>NC_091260.1:56817500-66817500 GCF_042477335.2 Ovis canadensis
AAGGATTGAAAAATAATGGTGTTTTAATTAAGTGGCTCTTATACAAATATTAGTATTACTAATATCAGTATGTCTTCTTTTTTAAGTTTTTCGTTTTTAGAAAATGGGTAATTTTATTTTGGTTGTGTTGGGTCTTCATTGCTGTGCACGGGCTTTCTCTTGTGGTATATAGGCTTCTAAGCAGTGACTTCTCTTGTTGCAGTAGTTGTTACGGCTCATGGGCTCAATAGTGGCAGCTCATGGGCTTAGTTGTCCCGGGGTATATCCAGTCTTTTCAAACTAGGGATACAACCCGTGTCTCCTGCATTGGCAGGCAGATTCTTAACCAATGGACCACCAGGGAAGTTCCAATATGTCTTTCTTTTGCTAAGCATTGTAGATTTAACTAGAATAGTTACCAAATGCATTGTTCACTATTCTTATTGCCATTAGTGAAACATATAGTATATCTGTACCTTGGCTTCTCTACCCTTGTAAATACCTTAATTATCTGAATATTTTTTACTTCTCATCAGTATCTATACTACATACTGTATATACATTGTTAGCATTATCATATTCTCTATGTAGCTAAAGAGGAATACCATAGTTGGAAGTATATATTTTTAGTTAAGCTTTTCTGTTTTCTAGAAATAGTTCATTTAATAAATGTTACTGCATATTTATTATTTTTAAAATTGTTTCATGTGCTTTTCCTCTGAATTTGTGTTTTTCTAGCTGGAGTAAATTTCCGTAAGAATTCTTTCAGTGAGAGATCAGCTATTCTAAGGTTTCATTTTATAATTTTCATATCATTTTACCTCTGGTTGTGAAAGGTCGATATCTAGGTACAAAATGCTGGACTAACAAGACCTTCCAGAACTACCACCAATACATATATATATCCTTTTCATTATAGGGGACTAGAATGCAACAGTAGGAAGTCAAGAAATACTTGGAGTAACAGGCAAATTTAGCCTTGGAGTACAGAATGAAGCAGGACAAAGACTAATAGAGTTTTGCTAAGAGAACACACTGGTCATAGCAAGTGTGTTTAACACCCTCTTCCAACAAAACAACAGAAGACTCTACAAACAGATATCACCAGATGGTCAGCACCAAAATCAGATTGATTATATTCTTTGCAGCCAAAGATGGAGAAGCTCTGTATAGTCAGCAAAAAGAAGACCAGAAGCTGACTATGGCTCAGATCATGAATTCCTTATTGACAAATTCAGACTTAAATTGAAGAAAGTAGGGGAAACCTCTAGACCATTCAGGTATGACCTAAATCAAATCCCTTATGATTATACAGTGGAAGTGAGAAACAAATTCAAGGGATTAGATCTGACAGACAGAGTGCCTGAAGAACTGTGGATGGAGGTTCATGACATTGTATAGGAGACAGGGATCAAGACTATCCCCAAGAAAAAGAAATGCAAAAAGGAAAAATGGTTGTCTGAAGAGGCCTTACAAATAGCTGTGAAAAGAAGAGAAGCTAAAGGGAAAGGAGAAAAGGAAAGATATACCCATCTTAATGCAGAGTTCCAAAGAATAGGAAGGAGAGATAAGAAACTGTTCCTCAGTGATCAACGTAAAGAAATAGAGGAAAACAATAGAATGGGAAAGACTAGAAATCTCTTCAAGAAAATTAGAGATATAAGTTCAGTTCAGTTTATTGTGATTCACACAGTCCAAGGGAACATTTAATGCAAAGATGGGCACAGTAAAGGACAGAAATGGTATGGACCTAACAGAGCAGAAGATATTAAGAAGAGGTGGCAAGACTACCCAGAAGAACTGTACATACAAGATCTTCATGACCCAGATAATCACATGGTGTGATCACTCACCTAGGTCTGGAATGCGAAGTTAAGTGGTCCTTGCTGCTGCTGCTGCTGCTGCTGCTGCTAAGTTGCTTCAGTCGTGTCCAACTCTGTGTGACCCCACAGAGAGCAGCCCACCAGGCTCCCCCATCCCTGGAATTCTCCAGGCAAGAACACTGGAGTGGGTTGCCATTACCTTTTCCAATGCATGAAAGTGAAAGTAAAGTCTCTCAGTCATGTCCGACTCTTGGTGACCTCATGGACTGCAGCCCACCAGGCTCCTCCATCCATGGGATTTTCCAGGCAAGAGTACTGGAGTGGGGTGCCATTGCCTTCTCCATAAGTGGTCCTTAGGAAGCTCAAAATTCTCCAAGCCAGTCTTCAGCAATACATGAACTGTGAACTCCCAGATGTACAAGCTGGATTTAGAAAAGGCAGACGAACCAGAAATCAAATTGCCAATATCTGCTGGATCATTGAAACAGCAAGAGAGTTCCAGAGAAACATCTTTCTCTGCTTTATTGGCTATGTCAAAGCCTTTGACAGTGTGGGTCACAATAAACTGTGGAAAATTCTGAAAGAGATGGTAATACCAGTCCACCTGACATGCCTCTTGAGAAATCTGTATGCAGGTCAAGAAGCAACAGTTAGAACCGGACATGGAATGGCAGACTCGTTCCAAATAGGAATAGGAGTATGTCAAGGCTGTATATTGTCACACTGCTTTTTTAACTTTTATGCAGAGTACCTCATGAGAAATGCTGGACTGGATGAAGTATAAGCTGGAATCAAGATTGCTGGGAGAAATATCAACAACCTCAGATATGCAGATGATACCACCCATATGGCAGAAAGTGAAGAAAACCTAAAGAGCCTATTGATGAAAGTGAAAGAGGAAAGTGAAAAAGTTAGCTTAAAAATCAACATTAAGAAAACCAAGATCATGGCATCAGGTTCCATCAGTTCAGTTCTGTTCAGTTCAGTCATTCAGTCATGTCTGACTCTTGGCAACCCCATGGACTACAGCACGCCAGGCCTCCCCTTCCATCAACAACTCCTGGAGATTACTCAGACTCATGTCCATTGAGTTGGTGATGCCATCCAACCATCTCATCCTCTGTTGTTGCCTTCTCTTCTCACCTTCAATCTTCCCAGTATCAGGGTCTTTTCAAATGAATCAGCTCTTCTCATCAGGTGGCCAAAGTATTGGAATTTCAGCTTCAACATCTGTCCTTCCAGTGAACATTCAGGACTGATTTGCTTACGATGAACTGGTTGGATCTCCTTGCAGTCCAAGGGACTCTCAAGAGTCTTCTCCAACACCACAGTTCAAAAGCAGCAATTCTTCAGTGCTCAGCTTTCTTTATAGTTCAAATCATGCATCCATACATGGCTACTAGAAAAACCATAGCCTTGACTAGATGGACCTTTTTGGCAAAGTGATGTCTCTGCTTTTTAACATGCTGTCTATGTTGGTCATAAGTTTTCTTCCAAGGAGTAAGCATCTTTTAATTTCATGGCTGCAGTAACCATCTGCAGTTATTTTGAAGCCCCCCAAAATAAAGTCAGCCACTGTTTCCACTGTTTCCCCATCTGTTTGCCATGAATTGATGGGACCGGATACCATGATCTTAGTTTTCTGAATGTTGAGCTTTAAGCCTACTTTTTCACTCTCGTCTTTCACTTTCATCAAGAGGCTCTTTAGGTCTTCTTCACTTTCTGCCATAAGGGTGGTGTCATCTTCATATCTGAGGTTACTGATATTTCTCCGGGCAATCTGGTTTCCAGCTTGTGCTTCATTCACCCCAATGTTTCTCATGATGTACTCTGCATAGAAGTTAAATAAGTAGGGTGACAATATACAGCCTTGGTTACTCATTTTCCTATTTGGAACTAGTCTGTTGTTCATGTCCAGTTCAGGTTCCATCACTTCATGGCATGTAGATGGGGAAAGAATGAAAACAGTGACAGACTTCATATTTTGGGGCTCCAAAATCATTGACTGCAGATGGTGACTGCAGCCATGAAATTAAGACACTTGCTCCTTTTAAGAAAAGTTATGACAAACCTATTCAGCATATTAAAAAGCAAAGACATTACTTTGCCAACAAAGGTCTGCCTAGTCAAAGGTATGGTTTTGTCAGTAGTCATGTATGGATGTGAGAATTTGACTATAAAGAAACTTGGCACTGAAGAATTGATGCTTTTGAACTGTGGTGTTGAGAATACTCTTGAGAATGCCTTGGACTGCAAGGAGATCCCACCAATCCATCCTAAAGGATATCAGTCCTGAATATTTATTGGAAGGACTGATGCTGAAGCTGAAACTCCAATACAGTGGCCACCTGATGTGAAGAACTGACTCATTGGAAAAGACCCTGATGCTGGGAAAGATTGAAGGCAGGAGGAGGCGGGGACGACAGAGGATGAAATGATTCTGATGGCATCACTGACTCAATGGACATTAGTCTGAGTAACTCTGGGAGTTGCTGATGGACGGGAAGGCCTGACGTACTGCAGTTCTTGGGGTCGCAAAGAGTTGGACATGACTGAGTGACTGAACTAAACTGAACTATCATTTTGTTTTTATAGTTTATGTTTTGCTATTTTTGTTTTTCTGCCATTGTGTGACTATATGCTTTTCAATTATCTCTTAATGATGCTCTGTTTATTTAAAAAAAAAAAAGCTATACATTGGTAAGAATTATGTTCTTTATTCTTTGTTTTATCAAGTTTCATTAGGATTTCTGTAGGCAAAATTGCTTTTTATTTTTTCTGCTCACAGTAGAGCTTGTTTCAAATATGAAAACTGGTGCTTTTCTATAATTCTGGAAATTTCTAAGCAATGTCCTTTTCAAATATTGCCACTATATTTTTTCATTTCCTTGTTTCTGGAAGTCCTGTTAGATGACTACTAAATCCTAAGATTTGTGCTCCTAATTTCTTGCTATTCTTTCAATCACATACATGGGTATACAAATACATTTGTATGTTGTGTAGAGCCCATTTGGTGTTACTCAATATCATTTATTAATTCATGTATCCTCCTACTGACAGTATGTAATAGATCACTTATCCCATTTCTTAATTTTAAAATTATATGCAATTTTAAATTCAGGAAGTTGTATTACACTCTTTTTCAGAAGCCTAAGGATATTTCTCTGATTGAACAGAACTAATTTTGCTTTGGTTCTAAAACTAATTTTATCCTAAATGGTGACTACTTAAAATATCTGGACAATTTTCTAAGTAAAAAGTCTAATAAGCAATAAAGAGGATTTACAATTGTGCTGGTTAATGCAGTTTTAAAGTGTAAAGAGAAACCAGATTCTGAGTGTTTTAAAGGAGTTCTGATGATATTAACTCCATCTATTGTCTCATGTTTTGTTTGTTTATTTGCTAGATTTCTAAATATTATTTTTGTCATTATTGAGGCATAGGTGAGGTAGTATAATTGAAGGCTTTTAAAGTATATATGATGATGGTTTGGTATATATATGCATATGAAAAGACACCTCAGTTCAGTTCAGTTCAGTTCAGTCGCTCAGTCAAGTCCAACTCTTTGCGAACCCGTGAATCACAGCACACCAGGCCTCCCTTTCCATCACCATCTCCCAGAGTTCACTCAGACTCACGTCCATCGAGTCCGTGATGCCATCCAGCCATCTCATCCTCTGTTGTCCCCTTCTCCTCCTGCCCCCAATCCCCCCCAGCATCAGTCTTTTCCAATGAGTCAAATCTTCGCATGAGGTGGCCAAAGTACTGGAGCTTCAGCTTTAGCATCATTCCTTCCAAAGAAATCCCAGGGTTGATCTCCTTCAGAATGGACTTGTTGGATCTCCTTGCAGTCCAAGGGACTCTCAAGAGTATTCTCCAACACCTCAGTTCAAAAGCATCAATTCTTCGCTGCTTAGCCTTCTTCACAGTCCAACTCTCACATCCATACATGACCACAGGAAAAGCCATAGCCTTACGGACCTTAGTCGGCAAAGTAATGTCTCTGCTTTTGAATATACCATCTAAGTTGGTAATAACTTTTCTTCCAAGGAGTAAGCGTCTTTTTTTTTTATTTTTTTTTATTTTTTTTTAATTTTTAGTTTTTTATTTTTTAAATTTTAAAATCTTTAATTCTTACATGCATTCCCAAACATGAACCCCCCTCCCACCTCCCTCCCCATAACATCTTTCTGGGTCATCCCCATGCACCAGCCCCAAGCATGCTGCATCCTGCGTCAGACATAGACTGGCGATTCAATTCACATGATAGTATACATGTTAGAATGTCATTCTCCCAAATCATCCCACCCTCTCCCTCTCCCTCTGAGTCCAAAAGTCCGTTATACACATCTGTGTCTCTTTCCCTGTCTTGCATACAGGGTCGTCATTGCCATCTTCCTAAATTCCATATATATGTGTTAGTATACTGTATTGGTGTTTTTCTTTCTGGCTTACTTCACTCTGTATAATCGGCTCCAGTTTCATCCATCTCATCAGAACTGATTCAAATGAATTCTTTTTAACGGCTGAGTAATACTCCATTGTGTATATGTACCACAGCTTTCTTACCCATTCATCTGCTGATGGACATCTAGGTTGTTTCCATGTCCTGGCTATTATAAACAGTGCTGCGATGAACATTGGGGTACATGTGTCTCTTTCAATTCTGGTTTCCTCGGTGTGTATGCCCAGAAGTGGGATTGCTGCAGTCACCATCTGCAGTGATTGTGGAGCCCTCAAAAATAAAGTCTGACACTAGTTCTGTTTCACCATCTATTTCCCATGAAGTGATGGGACCGGATGCCATGATCTTCGTTTTCTGAATGTTGAGCTTTAAGCCAACTTTTTCACTCTCCTCTTTCACTTTCATCAGGAGGCTTTTTAGCTTCTCTTCACTTTCTGCCATAAGGGTGGTGTCATCTGCATATCTGAGGTTATTGATATTTCTCCCAGCAATCTTGATTCCAGCTTGTGCTTCTTCCAGCCCAGCGTTTCTCATGATGTACTCTGCATAGAAGTTAAATAAGCAGGGTGACAACTTAGTTAATTAACACATCCATTACCTTACACATGGGCACGTGTGTGTGTGTGTGTGTGTGTATACACACATTCAGTGAGAACATTTAAGTTTTTCTTTCCGCAAATTTCAATTACACAATACAGTGTTAAGAACTATAGCCATTTAATGCATGTGATATATTAGATCTTCAGAAATTATTAATCTTTCAGGTAATAATTTGTATCATTTTAAACAACATCTCCCTATTCCCTCTACCTATTAGTCCCTGACAACCACTTTTCTAATCCACTTTTTCTGTGAGTTTGGTTATTTTTTAAGTTTCCATGTGTAAGACATACCTCTCAGTATTTATCTTTCTCTCTTTGGCTTATTCTTTTAGCATAGTGCCTATAAGATACACCCATGTTGTCCCAAATAGTAGTATTTCCTTTCTTCTCGTGGCTCAGTAATATTCTGATGTACCTATAACGTCCATCTTTTTTACACGTTCACCCTTCTCGTGGCTCAGTAACATTCAGATACACATATAAAGTCCATTTTTCTTACACATTCACCCATTGATGGACATTTGGATTGTTTCCATATCTTGGTTGTTGAGAATAATGCTGTAGTAAAAATGCGAGTACATGTATTTCTTCAATATCATATTTTCATTTCTTTGGAGGATCTACTTAAAGTGGGGTTTGGGTCATATTGTAGTTGCTTTTTAAATTTTTTGTTGTTGTTCAGTTGCACAGTCATTTCCAACTCTTTGCGACCCCATGGACTGCAGTACAACAGGCTTCACTGTCCTTCACTAACTCCCAGAAATTTCTCAAACTCATGTTCATTGAGTCAGTGATGCCATCCAACCATGCCGTTCTCTGTCATCCCTTTCTCCTCCCACCTTAAATCTTTCCCAATGTCAGGGTCTTTTCTAATGAGTTGGCTCTTTGCATCAGGTGGCCAAAGTATTGTACCTTCAGCATCAGTCCTTCCAATGAACACCCAGGACTGATCTCCTTTAGGATGGACAGGTTGGATCTCCTTGCAGTATAAGGAACTCTCAAAAGTCTTTTTCAGCACCACAGTTCAAAAGCATCAGTTCTTCAGTGCTCAGTTTTCCTTATGGTCCAACTCTCACATCTGTACATGACTATTGGAAAAACCATAGATTTGACTAAACAGACCTTGTTGGCAAAGTGATGTCTCTGCTTTTTAATATGCTATCTAGGTTGGTCATAGCTTTTCTTCCAAAGAGCAAGTTTTTTTTTTTTAAATTATTTCATGGCTTCAGTCACCATCTGCAGTGATTTTGGAGGCCAAGAAAATAAAATCTCAGTGTTTCCATTATTTTCCCATCTATTTGACATGAAGTATTGGGACCAGATGGCTTCGTTTTTTAAATGTTGAGTTTTAAGCCAGCTTTTTCACTCTCTTCTTTCACTTTCATGAAGAGGCTCTTTAGTTCCTCTTCACTTTCTCCCATAAGGATGGTGTCACCTGTATATCTGAGGTTATTGATATTTCTCTCTGCAATCTTGATTCCGGCTTGTACATCATCCAGCCCAAAATTTCTCATGATGTACTATTCATATAAGTTAAATAAGAAGCATGACAATATACAGTCTGGACATACTCAGAAACTTCCATATTTTTTTTTTCTTCCATAGTGGCTGCACCAATTTACATTCTCACCAACAGTGTGTGAGAGTTCCTTTAACTTCCTTGTCAGCATTTGCTCTCTGTTGTCTTCTTCATGAAAGCCATTCTGACAGATGTGAGATGATAACTCATTGTGGTTTTGATTTGCTTTGCCTTTATGATTAGTGATGTTGGGTATCTTTTCATGTACCTTTTGGCCATTTGGATGTATTCTTGGAAGAAAAAATATCTATCAGTTCCTCAGCTCATTTTTGAAATTTATTTATTTTTTCTTGTTACAGAGCTGTATGAGTTCTTTATATATTTTGATTAACCCTTTATCCAGTATGTGGTTTGCAAATATTTTCTACTATACTGTAGTTCATATCCAGACATTCTGGGTCTAAAATTTGTGATGTGAACCATTATGTTATCCTGTGTCAAAGGCTGGCTATTTGTTCTAGTTGGGCTGATTTTATATTCAGGGGTTGTTTATTAAAGCCATTGTGGGAGACTAGAAAGGAAAGTAAATTTAGAGTCAGAATACTTGATATAAAGCTGTGGTCTTAACCATGTTATTAAGAATCACCTCTATAGTGCAGTGAAGTGAAGTTGCTCAGTCGTATCTGCCTTTTTGCGACCCCATTGACTGTACCCATCACGTTCCTTTGTCCGTGGAATTCTCCAGGCAAGAATATTGGAGTGGGTTGCCATTTCCTTCTCCAGGGGATCTTCCCGACCCAGGGATCAAACCCAAGTCTCCCTCATTGCAGGCAGACACACTACCATCTGAGCCACCTGTGAAACCCAAAAATCACCTCTATAACATTAAGTAAATCCTAGTCCCTAGGCCTTGCCTTCAGAGATCTGATGATGTTTCATACATGCAGAACATTCCAGATGATTTTATGTTGTCATGGGTGGGAGGAGTGGCAGAGGAATTGAGAAAACCACAGGTCTAAATTCTTGTCTGTACTAATTATATACAGATTTTAGATTTGGGGATTATAATCCTATAATGCATTAGCTTCCTAATCTGTGAAATGGAAATGACCAAAACCTATTTTATTACCTTGCATGATTTTGGTGATGAATAAATGAAACAATGTATTTGTGACACATTTTATCAATTAGTGAAACAGTGTTAGTCACTCAGTGGTGTCTGACTCTTTTCGACCCCATGGGGTATAGCCCACCAGGTCCCTCTAAGCATGGGATTCACTGGGCAAGAATACTGGAGTGGTTTGCCATTCCCTTTTCTAGAGGCTCTTCCTAACCCAAGGATTGAACCTGGTTCTCCTTCATTGCAGGCAGATTCTTTACCATCTGAGCCACCAGGGAAGCCCCAACTAGTACGTACATACAGATAAGTTACTGTTCTTAATTTAGTTTCAAATCCTTTTATCACAAAATATCACTGTTGGTCACAATTTTGTAATTCTAAAGCAACAAGATGTAATACTCAAAATACAGTCAAAGAAGGCCAATACTATACCAAAGGTGAATTTGAGCTCTGGTAGGCATTCCTCACTTTATCTTCAACATAAATATTGCAATAGCCCCTGTTGTGGCTACATTTTTGAAACTTTTCCCTTGTGTGTGTGTATGTGTGTGTTTTACAGTAGGCAAGATTTGTCTTGCAAGTGTGATGCTTCCCCATATGAACTATATAGTATATGGAAGTAATGGGCAGATATTTGTGTAATAAATGAACTTGGTAGTTCAGTTCAGTTCAGTTCGGTTCAGTCTATCAGTCGTGTCCGACTCTCTGTGACCCCATGAATCGCAGCATGCCAGGCCTCCCTGAACATCACCAGCTCCCGGAGTTCACTCAAACTCACATCCATCGAGTCGGTGATGCCATCCAGCCATCTCTTCCTCTGTCGTCCCCTTCTCTTTCTACCCCCAATCCCTCCCAGAATCAGGGTCTTTTGCAATGAGTCAACTCTTTGCATGAGGTGGCCAAAGTACTCGAGTTTCAGGTTTAGCATCATTCCTTCCAAAGAACACCCAGGACTGATCTCCTTTAGAATGGACTGGTTGGATCTCCTTGCAGTTGTTCTTAAACTTAACTTGCTATGATTATCAGTGCCAGTTCTAAATATGACTCTGAAACTATTGATGTAGTAGCAATTATCACATATTTAAATTTCTTTTTCTCAATGATTGACAAATAAGGCATATTGGAGGAAACTGCAAAGGAATATTTATCATTTCAATGAACTTTTCAATGGTGTTACTTTTAAAGAGTAGCTATATTCTTTTATCATATAACTAATCCATTGTTTTACTATTTGGTGTTTCCATTTTTGTCCACAATTTATCCTTAGGATAACTGGTAAACAATTTTTCAGTACAGATAAAATCAAAACTATAATCTTGCTTGTTCCTTGGCTCATTGAGCAAACCGTCATTAACTTTTGACCTAAAATCAAAGAATATCCACTCATAGTGGATACAGCTCAAAATTATACCTACATTATTATCTATATATTTAAAATGAAAGATTGTAAATGCTTTCCTATCTCTGTTCAATTAAGAATTTGTTGTTGCTGTTCAGTCGCCAAGTTGTATCTGACTCTTTGCAACTTCGTTACAACCTCATGGAAACATGCCAGGTTTCCCTGCTCTTTACTATCACTGGAAATTTGCTCAAATTCATATCCACTGAATCGGTGATGCTATCTAACCATCTAATCCTCTGCTGCCCCCTTCTCCTTTGTCTTCAATCTTTCCCAGACCTAGGGCCTTTCTTAGTGAGTCAACTCTTTGCATCAGGTGGCCAGATTATTGGAGTTTCAGCTTCAGTATCTGTCCTTCCAATGATTGACTTGTTTGATCCCCTTGCTGTCCAAGAGACTCTCAAGAGTCTTCCCCAGTACCACAATTCAAAAGCATCAATTCTTTGGCTGTCAGCCTTCTTTATGGTTCAACTCTCACATCCATAGCGGAAAACTATAACACTGATTATATATATATATACCTTTGTCAGCAAAGTGATGACTCTGCTATGTGGATTTGTCTTAGTTTTCCTTCCAAGGAGCCAACATTTTTTAGTTTCATGGCTTCAGCCACCATCCACAGTGATTTTGGTGCCCGAGAAAAGAAAATCTGTCACTACTTCCACTTTTTCTCCTACTGTTTGCCATGAAGTGATGGGACTTGATTCCATAATCTTAGTTTTTTGAATGTTGGGTTGCAAACCATTTTTTTTCCACTCACTTCTTTTTCACCCTAATCAAGAGGCTTTTAAGTTCTTCTTTATTTTCTGTCATTAGAGTAGTGTCATCTGCTTATCTGAGGCTGTTGATACTTCTCCCAGAAATCTTGATTTCAGCTTGTGATTCATCCAGCCCAGCATTTCAAATGATGTACTCTGTATAAAAGTTAAATAAGGGTGACAATATACAGCTTTGACATACTCCTTTCCCAATTTTGAACCAGTCCACAGTTCCACATACAGTGCTAACTGTTGCTACTTAACCTCCATACAGATTTCTCAAGAAACAGGTAAAGCGGTCTGATAGTCCCATTTCTTTAAGAATTTTCCACAGTTTATTGTGATCCACATAGTCATAGGCTTTAGCATAGTCAATGAAGCAGCATTAGATGGTTTTATGGAATTTCCTTGTGTCTCTATGATCCCACAGTTGTTGGCAACTTGATCTCTAGTTCCTCTGCCTTTTCTAAACCCAGATTTTACATTTGGAAATTCTTGGCTACCATATTGCTGAAGCCTAGCTAGAAAGATTTTGAGTATAACCTTGCTGGCATGTGAAATGGGTGCAATTTTATTTTAGTTTGAACACTCTTTAGCATTGCCCTTCTTTGCGATTGGAATGAAAACTGATCTTTTCTAGTTCTGTGTTCACTGCTGAGTTTTTCAAATCGCTGACACTGAGTGCAGCACTTTCACAACATCTTCCTTTAGGATTTTAAAAAGTTCAGCTGGAATTTCGACACATCCACTAGCTTTGTTTACAGTAAAATTTTATAATGCCCACAACTTCACACTCTAGGATGTCTGGCTCTAGGTGAGTGACCACACCATTGTGGTTATTTGGGTTTTCAAGACTATTTTAGTATAGTTCTGTATATTCTTGCCACTTCTTCTTAATCTCTTCTGTTTCTGTTAGGTCCTTGTTATTCCTGTGCTTTATCATTCCCATCCTGCATGAAATATTCCCTTGATATTTCCAGTTTTCTTGAAGAGATCTCTAGTCTTTCCCATTCTATTGTTTTTCTTGATTTCTTTGGATGGTTCATTTAAGACAGTTTTCTTATCTTTCTTTGCTGTTCTCTGGAACCCTGCATTCAGTTGGGTATAAATTTCCCTTTATCCCTTTCTTGCTCTTTTCTTATTTCTTCAATTAAGTATGGTGATCATTTTATCATCTTTCTAATCTTCAACTTAGAAGATGTACCACTTGTGTTTAGAAAACCACCATTGCAGATGACAGAACTGGTTTTATTTGAATGTAAAATATGCAGATATACAATTGTCCATGTCATTGCTTTGACAGGAAAAATGTGTCATGTGTAATTAAGAAGTCATGTGAACCACATTTCTTTACACTCATCTCTACCTGTATCTAGCCCTTGGCATTTTGGGTAAAACAGTTGATTCTCTGTGTATCATTCCTCCCAAGCCCATTAACTGTAGCATTTTGCAGAGCAATCTAAGAGCATGATAAGAGCTATCAACAACAGAGCCTCTGCTTCTCTAACTGATTCATGTGCGTGCTACTTCATGGCAAAGCTTGCCTCTTTCACCATCTCTTCCTCAATTCTTGATGTGTTGAAAACTAGCGTTTGGTTTTATTGCATGACAATGGCAAATATCAAGACTCCCTCCCCCCATTATTTTTTGGAAATGCATATTCTGTTGGCCTATAGCCTTGTGCTCTTCCTGGGATTAACTGAAGACATTTCCTTACCAATTTGAAAGCTTACTGAGCTAATTTTATGAAAGTGATTCTTTCAATGTGTGAAGTACATGATACCATTGGTCTGTCAGAAATGCTGATTTCTGATTTGCTTTCATGAGCAATCCATTGAAGAATGTTTCTGGGTGTTGCTGTTGTTGTTTTATTTTGCTTTATAAAATGTGCTGATCATAATATTTTAGATAAGTGCATGAATCATGTTTGACTAAATTGCTAAAAAGCAAATGGGAGATGGCAACAAATATATGAACATTTTGTGAACAAGATGCTCCCTGTGTTAAGCTATTTCCTATGTAAATTATCCTTTGTTGGCAGTACGATTTTGTTCAGTTTCAAATTACGATGGTGCTATAGAATTTTATAGTTAGCAGTCGCCTTTGGAAACCTTATTTTTAACAATAAGGAACCCAACAGTAAAGAAACTATTCAATTCACATAAGAAATATGGTTAATAACAGACTGAGGACTAGCACTCAGGTCTTGTCATATTCTGTGTAGTTTTCTGCTTTAACTTTAAACTGCTCATCCAAGTAATCTATTTTAGAGATGTGTATGAATTCCTATTTCATAATTACTGAAATTTCACATTTATTTCATTTGCTTGTTGCTGTTGCAAAGCATACGTACAAAAATAAAACAAAATGAAACAAACAAGTATTTTTCTAGCAAAACTAACATTTGGTTCAGGGCAAATGTTTCTTATTTTCTGTTTCATGTAAAATAAATGTTAGGTTTGCTTTATTTTGTGTAAATGGCATGTTTTTTAACACATCAATAAAATTTTATTTAATTTATGTGCCACAGCTGTCAACTACATCCAAATCCTGTTAGTGCAGTGATATGGAAACCTTTCCCTGAAATCTCATTAAAAATACCTCTGGGAATTCATATTCATATCCATTTAAAAGAGTGGATGAACAGAATCTACCTAACGTAATTTGGGAGCAAAATCAATAAGATTCTCTTATCAACTGTCCTCTTTGCTTTCTGGTTATTGTTAACACAGTAAGTATTGAGAAGTTTCTTTAATTTGTTCTATTTATTTTCAGAATTGTATTATACTTCTTTCGGAAAGTAAAGACAGATGTTCTATGAATTTTGGATACAGACCCATTACTTCAAATATTACTTGAAGGTTTAATTAGCTATTTTTTCCCTACACATCAGCCATTTCATAAGTTATCTTAGAGATGAGATGGTAAAATTAACCTCTGATTTTATGGGACACTGGAGTTTAGAAAGAGTGTGTCATTACCCAGGGCTGCTCAGTGCAGAGCAAGATGAGATTTTAACCTAGGGATATGACACCTTTGTGCACTTTCACACTCTACTTCACAGTCTTTTATGACATACACATTTTTGATCCCTTCAGAAATATTTTATCAGTTAAATAGTTTGGTTGATTCAAATTGAAAGCATCTGTTGATTAAAAACAGGCAAGTAAATATATTAAAAAATTAAAATCAGTGTTAATAAGTACAAATAAATAAATACTTTAAAGGCAAATTGATAGCAAATTGACTGTCTTATTTGAAATTCAACAGATATTATTTACTTAGCCTATGCTGCTGTAATAAAATACCATAACCTGGATGGCTTATCAACACAGAAATTTATTTTTCACAATTCTGCAGGCTGGGAATTCCAAGATCAAGGTGCAGTCTGATTCAATGTCTGGTAAGAACTCTTCCTGGTTGCCAACAACCATCTTACTGCTGTGTCTTCCCATGGCAGAAAGCAAGCTACCTCTCTGGTCTCCTCTTATAAAGACACTAATTCCATTCATGAGGGTTCCACCCTCATCATCTAATTATCTTCTAAAAGCACCACCTCCAAATATCATCACACTGGGGCTAGGTTTCCAACATACGAATTTTGGGGGAGACACAAACATTCAGTCCATAACTTTATGGACAAAGCTATAGATGAGACAAGTCCTTTTCTCTCACACTCTGAAGTGGTTTATAAAATCATTTAGGGACACATCCAACAAATACATTTGTGAGGGATCAAATAGTTCCTCTCAGAAGCAGGTGTTCTGGTGATATGGGCCTGAAAGAGGGCACAGGTGAATGAGCCAAAGAGCAGAAGAGATACTAATTATATGAACTGAAAAGGTAAATAAACATTTATAGATGCAAATAGAATATATTAAAGTAAAATATGTGAAATATTTAGACTTTTATCTTACCACATTGATAATCCCTATCCAAATAATGTTAAATGGACTATTTGGAGTGTAAAGTAATGCAGTTATAATGGCAGTTACTTACCCAAACTAAAATTCAAATTTTAGGACTTAGGATTTGTAAATTAGTTCTAGAAGCCTCCAAAATGCTTTGATTCTATATCTCCCTAAGCCAAAATATCCACTAAATTTACTGAAGGCTGAATGAAAGACAGTTTTGATCAGACAGCTTTTGGAGCAGGATATAAAACTGTTTTAGGAGTAGAAAATGGAGGTGTTTAATGTTCATTATGTTCTTTTGATTATATTGCCACTCAGATTGAAAATATAATCTTGTGGATATAAACCTGCAAAGTTGTCTCTGTTATCATTTCTGACAGTTTTCCTTACTAAATTAGATGTTGCTATCAAATAAATATATTCCATTTCAGTTACTTAATTTTTATATTATCCTTAAGAAAAACAATGTCAAACATTTGATCCTTTTAAATGGGCTCATTGTTTCTGTATATCAAATTAAAATAGATTAACTTTAAAATATAGTTTTAAAGTTGTAATTCAGAACTAGATATTTCTAAGTGCATTTCCCCTAACTTACACACACACACATAATTTAAATGTTGGATTTTTTTTTTCTGCTGAAAGGAAGAAAGGAAGGAAGAAAGTACAGTTAAGTGATTGTGAGTTCTGGGGGCATAAACTACAACTATCAACTAATCACTATGCTCAGTCATCTGTTCTGACTTTATGCTTTAATTTTTTTTTTTTTTTTTTTTTTTTTAATTTTAGTTTTTTATTTTTTAAATTTTAAAATATTTAATTCTTACATGCATTCCCAAACATGAACCCCCCTCCCACCTCCCTCCCCATAACAACTTTCTGGGTCATCCCCATGCACCAGCCCCAAGCATGCTGCATCCTGCGTCAGACATAGACTGGCGATTCAATTCACATGATAGTATACATGTTAGAATGTCATTCTCCCAAATCATCCCACCCTCTCCCTCTCCCTCTGAGTCCAAAAGTCCGTTATACACATCTGTGTCTCTTTCCCTGTCTTGCATACAGGGTCGTCATTGCCATCTTCCTAAATTCCATATATATGTGTTAGTATACTGTATTGGTGTTTTTCTTTCTGGCTTACTTCACTCTGTATAATCGGCTCCAGTTTCATCCATCTCATCAGAACTGATTCAAATGAATTCTTTTTAACCGCTGAGTAATACTCCATTGTGTATATGTACCACAGCTTTCTTATCCATTCATCTGCTGATGGACATCTAGGTTGTTTCCATGTCCTGGCTATTATAAACAGTGCTGCGATGAACATTGGGGTACATGTGTCTCTTTCAATTCTGGTTTCCTCGGTGTGTATGCCCAGCAGTGGGATTGCTGGGTCATAAGGTAGTTCTATTTGCAATTTTTTAAGGAATCTCCACACTGTTCTCCATAGTGGCTGTACTAGTTTGCATTCCCACCAACAGTGTAGGAGGGTTCCCTTTTCTCCACACCCTCTCCAGCATTTATTGCTTGCAGATTTTTGGATCGCAGCCATTCTGACTGGTGTGAAGTGGTACCTCATTGTGGTTTTGATTTGCATTTCTCTAATAATGAGTGATGTTGAGCATCTTTTCATGTGTTTGTTAGCCATCCGTATGTCTTCTTTGGAGAAATGTCTATTTAGTTCTTTGGCCCATTTTTTGATTGGGTCGTTTATTTTTCTGGAATTGAGCTGCATAAGTTGCTTGTATATTTTTGAGATTAGTTGTTTGTCAGTTGCTTCATTTGCTATTATTTTCTCCCATTCAGAAGGCTGTCTTTTCACCTTGCTTATAGTTTCCTTTGTTGTGCAGAAGCTTTTAATTTTAATTAGATCCCATTTGTTTATTTTTGCTTTTATTTCCAGAATTCTGGGAGGTGGATCATAGAGGATCCTGCTGTGATTTATGTCTGAGAGTGTTTTGCCTATGTTCTCCTCTAGGAGTTTTATAGTTTCTGGTCTTACATTTAGATCTTTAATCCATTTTGAGTTTATTTTTGTGTGCGGTGTTAGAAAGTGATCTAGTTTCATTCTTTTACAAGTGGTTGACCAGTTTTCCCAGCACCACTTGTTAAAGAGATTGTCTTTACTCCATTGTATATTCTTGCCTCCTTTGTCAAAGATAAGGTGTCCATATGTGTGTGGATCTATCTCTGGGCTTTCTATTTTGTTCCATTGATCTATATGTCTGTCTTTGTGCCAGTACCATACTGTCTTGATGATTGTGGCTTTGTAGTAGAGCCTGAAGTCAGGCAAGTTGATTCCTCCAGTTCCATTCTTCTTTCTCAAGATTGCTTTGGCTATTCGAGGTTTCTTGTATTTCCATACAAATCTTGAAATTATTTGTTCTAGTTCTGTGAAAAATGTGGCTGGTAGCTTGATAGGGATTGCATTGAATTTGTAAATTGCTTTGGGTAGTATACTCATTTTCACTATATTGATTCTTCCAATCCATGAACATGGTATATTTCTCCATCTATTAGTGTCCTCTTTGATTTCTTTCATCAGTGTTTTATAGTTTTCTATATACAGGTCTTTAGTTTCTTTAGGTAGATATATTCCTAAGTATTTTATTCTTTTCGTTGCAATGGTGAATGGAATTGTTTCCTTAATTTCTTTTTCTACTTTCTCATTATTCGTGTATAGGAATGCAAGGGATTTCTGTGTGTTGATTTTATATCCTGCAACTTTACTATATTCATTGATGAGCTCTAGTAATTTTCTGGTGGAGTCTTTAGGGTTTCCCATGTAGAGGATCATGTCATCTGCAAACAGTGAGAGTTTTACTTCTTCTTTTCCAATTTGGATTCCTTTTATTTTTTTTTCTGCTCTGATTGCTGTGGCCAAAACTTCCAGAACTATGTTGAATAGTAGCGGTGAAAGTGGACACCCTTGTCTTGTTCCTGACTTTAGGGGAAATGCTTTCAATTTTTCACCATTGAGGATAATGTTTGCTGTGGGTTTGTCATAGATAGCTTTTATTATGTTGAGGTATGTTCCTTCTATTCCTGCTTTCTGGAGAGTTTTTATCATAAATGGATGTTGAATTTTGTCAAAGGCCTTCTCTGCATCTATTGAGATAATCATATGGTTTTTATTTTTCAATTTGTTAATGTGGTGAATTACATTGATTGATTTGCGGATATTGAAGAATCCTTGCATCCCTGGGATACTTTATGCTTTAAAATGTAAAGGCATTTCTATAGTGCTACCTTCTTTGTTTATCTGAAAGTTATATTCAAATTCTTAGCTTTCTAAAAATCAAGTACATATCAAAAACTCAGAGGAGTATCCTATCCATCACCACAATTTTTATCTTCAACAAAAGAATATATTTTTTCCTAATAAGATATTCGTAGGATCTCTTAAATTCATTTATTGAGTTTTAGATTAAATCAAAATATGACAGTAGCTTTGAGTTTTTTGGATGACTGCATCAAAGAATGAATGGTTGGAAATCCCAATGTGCTATACTATTCCATATCTCATGTTTTAAAGAGAGAGGAATGCCATAATCTATAATTTAATTCAATGAGCTTTGAAGCAATGGTACATACTGCTGTTTATGGTTCAAGCAGTACAGTTGGAAAATTCTTACTTGACAGGGATTGGAACACCAGCCCATTTCTTATTGATTTAAGTTTAACAATAGATGGACCCCTCTTAAGGAATGAAAACAGTGAGGGCGGTAGAAATGTTACCTGAGGAAAGAACGTGTCAAATGCTCTCAAGTAAATTAAAACATTTGAGATTTTGTTTTGTTTCGGTAAATGATATTTCTGTAAATTTTGTGAAGTCTCCACTTCATAATGAAAAAATAATTTGAGTACCTAGGCACACTGTTAAGTCTCCTAAAGGTTTTAGTTTTTGGAACTCCCTGGTTATACTATGCATATAATGAATTGTCTCCCTTGATGTGATAAATTATGCATTAGAATAATGGACAGATCAATCAGTGGAGCTGTATAAGTGAAACACACAGCTTTTGGCAGAGCAGGTTCTGCATGTTTACATTTATCACCCAAATGCCTTGACTTTGATGCAGACCTTTGAGATGCATTTATTAATCATGATTTCATTAAAATTTTTGGCAAACTAATGACTTTTATTTGTCAGAAATATTGCTGATGATATACTGCTGGTGTTCAGAAACACTCATCTTCTTTTTGCTACTTAACCTTCTGTGTGATTGTTAAACAATAACTTGCATGAGACATCATACTTTAGATTACCAGAAAGGTCTTAGTGTCAGAACTAATCAGATTGTGTATTTGCTGATAGTGGAATGATGTGACTTTTTCAAGTACAGTTCCAGTTAAAGTTCACTTACAATACCTCATCTATAGAAGAAGGAAGAATTCTACTGTAGGGGGAAAAATACTTTTACTGTTAATATGAATGGTATGATTAATGGTACAAATTATTACTATTTTAATATATTTCAATGATTGTGAAAAACTTGAGCTTGAGTAAACTACTAAAATAACCAAGTGCATTTCCTTTATGACCTATTTCTCATCTATAAATAAAAACATCTCTTGTGATATAAAATCTAAGCAAGTTACTCTGTGGGGAAAGAAAATTGAACTTTTCCATAATCCTAAATAATTTACAATCTACTTAGCTAGACAAAAATTATTATGGAAAGTGATAAACTCATAAAATGTACTCTATATTTTTGAAATACCTACAAATAATAAAACAGAAAATGGGAAAATGAATAATATAAAATATACTACTGTTGCTTTAGAAAAAGAGAAAGATCTTTACAGTTTTTTTCTACAAATTACATTTAGTGGATGAAATTTATAATTAAACTAATAATCTGAAGTTCTTTGGGAGAGTCTATTTCCCAATGTTTAGAACACAATTATTTAAATATGCTATTGAGTCAGTTTTAGGTTATGATGTTAACTGTGTAAGTTATTTCTACTTCCATAAAAACATAAATTATTATAGCTTCATTTACTGGAAATTACTTAAAGAGTGGTCCAGTTAATTTTTTGTGTAAAAATAGGTGCTTTGTGTGGTTATATATTGCTAATTAAAATCACCCAGGTGAAAAGGTTCTTGGACTCCATGTTACTCAATCTGGTGTTGGTAACCACATATTTTTCTGACTAACTGGAAATAAACTTTACTTATTCTCAGGAACATGGCTTTCACCAAAGAGAGGCAAGCCAAGCCCTAAGCTGCCCATCACTAAAATTCCCCAGAATTCAGCAACTGAAAAAGAAGAAGGGTTTGTAAGAGCCAAGTTTCTTGCTCAATACTGTTTTTCTCATACATTCTCTTATTGTTGATTTACACAAAGTGCAGTATTTCCTTAGTTCATATTTCTTGATGTTACACATAGATGTAAACCAGGAGAAACTTATAAAGTTTAAGTGGATTTACTCTGAAGAAGGATCTTTGTTTTCTATATGATAATAGTTTTAACCCATTGCTGCTGCTGCCAAGTCACTTCAGTTGTGTCCGATTCTGTGTGACCCCATAGAAGGCAGCCCACCAGTCTCCACCATCCCTGGGATTCTCCAGGCAAGAACACTGGAGTGGGTTACTGTTTCCTTCTATAATGCACGAAACTGAAAAGTGAAAGGGAAGTCTCTCAGTCATGTCCGGCTCTTCATGACCCCATGGACTGCAGCCTACCAGGCTCCTCCGTCCATGGGATTTTCCAGGCAAGAGTACTGGAGTGGGGTGCCATTGCCTTCTCCGTAACACATTGCAGGTTATAAATTATTTGTGTGTATGTTTGTGTATGTGTAGGCACTCAGTTGTGTCCAACTCTTTGTGACGAATGGACTGACTATAGCCCACCAGGCTCCTCTGTCCATGGGATTTTCCAGGTAGGAATACTGGAGTGGGTTGCCTTTTTTTCTCCAGAGAATCTTCCCAAACCAGGGATCAAACCTGGGGCTCCTGCATTACAGACGGATTCTTTATCAGTTGAGCTACCAGGGAAGCCAATAGATATATATGATTTTCAGTTTTCAATTTGGATGAAATATACATCATCTTGACTCCATAATTCTGTTTTTCCTACATGAATCTATTCCTTTTTGTGATGAAAGTATCAGTTCATCAAGAAATTAAATAAATGAAGCATCAACAAGGAGAGGTTAGGAAAGGGATTCATTCCAGGTAAATTTTCATTTTATTTGTCAAATTTTAGAAATCAAGAAATCAGCTGTTGCCATACATATAAAGAAAAAAATATCTAAATATTGTAAGTCTTCAATTTCAAAGAGTGTGCACTCTTTTGTGGGGTATCATACTATGTGTAAATACCATGGAAATGAAAAGAGTAAACTTTAAAATTGTATTCTTTTTTAACATAACTTCTATGCTTTCAGTATATGTAATGTAGTAAAATTAAAATTAATCACCTTAGCCTGAGTTACATTTTACTATTTCATTTAAATGTAGTGGCATAAAAAACATGAAAGTAGCTTGTGATAAGGGTAGTTTATGTAAACTCTTTTCATGGAAAAAAAAAAAACAATTTGACCTGGGCCTGAACTATGGATCGCATTCTGTCAGACCTCTCCACCCTGACCCTCCCACCTTGGGTGGCCCCACACAGCATGGCTTAGTTTCATTGAGTTAGACAAGGCTGTGGTCTGTGTGATCAGATTGGTTAGTTTTCTGTGATTGTGGTTTAAGTGTGTCTGCCCTCTGATGCCCTCTCGCAACACCTACTGTCTTACTTGGGTTTCTCTTACCTTGGATGTGGGATATATCTTCACGGCTGCTTCAGCAAAGCACAGCTGCTGCTCCTAACCTTGTACGAGGGGTATCTCCTCACAGCCGCCCCTCCTGACCTTGAATGTGGCGTAGCTTCTCTCGGCCCTCCTGCACCCGCACAGCCGCTGCTCCTTGGACGTGGGGTTGCTCCTCTTGGGCGCCAACCCTGACCTCGGGGATGAGGCAGCTCCTCTTGGTCCACTGGAGAAAGGAATGGCAAACCACTTCTGCAGTCCTGCCTTGAGAACCCCATGAGTAGTATGAAAAGGCAAACTGATAGGATACTGAAAGAGGAACTCCCCAGGTCAGTAGGTGCCTAATATGCTACTGAAGATCAGTGGAGAAATAACTCCAGAAAGAGCAAAGGGATGGAGCCAAAATAAAAACAATACCCAGTTGTGGATGTGACTGGTGATAGAAGCAAGGTCCGATGCTGTAAGAGCGATATTGCATAGGAACCTGGAATGTCAGGTCCATGAATCAAGGCAAATTGGAAGTGGTCAAACAGGAGATGGCAAGAGTGAACATTGACATTCTAGGAATCAGCAAACTAAAATGGACTGGAATGGGCGAATTTAACTCAGATGACCATTATATCTACTACTGTGGGCAGGAATCCGTTAGAAGAAATGGAGTAGCCATCATGGTCAACAAAAGCATCTGATATGCAGTACTTGGATGCAATCTCAAAAATGACAGAATGATCTCTGTTTATTTTCATGGCAAATCATTCAATATCACAGTGATCCAAGTCTATGCCCCAACCAGTAATGCTGAAGAAGCTGAAGTTGAACGGTTCTATGAAGAACTACAAGGCCTCTTAGAACTAACACCCCAAAAAGATGTCCTTTTCATTATAGGGGCCTGGAATGCAAAAGTAGGTAGTAAAGAAACACCTGGAGTAACAGGCAAATTTGGCCTTGGAGTAGAGAATGAAGCAAGGCAAAGGCTAATAGAGTTTTGCCAAGAGAACACACTAGTTGTAGCAAACACCCTCTGGCAACAACACAAGAAAAGACTCTACACATGGACATCACCAGATAGTCAACACCGAAATCAGATTGATTATATCTTTGCAGCCAAAGATGGAGAAGCTCTATACAGTCAACAAAAACAAGACTGGGAGCTGACTATGGCTCAGATCATGAACTCCTTATTGCCAAATTCAGACTTAAATTGAAGAAAGTAGGAAAATACACTAGATCATTCAGATATGACCTAAATCAAATCCCTTATGATTATAGAGTGGAAGTGAGAAATAGATTTAAGGGACTAGATCTGATAGACAGAGTGCCTGATGAACTATGGACTGAGGTTCGTGACATTGTACAGGAGACAGGGATCAAGGCAGTCCCCATGGAAAAGAAATGCAAAAAAGCAAAATGGCTGTTTGAGGAAGCCTTACAAAAGCTGTCAAAAGAAGGGAAGTGAAAAGCAAAAGAGAACTGGAAAGATATAAGCGTCTGAATGCAGAGTTCCAAAGAACAGCAAGGAGAAATAAGAACTCCTTCCTCAGGGATCAATGCAAAGAAATAGAGGAAAACAACAGAATGGGAAAGATTAGATATCTCTTCAAGAAAATTAGAGATACCAAGGGAACATTTCCTGCAAAGATGGACTAGATAAAGGACAGAAATGGTATGGACCTAGCAGAAGCAAAAGATATTAAGAAGAGGTGGCAAGAATACACAGAAGAACTGTACAAAAAGTTCTTCATGACCCTGATAATCATGATGGTGTGGTCATTCACCTAGAGCCAGACATCCTGGAATGTGAAGTCAAGTGGGCCTTAGAAAGCATCACTACAAGCAAAGCTAGTGGCGGTGATGGAATTCCAGTTGAGCTATTTCAAATCCTGAAAGATGATGCTATGAAAGTGCTGCACTCAATATGGCAGCAAATTTGGAAAACTCAGCAGTGGCCACAAGGCTGGAAAAGGTCAGTTTTCTTTCCAATCCCAAGGTAAGGCAATGCCAAAGAATGCTCAAACTACCACACAATTGCACTCATCTCACATGCTAGTAAAGTAATGCTCAAAATTCTGGAAGCCAGGCTTCAGCAATACCATGAACTTCCAAATGTTCAAGTTGGTTTTAGAAAAGGCAGAGGAACCAGAAATCAAGATATCAATTTCTGCTGGATCATAGATAAAGCAAGAGAGTTCCAGAAAAACATCTATTTCTGCTTTATTGACTATGCCAAAGCCTTTGATTGTGTGGATCACAATAAACTGTGGAAAATTCTGAAAGAGATGGGAATACCAGACCACCTGACCTGCCTCTTGAGAAATCTGTATGCAGGTCAGGAAGCAACAGTTAGAACTGGACATGGAACAACAGACTGGTTCCAAATAGGAAAAGGAATACGTCAAGGTTGTATATTGTCACCCTGATTATTTAACTTATAAGCAGAGTACATCATGAGAAGTGCTGGCCTGGAAGAAACAAAAGCTGGAATCAAGATTGCTGGGAGAAATATCAAAAACCTCAGATATGCAGATGACACCACCCTTATGGCAGAAAGTGAAGAGGAGCTAAAAAGCCTCCTGAAGAAAGTGAAAGAGGAGAGTGAAAAAGTTGGCTTAAAACTCAACATTCCAAAAACGAAGATCATGGCTTCTCGTTTCTTCACTTCATGGGAAATAAATGGGGAAAGAGTGGAAACAGCGGAAACAGTGTCAGACTTTATTTTGGTGGTCGCCAAAATCACTGTAGATGGTGATTGCAGCCATGAAAATAAAAGACCCTTACTCCTTGGAAGGAAAGTTATGACCAACCTAGATGGCATATTCAAAAGCAAAGATATTACTTTGCCAACAAAGGTCCACCTAGTCAAGGCTATGGTTTTTCCAGTGGTCATATATGGATGTGAGAGTTGGACTGTGAAGAAAGCTGAGCACTGAAGAATTGATGCTTGAATTGTGGTGATGCAGGAGACTCTTGAGAGTCCCTTAGACTGCAAGGAGGTCCAACCAGTCCATCCTTAAGATCAGTCCTGGGTGTTCATTGAAAGGAATGATGCTAAAGCTGAAACTTCAATACTTTGGCCACCTCATGCAAAGAGCTGACTCATTGGAAAAAATACTGATGCTGGGAGGGATTGAGGGCAGGAGGAGAAGGGGATGACAGAGGATGAGATGGCTGGATGGCATCACCGACTCGATAGACATGAGTTTGAGTGAACTCTGGGAGTTGGTGATGGACAGGGGAAACCTGGCGAACTGTGATTTATAGAGCCGCAAAGAGTCAGAGAGGACTGAGAGACTGAACTGAACTGAACTAAACTATGGATAAGTAGACTCTAGGTTATTTGCAAGAATGTGCTTCTTACCCTAAGGCAGAAAATGCACTTTATCGTATCTCCAGGAAGCTGACGTAATATTTGTTTTTGGCTCATATCCCTAAAGTACCCTATTTCACTTCCATTCTAGTTACTTTAGTCTGCCTAAGCTGAAAATATGTTTCCCTTTAAAACACAAGTGCTATTTTAATAACTCCCCTCAAGATCCAGAAGAGAGAGAATTATCAGCCAACTTCCTCTATGGCTTTTGTAGGGAAGAGATGAGCCTGTTAAACACTCTGTGGTGATTCTAATGCATAAGGTCTCTGACAGGGATAAGAACAGGAGAAGGAGAGGAAGATTCTCTCTTAACAGTGTGGAAGCCAGAGGCTATGGGTGAGGCTTGGGGACTCACATCATTGTCTACCACATATTGTTGAAAGTGGAACTCTTGGGATGAAGCTAGAACTTTACTTCTTTGGAGCAAAAACTGTCATGGAAATTAAACAACAGAATCCCTCATTTATAAATACAAAAATTGATGGCTAGAGAAGGTATGTTTTCTGTGACACATTTTTTTTTAAGTAGTATAGAGTGTGAATTTACAAAAAAAAAAATCTAAGCCTATTGCTCTTTCATAATATCCATCCAACTAGTTCAATTTAAATAACATTTATTTATCAAGTGTCTATTTTGTGCCATTAATTTCCTGATTGGAAATTGACAATGAGCCAGACACACACACACACAAAACTCTCAAGGAAGTTACTTTTTGTGAATTATATCGACAGATATTTGTGTAGTAACTATTAAATAGAATTTTCAAAGAATAAACTCTTGTGTTTCATAGGTTTTAAAATGCTGTGAATATTTTCCTTCAACCAGATGGTACGTTAAATCACCAACAGTCAGAAACTCATTTATCCATTTTCTTCTAAGCCTTAGTTGAAAAAACAAGAATTGCAATAAAATTACACTATAATATCACACGTTTAAATTTTTTAAAACTTCTATTTCTCAAGAAGTCCAGAATTGTTTTGCAGTAAAATCACTGTTAAAACCAATATGATAACCAAATAGTTGATACAGACTTGATTTCATGGAGATTTTCCCCCATTGAGCATTTTACTTCCATGCATAAAAGACAAAATGATATAACATCCTTGGAGGAAGCTGCATTGCTTGAGAAAATACAAGAATGCAAATTAAAAGCATGTCTCAGTTTTACACCTCACAAATTATGGTGGTGGACACAAATACCCTGGCTCCAAACAATGAAAATTTGGTCACTGTGAGTCAAATGAGGAATCAGAATATCCAAAGCTGCATTTTAGCTAGGCAATTTTATCTATAAACTGTTCAAATTGCATAGAAAGGATGATCTCGGAATTGAAAGCAATGATTTTATCGTTAATTACTTTAATATTTAGTTTTATTTTCTGTTTTCCTCATCCTCTAAAGATGATTATATTGAACTGTCCCTACTCTTTTCCTACCGCCAAACATATGAAAACAAAGATTCACAATTCTAAAGAATGGCTGGTTTATAAAGATGAAAGGAACAGAATTGTGAATTAGTTTTCCACTTTCCATTGACACATTAGCCCAATGATATTGACTAGATGGACCTTAGTCTGCAAAGTGATGTCTCTGCTTTTGAATATGCTGTCTATGTTGGTCATAACTTTCCTTCCAAGGAGCAAGTGTACTTTCTTAGACAATAAAACCAGGGTATTCCAAATGCTCCAAAGGAAGACTTGATAACATATTTAAAGCATGCAGCCTGGATAATAATATGAGTTTATGGATGAGACAGTGTCAAAGAATGTTATTATGAAGAAAAATAGAGTTAATCATTATCAGAACCACTGATGCTACTAGAAAAAAAGTGGAAAGAGCATAAAATTTTACTTCCATCTGTATTTTACTTTCTGTAGATGAGCATATTATATAAGAACAAACTATTCATTTTAAGATTGCTAAGGCATTTTGGTTGAACTGAAAGAAACAATACAAATCAAGGAACTGAGAAATGTATCCTTAAGGAAAGGATTTATATCTGGGATATATTTAATTCTAAGGAGTACCTGATCAAGTGTTATTCCCTTATGACTTTTTAAAATAATAATAACAGATGGAGTTGTGGCAATGATTCTACATCAAAAGACATAATATTATTTCCCTTAATAATTTTTAAACATCCTATAGTAATTCAGAGTGAACAGTAATATCTCTTAAGACTTGACCATGTGCAATATTGGTTTCGACTTGTTTGCCCAATTTGTCAATGTTATCCCTGCCACACATGTCATATGTGGTCTACCAAATAACAGTAATGTTAGGAATGCTTCTTGATGATGAAGTTAATGAAAATGTGAAGCTAGAAAACTATGGTAGTCATATTCTAAAATACAATGGATATAAATGTTCTATAAATTAAGATAAATAATTTAACCTAAGATAGTGGTATAACCTAGATGAATGTTTTATTAGTAAATTAACTAGATATGCACAAACATCTAAATGATAGGCTATGGGGGTTCAGACACTAATTTTTAGTTTCTTCCTAACTATGACATTTTAAAACCCAGCACTAACTCTGTTCTCTTTTGTTTTGAATTTCTCTTCTGTTACTGATATTCTTGTGCCTGATTCATGCTATTCATGTCCATATCATCATGTTCTTGGCTGACCACACCCTATATTAGTATCCATATTACTATGCACAGATAATTCTAAGTCTCTAAATATTCAAAGTTTATAATAATTACATGTTTTTCAGTCATACTTTTCAAAAGGGTTATTTTGCTCTAACCACCATTTTTTAAACACTACCATCTGTATATTTTTGTGTGTTAAGAGAGACAAGTCATGATTAATTCTTATAATAAAACCTCCCAAATCTCAGCATCTTAAAACAATTTCTAGTTAATCCCATAGTTTCGTGAAGGTTGAGCGGCTCTCTTGGACATCTCCTCCATCCTTTTTTTCAAACATTGCATTTCATTTTTCCTTAAATACACAGAATGCCCTCCCTTTTGCCCTGAGAGTGATAACAAAAAATTTCATCTCTCGATCTTCACATATGAAATCCCCTATCTCCAGTTTATCATAGGTTTTCCCATTAAGTCCAGATAGTTCTTTCCAGAAAAGTGACCTATGAATAATAATGGACAAATTGTTGCATGCATATGTACACACACACACATACTCTCTCTAAATATACATGGATGTAATGAGAAAAAAATAATCGTAATGAAATCCCCTACTTAGAAAGGGAAAGAATGAAAGGCATGCAAAGACTCTGGCTCACCTTGTTCTTGAAATCTGCAGTATCTATATACTAATAGAAGTATGGAGGCTTCTTCCATTGTGTGGCTTTGTCATATCATTATTCTTCAAATTTCCCCCTGAGGACTGAGGCCAATATATATGCAGGAGAATAGACAACATTTACGGAACCAGGCTTAAAATGTCATGTTCCTGTGGCCAGAACAAAGTCATATTTAAGGTTAACTGATAATTTATTCTTCTTGTGTGACTAGTGGAAAAGTGAATTGTTTTTTAGAAAATAAAATTATGTCTGCTATACCGCAATGGCTCGTTTCTTCTCCCAGTAATCTACACTTCTCCCCTTTTTTAAATCTGAAATCAACATATTGATCCACCTATACTCTACTTGCTTCATAAAAATAAGAGCAATATTTTGGTAGAACTCTTTCTTGCTAAGTAATAATTTTATGATTGAATCTAAGCTGCAATAAATCCTGTCTTAGACAAGGACAAGAAAAAAAATGATGCTTTTTTGTGTAACATCATCAATATCTTCTCTGACTACAGTGGCAAAGGGGATTTCATAGTTTGGAATTGAACTGTCCTTATCTAGAAAACAATAGAACTTGTTAGACATAGGTTTCTTACCTGAGTGGTATTATCCAAAATTCAAATTATCTAGAATTATATCAAAAGAAAATTGTTAATTTAGTCTTTTGAGTCAGATAAATGTGATCTTTCTAGTTTATAAGTGTATTTTTCACCCAATGTTGATTATAAAAAGCCATATCTACAATCTGGACCAAGATAAACTGAACTATATTAGAATTTTTAAGAGTTTATTTGGTTAGATTTTACAGTGGACAAATCAAAACTGGTTAGCAGTGTTCTGCCAACAGAAGTTGGGGAATAGTGCAGTGCATGTGAGTTTGCTCACTTGTGTCTGACTCTTTGGGACCCTATAGACTGTACCCCACTAGGTTCCTCTGTCCATGGGATTGTCCTGGCAAGAATACTGGAGTGGGTTGTCATGCCTTCCTCCAGGGGAAGCTGACCCAGGGATCCAATCCACATCTCCTGTGTCTCCTACATGGAAGGCAGATTCTTTTTTCTTTTTTTTTTAATTTTTATGCTTTAATGGAAGATAATTAATTTACAATAGTGTGATGATTTCTACCATACATCCCCATAAGTTAGCCATAGGTATAGGTATGGCCCCTCCCTCTTGAACTACCTTCTCACCTCCCTCCCCATACTACCCCTCTGCTGCTGCTAAGTTGCTTCAGTTGTGTCCGACTCTGTGTGACCTCATAGATGGCAGCCCAACAGACTCCTCTGCCCCTGGGATTCTCCAGGCAAGAATACTGGAGTGTGTTGCCATTTCCTTCTCCAATGTACACATGCATCCTACCCCTCTAAGTTGTCACAAAGCACTGGCTTTGGGTTCTCTGCATCATACAGCAAATTCTCACTGGTGATCTATTACTGCTGAGCCACTGGGGAAGCCCTTCATAAGGCAGACCCAGAAGCTAAGTGAAGACATCGCTTGGTTAGCTATAGCTTAAGTGCCTTATTTGGGAAAGCGTAGTTTGCTGAATAGTCATTCCAGACTATTCATTGGTAAGGTTGATGCTGAAGCTGAAACTCCAATACTTTGGCCACCTGTTGCAAAGAACAGCCTCCTTGGAAAAGACTCGATGCTGGGAAATATTGAAGGTGGAAGGAGAAGGGGATGGCAGAAGATGGGATGGTTGAATGGCATCACTGACTCAACGGACATGAGTTTGAGCAAGCTCTGGGAGTTGGTGATGAACAGGGAAGCCTGACATGCTGCAGTCCATGGGATCACAAAGAGTCAGATACAACTGAGCAACTGAACTGACTGAGTTTGCTGTTTGTGACTGGCTGTTCTTAATTTTTGGTTTCTGGGATATGAATGCATTTACACAATTGACTCTGGATTAAGTTTTTGTTAGCTTATATAAGTCACCAAGGGATTAGAGCCACCTCAGTCTAATGACATCTTGTTTAATTGCTTTCAGTTCAGTTGCTTAGTTGTGTCACTCTTTGTGACCCCATGGACTGCAGCACACCAGGCTTCCCTGTCCATCACCAACCCCCAAAGCTTACTCAAATTCATGTCCATAGAGTTGGTGATGCTATCCAACCATCTCATCCTCTGCCATCCCCTTCTCCTTTTGCCTTCAACCTTTCCAGGCATCAGGGTCAATTGCTTTAGCATGTGCAAAGATCTAGGCACAATATTAACAACAACAAAAATAGATGAACTCATTACTTTTAAGTTTATTCATATTGAACATGTGTTTATGTGTAGAGGCATTTTCTAAGACATTTAAATACCTGCACTACCCTATGAAATATATGCTGTTTATTGACTTGTAAAAATAAATGAGTGCAATCTACTGAACCAACAAAAGTGTATCCTTAAACAACAGACTAGGGGTCATTATTTGATGTCATCCAATTATATACATTGTCTAGCACTGGCTTTTCTGAATTGAGCAGGTGTCCCATCCTCCAAGTAGGGAGTAAGCATCAGGACTAAGTGCTGGAAAAAGAACAGTAACAACAAAAATAAGTTATTTTTATATGTAGTTGGAGGCTATACTATTGGAGAATGCAATGTTGAAATTAAGCTTTATTCTGATATTCTGAAAGTGGAATCATAACTGGAGAAGGAAATGGCAACCCACTCCAGTACTCTTGCCAGGGGAATCCCATGGATGAAGGAGCCTGGTAGGCTGCAGTCCATGGGGTTGCTAAGAATCGGACACGACAGAGTGACTTCACTTTCACGTTTCACTTTCATGCATTGGAGAAGGAAATGGCAACCCACTCCAGTGTTCTTGCCTGGAGAATCCCAGGGAAGGTAGAACCTGGTGGGCTGCCATCTATGGGGTTGCACAGAGTCAGACATGACTGAAGTGACTTAGCAGCAGCAGCAGAATCATAACAGATCTTAATCCTGTGCTAAAATTCTCCACAGTGCTTTTAATTGAAACATTTTTGCATTTTCCAAAACACTGATTCAAAAAAACTTCTAAATAATACTTAGATAAGTAAATATCAAAGATAATATGAAAATTAAGCCTATTTCTTTATGTATATTGAGTCCATTTGAGCCTAGCTTAAAATTTTCATCTAATGTCCATCAGACAACCTCAACCAATTCTGAATAAGCTCACCTGTGAACAAACATAAACTCTGGTAGTAGCATGAGATAGATTGATTGTCTTAACCCACCATTTGGATAATAAGTCCTTGAAATTACTATACTTCTTTGAAACATATCTTAGATATGTTTTAGATCTCCTAAGATATTTATGTGTCTACTTAGGAAAGTTTACAGTTTTATATGAAAGAAATAAAATCAATAATTAGCTTTTTCTTCTTTCCTATATAATCATTTAGACTCTAGAAATTTTATTATTTTGTCACTCAAAATCCTTAAGTTTCAGGAAATAGAATACCTTGGGCAATGAAGGGAAGTCTGTTAGGAAAATACAAGGGTGAGGAAGCAAGGAAAATGGTACATTTTCTTTTTCATACATATATTCCTTCTCCTTTCCTTGCTCAGTCCATGAAAGAACTTTTCTACTTCACAACACAAATGGTATGGAAAAGGCAGCTGAAACGTGGCTTATACCTCATATTCACTTTATGCAATCCAAGCTAACTAGAACAGCTAGGGAAGATGTTTAACAAGAAGAGGGTTTCCAGTAATATTCATACAAAACAAAACAAAAAGAAAGAAAAAAGTCATGTTAGTTTTCCATAGAAATTTTGAAACTCATTATCAAAAGCAAATCTAATTTTAGTCTTCAGTTATTTTTCTTCATAATACAAACTTTAAAGACTGCACAGATTTATTTATAGCCACATATATGATATATATATGCAATCCTACATAGAAACACCTTTACATGTCAGTTTTATTATTTCTAATCAATAAGAGCTTTGAAGGAATTTTTGTGGGATGAGAAATAGAAAGTTTAGTTGAAACTAAAATTAAATAAAAGAAATGAAATCTATTCTAGGCAAATTCTAGAAGCAGTGTATGTATTTTATTGAAAAAAAATCATTGCTCAACAGATTGTTTTGTATTAATCTACTGTATTATTTCAACACAGGTATCAGTTTCAAAAAGCTCTGCTCCATTTAAATGCTAATGTAGATATTGCTATGGAGATCTCTTAAAGATTATGGGTTCTGAATACTCTAGTTATAGAACATTTGGCCTTTATAGATAAAATTCCTTGACTTCAGTTAAAAAGCTGTATCTATAAATGGAAAATGACTTTGTCACTCTGTTGGTTCCTAATATTATTAAATGTTTATTAAGATTCAGTAGTACACTAAGCATTTATAAAGTAAGAAGAGAATAATATTTACTTTAATTAACCTAGTATCTGAAGTCTCTTAAGGGAGATGCATATAAGGTACACATGCTGTGTACAGCTTTTCTGGTTATAGGTTGTGATTCACAATCACAGTAGCTCAGGTCTGTTGTCTTTTGTTTATTACTATGGAATTAGTAATAATCACTGCAGATGGTGACAGCAGCCATGAAATAAAAAGATGCTTACTCCTTGGAATGAAAGTTATGACCAACCTAGACAGCATATTAAAGAGCAGAGACATTACTTTGCCAACAAAGGTCCGTCTAGTCAAGGCTATGATTTTTCCAGTAGTCATGTATGGATGAGAGAGTTGGACTATAAAGAGAGCTGAGTGTCAAAGAATTGATGCTTTTGATCTGTGGTGTTGGAGAAGACTCTTGAGAGTCCCTTGGACTGCAAGGAGATCCAACCAGTCCCTCCTAAAGGAAATCAGTCCTTTCAGATGCTGAAGCTGAAATGCCAATATTTTGGCTACCTGATGCAAATAACTGGCTCATTGGAAAAAACCCTGATTCTGGGAAAGATTGAAGGCAGAAGGAGAAGGGGACAACAAAGGATGAAATTGTTGGATGGCATCACGGAACTCAATGGACATGAGTTTGAGTAAACTCCAGGAGTTGGTGTTGGACACGGAGGCCTGGCGTGCTGCAGTCCATGGGGTCGCCAAGGGTCGGACACAAATGAGCAATTAAACTGAACTGAACTGAATGGAATTAGAAAAGAAAAGAAATGCTTGATATTTCTTATGTCCGTGATGGTAAACTCCTTAAACTGAAGACAGGTGCATCTTTGAGACTGCCCTTACTGCTAGCACAGTTTTGCTTTCCCTAATTTTTATTTTGATGTTTATTCTGCTAAAGAATGAAGATATCCAAATTGATCAAAATTCAGTATATATATTTATGGTTAACATGAAGGTGCTGTAATTTCTCTGTAGTATATTGAATCACTAACAATTAGAACCTCATGAGATTTTTAAGATAAACTCTTTCACTTTGCCAGAAAAAAAATTATGGCTTAGAGAACTTAACATCCATTGACAATGCAATGCTTCTATCAACCTGTTGGTTATGAGGACAGACAAGTTATCTTCTTTCTATTATTGAAATATTTTGTGTACTTGCATGGTAGATAGCTCACCTTTTAAAGTGAAACATTTCTCCTTGAATTTCATGAGTAAATGCTACTGTTAATGTTAATAATACAGAAATACACACAGACCAAAGACTAGAAATACATTTCTACTGTTATTATTTCTAATCAGATAACAGGAGAGGGGGAATGACCCTTCAATATTCCTTTGTGGTGAGAGATGACTCAACACTCTCCTAACAGTCTTCTTTTTGAATTACTATGAAATTGGTGCAGTGGAGCATGATACCATCTGGCCTCCACATGACAGGAAATGCTTATTTGCCAATTAAATTTGCCTCTGTTCTTTTCTTATCAGGCTGTGTTATGCCCAGTGAAACTACTTGGTATCCAAAGGCAAATAGAAAAAAAGAAATCACCTATTGTACTTTATCATGAAAATGATAATGATGATGATGGATGTGGTGGGAATGATAATTTGTTATATAATTGATCTAGGACCTCCTATATACTAAGCATTGTTATCACTTTAAATGTATTATCCCATTTATTTATCCCAATATTTCTATGAAGTAGTTGCTACGGTTATCCTCTTTTTAGACAAGAAAATTCATATATGGAGAGATATAGCACCTATGTTCAAACACTGTGCATCTTACTATAACATCCTCATTAATTCCATCCCATTTATAGAGTGTACACTCATTAACACTCTCATCAATATTTATGACCTATATCCTATATACTTATATATGTATACATACACATGTATATATATGTATATACACCATATGTTTATTTTAAAGAGTTTGGAGTTAACTTGATCTCAAAAAATAAATTATTGAATTCCAGTTTGAGATCTCCATTTTTATATCACTGAGAGAGAGCATCTTTGTGTATTGTCTTCTGTCTTCAAGCGATCACTGTTAATATGGTTATTATATATTGTCTTTAAGAGTTATAGGTGAGAGATTCTGTTTAATATAAAATATTATGACTTCCTTAATTTATTTATACAAAGTAATAAACAAAGACCATGGTGCAATTTCCAATACTTTACACTTTCAGTCATTTTCTTTAGAAAGTTTTCCATTTACATTTTAAATTGTTTTGGCTTAATTTAGTGACGCAGTTGCATATTTCATAGTATTCAGGAAAAAAATCAGTGGTCCAAAAGTCTTATAAAAGTATATATTGTTATGAACTGACTCTAGGTTAGACTAGATTAAAATGGGAGATTATTTGGAAATCTCCTACCATTTATATAAAGAGAGTTGCACTTACTTTATTTTCAGTGTAACCTGAAATATGAATTGCTCTATAAGGACTATTATTTGCTGAGATTAGGGTAGTCCTATTAGATGCAACATAGGTATTTGAGACTGTTCAAAGAGGCAATTCAATAATTGAAGATAATCATCATCTTTTACCTTCTCCCCAGGAGATATATAAGCTCCCTCTAATACTAAATGTCTGTATTCTCCTCAAATTTATGTGTTGAAATTCCAACTCCCCTTTTGGCTATATCTGGAATTGGGACCTTTAAGAAGGTAAGGTGAAATAAGGTCACAAAGGTGGGTCCCTGATCTGATAAGATTAGTAGAAGAAGAAATACCACAAGACTTCTAACTCTTCTCCATCTCCTGTCTTTCATAAGTAAATTCCTTTTAGTTTTAATTGAAGTATAATTGCTTTACAATGTTACATTTGATTCTGCTATATAACAAAATGAATCAGCTTTATGTGTGTATATATATGTGTGTGTGCTGTGCTTAGCTGCTCAGTCATGTCCGACTCTTTGCGACCCCATGGCCTATAGCCCACCAGGCTCTTGTGTCCATGGGATTCTCCAGGCAAGATTACTGGAGTGGATTGCCATGCCCTCCTCCAGGGGATCTTTCCTACCCTGGGATTGAACCCAGGTCTTCCACATTGCAGGAAGATTCTTTACCATCTGAGTCACCAGGGAAGCCATGTGTGTATATATGTATACATATATATATTTCTTCTCTCTTGGACCTCCCTCCCACCCCACAATCCCACTCTTCTAGGTCATCACAGAGCACCAAGCTGAGCTACCTGTGCAACACAGCAGCTTCCCACTTTCTATCTGTTTTACGCTCAGTAGTGTAATCATTGGAGAAGGCAATGGCAACCCACTCCAGTACTCTTGCCTGGAAAATCCAATGGATGAAGGTGCCTGGTAGGCTGCAGCCCATAGGGTGGCACAGAGTTGGGCACGACTGAAGTGACTTAGCAGCAGCAGCAGCAGCAGCAGTGTAATCATGTCAATGATACTCTTCTGATGCCTCCCACCCTCTACTTCCTCCCTCCTCCTTCTTTCCTTCCTCTCCCATGTCCATTCTCTATGTCTGTGTCTCTATTCCTGCCCTGAAAATAGGTTCATCTGTACCATTTTTCTAGATTCCTTATGTATAAGCATTAATATATGATATTTGTTTTCTTAACTTTGTATCACAGTCTCTTAATTACCACCCCTCGAATCCATCTAGGGGGCCAGGTTCAGATTTCACCTGGGAAGCTCCTGAGGTGGTTTCCCATGAACAAGCATACCTAGAGACATACCTCTTTCTTTTAAATCCTCTCAGTTCAATTCATTCGCTCAGTTGTATGTGACTCTTTGCGACCCCATGAATTGCAGCACACCAGGCCTCCCTGTCCATCACCAACTCCCGGGGTTCACTCAGACCCATGTCCATCTAGTCGGTGATGCCATCCAGCCATCTCATCCTCTGTCGTCCCCTTCTCCTCCTGCCTCCAATCCCTCCCAGCATCAGAGTATTTTCCAACAAGTCAACTCTTTGCATAAGGTGGCCAAAGTACTGGAGTTTCAGCTTTAGCATCATTCCTTCCAAAGAACACCCAGGGCTGATCTCCTGTAGAATGGACCGGTTGGATCTCCTTGCAGTCCAAGGGACTCTCAAGAGTCTTCTCCAACACCACAGTTCAGAAGCATCAATTCTTCAGCACTCAGCTTTCTTCACAGTCCAACTTTCACATCCATACATAATCACTCAAAAAACCATGGCCTTGACTAGACAGACCTCTGTTGGCAAAGTAATATCTCTGCTTTTGAATATGCTATCTAGGTTGATCATAACTTTCCTTCCAAGGAGTAAGCATCTTTTAATTTCGTGGCTACAATCACCATCTGCAGTGCTTTTGGAGCCCCCCAAAATAAAGTCAGCCACTGTTTCCACTGTTTCCCCATCTATTTCCCTTATTTTTAATTATTCAATCAAATCTTTTTGAAATCAAAGGTGAGAAGTCAAATAGTTAATACTTAAATGTCCCTCCAAAGTTTTGTAATAGAAAAACAGAAACAAGAGATTTCTATTTCCAGGTTTAGAATGGGATTAGAGCTGTTGAAAATTGTTGGATTATTTTTTCAGACAAATGGCATACTTGTAAAAAGATCCTGGAACTAATTTATATAGTAAAATATTCCTGAACTCAGTTTTATATTCACCCATTCCACTTCAGACTAGACTCTTGCATGTTGGCAAGATAGGACTTAAAGCAGATCTAGTCTGGCAGGCCAGCATGGAGCTGTTACTGGGTGAAACTGAATGTTTAGACATTTCAGTTAGATAGTTGTTTTTTATTGTTATCTTTTACTAAACAGCTTCTGAAAGTATTTTCTACTTCTGAAATAGAGTCATTTAAATAAGAAGAAAGTAGGTCTTTACTCTTACTAAGGCACTGACAAATCTTAAGCAACCTGAGAAGTTTTGATAATCTATATGAACAAAACTTTTTGAGAATACTGATTTAGAGAGATTATAATATCGGAGAGTTCCTAAAGCGGTCATTACATTCTTAACCTACATGTGACAGAAAGGTGAAATAAGATTTCAATATATTGACTAGAGAACTCTAGGCTGTTAATGCCCATGCTATAGCTGTGGCATTATATGAGACCTTATAATCTTTATTCCCTGTTAATCTATAATTAGTATGACTGTACCATTAGGATAGTAAAAGGATTAATTACACAGGCTATAATTATGCTTTTAAATAAACACTTATTTATAGATGCAGTTAATGTGAATTGATTCCCCAGCTCATTGTGGAATCAGTGTTGAATCTTGACATTAGTCAGGTAAAAATTTTTTTTTCCTCAAGGATACAGCCTGAATGAGTGAATGGCTTAATATTTTCTAATTTTGCACAAAACTACTTTTACAAAATTCTAAGGATTATAATTTAGATTAAGCTATTTTAATGGATTCTGGAGGTGAAATTTATTTCATCTTGTGTTGAGGTTCTCTCTGGAAGTATCTGCCTCTGGAGAAATTAGATTCCATTAACTGGCTGATTCATTTAACCTGCAATTCTCAGAAAACAAACACACTGGCCATCACCAGAGGCTGAATATTTGAAGAAGAGACCACTTTGGTTTTATAAGCCTGTGAATTCTTTTTTTTTTTTTTTCATCTGCTCAGAGTCCTTAAGTAAACAGTATCTGACTATTTACTCTGTGCCACAGAAGGATGGTAAAAAAATGCCTCCACTTTTTGGAACTTACCCAAATTAAAGAAATAAAGTCTCCATAGAAATGCAGCTGGCTTCAGTCAGCTAGGTGCTTCACTACATCTCTGTTTTCTACATTTTTCTCCCTCTAAATATGTTTTTCTTCTCTGAGATACCTATCTCCTTTATGCATACTGTTACCTAGTGGTGCTTTATTTTACCTGACCACCAAAATCCACAGAGAAAGGGAATGTGCCATCGTTACAACTTGCATAGGTAAGGTTTGAGATTTTGAAGCTGTAATTGTGCGTGTATCAAACACTCCCCTGCCTTCTTCTGCGTTAGTGTATGGCAATGTCATGCTTTATTCAGTCCCCCAAGTAATTCAACTTTGGGTTGAAAAAAAAACAGATGTTAAATAGATATTAGCAAATTGAACGCATATTGACTGACTTTTTAAAGTGAAGCGAAGGCATTATAAACATCAAGAAAACATCAAAGATTCACAGGACTGTATGTTTAGGCCAGGTGAAAAATGGTTCATATTATTCTCTTGGTTCCTTCTGCATTCTGCTTCACATTGAGCTGAAAAAAGTTAAAAAGCCAACATTCTGCTAAAAAATAATTACCTGAGACTTCTCTTGTGGTTCAGTGGTTAAGACTCCACACTGTTAACACAGGGGGCCTGGGATCTATCCCTGGTCAGGAAACTAGATCCCACATGTCACAGCTAAGCCACAGTGCAGCCAAATAAATCAGTAAAAATAAAGAATATTAAAAAGAAATCTTCATGCAAATAGCTTGAATAGATCTAAATGAACTTACATATTCATTTACATTTTGTGAATTTTTACTAAAATTATACTTTTTTAAATGTACCAAAAGTTAAAAAATCCTGAAAGTAACTGGGTTTTTCACCTGGAAAGTTTCTCCTCTGTAACCCCAGCCTTCCCATGTACACTGCGTAACCTGAGAAGATGTTGAATAGGTGATGAAAGATACTTTACAGCAAAGGAAAGAAAAGTTTTTAAAAATAATATTGTACTCATATTGTTTTATTCATTTTATAAACTTTCTATAGGATTCTTTAAAATTAGTACAAAATATAAAACTAAGTAGGCTAGAAATATGAGAACTGCAAAGTCAAGACCATGGTGTAAGAATTTCTATGTTAGTTCAGGGTACTTGAGTTTTGAGAATAAGATAAAGCCAAAGTGTGGAGTTAAGAGCACTAAGGTGTGCAAGGTATTGCCTCCCTAGGATCTTTTATCATAAAACCTCCTAAGACCATTGAGAAGACTGATCCCTTCTACTAAATCACCAGTGGATATTGTTGACCTGACTTGGTAGTTAAACTTTGGAAATTCTAACAGCTTATATAAGGTATCTCATTAGAGAAATTTATCTTCTCTGACAGCCAGATAGTATTGTGACCATGAAATAATGGGATATAAAATAGTCTGTCTTCATATACTTGGTAGTAAATTTTTAATAAACATCTCCCTATTGTGTAGTAATGTGAAAACAAAACAGAAATGGTTTTGGGGGGGGGCGGTGGCTAGATGTCACTCCTGGTTTATTGATTACTGTTTTATGAAAATTGGCCAAACAATCCCTTTGGATTTCAGCTTTGTATTACATGAAAGAGAACTTAAAATAGCCTTTTTTTTATTTATTTCACAGGGATTTTGTAAGTAATCAAAGTGTTTAAAGTGGGTGCATATGTGTAAATAACATTTTGAAAAAGGTTAACATCTAAATGTTAGGCAAGAGAAATATTAAAAAAAATAGCTCAAAAGGAATATTTGTTCATTTTTGCTTGTGTAGGCAGGTCATTTGTGTTAATCTTTTAAAATCTTTTGGTTTTAAATATTACAGTACATTCATTCTTCATGCCCAAGTCACTCAAACTGAACATGGTTTTATTGAGTGTTTGTAGCGTGTAGATACTGGAATAGGCTGGCCTTTTTAAAATTTAATGTCTGCACTTAGTCTGTAGTTATGCTTCCTATTTTGATCGAAATGAGGTTGCATTTTTGAAACCCTAACACTGGTATTTTGATCACATTAGGTATCTTACTCTTTTCTATCATACCAATGTTTGCTTGACAAAGATTGTTGTTTCTCACCTCCCACAGCTGTATACTCCACTTGCTGCATCACTTCAGGTCATTGCAATTTTAAACACAGGGGGCCTTGACAAATCCATGCATGAAAGGTATGTGTCTTGTTTTTTTTGTTTTTTGTTTTTTGTTTTTTTTTCCCTAATCTCATGTTCAAGTCCATTAGATATATGTTATCCCTTGTGAACTTGGAAGTATCGGGATATCCTCCTTCATACTCCCCCCACCACCACCACCCAAATCTCACTGGGTTTAGAGATTGTGGCATTATTAGAAGGTAATTTTTCAGCATTAGTAACATTTTGGAGGCTGATTGTCCTCAAATTCAACCTTTAGGAAAGGTGGAATATTTTCCTTTTTGAAAAGAAAGGTAACTGGTATCAAAATTTTAGTAAGTTGCTTGCTTTTCCAATATTTATAAATAGCATCTCTAAATGGTATACTAAAAACAAATGAACAAACCAAAAAAAAAAAAACCCACCAAAACACTATATAGCTATCCTGAAGGTGCATTGCATATATTATCATTAGTGTCCTATGATGTTTTCCTGATTAGTGGAGCTTATCCCTATGTTCTGGTTGATTGAGCTGTTTTTGTCTCTCTGAAGGGCAGTGCAGTGTTCGATAGTAGGTTTGCTGGTGTCTATGGGTCCATGAAATTAAAAGAAGCTGACTCCTTGGAAGAAAAGTTATGACCAACCTAGATAGCATATTCAAAAGTAGAGACATTACTTTGCCGACTAAGGTCCATCTAGTCAAGGCTATGGTTTTTCCTGTGGTCATGTATGGATGTGAGAGTTGGACTGTGAAGAAGGCTGAGTGCTGAAGAATTGATGCTTTTGAACTGTGGTGTTGGAGAAGACTCTTAAGAGTCCCTTGGACTGCAAGGAGATCCAACCAGTCCATTCTGAAGGAGATCAGCCCTGGGATTTCTTTGGAGGGAATGATGCTGAAGTTGAAACTCCAGTACTCTGGCCAACTCATGCGAAGAGTTGACTCATTGAAAAAGACTCTGATGCTGGAAGGGATTGGGGGCAGGAGGAGAAGGGGACTACAGAGGATGAGGTGGCTGGATGGCATCACTGACTCGATGGATGTGAGTCTGGGTGAACTCCAGGAGTTGGTGATGGACAGGGAGGCCTGGCGTGCTGCAATTCATGGGGTCGCAAAGAGTTGGGCACAACTGAGCGACTGAACTGAACTGATGGGTTCACTAAGTCTTTGGGCAGTCCTTCTGGCTTTGGCAGTGTTGCTGCTGCCGCCGCTGCTGCTAAGTCGCTTCAGTCGTGTCCAACTCTGTGCGACCCCACAGACGGCAGCCCATCAGGCTCCCCCATTGCTGGGATTCTCTAGGCAAGAACACTGCAGTGGGTTGCCATTTCCTTCTCCAGTGCATGAAAGTGAAAAGTGAAAGTGAAGTCACTCAGTCATACCTGACTGGTAGCGATCCCATGGACTGCAGCCTACCAGGCTCCTCTGTCCATGGGATTTTCCAGGTAAGAGTACTGGAGTGGCTTGCCATGGCCTTCTCCGCAGTGTTAGACACATCTATTTCGGCGCCATGTCGAACCCCACTAGGGCTTCCCAGGTGGCGCTAGTGGTAAAGAACTCACCTGCCAATTCAGGAGGAATAAGGGATGCAGGTTCAGTCCCTGAGTCAGGAAGATCCCCTGGAAGAGGAAATGGCAACCTGCTCCAGTATCTTCTCTGGGAAATCCTGTGGACAGAGGAGCCTGGGGGCTACAGTCCATGGGGTCGCAAAGAGTAGGACATGACTGAAGTGAATTAGCACATGTACACACACACACACACACACACACACGTGTTCCAGAAATGTATGTGGTTTGGGGGGTGATCATCTCCTGGAGTACATGGCAATTCCAATATATACTGTAATCAACCTTGAAAAAGGCAATTTGTTCATGCATGTTGTATGTTCATAAGAAATGCTAAGATATGCATTTAATAAGTGGTTACCATGTTTCCTGTACTAAATGTTTTATACAAGGTATATAATCTTAGGTACTATGCAAAAATAAGTTTCATTTTATAGAACCTCTTCAGCATCTGTTTTTAGATGAAAGACTCTAGGTATTAAGAGCTGGCTGAAATTTTCACAGCCAAGAAGATGTAGTCCCTAGATTCAAAATGAAGAAGAAATTTTGCTCTTACCCACTTAAGCACAGCTTCCTTCATGCCCGAAGCCCATCCATTTTCCTTATATACCTTCCTAGTGGAGCAGACATACAACAATAAGTAAACTAAATGCTCTTACATTTTTAAAGGTTTTAACTTCTCTCCGAATATTTCAATACATGTACCTGCAGGGTATATGACAGTGATGCATATGGCAGAATAAACATTTGTATCTTTAGGACTGTGTCAGTATTTAAGTGAATATCTCTATTCATGTGCTTGGCCTACTTCATTTGTCACTCCATCTAGAACTGGAGTTGGTGTGCCTATTTTACATATTCCATTTATCTGTTTGATTGTTATTTGTCAGTTTCTCTGTCTAGCAATCTACTTTAATATGCATCTAATGTGACTACATAGATCATTGTTCAACCTCAGAATGCTTGCTATGTCCTGTTTCATTTTTCAACTCTTCCCTCATCTAAAAGATTTAATGGTTTCTAAAATAATGGCAATGGAAGCAATTCATACTCTAATGGAATTAATCTGACATACTTGAGTATATAGTAGTAGGTATTTTTCCTCTTTCCCCTTATTATTTAATGTAGATATAATACTGAAATCAGGAGTGATTGTATTAAGTATACACTTACTATTAATATTTATTTTCATTATAAACATATATTTAAAAGTGTATAGGCATGTTAACCTCAAACAATTTATGTCACTTTGGTACCATATCTCTCTGGTCTTTCATATCCAATTCATGGGTTACAATACAGTGCTTTAAAGGACATAACTTATGTCCCAGTGCTTTTTCATAAGATTCTAAGAAGTTGATGGGAGAACATTTAGCAGAAGCAGGAGAAAATTCTTGTAATAGATAGCTTGGGCAATAGACCCACTAGGGTATGTAACTCTGCTCCAGTGATGACTTATAACCTTGGACAAGATACTTAAATTTTCTAAAACTCAGTTTTTCTCAGACAGAAATCACACAAGTTGTTTCAAACTGTCACTGTGGGATTTCTGCTTCTGGCTATAAGGCAATAATTGCCACCAGATTAACTGCAAAAAAAAAAAGAAAGAAAGAAAGGAAAGAAAGAAAGAAAGAAAGAACATATATACCAAAGGACTAATTTTCAAATGTTTGACATAACCTAAAAACAAATATTCTAAAGATAGAGCTGACTTATTGTTAAATTAGCTACCTGTCCCCCCAAAAAAACTTAAAATGAAATTTAGTCTCAACATTATAGCATTAACAATGGATAGCATACAATAAAAAATTACTAGATATACAAAGAAGCAGGATAAATCTAACTATTACAAATATATGCAACAAGCACATTGTCTGAGGTGACAGAAGTAGTGCTGACCTAAGTAACTTTGAAAAAGATTGAAGTCTGTAAATCCAAAGGCAAATAACTGTACATAAATGCTGTACACTAATTCATAATGTTGCTTACATTGAGAGTGCAGGTTAACAATATTGACACTCTAATCATGCATGCGGGACTGAAAAAATTGTGTAAATTAATGCCATATTGTGGGAGCTAAAGTTTTCACTTATGGAATGGAAATTTATAGATAAGCCTGAACAGGAAGTTAAAATGTGGCCTGGGGTAATGAATTCTAGTTGGAAACATCAGAATGAATTTGTGCATAGCTTAATATAGATACAGATGTTTACGTATAGAAGTATATATAGATATGTGAAAATATGTAGTAGTATACAGTAGTATATTTCCATGCTCTTTCAGCTGAAAGAGCCTGGAAGTAAAGACTCCAGAATCACCAAGTATCCCCAGCACTGACATCTTGATTTCTGATACCATTCTCCAACAAAAGGAGCCAAGGTTTCTGGAGAAATGGCTGATTTAGTATTGGTTCCCATAATATGCAAAATATAAAAGATGAGAATGGAATATGTTACAAAAAAAAAAACAATGACCCAACTGCCACACACACATTTGTGGAAATATGGTGAAGATCCATAGCTGGTGCAACTGAAAGAATTCCCAACATTTTGAGTGTAAAATAAAATAAAATTGCATAATGGCTGCATGTAAAACATTTGAGTCCAAACTGATATGAGTAAGTGATTTAAATATATAAATAAATGGGGAGAATAAAAAAACTCATGTGTAAAACAATTCCAGTAATATATAGACCTAGTCTGCCTTCAAGGAGTTTGTGCATAAATCCCCACCTCTTAGGTGTGGGCTGCCATAGTAACCTTCTTCCGAAGAGAGCAATACAGGAAGTGAGGAAAAAAGAATTTTAGGGTAGAGAAACTTGGCAAATGCTGGCTCAGCCTTGTGATCAAGGTCAGCATAAAAAGTGTTAATTTATGTTTGCAGTATGTACCCTTATTATGGTGTGATGAAAATGGCACTTTACCTGTGTTTTCTTCTTCTCCAAACACATAGCCCTACTATAAACATGAGAAAAATATCACCAAATCCCAATACTGTACCTGAACAATCCTCCTAGAAACCATCCAGATCAGAAAAAAATATGGACCTTCTAAGAAATTGTCACAGATGAAAGGAACCTAAGGAAAAAATTCAATCAAATATAATGTCCTATCTTGGATAGAATCCTAGAACAGAGAAAAAGGCATTAGGTAAAAGGCAAGGAATTTGGAATAAGCTATGTATTCTAAGTAATAACAATATATCAATATTAATTCATTAACTATAATAAGTGAAGTGAAGTGAAAGTCGCTCAGTTGTGTCTGACTCTCTGCGACCTCATGGACTATAGTCTAGGGAATTCTTCAGGGTGGAATACTGGAGTGGGTAGCCTTTCCCTTTTCCAGGGGATCTTCCCAGCCCAGGGATCAAACCCAGGTCTCCCGGATTGCAAGCAGATTAGTTACCACAAGGGAAGCCCAACAACTAAAACTGTAATAAGTGGGCCATAATAATCTAATATGTTAGAAATAGAAACTGGGTAATATGTACACAGAAATTTTCAGTACTGTCTTTATACTTTTTCTAATCTGTTCTAAAATTAATGATTCTTTTAAAATATCAAAAATAAAACAGAAGATTTGTACATACCATCCATAGGATTTTCCAGGCAAGAGTGCTGGAGTAGATTGCCATTTCCTTCTCCAGGGGATCTTCCCAACCCAGGAATCAAACCCGGATCTCCTGCATTGCAGGCATATGCTTTACCGTCTGAGCCACCAGGGAAGCCATATTATCAACTAACTCAACCTAATTTTCTTGGTGCAACAATACCACTAAAACCTGCATCATATGTATTTTTTTAAAGTATATGTGAAGCATTCACCATCATAAACCATATGGTAGACTTTGATATTCACCTCAATTTGAAATGACAGAGACATGTACACATGCATTCTCTGGCCTCAGATAAAATTATTTTATTGATTAAAAACCCAGAAAGATATCTTTTAAAATATCCAAGTATTTGGATACTTAGAAACCATTCTAGTGTATATATGTGTCAAATATGAAATAATAAGGCAAGTACAATTTATTTGGTTGTGAAGATTTATGTAGCTTTATTATCAAAGAAACAACTTACCAAAATTTGGGAATGCAGTTAGAGAATCTGAGAGAAAAAGATAGGTACCACAAAATTACTGTATTAGAAAAAAGTAATATTACAATAACTGATATTGATAGAATAAGAGCATATATCAATAGACTAGGTAAACAATAGAGAATATCAATTAAACCTAGATCTTCAGAAGCACCAATAAAATTAAAAATCCTTATTTAGACTGAAACTATAGTGAGGAAATATATTAATTTATGAGTACTTAAAATAAATGATAATTACTTGTGATTCAAGATTGAAATGTTGCCAGATTTGGGAAGGGGTCGAAGAGGACCCTCACTTGTGGGCCTCGATTCTTGGTATGGACACAAAGAAGAATCTTATGAGATTATGAGTAGTCATTAGAGGTAATGAGAGGTCTTACCCCTGGCAAAAATAAGTTTATTGAAGAAAGGGAAGAATGAACAGAAAGAACACCTCTGGTAGAGGTCAGTCACGCCAAGAGAGGCACTGGCGCTGAAGTGATGGGGTAAGGGGGTTTTTCAAGACAGGATCTTTACATATTCATCTAGACAGGCTGGACTAATAGTTTTGATTGACAGTTGCTAGTTACATGATGACACGCTGTATTGCGCATGGCTTTTACATAATTCAGTCTGTTGCAATCAGATATATGTATCTATAGAATATTTACGAACCCCTAATGATGGTGTGATCACTCACTTAGAGCCAGACATCCTGAAATGTGAAGTCAAATGGGCCTTAGAAAGCATCTCTATGAACAAAGCTAGTGGAGGTGATGGAATTCCAGTTGAGTTATTTCAAATCCTGAAAGGTGATGTTGTGAAACTGCTGCACTCAATATGCCAGCAAATTTGGAAAACTCAGCCATGGCCACAGGACTGGAAAAGGTCAGTTTTCATTCCAATCTCAAAGAAAGGCAATGCCAAAGAATGCTCAAACTACCACACAATTGCACTCATCTCACACACTAGCAAAGTAATGCTCCACATTCTCCAAGCCAGGCTTCAGTAATACGTGAACCGTCAACTTCCAGATGTCCAAGCTGGTTTTAGAAAAGGCAGAGGAACCAGAGATCAAATTGCCAACATCTGCTGCATCATTGAAAACGCAAAAGAGTTCCAGAAAAACATCTATTTCTGCTTTATTGACTACGCCAAAACCTTTGACTGTGTGGATCACAATAAACTGTGGAAAATTCTGAAAGAGATGGGCATACCAGACCACCTGACCTACCTCTTGAGAAACCTATATGCAGGTCAGGAAGCAACAGTTAGAACTGGACATGGAACAACAGACTGGTTCCAAATAGGAAAAGGAATACATCAAGGCTGTATATTGCTACCCTGCTTATTTAATTTCTATGCAGAGTACATCATGAGAAACTCTGGGTTGGAAGAAGCACAAGCTGGAATCAAGATTGCCGGGAGAAATATCAATAACCTCAGATATGCAGATGACACCACCCTTATGGCAGAAAGTGAAGAGGAACTAAAAAGCCTCTTGAAGAAAGTGAAAGAGGAAAGTGAAACAGTTGGCTTAAAACTCAACATCCAGAAAACGAAAATCATGGCATCTGGTCTCATCACTTCATGGGAAATAGATGGGGAAACAGTGGAAGCAGGGACAAAGTTTATTTTGGGGGACTCCAATATCACTGCAGATGGTGATTGCAGCCATGAAATTAAAAGACGCTTATTCCTTGGAAGGTTAAGTTATGACCAACTTAGAAAGCATGTTATAAAGCAGAGACATTACTTTGCCAACAAAGGTCCATCTAGTCAGTTTTTTCAGTGGTCGTGTATGGATGTGAAAGTGGGACTGTGAAGAAAGCTGAGTGCTGAAGTATTGATGCTTTTGGACTGTGGTGTTGGAGAAGACTCTTGAGAGACCTTTGGACTGCAAGGAGACCCAACCAGTCCATCCTAAAGGAGATCAATCCTGGGTGTTCATTGGAAGGACTGATGCTAAAGCTGAAACTCCAGTACTTTGGCCACCTCATGCGAAGAGTTGACTCATTGGAAAAGACTCTGATGCTGGGAGGGATTGGGGGCAGGAAGAGAAGGGGACGACAGAGGATGATATTGCTGGATGGCATCACCAGCTCGATGTACGTGAGTTTGAGTGAACTCCGGGAGTTGGTGATGGACAGGGAGGCCTGGTATGCTGCAATTCATGGGGTCGCAAAGAGTCGGACACAACTGAGTGACTGGATTGAACTGAACTGAATGAACTCCTGGCTGCCTAAAGGTCACTTGAGGACATAACCTGCCATTGGAGAAGCCCCTGTGGTTAATTTGTATCCTCTGTGCCTAGAGTGTGTGCTTAAGAGTTGGAAAAGTCTCTGGTTATTTTGTAGAATATCTGTGAGCTCCCCTGGGTGTGTCTAGGATGGGGTTTAGAGATAAGCTTGCATCCCTTTCAGCTTGATTCATGCTTAACTTCCTACCTAACAAATATATAGCTTTAACAAATAAGTAGCTTTTTTATAAATATACAAAATAAATATATTACATATTATTTATTTATAATAATTTTAAAAATTTGTATATGTAAGATTAGATTATAAAATTTAATTGTATTTTATTAAAAAACAAACATGGAAAATAGATCAAAAATGTAATCCTAAATGATCAATTTATTTCTAGTTTCAACAAAAACAACTACAAAAATAGCTGAAAGAAATGAAAGACAACCTTAATTAATGATGAGTTGTACAGTATTCATGCATTTGATGACTTAAATATTGATAAGATATGTATACTGTCATAGTGATGTGTACTTTCAAAGAAATCCTACTCAAATACACTGTCCTTTTTAATTAATAATTGAGAAACTAATTCTAAATTGTATATGGAAATGTAATGGACCTATAATAGTGCATATTTATTTGGAAAAGAACAGTAATAAAGGGCAGATATTTTTAAAAGGGACACATCTTGCCTGCCTTAATCAATTGATGTAAGCTATAACTGATAATATGGTATCTATGCTGAGAGCAGACATACAGATTAATGCACCAGAATAGAGAATTAAGAAATAGATGACTCCTTCATACCTGTATGTTCAATTAATGCCTGAAATGTACAAAAACAATTCAATGAGAGAAAAAAATATTTTCAACAAACTATTCTGGAATAAGTTGTTCTACATGTGAAAAAGAAACAGAAAGAAAACTACCTTACACCTTCCAAAGAAGGGCTGTATTGTACTTGAAGAGGGCATTAACAATGCATCTGTTGAAGGAGGTGACAGGATGCCTCAGCGTGTCAGTTGGTAGCCGAAATAAAAATAGTTCTGAAATAATTTGAGATCTGTTGGGGACTGTGAGGTCTGAATATTTGCTACCATCTGACCACAACCATGTGACATGAGCAATGCCAGGCAGGGATCATCCATTTGAGAGTTGTCAAGACCCAAGACAATGTGTGTGTGTTCTCAGTCTCTCAGTCGTGTCCGACTCTTTGCGACCCCATAGACCATAGACCTCATAGAATGTCCATGGGATTTCCCAGGCAGGTGGCCGTTTTCTACTCCAGGGCATCTTTCCGACCTAGGGATTGGACCCACACCTCTGTCTCCTGCAAGCAGGTGGATTCTTTGCCACTGAGCCTCCTGAGAAGCCCCACAAGACCATGAGAAAATATGTATGCTGCTGCTGCTAAGTTGCTTCAGTCGTGTCTGACTCTGTGCGACCCCATTGATGGCAGCCCATTAGGCTCCAAAGTCCCTGGGATTCTCCAGGCAAGAACACTGGAGTGGGTTGCCATTTCCTTCTCCAGTGCATGAAAGTGAAAAGTGAAAGTGAAGTCGCTCAGTCGTGTCCAACTCTCAGCGACCCCACGGACTGCAGCCCACCAGGTTCCTCCGTCCATGGGATTTTCCAGGCAAGAGTACTGGAGTGCGGTGCCATTGCTTTCTCCATTTAAGCCAATTGTACATGAGTAACATGACTGGTTACTCAACATAAGATGATTGAAATAGAAGAATCTTCCTCCTACAAGGGGAAAACAAGCAAAAAACAACAGAAGCAACTGCAAAGATCATGTACACAAAATTTTAAACATCCAAGAAATAACCCATAATAAAGGAATTCAGGTGGCAACAGAGGGTTAATGACCTCAAGAACTTATGATAATAGATAATCTGAAAGAACACATATTATGTAATAGAGCTAAGATAGGGACAATAAATGAGACTGTCCTTGTATTTTACTTTGGAGATCGTATTATGTCCTAATCAAAGTTGAGACTCATATGAATTATGAACAGTAGTGGATATACTTTATAAGGGGTGCAAAGTAGATGGCTTGAAGTAAAATAATATTTAGTAAAACAGTATAATTTATATTTAGAAGCCAGGGTATAACTGAAAGCTTTTGTGCTAATCTAATGAACTTGACTATAATAAGTACTTTTACTAGTAGTTTGTTTTATTTTATAGCAATAAACTATGCTAGAATAACAATTATATATTTAAGTATATTGCCATTAACTTGCACTAGTTTGAATTATAAATTGAAGAGAACATGCTAATTTGAGAATATAGACTCTATTTAGCATAATACATTGTTTCTTGGGGAATGATATTCTGCATATTAGAGAACTAGGTTATAAACAGATAATTAAATGTGAGAATTAATTTTGTTTCACGGGGCTCAATTACCTTATGTGAATAATGTAAATCATTTAAGCTTTGTTTTTAAATATAGCATGCATATTCAAAAAGCCCATGATTATAATCTATGAATAATAAGTAGATATATTTTTAGTCAAATAAGCCACTGTACAGAGGAGTGCTAACGTTGCTTATCTTTACAATGAACTTTCAGTTCCAGGTCAAGCTGTAGCAAAGCATCTGCTGTGGCCATATGTTTTCTCAGTAGATTGCCACCAGGTGAAATTCTTTATGAGACACACCAAATTCTAAAAACTATCACAGGAGATGCTATAATACATAAGGCTTTCCCCTGTTTGGCCTCTTGGTCCCAGTGGGGAAGATAATTCCACATTTCAGCTAATATTATTTTGGTTCCTGCCACGAAGTTGGAAGATATTTCTTGCAGTATTGAATCTCCCACCAGCATCTGGAAAGTGAGCATAAGACTGAAAGTCAGAGAAAGAATTTTACTCACCATGGGAAAATATTTTTGAGGACTGGAAAACAAAAGTGTGAAGATGACAGTATTTCCCTTTTACTATTACTCGTGCTGTGCTTAGTTAGTCATGTCCAACTCTTTGTGACCCCATGGACTGTAGCTCACCACTCACCTCTGTCCATGGGGATTCTCCAGGCAAGAATACTGGAGTCGTTGCCATGCCCTCCTCCAAGGGATCTTCCCAACCCAGGGATCCAACCAAAGTCTCCCACAATAGAGACAGATACTTTACCATTTGAGCTACCAGGGAAGCCCAACTGGCCTTAAGTTTCTCACTTTCAGAGACTCCTAAAGAAGGATTAGAATTTTCTGTTGTTTTGAGGCACCCATGAACCTCCTTGATTCAGTAGGGTGCTTTCAGTTCCTTAAATTCTTAGTTTTATATTGTACTTAGTTTGTTGTGTCTGTTTTTTATGAACATAGATCATTTTATTTGGTTTTAAGCAGAATGAAGTCTCAATTTTTCAATAAACTATATTAAAATATATTGAGATGATATAAAAAGTACAGTATTAATATGTTTACCACAAATCATTTTAAAATAAATGTGAGTCTATATTTTTCATATTTTTCTGAAATATTTTTCACATTTTTAAACAACAGTTTGGCATAGAAGAAGGATGGAGAAACTGAAGTGTGGAAAGTATCAGTGTAGCTAAAAGCACTGTCTCCAAATAGAATATAGTTTAGCATTTTACCTTTAAAATGTGCATAAAAAGCATGTATCTGGACATTAAAACTCCATTAAATAGCTGATTTTTAAGAGTTAGTTAAGCCCTTTCTAATTCAGTCACCTGGAAGAAGGGAAGTTTATAATATTTGTGTCAGATTTGGAAAAATGACCTATGGTAGACATAGTCTAAGACACCTCATGTTTTCTGCCTCCTGATATATGTACCCAATGTAATTCCCTCTTCTTTAGTGTAATGAACCTGTGCATGTGGTGGGATGCCTTCCTTGTAGTTAGATCAGTCAGTTCACTTTAATTTAAATGAAATCTGAAGTATCAGAAAGATGCTTGTCTGTTGGGCTTGAGAAAGCCAACTGCCATGCTGTGAAAGCCGTGGTACAGAAGACAGTGAGTGGCCTCTTAGAGCTGAGGACCTCCATTCTTTAAAATTATAAGGAAATTAATATTGGCAGTAGATGTTGGGTTTGGAAATGAACTTCAAGGCTAAAATTGGATTCTGTTCCCTACCAAAGCCTTGATTCCAGCCTATGGAGATACTGGGTAGTGGCCCCTACTATTTGAACGAGTTTAGTACTTCAAGGCAGGGACTGTTTTACAGTCGTGGGTAGTGGGGTTCAGCTTCCACAATGTCACTTTCATGTAAATCGGAATGGGAGAGATTCATTATCAATCTGGAGAAATGTTTCTCTGAACCAATTAAGAGCAAGGATTGGAAAGAGCCCCTGTAGGTCCTTGCAACCCCTTCATTGAGAACTGGGAAGTTGGAAAGGCTGGTTAAGTGAGCTGAAGGCCCTTAAAGTACTTAATTTGTAAACAGTCTTTTTTCCAGTGGTCTCGCTCTTTGCAGATAATAGCACAAACTAGGAGGGTTTGGTTGCATTTAGAAGTGTTCATTTACTGGAGTTGCAGATTAAGAATTTCGGTGTTTTTTGTTTGTTTGTTTGTTTCTGAGGTGATTCAACTAGAGTGTGAGAGAATTGATTTGCCATATTCACTAAATCTGGAGTGGACATGGTTTCCCATTCTCTCCTGGCAAGTTTTACTGTAAGGGAGTGATCCTGATTCACTCTATTCATAAATATAAACTTAAAAGATACCTGGGTAAAATAAACATCTGAAGGAAAATCAGAATTTTCTTTAAAAGCAAGCTGAAGTTTGTATTAGTTGTGAACAGGTTCATCAGATTTGTGTGTGTGTGTGAGTGTGCAAGTGTGAATTTTGTTTCAAACAGGTTTTGAAAAACCTTGAGGAATTGCTAGGTGAAGTCACCCAGTGCTTGCCCAAGCCTGATCATACAATAAATCAGTGGACTGGTCTCCCAGTTGTAATTCTAGAGACCTTTCAGGATTTTTCCAATCAATAATTTTCATCCAATGCTGGGCTTGGCCTTCACTGGTAAGCATATGGGCCAGCTTATACAAGTCAGAGAAATCAGGTTGATAAGTTTGGATGACTATTAAATTCCTGAGCAAGTATGTAAGGATCTTTGTTTTTTTTAGGAAAATCTTTGACAATGGTTCACAGATCAGCTTTATTCCAGGGAATATAAGAAATTAAGAGTTAGAGTGCTGGGTCCTCAGAAGACTTAATTTTAAAGGGAGAAGTTCTTATAAATTCAAAAAAGAAAGTAGAGAGAATTTTCAAGGAAGGAAATGAGGGATTTGAGGGTTTAGAAGGGGCATAGGTAGCATAAAAAAGAAGGAGGAAGGGATCTTCCCAACCCAGGGATTGAACCAGAGTCTCCTGTGTTTCCTGCATTTAGGTGGACTCTTTACTGCTGAGCCACCTGAAAAGCCCTGGAATCTGGCCACTGGGAGCCAAAAGAGAGAGACAAGATGGTGGCGGAGGCTGAGTCTAAGACAAGGAAGAGAAGCTGGAGGCTTTGGGAGCCTTTGTGTCTTTCTTTAATCATTTGTTTGTTAATCTTAAAATCTTATTTTGCATAGAGGCATTTTAAGGATACTGACGATGCTTGGAAGCTTCAAAAATATCAATCACTATCAACATTCCAGTAACTTCTAGAAATTTTAAGCTGTTGTAGTCCAGTTAGTTTTACAGATATTAAATTTGGGGATTTCAAAAGTTCCCCATAATGACCACTGGTATTCTAAATTGGCTTCGGTCACATCGGCCCATTTATTTAGAAAGGCACAGGAGGAAGGACTACAGTTTTTAATTATAAAATCAAATAGACCCTTGTAGCTGAGGGCACCATCAAAATACTTAGATAAGTGGAATCCCATTTCTGAGAGGATTTTCTCTAGAGTAAAAGTTTTCCAATAGCTCATATCACTTATAGCTCAAATAGTTCAATGCAAACAGCTTGCAAGCTAATCCCAGCCAATTCTACGGAAACAGCTTGGTCCAAGAGTTAAGCCAAAGGTTTTTTAGCCAACTTCCTTAGAATAACCCCAATTTCATAGGAATAGGCCAAAGGCTGGATAGCTGGCACAATTTTAGTGAAACAGTCTCTGTTTTAAAAGGAATGGGCTAAAGATATTTTTAGCCAGCTTTTGTTGAGAAGTCTGTTGACAAATCAGACCGAAGTACTCAACAAGTACCCACATAGAGAACAAGGCTTTAACCAAAAACAAACTTTTTAAAAATAGATCCCAAATCAAGCCTGGAGAGCTTCAAATGCAAACAGAGTGTGAACCTGAGTCAAGGAGAAAGAGATGTGCGCTCAAAGAGTGATGATGAGCTTAATTGTAGGTATCACACCTATTTGCTCACCAGCACTGGAACATTTATGGGTCTTCACTGGTCCCTGTATGGACGGCCAAAATATTGACTTGAAACAGAGAAACTGCCAGATATTTCTCCAGCTTAATTGTAGGTATCACACCTATTTGCTCACCAGCACTGGAACATTTGTGGGTCTTCACTGGTCCCTGTATGGACCGCCAAAATATTGATTTGAAACAGAGAAACTGCCAGATATTTCTCCAGCAAACATATATTTATTCAGGATCAGCAGGGAATTGCAAGTATCAGCAAGCCATGTGCAGGGCAATGAAAGGAGACCTCTCTTCTAGAGAGGAAAAAGAAGCTGGGAGGGCTGGAGTAAACAAAGAGAACACGGCTTTTTATTGACTGAGTCCTTGCCGGGAAATGAAGAGGGCTCTTTCTTCTTCTTGGGCTTCGCTATTGTTGGAGGGTATGAGAGCGCCCCTTTCTGGTCTCCTGGTTGAGTCTTAATTGAAGTTTCTGTTTATCTTTTTTTTTTTTTTACACTGGTATACATTTGGAAGGGATGACGTCTGTATTTTGAGGTTGAAAATGTAGTAACCGGATCACTAACACACACGCATTAGATATTATACATTATTATTATTATTACATATATATAATGTGATATATATTAATTCTCTCTGGCAAGATCATCATAATAACAATCTTTCTAAGATATTTAAGTCATCTAATACTATGTGAAAGGAAAAAAAGTGTTAGTCACTTAGTCATGTCCGACTCTTTACCACCACAAGTGCTGTACCTCACCAGGTTCCTCTGTCCACGGAATTCTCCAGGCAAAAATACTGGAGGGGGTAGTCATTTCCTTCTCCAGGTGATCTTCCTAATCTGGAGATCAAACCCAGGTCTCCTGGGTGCATTGACGGCGGATTCTTTACCATCTGAGCCACCAAGGAAACCCATGTGAAATGAATCCCTTCACAGTATCTAGCTATCTAGCTCTAGCCCTGCTCAAAACACAATTCAAACTGTTAGTCATCTTATGTTTAAAAGTGAAAATATTTGTGTACGATCCAAGTCAGAAGGCAGGAGGGCACCACTTAATAGTTTTGGCTGTAAAGCTACAGTGCATGGATTAGAAATGTCAGCTTTACCTCTTACTGCCTGGATATTCCTAAACAAGTCATTTAATCTTTCTGTGCTTCAGAATCTAAATCTATGAAGTGGGGATATTATTGACTTCTTATGTGTTAATAATTCTTTGAAGGCTGTGTGAAATAAAGTATGTAAAAATCTTTGTTTCTCACACATAATAAATGTTTATAATTAGCTTTACTATGTCAGGAGGACCTGAAGTACAGTATACAAAATTACTACAAATGTTCATTTTTGGGGTTATTTCTAGAAAAATTATACTTAATTTGAAATAGTTCTTAAAAATGGAAACTAAAAATGAGGTTTGTGTTTCATGCATGCTGCATTTCATTAATTTATTGCTTGGCCAGAGGTATAATTTAGTCAAGGTCTTTAAAGAAGATGGTATTGATTTTTAATTTAAAATTAGCAACGGATTTGCTTTGTTTGTTCTAGTCACCATTGTATTTCATGTTCTTAATTCCACTTCAAGTTACTTTATCTGTGATTCTTTTAACTACCCTAGTTGGTTTTATCATGTGCTCATATTGACACTTTGCTTAGTTGTTGATAAAATTGCCACACTGAGTTCATGAAAGGAATAATGAATACTCCATATGACATTCATTATTTTGATTTTCAAAAATAGTGTAAATTGCATCCACAGTTTGTCACTAATTTCACTTTGAAATTAAACAGATAGTTTCTGCAATGATTATTCTGTCTTCTTATTGACAATAACTGGCCTCTTACACGAATGTCAAAGAATAGTTCTATTTTATATCCATATTTTATAATTTTTATCAAATGCAAACATCAGGTTACAAAATTGATGATCTTTTTAATGAAAATTAGCAATGATTGAACATAATAGTGGAGAAAGTCCATATTGTCCCTGCAGGAGGCAGGATAATGCATTTCCTCGCCTCTTAGGGTATCCACATCCAGATCCCAGGAACCTGTGCATATATTCTGTTACATGGCAACAGGTAACTAAAGTTGCTTGTGGAAATAAACTTGTTGAGCAGCTGATGTTAATGTAAGATTATTCTAAATTATTGGGATGGACCCAATGTTACCACCAAAAAGTGGAATCGAAATGCAGAATGGAAAGTTAGAATAACACAGTCTGAGAAGGATTTAGTCTGCCCTTTGAATCTGGAAAAAGGTGGTATTGATGCAAAGCTTAAAGGAAGCCTCAAAGTGAAAAAGAAACAAATTCTCCCCTAGACTTTCTGGAAAAGAACTCAGTCCTGCCAAGCTCTTGAAGTTGCCAGGAGAAGCCTGTGTCAGACAGGCTTCTACAGAGCTGTAAAGTATCAAATGTCTTAAGTCACTCTTTGCAGTGTTTGTTACAATAGCAGTAGAAAGCCAGTAAGGTGCCATCTTCTGAGGGGGGCTCTCCTTGCTGTCTCAAAGTCCGAGCAGACTGGGTGCAAACTGAGCCTCTAGGACCACAGACAACACTTAAATTTCAGACAGTGTATTTGGCAGAAGAGGAATATTTCCTGAACGTCTATGAAAGAAATGATACGAGTGTGACAACCAGTCTACAGACCTGACTGCATACAGCCATTGATGCCAATTTTATAAAATCCCAAGCCACTTCCTTTGCAGAAAAAAAAACGTTAGCTTAACATACCATATGAATCTATTTTATATACTTTGAGAGTTTTCACAGTAATTTTACATTTTACTCAAATTGTGATAAATATCCTAAAATTTTCTATTTTCTGCTTTACAGCTTAGATATAGAATCCCTAGATCCATTGTTCAAAATGCTATATGTGTATATATATATAGATACAGATTTACATATTTAAATTATACATATATATAGAGTTATTCATATAATTCAGCTTTTTGAAGAGAGGGGAAAAATGGAGGCAACATATGGGTTTAGTTTTAGAAATATATGCCTGTATTCACGTATGTGTTTGCCCTACTGAATTGAAATGTGCCTTTTCCTTCCATCCTCTCACAAGAACATTCTTGCTTTGCTTGCTAGCATTTGAAGAGGAATGAAAGAATTAGTTCATAAGGTGTGAAGGAATAGGAAATTCCTTCCTAAAGTTGTCGTGTTATCTTTCTGGCCACATGGCCCATGTTCTGACACAAAAGAGACCAGTTTAGTTTATTATTTAAAGCTGAATACACCAATTCTTCGAGAGAAGGCTAAATAAACTAAAGGAAGTACTTCACTGCAGACAAGAAATTACTGTGACCATGACTCTATGTTTCATTAACGGTGAATTATTTTCATTTCAAGTGTCTTTTTATATCAGAGCAGCAGGTTATGTTGAACGGGAAACCCCAAAGAGAAACTATGATATGTTTAAGGATTGCTACTTTGCATTATTGTAACTATTCAGAGCTATTTGGTTTCTTTCCAGGATGACAACATGGTACATATTAGAAACAATGACCTAATCTATAGCACCCATTTTTTTTAAGGTTTACTTTTAATTGAAAAATAAAAAGCTTTTTCATCTATCAGATAAAGCACTGACTTATGAGTAATTATTGAAATATTTTTGAAAAAATATTGAAATATTGAAAAAAATTGAAATATTTTTATCTTTTCCTCTCTTCCCTCCCTTCAAGAAGCACTGTTAACCAACCTCATGATGGATTATTGCTCCCTGCTGCACTAAGATGTGGCATATAACATGGAATTGATAAAATTAAAATAAATAAATTTAAAATAAATTTTAAAATAAAATTAAAATTCTTACAAAAGGGGGATGATATTAGTAAGAGTCAACAGATACAGTTCTTACCATGTGAAGGAACTATTTTAAACTTTGTTTGGGTACTGATTCACTAAGTTGTCACAAACAGTAGGGATACTACACGTGCATCTTATGCAAAACAGGTGAAATAAGTTATAAGAGTCATGTAGTGGATCTGGTAAGCATAATAATCTTGCTTTTTTCTTTTTCATGCTTTTATCCACAGCTTAGATTGAAATTAGTTTGGCTTTTTGGTTGAAAATAACAGAATAAATTCAAGAAAGAATAGGCAAGTGTGTGTGTGTGTGTGTGTGTGTGTGTATAGTATTATGCTATAGCATAATAGCATCTCATGAAACACAAGTATTGTTATTGTTCTGTTGTTAAGTCATACCTGAATCTTTGTGACCCCATGAATCATAGGACACCAGACTCCTCTGTCCTCCACTATCTCCTGGAGGTTGCTCAGATTCATATGCATTGAGTCAGTGATATTATCTAACCATCTCATCCTCTGTCACTCCTTTCTCATTTTGCCTTCAATCTTTCCCATCATCAAAGTATTTTCCAGTGAGTTGGCTCCTCCCATCAGGTGGCCAAAGTACTGGAACTTCAGCTTTAGCATCAGATCTTCCAATGAATATTCAGGATTGATTTCCTTTAGTATTGAGGGTTTGATCTTGCTGTCCAAGGGACTCGCAAGAGTCTTCTCCAGCACTGCAGTTTGAAAGCATCAGTTCTTTGACTCTCAGCCTTCTTTAGGATTGAACTCTCACATCCATACATGACTACTGGGAAAACCATAGCTTTGGCTATACAGACCTTTGTTGGCAAAGTGATGTGTCTACTTTTTAATACACTGTCTAGGTTTGTCATAGCTTTCCTTCCAAGGAGCAAGCACCCTTACAAACATAGGAGGTCTTAATAAAGACATTTGGAGCCACGCAGTAATAAGCACTTAGAATCACATTTCCACCTTTCACTTCTTATCTTTTTCTTCTGCTGCTTTAGTCTTCCTTGTTTCTAGACTAATATTTTCTGTTCCCTTATATTCATGGTCAATAGAAACTAGCCACCACATAACTCTCATGATCAATGGCTCTTCATTTCATGTCCAGTGCATATGAGGTTTGTCTTAATTATACATTCTTATGCTGAGAAATTAGATTGGCCAAACTTAGCTTAGGTGTCCATATTGTCATGTCAAAACAGTTCTACTGTTGATGACTACATTTGAAGTACCTTGAATATAAGAAGTAGAGGAGAGGAAGTTGAGTAGAAAATATCATAATTTTAGTAACTGGAATCTTCCAATGTAAACTAATGCTTTTTTAGTATTTTAATATGCTAATGTATACATTGTATATTATTAATTCAAACTCATGCAATACTACCAATGAGAGGCTGATGATCTCTTTCTATGCAAATTATATGAACAGACAAAAGTACATGAAAACTAGAACAGGAAGCTCTTTGAATTCCACTCCAGCTAACACATGCAAAGGTTGTCTGCAAGAAGCTCAACAGTAGGACTATATATTATTATATTAAATTGATTAATACATGATTGATGTATACTTTTGTAATGGATTTTGGGATAAATATTGCTAAGTGTGAACAATCAATTCATTTAAATCCCATGATTATTCTCTATTATTTGGTTATATGAAAGTTCTTGATTTCTAAAAGAAAAAAATCCAGTATTACATACATATGATAAAAACAATCAGATATAATCTGAATTTGTGATATTTATGATATAAACTCAGACATAATCTGAATTTATAATCAGACCGTTTATGGTACCTACTTCTACACAAGTATCACAAGTATATGAATTGTGTCTTCCTGACCAGATATCTTTGGGCACTTACTATGAAAGAACTAAATTCTGCTAAACCATAAATGTTATAGATTTGGGGGTTAGAAGACTTTCATTGGTCAAAAATACTACTAAGCTTATGGGGATGGTAGGGTTCTCTGTGGGGCCCTCTTTAGTCGCTATGTCATGTCTGACTCTTTGCAAGTCTGGGTACTGTAGCCCACCGAGATTCTGCTGCTGCTGCTGCTGCTGCTGCTGCTGCTAAGTCGCTTCAGTCATGTCCGACTCTGTGTGACCCCATAGACAGCAGCCCGCTAGGCTCCTCTGGCCCTGGGATTCCCCAGGCAAGAATACTGGAGTGTGTTGCCATTTCCTTCTCCAACGCATGAAAGTGAAAAGTGAAAGTGAAGTCACTCAGTCGTGCCCGACTCTTAACGACCCTATGGACTGCAGCCTACCAGGTTCCTCCATCCATGGAATTTTCCAGGCAAGAGTACTGCCGTGGGTTGCCATTGCCTTCTCCCACCAAGATTCTATGTCCATGCTATTTCCCAGGCAGGAATACTGGAGTGGATTGCCATTCCCTTCTGCAAGGAATATTCCTGATCCAGGGATCGAACCCACATCTCCTGCTTGGGAGGCATTTCCTGCTTGGCTGGTAGATTCTTTACCACTGCCGCCACCTGGGAAAACCCCTCTCTGTGGGGTGGAGAGATTAATTAGATTTCCATACCAGCAAGAGATAAGACCATTGTCGTGGGATGGATCCCATGTGAATAGCACACCCTTGTTCCCACCAGAAGGAAACGAAAGTTCTTTCTGAGGGAAAGCATGATTGATTTAGGCCCCAGATTTCCACAGTCACATCTCTCTCTCTTTCTCTTTCTCTTTCTCTGTTACTCTCACATACACATAAACATTCTCTCACTCACTCACCATGAATGAGAATCTGTGGGAGCAAAAAAGTCACAAAAAATTTAGACTTTCATGGACCTGAATGCTGACATTTTAATAAATAAATAACGATTGATTGTATATGAAGAAAAAAAATAGAAATATTAAAGTGAGCCAGCAACAATAAATAAGGGGGAAAAAAACAGAAAGAACTATATGGAGTACATTATTAAAAAAAATAAGTGAAATGAAACAATATATTGTTTCAATGTAAACATGTGATAAAGTATAATAAGGCCAAGGATGATAAGTTTAAAATCCAGGATGTTATTACCTCTTTTCTGAGAAGGGACCATTCAGTTCAGTTCAGTTCAGTTCATTTCAGTCACTCAGTCGTGTCCGACTCTCTGCAACCCCATGAATCGCAGCACGCCAGGCCTCCCTGTCCATCACCATCTCCTGGAGTTCACCCAGACTCACGTCCATCGAGTCCGTGATGCCAGAAGGGACCGTTAGGGATTTGAAATCCTGAATGAAGGAAGTGTTGGGTGGAGAGTGACAGAATTCCTTAGAGTAAGGTTGCAGTTCTCAAATTGCCAGTAGGTTCTCAAGTACTGTGTTACGCTTCAAAATTTATACGCGCACACCACACATACTTTGCATATATGCATATTTGTTGTTGTTTTTCAGCCACTCAGTTGTGTCTCACTTTTTACGACTCCATGAACTGCAGCACGCCAGCCTTCCCTGTCCTTCACCATCTCCAGGAGTTGGCTCAGACTCATGTCCATTGAGTTGAGGAGCCACCCAACCATTTCATCCTCTGTCGTCCCCTTCTCCTTCTGCCCTCTGTCTTTCCAGCATCAAGGTCTTTTCCAATGAGTCAGCTCCTCGCATCAAGTGGCCAAAGTATTGGAGCTTCAGCTTCAGCCTTAGTCCTTCCAATGAATATTCAAGGTTGATTTCCTTTAGAATTCACTGGTTTGATCTCTTTGCAGTCCAAGGGACTCTCAAGTCATTTTATATATATATATATATATATATATATACACACACATACATGTATATAATATTTTAAAATAATGAAGAAAACTTCCAAAAGCATTTATATAAGCTAATATAAAATTAATTACTGTTTTATAAAATAACTTTAAACTTTGTACTTTAGATTACACAAGGTCTAAATTGATATTTCCCAGGGAGCCATATATCCTAATGTCCTGAAATTTTCTCTTCTTCCTCTATCTGCCACTTCTTCTCCTCTCTGACCTTCTTCTTTTTGGCAGTAACCCTGAGAAAAGTTTGTGTCTGCATTTACTTCAATTTTAAGTTTAAACAATGTAGTATATTCTGCAGTATTTCAGTGGTTACCTTAGAGGTATACGGTTACTTACAACTAAGATGGCAACAATCAGACTTAATTCAGTAAATGGATTTACTTTATGATTTGTGAGTCAACAAATCATTTTACTTTTTAATGGTTTCAGGTTAATGAGAAAAGAATGGAGGTTGAGGGAAAAATGAAATATTCTTGCTCAGCCAAGGCCACGGGACCTCATGGTATACTTAATTTAGAGTAGTTTGAATAGTAATGGAATTCCAGAATGGAATCATCACATACCTGAAACTAAAGTAAGTATACAGAGCTCAAAATATCCTTAATTGTGTGACAAAACTCTTTTTGTATTTTAAGAAGTGATTTAGTTTCAGCAAAACATTTCTGCTGCATTGCAGCTATTATCTAATTCCTCAGTATTAAGTGTAATAAATTTAATTAGTAATTTTTAGTGTTGTAATTGTATAAATGATATAATAGTTCCTTGCTAGTTTCATGTTTGAGTATATTTAGTTAACTTTATGACTACATAATTTGTCATCACTGAAACACAGCTCTTTAAAATTAAAAGTATGACTAATTTAATATGGTTGAGATCACCAGATTAAATCTGCAAAAGCTCAGTTAATTTTTAAGCCTGGTATATTACTGTTGACTTGAATTCTCATTTGAAAGTCCAAGGGACTCATAATTAATACAGTAAAAATGCAAAGTTCAAACCCAACTATAACATACCAAGAGCAAATTAAACCAATAATATTAGGTAGTAGGCAAGGAGGAAAACATGTTCATATTCCTACACTGAACATCATGTAACATCACTTGAAGAGATTTTTCTACGAAAATTTGGAAGACGTGAACTTCTTATTGGAAAGATATTATAATCAGTTCTGTAAAATATGACTGTTTGATATTCCTACACAGCATTCCAGTTCACTGCATTTAGCTTGTTACATTCAAGATATTAATGTTTATTTTTATGAATTGGTGAATGAGTGAACAAAGGAACAAATAAGTGAACAAATTCTTCAGGAATCTATTTTATATCCTCAGCATCACTCTCTTTCAGCAGAAGATGTATTCCAGGATCCTCAGTGTCAGAAACTGATTGTCTCTCTGGTCTATGGCCTGATTCTTTCATGCTTCCTTTAATCTCCTGGTGTTTTCTTTCTCAAATGCTTCTTATAAGTGCATCTAGGTATAATGATGATCCAAGATACCTTCTGAAGCTAGTGTCATTTCATTATTGTATGATAAAGGTTTTTTAAGTAGAACAGCTTAAGTTTGACTAATGTGCGATAGATAATGACATTCCAAAGACAAATCAGCATTTGAAGCATCTACAAAGAAAATTTAAAATAATTAAAATATCTTGTTCTTAGTGTCTTGAATCTTCTCAGCTTAAGTATATAAGAAACGAGAGAAAAAGAGAGGGTTTTAGGGAAGAAGATAGTGAAAGGAAAATATATTTTTGTATATAAATGTGAGGGTGTTATTTTTTGAATCCCCTCCTCCAGGTAGGATGTGATATTCCTTTCCACCTCTTCTCCCTCTCTCTGCTTAAACATCCATGTGGGGTGCAGGCTGTCACTGGGAATCTACAGAAAGTTTAATACACTACGCCTGCATTTGGGAGGCAGGGTGGACTAGGATCTGACTCTCACTGTGGGACTCTTGCAAAAGAAAAAGGCCTTAATAACTCTTTGGATAGTGATGCTATTTTAGGGTCGACCTACATACACTCCCTGGATAAGTCCTAACAATGGATGAAGGCCTGTAGGGTTCTCTCCTACCTGATGTGAACTGAGCGGAGAGCAAGTCATCCTGTCCAAGAGCGCCACCTGGAGTCACGGAGGGAACAAAGCAGCAAGGAACTGAAGGTGCATATTCCCAGCTCAGGGAAGAGTGGCAAAGGGCTATCGAGAATAGAAGTCAAGAGAAAGGTAGGGGAGAGAGAACTGGACTGCAGCGAATGTCAGAAGAAAAAGAAAAAGAAACTCTTGCAAAATATATCAGGACCTTAGAGCTGAATGGTGGTTAAGGAACTGTTTTTATCTAGAAAAGAGGGCAGGGAAAGAATTGTCTATGAGAGACGTTTCAGTAAACAAATAGAAAAGTCAACTCCCCATTTTTAATCTTAAAGGTATCCTAAAGGTATCAAAGTAAGTGGCTGTATTCTTTGACAAGGTTGCATTTGCTTTTATTTTTATTTCCTCTATTTCTTTTGGATTTATTATCCAAATCCTGTGTCTTGAGTGGCAAATATCACTATCCCACAAAAATTCTGTTTCTAAGAATACATATGAAATCCCAACAAATTTTGTTATATCACAACTTAACTTTTAAACATTTTAACAGTTAAGTCGAAAACTTAATATTATAGCAAAGAACAAATATTTCCTTATTGTCACCTGCCAGATTATTGTTGGAGATGGTATAATGCACTTTTGAAGTATTATTTAGTGCTCATTTTCAGCTAACATCAGGGAAAAGTAAGAGTGTGTGTGTGTGTGTGTGTGTGTGTGTGTGTTTCTTTATTACCTCCTTAATGATGAGTGTCTGAAATTGTCTTCTCTTTAATTTAAAGATTTGGAGATATCTTCCATAGTGAGATGAAGTTTCATTTAAGCAATCTGACAAGTCAAAACTTTATACTCGCTTGCAGAGGAAGCCTGCTGAATACATTTCCAAACAGATCTAATGCTGTCACTTTCAGATGTTTGTTTTAAACTTCTTCTATGTTTTTTCCGGAGAAGGCGATGGCACCCCACTCCAGTACTCTTGCCTGGAAAATGCCATGGACAGAGGAGCCTGGTAGGCTGCGGTCCATGAGGTGGCGAAGAGCTGGACACGACTGACAAACTTCCCTTTCACTTTTCACTTTCACGAATTGGAGAAGGAAATGGCAACCCACTCCAGTGTTCTTGCCTGGAGAATCCCAGGGACGGGGAGCCTGGTGGGCTGCCGTCTATGGGGCCACACAGAGTCGGACATGACTGAAGTGACTTAGCAGCAGCTATGTTTTTTCAATTTGCTGTGTTACAGAATCACCCAAGTACTTAGCCAATTAGTACTTCATGCTTAATTTTTATGATGAAAACAAAATCATCTGGATTTTCATCAACGTTTTTGCTTTCTTTGCACACCCACTAAATTTAACATCTTTCTTACAAAAGATATAGCAGAGGGCCTTACAATAGTTCTCATGAAAGAAATGCACATATTTTGAAGATATATCAATATAATATTTTATCAGCAGCTACCAACAGTTGAACAACTTCTTGTGTTATATGTCGGCATCAGTTGTTAATGAGCTCTGCTATGTTGGTATTGCTATTTACAAAATAACATATTTAAGATTTCTATTCTCAAGCAGCCTTTTCACACTGAAATAACAGTTATTACATTTGTATAAATATAACAATATACTTACAAATTTGTTTCCATGTCATTAGATTTATTTAGGGCTAAAAATGAATGAAGAAGATAGATTGATTACCAGTTGGCTTACAAATAGTATTTTTATTTTGTTGCGATATAGTCATTTTATGAACACATAACTGCAGCATGCAAACAAAACAACATATTATATGATTTTGATACTTGGAATTAATTATCTTTATCGTATTTACCCACTTGTGAAAGTAAGCTAATTTTCCATTCTATAAATATTTTTTCAATCATATTGCCAAGTTGTTGAGTAACATCCTGAAATATTGCATCAAGCAAGTGATCAGCAACTCAGTTAAGTTAATCATAAATCCATGACACTTTCTACATTAAAAGCTCTAATCTGATGTGTCATAAATAGCACAGTTTATTCTATAAGTTGGGTAAGAATTTGTATATCACTGTAATAATAAGAACTAAATATTCTGAAAGCATAAGGGAACAAAGAATAAGTGATATATTGGTGATAGAAAACTTTTGAGGGCAGGGATATTTTAATCTGATCAAAAAGAATAAGATTTTTCCAAACTAAAAGTTATACATTGATTTGGCTTCTGCCCTTCCTTCCTCTATCCCTCCTTTTTTCTTTCTTTTTAAAAACTGTACCATTGGTTTGAGTTTTTTTAAGTTTTCAGATAACTATGAATAGCTAGAGATTATTCCTTCATGATAGTAGCATGTGTTATGAATATTAGGCACAGTGTCTCAAATAGAACATTGAATATTCTCATTTCTTTCATGGACTGTTAAAGAATCGATTGTTTAAAATTTTACTAAACATTATTTATATTGTGCAATAAAAATGATAGTCTCTGGTGACTGTCAAATTTTGCCCAAATCCTGGCCTTGTTACATATCAGTTATGTGATTATATGTTATTTTCCAGTGGAAAATAATGACATTTACTTCATAAGAGTTGTTGTAAGGTAGCCCTAGTCCCTGCTGTCATGAAGAATCAGGAAGCCAAGAAGGTGGTAAACCACCTATTTGAGGAAAGGCCCAAGATTTCTGTCACTGGAAAGGACATCCAGCTTAAAAAGGCACTTCACTGGTTTGTGAAATGGCCAAGATGCACTGAGGTGGACTGACAAAACGCTATCCTCTGTAAGCAGTTGAAAGCACCCCCTGCAATGAACCATTTAACCAGGCGCTGGACAGCTGAACAGCTACACAGCCGCTTAAGCTGGCCATCAAGTACAGACCAGAGACAAAGCAAGAGATTGTTAGCCACACTTGAGAAAAAAGCTGTGGGCAAAGGGGATGTCTCCCCTAAGAGGCCATATGTCCTTCAAGCAGGGTTTCAGACTGTCCCACCTTGGTGGAGAACAAGAAAGCTCAACTGGTAGTCATTGCACAAATGTGGATCCTATTGGGATGGTTGTCTTCCTCTCTGCCTGTGTCTTAAAGTGGGGGTTTCCTACTGCATTATCAAGGTGAAGCCTAGGCTGGGCATAGAGTCCACAGCAAGATTTATACCACCATCACCTTCACATAAGTTAATTCAGAAGAAAGAGGGGTTCTGGCTAAGCAGCTGGAAGCTACAATATCAGGATCAATTATACTGACAGATATGAGAGGTTCCCCATCACTAGGGGAGGCAATGTCCTGGGTCTGAAATTGGTGGCTTGCCTTGCCAAACTGGAAAAGGCAAAGGACAAAGAACTGCCCACCAAACTGGGCCACGTGTATACTATTGAGTTTTCTATACTTAAATATAAGTTCTCCTTCAGACCGTGTTGACTAAGGGAGAAAAAAAATAGCATAGTGCATATCCATTAAAATGTACGGCTTACAGCATGTTAAAATAAGCCATTGATTTCTGACTTTTCGGTATATACTATCTTTGATAGTCAGTTCCCAGGTTCTTCACTTTAGATCAAGAATTATACTCTTCTCCCTATTATCTTCTTCACATGGTCTTTACAAAAGCTAACACTGTGCTTTTCAATATCATTTCAAGAAAGTACTTATTTTTCAACAGTCATTCAGTATAAAGAGATGCAATAGACTCTTGCCTCTAAATCCTGTCTGCATGTCAAAAAATACTAGAAGCTAATGTTTCCTTTCAATAAAACCAATGTCACTTTGTTTTTCTATAGTACCATTAAAAGGTCTCTATCAGCATCTTCACCAAAGAAGGTGCTTCCCTGTCCTTGTATTTGTGCTTCAAATACACACTGATTGTGCATTCACTCAGATGATATTTTGAGTCCCATTTATATTAGATCTTTGTCCTGTATACTAAGGTGTAAATCTATTTTTCCCCTAAAAGTAAAACATTTGGGAAATGTTAATCCCAGACTCTCCTTGTCACTATTCTCTTTCACACTTCCTTTGCATCATGCCTTTAGAAAAGGGAAAACCTGAATGTGTGCTGTGTGCATGAATATGGGGTTCCCTGGTGTCTCAGTAAAGAATCTGCCTGCAATGCAGGAGATCCGGGTTCAGGGGTCCAGAAGATCTCCTGGAGAAAGAAATGGCTACCCACTCCAGTATTCTTGCCTGGAGAATCCCATGAACAGAGGAGCCTGGTGGACTATAGTCAATGGGGTTACAAAGAGTTGGACCCAATTGAGCAACTAAGCACAGCACCTACATATATCAGTGCAGATAAATTAAATCTACAGGTTTCAAGAAATTTATGTTTAATGAGAAGAGACAAAAAAATATCCAAGATTTGATACCATTACATGTCACTCCGTAGACTGGTGATAAATGCCATGGGGCTATAGGAAGCAAAGAGGACAATAAGCAGTGATGAGAGTTGCTATTGTTCATTAGAGCTGATAAAGCAGCCCTTTCAGGTGAAGTGGCTTTAAAACAAAACCTTGATGAAAGGGAGGGAAGAGCTGTGTAATATTTGAGGGGTCAGCATTCCAGGTAGAGAGAGGAAAGAGCAAGTGCAAAGCCCTGAGGTAGGAGCATGTTTAGGAAAGTGTCCAGAAAATACAAGGAGAATAATACTACTGGAACCGAGTAACTATAAAGATGATGGCAGGTTAAGATGTAATGTCAGCCATGTGGAGAGGTATGAGGCAGTGCTTCTTGGGTGTATTGAATTGAGCACTTCCACTTTTGACAAATATGTGTGTATTTATACATATATGTAATACATATTGTTGTTATTTAGTTGTGAAGGAGCATCCGATTCTTTGAAATCCCATGGATAGGCTTCTCTGTCCATGCCTTTTCCGAGGCAAGAATACTGGAGTGGGTTGCCATTTCATCTCTAGGGGATCTTTCTGGCCCAGGAATTGAACCCAGGCCTCCTGCATTGGCAGACAGATTCTTTACCATCTGAGCCACCAGGAAGCCACATTCATATGTATAATAGGGAACTGAAATATGACACCCCCAAATATGCCTGGTATTTTGAGCTGAAGGCATTTGAAGTTCAACCAGTAGGAAAGAAGTCTTCCCAGAGCTTCCCTTACCTGATTAATCTCTTGAGTTTTGATGACTGCCATATACATCCCTTCTCCTGGGAAGTTTCGAGACCACGGTGAACAGAAAAAGTTGGCACTGAAATGGACCAGTACAAATACTTCTTTATTAGTTTCCCCATATGTTTGCCTTCCCACAGTTTATCACCTTGGAAGCCTGAAGTCTTTCCTTTTGTCTTGTCTCTTCTCTACACATTTATTATTAACATTCTAGATAAACTAAATTTCTAACCATTCCTTTGAGTTACTCATCACTGAGTTTCTCCTGCATGTATGCACTCTATACAGGATAATATACTCCATTTGTCTTTTCTTTTATTAATTTGTCTTTTGTCAGTTTAATTCATAGGGCCCCAGCCAGAGAAACTAGGAGAGTAGAGGAAGAAGAACTCGACTTTTTGTAGGACCCGACTGAACAATAGCAAATAGTTTTTGCTATCTTTAAATGAAAATCATAGTTTGTTTAATCGTATGCTTTGCTGCTGTGCTTTGTCACTCAGTCGTGTCCTTCTATTTGCGACCCCATGGACTGTAGCCCGCCAGGCTCCTCTCTCCATGGGGATTCCTCAGGCAAGAATACAGGAGTGGGTTACCCTGCCCTCCTCCAGAGGATCTTTGCAACCCTGGGATCTAACCCAGGTCTCCCGCATTGCAGGCAATGAGCCCCTGAGGAAGCCTAACCTATGCACATATAATGCTTTTAAAGCTAATGTACCATCCTTACAGGGTAATATGAAGAAAAAATAAAACTAAAATAACTTATAAAAGCGCATTTCAGTACAAAGGCACAGCTGTTCTTTAAGACACAACAAAGCTGCTGGATGCTTGCCTTCACATGTAGAGTTACTGTGACCCTTGTAGCCATACTTGTAGTCTGAATTGGCAACTCAGCACTACAGACACTTTAGGTTATGGCTATGTGATTGCTCAAAAAGTGAACAGTGCTTGGCAAAACTGAAGCAAGCTCAGACCTAACTTCACCTGATTTGCATAAGTTTTGTCTTCTCTGTAACGGGAAAGTAATTTACATCTAAAGTGGTGTTTGGGTCTGAGCCAGACAATAAAATACTGAAACAGGCAGGGTAGTTCTTCATTGTGTGGCATTGTCTTTGAATTTCAGAATGTCCTGCTGTCTGGTCTTACCAAATACAGTGTGTCACAATCAGTGAGATAAACAAAGCACTTTGAATAATTCCAATTTTCTCCCTTGCATCTTGGTAAAGATGTTGGTTTTATTCTTTCTTAAGTGTAATGGGCAACTATTACAGTCTTTAGAAGAAAAATGCCATGATCAGATATATATCTTTAAAAAATCATCTTTTGATTAAAGGTTAAGTGCTAGGACATGAGAATTAAAACTCACAAATCAAATAATTTTATTTTATATACTTTTTGTTTGTTTTGTTTTTCTTTTTATTTTGCCCTCAGTGTTTCAGAATAACATATTTTAAGGAAAACACTGAATTCATTTGAAACAAAAACATTTTAGCAATTATCAAGTTTAAACATTGTCATAGGGAACATCAGTTTGACAGAGTTCAAGGCTCCAGACAATTGGGAAGATAAGTCCAGAACTACAGATTTGGTGTTGATATATCGAGTTCTAATAGTGTCTATATTACTAACTGTTATGGAAAGTAGACAGTAGCTTCTCCACACTCATAAGTATAAATCTAAAATTGTATTCTACCTCTAATGACCCCACATTATAATTAACACTATATTGGGGGTGACATCATGTTCTTTCTCATTCAACAGTGAACCAAAATAATGGGGATCATTTTCTCTTAAAATGAGTTTGTTTTTCCTTCTCTCCCACACTGCGTATGTCTCTGGATACAAGATTTTCCACCCCATAATTCATCCTGAGAGTAAACTGGCTGGGGTAGCCAGGAAGACTGCTCAAATCAAAGAGATATGTGGTCCCAATGGAGACAGTACTTTTCTCTGAACCTTATATCATACTCAGTTGATTCAAAAAATGGTTGTTTAAGGGAGATGTTTTTTCCTAGGCCCAATTCATCAAATATATTAGAAAACTTTTCACACTAAAAACCTGTGCTTAGCAATAAATCATGCAATAGTATCTGTAAGAGAGGAAAAGGAAAGCTGCTTTAATTGTTTCAGCGATTAAATCAGTTAAGAAGGACACACCAATTTAGGAATTTTAACAGTCAAATCTTATCTATAAACAATCTGCTAAGTTCATCAAGTTTATCATTAACACTGTATATGAAAGTATTTGATTTGATGTTAATGAACAAATATTAACATACTTCCCAGGGGTACTAGTGGTAAAAAATCCACCATCCAATATAGGAGACACAAGAGACATGGGTTAGATCCCTGGGTCGGGAAGATCCCCTGGAGGAGTTCTTGGCAACACACTCCAGTGTACTTGCCTGGAGAATCCCATGGACAGAGGAGCCTGGAGGGCTACAGTCCATAGGTTTGTAAAGGGTCAGACACCACTAAATCTTCAGGCAGGCATGAAGATTACTAAAAATGTGGGTCTAGAACCACACAAAAATTGCACATATAGTGTTGGGGAATGTATAGTAGTATTTCATTTAGAAGTAGGGAATTTCGAGGTTGGCTGCTGCTGCTGCTGCTAAGTGCATCAGTCGTGTCCGACTCTATGTGACCCCATAGACAGCAGCCCACCAGGCTTCTCTGTCCCTGGGATTCTCCAGGCAAGAACACTGGAGTGGGTTGCCATTGCCTTCTCAGTCGTGGTTGGCTATCTGGGTTTAAATGTTAGCTCTACCACTAACCAGATGTGTTACCTTAAGTAAGTTATTTTTCTTTTCTATATTTTCCCTATCTGTAAAGGAGTTTCTAACTACATGTTTGTTGTGTGAACAAGATAACCCATGCACTTAAAATACTTAAAGTGTTTGTTGAATAGGAACTCATAGATAAAAATTTGGCATTATTGCTGTAATTTAGAAGATAAGCTATACTAGATATTTATGTTTCACTTTAAGAAAGATTAACAAGATTTTTACACAGGATAACTGGGAATATATAAATGTTCACTCCATGGTGCTGAACAAATACAGCTTTCCTATGATATAATGAACTGTGATACTTCAAAAATTTCTCCCTTTTAAAGTGGAAATGTTCACATCCAAGCTTTAATTTCTATTAAAATTTCTGCAGAATAGGCAGCTTTTATTGTTAGAACAGGTATTAAGCACCAGATGTATTTGTTGACAGAATGTAGACTATTAAAGAAACTCGTATATATGGCTCTAGTTTATCCCTTTTTATGAATATCCTAATATTCAGAAACAAAAGACAATGACCATTGTTAACTTGGTTCAGTTCAGTTGCTCAGTTGTGTCCGACTATTTGCGACCCCACAAACTGCAGCACACCAGGCCTCTGTGTCCATCACCATTCCCAGAGTCTACCCAAACCCAGGTGCATCAAGTTGGTGATGCCATCCAACCATCTCATCCTCTGTCATTCCCTTCTCCTCCTGCCCTCAAGCTTTCTCAGGAGCAGGGTCTTTTCAAATGAGTCAGCTCTTTGTATCAGGTGGCCAAAGTATTGGAGTTTCAGCTTCAACATCAGTTCTTCCAAGAACACCCAGGACTGATCTCCTTTAAGATGGACTGGTTGGATCTCCTTGCAGTCCAAGGGACTCTCAAGAGTCTTCTCCAACACCACAGTTTAAAAGCATCAGCTCTTCGGCACTCAGCTTTCTTTATCGTCCAACTCTCACATCCATATATGACCACTGGAAAAACCATAGCCTTGACTAGACAGACCTTTGTTGGTAAAGTAATGTTTCTGCTTTTTAATATTTGTCTAAGTTGGTCATAACTTTCCTTCCAAGGAGTAAACATCTTTTAATTTCATGGCTGCAGTCACCATCTGCAGTGATTTTGGAGCCCAAAACAATAAAGTCTGCCACTGTTTCCCCATCTATTTTCCATGAAGTGACGGAACTGGGTGACATGATCTTCGTTTTCTGAATGTTGAGCTTTAAGCCAACTTTTTCACTCTCCTCTTTCACTTTCATCAAGAGGCTCTTTAATTCTTAACTTTCTGCCATAAGGGTGGTGTCATCTGTGTAACTGAGGTTATTGATATTTCTCCCAGAAATCTTAATTCCAGTTTGTGCTTCCTCCAGCCCAGCATTTCTCATTGATGTACACTGCATATAATTTAAATAAGAAGGGTGACAATGTATAGCCTTGATGTACTCCTTTTCCTGTTTGGAACCAGTCTGTTGTTCCATGTCCAGTTCTAACTGTTGCTTTCTGACCTTCATACAGGTTTCTAAAGAGGCAGGTCAGGTGGTCTGGTATTCCAATCTCTTTCAGAATTTTCCAAAGTTAATGTGATCCACACAGTCAAAGGCTTTGGCATAGCCAATACAGCAGAAATAGATGTTTTTCTGGAACTCTCTTGCTTTTTCGATGATCCATCAGATGTTGGCAATTTGATCTCTGGTTCCTCTGCTTTTTCTAAAACCAGCATGAACATCTGGAAGTTCATGGTTCACATATTGCTGAAGCGTGGCTTGGAGAATTTTAAGCATGACTTTCCTAGCATGTGAGAAGTTAAACAGCTCTATGAAGACCTACAAGACCTTCTAGAACTAACACCCAAAAAAGATGTCCTTTTCATTATAGGGAATTGGAATGCAAAAGTAGAAAGTCAAGAAACACCTGGAGTAACAGGCAAATTTGGCTTTGGAGTACAGAATGAAGCAGGGAAAAGGCTAATAGAGTTCTGCCAGGAGAACCCATTGGTTATAGCAAACACCCTCTTCCAACAACACAAGAGAAGACTACACATGAACATCACCAGATGGTTGACACTGAAATCAGATTGATTATATTCTTTGCAGTCAAAGATGGAGAAGCTCTATACAGTCAATAAAAACAAGACTGGGAAGTGACTGTATCTTGGATCATGAACTCCTTATTACCAATTTCAGACTGAAATTGAAGAAAGTGGAGAAAACCACTAGACCATTCAGATATGACCTAATCAAATCCCTTATGACTATACAGTAGAAGTGAGAAATAAATTTAAGGCACTAGGTCTAATAGAGTGCCTGATGAACTATGGATGGAGGTATGTGACATTGTATAGGAGACAGGAATCAAGACCATCCCCAAGAAAAGAAATGCAAAAAAGCAAAATGGCTGTCTGAGGAGGCCTTACAAATAGCTGTGAAAAGAAGGGAAGCAAAAACCAAAGGAGAAAAGGAAAGATATACCCAATTGAATGCACAGTGCCAAAGAATAGCAAGGAGAGATAAGAAAGCTTTCCTCAGCAATCAATGCAAAGAAATAGAGGAAAACAACAGAATGGGAAAGACTACAGATCTCTTCAAGAAAATTAGAGATACAAAGGGAACATTTCATGCAAAGATGGGCTCAATAAAGGACAGAAATGGTTGGGACCTAACATAAGCAGAAGATATTAAGAAGAAGTGGCGAGAATATACAGAACTGTACAAAACAGATCTTCACAACCCAGATAATCATGATGGTATGATCACTCACCTAAAGCCAGACATTTTGGAAAGTGAAGCCAAGTGGGCCTTAGAAAGCATCACTACTAACAAAGCTAGTGGAGGTGACGGAATTCCAGTTGAGCTATTTCAAATCCTGAAAGATGATGCTGTGAAAGTGCTGCACTCAATATGCCAGCAAACTTGGAAAACTCAGTAATGGCTGGAAAAGGTCAGTTTTCATTCCAATCCCAAAGAAAGGCCATGTTAACTTGCTAGTAATTAATTCTTCAAAATTCTAGAATGGAAATCAGGAGGTAAAGAAAAAATTGCAGTTAAAAGCAGAGTAAGTTAGTCAAGGCTATGGTTGTTCCTGTGGTCATGTATAGATGTAAGAGTTGGACTGTGAAGAAGGCTGAGCGCTGAAGAATTGATGCTTTTGAACTGTGGTGTTGGAGAAGACTCTTGAGAGTCCCTTGGACTGCAAGAGATCCAACCAGTCCATTCTGAAGGAGATCAACCCTGGGATTTCTTTGGAAGGAATGATGCTAAAGCTGAAACTCCAGTACTTTGGACACATCATGAGAAGAGTTGACTCATTGGAAAAGACTCTGATGCTGGGAGGGATTGGGGGCAGGAGGAGAAGGGGACGACAGAGGATGAGATGGCTGGATGGCATCACAGACTCGATGGACGTGAGTCTGAGTGAACTCCGGGAGTTGGTGATGGACAGGGAGGCTGGCTTGCTGCAATTCATGGGGTCGCGAATAGTCGGACATGACTGAGTGACTGAACTGAACTGAAGTTAGTTTATTTACACAGATTTTTGGGAAATTTCTCAGAGGTTAAAGCATCTGCCTCCAATGCAGGAGACCCGGGTTTGATCCCTGGGTCGGGAAGATCCCCTGGAGAAGGAAATGGTAACCCACTCCAGTATTCTTGCTTGAAGAAGTCCATGGATGGAGAAGCCTGGTAGGCTACAGTCCATGGGGTTGCAAAGAGTCAGACACGACTGAATGACTTCAATTCACTTCACTTCACTTCACTTGTAAAGTTAAATGTCATCCAAAGTCATGATAGAAAGATATACCCAAAAAATAAATAAATAAAATTAGTGTCAAAATAAATGGTGTTGTCTTTTCAGACTCATGTTAGCCCATAAATGCAGGAAAATAAAAACCTGCTATAACAGTATTAGAACTATAGAAGTACTATTAATCAAACTGATTTTTTTAGGGGCAAATGCAAGGACTAGAGTGTTATTTTTATGGTTGTTAACTCCCCTGTTTTATGTTATTTGTCCATTAGGTTTTTAAGGAATTGTGCTTCCAACTTATTTGCATAGCACTATTGTTCAATATCCACACTGTCAGCTGTTTCTGTTTTTTCTCTGAATGATGTTCTTGTCTGTTAGTATGGATGGAGTTGTCAGCAGCAACAGTAGCAGTAGGAATCACCATGATGTTCTGGAAACCTGTGTAAAGACAAAAGGGTCTGAGAGTCTCAGGAGGGCTGAGGACTTTCTTTTTAGTTACCATTTACAGAGACATGTTCTTGGCAATATGGATTAGGTGTTTACTATGTATCTTGTGAGTTTTTTAGGCAAGAGATGCAAACCTGAATGAAACCAAGTCCACAGTTCTGACAGCAGCTCCACCATGGGATAAATTCATGCTTATACTGAGGTTGCTGGGACCACTCTTCTCTCCTCTTCCTTGTTATTAGTGTCGGTAATTAATTTGAACAAGCCCCTTCATCTCCACTTCAGAGGGAAAGCGATGAACGACCACTGGTTATGAAAACGGAAATGAGATTGCTCAGTGGCTGAGTCATGCCCAACTCTTGAGACCCCATGGATGATAGCTCACCAGGCTCCTCTGTCCATGGGATTTCCCAGACAAAAATACTGGAATGGTTGCCACTCCCTTCCCAGAAGATGAAATTAGAGTACTATTCAACCAAACAACTTCCCTATAAACTCATGTTTCTTTGAGAAAGATATTTACCTTTGGTGGTGTCACATTCAAGTGTTTCTGTTCATAAGAATCTGAAAATCAGTGTAGACCATGGTGGAGTTCTAATGGCTTTAAAGCAAAATTTTGAAGTACCTAAAATCAGATGAATGAGGTATATTAGGAGTGATAATTCTGTCTGAAGATAAGTGCTCTCTATACATGCTCTGCCTTAAAATTAAGCCCAAACATGTGCATATTTTCTATAATATATAATATCAAAATATTACTTTTATATTTTGAAACATAAAAAATAACTGGGTATGCCAGGTATATAAATGTATTCAAAGGCTAAGTACATGCAACAGTGCATAAAATATATGGACTCCAAAAATTATATTAATGCAAATATACCTGATTGGTATAGTTTTTAAATGTAATATCTGAAATTTCCTTAAGATATTTGAGGTAACTTGGCCTGCCTTATGAAAATTATCAACTTGGGAAACTATTCTATGTGTTACTAAATGTCAGTTGTTTAAAATAAAATATCTGCTTAGTTTATTAAAAGTCAATTAAGCAACTTATTTTAACCTTTTATTAATACTTCAGTGAAGCTGCACTGCATAAGGGACAGTTTTATTACCTAGGTAGAAATGGGAACCTGAAAGCTACTAAACACTATAGATTTCCCAGTGTATCATAATTATAGAAACACCTGTGTCAAATAACTCCAAGTTGATCCACTCTAAAAATATAGAGTGCTTAATAGTCCCGAGAATGAAACTCACTGCCAACAAGCCACAGGTGTTCACCGCAGGAAGCCATAAAAAATGTGAAGATGAAGGATGTGATGACATTTCCCAACATAATATATATATATCCCCAAATGAACTTATGCATTTATAATTCAGTTGGTTTTTAAAAATAGTTAATGCGGCATTTAGGTTGTTTTTAAAAATAAAAGGCTGTTAAACTTCCAAAATGTACATAATATGTTAGTTTATAAAATTGAATGCCAAGGGATAAAATCAAGCTAGAATCATAGTTTTAATTTTTAAAATATTTTATCTTATTCGTGATAGCACTTGGATTGCCTATTTCCTATACTGAATCTAAAGTTTATGCAGATGAGTAATTATATGAATGAATCTTCATTAAAATACAGCTTTTTAAATTTTATTAATTCAAGTAGCAGCCTTCAGATAGACTGTTTGCTGCAATAAAAAATTATAATCATGTTTCACCTAAGATTTGTTATTTTTCATATAAAAAGTTGTATCTAAATTGAACTGTAATCATATTGTTCCATATTTCTTTAACATCTACACTAATTTTTCTATTTAATTTCATTCAACATGAAAATAATACTTAGTAATGCATTTTGCAGGCTTTATTAATGCCTTCCAGACATTCATGTTTGTTAACTGAACACACTTGATTATCCATGCTGATGGAAGACTACAGAAGCATGGATAATTGAAAATAGTAGGTAATTCAGAAAATTGCTGTGCAGTCAGATGCACATTCACAGAAACATATTCACACATTTGTTCAAATATATCCCCTTTGTCAGTTCTGCAAGTAAATGATCCAAAGTAGTTGATATGGTTTCTGCCAAAGTACATGCAGATAATAAATTGCATGTGCCGCTGTCTCACTCAACACAGAAAGAGAAGAATGTCTGTATTTCTGCCTCTAGAACCTTATGTTTCCATGTAGGCAATCCAAACTCTCCTCTAGGTTAGTTCTATCCGAGATGGTCCAGTTAATACCACGGTGCTATGAATCTAGAGGGAAAAGTATGGGTTAAGGTTATAAACCAGTTTGACTGGTAGATCTGACCAGTAGACCAGAGTCAGCTCAGTGGACTATAGAGCAGAATCAGAAATAACCCCACATTCTGACATTTTAAATGTAAAGTTCATTAATAAGTTTATTTAACTACATCAAAAAAAAAATTGGCACTGGCGTAAAAACTAAGATAGATGTTTACTTCTCTTTTGTGTTAGGCATGATATGCTAGGAATGGCAAGATGATGTTTCTTTGCTCAGTCAGGGGAGCTTTGAGGCTTCTTGTACTTTCTTGTTCTGGTGCCTACTGCCAGTTGCCTCCTGACATGACCAGAGAGAGTTTACCACAACCATATCCACTTCTCAACCCACAAACAGGAGAAAAGGAAATGGAGGACAAGCAATTTCCATTCAGTGAGGGTGACCTGGGAGGAGCCAGTATCATATTTTCCAGAACTTAAGCAAGTGCTCCAGGCTGGCTCAGTGAGCCTGTGAATGTAATCTCCAACAAGGGGCTCGTTTACTCAACTAAAATGTAGGAGTTCAAAGACTAAAATAAGAAGAGAAAAATGAATGCTTGAAGATAATTTCAGTCTTTCCCATAAGAGATAACAAAGAGACAATATTATAGTAAATCACAGTGAATAGTCAGGATATTTATCCTCCAGAAATGGTTAAAATCAGGTCGGACTCTGAGGAAAGAAAATGAGACTACTGCTATTGATAGTATGAAACTCCCTATGGAAAGACTCTAGAAATGTTAAAAGGTCCCAACTTCCTTGTTGAGACAGTGACTATTACTATTTCTAATAACTGAGACACTATATTCTGAAAAAAACTGAATTTCATATTACATGAAAGCCAGAATTTAAAGGGAAAGTAGTATCTGTATTTTTCAGTATTTTCCAAGGTATGTTCCCTTGGATAGTAGTTCAGTGAAATAGTTATTGGAAAATTTCTTTTCTTATCAAAGAGATTTAGCAGACATTGACTACTGTGTCACCAACTAGACAATTTTAAGGTCTAAGCATGTGTTTTTCCAGTAGTCCTATATGGATATGAGAGTTGGATCTTAAATAGCTGAGTGCTGAAGAATTGATATTTTGGAATCGTGATGCTGGAGAAGACTCTTGAGAGTCACTTGGACTGCTAGGAGATTGAAACAGTCAATCTTAAAGGAAATCAACTCTGAATATTCTTTGGAAGGACTGTTGCTGAAGCTGAAGCTGCAGTATTTTGGCCACCTGATGCAAAGAGTCGATTCACTGACCTTGATGCTAGGAAAGATACAAGGCAGAAGGAGGAAGGGGTGGCAGAGGATGAGATGGTTAGATAGCATCACCAACTCAATGCACATGAATTTGAGCAAACTCTGGGAGATAGTGGAGGACAGAGGAGCCTGGCGTGTCGGAATCCATGAGGTCACAAAGAATAACACAATATTTTGTGACTGAAAAACACCAGCAAGCATATTAATAGATATAGTATCATATATGCTGCTGCTGCTAAGTCACTTCAGTCATGTCTAATTCTGTGAGACTCCATAGACAGCAGCCCACCAGGCTCCTCCGTCCCTGGGATTCTCCAGGGAGGAATACTGGAGTGGGTTGCCATTTCCTTCTCCAATGCATGAATGTGAAAAGTGAAAGTGAACTTGTTCCGTCATGTCCGACTCTTCGCGACCCCATGGACTGTAGCCTACCAGGCCTCTCTGTTCATGGAATTTTCCAGGCAAGAGTATTGCAGTGGGTTGCCATGTCCTTCTCCAATAGCATCATATAGTAAAGTGTTAATCAGGGGCTTCCCTGGTAGCTCACATGGTAAAGAATCTGCCTGCAGTGCAAGAGACCCAGGTTTGATCCCTGTGTCAGGAAGATCTGTGGAGAAGGGAATAGCAACCCACTCTGTATTCTTGCCTGGGATATCCCATGGATAGATGAGCCTGGCAGGCTCCATTTAAATGCCTTTATTCCAAATATATTAACCACATAATTATTATTCAAGTGTATTTTCAAATAGACTTTTAAGGAAATCTATTTGATCCAAACTCTTTATTTTATAAGATATTGTAACAAATGAGGACCAAGTATTTATATAATTTAATGAGAACTAGATAAATCAATTAACCTAACACTCCGTGCAGTGAGGTCTCAACTTTAAGTGTAAACTATTAATTGATTTAATTCAGGGTTCAGCAAACTATGGTTCATGGACTAATTCAGCCAATTGCCCATTTTATAAATAAAATGAGATTGAACTTTTATACTCATTCATTCACTCATATCTGGGGCTCATTTCTCACTGCAGTAGTAGAGTTTACTAGTTGTGATAGAGTTTGTGTGGCTCATAAAACCTCTAATATTTACTATTTTTTTTTTTACAGAAAGACCATAGACTCCTGATTTAATTCATTCTGAAATATACCTTAATTATGAGTTAATATGGCTTCCCATGTGGCACAGTTGGTAAAGACTCTGCCTGCCAGTCCAGGAGACGCAAAGGATATGTATTCTTGCCTAGAAAACATGGACAGAGGAGCCTGGCAGGCTACAATCCACGGGGTCACAAAGAGTTGGACACTACTGAGAGCTCACACACACAGATCTCAAGTACCACAATACATCTCACTTAAAAAACAAAAATAATTTGATATGAAATCGAATTAAGCTTGAGAAACCCTTTTGGAAGCAGTGATCTCAGTGTGTATTATTTTAACAAAAATTATTGATGAGAAATTCAGCTGAATAAAACAAGATATCTCAACTGGGTTTTATCTGTTACTTGAAAGCACTGGACTCCATTGGTGCTGATGTGGAGATGAATGAGGCATGGTACCAGTTCTCGACTAGCTCACTCTCCAGCAGAGAAATAGAAAAGAAATCCATCAAATATTATATGATGACAAGATCTCTAATAATGTCCACCAAATTCTATCTAAGAAAGAGGTATGCTTAAATGTACCTTTTCCCTCTTTTCCCCTAACAGTTATATATCATGCATACATCAGGCATATTCCAGTTACTTTACATATACACGAGTGGGCATGATCAGTCAAAACCATCTCTTTGTCACCCTATGGACCGCAGCCAACCAGGCTCCTCTGTCCATAGAATTTTCCAGGCAAGAATACTAGAGTGGGTTGCCATGCCCTCCTCCAGGGGATCTTCTCAACCCAGGGATCAAACTTGCATCTCTTGCATTGCAAGTGGATTCTTTACCCACTGAGCCACCTGGGAAACCGTTTAAATACATATACTAACTCATTTAGTAATCACACAACTGTAAATATAGTGCTTCTCAGTCTGTAAAGACATAATTATAAGGAAGGTAAAGTGTTTTACAGAACAGAATGTTTCAGACAGTGCAGTGGAGGTTCTGAAACAAGAGAAAGTGAGCGAAACTTCTTAAGTTTTCATTTCAAATATAATATTAAGAATAGGAAACAAGAGTGTGTGAATCAACTCAGAGAGCATCTTGTCTAAAAAATTTTATCACAATTATAAAACGGATAATAAAAATCTCATGTCAAATACTGCTGCTGCTGCCAAGTTACTTCAGTCGTGTTTGACTCTGTGTGACCCCATAGATGGCAGCCCACCAGGCTCCCCCATCCCTGGGATTCTCCAGACAAGAATACTGGAGTGGGTTGCCATTGCCTTCTCTGTGAAATACTGACATATGGTAAATTCAGAGATAAACTCTCATTATTTTAGTTTACTCCCATATCCTTGCCTGAAGAATTCCATGGATAGAGGAGCCTGGAGTGTTCCAGTCCATGGGGTTGTAAAGAGTTGAACATGACTGAGCAACTAACACTTCACTTTCATTTTTATTTTCTGGCATCTGATATGGTGAGATCATATTGTGAAATTTCTCAGTGGCTCCATGATGGTTTGAATCGTCACAAAATTCTGCATGGTGTATAGTTAACTTAAACTATGTAATTATTGTTTATAATATTATCACAATATTACATTATTAATGGTAATAGTAATTATTATTGTAATAATAAGCTGGCATTATTAAGAATAGTTTAAGTAAAATAGTGGTTTAGGAAATTATATTTTATTTTATTTATTTTATTTTATTTTTTGTTTTGGAAGTATTTTTTTTTATTTTAGTGTTTTATTTTTTAAATTTTAAAATCTTTAATTCTTGAGGGAGGTGGGAGGGGGGTTCATGTTTGGAAATTATATTTTATACATGTGCACAAACATTATGTAAATAGACTGGCATTGATAAAATATCAAATTATCTTAAGGGGTTATCTAGTCCAGTATCTTAATTTATTCACAATGTATAGGGAAGATTTATAAAACTATACAGCTAATCCCATCATTATGACTTCCAAAATATTAGAAAATCTGTATACTGTGAACCATTGTCAACTCCTCTGTTTTTGAGGCAGAGTTAGCAGTAGGTAGATTTTCCACTGTGTGAGAGTTGGCACCCCTAATCCCTATATTGTTCAACATTCAACTCTATTTTACCTATACATGAGTGCAAAAGATATTTTGCTTTTAGCTGCATTAAAGGAATGTGTATCTAGATCTATGCCCACCAGTGTCTTTCTGTCAAGACAAAATGTCATCTTGACAAAAAAATGGTGTTTTTGCAAAATGCCATATTCTATGATAGAGGGGGAACATAAAACTGCTAAAACTAGTTGTTTGGACTGTAATTCTAGGTGCAATAGACAAATAATATTTTTGTCTTAAGACCCAAATGCATACATGCCCTTATAAAAAAGTTATTGATGCTAAATAGAACTACCATCTATATCTCAGCTTCCAAATTCCTTAAATTAGTGGAACCAACCAAGCCAAGGTCAACTGAGAGACACTTGCCTTTTGTTCCTCTCCTCCTTTCATAAGCCTAGCATACTTCTTTACTTAGAACTAAGAACACACTAACATGTTCATGCTTCCATAGGTCAGGCCATTCTTTTGTTAGAATTTTTAAAATTATGTCTCAGAATAGGAAATAAATAATCTGATGAGAGAACTTCCCAGGTGACTCTGTGGTAAAGAATCACCTGCCAATGCAGGAGATGCAAGTTCGACCCCTGGGTAGGGAAGATCGTCTGGAGGAGGAAATGGCAACCCACTCCAGTATTCTTGCTGGAAAAATCCCATGGATGGAGGAACCTGACAGGCAGCAGTCCATAGGGTCGCAAAAAGTCAGATGCAACTGAGCATGCACACAATCTGATGAGAAATGACTCTTGGTTAAGAGCAAACCATTTATACTCTTAAGTTTGGTTATCTTGCTTTACTATGAGCTACTAATTTTTCATATATTTTGGGTCAGTTACTTTTATAGTGTGGATAATATGTATTAGCTTTTACAATCGCCCTTCTTTTCCTGTTTTACTAAGAGAATATATTTGTGTCTGTCTTCCCATTCCTATACTGAAAGCACTATGTGACTTCTGTATTTCCCCATTCCTTAGTGTGTTTCCATAGAAATCTTCTAAGAGAGTCAATCTATGACTCATTCAGCACTGATCTTTCAGGATTATTCTTCCTATTGCAGACTTTGTAACTAAAAGATAATTCAGTTTCAGTGTTGATTCTAAAAGAAGAAAACATGAATTATTTCTTTAGTTTCATTAGCACTAATTTTCATAACAGTTATGGAGAATAGGATAAAACATATAAATATAGCACATGTAGGATATTTTAAATCCATAGGAATTAGAGCAGGTTTTATTACTGTGTCAGATTAAAAAAAGGTATTAAAATATTTGTTGGTCCTTTACAGCATTTTTAATTTAAAATAAAAAGAGCCTTTGAAAACAGCAATACAAAATTAAATGTTAACCATTTAGAATAGAGGTTTGGCAGTGATATCAAGAGAATTAAGAAAGCACGTATTATCATAATTAAATAATAATTCCATTTCTTCAATTTTGCCCTAAAAATAACCCAAAATGGAACATATATATATATATATATATATATATATACACACACACACAGAGAGAGAGATATAAATTGCATTCTAATAAATATAGTATGATTAGTACACACTTTAATTCTCTGGAGCTCCAGATAACATGTGGCAACAATAAGAAAATATTAAAGTATAATACAGTTCATGTGCCATGCTTTGCTTACACTCAGTTGTGTACGACTCTTTGTGACGCCATGGACTGTAGTCCACCAGGCTCTTCTGTCCATGGGATTCTCCAGGCAAGAATATTGGAGTGGTTTGCCATGCCCTCCTCTAGGGGATCTCCCCAACCCAGGCATTGAACTCAGGTCTCTTGCATTCGGGCAGATTCTTTACCCTCTGAGCCACCAGGGAATAGCTAGGCTCAAAAATGACTAATTTTGCTATAGTTCAGAAGTAGAAAACTGTTGTCACAATATTATGTGAAGAGTAATCCCATGTGAGGCGCATGATTTTCAGCAAAAACCTTGGAGTAGTTTGATTCCAGTATGGTTAACTATGAACAAATTTCCCATTATGATAATGAGAATTCAGTGAGGCCCATCATTTTATATCAGGATCTGGGCTCTACTTCATTAAAATATAGAGAAAAATTCTGGCAGCTCTCTGGAGTTGATACTTTTATAAAACTTTTCAGTAATAAGTTAGAAAGAAGGAGGAGGTGGCCACAAAATGGGAGCTGTGCCAAGATGTTCACTGGTTCAGTGAAAAGATCTATGATGTTAATTATGGGATATGAGACCTGAAAACTTCACTCTTATTAAGGATTGCACAGGACTGGGGTGAAATGGCAATTTGCCGTAGTGGGAGGATAACCACACACACACACACACGCACGTACGCACGCACGCACACGCACACACACACACACACACACGCACACACACACACTGCGTGTTCTCATTCAAGGTGAATATACAATAAAGAACCTCTTCAAAGAGCTTTAAGAATGCTACCCACTAAGTTATAGTTATCATCAATTTGTCTGAAAATAAGGAAAAATAATTTAAAATAAGTGTGGTTAGCTTCCTCAAAGTGATAATGGAAAAAATAGCATACACAAAATAAATTGTACTATGGAAATAGCAGATAATAATCAAAAACATTTTAGAAAAATAAACAAAAATATTAGGAGTGAAAATTATAGTCATTGATATTCAAAGATAGTATCATAGTCTTTGGGATGAATTTTAAAAATTATTTAATAAAAGAAAGCATTAGAAATATGGAAGATAATCTGGTTAATTTACCCAGAATTCTATACAAACAGTTAAAGAGATAAAATAATAGGTAATATGTTTAAAGCATTGAAAAATAGTTCTAGAACTCAAGATTAGGTTACATATTAAAATTACAGTATTTGAAGACATTATAACTGACTTTTCTAGAATTGTAGAAAAACTCACCTAAAATTCAGTGTGGTCCAATTAAGATAAATAAAAATAAATACAGTCACTTTCAAAGGAAAACCCTGAATGCTAAATAAGAAAAAAAAACTCTTTTAAAAAGCTATACAAAAGACACCAATTACATATCAAAGAATAACATTCAACAGTAAATTATCTTCACTTTGACAAAAATAATAATGAGATGACCATCAAGCTAGAATTCAAAATCAAGCCTAAGGAACAGTCAAGATTTGGGGTAAAATTACATTTCAGATATACGAAAGTGAAAACAGTCTAAAGCACACATAATCATGCTGAATCAACTACAAAAGAATAGTTTCCAGTAAGAATAAAATTAAACACAAAAGGAAGGAGTGAGATGCAGAAAACAATGGTCCTAAAAATCAATGTGTGATAACGGGATAGGATTGATGTGGTTGTTAAAATATGCCAAGTTTATTTCATTTATAAGATGATAAATTTCCAAGTCACTTTAGAGTTTGCAAGTTAATGTGTTTCTGTATGTTGAAAAATTATGGGTTATTACAAAGATGCAAAATCACGTATGTAAGCTGTCAAACTAGTAGAAGACCATACATGGAAAGAAATGAAGAAAATCTTACTGACCTAATAGAAATGAAGAAGACCAGGTAGGTAGACAAACATGCCAATAAAAAGCTATGGAAAAGCAATAAAACATTTAATCTAAGATAAAATACATGATATCACTAATTACGGTACATCAAAGATATTGTACCACTTCAAATTGGTATTTTTAAACTTGGCTTTTGTTATTTACTTGAGCAGCTCATAAGATAAATTAGCACTAAATGTTATAACTAAAACTATGAAAGCTAAGTCAAATAATAGATAACAAAATAAACTATGACTGTTACTATAGTATAGTGTATTAGTTTCTAAAAATGTGTTATTTTAGCAAATTGCCACAAATTTAGTGGCTTAATACAACACAAACATATCAATATACAGTTTTGGGTGTCAGAAGTCTAAAATAACTCAAAGGGGGCTTTTTTTTTGCCCCTGCAGATTCTTTTTCCTTGCCCTTTTCATCTTTTAGTGGCCACCTTTATTCTTTGGCTTGAGAGCCCTTCCTCCATCTTCAAAGCACATCACTTCCAATGTGTGCTTCCAACATCCTCTGACTCCTTCTCCATCATTCTTATAAGGGCTTTTATGCCTGCATAATAGAGGATAATCTCCTTATCAGCATCAGACAATCACATCTGAGAGGATGTCTCTTCTGCTTTATAAGGTAACATTCAGTGGTGCCAGACATTAGGACACAGGCAATGTCTGGGGGCCATTATTCAGCTGCTGCTGCTGCTGCTGCTAAGTTGCTTCAGTCATGTCCGACTCTATGTGACCCCATAGATGGCAGCCCGCCAGGCTTCCCCGTCCCTGGGATTCTCCAGGCAAGAACACTGGAGTGGGTTACTATTTCCTTCTCCAATGCATGAAAGTGGAAAGTGAAAGTGAGTGAAAGTCATGTCCAACTCTAGCAACCCCATGGACTGCAGCCCACCAGGCGCCTCCCATGCCAAAAAATTAATGAGGCCTATCAATTGGAGAGATAGAGAAAATGAACTAATAAAAATTAATAATTTTAATTAAAGCTTGATAAATTATTATTTAAAAATACTGTATTTGTAAATACATGTGTATATTCATATAAAAATATATAACATGCACACATAAAATTCATAATGCTTGCCCCTAGTGTTCTCACCTGGAGAATCCCAGGGATGGAGGAGCCTGGTGGGCTACTGTCTATGGGGTAGCACAGAGTCGGACATGACTGAAGCTACTTAGCAGCAGCAGCAGCAGTGAAAGAAACATGGAAGAAGAAAAAACAAATATTTCTGTAAATTTTAATTCATTTTTAACAAATATCTAAATTATTAAAACATTAAAACATTTTTAAGAGTTTTAAAATTCACTGATAAGATTTTCTTCATTTCTTTATATGTTGTCATTTGCTAGCTTGATAGCTTCATATTTAATTCTGTATCTTTGAAATTACTCATATTTTTTCAACATACAGAAACATATTAACTCACAAACTCTAATAAAATTTACATGAAAATTTATTTTTTAAAATTCGCTGAAATAAATTTGGAAATACATTGTCTTATAAATGTTTTAAACTTGCTGATTTCATGATTAATAGAAGCTTCTTATTATTTGGCTCCTTTATCACAGTTGCTTTTAATATCATATATTAAAACAATGTAAATATTTTAATGTTTTAATGGTTATATAAATATCAAAGAGTATCATAACATTGAAGATGATAGAGAAGTTTCTGTAACATGGAAAAGTCTTATGTTTGCAATATATGTATAAAAGATTACAGAATTAAATTCACAAATATACATACACAGTTATGCACTAATTTAGAAGAGTTCCTATGTCAAAACTTTTACTTGTATACATTATCCTATTTAATTTTTACTGCCTTCTGAGTTAAAATACCTACATTTTTGACACCAATTCTACAGATGAGGAATCTGAGGAATAAAATAACTGAGTAGTTGAGCATTATTTCAAACCTATTCTGGCTGACTCTAAGCTTGAACTCTTAATTTCTGTATAATATTGTCTATAGAGGAAACAAGAATTACAAAATAACTATTTTTAAGAAAATAACTATTATTAAGCAATAAGTCAGAAGTAAATGGTAGTTGTTTTCAGTTTGTAGGCCTATGGATGATTTTTTTCCCCCTGTATTCTCAAAATACTATATAATGTAATGACATTCTTTATTTTTTTAATGATGAAATATTGACATATGTGGGTGCAAAAGTAATATTGCAGAACATCAGACATTTCATTTATGGCACATATGATCTAAAGAAACATTAAGTTCTTTGGAAACATCTATTTTAGGAATGATGAAAAACTGAAGAAAAGTGTGAATTTGAAATAACTGTTGTTTTTGTTCAGTTGCTATATCATGTCCAGCTCTTTGCAATCCCAATGACTACAGCTCACCAGACTCACCTGTCCTTCACAATTTCCTAGAGTTTGCTCACACTCATGTCCATTGAATCAGTGATGCCATTCAACTGTCTTATCCTGTGTTGCCACCTTTTCTTCCTACTCTCAATCTTTCCCAGCATCAGTGTCTTTTCCATTGAGTTGGCTCTTTGCATCAGGTGGCCAAAGTATTGGAGCTTTAACTTCAGCATCAGACCTTTCAATGAATATTCAGTTGATTTCCCTAAAGATTATCTGGTTTGATCTCCTTACTGGGACTCTCAAGAGTCTTCTCCAGCACCACAGTACAAAAGCATCAGTTCTTTGATGCTCAGCCTTCTTTATGGTCCAACTCTCACATCCATACATGACTACAGGAAAAATCGTAACTTTGACTGTAAAGACCTTTGCCAGCAGAGTGATGTCTTGGTGTTTCAATATGCTGTCTAGGTTTGTCATAAGCTGCTATTATCTTATTAAAAGAAGTTCATTTTCTTGTGACTCCGTGGACTATAGCCCTCCAGGCTCCTCTGTTCATGGGATTTCCCAGGCAAGAATACTGGAATGGGTTGCCATTTCCTTCTCCATGGGATCTTCTTTACCCAGGGATCAGACTCACATCTCCCACATTGCAGGCAGGTTCTTTACCACTGAGACATCATAATTAATGGATATATTTACAAAATAGCTAAATTTTACTTTTCTATCTAATTTTATAACATACTATAATTTCTGACAGAATGTTAGACAAGGATGGGCCATACATGAGGAATAAAACATGGGATGTGCACATGTTAATTACATTTATGTCATTGTCAATGCTCTGTTTCTTTCTTTTTTGGAAGTTTTTATACAGTGGCAACATAAAGCATTTAAATAACTTCAAAACAATTTGTGACCACCTTTTACAATTGAAATAGTTTAATGTTTACATATTAAATTATGATGATATACAGCAATCTAGAGAGCTTGTGAGTCTACAAACTATTATTTTAATAAAGAAAGAACTAATAACCAGAAAAAGTGAAGTGAAAGTGAAATCGCTCAGTCATGCCCGACTCTTTGTGACCCCATGGATAGCAGCCTGCACCAAGCTCCTCCGTCCATGGGATTCTCCAGGCGAGAATACTGGAGTGGGTTGCCATTTCCTTCTCCAGGGGATCTTCCCGACCCAGGGATCAAACCCAGGTCTCCCACATTGCAGGCAAACACTTTAACCTCTGCACCACCAGGGAAACCCTAATAACCAGAAGCCAGTGTACAAAATGACAGTAAGTATTAATACTTACCTCACAGTAATTATTTTCAATATATGGATAAAATAGTCCAATTAACAGAGATAAGGGCAGCAGAATGAATTTTAAAAAATTCATTGAATGCTACCTTAAGGATAGTCTTCTTAGATATAAAGAAACACAGAGACTGAAGTGAAAAGTTTGAAAACCATATTCCATGAAAGTAGAAAAAAATAACTAGGATATCAATACTCATATCAGACAAATATAGACTTTAAAGCAAAGACTAACAGAAGACAAAGAAGGGAGTTGCACAATGATGAAGTGGGTCAGTCCATCAAGAGGGTATGAAATTTGTAAATATTTATGCATCAATATGCATAAGTGCATGTTCAGTTGCTCAGTCATGTCTGAATCTTTGGAATCTCATTGACTGCAGGCCCCTTTGTCCATGGAATTTTCCAGGCAAGAATACTAGAGTGGGCTGCCATTACTTCTTCCAGATCTTCCCAGTCCAGAAATTGAACTTGCATCTCCTGCATTGGCAGGCAAATTCTTTACCATTGAGCCACCTGGAAGCCCCATGAACCAACCCAGGAGCACCTAAGCCCCATGAACCAGCACAGGAGCACCTAAATATATAAGGCAAATATTAACAGATACAAAGGGAAAATAGATAGCAATATATTAATAGTAAGGGACTTTAATACCCATTTACATCAATGGGTAGATCATCCAGACAGAAATTCAATAAGTACACTCTAGCATAAAATGACACATTAGATCATATGAACTTAACAGATATATACAGACCATTCCAAAGTAGAGGAATTTATATTCTTTTCAAGTACACATGAGAATTTCTCCAGAATATATCACATATTAGGCCACAAAAAGTTTCCATTAATTTAAGCAGATTGAAATTATATCAAGAATCTTTTCTGATCACAGCAGTATGAAAATAGAAACAAACTACAAGAATAAAACCAAAAAAACCCATAAACATATTGAAATTGTACAACATACTAAAATATCAACAAGCAAACCAAGAAATTAAGAGGAAATAAAAGAAAACCTGGAGACAAATGAAAATAAAAATACAACTCTCTGAAATCTATGGGACACAGCAAAAGCAGTTCTAAGACTGAAGTTCATAGTGATATAGGCCTACATTAAAAAACAGTAACACTTTCAAAAAAACAATCTAAACTTATATGTAAAAGAAAATGAAATTAAGAGAAATCAAATCCAAAAGTCAGTAGAAGGAAGGAAATAAAGATCAGAGTAGAAATAAGTGAAATGAATAATTAAATAAGAAAAAGAAAAAAACTGATGAAACTAAAAGTTGTTTCTTTGAAAAGATAAAACTGACAAAACTTTAGCCAGACTCATCAAGAAAAAAAGATAAATAGCCTAAATAAATAAATTAAAAGTGAAAGAGGAGAAATTACAGTTGAATTACAGAAATAAAAAGGATCATAAGAGAATACTATGAAAGTGTATGTCAACAAATTAGACAACCTAAAAAAAAAGTAAACTTCTAGAAACATAAAATCTTCCAAGACTGAATAATTACAAAGTAGAAAATCTCTATAGTTTAATTGTTGTTGTTGTTTAGTCATTCAGTAGTGCCAACCCTTTTGTAATTTTATGTATTGCAGCCCATCAAGCTCCTCTGTCCATGGGATTTCCCAGGCAAAAATACTGGAGTGGGGTGCCATTTCCTCCTCCAAGAGATCTTCCTGACCCAGGGGTTGAATCCACATCTCCTGTATTGGTAGGCAGATTCTTTACCACTGAGCCACCAGGGAAGCCAAAACTAATATAAGCTATGACAAACCTGGATGGTGTATTAAAAAGTAGAGATATCACTTTGCCAACAAAGGCCCATATAATCAAAGCTGGTTTATCCAGTAGTCATGTACGAATGAAAGACTTGGACCATAAAGAAGGCTGAGGGTAGAAGAACTGATGCTTTCGAACTGTGGTGCTGGAGAAGACTCTTGAGTGCCTTGGACAGCAAGATGAAACCAATCAATCTTAAAGGAAATCAACCCTGAATATTCATTGGAAGAATTGATGCTGAAGCTGAACATCAATATTTGGCCACCTGATGCAAAGAGCCAGCTCATTGGAAAATACCCTGATGCTAGGAAAGATTGAGGGCAGGAGGAGAAGCATGCAGCAGAGGATGAGATGGTTGGATGGCATCACTGACTCAATGGACATGAGTTTGAGCAAATACGGGGACATAGCAAAGGACAGGAAAGCCTGGTGTGCTGCCTTTCGTGGAGTCACAGAGTTGGACATGACTGAACAACAGTGTTAATTATAACTCAGTTTTTTTTTTTTAATAAGCACTGATGTAAAAGACCTTGTTTAATTGATTCCATTCTGCTTTTTTTGTCTCAACTTACCATATGAAATCTGTTGTAGCCAGAAAAGCCACTTTAATACAGTCCATTGATGAGGTTGCTGGCTTTATATTCTTCCTATAATGATAGTCCTGAATGTTCATTGAAAGGACTGATGCTGAAGCTGAAACACCAATAGTTTGGCCACCTGAGGTGAAGAGCCAATTAGTTGTAAAAGACCCTGATGCTGGGAAAGATTGAGGACAGAAGGAAAAGGGGGTGACAGAGGATGAGATGGTTGGATGGCATCACCGACTCTATAGACATGAGTTTGAGAAAACTTCTGGATAGTAAATGACATGGACACCTGTCATGCTGTAGTTCATGGGGTTGCAAAGAGTTGGACATGACCTAGCAACTGAACAACAAGCCTCCTGCATTAATCAAAATCACTGTTTAAGTGGTCTCGCCTATTTATGTATCAGTACCTTCTGCTCTCGATTGCTGTTGTTCAGTTAGGTCCTGCGCAGGTCTTTGTGACCCCATGGACTGCACAGAATGCCAGACTTACCTGACCTTCACCATCACCTGAAGTTTGCACAAACTCATGTCCATTGAGTTAGTGATGCCAGCAACTATTTCATCCACTGGCATCATCTCTAGACTAGCAGATTTTAATTGCAGTATCACTTTGAATTTGCCTCATTCTCCAGATTTCAGGGTGACAATTTGCCCTGTGACCTCTGTTCTACAATGTGTATAAGAAAAATAATTTAGTTTTAGTCTCTACTGCTTTTCTTATTTTAAAAGATAGAAGTGGCAATTTCCAGATTTATTCCATGCCATCTCTGAAAGCATAAGTCACAATATTGTTTCAGTAGCATATATACCTTACATTGGACATGTCAGTACCTTAGACTCCTAAGCTACACTGAATTTCTCTCACCTGGCAGTTTCTATCTTTATTTCTTCCATTTAGCACATAGTTTTCATTCTTTGGTTTGCTACTTTGGTTTCCATTCATCCACTTGCATTGCATCTTAAAAAATTGTTGGTATTACTGTTATATTATTGTTTTTATAACTTAGTATTTGTGAATTTATACTATTTTGTCCTTCATTATCACTTAGTATTTTTTTAGTAGTAGGGATTAGCTAACATGTATCTGCCCTTTTATATTTTATGAACTGGTCTCTTTTCTGTTTCTTTATTTGTTCTGTTTCTTTATGTGTATACTTAGAGCTTCCCTGGTGGCTCAGAGGTTAAAGCGGCTGCCTCTAATACGGGAGACCTGGGTTCGATCCCTGGGTTGGGAAAATCCCCTGGAGAAGGAAATGGCAACCCACTCCAGTATTCTTGCCTGGAGAATCCCATGGACAGAGGAGCCTGGTGGGCTATAGTCCATAGGGTCGCAAAGAGTCAGACACGACTGAGCGACTTAACATCATAACATCAGAGCTAACTACATGTAGATTAGGACATGGATGGTAACAAAATTTAGTTCCTGGTTTTATAGTTTTGTATCTATTGTAGGACAATAGATGGGAAAATTGTAAATTTTATACTAAATAAAACAGATGATGTGTGAAAATGTTTTTCTTATTATTTTTGAACATTTCACATGGTCTACTTATTTTACCCCTAGATAGTCTTCATCCTGTCCAAAGATTTTAAATCATAAGATATTATTTTCATAGATTCTTAGATTTCATAGGCATCAATCATAAATTCAATCTTTTTCCACTAATAAAAGTAATGTCTCTTCTAGTTGGCACTACATTTCCAAATTCCATCAATCAAGAGAGTCTCTAAACTGAATATAAAGGTATTATATCTTTAAAAAATTGAATTTAACACTACTGTGACCCTTTAGGGCCTGACTAAATTGCAGAAAGCTCTCTTACCAAAGTTCATGCCTTCCTGGGGCATTCTGTATCTGATAACTGAGCAACACTGGAGTGTTAAGATGTAGCATCTTAGCCAGGCATCAGATAATTCTGATGGGAAATAGTTACTCCAGAGCTCCCTATAGGGTTGCTGTCGTGGACTGAATGTTTGTGTCTCCTCAGAATTCATATGTTGAAATTGTAACCCCCAATATGATGATATCAGAAAGTAGGGCCATTGGTAGATAATTAGGTCATGAGCATGGGGCCATCGTGAAAGGGAATAGTGTCCTTGTCAAAGAGACTCATGAGAGCTCTCTTGCCCATTCTGACATGTGAGTAAACCATAAAGAAATGGCCTTTACAACACAGACAAGAAATCACACCAGAATCTGATCATGCTTACACTGTAATCTCAGACTTTAAGAACTCCAAAACTACGAGAAATAAATTTCTGCTGTTTTTAAGCCATCCAGTGTATGGTATTCTGTTTTAGCAGCCCAAGCTGACTCAGGTATTGGCCAAGGTTTTGTGGATTTGAGTCATTATTTGACTTCTGTTTTTGTCCAATTCTATTTCACGCACTTCCTTTCAAAGATGGTGTTCCCTGATGAAGATCTTATACCCCAAATTCAGCATCTCATCATAAGCTAGGAAACTAACATGACAATAACTTAAAGAAATTAAAACCAAGAAAATTTATAAGTATGTGTATTGACAATTATCTCTTAGCACAAATTGCTTTGAAGTAGCAGTTTCTTACCCACTCATTGTTTACAGCGTCACTTTTACCTTGAAGGGATAGATTATGGTAAATCACTTCATTCGTGTCTGACTATGTGCAACCCCATAGATGGCAACCCACCAGGCTCCCCCATCCCTGGGATTCTCCAGGCAAGAACGCTGGATTGGGTTGCCATTTCCTTCTCCAATGCATGAAAGTGAAGTCACTCAGTCATGTCCAACTCTTAGCTACCCCATAGACTGCAGCCCACCAGGCTCCTCCATCCATGGGATTTTCCAGGCAAGAGTACTGGAGTGGGGTGCCATTACCTTCTCCATGAAGGGATAGAGTAACGTTGGGCTAATGACAAGATTATTTATGCAATAGAAAAAGGGTCAGTTCTGTCTCTTTTATTGCACTTGTGTTTGCATGATAAGAGTTTTGATTAAACCATAGTCCCTTAAATAGAATCTACATAAGACACTTCAATTTTGTTAGCATTCGGTTAGCAGCTAAACTTCAGCTTGTATTTGAAGAAGTGTCCAAAATTTGACTTAATTGGGTGCACACATATCAAAAATGTACAACTAAGTGAGAGCACCATGCTTCACTTTTTCTTTGTGGATTTCGACTCACACAAGAATAATGAAAGCAGAATGTATGAGAAGTATAACCTGGATTAGTATTTAACTGAGGACATTATTGTAAATGTGCCCTTGATTTCTTCCCTTTCCATTAAAACATATACCCATTAAAATTGTAACATTTCTTTTCAAACCAAATTTGCATATGTGTGTGTCCTCTGGAACGCATTCAACTCCAGTTCAGTTCAGTTCAGTTCAGTTGCTCAGTCTGTCCGACTCTTTGCGACCCCATGAATCACAGTACACCAGGCCTCCCTGTCCACCACCAACTCCCGGAGTTCACTCAGATTCACATCCATAGAGTCAGTGATGCCATTCAGCCATCTCATCCTCTGCCGTCCCCTTCTCCTTCTGCCCCCAATCCCTCCCAGCATCAGTCTTTTCCAATGAGTCAACTCTTCTCATGAGGTGGCCAAAGTACTGGAGATTCAGCTTTAGCATCATTCCTTCCAAGGAAATCCCAGGGCTGATCTCCTTCAGAATGGACTGGTTGGATCTTGCAGTCCAACGGACTCTCAAGAGTCTTCTCCAACACCACAGTTCAAAAGCATCAATTCTTTGGCGCTCAGCCTTCTTCACAGTCCAACTCTCACATCCATACATGACCACAGGAAAAACCATAGCCTTGACTAGATGGATAGACACCAATAATAGGTTAAAGGTCCATGAAATAAGAAACTGTAGATATCTTGTTGTTCATTCACTAAATCATGTCAAACTCTTTGTGACCCGATGGACTGCAGCACACCAGGCCTCACTGTCCGTCACTATCTCCTGGAGTTTGTCCAAGTTTATGTCCATTGAATGGGTGATGCTATCCAACCATTTCATCCTCTGCCACCCTCAGCTCTTTTTGCCTTCAGTCTTTCCCAGCACCAGGGTGTTTTCTAATGAGTCAGCTGTTTGCCTCAGGTGGCCAAATTATTGATGCTTCAGGTTCAGCATCAGACATTCCAGTGAGTGTTCAGGGGTGATTTCCTTTAGGATTGATTGGTTTGATCTTCTTGCAGTCCAAGGGACCCTCAAGAGTTTTCTCCAGTACCACAATTCTAAAGCTTCTTTATGGTCCAACTCTCATATCTGTACATGACTACTGGAAAGACTATAGATTTGGTGGACTTTGTAGGCAAAGTAACATCTTTGCTTTTTAATATATTGTCTAGATTTGCCAAAGCTTTCCTTCCAAGAAGCAAGAGTCTTCTAATTTCCTTGGCTGAGTCACCATCTGCAAATATTTTGGAGCCCAAGAAGAGGAAATCTATAACTGCTTCTACTTTCCCCACTTCTGCTTGCCATGAAGTGATGGGGCTCGATACCATGATCTTACTTTTTTGAATAATGAGTTTTCATCCATGTTTTTCACTCTCCTCTATCACCCTATTTAGGAGGCTCTTTAGTTCTTCACTTTCTGCCATTAGATTGGTATCATCTATGTATCTGAGGTTGTTGATATTTCTCCAAGTAATCTTGATTCCAGCTTGTGATTCATTCAGCCCAGTATTTCACATGATGTACTCTGCAGATAAATTAAGTAAACAGAGTGACTCTATATAGCCTTGTCATACTCTTCCCAATTTTGGACTAGTCAGTTGTTCCATGTAAGGTTCTAACTATTGCTTCTTGACCCGCATACAGGTTTTCTCAGGAGACTAGTAAGGTGTTCTGGTATTCTCATCTCTTTAAGAATTTTCCAGTTTGTTATGATCCACGCAGTCAAAGGCTTTCACGTAGTTAATAAAATAGAAGTAGATATTTTTCTGAAATCCCTTTGCTTTTCCTATGATCCAACAACTGTTAGCAATTTGATCTCTGGTTCTTCTGCCTTTTCTAAACCCATTTTGTACATCTGGAAGTTCTGATTTAAGCACTGCTGAAGCCTAGCTTGAAGGGTTTTGAGCATAACCTTACCAGCATGGGAAGTGAGCGTGATTGTCCAGTAATCTGAACATTCTTGAGCAATGCCTTTCTTTAGAATTGGGATGAAATCTGATCTTTTTCCAGTCCTGTGGCCACTGCTGGGTTTTCCAAATTTGCTGGCATATTGAGTGCAGCACTTTAACATCATCATCTTTTAGAATTTGAAATAGCTCAGCTGGAATTCCATCACATCCACCAGCTTTGCTAGTAGCAATGCTTCCTAAGGCCCACTTTCCTTCACACTCCAAGATGTCTAGCTCTAGGTGAGTGACCACACCATAGTGACTATCTAGGTCCTTAAGACATTTTTTGTACAATTATTCTGTATATTCTTGCCACTTCATCTTAAACTCTTCTGCTTTTGTTAGGTCCATACTGTTTCTGTCCTTCATCATGAAATGAAATATCCCTTTCATATCTCCAATTTAGATGAGATCTCTAGTCTTTCATATTCTGTTGTTTTCTTCTTTTTCTTTGCATTGTTAATTGAAGACGGACTATCTCTCCTTACTCGTCTCTGGAACTCTGCATTCAGTTGGGTGTTCCTTTCTCTTTCTCTCTTGCCTGTCACTTCTCTTCTTTTCTCAGCTATCTGTAAAGCCTCCTCAGACAACCACTTTGCCTTCTTGCATTTCTTTTATTTATTTTTTTCACTGGTTTTTGTCACTGCCTCCTGTACAGTGTTAAGGATCTTTGTTCATAGTTATTCAGTCAGCCTGTCTGTCAGATCTAATCCCTTGAAACTATTTGTCATCTCCACTGTATAATCATAAGGGATATGACTTAGGTCATACCTGAATGGCCTAGTGGGTTTTTTTTTCCACTTTTTGTAATTTAAGCCTGAATTTTGCTATAAGGAGCTGATGATCTGAGCCACAGTCACTTCCAGGTCTTGTACTTGCTGTCTGTATGGAGCTTCTCCATCTTCCACTGCAAAGAATGCAATCAGTCTGATTTCTGTATTGACCATTTGGTGATGCCCATGTGTAGAGTCATCTCTTGTGTTGTTAGAAAAGAACTTTTGCTTTCTCTTGGCAAAATTCTGTTAGCCTTTGCCTTGCTTCATTTTGTACTCCAAGACCAAACTTGCCTGTTACTCCCAGTATCTCTTGACTTCTTACTTTTGTATTCCTACTTTTGCATTCCCCTATGATGAAAAGGACATCTGTTTTGGGTGTTAGTTCTAGAAGGTCTAGGTCTTCATAGAAATGGTCAACTTCTGCTTCTTCAGCTTCAGTGGTTGAGGAATAGATTTGGATTACTGTGATGTTTATGGTTTGCCTTGGAAATGAACCAAAATCATTCTCTCCTTTTTAAAATTGTACTCAAGTACTGCATTTCAGACTCTCTTGTTGATTATGAGGGATTCTCCATTTCTTCCATGGGATTCTTGCCCACAGTAATAGATATAATGGACATCTGAATTAAATTCTCCCATTCCTGTCCATTTTAGTTCACTGATTCCTAAGATGTTGATGTTTACTCTTATCATCTCCTGCTTGGCCAGGTTTAATTTACCTTGATTTGGGGACCTAAAATTCCAGGTTCCTGTGCAATACTGTTCTTTACAGTATCAGATATTACTTTCACCACCAGACACATCCACAACTAAGGGTCATTTACTCTTTGGCCCAGCTGCTTCATTCTTTCTGGAGCTATTAGTAATTGCCTTCCACTCTTCCCCAGCAGCATTTGGGCACCTTCCAACCTGGGGCGGCTCATCTTTCAGTGTCATATCCTTTTTACTTTTTGTACTGTTGATGGGATTCTCATGGCAAGAATACTGTAGTGGTTTGCCATTCCTTCCTCCAGTGGATCGTATTTTGTCATAACTCTCCCCCGTGTCCCATTTGTCTTTGGTTCCCCTGTGTGATATGTCTCATAGCTTCATTGAGTTATGCAAGGCCTTTTGCCATGACAAGGGAAAGATCCATGAGGGGGGTAGGTATCTTTTATTTTTATTTTATTTTTATGTAATAAATATATGTAATAACAAAAAATATATACATATGAATATATACTTTACAACTGTGAGGGGACTTATAAAAATGTTTGTAATTCCCAAGTCATAAAATGATTCATATTATCATTTAAAAAATATTTTATCCTTAGAAAAAATAGTTTTTTTTATCAGTTTTCCTGTGAATTCTTTCTTAAACTTTTCAGCTGCAGTTAACTACACCTCCCTCCAAAGCCCCTTCTACCTTCCTCTCTATCTTCATTAATAAATCTATTGGATTTAATGCCATTACTCTTTATATGTTTATCTCCCCTCTCTTATGTGAACACCTTGAAAGCCATATCTTTTTATTAACTTCCAAGCCCTAGTGCCTAGCAAAGAGACTAATGCAATAACATTTCATAATAGTTTGTTGAATATAATTGAATATATTAATATGTTAACTTTTTTCCCTTAAGTGAGTTAAATTATTCAAGTAAAATAGAAAGGTATTAAAGAGTTTGCCTAAAATGCAAAGTAGAAAACCAAACTCATATAATGCTTGTAAAGTAGGTGGATTTAACAGATTATTTTTGTCTCAGCAGGCATCAGCAAAAGCACATTAAGAGACTATAAAGCAGCATTAATAGTCTTTGTTGTATTTGTGTAATATTTTGTTTTCTTATACAACTGAACAATTTGTGACAATAAGAATCCATAGTAATATTTTAAAATAGCATTACTTCTCTGAGTTATCTCAAACTGCTAGTATTATGCTTTCTTTTTCTTCGTTTTACTTCCAAATTCAGGCTAAGATCTAGAAAGAAAACCTAAATAGATAGTAAATAAGGACAGATTTTTTTGAAAAAATTTGCAGGGAAGAAAAGCAGCTGGAAGCTCTGACTGTTTGGTAGTCAGTTTCTGTCCTAGCAAAGTACCTGTTAGTTTGCCTTTCCATTATCTTTCCTCTCTTCCGTCAAGAACAGTTATTTACTTAATCATACTCTATAGCGTCTGTTTGTTGTTTACATATTATACGGGAATTTGTTATTTCTCTCTATTTTTAACGGCCAGTCTCTTTGAGTAATTTCAATATAGATTTTTTGAGAATAAGTCATATTCTCTCACCAGATGATAAGGACCTTATGAATAATTTAGACCCTGGAACGAGCTTAGATATGGAAAGATTGTAACCTACTATGGACACGCTCAAATTGCCCATGTGTAAATTGAAACACACTGAATATAGAAGCAATCATCATCATAATATGATTGTTATAAAAAATCATTACCTTTCATGCTGGAAATGTCAGTTAAATGTCAGTTTAGAAAATATAGAACTCCAGCTTGTGCCCTCACTACATGCCACTTAATTCACCTATTTGAGATGAAATGACATTCTACTAAACAGCTATCATCTTGCAACTAATGTACTTTTTTTGATTGACTGAAATGACTAAATGATGTACAGTTTATCAGCTAGAGTATTTCAGTTATTCCTTTTTCTTCTAAACTTGTAAGACCAGCTATGCAAATTACAACAATAACTACAAGAGAAGTAAAATACCAGAGTAAATATGCATTTTCATGAATCCTTCTGTCTGGTTATGCAGAGTAGTGAGGTTTAGCTGTTTTGGAACTTTGCTTATGTGGAATTCACCTTTAAAACTTTTACTTCCTTGTTAAGTGTAACATGAAAAAGTCTCCAAAACTATTAGGTAGAGCAAGTGTCAAAAGAAAATACAGAATCCTTACTATTGAAACCGTTCTGTTAAATCTCTAGAAAGAATTTGAGTTTTGGAGGCAAGTTGCAACTAGTACCTCTTAGTTGCATTCAAATAATTTTACTGGTAAGAAAGTATTGTCAAGTTCTTGGTAGATAGTCCTCAGAATACTGCATCAGGCCTGTAGAAGTTTTAACTTCATAGCCTTTCATGCAGGAAATAAACATTGCTCCCAAAGAAGTCCAGCCAGGCGTAGTGTTTAATGAGGTAAATAAGACTCTATTGCATGCAAGTTCAGTGGAGACACATTAATGGCTCTGGAGAGGAGAGATAACAGAGCCATTAACAGCACCACCATAAGTTCATACAGCTACAAGCAATTTAACTAAAGGAAATCACATGCTTTACAACCAGTGTGTCTCACAACTGGAATCTAAATCCCAGGTGCTCTCACTACTCATATAAATTAGTCTGTGTATTGAAAAAGAGAGTGACAAAAGGAATTGTCATCTTTTTTAAGATACCAGAATTTAGAGAGTTGTGGGGAGAAGGCACAATGATTAGAGTGATATCAGTGTCTGCATTTCTTGGGCACATTTTCCAAGATAAGTTTCCCCACTTTGTTCACCAAAAGTCACTGGAAACTGCTAAAGAAAAATGCTATAACTGTGAAGAAGGATGCCATTTTGGTCTCAGGAGGACACTCAGGGACACTTAGCAATCTTTTTATATGTCCCATCAGCAGCCAGGTTCATCTTCTATTACAGGGAATGGATACTGAAGAATTTCATCACTTCTCTCAATATGTTTATATTGTCTCTATCCTTGGCCTCATTGTCAAATTCACAGATATAGTGGAAGCTAGATATAAGCATAATTTCCTTCAGTTTATTACACTTGTCTCCTTCTAAACCTGTTAAAGTCTGTTTTGTCCTTTTTGTCTGATCCAATGATTCTCAAACTTTATTGTGAAGAAAAGCTACACGAGGGATTTTTTTTTTTTTTAATCCACAGAGAATGCTGGACTCCAATTCCAAACTTTCTAATTCAGTAGATCTAGGGTTGAAAAAAACTTGTTCTAGTACTTTCCAAGGAAATGCTGATGCTGATGGTTTAGGTAACACTTTGAGAAATGCATGTCTAAGGAAAAGAGCAAAAGCTGAACTTCATTCTGTTGAAGTTTAACTTCATCAACTGTCCTACATTACAGCCCATCAGTTGTATCCTCTCATTTTTATTTAATTTATCCTTCAAAATATAATCATATGTAAATACCTCCAATTTTGAAGAACTTTTGATGACCCTGTGTTTATCAAACTAGTAGCCACATAATTTTATTATGACCACCTTGTTTAATGTTTCAGCTTTATTAACCTAACACTTCTCATGGCTGTATAGTCTTGATTCAATCCATGTTATTCTTCTACATGACTTCTTTACAGATTCAACAGTTTCCTAACCATCATATTATAAAAATTCATTAACCACTTCAGCTTTAGCCTTTCGGTTCACTTCCTCATCTTGAGATACTACCGTGTCTACTGTACCTCTCACGGCTTACCATATTTCTCCCTGCTTCTCCTTTCAGTCTCCTTACTGAAAGCCACTATTTCTCTGTCTCCCTGGGATGTCTATACTACAGATTGGGTGGCTTATAAATAACAGAAATTATCACTGACATTTCTAGAGGCTGGAAAGTCCAAGAGCAAAGTACCAGCAGATCTGGTATCTGGTGAGAGCCTCCTTCTCTCTCTCTGTACTCTTTGGTGGAAGAGGGAGCTCTCTGGGGTCTCTTTTATGAGGGCACCAATCTCAGGCTTGAGGGCTGTTGTCTAATGATCTAATTACCTCCCAAAGGCCCCACCTCCTAATACCATCGCATCGGGGTTAGGATTTCAAAATATGGATTTTGGAGGGATTTGAACATTCAGTATACTGCACCTCCCTTGCCTCCTTTCTGCTGGTGATAACCAAGATTTCCTTATTATAATTGTCATTATCATTCCACATACAATAAGGATGAATTAATTCATATCCATAAGTTTAGCAGATACTTATCCCATGAATCAAAAATCTGCCTTTGTAGCCTAGAGCCCTCTCCTGAGGTTCAGATCTGTACAAAAAAATTCCTATTGGACATAACCACCCAGATGTACCACAAAAACCTCAAACTCGTTGAGAATTTAAGAAGATGGTAATTTTATCTTTATATACCGATTGCTAGATATTTTTAAACCATTAAAAACGTCTCCATCTAATGGGTTAGACAATAAGAAATTTAGGAGTTTTCTGTCTTAATGTGTAATCAGTCGACAAACCTTCCCAAAGCTGCTTCAGTTCTTGTAGAAGCTTGGCTCCTACCTTCAACTTCCTCCAAATCATGCTATACTGCTGCCAGTGCAAATTTTCTGAAACAAAACTCTGATATATTTATTTTTACTCCCTTGTACAAATTCTTTCGTACGCTTTCTTCATCTCAATAAGATTCAAAATGTCTGCCTACATATCTATACTTAATAAGTGTCTGTTCTCCACTTGGAGTTTATATCCTCACCTATTAATTGCAGATCCCTAAAGTGTGTTACTCTTTGTTGTTCATGGTGTTAGCACCAATTGGAATTTCTTATATTTTGCTATCTTATGTTCACATTTCCTTTTTGAAAAGTTTGCTGCCCCCTTCAAGTATTATAGTTTATTTTTTTTATTTTTTTAAATCTTTAATTCTTACATGCGTTCCCAAACATGAACCCCCCTCCCACCTCCCTCCCCACAACATCTCTCTGGGTTATCCCCAAATGTACTTTAGAAAATATCATATCATTTGGTACTTTTTAAAAATGAAAGTTAAAGTCGCTCTGACTCTTTGCAACCCCATGGTCTATAGGATCCATGAAATTCTCCAGACCATACCCACTAATCTTTCCCTTCTCTAGGGCATCTTCCCTACCTGGGGATCAAACCCAGGTCTCCTGCATTGCAGACAGATTCTTTACATACTGAGCTATTAGGGAAGCCCAAAAGTTGCTTTATTATTCTGGACTTGTTATCTTATGAGAAACAAGTTTTGGCTTTTATGTTTTGTATATCCAGAGTCTATTACAGTGCCTGATAAATAATAGTTGCTCAATAGATGTTTTTTGAAATGAACTCAGATTAGATAAGAACGAGTACGGAACTGTTTGAAAATTAAGGGGACAGCAAGGCTATTTCCTGTAGGATCAAAAAAATAAATACAAATATCAACATAAAACCATGCAAATGTTCATACCAGTTATATTTATCATAACTAATAATTGGAAACAGTGTCCCTCAACTTGTCAATCAATTAAAAAAAGTGGCATATCTCTGGGATACAATTGTTGTTCAGCAATAGAGACACAGCATGGATGCATCTCAAAAGGCAAAAATGATAGTGATCTAATGAACTAACAGAATAACACAAATTCTATGATAACATTTACCTTAAATTTTAGAACAAAAAAGCATAAGGAAACTTTCAGGGTGATAGAAATATTATGTATCTTGATTGTGATGTTAATTTCATGGGCGTATTTATCTGTCAAAGTAAAGAAATTATACACATAAAATGGATGCATTTTATCATATGTAAATTATAACTGGATTTTGTGTTTGGTGATATATAAAGCCAGTTTTAGATCAGATGTTTCAAGCTCAAATTCTATTAAAGATAAGTCAAGAAACATGCATGCATGGAGATAGATCCAGGTCAAAGACAACATAAAATGTTATGAATTGTTTAATTGAACATGATATACTGTTATCTTAAAACTTTCAAATTTAAATACCATGAAATATTTCTCTAGCCAAATGAAATATATCTCCTTGATGGAGAGAGTCCATGGACCATGGCTGGCAACTCCTATGTGAGATAAAATAATAGTTTTTCCAAGAGCAACCTGAAGCAAAGAAAAATAACATAGGAAATTAAGCTAATTTATTACAAAGAAGATGAAAGGTAAATTTTACCTTTTGGCATTTCTTCCAGTAAAACAGCTCTGCTGTAAATTGACCTGGTAAGATAAATGATGAGTCCAAAAGTATAAACTATTCTCTGGAAAGATATTGCCAACCCATGCCAGGTGAATTAATTATTCCAGTAAAATTTAAGAGGTGTATGTGTGTGTGTGTGTGTGTGTGTGTGTGTGTGCTAGTGTATGAGAGAGAGAGAGAGGTACATATATATTTCCACAGCCCAAAACACATAGATATATAAATGACCTTTTGCAAAAATCTCTTGTGACACAACATTCAATTTAGCTATTGACTTTCTTGATAAATAAGCTGAAGAGCTTTGAATCTTCTTTTCTGAATTAACTGCAGTTGAGGTAGACTTCAGTGTCAGAACATTTTTAAAGAAGTCAGCATCAGGTCACTAAACCTGTGTTTCCTGATAACAGAGTGAAGATTCTTTAGTCGAGTCAATATTTTGTCATGAACTTAATGTTACCAGTTCAGAGGTGCAGGACTGTGTTATCAAGATGTCCACAGAAACATGAAGTTCAGGTTGTCAAACTCTAGGGGTAATCAGAGCAGCAGAGGGAACATTATGGAACAGAATCATGTAGGAACACAGCAAACACCAGAGACAGATCATCACCTAAGAAGCAGCTTGCCCTAAAGGCCTGATAAATGTGTATGCTCAGCTTAGTGCCCTCGTTAGCAGATCCTCATTTGTAGATTAGTAAAGTCTTGACTGTGTACCAGGATCACATACAAATCTCTTACAAATATGAGCATTTGGTATAAAACTTCAACTTTTGCTGAATCTGACTCTCTAGGGTAAGATTCAGCCATCTTCACTTTTATTTTAAAAAAAATCCCCCATGTGATTCTGATGTCCCTACAAGTTTGAGAAGCTCTTGCTAATTCCCTTTTCATGTAGTCTTATGTTTCTCTGGCACTTGTGTTCTCTTTGGCAAAGCTCGACCTAGGCAGGCATCTTAGCTACATATTTAACTTTTTATTCCTGTGTTGTGTTTGATTAAAGAATTCTGGTAAATATGCTGTATTAAGTGGACTGATATAAAGAAACACTATCATTGTTGAGGTCAGGTGCCTGACAGTTGTGCCCAAACAAGAGACCAGAAATCAGTATTAAAACTTCCATCCTTCTCCACTCCTGGAGTTATTTTAGTTGAAGCCTCATTTTGTGTGTGTGTGTGTGTGTGGGTGTGCTCAGTCGTGTCTGATTCTTTGCGACCGCATGGACTATAACCCACCAAGCTCCTCTGTCTATGGGATTCCTCAGGCAAGAAAATTGGAGTGAGTTGCCATTTCCTTCCCAATCCAGGGATTGAACCCATGTCTCTTCCATCTCCTGCATTGGCAAGTGAATTCTTTACCACTGCACCACCTGGGAAGCTTCATAAGCTCTTGCCAAGACTACTGTTTTAATTACCTAATTGGTGCTCCTGTCTCTCCTGGTTGGTCTTTCTGGAAGGTAATTGCTCAAAATAGGAAAATCATACTCTCTTACTCTCTTCCTGTCACATGTCTCATTGACACCATACCAACAACACCAAAAATAAAATTCTAACATGCCCCTGAACTCAAATACAGATTAGAATTAGATTTTCCCTAAGTAACAGTTCTGTTTCAGGCACAGCCCCAGTTCAAAATCTTGCCTACTAACTGAAATACAAATTTGATTCAAAGCCTCCAAGACCAAAGAATACATCTATATATTCAGTTAGATGATGCTTTGCTCCCATTCATATAAGACTCTCCAGCCAAGTTCATTGTCTCTACAACAGCTCTTGGTTTTCTGATTCCATGCTCTGAAAAAAAACTGCTGTTCTTTCTGGAATAGTTTTCCCCATCAAAATAACTCTCTAGCCACCAAAGGGACCTAGTGACCCTCATCTTGCTTCATTGTTCTTTTCTTAAGTAGTTAGTTAATTGCTCAAAATAGGAAAATGATACACTCTTCTTGTCCCATCTCTCAATGACACCATACCAACAACAACAAAAATAAAAGTCTAGCATGCCTGTGAAGTCAAATACAGACAAGAATGAAACTTGAGAAGGGTTTCTTACAGACAGCTACCTTATATAGTTGGCTCTCCATAGCCACAGGTTCTGCATCTGTGAACTTAAACAACTGTGGATCAATAGTTGTTTTTTTTTTTTTTAAACTCCAGAAAGTTCCAAAAAGCAAAGTTGAATTTACTGCATTCTTCAGGCAACTATTTACATAATACATACATTGTATATCCAACTCTTTATATAGCAATTATTGACTTCCTTTGTGTCTCAGAGGTAAAGGGTAAAGAAACTTCCTGCAGTGCAGAAGACCCAGGTCCAATTCCTGGGTCTAGAAGATCTCCTGAATAAGGAAATGGCAACCCACTCCAGTGTTCTTGTCTGGATAATTCCATGGACAGAGGGGCCTGATGGGCTACAGTCCACAGGGTTGCAGAATCAGACACGACTAAGCAACTAACGTTACTGCTATACAGCATTTACATTGTATTAGGCATTGTAAGTAATGTAGACATGATTTAAAGTGTACTGGGGGATACGCAGATAAACACTGCTATAATATCGAGAAAATAATCTAAATGAGGGCATTTAGGAATTTATTCTGGGCATACTGTATTTTCATCCTCAAGGAACATCTTTTTAAAGTACTTTGAAGTCTCTTTCTTTCAATATATATTTGGCATTTACACTTCTCTGGAAAACAACAATGTGGTGAAATGCTTTTTGCTGACTGAATGGTCTCTTGGCTGAGGTTGCTCAGGAGAATTTGGGTGTATGGGCTTCCTGATCTCATTGAGAATGAAAATATACAGAGGTTAAAGAAGATAGCAGCAGGACTAATGTCAATGGCAACACCTATCACTGGAATGTCAGCTCTCTGTCTCTGCACCTCACTTTAGTGATCGGGGATCTTAACCACTCTAGCTATTCCATAGCATTTCACACTTTATGAAGAAGATCACATGTGTATTTTTTGGAGAGCAAAAAGTAGCAGGTACCCTAAAAATGGGCTTCCCGGTGGATCAGTGGTAAAGAATCTGCCTGCAATGCAGAAGCCGTGGGAGACGTGGATTCAACCTCTGGATCAGGAAGATCCTCTGGAGGAGGACATGGCAACCCACTCCAGTATTCTTGTCTGGAGAATCCCATGAACAGAGGAGCCTGGTGGGCTACAGTCCAAGGGGGCACAAAAAGACACAACTGAGGCGACTTATCACACACCTACACACCCTGAAAACAGCGTTAACTGTCATGTTCTGGAGATTAAAAGATCAGTTCTTTGAAAAGGTCACATTCTACTGTGCCTGTGAAGTTTTGAGCATGGGCTGCTATGTGAGTGTAAAGACCATGCTGAGTTAGTGAAAGCCAAGTTGATTGACCGTGATACTCCATCCATAAAATTTGCTGAATACTGTTTCTTATGTTCTTTTGAGCCCATGTGTATACTTTGTTACATGGACAATTAAACCAAAACAAATTATAGATTTGAGTGATGAGCAGAGGGCACGATGGCCACCAGATGGTCCAATGTAGGGCGCAGTGCTCTCTATGTTCTGCCACGGAGAGCTTGGAGATTCAAAACTGTATGCAGAGTTTGGTGGGATCTTGGAGATCCTTTTGGGGCTCCTGTGCCAAACTAAGATAAAATTAGCACAATAGAAACTTCAAAAGGTCTCAGGTGTTTTAGGAAATACCTGTTTTCTTTGAGGAATATAATTGCCATTTACACTAGACTTTAAGGCGAACAAGATATCTGTACTTTTAGGCCATTTATAAATATAGACAGGCCCAGAAGCAATTCCAACAGGAAAATCCTGGAGGATACCACCTGAGATCTTCCACTCACATGCACACTCAGACTTGCCACAAGGTCACTGTAAGTTCACACTGCTTTGTTCACAGGGTGACCCCGTGAAGATTGTGTGGGGAGAAAGGATTCTAAACCTGTTCGTGCATTCCTCTGCTCTGTGCCTGCACCAGCTGCAAGGAGGCTGCTCAGAGTCATGGATGTCTCATCCAGAAAATGAAACAAACAATCCTATAACAGGATTTGAGGACTTGATGGGATATGAAAAGGATAATTCACTTGGCCTCAGCATTGGGACTTCTCTTTCAGGCAACAGAAATTCAATTGTACTTTCTGCTGTGTTTGTTCCATTTTATCTGTTTGCTTCTGCTGCATTAAATTCTCATCCAGGGTGACCAGGTTCTCTTGTCACAAGAATCTGAGCTATTGCAGAGATGAAGGCTTTTATGTTCTTTTATATACTTATCTGTACTGTTTGATTTTCTAAAGCCATGTATATTCATTTCTTTGTGTCAATAGGAGTTGTGTGAATGGTGATTTCTAAGCCGTTTAAAATACGCTCCTTATAATTCTCTGTACCAGAAACACTGAAGTGGTATTAAAATAAACAGATGCAAGAGCAATATTGTAGAAAGAATTTTGGAGATAAAGTGGAGGAGAGGAGAAGAGAATGTAGGAGTCATGGATAATACATAGAACAAATCAAGAAAGACAAGTATATTCCATAAGCTTTGAAATGTAGGACTATCACTAAAAATAATAACATCATGAAACACAGGAAGGAGAGTAATAGGAATTGGGGGTTGATGTATCTGAAATAGAGATAGAAGCATATGTTCTGGTTATGGAAGTAATCACTATATAATCTTAAAAAATAAAACTCATAAAATTGTTACCTTTGAGAGCAGGGATTCTTAACTGAGAAGCAAATTTTTCCTCCAGGCGATATTTGCCGATGTCAGGAGACATTCTGATTGTCACATCTTGAGGGAGAGGAGTGATACTACTGGCATATTTTGGGTAGGGGACAGAGAATCTGGCAAGACATGCTATACAGCCCAGGATATGCTATGCCCTTTGATGAGAGTCCAGGGAAGCAGAACTGGCTGCGCCCTTAATCTCCCTTCTAGGAGTTGCTTCTTTCACCATGTGGCCCCAGAGAAAGGTATTAAGGAAATCTTTTATGCATATTGGGAAAACTGATCTATCCCTAGCTGATAAATGCAGAGATGCAGGATATCATGGGCTCACCACTTGTTGCCATCAGGAGTCAAAGTAATTTTTAGGAAAGCATGTTGTTTATTCCAGGAATTTTCTGGGGTTGACCTGTAATGATAAAATGCCTGCTTGCTTCTTGTCAAGAGAAACCAGAATGTGAGCTGTCATCTTAAGCAGCCTAAAATAGTAGGGCCAGGAGAGAGGGTCAGCCATAGGAGCAGCCTGCCTTTATAGAGTTTGACATGGTAACATGTGTGTGTTTTCCTTTGGGTCAAGAGACAGCCTAAAACACAGCTGCACTAAGATAGATGCCTGCTGGGATAAGGAGACTCCAAGAGAAAACCAATCGAGCCAAGGGGTCTATAGCCCTTTCCCAAATTTGGCATGTGGGGATGGTGGAGCTCACAAATTCACTAAAATAATCAGTAAAATGTCTAGCATTTGAGTACCTGTCATGACAGTGGATGGTCATAAGCAAAAGGGACCTTCAAATAGTGCAGTCATATTATTCTTGGTCTTATTCCCTGTCCTCTAAATCTGACCCTGAGAGGCAGAAATCAGAGGAGAATATGCCAAACAGAACCATTTCCTTTTTTACCAACAAAATCTTTAGGCTATAGAGAACACTTTAGTGAGGGGATATCACCTGAGATTGGAGTACAAACCCAATCAAATACCTTCAGTACCCCCCAAAGAAGACATGATTCAAAACCCCAAAAATATACAAAAAAATGCTAGAACAAGAGAAAAACTAGGGTGTAAATTAGGTGTGTGTGAGAGAGAGAGAGAGAAATGGGGAGGTAACTTGTAATTTCAACTGGCATACCAAATCCAATTTAAAAAAAAAAAGATGCTGAGAAGTCATGACATGACTCATAAACTACTTTCCTAGCTACATCCTTGCTGGCCAGAAGCTGTGTGTTCACCAACAATGAGGCAGAGGTTGAGGGGAGTTAAGACTAATTGCCTCTTACTCCTGGGACTTGTCAGAGGGGCACCAGCAGTGAGGAATGTGCTGAAAAACACCCTGAAAGCACTCACAGGAGAAACGGTCAATGTTAACCCTTGTCAGGCCATGACAACCCACTCCAATACTCTTGCCTGGAAAATCCCATGAATGGAGGACCCTGGTGGGCTGCAGTCCATGGGGTCACTAAGAGTCGGACACGACTGAACGACTTCACTTTCGCTTTTCACTTTCATGCATTGGAGAAGGAAATGGCAACCCACTCCAGTGTTCTTGCCTGGGGAATCCCAGGGATGAAAGAGCCTGGTAGGATGCCATCTATAGGGTCCCACAGAGTCAAACATGACTGAAGTGACATAGCAGCAGCAGCAGCAGGCCCAGAGAATTCAATGCTGTCTTACAATAGGTCTAGTTAGGTAAGAAAGTCCTACTTCATTTCTTTCTGGTGTATCTTTATGCATCAGTCTCAAAGAGAGAAAACCACAGCTAGTTGCAGAGGAGGATCTTAATTTGGAGAGAAGCTGTCCATCTCATCCCACCTTCCCAGACTAAAGTTTAGAGAAACTAAAGTTTCTCTGATGATTCCATTACACAATTGAGACTGTTTTCAACCTGAACAAAGGAATAGCCTCAACATAAAAGAAGAATGAGGTGGGCATTATATATGCTGATTCCTTGTCATGAATTGTGCTGGTTCCACATACTAAAATGACATGGGGTGTGCTTATGTATCTGTTTGTGTGTGCGTGAATGGCATGTGTGTGTCTGTGTGTGTGTGTGAGAGAGAGAGAGAGACAGAGAGAAAGAAAGAAAGGGTTGACAGATTAGAATTCTGATCTTTATATCATTTAAGAGCATGTTGAAGAAGAAAGATGTAGCAAAAAAATATTGAAGTGATTAGTGATTAGCTCTTTAAGCTAAGCTAAGCTAAGTCACTTCAGTCATGTCCAACTCTGTGTGACCCCATAGACGGCAGCCCACCAGGCTCCGCTGTCCCTGGGATTCTCCAGGCAAGAACACTGGAGTGGGTTGCCATTTCCTTCTCCAATGCATGAAAGTGAAAAGGGAAAGTGAAGCCACTCAGTCATGCCCGACCCTCAGCGACCCCATGGACTGCAGCCTTCCAGGCTCCTCTGTCCCTGGGATTTTCCAGGCAAGAGTACTGGAGTGGGGTGCCAAGCTGTATCAAAAATCTGTGGCTTACTGGGTAAATCCTACCAATCACCTGCTTTTATAAATAAAGTTTTGGGGATACAAATATGCTTCTTAATTTATATATTGTCTGTGATTGCCTTTGTAACCCAAAGGCAGAATTCGTCGTTGTGACAGAGTCTAATTGACTGGAAGAGCATAAATTATTTACTGTCTGTTCATTTACAGGAAAAATTTCCGATCCTCCTGCTATAAGAGATTAAAAGCAATAAGAAATTCTCAGTTAAAATTGTGAGTTGGATATGTGCACATAATTTCACTCTCTCTCTGAAACTTCACTAAAGTGATTAAGGGAAGCAGGATTAAAAAGAAAGTGAATCATAAAGTCAGGCAGGCAGGGAGGATAGAGGAGTATGTTATATATCAACAAAATATTATAGGCTAGAAAACAGATGGTTTAGTGGTAACAGAATTAGCAAAACCAATAATGCTGAATTCTGATCAGGAAAGGAGGTCAGTTGAGAAACGGAGAAGTATTTTATAGTGCAGAACCCTTAAAAGTCTTATAAAATGGTAGCAATAGAAACAGGGATGTGGGGAGTTGGGAATACTATAATGTTTGGCTGAGCTGAATGATAAGACAATAAAGACGTGTGATCTTTTCATGTATATTAATAATGTATTACTATTAGTCAAGATTCTGGCAAGACCACACCAATTTTTGTCAAAAAATCCTTCCTAGTAATAGAAATTCTTATATCTCTGGAAAGCTAAAAGAAACATTATTATTAGGATTGCCTTTGAGGAGAAAATCCAGGTATTTGGGGAAAAGGATCTGAGGAAGGTTTATTTTTAATTGGTTTGACTGTTCATAAACTTTGAATTTTCCCATGAGAACTAGTATATCATGAACTAGGAGTCAGCGATATAAAAGGCACCTCCCCCAAATATTTTTTTCTTTTAAATAATATTTCACTACTTTTCAATGATAAACCAAAACTGGATATACTTTTGTCCGAATTCCTTGTTGAAAGGACTTATTAAACAATAGATGTATATGACAAGGCTGAAATCAGAAGACTCTCAGAGTCCATTGTGGTGTTCCCCCTCCTCCCAACACACATGGCTCACTGTGAAGCTCTGTGAGTTACAGAATGGCTTGGTGAGGTGGGTAGAAGAGCTCAGTGAGGGGGAAGCAAACAAGGCCTCTGCTGGGAGATGAGAGATGTAACAACTGGAGACAAAGATGAGTTTCTTTCCAAGCGAAGTTCTGAAAGAAACTCATATGTCCACCCTGCCCCCAAGTAAGTATCACATCTCCCAGAACCAGCTTTACATTTGCATGTTAAAAGGCAATAATTGGTGTTCTATAATGGAAATCCACAACATGTTTTCATGCTTTAAGAACAAACATACTGGAATCTGATGAAGTCAGCAAAGCCTGAAAGGGTTTCTCTGAACACATGATCTTAGAATTGATAATTTAAGAATGAGTTGCACAATGGCAAGAGGGGGAGTTGGCTGAGGCAGTCAGAACGTAGAAAGTTGCAGTTATAGAAACATAAGAACCAGGGATGTAATGTGCAATATGATAAATACAAGTAACACTGCTGTATGTTATATATGAGGGCTTCCTCAGTAGCTCAATGGTAAAGAATCAGCCTGTAATGCAGGAAATGCAGGAGACAGAAGTTCAATCCCTGGGTCAGGTAGATCCCCTGGAGGAGGGCATGACAACCCACTCCAGTATTCTTGTCCAGAGAATCCCATGGACTGAGGAACCTGGCAGGCTTCAGTCCATAGGGTCACAAAGAGTCGGACACGACTGAAGCAACTGAGCATGCATGTACGTTATGTAAGAGTGTAAAACCTAGGAATTATCATCACAAGGAAAAAGATATTTCTCTAGTTTTGTATCTATATATGTTTGATGGACGCTCACTAAACTTATTATGATAAGCAGTTCACAATGCAAATCAAATCATTGTGCTGTGCACCTTAAAGAGTGCCATATGTCAATTATATTTCAATAAAATTGAAAGAAAAAAATTAAAAACAAAGCAAAATAGCAACAACGAAAGGAGAGCTTGGCACTTAGCTTTTAATGCATGTTGTTTTTCTTCTTCCTACTGTTTGTTAAATATTCGTAGTGATTTGTTAAAGCATTATGCCTTTGATTAATACTTGAAAGGATTGATCACCCAATGAAAGATTTTATGTATGTAAAAAAAGAGAGAGTATTTTATACAGAGTTAGAGCAGATATAATCGTTTTTAAGGGAACAACTTGTATAAATTATTTATGGCAGAAGACAACATGGCAGTTTTGGGGATCTCAAAGAAAGCCCATATGCTTGCAGTAGACAAAATAGGACAGGAAATGGTGACATTAGGCTGGGCAGGAACACAAGTGCTATACGCAGACCATCGGAGTAATGTGAAAGACTTTCTCTTTAACCTTGAAAGCAGTAAAAGCCATTGAATATTATGAACAGTAAAACTGCATAGTTTGAATAATCTTTATAAAAGACATTGGAAATTGGGAATAGATTATAAAATGGCAGGTGCGGAGAGTGGATTTTGTTTAAGCACAGTAGTAGATTAGATCAAGGAAGATACAGTGATAATGTGGATTTTTTGAACAAGGTGGTAACTCAGAAGCCTTACAAGATTCAGAATGCAGGTATGGAAGCTGGAAGTTTGATGGTGACATTTCCAAGATAGGGACTTTTGGAGAATGTTTGTTGAGCAGTTACATTTTGTGTTTTGGGGAATGTTGGATAGATAAGAAAGTCACAGATCCTCCATTCACAGTATTAAATGAAAAATGAGGAACAATTGTGTTATGGACTTTATTACAGTACAGAAAACTAGTACACCGTTTTGCAAGGTGTCAGGAAAGGCCTGTCTATAGAGTGATACCTAAAGAGAGGCCTGAAGGATTAGAAAGAGGTAGCCTATGAAATGTTCAGAAAAGTGTGTTTTAAGAAGAAGGGTTGGACATCAGGTACAAAATGCTGAATAGAAATGATAACATGAACCTGAAAGAAGTTTATCATCTTAGATACCAGAGATGGAGCAGAAAATACATGACAGATCAGAAAAAAAGATGATTTTAAATGTAGATAAAGATTTTAGATGCTATTTACAACAAAAATATTTAAAATGGGATATATTTGAGAACAAAATGAATAACCATTAATAGAAAGGTGTTTAAATATATGACCTTACAACTAGTGGATGCATATTGTTAGTACAACTAGAATATTTGATATTGTGCAGAATAAAACATAGAATTGTGTGTGCAGAATGAACTTATGCTTTTACATAAATACCAAAGTATTTTTATTGCAGTTAATCTCTATGTGTGATTGTAACTGCCTTCATTATAAGTTTATGCATTTTTACATTTTCCATGCTTAATCTATATTATTTTTACTAGTAGTTAAAATAAATACCAAAAAGAAAGCTTGGAAGTTCCTAGTAGGTTTTAAAGACTTTCTAATATGATAAAAGAAATGGAAATAGTTTTGTACATTTAAGAAATAACTTCATCTACTGTTGTAGGTTGAATTGTATTCCTTAAAAATGTATGTTAAAGTTGTGTGTGTGTGTGATGAGTCAGTTCAGTTGTGTCTGACTCTTTGCAACCCTATTTACTGCAGCCCGCTAGACTCCTCTGTCTATGCGATTCTCCAGGCAAGAATACTAGAGTGGGTTGCCATTTCCTCCTCCAGGGAGTCTTCCCCACCAAGGGGTCGAACCTGCATCTCTTATGTGTCCCGCATTAGTAGGTGGATCCTTTACCACTAGCACCCCCTGGGAAGCCCCGAATTTCAGAATATGACCTAACTGGAAAATAGAATCACTGCAGATAAGTTCATACTGAAGTGGGTGAGTCCTTAATGTAAAATGATGGGTGCTCTTTTAAGAAGGAAAGATAAGCATGTGAACCCAGACAAGTAGGAGGAGGATATCACGTGGTGACAGAGGTGGAGACGAGAGCGATGCAGCCACAGGCTAAGGAGCAGCAAGGTTTGGTTGTTGCCCCTGGAAGCTACAGAGAAGAAAGGGTTTTATACAAAGCCCCAGAAAGGTCATAACTCTGCCCACACTTGATTTTGGCTTCCAGTGTCAGGAACTGTGAGAGATTACATTTCTGTTGTTTTAAGCCATGCCTTGACTGTGGTATGGCAGCCTTAAGAAACTATATCATTTTCTGGAAAATTAATTTGTTGCTTACTAAAACCACCTAAATCAGGAGTCACTGGTGGCTCAGATAGTAAAGTATCTGCCTGCAATGCAGGAGACCAGATGGGAAGATTCCCCTGGAGAAGGAAATGGTAACCCACTCCAGTATTCTTGCCTAGAGAATTCCATGGACAGAGGAGCCTGGCGGGCTACAGTCTGTGCATGAGGTTGAAGAGTCAGAGATGACTGAGCAACTAACACTTTTTTTTCTGAAGTAGGCCACTGAGTTTATGTCCAGATTTTAATTAAGCCCGAAAGCAAGACATTCTTTCATACCTTCATAGACTTAAGTATGTTTGTCCTTGAGTCTTTGCTTGTCTCTGTGTGTTTGTGTGTCTGTGTTTGGGTGTCTCCACAGATGTGGAGCAGAAGGAAAACTCAGAATCAGGGAGATGCGTCTTTTTCTGTTTTTCTATTGGAACTCTATTATAAAGTTTTCTATATCTTCTATTTATGTGCTGGAAAGGGTAGACTTGTACATTTCAGACATTTTAAAATCAAACTGACAATGCTGATATGAAGACCATTCTTTACACATCTGATTTATAGTTACCAAAACCCTAATTTTATAGTTCTTTGAAACATGGGCTAGTTTTAAGATTTACTGATCAAAACATAAAGAAATGCAATCATATTCAAGATGAGAACTGTCTCTGTGACAAATCAAACAGTCCCTATTTTATAGACGTTCAAAGACTTCCCACAAACTCAGTTTATTTCTCTTACAAGTTTGAAGATAACTTAGCCAAGGAAAATGAATGCTTCTAAGCTTCAGTGCTTTACTACAATTAAATTTTTGCTGACAGTAGAGTGTGATCACTTTCTTTCCTCTTTAATAAACACCAAGTGGAGCAAACAGAATTACTTTCCTAAACCTCTTTGGTGAAATGATGATAATGGATTCAATTCTTGATCAAGGCAGTGATAAAATAAAGCTAATTTTTTTTAATCTTTCCATGTATTCTCCTCATTTCTCCCTTCCTCTCTTTTTTCTCATTTCTTATCTTTTTCATCTTCTGCCCTTTGTCTCTCTCCCTGCCCCTGTGAGCCTTCCCTTCTTTTCTCTCTCACACTTTACCTATTGTCACTTTCACTTTTCTTATGTGTTCTTAGTAACATGTGACACTATTTTGGAATTTACAGTGTTGTACCAGTCCTGTATAAGTAAATCAGAACATCAAACCTTTCTTATATTATCTTAAAAATATATCCATCAACATAATATTGTTTTTGGATATGCATAGTGATTTAGTACATTTCAAGATTTGTTATGCAAATAGTTCTGTTGCTTTAAAATATAACTAGTACACACTAGAATGCATTAGGAAAGCCCTATAAGTAGTAGAATTTGTATGTTTTTGTACTTTCTAAAAATAAGTATGTGTTATTTTTATACTGATAGTGCACTGGAATATACAATTACGATTTTAAATGACTCAATGACATAGGTTTACAACCTAATGAAATTATTTCCAATTTTAAAAAGTGTTTCTACATTAATGTAACACTTAGGAAGTTATACTGAGTTTTTGTGTCTGTTTCAGCAATAGGAGCGCCTCTCACTGTTTTAGAGTTTAGTGACCCCAGCAGACAACCAAACAGAAGAGTGCAAGGGTTCATGCAAGCGGATCTCACAGGAGCAAACAAAAACACCAAATTTCTTGAGATCATCTGAGGTGGCCACAACAATCATAAAAAGCAGTTCTTAGGAGTTTGTTTGGCTGAGACAGTGTGTCAAGCAGCGTGATTAGTAATAAAGATACAAATACAAGGTATCCTTTGATAGTTTCCTGAGCTTTAGCATCCAAAGGCCCACCTGGAACTGCTGAGACCTAGAAGAGAGCACCCGCAAATGGCAGAGAAGCCCAGCAAGCAGAGAGAGGGCAGATATCAAGATAATTCCCCATCCCCACCAAAATTGCCCCATCACCACTGCCAAGGTTATGACATTCCCGAGGTGAGATGGAGGCAGGCTTTGTGGATTCCTCAAGCTTGCCTTTCCCAGGTCACTGAAGAGGTTCCAACAAGAACCTGCTGACCACACCAAGAGAGTTTTTCATTTAAAAATGTTCCAGATTCAGGGGTTCTGGAGACTGATTACTCCTCACCACCACCCAGATACTGATACTGATGTGCTACCATGAAACCAAATGTCACCAGCTGGTCCCAGCAACTACTACAGATGTCATCAGCACTGGACAAGAGCATAGAAGACATTGTGTGTGCTGTGCTAAGTCATTTCAATTGTGTTGGACTCTTTGCAACCCTATGGCTACTCTGCCAGGATCCTCTGTCCATGGGGATTCTCCAGGTGAAAATACTGGAGTGGGTTGTCATGCTGTCCTCCAGGGGATCTTCCCCATCCAGGGATCGAACCACCCGTGTTCCCTGTGGTTCCTGCTTTGCAGGCAGAGTCTTTCCCACTGAGCCCCTGGGGAAGCCTATAGTGGTTTTGTGGCTTTGGTAATAATCTTATCAACCTGAGTCTCCTGTATTTCAGGCAAATTCTTTACTGTCTGAGCCACCAGGAAAGTCCATAGAAGACGTTACTTCATCTCATTCCACAGACCCCTCGTCCAACCCTCTTTGCGGTTAGTGGCTGCTAAAATTTTGAAGATGTAACAAAATTTACAGGATGCAGAGGGTAAAGCTCTTTTAAGGGAAAAAGTCTTTGAGTATGGGGTTGTGAATTTTTTCCCCACCATTTTGAAATTAGGTATGACTGCCTGACTATTCTATCTGATGAAATGGCGATGCAAATTATCTGTGCCACTTTAAAGCCAAATGATGACACTGCTGGTACTTGTCTCTCAAGCTGTTTCTTGCACTGCAGTAATGACTGAAGAAACTCTGATGTCCAGATGATACAGTTATATGATGGAGCCTTTGTCATCATGAGTTCAGAATTACTATGAAGAGCTGATATTTACTGACAGCTTGCACTGAATATGTAGCATGAATTATATGTGTGTGTATATGTTTGGTCTTAACTTACTGTGATTAATATATTATCCAAATTCTGGAAATAATGGGGAGTATATCAAAACAGATGTTCAAAGCATTACACTTGTTGCTGATAAAGATTAAATTGTAAGTGATAATCGACTTTTTAGCTCAGCCCTAAAATTAAGTATCAGTAGACTAGCCTCCAATCATAGGCAATGCTGGCCTTAATGCAGACTCCCTATCAGATCAGTCTTCATGAGGAAGAGGCAGCCCACACCAGCGTGGAGCTTCTCTTCCATTATCAACCATTGTTCCTGTGAGTTCATTTTGGGATCCCTGGTGGGAAATAACAGATTTAGCCCCCAGAATTTTCAGAAATAAATTTCTGTGGTGTGCTTAGTCTTAAGAAAGTTTGCTTGGACAAAAATGGTCCAGAGACTTGACCTGTGAACAAGTAATCAGATGATAGCATGCTTTTCAATTCAAAGGATTTTCTCAATGCCACACTCTTAAATATGTTTTTTTTTTTTTCTTCTCCTCTAAGGAACTAATTCGTTCAGAGATTATAAAAATAGATGCACTAGAAATTTATAATTTCTTCCCTGTGAGGGAAGTGACTCTTATGACATTTGTCTGACATCATTGTCCTGTATTATTGAGTGACCATGCCGGCTTCCAGGACATCAGAAGGACAATGTAAATGTGTACTCAGGGAAAGGAAGAGCAGAAATAATCTGTGTATAATCTGTTAAATCTTACAAAGCTTTGCACATTTCTTATTAAGATTATTCACGAGTATTTACCCTTTTTGTTACTACTATTTATAGGGTCATTTCTTTTATTATATATTTGTTTGTTTTTATTTAGGTAGAATATTGATTTATGTATGTCAATTTCACACTGTGCTATTGTTTTTTTATACTTTTTCTATTGATTTAATAGTATATTATTACTATATATTTATAGTATATAGTATACTCTTGCCTAGAAAATCCCATGGATGTAGGAGCCTGGTAGGCTGTGGTCCATGGGGTCGCTAAGAGTTGGATACAACTGAACGACTTCACTTTCCCTTTTTACTTTCCTGCACTGGAGAAGGAAATGGCAACCCACTCCAGTGTTCTTGCCTGGAGAATCCCAGGAATGGGGGAGCCTGATGGGCTGCTGTCTATGGGGTCGTACAGAGTTGGACATGACTGAAGCGACTTAGTAGCAGCAGCAGCAGCAGCAGTATATTTATTAGTATATTAGTATAATATATATATAGTATATTATACTGTATAGTTAGACATTATGCAATTAGGATATTGTCACTTGCAAATAGAGGTAGCTTTGCCTATATTTAAAATGACTACCTCCAGAGAACATGTGTGAGATCTGGTAGCCATCAGTCTTAGCCCCTACCTCCCCTGAGAACTGAGGAACTCTGGATGTGAAAACACGCAGGATGCTGGCCCCAGATAGCTGGAATGCATATGAAAGGAATGATTTCAATGAGCTTAGACTCTTGCATCTTACTATACATAGAAAAGAGCTAAATTCCTTAACTTGAGATATCTGGTTTTAATTCACAAAATTATTTTTGATGTTCAGACTGCCTGCCTTTTGTTGCAAACTTCTATGTAACCTGACTCCTTTCCCCTCCTCCTCAGAGAAGTTTTCTCAGGGATACTTCAGATTCTATCTCCCAGGCTTGAAGTCGTGAAAATTCTCACTGAATAAAACAACTCAAAAAATAAATGAAATTATCACCTCCAGTTGTAATATCTGATTAATTACTTCCTCCAATACTATTATAGCCCCAATATAGCCCCTCCGATACTATTATATCAGGAGTATATATGTAATGAAGTGGTCATGAGAAATGTTCCTAGTGGTTGAAACATCAGACGATGCAATTGTTTATCCACCTTGCCTGGAATAAAATATGGTCGGAAGTTTGTATCTTTATTTATAGGAAGCAGCCAGCAATTTTCCTTGATGGTCCAGGGCACAAATAGAGCAATATTGGAACATATAGGACAGAAACCTCTCAATAAGAATTTTATGTATGAACTTATTAAAATGAGCCACGATGGCAATACTATCAATATCCCGTGTTGGTGTTCATCAAAAGACATCCCTTAAAGAGAAGTAATAGGTAGCCATACGACTTTACCTCTGGATGTCTATCAGCCTATCGGCCTATCAGCCTGTTTTTCCAGCTGCCCTGTGCTTGCTCAAGGGCCCTATATAGTGCATAGATACAGGGTAGGGATAGAAACTGTGTTAAACTCAAGAATATGAGTTATCCCTGCAACAGGTCTGGCCATTAACTAAGTGGCTCCCTTCCAACAGCAGAAACCAATGCTGAATCTGTTTCATTATTCTCTTGGGTGAAGTAGCCTTCCATCTGCTGTTACGTTGATTACATTGGAATCTTTCCATTACAGAGGGACAACAGTTTGTCTTTACTGGACTAGACAAGTAGTCAGGGAATGGATTTGTTTTTCCTTTTCAAAGCGTTTCTGGCAGCATCACCATATGCAGACTTATGGAATACCTTACTCACTCTATTGCTGTCTAATGCAATATTGCTTCTGAAAAAGAAATGCATTTCACATGGAAATAAAGCCAGCATTGGACTCATATCTAGGGACTCAGCTTTCCCAAAATAACAGTGCAATGGCCTACGAGGATGTAGTTGTAGTATACAGGCAAAATAGAAGCATTAGAGTCGTATCTTACAGGAGCTAGGTATGTTTTGAAGCTACCGCCATGTATGTTTCTCTTTCCCTTATAGCCAGACTATGCAGATCTGAAAGCCAAGTAAGATTGACTCTCATTGCATTTTATTTATCTTTATCATCTTTACTGAAGGTTAATTTCTTATTTTTAATTTGCATTTTTAACAAACTATAGTTGATTTACAATGTTGTATCAGTTTCAGGTATATAACAAAGTGATTCAGTTAGACATATACATGCATTTATATATATATATATATATATATATATATATATATATATAGTCTTTTCCAGATTCTTTTACATTGTAGGTTATTGCAAGATATTGAATATAGTTTCCTGTGTAATATAATGAGTCCTTGTTACTTATATATTTTATATTAATATATAGCAGTATGTATTTGTTTAATTACAAACTCCTAATTTATCCCTCCCCCCTTTCCCTTTTGGTAACCATTATTTTATTTTCTATGTCTGTGAGTTTGCTTCTATTTTGTAAATAAGTATATTTGTATCTTTTTTTAGATTCCAAATATAGGTGATATCATATATTCGTCTTTTTCTGTCTGATATACTTCACTCAGTATGATAATCTCTAGGTCCATCCATGTTGCTGCAAATGGTATTATTTCATTCTGTTAGGGCTGAATGTTATTCCATTGTATATGTATGTCCCATTTTTGTTCATTCATCTGTCAGTGGACATTTAGCTTGCTTCCATGTCCTGGTTATTGTAAGTAGTGTTGCAATGAGTATTGTGGTGCATGTTTATGGCTTTCTCCAGGCTTCCCAGGTGACACAGTGATAAAGAATCTGCCTGCCAAGCAGGAGCTAGAGGAGACATGGGCTTGATCCCTGGATCAGGAAGATCCCCAGGAGAAGAAAATAGCAACCCACTCCAGTATTCTTGCCTGGAAAATCCCATGAACAGAGGAGCCTGGTGGGTTACAGGCCACAGGGTTGCAAAGAGTTGGACGTGACTTATTGACTGAGCATGTACACTGGATATATGCCCAGCAGTGGGATTACTGGATCATATGGTAACTCTGTTTTTCAGTTTCTAAGGAAATTCCATAATGGCTGCACCCACATACATTCCCACCAACAGTGTAGGAGGATTCCCTTTCCTCCACACGCTGTAAAGCATTTATTGTACAATATTATTTGTAGACTATTTGATATGGCCATTCTGACTGGTGTGAGATGATAACCTCATTGAAGTTTTGATTTTCATTTGTCTAATTAGCTATGTTGAGCATCTTTATCTTTGTCTGTTAGCCATCTGTCTGTCTTTTTTAGAGAAATCTCTGTTTAGGTCTTCTGCTCATTTTCCAATTGGATTTTTATTTTTTTATATTGAGCTGTATGAGCTGTTTGTATATTTTGGAAATTAAGCCCTTGTTGGTTGCATCATTTGCAGATATTTTCTCCCAGTCCATATGTTGTATTTTTGTTTTATTTATGGTTTTTTTTTTGCTGTGCAAAAGTTTGATTAGGTCCCGAAGTGTAATGTCAGTTTGATAAACTATTTCGCTTGATACCATATGATTTTATGAGTTTCAGCAGATATGTAAACCCAAATATCCACTGCCACAGTCAACATAGAAAATTTTCATGAACCCTAAAATGTCCTTTGTGTATCTTTGCAGTCATGCCTCAGTCTACTCTTGGTTTAAAGCAAATACTGATTTCTTTCTATAACTAGAAGACAACTTGAAATTTCTAGAATTTTATATAAATGGCAAATACAGTGGGAACTGTGTTTTCAACACAAAAAAAGTTTAGTTTAATTAATGTTGGGAAAATTTTAGTTTAATTAATGGGGAAGCAATGGAAACAGTGACAGACTTTATTTTCTTTGGCTCCAAAATACTGCAGATGATGACTGAAAGTGAAGTCATTCAGTCTTGTCCGACTCTTTGAGACCCCGTGGACTGTAGCCTTCCAGGCTCCTCCGTCCATGAGATTCTCCAGGCAAGATACTGGAGTGGGTTGCCATTTCCTTCTCCAGGGGATCTTCCTGACCCAGGGATCGAACCCGGGTCTCCTGCATTGGAGGCATGAAATTAAAAGATGCTTGCTCCCTGGAAGAAAAGCTATGACAAACTTAGCACATTAAAAAGCAGAGACGTTACTTTACTGACAAAGGTCCATCTAGTCAAAGCTATGATTTTTCCAGTAGCCGTGTATGGATGTGAGACTTGGGCCATAAAGAAAGCTGAGTGCCAAAGAATTGATGCTTTTGAACTGTGGTATTGGAGAAAACTCTTGAGAGTCTCTTGGACTGCAAAGAGATCAAACCAGTCAATCCTAAAGGAATCCAGCTCTGAATATCCTTTGGAAGGACTGATGCTGAAGTTGAAGCTTCAGTAATACTTTGGCCCCCTGATGTGAAGAACTGACTCATTGGAAAAGACCCTGATGCTGGGAAAGCCTGAAGGCAGGAGGAGAAGGGGATGACAGAGGATGAGATCGTTGGATGGCATCACCAAACTTATGGATGTTAGTTTGAGTGAACTCTGGGAATTGGTGATGGACAGGGAAGCGAGTGTGCTACAGTCCGTGGGGTCGTGAAGAGTTGGACACTACTGAGTGACTGAACTGAACTGAACTGAATTAATGTTAGTGTATTTATTCATAGTTTTCTCTTTTTAAATTTCCAAATAATTTTTCACATATTACAGAGAAACAATGCTGTGTTGTCCATTTTCCTATTGAAGGACATTTGCTTTATATACAGTTTGGAGCTGTACTGTATTGACAATCTATGGATATTCATCTGCAGTTCTTTGTGTAGACATCTATAATAATTTGCTTTGGGTGAATCGACTGTGTGTAGTGTAATTACATGCTTAGTTTTTTTTTTGTAATTGCCAAGTAAGTTTCCCACAGTGAGTATGTATGAGAATTACTGTTGTAAATCCTCACCACCACTTGGTATTGTCAATATTTTTACTTTTAGCCAGTGTAATAGATATGCACTGGCATATCATTTTGGTTTTAACTTGTATTTTCCTGATAACTAAAAATGCAAACATCTTTTCATGCAGTTATTGGCATTTGAACACCTTATTTGGGATGTTCTTGTTCATGTCTTCTGTCAATTTTTCTTCTTCTTTTTTTGTAGTAAAGTCATCATCTTTAGTCCATCTTTCTCATACTGAGAAAGGAGAATTTCTTAAAACATATTTGGATGTCACCAATAAAATTACCTCAGTTTTTATTATAAGAAGGGATTTAGAATTCATAGTTGTTAATATAGATATTTGAGATTATAGCCCAATTTTCAAATTTTATATTTATGAAAAATTCCAGTGACTTACATGTGAAATTTTGTCCATAACTATACTATATCAGCCTGTCAGTATTTCAATTAAGTCATTTATCTTCTTGTTATTGAGTTGTAAATATTATTTATATGTTCTCAATATAAGTTCTTTGTTAGTCATGTGTATCAATGATATTTCTCCTGTTCTTTTACATTAACCATATATTTGAAAAACAAATTGTTTTAGTTTAAAAGTCCAAATCATATCACTTTCTTTTATGGTTTATGTGTTTCTGTGTTATAACTAAGAAATATTTTCCTACATCAAGTTTGAAAATATTTTCTCCTGTGTTTCTTCTTAAAAGTTTTATGATTTTATTTCTTACATTTTGGTTCATTCATTTTTATTGAATTATTGCATATAAGAGGTAGAGTTCTTTTTACTTTTATACATATACCTAGCTATTCTAACACTTTATATAAATAATTTAGTCATTTAATTATCTTGATACTCATGTTGAAAATTAATTAACCATGTATATGTGGGTCTAATTTTTATCTTTTTTGGGTGGTGTGTTTTATTTTTTGGATTTAACTGACATCCTAACTTAGTGGGATGGAGAATATTTTGTTAAATGTGCTATTGTATTAAATTTGTTTATACTATTTTAGAGGCTATTTTCAGTAATATATATATTTGACATTAATAAGTTGCCTAGGACCACTACTTTAATTGAATCTTGTGATTTTCTAAAGCAATTATTTTATTGAGATTTGGCACACTTTTCTTTTTGCAGAAGAGGTATAGTTTCTATTATTGATATGGATTTTTATCAGTATTATTTTAATATCAGTATTGCTATTATTGATATGAAAGTTTGGTAACTACCTATATTAGTCATTATCAGAGTGTCTCTGGTTTGGATTTCAGCTATCTTATCCCTGTGGCCACAGGAGATAATATAGGTTCCTTTAGAGTCCAGTATAGGAGCTGTCAGGTTTTTCTTTAATGCAAAGTTTGAGCTGGGAGTTTGAAGCCCTAAGCACATTCTATTATTTCTCCACTTTATCCATAGATGTTAGAAGCAGCCAGCCAATTTTTTTTAAGTCTTTAAGTTAGAGTAAAATGTATGTAAGGTACTGAATAGGTGATCACCCAGAACCTTACCTTCAATGGGTTTCATTAGGAATAACCAGTGATGATATTTTGTATTATCTCCATTGTCACACCACACCATGGCTCACCAGTGCTGCCAGGTGTGATAACTAATTATTAAAACACACATGCTAAAAAAAAAAAAAAAAGCTAAATTTTAAATATTTAAGTACTCTGAAAAAAACCCCAAACTTAAGTTTTCCAAAGTTGAAGACATATTTAGCTAAATTTTTTCATTCAGAATTATATACTCCATCGACACTTGTCTTTCAAAAAAATAAGCTTTTATACATTTTCTAATTATGTTTTATTTATCAAATAATTTTTATTGTCTCTTGTACATCTGAACTTTTGAGCCAGGTACATCATTAAAAATATTATTAGACTGCACAAATCAGGGAGTGCAGAATTGATAATGCCCAAAGAGCATGATTATTAACAGCATAATGTTTCAACCATTTATTTTAAGCAAATTACTGCATTATTTTAAATAAGAAAAAAAGTATGACTTTTCCCCTTTAGGTTTATTATGATTATTATCACTGCTTTTCACATCTGAAGGTGTTCATAGTTCCTGAATTTCTGAACACTTCTATAGGTGGGATTAGCACAGTAAGATTTAAAACAGGTTTTAGCTACACTCCCAGCCCATCCCACATTTAAAACCTTGATGTCTTTTATTCTGGAAGATTGCTGACTGCTCAGGTTGTAGGACCTCCCACCATTCCCAGCATTAGCATTGCCTCTGAGTGTCTTCTCTAGATAGTTTGGTTCACAGTTCTAATGGCTTTTCTTTCATTAGTTAATAATCTAGTTCATCTCATCTATGGGAGTATATGGTTGTCACTTCAGACTGTACCCTCTTACCATTACCAAACCCAAAGGTCTGTACTGTGGATGGAAGTGCATCCTGTTCAAAATTCAGTGATTGAAGTCCTGATCCCCAACATGACTATGTTTGAAAATAGAGCTTTTAGGAGATAGTTAAAGCAAGATGGAGTTTAAAGAGAAGGGTCTTAATCTGATAGGACTGGGAGGATTTATAAGAGGAAGAAACAGAGATCCCTGCCTCTGTGGACATGCAGCTGAGAAAGGTTACATGGGCACTGTATTCAGCAATGCAGTTTATGGTATTTCAAGGCAACCTTAGCAGAATAAGATTGTGCGTATCCTGGAACAAGTGTTATATGTCTGCAGTCTTGGCGAGCCCCTGTTCCATACCTCTAAATCCACTTCCTTTTAAAGCTAGGTCCTGAAAACACTACGTCCATCCTATTTTAGCCACTGATCTTCATGGAGTATGGAATTTGATGTGATTTACGTAAAGACAAAACCAAAGCAGACAATGAATACAGTTTCATACACAGATATGCAGCGCTGGAAATACAACATATTTTATGAGCTAACTCCATCAGACACTGGCCTTCAGTCCACCAGCTACTAGTAATTCCATCTGCCTGGAGTGGTGATTTCCTTAGCCACTTCAATAAACAAGCTTATAGCTTTTCTCACAAAGTTTTCAGGCAACTTTGGCCTCTTCCAGCACTTCTGAAAATGGTAGATAGGGGCCTATCTACCCAGTAGGCACAAGTAACTGGTAACAATCTCAGAAAATGTCTGTGTACTTAGAGGTAGGTGGTTGATACCACAGTGATAGCTTCCCTTTATCAGATGCTTATCAGAACTAAAGTCTATCCTTCCAGGAAATTACATGTACTTTAATTTTACAGTGAATAAGATTAGCATATCTACATCTAGGAGCCACTAAATATAAAGAAGCCAAAATATATGTGGCTTAATCTGATTCCCCTTATAGTTTTTTATATATAATTTAAATCCCAGTAATTGTCTTTTAATGATTCATAGAGATATGTAGAAATAGATTTTAGTGTGAGAACATTTTTCTATTTAAAAACCTTAAAACACTATAGATGATTTGGGAATTGTTTCTGCTTTTCTTTTTTTTTTTCTTTAAATCTTCTTAAAATCCTAAAAGCACAGTCTGTTACTAATTTCATATAAAATATATAAAAGTATTAGCTGTCTACAAGAAAAACAAGTTAGGATCTGTATATAATACAACTATTAATAATTTCTTCCTATATATTTTTAGTGTTCCTATGTCCTCACTGAGTCATTTATACCTAATCTTAATGTTAAATTTAAAAGATGTTCCTGGTGTAGATGAACTAAGGTGATTCTGTTATTACCCTAAGATAATGTAATTTGATAAATTTGTATTTTTAAGCTTATTTCAATAACTTGAGTAACAAATGAAAGTTAGCTCATAAATTATTCAAAAAATTATAGAACTGCATATCCATTGAGCAATCAATAAAATAGAAAAAAACATATATACTTTAATGCATAGTACAATCAGTGAATTTCTTGAAACTTCTGTTACTGTCTTAACACAAGTATTAATAATTTTTTATTTACAAAGGTATAACATTCAATGTATTGGGATTCATTCTGCTTTATTTTAAAAAATGTATTATTATTTTAAAACATTGTTGTTAGAAGACTTTTTCAGAGCAGTTTTAGGTTTATAGAAAAACTGAAAGTGCAGAGATTTTCCATGTGCTTCTTGCCCGAAACATGCTTAGCTTATTGCATTCTCAGTATTCCCTACCAAAGTGGTACATTTGTTATAACTGATGATAAACCTATATAAACAAATCACAATCACCCAAATTTAATAGTTCACCATATGTTTCACTTGTTGTTGTCCTTTCTGTGGGTTTGGGCAAATGTATTTTGATAAGTAGACATCAGTATAGTATCATGCAAAGTATTTTTGCTACCCTAAATATCACCTGAGCTCTGCCTATTCATTCCTTCCTGCCAACCACTGATAAGTACTGAACTTCAGATATCATACAGTTGTAATCATACAGTATGTGTTCATTAGCTTTTCAGACTGACTTTTTTTTTATTAAGTAATATACATTTTAGATTCCTCAAAATCTTCTTGTGGCTTGATACCTCATTTCTCCTTAGAGCTAAATAATATTCCATGGTCTGCATATAATATACTTTCTTTCTCCACTCAGTTATCAAAGGATATGTTGGTTGCTTCCAAGTTTGGACAGTTATTAAAATGAATAAAACTGCTGAAAATATTCATGTGTAGGTTTGTGTGTAGAGTTATCAGAATCTGGGTAAATACCAAGGGCACAGTCATTGGTTCATATGGTAAGAGTATCTTTAGTTTGATAAGAAAACTGCCACTCTTCCATTTTACATATTTCTTGCAATAAATGAATCTTCCTGGTTCTTCACATCCTTGCCAGAGTTTGCTGTCGGCACATCTCATTGTATAGTGTAGTTATAAGTTTGTAATCATCTCTTCTTGTCATTGTACTTTACATTTCTCCGGTGACATATGATGTGGAACCTCTTTTTATATCCTTATTTGCTACGTGTCGACCTTCTGTGTGAGGTGTTTGTTAAAGTCACTGGCCCATTTTTTTTAAATCATGTTTGTTTTAGTATTGATTTATAAGTGTTCTTTGTGTGTTTTGGATAATAGTCCTTTATCAGATGTGTCTTCTGCAATTTTGTTTTTCCATTCTGTGGCTTGTCTTCTATCACTCATAACATTTTCTTTCATAGTTCAGAAGTTTTTAATTTTCTGGAAGTCCAAAATATCGTTTACTTTTTTCATGCATCATGGTTTTGGTGTCTAAAAAGTCATTGCCATATCCAGGGTCATCTTGGTCTTCTATGTTGTCTTTTGTGTTTTATGATTTTTCATTTTATATTTTAGCCTAGGATCCTTTTTGGGTTAATTTTTGTGAAAAGGTGTAAGGTCTTTGTCTAAATTCATTTTCTTGCATGTGGATATCCACTTGTTGCAGCACCATTTTTTAAAACATTTTTTGATGTGGACCACTTAAAAATCTTTATTACAATATTGTTTCTGTTTTTATTTATTGGATTTTGGCTGGAGGCTTGTGGGATCTTAGCCTCCTGATCAGGGATTGAACCTGCACTCCCTGCATTGGAAGGTAAAGTCTTAACCTCTGGACAGCCGGGGAAGTCCCTGTAGCACCATTTGTTGAAGAGACAGTGTTGCTCCATTATTTATTATTATTTTTCAAATTGCATTTTTATCATATTAAAAAAAGTAAGCATCTGATCTATCAAAGAGTACTAAAAAGCCTATCTCAGAGTTGTAATTTTTGAATCATTTCCAGAGGAAACCATTTTCAGTGTTTTTAGTTACACTGCAATATTTGTCTCTCTAAACAGACAGACAAATAGTTTATTTATACTCTGTTACTTGGAATTTTAAAAGTCATCATTTTTTGACTTCTTGTATGACATTTAAAATTTTTTGTGTCAAACTTCAGTTGTCTTCCAGCTCTCTCCTAGTATTTCTTCAACCCCTATAAAATTGATGCTTTCAAACATTGGTGTTGGAGAAGACTCTTGAGAGTCCCTTGGACAGCAGGGAGATCCAACCAGTCCATCCTAAAGGAGATCAACTCTGATTATTCATTGGAAGGGCTGATGCTGAAGCTGAAGCTCCAATATTTTGGCCACCTAATGCAGAGAGCTGACTTATTAGAAAAGACCCTGATGCTGGGAAAGACTGAAGACAGGAGAAGAAAAGATGAGATCATTGGATAGCATCGCTGACTCAATGGATATGAGTGAGCGAGCTCCAGGAGATGGTAAAGGACGGGGAAGCATGGTGTGCTGCAGTCCATGAGGTCATAAAGAGTAAGACATGACTGAGCAACTAAACAACAACTTAGTTAAAAGATACATGATTTATCATTTACCTTGCAAAAAAAGATTATGTGTTTGTCTCTCTCTATATATATGTGTATATATGTTTATGTGTATATATACACACATATGTTTGTATATACACTTTCTTAAATGTTTCAAATATTTATTAATATGATTTCCAGAATTCCAAACAAGTGAAATACATTGCTCAAGTTTTTTTTTTCTTTTCTAAAATATAGGTCTGCCTCCTTTTCGAATCATGAATGTTCTCATAGTCTGCTCCACAGCTCTTATCCTAGGATTCTCTTTCCTTCCAGTTTGATTTCAGATTTCCTGAATCCCATGTCTTACAAAATCTTTGATTATTCTTGTTTGTATGTTCTACTGAAGCTAATTCTCCAATAGTATTCTAAGAATGATTCAAGAAAGTTAACATTTTGATTCTCTTAATGTTGCAGATACTTCTCCTTTAGAATTCTCAAGGCATACCTTCACATCCTTAAATATATTTAGACTTGCTATTGAGCAGATCAATTCTCTTCAGACTTCTGTTTGTTGGCATGTAAGTTCTTCTCTCTCACACTTTCATGTTTTTTTTTTAAAGCTATAACTTGTGTTCTCATTTTCCTTAGGGTATTCTTCAGTGGTGGTCATTTTGTAAAAGTTATGCTGAATACTAAGCTGACCCTTTGACTTTAGAGACTTGTTTCACATTTGTGGAAAATTTCCTCCATAGTTTACTTTTGTAATGCTTCACTATCAGTTTTTACTTGCATTAATTTATCTTTCTCACATTTCTCCTTAGTTGCTGGATATTCTGGTCATAACTTCTGGTTTGCTATCTTTTCTTTCATTTTCAATCTCTGTCATTTGAGGGGATTTTTAAAATCATTTAATATTATATTCTATTAATTTTCTTTTAATTTAAAGTAGCCAATTTGATTATGTAAGGGCTTTTTGCTTCACTTCTAATTTTCATATCACATAGGCTCTTATTCTTGATTTTTAAAAATGATATCTTCTCTTAATGATCTTAAAATATAATCTGTTTCTTTAAGTTTTCTTCTGTTCTCACCTTGTCCTATGATACTTTGGTATTTTCCTTACTAATAGAGTCTTTTCTCAAGTATCTGAATATCCTTGGTTGTTTATTTACATTTGATAAATAGTCACTAAAATCATAAAGAAAGTTGAATATATGTGTTTAGGAATGGATTGGGGCCTATGAGAAGTGAGGATACTCAACAGGAGGTACATATGTTGTTCAATTGTTCAGTCGTGTCTGACTCTGCAACCCCATGGACTGCAGCACATCAGGCTTCCCTGTCCTTCACAATCTCCCAGAGCTTGCTGAAACTCATGTCCATTGAATCAGTGATGTCATCCAACCATCTTGTCCTCTGTTGTCCCCTTCTCCTCCTGCCTTCAATCTTTCCCAGCATCAGGGTCTTTTCCAGTAAGTCTGCACTTCATATCAGGTGACTAAAGTATTGGAGCTCCAGCATAAGTCCTTGCAGTGAATATTGAGAGTTGATTTCCTTTAGAATTGACTGGTTTGTTCTACATGCAGTTCAAGGGACTCTCTCAGCCTTTTTTATGGTCCAGCTCTCACATCTGTACGTGACTACTGGGAAGACTATTGCTTTGACTATATGGATCTTTGTCAGCAAAGTGCTGTCTCTGATTTTTTAATAGGTGTGTCATATGCTTTTCTTCCAAGGAACAAGTGTCTTAATTTCATGGCTGCAGTCACCATCTGCAGTGATTTTGGAGCCCAAGAAAATAAGATCTGTCACTGTTTCCATTGTTTCCCCATCTATTTGTCATGAAGTGATGAGACCAGATGTCTTGATCTTAGTTTTTTGAATGTTGAGTTTTAAGCCAGTTTTTTCAATCCCCTCTTTTACCTTAATCAAAAGTCTCTTTAGTTCCTCTTTGCTTTCTGCTATAAAGGTGCTGCTATTTACTTATCTAAGATTGTTGATATTTCTCTTGGCAAATTTGATTGCAGCTTGTGCTTCATCCAGCCCAGCATTTCACATGATGTACTCTGCATATAAGTTAAATAAGCAGGATGACAATATACAAGCTTGACATACTCCTTTCCCAATTTGGAGCCAGTCATTGTTCCATGTCAAGTTCTAACTGTTGCCTCGTTACCTGCATACAGATTTCTCAGGAGGCAGGAAAGGTGGTCTGGTATTCCCATCTCTTGAAGAATTTATCACCGTTGTGATCCACACAGTCAAAGGCTTTTGTGTAGTCAGTGAAGCAGACGTTTTCTGGAATTCTCTTGCTTCTCTATGATCCAATGGATGTTGGCAATTTGATCTCTGGTTCCTCTGCCTTTTCTAAATATATTCAGTGGTTTTGAATCTTCTTTGTCTTCCCTTTCAAATATAATCTCCCTGATTCTTTCACTTATCTCATTATTTTATTTCATTATCCTGGCTATTTTTTCTTATCTTTCTCTAATGTTTCTATTAAATTTCCAGTTGGGCATTCTCTCCTCTGAGTATAAAGTAACAATAGGAAATGAGTTCAGAAGGCAGTAGGGCCAGATTGTGTAGAATTCTACATTCCAAATTCTTGGAAATTTGAATTTTACTCTGAGTGAAATGGAGAAGGCACAGGATTTAGTGTAAGGAGTAACATGACCTTACTAGAATTTTTTTTTTTTTACTTTATTTTACTTTACAATACTGTATTGGTTTTGCCATACATTGATATGAATCCACCACAGGTGTATACAAGCTCCCAATCCTGAATCCCCCTCCCACCTCCCACCCCATATCATCTCTCTGGATCATCTCCATGCACCAGTCCCAAGCATCCTGTATCCTGTATCGAATATAAACTGGCACTTCGTTTCTTACATGATAGAATACATGTTTCAATGTCACTCTCCCAAATCATCCCACCCTTTCCCTCTCCCTCAGAGTCCAAAATTCCATTCTATACATCTGTGGCTCTTTTGCTGTCTCGCATCCAGGGTCATCATTACCATCTTTCTAAATTCCGTATATATGTGTCAGTATACTGTATTGGTGTTTTTCTTTCTGGCTTACTTCACTCTGTATAATCAGCTCCAGTTTCATCCATCTCATTAGAACTGATTCACATGTATTATTTTTAATGGCTGAGTAATACTCCATTGTGTATATGTACCACAGCTTTCTTATCCATTCATCTGCTGATGGACATCTAGGTTGTTTCCATGTCCTGGCTATTATAAACAGTGCTGCAATGAACATTGGGGTACCTGTGTCTCTTTCAATTCTGGTTTCCTTGGTGTGTATGCCCAGCAGTGGGATTGCTGGGGCATGAGGCAGCTCTATTTGCAATTTTTTAAGGAATCTCCACACTGCTTTCCATAGTGGCTGTACTAGATTGCATTCCCACCAACAGTGTAAGACGGTTCCCTTTTCTCCACATCCTCTCCAGCATTTATTGCTTGTAGACTTTTGGATCGCAGCCATTCTGACTGGTGTCAAATGGTACCTCATTGTGGTTTTGATTTGCATTTCTCTGATAATGAGTGATGTTGAGCATCTTTTCATGTGTTTGTTAGCCATCCGTATGTCTTCTTTGGAGAAATGTCTATTTAGTTCTTTGGCCCATTTTTTTGATTGGGTCATTTATTTTTCTGGAGTTGAGCTGCATAAGTTGCTTGTATATTTTTGAAGTTAGTTGTTTGTCAGTTGCTTCATTTGCTATTATTTTCTCCCATTCAGAAGGCTGTCTTTTCACCTTACTTATATTTTCCTTTGTTGTGCAGAAGCTTTTAATTTTAATTAGATCCCATTTGTTTATTTTTGTTTTTATTTCCAGTATTCTGGGAGGTGGATCATAGAGGATCCTGCTGTGATTTATGTCGGAGAGTGTTTTGCCTATGTTTTCCTCTAGGAGTTTTATAGTTTCTGGTCTTACGTTTAGATCTTTAATCCATGTTGAGTTTATTTTTGTGTGTGGTGTTAGAAAGTGATCTAGTTTCATTCTTTTACAAGTGGTTGACCAGTTTACCCAGCACCACTTGTTAAAGAGATTGTCTTTTTTTTTTTTTTTTTTGAGATTGTCTTTACTCCATTGTATATTCTTGCCTCCTTTTTTGAAGATAAGGTGTCCATAGGTGTGTGGATTTATATCTGGGCTTTCTATTTTGTTCCATTGGTCTATATTTCTGTCTTTGTGCCAGTACCATACAGTCTTAATGACTGTGGCTTTGTAGAAGAGCCTGAAGTCAGGCAAGTTGATTCCTCCAGTTCCATTCTTCTTTCTCAAGATTGCTTTGGCTATTCGAGTTTTTTTTGTATTTCCATACAAATCTTGAAATTATTTGTTCAAGTTCTGTGAAAAAATACTGCTGGTAGCTTGATAGGGATTGCATTGAATCTGTAGATTGCTTTGGGTAGTATACTCATTTTCACTATATTGATTCTTCCAATCCATGAACATGGTATATTTCTCCATCTATTAGTGTCCTCTTTGATTACTTTCATCAGTGTTTTATAGTTTTCTATATATAGGTCTTTAGTTTCTTTAGGTAGATATATTCCTAAGTATTTTATTCTTTTCGTTGCAATGGTGAATGGAATTGTTTCCTTTTCTTTTTATACTTTCTCATTATTTGTGTATAGGAATGCAAGGGATTTCTGAGTGTTGATTTTATATCCTGCAACTTTACTATATTTATTGATTAGCTCTAGTAATTTTCTGGTGGAGTCTTTAGGATTTTCTATGTAGAGGATCATGTCATCTGCAAACAGTGAGAGTTTTACTTCGTCTTTTCCGATTTGGATTCCTTTTATTTCTTTTTCTGCTCTGATTGCTGTGGCCAAAACTTCCAGAACTATGTTGAATAGTAGCGGTGAAAGTGGGCACCCTTGTCTTTTTCCTGACTTTAGAGGAAATGCTTTCAATTTTTCACCATTGAGGATAATGTTTGCTGTGGGTTTGTCATAGATAGCTTTTATTCTGTTGAGGTATGTTCCTTCTATTCCTGCTTTCTGGAGAGTTTTTATCATAAATGGATGTTGAATTTTGTCAAAGGCCTTCTCTGCATCTATTGAGATAATCATATGGCTTTTATTTTTCAATTTGTTAATGTGGTGAATTACACTGATTGATTTGCAGATATTGAAGAATCCTTGCATCCCTGGGATAAAGCCCACTTGGTCATGGTGTATGATCTTTTTAATGTGTTGTTGGATTCTGATTGCTAGAATTTTGTTGAGGATTTTTGCATCTATGTTCATCAGTGATATTGGCCTGTAGTTTTCTTTTTTTGTGGCATCTTTGTCAGGTTTTGGTATTAGGGTGATGGTGGCCTCATAGAATGAGTTTGGAAGTTTACCTTCCTCTGCAATTTTCTGGAAGAGTTTGAGTAGGACAGGTGCTAGCTCTTCTCGAAGTTTTTGGTAGAATTCAGCTGTGAAGCCATCTGGACCTGGGCTTTTGTTTGCTGGTAAATTTCTGATTACAGTTTCAATTTCCATGCTTGTGATGGGTCTATTAAGATTTTCTATTTCTTCCTGGTTCAGTTTTGGAAAATTGTACTTTTCTAAGAATTTGTCCATTTCTTCCACGTTGTCCATTTTATTGGCATATAATTGCTGATAGTAGTCTCTTATAATCCTTTGTATTTCTGTGTTGTCTGTTGTGATCTCTCCATTTTCATTTCTAATTTTATTGATTTGATTTTTCTCTCGTTTCTTGATGAGTCTGGCTAATGGTTTGTCAATTTTATTTATCCTTTCAAAGAAACAACTTTTTGCTTTGTTGATTTTTGCTATGGTCTCTTTTGTTTCTTTTGCATTTATTTCTGCCCTAATTTTTAAGATTTCTTTCCTTCTCCTAACTCTGGGGTTCTCCATTTCTTCCTTTTCTTGTTGCTTTAGGTGTAGAGTTAGGTTAATTATTTGACTTTTTTCTTGTTTCTTGAGGTATGCTGTATTGCTATGAACTTTCCTCTAAGCACTGCTTTTATAGTGTCCCACAGGTTTTGGGTTTTTGTGTTTTCATTTTCATTTGTTTCTATGCATAATTTGATTTCTTTTTTGATTTCTTCTATGATTTGTTGGTTATTCAGAAGCGTGTTGTTCAGCCTCCATATGTTGGGATTTTTAATAGTTTTTCTCCTGTAATTGAGATCTAATCTTAGTGCATTATGGTCAGAAAAGATGCTTGGAATGATTTCAATTTTTTTGAATTTGTCAAGGTTAGATTTATGGCCCAGGATGTGATCTATCCTGGAAAAGGTTCCGTGAGCACTTGAGGAAAAGGTGAAATTCATTGTTTTGGGGTGAAATGTCCTGTAGATATCAATTAGGTCTAACTGGTCTATTGTATCATTTAAAGTTTGTGTTTCCGTGTTAATTTTCTGTTTAGTTGATCTGTCCATAAGTGTGAGTAGAGTATTAAAGTCTCCCACTACTATTGTGTTATTGTTAATTTCCCCTTTCATGCTTGTTTAGAATTTTTAAAAGAACATAATGTTAGAAGTGCTGTGCATAGAATTGTGGTAGGAGAAAAAGGAGAGGAAAGGAGAAGGGAGCCAACTGGGTGGCTATTAAAATAAACCTAGTGAGTGTCCAGTGTTCTCGCTGAAAATGCAGAGAACTATCTGGATTCTAGGTTTTATGTTCATAGCTGTGTTTAGGAGTTTATTATGTTTCTTTTGCTGAAATTATACAAAAAGATGCATATTTTAGTTTATCAGGAGTGATTGAGTCATTCAGGAGGTTTTCTTCTGCCCTCTTATGTGCTATGTAAAGTAGTATTACATCAGTTTCACTTTCAGTTGTTGATAAAATCTTTCAGGACATCCTTAATTCCTATAAAGAGCCTTTTTTCTGACTCAACAGTTCTTGGAGGCAACACTTTTTATATCTCTGGAATCTTAAAATTTTATAATCAAATTTTCGGCTTCATCTTTAGATCGTGGTTTTCTGTAAGTGTCCTGGACATGATATTAGATAGGGAAACCTTTCTAAATTTTAGCCTGATTTACTATTTTTAAGAGACTGAGAATCTTTGATTCCTGTAAGTCCTAGTTCCTTTTAATTCAACATTCAGTCATTTGCTTTATCTCTCCCCTCTTATATTTTGCTTATAAGCAGCAAGAAGAAACACAGACTTTTAGTTGTGTGCCTGGAAATCTGAGTTAGATTGCCTAGTCTTTTAGGTAGATTTTCTACCTTCTATGTTACCATGGAAATAAGGCTGCTGAATGTTTGGCCACTTGCTAATAACATTGATCCACTTTCCTATGTTTTCTGACAAGATTTTTCTCACTTTCTGTTAAGTCTTCACCAGAACCTCATCAGAGCCCAAATTCCATGAGTGGTGCATTCACAGCTAAAGTTTTCACTTTATCATTTCTCAGAATCCTTACAGCCTTTTCAGCTTCTGTCCACTGCCATTTTCAAAGTCCCCCCCACAATTACAGTTTTGCTGTGTGGCATTCTACTTGTCATACAGTACCAAAAAAAAGAACTAAATTAACTGTATGTTGGCAACATACCTGTTGTCTATTGCCCCATACCAAATTATTCACCAATTTCACATCTTAAAACTAAATATAAACATTTATTGCATCATAATCCCTTTGGATCATGAAACTGGGGCAGCAATCTGGGATGGTTCTGACTCAGAGCCCCTCATAAATTTGTGTTCAAGTGATCAGCCAGGCCTCAGTAAAGCTTCTTCCAGGCTGTCTCATGTGGTTGTCAATAAGCTTCAGTTCTCACCGGCTCTTGGCTACGGACTTCATTATTTTTGCTTTATTAGTTTCTCCATAGGTTCCCTGAATATCCTTATAATATGTCAAAAAACTTTCAGTCTTTTATTATGTAATCTCCAATGTGACTGGTGACATACCGCCTCTTCTGTCTTATGCTGTCAGAGACTAGCAGTCTTGGTTGGATGTGGCAGATGTGAGCAATAGAACAAGGAGGTCATCGAGGGGCATCTTGTAGGCTAACTACCACACTCAGTAAAAACTAAGCTCCTCTTAAATTTTATGTAGCAAACCCCAGAGCTTTTCTTGATAAACAGGTGACTACTTCAAAGCAGAAGACCTTTTGATACTAGCTCAATTTCTCTTAATGCAGAAGAGTCTACCACTGAAGACATCCAGTGAACTGTAATGTATGGGCTATTGAACATAATGGACAGATTTTTTTAATGTTAATTTATTTTTAAAATATTGTTATTTAAGAATAAACTATATAGCCCCTATCAACAAAGCCAAGACATTTTAGAATTAGAATGTCTGCCTCAGTTTTCACAGTAGTCAATGATAATGTAAGCTGGCATACCTATAAATATTAAATACAGGCTGATTTTCCTTCTGGTCATATGCATTTCACTATTCCCCAGGGGTTTGCTTTAGACCTTAAGAAGCATTGCTTTTTAAAAGCAGCTGCCATTTTTATGAGAAAAATTTTGTTTTTCAACAAAGTAAGCACTTTAAGGGAAAACTAACATAAACTGTGCCATGTGTACAAGTCTGGATGTGAAGCAGATGTTTTGGTTTAGAACACTGAAGATACTTAATGTTACTCACTGCATTTAAATAAAAAGGTATATACTTCATAATTTATAAGCTAGCTGGTAAAATTTAAAAATAAAATATTTTCCCATTCAAAAACTATCTAGTATTTGAATTACATCATGGTGTTGACTTTTTTTTTTTTTTTATCATTAGAATCCTAGGTCTTCCATAGAAGGAACATGGGTATTGGTATAATCAAAAACTTGTTGGATGAATTGCTTTAGGGCATATATTGAATATAAAAAAATTTAATTTTTTAAAACCTCAAAAATTTACATATTGCTGGATTCCATCTATGTAACATTTTCAAAGTGATTAAACCGTGGAAGCAAGCACAGATTAATAGTTGCCAGGAACTCAAGTCATAGTCAGAGTAGGTATTAGAAGGATAGTACTTAGGAAGTTGCTTTGTAATGATGGGAGAGTTTTTTATGTTGATTCAGGTGATGATTGTGTTAATCTATAAATGATAAATGTGGTAAAATTGTGTAAAACTAAACACACACACACATGAGTGCATGTAAAAGTTGGTAAACTTCAAATAAGGCCTCTAGACTATTCCAGTTAGTTAGTGTCAACTTCCCGGTCTTGATAGTATACCTAGAGTAATATGTTATTGTTTGGAAATTTCGGTGAAGAGTATACCCAACTTGCTCTGGATTATGTTTTCAATTTCTATGAGACTAAAATTATTTCAAGATAGAAAGTTAAAAAATTAAATTAGTTAATTAAATGCATTTCAGTCAGAGTAGGACTTTCATAAAGATATTTTACATTCTTTCATAGGAATATATGGAGCCTGTAAATACCAAAATTCAAGAAAAATTAAATGAATAATAAAATAAAATTTAAATTAAAAAGATGCAATTTAATAAAATACTAGCAATTACATTTTGATGTTGATATTTTATAAATAAGAATATAATATTTAATTACAGTGACTTATTCATTTCACTTTTATATTACTTAATGAAATGAAAGTCTTTAAATTGTAAATTTTATTAACTATGAAAGTCTTATGCAAATAAATTAAAGGTATTATTCTTCAAGGTTATACAATTTTAATGTCACTGTATCTTTTTCTGTTATAGCATCAAAACCAAAGATGTATAAATCCTTTATCAATATTCAGGAATTTATTTGGTAGCCAGACATCATATTACAGAACAGTAAATTTAATTATTTAAAACATGGAAATATGGGGTTGGTGACTACAACAGTATATTTTTTTCTCCATGTATTTTTAAAATCAGCATGGTCATATTATTCTTGGGACTATGAAGAATAAAAATTTATTTAAACTCTTGGTAATTAATTAATAGTGCATTTTAAAATGGACAGGCTTTTAATATTGCATCAATTTCTCTACTGAAAGACTTTAAAATACTGAAGGATGTTTGATTTGCAATGTTGTATTAATTTCTGCTGTACAGCAGTGACTCAGCTATACGTATATATATTCTTTTTCATTCTGGTTTATCACAGAATATAGTTCCTTGAGCTATACATGAGGATCTTATTTGTTTATCTATGCTATATATACTAGTTTTCATCTGCTAATCCTAAACTGCTAATCTTTCCTTTCCCCACTTCTCCCTGTTAGCAACCACAAGTCTGTTCTGTATGTCTGTGAGTCTATTTCTGTTTCATAAATATGTTCATTTGTGTCATATTTTAGATTCCCCATATAAGTGATATCATATACTATTTGTCTTTCTGACTTCATTTATTATGATAATCTCTAGATTCTTCTCTGTTCCTGAAAATGGCATTATTTCATTTTTCATGGATAAAAAATGAGAAATACATACATATTCCATTGTATGTATGAATACACACACACCACATCTTATCTATTCATTCATCTGTCGATGGACACTTAGGTTGCTTCCATGTCTTGACTGTTGTAAATGATGCTGCTCTAAACACTGAATTATAGTTTTGTCTGAACATATGCCCAGGAGTGGGATTGCTGTATCATATGGTAGTTCTGTTTTTAGTTTTTTTTTTTTAAAAGAAACTTCCAGAGAAGAAACTTCTCCATAATGGCTGTACCAACTTACAGTCCTATCAACAGTACAAGAAGGTTCCCTTTCTCCACACTTTCTCAGTATTTATTATTTTTAGACATTTTAATCATGGCCATCTTTACTGGTGTTTGGTGGTACCTCACCATAGTTTTAATTTGTATTTCTCTAATAATTAATGATGATGAGAATCTTTTCTTGTGCCTGTTCATGGCCTTTTCATGGCCAACTGTATATCTTCTTTGGAGAAATGTTTACTTAGGTCTCCTCTCATTTCTTTTTTGTTGACTGGATTGCTTGATTTTTGTTATTGAATTGAATCTCAAAAATCTGACAGACTTTTTAAATAGTCTGAAATGTGTGTTTAACCATAAATTATAAAATATTAAAGAAAATGTAGAAACAATTTCCATTGAATTGTCATGCTGCTGCTGCTGCTGCTAAGTCACTTCAGTCATGTCCGAATTGTCATACACGTTTTATTTTTCCTTATTATAGACAGGAGTAAAATGAAATATTTGAAGTGTTTTTAAACTGAACATTTGTAGTATGAATGTAAATTATGCTCTTTGAGCATTTTCACTTTTATATTCAATAAAGCAATCATGTTAAGTTCTAGAAAATACAATATGATGTTAAACTGAGATATGACCATTATAAAAGAATATACACAATTTTCTCTTTGTAAAGAGAAATAACAGAGACACTATTAAAATTAGCATGCATTTATTATAGTTCAAATGAATGCTTAAAAATATCTCTCCATGAAAAATAAAACAGGAGAAATAGAGATGAAACAACACTTAAAAAGACTCATTAATGGACATGAATATATGACTTAGAAACATATCTAATTACATAATTTAGAAAACAACTTGATATGTCAAAAAGACTGCATTATAAATATTTGGGAGGGAACTGATTTTTAATTAAGTTATGTGTGGAAAACTGGCTGTTGTTCGGAAGAGGAATATCAAAGTAGAGCCATGTAGCCCAGCGTTTATCAGCAAATTCACAGATGGGGTAAGCATTTTTAAAAGAATAAGAGTGTGGTTGTATTGTCTAATACTACAAAGTGATTCTGAGTCATATTATGCAAAAGTAATATTTTTTGAAAGATGCAAGGAAAGTAGTTAACATAATATTATGCTCTGGTAGCTCTGGGATTCAGCAGACATGAGCATATTCTTGGGCCTCAGAATGTTTTACCTAAAACTATCCCTCAGTGTAGAGGGAGCTGTGATCATCACCAGCAGTATCTTGGGTTTAATACTATACCCTGACTCCTAGAGATCTAGAAGAGACCATTCCCTGTCCTCATTCTTCCAACCTTTCCAGCAATTGTATTCACAAATAACTCTATGTAATAAAACTTTCTCAGGGGCTTCCCTGGTGGTCAAAATAGTTAAGACTGCACATCCACTGCAGGAGTGCATGGGCTCCATTCCTGGTTGGGGAAATAACATCCTACATGCTGCGTGGTATGGAATATCTAGATTGTTTTATATTCTCCTCACTGAAACTAATTACAGGGATTATTATCTGGTGTATGATTTGAGTTAAGGTATGGGAGTGCACTCAACAGTTTGAAATGAAGTGTTATTTCTAAGTAAATACACTTTTGTTCAGCTTATGATTTTTTATGAAACATGATGTATTCACTTGATTTTCATCAAATTCTGGCATAAGTCTATTTGGTCAATGGTCTCTAATTTAATTTTGGATGTTAGATATCTGAAAGTGTTCAGTTATACAGATGTCTGAACAAATTATGAGCCAAAGCAATTTCAAATGTGTTGAGTATATTTCACTATATAAAAACTAGGATTATCCTGTCAGAATTGGCCTACCAAATTTAATTTCCTCTCCAGTCCTTAATACTACTCTCTCACAAACATAAATCTGATGATAAAATGTAGGAAAACAAAATAGTGCTGTTGTTTTCCTTCCTAAAATATATCACCTAGTGATTGTAGAATTCTATTTTTATATGATTCTACATATAAAAATGAAGGTTTATATTTTAGAGGTTCTATTAATTCTACACAGAAATTTTGTTTTAGATGCTGAATCCTTTATTTCTTAATCTTTAGAGAATTTTTGTCATATTTTAATATAAACCTGTATTAATGATCTTTAATAATTAAGTAAATTATGTTATTGAATGCTACTCTATTTTAGCATAATTATTAGGCAGTGACCCCAACTGTAATGATTTAGGGGCTATACTTTGGTCAAGTCTACCAAGCTCATAGAATAGCAAGACAAATTTTCATTGTCTTGGGCTGTATCAGATATGACTAGCTCTCAATTATCCACATGAGGATGCTTCTTTGTAAGTATAAAATACCCAGGTAGCCAACAAGATGATGTGATTCTTTGGGACCGAAGGGAATGAGTCTGAAAATTTAAGACCCTCATAAAGGTAAACTTAATGTAATGTGTAGCCCCTGTTTCTGCTGAAATTTGGAAGAATGAATTTATTCCTTCCACAAATTCCTATACTCATGTTGTTCTAAGTAAGATGTCCTAGTGTAGAGACTTCTTAAATCAAGCTCTAAATCATGTATCTTTTCCCAAAGCACCTACTGTAAGAAAATGATTACTCTCAGAAAACAATCTGAGGCATAATTATGACCACAAGTTTGTAGATATCTGTGTCAGTTTTTTAAAAATAAATGCTTATAGTAATTGCAGCTTCTGTGGTATTTAGAAGTCAGAAGAAAATTGAGGATAGCCCTAAAAATATGGTGCTTCTTCATTTGTGTATTTGAGTCTACACCAACAACAAAACAACTACAGTTTGGCCCCTACAGAGTACCAAACTCTTAGCTTGATTAACTGAGTTTAATGTTTACAACATTTTCATGGGGATTTAATTTCCCAAATTTGCATGTGAGAAAAATGAGTCTGGGTAGTGTGGCACCAAGTAGTAGTAATTTACTAAAATCCAAGTTTCGTTTAATTGTTTGCTTTGTTTTGCTTGGTTTTTCTGACTAACTTTCCTAATTTCCTATAAAGATCATTGTGTCCATGTTGGATCAATGGAATTTACATACAGCTGTTGAGGTGATATGTGCCATTTCCAGTCCTAGTTTAAATAAGTGTCCCACAAGCCTTTTGTTATGGCTTCCCTCCCCCTTTTACAGCTGAAATAGAGATCAAGAAATCAAGAAAAGGAAATCAAGGAAGACATACTTTGAAAATGAGAGCAGCACTTCACACAGCGTAGCTGTCTGAATGACTGTGGGGAAGAGACTTAATCCTATACTTGTTCACTCATTCCTCACTAGTAAGAATTAAAGCTCTGCTGTTCTTGAGGTCTGCATTTCTTGTTTTCTGTTTCTTATTACAGTTAGCCCTCTCCAACTAACTAGTCACTGTTAATGTTATTCGCTCAGTCGTGTCCGACTCTTTGCAACCCATAGACTATAACTCACCAGGTTCCTCTGTCCATGGAATTCTCCAGGCAAGAAGACTGAATAGGTTGCCATTCCCTTCTCCAGGGGATCTTCCTGACCCAGGGTTCTAACTGGGTCTCCTGCATTGCAGGAAGATTCTTTAGCAGCTGAGGTAACAGGGAAGCCCCCAAATTCAAGTCATAGAATTTAAAAATCCCAATTTCCCCATACCAAACAGAATGTTCTCTGTGTGATGAATGTGTGTGATGATAAATAAGCACAGATGAAGCAGGATCCTTGTGACTGTGATCACTCACTAGGAACATAGGTGTTTCTGAAGAGATTGATTTATAACCAGTAGGCTTTTGTAAAGTACATATATTGTTTTTAAAGCTGTTCTTTCATTTGCAAGTTACAACTGCTATGTAGAACTATTTATAACTCTTCTAGAACTACTTGGCCTCATAAAAAATATTATTACTATGGTTTTACAGATTTCATACTATGGATCATTCTTCTTATTTTCTTTTTTGCACTGGAAACCCTCCATGATTTTGTAGGGAAACAAAATTTGCCACCCCAAAATGTGTCTCTTTGGCATGAGGATTAATTTGGGCTGATTATTTTTAAGAAATGGAAGACTCAGGAAGTTTTTCTTGTTAACTTTCATCTTAATGACCTAAAAAGAATTCAGATAAAGGGCATGTTCTAGGAATAGAACTATCACCAAATATATCTGTAAAGAATATGGGTTAGGTGTGGTGGGAGAAATTCCAAGGGCCTAGAGGTCAATATTCTACTGGAGTAGAGCAGATAAATAGCTACAAAAAGAATGAAGAGGCTGAGCCAAAGTGGAAACAATGCCCAATTGCAGCTGTATCTGATGGTGAAAGTGAAGTCCGATGCTGTAAAGAACAATATTGCATAAAACCTGGAATCTTAGGTCCATGAATCAAGGTAAACTCACTGTGGTCAAACAGGAGATGGCAAGGGTAAACATGTTAGAAATCAGTGAACTAAAATGGACAGGACTAAAATGGATAGGAGAATTTAATTCAGATGACCATTATATCTACTACTGTGGGCAAGAATCCCCTAGAAGGAACAGAATAGCCATCATAGTCAATAAAGGAGTCTGAAATGCAGTACCTGGTTGCAGTCTCAAAAATGACAGAATGATCTCCATTTGTTTCCAAGGGAAACCATTCACCATCACAGTAATCTAAGTCTATGCCCCAACCTCTAATGCTTAAGAAGCTGAACGACTCTTTGAAGACCTGCAAGACCTCCTAGAACTAAACATTAAAAAAAAAAAATTGCCTTTTTCATCATAGGGGACTGGAATACAAAATTAGGAAGTCAAGAGATATCTGAATAACAGACAAGTTTGGCCTTAGACACAAAATGAAGCGGGGAAAAAGCTAACAGAATTTTGCCAAGAGAATGCACGAGTCATAGAAAACACCCTCTTCCAACAACACAAGACAGCTTCTCATCAGTAGAGAAATCAGATTGATAATATTCTTTGCAGCTAAAGATGGATAAGCTCTATGCAGTCAGCAGAAAACAAGACCTGCAGCTGACTGTAGCTCAGATTGTCAACTCCTTATTGCAAAATTCACACTCAAATGGAAGAACATAGGGAAAACCACTAGACCATTCAGGTATGACCTAAATCTAGTCACTTATGATTATACAGAGGAAGTGACAAATAGATTCAAGGGATTAGATTTGATAGAGTGCCTGAAGAACTATGGACAGAGGTTTCTAACACTGCATAGGATATGGTAACCAAAACCTCCACAAAAAAAAGAAATGCAGTAAAGCAAAGTAGTTGTCTGAGGAGTCCTTCCAAATATCTGAGGAAAGAAAAAAAAAAAAAAGCAAAAGGCAAAGGAGAACGGGAAAGACATAGCCAACTGACTGAATTGCAGAGTTCTAGAGAAAAGCAAGGAGAGATAAGAAAGGCTTCTTAAGTGAATGCAAAGAAATAGAGGAAAACAGTAGAATGGGAAAAACTAGAGATCTCTTTAAGAAAATTGGAGTTACCAAGTAAACATTTACTACAAAGGCAGGCACAGTTCAGTTCAGTTCAGTTCAGTTGCTCAGTCGTGTCCAACTCTTTGCAACCCCATGAATCACAGCACACCAGGCCTCCCTGTCCATCACCAACTCCCAGAGTTCAGCAAAGGACAAAAATGGCAAGGGCCTAACAGAAGCAGAAGAAAAGGTGTTAAGAATATAAACTCTACAAGAAAAGTTCTTAATGACCCAGTTAACCATGATGATTACAGAAAATTGAATTAAATATTTTCAGAGTATGGCCAAGGACTTCCCTGGTGGTTCAGATGGTAAAGCATCTACCTGCAATGCAGGAGACCTGGGTTCGCTCCCTGGGTAGGGAAGATCCCCTGGAGAAGGAAATGGCAGCACACTCTAGTACTCTTGCCTGGAAAATTCCGTGGATGGAGGATCCTGGTGGGCTACAGTTCATGGGATCTCAAAGAATAGGACATGACTGAGCAATGTCACTGGTTCACTGAGCATGGCCCTGCCCATCAGAACAAGACCCAGTTTCCCCCTCAGAATGTCTTATCCATCAGGAAGCTTCCATAAGCTTCTTATCCGTATCCATCAGAGGGCAGACAGAGTGAAAACCACAAACACAGAACACTAACCAAACTAATCATGTGGACCACAGCCTTGTCTAACACAATGAAACTATGAACCATGCCATGTAGGGCCACCCTAGATGGATATGTCATTGTGGAGAGTTCTGACAAAACATGGTCCTCTGGAGAAGGGAATGGCAAACCATTTCAGTATTCTTTCCTTGAGACCCCCATGAACAGTATGAAAAGGCAAAAAAAGATAGAACACTGAAAGGTAAACTCCCCAGGTTGGTAGGCACCCAATATGCAACTGGAGATCAGTGGAGAAATAACTCCAGAAAGAATGAAGAGACAAAAGCCAAAGCAAAAACAACACCCAGTTGTGGATGTGACTGGTGATGGAAGTAAAGTCCGATGCTATAAAGAGCAGTATTGCATAGGCACCTGGAGCTCAGTTGGTAAGGAATCTGCCTGAAATGCAGGAGACCTGGGTTTGATCCCTGGGTTGGGAAGATCCCCTGGAGAAGGGAAAGGCTACCCACTACAGTATTCTGGTCTGGAGAATTCCATGGACTGTATAGTCCTTGGGGTTACAAAGAGTTGGAAATGACTGAGCAATTTTCACTGGAATGCTAGGTCCATGAATCAAGGTAAATTAGAAGTGGTCAAACAGGGGATGGCAAGAGTGAACATCGACATTTTAGGGATCAGTGAACTAAAGTGGACTGGAATTGGTGAATTTAGCTCAGATGACCATTATATCTACTACTGTGGGCAATAATCACTTAGAAGAAATGGAATAGCCATCATAGTCAACAAGAGTCCAAAATGCAGTGCTTGGATTCAGTCTCAAAAATGACAGAATGATCTCTGTTCCTTTTCAAGGCAAACCATTCAGTATCATGAATATCCAAGTCTATGCCCTAATCAGTAATGCTGAAGAAGCTGAAATTTAATGTTCCTATGAAGACCTACAAGACCTTCTAGGACTAACACCCCTAAAAGATGTCCTTTTCATTATAGGGGACTGTAATACAAAAGTAGGAAGTCAAGAGATAACTGGAGTAACAAGCAAATTTGGCCTTGCAGTACAAAATGAAGTAGGTCAAAAGCTAACAGAGTTTTGCCAAGAGAATGCACTGGTCATAGTGAACACCCTCTTCCAACAAAACAATGGAAGACTCTACACATGGACATCACCAGATGGTCAGCCCCCAAATCAGATTGATTATATTCTTTGCAGGCAAAGAGGGAGAAGCTCTATACAGCCAGCTAAAGCAAGATTGGGAGCTGACTGTGGCTCAGATCATGAACTCCTTATTGCTAAATTCAGACTTAAATTGAAGAAAGTAGGGAAAACCACGAGGCCATTCAGCTATGACCTAAATCAAATCCCTTGTGATTATACAGTGGAAGTAAGAAATAGATTCAAGGGATTAGATCTGATACACAGAGTGTCTGAAGAACTATGGGTGGATTTTGGTGACATTGTACAAGGGGAAGTGATAATGACCATTCCAAAGGAAAAGCAAACTGATTGTCTGAGGAGGCCTTACAAACAGCTATGAAAAGAAGTGAAAGGCAAAAGAGAAAAGGAAAGATATACCCATTTGAAAGCAAAGTTCCTAAGAATAGCAAGGAGACATAAGAAAGCCTTCCTCAGTGATCAATGCAAAGAAATAGAGGAAAATAATAGAATGGGAAAGACTAAAGATCTCTTCAAGAAAATTAGAGATACCAAGAGAACATTTAATGCAAAAATTGACACAATGGTATGGACCTAACAGAAGCAGAAGATATTAAGAAGAGGTGGCAAGAATACAAAGAAGAACTATACAAAAAAGATCATCATGACCCAGATAACCATGATGGTGTGATCACTCACCTATAGCCAGACATCATGGAATGCAAAATCAAGTCGGCCTTAGCAAGCATCACTACAAACAAAGCTAGTGGAGGTGACGGAATTCCAGTTGAGCTATTTCAAATCCTAAAAGATAATGCTGTGAAAGTGCTGCACAGCAAATTTGGAAAACTCAGCTGTGGCCAGAGGCCTGGAAATTGTCAGTTTTCATTCCAATCCCTAAGAAAAGAAAAGCTAAAAAATGTTCAAACTAACACACAATTGCACTCTTCTCACAAGCTAGCAAACTAATGCTCAAAATTCTCCAAGCCAGGCTTCAACAATATGTGAACTGTGAAATTCCAGATGTTCAAGCTGGTTTTAGAAAAGTTAGAGGAACAAGAGATCAAATTGCAACATTTGCTGGATCATGGAAAAAGCAAGAGAGTTCCAGAACAACATCTATTTCTGCTTTATTGACTACACCAACGCCTTTGATTCTGTGGATCACAATAAACTATGGACAATTCTTAAAGAGACGGGAATACCAGACTACCTTACCTACATCCTGAGAAATCTGTATACAGGTCAAGAAACTAGTTAGAACTGGACATGGAACAACTGACTGGTTCCAAATGGGGAAAGGAGTACATCAAGGCTGTATACTGCCACCCTGCTTATTTAACTTGTATGCAGAGCATATCACGTAAAATGCCAGGCTGGATGAAGCACAAGTTGGAATCAAGATTTCCAGGAGAAATATCAATAACCTCAGATATGCAGATGACACCACCCTTATGGCAGAAACTGAAGAACTAACGAGCCTCTTGATGAAAGTGAAAGAGGAGAGTGAAAAAAAAAAGTGGCATCTGGTCCCATCATTTCATGGCTAATAAATGGGGAAACAGTGAAAACAGTGACAGACTTTATTTTCTTGGGCTCCAAAATCACTGCAAATGGTGTCGGCAGCCATGAAATAAAAAGATGCTTACTCCTTGGAAGAAAAGCTATGACCAACCTAGACAGCGTATTAAAAAGCGGAAACATTACTTTGCCAACATCTAGTCAAAGCCATTGTTTTTTCCAGTGGTCATGTATGGATGTGAGAGTTGGACTTTAAAGAAAGCTGAGCACTGAAGAATTGATGCTTTCGAACTGTGGTATTGGAGAAAACTCGAGAGTCCCTTGCATTGCAAGGAGATCCAACCAATCCATCCTAACAGAAATCAGTCCTGAATATTCATTGGAAGGACTGATGCTGAAGATGAAATTCCAATACTTTGGCCACCTAATGTGAAAAGCTGACTCATTGGAGAAGACCCTAATGCTGGGAAAGAGTGAAGGCGGGAGAAGGGGATGACAGAGGATGAGATTGTTGGATGGGATCACTGACTCGATGGACATGAATTTCAGTAAGCTCCTGGAGTTGGTGTTGGACAGGGAAGCTTGGTGTGCTGTATCCATGGGGTCGCAAAGAGTTGGACATGACTGTGCGACTGAACTGACTGAACCACAATGATGTGGTCAGTCAACTAGAGCCAGACATTCTGGAGTGTGAGGTTGGTGGACCTTAGGAGCATTACTACAAACAAGGCTAGTGGAGGTGATGGAATTCCAACTGAGCTGTTTCAGATCCCAAAAGACAATGCTATCGACATGCTGCTCCCATTATTCTAGCAAACTTGGAAAACGCAGCAGTGGCTACAGTTTGAGAAAAGGTCCGTTTTCATTCCAATCACAAAGAAAAGCAATGCAAAAGAATGTTCAAATTATGATAAAATTGTACTCATTTCACATGCCAGGAAGAATATGCTCAAAATCCTTCAAGTTAGGCTTCATCCGTATGTGAACCAAGGACTTCCAAATGTACAAGCTGGATTTAGAAAAGTTAGAGGAACCAGAGACCAAATCGTCAACACAAGGTGAGTCATAGAAAAAGCAAGGGAATTAAAAAATAAAGATCAAATCTACCTTTCCTTCGTTGACTGTGCTAAAGCCTTTGACTGTGCAGCACACAACAAACTATGGGATATTCTTAGTGAGATGGGAATACCAGAACCCCTTACCTGCTTCCTGAGAAACCTGTATTCAGGACAAAACGCAGCAGGTAGAACTGGACATGAAACAATGGACTGTTTCCAAATTTGGAAAGGAGTATGTCCAGGCTGTATATTGTCTCCCTGCTTATATACTGATATGCAGAATACATCATGTGAAATGCCAGACTAGATGAATCACCACCTGGAATCAAGATTCAGTTCAGTTCAGTTCAGTTTCTCAGTCGTGTCTGACTCTTTGCGACCCCATGAATCACAGCACTCCAGGCCAGCATGTCCATCACCAACTCTCGGAGTTTACCCAAACTCATGTCCATCGAGTCAGTGATGCCACCCAGCCATCTCATTTGCTGTCGTTCTCTTCTCCTCCTGCCCCCAATCCCTGCCAACATCAGGGTCTTTTCCAATGAGTCAACTCTTCAAATGAGGTGGCCAAAGTATTCGAGTTTCAGCTTCAGCATCAGTCCTTCCAATGAACACCCAGGACTGATCTCCTTTAGGATGGACTGGTTGGATCTCCTTGCAGTCCAAGGGACTCTCAAGAGTCTTCTCCAACACCACGGTTCAAAACATCAATTTCACAGTGCTCAGCTTTCTTCACAGTCCAACTATCATATCCATACATGATCACTGAAAAAACCATAGCCTTGACTAGATGGACCTTTGTTGGCAAAGTAATGTCTCTGCTTTTTAATATGCTATCTAGGTAGGTCACACGGAGAAGGTAATGGCAACCCACTGTAGTGTTCTTGCCTGGAGAATCCCAGGGATGGCGTAGCCTGGTGGACTGCCATCTATGGGTCACACAAAGTTGGACATGACTGAAGCAACTTAGCAGCAGCAGCAGCAGCAGCAGGTTGGTCACAACTTGCCTTCCAAGGAGTAAGCGTCTTTTAATTTCATGGCTGCAATCACCATCTTCAGTGATTTTGGAGCCTCAAAAAATAAAGTCTGACACTGTTTTCACTGTTTCCCCATCTATTTCTCATGAAGTGATGGGACCATATGCCATGATCTTCTTTTTCTGAATGATGAGCTTTAAGCCAACTTTTTCGCTCTCCTCTCTCACTTTCAGCAAGAGGCTTTTTAGTTCCTCTTCCCTTTCTACCGTAAAGTTGGTGTCATCTGCTTATCTGAGGTTATTGATATTTCTCCTGGCAATCTTAATTCCAGCTTGTGCTTCTTCCAGCCCAGTGTTTCTCATGATGTACTCTACATATAAGTTAAATAAGCAGGGTGACAATATACAGCCTTGATGTACTCCTTTTCCTATTTGGAATCGGTCTGTTTTTCCATGTCCAGTTCTAACTGTTGCTTCCTGGCCTGCATGTAGGTTTCTCAAGAGGCAGATCAGGTGGTCTGGTATTCCCATCTCTTTCAGAATTTTCCACATTTTATTGTGATCCACACAGTGTAAGGCTTTGGCATAGTCAATAAAGAAGAAATAGATGTTTTTTTCTGGAACTCTCTTGCTTTTCCCATGATCCAGTGGGTGTTGGCAATTTGATCTCTGGTTCCTCTGCCTTTTCTAAAACCAGCTTGAACATCTGGAAACTCACAGTTCACATGTTGCTGAAGCCTGGCTTGGATAATTTTGAGCATTACTTTACTAGCATGAGAGATGAGTATAATTTTGTGGTAGTTTGAGCACTCTTTGGCATTGCCTTTCTTTGGGATTGGAATAAAAACTGACCTTTTCCAGTCCCGTGGCCGCTGCTGAGTTTTCCAAATTTGCTGGCATATTGTGTGCAGCACCTTGACAGCATCATCTTTCAGGATTTGAAACAGCTCAACTGGAATTCCGTCACCTCCACTAGCTTTGTTTTTAGTTATGATTTCTAAGGCCCACTTGACTTCACATTTCAGGATGTTTGGCTCTAGGTGAATGATCACACCAGTATGATTATCTGGGTGGTGAAGATCTTTTTTGTACAGTTCTTCTGTGTATTCTTGCCACCTCTTCTTAATATCTTCTGCTTCTGTTAGGTATACCATTTCTGTCCTTTATTGAGCCCATCTTGGCAAGAAATATTCCCTTGGTATCTCTAATTTTCTTTTTTTTAATTTTTATTTCTTAGTTTTTTTAATTTTTTTAATTTAAAAATCTTTAATTCTTGCATGTGTTCCCAAACATGAACCCCCCTCCCACCTCCCTCCCCTCTAATTTTCTTGAAGAGATCTCTAGTCTTTACCTTTCTGTTGTTTTCTTCTATTTCTTTGCATTGATCACTGAAGAAGTCTTTCTTATCTCTCCTTGTTATTCTTTGGAGCCAGGAGAAAAATCAACAACCTCAGATATGCAGATGATACTACTTTAATGGCAGAAAGTGAAGAGGAACTAAAGAGCCTCTTGATGAAGGTGAAAGAGGAGAAAAACCTGGCATAAAACTCAACATTTAAAAATGAAGGTCATGGCATCCATCCAGTCCCGTTACTTCATGACAAATAGATAGTAAACATATGGGAACAGTGTCAGATTTCATTTTCTGGGGCTCCAAAATCAATGTTGACATTGACTGCTGCCAAGAAATTAAAAGACACTTGCTCCTTTGAAGAATAGCTATGTCAAACCTACACAGTGTTTTAAAAAGCAGAGACATCACTATCCTAACAAAGTTCCATACAGTCAAAGTTATTGTATTCCAGTAGTCATGTATAGATATGAGAGTTGGACCATAAAGAAAGCTACACACTGAAGAATTGATGCTTTCCAATTGTGGTGCTGGAGAAGACTCTTGAGAGCCCCTTGGACAGAAAGGAGATCAAACCAGTCAATCTTAAAGGAAATCAACCCTGAATGTTCATTAGAAGGACTGAGGATGAAGCTGAAGCTCCAGTATTTGTCCATCTGATAAGAAGAGCTGACTCATTGGAAAAGACCATGGTACTGGGATTGAGGGCAAGTGGAGAAGGTGGTGACAGAGGATGAGATGGCTGGATGGCATCCCTGACTCAATGGGCAGAAGTTTGAGCAAACTCAGGGAGATAGTGATGGACAGAGAAGCCTTGCGTGCTGCAGACCATGAGGTCACAGAGTCAGACATGACTTAGCTACTGAACAATAGCAACAAGAGGTCAAACTCCAATACATGTCCTATTATCTCTGCAAAGCCCAGCAAACTCTTCTTTACCAAATATTGCTTTCCATATTGCTGTGAATTGCCTTTCTCCCCTTTGAAGTCCCAAACTACTACCCAAACATCCTCTTTTTTTGAAGATGACATTTAAGGTGAATGTTACCCCTGTGGGTGTATACATAGATATCACCCATGTATGCATGTTATGAAAGTTTTGTTTTATTTTTTTTTCCTGTTACTCTGTCTCATGTCAATATAATTCTTAAACTAGCCAGAAGAATGTAGAAGGATAGAGAAAAGGCTCCCCCTCAATGCAAGTCCACTTTAATTTTTTTAATTTTTTTAATTTTTTTTGAGTGTTAATCTTCTGAGGGCATGAGTTTTAGTAGTGTAGGTTATCAAGCAAAGATAACAGATTTGACTAGACAGCTACTAGGAATGTTTCTTTTTGCTACTAATCTACAGAATTTACACCATGTTTTTCTTTCATATAGTCTCTCTTAAGTTGGAGATGAAGATACCATCTATTGGTTGTGTGATAAGGCATAATAGAGAATTTTTCCAAATAGAGAAAATGAGTAGGTTTTCTATTAATACCAAAACAAGAAGAAACAGTAGTCCAGGGCCCCTATTCCTCAGTGATTCCTCCTAGCAGGGTGATGTTCTCCATACCCAGAGATCACGAATCCATTCAGCCTTTCCTTGAGCTCTCTTTTCCCCCTTATACAGCTTCTTCTTATGCATCCTCTATATCCCAAGAGGAATGACTCTATTGAAACACAGATCTGATCAAATGTTCAAGTAACTTTTCTTCTAAGGCCTCTAATTGCCACCAGTTACCCTTAGGATGGTAAAGTGTCTGCTTACAATGAGGGAGACCTGGGTTCCATCGCTGGGTCAGGAAGATCCCCTGGAGAAGGAAATGGCAATCCACTCCAGTATTCATGACTGGAAAATCCCATGGACCGAGGAGCCTGGTGGGCTACAGTCCATGGGGTCGCAAAGAGTTGCACATGACTGAGCGACTTCTCTTCACTTTTCTTCACCCTTAGGATAAAGTCTAGCCTTCTATCTTCATAACTGCTACATTCCAAACTTCTAGAACAAAAAAAATTGCAAACCAATTTTAGATTATCTGTAATTAACATTTAAATAAAAATTTGAATTTATTCACTTTTAAAATAATTAAATTGGAATAAAAGTTGAAATCATACAAAATAGTGGAGTCCTGGGAAGGCTGGATACTGGGGAAGTTATGAGCAATGCATTAAAGTCTCCCTGAAAGAAGTGTGTGGGATAACAGGACTCCAGGTGCTCCAAAGGGAATAGCAAAAAAATGTTCTTAAAGTGGCATTGAGGAGTAAGATAATTTTACCTCCAGATTCCACAGACTCAGCTTGAGACCAGAAAATTCAGGGAATATTAAATTACAAGATGAAGATACACTGAAAAGTTTATGTTTGGGGGAGATTGGGTTTGCTTTGTGTGTGTGTGTGTGTGTGTGTGTGTTTTAATAATGGAGCAAACTTTTCATGGTCTGAGCCTACTGCATATATCCCCTTGATGTATGATAAACTTCAAAATGACCATAGCATTACTCAGCACTCACCTTCCATCTCCTCCTGTCCCTTTGTTTCTCATTTCCATTAATATCATTATTTAGCATTTCCCAGTGATTTCACCCATTAACTAGAATCATCTCATTCCTAGTAGGATTTTAACTCCTCAGTATTTCTTCTTCCTCAGCACTTCTTAGCTGTGTCCCTCTGTTTCCATCCATAGTATTTATGCCAGTCAGGTTGTTTTCATTTCTCTAGGGTATTACAACAATTTCCCCATATTTCCTGACTTCATGAGGAGAGTATAGCAGAGGGATTAGGAAATATCCCTGGATATTATTCCTGCTTGAGCTAATGACCATGGAAAGCTTGATGGCCTATATTCTTTGATTTGTAAATCAGAGTTAATATTAATAATATCAGAAAAAGGAAATACGTTATGGTAATTAGGTAAAATAATATACATAAATAGTAGCTATTATTCTTATCACTTAATTTTGCCTGTGAGTAATATACTTCACATTCGAAAGTGAGAATTATAATTAGGAAAGACAAATCTGACTAAGTCAATGCTTTATTTAAATATTCTCAATGATTCTCTATTCTTTTGTAGAAGCAAACTAAATATATGTTTTCCATGGTTAATCCCTCTGTCTCTTTTGCATCATAATTTTTTTCTTCCCTCCAGAAATATATAGTCTGAAAAAATGAGATTTCTCAGAGTACCCCATATATAAGAAGTGCTTTCCCTTTTTTGTGCACTTTGCTTATTGGCACTCTATCAGACACCTGCTTCCCCCTTTATTTGCCTGAATAAATCTATGTATCTTTAAAGACTGAGTTGCTCAAATACTTCTTAAACTTTTCCTAGGTCTCTACGGTGGCTACTTAGCCTGTTCTAAAGTACCTCGTACATTATCCATGGATAAACATTTATATATTTAAATATACAGTATTTTTTAGCTGAATTTATTTTTACATTTCTAGCTCCCCTTGCCAATAAATTCATATTTCTCTTTGTTTTCCTCGTATTCATGATTAAAAATCATGCTACTAATCTTAATTATATGCTTCCATGGTGGCTCAAATGGTAAAGAATCTGCCCTCACTTCAGGAGACCTGGGTTCAATCCCTGGGTTGGGAATATCCCCTGGAGAAGGGAATGGCAACCCACTCCAGTATTCTTGCCTGGACAATTCCATGGACAGAGGAGCCTGAAGGGCTACAGTCTATGGGGTCAAAAAGAGTCAGACACAACTGAGTGACTTTCACAATCTTAATTATGGATTCTAGAATTTAGTCCTTCCTCATGTACACTCCCATAATTCACATCTATCAGCACCAAAAAATTACTTAAATGAAAAATTTGTTGGTTATTACATATTTTTATAATACATTTTCTGAATGTCATTCTGATTTAATCTTCTTGAGAAAGTTTTTCAGAATGATGTGTAAAGTTTTATTCTTTAGTCATAGTACCATCTAGAATTGTTCAGAAAGATGGAACACATTTGGTACAGGGTGAAAGACACAATTTGTATCATAGTGTGGCAGAAGGCTATAATGCAAGTCTAGATTTGGAGAATAGCTGAAAATCTCAATAACATGTTTAAACATGTCTTCTTCTCTCCAGATTAATCATATATTTCTCGAAGAACATGAGTATGCCTCATGGCTTGCTACTTTTTTCAGCATTTCCTAGTATATATAATCGATAATTTATACATGTCAGCTAATTACAATATGTACAGATTCTATGGATCTGTAAATCAGAGGGGAGGGGTAAATAGCATGAGGCAGCAGAATGGTCAGTAAGAACTGTTCAAGAAGTGATGGGAAAAACACAGATTTGAGATTCTTAATTAACCTTTTATCCTTCATATGATTTACATAACTCTTTCCACTTTTCTGTTTATTCAGGGTGTATGGTGTACAGCACTGTACCTAGCCTCCAATAGACACTGACTATATATTTTTTTCTTTTCCTTCTCCTACTTCACCTGGATCCCCAGATAGTTGAAGTAAAATTATGATAAATACATTTATCTCACAAAGATTTAGTACTTTGCTGACTTAAAAGTATTTTATGAAATCGATAGAAATACATATTACTATTGTGTGTTTGTATGTTGTCATATAATTATTGAATATTTGTGTATTGAATAGTTTTCATATGTTTACTGGAAATTGATTAATCAATTCAGAAATTTTTCTGTGTGTATATAAGTTAAATCCTAATATCCAGTCATAAAATATTGATAAATTGAAGTTTGCATTAGTTATAATAGCAAACATTAGATTCATAAAACATTTGACTTTAAAATTAAATGATAATGAGGTGTGAACCATTACTAAGTAAAGATAAAACATTTATTATAACTTAGGAATTCACTTTTCTTATTTTTGAAATTACTGTGGTGAGAAGACAAAACACGCTAGAATATACATAATTTAAATTAAATGGTTACATATATTTAAAATCACATGTAATCAAATGTACCACTTATGATAAATCTTACTAAATGTCAAGTTTAATTATAAAACTGAAGAAAAAATAATTATTAATCAATATAATTTTAGAGGCTTTTGACAATTTGAGAATCTCTCAAATTTTACTTAAATCAACATTCTAATTGTCAATGCAACCAGCTGTGTTAGATTTCAAGAAAATATATTTACTACTAACATTTTCAGTAATCTTTTTAAAGTCAACAATAGCTCTAGAAAATGTACCAGAAAGAAGAGAATATCATATAAAGGAGAGATTTTTCTGTCCTCAAAATATGTAAAATATTTTACAGATTTCTTTTTAATCTAACATTAGTTAGCTCGATAATGTGATCTTCCCAGGACCCTCATTGGTAAAGAATCTGCCTAGCGATGCAGGAGACATGGCTTCTATCCCTGGGTCCCAGATCTTCTGCAGATGGAAATGGCAACTCACTCCACTATTCTTGCCTAGGAAATCCCATGGACAGAGAAGCCTGGTGGACTACAGTCCATGGGGTCACAAAAGAACTGAACACGACTTAGTGACTAAACAACAGCAAACTCAATAATTTATGCATAGAAAAAAGAAACTAAGAAAGTTCATGTATTAGTTATCTCTTGCTGTGTAACAAATTATCACAAGCTTAGCGACATAAAATAACATAGTAATTATCTCACAGTTTCTGTAATCTGAGAGTCTTGGCATGGCTTATCTCAGTCTTAAGCAAGGCTGCTATAACGGTTTTGCCAGGTCAGGGCATTCATGGGGAGACTTGAACAGTGACAAATCTGCTTCCTTCTTACTCAGGTTCTTGGCAGTTCTTACTAGCTTCTCTAGGACTGAGTCCAAGCCTTCTTATTGACTGTTACCTAAAAGACATGGTGAGCTCCTAACGGCTGCCTTGAACTGCTAGGGGCTACTAGCAGTGTTTTTTTTCCATATGAAAAAACTTCCCATCATGGCCCCTGACTTCATCAATCCAGCAAGGGCTGGATTTGAGTAAGTCTGCTAGCAAGGGCTTCCCAGGTGGCACTGGTATACAGGAGATGTAAGAGATGTGGGTTTGATTCCTGGGTCAGGAAGATCTTCTGGAGGAAGTCATGGCAACTCACTCCAGTAGTCTTGCCTGGAGAATCCCATGGACATAGGACCCTGGCAGGCTACATAAATAGACTCACAAAGAGTTGGACATGACTGAAGCTACTTAGCATGTACATAGTAGCAAGATACCACTTATACAGTGTAACGCAATCATGGGGCTAACATCTTGTCACTATTGTGTTCTGTTAATAAGAAGCAAGTCACATGTCCTGCCCATACTTAAAGGGGAGAGACTACAAGAAGAAATGAATACTAGAAGAGATGAATTTTGAGACTGATCTAGAATCCTTCCAATGAACTATAGAAACAATAAATATATAATTTTTATGTTTTTAAGTTAAATTTCAGGCCAATAAAAGTGAGTGATCTATTCTAGACATTCGATTCACTGAACAATTTATCTTTCTTAACACCTTCCTAGAAAAGATTCGGAAGCCATAGTTTATCCATAAATAGTTGAAGGAATGAATAAATGATGTACTGCTTGTTTAGTATATTCTTACATATCACTCTACAAATTATCTTTCTTTATAAATAGATGGAAAATTAATAAATAGGGGAGAATATAATATTGCTTTCTGTTTCCCCTCATTTGTTTGTGACAAAATTTCTCCTTTTCCTCTAAAAAATTAAGGTGTCATTGAATGTATATTATGAGAATATACATCTAATTCAGTTTTTCCCCATATTCTCATCAACACTGTATATAATTCAGATTTTTAAAATATTTTCCCAATAAAATAGATTCAGCTGGGTTGTTTATGAAAGACAGAGATATTTCAAAATCAAGAACCCAATTTCCATTAAACCATGATAAGTAATGGTCAAAGGAAGAATAATTATAATACAAACTATATCAATAGCATACATGTTGGTGGTCAGAACAAAACATTTTAAACTATGAAGTGTAATTACTCTCCAGACATCACCAACCTAGCTATGACCAACTTAGCCATGACCAAAAAGCTATGACCAACCTAGACAGCCTATAAAAAAGCAGAGACATTACTGTGCCAACAAAGGTCCATTTAGTCAAAGCTATGGTTTTCCTAGTAGTCATGTATGGATGTGAGAGTCGGACTATAAAGAAAGCTGAGTGCCGAAGAATTGATACTTTTGAACTGTTGTGTTGGAGAAGATTCTTGAGAGTCTCTTGGACTGCAAGGAGATCAAAAAAGCCAATCCTTAAGGAAATCAGTCCTGAATATTCACTGGAAGGACTGATGCTGATGCTGAAGCTGAAACTCCAATACTTTGGCCACCTGATGAGAAAAACTGACTCATTGGAAAAGACCCTGATGCTGGGAAAGATTGGAAGGTAGGAGGAGAAGGGGATGACAGAGGATGAAATTGTTGGATGGCATCACGGACTCAATGGACATGAGTTTCAGTGAGTTCCGGGAATTGTTGATAGGGAGGCCTGGCATGTTGCAGTCCATGGGGTCGCAAAGAGTAGGACACGACTGAGTGACTGAACTGAACTGAACTTTCCAGCCAAAGAATAAAAGATTGTAGTGTAGATATAATTAATAAAGCATTTTTATCTTCTATCTGTGCCAGATTTTTATCCTCAAATGTGTAAGATGTATAGACAACAATTCCATAGACCCCCAAGGCCCGACCAGTAACTCCCTTACCACATGTTGCTATGAAAATTCATTGTAAGAACCAAAAATAAAAAGAGATTTCTTAACTGCTACATGTGATTTTTCGTCAAGACAAGGCTTCATTTGGTACCTCTAAAGTAGGAGCGCTATGCGGAAGAACACATTAGAATAAAATTCAAATAACAATTTTAGTAATCTATATTGATATAGAACATTGACTTGCTCATTAAAATTGGGAGCTCTGAGAATATATTGACTTCAAATCTATGGTTTTCTTGTAGATAGATGATTCTTGCTTAATTTAGTTTTTTATTCAATAAATGCTGTGAATTTTTGCTGCAACATGTTTATAAAAGTATATATTTACATATAATTTATTTTCAATTTTTAGGAATAAGTATAAACATTATGTTATTATTTTGAAAAATGTTAGGAATATGCACCATTGGAATCACTGGATAGTTAAGAATGCTTATAGCCTCTTCCTGGCTCCCATTTTTCTTCCTTTTACAAAATATTTTTCAACCTTCAAGCTTTAATGATTATTCTAGAATGTAAAAAAAAATAATTTTTGTTTTAGGAATTAATAGTTTAAAATATCTTAATACAAAGAAAAGTAAACTAAGTACGTTTTATGTATAATTCATGCAAGTAAAATCATTTAAAATATCTCTTTAGATTCAAAATAGGTGTTGGTTAGCCACTGGGATTAAGTATTTGTAAACTTACTCAGCAGAATTTTATAGTTTTCCCTTCTCTCCAGAAATTCTTTGCTTCTAGCTGGAAAAAAATCTCTCTTGACATTATACATAAATTTCACCTTATTATTTTTTTCCCGTTTAAGAACTTTTGAAAATTTGTCAATCTATTATTGTTGCATATGCATGAGTAGCATCATAACTGGCAGAATAAAAAGAAGTCTGGAAACTATTTAATATTTCACATTTTAACTTTTCTTAAGTCAAATATATTCTCTTAAATATGTGTAAAGTTCTTGTCACTTTCTCATTAAATATTTCTGCAGTTCCATTAAAGCTTTCACACATGATAACAGTGCTATCACAGGCCTGACAACACATGTTCTTCAAATAACGATGACTATACTGAAATTTGGCTTTTTAAAAAACTGTTTAAATTATCCTCATCATCTTCAGTATCAGTTGGAAATGAAGAAATGTTTAGAAATGACTTTCTGCGTATCGTGTCACAGTGAGAGACATTATTTCAATTTATGGACACAGTTATGATGTGATGAAATGAATCTTTGTACCCTACCAAAACTCCCATCTTGAAATTTTGACCCTCAAAAGTGGTGGTATTGGCAAACGGGGCCTTTGGGAGGGAATGAGTCATGAGGGTGAAACTTTCATGAGTGGTATTAGTGTCTTTATAAGAGAGACCCCAGTGAGTTCTCTCACTCTTTCTACCACATGAGGATGTATGGAGAAGTGGACCATCTGGAACCTGAATGAGGCTTCTCACCACAGTGGAAACCCAACCATGCTGGAACCCTGATCTTGGATCTCCTGACTCCAAAACTGTTAGAAATAAGTGTTGGTTGTTTAAGCCACCCAGTGTATGGTACATGTGTTATAGCATTCTGAAATGACAAAGACATAGGAATAGGAGTAATTATTGATCCCTATTATGATATCTTGATATTTGGGTCTTTCTTTGCAAAGAATTTTCTTTTAGAAATAAACATCTTATGGGTGATTCATTTTCAAACTCAGCTCATTTTTTAAAAAACCATACCATATTATATTTTAATGATCAAATATTTGGAAACTGGCATATGCTTTGATATTTATCATGAAATTAAGTAACAGTTTTAAATTTTATTTCATTATATTTGCCCAAATTTTAAGTAATGTGCATGTTTTTGAATTGAGATTTTAGCTGTCTGTGCTACTGTACTGATGCAATAGATAGCTGGATAACTTATTCTTGGTAATAATATTAGTTCTTCTGCATTATCCTTGTTTATAATAAACAGTATTATTCTTGTTCTTCAAACATGCATTCCAAATTTAGGATCTTTGCAATGGTTGTCCATTTACCCAAATATTTTCCTCTGTATTATCTGTCAGGCAAAATCTTTTACTTTAGTCAAATCTTTGTCCAAATATCTCTCTTACAAAAAAGTTCTATATTAGCCCTATTTAAATTTGATCTTTGTACATTTTCCATCTTCTGCCAAGTCTGGTACTTCCAATTCATCTTAATTAGAAATATGTATTTATTCTTATCATTGCCACAACATTACCATCAGTTATTGTAACGTGTAAGTGATTTACTTAGTAACTATACTGTACTCAGGAAGACAAGAATAATTTATTTTGTCTACTTGCATTTCTCATGCTCCTATAAGAGGTCCCAGCATATAGCAGGAGATGAATATAGGTAAATGAATAATTGAATCCATTTAGGAATAAATGAAGCAGTCAATGAATCCCAGACTCATTAAGTGGCATACTAGAATTTTGTTATTAAAAGTGAATGCAGATTCATGTTTTGATATAGTTTTCAAAGAATCAAAGTTAATGGCCATATGTAAACCATAAAGATCACAGAACAATTTTGGGTAGCTGAAAGAAAAAAATATTATCAACAAGAATAATTTCCAGTTAAAGAGTAGAAAGAATATACAAATTTAGAGAGGTATAAGTGACATATTACTTCTGTTGCTTTATATCAATGTATATCATTTAGTTTCTACATTTGAAAAAATTTAGGCCACTTTGTGCTATTTACCTTTACTGACTAGAACTTTGAGTTATATTTCAGAATTTATGTACCTGATTTTCAAAATTTTAAGCTTTGTAAAAGTTTTCTGTTATGATCTTCAGTAACGTTTAGCAGATAATACACACCTTTCTTTACTTTCTTTAGAGGCTGTGTTTAGATGAAAGGCCAACTTTTTAATTAAGGTGTTTCCCAAGGTGAAAGCACCTAAGGTATCTAAAACCTTTCTAGAAGTCCATAATGAACTTGATTTCAAATTAGCCTTGAAAACCCCATAATTTGGTGCTATATTTAAGAAATACTTTTGCCCCAATAATAAGTCCAGCACAGCCTATGATTTTTTTTCTTAATTCTCTCTTTTTTAATTGAAGTAGTTGATTTACAATGTCATAATAATTTCTGCTGTATGGCAAAGTGAATAAGTTATGCATATATATGTACATTATTTTAAAAATGATTTTCCAATTTGTTTATCATGGGTTACTGAATGTAGTTCCTTGAATGTAGGACCTTGTTGTCTATCCATTCCATATGTAATGGCTTGCATCTGCTGACCCCAGGCTATTGTTCTTGACTGCAGGAATGGATCATCATTTTCCTCCACTGAATATTGAATAAAGTATTGGGGATTTTAGAGTCTAGTTTTGTTTTATTTTTAAAAAGATATAAGAGATCAGTAAACAATATGACTGCCTTTGATTGGTGAAATGAGAAAGGAGTCATGAGTGAAAGAAGGAGTTATATTTTCTGTCTCAAGAGCTCTCACAGATAATTTGTTCATTGAGTGGAATCACAGATGGAACACTATGCCCTGTAATCTTTATTTCTCTTTGAGGCTCTTTCCCTGCTCCCCATTTTTAAGTGTACAGACTGTACCACTGAGGTCTGTGTTAAGGCAGATGACATTTGATTCTCTCCATCCCTCTGAGAAATGTGTATGTTCATCAGGGGCTGTCGCTGAAGGCTTTGTTCATGCTCGTGCTCAGTTGCATCTGAATTCCTTGTGACCTCATGGACTGTAGCCTTCTAGACTTCTCTGTCTATGGGGATTCTCCAGGCAAGAATAGTGAAGTTGGTTGCCATGCCCTCCTCTAGGGGATCTTCCCAACCCAGGGATCAAACCCAGGTCTCTGGCATTGCAGGCAGTTTCTTTACCATTTGAGCCACCAAGGAAGCCAAGAATACTGTAGTGGATTGCCATCCCCTTCTCCAGAGGATCTTCCCAACTCAGAGATCAAACCCAGTCTTCTGCATTGGAGGCAGATTCTTTACCATATGGGAAGCCCATATAGGTAGGCAACGACCTGCAACTAGGAAGCAAGCTCTCACTAGGCACTAGTCTTCCAGCACCTTGATCTTAAGACTTTCAGAACTGGATTGCTGTTTAAACCACCTGGTTTATGGTACTCTGTTATGGCAGACCAGTCTAATTCAAACAGTGGCTGTACCCAGTTTTACATTTGATTTAGCAGTTTGTTTGTTTTATGTGAAAAAGTCATAGGTCTAGGATTCAACCCTTTGGGAGTACCAGCGCAACTCTACGACTCCATGTGTCCAAGTTGTATAGTGCAGTACGTACATCTACAGAGTCAGAAAACTCCATTTAAAGTGAACGTGCATCAACAGATTATTGAAAATAATGAGCTATATTTTTTAATGGAATAATATACCCTTTTGAAAATAGTAAGTTTTTTCTGAATTTACTGCCTGAAAGAGGCTTCTGTGATCATTTAAATAACAAGAGTTAGTTGCAATGAAATGTATATACAGTATTGTATCTTAATATGGAGAAGGCGCTGGTAACCCACTCCAGTACTCTTGCCTGGAAAATCCCATGGAAGGAGGAGCCTGGTAGGCTGCAGTCCATGGGGTCGCTAAGAGTTGGACACGACTGAGCAACTTCAATTTCACTTTTCACTTTCATGCACTGGAGAAGGAAATGGCAACTCACTCCAGTGTTCTTGCCTGGAGAATCCCAGGGACGGGGGAGCCTGGTGGGCTGCCGCCTATGAGGTCGCACAGAGTCGGACATGACTGATGTGACTTAGCAGCAGCAGCAGTATCTTAATGTAAATCACAAATGAAAAAGGAAAGTCCCAAACTTACATAATTTTGTAATTATGAAGGTGGATTTGGAGGGAGGTATATTGAGCTGGTAGCACTGTTTACAGAAAGGAAATGGGAAAGAGAATGTAGAGAAAGCGCTGGAGTTTAGAGTATAACCAAATTGAAAGAGCTCAAAAAATAGTCACACAGGTGTTGTTTAAAATGGCAAAACTTTATGTGTGTGTGTATATATATATATATATATATATATATATTCATAAACACACACCCACATTTTATATACATACATACATATATGTATACACACTCACACACATACCATGGCAAGTTGGATGGATTAATCTTGTAACTTTCAACATAGTATATTTTGTGGTTAACTAAAAACTCTTGTACATTTTTTTCTAATTAACACAGGACTGTGCTGATGGAAAAAAATAAACCATCTTATATAGTGTCGTTTCATTTATTTCTGTGCATGAATGGATAATTTCTAAGTTTTTATACTAAAATTTACTTTAACATTTCTTAGTTAAGAGAACATTAAAAATGAAAGCAATAAAATATTATTTCACTAAAAATGTCTGGAAGACGTATGAAAATTGAGAGAAATTCTTTTGGGAACAGCAGTGATTCAGGGTTAAACTGAACTGGCATGCTATATTTAGTTTAAAACATGGTTCAGTTTCAGACAGTGCAATCTGGTCTTCCTTACATCCAGAAATTTTAGTTCTTATATGCCAGTTGGAGGTAGTCCATCAGTGGAATCTAAGTGTAAATGTATATAGTTATTGAATCATGCTTTCCTAGATTCTGATTACTAGGTGAAGTTAAGATGGACTGTGCATTTGGTATGGATGAAATATGGTGTTGTTTTGTCCTCTTGCTTGAGACCTAATTATCGTTTATCTTGAGAATATGTGTATGTAACAGGTTGTACCTAGTTCGCTATATCAAAGGGTTTATTTTATTTTTGCCTTTGCAAATCTTAGCAGATTGCTTGTGATGAGCATCACAGTCTGGTAGAGTGCTTATTCAAAGGGAATGGAGAAAGTTTTTTAAAATTTTATTTTCCCCACACTTTGCCTTAACAGAAGAGAGCGAGAGAAATGGAGAGATAAGACCAGACAAAGGTTAAAACTGTTATAAATTATATGTTAACAAACACACAATATTTAGCACTCTGTGTGATTGCATATTGCTTGGCTGGTAGGCAACATGGATATGAATTGATTGGAGGCCAGCCTTCCTGCTGTGCTCCGCTCCATGCACCAAGGTGGCTGCACTGATGTGCCAGTAGAAAGGCAAAAAATAGTCTGAACTCTTTTGGAAGGCCTAGAGAGTGGCTGAGCATGCAAGGATCATTATAACATGATAATTAAAAAACTGAATTGATTCCCAGACAAAATGGGCAAATACAGAACTCTCAAATTAGAAGCAATGGCATAGCTTTCCAAAGTGAAGCCAGCCATGTGCCATTCCTAATGGCAGAAAGTTAGAATATCTTTGTGCGAAGAAACAAGCTTAATATTTGAGAAATCTGTCCCAAGGCTATATTGTGGAAGAGCAACTATACCTCTGTTGTGAATAATATACAGTAGTCTCAGTTGAAACAAGTGAACTTAAATATGTATGTGTGTGTATATATATATGTATTGTATGTATGTGTACTAAGTCACTTTAGTTGTGTTTGACTCTTTGCAACCCTATGGATTGTAGCCCACGAGGCTCCTCTGTCCATGGGATTCTCCAGGCAAGGTTACTGGAGTGGTTTGCCATGTCCTTCTCCAGGAAAATTTTTCCTGAGCGAGGGATTGAATCCATACCTCTTAGCCTACTGCATTGGCAGGCAGGTTCTTTACCATTAGCGGCACCTAGGAAGCCCACATATATATAATATGCATATATAAATATGTTAACTCATACATCTATACACGCAGTATTTCACTAGCTTGGCATATGTCATAAATAGAATAGGAGGGAACAAAATTAAACTGAAAGAAGGAACCCTGGGTATATGTTTTCCAACTGAACCCTGGACCAGGAACTGCCATTTGATGATCGCACAGGGTTATAAGACAGGAGATAAAGCTCAGAACTGAAGGAAATGGAAGATTTAATAGGCTATTGTTGTGTAAAGCTGGGGCCACAAAGGACTACATCCAATGTGTAGAGATGAACAAGAAATAATCCCTGCCATGCAATACTATTTGTCTGCAGTGAAATTATCAAAGACAGGATGGAGAGAAAAATTTTCCCTGGAGAACTGGAATCAGAAATGAGCCCTCCTATGGGTTTACAGCCTAAATTCACACTAATTCTGTGAAAATCCTCCTAACAAGAATCAGTATCAAATGTATATTTTCTCTAGAGGAAATTAAATTCAATCCCAGCCTTAAATGAAAAGAAAATCCCAAGGAGAAAAGTCGTTCACAGGAAAAGACATTTTTGAGGAAAAGCAGCACAAAGAAAAAAATTACAGCTGAGAATTGTCAGAAACAAGAGAAAATAGAAAGACATTCACATAGTTCAGATGTGGAAATTATGACATACAAAGTTAATTAATTGCTTTAATTACATCAAAGAGAAGCTTGAAAATATTAACAGGGAATAATAAATGATGAAGAATGATCAAACTGATATGAAAAAGAACCAAATACAGTATCAATCAGTGAAAAATGTAAATATTAAAGCAAAAATTTAGTTGAGGGACTAGAGAGTGTTATGAATTAGAATGTTGTTTCCATTTATTAACCCCGTGTCCTGCCTTCCTTGCCCTGTTAATGTTGCCTTGTCTATGTGACTTGTCTAATGTTAGCAGATGTGATGTAAAATAAGTTATAAAGATACAAATTCACATAATAAAAGCATATTCTAAGTAATAGTTGTTACTTCTTTCTAGACTCCAGAATAAAAATAAGTGAAGGAGACCTGAATTTAACCAAGGCCTGAGTGCAGCTGCTCAGCCAAATTCAGTCTAAATCACCCAAAACACAAATACAAATGTGAATAATAATATGCACAGATCTAAAAAGGTGATGCTTAATGCATGTTAATGCTGTATGTATCAGAAACTAGCTAAGAAAATGTTATGTTACACATAACAGAAAAAAGTGATTATGTTTGGTTAAAGTTTAATGCAGAAAGCTTAAGTATAAGCAAAGGGATGATGTTAGAAAGTAGACACAAGGAGACATTAAATCATAGAGAAAATGTGGCATATAAAAACTCAAAAGTAGATGATAATTATCTGGAGTATTTGAAAGAGAGCAACCTCAGATTCAAGAAGTTCAAGGAATCATTAGCAAGAAAAATAAAAGAAAAAAAACCTGTACTCATAATAGTATTAATGATTCAATAGAACACAAAAATAAGAGACATAATCTTTTAAAAAGCCAAAGGGAAATACAGATCACCTATTTTAAAAAATAGTTGATTTTTCATTAATCGATGAAAATCAGACTGCTTTCTTTTTTATTTATTTATTTATTTTTTTCAGACTGCTTTCTAACCTATCAACTATAGGAAAGTAGTAGAGAGACCATTATTAATGTGCTAAGTGAACATTTGAACTTTCTCTCTTTAAAGAAACAAACTGACATTAAAAACATTTCTGCATATATAAGCACAGAGATATTACCACAAAAGTGTCTACACCAAATAAAACTACAAATAATGTATTCTCAGTCAGTTCAGTTCAGTTGCTCAGTTGTGTCTGACTCTTTGTGACTCCATTGACTGCAGCACGCCAGGCCTCCCTGTCCATCACCAACTCCCGGGGTTTACTCAAACTCACGTCCATTGAGTCAGTGATGCCATCCAACCATTTCATCCTCTGTCGTCCCCTTCTCCTCCTGCCTTCAATAAAAGCAAAAATAAACTAATGGAAACTAATCAAACTTACAAGCATTTGCACAGGAAAGGAAACTATAAAGAAAATAAAAGGACCATTAATGGAATGGGAGAATATTTGCAAATAATCAAATGAACCAACCAAATTAATCAACAAAGGTTTAATTTTCAAAATATACACACAGCCCATATAGCTCAGTTAAAAAAAAAAAAGAAATTAAAAATGGGCTGGTGCTGCTGCTGCTGCTGCTAAGTTACTTCAGTCCTGTCCGACTCTGTGTGACCCCATAGATGGCAACCCACCAGGCTTCCCTGTCCCTGGGATTCTCCAGGCAAGAACACTGGAGTGGGTTGCCATTTCCTTTTCCAATGCATGAAAGTGAAAAGTGAAAGTGAATTTGCTCAGTCGTGTCTAGCTCTTAGCGACCCCATGGACTGCAGCCTACCAGGCTCCTCCTTCCATGGGTTTTCCAGGCAAGAGTACTGGAGTGGGGTGCCATTGCCGTCTCCAGAAGACCTAAGTAAGCAGTAGGCACATGAATAAGTGCTCAGCATCATAGAAATCCAAATCAAAATTATAATAAGGGATCACCTTACACAGGTCATAATGGTCATTAACAAAAAGGTCTACAAATAACAAATACTGGAGAGCATGAAGAAAAGGGAACACTCCAATACTGTTGGTGGGAATGCAAATTGGTATAGTCACTATGGGGAACAGCTGGAATTTCCTTAAAAGGCTAAAAAAAGAATTACCAGTGATCCAATCTTACTCCTATGCAGATATTCAGAGAAAACTCTAATTTGAAAAGATACATATACCTTCAGTGTTCATAGCAAAGCTATTCACAATATTTATAATAGCCAAGATGTGGAAGCAGCCTAAGTATCTACGGGAAGATGAATGGATAAAGAAGATGTATATGTATATATGAGTGTGTGTATGTAGATGGAGTCTTCCTAACACATGAATCAAACCTGAGTCTCCCACATTGCAGGAAGTTTCTTTACCATCTTCCAATGGGAAGCCCATTGGAATATTACTCAGACATACAGAATATTTAAATGACATTTACAGCAATGTGGATGGACCTGGAGATTATTATACTAAGTTCATTTACTTCAAAGTCATATGACTTTGTCATGTATCTCATAATGTCATTTACGACATTTTCAAAGTCATAAATGACACCATATGATATCATTTATCTATGGACTATTGAAAAATAATAGAAATGAACACATTTATGGAAGAAAAATATGGGCAAATGTAGAAGGCTATATAGTTCTGAGAAAAACTAAGCACTCTTAATTTTAATAGGACTATGTTTACTTGAGTAATCAAAGACCTGATAAAAACAACATAGAAAATAAGTGTTTATTTTGACAAGATATAAAATCTTTGGTTTTTTCCTTGGCTGATTACTTGAAGGTAAAGAAAAAGCCTTATAGTCTCCCATTATCAATATCAGGCTAATAGGATAAAAAAATTAAAAAAAAACCAACACTGTCATTTTAACAGAGAGAAAACCAAATTGCAACCTTGCACCAGTTTACTTTTGATATTAAAACTTCTTTAGTTAATTCAGTTCTTTTGAATCTTATCCAGTCTTGACCACACATAAAATTCCTTTCTAAATATTCATTTTCTCACAAACCTTAAGAATTTTCTCTGTCTGTTTTAGTTTGTCCCTTGTTTTCCTTCCCATTTAGATATAATCAGCTTTAGAACAAAATCACTGTATTTTTCCTTAACCAAACATCTCCATACCTTTCCCATTTTCTTACATGAAAATACATTCTATTTCTCTTATTATGTCTAGTAGCTCTAGTTAGTTAGTTAATGTTAGTCTCTAACTCATGTCTGACTCTTTGCAAACCTGTGGAATGTTTCTCGCCAGGCTCCTCTATCCATGGAATTCTCCAGGCCAGAACACTAGAGTGGGCTATCATTTCCTTATCCAGGTTATCTTCTCTACCCAGGGATTGAACCTTAGTCTCTCGAATTGTGGATGAATTGTTTACCCTTTGAGCTACCAACGAAGCCCATTAATTACATATGTTAATTGAAATAGTATTTTTTAGTGAAAATAAGTAAAAAATTGTGAATTGTATTACGTTTTGTGGCTTGGTGAACTTATAAATACATTTTATAATTTCTAGGAACATATGCTACTTCTAGAACATATGTGCTAAGTCACTTCAAGTGTGTCTGACTCTGTGTGACCCTTTGAACTGGAACCTGCCAGGCTCCTCTGTCTGTGGGATTCTCCAGGCAAGAATACTGGAGTGCGTTGCCATTTCCTCCTCTAGGGGATCTTCATGACCCAGGGATCAAACCTGTAACTCTTGATCTCCTGCATTGGCAGGCAGGCTCTTTACCACTAGCGCCACCTGGGAATCCCCATTTCATAGTACAATCTTTCAATAACACATAATGTATTTACTAACTGTTGTTTAGTTGCTAAGTAGTGTCCGACTCTTTTGCGACCCTATGAACTGTAGCCCACCAGGCTCCTCAATCCATAAGATTTCCCAGGTAAGAATACTGGAGGGGATGCCATTTCCTTCTCCAGGGGATCTTCCTTTTGCAGGGATTGAACCTGCATCTCCTACACTGGCAGGTGGATTCTTTACCACTGAGCCACCAGGGAAGCCCTTATTTACTAATAGAACCAAAGATCTCTGTATTGAGACCAAAAGTAGGTAAAACTAGAGTTGTTCAGCAATTAATGTTTCAGCATTTTATCTTATTTGAAAATGACCTAGATAGTCAATGAATCCCCATCATTTAATTTAGCAAAACTCAAGGGTGTAAATTACCAAAGAGATTTAGGAAACTTTTCAAGTAGAGATACCATGAAATAATTATTGTTAAAAATTTTACATAAAAACTCATATCTCATTTACATGTATTTTATTCATTTGTTTTTAATAATCATATTTAGATTACTCATAACGTTTGGGTGAGACATTAAAGCAATTAGTTATTTTTAGTCATTATCTTTTTTATTTTTGGTTGACAAATTGTATGTTACAGATAATGTAAGCTTATTTGATATTTAGTAAACCTAGTTAAAATAAAAGGATTATACTTAACTTTGATAACCCTGAAGACATATCTGGGCTTCCCCAGTGGTAAAGAATTGCTTCCTTGGCTTCCTCAGTGGTAAAGAATCCACTTACTAATGCAGAAGACACACTTTCAATCCATGGGTCTGGAAGATGTCCTGAACGAGGAAATGGCAACCCACTCCAGTCTTCTTGTCTGGAAAATCCATGGACAGAGGAGCCTGGCAGCCTACAGTCCATAGGATTGCAAAGAGTTGGACACAACTGAGCAACTGAGCATACACTTGAAGATATGCCTATATAAATTAAAACAGCAAAGTTAAAGCTAGCCTTTATTTACTGAAAGTTTCCTAGATCACCTGAACTTGAAAAACATTTGGGCTAATTTTCGTTATATTTTTTTTATAAGTTGTATATAGTACTTTTTTAAGTCAGTTAAAAAATGTTCTTTACAAATTAATTTTGGCAATGTCATTTAGAGGTAGAAAAAAATCACATCTATACATACATTTAAATAGACACAGAGAGCTCATAGTTTTGATTTTAAAGCTTTATTTATGGATTAGGTATAATACAAAAATCACTAGTTTATAAATAACAGTTGGAATAATTTAAATTCACTAGCTCAGATGGCTAAAGTCTTTTATTATTTGTGTAGAAGACTTTTAAGTTCTATATTCATCCTTGATAAGCAATTATAAGGAGGCTGTTTGGGCAAGAGAGTCTTTTTAGAACTTTGTGTTTAAAAAAGCCTCTTTTCCGTCTTTCCTTTTATCTTCAGGTTTTACTGCTTGAGCTAATCTGGGCTTAGTCTCAGGTAATATGGGCTATGTTTACATTTCAAAAACATGATAAGATTTATAACTTTTAAGGGACACAGAAAGAAAATGTAAATTTTCTCCAGGGAGTTTTGGAGTACATTTATCTGTTATCATAAGTCATAGCATAATTTTTTTTTTCTCAAGTACAGAGCAGTTTTGCTCCAATAGTCTGATGTCTTATAACATCTATAAGCATTTTGAGAGGATAGGAGCAGCCTTGGGACTAGTAAAGTTAGGTGGGTTTCGACTTGCTTCTAGAGTTGTACTTCTGGTTTAGCAAAAATTTGGAAGACAAAAATAATAGTTACTAGCCCTTGTGTGTTGATTACCAACTGATTTATTTTCTGATTATTTGCAGGAAAGCCTAGGGAATTGCTGAGGATATGTGGCAGTTCTTAAGAAGGGAAATTTATGTTGGATTCTTGTTTTAAGTCTAATTCCTGTCCTTTCAACTAAATAAAGGATTCCCTAGGGCTAGCTGTTATACTCCTCCGCCTTTTGATTTGATACTCTCTTTAGTCCATGGGGTTGCAAAGAGTTAGACAAGACTGAGTGACTGAACTGAACTAAGTACCAATATGACAGCTATTCAAATATATATGAGAATATATATATATATATATATATATATATATATATATATATATATATAAAACTATCTAAGAGAGCCTGAAGTATATTTCTTTTAAATACAGCCAATATAAAGGACCCACCATCTAGCCATGGATTCAGTTTAGTTCAGTTCAGTTGCTCAGTCGTGTCCAACTCTTTGCGACCCCATGAATTGCAGCACTCCAGGCCTCCCTGTCCATCACCAACTCAAACTCATGTCCATCGAGTCAGTGATGCCATCCAGCCATCTTATCCTCTGTCATCCCCTTCTCCTCCTGCCCCCAATCCCTCCCAGCATCAGGGTCTTTTCCAATGAGTCAACTCTTCACATGAGGTGGCCAAGTATTGGAATTTCAGGTTTAGCATCAGTCCTTCCAATGAACACCCAGGAATGATCTCCTTTAGGATGGACTGGTTAGATCTCCTTGCAGTCCAAGGGACTCTCAAGAGTCTTCTCTAAAACCACAGTTTAAAGCATCAATTCTTCGGCACTCAGCTTTCTTCACAGTCCAACTCTCACATCCATACATGACCACTGGAAGAACCATAGCCTTGACTAGATGGACCTTTGTTGGCAAAGTAATGTCTCTGCTTTTGAATATGCTATCTAGGCTGATCATAACTTTCCTTCCAAGGAGTAAGTGTCTTTTAATTTCATGGCTGCAATCACCATCTGCAGTGATTTTGAAGCCCCCAAAAATAAAGTCTGACACTGTTTCCACTGTTTCCCCATCTATTTCCCATGAAGTGATGGGACCAGATGCTATGAACTTGGTTTTCTGAATGTTGAGCTTTAAATCAACTTTTTCACTCTCCTCTTTCACTTTCATCAAGAGGCTTTTTAGTTCCTCTTCACTTTCTGCCATAAGGGTGGTGTCATCTGCATATCTTAGGTTACTGATATTTCTCCTGGCAATCTTGATTCCAGCTTGTGCTTCTAGCCCAGCGTTTCTCATGATGTACTCTGCATATAAGTTAAATAAGCAGGGTGACAATATGTAGCCTTGACGTACTCCTTTTCCTATTTGGAACCAGTCTGTTGTTCCATGCCCAGTTCTAACTGTTGATTCTTGACTTGCATACCGGTTTCTTAAGAGGCAGGTCAGGTGGTCTGGTATTCCCATCTCTTTCAGAATTTTCCACAGTCAAAGGCTTTGTCACAGTCATTAAAGCAGAAATAGATGTTTTTTTGGAACCCTCTTGCTTTTTTAATGATCCAGCAGATGTTGGCAATTTGATCTCTGTTTCCTCTGCCTTTTCTAAAATCAGCTTGAACATTATTAAGCCATGTATTAGTAGTGTCTTATATTCATTTAAAATAGCAACTCAGCCAGTAAGCCTTTTAATGGAAAGACCATGAAGTATCTTTCTAGACCCAGAATAAATCTTTGCCATGGACCTAAGCCATATCCCTGGAGAGGGAACAGATGATGCAACTCCTGATATCTAAAAATTTACTCCCAAGGAGAGTTTAAGAAAGCAAAGGCCTCAATTGTACGGGGCATGAGGATTGTATAGTGAAAATGGTGTCTCCAATCTTTCACAGAAACATGAGCAGCCTCTAGTTATAAATCTGCTAATCTGCTAATCAGCACCTTAAGTAGGTGCTGAAATAGACTTTCCCCAAAACTAACAAGGCTCAATGAATGTTGAGATGACAAAAGCCCCTTATGGATTGAGATCCTTCATGACAAATTCCTCTGAGAGCTGGCACGGCCAGACAAAGAATTTGCTGTTTTTACTTCTTGTCTCAGAACCCCACTCTATTCAATTGGCTACCAGATGCACCATAGTAAATGTGCCTTCTAGCTGGTACAGAGCAGAAGAGCAGAGCAAATATTCTCAGTGGACATGAAGCCAGTCTCTTAGGCCACTGAACAAGGTGAAAGAAAAAACGTCATCTGGTTTTGACATAGCAGACCCACAGAAAGGTTTGTCAAAATAGACTGCAGTCTAATGAGAAATGATCTCACCAGTCTGGGAGGCTGGCTGGAATAGCAGGCTTACATAGGACTTTTGCCTGTTCTTCTGCCCCATGGTTCTTCCTCCTTCTAACAAATAGCACAACTGACAGAGACAGAGAAAAAGTGACCATCTTTGAGAGGAAAGACTGAATTAAAACCAAGAATGCTCATTACCAAATACCAGAGTTGTTATGTGTAAGAAACTAACTTGACAAATACTCTCTCCTGATAATCTTAATTGAGAGAGTAAGAAGAGACTCTTTCTTTCCACCAGACCTTGCAGGCAGAGATCCAGAAGGCTGATATGGTAAGAAATCTTACCTTCTATTGATGTTTGTTGCGCACCCCAGGATCTCAGCTGGGGCTGCCTTAGGGCAGAAAGTGGGGTCCAGCCAGTCTCTTTGGTTGGTTTACCAACTGCAGGGGTGGACAAAATTTCCCCCTCAGGAGTTCTTGTGGCTGGACTAACAATAAAATTGACACAATACAAACTAAAAGAGAAAAAGAAACATTTTAATTTGCTCAGGAAGTTTTAAAGAAATAGGGCCTAAGAAGTGGCCAAAGCAGGCAGCTTTTATACTTTTTAGACAAAGAAATAACAATACTTGCAAGGAATTGACAGGACATATAAATTTTAGGCTTAGATGCTTAAATAGTAAAGCATCTAAAAAAAATTTGGGCTTAAGATAATAAATTTTAAAAATATCAAGATTTTTTTTATACAGGCTTCTTATCTGAATTTTCTGTCTCTGGAGATAAGAGTTGTCCTTCTACCTTCAGATGCAGGAAGTGTGCCTTTCACAGGAGACTTTCATTTCTTGCTTTCAGGGAGACAGAGAAGTGAGTCAAAGTGTTTCTCTTGCATTGGTGATTTTAGAAGAAACTTTAATTCAAAATAAACACTATGCCATCCAGGCATATTTAGGGGCAGGCTTCCTTGGGCTTCAGCAAATGTTATGCAATTACATGTATTAAAAAGGATTATGAGAATATTATAAGTACCTTATATCAATAAATTAATTCAAGGACAGATAAGTAATATCTTCCAGAAAATAGAAACAGAGAGAATAGTTTCAAATTTACTTTGTGAATCTAACAGACTTTGATATCCAAATTAAACAAAGACAAGAAAAGGAGCCATACTTAGAGAGGGAGTTTGATTTTCAAAAAGTGAAGAAAAGTTGTTTAGATCAGTGTGAGAAGTTCAAAATTTGGATAAATGAGAAAGTGTTATATCTACTAAAGGGGACTTCGAGCATAGCACAGAACAGAAGCCCCATTTTGAGAACAGGTGGCAGGCAATTTGTAGATCAAAGGTTATCGAATTTCCTTATGTTTCCTAATAACAGTAGCTATTACATGAGCAAAATTACTGATAATGAGAAATCTTTAAAAAAATGTATTCATAAGGGATCTCAAACTGGCCATGCTGGTTGAGTTGTCTTCCTGGGAGGTTTTGTGAGATCATCTCAGAATTTTAAAACATGGATGTGAATAATTTAGGCAAGGTTAAGCGCTTGCCTGATGAGAGTCAACACATTTTATTGATTTTATGTCTGTAAAAAACACATAACATGAGATCCAGCCTCTTCACAAAATTTAAGTGGACAGAAAAGTGTTTTTAATTATAAGCACAGTATCATACAGCAAATCTCTAGAACTTTTTCATCATGCATAACTGAAACTTGATACCCATTGAATAACAATTTCCCTTTTCTCCAACCCCTGGTAACCATGTTCCTACTTTCTGTTTCTATGAGTTGACTACTCTGAATATCTTATATAAGTGGGATCATATGATGGGAACTGAAAAAAAACAAAGCTCTGCCTGATATTGTTAGAGAAAACTTTAAAAGAAAAAGACAGTAAGAGGATTCACTTAGGAATCTTACAGTTATATCAGTTATATCTCAATAAAACTGAAATAAAAATATAAGTAAAATTAAATAACAACAACAACAAAAAAACCCAGGAGATTCCTGAAGGCCTAAATTGATTCATTTTAGTATTTAAAACAAGTAGAGGCGTTGGATAGGCAAATGAATCTTATTTAACCTGGAAATAATAATAAATAGAAACTACTAAAATGACATTTAAAAATCTATGCATATATATTTACTATTTATATAAAATATCAACTGGGCTCATAATTGCTTAATTTTAGTGTGTTAATATACTTGGAAATATATATCAATATATTTAGATTGAGATAGAGATGTAAATAACATCAGTTTTTTTCTATATATCTTACTGTTGTTGTTGTTCAATTACTATGTGGTGTCTGACTCTTTGTGACCCCATGGCCTGCAGCACACCAGGCTTCCCTGTCCTTCACTATCTCCCAGAATTTGCTCAAATGCATGTAAATTGAGGCAATGATGCCATCCATCCATCTCATCCTCTATTGTCCCTGTCTCCTTCTGCCCGCAATCTTCCCCAGCATCAGAATCTTTTCTAGTGAGTTAGTTAGCTCTTTGCATCAAATGGTCAAATTATTGGAGCTTAGGCTTCAGCATCAGTCCATCCAGCGAATATTCAGGGTTGATTTCCTTTAGGACTGACTAGTTTGATCTCCTTGCAGTCCAAAGGACTCTCAAGAATCTTCTCCAGCACGATAGTTCAAAATCTTCAGTTCTTCAGTGCTCAACCTTCTTTATGGTCCAACTCTCACATCTGTACATGACTACTGGGAAAACCATAACTTTGACTAGATCGACACTTGTCAGCAAAGTAATGTCTCTGTTTTTTAATATGTTGTCTAGGTTTGTCATAGCCTTTCTTCCAAGGAGCAAGCATCTTTTAATTTCATGGCTGCAGTCACTGTCTTCAGTGATTTTGGAGCCCAGGAAAAGAAAATCTGTCACTGTTTCCGCTGTTTCCCCATCTATTTGCCATGGAGTGATGGGACTGGATGCCATGGGATGCCCATAATTAGCTTTTACATTTAAAGATTACAGAATGTTTTGTACAGGATTTAAGCAATGTGGGTCTCTCACACACACACATGAATTTATTTACTGAACACTTTCATGCAGTATTTTAGTAAGTATTTACTGAACACTGGGCACTTCCCTTTCCAGTCCCCAAGAAGAATATAGGCATACTCTCAGTGTGTTCATGACACAAGTGAGGGGACAGATGCAGACATGTGGAAACTTAATAGAATATTCTGATGCGATGGAACATAAGTCAAACATTGTGTGTGTGAGTGAAAGATGTAAACAATCATGGTTAAAACTGATACTGTGCATACAGGGAGATGTTAAATTGACTTTGCAAAAACAGCAATAGCCTGATACCTATTCAATGGATTCTAGAGCTAGTGTGTAAAATTTGTAACTTAACATTAATTTATAATACTTAAAACTGTATAATAAATATAGCAATTAATTTCCAGGAATCTATTCAGAGTAATTCTATTAAGCATATATTGATTATTGTTTTACTAAATAGCATCTAAAAATACAAAAAGATTTAGTTTACCTTTGAGGAGATTATTGCGTATTTTGTTTTACATACATAGGCTTCTTTTGTATGTTTTGCTTAGGAATTTTTTCCACATTTAGACTATTTTTAATATTTTTTCAAGCCACTACATATATATCTTTCTCATTCTTTCTAATTGCTGCATAGTATTTTGTAGTTTACTGTATTATAATTTATCTAATCTTTCCAAATTTGATGATCATTTGCATTGTCTTCATATACTAATATTTACAAGCAAAATTAAATGAAAGCTTTTGTCTGACTCCTTGTGTCTGTCTGCAGCTATTTCTCTATGAGGGTAAGCAAAATGTGGAATTTTTACTTTAATTATAATTTTTTACAATGTCCTTTGTTTCCCTTCAGAGAAGGCAATGGCACCCTAGTCCAATACTCTTGCCTGGAAAATCCCATGGATGGAGGAGCCTGGTGGGCTACAGTCCATGGGGTCACTAAGAGTTGGACACTAAGAGTTGGACTAAGCAGCTTCACTTTCACTGTTCACTTTCATGCACTGGAGAAGGAAATGGGAACCCACTCCAGTGTACTTGCCTTGAGAATCCCAGGGACCAGAGGAGCCTGGTGGGCTGCCGTCTATGGGGTTGCAGAGTTGGACACGACCGAAGTGACTTTGTTTCCCTTAAATTTTCAGTTTTCTTTGGGATTTATCTTGATCCTTCTCTTCTTGGCTATTGTTATTGGTGAACATTTTTGACATTGTCCTTTATACTAATAAGTAAAGAATTATCATTTTAGGTAATAGTGCATGAGCTTTAAGATGTGCATTTTTAAGTTACTTGGCCCAAACAAATGATTCTCTGAAGTAGAAGGCTGGCTGCAGGGTGATACAAATGAATGTAATTTATAAAGTATCAGGCTTTGATTAAAAGAGATGAGCATATGAGCCGGAATTTACCTTAATTGCAGGTTTAAAATCAGACCCCAGCTGATTACAAGTCTCTGATTCATTCAAATCCATCGCCCACTGATAAGATTTAGGACAAGATGTGATGAAGCTTCATGATAAACGTTTGGAGGTTGATGGAGGAAAAGAGAAGAGTCAATAATGCCTAAATTTTATAATTTTCTACAGTGCTCAAAACAGGCTCCCCTCTGGGACCTCTTCTGATTCAGTCCTTTAGGTAAAACTCAGGACCCTTAACTCAGCAGTAATATTGTATTTCACACAATCTTATGAGCTCGGTTTGCTGAGAGCTGCATGGTGTTGTTCATTATCACTGAGAAAGGCCACTGCAGTGTGGTAATAAACAGAGGAAGGCATGTGCTAGATCTAAGTGGCCTCAGATTTATTTCTGGAGCTTTGGAAGCATGGTCAGTGAACCAAATAAAACGATCTGTGGTTTATCTTTGGGCAGCACAGCTGTACCAGCAAATATGAAAAAAAGTTCTCAGAAAAAAAATTTTTTTTAAGTCAGAATAGTTACTCTGCAAGTGATTCTCAATCTTGGCTGTACCTTGAAATCATCTGCAAGACGATTTCAAACGATTGATTCCCAGGCCTCTCTGGGACTATTTGATTCAGAATCCCTGATTGTAAGTCCAAGTATTAGTGTATTTTATAGTTACCTGATGATTCTAATGTGTGGCCAACTGGGGAAGTGCTATGGATTTGTGAATATAGAACAAGCTTTCTAGCTTGGAAGATTTTGGAAATCTATATCACATAATTATGACTGTTCTCCATGTGAACAATTTACTCTGTCTCCCTTTGGAAAATTGCTCTCCTTATTGGCTTTGGGGTATGTGTTTGTGCGTGCTTGCGTGCGTGTGTGTGTGTATGTGTGTGTGTGTGTGTGTCCTTCTTCCACTATTATTGTGGGGGATTAAAATTGTAACAGTTTTTGCAGTTTTTCTCATACACTGGGATCCTGAGCCCACATCAAGGTAATTAACTTTTATGAAGCTAAATTTTCTAATTTTCTCCTGGGGAAAAATACTTGCAGATAAATACTTCTCTTTCAAGACCTTTGTATTTCTAGAGGGACATGGTAAGGGCAGACTGGCTTAGTTCATCTCCATAATAATACAGTACTTCTATAATTAATGTAATAATTGAATAAAACAGATCTTAAATTAATTACTGTTTTAGTGTCATATAGTACACCTTTTCTGTAAATCAGAGAAACTACAATGTATTTGCATACACAAATATGGCTTTCTATTCTGGAGCTTATTTTTGCATTATACAACACTAGCCAATTTAAATTTTTTTTTAGTGTGAAAAAAATAAAAACATTCACCGAACTTTCTGGATTGGAGTTGATACTCCACCCTGTGTTATTTTGTCGTTACACTTATCAGTGTATATATTTACATTTCTAAATTTTTATTGTAATTTCACTATTACATTTAATTTAGAAATGCATAGATCTGGATCCACATTCTTGAAAGCAAGACAGTCTTAATTAGTTTTGTTTTACTGATTATAAAACACATTTATTTTTATTAAGAATTTATTAATATAGTTGAAATGTAATGTGGTTTTATCTCAATTCCAAACCCATGGCAGAAATATTTATAGATAAAATTATGATACTTATTAATAACTGAAGTATAAGATGTCAGAATTATCTATAAAGAGGCCTGCAGCAAGCATCATCATAGTTTATGATGAAACTTAGAAAATATTCCTCTTGTGTTGGTCCTAATTCTTTCCACTTCTTTTCAACACTATAGCGATGGTCATATTCATTGCATTAGGACAAAGAAAATAAATTACTTTAATAGTAGTGTTTTAGTATAAAGTACCCCAAATCTAGAAACAAATGATTAAGATGTTTAGAGAGTAAGTATAAATTCAGAATACATATAGCCAAAAAAAGAAATCAAATGCATTTCTCTTTTTTAATAGCAGTTAGAAAATGAAAAGAAAAAATACTTAAAATAGGATTGATAATATAAAATAGGTAAAATATCTAGGAATAAATCTAAATAAAAGATTGATAAGACACTTATGGAAATAATTATAAAAATTGTATTTAAATATGAACAAAGTCTTAAATGAAGTTAGATCCATATTCAAATTTATCCATAGGCAAAGTATTAACAGGACTTCCCAGGTGGTACAGTGGTAAAGAATCCTCCTGCTAATGCAGAAAACACAAAAGACATGGGTTCTATCCCTGGGTTGGGAAGATCCCTTGGAGTAGGAAATAGCAACCCACTCCAGTATTCTTGCTTAGAAAATTCCATGAACAGAAAATCCTGGGCTACAGTTTCCTGGCTAGAATCCACAGTGTTGCTATGAGTCAGACGTGACAGAGCAACTGATCACACATAGCATTAACATGCAGTCCCTATATAAATGTTATTTTTTTAAACGACTTGATAACCTCACTGGATTTATATCAGGGAGCAAATATCAAAAGTATTCATTTCTGAAGAATAAGTGTAAGTGTGTCTAAAAATACATCAAGAAATATATATCAAAATTAGTGAAGGTAAAGAAGTTACCCTCATATGAGCTTGTCAGCATAGATACTTGGGTTTCCTTGCAGTGTGTTTAGGGGCTGAGTTCCAAGAAGCACTATTAACAAATGAAGATAGAATCTGAAGATCACATAAAGCCCAATTTTAGAATTAAGCAATGTGACATCTCGTCTCAGTTTTTTGTTAGGCTAGCTCACAGGATTAGCTAAGATTCAAACAGAGAGAAAAGAGACTGTCCTTCTTGAGGAGTGGTTGACAAGGTCACTTGACAGAAAAGTTTGTAGAATGAGAGATAAATGCTACACCCAATGTGCAAACACTGTCTACTTCATTATCATGCTCTCTGCCCTGCATCGCTGGGAAAGCAATGGGCTCTTCAATACTAAGTTGGGACAAATGATAATTCCTTAGTGGGGGAAACAACATAAAACTTTAGAGGTTTTGTTCTAAGTTACTAGTTAGACATCATAATTTTTGACACATATTAAATAGCACATGATAGATATTTGTAAATCTGTATGAACTGACAAAGGACAGTAACCAAAAATAAATAAAATTATTCAAAATCATTAAGACATAAAATATTAAAAGTGTATTAAAGAAATTAATAGAAATTTCACAAAGTATATAATAAATGTCTTATAAATATATGACAGGATGGTCACCCTCAGTCATGGGAGTGCAAATCAAAACTGTAATGTTATTTATTTTTATATTCTTGAGATTAGAAAAATAATCAGAAAATACCAAATATTTACAAAGATACATGTACACACAAACACACACACACATCCCAAGATATATTTATAAAGGAGGGTGCACACTCTAAGTTCTTTTTTCCTTGAAGATTTCTTTTTATTTCAAATTAAAAGAACTTATTAGATACCATGTGATTCCACACAGAGTTTTGAACAAAGTTGTAAAAAACATGCACTAGATTTGATCTTTATTTCAAAGCTTAGTTCTAATGGCATTTATAGTTCAAAGGCTTTCAGAGTTGTATCTTTTCTTGTTGCTTATTTCAAACATACACACCCTTGAATCACTGGATCTTCTTATTCTCTTTCATTTCGTCATTCATACTAGCAAGTTCTTTTCTGTGCTCATCCCTTTCTAATAAAATGTTGTCAGATGTAGCCAACTGAAAGCAAAGCACACTATACCACTAAAATTCTGTTTTCTAAACTTTCCTGCCAATGCTTAATATTCATGTGTATATCATCTGTCCTTTCAATTATTTTCATGAAATATTTTACTACTTTGTTACATGGATTTTCATCTTTCCAGCTTCCAGTAACTCCTTCTGCATTCCCCATTTATATAATGCTCTACAAACATACACACTCACGAGCGGTGTGCAGTAAATATACATAAGTAACAATTATAAAGAAAAATAGGCAGTTTATTAGTAAAAAAAAAAAGAGTGATTATTTCTGTGGGAGAGAGTAAAAGTGATACTAATAAGAAAAGCACAGTGTGTTTCTAAAATATGTGATAAATGGTTTGTCACCTGGTTGCTAATTGCATGCATTTATTTATATTTATAATCTCATTCTACTTTTAAACTTAACAGATACATGTCTTTGATATATGTTGTAACATTTTTTGTAGTTAAAAAATACTAAGTGCCTCAGTTAGACTAGGAAGCTAACATTGCTTAAAGAGACTGACTTTAAGAAAGATTATTGAAGTCTGGATATGTCACATAGAAGGTAACTATTTGGGAAGAATTCCTATTGGAGAAGAATAGAAAGTTGAACAGTACTTGCAGAATATCAAAGCAAATTAAAGAATCATTGGAAAAATCTAGAAAGCTAGTGAACATCGGGCTCCTAATGTGAATTTAACACATAAATTAGAAAATAGCAAACTCATCTTTTAAGGAAAATACAACATCACTTCAGAATTCTAGTTTTTATTTTTTAATTGATTAATATTAGTGGCTGGCTTTTGACATTGAGTGCTTGGGTGCAATATAATAAAATAATAATGTTTTATGTGGTATAATTAAAAATATATTGGCCTTTGTCTCATTGCCCTAGCACAAAACTCGTAAAATGCTCAGAATTTCTTGAGTGATAGGCGCGTCTTTTTTTACTCCTAAGGAGCCACTTTTCCAGCAGCTCTGAGTTTATATTAATAAGGTGAGTTAAAATGGGGCCCCTAGAAAGTGCACAATGGGGGCTGGTCACCAGAACGTTAAGTGATTAAAGGTTTGGAAATACCAGCAGAATGCATGGATTCCTGCGAAAGGGGGCAGTGCTACAGATTAAGCTCTGTATAAACGCATGAGTAAGAAGAGTTGATGAGCTTTCAGGCTGGTGAACATGTAAACTGCTGAGAGGGTGGTGCACCCCAGTCCCTGGGGTCCAGAGGATTCTGCATTTGGGACCCTCCAGATGTTATTCCATGTACCTCCTCATCTGACTTTTTGCACACAGTCTTTGTAATATATATATTTTTTTATTTTTAGTTTTTTATTTTTTAAATTTTAAAATCTTTAATTCTTACATGCATTCCCAAACATGAACCCCCCTCCCACCTCCCTCCCCAGAACATCTTTCTGGGTCATCCCCATGCACCAGCCCCAAGCATGCTGCATCCTGCGTCAGACATAGACTGGCGATTCAATTCACATGATAGTATACATGTTAGAATGTCATTCTCCCAAATCATCCCACCCTCTCCCTCTCCCTCTGAGTCCAAAAGTCCGTTATACACATCTGTGTCTCTTTCCCTGTCTTGCATACAGGGTCGTCATTGCCATCTTCCTAAATTCCATATATATGTGTTAGTATACTCTATTGGTGTTTTTCTTTCTGGCTTACTTCACTCTGTATAATTGGCTCCAGTTTCATCCATCTCATCAGAACTGATTCAAATGAATTCTTTTTAACCGCTGAGTAATACTCCATTGTGTATATGTACCACAGCTTTCTTATCCATTCATCTGCTGATGGACATCTAGGTTGTTTCCATGTCCTGGCTATTATAAACAGTGCTGCGATGAACATTGGGGTACATGTGTCTCTTTCCATTCTGGTTTCCTCAGTGTGTATGCCCAGAAGTGGGATTGCTGGGTCATATATTTTATAATAAACTGGTAAACATAAGGAAATGTTTCTCTGAATTCTATGAACAACTACTGTAGCAAATTAATAGAACCCGAGCACAGACTTGTGAAATTTTGTTTATAGCCAGTTCACTTAACCTGTGCGATTGAATGCTATCTCCAGTTACATAGTGTAACTGAGTTAAATTTGTGGGACATGGTGAGTCAGTGTCCACTAAGAGTTGGATTAATTGCTTGGTGATGTTGGGAAATAAACACATTAAAATTATACTTAACATTGCAAGTAGTATATAATGAATTTACATTGTATACACACACACACACACACACACACATACATATATAAAGAATCTGTCTACAATGTGGGAAACCTTGGTTCTATCCCTGGGTTGGGAAGATCCCCTGGAGAAGGGGAATGGCTACTACCTACCCCAGTAATCTGGCCTGGAGAGTACCATGAACTGTATAGTCCATGGGGTTGCAAAGAGTCAGACACGACTGAGTGACTTTCACTTTCACTTTCATATTATACATATATATATATAAAGCAGTGACAGATAATTAATATGTGTTATTGTGCTTTTGTTCAGGGCATCAAGTTTTCATCAAACATATGTATGAAAGAGAAACAGCTTACATTTTTAAATGTTTACATTTTAGCTGATTTCATTTTTGTAAATAGAAGAACCATGTAAATGGGGTAAATGTTTAATGGTATGAAATAATTCTATTGTTCAATACAAACAAATTTTGAATATTTGATTAACCCAATTAGAGTGCTGATGCAAGTGCATGCTTCTTTAACAAGCCCCGCAGCTATTCCACAAGAGAAGGTGAAGAAAGTTGGGAATGTAAATATAATGCTGAAAATATTTCAAGAGCAGGTAAATCAGAAACTCTAAATCTATAATTCGTCACATGAAAAAATAACTCCTCTCAGAACTAAGTAAAAATTTGTTCTGTCAAAATCAGTTCTTGTATTGAAAGTACAACAACAGCTGTACTAAGTAGTGTCAAATATATAATGTTTCCTTTATTGTCTTTACACTGTGATTTTTGAAGATTTGGAAAGATTGCTTGCTTTGATATATAAAACAAAGAGAGAGACAAGCAGACATTCAGGCATATGAAGGAAAAATAATTAGTTCTTTCTCTGTTGTGGTCTTAGTCATGAGCCAATTTAAATTTTTTGATTGGTGCGGATAGATACCAGCTAAATCAGCAGCTAAAGGGACCAAAATTAAAGAGACCCAGACAGTACCAAATATTGATAAGTTTTATTGAGCTGAAAATGCCAAATATAGTTGACGGGAGTATAACTTGGAAAATTTGCTTTCTAAAACTGTTTGGCATTATCTATTAAAGCTGAAATACACATTTTTGAGGTATACTAAGAAACATACACTTCCAGGTTTATATACAACATAAATGCATGTATGTTGTACATTCATTCATACATATGTTCATATGCACATACAATAATTTTAGTAACAGCATCATTCATCATGGTCTCAAACTGGAAAAAACACAATTGCATGTTATCAAGCAAGTGAGTAGATTAATAATAGCAGATTCATAAAATGGAATAATACAGTCAGTTCAGTTCAGTTCAGTGGCTCAGTCATGTCCAACTCTTTGTGACCCCATGGACTGCAGGGACGTGAGGCTTTCCTGTTCATTACCAACTCCTGAAGCATCCTAAAATTCATGTCTATCAAGTTGGTGATGCCATTCAACCATCTTATCCTCTGTTGTCCCCTTCTCCTCCTGCCTTCAATCTTTCCCAGCATCAGGGCCTTTTCCAATGCATCAGTTCTTCACATCAGGTGGCCAAAATATTGGAGTTTCGACTTCAACATCAGTCCTTCCAATGAATATTCAGGACTGATTTACTTTAGGAATGACTGGTTGGATCTCCTTGTTGTCCAAGGGACTCTCAAGAGTCTTCTCCAACACCACAGTTCAAAAGCATCAATTCTTCGGCACTCAGCTTTCTTTATAGTCCAATTCTCACATCCATATATGACTACTGGAAAAACCATAGCTCTGACTAGACAGATGATTGTTGGCAAAGTAATGTCTTCTGCTTTTTAATATGCTGTCTAGGTTGGTCATAGCTTTTCTTTGAAGGAGCCAGCGTCGTTTAATTTCATGGCTGCGGTCACCATCTGCAGTGAGTTTGGAGCCCAAGAAATTAATACACTGCTGCTGCTGCTGCTGCTAAGTCACTTCAGTCGTGTCTGATTCTGTGCAACCCCATAGATGGCAGCCCACCAGGCTTCGCCATCCCTGGGATTCTCCAGGCAAGAACACTGGAGTGGGTTGCCATTTCCTTCTCCAATGCGTGAAGGAGAAAAGAGAAAGTGAAGTTGCTCAGTCATATCTGACTGGTAGCAACCCCATGGACTGCAGCCTACAAGGCTCCTCTGTCCATGGGATTTTCCAGGCAAGAGTACTGGAGTGGGTTGCGATTGCCTTCTCCGAATTAGTACGCTGGACAATAGTAAATCATCAATAGCTTGACAAAAGAAGCAGAAGTGACTTATCAAACCAATATTGGGCAACAAAAGAAAAGCCAGGCAAAGTATACACATATATTATTCCTTTTACTATAAATTCAAAAGAAAGCAGAACCATTCTAATTTGTTAGTGGTCAAGATAGTAAATACCAATAACCTCAGATATGCAGATGACACCACCCTTATGGCAGAAAGTGAAGAGGAACTAAAAAGCCTCTTGATGAAAGTGAAAGTGGAGAGTAAAAAGTTGGCCTAAAGCTCAACATTCAGAAAATGAAGATCATGGCATTGGGTCCCATCACTTCATGGGAAATAGATGGGGAAACAATAGAAACAGTGCCAGACTGCATTTTTTGGGGCTCCAAAATCACTGCAGATGGTGACTGCAGCCATGAAATTAAAAGACGCTTATTCCTTGGAAGAAAAGTTATGATCAGCCTAGATAGTATATTAAAAAGCAGACATTACTTTGCTGACTAAGGTCCGTCTAGTCAAGGCTATGGTTTTTCCAGTGGTCATGTATGGATGTGAGAGTTGGACTGTGAAGAAGGCTGAGCGCCAAAGAATTGATGCATTTGAACTGTGGTGTTGGAGAAGAGTCTTGAGAGTCCCTTAGACTGCAAGGAGATCTAACCAGTCCATTCTGAAGGAGATCAGCCCTGGGATTTCCTTGGAAGGAATGATGCTAAAGCTGAAACTCCAGTACTTTGGCCACCTCATGTGAAGAGTTGACTCATTGGAAAAGACTGATTCTGGGAGGGATTGGGGGCAGGAGGAGAAGGGGATGACAGAGGATGAGATGGCTGGATGGCATCACTGACTCAATGGATGTGAGTCTGATTGAACTCCGGGAGTTGGTGATGGACAGGGAGGCCTGGCGTGCTGCGATTCATGGGGTCGCAAAGAGACAGACATGACTGAGTGACTGTACTGAACTGATCTGAACTGAACTAAAGATAGTAAATAATCATGGGAAGGAGAGTAGGATTGGAGGCAGAACATGTGAGCTTTTATTTTTTTCCTTTCGTATTAATTACATGGATGAACACATCATGATATTTTATGAAGTTTACCTTTTTATATGTGTGCTATTCTACAATAAGCAGTTGTTTTGTTGTTTTTAATGCCAGCACTAAAGAAATCATTATAGAATCATTTCCTGATCATTTGGATTAATATCTTAAATCTCTCTTTCTCTCATATAATCAGTGTCACTGGATACTCAGGAGTATTTCAAAATTGTTTTCTTAGCAATGAAGGATATTGATCTGTAATTTTATTTTCTGGTAATATACTTGTCTAATTTTTTAAATCAAGAAAGTACTGTTATTAAATAGATTATATTTTCTCAAAAGAGTGGATATTATAGTAGTGATATTCTTCCTTTTTTTGTTGGAGTATAGATGTTTTACACTGCTGTGTCAGTTTCCGGTGTACAGCAAAGCAAACCAGCCATATGTAACACATATCCCCACTTTTTTTGAATTTCCTTAAAGTTTAGAACTGACCTGTTGACATACATAGTATAGCTTGCTAGAATTTTTTATTGAGATTGCATTGAATCTATAGATCAGTTTGGAAAGATCTGGTATCTTGACAATATTGAATCTTATTATACATGAACATAGAATATCTCTTGACTTATTTGATTCTTATTTGAACTTATTCATCAGTTTTGCATTTCTCCAATGACTGGTGATGTTGAGCATCTTTTCATATATTTTTTGGCTATTTTTCTCCAGGTTTGTAACGATTAACACTTAAAAATTTTTTATTTTATATTTGAGTATAGCTGATTTACAACATTTTGTTAGTTTCAGGTGTACAGGAAACAGATGTAGTTACATATATATATATATATATATATTATATAACCATTCTTTTTCAGATACTTTTCATACATAGGTTATTACAGAATATTGAATAGAGTTCCCTGTGCTATACAATGGGTCCCTTTTGATTATTTTATTTCTGGTGTGTATATGTTAATCCAAAACTCCTAATTTATCCCTTCCGCTCCTGTTTCCCCTTTGGTAACCATAAATTTGTTCTCAAACTCTGTGGGTCAGTTTCTGTATTCTAAATAAGTTCCCTTGTGTCATCATTTTAGATTCCACGGGCAAGTGAGATGATATTTCTCTGTCTGTCTTACTTCACTCAGTATGACAATTTCTAGATCTACGTATGTTGCTGCAAATGCCCTTATTTCATTATTATGGCTGACTAATATTGCATTGTATACATGTACCATATCTTCTTTGTTCATTCCGCTGTTAATGGAAATTTAGGGTGCTTTGATATTTTGGAAATTATAATTACTGCTATAGTGAATATTGGGGTGCATGTGTCTTTGCAAATTATGGTTTTCTCTGGATATATGCCAGGGAATGAGGTTGCTGGATCATATGTTTCTTCTCTTTTTAGTTTTCTTACGGAATCTCTTACAGTTCTCTGTAATGGATGTACTAATTACATTCCCACCAACAGTGTAGGAGGATTCACTTTTCTCCACATCTTCTCAACATATATTGTTTGTATATTTTTTGATAATGGCTCTCATAAACTCCTTATTGCCGAATTCAGACTTAAATTGAAAAAATAGGGAAAACCACAAGGCCATCCAGGTATGACATAAATCAAATCCCTTACAATTACACAGTGGAAGTAACAAATAGATTCAAGGGATTTGAACTGATAGAGTGCCCGAAGAACTATGGACAGAGGTTCATGACATTGAACAGGATCAAACCATCCACAAGAAAAAGAAATGCAAAAAGGCAGAATGGTTGTCTGAGGAGGCCTTACAAATAGCTGAGAAAGAAGAGAAGCTGAAGGCAAAGGAGAAAATGAAAGATATACCCATTTGTATGCAGAGTTCCAAAGAACAACAAATAGATAAGAAAGACTTCCTCAGTGATCAGTGCAAAGAAATAGAGGAAAATAATAGAATGGGAAAGACTAGATACCTCTTCAAGAAAATTAGAGATACCAAGAGAACATTTAATGCAAAGATAGGCACAATAAAGGACAGAAAGTGTATGGACCTAACAGAAGCTGAAGGTATTAAGACGAGGTGGCAAGAATACACAGAACTATACAAAAAAGATCATCATGACCCAGATAATCATGATCATGTGATCACTCACCTAGAGCCAGACATGTTGGAATGTGAAGTTAAGTGGGCCTTTAGAGAATCCCGTGGACAGAGGAGCCTGGTGGGCTGCTGTCCATAGAGTTGCACAGAGTCAAACACAACTGCAGCAACTTAGCATACATGCATGCATTGGAGAAGGAAATAGAAACCCACTCCAGTATTCTTCCCTGGAATACTGGGACAGAGGAGCCAGGTAGGCTGCAGTCTATGTGGTCACACAGAGTGGGACACAACTGAAGTGATTAGCAGCAGGAGCAGCTAATCAGAAGCATCACTACAAACAAAGCTAGTGGAGGTGATGGAATTCTAGTTGAGCTATTTCAAATCCTAAAAGATGATACTGTGAAAGTGCTGCACTCAATATGCCAGTAAGTTTGGAAAACTCAGCAGTGGCCACAGACCTGGAAAATTCTATTTTCATTCCAATCCCAAAAAGGCAATGCCAAAAATGTTCAAACTACCGCACAACTGCACTCATCTCACACACTAGCAAAGTAATGCTCAAAATTTCACAAGCCAGCCTTCAACAGTATGTGAATCGTGAACTTCCAGATGTTCAAGCTGGATTTAGAAAAGGCAGAAGAATCAGAGATCAAATTGTCGACATCTTTTGGATCATCAAAAAAGCAAGGGAGTTCCAGAGAGACATCTACTTCTGCTTTATTGACTACATCAAAACCTTTGACTGTGTGAATCACAATAAACCATGGAAAATTATTAAAGATGGAAATACCAATTTACCTGCCTCCTGAGAAATATGAAATCTGAATTCAGGTCAAGAAGCAACAGTTAGAACTGGACATGAAACAACAGACTGGTTCCAAATCGGGAAAGGAGTACGTCAAGGCTGTATATTGTCACCCTGGTTATTTAACCTCTATGCAGTGTACATTATGAGAAATGCCAGGCTGGGTGAAGCACAAGCTGGAATCAGGATTGCCAGGAGAAATAGCAATAACCTCAGATATGCAGATAAAACCACCCTTATGGCAGAAAGTGAAAAAGAACTAAAAAGCCTCTTGATGAAAGTGAAAGAGGAGAGTGAAAAAGTAGACTTAAAACTCAACATTCAGAAAACTAAAATCATGGCATCTGGTCTCATCACTTTATGGCAGATAGATGGAGAAACAATAGAAACTGTTAGAGACTTTTTTTGGGCTGGCTCCAAAAGCACTGCGGATGGTGACTGCAGCCATGAAATTAAAAGACACTTACTCCTTAGAAGAAAAGCTATGACCAACCTAGACAGCATATTAAAAAGCAGAAACATAACTTTGTCTACAAAGTTCCATCTAGTCAAAGCTATGATTTTTTTTCAGTAGTCATGTATGGATGTAACAATTGGACTATAAAGAAAGCTGAGCACTGAAGAATTGATGCTTTTGAACTGTGGTAATGGAGAAGACTCTTGAGAGTCCTTTGGACTTCAAGAAGGTCCAACCAGTCATTCCTAAAGTAAATCAGTCCTGAATATTCTTTGGAAGGACTGATGCTGAAGCTGAAACTCCAATATTTTGGCCACCTGATGTGAAGAACTGACTCATTGGAAAGGGCCCTGATGCTGAGAAAGATTGAAGGCAGGAGGAGAAGGGGATGACAGAGGATGAGATGTTGGTTGGCCTCAATGGACAATGAGTTTGAGTAAACTCTGGGAGTTGGTGATGGACAGGGAGGCCTGATGTGCTGCAATCCATGGGGTCGCAAGAGTCGGACACAACTGAGTGACTGAACTGAACTGATCTCTCTAATTTCTAAGAATGAAAAAGATGTGGTGGTCCTGACAGAATCTTTAATGGTTTCAACATATTGTTTCTTCTCATATTGAGCTATAAATGATCTGTACTTTCAATAAAAATTTCTAAGGAAAAATCTTAATATAAGATATTTAGAAAACCTTTAATGGTAGCTAATGGAGTTTTGAAACAGAAGATTGATAAAGCAGCATATTCTTCCATAAGTGAAATGCACCATAAAAGTATAATAATAAAACATATGTTCATGAAAAGATTAGTGAACCAAAATAAGGAAATATCACAACACATTTCCAATGAGTTAAATTAGTAAACTATATATATGTATTTATTTTATTTCATACACAAATACATGCATACACATTAGAGATATGCATGACTATGTGTGCTCGTGTGTTTGTTAGACAAAGATACCTTGCACTGAGGAATATATTTCTAGACAAAAATTGTTGAAAGTGATGATGGAAAAGGTTTTAGTTTAAAATCAAGATAATACACACAGGATGGAAATAAACAACAACTTCTGTAAGTGAAGCAAAGCAATGCCAAGGGGAACCCCTCACATCATAAAAAGTAACAGAGATAAAGATGACAATAGGATAAAAGTCTTGTAATACACATATCACAAAGTATTCAAATATGTATAAGCAATTATGCAAATTAATAATAAAAGTAATAAAACATAGAAAAATGGTAATTTCATAAAAATTAAAATAGGCATATACAAACATTTTAATTAGGACAATAAATATCAGTTCCATGAATATCCTTGTTAAACTTTGCAATATGCTTTGGAGGTACAGTTGTGTTTTCATCCTTTGTTGATGAGAATGTAAAATGGTGAATACTTTTAGGAGAGTAATTTGGCATCAGTTAACAGAAATTCATCTGTACAATACTTTTAGCTTTACATCTAAAACTCTTCTTCAGATTTTTACTCAAATAATGGAGCTGATGTACAAGGATATTCAAGTCACCTCTGTTTTTTTAAAAACTACAATTTTCCTGTAAGTCTTAAAACAGGAATTTTTGATGATACATTGATAGAATAGTAAATACTTATTAAAAAGGAGAAGGTACTCAAATATATACCATATAAGTGATATTACTGAAAATATGTATAGAGAAACTACATCCAGGTAGAATAAATATGAACTCAAGAAGTAAGGGAAGTAGCTCAGTTGTGTCCACGTCTTTGCAACTCCACGGACTGTAAGCCATCAGGCTCTTCTGTCCATGGAATTCTCCAGGCAAAAATATTGGAGTGGATATCTGTTCCCTTCTCCTGAGAACCTGACCCAGGGATCAAACCCAGATCTCCTGCATCGCAGGCAGATTCTTTACCATCTGTGCCACCACGGAATCCTGATAAGTAAGGAAGGGAAAGAAATGAGGAGAGAGATTTGAGAGTATTTGGGTATTAAATACAGCAGAATGTGATTGTGTACAAGGGCATGAGGAAGAGGGATGTTCGAAAGGGATATTCGAAGAGGGATAACTTTTACATTTCTGTATTGAATTACTGGATCTATAATGTAAACAGAATGCAGGAGGGAGATAAATAAGAACTAATGTGTGTGTGTGTGTGTGTGTGTTCAGTTGCTCAGTTGTGTCTGACAGGGAATAACTGACATTTACTTTGCTTATACAATGTACCAGTCATTGTTCTATGTATTATCTCATTTAAACCCCATACAAAGCACCTGAAATGGGTACTGCTGGGGTCTATTTTACAGATATGAGACTGAGGCACAGAGAGCTTAAACACAAAATCGCACAGTTTGAAAGTCACAGAACAGGACAGCCAGTATGCAGCCTAACCAGTCTGCCCCCAGGACCTACTCTTTGAATTTTTAACTAATTTTCAGCAGAGTCAGTTTTGATCATGTTGAGCTGAAGTTGCCTGTGTAATACAGAAGTGGACTGAGAAAGTGAGACAGAAGCTAATACAGTCTCTGCTTAAGGGTGAGCATGGGATTTTTCTAAAATGGTCACTAGGGGAATGTATGGTGGGCAAAAAGCTAGATTAAATAAAGCACAGAATTCATTGAACAATATAAAGTGAATACAATAGATTCCAAGAACAAGGGATAAGAGTCAGCTTCAGAACTGGACATTTGAATATGATTATTTCTCTCTTGGGACAGCAAAATAGTGACCCTTGTCTTCGTTTCTTTACTTGAATACTTTTATGTCTCTCTGTCATGTCTCTCCCATTTGTATGGTGAGAGGTGGATATAGCTGGGTTATAAATCCCCCCAATTTTTAAAAATAGAGAAATGCAATGGTAGAGAAAAATGAGGACACTTCTAGTTTTTTTCACTATATTCTATTTGTCTAGACATATTTTTCCCATTGACCAAAATTTAAATTAGCCTCAGCTGATGAGCAGTTACTATTTCAACTACAATGGTATCACTCTGCCCTCTGTGGAAGGTAGTGTAGGACCACGTCACATATTGCATCCCAGTTGCAAAGTAACATTCTCTCTAGCTGTTTATTCGACTTTCATCTGCAAGAACAGCCCAGGTGCTTTCTTCTCATTATCCTGCAAGATTTGTGCTACGTGAGAAAAAATAATCAGCCACCAGCTACAGATAAACAATTTGGGACATAGAAACACAGTATGAGTACATGGTATGAACAGTTGTTAAGAAAATAAGTTCTGGAATCAGATTTGCCTGCTTTTAATTTCCAACTTTACCATTTACTAACATACAACCTTGTGTCTTTTATTTCACACCTCTGTGACTTGTTTCTGCATTTTTAAGAGAGAGTCCATCAGAGCTAACAAGGAGAGTAAACAAGCTGGGTTAAAACTCAACATTCGAAAAAAAAAAAAAAAGACTAAGATCATGGCATCTGGCGGCATCACTTCATGGCAAATAAAAAGGGGAAAAGTGGAAACCGTGACAGATTTTATTTTCTTGGGCTCCAAAATCACTGCAGACATTGACTGCAACCATAAATCAAAAGATGATCACTCCTTTGAAGGAAAGCTATGACAAACCTAGACAGCATGTCAAAAAACAGAGACATCACTTTGCTGAAGGTAGAGTTGTCTAGTCAAAGCTGTGGTTTTCCCAGTAGTCACGTGTGGATGTGAGAGCTGGACCATAAAGAAGGGTGAGCACTGAAGAATTGACGCTTTTGAACTGTGGTGCTGGAGAAGACTCTTGAAAGTCCCTCAGATAGCAAGGAGATCAAACCAGTCAATCCTAAAGGAAATCAATCCTAAATATTAATTAGAAGGACTGATGCTGAAACTGAAGCTCCAAAGAGCCTGATACAAAGAGCCAATTTATTGAAAAAAAAAAAAAAAAAAAAAACCTGATACTGGGAAAGGTTGAAATAAAAAGTAGAAGGGGGCGGCAGAGGATGAGATAGTCAGAGAGCATCACTGACTCAATGGACATGAATTTGAGCAAACTCCAGAAGATAATGAAAGACAGGGGAGCCTGGCGTTCTGCAGTCCATGGGGTCACAAAGAGTTGGACATGACTTAGTGACTGAACAACAACAATGAATAATGTAGCCAGGGCTCTTCAAAGAACTGTGAGGTGAAGTGAAGTGAAGTGAAATTCACTCAGTCATGTCCAACTTTTTATGACCCCATGGATTTTACAGTCCATGGAATTCTCCAGGCCAGAATACTGGAGAGGATAACCTTTCCCTTCTTCAGGGGCTCTTCCCAACTCAGGGATTGAGCCCAGGTCTCTCATATTGCAGGCAGATTCTTTACCAGTTTATCCACAAGGGAAGCCTCAAAGAGCTGTATATCTGTTAATCCATTTAATCTTTACAGATATCTCATGTGGGAGATGATACTCATATTCTTATGGAATATGAATGGCAAAGTGACTTTCTCAAAATCATAGAACTAAAATTTGTTGGCGCCAGGAAGACATCTTTGGGGCACAACTTGCCTGAGCATCAGATTAGCGAACTGTCTAAAACCTGCAAGGAGAATATTCTTGTTTAGCAAATCTGAAGGCTTAGTGAGTTGTTTATAAGCAAGGCTGACCTTGTCTCCCTTGCTTCCAAATTCCTCTGAAGGAAGCTCTGGAGAGAGACTGTGTAGTTATAAAGGTTTGCTGAATTATAATTGTCTTTAGACTTTTTTGTTAATTAAAGAGATGAGACGCTTTGCTTCATTTGAATAGAATCAAGCACATGCTGGTGTCTGCTAAACTTGAGTTTGTGTGTATATGTGTGTTTACATTATTTTAGCTAAAATTTCCCTCTGGGACATTCCATGAACTCTATCCATTCCAATTTTGTTTTGTTTTCTTGGCCAGATCTACCCATGAATCACTCTCTAATCTGGCTGCCTTGCAAGTAACAGTTCTAGGATGACCAAAATGGAAAGCTTCATTGCTTAGCAACCATGTGGCTTCCCGCACTCCTACCTGGTGTCTCCTTTTGCCCAAGGGCAATGGTGGCTTACAGTGTTCTGAGGGAGTGGGGCTGCAGCTACTTCTTTTTCCCATAATATGCTTTAGCTTATCGCCCCATGTCCCCTGTCACACAGCGACACTAATTAAGCTTTACAAACAGTTACACCTGCAGGGAGCTTTCACACAGGATTCACATTAGAATCAGGCAAATGCGTTCCTACAGTTCCTGAGGTCTTCTCCTATTTAATTTGCCAGGATGACCCTACTTGGGAATCAGTAGACCATATAAATATAGGTCAAATAAAAAAACACATCCACAATGGGGAATGATTGATTTCTGACAAAGCATCACTCATCACTTTGGTCCCCAGAATATCTTTTTTTTCTCCCCTTTAGGATATGGATACATTTCTCATTCTCATTTCTGTTTAAGCTGCCCAATCTTAGACTAGATTTTTCCTCTTTTCTTATGAATTAAGCAACAATTACATTTGCTTCTCACCCAACATCAACTTTATGTGACAAATGGTCTGTAATCAAAAAGTTTCAGGGGATAGGTTAATTAGTTAATTGGTGCTTTATTACCTAGTGGGGCTATATTTATTTCCCAGGACTGGGAAAAATCACACTCCTCTCTTGAAGGTCTCAATTCCAAGTTCTTGATGCTTACAACTAAATTCTTTCTCTCATAGCGACTGCTGCCTGCAAAGGACAAAAACAAGCTGAAACATAAAAAGGAATTCACAGGTTTACCTCTTAGCAGGCAGGGAACGTGTATCACCTAACCCTGTTAAATGACCTGATCCATGATCTGGTAATTCAGAAACTGTGGTTACTCTGTCTCTTTGACACACCATGACTCAGTGTTCTCTCTTGCTGTTAACGTCCAAGTCACTTATGTTACAGAAACATATTCTTGGAAGATACCCTCTTTGGCGCAGGCTAGGTCAGCTGTTCATCCTTTTTTAAACCATCCATTGATAAAAGGCAGAGGCATTTATGCTTAGATGGAGGCCATGTCTATCCCTTCAGCAGAAACCTCAGCTGATGGAGAGTTCTCAGAGAAAGTAGGATGAGCTGGAGAAGTGTCCTCTAATGGTAGAGACATTTTGTATAAGAGTGAAAGAGGGTGTGATAAGAATGTGGGGAAAGTACATACAGCATTATTATTATAGCAAACCCAAGGATACACCAAACTTGAGGTGAGGTGAGGTGAAGTCGCTCAGTCATGTCCAACTCTTTGTGGCCCCATAGATTTTAGCCTACCAGGTTCCTCCATCCATGGGGAGGCAAGAGTACTGGAGTGGGTTGCCGTTTCCTTCTCCAGAGGATCTTCCCAACCCAGAGATCAAACCCGGGTCTCCCACATTGTAGGCAGACACTTTACTGTCTGAGCCACCAGGGAAACCAAACTTAATTTCACAAAAAAAGGATGACTATAATCAGAGACAAGAGAAGGAGTGGTCTGATTTGGGATCATATAGATTTAGGTTGGAATCTCAATCGCTCTGATTACCAGTTGTTTGAATCTGGGAAAATTCTTTAACTTCTCCAAAGCTTAGTTTCTCCTCTTAATAGACTATGGAGACAACTTTTGGAATAAAAGCAAATGTTCTCAATAAGATTTTATTAGATTAAATTGCCACAATGTACACAGCCTGTAACAAGGGATTTGGGTTGTAAGAATTAGTCAGAAAAGCTTAAGCTAAATAAATTTTTTAAATAGTTATATTGTGACCTGAAAAATGAGTATAGTAGAGGTAAGCAGGAGTTATGAGCAACAGAGATATGAGAGAAACTAGAGTGAAAAAATATCATTTATACTTGTCAATTACTACTCCCATAACCAGAAAGGTTATTGATTATGGTTACTGTTAAATGAAAAAGTAGGAAGGGAAGATGCAGATGGAGAATATTATGGTCCTCTTGGTCCATATAGCTTAAAATTAGGAAGAGAATGAGGTACAGAAAAGAGAAGTCAGCATATGTAGACAGCATATCACAGCTACTTATGAGATTAAGGAAGTAACATATATGGTGGCTGCTGCTGCTAAGTCACTTCAGTCGTATCCGACTCTGTGTGACCCCATATATGGCAGCCCACCAGGCTCCCCCGTCCCTGGGATTCTCCAGGCAAGAACACTGGAGTGGGTTGCCATTTCCTTCTCCAATGCATGAAAGTGAAAAGTGAAAGTGAAGTAGCTCAGTCATGCGCGACTCTTAGCGACCCCATGGACTCAGCCCACCAGGCTCCTCCGTCCATGGGATTTTCCAGGCAAGAGTACTGGAGTGGGGTGCCATTGCCTTCTCTGAACATATACGGTATTTGACCTAAAAATAGAATTCAATAAAAATATTTTAAAACTAGTCTCCCAAGTTTTTAGACAGAAAGGTTGAAGACATAGAAAGGTATAGACAGGAGCTCCTGAATAAGAATTCTACCAACAGTCTGCCAGCTATGAAGGCAAGATCTATATATTCGTGATGCCTAGCCTGGTGCCTCATATATAATTCATTTTTTAAAAAAGAAGACTCCTTCCACTTTTTCTTCCTTATATTTATTCACCAAATGTTCATTTTGCATTGAGTATCTGGAGATATGTTATGTGAAAGATAAGCAGGATATAGAGTTTCTTCTTACACATATCACTCTAGTGGCTGCTGTATATTTTGAAATACTATTAGCTTGTGTTCACAAAAACTAAGGGGAGGACTAATTTTGTGTAAGACAATTGAGAAATGCTTTCTCAGGAAAATGACATTCAAAATGGGTCTTAGAATTTGAGTGGAAATCTGTGAAAGAGAAAGACTTATTTCAATAAGAGGGAACCACTAAAACATGTTCAAAGTGAAAAAAAGGTTTCTTCATTTGAGCCATGCTCCCCTGTGATTATTTACAAACCAAAAGATATCTTCAGATTTATTTGTTATATTGGGAATGTATTGATGTTTTGGTCACTTTTTATATATATATTTGCCATAGAGATGGAATGTTGAACCAATATGTTGTAAAAATAGCAATATCCTATCTAACTGTACTCCTTGTGTGGTTTTAAGATTTAATGAGAGATTAGGCTTTCAGGAAAAATAGTTGCTGTAGATTGCATGAGATGTATTTAACGCTTTAATGTACTATATTAAATTACTCATATTTTGTAATTTGGACTAGAAAGTTGAAGATGAATCATTAATGATAATTAAAATAATATTAATTTTAACAGATTCATTATGTGTGATCCTTTACTCCTATATACATACACACATTTACATACCTTATAAACACCAAGGGACTATAGAGTGATCTAATCTAGATTAAAGGGTGAAAAATGGAATTTGGGGAGTTTGAGATCATAAATATAAATAATTATACCAATTCATTCTTGTCTGATGCTGTTAAGGCTCCTGTATCGTTAGGTGCCTAGCCCTAATAATAACATGGAAATTGTCATTTGTTCGTGGTAATATTTTAAGTGAAAAAAAAATTAACACTAAAGATTTATGGGAAACTATTAAAATATTAACCAACTGTATAACAAAGACAAAAGTGGAATACAATTTCACCCAGACTTAAAACTTTATTTCCACATGATATTAGAAACTTCAATTGCTTTGTTTATGAACAGAAAAGACACACAGGTCAGAGACCTCATTTGTGAACCTAATGAAAGCTAAAAATGTTGTTACCCTTTCTTATATTCCCTGATTCTTTTTAAAAGTGTTTTCTTAACATACTTTTAGCATTCTAGAAGCAAGGATTACTAAGTCAATAATTTTCAGGCCACAGAAAGGCCTGTCCAAAATTGGTGATTTGAACCTGAATGTGATTTCTTAGAATTTTTCCGTCATTGGTGGATGTTGGTGGCATGGAGATTGGGGTAGAACTGGGGCCTGGAGAATGAACAGTGATTCAGTAGTCCCTAGAAATATATAGAATTTCACTGTTTTTCAGGAAGTGATAGTTTTAAACAAGTCATATTGTTCATAGAACTGTTCAGTTAAACAGTTTTGTTATTCAGTCGCTCGGTCATGTCTGACTCTTTGGGACCCCATGGATTGCAGCATGCCAGGCTTTCCTGTCCTTCACCATCTCCTGCAGCTTGCTCAGACTCATGTCCATGAAAGTCAGTGATGCTATTCAACCATCTCATCCTCTGTCATCCCTTTCTCCTCCTGCCTTCAATCTTTCCCAGCATCAGGGTCTTTTTATTGAGTCAGCTTTTTGCATCAGGTGGCCATAATATTAGAGATTCAGCTTCAGCATCAGTCTTCCAACGAGTATACATGTATTGTACAACTTTCAGGCTGTCTTTTTTTTTTTTTTCTCAACCCATTAAGTGTTTCACCCCGTTCTCTTCTTGCTCACATGGTTTCTGAAAAAAAGTCATGTGGAATCTGTATCTTTGTTCCTCTATAAGTAAGATGTTTGCCCCATAGGGCTTCTTTCAGGATTTATCTCTGATTTTCTCTAGTTTGAAAATGATACGCCTAGGTATAGTATCCTGTTGTTCTCTGAACTTCCTGAATATCTGGTTTGATGTCTGACATTAATTGGGGGGAAATTCTCAGCCATTGTTATCTCAAATGTTTCTCCGATCCCTTCCTCTCTCTCTTCTTTCTGTTACTCCCACAACGTGTGGGTTACACCTTTTGTAGTCATCTCACTGTCCTTGGATGTTCTCTCTTTTTTTTTTTCTCTTTGCTTTTCAGTTTGTGAGATTTGTATTGTGATATCCTCAAACTTGGGCTTCCCTGGTAGCTCAGCTGGTATTGAATCCATCCGCAATGAAGAGACCTCAGTTGGATCCTTGGGTTGTGAAGATCCCCTTGAGAAAGGATAGTCTACCCACTCTATTCTTGGGCTTCCCTGGTGGCTCAGATGATAAAGAATCTGCCTGCAATGCAGGAGACCTGGGTTGGATCCCTGGGCTGGGAAAATCCCATGGAGGAGAGCATGGCAACTCACTCCAGTATTCTTGCCTGGAGAATCCCCATGGACAGAGGAGCCTGGCGGGCTGCAGTCCATGGGGGTCGTAAAGAATTGGAAACAATGGAGTATCCCAGCATGCACACACAACCTCAAACTCAGATTCTTTTCTCAGCCATTTCTAGTCTAATAAGTCATCAAATATAATTTTATGTTATAGTGGTTTTTTTAAACCTCTAGCATTTTGTTTTTGTTCTTTCTTAGGTCTTCCTTCTCTCTGCTTCTACTGGCCATATGCTTTTGCATACTGTCTATTTAATAGAGCCCTTAGTGTATTTAATCATTTGTTTTTGTTGTTCAGTTGCTCAATTGTGTACGAGTCTTTGTGACCCCACGAACTGCAGCACGCTAGGCTTCCCTGTCCTTTACTATCTCCCAGAATTTGCTCAAACTCATGTCCACTAAATTCCTGATCACATCATTCCCACATCTCTGCCGTGTGGTTTTTGCCTTTTACCATACTTTGCAGTTTTTTCTTAATAGGAAAACATGATGCAGTGAGTTAAAATAAATTGCCTTTAATAGACCTTTAGTGATATGATGGTGAAGTTTGTGTGGAGGTAAAACCCTCTGTAGGCCAATGATTAATTCAGTCTTTTAGTGATCATATGCCTCTGGACTGTGAACTTCACGAGTGTTTCCTGATTTTCTCCTCCCCCTCTTAGGTGCAACAGGATGACTAGAGTGAGCTGAAGTTGGGTGACCGCCCCCACCTCCCCACCAGATAGTTAGACTCAAGTAACTCTCCAGCAGGTTGATAGCTTCAGCTGAAGGCAGGCCTTGTTGAGAAGAATGTGGCCCATATATACAATGGAGTATTACTCAGCCATAAAAATGAACAAAATTGTGTTATTTGCAGAGATGTGGATGGACCTAAAGACTGTTACACAGAGTGAAGTTAAGTCAGAAAGACATTAATGCATATATGTGGAACCTAGAAAAATGGTACCAATTAACCTATTTGCAAAGTAGAAATAGAGGCACAGACATAGAGAATACATGTATGGACACCAAGAGGGGAAAGAGAGGGTGAGATAAATTGGGAAATTGGGATAGACATATATACACTATGTGTAAAATAGATAATTAATGAGAACCTACTGTATAGCCCAGGAACCTCTACTCAGTGCTCTGTGGTGACCTAAATGGGAAGGAAATCCAAAAAAGAAGATATATATGTGTGTGTGTGTGTGTGTGTGTGTAGCTGATTCACTTTGCTGTACAGCAGAAAATAACAGAACATTATAAAGCAACTATACCCTGATAATTTTTTTTAATTTAAAAAGTAAAATAAAATTAGAAGCCCCATTCCCCCTCTTCCCCTCAGTAAAGAAGAATATAGCGCTCTGATTTATTTTATTTTATTTTTTATTTTTTTTTTTATTTTTTTTATTTATTTTTTTTTTGTAAAGCAATCATCCTTCAATTATTTTTTTTTATTTTATTTTTTAATTTTAAAATCTTTAATTCTTACATGCGTTCCCAAACATGACCCCCCCTCCCACCTCCCTCCCCACAACATCTCTCTGGGTCATCCCCATGTACCAGCCCCAAGCATGCTGCACCCTACGTCAGACATGGACTGGCGATTCAATTCTTACATGATAGTATACATGTTAGAATTCCCATTCTCCCAAATCATCCCACCCTCTCCCTCTCCCTCTGAGACCAAAAGTCCGTTATACCCATCTGTGTCTTTTTTCCTGACTTGCATACAGGGTCGTCATTGCCATCTTCCTAAAATCCATATATATGTGTTAGTATACTGTATTGGTGTTTTTCTTTCTGGCTTACTTCACTCTGTATAATTGGCTCCAGTTTCATCCATCTCATCAGAACTGATTCAAATGAATTCTTTTTAACGGCTGAGTAATACTCCATTGTGTATATGTACCACAGCTTTCTTATCCATTCATCTGCTGATGGACATCTAGGTTGTTTCCATGTCCTGGCTATTATAAACAGTGCTGCGATGAACATTGGGGTACATGTGTCTCTTTCAATTCTGGTTTCCTCGGTGTGTATGCCCAGAAGTGGGATTGCTGGGTCATAAGGGAGTTCTATTTGCAATTTTTTAAGGAATCTCCACACTGTTCTCCATAGTGGCTGTACTAGTTTGCATTCCCACCAACAGTGTAGGAGGGTTCCCTTTTCTCCACACCCTCTCCAGCATTTATTGCTTGCAGATTTTTGGATCGCAGCCATTCTGACTGGTGTGAAGTGGTACCTCATTGTGGTTTTGATTTGCATTTCTCTAATAATGAGTGATGTTGAGCATCTTTTCATGTGTTTGTTAGCCATCCGTATGTCTTCTTTGGAGAAATGTCTATTTAGTTCTTTGGCCCATTTTTTGATTGGGTCATTTATTTTTCTGGAGTTGAGCTGCATAAGTTGGTTGTATATTTTTGAGATTAGTTGTTTGTCAGTTGCTTCATTTGCTATTATTTTCTCCCATTCCGAAGGCTGTCTTTTCACCTTGCTTATATTTTCCTTTGTTGTGCAGAAGGTTTCTTTACCCTTCCCTTGTTAGAAACACGAGGAAATTTTTTCTCAGATTAGTACACTGGGAACCTGGCTGAGCTCCTGGAGATAAACCTCACAGTGTTTCGAGGCTCCTAGGACTGAGTCTCTTGGAGTTTTAAACTCTCAAACTTGTCCACCTGGTGCCTCCAGTACTTTGTCAGTTACAGCTCAGGTTTTCGCTAGGAAGCCACAACTTCCTACATTTGCCTGCTGGTCTCTCTAATCTTGGGAGTAGCAATTTGTTCTGTGCCTGCCCCTCTTTTATGTATCCAAGAAGACTTGTTGATTTTGCAATCTGTTTGGCTTTTCACTAATACGGATGGTTGGTGACTTCTAAGCTTCCTATGTGCAGAACTGGAAACTGTAGGTCTGCTTGTTCAATGTCTATGTACAGGAGACTTCTCTGTGTTCAGGGGATGAAATGATGAGTGCGTGCAGCTTTGGTAAGATTTTCTGAGACATAGAGGACTGGGTGAGGATGAGTGCAGACACAGGTACTTCTTTGGATGCAACAGATGTCAGCTTCACTCCCCACTCCCTACACATCATTCTAGATTTTCTTGGAAATATCTGAAAACACTGGGACATAACATATTGAAGTCTAGAAAACTGTCATAGGGCTGGGCTGAGATCGGTGCTGCTCCTTACTGCATATATAACTTTAGGCAGAAGTCTTACCTCTCTAAGCTTCATTTTGTTCCTTGGGAACATTGGAAATGTGCTATGGTTCTTTATGCCTGTTTGAGGATCAAATCAAAGTACTCGAGTAAAAGCACTTTGTAAGGACCTAAAGAAATATCAGTTATGGCTATGTTTTCTAGAAATGGCTTTGTACATGACAGAAACATTTTTAAATAACCATCTGATTAAACAAAATCCTACACTTAATCCTGAGTATTTCACTGTAACGTCCAGAGATGTGCTCTGATTTGCACATATGCAGAGCTTTGTGGCTATTTAAACATATCTGATCATATCTCTAATAAGTGGGACTAACTAAAGGCAGAGACTTTTATGATACCAAGTTCACTCAAGAACAGATCATTAAACAGCCCCTTCTCATGTGATCATTGACCAGTGGTGTTCTCCCATTTTGAAATCATTTTCATGTTATGCCATTTTGTCTAGGCTATTCTGCAAAAATCCCTCCTGACAGTGCAGCATCACAGGAAACTATGTTGTTTCCTTAAGCAAAAAGGACGGAGCCATGACTGGCCAGCTTTTATAAGTGGCAACAGCATTTCTTTCTAAAGCACCTGCTGTTACGCATCAGCCTCAGCCAGCAAAGGACACAGACAATGATGGCATTTTTTTTTTAACTATTATTATTCCTTCCCAGTATGTGAAAGCAGGGTAATGAATTTTATACAGACAGCATTAATTTATGGCATGCGGATCAGCACTTGCTTCCTTAACCTCCAGACGTGTGAATCCTAAATATTACTCTGGAAGCTAAGAGAACAAGTAGCTGCTATAGAAAGTAATTGACAAGCAAAGCCAAAAAAAAAAAAAAAAAAAACCACCACCCAGTTCAGAAGGTATTTACTGCCATAGAGCCCTGGATGTGAAGCAGAAAATGAGATGCACACTTGAAAAAGAAAACTCGTTACTACAGGCTTGTTCATCTTTCTATCAGATCCTTCCATCCACTTTTTCTGCTATTTCCCTAATCTCATTTGAATTCTAAAAATGAAATCTGATTTTGTAAGAAATTCCATGTTCTGTCTACATACAGGCAAATCTGGGTCAACTAGGCAGAGTTTACCCCCTGCCCTTCTGTAAAATGTGTGCAATTAAATACTCTTTCTTTGGTTCTTGTTTTGAGGTTTGGGGATCATCTGTGCACATCCTTCAGTTTTATCCTCAGAAATTTTCAAGTTTTCAGTACCAGTGTTTGTCACAGGGCTCTGATTTCTTCAACACACTATGCCTTATGCAGATAATATTATATTTATCTCACAAACTTTCTGAGTTAAAACCATCCCCTAAATCAAAGTGCTAACCATTCCCCAGGTCTCACATCTTTTATTGATCTGCTCCTGTCTTTATTACCTCTCTCTTTGGGGAGCTCAGACCTCCTGCTCACAAATGGAATTAGATGTCTCTTTATCAAAAATCCCTGCTTACTTCCTCAGTTCTTTTTATCATGTTCTAATTCTTTTGTCAGTTCTCCTCCTAAGATAACCTTATACTTTGAGAATTCTCAAGTCTTCCCTCTTCTGTCTTGTCTGTCTAACTGATTTAAGGCCTCTTTAAGTTCTCTTTCCAGTCACTTTAAACAACTGAATGCTAGAAAAGAAAAAGAATTCCTCCTTTTCCACAGACAGAGACAAGGATTAATTTGTAAACAAGGAATGTGTTATTTATTTCTTTTATTTTTACTTGAAAGTTTAAGCAGTAATAAAATCTCTACTACTGAAATTTTAACATTGTGAGTTTTGTTATTACTGCTATTATTACAATGGGAACATGGACAGATCTGCTGACCTATGCTGTGTTTGTTTGTTCTTTAGTTGAACATACTATAAAGGACTACAGTGTACTAGCGATTGCAATGTATAGTTGCAAAAAATATATAAATAAATAAATGTTGGATTGAAGGGAAAGAAAGCAGGGCCTGTCAACAGATCCACATTTTTCATTAATGGCAGCAATAGATTTCCTCCCATGATGGTGGCAGAAAAGAAGTGAAGAAATGGGACATGACCTTGCGCTCTTTCTCATCAGCAGCTCTAGTGTCTGGGAAAATCTTGTTACATTTAAAGCCTGAACTCACAGATTTTCTATTCTCAAAATGTCTTCTAGACTGTTCCTCATGTTGCTCTGAGTTCTTGAGATGATGCAGTTATTTCACTGTTTCTTTGACTGTTATAGTTTCATGGTGCTTTCTTCCTTTTGATTTTTATGTGAAATAGTATATCTTACGCACATGCATGCATACACACACACACACGTTAATTTGAATATGTCTGTAATGCTACAAAGGGGCTTTAAGGCGTTCTCCTTATGTGATAAACGTTCCACCCCACCATTACATCCTTTGGCAAAATCTTTACCCCCAGTTCTTGCAGATGTCCTATCTCCTTTTCTCAAACTTATTAACATGAAGCTTAAGGTACAGGTTTTTTTTTTTTTTTTTCCTTATGATTCATATTGCACAAGCCTTCTGGCTAATTTCATACTTCCAGAACTAGACATAATGAATCTTCCTCACATTGTCTCTTGGGTTCAAACAAATTTAGAATGAACCATGAAGACATAAAAGATTATGAAGAACATTCATTGGATGTGTGGATAAAATAGTGGTCAGATAAAAATGATGTTAATATCTGAAGTTGAGAAACTTTCTCTGTGTCTTCCTCCTAACCTCCTTCTATCCACTCTCACCCCTGGCAATTATCTGCCACTTCTACTTGGTGCTGATCACAGGATGTAGATATGGGTCCAATTGCACCCTTAGGCACATTGTGACTTAGGGAAGCTGCAATGTTACTTTCTTCCTCAACCTTGACCTTGGCTCAGCTGTGCAGATTTCTAAATTCTGTGTCCCAGAACAATATAGACAAGTAGGCTGGGCCTCTGGTTATCCTCACGGGGTGGATGTAATGACATCAATGTTGTCTTTGCTCTTTGCCTAAGTCTAACATTTGTGTGTCAGGGTGTAAATAAATTCCTGCCGGTCTTTCTCCTTCAAGCAAGCAGGAAGCCTATGTCTCTAATTGCCCAGTAACAGTGTCTTACTTCAGTGTCTTGCCTGTGCTTTTACAATCTACTTTTCCCTTTTCCCTGAATCTATAATCCAGTTTTCATCCTGCAGTCATCCATTCTCCTGGGTAAATCACAAACTCAGTAGTACAATGAGAAAGATCTATTTTAATTTGGCACTGACTGACTGTTTGGCACAGTACCCACCAACAACCCAGGCTTCTATGACTGATTTATAAACACCACATATATCTCTTTGTCCCTCTCATTCCTGTGCTTCCCTATGTCTGTAATTTATTTCCTCAATTTGTCCTTTCAGTGAACCCTTGATTACTTTCAAGATTCAGGTTAGTTATTACTTGTTCTTCAAATCCTTTCTGAATTCTGTATTTCTGTCTAGGGGAATTTAAGTGATCTTCTGACTCCACACAAATGCAAACCAGAATATAATTATATTAGAGCATTTATCACATTCTATTGTAAATGTTTCTCTACTACAGCAATATCCAGTTTACTATGAGCAATAAAAAAGAATGTCTTTTAAAAACCTTTATATCCACAGAGTTATAATTGTGCTTACAACACTAGGGCTACTAAGTAAATAGTCTTTGAATTCACAGAGGATAGCATATCAGTACTAAGAATTTGATTGTCTTGGATATCAGTTAATTTTGTTGCAGTAACAATAGAGCACACAAATCTTAATAGCTTACAACGGCAGAATTTATTTTTTACCCACATAATATTTGGGTGTCTCTGTCATCCTTGGCTGCTGCAGATCCATTGGGCTCTGCTCACCATTCTATTTCTCACGTTTTCCCATTCTAGAACCAAGGATAAAGGGCAGTTTCTACTTGGGCCACCCTTTTCTTGTGGCAGAGTGAGATTACCGGTAGCAAAACAGATTGATTTAAAGGTTCAGTTCATATGTGGCATATTATCACTTTGTCCCCTGTTTCTGTTACCTTCAATCAGTTGGCCAATGAATAATGAGTTAAGGATATAACTCCTCCTGCAGAAGGAGCAGTAGGTAACATGACAATGGATAGAGATACACATATGTCCAAATACATATACACATACTGTATCTAATCTTAGAGAAGTGAGAGCAAATAATGAGCAATAATAATGTAAGGTGATGCAGTTTGTACTCCCAGTCATGAATGATCGCTCTTTTGCTTTTTATGCACAAAATAGACTGCCATTCTCTCCAAGGAGCTCTCAACATTTTCATCCATTATAGTATCATCTCAATGCCAGAATTTCATGATATATTCCACTGTGTTTAAGTGTCTTGATTCAGAGACTTATGAACTAAAACAGTGAGTATCCATATGGCCATAGGGCACACAGAGCCACAGAGAACATAAAAGATGAAGCAGAGACAATGAGCCTCAGTAAATCTCTGATAAAGGGGAAAATGGAAGTACACATCAGTCGCTGGCTTATAGCGATTCTGAAATACTGCTATGTAAACATAACAGGCACTTTGCATCCTGAGATGACGATCCTAGTTAAACTCCCTTGTATTGCTTTCTACTCCACTGATCTCCCTGGATTTTTTGTTTGAAGGTCTTTCCCCCAAATTCCTCCTTGGACCTATTTGAAGAGTCATCTGATGGCTGACCAGCTTTTTCAGTCTGATTTTTATCCAGGTAATTTTAAAATTAGCAATAAAAAAAATCTTAAAGGTTGGTTTTTAATAGAGCTGGTTGATCTTTTGGCAGTTATGTTTCAGTAACACCCACATGTATAGGTAGCAAAATCTGTGTTTAAATTCCACTTGATGTCATAACGAAAAGTCAGTGATTTACAACAGTAGACATTTGTCTCTGTAGATTGTTGTTTGTCTATACATTTTAATACATTTTGCCAGATATTGATTTTAGCTGTTGAAGCTTTGCTTAGCTCTGCCCTTTTTAAAAGTCTTTATTGGAATATAGTTGATTTGCAGTGTTGTATTAGTTTCAGGTGTACAGCAAAATGAATGTTATATATACATATATCCACTCTTTTCTAATTGTGAATTATTTTCCCTAGTAGGCCATTACGGAGTATTCAATAGAGTTCCCTGTGCTATATAGCAGGTTCTTATTAGTCATCTATTTTATATATAGTAGTGTGTTATGTGTCAGTCCCAATCTCCCAATTTATCCCAGCCCCTCCCCCCATTCCCTGGTAACCATAAACTTGTTTTCTACATCATGACTCTACTTCTGTTTGGTAAATAAGTTCATCTGTACCCTAATTATTTTAAATTCCACATATAAGTAATATCATATGATATTGAGTGAAGTATTATCTTTCTGTGTCTAACTTACTTTACTCAGTATGCCAGTTTCTGGGTCCATCCATGTTGCTGCCAATAGCATTATTATTATTATTATTATTATTATTTTTATGGTTGAATAACGTACCACATCTTCTTTATCTATTGTTCTGTTGGTAAACATTTAGGTTGTTTCCATGCTCTGACAATTGTAAATGACACTGCAATGAATATTGGGGTGCATTTATCTTTTTGAATTATGGTTTGCTCTGGGTATGTGCCCAGGAGTGGGATTCAGCTCTGCTTTATCACCTTTATTTCACAATTTAATTCAAAAGAGCAACACTTATTTATAAGAGTTATTTATTTTCACTGTAAGGAAAAGAGCAAGACAGCTTTAGCAATAGGTGACATCACTTAATGGCTTCTACATCAAACTGGTACAATGTCACTTCTGCTAAAATTCTATTGGCCAAAATAAGTCATGTGATCAAGCCCAGACTCAGTGGGTAGAAAAACATATGCCTTACAGGTGGGACTGTAAGGCACATGGTGATGAACAGGAATGCAGAAACCTCCCAGGTGGCACTAGCGATAAAGAACCCGCCTGCCAATGCTGGCTCAATTCCTGGATCAGGAAGATCCACTAGAGAAGGGCAAGGCAACACACTCCAGTATTCTTGCCTCAAGAATTCCACAAACAGAGGAGACTGGTGGGCTATGGTACATAGGGTCACAAAGTGTTGGATGTGACTGAAGTGACTCGACATGCATTCACATAAAGGAGAAAGGGATAGCAGAAATCCATAAGACAATCTACCCTATTGTATAGACTATACAGACTTTAAGATTTTGAGGCATAACCCAAATTTCAATTGGCCTGAAAATACTGTAATAGAATTGTTCTGAAAAGCAGCAATAATCATTTATTTCTCAACTTTCTAATTATGTAGTAAATGTTTATTGGACAACTACTTAGCATAAGCCATTTCACTTGGTTTTAGTTATACAGATTAAATAGACATTATCATTGAAATAATGCAATTTCACACAGTGGGTATACAGAAATAGGTAATTGGTGCATTGTTATACCTGGCATGAAAAGCTAAGTATATGCTATTCTAGAAGCATGTGGAAAGTATATGTAAACCTGTGTATGTAGCCAAAACCTGATCTGCACATGAGTTGTGGCATATACCTAGAGTAGACCAGGAGTAGGTAAGTCTGAAAGACAAAAATACTGTAAGAAGCATTTTGAAGTATCAATTGACCATAACATTGGCACTGAATTTTAACACTATCTCTGAGTTTATGTATAATGTTTGAATTTAGGCCACTTTGTAATTTTCTGCAATTTGGATATGATCATTTAGTATGTTCAAATGTAATTCTCCTTTGCTACTTTAAAATAATGGAAAGTTTTCCCACTGACTTGGAAAAATCAAGGTGCTAATATATGCTTAATGATGACAACAATTTATATTTAAATAATGGACTAAACAAATATGAGAAAATTTCAAAAAATAGCAGATATAAAGTTTTCAGTTCTGCATGGTGTTAATTAGTTGTCCAACTTATTCCAGAAAAAAATTAGTTTTGTGATATTAACATATTTTCTGTTGATATTCTACATTATAGATGTTCAGGGTACTTATCAATTCATATGTGAATTGATATATATAATTTTTGCATGTGGATTGATGACAACTGGATGGTACATTCACTTAGATACTTTGAAATAAGATAAATGGTAAAAAGTATTAAAATAAATTTCTGGTGCATCAAATATATTTGTGTATATAAAGTGTACAGTGCATAGAAATTGTGTATTTTGTGTATTTACACATACAAATAAATGAGCTGTGAGGTATATAATATACAGTGACTATCCTGAAGGTAACCATGGAGTGCTTAAAAGAACCCTGATATAAAAATCATCAAATGACTCTCCAGCTAATTAGGTTTATAGATGCATATGAATAACAAACTATCTGGACCTTAGTTCCTTTTCCTTTTTTTGGAGAGGGTGGGACAAATTGAGGGCATAGCATGAAAACATAGACATTACCATATGTAAAAATAGATCACAGGTAGGAATTTGCTGTGTGTCACAGGAGGCTCAACCCAGTTCTGTGTGACAACCTAGAGGAGTGGGATGGGGAGGGAGCCGGGAAGGGGGTTTCAGGAGGGAGCCGACATATGTGCACCTGTGGCTGATTCATGTTGATGTATAGCAGAAACCAACACAATATTTTCAAACATTTATCCTCCAATAAAAAAATAAAAAGAAAATAAATTGAAGCTATTAGATCCTAGTGTAGTCTAACTTAGGATCTCTATAGTCCTTTTAGTATATAACATTCTATCATACAAATATTGGGAAATGCAGGCATAGAGATGTTGATTAGTTTCCCAATTAGGTATGGAACAGAAATAAATCCTAAAACTATTTCCTGACAGTTTGTTAGAAGGAAGAAGACCTTTATGTTCATCTTTTAGGCACTAGGTTTTATCCACTGTCCTTGAATTGTAAGAAAGGGCAAAAGAAGAATTTCTGTGTATCTATTTTATTCTATTCTTTACTTAATATGCTTCTATTTTATAACCTTTTCCCCTTGGTCTTCTCAGAACAATTCACTCTTTTTAATATCCCATTCATTTGGAGTCTCCTCCTATAGTATTACTCATGATTACAATCCTTTTCATTGTCCTTCACTGGGCTTTTTCTATTTTTGTTGGTTTATCTGGAGAGTAGGTAACCCCAACTGAAAACTTTATTGAAGGTTAAACTGAGTATGATACATGAACCTTGTACACAGGCAATGGGATTTATATTTTAATTCATTTTATCACCTTTATAAAGATATTAGGGAACTGTGGAATGCTATCAAATGCTAAACACATGATCAGACATTTTTGAAGTAATAGAATTAAAAAAAATTAAAATATAGTACCACTTTATAGAAAAGATAAGTTTCTACCTAAGTCAGGGTTATTCCATTAGCAAATATTTATTCTCAGTTTCATCATCTGTAATATTTTGATACAATTAATATTTGTTTTGTTGAGCATTTACTATGCTCAAACCATGTATGAGTGTTGCAGTTTAACATGAAGTAAGAAAACCTATGCTATTAGTGGTCTGCACTTTAATAGAGCAAGTAAGATACCTGACCACATTTCTCTAACAACAGGTCTATACCCCCAATGCAGAAGAAACTTAACATTTCTCTGTCAGATTGCCACAGGTCATATCAATTCAGTCTTACAAACCTGGATCCTCAAAGTAGATATTAGCATCCACTGTTACTTATCATGTAAACAGTAAACACAAAAGGACCACCATAAAATATAGGGACTTCAGCTCTAAGTTCTATTCTTGCTAATGATATGAGCTGATATTCATACCTCTTCTTCTTCCACCACCGTTTGGGGTTCTCTCATCCACTATTACCAGCTTGGTAGAAAGGATTACACACATTTTGACTCCCACAGGATCTATTTCTTAGCAGCATCAGATATATTGATTTGTGTAGTTGTGTGTGCCCCAAGGCTCAGTTGTGTCCAACTCTTTGCAACCCCATGGGCTATATAGCCTGGGAGGCTCCTCTGTCCATGGAGTTTTCCAGGCAAGTATACTGGAGTGAGTTGCCATTTCCTTCTCTAGGGAATCTTTCCGACCCAGAGATCAAACTTGCATCTCTTATGTCTCCTGTGTTGGTAGGTGGGTTCTTTACCACTAGCGCCACCTGGGAAATCCACTTGATGGCTTCTGCCAATCAACTCCTCATAAAACTCATGGTTGCCCTCTTCATGAAGAAGCTGACTGGTAACCCAGAACATGGTTCTCTATCTTGAGTCTGGCTTTGGACTTCACTGTTGGCAAAATGGAAAGTCAGTAGTGTTAGTAGCTAGATATGCCCTGGTGAAGGGAAGTTCACTATGTCAAAACTATTCATAAACTCCATTAGAGAAAAAATTTTCCAGAAATCCACTGAGTAAACAACAGGTTGACTAGGAATAGAAGTAGGCTGACATGTGGGAGCTTGATATTCTTATACATTATTTTATATCATTCTTTGCCATGAATGCCCCATGTAGAGCATTAATGTATGATACAGAAAACTTCAAACCCCGAGCCCTTTCTGACCAGACACCTTTGTCATCCATCTTTCAATTCCATCTTTTCTAAGTTTCTGACCATTTAACCAATGCACTAGCTACTGCCTCTGAATTAATTTATAGCTCAGGTTATTTCAATATATATGCAAATAGGAAATGCTATGTGTTTCCAAAGTTATTCCAGTTAGAAAGATTTCTTTTTCACCATTGTCTTTGGGTTGTCTCCAAGGGAGGCTTCAGTGCAATGATTAATATTTCCAGCTATGGCCAGCAAGCCATGCATGTGTGCATGCAAAGTAGCTTTAGTTGTGTCTGACTCTTTGCAACCCTATGGACCATAGCCCACCAGGCTCTTCTGTCCATGGGATTCTCCAGGCAAGAATACTGGAGTGGGTTGCCATGCCCTCCTCCAGGGACTCTTCCCGACCTAGGGATCGAACCCGTGTCTCTAATGTCTCCCACTCTGGCAGGCAGATTCTTTACGACTAGCACCACCTGGGAAGCCCAGCATGCCATAATCATCTGTAAACCAGATCTGCACTTTTTCCTCTTCTTTTGTGATCTCTCACTCTCCATTAAATGATAGATGGAGCTGCGAGAGAATTGGTGAGGCAGAAAAAAATATATACCATGGGATTCTGAGACAAATTTAAAGCAATGTATGTATGCATTCAATATGTGATGGGGCCAGAATTAATACATACCAATGCCAGTTAAGAAGAGTACACTATTAAATGTAGAGATTTATGTTTTAATGGATCAGACAACACCAAGTCAACAAAGGGAAGTTTGGATTTACATGGACACTTGTTGTCTCAAGATCAGACATTTAGTGTCTCTAACAGGACCCACTGGAAGCCAAGACTGCTTTCAAGATAGAGAATAGTCATCAGAATTCTCCTGTTCGGCTCCTTGCAGCATACCAGTGTGACAAAAATACTTCAAAAATAATTGAATCTCTTGGGTCATAAAGGTTCAAATGACAGAGAAGCATGAAATATCAGCCTTGTGCTACTAAAAATCCTTCTTGTATCTGGACCCCATTCAAAAGTGGTGATATTTTGAGTTATTCACCAATGGATTGAGCAGCATACTCAGTTGGTACATGCAGTGCTTTCAAAATCAGGTTTCCTACAAGCATCGTGCAAAGAGCAACAAACTCAATTTAGAGAAGAGAACTCAACACACGTCACACCAAAGGACCCAGAAAAGAACTGGCAGGGCCCTCAACATTTATGGCGTTTAACTTCCACCGTTTGACCTGAATGCATTTGACTAACGCATTTGTAGCTTTTGCTGTTTTCTGTATTTCAGATACAATTCATATAATTTCATTAAATGTGATGGGTTAGGTGGTATTCTGTATGAAACCAAGACAGTCAAGTCTTTCTAGACTATTGTGTGAAGTATAAGTCACTCAGTCATGTCTAACTCTTTGCAACCCCATGGACTGTAGCCTACCGGGCTCCTTTGTCCATGGAATTCTCCAGGCAAGAATACTGGAGTGGGTAGCCATTCCCTTCTCCAGGGGAATCTTCCCAAACCCGGGATCAAACCCAGGTCTCCCACATTGCAGGTGGATTCTTTACTATATGAGCCACCAGGGAAGCCCAGACTATTGTGTACCAGATAGCAGATCTTCACTGCTTTTCCTATTCCTGGCTGTCTTTATTTTCAGGCTGGAGAAAAAGTACTGGGTTAATTCCTGACTGCCATGTGACAGGAATTGGCTTGGTTTCAAGAAGGTAACACATACAGACCAGAACCGCTATTGGCATCAGTATTCTGTACTGTTATGAATCAAGTTTCTCCAACATGAACTGGCTTCTTTCTGCATCAGTCAACCATGTGAGTTAAAGGGAATGTGATGTAATCATAACTCAGTTCAGTTCAGTTCAGTCTCTTAGTCATGTCTGACTCCTTGATATGCGATGAATTGTAGCACGCCAGGCCTCCCTGTCCATCACCAACTCCCGGAGTTCACTCAAAATCACTTCCATCAAGTCAGTGATGCCATCCAGCATCTCATCTTCTGTTTTCCCCTTCTCATGCCCCCAATCCCTCCCAGCATCAGAGTCTTTTCCAATGAGTCAACTCTTCACATGAGGTGGCCAAAGTACTGGAGTTTCAGCTTTAGCATCATTTCTTCCAAAGAAATCCCAGGGTTGATCTCCTTCAGCATGGACTGGTTGAATCTCCTTGCAGTCCAAGGGACTCTCAAGAGTCTTCTCCAACACCACAGTTCAAAAGCATCAATTCTTTGGTGCTCAGCCTTCTTCACAGTCCAACTCTCACATACATACATGACCACTGGAAAAACCATAACCTTGACTAGACGAACCTTTGTTGGCAAAGTAACATCTCTGCTTTTGAATATGCTATCTAGGTTGGTCATAACTTTCCTTCCAAGGATTAAGCGTCTTTTAATTTCATGGCTGCAATCAGCATCTGCAGTGATTTTGGGGATTATTAAAGAGAGTTAAGTGCTAGAATGGTGAATCAATTATTTCTATACATTCTGGTACCAAGCAATGACTTAGAATGGTCAACTGAAGATTTTCTGACCTTAGAGTATCTTTTTACATCTTTAAAAAAAAAAAAAAGACATTGAATTTAAGTTGGAAGGTAATTTACTTTACAATATTATGTTGGTTTCTGCCATACATCAACATTAATCAGCCATAGGCATACCTATGCCCCCTTCTCTTTTAACTTGCCCTCCTGCCTCCAAGCTCATCCCACTCTAGGTGGTCACAGAGCACCAGATTTGAGCTTCCTGTATCATACAACAAATTTATACAGGCTATCTAATTTTACATATGGTAACATCTATGTTTCAGTGCTACTCTCATTTCACCCCACCCTCTCCTTCCTCCACTGTGTCCACAATTCTGTTCTCTATGTCTGCATCTCCATTCAGTCAGTTCAGCCGCTCAGTCGTGTCTGACTCTTTGTGAGCCCAGAGACTGCAATACACCAGGCCTCCCTGTCTGTCACCAACTCCCAGAGTTTACTCAAACTCATGTTCATTGAGTCGGTGATGCCATCCAACCATCTCATCCTCCGTCATCCCCTTCTCCTCCTGCCCTCAGTCTTTCCCAGCATCAGGGTCTTTTCAAGACTCAACTCTTCACATCAGGTGGCCAATGTATTGGAGTTTCAGCTTCAGCATCAATCCTTCCAACGAACATTCATGACTGATTTTCTTTAGGATGGACTGGTTGGATCTCCTTGGAGTCTAAGGGACTCTCAAGAGTCTTCTCCAACACCACAGTTCAAAAGCATCAATTCTTCAGTGCTCAGCTTTCTTTATAATCCAACTTTCACATCTGTACATGAATGCTGGAAAAAACCATAGCCTTGACTAGATGGACCTTTGTTGGCAATGTTATGTCTCTGCTTTTTAATATGCTGTCTAGATTGGTCATAGCTTTTCTTCCAAGGAGTAAGCGTCTTTTCATTTCATGGCTGCAGCCACCATCTGCAGTGATTAGGGAGCCCCCAAAAATAAAGTCAGCCACTGTTTCCACTGGTTCCCCATCTATTTGCCATAAAGTGATGGGACCAGATGCCATGACCTTGTTTTCGAATGTTGAGCTTTAAGCCAAATTTTTCACTCTCCTCTTTCACTTTTGTCAAGAGGCTCTTTAGTTCTTCTTCACTTTCTGCCATAAGGGTGGTGTCATTTGCATATCTGAGGTTATTGATATTTCTCCCGGCAATCTTAATTTCAGCTTGTACTTCATCCAGCCCAGAGTTTCTCATGATGCCCTCTGCATATAAGTTAAGTAAGCAGGGTGACAATATACAGCCTTGACGTACTCCTTTTCCTATTTGGAACCAGTCTGTTGTTCCATATCCAATTCTAACTGTTGCTTCCTCACCTGCATAAAGATTTCCCGAGAGGCAGGCCAAGTTGTCTGGTATTCCAGTCTCTTTCAGAAGTTTCCAGTTTATTGTGATCCACACAGGTAAAGGTTTTGGCATAGTCAATAAGGCAGAAATAGATGTTTTTCTGGAACTCTCTTGCTTTTTCAATGATCCAGCAGATGTTGACAATTTTATCTCTGGTTCCTCTGCCTTTTCTAAAACCAGCTTGAACATCTGGAAGTTCACGGTTCATGTATTGTTGAAGCCTGCTTGGAGAATTTTGAGCATTACTTTGCTAGCATGTGAGATGAGTTCAACTGTGCAGTAGTTTGAGCATTCTTTGGCAATGCCTTTCTTAGGGATTGGAGTGAAAACTGACCTTTTTCAGACCTGCGGCCTAAATCAAATCCCTAATGATTATACAGTGGAAGTGAAATAGATTTAAGGGGCTAGATCTGATAGACAGAATGCCTGATGAACCATGGATGGAGGTTTGTGACACTGTATAGGAGACAGGGAGCAAGACTATCCTCAAGAAAAAGAAATGCAAAAAGCAAAATGACTCTCTGAGGAGGCCTTAAAAATAGCTGTGAAAAGAAAAGAAGTGGAAAGCAAAGGAGAAAAGGAAAAATATACCCATTTGAATGCTGAGTTCCAAAGAATAGCAAGGAGAGATAAGAAAGAGTTCCTCAGTGATCAGCGCAAAGAAATAGAGGAAAACAATAGAATGGGAAAGACTAGAGATCTCTTCAAGAAAATTAGAGATACCAGGGAAACACATCATGCAAAGATGGGCTCGATAAAGGACAGAAATGGTATGGACCCAACAGAAGCAGCAGAAGGTATTAAGCAGAGGTGGCAAGAATACCCAGAAGAACTGTACAAAATAGCTCTTTTGACCCAGATAATCATGATGGTGTGATCAATCACCTAGAACCAGACATCCTGGAATGTGAAGTTTAGTGGGCCTTAGGAAGCATCATTACAAACAAAGCTATTAGAAGTGATGGAATTCTAGTTGAGCATCTCCATTGCTGCCCTGCAAATAGGTTCATCAGTACATCTTTCCAGATTCTATGTATATGTGTTAATATACAATATTTGTCTTTCTCTTTCTGACTTACTTCACTGTGTATAATAGGCTTAGGGTTCATCCACCTTATTAGAACTTAGTCAAATGTGTTCCTTTCATGGCTGAGTAATATTTCACTCTGTATATGTACAACAACTTCTCTATCCATTCATCTGTCACTGGACATCTCGGTTGCTTCCGTGTCTTGGCTATTGTAAATATTGCTGCAGTGAAGATTGGGGTACGTGTGACTTTTTCAGTTATGGTCTCCTCAGGGTATATGACTGGTAGTGAGATTGTTGGGGCATATGGTAGTTTTATTCCTAGTTTTTTAAGGAACGTCCATACTGTTCTCTATAGTGGCTGTATTCTTTATATTCATACCTCCAGTGCAAAAATGTTCCCTTTTCTCCACACCCTGTTTAGCATTTATTGTTTGTAGATTTTTTGATGATGGCCATTCTGACTGGTGTGAGGTGATGTCTCACTGTAATTTTAATTTGCATTTCTCTAATGATGAGCCATGTTGAACATCTTTTCATATGTTTATTAGTCATCTGTGTGTCTTCTTTGGAGAACCGTCTGTTTAGGTCTTCTGCCTACTTTTTGTTTGGGTTGTTTGTTTTTCTGGTATTAGACTGAATGAGCTGTTTATATATTTTAGTGATGAATCCTTTGTCAATTTTTTTATTTGCTGTTATTTTTCTCTCATTCCAAGGGCTGCATTTCCACCTTTTTATAGTTTCCTTTGTTGTGCCAAACTTTTAAGTTTAATTAGGTCCCATTTATTTATTTTTGTTTTTATTTCCATTACTCTAGGAAATGGGTCATAGGGGATCTTGCTGTGATTTGTGTTGAAGAGTGTTCTGCCTATGTTTCCCTCTAAGACTTTTATAGTTTCTGGTCATACATTAGGTCTTTAATCCATTTGGAGTTTATTTTTGTCTATGGTATTAGGAAGTGTTCTAATTTCATTCTTTTTACACTTAGCTGTCCAGTTTTCCTGGTACCACTTATTGAAGAGACTGTCTTCCCTTCATTGTATATTCTTTCCTCTTTTGTCAAAGATATGGCACCATAGGTTTGTGGGCTTATCTCTCAGCTTTCTATCTTGTTCCATTGATCTATATTTCTGTCTTTGTGCCAGTATCGTATACAATATATTTTTACTTCTTGATGATGCAAAAGTGCTAGACATTCTGTAGCCACCATACTTCAAATTTTGAACTTTCAAATTTTCTCAGGCTAGGGGTATGCAGTATGATACTCTCTGGTGATTCTGGACAGTGGCAGCGAGCTGATGCTCCTGGTCAGCCTCAAAATCATGAAGGTAAACAACCAGTACACTTACAACAATTCTGTACCCTTGCATGCTAAGTTGTTTCAGTCATGTCCAACTTTTTGAGACCCCATGGACTGTAACCCACCAGGTTCCTCTGTCCGCGGGATTCTCCAGGCAAAAATACTGGAGTGGATTACCATGCCCTCCTCCAGAAAATCTTCCCGAGCCAGGGACTGAATCCACATCTCTTAATGTCTCCTGCATTGGCAGGCATTTTGTTTTGTTTTTTACCACTGCCACCAGCTGGGAAGTCCTCTGTACCCATATGACCATTCTTTTTTTTTACTTTCAGTACAATATTCAATAAAATGCATGAGATAGTCAATGCTATTATGAAACAGGGTTTTTTGTTAGATAAGTTTGCCCACCTGTAGGCTAATGGTATTGTTTTGAGCACATTTAAGGTAGACTATACTTAGCTGTGATGTTTGGTTGGTTAGGTGTCTTAAGTGTGTTTTTGACTTATGATATTGTCAACGTATGATGGATTTATTGGGACATAACCCCATCATAAGTCAAGGAAGTTCTGTTATATAGAAAGGGCTTGGGTTTTCAATGTGAGACATTTAGGAAAAACATAAAATTGTATTTTATTTTTGTTTCATCAAAGGAAGGAAATATTATTTAAAAGTTATTGTTGGTATTCTTTAAATGGCATATCATCTGTATTTTAGCAGCTTTTGTTCATATTTTACCTTTTTTAAAGATGTGATAATGCATAGGGAGATGGAGACTGATAAATTTAAAATTGTGGGAATGAATTTCAAATGAAGGACAAAGGGAAATGAAGATGCAATATTATTTTAAGTATCTGTTATGCACTGGGAAGATGTTATACAATAGTTTCCAGCCCTCCCACCCCCCAAAAAAAATGATCAGGGACCAAATGGAAAATAGAGATGCTTAAGAAATACATAAAAGCAAAACATAGAAGGCTATAATCAGAATTATTACTTGGGTTTCTAAAAAAAAAGCAGGGGAGGGGAAGTACAGAGGTTGTGACCACAATTGAAGGAAATGAGGGTTTTACTTAGCTTTTTAAAAATAACTATTTGATAATTGCATAGCTTTCTCTCTAGGTTGTGTTAAGCACTTGACTTCCTAAAGAGTGAAGAGTGGTAATTACTGTGAAATCAAGTTGGATTAATGATAGAATTTCTTCACTCCACTTTTTAATTATTCTACTTCTTGTGTATTTATGTTCAGGTTTTAACTAGTAAGCTCTTATTGTAAAACATTTAGAGACTACAAAAATATTACAAAGAATCTAATTTTTTTTATTTCCAAATTATTTCAAATTACTTTTTTCTATACATATCTGGCTATATACTTATTTTACCTAAAATCATATTTATTTCATAAAACATATGTTTAAAATTTATGTATTTTTCATATTTTCCTAGTGATTTAGTTCTCTAAATTTGATTTATATTATTTGCATTATTTCTAAACTTATAGGTATAGAATAATTAAATAATAAATTCTGTGTAAATAGCTTGCATTTCTAGAAATGTTTCAAATACAACTATTAGAAAAGACTTGTATAGTTTGTTTTCCAAGTATCTTATATTGTTATATTAAATCCTAAAAGCAGAATTATTTCTGGATCATAGTAACTCACTTTTCTTTTACAGCTTTTAGACCTTTCTTCAATTAAGGAAATTTGAATGATACAATACAGCTAAGTTCTTAAATACAAAAATTTATAAAGATGTGTTTTTACTGTATTATACTTTACCTTCCAATATATAATCCATTGTTTTTATTATTCTTTTTTGTGAACATGTAGGTGAAAATAAGATAAGAGCCTAGATTCATTTATTAGCTTAATTTTATGTTCTTATGTTTTCCATTCTGATTCTTGACCAACAACATTATTGTTTTACATGTTACACTCATACATTTTAGTAAACAGGAAAAAGTATATCTTTGTTATTCATCCTGAAAAAATGTTTTACAGAGCTTAGCATTCATATTAATCCAGTGAGATCACTTTATAATTCTCTCAATGCTCTAATTCTATTAATATTCAAATTTAATTGATTTAATTTTATAGAAAATTTGGAATGATATACTAATTGTATATCACTGAATGCTATATCTACATTAGCTCTCTATTATTTAGGTGAATTTTGTGTTTTTCATAGAAACTTCATTTTAGAGCTTATTCCTAACTTATTTTCATGCTGCTGTATCTATAAATAAGATATTCTCTTTCCTTATATTCTTAAATGAACCATTGTTTGTATATAAAAAGCTTTGGTTTTGTGTAACAAGTTTGCAAATGCTGGAGCTACTAAGTTACTTTACTATTTTTAGCTCATTTTCTCACTTTCCCAAAGAGTAAGCTACACTATTACATATAATTGTATTTTTCTCCTTTCTTCAAATATTAATAGTCATTATATCCTTTTCATGAATTTGCACTCACTGTTGTTGTTATTGTTCAATCGATAAGTCACATCCAACTTTTTGAGACCCCGTGGATGTCGCATGCCAGGCATCCCTGCCTTTTATTGTCTTCCTGAGTTTGCTCAAACTCATGTCCATTGAGCTGATGATGCCATCTAACCATTTCAGCCAACCTCATCCACATCTCCTCCTACCCTCAATCTTACCCAGCATCAGGATATTTTCCAATGAGTCAGCTCTTTGCATCAGGTGGTCAAAATATTAGAGCTTCAACTTTAGCTTCAGTCCTTCTTGTGAATATTCAGGGTTGATTTCCTTTAGGATTGACTGGTTTGATCTCCTTGCAGTCCAAAGGACTCTAAAGAGTCTTCTCCAGCACCACGGTTCAAAAGCATCAATTCTTCTGTGCTCAGTCTCTTTATGGTCCAGCTCTCATATCTGTACATGACTACCGGAAAGAAACAGAGCTCTGACTATGCAAACTTTTGTTGGCAAAGTGGTGTGTCTGTTCTTTAACACAGTATCTACATTTATATACCTTTTATTCCAAGGTAAGTGAGTCTTAATTTTATGGCTACAGTCACCATCCGCAGTGATTTTGGAGCTCAAGAAAATAAAATATGCCACTGTTGCCATTTTCCCCCCATCTATTTGCCATGAAGTGATGGGACTGAATGTCGTGGTCTTAGTTTTTTGGATGTTGAGTTTCAAACCAGCTTTGGGATGGTTTTGGTCACCCCCTCCTGTACAGTGTTATGAACTTCCATCCATTGTTCTTCAGGTGCTCTGTTTATCAGATCTAATCCCTTAAATCTATTTGTCACTTCCACTGAATAGTCAAGGGATTTGATTTAGGTCATACCTGAATGTCCTAGTGGTTTTCCCTACTTTCTTCAGTTTAAGTCTGAATCTTGCAGTAAGAAGCTCTTGATCTGAGCCATAGTCAGCTCCAGGTCTTTCTTTCCAGCTCAAGTTTTTACTGACTGTATTGGCTAGAGTTTCTCAAATATTCTCTAGTAAATCACAATGAAAGGTGATGAGACTGATCTTTATTACTCATATTCATACAACTATTTCTTTTTTATTATGAAAATTACTTCTGTGGAAATGAGTTTTAATCAACTTAAGAATGTAGTATTTTTCTATTTTGTTGTTGTTAAAGATTTATTTTTTTAATTTTTATTTTATTTTTTGGCTATGGTGGGTCTTCATTTCTGCACTCAGGCTTTCTCTCGTTGTGGCAAGCAGGGCCTCCTCTCTAGTAACAGTGTGCAGACTTCTCATTGCCGTGGCTTCTTTAGTTGTGGCTCCCAGGCTCTAGAGCACAGACTCAGTAGTATGAGCACACCTCAGGAATATGAGCAACTAACCGGCTTAGTTGCTCTGTGACCTGTGGGATTTTCCTAGACCAGGGATCGAACTAGTGTCCCCTGCATTGCAAGGCGGATTCTTAACCACTAAACAGTGAGGGAAGCCCTTTCTTCTAGTTTTAAATTAATAGTACGAGATGATGTTTGGAGAATATCATCAAATGCAAAGCAGAACCTGTGACTAGGTTATTCTCTCCCTTGTATTAAATATAATTTAGTAGGTATGATAGAAAGAATTTTAAAGTGGCTCCCAAGATTTTTCACCTTCTGGTGTCCACACCTTGTTCCTCATTACTATTATTATGATACATGTCACTCTCATGATTAAGATATATTATGTGTTACAGTAGACTTTAAGAAAGGGAGGTTATTAAGGTGGGCCTGAATGGGTCCATTGGAAAGAATGGTGTTTTCGGATAATCTTCTCCATTTCTTTAGTCATTTTTAGTGTATGCAAGTTTTTAATTATTCTTGAAACAATTTTGCTAAGTTTACATTATCTTCAACTGTGCTTATTTTATTGGTATTTTCAATTTTTTTTCTAACTTGAAGCTTTGGTTTACCTTAACATTATTTAAATGTTTGCTTTCTATAAAAACTAAATTGGAAAAAAGTTTTAAAAATAATTTCACTGCTCAACTCTTGGAAAAGTTTTTTACTGGGGAGTATCATTGTTTGAATTTTTAAAAATTTATTTTCCAGCAAGTATTTTAAAATGTGAAAAGGACATAATTGAAAATGAGACACATGCTCTTGCACCCTGGAATTAATGTTTGCTGATATTTATTTGGATTAACTTAATTGGTTTTCAGTAAAAAATAATGAAATACAGGTACATTTGAACTCCCATTTTATCACCTCCCATTTTCCTTTCACTATCACATTCTTGCAGTGAATTCTTCAGTCCAATATTCTACATTTGTATTCATACCCTATATGTATAGCTTACTTCATGCTTTAAATTGTTATATCAATGGTTTTATTCTCCCCTCCTCTTTTTTTTACTAAATAAAAAGTCAGAGATTCAGCTTCATTGATAAATATAAAACTTTCTAATTTTTATTTGATATAATCCCTTGTAAGCATTGCTTCATTTTATTTATTAATCTCACTATATTAATATATTCATCTCATGCCATGGAATATCCTTGCATTTAGGGACTTGGACATTAGGCTGTTCATGAGTTTCCCTATAGGTACTCCTAGACGCAGAGTGATTGGATTATAGACAAACTGAAAGTCTTCTCTGGAAAAAATGTCTAATCAGGTTTTCCAATATGTATTTTAAATACAATTAAAAGTTTAGAAAAATAGAAGACATACATATATGTGACTATAAGGCACATGAAAAGATACTCAACCTTGCTTATCATTAGAGAAATACAAAAAGAAAAAAGAAATATTACCTCACACATGTCAGAATATCTATTATCAAAAATATCTACAAATATCAAGTGTTGGGGAGGATATGGAGAAAAGGAAACCCTTGTACCTTTTTGGTGGGAGTGTAAAGTGGTGCACAAGTATGGAGTTTCCCTAAAAAAGCTGAAAATAGAACTATCATATGATCCAGCAATTCCACTTTTGGGGATGTACCTGGAAAATGAAAACACTGATTCAAAGAGATATAAGCATCTTAATAGCTATTTACAATAGCAAAGATAGGAAAGCAACCCAAATGCCCATCAACAGAAAAATGAATAAATATATGGTTTGTATATACGATGAAATATTACTTTATTAAAAAATGAAATTCTCCCTTTTGCAGAAACGTGGGTGGACCTAGAGAATATTACGTTTAGTAAAATAAGTCAGAGAAAGACAAATATTGTACGGTATTATGTGCAGAGCCTAAAAAAGTAATACAGATGAATGTATATACAAAACAAAAACAGACTCACATATAGAAAACAAACTAGTGTTTACCAGTGGGGAGGGGACAGGGAGGAGGGGCAAATTAGGGGTATGAGATTAAGAGATAGAAACTACCATGTGTAAAATAGATAAGCAACAAGGATATGCTTTGTAGCACAGGGAATTAAATTTTCTTACAATTACTTTAAATGGAGCATAATTTGTAAAAATATTGAGTCACTATGCTGTACACCTGAAATTAGTATCATATTATAAATTAACTATATACTTCAATAAGATAAGAATAAAAATACATACATATATAAAGAATACTAATGCTTACTCTCTTCTTTTCTTGAACCTATCACAAATTTATCAACAGATTCTAATCATTAATTTAAAAGTAGGCAAATATAATTTTTGTATTGAGTTAAAATGTATTTCTTTAAAGAAAGCATATCACTTTATAAGGAAAAATACTTAGGATATATTAGCAATATCTAAAACTTTTTTAACATTACTCTCACTATATAGTATCCTTTAAATACCTATTTGTGGATGTATTTCACAATATGTAGTTTGGATCACTGGAATGATACAAATCTGTGTTTTTCCATTTATTTCTCAAAGAAGAACAATCTGAGGAAAATGTGTTTCTTGAATATTATGCTTTGTGTTTGTTTTCTAAAATGTCTCATTTTTATATAAATTAAGAGTCATTTCAAATCATATAATGTAGTGCAATGAAATGTAAACAGACATGACAAGAGACATTTCCTTCTCTGAAAAAAAAATATTGATTTTCTTCACAGTGTTTACTCTGCATACATTTTATTTCCACCAGCTGCTTTTCCAAATCTCCATCTAAGCTGATATTGCAACTAATGGCTCAGTTCTGTTTTTGTGCTACCAGGCAGTAAAAGTGCACTCTTAATGAAAAATACACTTTTGAAATAAAATATATAAAGTTTTAAATGGTAAAACTTTACCACTTATTTTCAAATTAGTGATTAACTTCCTAGGTTCAGTCTCTTAGATAGTACTAAAAGCAACAGAATAATTGAAATAATGCCGTCAATAACTGAATAAGTGTTCATTTATTTGTATATCTTTAGAACACAGATACATTATGGCAGAGAGTAGTATTATTTTCAAAATTCAAAGTTAGGTGAATATCATCTACAACCTGAGTGATATATTTTCTGAAGGGTACAGATTACTTCTGGGTGTCAAGCTATCTATGAGAGTCTATCTTTTGATCAGATTAAGTTGAGTGTGTGTGTGTATTAGGGGGAGGGTATCATTAATAGCCACATTTAACTTCTGCTAGTTTTTCTTTAAAACTTTTAATCTTATATTGGAGTATAGTCGATCAGGGCTTCCCACGTGACTCAGTGGGGAACAAATCTGCCTGCAACGCATAAGATGCGGAAGACAAAGGATCCATCCCTGGGTGGGGAAGATCCCCTGGAGAAGGGAATGGCTGCCCACTCCAGTATTCTTTCCTGGAGAATCCCATGGACAGAGGAGCCTAGGGGGGCTGCAGTTCATAGCGCTGCAAAGAGTCAGACAAGACTGAAGCAACTGAGCACACATACATAGCCATCAACGGTGTTAAGATAGTCTCAGGTGACTAACAAAGGGACTCAGCCATACTCTTGTGCTATCTTTGAAACAATCTTGGTTGTTTCTAAACCTACTGCTTACATTTGGATTTATTGTAGAGAGAAAATATGCCATTTTCTCCAGTTTAGTTCAGTTCAGTCGCTTAATTGTGTCTGACTCTTTGCGACCCCATGAATTGCAGCACGCTAGGCCTCCCTGTCCATCACTAACTCCTGAAACTTACCCAGACTCATCTCCATCGAGTCAGTGATACCATCCAGCCATCTCATCCTCTGTCGTCCCCTTCTCCTCCTGCCCCCAATCCCTCCCAGCATCAGGGTCTTTTTCAATAAATCAACTCTTCTCATCAGGTGGCCAAACTATTGGAGTTTCAGCTTCAGCATCAGTCCTTCCAATGAACACCCAGGACTGATCTCCTTTAGGATGGACTGGTTGGATCTCCTTGCAGAGTTTCTATCAAATTCTGACATTTTCAAATTTGGCAATTTAAAGGTTATAATGATTGCTTTAATAATTCATAATCACCTAATTCTATCTTTACTATTGATTTCTGTTTGCTTTTAACATTTCCATTTATTGATTTATTTATTCAATGAATTGGATCTTTAAAAATGCTGATGCTTAGATCTGAAAATTGACTTTTTGATAAAGCAGATTTTAATGTTCATTCTAATTAATAATGCTTTAAAATATATTCAAACTCTCTTTAGTATATGTTACTGTATTAGTTTCCTATAGCTGCTGATACAGATGGCCACAAACTTGGTGGCTTAAAACAGCAGAAATTTATTCTCTTATAGTTCTAGTGGGCAAAAGCTTGAAATTTTATCATTGTGATGAAATGAGAATGTCAGCAGGGCCATGCTCTTTACAGCAACTCTAGGGAAGAATCTCATCCTTACCTTTCCCAGCTTCTGGTGGCTACAGAATATGGTGGTTTATGGCTGCATCAGTCTAGTCTTTGAATCTCTCTGCTCCAACTTCACATTGCCTTCTCAATGTTTCACATCTCCTCCTGCTCTCCTCTTATAAGTATATGTGTAATGGCAATTAGGGCTCACCTAGGTAATCTGGGAAAAACTCCTATCTCAGTATTCTTAAATTAATCACATCTGCAAAGACCACTCCCCTGACCCCCAGCCTTAAGGAAAAAAAGCAAAGTAAGGTAACATTCACAGGTTCTAGGGATTAAGACATGGATATCTGCCAGGCTCTTCTGTCCATGGGATTCTCCACGTAAGGATACTATAGTGGGTACCCATTTCCTTCTCCAGGGGATCTTCCCAACCCAAGGATTGAACCCGAGTCTCCCGGGATGCAGGCAGATACATTACCACTGAGCCACCAGGGAAGCCCCTGTGGATATCTTCAGGGGTGCATTCTCAGCTCACTCGGTATTAATTTTCTTTACATTTATCAGTTTCCCTATGATCTAGCTTTTTATTATGGCTTATTTTTGCCGATGCATGATGCCCATGAAATGGACACAGAAACTCTGCCTTGCATACTTTTGCCTCTCTTCAGTGTTTATTCTTTTCAAGTAGTCATTATCTAGAGAAACTCAGAGAATGTGCTTGCTTACTGTATGACTATGAAGCTTCTGTTTTTAGAATCTTCTCATTTACTTCAGGCACCTAATTGCTTTATTCAGGTTTTTGCTGCCAGTATTTACTGTGGGTTCCTTTGTTAGCTTGCTGAAGTTAAGTACCAGAATCTTAATAAATATTTAAGCTTGGTTTTTTTTTTTTTTTTGGTTTGTTTGTTTTCCTCTTGGTCTTTAGGATATAAGATTCCAAGAAACTACAAAGCTGCCTCATACTGTATTGTGTAGAGATACAATAGTATCTATACAATAGTATCACCAAAAAATTATTTATGAGCAAAGAATAGGAATATGTATATTTAACACAGAAATTGTTTAATTGCTATGTTAACTTCATATGATAGGTGATTCTGTGCTTCAAAAAATAGTTTGTAGAATATTTAATAGCACAGAAAGTGATAGTGATGAAGTATAGTGATGAAAGTATAGTGATGAAGAATAAAGCAAGTTATAAGAGAACAGAAACATAATAATTTCAAAAAGTTTCATTATATATAGACCTTCCCCTCTTGCTTATTTGTAACCTTTATCTCTGGAAGTAAACTTCCTGGCTTCAATCATTTATTTAAAATTCATTTATTTATTCAACCCTAGTACACATATGGGCTTCCCTGATGGCTCACACGGTGAAGAATCTGCCTACAGTGCAGGAAACCTGGGTTCGATCTCTGGGTCGGGAAGATTCTCTGGGTCGGGAAGATCCTCTGGGGAATAAAATGGCAACCCACTCCAGTATTCTTGCCTGGAGAATCCCATGGACAGAGGAGCCTGGCGGGCTACAGTCCACGGGGTCGTAAAGAGTCAGGCACAATGGAGCGATTAACACAACCACCACAGTACACACCTCGTGATCTTTCAGCGTGACCGAGCCATAATCCAGTGAGGAACAGATGTGCCAACTAGAGTGCAGTGTTCATGTAGTATTTCTCTTGTCTTTAGCCTTTAAAAATTCCAGTTAAAACACTGCTTCCCAAGTTACTTCTGTCAGTTCCTTTCCCCCCACCTCTAGTGAGATCACATCATGCATTTTTAAGGAAATATATTAATTTGTCACCATCTGCATTGCATTATGAGCTCCCCTAATATTCTGGTTGATTTTTAATTGACTATTATATTCAGTCTTTGTGGCATAAAATTATATGGGTTTTGAAAATGCATGCATGCATGCAGTCATGTGTTCAGTACCACACAAATGTTTCCGTCACCCTAAAAAGTCCCATTGTGTAGCTTCTTATTAGTAAATGCTTCTTAAACTTCCTACCATCTTAATTATAGTCTCTTTCACAGCAATAGTTTTGCTTTTTCAAAAATTCCATATAAATGGCATCATATAAAACACAGCCTTGGGGTTCTGGCTCCTTTCATATAGCTAAATATATTCATTCATGAGCTGTGTGAATCAGTAGTTCCTTTAATTTTAATTAGAGTTGTCCCTCAGTATCCTAGCAGGGCACTGGTTTCAGGACCATGGATTGGTACCAAAATACACAAGTGCTTGTCTCATACATAAAATAAAATAATATTCGCATATAATCTACCTATCTATCCTCATATACTTTAATTCATCTCTAGAATACTTACAGTGCCTAATACAATGTAAATGCTATGTAAATAGTTTCTGACATACAGAAAATCCAAGTTTTACTTTTTGGAAATTTCTGGAATTAAAAAAAAAAATCTTTTCAATCCACAGTCAGTTAAACCCATAGATGCATGCAGCCTTAGAAGTAGGTTGTATGCCTTACCATAGTTTTTCTATTGACATATTGGACATGAGACTGCACATCATTGTTCCTCTTAGTTTTAGGCAATTTTGAAAAACATTGCTATACACATTATAATATGGATTTTGGTATGAATATATTTTCAACTTGAGTAAATAAGAAAAAGTAGAAGTTCTAGGTCATGTGGTAAGTCTGTGTTATGAGAAAAATCAAGCTGTACTCCAGACTAGAAATTTAATTTTCACTAAAAATGGATGGGGGTTCCTCTTGCTCTTCACACTGTCAGGAATTCATGCTATATCTTTTTACATTTTTTTTCTTTCACATTTTAATAGGTAGGTAGGGGACCTATCTTTGTAGGTTAGCTTCTATTTCTCTTAAGACTAATATCATTTAGTATGTCTTCTCATGCTTCTCACTTGAATATTTTCTTTGGTGAAGCATCTGTTCAGATATTTCTCTGCTCATTTTTTAATTAGGTTGTTGCATTTTGTTTTCAGTGTTCTTTATATATCTTAGATATAAGTTTTTTACCAGATACTCAAATCTTTGTGGTTTGCATTTTCTTTCCCTTAATGTTGTTTTTTAAAGGATAAAGTTTCTTTTAAAAATTTCTGATAAAGTCCAATGTATCATTTTCTCTTCCACAAATAATCATTTTAATGTTATATATAAAAATATGTGGCAAGACTCCCATTTGTGAAGATTTCCTTCAGTATATTCTTCTAAAGTTTTATAGTTTTACTGTGTAAATCTAGAACAATGATCTGTCTGAGTTAGTTCAGTTCAGTCGCTCAGGTGTGTCTGACTCTTTGAGACTCTACGGACTTAAGTATGCCATTTATTATAATTCTCATGTAAAATTTGAGATACCTATTCAAATAATTTTTGACTTTCCCATATGGATGTCTAATTTTTCTGGTACCCTTATTGACAAGACTATCCATTCTCCACTGAATTTTCATTGAAATTTTAAAAATTATCACCCTATATCTGTGTAGTCTTTTTTTTTTTTTTTTTTGCACTCTCTGGGCTATTCCTATCAGCTATGAGACTATCCTTTAGTCAGTACAACAATCTTAATTATTATAACTTTATCGTAAGTCTTGAAATCAAGGTGTGAGCCCTCCAAATTTGTATGTGTGTGTATGCGTTTCAAGAATAATTTTGGCCACTCTAACTCCTTTGTCATCTCATTTTGATTGTAGAAACAGCTTGTTACAAAATCCGATATCTATGAGAGTTCGCCAGGGTTTGGGTTGCATAGTATCTATAAGTAATACAATTGCGGCGAGTAGACATTTTAATAGTATTGTCCAATCCATTAGGTTTTACTAATTTCTTGCATTAGTATTTTATAGTAAATAACATACAGATTCTGGATATATTTTGGTGCATTTATACCTAAGTATTTATATTCTGTTTTTGGAGTGCTATTTAAATACATTGTTGTTGCTGTTTGTATGAGTGTGTGCCTGTTAATAGACACTGTTTTTTTTTTTATAGCACTTAAGGTTATCAGCAAAAGTGAGAAGCAAGGACACAGAATTCACATTACCCTCTGCCTTCACAAACACAAAGCCTCCTCCATTATTACCATCCTGCACCACGGTGACACATTTATTACAGTCAGTGAACCAACATTGGCATATTATTATCAGTCAAAGCCTGTGGTTTACATTTGGGTTTATTCTTGATATTGTATATTCCATAGGTTTTGACAAATGTATAATGACATATGTTCACAATTTTTATATCATACATTATAGTTTCACTGCCTTGAAATTCCTCTGGACTCTGCCTATTCCATCTCAGCCTATCTCTGAACTCCTGGCAACTGCTGATTTTATCACCATAGTTTTGCTTTTTCCAGAAGGTCATATACTTAGGATCATATAGTACGAATCTTTTGCAGATTGTGTTTTTACACTTAATAATGTACTTTCCATATCTTTTCAACTTGAAAGCTTATTTCTTTTCAGTGTTAAATAGTATTCTATTCTACAGGTATACCATTATTTGTTTATCCATTCACCTCCTGAAGAGCATTTTGGTTGCTTCCAAGTTTTGGCAATTATGAATGAAGCTGCTATTGGCATTCATGTGCAGATTTTTGTACGAACTGAATCTTTTTACTTCAAATTCTGATTGTATTCCAGTGGCATATAGGACTATGATTGATATTTGTATATTGATATTGAATCTTATAATCTTTTTCAACTCATTTGTTAATTCTAGCAATTATTTTTATATTTGTTAAAATTAAATTTCATTTTACTCTTTTCTTTTCAACCCATGTTCGTTGTGTTTTCTTTCCTTTCGCACTGCCTAGCTCTAAATTCAGAGAAGGCAATGCAACCCACTCCGGTACTCTTGGCTGGAAAATACCATGGACGGAGGGGCCTGGTAGGCTGCAGTCCATGGGGTCACTAAGAGTCGGACATGATTGAGCGACTTCTATTTCATTTTTCACTTTCATGCATTGGAGAAGGAAATGGCAACCCACTCTAGTGTTCTTGCCTGGAGAATCCCAGGGATGGGGGAGCCTGGTGGGCTGCCATCTCTGGGGTCGCACAGAGTTGGACACGACTGAAGCGACTTAGCAGCAGCAACAGCAGCAGCTCTAAATTTGTCAAGTTTAATATGAGTCATAAGTAAGAATGTTTTTGTTTTGTTCCTTCTCTTGGAAAAAAATCAGTTTCTCACCAATAAATATAGTCAACTGTATCTCTATTCAGGATCCAGTCTGGCTAAAAATCAATCAATATTATTGGCCTTTTCAATGAAATAGCTTTTGTTTCATTAATTTCTCCTATTTTTCTGTTTTAAATTTCACTTATTTCTGTTCTAAACTCCATTATTTCTTACTTTTGCTTGCTTTTAATGTGCTTTTCTTTCTCCAGTTGCTCAATGATAGAAGCAATTTTTGTTACAGATTTTAGTTTTTTTAATATAAAAATTTAATGCTATAAATTTTCTTCTAATCAGTGTTATACCTGCACCCCATAAATTGTGTTATGTTGTATTTTATTATTTTCTTACTTCAAAATATTATAAAAATTTCCTCTAGATTCCCTTTTCAGTCTATGGGTTATTTAGGGGGATTATTTTAGAATTTCTTTTTTTTTTTTTTTTTTAGTTTTTTATTTTTTTAATTTTAAAATCTTTAATTCTTACATAGAATTTCTTTCTATTATCGCTTTCAGGTTTCCTTATATTATATTTTAGGAACATATAGTGTATAATATATGTTATTTTAAACTGGTAAAGTGTGAATCATGGTCTTTCTTTCTGAATGTTTCATGTGGACTCAAGAAGAATGTATACTCTGTTGGGTGGATTGTTATACAAATGTCAATTAGAATAAGTTGGTCAGTTGTCTTTTGCAGGTCATCTATAGCTGAACTAATTTTCTACCTAATTAGTCACTCAGTTACTGTGAGAGGAGTGTTGAAGTCTTCAATTATGATTGTGGATTATTTTCTCCTTTTATATCTATTATTTTTATCTCATGTGTTTCAAAATTCTAATTGAGCAGCAGGTTATGACTGTCTTTAACCCTGATGATATATCCATCTCCTTTTCCCCCAAATTTTAATGATTATCTTGGGTTGCAACATACATTCTGAAATAATCTGAATCTACATTTAATATTATGTGGCTTGATTTATAGTAGAAGAAAGTTTTATATTCCCTATTAATTCCTCCCATCTTTTGTGCTGTTTTAATCAAACCTTTCACTTTTTCTCATGCTGTAAATATAATATGTTGTTCTAACTTTTGCTCCAAAGTTACTTTTCTTTTAGAGCTATTAAAATTGGAATATTTTATTTTCATTAACTTCATTTCTGAAGTTCATCATCTCTTTATGGAGATCCATGATTTGATTAAACTGTACTCTTTGTGACTAAATAACGTATCCTCATCTTCTCTGAGGTAATCTTGCAGAGGTAAACCTGCAAGAGGTTACAACTCTCATAAGCCTGCAGGCCTTGGAGTTTTCACACTGTTTCGCTATCCAACACTTTGGCCTTTATCAATTTTTAAACATTTCTAGCTTAATCATTTTACTGGCTTACACGGTTGGTGTTGCCTCAAGTAAGCAGTGGAGAAGGCAATGGCTACCCACTCCAGTGTTCTTGCCTGTAGAATCCAATGGACAGAGGAGCCTGGTGGGCTGCAGTTAGAGTCGGACACGACTGAAGTGACTTAGCAGCAGCAGCAAGAAAGCAAATCTTGGCATTTTGCTTCTCCCAACAAACGTCTATCTCTTTCCAGATTTAGGGTTGGTTGTTGATATCACTTCACCTGTGGCTTCAAAAAGAGATAATTTGTGATTTTCCCAGTAGATTTTTTTTGTAAGGATGAGAACAACAGTCATTTCAGCTCTTCCTCTCTCACATGAAACCAGGTGTTCAGTAATTTTGTTTTGAAATAAAATACACATAAAATAGTCAGTTTAATTCAAAGATAACAATATCTGTTTATAAAATTTAGGTTCACATATTGAGCTTTTCTACATTTTTCAGTATACTAAAATTTCCCTGAGGTTATCATAATCAGAAAAATATTATTAAATTATAGGATTATGAGTTTCAGTGTAGTGAATTAAAGAAGAATTAGAATGGAGGTTTGTAGGGGGCAATAGTTTATTTGATAATAAGTTATTTGATAATAAGTACTTAAAATATGATTATGAAAAACTATAAATAAATGTGAACTTTTTCCTAATTTTTTGCTATTTCAAAAATCATTAGAATGAACACAAAAAGGCACATTTTGACAAATAGTGTCTGCCTTTTTTTTTTTTTCCCCCTCTTTGTTCCTGGCAGAGGAGGAAGAGAAATTTGGGCTTCATTGACAGCTTCTTTGAATTCTGTTCATGTTATTATTCCACAGTTCCAGCTCATACTTGTGGATATGGGTCTCAAGAGACCTTAGAACCCTTGGTTTTGTCAGTCACTTCTTGCAGTGATCTAGGGAGAAAAATCACTTCACCTTCCCTTCAATTTTCTTTTTTATCTGCAAAAGGAGAATGGCAATAACTTTTTGTGTCTTCCTAGTCTATTTTGATGACTGATGATATAACATTCTGTATTCTTTGAAGGCAGAATGATAGATAAAAGGGCATGTGTGATAGAGTAAGATTATATGTAAAGTTTAAACACAAACAAAATAGCAAAAGTGTAAATACATTTCCATATGAGTGCTTCAGCCCACTGTTCAGATTCATTTTGATTAACTCTATAAACTGACTTTTATCTCCCTCACCTACAACAATTACAGGTCTTACAACCACAGCTTGTCTCACATTAAATAAACCTCAGAGGGGCTGCTTTTGCTGGTCTATCTACTGTCACAAGCTGACTGAGCATTAAAACTCCCACCTGCTGTGAAGCAGCATGTTCCCAAGTCCAACTGCCAGAGTGTAAAAGACCAGTGACACTGAATGGCGCCGAGGGGAGTCTTTCTTCACCTGATTGCCTCCTAGAACCCCTGAGGTGGTCTGGGTTTAAAACTTCTTCAGAAAGACAACTAGAAAATTAGGCATGTTTAATTTCAGTTCAATCAATTCTGTGTTCCTGAGGTTATGGAGCTAACTATACCGTGATCTGTTTTATACTTTAATTGGTTATGTACTTCAATTATTGACTCATGATATGGACTCTAGCAATATTTTGTGCTGTGTGAAACTCCACTACCTTTCTTTTTTTTTTATTGAATACAGTGCTTGTCCTACTCTACAGCAGTTGGGGAAGTTTTCAAGTAATTTTTTCTGTAATAGATAAGGCAGCATGGGCCTCGAAAGTGGACAGAAGAGAGATGTGATGACAGCAGCTGGTTACTTTGTGTTTTATTTTGCTTGGTCTTTCTGTTCAGTTTAGTTGGTAGGACCACATCACTTGTTGACATCTCTTGGGGAATATAAGAGTAGAGAAAAAAACAACAATGCAGTGGAAGGCCAAGAAATTGGAACCAAGACTAAAGACTAACACCAAGGAAAAGTACATAGAGAAAAAAGTCATTTAGTATAGTGATCTTTATCATAATGGAAGAAAAATGGTGCTATGAGGAGACTATTTTAGACATAATGGTGTTTAATATATGTGTATAAATAGTCACAATATATTGTAAGCCAAATTTGCAAGTATCTAACATGAAAAATATCATATTTTCTTATGGATGCTTTAAGCAACATTGATGATATTCTTTTATCTGGAATTTCAAGTTTTGGGACAGAAAATAGAAAGAAAAGCAAACATATTTCAACTATATTTGAAAAGTAAATTTTTAAAAGTAATTTTAAATGAAAGCAGTGAATTTGCATAATTATAAAATAAGCATTAGCAATACGCAGTTTGAAACATGAAAGGTCAGTCCTGTGTGCACTGGCTCCACCCACATTCAAGTCTCCCTCCTCAGCAGATTTGCAGTTTTCCGTTCTTTCTTCTGATAACATACGTCCCAGTTTTCCCTCTAATATCATATATCCTTTATCAATATTCTTTGCCGCCTTCATTTCCCTTTCACCAATTTTTGATGTTGGAAAGCACCTGCGATTCTTGCATCTCCTGTATTGGCCGGCAGATTGCTTACCACTAGCGCCACCTGGGAAGCCCTGAGTTCCCATAAGGCAGCTGTATTAAGATAGGCTTGAAAAGCCCTGTGTTTGTTTGACTCAGGGTTCCCTAGAGAAGCAGAACTGATCAGATATATACAGGTACACCTCAGAGACATCGTGAGTCCCGTTCCTGATCACCAAAATAAAGTAAATATTGCAATAAAGCAAGTTACACAATTTGTTTCTAGGGCATGTAAAAGTAATGTTTACACTAACTGTCATCTATTAAGTGTGCAACAACATTATGTATAAAAAAGTACATACAATAAAACATGTAAAAAAACAAAACTACAATTGTAACTTCAAAGATCACTAATCACAGATCACTGTAACAAATATAATAATAATGAAAACATTTGAAATATCTAAGTTACCAAAATGTGACATGGCCACGCTTCATGTGTGCAGATGCTAATGGAAAAATGGTGCTGATAGATGTGTATGCTTTCCGCAAACCTTCAGTTTGTAAAAAAAAGATGCAGTATCTGTGAAGTCTAATGAAATTGACTCTATGCCTAGTCCAAAATAAATGCCTATATGTAGATATGAAAGAGGGGATCTATTATGAGAATTGGCTCCTGTGCCTATGGAAGCTGAGCTCCAGAGTTAGTCTGCAAGCCGAAAAATCAGGTGAGTCAGTGGTGTATTTCAGTCCCAGTCCAGCAGCCTAAGGACCAAAGGATCATCTCAGTATAAATAAGGTCTGGTCTGAAAATTTGGGGAGGGCCATTAGTGTAAGTCCTGGTCCAATGATAAAGACCCCCGGGAATGTTGTTGTCTGAGGGCAGGAGACGATGGATGCCCTTGCTCAAGTAAAAAGATCCAGTGCTTCCTCACTCTGCATTTTTGTTCTATTCAGACCCTCAACAGATCAACATATGTCCACTGTGCTAGTCAAAGGTGATATTGACTTAGTCTACTGATTTAAATGCTAATGTCCTCTGGAAATACTCTCGTAGACACACTTAGAAATAATGTTTTACCAGCTATCTGAGCATCTCTTAGCTCACTCAAGTTGACATGTAAAATTAACCATTCACACTCTGCTTTAGAGAACCAACTCCAGATCATTTGTCACATGACAAAGGAGGCTCATGACAAACTGTAACCTGTCTTTCAAGATCATGATGTTTATTTCTAAGCCTTGGTCATTTCTTTTCTGTCTCTCAGTGTCCCAATATGCCATGTGAAGTTATTTGTGCATATCGCCCCTGTCAATTACACTGGCACTAAGATAAGAAGTAAAGTCAATTACTATGGAGAAGCAAGAATCTGTTCATGGTAATAATTTGTTATTTTGCTTTTCTTTCTTTTCCTAGATCTGCTAGATATATAATGTTGGTCTCATTATTAAAGACTCAGGATAATATAGGCTTGAAAACTAAGTTCTCTGATTGATAGTGTTTTTATTTTTACAACATTGCTTTTATAGTTAAGTATGTCTTGGAAAACTCAATGGTATAGAACAGGTTTAAGTTTCACTGAGGTACTCTGAAATCTTGTAACTTAGCTTGTGCTTTTGTATCAGATTATAAAATCTGAATCTCTGTGGCACTGACAGAGAGTAAGATAAACAATGCAGGCAGAAAACATTGATGTCTTCTTTCATCTGCTTAATGACCAAAGAGAATAAAAATGAGGAGTAGGAAAAGAAGTAAATGAAGGCCCTTTGGACTCATTCTATTAGATCAAGCAACTTAACAGGGAGAAAAGTGATCACTTTAAGGTGAAGATGAACTTCTTGCAGCAAGTTTGATAAATTGTTATCATTCCAGGCAATTTGAAATAATGCAATCTCCATGTCTGAACAGCATAATTACTAGATACATTGTGAGCTGTCAGGAAATCAAGAGATCAATCACGCAAAGACTTGGCTGGATCCACATGTATTTGTTTGCACCTGGGGTAAAAATCACAAAACAGGAACAACAGAGATTAAAAAAATAAAAGAAGGGGAATTAAATAATGAACATAGATGCTTGATTCTGGCATTTAACCAGAAAAATGTTCAAATTTATAAATATACCAAAATCTTTAGGAGGTTTCAAAATATAAATTAATTTCAGTAAAAAGTTTTTATGATTTTTGATGGAAATTAATCTGGATTTTAACATTTTAAGAAAGAATTTCCTTAATAATGTCAAACATAAGAATCAAGAAGAAAGAACATGAAATTTATGTCTAACCTATATATTTTTTTCTATATTCTAATAGATAAGTAGAAGAGTATCAGATATAAAGGATTATAGTCTGAATGACACTATATGAAAGAGTGCCAAGTCAATATATTTTGTTTATAATGGTTAAGCTAGGAAATATACAAAAACCAAAGTATCATTTGACTACACAAAGATATCCTCTGTATGTGGTAAATGAAAACAAAACAGAAAACCACCATCCATTACAAGTGTAAACCCTAAATGCTGCATTATGACTTTTTATTTCACACACATAACTTTCTCTAATGGTTTAGGAAAATTTAAGAGAAAAGATATTATGCTCATAAAGAATCTGTTTCACTTGCTGAACAGACTCAATCTTCTCCTTACATGGGGCAACCAAGTTAAAATCTTTCACAGCAATTCAATCTAATTCAACAAAAACTAAAGTCATCATCGTCCCCCCAGTAGTCCTGATCCATCTTCATGCTTCCTGTTTTGTTTAATGGTGTCATCACTCACCCAATCACTGATTTCAAGGTCTTGAACACTTCATTAATTTTCCTTTTGTCTCATGTCAGCAAATCCTATTGGTTTCATCTTGACAGTGTTTAAGTTTCTCTTTCCATCAAAACAGCAATGTCTGGGCCAATGTTAAAACATGTTTATATTGTCCCAGTGTTTTCTTATAGCCCAACTTATTTTAAAAACTTCTTTTTTCTAGTTTGCCCTTAACAACGCTGCCTTAGCAAAATTTTCCTATTTCACCTCTAAATATGAGTGCATTAGTTAAGGTTGCATGTCAGCTTTATGCTATAGAATCCTATAATATTTTTAATGGATATAGAGTTTTCTTTTTCTCCATAATGGAGTGGTGTGATGAATATCCTCAGTTACTCATGGACCCTGCTTTCTTCTGTCTTTTTTTCTCCAATCTCCCTCACATTACTGGAGATGATTTGCTACTTTGAACATGATGCAGACTCATGATGGACGAAGGGGTTAAGGGTACAGACAAGCATTGCAGACATCACTTTACTTCATACCCCATTTGGTTCAGTTCAGTTGCTCAATGTGTCTGACTCTTTGCAACCACATGAACTGCAACACGCCAGGCTTCCAGTCCATCCTCAGCTCCCAGAGCTTACTCAAATTTATGTCCATCGAGTTGTTGATGCCATCCACCATTACATCCTCTATCATCCCCTTCTCCTCCTATGTTCAATCTTTTCCAGCAACCGGGTCTTTTCAAATGAGTCAGCTCTTTGCATCAGATGGCCAAAGTATTGAAGCTTCAGCTTCAGTGTCAGTCCTTCCAATGACTCTTCAGGACTAATTTCCTTTAGGAATGACTGGTTTGATCTCTTTTCAGTCCAACGGACTCTCAAGAGTCTTCTCAAACATCACAGTTTAAAAGCATCCATTCATCAGGTACAGCTTCCTTTATGGTCCAACTTTTACATCCATACATGACTACTGGAAAAATCATAGACTTAACTATATGGATCTTTGTCAGCAAAGTAATGTCTAAGCTTTTTAGTATGCTGTCTAGTTTTGTCACAGCTTTCCTTCCAAGAAACAAGCGTCTTTTAATTTCATGGCTGCAGTCACCATCTGCAGTGATTTTGGAGCCCAAGAAAATAGTTTGTCAATGTTTCCACGATTTCCCCATCTATTTGCCATCAAGTGGTGGAACAAGACACCATAATCTTCATTTTTTGATTGTTGAGTTTTAAGTCAGTTTTTTCAATCTCCTCTTTCACTTTCATCAACAGGCTCGTTAGTTCCTCTTCACTTTCTGCCATAGGGTGGTACTATGTGCATATCTGAAGTTATTGATATTTTTCCCTGCAATCCTGATTCCCACTTGTGCTTCATCCAGCCTGGCATTTCACATGATGTACTCTGCATAGAAGTTAAATAAGCAGAGTGACAATATACAGCCTTGAAGCAATCATTTCCCAATTCGGAACCAGTCCATTGTTCCACATCAGGTTCTAACTGTTGCTTTTTTACTTGCATACAGATTTCTCAGCAGGCAGGTTAGGTGGTCTGGTATTCCCATCTCTTGAAGAATTTCCCACAATTTGTTGTGATCCACAACATCAAAGGCTTTAGCATGGTCAATGAAGAAGATATTTTTTTAATGAAATCTCTTGCTTTTTCTATGATCCAAAGGATGTTGGCAATTTGGTCTCTGGTTCCTCTGCCTTTTCTAAATCCAGCTTGAACATCTGGAGGTTCTTGGTTCATGTACTGTTGAAGCCTGGCTTGGAGAATTTTGAGTATTACTTTGCCAGCATGTGAGATGAGTGCAATTTGTGTGATAGTTTGAACATTGTTTGGCCTTGCCTTTCTTTGGGACTGGAATGAAAACTGACTTTTCCAGCCCTGTGTCCATGGCTGAGTTTTCCAAACTTGCTGGTATATTTAGTGCAGCACTTTCACAGCAACATCTTTTAGGATTTGAAATAGCTCAACTGGAATTCCATCACCTTCAATAGCTTTGTTCATGGTAATGCTTCCTAAGGCCCACTTGGTTTCCCCCTCTAAGATATCTGGCTCTAGGTGAATGACCACACCATCGTGGTTATCTGGGTCATTCAGATCTTTTTTTGTATGGTTCTTCTGTATCCTTGCCACCTCTTATTAATATTCTCTGCTTCTGTTAGGTCCGTACCATTTCTGTCCTTTATTGTGCCCATCTTTGCATGAAATGTTCCCCCGGTATCTCTAATTTCCTGGAAGAGATCTCTAGTCTTTCTAATTCTATTGTTTTTCTCTATTTCTTCACATTTATCACTGAATGCTTTCTTATCTCTCCTTGCTATTCTTTGGAACTTTGCATTTAGGTGGATATATCTTTCCTTTTCTCCTTTGCCTTTAGCTTCTCTTCTTTTCTCAGCTATTTATAGGGCCTCCTCAGAAAACCGCTTTGCCTTTTTGCATTTCTTTTTCTCTGGGATGTTTTTGATCACTGCTTCCTGCATAGTGTCATGAACCTCCATCCATAGAACTTCAGGCACTCTGTCTGTTAGAGATCTAATCCCACGAATCTGTATAATTGTAAGGGATTTTATTTAGGTCATACCTGAATGGTCTGGTGGTTTTTCTACTTTCTTCAATTTAAGTTTGAATTTTGCAATAGGGAGTTCATGATCCGAGCCACAGTCAGCTCCTGGTCTTGTTTTTGCTGAATGTATAGAGCTTTCAAATAGGAAGACTAGTTCCAAATAGGAAAAGGAGTATGTCAAGGCTTATATTGTCACCCTGCTTATTTAACTTACATGTAGAGTACATCATGAGAAACGCTGGGCTGGATGAAGCACAAGTTGGAATCAAGATGGCTGGGAGAAATATTAATAACCTCAGATATGCAGATGACATCACCCTTATGGCAGAAAGTGAAGAACTAAAAGAGCCTCTTGATGAAAGTGAAAGAGGAGAGTTAAAAAGTTGGCTTAAAGCTCAACATTCAGAAAACGAAAATCATGGTATCCAGTCCCATCACGTCATGCAAATAGATGGGGAAACAATGGAAACAGTGGCTGACTTTATATTTTGGGGCTCCAAAATCACTGCAGATGGTGACTGCAGCCATAAAATTAAAAGACGCTTACTCCCTGGAAGGAAAGTTATGACCAACCTTGACAGCATATTAAAAAAGCAGAGACATTACTTTACCAACCAAGGTCCATCTAGTCGAGGCTATGGTTTTCCCAGTAGTCATGTATGGATGTGAGAGTTGGACTATAATGAAAGCTGAGTGCCAAAGAATTGATGCTTTTGAACTGTGGTGTTGGAGAAGACTCTTGAGAGTCCCTTGGACTGCAAGGAGATCCAACCAGTCCATTCTAAAGGAGATCAGTCCTGGGTGTTCATTGGAGGGACTGATGTTGCATTTGAAACTCCAATACTTTGACCACCTTATGTGAAGAGCTGACTCATTTTAAAAGACACTGATGCTGGGAAAGACTGAAGGCACGAGGAGAAGTGGACACATGAGATGGTTGGATGGCATCACCGACTCAATGGACAAGAGTTTGGGTAAACTCTGGGAGTTGGTGATGGACAGTGAGGCCAGATCATGAACTCCCTATGCTGCAGTCCATGAGGTCACAAAGAGTTGGACATGACTGAGCAATTAAACTGAACTAGACTGAATAGAGTTTCTCTATCTTCAACTGCAATGAATATAATCCAGTTGATATCAGTATTGACCATCTGGTGATGTCCATGTGTGGAGTCAGCTCTTGTGTTGTTGGAAGAGGGTGTTTTCTGTAACCAGTGTGTTCTCTTCACAAAACTCTGTTAGCCTTTCCCTGCTTCATTTTGTACTCCAATGTCAAACCTGCCTGTTATTCCATGTAGTTCTTGACTTCCTACTTTTGCTTTCCAGTCCCATTAGTTAAATCTTAATTATATGAGCATGATTAAAATCAAAGATGGCTGGGTCTGTGTGGTAGTTGTAAGAGTCTTAAGAATGCACCACTTGCTCTATTCAATATTCTGTGATAAGCCATAATAAAACATGGGAAAAATGTATATATGGGTATAACCAAGTCACTTTCCTATACAGCAAAATTAACACACCACAAATCAGCTATACTTTAATAAAATAAATTTTAAACAACAACAAAAAAGAATGCACCACTTGAATTTCCCTTTAAGAGAGAAGTACCTACTGCTTCTCACTTACCACAGATTTGGGGACCACCACATTGTTGAAAATAAAGCCATGCTCTCCTTGGCTTATTTGTAGTTAATGACTTAACAGTGAGAGCATCTTGGAATCTGGCATTCCTGCCCAACATGGGACTTTTCTAAAAGACAGACTTTGATGGAGGGTAAATATTTCTTAGAGCCACATCACAGTCCAAAGCTGTTTCTACTCAGTCCTTCTTCCTTCTCTCTCTGAGTTCATAAATGTCAAACTTAAATTTCTGTCTCAAGACTCTCTGGCTCCTCAGGTTGCCTCTCCTCTTTATCATTCACAGGCATTTCAGAGAATCAAAAATAGCAATCAGGAGCCACTGAAATCAGGAGCTCTAATATAGGGTTGAACAAAAATTTTGCTCCGGTCAGATGAACTTCTTGGCCAACTCTATATTATGATAATGAAGGGGGGACCAATAATGGAGAGCACTCAGCTGTCTTTGCCATAAGTAACAAATCTTCACTAGATTTCTGGATGCTACAATAAAGTTTTTTTTTTATAGCTTTAGATGAATACTAATTGTTGGAGGAGGAGTAGTTCATGTATAGGAAAAAAAATTATTCTCTTTAAAGCTCTATAAATGTTAGCGCCTAAGCAACTTTACTTTTGGAACCTTTTGAGTATTTATAATACAAAATAAAGTATTCTAAAAAATAAAGTGTTCTAAGTAAACAGATTCCGATATTAAGTAAGGGTCAATTCAAATGTCAAGTCTGCAGTTGATTATATGTGGGATCTTGAACAAGTTGCTAAATTTCCCTTCAGACTGGTCCTGGGTCCATTAAAAGTGGATATGAATAGTTCTCCCCCATTAATGTTATTATTATGAAATATAGTGAGATAATGAAAAATATGGTAAACTTAGCAGATTGTCTAACAGAAAAGAACAATTTCTCCCTTCCTCTAGACACTATTGCTATAGTATTATTATTCTTGCTAATGTTGTTATTATTATTATTACTTTCTGCATCATCCTGAGCTATTTCTCCTATTATATGAAATAAAATCATTTTAATATGAAATTAATTAGAATTTGAAAAGTGAACATTCTATTTTCATTTAAGCCTGACTGACTAGGTGCTAACATCAAGTACCCATTAACAAACATTTTCTGTCCACAGTTTACACTGAATCCTGATCCGGACTTGAACAACAAAATCAAAGTTGAGACAGTTCCACTGGAGGATCTTTTCTGAGTCCCTGATGTATTCATTCATTCACAATAATTCATTCTACAAACATTCTTGAGTACCCAGCCCTTAAGGTGATGGTCCCTGTTGGGGATTCTTCTGCAACTCTGAGATGAAAAGAGGAAGCCCTTGGGGTGTTAATGTCCATTTTCATCAGAGAGTGGTTGAAGAAGAGGGCAGTGGCGTGTTGGCCTGAGGTCACAACTGCCACTGAGCAGATACTAGGTCTCTTGATGAATGGATTCAGTGAATCATTTCCATGTAGCTTATTTCCAAGGTAAATCACGAATGATTGTGATATTCTACATTCCTTCCAAAGGTTGCTGCTAGATCTATGAAACGCAAAGTGAGAAACTTGTAGAAAACCATTCTTGATCACAGCTCCAAACTTTCACATCTAATTGTTGATACTCTTCTTCTCTGCCAAGTGACTGATAACATCACTTCAAGAATTCGTGAGCCTCAAACCACATACCAACGTCTTCCTTTTATTTCATGGAAAAATATAGAGTAGAGAGTAAGAGTGTTTTTGTTCTTCTGAATGGTTTTGCCTAATATTTTTGAGTTGGTGGCATTATTGAGTTGCTCATCAATGACTTAATGTAAGCATGTTTAGCTTAAGCATTTTAACTTTAGAAATGGGTGTCACAGGACTTCAGTGGGGGTCCAGTGGTTAAGAATCTGCCTGCCTAATGCAGTGGACATAGGTTTGATCCCTAGTCTGGAAAGACCCCGTATGCCTTGGAACAACTAAGCCCATGTGCCTAGAGCCTGTGCTCTGCAACAGGAGAAGCCGCCACAGTGAGCCTCCCATCCCATGAAGAAGGAAGAGCAGACCCCACTCACTGCAACAAGTAAAAGCCTGAACATAGTAATGAAGACCCAGCACAGCCAAAAAAGACTGCTGCTGCTGCTGCTACTGCTGCTAAGTCTCTTCAGTCCTGTCCCACTCTGTATAATACTATAGACGGCAGCCCACCAGGCTCCCCTGTCCCTGGGATTCTCCAGGCAAGAACACTGGAGTGGGTTGCCATTTCCTTCTCCAGTGCATGAAAGTGAAAGTGAAGTTGCTCAGTCATGTTGACTCTTAGCGACCCCATAGACTGCAGCCTACCAGGCTCCTCTGTCCATGGGATTTTCCAGCCAAGAGTACTGGAGTGGGTTGCCATTGCCTTCTCCACAAAAAAAAAAAAAAAAAAAAGACTAAGTAAATAAAATTAAGAAGAAAAAAAAAGGGTGTTACATGACATAAGTTCATATTAAGACTCCCAAAGCTGACTTCATTCCTAAAAGTGGCTATGAAACAACGGTTGGCAAGCTATAGCCATGGACTAAATCTAAGCGTTGCCTGTTTTTGTTTAGTTTACAAGCTAAGAATGGCCTTTGCTTTAAAAAAAAGGAATAGGACGTTCACTGAGGGATAAGAAGGAAGTAGGATTGGGAGGAGGAAGAAACTGAGCTATGATGACAACCTTGGCTGACCCATGGCGTACATGCATGGGGTGCTCTGGAGCTAGGCTGGCCTTTCAGAGAGTTCTATTTAGTAGGGATGAGTTTTTGTGAATGTGAGCTGATGATGAAGGAGGTAGAACTTTGAGCAGGGCAGCTTTCTTAGCTGAAGTGAAAGTGAAGTGAAGTTGCTCAGTCGTGTCTGACTCTTTGCAACCCAATGGACTGTAACTTACCAGGCTCCTCCGTCCATGGAATTTTCCAGGCAAGAGTACTGGAGCGAGTTGCCATTTCCTTCTCCAGGGGATCTTCCTGACCCAGGGATCAAACCCAGGTCTCCCACATTGCAGGCAGACACTTTACCATTTGAGCCAAATGGGAAGCCACTTTTTAGCTAAAGGAGTCCTCAAAGAGGGTGATCCATGAAGATCATATGTCAGCCCTCTCAGCAACTGAGGAACAACTGAGGAGAGAAGAACAGATTCTTCTTTCCTGAGGAGACTCCAGACTGCTCTAGGAACTTCCTTAAGAGTTGGCCCAGCACACTTCTGGTGCCTCATTTCTATCTATGCCCTGTAGTTCCCTGGTTTCACATGGGGCAGCATAGAGAGAGAACTCCAGAAAGAAAAAGGCTAAGATGACAAGGAAAGAACATTTCTCAAGAGTTGGAGCCAAATCTAAGCTAGATCCTCTCTGGAGCTAGAATACTCAAGCCTGCTCAGGGTGGGATTTGATTGCAATCTCGAGTGGAAGAGTCAGAAAGAGAACAGACTCTCAGAAGGCACAGTGTAGAACCTCATATGCTTCCTTATTCATGGTAAGTACTCCATCCTCGGCAGAAGGGCCCTGTGGATAGTTGGCCCTGTATATCACTATTGCTGTTCAGTTGTTCACTTGTGTCCAACTCTTTGCAACCCCATGGATTGCAGCATGCCAGGCTTCCCTGTCCTTCACCATCTCCCAGATCTTACTCAAACTCATATCCATTGAGTCAGTGATGCCATCCAACCATCTCATTCTCTGTCATCCTATTCTCCTCCAGCCTTCAATCTTTCCTAACAACAAGGTCTTTTCCAGTGAATCAGCTCTTTTTATAAGGTGGCCAAAGTATTGGAGCTTCAGCCTCAGCATCAGTCCTTCCAATGAATATACAGGATTGATTTTCTTTAGGATTGACTAGTTTGATTTCCTTGCAGTCCAAAGGACTCTCAAGAGTCTTCTCCAGCACCAAAGTTTGAAGGCATCAATCCTCTGGCATTCAGCCTTTTTTTTATTTTCCAGCTCTTACATCCATACATGACTACTGGGAAAAAATATAACTTTGACTCTATGGACCCTTGTAGGCAAAGTAATGTCTCTGCTTTTTAATACACTGTCTAGGTTTGTCATTACCTCATTGAGTAAACTAGTACAGTAGGAAGGAAGGAAAAACCAGAACTCTCTTTTAAAGCAGACTACCATTTTCTCTCCACTAACACTGTCTTTTTGATTAACCCTATGACTTCTACCCTAAATCTCTTTTGCTATTAAGAGGAAATTTTCTCATCTGTTGGCAACTTTTTTCCTCTCCTGCATAACTCACTTCAGAATTTGTCTCTTCCAGTAAGTGATCAAGATTAAGGTTTTGTGTATATTAGTCTGTCAGTTGTGTCCACCTTTTTGAGGTCCCATGGACTGTAGCCCGCCAGGCTCTTTTGTCCATGGGATTCTCCAGGCAAGTATACTGGAGTGGGTATCTGATTCCCTTCTCCAGGGGATCTTCCCAACCCAGCGATTGAACCAGGGTCTTCTACATTGCAAGCAGATTCTTTACAGTCTGAGCCACCAGAGAAGCCCAGATTAAGGTTACTCTCACACTAATACTGGACTGCCTGGCATCATCTCCTACCCTCTTGGAGCTTGTGGTGTAAGTTTACAAAAGTAGAGCCAACTCTGAGGAAGCTGTGCTATCTTACCTTCAGGGGCTTTGCTTTTGTACAATAAGCAGTCAGTAAATATTCAACCAGTGCAACAAACCTGATTCATAGAAAGACAAATGACTTAATGACCTTGCATGAATAGAGTGATCCATACAGGTGAATATCTGGTGGCTCAGATGGTAAAAATCTATGTTTAATGCAGAAAACCCAGATCTAATCCCTGGGTGGGAAGATCCCCGGGAGAAGAAAATGGCAATCCACTCCAGTATTCTTTCCTGGAAAAACCTATGGACTGAGGAGCCTGCCAGGCTACTCCATGGGGTAATAAAGAGTTGGACAAGAGTAGGAGACTATCACATACACAGGTAAATAAGAGATCTTGGTTCAATGCATTCTTCAGAAACACCTAGCTATATGCTTTTATTATTACTATTGATTTCTTTCATTCTATTATCTTTTAAAGTCTAGAGCACCCCTTACTAGAACATAGATATCAACACCAATTTTATCTAGAAAACTTGTACTATAGTGCCAATGTTCATAGTTATTACTTAATATTTAAAATCTAGCATTCATAGTTTTTTGAATACAATGTTTAATAAACAGTGTATTAAATTTATTTTTAGCATAATTATTATTATTACTATGCAACATTCAGGAAGATTGATGGTCTTTGACCTTGTTTGTATAGATGAGTATATGCTTACTTTCTACTTTAATTTTTTTTTTAATTGGAGTTCAATTGCTTTGTAATGTGTGTAGGTTCTGCTCTATAGTGTGAATCAGCTCTAAGCATACAGATGTCCCCTCCCTGTTGAGCCTCCCTCCCATCCCTCTAGGTCATCAAAGAGCACTGAGCTGAGTTCCCTGTGCCATAGAGCAGCTTACCACTAGGTATCTATTTCACACATGGTGCTTGCAGTAGTTTTTGATCAATATGAATTTTTGTAGGAGAAAGTATTACATCTGGATAGAGATGGAAATTAAAAGGAAGGTTAATTAAAAGGAAATTAAAAGGAAGGAAGTTTGAAGTTGTTTATACTTATGACTCTTCTGTAAAGGCTATTGCTCCTTTTTGTAAAATTTTTTCAACAACTCTAGCATTTATTTATCTTTTTCTTAATTGAAACAGAATTCTTTAAATTCTCTACTTTATAGTTTTCAAAAGTTTCACATACGTGATTTCATATAATTCCATAATAACCTTTTTCCCCTCTGTCCTTATATTGGCCTTCCACTATCCCCACTGTTAACTAGTTTGTTCTCTATGTATATGAGTCTGTTTCCTTTTAAAAAATTTTTTTTTATTAGTTCCCTGGTGGCTCAGATGGTAAAGAATCTGCCTGCAATTCAGGAGACCCAGGTTTGATCCCTAGGTTGGGAAGAACACCTAGAGAAGGGGATGGCAACCCACTTCAGTATTTTGTCTGGAGAATTCCCTGGACAAAAGAGGCTGGGGAGCCGCAGTCCATGGAGTTGCAGAGTTGGACACACGACTGAGTGACTAGCACACTAGTTTGCTGTTTTTTTTAGAGTTCACATACAGGTGATATCATACACTATTTTTCTCTGACTTATGCCACTTAGCATAATGCCCTGCAGTTCCATCCATGTTGCTCCAAGTGGCAACATTTTGTTGCTTTTTACCGCTAAGTAGTATTCCATTGTATGTATGCATATGTATGTATATACAACACCTTAATCCATTCATCTGTTGATGAACACTTAGGTTCTTAGGGTGCAGGTATCTTTTTAAATTAGTGTGTTTGTCTGTTTGTTTTTTGGATACACACCCAGGAGTAGAATTTTGGGGTCATATGGTAGTTCTAGTTTTAGTTTTTTGAGAAACCTCCATACTGTTTTCCACAGTCACTGCACTGATTCACATTCCCGCCAATAAATGCTCTAATAAAGGGGAAAACTTTCTGCCATTGTATTATTGTTCTGGCTGATGTTGTTGTTACTATCACTATTATTATTATTATTACTTTCTACAGCATCCTGAGCTCTTTGTTTTGAAAATCCTAGTGCCTGGAAAATGATCCCTCATACACTCAGCCTGTGTATAATTAGTGTTTGCAGCCTAGGAATACAAGGTTATGTTTGAGGCTTTACAGAGAAGGAAATGGCCACCCACTCCATTGTTCTTGCCTGGAGAATCCCATAGACTGGGAAGTCTGGCAGGCTGCAGTCCAAAGGGTTGCAGAGAGTTGGACATGACTAAGCAGGAAACAAAACATTGAGGCTTTATGAAAATTTTGTGAGAATTTCTGGATATGCTGGGAACAACAGCTTTATAAGATCCCTGAAGTTGTGCAGTAGGAAGTGTGAACAAGAACTGGCAAAATATGGTTTGTCTCTTTTCATGTACAGTCACCTCCAATTTGTTTTATAGATTATTGAAGTCTTTTAGTGCTTAATTAACTTTTCTGATATCCTACCTTAGGTTGCTATGAATTTGGATGAAACACTTTTTTCTTTCATCAATGGCATTCTTAGCTAAAACAAAGAGGGCAACCTTAAAAGAACCAGCTGCTCATTGAATGGAACTGTAGGTACAGAGAGCTGGTCCCTGTGTTACCAGCATCATATAAAACGGTCAAATTGCCTAATACCTTTGTGCCTCACTCCTCTCTTATTAAATTGGCTAATGATAGTAGTGAGGCAGGGTGTAGATTCCTCACCCCCACCAGGGAAAAGCAATTGGAGATTCATTCCCTACGGACTGAAACTAGGTAAAATAATAGCAGACCAATTAAGGGAGGCAACTGGGCCCTGCCCAGACGACATACTTCTCATTCCCAAAGTCAGGAGACCTCCCTGACCACATGTGCACAGAAAGGCTCCTTGGAGGTCAAAGGAGGAGTGATGTCAAGAGATTTTCTACCCATATGCCTTTATGGTAGAATCCATTTTGGCTAAGAGATGTGTGTGCACACATGGAAGGATCCTGATATTGAGATATACCAATATGAACTGTGAACCAGGCAAATCAAAGTGATTGGCCAAAGGAAAACTGGATAAATGCTCCATATAAGCAATTTAACTGCCATGAGGATATCATTTGGGGTCTCTCCCTCTGAGTCTGCGCCTGTGTCTATCTACACATCCTATATTCTTTTTCCTCTTAATAAATACTTTACTCACTTCACTACTTTCTGTCTTTGCAAAAAGTCTTTCCTATAAAGCTGAAGGGCCAGAGCCCTTGTCACTGGTCAATGGTCTAGTGATCTGGTGCTTTCACTGCTGTGACCCAGCCCAGTCTCTGGTTAGGAACTCAGGTCCAACTCCAAGCCATTTCAGGCAGAGGCCACCTAAGATCAGTAGTAGCAGTAACTTGTAAGCTTGTTGTTATAATTTCATACTTAGGCTGATTATTCTCATGCCTGTTACATAGTAAATGGCATTTACGTCTGCCCCTAGACAAAATTTGAATGAAAATTAAAGAAGAAAGTGTTAGTCATTCAGTATGCAAATCTTTGCGAAGCCATGGACTATAGCCTACCAGGCTCCTCTATCCATGGAATTCTCCAGGCAAGAATACTGGAGTGGGTTGCCATTTCCTTCTCCAAGGGATCATCCAGACCCAGAGATCGAATCCGGATCTCCACCATTGTAGGTGGATTGTTTACAGCTGAGCCATCAGGGAATGAATTCTATACAATTATATGTGTTGCTTAATGCAAGATGACAGAATTTCTCTTGATGATGTCTAGACAAGGGCTCTCTAACTTATCATTTAGGGATAACCCTTCCTTTCTCTATAACTTTAAGGGGACCAGCTGTGCTTAGATTGAACAATAGTCCTTGTCTTGTTACTTATATCTAGATATCTAAGGCTTCATGGCAGAAGCCACATAATGTCAGTATCAGCAAGTTATTTTCTAGATGCATTTTATTAAACTTTAGGCAGGAGGGCTTTTATTGGAGCCCAGATCAAGGGACTGAGATGTTATAGCTTTATCAGAAAGAGAAGGCAAGCAATAACAATTCTCCAGGGCTTTGAGCGCAAAGCCTTTGTGTCTTCAAACCTAAAGCTCACTGCTACAGAGCAGTCAGACAACTATTTGATGACATGAAGAACAACCAAAAGTAATGTCATATGTTGTCAAGTACACATCAGAAAAAAAAAAAAGGATGGACATATTTTGTTTGTTTGTTTTAGGATAATTAATGGAAGTGCATAAATTGTCAGTATGCAGATCAGTTAGTTAGGAAATGAAACATTAAAACCACAGACATGCTCCTTGTCTTCCTTTACAATCACTCTCTGACTGGTAGGTAACACTCTTCTGCGATTCTATAATGATCTCAAAATAAAAAGTTAAATAAAAGGTACATGGCAAATACTTTTTTAAAACAAGGTTTGCCAAAATTATTATCAGAAAAATCAAACTTAAAGTCAAATATTACTAATAGTGATAAAACAGGTCATGACCTGATATAAGGATCCATTCATCCCAAATTTAAAATAAAAGCTGCAATCCTTGCATGCTTAACCCTGCAGACTCAAAACAAATGGTAAAGATTGACATAATTATCAATATATTCACAAAACCAAAACTACATAATTTCATGCATTTAACTTATTTTGGAAATAGAGATTATTTTTGTTCATTTGTTTCTTTTTATTATCAGTATTTTGAGTGGGGAGTGCTGATTTTCACTGTTACAAATCACTAGTACTAAAATTTCTATGACTTATAGATGAAAAATATAATGTCAAAGTTATCATTTGAATTTTTCAAGGGCACCTTAAATAAAGTTGATTAATATTTTCTACTCATTATAAGTAGGAAAAATCAGCACTGCTCATTCCATATTAACTATGACCAGTAGTAATGATTTCAGAATATATCATTCTGGAGTGTTGCCTAATTTGAAATAGTACTTACATAGACACAATCCAGTAAGAATGTTACTTACCTTTTGACTCTGCAAATGTTGTTTAATCTGTTCAACTCTGTTCAATTTTCTTGAAACTACTTGAAGATATTCCTATAATGTGAAACTTTTAAAGAACTACATATGATTTGATAAGTTTAGAACACATATTAAGGACTAAATTGTCTTATCTGTCTAGCTATAAACCTACCTATCAATCATCTACCTATTGTCAATCTATTATCTATCTACAATTTATCCATAAATACTCCTATCCCTTGATAAATATAAATATAGCAATAGCTTTTTTTAAATGGTGGATATATTTATTTCAAAAGGTGTCTGGCCAATTATATCTCCTTCAGGAAGAATTTTTTTTATTATTTTGCACTATTTCCAGCTTTAGTAAATATTGTCAAAATACATGTAGTTTTTACAAATCTAGCTACATGTAAGCTTTTATAAATGAAGTAAAATTTCAGATTAATTCATTACTGGAGGGATTTTGCAAAAATGGAGGCCATATTTTAATTCTTAAATGGCTGAGAGAGGTAACAAATATTTTCATTGGAGTATGAGGACATAACTTGATCTATTTTACATGTAGTTGCTAAATTATGTACAAAAACTGTATGGACCTAACAGAAGCAGAAGATATTAAGAAGAGATGACAGGGATACACAGAAGAACTATGCAAAAAAGATCTTCATGACCCAGATAACCATGATGGTGTGATCATTCACCTAGAACCAGATACCCTGGAATACAAAGTCAAGTAGACCTTAGGAAGCATCAATATGAACAAAGCTAGTGGAGGGGATAGAATTCTAGTTAAACTATTTCAAATCCTAAAAGATGATGCTGTCAAAGTGCTGCACTCAATATGCCAAAAATTTAGAAAACTCAGAAGTCACCACAGGGCTGGAAAAGGTCAGTTTTTATTCCAATCGCACATGAAAGCAATGCCAAAGAATGCTCAAACTACTGCATAATTGGACTCATCTCACACGCTAGAAGAGGAATGCTCAAAATTCTCAAAGCCAGGCTTCAACAGTACGTGAACCATGAACTTCCAGATGTTCAAGTTGAATTTAGAAAAGGCAGAAGAACCAGAGATCAAGTTGCCAACATCCAATGTTGGATCATATTAAAAGCGAGTTCCAGAAAAATATCTGCTTTGCTTTATGAACTATGCCAAAGCCTTTGACTGTGTGGATCAGAACAAACCATGGAAAATTCTGAAAGAGATGGGAATACCAGACCACCTGACATGCCTCCTGAGAAATCTGTATGCAGGTCAAGAAGCAACAGTTATAACTGGACATAGAACAACAGACTGTTTCCAAACTGGGAAAGGAGTACATCAAGGCTGTATATTGTCACCTCACTTATTTAACTTATATGTATTACCTCATGAGAAATGCTGGCCTCGATGAAGCACAAGCTGGAATCAAGATTGCCAGGAGAAATATTAATAGCCTCAGATATGCAAATGACATAAGATTTATGGCAGAAAGCAAAGACGAACTAAAGAGCCTCTAGATGAAAGTGAAAGAGGAAAGTGAAAAAGTTGGCTTAAAACTCAACATTAGAAAACTAAGATCATGGCATCTGGTCCCATCACTTCATGGCAAATAGATGGGGAAACAATGGAAACAGACAGACTTTATTTGGGGGGCTCCAAAATCACTGCAGATGGTGACTGTAGCCATGAAATTAAAAGACACTTCCTCCTTGGAGGAAAAGCTATGACCAACCTGGACAGCATATTCAAAAGCAGAGACATTACTTTGCCAACAAAGGTCCATATAGTCAAAGCTATGGTTTTTCCAGTAGTCATAAATGGATGTGAGAGTTGGACCCTAACGAAAGCTGAGTGCCAAAGAAATTACGCTTTTGAACTGTGGTGTTGAAGGAGAGTCTTGAGAGTCCCATGGACAGGAAGGAGATACAACCAGTCAATCTTAGAGGAAATCATTCCTGTCTATTCATGGTAAGGACTGATGCTGAAGCTGAAACTCCTATACTTTGGCCACTTGATGCAAAGAACTGAGTAATTTGAAAAGATCTTGATGCTGGGAAAGATTGAAGGCTGGAGGAGAGGGGAATGACAGAGGATGCGATGATTGGATGGCTTAACTAACTCAATGGACATGAGTTTGAGTAAGCTCTGGGAGTTGGTGATGGACAAGGAAGCCTGGCTTGCTGCAGTCCATAGGGTCACAAATAGACACAACTGAGCAACTGAACTGAACTGATGAGGACATACTTTTATCTATTTTACATATAGTTGCTAAATTATGAAGAAGTTGTAAATAAAGCTTTTTATAAAATAAATACATTATAAAGTGAGGGTACTAATTGAAGTTTATTTGGGAAAATACCAAAATATAAAAAATGGTAAAGTAAAATGTCATCTCAAAGTCTCAAAATACATGTTCAGTTCACTTCAATTAAGTCACTCGGCCATGTCCGGCTCTTCGTGACCCCATGATTTGCAGCCCGCCAGGTCTCCCTGTCCATCACCAACTCCCGGAGTTTACTCAGACTCATGTCCATCGAGTCAGTGATGCCATCCAGCCATCTCATCCTCTGTCGTCCCCTCTCCTCCTTCCCCCAATCCCTCCCAGCATCAGTCTTTTCCAATGAGTCAACTCTTCCCATGAGGTGGCCAAAGTACTGGAGTTTCAGCTTTAGCATCATTCCTTCCAAACAACACCCAGGACTGATCTCCTTTAGAATGGACTGGTTGGATCTCCTTGCAGTCCAAGGAACTCTCAAGAGTCTTCTCCAACACCACAGTTCAAAAGCATCAATTCTTTGGCACTCAGCTTTCTTCACAGTCCAACTCTCACATCCATACGTGACTACTGGAAAAACCATAGCCTTGACTAGATGGACCTTTGTTGGCAAAGTAATGTCTCTGCTTTTGAATATGCTGTCAAGGTTAGTCATAACTTTCCTTCCAAGGAGTAAGCATCTTTTAATTTCATGGCTGCACTCACCATCTGCAGTGATTTTGAAGCCCCCAAAAATAAAGTCTGACACTGTTTCCACTGTTTCCCCATCTATTTCCCATGAAGTGATGGGACCAGATGTTATGATCTTAGTTTTCTGAATGTCGAGCTTTAAGCCAACTTTTTCACTCTCCTCTTTCACTTTCATCAAGAGGTGTTTTAGTTCCTCTTCACTTTCTGCCATGAGGGTGGTGTCATCTGCATATCTGAGGTTATTGATATTTCTCCCGGCAATCTTGATTCCAGCTTGTGCTTCTTTTATATCTATTGCTCTTACATTTATCTCTTTCTGTTGCAGATTTTTTATACTAACTCTTTTTTTTCAAAAATATTATATACTAACACATATATATGAACTGTAGAAAGATGGTGCTGATGAATTTATTTGCAGGGCAGCAATGAAGAAACAGACATAAAGAACAGACTTAGGGACATGGGGAGAGAGGAGGAGAGGGTGAGATATGGACAGAGTAACATGGAAACTTACATTACTATATGTAAAATAGATAGCCAATGGGAATTTGTTCTTTGTCTCAGGGAACTAAACAGGGGCTCTGTATCAACCTAGAGGGGTGGGGTGGAGAGGGAGTTTAGAGGGAGGTCCAAGACAGATGGGACATATTTATATCTATGGCTGATTCATGTGATGCTTGACAGAAAACAACAAAATTCTGTAAAATTATCCTTCAATTAAAAATAAATAAATTTTAAAAATAGCAAGGTACAAAAACTTAGGTATGCAAGAAGAATGTAATGAATAGAATTCAGAATGGTAATTTAAAATAGTGACAGAATACAGTACCAAACTTTTGACAAAACATGTCAAAGTTTATTTTAAAGTTTTGAAAAGAATAAACAACCCCAGGGTCATAAAAGGGCAAACAGTATGCAAGTAAGAGTAAGCATAATATTCTTAGTGAAATTCGTCAGAGAAAGATAAATAGTAGTGTATGATATCACAACTATGATTTTAAAATAATGTAAAGGAATGTATATGCAAAACAGAAACAGATGCACAGATAAAGAAAACAAACTTGTGGCTCCCAAAAGGGGTAGGGAAGAGGGGAGGGACAAATTAGGAGTATGGGATTAATAAATAAAAGCTGCTGTACACACAACAGATAACCAACAGAGTGTATAGCACTGGGAATTATAAGCATTGTCTTGTGATAAATTTTAATGGGCATAATCTGCAAAAATACTGAATCACTGTTCTGTAACACATGAAACTAATATAATATTATAAATCAACTATGCTTCAATTGAAGTAAATGACAAGAATTTTACTCAATATATCTAAAAATATCTAAAATAAAACTGATAAACTGTTATAAACATCTTTATACAATTTAAGATGATCCTTTAGAGTAGAGAATGTAGTTCTTCTTACACACAGAGGAGTCCAGTTAACTGTTATTACCATAGTCAAGAGTTTCGTTTAAACCCGTGTGCAGGTGCTCAGTTACTTCGGTCATTTCTGACTCTCTGCAGCTCTGTTGACTGTAGCCCGCTAGGCTCCTCTGTCCATGGGATAGTCCAGGCAAGAATACTGGAATGCTTTAAGCACAGTCATGACTTATCATACACATGTAATCCACTTATAAAAGCAAGAAAAACATTTAAGACCCCCGAAGTGTTTGTTGCTCGGTCATATCCGACTTTACAGGACCCCATGGACTGTAGCCCACTAGGCTCCTTTGTCTGTGGAATTCTCCGGACAAAAATACTGGAGTGGGTTGCCTACAAGTTCCTTAATTTCCCCTAGAAGTTAAAAATATGCATAAAGGATATTTAATACTTTTTATACCAAAATAATTGGTACTATAAATTGATTTCAAAACTTCATAGGCATATATTTTAAATTATTCCTATTATCATCTTACTTGAAATTGTGAAAAATCCAATTCAATTTCAATAAACAGTAATTTATAAGAAACTACACCAAACTATAATATAAAGTATGTAATGATAAGTGGAAACAAGAAAAAAGTTAATGCAAAGTGAAAAAATGCAGGGTATACAAAAACAACAAACATATATAAACATATACATATGTCTGTGTATGTATATATATATATATGGTAATTAAAAAAACAAATATATTTGTTTTATATGTTTCTTGTATATATTACATATATGTTTAGGTGTATATGGGAAAATCGTGTACAGTGTTTTGTAGGTTTGTGAGTATATACATTTAATATTAAATTATATGCCACCCAAATAAAAGGCAAAGAAACATACTAATATATCAAATACTTGTCTTAGATCAATTTATTTATTTTTTTTTTATTTTTTATTTTATTTATTTATTTTTTTTATTTTAGTTTTTTATTTTTTAAATTTTAAAATCTTTAATTCTTACATGCATTCCCAAACATGAACCCCCCTCCCACCTCCCTCCCCATAACAACTTTCTGGGTCATCCCCATGCACCAGCCCCAAGCATGCTGCATCCTGCGTCAGACATAGACTGGCGATTCAATTCACATGATAGTATACATGTTAGAATGTCATTCTCCCAAATCATCCCACCCTCTCCCTCTCCCTCTGAGTCCAAAAGTCCGTTATACACATCTGTGTCTCTTTCCCTGTCTTGCATACAGGGTCGTCATTGCCATCTTCCTAAATTCCATATATATGTGTTAGTATACTGTATTGGTGTTTTTCTTTCTGGCTTACTTCACTCTGTATAATCGGCTCCAGTTTCATCCATCTCATCAGAACTGATTCAAATGAATTCTTTTTAACGGCTGAGTAATACTCCATTGTGTATATGTACCACAGCTTTCTTATCCATTCATCTGCTGATGGACATCTAGGTTGTTTCCATGTCCTGGCTATTATAAACAGTGCTGCAATGAACATTGGGATACATGTGTCTCTTTCAATTCTGGTTTCCTCGGTGTGTATGCCCAGCAGTGGGATTGCTGGGTCATAAGGTAGTTCTATTTGCAATTTTTTAAGGAATCTCCACACCGTTCTCCATAGTGGCTGTACTAGTTTGCATTCCCACCAACAGTGTAGGAGGGTTCCCTTTTCTCCACACCCTCTCCAGCACTTATTGCTTGCAGATTTTTGGATCGCAGCCATTCTGACTGGTGTGAAGTGGTACCTCATTGTGGTTTTGATTTGCATTTCTCTAATAATGAGTGATGTTGAGCATCTTTTCATGTGTTTGTTAGCCATCCATATGTCTTCTTTGGAGAAATGTCTATTTAGTTCTTTGGCCCATTTTTTGATTGGGTCGTTTATTTTTCTGGAATTGAGCTGCAGGAGTTGCTTGTATATTTTTGAGATTAGTTGTTTGTCAGTTGTTTCATTTGCTATTATTTTCTCCCATTCAGAAGGCTGTCTTTTCACCTTGCTTATAGTTTCCTTTGTTGTGCAGAAGCTTTTAATTTTAATTAGATCCCATTTGTTTATTTTTGCTTTTATTTCCAGAATTCTGGGAGGTGGATCATAGAGGATCCTGCTGTGATTTATGTCTGAGAGTGTTTTGCCTATGTTCTCCTCTAGGAGTTTTATAGTTTCTGATCTTACATTTAGATCTTTAATCCATTTTGAGTTTATTTTTGTGTGCAGTGTTAGAAAGTGATCTAGTTTCATTCTTTTACAAGTGGTTGACCAGTTTTCCCAGCACCACTTGTTAAAAAGATTGTCTTTACTCCATTGTATATTCTTGCCTCCTTTGTCAAAGATAAGGTGTCCATATGTGTGTGGATTTATCTCTGGGCTTTCTATTTTGTTCCATTGATCTATATGTCTGTCTTTGTGCCAGTACCATACTGTCTTGATGACTGTGGCTTTGTAGTAGAGCCTGAAGTCAGGCAAGTTGATTCCTCCAGTTCCATTCTTCTTTCTCAAGATTGCTTTGGCTATTCGAGGTTTTTTGTATTTCCATACAAATCTTGAAATTATTTGTTCTAGTTCTGTGAAAAATGTGGCTGGTAGCTTGATAGGGATTGCATTGAATTTGTAAATTGCTTTGGGTAGTATACTCATTTTCACTATATTGATTCTTCCAATCCATGAACATGGTATATTTCTCCATCTATTAGTGTCCTCTTTGATTTCTTTCATCAGTGTTTTATAGTTTTCTATATACAGGTCTTTAGTTTCTTTAGGTAGATATATTCCTAAGTATTTTATTCTTTTCGTTGCAATGGTGAATGGAATTGTTTCCTTAATTTCTTTTTCTACTTTCTCATTATTCGTGTATAGGAATGCAAGGGATTTCTGTGTGTTGATTTTATATCCTGCAACTTTACTATATTCATTGATCAGCTCTAGTAATTTTCTGGTGGAGTCTTTAGGGTTTTCCATGTAGAGGATCATGTCATCTGCAAACAGTGAGAGTTTTACTTCTTCTTTTCCAATTTGGATTCCTTTTATTTCTTTTTCTGCTCTGATTGCTGTGGCCAAAACTTCCAGAACTATGTTGAATAGTAGCGGTGAAAGTGGACACCCTTGTCTTGTTCCTGACTTTAGGGGAAATGCTTTCAGTTTTTCACCATTGAGGATAATGTTTGCTGTGGGTTTGTCATAGATAGCTTTTATTATGTTGAGGTATGTTCCTTCTATTCCTGCTTTCTGGAGAGTTTTTATCATAAATGGATGTTGAATTTTGTCAAAGGCCTTCTCTGCATCTATTGAGATAATCATATGGTTTTTATTTTTCAATTTGTTAATGTGGTGAATTACATTGATTGATTTGCGGATATTGAAGAATCCTTGCATCCCTGGGATAAAGCCCACTTGGTCATGGTGTATGATCTTTTTAATGTGTTGTTGGATTCTGATTGCTAGAATTTTGTTGAGGATTTTTGCATCTATGTTCATCAGAGATATTGGCCTGTAGTTTTCCTTTTTTGTGACATCTTTGTCAGGTTTTGGTATTAGGGTGATGGTGGCCTCATAGAATGAGTTTGGAAGTTTACCTTCCTCTGCAATTTTCTGGAAGAGTTTGAGGAGGATAGGTGTTAGCTCTTCTCGAAATTTTTGGTAGAATTCAGCTGTGAAGCCATCTGGACCTGGGCTTTTGTTTGCTGGAAGATTTCTGATTACAGTATCAATTTCCGTGCTTGTGATGGGTCTGTTAAGATTTTCTATTTCTTCCTGGTTCAGTTTTGGAAAATTGTACTTTTCTAAGAATTTGTCCATTTCTTCCACGTTGTCCATTTTATTGGCATACAACTGCTGATAGTAGTCTCTTATGATCCTTTGTATTTCTGTGTTGTCTGTTGTGATCTCTCCATTTTCATTTCTAATTTTATTGATTTGATTTTTCTCTCTTTGCTTCTTGATGAGTCTGGCTAATGGTTTGTCAATTTTATTTATCCTTTCAAAGAACCAGCTTTTGGCTTTGTTGATTTTTGCTATGGTCTCTTTTGTTTCTTTTGCATTTATTTCTGCCCTAATTTTTAAGATTTCTTTCCTTCTACTAACTCTGGGGTTCTCCAACTCTTCCTTTTCTAGTTGCTTTAGTTGTAGAGTTAGGTTATTTATTTGACTTTTTTCTTGTTTCTTGAGGTATGCCTGTATTGCTATGAACTTTCCTCTTAGCACTGCTTTTATAGTGTCCCACAGGTTTTGGGTTGTTGTGTTTTCATTTTCATTAGTTTCTATGCATATTTTGATTTCTTTTTTGATTTCTTCTGTGATTTGTTGGTTATTCAGAAGTGTGTTGTTCAACCTCCATATGTTGGAATTTTTAATAGTTTTTCTCCTGTAATTGAGATCTAATCTTAATGCATTATGGTCAGAAAAGATGCTTGGAATGATTTCGATTTTCTTGAATTTATCAAGTTTAGATTTATGGCCCAGGATGTGATCTATCCTGGAGAAGGTTCCATGAGCACTTGAAAAAAAGGTGAAATTCGTTGTTTTGGGGTGAAATGTCCTATAGATATCAATTAGGTCTAACTGATCTAATGTATCATTTAAAGTTTGTGTTTCTTTGTTAATTTTCTGTTTAGTTGATCTGTCCATAGGTGTGAGTGGGGTATTAAAGTCTCCCACTATTATTGTGTTATTGTTGATTTCCCCTTTCATACTTGTTAGCATTTGTCTTGCATATTGTGGTGCTCCTATATTGGGTGCATATATATTTATAATTGTTATATCTTCTTCTTGGATTGTTCCTTTGATCATTATGTAGTGGCCTTCTTTGTCTCTTTTCACAGCCTTTGTTTTAAAGTCTATTTTATCGGATATGAGTATTGCCACTGCTGCTTTCTTTTGGTCTCTATTCGCGTGGTATATCTTTTTCCAGCCCTTCACTTTGGGACTCTCTGTGTTTCTTGGACTTGGGTGATTATTTCCTTCCCCATTTTAGGGAAGTTTTCAACTATTATCTCCTCAAGGATTTTCTCATGGTCTTTCTTTCTGTCTTCTTCTTCTGGGACTCCTATAATTCGAATGTTGGAGCGTTTCATATTGTCCTGGAGGTCTCTGAGATTGTCCTCGTTTCTTTTAATTCGTTTTTCTTGTTTCCTCTCTGATTCATTTATTTCTACCATTCTATCTTCTATTTCACTAATCCTATCTTCTGCCTCCGTTATTCTACTATTTGTTGCCTCCAGAGAGTTTCTGATCTCATTTATTGTGTTATTCATTATATTTTGACTCTTTTTTATTTCTTCTAGGTCCTTGTTAAACCTTTCTTGCATCTTCTCAATCCTTGTCTCTAGGCTATTTATCTGTGTTTCCATTTTGATTTCAAGATTTTGGATCATTTTCACTATCAATATTCGGAATTCCTTCTCCGGTAGATTCCCTACTTCTTCCTCTTTTGTTTGGTTTGGTGGGCAACTTTCCTGTTCCTTTACCTGCTGAGTATTCCTCTGTCTCTTCATCTTGGTTATATTGCTGTGTTTGGGGTGGCCTTTTTATATTCTGATAATTTGTGGAGTTCTCTTTATTATGGAGCTTCCTCACTTTGGGTGGGGTTCTATCAGTGGCTTGTCAAGGTTTCCTGGTTAGGGAGGCTTGTGTTGGAGTTTTGGTGGGTGGAGCTGGGTTTCTTCTCTCTGGAGTGCAGTGGAGTGACCCGTAATGGGTTATGAGACATCAAAGGTTTTGGGATAATTTTGAGCTGCCTGTATATTGAGGCTCAGGGGAGTGTTCCTGTGTTGCTGGAGAATTTGGGTGGTATGTCTTGTTTTGGAACTTGTTGGCCCTTGGGTGGAGCTTGGTTTCAGTGTAGGTATGAAGGCATTTGATGAGCTCCTATTGCTTAATGTTCCCTGAATTCAAGAGTTCTCTAATGTTTTCAGGCTTTGGGTTTAAGCTTCCTGCTTCTGGTTTTCAGTTTTATTTTTACAGTAGCCTCTAGACTTCTCCATCTATACAGCACCGATGATAAAACATCTAGGTTAAAGATGAAAAGTTTCTCCACATTGAAGGACACTCAGAGAGGTTCACTGAGTTACAAGGAGAAGAGAAGATGGAGGGGGTAGTTAGAGGTAACTGGAATGAGATGCGGTGAGATCAAGAGAGGAGAGAGCAAGCTAGCCAGTAGTCACTTCCTTATGTGCGCTCTATAGTCTGGACCGCTCAGAGGTATTTACAGAGTTATACGGGGAAGAGGAGAGGGAGGAAGTAGACAGAGGTGACCAGGAGGATAAGAGAGAGGAATGAGTAGGAGAGAGACAAATCCTGCCAGTAACCAGTTCCTTAGGTGTTCTCTACCGTCTGGAACACACAGAGATTCACAGAGTTGGATAGAGAAGAGATGGGGGAGAAAAGAGACAGAGGCCACCTGGTGGAGAAAAAGGAGAGTCCAGAGGAGGAGAGAGTGGTCAAGCCAGTAATCTCGCTCTCAGGTAAACTTGGGTAGTGAAGTTTGGGTTTTTAAATGTACAAAATTGACAACAAAAACCTAAGAGCAAAGATTAAAAATCTGGAGTAGAGGTTGGATTTTCAAAGATACAATATTAAAGAAAAGCAGAAGGAAAAAGGAAGAAAGAAAAAAAAAAGAATTATTAAAAAACAAACAAACAAACAAAAAAAACAAAACAAAACACCAACAACCATCCAAAGAGTATACATGGTGTTTGCCTTAAAAAAAAAAAAAAAAAAAAGTCTTTTTTTTTTTTTTTAAATAGTAATACTAGGTTATAGAAATAAAAATTAGAGGAGAAATAGAAGACTTAACAATTAAAAAAAAGCTCGGAAAAAAAAGGAAAAAAAAAAGCAAAAAGCAAAAAAAAAGAATGATTTTAAAAATATTAAAAAATTAAAAATATATCTGGTCTTCTCTGATGTTATGGGCCGTGTGGGCTCACTTCCAAGGTGGTTCCCTCTGTTTAACTTCTTCTGTTTGCTGGTTTTTAGGCTCACTAGTTCAGTTGCGCTGTGGGGAGGGGGGATGCTGCAAACAAATAGCACTGTCGTGTGTACACAGTATCTCTGCCCCGCTTGACCTGTCCTTTCTCACGGCGCACAAACCGCTCCGGCTCTACGATGCTCAGCCGGGAGCCGTCTGGGGCCGGCCCTAGGCTGCGTGCACTTCCCCGGTCCAAGCCGCTCAGGTTCGGCCCTCAGGCAGCCCTCAGAGGCACAAATGCGGCTGGGACTGCGCTTTGTGCCCTTCCCAGGTCCGAGTAGCTCAGGAGTTTGGCGAGCGCGATCGCCGCGGCTTGTCACCTTTTCCGCCGCTGCCGCTCAGCTCTCTGGGTGGACCGCTGGCGCACCCCGTGAGGCAGACTGTGACTGTCCAGCACCCCCAGAAGTCTTAGCAAAGGAGCCTGCTTGCAGTTAGGTAAGTAAAGTCTCTCCGGGTCTGCAATTGCCCCTTTCCAGTCCTTATGGCTCTGGCTGCCTGTCCCCGGCGGGGAATGGTCTGCAGCCGGCTTTTTCCGCTCCGTCCTTTGTTCTGTGCTCAGTCCTGGCGGTGTCTTATGTTCGAGCTTTTCGCGTGGTAGCTATCCCACAGTCTGGTTTGCTGGCCCAAGTTAGATCGTTCTGGTTGCGGGTGGGGCGTTCCTGCCCGATTCTTGCAAAGCTCTGCAGCCCGCGCCTCCCGCGCGTCCCTGCCCTGCCCCCACTTCCCAATGGCGGATGCAGGCGTCTGTGCTGCTTTTCCGCTGGGGGAGTTACTGGTGGGCTTGTAATCTGTTGGTTTTAATTATTTATCTATTTTTCCTTCCTGTTATGTTGCCCTCTGTGTTTCCAAGGCTCGCCACAGACTCGGCAGGGAGAGTGTTTCCTGGTGTTTGGAAACCTCTCTTCTTAAAATTCCCTTCCCGGGATGGGCTTCCCTTCTCGGGACGGAGCTCCCTCCCCACCTCCTTTGTCTCCTTTTTCGTCTTTTATATTTTTTCCTACCTGTTTTTGAAGACAATGGTCTGCTTTTCTGGTTGCCTGATGTCCTCTGCCAGCCTACAGAAGTTGTTTTGTGGAGTTTGCTCGGCGTTGAAATGTTCTTTTGAGGAATTTGTGAGGGAGAACGTGATCTTCCCGTCCTATTCCTCCGCCATCTTTCCCTCTCTGCAGATCAATTTATATTAATACATATTTTCAGTTTTCTTCGTACATTCTTGACAAAACACTTTGTCTACAATAATGATAATTGCTTATGTAATTAAAATATATAAAGTTAATGCACATACAGAATCATGGGCATAAAAAAATTTCATGCTAAAATATTTTTCATTCTTACTGAATATTATTCTTCCACATGGTTCTAACTTCTATAATAATCTGAATAAGTAGTAATAGCCAGTTTTTAATAACCACATTTATAGTGTTTTATGCAGGACAAAAACATCTATTAGTGATATTGAAATTAGAAAAATATTTCCGTAAGGAACCTCATAGGAAGCCCCCTCTCTAATTTCATTAATTGCATCCTTGAAAATCTGCATAAAAGGTGATAATTTTCATATAATTTTTTAAGTACTGTTCAGAATAGTGCACTGTCATCTTCCAATTTAATTCAGCAAAAGCAATTACAAGCTTGGCCAGTCTAGCAAAGTCCAAATACTTGGATAACTGATAGAGTTAATCCAGGGATAGATGCCTAAAAAGTATAATTGGTAAATAAATACTATTTTATTGTAAATATGCCAGTAATACAAAATGAGATAAACTGGAAATTAGAATTTTTGCTCTAAACTGATCTAACCTTTCCCTGAATACCATTCTCTTTCCCAGTGGTCACATTTCTTCATGGTTTGCTGGGTGCGTCATTCTTGAAGTTTTCCATGCATTGATCTGGTTTAAACACTAAATACATATAGTAAGTGACTGTATTTAGCCTGAGGACTAAATTGTATTTTAAAATAAGCAGAAGTTATACTTTTATCACTTAGATGATTGGTTGTCCAGATCTGCCCTACCTGTTCTTCAGCAATCATTACCTGACAGGTTCATGTTGACCCAGAGTCTATATATAAATATGTATTTATTATGCATAAGTAAGTGAGAATAAAATTGGGCATGACTTTTTTCTCAGGAATACATTCTTGTTTAATGAAAAATTAAACAAGAATACTCACGTTTAAGTACTCATGAATCTGAAGGACATTTTGGTCAAACCACCCAAACTTCATTAAAATCAGGTAGAACATCTGCTTAATTATTTCCCCTTTCCATAAAATACACTATTTGCAAATGTAAAGAAACCACACTGTTGCAACATTATGAACAATTAGTAAAGGCTTCATAAATTTCACAAAATGTCATCCACCTATCCTGGCAATAGAGAAATTCCAACAAAGCTTCACATTCTCATGGTTGCCGATACTATAATTAAAGAGATAATGGAGCCTTTTTTAGAAATGAATTCCTTAGTCAGGGACCAAACTGATAGTTTATTAGCTGATTATAGTAACCTTTATATCTTATAGACGATCAAAGCATTGTCCTTTTTTCTCTGTTGGTTTTATGAATATTTTATGAAGATAATTTTATGCAAGTATGTATTTTATTCAGTACATGCCTACAGATGCTGTGAGAGGAACAATGCAATTGTCTCAGTCTTCTAAAATTGATACTATATTTGAATCTCTGTCAAAAATATACATTGTCAATGATAAGTATCATTGTACTTGATGATGCTTGAGTAACAATTTTTTCCTCAGCATTTTGTATTAAATGTAACAAAACAAAACAGTGTTTCTCAGTTGATTTCATCACACTTACCATGTTGATTGCTAACAGAAAATATACTTGGGCAAATTTTGAGTTGAAGAATATATTCACTTTTTTAAAAATACATGGAAAATAAGACATTTCTTTGAAATAAGCAAAAAAGTATGAATTCATTACTATATGACTAATTTGGCAGCTATGTAGAAAGGATTGGGTTTAGTGTATTTGAAACTTGCAGAAAAATACACAAATGTATTTCACATTGTAATACGCTATGAGCATATATAGCCCCAAACCCATGATAAAACTGTGGAAATGAAGCAATGGCACTAAACTTTATTTTAGAGATTATAAAAATAAGAAAAATCACTTATTTTTATATTCTTAACAGATAAAGTTATGTATTCATCTCATCTGAACATGTTATCAAGCAATTAAGAGGAACAGCAAATGTAACCATTTTATTCAGTAGAAAATTATATTCTGAATCATCTAGACATTATTCTAAATAACCCATGTCTTAATGTAGTGGTAAATATTATCAAATAGTACTGCACAATATTCTAGTTTATGATACTCAATTAAAGGTTTTTCATAAAATAATGAAAGCAGAATTCAGTGAGGTGGATAGTTAATTTAAGACTTCCAAATAAATTAAAAATAACTTTAAAAACCTTGCAAAAATTAACATAGAACATGTTGTGGTCCAGGTGTGGGTTGGAAAAAAAATTCCAGATATGAAACAGAATAAGAGGGAAATAAGTTTATTAGCGTGGAAGACGCTGTCAAAACAGTGGGCCAGCTCAAGGGAGAACCAATGTTGAAAAGAGGTCCTTAGTCCACTTTCACCAGGGTACAAGGAGTGGGATAGGGGTCTTGTGGGTCATTTGCTGATTGGATGAGGCATGCATACTGTGTGGGGGAAGAGTAAGGCAAATACCTTCTCCCTCTGTAGGGTAGGAGGGGAGACAGTTTATACTCCTAAGGAGGACCTGAAATCTGTTCATAGTTACAACATGGGGGAGGGAAGAACAATAAGAATCTGATTTTTCCGTTCTTGCATTCCAAGACTCTCCTTGGTTTTATCAGCTCTCTAGTCCATGGGTCACCACAGAACAGTGCTGAAGGGCCTGAATCTTACTTAAATTGAGTAGCTTTGCTGTCGGTATGAAACCAGTAATAATTGGTTATTAACCTCGAAGATCAAACCAGTCAATCCTAAAGGAAATCAGTCCTGAATATTTATTGGAGGGACTGATGCTGGAGCTGAAATTCTAATACTTTGGTCACCTGATGTGAAGAACTGACTCATTTGAAAAGAGCCTAATGCTAGGAAAGATTGAAGGCAGGAGGAGAAAGGGACAACAGAGGATGAGATGGTTGGATGGCATCACCAACTCGATGGACATGAGTTTGAGTAAGCTCCTGGAGTTGATAATGGATAGGGAAACCTGGTGTGCTGCAGTCCATAGGGTCACAAAGAGTCAGACACCTCTTAGAGACTGGACTGGACTGAACTGAACTGAACCTTGAAGACTCTGTGAACAGAGAATTGGCTACACAGAGTATATTGCTACTGAGCTGTGAAGTGTTACCAATGACCCTCTGCTTCTTAGTGAAATTCGAAGTATAGATTTTATTTCCAAATTCTGATATGGTTTCAGATTTAGTTACCTTAGAGACTGCTTTTCTACCCTTGCCAGAAAATTGATCATTTGAGGATATCCATTGTTTCCAGCTCAGAACAATTTAGAGAATAACAGCATTTCTTTTGCCATATATTCATAGTTCAAAATTTCCACTGCAGAATGCATTAGGGATATAAATTCTACATCATCAGTAGCTGTGTACTACTGTTAATATAAAAGCCTACCTTTACTGAATGCATATTTGTGACTAGCACTGTCTTAAGGCTCTATGTAGATAATGTTATTCAATCCTCATAAGAAAAAGAAGAATATAAGGCTGAACTGCAGGCTTCTCTTTTAAATATGAGAATATTGAAATTTTTTGAATATATATTTTCAGAGATGAAATTCCAGTCTATTTCAGAGCATCTGTTCTCATCACTCTCTTTCATGATGCTTAAGTCTATGTGCCTCAAAGAGAATTTACCTTGATTTTCATAAAATATGCTATGATTAAATACTTGTGGAACAGGGATATTGTTTCTACAATTACCTGAACTCACTGGGGAATTTACAAATGACTCAGTCTCATCTTGGTCAGGAGTGAAGTTTTCTATCCTGTTATCCTACAAACATGGGCTTCTGAGGGGGCTTTAGTGGTAAAACAACTTGCCTGTCAGTGCAGGAGATGAAAGAGAACTGAGTTTGATCCCTGGGTCAGAAGATCCCCTGGAGAAAGGCCTGGCAACCCACTCCAGTATTCTTGCCTGGAGAATCCCATGGACAGAGGAGCCTGGTGGGCTACAGTCCATAGGGTCACAAAGAGTCAGACATCACTAAAGCGATTTAGCATGCAGCATGCACCCTATAAACACATACTTACTAACCCTACAAACACATACCTACTAGATTTTCAAATGTTTTGCTCATGGTTCTGAGTCTTGGGAATATCTAGGTCTGTTAAACAAGTTGTGCATAGGCAGCTGTGAAGTGGGAGTCGAGAATGATTAGATTTCAGGAATACTAAACTTTCAACAAATTGATGACTGTTGTTTTATCCACTGGATGATAACAGTGCTCATGGAAAAAAAATGCTCTATACCATTTATATGTTCCAGTTTTTTTATTACATTTAACTCCTACATTTCTTGGCATATTTTTAATTCTTCAGGATAAAAACATTCAAGCAGAGTAGTTCCACTTTTCTCAGCTTTATTAAAGTATAATTGATATGCAGCATTATGTGAGTTTAAGGTGCACAATATAATGATTTGACACACAGTCAAACACAATTGAAGTGACTTAGCATGCCCACATGCATATATTGAGAAATTTTCACCAAAATAATATTAGTTAACACATATTTCTCATATATTAACCCACTTGGTTTGATTGTTATATTGAAAACCTGAAAGCTATACTCATATCTATTTTCCAGTATACAGTACAGTATTCTTAACTTAATCGCCAGGCTATGTATTACATCCCAGAGCTTACTCATCTACTAACTGAAAGTCTATATACTTTAACTAACATCTCTCCATTCCCTGCCACACACATTTAGCCCCTGGCAAGCACCATTCTACTCTGTTTATGAGGTCAGTTTTCAAAATTCCCCTTATAACTAATATCTATCAGTTCAGTTCAGTCACTCAGTCATGTCCAGCTCTTTGCGACCCCATGGACTGCAGCACGCCAAACTTCCCTGTCCATAACCAAATCCAGAGCTTGCTCAATCTCATGTCCATTGTGTCGGTGATGCCGTCCAATCATCTCATCCTCTGTTGTGCCCTTCTCCTCCTACCTTCAATCTTTCCCTGCATCAGAATCTTTTCCAAGTGAGTCAGTTCTTTGCATCAGGTGGCCAAAGTATAGGAGTTTCAGCTTCAGCATCAGTCCTTCCAAAGAATATTCAGGACTGATTTCCTTGAGGATTGACTGGTTTGATCTCCTTGCAGTCCAAGGGATTCCGAAGAGTCTTATCCAACACAGCAGTTCAAAAGCATCAGTTCTTCAGTGCTCAACTTTCTTTAGTGTCCAACTCTCACATACATACACGACTACTGGAAAAACCATAACTTTGACTAGACGGACTTTTTTTGACAAAGTAATGTCTGCTTTTTAATACGCTGTCAAGGTTGGTCATAGTTTTTCTTCCAAGAAGCACGTGTATTTTTATTTCATGGCTGCTGTTATCATCTGCAGTGATTTTGGAGCCCAAGAAAATAAAGTCTGTCACTGTTTCCATTATTTCCCACCTATTTGCCATGAAGTGATGGGACATGATGCTATAATCTTAGTTTTCTGGATGTTGAGTTTTAACCCTGCTTTTTCACTCTCCTCTTTCACTTTCACTGGAGGTTCTTTAGTTCTTCTTCACTTTCTGCCATAAGGGTGGTGTCCTCTGCATATCTGAAGTTATTGATATTTCTTCCGGCAATCTTGATTCTAGCTTGTGCTTTATCCAGCCTGACATTTCCCATGATGTACTCTGCATATAAGTTAAATAAGCAGGAGACAATATACACCTTTGATATACTCCTTTCCCAATTTGGAACCAGTTTGTTTTTCCACATCTGGTTCTAACTGTTGCTTGTTGACCTACATACAGATTTCTCAGGAGGCAGGTCAGGTGGTCTGGTATTCCTATCTCTTGAAGAATTTTCCACAGTTTGTTGTGATCCACACAGTCAAAGACTTTGGCATAGTCAATAAAGCAGAAATAGATGTTTTTCTGCAACTCTCTTGCTTTTTCGATGATCCAACAGATGTTGGCAATCTGGTTCCTCTGCCTTTTCTAAAACCAGCTTGAACATCTGGAAGTTCAATGTTCACGTGCTGTTGAAGCCTGGCTTGGAGAATTTTGAGCTTTACTTTGCTAGTGTGTGAAATGAGTGCAATTGTGCAGTAGTTTGAACATTCTTTGGAATTGCCTTTCTTTGAGATTGGAATGAAAACTGACCTTTTCCAGTCCTGTGGCCACTGCTGAGTTTTCCAAATTTGCTGGCATATTGAGTGCAGCACTTTAACAGCATCAACTTTTAGGATTTGAAATGACTCAGCTGGAATTCTATCACACTTCCATTAGCTTTCTTCACAGTGATGCTTTCTAAGGCCCACTTGACTTCTCATTCCAGGATGTCTGACTATAGGTGAGTGATCACACCATCGTGGTTATCTGGGTCATGAAAATCTTTTTTATATAGTTCTTCTGTGTATTCTTGCCACCTCTTCTTAATATCTTCTGCTTTTGTTAGATCCATACTGATTCTGTCCTTTATTCTCCCCATCTTTGCATAAAATGTTCCCTTGGTATCTCTAATTTTCTTGAAGAGATCTCTAGTCTTTCCCATTCTGTTTTCCTCTATCACAGGGCACTTTTCCTTTCTTTGACTTACTTCACTGAGCACAGTGTCCTCAAGTTCCATTCACATTATTGTAAATATAAGGATTTATTCTTATTTATGGCTGAATAATTTTCCATTATATATAATGTTCCACACATATGTGTGTGTGTGTTTGTAATATATACATTTATCCAGTTATCCATCAATGGACTGGTAGGCTGCTTCCGTGTCTTGCCCATTGTGAGTCATACTTCAGTGACGGGAGTGTAGATATCTCTTCTAGAAAGTGATTTTGGCTTGATCATATGGTAGATTGATTTTTAATTTTTTGTGAAAACTCCATACGATTTTGCATAATAGTTTTCCAATTTATATTCCTCGCTTACATTCAGTTCAGTTCAGTTCAGTCGCTCAGTCATGTCCGATTCTTTGCGACCCCATGAATCGCAGCACACGAGGCCTCCCTGTCCATCACCAACTCCCGGAGTTCACTCAGTCTCGTGTTCATTGAGTCAGTGATGCCATCCAGCCATCTCATCCTCGGTCAACCCCTTCTTCTGCTCCCAGTCCCTCCCAGCATCAAAGTTTTTTCCAATGAGTCAACTCTTCGCATGAGGTGGCCAAAGCACTGGAGTTTCAGCTTTAGCATCATTCCTTCTAAAAAAATCCCAGGGTTGATCTCCTTCAGAATGGACTGGTTGGATCTCCTTGCAGTCCCAGGGACTCTCAAGAGTCTTCTCCACACCACAGTTCAAAAGCATCAATTCTCTTTTCCCCACATTCTTGCTAGCACATTCTATCTCTTGTCTGTTTGATAACATCATTCTAATATTATGAGATGATATCTCATTAAAGATTTTATTTTCATTTCTGTGATAATTAGTGAAGCTAAACACCTGTTCACAAACTTGTTGGCTGATTGTATGTATTCTCTGGAAAAAAAAATGTTGATTCAGGTCCTCTGCCCATTTTAATCTGATTTATTTTTGCTTTGAGCTTTATGAGTTACTTATATATTTTGAATATTAATCCCTTATCTATGATATACAATTTGAAAATATTTTCTCCCATTCTGTTCATCGCATTTTCATTTTATTTTTTATTTTGCTGTGTAGAAGCTTTTCGGTTTTAAGTAATCACATTTGTTGATTTTTTTTTTATTTTGTTGGTTGTGCTTTTGGTATTATATATATATATATATATATATATATATATAAAGAAAGAAAAGAAAAATTATTGCCAAGACCAGTGTCAAAGAACTTTTCCAGAGTGTTGTCTTCTGGGAGTTTTATAGTTTCAGATTTAAGTTGCTAATCCATTTTGAGCTAATTCTTGTGAGGGTTAGAAGATAGGGATAAAATTTCATTCTTTTCCCTGTGAATATCCAGTTCTCCTAGCACTATTTATTGACGAGAGTATCTTTACCAGTGAATATTCTGGACCTCTATGTCAAATAGTGGTTCACCATGTGTACATGGATTTATTTTCTCAATTCTGTTCTGTTGGTTTATGTGTCTATTTTATGCCAATGCTGTATTGTTTGAATTACTAAAGCTTTGTAATAAAATTTATATCAAGGAACATGATACCTCAGCTCTGTTCTTTGTCAAAATAGTTTTGACTATTCAGGGTTTTTCATGGTTCCATATGAATTTTAGGATTGTTTTTATTTCTCTAACGAATGCCATTGTGTTTTCTGATACAGATTGTAGTGAATCTATAGATGGCTTTGGGTGGCATGGGGATTTTAACACTGTGAATTTAAAATTAAATCTATGAACATGGTATATGTTTCAGTTTATCTGTATCTTCAATTTATTTCATCATTGTTTTATAGTTTTTGATGTATAGATCTTCCACTGCCTTAAGTTCATCCTTAAGTATTGCATTGTTTTGAATGCTAAATAATTGTAAACAGGATTGTAAATTGTAAATAGGATTGTATACTCTGTTTCTTGTTCAGATAATACATTATGTAGAGAAATGAAGCTGATTCTTATATGTTGATCTTACATCCTACCATTTCACTGAATTTGTTTATTAATTTTAGCATATTTTTGGTGGCACCTTTAGGATTTTCTATATACAAGGTCATATCATCAGCAAACAGAGATAACTATACATATGCATACAAACAAATTCTATTGGTTGTGTTCCCTTGGAGATTCATAATTTGTATGTCTTCCTTTTGCTTATAACAGTTTTTATCTGTGCTGCAAATTTTTGATTGATGCCAACTATTTGTTACTATTCAGTCACTAAGTCATGCCTGACTCTATGCAACACCATGGATTGCAGCACATCAGATTTCCCTGTCCTTCACTATCTCTGAGTTTGCTCAGATTCATGTCCATTGAGTCCATGATGCCATTTAACTATTCCATCCTCTACCTCACTCTGCTCCCTTTGGCTTCAATCTTTTCCAACATCAGGGTCTTTGCAAATGAGTTGGCTCTTTGCATCAGCTGGCCAAAATATTGGAGCTTCAGCTTCAGCTTCAGCATCAGCCTTTCTAATGAATATTCACAGTTGACTTCTTTTATGATTGACAGATTTGATCTCCTTGCAGTCCAAGGGACTGTCAAGAGTCTTCTCCAGCACCATGATTCAAAAGTTTCAATTCTTCAGTACTCAGCCTTCTTTATGGTCCAACTATCACATCCATACATTACTGGAAAATCCATAGTTTTGAGATCCATAATCTTGCCCAATTTGATCCACTTGCTGTGCCATTTAAATACTTTATGACTCCCCATTTACCTTAGTTCTGTATTACCAGTGTTCCCCCTTATATTAATAAATCATCCCTATTTTATAAATCAAGGAGAAGTATTAGTCTAATTAGAGTCTCCTCCAAAATACTGACTTAATTATCATTGCTTAGAAGATTTAGTAAAAGAGACTCATCATTAGCTATCACTTTGTTGGGTCTAATTTGTTGGTTTGGGAAAGGAACCAAGATTATCATTCTCAAGGAGTCTGAACTGTTAAATGCTATGTCATTATTAGGTGATTGTTGCTTAAGTTGTACCTTGATAGTCATTATCATGCATGGCACTGTGTTTCAGTAATCAAATTATGGTCATATGTTTTGGATTGATTTTCCTAGCCAATATAATTCCTATTTGGCTTATAAAACTAGTGGCATGAACTTAAAGTCCCTGATTGATAACTAACCACAGCTTCCAATTTAGTGGAAGATCTGGTTGTATTCCTCTAGCAGAAGTGTTTCTTATTTCTGATTTGAAGGAACCAGAAATGCTAATCCAGCAGAATGCAGTCTCGGGGGACTGGAATCAAATTTTATAAATCAACCTTTGGTTATTATTTTAAGGGAGGTAATGTCTACTCTTCACACATTTCCCTTGGCTCCCAGAGGTGTGTGTTGTAGTGTTAGTGACAATTTTATACACTGGATTTTGGTTCAAGGTGTAGATCAAAGACAGTGCCATAAACTGATGATACTTTCCCAGAGCTTCTGTCTTGGATTAGGTTTCACCATTGTATTCCATCTATCAGGCTGACTGTTTCAAAGAGATAGAGTTCATATTAAGCTACATAGTGATGAGCCATTGCTATACATTGGTTTCAGGCAATATTTGAATGATGCCGCATTGATACAATGGGTGTTTGAAGGCAACAGGTTCTGATGCTGGTGTGGATACTGTGAATAGGTGGTGTAAAACTTCATATGGAAAGTATATCAACACTAATAAAGACAAATTGCTGCTTCCTTCAAGTTGGAAATAGTCCAATATAATTGGACTATTGAGAATAAATCCAATAGCCTTAAGGTGGCCAAAGGAATAGTGCTATTTTGAGCCCCAATATCTGTTTCCACTATCATTTTTGACATTTCAGCAATGGCATAACTGAATTAGCCTCACTGAGAGAAATTTCATGTTATCAGACATATGAATATATTCCACCTTTGCCACAGTGATTCCTCTGTTTATGGGATTTGGGGAGGTTCAATAGAGAATTTGTCTGACATTCAAAATATGGGTAATTCTGACACACGATTCTGTACGAGATGATGCTTTTTGGCAGGTGTTATTGTAACACAAAAAATTCTTATAGTTCATATCACTCCCATAGGTCCATCACGCATTTCTCTCCTGAAACATGTTTTCAGTGATCATGTCTTGTTTAGTTCAGGCCCTGAAGAAATGGCCCTGAGAATATCCACAATTCATAAATTCATGTATGTAAAAATCCCAGACTGCCTCTAATTCACAGGAAATGGTTAGAAAGTTCTATTCCTATTCACTCTCCTCACTGTGAAGATTTTCCTTCACTATTGTATCTCTGGGGTATCCTTAAATATGGCTATTATGAATCTTTGTGTCGACTAAAACAAAAGATGTACAACTTGAGAGTTGTGAGTTAAGTTTTATTTCAGGCAAAATGAGAACTGCAGCCCAGGAGGGAGCATCTCAGATAGCTTTGAAACTGCTCCAAAGCAGCAGTGGGGGAAAGTCAATATATAAAGTTTTGGTGAAGGGGGATTTCAAGGCCATGAATCACTCATTTTACAAAATGTTTTTGTTAGTCATGAGGATCTCATGTCACCATGAAGGGATTGAGTGCTTCTCTAGATATGAGGAGATGCAAGGATTCAGACCATAGAATCTGTTCCTAAGAACATCCAGCTATCTAAAGTCCTGTCCCACCAGATTCCCTGGAGCACAGAGTGCCTCACTCCATCCTAAACTCCCTCAGGGATTGTTGAAGGTCAACAGCTACAGCAGCATGGGGTTCAATCTCTGCAGAGGCAGATAGCAAATGCCTTTGTTGTTCAGTCCTTGGCAATGCTCTTGGTAAGTGCCAATTTGTAGTTGACATCTATTATTCATCTGACTACTGCCAATACATTGTGCAAAATCATCTATGAATGATGATTCATAGATGATTCATGGTTACTTATTTTCTTATCAGTTTACTCTTGGAAAGTTTTCGTAAAGTCAGAAGTTTGAATTAAGAATGAGCCACAATGTGGCAAAAATATTTGTCATGAAACTCTGTTCATGTAATTTATTGATGCTTTTTAGACCTGATTAGATCTGGTTTAGATAAAGGATGTCTGCAAGATACACAGGACTTATTAACGTTGTTGCTGAGATAAAACATCATTTATGGTGAACATTTAGTGTTAGCATTGATTTGTGATCCTAGTTAGGAAATCATCCGCTTTGAGGACCTGGTAGCATTCTCAGTCGGAGAAGGCAATGGCACCCCACTCCAGTACTCTTGCCTGGAAAATCCCATGGACGGAGGAGCCTGGTAGCCTGCAGTCCATGGGGTTGCTAAGAGTCAGACATGACTCAGTGACTTCACTTTCATTTTTCACTTTCATGCATTGGAGAAGGACATGGCAACCCACTCCAGTATTCTTGCCTGGAGAATCCCAGGGATGGGGGAGCCTGGTGGGCTGCCATCTATGGGGTCGCACAGAATCAGACACGACTGAAGCGACTTAGCAGCAGCAGCAGCAGCAGCAGCATTCTCAGTAGCATTCTAGGTGCTATAAAAAAAAAAAAAATAAAGCTTGGCTCTGTGACAAAGAATGCATATTCTTTCCTCCAAACTTCAGAAATTACTGTTATTCCCATATTGTGGCTTGAAATATATTATCTATCATTCTATTTTTCTTGATATGTCAGTGAATATATAATATTTTGCAACACAAGACAAAGAAAAAGTTTACCATAACCTGGAAATGTGTTGTTTTTTTTTCCCCTGGACCTCCAGGTAATGCAGTGACTAGATTAGAGCTACTTTCCAATTGAAGTTAGTGTTGTTTCAAAATCTAGAGTTGTCAACCAAGATCTGAGTCTTGTACTTTAGTGGTTGGACACTCACGGTCCAGGGAAGTGTTTTATACCTTAATGGACTTAGCCCAGCGTTTCCTTGATGGTGGATTAAAATCTTATCCATATAAAAGGGTATTGAGTATATATCAGAAACATATATGTATCTTATAAGGCATCTAGAACTTGACATTTTCAGCTCAACAAATCAGTTTTCCTTGGTATCATCAATATAGCAAATTACTGGTATTTTCTATGGATTATTGAGACCATAAATGGTTCTATATACAATATTATGTAGAATGCAAGAGAGTTGATATAGCCTTATATAAAGCCATGAAGGCAAACTGTTGTCCTTAGTCCTTACCATATAAACACACATACACACTTAATGGAGATAGAAAATTTACTTATTTATTATTTTCCACACCAATAGATGTGCACCTAAGTCTCCGATGATAATGTCTATATTAAGTTTTACTAGTCAGATTTCTTGCTGTTGTTTGCAATCACATGGATTGCAGCATACCATGCTTCCCTGTCCTTCACTCTCTCTAGGAGTCTGCTCAGATTCATGTCCATTGAGTCGGTGATGCTATGTAACAATCACATTGTCTGCCAAGGTACTGCATGAAAACTTAGCAGTTTCAATTCACAACAGGCTATCACCTGGTTAACACAGGAGTCCATGTTTATCTGCCGTGATCTATTACTGTTGTGCTAAGCCATGCAAGCAAATTAAATGGAAATATCTATGAATCACAACTACTACCATTTTCATCCTGGAGCAGGGCATGGCAACTCCAGTATTCTTGCTGGAGAATCCCATGGTTAGAGGAGCCTGGAGGGCTATAGTCCATAGAGTCACAAAGAGTCTGACATGACTGAATCGACTTTAGCATGGACAAACCATTTTAAATCATTAACGCACATTGCTTCCAGGAATGCAGTACTGCTGTTGATTTTAAGCTTCGTATGAGAGACAAGTCCAGTTTTACTTGGCTCTCCTACACAAGTCTGAAAAACAAGACAAGGGGTGTTCTATCACTGAGTGTATATATTCTGCTTGTATATTTAGGAACTGAAGAAATAGCCATAGTGTTCATTATGAACCTGTTGAGCACACTATGAGTTGGGCTTGGGTCAGAATTCAGTTTCTCACCTGTCCTCAATATCTATCAAGCTAACGACTTGAGGGTATCATTTTGGCTTAATAGATATTATTGATACCTCAGACCACTTATCTAAATATTTCTGAAGAGCCTAAATGTTAACCATTTCACTTATGTAGTGTTGCCCTCTCAGATGGCTCCAGGATCCTTTGAAGAAGAATCAACTAACATTTTACTAGATATATTGGGTTTTGTAAGATGTAACAAGAACCCCAAATGAACTTTTTGGCCAACCCAATATTTATGTTGAGGTTTTCAAGGTCTTTCCTCAAAGGAAGCCCACTTCCCCTTAACTTAATGGATGCTAGCTGAGTTGGTTCATATCTCCCTATTAGCTTATGGTTATCTATTGCAGTGCCTGATGCCTGCTTTCACTTGCCAGCTCTCATTTTCTTTATTAATTGAAACAAGTTTCACACAGGGTGGCTGTTTGTCTCTCTCAACTCCAGGCATTCCATGATTTATTAGCAACCACCACAGTTTCCTGTGGATCAAGGCACTCTGATTATTGAATGACCTTTACTTTGCTTCCAGCTGTTAAGTGCTACTGCTTGGTCTCTGTTACCCTGGGCTCCCCTCATATTTTTGATATGAGGGAACACAAATCAAGGATGATATAACTCACTGTTAACCCTGACTTAACCAGGTCAAAGTAGGTCGTGTCAGTGTCATGAGTACATTTTTAAAATTGCTTAAAGTAGATATGTGAGCTTGGGCTTTCCATGGTCAGTTCATTGTAACATTACTACATCCTTGAGCCTTCTTACATATACTCTAATTTGGTGCTCCAGACATTTCTACTCTCTATTGTAGGTCAGTGTCAGATTCAAGAGTTCAGTTACTGATCCAAAATTCATACACATATGCATGTGTATGCATGCTCAAACACACATTTATCTATCCACCTACCTTTCTGTAATCTGTGTATATCTATAAATGTTTTTAATATAACATTAAATGAAAGAAGTGTGAGATTTTCCAGTTTGTGGATTTTCAGTTTTCCCTTATGAAGACTGAGTGGCAATATTTATAGAAGTTTGTGAATTTGGAATTACTAACTTTTATTTGGTCATAGTAAATATCTTTCAATCTTTGGTAATATTTTTGACTTTTTTCTGCTATTATTATAACTTAATATTATACTGATATTTCTGGCCAGTAGTCACCCCTTAGATTCTTTCTGTAACTTATACTTCAAGCTTTCTGTCCTTTTAAAAATTGGATCTGTCAGAAATAAATAATAGTAATTGTCTCTTTACCCAAATTAAATCTTATGTTTAACATATTTATTGTGATGTAATCTTAACATTTATATTTCTTCCTTAAGAACTATATTGGATCTTTTGCACATAGGACAGACTTCCTTGATTTTGATTAGATATACATCCTTCCCACAGGCAGAATGAATTTCCATAGGCTGTGGATGACACATTGGAAATCTATAATATGCCCTTCATTAAGCAGTCTGGATAAGCTAAGGCAATCCACTTGTTAGTGATTTTTTTTCTGTAATACAAATGTAAAAGGAATCAATCATGAAGAAATTTACTTTTGGAAAAAATTCTTTCTCTGTAATTGGCAATGATTTCCAGAAATATATCTTCTTTTTCTATTGATGTGAGGGAGAATGCAAATAGTCATGATCATCCTTGACAGTAATTCTACAAGTATGGGTAGAACCAATTTTAAGATGGCATCTCCTGTGACCAGGAGACCTGAGAGATAGTAAAAATTGAACTTTTATAATATCAGTGAGCTCCTGAATTCATAAATTCAGATTGTCTTTCTCCTAGTTTTCTTCTCGATCAGCATTTGAATGAACTATTTGTGTTAGAATTAGAAAACTGAAAATAACATTCTAAAGTATAGAATGGGTAAAACTGGCATAAGACAAGAATAATATTTTTCTGTAACAGGAATCTGAGAATACTAGTTATTCTATAGAAAACTTTTTTTTATCTATTGTATATTGATACACCAACTTCTGATGATGGATGGGGTCATCATGGATCTTAGTAGGGACAATTTATGCCTCAAGACTAGGATGAACCTTTTTTTTTATTTTGATATTGCATAACATCTTAAAATATGGAGAAAATTTTTGTCTGCAGATGACTCATTTAAAATCTGAGTGAGAAAATTACATGTCTGCTGAGACACATGTGTTCATGTATAGATTATAATCAGAAAAACAGGAAATTTAGTAATCAAGGCCTGGATAATTTAGAAAAGCAAAGTCTTATAAGAATCTAAAAATTTGAGAGAAAATAAGGTTGAAACAAAGCAATTGTTTCCCCAAACCTCTCCCAAGCACTTCACCGTGTGACTGATTAAAGGGCACAGTTTGTTTATTATGAAGATGCAATGGTCTGAAGCAGGGATGTTCCTGCCAGAGGAAGCTGTTAAATCACCTGGTAACCAAGACCAAGAGGTAAAGGAGGTATTACATTAAGGTCTCATGGCACAAACAGAGCACAGAGCTTGATATGATAAGTCAGAACCTTCCAGATTCATAGCCCCAAATAATTGCTGATTGTGTATTTTTAGTCACGGGGTTGATTGAAAGCAAGTAGACTGAACAACTATTCTGTGGCGGATACATCTTGATGTATAGTAAACCAATAAAATATTGTAAAGTAATTAACCTCCAATTAAAATCAATAAATTTATTTTAAAAAAGAAAAAACAAAACCTAAATCTTCTAAAGCAAACACTGAGGTGAGGTGAAGTTGCTCAGTCGTGTCCAACTCTTTGCAGCCCCATAGATTGTAGCTTACCAGGCTCCTCCATCCATGGGATTTTCCAGGCAAGAGTACTAGAGTGGGTTGCCATTTCCTTCTCCAGAGGATCTTCCCAACCCAGGGATCAAACCCGGGTCTCCCACATTGTAGGCAGATGCTTTACCGTCTGAGCCACCAGGGAAGCCTACACTAGTCCCAGCAATTTTTGCCTTCAAAAAGTACATTGTTAAAGTGGTGCAGACTTAGAAAAGAAATTTTCTGTACTGTCCACTCTCAGGTCACAGAGACAACAGACGTGACTATACTCTGAGAATAAAAGCTCTGATTCACAGGCTGTGGAAAATCACTTTCATGACAGAATAGGAAACTTTTGTATACCTGTCTAATGAGTAAAGTATATAACCACATATTTTTTTATTGTTCACCTTTACAAGAGGGAGTTATTTTTTCATTGTAATTATCATGCTTTTTACTACATTGTATCCGTGTACGTTCAAGGAAGATAAATCACTCGTGAACAAGAAATCACTGACCATTGGGAGCTACATGTAAGGACTGAATACTACCTAGAGATCTTGTACTTCAGGATAAATGCAGTAATTGACTTTAGATTTTCTCCTTTTGGGGAGAAATTGAGACATATTTCATCATTCATACATTAAAAAAATCTATGTTAGAATGTACGGAATGAAAATGTATATGTGGAAAATTTCTTGATAGCCAAAGAGTTTGTAATAATGCATTTTAATTGTTGCTTGTCCATCCATAATTCACAATCCCCCTTCCATTGCCCTATGAGAAACTGAATTCATTTTCCCCAAAATATCCATCTTCTTCTATGAAGCTTATAGAATTCAGTAGGGGTCTGAGTGGGTTTTGTTTAGTCTAAATCAATCACAATATTTATCTTTCTGCCTGTCAGTGATTGGTAGGAAAATAGACATGGAAATTATTCAGAGTTAAAAGAATTAAGTAGTCATTGTGTATATGTACCGCAGCTTTCTTATCCATTCATCTGCTGATGGACATCTAGGTTGCTTCCATGTTCTGGCTATTATAAACAATGCTGTGATGAACATCAGGGTACACATGTCTCTTTCGATTCTGGTTTCCTCGGTGTGTATTCCCAGCAGTGAGATTGATGGATCATAAGACAGTTCTATTTCTAGTTTTTTAAGGAATCTCTACACTGTTCTCCATAGTGGCTATACTAGTTTGCATTCCCTCCAACAGTGTAAGAGGGTTCCCTTTTCTCCACACCCTCTCCAGCATTTATTGCTTGTAGACTTTCGGATCACAGCCATTCTGACTGGCGTGAAATGGTACCTCATTGTGGTACATATCCACAATAGAGTATTACTCAGCCATTAAAATGAATACATTTGAATCAGTTCTAATGAGGTGGATGAAACTGGAGCCTATTACACAGAGTGAAGTAAGCCTGAAAGAAAAACACCAATATAGTATACTAATGCATATATATGGAATTTAGAAAGATGGTAACGATAAACCTGTATGCAAGACAGCAAGAGAGACACAGATGTATAGAACAGTCTTTCAGACTCTGTGGGAGAGGGAGAGAGTGGGATGATTTGGGAGAATGGCTATGAAATATGTATAATATCGTATAAGAAATGAATCGCCAGTCCAGGTTCGATGCAGGATACCGGATGCTTGGGGCTGATGCACTGGGATGACCCAGAGAGATGGTATGAGGAGGGAAATGGGAAGGGGGTTCAGGATGGGGAACATGTGTATACCCGTGAAGGATTTATGTTGATATGGCAAAACCAATGTAATATTGTAAAGTAATTAGCCTCCAATTAAAATAAATAAATTTAAATTAAAAATTAAGTAGTCAGCTGAGGGCTTCTGGGAAAGTTTTTTTTTTGTTCAGCCAAGAACCTAGGAATAGGAATAAGCCTCTAACGTTGATCTCTCACGGCAGTCACCTTGTAAGCCTGAGGGAAACCAGTCATAGCATAAAGTCAACCCTGAAAATAAAAAAGACAAAAGACAGATAAAACCAATGACTTTGATGACCTCATTAAGTCATGCATTCAATAAGCTTAGAAACCTGCTCAAACTTCCTGTTTTATGAGACAATAAATGCTCTCATTCTTTTAGCAAGTTTATATAGAATTACTATTAAGCCAGAAACATTCTAAATAATACAATCATTTTTCCCATGTAGTTCCTCTGGGAAACCTAGACGGTGCTTGTGAAGAGATTCTATATAGGACAGCTCTCCAGGGGTATCCAGTTATCCCATACATTAAGCATCTCTGTGGCCTAGTTTGACAGAAAACTAAGTGCTTCCCTGGTGGCTCACGCAGAAAGAATCTGCTGACAGTGAGGGACACCAGGATTCAATCCCTGGGTCGGGAAGATCCCCTGCAGAAGGGAATGTTTGCCCTCTCCAGTATTCTTGCCTGGAGAATCCCATGAACAGTGGAACCTGTTAGCTAGAGTCCATGGGGTACCAAAGAGTCAGGCACAACTGAGTGACTTTCACTTTCTTTCAAGTGCTATTTATCCACTCATTTCTCTTATGTCTGACCCTTTGTGATCCCTTGAACTGTGGTCCAGCAGAATCCACTGTCCATCGGATTCTCCAGGCAAGGATAATGGATTGTGTTGTCACTTCCTCCTCCAGGGGATCTTCCAGACCTGGGGATTGAACCCATGTCTCATATGTCTCCTGCATTGGAAGGTGGGTTCTTTACCAGTAGCACCACCTGGGAAGTTCTCTTTTATGATGGTTGTTCAGTTGCTCAGTTGTGTCTGACTCTTTGCAACCCCATGGACTGCAGTTTGCCAGGCTTCCCTGTCCATCACCAACTACTGGAGCTTGCTCAAACTCATATCCATCAAGTCAGTGATGCCATTCAACCATGTCATCTGCTGTAATCCCCTTCTCCTGCCTTCAATCTTTCCCAGCATCAGGGTCTTTTCCAATGAGTTGGCTCTTTGCATCAGATGGCCAAAGTATTGGAGATTCAGCTTCAACATCAGTCCTTCCAATGACTATTCAGGGTTGATTTCCTTTAGGATGGACTGGTTTGATCTTCTTGCACTCCAAGGGACATTCAAAAGTCTTAATCACAGTTTGAAACACAACATCACAGTTTGAAAGCATCAGTTCTTCAGTGTTCAGCCTTCTTTATGGTGCAGCTCTCACATCTGAACATGACTACTGGAAAAACCATAGCTTTGACTTTACAGACCTTTATCGGCAAAGTAATGTCTCTGCTTTTTAGTACACTGTCTAGGTTTGTCATGGCTTTTCTTCCAAGGAGAAAGTGGCTTAATTTCATGGATGCAGTCATCATCTGCAGTGATTTTGGAGCCCAAGAAAATAAAGCCTGTCACTGCTTCTATTGCTTCCCTGTCTTTTGCCTTGAAGTGATGGGACCAGATGCCATGATTTTAGTTTTTTGAATGTTGAGTTTTAAGCCAGATTTTTCACTTTCCTCTTTAGTTTGTAGTCATAAACTTTAGCATAGTCAATGAAGTAGATATTTTTCTGAAAGATCAAGAGTCTCTTTTGTTCTTCTTCTATTTCTGCCATAAGGTGATGTCATCTACATATCAGAGGTTATTGATATTTCCATTGGAAATCTTGATTCCAGTTTATGCTTCATCCAGCTTGGCATTTCACATAATGTACTCTGCCTAGGAGTTAAGTAAGCAGGGTGACAATATACAGCATTGGTATACTCCTTTCCCAATTTGGAACCAGTCCTTTGTTCCATGTCCAGTTCTAACTGTTGTTTCTTGGCCTGCATACAGGTTTCTCGTGGGGCAGGTAAGGCTGTCTGGTATTCCCATCTCTTTAATAATTTTCCAGTTTGTTGTGATCAGTCAAAAAGCTTTAGCTTAAGCTTTAGTGTAGTGAATAAATGTAGCAGAAGTAGATGCTTTTCTGGAATTCTTTTGCTTTTTCTATGATCCAACCAATGTTGGCCATTTGCTCTCCATTTCCTCTGCCTTTTCTAAATCCAGCTTGTACATGTGGAAGTTCTTGGTTTATGTACTATTGAACCTTAAAACTAGGTTTTTGAGCTTTTAAAAGGATTTTGAGCATTACCTTGCTAGCATGTGAAATGAATGCAATTATGTGGTACTTTTAACATTGTTTGGCATTGCCCTTCTTTTGGATTGGATTGAAAACTGAATTATCTTTTATGATAATCCCTTGTAAAACAGAATGGTTTATATATGTCTATACTCCATTTCTGGAGTATTCAAATACTTAGCTATATGACTTCAGGTTTCCTTGAAGAGTAAAATATTACACTGGATATTTATTTCAGTGGCTGGAGAGCTCATGAGGAAATATTCTATTTCATTTTAGTTTTGTCAATAGGGAGGGTTGTATCCTCAGAAGAAAATAAGAACCTAAAGAACAGAAGTTAGCTCGGTAACAGTAACACTGTCAATATATCTCATTATATCCGAAATACGCTAATCTTTTCTCTAATATGCAGAAAATTTTCTTGGTATCATTTAAAAGCTGTTCCTTAATAAAATCTCCAAGTAAAATAGAAACTATAATCATCATCATTTATCAAATTTTAACAGCAAACAACACTTTAGATAATTGAGCTCTAAATTCTTCACCACAGAGAAACCAAGATTAAGAAAGGGTTAATAAAGGAGATCAGTCCTGGGTGTTCATTGGAGGGACTGATGTTGAAGCTGAAACTCCAATACTTTGGCCACCTGATGCGAAGAGCTGACTCATTTGAAAAGCCCCTGATGCTGGGATGCTGGGAAAGTTTGAAGGCAGGAGGAGAGGGGGACGGCAGAGGATGAGATGGTTGGATGTCATCACCAACTCAATGGACATGAGTTTGGGTGAACTCCTGGAGTTGGTGATGGACAGGGAGGCCTAGCGTGCTGCAGTCCATGGGATCACAAAGAGTCGGACACGACTGAGCAATTGAACTGAACCAAACTGAATATCCACATTATTATGCAATATTACTAAAAATTTTCAGTTCCAATCAATAACATTAAATAATCTTTATAAATTAAAAAATCAAAAGATAAACTTTATCATTTTGATTATATATTTTTCTACCTATGGATACTAAGAGAAAAGTAAATTAAAAATATAACAAGAGATCTAGGGAAATTAAAGGAATGCAAAAAATAATTTATAACTTACTTAATCCTATTAGTAGTAATAGGATTTGTAAAAATACTTTCAACATAGTAGAAAAGCTATGATACTTTGGAATAAACTGAAAGGAAAAATAACAAACTTTTATGAGGAAAGCAATACAGTTTTATTGAAGGACATAAAACAATACTAGAACAAAGGGAAATAACATACCATGCTATTTGATGGAAACATACATGTTTACAAAAATGTCAGGTTTTCCAAAATTGTATTAAAATTCAGTATGATTCCAGTTTGAAATCAAATTGTGGAGTTATTCTGTGACCTTAATGCCAATGTGAAAGTTTTTCTTTGCTTGTTTGTTTACAAACTTGAATCTGTTTATTGATTGTGAGGAGTAATTTATATATGAACAAAGCCTGAGGATAAAAGGGAAAGTGCCCTGTAACAAGACACCAAAAGTCAGGAGAAGTTTTCTGAAAACTAGGTCAGCTTCTACAACACGCCTCATGGGAAGTGGAAGCGGGCAGAAAAGGTTGGTTCTAAAATCCAAGATGTTTACGTCCAGTGTAGTACCTTCAGTGGAGTCTGACCCACTGTCGTAAGACCATAACTGCCTCCAAGATCTACAGCCAATCGGTGCTTCCTCGGCAGTTTTATTACAGTGAGCCTCCAGTTGGTGTCTGAGGCCAGGATGTTGGGTCAGAGCACCTTCAGTTCAGGTCAGTTCAGTCGCTCAGTCGTGTCTGACTCTTTGCGACCCCATGAATCGCAGCACACCAGGCCTCCCTGTCCATCACCAACTCCCAGAGTTCACTCAGATTCACATCCATCGAGTCAGTGATGCCATCTAGGCATCTTATTCTCTGTCATCCCCTTCTTCTCTTGCCCCCAATCCCTCCCAGCATCAGTCTTTTCCAATGAGTCAACTCTTCGCATGAGGTGCTCAAAGTACTGGAGTTTCAACTTCAGCATCATTCCTTCCAAAGAAATCCCAGGGCTGATCTCCTTCAGAATGGACTGGTTGGATCTCCTTGCAGAGCACCTTAACTAGTCACAAAAATTATTTACAGAATACTTAGGTGAGAATCTTCTAGATATGTAGTGTAGCTTAAAACAGCTAGCAAGCCAAACTCAGAAGCTACAGAGAAAATATCCTATCATAATGAGGATAACAAATGACCAAATCAGGAAAATGGAAGCTGATATACTTTATTGCAGGTACAATGGTATTAATGAAAGCACTAAATGATGTTCTTTCGGCTGAAGGGAAATACACCACCCATTGAAGCTCAGTACAGAAAAAAGAAGAAAACAGAAATTGTAGTTATTAAAAAAAAAAAAGCAAGCATTTTTCCTGAAATTAATTTAGTTGAAGAACAACTGTCTGTATTAAACCAAAATAATTACAGTATATGGTATAACTGTTCCAGCTAATACAAAATAAATAATGAGTAGAAATCAATTAAATTAAAAAAAAATACTCCACATAAATATAAGCAACAGACACAAAAGTTGTTTATTTGGAAAAAGTTAATAAATAATTAGATTCCTGCCTATTTAAGAAAATGGAGAGAAAGATAGTGATTGTGATTACTAGTGTTAGAAAGTTAAAATATTTATTACTACAATCATGAAGGATTGGAAGAAGAAGAAAGCCCAGGGTTTGTGATGAACTGGAAACCAAAGTGCGGCTTGAGTAAAGTCGGGTACTGAAATTTCCAGTAATATACTGATGGTGAAGTGACCCTTAGATTTGGCAACATGAACTTTGTTAGGGTCCTCCCAAAACCACTTTTGATAGAACAGGAGGAGTGACACCAGACTGTAGTTAATTAGTTGAATAGTGTTGAGGTGATCCTTTGGGGGGAAAAAAGAAAAATAGATGCAGATAGTTTCTTCAAAAAGTTTGGGTTATGGAGTGGAAAAAAATTCAGTCTATTGAAAAAGGAACAGATAGTCAATATGAATTTTTCCTTCTTTTCCTTTTAAATTTTTAAATTTAAAAGTACACTATGTTTATACAACTGTTTAAAAACTAGCCAGCAGAACAAAAAAACATTATTTCCTCTGCTCTGTAAAAAATATTTGAAGATAAATAAAATGACACTGGTTGTTTTTATCATCTGGAAACCTTGCTAAGAACCAATAATCTTGGTTAAATGTAAAATATAATGCTATTTTGTTTGTGTTCACCTTCTTTTCAATAATAAGAGGAGTTTTAGAGATTTATAATTGTAGCTTATTGAATATAACATTCACAATAGAACTGACTGCCAATTAGTCAAGGATCTGTTGAATTAAGTAAAACTGCAGTTTATATGCTGTAAACAAAATGAAAGGGGAAAAAACAACATTAGTTAAGAGATAATAAGATTTTAAAATCTTGTAGGCAACTGACCTCTGCTTCAGATGAATGCATTTCTGTACATGCAGATATATTTAAGAGTAGTAACTGTATCTTGAATTCAATGGATAAAATGGCCAGCAGTCTATAATTATGTTGTTCATTGTGTTAGGCAATTATTGTCAATTTTAATGCTTTGCCACTGTATCATGCCTTAGGCAAATACTCTCCATGTTCATGAATATTGGAGAGAGCAAGTCATAAATCTGTAAACTGAACATAAGCATCTTTCAAGCTGTCTGGCCTCTTGCAGTGTTTGCAAAGCTTAACATATATTTTAATCTGGGCACTGCTGTTTTTATTTTCTGCTTTCCATCTTTCTGTCCATCTTCCTGCCTCCTGCTTATCCATTGATCCATCATTTTTTCCAATTAAGGGGCAAGCTAGATGACAGACATGACAGGCACTCACTGTCCAATGCTACAGATTTTAAGTAGAATTACTGTATATGGGACGGAAGCAGTGCACCAATACTAGCACCACCGGTCCCATGACAGTCAACTTGCTTGTTGAATAATAGGCATGGGTATTAAGTGAAGGATGGGGAATACTGAATGCATTTTGAGCAATGATTATTTATGTCAATGCTTTTTTATTTTTACCAACTGAGAGTAAAATTTACGTTTCTCCAAATTGATAATTGAGGAACTCATTTGATAATTGATACCAGTATACTCTAAATAAGGCAGCCCTGAAGGGGAAGAGTTTTCGAAAAATGTGACAGGTTTTATGTGCAGAAATATCCTTAACTCTCTCTTGTTACAGCACTTGTCATTACAAGTAAGAAAATAGCAACTTGGAGCTGAACCATGATAATGATACCTATTTATTCAGCTATAAGTAAAGTGCATATTAAATATTAGAGACACACATAGTTTGTATATATCACCAGATATATTTGTCTATATTTAGTAAACTCAGAAGGTATTTAGCTGTTTGTAACCCTATTATAGACAATATCTGTATCAGTTTTTAGAACAACATATTAATCCTTGGCTCTTAAAGATGAAAACAGTGAGTTGGGTGTCTGGTTAGAAATGCAAGGTTTGTGAGAGTCAAAAGAAAAATACACCCAGCTGTATTTACTAATACAATGATATCAGAGTAGCCTGTATACAATCATTTTACTTGGTCTGATGTGATGTAATTTGAAGCGTAATTTTTGTAAAGAAGCAGGCGATACCACTTTTTACAATGATATAATATCGGTCCCAATGCCTTAATTGTTGTCTTTAATACAATTTACCAATTAAGGGGGCCAGGCCTTTGCCTGGAAGCAATAACTGGTTCTGTGTTTGAGGCAGGAAATGTATAAGATGAATCTGACACATATTAAATAGTCAGAAAAACTGGCTACTCAAAATTAATGGGGTTATATTAAGAGGACCCAAGAGTCAGCTTGAATAGAATCTTTAAGCCAATGATAAGATAGTTTTTTTTTTTTAATGACTACGCAGCTGATTAAAACTCTTTAAATGTAAAAAATTAGTTCACAGAGATATAAATGATAAAAAGAAGAAAAAAGTAACATATCAAAATGTTAAGATCATTAGAATTTGCTTAAGCATCAACTTATTACTCTCAGTATAGATAATGATAAGAAACTAATATTTTACTATCTTTATGGTCGGAACTGTATTTGAGATAATCAAATAGCTTGGAGGGCACTGTTCTTAAAAATGAATTTTACCTCAAAAATGGAGAAGAAATTATCAAATTTAAATAATTTTTTTATAATATATATTGAAATAATGGATTTAGCAACAGTCATGATGGCTAGTACCAGTGTGTTAAGGCAGAATGCTGATGGGAAGAATTACAATGAAATTATGTCATGACTAGAATGCTGTAATCAATCTCCGTATCAGAACCAGGTTACTATGAAGTTAATTAGGGTTTAGCTTCATATTCCCTTATTTGCAAATTTCACTTCCAACTCCTGGGAGGGGTGAGAACAATGTATCACCACTGAGGAAATTAGTTGGATTTTATGAATTTTAATTTTTGTGTATATAATTTCTTTAGTATTCTAACTACTTATATTTGCTAATTTGTTTTGTAATTTTGTAACATTTTTGTTAAAGAAGAGACTTCAAACTGTAAAGGCCTCAAGCCTTAAATAATTTAAACTTATTCCTGATTAGAAGCATTAGACTTGAGAGCAACAAACGATATATTTACTTAAGTTATGCAACTGAATCATCCAAAATCATCTACATAGTATTGTTGCTAAAATTTTTCAAGTTTAATATATTCAAACCTTTATATCGAACTAAAATAGTCAAAATATGGAGAACAGGGGAAAAGTTAAACAACCTCAAAAGGAAGCGATCAATAAAATCTGAAATTTGGAGTGTACCATAGAAAAATTGCCTACATTTCTTTAAAATTATAATGGAATTGAAAACAAAAAGTTAAAATGAAAGATTTTGCTAGGTTTTTAAAATTCTAATGTGGCAAAAAAACTGTGAAAATACATTTTTTAGAGGAAAAAGGATATTGTCTATGAATTGATTATTATTACATAATAGTAGGAAGCCATTAAATTTGTAACTAGTGCTAATGTGATTGTGTTTATATAAGAAATGTTTTTATTATTATTTTATCATTGCTTTTGAGAATCATATTAATTTTAAAATTGTTTGGTTTAAAGAACAAATATTAGAGGATAGATTTAAAATGTGTTTGCTAAAGCTAGATGATATATTCATAAGATTTATTGAACTTTCTTCTTTTGTGAATATTCAAAAAAATTATAATTAGAAAATATTTGTTAAATTTCCCCATACACTTTTATTCACTTGTACCATGATCAAGTGGGATTTATTCCTGGAATGAAAGGATGGTCCAGCATGTAAAAATTAATTGGTAGTATATCACATTAACAGAAAACAAAGCAAAGCACATTGTTTGAGAAGGAACATCCTCTCAATTGATTAAGAAGGAACATTTCACAAAATTTAAGATTTCATGATATATAACACTTGAAAGACTAGGAGTAAAAGGAAATTACTTCAACATAAACAAAACCATATATGAAAAACTCATAGCTAAATTCACTGTTGTTGCATGAATGCTCAGTTATGTCTGACTCTTTACTATCCCATGGACTGTAGCCTGCCAGGCTCCTCTTTCCATGGAATTTTCCAGGCAAAGATACTGGAGTGGGTTGTAATTTCCTGCTCCAGGGTATCTCCTTGGCCCAGGGATCAAACCCATATTCCCTGTGTCTCCTGTGTTAGTAGGTGGATTCTTTACCACTTGAGCAACCTGGGAATTCATACTCAGTGGTAAAATTTTGAAAACATTTTCTCTAATATCAAGAACAAGACAAGAATAGTCTCTTTCACCATTTCTATTCAGTATCATACTGGAACTCAACCTGAGCAGTTAGACAAGAAAAAGAAATTTAAAAGGTTCAAATCAGAAAGAAAGAATTAATCTTATCTCTGTTTACAGATGGTATTATATTTATATGTATAAAACCAAAGCAATTATATGTAACAAGCCAATGCAAAAAGTCATATCTGACTCTTTGTGACCCCATGGACTGTAGCCTTCAGAGCTGCTCCGTCCATGGGATTGACGGCAAGAGTACTGTATTGGGTTGTCATTTCCTTCTCCAGGGGATCTTCCTGACCCAGGGATCAAACCCAGTTCTCCCACACTGCAGGCAGACACTTTACCATCTGAGATACCAGGGAGGTCAAAGCAATTACACCTCTCCCATAAAAGAAAAAAACTGAATAAATAAATTCAGCAAAGTTGGAGTATACATAATCAACAAATGAAAATTAGTTGCATTTCTATATGCTAGCAATGAACAATCAAAAAGAAGAGAATTATTCAATTTAAAATAACATTAAAAAGAATAAAATACTTGTGAATAAACTTAACTAAAAAGCAAAACAGACATTTTTTATTAAAGCAAAAAATTATACCCTGAAATTAAAGAAACAAATTTTAAAAGATGAATAAATGGCAAAATATTCCATATGTATTGATTGGAATATATAATATTATTAAAATGTCAATACTACCCAGAACAAACTACAGATTCAATGCAATCCTGATTAAAATCACAATGATATTTTTAAGCAGAATAGAAAAATCTATCCTAACATTAACAAGGAAATTCAAGGGACCTCAAGTAGTAAAGTGATCTTGGAAGAAAATAAAGCTGATGAAATCACTTCCTGATTTCAAAACTTACTGTAAAGCTATGGTAATACGCAGGCATACTGACATAAAGATCAATGTAATAGAATAGAAATCCCAGAAAAAATCCCTCATGCATATAGTCAATTGTTTTTTTTTGACAAGGATGCCAAGACTCTTCAATAGGGAAAGAAACATCTTTTCAACAAGTGATTTTGAGAAACTAGATGATTTGCATGCATTAAAAAAGAAAATTGTACTCTTAATATCATATGTAAAAATTAACTGAAAGTAGCTCAAAGAACTGAATGTAAGAGTTAAACTATCAAATTCATGGGAAAAAAAAGGAACAAAATTGCATGACATTGGATTTGAAAATGCTTGATTGGATATGACACTAAAAGCTCAGGTAACAAGAGAAGAAATAGATAGGCTGGACTTAATCAAAATTTAAAATGTTTGTATATCCAAGGACACTGTCAGAAGAGGGAAATGCAATCTACAGAATGGGAGAAAATCATATATTTAAACCAAACAATCATATATTTCATAAGGGATTGATATCCAGAATAGAAAAAGATCTTCTGCACATCAGCAATAAAAATATAGGCAATCCAGTTAAAGAATAGAGGACTTGAATGGACATTTCTCCAGAGAGGATGGATGAGTAGCCCATTAGCATATGAAAAGATGCTAAATATCAAATATTACTGGTGGTTCAGATGGTAAAAAATCTGCCTGCAATGTGGGAGACCTGGGTTCAATCCCTGGGTTGGGAAGATCCTCTGGAGGAGGGCATGGCAACCCACTCCAGCATTCTTGCCTGGAGAATCCTCATGGACAGAGGTGCTGGGTGGGCTACAGTCTATGGGGTCACAAAGAGTTGGACACGACTGAGTGACTAAGCACACGTGCAGCACATCTTTAAGGAAATTCAGACTGAGACCAATATGGTGTGTCACTTCCTACACTTGAGATGGCTATTGTTGAAACAGAGCAGAACACAGTGGCACGTGTTGGCAAAGATACGCAGAAGTTGGAGTTCTCGTGCTTTACTGATGGGAATATGAAATGGTGCAGTAGCTCTGGAGGACTGTCACGTACACCAAATTGCCGTGTGATCCAGCAATTCCACTTCTAGGTATATACCCAAAAGAGGTGAGAGTAGGGAGGGACTTGAACAAGTGCTTGTACACCTATGTTCTAGCAGTATTTTTAACAGTAGCCAGAAGGTGGGGGCAACCCAGATGTGTATCCAAGAAAGAAAGGATAAACAGAATGTAGTGTGTACATACCGTTGACTATTGTTCAGACTTGAAAGAGAAGAAAATCTTGGTGTGTGCTACAGCATGGGTGAAACATGAAGATGTTATGCTAGAAGGAGGAGGCCAGTCACAGAAAGTTAAGTGTTGTAGCATCCCACTTGTGTGGGAATCCCTAGGGTGATAAGGTTCATAGAGACAGATACTGTTGTCTAGGGTTGTTGGGAGGAGGAAACGGGGACGTTGGTATGTAATGGGTACAGAATTTCAGTTGGCGAGGTAGGGAGGTTCTAGAGAAGGATGGTGGTGATAGGTGCACAGCAATGTGGGTATGTTTAATGCTGCAAAACTGAAGTCTTGAGAACTGTGGATTTTGTTTTGTATGTATTTTGCCCCAATAAATAAATTTTAAAATAGTTATCCATGAAATAATTTTTCAAAAAATCAAAAATATACCAAGCATATATTAAAAAATAGCATGTTTACCAAACAATGGCATGCATGACTTCCTATTTATCCTTTCACTGTTGCAGGCTCAACCTTCCTCAGTAATTTCTTGCAGTAAATAAGGATTATATTTTTCATACTCATTAATCAGTAACATAGGCTCCTGTGGGGATCTCTTTGAATTTTCACATGTACGATATTACATAAGAAACAAGCACCACTGAAAGAAAAAATAAGGATGAAACAAAAATAAAATCTCCACCACCTGTCATGTAGGATGTATGTGTGTGTGCACTTAGACCAGTAACCAGCAAAGTTTTCTTTAAAACTTCAAAGAGTGAATATTTTAGACTTTGCAGGCCATACAGAGTTTGTTGAAACTACATAACTCTTCTGTTGTCATATAAAAGCAGCCATAAACAATACATAAAGGGATGGGCATAGCTGATTCCAATAAAACTTTATAGACAGGAACAGTCATGGGCTAGCCCTTGGTAATTTGCTGATCTTAATCTTTACCGTGTAGTAGTTTGATTTCCAGGAGCTCAGCGTTCCTTTTGACACTCAGCTGATGCTAATGACTAGAGTAAATTTAACACAGGTATGCCTTTGAAAAGCTTTGGGCACTTGTGATTGGTGTTGGAATCATCCCAAGTTTATTCCTCTTCCATTTTCTTTGAATTAGAATTGCCATGTGACTTCCTTTGGCAGTGAAATATGAACAGAGTATTTATATTGAAATTTTGGAATCCAGGTGCAACTTTCCATCTAGCCGTTTCCCTACTGAAATGGTTGCAGAATTATGTGTCCAGAATGAGTCTCTATTACCTTAGAGGCCTTCCTTTTTTAAGGATTATTTATTTGTTTCTATTTTTTGCTGCACTGGGTCTTAATCATGATGCTGGGGTCTCTCTTTAGCTGTGGCCTGGGGGCTCCAGAGCTCACGGGCTCTGTAGCTGCACCACATGGACTGTCTGGTTGAGATGCCTGTACTCAGTAGTTGCAGCACATGAGCTTAGTTGCTCTGTAGCATGTGGGATCTTAGTTCTCCAACCAGGGATCAAACCCTGTCCTCTGCATTGGAAGGTGGATTCTTAACCGCTGGACCACGAGGGAAGTCCCACACCCTAGAATCCTGAGAGACAATTACAAGCAGAAAGTCCCTGCAGTACCACAATAGATTTGTTTAATTGGGAAGAAATAAATTGTGACTGTGTTAAGCCAGTGAGATTTTGTGGTTGTAAATTATCACAGTATAATTTAATGCATCCTACTTGATAGTACACTATTTGATTAATAATTGTGTAATTTTTATTTTCATTAATTGTAATTTGTAATTTGCCAATACATAGCTGAAGCAGTGATTAAAGGGGTTATGTGTTAAAGGGCATTGACAGACTTCATCTGCATTGCAATTAGGGATTTTGATGCATATTTTATAATGCTGAAGAATTTTGGAAATCTAGTATGTCTTTCTGAAGCCATACTAGAAGCTCTCTTAACTCACAGACCAAATTTGATTTTTTCTGGAGTTATCATAAATCTTTAGCAGTGCCATTCTTATAACTTCTATTTAAATTTTGACCTAGCATGAAAATTAGGGATTACAGGCATATTATATAAAGCTAATTTTAGTATGGAGGCATGTCAAAATAAAATGATTTCTTATATGCATATAAGAAAATAAAAGATGACTCAGATTCTTTCCCTCTACCTATTGAGAGAGCTTGTCCCAATTATAAAACATAGTGCTTTTTATTATAGCTATGTTTTTTACTGTATTCAAATAGAAAAACTCTAATGTATAAATCAATAAGCATAACATGAATTCTAAAACTCAGGATCAAAGAATAAGTGTATTGTGCATATTGTTAATTCATGTAGCTCATTTCATTATAATGTATGCCTGACTATAATACTGAACTTACAACCCTTTATTATTAACATTTAAAAAATAAAATCCAATATCTACAGCATGCCAGTTGGGTGTCTGAATTTTATATGCTTGATCATTCTTATACACAGCATTTGTCATCTTACTTTAGTGTGCAAAAAAAGCTGACAGCAGCTTATTCCACATTCCTTGCCATAGGTATAGACAAATGATGACTAGCTGTGAACTTAAAAACTGTATTTAACAGTCTATTAGAATAGGCCAAACATTGAGAGTGAAAAAACTTATTGATAAAATTTCTAACTCACGCTGTGTTGGGGAATAGATGACAGAGAGAAGGGGCTCCAGGCAATCAGCACACACCAGGGAAAACATACACAATGAATGTCTTTGCACCCTTTGTCACCTCCTGTTTACATTTGCCATTGGTTTTAATAAAGAGGAGCTGAGTTCCAAGAAATCTCTGCAGGGTTCTTCAACTTGTCTCTGCTCTGAGCTTCGGCAGCCAACACATCTGCTTGAACCTGTCAGCTGTGATAAGTGTGCATTTTGAGTCTTAAGAGAGTCTGCAACTTGAGTACAGGCAGCACCAAAGTAAAGATCCTACACGGCTTTAATACATTTTTCAAATTTCGTTTTAGGTAAATTTGTTCCTGGGATCAGTGTATGTGAAGTCTTAAGAAAAGCCTTAAACATCTGCTTGAGACAATGGTTTCAAGGACAATAGATGTGGCCATCCAGGGTGAGTCATTCAGTTTCATTGAGTCAGAGATGGGGAATATCAATGATGTTATACTTTAATTCAAGCAAATATATTATCTGAGTTATTTTTTCATAGGAAATATCTATTCATTAATTTATTATGGTGCTTTTTATGTAGTTTATTTTGGCTTTCATTTTATGGCTTCCCCTCAGTTCCAAAGTTTCTTAGGTGAACACCATTTTATCACAAACTTAGTAAGTGAAATTGCTCATATGAAAGAAAGTGAAAGTGTCAGTCACTCAGTCATGTCCAACTCTTTGCTACCCCATTGACTGTAGCCTGCCAGGCTCCTCTGTCTCCAGACAAGATTACTGGAGTGGGTTGCCATTCCCTTCTCCACGAGAAATTCCCAACCCAGCGATCGAACCTGAGTCTCCCACATTGAAGGCAGATTCTTTACCATCTGAGCCACTAGGGAAGCCCATTGTTTCATATAGTACTTATAATACAATTAGATATTTTGTCACATTCTTTGTTCCATTATGGGATTCTCCTGAATATCTAAATTATTTTTTTAAATTACATATATTTAAGGTTCACTTTTTGTGCTTAAGGGCTTCCCTGGTGTCTCAGACAGTAAAGCATCTGCCTGCAGTGTGGGAGAACTGTGTTTGATGCCTTGGTCAGGAAGATCCTCTGGAGAAGGGAATGGCAACCCACTCCAGTACTATTGGTTGGATAATTCCATGGATAGAAGAGTCTGGTGAGCTACAGTTCATGGGGTTGCAAAGAGTTGGATATGCCTAAGTGATTAATATTTTTTTGTGCTGTAAATTTGAGTTTTCACAGATACACAATTAAGTATCCACAACTATAGTATCATAGTGGTGATACAGTACAGTATACTATAGTATCATATAAGTTTCATTACCCTGAACAATCCTTTGTACTTCATCATTTAATACTTTTTGGTCCCCAAATACCTGGCAACCACTGACTTTTTAAATCATCTCTATAGTTTTGCCTTTCCCAGAATGTCATACAGTTTTCCATCACATATCCTTTCAAGACTGGCTTCTTTCACTTATCAATATGCATTTGTAATTTATCCATATCTTTTAATGTTTGATACCTCATTTCTTTTTTGTGGAATAACATCTCATTGTTGAGATATACCACGTTGTTTACCTATATCTATTAATGGAGATCTCGGTTGCTTCTGATTTTTAACAATTATGAATAAAGCTGCTATAAGCATTTGCATGAAGGTGTTTTTTAGGCTTTTTTCTTTATCTTTGATTGTCTATAGTTTGAAAATGAAATGCCTGCATGTGATTTTTTGATGTCTATTCTGCTGGATGTTTGAGCTTCCTGGATCTGTGATCCAGTGACTGATGTGAATTTGGGGGAAATTCTCAGTTGTTATTGTTTCAAATATGTCTTCTGCTACTTTCTTTCTTCTCCTTCTGGTATTCTTATATGTGGGTGTTACACCTTTTGTAGCTGTCCCACAGACCTTGGATGTGACCTTCTGCCCTGCGTAGGGGATTGATAATCCCACCGAAGGAATTCTTCCCATCTCTGTTGCAGTGTTTGGATTTCTAGTGTTTCTCTTTGTTTTGTTTTGTTTTCCTTTAGGATTTCCATCTCACTGCCCACATTCTCCATCTGTTTTGCATGCTGTCTAATCTATCCATTAGCAGTCTTAACATATTAATTATAGCTCTTTTATAACCCTGGTGTGATTATTCCCAGTCCCTGCTATGTGTGGCTCCTTTTATCTCTTGTATTTCCTTTACCTTTAAATATGCCTTGCAATTTTTCTCGACAGCCAGATTTGAACAAAGAACTGCTATAAATAGGTCATTAGGAATGTGGTGGTAAGATGTAGGGCGAGGGGAAGTGTTCTGTAATTCTGTGCTGTGCTGTGCTAAATCGCTTCAGTCATGTTCAACTCTGTGTGACCCAGTAGGCTATAGCCTGCCAGGGTCCTCTGTCCATGCGATTTTCCAGGCAAGAATACTGGAGTGGGTTGCCATTTCCTTCTCCAGGGATCTTCCCAACCCAGGGGTCCCACCTGTAATTACCTCTCAGTTGTATAGTGGGACAGTGCCTCTGGATTGTGAACTTCACCTGTCTTTCCTTAAGTGAATGAAGATGGCTGGAGTGGGCTAGAGTTGTTTATTTCCCCTTTCCTATGCGGAAGGCTACAGCTGATTAGCGTTGGGTATTTCCCTTCTCCCAGGTGAGCTAGGCTCTGCTAATACCCCAGCCAATTAGACTCTGGTTAATTAATTTCTCCTGTGGGCAGACTTTATTAAGAAGAATAACAGCATGCTCTGATGCACTTCAAAATGGTTCCTCTTCTCCTGTTGCTGCTGAAAGCACAGGGGGATTTTTCTTTAGTTCTTAAAGTGAGAAACTGCATGAGCTCCTGGAAGTAAAACTCACTAACCTGTGGGAGCTCCCCCACCATGACTGAGTTCCCCTGGAGTTTTTAAATGTCAGAATTGTCCACATTGAGCCTCCAGCAGTTCGTCAGTTCCAGTTTGGTGTTTCCTACTGCAGCTGTTTCCCTTGCCAGTTTCTGTACATGAGACAGCTCAGGTGAGTCGTGACTCCCAGTATTTATCTATCTGACTCTGCAGTCTTGGAGACAGCAGTTTGAACTGTGTCCTCCCTGCTCTTATGAATTCAAGAAGAGTTGTTGATTTTCCAGTCTGTTCAGAGTTTTATTTGTTGTCAGGACAGAGTGGTAACTTCTAAGCTTCTTTCATGTAGAGCAAAAACCTGAGATCTATAGGGATTTTGTGAATGTTTTCAGATAAGTCAAGCAAATACCTAAGAGCACAAGTGCTGGATTGTATGGTAAGAGTATGTTTATCTGTGTAAGAAATTTCTAACTGTCTTTCAAAGTGGCTTAATTGTTTTGCACACTAACTTTCAGTGAATGAGAGTTCTGTAGAATGAGAGTTCCGCTGCTCTGCTCCCAATTCAGCAATTGGTATTGTTAAAATTTTTGATTTAAGTCTTTCTAATGGTTATGTAGTGATGTAGCTTTCTTTCATTTGCAATTCCCTAATGACAAATAATTTTTGGTATATTCATGTTTATTTGCTATCTGCTTGTCTTCTTTGGTGAGATATCTAGATATTTTGTGCATTAAGGATTTTTTACTGTTGAATTTTAAAATGTCTTTCTGTATTTTGCATATAGGACCTTTATCAGATATGTGTTTTCTGAATACTTTATCCCAATCCATGGCTTGTCTTTCTATTCCCTTAAAACTTTCTTTCACAGCTTATAAATTTTTAATTTTAAAAAATCCAATTAGCCAGGGTTTTCTTTTGTGGAAGTGCTTTTGATATTGTATCTAAAAGTGAATCGCCAAATTCGAGGTCACGAGAATTGTTCCTTTACTTTTCTAGTGGTACATTTCAGCATCTTATTGTTTGCAAACTTTAAGCACCGCAATCAAGTAAAAGCTCCAAAACCTGCACATTTTTACCTTCCTAATTATCTAATCTTTCACTGTTGACTTTTTCAATCTGAACATGATGAAAAGAAAGCATAAAGGACTTTCTAACAAAAAAGTTCTATGTTTTTAAACACACTTCAGTTGTTTATAAATTTTCTCTTCAAAGGCTTAATTATTTGAAGAGAGGGAGCAAAAAGAAAATTCATATTGCTGTGTGGAAGTTTTTCTTCTTTTTGCTGCTTTATTTTCACATTAGTAAATTTCACTTCAGTAAAATTTTAAAACCACTTTTTCTCTACTTTTATTGAAAACTAACATATTACTGCATAAGTTAAAGGCATAGAGCATAATTTATATTCTGAAATGATTATCACAATGGGTTCAGCTGACATCCATCATATCATATAGCTGGAATGAAAATAAATAAAAAGAAAAATGCTCATTATGATAAGAATTCTTAGGATTTACTGTCAATAACTTTCCTATATATCATACAGCAGTGTTAACTGCTGTTAACTCTTTAACACATATATTTCTGTTAATTGAAAGAAGGTTTAACAAATTCCTGGATAGAAGATACTGACACAACTTGGAACGCATGTGTCTTTCGCATTACCTCTCATTTTCAAAGTGATTTAACATATGATAAACCTTATACCTTTTAGTTTTAATTCTTTTTAATACATTATAGGTAAATAGACATAATGAGGTGGGAGGGGGTTTCAGGATGGGGAACACGTGTACACCCACGTTGGATTCATGTTGATGTATGGCAAAATCAATACAATATTGTAAAGTAATTAGCCTCCAATTAAAATAAATAAATTTAAATTTTAAAATGGAAGAATAAAAGAAACCAGTTTATTCAGTACCCTAGAAACTGCAAAGTAGAAGGAAATAGTAACCATGATCACAAAAGGAAAGCATATAGGAGGAAAACATAGGCTTTTATAAATTGTCCTATAATCATCTTCCCTTACATTATAAATTTAATGACTTTCAACTCATGTAATCTGTATGTATTTGATCAACTTTTTCCAGTGATTATTAGAACAATCTCATAAATGATTTATGATTAAAATTTACTAATCTGGACAGGAAAATCTCTTCATCTAATATGAAAGTTCCTTGTGAAATACTCTATTAAGAGGAACAATTATGGAAAAGTCATACCATGTAGTGACCTGGCACAGTAAAAGTGCCAGACAGAGGTTTCTGGGTCAGAGCACTTTCAAAGCCAGCAAGGGACTGGGATTTTGAATGGTCCACAATTTATCTTATAGCTAGGGCAGTTTCTTGGGATATGCAAAGAAAGCTCACTTCTAAATGACAAGAAAATATACCTATTGAGGCTATATTTAAAGTAATTGCATGTGTAAGAATTTTTGACACCAGTTGGCTCCTGAGCTAACAGTTCTGGACTGCTCTGAAGGAGTAAAAACATAGGGGCCACAATAAGCAGGGGAAATCTTTGGCTCATTTCTGTTCATCAATATACAAAAATTAAAAAAAAAATACATATTGCTTATTTAAGTTGCTTGGTCTCTATACCATGACATGTATTTTCAAACATGCACACACACACACATGCATAAACTATAAAACTACTAAATATCTGAAAAAAAGCTTTCTATTAATACACGCATTATTAAGTTTTGCTTAGGGGATTTCTTTCTTGTGCTCTTAGAGTTTAGGCAATTGTATTAGTCATCTAGGGATGTCACAAAATGCCACAGAGTGGATGAATTAAATGACAGTTTATTTTCTGCCAGTCCTGGAGGCTAGAAATCAAGGTGGTGTTCGCAGGTTTGGTTTCTCCCCAAGCTCTTTCCTTGCTTTCCTGCCTTCTGTGTCTTCATATGACATTTTATCTAGTTTCTCTTCTCATAAGAACACTGGTCTTACTGGGTTAGGGCCCCATCCTTACAACCTCATTTAATCTTAATTCCATCTACTAAGTCCCTGGTTCTAAATGCAGGCACACTGAGTATTAGGAAGTCCGTGTGTGAATTTTGGGTAAGCGTAATTCCTCCTATAAGTGCAATTTACCTCTGGATTGTTATTTTGTATGATACATATATATCATACACATATATATTTAGATATACAGCCAATAATATGTGCCCTGTGTGATTTGACTTTTAATTGCATGTGTATTATGTACCATATTTTTACTTGAACAGGAATTGCAGGTTCATTTGGCTTATGAAATTCAGTTCATTTGTAACCACAGTTTCACATAGCACTTCAGTAAGAACAGAAAATTAACTTTCCTAGATGTATAAAACCAAAATGGAAACAAATTTTTAGTTCCTAAAAGAGCTTTGTACATGATTTTGTACTGTGCATTTCATTCAATTTATACCAACAGACATTAACATATCTATTAAATACTCTTTTCTTGTGAAGATATTCACAACTACGAAATGGAGAGGCCACTCTTAAGAACCTATTCTTAGGAGGTATTCTTAAGAGTGCAACTACTTTATTGAGATTAACCAATTCCATTAAAACATCATTATAAATGAACAAATTGAAAGCCGCCTTGAATAAATGAGAAGAAATGACTATAAGTTACTAAAATTTGAGCTCTATGAAAGCAGTATTTTATTGCTCTGGTTTTGTTCATCTATATAAATATAAGTAAATCTGGTAGCATTACCTTGAGAAATGATTGTACATTAAGTTTACACTTCCCTACAAATATTGACAATTTTCAACACTGTATCTTCGTGTCAGGCACTTTTCTAGGGATTAGGAATAGATTTCTTAATAAAACAAACTGCCTGCCCTCTTAGAACTTCGTTCTAGTGAATAGACAAGAAATAAACACTTCCTTTAATTTGGGTTTCCCCTTTAGGACTAGCCAATGACCTTAATAGAATTTTTCAAGTATTCAATGTATAAAAATATGTCTATAATCTCTGAACCGTGAAGTGTACATATAATAATTGTACCTGTAATTACTGTATTTCAGGGCTCTATCAACCCTACCTACTCTCTATGACCAAAATAATCAGCAAATACAGTTCAGTTGTAGTTTCTAAATGTGTTATTGGTGAACAGAGGATGAAAATGAAATATATCATTTTAAAAATGGTAAAGTAGATTCTTGCTCTGTTTGTTTTGATTTTCTGCTACTTACTTACTGTGGTATGAGACAGTGTTTTCTATCTTCATAAAACTCAGGTGTATCCTGTGTGAGACAAGGGAAATAATTATGTTAAAGAATAGCTCTATTATAGAAAATATGTACATTACATTTAGCATGGTACATGACATGTAAGATTCATTGAAATTCATGGTAGCTTTTTCTAAAATGCAGATGTGTTGAGGGCAAAAATATGAGAAATTTGTCCATTTGAAGCACATTTATTAGCTATCACATCATTGATTAATTTTTTTGAAATCAAACATGTCATTCTATAAGGGAAATTTCTCATGATTGGAGAAGGAAATGACAACCCACTCCAGTATTCTTGCCTGGAGAATCCCATGGATGGAGGAGCTTGGTGGGCTACAGTCCACAGGTCGCAAAGAGTTGGATACGACTGAGTGACTTCACTTTCACTTTCACTTTCACTATTATGATGGTAATCATCCTAGAAAACGGAAAAGAATCTTAACTGTAATATATTCAGGAAAAAATGAGAATATTTTGATGTGCTGTTTGTGAGAGGTTTTGGTAATTTCAATTTCCTTATTGATACATTTGTATTCTCCTTATGTCAGTTTGGTAAAATGTGTCTTTCAAGTGTTAGTCCATTTCTTTCAAATTGTCAAGTTTATGGTCATAAAGTTTTGTATAATACTCTATTCTTAAATGGTGATCCTATTTTCATTTCTGGTATTCCATCTTCTCTTTATTTTTTCTTAGCCTAGCAAAGGTTTATCAATCATATTAATCTTTTTAAAGACCCATCTTTTATTTTCATTAATTTTCTCATTATTGATATTTCTGTTCGTTATTTTAAAATTCATTAATATCTGCTTGAAGTTTGTTACTCCCTCTTTCTTTTGATTTATACTGTTCTTCTTTCTCTAGTATCCTAAGGTAAAAGCTTAAATTTTTGGTTTTAATCTTTCTTTCTCTATAAAATATGCATTCAGTGCTACAAATTTATCTCTACTTTGCTTTCACTGCACTCTGCAGATTTTGAAAGTTTTATTTCCTTTTTCATTAAATTCAAATTATTTTTAACATCTCTTGACATTTCTATTTTGACCTATGTTTTATTTACAAGTGTGTTGTTTAATCTCCAAATAATCTGGGATTCTCTAGGGACTTCTAGGGGCTCCCCTGATAGCTCAGTTAGTAAAGAATCCGCCTGCAATGCAGGAGGCCCCAGTTCAGTTCCTGGGTCAGGAAGATCCGCTGGAGAAAGGGATAGGCTACCCACTCCAGTATTCTGGCCTGGAGGATTCCATGGACTGTTTAGTCCATGGGGTTCTGTTTTTGATGTCTAGTTCAGATCCATTGTGTACCGAGAGCATACTTCAGATGATTTCAATTCTTTTAACTGTGAGTTGTTTTATGTCCCTGAAAGTGATGTGCCTTGGTGAATGTCCCTGTGAGCTTGAAAGGAGTTTACAGTTGACTCTTGAATAAAATGGGTTTGAACTGCGCTGGTCCATTTGGCTTGTTTTTAAGAAGCAGAGTCAGCTCTTCCTATTCCTGCATTTTCCATTCGTGGATTTAATCAACTTGGATTGAAATGTTTATTCATTGTATATTTCCATTTTATATGAGGGACTTGAGCATCAGCAGATTTTTGTATATGGGAGGGCTCCTGGGACCAATTCCCCTCAGATACCCAAGGATGGACTGCATTCTTCTGCTGTAGATAAGCATTTGTAAAGGTCAGTTAGATCAGGTTGATTGGTAGTTCAGTTCAGCTGTATCCTCACTGATTTTCTGAAAGCAGAATCTGTCAATTATCGATAGAGATCTGATGAAGTCTTCAACTATATTAATACTTGTTTATTTGATCTTTCTATTGTATCTGTTTTTGTCTCATTTATTTTGGTACTTTGCTGTTATGTACATATGCATTAAGGATTGTTGTTTTAGAAAACTGACCTCTTTAAGTAATATTCCTCTCTATCCCTGATAAATTTTCTTGTCTAAAGTCTGCTTTGCCTGAAATTGATATATCTAACTCCTGCTTTCGTTTCACTAGTGTTAGTGTGGTATATTTTTCTCCATAATTTTACTTATAATCTATGCTTTTTTCTATTTTAAGTGGCTTTCTTGCAGACAACATATAGTCAGTCTTTGTTGTTTTATCTCCTCTCTCATTTCTTATTTGTTCCATAGTTGCACTGAATCTATTCACATTTAAAGTGATTATGTATATAGTTGGATTAATCTCTCCCCTTTTTGTTCTGTTTTTATTCTTGTGCTTCTTAACTTTTAAAATCTTCCACCCTTTTTCTGCCTTATCTGGTTTAATTGGGCATTTTATATGATTCTATCTTCTCTCATTTTTTAACAAATCAATTATACTTTTTAAATTATTTTATGATTTCCTAACGATGGCAACATATATTTACAACTAAGTCCATTTTCAAAAAGGTCTGTATTTTTTTTTATGAGCAGTGCAACAGAATATTTAGAATTCAGCCCTTCTCACATTGTTGTCACTCATTTCACTTACTAATAAGCTATAATCACCCAGTGTATTGTTGCTGTTGTCAATTTGAACATTATATATTAAATCAAGTATAAAAAAGAAAAATAAAAGGTTTTGCTTTACCTGTATGTTTTCTTTCTCAAATGCCCTTCATTTCTTTATGTAGATCTGTTTCTGACCTGCATCATTTTATTTCTCTAAACTTTAAACACTTTTTAAAGTTTTAAAAAGGCAGATATACTGGTGAAAAATTCCTCAATTTTATTCATTTGAGAATATCTTTACTTCCCCTTCATATTTGAACAACAATTTTCCTTAATAAAGAATTCTAGGTTGGTGATTCCTTTATTTCAACATTTTAAATATTTCACTTTACTGTTTTTGCTTGTACTGTCAATGACAAGAAGTCTGTTATGAATCATCTACCTTTTCTTCATAGGTAAGGTGTTTTTCTGTGTGCATGCTTCAAGATTTTTTTTTTTTTTTTGGTTTTCTGTAGTTTGAATGTGACATACCTAGGTGGAACTTATTTTTTTGTTATTTATCCTGCTTGAAGTCCTCTGGGTCCTTGATGTATGGTTTGGTGTCTGTCATGATTTTTGAAAAATTCTTAGCTGCTTTCACCTCAAAAATTGTTTCTGCTCTTTTCCTTCTCTTTCTGTGTTCCCAATACATCTGTATTAGACCTGTTGTCATTGTACAAACAGTTCTCAGATATCTTGTTCAGTCCTTTTTCATATTATTTTTTTATCCATGTATTTCAGTTTGGAAAGTTTCTATTAACATATCTTCAAGCTCAAGTGATTCTTTCCTTAGCCATACCCAGTCTACTGATGAACTCATGAAAGGCAGTCTTTCTCCTTCAGTGATTTTGACTTCTAGCATTTCTTTTTAAGTTTCCGTATTTCTATTTACATCTGTTGTTGAATACAGTGCACTTGATACATGCCCTACGTGTATCAAGCACAGTTATTTTAAATTTTCTGATCTGGTACCTTCAGAATGTCTGCCAGTTCTGAGTTTGGCTCTGTTACCTGGTTTGTCTCTTCAAACTGTGGTTTTCATTGTCTTCTAGTGTTTCTTGTAATTCTTCTTGCATGTCAGACCTACTGTATTGGGGAAAGTTGCTGTGGTAAATAGGCTTTTGGTGTGAAGTTGTATGTTCATCTAGCTGGGAGTTAGCCCGTTTTTATTGTCTGATGCAGCTGTAGCTGTCAGTCTTCTGCTTTCTCTGGTGCCCATTCTATATTTTTGTTTTGTTTCCTGTGTTGTCTTTTGATTTGTATTAATTAGGTTTTCTAGAGAAAAAGAACCAATAGGGAAGATAGTTAGACAAGTAAAGAAAGAGAGAGAGACAGAGTGGAAGAAAATAGTGTGTTGGCAGAGAGAGCAGAGAGGAGGAGGAAAGAGGGAGAGAGATGTCTAAGGAGTTTATTTCAGAGATTTTTCTTTTTTTTTTAAAGCAATTGACTCATGCAGTTGTGGGGACTAGCAAGTCCAGAATTTGCAGGACAGGCCAGAAGACTGGAAATTCCAGCAAAAATCTATGTTGTAGTCTTGAGTCTGGAGACTGGAGATTCAGGCAGAATTTCTAAATGGAAACAGAATCCAAGGATCCCTCCTTTGGAGACATCAGTCTTAGCATCTTAGCTCTTAAACCTTTTGGATAGTTAATTGTATGAAGCCCGCTATCATTATGGGGAGTAAGGTGATTTGCTTTATTCAAAATCTGTTTATTTAAATGTTGTTTTTCAGTCATCCAGTAGTGTCCAACTCTTTGTAACTGCAGCACACCAGGCCTCTCTGTCCCTCACCATCTCCCAAGTTATCCCAGGTTCATGTTCATGATCTCATTGATGCCTTCCAGCTATCTCATCCTCTGACACCCTCTTCTCCTTCTGCTCTCAATCTTTCCCAGCATCTGGGCCTTTTCCAATGAGCCAGCTGTCCACATCAGATGACCAAAATACAGGAGTTTGCAGTACTGGAGCATCAGTCCTTCCAGTGAGTATTCAGGGTTGATTTCCCTTACGATGGATGGGTTTGTTCTCCTTGCTGTCCAAGGGACTCTCTCCAGCACTGTCTAGGTTTGTCATAGCTTACGTGTCAAGAAGCAATCATCTTCTGATTTCATGGCTGCAGTCACCATCCACAGTGATTTTAGAGCCCAAGAAAGGAAATCTGTCACTATCTTTTCCCCTTCTATTTGCCATGAAATAATGGGGCTGGATGCCATGATCTTAGTTGTTTTTTTTTTTTTTAATATTTAGTTTTAAGCCAGCTCTTTCACTCTCCTCCTTCACCCTCATCAAGAAGCTCTTTAGTTCCTCTTCACTTTCTGCCATTAGAGTGGTATCATCTGCATATCTGAGGTTGTTGATGTTTCTTGCATCTATGTCGATTCCAGCTTGGAACTCATCCAGCCTGACATTTCTCATGATGTGCTCAGCATATAGATTAAACAAACAGGGTGACAGCAGACAGCCCTGTCATACTGCTGTCTCAATCTTGAACCATTCACTTGTACCATACAGGGTTCTAACTGTTGCATCTTGACATGCATGCAGGTTTCTCAGGAGACAGGTAAGATGGTCTGGTATTCCCATCTCTTTAAGAACTTTCCACAGTTTCTTATGATCCAAACAGTCAAAGCCTTTAGTGTAGTCAATGGAACAGAAGTAGATGTTTTTTCTGGAATTTTCTTGCTTTCTTTATAATCCAGCAGTTGTTGGCAATTTGATTTCTGGTTCCTATGCCTTTTGTATAATCAGCTTGGGCATTTGGAAGTTCTTGGTTCATATAATACTGAAGCCTAGCATGCAAGATTTTAAGCATGACCTTACTAGCATGGGAGATGAGTACAACTGTCTGGTGGTTAGCACCTTCCTTAGTACTACCCTTCTTGGGAATTGGTGTAAGGATTAACCTTTTCCAGTCCTGTGGCCACTGCTGGGTCTTCCAGATTTGCTGACATATTGGATGCACCATCTTGATGGCATCATCCTTTAGGGTTTTGAATTGCTCTACTGGAATTCCATCGCATCCACTAGCTTTATAACAGCAGTGCTTTCTCAGGCCCACTTGACTTCACACTCCAGAATATCTGACTCTGGTTTACTGACCACTTCATCGTGGTAATACGGCTCAATGAGATCTTTTTTGTACAATTCTTCCATGTATTCTTAACATCTCTTCTTGATTTCTTCAGAGTCTACTAGGTCTCTACCATTTGTGTCCTTCATTGTGGCCACCTTTGGGAGAAAGGTTCCCTTGATATTTCCCATTTTCCTGAAGAGATCTCTAGACATTCCCCTCTGTTGTTTTGTTCTGGTTTTACGCACTGTTCTTTGAAGAAGGCCTTCTTGTCTCTCCTTGCTGATCTTTGGAACTCTACATTTAGTTGGATGTACCTTTACCTTTTTCCCTTGCTTCTTTTCTTTCTTCAGCCATTCATAAAGCCTCCTCATAACCACTTTGCCTTCTTGCTTTTTTGTTCTTTGGGCTGGTTTTGTTCACTGTTTCCTGTACAATACTATGGACCTCTGTCCACAGTTCTTCAGGCACTCTGTTTACTAAATCTAATCCTTTGAAGCTCTTCATTACCTCCACTGCATATTCATAGGAGGTTTGATTTTAAGTTGCACCTGGCTGGCCTAGTGGTTTTCCCTACTTTCTTTAGTGTAAGTCTGAATTTTGCTATGAGAAGCTAATGATCTGAGCTGCAGTCAGCTCCAGGTCTTGTATTTGCTGATTATATACAGCTTCTCCAGCTTTGGCTACAAAGAATGTAATCAATTTTATTTCAATGTTGACCATTTGGTGAATGTCTGTGTATGAAGTCGTCTCTTGTTTTGTTGGAAAAGGGTGTTTCCTATGACCAGTGCATTCTTAGTAGAATTCAGTTAGCCTTTGCCTTGCTTCATTTGTTCTCCAAGGCCAAATTTGCCTGTTAACTCCAGGTATCTGTTGACTTCCTACTTTTGCATTCCAACCTGCAATGATGAATAGAACACTTTTTTTTTTTTTTTTTTGGTATTAGTTCTGTGAGGTCTTGTATGTCCTCATAGAACTGATCAACTTCAGCTTCTTTGGCATCGGTGGTAGAGGCATAGCCTTGAATTATTGTGATGTTGAATGGCTTACTTTGGAAACAAACCATGATCATTTTGTCATTTCGAGGTTGCACATGACTACTGCATTTCGGAATCCTTTCTTCATTATGAAGTCCACTCCATTTCTTCTATGGGATTCTTACCCACAGTGGTAGATATAGTTAATGGTTATCTGAATTAAATTCATCCATTCCTGTCCATTTTAGTTCACAGATTCCTAAGATGTCGGTGTTTATTCTTACCATCTCCTGCTTGACCACTTCCAATTTGCCTTGATTCATGGAACTGACATTCCAGGTTCCTATGCAATACTATTCTTTGCAGCATCAGATTTTACTTTCATCACCAGACACATCCACAACTGAGCTTTTTTCCGCTTTGGCCCAGCCACTTCATTCTTTCTGGGGCTATTTGTAGTTCTCCTCTGCTCTTCTCCAGTAGCATGTTGGACACCTTCTGACCTGAGGGACTCATCTTTCAGTGCCATATCTTTCTGTCCTTTTATACAGTTCATGAGGTTCTCACAGCAAGTATACTGGGGTGGTTTGCCATTCCCTCCTCCGGGGGGTCGTGTTTTGTCAGAATGCTCCACTGTGACCCATCTATCTTGGGTGGCTCTACATGGCATGGCTCATAGCTTCACTGAGTTAGGCAAGCCCTTTTGCCTTGACAAGGCAGTGATCCCTGAAGGACAATTAAATGTTAACTACATCTCAAAATTATCCCTTTAGGTCATTATCTCAGTAAGTGTTTGACCAAAGATAGCCTAGTCAAGTTGACACATAAGGTGAATAATCAAGATTTCCCTATAAATTCCTTCTTAGAGGTTTAGTCTTGCAGTTATTTTTGCTGTAATATACTGTCATTTCTTTTAATGAGCCTGTCCCCATAGACTGCTTTCCTCATAACTTATCTTTAACTTTCCCCTATTATCTAATGCTTTGATTTAGGTAAGACAGGAATACTAGAGGACATATTAGAATTTATTATTTTCTTTTCCCCATATAGGATAGATTCTGGAAATTTCTTCTGAGGGAAGCTATACAAAACAGGATACAGAGAGTGTTTCAATTTGGTTACTTTTCCCTTTAGCACATTTCAAGATGTTATTTCAAAACGTACCAGCAAATTAAAGTTTCCCATCAAATTTGAGAAGTTTTGAACCATTATTTTTTCAAAAATTTTTTTGTCCATTTTGCTACTATTTTTTCTGGTCTTCTTGTTATGTATACATTGGTGTACTAAGAGGTATCCCATGTTTGTCTATAACACTTCGCCATCAAAGAGTTTTTTTTTTTTTTCTCCTTTGTTCTTCAGACTGGTGATCACAATTCACCTGTGATGAACAGCTTCTTTCTTCTGTCAGGTCTTGCCTGATGTTGAGCCCCTTCTGGTGAAATTTTTATTTCAGTTATTAAGCTTTTGATTTGAAATGTATTTTTTTTTATTTTTCTATAAATCCATCTCTTTTAACAATCTCTACTTGGTGATGGATTTCTCCTATATTTCCTTGTGGTTCTGTAGTCATAGTTTCAGTTGTTATATTTATTGAACATATCTCAAAAACCTGGTTAAAGGTATTTGTCTAGTAAATCCAGTGCTTGAGTTTCATTATGGGCAGTTTTTATTGACTTTGTGTGTTTCAAAAATCTTGTTGTTATTAGAAACAACTCTAGAAATCATATTCTTCCTTCCTCAGAATTTTTTTTTTATTTTGCTATTTGCTTCTTTATTTGTAGTTTGTTTAGGACTTCTCTGAACTATTTTTTCAATTACATTCTTTGCTGTGCATGTCTCCCAGGGACGGAGGAGCCTGGTGGGCTGTCATCTATGGGGTCTCACAGAGTCAGACATGACTGAAGTGACTTAGCAGCAGCAGAAGAACTGAAGAGATCCACTCTTATCATTTCTTTTTGCAACTAGTTCACAGAAACTACTTAAATAATTATAAAATACACTCCACCACCTGAAAATATCACAACATTGTTGATCAACTATACTCCATCCTTCCAAAGAGTATTCAGGGTTGATTTCCTTTAAGATAGACTGCTTTGATCTCCTTGCTGTAAGGGACTCAGGAGTCTTCTCCAGCACCACAGTTCTAAGGCATCAATTATTTGACATTCTACCTTCTTTACAGTCCAGCTCTCACAACTATACATGACCACTGGGAAGAACATAGCTTTGGCTATACAGACCTTTGTTGGGTGAAAGTAATGTCTCTGCTCTTCAAAACACTGTCTAGGTTTGTCATAGCTTTCCTTCCAAAAAGCGTTTGTCTTCTGATTTCATGCTACATACTAGGAATCACTCATTTCTCATTTCACCCTACCATACCTTTAGGGCAAAATGTAGTTTTCTTTACCCCAGGTCAACATATTAAAATAGTTTGGACACTGTTTTAATTGTACTGAATATCGATGAAAGTCTTTCCTTCCAAGAATTCTATCTATTTCAAGGATGTCGAGTATTTCTTGTGAACTTAGGTCTTGACTACTTCTGTGTACTGGGAAGTGTGAAACCTAGGGCTACAAGAAAAGCAGAAGGAGGATGTGAGGCATGGTCTTCCTATTACTACCTTTTCTCTTTCCTTTTATTTTTATGCTTATCTCCTGCTATAAGCAAAAGGATGGGAAAATCAGTCTACCAGCCATTATCTGATGCAAATAAAGAACATGAGCTTAAGATCCCATACACTTCACTGGTCCATGTGCAGACATAGTCCAAACCTGATCTCTGGTCCACAATGAGGAACAATGGTTCAGGTTTTCTTTATTCATCTTGATTGCAGGTCAGAAGGGCTTTGAAATAGAGTTATGGAGTAAAGAATGGTTACCATCTCCCTGGGGAAAGAACTTGGGCCTGATGCAGATATGTAGGTAGGCAAAAATCTTGGGTTCTTGTGTTTTCTCTGGCGCACACAGAAAGGATTTCAGCATGCTGACTGCCACACCGAGGAACATGACAAAGTGAATAGGGACCTACCACATGTGAGCTGAGCACTCTGAGCATGTCTAGACATGGGCAGCCCCAGATGTGGTTGGGATATACCTAGGACCTGGAAACCCAGGGTCTAGCCAGCACTTCTGTTTTCGATGCAATTCAAAGCTATTATTACCTCTTAATTCACAAAATTATTCTATAGATTAGAAAAATTGTTATTTCTGATTAAAAATGGAATTATCAAATTTAAAATCCTTGACATAGCAGTAAGCAGCAAATTAGATTCCTAAGAAAATCAACACAAATACATACTCAGCAATTTTTCTCAGAATTCAGAGGAAAATAATAGAAACGTGTGAAGAGAGAAAAGTAGAACATAAAATCGAATCTGCAGAAAAATGTAACTTCATGAAAAAATCAACAGTGATAAAATATTGAATGGAAAAGATACTTTGTTAATGTAAAAGGAAGGGCTAGTTGATAAGCTTTGATTTTTTTAAATTAAAAATTATAAGGCTATAAAAGTACAAGGAAAAATTAGGTAACAGCACACTGGTAACTTTTATAAATTATAAGATTCTTTTTTTTTTTTTTTTTAAATCCAGAAAATGACATAGTGATTTATCAGTTAATAGTTTCAGATTCCTTTCAACATTTCTGAAGATAAAGTCAGGATGAAGCTGATAATTACTGAACATCTGATCTGATAAAAGCATAATGCCACAATCGTGAGTGCTCAATCATGTCTGACTCTTTGTGACCCTATGGGCTGTAGCCCACCAGCCTTCTTTGTCCATGGAATTTTCCAGGCTAGAATACTGGAGTGGATTCCCATTTCTGACTCCAGGGGATCTTCCTGTTGTTTATTCTCTCAGTTGTGTCTGAAAACTCTTTGCAACCCCATCGACTGTAGCCCGCTAGGCTTCCCTGCCCTTCACTGTCTCCTGGAGTTTGCTGTAACTCATGTTCATTGAGCCAATGGTGCCATCCAACCATCTTATCCTCTGCCACCCCCTTCTTCTTCTGCCCTCAATCTTTCCCAGCATCAGGGTCTTCTCCGGTTAGTCAGCTTTTTACATCAGTTGGTCAAAGTGTTGGAGCTTCAGGATCAGTACTTCCAATGAATATTCAGGGTTGATTTCCTTTAGGATTGACTGGTTTGATCTTGCTGTCCAAGGGACTCTCAAGAGTTTTCTCTAGCAATTATTCAGTGCTTAGTCTTCTTTATGGTCCAAGTATCATGTCTGTACATGACTACTGGAAAAACTATAACCTTGAATATATAGACCTTTGTCACCAAAGTGATGTCTGTGGCTAGTGGGTATCAAAATTTAATAGACCCTATCCCCTGCTATCAAAAATGAATACTCTCAAGTGGTTGGCATTCTATAGCATAGTAGATGAATAAAGCAAAACATATTTTCTCTTACCCAGCAAGTTAACATTTTCTGTTAAGTTTCTGTTTTCTCTCTAAGGACCTGCTCTTCCCTTGATGATAAGTTATTCCCTTTATGAATACACTCTTACCCCACTCTTCCCATCAGCTGCAGTAGCAAGCTATATTCTATGATTTCTGTAGGACACAAATATCATATGATAATGCAAAATACATATTAACATATTTGTTAGCAGATGGTTGGTCTCCTTCTATAGATCTTAAAATACAAATCAAAATAAAGTCCAAATGGAATAAGGGCAGAAATATATAGAACATAATTACTGAAATAATATAGGAGATGATTGAAACTCTGAGCTGCACAAAAAAGTAGCCATCAAGATAGATTTTCTTAAATAGCAAAAGCTTCAAAAAGTTTAAAGAAATCTCAAAATAGAGAAATAATGTATGCAATGCAAAATAATCAATATAGGGGCAAACCTTTTCATTAAAAAAAGGGATAAACATATTGAACAAATGCTAGGAAGAAGTAATTCACAAAAGCAAATGTAAAACATCTAATAAATCAAATGTTCAAACTAACTAGTGTTCAACAAAACAAAAATTTAAATAAAAATAATATGAATGTTTTGCCTCTACATTTAATTAATGAAATTTATTAAATGTAAACTATTCAAATTGGTAGAAATATAAACATTATACTAATACTATGTATCATTTTGGATCCTGCTTTCTATTTAATAATAAGATTTAGAGACTTTTCATGTCTGTTTATAGATGTATAAGTTTTTCAAAGTACCTTTATCAGTTCAGTTCAGTCACTCAGTCGTGTCTGACTCTTTGCGACCCCATGAATCACAGCATGCCGGGCCTCCCTGTCCATCACCAACTCCCAGAGTTCACTCAGATTCATGTCCATCAAGTCAGTGATGCCATCCAGGCATCTCATCCTCTGTTGTCTCCTTCTCCTCCTGCCCCCAATCCCTCCTAGCATCAAAGTCTTCTCCAATGAGTCAACTCTTTGCATGAGGTGGCCAAAGTACTGGAGTTTCAGCTTTAGCATCATTCCTTCCAAAGAAATCCCAGGACTGATCTGCTTTAGAACGGACTGGTTGGATCTCCTTACAGTCCAAGGGACTCTCAAGAGTCTTCTCCAGCACCACACTTCAAAAGCATCAGTTCTTTGGTGCTCAGCCTTCTTCAAAGTCCAGCTCTCACATCCATACATGACCACAGGAAAAACCATAGTCTTAACTAGATGGACCTTAGTTGGCAAAGTAATGTCTCTGCTTTTGAATATGCTATCTAGATTGGTCATAACTTTTCTTCCAAGGAGTAAGTGTCTTTTAATTTCATGGCTGCAGTCACCATCTGTAGTGATTTTGGAGCCCAGAAAAATAAAGTCTGACACTTTTTCCACTGTTTCCCCATGTATTTTCCACGACGTGATGGGACCAGATGCCATGATCTTCTTTTTCTGAATGTTGAGCTTTAAGCCAACTTTTTCACTCTCCTCTTTCACTTTCATCAAGAAGCTTTTTAGTTCCTCTTCACTTTCAGCCTTAAGGGTGGTGTCATCTGCATATCTGAGGTGATTGATATTTCTCCTGGCAATCTTAATTTCAGCTTGTGTTTCTTCCAGTCCCGTGTTTCTCATGATGTACTCTGCATATAAGTTAAATAAGCAGGTTCACAATATACAGCCTTGATGTACTAGATTCTTTATAATTCACCATCCCATGGGGACATTGAGCTATCCTCACTTGTTGCTATGTAAGCATTTCTATAGGGGACAACCTTATCCATACAATATGGTTTGATATGTTTCCTTGACACTCATTAACTCTCCTGGAGAAACTTGACCCTTTTCCCAGACTTTAATCCAGAAATCACAAGGACAGTCATCAAATTTTAGAACTTTGTTTTGCATTGTTTAGATCTGTATTGTTAATCTTGTGATCTCACAGTACTTCCTCAATCTTATCATATTTCCTTATGCTAACAAAATCTTTTGAGAGGTAAAACATATTTTCTATTTTTAATAAACATGTACTTATTATTTTTCATTAACTTTTATTTTGTTATTGGCACCAAATTATTAAGGGCAAAAGAAACAACTTTATTCAGCCATATATAATTTCAAATCAGTTTTATATTTATTAATATTGAACCATAAAGAAGGCAGAATGCCAAAGAATTGATGCCCTTGAACAGTCGTGCTGGAGAAGACTCTTGAGAGTCCCTTGGACAGGAAGGAGATCAAACCAGTCAGTCTTAAGGGAGATCAACGCTGAATATTCACTGGTAGGACTGATGCTGAAACTGAAGCTCCGGTATCTTGGTCATCTGATGCGAACAGATGACTCATTGGAAAAAACTGCTAATTCTGGAAATGATTGAGGGCAGAAAGAGAAGAGGGTGCCAGAGGATGAGATGGCTGGATGGCATCACTGATGCAATGGACATGAACATGGGCAAACTCCGGGAGATGGTGAGGGACAGGGGGACCTGGCATGCTGCTGTCCATGGTGTCAGAGTCAGACAGAACTGGGCGACTGAGCAACAACAATATTGGGTACTTATTATCTGTTATCCAAAATTAAAATTTAGTGTATTTACAGAATATCAGAAAAAACAGGAAATTAAAATTACATATCAGTTCTTTGCTTTTGAAATTACATCTGATAAGCTTTTGTGTTTTTTTAGGGAAAAGTATGTCATTATCACTTTTTAATGTAGCATACATTAAGAACATTTTCCATGTTAAAATTTTTTGAAACCATGTTACAAAACATTCCATGTGATGCAAGTATCACATTAATTTATCTGTCTTTATTACTTTTTATATCTCTAAACATTCTATAATAAGTGTTCCTATACATCAATCCTTTTAATTACTTTATTTCTTTACCCATATGACATTATAATAAACAGTGTGGAGATTCCTTAAAAAATTGCAAATAGAACTCCCTTATGACCCAGCAATCCCACTGCTGGGCATACACACCGAGGAAACCAGAATTGAAAGAGACACATGTACCCCAATGTTCATCGCAGCACTGTTTATAATAGCCAGGACATGGAAACAACCTAGATGTCCATCAGCAGATGAATGGATAAGAAAGCTGTGGTACATATACACAATGGAGTATTACTCAGCTGTTAAAAAGAATTCATTTGAATCAGTTCTGATGAGATGGATGAAACTGGAGCCGATTATACAGAGTGAAGTAAGCCAGAAAGAAAAACACCAATACAGTATACTAACACATATATATGGAATTTAGGAAGATGGCAATGACGACCCTGTATGCAAGACAGGGAAAGAGACACAGATGTGTATAACGGACTTTTGGACTCAGAGGGAGAGGGAGAGGGTGGGATGATTTGGGAGAATGGTATTCTAACATGTATACTATCATGTGAATTGAATCGCCAGTCTATGTCTGACACAGGATGCAGCATGCTTGGGGCTGGTGCATGGGGATGACCCAGAAAGATGTTATGGGGAGGGAGGTGGGAGGGGGGTTCATGTTTTGGAATGCATGTAAGAATTAAAGATTTTAAAATTTAAAAAATAAAAAACTAAAAAAAAACAAAAACAAAAACAAAAAAAAAACAAACACAAAAGCAAAAATAAATAAATAAATAAATAAATAAATTATAATATACCATGGGGATATATACACTGACTATATTTTTTTCAATGTTAAAGGTTATTGTTAAATTTGTGTGCAGATGTTTGGGAAAGGTTTTTTCTTTTTTAGTCATTTTTTTTCCTGATAAAATATTATGTCTAGGATTTTCATCTATACTACTCAGGAGGTAAAGTAAATTGGCTTGCTGTGCTTAGTTGCTCAATTATGTCCAACTCTTTGCTACCCCATGGACTGTAGCCCACCAAGTTCCTCTGTCCATGGGGATTCTCCAGGCAAGAATACTGGAATGGGTTTCCATGCCCTCCTCCAGGGGATCTTCCCAACCAAGGGTCAAACCCAGGTCTCCTGAATTGCAGGTAGATTATTTACTGTCTGGAGTGCATATTAAATGAATTTAATATTTAGGTAGAGGACAGATAGTACAGTCTTAATACATCATGCTTGTGGCTTATCCTAAAGAGATTTGGGAAAGGGGGTAAAATGATGGGATTCACAAGTAGGAGTACACTATTTTATGAATGTAGACATGAATTCATCCAGAAGCAAGGAAACCTTTAGGCCCTCCCTCAGTTTCTGTAATTCCAGCCCCCCTCTCTGGCACACTTTCATGGGCTGTAATTTCTCTACAGAATGATAATAGATGATGACAAAAATAAGAATGAATTAAAAATGAGATGTGAAAGCCAAAGGGACTCCTTGGTAGAAGCAAAGAAGCCCTCATGTCTTGCAGCAGGAATGCAGAGAAAGCCTAGCATGAGGCCTAAGATTATCAGTCTGCATGACTAACTTCAAAGGAGGTTAAACTCAGCAGATCAGTTGTACCAAGAGCAGTGCCCCATTGGGAAAATCTGGATCCTTAACACACAGGTTCTAGACATATGGATGATTTCTTCTGAAGACTTTGATTCCTCTGACTCTTCTGAACCATCTAAGCCAGCAGAAACATTCCATTCATCTCTATTAAGCACAATCATCTCAAATAACCCTGAAAGGCACTCAAGATCTATCTTCTTCCTGGCCACATGGCTTATACCTAGGTTTTAAGACCTAATCCCAACCAACAAAAGATGCACTAGGCTTATTAAACAATGAAAGTACTAAAGTTTTAAGATGCTGCAAATATACCTGATATGTATCAGTAGACATCTGGAAAATATGCATGACATTGGGTTAGAAGATTGTTTATTAAAGGAACTTGGACATAGAGTTGAAAGGAAAGAGTTTATTTACTTGAGAATATTCTTGGGAGATAAAGGATTTAGCCTTCTAGAAAGAAGCTCAGAATATTTTACAGATTAATAAAGTGGCTCCCAGTGGCATGGTGCACACAGTGGCCAAGCTGAGCAAAATTGAAATGTGTGAACTGCCATGTCAGATGATAGATAAAGAGATTAAAAAGTACAGAGAAATAGGCATGGTCAAATGGATGTAGTATTTACAGTCAGAAAATGAGCATGATTGTTATGTTCCTTGGAAAGGCCCAGTTCAGTCAGTCAGTTCAGTCACTCAATTTTGTCCGACTCTTTGCGACCTGATGGACTGCAGCATGCCAGGCCTCCCTGTCCATCGCGGAGTTTACTCAGACTCATGTCCATTGAGTTGGTGTTGCCATCCAACCATCTCATCCTCTGTCATCCCCTTCTCCCACCTTCAATCTTTCCCAGCATCAGGGTCTTTTCTAATGAGTCAGTTCTTCCCATCAGGTGGCCAAAGTTTTGCAGTTTCAGCTATTGAGGAGTTTCACTATTCAGGAGTGATTTTCTTTAGGATGGACTGGTTGGATCTCCTTAATGTCCAAGGGAGTCTCAAGAGTTTTCTCCAACACCACAGTTCAAAAGCATCAGTTCTTCAGCACTCAGTTTTCTTTGTAGTCCAACTCTCACATCCATACATGATTACTGGAAAAACCATAGTTTTGACTAGATGGACCTTTGTTGGCAACAGACACACAATTATTCATGGCCACATGAATGCCTGGTGAGAAAGAAGCATTAAGTTCTATAGTGGCTCCACTTTTCAGTTTAGCATTGGAGATAGGAAATGGTTTTTAAAGAGTTTATATAGCTGAAAATGATATCCATGAATGGACTCTGAACAGTGGAGACTAGGTGGCAGTGTTAATTGGCAGTAACCAGGTGGTACTTAACCACAGATATTATGATGACTAGCAAAGTTGGAGTAGAAGCCCTGGGAACCAAATACACAGGAAACTATAGGATGGTTAATAGTATATGACCTCCAGAGGGGCAAAATAGATTGGTAGCTGACAACTGCACTACTCAGCTTGAACTAGCAGAAGAAACCAAGGTTTGGTGACTGGGCATCTGACGATAACCACCCTAATAAAAATGTCATGATTCCTTGCATATGTCTCAGACCAGAGACCTTTCAAAAATCAAAACTCACTTAACATTAGTTCCAAGTGGACAGCAGCACCATAGCATGTTTACACAACAATTCACGGAGTTTTTCTCCAAAGAAAATGAGGACCGTTTTCTCAGTTGACTGTATATTGGGAGATAGGGATTACTCTGTTTCTCACACTGTTGACATAGGGTATCTGATCTCTGTGACACTGAACTATGAATACTTTAGAATGGCCTTCCTATATGTAAGAGGACATTATAAATGGTTTACATAGATTTCCTTGGTAGTCATTTCCCTGGAGCCTGAAAGTTTAATTGGTATTAACATACTTGAAAGCTGGCACAGATAGGGTCCTTGATTATGTGCATGCATGCATGCTTAGTCATGTCTGACTCTTGTGACTACAAGGGCTGAAGCCCTCCAGGCTCCTCTGTCCATGGGATTTCCCAGGTAAGAATATTGGAGTGGGTTTTCGTTTCCTTCTCCAGGTTATCTTCCCAACCCAAGGATCAAACCAGCGTCTGCTGCATTGCAGGTGAATTCTTTACCATCTGAGACACCAGGGAAGCCTTGAATGACTATCAAAATGTGCCAGGGTCCAGCCCCGGTGGATCCAGGGTGATTCAAAATGGGGACAGCATAGGCGAGGAAAAACTTATTTATTTATTTAATTAGAAATATAAGATTAGATTAGGAAGAAATAGCATAGTAGGAAAATTTAGTGGAGAAAAGAGGCTGAATAACTTGGTTTACGTGGAAAGATAATAAATTTCCAGACAAGGAACTTGCACCATCTACGTTAGGCCGCCAGTGTCCTCTTGAATAGCGGGGGGTGCCCCACCTTGGGCTCCCTCTTTCGTGGATCTTAGAAGCCGGAGCATGTAAGTATACATGGTGAGCCTCCATACCTCAGATGGGAATTCAGCCAGAAAAGGAGTAAGACAAGAAGACACAGGAGAACCAGTCTTTCCAGGACTGGCCTGGCCTCTATTGTCTAGAAAGGCCTTTTATACCTTTTTGATTGTACATAGAGTTCAATGGGTAATACAAAATTATGCAGTGTTAGCAGCCCAAACTCTTATCAAAACCAGGCTTTTCTCTCTGCATACCTGTCTTAGGTAATTTACATCATCTTCCAGCCAAAAGTGCCAATTAACATTTTACAGCCTTTTTTCTGATAAGGGTTTGTCAACCAGAAGACTTATTTGTGTTGTTCTCAAAGTCTGGTGCCACTCTCAGAAAGTACTAAATAAAGTTACATTCTTACATAGCAAAGATACAGCAATTTATAACAAGTAAAAGGAGTACAGTGATTTATAACAAAAGAAAAGTCATTAACTCAAAAGTCTAGTGTTGCTAACATCAAAACTACTATATACCTTTTTCCATATCCTGATTACATTGATTAACCTCCTCCCAGGTGCCTAAAAGATAAAGAATATGGAGGCCTGGCAGCAATCATTGAGTCAACAGTGAAATCCATCACCAATATGATTTTTAGCTCTTTAGAAAAGGCTCTGTATCTTTAAGATGTTTTGAGCTTCGTGCCTCTTGTGGTTGGGGGGCTGTAAGCAATTCACAAGCTGTAAAAAGTCCAGGGGAACCTGTTAGGCAAGCTAGAGAGTTATCAAAGGGGGTTTTAAGCCGAGACATTCTTTTGCAGGAGACTGAAGCCCTGAATTAACTTTTCCCAGAGAGTGTCAGAAGAGTGGAAAAGTACAATACAATAAGGTAGGCAGATTCTTATTTTGGGGGTATATGCTCAGAAAATACCAGGGGAAAACCTTGAGGCTTGACTCGCCTTGCCCATCAGGCCTCTCTGCATGACCCTGTCATGGGTGGGATTCCTCACGCTGGCTCCTGGCAAAAATGGGGAAAGCAAAGTGCAAGGCTCTGAAACTATTCCTACCATGACACAGTTAGTAAAAATATATAAATTGTATCATGTATTTACTATAAAATTTAGGAGATTTGTGTCAGCCATGAGTTCCTAACAGATGAAAGAATGGTGGGCCTCATCACATCCAGTTAAATTACCAAGCACTGACTCTGCAGGAAGCAGGCAGCTCCTATAAGATGACTGTAACTCCTTCAATCCCAGTGGTTGTCCTGATTGACGCTGCCTTGACAGATGTGGTAACTTTACTAGAACAGATGTAGTCTCAAGTTCAGGTGTGTGGACAGTGTTTGGGCATGTGCATTTTTTTCTATTTCAATAAGAAAAGAGAATCAGGGAGAGTTATTGTTCACCTCCAACGTGTGATAAACCTTTGTAAATTTTGCTCTTAAGCTGTAACTCCCTTTTCCTCTGCCATAATGTAGTCAATGGCATCTCATACTATCTAAATGTCTCAGAGAGTAGTACATGAATCCATTGCTTTGAGGATAGAATGTTATTCCATTCAAATAGCACCAGGAAGGATTTTGTAACTCTTATTTAGAGGATGAAGTGGTCATGATGGCAGAGATGGAGGGCACAGCATGAATTCTTACTAAGGCTAATCTAGCTACTGTTACTGACAAATGTCCCACTTTAAAAAAAAAAAAAAGACCAAAACTAAGCTCCAAAATTACATAATTTCTTGAGATTTGCTGTCTACTTGGCAGCAAGTTAACTACTTTGAATATCTTCCATCCTGAGAGTATCGGTGGTCTTGTTACTGCAATCAATAATTTTTATAATTTTCTGCCAGGGTTTCAAAAGTATTCCTGTTCTGCTACTTACATTTCAAAGAAATGAGTTTCATGGGAGGTGTAATGGTTAATTTTATGCCACAAAGTAACCAAACATTTGGTTAAAAATTACCCTGGGTGTGTGAGGCTGTTGCTCTGTGTGTGCACTCTGTCATGTCCAACTTTTTGTGACCTCATGGACTGGAGTCCCCCAGGCTCCTCTGTCCATGGAGATTTTCCAGGCAAGAATACTAGAGTGGGTTGCCATTTCTTACTCCAGGGGATCTTTCTGACCTGCCTGTCTTACATAGGAGGGCAGATTCTTTACCACTGAGCCACATGGGAAGCCCAAGGCTGTTTCTATAGGAGATTAACATTTGAATCAGAAGATTAGTAAAGAAGATTGTCCTCATTAAGGTAGGTTCTAAATTGAGAAAGGAGTAGCCAAGCCTGTATATTTTCACCCTGCTTATTTAACTTATATGCAGAGTATATCATGCAAAATGCCAGGCTGGATAAAGCACAAGCTAGAATCAAGATTGCCGGGAGAAATAATAACCACAGATGACACCACACCACATTTTTTTATGGCAGAAGGCAAAGAAGAATAAAGAGCCTCTTGATGAACATGAGGAAAGTGAAAAAGTTGGCTTCAAGCTCAACATTCAGAAAACTAAGATCACGACAGCTGGTCCCATCACTTCATGGCAGACAGATGGGGAAATGATGAAAATTTTGGGGGGCTCCAATATCACTGCAGATGGTGATTGCAGCCATGAAATTAAAAGATGCTTACACTTTAGAAGAAAAGCTATGACTGACCTAGATAGCATATTAAAATGCAGAGATGTTACTTTGCCAACAAAGGTCCGTCTAGCCAAAGCTATGGTTTTTCCAGTAGTGATGTATAGATATGAGAGTTGGACTATAAAGAAAGCTGAGCACCGAAGAACTGATGCTTTTGAACTGTGGTGTTGGATAAGACTCTTGAGAGATCCTGGGACTGCAAGGATATCAAACCAGTTACTCCTAAACGAAATCAGCCCAACATTCAGTAGAAGGACTGATGCTGAAGCTGAAACTCCAATAATTTGGCCACCTGATGTGAAGAACTGAATCATTTGAAAAGACCCTGTGGCTGGGAAAGACTGAAGGCAGGAGGAGAAAGGGATAACAGAGGATGAGATAGTTGGATGGCATCATGGACTCGATGTACATGAGTTTGAGGAGGCTCCAGAATGTTGAACAGGGAGGCCTGGTGTACTGCAGTACCATTGGGTCACAAAGGGTTGGACAAGACTGGGTGAGTGAACTGAACTGAAGGTAAGTAGATCAAATCCAATCAATGGAAGACCTGAAAAGAACAAAAAAGTGCTGAGTTAAAGGGAACACTTCCAGTCTAACTTCCTGTTAGCTCGGCCATTGTTTCTTTTCCTTCCTTCCCATTCAAAATGGAATATGAAACTGAGTTCTTAGCTCTCAGTCCTGCAGGCTTTCTACCAGGATTTATACCACTAGCTCTCCTGGTGCTCCAGGCCTTTGAACTCAGACTGGAAGACAGCATCAGCTGTTCCTGGTCTCCGTATGCTGACTGCAGATCTTGAAACTTCACAACATTCATATGAGCTCTTTCTTGTAATAAATCCCTTTAGAGGGAAAGGTCCGTCTCCTATTTGTTCTGTTCTCTGGCGAGACCTGAATGATACAGTAGGTTTTGTAGCAGGAACTTCATTTGTAGGAGTCATGATGAGCTTCGTGCTCAAGGAAGTCCTTTCCTGTTGTTACTGTCTAGTATTCGAAACGTCCTTTCTGTGTGGCCATGGCTCCACATCTCTGTGTTCAGTTCAGCCACAGTCACTCAGTCATGTCCAATTCTTTGCAACCCCATAGACTGCAGCACCCCAGGCTTCCCTGTCCATCACCGACTTCCCTGTCCATCACCGAACTTATTCAAACTCCCGGCCGTCGAGTCGGTGATGCCATCTCTGCATTAGTGTGACTGTAACACTGATGTCCTGCATGCTTTCTAAAGTAACAATTCACTTACAATACCATGGCATTTTGGAATATTGCCTTCTGAAGTCTGTTTACTCTGGATCCATTTACCCCTAGCATCTAAGCAATCTTTCTTTGAAATTCCTACTGCTCCTGTCTTCTCAGCATGGATTATGTCCCCAACAGCTTTCCTTCAGGGTAAGTCTTTGTCTTTCTGAAAAAGCCTATTTGTGGTACATTCAAGTGATGCCTAAGGATTTAGGCTGTTATGGTTTGATCTTTTTGCCCCAGGGTGCTTCCTTGGCTCTTTATTTATTTATTTATTTTTTAATATATCTGAAACCTGGAGCCTACAAGTTCTTTTTATAGTATTGCAGACTGTTCTAGATACTTTAGAAGTGAAGTTTTTGTCTGTTACTCCTGGGTTCCATGAGCTGCATGGTCCTTTGGTGTTCAGCTTTCTCTTCCCTTGTGCCACTGGGCTGCAGCTGACCCAGCACGGATCTGATGCCCTGGAATGGTTTGGCCACACATCCCCCCTCAGAGGGTCTTAGAGGATTTCTGGCCATATAGATTCAGTGAAAGCGTCATCTGTGAATTACTTATTTATCTCTTTTGATCTCTCTTTTCATAAAAAGAGGAGATTTAAAGAAATTGCTCAGAGAAGGCAATGGCAACCCAGTACTCTTGGTACTCCAGTACTCTTGCCTGGAAAATCCCATGGATGGAGGAGCCTGGTAAGCTGCAGTCCATGGGATTGCTAAGAGTCAGACACAGCTGAGCGACTTCACTTTCACGTTTCACTTTCATGCATTGGAGAAGGAAATGGCAACCCACTCCAGTGTTCTTGCCTGGAGAATCCCAGGGACAGGGGAGCCTGATGGGCTGCCGTCTATGGGGTCGCACAGAGTCGGACACTACTGAAGTGATTTAGCAGCAGCAGCTGCAGTGATAGTCCTGTTGTCAGTGGCTAATAATTGTTGATCATTTTTTATAATGTCAAAGTTAATTTTCATCTTAAAAATCCATTAACTTTATTATATACTCATATAAATTATAGATAAACTTCAGTTCAGTTCAGTCGCTCAGTCATGTCCGACTCTTTGCATCCCCATGAATCGCAGCACGCCAGGCCTCCCTGTCCATCACCATCTCCCAGAGTTCACTCAAACTCATGTCCATTGAGTCGGTAATGCCATCCAGCCATCTCATCCTCTGTCATCCCCTTCTTCTCCTGCCCTCAATCCCTCCCAGCATCAGCGTCTTTTCCAATAAGTCAACTCTTCACATGAGGTGGCCAAAGTACTGGAGTTTCAGCTTTAGCATCATTCCTTCCAAAGATATCCCAGGGCCGATCTCCTTCAGAATGGACTGTTTGGATCTCCTTGCAGTCCAAGAGACCCTCAAGAGTCTTCTCCAACACCACAGTTCAAAAGCATCAATTCTTCAGTGCTCAGCCTTCTTCACAGTCCAACTCTCACATCCATACATGACCAATGGAAAAACCAGCCTTGACTAGATGGACCTTTGTTGGCAAAGTAATGTTTTTGCTTTTGAATATGCTGTCTAGGTTGGTCATAACTTTCCTTCCAAGGAATAAGCGTCTTTTAGTTTCATGATAAACTTAGGCATAATCATATATTTATAAGTTGTCATATATTATGAATTATGTGTAATGTATGCATCATTCATTATATCATTTAATTAAGTATTTTACTTATGATTAATAGTTTCTAATAGCATTTAATATAATTTTATATTGACCTTACGATAATGTAATAGATTAAATATCTATACTCTCTTCCTGATTAGGACTTAAGCCATCTGAGAACTGGAATTTTATTTTAAGACTTTATAGAATTATGGCTAAAAACAATGCATGATATGTATTATTAGCAAGTATAAATTTTAAAGTGCTACAGTTCAAATTTGGAACATTTTATTTACTTAAACATTGCATTTTTCAACTATCAACCTAAAACCTAAAAATAAACCCACAAAACCAAGCAAATAATGTGCTGGAAAAATTGTAATTAAAAAATTACAGGGAATACCATCAAAATATATTATATAAAAATGAATGTTCAGATTTAGCATATAAATCCTCATAGTTGAATTGATTTATATGTATGTCTATGATATTTAAGCATTCATGCATATGAGACAAACATTTCCTGAAGAATTGCTAAAATAGTATGAGATCAAAACATCTAATCTTCCATAGAACAATTTTTTGCAGAGATATTACTTGCTAAAATAGAGTAGCAGAGCAAATTTGACATTCATTATAAGCTCCCAAATTTTACTTCAAATATATTTGGGTAGAAAATAAATGATTAATTTAGATAATGGATATATTTCTTTCCTGTGTTTCATCCGATATCCAATAAATACATAACACATTAGCAGAAGCTTCCTTAATGGATTGCAGTTTGAGGAAGATGATATTTTGATAGAGAAAATGTCCTGTAGCTTACACAAAATTTTTATTTTCTTATTGATTACTCATGTTTTTTTTTTCTCAGTGTACAAATAAAATAAATCAGTCCCTTAAATTTTGTCACCTATATTAACCTTTTTTTTTTTTCCCCCTGTGGAAATTATACTTTCTATCACTGTCTTAATGTGTTCCTTCATGTCTTTGAAATTGTATATCAGATTTAACTTTTTAATTCTATAGTTCCCCACAATCTGATAGCTATTTTTCCCAATATCACACCAGATTATTCTAATCCAGAATTTTTGAAAGAAACATCTATAAACAAAGACCTCTTTAAAGTGTTTGCAATTTTAAGTACAAATGCTTTTGAAACTTACAGGCAAAAACATCTGTAGACAAGTCTTTTCCATTCTTGGAGGACAAACCCTAGCACATTTTCAACAATTTATTTGACTTTCACTGCCCATTTCTTCCGAGCAATCAATTTATCTTTCTCTTTGGAATCTGTGAACAGGACTACATTGTCAATGGAGAGGTGGCATGGATCTTCCCGGTTGGTTGCCCCTTTGCTTTTTTCCCAGTGCTATCACCAGAGAGAAATGACTCTAGGCCTCAGTACAGAAAACACTTTCTGACAAACTGCTATCCATGTATGAAAAGGACAGTAAATGTATATATGCAAACCTCCATTTGACTTCCTTCTTCCTAATAGATTTTGTGATTTGCATGACTGCACAAACTATTCTAGAATTTATAGAAGTATCTGAAAAAATGAATGAATTTTCAGGGGCTGAAACACTGGCTATTGGTTTCCATATGTAAAATGTATTCAGTAGTTGAAAATCAACTTTGGTACTCTGCTGTTCATTTTTTCAAATTATATTTGTAGAACTTTTTCTTGTTTCCCTTCTCTCTTTCATGAATGCCTAAATGGCCAGGCAATATCAAAATGTATCCTAATGAAAGACGACCAGTAGTTACTTAGTAGAGAGGCAAGAAGTTGTACTAAAATACCAATTTGAAAGAAAGGACCAGTAGCCAGTTTTGTTCAAAGCTAACCCTCTGTGAATCCATCTTTTTATCTCTCTCACAGAGGCTCACCTATCTGTGAATAGGCAATGAACATCCTTAGTGTGAATGAACAAAAAGTAATGTGTTAACTCTCCTGGTGGGTTTTTATTTTATATATCATTATAAGTGGACAAAAGCCACTAAGAATAGTGAATTTACGCCTAAGACACTTGCAAAAGCAGATGGCATCAGTTCTCCAAACAATTTCACTACAAAATCTATTAGTAAGGACAGCCTTGGTAATAGAAGTGCATCCAAGGTTCTTGCCCCTCAGGATTGTTGAGCTTGTCTTTGTGATAGAGTTCCATTTCACATCAGTGTCTTACTTTTTATTCCTCAATGTACACAAGAGAAATATTATGCCTGTGTCTAAAAGTTGGGCTTTCCAAGTGGCTCAGTGGTAAAGAATCCACCTACTAGCGCAGGAGACATAGATTCTATCTTTGGGTTGCAAAGATCCCCTGGAGCAGCAAAGAGAAACCTGCTCAGGTATTCTTGCCTATAAAATTCTATGGGCAGAGAACTTTGTTGGGCTATAGTCCATGGGGTCGCAAAGAGTTGGACATGACTGAGCAACTGAGCACTCACACATGCACATCTAAGGTTATACCCCTGCTTCAGTCTGAATCTACTCAATTTTCCACTGCTAGTATTGAAAGTTCTGGGCTTTCTCTCATGATTTAAGATGAGCAGTTCATGGTACTTCTAAAATGTATATAGGCCATCCACAGTATATTTCTTTAACACTGTGGTCTTTTTTTATAGTACCTATCACTATCGAAAAATAAATAGCATGTTATAACTACATAATAACGTTTCTTCGTCTTCTGTTGTTAGGGTTTGAGTTTTAAGAGATCGTAAAATGCCTTGAGACAAGAGTGGCTTTTCTCATTTATCATTAAGATTTGATAGTTATTGACAAAATAAACTTTATATTGTAAATGCTTTTGATAGTGACACAATTTGTTCATAAATTAAGAGTAACCAACTTTCATTTTAAAGCATGCCACTATTGACTAGCTAACAAGCATGCTAAAACAACCTCAAAAATCTCATATTCACTATTCCTCCTGGAAATAGTGGATGATATTCATTTGGCTGATTCAAAATTTTACTTACATGATTTTTGATGTTATTCAGATGGTTTTATTTTGTTAAAGCTATTTTGAACAGAATGATAAAAGTCATCCAGGACCTATAATGGTAAATGTAGATATCAAATAATATTTTTTTTACTGGAAAAAAAAAAACTATATAGAATACCTGTGAACCCAAGAATCTTGTCTTTATGACATAAAGAAGGTCTGACGGTTTCGAATCATTTTACCATAGGAGCCATGGTATCTTGCACATGTATTTATAACTGGAGCTACTTTGAGGTTAAATGAACAATCAACCCATTTATTCAGCTTAAATTCTAGCAGTGCTCATTAGACATTGTTATTACAATGAATAACCTGCAACCTAAATCCTACCAACACAGTATAAACCTATATGTCCTTGATAAGTATTTCATACTGTCTTTTATATATATCTATATGTATATACATATCTATATGTATATATATATCTATATGTATATATATCAATAACCTCAGATATGCAGATGACACCACCCTTATGGCAGAAAGTAAAGAAGAACTAAAGCACCTCTTGATGAAAGTAAAAGAGGAGAGTGAAAAAGTTGGCTTTAAGCTCAACACTCAGAAAACTAAGATCATGGCGTCCAGTCCCATCACTTCATGGCAAATAGATGGGGAAACAGTGGCTGACTTTATTCTGGGCTCCAAAATCGCTGCAGATGGTCTTTGCAGCCATGAAATTAAAAGAAATTAAATTAAATTAAAATTGAAATTAAATTTCCTTCCTCCTTAGAAGGAAAGTTATGACCAACCTAGACAGCATATTAAAAAGCAGACACATTACTTTGCCAGCAAAGGTCTGTCTAGTCAAGGCTATGGTTTTTCCAGTGGTCATGTATGGATGTGAGAGTTGGACTGTGAAGCAAGCTGAGTGCCAAAGAATTCATGCTTTTGAAGTGTGGTGTTGGAGAAGACTCTTGTGAGTCCCTTGGACTGCAAGGAGATTCAACCAATCCATCGTAAAGGAGATCAGTCCTGGTGTTCATTGGAAGGACTGATGTTGAAGCTGAAACTCCAGTACTTTGGCCACCTGATGTGAAGAGCTGACTTATTTGAAAAGACCCTGATGCTGGGAATGATTGAGGGCAGGAGGAGAGGGGGGAGACAGAGAATGAAACAGACTCAATGAACATGAGGTTCAGTAAAGTCCGGGAGTCAGTGATGCACAGGGAGGCCTGGTTTGCTGCAGTCCATGGGGCCACAAATTGTCGGACACAACTGAGTAGCCTGAACTTATCTGATTGTCTTCTATATTTCTTAAAAATATAAAAGTGGCTATACATAAGATAGGTTAAAGTATTCATTATTCCAGGAATATTCTTCAAGCAGTGATTCCATGTACTTGGTAAATCTAGTGAGTTTAAATTTTGATTTCATCCACTATTAGGTATGTCATTTTGGAAAATTCACACAATTTTTTAAAATATCAGCTTCCTCATCTGTAAAATTAGGTAAATCTAGTACTGAGCTCCTGCCTTATTGTAAAGTTTAAATATGGTAGAGTATATAAGATTATTAAGACAAGTCTCTGTGCAACGAGAGCACCTAATACTTAATAATTTCTGAGCTTGTTTAAGGCATTGGGTTTGCTTTTCTTTTCAGTATCAAGACATTTACTAAATAGAGGCTCTGTTATTTTTTAGAGCTAAGAAAAATTCAAGTTGAGATTTCCCCAAAAGATAGTATTAGAAACTCATTTTACGATTTTGGTATCATTTCTTTGGCACAGAAAAGTTGGTTTCTCTCCTAACATGCACCCAGCATATCTTGTTTGCCTTTTGAAAGTTTATGCTGCTGTTAAACATCAAAATTTGTGTCACATGGAAATGCCTTCCTGGGAGGGTGTGCTTTACTGTTGAATCATCTGTCGGGGGCTATCATTAGGTACAGAAGCTTTGAAGTAAGACCTAAAGCCAAAATTCTCACAGATGTTGCATGGAAACAAACTTCAAAAAGGATGCTCAGTGTTTATTCATAGGCAGGTAAACATCTGTGAAAGAGAGAAAAGAAAGCTGAGAGACAGGAGAGAGACTCACTTAAAGGATTAGCTTTGAACAAAACAGGCCTTAGGCCTTTTCTTTCAAATTGATGTGTCTATTTATGTGGCTTCCTGCCTCTCCGCTAGGTAACTATTGAAGTCTCACTTTGTGAACTAATTTACATTGACCTCTACCTTAGCCTCAACAGTTCTATTTAAAGTGAGGTTTGTTTTCCCTAATGAGGATCAGCTGTGAGCAGGGGTGACCAAAAGAAAATAAATTCCCTTTGACAGGCTGTGCCTCTGCTTAGGCTGAAATTTGGAGAAAAGGAGAGGCCATGAATATACAGAACACCTGAGAATGTAAGTTTAATATTGAAGGTCTTATAAATACAATGTATCTAGAGTCGCCGCATATTTCTTTATTAAGAAACTAGAAATGGCAACCCACTGCACTATTCTTGTCTGGAGAATTCCAAGAAACGAGGAGGCTGGCAGACTACAAGTCCACGGGGTTGCCAAGAGTCAGACACGACTAAGCGACTAACAGACACATTTTCCAGACACTTATGGCTACAAAATGAGATTAAAGCCATGAAAAGAATGACCATCTTTGATAAATCTTGGTCCACAAATTAAACTCTTTCTCTCTTTTTAATGAGTACAAAATGTAGATCAAGAGCCACACTAATACAATCATTTGCTCTTTGTCTTGTCATCAACTGATGGCTTAGAAATACTCATGCCATCCAAAAGTGAAGAACAAGAAAACAAAACTACAAATTAGGAAGGGTAATCTATCAGATTTATAGCTTGGTCTCTCAAAGCCTGAAGCTTACTAAAACTTCAAAATGATTTCATCAAATGGTGTTATAACTGGAGATAAACAGCCCAGTTCCCTTAGAGTTTTCAGTTTCTTGTCTTTTATTATTAGTTCATTATATGATTTCTTAAAAAAAAAAAAAAAAACAAAACAGTGATCTATCAAATAGTGCCACTAAATCTCTTTTCCACTTTGATCTTCATTTATGCTTTAAGGCAAAACAGCCTATGTGATGCTCAACCTAATAAAATGTAGATTCTTTGCGCTTCATGTATAAGCTAAGCTTTCCTCACCTCCAAGCATTCTGGAACTGATCAATGGTAAGCTTGCCTCAAAAAGTCTTTCCTTATCCTCAGTAGGAATATATCAATAAATTGGAAGAGATGATGATGCTACTGAAGCCTGCGAGCACAGCTTCTCATTTCATCAGTTCTGCTGATGTTACCTCTGGCTCAGAGGTTCCATTTTCTTTGTCTGTATGAGATGCATCAGGATTGCTTTGGCAGCAAGCCCCATAGGCATATGGCTGAAAGATTCTTGCTTTTAAAGGCTGATTTTACTGGCTCACCAGCTCAGGGTAGTAGCAGTTTTAACAATGACTGGGTAGCTCGTAAAATAATCCAGAGTGCTGTCCTTATTCTGAGATAATAAAAAGAAAACAAACTTAGAGTAAGCACATCACACTCAAAAGATAAAAGAAAATATTTATATATTCTTCTAGTTAACACTAACTATAATCATATTATTATTATATTCTTTATTATTAAAAGCTGATGAGTTTTGGCTCAGAAAAATGTGGGTAGGTTTCCTGGCTTTCATACTTGGGAGCATTATGGCTGGAGAAATTAGAACAGTCATATATTGTCCCTGAAATTCTTTAAATCCACTACAAATCACTCAGGATAATCATTTGCTGATTAAGGTTTTGTGATGTTTAAATGGCATAATATGTATTCATGTGTAGGATCATGATAAACACAGAAGTAGTTACTCAGCATGGATTGTTTTTCGTCTTTAAAAATAAAACTTTCTGTCAGCTTCAAAATACTTACCTTAAAAGCACAGGGTTCCCTGATTTCTTTCTCTGTTCTTCTAGATTTTGATATTTCATTGACCATAATGAATTGAATTATGACCCCCAAAAGATAGATCCATGCCCTAATAATCAGAATGTCTGAATCATTACCTAGTATGGAAAAAGAAGGCAAGGGAGAAAGCAATGACAAACCACTTCAGTATTCTTGTCTTGAGAACCCCATGAATGGTATGAAAAGGCAAAAAGTTATGACATTGAAAGATGAACTTCCCAGGTCAGTAGGTGCCCAATATACTTCTGAGGAAGAGTGGAGAAATAACTCCAGAAGGAAAGAAGAGACAGAGCAAAGTAAAAAAGCCCAGTTGTGGATGTCACTGGTGAAGGAAGTAAAATCCCATGCTGTAAAGAACAGTACTGCATAGGAACCTGGAATATTAGGTCCATAACTCATGTTAAATCAGAAGTGGTCAAATAGGAGATGGTAAGAGTGAACGTCAACATTTTAGGAATCAGGGAACTAAAATGGACTGGAATGGATGAATTTAACTCAGATGACCATTACATCAACTACTGTGGGCAAGAATCCCTTAGGAGAAATGGAGTAGTCCTCAGAGTCAACAAGAGTCTGAAATGCAGTACTTGGATGCAATCTCAAAAATGACAGGATGATCTCTATTCATTTCCAAGGCAAACCATTCACTATCACAGTAATCCAAGTCTATGTCCAGACCAGTAATGCTAAAGAAGCTAAACGGTTCTATGAAGACCTAAAAGACTTCTGGAACTAACAGCCAAAAAAGATGCCCTTTTCATTATAGGGGACTGGAATGAAAAAGTAGGAAGTCAAGAGATACCTGGAGTAAGAGGCAAGTTTGGTCTTGGAGTACAAAATGAAACAGGGAAAAGGCTCACAGAGTTTGCCAAGAGAACTCACCAGTCATAGCAAACACCCTCTTCCAACAACACAAGAGACAGCTCTACACGTGGACATCACCAGATGGTCAATACCAAAATCAGATTGATTATATTCTTTGCAGCTAAAGATGAAGAAATGCTATACAGTCAGCAAAAACAAGACTGGGAGCTGACTGTGGCTCTGATCATGAACTCCTTATTGAAAAATTCTGACTTAAATTGAAGAAAGTAGGGAAAACCACTAGACCATTCAGGTATGACCTAAATCAAATCCCTTATGATTACACAGTGGAAATGAGGAATAGATTCAAGGGATTAGATCTGATAGACAGAGTGCCTGAAGATTGTACAGGAGGCAATGATTTAGATCATCACCCAGAAGAAGAACTGCAAAAAGGCAAAATGGTTGTCTGAGGAGGCCTTACAAATAGCTGAGCAAAGAAGAGAAGCTAAAGGCAAAGGAGAAAAGGAAAAGATATACCCATTTGAATGCAGAGTTCAAAAGAAAAGCAAGGAGAGATAAGAAAGTATTCTTAAGTGACCAATACAAATAAACAGAGGAAAATGATAGAATAGGAAAGACTAGAGATCTCTTCAAGAAAATTACAGATATCATGGGAACATTTCATGAAAAGTTGGGCACAAAGACAGAAATGGTACGGACCTAACAGAAGCAGAAGATATAAAGAAGAGGTGCAAGAATACACAGAAGAACTATATAAAAAAGATCTTCATGACCCAGATAATCGTGAGAGTGGGATCATTCACCTAGAGCCAGACATCTTGGAATGAAAAGTCAAGCAGGCCTTAGGAAGCATCAATACAAACAAAACTAGTGGAGGTGATGAATTCCACATGAGCTCTTTCAAATCCTAAAAGATGATGCAGTAAAAGTGCTGCACTCAATATGCCAGCAAATTTGGAACACTCAGCAGTGGCCACAGGACTGGAAAAGGTCAGTTTTCATTCTAATACCAAAGAAAAGGCAATGTCAAAGTATTCAAACTACTACACAGTTGCACTGATCTCACACACTAGCCAAGTAATGCTCAAAATTCAACAAGCCAAACCTCAACAGTACGTGAAACCATGAACTTCCAGGTGTTCAAGCTGGATTTAGAAAAGGCAGAAGAACCAGAGATCAAATTGCCAACATCCGCTGGATCACTGAAAAAGTGAGAGGGTGCCAGAAAAACATCTATGCCTGCATTATTGACTATGCCAAAGCCTTTGTGTGGAAAATTCTTCAAGAGATGGGAATACCAGATCACCTTACCTGCCTTCTGAGAAATCTGCATGCACGTCAAAAAGCAACAGTTGGAACTGGGCAAGGAACAACAGATTGGTTCCAAACTGGGAAAGGAGAATGTCAAGGCTGTATATTGTCACCCTGCTTATTTAACTTATATGCAGAGTACATCAAGCAGAATGCAAAGACATCACTTTGCTGGCAAAGATCCGTTTAGTCAAAGCTATGGTTTTTCCAGTAGTCATGTATTTATGTGAGGGTTGGACTATAAAGAAGGTTGAGTGCCAAAGAACTGATGCTTTTGAACTGTAGTGTTGGAGAAGACTCTTGAGAGTCCTTTGGTCAGCAAAGAGATCCAACCAGTCCATCCTAAAGGAAATCAGTCCTGAATATTCATTGGAAGGACTGATGTTGAAGCTGAAACTCTAATACTTTGGCCACCTGATGTGAAGAACTGACTCATTGGGAAAGACCCTGATGCTGGGAAAGATTGAAGGTAGGAGGAGAAGAGGATGACAAAAGATGAGATGGTTGGACGGCATCAGGGACTTGATGAACATCAGTGTGAACAGGCTCCAGGAGTTGGTGATGGACAGGGAAGCCTGGTGTTTGCATTCCATGGGGTCATAAAGAATCAGATGTGACTGAGCAACTGAACTGAATTGATGGAAAAAGTTGTGATTAAGTTAAGAATCTTGAAGGAAGTTACTTTGCATTAACTGGAAGGGACCTAAATATAATCACATTTGTCTTTATTAAAGAGACAATTTTGAGACAATCAGAAAAGGAGAAAAGCACAAGAGGACGAGACTGACTCAGAGAAACTTCAGTAGTGTAGCCACAAGCCACAGAACACTTGGACCCATCAAAATTTGAAGTAGCAAAAATAGATGTTTTGCTATAGTTTTGAGAGGGAGCGTAGCCCTGCCAACATTTTGATTTAGGCCTTAGGCCTCTAACTATGAGACAATAAATTTCTATAGATGTAAACCACCAATTTCTGATGTATTTATGGGAAGTACAGGAAACTAATGCATTGCCATTTTATCACTTTTTCACATTCCAAGTGTGTTTTGGCAATCTTATGGATAGAATGTTAAGACTTTGAAAGTGGAAATCACATCTTACTCTTCGTGGAGAATTCAGTATCTCGCACAAGTCTTTACTTATAGCAAGGGCTAGAAGAAAATTCCCCAAAATATTAGTAAGTGCCACCCTCAGTGTGAGAATTATTTTGGACATGGTTCCTAAATGCAATAATTAAGAAAGGTGATTTGGTGAAAAGTCAGCAAAATTGAACTATAATCTAAATACATCTTTTGAGAAAAGGACCAAATGAATCACATTTTAACACTAGCTGAAAATTCAGTCTTGCCAGCAGCTGTTTTTCTGCAACGAAGTTGCTTGGTTATAATATTAAATACAACTATATGGTTTCTTTTATATTTCTCTTAGTCTGAATTTCATGTTTATTTTTTTAATATAAACTTATTTATTGGAGGCTAATTACTTTACAATATTGAATTGGTTTTGCCATATATCAACATGAATCTGCCACGGGTATGCACATGTTCCCCATTCAGAAACCCCCTCCCACCTCCCTCCCTGTACCATCCCTCTGGGTCATCCCATGCACCAGCCCCAAGCATCTTGTATCATGCATCGAACCTGGACTAGCAATTTGTTTCATATATGATATTATCCATGTTTCAATGCCATTCTCCCAAATCATCCCACCCCCTCCCTCTCCCACAGAGTCCGAAAGACTGTTCTATACATCTGTGTCTCTTTTGCTGTCTCGCATACAAGGTTATTGTTGCCATCTTTCTAAATTCGATATATATATATATATACATTAGTATACTGTATTGGTGTTTTCCTTTCTGGCTTACTTCACTCTGTATATATAGGCTCCAGTGTCATCCACCTCATTAGAACTGATTCCAATGTATTCTTTTTAATGGCTGAGTAATACTCCATTGTGCATATATACGACAGCTTTCTTATCCATTCATCTGCTGATGGACATCTAGGTTGCTTCTATGTCCTGGCTATTATAAACAGTGCTGCAATGAACATTGGGGTACACGTGTCTCTTTCAATTCTGGTTTTCTTGGTGTGTATGCCCAGCAGTGGAATTGCTGGGTCATAAGGCAGTTCTATTTGCAGTTTTTTAAGGAATCTCCACACTGTTCTCCATAGTGGCTGTACTAGTTTGCGTTCCCTCCAACAGTGCAAGAGGGTTCCCTTTTCTCCACACCCTCTCCAGCAATTTATTGCTTGTAGACTTTTGGATCGCAGCCATTCTGACTGGTGTGAAACGGTACCTCATTGTGGTCTTGATTTGCATGTCTCTGATAATGAGTGGTGTTGAGCATCTTTTCATGTGTTTTTTAGCCATCTATATGTCTTCTTTGGAGAAATGTCTATTTAGTTCTTTGGCCCATTTTTTGATTGGGTTGTTTATTTTTCTGGAATTGAGCTGCATCAGTTGCTTGTATATTTTTGAGATTAGTTCTTTGTCAGTTGCTTCATTTGCTATTATTTTCTCACATTCTGAAGGCTGTCTTTTCACCTTGCTTATCGTTTCCTTTGTTGTGCAGAAGCTTTTAAGTTTAATTAGATCCCATTTGTTTATTTTTGCTTTTATTTCCAGTATTCTGGGAGGTGGGTCATAGAGGATCCTGCTGTGATCTATGTCTGAGAGTGTTTTGCCTATGTTCTCCTCTAGGAGTTTTATAGTTTCTGGTCTTACATTTAGATCTTTAATCCATTCTGAGATTATTTTTGTGTATGGTGTTAGAAAGTGTTCTAGTTTCATGCTTTTACAAGTGGTTGACCAGTTTTCCCAGCACCACTTGTTAAAGAGATTACCTTGTATATTCTTGCCTCCTTTGTCAAAGGTAAGGTGTCAATAGGTGCTTGGATTTATCTCTGGGCTTTCTATTTTGTTCCATTGATCTATATTTCTGTCTTTGTGCCAGTACCATACTGTCTTGATGACTGTGGCTTTGTAGTAGAGCCTGAAGTCAGGCAGGTTGATTCCTCCAGTTCCATTCTTCTTTCTCAAGATTGCTTTGGCTATTTGAGGTTTTTTGTATTTCCATAAAAATCTTGAAATTATTTGTTCTAGCTCTGTGAAAAATACTGTTGGTAGCTTGATAGTGATTGCATTGAATCTATAGATTGCTTTGGGTAGTATACTCATTTTATATAAATGAGTATACTCATTTATACTATATTGATTCTTCTGATCTATGAACATGGTATATTTCTCCATCTATTAGTGTCCTCTTTGATTTTTTTCACCAGTGTTTTGTACTTTCTATAGTTTTCTATATATAGGTCTTTCGTTTCTTTAGGTAGATATATTCCTAAGTATTTTATTTTTTTCGTTGCAGTGGTGAATGGAATTGTTTCCTTGATTTCTCTATTTTCTCATTATTAGTGTATAGGAATGCAAGGGATTTCTGTGTGTTGATTTTATATCTTGCAACTTTACTATATTCATTGATAGTTATACTAATTTTCTGGTGGAGTCTTTAGGGTTTTCTATGTACAGGATCATGTCATCTGCAAACAGTGAGAGTTTTACTTCTTCTTTTCCAATTTGGATTCCTTTTATTTCTTCTTCTGCTCTGATTGCTGCAGCAAAAACTTCCAAAACTACGTTGAATAGTAGTGGTGAAAGTGGGCACCCTTGTTTTGTTCCTGACTTTAGGGGAAATGCTTTCAATTTTTCACCATTGAGGATAATGTTTGCTGTGGGTTTGTCATATATAGCTTTTATTATGTTGAGGAATGTTCCTTCTATTCCTGCTTTCTGGAGAGTTTTTATCATAAATGGATGTTGAATTTTGTCAAAGGCTTTTTCTGCATCTATTGAGATAATCATATGGCTTTTATTTTTCAATTTATTAATGTGGTATATTACACTGATTTGTGGATATTGAAGAATCCTTGTGATAAAGCTCACTTGGTCATGGTGTGTGATCTTTTTAATGTGTTGTTGGATTCTGATTGCCAAAATTTTGTTAAGGACTTTTGTATCTAGGTTCATCAGTGATATTGTCCTGTAGTTTTCTTTTTCTGTGGCATCTTTGTCAGGTTTTTACAAAGGGTGATGGTGGCCTCATAGAATGAGTTGGGAAGTTTACCTTCTTCTGCAATTTTCTGGAAGAGTTTGAGTAGGATAGGTGTTAGCTCTTCTCTAAATTTTTGGTAGAATTCAGCTGTGAAGCCATCTGGACCTGGGCTTTTGTTTGCTGGAAGATTTCTGATTACAGTTTCAATTTCTGTGCTTCTGATGGGTCTGTTAAGATTTTCTATTTCTTCCTGGTTCAGTTTTGGAAAGTTGTTCACCCAAGGAGTGGTGGCTGTGCTGGCACAGGAGGGCCTAGAGGAGCTATCCCACATTGAAGATCAAGAAGGGCGGCGGTGAGGAGATACCCTTTGTCCAACGTAAGGAGCAGTGGCTGCACTTTGCTGGAGCAGCCGTGAAGAGTTTCCCCATGCCCCAGGTAAGAGAAACCCAAGTAAGATGGTAGGTGTTGCAAGAGGGCATCAGAGGGCACACACACTGAAACCATACTCACAGAAAACTAGTCAACCTAATCACACTAGGACCACAGCCTTGTCTAACTCAATGAAACCAAGCCATGACCGCGGAGCAACCCAAGATAGGCAGGTCATGGTGGAGAGGTCTGACAGAATGTGGTCCACTGGAGAAGGGAATGGCAAACCACTTCAGTATTCTTGCCTTGAGAACCCCATGAACAGTGTGAAAAGGCAAAATAATAGGATACTGAATGAGGAACTCCCCAGGTCAGTATGGTGTCCAGTATGCTACTGGAGATCAGTGGAGAAATAACTCCAGAAAGAAAGAAGGTATGGAGCCAAAGCAAAAACAATACCCAGCTGTGGATGTGACTGGTGATAGAAACAAAGTCCGATGCTGTAAAGAGCAATATTGCATAGGAACCTGGAATGTCAGGTCCATGAATCAAGGCAAATTGGAAGTGGTCAAACAAGAGATGGCAAGAGTGAATGTCGACATTCTAGGAATCAGTGAACTAAAATGGACTGGAATGGGTGAATTTAACTCAGATGACCATTATATCTACTACTGCAGGCAGGAATCCCTCAGAAGAAATGGAGTAGCCATCATGGTCAGCAAAAGAGTCCAAAATGCAGTACTTGGATGCAATCTCAAAAATGACAGAATGATCTCTGTTCGTGTCCAAGGCAAACCATTCAATATCACAGTAATCCAAGTCTATGCCCCAACCAGTAATGCTGAAGAAGCTAAAGTTGAACGGTTATATGAAGAACTACAAGACCTTTTAAAACTAACACCCCAAAAAAGATGCCCTTTTCATTATAGGGGACTGGAATGCAAAAGTAGGAAGTCAAGAAACACCTGGAGTAACAGGCAAATTTGGCCTTGGAATGCAGAATGAAGCAGGGCAAAGACTAATAGAATTTTGCCAAGAAAATGCACTGGTCATAGCAAACACCCTCTTCCAACAACACAAGAGAAGACTGTACACATGGACACACTGAAATCAGATTGTTTATATTCTTTACAGCCAAAGATGGAGAAGCTCTATAGCAAAAACAAGACTGGGAGCTGACTGTGGCTCAGATCATGAACTCCTTATTGCCAAATTCAGACACAAATTGAAGAAAGTAGGGAAAATTGCTAGACCATTTAGGTATGAACTAAATAAAATCCCTTATGATTATACAGTGGAAGTGAGAAATAGATGTAAGGGCCTAGATCTGATAGATAGAGTGCCTGATGAACTATGGAATGAGGTTCATGACATTGTACAGGAGACAGGGATCAAGACCATCCCCATGGAAAAGAAATGTGAAAAAGCAAAATGGCTGTCTGGGGAGGCCTTACAAATAACTGTGAAAAGAAGAGAGGTGAAAAGCAAAGGAAAAAAGGAAAAATACAAGCATCTGAATGCAGAATTCCAAAGAATAGCAAGAAGAGATAAGAAAGCCTTCTTCATTGGTCAATGCAAAGAAATAGAGGAAAACAACAGAATGGGAAAGAGTAGAGATCTCTTCAAGAAAATTAGACATAGCAAGGGAACATTTCATGCAGAGATGGGCTCAATAAAGGACAGAAATGGTATGGACCTAACAGAAGCAGAAGATATTAAGAAGAGGTGGCAAGAATACACAAAAGAACTGTACAAAAGAGATCTTCACAACCCAGATAATCACGATGGTGTGATCACTCATCTAGAGCCAGACATCCTGGAATGTGAAGTCAAGTGGGCCTTAGAAAGCATCACTATGAACAAAGCTAGTAGAGGTGATGGCATTCCAGTTGAGCTATTTCAAATCCTGAAAGATGATGCTGTGAAAGTGCTGCACTCAGTATGCCAGCAAATTTGGAAAACTCAGCAGTGGCCACAGGACTGGAAAAGCTATATTTTTTCCAGTGCTCATGTATGGATGTGAGAGTTGGACTGGGAAGAAGGCTGAGCGCTGAAGAATTGATGCTTTTGAACTTGGTGTTGGAGAATACTCTTCAGAGTCCCTTGGACTGCAAGGAGATCCACCCAGTCCATTCTGAAGGATATCAGCCCTGGGATTTCTTTGGAAGGAATGATGCTAAAGCTGAAACTCCAGTACTTTGGCCACCTCATGTGAAGAGTTGACTCATTGGGAAATACTGTGATGCTGGGATGGATTGGGGGCAGGAGGAGAAAGGGATGACAGAGGATGAGATGGCTGGATGGCATCCCTGACTCGATGGATGTGAGTCTGAGTGAACTCCGGGAGTTGGTGATGGACAGGGAGGCCTGGCGTGCTGGGATTCATGGGGTCGCAAAGAGTCAGACACGACTGGGCGAATGAACTGAACTGAACTGAACTGTCCAAAGAATTTGTCCATTTCTTCCACGTTGTCCATTTTATTGGCATATAATTGCTGATAGTAGTTTCTTATGATCCTTTGCATTAGTGTGTTGTCTGTTGTGATCTGTCCATTTTCATTTCTAATTTTATTGATTTGATTTTTATCCCTTTGTTTCTTGATGAGTCTGGCTAATGGTTTGTCAGTTTTATTTATCCTTTCAAAGAACCAGCTTTTTTCTTTGTTGATTTTTGCTATGGTCTCTTTTGTTTCTTTTGCATTTATTTCTGCTCTAATTTTTAAAATTTCTTTCCTTCTACTAACCCTCGGGTTCTTCATTCTTCCTTTTCTAGTTGCTTTATGTGTAGAGTTAAGTTATTTATTTGACTTTTTTCTTGTTTCTTGAAACATGTCTCTATTGCTATGAACCTTCCCCTTAATATTGCTTTTACAGTGTCCCACAGGTTTTAGGTTGTTTTGTTTTCACTTTTATTCATTTGTATGCATATTTTGATTTCATTTTTTATTTCTTCTGTGATTTGTTGGTTATTCAGCAGCATGTTGTTTAGCCTCCATATGTTGGAATTTTTAATAGTTTTTCTCCTGTAATTGAGATCTAATCTTATTGCATTGTGGTCAGAAAAGATGCATGGAATGATTTCAATTTTTTTGAATTTACCAAGGCTAGATTTATGACCCAAGATGTGATCTATCCTGGAGAAGGTTCCGTGTGTACTTGAGAAAAGGTGAAATTTATTGTTTTGTGGTGAAATGTCCTATAGATATCAATTAGGTCTAACTGGTCTATTGTATCATTTAAAGTTTGTGTTTCCTTGTTAATTTTATGTTTAGTTGATCTATCCATAGGCGTGAGTGGGGTATTAAAGTCTCCCACTATTATTGTGTTCTTGTTAATTTTCCCTTTCTTACTTGTTAGCATTTGTCTTTCATATTGTGGTGCTCCTATGTTGGATGCATATATATTTATAATTGTTATATCTTCTCAGATTGATCCTTTGATCATTATGTACTGCCCTTCTTTGTCTCTTTTCACAGCCTTTGCTTTAAAGTCTATTTTATCTGATATGAGTATTGCTACCCCTGCTTTCTTTTGGTGTCTATTTGTGTGGAATATCTTTTTCCAGCCCTTCATTTTCAGTCTGTATGTATCCCCTGTTTTGAGGTTGGTCTCTTGTAGACAATATGTATAGGGGTCTTGTTTTTGTATCCATTCAGCCAGTCTTTGTCTTTTTGTTGGGGCATTCAACCCATTTATGTTTAAAGTAATTATTGATAAGTATGATCCTGTTGCCATTTCCTTTATTGTTTTGGGTTTGACTTTATACATCCAGTTTGTGTTTCTTGTCTAGAGAAGATCCTTTAGCATTTGTTGGAGAGCTGGTTTGGTGGTGCTAAATTCTCTCAGCTTTTGCTTGTTTGTAAAGCTTTTGATTTCTCCTTCATATTTGAATGAGATCCTTGCTGGGTACAGTAATCTGTGCTGTAGTTTATTTTCTTTCATCACTTTAAGTATGTCCTGCCATTCCCTCCTGGCCTGAAGAGTTTCTATTGAAAGATCAGCTGTTATCCTTATGGGAATCCCCTTGTGTGTTATTTGTTGTTTTTCCCTTGCTGCTTTTAATATTTGTTCTTTGTGTTTGATCTTTGTTATTTTGATTAATATGTGTCTTGGGGTGTTTCACCTTGTGTTTATTCTGTTTGGGACTCTCTGGGTTTCTTGGACTTGGGTGATTATTTCCTTCCCTATTTTAGGGAAGTTTTCAACTATTAATTCCTCAAGTATTTTTTCATGGTCTTTCTTTCTGTCTTCTTCTTCTGGGACTCCTATGATTAGAATGTTGGGGTGTTAAACATTGTCCTGGAGGTCTCTGAGATTGTCCTCATTTCTTTTAATTCTTTTTTTATTTTTCTTCTCTGATTCATTTATTTCTACTATTCTGTCTTCTACTTCACTAATCCTATCTTCTGCCTCTGTTATTCTACTATTTGTTCCCTCCAGAGTGTTTTTGATCTCATTTATTACATTATTCATTATATATTGACTCTTTTTTATTTCTTCTAGGTCCTTGTTAAACCTTTTTTGCACCTTCTCAGTCCTTGTCTCCAGACTATTTATCTGTGATTCCATTTTGATTTCAAGATTTTGGATCATTTTCACTATCTTTATTCTGAATTCTTTATCAGGTTGATTCCCTATCTTCCTCTTTTGTTTGGTTTGGTGGGCATTTATCCTGTTACTTTACCTGCTGGGTATTCCTCTGTCTCTCTATCCTGTTTATATTGCTGTGTTTGGGATGGCTTTTCTGTATTCTGGCAGATTGTGGAGTTCTCTCTATTGTGGAGGTTTCTTGCTGTGGGTGGAGTTGTAAGGGTGGCTTGTCAAGCTTTCCTGGTTAGGGAAGCTTGTGTTGGTGTTCTGGCAGGTGGAGCTGGATTTCTTCTCTCTGGAATGCAATGAAGTGTCCAATAATGAATTATGAGATATCCATGGGTTTGGTGTGACTTTGGGCAGCCAGTATATTGAAGCTCAGGGCTATGTTCCCTTGTTGCTGGAGAATTTGCATAGTATGTCTTGCTCTGGAACTTGTTGGCCCTTGGGTGGTGCTTGGTTTCAGTGTAGGTATGGAGGCATTTGATGAGCTCCTGTCAATTAACATTCCCTGGAGTCAGGAGTTCTCTGGTATTCTCAGGATTTGGACTTAAGCCTCCTGCTTCTGGTTTTCAGTCTTATTTTTACAGTAGCCTCAAGACTTCTCCTTCTATACAGCACTGTTGATAAAACATCTAGGTTAAAGGTGAAAAGTTTCTCCATAGTGAGGAACATCCAGAGAGGTTCACAGAGTCACATGTAGAAGAGAAGAGGGAGGAGGGAGTTAGAGGTGACCCGAATGAAATGAGGTGGAATCAAAAGAGGAGAGAGCAAGCTAGCCAGTAATCACTTTCTTATGTGCAATCCACAGTCTGGACCGCTCAGAGATGTTCACAGAGTTATACACAGAAGGGAAGAGGAAGGAAGGAGACAGAGGTAGCCAGGAGGATAAGGGGGGGAATCAAAAGTAGAGAGACAGATCCAGCCAGTAATCAGTTCCCTAAGTGTTCTCCACCATCTGGAACACACAAAGAGATTCACAGTTGGGTACAGAAGAGAAGGGGGAGGGAGGAGATAGAGGTGACCTGGTGGAGAAAAAAGAGAGCCCAAAGTGAGAGAGAGCAGTCAAGCCAGTAATCCCCCTCCCAAGTAAAAATGGGTACTGAAGATTGGGCTCTTAAAGGTACAAAACTGGTAACAAATACCAAAAAGCAAAGATGAAAAATCTAGAGTAGAGGTTGGATTTTCAAAAATATAATATTAAAGAAAAGAAAAAAAGAAAAAAAGTCACAACAATTATAAAAAATATATATATGAAGTTTGCTTTAAAAAATAGTCTCTTTTTTTTGCAAAGTTATAATAGTAGGTTATAAAAGTGAAAATTAAAGGAGTAATAGAGGACTTAAAAATTTTAAAAAATTTTTTAAAATGATCGTAAAACTAGAAAAATATATCTGGGACTTTCTCTGGTGGTGTTGCGGGCAGCGTGGGGTCAGTATATTTCTGGCTAGTTCCTTGGTTCGGCTTATATTTTTCAAGATCTATAGGCCCCTTGGAGAAGGTGATGGCACCCCACTCCGGTACTCTTCCCTGGAAAATCCCATGGACAGAGGAGTCTAGTAGGCTGCAGTCCATGGGGTTGTGAAAAGTAGGACACAACTGAGTGACTTCCCTTTCACTTTTCACTTTCATGCATTGGAGAAGGAAATGGCAACCCACTCCAGTGTTCTTGCCTAGAGAATCCAGGGATGGGGGAGCCTGGTGGGCTGCCATCTATGGGGTCACACAGAGTCGAACACGACTGAAGTGACTTAGCAGCATAGGCCCCTTCCTGTGTAGTCGGTACTAACTACAGGGTTTTAATCTATTGCACCTGTCACTTCCAAGATGGTTCCCTCTGTTTTAGCTTCTTCTGTTTGCTGGTCTCTTCAGTGTCTGATTTCTGCCCTGACACAAGGGAGCGGTGGTGGACACTTTTTTATGCTCACTTGTTCAGTCGCGCTGTGGGGAGGGAGGGACGCTGCAAACAAATAACACTGGCATGTGCTTGCAGTGTCTCAGCCACACTGGACCTGCCCCTGCTCACAACGTGTGTGCTCTCCCTGCCCGCACTGCTCAGGCTGTAGGTTGCTCCACCAGGAACCGCCCGCGGCTGGCCCTGGGCTGCATGAAACTCCCAAGTCTAAGCCACTCAGGTTCAGGCACTCGTAGTCCTCAGAGGCGCAGACTCGGTTGGGCCTGCATTTTGTGCCCTTCACAGGTCCAAGCAGCTCAGGTCATGAGGTGTTTGGCAAGCGCAGTCGCTGCAACTTACTGCCTCCCCTGTCCCTGCTGTTTGGTTTTCTGGGTGTACAACCAGCATGTCTTCTCAGGCAGATGTTGACCGTCCAGAACCCCAAGAAGTCTTAGTCAGCAAAGAAGCCTGCTTGCAGTTTGGTAGATAATGCCTCTCTGGGGCTGCGATTGCCCTCTTCTGGCTCTAGCTGCCTATCACCAGAGGTGGATGGTCTGCAGCTGGCTAGCTCTGCTCAGTCATTTGTTCTGTGAGTGGGTCTGATGATGTCTTAGGTTAGGGCTTTTCACGTGGTAGCTATCCCACAGTCTGGTTTGCTAGCTCAGGTTAGCTCCCTCAGATTGCCCTCGGGGCATTCAGGCCCGGTCCTTACTCTAAGCAATGCAGCCCATGCCTCCCTGCCCAGCCCCCGCTTGCTAGTGGTAGGTGCAGGCGTCTGTGCTGCTTTTCCACTGGGGGAGTTACCACCAGGCACGTAATCTGTGGATTTTAATTATTTTTCCTCCCAGTTATGTTGCCCTCTGTGGTTCCAAGGCTTGCCACAGACTCGGCAGTGAGAGTGTTTCCTGGCATTTGGCATCTTCTCTCTTTTTAAGACTCCCTTCCCGGGATGTAGCTCCATCCCTACATTTTTTGTCTCTCTTTTTGTCTTTTATAATTTTTCCTATCTCCTTTTTCGAAGACAATGGGCTGCTTTTCTGGGTGCTTGATGTCCTCTGCCGGCATTCAGAAGTTGTTTTGTGGAATTTACTCAGCGTTTAAATGTTCTTTTGATGAATTTTTTTGGGAGAAAGTGGTCTCCCTGTTCTGTTCCTCTAGCATCTTAGGACTGCCTCCCCAATTTCATTTTTTTTTTCCTTCAATCTTCTACATCATTAAGCTTTCCTTCTTTTATAATCTTATCTTCTCTTAAAACATGGAGCTGCTTCTCTTCTAAATAATACATGGTGAATATGTGCATGGATGGAAATTAATTTGGAGAGGTATTACTTTTGAAAGAGAAGGAAAAAAAGGGATAACAACATAGAAATGTACTTTCTGAACTGGTTTTGTGCAGTCTTTCTCTTCCATTATGGCGCATCTGTTTTTTTTTTTTTTTTTTTTCTCCCTCTGTGCACATCTAGATTCTGTATCATTTCAAATCTATTTTTCTGGCACATTATGTTCCAACATGGGGCCATTTTTTTGTTCTTAAACAGATTACTTATTTCTTTTATCTCCTTGGGTCTCACTTTCTTTCTTTCTCTGATGGAAAACAAAACACCTCAAAAACTCCAGTATTATCCTATTAGAGCGGCTTTCCTTGGGCATTGTCTGAAGTTCTCAGGTTAACATGGAAAAAACATTGATAGATATTGTAAATATTATTAGATATCAATGTTAATATATTACATTTCATGATAATTTATATTGTATAATATTTGATTTGACCATTATTTTTAGCCTCACAATAGGCTGGCTGAAAGGAAATAAGACAACTTTTCTATTAGAATAAAATTTTCATTTTTTTAATCCATGATATTGAAAACTAAAATTCAAAAGATCAATAACATACACAAAATAAAGTGTAATGTTTACTTTTGACAATGTAAGAAGCCAGTATGTCAGAATAAGCATGCATAAGATTTAATTATAGGCTCAAATAGCCAGAGCCAGCCTTACTAAAACATTTTCCCTGACAGGCTATGGAGCCCCTGTTACTGAATCTGCTCAATAGCTAAAGAAACAGTCATCAATTTGGTGACTTAAACATTTAATTTGCTGATGACATGAGAATGTACATCTAGGAGAATGCCAATTGTGCACACAATTGTAAGCTGTATTGCAGACCATAACCAAATACTATAAAACAATGTAAAATAAGGTTTGCATGAACTATTTAACATACTTTTGACTGAGAATGTCCAACAGTGTAAATATTATTTTTCCCTTGTGGATGTATACACATAATAAAATTTGATGAGAAATCTCATTGGGTATTTTTACCCTTAATTAGTTTAAAAATTAGTCTGGAGAGGAAGTTTATGATCACTTACCATAATTCCACCTTTTGTAGTGTAAGGCCCCACCATGCCTGCTCTTCTTTACTGGGATTTCCAATCTATCACATTTCTACTCCTTCATCAATAGGGCTTTTTATCTCATTTCTGTTTCTCTGTTTTAAATCCCTTGGTTTCTGATTCCAAACTCTCTTTTCTTAGTGCTTGAGAAATTGTTTTGCTTGTTTTTCTCTCAAAGTCTAAGCCCAGTTACACTTCTGGCCATTTTCTTTAAACTGCCTTCTCCAGACTATGCCAGCTATAGGAATATAGAGAGAAAAATCAGAGATCCAGGTGGGTGGCTAGACTAAGGATCTGACTACCTCCAATTGTTTGGCAAACCCACAGTATCACCCCTCCTTATAGCCATTGGAGAGGGATTTAAGTTTTTTGTTCCTTCCAGGCCTTCATTTGAGAGCCTCATTTCCCATTTACTTCAAAGTAACAAGATTATCCCCTCTACCAATAAACATAAAAACAGAAAACATTAGGAGACAACCTGTTTAAATTCATAGCATCAAATTTCCATTTATTCTTACATAGAAACTCCTCTATTTTTTTCTTCCTCCCTCATAATTATACATTGAAAGCCATCTTCTCTAGTAGTGTCTTGAATGTGACAGCATTTTCAGGAGACTCATAATATCTATAATATCCATTACTCATTATCTTGCATTATATCCATTACTCAATATCTTACTCATTATCTCTTATTATTATTGTCCAAACTTGCCTGTCTATAATACAACTTCAATAGCTTTTAAAATGCTCTTCATGTGTCTCTCATAAAGAACGTATTAAAAAAAAAAACCTCAAAATATATATGATGACCCTGTGTACTATCTGTGTAACTCTTCTGTAAGTCTAAAATGTCTCAAAAAGTTAGAGGATTTTATCTCCTCTTACCTGTATCATCCTAATTCTCTGCATGTTCTCCTAGATAAACTTCGTGAAGAAGTTTCTTTTCCTCAACCCCTTTCATTTCCAAACTATTTTGAATTTTATGGTTAATGTCTGAAAGGACCACACCAGAGATTTCCGTCCAATAAATCTGATCAGCAATTTTAGACACAACTTTTGATTTAGCAGCAGTGTTTCACACAGCCCAGCACACATTCCTTTTGAAATATGTCTGTTGTCACTTTTTTTGGTCATAGTATGCATGGATTTAGTTTCCTGAATTCTTTTTCTTGTGGACTTCTTCACATATAAACCCTCACCATCATGTAGTAGTCCCACTAGGTCACATTTTCTATCCTGGCTTTATTACTATATATATGAAATTACTTCCCAATCAGTTATCTCTAGCTCAGACCACTCTTTGTTTGTATTTATAATTACTTGCTATGTAACAGTTTCTGTTAAATGTCTGAAAATGCACCCTCAAAATAATTAACCCTCACTCTCCCTACCTTTTCTTCACCTAGACTCTTCAACTCAGTGAATGTGCAGCCATTTACTTAAGTGTTTAAATATACATCTCAGAATCTCCCATAAATGACTCTTGCACATTTTCTTAACAATTTATCACTAAGTCCTCTTTCTAAAAATTCCTTAGTATGCCCTAGTTCCACTTAATACTTTATATACACACTTGGACAGCTTCATTGACCAAATACAAACTTTCTCTGCATTCATTTCTACTCCAACTTCACACATCATAATTAGAATGATCTTTAGAAATACACATCTGATCGTGTAACTCCATGTTTATAAGATTCTGTTTTACCATTTGTGTAGACATAAACAGTGTCAGACTTTATTTTTTTGGGCTCCAAAATCACTGCAGATGGTGATTGCAGCCATGAAATTAAAAGATGCTTACTTCTTGGAAGAAAATTTATGACCAACCTAGACAGTATATTCAAAAGTAGAGACATTACTTTGCCGACTAAGGTCTGTCTAGTCAAGGCTATGGTTTTTCCTGTGGTCATGTATGGATGTGAGAGTTGGACTGTGAGGAAGGCTGAGCACCGAAGAATTGATGCTTTTGAACTGTGGTGTTGGAGAAGACTCTTCAGAGTCCCTTGGACTGCAAGGAGATCCAACCAGTCCATTCTGAAGGAGATTAGCCCTGGGATTTCTTTGGATGGGAATGATGCTAAAGCTGAAACTCCAGTACTTTGGCCACCTCATGTGAAGAGTTGACTCATTGGAAAATACTTTGATGCTGGGAGGGATTGGGGGCAGGAGGAGAAGGGGACGACAGAGGATGAGATGGCTGGATGGCATCACTGACTCAATGGACGTGAGTCTGAATGAACTCCAGGAGTTGGTGATGGACAGGGAGGCCTGGCGTGCTGCAATTCATGGGGTCGCAAAGAGTCAGACACGACTGAGCAACTGAACTGAACTGAAACTCCACAATCTATGGCATGGAAATATGCATATATATGTATAGTTACATACTTATGCTATATATATATTTTTTTGTTTGTCATATGTATTTATATAAAATCCCTAGAATAGCTCTCCATCCTTCCTTTCCAATCCTAGCTTCTGTTGTGCTAGCTAATTTCTTGAGACTCAATGCCTCCTTCAGTTCACTTCAGTAGCTCAGTTGTGTCTGGCACTTTGTGACCATATGCCGCAGCATGCCAGGCTTTCCTGTCCATCACCAACTCCCGCAGTCCACCCGAACCCATGTCCATTAGGTCAGTGATACCTTCCAGCCATCTCATCCTCTGTCGTTCCCTTCTCCTCCTGCCCCCAATCCCTCCCAGCATCAGGGTCTTTTCAAATGAGTCAGCTCTTCACATCAGGTAGCCAAAGTACTGGAGTTTCAGCTTCAACATCAGTCCTTCCAATGAACACCCAGGACTGATCGCCGTTAAGATGGACTGGTTGGATCTCTTTGCAGTCCAAGGGCCTCTCAGGAGTCTTCTCCAACACCACAGTTCAAAAGCATCAGTTCTTCGGTGCTCAGCTTTCTTCCCAGTCCAACTCTCACGTCAATACATGACCACTGGAAAAACTATAGCCTTGAATAGATGGACTTTTGTTGACAAAGTAATGTTTCTGCTTTTGAATATGCTATCTAATTTGGTCATAACTTTCCTTCCAAGGAGCAAGTGTCTTTTAACTTTATGACTGCAATCACCATCTGCAGTGATTTTGGAGCCCCAAAAAATAAAGTCTGACACATTTTCCACTGTTTCCCCATCTATTTGCCATGAAGTGATGGGACTGCATGCCGTGATCTTAGTTTTCTGAGTGTTGGGCTTTAAGCCAACTTTTTCACTCTCCTCTTTCACTTTCATCAAGAGGCTCTTTAATTTTTCTTCACTTTCTGCCATAAGGGTGGTGTCATCTGCATATATGAGGTTATTGATATTTCTCCCAGCAATCTTGATTCCAGCTTGTGTTTCTTTCCGTCCAGCATTTCTCATGATGTACTCTGCATAGAAGTTAAATAAGCAGGGTGACAATATACAGCCTTGAGGTACTCCTTTTCCTATTTAGAACCAGTCTGTTGTTCCATGTCCAGTTCTAACTGTTGCTTCCTGACCTGCAAAGAGGTTTCCCAAGAGGCATGTCAAGTGGTCTGGTATTCCCATCTCTTCAGAATTTTCCACAGTTTATTGTGATCTACACAGTCCAAGGCTTTGGTATAATCAATAAAGCAGAAATAGAAGTTTTTCTGGAACTCTCTTCCTCTTTCGATTATCCAGAGGATGTTGGCAATTTGATCTCTGGTTCCTCTGCCTTTTCTAAAACCAGCTTGAACATCAGGAAGTTCACAGTTCATGTATTACTGAAGCCTGGCTTGGAGAATTTTGAGCATTACTTTACTAGCGTGTGAGATGAGTGCAATTGTGTGGTAGTTTGAGCATTCTTTGGCATTGCCTTTCTTTGAGATTGGAATGAAATCTGACCTTTCCCAGTCCTGTGGCCACTGCTGAGTTTTCCAAATTTGCTGGCATATGGAGTGCAGCACTTTCACAGCATCATCTTTCAGGATTTGAAACAGCTCAACTGGAATTCCATCACCTCACTAGCTTTGTTCATAGTGATGCTTCCTAAGGCCCACTTAACTTCACATTCCATGATGTCTAGCTCTAGGTGAGTGTGAGTGATTACACCATCTTGATTATCTGGGTCCTGATGATCTTTTTGTACAGTTCCTCTGTGTATTCTTGCCACCTCTTCTTAGTATCTTCTGCTTCTGTTAGGCCCATACCATTTCTGTCCTTTATTGTGCCCATTTTTGCATGAAATGTTCCCTTGGTATCTCTAATTTTCTTGAAGAGATCTCTAGTCTGTCCCATTCTGTTGTTTTCCCCTGTTTCTTTTTGCATTGATCAGTGAGGAAAGCTTTCTTATCTCTCCTTGCTATTCTTTGGAACTCTGCATTAAAATGGATATATCTTTCCTTTTTGCCTTTACTTTTCACTTCTCTTCTTTTCAAAGCTATTTGTAACTCCTCCCCCAACAGCGATTTTGCTTTTTTTGCATTTATTTTTCTTGGGGATGTTCTTGATTCCTGTGTCCTGTACAATGTCACGAACCTCATTCCATAGTTCATCAGGCACTCTGTCTCTCAGATTTAGTCCCTAAAACCTATTTCTCACTTCCACTGTATAATTTTTTTTCCCACTGTATAATTTTAAGGGATTTGATTTAGGTCATACCTGAATGGTCTCGTGGTTTTCCCCACTTTCTTCAATTTAAGTCTGAATTTGGCAATAAGGAGTTAATGTTCTGAGCCACAGTCAGCTCCTGGTCTTGTTTTTGCTGACTGTATAGAGCTTCTCCATCTTTGGCTGCAAATAATATCAATCTGATTTCAGTATTGACAGTCTGGTGATGTCCATGTGTAGAGTCTTCTCTTATGTTGTTTGGAAGAGGGTGTTTGCTTACCAATACACGATTTTCACTCTGCTTGGAAGATTCTCCTTTGTCCACTTTGCATATTACTTTCTCCACTTGCATGTAAGAATCCTACTTTTTATCTGCATCTGTGAGATGTAAGTGATCATGCAACTACTTGAGGAGGATGTTTAAACATCTTCTGAATATTTTTACCTTCATCTACTCTTTGCTTTCACTGATATGTTTCCAGATCACCCAGGAAGTCTTCCTTAAGAATGGTTTGAATAGAGACAGATTTCATAGCAGGACATGAGGAGCATGGACATACCATATGTTATTCACTCCTAGTAATTGTGGGAAGAATATTTAATTTTAACAATTTTATCTATCCACTCATCCATATGCAGAATTTTGCAGTTAGTTTTCTCTTTAACTTACCCCCACTCATAACCATAAGCATGTATTTTTTCCCAAATGCAAATCTGAGTATAATTAATATCTTACTTGACTCAAGATGATGTAACAGTAGGTGGCTTAAATGAAAGAGATTTATTTTCTTACAGTTCTTAAGGCTGGAAAGTCCAAGATTGTTCTCTGGAAGAATTTAGTTTTGGTAACACACTCCTCATGGTCTGCAGCTATCTACCTGCAAACATGGCAGGGTGAGGGAGGGCAAAAGAGTACAAGCTCTCTGGTGCCTCTTGTAAGGCCAGTGTGTGCTTGTGCTGAGTCGCTGCAGTCGTGTCTAACTCTTTGTAATGTTATGAACTGTAGCCCACCAGGCTCCTCTGTCCATGGGGATTATCCAGGAAAGAATACTGGATTGGGTTGCCATGCCCTTCTCATAAAGACACTAGTCCTATTATATCAGGACCTTACTGTACGACATCATTGTAATTTATGTATTATATTGAAGTATAGTTGATTTACTATGTTATATTGACATTGAAGTAAAAAATGAAAGTGTTAGTTGCTCAATTGTTTCTGACTCTGCGAACACATGGAGGGTAGCCTGCAAGACTCCTCTCTCCATGGAATTCTTCAGGCAAGAATACCAGAGTGGGTAGTCATTTCTTTTCCAGAGAATCTTTGCTAGCCAGGGATTGAACCTGGATCTCCTGCATTGAAGGTGGACCCTTTACCTTATTTAACCTTAATTACCTCCTTGTATACTCTGTCTCCAAATGCAGTCATGCTGGGTTTAATGCTGTGGCATATGAAATTTGGGATATAGTTCAGTCCAAAGCAATAAATACTGAAGTAGCTACATGGCTAAAATATTGACTTTCTTTTCTATAATACTCTAGTTAACTGTACTTAAATTGCTAACCACACTTCAATGAAAAAATTTACGAGTTCAAGGAAATGCCCTCAAATTATAAAGTTAAATTGCAATTTCCTATCTTTAGAGAAAATCTGAAGAAATACATGTTTACCAACCCAAGAAGCCTGATGCTATATTGTGTAATCAGAGTTATTAGTGCTGTGTAAGACAGAAACAGAATGGGTATGTTTGGAAGGAAATCTCAAACAAAGACAGAGTATTAAAAAGCAGAGACATTACTTTGCCTAAAAGGTCTGTATAGTCAAAGCTATGATTATTCCAGAACTCATGTATGGATGTGAGAGTTATACCATAAAAACAGCTGAGCGCTGAAGAATTGACGCTTTTAAACTGTAATGAAGAAGACTCTTGAGAGTCCCTTGGACTGCAAGGAGATTAACCCAGTCAATCCTAAAGGAAATCAACCCTGAATAATTGTTGGAAAGATTGATCCTGAAGCTCCAATACTTAGACCACCTGTTGCAAAGAACTGACTCATTTGAAAAGACTCTGATGCTGGGAAAGATTGAAGCCAGGAGAAGGGGATGATAGCGGATAAGATGGTTGGATGGCATCACAGACTCAATGGACATGAGTTTGAGCAAGCTCCAGGAGTTAGTGAAGGATAGGGAAGCTTGGTGTGCTGCAGTCATAGGGTTGCAGAGAGTCGAACATGACTGAGTGACTGAACAACAACTAAAACAATGAGAAGTATCATGGCTAGTTTGGAGGTCTTTAATGTTTGCCCCTTCTCTGTCATTCTTCTGTACACTTTCTTTTTATATAAGCAATTCACATTTTCTTTTTGTTGTATAAATCTGCTCTGCAACTGCACTGTTAATTCCCAGAACCATATCCAGAATAGCTTTTGCAAAATTTTACATGTACATTTAATTTAGAGCAGCCTGCAAGCACAGGGTTGAAAAATTGTCTAAAAGTTAAAATATATTTTTCAGGTTTAATAATTTTAATGCAAAGTCTATATGCTCTGTATTTTTTTTTTCCTCCTGGGGCAAGTCAGAAACATTTTTAAAAAAATTTGACATCTGTAGAAATTTTTAAGTGTTAAGATATTGACTTATTTTTATTTAACACCAATATTTTCTTATTGTTTCTTTGTATGTTTTATTTTTGTTTTGTTGTTGTTCAATCACTGTTGTGTCAGACTGAAATAAATTTTTAAAAGTATACAAATAAAGTCTCATTTTATATAAATATTGTCATTTGTTTTAGTGGTTAGTAATACATCTATGAGAACCTTAGGACCATTTTGCCATAATATTAAATGAAATTGTAAATTTTGAATGAAATTGTATGGTAAAACACCTGAAACATTTATTGTAATATTGCATGATATTGTTTCTTATGGCAAACATGATATAATAAGTTACATTTTAAAATATGTATTTGTTTTGTATAATTTTCTCATTCCTGGTCTGCCACTGGTTTACTGTCAGCAATTTTTTTCATTTTTCTAAATAGTTCCTTAAAAATATGTGAATGCTCTATAAATAATTTACAGGCAAGTTAAACTTTATCCAAAATCTAAGTTTTGCAGTTACTGAAGGCAAGATGGGTTTGAGTCTTGGAGATGGATGTGGAGCAGCAGGGATCTTGGTTCTGGTAGAGGCATCAGAGCTTATCAGAGTAAAAGAGTTTCAGGAGATGATGTGTTCTCAAATCCCCAGCTGACTTCCTTTGGATAACTCATGGCATGCCATTCAAAACAGATGAAATGCCTCTGGAAAAGGAAATGAGGAACTTGGATTTCTTCTATTGAAATGGGCAATAGAGAAGAGGGTAACAAAATAGTTTAGGGCCACTTGGAAACTTACCTATGATTAGGTCAGCATGGGTATTGTTATTTTTTCAGTTCAGTTCAGTCACTCAGTCCTGTCCGACTCTTTGTGACTCCATGGGCTGCAGCACACCAGACTACCCTGTCCATCACCAACACTTGGAGCTTGTGCAAACTCATGTCTGAGTTGGTGATTCTATCCAACTTTCTCATCCTCTAACTTCCCCTTCTCCTCCTGCCTTTAATTTTCCCTCCCAGTATCAGGGGCTTTTCTAATAAGCAAGTTCTTCGCATCAGGTGGCCAAAGTATTGGAATTTCAGCATTGGTCCTTCCAATGAATATTCAGGGTTGACTTCATTTAGGATTGACTGGGATGATCTCATTTCATCCCAGGGACTCTCACGAGTCTTCTCCAGCACCACAGTTCAAAAGCATCAAGTCTTCAGCACTCAGCTTTCTTTCTTTTTTTCTTTTAATTTTTATTTTTACTTTATTTTACTTTACAATACTGTATTGGTTTTTCCATACATTGATTCTTTATAGTCCAACTTTCACATCCATACATGACTACTGGAAAAACCATGGTTTTGGTTAAAAAGTAGATGTCTCTACTTTTTAATGTGCTGTCTAGGTTGGTCATGGCTTTTCTTTCCAAGGGGCAAGCATCTTTTAATTTCATGACTGCAGTCACTATCTGCAGTGATTTTGGAGTCCAAGAAAACACTTTGTCACTGTTTCCATTGTTTCTCCATCTACTTGCCATGAAGTGAGGGGACAAGATGCCATATTAATTTTTTGAATGTTGAGTGTAAAGCCAGCTTTTTCACTCTACTCTGTCATGTTCTTCAGGAGGCTCTTTAGTTCCTATCTGCTTTCAGCCATAAGGGTGGTGTTATCTGCATATCTGAAGTTACTGATATTTCTCCCTGCAATCCTGATTCCAGCTTGTACTTCATCAAGCGCAGCATTTCTCATGATGTATTCTGCATATAAATTAAATAAGCAGGGTGACAATATACAGCCTTGACATACTTCTTTCCCAATGGAACTAGTCCATTGTTCCATGGCCAGTTCTAACTGCTGTTTCTTGACCTTCATACAGATTTCTCTGGAGGCAGGTCAGGTGGTCTGGTATTCCCATCTCTTGCAGAATTTTCCACAGTTTGTTGTGATCCACACAGTGAAAGGCTTCAGCATAGTCAATGAAGCAGAAGTAGATGTTCTTCTGGAATTTTCTTGCCTTTTTGATGGTCTAATGGATGTTTGCAATTTGATCTCTGATTCTTCTGCCTTTTCTAAATCCAGCTTCTATATCTGGAAGTTTTCAGTTCACATACTTTTGAAGCCTAACTTGAATGATTTTGAACATTATCATGCTAGCATGTGAAATGAGAAAATTGTATGGTAGTTTGAAAAATCTTGATCATTGCCCTTTTTTGGGAATGGAATGATTACTGACATTTTTCAGTCCCATGGCCACCAAATTTGCTGGCTTAGTGAGCAGAATACTTTAACAGCATTGCCTTTCAGGTTTTGAAATAGCTCAGGTGAAATTCCATCATCTTCACTGGCTTTGCTCATAGTAATGCTTCCTAAGACCCACTTAACTTCAGACTCCAGGATGTCTGGCTCTAGGTAAGTGGCCATACCATCATGGTTATCCTGTCATTAAGACCTTTTTTGTACATTTCTGTGTATTCTTGCCACCTCTTCTTAATCTATACTTCTGTTAGGTCCTTATAGTTTTTTCCTAAACTGTGCCCATCTTTGCATGAATTGCACCCTTGGTATCTCTAATTTTCTTGAAGAGATTGCTAGTCTTTCCCATTCTATTATTTTCCTCTGTTAATTTGCTTTGTGTAGGGAACAAGGTATAAGGAAGGTTAGGAAGTGCTTGCAAACAAGACTCTCAACCAGGGCTGAACATTCTTGCAAAAGAGATGTTCTGCCCAGAATCCTCTGTTTGTTCCCATGGGAAAAGAACATTTCTTGCACACAGGATGTTTCTCTGATTCCTCAAAAGGAACAGACCCAGGGACAAAAGGGATTCTAAGTTGATAAGGAAGTTCTCAAAACAAAGTCTTAGCTGCAGTAAATAAGTTAAGGTAAAGGTTATCTCGCCCCACGTTGGGCACCGATGTTCAGCCCTGGTTGAGAGTCTTGTTTGCAAGCACTTCCCAACCTTCCTTGTACCTTGTTCCCTACATCTCCCACTTTATTTTCTTGCAGGTGCTGAATAAGCGCTTGAATACGCAAAGCTGCTTCTTTCAATTGTTTCCCTTTTCTCCAGTGCTGGTAGACTATAAAAGCAATGAAACATAAAGCAACAATTATCAAAGTATTCACAAAGGATGTTGTTGACAATGTAGATAACATGCCCTAAAGGACTGAGGTTATCTAATCCTTCTTGAAGACTCTTCAGTATATCAGAACCAATAAGATCAGGCAGTGTCTTACTAAAAGTTGACAATATAGTTTGTTCCAATTCCATAATTTCAGCAGTTAAATTCTGGTGTCCCACCAAAGACCTTTTCACCTTTTCCCAACCCTCACTCATATTAAAGGGAACAGGGGTTACACATAGGTGGGATGAGTTCCAATCACATTTTAACACACTCCTTGTAGCTAACACAGTCACTTGATCTCCTAACCAGGAAACAGTGTGTTGTAAATTCAATACATGAGGAGTCAATTGAGAGTCCAAATCATGCTGTTGTTGCCACAATAAATAAGCATCTTTATGCCACTCCCTGACAAAATCAGCAGTCTGTATGCCCTGATGCAAAGCAAGACCTCTACAGTTGCTGTTGCTGTTACTGAAGCCACGGCGAGAATTGATGCGATGACAATGCCAAGCATTCTTCGGGATCAGTGGAGAAGAGTTTGTACAGCATTCACAAGATGAGTGACAGCAAAAGAGTCTAACCAAAGCCGAGTAAGATTAACAGGCAACCAGAGTTCAGTCCGTGCTTTCACAATGACCAAAGAGTAATTACTGGAATGGACCATCTTGTTTTCAACATTTTCCCACCAGGAACGGTTTATACATTGAGTCAAGTTACAATCAGAACATGATATAAGTCCCAAAATTTCATTCCAAATCCATTGCCCATACTGTAAAGAATAAGGAAATTTTACACATGTTATAGCAGAGTAAGATTTATTAATATGCAAATAAACTTGAAACGGCCCTCTAGGGTCATTAATATTCAAAGTAAAGTTTCCCATCCATATAGTAATAGAGAAGACAATTAGAAAATTGTCAACTCACAGTGATAAGAGCACGATCAACAAACTCCTGACAAAGTGTAGGGCTATTAATCATTTCTTGAGGCAACACTGTCCATTGATAACGTTTTACGGGCTGCCCATGATTATACACTGGAATAGTAAAAGCAAATTTATTTCTTTTATTTGCAAAGGAATAGTAAAAAAGCAATCCTTCAAATCTAAAACCATCAAAGACCGATTCTGTGGAATCAAGGCAGGAGAAGGGAGACCTAATTGCAAAGCCCCCATAGGTTCTATACATTTGTTAACTTCCCTTAAATCAGTCAACATTCTCCATTTACCAGATTTTTTCTTAATAACAAAAACAGGAGAATTCCAAGGAGACGTGGAAGGTTTGATATGGCCAGATTGAAGCTGTTTTTCTACTGTTTTAAAGCCTCGAGCTTCACTTTTGGAAGCGGCCACTGCTCAACCCATTTAGAGACATCAGTTAACCATTTCAATGGGAGAGCTCAAGGAATCTGAGCAGTGGCTACAGTTTTCCGATGAGATGGTGAGCGTTGTTCCTAAAGAAAATAAAAGATCACTTCCCCAGATATTAATAGGTACGTTAACAATGTAAAAAGAAATACATACTTTCTTTCCATTAGACAATTGGCATGACAAAGGTTGAGCACTTCTCTACACATCTGCTATAGATCCTAAGCCTGTTAAAACAAGAGGACTTTTTTCTTTTTTCCAGTCATTAGGCCACTGCTGGAGAGAAATAACCGAAACATCTGCTCCTGTATCCACTAATCCTTCAAATTGTCTATCTTCAATAATCAGTGACATTAAAGGGTGAGAGTCATTAATAAGCATTTCCCAAAATATACTTTGTTCCGTACTTCCAAAACCATCGACTCTTCTCTTCCTACCTCAGCCTTGTTGGCAGTTCCTTGTTGGAACTGGAAATAGGGATGCGTAAGGTGGTGCAGAAGGTTTAATAGCCTTGGAAGTTCATTTTCTGTTTAATAAAACCTTCCGAAAGGCAGCAGTCATTGCTTCTACAGAATTTGAATCCTCCCCCGAACTCACATCTCTATCTGTCTCGGTGAATGAATCTGTACTATCATCCAGAGGTTTGGGCAGAGGCCGAGGTGAAGCCCCCCCTACATTCGCCTTCCTTCTCCTCACTCACAGGCACATCCTCATACAGGGGATCATCCTTCTTAAGAAAACATGAGGCGGCCTCACTGTCAGCAGCCATTAATTTTAAAGCCTGTGTTATAGCGCTACATAGAGTCCACAGCTTTAAAGGAATCACATTTCCTTTTTGATGCTGCCTTCTTAACTCTTTTTGTACCGCTTTCCATTCCCTCAAATTCAGCTGGACTTTTGTTTGATATTGAAACCAATAGCAATGCTGCTCTGTAAGGCAGAACAACTCACTCAAGTGGCAAGTAGACATTTTAATTCCTATAGAATGCAGGAGCCCCTTAACCAGCTCCATATATTGTGACTTTAAAGACGGGGAATTCCCCATGGTTTTTTCTTTTTCTTTTCTCTTTGGTTTTTTTTTTTTTTTTCTTTCTCTCTCTTTTTTTTCTTTTTTCCCAAAAGTCCCCCTTTCAGCGTCCCGCCCCGGGGTGCTTACCCTTTCGGTTCCGTTGTGCCCTGCGCTGGGCGCCAGAGCATCTGGCGAGATAACCTTTACCTTAACTTATTTACTATAGCTAAGACTGTTTTGAGAACTTCCTTATCAACCTGGAATCCGCTTTGTCCCTGGGTCTATTCCTTTTGAGGAATCAGAGAAACATCCTTGTGTGCAAGAAATGTTCTTTTCCCATGGGAACAGAGGATTCTGGACAGAACATCTCGTTTGCAAGAATGTTCAGCCCTGGTTGAGAGTCTTGTTTGTAAGCACTTCGACGGTGTTTGCTATGACCAGTGTGTTCTCTTGGAAAAATTCTGTTAGTCTTTGCCATGCTTCATTTTGTACTCCAAGGCCAAACTTGCCTGTTACTCCAGGTGTCTCTTGACTTCCTACTTTTGTATTGCAGCTCCCTATGATGAAAAGTACATTTTTTTGTTGTTGTTGTTGTTAGTTCTAGAACGTCCTGTAGGTATTCATAGAAAAGTTCGACTTCAGCTTCTTTGACATTAGTGGTTGGGGCATAGTCTTGAATTACTGCTGAATGGTTTACCTTGAAAACAAACAGATTATTCTGTCATTTTTGAGGTTACACCCAAGTACTGCATTTCAGACTTTTTTGTTGACTGTTAGGGATTTCTTCTAAGGGATACTTGCCCACTAAGGTGTGGTACTTATGAATGCCCTATTTGTTTTATAAGATTTTTCTGCTCTGGACACTGGGAACTCAATTTCTGGCTTTGTATGATACCTAGATTTAATTTTCTCCTGCTGTAATTTGTCTTTCCTAGCTTCAGTGACTCACCTTAAAGTGTCTCCAGGTAGATACTCAGCTGATGATTCAAGAAGACTTCTGTAAAGGCTTTGAGAACTCTGTCCTTCATATCTTCCTCCATTCAAATACACTGTACAAATGTTATTGACTTTCTTTTCTCAAATTTTGATCTCTGGTATTGGAACTCAATGAAATTGTGGGACTCTATGTTTATTATTTTATAATTGCTTTATATTTATGTGATTCATTCCAAGTACAACATGGCTGATTGTCATATATAAGTGTGATAATCTTCATTTCAATGGTAAAAAACAAATTTTAATCATTAAAATTATTTTGTTATCACTTTATACTTACACTGCATAATCAAAAATTTTAAGTGCTTTTAAGAAACATTTCTTACTTTGTAATAAGCTATTCAGTGTTTTCTGAGCTTTATAAAGAATATATTTCTGTTTTAACTAACTTTTTTGGCATGACCGTATATACCTTCCTGCTAAGAGACACATACTAAATAATAACAATAAGCAGAGTGCTAATGATAAAAATTATAATGACATCTATAATGTATGTTTGCTAAGTCTCTTCATTTGTGTCCTACTCTTTGCAACCCTATGGATTTTTAACCTGCTGAGCGCCTCTGTCCATGGGATTCTCCAGGCAAGAATACTGGAATGGGTTTCCATTTCCTTCTCCAGGGAATCTTCCTGACCCAGGGATTGAATCTGCAACTTTTGTGTCTCCTGCATTGCAAGAGGATTCTTTACCACTGAGCCATCGGGGGTAGTGATAATAATAATAAAATATCTTAAAATATTACACGTTTCAGTTCAGTTGCTCAGTCATGTGCGACTCTTTGAGATCCCATGAACTGCAGCACCCCCGGTCTCACTGTCCATCACCAACTCCCAGACTCCACCCAAACCCATGTCCATCAAGTCGGTGATTCCATCCAAACATCTCATCCTCTGTTGTCCCCTTCTCCTCCTGCCCTCAGTCTTTCCCAGCATCAGGGTCTTTTCAAATGAGTCAGCTCTTCACATCAGGTAGCCAAAATACTGGAGTTTCAGCTTCAACATCAGTCCTTCCAATGAACACCCAGGACTGATCTCCTTTACGATGGACTGGTTGGATCTCCTTGCAGTCCAAGGGACTCTCAAGAGTCGTCTCCAACACCACAGTTCAAAAGCATCAATTCTTCGGCCCTCAGCTTTCTTCACAGTCCAACTCTCACATCCATACATGACTACTGGAAAAACCATAGCCTTGACTAGATGGACTTTTGTTGGCAAAGTAATGTCTCTCCTTTTTAATATGCTATCTATGTTGGTCATAGCTTTCCTTCCAAGGAATAAGCGTCTTTTAATTTCATGACTGCAATCACCATCTGCAGTGATTTTGGAGTCCAGAAAAATAAAGTCAGCCACTGTTTCCACTGTTTCCACATCTATTTGCCATGAAGTGATGGGACTGGATGCCACGATCTTAGTTTTCTGAATGTTGAGCTTTCTCTTCTATAAATTTGATACAGATCTTGTAAAAACTTTCACATTTTGAGTTTTTTATAAATATCATACATTAAAATTTTAGAAGTGGAAAATGATTATTAATTTTTATTGGATAGATATACCCTTCCCAAATTTGATAGTCATATAGGTTTTACAACTAAATTAATTATACTTAAAAGAATTTCTAATCTTTCCTATCTTTACCTCTCATTATTAGATCTTTTATATAACAACTTCTTCACATCTGGAATTTATATTTATGATTTTCATGGTTATAAGGACTGTTTTGTGAGATTTTTATAAAAATAAACAAAATTATTTTGTATTAGGAAATATCTTTTATTTGCCTCCACACTTAAATATCTAATGAATAATTTAGGTTTTTTTTCATCTCATTATTTTCCCTTTATTCATAGAAGATGTCCATTTTTATGGAGAGAATCCTATAGAAAGCCCATGTGTCTTTGTCTTCTTTGTCTTTTTGTCCTTATTAATCTGTTTAGTTTGTGTAGCTTTTTGATTATTCTTACACATTTTAAAAACTACAATATATCTAGCTTTTGATAACTTTTCACCAAATTTTCATTTACAACTAATCATGAGACTTAATTTTTTAAGTTATTATTTTTATCCTCTGTCAGCTCTTTTTATGTGTAATTCTGATCATCTCTAAGTCAAATCTTATGTATTATTTCACCATTCAAATAGCAATTGTCAGTCAGACTTAAAAGAATCAATGGGTTTTTAAAATAATATTTTGTTTATGTGACTTGACAAAAGGAACTGAACAGAAAATGCAGCTTGCTCAGCATCTTCATCACTTGACCCTGGAGCTACCTCTGTGTCTTTACTCATTAAAATGGGGCACATGCATCTGCTGCGCTTGAGAGCAAAGATGTATGCAAATCACTTTGACACACAGAAGCAACAGTCTTAAGTTTCCAACAGATTATTTTTTATCACACCAGTCAATCGTGAAAGAAACCAACTCTGAATATTCATTGGAATGTTCATTGGAAATCAACCCTGATTCATTTGGAAACAAACCAACCCTGATGCTCAGGCTGAAGCTCCAGTGCTCTGGTTACCTGATGCAAAGAGCTGATTAATTGGGAGTAAGACCCCGATGCTGGGAAAGGTTGAGGCCTGAAGTAAAATGGTGTGACAGAGAATGAGATGCGTGGATGGCATCACCAACTCATTGGACATGAGTCTGAGCAAACTCCAGGAGATAATAAAGGACAAGGAAGCTTGACATACTGCAGTCCATAGATCAGAAAGAGTCAGACATGACTTAGTGACTTTTCAACAATTTTTTTTTTAAACATCTACTTCTGCTTCAATGAATATGCTAAAACCTTTGACTGTATAGATTACAAAAAACTGTGGAAAATTCTTAAATTGATGGTAATACCATACCACCTAACCTGCCTCCTGAGAATTCTGTATGCAGGTCAAGAAGCAACAGTTAGAACCAGACATGGAACAACAGACCGGCTCCAAATTGGGAAAGAAGTATGTCAAGGCTGTATATTGTCAACCTACTTATTTAACTTCTATGCAGAGTACATCATGTGAAGTGCTGGGCTGGATGAAGCACAAGCTGGAATCAAGATTGCTGGGAGAAATATCAATAACCTCAGATATGCAGATGACACTACCCTTATGGCAGAAAGTGAAGAACTAAAGAGCCTCTTGATGAAAGTGAAAGAGGACAGTGAAAAAGCTGGCTTAAAATTCAACATTCAAAAAACTAAGATCATGGCATCCAGTCCCATCACTTCATGGCAAATAGATGGGGAAACAATGCAAAGCATGACAGACTTTATTTTTGGGGGCTCCAAACTCACTGCAGATGATGACTGCAGCCATGAAATTAAACGATGCTTGCTCCTTGGAAGAAAAGCTCTGACCAACATAGATAGCAGAGACATCACTTTGCCGACAAACATCCGTCTAGTCAAAGCTGTGTTTTTTCCATTAGCCATTAACGATGTGAGAGTTAGACTGTAAAGAAAGCTGACTGCCAAAGAATTGATGCTTTTAAACTGTGGTGTTGGAGAAGACTCTTGAGAGTCCCTTTGATTACAAGGAGATCAAACCAGTCCATCCTAAAGGAAATCAGTCCTGAATATTTATTGGAAGGACTGATGCTGAAACTCCAATACTTTGGCCACCTGATGTCAAGATGTGACTCATTAGAAAAGACCCTGATTCTAGGAAAGATTGAAGGCAGGAGAAGTAGAGGACAGAAGATGAGATGGTTGGATGGCATCACTGACTCAATGGACATAAGTTTGAGCAAGCTCCAGGAGTTGGTGATGAACAGGGAAGCCTGGCATCCTGCAGTCCATGGAGCCACAAAGACTGAGTGGCTGAACTGAACTAACATGCACATATTTCATGGCCTGCAGGCTCACTCACAGTAACTCATGACCAGATACATTTCCATAGATCCAGAATTTCACAGCAAATGAGGCAGTTGTGATTTCACATTCATCTTAATGTTTTAATTTCCAAACAAACATTATTTTGAAAACATTATTGTGAACAACAGATCCAAATGTTGTTGTCTCAGATTGTTCAAGGTCAAGTAAACTTAATTTCATTCCTTTACTTTCAGCAATTTTATTTTCTCAAGATTCATACTTCTCTTTTAACTGCTATAATGAAATGTATGCATTGTATATAGTGTTGCTATCTTTATAAACTATTTGGATATACTCCATATTTATTCTTCTTGCTCTAATTTCATGGTTGTTGTGTCTTAAATCATATTGAGAATCCACATTTTTTCTCAATAATTGCCCCATTTCATTGTAATCTGTTTTAAAGAACTTATTCTCATTCACCCTTTACCTACAGTATTTTTCAATTATATGCTTTTCTGGTTCTGTACTGTATTCATTTTATAAACCCAAATTTATTTTATTTTTATTTGGTGTAAATTGACATAAAAAATCCTTGACTCTTTCAGATAATTAGAAAGGAATAGCATAAGGATTTAAATTAACTATAGTTTGCTTTCACTGGTTTATAGATTTGTATATTTTGGAGAAAAGTATACATAACTGAATCTTAAAGCAGGGCAGTAAAGTCTTATAAAATTCATTGAACTCAAAAAAGTTATCACACTTATGTGGAACTGATAAAAAAAATGAACACACCATTTTTATTGAAATATAGATGAGTTATTAGCTTCAAGTGTGAAACACAGTGATCCAGTATTTTATAGATTATACTCAATTTAAAAGTTATCATAAAATATGGATATTTTCCCTGTGCTGTACAATATATTCTGTATCTTATTTTAAATTTGTATTTCTTAATTTCCTACCCCTGTCTTGCCCTTTCCAACCTCCCTCTCCCCATTGATAACCACTAATTTATTCTCTATATCTCTAACTCCTTTTTTGTTTTTTCATATTCATGCATTTATTTCATTTTGTAGATTTCACAGATTAGTGATAAAAATAGTATTTTTCTATCTCTGCTGACTTAAATTCACTAAGCATAATATCTTCCAGGTCCATCCATGTTGATGCAAAAGGTGAAATTTCATTCTTATTAATGGCTAATATTTCATCCTCTGAGCATGTGTGCTCAAGAGAGAGAGACAGAGACAGAGAAAGAGAGACATGTTATTTATCTAATCATCTGTTAATTGACACTTAGGTTGCTTTTATAATTTAGCTATTGTAAATAATGCTGCTATGAACATTAGGGTACTTGTGTTTTTTCAAATTAGTGTTTTTCTATTTTTTGGATATATACCTATGAGTGGAATTTCTGGGCCATATGGTAGTTCTATTTTTAGTGTTTTGAAGAAACTCCAAACTGTTTTTCATAGTGACTGGATCAATCTACATGTCCCCAACAGTGTACAAGGGTGCTCTTTTCTCCATATCCTCACCAATGTTTGCTATTTGTAGACTTTTTGATAAAAGCCATTTTGACAGGTGTGAGATATCTTTTTGTGTTTTTTTATTTGCACATTTCTCATTAAAGTGTTGAGCATCTTTTCATGTACCTGTTGATATCGGTATGTAGTCTGGAAAAATATCTATTCCAATCTTCTGTCCATTTGTCCATTTGTTAGATTGTTTGTTACTGAGTTGTGTGTGCTGTTCATATATTCTAGATATTACCTCATTATTGGTTGTATTACTTGGAGAGACTTTCTCTTATTCAGTAGTTTGAGTTTCCCTGGTGGCTCAGCAGAAAAGAATCTACCTGCAATGCAGGAGACCCCCAGGTTTGATCCCTGGGTCGGGAGGACCCCCTGGAGAAGGAAATGGCAACTTTCTCCAGTATTCTTGTCTGGAGAAACTCATGGATAGAGGGCCCTGACAGACTACAATATGGGGTTGCAGAGACTCAGACATGACTGAGCGACTAAGCACACACTTTGAACAAAAGCTTTAAAGTTTAAGTTGCTCTCATTTAATTAGCTCTTACTTATTTTTACTTTCATTTCTTTTGCTTTGGGAGATAGAAAAATGGTGCTATAATTTATGTAAAAAAGGTTCTGCCTACATTTTATTCTAGGAGTTTATTGTTTCTTATTGTAGATTTAAGTATTTAATCCATTTTGTGTGTGCATATAGTGTGAAAAAGTGTCCTAATTGCATCCCTTTTCATGTAGCACTCCAGTTTTCTCAGAACAACTTATTAAAGAGACTGAATTTTCCTCATTGTATATCCTTACTTTCTTTGTTATGCATTAACTGACTTTATGGAGCTGACTGTGCCTCAGATCATGAACTCCTTATTGCCAAATTCAGACTTAATTGAATAAAGTAGGGAAAACCACTAGACCATTCAGGTATGACCTAAATCAAATCCCTTATGATTATACAGTGGAAGTGAGAAATAGATTTAAGGGCCTAGATCTGATAGATAGAGTGCCTAATGAACTATGGACGGAGGTTCCTGACATTGTACGGGAGACAGGGATCAAAACCATCCCCACGGAAAAGAAATGTAAAAAAGGAAAATGGCTGTCTAGGGAGGCCTTACAAATAGCTGTGAAAAGAAGAGAAGCAAAAAGTAAAGGAGAAAAGGAAAGATATAAGCATCTGAATGCATAGTTCCAAACAATAGCAAGGAGAGATAAGAAAGCCTTCCTTAGCAGCCAATGCAAAGAAATAGAGGAAAACAACAAAATGGGAAAGACTAGAGACTCTTCAAGAAAATTAGAGATACCAAGGGAAAAGTTCATGCAAGATGGGCTCAATAAAGGACAAAAATGGTATGCACCTAACAGAAGCAGAAGATATTAAGAAGAAGTGGCAAGAATACAAAGAAGAACTGTACAGAAAGATCTTCATGACCAAGATAATCACAATTGTGTGGTCACTCACCTAGAGCCAGACATCCTGGAATGTGAAGTCAAGTGGGCCTTAGAAAGCATCACTACAAACAAAGCTAGTGGAGGTGATGGAATTCCAGTTGAGCTATTTCAAATCCTGAGAGATGATGCTGTGAAAGTGCTGCACTCAATATGCCAGCAAATTTGGAAAACTCAGCAGTGGCCACAGGACTGGAAAAGGTCAGTTTTCATTCCAATCCCAAGGAAAGGCAATGCCAAAGAATGCTCAAACTACTGCATGATTGCACTCATCTCACATGCTAGTAAAGTAATGCTCAAAATTCTCTAAGCCAGGCTTCAGCAATACGTGAACCGTGAACTTCCAGATGTTCAAGCTGTTTTTAGAAAAGGCAGAGGAACCAGAGATCAAATTGCCAACATCTACAAGATCATGGAAAAAGCAAGAGAGTTCCAGAAAAACACCTATTTCTGCTCTATTGACTATGCCAAAGCCTACGACTGTGTAGATCACAATAAACAGTGGAAAATTCTTCAAGAGATGGGAAGACCAGACCACCTGACCTGCCTCTTGAGAAACCTATATGCAGATCAGGAAGCAACAGTTAGAAATGGACATGGAATGACAGACTGGTTCCAAATTGGAAAAGGAGTACCTCAAGGCTGTATATTGTCACCCTGCTTATTTAACTTCTATGCAGAGTACATCATGAGAAATGCTGGGCTGGAGGAAGCACAAGCTGGAATCTAAGATTGCCAGAAGAAATATCAATAACCTCAGATATGGAGATGACACCACCCTTATGGCAGAAAGTGAAGAGGAACTCAAAAGCCTCTTGATGAAAGTGAAAGAAGAGAGTGAAAAAGTTGGATTAAAGCTCAACATTCAGAAAACTAAGATCATGGCATCTGGTCCCATCACTTCATGGGATATAGATGGGGAAACAGTGTCAGACTTTATTTTTTTGGGCTCCAAAATCACTGCAGATGGTGACTACCGCCATGAAATTAAAAGATGCATATTCCTTGAAAGGAAAGTTATGACCAACCTGCTGCTGCTTAGTCACCTCAGTCGTGTCCGACTCTGTGTGACCCCATAGATGGCAGACTACCAGGCTCCCCGGTCCCTGGAATTCTCCAGGCAAGAGTACTGGAGTGGGTTGCCATTGCCTTCTCCATGACCAACCTATATAGCATATTAAAAAGCAGAGACATTACTTTGTCAACAAGGTCCATCTAGTCAAGGCTGTGATTTTTCCAGTGGTCATGTATGGATGTGAGAGTTGGACTGTGAAGAAAGCTGAGTGCTGAAGAATTGATGCTTTTGAATTGTGGTGTTGAAGAAGACTCTTGAGAGTCCCTTGGACTCCAAGGAGATCTAACCAGTCCATTTAAAGGAGATCAGTGTTGGATGTTCATTGGAAGGACTGATATTGAAGCTGAAGCTCCAATACTTTGGCCACCTCATGCAAATATACCTCTGTATATAAATAGGGCAATTATTCTGCATGTAATGTAATTACTGCTATGTTCTACAGACTCTGATGCTGGGAGGGATTGGGGGCAGAGGAGAAGGGGATGACAGAGGATGAGATAGCTGGAAGGCATCACCGACTTGATGGACATGAGTTTGAGTGAACTCCGGGAGTTGGTGATGGACAGGGAGGCCTGACGTGGTGTGATTCATGGGGTCGCAAAGAGTCGGACACGACTGAGTGACTGAACTGAACTGAACTGGCTTTAAGTGCATCATCTTTGGTGAGAATATCTGTGGGCATTTTGATAGAGATAGTGTTAATCTGTAGATTTCTTTGTGTTTTATGGACCTTTTAACAATATTAATTTGTGTAATCCATGGACACGAGATATCTTTCCATGTCTTTGTATCATCTGTAATTTCCTTTATCAGCATTTTATACTTTAGAGTATAGGTCTTTTTTTACCCTTAGTTGAAGCTTATTCTTATGTATTTTATTCCTTTGATGTGATTTTAAATGAGTTTTTTTTTTGCTTTATTCTCCTGATTATTCATTATTAGTATACACAAAAGCATAATTTTGTATATCAGTGTTGTCTTCTGCAACTTAATATTACTTCTAATAGTTTTTAAGTAGAGATTTTATGGTTTTCTTAGTACAATATTATATCCCGTGCAATAGTGACAGTTTTTTTTTTCTTTCCATTATGGATCCTTTTTATTTCTTGTTTGATTGCTGCAGCAAGGACTCACAATACTATGTTAAATAGAAGCGGCAGGAGTGGGCATCCTTGTCTTGTTACTGATTTTAGAAAAGAAAAATATCTTTCAGCTTTTCATCATTTTTATGATATTAGCTGTGGGTTTGTCATAAATGACCTTTATTCCCTTGAGGTATGTTCCCTCTATACCAACTCTAATGAGAGTCTTTGTCATGGGTGGATGGGAGGAAGAGCTGAAGATGAACGGGCTAGAGCCAGGGCTAGATATGAGCCTGGCATTCTCCTATGCTTTGTGGTCATGGCTCTCTGGTTAGAAATGTGTACATGTTCCAAGGTGCTGGAGCTGAAGTCCTTAGGATCAGGTCCAAGCTGACACTAATCATTCAAAGTGTTCTGTCCTTGGCAAAGCACCTTCACCCCAGTGGCTAGTAGCATGGAAGCAAGAAGAGCTGAAGTGGGTGCCTAGTACAAGCCTTGATATATACTAGGCCAGTTCCTAATTTCCTAAAATTTCTGGCAGCCTGTTATTCACCCCACCCCTCTGTGTACTCTCTTAGGGGCACAAGTCCTGATGTGATTACTTCTCTTTCCTACCTGGCTCCATGTGGCTCTTTCTTTATAGCTTTGGTTATAGGAGAGTCCTCTGCCAGTTTGTTTTCAGTGAGAATTTTTCAATGTATATTGTACTTTTGATGTGTTCATAAGTGGAGGTGACCTCGTCATCTTCCGACTCTGCTATCTTGATTTGCTAATTTTTTGAATTAATAAAGGTTACTAGAGGATGGACAGATCTTCTGCTATTTGCCTATTTTACAGTCCACATGAAGTGTAACTGTTGAGAATAAGGAAATAGGATGTTATATATATCATCCTTTCAAGGATGCTAGTAAAATTCTCATGTGTCTACTCTATAGACTATCTCTAAATTTTTCCATGTGCAATTTTCATATTGCGATCATTCGAATAATTCTAGTTACTTTTCACTGTGCACCACCAGTGGTGGAGATGGAGAAAGATGGTGATGAAGGAGAAGGAAATGGCAACCAATTCCACTGTTCTTGCCTAGAAAATCCCGTGGATGGAGGAGCCTGATGGGCTACAGTCCATGGTGTTGCAGAAGAGTTGGACAGAACTGAGTGACTAAACAACATGCACCGCCACTAGCACTATCATTGTAAAAGTCAGCCATTATTTTGGTATCTTTATTTGATGAATCACTTGAGAGATTCATACACTTAATAATCAAATAGCAAATTAATGTTGAGTATTTTCATTAATTCTCATTTATAGAAGAAGAAATTGAACATTTGTACATTTCTAAATTTCCATTCTTGTTTGGTCTGGAAATTGAATCTTTTTTCAAATTCACAGATAACATGCTTTATCTACTACTTCCCAGCATAGAAACAGAAATTTACCCGTTTGAAAAACTCTTGCATTGATGCAGATCTTCTGCTTGAAACATCAGTAAGAATTTGAGTTGGGAATCTATCAGTAACTATCAAAAATTACGCAACATTTGAAGAACCAAAATAGAATTCTTTGTTTGTTATTAAAATGTTTCATTTTATAGGATATGTTAATAGTACAGTTGTTGTTATTCAGTCGCTAAGCCCTGACTTATATTGTGACCCCATGGACTGCTGCATGCCAGGCTGCCCTGTCCTTCATTATCCCCTAGAGTCTGCTCAAACTCATGTCCATCAAGTCAGTGATGCTATCTAACCATTTCAAACTCTGCTGCTACCTTCTTATTTTTTCTTCAATATTTCTCAGCAACAGTGTCTTTTCCAGTGAGTTGGCTCCTCACATAAAGTGGCCAAAGTATTGGAGCTTCAGCTTCAGCATAGGTCCTTCCATGAATGAATGTTCAGGGTTGATTTCCACAAGATTGATTAGTTTGATCTCCTTGCAACCTAAGGGACTCTGAAGAGTATTCTCCAGCACCACAATTTGAAAACATCAGTTCTTAAATGCTCAGTCTTCTTCATGGTCCAGCTCTCACATCCTTTCATGACTACTGGAGAGACTATAACTTTGACTATTTGCACCTTTGTTGGCAAAGTGATGTATCTGCTTTTTCATATGCTGTCTAGGTTTGCCAAGGAACAAGCGTATTTTAATGTGATGGATAACGTCACTTTCTGCAGTGATTCTGGAGACCAGGAAATTAAAATCTGTCAGTACTTCCACTTTCTCCCCTTCTATTTGCCAGATACCATGATCTTAGTTTGCTACATTGAGTTTTAAGCCAGCTTTTTCATTCTCCTCTTTCACCCTTATCAAGAAACTCTTTAGTTCCTCTACTTTCTGCCATTAGAATGGTATCATCTGTATATCTGATGTTATTTTTCACAGCAATCTTGATTCTAGCTTGTGCTTCATTCAGCCCAGAATATTACATGATCTACTCTGCATAGAGGTTAAATAAGCAGGGTGGGTGACAATAGACAGCCATCAGTTCAGTTCAGTTGCTCAGTCGTGTCCAACTCTTTGTGACCCCATGGACCGAAGCATGCCAGGCCTCCCTGTCCATCTCCAAACTCCCAGAGTTTACTCAAACTCATGTCCATTGAGTCAGTGATGCCAGCCAACCATCTCATCCTCTGTCGTCCCCTTCTCCTGCCTTCAATCTATCCCAGCATCAGGGTCTTTTCCATGAGACAGTTCTTCACATCAGGTGGCCAAAGTATTGGAGTTTTAGTTTCAACATCAGTCCTTCCAATGAATATTCAGGAGTGATTTCCTTTAGGATGGACTGGTTAGATCTCGTTGCTGTCCAAGGGACTCTTCAAGAGTCTTCTCCAACACCACAGTTCAAGAGCACCGGTTCTTTACACTCAGCTTTCTTTATAGTCCAACTCTCACATCCTTAAACTACTGGAAAACCACAGCTTTGGCTAGATGGACTTTGTTGGCAAAGTAATGTCTCTGTTTTTTAATATACTGTCTAGGTTGGTCATAACTTTTCTTCCAAGGAGCAAGCCTCTTTTAATTTCATAGCTGCAGTCACCATCTGCAGTGATTTTGGAGCCCCAAAATAAAGTCTGTCACTGTTTCCACTGTTCTCCCATCTATTTGCAATGAAGTGATGGTACCAGATGCCATGATCTCAGTTTTCTGAATGTTGAGCTTTAAGCCAACATTTTTACTTTCCTCTTTCACTTTCTGCAAGAGGCTCTTTAGTTCTTCTTCACTTTCTGCCATAAGGGTGGTGTCATCTGTATATCTGAGGTTATTGATATTTCTCCCAGCAATCTTGATTCTACATACAAGTTAAATAAGCAGGGTGACAATATACAGCCTTGACATACCCCTTTCCCAATTTGGAACCAGTCTGTTGTTCCATGTCCAATCCTAACTGTTGCTTCATGACCTGTATACAGGTTTCTCAGAAGGCAGGTAAGGTGTTCTGTTTAAGAATTTCCCACAGTTTATTGTGATCCATGCAATCAAAGTCTTCAGTGTAATCAATGAAACAGTAGATTTTTTTTTTTTATATAGAATTCCCTTCCTTTCTTTGAGATCCAACAAATATTGGCAATTTGATCTCTGATCCTTTACCTTTTCTAAACACAACTTGCACATCTGGAAGTTCTCTGTTCCTGTACTATTGAAGCCTAACTTAAAGGATTTTGAGCATAACCTTGCTAGCATGTAAAATGAGCACAGTTGTACAGTAGTTTAAACATTCTTTGGTATTGCCTCTCTTTGGGATTGAAATGAAAACTGAGCCTTTTCTAATCCTGAGGCCACTGCTGAGTTTTCAAAATTGGCTGATATACTGTGTATAGCACGTAAGATTTGAAATAGCTTAGCTGGAATTGCATCACGTCTGCTAGCTTTGTTAATAATAATGCTTCCACTTGACTTCACACTCCAGGATGTTTGGCTGTAGGTGAGTGACCATACCATCATGGTTATCTGAGTCATTATGATCTTTTTTGTATAGTTCTTCTATGTATCGTTGCTACTTCCTAATCTTTTGTGCTTCTCTTAATTCCTTACTGTTTCTGTCCTTTATTGTGCCCATCCTTGCATGAAATATTCCCTTGATATCTGTAATTTTCTTGAAGAGATCTCTAGTCATTCCCATTCTCATGTTTACCTATATTTCTTTGCATTGTTCATCGAAGAAGGTCTTCTTATCTCTCCTTGCTCCACTATGGATCTCTGCATTCAGTTGAGCATGTTTTTCCCTTCCCCCCTTGCTTTTTGCTTCTCTTCTTTTCTTAGCTATTTATAAAGCCTCCTCAAGCAACAACTTTGTCTTCTTGCGTTTCTTTTTCTTTGGGTTGATTTTGGTTACCACCTCTTGTATAATGTTGAGAACTTCTGTTCATTATTCTTCAGGAACTCTGTCTACCAGATCTAATCACATGAATCTATTTATCACCTCCACTGAATAATCATAGGGGATTTGATTTAGGTCACACCTGAATGGCCTAGTGGTTTTTCCTCCTTTCTTCAATTTAAATCTAAATTTTGCAATAAGATGCTCATGATCTGAGCCTAAGTCAGCTCCAGGCCTTATTTTTGCTGACCACTTAAAGCATCTCCATCATTGGGTGCAAAGAATATAATCAGTCTGTTTTCAATATTGACCTGATGATGATGTCCATATGTAGAGTCATCTGTTGTGTTGTTGAAAGAGGGTGTTTGCCATGTTCAGTGTGTTCTCTTGACAAAACTCTGTTAGCATTTTCCCTGCTTCATTTTATACTCCAAGGCCAAGCTTGACTGTTACTGTAGGTGTCTCTGACCTCCTACTTTTGCTTCCAATCCCCTACAATGAAAAGGACATCTCTTTTTGGTGATAGTTTTGGAAGTTCTTGTTGACCTTCATAGAAACATTCAATTTCATCTTCTTCAGCATTATTGATTGAATTCATGGAGATGTGGATTAATGTGATGTTGAATGGTTTGCATTGGAAACAAATCATATCCTTTACCTAATACCTAATGCTAAAATACTATTTTTTCTCTGTCATTCCATTACATCAAAATGGTATTTTTAGTACTTTTAAATGATGATTTAGAAAAAAGTCAAGACTCATCAAATATCATGTTTACCTGTACTTTTAAAAAAGAGATCAACTTTAATATTTTTATATCTATCTTAAAGTCTGCAATATATCATCAATATGTAAAATTAACAAATGTTATCAAAAGATAATTAATTAATTTAATTCAACTAATTAAATTTTAGCACATTTTAAATTCTCAAGAATTTTATAAGTGCTATTAGTTTTATATTTTTACTATAACATATTAAATATATTTTGTATCATTAATTCAATTTTAATTCAATTAAGAATAAAATACAGCTCCTCTATGAGAGTCAGACATATAAGTAGATAACAAAGCAGTGTGTTATTTGCCATACAGAATCATTGCAGAAGGTGCAACAGTAATAGTAACAAAGTAGAGGCTAATTATATTTGGTATTGGATAAAAGTCAAAAAGACCTTTATGGTGGAGATAATATCTAATGTGAATTTAGAACATGATTACAGTTTACCATGAGAATAAAAATATAGACTTAATTATCTAGGAGTAAATAGAATCATTTAAAAGAGGGAAAATGTCCACATACAGAATTTAGACACATAATACATGATATACAATGTGAGCACTAATAATTATTCTAATCAAAATTATTAAAAATGAGAGCACTTGAAAACTTTCACTGTTCAGAATAGTATTCTCTGTCAATAATATATTTTTAATGTAAAGATATACCAAAAGATTTGAATGATTAAGGAGATATTTTGGTTAGTAACTCTAGAGATAAATGTAACAGATTTGTGACAAAAGTAACTTAAAACCCAGAGTGGCTTCCTCTCAACATTGTCTGTTCTTTAATGAATGCATGGAAATGATAATGGATTAAATAATAAACTAAACAATATGAAAATATAGATAAATCTCTTGGCTTTGCATCTGATTTTGGACACATAAAAAGAATCATTGACAGAGACTATAGTGAATTAAAAAAAGAAACCCTGAACTGAATGAAATATTCTATTGAGAGACTATAAAAAATAATTAGCCATCTGAAGAATGCAATTTGCAAAATACCGAGCTATATCATGAAGCTTATGAAGACATTTTAAGTAAAAGTTAAGGACCCTAATTGGAGATTCTTCATCCCAAATAATAATAAGCCTTGGTAGAGAAGAAGTCACTTCTTTTTCAGTAATAAACAATCCTAAACTGATCAAATGCATATACATATGCATGGAGATTCCTGAATCTCCAAAGTAAATATGTAAGTACAGTGTAAGAAGGGCAATATGGGTCACAATAACTTCTCAATTCATCTTAGGACTAATGAAGCATATGAGAAATAGTTGTGTACACACATCAATTTGTCATCTTTACCTTGATGCATTGGAAGTTTCCTATCTGACACTGTCAACGTTGGATGAAAAGTCACATACATCAACAATAGTAAGCATAGAATATGCATAATTGAAGGTCGAGATGTGATTAAAATTAAAGCCAGGTTGAATTCACCTCATAGACCATAAATAACAGGTTGATAATTTTAATGTTATACATTATTTATTTGAGTTTGTCAAGTTATTTAAACATTATTTTAATAAAATTTATACAATTTCTCAATCTATATTTTCTAGATACTTTACATGGATGTGTATGACTTTGAAACTAAGAAAAAAGAGAAGATATACTCATTTTAGAAATATTTTCCTCAAAAATAATTTTTAAATGTATTAAAATTATCATGCTACACTGATGTCACACACATAAGAATGATTTTCATTTTAACAAAACTTAAGTATCTACTTTCTGTGCCAAAATCTTCACCCTTTTGTTTGGTGCCTTTTTTTATGGAGCCACATTTTTCAAAATATCATTACTTATGTTTCTTGACATTATCATAATACTTGTATATAGATAACACTAAGTTATTTAAAAATCAATGCATATAAGAAGCAAATTATCCTTCCAATTTTTGCCAATTACACCAACTCTGTGAATTGTACTGTGGTACACACATTTTATGAGGTGCTGTGATGGTTAATGTATCAACTTGAATGGTCTAAGAGTTGCCCAGATAGCTGGTTAAACATTATTTCTGAGTATAGTCGTGAAGATGTCTAGAGAAGAGATGATCATTTAATTTATTAGATTAAATAAGGAAAACCAGCCTCACCAATGTGATTGATGGGGACATCACCCAATCTGTTGAGGAAACAAGTAGAACTGACAGGCAAAGAAGAGGCAAAAAGGGAGTGTTGTATCTCACTCTTGAGATACAACGTCCATTTTTATGCCCTTGGACATGAGAGTCCTGCTTCTCATGCCTTTGGACCTTGCCTGCATTATACCACCAACTTACTGGATCTGCAGCTTGCAAGCCCCAGATAATCATATATCTCAACCTACCAAACTGCATGAACCAATTCCCATAGTGAATCTCTTCCCATAATGAATCTCTTCTTATATATCTATATATCCTATTAGTCTATTTCTCTGGAGAACTCTAATATGGAAGTCATCTACAAATATCATCTTTCTAAACATTTTGTGTGAAAACACATGGATATTTTGTCTGTTTCCTGAAAACTGCACAAACTTTGCAACTAGTGAATTCCACTTATTAATATGTAGCATAAGAATCAAATATATAAAATCTATTTCATGAAAATTTTATCTTGGGTTCACTACTTTGAAGGAGGAAGTACATTTAAATGAAAATGCTAAAATATTTTTAATGAGTAAAATTAACATACAATTCTAGATTTCTTATTAAGTCCATGTTGGGAAATAAAATTCTTAAGCACATATTACAAATTAAATTATTTGATTTAATATATAATAACTGTTGGTGGATGTGAGAGTTGGTCTGTGAAGAAAGCTGAGCACAGAAGAATTGATGCTTTTGAACTGTGGTGTTGGAGAAGACTTTTGAGAGTCCCTTGGACTGCAAGGAGATCCAACCAGTCCATTCTGAAGGAGATCGGCCCTGGGATTTCTTTGGAGGGAATGATGCTGAAGCTGAAACTCCAGTACTTTGGCCACCTTATGCGAAGAGTTGACTCATTGGAAAAGACTTTGATGCTGGGAGGGATTGGGGGCAGCAGGAGAAGGGGACGACAGAGGATGAGATGGCTGGGTGGCATCACTGACTCGATGGACATGAGTTTGAGTGAACTCCAGGAGTTGGTGATGGACAGGGAGGCCTGGCGTGCTGCAGTTCACGGGGTCACAAAGAGTCGGACATGACTGAGCGACTGAACTGAACTGAATTGAATATATTCTAAAAGTACTGTTTGTATGAACTCTGTAAATCTGATGCTATGTAATGTACTGAAGAAAGGAAATGTATTATGTCAAAATGTTTTAAGAAAACTGGAACTAAGTATATTTTCAAAGTGTTCATGTGAAGAAAGTAAAGCTGTAATATATTTTAATGTTTTAAATGCTTTGCTCAGGAGAATATTATCAAACTGAAGAGAATAATAATTACATTATAATTGCATGCCTTTAAAACTAAGGTATATTTACTCTCTGTGTGTACGTATTAGGATAAAACATTTAGTTGAACTTTTTCTTAAACTTTACAGAATATTTTCAGTTCTATAAATAGAGAACTAGTTACTGGATATGTCTTATATAGAGTGTGGAGTCATATTTACAGTTATGAAATACAAATGAGTAATTTATTAGTACATACATTAGGAAAAATGTAGATAGGAATGAAGGTCAATTTGTAATTCTACAAATTCAGTTCTAAGAAAGAAATGGCAACCCACTCCAGTATTTTTGCCTAGAGAATTCCATGGACAGAGAAGCCTGGTGGGATACAGTCCATGGGGATGCAAAGAGTCGGACATGACTGAGTGACTAACACTTTAAACACTATCTAGACTCCATGGTTATTATTTCTCCCATTATTTAATTTTGTTAGTTTTTCAAAATTTCAGGATTGTTCACACTTACTAATCTTTTTAGGAAGCATTATTTTGTTTTTACTATTAATCTCTCTGTTCCTTGACTGATGGTAGTATTATTTATTAATGCATATATGTACCACATCTTCCAGTGGAGCTATTTCAAATCCTGAAAGATGATGCATGAAAGTGCTGCACTCAATATGCCAGCAAATTTGGAAAACTCAGCAGTGGCCACAGGACTGGGAAAGGTCAGTTTTCATTCCAATCCCAAAGGAAGGCAATGCCAAAGAATGCTCGAACTACCGCACAATTGCACTCATCTCACACACTAGTAAAGTAATGCTCAAAATTCTCCAAGCCAGGCTTCAACAATATGTGAACCATGAACTTCCTGATGTTCAAGCTGGTTTTAGAAAAGGCAGAGGAACCAGAGATCAAATTACCAACATCTGCTGGATCATGGAAAAAGCAAGAGAGTTCCAGAAAAAAACATCTATTTCTGCTTTATTGACTATGCCAAAGCCTTTGACTGTGTGGATCACAATAAACTGTGGAAAATTCTGAGAGAGATGGGAATACCAGACCACCTGACCTGCCTCTTGAGAAATCTGTATGCAGGTCAGGAAGCAACAGTTAGAACTGGACATGGAACAACAGACTGGTTCCAAATAGGAAAAGGAGTACCTCAAGGCTGTATATTGTCACCCTGCTTATTTAACTTCTATGCAGAGTACATCATGAGAAATGCTGGACTGGAAGAAACACAAGCTGGAATCAAGATTGCTGGGAGAAATATCAATAACCTCAGATATGCAGATGACACCACCCTTATGGCAGAAAGTGAAGAGGAACTAAAAAGCCTCTTGATGACAGTGAAAGAGGAGAGTGAAAAAGTTGGCTTAAAGCTCAACACTCATAAAACAAAGATCATGGCATCCGGTCCCATCACTTCATGGGAAATAGATGGGGAAACAGTGGAAACAGTGTCAGATTTTATTTTTGGAGGCTCTGAACATCTTATGTGCTTGTTAGCCATTTGTATATCTTCTTTATAGAAATTAATTGAAATATTTTGCTCATTTTTGAATCATCTTGTTTATTTTTTTGTCATTCAGTTATAGGAAAACGTATAAAGGTATGTTATCCAATGGAATACTAAATTTTCCAAAGGAAACTAGTAAATGGTATATGAGAGGAAACAGTGAAAATATTTTCCTCAGTCATCAATTTAATTCGTTTTTGGTAAAGAAGTACTGAATCCATTTTGTAATAAAAAAAGTTTTTTGATCAAAACTCAAGGGTCACTTAGAAATGTAATATACCCATTTTCTTTTTATCTTGCTTTTCCCCCCTTCAAATATATTGTGATTAAAGTAAACAGTACACACATTCAAGTTATGACAGATGGCACACATTTTAAATATTGAAATATTCCTAAGATAAACTGAAATATGAAAGTGATTTTCAAAATATTAGATTACTAATGCATTAAAATACATTAATATAAACAAAAGAATAAATTAATGGATTTGAAAGTAAAAATTACATTGATCCTTATACCAAAGAGTAGCGTCTTTGAAAATATGACATAATAAAATTATGAAAATTAGAAAATAATATATTCACTTAAAATGATAAAGGAGGGGGGCTTCCCTGGGGGTCCAGTTGTCAAGACTCCCATGTGGGTGTAAGAGTTTGATCCCTGGTCAAGGAATAAGATCCCACATGCCATGTAGGATTAAAAAAATAATAATAATAAAAGGGAAATGCATGCAGATCTAAACATTATAAAATACTGTACTTAATTTGATTAAATACTAACTGTGTGTATAAAAGTGTTAGTCTCTCAGTTGTGTCTGACTCTTTGTGACCCCATGGACACCACCAGCTCCTCTGTCCATGGGATTTCCCAGGCAAAAATATTGAAGTGTGTTGCCATTTCCTCCTCCAAGGGATCTTCCTGACCCTAGGATCAAACCTGGGTCTCCCACACTGAAGGCAGATATACTAAAGCACATTCTAAATGCTTGAGTACATTCTAAAGGCTCACATAGATGATTTGACAAGAAAATATAAATTTTAAAAAATTATGTGACGCAGAAGTAAACCTGGATGGAATCTGTAACGTATAATGACCATAAAGCCAAAACAAAACCAAACAGATATGTAAAACCAAACACGAACTTAGGGTATTTTAGGACAGAAAGCTTAGGCTTAGTCCCAAGACACTGAGATTTAGTTGACTTCAATTAGTCCTAAATTCTGCATTTAAAAAATGTGTGTGTGTGTGTGTGTGTGTTTACATAGTTGACAGTATTGAAATTTAAAAAGAACTTAGAATAATTGGTGAAAATAGAAAACACTCAGATGCATTTCATTCTTACCATTACCCATCTTACCATTTCCCATGGGTGAGTCACATCAAACACTGCACTTTGAGGCCACTTTTTTCAACTGATTTCCCTAATGGAGCAAGTTAGATATTTATAACTATGCAAGTATTGTCTACAACATTTGTATGGTGTGCTGTTTAAGGATATAGGTTTCCAAGTCAAAATGCCTGATTGAATTTCTGCTTTGCCACTTATTCTCCATGAGAACTGAAGCAAATGTCTTGTTTCTAAATTATATCTTTTTTATTTATAATGTGGTGGCCATGATAATGAATGGCTATCTTTCATATAATTACTGTGAAGACTAAAAGGCTAACATACATGAAGTCATATATTCTCTAAAAAGTTCATTGTAAGAAAAGAGATCTAGAAAAAAGGATTGACTGGTACAACAATTGAGGTGAATGTGGGTCTAAAGCCCAGCTCTATCACTTACTAATTTCTTAAAGGCTAACTGCACTATAAATGTGTGTGTTTATATTTAAAACAGAGACATTATTTATTTCATTTCCCAAAGATTATTTAGAGTTTTAATTATCTAATTTAGGTAAAGAGCTTTATATAGGGACTAGCAAAAAAACAAAGTCTATATCAACTACTGTTTAAATAAATCATAACCATCAAAATGTTTTTGCAATTTCTCCCTTTTATACACATATACCTCACCCTCACTGTAAACCCACTTCATGTCTCCCAGTGTTTATGGCTCCAAGCCATATGTACATGACTGATTGAAGGATGATTGAGAACACGCATGCACAGACACACATAACACAAGTATAAGACACAGTGTATGTGTGTGTGTGTGTGTATACGTATTTACTGTATACAGATTATATTTATCTAATTTATTTAAATTCTTCCTAAGCTGCCTTATTATATCATGTTATGATACCCTATTCAGTCTGAAGCTTGAAACTATTCATTCATACACCCGCATGATTAAGCAGTCTTATGGTATTTAAGTTTGATATATTTTGTACATTACTAAAATTGTTACTTATTTCATATTCTCTAGGTTTTTTTTTCCAGTTTTTGTTCTAAAGCACTTTCAAATATTTAGAAGAGATTTATAGGCAAGTCAAAAGCTTTGCAAACATCATGCAAGTCGTCTAATATAATTTGCTCCCAGCGCTAAAAACATCTGTCATTTGATACAATCTTTCATGTTAATTCATGGAAAAAAGAAAAATATCACATAAAATGAGATTTATTTTAGTAAATTATGAAAGCATAGTTTTATTTAACTGACTTAAACAGTTGCTGGTATTGTTCACAAGTTTAAGAAGATAAATGCCATTTTTAATGAAGAATTTTCTCTCAACTGTGTTATGAAACTATTGCAGAAATATGTCAGAACCCATCAAAATGTATGCAAAGCCTTTTTCACTGGGTAAATCATGGACGTGCAAAATGGAACCTCTGTATCTCCTCTTAAGTGTTCTTAAAAATACAAAATTCACCTAATCTATCTATATCGTGATTCAAATAATCTTTCTCAGGATGATGTTAAAAAAGAAACATGGAATTTATTTTTAAACAGTAGAACAGAAACTTTTAAATTGCAATAAACTGGAAAGTCAATGAAAGTTTACCTAAACTTTGTTAGATTATCAAACCCATAGTTTATTTTTAAATGTATCAGTTTTGTGTATTTATCACATATATCACACAGTACCTTAATTTTATGCTAGAATTATGAGCCACTTTGATAATTTTCTTAATATTCTAGAATGTGTAATATATATTTGTTTAGCTATAATGGCATTCTCAATGTGTTTTAAAACCCACGTCAATGATTTTTTAAGTTCTAAAGAAAAGCATATGTTCATGTTCAAATATTTGCTCCAAATTGTGTTTAATGTTACAGAAGATTGAAATAAGTTAATAAAATCAATGATTTGAATGTAATGGCTTATTAAATATGAGTGTTAAAATAGAATGATTTACTATATAATATCTATTTCAATAATGCAGTGAGTGAAGGGAAGAGTGAAGTGAAAATAGAAGTCGCTCAGTTGTGTCTGACTCTGCAACCCCGTGGACTGTAGCCCACCAGGCTCCTCTGTCCATGGGATTCTCCAGGCAAGAATACTGGAGTGGGTTGCCATTTCCTTCTCCAGGGGATCTTCCTGACCCAGGGATAGAACCCAGGTCTCCCACATTGCAGGGAGATGCTCTAACCTCTGAGCCACCTGCAGTGCATAAATGTAAAAACATTTTCATAATATATTTGGGTGTAAATTTAATGTAACATTCCTACTTGGTTTCAGGCCAACTCCATTTATTTACTAGATACTATATTATTTAAACCAGGAAATAGAAAGGTATGAAATGAAAGTCAACAAAAACATGCCTTCTGAATCCAGGCAGGATATATATGAATGTGGTGATCACAACTGACTCACCAGGTGAATATGGCTGGGACTGGAAGGTCTTTATTTATTATTCCAGGGAGAGCTTCCCAGCCGAAAACCGATTATGTCCTCTACAACAGTTTACATACTTTGAATTTGTTTCTTTAAATATATGGATCTATATTCTGGCTGCAAATTTGATTAGATTATTCTTGTTAAAAACCCATAACATGGTACTAACCTATATTTGATGAAATTTTACAGTTGGTTAAAGATTATTTTGCTTTGTTTTCTTATTTAACAACTATATTAATTGTCAATAATATGCAGGACACTTTGATTTTAGAGGGCTCTATGAATGAAGTAGTCATGGATCATTTTCCTAAGGAACTGATAGAAGTTTGAATTAAATAAGGAATTCAGAGAAAAGTGAAATTATATTATTTAATGGGATCAAAAAGTTCTCCAAAGAAATGTAGTTCTATCCAGCTGAACCTTGGAGGAAAAGGTGAAACGTGTATGTAAGGGTTTAGGGGTAATTCAGAGAGAAGGAGCAGTATGTGCAGAGGGACATTTGAAGCATGCAAGAAAACAGGTAGCTTATTATCAGCGGGACCACAGGAAGCAGTGAAAATTTATGATGGGAAAGACTTTGTAGGAATTTCCATGACAGGATAAAGTATTTAAGTGTTATTCATCATGCAGTTGGAAGATGTTAAAATGCTTTCACAGTGAGCAAAAAGATCAGTGTTATCCTGTTGGAAATTAATTAGCAACATTCCAAAGTATTTTGTGAAAGAAAAATCAAATATCTTGCAACATGTATGCTACAATATAGCACGTTCTTTTCCCCAACTTCATATTTCTTGAAAATTCATTCTTAAATCAAATAAGGATAGATGAGATGACAAGAGCAGGCCTGTAAACATAAAATGAATTCAGTTGATTATCAATAGTCAAACAAGTCCAAGAAACACAGAGAGTCCCAAATAGGATAAACCCAAGGCGAAACACCCCAAGACACATATTAATCAAATTAACAAAGATCAAACACAAAGAACAAATATTAAAAGCAGCAAGGGAAAAACAACAAATAACACACAAGGGGATTCCCATAAGGATAACAGCTGATCTGTCAATAGAAACTCTTCAGGCCAGGAGGGAATGGCAAGACATACTTAAAGTGATGAAAGACAATAACCTACAGCCCAGATTACTGTACCCAGCAAGGATCTCATTCAAATACGAAGGAGAAATCAAAAGCTTTACAGACAAGCAAAAGCTGAGAGAATTCAGCACCACCAAACCAGCTCTCCAACAAATTCTAAAGGATATCCTCTAGACAGGAAACACGAAAAGGGTGTATAAACCCGAACCCAAAACAATAAAGTAAATGGCAACGGGATCATACTTATCAATAATTACCTTAAACGTAAATGGGTTGAACGCCCCAACCAAAAGACAAAGACTGGCCGAATGGATACAAAAACAAGACCCCTCTATATGCTGCTTACAAGAGACCCACCTCAAAACAAGGGACACATACAGACTGAAAGTGAAGGGCTGGAAAAAGATATACCACGCGAATAGAGACCAAAAGAAAGCAGGAGTGGCAATACTCATATCCGATAAAATAGACTTTAAAACAAAGGCTGTGAAAAGAGACAAAGAAGGCCACTACATAATGATCAAAGGAACAATCCAAGAAGAAGATATAACAATTATAAATATATATGCACCCAATATAGGAGCACCGCAATATGTAAGACAAATGCTAACAAGTATGAAAGGGGAAATCAACAATAACACAATAATAGTGGGAGACTTTAATACCCCACTCACACCTATGGACAGATCAACTAAACAGAAAATTAACAAAGAAACACAAACTTTAAATGATACATTAGATCAGTTAGACCTAATTGATATCTATAGGACATTTCACCCCAAAACAACGAATTTCACCTTTTTTTCAAGTGCTCATGGAACCTTCTCCAGGATAGATCACATCCTGGGCCATAAATCTAAACTTGATAAATTCAAAAAAATCGAAATCATTCCAAGCATCTTTTCTGACCATAATGCATTAAGATTAGATCTCAATTACAGGAGAAAAACTATTAAAAATTCTAACATGTGGAGGTTGAACAACACACTTCTGAATAACCAACAAATCACAGAAGAAATCAAAAAAGAAATCAAAATATGCATAGAAACTAATGAAAATGAAAACACAACAACCCAAAACCTGTGGGACACTATAAAAGCAGTGCTAAGAGGAAAGTTCATAGCAATACAGGCATACCTCAAGAAACAAGAAAAAAGTCAAATAAATAACCTAACTCTACAACTAAAGCAACTAGAAAAGGAAGAGTTGGAGAACCCCAGAGTTAGTAGAAGGAAAGAAATCTTAAAAATTAGGGCAGAAATAAATGCAAAAGAAACAAAAGAGACCATAGCAAAAATCAACAAAGCCAAAAGCTGGTTCTTTGAAAGGATAAATAAAATTGACAAACCATTAGCCAGACTCATCAAGAAGCAAAGAGAGAAAAATCAAATCAATAAAATTAGAAATGAAAATGGAGAGATCACAACAGACAACACAGAAATACAAAGGATCATAAGAGACTACTATCAGCAGTTGTATGCCAATAAAATGGACAACGTGGAAGAAATGGACAAATTCTTAGAAAAGTACAATTTTCCAAAACTGAACCAGGAAGAAATAGAAAATCTTAACAGACCCATCACAAGCACGGAAATTGATAATGTAATCAGAAATCTTCCAGCAAACAAAAGCCCAGGTCCAGATGGCTTCACAGCTGAATTCTACCAAAAATTTCGAGAAGAGCTAACACCTATCCTACTCAAACTCTTCCAGAAAATTGCAGAGGAAGGTAAACTTCCAAACTCATTCTATGAGGCCACCATCACCCTAATACCAAAACCTGACAAAGATGTCACAAAAAAAGAAAACTACAGGCCAATATCTCTGATGAACATAGATGCAAAAATCCTCAACAAAATTCTAGCAGTCAGAATCCAACAACACATTAAAAAGATCATACATCATGACCAAGTGGGCTTTATCCCAGGGATGCAAGGATTCTTCAATATCCGCAAATCAATCAATGTAATTCACCACATTAACAAATTGAAAAATAAAAACCATATGATTATCTCAATAGATGCAGAGAAGGCCTTTGACAAAATTCAACATCCATTTATGATAAAAACTCTCCAGAAAGCAGGAATAGAAGGAACATATCTCAACATAATAAAAGCTATCTATGACAAACCCACAGCAAACATTATCCTCAATGGTGAAAAATTGAAAGCATTTCCCCTAAAGTCAGGAACAAGACAAGGGTGTCCACTTTCACCGCTACTATTCAACATAGTTCTGGAAGTTTTGGCCACAGCAATCAGAGCAGAAAAAGAAATAAAAGGAATCCAAATTGGAAAAGAAGAAGTAAAACTCTCACTGTTTGCAGATGACATGATCCTCTACATGGAAAACCCTAAAGACTCCACCAGAAAATTACTAGAGCTCATCAATGAATATAGTAAAGTTGCAGGATATAAAATCAACACACAGAAATCCCTTGCATTCCTATACACGAATAATGAGAAAGTAGAAAAAGAAATTAAGGAAACAATTCCATTCACCATTGCAACGAAAAGAATAAAATACTTAGGAATATATCTACCTAAAGAAACTAAAGACCTATATATAGAAAACTATAAAACACTGATGAAAGAAATCAAAGAGGACACTAATAGATGGAGAAATATACCATGTTCATGGATTGGAAGAATCAATATAGTGAAAATGAGTATACTACCCAAAGCTATTTACAAATTCAATGCAATCCCTATCAAGCTACCAGCCACATTTTTCACAGAACTAGAACAAATAATTTCAAGCTTTGTATGGAAATACAAAAAACCTCGAATAGCCAAAGCAATCTTGAGAAAGAAGAATGGAGCTGGAGGAATCAACTTGCCTGACTTCAGGCTCTACTACAAAGCCACAGTCATCAAGACAGTATGGTACTGGCACAAAGACAGACATATAGATCAATGGAACAAAATAGAAAGCCCAGAGATAAATCCACACACATATGGACACCTTATCTTTGACAAAGGAGGCAAGAATATACAATGGAGTAAAGACAATCTTTTTAACAAGTGGTGCTGGGAAAACTGGTCAACCACTTGTAAAAGAATGAAACTAGATCACTTTCTAACACCGCACACAAAAATAAACTCAAAATGGATTAAAGATCTAAATGTAAGATCAGAAACTATAAAACTCCTAGAGGAGAACATAGGCAAAACACTCTCAGACATAAATCACAGCAGGATCCTCTATGATCCATCTCCCAGAATTCTGGAAATAAAAGCAAAAATAAACAAATGGGATCTAATTAAAATTAAAAGCTTCTGCACAACAAAGGAAAATATAAGCAAGGTGAAAAGACAGCCTTCTGAATGGGAGAAAATAATAGCAAATGAAGCAACTGACAAACAACTAATCTCAAAAATATACAAGCAACTTCTGCAGCTTAACTCCAGAAAAATAAACGACCCAATCAAAAAATGGGCCAAAGAACTAAATAGACATTTCTCCAAAGAAGACATACGGATGGCTAACAAACACATGAAAAGATGCTCAACATCACTCATTATTAGAGAAATGCAAATCAAAGCCACAATGAGGTACCACTTCACACCAGTCAGAATGGCTGCGATCCAAAAATCTGCAAGCAATAAATGCTGGAGAGGGTGTGGAGAAAAGGGAACCCTCCTACACTGTTGGTGGGAATGCAAACTAGTACAGCCACTATGGAGAACAGTGTGGAGATTCCTTAAAAAATTGCAAATAGAACTACCTTATGACCCAGCAATCCCACTTCTGGGCATACACACCGAGGAAACCAGAATTGAAAGAGACACATGTACCCCAATGTTCATCGCAGCACTGTTTATAATAGCCAGGACATGGAAACAACCTAGATGTCCATCAGCAGATGAATGGATAAGAAAGCTGTGGTACATATACACAATGGAGTATTACTCAGCCGTTAAAAAGAATTCATTTGAATCAGTTCTGATGAGATGGATGAAACTGGAGCCGATTATACAGAGTGAAGTAAGCCAGAAAGAAAAACACCAATACAGTATACTAACACATATATATGGAATTTAGGAAGATGGCAATGATGACACTGTATGCAAGACAGGGAAAGAGACACAGATGTGTATAATGGACTTTTGGACTCAGAGGGAGAGGGAGAGGGTGGGATGATTTGGGAGAATGACATTCTAACATGTATACTATCATGTGAATTGAATCGCCAGTCTATGTCTGACGCAGGATGCAGCATGCTTGGGGCTGGTGCATGGGGATGACCCAGAAAGATGTTCTGGGGAGGGAGGTGGGAGGGGGGTTCATGTTTGGGAATGCATGTAAGAATTAAAGATTTTAAAATTTAAAAAATAAAAAACTAAAAATTAAAAAAAAAAAAAAATAAAAAAAATAAATAAATAAATAAATAAATATAGTACTCATATTTTTGTAATTATACACAATGACTCATATGCCACGATGGTATTTTTGAGCTTTAAGGATTCTTATTTGAAGAAGAAAAAAAATGATAATGTGTTTATTGAGATAATTTAGAAACGTAGAAATTCTATTTTTATTCTCAATAATTTGAAATATACTTAAAAACTGAAAAAAAAAAAAAAAAAAAAAAAAAAAAAAAAACATAATGTTCAACAAATATTGCAAACAAACACCCCTTATTTGTTCATTTGAAAATGTATTTAATTTACACTTATTTAAAATGTACATTTGCTGGGTATATAATTCTAAGCCAAGAGTAGTTTTACTTTCTCTCAGAGTATAGAATTTATGATTCCATTGTCCTCTGTCTTCCATTGTTTCTGTTGATGTAGCACTTTTCTTCCTTCAGTTCAGTTCAGTCGCTCAGTCGTGTCCGACTCTTTGCAACCCCATGAATTGCAGCTCGCCAGGTCTCCCTGTCCATCACCAACTCCTGGAGTTCACTCACACTCATGTCCATCGAGTCGATGATGCCATCCAGCCATCTCATCCTCTGTCATCCCCTTCTCCTCCTGCCCCCAATCCCTCCCAGCATCAGAATCTTTTCCAATGAGTCAGCTCTTCACATGAGGTGGCCAAAGTATTGGAGTTTCAGCTTCAGCATCAGTCCTTCCAAAGGACACCCAGGACTGATCTCCTTTAGAATGGACTGGTTGGATCTCCCTGCAGTCCAAGAGACTCTCAGGAGTCTTCTTCAACACCACAGTTCAAAATCATCAATTCTTCGGCGCTCAGCTTTCTTCACAGTCCAACTTTCACATCCATACATGACCACTGGAAAAATTGTTGTTAAACATATTTACTTTTTTAAAATTATGATATAATCATGTGAGTGTCTGGAGTAGCTTTACAGTATGTTTTAATTCTGACAGTATAAGTCCTATTAATTTTGTTCCTCGTAATCTTGTCTAGGATTTTTTAGGCATTTTATATTTCCCTGGGTTTCCCTTGTAGCTCAGTCAATAAAGAATCTGCCTGCAGTGCAGGAGACCCGGGTTCGATCCCTGGGTTGAGAAGATCCCCTGGAGCAGGAAATAGCAACCCACTCGAGTAACCTTGCCTGGAAAACTCATGGACAGAGGAGCCTGGTGGGCCGTAGTCCTTGGGGTCTCAGAGTGTCAGGCACAATTGAGCGACTAACACTTACTAACTTACTTGTATTTCCCTCTAAATTTTAGAATTAATATTGAAAAGAGAATTTCACATAAAACTATTGAGATTTTTCTTATGCTCTTTTTGTATAGCTAAATCAATTTGATAAGAATTAATATTGTGTTATGCTGCTGCTGCTAACAAGTGCTCAGTCGTATCTGACTCTTTGCAACCCATGGACTCTAGCCTGCCAGGCACCTCTGTTCATGGGATTTTTCCAGGCAAGAGTATCTGAGTGGTTGCCATTTCTTCCTCCAGGGGATCTTCCCAACCCAGGGATTAAACCTGTCTCTTGCATCTGCTACATTGGCAGGCAGATTCTTTACCACTAGCGCTAATAGGGTCTTCCAATCCATGAACTTATAATATTTCTACATTTACAAAGGTCTTTGTTTTACTCTGCAGTGTTTCATAGTTTTAAGGATGTTAGTGTTCTATAGTTTTTATTAGATAAACATTCAAGAGACCTAGAATATATTAACAGTACAGGAATCGTCTGTTCAAGTATCATTATGTGAATGACTTTACTATCTAAAATATTCTGTTATCAGTCAGGTCAGTTCAGTCACTCAGTTGTGTCCGACTCTTTGCGACCCCATGAATCACAGCACGCCAGGCCTCCCTGTCCATCACCAACTCCCGGAGTTCACCCACACCCACGCCCATCGAGTCCATGATGCCATCCAGCCATCTCATCGTCAGTCGTCCCCTTCTTCTCCTGCCCCCAATCCCTCCCAGCATCAAAGTCTTTTCCAATGAGTCAACTCTTCGCATAAGGTGGCCAAAGTACTGGAGTTTCAGCTTTAGCATTATTCCTTCCAAAGAAATCCCAGGGTTGATCGCCTTCAGAATGGACTGGTTGGATCTCCTTGCAGTACAAGGGACTCTCAAGAGTCTTCTCCAACACAACCTGAAAAATTCAGAAGGCATAATGTCAGTGTGTTAAAATTTTAAAATGGAAATTTTATCTTGTTTTTTTTTTTCCAGGAAAACTACCAAATTTATGTATTAATTTTCTAGTTTTTGTTTACTTGTTTGCTTATAGTTCCCTTAAAGTATAATTTGCACACAGTTTGGTTTTTCAAAAATAATTAAAGTTTTAATTCTTTACCACTCTTAATTTCATTTCCTTTGTTTTATTTGCATAGGTGACCTTCAATACAATATATTAAAAATTGAAGATATTGGAAATTATTTTTTCTTTTCAAACTCAGAAAAAAGCTGATTTCTTAAGTAGAATATTAGTTGCATATTTTTATATCTTTCCAGATTGAAGATGCTCCTATTCTGCATATTTTTAAGATTTACTTTAATTGTCACCTGTTTGCTTCATCAATTATTTCAATATTTTATTTAGCAAAAAGATCTTGTTGATTTTTTATTCTCAATATGCTAGATTACTTTGAATAATTTTTGAATGTTAACTAATTTGAATTTTTTCTAGTAAACCCCATATAGTCATGAAATATTTATGGATTCTGTTGCCTCATAGTTTATTTGGAATTTTTGTGTTCATGTAAATAGAACATATTGCCTTTACATTTTTTTTTCCTGTCAGATGTTTGTTAATGGCTATTTTCTGTATATACTGTGTTCTATCTCTTTTGGTAAACAGCCCATGTGTTCTTGAAAAGAGCATGTTGGATGTAGTGTCACTAAAGGACCTTCTTTAGCAATTACCTTTAGAAAGGACCTTTTTTAGCAATTACCTAGATGATTTGACAGTTGAGCAGATGTGGAATACTGATTTTTAGCAAAGTTTAAAGCCTAATTCTTCAATGCTGACACAAAAAGAACATTCAAAAAATTATTTATTTTGGTCCTTAAATGGATGAATCAATCCTCTAAAAAGGAGAAACCTATGTTAATGCAGCCTGGCATGCTGCAGTCCATAGGGTTGCAAAGACTCAGACACAATTGGACGACTGAACAGTGTTAATGTATATAGCTAAACAAATGCTGAATTCGTCTGCAAATTCTGGGAGATTTGAAAATCTGGTGAGGACCATATTATAAACTTTTCTTTTCCTCCTGCATTTCAATTATTTAGACCTGTGTCCTAGCCCAGGCCTAATTGTTATTGTACAAAAGAAAAAAATCCCTCTAAGATCAATGGTCCTGTCTCTAGGAAACAGGTTTCACAATTATGCTCCTTTTGCTTATGTTTCCAGCGAGTCTTTAATTTATATTATCTTCCTTCTTTTGTGAAAGAGTAAATATAGAAGACAAATATCCTTATTAGAAAATAAACTGGGGAATTTGATTTAGTTTGAGAGCCACAAGGACCTGTTGATGGGAATAATCCAAAGGAATAGAAAAGTGCTTTATTTGAGGGCCAAACTGAGCATTATGGCCCTTGAGATGCAGATTGAAGAAGCCCTTGACTTGTATTCTGCTGGACTACAAAATAAATTATGTTTATATAGAGGCAGAACTCTCAAAAGTACATGAAATATTTGCCAAAAATTAGGATTGGATGTTGCAAGAAGTAAGGATGCTTCATAAGTAAGAATTGGTTGGAGTCCAAAATGGTTGCGTAGTTACAAGGGAGGCCTTGAGGCCATAAGGTTGAAGCTGGCAGCTGCTAGCAAGTATTGTTTGAGAATGACTGGTCACATCCTTGGCCTGAAAGTTTAGAAAATCAAGTTCTCAGTAATGCAGAAATGTGTCTAAAACCACATTCATTAAAATCAATCAGTCTACCTAGACACAGTGGCCTCCCAGCTACATTTTGAATGCCTGAACCAGAGTTACTGCATTTTGATTTTCAAATGTGTTTGTTTTTTCTTTAATAGTTAAAAGGAGAAGTACAGTATATGTGTATAATAGCCACAAAACAGGCCATTCTAGTTAGTTTAAATTAAATCATATATAAGCCAGAACTACTTCTCCATACATTGATGTGTGAAAACTTCTTCTATCAGACCTCCTATTAAATACAGTTCAGCAGCCATGGGCACCCTTAGCCTCTCAGCAATAGACAATGTTGGCTAAGACATGGTGTAAAGGGAAGCTGACAAGTGCTATCTTTGAGAAAGCCACTCCCAAGAATAGAAATAGCACCGATATTAGACAGGCATGTTGTATTTCTTCACCAATGCTACATCAGGGCTTTGTAACAAACACTCCCAGCTCAGTAATTCAAACAGCACATGCTTTTCTCTATTTCCAGTCTATGTGTTAGGAGGGTGGCTCTGTTTAGGCTACTGGCTGACTTGGCTGGGCTTCAGCTGCAGTAGATTTTAGCTTTGTTCCTTGGTCTCTGTGGGCTTCCCTCGTAGCTCAGATGGTGAAGAATCTGACTAAAATGCAGGAGACCTGGGTTCTACCCCTGGGTCAGGAAATTCCCCTGGAGAAGGGAATGGCTACCCACTCCAGTATTCTTGTCTGGAAAACCCTATGGACAGGAGCCTGGTGGACTATAGCCCATGGGGTTGCAAAGAGTCAGACATAGCTAAGCGACTAACACTTCCAACACTTGCTCCATCTCTGCATTCTCTTTGCACCAGCACCTAGCTAATCATACTTTTCTCATGACAGATCACTGAAGCACAGACTGGAATCAAGCAATGCTACTTAAAGCCCTGGCTTCAAAACTGGCCTGATAATTCTGCCCGTATTTTCTTGCCCAAAGCAAGTCATGTGAATACAGACAAATCAGAAGGACTGAAAAGTATGTAAAATAGAGCATACTGTCACTCAGCTGGTAAAGAATCTGCCTGCAATGCAAGAGACCTGGGTTTGATCCCTGGGCTGGGAAGATCCCTTGGAGAAGGGAACAGCTACCCACTTCAGTATTCTGGCCTGGAGAATTCCATGGACTATACAGCCCATGGGGTTGCAAAGCATTGGACACTAATGAGCAACTTTCATTTTCTGAGCATTAGAAACTTACATGCAAAGTATGAATATACAATTCCAGTATAGGGAGAGAATAGAAAACTGAGGAGAATACCCACCCCCCCACACACACACACACATACAAGCGTTGTCATTCTGTTCAAATCTAGGAATCAGACAAGATACACCTCCTCAGTAGTGGAATCAGGAAAAAGTTAGCAAAAGGTTTAGGGTTAGAAATGTATCTCTGTTCACAGAATAATAATACCAATAATGGGAAGAAAAATTTTCCTTTAAAAACTAGTACATAATTATTGTTGTACTGGGTGAAGATGTAATACAATCAGCACAAAAACAAGTTTGATTTACGTACGGTCTTTTCAGAGTCAGGAAGTGTTATTTCTTCTTAACTGGAAATGAGAGACAATGATCATTTTATGTGTCAAAGATCACATGCATTGCAGTTTCTACAGGCCTCATTCCTTGACAGTATAAAGAAATTTAGAGGAATTGGAACAAAGATGCTTTGAACTCCCATTGTTCTACTTGAAGTTATTACGTCACAGGGTTTGCTCCAAAATTTATCTTAGGACTAAGGCCTTTTATATAATTTGGACTTCTAACAAGAAAATACAATTCCAAGATTCATTGTGTGAGTGAATTGATTGTCTCATTTTTGGAAACTGCTTGTTTTACTATAAAGCAGGATAATTTAACTGGACAAAATAGTGGTATGTACATTGTCAGATTATCAGCTCAGACACTTTTCAGGGACGATAGCTTTGAAAAAAAACTTAAAAGAGGCTAAGAAGGGGAAAATAAATATAGAAACACATTAAGTTTTTCTTAAGTGCCTTTTGGGAGTATAATTTAAAATAACTCCTGGAGTGAATAATACTTTAAACTTATCTAAATAGAAGCAGAATAAAGAGCATATTCCTGATTTAGAATCTTTGTTCATTTATCTGCTTTAAAATTTTACAAAGTTACTTTGCCTTCAAAATCCTACATAAAACTAATTGACTTCCTGTAGCACCATTCACAAAACTTCACAAAGTAAGCAAAAATAGATGATTGTGATTGATGAAGGTTAAATCTTGCCTGTAGCAACAGAAATCTTTGTTTTTAATATAGATTTTTATTGAAACTTTTTAAAGAGTATAAGCTATTTTTATGAAGTTGTCCATATTCATTCAATATTGATAATATTTTAAAGCTAATAGATTTCATCAGCAACAAAACATCACTTGCTCATTTAATAGATTAACATTGATATGACTTCTTTTAAAAGATTCAGGATAGGTTATAAGACATTCAGTCCAGCTCTGTGTAAGATAAGTATTATATATATCACAGATGTGTATATTATATGCTTGTATTATACAATATATATCTATGATATGTATGTATTATACAATGTGTCTATAATAAAAGATTATTATAGTTCATATAAATAATACATTATTAAAATATACTGTGAAAATTAAACTTTAATTCAAAGAAATAAACAACAGGGTAAGAAGGTATAGCTGTCTATAATGCCAATAGAGAAAATGAAATAAAAAATTCTTGATTAATCCACAGAAAAAGGAAAGAAGGAAAGGAATTTTACTTAGCAAGGCAAAAAATAGTAAATGATTCTTACACTCAACAGCATGCATGGAGCTCAAGATGCTGAGTAGGGTTTAAGAAGCAGGACAATTAAAACCCATACAAATAGAGGGGGGTGTTTATGTGTCTATGTGTGTTTTGGACAAAACTAATGTTTCATGAGAAAAATAACCCAGAATTTGATTGCTGCCAGATGAGGAAATTAAGAAAACGGAAACAAGGAAACTTTTGGCATAAGAAAACGTGTTCTACACATTGATAGGGGTGTAGGTTACATGGATGACTGTCACTTGTCTGAACTATCAATTTAAATATACAAATAAACTTAATAAAATTATTTTCCATAGTAATATGAATGTTTCTAAAACATTTTCTGTGAGCTCCAGACTTGGGGAAAAATAGTAATTTCATTGACTTTCTTTTTTCACAGATGAAGCAGGGTGTTATAAACATGAAAAGAGGACAGACTAGAATGCCCACTCAGTGCAGATTGAATTGGAATTTTCAGTGCTAGTATAAATTAAAGAGTATAAGTACAGATTAGTACATAAAACTTTATATATACATACATCTTATATATATGTAGTTTTATATATTTGTATATATATATAAAAGCTACATATAGTTTTATATATTTGTATATATGTATGAGGAGCTTCCCTGGTGTTACTAGTGGTAAAGAACCCACCTACCAATGCAGGAGACATAAGAGGTGTGGATTTGATCCCTGAGTCAAGAAGATCCCTGGAGAACGGTTTGGTGACCCACTCCAGTATGCTTGCCTGGAGAATCCCCATGGACAAAGGAGCCTGGCAGGCTACATTCCATAGGGTCTCGTATATATGAACCTAAAATTCATACATAATTGTATGTATATATGTATTGCATATGTACATTTGTACTTCTTTCTAGTTCTATTTTCTGAAAAAACCCAGAAGAAATAACACACCAATGTCAATAAGCACACGTAACATCCATATCTTAGTTTTTAGACAATTAATACTTTTGTCTGAAGCAGTTTGATTGTAGTAAAATTGAACAGAGTAGAGATAGTTCCCATATATCTATTCATCTTTCTCTCCTCAGTTTCCCCTGTTATCATCTTATATTAGGATGAAATTTTGTTGTGTTGATGAACTAACACTAATACATTATTATTAGCTAAAATTCACATTTTACATCAAAGTTTGTTATTTGTATTATACACTCTACACGTTTTGATGAATGAATAATGACCTAGATCCAGCATTACAATAATTTCACTGCCCTGCTCTACCAATTTATTCTTTTTTCTCTCCACACCTACTTTGGCATCCTGGAGATCACTGATCCTTTTACTGTGTCCACAGTTTTGCCTTCTACAGAGTGTCATATAGTTGGAGTCAAGTAATATGTTGCCTTTTTAGATTGGCTTCTTCGGTTAGCAATATGCAATTAACATTCCTCCATCTCTTTTCACAGCTTGAGAACGTGTTTCTTTTTATTATTGAATGATATAGTATTTAATGGATTTACCACCATCAGTTCATCCATTCACTGAAGAACACCTTGGTTGCTTCCAAATTTTGGCAACCTTGCATATAATTGCTATAAACTTTAGTGTGAAGTTTTCACATAGGCAGAAGTTTTGAGCTCACTTGGATAAATGCCTTGGAGCACCATTGTTAGATTTTTCTGGTAAGACTACGTTTAGCTATACAGGAGATTCAGGTTCAATCCCAGGTTTAGCTGCGTAAGAAACTGCCAAACTGTCTTCCAAAGTGGCTGTTCCATTTTGCATTCCCATAACCAATAAACGAGAATTCCTACTGCTCCATATCCTCACCAGCATTTAGTGTTGTCAGTGGTTTCGACTTTAGCCTTTGTAATAGGTGTGTAATGACATCTCTTTGCTGTTGTTGTTTTCAATTTTCTAAAGACATATGTTGACAATGCTTTCATATATTTATTTACCATTTTTTATATTTTCTTTGATAGTTGTTCAGATATTTTCCCTCTTGTTGATAGTTTCATTTGTTTTCTTGTTGAGTTTTTAAGAGTTCTTAATATATTTTAGATAATAATCCTTTATCAGATAAATATTTTGCAATTTCTTCCTACATGATTTGTATATTTATTCCCTTAATATCGTCTTTCACAGAGAAGTTCTTAATGTTAATGACTTCCAACTTACTTCTTTTTCCCCTTCATAGATTGTGCCTTTGGTAGTGTAAAAAAAAAAAAAAAAAAAAAAAACCTCTAGACACCCTAGATTTTCTCCTGTGTTATCTTCTAGGAACTTTATGGTTTTGCATTATACATATAGGTCTATAATCAATTTGTAGTTCCTATATAAAATTATTAGGTTTCTAAAATATTTTTACAGGTGTATGTCTAGCTTTTACAGCACATTTGTTCAGAAAGTATTCTTATCCATTGAATACCTTTTCTCCTTTGTGAAAGACCAGTTGGCTATATGTATATAGGTCTATTTCTGGCCTCTCTATTCTATTTCATTTATCTAGTTGTCTATTCTTTGGCCAATATCATCTGACGTTTTTTCTTTTTAAAAGAAAAAAATAACACGTAAATCAACTACTTATTTGAGCATAGTTGATTTACAATGCTGTGTTAGTTTTAGATGTACAGACAGTACATATTACTTTGATTACTGTAGCTTTGTACTTACTCTTGAAATCACATACTGTTAGTCCTATGAATTTGTCCTCACTTGAGGTTGTGTTAGCTGTTCTTTTTTTCTTTTCCATATGTAGTTTAGAATGTAGTACAGTTTGTTAATATCCAAGTAATATTGAGGTTTTGATTGAGATTTCATTGACTCTATGAAGAACTGACATCTTGACATTATTGAGTCTTCCAATACATACATATGTAATCTTCATTTAAAGAAAGCTTCTTTGATGTCTTTTACCAGAGATTTATTTTTTTTTAAGATTTTTTGATGTTGACCATTTTTAAAGTCCTTGTTAAATTTGTTACAATATTGTTTTTGCTGTTTATGTTTTGGTTTTTGGCTACAAGGCATATGTGATCTTAGTTCCACAACCAGGGATTCAACCCATACCTTTTGCATTGAAAGGTGAAAAAAAAATTTTAAAAAAGCCTAGCCATTGGACCACCAGGGAAGTTCCTTACCAAAAAGTTATTGCTTTCTTTATATATAAAATTGCTTATTAGGTTTATGCTTAAAGTTTTTGCTGTTAAATAGTATGTTTAAATTTAAAATTCCAATTATTTGTTGTTATTTATGAGACAACAAATGACTCATGTAATACACTTGCATCTTGCAATGTTTCCATAAATGCTTATTAGTTACTAGGAGTTTTTTATTGGCTTTTTGGGATTTTTAACTAAGACAGTCATGTACTTTGCAAACCACTACAGTTTTATTTCTTCCTTCTCAATCTGTATGCCTCTTTTGTTCTTTTCTGATTATATTAGCTAGGACTTCCAGTACAATATTGACTGGGGAGGGGTGAAAGTAGGCATTCTTGCCTTGGTCCCATATTTTAACTCTTATATCATTTTCCACTGAAACAATCCAAGGATCATTAGAGAAAACTCCATTTCCTGATAAACTTAGGCTGAGAAAAATTAAGATGAACTTGTAATACCTCAGGGTGCTAGAAATGAGGGAAACAGTCAAAAAAACAGTGTAGACAGAGGGAAAAGAAATATGGGCCAGCTTGAAGAGGCTTTCAGTGGGGACATCTAGAATAATTTGGACATCAAAATAAATAGTGGTAGCACTTGATTATAATTCACTTAATAAAGTTTCATTAGCTATTAGTGTTATAAACAAATGGACAGAAAAGTTAAAGAGAAGAAATAGTGCTTTCTTGCAAAAAAAATCAGCTAATAAATACATAAAGAATGATGTAATTATATAATCATTGTGTCTGTGTGCTTAGTTGCTCAGTAGTGTCCGACTCTGTGACCTCCTGGACTGTAGCCCACCAGACTCCTCTGTCCATGGGATTTTCCAGGCAAGAATACTGGTGTGGGTTGCTATTCCCTTCTCCAGAGGATCTTCCCGATCCCAGGATTGAACTTACATTTCCTACATTGGCAAGCAGAGCCATTACCAGGTGACTCCTTACTGAGCCATCTGGTAATCACTGAACCCCATATAATCATTAATAGTTGGTAAAACTATTGGTCAGTAGTATAGTGAAGAGAAATAAGATATTTATGGGGTCTGAAAAGTATCTTGCTATAAATTACTTATTAATGACAATATGGAAAATAAAAACTTTACACAGGAGAGATACAGTGGACTCCACCTAAACCAACTGATCAAAATTAATATTACCAACTTTAGGATGGGCTTCCCAAGTGACATTAGAAAGAACCTGCCTGCCAACATGAATTTGATCCCTGGGTCAGGAAGATCCCCTGGTGGAGGCCTTGGCAACCCATTCCCGTATTCTTGCCTGGAGAATCCTGCAGACAGAAGAGCCTGGCAGGCTGCAGTCCATGCGGTCACACAGAGTCGGACACGACTAAAGCAACTTAGCACAGAACTTTAGGATAATCAAATATTACATGGCTTCTAATATGATTACCATGATGAACACATCATATTTGTAGTAATATAAACAAAATGCATAACTTGAACCTAATCTGAAAGAAATATTGTATAAATCCTAATTGAGGGACATTCTACAAAAATAACTCACCTTTAGATCACAGAATGGTTCAGATTTTAAAAAAAAATTAAAGAATTCCTATAGAATAGACTAAATAAACATAATGATAAAATGCAATGCTTGATACTAACTGTATCCATATGGGGAAAAACTGATAAATGGCAATACCAAGAAAATTGAAATTATAATGAAATTATACCAATAACTTAGATTAGATAATAGTATTGCATTGGTGTTACATTTCCTGATTTTAATAATTGTTCCTGATTTTACTAATTGGTTAGATAATAGAATATTTTGAGCCTTAAGTTATTCATACTAACTGTTTAGGACTGGATACATTGGCTCAACCCCTGGGTCAGGAAGATCCCCTGGAGGAAGAAATGGCAACCCACTCCAGTATTCTTGCCTGGAAAATCCCATGGACAGAGGAACCTGGTAGACTACAGTCCAAAGGGTCACAAAGAGTCAGACATGACTGAGTGACTGTGCATGCATAAACAGGGAATACTATATCCAAATCCAGAGTAATGGTGAACTTATTAAAAGCGTAGTTGTACTAGTCTGGAGAAGGAAATGGCAACCCATTCTAGTACTCTTGCCTAAAAAATTCCATGGACAGAGGAGCCTGGTTGGCTACAGTCCATGGGGTCACATAGAGTTGGACATGACTGAGTGACTTCACACTCACACTAGTCTTGCAACATGTGAGTGTGTAATACACACACGTAACTATATATATATATACACACACACACAGTGCATATATACTTATACACACACATTTATTGTTATCTTTCCTTACAAAATGGTTCCAAGCACAATGGACTCAGGCATAGTGTTTTTACCCTAAATGCAAATACATATATGAACTCTCATATATTGCTTTCTAATAGGGCTTCCTTGATGGCTCAGATGGTAAAGAATTTGCCTGCAGTGCAGGAGACAGGAGTTTGACCCCTGGGTCAGGAAGATCCCCTGGAGAAGGGGATGGCAACCCACTCCAGTATTCTAACCGGGAGAATCCCATGGACAGAGTAGTTTGACGGGCTACAGTCCATGGGGTAGCAAAGAGTTAAACACGACTGAGTGACTAATACTTAACTTACTTAATAGGTATTTCAAAAGGAATATAATGTTGAGGCTCACAAAAATATAGCATGAAAAACGCAACAATTACTTAAGGGAAACACAAAAAATTTCTAGTATTTGAAGTTTTTTCAAATTCTCAAGGGAAAAAAAATGATGTAGTGAAATGATGAAGCAAATGGTATCCTTATGCAAACAGAATGGAAGGATTCCAAACACAGTTTCTCATAACACCCCCAAAATGAAGCTAATGGCAACATCATCTTTGCGGCTTTCTGATGGTTATTTATATAACAAGAGTAGACTGTGGATTAATGGATGAGCATCATAATTGTTAGAACAGCTTTTTCCCCTGTACTTATGCTTTGAAGCTACTACACAATTGATTGCTAAACTGTGATGTGTCGAGAATTTATTATCTACCATTATCTGTGTGCTAGGGATTAGCATACAATTGGTCTTTTGATGCTTTTCAGGAGACTTGCTACTTTTATAGTTTGCTTTAAATCACACAAGTAAGGATCAGTGTACAGATTCAAGCTCATGGTCTAGCTATGTTATTATAATTCCTTTCTAATATAACTTAGTTCCCCACAGTAAACATTGCTAGTTAAAATAGTGATGGTATATGTAAAATGATTTAAAAATGAATCTGTCAATGAAAGTGATTTTCATTAGTAGATGTGGCAAAAAATGAAGGTAATGAGAACTATGCAAAAATTTAGATAAAAACTATCTTTTTGCTAAAACAAACCAAATACATAGAAAGTATTTTCGCATTGTCCTAAGACAGTATTCACTAGTGATATCAGCATATCCCTAAAGAGGCACTCTATATCTAAATAAGTTTGAGACACATTGAATTAAACACATTTAAAACTTTTGCAGGATTTTTCAGAGCTTCTAATTTGCAAACATAATTATATATCACTTAAACATTAATATTATATGCAGTTTACCTCAATTCAAATTGGTATATAGCCACTGTTTCCTTCACAGTTTTTTACCTTAAGGAATCAGAGTTTCATGAGTACATGCATTGCAGTTAGATAAAAATTGGGAGGATATGAGAAGATTTCAAGGTGGAGGTTGAAGAAGTTGTGAAAAATTGGTTCAGTTCAGTGTTTTTTTGGATCTAATTAGAAGTAAGCACATAGACATTTCAGGTATTTTGAAAAGAAAAATCAAAGACTGAGTGAAAAAGAAAAAGTTACTAGATTAAAAAGGATTCCATGCAAGAACATATTATCTCTGCTGTCACTGAGATAAATACCAGTGACAGTGTGGAAATAATGTTGAATATACACTTAAACAGCAGCAGCAACAATGAATGAATAAATCATCTCAAAAAGTCTAATAATGTGGGACTTCCCTGGTTGCTCAGTGGTAAAGAATCTGCCTACCAAAGCAGGTGATGCAAGTTTGATCTCTGGGTTGAGAAGATCCCCTGGAGAAAAAAAAATGGCAACCCACTCCAGTATTCTTGCCTGGGAAACCCCATGGACAAAGGAGTCTGGCTTGATGCAGTCCATGGGGTCACAAAGAATTGGATACAACTTAGGGGCTAAACAACAACAACAACAACAACAACCTTCCTAATTTCCTCTAAAAGTAAGAGGTTTGGAGTGTACCTGGAAATATGTGTTTTTATAAGCCCTCTAGGTGTTTTTGTTTTTTTCTTAATTTTGAGAAGCAGTTCATTTGATGTTAATTCCAAGCATATATTGATCTTTTCAAAAAGATACTGTATCTTCAAAATATTTGACGTGTAAATCTCCAAAGATATAATGATCAAAGCTTTAGCCTTTAAGAAAAATTAATTAGGTCATTGATGGAGAATAAAGAAGAGTGAGGATTAAGGACTCCTATGAAATGCCATACAACTTTTACAAGATATAAATTAAAGGAAAGAGAAACATACAGGTGAAACAAGGAAAGATGAAGTATTTTATTTACTTAAACCAGTTTCTCAGAAAATATTCTACAGCCTAAAAGTGTGAACGGTAAAAGTAGACAGAATGGATGATGCAGAATTAGGTATATTTTTTTTATTGGATTTGCTGGGGTTCTCTAAGAAGCTTGTGATTCTCTTGTACTATCAATCAGCATTGAAAGGAATAGCCATTTAAATTTGATTATTTGGTCACTTTGCTATTGAGGATATATGTGTTCCTTATGTATTTTGACCTCTTATCAGATACATGATTTACAAGTATTTTCTTTCATTCTGTATGTTGCCTTATCATTTTGTTGATCATCCCTTTTTGCTATGCAGAAACTTTTTAGTTTGATGTAGTCACTTTTGTTTATTTTTGTGTTCCACTGATTGTGCTTTAGGTGTCATATAAAGCAAAAAAATCACTGTCATGAATCTGTCAAGGAGCTTTTCCCTGTGTTTTTGTCTAGAATTTTTAAGGTGTTAGGTTTTATATTTAAGCCTTTAATCCATTAGAGTTCATTTCTGTGATTGTGTAAGACAGAGGTCTTGTCATTCTTTTATATGTGAACATCTTACTTCCCCAACATCATTTATTGTATATACTATCTTTTCTCCATTGAGGATTCGTGGCCCCCTTGTCAAATATTATGAGCATAGAACTTGAATAGATATATTTCCAATGAAGCTATTCAAATGGCCAGCACATACATAAAAAGATACTCATCATCATTAATCATTAAGGAATGCAAAAAAATTGCAGTGAAGTATCATCTTACATGTGTTAGAATGGCTATCAGCAAAAAGACAAGAGATAGCAGATGCTGGCAAGAATGTGGAGAAAAGGGAACTCTGGTGCATTGTTGCTAGGAATGTAAATTGGTGTAGCCACTATAGACAATAGTATGGAGGTTGCTCAGAAAAATAAAAATAGAACTACTTATGACTCAACAGTTCTGTTTATGTGTATATAGCTGATGGAAACAAAATCACTATATCAGAGATATCTGCACTCCCTTATTCTTGCAGCATAATTTATAGTCTCTGAAACAAGTAAACAATTTAAGTGTTCATCGAGAGATAAATGGATAAAGTTGATGTTGCTGCTGCTAAGTCGCTTCAGTAGTGTCCAACTCTGTGCGACCCCGTAGACTGTAGCCCACCAGGCTCCCCCATCCCTGGGATTCTCCAGGCAAGAACACTGGAGTGGATTTAGATATATACAAACACACACAGAGAATAGAATAACATTTAGTCATAAAAAAGTAAGGAAGTCCTGTCATTTGCAACAGTGTGGATGGAACTTGAGGGAGTTAGGCTAAGTGAAAGAAGTCCAACAGAGCAAAACAAGTACTATAGGATCTTACTTGTGAAATCTAAAAATAACTAAACTTACAGAAAAAGAGATCAGATTTGTGGTCACCCAGAGATGGGACTTGGGGTGGGAGAATTAATGAGAGTTGTCAAAAGGTACAAACTTCAGTTATAAGATAAAATAGTTCTGGGATATAATTCACGACATGATGGCTGTAATTAACACAGATGGTGGTTTAGTCATTAAGTCATGTCCAACTCTTGCGATGTCATGGAATTCAGCCTGTCAGGGTCACCTGTCCATGGGTTTTCCTAGGCAAGAATATTGGAGTGGGTTGCCATTTTCTTTTCCAGAGGATCTTCTCAACCCAGGATTGAATCTAGGTCTCCTACATTGAAGATGGATTCTTTACCAACTGAGCCACCAGGGAAGACAAAACACTGCTGTATAGTACATTTAGAAGTATATCCTAAAAGATCTCATCGCAAAGAAAACCTTTTTGAATATATGAAATGATGGATGTCAATGCATTGTGGTAATCACTTCACAGTGGGTATATGTCATTAGGCTGTAAATCTTAAACTTATACAGTATTGTATGTCAATTTTATCTCAATGAAACTGTAAAAAAAGGAAATGAACACTCATACAACCCCGACTCTTTACAGGAAGTTGTGCAGTTAAAATCTGAATGATGACTGAGAATATCTTAACAGGAGACTGATATTTAGATTTTTCAACAAATGTGAAAACTAGATTCATTAGTTAAGATGCTGTTTTCAGATACAAGGATATTTAGGTTATCATTGGTGAAACAGTTCCAGGTGATAAAGACCTGTGTGGTGTCACAGTGTTAATGAATAATTATACTAGGCTTTGGCCAACTATCACTGGAGTCAATCAATTTCTAAAGCTTTTAGACCAGAGATAAAAAAATAATGTGGTGTTTGATTTCAAGGATATTAGCTAGAGACAGAAAATATGTCTGAGAAGGAAATGCTAAAGTTGTTAAAGAAATTGGAAGGACATTATATGTGAATTTTGAGAGGTCAAATAACATAGAAAGTGAAAGGAAATTGATGACAGATGAGTAGTTGAACAAACTAGTTTACATAGTTAGGAAATATACTGATCTCTCCTTTTTTTTTTTTTTCCAGCAGATTGAGGCTGATAGGTAAAATACCTCTCAGAAAGATTCATTAGAAGCAGTGTCACAGATCAGAAGTGGGCTTTTCTAAACACAAGTGTGTGTGTGTGTGTGTGTGTGTGTGTGTGTGTATAGTATTCTTTTGGAAAAGTAGAAAATGAGTAAAAGGGCAAAATGCCTCAAATAGAACAAGGCATAATGCAGTTATTATACTACATAGATGAATGAAGGATTAGGCTTGAAAACTCTGTATTTAAGTATAGGAGGCCGTAGTGCTTTTTGTTTATCCATTGTTGGAATCCCCACTGTAATAACCTGACAGGTGATAATAACAGGGAGTTTAATAGTTTGCAGTAGGGACTGTTCTATACTTGTTGGTCAGCTGCAGTTGTTCAAAATTTAACCAATAATTTGAGATTAGGCCATTCTTATTTCTAAACTTTTTAATTTACCTAAAATTACCATATTTTGTTTCTCTTATTGCACTGTAAAATAATGAATTGTAGCTATCATGTTTTCTGCCAAGTCTTTTCTTCTCCAGGCTAAATATCAATAACTTCTATTCCTTTATTGATTTAAGCTGTATTGATTCTGATTCCCTGTTTATCAGGTCACTGTTTGATCTTACTTAAATTACTTTAATGGTTCTACCTACTTGTGAGGGAATGCATTATTGATTGACACTAATATCTGACACTTTATCACACTGAAATATTCTGATGGAATACAGGGAGAAACTAAGTTTCAAAAATTTCATTCATGTGAGCATTTTTAAGTTTAAAATATCATTGAATATATTAATCATGGAGAATTCTAAGCCTAAAATAAACCTGAGGGAGCAATGAAAATAATAACCACCAGAATCACTATTTTTATTTTAAATGAGATAATACTTACATGAGGATCATAACATTTTTCTTTTTTAAGGCATTGCTAATTATTTTCTCTATATCATATGATTGTCTCCAAATGAATAATGTCAGCAAAACTTACACATTTTTAGTAATTCCTTTGTGTTAAAATTTCCTAGCTAGGCATGTATTTTTCGGTTTATTTATCCATATAGTGGAAAGTGTTAGTTGCTCAGTCTTATCTGACTCTTTCAAACCCTGGACTCTAGCCTGCCAAGCTCCTCGGTCCATGGGATTCTCTAGGGAAGAATACTGGAGTGGATTGCCATTTTATTCTCCAAAGTACCTTCTCAGCCAGGAAATCAAATCTGGTTCTGCATTGTAGGGATATCCTTTACCATCTGAGCCATCAGGGAAGCCCATTTATCATTATAATAGAGTGTAAAATTTTGGTCTAGTTCAATTATTAATTAAATCAACTTCAGTCATGTTCATGATTTTATTTCCAGTACCTGGAAATACTTGAAATAAATACTATCAGATTTTTTAAAAAAAACTAGGCTGTTTATTTATATTATGGAAAATCAAGTAAAAATATAAGTATTATTTGTCCTGATGAACCATCCAAAGGAAATGAGTGCACAGAAAGTGTCTTTGGTGGAAGAACAGAGTTTCTCCCATCAAAGAAACCCCTACCCCCTCCAAAGTAAAATAAAAGACCCCCTCAACAAACAAACCAATAAACAGTCTATTGGTATTGGAGTTATACCTCTTAAAATGAATTAAGAATAATTTATTTCCCCTCTGTTTTCTAAAAGATTTTATGAGATCAGTATGACTTGTCCTTTAATGTTTAATAATACCATCTAGGCCTGAGGTCATCTTGTTAGAAAGATTTTATTTTAATAGATGTTGAATTCTTTTAACACACACAGGGATATGTAAAATTATACTTATAAATTTTGGTAGTTTATATTTTTCAAGCTATTTATTTCTTAACAAGTATTAATGAGGTTTTCTGTAGAAGATTCAGAAATTTTGGATCCCTTCAGATACTGTTATGACAGATGTTCAAGAGTGAGCAAAGCCCCTGGACAGGACTTCAGTGTGTGCTGTTGCCTTCCCCCTGTGACTATGGTAACTTGTACTGTGTCTTCATAGTGATTAGAAACTAGAAAATTAACAATATCAGTATCCATATACATACCTTGTTACTGAGACCATGTAAATCTGTTCCAGCATAGATCCCATACAACATCTGGCATAATGTCTACAGTTGAAGCTACTGCTGATTGATTTTGTGTTCCTCTCTCATCTTTCAATATTTTTTTTTCCTGTAGAGGCAAGACTTGTGAATTAAATATGGATATGATGGACATAGTTAATCCTGTTTAAAATAGGCCAAAATTACTTCAGCCACAACCAGTAATAGGGACAAACATGTCAGCAAACCTAAAGGTGATCCAGATCACAAATCCCATTTTAGAATCTGCTTCCTAGGATGATTTCTTTGACCAATTTTTGTGGGTCAGGTTTCCCTTGGAATCAGACTCTGAAATGGAGACTTGTGTGAAGGTTATTAATTTTGTAGACACCTAACAGTGGGACTGTACAGGGGGAGAGGCTGAGATCTGTGGTATCGATAGTCTTCAGCCAGTCTTACGTGGATCTCTGAAACTAGGATGGCCGTTTACAAATAAGACAACAGGGATGCCTCAAAAAATTGTTACATACTAGTTACTCCCTGAGATGAGGTGTAACCATGGGAAAGCTAGTTCCTTTTTAAAAAAATTTTAAAAAGTTAGTCACTCATATCTGACATTTTGTGACCCCATGGACAGTAGCCCACCAGGCTCCTCTGCTCATGGAATTCTCCAGGCAAGAATACTGGAGTGTTGTAGCCATTCCCTTCTCCAAGGTATCTTCCTGACCCAGGGATCGAACCTCTCTCTCCTGCGTTGTAAGCAGGTTCCTTATTGTCTGAGTCACCAAGGAAGCAACTGAGAGAATGAGGGCTTCCATATTAGCAGAAGATTCACTGAATATAAATCAAACACGTGTCAAGGTCCCATAACTAGGCACCAACTGACCTCGCAATTTTTTGCAGAGAATAATTGCACAGTATCCTCTTTATCATTAGTGATTACCATTTTATATGTGTAAATATTATAGGCAAAATTATGTCATTTGCATTTTTATTGAATAATGTAATAAAGTTTTTATATGCTAATTAATTCTTAGTCATTCTTAGATTAAAAACTAATCTTTTTAATTGTCTATTTTCTGTCAAAGGACCCAGCTTTTAATCGGCTAAAAGATTTTACACTTAATTAGCTGAAAGATCTTATGCTCTTATAATCAGTTGGCTAAAATGACTGTTATTCTCTTTTCACAAGCTAAACACATTGAAAATTCATTCACAATCTTTTCAAAGCCAAATAAAATTGTGAGGCTGGTTTCTATAATTATGTAAATTCATTTTCTATTGCTAATCATACAGGTTGGAAATCTTAAAAAAAAATCTTTAAATATTCACTCTCTTTCTTCCTAATATTCACAGTCAAAATTGATCCTCGGTTTACTTACTATTGGCTTCTCATTTCTATATCCATTGCCTTGCTCTACTTTAATCTTTACCCATTCCATCTGTTATAGTGCAGTTTCTTAGAAGCCATTGTTTCCAACTTTCAATCTCTTTTATTGAGTACTGGCAAATACATTTCCATAATTTTTTTTCCCCTAAAACACTTCTCTCTGCTAAGAAACCTGGAATATTTCTCATGGTATATAGAATTTGTGATGAGAAACTAACTATTGAATTCGACTGGAAGATCTAACTGAACTTTCCTCTGTAACTTTTATTTTATCTTCCCTTGTAGCTCAGTTGGTAAAGAGTCTCCCTGCAATGCAGGAAACCCTGGTTCGATCCCTGGGTCGGGAAAATCCCCTGGAGAAGGAAATGGCAACCCACTTCAGTATTGCTTGCCTGAGAGAATCCCATGGACAGAGGAGCTTGGCAGGCTACAGTCCATGGGATCGCAAGAGTTGGACATGACTTAGCGAATAAACCGCTACCACATGTAGCTTGTATTTTCAGCCAAAAACCTCTGTACTTTTTATTAATCCTATCTTCTGCTTTTGTCCATGCTTATTAACTCTGGCAGAAAACATCTCATTGTCCCTTTGAAAATACTTCCTTCCCTAGGGGAAAAAAAAATTGCTGTAAATTTCTTTTCAATCAGAAGTTAATTTCTTTTATATGTCAGAGCATTTAAAATTTTTATACTGCTTGACACATTCTGATCTTACTACAGTTTATCTCTTGTCAAAATGTTTCTTACCTGAGAGTTGAAATGTACCAGTTCCTATTCATATATACAGTATAACTTTTAAACTTAACTTATTTCTAATCAAAAGCAATTTGGAGAATTGTCAAAATGTTTTAAGTTATTCTTCTAATACTGATGAATGACAATGTAATATTGACTTTGTTATTCTTTAGATGGAAAAATTTCAGTAATCATTAGACTACTACATACATGGAAAGGGATTGATAATTGAATTACTATATTATTTAGAAGACATAGATAAATGCCAAATAAAACTGCACCAGTAAGAGTTTTAAAACTAAAACTTTTCAGGATACAGTAAATATTGTGTAACATGTACAAGTAAAAATGTTGCTAGTCTTCTGAATGCATTCCTCAGAATAAAGGGAGATTCTTATTGACGTCACTAGCATTCATATTTCAGGAAACTTTAATTAGAGTAAGACTTGTTTGTAACCAAACCATATTAGCCATCTTTTACAAGGTTAGAGCTCAAATCACTTTATGTAGAAATGCCACAGAAACTGAAGGGTTCTTCATGGAGGCACTTGTGTATATATGCTTGGAAGTATGAGAGAAGTAGTTTGAATGTGAATTCTGATTTCTTGGATTGAAATGAAATTTTTGGTAAAGAAGACAAAATTCTCAAAGTGGTGTTCCTTTTTCAAAAGCTATGTTCAACATACAAGTCTTTCATTTGATTTATGTTTTGCAAGTATTTTCACCAGTCTCTCTTCATTTTCTTGCTGGTATCTTTTGAAGAGTAAAACTCTTTACATTTTGTCTTTTCATGGTTAAAATTTTATGTATCTTAAAAAAAAAAAAAAAACTTGCCAAACTATTGAATTGAAAAATATTTTCCTGTATTTTAGAAGCTTTATATTTTCAAATTTTATTGATTCTATGATCTGCTTAGAGATAAACTTTGTATGTTATGTAAGGCCAGGGATTAGCTCAGGTTCATTTTCCACAGGGGCCTCCAACAGTACCAAAGCAAAAAAGAAGAATTTCATGATTTAACCACATTATATATTTCATTTAAAAATCAGTTAAACTTGTGTGTGTGTGTCTATTTCTGAACTCACTATTCTGTCATTTTTGATGTATAATTATATCTTTATAGTTTTATGTGTCTTAAAATTAGATGTAAGCCTTCTAAACATGATCTTTATTTTCAAAGGGGTTTGGCTATTATAATTCCTTTGCATAATCCGTATACATTGTAGAATCAGCTTACTACTCCTTATGAAAGAATTTCCTGGAATTTGACTGAAATTATGACGATCTTATAGAATTATTTGTTTATAACTGATATTTTAATATTATTGGATCTTCTGCTCTATATCATATATTTTTTCATTTAAATCCTCTTTAATGACCTTACAATGTTATATAATTTTTATGTACAAAACTTTGCCACATTTTAAATGTATCTGAGTGTTTCATGTTTTTCATTCATTTGCAAATAGTATTTTATTTCAATTTCACATATTATGGATATATAAAATTCATTTTTACTGCCTTATTAAACTTCTACCTTACTACATTTATTTATTAGTTTTGATAATAGTTCTTGAATTCTTTATGTCTCATGTTATAAAATATAACATCCTCTACAAATAGTTTAATTCCTTTCTTTCAAAGCTATAGATTTTTGTTTCTTTTTCTTCTTTTATTATAATTGTTAGGCAATTATGTACAGTATTAAATAGAAACATTAACAAAAAACATTATTTGCTTGTTACTGATCTTAGTGGAGGGATAGTTTATCTTTCACCAGTAGAAATTACATTAATTGTTGGTACACCAAGTTGAGGTTATTCCTCTTAATTCTTAGCTTGCTGAATATTTCATCATAAACGGGTATTAGTTTTGTTGTCAAATGTTTTTATTTATTTACTTTTCATTGATATTTTGATTTTTTATTTTCCTAAACTTAATTTTTGTTATTATTTTTTAATGCATTGAAGTAGAAGATGAAGAAGTAGAAATTTAGGACTGATTTTATGTATCTTTCCTTTTATTATTGAAGTGTAGTTGATTTACAGTGCTGTGTTAGTTTTGAGTGCATAACAAAGTGATTCAGTTGTACAATCATATGTCTATTCTTTTTCAGATTATTTTCCCATGTAAGTTAGTACTGAGTAGAGCACCCTGTGCTATACAATAGGCCTTGTAGATTACCTATTTTATATATAGTAGTGTGTATATGTTAATCCCTCTTTGCTAACCATTAGTTTGTTTATTAAGTCTGTGAATCTATTTCTATCTTATGAATAAGTTCATCTGTATTATTTTTTTAGATTCCACATGTAAGTGTTATGATACCATATTTGTCTTTATCTGTCTGTCTTCACTTAGTATAATAATCTCTAGGTATGTCATATTGCTGCAAATATCATCATTTTGTTCTCTTTTATGGCTGAGTAGTATTCTGTTGTGTATATATATATTTATCCATTCCTTATTTATTTATCCATTCCTCTTATTGATCCATTCCTCTGTTGATGGATGTTTAGGTTGCTTCCATATCTTGCCATTGTAAATAGTGTAACAATAAACATCGGGGTACATATTTCTTTTCAAAGTGTGCTTTCTGCTGATATATGCCCAGGAGTAGGATTTCAGGATCATTGTTGTTCAGTTGCTCAGTCATGTCCCACCCTTTGCAACTCCATGGACTGAAGCATGCTAGCCTTCCCTGTCCTTCACCATCTCTGGGAGGATCATAACATAGTTTAATATTTAGTTTAAGGAAACTTCATACTGTTCTCCATAGTGGTTGTACCAGTTTACATTCCCACTAAGTGTAGAAGTATTTCCTTTTCTCCACATCCTCTCCAGTATGTATTGTTTGTAGACTTTTTGATGGTGCCCATTCTGGCCAGTATGAGATGATACCCCTTTGTAGTTTTGACTTGCATTTCCCTAATAATTAGACGAGTTGAGCATTTTTTTATGCACCTCTTTGCCATCTGTATGTTTTCTTTGGAGAAATGTCTACTTAGATCTTCTGCCCATATTTGATCAGGTTGTTTGTTCTTCTGATAGTGAGCTATTTGTATATCTTGGAGATTAATCCTTTGGTCACATCATTTGCAAATATTTTCTTCCATTCTGAGGGTTGTCTTTTCATTTTGGGTATGGTTTCCTTCTCTGTACAAAAGCTTTTAATTAGGACACATTTGTTTATTTTTGTTTTTATTTTTGTTACTGTAGCATATGGATCCAAAAAGATTTTGCTGTGATTTATGTTGAAGAGTGTTTTGCTTATGTTTTCCTTTAAGAGTTTTGTAGAGTCTGGTCTTACATTTAGGTATTTAAATCATTTTAAATTTATTTTGTATATAGTGTTAGGGAGTATTCTAATTTCATTATTTAATTTTTAAATTTTTTTAAATTTTTTTTAACTTTATTTTACTTTACAATACTGTATTGGTTTTGCCATACATTGACGTGAATCCGCAAAAGGTGTTCATTATTTTATATATAGATATCCAGTTTTGTCAGTACTACTATTGAAGAGATTCTTTTCTCTGTTGTACATTCTCACCTCCTTTGTCATAGATTAATTGACCGTATGTGTATGGCCTTTACTCTGGGTTTTCTATGCTGTTCCATTGATCTGTAAGCCTGTTGTTGTGTTAGTACCATACTGTTTTGATTGCCGTTTTGACGAGCTTTATAGTATATTGTGAAATCAAGGAGCCTGATTCCTCCAGCTCCATTTTTCTTTCCCAAGATTGCTTTGGCTCTTTGGGATCTTTTCTGTTTCCGTACAGCTTTTAAGATTTTTTGTTTCAGATCTCCAAAAAGTGTTGTTGGTAATTTGATAGGGACTGCATTGAATCTGTAGATTATGTTGGGTAGTATAATCCAACGCTAATGAAAAAATTGAAGATGACACAAACACATGGAAGGATAAATCGTGTTCTTGAATTAGAAGAATCTATTTATCATGTACCTGTCTTGATAGATTCTTTTTCAGATTCTTTTTCCTTGTAGGTTATTAAAACATAAGTTCCCTGTGCTATACAGTAAGTCCTTGTTGGTTGTCTATTGTACATATAGTAGTAAGTATTTATTAATAATGCTATACATTTTCTTCTGAACACAGCATTAACTTTCCACACATTTCAATGTGTTTTCATTTTCAGTTTCATTAAAATGCATGCCAATATCCTATCACACAATTTTTTGTTTAGAGAGATGCTATTTCATACTGAAAACATTTGGGATTTTTCAAAATCTCTTAATAATTTCTGGTTTATTTCCACTGTGGTAACAAGAATGTTGTATTTAATGGCTTTCATATTAACTGAACTATTGTTTATTTCTCAGAATATGATCTATTAAGTGGTATCAGTTCAGTTCAGTCACTCAGTCATGTCTGACTCTGCCACCCCATGAATCGCAGCACACCAGGCCTCCTTTTCCATCACCAACTCAGAGTTCACCCAAACTCATGTCTGTCGAGTCGGTGATGCCATCCAGCCACCTCATCCTCTGTCGTCCCCTTCTCTCCTGCCTCCAATCCCTCCCAGCATCAGAGTCTTTTCCAATGAATTAACTCTTTGCATGAGGTGGCCAAAGTACTGGAGTTTCCGCTTTAGCATCATTCCTTCCAAAGAACACCCAGGACTGATCTCCTTTAGAATGGACTGCTTGGATTTCCTTGCAGTCCAAGGGACTCTCAAGAGTCTTCTCCAATACCACAGTTCAAAAGCATCAATTCTTTGGTGCTCAGCCTTCTTCACAGTCCAACTCTCACATCCATACATGACTACTGGAAAAACCATAGCCTGACTAGACGGACCTTTTTTGGCAAAGTAATGTCTCTGCTTTTCAATATGCTATCTAGGTTGGTCATATCTTTCCTTCCAAGGAGTAAGCATCTTTTAATTTCATGGCTGCAATCACCATATGTACACATAAAAGAAATGTCTAATCACTATTGTCTGCTGCAGTGTGTATAAATGCTATTTATGTTAGCTGGTATTGGTTAACCCATCTTTTGAACATAAATTTTTTCTGCTTATTTTATGAAGTATTGTGAGAAGAGTATTAAAAGTCTGTAAGTATAATTATGGCTTTATCTATTTTTCTTGTCAGTTAAATGAGTTTTCCTTTCATGTACTTTGAAACTTTCTGTTTAGGTGCATACATATGTAAGATGTCACATGTCTTCTGTCTGAATTAAACCTTTTGTCATTATGATACATCACTCTTTATTTCTGGAATTATTTACTATCCTGAAATCTTGTTTGCCTGACATTGCTTCAGCCTATTTCACTTTCCTCAGAAGTATGATTCTTTTCTTTTTATATCCTATTACTTTTAAAAGGATATTTTCTTTATTTAACATGGATTTATATAAAAAGCATAAACTTGTATCTGATTTTGCATTTAGGGTCACAAACCTTTTTAACTAGAGACTTGAGACAATTTATGTTTTTTTAAAATATTATTAGGGTTTGGCTTAAACTTAGATTCTTGATTGCTATTGTCTATATCTCTTTTTTTTTCTGCTATTCCCCTTATTAGCTATATTTCTAGGTATACATTTTTATTAGTTATTCTAGGGTTTACTTCTCATAGTCATAGATGGTAATACTACATATGTAGTATTTACTACATAAATTCAAAAAATTATTTCCTTTTAAACAATCATCTTTTAAAGAGATTAAAAGTGAGAAAATATTTTTTAATTTGTTCTCATGAACCTATTTTTATTCATTTCTTATGCTATAAGTTTTAAAATACTTTTAAATGGGATATTTTACCTCCTTTTTAAAAGACATTGTTTTAAAGTCTTTTAATGCATGTCTGAGGGCTGTGGCTCAGACAGTAAAGAATCTGCCTGCAATGAGGGAGACCTGTGTTTGATCCCTGGGTTGGGAAGATCCCTTGGAGGAGGGCATGGCAACCCACTCCAGTATTCTTGCCTGGACAATCCCCATGGACAGAGGAGACTGGCAGGCTACAGTCCATGGGGTTGCAAAGAGTCAGACATGACTGAGCAACTAAGCATAGCAATGTAGATTGAAATAATTAATTACTCTGATTTTATTACTCCAGTAAAATAGAATAACTCAACTATATTTTTAAATAATATTTTTGGTAAGTATTAAGTTCAGGGTTAACATATTTTCCTTCTTTCAGTTTTTTAAATATAGTATTTGATTTTTTCCTCATTAGTTTAGTCCAGTACTCTTGCCTGGAAAATCCCATGGATGGAGAAACTTGGGTGGCTGCAGTCCATGGGGTCGCACAGAGTCGGACACGACTGAAGTGACTTAGCAGTTTGGTTTTAATGAGAAATATGTTATGATTATCTTTGCTTCCTATCATTCTTTCTCTGGCTGCTTTTAGGAAATTTATGAATACCAGTAATTGGATTATGATATTTTCCTTACGTTATTTTTAAAAAAATTATTGGTGTATAGTTGTTATATAATATTGTGTTAGTTTCAGGGGGTACAGCAAAGTGATTCAGTTATATATATACATATATATATATATCTTTTTAAAATTTTTTGTTAATGTGTATATGTCAATCTTTGTCTCCCAATTTATATTTCGCCTTATATTGCCCCTTGGTAATCATATGTTTGATTTCGAGACGTGTGAGTCTATTTCTGTTTTGTTTCTATAATTTTTGTTATATACCAATTATATATAAGTGATATTATATGATATTTTTAATATATGATATTTATATATAGTATATGGTATAGTATTTTGGGAAGCAGTGGTTTTTAAGAGTAACTTAACAGCAGTGTTTTAATATGGTTCAGAGAAAAAGCAGGGTTACATATAAATGTGAGAACAAGTTCAGGTCTCTGCTGAAATGTCAACTCAGAATCTATTTTCTTGTAATGTGAAGACTGATTTGGGATTCTGAGTCCAGAAATGCTGTATCCGGAGTTCTGTTCCTGGGTTGTAAATCGAGACAACTTCTCCTTTTCAAAGTTACTTTAGTTTTCCATTGACGATTGGGATATTTTATTCTTCTAATTTCAAAAATCGGTATTTGTGACGTTTTGTAATTACAGACAACAAAATTTCTCAGTGAGTTAGTATTCCTCAAAGGGAAAAAAGATGGTGGAGATGTCATAGTACTTTGAGCTGCAGTGGCTGTGAGAGAAATGTTTCCTATTAAGATGTCAACTGGCTTTGTATGTCTGTTATTATAGATTGACAAATGCCTGGGCAGATTTTACTTTCTCTGAGTTCCCTACTATTCAGAATGAATAAATAACAGAATGGATATTATAATTCATGAAGAAAATTTTAAACTTTTAAGACTAGTACTATATTAGTATTATACATACCTTAAAACTAAATTTTACCTGTGTAATGATAATAATTAATATATATTAAAATATTGAATGAAATATCAATGAGTATAAAGAAACAAATTTTTGAATTCTGATAACTACAATATTGTATAGATTATATGAGTAGTAATATGTATATATAGGGCTTCCCTGGTGGCTCAGACGGTAGAGTGTCTGCCTGCAATGCGGGAGACCTGGGTTCGATCCCTGGGTTGGGAAGAGCCCCTGCAGAAGGAAATGGCAACCTACTCCAGTACTCTTGCCTGGAAAATTCCATGGACTGAGGAGCCTGGTGGGCGACAGTCCATGGGGTTGCAAAGAGTCAGACACGACTGAGCGACTTCATTCACTCATGTATATATAAGTAATATGAGTACTAATCATATAGTTTTAGAAAAACTAACTTCATATGTTGAAAAGGATTACTGGCCCTAAAGCCCTAAAGTGATTAACATTCTGCCAAACACACACACTCACAAACACACACACACACACACACACACACACACACACTCTCTCTCTCTCTCACATGCTCACACATGTATCTTCTTCATCTTCCTTTTCTTTTGTGAAAGACATAGGAACCATTAGAGTATTAACTCAAATATAAATGATACACATATATTATATATTCATACAGAGAGATACATTTAGGATATATAACATATATGAGATCTGATATGGCTTGCTATGTCATATAGGCAATAAATGAAAGACCCAGCATGGAAAATTATGTATACAAAATTAACTCTTTCTGCCATACCACTGTACTATATTTGTTTTATATCTGTTATGCATTTACTACATTTTGAATAGAAAGTAGAAGAAAAGAAAGAAATTAAACACGAAGTTGTCAAAAATAAATTGAAACTAATTCTGGGTCAAATCTCTAAGAGAATGTGAGATACTTTTGTTTCTTTCATTTGCTGTCATGTGTGCAGAGTCACATTAGGTAATAGTCATATTTCCATGTTCTTGCCATCTTTCCTGCAGTGAATATCTTTTGTGCTTCTAAGAGCCCAGGTTCATTCTTTTATTTATTCATTTATGTATATTTTTTGCTATGTATTTGCTTTTCTCAAAGGCAACAGAAAATAATGATAAGAATAAAACAGGAAAAATAACAGTCTGTGGGTCTGAAAAACATGAAGTGCTTTATATATTATACATCATCTAAAAACCTGACAACAACTATACAAAATAGTGCTACTTGGCACATAATGATATATAGCACAGACATAAAGTGTCTCTGGCAGTGTACTGCCACAAAAAAATAAAATAAAAAGAAAAGAGTTATTCATTAAATCAACCTCATGCATTAATTTAAAAGAATGAGCAAACTGCATCCAAATAAATGATATCTACTAAACTTTTAAGCATTGCCATTAAATACTAGCTGTCAATTCTAATACATTTCTGCTGGTATCATTTAAAATCAGCATTTCTTTTCTGAAAATTGCAAACAGTATAGAAAGGAAAGCTTCAAACAATTAAAAGCTGCTAAAGGATAAAAAAATACTAAATATTTCTATTTTCATGTTGTCTTTCATAAAATCAATCTCTTTCTTGAAATCTTAAGTTATAAAACAAAGACAAGTATTAGATGTATACATATAAACATACCAGCCTTTTCACTGGTAGAGCAGATTCTAGGGAGCCTTAGATATGGGAAAACAATGCTACACCTAATGCAGAATTCTAACATTGGATTCATTCTGCCACAGATGTCACTGAACAACTACCATTGTCTTTCAACAGGGGAGACTATCAGACTGAGCACGCCTGGAGAGCAATCAGAGGGAACAGAATTCTTTGTTAAGACTATTCAGTTGCTGAGCTTGTTTTCATTTTTTGGTTTAATCAAAATCACAGATCAGATTTGTTTCTTCCCCTTCTAGAGGAGGGAAAATAGAGAAAGCAAGGAGATTGTTTTCTTCTCACCAATGCCAAATATGATCCAATCATACCTCTGTCTTGCCTGCAACACTAAGCTAAACTGTGTGTGTAGTTCAGTGTCAAGTTGTAAGAGCCAAGAGACATACAGTCCACAACTTTATTGAGGGCATTGGAGACCAGCTAAAGCTGGCACCTGCTGCTGTGCCTGTAAAAAAACAAAAACAAAAACAAAAACAAAACAGCCAGTCATGGGTAAAAACACAATACACTCTAGTGATTACCAAGATCATAATCACACATGGTCAAAGGCTAATGTCACATACCTAGACTACATCTGGCCAGACATAAATCAGTCATTGTAAACTATGGACATAAAACAAACCAAACTAAAACCAGTAAATCAACAAATCTGCTGGTAAAGTTTAATGTCACATAGCAAATATTTTATACCTATGAATGAAGTATAATATTTAAAAACTATGAATCACTAATTAGACATTTGTAATTTCTGTAACACTGTACATCAACTAACTTCAATTTTAAAAAAAATTAAGTCTCTTGTGCTACTCAAAAAATAAATACAGTCAGCTACATTGGTTGTGCCAAAAAATTGTTCTATCATAATTGTATCTTCAGTTTACTATTTCTCAAGATTCCCAATCAATTTAGCAGATGATGCTATGAAATATTCCCAATACATTACAGCTCTCTTCCCCAACCTAGATCTAAATTAGTTGGGTATAGGCAAAAGAATCAGTGAATGGGACCCAAAATACCAGTTCCATCACTGATAAATGCTGAGACTATGGCTTAGTTACAGGACAAGAAGGAGGTATCTAGTATGGAATCCCATATTGGACACTCACCCTCATTGTCAGGTCACAGTGGAATACTTACTGTTTAACTCACTGGATAAAGAATTGCCTTTACCTTCAAATTTAGGAGAGATCAGTGTACTTATTCTGTGCACCTCAATTATTCAAAAGGGTGGGAAAGAAAAGTTCAAAGTCCTTACCCCAAATTTACTAAAGAGAAAACTCATTCTTCCTCAACCCAGATGAATTGAATAAAGGGGGGTTGAGAGCTCCCAAAAGCCAAAAGAAGGTGTTTTTCTCCTTTTGATACATTATGTGCTTAACTCACTTTATTGAATGAATAATAATTTTGTTTTTGACCTGTGACTTGAAATAACATATCCTAAAATATGTGATAATTATATGTCCATTGTTGCCAAAAAATTATGGAAGGAAATATACAATCATTAATTTCTAAAATAGCTCATAAGCCTCTGCAGACACTTACATAATACTGAAAAGAGGAAACAGTATGGTATTTTGAGGAGTATAAAAGGAACAATATGATGCTTCCTTCAGGAAAAATGAAAAGCTATTTTAGAAACACCAAGGGTCAAAAATGCTAAGCTACCAGTTATTAAAAATTATTTATCAATTGAACTTTTGGTAGGAAAATCCACTTCCTGTAGATATATAAGAATTTCAATCACAGAACTAATGTCCTGAGAATTCATTTTATTTACTCTAAAATCTCAGAAGACTGGGCTCATTTTAAAAGTTTTTAAGTCAGGATAAACTGTATCAGATTGCTTCTTTTAGATAAAATATAGAGATATTTTATTTTTTGGTCACATGTTGAGACTTAACTAGTAAGTTACCAACTTATATTTTAGCCAAACTCTAGTTCAAGCTGGTTTTAGAAAAGGCAGAGGAACCAGAGATCAAATTGCCAACATCCGCTGGATCATTGAAAAAGCAAGAGAGTTCCAAAAAAACATCTATTTCTGCTTTATTGACTATGCCAAAGCTTTTGACTGTGTGGATCACAATAAACTGTGGAAAATTCTGAAAGAGATGGGAATACTAGACCACCTGACCTGCCTCTTGAGAAATCTGTATGCAGGTTAGGAAGCAACAGTTAGAACTGGACATGGAACAACAGACTGGCTCCAAATAGGAAAAGGAGTACGTAAAGGCTGTATATTGTCACCCTGCTTATTTAACTTCTATGCAGAGTACATCATGAGAAACGCTGGACTGGAAGAAACACAAGCTGGAATCAAGATCACTGGAAGAAATATCAATAACCTCAGATATGTAGATGACCACCCTTACGGCAGAAAGTGAAGAGGAACTAAAAAGCTTTTTGATGAAAGTGAAAGAGGAGAGTGAAAAAGTTGACTTAAAGCTCAACATTCAGAAAACGAAGACATGGCATCTGGTCCCATCACTTCATGGCAAATAGATGGGGAAATAGTGGAAACAGTGTCAGACTTTATTTTGGGGGGCTCTAAAAACACTGCAGATGGTGACTGCAGCCATGAAATTAAAAGACGCTTACTCCTTGGAAGGAAAGTTATGACCAACCTAGATAGCATATTCAAAAGCAGAGACTACTTTGCCAACAAAGGTCCATCTAGTCAAGGCTATGGTTTTTCCAGTAGTCAAGTATGGATGTGAGAGTTGGACTGTGAAGAAGGCTGAGCACTGAAGAATTGATGCTTTTGAACTGTGGTGTTGGAGAAGACTCTTGACAGTCCCTTGGACTGCAAGGAAGTCCAACCCGTCCATTCTGAAGGAGATTAGCCCTGGGATTTATTTGGATGGGAATGATACTAAAGCTGAAACTCCAGTACTTTGGCCACCTCATGCGAAGGGTTGACTCACTGGAAAAGACTCTGATGATGGGAGGGATTGGGGGCAGGAAGAGAAGGAGATGACAGAGAATAAGATGGCTGGATGGCATCACGGACTCGATGGCCGTGAGTCTGAGTGAACTCTGGGAGTTGGTGATGGACAGGGAGGCCTGGCGTGCTGTGATTCATAGGGTCACAAAGAATCGGACACGACTGAGCAACTGAACTGAACTGAATACTTGTTGTAAAAATCTTAGAACTGGTGTGAAATTGTTTGTGTCTTTGTGTGTGAGTGAATTTACTTTTGTTATTCCACTCTTTTTATATATCCACAAACCTCATGAATAATATATGACTGGTATATTTTTAGATTTATTTATTTTTCTTGTTATTATTTTGGGTAATTTTTCCTTTTTTGAATTTATAATAATCAGTCAATTATTTAATTAAATATGGTTAATAAGTTTTATTTAATGTAAATACTTTACACTTACTTTGTTTACTTAGTAACACAGTTGTTACTGAAATGTTTAAAATTACTTCGCAGAGTGAAGTAAGCCAGAAAGAAAAACACCAATACAGTATACTAACACATATATATGAAATTTAGAAAGATGGTAATGATAACCCTGTATGCTAGACAGCAAAAGAGACACAGATGTATAGAATGGACTTTTGGACTCTGAGGGAGAGGGAGAGGGTGGGATGATTTGGGAGAATGGCACTGAAACATGTATACTATCATGTAAGAAATGAATCACCAGTCTATGTTCAATACAGGATACAGGATGCTTGGGGCTGGTGCATGGGGATGATGCAGAGAGATGATAGGGGCTGGGAGGTGGGAGGAGGGTTCAGGATTGGGAACTCATGTACACCCGTGGCATATTCATGTCAATGTATGGCAAAACCAATACAGTATTGTAAAGTAAAATAAATATAAAAATTAAAAAAAAATCTAAAAAGATTATAAAGAAAAATAAAATAAAATTACAGAAATTTATAGGATGCCAATAAAGCATTTGCTTAGTGAAAATGTATAGCCACAAATGCCTATGTGAAGAACAAATAAAATATCTGATATCAATAATCTAACATACCACTTTAAGTGTAAGAAAGCCAAGTGCAAACTAAATCCAAAGCGAGTAATAGAAAGAAAATATAAGGGTTAAAGATGAATAATTTAAATGAAGATTATATAGAATTTTTTTCTTTTATTAAACTCCACATACTCAGCACTAATACCTACAATGTAACTCATGACCCAGTGTATGTGTATCTTTATGTCTCTCTCTATATACATCAGTCTTTCCCTCTATTTAACCATTTCTCCATTTACATATGAATCTATCTATCATTTACATAGATGTATTTAACTCCATGAACAGGTCATTTATAGATAAGTACCTCTTGTTCTTTGTAAGTGGTTTCAATATTTTCTTAAAATTTTCTGTAATTCATGACTTAAAGTGCTTAAATTTCCATCTTTACAGTTATGCCATACTGTTGAAGTTAACATATAGTTTTCATACAGCTTGAGGGATATTCACTTACTTAGGTGCTCAGATGTGTCTGACTCTTTGTGACCCCATGGACTGTAGCCCACCAGGCTCCCCTCTCCATAAGGATTCTCCAGACAAGAATAGAGGAGTCAGTTGCCATTTGCTCCTCCAGGTATATTCACTTAATACAGTCATATAACATCCCTGGATCAAGAAACTGAATTTTACAACATCCTGGAAATTTCCTATGTCATCAAGATTAAATGCTAATCTGAGTTTAATTACATAGGTTAGTATATCTGTTTTCATTGTTCTATTCCTGAAACAATAATGGTGTATGTATATTTTTCTTCAGTTCAGTCACTCAGTCATGTCCAGCTCTTTGTGACCCCATGGATTGCAGCAACGACAGGGGTCCCTGTGCATCACCAACTTCCGGAGTTTACTCAAACTCATATCCATTCAGTCAGTGATACCATCCAACCATCTCATCCTCTGTCATCCCCTTCTCCTGCCTTCAATCTTTCTCAGCGTCAGGGTCCTTTCAAATGAGTCAGCTCTTTGCCTCAGGTGGCCAAAGTATTAGAGTTTCAGCTTCAACATCAGTACTTCCAATGAACACTCAGGACTTATCTCCTTTAGGATGGACTGGTTGGATCTCCGTGAAGTCAAAGGGACTCTCAACTCTTCGGCGCTCACCTTTCTTTATAGTCCAATTCTCACATCCACACATGACCACTGGAAAAACCATTGCCCTTGACTAGATGGATCTATGTTGGCAAAGGAATGTCTCTGCTTTTTAATCTGTTATCTAGGTTGGTCATAACTTTCCTTCCAAGGAGTAAATGTCTTTTAATTTCATAGCTGCAGTCACCACCTGCAGTGATTTTTGAGCCCCCCAAAATAAAGTCAACCACTGTTTCCATTGTTCCATATCTATCTGCCATGAAGTGATGGGACCAGATGCCATGATCTTAGTTTTCTGAATGATGAGCTTTAAGCCAACCTTTTCACTTGCCTCTTTCATTTTCATCAAGAAGCTCTTTAGTTCTTCTTCACTCTGCCATAAGAGTGGTGTCATCTGCATATCTGAGGTTATTGATATTTCTCCCGGCAATCTTGATTCCAGCTTGTGCTTCCTCCAACCCAGTGTTTCTCATGATGTACTCTGCAAATAAGTTAAAACAGCAGGTTGACAATATACAGCCTTGTCATATTCCTTTTCCTATTTGGAACCCGTCTGTTGTTCCTTGTCCAGTTCTAACTGTTGCTTCCTAACTTGCATACAGATTTCTCAAGAGGCAGGTCAGGTGGTCTGGTATTCCCATCTTTTTCAGAATTTTCCACAGTTTATTGTTATCCACATCATCAAAGGCTTTGGCATAGTCAATAAATCAGAATTAGATGTTTTTCTTGAACTCTCTTGCTTTTTCAATGAACCAGTGGATGTTGGCAATTTGATCTCTGGTTCCTCTGCCTTTTCTAAAACCAGCTTGAACATCAGGAAGTTCACGGTTCATGTATTGTTGAAGCCTGGTTTGGAGAATTTTGAGCATTATTTTACTAGCATGTGAAATGAGTGCAATTGTGAGGTAGTTTGAACATTCTTTGGCATTGCCTTTCTTTGGAATTGGAATGAAAACTGACCTTTTCCAGTCCTGTGGTCACCGCTGAGTTTTCCATATTCGGTGGCATACTGAGTGCAGCACTTTCATAGCATCATCTTTTAGGATTTGAAATAGCTCAACTGGAATTCCATCACCTCCACTAGCTTTGTTCATAGTGATGCTTCCTAAGGCCCACTTGACTTCACATTCCAGGATATCTGGCTCTAGGTTAGTGATTGCACCATCATGATTATCTTGGTCATTAAGATCTTTTTTGTTCAGTTCATCTGGTTATTCTCGCAACCTCTTCTTAATATCTTCTGCTTCTTTTAGGCCCCTAATTTCTGTCCTTTATCAAGCCGATCTTTGCATGAAATGTTCCCTTGGTATCTCTATTTTCTTGAAGAGATCTATAGTATTTCCCATTCTGTTGTTTTCCTCTATTTCTTTGCACTGATCACTGAGGAAAGCTTTCTTATCTCTCCTTGCTATTCTTTGGAACTCTCCATTCGAATGGGTATATCTTTCCTTTTTTCCTTTGCTTTTTGCTTCTCTTCTTTTCACAGCTATTTGTAAAGCCTCCTCAGACAGACATTTTGCTTTTTGCATTTCTTTTTCTTGGGGATGGTCTTGCTCCCTGTCTCCTGTACAATGTCATGAACTCTGTCCATAGTTCATCAGGCACTCTGTATATCAGGTCTATTTCTCACTTCCACTATATCATCATAAAGGATTTGATTTAGGTCGTAGCTGAATGGTCTCATGATTTTCCCCACTTTCTTCAATTTCAGTCTGAATTTGGCAACAGGGTGTTCATGATCTGAGCCACAGTCTGCTCCAGGTCTTGTTTTTGGTGACTGCATAGAGCTTCTCCATCTTTGGCTACAAATAATACAATCAATCTGATTTTGGTGTTGGCTATCTGGTGATGTCCATGTGTAGAGCATTCTCTTGTATTTTTTTTTTAATTTTTAATTAAAAAAATTTTAATTTAAAATATTGTATTGGTTTTGCCATACAGCAACATGAATCCACCATAGGTGTACGTGGGTTCCCAATCCTGAACCCCCCTCCCACCTCCCTCCCCATACCATCCCTCTGGGTCATCCCAGTGCACCAGTCCCAAGCATCCTGTATCCTGCATCAAACCTAGACTGGCGATTCATTTCTTATTTGATATTATACATGTTTCAATGCCATTCTCCCAAATCATCCCACCCTTTCCCTCTCCCGCAGAGTCTAAAAGACTGTTCTGTACATCTGTGTCTCTTTTGCTGTCTCACATACAGGGTTATCATTACCATCTTTCTAAATTCCATATATATGTGTTAGTATGCTGTATTGGTATTTTTCTTTCTGGCTTACTTCACTCTGTATGTTTATGGAAGAGGGTGTTTGCTATGACCATTGCGTTCTCTTGGCAAAACTCTATTAGCTTTTGCCCTGCTTCATTCTGTACTCTAAGGCCAAGTCTGCCTGTTACTCCAGGTGTTTCTCAACCTCCTACTTTTTCATTCCAGCCCCCTATAATGAAAAGGACATATTTTTTGGTTTTAGTCTAAAATGTCTTGTAGGTCTTCATAGAACCGTTCAACTTCAGCTTCTTCAGTTTTACTGGTCAGGGCATAGACTTGGATTACCATGATATTGAATGGTTTGCCTTGGAAATGAACAGAGATCATTCTTTCATTTTTGAGACTGCATCCTTTTTTCTTATGTTTATACAATTTCATCCACTCTTACCCTACACCTCTGGTTACTATCAAGCTGTGGTTGGGCTTGTTTTGCCTTTAAGATTTCTCATATAAGAGAAGTAAAACTATTTTGTCTTCTTCTGTCTGGTTTATTTCACCTTACATAGTATGCTTGAGGTCCATCTGTGTGGTCTCAAAATGGCAAGACTTCATTCATTTTTAAGGTGAAATACTATCCCATTATATACTCAGACACACACACATATACATACACACGGCCTGTCTTATTTATCAATATATTCATCAGTGGACATCTCCCAACAGTTGTTATTTCTTCCTTTTGTGATAACACACATTCTAACAACTGATATCTCATTGTGGTTTTGATTAGCATGTTCCTTATGATTAGTGATATTAAGGATCTTTTCATGCTTCCTGGCTATCTCTATTCTCTTTTTAGAAAAATATCTATGCAAACCTTTTGATCACTTTTCAGTCAGGTTGTTTGGTTGCTGCAATTTAATTGTATGAGTTCTTTATTTTGCATATTCATCTCATCAGATTTATGATATGATTTACAAATATTATTTCCCTAATTTTGTGGGTTACCTTTCTATTTTGTTAATAGGTTTTTTTTTTTTTTTGCTGGGCAGAAGCTTTCTAATATGATATAGTTTCACTTAGTTAGTCTTTGTGTCTGCTTTTATGAAAGTATTATAATTTTAATTACTATAGATTTGTAATGTAATCTGAAATGAGAGGATGGTGTCCCCAACAACAAATAACACGTGATGTCATGTCTGACTCTTTGCAACCCATGGACTGTCACCTGACTTTCCTCTGTTCATGGGATTCTTCAGCAAGAACACTGGAGTGAGTAGCCATTCCTTTCACTGGGGCATCTTCCCAACTCAGGTATTGAACTCAGGTCCCCTGCATTGCAGGCTGATTCTTTACTGTCTGAGCCACCACGGAAGCCCAGATTTGTTATTCTTGGTGTCTCCAGCTTTGTTGTTCTTTCTCAGTTTTATCTTTGCTACTTAAGGTCTTTGTGGTTCTGTAAAACTTTTAGAATTACCTATTGTCTTTCTTTGAAAAAAAATGCCTTTGCAAATTTTAAAGAGATTGCATTGAATCTGTATATTGCTTTGGGAAGTATGGATATTTTGGCAGTATTGATTCTTCCAGTGCATAACCATAGAATATCTATTTATTTGAATTTTCTTCAGTTTATATCATTAATGCCTTACAGTTTTCAATATACACTTATTTTTAACCTCCTTGGTTAAATTTGTCCACAGATACTCTATTATTTTGACAAAATTTTAAATGGTTTATTTTCTTGAATTCTCTTTATGATAGTTTATTATTAGTGTATAGAAACTCAACTGATATTTGTGTATTGTATTTGTATCCTATAACTTTACTGAATTCACTGATTAGCTATGTTTTTTTTAAAGGAGTCTTTAGGATTTTCTATATATAATATGTTATCTATAAATACAGTTTTATTTCTTCTTTTCCAATTTAGATGTATTTTATTTATTTTTCTTGCATAATTGCTCTGGTAAGGTCTTCCAATATTATCTTGAATAAAAGTGACTAGAATGGGCATTATTATCCTGTTTCTGATCTTAGAGGAAAAGCTTTCAGCTTTCTACTGTTGACTATGATGGATGTTAGCTGTAGACTTGTCATATATGACCTTTATTGTTTTGAGGTATGTGCTTTGTTGAGAGTTTTTACCATAAATGGATGTTGAATTTTATCAAATGCTTTCTCTGCATGTATTGAGGTGATCATATCAATTTTATATTTCATTTTGTTAGTATGGTATATCACACTGACTGATATGTGGATGTTGAACCATTCTTACACTCGCTGAATAAATCCTAGTTGATGCTTTTGAACTGTGTTGTTGGAGAAGACTCTTGAGAGTCCCTTAGACAGCAAGGAGATCCAATCAGTCCATCCTAAAGGAGATCAGTCCTGGGTGTCAATTGGAAGGACTGATGCTAAAGCTGAAACTCCAATACTTTGGCCACCTCATATGAAGAGTTGACTCATTGGAAAAGACCCTGAAGCTGGGAGGGATTGAGGGCAGGAGGAGAAGGGGACGACAGAGGATGAGATGGCTGGATGGCATCACTGACTCAATGGATGTGAGTCTGAGTGAACTCCGGGAATTGGTGATGGACAGAGAGGCCTGGCGTGCTGTGATTCATGGGGTCGCAAAGAGTCGGACACGACTGAGTGACTGAACTGAACTGAACTGAATCATGGTGCATGATATTCTTACTGTATTGTTGAATTTGGTTTGCTAATAGTTTGTTGAGGATTCTGTATGTATGTTTTAAGTTTGGTCTAAAATGTTGTTTAAGAAAAATGTTTCCTTTTGATTTTTCTGTCTGGATAATCTACCCACTGATGAAAGTGGAGTATTAAATCTTATACTATTTTGTATTTCTGTCTATTTCTCACTTTAGAACTGTGAATATTTGCATTATATATTTAAGTGTCTCTGTTGAGTGCATATGTATATACAAATTTTATATCATCTTGTTAGATTACCCACTTTATTATTATTATGTACTGCTTATCTTTTTTTTTTTAATTTTTTTTTTAGTGCTCATCTTTTTTGAAGTCTTTGTTTAAAGTCTGTTTTGTCTGATATGAGTTCAGCAACTTCAGCTTTCTTTTGGTTTCCATTTGGAATATTTTTTTTTGTTCCTTAACTTTTAGTCATCTGTGTCCTTACATCTCACATGAGTGTCTTGTGTGCCTCTTGGCTAAATATTGTAGTTATTAACCCACTACTTTTACCATATATTTGCCTACCAATATGATTTATTCTTTCATATGTTTTCTTGTTATCAATTAATATCCCATATTTCCAACCCAATGAAGTTCCTTTAGCAGTTCTTGTAAGGTCATTTGAGGGGTGATGAACTTCTTTAGGGGCTTTGCTTGTCTGAAAAACTTTTTCTCTCTCCAATTCTGAATTATTAGTTTGCTGGGTATTCTTTGTTGGAGGTGTTTTCTGTCAGCATTTGAACATATTGTGCCACTCCTTTTGGAGAGTTTTGCTAAACTCTACAAAGTTTTGCTAAAAAAAAAAAAAAAAAAAAAAAAAAAAAAAACTGACTATTTTATGAAGATTCACTTCTACACAAGTTGTATTTCTCTTGCTGCTTTTAATATTCTGTCCTTGCCTTTACCTTTTTATCTTTTAATTATGTTTGTTGATCTGGATCTTTGGGGGCTCATCTTTTTAGAACTGTCTGGATTTTCTGGATCTGGAAGTCTCTTTCCTTCTCTGGAATTTTTCAGCCATTGTTTCTGAAAATAAAATTTCTACAACTTTCTCTCTCTCTTCTCATTCTGGAACCCTAAAATGTAAATCATAGTCTGTCTAAAGTTGTTTCATAAGTTCCTTAAGTTATCTTCACTTGTTTTCATTCTTTTTTCTTTTTGCTTTCTACTTCCTTGACTTTTAATTGACTGATCCTTTCTTCTGCTCCCCACTGAAGGCAAAAAGATTCAGGGAAATGTTTCACAATGGGCCCAAATTTGGGGTGAGATCTGGAAGTGTCTTATATCAAATATGCCTATATTTTCCTGGTCAGAATTCAATTATACAGTCCCTAACCTAACTACAAGAAAGATTTAGAAGGTCAGACTTCTGAGTTCCCAAGGAGGGAGTGGTTTGAATACATCTTATTATCTTTGATCTGGGTTTCCCAGGTGGTGCTAGTGGTAAAGAACCTGGCTGCCAATGCAGGTTAGATGTACGTGATGCTGGTTCAATCTCTGGGTGGGAAATATTCCCTGGAGAAGGGAATGGCAGTCCATTCCAGTATTCTTGCCTGTAGAATCCCATGGACAGAGGAGCTTAGTGGGCTACAGTTCATGGGGTGGCAGAGTCGGACATGACTGAAGTGACTTAGCACTGAACAGCACTCTGCATATAAGTTAAATCAGCAGAGTGACAATATACAGCCTTGAAGTACATATTACTCTATTATCCTTGATAGAGCATTTTGTTACCAGGTCATTTTATTCTACCTTCACACAGAATATTCTCACCCCTTCCTGAGAGAAAAAATATAAGATCCTAACTGGGAAATTATTATTGTTCAGAGTCCATGTCTCTAGGTGCCACCAGGTCTAGATATGACTCCTTTTAGTCTGCAGTCATACACATTTAAAGGGCAAATTTTATTCCCCTCTCCAGCAAAAATACCCAGAATGCAGTGATGGAACTAGCACAGGATATACAGAATAATCACTCCCACTGGGAAAGACAAAGGATGGGAGGCATACAACATCAACTGTAAATCAACAATGTAAATCCCATAAGGAAGAGATTTAAATAAAGCTCCCAGATGCACACACTGGGGATGAGGAATTACCTTGATTAAGCTTGGATTCTGCTCACAGAAGGAGCCCATTGTTCACTGTTTTTTGTGAATCCTGGCTCTGATCTCTGAGAACTTGTTTATTATTCTCCTTGGGCATATCTGAACTGGGGAATGCAGACCACATACTACTTCAGGGATCTGTAATGAGCCTTTCCTCTCTGAAAATAAGGTCGGGGCCCAAGGCTCTAAAATTCTGGAAGATTTATTCTTTTCTGGGTTAACTAAAGGTTTCTTTGGTAAATCTGAAAAAAAAAAAAAAACAACAACTTAACTACTGGTTCATTTGTTTCTGCCACATAAAATTCCTTTCTGTATAAAGATGTCAAGAGCATTTTATTTCTTTGTGGCCCTGTGGCTCCCTCATTTTCTTATGCTTCATCAAGTCTGCTGTCGAACCCCTCTAATTTTTTTTTTAAGTTGTTATTGTATTACTAAATTCTTCAGCTCTGTGACTTTTGTTTGGTATTTTCTTATGTTTTCCATCTCTTTTTCAAAGTTCTCACTATTTTCATCCACTCTTGCCCCCTCTTAGGTGAGCATCTTTATGACCATCATTTTGAATTCTTTTTTGAGTTAAATAACTTATCTCCATTTCACTGATGTACTTTCCCTGAGGTTTTATTTTGTTCTTTCTTTTGCAACATATTAGTATGTTTCTTCATTTTTCTTGGCTTTCTGTATTGGTTTCTATTCAGTAGATAAAGCAACCACTTCTCCAGTCTTGAAGGTGTGGCCTTTATGTAGCTAATAAACCTACCTAAGGCCCTGTCAGCTCTTTGTTCAACCCTGCCCCAGCTCTTTTCTTTCTCTCAAAACTTTGCTTGTCCAAACAGTCTGTTATATTTTTAGGCCCTGGTAGTTAAGGATGTGACAAGTCCTGTCATTGTCCTTAAGGGGAAGATCTTAATACCTAGATTAGGCTGTGCTTCAAGCTGATTGGAGGCCAGAACCTAATCATAGCAGTTTATTGAAGCAGACAAATACAGACAGTCCTGTGGGACTGCAAGCGTAAGCCCTAATGGCCCCGAGAGCCAGGCCATCTGGGTGGTATCCCCTGGGTGGCAGTCAGGAAAACTGGGGCTCCACATGAGTGTATTAGCTTTTTTCTGAGAGATATCAATGAGCAGGGGCAAAGCAGAAGGAGAGTGCACAGTCAGCACTTACCTCTGAGGTCTCTAGAAAGAATTTCAGTCAGCCCCTAAAGGCGTACTTTTTAGGAGCTTGCCCCTATGCCACAGCCATAATGATTAGCTAATAGACATTCTTCACAGAAAAAGTCCCTCGATCTGTTGCCTCTTACTGTGCCCTAGAGTTTAAGAACTTTTCCCTGTTGGTTATAATCCTGTGTTACCCACAGCCACTGGGCATCAGAGCCAGATGATATGATGCAGAGGGGCCCCCTGGCAGAAGACATAATAATTGGGGCAGAGGTACTGTTGCTCTGGAACACAAAAAACTGACATCATGAAGATGGCGCCTCTCATTCTATATCCCAGGAGAGTATTCAGCAGGCTCCTGATACATGTAAGTTATATGCCTGCCCCTAGGACAATACTTGAATATAAGCAGGTGATCCTTCTTAAGTCAGGGCAAGACCAGCTGCCAGGGAGTCATTTTTCAGATTGTTCCAGTCTTGTGGATCTCAGGACATGAGCCCCATTGGTTGTCAATGGTAGGTGCTTTGGAGGGCTTATCTCTCAGATCCATGTCTTAAAATCTAAGGTGCCTGATGTGGGGCTCAAATTCTTTATGCCCGAGATATAAGTTCTGAATTTGAGTTTTTCCTGATTATGGGTCAGTGTCAGGAGTGAGGTTTGTGGTGAGATTGAGTCCCAGTCTCCTCCATCCACTTTGATGTGTGTGTGTGTGTTTTTTTTTTTTAACTTGCCCAGTTTGTAGTTGTTACTCAGCCAGTCTTTAGGTTTTTGTAGGAGCAAATTTTTCCATCTATAGCTATAGACTGTGTGTCTATAGAAGAAGGTGAGTTTGGGATCTTCCAATGTCACTATCACTAGTATGTACTCTCTTGTGTCTAGCTTCTTTCACTCAGTATATTGATTGTGAGATTTATCCACTGTTTGTGTTGTGGATTTTCATTGTTATTGCTGTGTGGTATCCCATTGTATGAATATGACATGATATGTTCATGTTCTTTAGTTGATGAACATCTGGGCAGTGTGCAAATTTGTTTATCACAGATAAGACTGGTGCAAACATTTTAATGTATATACTTTGGTAAATGTGCTTGAGCATGCGTAGAGGTTTTTTTTTTTGGCATCTTTATATAGTGTGGGAATGCTAGGTCATAGCATATTCCTATACTCAGTTTTAATACAATATTTTAATGTATATCAGACTATAGGTTTTATCTGCATAAAACGTTCAAATGTTTTCCATACTAGCTTACATATATTACACTATGAACTCTTTTCCATAATCCAAGTAACTCTGCCAAACCAACTCCTGTCTACTTCTGCAGCATCCTCTCAAGCTGCACTTCTAGATGTGGGGCCTTTGTATATGGTTTTTCTTCTGATTTGGAGACTTGCTGCTCCTCTGACAGTCTTGCTCTTCAAAGGTACTGTTCCTTCTCATCATTCAGATGTTCATTAAATGCTATCTCTTTAAAGAGGTCACATCCTCCTTTTATACTACATAATTTCATCTGACTTCATAGCACTTGTGATGAGGCTATAAATGTTTATATATGAAACTGAATTTTTTTTTTTTTTTGGTTTCTATTCCCTACTAGACTGTATGCTCCACAAGGGAGGTGACCAGACTTATGTTGATGCCAGACCCATAGGAAGTGTTTATTATTTCTTTCCCACACCCTCATATATAGAGCTTAAAACTGAGCTTCAAAAAGCCACACCATTTTCTTTTCCCGTTTTAATACTATAAAAGTAAGCATAATAAAATGAACCCTAAAGATTTGTTGTTAAAATTATATGAGTTCAAGTTTTGGTTTTGCCAATTACTATGTTTTATGTTCTTATAAATGGCTCCATTGGTGAACTAATTCATTTACTCAGTTTCTTCACCTGTAAAATATGAATGTACCTGGGCTTGGATGCATTCTACCCAGGCTTTATGGAGTCATTAAAAATAACAAAAACTAGTATAAATCAGTTCCCATTCTTTATTACCCCCACAGTCAATGGTTCAAGAAAGTTTCTATACAGTGTTTTAGAAAGTCTCTGTAGTGTTTTGTGCATTATGCACACTAATTACATGATGGGAATAGGGCCGTTCAGCCCCAAGTATTTGACAATCTGTTGTGAACTGGGCTAGAACCTCTAGCTTCATTTTTTCTTTTAGGTTCACCATATGTAGATAGTTGGCCATGCTAACTGTGCCCTGATATACTAAAGATATTTTGTTAGGTTTGGCTTGATTTATTCTCTTGGAATTGTATTAGATGTTTTAAACAATTCATTTATTTGTAATAAATGCATGAAGTTGCTCTATAACCAATTATCACAAAAATTCAGTTTTAAAACTTTTTCATCATTCCCCCATATTTCCATGGAGCCTGTTTGTGAATCATCTGGAATCTTTACACCAGCCCCAGGAAAGCACCAGTATGCTTTCCGTCTTTTTAAATTTGTGTTCTTCAAACAGTCAAAAGTTCTCAAAAATGGATCATAAATTATATATTCTTTTTCAATTGGCTTAGTCTATTTGGGACTTGGTCTATTTGGGACTTCCCTGGTAGCTCAGATGGTAAAGAGCCTGCCAGAAATGAGAGAGACACAGGTTTGGTTCCTGGGTCAGGAAGATTCCCTGGAGAAGGAAGTGGCAACCCACTCCAGTAGTCTTGTCTGGAAAATTCCACTGATAGAGGAACGTGGTGGGCTACAGTCCATGGGGTAGCAGTGAGTTAGACACAACTGAGCAACTTTCACATAGTCTAGTTAGCAAAAGTATTTTCAGACATATTGATGTTGTAGGATGCACTGACACTTTATTTCAATATAGTATTCTATTATGCATTCTACATCATGTTATATTTGCTCATTCAGAAGCTGATGGGCACTTGTTTACAATTTGGGCTATAACAAATAATGCTGCTATGAAATCTGAGTGTAAGTCTTGCTTAGAACATAAGTTTTCGTTTCTCCTGGACAGGTTCTTAAGAATGGAGTTACTTGGCAAGTTTGTGTTTAACTTGTAAAGAAATTGTTAGACTGTTTACCAAAAATATCTTTGAAGTGAAGTGAAATTGCTAAGTCCTGTCCAACTCTTTGTGACCCCAGGGACAGTAGCCTGCACCAGGCTCCTCCGTCCATGGGATTTTCTAGGCAAGAACTGGAGTGGGTTGTGTTTTACATTTCAAGCAACAAAGTCTAAGAAACCCAATATCTACTCTCATTCACCAGCACTTGGTATTGCTTTTCACTGTAGCCATAAAACTGAGTTTCTCACTGTGAGCTTAATTTGCATTCCCCTAACAAGTAATGAGATTGTTTACCTTCTCTTGCATTCATTAGCCATATATATGTCTTCTTTCGTGAAAAGTACATTTGGCATTTTTTCCACTTTTACTTAACTTTCTCATTATTAAGTTACAAGTAATATATTCTGGATACAAGCCCCTTGTCAAATATATAATTTACAAATATTTTCTCCCAATCTGTAGCTTGTTATCATATCTTTAATGTTATATCTTTTCTCTGGTGCACGGGGATGACCCAGAGAGATGTTACAGGGAGGGAGGTGGGAGGGGGGTTTATGTTTGGGAACGCAAGTACACCCATGGTGGATTCATGTCAATGTATGGCAAAACTAATACAGTATTGTAAAGTAAAATAAAGTAACAATAAAAGTTTAAAAAAATAAAGAAAAAAATAAATTCTGATTTCAATCATTTTTAAAAAGTTGCAGTTCATGGATTTGATGTCATATCTGAGATCTAAGTCAGTGTTACAATTTTGTTTGTTTTCTTTTTCCTTGAACTCTTATTTATCAGTTCAGTTCAGTTCAGTCACTCAGTCATGTCTGACTCTTTGCAACCCCATGAATCGCAGCATGCCAGGCCTCCCTGTCCATCACCAACTCCCGGAGTTCACTCAGACTCATGTCATTATTATAAATTCAAAAAAGGAAAAATTACCCAAAATGATAACAAACAAGAAAAATAAATAAATCTAAAAATATATCAGTCATATATTATTCATGAAGTTTATGGATATATAAAAAAAGTGGAAAAGCAAAAGAAAATTCACTCACACACATACGCAAAGACACAAACCATTTCACACCAGTTCTAAGATTTTTAAAACATGTATTCAGTTCAGTTCAGTTGCTCAGTCGTGTCTGACTCTTTGCGACCCCATGAATCGCAGCACGTCAGGCCTCTCTGTCCATCACCATCTCCCAGAGTTCACTCAGACTCACGTCCATCGAGTCAGTGATGCCATCCAGCCATCTCATCCTCTGTCGTCCCCTTTTCCTCTTGCCCCCAATCCCTCCCAGCATCAGAGTCTTTTCCAATGAGTCAACTCTTCACATGACGTGGCCAAAGTACTGGAGTTTCAGCTTCAGCATCATTCCCGCCAAAGAAATCCCAGGGCTGATCTCCTTCAGAATGGACTGGTTGAATCTCCTTGCAGTCCAAGGGACTCTCAAGAATCTTCTCCAACACCACAGTTCAAAAGCATCAATTCTTCGATGCTCAGCTTTCTTCACAGTCCAACTCTCACATCCATACATGACCACTGGAAAAACCATAGCCTTGACTAGATGGACCTTTGTTGGCAAAGTAATGTCTCTGCTTTTCAATATGCTGTCTAGTTTGGTCATAACTTTCCTTCCAAGGAATTTATAGTTTTAGCTTTTAACAATTGTAGTTATTTCTTTGTGTATTTTTTATAATTTTCTGCAAATAGCATCATGTCTTTTGAGAGTACAAGTCTTGCTTTTCTTTAACAATGGCGACTGTTAATTTAATGCTTTATAGTAATTGTTTTTAGAGAAAATTAATAGACAATTTATTATAGATGAAAAGGAGTCCATCATTAAAAATGATGTTATGTGGATTTTTACAGAACTTTCCTTCTATTCTTGAGAATAACATTCTGAGCTATAGCTTGACTAAAGCTGTATTTAATTTGTTCCTATGCTGCGCTGTGTTGTGTGTAGTCACTCAGTCGTGTCCAACTCTTTGTCACCTCATGGACCATAGCCTGCCAGGCTCCTCTGTGCATGGGATTCTTTAGGCAAGAATACTGGAGTGGGTTGCTATCCCCTCCTTCAGAGGATCTTTCCACACCAGGGATTGAATCAGGTTTCCCTCACTGCAGGTGGATTCTTTACTGTCTGAGCCACCATGGAAACCCCAAGAATACAGGAGTGGGTAGCCTTCCCGACTCAGAAATTGAACAAGGGTCTTCTGCATTGCAGGCTGATTCTTTACCAGCTGAGCTACCGGGGAATTTGCTACCTAAATTGTTCCTATAATGAATGCCAAATAACTATTTGGAGAGATAGGGGGGAGTACACCTGATGTAAGGTGTTGTATGTCACAACTTTGCAGATAGTATGTTAAACACTAGATTGCCCTGGGCCTCTGGTGCAGCCCCATACTCTGTTTTTCTCTGATTTATAAACCAAGTAACTTTTAGTTGTTCAGTATTTATGAGATAAAAATTTAATCAGTCAGGCCCAGTTTTATTTATTCAAATAGTAGTTATAGTAATTATTCCTACTATTGACTCAAAATACCTCTCATATGAATCTATAATGTAGCCTATCAGGCTTGGAAGATCTTTGAAAATGTTTTTAACTTTATTGTAGTTTTCTTCTGGAAGTATCTTATATTCTTCATTTTCATTAATATATTTCCTTTCTCTCTATAATCTTCTGAATTTCTTGCTAGTAGTAAGGTGTCTTAAATGGGGTTCTCTAGAAGCAGATTCTGAGATGCCAATATATGCACAAATGATATATGAATAATACATTCTGGGGAAAACTGGCTAATATCATGTAAGCAGGATTGGGAAGGGTAGGAGTCCAAGTAGGTGGTGATTTCATGCAAAGTATCAGCCAGAGCCTACTGCGGAGCTCTATTGTGAGGTAACTAACTAGGATTAGTTCCAAATTCAGCCTTTTACATTCCCTCATTGACTAAGGCTCACCATTGAGGGCTGGAAGTCATAAACCAGTGGCTCTCAACCTTTATGTCATCTGGGACTGGTTTCTAGGAAGACAATTTACTCATGGACTGGGGAGAAGGAGGATGGTTTGGGGATAGTTCAAGTACATTACATTTTTTTGCACTTAATTCCTATTATTATTACATCAGTTCCACCTCAGATCATCAGGCATTAGACCCTGAGGTTTGGGAACTCCTGCCATGACCTGCTAGGAGCTACAGGATCTCTGGATTAAGAAGTAAAGCAGGTCCAGTAGCCAAGGACAGTTGTCCAAATACTATACTGGACAATGGGTGCTGAAAGAAAATACATACAGAATAGGGGTTAGAACCCACAGATAACAACAACAACAAAAAAAAAAATCTAGAAGTCTGGGTGGGATATTGACAATGCCCATGATGTTAGATTTTCAGGCTTTGCATTATTATTAGGAATTCTTAATATCTTCTGTAATTTAGTCTTCTTAAAATTGTGCTGGCTTTAACTGTCTTCCAGGAACCAAATGAGGTATTTCATACATAGTATTTATATTTTAATGAAAAATATTTTGATAATTTAAATATTCAAAAAATATAACATTTCATTATGCATAGAGAATTGCTAAAAAATGGAAGAAGTTGAATATAAACACTAGTATTGAATAGGAGATGATTTGTATACTGTCCTTCTGAAATCTAAAACCTACTTTCTAAAATTATGAAGCATATTGGAGAATTTATATTGCATAATTTATTGCATGCCTTTCAAAGTAGAAAACAAAACATTGCAAGTTCTGTGTTGTCCTCCTATTAGAAGAGCCAGATCAATATTTACAAATTAAAGCATGAGGTACAAAAAGAGGCTCATAAATGTTACAAAGACTCTTCAGTTCAGTTCAGCTGCTCAGTGGTGTCCGACTCTTTGCGACCCCATGAATTGCAGCATGCCAGGCCTCCCTGTCCATCACCAACTCCCAGAGTTCACTCAGACTCATGTCCATCAAGTCCGTGATGCCATCCAGCCATCTCATCCTGTCATCCCCTTCTCCTCCTGCCCCCAATCCCTCCCAGATCAAAGTCTTTTCCACTGAGTCAACTCTTCTCATGAGGTGGCCAAAGTACTGGAGTTTCAGCTTCACAATCATTCCCTCCAAAGAACTCCCAGGGCTGATTTCCATCAGAATGGACTGGTTGGATCTCCTTGCAATCCAAGGGACTCTCAAGAGTCTTCTCCAACACCACAGTTTAAAAGTATCAATTCTTGGGTGCTCAGCCTTCTTCACAGTCCAACTCTCACATCCATACATGACTACTGGAAAAACAATAGCTTTGAATAGACGGACCTTTGTTGGCAAAGTAATGTCTCTGCTTTTCAATATGCTATCTAGGTTGGTCATAACTTTCCATCCAAGGAGTAAGCGTCTTTTAATTTCATGGCTGCAGTCACCGTCCACAGTGATTTTGGAGCCCCAAGAAAATAAAGTCTGACACTGTTTCCACTGTTTCCCCATCTATTTGCTATGAAGTGATGGGACCAGATGCCATGGTCTTAGTGTTCTGAATTTTGAGCTTTAAGCCAACTTTTTCACTGTCCACTTTCACTTCATCAAGAGGCTTTTAAGTTCCTCTTCACTTTCTGCCATAAGGGTGGTGTCATCTGCATATCTGAGATTATTGATATTTCTCCCGGCAATCTTGATTCCAGCTTGTGCTTCTTGCAGCCCAGCGTTTCTCATGATGTACTCTGCATATCAGTTAAATAAGCAGAGTGACCATATACAGCCTTGACGTACTCCTTTTCCTATTTGGAACCAGTCTGTTGTTCCATGTCCAGTTCTAACTGTTGTTTCCTGACCTGCATATAGGTTTAGACCAACACTTTAAGAAGTGTTTTGACATTTTGAAGAAATGTTTCCTACTTTGAATTTGGTTTCAGAGACCTTTATAGCTTGAACATATATTTTGAAACTGAACAGAAAATGTGTTAATCCTCTGAACAAGTAATTATTCTATTTAATTAGTTTATTAAGAAGACTAGTCATGAATCTTTTCTCTCATACATTGAAGTCATTAGATTTTTTAAAGAAATTATATTGAATCTCCTCAGTGTTGGACAGTTAGTAATGTTTATAACATGTTGAACTCTGTCATATGCCAGAGATGACAATGTTATGAAAAATATTGAATATTAAATTTCATTACTTCATTTTATTTTTAAATATTTTTAATTTTTATTTTACTTTACAATACTGTATTGGTTTTGCCATACATTGACATGAATCCACCACGGGTGTACATGAGTTCCCAAACATGAACCCACCTCCCACCTCCCACCCCATATCATCTCTCTGGATCATCCCCGTGCACCAGCCCCAAGCATCCTGTATCCTGCATTGAACATACACTGGCGATTCATTTCTTACATGATAGTATACATGTTTCAATGCCATTCTCCCAAATCATCCCACCCTCTCCCTCTCCCTCAGAGTCCAAAAGTCTGCTCTACACATCTGTGTCTCTTTTGCTGTCTCGCATACAGGGTCATCATTACCATCTTTTTAAATTCCATATATATGTGTTAGTATACTGTATTGATGTTTTTCTTTCTGGCTTACTTCACTCTGTATATTCGGCTCCAGTTTCATCCATCTCATTAGAACTGATTCAAATATATTCTTTTTCATGGCTGAGTAATACTCCATTGTGCATATGTACCACAGCTTTCTTATCCGTTCATCTGCTGATGGACATCTAGGTTGTTTCCATGTCCTGGCTATTATAAACAGTGCTGCAATGAACATTGGGGTACACGTGTCTCTTTCAATTCTGGTTTCCTCGGTGTGTATGCCCAGCAGTGGGATTGCTGGGTCATAAGGCAGTTCTATTTGCAATTTTTTAAGGAAGCTCCACATTGCTCACCATAGTGGCTGTACTAGTTTGCATTCCCACCAACAGTGTAAGAGGGTTCCCTTTTTTCCACACCCTCTCCAATATTTATTGCTTGCAGACTTTTGGATCACAGCCATTCTGACTGGTGTGAAGTGGCACCTCATTGTGGTCTTGATTTGCATTTCTCTAATAATGAGTGATGTTGAGCATCTTGTCATGTATTTGTTAGCCAACCGTATGTCTTCTTTGGAGAAATGTCTATTTAATTCTTTGGCCCATTTTTTGATTGGGTTGTTTATTTCCCTGGAATTGAGCTGCATCAGTTGCTTGTATATTTTTGAGATTAGTTCTTTGTCATTGCTTCAGTTGCTATTATTTTCTCCCATTCAGAAGGCTGTCTTTTCACATTGCTTATATTTTCCTTTGTTGTGCAGAAGCTTTTAAGTTTAATTAGATCCCATTTGTTTATTTTTGCTTTTATTTCCAGTATTCTGGGAGGTGGATCATAGAGAATCCTGCTGTGATTTATGTCGGAGAGTGTTTACCCCATGTTATCCTTTAGGAGTTTTATAGTTTCTGGTCCTACCTTTAGATCTTTCATCCATTTTGAGTTTATTTTTGTGTGTGGTGTTAGACAGTGATCTAGTTTCATTCATTTACAAGTGGTTGCCCAGTTTTCCCACCACTTGTTAAAGAGATTGTCTTTACTCCATTGTATATTCTTGCCTCCTTTGTCAAAGATAAGGTGTCCATAGATGTGTGGATTTATCTCTGGGCTTTCTATTTTGTTCCATTGATCTATATTTCTGTCTTTATGCCAGTACCATACTGTCTTGATGACTGTGGCTTTGTAGTAGAGCCTGAAGTCAGGCAAGTTGATTCCTTCAGTTCCATTCTTCTTTCTCAAGATTGCTTTGGCTATTCAAGGTTTTTTGTGTTTCCATACAAATCTTGAAATTTTTTGTTCTAGTTCTGTGAAAAATACCGCTGGTAGCTCGATAGGGATTGCATTGAATCTATAGATTGCATTGGGTAGTATGCTCATATTCACTATATTGATTCTTCCAATCCATGAACATGGTATATTTCTCCGTCTATTAGTGTCCTCTTTGATTTCTTTCATCAGTGTTTTATCAGTTCAGTTCAGTTGCTCAGTCATGTCCAACTCTTTGCAACCCCATGAATCGCAGCACGCCAGGCCTCCCTGTCCATCACATCATCCGGAGTTCACTCAGACTCACGTCTATCGAGTCCGTGATGCCATCCAGCCATCTCATCCTCGGTCATCCCCTTCTCCTCCTGCCCCCAATCCCTCCCAGCATCAGAGTCTTTTCCAATGAGTCAACTCTTTGCATGAGGTGGCCAAAGTACTGGAGCTTCAGCTTTAGCATCATTCCTTCCAAAGAAATCCCAGGGCTGATCTCCTTCAGAATGGACTGGCTGGATCTCCTTGCAGTCCAAGGGACTCTCAAGAGTCTTCTCCAACACCACAGTTCAAATGCATCAATTCTTGGGTGCTCAGCCTTCTTCACAGTCCAACTCTCACATCCATACATGACCACAGGAAAAACCATAGCCTTGACTAGACAGACCTTAGTCAGCAAAGTAATGTCTCTGCTTTTGAATATGCTATCTAGGTTGGTCATAACTTTTCCAAGGAGTAAGCGTCTTTTAATTTCAGGGCTGCAGTCACCATCTACAGTGACTTTGGAGCCCCCCCAAAATAAAGTCTGACACTGTTTCTACTGTTTCCCCATCTATTTTCCATGAAGTGATGGGACCAGATGCCATGATCTTATTTTTCTGAATGTTGAGCTTTAAGCCAACTTTTTCACTCTCCTTCACTTCTCAAGAGGCTTTTTAGCTCCTCTTCACTTTCTGCCATAATGGTGGTGTCATCTGCATATCTGAGGTTATTGATATTTTCCTGGCAATCTTGATTCCAGCTTGTGCTTCTTCCAGCCCAGCGTTTCTCATGATGTATTCTGCATAGAAGTTAAATAAGCAGGGTGACAATATACAGCCTTGACGTACTACTTTTCCTATTTGGAACCAGTCTGTTGTTCCATGTCCAGTTCTAACTGTTGCTTCCTGACCTGCATACAGATTTCTCAAGAGGCAGGTTAGGTGGTCTGGTAATCCCATCTCTTTAAGAATTTTCCAAAGTTTATTGTGATCCACACAGTCAAAGGCTTTGGCATAGTCAATAAAGCAGAAATAGATGTTTCTGTGGAACTCTCTTGCTTTTTCCATGTCTTTAGTTTTTTTTAGGTAGATATATTCCTAAGTACTTTATTCTTTTCATTGCAATGGTGAATGGAATTGTTTTCTAATTTCTTTTTCTACTTTCTCATTATTAGTGTATAGGAATGCAAGGGATTTCTGTGTGTTGATTTTATATCCTGCAACTTTACTGTATTCATTGATTAGCTCTAGTAATTTTCTGGTGGAGTCTTTAGGGTTTTCTATGTAGAGGATCATGTCATCTGCAAACAGTGAGAGTTTTCCTTCTTTCCCAATTTGAATTCCTTTTATTTCTTTTTCTGCTCTGATTGTTGTGGCCAAAACTTCCAGAACTATGTTGAATAGTAGTGGTGAAAGTGGGCACCCTTGTCTTGTTCCTGACTTTAGGGGAAATGCTTTCAATTTTTCACCATTGAGGATAATGTTTGCTGTGTGTTTGTCATAAATAGCTTTTATTATGTTGAGGTATGTTCTTTCTATTCCTGCTTTCTGTAGAGTTTTTATCATAAATGGATGTTGATTGTGTCAAAGGCCTTCTCTGAATCTATTGAGAGAATCATATGGCTTTTATTTTTCAATTTGTTAATGTGGTGAATTACACTGATTGATTTGCGGATATTGAAGAATCCTTGCATCCCTGGGATAAAGCCCACTTTGTCATGGTTTCTGATCTTTTTAATATGTTGTTGGATTCTGATTGCTAGAATTTTGTTGAGGATTTTTGCATCTATGTTCATCAGTGATACTGGCCTGTAGATTTCTTTTTTTGTGGCATCTTTGTCAGGTTTTGGTATTAGGGTGATGGTGGCCTCATAGAATGAGTTTGTAAGTTTACCTTCCTCTGCAATTTTCTGGAAGAGTTTGAGTAGGATAGGTGTTAGCTCTTCTCGAAATTTTTGGTAGAATTCAGCTGTGAAGCCATCTGGACCTGGGCTTTTGTTTGCTGGAAGATTTCTGATTACAGTTTCAATTTCCGTGCTTGTGATGGGTCTGTTAAGATTTTCTATTTCTTCCTGGTTCAGTTTTAGAAAGTTGTACTTTTCTAAGAATTTGTCCATTTCTTCCACATTGTCCATTTTATTGGCATATAATTTCTGATAGTAGTCTCTTATGATTCTTTGCATTACTGTGTTGTCTGTTGTGATCTCCCCATTTTCCTTTCAATTTTATTGATTTGATTTTTCTCTGTTTCTTGATGAGTCTGGCTAATGGTTTGTCAATTTTATTTATCCTTTCAAAGAACCAGCTTTGGGCTTTGTTGATTTTTGCTATGGTCTCTTTTGGTTCTTTTACATTTTATTTCCACCCTAATTTTTAAGATTTCTTTCCTTCTACTAACTCTGGGATTCTCCATTTCTTCCTTTTCTATTGCTTTAGGTGTAGAGTTAGGTTATTTATTTGACTATTTTCTTGTTTTTTGAGGTATGCCTGTATTGCTATGAACTTTCCTCTTAGCACTGCTTTTATACTGTCCCACAGGTTTTGGGTTGTTGTGTTTTCATTTTCATTTGTTTCTATGCATATTTTGATTTGTTTTTTGATTTCTTCTGTGATTTGTTGGTTATTCAGAAGTGTGTTGTTCAGCCTCCATATGTTGGAATTTGCAATAGTTTTTCTCCTTTAATTGACATCTAATCTTATTGCATTATGGTCAGAAAAGATGCTTGGAATGATTTCAATTTTTTTGAATTTACCAAGGCTAGATTTATGGCCCAGGATGTAATCTATCCTGGAGAAGGTTCCGTGAGCACTTGAGAAAAAGGTGAAATTCATTGTTTTGGGGTGAAATGTCCTATAGATATCAATTAGGTCTAACAGGTCTATTGTATCATTTAAAGTTTGTGTTTCTTTGTTAATTTTCTGTTTAGTTGATCTGTCCATAGGTTTGAGTAGGGTATAAAAGTCTCCCACTATTATTGTGTTATTGTTAATTTCCCCTTTCATACTTGTTAGCATTTGTCTTACATATTGTGGTGCTCCTATGTTGGGTACATATATATTTATAATTGTTATATCTTCTTCTTAGATTGATCCTTTGATCATTAAGTAGTGGCCTTCTTTGTCTCTTTTCACAGCCTTTGTTTTGAAGTCTATTTTATCAGATATGAGTATTAGTACTCCTGCTTTCTTTTGGTCTCTATTTGCGTGATATATCTTTTTCCAGCCCTTCACTTTCAGTCTGTATGTGTCCCTTGTTTTGAGGTGGGTCTCTTGCAGGCAGCATATATAGGGATTTGTTTTTGTATCCATTCAGCCAGTCTTTGCCTTTTGGTTGGGGCATTCAACCCATTTACGTTTAAGGTAATTATTGATAAGTATGATCCCGTTGCCATTTACTTTATTGTTTTGGGTTTGAGTTTATATGCCCTATTTGTGTTTCCTGTCTAGAGAAGATCCTTTAGAATTTGTTGGAGAGCTGGTTTGGTGGTGCTGAATTCTCTCAGCTTTTGCTTGTCTGTAAAGCTTTTGATTTCTCCTTCGTATTTGAATGAGATCCTTGCTGGGTACAGATATCTGGGCTGTAGGTTATTTTCTTTCATCACTTTAAGTATGTCTTGCCATTCCCTCCTGGCCTGAAGAGTTTCTATTGAAAGATCAGCTGTTATCCTTATGGGAATCCCCTTATGTGTTATTTGTTGTTTTTCCCTAGCTGCTTTTAATATTTGTTCTTTGTGTTTGATCTTTATTAATTTGATTAATATGTGTCTTGGGGTGTTTCACCTTGGGTTTGTCCTATTTGGAACTCTCTGGGTTTCTTTGACTTGGGTGATTATTTCCTTCCCCATTTTAGGGACGTTTTCAACTATTATCTCCTCAAAGATTTTCTCATGGTCTTTCTTTTTGTCTTCTTCTGGGACTCCTATAATTTGAATGTTGGAGCGTTTCATATTGTCCTGGAGGTCTCGAGATTGTTCTCATTTCTTTTGTTTTTCCTTTTTCCTCTCTGTTTCATTTGTTTCTACCATTCTATCTTCTATTTCACTAATCCTATCTTCTGCCTCCGTTATTCTATTATTTGTTGCCTCCAGAGTGTTTCTGATGTCATTTATTGTGTTATTCATTATGTATTGACTCTTTTTTATTTCTTCTAGGTCCTTGTTAAACCTTTCTTGCATCTTCTCAATCCTTGTCTCCAGGCTGTGATTCCATTTTGATTTCAAGATTTTGAGAATATTCTATCAATATTCGGAATTCTTTATCAGGTAGATTCCCTATCTCTTCCTCTTTTGTTTGGTTAGGTGGGCATTTCTCCTGTTTCTTTACCTGCTGAGTATTCCTCTGTCTCTTCATCTTGGTTATATTGCTGTGTTTGGGGTGGCCTTTCTATATTCTGGGAATTTGTGGAGTTCTCTTTATTATGGAGTTTCTGCACTGTGGGTGGGGTTGTATCAGTGGCTTGTCAAGGTTTCTTGTTAGGGAGGCTTGTGTTGGAATTCTGGTGGGTGGAGCTGGGTTTCTTCTCTCTGGAGTGCAATGGAGTGACCAGTAATGGGTTATGAGATGTCAATGGTTTTGGAGTAACTTTGAGCTGCCTGTATATTGAAGCTCCGGGGTGTGTTCCTATGTTGCTGGAGAATTTCTGTGGTATGTCTTGCTCTGGAACTTGTTGGCCCTTGGGTGGTGCTTGGTTTCAGTGTAGGTATGGAGGCATTTGATGAGGTCCTATCAATTAATGTTCCCTGGATTCAGGAGTTCTCTGATGTTCTCAGGATTTGGACTTAAGCCTCCTGCTTCTGGTTTTCAGTTTTATTTTTACAGTAGCCTCAAGACTTCTCCATCTATACAGCACTGATGATAAAACATGTCGGTTAAAGATGAAAAGTTTCTCCACATTGAGGGACACCCAGAGAGGTTCACTGAGTTACGTGGAGAAGAGAAGTGGGAGGGGGTAGTTAGAGGTGACTGGAATGAGATGAGGTGGGATCAAACGAGGAGAGAGCAAGCTAGCCAGTAATCACTTCCTTATGTGCGCTCCACAGTCTGGACCACTCAGAGGTATTCATGGAGTTATGCAGGGAAGAGGAGAGGGAGGAAGTAGACAGAGGTGGCCAGGAGGATAAAAGAGGGAAATGAAAAGGAGAGAGACAGATCCAGCCAGTAACCAGTTCCTTAAGTGTTCTCTACCGTCTCGAACACACAGAGATTCACAGAGTTGGGTAGAGAAGAAAAGGGGGAAGGAAGAGACAGAGGCCACCTGGTGGAGAAAAAGAGTCCAAAGGAGGAGAAAGTGGTCAAGCCAGTAATCTCGCTCTCAGGTAAAATTGGGTAGTGAAGTTTGGGTTTTTAAGTGTACAGAATTGACAACAAATACCAAAAAGCAAAGATTAAAAATCTAGAGTAGAGGTTGGATTTTCAAAAATACAATATTAAAGAAGAGAAGAAGAAAAAAAAAATCCACTAGAATTATTAAAAAAACAACAACCACACAAAGACTATATATGCGTTTGTTTTAAAAAATAAGGTCTTTTTTTTTTTGAAAAGTAATAGTAGCTTATAAAAATAAAAATTAAAGGAGAAATAGAGGACTTAACAATTTTTAAAAGTTTAAAAAAAAAAAGAAAAAGAAAAGAAAAAACCACCACACAACAACATCAACAAAGAAAAAGAAAGAAAGAAAAAAAGAAAATAAATGATCGTAAAAATAGTAAAGATATTTCTGGCCCTTTCTCTGGTGTTGTGGGCAGTGTGGGGTCACTTCCAAGGTGGTTCCCTCTATTTAACTTCTGTTTGCTGGTCTCTTCAGTGTCTGATTTCCGTCCTGACACAGGGGTGGTGGTGGTGGACACTTTTTTTTTTTTTTTTTTTTTAGGCTCACTTGTTCAGTTGAGCTGTGGGGAGGGAGGGATGCAGCAAACAAATAACACTGTCGTGTTCATGCAGTGTCTCAGCCCCACTGGGCCTGCCCCTGCTCATGGCACACACTGCTCAGGCTCTACGTTGCTCCGCCGGGAACCCTCTGAGGCCGGCTCTAGGCTGCATGCACCTCCCTGGTCTAAGCCACTCAGGTTTGGTGCTCAGGTAGCCCTCAGAGGCGCAGATTTGGTTGGGACTGCGTTTTGTGCCCTTCCCAGGTCCTAGTAGCTCAGGTGTTTGGCAAGTGCGGTCGCTGCAACTTATCGCCTTTACCGTCTCTGCTGCTCAGTTTTCTGGGTGTACTGCTGGCGCCCCTTGTGAGGCAGATGGTGACTGTCCAGAACCCCCAGAAGTCTTAGCAAGGAAGCCTGCTTGCAGTTTGGTAGGTAAAGTCTCTCCTGGGCTGCGATTGCCCCTTTCCAGCCCTTACGGCTCTGACTGCCTGTCACCATTGGGGGATGGTCTGCAGCCAGCTATTTCTGTTCCGTCCTTTGTTCTGTGCATGGTCCTGGCGGTGTCTTATGTTCGAGCTTTTTGCATGGTAGTTATCCCACAGTCTGGTTTGCTAGCCCAAGTTAGTTCGTTCTGGTTACGTGTGGGGCGTTCCTGCCCGATTCTTACAAAGCACTGCAGCCCGCGCCTCCCGCGCCTCCCTGCCTGGCCCCCACTTGCTAGTGGTGGATGCAGGTGTCTGCGCTGCTTTTCCACTGGGGGAGTTACTGTTGGCCTGTAATCCGTTGGTTTTAATTATTTATTTATTTTTCCTTCCTGTTATGTTGCCCTCTGTGCTTCCAAGGCTCTCCACAGACTCAGCAGGAAGAGTGTTTCCTGGTGTTTGGAAACCTCTCTTCTTAAGACTTCCTTCCCGGGACGGGATTCTCTTTCCGGGATGGAGCTCCCTCCCTACCTCCTTTGTCTCTTTTTTAGTCTTTTATATTTTTTCCTACCTGTTTTTGAAGACAATGATCTGCTTTTCTGGGTACCTGATGTCCTCTGCCAGCATTCAGAAGTTATTTTGTGGAGTTTGCTCAGTGTTGAAATGTTCCTTTGATGAATTTGTGAGGGAGAAAGTGGTCTCCCTGTCCTATTCCTCTGCCATCTTGGGACCGCCCCCCTCGTTACTTCATTTTAGCAGAGCAGAAATGTGTTGGTGTTGAATAGATGGTAAAATGTCATTTAAAATGTAAGTTATAAAACAATAGATATCACATTTAAATAGAAAACAAGAGGACAAAAGAACACTAACATAGAAAAATTAACCACATTGACATTGTCAGAAAGTACTACTTTAATATCTAAAAGAATCAGAACAATTAGGTTTGTTTTATTTTATAATGTCTGCTGATTTTCTGTATCCATATGCTGGTGCCTACATTTATAGATATTTCCATGCCTTCATTACTGGGGAAATTGTATCAGTATGTACTTATGAATCATTAAATTTGCTTTACAGGACTGAAAAACTATGTTTTGAGTTCATGAAGTATCAATAGCATAAAGGTGGAAAAAGGGTAATCTACAAAAAATATACAGGAAATGATGTTTATTGAGAAATTGACTTTAGGAAACCAGGGAGAAAATTCTGATTAAGGAGCCACTGCTGCTGCTGCTGCTAAGTCGCTTCAGTCGTGTCTGACTCTGTGTGACCCCATAGATGGCAGCCCACCAGGCTCCCCCATCCCTGGGATTCTCCAGGCAAGAACACTGGAGTGGGTTGCCATTTCCTTCTCCAAGGAGCCACTAGAAGACACTAAATATACAGTACTTAGAATTGCATAACAAAGAACATCACATGTCCTTGGTCTTTACCAGTGCCTAGAAGGACAAAAACAAAAGTGATAAACAAGTTAGATAACATGGCTAAACATAGGTCAAAAATCAAGACCTCTCTATAGTTTTTAGGTCTTTAGTCCATTTTATTTTTGTATGTGGTGTAAGAAAATGATCCAGTTTCACTCTTTTACATGTACCTGACCAATTTTCATAGCACTACTTATAGAAGATAAGTTCTTCTTTAACCTTGTATTCTTACCTGTTGATTGGCCATAAATTTGTGGATTTCTTTCTGGGTCTCACTACTGTTTCCTTGGTCTATGTGTCTCTTTTTGTTCCAGTTCCATGCTGTTTTGATTACTGTAGGTTTGTAGTATAGTCTGAAACCAGGGAACATGATAATTTGAGTTTTGTACTTTTTCTTCAAGATTGCTTTGGCAACTTGAAGTCTTTTGTGGTTCTATATACAATTTAGGATTATTTGGTCTAATTTGTTGAAAAATATCATGGCTATTGCATCAGATATGTAGACTTCTTTGTGCAGTATGGACATTTTAGCAATATTAATTCTTCCAATCCAATAACAGAATATCTTTACATTTCTCTGTATCATCTTCAGTTTCTTTCGTCAATGTTTATCATTTCTGTTTTCAGTTTTACAGGTTTTTCCCCTTGGTTCAGTTTATTCCTAGGTATTTTATTCTTTTTGATCCAATTTTAAATACAATGTTTTGTTTTCTAGTTCTGATACTTCATTATTACTGTGTGAAAAATAATAGATTTCTGCATAGTAATTTGTATTCTGTAATTTTATTGAACTATTTTATTTGTTTGACTAGTTTATAGACAGAGAATTTAGGGTTTTCCACATATAGAATTATGCCATCTGCAAATAATGAGAATTTTACTCCTTTCCTTCCAGTTTGGATGCTTTTTCTTTCTTTTTATTGTCTGATTGCTATGGTTTGGGCTTCCAATACAACATTAAATAGAAGTGGCAAGAGTGAGCATCCTTGTCTCATTCCTGATTTTAGGAGAAAAGCTTTCAACTTTTTACCATTAAATATGATGTTAGTGGTGGGTTTGTAATAAATGGTCTTTATTATGTCGAGACATGTTCCTTCTATACCAGTTTTGATGAGTTTATCACAACTGGATGTTGAACTTGCTAAAATGCCTTTTCTTTGTCCATTGAGATGATCATGAGATTTTTATCTCTCCTTTTGTTAATGTAGTGTATGCCATTGATTGATTTTCAAGTGTTGAACCATCCTTGTGATCCTGGGCAAGCTCCACTTGATCATGGTTGTAGGTATCCTTTTCATATATCATTGAATTCACTTTTCTAATATTTTGCTGAGATATTTTGTGTTTATATTCATTAGATATGTTTGCCTGTAATTTTCTCTCTTTTGTAGTGCCTTTCTTTGGTTTTAATATCAGAGTAATTATGACCTTATGGAATGATTTTGGAAGTATCCTGTTCTTTTTAATTATTTGTAATAGTTTGAGATCGACTAGTATTGACTTAAGATATCAGTACTGGACTTTTGTTTATGAGGTTTTATTTTTCTTTAATTACAAATTCAATTCCACTACTGGTGATTGGTCTGTTCAGATTGTCTGTTTCTTCCTGATACAGTTTTGGAAGAGTGTATATTTCTGGAAATTTGTCTACTTCTTCTAGTTTGTAAAATTTGTTGGCATATAACTGCTACTATTCTCTTATATTTTTTTGTAGCTCTGTGATATTGGTTGTTCTTTCCCCTCTTTAATTTATTATTTTGTTTATGTGTGTCCTCTTTTTTTTTTTTAATGACTCTGGATAAATTTTTCTCAATTTTATCTTTTTAAAAAGAGCTCTTTTACTTTTTTTTTCTATTTTTCTATTCATTTACTTTCTGATATTTATTTCCTTTTGTCTGCTGATTTTGGACTGTTTTCTTCTCTTCTGAGTCCTTTAGATGGTAATTCATCTTGTTTGTATGACATTTTTCTTGTTTCATGAGCTAGGCCTTTATCACTATAAGCTTCCTTCTTAGAACTACTTTTGCTGTATCATATGGATTTTGGAAAGTTTTATTTCCATTTTCACTTATCTCAATATATTTTCTGGCTTCTTCAATAAATTCTTCATTGACTGATCGGTTTCTTAGTAGTATATTGTTTAGTTTCCATGTGTATGTTCTTTCCCCATTTCTCTGCCTGTAGTTGATTTTATTTGATAACATTTTGGTCAGAAAAAAATGCTTGATTTAATTTCTATCTGCTTCAATTTGTTAAGCCTTGTATTTGGTCAGCATGTTATCCACCCCATCAACATTTAGTATGTGTTTTTAGCTCTGATGAGCTCTGTAAGCAGCATATAGATAGGTCCTGTTTTCACCACCCTCCCCCCCCCCCCCCGCCGCCCCCAGTAAGCCACATTTTATCCATTGAGAAAAAGTTAAGTCCACCAACATTTAAAGTGATTATTATCACTTTAGGTAATAGGTCTGTACTTATTATCATTATTTTACCTCATTATTTTTTGTAGTTCTCCACTGAAGTGACTTAGCAGCAGCAGCCTCTTTTTAAATTCTTTCTCTAATTTATTCCTTTTGGTTGATAATATTTTATGTAGCATATTTATGTTTCTTACTATAGTATTTGTGTATCTATTGCAGATTTTTGATTTGTGGTTACTATGGGATTAGTATATGTTGATCTACAACTCTGTGTTTAAATCAGGCAGTCTTTAAGTTCAAACACATTTGAAAAGATCTACATTTTTAATTCCCACCCCACACATTTTATATTCTTAATATCCTCATTAAATCCCTTTACTGATCATTGTTGATATTTGAATTTAGTTTTTTCTTTTATTCTTTGAGCTATTTCACTAAGGTGATTAATACCCAGTTTTTACTATATATTTATCTTTACTAGTGGGATTTTTAATTTCCTACAGATACTTATAGCCTTTTCATTTCCATTCAGAGAAGACCCTGTAACACTTCTTTTAGAGTAGATCTATTAATAGTATTCGTGAACTCTTTTAGCTTGTCTCAGAATTTCTTTATCTCTCCTTCAATTCTAAATGATAATCGTGCAGAGTGGAGTATCCTAAGTTGCAGGTTTTTTTCCTTTAAGCACTTTGACTATAACATGCCTCTCCATTCTGGCCTGAGAAATTTCTGGAGAGAAATCAACCTTTGGGGGATGACCTTGTATATGACTGTTTTTCGCTTGCTGGCTTCCCTGGTGGCTCAGACAGTAAAGAATCCACCTGCAGTTGAACCCACCTGGGTTCAGTCCCTGGGTTGGGAAGATCCCCTGGAGGAAGGCATGACAACCACTCCAGTATTCTTGCCTGGAGAATCCCTGTGGATACAGGAGCCTAGCCGGCTACAGTCCATGTGATCACAAAGAGTCAGACACAACTGAGCACAGCACACAGCCTTTAAAATATTCTAACTTTTGCCATTTTAATTATGGTGTTTCTTGATGAGGATCTATTTGGGTTCATCTTGTTTGGAATCACTCTATGTTTCCTGTTTCTAGATATTTGTTTTCTTCTTCAGGTTTGGGAAGTTTTCAGGAGTCATTTCATCAAATACACCTTCTACCCTCTTTTATCTCTTCTCGGGGTCTGTGCAACTTTTCTCCCTCACAGCTGAGCTCTTCCTGTGGCCACTGTAACCTCACCCTAGTGTGGAACTGTGCTATAGAATAAGTGGGACTGGTGCAGGGGCTTGGCATGGATTATTGAGAATGCTGTGGGCTGTTCCAGCCACAGTCAGATGCTTGGATCACTTCTTATGCACTGCCTAAGCACCAGTAATGGTTCCCTTGCCTTGCTCCGATTCAGTGTCTCATCTGAGCCATTTTGACCCTCACAGTTGAGCTCTTTCAGACCAGCAGCAGCCCTTGCCCCAGGGTGAACCCACGTCATGAAGCAAGAGGACCTGAGCAGATGTTTATCTCAGGCTGGAGTGCATACCAGGGTGGTCTTGGGAAACCAACTTCCATCCTTTGCAGTTTCTGTCCATCCTCTCCACCCAGTTTCAGAAGCAAGCAAGCATGTGTGCACTGTCATGAAGCAGAAACCAGGCTTCCCACAGCTCTCCTCCAACAGCCAGGAGGACTTGTCTTCTAGCTATCAAACACCACTTCTGGGGTGTCCAGTATGCGACTTCAGCTGACCACTCTGGAGGGGGAATCTCTACTTGTGTAACCTTCCTATTCTTCTGAGTCCCCTATCAAGGGCAGAGGTCCTAACCTAATCAGTTCTCTTCCCTTCCTCCATGATTCTGTGTCTATCTTTCTTACAGCTTTGGCTATGCAGGAGTTTTTCTACCAGTCTCCAGTTAGTTAGTTTTCAGTGAGAATTGTTTTACATGTAGATATTTTTGATGTGGTTGTAGGGGGGAGTTGAGTTTTGCATCCTCCTACTCCACTATATTGATTGCTACAATAATTTCAAATTTCAGTTGGATTGCTCTGACCAATACATTAGTATAATTCAGGATTCCAATTAGCAATTACTAATCATTAACTAACAGCAAATGCTTATATTACATCTACCATGTTTTGGCCACTTATTCTAATCATTACTTGAGTTAACTCATCTAGTTCTCACAATAAACACAGTTAGAAGAAATTTGGTAACAAAAACTTACCCTCCTTGGTTTAAACATGTTTGCTTGACTTTGGCTGCTATCTTTGTTTAATTCTTTGTTGGATGTTATGATTTAACTTGTAAAGGACTCTAGTGACAGTAGGGTTTAAGTCACTAATCAGCTGACCTTAGAGGCTAAGAGTACTTGTACCAGCATTTGTTTTTTCTGTGTCCCTGTAAAAAGGAAAAAAACAAAAACAAAAACAAAAACAAAAACAAAAAAGTAATGATGCCTCGGAAAGGAAATTTTCTTTCTTTCCTGTCTAAAAGATGGATCACTTGTGTAATAGTTTGGTAGAGCTGCCATAACAAAGCATCATGAACTGGGTGGCTTGAAAAACTGAACTTATTATCTCAAAGATCTAGAGGCTGGAATTTCAAGATCAAGGTGTCAACAGAGTTAGTAACTTCTAAATCCTCTCTCCTTACCTTAAACACTGCCATCGTCTTGTGTCTTTTCACATAATTTTCTCTCTATATCTATCTCTCTGTCCAAACTTTTTCCCTTTTTATAAGGACATCACAAATAATGGATTAGGGCTTTGCCCAATCGAGCATGTTTTAATTTAATTACCACTGTAAAAATTCCCTCCAAATAAGGTCACATTCTGAAGACCTGGTGATTAGGGCGCCAATGTTTGGGGAGGGATAAGAGGACAGAATTTAAATGCTAGCAACTTTGTATAAAATATGAAGTCCCTGGTGGCTCAGATGGTAAGGCGTCTGCCTGCAATGCGGGAGACTCAAGCTCAATCCCTGGGTTGGGAAGATCCCTGGAGAAGGAAATGGCAACCCACTCCAGTATTCTTGGCTAGAAAATTCCATGGATGGAAGGAGCCCGGTGGGCTACAGTCCATGGGGTCACAAAGAGTTGAACACAACTAAGCAACTTCACTTCAGTACTGCTTTCACATGAAACATCTGAAATCACACATTCTTGTGTTTCCAACTAGCCTGTTTTATCTTCACCATTTAATATGTTTCTTCTATCTTTTCTCTATCCAAAATTCCTTTAGTTGATATAAAACCAAGAACCCTGGACCTTAAGTGTCTACATTAATATACTTACTTGCCAGTCCATCATGAGAAGAAAAGTAGTTTAAAAATCTTCCATGGAGAACTCTTAAAAAAAAAAAAAAAAAGTTTAAAGTGAGAATAGCTTTCATCCACAACTAAATAAAGCAAGTAAGACAGAACTTAGATTAGGCTGTCTCTTATGCCTAATCTTTAAATTTTGATTAGACTAAAATTGAAAGTTTGGGAAAACAGAGGGATACATTCATAGAATACTTTAGTACTAATTTTATGATTATTTTAAGCAATGATCTCTGGTAGACTTGAAAGCCAATCAAAGTTTCTCTTTGTCTCTCTCTTTCTCTCCCCACCACTCTCCTTCCTTTTTCTCACTCAAATGAAGTAAAACATTAAATAGTAAATTTGGCTGGAAAAATAGAGTAATGAATTGAAAATCTGGGAGACATTTAAACTGCGCTGAATTAATTAGGAATTATTGCTTTGACTTAATGTAACCAGTCACAGTTTTTGTTTTTGTTTTTGTTTTTTCAAGTAGAGTACGGGGAGCCTGGTGGGCTGCTGTCTCTGAGGTCGCACAGAGTCAGACACAACTGAAGTGACTTAGCAGCAGCAGCAGCAGAGTATGTGTAGACTCAAGTTCAATCCCTGAGTCGGGAAGATCCCCTGGAGAAGGAAACACCAATCCACTCCAGTATTCCTGCCTCAAAAATCCCATGATTGGAGGAGACTGGCAGAGTACAGTCCGTGGAGTCATAGAGTTAACACGACTGATGGAATAATACTGTGTTTGTTGTCCATGCTTATTTTAACCTAAATTGAACTCAAACTGTGTTTCATAATGTATTTTTTACTGTTTTCTAATAATTTCCTACAATACTTTACCATTATCATAATTGTGATTTTAAAAACTTTTTTTGGAGTATAGTTTATTTAACATGTTATGTTACTGTATGGTATATAGAAAAGTGAATCAGTTATACCCATTCCTTTTTCAGATTATTTTCCCATATAGGTCATTACAGGGTATTGAGAAGAGTTCTTGAGCTATACAGTAGATCCTTATTAGTTATCCATTTTATACAGAGTTCTGGGTACATGAATTACAATCTCCCAATATATCTCCACTCTCACCATCTCCTTCCCCCAAAATTTTAAGTTTGTTTTCTGCATCTGTGACTCTATTTCTGTTCTGTAAATAAGTTAATATGTACCATTTTTAGATTCAATAGCATATATTTGTCATTTTCTGTTTTATATTATTCAGTGAGACAATGTCTAGGTCCATCCATGTCACTCAAATCCTTTTTTATGGCAGAATATATGTACATTGGATATATGTATCACATCTTTATTCATTCCTATTGATGGCCATTTAGATTGTTTCCATAACCTGGCTATTATAAATAGCAGTGAATTTTATGATATATGCATCTTTCTGAATTATCAGAAATAAAAAGGATTATCAGTTCAGTTCAGTTGCTCAGTCGAGTCCAACTCTTTGCGACCCCATAGACCGCAGCCTGCCAGGCCTCCCTGTCCATCACCAACTCCTGGAGTTTACCCAAACTCATGTCCACTGAGTCGGTGATGCCATCCAGCCATCTCATCCTCTGTCATCCCCTTCTTCTCCTGCCTTCAATCTTTTCCAGCATCAGGGTCTTTTCAAATGAGTCAGCTCTTTGCATCAGGTGGCCAAAGTATTGGAGTTTCAGTTTCAACATCAGTGCTTCCAATGAATATTCAAGACTGATCTCCTTTAGGATGGACTGGTTGGATCTTCTCGTAGTCCAAGGGAGAGACTACTATAAGAAGCTATATGCTAATAAAATGGGCAGCCTGGAAGAAATGAGCAAATTTTTAGAAAGGTACAACCTTCTAAAACTGAACCAGGAAAAAATAGAAACTATGAACAGACTGATCACAGGTAATGAAATTGAAACTTTGATCAAAAATTTTCCACCGATCAAAAGTCCAGGACAAGATGGCTTCACAGACGAATTTTATCAAACATTTAGAGAATAGTTAACCCATATTCGTCTCAAACTCTTCCAAAAAGTTGCAGAGGAATGAATGCTCACAAGCTCATTCTAAAGGGCCACCATCAGCTTGATACCAAAGATATCACAAACAGAAACCTAGACAAATATATCACATACAAAAAATTACAGACTGATATCACTCATGAACATAGATGTAAAAATCCTCAATAAGTTCTGCCAGCCACTGCCAAGGTCAGACATTCTAGTCATCTGTTGCAATGCAAGGAGGCCTGTCCATGTGGCAGTCAATACTGAGTTTCTGCTGAGTCAGAGATCTCCATTGTATTCTTGTGCACTGGCTTTTGGAACGCAAGTAAAGACCCTTTCTATTTGGGTGAAATTCCTCTTGGTAGAGTGGATCTAGGCTGATTTTTGCAGAGAAATCAAGCCCTGGGTGGGAACACTGACTCCAAGACCCTAGAGAAGTAACCTTAGGGAGTATCAAATAGTGAGGACTCACACAAAGGAAATTACATCAATACAAGACCTGCATCATCCAACCACCAATAGCACCCAGTGCAGCACACCTCATCTAAAACACAAAACAAAAATACAAACTAAATCATCAGACTCAGCCTTGCTCATACACAGAAGTCCAAGTAAATGAAGAGGAAATAGGCAAACTACCTGGAAAAGAATTCAGAATAATGATAGTAAAGATGATCAAAAACCTCGAAAACAAAATGGAGAAAATGCAAGAATCAATTAACAAAGACCTAGAAGAATTAAAGGATAAACATACAGAAACAAACAACACAATTACTGAAATTAGAAATACTCTAGATCAATAGCAGAATATCAATAGCAGAATACCTGAAGGAGAAGAATGAATCAGTGAGCAGGAAGATTAAAATGGTGGAAATAACTTCTGAAGTGCAGAATAAAGTAAAAAGAATGAAAATATCTGAGGATAGTTTCAGAGATCTTTGGAACAATATCAAATGCACTAACATTTGAATTGTAGGGGTCCCAGAAGAAGAGAAAAATAAAGGTATGAGAAAATTTTTGAAGAGATTATAGTTGAAAATTTCCCCAACATGAAAAAGGAAATAGTCAAGTCCAAGAGACACAAAGAGTCCCATAAAGGATAAACCCAAGGAAAAACACACCAAGACACATACTAATCAAACTAACAAAGACTAAACATAAAGAAAGAATATTAAAAACAGCAAGGGAGATGCAACAAGTAACATACAAGGGAAACCTTATACGCTTAACACTTGAAACTGCAGGCCAGAAGGGAATGGCAGGATATATTTAAAGTACTGAGAGGGGAAAAAAATCTACAACCAAGATTACAGTATCTGGCAAGAATTTCATTCAAAATTGATGGAGAATTCAAAAGCTTTTTCAAAAAAGCAAAAGTTAAGAGAACTTAGTACCACCAAACCAGCTTTACAACAAATGTTAAAGGAACTTGCATAGTCAAGAAATACAACAGAAGAAAAAAGACCTACAAATTCAACCCCAAACAATTAAGAAAATGACAATAAGAGCATATAAATCAATAATTACTTTAAATGTAAATAGATTAAACATTCCATTCTGTGTCTTACAAAAGACACAGACTGAAGACACAGACTGGCTGAATGGATATTAAAACAAGACCCATATATATGCTGTCTACAAGAAACCCATTTCAGACCTCAAGACACATGTAGACTGAAAGCGAGAGGATGGAAAAATATATTCCACGCAAATGGGAAGCAAAAGAAAGCTGGAGTAGCAATCCTTATATCAGACAAAATAAAGCTTAAAATAAAGAAGATTACAAGAGATAAGGAAGGAGACTACATAATGATCAAGGAATCAGTTCAAGAGGAAGATATACCAATTGTAAATATCTATGCATCCAACATAGGAGCACCTCAGTACATAAGAGAAACACTGACAGACATAAAAGGAGAACTTGACAGTATCATAATCGTAGGAGACTGTAACACCCCACTCAAACCAATGGATAGATCATCAAAACAAAAAATTAAGAAGGAAACACAAGCCTTAAATGATACATTAAATGAGATGGGTCTCATTGATATATCTTCAGGACATTCCATCCAAATGCAGAAGACTACACTTTCTTCTCAAGTGCACATGGAACATTCTCCAGGATATACCACACCTTGGGTCACAAATCAAACCTAAGTAAATGTAAGAAAATTGAAATCATATCAAGCATCTTCTCTGACCACAATGCTATGAGACTAGATATCACTTACAACAAACAAAAAAAGGAAAAAAAAAAGACTGTAAGAAACACAAACACATGGAGATTAAACATCACATTTCTAAATAACCAACATGTTACTGGAGAAATCAAAACTGAAATCAGAATATTTCTAGAAACAAAAGACAATGAAAACACAACAACTCAAAACCTATGGGATGCAGCAAAAGCAGTTCTAAGAGGGAAGTTTCTAGCAATACAATCCTACCTCAAGAAACAAGAAAAACATCAAATAGACAACCTAACTTTACACCTAAAACAACTGAGGGAAAAAAGAACAACAACAACAACAAAAATACCCAAAATTAGTAGAAGGAAAGAAATCATAAAGATTTGACCAGAAATAAATGAAAAAGAAATGAAAGAAACAATAGTAAAGAGTAATAAAATGAAAAGCTGGTTCTTTGAGAAGAAAAGTAAAATTGACAAATCTTTAGCCAGGCTCATCAAGGGAAAAAAAGAGAGCAGAATCAAATTAACAAAATAAGAAATGAAAAAGGAGAGGTTATAACAGACAGTGCAGAAATAAAAAGGATTATAAGAGACTATTATGAACAACTATATGACAATAAAATGGATAACCTGGAAGAAATGGACAGATTCTTAGAAAAGTTCAATCTTCCAAGACTGTACCAGGAAGAAATAGAAATTATGAAAAACCCAGTTATAAGCACTGACATTGAAGCTGTGATCAAAAATCTCCCCCAAAACAAATCTAAGACCAGATGGCTACACAGGAGAATTATATCAAACATTTAGGGAAGAGATAATGTCTATTCTTCTAAAACTCTCTCAAAAAATTTCAGAGTAAGGAACACTTCCAGATTCATTCTACAAGACCACTATCACCCTGATACCAAAACCAGACAAAGACAACACACAAAAAAGGAAAACTACAGGCCAATGTCACTGATGAACACAGATGCAAAAATCCTCAACAAAATGTTAGCAAAAAGATTCAGCAACGCATCACAAAGCTCATAAAGCATGATCAAGTTGGATTTATTCCAGGAATGCAAGGATTCTTTAATATACACAGATCAATGTGATATACTATATTAAAAAATTGAAAGATTAAAAAACATGATAATCTCAACAGATGCAGAAAAAGCCCTTGACGAAATTCAGCACCCATTTATGATTAAAATTCTTCAAAAAATGTGCACAGAAGGAACCTACCTCAATGGACTAAAGGCCATATATGATAAGCCTACAGAAAACATTCTTAATGTTAAAAAACTGAAAACATCCCCCCTAAGATCAGGAACAAGACAAGGGTGTTTACTTTTGCCAGTATTATTCAAAATAGTTCTGGAAGTCATAGCTACTGCATTCAGAGAAGGAAAAGAAAATGAATCTGGATCAGAAAAGAAGTAGTAAAGCTCTCACTGTTTGTTTGCAGATGACATGATACTGTACATAGAAAACCCTAAAGATAGTATCAGAAAATTACTAGAGCTAATCAGTGAATTAAACAAAGTTGCAGGATACAAAATCAATACACAGAAATCACCTGCATTTCTATATATTAACAATGAAAAATCAGAAAGAGAAATTAAGGAATCAATCCTATTCACCAATGCAACAAAAAGAATTAAGTATCTAGGAATAAAATTACCTAAGGAGACAAAAGAACTTTACACAGAAAATTATAAGGCACTAATGAAAGAAATCAAAGATGACAGAAATAGATGGAGAGATATTCCATCTTCCTGGGTAGGAAAAATCAATATTGTGAAAATGACTATACTACCAAATGCAATCTACAGATTCAATGTGACCCCTATCAAATTACCAATGGCATTTTTCACAGAACTAGAACAAAAATTTCACACTTCATAAAGAAACACAAAAGACCCTGACCAGCCAAAGCAGTCTTGAGAAAGAAGAATGGAGCTGGAGGAATCAACCTTCCTGACTTCAGATTATACTGCAAAGCTAGAGTCATCAAGACAGTATGGTACTGGCATAAAAACAGAAATATAGACCAATGAAACCAGACAGAAAGCCCAGAAATAAACCCATGTACCTATGAGTACCTTCTTTTTCACAAAGGAGGCAAGAATATACAGTGGGGCAAAGAGAGCCTCTTTGATAAATGGTGCTGGGAAAACTGGACAACTACACATAGAAGAATGAAATTAGAGCACTTCCTAACACCATACACAAAGACAAACTCAAAATGGATTAAAAACCTAAATGTAAGACCAGAAACTATAAAACTCTTAGAGGAAAACATAGGCAGAACACACGATGACATAAATCAAAACAAGATCCTCTATGACCCACCTCCTAGAGTAACGGAAATAAAAACAAAAGTAAACAAGTGGGACCTGATTAAACTGAAAAGCTTTGCACAGCAAAGGAAACTATAAGCAAGGTGAAAAGACAACCCTCAGAATGGAAGAAAATAATAGCAAATGAAATAACTGACAAAGGATTAATTTCCAAAATATACAAGCAGCTCATGCAACTCAATGACAGAAAAACAAATAACCCAATCAAAAAGCGGGGAAAAGACTTAAACAGACATTTATCCAAAGAAGACATAGAGATGGCTAACAAACACATGAAAAGATGCTCAACATCGCTCATTATTAGAGAAATGCAAATCAAAACTACAATGATGTAAAGCAATTATCCTTCAATAAAAAGTAAATTAAAAAAAAAAAAAAAACTACAGTGAAATATCACCTCACACTGGCCAGAATGGCCATCAACAAAAAGTTTACAAAAAATAAATGCTGGAGAGAGTGTGAAGAAAAGGGAATGCTCTTGCACTGTTGTTGGGAATGTAAATTGATACAGCCACTATGAAAGACAGTATGGAGATTCCTTAAAAAACAGAATAAAACCACCAAAAGACCCATCAATCCCACTCTAGGCATATGCCCTGAGGAAGCCAACATTGAAAGAGATACATGTATCCCATTGTTTACTGCAGCTCTATTTACAATAGCTAGAACATGGAAGCAATCTAGATGTCCATTGACAGATTAATGGACAAAAAAATTATGGTACATATACATGATGGAATATTACTCAGCCACAAAAAGGAATGCTTGAGTCAGTTCTGATGAGATGGATGAACCTAGAACCCATTATACAGAGTGAAGTGAGTCAGAAAGAGAAAGATAAATATCATATTCTAATACTATGAATGGAATCTAGATAAATGGTACTGAAAATTTATTTACAGGACAGCAATGGAGAAACAGAGAGAGTAGATTTATGGATATGAGGAGAGTGGAGGAGAGGGTAAGATGTATGGAAAGAGTAACATGGAAACTTACATTACCATATGTAATATAGATATCCAATGGGAATTTGCTGTATGGCTCAGGAAACTTAAACAGGGGCTCTGTATCAATCTAGGGGTGGGATAGGGTGGGAAATGAAAGGGAGTTTCAAAAGGGAGGGGGTATATGTATATCTATGGCTGATTCATGTTGAGGTTTGACAGAAAACAATTCTGTAAAGAAATTATCCTTCAATTAAAAAAAAAAACTAAAAAAATCCTCAACAGAATATTAGCATATAGAATGCAACAACATATTAAAAAAATCATACACCATGATCAAGTGGAATTTATCCCCAGGCTGCAAGGGCTCTTTAATATACACAAAATCAATTGTGAATGCACATTAGCAAACTAGAATAAAAATATAGATCATCTCAATGGGCACACAAAAAGCTTTTGACAAAATTCAAAACCCACTTATAAAAATTCTCCAAAAAGGGGTCACATTCTCCAAAATGGTAGATGGGAACATACCACAACATAATAAATTCATCTATGTCAAACCCACAACAAACACTATTAATGGTGAAAAGCTGAAAACTTTTGCTCTAAGATCAGGGACAAGACAAGGATGTCCATTCCCACCACTTTTATTCAGCATAGTTTTGGAAGTCCTAGTCTTGGGAATCAGAAAAGAAAAAGAAATTCAAATGAAAAAATAAGTAAAACTGTCACTGTTTACAGATGACATGATACTCCTCCTAGAAAATCACTAGAGCTCAGCAATGAATTTTAGTTGCAGGATACAAAATTAGTACACAGAAATCTCTTGCATACCTTTACACTAAAAAGGAAAGGTCAGAAAGAAATTAAGGAAATTAAGAAATTAATTCACTATTTTAACATACTAGTCAATAATTTATTTCAACTTCATAAAAAAGGTTTTGTTTCTGTACTTTAGGAATACTATTATTCAACATAGATCTTTTTTAATATCTCCATGCCAAACCCCCAATTTAGTAGTATTGTTAATGGGTCTTATCTTAAAGCAATTAAAAGTAACAATAACAAGCTGATTATGGAGTAACAACTCCACACTCCCTTGTTTGACTCATTGAAATGATCCTATGGGAATTAAAATAATTTGTAGGTATATTGTCAAAAACTCAGAGATAACAGAAGTAAAACCCATGAATCATTGAAATAGTAATTAATAAAAGTTTGTTGTGCATATGCCAAAATGATAGTTTGCAAACCAGGCACACTCAAAGCAAGACATATAATGAGGGTGAGAGTCATATTGTTATTAAGTAGTTTAAATAGTGAGAAGATTGTGCCTGTCTGTTCTTCAGTGATTGGTTATGATATTAGAATTTCTTAAGTGATAGGGAATTGGTTAGTTGCTACTACTTATCAAGTTTGAGAAACAGTTATATCTTGCTTATAATTTGCAGATGCATAAATGAGAAATGGGTTGTTAGTAATTAAGCTTTGTGTGGCTAAACTAGTTTTGTCTGCTCAGGCAATTTTCAAATTTGGTCTTTTTTAAATTGTAACAATACTTAGCACATAATAAATTATATATTCATAAGTCAGTATGCATTGTATATTTAGTAGAAATAGGATTTTGTATAATGAAAATTTAATTTTGGATAAAACTTTTAGTGATTACAATTTTGCAGAAAGAAAAATGTACTACTTAACAATCATAATCTGATATTTTCCATTTTATGTTAAGTATGTTAGTGTAAACCAGATAGAATCATGTTGGAAGCAAAAGTGATCAAAAATATATCACAAAGCAGTGATGTATGTGATTTTTTAAAGTAGCTTAATAAAGAAGACGCTTCTTATAAAACTAATTTGTTGTTTACCATACACAAAGGATGAGGGAAGAGAAGGTAGATTAGTTTTTATATTTTACATTTTCCACATCTATTTTACAATAGAATGTTTTTCTCCTATAATGCCCATAACAAAATTTTGTAGCACAGACCTTAACTCAGAAAAGGAGAAAGTAATTACAAAATGTGAATAGAATAACTGTTTCTGAAATAAAACTAGTAAAAGTGAAATAAGCAATTTTAGAAAGATGGAATATTCTTACAAGGGTCTTAGAGTTACTATTGCCAATACCTAGCATATAAAATGGAAATAAGGAATCAGTATTATAGCAAATCTAGACCAAATTTAATTTTTATGAAACTATTTGAGTAGGTAGAGCTACCACTGGCTAGGGTCAAGAGGGTGGGCCAACTACCCCAGTGGGTGAGAAGCCTGAGCATTGAGCCACAGAAGCTTAGTCTCTCTCGTCATGACACTTAACAGAAATTGCTCTATTGAGCTTTGGATTCTGCTTCAGACCTTTTACTTTTTTTCATTTCTTTTTATCCCTCTTAAGGTAGGAATATATACCGATACGTATTTCACAGTGTATTTTGAAAGCAGATAATTTTTATTTTTAGGTTGGCAGGTCCATGAGTAGAAAGCAATTTTTCCCCATAATGGATCATAACAGAACTTCACTCATATCTGACTTAAATTATTTAGAAGATACATGATTTGAGACTTTTGAGTTAATTATATTGAAATGATATTTTGCACTGAGAGATGATACTGGAAGGCATTAAGATATGGTGATGATGGAATACTATGAATATATTTCATATTCAGAAATAATGAAAATTTGGAGAGGGCAGAGTTGAATAATCTCCACCAAAATTCAGATCATCTCAAAGTGCAAATGTGGCATTATTTGGAAATAGAATCTTACAGGTATAATCAAGTTATGATGAGGTCATACTTGATAAGAGAGATGGGAATTTTATTAGTCATCTATCCAATGACTAGTGCATTTGTAAGATAGAAGAGAAGGTTAGGTGAATGTGAAGAACAGAATCATATAAAGGGAAGATTGATCACGTGAAGACTGAGGCAGAAATTCTAATGATGTAGCTATGAGTTAGGAAATGCCAAGGACTTTAAGCAAACTACCAGAAGCTAAGAAGAGGCAAAGATGGATTCTTATCGGGAAACTTAAGAAAGAAAACAGTGCTGCTGACACTTTCATTTCAGATTTGTAGCCTCCAGAACTGTAAGAGGACAAACTTGTGTTGTTTGAAGCCATCTAGTTTGTGGCAAACTGTTATGGTAGCTCTAGGAAAATAATCCACTGTTCACCCCCCTGGTTTCATCTGTCATTGAATGTCCTCTTTGAGCCTTCTCTAATAGTCACAAAGATAAGTGCATCTCCATAGTACTTCTCACTTTGCCCCTTGCATTTAGTGCCCTCATTGCACTAAATATATTAAAGATCTATTAATAAATGTATCTACTTCTCTAGTGTATCTACTTCTCAAGCTGACAAGTATCTCACTGCTCTTTGCAACACTAACTCCTAGAAAATTTCCTGCCACTAGAACAAAGTTAAAAAAAAATACAGAAATTGTTTGTTTGGGGTACAATTACCATACAACAATCTGTAAAGACATGAATTGCACACTTTATTGAGTTTTAACATATGAATATACTTGTCAGAGTGTTACCTGAAAGATACCACACTGGTTGGTTGAGTAAAACATTTTATAGTTTGGTGAAACAAATCTTCATTACTTAGCAGTGAAAGTAGAATGATTTTTTCCACTGTTTTTACTTGTGGAAAGAGTAACATTACCAGTGATATAAAAGTATGTATCTAAATAATATGAAATATTAAAATTAATTTGATAATTAAAATAGAAAAGGTTCTACTAAATACAATTTAAAATACATTTTGACTAATATTAGGGAAGATAACAAATGAAATGTGTTCAGTATTTTGCTAATAAATTACATCTCAGTAATAATTGTGATTGTGAAAGATAAATATAAAAATAAAAGCAAGCTTATTGAAGATAGATTCATCCCATTTCTTAATTATTTTTAATTATATTCAATTTGTAGAAATAAAACTCACTTGAAATTCACAAATATTTAGATGCTCATGTTCTTCAGTTCTAGAAGAGCATCACACAGTGCAATCACACATAAGATGCTTAAAGAGTGCAAACCCATATTTTAATTATACAGTATTAGCTAAGATAGCTCAATAATATCAATAAAGTTACAAAACGATTTCACAAGAAATTTAAAACTATCAGTTTTAAAATCAAGTAATAGATAACTTTATCAAATGGCAAAAAAGAAAGTAATTTTACTGGGCTGAAATTTGATAAAACTTGTAAATTAAATAAGGATGCAACCATAAAGTATGATTTAACAATTTTCACAAAATCATTTCTCAGCTCCATTTGTTTTACTTTAGATTGAATTCATAAATGTTACCATTTTTGCTTTTATCTCATTACTTACTTCATTTACAATTTAAAATGTATATATTTAACAGAACTTCAGGTTTCATCCCTAATGCAAAAATAATATTGATGTCAAACTTTGAATCTCACAGCAAAAACAAAAACCTTGAAACCCAATGTGTATCTTTTTGGATTTAATGTGAAACAAAGCATACAGGGCAGATCACCACTCCAAAGTCTAGAAACACAGGTGGACCCACATAGTCACTGCAAAGATCTACTTATCTGGAGAAAAAAGTTACAAGAGCCATAAAATGCCATGTGTGTGTGTGTTAGTTGCTCAGTCATTTCTGATTCTTTGCGACCCCACCGACTATAGCCTGCCAGGCTCCTCTGTCCATAGAATTCTCCAAGCAGGAGTACTAGAGTGGGTTGCCATTCCCTTAGTCAGGGGATCTTCCCAACCCAGGGATCGAACACAGGTCTCCTGTATTGCAGTCAGATCCTTTACTGTCTGAGCCACCAGGGAATAGGACATTTTAAATCATAATATTGATAAATTCCTGGAGACTGAGTATGGAATTAGTGTCTATGAGAAAGTTCTGGGTGCTAAAGTCTTAAGAGAACCTCCAATTTGGGGGGTTTTACCTATAGATGTACATGCAAATTCTCACACTATAGAGTCAAGAAAAATTCCCTCCTTATATTAGGACTGGGAAAAGTAACCATATTAAATCCTTAAGGCTGCTGTAACAAATCATATGATGACTTAAAACAAGAGAATATTTTTTTCATTAAGTTTCACAGCACCAAGCATTTTGACATATACACAGAAAACTCTCTATAACAAGGAGATAATCTATAAGAAAAGACTACTATAGTCTTACTTCACCTGGGGAAGTGTATCCCAAACCAGCTCCATTTACTTTTCCGTTCTCACATAAGAGGGAAGAGAAAAAAAAAATCCCACTTTTTTTCCTTATGTAAGAAACACTTGTGAAAGTCACAGCTCAGAAACACAGGCCTTTGGAAATACTGAGAGTTAATTGTAAGATTATATAATCTGTTTCTTCCCTCATATCATACCACCACACCAACATTGCTGTAGTACAGTAATAATGCATTATAGATGAAACATCCTGAGATGCAGACTCATTGAGGAGGAGTGATTCAGTTCAGTTGCTCAGTCGTGTCCAACTCTTTGTGACCCCATGAATTGCAGCACGCCAGGCCTCCCTGTCTGTTACCAGCTCCTGGAGTTCACTCAGACTCAAGTCCAAAGCCCAAAACTAAGAGTAAAACAAGGACACAAAATAAAGGCCTTGGAACCTTTAGTTACAGAAAACATGAAAGAGTCCAAATTCTACCTGAATTAACAGGTAATTAATTCCTTACTTAAGGAATAAATCCTTAATTTAGTGGCTTATGTAACTCAATTCCTATTGCTTGATATATGCTTTATTTTTTAGTTAAAAAGCTGAAAGACATTCTAAAGTTCCAGCAAAATTAGTCTCCTAGGAGAAGCAAGTGTAAGGACCAGAGTTACACATGATATAGATGTTGAAATTATCAGATAGGTAAATTGATGGTAATTAATGAGTTTAAGGCTTCTCTGGTGGCTCACAGACAGTAAAGAGTCTGCCTGCAATGCAGGAGACCTGGGTTTGATCCCCGGGTCAGGAAGATTGCCTGGAGAAGGAAATGGCAACTCACTCCAGTATTCTCACCTGAACAGTTTCATAGACAGAGGAACCTGGTGGGGTACAGTCCATGGGGTCATAAAGAGTCAGACATGGCTGAAGTGACTTAGCACACATACAATGAGTCTAAGGTTCTAATGAAAAAGTAGATCAAATGAAAGAACAGATGCCTACTATAAATAGAACCATGAAAATGCTAATAAATGAATCAAAACTAAATCTTAGAAACAAAAAAGCTATGTATCATATCCATGACTTTGAAGGACTCCAGATGGATGGAGTGAAAGTGAAAGTGTTAGTCATTCAGTTGTGTTCAACTGTTTGCAACGCCATGGACTGTAGCCTGCCAGGCTCCGCTATCCATGGGATTCTCCAGGCAAGAATACTGGAGTGGGTAACTGTTCCCTTTTCCAGGGGATCTTCCTCACCCAGGAATCAAACCTGGGTTCTCCACATTGCCAGGGCATTCTTACTATCTGAGAAGTAAGTCCTGGGAAGTCCCCATTGGTAGAATGGGCATAGTTTAAAAGAAATAATCAGTGAGCAAGTTCAGCAGAAACTTCCCAACTGAAACTCAAATAGAAAAAAATTAAATAAAAGAATACTCTTGTCCAAAAAAGTCAACAATTTCAAAGATGTACAGCATATCATAATTGGTACGCTATAAGAAGAAAAAAGAACATAGAATTACTTGAATTAATGCTGATTGAGAATATTACAAAAGCAAGGGCAGTGAGACAGTGAACTTTAGAACATAAAACAGGATGAGAATTAACAGTAAAAATAAAGTGCATCTACCATTATCATGTTAAAAGTGTAGGAGACCTAATGTAAAAAGATCCTGAAAGAAATCAGAGAAAATAAATACATTTAGAGTGACATGGGTAAGAAACACATGGGACTTCCCCTAAAACAAGCTATTGAAAGAAAATTAAATGAAATATACACATATACGGAATTTAGAAAGATGGTAATGATGACCCTGGATGTGAGATAGCAAAAGAGACACAGATGTATAGAATGGACTTTTGGACTCTGAGGGAGAGGGAGAGGGTGGGATGATTTGGGAGAATGGCATTGAAACATGTATACTATCATGTAAGAAACGAAGTGCCAGTCTATGTTGGATACAGGATACAGGATGCTTGGGGCTGGTGCATGGGGATGATCCAGAGAGATGATACGGGGTGGGAGGTGGGAGGGGGATTCAGAATTGGGAGCTTGTATACACCCATGTGGATTTCTGTCAATGTATGGCAAAACCAATATAGTATTGTAAAGTAAAATAAAGTAAAAAAAAAAAAAAAGAAAAAGAAAAGAAAAGAAATATACAAGTTGAAAAAAAAAAACCTGCTGCTAAGTCGGTCAGTCGTGTCCAACTCTATGCGACCCCATAGATGGCAGTTCACCGGGCTCCCCCATCCCTGGGATTCTCCAGACAAGAACACTGGAGTGGGTTGCCATTTCCTTCTCCAATGCATGAAAGTGAAAAGTGAAAGTGAAGTCACTTAGTTGTGTCCGACTCTTAGCAACCCCATGGACTGCAGCCTACCAGGCTTCTCCATCCATGGGATTTTCCAGGCAAGAGTACTGGAGTGGGGTGCCATTGCCTTAAACCTAGAATTCTATAAACAGTAAAATTATCATTCATTATTGAAGGAGAAATACTTTATTAGACAATAGCATAAGAAAATAAATTACTGAATAAATTTATTGGCAAGTAGACTTGGATGGAAGAAATATCTTTAAAAATTCTCAAGGGATAAAAATAACTGGGTCAAACTCAAATCTACATTGCAAAGGAATAGTGTACAAGGGATATGGAGAGGAAATGAATTTTTATCATGATAACTTTCTAATGTAGTTATAACAATCATGTATTGGTATAATATAATAACCATGTATTCTTTGGCTGAGCACAAAATAATTGATGCTTTTGAACTGTGGTTTTGGAGAAGACTCTTGAGAGTTCCTTGGACTGCAAGGAGATCAAACTAGTCAATATTAAAGGAATTCAACCCTGAATATTCACTGGAAAGACTGATGCTGAAACTGAAGTTCCAATATTTTGACCATCTGATGTGAAGAGCTGACTCATTAGAAAAGACCCTGATGCTGGGAAAGATCAAAGGCAGGAGGAGATGGAGATGACAGAAGATAAGATGTTTGGATGGCATAACCAACACAATGGACATGAGTTTATGCAAGCTGTGGGAGATGGTGTAGGACAGGGAACCCTGGTGTACTGAAGTCCATAGGGTTGCAAAGAGTTGGACAGGACTGAAAGCCTGAACAACAATCAGTATTTTAGGGGGTTATATCATAAGAATATGTGAAATGAATGATATCAATGTAATAAAAGAGATACAGGAGAGACAGAATAATCTGCTATCAGTTCAGTTCAATTCAGTTCAGTTCAGTTGCTCAGTTGTGTCCGACTCTTTGCGACCCCATGAATTGCAGCATGCCAGGCCTCCCTGTCCATCACCATCTCCCGGAGTTCACTCAGACTCACGTCCATCGAGTCAGTGATGCCATCCAGCCATCTCATCCTGGGTTATCCCCTTCTCCTCCTGCCCCCAATCCCTCCAAGCATCAGAGTCTTTTCCAAAGAGTCAACTCTTCGCATGAGGTGCCCAAAGTACTGGAGCTTCAGCTTTAGCATCATTCCTTCCAAAGAAATCCCAGGGTTGATCTCCTTCGGAACGGACTAGTTAGATCTCCTTGCAGTCCAAGGGATTCTTAAGAGTTTTCTCCAACACCACAGTTCAAACGCATCAATTCTTTGGTACTCAGCCTTCTTCACAGTCCAACTCTCACATCCATACATGACCACAGGAAAAACCATAGCCCTGACTAGACGGACCTTAGTAGGCAAAGTAATGTCTCTGCTTTTGAATAATCTGCTATACCTCCACTAAAAGTGAATTTAAAGCATGTCTCAATAAACCTTGACACTTCAAAGTAGAAATCTCAAACTTTTTTTTTTTAAATGTGAACTAAATTACAATGAAAATAGAACATCAAAATTATGGGATGTAGCAAAAGTGGTCAAAGATGGAAAAATTTGCCATTAAGTACATATATTAGAAAACAAGGAAGAGCTAAATTAAAAACCTAATTGATTTAACTTATGAAGCTAGGCAAAGAACAGAAATTTAAGTCTAAATCAAGTATAAGAAAAGAAATAAAAATTAAAGGAGAAATTAATGAAACTAAAAGAATAAATCAAGGTAACGAAAAATTAGCTCTTCAAAAAGTTCAGTAAAATTAATAGTAACCTCTAGACAGGGTGAGATTGAGGATATAGGAAGTTAGACAGCAGATTACCTATATCAAAATTAAGAAAATGAAAAGGAATTACTAATACAAAAGGAGAAATAGATAATCTGAATAGGCCAGTAATTATTATATGTAGACAGAATTAGTTCAAAATTGACACTAAAAAGCAAAAGGTATAGAGGTGTCAACATGATACTCAAGAAGAACAAATTTAGAGTTCTCACAATTTCCAGTTTCAGGAGTTATTATAAAACTACAGTAACCAACAAATGAACTGACATATAGAACCATGCAACAGACACAAATACAGGGAACTAATCTTTGCAAAGTAGCAAAGGCAATTTCATGGCAGAAGTATAGTTTTTTTTTTTCAGCAAGTAATGCTAAAAAAATTGGATGTCCATAAAAATAACTAAATCTAGAAACAGATTTTATGTCATTTACGAAAATAAACTCAAGATGAACCATAGACCCAAAAGTAAAATGCAGAACTATAAAATTTCTAGAAAAAATAAATAGAAATATATATGAGACATTGTTTCTTTAAAATAAGTTTTTAAATGAAACACCAAAATTATAAAACATGGAAAAATGAGTAAGTTTTAGTTTATTAGTTTAAAATCTACTACTGTGCAGAACTTCCCTGGTAGGGCAGTGGATAAGAACCATCTCCCAGTACAGGGGACAAGGGTTTGATCCCTGGTCCACAAAGATTCCAAGTGCCATGAAGCAGTTAAGTTCAGGTGCCACAACTACTGAGCCATTGCTCTAGGGCCCACAAACCACAGCTACTGAGCCTGTATCCCACAGTGACTTCAGCCCATACACCTAGAGCCTGTGCTCCCCAATAAGAAAAGCCACCACACCGCAATGAAGAGTAGCCCCCGCTTGCTGCAACTAGAAAAACAGCCTGGACAAACACAACAGAGACCTAGCACAACCAAAAATGAATAAATAATTTTTGTTTAAAAAACCCACTACTTTGCAAATGTACTATTAAGAGGATTGAAAGATTAGCCACATATTGAAAGAAAATGCTTGCAGAACGCATCCGATAGAGAATTTGTATCTATATACAAAGAACTCTTAAAATTCATCAGTAAGAAACCAAAACAAATATGTTTATAGATGCTCTCCAACAAAGATTTTCAGTGATAGATAATCACATAAAAATATGCTCAAAAGTATTTCTCATTAGGGATTTGCAAAACAGAGCAATATACAACACATATACATACCTATAACAATTGCCAAAATCCAAAAACTATTAATATCAATACCAGTTACTGGTAAGCATGTGGAATAATGAGGACTATTTATTATCCCAATTACATGATATTCTGGAAAAAGTAAAATTATAAAGATGGTAAACAGATCAGTGGATTTAAGGGATCCATGAGCAGGTGGGGATAGGTTGAATATGTGAAACACAGAATTTTACTATGGTGAGACTGCATATGAAATAGCAATGGTGGTTACATGAACAAATTGTCAATACTCAGAATTTTAGAGCATAAACATTGAACTTTATGGTATGAGAAAATGTTAAAAGTTCTTTAGAATATCAGGGGATTCCAGGATAGAATGCAGAATGTAAAATAATAATGGTATTACACATTAAACAGTTTCACTGGAAAGTGTACAAGAGATTGGCAATCCAGGTAACTTTGGATATGAGTGTAATCTATAAGACTAAAGGTAAAGAAAATTCTCCAAGTCAGGCTTCAACATTACATAAACCGTGAACTTCCAAACACTCAAGCTGTATTTAGAAGAGGCAGAGGAACCAGAGATCAAATTGCCAACATCCGTTAGATCATCGAAAAAGCAAGAGAGTCCTAGAAAAACATCTACTGCTTTATTGACTATGCCAAAGCCTTTGATTGTGTGGAGCACAATAAATTGTGGAAAATTCATCAAGAGGTGGGAATACCAGTCTACCTGACCTGCCTCTTGAGAAATCTGTATGCAGGTCAAGAAGCAACAGTTATAACTGGACATGGAACAACAGACTGGTTCCATATCAGGAAAGGAGTACATCAAGAATGCGTATTGTCACCTTGCTTATTTAACTTATATGCAGAGTACATCATGCTAAATGCCAGGCAGGATGAAGCTCAACCTGGAATCAAGATTGCTGGGGGAAATATCAATAACCTAAGATATGCAGATGGCACAACCCTTATGATAGAAAGGGAAGAAGAACTAAAGAGCCTCTTGATGAAAGCAAAAGAGGAGAGTGAAAAAGTTGACTTAAAATCAACATTCAGAAAACTAAGATCATGGCATCCGGTCCCATCACTTCATGGCAAATAGATGGGGAAACAATGGAAAGAGGGCGAGACTATTTTCTTGGGATTAAAAATCGCTGCAGATGGTGACTGCAGATGGTGACTGCAGCCATGAAATTAAAAGACATGTTGCTACTTGGAAGAAAAGTTATGACCAACCTAGGAAGCATATTAAAAAGCAGAGACATTCCTTTGCCAACAATGGTCCATCTAGTCAAGGCTATGGTTTTTCCAGTAGTCATGTATGGATTTGAGAGTTGGACTATATAGAAAGCTGAGCACCGAAGAATCAATGCTTTTGAACTGTGGTTTTGGAGAAGACTCTTGAGAGAACTTTAGACTGCAAGGAGATCCAATCAGTCCATCTTAAAGGAAATCAGTCTTGACTATTCATTGGAAGGATCGGTGCTGATGCTCAAACTCCAATACTTTGCCACCTGATGCAAGAAACTGACTCATGAGGAGATGGGGACAACAGAAGATGAGATGATTGGATGGCATAAGCAACTCTATAGATATGAGTTTGAGTAAGCTCTGGGAGTTAGTGATGGACAGGGAAGACTGGCATGCTTCAGTCCATGCGGTCACAAAGTCAGACACAACTGAGCGACTGAACTGATGAAAGAAAACTGCACATAATAACTGTATATAGTTGATAGTCATTTATCACCAGGTATGGGTTAATAACTCTGATACTAAAATACATGTATACCAGCATTCAAGAATTAAGTACCTGGGTGCAGGATGATAGAAGTAAGTTTTTTCACTTTTCAAATTGGGACTTACAGATAGAGAAGAATGCAAAAATGATTCATGTAATAATGGATTAGAGTCAGAGACACCAGCACTAACTCATGCTTAATTTAATATGAATACCATTTAGAGATACTTATAGACCTCTGCATACACTGAATTGTATTGTTTGGTACACAGTTGACATGGAGATAAAACTGAGCTGCCAAATGTTGGACTAATTGATTAAAAACCAAAAGCCAAAATGAGAGTTATGGCTTTCATCACTTACTGCCATGATAAAAGCAAGAATCTAAACAGGGGAAAATACAACACCCCTATTTTGCTTTCCCCCAATAAATGGTTTGCCAGTCAAGGGTCAGATGGCTCAGTAGAGACATGAAGGAACTCTCCCACTATGGAGGGATCCTTGAATAAAAATTTCCTGCAGATGTATGGGGGTTTGGGGAGATAAGATGATATGAAGAAAAGAGAGGGCTACAAGCAGAAAAGTACTGAGAATTGAGTCAGACTCAGGAAACATGTCTTCAAGGTATGTCCTGCCCCACTCCAACCCCCGGCCCCAGAAAAGGAGGTGCCTAAGGAAGACCTTGGCTGAGGATTCCCTGGTAAAGAAACCTAGGGATGAATGCGCTAAAGCATTGAGCATTGTAACATTTTAATTTGCCCCCGCTATCACTGTCTCTCTGTGTCCTAGATTTAAAAAAAAAAAAAAAACACCTAAAATTACAGTGAAAAGCAGTAGCATAACAGCATTCAAGCTTCAAATGGAAGAGATCTCTTTCAAAGCCTCATTCTCAATTGTCCATATTTGTCCTGTCTGGTAATTCCCTGTAAGATGTACTTAAAAACTTGGTACTTATTTGACTTAAATCAGAGGTCACCAATTGTTAGATAGATTTTCTTGGTGGGCATTTGTCGAAAACAATCAGTGGTAGTTGTTTAACACTGCAGATGTCTGAAACAGTTTGTAACAATTGGGACAAATGGTAGACTAACAAGTAGACAAATGGAAAAGCTGGGAAAATGAGATGCCCATACAGGACTTTGAATTGACTTGACATGTTACTAGTGAAGTTCTGAGTGCTTGATGAGGGTTGTAGACAAGGCACAGTTCACATGCAAAAATCCTTGGCAAAAAATAAAAGACTTGTTAATCACAGCACTTTAGGGAATCTCTCTAAAATCATTAGCTGCCCAATAAGCTAACCAAGCAGATGTATGTGGCAATGCAATCATGACAAGAATATATTCTTTACATAATTAATTTAGAAAACTCACTAAACAAACAGCAACAACAACAAATGCTAGAGAAGGAAGCATCTGATTTCTAGAATTGCCATGTTATGTAACAAGTGTATTTTTCAAACATAAAATATAATAAGAAACAAAGTGTGACCCATAAAAGGAAAGTAAACTGTCAATAAAAAACATCCATTGGCACTGAACTTACTAGAACAAGTTAGTAAATCAGTTAAATATGTTCAAAGAATGTAAAAGATATCTAAAATACTAAAGCAAATAATATTTATTAAATATAAACTATTTGAAAGTGGAAATCATAAAAAAGAACCGGATAGAAGGAACTCATGTACACCTGTGGTGGATTCATGTCAATGTATGGCAAAACCAATACAGTATTGTAAAGTAAAAAAATAAAATTAAAAAAAAAAAGAAATTATATACAGGAAATCCTAGGGATCCTAAAAACAATGGACCTAATAAGTGAATTTATCAAAGCTTCAGAATATAAGATTAATAAACAAAAATAAATTGCATTTATGTAACTAGCAAAAAACTATAAGAAAATAAAACTAATTTAACATTTTCATCTATAATAACATCAAAAACACTTAGAAATAAATTGAATAAAAGTAGCACATGCCTTTCATGTGGAAAACAACAAAACATTGTTAAAGACATTAAAGACTACAGAGAATGCAAGAGCATATTATGTTCATGGCTTGTAAGACAGCATTGTTAAGATGGCAAAATTCTTAATCTACAGAATTAACACAAACTCTAATAAAAGTACTCCAGTTGACTTTTATGTAGAATTCTCTACTCTGATACAAAAATATTGAATTGCAGAACACAGAATAATAGTTAGAATAAACTTAAAAACAAATTTAAAAATCAAACAAAAATATTTAGAAGTCTCATTTTCTGATTTTTCAAACTTAGGTCACAGAAATCAAGACTTCATAGATCAACAGTACAATGGAATAAAATTATATTCCATACGCATACATGCGCTGCTGCTGCTAAGTCGGTTCAGTCGTGTCCGACTCTGTGCGACCCCATAGATTGCAGCCCACCAGGCTCCCCTGTCCCTGGGATTCTCCAGGCAAGAACACTGGAGTGGGTTGCCATTTCCTTCTCCAATGCATGAAAGTGAAAAGTGAAAGTGAAGTCACTCAGTCGTGTCTGACTCTTAGCAACCCCATGGACTGCAGCCTACCAGGCTCCTCCGTCCATGGAATTTTCCAGGCAAGAGTACCAGAGTGGGTTTCCATTGCCTTTTCCATATGCATACATACATATACATTTTGTAAAAATTAAATGTAAATATATGGGGCTTCCCTGGTAGCTCAACTGATAAAGAATCTGCCTACAGTACAGAAGACCCCAGTTTAAATCCTGGGTCAGGAAGATCCCCTGAAGAAGGGATTGGCTACCCACTCCAGTATTCTTGGGCTTCCCTGGTGACCCAGATAGTAAAGAATCCACCTACAATGTGGGAGACCTGGCTTCAATCCCTGGGTTGGGAAGATTCCCTGGAGGAGGGCATGGCAACCCACTCCAAAATTCTTGCTTGGAGGATCCCTGTGGACAGAGAAGCCTGGCTGGCTAGAGTCCATGGGGTTGCAAAGAATCGGGCACGACTAAGTAACTAAGCACAATACCTATGTATAAATATACACACAAATATTGACGTTGAATCTTTACCTTACATGATATACAAAATAAAACCCTAAATGAATCCAAGACCACGTTACAGGAACTAAACTATTTTCTAATCCTTAGAAAATATACAGCTGAATCTTTTTGTTCTTGAATTATATAATGATTTCTATTACAGCAACAAAACACAATCAACAAAATAAAAATTAATTTAGCTGCATCAAGAAACAGTATTTCCAGTATTTGCAAATCAATACCTTTGATATACCACATTGAAAACCTGAATATTAAAAGCCATATGATCATCTCAATAGATGAAGAAAAGGCTTTTTGATAAAATTCAACATCCATTTATGGTAAAAATTCACCAGAAAGTGGGAATAGAGGGATGCATTTCAACATAATAAAGATCATATATTCAAGACCACAGCTTGCATAATATTCAAAGGTGAAAAACTGGAAATATTTCATCTGAAATCAGGAACAAGACAAGGATGTCCAGTCTCACCACTTTTATTCAACATAATATTAGAAAGTCGTAGCCATAGCAATCAGATGAGAATAAATAAAAGGAAACCAAACTGGAAGAAAAGTAAGTAAAACTGTCATTTTTTGCAGCTGACCATAGTACTATACAAAAAAAAAAAAAAAAAACCCCTAAAGATACCACTAAAGTCTAGCAGATTTCATAGCTGAATTTGGTAATTTTACAGGATATAAAATTAATACATTAGAAATCTATTACCATTTTATATACAATATAAATCAGCAAATTTGTAAAATTTAGCAGTGGTCACAGGACTGGAGAAGGTCAGTTTTCATATCAATCCCAAAAGGCAATGCCAAAGAATGTTCAAAATATGATACTGTTGTGTTTATTTCACATGGTAGCAAGGTTATGGTCAAAATCTTTCAAGCTAGGCTTCAGTAGTACATGAACTGAAAACTTCTATATGCACAAGCAGGATTTTGAAGAGGCAGAGGAATCAGAGATCAAATTCTCAACATTTGTTGTATCATGAGGAAAGCAAGGGAATTCCAGAAAAATATTTACTTCTGCTTCAAGAACTATGCTAAAACCTTTGACTGTGTGGATTCCAACAAATTGCAAAATTCTTAAAGAGAATACCAGACCACCTTACCTGCCTCCTGAGAAACCTGTATGCAGTTCAAGAAGCAACAGTTAGAACAAAACATGGAAAAAACTGACTAGTTCAAAACTGGGAAAGGAGTATGACAAGGCTGTGTATTGTCACCCTGCTTATTTAATTTACATGTAGAGTACATCATGCAGAATGCTGAGCTGGATAAATTACAAACTGGACTCAAGATTGCCAGGAGAAATATCTACAACCTCAGATATGCAGATGATATGACTTTCATGGCAGTAAAAGAAGAGTAATGAAAGAACCTCTTGATGAAGGTAAAAGAGGAGAATGAAAAAAGCTGACTTGAAACTCAGCATTCAAAAAACTAAGATGATGGCATCCAGTCCTATCGCTTCATGACAAATAGAGTAGGAAGAAGTGGAAGAAATGACAGATTTTCCTTGGGCTCCAAAGTCACTGGGGATGTTGACTGCAGTCATGAAATTAAAAGGCGTCTGCTCCTTGAAAGGAAAGTTATGACAAACCTAGACAGCATATTAAAAAACAGACACTTTGCTGACAGAGTCCGAATAGTTAAAGCTATGGCTTTTTCAGTAGTCATGTACGCATGTGATAGTTGGATCATAAAGAAGAATGAGTGCCACAGAATTGATGCTTTTGAATTGTGATGCTAGAGAAGACTCTTGAAAGTCCCTTGGACTGAAAGAAGATCAAGTCAATCCTGACGGAAATCAACCCTGAATATTCATTGGCAGGACTGATGCTGAAGTTCCAATATTTTGGCCACCTGATGTGAAGAGCCAACCATTGGAAAAGACCCTGATGCTGGGGAAAGATTGAAGGCAAAAGGAGAAGGGGGCAGCAGATGATGAGATGGTTAGAAAGCATTGCTGATTCAAGGGACTGGAATCTGAGAAAACTCTAGGATATAGTGGAGGATAGAGGCGGCTTGCATGCTGCAGTCCATGGGGTCTCAAAGAGTCAGACATGACTGAGAGACTGGAAAATAACAAATATAAATATCAGGGTTATTTTACATTTAGTTTATAGCTCCTCTTTATTTGATATATAACTGAAAGAGAAATATATACAAGATAATTACTAATTTATATTACTATTCACACAAATATAGCATGCAATCTATAAGAATAACAATACAGAAGGTGAAATGGAGATGTATATGAATAAAATGTTTGCAGACTATTACAATTTAGATGGTAGAATTCAAGCTATGTTTTCAGTTTTAATGCTAATTGCATTTCTCCAGGTAAATACTACATACACACACATACACAGACATATATGCAAACATATATATATATATATATATATATATATATATGTACCTACATAAAAGGAAAATACAGGGATCAACATTTTACATAACAAAAATTTAACTTCAAAAAAAGACAGTGATGAAGACATTGAGGAAGAAAAAAATTACAGCCTATAAAGTAATCAAACAGTTAAGACAGAGGTCCTTTTTTAACAGTACTTAATTTAAAAACTACATGTAAAAGAATGAAATTAGAATACTTCCCAATGCCATACAGAAAAATAAACTAAAAATGGATTAAAGACCTAAATGTAAGACCAAACACTATAAAACTTAGAGGAAAACATAGGAAGCACACTCTGACAAAAACCACAGAAAGATCTTTTTGACCCATCTCCTAGATTAATGAAAATAAAAACAAAAATAAACAAACGGGACATAATTAAAGGATTTTACACAGCAAAAATGAGACAATTTTTATCTTGTCTCACCAAAAGTGAGACACAAAGACAACACTCAGAATGGGAGAAAATATTTGCAAACAGATCAACTGACAAGAGATTAATCTCCAAAATATATAAATAGCTCATGGAACTCAATATCAAAACAATAAACAATCATAAAATGGGTAGAAGAGTAAATATACATTTCTCAAAAAAAGACCTCAAGATGGCCAAGAGGCATATTAAAAGATGTTCAACATCACACATTATTAGAGAAATGCAGAGCAAAACTACAATGAGATGGAGTATCACCTCACACCAGTCAGAATAACCATCATAATAAAAAAAAAAATCGGCAAACAATAAATTCTAGAGAAGAGTGTGGAGAAATGAGAACTCTCTTGCACCGTTGGTGGGTGCAAATTGATACAGGCACTATGGAGAACTGTATGGAGGTTCCTTAAACATGTAAAAATAGAACTTCTATACAACTCAGTAATCCCACTACTATGCATATGCCCTGAGAAAAGCAAAACACAAAAAGATGCATGTACCTCAGGGTTCATTGCAGCACTATTTGCCATAGCCAGAGCATGAAAGCAACCTAAATGTTCATCAACAGATGAATGGATAAAGAAGCTATGGTACATGTATACAGTGGAAAATCACTCAGCTATAAAAAGGAATGCAATTGGGTCATTTGTAGAAATGTTAATGGTCCTAGAGTTTGTTATACAGAGTGAAGTAAATCAGAAAGAGAAAATCAAATTTTGTATATTAAATGCATATATGTGAAAGAAAAATGGTACAGATGAACCTAATTCAAGGAAGGTATAGAGATGCCAGTGTAGGGAAGGGACTTGTGGGCATAGAGGTGGGGTTGGAAGGGGTGGTGATAGGATGAATGGGAGACTGAGACTGATGTATGTGCACCATCTTGTGTAAGACAGCTAGTGGGAACCTGTTCTGCAGTGCAAGGAGCTCCGCTCGGTGCTCTGTGGTGACCTGGATAGAAGGGATGGGGGTGAAGGGAGGTCCAAGAGGGAGGTGATATATGTGTACAGATAGCTAATGAGTTTGCTGTACAACACTGTAAAGCAGCTATACCCCCAGTTAAAAAAAAATGTTAATAAAATTTTCAATTAAAAGGAAGAAGTAATGGATTAGAAAATATGGTCCCTCTATATACTGTCTATAATAAACTTTTAGATATGAAGACAGACGGAGGCTATAAGACTCACAATCTATGATGAATTTGACATATTAAATTAGCCCTTATTAAGTGGAGCAGAGGCTACTAGAGGATGAACCAAGATTCAGCAAAAGACCACAGGAGAAACTGAGATAGAGAACTGTATTACTCACAAGTCCTGGAAGAAGTATCTGACATATCTTGAGGGGCCTGAGGGGGAGATAAAGACAGAGTACAGAAAGAGAGAGGCAGGACCAGGGGCACGTGTATTTATTAGGGTTGACGGAAAGAGTGCTTTGGGATTCCTTGGCTAAGGCTGGATTGGTCAATTTGAGCCAAAAGAGCAAGGTTTTGGTAAATTATATGGAAGTCTTATCTAAGGGAGCATAAAAGAAAGGTAGCAGAAGGCAGCAGAGACTGCTGATCATAAGAGCTGTTTGGAAATCACAGAAGGAATGCAGACTGCTATTTTGGGCATGTGCTTGCATGATGGAGCTAATGTCAGTTTAAGGTCACTGCATGTTTCTTAGCCAAACAAAATGGACACCAAGGCAGTAATAACATGGAGGAGTTTAGCTAAACACTTGACATAGTCATTAAAAAATGGACAAAGCCCTTGGATTAAACAGTCTCCAAAGAAGATATACAAATGGCCAAAAAGCACATAAAAGATGCTCAATATTAGGGAAATGCAAATATAAACCACAGTGAGATTTGGCAAAAAGTTTTGGCAAGGATGTGGAAATATTGAAATCCTCATTTGTTGCTTGTGAGAATATAAAATGTCATAGTTATTTAGAAAATCAGTTTGAAAATTCCTCAAAATGCTTATGATAAAGTAGCTTAATGGCCCAGCAATTCCCAGAAAGTTCACCCCTGTCCCCCCAAAACCAAACTGAACACATATGTTCACATGAAAATTTGTATATAGATTTTTACTGCAGTATTTTCCATAATAGCCAAAAGGTGGAAACATCCAAATATCTGCCAGTGGATATATAAATAAAATATAATAATATTATTCAGTCATAAAAATGTAGGAAGTATCGACAGATGCTACAGCAAGAATGAATCTTGAAAGCATCATGTTAAGTGAAAGAAATTGGACACAAAAAACCAGACCTTGTAGGACTCCATTTATATAAAATGTCCTGAATAGGTAAATCTATAGGGATAGTAAATTATCAGTTGCCTAGTAGATGAGGGGTATGTAGAAAAATTGCTAGTGGATGCATTGTTTCCTTCTGGGATATTGAAAATGGAGAATTAGACAGTGATGATGGTTGCAGAACTTTGTGAATGTACTAAAAATCACTAAATTTTATACTTTATAAAGGTAAATTTTATGCTATGTGAGTTACATCTCACTCTCTCTGTATAAATAAAATATATATGAAACAAAATCTATACATATTTCATATATATGTGTGTATGTGTGTTTGTTAGTCGCAGTTGTATCTGACTCTTTGTGACCCCAAGGACTGTAGTCTGTCAGGCTCCTCGGTCCATGGAATTCTCCAGGCAAGAATACTGAAATAGGTAACCATTCCCTTCTCCAGGGAATCTTCCCAACCCAGGGATCGAACCTGGGTCTCCTGTATTGCAGGCAAAATCTTTACCATCTGAGTCACCTATATATATGTTGGGACTTCCCTGGTAATAGATTCTTTAGCTTCTGAACCATCAAGGAAGCCCCAGTATATATACATATACACATACGTATAAGCTAAAAGTAACAAGTACTGATATATTTTATTCCTCCATAAAGTTGAGAGCGAGAATGCTTAGTCCTATATCAACAATATGGTCCTAGCCATGAGAATGTTTGTGATCTGTAATCAGTGTTAACTGAAGAGATATGAGAATGATCGCTGTTCTGAGATGTCAAGACATGAGGTATGATTGCCTTTATACAAAGCAGATGTACATGAATTGTAGCTGGTGTTGTTCTTAAGGGAAAGGAGGTATAGAAGAGCAATTTCCTTGTTCAGAAACGCACAAATTCCCTAGTCATCTTCTTCTGAGATTTAATTGGATTAGAGGAGGATATCTTTCTTTTAATCCTGAAAACTAATATTCCCCTAGTCTACTAGAGGGATATTAACTTCACTGCATCTCCTAAACATTTTTTTTAAATTTTTCTTTAAGTATTACACCTACACAAATATGTTTTGATTTCATTCCAGAGATACAATTGATAAAGTTTACAAGCTAACAAAAAATATATAAGTATGCATTTGACAAGTTAATTTTAGAGGGACACTGTATCAATAAACATGTAGCTATGTGGTTTCTAAAAAATAATTTGATCTGAATTTCTTTACACTGTTTAGATTTCCCATGTTAGAGAAACTGTTTTAAAAATAGCATTTAGTGTTCTAATTCTCCTAATTTAGTGTCTGGAAGCTGCCCACTTGCAACTATGTAAATACCAAATTATTCCATCTTATTGTCATTGCTTCATTAATTTTCTGCAGGTTAAATGCATTTTAGATCATACTTTCAAGTTTCATATTATATCAGCAATTTTCTAGCTCATATTTAATATAAGCAATTTAATCAAAATGTTGCAAGTGTAATCAGAGTACGGTAAAGGGAATTTTTTTATTATTAAATATCTTGCACCTCCCACAGGTTATAGTACATCAAGTGTTCATTAGTTCCTAAACAGTACCTCTGTGTTTGCACATTAATGCAGCTAATGTTTGAATGCAATAGCAGGGGAAATAAAACAAGACCTTATAATTGCCATCACATTTCTAGAATCTTCACAATCCAAGTCTTATTCTGAATATTTTATTTATTTCAGTAACAGCACGCTTTCTCTCAATGGGAAAGTTGCACCAACCTACAAACTGGCTTCCTGCATCCATGTTTGCCTTGCAACTCCCCCCAGTCCACCTCAGAATGCTTCTCCATTTAGGATTGTGACTATCAAGGTAAAGATGTAAATGGGATCATGTCATTCTGCTACTCAAAATTTTCTAGTCATGACCCATTTTTGACTAATATAAAAATCTTCTGATGGCCTACAAGCATTGATATTACCTGCACCTGCTCGTGATTTTGATTTTATCATCTTTCCACTATTTTAGATATACAGTAACCTTTATTTGGAGAAGGAAATGTCAACCCTCTCCAGAATTCTTGCCTGGAGAATCCCATGGAGAGAGGAGTCTGCCGGGCTACAGTCCATAGGGTCGCAAAGAGTTGGACACAACTGAGCACACACAACCTTTATTATTTAGACATTAGGCCAAATTTGGCATTAAGGCCATTCCCACCTACACTAGTGTTTTTCTGCTTCCTCTGCCTGGAATCACCCTCTCTCAGGTATCTACTTGGAGTTCTACTTGGTTTTACTTAGGGATATGTTCAAGTATCTCGTTAACCGTGAGGCCACTCCATTCCTGGGCAGTGTTCCATCTCTTAGCTTGTTTATGTTCTTTTCCTTGTGTCAATCATATTCTGAGCACGTTTCCCCCTTAGTTCTAAGGTAGCTACAGCAATGTCAAGTGTAATGTCACTTTAGCCTCTTGTCTAGCAGGGAAAGTCAGTAGATATCCTGAGTCTTTTTCTCTTACACTAATGAAAACAGGATGAACTGTGGTTAAAGGGATAGGATGATTTTATTCTTTTAGAAAAAACAATTGCCCCCCTTGCGAAACTGAGGTTGTGGTGAAAGTGTTGGTTTTTCAGTTGTGTCGGACTGTTTGCAACCCCATGGACTGTAGCCACCAGTCTCTTCTGTGCATGGAATTCTCTAGGCAAGAATGCTGGTGTGGGTCAGCATTTGAAAGCCCATTCAAACTGAGTGAGCTAAAAATGAATAATAGTTTCCCACAGAGATGAGTATATTCTTTTACCAGGATGTGAGTAGATTGAAGATAAGAAGAAACAAATACTTTGGTAAAATAGTGGTGTGTAAATATCCTACTAAAATTAAGAAATGTATATTTAAATAAAGGTAGTATTTAGAATTCCAAGGTTTTATAAACTTGTTGGAAAAGTATTGGAAAATCAAGGAAATCAGTGTCTTAACTCAAAAACCTAGAGAAAATTGTTATTAGAATTTCAATGTGTGTATGCAACATCCACACCCTACTGCGCTTATTTGCCATTTGTATAGATTTTGGTTTGTCTGTTTTAAGTAATGTATGCTACCATTTTACTCTTGAAAAGAGTAATTGCAAATAATATCTTAAATTTTGGCATGGAATTTAAAAACAAAGAAAATTGTCTTTGCTTTTGTTCATAATAAAATTATTTTTGTCTTGTAATTCACATTCTCATTTATCACTGTTTTCAGCCTTTTTTCTAAAGAATTACTTTTTCTAATTGTATTCTTATATAGTCAGTCATGAGTTTTCATCTGTCTTAATTTTATTTGTTATTCTATCAGAAATCTACAGATCCAAGCCCATCAAAATAGAAGAATAGAAATAAACTATTACCAAATTTTACAGGAAAGTTAGTTCATTTGCCTAACTCATCCATTTTTGTGACATGTCTGAGAAAAGATTGCATTAAAAACAGGCCCAGCTTTAGGCAGTAATACTGAAAATGATGGTAGGAAAAGGAAGTATGTTTGTCATGAAGAAAACAATAGCATGGACTACTCTTCTGTTGATAACAGATCTGGCTGTCATGTAGTTGGTGTTCATTTCTGTTTATTTTCTAATTTATTGATTAGCTATCATTTTGAACATAACTTATTTTGTTATACAATAATAACATAGAATTATTATTGGATAAACCTGAAAGTCATTACTTTACCTTTTCTATTTAACCTGTTTTTCCCTGTCAGGAAATATATAAAGGTAAAGATAGGAAAAGGAGAAATTATTTTTAATAACATCCCATACACCAGAGATCAAATTACTAATATCTGTTGGATCATAGTAAAGCAAGAGGATTCCAGAAAAACATCTACTGCTTCATTGATATACTAAAACATCTAACTGTGTGGATCTACATTTGACTATGTGGATCACTGGATCAACTGTGGAAAATTCTGAAACAGATGGGAATACCAGACTACCTTACTTGCCTTCTGAAAACCTCTATACAGGTCAAGAAGCAACAGTTAGAGCAGGATATGGAACAAATGACTGGTTCAAAATTGGAAATGGAGTACATCAACGCTGTATATTGTCATCCTGCTTATTTAACTTATATGCAGAGTACATCATGCGAAATGCTGGGCTGGATGAAGTTCAAGCAGACATCAAGAAAACCAGGAGAAACATCAATAACCTCACACATGCAGATAATACCACCCTAATGGCAGAAAGCAAAGAGGAACTGAAGAGCCTCTTGATGAAAGTGAAAGAGGAAAGTGAAAAATCTGGCTTAAAACTCAACACTCAAAAAACTAAGATCATGGCCTCAGGTCCCATCACTTCATGGCAATGGAAATAGTGACAAACTTTATGTGCTTGGGTTCCAATATCACTGCAGATGGTAACTGCAGCCATGATATTGAAAGATGCTTTTTTCATTGGAAGAAAAGCTATGACAAACCTAGACAGTATATTAAAAAGCAGACACATCACTTTGCTGACAATGGTCCATATAGTCAAAGCTGTGATTCTTTTAGTAGTCATGTATGGATGTGAGAGCTGGACCATAAAGAAGGTTGAATGCCAAAGAATTGATTGTTTTTAACTGTGGAGTTGGAGAAGACTCTTGAGAGTCCTTTGGAAAGCAAGGAGGTCAATCCAGTCAATCCTCAAGGAAATGAGCTTTAAATATTCATTGGAAGAACAGATGCTGAAGCTGAAGCTTCCATCCTTTGCCCTGCTGATATAAAGAGTTGACTTATTAGAAAACACCCTGATGCTGGGAAAGATTGAAGGCAGGAGGAAAGGGGGGAGAAGAGGATGAGATGGTTCGAAAGCATCACCGATTCAATGGGCATGAGTTTGTGCAACTCCAAGAGAGAGTGAAGGACAGGGAAGCCTGGCGTGCTGCAGTCCATGGGGTCAAAAAGAGTCAGACATGACTGAGTGACTGAACAACAACAATAAACACAAGGGACCCTTGAACCTACCTATGACTGTAAGATTTCTCCACTGTAACATAGCCCAACGCAAGAGAGGGAAAAGAGGGAAGGAAAAAAAAAAAAGAGTAAGTATTGGTTGGTCTAGGTTTGTTTGGGTTTTCCACTCAATTGTATGGAATATATGAATGAACTTTTTGGCCAACCCAATGCTTTGCTTTTGGAAGAAAACGATAAACATTATGTACTTCCATGCAGCTGTCAAATAACTGACTTAATTAGGATAAACTCAAGGTCAGTTTAGAGGGCCAGGCATTGATTACTAAAATGTCACCTACTGACCTCCTCAAATAATTAGAATCTCTATTTAAATATTCACTGAGAATGCATTTTAAGAGGCAGAATAACTGCTGTTAAACAATTCTGTTTTATTCAGGGTCTTAGTTGCTGCTTTGTCACCTCCATAGTGTGCTGTTAGCGATTTAAATAATTAAGCTTTGGAAGATTGGTATGTTAATTTAATTAAAACTTCTCTGCCAATTGTTCTTCTTGTTATTTTGCCATGTCTTATTGCCAGTACTTTCATAAACTGTGGAAGCTGTGAGGAAAGAGCTTATAATTTGCAATGAATTTCTCTTTCTGTTGAAAATGAGAACCATTATAAAATTTTATTTAGCCATTTATCCAAGATGGCAATACACTACACTCAGGATTATAGGCCTGTCAGTTGGAAATCTTTCAGTGATTTAATGCTGACTGCCCTCTTCTTCCAGCTCCATGGTAACCTGATTACACTGCCTTGAAGTAGAAAACATGCTGCCTGATATTTAAATACATGCAGAACTTTTGCCAAAGGCACAGCATCTCCTTGTGAATTTCAGTGGTGTAGGCCAGGAGAGTGTCAGTAGAGGCCAAGTACAAGGCTTTAACTTCAGTCTTGATATTGATCATCTAAAGAACTAGGTTGGAGACAATGTCTTTAAGCCATAGATTTTGCTGGTGAATTAGCAAACTAAAAGAGACTATGTGAATTTTTAAAAAATCTGCATAAAGGCAATGTATACTGGGCCAAGTTCTATACTGTGAAACTTTATGGAGAAATATATTTACCTGTCATAATTTACTTACTGAGATTTTCATTTAAGATATGAAATTAGAAAGAGTAGGGCCTATCATAAAATGCAAATATAGTTAGATATTGTTTACAGATGGGAAACAGACTGAAATATTACAGTATTCAGTATGAGTTAGTAATTGCGAGGATGAGGATTTAATACCAACTGTTGGATGTTGTACACAGCCCATCACAAACTTAACTTTTCACATAACATTATATTTGCTCCAAACCTATAATGTAGTGGTCAAGTAATGGAGGGAAAGAAAACGCAAAATAAATAAGTTATCTCAAAGATTCCACCTTCTTCCCTTCCTTGAACCGACCTAACTCTCTTTATCTTCTTAACGACCAGGGTCCTTCACTCTGGTCCCCACAATAGACATCACGAGATTACTCCCTGCTCCATCCATAACTGTCAAAGCCATCTTAATCTTCTTTTTCCCTTGACTAAACAAAATATATATATATATATATATATATATATATATATATATATATATATATAAAATTGCGTGGTGAATTAAAATATTATGAATTATTTGACACTCTTACAGTGAAGAAACCTATCCCCTTGAATATGGGCAAATTGTGTAACTCTTTTTACCCACTCACTGAATATGAAGAAAATGATGTAGTTCCACCTTCTGGGCCCAGGCTGTTCTCATGTTCTGTCTCTTAAAACACACATTAGACCCAACTATCACGCTTGGAAGAAAAGTTATGACCAACCTAGATAGCATATTCAAAAGCAGAGACATTACTTTGCCGACTAAGGTCCGTCTAGTCAAGGCTATGGTTTTTCCAGTGGTCAGGTACGGATGTGAGAGTTGGACTGTGAAGAAGGCTGAGCAACGAAGAATTGATGCTTTTGAACTGTGGTGTTGGAGAAGACTCTTGAGAGTCCCTTGGACTGCAAGGAGATTTAACCAGTCCATTCTGAAGGAGATCAGCCCTGGGATTTCTTTGGAAGGAATGATGCTAAAACTGAAGCTCCAGTACTTTGGCCACCTCACGCGAAGAGTTGACTCATTGGAAAAGACTCTGATGCTGGGAGGGATTGGGGGCAAGAGGAGAAGGAGACAACAGAGGATGAGATGGCTGGATGGCAGCACAGACTCGAAGGACATGCATCTGAGTGAACTCCGGGAGATGGTGATGGACAGGGAGGCCTGGCGTGCTACGATTCATGGGGTCGCAAAGAGTCGGACACTACTGAGCGACTGAACTGAACTGATCATGCAATGGAAAGCCAAAGATACATGAGGATCCATGCAGGGGCGGTGCATTCTACAACTCTACCTGAGCTCCCAGGCAACAACCAGAGGTTGTTCTCAGCAGCATGAAAGAAACAGCTTGGATATCCTACTGTGAAAAACTTAAAACACTCAGGGGACTTCCCTGGTGGTTCATTGGTTGAGAATCGACCTTCTTATGTAGGGGAGGAGGATTCAATCCATGGTCAGGGAACAGAGAAACTAAGATCCCACATGCTGCAGGGTAACTAAGCCCACATACCAATTACTGAGCCTGTGTGCCACACATAGTTCTTCAGGTTATTTTTCCAAAAGCAAAATGTAATAATTTCTTTACTGCACTTCGTTAATTCATTGTAGAAAACATTTTTTTCCCCCCTCAATCTCTAAGATGCTGAGTAGGAGATGCATGGACTGATCCCTGAAGGTTCAGATTTTAGGATTAATTAAGACTCAGAGAACTAGTACATATTTTTACAGGAAGAAAACCACATTAAAAAAATAAAAACTAAGAATAATAACAGGAAATTTTTAGATAGTACTAACAGTGAAAAGCATTGTCTTAAACATGCTACATATTTTAACTCATAATCATCATAATAATTTTATTAGGTAAGTATTACTATTATCCCAGAGTAATTGGATAATGTGGACCTATTGTGAACCTATATCCCTTTAGATTATGAATGCTTGATAAACATTTGTACTCTTTAACAATTTTCATAGATGTCATGAGATTTATGAAAGACATTAAGTAAAAGCAAAGCATATGAATTAAGAAATCTAGGTCTGTTTCAAAACTGTCATAGTATACAGACATCAAATTAGTTCAACAAAGCATAAGCTAAGTACTATGGCCAAAGTAAAAAGTGGAGCAGACAAAAGGATCTGGAACTGTCTGTAGGAAAGGTAGGATACAATTTAAATAGGGAGCCGGGCAGTGAAAGTGACATTTGAGCAAGGAAGAAATGGAATAAAAGGATCAGACAGGCAAACACATTGGTCACATCATTCTAGGCAGAAAAATGGTAAGCATAAGATCCATTTTGCTTGAACATGTCTAGATTAAATACAGGGCTTTAGCAAAAAGGTTGGTAGTGAATGTGATGAGGGAACAACTAAATGGCTAGCTCATGCATGGTTTTGTGAATTATTGTCAGAACTTTGGATTTTCCTATGAGCAGAATGGTAAACCATTGCAAGATTAAAAGCAGGAAAATGATCAGATTAAAAAAAATATCAGCCCTGCTGCTCTGTTGAAAAGATGATGTTGGGCAACAGGTGAAGGAGTAGAAACAAGTTATAAAATCACAGCGAAGAAGAGCTGATGGTTGAACAAACTCAGAGGTAGTAACTGAGATGGTGAGAAGTGCTCAGATCTAGATGCATTTTAAATGTGAGGAAAGAGGATTTTCTAATTTATCGGACATAAAAAGTTCAAACATGACATTAATTTTGGTGTTAAACACCTTGAAAGATGAAGTTACCATAAAATGAGTAAAGTGTGACCTCAAGAGGACAGCTGAAGGTGAAAATGATATTAGGAGTTCATTTTTATATATTTTGATTTGAGATGCTGAATAGATAAACTTGAAAGCTGAGGCTAAGACAAAGAGCAGTATGACAAATGTAATTTTGGAAGTTAGAATATAGATTAAATGTATGAGACTTGGAGAGAACACCAAGGAAATGAGAATAGAAAGAAAAGGTCTGAGTTTTAAGCCCTAAGAAACTTCAGCATTAAAAACAAAATGGGGAAAGACAGAAGAATCAGCATGTTTGAGAAATAGCTAACATAATACTCAACAGTGAAAGATGAAAGCATTTCTTTTGAGATCAAGAACAAGAAAAGGATGTACACTCTCATCTTTTATTTTATTCAACAAAGGTTTGAAAGTCTTAGCCACAGAAGTAAGAGAAGAAATAAAAGGAATCCTAATTGGAAAATAATAAGTAAAACTGGCAGTGTTTGCAGATGATGCTATATATAGAAAATCCTAAAGATGATAATAAAAAACTACTAGAGCTAATCAATTAATGGTAAAGTTGAAGGATACAAAATTCACACACAGAAATCTGTTTCACTTTTATATGCTAACAATGAAAGATTAAAAGGAGAAATTAAAGAAACAATTCTATTTACCATTGCATCAAAAAGAATAAAATAACTAGGGATAAACCTACCTAAGGAAACAAGATGCCTATACTCCCACAACTATAAGATGCTGATAAAAGAAATGGAAGATGACACAAAAAGATAGAAAGGTATACCATGTTCTTGGAAGAAGAGTCAGTTCTATCAAACTATATTACCCATGGCTATCTATACATTCAAAGCAATCACTATCAAATTATCAATGGTAATTTTCACAGAACTAGAAAAAAAGTCTTAAAATTTGTATGGAGATAAAAAAGACACCAAAAAGCCAAAGCAATCTTTAGAAAGAATAACAGAGCTAAAGGAATCAGGATCCAGACTTCAGACTATACTACAAAGCTACAGTAATAAAAACAGTATGGTACTGGCACAAAAGTGGAAATAAAGATCAATGAAATAGGATAGAAAGTCCAGACATAAACCCACACACTTACGGTCAATTAATTTGTGACAAAGGAGGCAAGACTATACAGTGGAGGAAAAACAGTCTGGTTAACAAATGATGTTGAGAAAACTGGACAGCTATATATAAAAAAATGAGATTAGAACACTCCTTAACAACATACATGGAGATAAACTCAAAATGGATTCAACTTGAAATGGATCTAAACGTAAAGCTGGATATTATAAAACTCTTAGAGGAAAACACAGGAAGAACACTCTTTGACATAAATTGCAGGAATATCTTTTTGGATCCATCTCCCAGAATAAAGGAAATAAAACCAAAAATAAACAAATGGGACCTAATTATACTCAAGAGCTTTTGCACAGCAAACAAACCATAAGCAAAACAAAAAGATAACTCAATATGGGAGAAAATATTTGCAAAATATGTGACTGACAAGGGATTAGTCTCCAAAATATATAAACAGCTCATGTGCCTCAATATCAAAACAAACAACCCAATCAAAAAATGAGCAGTATATCTACATAGAGATTTCTCCAAAGACGACATTCAGATGTTCAAGAGGCATATTAAAAGATGCTCATCACTAATTATTAGAGAAGTGCAAATCAAAACTACAATTACATATTATCTCACACCAGTCAGAATGGCCATCATCAAAAATATCTACAAACAATAAATAGTGGAATGGTATGGATAAAAGGGGAACCCTCCTATACTGTTGGTGGGAATGTAAATCAGTAAAAACACTATGGATAACTGTATAGAGATTCCTTAAGAGAGTAAAAATAGAGCAAATCTATGATTCAGCAATTGGACTCCCAGGCATATATTCAGAGAACACCATGGTTCAAAAAGATACATACACTCCAGTGTTTGTGCAACCACAGTTTACACCTAAATGCCCATCAACAGAGGAATGGCTAAAGAAACGTGGTATATATATAAATGGAATATTCAGCTCAGTTCAGTCGCTCAGTCCTGTCCCACTCTTTGCAACTCCATGAATTGCAGCACGCCAGGCCTCCCTGTCCATCACCAACTCCCGGAGTTCACTCAGACTCATGTGCTTTGAGTCGGTGATGCCATCCAGTCATCTCATCCTCTGTCGTCCCCTTCTCCTCCTGCCTCCAAACCCTCCCAGCATCAGAGTCTTTTCCAATGAGTCAACTCTTCGCGTGAGGTGGCCAAAGTACTGGAGTTTCAGCTTTAGCATCAGTCCTTCCAAAGAACACCCAGGACTGACGTCTTTTAGAAAGGACTGGTTGGATCTCCTTGCAGTCCAAGGGACTCTCAACAGTCTTCTCCAACACTACTGTTCAAAAGCATCAATTCTTCAGTGCTCAGCTTTCTTCACAGTCCAACTCTCACATCCATACATGACCACTGGAAAAACCATAGCCTTGACTAGATGGACCTTTGTTGGCAAAGTAATGTCTCTGCTTTTGAATATGCTGTCTAGGTTGGTCATAACTTTTCTTCCAAGGAGTAAGCGTCTTTTAATTTCATGGCTGCAGTCACCATCTGCAGTGATTTTGGAGCCCCCCCAAAATAAAGTCTGACACTGGTTCCACTGTTTCCCCATCTATTTGCCATGAAGTGATGGGACCAGATGCCATGATCTTAGTTTTCTGAATGTTGAGCTTTAAGCCAATTTTTTCACTCTCCTCATCTTTCACTTTCATCAAGAGGCTTTTTAGTTCCTCTTCACTTTCTGCCATATGGATAGTGTCAAGTGGAATATTCCTCAGTCATTAAAAAGAATGAATTAATGCCATTTGCTGCATCGTGGATGGAACTGGTGATTGTTGTACTAAATAATTGTTAGACAGAGAAAGGCAAATATCATATATCATGTATATGAAGAAAGTAAAAAATGATGTAAATGAAATTATTTACAAAACAGAAACAGCCACAGATACAGAGAACACATGTATGGTTACCTGGAGGGATGAGTGTGAGAGAGGGATACATGGGAGTTTTGGATCAACATGTAACAAATTGCTATATTTAAAACAGATAACCAGCAAAGATCTACTGTATAACACTGGGAAATCTGCTTCAACATTTTGTAATGAACTAAATGGGAGAAGATTTTGAAAAACAGTAATTCAAATATGTGTGTAACTGAATCAATTAGGTGTATATCTGAATCTTAAATAACAGTGTTAATCAACCAAGTTTCAACATAAAATAAAAAATTTTAAAAAGAGATACTAAAAATGAGTTTCCAGAGAGAAAGAAAAATTCAAGGAGAGTGAGCTGTCCTGGAAGTAGAGCGGGAACTGCATGGATGAAGAGAGTGATAAAATATCAAATTATGTACCTAAGTTTTCTGAAATATGATGTTGATATGTTTTGCTATAAGTCTCAATTGACTCATTTGTTGGTACTCTAGGCCATTTGCTCTTCCTTCATTTGCCTCTGTGAACTCTTCTCAATGTTTTTTCTTCTAAGACTTCTTTTATTTCTGTGTATACTTTACAGATACATTGTCTCATGTTTTATTTCTACTTTATTGCAGATTTCTTATTCTTTCATTTAACGTTTGTTAGATTATTTTTGTTTTTCTTGTTTGTTTTTAAAGCAATGTAGTAATCTCTGGTTATTTTCTTATTTTTAAAAGCAGCTTAATAAAAATACTGTTTGAAAATTCTTTTTTTTTTTCACTTTATTTTACAATACTGTATTGGTTTTGCCATACATTGACATGAATCCACCATGGGTGTACATGCGTTCCCAAATATGAACCCCCCTGCCACCTCCCTCCCCATTACATCTCTCTGAGTCATCACTGTGCACCAGACCCAAGCATGCTGTATCCTGCGTCAGACATAGACTGGTGATTCGATTCCTACATAATAGTATACATGTTATGATGCCATTCTCCCAAATTATCCCACCCTCTCCCTCTCCCTCTGAGTTCAAAAGTCCGTTATACACATCTGAGTCTTTTTTGCTGTCTTGCATACAGGGTCGTCATTGCCATCTTCCTAAATTCCATACATATGTGTTAGTATACTGTATTGGTGGTTTTCTTTCTGGCTTAATTCACTCTGTATAATCGGCTCTAGTTTCACCCATCTCATCAGAACTGATTCATATGTATTCTTTTTAATGGCTGAATAATACTCCATTGTGTATATGTACCACAGCTTTCTTATCCATTCATCTGCTGATGGACATCTACGTTGTTTCCATGTCCTGGCAATTATAAACAGTGCTGCGATGAACATTGGGGTACATGTGTCTCTTTCAATTCTGGTTTCCTTGGTGTGTATGCCCAGCAGTGGGATTGCTGGGTCATAAGGTAGTTCTATTTGCAGTTTTTTAAGGAATCTCCACACTGTTCTCCAAAGTGGCTGTACTAGTTTGCATTCCCACCAAAGGTGTAGGAGGGTTCCCTTTTCTCCACACCCTCTCCAGCATTTATTGCTTGCAGATTTTTGGATCGCAGACATTCTGACTGGTGTGAAGTGGTACCTCATTGTGGTTTTGATTTGCATTTCTCTAATAATGAGTGATCTTGAGCATCTTTTCATGTGTTTGTTAGCCATCCGTATGTCTTCTTTGGAGAAATGTCAGTTGAGTTCTTTGGCCCATTTTTTGATTGGGTCATTTATTTTTCTGGAATTGAGATGCATAAGTTGCTTGTATATTTTTGAGATTAGTTGTTTGTCAGATGCTTCATTTGCTATTATTTTCTCCCATTCAGAAGGCTGTCTTTTCACCTTGCTTATATTTTCCTTTGTTGTGCAGAAGCTTTTAATTTTAATTAGATCCCATTTGTTTATTTTTGCTTTTATTTCCAGTATTCTGGGAGGTGGATCATAGAGGATCCTGCTGTGATTTATATCGGAGAGTGTTTTGCCTATATTCTCCTCTAGGAGTTTTATAGTTTCTGGTCTTACATTTAGATCTTTAATCCATTTTGAGTTTATTTTTGTGTGCGGTGTTAGACAGTGATCTAGTTTGATTCTTTTACAAGTGGTTGACCAGTTTTCCCAGCACCACTTGTTAAAGAGATTGTCTTTACTCCATTGTATATTCTTGCCTCCTTTGTCAAAGATAAGGTGTCCATATGTGTGTGGATTTATCTCTGGGCTTTCTATTTTGTTCCATTGATCTATATTTCTGTCTTTGTGCCAGTACCATATTGTCTTGATGTCTGTGGCTTTGTAGTAGAGCCTGAAGTCAGGCAAGTTGATTCCTCCAGTTCCATTCTTCTTTCTCAAGATTGCTTTGGCTATTCGAGGTTTTTTGTATTTCCATACAAATCTTGAAATTATTTGTTCTAGTTCTGTGAAAAATACCTTTGGTAGCTTGATAGGGATTGCATTGAATTTGTAAATTGCTTTGGGTAGTATACTCATTTGCAGTATATTGATTCTTCCGATCCATGAACATGGTATATTTCTCCATCTATTAGTGTCCTCTTTGATTTCTTTCATCAGTGTTTTATAGTTTTCTATATATAGGTCTTTAGTTTCTTAGGTAGATATATTCCTAAGTATTTTATTATTTTCGTTGCAATGGTGAATGGAATTGTTTCCCTAATTTCTTTTTCTACTTTCTCATTATTAGTGTATAGGAATGCAAGGGATTTCTGTGTGTAGATTTTATATCCTGCAACTTTACTGTATTCATTGATTAGCTCTAATAATTTTCTGGTGGAGTCTTTAGGGTTTTCTATGTAGAGGATCATGTCATCTGCAAACAGTGAAAGTTTTACTTCTTCTTTTCCAATTTGGATTCCTTTTATTTCTTTTTCTGCTCTGATTGCTGTGGCCAAAACTTCCAGAACTATGTTGCATAGTAGCGGTGAAAGTGGACACCCTTGTCTTGTTCCTGACTTTAGGGGAAATGCGTTCAGTTTTTCACCACTGAGGATAAATGTTTGCTGTGGGTTTGTCATATATAGCTTTTATTCTGTTGAGGTATGTTCCTTCTATTCCTGCTTTCTGGAGAGTTTTTATCATAAATGGATGTTAATTTTGTCAAAGGCCTTCTCTGCATCTATTGAGATAATCATATGGTTTTTATTTTTCAATTTGTTAATGTGGTGAATTACATTGATTGATTTGCAGATATTGAAGAATCCTTGCATCCCTGGGATAAAGCCCCTGTACTTGCAGATAGGTCTTCTTTCCTATGGTCATTACTGAGGTATCATCTGACTGAGTCATTTTAGTAGGGAATCCTCAGTGTCAGAATTTTTACTCATTTTTCTCTGCTAGTAAGGTTTTCCATCTTGGAAGAACATAAGCCTGGATAACTGCTATCAAAAATTGTAGAATTCTAGCAGAAAGACATTGGTGGGTCCCAAAACTTGTAGTATTGGTACATACACTTTCCTTTAAACCATACATGTTGTATGTCAGTCCAAGGTCTTTAATTACCCTCTACCAGGAATAATGTGTAGTCCTCTGCTCTGTAGAAGTGGAATCATCCATCATCCACAGGTTGCATGAAATGAGACAAGTGAACCTTGAGTATAACTTCCTTTTAGATATACTTTCAGTCAATCTAGCTGTTTCATACCAAGTTCATCTCCACTTCCAGAAATTTGGGGGAGTTAAAACCCACAAACCAGGTTGTTCCTCAGCACACCATACAGTTTTCAAAACATTGTCACTGATTTTTCCAGCCCTATTTACTTTTTAGTTTAGTCCTTAACTAACTCAATTGCTTTGAGGGTTTTGTGAGGTTATGGAGGTTGATGGATACTGTCCTTCATGATACTGTTAAATGTCTCATGTAACATTTTAAACTTCAATATATTTGTCTATTTCCTTTCATTTCTGCCTTATCTTCCATGTTAGTCAAATTTGCAACATTCTTAACACTTATACCAGTGTAGTGAAAATATAATACTTTTCACTTTTCTAAAGTATGTCCCCTAAAAACATTAAAAAACCACAAAAGTGATATTGTCAGTCTCTCAGTCATATCCAATTCTTTGCGAGGTTTAGGACTGTGGCCCATCAGGCTCTTCTGCCCACAGAATTCTCCAGGCAAGAATCCTGGAGTGGGTAGCCATTCCCTTCTCCAGGAGATTGTCTTGACCCACAAATTGAATCCAGGTCTCCTGCATTGCAGGCAGCTTCTTTACCATCTGAGCCACCAGAGCCCTTAAAACCATCAGTTCAGTTCAGTTCAGTTCAGTCACTCAGTCGTGTCTGACTCTTTGCGACCTCATGAATCGTAGCACGCCAGGCCTCCCTGTCCATCACTAACTCCCGGAGTTCACTCAAACTCATGTCCATCGAGTCAGTGATGCCATCCAGCCATCTCATCCTCTGTTGTCCCCTTCTCCTCCTGCCCCCAATCCCTCTCAGCATCAGAGTCTTTTCCAATGAGTCAACTCTTCACATGAGGTGGCCAAAGTACTGGAGTTTCAGCTTCAGCATCATTCCCTCCAAAGGAATCCCAGGGCTGATCTGCTTCAGAATGGACTGGTTGGATCTCCTTGCAGTCCAAGAGAATCTCAAGAGTCTTCTCCAACACCGCAGTTCAAAAGGATCAATTCTTTGGTGCTCAGCTTTCTTCACAGTCTAACTCTCATATCCATACATGACCACAGGAAAAACCATAGCCTTGACTAGATGGACCTCTGTTGGCAAAGTAATGTCTCTGCTTTTGAATATGCTATCTAGGTTGGTCATAACTTTTCTTCCAAGGAGTAATCATCTTTTAATTTCATGGTTGCAGTCACCATCTGCAGTGATTTTGGAGCCCCCCCCCAAATAAAGTCTGACACTGTTTCCACTGTTTCCCCATCTATTTCCCATGAAGTGATGGGACCAGATGCCATGATGTTAGTTTTCTGAATGTTGAACTTTAAGCCAACTTTTTCACTGTCCTCTTTGACTTTCATCAAGAGGCTTTTTAGTTCCTCTTCACCTTCTGCCATAAGGGTGGTGTCATCTGCGTATCTGAGGTTATTGATATTTCTCCTGGCAATCTTGATTCCAGCTTGCGCTTCTTCCAGTCCAGCATTTCTCATCATGTACTCTGCTTAAAACCATAAAACTAGCTTAATCAGATTTATAGTAATGTCAAATCCTATTGTTTTCTTTCCTTCCTTATGAGTATTTTAAGAGTTCTAAGGTAGTCAAAGTATTATTTTTAGTATCACTAACAAATGGATTTTCTTTTTTTATATCCAAAATTAAACTAATTTCTTTAAATCATTACTTTGCCAACAAAGGTCTACTTAGTCAAGGCTATGGTTTTTCCAGTGGTCATGTATGGATGTGAGAGTTGGACTATAAAGAATGCCAAGCACCAAAGAATTGATGCTTTTGAACTATGGTGTTGGAGAAGACTCTTGAAAGTTCCTTGGACAGAAAGGAGATCCAACCAGTCAATCCTAAAGGAAATCAGTCCTGAATATTCATTGAAAGGACTGATGCTGAAGCTGAAATCCCAATACTTTGGCCACCTGATGCAAAGAACTGACTCAATGGAGAAGACCCTAATGCTTGGAAAGATTGAAGGCAGAGGGAGAAGGGAATGATGAGGATGAGATGGTTGGATGGCATCACTGACTTGATGGACATGTGTTTGAGAAGGCTCCAGGAGTTGGTGATGGACAGGGAAGCCTGGTGTGCTGCAGTACATGGGGTTGCAAAGACTCAGACATGACTGAGTGACTGAACTGAAGTTATAATGCAGTGATTTTTTGTTCATTTTTTTCAGGTTGATTGTTTTTGCGGTTTATGGGGGTTTATCTCCTGCCTTCTCCAGTGGAACTATGAACAGTATGCATTTAACACATTCCCATTTCTATAGCAGTTCCATCATTACACGTATTATTTTTTTTCATCATTACACTTATTACATATAATTTATTTCTGGAACTATCCAACTCTGTATGTATCATGTAGAACTAAAATGCCATATTCTCCTTATCCTTTTCATTATTAAATATGCATTTCTCTGGGGTTCCCCAGGTGGCGCCCGTGGTAAAGATCCTGCCTGCCAGTGCAGGAGACATAAGAAAAATGGGTTCGATCTCTAGGTCAGGAAGATCCCCTGGAGGAGGGCATGGCAACCCACTCCAGTATCCTTGCCTGGAGAATCACATGGACAGAGGTGCCTGGCAGGCTGTGGTTCATAGGGTTCCAAAGAGTCAGATATGACTGAAGAAACTTAGCTCAAATATACGCATGCATGTCTTTGAACAGAATTCCTTGGTCTATTCATATTATATATTACAGACATTTTTTGTTTTACTTTTGGAATTTCATACCATTGTTTTCTACCCCTGGTGGTCTTTCTGCCCTGAATGTTAGTCTGTTATTTTTGTGATCCTACTAAGTAATCCAGTAGTTTGGTTCAGTTCAGTTGCTCAGTCGTGTCCAGCTCTTTGCAACCCCATGAACTGCAGCACACTGGGCTTCCCTGGCCATCACCAACTCCCAGAGCTTGTTCAAAGTCATGTCCATCGAGTTAGTGATAGCATCCAATCATCTCATCCTCTGTCATCGTTTTCTCCTCCTGCCTTCAATCTTTCCAGAATCCAGTAGAGTTTATTCAATTTTATTAACTGTAAATCACTTATCCTTAACTTCTTCAAAAGACTGAAGGGACAGAGATTAGACAACAGATTCTTTCCAGAAATAATCCCATGTTCTGACATTTATTTCTAGGACAGCTGATATGGTCTAGTTCCTTATGTCAGGAATAATTTAGTATTTATGTGGCACTTCACATTTTCACAATGATCTCCAATCATTAATAAAACATTTTCCATGACATTCCTGTCAGAGAGGTCAGTATAACTACCAGTAACTAGGACCACTTAATAACAAAACAGTAAAAGAGTTACCATAATCCTCTGTTTCTTGGTGTTAATTTTTAAGCATGTAAAATTTGAGCATTTGTTAAATCTATTGACTGAACTGCATTAGATTCATAAATTTTCAATATGGGTGAGTTACTATAAGTGATATTGTGAAAAGCTTAAGAAGTTATAACTCTGTTTTCAAAAGCAGGCTGCATTTAATAAAGTCTGCTAATAAACATATAATAAATCCTCTCTAGACTAAGGGCTATTTTATTAAGTCAGAGAGGAGAGAATTCTAGAATATTTAGTGTTAGCAATGCCTTACCCAAAATTTAATAATATAACAGAGATTGATTAGAGGTTAAAATCACATTTGAGAAAGATTGTAGTTTTTCAAGTCAGTTAATGAAAATCTAAGTCAGAATTTTGCAAATAAATATTGAAAAATAGTAGGCAGTATACCCAGATGTTGATTAACTAAGACTTCTGGCAAACATTATGTTCTTGTGCTCAGTTACTACACAACAAAACTACTATAAATTTTTTGTTTTTTAATCATGCCTTCCTAAAGACCTTGGGAGTAAACACTTTCTTCTTACTTTCCAAAGCTATCTGGACCTGTTTGGAAGGAATGATGCTGAAGCTGAAACTTCAGTACTTTGGCCACCTCATGTGAAGAGTTGACTCATTGGAAAAGACTCTGATGCTGGGAGGGATTGGGGGCAGGAGGAGAAGGGGACAACAGAGGATGCGATGGCTGGATGGCATCACTGACTCGATGGACGTGAGTCTGAGTGAACTCCGGGAGATGGTGATGGACGGAGGCCTGGCATGCTGCGATTTATGGGGTCTCAAAGAGTTGGACACGACTAAACGATGGAACTGAACTGAACTGAATCAATAATAATATTTAAATAACAATATAAATATTAAAAGATATTTTCCTTCTATAAGAGGTTGTTTTTTTTTTTCATTTTTGACAGATTTGTTCATCTCTGATGTCAAAATTCTTCTTCTCCAAAATTAATTACCAACATATTATTTCCTAATATTTGTATTTTATAGGTAAGTCCACTTTTTCATTCCTACTATTTTTATTTTATATTTTATCTGTTGTCAGTCTTGCTAGGGTGTAGTTAATGTATTAATTCTTTCAAATAACCAAATTTTGGCTTTAATTTTGTTTTTTTCTATATCAAGAGCTGACTTTCGTTTTTCTGAAAACGGTCAGGCAGGAAATGTTTGAAGCTTTGTTGAACATACAATCTCTATTGCGAATACTCAAATCTGTCACTGTAGCATGAAAAGCATCATGCAACACGTAAATGAATCAGTATGCCTGTGTTCCAATAAAACTCTGATTTTTAAGAAATTCCATTGTTATCATGAACTAAGTAAACATTTGATAACAGAAATACCAGTGCTTCTTTGAAACATCTCTATGCAATCTGTTATATTATCTACCTGAGTCTTAGAAATAAAGACTGACAGGACTTGATTTAGAGAATGACTGCAAAGTTTCTGACATAGTGAAAATCCGAACCTATTTAACTTTCTTTCTTAAAAGTCTCAAATCTTTACTTACTTCTCATTTTTAGAAAAAATCTACCAGCTCACTATTGTCTTCAAAGCTCTACATGATCTAATTTCTTTTGACCTTGAGTCAATCGCCCTCAGTGACCACTTTCCAACCATATGGACATGCTCTTTTGCCTTGATACAGACAGTTTATATTAACTTTGATCCTTCTGTTCTCCTGAGTGAAATTTTATTCCTTCATATCTCTATTTATCTAACTTGGGTAAAGGCTAGGGTCACTGCTCTAGCCAGATCATTCTTATATCTGATAAATTTGACACCTAGAGGAGGTCATTTGTAGTGTTCTCCTCCATTTGGCTTTTTTAGTTTAATTTTTTTGGTAATAATCATAGAATGGAATAAAAAATTATAGTGACCAGAAAACAAAAGCAGACAGTGAACATTTACCGAAACCCATATGAATAATTATGTAATAAAGTAGAAATTAACATAAAAATAATAATTTCAGTATAAAAAGAAAAATAAGAAATGGATTATATTTTTAATATTGCAATTCCCCAAAAAAGGAGAAAAATATGAAGGCATCAGCCAAGCTCATGAAAGGCTGCATCATGACCAATTGCCCTTGGACTGAAACACTAGGCCTGGCTGCTTGCCCATAGATCCTGAGCACCCATACACCCATGTCTCTGACAACTGGCCCACCCAGAATTCCTGGCCTACAGGCTTTCTCTGTCAAAGCCAATCTGCAAAGATGTGCATTGGTGACTATCCCTTCAAATGTACAAGCATCTATAAAATGATACAAATTTAATAATAATCCAGGAAACATGATTCCACTAAAGGAGCAAATTATGTAAAGCACCAAAGGAATTTTATTCAACTACCTGCCTAAAAAAGAACAAAATATCAGAACAACCATCTTAAAGAAGTTCAGGCACCCATTTGATAGACAACTAAATTAAATAAGAAAAATAATATATAAATAAGTGAAAAGTTCAAAGATATAGAAACCATTCAAAAAATAACAAAACTGAAATTATGTAACTGAAGAATAAAGTGGTTGAAATAAAAAATTCCTCAACAGAAAAGTTAAGAGCAGACTTGATGAGCTGAAGAAAGAATCAGTGAATTTGATGACAGATTATTAAAAATTATCCAATTAGAGGAGGAAAGGGAAAAAATAATTTAAAAATAAGGAAGACTGTGGAACTTATTAGACATGATCAAGTGAGCTAGTATATGCATCAGATGAGTTCCAGGAGAAGAGAAAAGAAAGGAGCAGAGAAATTACATAAAGAGATATTGGCTGAAATTTTCCCAAATCTGTGGAGAAATGAGAAACCAGATTCTGAAGCCCAAAGGACAAACCAAAAGTGATGGAACTGGTCACTGGACCTGAATTACAAGAACTGATAAAGGGACTTCTTCAAACTGAAGCAAAAGAATACTAAACAGCAACAAAATGCATTTGAAAACTCCCTCATAAAGGTAAAATTCAGAATGCTCTAATACTGTAATAATGGTGAGTAAATCCCCTTTATCCCTAGTATAAAAGTTAAAAGACAAAAGTATTAAGTATCCAAAAACATTTTAATGAATATACAATATAAAAAGAAGTAAATTGTGACATCAATAATAAAGTGGAAGAGGGGAGTAAAATTGTTGATTTAGACTTTATTTTTTGGGGCTCCAAAATCACTGCAGATGGTGACTGCAGCCATGAAATTAAAAGACGCTTACTCCTTGGAACAAAAGTTATGACCAACCTAGACAGCATATTCAAAAGCAGAGATATTACTTTGCCAGCAAAGGTCCGTCTAGTCAAGGCTATGGTTTTTCCTGTGGTCATGTATGGATGTGAGAGTTGGACTGTGAAGAAGGTTGAGCGCCGAAGAATTGATGCTTTTGAACTGTGATGTTGGAGAAGACTCTTGAGAGTCCCTTGGACTGTAAGGAGATCCAACCAGTCATTTCTGAAGCAGATCAGTCCTGGGATTTCTTTGGAAAGAATGATGCTAAAGCTGAAACTCCAGTACCTTGGCCACCTCATGCGAAGAGTTGACTCATTGGAAAAGACTCTGATGCTGGGAGGGATTGGGGGCAGGAGAAGGGGACGACAGAGGACGAGATGGCTGGATGGCATCACCGACTTGATGAACGTGAGTCTGAGTGAACTCTGGGAGATGGTGACGGACAGGGAGGCCTGGCGTGCTGTGATTCATGGGGTCGCAAAGAGTCGGACACGACTGAGCGACTGAACTGGACTGATAGTTGTTATTAGCTTAAAATGATAACTATTTCTATAAGAAGTTTCATACAAACTTCATGGTAACCAAAGATAAAATAACTTATGGTAGTTTAAATATATATATGTATAAAATTACCAGAAAAGCCACAAAGGAAGATAATAAGAGAGGAAGAGGGGAACAACAGAATTACAAATCAGATGGACAAAAACAAAATGATTATAGTCAGTGTTTTTAATTGTATTTTAATAATTATTTTAAGCACAACAGGATTAACCTCACCAAATAAAAAATAAAGAATGGCTTAAACAATTAAAAGCAAATAAGACTCAACTGTATACTATTTACCAGTTACTAAATTTAGACTCAATGACACAATGGACAGAAAATAAATAGATGGTAAAAGATATTCCATATAAATGGTAATAAAAGAGAGTAGTGGTGACTGTAATAATATAAAACAAAATACACTCTAAATCTCTTACCAAGAGACAAAAAAAAAAAAAAAAGATTCATTACATAATGATAAAAAGTCAAATCAGCAGGAAGATAAAAAACAGAAAAATACACACACACACAACTGGCCTTTGAACAACACAAGTTTGAACTGCATGGGTCCACTTGTATGCAGTTTTTTTCAGTAAATATAGTACTTGCATTTTCATTTTATAGATTTTTAACTGTGTCAGAGAGGTTTGTGTTTGATTAAAAATCACAATATGCTGAATCAAAAGAAACTAGGATTTGAGTCCTGATTATATCCAGAGTGTTTCAGTTTCTAGTCCTTGGGTGGATCATTATTAAACTTTGTTTCTGAGGCAGAGATAGCAGTATGCAGATTTCAACTGTGTCGGGGCTTGGTTCCCCTAATCCTCTAACCACTGAACAAAGGTTAACTATATAACCAACATCAGAGCCCCTAAATATACAAAGTAAATATTGGAAGATCTGAAGTGAGAAATACAAAATAATACACTAAGAATAGACTTCAGTGCTCCACTTTCAATGATAGATAAATCATCCAGAGAGAAAAGCCAATAAGAAAACTGCAGTCTTGAACAAAACCATAAGTCAAATTGACCCAATAGACATGTGCAGAATACTTCACTCAGAATGTGTGTTCTCAAGAGCACACAAAACATTTGCCAGGGTAAATCACATGCCAGGTCACAAAATGAGTCTTAAATGTGATAAAACTGAAAACATTTCAATATCTTTTTCTAACCAAAATGGAATGAAGCTAGAAATCAAATGGGAGGAAACAGAAAAACTCAACAATAAACAGAAATCGAACTGTACACTCTTGAACAACCATTGGATCAAAGAAGAAATCAAAAGTGAAGTAAATTTTGAGAAAAATGGGCTACAGCAAAACAGGGATGTTACAGCAATAAATACACACATTTAAAAAGAATAACTTCAAATAAACAATCTAACTGCACCTAAGTATGTAAAGAAACTAAAAAAAGAGCAAACAATCTCAGAGTTAGTAAAAGGGAGAAAATATCAAAGATTAGAACTTAAACAAATGAAATAGAAAATAGAAAAACAATAGAAACAAACTAGTAAAACTGAGTTGAAGTTTTTGAAATATAAAAATAATAACCATAGCTATACTAAGCATGGAAAAAAGAGAAAAAACTCAAATAGAATCAGAAGTGAAAGAGGGACATTACACCTTTAAAAATTCAAGGCAAATTTCTTTCTTTTAGTTGCTCAGTCATGTCTGACTCTTTGCAACCCTATGGACTATACAGTCCATGAAATTCTCCAGGCCAGAATACTGGAATGAGTAGACTTTTCCTTCCCCAGGGGATCTTCCCAAACCAGGGGTCGAACCCAGGTCTCGCGCATTGCAGGTAGATTCTTTACCAGCTGAGCCACAAGGGAAACCCAATTATTTTTATTACAAATAATTATATGCCAACAAATAGAACAACCTACCAAGACTAAATCCAGCAGAAATAAAAAGCTTAAAAAGACCAATATCTACATAGGAGATAGAATTAATAATCAAAAACTTTCCAACATAGAAATTCCCAGGACAAGATGAATTCCCAGGTGAATTCTACCAAACATTAAGAGTAAACACCAATTCTTCTTACACTCTTCCAAAATGTAGGAAAGGGGACACTTACCTAAGCTCATTTCATGAGGCCAGTATCACCCTGATACTAATGTACACCATAAGAAGATAAAAGTATAGACAAGTATCCCAGAAAATGAACACAGGCAAAAATTCTCAACAGAATACTAGCAAACCGAATTCAACACCACATAAAAATACAGGATTATACACTATGACCAAGCAGAATTTTTCCCTAGGATGCAAAGATGATTCAGTATATAGAAAACAATGTGATATACCATATTAATGGAATGAAGGACCATTATTTTGTGTTTATTATGCCACTGAGTAGGAGGCTGGCTCAAGTTTAGGCTCTGTTATTTACAATAGTATGACTGTGGAAGAGATATTCTGTAAATGGGGATTTTTTTTTTTCCTCATATGATGAGTGTGAGAATTAAATTAGTATATGCCATGCATGTGAAGTCGCTTCGGTCATGTCTGACTCTGCAACACTATGAACTGCAGCCTGCCAGGCTTTCCTGTCTATAGGATTCTCTAGGCAAGAATACTAGACTGGATTGCCATGCCCTCCTCCAGGGAATCTTCCCAATCCAGGGATAGAACCCACATCTCTTACGTCTCCTGAATGGGCAGGAAGGTTCTTTACCACTAGTGCCACCATCTATTTGTGTATATATACATACATATACATATATATGCATAATAGTGTTCATTTGAGCATTTATATACATAAGAAGATATGTCTATTCACACAGAAATATTTATATACAAACATACTGTCTGTTGTCTGCAATACACTCACTCTTGAGAAACCTATATGCAGGTCAGGAAGCAACAGTTAGAACTGGACATGGAACAACAGACTGATTCCAAATACGAAAAGGAGTACATTAAGGCTGTATATTGTCACCCTGCTTATTTAACTTATATGCAGAGTACATCATGAGAAACGCTGGACTGGAAGAAACACAAGCTGGAATTGAGATTGCCAGGAGAAATATCAATTACCTCAGATATGCAGATGACACCACACTTATGGCAGAAAGTGAAGAGGAACTCAAAAACCTCTTGATGAAAGTGAAAGAGGACAGTGAAAAAGTTGGCTTAAAGCTCAACATTCAGAAAACTAACATCATGGCATCTGGTCCCATCACTTCATGGGAAATAGATGGGGAAACAGTGGAAACAGTGTCAGACTTTATTTTTTTGGGCTCCAGAATCACTGCAGATGATGACTGCAGCCATGAAATTAAAAGACGCTTACTCCTTGGAAGAAAAGTTATGACCAACCTAGATAGCATATTCAAAAGCAGAGATATTACTTTGCCAACAAAGGTCCGTCTAAGGCTCTGGTTTTCCAGTGGTCATGTATGGATGTGAGAACTGGACTGTGAAGAAGGTTGAGCGCTGAAGAATTGATGCTTTTGAACTTTGGTGTTGGAGAAGACTCTTGAGAGTCCCTTGGACTGCAAGGAGATCCAACCAGTCATTTCTGAAGGAGATCAGCCCTGGGATTTCTTTGGAGAGAATGATGATGAAGCTGAAACTCCAGTACTTTGGCCACCTCATGTGAAGAGTTGACTCATTGGAAAAGACTCTGATGCTGAGAGGGATTGGGGGCAGGAGGAGAAGGGGACAACAGAGGATGAGATGGCTGGATGGCATCACTGACTTGATGGACATGAGTTTGAGTGAACTCCAGGAGTTGGTGATGGACAGGGAGGCCTGGGGTGCTACGATTCATGGGGTCACAAAGAGTCGGACATGACTGAGTTACTGAACTGAACTGAAGAGTTTTGTATTGTTTGTTTGTTTAACTGGTTTGTTAACTCAGGATTAAGAAGGTATCATTGATGGAGGAATAAAACTAGGCATGAATGCTGGCAGGTTATTTAAAGAGAAAGAAGTTATAAGGAGGTAAGACATCAATTTTGCAATAAGGTGATGATAATTCTACTTAGAAAAACTTCAATTTGGTTTAGCAACATGGTGATATGAGCAACAGTAGTGATGATGGATTTGCAAGGGTGAAAGCCAGCTGCGAAAGGGTGAAGAGTAATTGATAGATTAGGAAGTAGAAGTTGTTTGTAGAAAACGATTTTTGAGAATAGTAATAGAGAGCCAATTTATGTGGCCCTCGCTGGAGGAAGCTCTTTTTTTAATATAAATTTATTTTAATTGGAGGTTAATTACTTTACAATATTGTATTGGTTTTGCCATACATCAACATGAATCTGCCACAGGTGTACACCTGTTCCCCATCCTGAACCCCCCTCCGTCCTCCCTCCCCATACCATCCCTCTGGGTCATCTCAGGGGCTGGTGCACTGAGGAAGCTCTTTTATAATGATGTTTTTAATAGGACAGAATGACTAGTCAGTAAGGTAGAAGTATCCACATGTGCCTGTTGAGAACTAGAAAACCTCCAAATTAAGATGTGCTATAAATGTAAAATGCATACCAGATTTTTCAGACTTGCTTGGAAGAAAATGATGCAAATTGTTTGTCACACATATTTTGAATACCTATCAAGGTCATAATATTTTTAATATATTTAATTAAATATATTACAAAAATTAGTTTTACTTTTTAATGTAGGTTTATGCTAGTTTAAGGTTTGTTTTTACTTTTTCATGTAATTACATACGTGGCTTCCATGATTGCTCTGTTGCATAGGGCTGATGTAGAATATATTTGAATGCCTGACTCACTTGAAGAAAGAAGAAAGGAAGGGGAAAATAGTTTCTCTCAAATTCTCAAGACAAAGAGAAGATGAGATTATAAACAAGGTAGACTGGATTTGATCTTTGAGTGAAGATAGAGAATACATATAGATGCATGAAAGCTTCTTGAATTATTGGGGGAAAGTCAAATGTTTATGTATATATGTGATATATACACCAGTGTTGGAGTAGATTCCTTTTGTGTGATTTGGATTTAAGAAGCAAGCTGTGGTGGACATCCTAGGGTGACCTCTCATGATTTCCACACCCTAATATTCACACCTTTTGTAACTTCCTTTAGGTGTGGGTTAGTCAGTCAGTCAGTCCAGTTGCTCAGCTGCATCTGACTCTTTGCAACCCCAAGGATGGCAGCATGCTAGGCCTTCCTGTCCATCACCAACTCCAAGAGTTTACTTAAACTCATGTCCATTGAGTCGGTGATGCCATCCAACCATCTCATCCTCTGTCATCCCCTTCTCTTCCCGCCTTCAATCTTTCCCACCATCAGAGTCTTTTCTGTTTTTGTTTTTTTTTTTTTTTTTGGCGGGGGGGCGGAGTGGGAAACAGAATTTAATAATATTTTTTTAAACTAGATGGCAGACATCTCAAGATCCATGATAACTGAAAGTTAAGATAGGCTTATAGTAAGTTATCTTCAAATGAGTCAAATTAAGTGGGTAGGATCTTTAATTTGCTTCTATCTAACCAAGTATGACAAAGGTAAAGAGATTTTGCTAATGTGATTAAATCTCCCAATAAATTATATTAGAATTAATCAGATGAAAGTCTTTAAAAGACTATTCATTAAAAGCCTAATATTCCTTGAAAGGACCGATGCTGAAGCCTAAGCTTCAATACTTTGGCCACCTGATGCAAAGAGCCAACTCGTTGGAAAAGACCCTGATGCTGGAAAAGATTGAAGGCTAAAGGAGAAGGGGGAGGTGGCAGAGATGGTTGGATGGCATCACTGACTCAATGGACATGAATCTGAGCAAACTCTGGGAGAGAGCAGAGGACAAGGAGCCTGAGGTCCAAGGGGTCACAAAAGCCAGACTCGACTTAGCAACTGAACAACAACAACAATTAAATCTCCAAAAAATTATATTAGAATTAATTAGATGAAAGCCTTTAAAAGGGCTAGAACCTCCTCGAGGTGAGAGACTGCTCTTCTGGCTTGATGAAGTAGACTGTCACACGGAGAAAGCCCACTTGCCAAAGAACTTTGGGTGACTCTAGGAACATTTAGCTTCTTTGAAGACTTAAGAGTGGCCTCCAGCCTAGGACCAAAAGAAAGCCAATGCCCTCAGTTACACAGTTACAAGTAAATGACTCTTATCAACAACCTGAATGATCTTGGAAATGGAGTCTTCCCTACATGAGCCTCCAGATGAGAATGTTATCTGACCAACAACCTGATTGTAACCTTTCGAAACCCTGAGTGGAGTAGCCAGTGAAGCCATGTTTAGACTCCAGACCTACAAATACTGAGTGATAATAAACCCAGGAAATCACCAAGTTGTTGCTCATCTTCACATAGCAACAGAAAAAACAAATAGGCGTTTCTACTTACACAATTTGAATGGTGCACGTCAATATTCTACAGAGCTGAGTCTTAGTCTGAGATATACTGTAAATCTATGCACTTCACTGTTGTAGATCAGTTTTCTCTTCTGCAAAATGAAAACACTTTGGCCTAAAAAAAAAAAAGTAACTTTGGCCTAAATTAAATCCTTATAATTATTTCCAATCTAGCCTTCTCTTACTGTTTGATTAGTCAGTGTTCAGAGAATGATTCTCAATGGTCATTTTCAACAACTTACGGATCCACATTAAAACTTGGCACTTACCTCTTTTCTGCAACTTAATACCATCCACAGAGATTGGCAACAGACAAAAGAGTGTCCACCATAAGAACAATAAATATATAACTGATATGATAAAAGTTTCATACAAATCCATTACTTAATGTGTATTTGGAAGTTTGCCAACAATGACTTCTGAAGATATTTTGGGAAAAAAAAAAATCTACCGGTTTTATATTTATTCTTAGATTATTTTTAGTGTCTAAAAGCTTTCCAGTTTTCTTTAAAGTAAAGAAACATAAAATGGTTTATAAGTTTACAAACTTACCAAATATTCTATGAAAATAGAATATTATAATATGCATACAAACACATTCAACACAAGGCACAAATACTTGTGCCTTTCTGAAATTACCCAGCCAAACTTGTATCACTTAGTAAAGAAAACTGCTCCTCAGCCCAAGAGGTTGAATATGATTATGAAAAAGACTCAGCTACTTTCTTCCCTTCTTATAAATGTTTCAAATTACAGATGAGCTTGAATTTTAATGGTAAACTTAATGGGGGAGTCTTAAGAGTAAAACATATCCATACATTTCATAAAAGCAACTGGAAGATTTTGAAAATGAATGATGGGAAATAATAAACACCAGATAACATATCTGGTAGGGTGGTGTAGAGCCCTGTATTTATTCCTGTCAGAGTTAATATTCCCATTGGTGATCTAGAAAAATAAGTAAAACAGCCCACTAACCATATTTTCACATGAAGTTACATTCAAGGAATGTGTGGAAGGAAAAAAGAAACAGTGTAAAACAAATAGACTGTGACAAGATCATAGCCAGCCCCTCTAGTTGTTGACAGTGTAAAACTTCAATCTAAGAGTTCTTCACACAAATCAGAATAGAAATGAATGCCAATGGGGTCAGTGATGATTTCATTATTTGGAGCTGAAAAAAGGAAATGCATGTGAGAAAAAAAATATTGGAATGTGTCAAAAAATGATTCATTATCGCACAAAAAGATAACACAAATATATTCAGGAAGAAATAAAAAGGAAACACATCAGTATGTTTTCTAACTTGAAAATGAACTGTGAAATTTGAAACAGTAGATTTCTAAAAATTAAATGGCCAAATGTATGACTTTGGGTGGGAAAAAGAACCTGAGGCCTAAATTAGTCACAAAATCACTCCTTATGTCATATGTTATATATAAACTAAAATAATAACATCATTTTTACATTGTGAATGAGGAACTGTTTCTAATAAGTGTAAAAGCACATTTGGCACAAAATAGTGTTCTTCTGGAAATAGAGTTTTTCTTGTGTTTACTCTTATACTTGAAGAATATTGTACTTTTATCCCTTGGGAAGTTAATATTTGTAATACATGATATATTCTATCCTTCACAGATCTTTATAAAATAAAGTTATACAACAGCATTTTCCCTCTTCCAACAAAATTCTTCTACAAAACAGTAGCTTTTTAGGTACACACGCATGAACAGTTGAACAGAGAATGATATGTTTGAAAGCCTTCAAAATTAGAGAAAAGGATACCTGGAATGAGGTAAGCTCTACATTTTCCCAGCTATGCTTTCTTGGGTAAATAGCTGAATTTCTCTGAACTTTTGTTTTCACAGCAAGAAAATAGAAACACTGACTTATTAATCAGTGTATGAGGAGATTGAAATTCATTTTATCTGCATAAGTATTGAATGCATATAAGTGATATGCATATAAAATGCTATGGCAACTACATTTCACCCTATCCAGGCAAAAAATACATAAAGGTACTAGCCATCTCTGTCTGGGCTGACGATTAATATCTCTATATCCAATGCATTTACATTTTTCATAACCTGCTTCCATCTGCCTTCTATGGATCATGTGAACAAGTTGCTTGTTTCTTCATCCTATCCCCTGCTCTTCCTTCATGCTTCTAAAATGTGTATAAAAACATGAGAGCCAAGACAGCAGTTCTAGATGTTCTCCCTTGGGCAAAGGGTTTAAAGTTAAAATCTTAAAAATTAAAAGCAAACTAAAATCATAAAAGCACAAACATAAAACCTTGAGGACATCACATTCTTTCTCTAGACTTCTTATAGGATCATACAATCCAAACTTTCCTATTTTACAATAATCATCAAAACAACCTCTTCTTTAGAATTCAAAAAACAGGACATTTGAAGCAAGTTTTATGAAACTATCAGGTATTATTTAAAGTTACTGATTATAGATACAAGAAGAGATGGGGGGAAAGGGAAATAAATGTACTTCTTTTCTTCTGTCCTTTAGAATTTAAACTTAGAATTAAATCACTTTAAGGTAAAATAATAGAAGTCTAAATTGGCTTAAACACAGTGAAGAAACCATACTAATTCTAAGATACCCATGCATTTGAATCCTTTGCAGATTCGTTAACCTTATATCTCTCATCTTTCTTTCTTGCAGTAGTTTCTCTTGATTAATATCTATAAATGATTTACTTACAACTGAATAAAAATATTGTCATTTTTGAGACAGATAATCCTAGTGTGGATTGATTTGGTAATTTATTTGGCAGTCACTTAATGTTCCTAAACAGTTGTTTGCTTATTAATAAAATGAAGATATTAATAGCTTTTGGTTCAAGATAAACCGAAGGCAGGTAAATGTACAGAGTATGATGAAGGACATTGCAAAAAAAAAAAAAAAAAAAGGCTTGTTATAGCCTTTTCTATTTAACTCATCAAATAAACCTTTAAAATCTAAACTTGGAAAACAATGACTTATTTATTAGGAAGTAGTAGTCAATGGGGGAGTACTGAGTCTCAGTCTTAGCACTGAACGGAATAGCCTCCTGGTTGAGTGATAGTGTGACACCAAACTTCATTCCTTATCTTCCAGCAAGAAGGCATTAGAAATAAGTGATCCTAAGCTCACAGGTTAAAGCGTCTGCCTGCAATGCAGGAGACTTGGGTTTGATCCCTGGGTTGGGAAGATCCCCTGGAGAAGGAAATGGCAACCCACTCCAGTATTCTTGCCTAGAGAATCCCATGGACGGAGGAGCTGGTGGGCTACAGTCCATGGGGTCGCAAAGAGTCGGACACGACTGACCAAGTGGCTTAACTAACTAAAGATAACCAAGCCATTGACCAAGTAAAAGAACTGAACTTATCACCAGACACATAACTTATGAAGAAATTCATCTACTGTAAGAGAATATGTCCACAGTTTGATATTGTCTATGAAGAGAAAGTTGGAACTTAGGAGATATTGGAAAATCATATGTATTGTCTTGTCCACTGTTTCTCCTTCTTGATAAAATCCAATGCTAGTCTGAATATCCATTAAATAATTAGGTATTTTTAGAAGGGTTAGGGTTGAGCAACAACGACAAAAAGTTCACTTGAAAATGAGAATAAAATTAAAATGTTATATAAAGATATCCATCCTGGTAATATAGAGTGTAGGAAGCAATAATAAAGTATTTATAAGGCAGTGCAACCTTGAATACTGGCACTTTGACTTTTCATTATTTTACTAAGGTGACCCACTCGGACTAACCTTAATTAAGATCTGTACTCTCATAAAAATAGATATTATCTTGATTACTATGCATGGAATGTCAATACTCATACTCCCACTTGCTATTTGTAAAGGAATAATAGTCAAAACATATTTATTCTATAGCCATAAAGAAGCATAAACCTGGAACGCATGGTAAGGTCATTTTGTCTATCTTCTTTTTTTATGTGATTGCAATTAAAATATCTTAACTGACTAAAGATCTCCATTTAAAAAACTTCAGAGAATATTTTCCACCCTTTTGAAACAATGTCAAAACAATACCACAGGAAAAAATATGAACTTAAAAACATTTTTTTATGGTGTGTTTTAATTTGACTCATTTATCCAATTGTTCTTAAAAAGAAGTTTTAATAATCTTCCAAAATTCTTCTCCATTTTTTATATCCCCAAAATCCTACATATGCTCTGTGAAAGAATTTCAGTCTAAAATGGAAGCAGAGAACAGAAAATAGAAAATCTTATACATATGCCCTCAGGGAAACAAAACTTGAGGACTGAGACATGGATTTCCCATAAATACCTAATTTACAGAAAACTGATAGTATTGGGATGCTTTTAAATGATAGGAAATTGATCAAGGAATCTTGGGAAATTTTGCTTATGTTTTCCAGAGGCATGAATAAGTCACTCTGGGTAAGCTGGTCTTGTAAAATAAACTGAATTGAGCTTTGTTTATGGGACTGGTCTGGTTTTGTCTCCTTGGAAATTTTCAAAGTTACTCTTCATTTGTTTTTTTTTAATAGACTCTAACTGAGCTCTCACGTCTTTACCTTTCCTGTCCATAAATACAGACTATCTCAAATCCTCAACAGACTTTCCTGAAGCTAGCTACAGTTTGTGTATCCTGAATTGCAATTCTTCTGCTACTACCAAATGAGACCATTTTTGACAATATTGAGCTCGCTTCATTTTCTGTTTTTATTTAGGTAGATATTTTTTTTGCATTGGAAGTGGGATCCAAAGGAGATGACCCCCAAGGGATATGAACCTTAAAATTGTGTCCAGTGCCCCCATGAGAGCCCTGGAGTTTATTGCGTCTGTGCCATTGTCTAGTTTTAGTTGGGTGATTCTCCTCTTAGATTCTTGTCTCCCTCCATTTGGGTGGACGTTAAGGATCTGTTTAAAAGTTTTATCCTTTTCAGTGAACACTTTGTTTTATTGGAAACATGCTAGAATTTTGGTATAATTTCTTTGGAATGAATGAGAGCAAAAGTAAAAATTCTATAGGTGGGCACGGGTTGAACAAATAAATGGTATTAGAGTACTTGCTACCTCCCTTTAGAGACTTTAGTCTCTAAAGCAAAGACTTATGTGAGAGCATAAATTGATCACAGACAAACCAGACTGACATTAGGTCATCTGTCAACTGCAAGACAATTTACATGAAACAAGGGACAACTGGTCATGGGTCAGACAATAGGGCAAAGCCTGTCTTCCAGGAGAAAAGAGAGGGAATCCCATCAAAGACACACTGTGAAACAAAACTCCCAGCCCTGAAAGCACATCCGTCAGGCTAGGAATTTAGAAGTTTTTCTTTTGCTGTCAGAAAAGCCTGTGAGATATGAGGTGCCAGTCATCTCAATATCATAATAGTGATCTTTATTCAGGGATCTTGGCTGATTTTATGTTAAAAAATTATGGTCCATCCTTATGTGCACTTTTAACTAGATGATCCAGTCCTACTAAAAATAATGTACAACTCCAGTGGACATTATGAAAAACTTTCAATCTGTTGAAACATATTTTTCTTCAGACTAAATTAGAAGACCAAGGCAATACAAACTAAACAATCTGAGTGGGATAACTATTTTAATTGGTACCTAGTTCAGCATTTTAACACATTATTGACCAGGGGATTTTTTCAGAGACTAATGCCTGTGGTCAGCAACTTTTATGTGAGTGAATATTAAAATGTTTCCAGTCGATAATGTTCAGGTAACAAAAAGCATATTAATATGTCTCTGGTCATTAATGTGTTAAAATTACCTCTTTGTAAAATAGCATTTCTAAGTTAGCTTAAGGAAATAAAGGAGATAAACCAGGCAGCTGAGGCCTCTTCTTTGGTGACAGGAGCCAGGGTTTCCTGTAACCTCATTACTTGACCTCCTCTATATTCAGCTTTGGCCTTTTCAAATCCTCTTTCTTTATCTAAACTCCCTTTCTTCTCAAGTTCCTAAACTTTACCAACTGAGCCTATTAAAACTTTCCCTTTTAAATTTAGGTTTTCTGAGGATCCTGCTAAATCATTAATTAATTTTGTCCCATGGACCAAAGTTGAACTTGGGGCTATAGTAAACTATTTTCCCAAAGTAATTGAGGATCCTCAGTTCAATTCAGTCACTCAGTCGTGTCCGACTCTTTGCGACCCCACAGACTGCAGCACTCCAGATTTCCCTGTCCATCACCAACTCCCGGAGCTTGCTCAAACTCATGTCCATCCAATTGGTGATGCCATCCAACCATCTCATCCTCTGTCATCCCCTTCTCCTCCTGCCTTCAATCTTTCCCAGCATCAGGGTCTTTTCCAATGAAACAGTTCTTCACATTGGATAGCCAAGTATTGGAGTTTCAGCTTCAGCATCAGTCCTTCCAATGAATATTCAGGACTGATTTCCTTTAGGATTGATTGGTTGGATCTTCTTATAGTCCAAGGGATTCTAAAGAGTCTTCTCCAACACCACAGTTCAAAAGCATTAGTTCTTCAGTGCTCAGCTTTCTTTATAGTCCAACTCTCACATCCATACATGACTATTGGAAAAATAATAATTTTGACTAGACAGATCTTTATTGGAAAAGTAATGTCTCTGTTTTTTAATATGCTGTCTAGGTTGGTCATAGCTTTCCTTTCAAAGGATCTTTTTTCCAAAGGATCCTCAAATATTTGCCAAATAATTCAATATTGTAATTCAAACTGAACCTTTGATCTTTATCAGTTAATCCACATGCTTATTGGAGAAGGTTAGGTCCAGCACTGGATGAAAACTCCTCATTGAGAAAGCCTCAAAAAAACCTTTGGAATTTCAAGCCAGCCAACAAATAGCCCTTTTATATGACCGAGCTCCTGTCATATCCCAAAGGCTACATCTTGCCATCCTGAGGAATTTCTGTAAGCTAGTACATGGGGACAAAATTAAAGCATGTACCCATTGAATTTTGTGCCCACATTTGAAAAGCCTTTTGAATCTATTCATGATTACTACAGCAGACTCAAAATTGTTTTTAAAGAACATATAGACTCTCTATATACATTGACTCTATCAATGCAGCCTTTACTTCAATGTTTATAGTTAAAACAAAGATTTTTCTCTGTTAGTCAAGATAACCAAAAGAGAATGAAGAATAATATTCACCTTGACCTTGTCAACATAGCTAATCAGTTAGCACATGCCATGGAAAATGATTCCACAAAAAGGGAGCATGGCTAAAAGTTTTCAACAGATGGAATCTCCCAAGGAAACTGTTTCTAACCTATTTTGTCTTATTGTAATAAATAAATAAATAAATAAATAAATACTGACCTTTGAGAGACTGCAGTTGATTTTTTTTTTAAAGCTAGACAATCATAGTTTTCAAACAAACTCTTCCTAAACTATTTTGTCATTATTGTTAAAAAATAAAATACAAATGAAAACTAGCCATTGGAAGAGATTTTTTTTCAAAGTCTAGACAGTTACAGCTTTCCGAAAGCCAAGGGTCAAGGTCATCCCAGTGATGGGACTCCAAAGGAGCACAGGGGCTATTTCCAATTCTACCATATAACAGGCTGGAGGAAACTATTTCCCAGATCTGATATAAATCCCTTACATACCAATTGACACAGGTGCTACTCTATCAGTTCACAACCCCACTGCAAATAAACAATCCCCTCAAATAGTGAAGAGTTCAAATTAATGACAATATGTCTCTTTCTCAACCTATATCCATTTTCCTTGGGACCTTTACAAGATAAACACTTATTTTTCCTCAGTATAGTGGCTCTTCTTCAATTATTAGGATGAGCACCTAGAAAAATATCATGCTGACATTTCTTTCTCTTGAATGAAAAATAAATTCAAGACACTGTAACTCAAGTTTTAAGTCCCTTAAGTCTAATGCCCAAGAGAATCCAAACTTTTACTCTTTCATATGACCAATACTTTATGAACCATGTTGTTCAGTCTCTAAGTTGTGTCTGACTCTTTGCTACCCCATGGACTGCAGCATGCCAGGCCTCCCTGTCTCTTACCATCTCCTGGAGTTCGCCCAAGTTCATGTCCATTAAATCGGCGGTGCCATTCAGCTATCTCATCCTCTTACCCACTTCTCCTATAGCTCTTACAAACCATAGAAGGACAAATTTCAGACACATCTGCATTATTTAGTGTCTCTTAGTCTATGAGCAACATCTTCCACAGACATAGACAGAATTCATATTGTCCCTCTCTTGGTTCGGATCCAAATGGATCCCTCCAAATCTCTCTCAAGAATTAATCAATACCCTATAAACAAAGACTTTAAGTTTACAGAGCATAAGACTTATCATGTGTGTTCGTGCTCAGTTGTGTCCTACTCTTTGTGACTCAATGGACTATAACCACCAGGCTCCTCTAACCATGGAATTGTTCAGGCAAGAATACTGGAGTGGGTTGCCATTTCCTTCTCCAGAGGATCTTCCCAACGTACGGATCGAACCTGCATCTCTTGCATCTCCTGCATTGGCAGGCAGGTTCTTTACCACTATGCACTCGGAAAGTCCAAGACGCACCATAGAAGACTATAAAGCACAGGAACTTATTATCCCTTGCAGTAGTCCTTGTAATACCCCTATTTTACCTATAAGAAAACCTAATGATTGAAGATAAAGATTTGTTCAGGATCTCTAAGAAATGAGTAACATTGTCATTCCTCATCATATTGTTGTTCCGAATCCCCATACATTATTAGCTTTAATCCCTACTGAAAGCAAGTTTTTCATCATGATCAACTTATTCAATACACTGTTTAGTATTCTGGTTGGTAAGGCTGGCCAATATATTCTTGCTTTTACCTTAGAAGGACAACAATATACCTGAACAGAAATGGCCCATGGTTCTTCCAAAAGTCCTTCTTCTCACAAAATTTAAAAGCTGATTTTTATGATACAAATCATCTGGAGGCTCTACTATTCGACAATATATAGACAGTTTACTTCTGTGCTCACCTTGTCAAATCTCTTCCTGACAAGAAGGCAGATTTCATCTGTTACATCTCTTAGCTACTAAGGGACACAAGTTCTCAAAGGAAAAATTGCATATTGTTCAAAATCAAGTCCAATATTTAATCTCAGAACAAGGGTTACACCTAGATAGATCCCAAAAGCCTTCATGGCATCTTGTATTTCCCCAAACCTAAAACTAAATGTAAATTATAAATTATTCTTATAGTAGCTGCTTATTATCACAATTGATTCCAAACTTATCTTTCATGGTCCAGGCTTTGCTTATCTTAATAAAAGCCACTAAACTCCCATTATCTTGAAAAACCAAGATGATCTAGCTTTTAAAATCTTGAAGGAAACCATAATAAATCATTTTGCCCTCAGATACATGAACTATGGAGAAGGAAATGGCAACCCACTCCCGTATTCTTGCCTAGAGAATCCAGTGGACAGAGGAGCCTGGTGGGCTGCTATCCATGGGGTTGCACAGAGTCGGACATGACTGAAGTGACTTAGCATGCGTGCATGCATTGGAGAAGGAAATGGCAACCCACTCCAGTCTTCTTGCCTGGAGAATCCCAGGGAGAGAGGAGTCTGGTGGGTTGCCATCTATGGGATCTCACAGAGTTAGACACGACTGAAGTGACTTAGCAGCAGCAGCAGCATATGAACTATAAACTCCTGTGTTTCCTTTTTGTTTATGAAAAAGAGGATAATACCCTCAGAGTACTTACTCAAAAACATGGGGGCTACCACAACCTCTAGGTTATGACAGTCAACAACTAGATCCCATGACCCAGTGTTACCCTTCATGCCTTGGGACTATCCTTGCCACTCCCTTCTGGTAAAGTCCACTGAAGAAATGGTCATAGGATCCTCTGACCATCTTTGTACCTCATGCTATCAAAGCTCTCTTGAACTCATATCATTCCCAACATTTTTCAGCAAGCTCTTACTTTTTATAAAATTCTTTCACTAACCAACCTGCATATCACTCTCATTCATTGTAACAATCCAGTTACTCTTTTTCCTTCTTCCATAGACAAACCTTCGTATATCTATATAACTTGAATGAATCACCTATCAACCCCTTGTAATAACTTAAAAGAAACCTCCTTGACAAATGTTGACTGTTCATGGTTTACTAATGGCTTTTACTGGGAAAATGAAAATGGAAAATATTGCACTGGATATTCAATAGCAACTCCTTTTGAGATCCTTGAGGCTGTACCCCTACTTTTGGTCACTTCAGCCCAACAAGTTGAATGATATGCTGAATGATATTCAAGCATGTAATCTACCAGAAGGTAAAACTGCAAACACAAATAATGATAGCTATCGTGACTTTAGAGTACCCCATGATTTTGGAATGTTATAGAAACCAGAGTTTTTGACTTCCAATAGACACAAAATTTAAAATGGTTGTTATGTTCAAAACTTAAGATGCTATACTCTGGCCAGCAGCTTTGGCTATTATTAAAGTCCCTGGGCATTCTAAGTTCAACTCTCTGGAAGGCAAAGGAAACCACCTCATTGATTATTTCTTCAAAAAATGCTGCTCTTATGGGATCCACAGTCCAGAAAACTACCTTTGCTGGTGACAACCTAAGTGAATTTTCCAGGAAAAAAAAAATGGCCCCTGAAGAAGAAAAAGAGAATTGAAGATCTAAAGGCTACTGGTATCATGAAGAAAAGAAACTCTAGTTGTGACCCAATAAGAAGCCAGGCCTTTTAGGAAATTTAAAATTTCTATTACTACCATACCTAAATTAAATTAGTTGGCATTTGATAAAATGATAATATTCATGAATCAATATTAGTAGAGAAACATTGACAAGACTGCAAAAGGTGCTTACTTGTCACTTTGTTATTGTTGCTTAGTCATTAAACCATGTCTGACTCTTTTGTGACCTCAGGCTCCTCTTTCCATGGGATTTCCCAGGCAAAATACTGGAGTGGGCTGCTATTTCCTTCTCCAGGGCAGCTTCCCAGTCCAGGGATTGAACCTACATCTCTTGTGTCTCCTGCTTGGCAGGCAGATTCTTTACTGACTGAGCCACCAGGGAAACCCGCTACCTTGTCACTTGGCTACTGATAAAATGATGTTCATGAATCAGTATTGGTGGGGAACCTTTGACAAGGCTGCAGAGAGCACTTACCTTGCTTGTCCCATCTGTTCTAAATGCTGGAAAAACTATCCAAACTATCTCTGGACATTTTCATTTATCCAATGAACCACCTGAATGGATTTCATACAATCACTCTCACTCATGAATGTTTTTATAGTGGTTTGTATATTTTCACATTGGACTGAAGTTTTTCATGAAAACACTTGACTGCTTCTTCTGTAGCTCAAAACCCATTAGAAAAGATTATTTTCACTTGGGGAACCCTCCCTGAACTTCATAGTGATTGGGGAATCCACTTTACTGGTCAGATGTTTTGATGAGTCTGTCTGGTCTGGCCATTTCTGCAGCACCTTCATTGTAATTATCATGTGTAGTCTTCAGCATTGCTCAAACATAAAAATCTAATTATTAAGACTCAGCTTAATGAGTTGAAACCCTCTAAATGCCCTGGCCAAGAGTATTATTGTTGGTTCTTCCAAATTTTAGATCTACTCCCTCCAGGATACAAAAACTTTTATCTTTAAAAATAATTACAGGAAAATTGATGCACTTAGCCCCAATTTCTTTTGACCCATAGCTAACAAAGAAAGATATCCTTCAATTTTGGAAAGGCATAATCAAGCCCATATACATTTTGATAGAGCAGGCTTTCCACAGTGCTCTTCCAGGAAACAGATGTCAAACATCACACCTTACAGCCCAGAGAACTCATCTATCAGAAGAGACATTTCCAAAAAGATATCTTTAATCTTGCTGGCAAGCACCCTATTTCACATGATATTAAACAACAATGATGCAGCCAAACTTCAAGGATTCATGTGTCACATCTGAAGAAATCCCCCAAATCTGTAGAGATATATGTATTAAATGGTGACCTAAAGCTGAAAAATTCTAAGGGCTAAAGTAGATGGCATCTAAAGAGGATAGCTTACCTAAGATATATGAACCAGACCTTTATAACTTTCTTTTTTCTTTTTTTCCATCCTCACTGTGTATCATGTTAAATCATGTCATTCACTTCTTTGCTTGTTCTTTCCCTGATTTTCCTATTGCCCTTTACTTCAGATTTAGCTTGTATACCCACCTTACAAAAATTCTCTGATTCTGTTAAACTTACTGATTGTTATATTTATGCCATGGTTCAATGGCATCATCAACTCAATGGACATGAGTTTGAGCAGACTCTGAGAGACAGTGAAGGACAGGGAAGTCTGGCATGCTGCAGTCCATGGGGTCACAAAGTCAGACATGACTGAGCAACAAAACAGTAACAACATATTTAAAGCCAGAGCTAACAATAACCATGACTAATCAGGACTGGTGGCCTAGATACTATATTTAGAAAGATGGAAAAATATAAGTAGGAAAGATGTAAGATTTTCCTTTGGTAGATTTGAAATCACTAGTCTCCTCCCTTCTAGAAAATTGGCACCAGATATTATTGTTTTCCATTGGGTACTGTCAACTCAGGTCTGAACTCTTATCTCAAATTTTTCTGTTTCATAAACAATGATGAGCATGACAAAACCATAGTGTATCTCCCACTGAATATTTGTAACTTTGCTATTCCATATAACCTTGTGAACATGAATTCACTCCCTATTGGAACATACACAGCTTACATCATCTTCTCCCTTAATGTATCTCTATAATGGAAATAAAAACATTAACAGTACTGTTAAAAGAGAAGCTGATGTGCTCCCAATCAATGGCATGTTATTGGAAATTGATCAAAAATCTGGTGGATGGTTAAAACTTAGTTCAACTTTCTTTTCCCCTCAAGATGTTCCAGACCTCCACCAAAATCTTATTTATACTACATCAGTTCACTTGTTACTTCAGATCTGTAGAAATTTAAGGTGCTCAAACAAACATTCCCATAATGTGAATGGACCAGATTACCATATGTTCTATATAGTAAGTGTGTGTGTGTGTGTATGTATACATTTATATAATCACAAGATACCATCTTTCATTCAAAGAAAGGAAATCTAAGCAAAAGGACAGAATTACGTCTATCCTTAAAAAAATCAGGTATTTATTTTCATGTGGAAAAAATGTATATTCTATTCTTGCTTTAATTAGAAGGTACATTATAGGATCACTGCCCTTACTCCTGATGCCAAAATGAGAAAAATTCTTTCTTCTACTGCTTATATACCTAATTTTTTTTTCTCATACCAGTTAAAAATGACATTAGAGTGGGGAAGCTTATAGTTTGGAGAAGTGACTACAAAAAACACTATAGTGGATAGAAAGGGATCAGGGTTTGCAATCACCAAAAACTTTTTCTTTGGGTTGGAATAGCAGAGTTTGAAAAACTAATTCACAATCTTTTCATAGTTATGTCTACCACTTTCAGTGCTTCTGTCCAAGCTTTGAAATATCAAGAAACCCAAATAAAATTAGTATCCAAAAGTAGTGCTGAAAAAAAATTCAAAACTCTAAACCTCCTCACTTCTCAGCAAGGGGAACTTGTGTCCTAGTGAAGAAAGTTATTTTTATGTCAATAGGTCAGGGGAAATAACTTAACACAAGAACTAAAAATAACACAGGACATTACCAAGCAGAAGTTGTCCAAGCTCCTGAACCTTGGGACATATGGCATCACTGACTCAATAGACATGAGTTTGACCAAGCTCTGGGAGATGATGAAGGACAGGGAAGCCTGGCATTCTGAAGTCCATGGGGTTTCTAAGAGTCAGACATGACTGAGCGACTTCACAACAAACATAAACAGTTGGGGAAACTGGTTGAGAAGCATATTTCAATCAATAACTGTCATTGAGTTTCTGGTTTCCAGTTTATTTCTACTGTTTTTTAATAGTATACATATATCTTCCTCAAAAATACATGTACAAAACAAACTTCTTTTCCTTTCAAAGTCTTTTCTTGAAACTTGACTGACCATGAAAACTAAATCATCCACCACAGACGAACATAACTGAGATTCTTTCACCAATCCCCTCACTCAGATGAAGCAGTGACACTCCCTATCACTTTCCTCATCTGTGGGACAAGACACTTAAGTGTGATCCTCCTCAGCTTCATGGGAAAGAGACCTGAGGACAACCCTCTTCAGATCCAAGGGACATACAATGAAATCCCTCTATAAAAAATCGTATAGCAGAAAAGATTAACAACACCTGAATGATAATTTCTCAGCAATGCTTTTTGTGAATGATCTTGAACAAAAGGGGAACATGTGAAGGGATGGAACCAGAGAATATAAAATGGAGGGTCTCACACATGTACTCTCAAGGGGTGGGGGTGGGGTGGGGTGGTGGGGAACAATGACAAAGAGACTGACTTCCTATAAATACTGGATTCATAGAATTTTGATAACATTGGAACTTTCTTGAATGACAGGAATTCGGTTAGGGATTACCTTCTATCAGTCTTGAGAAACTTTGCATACGGTTACCAGAGGCATGAACTAGAAACTCCCAATCAGATTGGTCTCAGAAAATAAGCTGAATTGAGTTTTGTTTATGAAACAAGACTGGTTTTGTCTACTTGGGGAATTTTCAAAGCTGTTCTCCATTTGATTTTTATTTCATCCAACTCTCATTTAACTCTCCCCCTCTTCACATTTTCTACACACAATTACAGCCAAATCCACAACAGACACACCTGTAGCTTGCTATTTGCATGTCCTGAATAAAAATTCCTCTGCTATTCCCAAATAAATACATTTTCTTTGACAAATGACATTCTGTGTTTAGGAGTATGTGTTTTTGATCTTCTAACAGGTGAATAGTTGCATTTCATATTTTTATTTGCTTTTCCTCAAGAGTAATGATGTAGATAACTTTCCATGTGTTTTCATAATTAAAGCTTAAGGTAAATGGATTTATTTTAAAATTATTTATTTTACAGATGGCTAACAAACACATGAAAAGATGCTCAACATCACTCATTATCAGAGAAATGCAAATCAAAAACACAATGAGGTACCATTTCACACCAGTCAGAATGGCTGTGATCCAAAAGTCTACAAGCAATAAATGCTGGAGAGGGTGTGGAGAAAAGGGAACCCTCTTACACTGTTGGTGGGAATGCAAACTAGTACAGCCACTATGGAGAACAGCATGTCGATTCCTTAAAAAACTGGAAATAGAACTGCCTTATGCCCCAGGAATCCCACTGCGGTGCATACACACCGAGGAAACCAGAATTAAAAGAGACACATGTACCCCAATGTTCAGGGCAGCACTGTTTATAATAGCCAGGACATGGAAGCAACCTAGATGTTCATCAGCAGATGAATGGATAAGAAATCTGTGGTACATATACACAATGGAGTATTACTTAGCCATTAAAAAGAATACATTTGAATCATTTCTAATGAGGTGGATGAAACTGGAGCCTACTATACAGAGTGAAGTAAGCCAGAAAGAAAAACACCAATACAGTATACTAATGCGTATATATGGAATTTAGAAAAATGGTAACAATAACCCAGTATGTGAGACAGCTAAAGAGACACAGATATATAGGACAGTCTTTTGGACTCTGTGGAAGTGGGAGAGGGTGGGATGATTTGGGAGAATGGCATTCAAACATGTATAATATCATATACGAAACGAGTCACCAGCCTAGGTTCAAAGCATGATACTGGATACTTGGGGCTGGTGCACTGGGATAACCCAGAGGGATGGTATGGGGAGGGAGGAGGGAGGGGGATTCAGGATGGGGAACATGTGTATACCTGTGGCAGATTCATGTTGATGTATGGCAAAACCAACACAATATTGTAAAGTAATTAACCTCCAATTAAATAAATTTACATTAAAAAATAAAAAAATAAAATTATTTTGGGTTACAAATTTTCTTGAAATAAGTTTTAATAAAGTATATTTTATGCTCAGTAATTCTTTCAGTTTGACAAGTGTCCACTGAAATTTTTGACAAAATTACACATATAATGCTTCTCTACTTTGTAGACCATCTCTACTACACTCCATGCCTAAAACAACCACTGATCTGCTTTTGAACAGATTAATTTGTATTTCCTAGAATTTTATATAAATTTAATTAAGCAATATGAATAATTAAAAAACAATGACAAAAAGCTCGACTTCCAATGCCCAGTTGTGTCAAATGCTGTAAAGAACAATAATTCCTAGGAACCTAGAATGTTAGGTCCATGAATCAAGGTAAATTGGAAGTGATCAAACAGGAGATGGCAAAAGTAAACATCAACATTTTAGGAATCAGTAAACTAAAATGAATGGGAATGGGTGAATTAAATTCAGGTGACCATTATATCTACTTCATAGACAAGAATCCCTTAGAGGAAATGGAGTAGCCCTCGTGGTCAACATAAGACTTGGAAATGTGGTACTTGTTTGCAACCTGTAAAATGATAGAATGTTGTCAGTTTGTTTCCAAGGCAAACTATTCAGTTTCACAGTAATTCAAGTCTGTGCCCCAATCACTAATGCAGAAGAAGCTGAAGTTGAATGGTTCTGTGAACACCTACAAGAACTTCTAGAACTAATACCCCCCAAAAGATGTCCTTTTCATCATAGAGGACTGGAATGCAAAAGTAGGAAGTCAAGAGATACCTGTAGTAACAGGCAAATTTGGTCTTTGACTACAAAATTAAACAGGGCAAAGGCTAACAGAGTTTTGCCAAAAGAACACATTGGTCATAGGAAACACCCTCTTCCAACAACATAAGAGATGACTCTACACGTGGACATGACCAGATAGTCAACACCAAGTTTCAGATTAATTATATTTTTTGCAACCAAAAATGGAAAAGCTCTTTACAGTCAGCAAAAACAAGACTGGGAGCTGACTGTAGCTCAGATCATGAACTCCTTATTGCCAAAATCAGACTTAAACTAAAAAAAAACTAAAGAAAAAAAAAAAAACATGACGCCATTCAGGTATGATCTAAAAGAAGCCTCTAATGATTGTAAAGTGCATGGGATTAGTCTGATGGAGTTACCTGAAGTACTATGTAAAGAGGTTCATAACACTGTACTAGAGGCAGTGATCAAGATCATCCCCAAGAAAAAGAAAGGCAAAAAGGCAAAATGGTTGTCTGAGGAGGCCTTACAAACAAATGGAAAAAAAAGAGAAGCAAAAGGCAAAGGAGAAAAAGAAAGACATACACATCTGAATACAGAATTCCAACGAATAGCAAGGAGAGATAAGAAAGCCTTCCTAAGTGCACAATGTAAAGAAATAGAGGAAAACGATAGAATGAGAAATATGAGAGATCTCTTTGAGAAAATTAGAGACACCAAGAGAAAATTTCATGCAAAGGTTGGTACAGTAAAGAACAGAAATGGACCTAACAGAAGCAGAAGATATTAAGAAGAGGTGGCAAAAATACTCAGAAGAACTATACGAAAAAGATCTTCATGACCCAGATAATCACGATGGTGTGATCACTCACCTAAAGCCTGATATTCTGGAGTGTGAAGTCAAACGGGCCTTAGGAAACATCACTATGAGCAAAACTAGTGGAGGTTATAGAATTCGAGTTGAGCTATTTCAAATCCTTAAAGACTATGCTGTGAAAGTGCTGCACTCAACATGTGAGCAAATTTGGAAAACTCAGCAGTTGCCACAGGACTCAAAAAGGTCAGTTTTCATTCCAATATCAAAGCAGAGCAATGCTGAAGAATGTTCACACTACTGCACAATTGCACTTTTTTTAACATGCTAGCAAAGTAATGCTCAAAATCCTACAAGCTAGGCTCTAACAGTATGTGGACTATGAAATTCCAGATGTATAATCTGGATTAAAAAAGAAAGAGGGACAGACATCAAATTGCCAACATCCGTTGAATCATAGAAAAAGCAAGGGGATTCCAGAAAAATGTCTTATGTTTCATTGACTATGCAAAAGGCTTTGTGGATCACAACAAACTGAAAAATTCTTAGAGAGATGGGAGTATCACACCTGTATAATATTCCCATACCTGCCTCCTGAGAAACCTGTATGCAGGTCAAGAAGCAGTAGTAAGAACTGAACATGGAACAACAGACTGGTTCAAAATTGGGAAAGGAGTATATAAAAGCTGTATATTGTCATCCTGCTTATTACTTTATGTGCAGAGTACATCATGCAAAATGCCAGGATGGATGAAACAGAAGCTGGAATCAAGGTTGCCAGGAGAAATATCAATAACCTCAGATACGTAGATAACACCATCCTTATGGCAGAAAGTGAAGAGGAACTAAGGGGCCTCTTGATGAAGGTGAAAGAAGAGAGTGAAAAAGCTGACTTAAAGCTCAACATTCAAAAAACTAAAATGATGCCTACTGGTCTCATCACTTCATGGCAAATAGATGGGGAAACAATGGAAACAGTGGCAGACTTATTTTCTTGTGCTCCAGAATCATTGAGGACAGTGGCTGCAGCGATACAATTACCTAAATTCTATAGGGTAAGTAAATAAGCAAATGTTAGGAAACAAAACCCTATTTCAGATTAGGTAGGACATTACCTTTTATCAATAGTCTCTCATAGCTTGTTTCCTTGTACAAATAATAGGAAAATAAGACCAAGTTATTCTGCAACTATTATTTTTCTTGTGAAAAACACTTGCTTTTCTAGATTTGAGACCTTACATTAATTGTGGTTTTGATTTCCTTCTGCCAATTTAAGGATCAAATATAAGGATGTTTTTATGTTTAAAATACTTTATTTCAAGTTTTATTGGCCAGAAAATGAAATTTCTTTCACCAAGGATAATTTCACATTGGTCAAACAGTATTAAAATGTTCAGTTCATGTTCTTAACACATCTTTGAATACTTACAAAGGTCATTGTTGAGTCATATGTTGTTAAATTCACAGTATAAATAAACAAATATTTATAAGTAAAGTTAATATTAAAGTAAAATTCATAGATAACAGTAAGGCATACTTTCTTCTATAGTATTCCTTTTATTTATTCTATAGAATTTAAACTTTGCCTTTCTTTAAAGTGTTTCACATACCAGAATCAACTTACAGCAGCATACACTGATGAACAAGTTAAAAAACTTCTGACATGCCAAAGAATATCCACGGAGCACTTTAAAATTATAAAACATTGGATTAGTTCAACCTGAAGCAAAGTGGACATATTCCAGGCTCATTTTTTTTCCAGGAAAATAATTATATCCATTTGAATCTGGCAGAGTTATGTTTTTGGATGGACTTTGATGGCAGACATAGTAATGAAGCTCAATTAAAAAAAAAAATCATAGTAAAAACATCAAGTTAAAAACATGCAGTTAAATTACTATGGGTGAAAAATCTTTTATTTTAATAGCACTGAAGGCAGATATAAAGCATAATCTATAGTCTGTACTATATATATACATATATGTATGCATATGATATATAATAGTCTCAAAAAGTGTATTGTAGAATATGGAATATATTAAGACAACTGGGCTATCATTTTCTAAATTTATTAAAGGTTTTCAAAATTCGGATTCTTGATCTATGAGGTCCATTTATGTTTTATGGAAAGTCCAAATTTTTTTTGTTGTTAGTAGTAATGGGTATGTAACTTTTATTTTTAAAAGAATTAGAGTCACTAAAATGAGTAAAGGTAATAAGAAAATCCAAAACATGAACCAGTAAAACATGATTTAGAAGATAGGAAAGACAAGAATGTTCAAGAAACTATGCAAAAGTAATTATAAACATAGTCCTAAATTAGACAAGCACACATTACTCTAAAAATATTTTGTACCTATTTTTGTAAAATTAATTATATTTAGTACCTTTTAATTAGCACCAATTTCACTTGTGTTTTAAAACTTAAATTCAGATATAGCTTTCCAAGAGTATAGCTACATGTGCATATTCCTAAAGTCATATGATAAAGGGGCTTCCTGTGACCACTAAGCTACAGCCAGTCTGCTTAAAGACAGCTTGGGAGCCTCATATAACAGTGTTAGGTTTCTGCATGTTTTCACTCTCTTTTCTAAATACTTTAAAATGAGTAGCATCATTTCAGTTATTATCACATTAACTCATCAAGTGCCAGTGGTATATCTTTCCTTTTTTAATGTGTCAGTGATGTTGATATCACTTTCCAGAGGAGATTGAGGAAAGCTCAGTGATCACAGCATAATTTTATGTAGGATGACTATGAGAGCCATGATTTATTTAATACCATTTATCTTAAATCAAAGATTTCAAATATTTCCATTGTGTCCTTTTCAGGAGTTTTCATAATCTTATCCTGAACCATCACTTTAGTTTACAGATTTGTCACAGTTGGTTAAAACTCTCTATTAACAGTGACCTTTCCCTCCAACTCCTAAATAAAAATATATCAAAAAGCATTTCAAGGTAAGACATTTTTCTTATAGGTTAAATCAACTGATGAGGGTTTTATTGCTGAATATGTTCTTTATGATTCCCAATATCTAAACAAAACTAAAATTTCAAGTGATGAACCTATAAGCCTTTTTTAACCATCAGAGTCTATGACAAAACTCACTAAAATAATGAAACTAACTGCCGGAAGAAACTTAAAATTGGACCTGCTCCTCTAAATGTAAAGTGGCAGAAGCTTTTGCATGTTTAGAACAGTCTTATTTCTATGGAATATCAAAACTCACCAAAGAAAATCTAGTCCTACAGTAATAGAATCAGAAGAGCTGGATACTTTAAGCACACACAAACAAATGCATATATATACACATACATTCACACACACACAGTGCAAGAATAAAAAAAAAAAGTTTTCGTAGGCATAACGTGAGGAAGAAAGAAAAAGCTAAAACAACACATTATTCTCTTTAGTGAATTTATACAATACTCACAAATAAACATTATATCTAAACCTTATTAGAATGAAATAGTTGGAAATCAAATCAGAATCATATCACTAGATCAGATACTGTGTTTAATTCTGGTGAATATAATAACGTTGATGTTTTTGTTGTTTATTTCTTACAAAGTTTATATATTTCCTAAGAGAAATTCAGTGGTTAAAAGCCAGACCCTCAATAAACAAACAGCTTGACCTGGAACCCAAGACTGTTTTAAAAGTAATTCTGACTTGATACCTTACATAATTTTTATCTGATTAAACCTAATATTATTAATTTTAATATCAAAATAAAGGTATAATCAATTATCACATGCCCACCATTTATTTATTATGATCTCTGGCTTTAAGTCAAGTCTCAAAATCAAAATTAATAATGAAAGTTTATACATAAGGAAACAGGTCTGCATGGTTCAAATAATTTTCCCCAAATAATAAAACTATGGCCCAGGAAAACTAGGCTGTAAATGAAGAAATGCCTTTGTTCTAAATTTTGTAATCTTTCCCATTAACTCATAATAACAGGTTAAATTATTATTTGGTTTTCTAAAGTGTATATATAAATTAGATAACCATTAGATATAAATGACTACTAAATAATGGCACTATTTCAAAGCTTTTATTAATTGTCAGTGTCAGAAAGGAAATTACATACTATTTTCAGTTAATATGGTTTTCATTCTAGGTGATTATGGGCCATTGCTGTCTGGTTCAAAATTTTATCTCCAGTGTTTAACACCATGCTTCAGTTCAGTTCAGTTGCTCAGTCGTGTCCAACTCTTTGCGACCCCATGAATCGCAGCACGCCAGCCCTCTCTGTCCATCACCATCTCCCGGAGTTTACTCAGACTCACGTCCATCGAGTCAGTGATGCCATCCAGCCATCTCATCCTCTGTCGTCCCCTTCTCCTCCTGCCCCCAATCCCTCCCAGCATCAGAGTCTTTTCCAATGAGTCAACTCTTCACATGAGGTGGCCAAAGTATTGGAGTTTCAGCTTTAGCATCATTCCTTCAAAAGAACACCCATTAGTATCTAATAACTGCTGAGTCTTTTTGAAAAAATGAATGAATGGCAAAATGAAGGAATTCTGGTGGATTTTAACAGTAAAGTTAATTTTGTTTTATTAGAAATTAATTCTAGTTCCTATCTTATTGTGATATTTTAAAGAATTAGTAAACAAAACAGAAAACAAATTGTTCAAATGAGGAAACAAACTCATTTTATGTGTAGGGGGCAGGGTTTCTGTTTGCCATACAATTACTAAAGTAAAACTATATATATATACATATATATATATATAGAGAGAGATTTTTTAATATTTTTTCCACTGATTGATATCAAATTTTGAAATATAAATTCAGCAGGTACAAAAGGAGTAAACTAGCAATGCTACTAATCATGTTGCAAATGCACATTTTTATAATATTTAACTGGAGGAAACTCAAAGTACATGATCAACTGTGAACCATGCACTGGTCCTTTGTCTCCATGTGACTGGACCTTGAGGTATCAATAATATTTAATTATTGTGACTCTTGTGCAAAATAATACTTTCTTATGGTATCCTCAGAAGACAAATGTGCTATGTGATTGAAAAACTACTTTTCATGTGAGCATTGACAAGTAAAATGCTTAAAGTATTAGTCAGTCTTCCAAACTGTTAAGGTTAATGTTCGCTATTTCTGTTCGTTTGCAAGGGCTGTGATAACAGCGTACCACTGACTAGGTGGCTTAAACAAGGAAAAAAAATGATGTTTTCAGAGCCCTGGAAGCTAGATGTCCATGATCAATATATGGGCAGGTCTTATTTCTTCTGAGTTCTCTCCCTGGTGTGTCTTTCTGTGTTGTAATCTCCTCTTCTTATAAAGGCACCAGTCAGGATAGGTTCAGTACAGTTCAGTTGCTCAGTCGTGTCTGACTCTTTGCGACCCCATGACTTGCAGCACGCCAGGCCTCCCTGTCCATCACCAACTCCCAGAGTTCACTCAAACTCATGTCCATTGAGTCAGTGATGCCATCCAGCCATCTCATCCTCTGTCGTCCCCTTCTCCTCCTGCCCCAATCCCTCCCAGCATCCAAGTCTTTTCCAATGAGTCAACTCTTCGCATGAGGTGGCCAAAGTACTGGAGTTTCAGCTTCACCATCATTCTTTCCAAAGAACACCCAGGGCTGATCTCCTTCAGAATGGACTGGTTGGATCTCCTTGCAATCCAAGGGACTCTCAAGAGTCTTCTCCAACACCACAGTTCAAAAGCATCAATTCTTCGGCACTTAGCTTTCTTCACAGTCCAACTTTCACATCCATACATGACTACTGGAAAAATGATAGCCTTGACTAGACAGACATTAGTTGGCAAAGTAATGTCTCTGCTTTTGAATATGCTATCTAGGTTGGTCATAACTTTTCTCCCAAGGAGTAAGCATCTTTTAATTTCATGGCTGCAGTCACCATCTGCAGTGATTTTGGAGCCCAAAAAAATAAAGTCTGACACTGTTTCCACTGTTTCCCCATCTATTTCCCATGAAGTGATAGGGCCCACCAAAACAGCCTCATTTTAACTTGGCTGTCTCTTTAAAGACTTTATCTCTAAATACAATCATGTTCTGAGGTACTGGAGGTCAGGACTTGAAAGTATAAGTTTAAGGGAAGAGAATTAAGCTTATAACACTAATACAAGTTTTGCAATTGAATAATTAAGTATAATTTGTTTAGATAATCAAGACTGGTTCATTTAGGAGAGATGACAGTGGAATCCAAGGTGAAAAAATGTCAGAAGTAGGCAAGAGGCATAAAGCAGTAAAGACTAAAACCCAAAGTTTTTGAAAAAATAAAAATAAAAAAAATAAAGCTTCTTTATTCTAAACAATGTGTTATTTTCTAAGCAGTTCTATCAGTAAAATTTTGCTTTTCTGCATTGCCTGTATCATGAAATAGCATTTTCAACCATCATTATTCTCTTTTAGAGAAAATCATTTAAGAAAAGTAAGTTGTGTGATGATGGTATTCAAAAATAGTTTATGTGTTTTTTTTTACTCCAATCTTATTTTAATCTGATTTATTTTTAGAGCCCATAATTGTACAGTTTAGATATAATGTAATATATGATGATCTTAAGATTCCTGAATACTGGATTGTTACTAGATAAGACAACACTTCTCCTGAAATTCTCAAAAGAGAAAAACATCAAAAACATCAAAAATAAAAGCATTTAGTTATTAACTAGTCTTACTCTCCTACTTCTCAGTTTAGCCAGTTTAGGAAGCAACTAGTGGCTTATAGCTTCCCTGGTGACTCAGAGGTTAAAGCGTCTGCCCAGAATGTGGGAGACCTGGGTTCGATCCCTGGGTCAGGAAGATCCCCTGGAGAAGGAAATGGCAACCCACTCCAGTACTCTTGCCTGGAGAATCCCATGGACAGAGAAGCTGCAGTCCACTGGGTTGCACAAAGTCAGACATGACTGAAAGGACTTAGCGCGCGTGCACGTACGCATGCACACACGCACGCGCACACGCACACACACACAGGCTTAAAAGTGATACCTAAATCTTTTCTGCATGGCACTAAGTATAAAGCCAATTGAAGAATAAGAATGACAACAGAGTGGGTAAAATTTGGTGACAATGTTCAGGAAATGCTTTGCCCACGTGTTGGATGTAGGATATTGTTGTTAAGTTTGTCCCTTAGAAATTCACACCTTTGTAAAAAAAGAACTGACTTACTATTATTTTTAGTTAACTTTCAGGATGGTGAGTGTAACTTAGAAACTAATGGAACTAATTTGTATGTGTGTATATATATGCACAGGAAATCCTATTAGAGTAATTTTTTAATCACTATATGCTTCTGCCTTTTCATAGCTATTAGGGACAGTTAGTTCATGGTCATACATATTTTTATTTCTTTACAAAATAGTTTTTTCATGTTTAATCAAAATTTTCAATTATTTGCATTTGTCTAATAATCTCCTGATATGTGATATATTACCAGGAGAACAATGCAGAAGATGGATGAAGAGCTGTGAAGTAGTCAGTGCTTTTTAGAATATCCTTTTGACACTGAAACCTGAAATTATGGCAAAGATAATAACTGCAATATGAAAAACCTTCTGTATAATATCACATATTAAACATTATGACCCCAATATTTTTAATTAGTCAAAGAAAGAAATAACCTTGTAAAAATAGAAAGTAACATATATAAATTTAAAAAATAATCATATATTAATCTTTCCATACATCTCACCCTCTCCTCCCTTCTCCTCATGACATGGAAACTTACATTCAGTTCAGTTGTTTAGTTGAGTCCGACTCTTTGCGACCCCATGAACTGCAGCATGCTAGGCCTCCCTGTCCACCACCAACTCCCAGAGCCCAACCAAACTCATGTCCATTGCGTCGGTGGTGCCAACTAACCATCCCATGCTCTGTCATCCCCTTCTCCTCTTGCCCTCAATCTTTCCCAGCATGAGGGTCTTTTCAAATGAGTCAGCTCTTCGCATCAGGTGGCCAAAGTATTGGAGTTTCAGCGTCAACATCAGTCCTTCCAATGAACACCCAGGACTGGTCTCCTTTAGGATGGACTGGTTGGATTTCCTTGTAGTCCAAGGGACTCTCAAGAGTCTTCTCCAACACCACAGTTCAAAAGCATCAGTTTTTCAGTGCTTAGCTTTCTTTATAGTCCAACTCTCACATCCATACATGACCACTGGAAGAACCATAGCCTTGACTAGATGGACCTTTGTTGGCAAAGTAATGTCTCTGCTTTTTAATACACTGTATAGGTTGGTCATAACTTTCCTATCAAGTAGTAAGAGTCTTTTAATTTCATGGCTGCAATTATCACCTGCAGTGATTTTGGAGCCCTCAGAAATAAAGTCTGACACAGTTTCCACTGTTTCCCCATCTATTTCTCATGAAGTGATGGGACCAGATGCTGTGATCTTAGTTTTCTGAATGTTGAGCTTAAAGCCAACTTTTTTACTCTACAGTTTCACTTTCATCAAGAGGCTCTTTAGTGCCTCTGTACTTTCTGCCATAAGAGTGGTGTCATCTGCATATCTGAGGTTTTAATGTTTTTCCTGGCAATCTTGATTCCAGCTTATGGTTCAATCAGCCCAGCGTTACCTTATGCAAAATAGATAGCCAAGGGGAATTTGCTATGTGGCTCAGGAAACTCAAACAGGGCCTCTGTATCAACCTAGAGGGGTGGGATGGGGAGGGCAGTGGGAGGGAGCTTCAAAAGGGAAGGGATATATGTATACCTATAGCTGATTCACGTTGAGGTTTAACAGAAAACAGCAAAACAATTATCATTCAATAAAAAGTTAATTAAAAAGAAACATATACCTATATAGTCAGCAAAGCACATTGCCAAAAATGGAAACATATTGTTGATAGTTTGGTATTTAACTATATAAATTCTTACAAAAAATGTTGCAAATATAAGGATCATAACAGAAACGTACTCTGCTAAAGCATTTTTCATTATCAGAGGTATTTTTGTGACAGATTATATTTCATGTATTTAAAATTAAATTTTATTCAATAAGAGAAAAATAATAGTTAATGTATTACATACAGACTATTGTTGCTATAGTTTCTGAAGACCTAAATGGGGTCATAATCTATGGATCCTAAAGTAAAATTACATCTTTATGTGCCATATCGCCATCTAGCTCACTGCCTAGGTATTAACTCATTTATGTATTTTGAGGGGCTGTGTACATTAGATTGTTTTATATCTATATGTGTGGCATATGCATGATGTTGTATATGTACAAAATATATCATAAATATGCACCATTTATTTAAAATATCTCATCAATACATATGCATATATTCAAGTATACTACACTTACTGCTGATGGTTGAAGTCGCTTAGTCGTGTCCGACCCTCAGCAACCCCATGGACTGCAGCCTACCAGGCTTCTCCATCCATGAGATTTTCCAGGCAAGAGTACTGGAGTGGGGTGTCATTGCCTTCTCCATCGTTTTAAATAATTACTCCATCTTTTTAAATGATTACTTAATATCAGCAAAATTTGTCAGAAATAGCAATAGTCACAAAAAGAGAAAGCTCTAATACATGAGCCCATTCCAACATTAATAATTCATTGGATTATAAATTAAAAGATGGTTACTCCTTGAAAGGAAAGCTATGACCAACCTAGATAGCATATTCAAAAGCAGAGACATTACTTTGCCAACAAAGTCCATCTAGTCAAGGCTATGGTTTTTCCAGTGGTCATGTATGAATGTGCAAGTTGGACTGTGAAGAAAGCTGAGCGCCGAAGAATTGACACTTTTGAACTGTGGTGTTGGAGAAGACTCTTGAGAGTCCCTTGGACTGCAAGGAGATCCAGTCAGTCCATTCTGAAGGAGACCAGTCCTGGGTGTTCTTTGGAAGGAATGATTCTGAAGCTGAAACTCCAATATTTTGCTACCTCATGCGAAGAGTTGACTTATTGGAAAACACTCATGCTGGGAGGGATTGGGGCAGGAGGAGAAGGGGACGACAGAGGATGAGATGGCTGGATGACATCACCGACTAGATGGACATGAATTTGAGTGAACTCTGGGAGTTGGTGATGGACAGGAAGGCCTGTTGTGCTGCAATTCACGGGGTCGCAAAGAGTCGGACATGACCGAGCGACTGAACTGAACTGATTCCTTTTTACAAATGATATGACCATCAAACTGGACTGGGTCTACATTACAAAATCATGGGGGAAAAACGTAATCGTGATGGACTAAAATTATTTCCTAAATAATAGCTTCTAAGCAAAGTATGTCTGTTACATTATAAGCGAAGTATGTCAGTTACATGTGGTTTTACTGACTTCCTGAATACTAGTTAAAATAGTATTACATTTAGCTGGCTATTTTCCAATAGAACTTTTTTTTTTAAGAAATTTGAGTTATGGACATATGGAATACACACACACACACAATTAATAAGTAGGGATGGGCATACTTTACAGCAAAGGGCAATGGTCATCTACATGAAGATTTGAGTTACTAAATTTTTCTGCTACTGTTGCAATAAACAAATCATCAAAAAATTCAGTGATCTATCTAGCAAACATTTATTTTTCTCATTTGTGATCTGTTTAACAACTGGGTGACCTTGCATTATAGTTCATGGAGCTCAACTTGACTCTGGACTTTAAGGAGAGTTCAGATACATTGCACATGTATTCATATTCACCAAGGGCAAGCACTACCCAGGATATATTACTTTCATGGTTGACCCAGGAGTAAAAAAGTGCAATCCTCTGTCCATAGGATTCCCCAGGCAAGAACCACACAAGAACCAAAACTACTCAGAGCTCATTGAACAAAGTCAAGGTTATATCCACGATCTATGCAGAAGAAATGTGTACTATACCCCAAGAGATATGGAGAAATGGGTAAATGAAAAAAATATTATCAACTAATACAAATACATGAACACAAAAAGATGTTCTAAGGATTTATTATATATATATTTCTAGTAAATTGTGTCATTTGTGTTAATAAATTTAATTTAGAACAATTTTAGATTAATAGAATTATTGTGAAGACATACAATAATTCTACATAACACTAATTTAGAGTCTTATCTAGGACAGTTTCTCAGACATTCCTTGTTTTTGATGATCTTAACAGCTTTGGCTACTGTTCACCATTTTATAGAATCTTTCTCAATTAGAATTTGTCTGATTTTTGTCCTATGATTAGAGTAGTGTTATATGTTTTTCTGTGGAAGACCTCAGTGGTAAAATGCCATTCTTAGCACATTGCATCATGGATATGCACTGTCAATATGACCTCATGTAGGATGCTAACCTTGATCATGCAACTTGAGGTAGTGTTTGTCAGGTTTCTCCGCTGTCAAATAATTATCTTCCCTTTCTATACCATACTCCTGAAGAAAGTCACTCTGCATAGTTCATACATAAGATGTGGGCATTAATCTTTACTTACTGAAGTGTTGAATATCTATGTGTGTGTGCATGCTAAGTCGCTTCAGTCATGTCCGACTCCATGCAATCTTATGGACTGTAGTCTGACAGGCTCCTCTGTCCATAGGATTCCCCAGGCAAGAATACGTGAGTGGGTTGCCATGCCCTCCTCCAGGGGATCTTCCTGACCCAGGGATAGAACCTGCATTTCTTGAGTCTCCTGTATTGGCAGGCGGGTTCTTTACTACTCCCACCACCTGGGAAGTCCTAGCATATCTATATAAATGGTTTTAAATTCTTCTGCACAGGAAATCGGCCTACTATTCCTCATGTATTTGATCACTTCTTTATATCAATAAATGAACGTGTATTTTATACTTATAATCTAACACTGTCCTATCTTGTTTCTCAAATTATGCCAGCTCTTTCAGTTAGTTCCTAAATCAATCTTTTATTTCTTCATCTCTGTGTATGTGCAGGTGGAGAGGCGTGTGAAACATCCTTAGTTTCTGGCACTACAAAATACTTAAGGCTCAGGACACACATTTACTGTCCCAGTCCGAGAATCAACCATTTCTCCAAAGAGCCCTGCTTCCATTTTGGAGAATGGTATTACAAACCAAGACTGGCTACCATGTATGATTGTCGCTATTGGGGTTTGTTGAAGTGTTTTTAATTATAAAAACACAAGTATCTATAGGAAATTAGATAAAACCAAAATTTAATATTAAGCAATATCTTCTGTTTCAACAGACTATACTCTTCTCAGAGTGAAAGAAAACTAACTGGGGTGCTCCACACTTAGGAAAAGCATGCAAATTGAAAATTTGGGATATATTTCTAGAAAACATGTATATTTGTATATGTGTGCACTTGCACTATAGATATATTTCATATATATATAAATGTATATAAATATATATACAGCAAAATGAATTTATATACATACATGTAAATTAATATATAAGAGAATGCTAAAGATAAAAGTTAAAAATCTTCCTAAATTCAACTCTGATCAGTCCTTCACATAACAAAAATGTTTATCATTTTAATATGTAAATAATTGTTATAGAAGAGGGGGTAATCATAAACATAAATTTAAATATTTATTCTGATATCTTTATTTGGAATTTGTTAATAATTTCCAACAGACAGTAATACAAATGATTCTGATGATTATATATGACCTTGTGTTTCAGCAAACCACTTTCTGGTTTCTCTTTGTCTTCCTTAGCTAACCTCTGATTCTTAGCCAGTCTGAGAGTAAAAACACACTGCTGCTGCTGCTAAGTCACTTCAGTCGTGTCCAACTCTGCAACCCCATAGACGGCAGCCCACCAGGCTCCACCGTCCCTGAGATTCTCCAGGCAAGAACACTGGAGTGGGTTGTCATTTCCTTCTCCAAAGCATAAAGGTGAAAAGTGAAAGTGAAGTTGCTCAGTCATGTCTGAATCTTTGCAACCCAATGGACTGCAGCCTACCAGGCTCCTCCACCCATGGGATTTTCCAGGCACGAGTACTGGAGTGGGATGCCATCGCCTTCTCCAAACACACTGCTGCTGCTAAGTCGCTTCAGTCATGTCTGACTCTGTGTGACCCCATAGACGGCAGCCCACCAGGCTCCCCTGTCCCTGGGATTCTCCAGGCAAGAACACTGGAGTGGGTTGCCATTTCCTTCTCCAATGCATGAAAGTGAAAAGTGAAAGGGAGGTCGTTCAGTAATGTCTGACTCTTCGCGACCCCATGGACTGCAGTCTACCAGGCTCCTCTGTCCATGGGATTTTTCAGGCAAGAGTACTGGAGTAGGGGGATCGTCTTCTCCGCCAAAGCACAGGAGTTACTGTGAATTTACTTCTGAATAATGCTTTCCAATCTGAAAATTTATTCTGATGAATGTTCTTTATTCCTTTAGCTCTCTGTGACTATTAAACATGATTTTTGTAACTCCCTATGATTTTCCCTTTCTGTCAGTATAAGCAGTAGCCTGTTGAATTTAGTACTAGCAGAAACTGTAAAACGCATAGTACTATTGAACCATTGCTAGAGTATGTCACACTCTAATTTACCAAGTAAATTCAATATGCCAACATGTAGGATTTACATTAGGGTTGTCTAAAATGACACCCAATGTGATTGTCAGTGCTATCAAATGGATTTGATATGGGTGTCATATTCTAGTCTTTCTTGAAGAAATATATGGATATCATCTGTATATAGTTACAACCTTATTAGAAAAGAGAGTGATTCACTGAGGCTGGAGTACAAAATTGTTTTCTGCTCTTGATCCCACCATTAACTTGCCACTCTGCTTTGAGAAAATCAACCATATTTCAATGAACTTCAGTTTTCTTATTTCCTAAAACTAGGATAATGCATAATTGGCCTGAAGTTTGATGGTGTTCAGGATGACTACATAGGGAATACCTTGAAAAAGGAGCAAGCCTCATGGTATTCATTATGTGGATTGCCTCCATACCATATTGGAGCAAACAATCCAAGAGCTTTTAATGCCTGGCTTTTCTAGTATTTTAAAGTATGTCTCTTATTAATATTTGAAACTACTTATGAGCAGAACTAGTAATGTCTCAATTAACATTCATTACTTTACCACCAGGGACAAATAGTTAAGAGAATAAGAAAATGGTTTAATAAGTAAAGGGAAATTGTTTTATTTTATTTTTATTTCTAATAATGTGTCTTATAAAACTCAGAGAAAACATGACAAATTTATAGGCAATACAATTATTTAAAACTGATAGCCTGTGGTTTAATTTCTAACATAGAGCTAGTAACTTTGTAGTCAAATCAATGCCAAGAGTTTTACTCAGGCCTTCTAAAATTATATAAATTGCTATACATAATAATGCCTTTCATACTGTGAGTTTACACTAAATGAATAATGTAATAATTATAAATACAATGTGGAGACAGAAGTTTTTTTAAAAAAATTACAAAGGGTAGAAAAGTTCTGAGGATAAGTTTCTGATATTTTCTGATTTGAAGACAAAAATACACAAAACAGTTATATATTGTGTTAGAGGAAATACTGTTAGGAATTCATTAGCTCAAGCTTTATTAAATGTGATAATATGAGATTATTTTAAGATGATTCTTCTGGGTGCAATATAGATACAGTATAACTAGTCAAATTTCCAACATCTGCTGGATCATCGAAAAAGCAAGAGTTCCAGAAAAACATCTATTTCTGCTTTATTGACTATGCCAAAGCCTTTGACTGTGTGGATCACAATAAACTGTGGAAAGTTCTTAAAGAGATGGGAATAACAGACCCCCTGACCTGCCTAATGAGAAATCTGTATCCAGGTCAGGAATCAATAGTTAGAAATGGACATGGAAAAACAGATTGGTTCCACATAGGAAAAGGAGTATGTCAAGGCTGTATATTGTCATCTGCTTATTTAACTTCTATGCAGAGTACATCATGAGAAGCACTGGGCTGGATGAAGCACAAGCTGGAATCAAGATTGCCAGGGAAAAAATCAATAACCTCAGATATGCAGATGGCACCAACCTTATGGCAGAAAGTAAAGAAGAACTAAAGATCCTCTTGATGAAAGTGAAAGAGGAGAGTGAAAAACTTGGCTTAAAGCTCAACATTCAGAAAATGAAGATCATGGCATCTGGTCCCATCACTTCATGGGAAATAGATGGGGAAACAGTGGAAACAATGTCAGACTTCATATTTTTGTGCTCTGAAATCACTGCAAATGGTGACTGTAGCCATGAAATTAAAAGATGCCTACTCCTTGGAAGGAAAGTTATGACCAACCTAGACAGTGTATTAAAAAGCAGAGACATTACTTTGCCAACCAAGGTCCATAGAGTTAGGCTATGGTTTTTCCATTAGTCATATATGGTTGTGAGAGTTGGACTATAAAGAAAGAGTGCCAAAGAATTGATGCTTTAGAACTGTGGTTTTCGAAAAGACTCTTGGGAGTTCCTTGGACTGCAAGGAGATCCAACCAGTCCATCCTGAAGGAAATCAGTCCTGAGTGTTCATTGGAAGGACTGATGTTGAAGCTGAAATTCTAATACTTGGCCACTTGATGCTAAGAGCTGACTCATTTGAAAAGTCCCTGATGCTGGGGAAGATTGAAGGTGGGAGGAGAAGGGGACAACAGAGGATGGAATGGTTTTATGGCATCACCGACTCAATGGACATGAGTTTGAGTAATTTCTGGGAGTTGGTGTTGGACAGGGAAGCCTGGTGTGAGGCAGTCCATGGGGTCACAAAGAGTCAAACACAACTGAGTGACTGAACTGAAATGAGCTGATAATATATAGATACTAGACTATATTATAGTATAGTCTACAGTACAAGAGCATATGGCTTAGATTGATGATGATCAGTCAGATTTGTTTGTTCTGAGTATTTATATATGGTTATGACAAACCTAGACAGTGTATATTAAAAAGCACAGACATCACTTTGTCAAAGTCTACATAGTCAAAGCTATGCTTTTTCCAGTAATGCACAGATGTGAGAGTTGAACTGTAAATATGGCTGAGCACTGAAGAATTGATGCTTTCAAACTGTGGTCCTGGAAAAGACTCTTGAGAGTCCGTCAGACACCAAGGAGATCAAACTAGTCAATCCTAAAGGAAATCAACCTTGAATATTCATTGGAAGGACTAATGCTGAAGCTCTAATACTTTGGCCACCTGATGTGAAGAGCCAGCTCATTGAAAAAGACTCTGGGGACAACTGAGGGCAGGAGAAGGAGACAACAGAGTATGAGATGGTTGAATGGCATCACTGAGTCAGTGGACATGAATTGGAGCAAACTCTGAAAGATAGTAAAGGACAGAGAAGCCTCGTGTGATGCAGTCCATGGGATCACAGTCAGATGCAACTTAGTTACTGAACAACAATAATAACAATGACAAATAAAATACAGGGTCATATATAAAGGCAGCATATCTGGGGCCTGACTAGCCTCCACTGGTGAGTTAATTTGGATATAAAAAGAGTGGTGAATTCAAAACTACTATGGGTTATCACCTCACACAGGTCAGAATCAGTTCAGTTCAGTTGCTCAGTCATGGCCAACTCTTTGAGACCCCATGGACTGCAGCATGCTAGGCCTCCTTGTCCATCACCAACTCCCAGAGTTTACTCAGACCCAAGTCCATTGAGTCAGTGATGTCATCCAACCATCTCATTCTCTTGTCATCCCCTTCTCCTCCCACCTTCTCTTTCCCAGCATCAGGGCCTTTTCAAGTGAGTCACTTCTTCACATCAGGTGGCCAAAGTATTGGAGTTTCAGGTTCAACATCAGTCCTTTCAATGAATGTTCAGGACTGATTTCCTTCAGGGCGGACTGGTTGGATTTCCTTGCTGTCCAAGGGACTCTCAAGAGTTTTCTCCAACACCACACTTCAAAAGCATCAATTCTTCGGTGCTCAGCTTTCTTTATAGTCCAACTCTCACATTCATACATGACTACGGGGAAAACCATAGCTTTGACTAGATGGACCTTTGTAGGCAAAGTGATGTCTCTGCTTTTTAATATGTTGTCTAAGTTGGTCTGTCCATCATAAAAAAGCCTACAGTCAATAAATTTTGACAAGGGTGTGGAGAAAAGGGAACCCTCCTACACTGTTCATTAGAATGTAAACTGGTACAGCCACAATGGAGAAGAGTATGGAGGTTCCCTTAAAATCTAAAAGTAGAACTATCATACGATCAGCAATCTTGCTTCTGGGCACCTGTCTGGAGAAAACTATACTTTGAAAAGAAACATACACCCATCCCCTTGTTCACTGCCACACTGCTTACAATAGCCAAGACATGAAAATGACCTAAATGTCCATGGACAGAAGAATGAGAAAGAATAGGTGGTATACATATTCAATGTATTATTACTTAGCCATAAAAATAAATGAAATAATTCCACTTGCAGCAACACAGATGAACAACGAAATTATACTAACTGAAGGCAGACAGAGAAAGACAGATATATCACTTAAATGATACAAATGAACTTATTTACAATACATAAACAGATCACAGAATTCTACTATATACAAAATATATAACCAACAAGTACCTACTGTATAACACGGGGAACTCTACTCAATATTCTGTAATAACTTCTATGGGAAAATAATCTAGAAAAGAATAGATACATGTATATTGTAACTGAATTATTTTGCTGTACACCTTTAACTTGGAGAAGGCAATGGCACCCCCATTTCAGTACTCTTGCTTGGAAAATCCCATGAATGGAGGAGCCTGGTAGGCTGCAGTCCATGGAGTCGCCAAGAGTCTGACATGACTGACTGACTTCACTTTCACTTTTCACTTTCATGCATTGGAGAAGGAAATGGCAACCCACTCCGCTGTTCCTGCCTGAAGAATCCCAGGGATGGGGGAGCCTGGTGGTCTGCTGTCTATGGGGTCACACAGAGTGGGACATGACTGAATGACTTAGCAGCAGCAGCAGTACTCCTTTAACTAACACAACATTGTACATCAACTATACCTCAACATTAAAAAATTAAATTAAAAAGGAGAGGTGGTGAGGAATAGTTGGGGCTAGTGTTTAACAACATTCAGTGGGAAATAATTCTTCAATATCTATTATACTGTAATTATATTTGAGCTAAGAGGAGAAAAAGATGAATTTATTTTAGAGACATAGATGTTTATTCCTCAATAACATGAATAGTTATTGAATAGTAAAAGCATAACCCCAGACTGGGGCAGCCTCGCATTCAGTAACAGCAGAGTGAGCCATCACTAGGAAAGTCTGAGGCCAATGAAAGTAGCATCAGTGAATTTTATCTATTAAGTTTCAGGTTATTTGGGGGGGGGTAGAAAAGTATTAGAATATCATATTTCATATTTTAATAAATAATAAGTACCTAGAGATGGTAGATTAAGGAAAACATGATCTTTTCACAGAAAAATGTCTAACCCCACATACACAGCATTTAAATATGATTGATGCCTTTTATATGTATTATGCTCCCCTGTGTGTTACATTTGGTGTTATACTATAAATTGTTAGAATTTTTCCTAAGTGCATGGACAAATTAGAAAAAATACTGATTTTCCACTTGTCACCTCATTCAGGTATTATTTATTAAACCCTATATCTATGTAAAGGAATAGTTATTTATAAAGCAATCTGAGGGGGATACAAGGGAAAATAAGATGTGGCTCCTCTTTGGTGAATTTGAAGCCTATAATTTTAATACTCAAGTTCATTTTGGGGATACTTATAAATCACAAGTCTACAGTCATAACATATCAAAAAGTGAAATCTTGACATACAAAAATAAGAGAGAAACCTACATATGATGTTGCTAACCTAAAAAACCTTAAAATATAAAATCAGAACTTAGCAAAGAAAGATTTGATACAATACTTGTTTGCCAATAATTCTTTACTACCTTGCCTTTAACTTTATATTCTTTTTACAATATTAAATATATTTTCTTTCCTATGTATTGATTGGCTTCTGCTAGAGACAAAGGATATTTTTATCATATAATATAAAAATAAGTCAACTTCATGGGAAAAGGAATTGAAGCTTAATATCTTACACAGCACATGATGTATCCAAGACTGCCTACATTTTTTTTTTTTTTATTTAACAGACTTGGCAATCAAGTCTGAGAAATAACACCCATCAGATTGTTAGTCTGGTGCCTTCATCCCAGTGCAGGTCTGTGTTGATAATCATCACTGTTCTCAAGAAAGTCTAGTGTTCCCACCTAGTGTCAATGTACTTAGGCTTTACATTTATTTACTGTTTTGTTGCTAAGCTGTCTACAATATGAAACCTACAGTTATCATCCATATGGAAGTACTCGTCACAAGTTTAGTATTCAGAGTTCAATAGATATGTACTTTCTTAATGGCACCAGGCAAATTGTGAGGGGGTGGGGCAGGGGGAAGACTGAAATTCTTTCTGGAGATGATATCTAATATACATACCAAAATCCTTATGTGTTCTGTTTTCATAATTCTGTGGGTAATGAGGTACTACATATCGCAGCCCTCCTCTGTATTCAGTTGTAGAGCTCCACCACCTAGTAGGCATCTAGTTACTTCCTTTACCATAGTAACTGCACCTCATTTATCTTTATTTGCCAACATCTAGCATGCAGCATGACAGGAAGTGATTCCTCACAAATATTTAAAGAATGAGATTGAATCCATAAACTTGAAAACAATGACCCAGATGCCCGCAAAAAGAATTGTTTCAAGTGGCCTGAGTTAACAGAAATACAGAAAAATCATAAAATCTTAAAACAACAGTAATAGCACAAAAAGTGTGGATACATGATTTATGAAACTCTTAGCCACCAATGACATTTTTAAAAATTTTCTTATTTACAAGAGACAGTAGTCCAGAAAAACAAATAGAATTTTTATATTAATATTTATAGGGGCTTCCCTGGTGGCTCAGATGGTAAAAAATGTGCCTGCAATGCAGGAGACCCAGGTTTAATCCCTGAGTCAGGAAGATCCCTGGGAGAAGGGAATGGCAACCCACGCCAGTATTCTTGCCTGGAAAATTCCATGGATAGAGGAACCTGGTGGATTATAGTCTCATAGAGTCGCAAACAGTCTGATATGACTGAGTGACTAACACACATTTAATATTTACCTTTGTGTTTGTTTCTGTGACACCTACAAGATACCCCTACAATTCACGATACAAAGTAACTTCTTAAATGAGGCACAGATATGAATAATGATTACATGTTCCACTTAATGAATGAGAAAAGCCAATCATCTATCACCAGCATTTCAACTGACCTTTGTAATCTGTGTAAGCAGGATGAATGGTGACTTCAGGAAATCTACTGATTTCATCCTGTCACACACTATATTTTATTGTTATTCTTATTTACCCACCACCTGAAGTTAGGGCATTGAAACACTGTATACATTACTCTAGCTTTTGTAAGTATAAATATACCAATAGTTTTGGTTATTGATAATGAGAAGCAATGGTTTTACAGAATCAAAGTCATTTTTTTTTTAAATCTATTTCATTTCATGGTGAAAATGTACTGGCTATATTCGGGAAATTGGGCTTTCTCAGAAATCTTAAAGCTTGTCTATGAATGTGAATGTATAAACTAATTTTGAATTGAAGTTTCTTCTTTAAAAGGTTTCTGAAAGTTTTTTTTTTTCAAAAATAACTGAAATATGAGTGTCTTCAATTTTAAAAAGCATATCTAAAAGCAACAAAACACAGATATAAAGAACAGATTTTGAATTCTATGGGAGAAAGTGAGCTTGGGATAATTTGAGAGAATAGCATGGAAACATATATATTACCATATGTAAAATAGATGACCAGTGCAAGTTTGATGTATGAAGCAGCACTCAAAGCTGGTGCTCTGGGACCACCCAGAGGGATGTGTTGGAGAGGGAGGTGAGTGAGGGGTTCAGGATGGGGGGACACATATGTACCTGTGGCTAATTCATATCAATGTATGCAAAAACCATCACAATATTGTAAAGTAATTATCCTCCAATTAAAATAAGTTAAATAAATAACAATGGTAACAGATTATAACTCATTAAATAACATAAGAGTCTATTTGACTATACTCATATAATTAAATGAATGGAAAGAAAAAAAAATAAAACAAAAAGAAAAAAAACAAATCTAAAGATAACTTTAAATATATATAAATTTTACTGAACATATTCTTGGAATAATGCTTTAAATTCTGTAGATGACAGGTTGCTTATTTTATTTCAAAGGCAGTGAAACTAGTTTGGTTGGCTTTCAGAGGTTTTCAGATCCAGCTCATGAATTTGAAGAACTCTGTGTGTGTCTGTACATGTATATGTGACAGAAAGGGAAAAGGAGGCATTTTATCACAAAGAAAAAGAAAATAATTAGGAAGCACAGAGTCACACAATTTAAAATGGTAGAATGGTAAAATCAATTAACTGAGAGATCACAATTCAACTGCAATTATAAAATGCTCACAAGTTTTCTTGAATGTGGCTTTTCTCTCTGCTAAGAAAACACCCTTTCCTCAGATGTTGCACTGCCTTTGGATAACAGATTTGTTTCTTTATCTCTTAAATGATCTGTTCTGAAATCCTTTATTGTTACTTTGGCTAAGTGAATAGCTATTATGTCACAGTGACCTAACATCTGACTGAGTATTCTAAAACTTTTTGATATTTGTTGACCCAAATTTCCTAAATTATTCTAATGATGCATTTTTGACTTTTAGCTAACTTTAGCATGCTTCAGAGGGCCTCTGAAACATCCCAAAGAGAGATATTGCACTAATTAACTAGGTTCATTTTGAATGCAGAATTATACGGGAATTATTGACAAGTCAGTAATAAGTCTCAGGTTATATTGAATCTGCCTGCAATGCAGGAGACATGGATTTGATCCCTGGATTGGGAAGATCCCCTGGAGAAGGGAATGGCAGCCCACTCCAGTATTCTTGCCTGGAGAATCCTATGGACAGAGGAGCCTGGTGAGTCTATGGGTTGGCAAAGAATTGAACACGACTGAGTGACTAACACTACTACTGTACAAGTTTTCTGAGAGGAAGCTAAGCTAGCCATTAAAAAGTCCTTAGATTGTTCTTATTAGTGTTAGATACAAAAAATGTTTAAATGTTTTTGATTCATTTTCCTGATAAGTTAACTTTTCTTTTATAAAGCAGTATATTCTACAATGTATATAAGCAAGAATATAATTTCCCATGGATCTAAGAATTTGAAAAGTAAACAGATTTGTAATACAGTGGTTTTATACATAATTCTGTAAAAGTTAAAATTTAATGGTGTTTGCTTCAGTGGAGGCTTCACTTGATTTCTAAAATATGGGACATATCAAATTTGGGAAATGGTTTAAGAATTGTAAGAGTAGATTGAAGATGTGTTTTAATAGATATAGTCTCTGAAAAATAAGAAGATGCAAATTTCATAAGATTGATAAGTGAAGTGGGACAAGTAATTTGAGGAATAATGTTGAAAAGAGTAAGAGAAAATATGAGAGTAAATGTCTACATCATTCAAGCATAAAATCATTTGTAACATTTCGTTGCCCTCAACTCACTTCAAGAATCATAAACTTGCAAGTGCCCTAAAGGCTTCTGATTTTTGAGGATTTCAAGAACAATAACAACAACTACAAAAAAAACTGTATATGATAAAACCCCTCAGAGTGTATCACAACTGAACCAGCAAAAGTTTCAAACAGCTCCAGTCAGCAGCCCCTGGAGGTTCTGGAAGAGGAGTTAATGTTACACACAAGATCAGTGCCCTGTGGTTTCGCTTGAAGAGCAAGGGACCCAAAGTTCTTTAAAAAAAAAAAAAGTGGCTACAGTTAGGTTTAGAGACAGAGACAATGGGGAAAGAGATAACAAAGCAGAGGAGAGAGAATGAGAAAAAATAAGGGGCATAAGGCTGTATTGTCCTGGATGGGAAACACTAGCCATGTGAAGTTATTCAAATTTCAATGAATGAAAATTAAATAAAATGCAAAACTCACTCCGCAGAATTGCTAACCTCATTTCAAGTGCTCGGTAGTTACACGTGGCTAGTTATTACCATATGGAACTGTACACATGGAGGATGTTTCCATTTTGTCAGAAGTTTCTGGTACAAAGGGCTAATATGGAAAGAGGGAGAAAGAAAAAGAGCAGACATTAAGAGGCTTCAAAGAGAGAGTGTTTTAGAGGGTCAGTGGTAGACATGGGAAGGAGAATATAAAAAATGATACAAAGAAATCCTTTTATAACTTGAGGGGAAAAAATTAAGACAGAATAGGATATAGGATTAATAGATGAAGAAAAAGTACAAAAGCCAATAATCATCTTGAGTAGTTTATAATTAAAAAAAGAAAATGACTACCAATTCAGGATACATGATATTCAGACTTTAAGAAACTAACTACCAAAAAGACCAAAAATAAGATTGCAGAATTTATAATCTAAACACCAAGATCATTTAACAGTTTTTGTTTGACTTTTTAAAGCACATAAAATTAGAATGGCAGATTTGCTCATCCTTCCTCTCTTCATTTGTATATGAAATGGAATACCTGTGTTAGTGGGTCAGGAAATGAGTGGTGGCATGTAAAGAAAAAAAAAACAAACAAACAGAATATGAATTAAAAAATCAGAGCAAAGATAGAGGTTTTAAAATAATAATGCAAATTTTTAAAATTTGAAGTCCCTAACATTCAGAAAAAGGAGATCATGGCATCTGGTGCCATCACTTCATGGGAAATAGATGGGGAAACAGTGAAAACAGTGTCAGACTTTATTTTTTTTTGTGCTCCAAAATCACTGCAGATGGTGATTGGAGCCACAAAATTAAAAGATGCTTACTCCTTGGAAGAAAAGTTATGACCAATCTAGATAGCATATTGAAAAGCAGAGACATTACTTTGCCAACAAAGGTGCATCTAGTCAAAGCTATGGTTTTCCCAGTGGTCGTTATGGATGTGAGAATTGGACTGTGAAGAAAGCTGAGCACCGAAGAATTGATGCTTTTGAACTGTGGTGTTGGAGAAGACTCTTGAGAGTCCCTGGACTGCAAGGAGATCCAACCAGTCCATTCTGAAGGAGATCAGCCCTGGGGTTTTTTTGGAGGGAATGATGCTGAAGCTGAAACTCCAGCACTTTGGCCATCTCGTGCAAAGTGTTGACTCATTGGAAAAGACTCTGATGCTGGGAGGGATTGCGGGCAGGAGGAGAAGGGGACGACAGAGGATGAGATGGCTGGATGGCATACTGACTTGATGGACGTGAGTCTGAGTGAACTCCGGGAGTTGGTGATGGACAGGGAGGCCTGGCGTGCTGCGATTCATGGGGTCACAAAGAGTCGGACACAACTGAGCGACTGAACTGAACTGGACTGAACTGAACTGAATACTCTTCAACTTTTTCTTTATTCTGAAAAATTGAGTATGAATTTTACATAGAGGGTAGGTTTTTAGTTTTAAATGAAAAACTTTTCAAAGATGATGTTAATACAAGAATGAAAGATAATGATCTGAATTTTATATAGGAAAAAAGCAAAATTTGAAAGAAAAATTCAGTTAAAACCCAACTGGAGAGTTTATCAAATAGAGTTTGAGCAAGAATCTAAACTGAAGAGAATATCTTCACTTTTCAGAAAATATTTAATTAAATTACTTGATAACAATTTTTAGATTTACATTTACAATCCATATTTATACATTTCTATATTTAGAAAAATTAAATAGATATAATAATAGAAATAGGCTCTTCAATTACATAAAGTCAATATTTAGTGGATGGAAAAATTTACCTGTATGTTCTCCAAGGATTATAATGGAAGCATATTTGTTTTCTATATTTTAAAGTCTCTGTAAAAGGGATTACACAAGGAAACATCAACATTCCATGATGTTAAAAATAAAATTATAAAATTATAAAAATAAAATTATCAAATTTCTTTGGAAAAAAAAAAAAAAAGAAGAAGTGTAGAGACTGTGAATGGCCTGTGCAGTGGAAAACACAAATCAATACAGGCCAGTGCAAGATATGGCATTTAGAAAAAATTTGATCTAATTATATCATAGAAGGATGGGGTATTATTGCCAAGGAAAGGACCTGACAGTTATCAATTATCGTTTTATCTTTTGTTTCAAGAGAGTAGTTTACATTCGTGTGTCAGTCACTCAATCATGTCTGACTCTTTGTGACCCTATGGACTGTAGCCCTTTGTCCATGGAATTCTCCAGGCAAGAATACTGGAGTGGGTTGGCATTCTCTTCTCCAGGGGATCTTCCCAACCAAGGGCCTGAAACTCAGGTCTCCCTCATTGCAGGCAGATTCTTTACCATCTGAGCCACCAGGGAATCTGCTGAAATAATCTATAAACTAATCTAATTGAAATCATCTACTGAAAGTTTCTATTTTGAAAGTTTCTGGGGGTATTTCTAATTTTAAATCCAAAAAGGTTTTTCAGTCCTTCTATAAATGGACTGAGGTTGCAATAGTTTTCATTCCTCAGTTCTTATGTGTCTGGAAACTTTTTTTCCTTTTTCCTTAAATATAAATTTATGCATTTAACTTTTCACACTTTATAGTTTTTCGACAGCTCTGGCTGCTACCTCTCACTTTTCAAGTGCCCCTCTCCACTCCTTAAAGGCTAAGGCGAAGCTTCGCTAGCAGTCCCTCTCTGTAGCTGCTAACTGGTTGTTTCAATCTATTTGTCCTCCTCCCCTGATGCTATTACTGTACATTTTGATTGTATCTCCAAGTGTATATCATGGTTAGAACAATCCTCTAGATTCTGACATGTATCTCAACTGCCTAGATTTGTCTACTTACATCAGTGATTTTAGTGGTCACCACATTCTCACTCTCCACACCTGCTTTTCTTGTCCCTTCCTGCCAATCCCAATTCCTCTCCCTCCTTTGCCTCTAGTTCTCTAACTAGAATCTATGATTTATCTATACATACATCTTCTTTATCTGTTCATATACATGGAGCTTGTGGAATTATCTGCAATCCCATTCTGACATTCAACATATTGTATCATGCCATCATCTTAAATGCCTATGATACCTAGGAAGCACCCTGAAGTAGAGAATCTTTTATTTAATCGTTTTCATTTTTTAAATTTCTAATCATTATGCAGTTCTTAGTATGAAAATTATCTTTTTGATTTCAAGAATGAATGAATGAAATCACAATATGAAAATAAAACTAGATTTAATAAGTACTGAACTGCATGTAAAGCAGGATACTACATACACTTAACTGTTTAATATTATGACTAAATTTCCATAACATTTTGGGGCAAAATCTCTCTATATCAGTAATATCTCTATATTAGAGGTGGTAGTAGCGAATAAGCCACTAAAATATTAAGTAAAAGGCCTCAAATTAAGTACATGAGTAAAGGTAAGTCTATCAAACACACTAGAAATCATGCAGAAAAAATTAAAAAGAAAGAAAATACAAGATAACACAGAAACTATATCAACTCTAAGTAAATTTAGACAAATAATTTGGCTTGTAGTATGCAGCAATCTATTGCTATAGAACATAAAATTACAAAGCACAGAAAAATTAAAATAAAGCATCTTTTTAAAATGTTTTTTATAAATAAATTAGCAAATTTTCACATATATACTAGTGATGTTAAATGTAGTAAAATCTGAAATTATCTATTCAGAGATGATAAGTATTTCCTTTGGTAAATACATATATTTTTAAAATAGTGGTGGTTTTTGTGATGAGTTGAATCACACAAGTGCACTGAGGAGGTAATACCATAATATTTCAATGAATCAGTTGGCTCCCTTCTGAGAGGTAAATTTACTTCTGTAAAAAAATATAATATTGACCAGGATGATTTCTGATTCCTTACCTTCAAATAGGTTTGACTGTGCAGAGAATTTTTTTTTAAACTATCTTAGTCTATGATTGACTTGAAATAGTCAGAGACTAGGTGCTTATACAGAGTGGAAACAGAATATAGATCAAAATATATAAGCAGAATATAAAAGACCAATAAAATAGATCAGCAGAGGACCGTTATTTAATGCCGGATAAAAAAAAAAGAAAAAAGTCAGTAAATACAGAAATGAGTCTACTTAAAGCCTAATTAAACTGTTTGGATAAAGACTTATTGTGGGATCATTTTGACAAGTTCAGTTCAAAGTGTTAGACTTTGTAAAAAATTAAATGGACTGACATTTGCATCGTTTGAAAATAGTAAATACTGTCTACTTCAACCTCAGTCACTAGGAAACAACTAATTTGAAAAGAGATTTAGTCTTTTTCAGGATCATATGAAAGTGTTTAAGACCTTTCAAACAATTATAATCTCCATGGCAACATAATATTTTGCTAGTTTTTTTGTTTAATGCTGCTTTCATGGTTTCTCAATCATGCCCAGCACATAGCAGATGTTCAATAAAATTTGATAATGTGTTCATCCTATCATTTATTATCCAACCATAGTTTATTGAGTAGTAATTCTTACCTAAGCATGTGTTTGGGCTGTGCAGTGTAAATAAGACCAAGGAATTCAGCATGGTCCAGCCAGGCAATAGGCAACACAACACATCTTTATGTAAGTTAGAGGATATTGCTGAGTTTTGAGGGGGCATTGAGGAATCTCATTTCAACCAGCTTATGAGACAAGTTGGAGAGCAGCAGATTTGGGAGCTGGTAGTGGAAATGCAGATGAATGTGAAGGTTGAGAGGAAAGGAATAGGGGCCAGACAGCCTAGGTTTGCTTCTAGCCTTGTCCTCCCTAGCTAGATGACCTTGAACAGATTATTTCCTTTCCTCCCAACTCTGATTCCTTATCTCTAGGGGATGGATACCAATCAATAATACCTTTCTACTTTTCTCTTTTTCTTTTAGTATTAGATCATCTAATGTTTATAAAACAAAATAAATATTCTGGCACATAGTAGGCACTCAATAAAACATTACCATTGATACTGTGCCATCACATTATTCTCATAATAACAATCAGTATATATTACATTGGCTTCATGTTTTATATTTTGTTTGCTGATAATGCACATAATATTAGGGCTAAGTGTTGAGATAATGGCCTATTTCTCTTTGATTAAATAAGATCATACTCTGGAAGAAAATAATTCTATGGAAAATAATTGGAACATAAGAATACACAAAAACAGTCTTGCATATTTTCAACTGTAGCCTACAAAAAACAAATTAAATGACAATACCAATATGTGAAATTAGAAGTGTAGAGTTTACAAACTACACACATATTTCATACAAATTAAAAAAAAAAAAAGTGTTCTCATTTTATTCCTAAGACAGAGAGGCAGCAGTAGAAAGTTACCTAGAAATGACTACAACTTCTACAGTCCCATTTTCTTTCTTTCATGAGGACAAGCTATTAAAACCTCTCTAGTTTCTGGTTTCTCTATATTTAAAACATGGCTAGTGATATCAACTCACAGTTTACCTCAGAGCATTGAGTAAGAATCAAATGAGATAAAGGCCACTTTTTTTAGAGTTTATATTTTATTTGATGGGAATTTTTAGGACTTCAAGCCTGGGAGACAGTTTTTCAAGTGACCCTGAGAGAAGGGTTCTGAGGAGGCGGGGGGAGCTGTCAGGTTATATAGAAATTTGCAGCAGGGGCAAATAGTCTTAATATTGAAAAATTATTGTCAGTTAAGGAAAACCACATATCTCAAGTTAAGGAATTTAGGGTTTTTCTATGTATGGGAAAATGCAAGAGTCTGGGCTTACTGAAATCATTCCTTTCGTATGCATCTCAGCTATCTAGAGCCAGGGGTCACTGGGCAGTGGCCGATAGCTACCACCTGCCTTAAAAGCATGTTTTAAACACGCTTGAAAATGATAAATCAGGACATACAAAGGCACATATATAATACAAACTGAATCAGTTGTATGGAATACTTTAAAGTCAAATACTATGTTCTAAAAATAACTTCCTGAAGAAATCTTATTATGCACTTTATCTCCTGAAGAATTCTCTGAAACTGCTGGGCTTTGTGCACATATAGTATTTCCACATCTAGAATCAGACTTTTCCAGGTGTGTAACTACTCCATAAAACACTAACTATAAAGGTTACTGCAGCGGCTTCAGAAAATACAACTTAAACTACTCAACCTGAAAATGTACACATACATCAGACAAGTCCATTTTGGCAGAAGGAGTTACGATTATGTGCCATATTTACATGTACTTTAATGCCAGCAATTGTGCGATCTTGCCACCAGCTTTTGTATCATACTGTAATGTTTGCTCCCTGAGGAGACACAGGGGAGAGCTAATACCACCCACCGTCTAATGTACTTTGTTTTATGCAATCAACTTCACTTTGATGATACAAGATATACAACTCCACATTATCTTGTAAAAGATTCAAGCCTGAAGGAGTGTGATGAAAACAAATAATATGCTTTTATTCTAAAAAGTAACCTATGCTTTGTATTCACCTTTCATCTTTTTTTGTTTTCTAACATGGGCATAAATATTTGAACATACCCGACACAAAATTATTTTTCTGAGATTTGTACTAGTTCCAGGATCAACACTTTGGCATTTTAGTAAAGACCAAATAAATTGTGTTACTATGATATATTTCAATGCCATCAAAATAAATAATATTTAAAGAAGAAAATATAAAGCTTTTTTTAAAAATCATAGGAGATTGGAATGCAAAAGTAGGAAGTCAAGAGATACCTGAAGTAACAGGCAAGTTTGGCCTTGGGAGTACAAAATGAAGCAGGGCAAAGGCCAAAAGAGTTTTATCAAGAGAACACACTAGTCATAGCAAATATCCTTTCCCAACAACACAAGAGATGACTCTACACATGGACATCACCAAATACAAAAATCAGATTGATGATGTTCTTAACAGCCCATGGCGAAGCTCTGCACAGTCAATAAAACAAGACCTGGAGTTGACTGTGGAATCATATCATGAGGTCCTTATTGCAAAATTCAGGCTTAAATTGAAGAAGGTAAGTAAAGCCAATAGGCCATTCAGATACATGCATTAAGCCGCTTCAATTATGTGTGACTCTTTGTGACCCCATGGACTGTGGCCCACCAGGTTCCTCTGTTTATGGATTCTCCATGCAAGAATACTGGAGTGAGTTGCCATGCCCTTTTTCAGTGAATCTTTTCGATGCGAGGACTGAACCTTCATTTCTTATGTCTCCTGCATTGGCAGACAGGTTCTTTAGCATTAGCACTACCTGAATCAAATCCTTTCTGATTATACAGTGGAGGTGACCAATAGATTCAAGGGATTTGACCTGGTAGACAGTACCTGAGGACCTAAGGACTGAGATTGATAACATTGTACAGGAGGCAGTGACCAAAACTATCCCTGAGAAAGAGAAACGCAAGAAGGCAAAGTGGCTGTCTGAGGAGGCGTTACCAACAGCTGAGGAAAGAAGTGAAAGGCAAAGGAGAAAAGAAAAGATACCCAGCTGAATTCAGAGTTCCAGAGAACAGCAGGAGAGAGAATGTCTATTTAAATGAACAATGCAAAGAAATAGAGAAAAACAACAGAAAGGAAAAAAATAAGAGAGCTCTTCAAGAAAACTGGAGATATAAAGGCAACATTTCATGTAAGGATGGGCACAATAAAGGACAGAAATGGTAAGGACCTAAGAGAAGCAGGAGAGATTAGGAAGAGGTTGCAAGAATACATAGAAGAACTATATGAAAAAGGTCTTAATGATCCGGATAACCTGGGTAGTGTAGTCACTCATCTAAATTCAGACATCCTGGAGTATGAAGTCAAGTCGGTCTGAGGAAGCCTTACAAAGTGGAGGTGATGGAATTCCAGCTGAGCTATTTCAAATCCTAAAAGATGATGTGAAAATGCTGCACTCAATATTTCAGCTAACTTGAAAAACTCAGTAGTAGTCACAGGACAGGAAAAGGTCAGTTTTCATTTCAATCCCAAAGAAGGGCAATGACAAAGAATGTTCAAACTATTGCACAATTACATTCATTCCACATACTAGCAAGGTAATGCTTAAAATCCTTCAACCTAGTCTTTAGCAGAATGTGAACCAAGAACTTCCAGACGTAAAAATGGATTTAGGACAGGCAGAGGGACCAGAGATCAAACTGCCAACATCTTGCATCATAGAGAAGGCAAAGGAATTCTAGAAAAACATCTAGTTTTGCTTCATTGACTGTGCTAAAACCTTTAACTGTGTGAGTCATAACAAACTGTGGAAAATTCTTAAAGAGATAGGAATACCAGATCACCTTACCTGTCTCCTGAGAAACCTGTATTTGCATCAAAAAACAATAATTAGAACCAGACATGAAACAACAGACTCATTGAAAATTGGGAAAGGAGTATGACAAAGTTGGATATTGTAATCCTACTTATTAACTTTTATGAAGAATACATCATGCTAAATGCCAAGCTGGAATCAAGATTACCTGGAGAAATATCAATGACCTCAGATATGCAGATGACACCACCCTTACAGCAGAAAGTGAAGAGGAGCTAAAGAGCCTCTGATGAAGGTAATAGAGGAGAGTGGAAAAGCTCTCTTAAAACTCAATATTCAGAAACTGAGATCATGGCATCCAGCCCCATTACCTCATGATAGTGATAGCTTACAGTGAATGATGTCAGATTCATGATCTCTGAAGAAGATTTAGCTTTGGGACCAGGGACCAGGCTTGATCACTCAAGAGCTTTTGTGTAGCAGAGTGTTATTAAAGTGAAAAAGGGACAGAGAAAGCTTCTGACATAGACATCAGAAAGGTGATGGATAGTGCCCCCCCACCCCCAACTCACTGGTCTTATCAAGGTCTTTTACCAGACTCACTCCCACAAGATACATTTTAAATTAACAAGATTAGAACTAACAATAGAAAGGTCTTACTAGACCCACTCCCACAACATACATTTTAAGATAACAAGATTAGTCAGAAAACTTTCTTATTAAGGAGAAACATGTCCTGGAGCAAGATACATTGTTATTATATTGACTGAGACTGCTGCTGCTGCTAAGTCACTTCAGTCATGTCTGACTCTGTGTGACCACATAGACAGCAGCCCACTAGGCTCCTCTGTCCCTGGGATTCTCTAGGCAAGAACACTGGAGTGGGTTGCCATTTACTTCTCCAATGCATGAAAGTGAAAAGTGAAAGTGAAGTCGCTCAGTCATGCCTGACTCTTAGAGACCCCATGGACTAAGCTCTGTCTGAGTCTTTATGATTCCATAGGCTGCAGCACAGCAGGCTCCCCTGTCCCTCACTATCTCTCAGAGTTTGCTAAAATTCATGCTAATTGAGTTGGTAATTCTATCTAAGCATCTCATCTTCTGTCTTTCCCTTCTCCTCTTCCCTTCAATCTTTCCCAAGACCAAAGTCTTTTCCAATGAGCTCTTCACATCAGGTGGTCAAAATATTGGAGCCTACTAGGCTCCTCTGTCCATGGGATTTTCCAGGCTAAAACAAAGCAATATGTCCTTTTCTTCTTGAGAGCCCCAGATCTATTTCTCCTTCTCCAGGGCTCCAGACCCCTTTCTCCTCCTCAGGGACCCTGGACTTATCAACCTACTTAGGCATTGACTCTCTCAATAGATAGAAGGGGGAAAAGTGGAAGCAATGACATATATCCTTTTCTTAGGCTCCAAAATTACTTCCGATGGTGACTGAAGTCATGAATTAAAAGATACCTGCTCCTTGGAAGGGAAGTTATGAGAAATCTAGATAACATATTAAAAAGCAGAGACATCACTGTGCCAATCAAAGTCCTTATGGTCAAAGTTATGATTTTTCCAGTAATCATGTATAGATATGAGAGTTGGACCATAAAGAAGGCTAAGAGCTAAAGAACTGATGCTTTTGAATTGTGGTGCTGGAGAATACTTGAGAGTCCCTTTGACAGCAAGGATATCAACCTAGTCAATCCTAAAGGAAATCAACCCTGAATGTCCATTGGAAGGACTGATACTGTAACTGAAGCTCTAATAATTTGACCACCTGATGTGAAGAGCTCGTTAGAAAAGACCCTGGTCTTGAGAAAGACTGAAGGGAAAAGGAGAAGGGAAAGACAGGATATGAGATGGTTAGATAGCATTACCAACACAACTGGCATGAATTTTAGCAAACTCTGAGAGATAGTGAAGGACAGGGGAGCCTGCTGTGCTGCAGCTTATGGAGTCATAAAGAATCAGACAGAACTTTGTGACTGAACTGAAACAGAGTTTGATGGAAAAGGATAAAGGAATAATATATATATATAATGCATCTCCATGCTATAAATACATTACTAGAATTACTATATACTTTTATATATGTTCTCTTTTACTTTCATATGAAAATGATGTAACATTTAAACAAAGATACATTTTCAAGCTTTTTATAAACAAGCATTTTCCCACTTATTTCTTTCCATCATCTGTTTAGTATTCTTCTAAGGAAAATAGAAAACAATTTAATTCTACTAGTATATCTAATTTGTAAAATTCAAATTACTAGTCAGCCATTATTCTAACTTTTTATTCAAAAGGTCTAAGGAAACATGGGGAAAAATTTCATAATATGTATAAAAATTATAAATAGGGAAGAGTCAACATTATCTCTAGATATTTAAATTTTTATTTTCCTATGAATTCCCTTTTCCCACTATTCTAATTTCATGTTTAAGGTGAGACTCTCCAGGTTAGAATGGGGTGAAACTGGCTTTGATTCCTAAATTATTGATCCAGAATTGCCTGTCAAGATACTGCATAGGCATAGCATATGAGTATTTCAGGATAACTGAATGAACACTGTAAGATCCCACTCTGCTCTCTAGTTCCATGTTCCCTAGTATAGTGGAGTTGTCAGTTTAGGAGCTACTGATGCTGGTTGTTTTTTCGATATATCAACTTGAAAGTGGTGGAGACTGATATCAGGTGGGCAAGATGAAGTTATGTGAAAAAAATAGAGGCACACAGAAAGAGACTGAAAAGATTTATATCTCTGGTTTTAGTTCAACACTTTGAGTTTTCTAAGTTATTTCAGAATGCTTATTATATCTGTCTTACTTTTTTTCTTCCTGGCTTGAGTTGGTATTTTACTATGTAAAATAAGAACAGTTCCTAGTAAAAAAATATTAAACACTTTTTCAAGCTTTCATAGATAAATTACATTATATAGGCAATATTTTACACAATAGATTAATCAATCTATATAGACATTTTTCTATTGCAGAAAAGGAAAACTTTCCCACTGATTTATAGCTGGTTACAAACCCAAATAGCCACAGCTTTCTTGCAGTTGCTGCTGTGTGGCTGTCACTTTTGTTCAGAAATGGATTTTGTACAAAAATGAACTTTCCATCATTAGTAGATTTTTCACTGTATGTCCCTGTGTGGTAGCACTTTAAGAAACAAAACAGGATGTAAGTGCGAGGGACTAATAATGTAACACTGCATTCTGCGAGGTTGATCCTCCTGAGAAATACAGAATGTAGAGATGAGATAAATGCAGTCAAATCTATCATAAGAATAATGACGATTTTATATTGTCAAGTAGATCAGCTGGTAGTTATGGAGAGTATAATTAAGTAGGGGTGGACAATAGTATTGTCACATTTCAACAGAATCCAATAAAAGGACACTAATGGATGTGAGAAAGCAAACTTGAAATTTTGAGACCTATATCTCATTTTGGATATGAGTATATCAGAAAGTACCAAACCAGACATATTTTGAAGTAAATTTGCAAAACACTATGATAGTTCTGCTTTTATTTTGCTGTCGTGCTTCCCTTTCCCTTGTTTCATTGTCAACTATGTAAAATATATTTTAATTAAATAAAGAACCAAAAAAGTAAGATTGGTTTCAACCTGCTTCACTTTTTATTAAGTTTCCCTGGAACAAAATCCAGACAGGTTGGACACTGATACTCAACCTTTCACTCTCCTGAAAACTAATGGTCCCTTTCAATTCACATAACCTCATCACTTTTAAAGTCAGGATATTTAAAAATATAATGTGGTAGTATAATTGTTTCTATTCCCTTCAAAGGGCTGTCTTCTTTGTATTATATATTAGTTCTCTGTTAATTTATTTTGTCTAATTTAAATTCATTTTATCAACCCATTCATCTACTTGGCATATTAATTTAAAAATTTCAAACTTGTCTATCCTGACATTCAATTCCTTGTCAAGTATACTTTTTTCCTTAATCCCTTTATGTGACTGGGATAATTTTTCCTTCACTCTACAGAACTGTGTTGTCATATGCCAATGCTGGTGAAACATTGCTTTTATTTTTGTTTAAGATATTATAAAATATCTTAATTTTTGAAGATTACTATTTATGTTTTTATATTTATTGTACTGTTTAATGATATAATTCCATTGTCTTCTGGATTCCATTGCTTCTGCTGAGAAATCAGATGTTAGTTTTGTTTCCTCTTAATTTAAATGTCTTTTACAAATTGATTTTTAAAAATAATTTCCATTTTTCCCAAAATATTTTATTATGATGTTTATGGATATCATTTAATTTTCATTTTTACTGCATGGTAGTTTACATACTTTATGAATCTGTTTTTGGTATCGGCAACTTTAGAGAATTCAGGATGAATATATATTCAGATATTGTAATAATTCTTCTCCATCTTCATCTCTCCTTTTCCTCTATAAATCAAATTGCATGCATGCTAAATTTTTCATCTGTATTACTCTTATCTATAATGTTCTTTTTTATTGTCTTACTCTTTTTTTCTGTGTTCCAATTGAAATACTTTCCACTAGAAAGGCTTAAAGTCAAGCTGGATTCAAAATAGGAAGGTCAGTAAACTTGAAGGCAGGTTGAAAATAACTAGTCAAAATGGAACATAAAAGACTAAGAAACAAAAAAACAGAGCATGGTTGATATTTACTACATTAGCAAATGAAAAATTTGTAACTAGCATCCAAGAAGGAAAGAAAATATAGAATAAATCAGAACTATTTGAAGAAATAAAGAATTGTGAATTTCTAAATTGATGACAGATATTACTGTATATTTGCAAGAAATTCCACAAAACTCTAAGCAATTAATATACACATAAAACCACTTAGCATGTTATAAATTAATTATTTAAAACTAAAAAAGGATAGGGCTTCCTTGGTGGCTCAGTGGTAAGGAATTCACCCTCCAATGCAGGAGACATGGGTTCAGTCCTTAGTCTGGGAAGATCCCACATGCCATGAAACAACTAAGCCTGTCTGCCATGACTACTGAGCCTGTGTTTAAGACCCAGGAACCACAATTACTGAGACCTTGCACAGCAACTACTGCTAAGTCGCTCCAGTCATGTCCCTGTGTGACCCCAGAAACAGCAACTCACCAGGCTCCCCTGTCCCTGGGATCCTCCAGGCAAGAACCCTGGAGTTGCCATTTCTTTCTCCAATGCATGAAAGTGAAAAGTGAAAGTGAAGTCACTCAGTCGTGTCCAACTCTTAGTGACCCCGTGGACTGCAGCCTACCAGGCTCCTCTGTACATGTGATTTTCCAGGCAAGAATACTGCAGTGGGGTGCCATTGCCTTCTCCTACTGAAGCCTACATGCCCTAGAGCCCATGCTCAACATCAAGAGAAGCCACTGCAGTGAGACGCCCATGCACCACAACCAGAGAATAGTCGCTACTCACCACTAGAGAAAAGACCACCTAGCAATGAAGACCCAGCACAGCCAAAAAATAAATTTAAAAGAATATTAAAACAGTAAATAGAGAAATGCAAATCAAAACCACAATGAGGTACCACTTCACACCAGTCAGAATGGCTGCGATCCAAAAATCTGCAAGCAATAAATGCTGGAGAGGGTGTGGAGAAAAGGGAACCCTCCTACACTGTTGGTGGGAATGCAAACTAGTACAGCCACTATGGAGAACAGTGTGGAGATTCCTTAAAAAATTGCAAATAGAACTCCCTTATGACCCAGCAATCCCACTTCTGGGCATACACACCGAGGAAACCAGAATTGAAAGAGACACATGTACCCCAATGTTCATCGCAGCACTGTTTATAATAGCCAGGACATGGAAACAACCTAGATGTCCATCAGCAGATGAATGGATAAGCAAGCTGTGGTACATATACACAATGGAGTATTACTCAGCCGTTAAAAAGAATTCATTTGAATCAGTTCTGATGAGATGGATGAAACTGGAGCCGATTATACAGAGTGAAGTAAGCCAGAAAGAAAAACACCAATACAGTATACTAACACATATATATGGAATTTAGGAAGATGGCAATGATGACCCTGTATGCAAGACAGGGAAAGAGACACAGATGTGTATAATGGACTTTTGGACTCAGAGGGAGAGGGAGAGGGTGGGATGATTTGGGAGAATGACATTCTAACATGTATACTATCATGTGAATTGAATCGCCAGTCTATGTCTGACGCAGGATGCAGCATGCTTGGGGCTGGTGCATGGGGATGACCCAGAAAGATGTTCTGGGGAGGGAGGTGGGAGGGGGGTTCATGTTTGGGAATGCATGTAAGAATTAAAGATTTTAAAATTTAAAAAATAAAAAACTAAAAATTAAAAAAAAGAAAAAAAAAGAAAATAATTACATATTATAAAATATATTTTAAATCATTAAACATATTCAAAAGTGTTAAAAAAAAAAAACAGTAAAAAGGATAAATCTTATGAGATAAGGAGAAAATACCAATGAATGATTAATAACTTCCCAACAGGGAAAACAGAATGTCAAATGACAGAAAATACTTATTTTTAGCTACAATTTTGTATTCAGTAAAAATATTGTTTAAATGTTAATAGACTTTAAAGGACACCTTCAGACAATCCCTACAAGTATTTGTATCTAGTACATACACTACAATAAATGGTTAAAAGAAATTCAATTGGAAGGGAAAAAACAAATAAAAGGCCAGATTTATAATACACAATGAAAACACCAGGAAAACACTCTCAAGGGAAATGCATAAGATTATTGTTTTAGTGATTATATTGCTGTATTTAGAGTTCAAAATTGTTCAAAACTTAGTCATTCTTTAAAATGAAATAAAATAAGCTGCTGTTTAGTCCTATGTCATGGCTGACTCTTTTCTGATCCCATGAACTGAAGCCAGCCAGGCTCCTCTGTTCATGAGATTTCCCAGGTAAGAATACTACAGTAGGTTGCCATTTCCTTCTCCAGGGGATCTTCCCGATTCAGGGTTCAAACCTGTCTCCTGCACTGGCAGGCAGATTCTTTACTGCTGAACCACCAGAAGCCCTAAATATGTTAGAGAGCTTATAATATAGAAGGATGTAAAATATAAGTACACAAGTGTTTGAAGAGAGTAAATATATTTTATGGTGAGATGATTTGATGGTTCATAAAGTGATTATGAAATATTCTAATTGCATATGAATATCTTTAGCATGGAAACTCAAAGATATATGTAGATAGTGAGTTAATATATGGTACAGTTCAGTTCAGTCACTCACTCATGTCCCATGAATCGCAGCACGCCAGGCCTCCCTGTCCATCACCAACTCCTGGAGTTCACTCGAACTCATGTCCATAGAGTCGGTGATGCTATCCAGCCATCTCATCCTCTGTCGTCCCCTTCTCCTCCTGCCCCCAATCCCTCCCAGCATCAAAGTCCTTTCCAATGAGTCAACTCTTCGCATGAGGTGGCCAAAGTACTGGAGTTTCAGCTTTAGCATCATTCCTTCCAAAGAAATCCCAGGGCTGATCTCCTTCAGAATGGACTGATTGGACCTCCTTGCAGTCCAAGGGACTCTCAAGAGTCTTCTCCAACACCACAGTTCAAACGCATCAATTCTTCAGCGCTCAGCCTTCTTCACAGTCCAACTCTCACAGCCATACATGACCACTAGAAAAAACATGGCCTTGACTAGACGGACCTTTGCTGGCAAAGTAATGTCGTTGCTTTTGACTGTGCTATCTAGGTTGGTCATAACTTTCCTTCTAAGGAGTAAGCGTCATTTAATTTCATGGCCGCAATCACCATCTGTGATTTTGGAGCCCCAAAAAATAAAGTCTGACACTGTTTCCACTTTTTCCCCATCTATTTCCCATGAAGTGATGGGACCAGATGCCATGATCTTAGTTTTCTGAATGTTGAGCTTTAAGCCAACTTTTTCACTCTCTTCTTTCACTTTCATCAGGAGGCTTTTTAGTCCCTCTTCACTTTCTGCCATAAAGGTGGTGTCATCTCCATATCTGAGGTTATTGATATTTCTCCTGGCAATCTCAATTCCAGCTTGTGTTTCTTCCAGTCCAGCATTTCTCATGATGTACTCTGCATAGAAGTTAAATAAGCAGGGTGACAAGATACAGCCTTGACATACTCCTTTTCCTATTTGGAACCAGTCTGTTGTTCCATGTCCAGTTCTAACTGTTGCTTCCTGACTTGGATATAGGTTTCTCAAGAGGCAGGTCAGGTGGTCTAGTATTCCCATTTCTTTCAGAATTTTCCACAGTTTCTTGGGATCCACACAGTCAAAGGCTTTGGCATAGTCAATAAAGCAGAAATAGATGTTTTTCTGGAACTCTCTTGCTTTTTCCTTGATCCAGTGTACACACACCACAAAAAGGCAGGGCAAAATCCAAGGAAATAAAAACAGAAATGCTAATTTGAAAAGACATATATATCTCAATATTCATAGCAGCACTATTTACAATTGCTAAGACACAGAAGTAACCTAAGTGTCCACGAACAGATGAAGAAGATGTGATATATATAAGCACACATACATACGCAATGGAATACTGCAAAGCCATAACAATAACAGCTTTTTCTTTGCAGCACCAAAGATGGACTTTAGAGGGCATTATGCTAAGTTAAATAAGACAGAGAGAGAGAGACAAATACTGTATGATATGACTTATATGTCAAAATGAAAAAATATAATAAGCAAGTGAATATAACAAAAAAGAAGCAGATCCACACAGAGAACAAGCTAGGGATTACAAGTGGAGGAGAAAAAGGGCAATGTAGGAGTGAGGGAGTGAGATGTACAAACTATCTAGAGTAAGTCAGGCTCAAAGATGTATTGCACAAATGAGGACTATAGGCAATATTTTGTAATAACTGCAAATGGAAAGTAACTTCTGAAATTTTCATAAAATTTATAAAAAGAAGGTATTGCTGAGGAAATAAGAGAAAAGATTACTAATGAAAAAAAGAAACTTGAATAAAATTATCAATAGGATGAACATTTTTGTTTTCAAAAGCAAATGGGATAAATCAAAACTAAATATCAAGACAGAAGTCTTAACCCAGACATATCAATTATTAATTTGTATGTTTAAATTAAAATTCTCAGTGAAAAGGTACAGATTGTCAGACTAGATGATTAATAAGACCACATTATATGCGGCTTCTAAAAAACATTAAAAAATGTAGGCTGAAACTAAAGTGTTAAAAATTACTTACTGTGCAAACATTAAGCTAAAGTAGGGTATAGTGGCTATAATAATATCTGACAAGATATATTTCAAATCAAATGTATTATCAGAGTTAAAGAGGGTATTTTATAATGGAAAAAGGATAAATTATTGAAGAAGACCTAACAATCCTAAATATTTCCCACTAACAGAGCTACAAGATATTGAAGAAAAAATTGGCAGTGCTAAAGACAGTAGACAAATCCATGATAAATGTTTAGTATTTCAAAAATCTCTTTCAGTAATTGATAAAATATATAAAATCAGTAAACATGGAGATTTTTGATTAATACTATCAACCAACTTAAGCTCTGTGATCTAACTGACATTTAAAGGACAAACACAACTCACTGTTGAAGCTTAAATATTCCTCTCAAGTGTTCATGGGATGGATGTTCACTAAGGTAGGTCATAAAGAGGGCCATCAAAACAACTCTAAATGAGTATAATTTAAGCAGAGTCTATTTTCTGACCAATGTTTATTCCAAGTAGACGTCATTCTATCGTGAGATACCTATTTCCATCTGTTTCAAATTTTTTAACTGCATGTAATATTTTGTTCAGTACAGGTCTTCTGGAAATAATTGTCTCATATTTCGTGTTATAAAAATATTTTGTTTTCATTTTAAATGATATTTAACTCAGTATAGAATTCTAAACTGGGGAGCAGAGAAATAAGGAACAGTAGTGAGGAGATGCTCAAACCACAATGAATTGGAAGAATTGGATAGAAAGAGCTTCAGCCTGCAATACAGCTGTGACATCTGCCAAGATAATGGTAACCTCATAACAAAGATACCACAATTTTAAAAGGCACATATTAGGCAGGAATATGGATCATCACTCAAGTACCCAAACCATGTTCAGTCATTAACTGGGAGTAGTCTGGGAAGAGGCGGAGTTTGATAAAATGCTCTGGTGGATCCGGAAGTTGTGGCAAATGGAAGATCTCAATTAATTTTATTCTTTCCAACAGTTTCTCTCCTGAAAAGAGTTCTGAGTGGGGCACTCCCATGGCTGGCTCAGAGACTTCCTCATCCTGAGAGAATCTTTGAAAAGGCTGCAACTGACATCTTCCCCTTGACAGAAGATTGAATATGTTCCCCTTGAGCTCAGAAGACTGTCTGCTATCACCTTTTCTATTCAACATTGTACTAGAGGTATGTGTATATATGTGTGTAAATATGAAAGTGAAGGTGAAGTCGCTAAGTCATGTCCGACTCTTTGCAACCCCGTGGACCTTAGCTCGCCAGGCTCCATCGTCCATGGGATTTTCCAGGCATGAATACGGGAGTGGGTTGCCATTTCCTTCTCCAGAGGATCTTCCCGACCCAGGCTCCCCCACATTATAGGCAGATGCTTTACCTGAGTCACAAGAGAAGTATACACACACACACACACATACATATATACACACAAAAATATATATATTTATGCCATATATGTATTGTATATTAATATAAAGGATATTGCATCTGACTTTTGCTGGATGCAGTGTTCTCTCAGATCTTTAAGGATAATAGTAGTAGTATAACAGAATCTCTCAAGTTGCTTCGGTTTGTTTTCATGTGACTTTCTTTCCTAGTGATCTTAATCTATCATCTTACATATAAAATTATTGTTTAGTCACTAAGTTGTGTCTGACATTTTTGCAATTCCATGGACTATAGCCCACTAGGCTCCTCTGTCCATGGTATTTCTCAGGCAAGAGTACTGGGGTTGGTAGCCATTTCCTTCTCCAGGGTATCTTTCCAACTATGGGATTGAACCCATATTTCCTCCACTGGCAGGCAGATTCTTTACTACTGAGCCATCAGGGAAACCTAAGTGTAATATAGTGATACCAAAGAGCAAGTTCAACTAACAGGGTTGTGGGAATACTTGTCCTTCACTATAGATAGATCTTGCTGGCACTATTTGTGGAAATCACTGGTGATAATATTTTTTAGTAATTTTTTCTTTTTGTTGGACTTCCTTCCCATACATTGTATAATAGATAATTCTCATCTCCTGCCTTACGCATGAACACCATTCTCCAAGTTAGAATACCAAATAGCAGAGAAGAAACCCTTGAGTATTCCTTAATCCTCATGAGATCTGTCTCCCAAATCTTCAACTTTTCCTCCCAGGAAAGATAATTTGTATTTTACATGCTAGAGCATAATTCGGAATCTTCTGTTAAGTAGGGAAGCTACTATTTCCTACATATTTGGAGTGGGGAGAGGACACTTGGATATAATTTCTTCTCAATTAGACTTTCAACCAGTCAATCTGCTTGTAAAGGTTGCCTTCTTTTCCCTTTCAGAGTTCACTGCCACCAATTATTATGGTTTCCAGAAACTCTATGGGAATAGTTTAACTTCTTCTTAACTTTTCTAACTGCTAAATTAAGAGTCTGTCTTCTCAAGCTTACTGCATGTAACAGGAAGGCACTGCTATCTCTTTAATCCTTTTAAACACACTTAAAGGGTGTCTATACATGCATGTGTGTGTAGTTTCTCTGTAATTTCAGGATCTCATGCTCTTAGGTTTTACTTTGAGGTTTTAAATTCAATAGCTTGAGTTCTCCTGGTGCTTGTGACTGCTGACTTTCACTTACCATGAACTTTGTAATTTCTGATTTTGAGTTTGTGAGCTCATCTTAATCTGGCCTCTTTTGATTTTCCCCTTTATAAACTTTACATGGAACAATGTTTCCCTCCAGAACAATTTTGCATTTGATTTCTAGACTCCCTAGAGTTTTCACTGCACCAGGATCATTTTTTAATTGCTACATTCTCAGCCTGGGCTATACATATATTGCTAGCATAGTGTAAATTCATGTTCAAATACATCAAAGTTGCAGGGAAATTCTTTTGATTTCTTGTGAGAATTTTTGCCCCACAGGCAGAGTCATGAAAAAGGCAAACTATTTTCTATGGCAACAGATTTAGTTAGTTCTCTCACCAGTAATACTAAAGGTCTTTGATAGTATCTACTCTATGGGAATTTTCTAGGCCTGAAAGCATAGTATCAAATCATGACTGCTTATAATAACGTCGCTCAAGTGTTGTTGTATCATCTTATTTACCTCTGTCTAGTTCTCAATGCATTATTCACTTCTGTCATCTAGAAGGGCTTCATTTTTTATCTGTAAACTACTGCATTAATTTTTAAAATTGTCTTATCTAAAATCTAGTTTTTCAAGAGAAAATAAACAATAGCAATTGCATTAACCCAAGTCCACTACACAATTTAATGTTATAAAGAAACCATAATTTGTGTTTCTTAATAGTGATGTATGTTCAAGATAAAGGACTTACTAAATAGGAATTATTGTGTGTATATTTCATTTTTCAGTATCCTTTATGAAAATCTCAAAGATTTTAGAGCTATTGTACATGATCATGTCTGTCAATCCTTTAGACCTATATTTACATTGGTTATTGGTTTGTTGCACTAGGCAATAATTTTCTCAGTTCTCAAAATAAATGCTTTTTACTTTTTTCTGTCCACTCATCTGTCGACCAAGTGGAAATATTCCAATGTGTCTCAGGTTATATCTTTTTGCTTGGCATTGGGCTCCCAGCTTATTCTTAAGCAGATTTTCTGTAATAAAACAAGAAGCAATTGCTAGCATTTCCTACATTCACGCATCTTTTTGGAATTCAGAATTAGAGATCTGGTTGATTTGTGAGGCTGTCTTTTTCTGCTGATGGTGAGGATGGCTCCCAGTGACACTCTGAAGCTACTTGAGAAGCTGAATGTGACATCCATGGCATGCCTGTGTTCACAGCAGGAGAGACCCTGCACTCAGCTCTGCTCTATTGACCCCTTGCTCAATTTGTCCTTTCATGCCATCAGCCATGATTCAGAAATAGATGCTGCCTTTCTCTGGTTTTCAAGTATCTACAACTTGTCAAATAATATACACATGACAAGGTTGGCCAAGAAGAAACCTGTGTAATTTCATAACATTTCTGCTTCTTAACTCATGATATTGTGAATGGCTTTCTTCCAGATGTATACTATAAAATATATCAGTTCATCAATTATGTTCAAGTATTGATAGCTGTGTACTTTTGTGTATACATGTTTCCTTGGGGGGGCAGAATATATATATAAAATAAAGAATGTGTGAGTGTGTGTGTATATCTATATATCTATATCTATATCTATATCTGGGAGATGGTGAGAACAGGGAAGGCTGGCATGCTGCAGTCCAAGGGGTCGCAAAGAGTCGAACAGAGCTTAGTGACTGAAGAACAACAACAACAAATATAAATAAATATTTAGTTCCCTCGTGTCTCACACAGTAAAGAATCTGCATGCAATCCCTTGGTCAAGAAGATCCTGGAGAATGGATGGAATGGCTAACCACGCCAGTATTCTTTCCTAGAGAATTCCACAGGGAGAGGAACCTGGTGGGGTATAGACCATGGGATCGTAAAGAGTCAGACACGACTGCGTGACTAAAGCTTGTTTATTTGTGTGTGTGTGCATGTGTGTGTGTGTGTGTGCATATGTTAAAGTTAACTTACTTCTTTGAGGAACTTATCTGGTTTCATGGGTTAAACAGCATCTATATTCAGATACTTAAAAATTTAAACTTCAAGCCTTATTCCCTTTCCACTCATATAAACTGTCTAACTGTCTAACATTTATATCTAACTTTCCAATCAATATGTGATAGTAAGGTCAAATTTTCCACTTGTAAAATGTACTGGCTTTATTTCTCATTTTTTGTTCTATACCAGTATTTCCCATGCTGAGAGATTCCATCTTTTGGTTGCTCAAGTGAAAAATACTGAATTATTCATTGAATCTTGTTTACTATAGCCCCATACCCTATCAGTCATTACCTCCTGTTTATATTTCTTCAAAATATGTCTAAAATCTAAAATTCCTGATGCACCCACTATCAGCATATTTAATTGTCTCTCACCTGAATCACTGTAATAGCTCCCAAGGGGTTCTTAGATTTCCTTTTCTCATGCTTTCCTCCAACTGCATATTATCAATATTCTAACCAAAGAAAAATTGTAATATGTTGGATTATATGGCTGTTCTGCTCAAAAATCCATTGTTCTCTATGTTGCCAGTATCAAATGATACATAAGAACAGTCTTATACTATGGGCAGTTTTATCATCACAGTTTTACAAATGGAGTAACAAGGCAGGCAAAGATCCGTTTCTTGACCCATGCTATCTGGGTAAGAGTAGTAATATACAAGGAGGTCAGGTAGTCTTTTTGGAGAATCTATTCTTTCAACCTCTCGCAATAGGTATTGCCAGAAGGCATCACAGGGCAGACACACTGAAACCATAATCACAGAAAACTAGTCAGTCTAATCACACAGACCACAGCCTTGTCTAACTCAGTGAAACTAAGCCATGCCATGTGGGGCCACCCAAGATGGGCGGTTCATGGTGGAGAGGTCTGACAGAATTTGGTCTACTGGAGAAGGGAATGGTAAACCACTTCAGTATTCTTGCCTTGAGAACCCCGTGAACAGTATGAAAAGGCAAAGTGATACGATACTGAAAGATGCACTTGGAGATCAGTGGAGAAATAATTCCAGAAAGAATGAAGGGATGGAGCCAAAGGAAAAACAATATCCAGTTGTGGATGTGACTGGTGATAGAAGCAAGGTCCGATGCTGTAAATACAATATTACATAGGAACCTGGAATGTCAGGTCCATGAATCAAGGCAAATTGGAAGTGGTCAAACAGGTGATGGCAAGAGACAACGTTGACATTCTAGGAATCAGCAAACTAAAATGGACTGGAATGGGTGAATTTAACTCAGATGACCATTATATCTACTACTGTGGGCAGGAATCCCTCAGAAGAAATGGAGTAGCCATCATGGTCCACAAGGGAGTCCTAAATGCAGTACTTGGATGCAATCTCAAAAACGACAGAATGACCTCTGTTCGTTTCCAAGGCAAACCATTCAATATCATGGTAATCCAAGTCTGCCCCAACCAGTAATGCTGAAGAACTTGAAGTTGAAAGGTCCTATGAAACCTACAAGACCTTTTAGAACTAACACCCAAAAAAGCTCAACATTCAGAAAACTAGGATCATGGCATTTGGTCCCATCACTTTATGAGAAATGGATGAGGAAACAGTGGAAACAGTGTTAGACTTTGGTTTTTTTTGGGCTCCAAAATCACTGCAGATGGTGACTGCAGCCATGAAATTAAAAAACGCTTACTCCTTGGAAGAAAAGTTATGACCAATCTAGATAGCATATTGAAAAGCAGAGACATTACTTTGCCAACAAAGGTCTGTCTAGACAAGGCTATGGTTTTTCCAGTAGTCATGTATGGATGTGAGAGTTGGACTGTGAAGAAAGCTGAGCAGCAAAGAATTGATGCTTTTGGACTGTGGTATTGGAGAAGACTCTTGAGAGTCCCTTGGACTGCAAGGAAATCCAACCAGTTCATTCTAAATGAGATCAGTCCTGGGTGTTCTTTGGAAGGACGGATGCTAAAGCTGAAACTCCAATACTTTGGCCACCTGATGCTAAGAGTTGACTCAGTGGAAAAGACTCTGATACTGGGAGGGATTGGAGGTAGAAGGAGAAGGGGACAACAGAGGATGAGAATGCTGGATGGCATCACTGACTTGTTGGCTCTGAGTTTGAGTGAATTCCGGGAGTTGGTGATGGACAGGGAGGCCTGGCATGCTGCAGTTCATGGGGTTGCAAAGAGTCGGAATGACTGAGTGACTGAACTGAACTGAACTGATGCTTTCAACCATGATGTACTATCTTTCAGTGGTAGGTATCTAAGAAGCCTTAAGTGTGCTGCACCTCTTCTCTTCCTACTTCCCTCTGACTTTTCTTCCTTCATTTCCTTTTAGTCTCTCATTTGTTCAGTCCACTGAACTTGATATTCCTCAAAGATTTCAGGAGTCAATCTGTATCAAATTATCTTCACTGATTCTTCCCTGCAGCTAGATGCCAGGGTCCAGCCCGGGTGGATCCAGGGTAATTCGAAAGGGGGACGGAGTAGGCGTCCTAGGAAAGAACTTATTTAATTAGAAGTATAAAGAGAGATTAGAAAGGAATAGTGTAGTAGGAAAATTAGTGGAGAAAAAGTGGCTGAATAATTTGGTTTATGTGGCACACCAATCACCACCTATGTAGGCCACAGGTGTCTTTCCGTTCTCCCAAAGGAGAGGAGGCACTGAAGCCTCCCCAGTCCAATCTTAGAAGCCCAGGCAAAATTAGCAGGCTTGGTGAGTACCCACATTCCAGATGGGAATTCAGCCAGAAGAACGGAGAGCAAGAAAGAAACGACACAGGGGAATCAGTTTTTCCAGAAACGGATCCCATTTCTTTATTTTTCAGGTTTGCTTATATACTTTTTGTTATACATAGGGATGAATACAGAGTCACATGGGGGTCAGCAGTCCTGACCTTTATCAAAATCAGGTGCTTCACATAAATGTATAAAAAAAGGTCTTAGGGCCTTACATCATCTTATGGCCATGAGGCCTGCTGACATTTTATGACCCTTTTTTTCTGATAACGGTCAGTTAACCAGAAAACTTATTTTTTCCAAGGGTGTTTTTTCTTAAACAAGGCACCACCCTCTGAAGGTACCAGATAAAGTTGCATTCCTATAGGGTTACGGTGTAGTGGGTTACAACTAAGAAAGGGATTTATTTAACATAAGGTTAACATGATTAATCTTAAAAGTTAATACTTATTTCTCCTATATGCTAGTTATATTCATTATAAGAGCAGGAAATATGGAGATTTAGCAGTAAAACATCAGCCCAACAAATGAAAATGCTTTCACCAAGGTTCCCCTTAAGATCTATTTAGTATTAAGATAATGATAAAGTTACATTTTTGCATAGCAAGGACACAGTGATTTATAACAGAGTACAGTGATCTATTACAAAAGAGAAAATTAATTAACTCAAAAAGTCTAGTATTGCTAACATCAAAAACTACTATATTTCCTTTTCTATATTCCAAATACATTGATTAATATATTTCCAAGTGCCTAAGGATATAGAGGCCTGGTGGCAATCATTGACTCAACAATGAGAAAAGCCCTATGCTAATTAAGACTTTCAAAATACTCCAAGCTCTCTGTGCTGTTTATGGTTGAGAGGTAGTAAACAATCATGTGCTTGGCAGGAGTATGGATAATCTTGTCACACAAGCTAGTCTGCCAGCAGAGAGGTTTGACCTGAGACACCCTTGTCACACCCAGGGCAGGGAATTAGCAGCAATTATTGGCACAACAAATGAAAAACCTTTCACCAATACAATTCCTAACCAGCCCACTATACTAATAATTTCTAACTTCGCCAAAGAATGTGCCTTTAGTAAGTCTAAAACATCTCATCCCTCTCACGGTTGGGAGGCTGTAAACAATCACATGTGGTCAGAGGAACCTGTACAGGCAGGCTAGATAACCTTCAGAGGAGTTCGTAAGTTGAAACACTCTTGTCATGCCCAGGAATGTTTATTGACTTGGAGCTATAAGCTAACTCCTTCTCTGAGAGAGGTAATGGGGGTCAGTTCCCCGTAAAGTCAGAGGTATAGATCAGAGCATGAAACAGTGAAGTAGGTAGACTCTGGTTTTGGGGGTAGATGCTCAGGAACAGGGGGTTTCCTGAGGCTTGATCACGCCTTTGCGTATGCCGAAGCCTGCTTCCTCATGACCTTTGCCATGGGCGGAGCTCCTCACGCTGGCTCCGGGCAGCTAGATTTCTCCTCTACCAAAAATTAACTTGGCTCACACTCTTATTGCGTTCCTCCACTCTGATGCTGCATTCTCACTCAGGCCTATCTTGTCTTAATTGAAAATTTCAACATTCCCGCTCCTGGCCGTACACTATTCTAGATCCAGTCAATGTTTGTCCATAAACTTAACAGCCTCTAACCTACTATTACATTTATTTCCGTATAAATTACATTTAGTTTATTTTGGCATCATATAGAAAAAGCAAAGAGGGAAACAAAATTACCAATTTAGTAAATAATAAAAGTTACATTTTATAATAATAATCAATCTTTAATTTATGTGTAGCTTTTCCTCTGAATTTATTATGAAATATTTACTAACAATTCTCAACTGTGATAAGTGAATTTGTAGTGCAGGTTTAAGGATAGACTGAGGTAGAAATGATTAAGGCTGACTTTAAAAACAGACTAAACTAAATATAACAAACATTAACTGACATTTTTATTACTATTATCAGGCTCACTGTCATTTCTCCTCCAAGCAATTTTCACTATATATAACTCCTTTTATAAAAGGTAAAAGCACTTTGAAAATATGCTATTAACACATTTTACCAAGCACTTCGTAAATCGTAATATTTATGTTAAATAAGATCTAAGTCATCACAAATGCTTATGAGGTTTTTATATTCCATATTTTTATAAGTAATTCCATGTACAGAGTTTAAATGTTTCATTGACGTTTATTCAGTAGGCAACTTATCCAAAGTTTAGATTCAGTATTTTCTTTCACTAGAGAATAGGTTCATTGCTTACTGATATCCCCAAATTTCTTCTCACTATCGTCATTATTGAAAAAAGAAACCTCTTATGAAAATTATCAGTTACCCTAAGAATATTTATTACTGTAGCTAATGTCATTTCACAGTACCCCTTTTCTTAAATGGTTTAAAATATTAGCATAAGTCTAATATAAATTTTACCTTTTCTATTAGTTTAATTTTACCTGGGAATTCAAATATATTTTTATATATACTGACATAAATTATAAATAAGAGGTCAAATACAGGGCAGTCTGCAATGGCAGTCATACACACAGTTACAGAAATGTAATTAATTCCTGCTCATTCTTATATGCTTCTTATTCTCTGAAATTCTTTTGATGTTGATTTCTCCCCAGATATATATTTCATGGTCTGTGATTATCAAGAATATTCTTTGTTCAACTTCTAATATAAGTTTATGTATGGTGGATTAAAATTTGTAAGGTAGAATAACTTTCAGCTTTTACAACATCTCTTGAACACTATCATAAGTTAATTTGGAATAGGGCTATTTCTTGAACAGACTAATATCTAGATATTCATTATTAGCATAAAAGATTCTTCATTGTTCCTTGTATATTCAACTGATATTTTTCATTTGAATATATATCATATGTGTAAGATTTTCTAAATAAAATTTGAGGAAGACATAGAGAATTGAGTTTTAAGATGAACATGTTTCAGCTACTTTTTAAAGTAGTTAAATAAAGAAGCTGTAATATCTTCTTAAAATAATATTTAGAAAAATAACTGCACTAAAACATGTCAGGTATTATAGGAAACTATATTCAGAACCAAATAAATATAAGACAGTTGTAATGCCTCAAAATATGTTTTTGCAAATTTTTTCAAAAATTGTAAAAAAAAAAAAAAAGAAATTCTAAATCTCAAATATTAAATTAGGAAATATAACAATCTGACTTCAACTGATCTGTAATTTGCCTATTTGTAACATTTTGAATTGTGTTACTGGAGAAAACTCTCAAGAGTACCTTGGACAGCAAGAATATCCAACCAGTCCATCCTAAAGGAAATCAACCCTGAATATTCACTGGAAGGACTGATGCTGAAGCTGAAGCTTCAGCACTTTGGCCACCTGATGTGAAAAACTGACTCATTGCAAAAGACCCTAATGCTGAGAAAGATTGAAGGCAGGAGGGAGAAGGGGATGAGATGGTTGAATGGCATCACCGACTCAACAGACATGAGTTTGAGCAAACTCCTGGAGATGGTGAAGAACAAAGAAACCTACAGTTTCTTGCTACAGTTCATGGGGTCACAAAGTGTCAGACATGACTGAGCAACTGAACAGCAGCAACATAGAAGTAATAATGCCTGCATTTCCTTCCTCACAAAGATTTTGTAACATGAAGTTGAAACTTTCATAAGCTTCTTAAAGAAATTAAACCTCCGTAATCTATTTGTGCTACCATTGTTTTTCTAGCCTACACCTCTGTTAGGGTCTTCCCAGGTGGCGCTAGTGCTAAAGAACCAGCCTTCCAGTGCAGGAGACTTAAGAGATGAGGATTCAATCCCTGGATTGGGAAGATCCCCTGAAAGAGGGCATAGCAACCCACTCCAATATTCTTGCCTGGAGAATCCCACAGACAGAGGAGTCTGCTGGGCTACAGTTCATAAGGTTGCAAGGAGTCAGACACGATTTAGTGACTTAGCACACATGCACGCCTCTATTACAGTCCTCATCTCCAAACATTCTATTCAACAAAACAGGCTAATGCAATTATATTATGTAGTGTTACCACAATCAATTGAAAACTTTCACACCACTTAGCCTGTATTCCAATATCCCCCTCAAAGATGTTTCTTCATCTTAATTTGTCTCTATTTTACTCATTTGGGGACCTATTCTGCTTCAGGAGGAGAAAGCAGGAATGTAAGGGGACGTCAGAGGATGAGATGGTTGAATGATATCACCAACTCAATGGACATGAGTTTGAGAAAACTCTGGGAGATGGTAAAGGACAGGAAAGCCTGACATGCTGCAGTACATGGAGTTACACTATAAAGCCTTAAACAACAGAAATTTAGTTTCTTACTATTCTGGAGACTTAAAGTTCAAAACCAAGGTGTCAGCAGGGTTACTTCCATCTGAAGGCCGAGAGGAAATGTTGTGCACTAGAGCTCCCTTGTTGACTTCAAGACGGCTGTCTTCTCCCTCTGTCTCTTTATATTATCTTCCCTGTGTGTGTGTGTCTGAGTTTTCCCTTCTATACTGGACTGGGGCTCATCCTAAGGACCTTATTTGAATTTTACTATGTCTATAAAGATACTATCTCCAAATCAAGTCACTTTCTGAGATACTGGAGATTAGGATTTCAACATACGAATTTTAGGCAAGCACAATTCAATTCATAAGAGTATCCTAAAGTGGCAAGTACTGAGGAAGCAAAAGCCAGACAAAAAAGGAAAGATATACCATCTGAATGCACAGTTCCAAAGAATAACAAGGAGAAAGAAGAAAGCCTTCCTAAGTCATCAATGCAAAGAAATAGAGAGAAACAATAGAATGGGAAAGACTAGAGATCTCTTCAAGAAAATTAGAGATATCAAGGGAAAATTTCATGCAAAAATGAGAACCTAAAGGACAGAGACAGTATGGACCTAACAAAAGCAGAAGATATTAAGAAGAGGTGACAAGAATACACTGAAGAACTACACAAAAAAGATCTTCACAACTCAGATAATCACAATGGTGTGACCACACTCCTAGAGCCAGACATCCTGGAATGTGAAGTCAAGTGGGCCTTAGGAAGCATCACTATGAATAAAGCTAGTGGGGGTGATGGAATTCCAGTTGATTTATTTCAAATCCTAAAAGATGATGCTGTGAAAGTGCTGCACTCAATATTTCAGCTAATTTGTAAAACTCAGCAGCAGCCACGGGACTGGAAAAGGTCAGTTTTCATTACAATCCCAAAGAAAGACAATGGCAAAGAATGTTCAAACTACTGCAAAATTTCACTCACCTCACACGCTAGCAAAGTAATCTTCAAAATTCTACCAGAGAGGCTTCAAAAGTACATGAACCGAGAACTTCCAGATGTTCAAGCTGGATTTAGAAAAGGCAGAGGAACCAAAGATCAAATTGCCAAAATGCATTGGATCATAGAAAAAGCAAGAGAATTCCAGAAAAAAGCTTTTATTTCTGCTTCATTGACTACAGTAAAAAGCCTTTTGCTGTGCGGATTAGAACAAATTGTGGAAAATTCTTCAAGAGATGGGAATACCAGACCACCTGACCTGCCTTCTGAGAAATCTGTATGCAGGTCAAGAAGCAACAACATTTAGCACTGGACATGGAACAATGGACTTGTTACAAATTGAGAAAGGAATACAAAGCTGTATATTGTCACCCTGCTTATTTAAATTATATGCAGAGTACATCATTTGATATGCTGGGCTGGATGAAGCACAAGCTGAAATCAACGTTGCTGGGAGAAATATCAATAACCTCAGATAAGCAGATGACACCACCCTAATGGGAGAAAGCAAAGAAAAACTAAACAGCCTCTTGATGAAAGTGAAAGAGGAGAGTGAAAAAGTTGGCTTACAATTCAACATTCAAAAAACAAAGATCATGGCATCTGGCCCCATCACTTCATGGCAGATAGATAGGGAAACAATGGAAACAGTGAGAGACTTTATTTTTGGGGTCTCCAAAATCACTGCAAATGGTGACTGTAGCCATGAAATTAAAAAATGCTTGCTCCTTGGAAGAAAGCTATGACCAATCTAGACAGCATGTTAAAAAGCAGAGATGTTACCTTGTTGACAAAGGTCCCTCTAGTCAAAGCTATGGTTTTTTCTAGCAGTCATGTATGGATGTGAGAGTTGGACCATAAAGAAAGCTCAGCACCAAAGAACTGATGCTTTTGAATTGTGGTGTTGGAGAAGACTCTTGAGAGTCCCTTGGACTATAAGGAGATCAAACCAGTCAAGCCTAAAGGAAATCAGTCCTGAATATTCATTGGAAGGGCTTATGCTAAGTTCCAGTAGCTTGGCCATCTGATATGAACAACTGACTCACTGAAAAAGACCCTGATGGTGGCAAAGATTGAAAACAGAAGGAGAAGGGGATTACAGAGGTTAAGTTGGTTGGATGGCATCACCGACTCAATGGACATTAATTTGAGTAAGCTCCAGGACTTGGTGATTAATTTTTTAATGTATGAATGTCAATTTTAAAATTCTATGATATATATATATATATATATATCCATTAAATTAAATTAAATTGTATTGTTCTGAAATACATCTTTTGTACATATTTGAGGAAAAAAAAAAAAGATTTCTGGTCACAAGTCTTTCCTTCCCACTGCTGCTGCTGCTAAGTCGCTTCGGCAGTGTAAGCTATCTAAAATGCACGGGGCTCATATTATTCTGTTGTTGTTTAGTCACTAATCTATGGCTAACTCTTTTTTGACCCCATGGATTGTAGCTTGCCAAGCTCCTCTCTCCATGGGATTTCCAAGGCAAAAATATTGGAGTGGGTTGCCTTTTCCTTCCCCAGAGCAAATTTCTTACCCAGGGATTGAACCTATGTCTCCCACTTGGCTGGCACATTCTTTACCACTGATCCACCAAAGAAACCCATTAAGGTGCTATTATTTTTATATATGCATGCTCAATAGATCTGAAAACAATCAAAGTATGGATAAATTGAGAAAAATTATGTTTGTTAAGATGATTGGCATTCATAAGTGCTGTCATCTCCATCTCAATGGCATCTCCAACTATAACTGTATCACTGTTATAGTTATTCAGACAGAATCCACCTAAGATTTGAAAATATACAAGACAGAGAATATATCATAGATCCCAATACCTTCGTGAAACACTGGAATGGGTATCCAGATATTATAAAGCATTCCCTTTAATTTACACCAATGGGAACAAAAATATTCTAATATAGACAACTTTTGAAAATGTTCCAGCCTACATATAAAAATAAGTGAATAGTTTATTACTAAAGAAAAAATGAAATACTGAAAGACATAAAATAATACATAAAATCATATCAAAGGAAACAACAAATAAGGTGAAAAGACAACCCTCAGAATGGGATAAAATAATAGCAAAGGAAACAACAAAAGAATTAATATTCAAAATATACAAGCAGCTCATACAACTCAATACCAGAAAAACAAACAACCCAATCAAAAAGTGGGGAAAAGAACTAAAAAGACATTTCTCCAAAGAAGACATACAGATGGCTAACAATCACATGAAAAGATGCTCAACGTTACTTATTATTAGTGAAAGTGAAGTCACTCAGTTGTATCTGACTCTGCGACCCCATGGACTATAGCCTGCCAGTCTCCTCCATCCATGGGATTTTCCAGACAAGAGTACTGGAGTGGGTTGCCGTCAGGGAAATGCAAATAAAAACTACAATGAGGTGCCACCTCATACCACTCAGAATGGCCTTCATGAAGAAGTCTACAAACAATAAATGCTGGAGAGGGTGTGGATAAAAGTGAACAATCTTGCATTGCTGTTGGGAATGTAAACTGATACAACCACTATGGAAGATGGTATGGAGATTCCTTAACAAGCTAGGAATAAAACTACCATATGACCCAGCAATCCCATTCCTAGACATATACCCTGAGGTAACCAAAATTGAAAAATGCACATGTACCCCAATGTTCATTGCAGCACTATTTACAATAGCTAGAACATGGAAGCAACCTAGATATCCATAGACAGATGAATGGATAAAGAAGCTGTAGTGTATATATACAACACAATACTAAGCCATAAAAAGGAATGCATTTGAATCTGTTCCAATGAGGTGGATGAACCTAAAGCCTATTATACAGAGTGAAGTAAGTCAGAAAGAGAAATATAAATATCGTACACTGACACATATATATGGAATCTAAAAAGATGGTACCGATGAATTTATTTTCAGGGCAGCAGTGGAGAAAATAGACATAGAGAACAAACCTATGGACACAGGGGGAGGGGAGGAGGGAGAAGGTGAGATACATGGACAGAACAACATGGAAATTTACAATACCATATGTAAAATAGATAGTCAATGAGAATTTGCTGTGTGACTCAGGGAACTCGAACAGCAGCTCTGTGACAGGTTGGAAAGGTGAAATGGAGAGGGAGATCGGAGGGAACTTCCAGAGGGAGGGGACATGGGTGTACCTATGGCTAATTTTTATTGATGTATGACAGAAAAATCACAAAATTCTGTAAATCAATTAGCTTTCTATTAAAAAAAATAAAGATGAACAAAAAAATTCCATTAATACATAAAGATAGTAGTATGTTGTCTTTGAGATATACAGATGGCTATAGATGACTAATACCAAGACTAAATGTAAATGCATATGATCTTTTGAATATAATATAATACTGAAAAATGGAGAAGGAAATGGCAGTGCATCTCAGTATTCTTGCTTGGGAAATCCCATGGATAGAGGAGCTTGGCAAGCTACTGTCCATGAGATTGCAAGAGTCTGACATGACTGAGTGACTAAGCAACAAGAACAATATTAAAAATAATAATAATATTATTTAAATAATATAACTCTGAACTCAATATGAAGAAATATTTAACTAAATTATTGTGAAATTTGGAATGCCAATTGCTGAATTATTTTCTTGTGCCATGTGTTTATACTGCCTATGAGAGGGCTTTTAATTTAGATAATGAAAAAAATGATTTGAAAAATTCCCATTAATATATTGTACTTAGGTCCCTGTGCACGATTCTGTGTATAGGTCTGTGTATGTGTGTGCATGCCCCCAAACACTTACACACTTGTCTGACACTTCCTTTTAGCTAACAACCTTCCTTTTAGATAGTAACCCAAACATCTAATAGAATAGAACTCTTTGTCTTAGTAGAAAAGCAAAGGGTTAATGCTCATTTTTAGCTTTTTTGATTTGTTTTATTGATTATTCTGAATATTTTAACTTTTATAGAATTTTTCTACTCTTTAAATGGCTAAAATATATACCAAATGATACTTTTCACAGAATGAAAAATTTATAATACTTAGTACAGTCTAGTATTGTTTCCCTGTGTTTTTATTTTATAGACGTTATTTTCTTACTTTTTTCAAATCTTATTTTGATTCATATTTGTTCCTAAAATTTGAAAGCAATATTCAATTATATTTGTTAAAACATACACTTTTCAAAATGTTTAAAATTTTGACTAATTTTGAGTTCTTTCAAAGCTAAGAAAGATTTTTCAATATGCAGTCCTGGGACTCTAGTTTCTGTTCAGTAATTAGAATTCTCTAGATTTAAAATCAATTCAATACATAACAAAGATGTTCTGTTGGTAAAATACATTTTTGCTTGTTGCCTTCTGATCATTCCTCTTTTCTTTGGCATCCTAAGGGATTATACCTCTGTATCCTCTATTTCTCCTCAAAGATTTTACACACACTTGGGTGCCATTGACATAAAATTTATCATAAATTCTACATCATGGTAGAATTTTGTAAATTTCAGTACTCAAATAAATATTTTTATAATGAAAAATCACTGTTAGATATGTGATACATTCGATACATAAACTAGCCTATCTTTTTCTTAAAAGAAGTGCTTGTAATATCTAATTATGCTATAAAGTGAGCCGAATCAATCTGCCCCAGGTAGTACAGCTGCAAGGCTTAGTAATTTTTTATAGTACTGACTCCTTAAAAACATTAATGTAAAATAACATAATTCTTTCAAACTGAGCTTTTCTTACTTTTACCAGCATGCTACGCAGAATGATTTCTTACTTTTAGCAGCATGTTAGGCAAATTTAACAAGTGAATGACACTTTAAAGCAAAAAGAAGAAATGTATTGGTTTAAATATTTTAAATTATGTTTATAAAACCACCAGAACAAATAAATTATACACTCACTTGAAATTATTTTAGAGATTAAGAACTTAAATATGTTATTAAGAAATAAACTAATATTTTAACTATAAAGAATAATGTGGTTTGCCTCTCTGTGTACTGTTCTGAGTTATTCTAACATTTCAAATATATATATGACTTCTATTAAATCTGTGAACTTTCATGTAGATTTTTGAAAAGAATAACTTTTTAATTAATGTTTTGCTTATCTTTTCTTTATTAAAATACACTACACAATAGGAAATGATATAGTTTCTCTTCACAGGAAGATCACATAAAAGTATAATGAGTATTTCATTAAAAAAAATTTACCACCACATTACTCATAGGTTTGTTGTTAGTTACAATAAAAGCCATAAAACACTAATATATCAGGTGTTATTTATTGAGGTGATGTGTCAATTGCCAAATTCTACATATCGACTTTTAGAAGAATGTTTATGTTGAGAATAATGACTGCATTACCCTTACAAAGTATAAAATATTGTGAAACCATACTTTTAATTCTCACTTTGTCTACATTTTGAGATAATTTATTTATCCAATTCTAATTATGATTAAGTAACAAGAACAAGACATTATGTACTAAAATTAACTATAACATAAACAAACAGAAAAAAAAACAAAAAATGCTTGACAAAAGTGAACAAATGTTTCAGACATTAGACATTGCAAGGTATGACTTTGAAGAAAACAAATGAGTTATTCTTAATGTTAGCTCAGATCTCCTATTATAAATTTTTAATTCTAAAATAAGGTATGGAAAATCAAACAGAGTTCAAAAGCCTTACTGAAATGAGAAGGTAGAGACTGGAATCTGGAATGGCTGAGATGGCTGAAACTTATAAAGCAAAGTTCTAGAAGAAAACTACAAAGAAAACACTCCAGAAATGTGCTTATGGTCCAATTGATATGCTCAACATGAAACTATTCAAGTGTGAAGAATAATTCTAAAAGCCCAGGAAAAGAAAAACTGAAAGACTGTAAACTTAAAACTTTTCATTAATCATGCAGGACAAGAAGCTATTTGAGATACATACAAGCAAAATGACTAGTTTTCAGTGACCACCTGTGCCATTTAGGGGAGATACTGGAAGTCTCATGTTTTAATAGGGCTGAACCATCTTGGAGTAAATGTTACAGTTTATATTCTCTAAAAAAGCTATCTTATTGACTCACAAATAATTTAACAGTCAGCCCAAACACTCTTCAAGAAAGAAATCAAAATCCAGTCATTCAACAAGAAAATACAATGAAGAGCATCTTACTAAAACATGACAAGCAGCAGAAAATTTCCAATAAATGTATCAATAAACTTGAAAGCAAAGTTAGATCATTTAATGAAATAAAAAGCACCAGAGACTTAGTAATCTATGAGGAAATTTCATTTTGTTTAACATATGTGTGATCACAGACCTTCATTTTCTATATTGTTTTATGTTATTTGCTTACTAGATATTTGACACAATTCACCCTTAAATAATTTTAAAAATTTTGGTCTGAAATTATATATGTGTGTGTGTGAGTGTGCATACATGCACGTGTGTGCATTAAATTTACTTGTTGGTTTATTTCTGGATTTTTAATTTTACTTAAGTTGATTGACTTACAGTTATTATTCCTTATTGTTTTAGTCTCAGTAGAGTCTGGAGGAATAGAATGTGCATTCCTGAGGCTGACATTTTGATAATCTTTTTTAGTTTAATTTTTAATTCCAATCTCAAATTTGCTGATAATTTTTAAACAATTTCTAATGTTTTTGAACTGACTCATTGGAAAAGACCTTGATGGTGGGGAAGATTGAAGGCAGGAGAAGGGGACAACAGAGGATGAGATGGTTGGATGGCAAGACCGACTCAACTGACATGAGTTTGAGCAAGCTCTGGGAGTTGGTGATGGACAGAGAAGCCTGGCATGTCTCAGTTCATGGGGTGGCAAACAGTCGGACAGGACTGAGCAACTGAACTGAACACTTTTGATTGCTTTCTCTATTACTTCTTTTTTCAACTTTTTAAAATTTTTAGTTGCATAATTATTTTCTTTTTATTTTCTCCTTCTTTGGGATTTAAATTTGCTCATCATTTGTCCAAATTCATAAACTTTAATTAACAACTGATTTCAATTGCTACCTTGTTTTGAATATGTTTTTAATACTAAGCCTGTGGAAAATTACAGCAATAGGTCTTAAAGGTGATATATCAGGATCTAAGGAATGCAGTGTTGGATCAGCTTGATTTATGTAGAACAAGGAGAGATTCTGCTTTCATTGTGTTAACTCAGGTGCCTGGAAATGACTAAGACTTTGCCTGGTTGGTTGATGCAATCATCAATCCAAAAGTGATTTAGCAAAACAGAGTTGAATTGCCTGAACTTATTTCTTGTTCTGTAGAAAAAAGTATTGAGAGGGAGAGAGAAAGGTCAGAAATTTAGAAAGACCAGAAATTTAGAGAGCATCTATCATATAAAACTTGTTTACTCATTCTCTACCAATGTTCTCTGGGAGGAAAAAAGAGTTCTTCATAAAGGCTGTGATTGAGATGGTTTTAGTATTTTCAAATATGAAGGCTACTATCCACAAGCAGAGCATGCCAATGGAAGTGATGTCATGAAGTGAGCTCAGGCTCACTGAAATACCTAGAGATGACAGGATCTGTGATGGCTGTGGTCAAGTGGCAAGTCTTAAATGCCATTTATGAGATGCTTATGGTTATCATAATGGGCAGCAGAGTCAAACAATTAGAATTGCTTGGGTCATAGATGTTTTTGATGTGGCTGGTTGACTAAACTCCCAATGGAAACAGATAGGCAACCTACTGAAGTTATATTTGTTTTGCATAGGCAGGAAATATCCATATTTGTTGAACAGAAATGACTAGAATCACCATAATGGTTAAAAATACAGGCCTTATCAATTCCAGACTTGACCCAGTTTATACAAAGAACTTCAAATATAGGTAAAATTATATCTGCTTACGGAAGTACCTTCCTGCTTAACCAAATTGTGTTCTGTAATTTTCCCTTTAACAAATCTGAAAATCTAGCCATAGATAACAACACAGATGAGCCCTGAGAATATTATGCTAAGTGAAATTAGCCAATTGCAGAAGAGAAAATACTACATAATTCATTTATATGATGTATCTAAAGTAATCAAAATCGTAGAAGTGGAGAGTAGAATGGTTGTTGTCAAGGGCTAAGGGGAATAAAAATCAAGAGCTATTCAACACGTAAAAAATTCCAGTTAAGCAAGATGAGTGTTATAGAGATCTGTGTAAATCTGTGCCTATAATTAAAAATACTGCATCAAACACTTAATTTTTTTTAATAGGGTAGATATAATGCCCAATATTCTTACCACAATAACAAGAGTGGGACATGGGACTATTTACCAGGGTAGTTGTTCATTAACAAAGGCAGAATAAACCAAGTTCATAAAATAATGGCTGCAAACTGAAACTGGTATCTGGAGACCAAAAACGTCATTGTATTCAACCAATCAGAGAATAGCTTTATGACTATCTGGTAATCAATAGCATTTCAACTTAAGTTCATTGTGTAGGCCTACATCTTCATCAAACCTCTCTGTGGTTATTTCCCCAGTTCCAGAATGTGTAGTTTCAACAAACATACATAACAAGTGGCACTCAACAATTTCTTATGGGTTTTTATAATCCATGGAAGGATGATTTATACTCTAGAGAAAGCCAAATGCCTTTATCTACAAAAGTAGTAAGTTAAAGGCAATACCATATAGAGGGACACCAAAGATTAATGCCACCATCAAGAACCTGAAAGAGGCTGCCATCAAGGACTTGAAAGATGCAAGAGTAGTGATTTCCACCATAATCATATCCAATTTGACTATTGTCCTATACACAAACTGTAATTTGAAAAATGATGGCTTTACATTAACTTAAAAAAAAAAAAACAACTTAATTATCTAATGCTACATAATGAAACAGCCCAAAACTTTGGTATAAACCAATTTTGTAGATTTTTCTCCTCAGTAGTCATTTTTAAGCATCTAAACATCTAAGAGTGTCTATTATTGAATTATTTAATAGGAATTTTGAGTTATTATAAATTATCATCAAATTAAACCACTTTGAAATTTTAAACTGGGGAAGCATCTTGACAAATTTTATATTCTTGGTGGTATTTTCTCCTGAAATGTTTGCATTTATTTAATAAAGTACTAAACCCTTACTACAACTTAAAATATTCTAACAGAGCCCAGAGTACCGGAAAACAAAGGCACTTTTTGTAAGTGGGTCATTAGATGTAATCTTAAGAGATTCCACCTCTCCATTTTTGCTTCTTTGTTCCGTATCTAAATATTCTGAAAATGGAAGAAAATAAATCATATTATTTATTAGTTCAGAGCATAGCATACATTTGTATATCTGAACTTCATGAAACACTATCTTCAATCTTTCAATTAATGGATTTTTTAATTGGACACTTTACATATCTTTACAGGGAAATGTTATATACAAAAATTTATTTTGTATTAGTGATGTTTAGTATGTTCACAGATGGTAGAATTAATGGACAGATGGAAAACATACATTCATTCAGAATAAGCGTCTATTTCAATGAGAGCAAACAATACCCCATTGTACAAAGGGAACAGTTTGATACTGTCAATTTGCTAGTAGGTAAATGGCTCAGAATACTATGCATGGAGTAAGTACATTTAACTTACACTAAATTTTACTGCTAAATACTTCATTTGCCAGCAGAAGGACCATTCGTAAATATAGAAATCAACAAATGGTCCTTCTGCTGGCAAATGAAGTATTCAGCAGTAAAATTTAGTATAAGTTAAATGTACTTACTCCATGCATAGTATTCAGTTTTCATTTTTACCAAGACAATTTGATCATGAGCTCACTTGAAAGACTATCTAGAATTGGCATAATAACTTACAAGCATTCAGACAGTAACTCATTTTTCCAACCTTTCTATTCAAGCTATCTTCACTACCAAAGCTGAGAGTTAAAACCTTATTCTGAAATGTCACCCAAGCCCCATTATCCTCTGAATTAGTTCTTATACATAAATTCACATTCTAAGCAAAGTAGAGATGTACTGTTTAAACATAATCTTTTGTATTTGACATCTTGGTGGTGCTTCAGAGATTCTAATGAGCTGGGAAATAAATCTGTAACAGGTAGCTCCAGCTGATGGAAATAAATTAAACTCTGTTTAACAAGGTTCAATTATTTTTTACCCTCAGCAGTCAACTAGGTAAAAATAACCCCCACTGCAGGCCATGTGTAGGATATTTCAGCAGGAGAGGTCAGTGTGGGAAGGTGAAGAATCTGCTTATGCAGTATACATATGACTTCAGTTTATGCTTGGGTTCAATCTCTTTCGTACACTTTAGTTGGTACTGTAATTACATTTATTTAAATGGCTAGGTGGATCAGACTAAGTTTGGAATAGGCAGCTTGGACTTCATGTTCACTTGGGCTTCATGTTATATTAGGGCCAGTGGGAAGTCAGGTACTAAAAAGAAATGTGAAGATTTATTGACCAAAAACAGTAAAGCACAATTTTATGGGCTTCCATGGATTCCATGCTGCAACAGAATTTGCCCCACAACTAGTCCATATAGCACACATAGTCAAATGTTTTATCACTGTGGGAATGCAATCAGAACCTAAAGAACTGGAAGCTTCTTTAGCTGTTACTGAATTGGTAAAAAATAGCATATCAAAATAGAATATCTTTCCTCAAAAGTCAGTCTCAGTAAAATTTAGTCCTCTTAATGACAGAAAAGACAGAGTATGCCTTTTCCCTTCAGTTGTAAGGTAACATTCTACCCTGTTTACATCACTGGTTGAACAACAAAGTTTGAAGAAGTGTGAGACCACTCAACTATCCCTAAAACATCTATCTCTTTCATAACAATGACTTAACCAAGCCTCTCTTAGAAGGTCCAGGTACTTGCTCTTCAGGTTCTAAGAGGCATGATGCCAACACATGTTAAATAGAATATATGGGAAAAGCAATTAGAGATTCAACTTTTGTACAAAAATGGAAGGATAATTCATTCCCTAAGAGTAAAATGAAATATGCACTTTTGTCACTGTCTTTTGAAAACATTTCCTTCTCTTATTAATTCTTATCCCAAGGGAGGAAAATAACTAATGTCATCAGTAGATATACAAGTAGCTTTATTAATTTGCTCAAGTAGGGAGACTACATCTGGACAGCATCTGTAACCAGATTCATCACCCAATTAAACTGATGATTATCTGTCATTCTCTAATTCCCATCTGTCTATTGAGCCAATTGAAGTGGATAATTTAATGAGAATGTGTTAGTAATCACTTTCGTGTATTTAAAGGCTTTAATGTGGACAAATCTCTGCATTTCTACCAAGAGCAATATGTTTGTAGAGGGTTGTGTGTGTGTTATTTGCTTTGATTTGTTATTTTAAAAAATGGATTGTAAACTCTAGGGATTTCTATCTGAATCTTCTTCTAAAATTCAGATTCCAACATAAGCTGTATATTTATATGTTTACACTTATAAAGCCCCAGAAATCACAGTAGGGATATATGTGGAGATCCACCTGGACATTTTGAAGTATTTCTTTATTAAAAAAAAAAAAAAGAATAAAAAATTAGTTAATTTTTAGTAAGTGATTTATTGTATATAAGTAAAAAAAGAGCTGATAATTTCCACTTGAATCAGATGAAATACTATCATAAAAATAAAAAATCTGAATAGTTTTATATGGGTAAGGATACAGTTCTTTCTTTTAAAAAATTGTTATTGGAGTAAGTTGATTTATAATATATCAAGGCCTTTCTATCAAAATTGTAGTTATCACCTAACTGCCTTATGCTCTAAAACTCAGTTATGAACTACAAATTTTCTTTAGTTCATAAGAATTTATAATAGCTCAAATTCAAATCTAATATTTCTTTAAAGTGTTGATTTTTTTCATATACAATGATTTTGATAGTTGTCTAGAGTCCCTTGGTAGTGATTAAGAGAAATAAATTTAGTATCTATTAATAGTGTTATTGTGTGGTCTCCTTCTGATGTGTCTAAACTTCCATTTCTCAGATAATTTTAGGTCTATTAATTTATATGGATCTAGGGATTAGCTTTTAGGGGTCAAGCATATATTGTGATGGCTCAGGATATATCTAGCAAACATGGAAATTTTGAGGTTATATAACCCAAGTTGAAAATTAATTGGGCATTTATAATTCCACAATTAATTAATACTCAAAATATTTCTAGCTCAGACTATTGTGACCCTACTGGCTCTTTGGTATCTACTTTCACTTAATCTACAAAAGTTAGTTTTTACTAATGGATGTCTGCATGTTGTAGTCCATGGGGTTGCAAAGAGCTGGACATGACTTACTGATTGAACAACTACAAAAACAGAATAGTCCATCCAAAAGCAGCAAAATACTGAACAGACATTGTATAGGAGACAGGGATCAAGACCATCCCTAAGAAAAAAGAAATGCAAAAAAGCAAAATGGCTGTCAAAGGAGGCCTTACAAATAGCTGTGAAAAGAAGAGAACTGAAAAGCAAAGGAGAAAAGGAAAGATATAAGTATCTGAATGCAGAGTTCCAAAGAATAGCAAGGAGAGATAAGAAAGCCTTCCTCAGAAATCAATGCAAAGATATAGAGGAAAACAACAGAATGAGAAAGACTAGAAATCTCTTCAAGAAAGTCAGAGATACCAAGGGAACATTTCATGCAAAGATGGGCTCAAAAAAGGACAGAAATGGTAGGGACCTAACAGAAGCAGAAGAAAGTGAAAGGGGAGAGTGAAAAAGTTGGCTTAAAGCTCAACATTCAGAAAACTAAGATCATGGCATCTGGTCCCATCACTTCATGGGAAATAGATGGGGAAACAGTGGAAACAGTGGCTGACTTTATTTTGGGGGGCTCCAAAATCACTGCAGATGGTGATTGCAGCCATGAAATTAGAAGACGCTTACTCCTTGGAAGGAAAGTTATGACCAACCTAGATAGCATATTGAAAAGCAAAGACATTACTTTGCCAAGAAAGGTCCATCTTGGCAAGGCTATGGTTTTTCCAGTAGTCATGTACAGATGTGAGAGTTTGACTATAAAGAAAGCTGAACACTGAAGAACTGATGCTTTTGAACTGTGGTGTTGGAGAAGACTCTTGAGAGTTCCTTGGACTGCAAGGAGATGCAACCTAATGGAAATCAGTCCCGAATATTCACTGGAAGGACTGATGTTGAAGCTGAAACTAATACTTTGGACACCTGATGCGAAGAGCTGACTCATTTGAAAAGACCCTGATGCTGGGAAAGTCTGAAGGCAGGAGAAGAAGGGGGCGGCAGAGGATGAGATGGTTGGATGGCATCACTGACTCAATGGACATGGGTTTGAATAAATTCCCGGGAGTTGGTGTTGAATAGGGAGTCCTGGCGTGCTGCAGTCCATGGGGTCGCAAAGATTCAGACATGACTGAGTGACTGAACCGAACTGAACTGAAGGGTATATTTCAGCAAAAATGACAGCAAACACCAAGAGCTAAAAAAGGGGGGAAAAGTATAATTCCAAATTTCAAATAAAAACATATCTTAAAAGGGAATGATTATTTCTGAAAAAATAAATTTATTTTTAAGTTTATAAACTGCATAAAACATTTCATAATTTAGAATTATGTCAGAAATATGAGAAATCATTCGTAAAAAATCATAGAAATCAAAGAAACATGGTATGCAGCAAAATCAGTACTTAATGGGAAATTTAAAGCACTGAATGCTCATATTAGAAAAGAATAACTGAAATTAATAACCTAAACTTCTACCTATGGGGACTGGGAAATGAAGTGCAAATTAGCTCCAAAGTAAGCAGAAGAAATAAAATTAGAGCAGAAATGAACAAAATTAAAAATAGGAAACCAGTTGAGAAAGATCAATGAAACCGAAACCTGATTCTCAGAAAAGATGAATAAAATCAAGAAGCCTCCAGCCAGGCAACTATGAAAAAAAAGGGAGAGGAAAATTACTTATATCAGAAATGAAAGAGGGGGCATCACTATAGATTCTATGGATGTTAAAAGATAATAAAGTAATATTATGAACAATTCAATGCCAAAACATTTAATAACTTAAAGTGGATTAATTTCTTGAAAGACAATCTGACAAACTCACATAAAAATAGACACTATGAAGAGGCCTATAACATTAAAGAAAAAGAATTGAGTAAATAATAAACTTCCAAAACAGAAAGCACCCTGAGTTCACTGATGAATTCCACCATAATTTAATGAAGAAATTATACCAATTATCTTACCTCTTTAACAAGAGAAAAGCAAAGAAAATACTCTGACTTATTTGATGAGCATTACCCTAATACCCAAGCAGACAAAGATATAATGAAATCAACATAGATACAAAAATTCTCAACAAAATTTTGGCAAACTGAATTCAACCATAGATAGAAAGGATTATACACTACAAACAATTAGGGTTTATTCCAGGTATGCAAGGCTGATTTAATATTTGAAAGTGAATTAATGTAATCTATCATATCAACACACTAATGATAATAAATCCCATGATCAGTAAAAGGAGAAACAGAATTTTACAAAATTCAACATTCATTCATAAAAATAAACTCTAAGTAAACCTCTTTAACTTGACAAAACATCTGCCAAAATCTCACAGCTGAAATCATACTTAAAGAAAAAATCCAAGCTTCCTCTCTAAAACTGAGGCTCCAACCCAGGTGGTGCAGTGGTAAAGAATCTTCCTGCAATGCAGAAGACCCAGGTTCTATCCTTGGGTCAGGAAGATTCCCTAGAGAAGGAAATGGCAACCCCCTTCACTATTCTTGCCGGAGAATTCCATGGACAGAGGAGCCTGGTGGGCTATAGTCCATGACATCGCAAAGACAGACATGACTGAGCAACTGAGCACAGACTAATACTGGGAACAGGACAAGAATATCCCCTGTCATGGAAAAAGTGAAAGTATTAGTCCCTCAAGTCACGTCCAACTCTTTGCAACCTCATGGACTGTAGCCTGCCAGGCCCCTCTGTCCATGGAATTCTCCAGGCAAGAATCTTGGAGTAGGTAATCATAACATTCTCCAAGGGATATTCTCACCCAGGGATGGAACCTGGGTTTTCTGCATTGCAGACTAATTCTTTACCATATGAGACACCAGGGAAGCCCAGTCCCCTCCCATCAGTGCCCTTCAACCTTGTAATGGAATAACAAGTTAATGCAGAAAGACAAGAACGGGGGGGGGGGGGGGGGGGGGAGGGGGGGGGACGGAAGATATACATATTGGGAAGGAAAAGGTTGTCTTCCTTTACAAATGACTTGATTATCTATGTAGAAAATTTGAGAGAATCAACAATTTCTGGACAAATAAGCAATTATAGCAAGGTTGCAAAACATAAGTTTCATTTATAAAATTCAATCACTTACCTATACATGAGACATGAACAAATAGAGTTTGAAGTTAAAAATATACCATTTATATTACTCCTCTCTCAGATGAAATACATAAAAATCTAACAAAATGGATATAAGATACATTTGAGGAAAACCACAAAACTATTGAAATAAATGAAAAGAATTAAATAAATGGAGAGATAGTCTATGCTTGTGAACACAAAGGCTCAATAGTGTTAGGATGTCAGTTCTTCTGAGTTTGGTCTAGAGCTTCAATGCATCTCTATCAAAATGCCATCAAGCTATTTTGTGAATACTGATAAATTGGTTCTAAAGTTTATATGGAGAAGAAAGAACCTGAATAGACAAAGAAAAACAAAAATTTTACATTCTTTTAAAATTTTACTTTACATTGTTATGTGGCATTTTAGAAATTGAGAGGACTTTTCTCACTTTTCCTTTTTCCATCCTCAATTTTCAGCAAGTGTAACACACTTGCACCACAAAGCAGTTCTCTTGTATTCTTCTAAGCTAGTAGATAATGGTTGCTTGTTATTAATGAAGTCTCATGGTGAGACAGGAGTAGTTTCTTGGTTTCATTTTTCCAGCCTCAGGCAGGCTCATTATCCAACAAAGTGAAACAGCTTATGTGCCTTATCATTGAAGGGGGTCTCAACACCTTCTGAAATTTATTTTAATTGTTTGCCTTCCAATATCAGTTCTCTTAAAGTTTCAAGGACGCATGATTCTACAGATTTACTGGTTTCCCTCACTGTTTGGGGAGAAGGCGATGTTTGAATTTGAAGAATTTTTCTTCTGGATTCTTTCACCTTCAATAGGATGAGATTCTCATTGTTAACTAAGAACGCTTAATAACTGGTAAATTCAAAGTATGCATCACTAAATCATGGACGCATGTTGGCAAATTCAAATACTTTTGTGGCAAAATAGTAAATGTATACTGATGTTCATTTTATGACAATAAATACTCTGCCTTGCTGGACTCTGAGGCTGAGATAATAAAGAAGGCATTAGCCAGGCTATAAAGAGTAGATTACCAGTTCCTCCTCAGTTGTTGCATTTCCTGAGAAAGCTTTTTACATAAAAGGTTAATTGAAGCAATTAAGTAATCTATATTAATTTTTCAGGTCATTTTGCCAGGAACACTGGTCATACAGTGTACTTGAAATGTCTATTATTGGAAATCAAAACTTTTTTCCAGTATTTATTTAAATTATATGTGTTGCTCTGCAATTCTTTGTTGAGTTGTGTTTCAAAGTAGAAATGCAAGGTGGTAGTGTAAGCCTTGACAGGTTGTTTTGGGGTTTTTTGGTTTGGGTAATGCAAGTGTCTGACATGCTTTGATTGCTAAGGCATCCACTTCAAAGAGGCATCTACTTCAAGGATGGCTATCTCAAATAAACACATTGCCAACCACATGACTAGATAAAATGTTAGGATGCAATAGCTTAAAGGCTGTCTGGTAGGAAAAAACATTTATAAAGCATTTAAAGAGTTTAAAGAAGGGAAAAGAATTCAAAGGGGTCACAGATTATATGTCAAGATTGACAACCCATTCTAGTTTGTAGATGTACTGAAGGATGATACCTGAGCTATGTCTTGAAAGACAAGTAAGATTTCATAAAATATAAGGTGGCATCAGCTTGGAAAAAAAGTTTGTATAGGGCTTTACAGGGCAGGGAATCCACATAAAAGACATGACAACTTACATGGATTCAAATAATTTAAATACCTTTAAGAATTATAAAATGCATATATTCATATTCACTGAAGTGTTTCTTTATGTAAATATTTTCTCTCCAGTGATATTGCAACAGAAAAACCCTAATATAAACTCTCTTGTACACTATGGTCCAATAATTCTAATTTTTCAAACTAGTGGATCAAACATCTATTATCTTTTTGATGTATGCTTATATGGTGATTGCTAAGACAGTCTTTCAGTAAAATTAGGTATTTTGTTTTACTGCCTTGACCTACTCATTCACTAAATTGAAATGAAGCCAACCTGGGAACCTGAAATAAAATAAACTCAAGTTGCTTTCCTTTTGTTTACTTGTTTCATTAGCAGAGAAATGTATAAAATAAAATAAAAGTGAAAATAAAAGACAAAGAAGCAAATAACTGCAGACGCGGAGTATATAATCATTGCCTAAATCTTACAAGAGAGGAATTTGAATTGATATTGAAAAATCAGCTTCTGGAAAGTTTTTACTTACAGGTTTCCTATACTGTATTACCTACATAACTCTAGTCAACCCATAGGAAAAGTAGGAAAAGACAATCGGGTGAATCAAGTCAATTTGACAAATCCCTGGCTTTCCTTTCTTCCTCACCAGAGCAGGGAATACACAGGCTGCAAACAAAACAGAAATCGCTATGTGTGTGGTTCCCCAAAGTATACCCAGTATCCAAACCCTGTATATTCTAAAAGAGAGAAAGTAAGAAAGAAAAGTTTCAAAATTGTTGAAGAAATGAACAAAGCAGGATCCTATGGGGCCATCCTGGGTACAAATTCTTTCCATGTCCCCCATTTCTTGTGTAGGAAAAAAGCTTCATCCTGTTTGAACTTTCCTGAGTTCCAAAGGGTAGATTCAAGGAGCTGCTTATCAGGGAAGAGAAAGAATATAGAAGCAAAGGAGGAGCCATTAACAAACAAACAATTGTACAGTGATTGGCAGGGTCTAGTACTTCCTCAAAAAATATATATACATACACTAGTATCTTAGAATTGTTCTGTGGGAAATGAGGCCCCCATCCAGGTTCTTGTTGTTCAGTTGCTAAGTTGTGTCTGACTCTTTCTAACTCCATGGGCTTTTCCTGGTGGCTCAGATGGTAAAGAATCCACTTGCAACGTGGGAGACCTGGGTTTGATCCCTGGATTGGGAAGATACCCTGGAGGAGGAAATGGCAACTCCACTCCAGTATTCTTGCCTGGAGAATCCTCGTGAACAAAGGAGCCTGGCAGGCTATAGTCCATGGGGTCACAAAGAGTCAGACATGACTGAATGACTAAGCACAAACAAGCATGTTTTGCAGCTCCACAAACTGCAGCCTATCTGACCCCTCTGTCCTCCACTATCTCCTAGAGTTTGCTCAAATTCATGCCCATTGAGTCAGTGGTGCTGTCTAAAGGTATTATTCTCTGCCATCCCCTCCTCCTTTTGCTTTCGATCTTTCCCTGTATCAGGGTCTTTTCCAATGAGTCACCTCAAGGGTATATAAAGAATTATTGGCAAATATTAGACTTAAGCTATATGCAAAAAGTAGTGTTTGTTCTTACATCAACTGAAAAATATGTATTAATTGCTGCTGCTGCTAAGTTGCTTCAGTCGTGTCCGGCTCTGTGCAACCCCATAGCCAGCAGCCTACCAGGCTCCCTCGTCCCTGGGATTCTCTAGGCAAGAACACTGGAGTGGGTTGCCATTTCCTTCTCCAATGCATGAAAGTGAAAAGTGAAAGTGAAGTCACTCAGTCGTGTCTGACTCTTAGCGACCCCATGGACCACAGCCTACCAGGCTCCTCCATCCATGGGATTTTCCAGACAAGCGTACTGGAGTGGGGTGCCATTGCCTTCTCCCATGTATTAACTAATTAGGATTAAATATGAAATAATAATGAAATAATAAAAAATATTAGCTAAAATGACAAAATAAAATGAAATTCTACCTGAACTAAGTCGCTTCAGTTGTGTCTGACTCTGTGAGACCCCATAGACAGCAGCCCACCAGGCTCACCCATCCCTGGGATTCTCCAGGCAAGAACATTGGAGTGGGTTGCCATTTCCTTCCCCAATGCATGAAAAGTGAAAAATGAAAGTGAAGTCACTCAGTTGTGTCCAACTCTTAGCGACCCCATGGGCTGCAGCCTATCAGGCTCCTCCGTCCATGGGATTTTCCAGGCAAGAGTACTAAAGTGGGTTGTCATTGCCTTCTCCGACCTGAAGACATACACATACATATATAATTATTTCATGATTCAAATATCATTATATCAGAATTACATCTATAAATTATATTGTTTGTTCTATTATAAGAATATTATATTAACACATAAATTGTATTGCAATAATATTATTTGCTGATTCTGAGATTCAGATGTATTAATTTCTTAAAACATTTGCAAATATTTTAATAAAACAGGTTATAGAGAAAATTAGCTGTAATTAAACTTCAGGTAGTATAACAGTTACTGAGATTTTTAACAGGTAGTCTCCTAATGTCCCTGAAAAATGAATAATGATGAAAATCAAGCTAATAATATAATCAGTAAAAGGAATTTTCATACCTATATTAAAACATAACTGTTTAAAATACAACAAAATGATGTTCATTTCAGACCTCACAGCTTTAGGTTAAAAATTGGAAACACTTAGTGCAGGATAACAGTTTTCTGATTCCTCTTGTGGACAGGGATTTTTGCTTGCTATTCTAGTAAAGAAAGAATGTTGCCCACTATGCTCTTCTACAAGGATCAAGCTGTTAGTCACTATAGCCAGCCTCCTTTACCTGCGGGATGCCCTGAGGAGAATTCAGGATGGAGACAAACAGGAAGCATTTCATATTTTGGATACTAGCCCTAATAGTTAAGCTGCATATCTAAAAAGTAATTTCAATGAGTCTAGACTCTTGCATCTACATCTACATAGAAAAGCACTAAAATTATCAACTTGAGAGGTCTGTTCTTTTTGGTTAGTAGGAATCTTTTGCTTTTTTCCCCCACAAAAACTCCTGGCTCCTCCCTTAACTCTAAGGAACTGCTCCAAAGAGGTATCTAAAAGGTGTTATGAACTGACTTAGGAAACTGGCAGATTAGACAATATAGTCATTGCATATTTGTGGTAATGTGGCCACTCACAAAGCCATATTGCCTAACGCTATCACCAAGAGCTCTGATCATATCACTGAGGGGGAGCTATGATTTCATTAATATTATACTTGGTTTTAAGGACTGACCTCCAAAGGGAGGATTTTAATGCTTCAAAATAGTTTTGATGTATAATTCTCTTTTCCCATAATCTGGCTAATGATATCTAAATTATTTGGCAAAATTAAAAAGCATATTCTGTTACTCAATCCTAATTGTGAAATATTTTATGATGAGTAAATGTATCAAAATGGGTTAAAATTAAAGTTTCACTCCTGTCATCTCATAATGAAGTCACTTTTTCACTGCCCACACCATTGTTTCCTATTGTGTTCAACTCACACTCAGCAACTGAAGAATCTATTCTGAAGAATTTTTGTGTCAGTTATGGAGATGGAAAATACGTTGGTGGGGGCCTGTGTGTATTTGTGTGGTGGCCATGGGAAAGGAAGATACAACTGGAAAGTGTTTCCTCTGGGCAGCATGAACCTCATTTTACAGGTAATGAATTTTGCAAGTAAATGCAAACCAAATAGCAAATTATTGGTGTTTAGTTTTAAAATCAAATATCAGTAATTCTGGTTAAAAAGAATCTGTTCTTCCATTGTTAAAAAGTATCATAACTGTTAAAGTACAACATATAGACATATATAATTATATATGTACACATATATTTACTTTTTTCTGCTGTGATATGGCATTAATTCTACCAAAGAGATCAGAGCTTTTATGTAAGATGCTTTATTGCTAAAGCCAGTGGTTTCTAAAACCTGACTTCTGCTCACATATCAACTCTGGGAAAAAGTATCATCGGTATTATCCAGGAGTATTTAAGAACTTATTCTCTGAATTCATAGATTTCCTAGAACACCTTTAAATTCTCAATATAATATTGTATTTATAAAACTCTTAGAAGGTTGCGGGGTTCCCTGGTGGCTCAGCTGGTACAGAATGCACCTGTAATGCATGAGACCTGGGTTCAATCCCTGGATTGGGAAGATCCCCTGGAAAAGAAAATGGCAACCCACTCTAGTATACTTGCCTGGAAAATCCCATGAACAGAGTAGCCTGGCAAGATACTGGGGCAGCCCATGGGGTCACAAAGAGTCAGGCATGACTGAGCGACTTCATTTAGAAGGTCACATGAGGTCAGATTTAATGGTTTGCTCTATTATATAGGAGGAAACTAAATGAGTACAATTTGGACACATTGGCTTCTAAGTTTAATTTTCTCTCTTAAAATTCCGTGAGATCTGTGCTCATTACTCAACATTCTCATTGCTCTAAAGAAGCTGTCATTTCAAGAGGAAACCTGTTATAAAAAGATGTCCTAACATTTCCACAGAATTTCTCTGCACCTGAAGCAATATATCACATTTCTTGATTAGTGTACACCAGAATAATAACCTGGGATGGTCTCTTGCAGCTTGCATTAATATTATCTGGCCTACATACCTAGAGGTTACTGATCTATTGACTAGCAGTTAATAGCGAGCTGTAGAATGCTTATTTAATTTCTCAATTTAAATGCCTGGATAATGCTGAGGGCACTGCAGATATATAAACAACATGTTCTTGGCCTTAAGAGGTGTGATTATTGCTTAGGATGAGCAATTATTCAAGATATCCTCAGGGGATGTGAGAGGTGACAGATGACACACTGACACTATTTAGATGGAGTCTGCCAGATGGTCAGAACCTGCAGTGGTGGAATGAGGACAGTATGAAGGGACCTGGGGCAAAAGAGTTTTTCTTTAGCAATCTGGTAGCAGCAACATTTGGAATCTGAGAGACCAGGTCCCAAGGTATAGGAAAAGAACACTGCAAAAGTACATGAGTTAAATATGAACTGATATTAGACTAATTTCACAATTCAGACTTTCTGATTAAATCATCATCTACGGCCTGAGAGATTGTCTGTTTTTACTTCATCCTGATATATTAATAGCAATCAAGTTACAGGTAAATTTTACTTGAAAAAGTGAATTGTTTCTCTATGGCTACAGGCAAAAAAAAGAGAGAGAGAGAGATAGCTATTGCTCTGGCCACAGTTTCAGCAGTTCTTTAAGGTGTCCTGTTACGAAAATATTTTGCTCTCTTCACCATCTCTGTATGCTGTTTGCAGCTTGTAGTGCTCAGGACCATTAATTTTTGGTCCAACCAGAACCATTGGTGGATGAGTATACAGGGAAGGTAAACTACTAATGAGTGTTTGGAGGATAGGAAAGGCTGGGCTCATTTTTAGTATTTTATTGAAGAAGCACAACATAATGGTGGGAAAACAGTTATTCAAGGGAACTATCAAAAGTTTCCTATCCCAGAAAGATTATGCATCTCAGTTGAAACATAATATTTCTGACATGTTTTAATAGTCAAAAATGTTAACTTGCTAGATTATAGGAGAGAGAAGCTGTCACTGTAATTATGCATCACTATTCTTGAAATTTTTAATTAAATATTTTAATATAATTCAAATATAATGGAATCCCCTCATGCCAATGCCACGATCACTACAGTTTCATAGTAGTCTTGGAATAGGTAAGTGTCTGACCACCTTTAAACTTTTTTTCAAATTGTGTTTCACTGTTCTAAATAAATGACATTTCCAATGAATTTTAAAGTTTACCTGTCAAGTTTGTAAATTTTTTTTTTAATTTTTATTTTTACTTTATTTTACTTTACAATACTGTATTGGTTTTGTCATACATTGACAGCAATCCACCATGGGTGTACACGAGTTCCCAAACATGAACCCCCCTCCCACCTCCCACCCCATATCATCTGTCTGGATCATCCCGGGGCACCAGCCCCAAGCATCCTGTATCCGGCATCAAACATAGACTGGCGATTCATTTCTTACATGATAGTATACATGTTTCAGTGCCATTCTCCCAAATCATCCTACCCTCTACCTCTCAGTCCAAAAGTCTGCTCTACACATCTGTGTCTCTTTTGCTGTCTCACATACAGGGTCATCATTACCATCTTTCTAAATTCCATATATATGCGTTAGTATACTGTATTGGTGTTTTTCTTTCTGGCTTATTTCGCTCTGTATAATCGGCTCCAGTTTCATCCACCTCATTAGAAGTGATTCACATGTATTCTTTTTCATGGCTGAGTAATACTCCATTGTGTATATGTACCACAGCTTTCTTATCCATTCATCTGCTGATGGACATCAAGGTTGTTTCCATGTCCTGGATATTATAAACAGTGCTGCGATGAACATTGAGGTACATGTGTCTCTTTCAATTCTGGTTTCCTTGGTGTGTATGCCCAGCAGTGGGATTGCTGAGTCATAAGGCAGCTCTATTTGCAATTTTTTAAGGAATCTCCACACTGTTCTCCATAGTGACTGTACTAGTTTGCATTCCCACCAATAGTGCAGGAGGGTTCCCTTTTCTCCACACCCTCTCCAGCATTTATTGCTTGTAGACTTTTGGATTGCAGCCATTCTGACTGGTGTGAAATGGTACCTCATTGTGGTCTTGATTTGCATTTCTCTAATAATGAGTGATGTTGAGCATCTTTTCATGTGTTTGTTAGCCATCCGTATGTCTTTTTTGGAGAAATGTCTATTTAGTTCTTTGGCCCATTTTTTGATTGGGTCGTTTATTTTTCTGGAATTGAGCTGCATAAGTTTCTTGTATATTTTTGAGATTAGTTGTTTGTCAGTTGCTTCATTTGCTATTATTTTCTCCCATTCAGAAGGCTGTCTTTTCACCTTGCTTATATTTTCCTTTGTTGTGCCGAAGCTTTTAATTTTAATTAGATCCCATTTGTTTATTTTTGCTTTTATTTCCGGTATTCTGGAAGGTGGATCATAGAGGATCCTGATGTGATTTATGTTGGAGAGTGTTTTGCCTATGTTTTCCTCTAGAAGTTTTATAGTTTCTGGTCTTATGTTTAGATCTTTAATCCATTTTGAGTTCATTTTTGTGTGTGGTGTTAGAGAGTGATCTTGTTTCATTCTTTTACAAGTGGTTGACCAGTTTTCCCAGCACCACTTGTTAAAGATATTGTCTTTACTCCATTGTATATTCTTGCCTCATTTGCATTAAGATTAGATCTCAATTACAGGAGAAAAACTATAAAATTTATTAATGGAGTTCTGATTGGGGTTGAAATGAAGATATAAAGTCTTCTAATCTATGTAGTTGGTTCAATGATCTGTTCAAATTTTAACTTTAAAAGCAATATTATAATTTATAGTTTGTTTTGTCAAATTCATTCCTTAGTATTTTGGTTTTGATACTACTATAAATGATATCTTTAGTTTAATTCTATATTGAAATATTTTGTCCCATGGTGTCTAAAGTACAATGTAAATCTATTATTCTTGTATTTTGAATCTTGACATGATTGGTTTATTTTATCATATATTTAGATTTCTTTTCATTTTTATTTTAATAAAGATTATTATCATGGTTTGGAGACAGTTTTAGAGTGAGGCATGTTTGTCCTGTTTCAAAACTTAGAGTTAAAGTGTTTAGGCCTTCAACATTTAGTATTTACTAATTCTGGGTTTATCCATAAGTGACTTACTAAATTGAAAAGTAGTGGTTCCACTCCAGATAGTGGAGTAGTAGGACATGGTACATACCTCCTCCCACAAATCATAAAAACATACACCTACAAATGGAACAGCTCTCACAGAACAACTACTGAACACCAGGAGAATACATCGAACATGTGAAAGGACAAGAAAGATCACCATAATTAGGTAGGATGACAGGAAAGCAAAAAAGAGGAAACCAGACTGGATGCGCACCCCTGGAGGGAGCTTTAAAAAAGTGGGAAAGTTCCCACACTCTGAGAATCTCCCTCACTGGCAGGGAGATCAGCTGGGACAGAAAAGAAGCTTCAGAGGCTCAGAGAAGGCAGCACACCATCTGTGTCAGGCAGAACAGACAGAGACCTACACAGATGCACACGCCACTGCCCTGAGTACTCCAGCTGCTTCCTGGGGAGGGCTCCTGTGCCAACTGCCACCTCAGCAGTCCCTAGGAGTAGGCATCACTGGGCTGCCCACTCACAGAGATGGGGCTGAAACCACAGCTGAGACCCAGGGGCTGTGTGACTCAGGGCTGAAATCTCTCAATGTGGCTACATGAGCCATGGATTTATTTACACCTCTGCATCTGGCTTTGTCAATTCAGTACTTACGGGACATCCAGATGGACAAAGGATGCTCCTCCTGCAGCTTGGATACATCTGACCTTAGCAACTATGGGCTTTGTGGGTGCATGCCCATGGGGACTAGCCCAGGCCAGGGTCTGAGCTGCCTTCATAGCTCCCAGGATGGGTCCAAGTTCATAAATACTACAGTCCTGGGACCTGATTTCGTGGATTTGCACTGGTAGCCTTGTGAAAACAAGCCCTGAGAGGCACCAGGGCCAACTGCCAGCATTCCCATGATTGAGATGGTGCTGCAGGCTGTGCCAACAAAAATATCTCTTGTGAGTTTGCAAGGTGGCTGAAAGGTAACACCACAGAGCACACTCACTGGTGAAATCTCTGGTGAAGAAATATCCATTTGCTCCTCACCCAGTGAGACTGCTTCCATTCCCACCTACTTTGCACCACAGCTCAGAAATGCAGTTCAGACAGATCTGGGGGCTTACGCTCCAACAACTAGGGAGAAAACCCTGTCCCTGAGATGACAGTGACAACCACAGAGCTCAGAGGAAGAGGCACTCAACATTCAGTGCAAGATCTGGTCACCACAACACAAAGGGGGTAAACAACCAGCTTACACTAAGGAAAGAGGTGGCAGGCATTCATATTAAAACAACTCTTGCACCAAAAAATATTAAACTCACATAGGTTACACAGTGAAATTTGCACATAGAAATAGCTCTCCAAGACAACTCTAGATAATTGTCTCTCCTAAACTAATAGAACAAGAGAAATAATATAATGAAGAATTAGAGGAGCCACTCTCAATTAAAACATTAAGATAATTCCCCTGAAGTAATAAACAATGAAATAGATCTCTTCAGTCTAATAGACGCTGAGTTCAAAAAGGAGATAACGGAAATACTAATATAATTTACTCGGACTCCAAAATCACTGTGAATGGCGACTGCAGCCATGGAATTCAAAGACGCTTGCTCCTTGGAAGAAAAGCTATGACAAACCTAGACAGCATATTTAAAATCAGAGACACCACTTTGCTGATAAAGGTCCATATAGTCAAAGCTGTGGTTTTTCCAGTAGTATGTATAGGTGTGAAAGCTGGACCACAAAGAAGGCTGAGGGCCAAAGAATTGATGCTTTTGAACTATGGTACTGGAGAAGACTCTGGAGAGTCCCTTGGACAGCAAGGAGATCAAACCAGTCAATCGTAAAGGAAACTGACAGGAATACAATAATAATAATAGGATACTTTAACACTCCACTCACATCAGTGGACAGATCTTCAAGACAGAAAATCAATAAGGCAACAAAGATCCTAAATGATACAATAGAAGATTTAGACTTAGTTGATATTTTCAAGACATTACATCAAAAAAACTAGAATACATGTCAAGTGCACAGGGAATATTATCTGAGATTAACAACATACTAGAGCACAAAATCCAGCCTCTACAAATTTAAGAGTATAGAAATTATTTCAAGTATTTTTTCTGTCCACTATGGTGTGAAACTAGAAATCAACCATGGGGTGGGAGGATGAGAAAAAAAAAATTGCATGTAGATTAAACAACAGGATAGTAAAAAAGATATATAAAAGGTTAATGATTATATAAAACAGAAAAAAACCCCACTTTATCGCAAGTGACAATGAAAACACAACAATACAAAAATCTATGGGATACAACAAAAGCAATTCTAAGAAGAAAGCTTTAGTGACACATGTCTTCTTTAAGAAGCAAGAAAAATCTCAAACAGTCTAACCTGCCACCTAAAATAATTAGAAAAATAAGAGCAAAAAAATATACTTATCAGAAGGAAGGAAATAACATATCAATGAGGAAATAAATAAGAGATTAAAAAATAGGGAAAAAAAAACAATAAAAGCAAGAAGTGATTCTTTGAAAGGGTAAACAAAATTGACAAACCTCTGTTCAGGATCAGCAAAAAGAGAGAAGGACCAAATAAATAAAGTAAAAAAATTAAAGAGAAAAGTCACAACTGGTATTACAGAAATATCAAAAATTATAAAAGTATATATGAACAATTATATGCCAACAAATCTGACAAGGTAGAAGAAATGGACGATGTTTGAGAAACAAAAAGCCCGCCAAACTGAATCAAGAATATATGACTTGAACAGACAGATCATAAAAGTCTAGGGTCAGATGGCTTCACAGGCAAATTCTACAACATACTTACAAAGAACTTAGTCTGGTCCTTTTCAAACTCTTCCAAAAGATTAAAGAGGAAGAAATACTCCCAAAGACATTCTATAAAGCCCCCATTACCCTGATACCAAAATCAGACAAAGACACTACCAAAAAATAAACTTAAAGGCCAATATGTTTGATAAATATAGATGCAAATATTCAAGAAAATATTAGCAAACCCAATCTAATAACATAATAAAGATCATATACCATGACCAAGTTGGATTTATTCCTGGTCACAAGGATTGATCAACATATGAATATCAAACAATGTGATACACCGTATCAACAGAAGAAAAAAGCACATGATCACCTCTATAGATGAGAGAAAGTAAAAAGTATTTCATAAAATTCACCATGAATTCATGATAAAAATCCTTAAGAAAGTGGGTAGAGAAGGAACATATCTCAACATAATAAAAGCTACCTATGACAAATCTATAGCCAATATAATCCTCAATGCTGAAAAGCTTAAAGCCTTCCTGCTAAAATCTGGAACAAGATAAGTATGTCCACTCCACCACTTCTTTTTGACATAGTATTAGAAGTCCTAGCCATATCAATCAGATAAGAGAAAGAAAAGATCTTCAGATTGGTAGGGCAAGGTTAAAATTGTCATTATATACAGATGACATGATACTCTAGACAGAAAACCCTAAAGACTCCACATATAAACTACTAGAACTGATAAATAAATTCAGCAAAGTAGTAGATATAACAATAACATACAGAAATAAATTGCATTTCTTTATACTAACAATGAAATATCAAAATGGAATGTAAAATCATATAAAAATACTTAGAAATAAACCTCATCAAGGAGGTGAAAAGCTTATATACTTAGAAATACCTAATATTAATGAAGGAAACTGGATATAACTCAAATGAAAAGATAGCACAAGCTCTTGGATTAGAAGAATTAATATTGTTAAAACTGTCAATGTACCCAAAGCAATCTACAGTTTTAATGTAATACCTATCAAAATGCTCATGGAAATTTTCACAGAACTAGAAAACTCAATCTTAAAATTTATATAGAATCAAAAAGACACAGAATTGTCAAAACAATACTGAGAAAAAGAACAAAGCAGGAGACATAATGCTCCCAGGCTTCAGACAATACTACAGAGCTGCAGTAATCAAAACAGATCGTTACTGGCACAAAAACAGACACACATCAACAGGACAGAATACAGAGTTCAGAAGTACACCCAACAGCTGTGAACAATTAATCTTTGACAGAGGAGGCCAGAATATACCATGGTGAAAAGATAGTCTCTTCAGCAAAAGCTATTGGGAATGTTGGACAGCAGCATGTAAATCAATGAAGCTAGAACACACTCTTACACCATACACAAAAATTCACTCAAAATGGCTTAAAGATTCCATCTATAGGACATGACATCATAAATCTCTTAGACGAGATCATAGACAAACCTCCTCTGATGTAAATTGTACCAGTGTTTTCTTTTGTCAGTCTCCTAAAGCAATAGAAATAAAAGCAAAAATAAACAAATGTGACTTAAATTTATAAATGTTTGCACAGCAAAGAAAACTACAAACAAAATGAAAAGAACCTGTGGACTGGGAGAAAATATTTGCAAATGATGTGATCAACTAGGAATTAATCCAAAGTATGTATACAAACAATTCCTACAATTCAGAACATAAAAAAGCAAACAAACTAATCAAAAAAATGGGCAGAAGACTTAAACAGACATTTCTCCAAAGAATATATCCATATGGATAATAAATGCTTGAAAAAATTCTCAACATTGCTTATTATTAGAGAAATGTAAATCAAAACTATGATGAAGTAAAACTTCACATAAGTCAGAATGGCCATCATCATAAAAAAAAACTTCTACAAACAATAAATGCTAGACAGGATGTGGAGAAAACGGAACCCTCTTACACTGTTGGTGAGAATGTAAATTGATTGATACAGGCCCTATGGAGAAAAGTATAGAGATTTCTTGAAAAACTAGGAATAAAACTACCATGTGACCTAGCAATATCACTGCTGTGCATGTACCCTGAGAAAACCATAATTGAAAAAGAAACATGTATCCCAGTGTTCATTACAACACTATTTACAATAGCCAGAACATGGAAGCAAGCTAGATGTCCACTAACAGATGAATGGATAAAGTTGTGGTACATATATACAATGGAATATTAATTACTCAGCCATAAAAAGGAACACATTTGAGTCAGTTCTAGTGATGTGGATGAATCTAGAGCTTGTCATACAGAATGAAATAAGTCAAAAAGAGAAAAACAAATATCGTATATTAAAGCATATATATATATATATATGTGTGTGTATATATATGGAATCTAGAAAAATGGTACTGATGAATCTATTTGCAAGGCAGGAATACAGACTCAGACATAGAGAGCAGACTCGTGGATACAGAGGGAGAAGGAGAGGGTAGGACAAATTGAGAGAGTAGCACTGAAACATATACATTACTGTGTGTAAAATATATAACTAATGGGAAGTTGCTGTATAACTTAGGGAGCTCTGCCTGGTGTTCTGTGACAATCTAGAGGGAAGGGGCATTTGTACTCCTATGGCTGATTCATGTTTGATGTATGGCAGAAACAAACATAACATTGTAAAGCAACCATCATCCAATTAAAATAAATTTTATAAATGGGCAGAAGACCTAAATTGGCATTTCTCCAAAGAAGACACGCAGATGACCAAAAAGCACATGAAAATATATTCATCATCACTAGTTAATATAGAAATGCAAATCAAAACGACCACAGCAGCTAGAGCCATTTTTAAAAGGTCTATAAATAACAAATGGTGGAGATGGTGTGGAGAAAAGGGGAAGCTCATAGAGTGTTGTTGGGAATGTAAATTGGGGTAGCCGCTATTGGAAACAGTATAGAGGCTCCTCAAAAAGTAAAAATAAAGTGCCATATGATCCCGCAATCCTACTCCTGGGCATATGCCCAGACAAAACTGTAATTCGAAAAGATACATGTATCCCTTATGTTCATAGCAGCACTATTTACAATAGCCAAGACATGAAAGCAAGCTAAATGTCTATCAACAGATGACTGGATAAAGATTATGTGGTATATACTTACAATCTTCAGCCATCAAAAAGAATGAAATAATTGCTATTTGCAGTAATATGGATGGAGGTATAATAATATAGTAATAGCATATATAGTAATATAATAATATATATAATATTTATAATAATATAGAGATTATTATACTTAGCAAAGTAAGCCAGAAAGAGAAAGACAAATGCTATATCTTATCAAATATAAGTGGAAACTAAAATCTGACACAAATGAACATATCTAGAACACAAACACAGACTCACAGATACAGACAAGAGATTTGTGGTTGCCAAGGTAGGGTTAGGGGATGGAAGGACTGGGAGTTTGTAACTAGCAGATGCAAACTATTGTACATAGGATGGATAAACAACAAGGTCCTATTATATAGCACAGGAAACTATTGTTAATATACTGTGATACACCATATTGGAATAGTATGTGTGTGTGTGTGAACAACTGAGTCATTTTTCTATACAGCAGAAATGAAATTCAACATTGTAAATCAGCTATATTTCAATATTTTGTTAAATGGCTATTCTATTTCTAGTTGACTGATTTTTAAAAACCATGAATCAGTTTTTAGCATTGTGAATGCTTTCTTTGGACTTATTGAGATGATTTTGTGAGTTACTTTTCTTCTATTAATATAGTGAATCATATTGCTCCTCAAATATTGACAAAACATTGCATTCCTGTGCACAAATCCAGCTTAATGATATATTGTCATATATACTGCTCTTTTGTGGAGGATCTTCAGACTTAACATGTCTGAAGTTGTTTATACCATCTATATAGTCTTGGATGTCAGAGATATACTGGTCTCAAAAAATGAGTAAGTATTCTCTCATTTAGTATTAAATCTATGAAGTCATCTTTATATACTCTTTATAGAAAGCTTTATAGATAAAAATTAAATGCTTAAAATGTATGAGGTTAATCAAAAATTCTATTTTTTTTAATCAGTTTTGGGACATTGTTTCCCTTTAGTTTTTGAAATTTATTTTAGAAATTCATCCATTAAATATATTATCTATTTGTTGACTTGATGTTGCTCAGAGATCAACATTATTCTTTTAATGTCTGAATTATCTGTAATGATATTCTTTCATTTGTTCCTCCTAATTAGTAACTTGTGCTTGTGTGATTACCTATCGATCTAGTCAAGAATTTACCAAATTTATTTTCCTTTCCAAATAGCTACCATTTGCCTTTGTTTTCACTTAAAATATTTTCTCTTCTATTCAATTTATAAGTGCTTTTATTATTACCCACCATCTCTTTCCTCACATTTACTATGGGTAAATTGCTCTTTTTAAAACTTACTTAATGTAGAAACATCTATCATTGCTTTTAAATATTTATTTATTTACAATATGGGAATTTTGTGGTAAAAATTTTCTTCTAAGCAATGCTTAATCTGGTCTCACAAATTCAGATGGGCTGTATTTTCATTACTCTACTTGAAATGCTTTATAATTTCTTGGGTATTTTATTTTTTGATACACTTGCTATATGTGTGTTAATTTAAAAATTTATTGATATACTAGAAATATTTATCATCATTGGTAGGCAATTTTACTAAGAAATAATCACAGCACATACTGTTATATTTCAATCTTTTAAATTTTTTGGATTGAATTACTGATTTTTTATTTGATTGACGTTTTATTTGGTCCAGCAGCTGGTCTATCTTGGTAAATGCAGGCCTGTTGAAAAACAAATGTACTCTTTAACAGTTCTTTTTTTTTTTTTTTTTTAATTTGCGGGCGGAGGGGGATGTAATTTTTACTCTTTATTAAGAGGATAGTCCCTTTGTTTCTTTTTTAAAATTAGTTTATTTATTATAATTGGAGGCTAGTTGCTTTACAATATTGTAGTGGTTTTAACCATACATTGACATGAATCAGCCACAGGTGAACATGTGTCCCTCCCATCGTGAAATACCTTCTCACATCCCTCTCCATTCCATCCCTCTGGGTTGTCCCTGTGCACCAGCTTTGAGTGCCCTGTTTCATGCATTGAATTTGGACTGGTCATCTATTTCACATGTGGTAATATACATGTTTCAATGCTATTCTCTCAAATCATCCCACCCTCACCTTCTCCCACAGAGTCCAAAAGTCTGTTCTTTACACCTGGGTCTCTTTTGCTGTCTTGAATATAGGGTCATCATTACCATCTTTGTAAATTCCATATATATGTGTTAATATACTATATTGGTGTTTTTCTTTCTGACTTACTTCACTGTATATAATAGGATTCAGTTTCATCAACCTCATTAGAACTGATTCAAATGTTTTCTTTTTAATATTTGATTAACATTCCATTGTACCACAATATTCTTATCTATTCATCTGCTGATGGGCATCTAGGTTGCTTCCATGTCCTGGCTATTATAAACAGTACTGTGATGAACATTGGGGTACACGTGTCTCAGTTCTGGTTTCCTCATTGTGTATGGCCAGCAGTAGGATTGCTGGGTCATATGGCAGTTCTATTTCCAGTTTTTAAAGGAATTTCTACACTGTTCTCCATAGTGGCTGTACTAGTTTGCATTCCCATGAACAGTGTAAGAGAGTTTCCTTTTCTCCACACTCTCCTCAGCGTTATTGTTTGTAGTCTTTTTGATGGCAATCATTCTGAGTGATGTAAGGTGGTACCTCATTGTTTTGATTTGCATTTCTCTGATAATGAGTGATGTTGAGCATCTTTTCATGTGTTTGTTAGCCATCTGTATGTCTTCTTTGGAGAAATGTCTGTTTAGTTCTTTGGTGCATTTTTTGATTGGGTCATTTATTTTTCTGGTATTGAGCTGCATGAGCTGCTTGTATATTTTTGAGATTAATTCTGTGTCAGTTGCTTCATTTGCTATTATTTTCTTTCATTCTGAAGGCTGTCTTTTCATCTTTCCTTCGTTGTGCAAAAGCTTTTAAGTTTAATTAGGGACCATTTGTTTATTTTTGCTTTTATTTCCATTATTCTGAGAGGTGGGTCATAGAGGATATTGCTGTGATTTATGTCAGAGTGTTCTGTCTATGTTTTCCTCTAGAAGGTTATAGTTTCTGGCCTTACATTTAGATCTTTAATCCATTTTGAGTTTTTCTTTGTGTTTGGTGTTATAAAGTGTTCTAGTTTTCATTCTTTTACAGGTGATTGATCAGTTTTCCCAGCACCACTTGTTAAAGAGGTTGTCTTTTCTCCATTGTATATTTTTGCCTCCTTTGTCAAATATAAGGTGTCCATAGGTGCATGGATTTATCTCTGGACTTTCTATTTTGTTTCATTTATCTACATTTCTGTCTTTGTGCCAGTATCGTACTGTCTTGATGACTGTGGCTTTGTAGTAGAGCCTTAAATCAGGCAGGTTGATTCCTCTAGTTCCATTCTTCTTTCTCAAGATTGCTTTGGCTATTCGAGGTTTTTTTGTATTTCCATACAAATCATGAAATTATTTTTTCTAGTTCTGTGAAAAATATTGTTGGTAGCTTGATAGGGATTGCATTGAGTCTATAGAGTGCTTTGTACAATATATTCATTTTCACTATAGTGATTTTTCTAATCCATGAACATGGTATATTTCTCCACGTATTTGTGTCCTTTTTGATTTCTTTCACCAGTGTTTTATAGTTTTCTATATATAGTTCTTTTGTTTCTTTAGGTAAATTTATTCCTAAGTATTTTATTCTTTTCATTGCAATGGTGAATGGGATTGTTTCCTTAATTTCTCTTTCAGTTCTCATCATTAGTGTATAGGAATGCAAGGGATTACTGTTCATTAATTTTGTATCTTATAACTTTACTATATTCATTGATTAGCTCTAGTAATTTTGTCTAGAGCAGTGTAGACCCTGCTTTACACCGATGTCTTTAGGGTTTTCTATGTAGAGGATCATGTCATCTGCAAACAGTGAGAGTTTACTTCTTTTCCTATCTGGATTCCTTTTCTTTTTTTTTCTTCTCTGATTGCTGTGGATAAAACTTCCAAAACTATGTTGAATAGTAGTGAGAGTGGGCACCCTTGCCTTGTTCTTAACTTTAGGGGAAATGCTTTCAATTTTTTACTATTGAGGATAATGTTTGTTGTGGGTTTATCATATATGGCTTTAATTATGTTGAGGTATGTTCCTTCTATGCCTGCTTTCTGGAAAGTTTTTAACATAAATGGGTGTTGAATTTTGTCAAAGGCTTTCTCTTTTTTGTTCTGTGAGTGGGCCAGGCTATGCATTACAGCCTTTCATGTGAAAGTTCTCTTCTTTCTCTCTCTCTCTCTCTCTGGTGATCCCACAGTTTGAGTTGCTATCTCACGTTAGCTTCCCTCAGATTGTCCTCAGGTCATTCAGGCCCTCTCTGTCCTTGCCCTCAGAACTGAATATGCAGTCCATGCTTCCCTGTCCAGCCGCTGCTCACCGGTAGCAGATGCCTGGGCTACTTGTCTGCTGGCAGTTGCTGTTAGGGACACATTCTGTGGGATTTATTTTTTTTTTTCTCCCTCCCAGTTATGTTGCCCTCTGAGATTCCAAAACTCCCCACAGACCCACCTGTGAAAGGCTTCCTACTGTGTGGAAACTTCTCCTTCACGACTCCCTCCCCAGAGCAAGTCTCCATCCCTAACTCTTTTGCCCCTCTTTTTGTCTTTTATATTTGTCCTACCTCCTTTTGAAGAGAATGGGTTGACTTTCTGGGTGCCTGGCATCTTCCACCAGTGTTCAGAAATTGTTTTGTGGAAGTTGCTCAGCATTCAAATGATCTTTTGATGGACTTGTGGGGGAGAAAGTTGGGCTCCCATCCTATTTCTCCACCATCTTTGGATTGCCCTCCTCTTTAACAGTTCTTATAGTGTTCCATAAATGTCAATTTGTCTAGCTTGGTTGATAGCTTTGCTCACATTGTCCATATTGTTATTGATATTCATTTATCAGTTTTTTCAGTTACTGTAAGAAGTATTTTCAAAATTTCAATCATGTCGATCTGTTTTATTTCTTAATTCTGCCAATTTTTCTTTCAAAAATGTTGAAACACTTACTAGGCACATAAATATTTTGTATTTTCATGTTAAAACTGAGGGGGAAAAAAAAAAGATGCACACATTGTTCCATAAAATGTTGACTTCTAATGTGTGTAAAGCACTTCAGATTTGTTGAATCTATTTGCCCTATGTCAGATGTCTTGTGCATGCTCACTAAACTAATAAAACTTGGATCATACATATTTTGAAAATACTACAGTAAAAACATTTTCATATTCAACTTTTTGTGGATTAATCAAGACTTTCTTGATAGTAGTAAACTGTCAATTAAAATATTTTAATGAAGAAAAATGGTTTATCCTTCTTGGGTTCTCTAAATTAATAGCAACAATTTTGCCTTGGAAAGTAACTTGTTGGGATTAATCAGTTCCAACTCTATCATTTTATGTGTGTATGACCTCATTTATTTGTGCTTAGATTCCTGATTTATAAATTTGGCTTGTGATAATTGAATGAGTTCATACATGTAAATATATATACATATATATATATACACACACACATATAATACATATTTAAGTGGCAGCTACACATTAAGATCCCAAGTTTATCTGATGGAATGATCAGTAACTTTATAAATGTAATGATTATTATCTCACACATTTATTTCAAATCATATAGATACATTTAAATACACGGAAGTGGCTTTTAAAGATGATATTAAGAAAAAACTTTCCATGCCAAATATGAATAATCTAACTGATACATATTTATAAGAAAGTACATATTATTTGATATAAGGATAATAATAAAGCTAATATTTCCTATGATAAAAGATGCTTTTAAATTGGATCTAATTACTAAAAATAAAAAATATATCTAGTAATACTATGTACATAAAACAGAAGTAGGTGGAGATTTTTAAATATACTTTGATATTTTAGCAACAAATTTCTCTTTGGATACTATGTATATATAAGAATTTATAGGCTCAATTATTGATAGTATGTTTAAAAATAGTATGTTTGCAAATAGGGTCTATATAATTTTATCTCCTTATTTATCCATTAATGCCAATACCACTAATGACAGTACTATCTCTATCTACCTACATATATAAGTAGATCAATATATCCATACATTGATGTATATACAGAGATCAAGGTATCAAGATTATCTATATGGATGAATAGAGAGATATTTACAGATCTCTATTTTTAGAGAGGGATAGCTATCTATTTACTGGGGTGGAGGACACAGTAAAAGAGACAATGCATTATAGTTCCTAAACTTTCTTTTCTCAGTATTTTGGTCAGATGGGGAAAATAAATTGTTATATCTACTCTGTAGAATAAACACTATTCATCTGGTTGCAGTGACCCAACTTACAATCCAAATGTCATGACAAATATAATCTCTCTTGAACTTTGTAGGAAATCTCATCTTTGTCAGTTAGAGCAAATAAAAGAAAATATAACCTTTAATATATTATTTGAGAGCACTATTTAATTCTGTTACTGGCAAATTATTTCCAGTAACAATTATAAATAAGTCAAAATAAATAAAATTAGCTATCTTAAAGCTTTGAGAGTCATTTCCTCCTCTACCCATTTTTTGTGATCATGGTAATAATCAGAAAAAGATAAAAGAAAAATATAAAAAAGTTGAATTTGGACGATATTACAAAAACTTTTAAATCAAACTTTAAGAAAACTAATGTTCCCTTTATTTATGCATATCCCATAAAGAAACTATGAAAAGAACTTTAAGAAAATAGATTTTTAAAATCTTAGCTGTGTAGAAGGTCATGTAGACTGAATTCAATATGCCAGTATTTGTGGAAAACTCAACATGGGACTGGAAAAGATCAGTTTTCATTCTGGTCCCACAGAAGGGCAATGCCAAAGAATGCTCAAACTACCACTCAATTGCATTCATTTCACATGCTGGCAGAATAAAGCTCACAATTCTCCAAGCGAGGCTTCAACAGTACATGAACCAAGGACTCCCATATGTTCAAGGAAGACTTAGAAAAGACAGAGGAACGAGAGATCAAATTTCCGACATCCACTGGATTATAGAAGAAGCAAGAGAATTCCAGAAATACATCTTTTTCTGTATAATTGACAACGTTAAAGCCTCTGACTGTGTGGATCGCAAAAAATCTGTGGAAAATTCTTCAAGAGATGGGAATACCAGACCACCAGACCTGCCTCCTGAAAAATCTGTGTGCAGGTCAAGGAGCAATAGTTAGAACTGGACATGGAACAACAGACTGGTTCCAAATAGGAAAAGGAGTACATCAGGGCTGAATATTGTCACCTGGCTTATTTGATGCAAAGTACAGAAAGCGAAGAAGAACTAAAGAGTCTCTTGATGAAGGTGAAATAAGAGAGTGAAGAGGCTGGCTGAAAACTCAGCTTTCAGAAAACTAAGATCATGGCATCTGGTCCCATCAATTCATGGCAAATAGATGGGGAAACAATGGAAACAGTGACAGATTTTATTTCCTTGGCCTCCAAAATCACTGCAGATGGTGACTGCAGCCATGAAGTTAAATGACTCTTGGGCCTTGGAAGAAAAGCTGTTTGACAATCCTAGACAACATATTAAAAAGCAGAGAGATTACTTTACCAACAAAGGTCCTTATAGTCAAAGCTATGGCTTTTCCAGTAGTCATGTATGAATGTGAGAATTGGACCATAAAGAATACTGAGCGCCAAAGAATTGAATCTTTTTGAAATGTGTTGTTGGTGAAGACTCTTGAGAGTCCCTTGGACTGTAAAAAGATCCAACCAGTCAATCCTAAAGGAAATCAACTCTGAATATTCACTGGAATAACTGAAGCTGAAACTCCAATACTTTGGCCACCTGATGCAAAGAGATAATTCATTAGAAAAGACCCTGATACTGGAAAAAACTGAAGGCAGGAAGAGAAGGGGATGACAGAGGATGAGATGGTTGGATGGCATCAACAACTCAATGGACATGAGTTTGAGCAAGCTCTGGGAGATGGTCAAGGACAGGGAAGACTGGAGTGCTACAGTCCATGGGGCTGCAAAGAATTGGACACAACTGAGCAACTGAACAACAGACTGAATTCAAGATCCATTTCAGTAGTGTGACTGTAATAAGGCAAATATGCCTTAAAGTCTGGTCTAAAAATATTCTTCCCATGTGATTTTAAGATTGACCACATTTTTCTGGACAATATAAGATTTACTGAATTATAACAATGTTAATACCATCCATATCCCTAATTAGAATGCTTCAGTTTTGTTAATCCTTAAATATCAAAGTCATGCTCATTACCAGGACTAAGCTAATTACAAATGAGTGATATCAAGACGTCAAAAACCACTAGAACTCTTGAGGATAATTGTACATAAAATGGATCAAATATATTCATAATGGTCCTCTGTGGCACAGTTGGGGGCTTCTCTGGTGGCTCAGATGGTAAAGAATCCACTTGCAATGCAGAAGATACAGGTTAAACCCCTGGGTTGGGGAGATCCCTTGGAAAAGGGAAGAGCAACCCACTCCAGTATTCTTGCCTGCAGAATTCCAGGGACAGCGGAGCCTGGAGAGCTACAGTCCATGTGTTTGCAAAGAGTCAACCATGAGTGAGCAACTAACACATACACAAGGCACAGTTAGGTCCATATGTCTGTCTTTTTCCAAAAGTATATTGCCAGTTTCAGACCCAAAACCTAGGACCCTGATCAAATAGTAAGCACTTAAGTATTAGTGCATATACGAATGATTGAATGTAGTAGGAAGTTTCACTTACACAAAAAAGGGAAAAAGTCAGAGGATCAGTGAATAGGACAGATGAGAGATTACAGAGCACTGAGATGAAACAATTGACATTTCAGAGCCATTTTACCCCTGCTGTTAAGTTTTCTGTGATTTGTTGGAAAAAGCAGACCCATTGAATCTAGCATAGAGACTGAAAGCAGTGAGTGACCCTTATGCATCTGAGTGATGCCTAGGTCTACTTCAGTTTAGTTACACTAGTACTTCCCGATCCTGTGCTTATGGGAATCACCTACAGAGAAGTAGAAATGAAAAGATCAATACCAGTGCTTCATCTCTAAACAGTTTGGTCCCAAGAATGAGCATTTTTAGAAGTACCTCACCTCAGATACTTGGTTAGAAATAAAAATTACCCAAATAAAGGAACTGAGAATTTCTCACCAGATTCATGAAATAGTATGAAAATGATTCAAACATGATACTTTGCGATGTAAGTGTTATAGAATCTGGTGGTGGAGGAAAGTGGAGAGTTCCTAGAGATGAAACCGAGAAAGAAGAGCACAGAGGAATTTATATTAAATATTTAGAGGCTAGGCTTTTACTGTAGACAGCAGAAAGGAATGTAAGAATTTCCAGTAAAAGAATGGCAGAATTCTTAGGTTGAAATTTCTTAGATATTGTGACTGCATTTGGAGAGTCAGCACCTCATCTGAGATTTTTATACTACTGTAAATAAGAGACAATATAACCTGAATTAAGAATAAATATGAAGACAATGATAAAGGCATAAAACTACACATGCATGTGTATATATTTTATGGTAAATTAGTAAATTCAGTTTATTTGGAGAAGCTAGTTTCTAACTTGATTAATGAGCATATAATATCACAATTAATTGATGGTATTACTACTAATATTAATGCTAATTTACTGATACCAAGTCTCAGAATCTATAGATGTTTAAGTTTCAGGCTTTGTGAATCTGAAGTGTATGTGGCTAACCATTATCTTATTTACTTTAAAAAATTATCTTCTTTTGTCAGAGACAGTAAAGGGGAATAATGTAGATGAGCACAGGAATGGCACATGTATTAGTTTTTTATTGCTGCACAGAAATTTAAACAGTGGCTTAAAACAATTCTATTAACTTCCAGCTAACCTGTGGAATAACAGGGGTTTCAACTGAGCTGGTCCACACTTAAATGCTATTGTTTTTTAATAGTAAATACTGCATGTCTATATAATTCCTAGTCAATTAAATCTACAAATACAGAACTGTAGCTAGGAAGGGACTACATATCAACATTTTTTAATATAAATTTCTTTATTTTAATTAGAGGCTAATTACAATATTGTATTGGTTTTGCTATACATCAACATGAATCTGCCACGGGTATACACATGTTCCCCATCCTGAACCCCCTCCTTCCTCCCTCCCCGTACCATCCCTCTGGGTCATTTAACTTAAGAGTAGACCCTGTCTACACCTTGCTAATCCCTGCATTGTTCTAAGGTCAACATTAAGTAGTTCAGAAGTCTAGGTTTCAGGTGGCTGGATTGGGTCTTACATGCCTCCAAATTAAGGTATATGTATCTGGGCTCTTTACTGAAAGATCCGAGAAAAACTCTATGAGTACAAGCTCATTCCTTCTGTTGATTTAATTCTGTTTCTTGTGGCTGTAGGTCTTAGGCCCCTGTTTCCTTGCTAGCAGCTGGGAGCTTCTCTCTGCTCAGATATTGCCTGCATTCCTTTCCATGTTTCGTCCCCATAGTCAAAGAATGCAATATGTACCAAGTCCTTCTCATGTTTCAGATAATTTAAGTTCTGCAGCAGCTGCTGCATCTGCCTTCCTTTTCTGCTCCAAAGCAAAGCAAAGTCTCTGCTTTTATAGGCTCATGTGATTAGACCAGACCAACTCAGTTAATTTGTAATTTAAGGTTGACTTTAGAATTTATTTATATCTGTAAAATCCCTTCACAACAGTACCTTGGTTTACTGAATAATCAAGGGATAGAAATATGGAGAGGGTAGGGACCATTTAGTGAATTATTTCTACAAGATATAATTATATGCAGTGTATTAAAAAGCAGACATACCCTTGACAACAAAGGTCCATATAGGCAAAGCTATGGTTTTTCCAGCAGTTATGTATGGATTTGAGAGTTGGACCACAGAGAAGGCTGAGTGCCATAGAATTGATGCTTTCTCATTGTGCTGCTGGAGAAGACTCTTGAGACCCCCTTGGACAGCAAGGCAATCAAACCAGTCAATCCTAAAGGAAATCAACCTTCAATATTCAATAGAAGGACTGATGCTGAAGCTGTAAAACTTGGGGCACCCGATACTAGGAGCTTACTCATTGGAAAAGACCCAGCTGCTGGGCAAGACTGAGGGCAGAAGAAGGGGATGACAGAAGATGAGACGGTTGGATGGCATCATTGACTCAGTGGATGTGAATTTGGGCAAACTGCCGGAGATAGTAAAGGACAGAGGAGCCCGGCGTGCTGCATTCCATGACATCACAGAAAGTCAGACATGACTTAGCAACTGAGCAACAACAATACAGAGAGTTAAGATTCATCAGATTCTGGTAAGCGTTATAAATTTTGGGAGTATATAAATTTGTACAAGGTGACTATTCAGAAGATCAAAGGAAAGAGAACTGTTCCCACTCAAGGAACACTAATTGTAGATATGAGCAACAGAGTTAGGAAAAAGTCCAAATAAAGATAGCTGATCAGGGAAAGCATGTTTATCTTCACCTTAGACGGTAAGATGGAGAGTATTTTTTAAAAGTTAGATCAATATACTATGTCAAATACTGAAAAAAGAAATAAGAATTCATAAGCAAATGTTGAATTTGGTCATTAATTATTCCAGTGACAGCTGAGTAAAAGGCATAATGAAATTCAGAAGCTGAACATCAGGAGGTCAAGAATATAGATTTTATAAGATTTGAAGTGGACTAAGTTTTAAGAAACTTAAATAAGATGGGGAAGTATTAGAGCAGTATCTAGAAAGCATTTAGGACAAATGAAAAATTCTATTTTAAAGTTTTGATATAAAAGGGACTTGAATATATTTGTAGGGTGGATTATTAAAGCCAGAAAGAAAAAATTCAGGATATTAAGAATTACTGACAAAGTTCTTAGATTAAATAAGAGGAAAGACATTCAAGACCAATGCTGAATCTAATTCCAAGTAAGGGTCTGATAATAGATCTGATGTATCTCTCTTTCAAAATAAAAGGTTTATTAAGAAGTCTAAAGAATCTGCCGTCTACCTATCTATCCAATCACTTATCCACTCACTCACTACCCTTTAGTCTATACTTTAGTCATGCATGCATCAAGCTCTAGGAAATAGATTCCTGTATTGCATTAAATATTTTTTAAAAATACAGTAACTGGTACCAAATTATGAAAATTCTTCATGATTTATAACAGTAAATGATGGACATAATCTAAATAAGATATTTAAACAATTTTATGCAGACAGATTTTATAAATTTAAAAACTATACTTTCCAAAAGCACTAGTTAGGGATTTGAAGGTGGTTATTTCTCACTAATGGTATAAAGGGTATAAGAGAAAAGTTGTCATTCATATTTTGCTTTCATGTCATTCTTTTATTAAATATATTTAGATTCATTGTTTCTATAAATTTGGAAAACAATCCACAAAAGGTAAAGTTGGGGAGAAAAGCATTAAATGATATGCATCCCACTGAGTTGTCTTAATTTTCTTTGAAATGTTATTTTTACTATTTTCTTACATTATAGCTAACAATGCCCAGGTGGTGTAGTGGTAAAGGAACCTGCCTGCCAAGGCAGGAGACATAAGAAATGGGGGTTTGATCCTGGGTTGGGAAGATCCCCTGGAGAAGGAAATGGCAACCCATTCCAATATTCTTGCCTGGAAAATCCCATGGATGTGGAGCCTGGTGGGCTACAATCTATAGAGGTGCAAAGAGTTGGACACGACCGAGTGACTTAGCATGCATCCATGGTAAATTTGAGTTACCTTGTTCTTGTTAGGTCATGGTTGCAAATATCCTTTTATGGCATTAATGTTACTAGGCATGACCTACCATGAGACATCCCAGTAAATATCTGGGTTTTCCTGTAACTCTACCTACTCTAAAGCAAGTTAGTATCAATCAGCACAAATATTTTCTCACAATAAATAATGAGATTATATTTTCTAATGATAATTAGAGTGAATAACTATCACATCTGCTGCTATGAGTACTCAAATTATGACCAGAATGTAGAGGTAGTTATAAGATTAGAAGTAACCATATCCTGCTAGCAGCATTCATTCTTGAAAACCATAATCTCTAGTTCAGTTCAGTTGCTCAGTCATGTCTGAATCTTTGCTACCCCATGGACTGCAACACCCTAGTCTTCCCTGTCCATCACCAACTCCTGGAGCTTGTCAAAGTCATGCACATCAAGTCAGTGATGCCATCCAACCATCTCATCCTCTGTTGTCCCCTTCTTCTCCTGCCTTCAATCCTTCCCAGCATCAGGGTCTTTTCAAATGAGTCAGTTTGCCAAAGTATTGAAGTTTCAGTTTCAGCGTCAGTTCTTCCAATGAATATTCAGGACTGAGTTCCTTTAGGATTGACTGGTTTGACCTCCTTGAAGTTCAAAGGACTCTCAAGAGTCTTTTCCAACAACACAGTTCAAAAGCAACAATTCTTTGGTGCTCAGCTTTCTTTATAGTCCAACTGTCACATCCATACATGACTACTGGAAAAACCATAGCTTTGACTAGATGGATCTTTGTTGGAAAATAATGTCTCTGCTTTTTATTATGCTGTCTGGGTTAGTCATAACTTTTCTTTCAAGGAGCAAGCATCTTTTAATTTCATGGCTGCAGTCACCATCTGCAGTGATTTTGGAGGCCAGAAATTAAGGTCTGCCACCATTTCCCTTGTTTCTCCATCTATTTGCCATGAATTAATGGGACTGAATACCATGATCTTGGTTTTCTGAATGTTGAGATTTAAACCAACTTTTTCACTCTGCACTTTCACTTTCATCGAGAGGCTCTTTAGTTCTTCTTTGCTTTCTGCCATAAGGGTGGTGTCATCTGTGTATCTGAAGGTATTGATATTTCTCCCAGCAATCTTGATCCCGGCAATCTTTAGCCCACTAGCAACTACAGTAACAAGGTTGGAAGCACAAATTTCACATGTTACTCAGAGGAGTGATGGTGCGATCAGCTACTACTTCAGACTTTACTTCCCTAGCTCATTTTTTAAAAACTATTGTCATCGCAGAACTATGTGATGGCCAACAGTTAAAAGTTTATAACTCATCTTGAAGATAGTCGTCAAACCTTTCAGGGTGTCTTGATAATATCTTGGTTGTGTTTTAAGGTCATGTTCTATTTATCTGTCAGTTTCTAAACAAGACAGTATACAATAGGACCAGAGTATCTCATGGACATGTGCCACTGTTCTATATCTCATGCACCCTTAGTCTGAGGTAATATTATGCAGAATGTCATGATATTAGATGGAGGCTTTCCGAGTCCTCAGTTGGAAGTATTGTATAAGGTTCTGGTGAGTCTCTGATGCTATCAGGGCCAATATACTGCAGTACAAGCCCCATATATTTCTTCCATGTCTCATTCATTTAAAGTGTTAATTGTGCATCCACTGGGGTGGCTGAAGACAGCAAATGGCCGACCTCCACTGAAGAAGACAGTCCATATGCTTGTTTTCTTTAGTAGCCCATCTGACTCTAGTTAATGCTTTTCGGAAAAATAACTTATACTCCCCAGACCTTTCTCATACCTATCCCAAACACTATTTCCATTTTACAATGGGTTAGTATTATTTTTAATCAATCTCATGACTTGGGTCTGATTACACAGTTCCTGAAGGCATATCTGGTTGTACAGTATTTTCAGCCATACTGCCAAGTCTTTGGTTTTTAACTATGGCTTTGTGGCAGTCTTAAAGGTGCTTCACAGATACTGAATAATCATAGATTGTAGATTATATAGTATTACTCCAGAACCCTAGGTAGCTAGAGCTGTCACTAAAACTGTATTAAGATTATGAGAGACTCTATACCCTCTAAATGTTTTACAGATAAAATGTTTTAATCTACCTTAGATACCTCCAACACTATGGGATCTAATGACTTAAGTGATCAAACAGAGAGGGTCATGTATAGTGAGACATTAACATGCTGCACATTCCTTTGTTCTGGCTCCCTTTAAAACTGAGAAGTAAACAAATCACTTGCTGAGTGAGTTCAATATGTATCCCAAAATTTGCTATGAGCTCTCTTCAAAACTTAAAAAGCCTACTAAGTGCTGTTTTTTGTAGATAATACAAAGCATAACGACTTTACCTTGAATGTTTCAGCATGCCCCAGACCAATAAACCTCTCCCCCAAATAATGCAAAATGATAGCCCTCTGAATCTTTGTAATATTATTTCCCATCTTCTCACTCACATGTCCTCACAAGAGGATGCCAAGATTACTTGTCACTCTTGGCTTACCAGATCTCATTCTTTCATATTGTCAGTAGAGTGCACTAATGCATGGTATATGTATAATGAAGGCCTACTTCATTATACACTAAACCACTATGGTAGTTTAGTTGCTAAGTCATGTCTGACTCTTGTGACCTCATGGACTGTAGCCTACCAGGCTCCTCTGTCCAGGGGATTCTCCAGGCAAGAATACTGGACTGTGTTGCCATTCCCTTCTCCAGGGGATCCTCCTGACCCAGGAATCAAACCTGGGTCTCCTGCATTGTAGGCAGATTATTTACTGACTGAGCTACGAGTAGAGCCTATTTGTACTATAGAGAGTGAATATGTCCATGGGGGAACTATCAAAGATAAGCTACTGTCCATGTCAGATGAATGTGAAATACTCCTGCTGCTTCTACTCAATAGGGATTGGAAGGGATGAATTTGCATATCGATAACAATGTGCCATGTGTGAGAAGTTGTGCTGAATGTTTCTAGTTTTAATCATACTACCTGCAGCAGAAAGCAAACCTTGTGCCTAAGGTTTGACTGCTCTTTTTTTTTTTAACTATTTAACATGTTTAATTACTTTAAATTAATTAAATTCATTATTTAGTTTGCTGGCTGTCATTCTGTAATGATTTTTTTTTTTTAGTTTTTTTACTTTTTAAATTTTAAAATCTTTAATTCTTACATGCGTTCCCAAACATGAACCCCCCTCCCACCTCCCTCCCCATAACATCTCTCTGGGTCATCCCCATGCACCAGCCCCAAGCATGCTGTACCCTGCGTCAGACATAGACTGGTGATTCAATTCTTACATGATAGTATACATGTTAGAATGCCATTCTCCCAAATCATCCCACCCTCTCCCTCTCCCTCTGAGTCCAAAAGTCCATTATACACATCTGTGTCTTTTTTCCTGTCTTGCATACAGGGTCGTCATTGCCATTTTCCTAAATTCCATATATATGTGTTAGTATACTGTATTGGTGTTTTTCTTTCTGGCTTACTTCAGTCTGTATAATCGGCTCCAGTTTCATCCATCTCATCAGAATTGATTCAAATGAATTTTTTTTAATGGAGTAATACTCCATTGTGTATATGTACCACAGCTTGCTTATCCATTCATCTGCTGATGGACATCTAGGTTGTTTCCATGTCCTGGCTATTATAAACAGTGCTGCGATGAACATTGGGGTACATGTGTCTCTTTCCATTCTGGTTTCCTTGGTGTGTATGCCCAGAAGTGGGATTGCTGGGTCATAAGGTAGTTCTATTTGCAATTTTTTAAGGAATCTCCACACTATTCTCCATAGTGGCTGTACTAGTTTGCATTCCCACCAACAGTGTAGGAGGGTTCCCTTTTCTCCACACCCTCTCCAGCATTTATTGCTTGCAGATTTTTGGATCGCAGCCATTCTGACTGGTGTGAAGTGGTACCTCATTGTGGTTTTGATTTGCATTTCTCTAATAATGAGTGATGTTGAGCATCTTTTCATGTGTTTGTTAGCTATTCTTATTCCCTGGTTGGGAGAACCAAGGCATATATTTGATTTTACTCAGACTACCCCCAGAGAAGCTGAGCTTCTAGAGTACTTGATGGTACCTGGCTTGACAATGCATACTTTATTTCTCCACTTTTTTCTCTTCCTGTTGTTGTTTCCTACTCCCCTACCGATGTTTTGCTGTATCACTTTCTAAATAAACAATACTCAGGTCTTCTTGCAGGAGAACTCAAATGAAGTGAGTTGAAAACAAAAGAGGTCTCAGGAAGTAAACCCTGAGGATGGAGTTGGGGAAAATCCAATCACTTGCTGACCAGATGATAGTGGAGACTGCATTACTGATAGTTAAGTAGGGTACTGATAATCCCTGGCTTGCTGAAGTACTTCAGTTCCTAAGACTTTATAAGCAATATGAATCATGATACTGCTAGAAAGATATCAACCAGCTTCATAAATATCAGTACATACGAGATGTAGGGAATGCTATTAGATGAATCATGGTGTTGTCTGGTTACCAAGCTGGTTGATATCTTTCTAGCAGTATCATGATTCATATTGCTTATAAAGTCTTAGGAACTGAAGTACTTCAGCAAGCCAGGGATTATCAGTACCCTACTTAACTATCAGTAATGCAGTCTCCACTATCATCTGGTCAGCAAGTGATTGGATTTTCCCCAACTCCATCCTCAGGGCTTACTTCCTGAGACCTCTTTTGTTTTCAACTCACTTCATTTGAGTTCTCCTGCAAGAAGACCTGAGTATTGTTTATTTAGAAAGTGATACAGCAAAACATCGGTAGGGGAGTAGGAAACAACAACAGGAAGAGAAAAAAGTGGAGAAATAAAGTATGCATTGTCAAGCCAGGTACCATCAAGTACTCTAGAAGCTCAGCTTCTCTGGGGGTAGTCTGAGTAAAATCAAATATATGCCTTGGTTCTCCCAACCAGGGAACAAGAATTATGTGGTATTTATTTATATACCAAATCACTAATATCACTGGATGAGGGACTCCTCTGGGGCACTTGCACTCTGTCTGGTTTGCCCTGAATTTGACCAGTGGACTTCTAGGGCCATAAATAAATAAATAAATAAATAAATAAATAAATAAATAAAGCATCTTTAGACAAAGATCACAGGTATTTTCAACATACTGCCTTTATTCTGTAAAGCATGGACCTGATCCTAATAGTTTATACTAGTACTAGAGACTCCAGATATTTGTTCCAGGATAGTACACAGATTAATCAGGTTTAGGGTTTGCTAGAACTAAAATAATTGACTGACTTATATCACAAAAGGAAATGAAGGCCAGAAAGAATTTTAAAATCAGGAGAAGACATCACATGACTAGATGCTATGATATGAATAAAAGGACAGGTGAAATAGGAGGAACCGAATGTTATAAAAAGAAGGATATTGTCACCCTCAAAGTCACATAGAAAAAATAAAATTTTTATTTTATTTATTTTAGATCAACATTCCAGGAAGCACAATTAAATCCAGGAAGGGCAGTGGTCAGATTTGGATTAATAGATAGAAATCTATCATAGAAATGTGTGAAATTACCTAAGAAGAGCTAAGTGTATCAAATGCACATGGTTATTCTTTGACTCTAAATACCCTGGTAAGAGACAATGTTATCATTCTTCCTTAGCTGTTCCATCAAATATCTATTCTCTTCTTACATATTTCCAGTGAAAGGGAAAAAGTGACCTACACATCACTGTAAGAATTTGATGCATATCCTCATGGCAAAAACTATATAAAAGTAGACTATATGAAATTGAAGACACTGAATGTTCAGGTGACTTTAGAAAGCTCATATAGGCCACTGCAGATGATATGGGCGTGGCATAGTAAACAACATTTAATGTTAGAGAGTTAGTGAGTGCAGTGCATGCCATTAGGGAGGGAAAGAGAACTCTGGACCCAGACAAGCATAGATTGGGTAAAACAATAGCTGTTTACTTAGTGCTATTGAACAGAAGATATTAAGAAGAGGTGGCAAGAATACATGGAAGAACTGTACAAAAAAGATCTTCACAACCCGGATAATCAAGATGGTGTGATCACTCATCTAGAGCCAGATATTCTGGAACGTGAAGTCAAGTGGGCCTTAGAAAGCATCACTATGAACAAAGCTAGTGGAGGTGATAGAATTCCAGTTGAGCTATTTCAAATCCTGAAAGAGGATGCTGTGAAAGTGCTGCACGCAATATGCCAGGAAATTTGGAAAACTCAGCAGTGGCCACAGGACTGAAAAAGGTCCGTTTTCATTCCAATCCCAAAGAAAGGCAATGCCAAAGAATGCTCAAACTACCACACAATTGCACTCATTTCACATGCTAGTAAAGTAATGCTAAAAATTCTCCAAGCCAGGCTTAAGCAATATGTGAACCGTGAACTTCCTGATGTTCAAGCTGGTTTTAGAAAAGGCAGAGGAACCAGAGATCAACTTGCCAACATCTGATGGATCATAGAAAAAGTAAGAGAGTTCCAGAGAAATATCTATTTCTGCTTTATTGACTATGCCAAAGCCTTTGACTGTGTGGATCACAATAAACTGTGAAAATTTTTGAGAGAGATAGGAATACCAGACCACCTGACCTGCCTCTTGAGAAATCTGTATGCAGGTCAGGAAGCAACAGTTAGAACTGGACATGGAACAACAGACTGGTTCCAAATAGGAAAAGGAGTACATCAAGGCTGTATATTGCCACCGTGCTTATTTAACTTATATGCAGAGTACATCATGAGAAATGCTGGACTGGAAGAAACACAAGTTGAAATCGAGATTGCCAGGAGAAACATCAATAACTTCAGATATGCAAATGATACCACGCTTACGGCAGAAAGTGAAGAGGAACTCAAAAGCCTCTTGATGAAAGTGAAAGAGGAGAGTGAAAAAGTTGGCTTAAAGCTCAACATTCAGAAAACGAAGATCATGGCATCTGGTCCCATCACTTCATGGGAAATTAATGGGGAAACAGTGGAAACAGTGTCAGACTTTATTTTGGGGGCTCCAAAATCACTGCAGATGGTGATTGCAGCCATGAAATTAAAAGATGCTTACTCCTTGGAAGAAGTTATGACCAACCTAGATAGCATATTGAAAAGCAGAGACATTATTTTGCCAACAAATATCCATCTAGTCAAGGCTATGGTTTTTCCAGTAGTCAAGTATGGATGTGAGAGTTGGACTGTGAAGAAAGCTGAGCACTGAAGAATTGATGCTTTTGAACTGTGGTGTTGGAGAAGACTCTTGAAAGTCCTCTGGACTGCAAGGAGATCCAACCAGTCCATTCTGAAGGACATCAGCCCTGGGATTTCTTTGGAGGGATGATGCTGAAGCTCAAACTCCAGTACTTTGGCCACCTCATGTGAAGAGTTGACTCATTGGAAAAGACTAACGCTGGGAGGGATTGGGGGCAGGAGGAGAAGGGGACGACAGACGATGAGATGGCTGGATGGCATCACGGACTCAATGGACGTGAGTCTGAGTGAACTCCAGGAATTGGTGATGGACAGGGAGGCCTGGTGTCATGGGGTTGCAAAGAGTCGGACTTGACTGAGCAACTGAACTGAAAGTATAAAAGAGATAGAGAAAGCTTCTGACATAGACTTCAGAAGGGGGCAGAAAGAGTGCCCCCTCGCTAGTGTTAGCAAAGGAGTTATATACTTTTAATTAGTTATTCCATTGAATCAAAAGAATGTCTGCAGGTTGTAAAGACCTCACTAGACCCACTCCCATAATTTACATTTTAAGACAAAACAAGATTAGTCAGAAAGTTTTTTTCCAGAGACTGTCCTCAAGCAGGATAATTTGTTACATAATCCTAAGGAATGTAGAGGAAAACAAACAAACACATTTGTCCTTTCTTCCTCCTTGAGAATTTCAGACCCCTCTCTCCTTGGGAACCCCTGGACTTATCAACCTGCCTAGAAACTGACTCTCTCAGTGTGATTGAAAGGGGGTCTGTGAATAGACCCTGAGGTCCAGTAAGACTGCTGGTCTCAAGGAAGGGGGTCACCTAGTACAGGTGCTCACAAGACTGGCTGGTGTGAACTCAAGGACCTGCAGGCTGCCTGATCCCCAGACAGATGCTGAGGAAGCAACATCATGGAGCAGTTTAGGGAAACTGTCAACAACAGTCTGTGTAATCTTTCTTATTAGAACCATCCCAGTGTCTAAGTAGTTACAAAATGGGAGAGGAGATACAACACAGAAATGATGGAATGTACATGAAGTTATGAGAAATTTAAATCCAGTGAGTAGACTAATTTCCCCATATGCCATCTTTGTGTGGTACTGAATAGTTAATTGTGGTCTCTTCACTACAACCTTAAATAAGGTGGGCGAGGTTGCTGTTGGTGGTGGGTTAACATTTCATTCATTACAATCAACTGAAACAATAAAAGTCATTCACTTTTATGAATAACCATGTATTAAATTTCATACCTAGTTGAAATAAAGCCTTTTACAATCCGTGGTATGATCCATGATTAAATACAGCTCAAAAGTAAAAAAAATAAATAAATAAAAATTTCACAGTTAATATATTTGAAACATTCTAGTATGAAAAGTGACTGTCCTTTGATAAACACTAGCACAACAGAGACAAAAGTCAGGGTTACTTCTTTCATAGAAGAAGTTCCACAGAGGCCTAGAAGATATAATAATGTTAAATACTTTCAAAGCATGTGTAGGTCGATAGATTTCCCAATATATATGTCCAGATTTCATAAAGATCAAAGGAGAATTTAACCACAAACTATAATAGAGTATAATTAAGTAACCTTTTTCTTGCCATTATTAGTCTCTTAAAATATCAAAATATGAAAAATAGAGTTCTCTTTTATCATGGTTTTTAATTAAAATTTAACCAGATTCTTAATTCTTTAGTATAAAAAAATGGGACAATTAGAAATATAATAATTCACTAGCACTTATTCCATCCACAAATCTGTTAGTATTGTTTCATATTTTATGTTATCATGCCTATAATGTTCATAGTTTCTAAATATAATTGTGATTATTTTTCATAATTAAGTCACTATGATAGTTATACCACTATCATTTCAAAGTTTATTCATTTCTGGGATATTTTTGTTGTTGTTGTTATTTTTTCTTTTTTGGCCTCAGGATTTTAGTTTTCCAACCAGAGATTGAACCTGAACCCTCAGAAGTGAGAGCTCAGAGTCCTAACCACTGGATTGCCAGGGAATTACCTGAGTTCCTTAGACTGTCTTCATTTTGTTAACGGGAACAAAAAAAAGAAAAAAAGAAAAAAAAGTGCTGCACGTACTTAGCTTCTGCAGTTTTCGAATCTGTATTTATTTCCTCTATATTTGAACAAAAATGACATGCTTTTATTAGGCAACATATTTATTCTTTCAACACTTGTAGAACTGGGTTCATTTTCTCTGTGCATTGAACTGTATATATGAGAAGCCCAAATATCATGTATAAGGTTTTTTATTTTTCTTCTTCTCCAGGTAAGATGCCTCTACAATTTTTATTTGAAGATTAAAAAGTTAGCTCTGTTCCTTAAGAGTTTTTAGATCCCAATTTTGTTGCTGTTGTTGCTATGGCAAGTGTCATTTTCCCCTGGAAATGAAAATGTTCCCTCAGAGGAAAATATTTCTAGAAGCATAGGTTTTAATGCTTCCTGGTTCCTAATATTACTATAAGTAATTATTAATTACTTCTACAATTTGTCAGTACCCCCAAATACTTATATTGTATTGATATTTTCTGTCTTTTCTAATGATCTTATTTAAATTGTGTTCCTGTATTCTAAATTCTTTGTAATATTTTTTAATTAAGATGTCCTGGGTACAACTAGAAATTTTTTCCAAGCATACAGTTCAGAGTGAATTAGGTTACAGCATACCCTTCTAAAATTAGATATTAGAAAGTCAGTATGGTCACCACTGAACAAAGTGTTTCCATGTGTTCTAAGTCACTTCATACCGGGGGTCAATCAATAATGTTAAATGTCAAAGTTAATGAGAGATGGAAAAACAGAAATTTTTCCTGGTTATTCTTGCACTAGTTTCCAAGAATAACTAATTTTCCCATATGCATGTGAGGTATGTAAATAAGTCAAGAATTGTGAACTTCAAGAAAACAAGGATTCAACTTTTTATCATTGTTTCATGTAAACTGTAGGTTTATAATAGGTTTCCTTTTTATTGTGTTTAAGGAGTTTATTGCTAGTTTTCACGTGGTGAGAATGTTCAAACTTAATGGGTTTGGATTTTCTCAGTTTCTTTTGTTATACTAATTGAAACAAATTGATTCTTTTGTTACACTAATTGATCATGTGGTTTTATCATTTATCCTATTAATGTGAAGAACTGTATTAATTTTCAGATGTTAAACCAAACGATCCAAACTCTATTGCAGACAGCAAAAGCAGTTCTAAGATTAAAGTTTATAGTGATGCAAGTATACCTCAGGAAACAAATCTGAAATAACCTATTTTAGCTCTAAAGAAACTAGAAGAGGGACAAACAAAACTCAATGTTAGTACAAGGAAAGAAAGATCAGAGTGGAAACAAAGTAGAGAATGGGGAAAAAAAGACACAAAACTTTAGAACTGTTACTTAGAACACAAAAGTAATAAAGCCTTAACAAAACGTATCAAGGAATAAATAGGTTCAAATGAAATAAGAAATAAATTACAACCAACATCACAGGGAAACATATGTTCAGAAGAGAGTACTGAACACAATTACATGCTAATTAAACAGACAACCTAGAAGAAATAGATAAATTCCTAGACATGTAAATTCCCCCTACTGAATAAGGAATAATAAATATAAACAAACTGATTACCAGTTAAATTGAATTATAAAAGAAAATTCCATGCCAACAGAAGTCCAGGACCAGAAAACTTCACAGGTAGAGTCAACAAAACATTTAAAGAAAAGTTAACACCTGTCTCTCTCAATCCAAGAGGAAGGAATGCCTCCAAAATCATTATACTAGCACAGCATCATATGCTGATCCCAAAACCAGACACCATGCATACACACAAAAATTACAGGTCAATATTCCTGATGAACATAGATGCAGAAATCTTCAACAAAATATTAGTAAACTGAACTCAAAAATACATCAAAAGGATCATCCATAAAATGTTCAAGTAAAATTAACCGCAGGGATAATAGGAAGGTTCAATATCTGCAAATCAACCTAATATACCACAATAAACTGAGTAAAATTTATATGATCAATAGATGCAGGAAAACTTTGACACAGTAATTCATTTATGATAATTACTTTCAACAATGTACATATAGAGGAAACATACCTCAATCTTATAAAAGCCATATGTCAAACACACATCTCACATAACATTCAACAGTAACAATCTGAAAGTATTTTCTCTAAGATCAGGAAAAAAACAAGGATGCCCACTCTTGCCCCTTTTATTCAACACAGTATTGTAAGTTTCAGCCAGAGCAATTAGACAAGGAAAATAAATAAAATGCATTCAAAGAAAAATAAAAATTGGAAAAGGAAGTAAAACTGCCAGTTATCTGCGAACAATATGATTACATGTAAAATCTTAACATCTCCATCCCGAAACAGACCTCAAATAAATTCAATAAATTTGCAAGAGTACACAGTCAATATGCAAAAATCTGGTGCATTTTTATATACTATTTTCCCAAGTGGCACTAGTGGTAAAGAACACTCCTGCCAATGCAGGAGACATAAGAGACTCGGAGTTCGACCCCTGGGGCTAAGAGTCCCTGGAGGAGGGCATGGCAACCCACTCCTCTATTCTTGCCCAGAGAATCCCATAGACAGAGGAGTCTGGCAGGCTACAGTCCATAGGATCTCAGAGTCAGACATGACTGAAGCGACTTAGCAGAGCACACACAACAAACTATCAAAAAGATATTAACAATCCCACTTATAATCCCTTTTACAACTGTAGCAAAAAGAAGAAAATTCCTAGGAATAAATTTCACCAGATAAATATAAGACTTGTGCTTGGAAGACTATTATACTAATGAAAGAAACTGAAGATGAAACAGACAAAAGGAGAGATATACTGTGGATTAAAATCCTTATGGATTTTCATGGATTAAAAGAAAATTTTTAAGATAACCAAACTCCAAGGCAATCTACAGATTCAATGCAATCCCTATAAAAATACCAAACACTTTTCTTAAAGAACTAGAATAATTCTAAGGTTTTACATGCAATCACAGTTCAGTTCAGTCACTGAGTCGTGTCTGACTCTGCGACCCCATGAATCACAGCACGCCAGGCCTCCCTGTCCATCACCCCAACTCCCAGAGTTTACTCAAACTGATGTTCATAGAGTTGGTGATGCCATCCAGCCATCTCATCCTCTGTCGTCCCCTTCTCCTTCTGCCCCCAATCTCTCCCAGCAACAGGGTCTTTTCCAATGAGTCAACTCTTTGCATGAGGTGGCCAAAGTATTGGAGTTTCAGCTTCAGCATGAGTCCTTCCAAAGAACACCCAGGACTGATCTCCTTTAAAATGGACTGTTTGGATCTCCTTGCAGTCCAAGAGACTCTCAAGAGTCTTCTCCAACACCACAGTTCAAAAGTATCAATTCTTCAGTGCTCAGCTTTCTCCACAGTCCAACTCTCACATCCATACATGACTACTGGAAAAACCATAGCCTTGACTACACAGACCTTTGTTGGCAAAGTAATGTCTCTGCTTTTGACTATGTTATCTAGGTTGGTCATAACTTTTCTTCCAAAGAGTAAGCGTCTTTTAATTTCATGGCTGCAGTCACCATCTGCAGTGATTTTGGAGCCCCTAAAAGTAAAGTCTGAACTGCTTCCACTGTTTCCTCATCTATTTCCCATGAAGTGATGGGACCGGATGCCATGATTTTCGTTTTCTGAATGTGGAGCTTCAAGCCAACTTTTTCACTCTCCTCTTTCACTTTCATCAAGAGGCTTTTAAGTTCCTCTTCACTTTCTGCCATAAGGGTGGTGTCATCTGCATATCTGAGGTTATTGATATTTCTCCCGGCAATCTTGATTCCAGCTTGTGCTTCTTCCAGCCCAGCGTTTCTCATGATGTGCTCTGCTTATAAGCAGGGTGACAATATACAGTCTTGTCGCACTCCTTTTCCTATTTGGAACCAGTCTGTTGTTCCATGTCCAGTTCTAACTGTTGCTTCCTGACCTACATATAGGTTTCTCAAGAGGCAGGGTAGGTGGTGTGGTATTCCCACCTCTTTCAGAATTTTCCACAGTTTATTGTGATCACAAAAGACCCTAACTAGCCAAAATGATCTTAAGAACAAATCTGGAAGTATCATGTTCCCCGGTTCCAAACTAACCTAAAATCCTCCACTAATCAAAACAATAGAGTACTGACATAAAATCAGATACATAGGTCAAAGGAATAGAACAGAGGGTCTAGAAATAAACCCATACTTATTTGGTCAATTAATCTACAACAAAGGAGGCAAGATTATACAATGGAGAAAAGGGATACTTCAATTAATGGTGCTGAGAAAATGTTAACAGCTACATGCAAATGATTTAAACTGGACTATTTTCTCACAGCATATACAGAAACTTAAAATAGATTAAAGATTTAAATTTAAGGCCTGAAACCATAAAACTCCTACTAGAAAACTTAGGCGATATGCTTTTTGACATTTATCTTTGAAGTAATTTTTTTTGTATGTCTTCTCTGGCAAGGGAAACAAAAGCAAAAATAAATACATGGGACTATGTTAAACTAAGAAGCTTTTGCACAGTGAAGTGATAAACTAAACATAAAGGCCTCTTACTTAATAAAATATATTTGCAAATGATATGTTGAATAAGTGGTTAATATCCAAAATATATTAGTACAAATAACTTATACAAACAATATGTGTATACAATTATAACTCAATTAGAAATTTTAAAAATTAAAATAGAAAAAAAGGGTGAGTTTCAGGGGAGTTCTTATTTCTGATTGCCTATCTTCTTAAACATACTGAATCACTTTCTATACATGACACATAGCCAATTCAATTTACTTCTATATATGCTCTGGCTTCATTTTTTAGCATTTCTATAAATGTAATATACCAGTATTGGTTCACCTCCCTGAAGAATTTTAAAGGGATCTGTGATCCCTCAATACCTAGGAAGGGTTGATTCTAGGACTCTTGTAGATGTAAAAATGTGCAGGTACTCCAACCCCTTGTATAAAACAGTCTAGTATTTGCATATAGACTCCACACATCCTTCTGTGTAGTTTAAATAATCTCTGCTGCTGCTGCTGCTAAGTCTCTTCAGTCGTGTCTGACTCTGCGTGTCCCCATAGATGGCAGCCCATCAGGCTCCACCGTCCCTGGGATTCTCCAGGCAAGAACACTGGAGTGGGTTGCCATTTACTTCTCCATAATCTCTAGGTTACTTATAATACCTGATACAATGTAAATGCTATGTAAATGGGCCAGGGTATGCCAAGTTCAAATTTTGCTTTTTGGAACTTTCAGAAATTTTAAATATTTCCAGCCTGCAGTTGAATTAACAGATGCAGAGCCCCCAGATATGGACAGCTGACTGTGTCTGTATTTGACCACTTCCTTTGGCCAGCACTTATCCTCAGTCAGTTGATATTACCTTCCTCAAGGGAAATAAGATTTACCTTCCCCTCAAATGCTCAATTTCATTCCCTACTAATAAAAAAGTAATTTTCTTCTTCATTTTTCTTGAGGTGCAACAGGCATAATTTTCACTGGAATACTAAATTAAAGTGAAAGGGAAAGTTGCTCAGTCAGGTCCCACTCTTTAGGATCCCACACACTATACAGTCCATGGAATTCTCCAGGCCAGAATACTGGAGTGGGTAGCCTTTCTCTTCTCCAGGGATCTTCCCAACCCAAGGATCAAATCTAGGTCTCCCGCATTGCAGGCAGATTCTTTACCAGCTGAGCCACAAGGGAAGCCCAGGAAATACTAAGGTTAATGTTATCTCCAAACAAAAATATCAGTTTAGAGGTATTTCAAAATATTCTTAATAGGTATATTGGGGGAAAAAAAAAAAGAAAAACCTAATCATTGTATGAAAAAATCACTATCTTTTGAGAACTTACTCTTTGCCACACTCTAACAGGTGTGATTTGCATACACTTTTAAATTTCCATTCACAAATTAAACATTAATTCTTTTCATATATATATATATATATATATATATATATATATATATATATATGAAATGAATCGCCAGTCCAGGTTTGATGCAGGATACAGGATGCTTGGGGCTGGTGCACTGGGATGACCCAGAGGGATCGTACAGGGAGGGAGGCGGGAGGGGGGTTCAGGATGGGGAACATGTGTTCACCCGTGGTAGATTCATGTTGGTGTATGGCAAAATCAATACAATATTGTAAAGTAAAAAATAATAATAATAAATAAATGATAAATGGTTAAAAAAAGAAAAATCTAAAAAAAAGATTTCACATGTTACCAGTCAAGTGATAATAAACTCTAGGATGAGAAAATTAAAATTGAAAAAAAAATAATTCTTAAAAATTCTTAATATATCTGTAGTTATGCTATTATGGTATATAAAACCAAAGTTTATGTACCTATTCACTATTAAGGATAAAAGTGACTGTGGTACAAAGCACACACATCCACCCCATAAGCAAGAACTGATTTCCAGGAGTTAGCGGTCAGATGTTTTAAAGGATAGTGATAGTTAAAAGTAGACCTCAAAAGGAAGATATTATTTCAAAAAATGTTCTAAATATTTACCAAAGGGTAACACTTTTTCTTTAAGTCCCTGCTTTCCTACTGTACTTTTTCAAATAACTTCATTTTCAATATAATTTAGAGCCGATATGAGTTGTTATAAAAACTTTGATATACTTTGATTTGTTGAGATTTCTTGAGTTAGAAATGAAATGAAAAGATTGAATTACATTTAGCACATGGGAATTTATCTGTAATCTAAATCCTAAAGATACAGGGCTCACTGACAGAAAAATCGCAGGGCACAGTCACTTCAGTAAGAGTGATTTCCAGAGAATGTTGGAGGAAAACCAGAAGTTCAGTGTATTAGGTGTTGAAGGTGATCAGAGAATTAGCAAGTCTGATAGTGATCTGAAGGGAAACAGGAGATAGGAAAGTAAATAAAGTATCATTTGTCTCTTTTTCTTTGAGGTAAATGAATGGTTTGCTTAGGACATACACTCAGAACACATTTGTATAATGAAGAAATGGAACCATATATATAGTGAAGATCGAATAAATAAACGTGAAAAGTAAACTGGTAAAAAATATCTGGAAATTTTCACAATCAAAAGACTATTATATTTTTATGTTGGTTTCCTCTGCTAGAATATAGACTATATTTTATCTGTCTTGTAAACTCTATATACTTATTGTCTAGAGTGATAATGCTAATTAAATTCTTGCTGAAGAAATTTACATAAGATTTGTAAAGAAATATAAAGGGCTAAGAACCCTAGACAAGGGAGAATACACTTCTTTCATTAAAAGTCAAGACCAGGATGGGGAGAGTTTGAATAATTAGTGATTGTGATTGACCTACTTATATATATTAGGCATTTCAAAGCTGACTGTGTTGTTTCCTTGTAACTTAGAATACATAAAGTTATTGAGGAAGATTGAGAAGCTGCAAAGATAGTGTAATTTTTAAAGTAGGCCTAAGCAATGCAAAGCTGAGCCCAAAAAGAATAGGTGTCATTCAAATCAGATTAATACTGTGCCAATATTAAGGGTTTCATGCACTGTTTTATGCTTTTATAATCTACATTCACTTACTAAATCTGTTAAACTGAATTATAACCACCTACTATGCAACACTTTTCTAGAATGAACTGGATGTCTCTCCAAAACATACCATTTTTTAGTCTTCTTTATAGATAAAAAATCTAGCATACTAATAAACATTCTTTTAGGAAACTCACACTTAGCAAACATTTTGTTACTAAACCAATTTGACAGGTACAGGACAGTTTTGCAATTACTTTTTTTTTTTTTAGAAATGCAAAGACTCTTCATGCAGAGCTTACTATAGACAGGTGGTCACACTCATGTTTTGGCAGACTCAAGGGCAGGTGGAAGATTGAGAAAAGGGTACATGTGATTATCAGAGGCTGTTGATTTAAGCATTCAAGGTAAAATATGAATATGCCATCTTCAGTTTTTTAATTATTCATTTCAGCTTGAATAGTCAAACACATAAATTCTTTGAGTAATTAATGTATCTCTCCTCATGACATCCTTGAGGCATAGGCAAAAATCTCAGTAATATCAATATATTTGTGTGTTATGCTGATTCCACCTCCCCCACCAAATAAAAACCACAGGCTATCCTTGTAGAAACTTAGATTCAAATGTGACTTTGAAACTGGCTTTTATCACAACCAAATGGAGAAAATTTGGTAAAAATATATTTATAGAAGTGCATGTTCAAATCAGGTGGTAAGAGCTACAACTAGGACTGAGTCTTTGTTAAAGACACTATGCTAATCCCATCATATGCCTTACTGTGTATAACTCTCTTGAGACTCTGTGAATTGGGTCCAAGTATTGCAACCCCATGAACTGCAGCATGCCAGGCCTCCCTGTCCATCACCAACTCCTGGAGTTCACTCAAACTCGTCCGTCAAGTTGGTGATGCCATCCAACCATCTCATCCTCTGTTGTCCCCTTCTCCTCCTGCCCCCAATCCCTCCCAGCATCAGGGTCTTTTCCAATGAGTCAAGTCTTCGCATGACGTGGCAAAAGTATTGGAGTTTCAGCTCCAACATCAGTCCTTCCAAAGAACACCCAGGACTGATCTCCTTTAGGATGGACTGGTTGGATCTCCTTACAGTCCAAGGGACTCTCAAGAGTCTTCTCCAACTGGTGTGCTGTGATTCATGGGGTCGCAAAGAGCTGGACATGACTGAGCAACTGAACTGAACTGATGCTCCATGTATCTCCTTGTTCCCCTGGAAGTAGCATCAATCCAAGATATTTTCTTAGCATAATAGATAATAGAAGCACAGGTGAGTAAGTAAATCCAGTAGAATATTTAAAAGCTCTGATTTCATAACACTTGCTGATCCTCTTGACTGAATCTTATGATATGATTAAACCCATACAGTAGACTGTACACTATGCCTGGAGGCTTACATTGTCCAAAGGAGTATTACTCTGATAGGGCAGAAGAGTGATAAATTACTGCATAATAATCTAATCTATTATGCATTGGAATACATGAAAGTATATAGTGATGGATAATACTGGAATAAAGTAGGGGTGATTTAAATGTTTAGCTGAAGGAAAAATCAAAGTGATTCCATAATTAAGTTATTTTCAATTATAGTGAAGGTACCAGGCAGGATTCCTACAGGAAACAGATGGCACATGGAAATTTTGTAATTTGGAAGAGCTTAATAAAAGAAAAAAATTACAAGATAAAGCCAGGGTATAGAAAACTCACAAAATTACTGCAATACTTTGGAGCTGGCAAAAGCAGGACTCATAACACCCCTGGCTCTCAAGAGACACTTAGAGGGCTATGATGTGGAAAACAGTCATGAACTGTATCCAAACAACTGACTACCAGAGGCTGTGCTCTTGGATCCAGTCAGTAATCAGCCTGTGGTAACCCCAAAGATGGTAAACCAATAAATATCCACATTTACTACTCACATTTCCGCCTACAGCCATCTGCTGCTCTCCATTGGACAAGCCTAGAACTACAAGAGGATACCAGAATCAGTCTCATGGATGACTTCCATATAGGGTGGGTAATTGTTTTCAGGGGCACTGAAAATATATCCTGCATAGAACAGCAAATAATTTATATTTCAATGTAACTTTCAGGGACTGTAAATCTGTAGTACTGCCTCTTTCACTTACTTCTAGTATACTGTTATACTATTCCTTAGTGAGGGAGAGATACAGAGTTGCAAGTAGTAAACTCATTATTACACTTAAGATAGCTTAGAGCCTGTTTTGTCACAACTTGTAATGATAGAATACTAGGAATCATAAAGATTAAAAAAAAAAAACTTGTACTATTGACCTACCTGCTTGAAATTTAGGGTGTTTTTCAAAATATTTATATAATATATGTAAGTGTGTTATACTTGTGAACATTAAACATTTAAGGTTCTCTAACATAACAAAACATAGACATGGGCTGTGAATCTTATGACATCAAGCATTGTGTATTTGACTTTGAGAAAGACATTCAAATTCTCCATGTATCTAGTTCTCCATGTTTCATTTTATTCATTTGTGAGGATCTATATAAACTGTAAGAGTTAGGCAAATACAGGGAAACTCTTCAGAGTGATGACTTTTACATAATAAGCATTCAGTAAGGTATACTAGTGAATGTTATGTAAGCCCACAACTTTTGATAATATTTCTAACAATTTTTGGAATAAAACTAAGGGAAATACACAACAAAGACATTATAAGCACTAGCTGTAAGAATTCAGCATGTTAAACAAAAATGTAAATATGTGGAGGTTAAATCATGTATACATTTGCTTTAAATATGTTAAACATGATTTTATGAGACTTTCACCAACATTAATGTAACTTTAAGACAGAGCCAAAACAAAACCAAAACCCCTAGTTGTGGATGTCACTGGTGATAGAAGCGAGGTCTGATGCTGTACAGAGTAATATTGCATAGGAACCTGGAAAGTTAGGTCCATGAATCAAGGCAAATTGAAAGTGGTCAAACAGGAGATGGTGAGTGAATGTTAACATTCTAGGAATCAGAGACTTAGAATGGAATGGAATTGGTGAATTTAACTCAGATGACCATTATATCTACCACTGTCGGCAGGAATCCTTTAGAAGAAATGGGGTAGCCATCATAGTCAACAAAAGAGTCTGAAATGCAGTACTTGGATGTCAACCTCAAAAATGACAGTATGATCTCTGTTGGTTTCCAAGGCAAACCATTCAGGATCACGGTAATCCAAGTCTATGCCCCGACCCGTAACACAGAAGAAGTTGAAGTTGAACAGTTTTATGAAGACCTATAAGACCTTCTAAAACTAACACCCAAAAAAGATGTTCTTTTCATTATAGGGGACTGGAATGCAAAAGCAGCAAGTCAAGAAACACCTGGAGTAACAGACAAATTTGTCCTTGGAGTAGAGAATGAAGCAGGGCAAAGGCTAATAGAGTTCTGCCAAGAGAATGCACTTGTCATAGCAAACACCATCTTCCAACACCACAAGAGAAGATGGTACACATGGACATCACCAGATGGTCAACATCGAAATCAGATTGATTATATTATTTGCAGCCAAAGATGGAAAAGCTCTATACAGTAAGTAAAAACAAGACCAGGAGCTGATTGCGGCTCAAATCATGAACTCCTTAGTGCCAAATTCAGACTTAAATTGAAGAAAGTAGGGGGAACCACTACACCATTCAGGTACGTCCTAAATTAAATCCCTTACGATTATACAGTGGAAGTGAGAAACAGATTTAAGGGACTAGATCTGATAGACAGAGTTCCTGATGAACTATGGACAGAAGTTTGTAACATTGTGCAAGAGACAGGGATCAAGACCATCCCCAAGGAAAAAAAAAAAAAGCTGTCTGAGGAGGCCTTACAAATAGCTGTGAAAAGAACAGAAGCAAAAAGCAAAGGAGAAAAGGAAAGATATACTCATGGGTATAAAAGATATACCCATTTGAATGCAGAGTTCCAGAGAATAGCAAGGAGAGATAAGAAAGCCTTCCCTAGTGATCAATGCAAAGAAATAGAGGAAAACAACAGAATGGGAAAGACTAGAGATCTCTTCAAGAAAATTAGAGATACCAAGGGAACATTTCATGCAAAGATGGACTCGATAAAGGACAGAAATCTTATGGGCCTAACAGAACCAGAAGATATTAAGATGGTGGCAATAATATACAGAGGAACTGTAGAAAAATGATCTTCATGACCCAGATAACCATGATGGTGTGATGACTCACCTAGAGCCAAACATCCTTGGAAGGTGAGTCAAGTGGGTCTTAGGAAGCATCATTACCAACAAAACCTGTGGAGGTGATGGAATCCCAGTGGAGCTATTTTAAATCCTGAAAGATGATGCTGTGAAAGTGCTGCACTCAATATGCCAGCAAATTTGGAAAACTCAGCAGTGGCCACAGGACTGGAAAAGGTCAGTTTTCATTCCAATCCCAAAGAAAGGCAATGCCAAAGAATGCTCAAACTACCACACAACTGCACTCATCTCACACACTAGTAAAGTAATGCTCAAAATTCTCCAAGCCAGGCTTCAGCAATATCTGAACCATGAATTTCCAGATATTCAAGCTGGTTTTAGAAAAGGCAGAGGAACCAGGGATCAAATTGCCAACATCTGCTGGATCATGGAAAAAGCAAGAGAGTTCCAGAAAAACAGCTAGTTCTGTTTTATTGACTATGCCAATGCCTTTGACTGTGTAGATCACTGTAAACAGTGGAAAATCCTGAAAAAGATGGGAATACCATACCACCTAACCTGCCTCTTGAGAAACCTATATGCAGGTCAGGAAGCAACAGTTAGAACTGGACATGGAACAACGGACTGGTTTCAAATATGAAAAGGAGTTATGTCAAGGCTATATCTTGTCACCCTGCCTATTTAACTTATATGCAGAGTACATCATGAGAAATGCTGGACTGCAAGAAGCACAAGCTGGAATCAAGATTGCAGGGAGAAATATTAATAACCTCAGATATGTAGGTGATACCACCCTTATGGCAGAAAGTGAAGAAGAACTAAGGAGCCTCTTTATGAAAGTGAAAGAAGAGAGTGAAAACGTTGGCTTAAAGGTCAACATTCAGAAAACGAAGATCATGGCATCCGGTCCCATCTCTTCATGGGAAATAGATGGGGAAACAGTGCAAACAGTGTCAGACTTTATTTTTTTGGGCTCCAAAATCACTGCAGATGGTGACAGAAGCCATGAAATTAAAAGACTCTTACTCCTTGGAAGTAAAGTTATGAGAAATCTAGACAGCATATTAAAAAGCAGACATTACTTTACCAACAAATGTCTGTCTAGTCAAGGCTATGGTTTTTCCTGTGGTCATGTACGGATGTGAGAATTGGACTGTGAGGAAGGCTGAGCGCTGAAGAATTGATGCGTTTGAACTGTGGTGTTGGAGAAGACTCTTGAGAGTCCCTTGGTCTGCAAGGAGGTCCAACCAGTCCATCCTAAAGGAGATCATCCTGGGTGTTCATTGGAAGGACTGATGTTGAAGCTGACACTGTAATACTTTGGCTACCTAATTCGAAGAGCTGGGTCATTTGAAAAGACCCTGATGCTGGGAAAGATTGAAGGCAGGAAAATGAGATGACATTGGATGAGATGATTGGATGGCATTGCTAACTCAATGTACATGAGTTTGGGTAAACTCTGGGAGTTGATGATGGAAAGGGCAGCCTGGTGTGGTGTGTTTCATGGTGTAGCAAAGAGTCAGACACAACTGAGCCACTGAACTAAACCTAAGGTAACTTTTCCTCAGTTTCTTTTTCTTGTTTCATGGATTTTCACTACAGAATGATCAAGTTATGGTAACATGCCTTCAACTTAAAGTGATAGGCTTACAACTTGAATTGTGTCTGCAATGCTATTTTATGCTTCGCAAATCCAGAAAAAACAAAACAAAACAAACAAACAAACAAACAAAAAAACACAAAACCAAGAATTACTTCTTGAGGTCTTTGGGGTAGTACAACTTTGCCACCTTTTTATTTATTTTCTAGCGTTGATTATATCTCCACATGTCTATCTCCATCTTGTTACCTTCACTTTGAAACTAGCCTCCAAGAAATAAAACCAATTTCAAGATATCATCTTACACTGTTTCCAAGCTAGGGACAACCAACTCAAATTCATTTCTGAGCTAAAAGATATGCAACGCCCTTTGGGTTGGATCCACGGAATGATCAACTTCAGAAGATAGCCCTGTTATTCTACATACAGGCTTGTTATTCTATACACAGGCTCCAAAATTAGTCCACAAATATGTCCTATCATGAATAATTATTCATGATGGTTGTTTTTTAGGCACTAAGTCATGTCTGATTCTTTTATAATACCGGGGACTGTAGCCCACCTGGCTCCTCATTCATGGGATTTCCCATGCAAGAATATTGGAGTGGGTTGTCGTCATTTCCTTCTCCAGGGGTTCATTCCTGACCCAAGGCTTGATCTGATGTCTCCTGCATTACCAGGCAGTTTTTACCACTGAGCCACCAGGGAAGACCAATAATAATTGTAACAGTTATTGAAGCAGAATTACATACAGATGTGTAACATAAATATCACCCATACCTTCTGTTTCTATATAGGGAAAAGCTGTGTGTTTCTAAATATCTACCAAATGAAGAAGATCACTTAAAGGAAGAGATGACAGTATTTCAGTTTTAATGTTTAACATATTTTAAGCACTTAATACATCCGTTGGAAGAAAAGGATTAGTCAGAAGCTGTATATTCAGTCCTAAAGACCATTATTATTCAGAAAAAAAAAACCCACTTAATTTCCTACAGCATGAAATAACTATTTTTTTTTTAAGTTTTCAAGCTAGATTTAACCATATTTGATATGAACAAGTTCATGGTGTACTTTTGCAGAAATAATCTCCCAAAGTTGATCAAATTTCTTACCTTTAAAAAAAATTTCCTTTCTCACTTTTTAAAAAAGACTTTAAATCTTATTTCATCAAAAATCCCATAATAACAATCACATAAGATTAAAACAAACTGTGTATGTATATCACAATAAACCGGAAAATTCTTAACAATATGGGAATACCAGACCACTTTGCCTGTCTTCTGAGAAACCTGTATGCAGGTCAAGGAGCAACTGTTGGAACTGGACATGAAACAACTGACTGATTCCAAATTGGGAAAGAGATACATCAAGGCTGTATATTGTCACCCTTCTTATTTAACTTATATGCAGAGTACATCATAAGAAATGCCAGGCTGGATGACTCACAAGCTGGAATCAAGATTGCAGGGAAAAATATCAATAACCTCAGATATGTAGATGGCACCACCCTAATGGCAGAAAGTGAAGAGGAACTAAAGAGACTCTTGATAAAAGTAAAAGAAGAGAGTGAAAAAAGCTGGCTTAAAGTTCAACATTGAAAAACCTAAGATCAGGGCATCGGGTCCCACCATTTCATAGCAAATAGATAGGGAAAAATGGAAACAGTGAGAGACTTCATTTTCCTGGGTTCCAAAATCACTGTGGATGTTTAACTGCAGCTATGAAATTAAAAGATGCTTGCTCCTTGGAACCATGACAAACCTTGACAGCAAGTTAAAAAGCAGAGACATCACTTTGCCAACAAAGGTCCATATAAACAAAGCTATGGTTTTTACAGTAGTAATGTATGGGTCTGAGAGTTGGATCATGAAGGCTGAGCACCAAAGAACTGATGCTTTCAAATTGTAGTGCTGGAGAATACTCTTGAAAGTCCCCTGGTAAACAAGGAGTTCAAACCAGTCAATCCCAAAGGAAAGAAACCCTGAGTATTCACTGGAAGGACTGATGCTGAAGCTGTAATACTTTGGCCACCTGATGTAAAGAGCTGACTCACTGGAAAAGACCCCGATTCTGGGAAGGGCTGTTCAGTTCAGTCATTCAGTTGTGTCTGACTCTTTGTGACCCCATGAATCGCAGCATGCCAGACCTCCCTGTCCATCACAAACTCCCGGAGTCTACCCAAACTCACGTCCACCGAGTCAGTGATGCCATCCAACCATCTCATCCTCTGTCCTCCCCTTCTCCTCCTGCCCCCAATCTCTCCCAGCATTGGGTCTTTCCCAATGAGTCAACTCTTCGCATGAGGTGGCCAAAGTATTGGAGTTTTAGCTTCAACATCAGTCCTTCCATGAACACCCAGGACTGATCTCCTTTAGGCTGGACTGGCTGGATTTTCCTGCAGTCCAAGGGACTCTCAAGAATCTTCTCCAACACCACAGTTCCAAAGCATCAATTCTTCGGTGTTTAGCTTTATTCATCGTCCAACTCTCACATCCATACATGACTACTGGAAAAATCATAGCCTTGACTAGACAGACCTTTTTTGGCAAAGTAATGTCTCTGCTTTTAAATATGCTATCTAGGTTGGTCATAACTTTCCTTTCAAGGCTGAGAGAGGTGGAAAAAGGGGCAACAGAGAATGAGATGGTTGGGGTCATCACTGAACTGACTCAGTGGACATGAGTTTGAGCAAATTTGGAGAAAAACTCAAAGACAGGGAAGCATATGATGCTTCAGTCCCAGGATCACAGAGTCAGACACAACTTAGTGACTGAAAAACCATCACCACATGGGATATCAGTTCAGTTCAGTCGCTCAGTCATGTCCGACTCTTTGCAATCCCATGAATCGCAGCACGCCAGACCTCCCTGTTCATCACCAACTCCTGGAGTTCACTCAGACTCACGTCCATCGAGTCGGTGATGCCATCCAGCCATCTCATCCTCTGTCGTCCCCTTCTCCTCCTGCCCCCAATCCCTCCCAGCATCAGTCTTTTCCAGTGAGTCAACTCTTTGCATGGGATATGGTTACATACAAATTACACATCTTACAAATGTAACATCTGAATTGGAATTTTTTAAATTTATTTTAATTGGAGGCTAATTACTTTACAATATTGTATTGCTTTTGCCATACATCAACATGAATCTGCCATGGTTGTACACGTGTTCCCCATTCTGAACCCCCGTCCCACCTACCTCCCTGTACCATCCCTCAGGGTCATCCCATTGCACCAGCCCCAAGCATCCTGTATCCTGCATTGAACCTGGACTGGTGATTTGTTTCTTATATGATATTATACATGTTTCAAGGCCTTTCTCCCAAATCATCCCATCCTCTCTCTCTACCACAGAGTCCAAAAGACTGTTCTATACATCTGTGTCTCTTTTGCTATCTTGCATACAGGGTTATCGTTACCATCTTTCTAAATTCCATATATATGCATTAGTATAGTGTATTGGTGTTTTTCTTTCTGGCTTACTTCACTCTGTATAATAGGCTCCAGTTCCATCCACCTCATTAGAACTGATTCAAATGTATTCTTTCTAATGGCTGAGTAATATTCCATTGTGTGCACGCACCAGAGCTTTCTTATCCATTCATCTGCTGATGGACATCTAGGTTATTTCCAAGTCCTGGCTATTATAAACAGTGCTGCGACACATATACCCCAATGTGGGGTACATGTGTCTCTTTCAATTCTGGTTTCCTCAGTGTGTATGCCCATCAGTGGGGTTGCTGGGTCATAGAATTTTTGAGTCCTGGAAATCTGATGTCTTTAAAATTTAATTTTTTCCAAGCATAATTATACAAGTATATGAAATAATGTTTGTTTTTCTTATATTTGTTCATCTTGAGAGGTTTAGCTAAATTTATTGTAGGATTTTTTATATTACCTTAATAAATCTAACATTTAATTTTTCATAAATTGTTTTCACTATTTTCGTTATCCACATTACAATGGATAAAAGACTTTACTCACTTGTCATTATTGTACATTTATTACTGCTTTCATAAAATTCTGCTATACATTAGAAGGCATGAAAGTAACATTCAATATGACACTGGAATTTATACTTTTCTATTATAAAACTTTTCTAGTTTGACCTATTAAAATATTTCAAGAATCAAAAATACTTTAGAAATATTTGTTTTCTTTTTCAGTGATTAGTGAGTTATATATCCATGTGTTTTGAGCTTAATTCTCCTACCCCCACCACCATTTTGAATATGTTGAAGTGCTAACCTTAAACACAGAAAGTGAGGGTATTTGGAAGACTGTCTTTATTCAGGGAACAAGTTCAATGTTGTCATTAGTGTGGGCTGTCTCTTCCTAAAAGGACCTTGATAGTTCTGCTTAGCTTGACTAAGCTTTAGATAGATTTCTTCCTAACTCTGGGCCCTGACCTCTCTTTTTAGACATTAAAGAAAGCTTGCAATTATAAATTATTTCTGCTCCATTAAGATGTAAATCCTCTCTCAGCCTCTTGCCAGGCTTTTTAACCTTGAAATAACCTTGCTTTAGAACTAAGAATGTCTTTCCCAAAGATCTGGGAGTCATCCTTTGAAATATAATCATTAAGACAGAGGCCCTATCTCCTAGTCTCCATGGGAGTGTAGGGAACTGACTTCAATAGGCCCCAATTAGCAGATACAGACGGCCTAATCACAGTAGCCAGTGCACCCCCCTCCACTAATATCCCTGCCACTGCTTTTTCACTAGCTCACCCCAGAGCTTAAAAATTCTCTTGCCATTTGTCTCAACAGAGTTGAGTTCGATTTCTCTATTGTAAGAGTCTAGACAACATCTACAATATCTGTGAATACAATCTTCTTTGGCCATTCATCCTGTCTGGTGCAGTTTTTACTTAACAGCTCTACTCCAATTTAATTAGACTCTTTCAAATGGGGGGAAGAAAAGCAATGACAAACCTAGAAAGTATATTAAAAAGCAGAGACATTATTTTGCCTCCAAAGTTCCCTATACTGAAAGCTATGGTTTTTCCAGTAGTCTTGTACAGATGTGAGAAATGGACAATGAAAAGAGTTGAGTGCTGAAGAATTGATGCCTTTGAACTGTGGCTCTGGAGAAGACTCTTGAGAGTCCCTTGGACTGCAAGGAGATCAAACCAATTAATCATAAAGGCAGTCAATCCTGAATATTCATTGGAAGAATTGATTCTGAAGCTCCAATACTTTGGCCACCAGATGGGAAGGGCCAACTCATTGTAAAAAACCCTGACACTGGGCAAAATTGAAGGCAGGAGGATAGGGGATGACAGAGGATGAAATGGTTCATTGGCTTCACCAAATTAATGGACACTAACTTGAACAAACTTCGGGAGAGGGTGAAGGACAGGGAAGCCTGGCATGCTGTAGTTCATGGCATCTCAAAGAGCCGGACACAACTGAGCAACTGAACAACAACATGAAGAGGGGAAAGGCAGGCACAGAGGCAGACATGTACACTGGGAGAATGTCACATGATGATAAAGGCAGAGATCTGAGTGGTGCAGCAGAAGCCAAGAAATGTGAAAAATTCCTGCCAAACTACCTGAAGTTAGGAGAGAGGCATTGAACAGACTTCCCATAACAGCCCTCAGAGGAAACTAACCCTGTTGACACCCTGATCTTGGACTTCTAACCTCCAGAACTGTGAAAGAAAACTTTTCTTTTGTTGAAGTCACACAGTTCATAGTATTTTGTTTCTACAGCCTTAAGAAACTAATAGGCTTCCCTGGTGGCTCATTGGTAAAAGAATCTGCCTGCCAATTCAAGAGATGCAGGTTCAATCTCTGATTCAGGAAGAACCCCTGGCGAAGGAAATGACCCCTATTCTAGATTCTTGCCTGTGAAATCCCATGGACAGAGGAGCTGGGTGGGTTACAGTCCATGGAGTTGCAAAAAAGTTGGACATAACTTTGCAACTAAACAACAAAAACAAAGAAACTAATACATTGTATTATGTAGCAATAAGACTTGTAGTTGACAAAGCTAGTCTTGGAGACCTACTGTGCTGCTTCCTGGTTTGGGAGCTGGGATAAATCTGTAAACTTTCTAAATTTCTATATCTTCAGGGCAATTGAATGACCTAAATTTTGAGAGAGGTTTGCTCATGACAGGGATAAATAAAATGAAGCATTGTTTTTCATTTGAAAGATTATTTTCTAAGGTTAAAGACAGCAATAACAAAGTTTCTTAAAAAACAACAAAAAAAATGCAACCAGGATTAAGTACTCAGCAGTTTTCTTTAAGAAAGGAAAAATCTGGAATTTGAAACATTTCTCCTTTGAATTTTCTACTTTATTAGCGTTTTCCATGGAATTTGTATTGTTTTATCCAATGTACAAAATCTTAAAAGAGCCTATATATTTTCACTCCAAACTAGTTCATTTCACTGATATATAACTCCGTCCCAGTCTCAGCATAGACGTATAGGTCATTTGTCATCTTTACAGCCCTCTCACAAGGAGGGTAGAATCTCCAAATTCTCTTAAGTAGAAACACTTGTCTCTTTATTTTTTTTATAAAGAGAGCATACAAAGAGTGACCTAGAAAACTTATATTTCTATTATAAACCTCAGCCTTTTTATCATCAGTTATGCACCTTTTTAATACTTTTTATTAACATTGTGCTTGGTAAAGTAATATGAAAGATAGTATTCAGTTCAAGACTTCTTAAAACAGTATAATTTATAAATGGAAAGGTTTTATAACAAGGTAATAATTTTATAATAACTTTTTGATTTTCTATTCCTCAGGAAGAGCTCAGGGAAAATAAACAAGGATCCATTTAAAGTCTGGGTTAGTGCCAGTTTGACTAGGTTCCATGCTAGGCAGGGTGCCATAATTAAAAGTTACACTAATCAACCATGAAACAAATAGTAATATCAGCAAGTGAAAAAAAGTAGACTTAGAGAATGAAAAACAATGGCCTGTTAGGAATAATCAGGTGTGGACCAATGGTTAAGGATGGTAACAAATGGTGAACTGCTTTGTTGTACTTTTCCTATTTTTTAATCCCAGGAAACACCTTTTTAAAGGTGAGTTAACATCAGTTTAAGAGTTTTGATAATTTTATGAACAGTAGATCATATCAATATCAATAAACTGAGTGATTGGTTTCAATAATAATGCTAAAAATTATTCATTGAACAAAAGATACAGAGAAGTCACTGGACTGAAGGTGTATTCTTTGATGTACTAATTTAAGGCTCCTTGGTCCTTGGTTGGCATCTGGTCCCATCACTTCATGGGAAATAGATGGGGAAACAGTGTCAGACTTTGTTTTTTTGGGCTCCAGAATCACTGCAGATGATGACTGCAGCCATGAAATTAAAAGACGCTTACTCCTTGGAAGAAAAGTTATGACCAACCTAGACAGCATATTCAAAAGCAGAGACATTACTTTGCCGACTAAGGTGCCTTTAGTCAAGGCTATGGTTTTTCCACTGGTCATGTATGGATGTGAGAGTTGGACTGTGAAGAAGGATGAGCGCTGAAGAATTGATGCTTTTGAACTCTGGTATTGGAGAAGACTCTTGAGTCCCCTGGACTGCAAGGAGATCCAACCAGTCCATTCTGAAGGAGATCAACCCTGGGATTTCTTTGGAAGGAATGATGCTAAAGCTGAAACTCCATTACTTTGGCCACTTCATGAGAAGAGTTGACTCATTGGAAAAAACTCTGATGCTGGGAGGTTTTGGGGGCAGGAGGAGAAGGGGACGACAGAGGATGAGATGGTTGGATGGCATCATCAACTCAATGGAAATGGGTTTGGGTGAACTCTGGGAGTTGGTGATGGACAGGGAGGCCTGGCGTGCTGCGATTCATGGGGTTGCAAAGAGTCTGACACGACTGAGTAACTGAACTGAACTGAACTGGTCCTCGGTTAATTAGCAACAGCCTCTTAAAATAGTTATATCAGTCTCTCACTGCACAGATCAAGTTTTAGTTTGTCAAAAATGAATATAATCGAGTGTTGATTGTGGTTAATGCAACTTCAGCTGCAGGAGATAAAAAAGATTCCATTTCTTCCTCTGTCAGTGGAATACCAGCAAAGATCAAAATAATCTCTGATCCATTACTGTGTAAAGTATTGGTTTTAACTATTTTGAAATATTTATTTACACATACTATTTGGTATATTAAGTTTTCCAAGCTCTTTATTAGACATTACAGTAGAAAAGAGGGCTTCCTAGGTGGTACTAATGATAAAGAATCTGCCTGCCAATGCAGGTTCATCCCTGGGCTCAGAAGATCCTCTATAGAAGGAAATGGCAACCTGCTCCAGTATTTTTGCCTGCAAAATTCCACACACAGAGGAATTTGGTGGACTACAGTTCACTGGGCCGCAAAGAGTTGGAATGCCTGAGCACAGAGCATGAACAGATCACACTTATGTAACTTGTAGAGAAGGAGTGGTGATGGCCTAGGGCCTGTAGGGAGCAGAGATACAGTGATGACTTCCAAAAAATTGATATCAAAAGCAGGATTTTGAAAGTGAAGCATCACAGGAGCATGCCTGTATCTAGAAGGGAAATAGAATGGCAACAGAGAGACCAACTTTATGTTGTTGCCATAGTCCAGGTGAGAAATGGTGAGAATAATCTGAGATTGTGGCAAAGAATAATGACAGGTTCAAGAGGCCTGAGACCAGGTGGACATGAAAGAAGAAAGTTATTAGTAAAGGATAGCCCAAGGATTTAATTTCAATGGCTATATAAGTAGCAAAGTCTTAACAAAGCACACATAGTGTGCTGTTGCCAAAACAGGTTGGAAGTGAATACAATTAACTTGCTATCAGAGATAATGAGTTTCAGAAACCAGTTCATTATCCAAGATCTACATGAAACTGCTTTTCAGCTTTTTTTTTTTGTTTGTTTGTTTAAATGAAGCCTAGACATTAAGATTCTAGGAGAAATTATACTGGGTAGATTTTGAGGGGAATAGATGAAAAATATCTTTAAGTTGTAAGAAGAAAACTCAAATTTCATTAGGTACTAGAGAAGATTTATCAGGAAATGTAAATTTGGTCACTTCTCCATCTTTGAGAGCTGTTTGTCAGAGTTACAAGTATATTCACATTTCTTTCTACTACCGTGTAACCAAGTTAATTTTTTCCCCATAAATACCCCATCATTGAATACAGAGAAAAATAAACAAATAAACAAAAACATAAAACAACTTTGGTTTAATCTCACTGTTTTTGTTTTCTAGAGCTGCTGTAAGAAATTACCACATAGTGAGTGGATTAAAACACAAACTTTCCTAGTCTGGGAACCAAGATCCCACATGCTGCCTGGCACAGCCAAAACAAAACAGAAAATCCCCCACAAACTTACTTTCTTTTCTGTAGCTTGGGTTTTCCTTTCTGGTGACTCTTGGGGTGAAGACTTTTTAAGATTGGTGGAGCTCTCAGCTCACATCACTCTGTTTCTTCTGCCGTCACATCCACTTTTAAAGATGCTTGTGATTACATTAGGCACACCTGGCTCCTTCAAGCCATCCTCCCTAGTTTAAGGTCAGATGATGAATAACCTTAATTCCAGCTACAATTTACTTTCCTCTTTACTATGCAAGGTAACATTGCCCCCTGTTCTGGGAATTGGGACATGGACATCTTTGGGGGGGGGCATTAATCTGTTTTTGATATTGATAAATTTACCTTGATACAATTATTTTTTCTTTCTAATTAGACAAATATCTTCTATAACAATGTACCAAATATAAGTGGGATTGAGGCTCTGTGGCTTCTGAGCCTTAACATTTTGTGGGTGGAGGGCAGCGGGCCTGAGATTTCACAGCTATAACTATAAAATTCTGTCCCCTTTCTGTCTGGAATCTCCGTCTCCCCTTGACTGGAGAGCATCCTGGTATAAGTAATTGCACCTGGCTTAAACTGTGCCTTGCTGTCACCAAAAACTAGAGCTCGCTGTGCTACAGACTTCATTGCTAGTGACTGTTTGGTCATGATATTTTAGCCTTTGCTACTCCATGGTCCTCTGGTACTTTGGCCACAAACAGAAGATAAAGGAAATATTGACCTACTAAACAGTGTGCAGTTCAAATGGATGTAACAGTGCTGCTGCGAGGCCCACTGGCTATTCTTTCCCTTTGCCAAACCTACCCTCTCTCTCCACTGAATCTATCTCCCTGGACAATCTGTTTTTCAGGCTCCTGAATCTGCAGCTTCAGGTGTCTCCACTGGTTTGAGGCCTCTCCTAGAACTCCAAACTCCACCTTGAGGTTTCATTGTGAAGAAGCAGATATATGAGCAATGGGCTCTCGTACTTTACTCAGTTTCTCCTTCAGTTTCTTTAGCTCAGAAAGGACGATCGTCTATCTCACTTTTCTCCTTGCTATATCCTCCCTCTACCTTAATGCAGCAAACATATTACAGGGTTATTGGAAACATTATATAAGGGGTATTAAACAATTCTGCCTTATGTACAAAATTTTATGATCATAGTTTCTCCATGGTAAGATTTTTACTGGGCGGTCAAGGAACAATTTTTAACTAAGGATTGCAGGTGATAAAATATTGAATACCCCCAAATAGTCACCCCATTGTATATGAATGTCAAATAGCTCTTTCTACCATTTCAAAGCAATTTAATGTTTGCTTTTTCATCACTATTCAACTAATATTCAAAAACTTTTCAAGACATTCATACCGAAAAAGCAAATGACTTCCTGAATTCATTAAAACACCAGAGCATGTTACTTATTATCATTTAGCAACTCTTTCCTGCAAGTATACTTATAAAATTGTACTTCCGCAAGATGGAAACCATATGCCTTTTCCTCCTTCAAAAGGGATTCAAAATTTTATTACAAGGTGGATAATAGAAAAGCATTATCATTATATGTACTGGTGCGATATGTATGACTCTTAACTTTAGGAATAAATTACCTGTTTTATAATAAGCATAGCATTTTCCATTTGTAAACATTACATTTTCTGTCACCATGATGAGTTTCTATTGCTTGAAGGAGTGGCTCATTCATGAGTATCCTGCTTTTATCATAATATCTTAGAGAAATAAGAGTAGGCCTTTAGATGGAGATACTACTCGAAAACAAAACATGATAATACTTTTAACTACAATAGAGACAGCATTCATTATTTTAAAGTAAATCTTTAATTTTTCTGTATATTTTTATCTCAATTTTTAGAAGGATGAACTTTTTGTTTATGAAATTATATCATTCATAACAGGAAACCAAAGTTTATAATTACTTATTTTTTGCTTAAATATGAAACTGGGATCAAATAAATATTAATTTTCTAGATTTTTTCTTATTGTATCCATTGGTTTGAGTAATTTTAAATATCTTAGGCTTTTATTTATTTTAAAATGATATATTTACTTAGGAGTGGTTGGATTTTGTTTGAGACATATAGACCAAATTTGGCAAGATAATGATAAAAAGAGAATATACAAATGTACTATGATAGGAATAAAGGAGAAAATAAAAGTACGAAAGTAGGATATCAAAATTTAAATATATTACATGCTAAAATTGAATGTTTGTAGGCTAGTAGTTTTGAAAACTTATGTGGATAAATTCCCTGAATAATATAATTTTACTAAGATGTAAAGAACTAGAAAATTGAAATGGAAATTTAACTCTAGAGAATCTAAATCAGTAACCTCTTAATATTCCATACAATAATCAAATAGCATTAGAATTATTTTTTTCTAAGCATTTATCAAGAGTTATTTAAGTCCAGTCTCACACATGTACTTTCAGAGAGTTGAAGAAACAAAAGAAAATGTTAAGCTTCTAAAAATGAAAAGTATTGAGAGCAAAAAATACCAAGACAATTCAAGACTATATATTAAAAGATAATATATAATGAACTATTTGTTTCCCAAAAATTCTAGGTTAATTTAACAACAGAAAATTGATCAATATGTTTTAAACATTAACAAATTAAAGAAAGAAAGCCATATGATTGTGACAATACTTGGTGGGTCGGTTGGTAAAGAATTTGCCTACAATGAGGGAGACCCCAGTTCTATCCCTGGGTCTAGATGATCACCTAGAGAAAGAAAAGGAAACCTGCACCAGTATTATTTTTTTTTTCTTTACAATAAAAATCTTTATTTAATTTTGGTCACTACAGGTAAGATATACTGGAATCACAGGGCAATATGCATTAACAGGATAAAACAATTCATAAAAACTGAGTAACTATGCACACAAATTTCTTAAACCATTCAATCACCTGAAGATAAAAAGGCACAGATGTATGGTGGGAAAAACTGTATCTAACACTGAAACTACTATAGGACTCCTCCAACAAGTCCAACTTTTAGTGATAAAACTACTGTTCTGGGCAAATGGCAGTCATAAACCCACATCTACTCTGACAAGTCTGAATGGTGCATAAGCATAGTAACAGCATGAGTAAGAATGCCCTCACACAGCACAGGTTCTAGGGTAGACAGAGATTCACACAGACATCACTGTGTTATACTTTAAGGAAAGAGTTCCATTTACAACTCACATTAACTCATATAAAAATAACCTGACCCTACACAAAATGTCCTTTTAGCAACATTCAAAGTAATTAACTGTTACAGTTTCCAAAGTGGCAGAGGTATTGAAGCAAAGAAAAAAGAAAAAGAAAAACCACCCACAAAAAAGGCAAATTATGACGAAAGTATGCGTTAATCAACTGGACAGTATCCTCTTCCAAATTAAATGACACTGTATAAAAATTTGCTGGAAATTATTTTTTTTTTACAAAACTGAACCCTGTACATTTACACTTGAGTCCAAGCCATTCTGCACGTGGTGGGAAGCCGCAGTTCGGTTACCTTTCCCACTCACGGTTTTCTCCTCTTGCGGGTCATGCTTGGAGTCTGTGTCATTTGAGTGGTGTGTGAGAAAGTTTTCACTGCCCATGGGAAAGTCTACACTTTCATACCCTGCACTGAGTTGGTTTACGTAACTACTACCTCCTCCGAGCTGCTGGAGGCCTTATTCCCATTCCCTGAAGAAGAAGGAAAGTCATCTTCGGCTGTATAACTCTCCCTGTGAAATCCAGACCCAGACGTCCTCTGCCAGGAGGAACTGCCATTACTTGGTCCACTGGCCAGATGACTGCAGTCTTTACATGTGGCCTCTGCCTGTCCTACAGGCGCAGAAGATGTAGTCCTGGGGCTTGAGACTGCTGCTGTTGGTACTTAGCCAACTGCTGGCGTGGCTCCTTCAGTTATTGCTGAAGAACTAGAATGGTACTCTGCATACCCTCTACTTCTTCTTCAAGTTGGATGATGAAGTCATTCAGTTCATCCTGACTGTTTTTAAGCTCCTCACTATATTTCTTCTGTAAAGCCAACTCTGCTTCAAGTTGTGCAATAACATCCCTGGGACAGCTGCCTTCCAAGCTCTTGATTCTCCTGGATAAGCATTTGACACTTCGCCATTAACTTTTTGCCTGTTTGGCTCATTTGAGTGTGACCCAGAAGTTCAACAACAATCACGAAGTCCATGGTCTTATTGGCAAAACTGATATACAGTGTCTCTAAGTCACTATGCTCAAGGTTAAGAGCGATGCATATTCCATCTTTACATTTACTGGAATTTTACATGTTCAATTCATGGTTTTAAATCTCTAGGTTTTCATTCCCCCAAACTGTCTGAAGACACAGTGTGCCACAGACTTAAGACTTCTGTTTCTCCCTCTATTTTCTTCAAACAGAAACATTTCTGAAGTGTCTACATGTTCTAGAAGGGGAATTTTTCAGAGGTGGCCACTTCTTTAGAACAGTCCTACGCCATCAGGCCTCTGAAGCAAGGGGAGGGGGAAGAGAAAAAAGCTGAAACACAAGGTTCATCTGGTAAGTTTTACATTAACCTTTACAAGTTGGATAGTATAAGAATGTGGCTTTTTGGCTCAAAAAGTCTGAGTCTTGGTGTGGAAACGAGTACGTGGCTGTCCTACCACAGCTTTCTCGCAGTGGGACTGTCACGGAAGTCTTGACTGGGGAGTATGATTTGTTTACCTATCAGGCATAAACCTCCAGGCACTCAGTTCATTTTGGGCTTGTTCCAGTTTGTCTTTAGTCTGTTCCAGTTCACTTTTCATTTTTAGGAATAACAAGTTGATCGTTGGGTCCACTGTTGATCTCAGTTGTGCAACGCTAGGCTGCTGGATTTGCTTGAGGTACTGGATCTGAGTGGTACACTCTTGCATTTCTAGCAACCAAGGATGGTTTCTAGTCTCTTTACAAGAATGTTTTCCCTGCGTGCAGATTCTTGCTGCTGCTGCTTTAGTTTTTCTTCAGATTCCCTTAAGCCAGTTACAGCATTACAGTTGAGATCTGTGTACTTTCCCTTCAAAGCTTGCACATATGCTTCCTACTGTTTCCACCTTAGAATTAATTCATCTTGTGCCATAACTTTGAAGTCTGTTTCACTCAGTCAAACCTTTTTGGGAAGAGGTTCTTCATTGGTCATCTTGAATCCTCTCAAGACGGAGGCCGCGCCGGCGCCCGCTCAGTCACATAGGCCGACCCCGCGCTGTCCTCTCGCCGCCCAGGCCGCCCGACAGCGCCGCTGCCACGGGTCCCGCGCTCCTCCTCCGCGCTGCAACCCCTGCTCTCTCCTTTATTTGCGGGTCTTGCTGCCACAAATGGCCCACTCCAGTATTCTTGCTGGGAAAATCCCATGGAAGAGGGGCCTGGAGGGCTACAGTCCAGGCAGTGCCAAGAGTTGGACATGACTTAGCGGCTAAACCACTACCCATATAGTTGACGAGCATATTTCATGAGCTAGCAATCCCACTGCTCGGTGTATATCCTAGAGACAATCTTGCACATGTGCTTCTGTAGACATGAAATCATAATTTTCCTTCCAGTCCTGTTCATAATAGTAAAACACTGGAAACCACTCAATTTTCATCAACAATGGAAAAAACAGCAGTTGTGTGCGAGCTACGTCTTTTCAGTGGTGTTCAACTCTTTGCAACTCTATGGACTGTAACCCACTGGGCTCTGTCTGTCCATGGGATTCTCCAAGCAAGAATACTGGAGTGGGTAGCCATGCTCTCTTCCAGGGGGTCTTTCCCACCCAGGGATCGAACCCATGTCTCTTATGTCTCCTGCATTGGCAGGTGGGTTCTTTATCCTTAGTGCCACCTGGGAATCCCAAGACTGCAAGTACATGTGTCATATTGGATGAATCTTAAAAGTATAACATTAACTGAGAATAGAAAGCTTCAAAAGAAGAAAACTAATTTCACTTATGTAAGTTGGAAATGCCCTGGAAATGAAAAAAAAAAATGAACTAAGTAACTATACATAGGTAACACAGATAGTAAAACTCTAAAGAAAAGAGAGATGCTTAATAACACATAATTTGGAAAAAGTGGCTATTACTCCCAAGAGAATGGATTTGACAGGGAACAAACAAGGATATTTTAGGGCATGAAGCTGACTTCTAAATATATTGTTTGGCTTATCATCAAATTTAGTTGCATATCTAAGTTATATAAAGCAGCAGTTGTATGCGTACTTGTATGTATGTGTATGTCTATATATTTCATGGTTTAAAAAATGAAAAGAATACAATGCTAATAATACATTATAGAAAACAATGCTAATAATACATTATGTGCACAAAAACTAGAGACACAGCCCATTGAAAGGGCAGAGTTTGGAATCAGAGAAAATCAAGGTTGAATAGTTACTGCACTACTTAACTAGGTTTGTAACATATTTTTTTATGAAAAATAATAATATCCATTATATTATGAAAGTAATAATATCCATTCCATAGGACTGCCATGAGAACTAAATGAAATAATGAAGCAAAATGCAGGCAGAATGCCTGGCACATAGATGCTCAAATTGAGAATCAGCAAGAAGAAAATTAACTCTCCTTTGCTGACAGCAGTTACTACAGAAGAGAAGTATGTTTGCTGCAGCAACTACACTGTTGGAGGAATTGTCAAATTGTGAGTGAAAAATGCAATGGAGTACAGCTTCCAATAAATAATATTGTAAGAAAGCAAGAGTTTCCTCCTGCTCAGGCATGCATATAGATAGGCAGAGGGGAGGTCTGATAGAAGTTGCTCTCTTCTCACTGAGACTCTTTCGCCCTTTAGATGATCTGTCATTGTATGCAGAACACAGTGGCAGATTTATCCTCATGATTCAGGTTGCTCAGTAATGGTTCAGGTGAAAGCATTTCAGGAGTGCCATAAAGTGGGAACTCATAAATGACGAAGTCTATTATTGGGTGACAAGCTCCAGCCCGGTGACTTTGTTTGTGACTTTGTATAGAATCTGCAGAAATGCTTTCATTGTCATGAGCTTCAGAAGGAAAGGAAAATGAAATGATAACACCAGTCAGCACATTTAATGGCCTGATACTGTTCAAAAAACAAAACCCTCATATAACTGAAGGCTAAGCAGTTTAAAGTAATTGCTATGGTACAGAGCAATTACATTTACTGATGTAACTTGTAATTGTGGTGAGACTGAGATGTACTTTATAGTCTCCTTAATATTACAAGGAATATTGTTATTTCATGTTCTAAATAAATAAACTGAATTTTCATTTTGCTTTCATTTTATAATCAGAATGACGATTAATGGTGTACTTCCCTACAATTAAATGATAGGTCACAAGAAAAAAATGTATATTGTTAGCTTATGCATGTGACTAGTATTTTCTGTAAGAACTACTTTGAGGGAAACAGCAGGAATAAGCTAGCACTTGGGCTCCTGTAAATCTACATTTATAGATTTATAATGAGACTGGTTGCTTCCTGTTACTATATTTAAATTTTGCATCATTTAAATTTGTACTTGTGCAAAATGGAAATCATATGGGAAAATAATAATCCTGACATTTATCCAATTACAGGGTATATAGACTCTGCAAAAATGCTTTGTAGAATCTTTAGAAATTACTTATACATACTTTAATCCTGTTCCCATTAATATTTCATGGGATTCTTCTTTGATGTTAACCTAAATTGATATAAATGGCATCCTTCATCTCATGTTTTCTGTGATATGCAAAGAGCTGCATCATCACACCAACTAACCAAAAATTTAATTTTAAATATTATTTCATATTTTTGCAATAAAATATCATTATTTTGGGCTTCCCCAGTGGCTCAGAAGTAAAGAATCTGCCCTCAGTGCAGAAGCTGCAGAAGATGTGGGTTCAATTCTTGGGTCATGAAGATCCCCTGGAGGCAACCCAGTATTCTTGCCTGGAAACAGAGGAGACTGGAGGGCTACAGTTCATAGGGCTGTACAGAGTCAGACATAATTGAAGATCTTGGCATACATGCACATCATTATTTTACTTTTTATTCATGTCAAAGTGTTAATCAGATTAGCTGAAAGCAGGAGTCAGAAACATAGGTCCAAGTACCTGCATATTACTAGTGATTTACCTTGATAACCTAGAAATAATGATCACTGCCTATACAGAAATTTTTATATGCATTAAATCATATTTAAATGATGAGGCATAAATACAACCACACAGAAAGAAAACTAATTGTGGAGAATTTTAAAGGAATTAGATAAAAAAGAATTTCTTAGGATTAATGGATATAGCTCTACTATATCTCTCCTTCAATTTTGTTACAATCTGATCTAAACAAGATAAGGAGTTTTTCAGTTGGGTATCTTAGTACATCAAAAAACCTTATTAAAGTAACATACAACTCATTAAAAGTAATAAAAAAAGAAAGAAGATTTTATATAGTTCTATAACCAGTGAATAACTTGAGTATCTGATTAAATTTCCACAAGAAGGCCAATGTATTTTTCTGACGAATTCTTTGAAACTTATAGTAAAAAAAAGTGTAAATCTTCTACAAACTCTGCCAAGATCAGACAAAGAAGAATTGCTTTCTAAATTCAGGTCAATCTCTCACTCAGAAGTGAGTATGCCTAAATACTAAATAAAATATATATAAACTATATATATGAATGACTATTCTTTATGAACACTTTGGGTTTATTAGTCCATGAATGAAGCATCCTTTGAAATTCAAACTTTGTCAGTATAATCCCATCATAACTGAATCAAGAGAAAATATTATACCATTAAGGGAACATTTCATGCAAAGATGGGCTTGATAAAGGACAGGAATGGTATGGACCTAACAGAAGTGGATGATATTAAGAAGAGATGGCAAGAATACACAGAAGAACTGTACAAAAAGGATCTTTATGACCCAGATAATCACGATGGTGTGATCACTCATCTAGAACCAGACATCTTGGAATGTGCAGTCAAGTGGACCTTAGAAAGCATCACTATGAATAAAGCTAGTGGAGGTGATGGAATTCCAGTAGAGCTATTTCAAATCCTGCAAGATGATGCTGTGAAAGTGCTGCACTCAATATGCCAGCCAATTTGGAAAACTCAGCAGTGGCCACAGGACTGGAAAAGGTCTGTTTTCATTCCAATTCCAAAGAAAGGCAATGCCAAAGAATGCTCAAACTACCGCACAATTGCACTCATCTCACATGCTAGTAAAGTAATGCTCAAAATTCTCCAAGCTAGGCTTCAGCAATATGTGAACTGTGAACTTCCTGATGTTCAAGCTGGTTTTAGAAAAGGCAGAGGAACCAGAGATCAAATTGTCAACATCCACTGGATCATGGAAAAAGCAAGAGAGTTCCAGAAAAACATCTATTTCTGCTTTACTGAGTATGACAAAGGCTTTGATTGTGTGGATCACAGTAAACTGTGGAAAATTCTGAGAGAGATGGGAATACCAGACCAGCTGACTTGCCTCTTGAGAAATCTGTATGCAGGCCAGGAAGCAACAGTTAGAACTGGACATGGAACAACAGACTGGTTCCAAATAGGAAAAGGAGTACGTCAAGGCTGTATATTGTCACCCTGCTTATTTAACTTCTATGCAGAGTACATCATGAGAAACGCTGGACTGGAAGAAACACAAGCTGGGATGAAGATTGCCAGGAGAAATATCAATAACCTCAGATATGGAGATGACACCATGCTTATGGCAGAAAGTGAAGAGGAACTAAAATGCCTCTTGATGAAATTAAAAGAGGGGAGTGAAACAGTTGGCTTAAAGCTCAACTTTCAGAAAACAAAGATCATGGCATCCGGCCCCATCATTCCATGGGAAATAGATGGGGAAACAGTAGAAACAGTGTCAGACTTTATTTTGGGGGGCTCCAAAATCACTACAGATGGTGATTGCAGCCATGAAATTAAAAGACGCTTACTCCTTGGAAGGAAAGTTATGACCAACCTAGATAGCATATTCAAAAGCAGAGACATTACTTTGCCGACTAAGGTCTGTCTAGTCAAGGCTATGGTTTTTCCTGTGGTCATGTATGGCTGTGAGAGTTGGACTGTGAAGAAGGCTGAGCACCGAAGAATTGATGCTTTTGAACTGTGGTGTTGGAGAAGACTCTTGAGAGTCCCTTAGACTCCAAGGAGATCCAACCAGTCCATTCTGAAGGAGATCAGCCCTGGGATTTCTTCGGAAGGAATGATGCTAAAGCTGAAACTCCAATACTTTGGTCACCTCATGCAAAGAGATGACTCATTGGAAAAGACTTTGATGCTGGGAGGGATTGGGGGCGGGAGAAGAAGGGGACGACTGAACATGAGATGGCTGGATGGCATCACTGACTCAATGGACGCGAGTCTGAGTGAACTCTGGGAGTTGGTAATGGACAGGGAAGCCTGGAGTTCTGTGATTCATGGGGTTGCAAAGAGTCGGACACGACTGAGCGACTGAACTGAACTGAACTGAAGCACCAATTAAAGCATTAGGTAAAATTCACTTATCAATCTTAATAAAAATTAAGCTAGTAATGGAGAATTTCCATAAGGGATAATATTTATCCCTTATAGAAGAACATTTACAAAAAGAATAAGGATGTTAACAAAATCCACAAAAAGATTTGAATTGCAACTGAAAAGAAAAATTTAAAGTTTTCTCTGTGAACTAAGGAAGAAGACACATTAGAGGAAGGTATAAAACTATTATTCTCAAATATAATACTGAATAATAACATATCAGTATGTTACTAATATGTCATTAGAATATGACTACTGTGAAACAATTGATTGAATTTATATACCTGATATAAGACTTATGGAAAGAAAATGATACAGCTGACAGCAAAATCAAGAGGCACGAAATATATTCATATTAAATGAAAAAGTCCTTTGAACTAAAGACCATGAAGCTTATTGATGTACATTTTAAAAGATATAAATAAATGCAGGATGATATCCTATTCCTCAACCAGTGTTTCTAAATTGATAAACATTAATCTGCTCAGATTGTTCTAAACGTGCTGCACAATCACAAACATTACAATGAGTTTCTTTTGTGGATATTGTAAAATAGATATTAAAATATGAAGTATAAGTAATGCAAAAGTAATTAATTAAAAATAAAGAGTTCATGGATTATTCTAATGACTATTACATATACTGGAAAATAAATTAGAAAGGAATACTTTGGATTAAGGTTAAGCAAAAAAAAAAAAAAATCAATGTAAAGATTTGGGAGTCCAGAAACACTCACATATATAGACATGATATATGACAATAAATAAAGGATGGTCTGTTCAACAGATACTGTTTTGTCAATTTTTGAAACACCACAAAATATATAATAATATACTAGTTAATATAATACCATATATATCAGATTAAATATTCAAGTCACAAACTAAGGAACAATATTTGTAAAGCATATAACTGACAAAAGTTCATGTCCAGAACAATACATAAAGTCCTACCAATCAATAAGAAAATAGAGAAAATCTCATAAGCAATGGACAGGATGGTTGATGAGGCACTTAAATAAAAAGAACATCCAAATGGTCAATTACTGTATGAAAATATTCCCATTAATCATGAGGGCAATATAAGACATAGTTATCATGAGGAAAAATAAATAAAACAAGGTAACACTATAAACCCACTAGGTTGCTGCAGTTAACAGGATTGAGAATAACCCATATATCACTGATGGAGCTACAATGGGGTAGATAAAAACGGAAAATTGGCACTATCTATTGTTGATACCCATGCACTAACATTTTTCTTCAATTGTATGTATCAAACTGAAATGCATAATATGTTCATTAAGAGACAAAACAAAAATAAACATGGAAGCTTTGACTATACTTGCTCTAAACTGGAAGCAAACCAAATATTTATCAACAATGCACTGAATAAATCAATTGCTATATATTTCTATAAGATGAAATTATAAATCAACATAAATGAATTAACTATTGCTACAAGCAACATCTCTGATGAATCTCATCAACCCAAAATTAGACTAAAGAAGACATATATTCATACACAAGTGTACATTCATAAACAAGCAGCCACACCCTTACCATGCACAATGCACACACACACACACACACAGACCAAGCACAACTAGACAAAATTATCTAAGCTGTTGGAAATAAAGACAATGGTTATTTGGAGGGAGAAGCAGGAGAAGTATAATGAGGTACTGCTCTGTGAACTGTGTAGGTGTTAAATGTCCTCACGATGTGCAAATTGATTGAACTATACACATAATTTGTGCATTTATATATATACATTATATTTTAATTTAACACCTTTCAAGATAGTGGTATATGAAAGACAGGGCTTCCCAGGGGTGTTCAGTTCAGTTCAGTCGCTCAGTCGTGTCTGACTCTTTGCGACCCCATGAATGGCAGCACGCCAGGCCTCCCTGTCCATCACCATCTCCCGGAGTTCACCCAGATTCACGTCCATCGAGTCTGTGATGCCATCCAGCTATCTCATCCTCTGTCGTCCCCTTCTCCTCCTGCCCCCAATCCCTCCCAGCATCAGAGTCTTTTCCAATGAGTCAACTCTTCGCATGAGGTGGCCAAAGTACTGGAGCTTCAGCTTTAGCATCATTCCTTCCAAAGAAATCTCAGGGTTGATCTCCTTCAGAATGGACTGGTTGGATCTCCTTGCAGTCCAAGGGACTCTCAAGAGTCTTCTCCAGCACCACAGTTCAAAAGCATCAATTCTTCGATGCTCAGCCTTCTTCACAGTCCAACTCTCACATCCATACATGACTACAGAAAAACCATAACCTTGATTAGACAGACCTTAGGAGGCAGAGTAATGTCTCTGCTTTTGAATATACTATCTAAGTTGATCATAACTTTTCTTCCAAGGAGTAAGCGTCTTTTAATTTCATGGCTGCAATCACCATCTGCTGTGATTTCGGAGCCCCAAAAAATAAAGTCTGACACTTTTTCCACTGTTTCCCCATCTATTTCCCATGAAGTGATGGGACCGGATGCCATGATCTTCATTTTCTGAAAGCTGAGCTTTAAGCCAACTTTTTCACTCTCCTCTTTCACTTTCATCAAGAGGCTTTTTAGTTCCTCTTCACTTTCTGCCATAAGGGTGGTGTCATCTGTATATCTGAGGTTATTGATATTTCTCCTGGCAGTCTTGATTCCAGCTTGTGTTTCTTCCAGCCCAGCGTTTCTCATGATGTACTCTGCATAGAAGTTAAATAAGCTGGGTGACAATATACAGCCTTAACGTACTCCTTTTACTATTTGGAACCAGTCTATTGTTCCATGTCCAGTTCTAACTGTTGCTTCCTGACCTGCATACAGATTTCTCAAGAGGCAGGTCAGGTGGTGTGGTATTCCCATCTCTTTCAAAATTTTCCACAGTTTATTGTGATCCACACAGTCAAAGGCTTTGGCATAGTCAATAAAGCAGAAATAGGTGTGTTTCTGGAACTCTCTTGCTTTTTCCATGATCCAGCGGATGTTGGCAATCTGATCTCTGGTTCCTCTGCCTTTTCTAAAGCCAGCTTGAACATCAGGAAGTTCATGGTTCACATATTGCTGAAGCCTGGCTTGGAGAATTTTGAGCATTCCTTTACTAGCATGTGAGATGAGTGCAATTGTGCAGTAGTTTGAGCATTCTTTGGCATTGCCTTTCTTTGAAATTGGAATGAAAACGGACCTTTTCCAGTCCTGTGGCCCCTGCTGAGTTTTCCAAACTTGCTGGCATATTGAGTGCAGCACTTTCACAGCATCATCTTTCAGGATTTGAAACAGCTCAACTGGAATTCCATCACCTCCACTAGCTTTGTTCGCAGTGATGCTTTCTAAGGCCCACTTGACTTCACATTCCAGGATGTCTGGCTCTAGATTAGTGATCACATCATCATGATTATCTGGGTCATGAAGATCTTTTTTGTACAGTTCTTCTGTGTATTCTTGCCACCTCTTCTTAATATCTTCTGCTTCTGTTAGGTCCAGACTATTTCTGTCCTTTATCGAGCCCACCTTTGCATGAAATGTTCCCTTGGTATCTCTGACTTTCTTGAAGAGATCTCTAGTCTTTCTCATTGTGTTCTTTTCCTCTATTTCTTTGCATTGATTGCTGAAGAAGGCTTTCTTATCTCTTCTTGCTTTTCTTTGGAACTCTGCATTCAGATGCCTTTATCTTTCCTTTTCTCCTTTGCTTTTTGCCTGTCTTCTTTTCACAGCTATTTGTAAGGCCTCCCCAGACAGCCATTTTGCTGTAAGAACTCACCTGTAAGAGACATAAGAGATGCGGGTTCCATCCCATGGAGGAGGGCATGGCAATCCACTCCATTATTCTTACCTGAAGAAGCCCATGGACAGAGGAGCCTGGCGGGTTACAGTCCATAGGGTCGCAAAGGATTGGACACGACTGAATCAATTTAGCACACACACACACATATGGAGGATGTATACATTGTGCATGGATATTTTTTTGCTAATTTAAAATGATTTTATATATTACCTAGCAACAAAGATAAAGCTAGCCAAGAATCTTTGCATACAAAGAAAGAAAGGTTTGGTGTGTATGTATCTAGGAATATCTATTGCTAATCTAATGGAGTTGGTATAAAATCAGTTTCACCCTGAAAAATCATTACTATAGTCCTTAAAGTTCAATCTGATCTGGAAAATTAAAAAAAAAAAACTTTGAAATACAAAATCATCATTTTTAAAACAATGCAATCATCCAGTATCATGCATTGAACCTGGACTGGCAATTCATTTCATATATGGTATTATACATGTTTCAGTGCCATTCTCCCAAATCATCCCACCCTCTCCCTCTCTCACAGAGTCCAAAAGACTGTTCTATACATCTGTGTCTCTTTTGCTGTCTTGCACACAGGCTTATCATTACCATCTTTCTAAATTCCATATATATGCATTAGTATACTGTACTGGTGTTTTTCTTTCTGGCTTACTTCACTCCTCCAATTAAAAAATAATTTTATATTAAAAATAAAAAGTAAAACAATGCAATCATATAATATTTCAAACATGCATAAACGTACATAAAATATAAAGCACCATTTATCTAGATTTGTCAGGAATCAATCCTTCACAATGTTTGCTACAAAGGATCAAATGAAGACATTGGGGAGGGTCGTTTTGTACAAAAGTTCACTCAAGAAAAACCAAGAGTTCAATGTTGTTTTGGTTTCTTATTGGTGGTTTATGCATTGTTGCCAGGACAGGGAGGGATCTTCCTTCCTTTTCTTAAAAGTACGTGGTGAAATTCCTATGTAAAAAATGTCCCTCCTTGTACCAGAAGAACAGGAATGTTTGTAACATCATGGATAAATAGCTGAAGCCCAGAGAATGTCACACAAAGAATTCTTTACAAACAGACCTCATCATAGTCACTTCTGGACCTCCTTCTGCTGGCTCAGTCTGGTATGTGCAAGACAGTGCTTCCTGCAGACCTTCCTGATACAATTTCACATGAAGTTTTCTTTTATTTATTTTCACATTTTATAACGTGATATAGCATAGCATAGAATAGATTAAAATGTTAGAATAAAGGAATGTAAAATAAATAATTATTTTTCCTTTTTCTGTCACAATATCTATTTTAGACTGTCTCTAGTCTAGTCTTGCTTTTATTTAAAATGGAGTCAGCTCCAGATAATTCCACTGACATACCACTTATTTGTTTTCATCTTAAAAATAGAAGAAAGCATATTTTAGAAGAAATCATATTTTGCTTAAACATCCCACATATAAAATAAAAAAGAAATTCTCAACTAAGTCTTAAGATTTTTGTTTTAACTTTGTTTCTATTTAAAGATCTGCTATAACTCTGAGAGAATTGTAAAAGTCTGCTCAGAAACATTATAATGTAAAATGGACGGAGAAAGACAATGAGATATTTAATTTCTCACTGCAAAGCCATTGCTGTGAAGAATGCATAATATATATCAATGGTAATATATAGAGAAATAACACAGGTGAGTAGCACAGACGATAAATTTGTTTCTACTTCAGGACTTGTCTGAGCCATTCCTTTTAGTAATAAATAAAATAATTTTAGACCACATGGAACCAGCTTGAAAAAAATCCCTTATTTATGGAAATACAGATCAGTGTTGTTTCAAACAATATAGCCCATTGCTCCAGAAAACTTCAACAAAGGAATAAATGCTCAGGTGAATATTTAGATTATTATTCATTACAAAGTTTCATTTTTTGTCTTTATTGATTCTCATTATTGGAAGTCATATATTTGGTCTCAACTTTTACTCTACTAGAGGCTTCCCAGGTGGCTCACTGGTAAAGATATATTTTTGCATATATATGGATATATATATATATATGTATATATATATACACATAAAGATATACATAAAGATATATATTTTGCAATTAGAAAGTTTCTCTCTACCCATATAGATCTGCTAATTTATTCTTCCAGCTTGACGTTTCTCATGTGTTGTAAAATTAAAAAAAAAAAACTCATAATCTTGTTTTTGGTCAGGTTTCATTCTTCAGTAATAGAAATAGAACAGAAACGAAGAGTTGTAAACAGAAACTTTTTCTAAGCTGTTACTCTCTCTCTCTCTCTCTCTCTCTCACACACACACACACACACACACACACACCGAGTCCAATCTCTGGCTTAGAATTATATGCATATATATAATATATCAACATATATTTCCATTTATTAATAAGTTTCCTATGTATTTCATGTTGGCCTTCTATTTCAATGGAATTTCACAAAGCCTTTTCTCAGATGAGTTATACACTGAATTTCAATCTTATCCACAATCATTGCCTTTTTAAGATCTCAATGCAATTTTATTAGGCATTCATGATTCTGTATTTTTATTTTCAAATATATATTTCATGGTCTCACCTGTTAAAATATCTAAGATATATTTTAGACAGAGTATCTTTCAATGAATTAAAGCAACTGCTTTCCATATGAACTCGTGCTTGAATTGTGAACTTAACAAAATGGCTGCTCATATTCAGCAGTGAAATGAATAACAAATAGAGAGCATAAGAGGCATTATGTCACATATATATATATATATATATATATATATAATTCCATACCTTCCTCAAATTGGAGTAGTAAATAGAACAGTAAAAGAGGAGATTTAGAAGTCTCAGTCACTCAATTGACTTTATTTTTTAGAGATACAAAATCTGAATTATTCAAGCTGAAGCTATTAAATATTCATAGTGCTTCATATTATAGTTATTGATTAATGTCTTTGGTAAAGAACACTATTATCTTTGATTATATCAAGGTCATTCCAAGGAACAGGACCAAGGCACAAAGTTTTATATATGGAAATATGAGGAGCTAATACATAATTCATATTTAACAGATAACATAAAGGTTAACCCCTTGGAGATTCTGAAGATAATACTCATGTTCTTCTGACAATTCTTTATACTGGCAATTTGGAAAATGCCACTGTTTTATTACTACCTATTCTTGTACTATGACATGAATTAATGCATTCCTGCCTCACTATTCCTATGGGCAAAAAAAGGAATTTGAATTATGTACAAGAGAGAGGTCTTGCAAAATTAAATAAGCCAAAATACTTTTCCTCTGTACACTTATTGGAAATACTCTCAGAGCAGTTCCTTTCAATTTTAAGGAAATTTGGTACTTCATTGTAACATTATACCAGATATCTGTTAAATTTTCTCTGTCCACTGAAAGAATAAAGATATTTGGGATCAATTCACATTTTAAAATCATTTACGTATTAAGCAAAAGTGAAATATTTCAACTTTAATTTGATCTAGGTATGTGCTCTCAATTAAAAAAAAATCAGAGACTGTAATTTCAGTAAGTTTAAATAGCTTGCTCAATGTTTCTACAATGTGCATAATGACTGTCTCATAAAAAATGTTACTTACACTCTCAGTGTCATGATTTTTCTCATATATACAAATGAAGTCAATGTCTACTCTGCAAGATTTGCTGAAAGGATGAAATAATGCAAGTAAAAGCATTTGACACATTTTATCACTATCAACATTAGCTATACTTTTTGTGGAGGGAATAAATTTAAGGTCTTGTCTTCCAAAATTTCTTTTACTTTCTCTTTCCACTTCACTGCTCTGTCACATTTAAGTCAATGAATCTGTCAATGAGACAAAGTGTGTATAATTGTCTCCCAAAACCATATTTGTTTTCCACTTCAAATACCATTTCAAAGCAATGGAAGAGAGCTCCAGTTATATAGTATTGGAGTTATTTTTATTTTTCCTTGAGCCACCTTTTTACTGACATCCACATGTAATTTTAAAATTATGACTTAATTTTAAACATGAAATCATTAAGAATGTTCAATCCCAAAGTCTGTCACACCTCAGAATCTATTCATCATCACCTCCCATTGATTGTATCTTCAAAATACAGTGAGGTTCTGGTTACCTTTTGTTACTTCCACTGCTAGCATCCTGCCTTTCACCATCTGGATTATTACAGTGGTGTGAAAGCAGATGTCTTTGATACCGAATCAGGAGGCCTTCAGCATATTCTCAAAAATGCACTTTAAAAACATAATTCAGCTTATGACTCAATTTTGTTTAAAATTTATTTTCACTGATTGTAGAAGCCAGAGTTTGTACAAATGTTTTATAGATGCTGCATTGTATGAGCTCTCCAATTTCTCTGTGAGCTTCTATCCTTCTCTTGGGTCATTCATATTCTCATTCACTTTCAAGTTCAGTAGCCTCTTGTTTATTACAGAACATGGCAACAGATACAGTTTGCCCTGTATCTTCTTGATGTCTTTGGTCAGATACCATCTTCTGCATGACAATTTCCATGCCATTTTATTAAAATATTAAAATCCTCTGTACTCAATAGATACTTACCATGCTTGACTTTTACCATAGCATTACTATCATTTTACACACTGTATTTTACATTTTTGATTATTATATTGTTTCCTTATTCGAGTATTAGTTCCATGAGGACAGAGATTTCTATTAACATTTTTTGTGCTGTATTTCAAAAGCCTAGAACATTACTGGGCAATAAATAGTTTATTAAGAAATGCATTAGGAATGGTCACCTCAGATCATAGAGACAGTAGAGTATAATGATTTTTTTAAAAAAGCATAAAGAGTCACAGATATCAGAATTTGTATCCTTTCTTTAACATTTAAAATTGTGCTACTCTAAACAGAGTTTATACTCTCTATTCTTCAGTTTCCTCATGACTCATGTATTAGAAATATTGTCTACACTCAGAGTACTGTCAAGAGTAATATTGAGATAAAATATTAGCAATGTTTAATACAGTGTTAAATATTTAATATATTCTACTAATCACATATTTTTTTTTTCTAGAAAGAGAGGATGGAATAGGAATGAAGATCATAAGATATACTGGAGATAAATAAAGGAAAATACAAATGATATCCTTCCAACATTTTTTAACCCAAAGAATAAAACCTATGTGTGGTGGAGAGCTCAACACTTCCCTACATCATGCTTCTGAGGACTGATTGCACTTAGTAAGTAACTCATCTTAACCCAGAAGACTTGAATATATTACAAAGCCGTTCCCCAAGCTTGTGTCCCTGCAATGACTTTTTACCATGTGTTTTCATCTACCATTTGTTGTTGTTGTCGCTCAGTCATGTCCGACTCTTTACACCCCTTGGACTGCAGCACGTCAGGCTTCTGTGTCCTTCACCATTTCCCAGAGCTTGATCAAACTCATACCATTTGAGTTTGTGATGCCATCCAACCATCTCATCCTCTGACATCCCTTTCTCCTCCTGCCTTCAATCTTTCCCAGCATCAGGGTCTTTCCTAATGAGTCAGCTCTTCAGGTGGTCAAAGTATTGGAGCTTCAGCTGCAGCATCAGCCCTTCCAATGAATATTTATGACTGATTTCCTTTAGGATTCGCTGGTTTGATCTCCTTGCAGTCCAAGGGACTCTCAAGAGTCTTCTCCAACACCACAGTTCAAAAGCATCAATTATTCAGTGCTCAGGTTTCTTTATAGTCCAATCCTTACATCCATACATGACTACTAGAAAAACCATAGCTTTGACTAGATGGACCTTTGTTGGCAAAGTGATTTCTCTGCTTTTTAATATGCTGTCTTGGTTTGTTATACCTTTTTTTTTTTTGCCGAAGAGCAAGCATCTTTAAATTTCAGGGCTGCAGTCACCATCTGCAGTAGTTTTGGAGCCCAAGAAAATAAAGTCTGTCACTGTTTCCATTGTTTCCCTATCTATTTGCCATGAAGTGACAGGACCAGATGCCATGATCTTAGTTTTTGACTGTTGAGTTTTAAGCCAGATTTTTCACTCTCCTCTTTCGCCTTCCTCAAGAGGCTCTTTAGTTTCTCTTCCCTTTCTGCCATACGGGTGGTGTTATCTGCATATCTGAGGTTATTGGCATTTTTTCTGGCAAACTTGATTGCAGCTTGTGTTCTTCATACAACCAGGCATTTCACATGATGTACTATGCATGTAAGTTAAATATGCACAGTACAATATACAGCCTTGATGTACTTCTTTCCCAATTTTGAATTTGTGACGCATAGTGACCTACTCAGGGTCTTGCAGAGAGAAGTGTATATAAGGAGAGACCCAACAACTTTATATATATATATATATATATATATATATATATATATATATATATATATATATGTGTGTGTGTGTGTGTGTGTGTGTGTGTGTGTGTGTGTGTGTGTGTATACACATAGTCCCATTTCCAGAATAGCCTCTTGAAACTGAACTATAAGTTATACTTATCTAAGAGAACAAAATTCTTTTGTTGATTTCTGCCATATACTTGTACTCTATCATTCCTAATTTGTCTAAAAATCACCCCTTTAAAAAAAGCAATTTGAAAGCCATATTTACTTTTAAAACACCAAGATAAAAATGTCTATGAAGCACTAGAAAAAATTAGAAGGATGCTTCAAACTTCAGAGCTAAGGGCTAATATCTGAAGAACTTTTACTACTGTAGAATTCTACATATCAGAGAAACATGAAGTTCCAGTTCTTAGGCTAGTCTTTTTATTTTGTTAGTATCAATACATATGGAAATCATAAAGAAAAACAAAGAACCTTTATATATTAACCACTCAGCTAAGCATAAATTAATAATTCAGCTGGAGGCCCCTGGGAACTTTTATCAAATTCCCTTTTCTATTTATAGAATAAACCATGGCTTTAAATTTGGTAATGAATATATTCCTGTAATTATTTATCTTCCAGTTTGTATATAATTGTACAAAATTGGATTACATATTTTTAAAAGTTAAAAATGTATATCTTTGCCTATACCTTGCTTTGTTTTATTCCATGTTAGACATTAATGATATCCATCTGTTTTAACATGTCTTACCCATTATTTTAAATGCTGTTTAGGATCTACCTGCCAAAGCAGAAGATGTAGGAGTTGCGGGCTGGATCCCTGGTTAGGAAAGATCTCCTGAAATAGGAAATGGCAACGCATGACAGTATTCTTGCCTGGAAAATTCCATGGACAGAGGAGTCCCATGGGCTCCAGTCCATGAGGTTGTAAAGAATCAGACATGACTGAGCACTCAAGCATTGTATGAAAATATCACAATAAAGTTATCCATTATTCAATATATTCCTGTTCACCTTTCTGAAGTGTTTTGGCATTTTTAAAAATAGCTTCTATGAGAATGTGTTAGTGTTAGTTGCTCAGTTATGTCCGACTCTTTGCGGCCCCATGGACTGTAACCTGCCAGGCTCCTCTGTTCATAGAATTCTCCAGGCAAGAACACTGAACTGGGTAGCCGTTCCCTTCTCCAGGGGATCTTCCCGACCCACAGATTGAACTCAAGGCTCCTGCATTGCAGCAGATTCTTTACCATCTGAACCACCAGGAAAGCCTCACTGAGAATGTATTCTTTTACAAATGGGCCAGAATTTCTCTGTCATAGTCAGTTCAGACTGCTATACCAAAGTACCGTAGACTGAGTGGCTTGTAAATAACAGAAATTTATTCCTCACTGTTCTAGAGGCTATAAATCTAAGATCAGAGGGCTGGTATGGTTGACTTCTGGTGACAGCTGTCTCTCAGGTTGAAAACTTCTAATTTTTTGTATCTTCATGTGACTAGGAACAGAGAGTCTCTCTGGCATGTCTTTTATAGGGTACTAATCACATTCCTAATCACTTAACCACCTTCCAACAGTCCCGCCTCCTGTATTATCATCTTGGGAATTAAGATTTCAATATATGAGTTTGGTGAGGACATAAACATTAATTTCCTTACAGATATACACATAGGAATGCAATTTCAACATCACAGGGTAGCTTGGCTGCCTCTTGTGCGCTCTGCTTAGTCACTCATTGGATGTCTCTTATACCACTGCAAATCCTCTCTGTCTTAACTCTCATTCAGGAATGGCCTTATTTACCAGGGTGGACTTGTTCAGCTTTATAAAAATGCAACTGATAGTATCAGTCTTCAGGCCCTGGAAAGACTTCACTTTTGGTCCTGGAACTTCTTGGAAAATGTCGTATGGCTAGAGGAACCTGGTTTGATGTTCACATGCATCCCATCCAGACATATTGATGAGTTAACACCCATGTAACAACTCTTGAATAATAGAACCCCTAGAGCTAATGGATAAATATTTCCCTTTAGTTTCACTTCAGTGAGTGATCCTAAAGCATCCAATTCCTAAAGCATCCAAATCCTGAAGCATCCAATAAACATAATATATTCAGATTCGACTCTTTTCCCTTGATTCATGCATCTGTTCCTCATTCTGCCTTTACAATCATATTCCCAATAAATTTCTTATACAGTCTGTGCTCTGGGTGGAATGGAGGAAGTGATTCCAGGATGACAGAGCATAATACATTTTTTTCCCTCTAGATTGATTGTGCTGATTTATGCTTACCAGACATTCATAATATTGTCCCTTGTAGCTAAAATGTGGGCACACAACACCTAATGTATATCTCTAACTGTATCTCCTCTTTGAACAGTCAATTTTGCAACTGCCTTGAACATCAAAGGGGTGTCTCAAGTTTAACAAGTAAAACTGAATTCTAAATCTGCATCCTCCAAATTCTGCTTCTATTCCAGTAGCTTTCCATTTTGTAAACTGTACCATCTTTACTCCATTTATACCATCATTTATGCCATTCCAGTCAATTAGAAAATGTGCTTTTCTTCACCTTTAGACAAAACATCTGTTTATCATTTCTTATGTGAATTGGGACCTTTCACTTTAGTGACACGAAATACTTTTTAAACATCTGTCTGCTACTATTACCTAGTCTTTCTTCATCTCTTCTCCAGAAAGCAACCAAAGTGATTTTTTATTGTACAACTCAGATCATGACATTGTAGTCTCACTTCTCCAAAGTAGTCTCATCACACTTTTACACTGAGATCTAATCTGGCCCCTTGCTGCTTCACTGTCCTGTCTCTTACGACTTAACTTCCCTTTGTCTCCAGCTTGCTTTCCCTGATACAGGACCTTCATGCTCAATTTTGGGGAAACTGCTGCAAGACAATTCTTCTTTAGAGTGCCTGTCTAATCAACCAATTACTATTTCATTGTCATATCACCCTGATTAGACTATGTAACAATTATTACTAACCTGTAATCCTGTATTACATATTTAGTTTATTCTTCTAATTGTTTATGTCTAACCACAAACTTTCAGAAAGAACCCATTCCAGTACTCTTGCCTGGAAAATCCCATGGACGGAGGAGGCTGGTAGGCTGCAGTCCATGGGGTCGCTAGGAGTCAGACACAACTGAGAGACTTCACTTTCACTTTTCATATTTATGTATTGGAGAAGGAAATGGCAACCCACTCCAGTGTTCTTGCCTGGAGAATCCCAGGGACAGAGGAGCCTCGTGGGCTGCCATCTCTGGGATTGCACAGAGTCAGACACGACTGAAGCAATGCAGCAAAGGTGCTTTGGCTATTCTGATTAAGGGCATAGGTCCAGATTTAGCAAAAGGTCAAGAACATGCACGATGCCTAGTTAATAGTTGTTCAAGGATTGAATGAGAAGAACACTATAACTTTGGGATCCATTCTTGTTATGACAATAATGACTCTAGAAATGTCAGACTGACACTTCCCACTAGGTCAGCCAAGTTATCCTGTATGGTGAGGTGTAGCAGCTCCCTGAGGGTGTGTACTCAGTAGAGGGACTGGGGAATGTGGCTGTCTCACTTGGAAATGAATAAAATGACAAGTGTTAATAAAAATACTTTCTGCAGACAAAAACAAAACAAAAAACCTTCCACTTAGTTTCTGCCTAGCCATCAGAAATTAGGCAGAAACCAAGTGGTAGTTTTGCCATTGGAACAGCTCCAGTGCCTCCTCCAGCTCCTCCAGTTCCAGCCCACCTGTCTTAGAATGAGTGACTCTGGGGCTGCAGGTAATGGGACAATGCACCAAAGGCAGAGGAGTATGTTCACCACAGTGGAAACTGGAGATACTGATCCCAGGATGACTGTGAAAAGCAAGAGACAGCTCCTATAGGTCACCAAGCACAGCTGCTGTCTGTGTACAAGGACTTGCCTGTAGAGAGGGGTGAGGCAGAATCAGAGCAGCCTGTGACTTCCACAGATGAGGGAAGGGTGGGTGAAAGCAGAAGAATGAGGATGATTTTGGAATATGAGTTCATTCACTTAGCATTTACTAACAGAGCTTTTTTCTCTGTTATAGATGAAAATTTATGTGGCTTGTTTTATGTATAAAAGCAAGAATCTATCTGGACGGTGGTAAAGAAACCCTTTACACTATTGAATATAAATTAAATTAATTTAAAAATTATCAGGCACGTACACATAACGTCATACCTGCAGACACATGACTCCGTAATGAGTGAGGTGTTTTTTATATTTCAGTTCAGTTCAGTTCACTCAGTCGTGTCCGACTCTTTGCTTTTTGTATTTAGTGGAAAATAATAAGATCTGTTGCATAATGTACATTGAATCATTTATAAGTGGTGACATTAATGAATACTTTTTTTGTTTTCTAAACGCCTCAGCTTGTTTCTATTTTCCTACTACTGCAACTCAATTTTCAGAATAGAGAAGTAGAGAAACATCAGTGAGTGGCACTCATATCTTGAACACAGGTATGACCACTGATTGTAACCAAATCTTAATTGCCAAAAATATATATAAATTATGAATAAAAGTAGATTTCGTAAGAAATTTACATTCAAAATAAACTCAAAATAGCAATACAAGCCTTTGTTGTATTTAAAGTTTAAATATTTAGATTGCATATTTTAAAATATTCATCTATTATTTGTAATAGACTTCAACCTATGTAAAATATTTCCCTCTATATATACATACAAATAAAATTTAAGAGAGTGCTTCAGGGCTTTTCTGGTGGTCTAGTGGTTAAGAATCTGCCTGCCAATGCAGGGGACATGAGTTTCATCCCCAGCCTGGGACGATCCCACAAGTGAGAGCTGGTGAGTGGTCAAGCCCATGTACCACAGTGAACAGTAGCCCTGGCTCTCCAAACTAAAGAAAGCCCACATGCAGAGCAAAGAAGACCTGGTGCAGCCAAATTTTTTTTTTTTAAGTAAATGAGTAAATCTTTTAAAACAAAGAGTGTTTCAGCAATTTTATATTAATGAAGATGGATATTTATTGAGTTCCTTCCTTTATATTTGCCTTTTTTCATTTCACATTTATGATTCTTTGGATATTCTTTTTTCATTTCACATTTATGATTCTTTAGATATGATTCTTTAGATATAATTCTGTATAAACAAAAGAGTTTTCCCTTGATTTATATCTGCATCACATCTGATTCAGATCAAATGGTGAAGATAGGCATCTCACAGTATATACAGCAAGCATTCAATATATTCTATTTCAAGAATACACAGAGTATTTATAAAAGCAGAACTGTGTTGGGCCAAGTATCATAACATTTTATTAGTTTGCAAATACTAAAATGTCTGACAATACCTGATAATGGTGAAGATGTGGAATATCTGGATATCATCCACATCTACTATATTTAAAGGTCATAAATTTTAAAAGTAAATACTCTCCAAGAAAGTAATTTCATCTCTAGCTATACATCTATCTGAATATATATATATATTCATATATAATATGAACCACAGACTACTATTAATAACAAAATTTGGTAATAAAGATAGCTATAACAATAAAAAGGTCAGTTTTCATTCCAATCCCAAACAAGGACAATGCCAAAAAAATGTTCAAACTACTGTACAATTGCACTCATTTCACATGCTAGCAAGATAATACTCAAAATCCTTCAGGCTAGGCTTCAACAGTATGTGAACTGAGAATTTCAGACGTACAAGCCGGATTAGAAAAGGCAGAGGAAAAAAAGATCAAATTGTCAACATCCATTGGGTCATAGAAAAAGCAAGAGAATTCTAGAAAAATATATATTTCTGCTTCATTGACTGTGCCAAAGCCTTTTACTGTGTGGATCATGAAAAATTGTGGAAAATTCTTAAAGAGACAGGAATACTAGACAACCTCACCTGCCTCCTGAAAAACCTGTATGCAGGTCAGGAAGCAACAGTTAGATCTGGACATGGAATGACAAACTGGTTCCAAATTGGGAAAGGTGTACATCAAGGCTGTATATTGTCAACCTGCTTATTTAACTTATATGCAGAGTACATCATGAGAAATGCTGGACTGGATGAAGCACAAGCTGGAATCAAGATTGCCAGCATAAATATCAATAATCTCAGATATGCAGAGGTCACCACGCTTATGGCAGAAAACAAAGAACTAGAAAGCATCTTGATGACTATGAAATAACAGAGTGAAAAACTTGGCTTAAAAGTCAACACTCAAAAAACTAAGATCATGGTATCCAGTCCCATTACTTCACGGCAAAGAGATGGGGAAAAAATGGAAACAGTGACAGATTTTATTTTCTTGAGCTCCAAAATCACTGCAGATGGTGACTGCAGAAATTAAAAGATGCTTGCTCTTTGGGGGGGGGGGGAATAAGGTATGACAAACCAAGACAGCGTATTAAAGGTCCATCTAGTCAAAGCTATATTTTTTCCAGGAGCCATATCTGGATGTGAGAGTTGGATCATAAAGAAGGCTGAAGAATTGATGTTTTCAAATTGTGAAGTCGGAGAAGACTCTTGGGAGTCCCTTGGACAGCAAGGAAATCAAACCAATCAATCCTAAATGAAATCAACCCTGAATATTCACTGGAACAACTGATTCTGAAGCTGAAGCTCCAATACATTGGCCACCTGATGCAAAGAGCCTAGTCACTGGAAAAGATCCTGATGCTGGGAAAGATTGAAGGCAGATTGCAAATGAAAAAGTATAAGATGGTTGGATGGCATCACCTACTCAATGCACATGAACTTGAACAAGTTCCGGGAGATAGTGAAGGACAGGGGAGCCTGGCATGCTGCAGTCCATGGGGCTGCAGTGTTAGATGAGAGTGAGCAGCTGAACGACAACAATACAACAATAAAATTGAAAACTGAGAATGTTCAACAAAGAATGACATACAATAGAAATGTAAGCAAATGTAAAGTCCAATACCAAACAATACTAAATCATATTCTGTACAGAAACTGCACATAACTGCAAGAAAAAGATTATCATAAATGCTGGAGTAAAGTTGCATAGAGGGTGAATACAAAGGATTTGTGGCTGAGAAGGACACAACTAAGTTTGTTAGTTTACTGAAAATTTTCTGCTTGTCATCATGCGTAATGACTGCATGAATTTTATTCTCCATTACTTATTTCAACTTAAGCATATAGAAAAAGTATAATGATCTATTCAAGGGACATTTAGTGTAATCAATAATCACATATTATCCTCCTGAAGAAGTTAAAATAATTTTCAATAGCTGTTGAAATCCAATCCAAGTCGCAATCAGGCCCAGTTGATATGTCACTTAATGAATACCACTCCATCCCACATCTTATAAAAATTTTTTCTCTCCTCAGCAAACTCTTAATATTAAGTATAATTTGTCAAGTACACTCTTTACAAATAATTTTGAATTGTGTTATATTTAGTACAGTTCCAATAAGAGGTAGATGGCACAATCACCTTGGATCAGGAGGAAATTTTAAGGAATGAATTTTTACTGAGGTATGAGTAGGAGTTAGGGTATAGAAAAGGATGACAAAACACTCAATAAGGAGTGGGAGGAAAGCTCCATAGGTATGACAGGGCAAGGGAAGAAAATGATGTTAGAAAAATCCAGAGAAAGAAAAAGGCATTGAAAACAACTGCAGGAAAAAAAGAATCATTGTGGAAGAAGGCAGCAAATAGCAGATCTTTGTCTTTGACATAGGGAAAGATGTGGGAGAAATATTTCAACCTCTCTTTCTTTCCCCACCAGCAAAACACAATCAGAAGAGTCATGGCAGGAGAAACTGGATGTTGGAGCCCACTAAGAATAGATCAGATGAACACAGAGCATGTGAATCTTCACATTTTATAGCCTGTATGTCAATTTTAAGGCTTAATATAGTATCCTACAAATAGTAGGTATTGAATAATATTTATGGCACTTACTAAAATTTCTCCTATTTTATTGACTGCAACTTTTCCCTTTGAGATGTATATAGTATAAATGTTTCAGATGATTTTGAGGCTTGAGACCTTTCCATATATGTCTGAAATTACTAGTACTTGCTTTTTATGGGGAAAGTTGTTTGAGCATTTATTTTTCCTGTTTTTTTTTCCTTTCTTATCTAGCATTCATTTGTCCATCAATAAATGAACTATTGGCTGCCACATAGTTCTAAGAATAACAAGCCATTCTTGGGAATAACTATTTCTAAGAAATTAATTCTCCTCAGGTAACTGGCATTGAAAAACATCATCAGAGAATGATAAACTGACTTGTCTGACTCTTTGTGATCCTATGGACTGTAGCCTTCCAGACTCCCCGGTCCATGGGATTTTCCCAGCAAGAATACTGGCATGGGTTGCCATGCCCCTGTCCAGGGGATCTTCCTGACCCAGGGATTGACCTGGGTCTCCTGCATTGCAGGGAAATTCTTTACCACTGAGTCACCAGGGAAGTCCTGTTCACCTTATATCTACTACTTATTAGTCTTAAAGAGATGAACTGATGCTAAGAGATAAAGATCAAAATAATTCATACAGGGGATGAAGAATCCTGTACATTTGTTCACTGAGTTAATTCTTTCATTATCAGAGATATTGAACATTGGACACGACTGAAGTGACTTTGCAGCAGCAGCAGCAGCTAATTTTGCTAATAAGTTTACACTTTGTCAGAAATATTAAACCTATTGCTTTCTAGAAGGAATACAATTTAAAGGAAGTGATTTTCTGTGGTACCAAAGTAAAATCTGTATATGCAGGTGTAAAATCTTTCCCATGACTTACCTTGCTATGATTCTCATTCTGCACACTTGGAGAAGGTCAATTTTGATATTTAGAGTTCTACAGACTTTCTGCATATTGTACTATGCAGTTGGTTTGATTTCTCTTATACTAATCTCCATTATTCTTATTTAAACCCTTATTCATTCTATGTCTAAAGTTCTTGGCTCTTGCCCAAACTTTTTTCACCTTTTTTTTTCTTTATACACTTTCCTAGATTTTACAGCTTCTCCCATATTTTTATTCCCGTTTTAAAAGATTGTGCAGAAATTTCAGTCTCAAGCTTAAATCTAATTTAAATCCTCATTTCAACATATTTCTTAATTTAATTAAATTTAATGTGAAAATGCAAGGTAGAGGAAATCTTAGAAATCCCATAGGTCAACAGCTTCAATTTACAAATGACAAACTGAAAGAAAAAGAAGTACACAGTTAAATTATGAGTTAGTAAACACAACTCTATTAGAAAGGACTTGTGTAAAGTCATGGTGCATTACACTTTGTTCCATATATTTTTGAACATTTTAAAAAGTGGACAAACTTCTTCATTTCATATTATACAATTTTGTGTGAAAATTACTTATTATGAAGAGCATTTTAAGGAATAGAATAGCAAAAATTAATAATTTTCAAAATGTACTAATTTCCTTTACTTACTGTTTATTACAATACCCACATTTTAAAGGAAAAAGATACAATATTTCTACTGTAATAATTAGGAATTAGAAGGAAACTAAAACAATGAATGGATAAGGTTGAGAACTATAAATATATTTTTATCTAATCTTATAAGAATTAGAATTAAGTTCTATTTACAAATTTCAAGTCAAAGTTAATGATGAATCTATTATAAAAGACTGCCTAACTTTACTCATTTGAAGAACATGTGTATGTCTGTGGGTATATGCAAATTAAAAATTTTTCTCATTCTGGGTTATTATGCAGCAAAATTGTACTATAACTACGCTTAAAACCTTACTGGCATTTTAAAGTAAATTACAGGATAAGTCATGATAACAGGACAAATAATACTTAGCTGCTGAATATAAACAAAGTGTAGCGTAGCATAAATCTTGCAAGCACAAAAGTGGTAAAAACAGCAAGATTTAGAGGCTCTAGTACAGGAGAGATATATAGTACCAACTGCAGTAATCTCAAAAATTTATATCACAAAATGTGCAGACTTGATCTTATTTTCAGTCACTGTGTTCTATATGGAAGATGAACATGCTCGTGACAATGGGGTATGATTTAGAAAACTAGATCCTGCACAGAGGAATATAAAATGTGATTATATATCTCACTTATGTGTAAAATTTTAAACAGAATTTAATCAGTCATCTTAAAACTTAGATATATTTGTGAAGCAATGACATCACTCTTAAATTATGTGTAGTTTGTAATTGCACAGATTTAATGTCTTTTGTGTACATGTATTATTTGAGAAGAAACTACTATGAACTATACTATCAGATCAAGTAGCCTTAAAAAAGTTGTGTGCTACAGAGAAATTTGTCACTTCATTTTAATAGAATGTTCCTTACTGAAAATGTCTAACTGCTCAGAAGAGGAATAGAAGTGTAAATTTATTATCTGAGAAAAGAAAATTAATTGACACGGGCCAAAAATGTAATGGAATTAGGCCCGTGTGGAATAACTGAGAACTTCAGGAACTCAATCTAGACTCTACAGTATGATAAAATTACATGCAGAAAAAAATGAAATATATCATTTTTGAACAAAGCCCAGGATTTCTCAAAGGAATGGAATATAAAATAAGGCTTCTTTATCTCCAAAAATGTCTGTCTTAGAGCAGAACAGAAAATGTCCCTTGAGATACAAAACAAATTTTGTTATTTTGTTGGTTTTGTTATTGCTGTTGTTTTAAGTGAGTATTTACCATTCCAGAGAGGACTGGAGACTACTAGGTAAAGTGAAAAAAATGTTTAGAGACCAGGGAAAGATATAAAAATGTTACTCAGTCTAAAATGATTTATTGAACATTTATTATTGAACATCTATTATTTGGTAGATTATGTTCATACAATGGGGGATACAGACAAGACATCTATATGAAATGGAAAATTTGATGAGACTTATAGCAGGGAAGTAATTTGATTAAAAAATAAATAATTTCTAATAGCTGCATGTGTTATGGAAATGGTTAAAAAAACACACAACACACGCACACACACATACACACACAAGTAGAAAAAGCCAGCAGTGGCAAAACCATGGTGTTGTGGTGAGTTTTCCAGGTTTTGGTAAGCAGAATATAGTTCAATGTCACTGAAGGTCAGTGAGAGTCAGAGGAAATGTGCTGTGGATTATGGCTTAGAGAAACTTCAGTGGATTTCAATCACAGTATTGTTTATACAAAAGTAGACTGAATTTTAGTGTTAAAATATTATATATATTGTGGTAGATTACTGGTTTGGGAAGAAACATCTCACCAATCTATGATTTTTACAGCCTTTCTGATAATGATGATGATGTGTGAATTTGTGACTTTAACTTGCTCATTTCTGAAAATATGTCTATATTGAGAAAGGTTTTCCTCACTGAGCCAAAATTATTGCCTCCAAATAAACATAAAGTTTTATGACTTAAAGCATTATTTATTTTTTTAGGATATAAAATAAATGCTATTTAGAAACTGAACAGGAACTTTGTTAATATAAATGATAATTTTTTTAGGCTTCTTTAACAAGATCAAAATCTAAATTTTTAAAAGAAAGCCAACTTGATATATAGTTATTTGCCCACTTTTTCAGTTCAGTTCAGTTGCTCGGTTGTGTCCGACTCTTTGCAACCCCATGGACTGCAGCACACCATGATTCCCTGTCTATCACCAACTCCCAAAGCTTGCTCAAACTCATGTCTGTTGAGTCGGTGATGCCATCCAACCATCTCATCTTCTTCCATCCCCTTCTCCTCCTGTCTCCAATTTTTAGTTCACTCCAAAACACAAAAGCAATGATAACAAAGCAGATATATCTCAAACTTATTACAATTCCTTATATAGCTTTAGTTTTTCAAAATTAGTTTTATAAGTATCTAATTTATAGATAAAAGAAACAGCTGGTAGTGAAATTTCTCTGTTAAATAAGGTTTAGCCACTTTTGTCAGATCCAAGCCAGCTATCATTAAAAAACAAAACGGTCAGTTTGTCTCTGGCACAATATGTGTTTTTGCCAGAGATTAGAAACACAAATTATGTCAAAGTTGTTATTTTTTCATTTTGGAGTTAGCCACAGAATTTGAGTCACCACTGTGAAGAGGTAGCGATCTGGTATATCCAACAGCTTTATGAAAGTACAGGGAGGCAGCAGAGACCCTAAAACATGGTGAGCCTGTGTTAATAACAGGTCAATTACAGAACTCATTTGGGAATGCAGGTCCATATTTACAAGAATTCTGAACAACCCAGGAATAATGTTTATTCTAACAGGACTTCAAAGGGTATTGGTAAAAATTTAGGTATTACTAAGATGCAGGAGAGACTTCCTGGTGACTTCCCTGGTGGCTCAGACGGTAAAGCGTCTGTCTACAATGAGGGAGACCCGGGTTCCATCCGTGGGTTGGGAAGATCCGCGAAGGAAACGGCAATCCACTCCAGTACTATTGCCTGGAAAATCCCATGTACAGAGGAGCCTGGTAGGCTACAGTCCATAGGATCACAAAGAGTCAGACACAGACTGAGCGACGTCACTTACTTAATTACTTAAGATGCAGAATAGATTGTTGCTTGTAACAAGTTCAGTTCAGTTCAGTCACTCACTCGTGTCCGACTCTTTGTGACCCCATGAATCACAGCACACCAGGCCTCCCTGTCCATCACGAACTCCCGGAGTTCACTCAGACTCACGTCCATCAAGTCGGTGATGCCATCCACCCATCTCATCCTGGGTCGTTCCCTTCTCCTCCTGCCCCCAATCCCTCTCAGCATCAGAGTCTTTTCCAATGAGTTAACTCTTCGCATGAGGTGGCCAAAGTACTGGAGCTTCAGCTTTAGCATCATTCCTTCCAAAGAAATCCCAGGGTTGATCTTCAGAATGGACTGGTTGGATCTCCTTGCAGTCCAAGGGACTCTCAAGAGTCTTCTCCAACACCACGGTTCAAAAGCATCAATTCTTCAGTGCTCAGCCTTCTTCACAGTCCAACTCTCACATCCATACATGACTACTGGAAAAACCATAGCCTTGACTAGACGGACCTTAGTCGGCAAAGTAACTGATAACAGAGTATTATGCAATTCCTCCCTCCCGTGAATTATAACGGTTTCCCAGGTGAAAGAGATCAGTAGTAAAGAACCAGCCTCCCAATGCAAGAGACAGGTTTGATCCCTGAGTTGTGAAAAATCCCCTCAGTAGGAAATGACAACCTACTTCAGTATTCTTGCCTGAAAAATTCCATGGACAAGGGAACCTGGTGGGCTAAAGTCCACGGGTTTGCAAAGAGTCAAACATGACTGAGCACCCACACACTACCTGAATCACACCAGTTAACACATTCTTCATTCACTTACCCATAAGCTATAATGACTGAATACATAGCTGCTGTGATTATTTTGGATGACTGGTATCTGATAGATTAATTAATAAAAATATAAAATGTTTTAAGTAATCCTTATTCATTATGTAGTTCTCTTTTTTATAAAGATCTAAATTCTCACCTGTATCATTTTTCTTCTTTCTGAAGAACATTTTCTTCACTATTTCTTGCAAGGCAGATCTATTGGTGAAAGATTTCTTCAATTTTTGCTTGAGAAATTTTTTATTTGTCCTTCACTTTTGAAGGATAATTCACTTGATAAAAATTCTAGGTTATTGTGTATGTTTTTTTTTTAAACCTCTAAACATCTCAAATATTTTATCTCTATGTTTGCATGGTTTCTGAGGAGTTCAACATCATTCTCATCCTTGCTCCAGTACAGGTAATTTATTTATCCCCTCATCCCCTAGCTTCTTTCAATATTTCTTATTTGTCTTTGATTTCTTTCTTTTAAGATTGGAAATGATATGTGTGTGTGTATCTATCTATCTATCTATCTATCTATCTATCTATATATATATATATATATATATATATATCCCACTTGGTCTTCTCTAATTTCTGGATCTATGGTTTGGTATCTATCATTAATTTTGAAAACTTCTCATTCATTATTAATTCAAATTTTTTTTTTCTGTTTTCTCTCGTTTCTTTCATTCTGATATTTCCATTACAAATGTGCTATACTTTTTATAATTGTCCTTCATTGTTACAGTATTCTACTCTGCCTTTTTGTTCTTTTTCCTCTTTGAAATTCAGTTTTGGAAATTTCTACTGACATTTCTATCTGCTTGCTTATTCTTTCCTTGGTTGTATCTTGGCAAGTATTTGAGCCCATCAAAGGCTTTCTTCATTTGTGTTCCAGTGCTTTTGATTTCTAGAATATTTCTTTATGGTTTCTTAAGAGTTTCTCTTTGTTTACATTACCCCTCTATTCTTGTATATTTCATACTTTTTCCATCAGAAGCCCTTAGCCTATTGATCTTTTTTAACCACCAGTCTGAAACGTGACCTCCGACCACTCTGGCTTGCTCTACTCTCCAAGTTGTTCTTTTTGTTTCGTAGAATGCTTTGCATTTTTTTTTTTTTAATGCACAGCTGTGGTAAATAGGCCTTTGTGTGAAGGTTTATCTGGTTAGGAGTTAGACTGGGTCTATTGTTGGCTATACCTGTAGTTGTCTAAGGCTAACGTTTCCTCCTGTGTTCTTGTTTTAATTTCCCCTGTTGTCTTCAGCTTTCCTAGAGGCTCCTTCTTAAATAAATAAAAAATGAGCATTTCCTTTAGGCATACTTTTTTGTTTTAATATAATAGCCCTAGTGATATGGTGGTAAGGTATCGTGGAAGGGATGCACACTCTGTTATTAAGGTTCAGCCTTTTAATGATCCTGTGACCTGCTGAATTGCTTCTCAGTTTGCACTTCCCTTTCTTGGGTGAGCAAGGAAGTCTACAGGGGCTGGAGTTTGATATTTCTTTTCTTCCATGTGAAAAGATACAGTGGGCTGAAGTTGGGTGTTTTCCCTTCCCCAGAATGCTTAGACTATGGTAAAATATTTTCCTTTTAGGATAGGCCTTGTTAAGAAGATTAGAATGTTGGCAGCATTTTGAAGTACTATTTTAGAATATCTGCTTTTCCTAGCTCCCTGAAGGAACCATGTGTGTGGAGAGGGGTGAGTTCTTCAAACTTCTATGTATGAACCTGATAGAAGTCCTAGAGGTAAAATGAACAAAACTTTAGAGATGGATTAAAGTGACCTTCTTCTGGAGCTTTTAACTTTCCAGCTGGTACATATTGAAACTCCAGGAATTTGTCAGTTGCACTGGGAAAGGTCAGTTTTCATTTCAATCCCAAAGAAAGGCAATGCCAAAGAATTCTCGAACTACCGCACAATTGCATTCATCTTACACGCTAGTAAAGTAATGCTCAAAATTCTCCAAGCCAGGCTTCAACAGTACGAGAAAGGTGAGCTTCCAGATGTTCAAGCTGAATTTAGAAAAGGCAGAAGAAGCAGAGATCAAATTGCCAACGTCCATTGGACCAGCAAAATAACAAGAGAGTTCCAGAAAAACATCTATTTCTGCTTTATTGACTATGCCAAAGGCTTTGACTGCATGGATCACAACAAACTGTGGAAAATTCTGAAAGAGATGGAGATGGGAATACCACACCACCTGACCTGCCTCTTGAGAAATCTGTATGCAGGTCAAGAAGCAATAGTTAGAACTGAACATGGAACAACAGACTGGTTCCAAATAGGAAAAGGAGTACATAAAGGCTGCATATTGTTATCTTGCTTTTTTAACTTATATGCAGAGTACATCATGAGAAACACTGGGCTGGATGAAGCACAACCTGGAATCAAGATTGCTGGGAGAAATGTCAATAGTTCAGATATGCAGATGATAACACCCTTATGGCAGAAAGCAAAGAAGAACTAAAGAACATCTTAATGAAAGTGAAAGAAGAAAGTGAAAAAGTTGGCTTAAAACTCAACATTCAGAAAACTAAGATCATGGCATCTGGTCCCATCACTTCATGTCAAATAGATAGGGAAACAATGGAAACAGTGACAGACTTTATTTTGGGGGGCTCCAAAATCACTGCAGATGGTGACTGCAGCAATGAAATTAAAAGACTCTTGCTCTTTGGAAGAAAAGTTATGACTAACCTAGACAGTTTATTAAAAAGCAGAGATATTACTTTGCCAACAAAGGTCTGTCTAGTCAAAGCTATAGTTTCTTCTCTAGTAGTCATGTAGGGGGGTGAGATTTGGACCATAAAGTAGGCTGAGTGCTGAAGTACTGATGCTTTCAAATTGTGCTACTTTCAGATTGAGTATCTCAAAGCCTCTTGAGAGTCCCCTGGAGTGCAAGGAGATCAAATACAGTCAATCCTAAAGAAAATACACCCTGAATATTCATTAGAAGGACTGATGCTAAAGCTGAAGCTCCAATATTTTGGCCACCTGATGTGAAGAATCAATTCATTGAAAAAGACCCTAATGCTGAGAAAGACTGAAAGCAAAAGGAGAACGGGGTGGCAGAGAATGGGATGGTTAGATAGCATCACCAACTCAATGGACATGAGTTTGATCAAACTGTGGGAGACTTTGGAGGACAAAGGAGCCTGGCGTGCTATAGTCCATGGGGATCTGACTAAACAACAACAACAAATTTATTCCTTAGGTATAAATTTTAACAAATTGAGTTTGGTATAATTTTATTATTAAAAAAGAAAACTTACTAAGTGACTGAATGAAGCTATATTCCAACCATCATCATAATTTTATTTGAGAGGATACCAAAAGCATAATTCATAAAATGAAGAGATAAAAAATGAATTGCACTTCATCACATAAAAGATTGTTGTGCTTCAAAAGATACCATTAACAGAATGAAAAGATAAGACTGGAAGGAAATATTTACAAACCATATATCTCATAAGGAATTTGTATCTAGAATATGTAGAAAACTTTTAGAAGTCACTAATAAAACAAAAAATAAGACTATTAAAATTTTGACAAAACGTTTGAGTAGAGCAAATTTAATTTCACTGTAAGAATAATTAATAAGCTCATTAAAAATTGTTCAAGATCATTAGTCATTAGGAAATGCAAATTAAGATCACAATTAAATGCCATTTTGTACTCAGTAGAATATTTATATTAAAAAGACATTCAGTGCCAGCAATACAAAGCAGCAGCTGGGATACAAATCAAACAAAATGCAACTCAGAAATTAAAACAATAGCTACTATTAATCTGGCATTTCTTTTAAATAAATTAATCTAAGTTTATAAAATGTTTGAGTGATTCTGTAATTAAAACTACAATAATCCAATTTAAATAAATTAATTAATTTAAAAACCATAGTAAACTGATATTGTATACCTACTATCATAGCAAAGGGAGAAGGAAACAGCAACCAACTTCTGTATTCTTGCCTAGAGAATCCCATGGAGAGGGGAGCATGGTGGCATGCTGTCCATGGGGTCACAGAGAGTTAGACACGACTGAAGCGACTTAGCATGCATGCATGCATTGGAGAAGGAAGACACGACTGAAGCGACTAAGCATGCATGCATGCATTGGAGAAGGAAATGGCAACCCACTTCAGTATTCCTGCCTGGAGAATCCCAGGGACAGAGGAGCCTGGTGGGCTGCTGTCTATGGGGTCGCACAGAGTCGGACACGATTGAAGTGACTCAGTAGCAGCAGCGGCGGCAGCAACATAGCAAAATTTAAAATAATTATCCATGCCAGTGTTGTTGAAAACATCTAGAAACTGCAACTCTTGAATTCTGCTGGTCTGAATGTAAAATATTATAAATAGGAAATATTTCTTACACACATTTGAAATTTATTTAAATATTAAGCAAAATTATACCAGCGAATAATAAACAGTGTATACAGTATATTAAAAAACAAATAAATGTTTTTCAATGTCAGAGATAGCTATGTGTGTCTATTAAATGACAAAATAAGGTATACCCATAGTGACTGAAATATTTTGTCTTAATTATATCAGTGTCAATATCCTGGTTCTCACTGTAATATAGTTTCTCAAGAAACTAAATAACGGATGTGCACAACCTCTTAATGTTGCTTTCAACTACATGAGAAACTACAATAATTCAGAATTAAAGCCTGCTTAAAAAAACATAAATATGCATTTACCGTATGATTTATCCATTCCACATCTGGTTATTTACATAAGAGAAAATAATACTTATGTTACATGATGAATTGTACATAAATATTTTTATTATAATATTTCAAAACTATAGCTAATGCACATGTCCATAAATGGATGGATATATTAACAAACTGTTGTGCATACAAAAATTAGAACACTATTAAGCAATGAAAACAAATATAATACTAATAAGCACAATGATACAGATTGGTATCAAATAATTATGTTGCGTTAAAAACAGATGAAAAGCAGTATATACTGTATGATTCTATCTATTTTAAAGTCTAGAAAATCAATAATAGTCTATGGTGATAGCAGACCTATGTTTCCCTTAGTTTACAGAAGAAGGGTATTGGGTTTTGGTTGTGGGCAGATATGTTTACCTTTTTGATTGTGGTTATAATTTCACATGTGTAAGCTTGTCCAAAATATTTGAAATTGAAGTTGTAATAGTCATACAATTTAATATTGTTTATCAATGAAAGGAATTAAGTACTGATACAGGGCATGGCATTGATACACCTTAAAACATGCTAAGTGAAAGAAGGAAGACAAAATATACTACATACTAAATGATTCCACTGATATAAAAGCTCAGAATAGGCAAATCCATAAAGACAGAAAGTATATTTCCCAGAAGACGGGTGACAGAAGGAATTACTAATGTGTGCTGCTTCTTCATGTAGTGATAGCATTTTTCTAAAATTAGATATTTGTTATAGTTGCACAATTCCACACATATTCTCAAAACCACTGTACTGCATAAGAATGAATTTTATGTATGAATTATATCTCAATAAATCTTATATTTAAAATGTAGGAATAGATTGTTGGAACACTCTGTAAATGTAGACATTTGCTAATCACCAATAGACCCTGAGGTAGTATAATAGTAAAAGAATCCACCCACCAGTTCAGGAGATGCAAGGGACGTGGATTCAATCCCTGGGTCAGGAAGATCACCTGCATAGAAAATTGCAACCTGCTCCAATATTCTTACCTGGAAAATTCTATGGACAGAGGAGCCTGGTGGACTACAGTCCACTGTGTCACAATGAGTTGAACACGACTGAGTAACTGAGCATACACACACACACACACATACACACACACACCACACACACACACACACACACACACAAACACACTAGACCCTCTAGTATATATGTCTTTGCATGTTAAAATCCATGAATGTTTTGACCAATAGAGCAGAAGTACCTTTCAAAATCTACTGCAGGCAGGTGTATGACGCTTTTGAGGGTCGCCATTCTAAAATCAGTATCTCAAAATGTTTAAGCATTTGAAGATTCTTGGCTTAGCTAGGACAAGAGAAAATATGGTAAAGAATGACAACTGTTTTAAATATTTGTAGCCATTTCACAGAAATGCTTTCTCTGTAGATCTAGAGGGTAGTCCAAGAACAGGTATGTGAAAATTATAAGGCAATTTTAATTTATCAATGCCTTTAGCCACTCTATGAATGGTATGAAAAGGAAAAAGGATAGGATACTGAAAGAGGAACTCCCCAGGTCAGTAGGTGCCCAATATGCTACTAGAGATCAGTGGAGAAATAACTCCAGAAAGAATGAACAGATGGAGCCAAAGCAAAAACAATACCCAATTGTGGATGTGACTGGTGATAGACGTAAGGTCTGATGCTGTAAAGAGCTATATTGCATAAAAACCTGGAATGCTAGGTCCATTAATCAAGGCAAATTGGAAGTGGTCAAACAGGAGATGGCAAGAGTGAATGTCGACATTCTAGGAATCAGCAAACTAAAATGGACTGGAATGGGTGAATTTAACTCAGATGGTCATTATATCTATGAATGTGGGCAGGAATCCCTTAGAAGAAATGGAGTAGCCACCATGGTCCACAAAAGAGTCTGAAATGCAGTACTGGGATGCGATCTCAACAATGACAGAATGGTCTCTGTTCTATTCCAAGGCAAACCATTCAATATCACAATAATCCAAGTCTATGCCCCAACTAGTAACGCTGAAAAAGCTGAAGTTGAATGGTTCTATGAAGACCTACAAGACCTTATAGAACTAGCATCCAAAAAAGATGTCCTTTTTATTATAGGGGCCTGGAATGCAAAAGTAGGAAGTCAAGAAACACCTGGGGCAACAGGCAAATTTGGCCTTGGAGTACAGAATGAAGCAGGGCAAAGACTTATAGAGTTTTGCCAAGAGAACACACTGGTCATAGAAAAAACACCCTCTTCCAACAACACAAGAGAAGACTCTACACATGGACATCACCAGATGGTTAACACTGAAATCAGATTGATTATATTCTTTGCAGCCAAAGATGGAGAAGCTCTAAACAGACAGCAAAAACAAGACCGGAACTGACTGTGTCTCAGATCTTGAACTCCTTATTGTCAAATTCAGACTTAAATTAAAGAAAGTAGGGAAAACCACTAGACCATACAGGTATGATCTAAATCAAATTCCTTATGATTACACAGTGGAAGTGAGAAAGAGATTTAAGGGACTAGATCTGATAGAGTGCCTGATGAACTATGGATGGGGGTTTATGACACTGTACACTAGACAGGGATCAAGAACATCCTTATGGAAAAGAAATGCAAAAAGGCAAAATGGCTGTCTGGGGAGGACTTACAAATACCTGTGAAAAGAAGAGAAGTGAAAAGTAAAGGAGAAAAGGAAAGATATAAGCATCTGAATGCAGAGTTCCAAAGAATAGCAAGAAGAGATAAGAAAGCCTTCCTCAGCAATCAATGCAAAGAAATAGAGGAAAACAACAGAATGAGAAAGACTAGAGATATCTTCAAGAAAGTCAGAGATACCAAGGGAACATTTCATGCAAAGATGGGCTTGATAAAGGACAGAAAAGGTATGGACCTAACAGAAGCAGAAGATATTAAGAAGAAGTGGCAAGAATACACAGAAGAACTGTCCAAAAAAGATCTTCATGACCAAGATAATCACGATGCTGTGATCACTCACCTAGAGTCAGACATCCTGGAATGTGAAGTCAAGTGGGCCTTAGAAAGCATCACTATGAACAAAGCTAGTTGGAGGTGATGGAATTCCAGTTGAGCTATTTCAAATCCTGAAAGATCATGCTGTGAAAGTGCTGCACTCAATATGCCAGCAAATTTGGAAAACTCAGCAGTGGCCACAGGACTGGAAAAGGTCAGTTTTCATTCCAATTCCAAAGAAAGAATACTCAAACACAATTGCACTCATCTCACATGCTAGTAAAGTAATGCTCCAAATTCTCCAAGCTAGGCTTCAGCAATACGTGAACTGTGAACTTCCAGATGTTCAAGCTGGCTTTAGAAAAGGCAGAGGAACCAGAGATCAAATTGCCAAACATCCGCTGGATCATCGAAAATGCAAGAGAGTTCCAGAAAAACATCTATTTCTGTTTTATTGAGTATGCCAAAGCCTTTGACTGTGTGGATCACAATAAACTGTGGAAAATTCTGAAAGAGATGGGAATACCAGACCACCTGACCTGCCTCTTGAGAAACCTATATGCAGGTCAGAAAGCAACAGCTAGAACTGGACATGGAACAGACTGGTTCCAAATAGGAAAAGGAATAAGTAAAGGCTGTATATTTTCACCCTGCTTATTTAACTTCTATGCAGAGTACATCATGATAAACACTGAGCTGGAAGAACACAAGGTGTAATCAAGATTGCCTGGAGAAATATCGATAACCTCAAATATGCAGCTGACACCACCCTTTTGGCAGAAAGTGAAAAGGAACTAAAACGCCTCTTGATGAAAGTGAAAGAGGAGAGTGAAAAAGTTGGCTTAAAGCTCAACATTCAGAAAACGAAGATCATGGCATCTGGTCCCATCACTTCATGGGAAATAGATGGGGAAACAGTGGAAACAGGGTCAGACTTTATTATTGGGGGCTCCAAAATCACTGCAGATGGTGATTGCAGCCATGAAATTAAATGACACTTACTCCTTGGAAGGATAGCTATGATCAACTTAGATAGCACATTGAAGAGCAGAGACATTACTTTGCCAACAAAGTTCCACCTAGTCAAGGCTATGGTTTTTCCAGTGGTCATGTATGGCTGTTAGAGTTGGACTGTGAAGAAAGCTGAGCTCCAAATGGTGGATGCTTTTGAACTGTGGTGTTGGAGAAGACTCTTGAGAGTCCCTTGGACTGCAAGGAGATCCAACCAGTCCATTCTAAAGGGATCAGTCCTGGGTGTTAATTGGAAGGACTGATGCTGAGACTGAAACTCCAGTACTTTGGCCACCTCATGCAAAGAGTTGACTCATTGGAAAAGGCCCTAATGCTGGGAGGGATTGGCGGCAGGAGGAGAAGGGGACGACAGAGCATGAGATGGCTGAATGGCATCACTGACTCGATGGACATAAGTCTGAGTGAACTCTGGGAGTTGGTGATGGACAGGGAGGCCTGGCGTGCTGCAATCCATGGGGTCACAAAGAGTTGAACACGACTGAGTGACTGAACTGAACTGAGTCAGCCACTCTTGCTTACCTTATATTATTGACTGATTACACAAAATGGCAGCAAGTCTCTATCCCTTCCTGCAACCATGATCTTTGTCATGTGACTTTTCCTCCTAACAGGCAAATTTTTTTTTCCCCCTACTTTTTGATGCTGGGCTGAGTTCAGAGGCAAACAGCTTAGGCTTTAGACAGTCTTGGAATTTCTTTTATTTATTTTTTCTGCTATTCCTCTTGCAGCATTACCACAATCTTAAACCAGTGTTAGTACTCTGAAAAATTGCTTAAAACACAAGAGATTTCCGTAGTCTTAGCCCAGATCTTTAATGTACAAGTGTAGATCAGACAAGTCAAGCTGACATCAGCAGAACTATCAAGGTAACCCACAGTGACATGAGAAATAATAAACAAATTTCATTTAACACTGCTAAGTTTTGGTGTGGTTTACTACTCAACCAAAGTTAATTGATAGAATATACCTCATTGGTTCTATAGGGTTCATTTATTATTTGGTAGGAAAATTTCTTCCAGGCATTATTTTAAAAAGTCACAGCATGCATTTGTGCTAGGTTACTTCAGTCATGTCTGACTCTTTGTGACCCTATGGAATGTAGCCTGCCAGGCTCTTCTGTTCATGGGGTTCTCCAGGCAAGATTAATGGAGTGGGTTGCCATGCTCTCCTCCAGAAGTCCTCCTGATCCAGGGATTGAACCTGCCTCTCTTAGTTCTCCTGTATTGGCAGTTAAGTTCGTAACCACTAGCACCACCCAGGAAGCTCCAGAGAGTCATTAAATACCTGGAAATAGAGAAGTACTTTTATTTACCACCAGATAGTAAAGGACAGGGAAGCCTGGCATGCTGCAGTCCATTGGGTTACAGAGTCAGACACAACTGAGTAACTGAACATTTATCAGGTCTAACCAGTGTAAAAATTATAGAAAAGCAAATTTCATTCTGTATCTTGTTGACAATCAAGACATTGTTATATATATATATATATATATATATATATATATATATGTATATATGTTGTATGTGTGTGTGTGTGACTACCTACATGTGCCTGCGTTTGGTTGCTCAGTCATGTCTGACTCTTTGCAGCTCATGAACTGTAGCCTGAAAGGCTCCTCTATCCATGGAATTTTCCAGGCAAGAATTTTTGAAGTAGGTTGCTATTTCCTCCTCATGGGGATCTTCCTGACCCAGGGATTGAAACTGTATCTCTTGAGTCCCCTGTATTGGCAGGCTGATTCTTTACCGCTGCAGTATATATAATATACTATTAAGATATTATACCCAATGTTATATTACCTGGAGAGTTTCCTTGCATTTTTGTGTTAATCTGAATCTGACTCATTTACAGTTCTGTTTTTGTCATTCTGGAAGCTTAACCTTTTGTCCTTAATAATTTTATCTTAAACATCAGTGACAGAAGCATTTTGTGGTTGATTGCTTTGTTGTTTGTTTTAACCCACTGTGATTTGTTGAAGATTTTTGACTATTATTTCTTTAGCTTTTAACTTTGAGACTTCTAAAATGTGGCGATTTCAACATTACTCCTCTACATCTTACTTTACTATCAGTTACTATATTTTCCTAATATCTCCTACTCTAGAGAAGAAAATGACAGCCCACTCCAGTATTCTTGCCTGGAGAATTCCATGGTCAGAGGAGCCCGGTGGGCTATAGTCCACAGGATCACAGAGTCAGACACAACTGAATGTCTGAGCACAATGCCGCCTAGATGATTTTTGTCCGTTTTGACCATCTAGCTCATTATTTTCTTCTGCCATATACTTCTTTACTTTCATTTTGCTATTTCCAGGATAATATATATTAGATACACATGTTAGATATAACAGATATCAATAATAGAGGATTTGCTCTCAATTACAGCAATAATGCTGGAAATGGAGATGCAACCAGAGACTTCTTTCCTAAGCCACCTCTGAGTCTGAAGCCTATACAAGTAAAAGATAAGTACATAAAGTAAATATGAAACACTTTACCTATACAATTTTTTCATATTCATATAGTCATGTAAATACTTGGCTAGTGTCCCAACAGGGTCCTTGGAAGGGGCTAGTGCATACAACAGATCTAGTAACCTAACTTCGGTAAAATCACATCTGTTTCTAACCCTCTCTAGGTGACGGAGCTTCCATTTTTTTCTCTCCATCAGACTAAACATGCCATCCCCTGATGTTTTCTCAGTTTTTCTCTAAACTCTGGGTATGGTCCTGCATGCATCCAACCTCCAAACCCCCAGGCAGCATGTTAGTATTCAATTTTGAACTGATGAGAAAATTGAGTCCACGGGGTGCTTTTCAAACTGCATGTATCTGCTGAAAACAATGGGTGCCTTCACTCCCTTGTTTCTCCTGCCAATAAGGATTGTTTTCTTGCTGAGGCAGTGTTACTAATGATCTGGTGCTGTTTCAGCCCATGTGTTTTGGAACAGAAAAATAATGTGCGAGCCAGCCACTAGAATGGAAATTACCTTCATTTAGGACAGTAAATAAATAAATAAACTTGCTATTAATGCATAAACACTAATGTTTTGTTGGAACAGAGAAGGATTATCTCAAAGGCTGAAATTTAACAGATGAGAAAGCTACTTATTAGAGATCATGCAAAATTAAAAAGAGTCGATAACAGTGATCCTATTTTCTGATAAATTATATCTCTGTTAAATATCAAATGAAGATTAGACAATAAATCTGGTAATACTAAATTCAAGCTGAAATTTTACCCTGACTGTGAAGTATTTGACAAATATAGAATATAATATTATCTGTGTGTATGTACAAGCATTTGCTTACATACACATATCTAGAGAAATTACACCAACAAAACTTTCTATAAACAGGGTAACTACTTTTGTAAGAGAATCAGAAATCACTATATTACTCCATTCTAATTACAGAAAAGGTTTGGGGGAATGCCTTGTCATGGCACAGAATATAATCTCACCTGAGGCACAGATTTGTCATTGTTTCACGTCTTCCCTGTGTCATTATTTAATGCTCTGTGTATTAGTGAATCTTTGTAGGACAGACTTCTGGATAAAACTTAAACCTATATGATAATTAGAAGGGAGACAGACACTACTTGAATAATGCAAGGCATTATTGACATTGTAGGTAGAATCAGGCCAGGATTCTTAAAGCGTATCATTCAGATTACTTGTATCACAACTACTTGGAGAACTTATTTAAACAACAAAATGTTGGATCTTCATATATTAAAAAAAAAAGTATGTGAAAGCTGGACTTAGAAATCTCGTAAAGCATCAACAAATAACATTATGCACATTAATAATACTTATCTAAATACTTTCTATAATTCAATATTGTTTTTTGGGAGTTGTGCACTTATAAATGTTAGCATCTAGGTCCAGTTCAATATTTTTTCACTAAAATGTACAAAATATGCTTGCTTCTATTTTTATAGTAACATTTACTTAGAATCTCAAAAGGGACTATGTATTAGGATATCAAAACTGACTCCTAACTTTTCTTGTGTTCTTGAATTGTCAGAGTTGAAATTCAACTTCTATGCTTTTAAGATAGGAAAGAAAAGAAAAATCCCAGAGGAGATTGGTCTCTGTGGGAAGGGACAGAAAAGAGAGAGGTGCATCACTGACATTTGAGGGTACCAATAATTTCTTGGGAGATACTAGAAACTTAAGAGGGGTGCAAGGATAAGAAATGGGTTTTTTTTCAAAAGGATTCGTACTCTTAGGGTCCATCTTTCTCCTCTTAATTTTTTGCCTACATGTTTATTAGAAGGTTGTATATTGATATATATATATATATATATATAAATATCTAATTTTCCTATTTGTCATTCTAGTTTTCTTGAACTACCTCAACTGTTCAAAGACGTTTGATAATCCTGTGTTTTCCTGTTAGACTTAAGTGAAGGTGTAAAGGGAAAGACTGACTTTCTCACAATCTCTTCCCACTCATGTCAGGAAAAGTCAGTTTTTCACCTGCTTCATTTCTTCATTTCCCACTACTACCAGATTACCAACACTCCTGACAATAAATGTGTGGATGTTTTCCCCTACATTTATTTCCAACACCAGTGTCAATTATGACACTCTCTAGCATGGAGAGAGCATGAGATCCAACAGGTAAAGGGCTCAGCACTACAAGCCTGCTCCCACCACACTTCATGTGCCAATTCCAGTTCAACTTGCCAGCTGTGCTTGTGACCAATTGGCTATAAATCTCAGGTCCCAGAACTCCCTCTCAGATTTGACTAATTCACTAGAGTGGTTCACAGAATCCAGGAAACCACATTTATCAGTTTGCTAAGCATATGGTAAAGGATACAGATGGGCATCCAGTTGAAGAGATACATAGTGTGAAGTCTTGGAGTGTTCCAATCTCAGGACTGTTCCATGAAGATGGAGACCCTCCCAACCATGGATGTGTTCATCAATCTAGAATCTCCCAGAAGCTTGTACTTTTGTGATTTTTACAGAGGTGTCATCAGTAGGTGTGATGGATCATTTATGCCACTTTTAGACCTTCTTCCCTCTTCAGAAAACAAAGGTTAGGACTGAACATTGCAAGCTTTAATCATTACTTGATCTTTCTGGTAATAAGCCCTTTCCAGGATCCAATCAAGAAGTACCTCATGAGAACAGAAGGTACTCCTAGAGCTCTTATCACTTACAAATTTACACGGGTTTTAGGAAGACAGTGTCGGGGAAAGGGTCAAAGACCAAAGAAGAGAACAAGAGATGATTCTAGTACTTTCATGAGTTAGGAAATTGCAAAGATATGTGAGCTCTATGACAGGAACCAGGAGCAGAGACAAATATATATGTACATATATATGTGTGTGTGTGTATCAGTTCAGTTGAGTTCAGTTCAGTCACTCAGTCGTGCCAGACTCTTTGCGACCCCATGAATTGCAGCACGCCAGGCCTCCCTGTCCATCACCAACTCCCGGAGTTCACTCAAACTCATGTCCATTGAGTCGCTGATGCCATCCAGCCATCTCATGCTCTGTTGTCCCCTTCTCTTCCTGCCCCCAATCCCGCCCAGCATCAGGGACTTTTCCAATGAGTCAACTCTTCACATAATGTGGCCAAAGTATTAGAGTTTCAGCTTTAGCATCAGTCATTCCACAGAACACCCAGGACTGATCTCCTTTAGGATAGACTAGATAGACCTCTTTGCAGTCCAAGGGACTCTCAAGAGTCTTGTCCAACACCACAGTTCAAAAGTATCAATTCTTCGGTGCTCAGCTTTCTTTGCAGTCCAACTCTCACAGCCATACATGACCAATGGAAAAACCATAGCCTTGACTAGATGGACCTTTGTTGACAAAGTAATATCTCTGCTTTTGAATATGCTATCCAGGTTGGTCATAACTTTCCCTCAAAGGAGTAAGAGTCTTTTAATTTCACGGCTGCAGTCACCATCTGCAGTGATTTGGGAGCCCCACAAATAAAGTCTGACACTGTTTACACTGTTTCCCCATCTATTTCACAAGAAGTGATGGGACCAGATCCATGATCTTAGCTTTCTGAATGTTGAGTTTTAAGCCAACATTTTCACTCTCCTCTTTCACTTTCATCAAGAGGCATTTTAATTCCTCTTCACTGTCTGCCATAAGGGTGGTGTCATCTGCATATCTGAGGGTATTGATATTTCCCCCGGCCATCTTGATTCCAGCTTGTGTTTCTTCCAGCCCAACATTTCTCATGATGTACTCTGCATATAAGTTAAATAAGCAGGGTGACAATATACAGCCTTGACGTACTCCTTTTCCTATTTGGAACCAGTCTATTGTTCCATGTCCAGTTCTAACTGTTGCTTCCTGACCTGCATATAGGTTTCTCAAAAGGCAGGTCAGGTGGTCTGGTATTCCCATGTCTTTCAGAATTTTCCACAGTTTATTGTGATCCACACAGTCAAAGGCTTTGGCATCATCAATAAAGCAGAAATAGATGTTTTTCTGGAACTCTCTTGCTTTTTCCATGCAGATGTTGGCAATTTGATCTCTGATTCCCCTGCCTTTTCTAAAGCCAGCTTGAACATCTGGAAGTTCACAGTTCACGTATTGCTGAAGCCTGGCTTGGAGAATTTTGAGCATTATCTTACTAGTGTGTAAGATGAATGCAACTGTGTTGAGCATTCTTTGGCATTGCCTTTCTTTGGGATTGGAATGAAAATGGACCTTTTCCAGTTCTGTGGCCACTGCTGAGTTTTCCAAATTTGCTGGCATATTGAGTGCAGCACTTTCACAGCATCATCTTTCAGGATTTGAAATAGCTCCACTGGAATTCCATCACTTTCACTAGATTTGTTTTTAGTGATGCTTCCTAAGGCCCACTTGACTTCACATTCCAGGATGTCTGGCTCTAGGTAAGTGATCACACCATCAAGATTATCTGGGTCATGGAGATCTTTTTTGAACAGTTCTCCTGTGTATTCTGCCACCTCTTCTTAATATCTTCTTCTTCTGTTAGGTCCATACCATTTCTGTCCTTTATCAAGCCCATCTTTGCATGAAATGTTCCCTTGGTATCTCTAATTTTCTTGAAGAGATCTCTAGTCTTTCCCATTCTATTGCTTTCCTCTATTTCTTTGCACTGATCGCTGTGGAAGGCTTTCTTATCTCTCCTTGCTATTCTTTGGAACTCTGCATTCAAATGCTTATATCTTTCCTTTTCTCCTATGCTTTTTGCTTCTCTTCTTTTCACAGCTATTTCTAAGGTCTCCCCAGTCATCCATTTTTCCTTTTTTGCATTTCTTTTCCACGGGGATGGTCTTGATCCCTGTCTCCTGTACAATGTCACGAACTTCCGTACATAGTTCATCAGGCACTCTATCAGATATAGTCCCTTAAATCTACTTCTCACTTCCACTGTATAAGTATAAGGGATTTGATTTAGGTCATACCTGAATGGTCTAGTGGTTTTCCCTACTTTCTTCAATTTCCTTCTGAATTTGGCAGTAAGGAGTTCATAATCTGAGCCACAGTCAGCTCCTCGTCTTGTTTTTCCTGACTGTATAGAGCTTCTCCATCTTTGGGTGCAAAAAAATATAATCAATCTGATTTCAGTGTTGACCATCTGGAAGATGTCCATGTGTAGTCTTTTCTTGTGTTGTTGGAAGATGGTGTTTGCTACAACTAGTGCATTCTCTTGGCAAAGCTCTGTAAGCATTTGCCCTGCTTCATTCTGTATCCAAGGCCAAATCTGCCTGTTACTCTAGGTGTTTCTTGACTTCCTACTTTTGCATTCCAGTCCCCTACAATAAAAAGGACATCTTTTTGGGGTGTTAATTCTAAAGGTCTTCAGAGAACCATTCAACATCAGCTTCTTCAACATTACTGGTTGGGGCATAGGCTTGGATTACCATGATATTGAATGGTTTTCCTTGGAAATGAACAGAGATCATTCTGTCATTTTTGAGATTGCATCCCAGTACTGTATTTCAGACTCTTTTGTTGACCATGATGGCTACTCCATTTCTTCTAAGTGATTCCTGCCCGCAGTAGTAGATACAATATTCATCTGAGTTAAATTCACCCATTCCAGTCCATTTTAGTTTGCTGATTCCTAGAATGTGTGTGCATGTGTTATATATATGCATATATATATATATAAAACACACACACACACACACACACATATATATATATATATAAACATGCAGATGCATTTTCTTACATCTCCTTTAATCTGTACATACATGTGTCTGAAAACTTTTCAGGAGATATTTAATACAGAGTAAGTGCATGATATTTTGCTCAGTTGTGTCTGACTCTTTGGGCCTCCATGCACAGTAGCCCCACCAGTCTCCTCTGTCCATGGAGTTCCCAGGCAAGAAAACTAGAGGGGCTTGACATTTGCTTCTCCAAATATAGAATATAAGCAATAAGAAATGAATAGCTGGGAGTTCTCTGGCAGTTCAGTAGTTAAGACTCATTACTTTCGCTGTTGTGACCTGGGTTCAATCCCTGATCAGGCAACTAAGATCTCACAAGCCCCATGGTATGACCAGAAACTATAAATAATTTTTTTTAAGTTATAAATTGAAAAGGAAATTAAAGCAACCAAATTAGCAGTGTTGTGTAGCAAAAGTACTAACAGCTCTTGTCCAGAAGAAAGATCTGTAAGGCAAAACCCCTTTTATAATGTTATTAGAGGAACTAGGTCCTAAATGGGGATGAGGCTAATACTTTGTAGACTGTCTGTCCATCTCTCCACTTGTCTATGACAATAATTTGCTTTGCTTGAAAAGATAGTGTAAATTGAACAATCACTTTAAGAAGCTGCAATATATATTACTTGTCTAGATTTTGATAGTTGCTTAAGATGAAACTGGCTCAGTATGGGACAAGTAGATATCATAAGAGACTAGATGACAAAGACTTGTACTATCATAAGCTTTCAACAAAATTTAAAGCAGTAAGTAATGGGTATGATATCCGTCTGCTCAATTAATCGCAAGAAGCTTCTGTGCACAGTGTTGATTTGGATGTTTCCCAGACCTCATAATAAATAATTTATGAATCACTTTGTGTGTCAGATTTATTTTCTTGTTCCAGGTAGAAAGTTCACAAAATCAGTATAGAAACTATAAATTTTATAAATATTTACATTTTCAATACTTAAGAATAGATAATAAAAATCAAAACATTGCTCAGAACCTTTTCAGTATACTTAGGAATTAAAATAGACTTACATTTATGTTTTCCCCCACTGTAAAGCTTTAATTCTCTTTTGCAAAAGATCTGTGCAGCTTCATAGAAACACCATGGAAAAAGATGCTTCTTGAGCCAGGATCCTTTGGTGTTCCTGAAAGCAAGTATATTCATGCATTCACACACAAAGTTTAAATTAGATTTTGAATATAGTTTGTGATGGAAGTGGTTATACTCTCCCTAATTGTATATCCTTTCTGTGTCTTCAGGTAGAAAGGAAAGGGGGGAAGTCCTGAACCTAGTATCCAAAATCTGGGTACTTCCTTTGAAGTTGACAACTCTGCTAGGTTCCCTAACTCAATGCCAGAATTTTATTATTAGTGTTTTTATTCTCATACTCTTATGTATGGCCCTGACTTTGATGAGTTAGGCTTGGTCACATGTGATTATTAATAACTTTATTCAAAAGATGCAAAATTAAGTAGACTAGAGTAAAGCAGCTAAGTGGCTTTCTTGTTCCCTGCTCTAGGTCAGACTTCTGATTTTGTTTTTCTGTGCCCACTTCCTAGAATAACAAACACATTAAAAAAACATATCCAAAGAGTACAACTAAGGAGAGAAAGTGATTATGTGACATTTCCCAAGCTACCATCTAAGACTTTTCTGGGTGCAGTCTTTCCCAAATAATAGCAATCTCAGACTCATTTTATAGCACCAGCTACAAAAGGAACATGAATTCACATACACACAACACATACCCATACATACACATATGGTCATACACAAAAACACTACAAAGACACACATACGAAGACCCAAAGTGGAGATTTTGAGAAAGATAAAGGAACCAAAGAGTTTAAAAAATAATCCAAAATCACTCCCAATGAGCCATCCCTTATATAAGCTTTCAACTTTTTAAAGCTATATGTTTCTGCTTCTGGAACCATGTGAAACAACTGTGAACTATCTTGACTGTAATGAAAATCAGTAAAACTGCCTGGGAGTAGAAAGAGAAGAATATTTAAGTTTCTTAGAGAGGTTGGAATGTGCTACTAAGTTTAAACAAACTCAGTCAAAAGGTATTCATCCATTTATTCATCCATTTAAAACTGTATATGTAACCTCTCATGTCTGCTACACTCATTAAAATGCATATATTCACTGATTAAATATAAAGTTGTTGAGAGAGAAGATATGTTCAAGTAGTATGGGTTGAGCTCATAAAAAGACAAGGCAAGTTAACAGAGTTAAGTTAGAAAGGTATTAGTAGTTCAGAAGTTCACAGGCATCACTTGGCCGAGAAACGTCCGTATAGTCAAAGCTATGGTTTTTCCAGTAGGCAGGTGTGGGTGTGAGAACTGGACCATAAATGCCAAAGGCCGAGTGCCAAAGAACTGATGCTTTCAAACTGTAATACTGAAGAAGACTCTTGAGATTCCCTCGGACAGCAGGGAGATAAAACCAGTCAATCCTAAAAGAAATCAACCCTGAATATCCATTAGAAGGCCTGATGCTGAAGTTGAAGCTCCAATACTTTGGGTACCTGATGTGAAGAATAGCTACTACTCATTTTCTACTCATTGGAAAAGACCCTGATGCTGGGAAAGATTGAGGGTAAGAGGAGATGGGGTGACAGAGGATGAGTTGATTGGATGGCATCAATGATTCAAGGGACATGAGTTTGAGCAAACTATGGGAGACAGTGAAGGACAGAGAAGCCTGGCATGCTGCAGTTCATAGGGTAGCAAAAAGTCAGACATGACTTAGCAACTGAACAACAGCAAAAGGTTTGCCATGAGACTACAGAAGTTTACAGAAAAACCTGTTCTCATGATAACTGGAAGCTGGAAACTGGCATTTCCTTCTTTAAAAAAGAGTAGAAGGAAGAAAGCATTCCCAAGGAAATATGATTATTAAAAACAAAACCCAGCAATCAGTGATACTACAATCTTCCTTTTTAATTTATGTATTCTTCCTGAAGCCTTAGATATATAAATCTGTAATAACATATGAATCCTTATAGGCAATAAAGGAGAAGAGATATGTTGTGTTTTTTTTTTTCATTTGAAGTAGATTCATTCTGCCAAATCACAGTGAATAAAAATAACAATAAAAATGGTTATACTGAAAGGGTGTGTATAATGTTTTAATACTTATATATGCAGATCAGATGATTCCTGAATGCCGCTAAGTCGCTTCAGTCATGTCCAACTTTGTGCAACCCCACAGATGGCAGCCCACTAGGCTCTCCCATCTCCAGGATTCTCCAGGCAAGAACACTGGAGTGGGTTGCCATTTCCTTCTCCAATGCATGAAAGTGAAAAGTCAAAGTGAAGTCACTCAGTCGTGTCTGACTCTGCAACCCCATGGACTGAGGACCACCAGGCTCCTCCATCCATGGGATTTTCCAGGCAAGAGTGCTGGAGTGGGGTGCCATTGCCTTCTCCTGAATAATACACGTTTAAATAGAATATGTTCACTTATAAGCAGATAAGATTTTTTTCCACGTATGTAGTACCTGTATTTTCATTTTATAGATCTTTAAATTCATCCTATATAAGGAAAATTTCATATTCATCTGAGAACACAATATGTAGAAACAAAAGAATAAGGATTTTAATCTTAATTCTATCAACTTCCTGCCAGTTAGTTTTTCAGGTAGGGATAGCAGTACTAAGAATTTCAACTGCAAGGGCAGGGGAAGTGCTCCTACATTGTTCAAAGGTTACATGTATATGTATAGAACATGCTCCTATATATATGTGTGTGTATGTGCATATATATAAGCTTGCATGCATGCCAAGTCACTTCAGTTGTGTCCCATTCCTTGTGAACTCATGGACTGTAGCCCACCAGACTCCTCTGCCCATGGAAATCTCCAGGCAAGAATACTGGATGGGTTGTCATGCCCTCCTCCAGGGGAATCTTCCCCACTCATGGATGGAAACCACATCTCCTGCTGATCCTGCACTGGCAGGCAGATTCTTCAATGCTGAGCCACTAGAAAAACCCATATATATGCTTACTCTTACTCAACTGTAAACAAATGAAAATTCATCAGAGATAAAAATTCAAGCCTATCTGTAGCAGAATAAACTGATTTTAGGGGAAAATAAAATATTAGTAAACACTTTACTGAAACAAAGTATTCCTGGGGAAGCTATAGATAAGCTGTATATGTTTTTTTTATGCTCCATTCAGAAAACTAATATCATGGCATCTGTTCCCCTCACTTCATGGGAAATAGATGGGGAAACAGTAGAAACAGGGTCAGAATTTTTTTTTTTTGGGGGGGGGCTCCAAAATCACTGCAGATGGTGACTGCAGCCATGAAATTAAAAGACGCTTACTCCTTGGAAGAAAAGTTATGACCAACCTAGATGGCATATTCGAAAGCAGAGAATTACTTTGCCAACAAAGGTCCATCTAGTCAAGGCTATGGTTTTTCCAATGGTCATGTCTGGATGTGAGAGTTGGACTGGGAAGAAAGCTGAGCGCTGAAGAATTGATGCTTTTGAACTGTGGTGTTGAAGACTCTTGAGAGTCCCTTGGACTGCAAGGAGATCCAACCAGTCCATTCTAAAGGAGATCAGCCCTGGGTGTTCTTTGGAAGGAATGATGCTAAGGCTGAAACTCGGTATTTTGGCCACCTCATGCGAAGAGTTGACTCACTGGAAAAGACTCCATTGCTGGGAGGGATTGGGGGCAGGAGGAGAAGGGGATGACAGGGTGAGATGGCTGGATGGCATCACAGACTTGATGGATGTGAGTTTGAGTGAACCCTGGGAGTTGGTGATGGACAGGGAGGCCTGGTGTGCTGCGATTCATGCGGTCGCAAAGAGTCAGACATAACTGAGCGACTGAATCGAACTGAACTGATGCTACATTTGAAAGGTGGTATTTTTAACTTTTATTGTAAGTAGACATTAGACTTTCTTTACCTCAATGGAAAAAAAAGAAAACAGAGTAAAACTAAAAGAGAGAAAAAACATCTCTTGAAACTACACCACCACTCATTTGCTGAATGTGTTCCAATAAGCACAAAATAGTTCATATATATAACTAATTTTTAAAAAGACACATTGTTACTACGCATGGAATGCCTGTTTCATTTCTCTATGTAAATATAAGGTATGGAAACAAGTGAAAAATTATCCATTTAATGAAAATGTTTGGTGTGGACAAAATGTTTCACTCACTTTAAGCACTCTAAATTCACCAACTAGACTTATTTCAACAATCATTTTATTCTGTTTTCTGAGCACAAGTCCACGTTGTCTAACAGAAAATAAGTATTTCATCTTGAAGACTGAAATCTAGATTTTTAGTTTAATCATTCACCACAGAAACATAGTAAATTATTACAAAGGCATACCTATCTCTAATGGAGAAGAATAAAAAGAATTGGATTTTTGTCAGTTGCTGTTTTGCCTACAATAACTTTAAATAGTTACAAACAGTGTTATGGACAGAGAACAGTTTCTTACAGTTGAGTATTTTAATCAGTACAACTCCTACATTTAATTTAAGCAATGAACTAAGAATTTGTTTTTGGAAATTGCTCTTTCAAATTTCAGTTCAGATTTTAGTCCGTCTAGACATATTCACTTTTCACTTTCATGCATTGGAGAAAGAAATGGCAACCCACTCCAGTGTTCTTGCCTGGAGAATCCCAGGGACGGGGGACCCTGGTGGACTGCCATCTATGGGGTTGCATAGAGTCGGACACAACTGAAGCGACTTAGCAGCAGCAGCAGCAGCAGACATATTTGCAACCAACTGCTATTTTACAGTGTGGTTTAGTTTCTGTGTATTTGTGACTTTTGCAAGTTTCTACTGTTATTGATTTCTAACTTCAATCCATTGGGGTCAGACAACATAATTTATTTGATTTCAATCCTTGAACATCTATTGTGACATATTTTATACCTTTAAATATGACCTCTGTTGGAGAATGCTTTATGTTCACTTTGAGAAGAATGTGTATTCTCCTGTTCTAGAGGATCTGTGGCATTGTAAAAGTCTTATATCTCTTATCTACTTCTGAGATGTTAAATTGGATACGAAGTCATATTATTATTTTAAAAGTCTCTATTTTTCCATTTAGTTTTTCAGTTTCATATATTTAGGTCCAGTGCGCACATATTTATAATTGTGTCTTCCTAGCCATTTCAAAGCTATGACAAACCTAGTGACAGTATATTAAGAAACAGAAACCTCACTTGGCTAACGATGAGCCGACTCATTGGAAAAGACCCTAATGCTTGTAAAGATTGAAGCCAAAAGAAGAAGAGGGCGACAGACAGATGGTTAGATAGCATCACTGACTCAGTGGATATTGATCTGAGCAAACGCTGGAAGAGAGCAAAGGACAGGGAACCTGGAATGCTGCAGTCCATGTGGTCGCAGAGGTTTGGACACGACTTAGTGACTAAACAACAACTAAACCATTTCATCATTATAAAATATTTGACTCCTGTAGCAATTTTATTTTAACATCTATTTCATCTGATACAATTACAGCCTCTGTACCATTTATCTTTTGGATAGTTTTCATGTTTTTATCTTTTTCCACCATTTTTTCTTTCAACCAATTTGTAACCCTGAATCTAAAATGTATCTCTTGAGGGTAGTATTGTAGCTGGATTGTGTTTTTTTTCATCTTTTCTTTCAATGTTTACCTTTTTCTCTAGTTTGTATTTTATCTACATTTAATAAAATTACTAAATAGGTGATTTATATTTAAAATTTTGCTATGTGTTTTCTGTAAGCTTTTTGTGCAGTTTCTCTGTTGTTCTATTACTATATTATTTTGTGTTAGATATATTGGAGTATTTGATTTTAATTTGTTATTGCTTGTTTTACTAAATTTTTCTATTTTTTAATTATTTTTTTTATTGAAGGTTACTTGCTTTACAGAATTTTGCTGTTTTCTGTCAAACTTCAACTTGAATCAGCCATAGGCATACATATATGCCCTCCCTTTTGAAACTCCAACCTATCTTCCTCCCCATCCCACCCCTCTAGGTTGATACAGAGCCCCTGTTTTTGTTTCCTGAGCCATAAAACAAATTCCCATTGGCTATTTATTTTACGTATGGCAATGTAAGTTTCCATGTTACTCTCTCCATACATCTCACCCTCTCCCCCCCTCTTCCCATGTCCATAATTCTATTCTCTATGTCTGTTTCTCCATTGTTGCCCTGTAAATAAATTCTTCAGTACCATCTTTCTAGATTCTGTATATATGTGTTAGAATACGGTATTTATCTTTATCTTTCTGACTCACTTCACTCAGTATAATAGTTTCTAGGTTCATCCACTTCATTAGAACTGACTCAAATGTGTTTCTTTTCATGGTTGAGTAATATTCCATTGTATATATATACCACACTTCTTTATCCATTCATCTGTCAATGAACATTTAGGTTGCTTCCATGTTCTAGCTATTCCAAATAGTGCTGCAATGAACAATGGGATATATGTTTCTCTCATTTTGCTTTCTTCAGGGTATATGCCTAGGAGTGGGATTGCTGGGTCATATGATGGTTTTATTCCTAGTTTTTAAGGAATCTCCATACAATCTTCAATAGTGGCTGTATCAATTTACATTACCACCAACAGTGCAAGAGTGTTCCCTTTTCTCCACCCCCTCTCCAGCATTATTGCTTGTAAGCGTTTTAAAGAGGGACATTCTGACTTGTGTGAGGTGATATCTCACTGCAGCTTTGATTTGTGTTTCTCTAGTAATGAGCAATGTTGAGCATATTTTCATGTGTTTGTTAGCCATCTGCATGTCCTCTTTGGTGAAATGTCTATTTAGGTCTTTCCCCTACTTTTTGATTGGGTTGTTTTTCTGGCATTGAATTGTATGAGCTGCTTGTATATTTTGGAAATAAATCCTTTGTCAGTTGTTTCATTTGCTATTATTTTTCTCCCATTCTGAAGGTTTTCTTTTCACCTTGCTTATAGTTTCTTTTGCTGTGTAAAAGCTTTTAAATTTAATCAAGTCCCACTTGTTTATATTTGTTTTTATTTCCATTACTCTAGGAGGTGGGTCATAGAAGATCTTGCTTTGATTTATGTCATTGAGTGTTCTATGTTTTCCTCTAAGAGTTTTATAGTTTCCGGTCTTACATTTAGATCTTTAATCCATTTTGAGTTTATCTTTTTGTACGGTGTTAGTAAGGGTTTTAACTTCATTCTTTTACATGTAGCTGTCAGTTTTCCCAGCACCATTTATTAAAGATGCTCTCTTTGCCCCATTGTATATTGTATGTTCTTGCCTGATTTGTCAAAAATAAGGTGCCCATAGGTGCATGGGTTTATTTCTTGGCTTTCTATCTTGTTCCATTGGTCTATATTTCTGTTTTTGTGCCAGCACCATACTGTCTTGATGACTACAGCTTTGTAGTATAATCTGAAGTCAGGAAGTTTGATTCCTCCACTTCCATTCTTCTTTCTCAAGACTGCTTTGGCTCTTTGGGTCTTTGTGTTTCCATATGAATTGTGAAAATTTTTATTCTAGTTCTGTGAAAAATGCCATTGGTAATTTGACAGGGATCATATTGAATCTCTAGATTGCATTGGATAGTAAAGTCATATTCACAATATTGATTCTTCCTAACCAGAACATGGAATATCTCTCCATTTGTTTATGTCATCTTTGATTTCTTTCATTAGTGTCTTATAATTTTCTGTGTACAGTTCTTTTGTCTCATTAGGTAAGTTTACTCCTAGATATTTAATTCTTTTTGCAATTATGAATGGGATTGATTACTTAATTGCCCTTTCTGATTTTTCATTGTTAGTATGAATGTTACTAGAAATGTTAGTATTATTAGTAGAAATGCAAGTGATTTCTGTGTATTGATTTGTATACTGCAACTTTGCTAATTCATTGATTACCTCTAGTAAATTTCTGATACTATCTTTAGGGTTTTCTATGTATACTACAAATGTCCCCTGCAAACAGTGAGAGCTTTACTCTCCTTTTCTAGTCTGGATTCCTTTTATTTCTTTTGCTTCTCTGATTGCTGTACTTGGACTTCCAGAACTATGCTGAAGAGTAGTGGTAAAAGTGGACACTGTTGTCTTGTTCCTGATCTCAGGGTGAATGCTGAGTGATCAGCTTTTCACCATTGAGAAAAAAGTTTGCTATAGGCTTATCATATATGGCCTTCACTATGTTGACATAGGTTCCTTCTGTGCCCATTTTTTGAAGAGTTTAAATTTGGAAAACTCAGCAGTGACCACAGTACTGGAAAAGGTCCGTTTTCATCCCAATCCCGAAGAAAGGCAATGCCAAAGAATGTTCAAACTACTGCACATTTGCGCTCATCTCACACGCGAGTAAAGTAATGCTTAAAATTCTCCAATCCAGGCTTTAGCAATAGGCGAACTGTGAACTTCCAGATGTTCAAGCTGGTTTTAGAAAAGGCAAAGGAATGAGAGATCAAATTGCCAATATCTGCTGGATCATCAAAAAAACAAGAGAGTTATAGAAAAACATCTATTTCTGCTTTATTGAAAGCAGAAATATGCCAAAGCCTTTGACTGTGTGGATCACAATAAACTGTGGAATATTATGAGAAATGGGAATACCAGACCACGTGACCTGCCTCTTGAGAAATCTATATACAGGCCAGGAAGAAACAGTTAGAACTGGACATGGAACAACAGACTGGTTCCAAATAGGAAAAGGAGTACATCAAGGCAGTATATTGTCACCCTACTTATTTAACTCATATGCCGAGTACATCATGAGAAATGCTGGGCTGGAAGAAACACAGCTGAAATCAAGATGCTAGGGAAAATATCAGTAACCGCTGATATGCAGATGTCACCACCCTTATGGAAGAAAATGAAGAGGAACTAAAAAGCCTCTTGATGAAAGTGAAAGAGGAGACTGAAAAAACAGTGGAAACAGTGTCAGACTTTTTTTGGGGGGGCTCCAAAATCACTGTAGATTGTGATTGCAGCCATGAAATTAAAAGATGCTTACTCCTTGGAAGGATAGTTATGACAAACCTATATAGCATATACAAAAGCAAAGACATTACTTTGCCAACAAAGTTCCACCTAGTCAAGGCTATGATTTTTCCAGTGGTCATGTATGGATGTGAGAGTTGGACTGTGAAGAAAGCTGAGCTCCGAATAAATGATGTTTTTAAACTGTGGTGTTGGAGAAGACTCTTCAGAGTCCGTTGGACTGCAAGGAGATCCAGCCAGTCCATCCTAAAAGAGACCAGTCCTGGGTGTTAATTGAAAGGACTGATGCTGAGACTGAAACTCCAATAGTTTGGTCACCTCATGCAAAGAGTTGACTCATTGGAAAAGACTCTGATGGTGGGAGGGATTGGGGGCAGGAAGAGAAGGGGACAACAGAGGATGAGATGGCTGGATGGCATCACTGACTCGATGCACATAAGTTTGGGTGAACTCCAGGCATTTGTGATGGACAGGGAGGCCTGGTATGCTGCAATTCATGGGGTCGCTATGAGTTGGACATGACTAAGTGACTGAATTGAACTGAACTGAATCATAAATGAAAGAGGAGAGTGAAAAAGTTGGCTTAAAGCTCAGTATTCAGAAAAAGAAGATCATGGCATCTGGTCCCATCACTTCATGGGAAATAGATGGGGAAACAGTGGAAACAGTGTCAGACGTTATTTTTTTTTTTTTTTTTTTTTGAGCTCCAAAATCACTGCAGATGGTGACTGCAGCCATGAAATTAAAAGACGCTTACTCCTTGGAAGAAAAGTTATGACCAACCTAGATAGTATATTCAAAAGCAGAGACATTACTTTGTCGAATAAGGTCCATCTAGTCAAGGCTATGGTTTTTCCAGTGGTCATGTATGGATGTGAGAGTTGGACTGTGAAGAAGGCTGAGAGCTGAAGATTGATGCTTTTTAACTGTAGTGTTGGAGTAGACTCTTGAGAGTCCCTTGGACTGCAAGAAAATCCAACCAGTCCATTCTGAAGGAGATCAGCCCTGGGATTTCTTTGGAAGGAATGATGCTGAAGCTGAAGCTCCAGTACTTTGGCCACCTCATGCGAAGAGTTGATTCATTGGAAAAGATTCTGATGCTGGGAGGGATTGGGGGCAGGAGGAAAAGGGGACGACCAAGGATGAGATGGCTGGATGGCATCACGGACTCAATGGACGTGAGTCTGAGTGAACTCTGGGAGATGGTGATGGACAGGGAGGGCTGGCATGCTGCGATTCATGGGGTCGCAAAGAGTCGGACATGACTGAGCGACTGAACTGAACTGAACTGAATGATAAATAGGTGCTGAATTTTGTGAAAGGTTTTTTCTTATTAATTTAGATGATCATATGGTTTTTATCTTTTAACTTGTTGATATGGTATATCACATTGATTGATTTCCGTATATTAAAGAATTCTTGCATCCCTGGAGTAACCTAAATTGATCATTGTGTATGAGCTTTTAATTAATTACTAAATTCTGTTTGGTAAAATTTTGTTGAGGATTTTTTCATCTATATTCATTAGTAATATTAGCTTATAGGTTTCTTTTTCTGTGTTGTATTTGTCTAGTTTTGGTATCAGTGTGGGGGTGGCTGAGTTCAGTTCAGTTCAAAGGCTCAGTCGTGTCCCATGCTTTCTGACCCCATTAACTGCAGCTCGCCCGGCCTCCCTGTCCTTCACCAACTCCCAGAGTTAACTCAAACTCACTTCAGTCAAGTCGGTGATGCCATCCAGCCATCTCATCCTCGGTCGTCCCCTTCTCCTCCTGCCCCCAATCCCTCCTAGCATCAGTGTCTTTTCCAATGAGTCAACTCTTAGCATGAGGTGGCCAAAGTACTGGAATTTCAGCTTCAGCATCATTCCTTCCAAAGAAATAGCAGGGCTGATCTCCTTCAGAATGGACTGTTTGGATCTCCTTGCAGTCCAAGGGACTCTCAAGAGTCTTCTCCAACACCACAGTTCAAAAGCATCAATTCTTCGATGCTCAGCTTTCTTCACAGTCCAACTCTCACATCCATACATGACCACTGGAAAAACCATAGCCTTGACTAGATGGACCTTTGTTGGCAAAGTAATGTCTCTGCTTTTGAATATGCCACCTAGGTTGGTCATAATTTTCCCTCTAAGGATTAAGTGTCTTTTAATTTCATGGCTGCAATCAACATCTACAGTGATTTTGGAGCCCCCCAAAATAAAGTCTGACACTGTTTCCACTGTTTCCCCATTAATTTCCCGTGAAGTGATGGGACCAGATGCCATGATCTTCATTTTCTGAATGTTGATTTTTAAGCCAACTTTTTGACTCTCCTTTTTCACTTTCATCAAGAGGCTTTTTAGTTCCTCTTCACTTTCTTCCATAAGAGTGGTGTCATCTGCATATCTGAGATTATTCCTATTTCTCCCAGCAATCTAGATTTCAGCTGTGCTTCTTCCAGCCCAGCATTTCTCATGACGCACTCTGCATAGAAGTTAAATAAGCAGGGGGAAAATATACAGCCTTGACGTACTCCTTTTCCTATTTGAAACAAGTCTGTTGTTCCATGTTCAGTTCTAACTGTTGTTTCCTGACCTGCATATAGGTTTCTCAAGAGGCAGGTCAGGTGGTCTGGTATTCCCATCTCTTTCAGAATTTTCCATAGTTTGGTGTGATCCACACAGTCAAAGGCTTTGGCATAGTCAATAAAGCAGAAATAGATGTTTTTCTGGAACTCTCTTGCTTTTTCAATGATTCATCAGATGTTGGCAATTTGATCTCTGGTTCTTCTGCCTTTTCTAAAACCAGTTTGAACATTTGGAAATTCACTGTTCACATATTGCTGAAGCCTGGCTTGGAGAATTTTGAGCATGACTTTACTAGAGTGTAAGATGAGTGCAATTGTGCGGTAGTTAGAGCATTCTTTGGCATTGCCTTTCTTTGGGATTGGGATGAAAACTGACATTTTCCATTCCTGTGACCACTGCCGAGTTTTCCAAATTTGCTGGCATATTGAGTGCAGCACTTTCACAGCATGATCTTTCAGGATTTGAAATAGCTCAGCTGGAATTCCATCAGGTCCACTAGGCTATGTAGAATGGTTTTGAAAGTGTTCCTTCCTGTGCAATTTTTTGAAAGAGTTTTAGGAGGATTGGCATTAGCTATTTTCTAAATGCTTGATAGAATTCTTCTGTGAAGTCATCTTGTCATGAGCTTTTGATTTGGGGGATTTTTTTGTTTGTTTGTTTACCACAGCTTCAATTTCAGTGCTTGCATTTGGGATGTTTATAATTTTTTTTCTTCCTGGTTCAGTCTTAGAAGATTGAACTTTTCTAATAATCTGTCCATTTCCTCCAGGTTATCTATTTTATTGCCATATAGTTGTTCATAATAGTCTCTTATTATCCTTTGTATTTCTGCATTGTCTGTGTAACCTCTCCTTTTCATTTCTAATTTTGTTGACTTGATTTTTCTCTCTCCTTCCCCACCCTCATTGATGAATCTCACTAAGAGTTTGACAATTTTGTTTATCTTCTCAAACAACCAGCTTTTCATTTTATTAATCTTTGCTATTGTTTCTTACTTTTTTTTCATTTATTTCTGCTCAGATCTTTATGATTTTTTCTACTAATTTTTTTTCCTTCTTTTTTTTTTTTCCAGTTACTTTAGGTGTAAAGTTAGATTGTCTATTTGATGTTTCTGTTTCTTGAAATAGGATGGTATTGCTGTAAACTTCCTCCTTAGAACTACTTTTGCTGCATCCTATAGGTTTTCAGTTGTCATGTTCTCATTTGTTGAGGTCCTTTAATGGACTGGAACCTGATGGTCTGGAGTCGACCAATAAGAAGGTAAAGGAGAGAGAAAGAGGCTGATATTCCTTGGTTTATGAAGAAAGCCAATAAAGTCCCTGACACGGGGCTTGCTCTGTTTATGGAGGCCTCAGGCTCCTTCTTGATGCGGTGAAGACGCAGAGTGCCTTCTCGAGAGGGTCTTAGAAGCCCAGGCAAGAAAGTGAATTCAGAGGGCCTCTGTGTTCCAGGGGATCAGCCTGAAAGAGAGAGAGAGAGAGAGAAAGCAAGGCACGGGGACCAAAGCTCTGATGGAGCAAAGGTGTTTTAATCAACCTGGTGTGGACATATATACTGTAGTTATTCTCAGCAAAGATAAAGATTAAAATTCCAGACTTTCAAAACATAGGTGATCCATATTAAAGAGAGAGAAAGTTGTAAATAATCACTTTTACCATATGGTTCACAAGAAGGAAGAGGGTACTTATCACCGTATAGAAAAACTAAAGAAGGAAATGCCTGCATTCCTCAGCCCTGGGAGAGGCTTGCCTCTCCTCTTAATTTCTGAATATTCAGGAATTAATAAGGAAAAGAGGATTCCTGACAGATCCAAAACAGCACACAGGAAGCCTCCTGTTGAATGCTTCCTGACAGTCATTGTCATTTGTTTCTAGAAATTTTTTGATTTCCCTTTTGATTTCTTCAGTTTGTTATTTAGAAATGTGTTTTTTATTCTCGACGTGTTTGTATTTCTTAGGTTTTTTTCCTTGTAATTGATATCTAGTCTCATAGCATTGTGGTTGGGGAAGATGCTTATGTGATTTCAATTTTCTTAAATTTACTGAGGTTTTATTTGTGACCCAAGATGTGGTCTATCATGGAGAATCTTCCATGCGCACTTGAGAAGAAGGTGTATTCTTCTGCATTTGAATGGAATGTCCTGAAGATATCAACGAGATCATCTCATCTAATGAATCATTTAAGACTTGTGTTTCCATCTTAAGTTTCTATTTTGATGATTTGTCCATTGGTATGAGTGAGATGTTAAAGTCTCCTACTATTATTGTATTACTGTCGGTTTCTCCTTTTATGTCTGTTAGTGTTTGTCTTATGTATTGAGGTGCTCCTATGTTGGGTGTATAGATATTCACAATTGTTATGTCTTCCTCTTGGATTGATCCCTTGAACATTATGTAGTGTCCTTCCTTATTTCTTGTAATCTTCTTTATTTTAAGGTATATTTTGTCTGATATGAGGAATGTTACTCTAGATTTCTTTTGCTTCTGATTTGCATGGAATATATTTTTCCATCCTCTCACTTTCAGTCTACATGTGTCTTGAGGTGTGAAGTCGGTTTCTTGTAGACAGCATATATATCGTTCTTGTTTTTATATCCATTCAGCCAGTCTGTGTCTTTCGGTTGATTGTAAATTTAATCCATTTGCATTTAAAGTAATTATTGATATATTTGCTCTTATTGCCATTTTCTAATTGTTTTGGGTTGATTTTCTAGATCTTTTTTCTTCTGTTGTATTTCTTGACTATATAAGTCTGTTTAACATTTGTTGTAAAGCTGGTTTGGTGGTACTGAATTCTCTTAACTTTTGCTTGTATGAAAAGCTTTTTGTTTCTCCATCAATTTTGAATGAGATCCTTTCTGGGTACAGTAATCTTGGTTGCATAATTTTCCCCTTTCAGGACTTTAAATATATCCTGCCATTCCTTTCTGGCCTGCAGAGTTTCTGCTGAAAGATCAGCTGTTAAGTGTATGGGGTTTTCCTTGTATGTTACTTGTTGCTTCTTCCTTGCTGCTTTTAATATTCTTTCTTTGTGTTCAGTCTTTGCTAGTTTGATTAGTATGTGCCTTAGCATGTTTCTCCTTGGGCTGATCCTGTATGGGACTCTTTGTGCCTCTTGGACTTGTTTGACTATTTCCTTTTCCATGTTGGGGCAATTTTCAACTATAATCCCTTCAAAAATTTTCTCATACCCTTTTTTTTTCCTCTTTTTCTTCTGGGACCCCTATATTTTGAATGTTGGTGTGTTTGATATGGTCCCAGAGGTCTCTGAGACTATCCTCAGCTTTTTTCATTCTTTTTACTTTATTCTGTTCTTCAGAAATTATTCCCATCATTTTATCTTCCAGTTCACTGGTTCATTTTTCTCCTTCAGATATTCTGCTATTGATTCTTTCTAGAGTATTTTTAATTTCAATAATTGTGTCATACTTTAATTTTTCTGCATCTTTGTTAATTGATTCTTGCATTTTCTCCATTTTGTTTTCAAGGTTTGACCATCTTTACTATCATTATTCTGAATTTTTTTTTCAGGAAATTTTCCTATTTCCTCTTCAATTATTTGGACTTCCATGTTTCTAGTTTGTTCCTTCATTTGTTCAGTATTTTGCTGCCTTTTCTTTCTTTCTTTCTTTTTTTTAAGTTATTGAGTTTGCAGTCTCCTTTTCCAAGGCTTCAAGGAAAGTTGAATCCTCTCCTTGAAGAAGGTTGAATCCTTTCTTCCTTTTGGTTTCTGCTCTCCTAAGGTTGGTCCTGTGGTTTGTGTGAGCTTGTATAGGATAAGATTTGTGCTGAGTTTTGTTTGTTTGCTTTTCTTCTGATGAGCAAGTCTGAGGGAGGTGCTACTCCTGTCTGCTGATGATTGGGTTTGCATTTTTGTTTTGTTTGTTCTTTAGATGAGGCTTCCTGCAGGAGGTGCTACTGGTGGTTGGGTGATGCTGGGTCTTGTACTCAAGTCTTTCCTTTGTGTGAGTTCTCACTATTTGATACTCCCTAGGCTTAATTCTCTGGTAGTCTAGGGTCTTGGAGTCAGTGCTCCTACTATAAAGGCTCAGGGTTTGATCTCTGGTCAGGAACAAAGATTTCACAAGTGGTTGGTTGTGGCATTAAGGGAGACTAAAACAAATATCCAAAAATGAGAAACCAAAGACAAATCCCAGACCAATAGCAGTTATAATATCAGGCAAATAATAATTAAAATAATGGAATATACACATATATGTATAAACCTATGAGCAAAGTGAAAACAGTGCAACAAAAATAAAGTACAGTAGAGTGATCTGGTGAACAAAGGAAATAAAAAATTATATTTACCAGTTAAGAACAAAACTAACTTAAGCACAAACTTGAGAAAAAGGCAAAACAAAACTAAAGCAAGGTGCCAAGTGGGGAATAAAACAATAAAAACAAAATTAACAAATATGTTGAGAGAAAAGGAAAGAAAGAAAAGAAAGAAAGAATGGATTTGCAAAGCTAATTAGAGGTAGGTGAAGAAAATTTATGTACATTAAATATTAACTGCAAGGAGAAAAGAACAGTAGGAAAGGCAAATGAAGGAATAAATGCAGAAAAAATATAATAAGTTTTAAAAATTAAAATTATAAAAAACAGAAAAAAAAATTGGTAGAAGAAAGAAAAAAGGGGAATAAAAGGAAAACTCCACAGAACTGCAAAGGCCCAATGTAGAGGCAGAGGTTCATAACAATAGAGTGTGACTGAATATACACATATACATAGACACCCATAAGCAAAATCAAAACATCCCAACAAAAATTAAGTACAATAGATTGACCTAATGAACAAATGAAATTAAAAATTATATCTAGCAGAACAAAACTAATTAAAGCACAAACTGGAAAACAAATCTAAAGCAAGTTGCCAATTGTGGGAAAAAAATAAAGTTGCCAATTGTGAATAAAGCAAGGAAAATAAAACTAAAAAATATATTGAGAGGAAAGGAGAGAAAGAAAAGAAAGAAAGAATAGATATGCAAAGTTAAACGTAAATAAAGAAGATTTAAATATAATAAAGATTAAGTGCAAGGGGAAAAGAACAGTAGGAAAAGCAAACAAAGGAATAAATGTGGAAAAACAATAATAGGTTTAAAAAATTAAACATTAAAATTAAGAGAAAAGAAAAAAAGAGGAAAATTCCACAGAACTGCAAATGCCCAATGTAGAGGCAGAGGTTTATGACAACAATAAAAAACGTACCTGAGGGGGGAAAAAAAAAAAAAAAAAGCTCATAAACTTAATTGGATTTCACAGTGCCAATAAAACAACATTTTAGTTGTCTAGTAAAATGTAATGGCAACATTCTTTGTTTACTGAAATGACAGGCAACAGTTCTTGTCCACCTTTTCACACGATAATATTTTTTCAAGCTATTTTCAAGATTTTTCTTAGATTTTGACAATTTCATCACGATGAGCATAGGTGTGGCCATCCTTGAGTTTACTTTACTTGAAATTCGTGAAAATACTTTGTTGTGCTTTTTAATCAAATTTTTTCAGTGTTTAAAAATAGACCAATATTTTTCATCAAATTTGAGAAATTTTGGAAATTATTTTCCAGAACATTTTTTCATCCCCTTCTTTTCTCTTTCTCTGGGATACCCATCATGTATATTTTGGTATATTTGGTAGTGTTATACAAATCTACGAGGCCCTGTTCATCTTTCTACATTTATTTTCTGTTCTGTTCCTTAAATTGGATATAATAGCCATCTTCAAGTTTGATAATTTTTTATTCTAAATATTCAAATATGTTAAGATACACCAAAGAATATTTCCTTTTAGTTTTTATATTTTCAACTGTGCAATTTTTATTTGGATCATTAAAAAAATAATAGTTTATCAAATCATTGACATCAGACTTCCTCAGGAATAGTGTCTATTGGCTGCATTTTCCCCTAATGGGTATGTACTATACTTTTCTCTCCTTTTTCATTTCTCTTAATTTTTTTGAAAACTGAACTTTTAAAATAAAAACTGAATTTTTAAAATACAGCCACTCTGGGAGTTATTTTTTTCCCTCTCTTCAGGTTTTGCTATTCTATCACTCTGCATATATAGTCACTATTTTAAATGTGGCAAGCTTGAAATCATCCCTCCTCACGCACAATCTCGGGGTTCTCTATTGCTGCTGTTGTTTCATGGTTGCTACATATTCGTATAGTAATTTCTTTGGACTAATGTTTTAAAGTCTCATTCTTTCTTACAATGAGATCTGTTTTAAAGCCACTGAAGGCTCTGTTCTGTCTACTTAATAATCACTTAAGAGATCCTTATAGATTCTCTGAACCAATTCATCTTCCAGTTTTTGCTTGTGTGTGTCTTTTAAAGTTCTGCCAGGTAATTTTCAAGTCTAGCTTAATTTTTACTTCCGGTTTGCTTATAATCATAAGGTCAGCCAGAGTTCAGAGTTTAGGACTTATCAGGTCTCTCCTGGATATGTTTACATCCTGGGTGTGCACACAGCTCTGTATATCCATGTGGTTTTACAAAATATCAGGATATATCAGAGGTTTTCAAAATATCCCTTGAATATCACATTCCTCTTTTTTTCCTTTTAAGTTTCTTGGTCACACTTTTATTGGCTGCAGCTGTTATCACTACCTCAGGCAGCTATGTTCTTCAACAGTTGCCACTGTTTTGAAAAATGCCCCAAGGATAGGGCTGTCTACAAAGAGCAAGCTCCTTGTCACATCAAATATAGAAAAGCCAGAGAATCCAGTACTTCAGGTAGCTGTCTAGACAGCTCAAATAATAATTCACTACACTTTTGCCTATTTATTTTAGATATCCAAACCTGAGATGCTCTTATAGTGGCTGTCAGTTTGCCGATTTTATTGCTATTATAATTATGAGGCTATTGGCTTTAAATTTAGAAACAAAAGAGTGGGATTAGAGCAAGTTAATAGCCACAAGTCTTGCTATTGTTAGGTAGGTAGAACAGGGAAAAGGAGTCCAAAATGGCGGTGGCTACAAGACAAGAAAGGGAAAAGTCTATGAAAATGAAACAACAGAAGGTCCGAGGACCGGAGTGAGGACCTCAGGTAAAACAAACACTCCTGGCTGGCCCAATTTACATAGGACAGGCCCAGGGAGAGAGAAACATATAAATAGAGGAACCAGAACCAGCTCTCTCTCTCTCTCCCACGTGCTGGGGCACTCTTCTCGTGTCTTTCGATTGACATGCCCTCACGCCTCAAAGATGGATTTTCCTGCTATCTTCTAAATAAAATTGAGCTGTAACACTGATTTGTCTAAGAGCTATAACACGGTCCTTTGGAGACCTGAGAGCTATAACACGGTCTATCCAAGATCTGAGAGCTGTGACACACCGAGGAGGCTTTAATGTCCATCACTCCAAATCTTTATTGTGATGAGACAAAGAATCGAGGAACATACACTCGCGTGACACTATTATTACTATGACTAAACAATTATTTTTGAGTAAACACTCAGGATTCCTGCAAGCTATTAAGTTAACTTCCAGTGTTCTGAAGACATTGATTTTGACAGATTCCCCACCCCTACCCCACCCCATGTTTTCATTGCTTTTAGGATGGAGTGGATTTTGGGGTGTCTTAACCATTTAAAAGTGGTCCTGTAAGACCCATTGTTTTGGAACTTTCTTTACAGTTAACATGATTTTTTTTTTTTAATCTTTTTCAATCTAAAGTGTAGTAAGTGGTAGTGTTTTAAGAAAGTATTTGTGATAGATAGATAACAAAGCATGTGGACTATTCCATTTTCTCATATATTCTCAGTTCCTTTTCAAAGCCATGTGGCTGATACGGTCGATAAATTTTAAGCAGAAGTCACATACCACCATCATGGGGGAGATAATTTTGAGACAGAACTAGAGCCGATTATTTTTTGAGTCTTTTTTTTTTTTTTTTCCGTGATATGCAGGACTGTGTTCCCTGTCTTACTAATTGTTTGACCTGAGGTTTCAAGGAGGGGGCTTCCCTGGTGGCTCAGAGGGTAAAGAATCTGCCTGAAATGCAGGAGACCTGGGTTTGATCCCTGGGTCAGGAAGGTCCTCTGGAGAAGAGAATAACTACCCACACCAGTATTCTTGTTTGGGAAATTCCATGGGCAGAAGAATCTGGTGGGCTATAGTCCATGGGGTCACAAAGAGTTAGACACAACGGAGTGATTTTCACTTTTTTCCAGCAGTAGAGTTTGCAGGCAGTTGGGTAGAGCCAGGTCTTGGTGTTGAGAAGAGGACTTCTGGGGTACCTCACTTTAATTAATATTCCCTGGGGCCTGACATTACTCCAGTAGTTTGAACTCAGCTCAAGTCACTAGAAATTCTATGCCATGGATTGCCTAAGTCTGACTCTGGCAGTGTGCTTTGTAGGAAAGTGCTTTTTTTCCCCCTTCTTAACTAGTTATGAAAGGTTTGCATTTATATTCTGTTGCTCCAGGTTTAAAAATATAAATGATTGTACACACCTATGTACAAGGAGAGGTGATTCTTAAAATCGGTTATATATTGTTACTGCAGGATAGGTATTGTTACAGTAACTAAGTTGAGCAGTGAAATGGTGGCAGGGGACAGGTAGCAAGAAACCAGGATTCTTATAAACGGGGCAGGGGGTCCATAGGGCAGACAAAGGAAATCAGGAACCTCCAGAAAGACAGGAAACCACACATTTTGGGTGATAAGTTAACAGACAAAGAAAGATGGGGAAATACAGCAATCTCCTGCATCTGAATGTAATGTGTTACTTATTATCCTCTCATTACAATACAAATAGCCTTATAGATAAGAACCCATCATACACCTATAAAGCCATGACACTGCACTTTAGTTCAGTTCAGTTCAGTTCAGTTCAGTCACTCAGTTTTGTCTGCCTCTTCGCAACCCCATGGACTGCAGCATGTCAGGCTTCCCTGTTATCACCAGCTCTTGGACTTAAGATAATAAGGACCAAAAAAATTCCCTCCCCACCTTGGGAGATTGGATTTAGGATGAAAAATCAGGCAATAAGATCCCCAAATTCTTCCTTCCCCAGTGAATATTCCACCCCTTCATTTGTATGCTCCTCATAACTGGCTTGCTCTTTAGCTTTGTGCCTATTTTCACTCTGAAAGTGTGTCTTAGCTTAAATAAACTTTCACTTTACTTTCTTAGCATCTCTGCTTCATCTCTGAATTCTTTCACAATAAAGAAAGAAAGAACCTTTAATCCACCAGGAACAATATGTGTGCCTTTCACCCCTAATCTTCACTGTTGCTGCTGCTGCTGCTGCTGCTGCTGCTGCTGCTGCTGCTGCTGCTGCTGCTGCTGCTGCTGCTGTTGCTGCTGCTGCTGCTGCTGCTGCAATAAACTGGAGCTTCACAGAAGCATTTCTCAACACCTAACCACTAGAAACACCCTGAATCATGTTGTATTCTTCAAGGCTGAATTATGCGCTATGAATTATGTAGTTATAAATTATAAAAGAGTTTTAAGATGTATTAATTGTGCCGTACCTGATACAGTAGAATGTGTTCTAAAGTCTCTTTAAATGAAAGTTAGCTTACTTAGAACTGAACATCCTCAGTGATAGGCAATTTACTATATGATTAGTAAGTTTTCGTAGTTGTGACCTGTAACTCTCAAAGACAGTCTTTCTGTGGTTTGTAAGTATACCTGTCTCTCCCTTCCATCCTCTTTCCTAGTCATAAACAATTACTTACAGTGGACCTGGGAATAGACTGAACATTCTTTTCAGCATACTGTGATCATTCCTAAATTTGCATTTAATAGCAAAACAAAAACGTTAATTGGGAAGGAGGTTATATTTAGTGCTAATATCACTTAATAGACAATTGTAAAAAATAAAGTTATTATTTCTCTAGAGAATTCCAACAACCTCACAGTCCCAGAAAAATTTTATACTTTTTTGGGAGGAGAATGCCTTTTAAGAATCTATACAAATAATGTTTCCAAAAACAATTATATCCAGAGGAAATAATAAGCATATGAAACAATATAGCTTTGCTGGAGCAGCCGTGAAGAGTTAACCCATGTCCAAGGTAAGAGAAACCCAAGTAAGATGGTAGGCGCTGAGAGAGGGCATCAGAGGGCAGACAGACTGAAATCTGAGTCACATACAACTAGCCAATCTGATCACATGGACCATGTCTAACTCAATGAAACTAAGCCATGCCATGTGGGGCCACCCAAAATGGATGGGCCATGGTGGAGAGGTCTAAAAGAATGTGATCCACTGGAGAAGGGAATGGCAAACCAATTCAGTTTTCTTGCCTTGAGAACCCCATAAGTGAAGTTGCTCAGTCCTGTCCGACTCTTTACAACACCATGGACAGTAACCTACCAGGCTCTGTGGTCCATGGCATTTTCCAAGCAAGAATAATGGAGTGAGCTGCCATTTCCTTCTCCAGGGGTTCTTCCCAACCCAGGGATTGAACCCAGGACTTCTGCAATACTTTGACCACATGATGCAAGGAGCTGACTCATTGGTTAAAACCCTGATGCTGGGAAAGACTGAGGAGAGGAGAAGGGGATGACGGAGGATGAGATGGTTGGATGGCATCGCCCACTCAATGGACATTGATTTGGTTGGACTCAGGGAGTTGGTGATGGATAGGGAGGCCTGGTGTGCTGCAGTTTATGGGGTCATAAAGAGTCGGACATGACTGAGTGACTAAACAATGTTATGAAATGTTCTGCTGGATTAATGAATGCCAAATAACAAAGTCTCTCTGAATTTTTATAACAAAAGTTTCTGTGCTATTGCTAGAACACTTTAAGTAGATGATACCATTGAGTGAAATACTAATAAACAAACATATTTTAATATTTTAAGATGTCTTTTGGACTTCCCAGGTTGTCCAATGGTTAGGATTACACCTGCCCATACAGGGGACACAAGTTTGATCCCTGATCAGGGAAGATTTCACAGTACATGAGGCAACTAAGCCCACGTGCCACAGGTACTGAGCCCACATTTGAGAGCCCCTTAGCTACAACTATTGAAACCTTTGCACCCTAAAGCCTGTGTTCTGCAACAAAAGAAGCCACTGCAATGAGAAACTCTCACTCCGCAATTAGTGTGTAGCCCCTGCTCACTGCAACTAGAGAAATGCTCATCTACAAAAATGAAGACTCAGTGTAGCCAAAAATAGAACAAAGCAAAACAACAACAGTGACAACAAAAAACTTGGCTTTCATATATTATATTTGTAACAACAAAGATCAGGATCACTGAAGATGAAATGAGGTAAGTAAAATATCAAATATCTATCTATATGCAGAAATATGGCTTCCCTGGTGGCTCAGAAGGTAAAAGAATTTGCCTGCAATTCAAGAGTCCTGGGTTTGATCCCTGGGTTGGGAAGAGCCCCTGGAGGAAGGCATGGCAACCCACTCCAGTATTCTTTCCTGGAGAATCCCATTGACAGAGGAGCCTAGTGAGCTACAGTCTATGGGATAAAAATATATTTCACTAGCATAGATACCTTCACACAATTAAGTGAATAGAAATATTATTAAATGCCAAACTGTCCTAGTTCTTGCATCCAGAAAGGTAGAATGATGGCCATTAAGATAAGCATTTGTAAGATATTAATTATGTATTAATAGTTACCCTCGAGTGCATTCAATTTCTATTGCTTCATAACAAATTAGCATGGATTTAGCAGCTTAAAACCACCTCAGATCACTACCTTACAGTGATTCACAACATTGTTACTTGTGAGTCTCCTGTTTTTCTCCTAGGGATCATCAGCAGAGTAAGTAAAGATCTGTAACAGGTACCAAATGTTCTCATACCCAGCCTCAGGAGAAGCATATTCTTGAGCATAGAACAAAAGCCCCAGAAAACTAATCTCAAATATTTGGTTGAAACCCTTTCCATTTGGAGATGTTACTTATACTGGTGAGAATTCTATTTCCATTCTCACAATTTTGAGCTATAGCAGGGTCATAAAGATCAAAATTCTCAAGCTCAAGATATATATTCCTCATTCTTTGACTGCAGTCATGTTTGTCAAATGTACATGTTGAGTCTTTCAGTAAGGAGATGCTGAAATGAAGTATAGAGGGTATATGATCAGTGTGTTAGAGCAATATGTTAGAGGGTAAAGGTTTTGAAAGCAAAGAGTTAAGGAAAACAGAATTAGGCAGTCAATGCCTGTATGTCTTGAAACCACATTAATCAGCTCTAGTAAACGTGTCATCTCCTGCACAGCAGCTGCTCTCCAGAATACTACTTGGCTGATCTAGTGTTAGCCTTTGAGTCATTTTTCAGGATATTTTTCTTCCGTGGTCAGAAACGGTGAAGAAAACTTGAGATAGAATAAGCATTTCTATTTCTGAGTTCTTAAGATCCCTAAGCCTAGCACTTCTTTGCTACTCAACCCAGGTTATAATACTGTTTGTGATTTGGTGTATTGATTGTTGATCAAGATGGGGAAGTGAGTTTCAGAGGCTTCCACTCTATCTTTTCTACTATAATACCTTTTATACCACATTCTAAGGAAATATGTGAGAAGTCCTACAATGTCAAGGGTCACTCTGAATTATACACTTGGAAACTCAGAAGATCCACTTCAAAGGTGACTTTAGCCAAGACTGTCATTACCTTGTCTCTGTTTGATTTCCTTCTAACAAGGGAGGAACACTAGTGGGGGAGATCATGATATTTTTGGTCTCCAAGAGTATCAGCTTATATAATCCTGGTATAAAAATTCCAGGTTTTCCAACAATGGCACTGAATTTGGCATTGCAAACCTGCCAGGCTGAAGATTAAATAGTCTTTATGGCTAAGGGTCATCAACTAATGAATCCTGGATTTAGTCTTCAGATTGTTGTTTTTTTTTTTCCTTTCAAAAGATGAGGGCCCTGGGAAAGTTAACACAGAGTCTTTTGTACTTCACTTTTAGTTTATATTTGTGGTTAATTATCCAAACACTTTCACTATCTCTCTATAGCACATCAATGAAATATAACAACAATCAGTAAATCACATGGGTTTTATGTATTTTATTCTCTTTTACTTTTACTTTACTTTTACTTTTTGAATGACTGAATAATTTTAACAGTTTGGAGATTCCATTGGAACATAACTAAATCAACCCTGGTTAAAGTTTAAATAACTGGATCACAATCTGGTGTCAAGGAATATGCATGCAACACATACCTTACAGCGTCAGTCTTCACTACCAGTCAGGTATTGAGAGATCCATTCCTAAATCCTCATCTTATCAGCTTGAACCATTCCTTATAACGGCTTTATCGGTTTGGATCTCTGGGAAGCAGGAAATGAGAGAGAATTAGAAATACCATCATTTTATTATGAATGATAAAAAAGAAAGAAGGAATAGTTATGCAGAAAAGGCTTTCAGATTAAACTCCAGACTAAATCTGAAACTTTAAAAGAAAGTGGAGAGGCAGTGAAATAGGTCAAGGAGAATCACCAGTTATGGCACAAATTTGACAGTCTTCGTAAAACGAATGGAGAAGTCTAGAGTAAGCATAGCTCTTCTGAGACGTTTCATATTCAGCTGAGATAGACAAGCACGGAAAACCTTATCCTAGCCAACCATCAGCTGAGGGCTGTCCTGGACAGCTGAGGTAGACCATGAAAACACTGCAGCCAGAGATAATCTACTATTTTTATTCCTTGCGGTGGAAGAAATTCTTTCCTAAAATAAGATGCAAGTAGCAAAATGTTATGATTACCATAGCAATACACAATCCATATGCAGTTATCATAAATTTTGCTGCTCGAATAGCTTTTGTTTGTTTTGATATCATTTTCAAAGAGAAAACTTTTCCAAATCCAAAGATTAAATTATTTTCTAAATATTAATTAATACACATGGTACAAAAGCAACAAGGTAAGAAAGACGTACTGTCAAAAACAAAAACACAAAAAAAAGTCTCCTACATGTCAACAGCCAGTTCACAATATTTTTTTTAGCAGAAGCTACCACAACTGCTACTTTTTTATGGGCCCTTCCAGAGCAATTTCATGTAGCTTCACAAAATTTCACATAATTTCCAGAGAAATTAGCACACAAATGTACTAGTAAGTATGCATAGATGTATGAATGTATTATAAAGAAGCAAAAGCAATTGACTTCTTATCCATTATTTACTCAGTTACCTGAGGTTTTTTGGAAAGCTCTTTGGAAAAGAAAGCAGGCAAGGAGCCTGATCAATATATATGTAAACATGTTGATTATTCATCTACGAGTAAAAAAGATAATGATAATTGCTAGGAGGATAGCCAATATCGCTTATAGTATCACGTGTGCTAAGTTGTGTGCTAAGTTGTGTCCAACTCTTTGAGACCCTATGGACTGTAGCCCACCAGGCCTTGCCCATTGGAATTTTCCAGGCAAGAAAAATGGAGTGGGTTGCCATTTCCTACTCCAGTGGATCTTCCCAATCCAGGGATGGAAACTGAGTCTCTTATGTCTCCTTCATTGGCAGGTGAATTCTTTATTACTGTGCCACTAGAGACTCATCAGAAAAGACTTTGATGCTGGGAGGCATTGAGGGCAGGAGGAGAAGGGGACAACAGAAGATGAGATGGCTGGATGGCATTGCTGACTTGATGGACGTGAGTCTGATTGAACTCCAGGAGTTGGTGATGGTCAGGGAGGCCTGGCGTGCTGCAATTCAGGGGGTCACAAAGAGTAGGACATGACTGAATGACGGAACTGAACTGAACTGAGAGAAGCCCTTTATAGTATCATACCCTGCTTTATAATCATTGATGGTAAGTAAATCTTCAAACTAGAGATTTATGAAGAACATATCCTCATTGAATATCAAGCAAGATGCACACTGTCTAGGAGTATTAAATAGAGATATCTTATAACCTAGATACTTCTCAATATGTGAGATGATTTGTGTACTTCACTGGAGATATCATCTACTCTAGGTAAAAAAGTCCATGTTTGAATGATGAAAGAAAGGACATAAGGAGACAAGACTGATACGTGACTATTTACTAACAACTTTTAATCTTAAAATTATTAGTGATATGGTTAATTCACAAGAGTCTCATTTCACAGTTAAATTGTTTATGTTAGCTCAATATACATTTCATGAATATTTGCATTATTCAAATTTTTTAATAATAATTTTTTTGAGAAATACTCAAATAATGTGCCATACTAGTATCTGATTCATTTTTGTTATCCTATAGAAATATCAATAACCTCAGATATGCAGATGACACCACCCTTATGGCAGAAAGTGAAGAGGAACTAAAAAGCCTCTTGATGAAAGTGAAAGAGGAGAGTGAAAATGTTGGCTTAAAACTCAACATTCAGAAAGCTAAGATCATGGATCTGGTCCCATCACTTCTTGTGAAATAGATGGGGAAACACTGTAAACAGTGTCAGACTTTATTTTGTGGGGCTCCCAAATCACTGCAGATGGTGACTGCAGCCATGAAATTAAAAGACTCTTACTCCTTTGAGGGAAAGTTATGACCAACCTAGATAGCATATTGAAAAGCAGAGACATTACTTTGCCAACAAATGTCCATCTAGTCAAGGCTATGGTTTTTCCAGTAGTCATGCATGGATGTGAGAGTTGGACTGTGAAGAAGGCTGAGCGCCAAAGAATCGATGCTTTTGAAGTGTGGTGTTGGAGAAGACTCTTGAGAGTCCCTTGGACTGCAAGGAGATCCAACCAGTCCATTCTGAATGAGATCAGCCCTGGGATTTCTTTGAAAGGAATGATGCTGAAGCTGAAACTCCAGTACTTTGGCCACTTCGTGCGAAGAATTGACTCATTGGAAAAGACTCTGATGCTGGGAGGGATTGGGTGCAGGAGGAGAAGGGGATGACAGAGGATGAGATGGCTGGATGGCATCACAGACTCGATGGATGTGAGTCTGAGTGAACTCCAGGAGTAGGTGATGGACAGGGAGGCCTGGCGTGCTGCGATTCATGGGGTCGCAAAGAGTCGGACACGACTGAGCGACTGAACTCAACTGAACAGTATATGACACTATGATCGGACAAAACTTCAAAGTGTTGGCAGATTTTTACTTTTAATTTCTTCTATTAATATGTCTTATTCAACCAATATTTCTTGGGCATGCAGTGCTTAGTTGCTCAGTAGTGTCTGACACTTTGCCAGTCCATGGACTGTAGCCCACCAGGCTATCTGTCCATTAAGATTCTCCCGGCAACAAAACTGGAGTGTGTTGCCATGCCCTCCTCCAGGCATCATCCCAACCCAGGGATCGAACTCAGGTCTCCTGCATTCCAGGTGGATTCTTTACCAGCTGATCTACCAGGGAACCCCTTTCTTGGTCATATTAATGATTCATTCAAGTAGGCCTTGATTTCTGATTGTGTAAGTATTCTGTCATTCAAAATTATCATAAATATTATCAATATTTTGTATTTCAATATGTTTTAAAATAAGCTTGTCATTGCCCACAAAATATCTGTTATTTTGAGATATTCCTTTGAATCTATAATTTATACTGAGTGCTATAATCAATTAATATCATATATCTCAATCGATTAATTTTTTTCAAGAATGGTTTTACTATTTGACTGAAGTTTTGTACATATTTCTTGGATATAGTGCTGATATTTTGTTTTCTTCTTCTAGATTAAATGTAAATTCACTTCCACATCATTGCTAGTGATTAAAAAGACAGAGGTTTTTTTTTGGGGGGGGGTGTTTGTATATTAACTTTGTTTATTATATTGCTCATTATTTCCAATAGTTTGATGAATATTATATTTACATAAATATATTATCTGCAAACACTGAGCTTTAATTTTCCTTCTAATTTTTATATATTTTATTTTTGATGTCTTATTTCACTTGATATGGTCCACAATAAACTGTTGAAAGAAAAATATTGAACAGTCCTCTAGAATTTATTTTTATAATCTTAAGATTAATCCCAAGCATATTGCTTAGGTGAAAGTAGTGCTCTTGTCACTTTACAGGCATGAAATTGAGGCTCACTGAAGTACTGTCACTTCTTCAAAGTCCACTGTTTCTATGTGAGCAAACTAGCACTAGAATCTCAGTTCTATTGTACCACTTAATTTCAAATTTAATTGGAAATATATTTTCTTCTAATGTTTTTAATGTTTCTTTTTAAAATTCTTATTGAGCATCCCCTACACTAATAAGGTTAATGGAAAATCAGTTTTCTCCTACTAAAGGCTACTGCTAAAGTAGACCCTTTTGAAAATTTGCTTCTCAAAATTCACATGTGCTCAGGACTTGCCTCAATGATAGCTTCATATGTGACATATACTGATTACCTTACTGAAATGTATGCAATATTATTAACACTGTCTTTAATTGTCATATTAACAGCTATTCTTTGCAAAGTTAGGTATTGCCAGTCCTAAGTCTAATATGTATATATTGCCTAAATATTCCTATCTTCCCTCTCTTTCAATGTTTCTATGTCCAAATCTAAAAAAGTTAAATACTAAATGTCAAATAGCCCATCTAGATTTTACTATATACAAAAGAACAGTAAAATGTGATATAAAAGATTGCTATACTGCATATGATCTGTCTGAGCATATTTTTAACTACCTGCATGAGCCCAGTTAAGCCATTTTTGATGCTTTATATGGAAATGATTATAGAGACCATTTGATGTTATTAAATTACATGGAAAAACTCTTACATTTCTCTAGTTGATGAATCTCACCCTTGAGTTTCATTTTATTAAACTATAATTATTAGATCCTCTAATATTCATACAGGAAGAGCCTGCATCAAATTTTGAGCTCAAAACTAAGCAGAAAGATGAAGTGTAATGGGACACAGAACTAAAATAGCTATAGGAGTTCCTTTTCAAAAGTATCAATCCATTTTATATCCACACCTACCAGCATAAAAATGAAGTTTGAATAAAGATGCTTTATCATGCACATTGAGGTTGACTTTATAAAAAGTAAAATCCTCAATTTTAAACTTTCAAAATATTCTTCCTATTTTATGCATTAAAATTTACCTTAAAATGCCATATATTCTTTTTAGTGATTAAAGTGGTTGGTGTCTGATGCCACCACTTTATTCATGTTATTCCACATTTAGAACTGAACAGTTACACATCATTTATGTAGCTTCAATAGGCATAGAAACATATGGCATGTGTTTATTGTTAGGTACAGGTATGTTATAGTCAATTGGATATTCAGATTCCAAGATAAATAGCACACAGATCTATAGCTGTCAACAATTCACAGACAGTAAAAGCCTGAAAAGAATATAAACAAAAGATTGAAGATTAGAAAACTCTCACCTGTTTATCAGTTAACACATGTTAACATATATCAAGTGAATATTATTTATCAAACTTTATTCTGTATACAGAAATTATGAGGGTAGAAAATAAAATTGGAGTTTTAACCTCCAAAAGTTTTGCATATTTTAAAAAGAAACAGATATTAAACATTCATACATAAACAGTTTCTTGTTCTTAAGAATGCTATTAATGAGAATGTAAGGTGATATGATAAAAGACTAGAAGATTCTTCCTTTAGTTAGTATTGTCAGGATAGTAAAGCTGTAAGTGAAGAGAGGGAGGCAGCAGTGAAAATACCATGAAGAAGAACATCACAAGCAGAAGGAACACAAGAGCAAAGGACCAGTTAAGTGCAGACTTGAAATCCTAAAGGATTATAAAGACTACAAGGTTATCAGTGTGATGAACCCTGGGTTCATTTCAAGGCTGTGATTTTTTCCAGGTTATATTAAATCATTCAGAAATAAATATTAAAATATTCAAACTAAAAATATTCAATTAATATTTTTTCTTGGGCTCCCAAATCACTGTGGATGGTGACTGCAGCCATGAAATTAAAACATGCTTGCCCTTTGGAAGAAAAGCTATGAAAAACCTAGACAGCATATTAACAAACTAAGACATAATTTTGTAAACAAAGGTCCATATAGTCAAAGCTATGTCATGTACAGATGTGAAAGACGGACCATAAAGAAGGAAAAGCACCAAAGAATCTATGCCTTTGCACTGTGGTTCTGGAGAAGACTCTTGAGAGTTTCTTGGACAGAAAAGAGATCAAACTAGTCAATTTTAAAAGAAATCAACCCTGGATATTCATTGGGAGAACTACTGCTGAAGCTGAAGCTCCAATACTTTGGCCACCTGATGCAAAGAGCTGACTAACTGGAAAAGACCTTGATGCTGGGAAAAATCTAGGGCAGGAGGTGAAGGGGGCAACAGAGGTTGAGATGGCTGGATGGCATCGCTGACTCAATGGACATGAGTTTGAGTAAACTCCAGGAGATCATGAAGGACAAAGAAGCCTGGTGTGCTGCAATCCATGGGGTCTCAAAATTTCAGACACAACCAAGTGACTGAACATCAACTGTCTAAACTTGCTTCTAGCTGAAAATACTTAAATGATAACCCAAGAAAGCTCCCTTATAATCATGTACTTTGTGTTATGCTTATCTTGAAAGGAATTGATACAGTTTCCTTTTTTAAATGAAGCTCTGATATTTTACAGAGCTATAGGACATTTTGCCATTCTGGATGGAAAGCATATACAAAATGTAAAGAAGGATACTGTATGTAATGAACATCAATTGTGCATATCCATATCACTGTATGGGTCTAATTCTGTCTGTTTCTCCGAATAAGTGTATAGTGTTGTTTTGCCAATTTTATACAAGGAATTTGGATTACATAGGGAATATGTAGTTAACAACTAGCAGAGGAGATAGACATTCAACACTAATCCAAAGTATGCAGTCTCTAATTTACATTATTTAAAAGATGGAGGATTTGGTGGGAGAAATGTCATTGTTATTACATCAACTTAATAATCTTCTCTTGTCATTCATAATGATGAACTGATTGCTCTATTTTATGACTGGTCCTTTCTTGTTCAAGCTGTTCCTTTGCAGAAATTTAGAAGCAACACAATCATTATAACAGTTACCAAAAAGAAAAGTGGTCAAGCCAGGTGAGAATAACTTTGCAATGTGTACATGCATTCCAAATTCAAATGTTTCAACTCTTTGAGCAGAACTCTCTGGCTTTTGAAATATACCAATTTTTGAAGAGTAAGATATTTTTGACTTATGTGGGAGTGTAGATCTTTTAAATTTATGACAAACAATGTTTTTTGAATTACTTAAAATAATGAAACAAAACAAAAATATATATTTTACCTTATTTAGTTCATAGAGGTTTTGAATCTCAACTATATCATTCTTTTAAAAAGACAGGCTAATCTGAATATACTAAAACATTGACTCCTTACATATAACATAAAGCATGTCAAATAAGTATTTAATATATACAACAGATAAACAAAACCAAATAAATATCTATAGGGATATAATAAAATATATCTGCTCATATTTAATGCCAAACACTGGAATTTGAAATTGCTAATTAAAAACATTAGTGAATGTCAATACAGCAATATTTTAATGACTCCAAGTTAATCCCACAGCAATCAATTTAGATCAGAATGAGTTTATTGTAAAGTGCCAAAGGTGGAAAAAAATGCTTCCTTTGCACTATAAAGCCACAGTTTCTCAAATGAATAATGCCTAGTCAAAATATAACTAGATAATTACTTAATTTGCATTTATTAAGGAAATATAATAACGGGGAAGAAAGCTCTTTGGGAAATGACCTAAGAGTTACTAGTTGACTTAGATAAACACAGTTTTACCTTAACTTGGGAATACAGAAATGCAATGATATTAAAAAATCAAAACAACAGCAGAAAACCCAAGAACAACAAAATAACAAGAAATTTATTTGACAGAAAGCAGGTGCCAATTTTATACCTAGTATATGTTGAAAAATGACCACCTTCTGGTAGAGTTATTTTGTCTAGTAAGTTCAGTAAGAATATGAAGTTCAGTTCCCATGTTTTAATGTCTAGAAGCAGGAGGAGGGTATCTATTTAATTTTTACAACTACATAAGTAGAGATAAAAATAAATAAATCCATGAAATGTGTTTGTTCTCATATTATTCAGAAAGATTTGAATATTGCACACCTTCTTCATGATACTGCAAGTAAAAAGGTCTGAAAAATCACACTTAAATTCAATGATCCCTCTTTCATGTTTGATCTAATCCAACTTATGAAGCTCTTGGACCATGGTCATGGAAGCAGGAGATTCTTACTAGCAACAGAGGAGGGAACTATAACAATGTCTGAATTAGGCTTACAGACGATAATGTTCAAATAGGTCAGAGGTGTCTAATGTTTTGTTACAATAAAGAGGACAATAGAAAAGATTAAAGTTGATGAAGAGAATTAGAAATTAGAAAAATGCAGATAAAATGTAATAGCTTGCAAAACAGATGGTAGTCTTTACAGCTTTCCCATTGAGAAGCAATATTTTCCCACCCTTTGAATCAAGACTGGCTTTGGTACTTTTTTTGATCAATAGATACAGCATAAATGACAATGTTCTATTTCAGAGCATACAATTCCAAAGAACTTGCAGATTTTTGCTTTCACGCCTTATAATTCTACTGATAGGTGAACTGGGCCCAAGTGGGACCAATTGCCTCCATTACTTCAATAGAACACTTGCCATTGCCCAGCATGTGAAAGTAGCTATATGGACAGGCCAGACACCAATTAAACTTTCAACTTTCCTCAGATAAATGAGTGAAAAGGCCAGTATCTACACAGTCCAGCACAGATCAAAAAAAGCAAATATCAGAATTATTATTTAACTAATATTGTAAGACAGGAAAAAATCATGAATAAAGAGAAAATATGAACAGTCCCTTAACAAGTAAGCAAATTGAATCAGCAATTAAAAATCTCTCAACAAAGAAATACCCAGGACAAATGGTTTCTATGGTGAACTCTGCTAAACACTTCAAAGAATTAATGCCGATCCTCCTCAGGCTCTTCCAAAAACTTGAAGAAGGAGGAATATTCCTATACTCATTTTATGAGGCCAGCATTACCCTGATACCAAAGCCAGGTAAAAACACAAGAAAATAAAATATCCCTGATGGATATATATGCAAATATTTAAGACTCAGCAGACTAAATTGAATAGTACATTAATAGAATCAAGGGCTTCTCTGGTGACTGAGATGGTAAACAATATGCCTGCAGTACAGGAGACCCAGGTTCAGTTTCTGGGTCAGGAAGATCCTCTGGAAAAGGGAATGGCTACCCACTCCAGTGTTCTTGCCTGGAGAATTTCAGAGACAGAGGAGCCTGGCGGACTACAGTCCATGGAGTCACAAAGAGTTGGACGTGACTGAGTGACTAACATTCAGTCAGTTCAGTTCAGTCACTCAGTCATGTCTGACTGCAACACCATGAACTGCAGCATTCCAGGCCTCCCTGTCCATCACCAACTCCCAGAGTTTACTCAAACCCATGCCCATTAATTTGGTGATGCCATCCAAGCATCTCATCCTCCATCATCCCCTTCTCCTCCCACCCTCAATCTTTTCCAGCATCAGAGTCTTTTCCAGTGAGTCAGTTCTTTGCATCAGGTGGCCAAAGTATTGGAGTTTCAGCTTCAACATCAGTCCTTCCAATGAAAATTCAGGACTGATTTCCTTTAGGATTGATTGGTTGGATCTCCATGCAGTCCAAGGGACTCTCAAGAGTCTTCTCCAACATCACAGTTCAAAAGCATCAATTCTTCGGTGCTCAGCTTTCTTTATAGTTCGACTGACATCCATACATGACTACTGGAAAAATCATAGCTTTGACTAGACTTTGTTGGCAATATAATGTCTCTGCTTTTTAATATGCTGTCTAGGTTGGTCACTTTCACTTAATAGAATCATACTCTATGACCAAGTAAGACTTATTCCTGGGATCTAAGTATGATTCAATATCCACCAATAAATAAATATGATATATAACATTAAGAGAATGACAGAAAAAAAGTCATATGATCTCAATAGATGCAGAAAAAGCAGCTGACAACATTCAAATCTGTTTGTGGTAACATACTCAAGAAATTGGGTATAGTAGGATACTACAACATGATTAAGGACATATATGTCAAGCACACAGCTAACATCATACTCAGTGGTGAATGTTTGACAGTTTCTCCTCTAAGATCAGGAACAAAACAAAGGTGCTCATTCTCATCACTCTAATATAATATGATATATAATATATATTCTCTCTTTGTGGTTTTCATTTATATTTCCTAATGAATAATGGGGCTCCCCAGGTGGCAGAGTGATGAAGAATCTGCCTCCCAATGCAGGAGATGCAAGAGACACGGATTCAATCCCTGGGCTGGGAAGATCACCTGGAGTAGGAAACGACAACCCACTCCAGGATTCTTGATTGTAAAATTTCATGGACAGAGGAGCCTGGCAGGCTACAGAGTTGGACACGACTGAGTGACTGAGCACACACACACACATACACACGCACATTATTATAATAATATTACACATAGCAATATGGGCTTCCCTGGTAGGTCAGACAGTAAAGAATCTGCCTTTGATACAGGAGACCTGGGTTCAATACCTGGGTTGGGAGATTCCCTGTAGAATGGAAAGTCTCCCCAGACTCCAGTACTTTTTCCTGGAGAATTTCTTGGACACAGAAGCCTGGCAGGCTAGCCCCTGGGGTCACAAAGAGTTGGACAAGACTGAGCAACTAACACTTTCATTTTTGTAGTACTATACCATATATTATACATTCATTTTAAATCATAAAATATTTTCTTGATGTATAATGTAGACAGTATAAAATAAGTAATATATACAACTTGATATTAATATAATAGTATAAATATATTTTGTGCATATACATTAATATATGTGCAGATATACATATACACATGCACACAAATACATATGCATACATGTTTACATTTTCCAATTCAGATTGGAAAGAGGAGAAAAGCAAACAGAATTTTAACCATTAGTCTATTGTGAGTATTCATAATAAGAGTTTCTTTTTTTATCATTTTTAAAATTTTTATTTTTAATTGGAGGATAATTATGATATTGCAATGGTTTCTGCCATACCTCAACATGAATTGGCCATAAGTATACATATGTCTTTTCCCTCTTAAACCTCCCTCCCCCCTTCTTAATCCCTGATAGCTCAGTTGGTAAAGAATTTGCCTGCAATGCAGGAGAACTGGGTTCCATTCTTGGGATGGGAAGATCCACTGGAGAAGGGATAGGCTACCCACTCCAGTATTCTTGGACTTCCCCTGTGGCTCAGCTGGTAAAGAATCCACCTGCAATGTAGGAGACCTGGGTTTGATTCCTGGATTGGGCAGATCCCCTGAGAGAAGGGAAAGGCTACTCACTGTAAGCTTCTGGCTTGGAGAATTCCATGGGGTCGTGAAGAGTCAGACATGACTGAGGGATTTTCACTTTCACTTTCAATCTTAGCTGTACAATAAACTAATGCATGTAAGTAAACATGGGAGTATAAATTCATATCTAAAGCAATTTAGAATATCTCCTCTCAAAAGCTCAGTCAGAAAGAATTGCTTAGCAAAATTTAGTGTTTCTTTTACAGTTAATATGCAGAAATGCATAACAATTGCTTCAGGCAAAATGCAATGATGTGAACAACAGTGGTACATTCTTTATGAAAAAATAGTGTAACTGAGAGAACTTTATTCGTTCACAGATTTTTTCATCAAAATGTTTTCCATGCCTCATGTGATTTAAGTATCATATGAGAAGTCTTGCTCTGAAAAAGTTTTGATATAATGGGTCAGGGACACGTGTCTCTGTAATATGTGATAAGAATAAAAGCACAAAGAAATAGTATGTATTTTTAAAATCTGGGCTTGATGTCAAATCATATTTCATAGAGGAAATGACACTCAGTTTATATGTAAAACTGTATTACTTTTTATATCAATAGGTTAAGAGAGGACTTGCACAACAGAGGAAGCAGTATTGTAACATCTTTCTCCCACAGAAAACCTTTAAATATAATATTTTTAAAGAGTGTCTCAAATCATCTGTGCAAATTTTCCCATCTTCTATTTAAAATGCAGATTGGTAAATAAGCAAAGTAAAAAATTCTGACTTGAAATGGTTGCATGAGCATAAACTAAAAAAGCTCTATATATTAATTTTGAGAAAGAAACAGTAAGAGCAAAGAAAAGGGAATGAATCCCTGGATGTCTGCAAGTACAGAAGAGAGTTAAGGCACAGTAGATCTGAGATATAATCACAACCCCGTTTACACCTCACTAAAATACATAAACAATTTTTTTAAAAATGGAACAACACAGATATGCAAACACAAAAATACCCCAATGATCCAACTGAACAAAGTAAACTTTACATATCTTCTTACTTTAGCACTGATTAAAATATATATATATATTTCTGTACAAAACTGAAAAATAGGACTCAAAGCAGTGCTATATAGCAAAAAATCTGAAAATTTTAATGGTTTAAAACATAATCTTTTTCTCTGTCTGGCGATTAGATGTTAAATCTCCTAAAATTTAAGTTAAATGCAAACTTGCTGTTTGCCAAACAATAGAGACATAAGGAGAAGAAAATATTTGTGGCTCACGGGGAAAATAATTGCAGTTATAATCCACACGCCTGCAGTTGTGATAACAAAACCTGGCTTTAAAAATGTTTAGCTCTAAAATCCTAATGGGCACCAAAGGAAGGTTCAAACATCTTTCTATTATTTTCTTATTTGTATACATTGATGAGGCATTGTGCATCTGTCAGATTCTGTATATTTCTTTTATGAGGTTGTATATAATTATGTTTGCATATCTGCATGTATTTGTATTTGCATTTGCAAATCTAGCTCTTACTTTTCATTCATTTTTTACTATTACAATCATAACTTTTTCTCCTCCCACTTTGCCCTATTTTTCTTCCTGCTTTAACAGCTTTCTAAACCATATTATTTCCACATAATTAGTCATAATCTTCAATTGAAATAAGCCTTTAATTTTTCTCTACTTGATAAAAAAAGATATTTGTTGATTCTGTTATTAAAGAATAAGTGAGCCATATGTTTATATATATATATATCTCTGAAATGTATTTGTATTTTATAAACATGGATATTTACATTTTAATGTTCACTGTCCTCCAATAGAAAATAAAAACTACAACATGGTAAAACAAATAGTTCTTACAAAGAACTGGCAAAATCATAGCATTTAATTATAAAACATCCTGAAAATAATCACCATTTATTAATAAAAGCTCAATATTGATATCGACAGTACAGAAACTTTTATTTTACCATATTTATTGAAATAGAATTAACATATAAAAGATTTGATCTTTTTTTTGTTCACTTTGACCATATAGGTATATACTTGCAAAACTATAACTACAATGATGACAATCAGCATAACTACCATGCTCAGCTATTTCTTAGTATCCTCTTTTAATCTTTCCCATTTGTACCCTTAGAATTTTGAAAATTGATATAATTAGGAACTTACAGCATATACTATTTTTTGCCCAGCTTCTTGTATCCAACATAATTATTTTTAAATTGACCCATATTGTACCTTGTATTAGTAATGTATTCCTAATCCTGAGAGTGGCCAAGATGGTGGAGTAGATAAACTCTAAGCTCCCCTCCTCTCATACGCATATTAAAATCACAACTATCTGCAGAACAACCATTGGTAAAAAAGACTGGAACCTGCCAGAAAAGATCCTCTACAAATAAAGACATAAAGAAGGAACCACAACAACATGGGTAGGAAGGGTAAATAGATGAAACCAAATTCCATATCCTCTAGGTGGGCAACACACAAACTGAGAATAATTACATTACAGAGGTTCTCAGACAGGACTGAAAATTCTAAGCCCCACATCTGGTCCCCTGGCCCAGGGGTCCAGCACTGGGAAGAAGAACACCTAGAGCATTTGGCTTTGAAGACCAGTGGAGTTTGATTTCAGGAGCCTCATGGGATTGCAGGAGCTCCACAGAATTGCAGAAAATAGAGACTTCACTACTAAAGGCTCACACAAAATCTCATGTGTTCAGGGACCAATAGCAAAAGTGGTAATTTGATGGAATCCTGGGCTACCTGTTGTGGTCTTGGAAAGTCTTCTGAGGAGGTGGGGACAACTTGTGGCTCACCCTAGGGTCAAAGACACTGGTGTTAGACATATGAGGGAGCTCTCCAGGAAGCTGACATCTTGGCACAAACACTTGGCCCCATCTAACAGCCAGTAGGCGCCAGTGTTAGGAGTTTGTTGTGTTAGATGCTTAGTCATGTTCAACTTTTTGTGACCCCATGGACTGTAGCCCACCAGGCTTCTCTCCGCATGGGATTCTACAAGTAAGAACACTGGAGTGGGTTGCTGTTGGCTTCATCAGGGGATCTTTCTGACCCAAGGTTTGAAATTGGGTCTCCTGAATCGTGGGCAGATTCTTTACCATCTGAGTTACCAGGGATTTCAGTGCTTGGAGGCCTCAGGCTAAACAACAAACTGGGCAGGGACAAAGAGTTGGACATGACTTAGTGACTTAACAACCACAACAACTCCACCCAAAAGCTGCAAGGCTGCCTAAAGATTTCCTGAGCTCACAGCACCTCTATACATTACCCTAGAGATTGACCTACTGCCCAGAGATATACGAATTAGCTCTAACAAGCAATGGGTAAGCACTGGCCCCTCCCATCAGATAGCCAGCAGAAGCCTCTAGACCAGCTTCACCCATAGGGGTCAGACACTGCTGCTGCTGCCGCTAAGTCACTTCAGTCGTGTCTGACTCTGTGCAACCCCATAGACGGCAGCCCACCAGGCTCCCCCATCCCTGGGATTCTCCAGGCAAGAACACTGGAGTGGGTGGCCATCTCCTCCAATGCATGAAAGTGAAAAGTGAAAGTAAAGTCGCTCAGTTGTGTCCGACTCTTCATGAGCCCATGGACTGCAGCCTACCATGCTCGTCCGTCCATGGGATTTTCAAGGCAAGAGTACTGGAGTGGGATGCCATAGCCTTCTCCGGGGTCAGACACTAGAAGGAAGAAAACTATGATCCTTCGACCTGAAGACCAAGTTCACAAATGCAGGCCAGACACTACCCTGGGACGAGTTGGCAGGTGGTCCTTAGGTGATGAGAGGGGAATACACTGCAGGGTCACTTAGGATACCTTCTATTGAGGATATCACTTCTACAAGGTCAAGAAATGTAACTTACCTACAACATACATAAAAATATAAATAAAAATTTGGAATAAATGAGGTGACATAGGAATATGTTTCACATGAAGGAAAGAGATAAAACCTGAGAAGAAGAATTAAGTGATGTGGGGATAGGCAATCTACCCAAGAAATAGTTTAAAGTAATGATCATAAAGATGAACTGAGAATTCAGGAGGAAAATAGATATAAGGTATGAGAAATTAGAAGTTTTTAAGAAATACTTAGAAAATAAAAAGAACAAACAGAATTCAAGAATACAATAACTTGAATTTGATGAAAAATACACTAGAAGGAATCCATAGTAGACTAAATGAGACAAAATAACAGATCAGTGTGCTGGAAGACAGAGTAGTGGAAATCATTGCCACTGAACAGAAAGAAAAAGGATAAAAAAAAAAATTGTGGACAGTTTAAGAGATATCTGGGACAACATCAACACACTAAGATTTGTATTATAAGGGTCACAGAAGGAGAAGACATAGAGAAAGGGGCTAATAAAATATCTGAAGAGATAATATTTGAAAACTTCCTTAAGCTGGGCAAGGAAATAGTCACCCAAGTCCAAAAAGCACAGAATCCCATTCAGGATTGACCCACAGAGGAATATACCAAGACACATTGCAATCAAAATAACAAAAATTAAAGAAAATAGTAAAAGCAACAAGGGAAAATCACTAAAAATAGAGCTACCATACGATCCAACAGTCATACTCTAGGTCATTTATCTGGAGAAAATGCTAATTAAAAAAGATACATGCAACCCAATGTTCATAATAGAACTATTTACAATGGCTGAGACACAAAAGCAACTTAAATATTTATCAATAGATGAATGGGAAAGATTGAAGGTGGGAGGAGAAGGGGATGACAGAGGATGAGATGGTTGGATGGTGTCGCCAACTCAATGGACATGAGTTTGAGTATGCTCCGAGTGTTGGTGATGGACAGGGAAGCCTGGTGTGCTGCAGTCCATGTGGTTGCAAGGGGTTGGACATGAATGAACGACTGAACTGAACTGAACTGACTGGAAAAGAAGAGGTGATAAAGAATGGATAAAGAATGATATCATGTGGTGATAAAGTTTAAATATGGAATCTAAAAAAAATGTATAAATGACTTTATTTACAAAACAAAAATAAGCTCATAGACATTGAAAACAAACTTATGGTTACCAAAGGGGAAAGTGTAGGGAGGGATGAATTAGAAGGTTTTAGGGATTAACATATACACAGTACTATATATAAAATAGATACCCAACAAGGATCTACTACATATAGCATGGGGAACTCTACTCAATACTCTGTTATGACATATTTGGAGAAAGAATCTTAAAAAAAAAAAGGGTGGCTATATGTATACATATAACTGATTCACTTGTTGTACATCTGAAACTAACACAACATTGTGAATCAACTTATTCCAATTAAAAAATAAGGGGAAATAATCAGAAAAGATATATATATATATACACACACACACACAGATATATATATATGTACACATTCTCCTGTCAATGGTTGTTCAGCAGTGAGTAGTATTCTGGAGTTATTACAAGGGAAAATGAGCATGTGTCCTTCTACTCTGTCATCTTGTAGACAATTCTCCATCAACAGGAGAATGTTGGATCCCACCAAAAATAGATACCCCACATCCAAGAGCAAAGGAGAAGCCCCAGCAAGATGGTAGGGGCAAAACTGCATTTAGAATTAAACTGCATACACTCAAGAGATGCTTGGAGAGCTCAAACAAACCTTATGCACATCAGGACCCAGAGATCCCACAGAGACTGAGCCAGAACTGTGTTTGAGGGTCTCCTATGGAAGTACGGGTCAGCAGTGGCCTGCCACAGGGAATACACCTGGGGCTTTGGGTGCAGCAGACCTGGATGTGGCACTAGCTCTCTTGGAGGAGGTCAGATTAACCCCACCAAGAGCCACCAGAACTTCCAAAGGGCTAGAGAAACAGACTTAGAGGGCACACACACACACACACACAAACCTTGTGTGTCCCAGGACCCAGAAAGGAGCAGTGAACACACAAGAGACTGACCCAGATTTGCCTGTGACTGTCCAGGAGCTTTGGTAGAGGAATGGGTTGGTAGTGGCCTGCTGCAGGGTCGGGGGCACTGAGTGCATCTAACACCAAAAAAAAAAAAAATGTCCTTTTCATTACAGGGGACTGGAATGCACAAGTAAGAAGTCAAGAAATACCTGGAGTAACAGGCAAATTTGGCCTTGGAGTACAAAACGAAGCAGGTCAAAGGCAACAGAGTTTAACTAAGAGAACGCATTGCTCATAGCAAACACCCTCTTCCAACAACAAAAGAGAAGGCTCTATACATGGCCATCACCAGATGGTCAATACTGAAATCAGATTGATTATATTCTTTGAAGCCAAAGATGGAGAACCTCTATAGAGTCAGCATACTATATCATACTATGCTATGCCATATTATACTATACTATACTGGGAGCTGACTATGGCTCAGATCATGAACTCATTGCCAAATTCAGATTTAAATTGAAGAAAATAGGGAAAACCACTAGACCATTCAGGTATGACCTAAATCAAATCCCTTACGATTATACAGTGGAAGTTACAACTAGATTCAAGGGATTGAATCTGGTTGACAGAGTGCCTGAAGAACTATGGATGGAGGTTCATGACATTGTACAGGAGGCAGTGATCAAGACCATCGCCAAGGAAAAGAACTGCAGAATAGAAAAATGGTTGTCTAATGAGGCCTTACAAATAGCTGTTAAAAGAAAAGAAGCTATAGGCAAAGGAGAAAAGGAAAGATAGACCCATTTGAATGCAGAGTTCCAAAGAATAGCAAGGAGAGATAAGAAAGCCTTCCTCAGGGATCAGTGCAAAGAACTAGCGGAAAACAACAGAATGGGAAAAACTAGAGATCTCTTCAAGAAAATGAGATACCAAGGGAACTTTCATGCAAAGATGGGCACAATAAAGGACAGAAATAGTATGGACCTAACAGAAGCAGAAGATATTAAGAAGAGGTGGCAAGGATACACAAAAGAACTGTACAAAAAAGACCTTCATGACACAGATAACCACAAGGTGTAATTGCTCATCTAGAGCCACACAACCTAGAATGCAAACTCAAGTGGGCCATCAGAAGCATCATTACAAACAAAGCTATTTGGAGGTGGTGGAATTCCAGTTGAGCTATTTCAAATCCTAAGAGACGATGCTGTGAAATTGCTGCACTCAATATGCCAGCAAATTTGGAAAACTCGGCAGTGACCACAGGACTGGAAAACGTCAGTTTTTATTCCAATCCCAAAGAAGGACAATGAAAAAAGAATGTTCATACTACCACACAATTGCACTTATCTCACACACTAGCCGAGTAATGCTCAAAATTCTCCAAGCCAGGCTTCAACAATATGTGAACCATGAACTTCCAGATGTTCAAGCTGGATTTAGAAAAGGCAAAGGAATCAGATATCAAATTGCCAACATATGTTGGATCATCAAAAAAACAAGAGAGTTTCAGAAAAACATCTACTTTTGCTTTATTGACTATGCCTAAGACTTTGACTGTGTGGAACACAACGAACTGGAAAATTCTGAAAGAGATGGGAATACCAATCCTCCTTATCTGCCTCCTGAGAAATCTGTATGCAGGTCAAAAAACAACAGTTAGAACTGGATATAAAACAACAGACTGTTTCCAATTTGGGAAAGGAGTACGTCAAGGCTGTATATTGCCACCCTGCTTATATTACTTCTATGCAGAGAATATAATGAGAAATGCTGGACTGGATGAAGCACAAGCAGGAATCAAGATTGCTCGGAGAAATATCAATAGCCTCAGATATGCACATGACACCACCCTTATGGCAGCAAAGAAGAACTAAAGAACCTCTTGGTGAAAGTGAAAGAGGACAGTGAAAAAGTTGGTTTGAAACTGAACATTCAGAAAACTAAGATAATCACATCTGGTCCCATCACTTCATGGCAAATAAACAATGGATACAATGGAAACAGTAAGAAACTTTATTTTGTGGGGTTCCAAAATCACTGCAGATGGTGACTGCAACCATGAAATGAATAGACACTTGCTCCTTGGAAGAAAAGCTATATGACCAGCCTAGAAAGCATATTAAAAAGCAGAGACATTATTTTGCCAACAAATGTCCATCTAGTCAAACTATAGTTTTTCCAGTAGTCATGTATGTATATGAGGATTGGACTATAAAGAAAGCTGAGTGCTAAAGAACTGATCCTTTTGAACTGTGGTGTTGGAGAAGATTCTTGCGAGTCCCTTTGACTTCAAGGAGATCCAACCTGTCCATCCTAAAGGAAATTGGTCCTGAATATTCACTGGAAGGACTGACGCTGAAGCTGAAACTTCAATACTTTGACCACATGATGCAAAGAACTGACTCATTTGAAAAGACCGTGATGCTGAGAAAGATTGAAGGTGGGAGGGGAAGGGGATGGCAAAGGATGAGATTGCTGGATGGCATCACTGATGTGATGGACATGAGTTTCAGTAGGCTCCAAGAATTGATGATGGTCTGGTAAGCCTCGCGCACTGCAGTCGATGGCGTTGCAAAGAGTCGGACATGACTGAGCAACTGAACTGAATTGAACTGAACTGAAACTATGAAATATACATTATTAAGTCAAAAAGTTAACATGTTGAGTTAAAAGACTATGTCATCTAGGAAAAGACAAAATTCCATATATGTTAGATGTAGATATTAACAGAAGGGAATTAACATTATTATCTGGTTAGAGGAGGATGCAAAAGGTGCTTAAATATCTCTTAGTATGGATTTTTAAAAATTGTTTCTAATTGCCTCAACAAAGCATTAAATTTGTAGAGAATAAATTGCTTCACTTCAAGGAAAGTAAGTAAAGCCATTAAGCAGATGAAATGAATACTAACCCCTTCCCTTTTTTGTTTATTATCACGTTTCTCTCTTATTCCATTGGTTCTACTTCTTATCAGTATTTTCTTCTTATAATACCCATGTTGGTCTCAATGAAGTTAATATTTTACAACATATTTTTACAAAAAAATTCCTTGTTTTCTTTTCCTTTGCAAGTGACTGGAATACTAACAAAATAAATTTTACTTTTTTTTTTTCTCTATTCAAGATTTTCATGATGGAGCATTTGTGAATTTCCCTTTCTGCTAACAGGATTATTAGTGTAAAATATTACTTATATCTTTTAAATTAATTTTATAATATTTCTTAAATTTACATCTTTTAAGAATTTATATCCCTGAAAAGTCACTTATTTGAAATGTTGCTTATTTTAGAAACTGGTTATATAGTTAAAAATGGTAATAGAAGGCACAGATGGTAGAAATGAAAAGAGGTGGACATATTTAAGAGAGAAGAAAACAAATTAGTAGATCTTGATAACTGGTTGGAAGTGAATGGGAAAATACAGAGGGACAATTTAAAGATGTTAATGTTTGCTGTGATATAAGTCAGTATGAAAATGAAAGTGTTAGTCATTCAGTCGTATCCAACTCTGTGATACCATGGTCTGTAGCCTGCCAGACTCCTTTGTCTATGGAATTCACCAGGCCAAGAATATTGGAGTGAGTTGCCATTCCCTTCTCCACGGTATCTTCCCAACCCAGGGATTGAACCCAGGTTTGCTGCATTGCAGGCAGATTCTTTACTGTCTGAGGCACCAGGGAAGCCCTTACAAATCAGGATAAGAAAAACAAAGAGAAAAATAGATTTCTGAGGAAATATGATAATCTGGGGTGTGAACATGTTCAATTTGAGATACCTAGGAAACACTTCTGTGACCATTTGAACTATGGTGCCATGGACTGCATTTTGTAAGAGGGCTGACTCTATAGCATCGACTTTATCATCATACAGTTGTATAGCTAGGTAACTGGATGGGATCACCCAAGGAAGCTGAGTTAGAAAAAGACATAAAGAAATGGTACACAAAATCTCTAGGAAACAAATGCATCATTGATGAGTAGAGAGTAAGGCTTTTTCTAAAGCGAAGCTGGGAGATCTCCATGGAAGGTCTTATAGTGAGGGACATGTAGCATATTTGAAAAATGGAAAGAATTTCACTATGGCTAATGGTGAAATTCATAATTCTTATCTAAAATAGAAAATTGAACTCCAATGACTTATGGTTTCTAACCTAAGAGAAACTGATTTAGCCCTGAACACCTTGGGTTAATGAGTTATTTTGTAGAAAGGAGAATATTAGACTGATGAATTAGTGTCCATAAATCCCAGGTAGAGGAAACAAATGCTACTGCTTTATTTCGTACAATAATAACATTAATGACACAAAGGACTTACTTGGAAAATTGACCATGTAAGATACTGAAATATATTAAAATTGTGACATAAGTACTTAAAAAAAAAAAGTTTAATTCCAGGGAGAGTTTCATTATTTTCTGTCACTGTTTTGAATTTTGAGTTTTTATTTTGTTTGTTTGTTTCCTTTGGTTTATATCCAGGGCTTTTAGTTCAAGATATATAATATAGACATCATAGTGTATGGTTACTTTTTATTGTGTTGTATAATTACCTATGTTGTATTGAATTAAAAAATACTGGAGATATGTATATAGATTACAATATTTTTCCTATATATCATTTTTTTAAAAATCAGGTCATTTTTTCCTAAATTCTGATATTGAGTACTGCTGAAAAATCCACATTTTTGGGCTGTTACATTTTATTTTTTCCTTCTACTTTATCTTACACATGTAATTTATTTTATCTCTCAATAGTTTAAATGTGGTTTAACTTTTTAAATTAATGTTTCAGAAAATGAAAAGCAGGGAATAAATTAAGAGAGGTCAGATCTTTGAATTAAATAAAATTAACTCTTGGGGAAAAATCATAAATCTTTCATGGTGGCTGAATACAGAGTGCTTAACTCTGTATTAATTTGTAGATGTAATTGAAAATAATGAATACTACTTTCTCCAGACCTGAATATTCATTCTTGAGAGAAAGTTAGACTTTTCCTTGATTTACACACAGATCTCAAAATTTCCCACAGCTTTGTGTATTTGTGTGTGTGTGGAGGGGGGTGGATTATGTGCTTTGTTACAACTTTTAGGTTACATAAACTTTCTAAAACAAAGCAGTCCAATATGCACTGGGGCTGAGAAAGACATAGTGACTAGGTACCCAAAAGTCTTCAATGCTTATCACCTCTTCTTTTCCTTTCTTTATTTACCATTATATGCTTTATCATAGTGCAGATTTCTTTTTCCCTTCTGAATTAATAATATAAGCAAGAAGAAAGATCTTAGAGATTGACATATTTTTCCACTTCAGATTTCTAGTAGTGAGAACATGTGTACATCTTAGTTTGGATATGCTAAACATCTCATGTGTGCTAAGTCACTTCAAACTACAAGACTTCTCTGTCCATGGGATTCTCCAGGCCAGAATACTGGAGTGGGTTGTCATGCCCTCCAAGAGGTTGTCCCAACCCAGGGATTGAACCCAAGTCTCTTACATCTCCTGCATTGGCAGGTGGGTTCTTTAACCATTAGTATCACCTGGGAAGCCTTCTGCTTCCCTCAAATCAGTCAGGGACCAGTGACACACTGTATAAACCCAGCTATTGGAGAACCTAGATATGTACCCCAGAGAGACAGTCCTCAGAGTTAGGAGAATCCGTTTGAGTTGAGCAGGTGCCACCAAAGTTGACTAATATTCATGCAACAACGGGATCTTCAGGTAACGATTCTCTACCCTGCCTTATCTGAATTGGTTCAACTCTTTACCCTAGAAATTAAAATAATGCTTTCTCATAACTCACTGATCTGCACATACTTCTCTCCTCTTACAATGTTCTCCTACACTTCCTTAAACCTCACTTCATCAGTAACTTCTCTATCATTCCCTGATCCCGAACAGTCTAAGGCAGGAGTGCCTGTTTCAACATCTCACATTCAGCCTATTCTGGTGTAGCGCTTTGTGTTTCTCTTTAGCATGGCATGCAGTTTATGTCATAAATTATTGATATTTATTTATTCATCATCCTCAATGCTTCATAAAACAAGGCCTATTTCTTTCACTTTTCTATTTTTGCATAAAAAGACTGCAGAGTAAATATTAAACAGATAAACACATTGAGTTACATTTTTACACAAAATTAAATTTGTTGGATCAAAAATTCACAGACACTTAGCATACACTACTTTCTCAAACAAAAGAAAATAAAATGGATTTGTTAAAAAAAGAAGCTAAAATAATTACAGTAAATATGCAAATATGTTGTGACTTACCAGATTAAATTATCATTCCTATATTATTCCTAGATCGGTTGGAAAACATTTTGTAAGAGATTTTTCCATCTATTCTCACAGTTTTTTCATTATTTTTAAAAATGACTAATAAAACATCTTTACATATGATTTCAAGGTATAGACCAATGATTTAAGTAGGTTTTCATCAGATGCCATATACTTTTCTCCTTAAAATTTCTTATTAATCAACATGATGGTATTTGTAATATATAAAGAGAAATCACAGCAGAAAAAAATACATATATACTCTACTATAGTACATCAAATATGTCAAATTGAACATCTGTAATATTACTTCAAATACACATAAAGGGATGTTTTCTATAGAAACATAATAACTTTTATTGTCTTTCTTATAATCATAATTCAGAAAAGCAATGCTCCTGAAAACAATTATTATTATTTTCGATATCATGTAAAACTTAAAACCAAGTATAATATTTTAAAATATTTAAGCAAAAGTATTTAATAGTGGTAACTTCGTAAACTCTATGAACTAATATTGTAAAACTTGATACCAAAATTCAATAAATATGACACAATTGGACTATCCTCTGTGCACATTTTGATTTGTTCTATATGATATTTTATATCTAACATTTACCCAGCTAATATAAAAGATCCTTTCTTAAACAAACCTTCCAGCCCTTGTACTTATTTCTTATTACCTTAAAAACAGTAAGATATAATCTTTAAAATATATTTACTATTGATGCAGTGGTTTGTTTCTTAAATACTCTTATTTAGAAAAAAACAATATATTTAATTAATATAGAGAAATGTGATAAAAATCTCATTTTACAATAAATGTTACTAATCAGAAAAAAATAATATAAAAATAATGATATGGGTCTGACTTCATTTTTTTAACATAAATAGGTTAGTCCACTCAATTTTGAAAATATACTTTGTAGGTAGCATAAACACCGATCAGCAAGTAGTCTGATTCTTATCCCCTTGGGCACGTGACAGGATGACACTTCCCCAACCACCTGAGGTCAGATATGGCCACATTACTTAATCTGGCAATGACTTTCAAGTGTTAATAGTCTGTGGCATGTTCTACCATAAACTTTAAGATGGATTACTTCTGCTGCTGCTAAGTCACTTCAGCCGTGTCTGACTCTGTGCGACCTCATAAACAGCCGCCCACCATCCCTGGGATTCTCCAGGCAAGAACATGGATTACAACTCTCACCAATTCCCTCGTTCAAGATGACCTTTGATGGTTCATATAGTGACTGCTTCACTTTTATGTATTTCTGGTAAGCATCATGATGAACATGTAACCATAAAGTAAACTATGTTTATTCTTGTAATCTATGTTATCAAAGGAGAAGAAAATGTGTTGCAATTATTCATTCAATTCATTTACACTGAAATACATTTTTATACTGAAATAAAACATTCCCACCAACTGGTGTAGCAAAGTACTTGTGTCAGGGCTAATGGTTAAAATGATATATATGTGCATTCATGAAACCAGGTCTCATTTATATTTATAACACAAAGGATAATAGATGACTTCAGATACTCAGAACATATAATCAGATAAAGCTTAAAATGCAAAAAGTACTTATTCATTGATTCACTGGTTTAAAATACATTATTAATTTTAAATAAGCTAATATACATGAAGTACTTATAACAAGATAATAGTTCAGTTCAGGAGCTCAGTTGTGTCCGACTCTTGGTGATGCCATGAATCACAGCACACAGGCCTCCTTGTCCATCACCAGCTCCCGGGGTTCACTCAAACTCATGTCCAAAAAGTTGGTGATGACCTGCAGCCATCTCATCCTCTGTCATCCCCTCCTCCTCCTGCCCCTAATCCCTCCAGCATCAGGGTCTTTTCCAATGAGTCAACTCTTTGCAAGAGGTGGCCAAAGTATTGGAGTTTCAGCTTTAACATCAGTCCTTCCAAAGAACACCAGGACTTATCTCCTTTAGGATGGACTGGTTGAATCTCCTTGCAGTCCAAGGGACTCTCAAGGGTCTTCTCCAACACCACAGTTCAAAAGCATCAATTCTTTGGTGCTCAGCTTTCTTCACAGTCCAACTCTCACAGCCATACATGACCACAGGAAAAACCATAGCCTTGACTAGATGGACCTTTGTAGGCAAAGTAATGCCATTCCTTTTTAATACGCTATCTAGGATGGTCATAACTTTCCTTTCAAGGAGTAAGCATCTTTTAATTTAATGGCTGCAATCACCAAATGCAGTGACTTTGGAGTCCAAAAAAAAAAAAAGTCAGCCACGGTTTTCACTGTTACCTCATCTATTTCACATGAAGTGATGGGACTAGATGCCATGATCTTATTTTTCTGAATGTTGAGCTTTAAGCCAACTTTTTCACTCTCCTCTTTCACTTTCATCAAGAGGCTTTTTCATTCCCCATCACTTTCTGTCATAAAGGTGGTGTCATTTGCACATCTGATGTTATTGCTATTTCTCCCGACAATCTTGATTCCAGCTTGTGCTTCTTCCAGCCCAGCATTTCTCATGATGTACTCTGCAAATAAGTTAAATAAGCAGGGTGACAATATACAGCCTTGACATACTCCTTTTCCTATTTGGAACCAGTCTGTTGTTCCATGTCCAGTTCTAACTGTTGTTTTCTGACCTGCATGTAGGTTTCCCAAGAGGCAGGTCAGGTGGTCTGATATTCCCATCTCTTTCAGAATTTTCCACAGTTTACTGTGATCCACACAGTCAAAGGCTTTGGCATAGTCAATAAAGCAGAAATAGATGTTTTTCTGGGACTCTTACTTTTTCGATGATCCAGCAGGTGTTGGCAGTTTGATCTCTGGTTCCTCTGCCTTTTCTAAAGCCAGCTTGAACATCTGGAAGTTCATGGTTCACGTATTGCTGAAGCGTGGCTTGGAGAATATTGAGCATTACTTTACTAGCATGTGAGATGAGCGCAATTGTGTAGTAGTTTCAGCATTCTTTGGCATTGCCTTTCTTTTGGATTGGAATGAACACTGACCTTTTCCAGTCCTGTGGCCCCTGCTGAGTTTTCCAAATTTGCTGGCATATTCAGTGCAGCACTTTCACAGTATCCTCTTTCAGGATTTGAAATAACTCAACTGGAATTCCATCACCTCCACTAGCTTTGTTCGTAGTGATGCTTTCTAAGGCCCACTTGGCCTCACCTTCCAGGATGTCTGGCTCTAGGTGAGTGATCACACCATCAAGATTATCTGGGTCATGTAACTGTTTTTTGTACAGTTCTTCTGTGTATTCTTGCCACCTCTTCTTAATATCTTCTGCTTCTGTTAGGTCCATACCATTTCTGTCCTTTACCAAGCCCATCTTTGCATGAAATATTCCCTTGGTATCTCTAATTTTCTTGAAGAGATCTTTAGTCTTTCCCATTCTATTGTTTTCCTCTATTTCTTTACATTGATCGCTGAGGAAGGTATTCTTTGGAGCTCTGTATTCAAATGGGAATATCTTTCCCTTTCTCCTTTGTTTCTTTGCTTCTCTTATTTTCACAGCTATTTGTAAGGACTCCTCGGACAGTCAGTTTGCTTTTTTGCATTTCTTTTCCATGGGAATGGTCTTAATTGCTGTCTCTCATACAATGTCACGAACCTCCATTCATAGTTCATCAGGCGCTCTGTCTATCAGATCTAGTCCCTTAAATCTATTTCTCACTTCCACTGTATAATCATAAGGGATTTGATTTAGGTCATACCTGAATGGTCTAGTGGTTTTCCCTACTTTCTTCAATTTAAGTCTGAGTTTGGCAATAAGGAGTTCATGATCTGAGACATAGTCAGCTCCCGGTCTTGTTTTTGCTGACTGTATAGAGCCTCTCCACCTTTGGCTGCAAAGAATATAATCAATCTGATTTTGGTGTTGACCATATGGTGATGTCCATGTGTAGAGTCTTCTCTTATGTTGTTAGAACAGTGTGTTTGCTATGACCAGTGTGTTCTCTTGGGAAAACTCTATTAGCATTTGCCCTGCTTCATTCCGTACTCCAAGGCCAAATTTGCCTGTTACTCCAGGTGTTTCTTGACTTCCTACTTTTGCATTCCAGTCCCCTATAATGAAAAGGACATCTTTTTTGGGTGTTAGTTCTAAAAGGTCTTGTAGGTCTTCACAGAACTGTTCAACCTCAGATTCTTCAGCATTACTGGTTAGACCACATGCTTGGATTACTGTCATATTGAATGGTGTGCCTTTGATACAAACAGAGATCATTCTGTCATTTTTGAGACTGCATCCAAGTACTGCATTTGGGACTCTTTTGTTGACCATGATGGCTACTCCATTTCTTCTAAGGGATTCCTGCCCGCAGTAGTAGATATTATGGTCATCTAAGTTAAATTCACCCACTCCAGTCCATTTTAGTTTTCTGATTCCTAGAACGCTCTTGCCATCTACTATTTGACCACTTTCTATTTGCCTTGATTCATGGACCTGGCCTTCCAGGTTCCTATGCAATATCGCCCTTTACAGCATCTGACCTTGCTTCTATCACCAGTCACATCCACAGCTGGGTATTGTTTTTGCTTTGGCTCCATCCCTTCATTCTTTCTGGAGTTATTTCTCCACTGATCTCTAGTAGCATATTGGGCACCTACTGACCTGGGGAGTTCCTCTTTCAGTATCCTATCATTTTGCCTTTTCATACTGTTCATGGGGTTCTAAAGGCAAGAATACCGAAGTAGTTTGCCATTCCCTTCTTCAGTGGACCACATTCTGTCAGACCTCTCCACCAAGACCTGCCCGTCTTGGGTGGCCCCACATGGCATGGCTTAGTTTCATTGAGTTAGACAAGGCTGTGGTCCGTGTGATCGAATTGGATATTTTCCTTGGATGAGGGGTATCTCCTCACGGCCGCCCCTCCTGACCTTGTACATGTAGTACCTTCTCTCGGCCCTCCTGCAACCATGCAGCCGCCGCTCGTTGGATGTGGGGTAGCTCCTCTCAGCCGCCGCTCCTGACGTTGGGCATGAGATAGCTCCCCTCTGCCGCTCCTGCACCGTAGCAGCCTGGTGCCCTTGGTCGCTGCCCCTGACCTTGTGCATACATTAAAAACTATGCAAATGTTAACTGTTTTTATATTCTTATTTGACAAATACTTTTTGAGCTCAATTTAAAATTATATAATATTCTCAGAGATAGAAATGTAGCACAAAAAAAATAGGAAAAAAAAATTCTTGCCTTCTTGCAACTTCTATTCTTTTAGAACCAGACACATTATTCAGACATAAATGCCTTAGTTAATGGAGAAGACAATGGCAACCCACTCCAGTACTCTTGTCTGGAAAATCCCATGGACAAAGGAGCCTTGTAGGCTGCAGTCCATGGGGTCGCTGAGAGTCGGGCATGACTGACAGACTTCACGTTCACGTTTCACTTTCATGCATTGGAGAAGGAAATGGCAACCCACTCCAGTGTTCTTGCCTGGAGAATCCCAGGGATGGAAGAGCCTGGTGGGCTGCCATCTATGGGGTTGCATAGAGTCAGACACGACTGAAGCAACTTAGCAGCAGCAGCAGCAGCCTTAGTTAAAATTATTACAAAACAAAAAGAAGGTGGGAAGAGTGGGGAGTCTATAGTCTAAAAATGGACATTCAGTTTTAAAGAGTATAAAAGAGATGGCATCACTGAGAAGGCAACATTTCTACAAAGTCTTAGAAAGGGGTCAAATTAGTTAGGTCTTTGAGGAAAGTGCTTTCTAAGCACATGGGCTAGTAATAGTGATGTCCATATGGCTGGAACATACCTGGTGATACTGGGAAAGGCATAGTGCCCTGAACAGTTGGCTCTAGTGAGAAAAAGAGAAAATAGTGGTATAAGAATCAAAATTGAAAACTGAGGCTGCTATGGGTCAGAGCCTACAGGGAATCTTCAGTTCAGTTCAGTTTAGTCGCTCAGTCATGTCCACTCTTTGTGACCCCATGAATTGTAGCACGCTAGGCCTCCCCGTCCATCACCACCCCCAGGAGTTCACCCAAACTCTTGTCTATTGAGTCGGTGATGCCATTCAGCTATCTCATCCTCTGTCATCCCCTTCTCCTCCTAAAAAAGATTGATTTGATTTTCTATGAAACAGGAAGTCATGGGATGGTTGGGTCTGGGGATGCAGTTTGGTATGTTACATTTTGAAATAAATCACTCTAATCGCTTGTGTTGAATGAGGTAAAGGCCTAAACTTATAGGTTCACCTAGAGCCAGACAACCTGGAGTGTGAAGTCAAGTGGGCCTTAGGAAGCATCACTACAAACAAAGCTAGTGGAGGTGATGGAATTCCAGTTGAGCTATTTCAAATGCAAAAAGATGACACTATTAAAGTGCTGCTATCAAATGGATAAGAAAGCTGTGGTACATATACACAATGGAGTATTACTCAGCCATTAAGAAGAATACATTTGAATCAGTTCTAATGAGGTGGATGAAACTGGAGCCGATTATACAGAGTGAAGTAAGCCAGAAAGAAAAACACCAATATAGTATACTAACACACATATATAGAATTTAGAAAGATGATAATGATAACCCTGTATGTGAGACAGCAGAAGAGAGACAGATGTTTAGAACAAACTTTTGAACTCTGTGGGAGACGGAGAGGGTGGGATGATTTGGAAGAATGGCATTGAGACATGTATACTATCATGTAAGAAACAAATCGCCAGTCTAGGTTCGATACAGGATACAGGATGCTTGGGGCTGGTGCATGGGGATGCCCCAGAGAGATGATATTGGGAAGGAGGTGGGAGGGGGTTCAGGATTGGGAACTCATGTACACCCGTGGCAGATTCATGTCAATGTATGACAAAACCAATACACTATTGTAAAGTAAAATTAAAAAAAAAAATAAAGTGCTGCTATCAATATGCCAGCACATTTGGAAAACTAAACAGTGGCCACAAGACTGGAAAAGGTAAGTTTTCATTTCAATCCAAAGAAAGGTAATGCCAAAAAATGCTCAAACTACTGCACAATTGCACTCATCTCACATGCTAGTAAAGTAATGCTCAACATTCTCCAAGCCACGTTTCAACAGTACATGAACCGTGAAATTCCAGATGTTCAAGCTTGTTTTAGAAAAGGGAGAGCAACCAGTGATCAAATTGCCAATATCCCTGGATCATGGAAAAAGCAAGAGAGTTCCAGAAAAATATCTATTTCTGCTTTATTGACTATGCCAAAGCCTTTGACTGTGTGGATCACAATAAACTGTGGAAAATTCTGAAAGAGATGGGAATACCAGACCACCTGAGCTGCCTCTTGAAAAACCTGTATGTAGGTCAGGAAGCAACATTTAGAACTGGACATGGAACAACAGACTGGTTCCCAGTAAAGGCGTACGTCAAGGCTGTATATTGTCACCCTTCTTATTTAACTTATATGCAGAGTACATCATGAGAAACACTGGGCTGGAAGAAGCACAAGCTGGAATCAAGATTGCCGGGAGAAATATCAATAACCTCAGATATGCAGATGACACCACCCTTACGGCACAAAGTGAAGAACTAAAGAGCATCTTGATGAAGTGAAAGAGGAGAGTGAAAAAGTTGGCTTAAAGCTCAACATTCAGAAAACTAAGATCATGGCATCTGGTCCCATCACTTCATGGCAAATAGATGGGGAAACAGTGGAAACAGTGTCAGACTTTATTTTTTTGGGCTCCAAAATCACTGCAGATGGTGATTGCAGTCATGAAATTAAAAGACATTTACTGCTTGGAAGGAAAGTTATGACCAACCTAGACAGCATATTAAAAAGCAGAGACGTTACTTTGCCAACAAAGGTCCATCTAGTCAAGGTTATGATTTTTCCAGTAGTCATGTATGGATGCGAGATTTGGACTATGCAGAAGGCTAAGCACCAAACAATTGATGCTTTTGGACTGTCATGTTGGAGAAGACTCTTGAGAGTCCCTTGGATTGCAAGGAGATCCAACCAGTCCATTCTAAAGGAGATAAGTCCTGGGTGTTCATTGAAAGGACTGATACTGAAGTGAAATTCCAATACTTCAACCACCTGATGTGAAGAGCTGACTCTTTTGAAAAGACCCAGATGCTGTGAAAGATTGAAGGCAGGAGGAGACGGGGAAAACAGAGGATGAAATGGTTGGATGGCATCACCCACTCAAAGGACATGAGTTTGGGTGGGCTTCAGGAGTTGGTGTTGGACAGGGAGGCCTGGCGTGCTGCAGCTCATGGGGTCACAAAGAGTAGGACATGACTGAGTGATTGAACTGAACTGAACTGAACTGCATATATGATTTTTAAATAGGAAGCCAAAATGCTTAGTCATGTACAGGTAATATTGCAACTGAGCACATATAAACATTTAATTATTTTTAAAATCTGAGTTATAGCAGCTCTCCACGTTGCCCAGCTTGCTGTACATTTGTGGAAAATTTTTCTGAGTTGAGAAGATAATATTGCTTTCTTTTTTCGCTGCCAAGAAAACCACCAAATTCAGTAATTAGGGCACTCATATGTCTATATTTCATATTTTAGAAATAAGTTATTATTGGATATTACATTGAACAAAAAATTTTCCTACATTCCAAAGAACTTAGGAAAAATTGACTTATTTGTGAGGAAATCACATACTTCCTTGACTTTTTAAAAGACTCTTCCCTCTATAATAAATTGTTTCTAAAATAAGACAAAACCAGTATTAAGTACGTTTCTTTTTCTCCTGAAGTGAATTAGAGAAATCTCCTGAAAACTATTTTTAGTAATCTTTAATTGCTTTTTCTCTTGTTTGCTGCATGCAAGGTATCTGTGATAAGTTTTTACCGAATTAGCAGTTGCATTTTTAACACTGTCACTGACACTGCTGATTAAAACCAGAAAGAATAGTCATCACTTTTTTCTGTAACTCAGAGACACTTGCCTACAATTTCAACTTATATTGGATTTGTGGTTTTAAATTGGTTTAGTTGTTGAAGACATGCTGTTTAAGCAATCCAATATTTGTAGAAAGAATAGAATTTTTTTTACTGATAATGGTTTCTGAAAATATATTGACTAATCAAGGAGCAGAAGATAACCTAGCTAGATAGCTCATATTATGCTTCTGAAGAATAAAAATGCATTTAAATAAAAAGGATAAACTTTTACATTAAATATTGCCAGAATTATTTTCTTGGTATCACATTTACCTAGAGTTAATTGTTGGCTTCTCTATTATCTAGCTGATCGTGGGTGACTTACTTAAATAGTCAAAGCTTTGTTTTCTAATTTAAAATGTTCAAATTATAGGACAACCTAAACCAAGTAAAGTTTCTCTGGAACAAATTTGAAAATTCCTATGCAGAGTGTCATAAAATTCCTTAACAATTTACAATGGCTCATATAATCCAGAAATCCCACTACTGGGTCTATATCAAGACAAAACTATAATTTTAAAAAATACATGAACCCCTATGTTCATAACAGCACTATTCACAATAGCCAAGACATGAAAACACGCTAAATGTCCATCAACAGATGAGTGGATAAAGGAGACGTGGTACAATGGAATATTCTTCAGACATAAAAAGAATGAAATAATGTCATTTGCAGCAACATGAATTCAAATACAGAGTACCATACCAAGTGAAATAAGTCAGAAAGAGAAAGACAAATACTATATCGCTTACATTTCAAATCTGAAACATGGCAAAAAATGAACCTATCTTCCAAACAGAAACAGACTCATAAACATAGAGGATAGACCAGACTTGTGGTTGCCAAGGGGGTGGTATGGACTGGGAGTTTGGGGTTAGTATATGCAAAATATTACATTTAGAATGGATAAAAACAAGGTTCAACTCTATAGCACAGGGAACTATATCCAATCTCCTAGGATAAACCATAATGGAAAAGAATATAAAAAAGAATATGCATGTGTATAACCGAGTCACTTTGCTATACAACATAAATTAACACAACATTGTTACGCAACTATACTTCAATTTTAAAAAAAATTGCAATGGCTAAACACTGTAGCCGACATCATAGCTAATGATGATGATGAAGATCAGTGACCAGTGATGATCATGAAGACTGGAAGGGGAAGAAGAAATATCAAGGGTTCACAGAGGTATAAAAATAATAGTCTTCACTGAAAAGTATACACAAAGGTCTTAGAAAAAGGTCTTTTATAACAAATTTCCTCTGCTGGAGATACTTTATTCACATATTTTTAAACACATAATTTATTATGTGCAAAAATATTATGTACTAATTGGTGAAATAGGAAAGAAATAAGATAATATTAAGGAAATTTCAAAAGAGTGCATATAAAATTAACTGTTAAAAATAAATTTTATTGAAATATACTTCATATACAACAAAGTTCATCTTTTGTAAGCAGTAATTCAATGTTTTCTAGTCCTAAAAGTGTCAGATATGACTCAGCGACTAAACAACAAGAAGTATATTCACAGGGTTATACCTTCATCATCACTGTCTAATTCTAAATTATTTTTGCTTACCACAGAAAAAATAGGTATGAACCATTAAAAAGTCTTACCCATTTTAAGTCACTCCAAATAATTTCCATTTGTCCCCTTAAGCCCCTGAAAAACATAAACCTACTTTCTGTCTCTACAGTTTTGTCTAGTGTGGACATTTCACATAAACGGTATTATATAATATGTGACATCTTATGTCTGGTTCCTTTCTTTTTTTTTTTTTTTTTTTTGTCTGGTTCCTTTCATTTGACACAATGTTGTCAAGTTTTATACTTATTGCACCAATAGCAAAATTATGTTTTCTTTTATGACTGAATAATATTCCCTTGATTGTAGCTATATCACATATTGTTTATCCATTCATTAATTGATGAACACATGCCTTGTGTCTATAACTTGGCTGTTATAAATAATGCTTATACAAACATTTATGTACATGCTTTTCTGCGGATGTATATTTTAATTTATCTTGGGTGTATACCTAGGATTAGAATTACTTGTTTATGGAGCAACTATTACATTGTAAGATATACTATTAAATTTAATTCAAATATCTAACCCCATAACTACTAATATTTTCTGAATTAAATAATTTACCTAATAAATAAAAAAAATTGATAGTATAGAATGTAAACTACAACAGTGACAAGAATTAAAACTGCTGTAATAAATGGAAAAAGATCTGTGTTCTTGAGGAGCTTGAAGTCTTAGTTTAGACAGGCACATAATGAGGAGAAAAGGTCCTTCAATAAAATCATTTCTCTTTCTATAAAGCAGAAATATTTCCTGTTCTAAAAATGCCTTCAGATACCTAAAAAAATGCATGTTAATTCAGAGGACTTTAGTGAAGAATAAAATGGATATACATTCATGATTCATATAAAAGTTGCTGTCATCATCATGATGTTGCAATCTGTCATGTTAGTCATAAAAATCAAATAATGCAAAAGAAGTGTAGAATTTCATGACACATATTGGAGAAACAAAGTTAAAGATGCTATGAAACATCAAGCCCCTCATATATGGGTTTCATATGGCCTCAAACTCATGAATATTCTACATGTAGTCTATTTTTTTTTTTCTTTCCCAGGGTGGAGGTCACCTGTTCCCAGATGCTTCTTGGTTTACCAGTTTTCTTCACCCAATTCTGAAGGATACTTAAGGATTCTCTTACTGACTGGACAGTTAAATCTTTGTTTAACCTTAGATGTGGAGTGTTGATGATCATAATCATAACTGGTAGCTCTGGGCACACTATTAACTATAGTCCATAGGAGGCCCTTCTCTCATCTATCTCTCTGCATTTTATTTTACCTATCTTCTCTTTTCTCATTTATTACCTCATTAACTCCTTCCCATAAGTAGTTATTCTAATGTGTTTAAAGTTCATATTTTTGCTATGTTTTCTTTTGACATTGTTTATTGCTTTTTTGTATATGTGTATTCTTTGATTCAGTTCAGTTCGGTTGCTGAGTCATTTCCAACTCTCCCGCATGACTGCAGCATGCCTGGATTCCCTGTCCATCACCAGCTCCCTGAGTTTGCTCAAACCCATGTCCATAGAGTCAGTGATGCCATCCAATCATCTCATCCTCTGTCGTCCCCTTCTCCTCCTGCCTTCAATCTTTCCCAGCATCAGGGCCTTTTCAAATGAGTCAGTTCTTCACATCAGGTGGCCAAAGAATTGGAGCTTCAGTTTCAGCATCAGTCCCTCCAAATGGATATTCAGAACTGATTTCCTTTAGGATTGGCTGGTTGGTTCTCCTTGCAGTCCAAGGGACTCAAGAGTCTTCTCTAACACCCCAGTTCAAAAGCATCAATTATTCAGTGCTCAGCTTTCTTTATGGTCCAACTCTCACATCCATACATGACTACTGGAAAAACCATGGCTTTGACTAGACGGACCATTGTCTGCAAAGTAGTATCTTTGCTTTTTAATATGCTGTCTAGTTTTGTTATAGCTTTTCTTTCAAGGAGTAAGTATCTTTTAATTTCATGGCTGCAGTCACCAATCTGTGGTGATTTTGGAGCCCAAGAAAACAAAGTCTGACGCTGTTTGCACTGCACTCCCATCTATTTTCCATGAAGTGATGGGACCAGATGCCATGATCATAGTTTTCTGAATGTTGAGTTTTAAGCCAGCCTTTTCACTCCTTTCACTTTCTTCAGAGGCTCTTTAGTTCCTCTTCACTTTTCTATTATGTATTTTACTGTGTTTCTTACTTTCTTTTCAATAGTTACAATTTCCAAAGAATTCATATTGCTATTGTACATTTAAACCACTGCTTCTAATTACTGCATGTCATTAAAATAGATAACATCCATTTACACCTCTTTCATGGTAGATAGATACACTAACTCTTCACCAACACAAAAGTATACACATACAACAGTAATGGCAACATATTAGTACTAACATCCTTAGATATTTTACCTTTTGAACCACTGTGCATATTTCTCTAGGTTATATAGCTAAATATGGAATATCTGGATTTTGCTTTATACAGATACTTAATTTACTTAAGTAGTGCCAGATTATAAGTGAAAATGGCTACATGTCAGTCTAGTCTCAACCAACAATCCAGCAAACCACTAGATATCCCAAACCCAATTCCCCACCAATTGACATCATTCAGTTTTCTAATTGTTTTCTTCAGTCTACCTTGGTGTAAAGGGAAATCTCATTGTTTTTATTTGAATTTTTTCCTGATCATTAGTACATTTGTTTATTTTGGGGGGAATTCTCCTTCCTAAAAATGCCTATTCATATTCTTATCAACATTAGCTTCCGCAGTCATAAAAAGAAAAGATTATACTACAAAGTTAAAACTGTTTATTCTTGTTTATATTGAAATAAGGAATTCCTGCACCACAAGGGGATTGATGCTATTTTTAGAATTATCTAGGCATGTGTCTCTTATGAAAAAAATTCAGTTCTGGCCCTGACTTTTCAAATAAAATTTGTATTAACATAATCAGAAGATAGAACTATAATCTATTAACTTATCAACACTAGATATCTCAGCTTGGGTTAAAATGAGCATGGGGATTTTTATTGAGGGATTAACTTATTGAGAACAATTTCCCGTCATCTTTTTATATGGAAACCTTGCTGAAAATAGCTATTGCAAACTGGTTCTGGAGATTTAAGCATATTAAACATATTAGATGTCAGAAAAAAGAAAAACATATTTCATCTGTTCCCTGTTATTCTAATTTTAATTTACTCCATATATAGGACTGTATTAATTTTAGAATTGTTTGTAACATACTCCTATGTGCTATAGCCATTTCTGTTTAAAATGCAGATAGATGTTAAAGAGAATAATGAGCTTCTGTCATCTAATCCTGGAGAAGGTAATGGCACCCCACTCCAGTACTCTTGCCTGGAAAATCCTATGGATGGCAGAGCCTGGTGGGCTGCAGTCCATGGAGTTGCTAAGAGTCAGACACGACTGAGCGACTTCCCTTTCACTTTTTACTTTCACACATTGGAGAAGGAAATGGTGACCCACTCCAGTGTTCTTGCTTGGGGAATCTTGGGGACGGAGGAGCCTGGTGGGCTGCCATCTGTGGGGTTGCACAGAGTCGGACACGACTGAAGCGACTTAGCAGCAGCAGCAGTCATCTATCCAGTTGCTTTCCTCTCCATTACCTAAGAAAATTTTGTTATGAAATAAACTTTAAAAAGCACAGAAATAAAAAAAGGTTATCACACATATGTGTGCAAAGAGTCATCATAAATGGAAAGACATTTTTAGGTCCGAAATCTGAAATCAAAATGTTTTCAGGGCTGAAATCCTTCAGAAGTCTAGGAGGGATTATTCCTTGCCTCCTCCAGCTTGGTGCCCCCAGGCATTCCTTTACCTGTGGCTGCATAATTCCAATTTCTGCCTTCATCTTCACATGACTTTTTCCTTGTATTTCTTCTCAGTGTGTCTCTTATATGGATGCTTGTCTTTGAATTTAGGACCATATGGATTATTGAGGATGATCTCATCTTGAGATCCTTAATTATATTACATTTTAAAGATAAGTTTTCAAACTGAAGTTGCATTCACAGATGCAAGGGTTAGGAAGTGGAGATATATTTTTATATTGAGGACACCATTTCAATCACTGCAATTATCATATTAATCTTTAAGACTATGCAGGACTGAGGAGAAAGCAGCAGTGACCCCACAAGAGACTGACCCAGACTAGCCTGTGAGTGTCCAGGAGTCTCTGGTGAAGATGTGGGTCAGCGGTGGCCTGCTGCAGGGTCAGGGGCACTGAATGTGATAGAGCATGGATCAGATCTTTTGAAGGAGGTTGCTATTATTTTCGTTACCTCCACAACAGTCTGGTCTCAGGCCAAACAACAGCGAGGGAACAACCCCAAGCATCAAGGGAAAATTGGATTAAAGATTTACAGAGTATGGCTCAGTATTCTTACCATGAGAACACCATGAAAGTATGAAAAGGAAAAAATGTAAGACACTGAAAGATGAGCTCCCCAGGTAGGTAGGTGCCTAATATGTTACTGGAGATCAGTGGAGAAATAATGCCAGAATGAATGAAGAGATGGAGCCAAAGTAAAAATAACACCTAGTTGTGGATGTGACTGGTGATGGATGTAAAGTCCGATGCTGTAAAGAGCAATATTGCATAGGAACCTGGAATTTTAGGTCCATGAATCAAGGCAAATTGGAAGTGATCAAACAGGAGTTGGCAAGAGTGAACTTTGATATTTTAGGAATTAGAGAATTAAAATGTACTGGAATGGGTGAAGTTAATTCAGATGACCATTATATCTACTATTGTGGGCAAGAATGCCTTGGAAGAAATGGAGTAGCCATCATAGTCAACAAAAGAGTCTGAAATGCAGTGCTTGGATGCATCTCACAAGTGACAGAATGATCTCTGTTCGTTTCCAAGGCAAACCATTCAGTATCACAGTAATCCAAGTCTATTCCCCTACCAGTAATGCTGAAGAAGCTGAAGTTGAATGGTCTTATGGAGACCTACGAGACCTTCTAGAACTAATATGCAAAAAAGATGTCCTTTTCATTATAGGGGACTGGAATGCAAAAGTAGGAATTCAAGAAATACCTGGAATAATGAGCCAAAAATTGGCTGTGGAATGCATAATGAAGCCGGGCAAAGGCTAATAGAGTTTAATCAAGATAATGCATTGGTCATAGCAAACACCCTCTTCCAACAACACAAGAGAAGACTCTACACATGGACATCACCAGATGGTCAACACCAAAATCAGATTGATTATATTCTTTGCAGCCGAAGATGGAGAAGCTCTATACAGTCGGTAAAAACAAGACCAGGAGCTGACTGTGGCTCAAATCATGAACTCCTTATTGCCAAATTCAGAGTTAAATTGAAGAAAGAAGGGAAAACCACTAGACATGATTCAGTTCAGTTCAGTCGCACAGTCATGTCGGACTCTTTGCAACCCCATGAATCACAGTACTCCAGGCCTCCCTGTCCATCACCAACTCCTGGAGTTCACTCAAACTCATGTCCATTGAGTTGGTGATGCCCTCCAGCCATCTTATTCTGTGTAGCCCCCTTCTCCTCCTTCCCCCAATCCCTCCCAGCATAAGGGTCTTTTTTCCAATGAGTTAACTCTTCACATGAGGTGGCCAAAGTATTGGAGTTTCAGCTTCAGCATCAGTCCTTCCAATGAACACCCAGAACTGATCAATTAGGTATGACCTAAATCAAATCCCTTATGACTATACAGTGGAAGTGACAAATAGCTTTAAGGTATTAGATCTGATAGACAGAGTGCCTGAAGATCTATGGACGGAGGTTCATGACATTATACAGGAGGCAGTGATCAAGACCATTCTCAAGAAAAAGAAATGCAAAAAGGCAAAATGGTTGTCTGAGGAGGCCTTACAAACAGCTGTTAAAAGAAGAGAAGAGAAGACAAAGGAGAAAGGGAAATATATACCCATTTGAATGCAAAGTTCTAAAGAATAGCAAGGAGATATAAGAAAGCCTTCCTAAGGGATCAATGCAAAGAACTAGAGGAAACAATAGAATAGGAAAGACTAGAGATCTCTTCAAGCAAATTAGAGATACCAAGGGAACATTTCATGCAAAGATGGGCTCGATAAAGGACAGAAATGGTATGGATCTAACAGAAGCAGAAGATATTAAGGAGAAGTGGCAAGAATACACAAAAGAACTGTACAAAAAAGAGCTTCAAAACTCAGACAATCATGATAGTGTGATCACTCACTTAAAGCCAGACAACCTGGAATGTGAAGTCAAGTAGGCCTTAGGAAGCATCACTAAAAACAAAACTAGTGGAGGTGATGGAATTCTAGTTGAGCTACAAATCCTGAAAGATGATGCTGTGAAAGTGCTGCACTCAATATGTCAGCAAATTTGGAAAACTCAGCAGTGGCCACAGGACTGGAAAAGGTCAGTTTTCATTCCAATCCCAAAGAAAGGCAATGCCAAAGAGTGCTCCAACTACTGCATAATTGCACTCCTCTCACATGCTAGTAAAGTAATGCTCAAAATTCTCCAAGACAGGCTTCAACAGTGCATGAACTGTGAATTTCCAGATGTTCAAACTGGATTTAGAAAAGGCAGAGGGACTAGATATCAAATTGCCAACATCTGTTGGATCATCAAAAAAAAACACAAGAGAATCCCAGGAAAACATCTGCTTGCACTTTATTGGCAATGTCAAAGACTTTGACTGTGTGAAACAGAAGAAATTGTGGAAAATTCTGGAAGAGATGGGAATACCAGACCACCTGACCTGCCTTCTAAGAAATCTGTATGCAGGTAAGGAAGCAACCGTTAGAACTGGGTGTGGAACAACAGACTGCTTCCAAATCGGGAAAAGAGTATGTGAATTCTCTATATTGTCACCCTGCTTATTTAACTTTTATGCATATTACACCATGAGAAACGCTGGACTGGATGAAGCACAAGCTGGAATCAAGATTGCCAGGAGAAATACTGATAACCTCAGATATGCAGATGACACCACCCTTATGGACAAAAGTGAAGAAGAACTAAGGAGCCTCTTGATGAAAGTGATACAGGAGAGTGAAAATGTTGGCTTAAAACTCAACATTCAGAAAACTAACATCAAGGCATCGGTTCCCATCACTTCATGGCCAAAAGATTGGGAAATAGTGGAAACTGACAGACTTTAATTTTGGGGGCTTCAAAGTTACTGCAGATTGTGACTGCAGTCATGAAATTAAAATACACTTGCTCTTCGGAAGAAAAGTTATGACCAATCTAGACAGCGTGTTAAAAGGCAAGACCTTACTCTGCCAACAAAGGTCCGCCTTGTCAAAGCTATGTTTTTTCCATTTGTCACGTATGGATGTGAGAGTTGGACTATAATGAAAGCTGAGTACCGAAGATGATGCTTTTGAACTGTGTTTTTGGGGAAGACTCATTAGAGTTGTTTGGACTGCAATGGAATGCAACCATTCAATTCTAAACGAAATCAGTCCTGCATGTTCATTGGAAGGACTGAAGCTGAAGCTGAAACTCCAATACTTTGGCCTCCTGATGTGATGAACTGACTCATTGCAAAAGACCCTAATGCTGGGAAAGATTGAAGGCAGGAGGAAAGGGAGATGACAAAGGATGAGATGGTTGGATGGCATCTCTTCCTCAATGGACCTGAGCCTGAGTAAGTTATGGGTGTTGGTGATGGTCAGGGAAGCCTGGCCTGATGCAGTTCATGGAGTAGCAAAGAGTTGGGTATGACTGAGCAACTGAACTGAACTGAAGTGAAGACTATGCATTCATTTTTTGTTAGAAAAATTTATAAGTGTAATCACACTTTAGATACTATTTTGTACATGACTTTTCTCACTAAATTCTATATGATCACATTTTTATTGTGTTGCTTCATAGAGAACCAGCATATTTGTTTTCATTGCTGTGCAAAATGTTTGATTTTATGAAAATATCACATATAATGTATATACTTTTTTCTTAACAGACATCTGGGTTGTGTCTGTATGTTGGGGTATTATATACATTATATAAATGGCCATAATCATTTTTTCATATATGTAGTCAGTTGTTTTTTTCTTCCAAAGTCCATATATGTCAATTTGAAATTTTTGCAATCCTATTAATTTGTTTTTATTAGCTACTGTTTCATTTGGCTTTTACTCATTTGTTATTGCTTGATATTATACTTACTACTATTTGATTGAAAGACCAATATATTATACGTAAAATTTTAAACATAACTTGAAGTATGTGATCATTTTCCATAGTTGGTTACACATGTCTTCATGATAGGTAGGATAACTTATTCTAATGAGATATTGAGCTAGTCAAGTCTAAGATTTTTCATTTGTTTCTTTATTATGAGTTTTAACTTTTGGCATACCAGCTTAAAGTTTGAGATATTTATTAGATCAGGTCTCCTTAACGGACCTGAAAGATTAATGTTAAGTCTGCAATATACAAAATAACTCTAGGAATCTTCTCAGCTTTTCAATCTACTGTATTCTTCATGGCCTCTCTTTTTCCCTAGTGCTTCATAGGGAAAGAATTTTATAAAAGTCCAGTTCACTCATATTTCTCACCTCTCTAAAATCTTGCTTTCTTGAATTATTCCTGCCTTATAGGTCTTCAGTGAATTTATATATGTCTGATTTTCAAGTTTTTTTGTAAGTGGTTTGGTGTTTGATATTTTCATAACTAGAAGTCAGGAAACTTCCAGCAACTTTGAATGACAAAGCAGTCCCAATTCAGTAAACAGAATGTCCAAACCAAGATATTATTCAAAATTCTGGACTTGATTAATCATTAATTATTCTCTTTCTGAACAGCTTGGACCTGCTTCAGGCTGGACACCTACTATGATTAAATGGAGTTGGTCCTTCTCACTCTTCTTTCATCCTGCTTATGACTTCCCCTGCTTTCCTGCTGCTAATCTTCTGTTTAGATTCTGGTCAAAAAAGAGAGGCAGAGCACACCATGCATACTACATCATGTGAAATGCTGTGCTGGATGAATCACAAGCTGAAGTCAAGATTGCTAAGAGAAATATAAACAGCCTCAGATATGAATGTGATACCACCCAAATGGTACAAAGTGAAGAGGAACTAAAGAGCTGCTTGGTAAGGGTGAAAAAGGAGAGTGAAAAGCTGGCTTAAAACTCAACTTTCAACAAACGAAGATCATGGCATCTGACCCATCACTTCATGGCAAATAGATAGGAAACAGTGAAAACATTGACAGTTTTTTTTTTTTTTTTTGGGGGGGGGTGGTGTGCTCCAAAATCAATGCAGGTGGTGTCTGCAGCCATGAAATTAAAAAAAAAAAATTTGCTCTTTGGAAGAAAAGCTATGATAAACCTAGACAGCATATTAAAAAGCAGAGTCATCACTTTGCCAGCATAAGTCTGTCTAGTCAAAGCTATGATTTTTCCAGTAATCATGTATGGATGTGAGAGTGACTATAAGAAAGGCTGAGTGCCAAAGAATTGAGGCTTTCAAATTGTGGTGCTGGAGAAGACTCTTGAGAGTCCCCTGGACAGCAAAGAGACCAAACCCATCAATCCTAAAGGAAATCAACCCTGAGTATTTATAGCGAGGACTAATGCTGAAACTGAATCTCTAATACTTTGACCATCTGACTCAAAGAGAGCCAACTCACTGGAAAATTGATGTTGGGAAGATTGAGGGCAGGAGGAGAAGGGGATGACAGAGGATGAGATGGTTGGATGGCATCCCGGATTCAGTGGACATGAATATGAGTGAACTCTGGGAGACGATGAAGAACAAGGAAGCCTGGCACGCTGCAGTTCAAGGGGTCACAAAGACTGGAACACTAGTGACCAAACAACAATCATCTTATATAGATACAATAAAAGAAAAGAAAATTCTCCTTGTGATGAGAACTTTCAGGATCTACTCTCTTAACAACTTCCTTATATATCACAGAGTAGTGTTAACCACAGTCATCATATTGTACATTACAGCCCTCATACTTATTTAACTTATAACTGAAACTCCCTTTTGACAAAATCATGCTAATCATCTATCCACACGCTATGTTTAATTCTAAGTGTATACTGTTTCCTAGGGGACTCTAAAATCCAAAATTGTGACATTCTAAAGAGAAGTTCTGTGGGATCCTATAGCAATTTAAAAATGTAGTCAAAGGGTCTTTGATTTGAGGGAAGAGAGGCTGCAATAGAGAGAGCAAAGAGAAACCTTACTTGTCAATTTTATCTCTTTTAAGTAAGCTGGGAAGAAAAATGCTACTTTTCTCATTCTTTAAACCACCAACAACTCACACAGCATGCACAACCGTAACAACAAAGAATATTTTAAAATTTGTAGCTTATGAAACACAATTGGGATGTGAATTAAAATAGAAAATAGAAAAAAAAATTAGTTGAATGCATAGTATAACTATAACCAATGGAAGAGACATTTTCTATCCACCAAAAATCTATGCTTCAGTTCAGTTCAGTGACTCAGTCGTGTCCGACTCTTTGCGACGCCATGAATTGCAGCACAGCAGGCCTCCCTGTCATTCACCAACTCCTGGAGTTCACTCAAACTCACATCCATTGTGTCGGTGATGCCAACCAGCCATTTCATTCTCTGTGGTCCCTTTCTCCTCCTGCCCCCAATCCATCCTTGCATCAGAATCTTTTCCAATGAGTCAACACTTCTCATGAGGTGGCTAAAGTACTGGAGTTTCAGCTTTAGCATCATTCCTTTCAAATAACATCCAGGACTGATCTCCTTTAGAATGGACTGGCTGGATCTTCTTGCAGTCCAAGGGACTCTGAAGAGTCTTCTCCAACACCACAGTTCAAAAGCATCAATTCTTTGGCGCTCAGCTTTCTTCACAGTCCAACTCTCGCATCCATACATGACTACTGGAAAAACATAAGCCTTGACTAGACGGACTTTTGTTGGCAAAGTAATATCTCTACTTTTGAATATGCTATCTAGGTTGGTCATAACTTCCCTTCCAAGCAGGAAGCATCTTTTAATTTCATGGATGCAATCACCATCTGCAGTGATTTTCGAGCCCCAAAAAATAAAGTCTGACACTGTTTCCACTGTTTCCCCATCTATTTGCCATGAAGTGATGGGACCAGATGCCAAGATCTTCGTTTTCTGAATGTTGAGCTTTAAGCCAACTTTTTCACTCTCCTCTTTCACTTTTATCAAGAGGCTTTCTAGTTCCTCTTCACTTTCTGCCATAAGGGTGGTGTCATCTCCTTATCTGAGGTTCTTGATATTTCTCCCTGCAATCTTGATACCAGCTTGTGCTTCATAGAGCCCAGCGTTTCTCATGATGTCCTCTGCATATAAGTTAAATAAGCAGGGTGACAATATACAGCCTTGACGTACTCCTTTTCCTATTTGGAACCAGTCTATTGTTCCATGTCCAGTTCTAATGTTGCTTCCTGACCTGCATATAGGTTTCTCAATAGGCAGGTCAGGTGGTCTGGTATTCCCATCTCTTTCAGAATTTTCCACAGTTTATTGTGATCCACACAGTCCAAGGCTTTGGCATAGGCAATAAAGCAGAAATAGATGTGTTTCTGGAACTCTCTTGCTTTTTCCATGATCCAGCGGATGTTGGCAATTTGATCTCTGGTTCCTCTGCCTTTTCTAAAGCCAGCTTGAAAATCTGGAAGTTCATGGTTCACGTACTGCTGAAGCCTGGCTTGGAGAATTTTGAGCATTCCTTTACTAGTGTGTGAGATGAGTGCAGTTGTGCGGTGGTTTCAGCATTCTTTGGCATTGCTTTTCTTTGGGATTGGAATGAAAACTGACCTTTTCCAGTCCTGTGGCCACTGCTGAGTTTTCCAAATTTGCTGGCATATTGAGTGCAGCACTTTCACAGCATCATCTTTCAGGATTTGAAACAGCTCAACTGGAATTCCATCACCTTCACTAGCTTTGTTCGTAGTGATGCTTTTAAGGCCCACTTGACTTCACATTTCAGGATGTCTGGCTCTAGGTGAGTGATCACACCATCATGATTATCTTGGTCGTGAAGATCTTTTTTGTACAGTTCTTCCATGTATTCTTGCCACCTCTTCTTAATATCTTCTGCTTCTGTTAGGTCCATACCATTTCTATCCTTTATTGAGCCCATCTTTGCATGAAATGTTCCCTTGGTATCTCTAATTTTCTTGAAGAGATCTCTAGTCTTTCCCATTCTGTTGTTTTCCTCTTTTTCTTTACATTGATCACTGAGGAAGGCTTTCTTATCTCTTCTTGCAGTTCTTTGGAACTCTGTATTCATATGTTTATATCTTTCCTTTTCTCCTTGGCTTTTCGCTTCTCTTCTTTTCACAGCTTTTCATAAAGCCTCCCCAGATAGCCATTTTGCTTTTTTGCATTTCTTTTCCATGAGGATGGTCTTGATCCCTGTCTCCTGTACAATGTCATGAGCCTCTGTCCATAGTTCATCAGGCACTCTATCTATCAGATCTATTCCCTTAAATCTATTTCTCACTTTCACTGCATAATCATAAGGGATTTGATTTATGTCATACCTGAATGGTCTAGTGGTTTTCCCTACTTTCTTCAATTTAAGTCTGAATTTGGCAATAACGAGTTCATGATCTGAGCCACAGTCAGCTCCCAGTCTTGTTTTTGCTGCCTGTATAGAGTTTCTTCATCTTTGGCTGCAAAGAATATAATCAATCTGATATCGGTGTTGACCATCTGGTGATGTCCATGTGTAAAGTCTTTTCTTGTGTTGTTGGAAGAGGGTGTTTGCTATGACTAGTGCATTCTCTTGACAAAACTCTGTTAGCCTTTGCCCTGCTTCATTCTGTATTCCAAAGCCAATTTGCCTGTTAATAGGGACATGTTTCTCAGAAGTGTTTGTACTATCTCAGGCTATATTTTACTTCCTTAGCCTGTAATGTGGCTCTGTAGTTCTCAGCCTTAAAAGTCAAGACAGATTGATGAGCAAGATTTCCGGGGAAAGCCTTAGGAAACCAGTATTCCTATGCCATACACTTTATTCCATTAAACCAGCTGGTAAACTAAGGGTTGACCAAACCATAGGAAGAAATCTGGACTCCAGAATATACATAAAATGACTAAGAGGCGACTGCTTAGTTATAGCAGTCTTGAAATGTTATGTTGACAGAGATTAAATCATCAGTAAAGTGCTGATGTTATAGAAGCGTACATTACAGTAACTAGTACAAAAGTCTATTTACTATGTAAATTTAATATTTTATTTTCATATAGGCATCGAATAGCTTCTCTGATCCTTACAGACAGACATGCCTTGAGCCTCAGAACTTTTCAGATTCTGGAAGATTGTATATACTCTGTAATGAGCAGTATTTACAAGGAATCTGTGGAAAAACACTAAAATCAAAAGCAATTTTTCTAGTAAAACATACTCATACTAAGTAGAGATTATAGTTTGTCATGTTTGTATCAAATTTTCCTGCACAGTTTGGCTTCAAACTTATATTGATGTTGTTCAGTACAGTAGGTTGACTTTGGGTTCAATATTTATGGTTCAGTATTATGGAATGGTAATATCAGTATATTATCTCATTTTTAAAGTTTAAATACTATATGAAAGGTAACTGGTAGAGTTGGAGGATAAATTTGGGACATAACTTGATATTCCAAAGTGCTTATGCATTAGCAAAATGTCAAGATCTACGAATACTCAAACCCACAAACCTTTGAAAAATCACTGAATCTATGAATTATAGAATATAGGACCTTTTGATTATTTCTTAGAAGCCAATCAGAAATGATAAAACAAATCACAGTTCAGCAAAAACAAGCTCATCTTCTTACAAATAGAGATGTTTCTTATCATATGTCTTATATTTGGATTTAAAAGGTTGTAAAAACATATTTTTTGATGTTTATAGTCTTCTGTTACCAACATTATTTTTAATGATGTGGTATTATGGATTATAGCAAAATCCAGAGACTGAAAGTAAAAATAAGTTCCCCTTTGTTAGGAAGAAGTAGAAATGATTCAAAATGTTAAGTTCTAAGTACTTTTGCCTAATAGAAAGATCAAGTTAAGTAATGTGTTTTATACTATGAGTTTGAAAATCAAAGCTCGATAATGCTAAAATGTTTACATAACTCAGTTATTGTTGAATAGATATTGTTTCAGTTCAGTTCAGTTGCTCAGTCGTGTCCGACTCTCTGCGACCCCATGAATCACAGCACGCCAGGCCTCCCTGTCTGTCACCAACTCCCGGAGTTCACTCAGATTCATGTCCATCGAGTCAGTAATGCCATCCAGCCATCTCATCCTCTGTCATCCCCTTCTCCTCCTGCCCCCAATCCCTCTCAGCATCAAAGTCTTTTCCAATGAGTCAACTCTTCTCATGAGGTGGCCAAAGTACTGGAGTTTCAGCTTTAGCATCATTCCTTCCAAAGAAATCCCGGGGCTGATCTCCTTAAAATTGGCTAAAAATATTTAAAAATCATGTAATTACAGACAATGCTTGAAATAGTTCAAAAAGCTTTTTAAGAAATCTTCAGATGGTTAAATGATTGAATATTGAAAAGCTCATGAAATTCTCTAGGTCAGAATACTGGAGTAGGTAGCCTTTTCCGTCTCTAGTGAATCTTCCCAACCCAGGGATCAAAGCCAGGTCTCCCACATTGTGGGTGGATTCTTTACCAGCTGAGCCACAAGGGAAGCCCAAGAATATTGGAGTGGGGAGCCTATACCTTCTACAGGGGATCTTCCTGACCCAGGAATACAAACTGGGGTCTCCTGCATTGAAGGCAAATTCTTTACCAACTGAGTTATCAGGGAAGGCTTATTGAAAAGCATCATAAGGAAAAATCCAATGGTATTAGAAAAAGATCTATTTTTATACTCACACAATTAATCCTTAAATCATTCTCTGAATTTGAATATAACAAAATGTTAACTTTAAGCATTTTGCTAATAGAAAGACTAAACATATTAAAAGCCATGAAGTATGCATGAGATTATTTCATTACATATCAAACAGGGACTAATATAGTACAGGGCAAAAATAAAACAAGTTCTAGTTTATGTCCGGTGAAAGAAGAAAATCTAGAAATAAACTTTCTAAATTGATTTAAGACCATTTTAAAACAGAAATTACCAATGTATTCCTACATTACATCTCCTATATTTTAAATGCCTTTCTGTTTTAAAAGTTTCAACTTATTCTCCACATATTTTTGCTAAATGTCATTGCTTCTGAGACACTAATTTTGGTTCCTAGCAGTGCACAGTATTCTATTCCAATCCTGTCACCAAATCAAATTCCTTTCAAATTTCCTGATAATAACTAAGTTGTATTATACTTTTATCTCATTTCTGTATGCTTGGCAGTTTGAGCACTTGAAATATAATTGAGAAAATGACTGCTTAATAATGGAAATATATAAAGTATTGATATCTAGGCCTTTAATTACTATTTTTTAACTATATATCTCAAAATGGCACTAGATATTTTCTGGCTATTACTCTGTACATTCATAGTGAACTTGCCATAATTTTCAATCCAGTTTTTAAAATAAAATAAAATTTTATTTAATTTTTAGTTGCTAGGTATACCACAATTTTGTAGGTCCTGCAACCTATTAGAAATATTTATGACTTACAAATTATATAAATATTTATTGTGGTATACTCATTTCAAAAATTATACTATATCGCTGAACATAAGCAGCATCATTTGTCTTATTATCAGATATACATTATCAGGTAAGAGCATATTTGAATCATTATTTTGCTCTAGATAAATTAAGAACTTACATAGAGGAGTACTAATTTTTAAGAAATCATTTATATGTGGTGACTCAGATGATAAAGAATCTGACTGCAATGCAGGAAACCCAGGTTGGATCCTTAAGTTGGGATATCTCCTGGAGCAGGGAATGGCTACCCAGTTCAGTATTCTTGCCCGGAGAATTCCATTGAACGAGGAGCCTGGTGGGCTACAGCCCATGGGGTCACAAAGAGTCGGACACAACTGAGCGACTAACATATACATACACAAGATATAAAGATATATATTTATGTTTAACACTTATCTAGATATTTACCAACCAAAAACTAACCTAATCAGAATTTCACTTTCCTTAATGGTAGGTATCATCTATATAGGTTTTATATACCAATATACTGCTGAATATATTACAAGCATTATTTTTCCATCTCAATTAAAAAATAATTTCTGACTTCTAATTATAGATAACATTTTAATCCTATTAAAATTTCACTTTCAAAGTGTAATAGTCTCCAATCATATAAGCAGATTTTCAAAACTTAATTGAGTTTTGTGAATAGCTAATGTGAAAAACAAAAGGATGTCCTTAATTTTTACTTAAATGCTACATATACACACACACACACACACACACATATATATATATATACACATACATACATTTCATTACTAACCTTATCTTATGTTATAATAAAAATATCAGCAACCTTTTCAAAGGCTTTCTTCAGCTCTTTGGTCAAGAAAGGTTATTCTTTTTGTTATCTGTTCTCTTCAGTGGACATGCCATCTTGATTGGTAAATAAGCAGATTAACATTCCTTTCTTTAAATCTACAACATCTTAAACTTTTTAGCATGCTAATTGACCTTTCTAGTTTGCTTCTCATTGTAACACTCTAGTTTTCATTTACTTTACTTTTCACAGAGACTTTGTTTTAATTATAAAGAAAGAAAAAAAAATGTATGTTTATATTAGAAGCTAGTCGGTCTACTTTAATGCTTCAAGAGTGAAAGTTTCCTGAACTCATATACAAATCATTATATTGAAGAAAACTAAGCTGAACATTTGAGAACTATTTCTAAAACCTATTGGTTTTTGAACTATTAGAGCCCATCTAATTAAAGTTTTAGTTAAATGTATAATGATTAAGAAATATTCATTTTAATTTAATCTTCTTTTCAAGGTTAGTAGGGCACATTTATTTTTAAATGAAAATGTTGAATGAAATTGCTCATAGCAACATTATTCATAATCACAATAAAAACTAGTTCTTATATTATGCATCAAAGCTAACTCTTATATTGTACATCCTTTCTAGGAGGTCAAAGATTTTAGAGGCAATATCTTTCTATTCCTTCTAGGTTTTTAATTAAATTAAAATATGCTACAGATTTAAGCGAAATTAAAACACAGTTTCTGGTCTTAATGATGAGAAATACAAAATCTATAACACTTTGACAAAGTCTCTTTAATCTCTTAAATAGCTTTTTATGTCATTACTTCCTTGTCTATCACTTGCTTTTCAGAAAACAAAGGGAGGAAGAGATAGGCAAAAGTAAAAGTTATTTTTCCCCCGTCTAGGAGTTTTTATCCTTTTTAGCGCCATCATTCCCTATCTTCATGTTAACTTTTTGTGGACGTTGTATGGGATGTCCCTATCTTATAAAATATAGATATTGATGACTCAGAAGTTGGCTTAAATTACTGTAAAAATGGTTAATTTGCAAAATGTTTCTCATTTTCTTCCTGTTAGTCTAATTTATCTCCATTTGATAAAAATACTTCCTAGATAATATATGTATGGAAAATATATATCTATTCTGCAACATGTGGATAACATAAGAACTTACTGAGTTAAGGAATTTAAACAAGTAATATAATCTAGACAGATAAATAGTTCCTTTTTTTGGCTGGAGTTACTTAATTTCTTAAAAATAAGTATAAAGGTATCTACTTAAATGGTTTATAATTTTAGTTTTAGGTATTTAGTGTAAATTATTCAGTATATTAATGCATATTGTTTCAATTTCTAAGACTCGAAATCAATTATCTCAAATACAATTAAAATCAGAAATTTGAGTAAATTATTAAAAAGCAATCACCAGGAAACTTCATCTCATTCCATGGTTTCTTAGACTAATCTAAATGTTGTCCAGCTTTATTTCTCACCAGTCTTCTGGCTAAATAACAATATGGTTTCCTGATAATCTTGGCATATGTCCCAATGCACCTGATATTTTCTTCTTCACTCAGGACTATGGAAAACAGCAACAGCTTCTAGAACTTTGGAAAAGTGATGACATTATAATCCTTGTAGTGTTAAAAGGGCCAAGACATATGCACCATGGCATGGGATTTCCTAAATTCCCCCAAATATCCACCTTTTAGCTATGGAACTGTAATTTTCAAACATTTAAAAGTTGTGATCAATTTGTTATACTTATGTGGAGATGACAAAGTCGCTGATGGAACATTAAAAACTAGGTTTTATTTGCCAGATGAAGAAGAGGTAGGAGAGTAGAGGGAAAACAAGATAGAACTTAGAAAATGAAACATGAAGATCCAAAGAAAGGTGCTAAGAAGTGGGAGAACATAAATGAGAAGATAGTATTAATAAAAATCCAAAAGACTAGTGTTATTCATATCACAATTTTTTGTGATGTGGTCATAGATAGGTCTTATCATTAATATTCCTTATAAGCTCTTTGAATTTGTAGAAAAATTAAACTAGTGATGTTCTTCATTATGATCACCAGCTAAAGCAGTGATTCCATACAGCTGTCCTTTCTAATAATAATAGGCATTAACAAACAGCAGTTAACTACTAATGAAATTTATGAAACAAAATACAGTGCCTATTTGCCCAATATTTTCTTCAAAAATATGTATGACTGAATATGGACATGTACAAAACTGCTAAATTTAGATTAGGTAACTCTACATTTTCAGATCAGTTCAGTCTCTCAATCATGGTTGACTCTTTGTGACCCCATGGATTGCAGCACACCAGGCTTCCCTGTCCATAACCAATTCCTGGAGCTTCCTCAAACTCATGCCCATCGAGTCGGTATGTCATCCAACCATCTCTGTCGTCCCCTTCTCCTTGTGCCTTCAATCTTTCTCAGCATCAGGGTCTTTTCAAATGAGTCAGTTCTACACATCAGGTGGCCAAAGTATTGGAGCTTCAGCTTCAGTATCAGTCCTTCCAATGACTATTCTGAACTAATTTCCTTTAGGATTGACTGGTTTGATATCCTGGAGAGGGTGATATCCAAGGGACTCTCAAGAGTCTTCTCTAACATAACAGTTCAAAAGCATCAATTCTTTGGTGCTCAGCTTTCTTCAGAGTCCAACTCTCACATCTATACATGACCACAGGAAAAACCATGCCCTTGACTAGATGGACCTTTGTTGGCAAAGTAATTCTCTGCTTTTTAACATGCTGTTTAGGTTGGTCATAACTTTCCTTCCAAGGAGTAAGTGTCTTTTAATTTCTTGGCTGCAATCACCATCTGCAGTGATTTTGGAGCCCCCCAAAATAGTCAGCCACTGTTTCCACTGTTTCCCCATCTATTTGCCATGAAGTGATGGGACTAGATGCCATGATATTAGTTTTCTGAATGTTGACCTTTAAGCCAACTTTGTCACTCTCCTCTTTCACTTTCATCAAGAGGCTTTTTGCTATTCAAATTGCAGAACTTGATAATCATAAAGAGCTGGAATATAATACTAGGTCCATCCAGTTTTCTAAAAATGACTTGCTATTTTCTCAACTAGAAAGGTAGGAGGTGACGTTCATAAACTAAGATTTTTATGTATTCAGTAAATCATTCTCTAATACAAAAACTCTGACAAGCCAAATCTATATTGAAAAGCTAAAATATTTTAATACCTGGTGAGGTGTTTACCAGCAATAAGAGCAGAGAGAAAAATCAACAGAGATAATGAAAAAAAAAAAAAAACTAATCTGATGTGATTATCTCTTCTTTCACATCTACACTATTTTTTTGACCAGACATTTATATTGCCCATCTATTGATATTTTTATGGTTTAAAGGTAAATTGTTAGATCTAGCTAGATACTAAAGTGTCATGCTACAAATGAGGGGCTATAATAACAATATAATATAGAATTCTAAAAATAACTTTATTTTCACATACTTCTTTTCAAAAGAACTTCAAGAAAAATATATTTATCAAGACTTAACATGTTATAGAAAATTGAGGAATCTCATAAATCCTTTAAAGAGTGGACTAAATAACAATGGCTTTTTGAGCAAAGAAAATAAGTAACCTCAAGAAAGTGTTCATTTGAGATAAACAGTTGGAGGGGCCATCCTTCCTCCTCATTCCTTGAACTGATATTTTTGCAAATCAAATATTAATAATATCTACAATCTGCCCATAATAACCTTTTGTTATAAAAAATTAATCAATAACTTGATAATATTTTTCAAGTCTGTCAGATGAGAATCAGGTGGTTGGCTAATTATTCATACCTCAGATATTGTGAGTCAGAATCTCTAGAGAAAAATTCTGGAACATGAAGCTTAAAAACCAAAATATTTCCAATGACCTCCTCCAAGTCAGAGATGTAATACTAAAATTATAAAATAGTCTTCAATTTCAAAGCATACAGGAATTATCTAATCCAGCCTATGGAGATTACACCTTTGTTAAAATAAATGGAAAAACATTTTTTTACTGAGATTAAAAATTAAAATTAACACCACTGAGGAAAGAACTTTAGAAAGATCAGTAAAGCCTGTCAGTAAACAGGCTTGGAAGACTCTGAAGATTACGCCTGCTACTTCCACAAAATGCTCAAAGTTATAATTAGGAAGAGTTTGGCTAGGAAATAAAGCTTTCTTTTTCAGATAAACCAAGAGATAAGTATTACATATTTGCAATTTGGCTATGAACAATCTTTAAATGAGTCAGTGGGCCCAGGAAAAATAATAGAAATAAATATTCAAACTCCTTAAATTATCAGATAAGTTCTTTCTGAGTGAAAACAAATAAACTTAGAACCCAGATATATTAATTTCTTCAAACTAAAATTAACATGTTATAATTAATCTTTTCAGCTTAAATTGTTAAAAAGACATTCTTTTACAGTTAATTATGTTGCTCCTTGTTTCTATATGTTGTGTTTGGTTCACCTTGATGAGCTTAAAGACATTATTTAGAAACATTTACTACTATATTCAATTTTATGGCTCACTTTGAAAAAATGAATACAAACCATTTTAATCCAAGTTAAAACTAAGTGAATTTTTCAAATACATTGGCTTGACTGCAATAAAAGGGTAATAGATATACGTCTTTATGATATCATCTGTATTATCAATGCTCAGTAGAAAATATACAGAAAGGCTAATTTCTACATTTATTTATATGATCATTCATATTTCCAAATCTTAAAATTTTCTTTAAAAGTTATATGTCATTTAAATGTTATTTATGTTATCTGTATTCGGTATCTCATAATAAATATATTAATATTTTTACTGTACAAATTTTAATAAAGAATTATTTACTTAGGAGGGTTGAAATGGAGCCATGAATCATGGCAAGTGGTTTTAACAATTCACAAGAAGCCATACAATAGAAGCAAAGGAGTGTGATTCCTTCACTGAAATTAGCTGATTGTTTACGCCTGAGGTTTTTCACATGATTATAGTCAGGTGGCATCTAGACTATAATAATCCTAAAGTTCCACTAGACTGGGCCAAGGTGGTTAAGTCTCAAGACTGTTAGTGGCTTGACTGTTTCCTGGGCCCTCACTTGGGATGTTCACTGGAGCTCCTGCCTCTGACCCTTGCATTTAATTTGAGTTTGTCAAAGCATAGTACCTATGTCCTGGGAGGTAGTATCAAAAGAAAAAAATTTGCAGCCAAAGATGGAGAAGCTCTATACAGTCAACAAAAACAAGACCAGGAGCTGACTGTGGCTCAGATCAAGAACTTCTTATTACCAAATTCAGACTCAAATTGAAGAAAATAGGGAAAACCGCTAGACCATTCAGGTATGACATAAATCAAATCCCTTATGATTATACAGTGGAAGTGAGAAATAGATTTAAGGGTCTAGATCTGATAGATAGAGTGCCTGATGAACTATGAAATGAGGTTTGTGATATTGTACAGGAGACAGGGATCAAGACCATCCCCATGGAAAAGAAATGCTAAAAAGAAAAATGGCTGTCTGGGGAGGCCTTACAAATAGCTGTGAAAAGAAGAGAAGTGAAAAGCCAAGGAGAAAAGGAAAGATATAAGCATCTGAATGCAGAGTTCCAAAGAATAGAAAGAAGAGGTAAGAAAGCCTTCTTCAGCGATCAATGAAAAGAAATAGAAGAAAACAATAGAATGGGAATGACTAGAGATCTCTTCAAGAAAATTAGAGCTACCAAGGGAACATTTCATGCAAAGATGGGCTCGATAAAGGACAGAAATGGTATGGACCTAACAGAAGCAGAAAATATCAAGAAGAGGTGGCAAGAATACATGGAAGAACTGTACAAAAAAGATCTTCACGACCCAGAAAATCATGATGATGTGATCACTAATCTAGAGACAGATATCTTGAAATGTGAAGTCAAGTGGGCCTTAGAAAGCATGACTACAAACAAAGCTAGTGGAGGGGATGGAATTCCAGGGGAGCTGTTTCAAATCCTGAAAGATGATGCTGTGATAGTGCTGCACTCAATATGTCAGCAAATTTGGAAAACTCAGCAGTGGCCACAGGAATAGAAAAGGTCAGTTTTCATTCCAATCCCAAAGAAAGGCAATGCCAAAGAATGCTCAAACTACCACACAATTGCACTCCTCTCACATGCTAGTAAAGTAAATGCTCAAAATTCTCCAAGCCAGGCCTCAGCAATACATGAACCATGAACTCCCTGATGTTCAAGCTGGTTTTAGAAAAGGCAGAGGAGCCAGAGATCAAATTGCCAACATCCGCTGGATCATGGAAAAAGTAAGAGAGTTCCAGAAACACATCTATTTCTGCTTTATTGACTATGCCAAAGCCTTTAACTCTGTGAATATCAATAAACTATGGAAAATTCTTCAAGAGATGGGAATACCAGACCACCTGTCGTGCCTCTTGAGAAACCTGTATGCAGGTCAGGAAGCAACAGTTAGAACTGGACATGGAACAACAGACTGGTTCCAAATAGGAAAAGGAGTACGTCAAGGCTGCATATTGTCACCCTGCTTATTTAACTTCTATGCAGTGTATATCATGAGAAACGCTGGACTGGAAGAAATACAAGCTGGAATCAAGATTGCTGGGAGAAATATCAATAACCTCAGATATGCAGATGACACCACCCTTATGGCAGAAAGTGAAGAGGAGCTAAAAAGCCCCTTGATGAAAGTGAAAGAGGAGAGCGTAAAAGTTGGCTTAAAGCTCAACATTCAGAAACCAAAGATCATGGCATCTAGTCCCATCACTTCATGGGAAATAGATGGGGAAACAGTGGAAACAGTGTCAGACTTTATTTTGGGGGGCTCCAAAATCACTGCAGATGAATGCAGCCATGAAATTAAAAGATGCTTATTCCTTGGAAGAAAAGTTATGACCAACCTAGATAGTATATTCAAAAGCAGAGACATTATTTTGCTGACTAAAGTCTCTCTAGTCAAGGCTATGGTTTTTCCTGTGGTCATGTATGGATGTGAGAGTTGGACAATGAAGAAGGCTGAGCACCGAAGAATTGATGCTTTTGAACTGTGGTGTTGGAGAAGACTCTTGAGAGTCCCTTGGACTGCAAGGAGATCCAACCAGTCCATTCTGCAGGAGATCAACCCTGGGATTTCTTTGGAAGGAATGATGCTAAAGCTGAAGCTCCAGTACTTTGGCCACCTCATGGAAGAGTTGACTCATTGGAAAAGGCTTTGATGCTGGGAGGGATTTGGGGCAGGAGAAGAAGGGGACGACAGAGGATAAGATGGCTTGATGGCATCACGGACTCGGTGGACGTGAGTCTGAGTGAAATCCGGGAGTTGGTGATGGACAGGGAGGCCTGGCGTGCTGCAATTCATGGGGTCGCAAAGAGTCGAACAAGACTGGGCGACTGAACTGAACTGAACAAAAAGTTTAGGAAGATGCTGCAAGGTTTTTTTATGATCTAGCCTCAGATACCACACTGAGTCACCTGTATTCCATTCTGTTGTTCAAAAGTGAGTCACATGACCAGATCAAAGTTACTGAAACTGGTTACCTGAGGGAATAAATGCCTGAATGGTTTACTCCTTTGTAGTTCCTACTTTGTTATTGTTGCTCATTCATTCAGTTGTGTCTAAATCTTTGCGACCCCTGGATTGCAGCATGCCAGGCTTCTCTGTCTTTCACCATCTCCCAGAGTTTGCTCAGTCATTTCCATTGAGTCGGTGATGCCATCCAACCATCTCATCCTCCGTTGTCCGCTTCTCCTCTTGCCTTCAATCTTTCCCTGCATCAGGGGTCTTTTCCAATCAGTTGGCTCTTCGCATCAGGTCGCCAAAGTATTGTAGCTTCAGTTTCAGCATCAATACTTCTAGTGAATATTTAGTCATTTGAAAAGTTCTCTTATCAATTTATAATTAAATTCTCTACCCCAAACTTTATTCCCTTCTATGTCCTCTGATCCCAGTCCTTCACTAAGTGAACACTAATCTACCATAATCAGATGACTAAGGTTTCTGTTGTTGGTAACATCATAACTTCCCTCATAGCTTAGTTGGTAAAGAATCCACCTGCAATGCAGGAGACCCCGGTTTGATTCCTGGGTCGGTAAGATCCCCTGGAGAAGGGATAGGCTACCCACTCCAGTATTCTTGGGCTTCCCTTGTGGCTCAGCTGGTAAAGAATCCACCTGCAATGCAGGAGACCTGGGTTCGATTCCTGCGCTGGGAAGATTCCTTGGAGAAGGGAAAGGCTACCCATTTTGGTATTCTGGGTTGGAGAATTCCATGGACTGTATACTCCATGGGGTCATAAAGAGTCAGAGTCAGACACGACTGAGCAAGTTTCATTTTTATCTCATCATTAATGTACAAACCCATGTTGTTTCTCAAGGGCAAGATGAGCTAACAGACTCCAAGCCATGGACAATCCAGCCAGAGAATCATCAACCAGACACATTCTGATTCCCAAAACTACAACTACTTTTGTTCTTCCCTTCAAAAAGGACCCTAATTCAAAGGCCAAGTTGGATTGGATCTGAGGTTAGCCTCCAACTCCATTGCTTAGTGTTCAGCAACAAACAGTGTACTTTTGTTCACCACAGCTTGGTGTCAGTAGATTGACTTTGCTGCTCATCTGGTTAGTACACCCAAGTTTAGTTCAGTAACAAAGTATAAACATTATTAAACTGCTTTAAAGTATTAAATTTATTTAATGTTTTCATGAAAATATATATAAATCTTGAAAAGGCCAAGAAAAAGCTAAGAAACAAAAATATTAACAGTGTGGTATCATTTAGGTAGATTGTAAACTTCACTAATAAATACTTTTTTAAATTTTCTAAAATAAGATAAAGGTACCAGCTCATATGTGGAGTGGTGTGGGTTAAAGTTTAATAAAAGATCCAATATCTGTTTCAGATAGCAGATAAACTGAACTAACTGGGAAATAAGAGAGAAAAGAAAGCTTGGTAACATAGACAGAAAATCTATTTAACACTCATACTATGAAAAATAAAGTAACAAGCACCATATTTGCTAATGACCAGTAAAGAGGTCTAAGGAGGTCTAAGGTGTAAGGAGAAGCAATCACAGAAAGGAAGGTGTCGAGATGTGAAGGCCACATTGAAAATGAGTTTTCAAGAGTAGAGGTTAAAAAGTATGGGATGCCACAGTTGGACAATGCAGGCACTTAATGAAAATGGTACAGCATTTTGACAGAATGATGAAGTTCAAAGGACATTTAAAGCAACATAAGAAGAGATATTTTAAACATGGCTAACATGAACAAAATCTTGAGGTTTAGGAGAAAGGCAAAGGGTGGAGTTTTCCATAAAGGAAAGGGAGATGCAAGCCTGCTTTTATTTTTACTTTTACTTTTTTAGGATGTGAGATAAAACATAATGCTCACATGTGATATAAAGGGGTAACAAGACAATAAGAAATGTAAAGATAATGAAATAAATGCCCAAATTTAAATGCATGCCAGAGATTGTTAAGAGATTAGTAATAGATTAAAAATGCTTATCACACATGATTAGTTTTGAAGAGATTTGCATAATAGCAATACAATTTATTTAAGCATACTATTGAATTAAAAATATATGTATGTAGGCTCAAACAAGCCTTGTGCACACCAGGACTCAAAGACCCCACAGAGATCGAAACAGAACTGTATCTGAGTGTCTCCTGTGGAGGTATGGGTCAGCATTGGACTGCCACATGGGCAGGGGCTCTGGGTGAAGACTTGGGCATGACGTAAGCTCTTTTGGAGGAGGTCATCATTAACCCCACCATAGCTTCCAGAACTTAAGCAGGACTGGGGAAACAGACTCTTGGAGGGCACAAACAGAACCTTGTGCACACCAGGTCCCAGGAGAAAGGATCAGTGACCTCACAGGAGACTGACCCAGACTTTCATGTGAGTGTCTAGAAGTCTCCAGGAGAGGTGTGGGTTGGCAGTGGCCTGCTGCAGGGCTGGGGGAATTGAGTATAGCAGTGCCTGCATGGGACCTTTTGAAGGAGGTCACAATTATCTTCATTACCTCCAGCACAGTTTGGCCCCAGGTAAATAACAGGGAGGGAACACAGCCCCACAGCCCCACAGCCCAACAGAAAATTGGATTAAAGATTACTGAGCATGGGTCTGCCCATCAGAACAAGACCCAGTTTTCCCTTCACTCAGTCTCTCCCATCAGGAAGCTTCCATAAGCCTCTTATCCTTCTCCATCAGAGGGCAGAAAGACTGAGAAACACAATCACAGAAAACTAACCAATCTGATCACATGGACCACAGCCTTGTCTAACTCAATGACACTATGAGCTATGGTGTGTAGGGCCACCCAAGACAGATAGGTCATGGTGGAGAATTCCAACAAAATGTGGTCCACTGAGAAGGGAATGGAAAACCACTTCAGTATTCTTTCCTTGAGAATTCCATGAACAGCATGAAAAGGTGAAAAGATAGGACACTGATAGATGAACTCCCCAGGTCAGTAAGTGCCCAATATGAGATTAGAGATCAGTGGAGAATTAATGCCAGAAACAATGAAGGGACAGAGCCAAAGCAAAAATAATACTCAGCTGTGGATGTGTCTGGTGATAGAAGTAAAGTCCGATGCTGTAAAGAGAACTATTGTATAGGAATCTGGAATGTTAGGTCAAGAGTGAACATCAACACCTTAGGAAACAGCGAACTAAAGTGGACTAGAATGGGTGAATTTAACTCAGATGACCATTATATCTACTACTGTGGGCAGGAATCCCTTAGAAGAAATGGAGTAGACACTATAGTCAACAAAACAGTCCAAAATGCAGTACTTGGATGCAATCTCAAAAACAACAGAATGATCTCTGTTTGTTTCCAGGGCAAAGCAATCAATATAACAGTAATCCAAATCTATGCCCTGACCAGTAATGCTGAAGAAGCTGAAGTTGAACAGTTCTATGAAGACCTACAAGACCTTCTAGGACTAACACCCACAAATGATGTACTTTCCATTATAGGGGACTGGAATGCAAAAGGAGGAAGTCGAGAAACACCTGGAGTAATGGAAATTTGGCCTTGGAGTACAGAACAAAGCAGGGCAGAGACTAATAGAGTTTTGCCAAGAGAATGCACTGGTCATAGCAAACATCTCTTCCACCAATAGAAGACTCTACACATGGACATCACCAGATGGTCAATACTGAAATCAGATTGATTATATTTTTTGCAGCCAAAGATGGAGAAGCTCTACAGAGTCATCAAAGAAATGATCAGGAGTTGACCATGGCTCAGATCATAAATTCCTTATTGCCCAATTCAGACTTAAATTGAAGAAAGCAGGGAAAACCACTACACCATTAAGGCAGGGCCTAAGTCAAATCCCTTACAATTATACAGCAGAAGTGAGAAATAGATTCAAGGGATTAGATCTGATACACAGAGGGTCTGAAGATCTATGGACAGAGGTTCGTGACATTGCACAGGAGGCAGGGATCAATAATTCCCCAAGGAAAAGAATTGCAAAAAGGCAAAATGGTTGTCTGACTAGGCCTTACAAATAGCTGTGAAAAGAAGCAAAAGGAAAGTTATACCCATTTGAATGCAGAGTTCCAAAGAACAACAAGTAGAGATAAGAAAGTCTTTCTCCAAGATCAATGCAAAGACATAGAGGAAAACAATAGAATAGCAAAGAAGAGATATCTCTTCAAGAAAATTAGAGATATTAAGGGAACATTTCATGCAAAGATGGGCACAATAAAGGACAGAAATGGTATGGATCTAACAGAAACAGAAGATATTAAGAAGAGGTGGGTAGAATACACAGATAAACTATACAACAAAGATCTTCATGACCCAGATAATCATGATGGTATGATCACTTACCTACAGCCAGATATCCTGGAATGTGAAGTCAAATGGGCCTTAGGAATCATCACTACGAACAAAGCTAGTGGAGGTGATGGGATTCCGGTCGACTTATTTCAAATCCTGAAAAACGATGCTCTGAAAGTGCTGCACTAAATATGCCAGCAAACTTGGAAAACTCAGCAGTGACCACAGGACTGGAAAAGGTAAGCTTTTATTCCAATCCCTAAGAAAGGCAATGCCAAAGAAAGTTCAAACTACCACAAAATTGCACTCATCTCACACGCTTGGAAAGTAATGCTCAAGATTCTCCAAGCTAGGCTTCAACAGTATGTGAGTCATGAACTTCCAGATGTCAAGCTGGATTTTGAAAATGCAGAGGAACCAGATATCAAATTGCCAACATCTGTCGGATCACCAAAAAAGCAAGAGAGTTCCAGAAAAACATCTACTTCTATTTTATTGACTATCATAAAGACTTTGACAGTGTGGATCACAAAAAACTGTGGAAAATTCTTCAAGAAATGGGGACACCAGACCACCTGACTTGCCTCCTGAGAAATCTGTATGCAGCTCAGGAGTCAACAGTTAGAACTGGTCATGGAAAAACAGACTGGTTCCAAATAGGAAAAGGAGTATGTCAAGGCTGTATATTGTTACCCTGTTTATTTAACTTATATGCAGAGTACATCATGAGAAATGCTGGGCTAGATTAAACACAATGTGGAATTAAGATTGCTGGGAGAAATACCAATAACCTCAGATATGCAGATGACACTACCTTTATTTCAGAAAGTGAGGAAAAGCTAAAGAGCCTCTTGATGAAAGTGAAAGAGGAGAGTGAAAAAGTTGGCTTAACACTCAACATTCAGAAAACTAAGATCATGGCACCTGGTCCCATCACTTCATGGAAAATAGATGGGGTAGCAGTGGAAACAGTGACAGACTTTATTTTGGGGGCTCCAAAATCACTGCAGATGTTGATTGCAGCCATGAACTTAAAAGACACCTGCTCCCTGGATGAAAAGTTACAACCAACATAGACAGCATATTAAAAAGCAGTGACATTACTTTGCCAACAAAGGTCCATCTAGTCAAGCTTTGGTTTTTCCAGTAGTTATGTATGGATGTGAGAGTTGGACTTTAAGGAAAGCTGAGTGCTGATGAATTGATGCTTCTGAACACTGGTGTTGGAGAAAACACTTGAGAGTCCCTTGTACTGCAAGGAGAGCCAACCAGTCCATCCTAAAGGAGATCAGTCCTGATTATTCACTGGAAGGACTGATGCTGAAGCTGAAACTCTAATACTTTGGCTACCTGATATGAAGGACTGACTCATGAGAAAAGACCCTGATGCTGGGAAAGATTGAAGGTGCAAGGAAAAGGGGACTACAGAGGATGAGATGGTTCAATGGCATCACTGACTCAACGGATGAGTTTGAGTAACCTCTAGGGATTGGTGATGGACAGGGAGGCCTGGTGTGCTACATACAGCCCATGGAGTCACAAAGAGTAGGACATGACTGAGTGATGAAACTGAACTGAACTGAGGTTTATAAATATATACATACATACACATATTTTTCACTCAAAATAAGGCAGCTTTTATTTCCAGGAAATACATAATCAAAAGTGATGCTCATATTTAAACCATATATATACACACATATAAAACATTAGTAAATTATTTATTATATTAATTGAACTTCCCTGGAGGCTCAGACGGTAAAGTGTCTGTCTACAATGCAGGAGACCTGGGTTCGATCCCCGGGTCGGGAAGATACCCTGGAGAAGGGAATGGCAATCCACTCCAGTACTCTTGCCAATTAACACCTATTATTTAAGAGATCTTAAGATTATCATGTAGAAATAGCTTAGGTTTTAAAATTTTATCTTGAGATATTCCATTGCTTTTTATACTTGTTAATTAACCCCATCTGCTATGCTAGTTAATTTATGATGATTAAAAACCTTCTATTTTTCTTTTTTTTCAAAATACACTTGCATCATTATGCAGACCGTGTGTATGACCAGAATCCCCTCCTATTGCTTACATAAGGATTTGTTTACACTTCATATTTTTAGTACATGTTACCATGTCTTTTTTCATTTTTATTTTTTTTTATTTTTTTTATTTTTTTTTTCATTTTTAAATCAAGATAAATGTAATTGTAAATATCTTCAGTGCACCAAAGTCAAAGTTCTTTGGCAATATTTTTACTTATTCTGATTCTGAGAAAATTGTATGTATTTTCAGTTGAAATGATTCTAATTCATTTTGTACATTCATTGAAAGAAATACTGGAGAGAACTTTTAGAAATATTTTTCAGATAATAAGATCTTTCAAAGTGCCAAGAGACTCCTCAATTGTAGGTTGTGAATATACTATTCAATTTTATGCTATTTCATTTCTCAAAGAAGACACTGAATGAACTTTGAAAAAGGTAAAAGTTATTTATCCTATCAGTAAACAACTCTCAGAAACTATTCCATATTATCTAGTCAACATTCAGTGCACTGGTATAACTAGATGTCTTTTTCTCTCTTCATATCATCATTAGGGAAGTGGGGATGTGAGTTTGCTGGCTTACTCTACTAACTAGCATGCACATATAAATTTCAAAAGAAAATATTACTAAAGAACAGTTCTTTACACTAAGTTATTCAACAGAAATGTATTGCATATTTTTATTTGTATATTATACATTTGGGGAAATGTAAGCTTATCAGTTCAGTTCAGTTGCTCAGTCGTGTCCAACTCTTTGTGACCACATGGACTGCAGCACGGCCAGGCCGTGTCCAACTCCTGGAGCCTACTAAAACTCATGTCCATAGTGTTGGTGATGCCATTCAACCATCTCATCCTCTGTCATCCCCTTCTCCTCCAGCCTTCAATCTTTCCCATCATCAGGGTCTGTTGCAATGAGTTGGTTCTTTGAATTAAGTGGCCAAAGTATAGAAGTTTCAGCTTCAGCATCAGTACTTCCAATGAATATTCAGGAATGATTTCCTCTAGAATTGACAGGTTGGATCTCCTTGAAGTCAAAGGGACTCTCAAGAGTCTTATCCACCACCACAGTTCAAAAGCAGCAATTCTTCAGTGCTCAGCTTTCATTATAGTCCAACTCTCACATCCATATATGACGACTGGAAAAACCCTAGCTTTGACTAGACAGACATTTGTTGATAAACTAATGTCTCTCTTTTTAATATTCTGTCTAGGTTGGTCATAACTTTTCTTCCAAGGAGTAAGCATTTTTTAATTTCATGGCTGCAGTCACCACATGCAGTGATTTTGGAGCCCCCCCCCCAAAATAAAGTCTCCCATTGTTTCCTCATCTAGTTGCCATGAAGTGATGGTGCCAGATGCCATGACCTTAGCTTTCTGAATGTTGAGTTTTAAGCCAACTTTTTCACTCTCATCTTTCACTTTCATCAAGAGGCTCCTTAGTTCTTCACTGTCTGCCATAAGGGTGGTGTCATCTGCATATCTGAGTTATTGATATTTCTCCCAGCAATCTTGATTCCAGCTTGTACTTCATCCAGCTTGGCATTTTGCATGATGTACTCTGTATGTAAGTTAAATAAGCAGGGTGACAATATACAACCTTGATGCACTCTTTTCCCAACTTGGAACCAGTCTGTTTTCTATCTCTTGTTTTATCTGTTGCTTCTTGACCAGCATACAGATTTCTCAGGGGTAGGTCAGTTGCTCTGGTAATCCCATCTCTTGAAGAATTTCCCACAATTTGTTGTGATCCACACAGTCAAAGGCTTTGGGATAGTCAACAAAGCAGAAGTAGATGTTTTTCTAGAACTCTGTTGCTTTTTCAATGATTCAACGGATCTTGGCAATTCGATCTCTGGTTACTCTGCCTTTTCTAAATCCAGCGTGAACATCTGGAAGTTCATGGTTCACATACTGTTGAAGCCTGGCTTGGAGAATTTTGAGTTTTATAAAAATATGTAAATTTAAATTATCTCTTCATAAATATATTAGTCATTGATGTTTATTGATAGAGAGCTGATGACTTACTGTACCAATCAATATGTTCATCCTTACTGTGAAGTAAGAATATTGTCTGCTCTATCAGTAAACAAAGGACGTAGCCACCAGGCTTTGTGGTGGAAATTTAGTGGCATAACTAATAACCTTGATAGTGAGCCTCCCCCGAATAAGAAGAACCTAATGTTCATGATGGGGTGATCAAGACGTTTGAAAATGTCCCGGATGCTGAGAAAGATTGAAGGCAGGAGGGGAAAGTGTTGGCAGAGGGTTAGATGGTTGGATGGCATTACCCACTCGATGGACATGAGTTTGAGCAAGCTCCTGGAGTTGGTGGTGGACAGGGAAGCCTGCTGTGCTGCAGTTCACGAGGCCACAAAGAGTTGGACATGACTGAGAGATTTTCACTTACAGATGTTACATAGATGTACATATATTTAGACTAACACAATAAATATGGAAAATAGTTTTACTTCAGTTTCCTAATTTATTAATCTATTAGTTAAAATATTTTTCAACTTTTCTTTTCTAAAAACTGTGACATTTATTTACTTTTCCCTTTTAGCCCACAGTTTTGATAAATTCTTGTGAGATAAGAAGAAAGCTACTTAATTTCCCATCATCACTTAAACTAGTCTATTTAAACCTGTTTCTGTACATTCTGTCTTTTCTCAATTGTGGTAAGAATGTCTGATTGGCTTTTCTACAATCATCTCAATCTACAATCAAACAACATGACTTTTGTTCTGCACCTTGTCTTTTTTCACCACTGAAAACGTTCACAACTGTAATTCCCTTTCTCTTGTGTCAATATGTTGCCTAACTTCATTTTTCCCATAGTTAAAGACCAAATGTCATTTTCTTTGATCTCATTATAGTTTGTACTCTATACTTCTTTCCTTTGTCAGCAAACTATTTGCCTGTACTTATTTTCATTCTATTCTTCAACCACTTCAACTGGATTTTTATCCTCAGAGAGAATACTGAAATTATTTTTAACAATATGACTAATGCTAATAATCTAAATTCTATTTTCATTTTTATTTATCAGTTTAACAGTTGTTGGCTGAAAAATTAGAGAAATATTATCTGGTTAAATAAGCAGTAATTAGCTTTTGATCATTTTGATAGTGCAGATAATTGCTGAGAAGGGTGCTTGTCACAAGACTTAGAACAATAGACAATATATTTTGGAATGTTTCCTTAAAGAAATTGCTTCTCTTACGTACAGGGCTATAGATACTAAAGCCTGACCCAGACACATCACTGTGAAGGCCATTCTAGATGACAATTTTAACACTCCTGATGTCCCCAAAATGGGATGTTGCTGGAACTGGAATTTGTATAGTTCCAGAGACGTTTTGAAATTTGAAGCCCAGATAAAGAACACTTGAGTGTCAGAGTCTACTATGTTGGTTAGAAGTCATGCTCCTTCTTTTGAGTAAATGTCTATCTGGACTTGTCTCTTTCTGCATAGACTTTGCCTCCTATTTAGATAAATGAGGTGAGGCATTTCCCAAATGCTGCATTTTAAAGCACAAAAAGAAACAACCAAAAAGAAGGAAAGAAAGAAGGAAAAGTAAAATGTTATATAAGCACTACACTTCACACCATCTACTTCCAAGAAAAACAAACATACTTCTTCTCATCTTTACAAATAAAAATGTATCTATCTAGCATAATTCAAATACATTTAAAAACATTGGACATACTCTGTAGCTCTTCAGAAGGGAGAAAATACAAATTTATATATTTATTGCACTCAACTGAAAATATAGTTTAACCTATGATGTTTATTTTTTTTCTAGTTCTGTCACAGCCTGTCTTAATGTTTGTAATTTATAAATTATAATTTAATTATCACTGATACTATAAAACATAATTGCTATTTAAGAGAAAAATATTATTTCCTATAAAAATATCTTTTTTGAACTTGGGAAAGAAGAAAACACAAAACACTTCACTAATCCTAATACCATCAAGAGGTAGTGAATCTATATTGCCTTTCTCCACTATTTGTTCCATATTGCCAGGCATATAGTCACAGTTTCTAGCTCAGTAAGACTGAACTTTGAACTTAGTTAAGTTCATATTAAGTGTGAATATTGGAACATTTTCCCTCAGGAATTGTGATTCCCAGGAAAAATATTTTCAGTGAAGTCATTTGGTTCAGCATGCATCACCCCTCCATAACATTCTGCTTCCTGCAGCGTGTATTCCATCAATGAAAAAAAGAGACTTATGTGGATGGAACTCCAAATATAGATGGTCTTCTCTCTTGCCACAATTGGGTTCAAATTTATAGAATGCTAGTTTCTTCTGAGTTATGTAATACAAGCAAACAATGATAATTAGCTCTTGCCTCCTGCTTTTGTAGTCAAGTGAATTGTTTGGTCAGATACAATATTGTATTTTATATAATATCAGTGATTAGATGATTAGAGGAGGTTCAGAGAAAAGCATTGATTGCAGAGAAAATATATACAAACTGTGGAAGCCACAGAACTAATCTAAAAAAGTTTGAATCTGCAAATGTATTTATCTCAGTGTCAGTTCAGTTTACTAAGTGTCTGTTGCAATCAGTAATGTTCTACTACTCACAGCTATCCCTTATTGTGTTAACTGATCACGAATGCCCTCCAAACCAATACAAGCAAACAGGAAATCACAGACTCCCTTCATCGGCCTTAGGACTTTTTACTTATCCAGTCCACTAGAAAGTACTCTCAAGTCTATTTCAAAAGAGATCTAAACCTCATTATTTCTACTACAAACTTTCTCCAAGCTACAATGTCTAGACTCCAGGTACAATTTTCTGTCAGGTCTGTATGTCTCACTTCTTGGTACCCTGCAAATCATGTACTACACAGAAGCCAGAATGATCTTTCATAGGTTCAAATAACATTAAGTTGTTTCCCTATCTTAAACTCCCCATTGCAAACAGAAAACCTTTTTAACTTCTTACCAGGCCTACCAGTGTTTATATGATCTACTTCCTGATCTGTTACCTGACCTGATTTACTACCACCTCAGTGATTCCCTACACTACCCTTGTTTCTCAGGTCCTTTGCATTTCTTCTCTTTGTGATAAAAAAAAAATTTTTTTTTTCTCAAAGATGTCTTGTTTTTCTTTTTTCTGAAAAATTCATTGCATATATTTTTTACTTGGTTTTCTCCTTGTCATACTAGTGAGAGATCAAATATAAGTTGCAGAGGGATATATTTCTCATCTAGCCTTGCTAAAAAATATCTATACTCATTTCTCTTTCCATTTTACATATTTGAAAGCTTTAATGAAGAGGCAAGGGCTCTCTTTCATGCTTACTGATGTAATTATACCTATTACAGTGCTTTTTATAGAGTAGGTACTCAATAAACACGTTTGACTTGTAAGTTTAAGTACAATGTTTTAACCACAATATAATCTATTACTGAAAATAAAAGCTGGTAACCATAAATGTTATTACTATCATGGAAGTTAATTTTTAGTAGCCCCATAAGGATTTTTACCTCTTGTTGTTTATTCTATATTGCTGATATTTTAGGGAAGTAGGGACTATATATAGACTTCTTAAAACAAGAATATCTGAGGTATTTCTATAGAACAAAGTTGATTACAAATTCCATAAGCTCTTTTAATAACTGGAATTAAATGTACTAATTTCTTATTTATCAGACAGAGGTATGAGAACCAAATAATGAAAGTTATCAATACGTGTTTTTAGCCTGCAGTTATTCTGAGCTGCTGCTGCTAAGTCCCTTCGTCGTGTCTGGTGCTTTGCAACCCCATAGACGGCAGCCCACGAGGCTCCCCCGTCCCTGGGATTCTCCAGGCAAGAACAATGGAGTGAGTTGACATTTCCTTCTCCAATGCAGGAAAGTGAAAAGTGAAAGTGAAGTCGCTCAGTTGTGTCTGACTCTCAGCGACTCCATGCACTGCAGCCTACCAGGCTCCTCTGTCCATGGGATTTCCCAGGCAAGAGTACTGGAGTGGGATGCCATTGCCTTCTCTGTCATTCTGAGGATCTTGGTTGATTCTGAGTTGTCCTGTAAAATCTTTCTATATCATATTGTAAATGACTTTCAATCTTTGAAATTAGACAAAATATATTTAGTTACCAAACTTTTAGATGAAATCTAGTTAGAATAAAAGAATAATATAAAATAGTTAAATTGGCATCAAGGTGGAAGAAAATTATCTTGACTCTAGCAATATTAAATTTAGCAGGGATAAAAAAATAAATATGCTCAATTTGAATTCATACTCTTGAGGAAAATATACTTTAAAGGGGAAAAGACTTTGTATTAATAAAAATTTTTGTATGAGCTATTGACAATAGCATTATCAGAAATAATGGTGACCTGAACACAGCTAAGATCCATTTTCATAATGAAGACAATTAATTTTAGAATAAATTTTGAAATATAAAATATCTAGAAGAGCACAAGCACACTGGAAGGAATTTTAATGGGACATTAAAATTTTAATAGGAATTTTAATGGTTGAACTAATGACACACTTGATTCAGAGAAAAAAATTAAGAGGCAATGTCATATTGTACACATAGTTTTAAGGCAGTATAATATAAAATGAAAATTTCATATAGTTCTACAACTCAAGAGGTCAGAACAAGCACCACAGAATGCAAGAGGGGGAATTCAGTTTAATAAAATGAAGATTGGGATGCTATTTTTGCTGGTCCAACAGTAAAAATGGCCCTCCAATAAGGTTCTCCTTTCTCAGGTAGCGTGGTGATAAAAGTCCTTTCTGCATCTAAAATGGGCCAAACAAAACCTCCTAGGTCATACCAAGACTGTATTCCCATCAGTCACAGATATACAATAAAAAAAGGATGCATAGACAGCAATGCGATTTTCAGTGCAAAATTGTGTTTAGAAATATTTCAATAGAGCAATATGATCCTTGAAGTTTTAGATGAAAAGATTTGAACTTTGAAAGATCAGAGTCCATAATGAATAGAATCTTTCACTAACTAGATTACAGTTGGGAAATCTCATTATTTGATTGTGTGTACGAGTGTGGAGACAAGCTCCTGAGTGGAAATATGCCTCTGCCCAAGAATAGACAGCACATAAAAATGTGACAGCTTATATAGTTTATCACAGGGTGTGCATGAGGGTTAAAATACTGGCATGAAAGCTGAAATGAAATAAAATGATAATTTCCTTCAATTAATAACTGGAATTTTGTGACATAATACTCATTGGAAAGTGACACATCATTAATTTATAAATAAGATCAGTAAAAAGTAAGTTTTAATGCTACATTTTATGTTACCATAGAAAAGCAGAGTATCAATTTGAAGGCAAGCATTTCCTTGTCTAAGTTAGGATGTTTGCAAAGAGTTAACATACCGTTCTTACTTCGTATTCCAAATTACTTTTGAAAGTAATATCCATATTGTACCTTGAAGGAAGGCCTAAGCAGTAAACTTTAACGGCTGCCTGGGTTGGCAATCATTTCATAGAGACAAGACACTGTGCTGAAAATTGCCCTATAAATAAGATCCCTTACAGAAAAATTAAAATGGAATTCATATTATTGATGTTCACTAGCAGCCATAAGAAACACAAGGGAACCAGGAAGTGGCACTTGTTTCAAATCGCTCTCAGAGGCACCTGAAGGACACTTTCAAAGTCAGCTTTGATCAATGGTGATGAGTAGTTTGTCCAGCATTTGGAGTGGGTTGTAATGTATTTGGAAACCTTGAGGAATTTGCTTACCGAATAGAAATGATCCAGACATTAGCTCCCCATAGCATTTTTTTTTTCTGCCCTGGCCATTAATTCAATAGTACCCAGATTTCTTGCAGAATCAAGTCTCTTTTCCCTCCTTTCCAGTCCTCTGCCTCCTCACCCTTGTTCCCATTTGTTTGTTTTTTTTCATCCTAGTTCACTTTCAAACCATATATTCCCTGAGTTTTCTGGATTTGGATTGAAGAAAAGAGACCTACAACCTTGTTGTTACTTCTAGTTATATAACCCTCTCTGCTAGATGTCTATTTTGCTGTGAGATTTGAGATGCAAAACCACAATCTCTAGATTGTACTTGTTTCAATAAGTCAAGAATGTTTGTTGCAATGTCCAGTATTATAGCATATTAAGCTGTCCACACTGAAAGGGAAATATTCATGTAAAAAGGTAAATGTTTGACCTATAAATCCAAACACACAGAGAAAATGAAGGGGTGAACCAGAAGGTGAGACCAAGGACAGGAAAGTGACAGCAAGAGTTAGACTGAGACAGATATAAAAAGAGCAGAAAATAAATTGGAAAGACAAAGAAACTGAAAAAGGTAAGAATGCTAGAAATGTACCAACCTACAAGAAAATTGTCTTCTGTGCCAGATATCAAATTTATATAGGGACTATGAATACTGAATTATAAATAGTAACATAGAGAATAAACATGTTAATAGAAATTCATTTTGATTATTTTAGTAGAATTGAAAAATGTTTCCCTTTCCTATAAAAAGATAATCACTAGAAATGAAAATTAATGTGAAATAGAACAAAGACTACAGATATTAGAGTTCAACCCAATTCTACCTTTTATGAATGCTTGATCCTCTGAAAAAGGCTCAGCATTTGTTCCTTTATCTATGAAAATATAATTCCAGAGTAAATGTATAAATTACAGATATTGTGTATAAATTACCCAGTGCAATGCCTGTATATGATAATTCTCAAAAACAATTATTAATAATATGGTATTAATTTCAATACATGATATTTTTGTGACTCATTTTAAAAGGTAGAAAATATGAGTTAATATTATAATAGATTAAGTTTATGGCAGAAGTATAGTCCAATATTGAATCTAGATTTTTTAGCTATGTGATTTTTGACAAGATACATAATTCCTCTGGGATTCAGACAGTTTGTCTGTATAATAAAAATGTTAGTATTGTCAATGCATGCTAGTATAAATTAATACCAACAGAAAGACAGAATGTAGAATATAGAATGATATACAACTTTAGCTGATTCTAAAGCAAAAACACCCAAGTTTGCAGTTATCTGAATAATCTATAAATTTTCTTCTCCTCCTAAAAATCATGCTGCTGCTGCTGCTAAGTCGGTTCAGTCTTGTCCACGTGCAACCCCATAGACGGCAACCCACCAGACTCTGCCATTTCTGGGATTCTCTAGGCAAATCGTGAGTCCAATGTTATAACAAATAAAATTTAGTATCAATAATCATAAAGATCACTAAGTACAGGTTGTGAAAGTATGTACAGTTACATATTTTAAGACAAAAATTAAATTAGACAAGCAACAATGTTTCACAATCTAATTCTTTCTAGGTACATTTGATTCTGCATGTAGATGGATGGATTTGGTAAAAGTCTTGTTAACTGCTAAGTTCTTTTATGTGTGTATGTATGTGAGTGTGTGTGTATGTTTGTTTGTACAGGTTCTGAGCTGTTGACTTACTATGGCAATATGTCTTATAAGTAAATATATATTCAACATATAAAAATATTAAGCAAACTCTGGCCAATGTATGTCAGTTGATTGTACATAAAGATGAGTGAAAGTGTCTAAATGTCTTTGTTGGATAAACATGAAAAGTAGCAGAAAATTTATAACTATTACTTGAATAAATTAATCTTTAGTGGGTTTTTGAGATATGTGAAACCGAAAAACTAGATTGAAAGAGGAAACAGAGGGCGGTCCTAAGGTGGCGGAGGAATAGGACAGGGAGACCACTTTCTCCCACACAAATTCATCAAAAGAACATTTCAATGCTGAGTAAATTCCACAAAACAACTTCTGAATGCTGGCAGAGGACATCAGGCACCCAGAAAAGCAGCTCATTGTCTTTGAAAACAGGTAGAAAAAAATATATAAAAGACAAAAAAAGAGACAAAAGAGGTAGGGAGGAAGCTTAGTCCCAGGAAGGGAGTCTTAAAAACAAAGTTTCCAAACACCAGGAAACACTCTCACTGCCAAGTCTGTGGTGAGCCTTGGAAGCACAGAGGGCAACATAACAGGGAGGAAAAATAAATAAATAAGTAAAACCCACAGATTATGAGCCCAACGGTAACTCTCCCAGCGGAGAAGCAGCGCAGACACCTGCATCCACCACTAGCAAGCGTGGGCTGGGCAGGGAGGTGCAGGTTGCATTGCCTTACAAGGATCAGGCCTGAATGCCTCGAATGCCCCGAGTGTAACCAGAGCGAGCTAACTTGGGCTAGCTGTGGGATAGCTACCACGTGAAAAGCTCTAACATAAGACAACACCAGGACCGCGAACAGAATAAAGGATGGAACAGAATTAGTCAGCTGCAGACCGTCTCCCTCTGGCAGCCAGAGTTGGAAGGGCCAGAAGGGGGCAATCACAGCCCCAGAGAGACATTACCTACAAAACTGCAAACAAGCTTCTTTGCTAACTAAGAATTCTTGGGGTTCTGGACAGTCATGATCCACTTGAGAAAGTATGCCAGCTATACACCAGAAAACTGAGCAGCAGGGACAGGAGAGGCGATAAGTTGCAGCGACCATGCTCGCCAAACACCTGAGCTATTTGGACCTGGGAAGGGCACAAAACGCAGGCCCAACCAGTCTGTGCCTCTGGGGACTACCTGAGTGCCTGAGCTTGAGCAGCTTAGACCTGGGAGGTGCATGCAGCCCAGGGCCAGCCTCAGACGGTTCCCAGCAGAGCAACCTAGAGTCTGAGCTGTGTGCATGTGGGCGGGGGCAGGCCCAGTGTGGCTGGGACACTGTGAGCACTCACTAGTGTTATTTGTTTGCAGCATCCCTCCCTCCCCACAGCGCAACTGAACAAGTGAACCTAAAAAAATCTATCCACCACCGCCCCCTTGTGTCAGGGCAGAAATTGGACACTGAAGAGACCAGCAAACAGAAGAAGCTAAAACAGAGGGAACCGCCTTCGAAGTGACAGGTGGAATAGATTAAAATGCTGTCATTAGTACCCAATACATAGGAAGGCACCTATAGATCTTGATAAATATAAGCTGGATCAAGGAACTATCCGAAAATGAACTGACCCCACACTGCCCACAACACCACCAGAGAAAGTCCTAGATATATCTTTACCATTTTTACGATCATCCTTTTTTTTTGATGTTTGTTTTTTCTTTTTTCTTTTTTTTAAACACTTTTTAATTTTTAAGTCCTCCATTTCTCCTTTAGTTTTCATTTTTATAACCTACTATTACTTCCCCCCCCCAAAAAAAAGACCTTATTTTTAAAGCAAACTGTATATATTTTTAAATTTTTTTAATAATGTTTGTGACTTTTTTTTTCCTTTTTTTTCATCTTCTTCTATTTTCTAATATTGTATTTTTGAAAATCCAACCTCTACTCTAGATTTTTAATCTTTGCTTTTAGGTATTTGTTATCAATTTTATACCTTCAAAAACCCAATCTTCAGTACCCATTTATACTTGAGAGTGAGATTACTGGCCTGACTGCTCTCTCCTCCTTTGGACTCTCCTTTTTCTCCACTAGATCTCCCCTGTCTCCTCCCTCCCCCTTTTCTTCTCTACCCAACTCTGTGAATCTCTATGTGTTCCAGACGGTGGAGAACTCTTAGGGAACTGACTACTGGCTGGATCTGTCTCTCTCCTTTTCATTCCCCTCTTTTATACTCCTGATCACCTTTGTATCCTTTCTCCCTTTCCTCCTCTCTGTATAATTCTGTGAACATCTCTGAGCGGTCCAGACTGTGGAGCACTCATAAGGAAGTGATTACTGGCTAGCTCGCTCTCTCTTCTTTTGATTCCACCTCATCTAATTCAGGTCACCTCCAACTCCCCCCTCTCTCTTCTCTTCTCCATGTAATTCTGTGAACCTCTGGGTGTCCCTCAATGTGAAGAGACTTTTCATCTTTAACCTAGATGTTTTATCAACGGTGTGGTATAGAAGGGGAAGTCTTGCGACAACTGTAAAAATAAAACTGAAAACCAGAAGCAGGAGGCTTAAATCCAAAGCCTGAGAACATCAGAGAACTCCTGACTCCAGGGAACATTAATCGATAGGAGCTCATAAAACCCCTCCATACCTACACTGAAACCAACCATCACCCAAGGGACAACAAGTTCCAGAGGAAGACATACCACGCAAATTCTCCAGCAACTCAGGAACACACCCCTGAGGTTCAATATACAGGCAACTCAAAGTTACTCCAAAATCATTGACATCTCATAACTCATTATGGGACACATCATTGCACTCCAGAGAGAAGAAATCCAGCTCCACCTACCAGAATGCCGACACAAGCTTCCCTATCCAGGAAACCTTGACAAGCCACTGATACAAACCCACCCACAGTGAGGAAACTCCACAATAAAGGGAACTCCACAAACTGCCAGAATACAGAAAGGCCACTCCAAACGCAGCAATATAAACAAGATGAAGAGACAGAGGAATACCCAGCAGGTAAAGGAACAGGATAAATGCCCACCAAACCAAACAAAAGAGGAAGAGATAGGGAATCTACCTGAGAAAGAATTCTGAAGAATGATAGTGAAAATGATCCAAAATCTTGATATCAAAATGGAATCACAGATAAATAGTCTAGAGACAAGGATTGAGAAGATGCAAGAAAGGTGTAACAAGGACCTGGAAGAAATAAAAAAGAGTCAATATATAATGAATAATGCAATAAATGAGATCAGAAACACTCTAGAGGCAACAAATAGTAGAATAACAGAGGCATAAGATAGGATTAGTGAAATAGAATACAGAATGGTAGAAATAAATGAAGCAGAGAGGAAAAAAGAAAAACGAATTAAAAGAAATGAGGACAATCTCAGAGACCTCCAGGACAATATAAAATGCTTCAACATTCGAATTATAGGAGTCCCAGAAGAAAAAGACAGAAAGAAAGATCATGAGAAAACACTTGAGGAGACAATAGTTCAAAACTTCCTTAAAATGGGGAAGGAAATAATCACCCAAGTCCAAGAAACACAGAGAGTCCCAAACAGGATAAACCCATGGTGAAACACCCCAAGACACATATTAATCAAATTAACAAAGATCAAACACAAAGAACAAATATTAAAAGCAGCAAGGGAAAAGCAACAAATAACACACAAGGGGATTCCCATAAGGATAACAGCTGATCTTTCAATAGAAACCCTTTAGGCCATGAAGGAATGGCAAGATATACTTAAAGTGATGAAAGAAAATAACCTACAGCCCAGATTACTGTACCCAGCAAGGATCTCATTCAAATATGAAGGAGAAATCAAAAGCTTTACAGACAAGCAAAAGCTGAGAGAATTCAGCACCACCAAATCAGCTCTCCAACAAATCCTAAAGGATATTCTCTAGACAGGAAACACAAAAAAAGTGTATAAACCCAAACCCAAAACAATAAAGTGAATGGCAACAGGACCATACTTATCAATAATGACCTTAAACGTAAATGGATTGAATGCCCCAACCGAAAGACAAAGACTGGCTGAATGGATACAAAAACAAGATCCCTATATATGTTGTCTACAAGAGACCCACCTCAAAACATGGGACACATACAGACTGAAAGTGAAAGGCTGGAAAAAGATATTCCATGCAAATAGAGACCAAAAGAAAGCAGGAGTAGCAATAATCATATCAGATAAAAAGGACTTTAAGGCTGTGAAAAGAGACAACGAAGAACACTATATAATGATCAAAGGATCAATCCAAGAAGAAGATATAACAACCATAAATATATATGCACCCAACATAGGAGCACCACAATATGTAAGACAAATGCTAACAAGTATGAAAGGGGAAAATAACAATAACATAATAATAGCGGGAGACATTAATACCCCACTCACATCTATGGATAGATGAACTAAATAGAAAATTAACAAAGAAACACAAACTTTAAATAATATAATAGACCAGTTAGACCTAATTGATATCTACAGGACATTTCACCCCAAGACAATGATTTCACCTTTTTCTCAAGTGCTCACAGAACCTTCTCCAGGATAGATCACATCCTGGGCCATAAATCTAGCCTTGATAAATTCAAAAAACTCGAAATCATTCCAAGTATCTTTTCTGTCCATAATGCAGTAAGATTAGATCTCAATTCAGTTCAGTTCAATTCAGTCACTCAGCCATGTCCAACTCTTTTCGACCCCATGAATCGCAGCACGCCAGGCCTCCTTGTCCATCACCAACTCCCGCAGCTCACTCAGACTCACGTCCATCGAAACTGTGATGCCATCCAGCCATCTCATCCTGGGTCATCCCCTTCTCCTCCTGCTCCCAATCCCTCCCAGCATCAGAGTCTTTTCCAATGAGTCAACTCTTCGCATAAGGTGGCCAAAGTACTGGAGCTTCAGCTTTAGCATCATTCCTTCCAAAAAAATCCCAGGGCTGATCTCCTTCAGAATGGACTGGTTGGATCTCCTTGCAGTCCAAGGGACTCTCAAGAGTCTTCATCAACACCACACTTCAAAAGCATCAATTCTTCAGCGATCAGCCTTCCTCACAGTCCAACTCTCACATCCATACATGACCACAGGCAAAACCATAGCCTTGACTAGACAGACTTTACTCGGCAAACTAATATCTCTGCTTTGAATATACTATCTAGGTTGGTCATAACTTTTCTTCCAAGGAGTAAGCGTCTTTTAATTTCATGCCTGCAGTCACCATCTGCAGTGATTTTGGAGCCCCCAAAAATGAAGTCTGACACTGTTTCTACTGTTTCCCCATCCATTTCCCATGAGTGATGGGACCAGATGCCATGATTTTCGTTTTCTGAATGTTGAGCTTTAAGCCACTTTTTCACTCTCCTCTTTCACTTTCATCAAGAGGCTTTTTAGCTCCTCTTCACTTTCTGCCATAAGGGTGGTGTCATCTGCATATCTGAGGTTATTGATATTTCTCCCAGCAATCTTGATTCTAGCTTGTGTTTCTTCCAGTCCAGCGTTTCTCATGATGTACTCTGCATAGAAGTTAAATAAGCAGGGTGACAATATACAGCCTTGAGGTACTCCTTTTCCAATTTGAAACCAGTCTGTTGTTCCATGTCCAGTTCTAACTGTTGCTTCCTGACCTGCATACAGGTTTCTCAAGAGGCACGACAGGTGATCTGGTATTCCCATCTCTTGAAGAATTTTCCACTGTTTATTGTTATCCACACAGTCAACGGCTTTGGCATAGGCAATAAAGCAGAAATAGATGTGTTTCTGGAACTCTCTTACTTTTTCCATGATCCAGCGGATGTTGGCAATTTGATCTCTGGTTCCACTGCCTTCTCTAAAACCAGCTTGAACATCAGGGAGTTCACGGTTCACGTATTGCTGAAGCCTGGCTTGGAGAATTTTGAGCATTACTTTACTAGCATGTGAGATGAGTGCAATTGTGTGGTAGTTTGAGCATTCTTTGGCATTGTCTTTCTTTGGGATTGGAATGAAAACTGACATTTACCAGTCCTGTGGCCACTGCTGAGTTTTCCAAATTTGCTGGCATACTGAGTGCAGCACTTTCACAGCATCATCTTTCAGAATTTGAAACAGCTCCACTGGAATTCCATCACCTCCACTAGCTTTGTTCATAGTGATGCTTTCTAAGGCCCACTTGACTTCACATTTCAGGATGTCTGGCTCTAGATTAGTGATCACACCATCATGATTTTCTTGGTCATGAAGATCTTTTTTGCACAGTTCTTCCATGCATTCTTGCCACCTCTTCTTAATATCTTCTGCTTCTATTACATCCATACCATTTCTGTCCTTTATCGAGCCCATCTTTGCATGAAATGTTCCCTTGGTATCTCTAATTTTTTTGAAGAAATCTCTAGTCTTTCCCATTCTGTTGTTTTCCTCTATTTCTTTGCACTGATTGCTGAAGATGTCTTTCTTATCTCTTCTTGCTATTCTTTGGGACTCTGCATTCAGATGCTTATATCTTTCCTTTTCTCCTTTGCTTTTTGCCTCTCTTCTTTTCACAGCTATTTGTAAGGCTTCCCCAGACAGCCATTTTGCTTTTTTGCATTACTAGAACTAATCAGTGAATATAGTAAAGTTTCAGGATATAAAATCAACACACAGAAATCCCTTCCTTTCCTATACACTAATAATGAGAAAATAGAAACAGAAATTAAGGAAACATTTCCATTCATCATTGCAATGAAAAGAATAAAATATTTAGGAATATATCTACCTAAAGCAACTAACGACCTATTTATAGATAACTATAAAACATTGTTGAAAGAAATCAAAGAGGACACTAATAGATGGAAAAATATACCATGTTCATGGATTGGAAGAATCAATATAGTGAAAATGAGTATACTATCCAAAGCAATCTACAGATTCAATGCAATCCCTATTAAGCTACAAGCGGAATTTTTCACAGAGCTTGAACAAATAATTTCGCAATTTGTATGGAAATACGAAAAGCCTCGAATAGCCAAGGCAATATTGAGAAAGAAGAATGGAACTGGAGGAATCAACCTGCCTGATTTCAGGCTCTACTACAAAGCTGCAGTCATCAAGACAGTATGGTACTGGCCCAAAGACAGAAATATAGATCAATGGAACAAAATAGAAAGCCTAGAGATAAATCCACACACCTATAGACACCTTATCTTCAACAAAAGAGGCAAGAATGTACAATGGATTAAAGACAGTCTGTTTAACAAGTGGTGCTGGGAAAACTGGTCAACTACTTCTAAAAGAATGAAACTAGAACACTTTCCAACACCATACACAAAAATAAACTCAAAATGAATTTTAGATTTAAACGTAAGACCAGAAACTATAAAACTCCTAGAGGAGAACATAGGCAAAACACTCTCTGACATAAATCACAGCAGGATCCTCCATGACCCACCTCCCAGAATATTGGAAATAAAAGCAAAAATAAACAAATGGGACCTAATTAAACTTAAAAGCTTCTGCACAACAAAGGAAACTATAAGCAAGGTGAAAAGATAGCCTTCTGAATGAGAGAAAATAATAGCAAATGAAGCAACTGACAAACAACTAATCTCAAAAATATACAAGCAACTCATGCAGCTCAATTCCAGAAAAATAAATGACCCAATCAAAAAATGGGCCAAAGGACTAAATAGACATTTCTCCAAAGAAGACATACGGATGGCTAACAAACACATGAAAAGATGCTCAACATCACTCATTATCAGAGAAATGCAAATCAAGACCACAATGAGGTACCACTTCACGCCAGTCAGAATGGCTGCGATACAAAAGTCTACAAGTAATAAATGCTGGAGAGAGTGTGGAGAAAAGGGAACCCTCTTACACTGTTGGTGGGAATGCAAACCAGTACAGCCACTATGGAGACAGTGTGGAGATTCCTTTAAAAACTGCAAATAGAACTGCCTTATGACCCAGCAATCCTACTGCTGGGCATACACACTGAGGAAACTAGAATTGAAAGAGACACGTGTACTCCAATGTTCATCACAGCACTATTTATAATAGCCAGGACATGGAAGCAACCTAGATGTCCATCAGCAGATGAATGGATAAGAAAGGTGTGGTACATATACACAATGGAGTATTACTCAGCCATCAAAAAGAATACATTTGAATCAGTTCTAAAGAGGTGGATGAAATTGGAGGCGATTATACAGAGTGAAGTAAGCCAGAAAGAAAAACACCAATACAGTATACTAACACATATATGTGGAATTTAGAAAGATGGTAATGATGACCCTGTATGCGAGACAGCAAAAGAGACGCAGATGTACAGAACAGTCTTTTTGACTCTGTGGGAGAGGGAGAGGGCAGGATGATTTGGGAGAATGGCATTGAAACATGTATAATATCATATAAGAAATGAATCACCAGTCTAGGTTCGATGCAGGATACAGGATGCTTTGGGCTGGTGCACTGGGATAACCCAGAGGGATGGTATGGGGAGGGAGGTGGGAGGGGGGTTCAGGAGTGGGAACTTATGTACACCCGTGGCAGATTCATGTTGATGTTTAGCAAAACCAATACAGTATTGTAAAGTAAAAAAAAAAAAAAAAAAAAGAGGAAACCAATGTATCAATTAAGGGATGGAGGATGAGAAAAATGCCTTTTTCCCTTTTCCCAACAACATGTAAATTTGCAGTCCTAACAACATTAATCCTTTGAGTGTTTCTGAAAGAAGTAATCCTCCATAAACCTGCTAGCTTCTTTTTTTAAATAAGTTTCTAACATTTTTTCTTTCAATTATGCAGTTAATCTTATTGCTCATATTTAGTTATAGTATTAAGACTATAAAATCTTTGCACTTTGGTCACTGTATTCCAATAAGAAGTTTTCCGCTTAAAGGACCTCTCTTGTGTTTAACTGTGTTAGCTTACTTCAAGTTGAAAATTGTTGGAGTAATTTTTCTTCTATGACAAAAACCCCTAAAGGACCATTTTACCAACAAGAAATACTTAATAATTATCTGAAGTCAACATTAATGTAAAGCGTAATTCTTCTTCTCTAAGTGGACTAATGATGATGTTTCTTGGATTATTACCAGATAAAGAATATGGATCTATTGTATTTGAATTGAAAGAACTGAAGGAAAAGCTTAAAACTAAGCTTAAGTTGGTGTGTGTGTGTGTGTTTGTGTGCACATGTGTGTGTTACACAGACCTTGTAGGAGATTTCCAATGGAAGTAATGCCATTTGGGTATAACTTCAAGTACCCTGTTTAGTCTTGTATAGTTTTAGGGATTTTGAATTATAGCCTACATCTATGTCACTGATGTATTCTCTAGAAAATTAATCCATTCTCAGGAAAATTCCTAGATTATTTGTAAAATTATCTTCATTCTTGAGGGAAAAAAATCAATCCTATGTATTCACTATACACGTGAGAAGAGTATGTACGCAAAGAAATGTAGTGTTCCTGGTGAAGAGAAGTTTAAAAATGCACATTTAGATGGAGCTCTGACACTGAGCTGGGCAATAAAACAGTTTGAGCACCGAAGAATTGATACCTTTGAACTGTGGTAGTGAAGACTCTTGATAGTCCCTTGGACAGCAAGGAAATCAAACCAGTCAATCCTAAAGGAAATCAGTCCTGAATATGCATTGGAAGGACTGATGCTAAAGCTCCAGTACTTTGGTCACCTGATGCAAAGAGCTGACTCACTGGAAAATACCCTGAGGCTGGGAAAAACTGAAGACAGGAGAAGGGGATGAAAGGATGAGATGGTTGGATAGCATCACTGACTCAGTGGACATGAGTTTGAGCAAACTCCAGGTAATGAAGGAGAGGGAAGCCTGGCCTGCTGCAGTCCATGAGATCACAAAGAGTTGAACATGACTGAGTAACTGAAGAACAACTGACACTATCAACAAATCCTTGAAGTGAGGGGGAAAAAGTGTGTTTAGGAGAATGTAAGAATTTCCTGTGCTAAGCCACAGAATTTCACAGTGCATTCTCCAATAGCCCTATGCTAAGTATTGACACAAAGTGTTACTTGGATAAGAATTATGTGATCAGATACACTTAGAAAACATTTAATTTAAATCTTTCAGATTTTTTTTTTTAACTGAAGGACTTCCAAGAGACTACATACCAATATCTATTCTGCATTTTCAGAAGAATGTAAAGAAATTAGAATTTTCCAATCTTACTTAAGCAAAATAATAATTTTAAAAGAGGATCTTTTTTATATTGTTATAAAATGTGGAGAATAGATTGGTTAAAAAAAGGACAGTGCAGTTCAGAATGACGAAACCTGAGACTGAAGATACAAGTAGTGATGAACTTATGAAAGTTCTCAATTATCACAAGACATGTGGGTTATAACCTTTTGACAATTTCATCAAGTAGAAGTGGGCTTGGTGTTGGTTTACTCACTAAGCTGTATCCAACTCTTGCAACCTCATGGACAGTTGTCCCACCACCACCAAATTATATTATCTAATACACATTATATAATATATGTTATATATAGTTAATGTTTTTAATGTTCTTCCTGGTAACTCTTTAGCCAAACCCACCAGCTTATGTTCTCTCTTTTAATGTTATTATAGGCAACAATATTATCAAATTTCCATTACTACAAAACAGCAATCATAAATTTCAACTTTCTCCATATTGTTTTATTTACATGATTCCAGCTCAGATCCACTGGAATGGAAACCACATAATAATATTACTTCCAGGAGTTTCAGTTTATTGAGGGGTCACATTTGAACAAAAATAGTTATTTGATGCCTTTTAGAAGCATGGATACTATGTAGGAAAGGTGGGCAGGGTTGAAGCCAACAGAGGACTTCATTTTCTGAAAGAAAATATAAAGAACAAAAGAGATAAATTTGAAGCAGCTAAAAGGAAACCTAAAAAATCTCTTCCAAAAAACTTTTCTTATTTTAGAGAATTACTTCCTTTTAAGTTTGGCGTTTTAAAAGCAAGATGCAGACTCATCATTGAGTTCTTGCTGCTGCTGTAATTTTATCATTATCATCTTTTATAAATATAAACTGGGAATAGCTACATATGTAGCTATTAAATGTGTAAAAATGCAAAAGGAATATTCTAATAATGCTTATAATGGAAGAAATGAAGACACTTAACAACATAATTAGGCTTTTTCCGGAAAGTTTGAAAAAGGTTATGGAATCTGAAAAAAATTATAATATTGAGAATATGTGAGATGAGATAGCTCTTTAAAATGCTTTCTGCCGGGAGCCAGCTTGAGGAATTCTACCCGTGACAAGGTCATGAGGCAGAGCCCTGATGGCAAGGCTAATCAGACCTCAGGTTTTCCCCCTGGAATTTCCTGAGCATCCCCCCCCCCCCCCCCCCCCCCCCCCCCACACACACACCAAAAAAAAAAAAAAAGAAAGAATCTGCCTGCTTTTCCACTCTTCTAATATTCTCTGGAAAAAGTCAAATCAGGGCTTTAGCCTTCTGCATTTGAAAGGGATGTTTCAGTTAAACCCCCTCTGATAACTCTCTAGCTTGCCTAACAGGTTCCCCCGGAACTCTTACAGCTTGTGAATTGCTTACACCCCCTCAACTGCGAGAGGTACAAAGCTTAAAAGCATCTTAAAGATACAGAGCCTTTTCTAAAGAGTTAAAAATTATATTGGTAGAGGGTTTTCACTGTTGACTTAATGACTGCTGCCAGGACTCCATATTCTTTATCTTTTAGGCACCTGGGAGGATGTTAATCAATGTAAATGGGATATGGAAAAAGATATATAGTAGCTTTGATGTTAGCAACACTAGACTTTTGAGTTAATTACTTTTCTCTTTGTTATATATCACTGCACTCCTCTTGTGTCCTTGCTATGTAAGAATGTAACTTTATTTAGTGCTTTTTGAGAATGGCACCAGACTTTGGGAAGATCAACACAAATAAGTCTTCTGGTTGACAAACCCTTATCAGAAAAAAGGCTGTAAAATGTTAATTGGCCTTTTTGGCCAGAAGATGATGTAAATCACCTAAGACTTGTGTATACAATTAGGTATGCAGAGAGAAAAGCCTGGTTTTTGATAAGAGTCTGGGCTGCTAACACTGCATAACTTTGTGTTACCCATTGATCTCCATGTTTTATCAAAAGTATAAAAGGCCGTCTGAACAATAGAGGATGGAGCTAGTCGCTAGACTGGTTTCCCCTGTGTCTCTCTTTTTCTTCCTCTCCCTCCTTTTCCTCTTTACTTTAATTTCAGGCTGAATTCCCACCTGGGGCGTGGAGGCTCGCCAAGTCTACTTACGTGCCCTGGCTAATAAGACCCGCGCGAAAGGGAGCCTAAGGTGAGGCACCCTTAGATAGTCAAGCGAGCGCTGGTGGCCCAACATAGATGGTGCAAGTTCCTTGTCTGGAATTTTATTGGTCTTCCACGTAATCCAAGTTATTCAGCCTTCTTTCTCCACTTAATTTCCCTACTACACTACTTCCTAATCTAATCTTATATTCTTATATTAATAAACAAATAAGTTTTCCCCACTGACTCCGTCCACCCTTCGAATTCCCTGGATCCACCCGGGCTAGACCCTGGCAGTTTTCTTTTAAAATATGTATAGTTTGTTTAAACAACATTTAAATAAACTTGTTTGACTGAAATTCAATGTGTATGTTCATAAATATCACAATATTGAACATTTAGAAATGCAAAGGAATGATTAGAAAATTAGAGATATTATTTGAAACCGTTATTTGGAACATTTTCATTAAAATCATTTAAATAAAATATTATGGCATTTAACTTCCTCCTTATTCTCAGGTTTTATCTCTAAAATGTAAGCACTTGAAAGAATGAATCTAATGCATTCATTGTAACCAGCATGGTTATTTTATGAATAATTTTGCTACCAGTAAACATAAAGGGGACTATTGATCTAATATTATCCAGATTTAACTCAGAAAAGACTTTACATCTTTTTAAATGGTTATTTCTAGGATTCCTATGGTACATATTGGATGAATGATGCTTATTTTCTAGCTTATCATTTTTTTTAATGATATAATTATTCAGTTTTCCTCTGTGTAACACTTTCATCCTGTATATCACCGCCATTATCATCAGTCAAACAGATATAATTTTCTTCAGATGTATTCACAGTGTTTGAACTTGTGATAGATTGTTTTCACTGATTTTAAATTTATAGTGTAGTTTTCATACATTTCCTTCACAGATTCTTTAAAATGACAAGTAAACTTGCAAGCATTAGCTGTAGAAAGTATCCTTTAAGATTTATTTTATTTTTAGAGTTCATTTTTGTGCTTGACAAAGTTCCATTTAGATGAGTGCCCTTGAAAGAAATTACGGCAAGGATAAGTGACATTACAGAAGTACACACAGACATTATATATACTGATACTTCATAATTTGTTCTAAATGGAATTTTTTTCAATGTTTCTTAGAGTCATTAACTGAGTCTTCATGGAAGCTGTGTATGCCAAATCTGTGGTGAAGAGTCTTATGTTCTTTTGTGAGTAGGACATCTTTCAATGGTATGTAATAGCATGTGTGATCTTCAAAGAAAGGGACTAAAACATTAATTATTCTTTATTAATCATATGAGCTATGAATTACTACTATTTTCAATATTGTATTTTTTCCATCTCATGTCTATCTTTCTTAAATTTCTGAAATCTAGAATATACACATCATTTAGCAACTTGTAAGAACAATCCTATGTATCAAGCAGTGACCAAATCTCATTGTCACATAGCAATAACGTCATATTTTCATCTGGTCTAGATTCAGCCAGACCTGATTCAGGTAGGGTAGACTTGTTCATCATCTATCCATTGTTAGGGATTCAGTGACCTAGACTGGCCTCTGTAATTCAGCGGTACTGGGGTGGCTATAATTCACTATCACCAAGTCTTTTCTATAGGATCAATGAGTTAGTTTGAAAATGTTATTTTCACAGTGATAGCAAAGGTGTGAGAGAACTGACAAAATGCACCACCTGTTATGCCTTGGTTCAGAAGTAGCAAGTTATCCCTTTCATCTTATTCAAACATGAAAAGCAAGTCACATATGGCAAAACCCAAATTCAAAGGGTGAGAAAATATTCACTCCCTCATCCATCCACATATGCCTCTTTAGTGAAAGGAAATGAAGTCATGTATCAGTGGTCATGTACCCAGGAGGGATGAGCACTAAAGGCCAGTACTGTGATCAACCTCAGGGTTAGCCTCTGGCAATCTGTGCCATAAATATTTTAAGACATTTGTGTTTTATATAAAGAAAAATATACTTTACATGGAATAAATGAGCTCTCTTAAAATAGAACTGCTTTACTAATCATTAGCATTTTGATGAAATGAATTAAATTTGGTGAATTAAATTTGGTGAATTAAATTGATAATTTCAGGAATTTAATAAGAAGAATTTTAGTATTTGTTTTATAGTTGAACAATTTTAACTGGGCATAATTTGCATGAATTCCAATGTTAAGCTAATATTTTATAATAATTTTCAGAGACATAATTTGTTTAAGCAAGTATTAAAAATTAGCAATGAAGGACTAAATTTTTAAAATAATGATTACAATACAAATCGATTAATACAGTATTTTTTCTCTGGATTAAAATTTAAAACAAAAACAAAAAGTTTTTATCTCATTATAGGGTTTTAATAGAACTTAACATTATGTTTACATAATTTGTATTAAGACTTTATTAAACCAAGTAAGTAGGTGCTATCTATACACTCTATGTCAAAACTTTTCAGGATCTTAGGAACTTAACTCATTTTAACTCTGCTTGGATATGATATTATGTATCAATATATGATCAGGGTAACCAAAATTTTTGATCCTTATTCCAAACAAAATAAAGTTAAATAAGTTAAATTGAAATTCTCTGGGTTGGATTATAGATAAAGCTATATGGCCTGAGGTAAAATGCTGCCTTTACTTATTTTGCATATAATTTTCTTTCATATCTGATACTTCCCATATGTAAGCAATTTCCAATTAATCATATTGAGAAGTGGCATTGTTTTCAAAATCACAGAGTACAGTGTCTTCTGCAGTTATTTTGTTACTGGTGTCTCAATGGCACACCTTGCAAAGCTGTCATTTAATACACTTGAAATAGGACATGCTATCTCAGCAAGGCCTTTGGATATTATTAAAGAATACTGCTATCCAGAACATCTCTTTAATTTTTTTATTAGCACTTTTGAATCAAGAGTAGAATCACTAGCTTAAGACATTCAGTGGTGAACTACTTTTATGCTGCAACTTTGCTCTGAGAATGACTTAAGGCAGCACTACTTGAAATACACTTTGATTTGCTTCAGTAAATGAGAGGAAATGTCAAGGAGTTGCTCCACCGCTAGTAGGCCACCCAAAAATATGTTTAGCTTAGATTCAAGTTTTTTAGGTTGTTCAGTACTCACACAAACTCTAAATAACATACACAAAGAAAACAAAGCTCTGAGGACTAGTGCACGGTACAGAAAGGCTTAATGACCTCTCAACAGACTCTTAAAAACACAGATGCATGAGTTGTGATTTAGACTCAAACCATATGAAGAGCAGAAAATAATATCAGAGGGAGATTTAGAACATGCATATCCCCAAGGGTTAGTGGTCCAATTACTATTAGAACTATGTGGAAAGAGACTTTCACTTATCTCTAGACAGTATAATTTGAAGTGCCCATTTCAGTTCCCCTCATCACATTTATAATATTTCAGAAGCACTGCCTTGTTTACCGTCTCTCATGTAACGACATGCAGGATAATATAAAAAGGTTGAAAACATAAAAATACAATGCAGTATATTCACTAAAGCTGAAAGACAAAACAAAGCAACACAAAAAGCTGCTTCTAATAATTTTTCTCTTGCACATATCCTTATTTCTTGTCCATATTTATAGTAGGCAGGATATTCTAAGTTACAGTGTGTGTGGCATGCAATATACATCACTGTCATCAGCCCCACTTTTTGGCTGCTATTGGCTCTGTTAGCTGGGTGGAACTGGAAAGGACATTGGTGTGAAAGGTGACACACAATAAGAACAAACTCTCACAATATGAATGGTTATCTTCCATATCTCTTCAATTAATGTAAATGAAAATTCAATAAAACTGTAAAGAAAGGTTCAAACTGGTTCCAACATAAAACACTGATGCATATTCACAAAACTATTTACATAAATCTTTCTTTTCTTACTTAATAATATATGTATCACAGATTAAGTTCCTCTGCTCAAAAGTGAATTAGTCTTAGAATGTTAGACTTCAAGGCCCTGTTGTCATGAGTTCTACACTGATTTTCATTTGGGATGGTGGAACTATTATCAGGTATGCTGTATAATCCTGTTTCTGGCATTGGCTACCTTACCTGATGGATTGTACTGAGTACCAACGGCCTATATGGAGAAGGGTAAATAGGGTTTAGTAATCTCATAAGAAAGAGGAGATATATTTGCAACAAATCAAATATAACACCATAATGCTTTCGTTTCTTCAAGTAAAATATTTCCTACTAAGGTAAAATTCAAATGAAGAAAACATTAACATTTGTCCTTGCTTTCCCAAAATGACTTCCTTCTTCAGTTCTATGTACAATAAAAGCATAACATAATCTGGAGTAGGAAGAAGTGGTTTAAGGAGGAAATAAACTTCGTGAAATAACTTTTAAGCAGATTTCCAAAAGATGGCTAAAAATCATGTTGAAATGATGGGAAAAACAGAGTTAAGTGATCATTCCAGTCAGACCAGCTAATAACAGCAATGAGATCTTCTTTTCTCTTTAAGACACTTCCTAAACTCATGTTAATATTGTAGGTTTCATCTCACATTCACCTAGAATTTTATTTTTAACCTTGTTCTCTTATTCTGCTTTCTCTCTGAACAAGTATCTCCACTGTAGATTCACACAAACACACACACACATATTCTATATCGCATTTTCTCTTTGAATTCTCATAGCTAACTAAAACACAACATACAGACTGATAATACTAGTTATAATTCTTCAGAACCTGTACTCTATATACCTTCTTTCATATATTTATTATATTAATGAGTGATTTGTTCAAGTATTTGCAAGTCGTTCCCAATTTCTTTAAATTTCTCCTTCTAAATATAGTTTGAATTAGCACATATTCTTTCCATCTATCCTGTAAACACCAAGGATATACCTTGGATTACTACCTTCACCTTATAACATTCATCATCATAAAATTTCAATTTATTTCCCAATCTAAGTGACTTTTATGATGAATTATAATAGTGTTTAATGCTATGTCAATTATGTGCGAAAAGGGGAGCAGCATCCACTATCTTACATGTTACATTTCACCAGATAGAAAGAGACACAGTCCTTGATCAATGGGAGAAATCAACTTAAAGAAAATTATAGGTGCCATTTTCACTTACTGCTGTTGCTGCTGCTAAGTCGCTTTAGTCGTGTCCAACTCTGTGCGACTGCATAGATGGCAGCCCACCAGGCTCCCCCGTCCCTGGGATTCTCCAGCCAAGAACACTGGAGTGGGTTGCCATTTCCTTCTCCAGCATGAAAGTGAAAAGTGAAAGTGAAGTCGCTCAGTTGTGTCTGACTCTTAGCGACCCCATGGACTGCAGCCCACTAGGCTCCTCCATCCATGGGATTTTCCAGGCAAGGGTACTGGCGTGGGGTGCCATTGCCTTCTCCGATTTCCACTTACTATTTTTCTCATTCTCCTGAATCTCTGTAGAAAATGGCGATAGGCCACAAGTAACCTCGTCTACTCTCTCTCTTCCTACGAAATGTTTTTCCTCCAATTGCTAATGTTCTTCTCTCTGCTTCTGCCTGTATTATTATTCTATTTTCTGTAAGAGATAAATGAAAAATCCAATACAGTCCTAAATCTTTGTGCTTTATTTGGATGATTGCACATAAATCAAGAAAGCAAACTCTATTTTACCGCTGTCTAATCTTTAATACATTGTACCTAAGATCACCAGGAAGAGGATCAAGAAAGAGGAAATGCACCTGGAAAGATTTAATGGGCCAGGTCTATGGCCTTACACTTCACCTCTCTTCAAAATCTCTTGGCCAAAACCCAGTGATGTGGCCACACCTAACTGCAAAAGAGACTGAAAAATATATTCTAACTGTTAACAGGAAACGTATTGGTGCAGGATTGGTCTTAGGGGCTGGAGATTTGAAAGTAGTAAGCTCTTTTACCTTGAATAGGATGAGAAAATCCAACTCATTGAGCAAGGAGTGAGGAAATACTTTGGATTCATATGCAAATTATCAATAATTATTACATATTAAGTGAGTTGCCATTTTCTTCTCCAGGGGATCTTTCCAACCCAGGGATCGAACCTTGGTCTCCTGCACTATAGGAAGACTCTTTACCCACTGAGCTACCAGGGAGGTCCTAACAATAAAGCTGATAATATTCCTCCCTGTGCTTCTGAATTATTTTAGAACTTCTCTGCCTTCAGTATGTATGTAAATGCTGTAAATGACCAATAAACTTTGTTTATTCTGCTTTATTTTTCTCCAGACTTGGGTTTGTAAACACTTCTTTTTCAACTTTACTTATACAGTGTGCTTCCTCAAAAGTCATTCCTGCCACAGCCACCAGGATGATTTTTGTCTATTTTCTCCTGCAGTATTTATTCTCCATCTCCTTTCTTCCTAATAGCTATTCATCTTTAGGTCTCTGTTCAGACATTTTTGCCTCAAGATTTGCTTGATTTCTGAAACTCTTAAGTTAGATACACCAGCTGGTGCAGTGGTAAAGAATCTGCCTTCCAATGCAGAAAGAACAAGAGATGTGGGTTCTATCCGTAGGCTGAGAAGATCTCCTGGAGGAGGAGATGGCAACACACTCCATATTCTTGCCTGGGAAAATCCCCTAGACAGTGGAACTTGGTGAGTTATAGTCCATGGGGTTGCAAAAGAGTCAGATGTGGTTTAGTGTCTAAACAATAACATAAATTACTGAATCTGTTTGAGGCTCAGTTCCCATATCCATTAAATGGAGAAAGTAGTACCTGCCTTGCAGGGATTTAAGGAGAATTAAAATGAACGTGTATATAATCTGGGCTTCCCAGGTGGCTCAGTGGTAAAGAATCTACCTGATAAGCCGGAGATGTGGGTTTGATCTCTGGGTCAAGAAGATCCTCTGGAGAAGGAAATGGCAAAGTACTCCAGTATTACTCCCCGGAAAATTCCATGGCTAGAGAAGCCTAGAAGGCTATGGTCCATGGGGTTGCAAAGACTCAGATATGATTGAGTAACTGAGCATGCATACACATATGCCACTTACTATTCCTAAACAACTCATTATAACATGTCACAGTGCCTTATAATATCTAATTACTTGTCTGTCCTTCTCAATAAAATTCAGAATTGCCTTCCATTGAAGTTCCAATGGCAACAAGCATAATGCCTATGTATTCGTTTTTAAAGACAGAGGTAAAATATTAAAGATGTGTTCCCTCACAGTTCTGGAGGTTAGAAGTCCAATATCAACGTGCTGGCAAGGCTATGCTCCTGCTAAAGTTTCTATGAAGGATCAATTCCATGCTTCTTTCCTGGTTTCTAGTGGTTTCACCAATGTTGATTTCTTTGGCTTACACCAAAAAGATGCATTACTTCAATCTCTGCCTTAATATTTGCCTGGAGTTCTTTGTGTCAGTGTCTTTATATGGCCTTCCAATAAAGACACCAGTCACTGGATTGATGGTCCACCCTAATTCTGTATGATCTGATTTTAATAGAAAAGTTCAAATGAGAGAAGCCAGAAGGACAGGGAAGCCTGGCATGCTACAGTCCTTGGGGTCACAAAGAGTTGGACATGACTAAGCAATTGAACAACAACAAAACAACATTTGTTAATGTTGATTGAATCACCTCAGTTCTTCATGGTCATCATCATAATTGGATTACTAGCAAATACTTATTTTGTTTTCTATTTGATGATTTGTATTTAACTACTTTAATATAGTTTGATATCAAAGATGATGAAGAAATAATACTATATATGTTTTACACAAATTATTTTCATTTCCTTTGTGAAATTGTTCATTATCTGAAAAGTAACTGAGTTGAAAACATTGTGTTAATTGTGAAATGGATTACAGGTTCTTCTATTACAAGTACTATAAAAGTATCTTAATAAAAAAAAATATGACTGCTTTTGTGAAAACAACATGTAACAATTAAACATAATATTATAGTTTAAGAGACCACATTGCTAGATTTCACAAAATGTGAGCATTATAATAGAATCAACTGCATATCACATTAAGGTATTTATCTTCAGTTTCAAATGTCATTAACAACTGAAATAGTACATTATTTAAATGAATCATTAAACCATTGTGAAATCTCTGGAAAATGTCCCAAGCCCAGAAATTGTTTACTTATTCTCTGGAAATTACAACCTAGCTGATTTTATTCCCCAGAGACCATATCCAACTTTGATCTTAACTATGAATTTTCCTCCTCCTTGTCCCCAGCTGAAGAGCTTATACTACACATTTAATTTTCTATTGAACCTCTAAAGTGCTCTCTGACCTTCCATAATCCAGAGTACTCAAGAACCCGACATAAGCCACTCTGCCACAGCAAGGATAAGAGTATTTCTTTTCATGAGTTGTTTTGTGTGCTACAACAACTTGTAAGTAGACTAGTCATATTTTGGCCTCAAAATGGAATAAAATTCCAAAAGTCCATTCTATACATCTGTGTCTCTTTTGCTGTCTCACATACAGGGTTATCATTACCATCTTTCTAAATTCCATATATATGTGTTAGTATACTGTATTGGTGTTTTTCTTTCTGGCTTACTTCACTCTGTATAATCGGCTCCAGTTTCATCCATCTCATTAGAACTGATTCACATGTATTCTTTTTAAGGGCTGAGTAACACTCCATTGTGTATATGTACCACAATTTCTTATCCATTCATCTGCTGATGGACATCTAGGTTTTTTCCATGCCCTGGCTATTATAAACAGTGCTACGATGAACTTTTGGACTCTGAGGGAGAGAAAGAGGGTGGGATGATTTGGGAGAATGGCACTGAAACATGTATACTGTCATATAAGAAATGAATCACCAGTCTATGTTTGATGCAGGATACAGGATGCTTGGGGCTGGTGCATGGGGATGATCCAGAGGGTTCAGGATTGGGAACTCATGTACACCCTTGGTGGATTCATGTCAATGTACAGCAAAACCAATACAGTATTGTAAAGTAAAATAAAGTAAAAATAAAAATTAAAAAAAATTGAATAAAATTCAATATGACAGATACACAATTTGAGATTTTTTTTTTTTTTTTTGCAAATTGAAAATTCCCAAATGAAATTCCAGTGACAATGAGGGAGGAATGATCGACATTTAAAAGTTTAAGCGTAAGAATCAAATTTCAGTGACTCTCAGGGAAATTTAACTATAAAGACATGTTCCATATAATACAATATTATCAGGAGATGTAGACTAGAAAAAATAAGGACTATGTTCTTCCTTACTATAGAATAAACAGCTCAGTGTTTATTGAGCAGAAGAAAAGATTCAGAAAATGAGTAAATTTGGTTATTTGACTAGTACTATAAAAAGATAAACATGATGGTGTGATCACTCATGTAGAGCCAGACATCATGGAATGTGAAGTCAAGTGGGCCTTAGGAAGAATCACTACAAACAAAACTAGTGGAGGGGACTGAATTCCAGTTGACCTATTTCAAATCCTGAAAGATGATGCTGTGAAAGTGCTGCACTCAATATGCCAGCCAATTTGGAAAACTCAGCAGTGGCCACAGGACTGGAAAAGGTCAGTTTTCATTCCAATCCCAAAGAAAGGCAATGCCAAAGAATGCTCAAACTACAGCACAAATGCACTCATTTCACATGCTAGTAAAGTAATGCTCAAAATTCTCCAAGCTAGGCTTCAGCAATACGTGAACCATGAACTTTTGAATGTTCAAGCTGGTTATAGAAAAGGCAGAGGAACCAGAGATCAAATTGCCAACATCCGCTGGATCATGGAAAAAGCAAGAGAGTTCCAGAAAAACATCTATTTCTGCTTTATTGACTATGCCAAAGCCTTTGACTGTGTGGATCACAATAAACTGTGGAAAACTCTGAAAGAGATGGGAATACCTGACCACCTGACCTGCTTCTTGAGCAATCTGTATGCAGGTCAGGAAGCAACAGTTAGAACTGGACATGGAACAACAGACTGGTTCCAAATAGGAAAAGGAGCACGTCAAGGCTGTATATTGTCACCCTGCTTATTTAACTTCTATGCAGAGTACATCATGAGAAATGCTGGACTGGAAGAAACACAAGCTGGAATCAAGATTGCTGGGAGAAATATCAATAACCTCAGATATGCAGATGACACCACCCTTATGGCAGAAAGTGAAGAGGAGCTAAAAAGCCTCTTGATGAAAGTGAAAGAGGAGAGTGAAAAAGTGGCTTAAAGCTCAACATTCAGAAAACGAAGACCATGGCATCTGGTCCCATCGCTTCATGGGAAATAGATGGGGAAACAGTGGAAACAGTGTCAGATTTTATTTTTTTGGGTTCCAAAATCACTGCAGATGGTGACTGCAGGCATGAAATTAAAAGACGCTTACTCCTTGGAAGAAAAGTTATGACCAACCTAGATGGCATATTCAAGAGCAGAGACATTACTTTGCTGACTAAGGTCCGTCTAGTCAAGGCTATGGTTTTTCCTGTGGTCACGTATGGATGTGAGAGTTGGACTTTGAAGAAGGCTGAGCACCGAAGAACTGATGCTTTTGAACTGCGGTGTTGGAGAAGACTCTTGAGAGCCCCTTGGACTGCAAAGAGACCCAGCCAGTCCATTCTGAAGGAGATCAGCCCTGGGATTTCTTTGGAGAGAATGATGCTAAAGCTGAAACTCCAGTACTTTGGCCACCTCATGTCAAGAGTTGACCCATTGGAAAAGACTCTGATGCTGGGAGGGATTGGGGGCAGGAGGAGAAGGGGACAACAGAGGATGAGATGCCTGGATGGCATCATGGACTCGATGGACGTGAGTCTGAGTGAACTCTGGGAGCTGGTGACTGACAGGGAGGACTGGCTTGCTGTGATTCACAGGGTCACAGAGATTTGGACACGACTGAGTGACTGAACTGAACTGATGAAAAGAAGAATATAAGCATAACCACAGTAAAAGCAAGAAGTTGTAATGGAGACAAAGAAATCATATTCAATTTTGGCACTGTTCAGGGTGTACAGTCGGACATATGAAAAGAGATAGGCAAACAGGACTGGAGATACACTTAATTGGTTCCAATAAGGTGAGGAAGAAAAAACATTTAAAACAAAATTTAGACAGTAAGGATAATCTATTATGGCCATAAATGAACTATCCTATGTCCAGGAAAGTAATTTAAAATTATAAATGGATATTTTATCTATGAGACAGGAGAAAATGATATCCAAAATTAAGAAGATAGTTCAAGATGGTCTTCACCAATGGTCTGTTACAAGGATTAGAAGTTAAACACAAACATATTTGTATTTAGGCCTGCATAGTTGTAATAATTAAATCCATTTATTTTTAAAATGTTAATTACTAAGAATGTATGGCTTATTTAATAAAATAAATTCATTTTTTCTCCTCTAATTCCCAGTTGTTCGTATGAAATTCTGGATTTGCAGATTTTTTGAAGTGTTCCCTAAAGCAATTGACATTTGGAAACAAGAATCTATTTTGGCTACTTGCTGGTTATATTAGTTAAAGAGAACGCTTTAAAAGGTTCACTATGGTGCAGTTCTCACAATTACACTGTAACGTCTTCAAATAAGATTTCATCACTGAAAAGTAACTTTGTCATAAATAGACAATGATAATCTCCCACATTACACATATTTAAAGTTGACTTTTCTTCAAGATAAGAAAATAATCTGGACCATATTTTTAAACTTTAGACATAAACCTCTAGATGATCATAATTATTTTGAAGATTAAGTGTGTTGTTCTGGGCTCTGTCTTGGGGAGGTTTAAGAAACTGAAAATGGTTTTTTAAAAATATATATTCAGAGGTCAAGAGAGAGAATGAGTTCTGCTATTTTCTTCATTCATCTTCTTTATCCTGATCCTCTTATTATCCTTTGAAGAAAGAGTGACTCTGAAAATAGGTAGGTGATTTATAAGAACAGTTATACTTCAGTATTTTTATAAAAAATACCATGGTTTAGTTTATCCATGTGAGGTTCATATAAAAAGTTCTATCCCAGAGTTTCCTATGAGATAGCAGTCAAGCAGCTGTTGTAGCCAAAGCAACTGAGGGATGCTGGACTGTCATCTCATACATTAATGTTGTCTCAGGTAGAAAGAGTTGATTCACCAAGTTTAAACCTTGTCCTGGAAAATTCCCTCCTCCAATAACTAGTCCTTTGGATACAAAATTCCCAGATCTCTTGCCTTAACTGGGGAAATATCTGAAAGCCCACACCAGCTTCAGATACCCTATGGGCTGATTTCTGCTGCAGTTTCACTGCAAATAAATTTTTTCTCTACCCAGTTGTACAGCCTCACTCTTTCACATGTATTCTCCCAATAAGTCTCTGCATGTAAATCTTCAGTTCAAGATCTGTGTCTAGAGTACTCAACCTAAATGAAATTTAAAATTGAAAACAACCAGAATGTCCATTGAAAAAAACATGGAGGGGTCAGATTTTCACGTTAGATTCCCATGAAATATTTAGAACTCTTACCCAGTCTCAAGCTTTATAATCATTCCAAGAACACAAATAGTCAAATGTATAGGCATAGAAGATAGATATTCAGCATTCCTTGCAAGACGTCCTAGGTTTATTTTTTTCCCCCTAATATTGGACATACTTATGATTTGGAATAGAATTACAGTTGAGCTATTTCAGATCCTAGAAGATGATGCTGTGAAAGGGCTGTATTCAATATGCCAACAAATTTGGAAAACTCAGCAGTGGCCACAGGACTAGAAAAAAGTCAGTTTTCATTCCAATCCTAAAGAAAGGCAAAGCAAAATAATGCTCAAACTACAGCACAATTGCACTCAACTCACATGCTAGTAAATTAATGCTCAAAATTCTCCTAGACAAGCTTCAATGGTATGTGAACTATGAAGTTTCAGATGTCCGAGCTGGATTTAGAAAAGGCAGAGGAAACAGAGATCAAATTGCCAACATCTGTTGGATCATTGAAAAAGCAAGAGAGTTCCAGAAAAAACATCTACTTCTGCTTTTTTTGAATATGCCAAAGCCTTTGACTGTGTGGACCACAACAAACTGTGGAAAATTCTTCAAGTAATGGGAATACCAGACCACCTGACTTGCTTCCTGAGAAATCCATATGCAGGTCAGGAAGCAACAGTTAGAACTGGACATGGAACAACAGACTGGTTCCAAATCAGGAAGGAGTAAATAAAGGCTGTATGTTGTCACTCTGTTCATTTAACTTATATGCAGAGTACATCATGAGAAATGCTAGGCTGGATGAAGCACAAGCTGGAATCAAGACTGCTGGGAGAAATATCAAGAACCTCAGATATGCAGATGACACCACCCTTATGGCAGAAATTGAAGAAGAACTAAAGAGCCTCTTGATGAAAGTGAAAGAAGAGAGTGGAAACGTTGGATTAAAAGTCAACATTCAGAAAACCAAGATCAGCATCTGGTCCCATTACTTCATGGCAAATACATGGGAGAACAGGGGGAACAGTGGAATCAGTGACAACCTTTATTTTGGGGGCCTCTAAAATCACTGCAGATGGTGACTGCAGGCATGAAATTAAAAGATGATTGCTCCTTGGAAGGAAAGTTATGACCAACCTAGACAGCAGTTAGAAAGCAGCGACATTACTTTGCCAACAAAGGTCCATCTAGTCAAAGTTATGGTTTTTCCAGTAGTCAGTTATGGATGTGAAAGTTAGACTATAAAAAAGCTAAGCGTGGAAGAACTGATGCTTTTGAACTATGGTGTTGGAGAAGACTCTTGAGAGTCCCTTGGATTGCAAGATCAAACCAGTCCATCCTAAAGGAAATTAGTCCTGAATATTCATTGGAAGGACTGACGCTGAAGTTGAAATTACAATACTTTGGCCACCTGATGTAAAGAACTGACTCACTGGATAAGACCCTGATTCTGGGAAAGATTGAAGGCAGGAGGAGAAGCAGAGGACAGAGGATAAGATGGTTGGATGCTAACACCAACTCGATGGACAAGAGGTTGAGCAAGCTCCGTGAGCTGGTGATGGACAGGGAAGCCTGGCTGCTTCAGTCCATTGTGTTGCAAAGAATTGGACATGACTGAGCAACTGAACTGAACTGAACCAGGGTAACCCTGAAATACAACTGCATCAGCAACCTAAATGAATTTCATAAGCATATATGTGCTTTCTTAGTCACTCAGTAGTTTCTGACTCTGTGACCCTATGGACTATAGCCTGCCAGATACTTCTGTCCATGAGGATTCTCCAGGCAAGAATACTGAAGTGGGTTGACAATGCCTCCTCCAGGGGATCCTCCCAACTCAGGGATAGAACCCAGGTCTCTCACATTACGGGTAGATTCTCAACCAGCTGAGCCACCAGGGAAGCCCAAAAATACTGTAGCAGGTAGACTATCCCTTCTCCAAAGGATCTTCCTGGCCTGGGAAACAAACCAGGTTCTCCTGAATTCCAGGCAGATTCTTATTGACTGAGCCATCAGGGAAGCATATATGTATACATATATGACTAAAGGGTTATGGCTAAGAATGTATATTTATATATATGACTACATATAAGCAGGCCAGTTGATACATTTTCAGTTCATTTCAGATCTGTCCTGTCAGACTCTTTGTGACCCCATGGACTGCAGCACACCAAGCTTCCCTGTCTGTTACCAATTCCCTGAACTTATTCAAACTCATGTCCATTGAGTCAGTGATGCCATCCAACAATCTCATCCTCTGTTGTCCCCTTCTCCTCCCACCTTCAATCTTTCCCAGCATCAGGCTCTTTTAAAATGAGTCAACTCTTCACATCAGGTGGCCAAAGTATTAGAATTTCAGCTTCAGCATCAGTCCTTCCAATGAATATTCAGCACTGATTTCCTTTAGAATGGACTGGTTGGATCTCCTTGCTGTCCAAGGGACTCCCAAGAGTCTTCTCCAACACCACAGTTCAAAAGCATCCATTCTTCGGCTCTCACTTTTCTTTATACTCCAAATCTCACGTTCATACATGACTACTGGAAAAACCATGGCTTTGACTAGACAGACATTTTTTGGCAAAGTGATGTCTCTGTTTTTTAATATACGACCTAGGTTTTTCATAGCTTTTCTTCCAACAAGCGAGCATCTTTTAATTTCATGCAGTCACCATACACAATGATTTTGGAGCCCCCTAAAATAAAGTTTTTCACTGTTTCCATTGTTTTCCCATCTATGAAGTGATGGACTCAGGTGCCATGATCTTAGTTTTCTGATTGTTGAGATTTAAGGCAATTTCTTCCCTCTCTCTTTCACTTTCATTAAGAGGCTCTTTAGTTCTTCTTCATTTTCAGCCATAAGGGTGGTATCATCTGCATATCTGAGGTTATTGATATTTCTCCTGGCAATCATGATTCCAGCTTGTACTTCATCTAGCCCAGCATTTCCCATGATGTACTCTTCATATAAATTAAATAAGCAAGGTGACACTACATAGCCTTGATGTACTCAATCACTTCATGGGAAATAGATGGGGAAACAGTGGAAACAGTGTCAGACTTTATTTTTTAGGCTCCAAAATCACTGCAGATGGTGATTGCAGCCATGAAATTAAAAGATGCTTACTCCTTGGAAGAAAAGTTATGACCAACCTAGATAGCATATTGAAAAGCTGAGACATTACTTTGCTGACTAAGGTTCATCTAGTCAAGGCTACGGTTTTTCCTGTGGTCATGTATGGATGTGAGAGTTGGACTTTGAAGAAGGCTGAGCGCCGAAGAACTGATGCTTTTGAACTGTGGTGTTGGAGAAGACTCTTGAGAGTCCCTTGGACTGCAAGGAGATTCAACCAGTCCATTCTGAAGGAGATCAGCCTTGAGATTTCTTTGGAGAGAATGATGCTAAAGCTGAAACTCCAGTACTTTGGCCACCTCATGTGAAGAATTGACTCATTGGAAAAGACTCTGATGCTGGGAGGGACTGGGGGCAGGAGGAGAAGGGAACGACAGAGGGTGAGATAGCTGGATGGCATCAGTGACTCGATGGATGTGAGTCTGAGTGAATTCAGAGAGCTGGTGATGGACAGGGAGGCCTGGCGTGCTGTGATTCATGGGGTTGCAAAAAGTTGGACACGACTGAGCAACTGAACTGAACTGAACTGAACTCTTTTCCCAATTTGGAACCAGTCTGTTGTTCCATGTCTGGTTCTAACTGTTGCTTCCTGACCTGCATACAGATTTCTCAGGAGGCAGGTCAGGTGGTCTGATATTCCCATCTCTTTCACAATTTCCCACAGTTTGTTGTGACCCATATCAAAAGTTGTGATGTACTCAATAAAACAGAAGCAGGTGTTTTTCTGGAACTCTCTTGCTTTTTCAATGATCCAATGGATATTGACAATTTGATCTCTGGTTCCCCTGCCTTTTCTAAGTCTAGCTTGAACATCTGGAAGTTCATCCAGTAGTGTTGAAGCCTGGCTTAGAGAATTTTCAGCATTACTTTCCTAGCATGTGAGATGAGTACAACTGTGTGGTAGTTTGAGCATTTTTTGGAATGAATGAAATTTTTTGGATTGGAATGAAAACTGACCTTTTCCAGTCCTGTGGCCACTGCTGAGTTTTCCAAATTTGCTGCCATATTGAGTGCAGCACTTTACAACATCATCTTTTAGAATTTGAAATAGCTCAACTGGAATTCCATCATGTCCACTAGCTTTGTTCATAGTGATGCTTCCTAAGGCCCACTTGACTTCTTACTCCATGATGTCTGGCTCTAGGTGAGTTATCACACCATCGTGGTTAACTGGGCAATGAAGATCTTTTCTGTATAGTTCTACGTATCCTTGCCACTTCTTCTTAATATCTACTGCTTCTGTTGGGTCCATACCATTTCTGTCCTTTACAGATTAGGGAAAGCAGAAATAGACTGTGTATTAATACCTGATATATAACCATCATAAATGTTGCTGAAAGTATTTCTGCAGTGTTCATGTATGCTGTTAAACAGTTACATCGTTATCAACTTCTAGAAAATATGGATTGTAAATTGCAAAATATCATGGCTAGAATCTTTAAACAAATATACATAGTTTTCTAATTGTGAAGTCAGTAAACATATTTTGACAAAGTATCAGACAGTAGATACTTTAGGGTTTAAGGACCAAAAAAAAAAAGTAAATATTTAATGCATACCCTGTAGAAGAGAAGAAACAAATGGAAAAAAATTGGAATACAATTTTGTAATAAATGTCTACTAATGAGAATAAAGGATTTCTTTTTGTTTTGTTTCATTACAATTCAAAGTTTGTGTTCCATACATTAACATTTACAAATATTCATCTATTAATGTTAATTTGTGAGCAGATTTTACTTATTTCCTCTATGAAAATCTTTCCCCATGAGATCGATAATGCCAAACACTGGCATCAATCCACACGTATATGCTCTTAGTTGAACATATTTACAGAACTCTATTAGATTTTTCTCGATGTTTGCTTTTTCTCATATCATTACAGAGCAGGTAATCACTCTCAAGTAAAAATAATATAGAAGTTCCTCCATTTTATAATTGAATGCATCTTGAAATATGGAAACTCCCTTTGAACTTTAATTGATGTCTGAATATTGCTGCTAGAATGGTAGTTTGAGCTTAGAAAATATATCCAGTGGAAAGTTGTATGCACATATATACTTTGCTTTTTGTTTTAACTTTTGACAACACAGTATATAAAGCAGCTTGACACTGTACATGCTTTAAGCAATATTACAGTCATCAAAAGTTATTTCAATATATTTGTTTTTCTTAAAGCACTGCTTGTCTTTGAACTAATTGAGAAACATGAATAATTCTGTAGCAGAAGCTAATTTTTAAAACTATTCAGTGCTTTATAATAGTGGTTGAGGGAAGTTTTTCTCCCTTAGAAAAAATTCAATATCCATCCTTAGTATGGAGTAAAATTGAAGTGATTATGTTACCACTATAAGTACATTATGGCAGGTATTTAAATCCTGGATTATTTCCAATTATTATTGGAACAAAGAATGACTATATTATTCTTAACAGAAAGAGTATCTATTCACTGAATGGCTTTACTATATATGTAATTACATGTATTCAAAAATAAGAAATTGATTATTTTTTTCAATAGTGACAATGGCATCAAGTAGAACAACTTGTTATTTACTACACTTAAGTGATTTTATTTTGGCAATATTATTAGAAGAAGAAAGCAGTATTCTGAATGTATTCTTGTTTATTTAGTTCTACTTGGGAAAAATATTTCCATTTCTCCAGAAAGCATCAAAAGGTAGGGGAAAAAACACTATCACCAAAGGAGCTGAAAATTATTTTTTTGTTATAGGGAAAATAGATTAACTCCAGATGATATAATTTAAAAAATAATAATAGGATGGTTATCCCACCAGTTTAGCTAACCACTGGAGTTTTGCTGATTTTGAATTAAATTAGTATATTCAAATGAAATAACTTTGTATAATATTTTATTGTAAATATTTGATTCTAGACTTATTGCTTCTCTTACATATGTGTGCTCTCTCCTTATCTCTCCAAAATTAATCATAAAGGTATAGTAAGATATACTAAATATATTACCATTTCATCTTTCATGATAACTACTTGATATATTTTTTCTAATTACACTATTTTAGATTATCAATTACACATTTCTATTCTTCTTGTATTATGACCAACCTAGACAGCATATTAAAAAGCAGAGACATTACTTTGCCAACAAAGGTCCGTCTAGTCAAGGTTATAGTTTTTCCAGTAGTCATGTATGGATGTGAGAGTTGGACTACAAAGAAAGCTGAGTGTCAAAGAATTGATGCTTTTGAACTGTGGTGCTGGAGAAGACTCTTGAGAGTCCCTTGGACTGCAAGGAGATCCAACCAGTCCATCCTAAAGGAGATCAGCCCTGGTTGTTCATTGGAAGGACTGATGTTGAAGCTGAAACTCCAACACTCTGGCCACCTGATGTGAAGAGCTGACTCATTTGAAAAGACCCTGATGCTGGGAAAGATTGAAGGCAGGATGAGAAGGGGACAACAGAGGATGACATGGTTAGACAGCATCATCGACTCAATGGACATAGGTTTGGGTAGACTCTGGCAGTTGGTGATGGACAGGGAGGCCTGGCATGTGCGGTTCATGGGGTTGCAAAGAGTTGGATACAACTGAACGACTGAACTGAACTGTATTATTATTATTACTATTCTTATTTTGTTGGGGAGGAGGTAGGTAGCTATAGGAAAATTCTGATGCAAAGAATTCATGGAACATTAATATCATCTTGACTAACAAATTTTTCCTCTTGTCTTATTTTACTTCATTTTCTCCATTTGACCCTTATTCACATTGCAATAGTTCTATAACTATTATTTTATGTATTTAATATATATTCTTAGATATGTGTAATCCTAGAGAAAGCATATAAAATTATCCACATTGTTTAACAAAAATAGTGTTATGCTGTAGGTTTCATCTTCCAATTTAGTCAAGTCTGTGTTTTCAAGTGTATCTTTTCTCTATAGAGCATATTGCTTAATAGAGCTTATTTCTCTTAAATAGAGCATATTGCTTCTAACTGTCCCTTAGTAAACCATCTTATGTGTATATTATACTCATTCATTTTCTTGATAACTACTTAGAATGTTACAACGAATATCATATAAATAATATACATGTGCCAGTCTCTTTGTGAGTACTTGCATGATAATTAGGACTCAAATAAGTACAGATAAGTATTTAAATCCATTCTACAGTCATAGAATATTTGCATACTTAATTTTAATGAAAATTACCAGAATTTGTTCAGAATGGATGAATGAGTTTAGTCCAACATTAAATGCCAAAGTGTTCCTGTTTTCATTTATTCTCACAAACACTTGACTGTATTGTATTTCAAAAATTTTACCAACAAAATATGTGCAAATTTAAATTTCCTTTTTTTTTGTTTTTACTGTTTTAATATTTTGGTATCATTAAGACAGCTTCATAAATCAGTGATTTAAGGCTTTTTTTTTTTTTTTCCAAATTTCACTGATACTCATAGACAAAGTAAGCATACTGGTCACAAACTAAGAGGTTTTCACAATGTCTAATAGTGGCAAGCCAGGCTTCAACAGTAAACCATGAACTTTCAGATGTTCAAGCTGGATTTAGAAAAGGCAGAGGAAACAAAGATCAAATTGCCAACATCTGTTGGATCATAGAAAAAGCAAGAGAGTTCCAGAAAAATGTCTACTTCTGCATTATCGACTGAGCAAAAGCCTTTGACTGTGTGGATCACAACAAACTGGAAAATTCTTTAAGTGATGGCAATACCAGACCACCTGACCTGCCTCCTAAGAAATCTGTATGCAGGTCAGGAAGTAACAGTTGGATCTGGACATGGAACAATAGACTGGTTCCAAATTGGGAAAGGAGTATGTCAAGGCTGTATATTGTCACCCTGCTTATTTAACTTCTATGCAGAGTACATCATGAGAAATGCTGGACTGGATGAAGCACAAACTGGAATCAAGATTGCTGGGAGAAATATCAATAATCTCATGCAGATGACACCACCCTTATGGCAGAAAGTGAAGAACTAAAGAGCCTCTTGACAAAAGTAAAAGAGAAGAGTGCAAAAGTTGCCTTAAATCTCAACAATCAGAAAACTAAGATCATGGCATCTGGTCCCATCACTTCATGAGACATAGATGGGGAATCGATGGAAACAGTGACGGCCTTTATTTAATTTATTTATTTATTTTTGGCTCCAAAGTCACTGCAGATGGTGACTGCAGCTATGAGATTAAAAGATGTTTGCTCCTTGGAAGAAAAGCTATGACCAACCTAGAAAGCATATTAAAAAACAGAGACATTACTTTGCCAACAAATGCCCATCTAGATAAAGCTATGGTTTTTCCATTAGCCGTGTATGGATGTGAGAGTTGGACTATAAAGAAAGCTGAGTGCCAAAAGAATTGATGCTGCTGAACTGTGGTGTTGGAGAAAACTCTTGAGAGTCCCTTGGACTGCAAGGAGATTCAACCAGTCCATTCTAAAAGAAATCAGTCCTGAATATTCATTGGGCGGACTAATGTTTCAGCTGAAGTTTCAGTATTTTGGCCACCTGATGGGAAGAGCTGACTCACCATTTGAAAAGACCATGATGCTGTGAAAGATTAAAAGCAGGAAGAGAAGGGGACAACAGAGGGTGAGATGGCTCGATGGCATCACTGACTCGATGGACATGAGTTTGAGTAAACTCAGGGAGTTGGTGATGGACAGGGTGGCCCAGCGTGCTGCAGTCCATAGGGTCACAAAGCGTCAGACACAACTGAGTGACTGAACTGAATATTGGCAAGGGATTGCTACCTAATATGTACTGAGATTTTAAAATTAATAACTGTGATTCCACAGCAACTGACAAACAACTAATCTCAAAAATATACAAGCAACTTCTGCAGCTCAATTCCAGAAAAATAAACGACCCAATCAAAAAATGGGCCAAAGAACTAAATAGACATTTCTCCAAAGAAGACATACGGATGGCTAACAAACACATGAAAAGATGCTCAACATCACTCATTATTAGAGAAATGCAAATCAAAACCACAAGGAGGTACCACTTCACACCAGTCAGAATGGCTGCGATCCAAAAATCTGCAAGCAATAAATGCTGGAGAGGGTGTGGAGAAAAGGGAACCCTCCTACACTGTTGGTGGGAATGCAAACTAGTATAGCCACTATGGAGAACAGTGTGGAGATTCCTTAAAAAATTGCAAATAGAACTACCTTATGACCCAGCAATCCCACTGCTGGGCATACACACCGAGGAAACCAGAATTGAAAGAGACACATGTACCCCAATGTTCATCGCAGCACTGTTAATAATAGCCAGGACATGGAAACAACCTAGATGTCCATCAGCAGATGAATGGATAAGAAAGCTGTGGTACATATACACAATGGAGTATTACTCAGCCATTAAAAAGAATTCATTTGATTCAGTTCTGATGAGATGGATGAAACTGGAGCCAATTATACAGAGTGAAGTAAGCCAGAAAGAAAAACACCAATACAGTATACTAACACATATATATGGAATTTAGGAAGATGGCAATGACGACCCTGTATGCAAGACAGGAAAAAAGACACAGATGTGTATAATGGACTTTTGGACTCAGAGGGAGAGGGAAAGGGTGGGATGATTTGGGAGAATGGGAATTCTAACATGTAGACTATCATGTAAGAATTGAATCGCCAGTCTATGTCTGACGTAGGGGGCAGCATGCTTGGGGCTGGTGCATGGGGATGACCCAGAGAGATGTTGTGGGGAGGGAGGTGGGAGGGGGGGTCATGTTTGGGAACGCATGTAAGAATTAAAGATTTTTTTAAATTTAAAAAAAATAAAATAAAATTTTTTAAAAAATAAAAATAAATAAAATTAATAACTGTGATTCCAATAAAAGTTGAACATAGGAATTCCTTGTCAGTTCAGTGGTGAGGAATTAGGACTCTCCTCTTAGTCAGATAACTAAGATCCCATAAACAACACAGTGAGACCAAATACAAAAGAAGTTAGTTCAGAAGTTAAATGTCAGGCAAAGAACATGTATAAGGACTTGATTGAAAGAAATCAGAATAGCTAAAAATAAAACCAAACAAACAGATGTTCCACCTCACTGGTAGATAGCAATATGCAAATTAAACCAAAAAGTAAAACCCAGTTTGTTTATAGAAAGGATGGAGAAGTCCCTTCCCATTAAATTAAAAACAGAGTTAAAACATCAATTAATGGTTTTACATGTTCTTAGATTTTTTGCAAAATCACTAGCTACATCTGGGAATAGTTACTGCTAAGATTTCTACTCTTGGTATAAATAATATAAAATAATGTTTAAATTTACTACTATTCAATTAAGTAATACTGAGGTCTCTGTTTTTCTTTTTCTCTGTTATATATAAACTTGCCATTTGTCTACCTTCCAATAGTTTAAAGATGTTTGATAGGCTCATAAGGTCACTGATAAGTAAACAGTTATCTTCAAAGGCACTTTAATTGGAAAGTGCATATAAAAACACTGATGTGCATTTATTTACATTCTTCTGAGTGTATCTTTCTATTTATTGTCATAAAATTACTCTGTTAACAGTTGATTTCTGATTCAGCAGCTTTCTCAGTTACCATTATTATCTGTAAACTATAACCATAGTGGTAAGATTTAGAAGTTATAAAATCTGACAATAAAACAGTGTTGAAATATGCTTCCAGGGAAATATTTTGTTTCATTTAGTCTTGAATATATTTTTTTTGGTTTAATTTAAAAACTAACACAGTGGGGAAAAGCTTATACATTTTAGGAGAGGCTAAAATACAAAAGGAAAAACTGGTTTTGTATTATTCAGTTAATGTTTTGTGACATACTGAAGAAAGCACTATTATGTATTACCAAACTCTTTCTCTTTTTTAATTAATTTTAATTGGAGGCTAATTACTTTACAATATTGTGGTGGTTTTTTTTGCCATACATTGACATGAATCAGCCTCAAGTACACATGTGTCTCCCAGTCCTGAAACCCTTTCCCACCTCCTTCCCCATCCCATCTCTCTGGGTGGTCCCAGTGCACTGGCTCTGGGTGCCCTGTTTCATGTATCAAACTTGGCCTGATCATCTATTTCCCATATGGTAATATACATGTTTCAAAGTTTCAGTGCTATTCTTTCAAATCATCCCACCCTCGCCTTCTCCCACAGAATCCAAAAATCTGTTCTTTACATCTATATCTCTTTTGCTGTCTCACATATAAGGTCATCATTACCATCTTTCTAAATTTCATATATGTATATACATGGGTTAATATACTGTATTGGCACTTTTCTTTCTTACTTCACTCAGTTAATAGGCTCTAGTTTCATCTACCTCATTAGAACTGACTCAAATGTGTTCAATAGCTGAGTAATATTCCATTGTGTATATGTACTTTATCCATTCATCTGCCGATGGACTTCTAGGTTGCTTCCATGTCCTAGCCACTGTAAACAGTGCTGTGATGAAAATTGGGGTACACCTGTCTCTTTCAATTCTGGGTTACTCGGTGTGTATGCTCAGCAGTGGGACTGCTGGGTCATATGGCAGTTCTATTTCCAGTTTTTTAAGGAATCTTCACACTGTTCTCCACAGTGGCTGTACTAGTTTGGATTCCCACCAACAGTGTGAGAGGGTTCCTTTTCTCCACACCCTCTTCAGCATTATTGTTTGTAGACTTTTTGATAGCAGCCATTCTGACTAGCATGAGACGGTACTTCACTGTGGTTTTGATTTGCATTTATCTGATAAGGAGTGATGTTGAGCATCTTTTCATGTTTCTTGGCCATTTGTATGTCTTCTTTGGAGAAATGTCTGTTTAGTTCTTTGGCCCATTTTTTTGATTGGGTTGTTTATTTTTCTCGTGGTGAGCTGCATGAGCTGCTTGTATATTTTTGAGATTAATTCTTTGTTAGTTGCTTTATTTGTTATTATTTTCTCCATCCTGCTTTAATTATTGCTATATACATGGGAGACAGCATTTAACTTAATCAGAATAGACTGAGATAGTGAAGAATCCACATGCAATGCAGGAGAGACACCTAGGTTTGATCCCTGGGTCAGGATGATACCCTGGAGAATGGAATGTCTACCCACTCCAGTATTCATGCCCGGAGAATCCAATGAAAAGAGGAGCCTGGTGGTTTACAGTTCATGGGGTTGCAAAGAGTCAGACATAATTGAGTGACTAATGCTTTTACTTTCACTTGAAGGACAGCATTTAACTTAATCAGAAAAGACTGGCCCTCAACTTGAAGCACCTGGGTGTTTTATCCTGATTAATATCTCTCTTCCAATTATAAAAATTCAAGCCTCTCAATCAGCCATGGTTGACTTTCACCCCTGTGCTGTTATCCACATTCCCCTCATTTGAAAAATCACCACCACTGTTACCTTTATACAAAAATTACTCTATAAATTCTTCTCTGTTATCTCAAATCATCTCAGAAATTTTCTTTAACCTCTCTGTGTCACGAGCAAAGCCCTTGGGAATCTCCAGGAAAAATAAGACAGAACTTGCATAATGTCTGCATTCTCAGTCCTGACCGACTCTCTGTGACCCCATGGACTACAGCCTGCCAGGGTCTTCTGTCCGTGGAATTCTCCAGGCCAGAATACTGGAGCGGGTAACCATTCTCTTCTCTAGGGGATGTTCCCAACCCAGGGATTGAACCCACATCTACCGCATTTGCAGGTTCTTTACCACTGCGCCACCTGGGAACCCCAAGACAGAACTTAGGCAATAAAGTCTAACCTCTTCTTTTAGGTTTAGTCTAGTTTCACTTGTCCATAGGGAGCTGTGTGCAGAGGCCTTGGACTTAACACACTAGGTTAGAGTTTCCAGCACACACCCACTCCCTATCTTGGCAGCTGCATTTAGAAATGGCTCAAGATGGCAATGGTGTACCATGCGCAGAAGTGCTGTGACTTGAAGTGCTTCAGCCTGAAGTGCTCTGAGCAACAAGACTACAAAGACCTCACATCTCCTTATGCAGACGAGAGTATGGGTGATGAAAATCAGCAAAAACGTATCAGGGGAATTGTGCAAGCAAGGGAAAATGATCAGTGGAGCCTGATGAGAACAGTGTCTCTGTGCAGTTTGTCAGATACCAGGATGAGCTTTCAGCTCTTTCTCAGACCTGGGGCAAGTTAAAATTCAGGAAACTGTAGGGAGGAGAGAAACCTGACGAATGTCTGGTCAAGACAAAACAGAAGGCATGAATGGGCAACTAAGAGCATTCAGTTGGTAGGGATGGAAATCTTCCCTCCTCCAGGAAATGTGGTTTCTCTGCTCAAACTGGACCATGGTGGGCAGGGGCTACTTGGTTTGTGGACCATGGGAAACTTTACTAACACCAAATCCTCTGCAATCCAACCTTTCCCTGTGGGGATACATTCCGAAACATCATCCCAGCAAAAGCCCATTAACAACTCTCAGGAACTAAAAATAGAATCATCTGGGTAATAGATTAAGGACTCACCTTTTTCTTTTCCTTCGTGCTTCAGTCTCACTTACTCATGGCGTGCCGCTTGCAGAGGCCTTGCCCCTGACACTTCAGGTCAGAGTTTCTAGTGCAAAAGTGCACCTGGCACTTCAGCTCTGGGACACTCAAGATGGTGGTGGTGGGCTGTGTGCCGAGGAGGTGCTGCACCCCTCACTGGGCTGAAGCCTGAGCAGCTCAGCTGTGCGCATGCCCTGCGGGCACCTTCTCCCAGACAAGGCCCCCATTAAGCAGCCCCGCCCACCACCTGTGGAGAAAGCATGGCCTCTACAGACTGCAAACTCACACCTTCTCATTTTTTTTATTTACAAAGCAGAAATAGAAACACAGACTAGAGAACAAAATGTATAGACACCAAGGGGAAGAAAGGGGTGGACAAATTAGGATTAATATATGCATAATATTGTGCATAAAATAGACAACTAATGAGAAACGAAAGAATAAAGATTTCTTTTGCTTCTGAAGCAAACTAGGTCACTTCTATTGATTCAGCTACACTGGGCAGAGGGCTCCCCAGGTGGTGCTAGTGGTAGAGAATCCACCTGCTAATGCAGCAGACATGACATGGGAGTTTGATTCCTGGGTGGGGAAGATCCGCTGGAGGAGGGCATGAGAACCCAGAAGCCTGGTAGGCTACAGTCTAAAAGGTTGCAAAGAGTTAGACACAACTGAAGTGACTTAGTATGCATGCGCACTGGGTAGAAGTTTCCTTCTTGGGGCCTGGCATGACAATGTCAGTAATCCTTGTTTCGATTAAACTTGGTACTCCCCTGAGTAGTTTACTTTCTATACTGGACATTTGAGGTTTTTTTTTTTCTTTCTTTCTTTCTTTTTTTTTTTAACCAAATATAACAAATTATAGAAAAACCATTATCTTTCCTAAATATCTATTATTGCAATCATTCAATCTGTAGCTCACTTTGTGATTGATCAAATCTCAAGCAGCTAAGCTAAAATACAAGGATCAGTTTTTATTTTTATGAAGTGCAAATATGTTACTAGTCTTTTTGATGATGATATATCTAACTCAAACTTAATGAGGTACCTATTTTATAGCATGAATACTCATTAACATAGAAGTGTGGTTAATTTTACAGTACTACTGACATTTGTACTCTTACAACTAGTGACTATTTTCATAATTTTTATATATGTAGATGTGTGATCTTTATTGAAAATTTGCAATGCTGATATTATTGATTTGTATTTTAAATATCTTTATTTTGTAAGAAAAATCAAGATGAATTTTGAACACTGATAAGTTGAAATTTATTTCAAGGTTATTGAAAAGAAGAGGAAGTGAAGAAAAATGGAAGAAAGTGTGATGAAATGTGAAGGAGGCACACGGAAGGAGGCACACGAAAGTAGGCAGGATATCAGGGTTGTACTCCCATATCCAGCCACCGTGTTGGCCCAAGTCTTTCTGACATTCACTTCCTTTGAACTTATGATGGGGATTTCTAATATGATTAAGCAGGAAAATGACTTCTGGTTGTGATCACCTTCATGTAGCCCACTGAACTGTTTTCAAAAGATTCGTGAATTTCATGAGGTGTTTTCTGTTTTATTTTGTGCAACTTTTGCCCTGTTTTGTTTTAAAGAGAAATTCTGTGTTGATATACTGTTGTTTTGCAATATCTGAAAAGAAATGTACAGTTCTGAGAAAAACAAATTTATAACTCTGAAAGGAATATTAAAGGTTTAAAAGGTTACAGACAATACTTGCTATCAGAGGGCAAAGGGAATGTTGGAATACACACTGTTATCTCTATTTATACAGCAGGCAGGGAATCAGCCAGGTCCTTCAGTGATGGAGGAGATGTCCTGAGCTAGGATGAGCTCCAGCTGGAGGTTTTGTTATGGGCAGAGCTGGCCTCATCTGACAGCATCTGTTTCCTGGAAGCACTGTTTATTCTTGATTCTTGAATTTAAAGCTTGATGGGGAAGGCAGAAGGGGTGACTTCAACTTTTTCCTTTTCCTTCTACTCTAGCCACCATCTCCATTCTTTACCTTTATTTTTTTCATAAAAATCACCTACTGGCCTCTTTGCAACACCCACAATGACTTCCTGCTTTGGTTAAGGCAGTGAAAACATTCCATTATCTTCTAAAGTCAAGAGAAGAAAAAAAAAAAAAAAGCATGTTTTCTTGTTATTCCATCTCCTTGGGGTTGGCGGGGGTGGGGGGACTCATTATGTTCTTTGAGAAAGAGAAAATGCCATATTGAACAGTGCTATAAAGTTTGTTAAATTCAATCCTAAATCCCACATAACCTTCACTGTCAGAAACAAATCTAAAAAGGAGAATCCCAAAGAACATCAAAAGACTTTGCTCTAAAAATAGCAACATAGGGACCATTGAGAGGGTCAGCAGCATGGCTTCATTCAGTGATATTTATGTTGTCCTATGCTGCTTCTGCCAATAGAACAAGATGCCTCTAGATCCTCTAGATGTTTGAGATGGTTCTCTAGTTGCTCAACATTAAACTGAGTAATTACACTCCAGTGCCTGACTCTGCAGATGGCAGCTCTTTTAGTGTTAAAGTACAAGTACAGCAACTTTTTCTTTCATTCTCTCTTGAGGATGACCTAGCTTCCTGTATTGCAGCTATGTTGGAGTACATTGGAATGCCTAATTTTACATAAAAAGCATCCATAGCCTTGCACTATTCTTTCAAACTAGGTCTCTATCAATCATTTTGAAATCGCTCAGTCATGTCAGACTCTTAGCGACCCCATGGACTGCAGCCTACCAGGCTCCTCTGTCCATGGGGTTTTCCAGGCAAGAGTACTGGAGTGGGGTGCCATTGCCTTCTCCAGACCTAACTATATATGCTATGGTAAAGCAACTTTTGTGGCCTGAGCTAACATTATGTTTCAGGAGTTCTGACATTGCTATTCCATAGACTGAGCTAAAACAGAAACCTATGTGTACAGATATAATTAATATGCACAGTCCTTGTTTATTACTTTAGCCTATATTTTTCTCTTTCTTCCATTGCCTTATTTCCCCCAAAGTAAAGAGACTCCAATCATGACTACCACACACTCTCCACATCTTCCAGTAGTCTATATTTGTCAAATGGTAATCTAACCCAAATGTAAAGCACAATGGGCAAAAAAAAAAAAAAGCCCTTAAAAGTGACTTTGAAGGAGAACCTGATAAATATGCAAAGCAGCATATACTTAGTCTCCCCATTGGGGTGTTTATTAGAAGTAACAAAAAAGGATTGCAGAGGAAGGAACACTTCCAAACTCATTCTATGAGGCCACCATCACCCTGATACCAAAACCAGACAAAGACAACACACAAAAAAGAAAACTACATGCCAATATCACTGATGAACATAGATGTAAAAATGCTCAACAAAATTTTAGCAAACAGAATTCAGCAATACATCAAAAAACTCATGCATCATGATCAAGTTAGGTTTATTCCAAGAATGCAAGAATTCATTATATGCAAATCAATCAATGTGATACACCATATTAACAAATTGAAAGATAAAAACCATATGGTAATCTCAATAGATGCAGAAAAAGACTTTGACAAAATTCAGCACTCATTTATGATTAAAACTCTTCAAAAAATGGGCATAGCAGGAACCTACCTCAACATAGTAAAGGCCATATATGATAAGCCTACAACAAACATCATTCTCAGTGGTGAAAAACTGAAAGCATTATCCCTAAAATCAGGAACAAGACAAGGCTATTATTCAACATAGTTTTGGAAGTCCTAGCTACAACAAACAGAGAAGACAAAGAAATTAAAGGAATACAGATCAGAAAAGAAGTGAAGTTCTCTTTGCAGATGACATGATGCTGTACACAGAAAATTCTAAAGATAGCATCAGAAAATTACTAGAGCTAATCAGTGAACTTAGAAAAGTTGCAGGATACAAAATCAACACATAGAAATCACTTGCATTTTTATATACTAACAATGAAAAATCAGAAAGAGCAATTAAGGAATCAACCCCATTCGCCCCTGCAACAAACAGAATTAAATATCTAGGAATAAACTTACCTAGAGAGACAAAAGAACTCGACACAGAAAATAATAAGAAAATAAATAAATCAAAGATGGCATAAGTATATGGAGAGATAATCCAAGTTCCTGTGTAGGAAGAATCAATATTGTGAAAATGACTAAACTATCAAACACAATCTACAGATTCAATAAGATCCCTATCAAATTACCAATGGTATTTTTCACAGAAATAGAACAGAAAATTTCACAATTCATATGAAAACACAAAAGACCCCATATAGCCAAAGAGTCTTGAGAAAGAAGAATGGAGCTGGAGGAATCAGCCTTCCTGACTTCAGATTACACTACAAAGCTATAGTCATCAAGACAGTATGGTACTGGCACAAAAACAGAAATATAGACCAATGGAACAATACAGAAAGCCTAGAAATAAACCCATGCATCTAAGGGTACCTTATTTTTGACAAAGGAGGCAAGAATATACAATAGGGGCAAAGACAGCCTCTTCAATAAATGGTGCTGTGAAAACTGGACAGCTACATGTAAAATAATGAAATTAAAAACCTTCCTAACAACATACACAAAAGTAAACTCAAAATGGATTAAAGATCTAAATGTAAGACCAGAAATTTTTATAAAACTCTTAGAGGAAAACATAGGCAGAATAATTTGACATAAATCAAAGCAAGATCCTCTATGACCCACCTCCTAAAGTAATGGAAATAAAAACAAAAGTAAACAAGTGGAACTTGATTAAACTTAAAACTTTTGCATAGCAAACAAAACTATAAGCAAAGTGAAATACAGCCCTCAGAATGGGAAAAATAATAGCAAATGAAAAAACTGACAAAGGATTAATTTACAAAATATACAAGCAGCTCATACAACTCAATGCTGGAAAGATAAACAACCCAATCAAAAAGTGGGGAAAAGACCTAAACAGACATTTCTCAAAAGAAGACATACAGAAGACTAACAAGCACATGAAAAGATGCTCAATATCACTCATTATTAGACAAATGCAAATCAAAACAACAAGATATCACCTCACGCAAGTCAGAATGGCCATCATCAAAAAACCTACAAATAATAAATGCTGGAGTGGTCATGGAGAAAAGGGAACACTCTTACACTGTTGGTGGGAATGTAAATTGATACAGTTACTGTGGAAGATGGTATGGAGATTCCTTAAAACCTGGGAATAAAATCACCATCAGCTAAGTTCAGTTGCTCAGTCCTGTCCGACTCTTTGCAACCCCATGAATCGCAGCACGCCAGGCCCCCCTGTCCATCACCAATTCCCGGAGTTCACTCAGACTCACGTCCATTGAGTCAGCAATGCCAGCCAGCCATCTCATCCTCGGTCGTCCCCTTCTCCTCCTGCCCCCAATCCCTCCCAGCATCACAGTCTTTTCCAATGAGTCAACTCTTCGCATGAGGTGGCCAAATACTGGAATTTCAGCTTTAGCATTATTCCCACCAAAGGAATCCCAGGGCTGATCTCCTTCAGAATCGATTGGTTGGATCTCCTTGCAGTCCAAGGGACTCTCAAGAATCTTCTCTAACACCACAGTTCAAAAGCATCAATTCTTCAGCGCTCAGCCTTCTTCATAATACAACCCTCACATCTATACGTGACCATAGGAAAACTATAGCCTTGACTAGACTGAGCTGTGTTGGCAAAGTAATGTCTTTGCTTTTCAATATGCTATCTAAGTTGGTCATAACTTTCCTTCCAAGGAGTAAGCGTCTTTTAATTTCAAGGCTGCAACCACCATCTGCAGTGATTTTGGAGCCCCCCAAAATAAACTCTGCACTGTTTCCAAGTTTCCTCATCTATTTCCCATGAAGCAATGGGACCGGATGCCATGATCTTCATTTTCTGAAGGTTGAGCTTTAAGCCAACTTTTTCACTCTCCTCTTTCACTTTAATCAAGAGGCTTTTTAGTTCCTCTTCACTTTCTGCCATAAGGGTGGTGTCAGCTGCATATCTGAGAATATTGATATTTCTCCCGGCAATCCTGATTCCAGCTTCTGCTTCTTCCAGCCCAGCATTTCTCATGATGTACTCTGCATCCTTTTCCTATTTGTAACCAGTCTGTTGTTCTATGTCCAGTTCTAACTGTTGTTTCCTGACCTGCATACACATTTCTCAAGAGGCAGGTCAGGTGGCCTGGTATTCCCATCTCTTTCAGAATTTTCCAGTTTATTGTGATACACACATTTAAAGGCTTTGGCATCGTCAATAAAGCAGAAATAGATGTTTTTCTGGAACTTTCTTGCTTTTTTGATGATCCAGCGGATGTTGGCAATTTGATCTCTGGTTCCGCTGCCTTTTCTAAAACCAGCTTGCACATCAGGGAGTTCACAGTTCATGTATTGCTGAAGCCTGGCTTGGAGAATTTTGAGCATTGCTTTACTAGTGTGTGAGATGAGTGCAATTGTACAGTAGTTTGAGCGTTCTTTGGCATTGCCTTTCTTTGGGATTGGAATGAAAACTGACCTTTTCCAGTCCTGTGGCCACTGCTGAGTTTTCCAAATTTGCTGCCATATTGAGTGCAGTACTTTCACAGCATCATTTTTCAGGATTTGAAATAGCTCAACTGGAATTCCATCACCTTCACTAGCTTTGTTGGTAGTGATGCTTTGTAAGGCCAACTTGACTTCACATTTCAGGATGTCTGGCCTTAGGTGAGTGATCACACCATCGTGACCCAAGAAATCCCACTCCTAGGCATATACCCTGAGAAAACCAAAATTGAAAAAACACATATATATCACTGTTCATTGAAGCACTATTTAAAATAACTATAGATGGGGAGACTGTGGAAACAGTATCAGACTTTATTTTTTGGGGCTTCAAAATCACTGCAGATGGTGATTGCAGCCATGAAATTAAAAGACGCTTACTCCTTGGAAGAAAAGTTATGACCAACATAGATAGCATATTCAAAAGCAGAGATTTACTTTGCCGACTAAGGTTCATCTAGTCAAGGTTATGGTTTTTCCTGTGGTCATGTATGGATGTGAGAGTTGGACTGTGAAGAAGGCTGAGCACCGAAGAACTGATGCTTTTGAAGTGTGGTGTTGGAGAAGACTCTTGAGAGTACCTTGGACTGCAAGGAGATCCAACCAATCTATTCTGAAGGAGATCAGCCCTAGGATTTCTTTGGAAGGAATGATGCTAAAGCTGAAACTCCAGTATTTTGGCCACCTCATGAGAAGAGTTGACTCACTGGAAAAGACTGTGATACTGGGAAGGATTGGGGGCAGGAGGAGGAGGGGATGACAGAGGATGAGACGGCTGGATGGCATCACTGGCTCGATGGACGTGAGTCTAAATGAACTCCGGGAGTTGGTGATGGACAGGGAGGCCTGGCGTCCTGCAGTTCACAGGGTCGCAAAGAGTCGGACATGACTGAGTGCCTGAACTGAACTGAACTGAACTGACAACATGAAAGCAATCTAGATGTCCATCGACAGATGAATGGCTAAAGTAGTTGTCGTACGTATACACAATGGAATATCACTCAGCCATAAAAGGAATGCATTTGAGTCAGTTCTTATGAGGTGGATGAACCTAGAACTTATTATGCAGAGTGCAGTGAGTCAGAAAGAGAAAGATAAAATCATATTCTAACACATAGATATGGAATCTAGAAGAATGATACTGAAGAACTTATTTACAGGGCAACAATGGAGAAAGAGACATGAAGAATAGACTTATGGACATGAGAAGAGGGGAGGAGAGGGTGAGATGTATGGAAAGAATAACATGGAAACTTACATTACCATATGTAAAATAAACAGCCAACAGGAATTTGCTGCATGGTTCAGGAAACTCAAACAAGGCTCTCTGTCAACCTAGAGGGGTGGGATGGGGAGGGAGGTGGGAGGGAGATTCATAAGGGAGGGGGTATACGTATACCTGTGGCTGATTCATGTTGGGGTTTGACAGAAAACAACAAAATTCTGTAAAGCAATTATCCTTCAATAAAAAACAATAATAAAAAAAGAAGTAGTGAAAAAGGAATGGAGTAAGCTTACTAATTCAGCATAGACATAGTGGATCGAAAAACATAAATGTATATTTTTTACTTTAAACAGTACTATTTTCATCATTTTTATTAATATACAGATTTATTGTCTATAGCCAATTATTGCATATTCACTGATACATTTTTGTATGGCATCATGGACAAGATAAAAATATCAAAGATGCTAATAAAGGTGTCCAAAGTGAGAAGCTATAAAAGATTACAAGTTTCTCTATTTACCATTAATTAATTATAAGGCAAAGAAGAAAAACCACCACCTGTGAATATCCCTAATATTATGTTAATAAAACAATTAAAATATTAATAGGAACAAATTTCTAAATGGAGCTATGGCTTTTTTTTTTTTGAATCATTGCCATAGTATAAAATTAGATTTCTTTATTTAGTGTTTAACAGCATTATAAAAATACACAAATTAGAGCTTTCAATCACAACAACTGGAAGAGTTAGATAATGCCCAAGCACATTCTCTAAAAGTCATTCAATAAATTTAATAGGTTAATGTATAAAAATTTATAGTAATAATTTCTCTCCACATATATCTCTCCTGTTCCTAGCACTAGACACAAATATACACAATAAATAATTCTAAAGGCCCTTTTCCCAAAATGATGGTGACAATGTTTGCCATTTACTTATAACAGAAGACAGTAAAAAGTTTTACATTCAAGTCTATGTTCTATGTTCAACATGCATTTTAAACCTGTAACTCACAAGTTAGTTCTGGAAACATATTTACTGCATTCTAAGAAATAGAATAACTGGATTAAGTGCCCATTTCTTTACTTAACATTACTTTGCAATAGTTAAATCTTGTAGAATTAATTCTCATCTTCTATCGCTATACTCCAACCTAAGAAAAAATGATTAGATAGTCCAATTTTTTTTACATTATACATTCACCAATTTCTGAGTGCTTTTCTATTTTACAAAGGTTTCCTCACATTTAGATGTTGCTTTAGATGGGGAGACTTTAATATTAGTATTTAAAGATGAATATTCAGGGAACAGTTCTAGGTGATAACTTTATGTTTCAAAGGTCAAAGGACTTACCAGTTCAATTCAGTAGCTCAGCTGTGTCTGACTCTTTGGGGCACCATGGACCACAGTACACCAGGCTTCTCTGTCCATCTCCAACTCCCAGAGCTTACTCAAACTCGTGTCCATTGAGTTGGTGATGCCATCCAAACATCTCATCTTCTGCTGTCCCCTTCTCCTCCTGCCTTCAATCAAAGGACTTGCAATTGCCACCAAAAGTGCTCTAAGGGAGCTCTGGAACCTCCTTATCACCAGATTTTGGCTGGAATATATAGTAACTTCTCCTAGAGTTGTGGAATGTTTTCAGGCAGGTAAGTTAGGAGGTCTGGGTTATTTTAGGAATATGGACTTAAGCTGGTAGAAGCCATGCAAGAGTGTGGCTAATTTCCTCCGTGGATGGAGCTGGATAGAACCATTATTTGCCAAAAGTTCTGCAGTTCTCATAACTAAATAATTTTCTGATTTTCATTTACATTCCAAATATATTACTGTTGTCTTAAGAGAAACAGTCCACAACATAAGAGCTGTGAGTTTAAGTTTTATTCAGGTTCCTACTGAGGATGAAAGTATGAGAGACCGCCTCTTAATTAGCTCTGGAAAAACTGCTCTGAAGAAGTAGGGGAGAAGCCAGTTTATGCGTCATTTTGGCTTCCCTGGTGGCTCAGAAGGTAAAGTATCTGTCTGCAATGCAGGGGATCTGGGTTCAATCCCTGGGTTGGGAAGATGCCCTGGAGAAGGAAATGACAGACCACTCCAGTACTCTTGTCTGGAAAATCCCATGGACGGAGGAGCTTGGTAGGCTATAGTCCATGGGGCCGCAAAGAGTCGGACATGACTGAGCAACTTCACTTTCTTATGCTTACTCTTCCTAACACAGAAAGAATCTTTAGTAGCTAGAAAACTGATGCTGTTATTGAAGTTTCCAGAAAAACCACAGGGCAAAAATAAAATGTTTTGAGAGTTGAGCTTTCCTCTTGAGATGTATAATGCCCATAGGCTCTGGAAACAGAGATATAACAGTCCTGATAGTAGATGGCACTTAAGGGTCCAACTTTCACGTGCTTCACCTGGAGACTGAGTGTAATCTTATCTCAAGTCCCTTCAGATGAAACAGTGTAACACCAAAATTGGCAAAAGTGATGAAAATTACCCTATATGCCAGCTGTAGATGTTAAGAGCTTGACCTAGTCCTAAAGACAAAGAATAACCTGAACTTCAATGTCTCTTAAAATACACATCCAGACAGAACTTTCTCATGTAAGGATAAATTAAAGAATTAAAGAAGGGAAGAAAGAAAGGTGAAAACAGAAGGAAGTGCAGAATACAAGGACAAAGTGACTGGAAGGATGGAAGGACAGAGAGAGAGATAAAACAACATTATAGATAAACACAAATAAACAATGATTCAGAAGATTCTCTTTGAACATGTGATTTATATAAAAACACTAGGGAAATTTTTTGTAAGGAAGACTTTCAGGAAATATAGAACAGATTGAAGAAAAAAAGGCTACAAAAGGAGATAAAAATAAAAATGAATAGTATGCAAAAATGTTGCATACACCAAAAAGAGCAAAAGAAAAAATAATGCTGTAAACAATTTAGAAGATAATTTACAGTGGAAAACAATGTAGCAATGTTGAAGGAAAATCTGAAAATAAGGAACTAGAGATAGAGTGTGATACAGATGTTAGACTAACATATACGTTAGGAAATATGAACAGGATCTATACTCAAAGAAATAATGGAGTAAATTTTTTAAGCCATAAAGAATAATAAAGTTAAGCTTAATTAAAAAATGATAATATGTGTTCTAAAGTTCTTTCAGGAAAGATCAATGAAAATAAACCCATCTTTTTTTTCTGGAATGCCAAGAAAGGAAGTACAATCTTTTCCAATATAGTCTTAAGTTCTCCAGAGTCACTTATTTTTCTTTTTTTATTTAAAAATTAGCTTTTAATTTTTTTTCTTTAGTATAGTAGAACTTGTGCTTCTTTATTCAGTTTGAATACAATGGAGAAGGTGTTTAAGACAGGGCATTGGGGACAATGAGGGTTGTAACTGCCATAAGTAAGACTTTTCATTTAATTCCACTGTTTGGTCTCATTTCCTTCCTATCGAGGATTTTAGATGGTTGTTATGCTTCCTGCTTTTTCTTCAACTACAAATTCCATATATTCTTGGTTGCTGATGACTTGTTTCGATTTGAACTGTCAACAGGGTTTCATTTAATCTTTCTCTTGAAAATAACTTTGAACCTTCTTCCAGTTCAGTTCAGTTCAGTCACTCAGTCGTGCCCAACTCTTTGCGACACCATGAATCGCAGCACGCCAGTCCGCCCTGTCCATCATCAACTCCTGAACCTGTCTCTTGAGAAACCTATATGCAGGTTAGGAAGCAACAGTTAGAACTGGACATGGAACAACAGACTGAATCTTCTTTACTGCAAGCTAAACCATTTCATAGTTGTCCAGGCAAGAATACTAGAGTGGGTTGCCCTGCTCTCATCCAGGGGGTCTTCCTGACCCAGGGATCAAACTCTTGTCTCTTACATCTCCTGTATTGTCACGCAGGTTCTTTACCTCTAGTGTCACCTGGGAACCTTCTTTACTAAGGGATTTAGTTCTATCTTTCTAAGGAGGTCTTGCAAGGAAATGGAGACAATCTAAATACTTATTCTATTATCTCAAAATTTTCTTCAATTGGTAACTGAAACAGCATGCACATATAATTGAGGGACAAAGTGTAATAACATAAATCTTTATAATATGGCAGGAAAAAATAAGAGCAAAGGAACATAAGAAGAAGAAATGAGAGAAACTATGGTGGAGAGATGTGTAAATGTGCTAGTTGCTTGATCTAACAGTGCTAAGCACAAGATGTTAAAAGTCATTTGAACAAGAAATAGACTTCTAAGTATTAAATATATGTAAGGAGAAAATTCTTAAGTGTTTTGCATATCTCCTGAAAAGGAGAATTATAGTATTTTTGCTCTGGGTAATCTTTTCAAGGATGTTTGTATAGTAAGCAACCTTGAAAGACAGAGAATGCCTGCCTCTGAGCAGATATAACTCTCTAGGATAATAAGATAATAACTCTCATAGGGATAAAGATTGGCAGGTTTTCCAGCAGCTCCTTACACAAGCTGGGGCTTCCTAATGTCGGGGTTCATCTCCTAAAAAGCAGCTCCACTGCATGTGAAGGCATCCTCTGGCCTTCACTGTGTGGCACTGTAGGAATTGGGGCTCAGGGAATGGGCAAAAGTAGCGTGTCTGGGGCTACTGTTATTTCATTGACCAATATATTTTCTTTTCTCTCTAGCAAAGTTATTTATAAAGTTGTTGCTAAGTGAATTTATGAATTCACAAGTAAACTAAAATCCTAGACCTTTCAAAGTTCTTGACAGCATGCTATTTAAAAACACAATCATTAACAGAAATTACTCATGCATCGAAAAATTTGAAGTGTTGGCAGGAAGATGTGTGTAAAAAATATAAATTATTGTATCCCTCAAGGGTAGTCAGCAAATAATGCCTTATATCTATTCATCAACACACAGTATTATAATCATGCTCTGTAGAATTAGAAACATAGGACAACAAAAGATTAAAGAATGTAATGTTCAAAAATATTTGCCTGTGACAAGTCCTAGAATAAGAAAGACAGAACATTGTAGTTTCTCATGAGATGAAATTTTTTCATTTTTTTCATGAATTATATAATAATGAAACCTGGAAATATAATCCTTTAAGTATCTTGTTAGAACAATTTAAAATAGTTACTTTAAAAAAGTTAATATAGTATGATGTAGGTTTTTTTCTCTACTATATTAAAAAAAGTGCCAGAAGACAACTGAAGTAGTTTCTGTAGAGTTAAAGGAAATTTATGAAGCCCCCAAATACATACTTAGGACAAGTTTTTCTTTCATGACTTTAAACAATAGAAAACCATTCTCAAATATGAAAAATTCTTTATTTATACCACCCATTTAGCATATTTAAAAGTATTTCTTAGATACCTAGTGAAAGTTAATCAAAACAAAAAAGTTCAAGGGGAGAGGGGCAGAGTATAAAATATTTGGAAGGTCATCGTAAGAGATTATCAACACACATAGTTTGTAACATGTTTCAAGATTCCTTTGGACAGTTGTTTGCTCAGAAAACCATTACTAGTCTACATACATAGATGATCAGGTAAATAAAGGGACATGGTGATAGTGCCATTTCACTAAGGCAATTGAATTAAATCTTAATAAGAACAGATTCTTTACAATTTGATATTCCTTAGTAAATAAATACAGGAGAATGGGAAATCTCTCCTCAAAGAGTTTGAGAACACATGGAGAGCTCTAAATAAGATTGTACTATTTTAAAGCAAAACTACACTTTATGAAATACTAGAGCTCAAAATCTCAATGTGTTAGGGTAATTAACATTTTAGAATGTGTGAGTGATACAGGCTTAAAATTAAATGTCATAAATCATTATTTCAAAATCTCTGCATTTCCAATGCTTAAAGCATTAAAAATGCATCAGTTTAATAACATATATGCAGGTCAGGAAGTAACAGTTAGAACTGGACATGGAACAACAGACTGGCTCCAAATAGGAAAAGGAGTACCTCAAGGCTGTATATTGTCACCCTGCTTATTTAACTTATATGCAGAGTACATCATGAGAAACGCTGGGCTGGAAGAAGCACAAGCTGGAATCAAGATTGCCAGGAGAAATATCAATAACCTTAGATATGCAGTTGACACCACCCTTATGGCAGAAAGTGAAGAGGAACTAAAAAGCCTCTTGATGAAAGTGAAAGTGGAGAGTGAAAAAGTTGGCGTAGAGCTCAACATTCAGAAAATGAAGATCATGGCATCCGGTCCCATCACTTCATGGGAAATAGATGGGGAAACAGTGGAAACAGTGTCAGACATTATTTTGGGGGGGCTCCAAAATCACTGCAGATGGTGGTTGCAGCCTTGAAATTAAAAGACGCTTACTCCTTGGAAGAAAAACTATGACCAACCTAGATAGCATATTGAAAAGCAAAGACATTACTTTGCCAACACAGGTCCGTCTAGTCAAGGCTATGGTTTTTCCTGTAGTCATGTATGGATGTGAGAGTTGGACTGTGAAGAAGGCTGAGCGCTGAAGAATTGATGCGTTTGAACTGTGGTGTTGGAGAAGACTCTTGAGAGTCCCTTGGACTGCAGGGAGATCCAACCAGTCCATTCTGAAGGAGATCAGCCCTGGGATTTCTTTGGAAGGAATGATGCTAAAGCTGAAATTCTAGTACTTTGGCCACCTCATGTGAAGACCTGACTCATTGGAAAAAAACTGTGATGCTGGGAGGGATTGGGGGCAGGAGGAGAAGGGGATGACAGAGGATGAGATGGCTGGCTGGCATCACTAACTCGATGGACATGAATTTGGGTGAACTCCAGGAGTTGGTGATGGACAGGGAGGCCTGGCGTACTGTGATTCATGGGGTTGCAAAGAGTCAGACACGACTAAGTGACTGAATTGAACTGAACTGAAGTGATGATACAGCAAATAAATAGAATTTCTGGTTTATAAATTCCATTTTCTTATTGATCATCTTTAGGTTAAGCCAGATACTTAGGTCTTAAACATTCTTCGTATTTGGCAGCACAAATTTTCTGGATGTGCAATGTGGAAGTTCTTCACATAACCATTATGAATCTTGAAGCACTTGATAAGAATTATAGTACTTTTGGATAAAAAAAACAAAATAGTTGTTTTAAAGTACTCTTCAAATATGAGTTTAGATAGTAAATAAAATTCATGTTGAAATGCAGTATAAGTTTCACATAGAAGATATTTCAATTCCAGAATATTTCTTTACCTCAGTTTAATTTCAAAGATTACCAGAGAGAGAATCAAGTAATTCATGTCTCCAATTTCTTCCAATTGGATGGAAAAATAAAATATGATTTATTAAATTTGATTTGTGGAAATGTTTAGAATGATGATTGTGCTCTAGGACATGGGCTTGTACTTGTGGAAATTTAAAATTTATAAAAAATTTAAGGGACATTTTGCTTAGGGGGAAAAATAAATCATATACTGTCTTTTATTGAACAGTTCATACTTATAAATTAGGTCACATGCATGAGGAAATACTTTCCAAAAAATATTTTCATACTTGGGTTCAGTGATTACTGCTGTGGCAGGAAGGATGAGTGAGAGAGTAAACGTATTGTCTGTATGCCCTAGTAATTCCTTCAGGTTGCTGTTCTCCATACCAAAGTACTATGCTAACAGATACTATGCTAGCAGATTTTCTAATTTCTGATGTATACTTCTAAATTAATCATTGATTAACTTAGTTTTTAAGGTGCATTAATAAAACACTAAGGTCATATATACATATATTATTTCAGATTGTTGGGGTGAAATTTTTGTGTTACAAATATGATTATACTCATACAGGATTAAATCTTCCACACTTTATATTGCAATGGCTTATAAACATTTTTAATGTTGGCATACTACATAAAACAAAATCTTACTCTTTGTATAGTGAGTTTTAAGACAAAATGTTACTCTTAATAATTTCTCTTCAAAATCAGTAATGGTAAGATTGGATTTTGAAAGACCTGTGCTCACTATAAAATTTTTATTATTTCACTGTCTATTTATAGATACTAATAACACCATATGGTCCAGTGATGTAAATACCTGTCACCCTGACAAATATTGATTAAATCACTTGGAATTACCTGAGGCACATGGGGAGTTAAAGGAGACTTGATTACACATGTATATATGTTTGATTAAAAATTGTCCTTTAGTAGAACGTAAATGAAGCAAATATTGAAACAGGGAGTTTTTTCTCACAGGAAAAAGTGTTTCTCACTCATCTGCATTTAATACTGAATTTCTTAATTATTTAGACATATATACAAGACATACTATTTAATTTTATATATTTAAATACTTTTATATATTCAAATATAATCTTGCTACTCTTCACACTTGGTAATTTTAATTGGCAGCAGGGAGACACTTTTCCACGGAAGTAGAGAATTCTCTTCTTGTATACAGCCTTGGAAAAATGCCAGGATTTATTTAAATAGTCCCTGTTTCCAACAACTTTCAACTAAATATCATTGGTTTATAGATACCTGTAGGTTAAGTTACACAAAATTGTTGTATATTTCATAATCATTGGTCTACTTACTAAAGTAGTATCTTATGTTTGTTGTGTATTTCAATGAGACAAAAATATCCAAGTGCTCTAAAATTCAACTGCCAGGTTGAAAAGTTAAAAAAGAAAAAAATTGTTAAAGTCACCAAACTTTATAAGGCTCAAACCTTAACTATAAACTATATATATAGAATCCATGAGTCAAATTTGCTCAGTCGTGTCTGATTCTCTGCAAATTCAGGAGAATTTGCCTGAATTCTCCAGGCAAGAATACTGGAGTGGGTAGCCTTTCCCTTCTCCAGGGGATCTTCCCAACCCAGGGATTGAACCCAGGTCTCCTGCATTGCAGATGGATTTTTACCAGCTTAGCCACAAGGGAAGCCCAAGAATACTGGAGTGTTTATCCAATCCCTTCTCCAGAGAATCTCCCAACTCAGGAATTGACCAGGGTCTCCTGCATTGCAGATGGATTCAGATGGATGCAGAGTTATCAGGGAAGCCCTATAATATATGGTATATAATATGTGACTTCTCCTGACCCTGAAAATAAAGAAAAGTAGATTATTATCTGTTTTTTTCTAATCATATATCCAACTATTTACTGATGGTCACTGAATATAATGATATATGCTTGCTACTGCTACTAAGATGTGAACCTAAGTATTATAACATAAGTATGGCAATTTTTGAAGCAATATACATATTGCATGTCTGAGAATTCATAGCCTGCAATGACATTCAGCCAATAATATGACTTTAATTAATTTTCAGTATATTGTTAGTTCTTACTTAGTAGTAGGAAAAAAACATCTTTGCATTAATATATTTTAAAAGGGAATATAAAAGCAGTTGTAATTACCAAGTGGTTTTTAAACATTTAACAGTGATACTCTAAAAGACAATTGATTACGATCATAGGTATTATCAGGAAGGCAATGCCAAAGATAAATTCATTAGGAAAAAATAATATGGCAATGTTTTTTGATAGCTCACCACTGTCAAATAGTCATAAGTTTAGAAATAGAGGAAGAATATGGTAAAATGTGTTTCTGAGAATAGGAATATCTATAGATAGCTTTATTTTTAATAAATATTAATAAAGTCTTTTTGTGCTTACCTTTGCCCCCAAATATCTTACCGCTCATAAGCCTCTAAGTATTTTCTGAATAATACTTTAAAAGAAAATGATTTGAGTTACCAGTAATTTTAGAAGACAGCTGTTAAATACTTGAGTGTAAAACAGTGGTCTCGGGGGGGGGGATCATGTTCCTATCTACTTCAAATTCTAGTCTCTTTATGTTTCTTTAAACTTAAATATTATATTACTTGAAAATAGCTTTGTCAGTAAAGCATGTCTGCTTACGGACCTACCCTACTCTTCGCCAAAGTTCCATTCTGTAATAAAATATCTCAATAGACTCTAGTACTTATGTGTGTCAGTAGTCTTAACACCTGAACCAAACTTTGCCTGAAAGTTTTCAGAATCTGTGTGAGGAAGTTGTAAAATAAATGAAATATTAAAATTAAAATTATGTAAGCTTAAATAATGTTCTCAATTAAAATAACAAAGACTCATATTCATCATTTTCTAATATGTATTACATTTTTGTATCATCTAAGTGATTGAGACAAGGCTGTGGTCCATGTGGAAAATTCTTAAAGAGATGGGAATACCAGACCACCTGACTGGTGTCCTGAAAAATCTCTATGCAAGTCAAGAGGCAACAGTTAGAAATGGACCTGAAACAACAGACTGGTTCCACATCAGGAAAGAAGTATATCAAGGCTGCATACTGTCACTCTGCTTATTTAACCTATATGCAGAGTACATCATGAAAAATGATTTGCTATATGAAGCACAAGCTGGAATCTAGATTTCCAGAAGAAATATCAATAACCTCGGATATGTAGATGACACCACCGTTATGGCAGAAAGTTAAGAAAAACTAATGAAAGAGGAAAGTGAAAAAGTTGGCTTAAAACTCAACATTCAGAAAACTAAGATCATGGCATCCGGTCCCATCAATTCATGGCAAATAGATGGGAAAACAACAGAAACAGTGAGAGACTGTATTTTCTTGGGCTCCAAAATCCCTGCAGATGTTGACTGCAGGCATGAAATTAAAAGATGCTTGCTCCTTAGAAGAAAAGCTATGATCAACCTAGACAGCATTATTAAAAAGTAGAGACATTACTTTGTCAACAAAGGTCCATCTAGTCAAAGCTATGGTTTTTCTAGTAGTCATGTATGGATGAGAGTTGGGTTATAAAGAAAGCTTAGTGCCAAATAATTGATGCTTTTGATCTGTGGTGTAGGAGAACACTCTTGGGAGTTCCTTGGACTGCAAGGAGATCCAACCAGTCCATCCTGAATATTCACTGGAAGGACTGATGCTGAAGCTGAAACTCCAATACTTTGGCCACCTAATGCAAAGAACTGACTCATCTGAAAAGACCCTGGTGCTGGGAAAGATGGAGGGCTGGAGGAGAAGGGGGCAAAAGAGGATGAGATGGTTGGATGGCATCACTGACTCAATGGTCATGAGTTTGAGTATACTCTGGGAATTGGTGATGGACAGGGAGGCCTGATGTGCTGCAGTCCATGGGATCACAAAGAGTCAGACACGACTGAGCAACTGAACTAAACTGAAGAGGGTATAAAACTTATGAACGACGTTATTAGTCAAAATCTCAACTTTGACACAGTCAGATGACTTTAAGCAAAGGAGTAATATGATCTCAGTTAAGTTTTGATAGATCAGTTTAGCAATTATGCCATGCCTAGTAGAATAATAGCAGAAGCAAGGAAAGCATTTAGACAAACTTTGCAATCAGTTCTGGTCACATAATTTGACAGAACAGTGCAAAATGAAAATATTGGATTGTCATTTTTAAAAATGTTCAAGAATTTCAAGAAGCCAAGAGCAAAGTCCTTTTATCCACAGGGACCTACTGCACAGTTATGTCACGTAGGAAGCTGGTCCTGCTTGCCATTTCTTGGGTCTGGGTGGTGACATTATCAGTGCTGAACTGATCAAAAGTTGAATAGTGAAGACTTAACAGACTGGATTTGGAAAATGACAGAAAGAGAGGAGACAAGCATAAACTTAGGTCACCACCCAGACCCAAGAATTGAGATAACTGTGCAGTAGGTCCCTGTGGATAAAAGGACTCTGCTCTTGGCTTCTTGAAAATTTTTTTAAATGAGAATCCAACATTTTCATTTTGCACTGGAGTAGGAGATGGCAACCCACTCCTGTATTCTTGCCTGAGAAATCTCAGACAGAGGAGCCTGGAGGGCTACAGTCCATGGAGTCGTAAAGACTCAGACAAGACTGAATGACTAAACACATACACAGCAGTAATTCAAGAAAATATATTTGTAATTGTTATCTTAATATGTATGTGAGATTTCACATGCTTGTTTGCACTTGACTCCAGAGTGTCTTTAAGATACCTATTTACCTTATCCACTTGAAAGAACTTGTTGATAACTCAAACTAAATACTGATGTTCAAGGAAAATAATTTGTATCTATATATTCAAAACCTAGACTTATGATTAAATGACAGGGCGTCTTTTTTACCTTTATTCTTAATTCTTAAATGATTACAAAGTTATTAATTTCTGCATTATAAAAATAATTCATAAACAGTATAACATATTTTGTGCTAAAAATTGAAAGGACCACCCTCATAGTAAGCTCATTCTTTTTTAAAGCCCATGTCTGTTAGTGTCTGTTGAGCTTTAAAATGTACACATTCTATGAGCCAGAAAGTGAACCTCTTCATAGCTTCCCCTATTTCCAATAGCATTCCTTCCTTGTGTTGACTTTTTGTTCTGTAATTTAAAATGCTCTGAGGACACAAATATCAAGTAAATTGCTTATAATTGCATTCCTACTTGTTATTAAATTCAATTAATAAGTATACTCTAAATATATATGAGAATGAAAGTATGCATTCAGGCTTCAATTTTCATGCTAATCTTTTGCTTATTTTCTAATCAATGCTGAAAAAAGCCTTAAGATGCTCTTCAGCTTCGACTCTGGAGGTCAACAAGGACATTGAAGAGCAGAGAGCTGATAAAATGGGGGCTGCAAGGCAGAGCAAGCCACTGCGATTATTTCCTCGGTGTCTGTTTTGCAGAAATATCTTGTTATCTGAAAAACTCAAGAAGATTATAAAGGTTATTTTTCAAGGTAGAAGATGTGTCAAAAAAAAAAACTACTCAATCATGCTGTCAAAGATTTGTGTAGCTGAAATTAGAATTTATATTAGAAAATGTATTTCTCTTCTATATTGGATAAAGTAGAGAATTCAAATTTATAATTAAATCTGTGTTTCATGAATTTGATGATGTCCAACAACTGAGGAATCAAAAACAGTGTTTTAACCAAGATGTGTAATTATTTTCTAAGGTAATGAAATAAAGAATGGACATATCACAGAAACTATGATAGAATGGAGAGTTAATTTCATGTTTTATATTCATTTCAAATCAATTATAATGTTATGACTCTATCACAGATATTTATTTCTAGAAATGTATATTTTATACAAAATCAATACATAATTACTTATAAATTTAATATATAATTAATATATATGAAATTTATATTAATACCACTGTATAGTATTTATCTGAACTTCTCCATATAATAAAATATATTAAAAGTATTTAGGGATTTTCACAATGTAATAATGTGTATGCACGTGTGTGTGGGTGTATTTTAAATGAGAAAGACATAAAAAATGTTGACATATTGGTAGCTTTGTAAGTAAGTCTTTGAATTTCAAATAAGGGCTTCTCGTATTGGATTTTCAAGTAATAATTCAAAATTTATTTGCAGTTTTATAAGATTCTACTTCATGATTCCCAACTGTTGAGATAAAAGACTCTAAGGAGCAATTTCTTGATGGATTTTATTAGTGAAAAATATGAAAATAAAAAGCAAGGAAGCACAGTTAACATTTATCATACATTATTTCTGTAATAAAAAAAATTACTGATTGAGTCATCCAGGAACAATTTTTCTTTGAAAGAATAACTATATCACATGCAATACTAGAGATGCTGATTTTATATATGTATTAAAATATTTAAAATACACACAATACCATTTAAAAATATTTGTAATTCATTTTGGATTAAAATATATTAAAAGAGTGAAGTAATTAACAAACTAACACTTGACAGTATTTGTAATTCATATATATTCAGTTTTAACCAAAATTTCAAGCAATTTAAAATTTTAAATAAAGTAAAATTCTACAGATTTCATAATCATGTGCAAACACAAAGTCCATAAACTCAATAAAGAGATCCAAAATGGTAATTTGAAGGTAGAAAAACTGTCCCAATATTATTTGATAAAATAATTACTGATATTAATGTTTCCATTCATCTCTGATATTTCTGTATTTTTATATTCATACTCAAATTAGACTTGTGAGCATTAAGTCATATTTATGGATAGATGGGACTATCTCAGTTCTTCAATTTATATAATTTTCTGTTATTATCTTCCAGAAGTTCAAATCAGTTTCACTAATGTAAAGATCCAAAAATAGTATATCGGACAATGCCTTCTGTCATATGGATACCCAAGAAAAGAAATTTCTCTGTTTAACGATTTTATCTGGATTTTTTTCTTCTGTCTATACCAAACACTAGCTGGATAGTTAGCAATGAATACTTTATCAAATACTTAGCAAAATTACATATCATACACCATGTTAGATGCTGAGTAAGACACATAAGGTTGTTTGTCTCTTGAAGTTTGCATTCTAGTGAGAAATTCAAACTTTGAAAAAATGTTTCCAAGTGTGCTGAATATAACCTAAGAGAAGAATACTGAAAATGGAATTAAGAAAATCCACAGGAATGGATCTTCAGTATGGTTTAAGAGGAGACTATATCTCCCAGTTTGCCTGGAACAGGTCAACTCATGCCCATTATATATACGTTTGTGTGTTCAGTAGTATCTAACTCTTGTGACGCCACAGACTGCACACCTCCAGGCTCCTCTGTCCATGGGATTTCCCAGGCAAGAATACTGGAGTGGGTTGCCAATTTCCTTCTCTGGAAGATCTGCCTGACCCAGGGATCAACCATGTATCTCCTGCATTGGCAGATGGATTCTTTCCAGCTGAACCGCCTGGGAAGCCCAGTATATATCCACATGTTACTGTCAATAATTCCCCATTTCACTCACAAAATTGTCACTGTGTGAACAATAAATTGTATGGTTTCTCTACTTAATACTATGTTAATTTTCATTTCTCTTAATTGTGTTTTGGTTTCTGTTAAATAATAAATATTCAAAAACCGGGCTCCTCAGGAACTCATAAAAATGTATATTGTTGATTGAAAAGAGTAGCTTTTTTTTTTTTTTTTTCTTATCAGATAGTATACTTAGGAGGCAAAGCTATGGTGATCTTACAGAACTCACCATAAACTTACCTGGATGGTTGGTCAACTTCTGTTTACATGGAATGTCCTTAGGGAATATGCAGAAAAAAATATAAATCATCCTAAGCTAAATTGTGGATCTTTTTATTAAATTGATTAGATACTTTGTTGTGATTTACAAGTGCCATAGCAGGAGGAACGAAAATAATATCAATCTGGTAAGATATTTAGCAGCAAGTTATAGTTAAAATTGACTAAAATATAGAATATTTCTAAATTTATTTGAGCTTTTGTTTCTATTCTATTGAATTTTTCCAATGTAATTAAAAGAAATCAACATCTTAAACTTCTCATTTCCCCCACAGAAGTGGCCTCTTATTCACCCAAATACTAGTTCTCCATAAGAACTACTTTCCAGACTAGAATTTGCTGAGATGTTTCTCTATTGTATGCCATGCGCAACCAGGTACCCAGCTTCTGATTTTCACTCTTTTAATGCTACAAACTCAGGTGTCCAGTCCCAGGTTTTCCTCATATTCCTGGGGTTCTATTGCTTCCACTCAATTCAGATAATGCCACACAGTCACTTATTGGTTGCAAGCAATAGAAACCACTTTTGGTTGGGCAAGATATATCAGAGCATTTGTAGAATCAATGGGTAGTAGAACCTGGACAATAACTAAGACAGTCAAAATCTCTCCACAGGAATAATCAGCTAAGTTAGCCTCACTGCCACCACTGACACCTGATGATTCCCACGCTCTCTGCTTCAGGACTCTGGCTGGCAGGCAGCTGCACTATGCTACTTGGTTTTATTTGCTTTCCTGACTCCACTGTATCCCACTGAATGTTATCTACTTATTCTTTTGAAAGTCTTGGCAAATAAGAACCAAAGAAAAGGTTAATAAAGGACAGTTAAAATAATACAATGAATATATAGGTAGAGCATCACACTGGAAAACTGAAGACATTGAGAGAGTGCTTTTGTCAATAGTAGCTGATGCTTGGGGCTGGTGCATGGGGATGACCCAGAAAGATGTTATGGGGAGGGAGGTGGGAGGGGGGTTCATGTTTGGGAATGCATGTAAGAATTAAAGATTTTAAAATTTAAAAAATAAAAAACTAAAAAAAAAAAAAAAGAAATAAAAACTCATCTACCTAAGTCATTCAGGTGCTATACACTAAACAGTCCATGACTCTTGGAAATCTTTATTGAATTGGTTGTATAGGTCTATGTTTTTCCATCTCTACTTTTTTTCCTTTAAATGTGTCTTCTCCTTTAATTATCTTATAATTTTCATTCACTTATAATTGTTTTATTAAGGTACATCATAAACTGTTATAATGCAGTATAGACTATCATTTTCACATGAGTAAAATTATGTTAAATGTTATAATTTATTTTGTTTGTAGATTATAAATTGATGATGTAATATGTTCATTATGCCATTGTGGGTTATTTACTGCTCCTTAAGTACCAAAACATAGTGGCTTTAAACAATGCCAACTTAATTGTTCATGGTGCTCTGAGTAGGAAACATGAGCTTGGCTCAAATGAGGGACTTTGTGAGGGGTTTCCCCTGCAGTTTTCATAAGGTAGCAGTCATAATATGACTTGATTGAGGTTGAATGGTTCCATACGTCTTTACTCACATGTGTAGCTGTGGTTCCTCAATTCTCATTCATGTGGTTTCTCATGTCCCAGTGGTATATAATGTCCTTATGGCTAGAAGAGGAAAGGAAAGCATGTTAAACACTTCTTGATAAGTTATCTCTTGAACTCTAAAATCATCTGTACATCTTCCTGTGGGTCAAAGGAAGTCAAATTTCCAGTTCAGATTCAGTAGATGAGGAAATAAACTACTTCTTAATAGAAGTATGGCAAAGGTACTGCCAAAGAGAATACACATGGGGTAGGAGGAGTCATTGACACATTGAAATAAATTAACTCCAATACTTAGCATGAGAATATAGATAGCCAGTTTAGTTACAGAAATAACATTTTAATTTATTCTATTAAGGATACCACATTAAGTGGGAAAGCATAACCTAGAAGAATATAGTAGTAAAGGAAAACTCTCTTTTCAACAGTTTTTACACTTTCATACTAGTATGTTATTTCTATCGCATTCAAATACATTTTCAAAAACAGGGTAGAATACTATCTGAAAGCAAAGGATTTTTTGATTCATATTATGGAAAAGAGCAAGTGAAAAAATAGCAAGATAAAATAAATATTAAAGCAGTAATTAATTTTGATAAACTATAACATTCAATATAGAAAAAGAATGGCATCTTTTAGTATTGAGTAAAGTATGATATAATTCAATTAAAAATGTCATCATTTTAGTTCTCTTTACATCTGCTATCCTGGTGTATGCTTGTACTGCTCATACAAAGCACTACAGTGGAAACAGAGAAATGACCAATTAACACTGACATTAGGATTTATATTAGGTAAGGGAAAAAAAAGGAAGTCACGTATGTGAGAAAGCCAATGACTACAACGTGATAATTTCTACCATCCTAGAACAGAAACCCACTCCAGTACTCTTGCCTGGAAAATCCCATGGACGGAGGAGCCTGGTAGGCTGTAGTCCATAGGGTCGCTAAGAGTTGGACACAACTGAACGACTTCACTTTCTCTTCACTTTCATGCATCGGAGAAGGAAATGGCAACCCACTCCAGTGTTCTTGCCTGGAGAATCCCAGGGATGGGGGAGCCTGGTGGGCTGCCATCTATGGGGTCGCACAGAGTCGGACACAACTGAAGCGACTTAGCAGCAGCAGCAGCAGAACAGAACAAAGCATTTCATCTCCTTGACCTACTTACAAGAACTCACTGTTGTCACAGTAGTTGTAGAATCTAATTTATTTGCAAAGACCTGCGTGGAAAAGGAGTTTACAAATCTCCCCTGGTAATCTTTTTATGGTCCAGTATGAATTTCTGTCAAATGTATCTTCCTGTTGTCCAATCTAAATCACTCCTGCTGCGTTTTAAACATATCTCCATGTCTTCTACTCTCAGTGGAAATGAACAGCAGCTGGTTATAATACTCCAGGTATTTGAAGGTTACAGTTTTAAAAGGCATTCATTTAATCTGCTCTTAAAAAAAAAAAAAAAAAAAAAAAAAAAACCTCATGAATTTCTGCATATATTCTTTACAAGATCATTGAATGTTTTTATTTTTTTTTATTTTTTTTATTTTTTTTTTTCTTTTTTAATGCTGGAGTGGGTTGCCATTTCCTTCTCCAGGGGATCTTCCTGACCCAGGGATTGAACCCGCGTCTCCTACGTTGCGGGCAGACACAGGCAGACGCTTCAACCTCTGAGCCACCAGGAAGCCCCTTGAATGTTTTTAAATGATCACCAGCCATAAAATCCATTAGCATGCTAACACAACAATAAACAAAGTAGTTTCTATATGTGCCTCTCTCCTTGTTTACAATGCATTACATGTGTTGATAGATTTGGCATAGTTTTTTTTATCCATTCTATGAGGGATCACAGCCAGAATTTTAAGCATTTCAATTTGTGTGAAAGTTGGAGAATAAGGAGAAAAATATGAATGTATGTAAAAATATTGACCTACAATTAAAAAAAAAACAGAAATCTATGAGTTTACTTAATGATAGCATCTTGATTTCCTTAACTTTCTAGTTTGAACAGTGAAAACCTGACAGCCTGGTATATTTTATGAGTTGAGTCGTAATGAATAAAAACTATTTAATTCTATAATTGAATTAGATAAATAATTATGAGTAAACTGTAAAGGCATTGTTGGGAGAGATCAATGTTTTATTCGGGTGATATATAGCAGAGTAAAGCTTCAGATAGTGAAAGTGAAATGAAGTCGCTCAGTCGTTCTAACTCTTTGCAACCCCATGGACTGTAGCCTACCAGGCTCCCCCATCCATGGGATTCTCCAGGCAAGAGTACTGGAGTGGGGTGCCATTGCCTTCTCCAGGGGATCCTCACGACCCAGGGATCGAACCCAGGTCTCCCGCATTGTAGGCAGATGCTTTACCGTCTGAGCCACCAGGGAAGACTGAAATCTTCAGAAAGGCCATAGCCAAATGTACAAAAGTCTTAAATATCTCTTTCTATACTGCTTATTTAATACAATATCACAGCTCGAAAGACAATTATTTGTAGTACTGTTAGCATCTTGAAGGATTTCTTACTAACATTCAGAACACCCATAGTTCTAGATTCACCAGGGCATATTTCTATGGATTTAACAGTCTAGCAAAGTTCAATACATACACACACTAGCTCCACCAAAAGATTATTTTTTCTCCATTTCTTAATTCACTTTATAAATTTAAATTCACTACACCATTTAAAATATATGAAACAAAAGATGTACCAATCAGGCTGTTAGATAGCTATTTGGAGGAGGATGCAGTGGTGTGTTAATAACATTGTATCTTCTCTACTCTTTGGCCAAAAGGGGAAATGTTTTTTTCTTACAAAGTTGCCTCAGGCCTGGTGGAACTTGGGTGTAAGGAAATATCTTCATGTTGATTCTTATATTCCTTGCCATTCTTTGTATTCTTAATAACCATTGTAGGGAAAATAAGGGGAAAGTAACTGGTCCAGAAATTATATTGTATCTATAAGAAAACTGACAATAGGCCAGTGAATTTTTTGTGTATTTCTCAAATATGAGAACTCTCTGTTTTCTGCTAGGCAACTTCACAGATAAAGGACTTGGTGTTAAATTTCATCATTTTTTTCAGGCATGAAGTGAGTGTACCTCACATAAGGCTGTATGCAACTATGACTGGCACACTCAGGTAGTCAGTCTTCTAATGTTTATTGTTAAATATTCTTTACAACATTTAATCAGGTGTATATCCTGTTATCATTTGGTGATTTCTTTTACCTTTAGGTCTTCTTGACTATCAGAGTATGTTCAGATCAATCATTGCAAATCCACCTACACTGCACCTATATTGCCTAGAATCCTCAATAAAAAGTTGGTGGCTTGAAACAATAATATATTATTGCTCATGCATCTATCTTGTAGGTCAGCTTGACATCAGCTGTTCTACACTGGGCTGCTCTAAGCAGTCTGTGCATCTCGGGGAGACTTGCTCAAGTTTCTACCAGAAAGCCAGGGAAAACTGACCAATGTTACACTAGATCTCATTCTCTTGACATAACAGAGCTACGTGGGACTTACTTCACATGGAGATGGAATTGCTTGCTGCAAGAGGGAAACTGAAATTGGTGAGGGTTTTTTTTAGGCCTAAGCTCAAAATCAGTACACTTTCATCACCATGGGTTTCACCACTTGGCCAAGTTCAAAGTTAAGGTTCAGATGAACAGATTAGCTCATAGTAAAATGGACAGCAAAATTAGATGCCAACAGGCATGGTATTGGAGGGTGAAAGATTATTTAAATATATTGGAAACAATTTGCCTGTGAACCCTATTGACTAGAAACTTATATGTAAGCAAAATAATTCTACATTAATTATATGAACTTTTTTGATGTTATCTAAAATTTTTGTATCTTTTTATATAAAGATAATCTGTATTTGTTTTATATATCTATGCACATATACATATAAATATATATATACACACACACACACACATATACATTGTACGTGCTTCAGATCAGTTTAGTTCACTTGCTCAGTCATGTCTGACACTTTGTGACCCATGAATCATAGCACGCCAGGCCTCCCTGTCCATCACCATCTCCCGGAGTTCGCTCAAACTCACGTCCATCGAGTCGGTGATGCCATCCAGCCATCCTATCCTCTGTTGTCCGCTTCTCATCCTGCCTCCAATCCCTCCAGGAATCAGGGTCTTTTTCAATGAGTCAACTCTTCGCATGAGGTGGCCAAAGTACTGGAGTTGCAGCTTCAGCATCAGTCCTTCCAATGAACACCCAGGACTGATCTCTTTTAGGATGGACTGGTTGGATCTCCTTGCAGTCCAAGGGGCTCTCAAGAGTCTTCTCCAACACCACAGTTCAAAAGCATCAATTCTTCGGTGCTCAGCCTTCTTCACAGTCCAACTCTCACATCCATACATGACCAAAGGAAAAACCATAGCCTTGACTAGACGGACCTTTGTTGGCAAAGTAATGTCTCTGCTTTTCAATATACCATCTAGGTTGGTCATAGCTTTCCTTCCAAGGAGTAAGCGTCTTTTAATTTCATGGCTACAATCACCATCTGCAGTGATTTGGGAGCCCCAAAAAATAAGTCTGACACTGTTTCCACTGTTTCCCCATCTACCATGAAGTCATGGGACCAGAGGTTATGATCTTAGTTTTCTGAATGTTGAGCTTTAAGCCAACGTTTTCACTCTCCACTTTCACTTTCATCAAGAGGCTTTTTAGTTCCTCTGCATTTACTGCCATAATGGTGTTATCATCTGCATATCTGAAGTTATTGATATTTCTCTCCCGGCAATCTTGATACCAGCTTGTGCTTCTTCCAGCCCAACATTTCTCATGATGTACTCGGCATAGAAGTCAAATAAGCAGGGTGACAATATATAGCCTTGACGTACTTCTTTTCCTATTTGGAACCAGTCTATTGTTCCATGTTCAGTTCTAGCTGTTGCTTCCTGAGCTGCATATAGGTTTCTCAAGAAGCAGGTCAGGTGGTCTGGTGTTCCCATCTCTTCCAGAATTTTCCACAGTTTATTGTTATCCACACAGTCAAAGGCTTTGGCATCATCAATAAAGCAGAAATAGATGTTTTTCTGGAACTCTCTTGCTTTTTCAGTGATCTAGCAGATGTTGCCAATTTGATCTCTGGTTCCTCTGCCTTTTCTAAAACCAGCTTCAACATCTGGAATTTCACAGTTCATGTATTGCTGAAGCCTGGCTTGGAGAATGTTGAGCATTACTTTACTAGCATGTGAGATGAGTGCAATTGTGTGGTAGTTTGAGCATTCTTTGACATTGCCTTTCTTTGAGATGAAAACTGACCTTTTCCAGTCCTGTGGCCACTGCTGAGTTTTCCAAATTTGCTGGCATACTGAGTGCAGCACTTTCACAGCATCATCTTTCAGGATTTGAAACAGCTCAACTGGAATTCCATCAACTCCACTAGCTTTGTTCCTAGTGATGCTTTCTACGGCCCACTTGACTTCACATCCCAGGATGTCTGGCTCTTGGTAAGTGATCACAATATCATTTTTACCTTGGTCATGAAGCTCTTTTTTGTACAGTTCTTCCATGTATTCTTGCCACCTCTTCTTAATATCTTCTGGTTCTGTTAGGTCCATACCATTTCTGTCTTTTATCGAGCCCATCTTTGCATGAAATATTCCCTTGGTATCTCTAATTTTCTTGAAGAGATCTCTAGTCTTTCCCATTCTGTTGTTTTCCTCTATTTCTTTGCATTGATCGCTGAGGAAGGTTTTCTTATTTCTCCTTGCTATTCTCTGGAACTCTGTATTCAGATGTTTATATCTTTCCTTTTCTCCTTTGCTTTTCACTTCTCTTATTTTCTCAGCTATTTGTAACGCCTCCCCAGACAGCCATTTTGCTTTTCTGCATTTCTTTTCCATGGGGATGGTCTTGATCCCTGTCTCCTGTACAATGTCACGAACCTCATTCCGTAGTTCATCAGACACTCTATCAGATTTTGTTCCTTAAATCCATTTCTCACTTCCACTGTATAATCATAAGGGATTTAATTTAGATCATACCTGAATGGTCTAGTGGTTTTCCCTATGTTCTTCAATTTAACTCTGAATTTGGCAATAAGGAGTTCATGATCTGAGCCACAGTCAGTTTCTGGTCTTGTTTTTGCTGACTGTATCAAGCTTCTCCATCTTTTGCTGCAAAGAATATAATCAATCTGATTTCGGTGTTGACCATCTGGTGATGTCCATGTGTAGAGTCTTCTCTTATGTTGTTGGAAGAGGGTGTTTGCTATGACCAGTGCCTTCTCTTGGTAAAACTCTTTTAGCCTTTGCCCTGCTTCATTCCGCATTCCAAGGCCAAATCTGCCTGTTACTCCAGGTGTTTCTTGACTTCCTACTTTTGCATTCCAGTCCCGTATAATGCAAAGGACATCTTTTTTGTGTGTTACGTGCTTATATATGTACAAAATAAAAATAAACACTTAGCCTTGAAATTTATCTTTAAAAGTGTGTTACAGTAAGCTTTCCTGGTGGCTCAGATTGTAATATGACAGCCTGCAACTCGGAAGACCCAGGTTTGATCTCTGGGTCAGGAAGATCTCCGGGAGAAGGAAATGGCAACCCACTCCAGTATTCTTGCCTGGAAAATCCTATGGACGGAGGAGATGGTTATCTACAGTCCATGTGGTCACAAAGAGTTGAACACGACTGAGCAACTTCACTTTACAGTAAGCTATGACATGAATATTTCAAATTCTATACATAGGAAAATGATTGGTCAAACACATGCATGCATGCTTACTTGCTCAGTCATGTCTGACTCTTTATAACAGTTTGGACTGTACCCTTTCTGGCTGCTCTGTCTGAGATGTTTTTTAGGCAAGAATACTGGTGTGGGTTGCCATTTCCTCCTTCAGAGGATCTTCTTAACACTGTGATCAAACACACACCGCCTGTATCTCCTGCATTTCAGGTGGATTCTTTACCAGCTGAGCCATTGGGAAAGTCCATTGGTCAAATATTAGGAGGTAAACACTTTTCAGTGACAGGCTATGGCTAATAGGTCTATCGATTTTTTAAATGAATAAAAGATTCAAATTCCAAATGTAAATATCAGTCAAACGAGTCTTTTTTAACTAGTACTTTTATATGCTATGGGTAAGCGTCCCAGGTGGTGCAGTGGTAAAGCATCCATCTGACAGTGCAGGAGATGCAGAAGATGCAGGTTCAATCCTTGGGTCAGGAAGATCCCCTGGAGTAGTAAGTGGCAACCCACTCCAGTATTCTTACCTGGAAAACTCCATGGACAGAGGAGCCTGATGGGCTACAGTTCATGAGGTCCCAAAGAGTTGGAATGACTGAATGACTGAGCACACATACAGAGTTTGCTTAGCCAATGACATATTGGAGACTATATGTTACAACATACATCAAACTCATATATGTAATATCAAAATAAGTAATAGCTCAACCTTTTAAACATAAAATCTTGTGATAGTTAATTTTGTGTGTAAACTTGACTGTATCACTGATGTTCAGATACCATGATTAAACATTATTTCTGAGTGTATTTGGGATAATGTTTACAAAAGAGATTAGCATTTGATTTGGTAGACAGAGTTAACAAAATCGCCCTCTGAATATGAATGGGCATCATAAAAACCCTTTAGAGCCTGGATATAATATAATAAAAATTTGGAGAAAAATAATTTGTTTTCTCTCTCTCTTTTTCTACATACATACATATATATATATATATGATTCATTGATCTGAACAATGATTTTTCTCTTGCCTTTGATGTTCCTGGTTTTTGGACTTTCAGACATAGGCTTGGAAAATATGCCATCACCTCTCTGGTTCTTATGCCTCTGAACTAAACAACCAGCATTCCTTGGTCTCTACCTTGCAGAAGGCAGATTCTGCAATATCTGTCTTTATACACATATACATATCTTCTTAATTTAGTTTCTCTTGGAAACTATAGCTGATACAGTTCTCTACCTCGTATCTTTAAAATATCTGAGTGGAAATAGAAACTCTCCAAGTTCTACCTGCTTGAATGGTTGGGCAGATATTCACCGGCATTTAAACTCCCTTTTAAATACCTGATTACTAATATTCTCTCTGAATGTATTATGCTCTCTCTCTCTCGTGTGTATAAAGATTAAAAGTAGAGATATCCAATTACAAATTTTATTTTTCTCATCTATAGTCTTAATAATCTAGTTACCATTATTCTTTGAGTGTTACAGATTAGAACAATTGTAACAGTCCTTATAATATAATCTAATATGTAAATAACTTACACATTTTGCTGTGAAAATATATTTAATATTCATCCATCTTATAAAGTCCTTTTAAAATTCTTTTTAGAAATTAGATGAACATAAAAGTTCATATAAAATGACTTAAAAAAATGTACATGTAACTAAAAGAAACATAAATATAGACACCTCTTTCAGGTTACAATTTTTTCAAGAGAAAACAGAGAGGGAAAGTTTGGGCTAAAGGAATCTTTTTGCAATAAGGGTTTTTATAGTAAAACTCTATAAGTGATAAATTAAAAAAATAATTATTGATGATAAAGGATGAGAGAAGAAAATTGCAGTATTGAATTGATACTTGAGTTGATGGAGGGGTATAGCAATCAGATTAGAAACAAAAGACTATTGTCCAACACAAGTTCATGTGCCCAACACACTGTGAAGACACTCATCTCAAAACATCAGAGTTTAAAGTGGGAGAAGGGCTTATTTCATGGTCTATGCAAGTAAAATGGGTGACCTTGCTCAAAGGACCCAAATTCCCAGAGGACTTTCAGTGAAATATTTTAAAAGACAAGCTGAGGGAGGAGAGTTGCAGGATGCATGATTAAGCTTGTGCACAATTCTCTGATTGTTTGATGGTGAAATAACAGGGCTTTGTCACAGGTAGATCTGGAGGATACTTACTAATGGTCTTCATGCAATTAACTTCTTCCATTTGGTAGAGGTTTAGCATATGCAAAACAACACAGGATTGTGCCTCAGTTATTGTTATCTAGGTACTTTAGAGAGGTTCCATTACTGTCACATGGCTAATTTGCTGTTTATATTCTTAGTTCTCCTAGCTCAATTGCTTTTTTTTTTTCACTGCAGGTTTACTTCAGATCATTAATTCATAAGTCAGCCTTTTGTGACTAATGGGAGCCCTGGGAGACTACAGCTTTTTTATAAACAAGAGGCAGGTAGAGGACATGGTTGGGGGTATCTTGTCCCAGGAAGGTCCTATAGGATCCTGCTCAGTTACAAGACCTTTGATAGTAGTAAAGGACTTCTTAATATGTAATATAAGTGAAGTCAGAATATAAGTGTTCAGAAGAAGGAGCATTGTTAGAACTATGAGAATAGAAGTATGATGTTTTTCTCTTCCAATTCCTTTCTTTTTAAAACAAAATGTTAGTAAAATTTTTCTACTGAGTTATGCAGGGGCAGGTAGATGAAATATAAAATAGTTGTATCAGAAAATGGGAATGTGAAGTTTATATATATATATATGTAAGTTAGTTAATATATACATGGAAGTTAATATATACATGTGCCTATTTAAGATTTGCATACATAAATATGATGAGACTATACAATATTGTTATATTCTTTTTCTAGTGATATTCAGACACTTAGGTGTGAACTCAAAATAGATCAATAACTGGAGTGAGGGTTGTCTAATTTCATATGTCAGATGGAGAGAATAGCATAAGACTTTAGGGGATGGTATTGTTAATAAAGGAAGTGAGAAAACAAATTGTTACATAGTGAAAACTTGTGGCATTAATTGGTTGGAGTTCTCAGTGCAGTCAAAGGACTCTTGGAGTACAGCAGCACTTAGAATAAGCCAACTTGGTGGGAAAAGACATGATATCTGAGAGACAGGGTTCATATATGTATGTATATATATATATGTATATATGTATATATGTGTATATATATATATATATATATATATATATATATATATATAGTGGCTTTTTTCCCCCTAGTTTTGACTCTGTCATGAATTAATTTTTATATTTTTTAATTAATTATTTATTTTTGACAATCCTGCTCAGCTTGTGGAATCTTAATTCCCTGATTAGGGTTTGAACTAGGCCCCCAGCAGTGGAACCATGGAGTTCTAACCACTGAACTGGCAGGGAATTCTCTACAGGATTCTTAAAATATGCACTTCAGAAAAAGGTTGTTACTAGTGCTGGCAGTCAATTTTAAGTGTGACCATGTGAGCAGTTAGTTAAGATAAAGTAGGAAAATGACCTTATAATTTTGATTTTATAGCAGCATTATAGGTTGGCTGGATTTCTTTCACTGCCCTACAAAAATTATTCTTGAAGACTTTCAGGAGGTTTGAAACCATTCTGATTTCAAGCCTTTAACTTACTTGAATATTATGCAACTGTGGAGGTGCTTCAATAGCCATAACATAATATATGAAGTGTTAATTGTACCTTAATCAATTAATTATTGACAAATAACTTTTGCTTTTAGTTGTCTGCTTCAGTTATTCATTTCTTAATATTTTGTAACATGTAATTAATAATAATTATTTTACTTCAGGTGGTTGTTACTTAACTTTCTCTCTCATTTCTCAGTGATTATCCCAATCTTTCTTTCAGATTATTGTTTTAAGTACTAATACAAGATAATCTGCTACTATATTTTTATTTTGCTATTGTTTTTTTCTAGAATAATTTTGTCCTCAGTATTATCTGTTTATCTTAACTTTGGATTTTAAATATAACTATTTTTCACTGATAGTAAAACTTTTTATTATCCTAGAAGTTAAAAACTGAGTTAGACAAGGCTGTGGTCCTAGTGTGATTAGATTGACTAGTTTTCTGTGAGTATAGTTTCAGTGTGTCTGCCCTCTGATGCCCTCTTGCAACACTTATCATCTTACTTGGGTTTCTCTTACCTTGGCGTGGGGTATCTCTTCACGGCTGCTCCAGCAAAGCACAGCCTCTGTTCCTTACCTTGGGTGAGGGGTATCTCCTTACTGCTGCCGTTCCTGACCATCAATGTGGGATAGCTCCTCATGGCAGGTCATGGTGGAGAGGCCTGAGAGAATGTGATCCACTGGAGAAGGGAATGGCAAGCCACTTCAGTATTCTTGCCTTGAGAACCCCACGAACAGTAGAAAAAGGCAAAATGATAGGATACCACAAGAGGAACTCCCCAGGTCATTAGGTGCCCAATATGCTACTGGAGATCAGTGGAGAAATAACTCCAGAAAGAATGAAGGGATGGAGCCAAAGCAAAAACAATACCCAGTTGTGGATGTGACTGGTGATAGAAGCAAGATCCAATGCTGTAAAGAGCAATATTGCATAGGAACCTGGAATGTTAGGTCCATGAATCAAGGCAAATTGGAAGTGGTCAAACAAGAGATGGCAAGGGTGAATGTCGACATTCTAGGAATCAGTGAACTAAAATGGACTGGAATGGGTGAATTTAACTCACATGACCATTACATCTACTACTGCGGGCAGGAATCCCTCAGAAGAAATGGAGTAGCTATCATGGTCAACAAAAGAGTCCAAAATGCAGTACTTGGATGCAATCTCAAAAACGACAGAATGATCTCTATTCGTCTCCAAGGCAAACCATTCAATATCACAGTTATCCAAGTCTATGCCCTGACCAGTAATGCTGAAGAAACTGAAGTTGAACAGTTTTATGAAGACCTACAAGATATTTTAAAACTAATACCCCAAAAAGATGTCCTTTTCATTATAGGGATGCAAAAGAGGGAATTCAAGAAACACCTGGAGTAACAGGCAAATTTGGCCTTGTAATACAGAATGAAGCAGGGCAAAGACTAATAGAGTTTTGCCAAGAAAATGCACTGGTCATAGCAAACACCCTCTTCCAACAACACAAGAGAAGACTCTACACATGGACATCACCAGATGGTCAACACCAAAATCAGACTGATTATATTCTTTGCAGCAAAAGATGGAGAAGCTCTACACAGTCAACAAAAACAAGACTGGGAGCTGGAGGCTCAGACCATGAACTCCTTATTGCCAAATTCAGACTTAAATTAAAGAAAGTATGGAAAACCACTAGGCCATTCAGGTATGACCTAAATCAAATCCCTTATGATTATACAGTGGAAGTGAGAAATACATTTAAGGGACTAGATCTGATAGATAGAGTGCCTGATGAACTATGGAATGAGGTTCGTGACATTGTACAGGAGACAGGGATCAAGATCATCCCCAAGGAAAAGAAATGCAAAAAAGCAAAATGGCTGTCTGGGGAGGACTTACAAATAGCTGTGAAAAGAAGAGAGGCAAAAAGCAAAGGAGAAAAGGAAAGATATAAGCATCCGAATGCAGAGTTCTGAAGAATAGCAAGAAGAGATAAGAAAGCCTTCTTCAATGATCAATACAAAGAAATAGAGGAAAACAACAGAATGGGAAAGATTAGAGGTCTCTTCAAGAAAATTAGAGATACCAAGGGAATATTTCATGCAAAGATGGGCTCGATAAAGGACAGAAATGGTATGGACCTAAAAGAAGCAGAAGATATTAAGAAGAGGTGGCAAGAATACATGGAAGAACTATACAAAAAAGATCTTCACGACCCAGATAATCATGATGATGTGATCACTAATCTAGAGCCAGACATCTTGGAATGTGAAGTCAAGTGGGCCTTGGAAAGCATCACTAGGAACATAGCTAGTGGAGGTGATGGAATTCCAGTTGAGCTGTTTCAAATCCTGAAAGATGATGCTGTGAATGTGCTGCACTCAATATGCCAGCAAGTTTGGAAAACTCAGCAGGGGCCACAGGACTGGAAAAGGTAAGTTTTCATTGCAATCCCAAAGAAAGGCAATGCCAAAGAATGTTCAAACTACCGCACAATTGCACTCATCTCACATGCTAGTAAAGTAATGCTCAAAATTCTCCAAGCCAGACTTCAGCAATTCGTGAACCATGAACTCCCTGATGTTCAAGCTGGTTTTAGAAAAGGCAGAGGAACCAGAGATCAAATTGCCAACATCCGCTGGGTCATGGAAAAAGCAAGAGAGTTCCAGAAAAACATCTATTTCTGCTTTATTGACTATGCCAAAGCCTTTGACTGTGTGGATCACAATAAACTGTGGAAAATTCTGAGAGATGGGAATACCAGACCACCTAACCTGCCTCTTGAGAAATCTGTATGCAGGTCAGGAAGCAGCATTTAGAACTGGACAAGGAACAGCAGACTGGTTCCAAATAGGAAAAGGAGTACATCAAGGCTGTATATTGTCACCCTGCTTATTTAACTGATATGCAGAGGACATCATGAGAAACGCTGGACTGGAAGAAGCACAAGCTGGAATCAAGATTGCTGGGAGAAATATCAAGAACCTCAGATATGCAGATGACACTACCCTTATGGCAGAAAGTGAAGAGGAGCTAAAAAGCCTCTTGATGAAAGTGAGAGAAGAGAGTGAAAAAGTTGGCTTAAAGCTCAACATTCAGAAAACGAAGATCATGACATCTGGTCCCATCACTTCATAGGAAATAGATGGGAAACAGTGGAAACAGTGCCAGACTTTAGTTTTTTTGGGCTCCCAAATCACTGCAGATGGTGACTGCAGCCATGAAATTAAAAGACGCTTATTCCTTGGAAGAAAAGTTATGACCAACCTAGATAGTATATTCAAAAGCAGAGACATTACTTTGCCAACTAAGGTCCGTCTAGTCAAGGCTATGGTTTTTCCTGTGGTCATGTATGGATGTGAGAGTTGGACTGTGAAGAAGGGTGAGCACCAAAGAATTGATGCGTTTGAACTGTGGTGTTGGAGAAGACTCTCAAGGTTCCCTTGGACTGCAAGGTGATACAACCAGTCCATTCTGAAGGAGATCTACCCTGGGATTGCTTTGGAAGGAATGATGCTAAAGCTGGAGCTCCTGTACTTTGGATACCTCATGCGACGAGTTGACTCATTGGAAAAGACTCTGATGCTGGGGTGGTTGGGGGCAAGAGGGGAAGAGGACAACCCCGGATGAGATGGCTGGATGGCATCACGGACTCGATGGACGTGAATCTGAGTGAACTCCAGGAGATGGTGATGGACAGGGAGGCCTGGCGTGCTGCGATTCATGGGGTCACAAAGAGTCGGACACGACTGAGCGACTGAACTGAACTGAGAAGTTAAAAATATGTTTGCCTTTAATTTTGGCAAGTCATTCTTTCCTTTTTGCCTTCCTTTTAAATTTTTCTTTGTAATTTTTGCCATATTTCTTTCAATCTTACTGATTTTTAACACAAAGATCCATACGTAGACTAGATACTTCCCAGGAAAATATCTAACCATTCTTGACTTCATATGTACTTTGTCTGAGACTGGTTTTCTTCTCCTTAGAGATTAAACCTGAGGGCTGGCTTGCACAATTCTGGTCTCTATGTTTTGCATTTCCCTGTTGGTAGACTTAGTCTTTGGCATTTTAAAATGTGTTTAGGTTAAAAGTCCTCAAATCACTTCAGATTTGAGGCATATTGCATATTTTATTCTTATCCAGCATATTTTAAGCTTTTGAACAGATTTTTCCACTTCAGGTTGACCCCAAAAACTTTGATTTTCAGAGAAAATCAGCTCTAAACTTTCTTCCTCATTCCAATTTCCTTAGCAGGTCCCCTATTCCTGCAAAATGGAAAATATATAGTGAAACCACCAAGCATTGTTCAAAAAATTGCTAATCGAGAGTAATGGAGGAAAACTTCAGTGGAAGTGGACACAGTTTAATTGTTTTTTGTACAGGAGCCACTGACCACCTCAGTTTTATTTTTCTATATTATTTCCTGTTCAATTTTCCCTTTTTAGTGATACCTTTAATTTTAAAGAATAAAGGAGCCTCATTATTAATCAATCTTTTTCTAATTGTTACATAGGGAAAAGAAAATAAGAAATATGTTTTTTCTTCTACTCGTGTTATCAAGACTACAATACAAATTGCAAGTCAGTTTCACCCAGAAGGACTCTGAGATGGAAATTTACATACAGAAATTTTATTATAAACATTCTCAGACTTAACATTTCTATGTAAGTAAAGAAGCAAGGTTAGGTAGTAGTAGAAGTTGAACTATAACAAAGGTCTTATCCAAAGGGAGCTCTAGAATCCGAATGGCCCCGCAGAGTTGTACCAAAGTGGAGCAGAGGATATGGACCTTTGTAATGCCAAATCAACTAGTTATCACACATGGATTGTCATTAGGAAGAGGAATGACACTGGGCAAGCGTCTCTCTTCAGCCCAAGGCAAGACTTGGAAGTAACTCAGAAGAGAGCTATTGTCTGCCCTTATTTCACACTTCTGATGCTGGAGAATGAATGTTTCAGGCCAGAAGTCAGGGAGAGAGTGAGGAATCTGAGGCATGTAGAACGTTTATTATAGTTTGGGAAAACTTTTGGTCTTAATAGTCATTAGATGTTTTTCCATATGATTCCTAAATCCCCTCAGCCTTTGTCTCTTAAATGCATAAAATTTTTCATATTGCTTTTCTACCACCCTCCCTATGATTATTGAAAAACATGTGACCTACCTAGTATATATTTCTAATTGTGTTGATAAAAAAGCAGCATATTGATTATTGATTCTGATGTATATTTTTGAAATATAAATTTATGGAAAATTTCCACTGCATAATTTGGTAATATATTTTCAAAGTGCATAAAATATATATTTTGAGATAATCAGCAACCTGAAATTAATTTTTTCTAAGGAAGCAAGTACTACCAGTAATTTCTAAAGTTATATTCAAAAACTGCAATTTAGAAACAGTAAGAGATTAGCCAAGTAAAATAGGGGGCTTACCATAATGGAATAATGCACAAGTTCTCAAAATCAAGGGAAATGCAAGTTACATAAATTCATGATTGCACTGAATATTTATTTATATGTGAATATAAATATAAAATAACCTGGAAAGAAACATAATGAAAATGTTATTGTCTGGAAGTGAATTACAGATTATTTTTAGACCTTTATCCCCTGCCAGTTTTTCCAGCATTACCATGTATTATTTTATAATCAAAATAAATACATTAAAAAAAGCCACAACATATCATCTTTATATTACTTGTGAAGGTTGATAGTGAAAGTTTTCTTTTCAAAATAGTGTATTTAGCTGAATGATATAACAGGTTAAATAATGGAAAAAAATAGAAAAGGAAGCAAACAAAATAATAAATGTTAGTAACTCAGACACTAGAAAGTCAGATCTAAGTTTGATATAATATTATCAAATGTATATTAATTTTATTACATTTACTGAATTTTCCAATATACACATAAAATAAAAGTGGGAGTGTATGTATAACAAATATAAACAAATATTTGTATATATATTTCAACAATATGTGTTTCATCAGCAAAATAATACTTCTTATATTTTGTACAAAATAAAATACATAATGGCAAAATTTTTACTTATAAAAATTTGACTATGATTAATCAGAATCTTTGTGGTATGAAAGATAATCCAAGATTTTAAATAATGATTTATTACATCAAGAAAAACTTCCTAAATATTGAGTAGATATATTAAACATGAAGTCTATTTACCTTAGACAGCTAGCAGCACATAAAATATGTATCCCTTCCATTTATTTTAAGATCTGAAATGTATATTTACATTTATTTTGTCGGAAAATATATGAAATTATGAATATGACACGGAGAAGGCAATGGCACCCCACTCTAGTACTCTTGCCTGGAAAATCCCATGGGCAGAGGAGCCTGGTGGGCTGCAGTCCATAGGGTCGTGAGGAGTCGGACATGACTGAGCGACTCCATTTTCACTTTTCACTTTCATGCATTGGAGAAGGAAATGGCAACCCACTCCAGTGTTCTTGCCTGGAGAATCCCAGGGATGGGGGAGCCTGGTAGGCTGCCGTCTAAGGGGTCGCACAGAGTCAGACACGACTGAAGTGACTTAGCAGCACTAGCATGAATATGACAACTGAAATTTATCTTTAGTTGTTCCTTTTGTAGAATTGTGTGAGTTAGAAAACAAAATATTCTTAAATTTATACTTACTTCATCAAGTACGTATTATACTTTCAATTTCCAAAAACAAGTGAGGTTGAAGTATATACTTCAGTCAGAATGGGAATTGGAATCATTTTGTATGAAACCATTGTTGACTGTAACCTCACATGGAAATATTAGTCTGAAGGCCATCATGGCAAAAGATATGTCTTGACAGAAATTAGAAATATAAATACTGAGAAAAACTATTATGAAGGTGCTGGTTATGATGGGAAATTATTTTTTCATACATACTCTTTTAATCTTATTTGAAAAAAAGAGAAGTGATGCCAGCATGTGAAATCATGCAAAAGTGAAAACTATTTTGTCAAAACAGAGTTGTTACAGGTGGTTTTATTTTTAATTATTAAATTATCTTACAATCTTAATTTTAACTTCAGAAACTGCTTAAATTTCATGAATGACTAAGAATCACTGGGTAACATGAAGTTTAAATCAGGATGGGGAAAAGTAATTTTTCTTGAAATATACCTTAAAGACATTCAGAGGGAGCCATGAGAGCAATTTCTGTCATTATCATTCATTGTGCTTTAGGAGAAAGGAGAAATGAGCATAAATCTATTGCTTAGGCAAGAGTAAGCTCTCTGAGTTCTCAAATCCAGAGAAACAAAGCAGCCATGGATCAATTTACTAACTGTGGTGCAAAGTCCTAGACTTCTTAGGAAAGACTCTCAGATTACTTTAACTTTGTTTAAAAAAGATAAGGTCCCCTTCACTTCAAATTATCTGGAGGTTATAACTGTAAAAATCAGGTCACTTTTTTATGGGTCACTTTTCTTGTGCTTGTTCTAAAGTTTTGATAGTTCCTTCGTTCCTTCCTATCCCTGTGGACTTAATTCCCAGATACTAAGCACCTGATGCAAAGAGTTAACTCATTGGAAAAGACTCTGATCCTAGGAGGGACTGGGGGCAGGAGGAGAAGGGGAAAACAAGGATGAGATGGTTGGATGGCATCACCGACTCGATGGACATGAGTTTGAGTGAATTCTGCGAGTTGGTGATGGACAGGAAAGCCTGGCGTGCTGCAATTCATGAGGTCACAAAGAGTCGGACACGACTGAATGACTAAACTGGACTGAACTGAAGCAGTGTATACAAACGTAGCAAAAACAAACAAAACCCCCAAACCCTCAAACAAAATAAGCTGACAAAAACAAAACGAAACAAAACAGGACACATAGGGATTATGTAAAATGGATCAGATAAAGATACATATTATTAATAGTGTGCTTTTATCTACTCTTCCACATAAACATTAGAAATATTTTGAAGCACTAAAGCAACCAGAAATATTCACATCAAATATGGTTATTTTTAAATATAAATTTATTTAATTGGAAGTTAATTACTTTACAATATTGTATTGGTTTTGCCATACATCAACATGAATCCACCACGGGTGTCACGTGTTCCCCATCCTGAACCCCCTTGCCACCTCCCTCCCTGCATCATCCCTCTGGGTCATCCCAGTGCACCAGCCCCAAGCATCCTGTATCCAATTTTTAAGACCTTAGATTAGAAAATGACAAAAGTCAAAAAAGAATCTGTAAAATTGATTAGCATCAAATATGATTAATGAAATATAAGCTGACATACTTATAGAAAGGTGATCTAGCAATACAAAAGACTGGACTTTATCTTTAAATCTATAATACTCTAAATCCAGAGCAAGAGCTATAAATGTCACGAGACACTCAGAAAAAAAAAAAAAAAAAACAACCAGTAATTCAAAGTAAAAAGTTCAGACTGATCTTGCTAGCATCCTGGAATACTGGCTGTGGAATGGACCAAGGGGTGAGAATGTCATTCTGTAGAAAAACTGAGGGTAATATCACTAGTCTCAGTTCAGTTCAGTCCCATTTTCCTCCTGCCCCCAATCGCTCCCAGCATCACAGTCTTTGCCAATGAGTCAGCTCTTCGCATGAGGTGGCCAAAGTATTGGAGTTTCAGCTTCAGCATCATTCCTTCCAAAGAACACCCAGGGCTGATCTCCTTTAGAATGGACTGGTTGGATCTCCTTGCAGTCCAAGGGACTCTCAAGAGTCTTCTCCCACCCCACAGTTCAAAAGCACTAATTCTTCGGTGCTCAGCTTTCTTCACAGTCCCAACTCTCACATCCGTACATGACCACTGGAAAAACCATAGCCTTGACTAGACGGATCACTAGTCTAGGTCAGAACAAGTGGTTTAATATTTTTTGCTTTATTTTTTTTTTAATTTGAGGATTAAAAAATACACTCGACAAGATTCAATGGACATTTATGATAGATAAATTCTCTCAAGGGAGCAGGTTTAGATAATATGTACCTCAACATAATGTACACCATATAAGACAAGCCTACAGCTAATTCATACTCAATCATAAAAAACCGAAGTCTTTTCCCCGAAGATCAGGAACAAGACAAGAATGACAATTTTATTCAACATATTATTGGAAGACCTAACCAAAGTAATTAGGCAACAAAAAATATAGAAGACATCCAAACTGAAAATAAAGATGCAAAGCTGTCACTTTTTGCAGATGATATGATATTATGTGGAAAAAAAAAAAACTCCATCAGAAAACTGTTAGAACTTGGAGAATATGAAATCAGTATACAAAAACTTGTGTTCTATACACTAACAATAAACTATCAGAAAGAGAAATTAAGAGAATAATGCCATTTGCAATTGCATCCAAAAAAATAATATACCTAGGAATAAATTTAACCAAGGAGGTGAAAGATTTGTATATAGTAAATTTTTAAACTTTTTGAAAATTGGAATGTGACAATGTTATGTTACCTGTACACTCTCTGTGTGGCAATACATTATACTAAGGATACACAGTCAGGGTTTGAGAAGAAGTACACTCAGCCTCATGTGAGCAACACATTAAAACAAAGTTGATCACTGTAATGTCTAAAAGTCAACATAGTGAAGGATGCCTGATCTATGACTATATGTTGATACTGTTCAGTCATTTAGTCATGTCAGACTCTTTATGACCCCATGGACTACAGCATGCCAGGCTTCCCTGTCCCTCACCATCTCTTGGAGATTGATCAAACTCGTGTCTGTCGAGTTAGTGATGCTATTCAACTATCTCGTCCTCTATATTCCCCTTATCCTCCTGCCTTCAATTTTTCCCAGCATCAGGGTTTTTACCAACCAGTTGGCTCTTTGCATCAGGTGGCCGAAGTATTGGAGCTTCAGCTTTAGCATCATTCCTTCCAATAAATATTCAGGAGTTATTTCCTTTAGGATTGACTTATTTGATTTCTTTGCAGTCCAAGGGACTCTCAAGAGTCTTCTCCAACACCACAGTTCAAAATCATCATTCTACAGTGTTCAGACTTCTTTATGGTCCAGCTCTCTCATCCATACATGACTACTGGAAAAACCACAGCTTTGACTAGACAGACCTCTGTTGGAAAAGTAATGTCTCTGCTTTTTAATAAACTGTCTAGCTTCACCATGTCTTTTCTGCCAAGGAACAAGTATCTTTTATTTTCATGACTGCAGTCACCATCTGCAGTGATTTTGGAGCTAAAGAAAGTAAAGTCTGTTACTTTTTCATTGTTTGTCCATCTATTTGCCATGAAGTGATGGGACTGGGTGCCACGATCTTTGTCATGACTATATGAGCTATGGAATATTTGGGGGTCTTAGTGTCAGGATGAAACAATAACAACACCAACTACTAAGGGGAATGAAGGGAAAGGGGGAGGGAGGGAACAAGGGACAGAGAGAGAAAAGAGAGACAATTTCCACTGAGAGATTCAGGGTAAACCTACAAACTATATGTCCAAAGTACACGAAAGAAAAAAAAAAAAGTGAGTTGGAAGAAATGGTTAGACAAGTAAATTTTTATCTTTCTGTCCATGGTAGAGACCTGTGACTATTACTGGAAAGCAGCTGCTGGACCAGGTTCTACCTGCCTGTGTGTGTGTGTGCTCAGTCATGTCCATCTCTTTTTGACCCCATGGTCTGTAGCCTTCCAGGTTCCTCTGTCCATGGAATTTTCCAGGCAAGAGTACAGGGAGCTGATTGCCATTTCCTACTCCAGGGGATCTTGAATCTATGGGTGGCCATGGAACTTTTTTCCCCCATTGGAATGTGAAGTGATGAGTTAATTTTCATTTAGTGTAAGATTCTAAATTGTGGATGTGCTTTTCACATATGATCTCTTTTCTCTTCTGCCTTCTGCATAAAAAAAAAAATTCTGAGGCTCTTATTGATAAAGGTACAACAAGATGGAAGGAGATTAGGATATCTACTATTCAGAACTGCCATTTTTGCTTTACTGTTATTAGCAAAAAGAAATCATAATTCTTGGTGCCTTTGAGCTGTTATAAATTCAGTTCAGTTCAGATCAGTCGCTCAGTCATGTCCGACTCTTTGCGACACCATGAACTGCAGCACACCAGGCCTCCTGGTCCAACATCAACTCCTGGAGTTCACCCAAACCCATGTCCACTGAGTTGGTGATGCTATCCAACCATCTCATCCTCTGTCGTCCCCTTCTCCTCCTGCCCTCAATCTTTCCCAGCATCAGGGTCTTTTCGAATGAGTCAGCTCTTCGCATCAGGTGGCCAAGGTATTGGAGTTTCAGCTTCAACATCAGTCCTTCCAATGAACACCCAGGACTGATCTCCTTTAGGATGGACTGGTTGGATCTCCTTGCAGTCCAAGGGACTCTCAGGAGTCTTCTCCAATACCATAGTTCAAAAGCATTAATTCTTTGGCTCTCAGCTTTCTTTATAGTCCAACTTTCACTGTACATGACCACTGGAAAAACTATAGTCTTAACTAGATAGACCTTTGTTGACAAAGTAATGTCTCTGCTTCTTATCATGCTTTCTAGGTTGGTCATAACTTTCCTTCCAAGGAGTAAGCGTCTTTCAATTTCATGGCTGCAATCACCATCTGCAGTGATTTGGGAGCCCTCCAAAATAAAGTCAGCCACTGTTTCCACTGTTTCCCCATCTATTTGCCATGAAGTGATGGGACCGGATGCCATGATCTTCTTTTTCTGAATGTTGAGCTTTAAGTCAATTTTTTCACTCTCCTCTTTCACTTTCATCAAGAGGCTCTTTAGTTCTTCTTCACTTTCTGCCATAAGGGTGTTGTCATCTGCATATCTGAGGCTATTGATATTTCTCCCAGCAATATTGATTCCAGCTTGTGTTTCTTCCAGCCCAACATTTCTCATGATGTACTCTGCATAGAAGTTAAATAAGCAGGGTGACAATATACAGCCTTGATGTACTCCTTTTCCTATTTGGAACCAGTCTGTTGTTCCATGTCCAGTTCTAACTGTTGCTTCCTAATCTGCATACGTATTTCTCAAGAGGCAGGTCAGGTGGCCTGGTGTTCCTGTCTCTCAGAATTTTCCAGTTTATTGTGATCCACACAGTCAAAGGCTTTGGCATAGTCAATAAAGCAGAAATAGATGTTTTTCTGGAACTCTCTTGCTTTTTCCATGATCCAGCAGATGTTGGTAATTTGATCTCTGGTCCTTTATAATGTTATAAATTAGGGTCTATTTATTAGAATAGCTAGTGTTGCTTTCATGAAAATACAATAATTTGTAGTAATAATATGTAACAAATTCAAAAAACAGATTTATATCCAAACAAGGTAAATAAGTACAAAAATTATGATTAATTAACTCAGATACAAGAAAGTAATAGTATTCGTATAATTCCTATAACTCACCAGAGTGTGTGATTTAAAAGTAGAAGATTAGATAAACATGTACATTAAAAACGAACATACAGAAGTTAAATACGTAGTTACTGGAGTAGAAAAAAAAAAAAAGCCTACCTATTGTAAACTACAGACTGGACAAATTCTTAGGGTATTTTAGTCAATTAGACTTTAGGACTAAGGGCCCCATCACTCTCTACGGAGAAATAAAACTATGAAAAAGCTATTAAGAAACACAGTATGCTAGTTTATGTGTGTGTGCTCAGTCATGTCCAACTATTTGTGACCCCATGGACTGTATTCCCACAGGCACCTCTGTCTATGGAATTTTCCAGGCAAAAATACTGGAGTGGGTTGCGATTCCTACTCTAGGGATCCTTCTCATGCAGGAATTGAACCTGCATCTCTTCAGTTTCCTGCACTGCCAGGCAGATTCTTCACCACTTGGCCACCTGGGAAGCCCATATGCTATTTTAAGAGGCGTCAATTTGTGCCTATTGATTATTTCAGATAAAGATAATTAAGAAAATGTTAGAGAAAAAAACTTAGATCTAGTAATTGTTAATCTAATTGAAAGACATGAATCTTACCTTAAAAGTTGACACTAATTACTTCATAGGATAAATAAAATAAATCCACTTCATAAGATAAATAAAATAAATCCATAAATAAATAAGAGAAAGAAAATAATGAAATTTAAAATATTAGATATGGAAGAGAAAATCTGAAAAAATAGTTTAATAGTGTCAGTTATCTACAAAAGAGTAGCAATGAAACTGAGAGCCCTTTCCTCATCAATAATAAGTGACAGGTAAAATAGAGCAATCCCTTATAAGACCTGAGAAAAGGAAACTGTTCTCTGAGTCTAAAATGGGGTAAACTATTACTTGAGAGTGTCAGTGAAATAAGGCTATTACATCAGTACAAAAAAGATATTTTACTACTCAGTGAATACTGTTAAACATTATCAAACAGAAATTACGGAATAAGTGGCAATGATAAATATTACTAAAATAGAGTTAGATATTCAAATATTATCTATAAAATTATAACAAACTGTTTCTATGCAAAAAGTGGAAATGAAATTCTAACCAATGACTTTTAGCATGATTGAAACCAGATGTCTAGTTTGTAGTTATGATTTACAAATTTCTTTTTACTTTTAAAAGAGGTATCACCCGTGGTGGATTCAAGTCAATGTATGGCAAAACCAATACAGTATTGTAAAGTAAAATAAAGTAAAAATAAAAATTAAAAAAAAGAGGTATCAAAATATGAACTAACTATAGTTTAGTTAATGAGAAATTTAATTTGTGCCAATGAAATTGATAAAAAATTATTTAAAGTCATTATAAAATTGGATATTGGCACATCATGGTAAACATCTCAAAGAATGCTGGCAGCATTAAATGCAGAGTAACTTTAGTTTAAAAAAAATTATTTCCCTGAAAGATCCTGAAAATCAGCACACAGAATTGATTCAGTAACTCTATAAAGCATAAATATGCATTTTTCAGAGTTTGAAAAAAGCTAAAGTGAAGACGAAGTAAAGAGTCTCTTTATGAGGGTGAAAAAGGAGAATGAAACAGCTGGCTTAAAATTCAACATTAAAAAAGCTAAGATCATGGCCTCTGGCCCTTATTTGCCTCTGGTAAATAAAAGGGGAAAAATGGAAACAGTGACAGATTTTATTTTCTTGGGCTCTAAAATCATTGAGGATGGGGACTGCAGCCTTGGAATTAAAAGACACTTGCTCCTTGGAAGGAAAGCTATGACAAGTCTCAACAGTATATTAAAAAGCAGAGACATCACTTTGCCAACAAAGGTCCATATAATTAAAATTATGGTTTTTCCACTGGTCATGTACAGATATGAACATTGGACCATAAAGAAGGCTGAACATGAAAGAATTGATGCTTCTGAACTGTGGTGTTGGAGAAGACTCTTGAGAGTTCTTTGGACTGCAAGGAGATCAAACCAGTCATCTTAAAGGAAATCAATCCTGAATATTCTTTGGAAGTACTGATGCTGAAGCTGAAGCTCCAATACTTTGGTTACCTGATGTGAAGAACCCAATGATTGGAAAAGACCTTGATGCTGGGAAAGACTGAAGGCAAAAGAAGAAGGGGGTAGCAGAGGATGAAATGGTTGGATGGCATCACTGACTCCATGGACATGAGTTTGAGCACACTCTGGGAGATGGTGAAGGACTGTGAAGCCTGGCTTGCTGCAGTCTTTGGGGTCACAGAGAGTCAGACATGACTTAGCGACAGAACAACAACAACAACACACTATGACAAAAACTATTTATTCTTAGAAAATAACTTAATTATTAAAATAATAATCTTTTCAAAGAAATTGGGACAATCTGGTCTATATTATAATGCAGAAATACTGTTTGAGCATCAGTCTGATCTTTGAGAGATAAAGAAATCATGCAGCAATAAGAGACAAATAGCTTAATTTAAATCAATCTTCTTTTTATTCAATGTTCTAACTAGCCACGTATAACATATATAGTCGAATTATTTAAATACACGCTCTAAAATGTTTTGGGAATAGTATTAGAGGTTACATTTTTAAGTATACTGTGTCTCTATAAGCCAATATACTTTTCCTTAATAAGGCAAAAATCAAATACAACTCAACTGATTTTTATTGGCATTTTCTTACCTTTTACCCTGATAGTGATAGATAGTATTGCTACTAAATCATTAATAAGTAGCCATCTTTGCTTATAAATCAAAGGCCAGTGTTTGTTAAATATGTTGTACCACTTTCATAATATCATCAGTTTCTTAAATATTCATCACATCTTTGTTAACATATTGAAAGGTGAAAGAATTCTACACAAAAACAAGCAAATCACTTCACAGGCTGGCTTGAATACTCATTTGATTTTCACTTTGAAAATATTACTTTTTATTTATGTATTTATCTTTTAATTGGAGAATAACTGCTTTACAATATTGTGCTGTTTCTGCTGTACAACAATGCAACTAAGTCATAACTATATGTGTGTATATATCCCCTCCCTCTTGAGTCTTCCTCCCTCTCCCATTCCACCCTTCAGGTCATCACAAAATGCGAGGCTGTGATCCCTGTGTTATACAGCAGCTTCCCACTGGAAAGCATATAGATGGCCAGTAACCACATGAAAAGATGATCGGCATCACTCATTGTCTGAGAAATTCAAATCAAAACTACAAGGGGTATAACGTCACTCAATCTGAATAGCCATCATCAAAAAAAACTATAAAGAGCAAATACTGGAGAGGATGTTCAGAAAAGGGAATCCTACTGAACCATTGGCGGGAATGTAAATTGATACAGCCACTATGGAGAACAGTTTGGAGATTCCTTAACAAACTAGGAAAGACCCAGCAATCCCACTATGGGTCACATACCCTGAGGAAACCATAATTGAAAAAAGACACATGTAACTCAATGTTCACTGCAGCACTATTTACAATAACCCAGACTTGGAAGCAACCCAGATGTCCACTGAGAGATGAATGGATAAAGAAGCTTGGTACATATGTATAATGAAATATTTCTCAGTCATAAAAAGGAAAGAATATGAGTCAGTTCTAATGAGGTGAATGAACCTAGAGCCTATTATACATAGTGAAGTAAATCAGAAACAGAAATATCATACATCAATGCATATATATGGAATCTATAAAAATTGTACCAATGAACCTATCACCATGGAAAGAATGGAGACACATATGTAGAGAATGGACATGCAGACACAGTGGGGGAAGGAGAGGGTAGGACAAATTGAGAAAATATTACTTGTAAAGAGTTATCTTTTAAAATTCCCAGAAATGCTTGTTCTTATATTTAAGTTTTTATCTGTATATGTCTACTACATAAATATTTTAACCATTGCTATTTTAGTAAAATATCGAGATCTACCCTATTTTTATTTCTATCTTGATATATAGCATTTATAAAATATCTAACTGACTACTCCCTTCCTTCCCCATTTATAAATGGACCTTCTTGTTGCTTTGTGTTCTCTCTGTTCAAAAAACATATATCAATTTCAAAAAAAAATCTATAGACTAAATTTGTAATATATTCCACTGATTTTAAGGTGCTTTTTTTTATCATCAGAGAATATCCAATAAAACTATCTACACCTATGAATATTCAGATGAACTTTAAAGAAATTCTTGTCTGATCAATAACTAGCTCTGTTAAACACTACAGTGTGTTAAACTGCTTCAAAATGCTAGAAATCCATTGTTTCTTTAATAACAAAACATTCAAAATAATGACTGTATTCACATTTCATACTTATATGTTCAAAATATTTGTTATACCTATATACTAAGGATATTTCATTCATTCTTTATACTTAATACTTAATCAATATCCTAAGGTTAGTTCTTTTATACAATAATAAAAATTAACAGTAATTTAAAATTCATCTCTAGTGCTAAAAATTGGAATTTATGGGGGTTAATGGATCTGTTCTTTTGCTTGCTAAATAAAATTTGTCCCTTTAGATGATGGTTACCATTTCTTAATTAAGAATCCACTAAAGTGCCATCCAAATGTACATAATTTATTCCCTTTGTATTATTGGACTGGGAATTTTGCCAATGAATAAAATATCTTATTCTGAGGCAAAATGAAAACTAATATTTTAAAGCATGGTGAAGAAATATCATTTTCTTAACTTCTTTTAAAGAAATCATTTCTTTAACTTGTTAAATAATAAATCTATATTATAATAAAAACCAAATCAGGATAATACCTAATCAGACTTTCAATAACGGCACTAGCTAAAGTCTGAAATGACTGTTTCTAAATTAAAATATAGAACCCTTAAGGATGAAGGGAAAATATGCATATATGTACATATGTTCCTGTGTGTATATGTGTGTTATATTTGCTTATTATTATTTTCTTATATGAAATAATTTTTCTTGCTTTTAACTATACTTGTCATAACAGACAGTATACATATGAACTTTGTTTTTTTGAATGAGAAAAGATATCAGGAGCTTTATAAGGAAAGGATTTTAAATGAGACAAAAAGAACCAGATGGCAATATTCTATAGAGGTCAACAGAAAAACTACCAAAAAATTGTTCAATGTTTTGAATTTTTATTTCTTTGCTTGATTTATAAATTTCCTTTGAAATATACTATGAGGTGTTTAGAAAGCCCCTCTGAAGAAACAACTCTGAAATTTTCAGTAAATATGATTGCCAGAGCTACTTCTGTGTACTTTTACTTATACAGAAATAGCATCAGTGTCTCAACTTTGCCTAGTTTCTGGGTTATGGTTAGTCTCTAGATCTTTTAAGTCACTTCCATACACTATTTTTAATGCATATTTTATACATATTATTGGGCTAATGAAAATTGTATTGTACCTGATATGGAATTATTTCATTTAATAATGGTTTTCTTAATGATAAATTGTTTAATTTGAGAAATTAGTTTGCTCCAAAAATAATCCTTTATTCAGTGGAAAAGTTAAGATTTACAGTACATTTGGTGCACACTGCTTCTTGCGAGATATCCAAAAATAATAACTTAAAAACACAATTATCAGCAAATACACTAGACATATAGAATATAAAAATAAAGACTATGACTTTTTAAATATAAATGTAATTATTTTAATTGGAGGTTAATTACCTTACAATATTGTATTGGTTTTGCCATACATCAACATGAATCCACCACAGGTACACACGTGTTCCCCATCCTGAACCCCCCTCCCACCTCCCTCCACGTACCATCCTTCTGGGTCGTCCCAGTGCACCAGCCCCAAGCATCCGGTATCATGCATCAAACCTGGACTGGAAATTTGTTTCATATATGATATTATACATGTTTCAATGCCATTCTCCCAAATCATCCCACCCTTTCCCTCTCCCACAGAGTCCAAAATCCTGTTCTATACATCTGTTTATGCAAGACAGCAAAAGACCATAACATTTTGAAAATTCAGTTGAAGATGTTCTGTTGGCAACTTTCATTTACATTATAATTTAGATAGAGGTTCTTTGTTGGGAAGGTAGTTTTTATTACTACAACATTCAAGAGCAACATGAAAATAAATTTAAATCATCTCCTGGAATAACTTAGTCAAACATTGTTTAGATTAATCACATAGCTAAAAATTACTTGCTTAGAACTCAAGCATCCATGTCAAAGTAAAACCTATTTATTTGATCCCACTCTATTCCAATAATCCACAAGTGACTTTTGCATAAATAAATTTGACTTCTTACCAACTTGATATTTCAGTCATGACTGTTTTCCATTGTTTTGCTAATGAGTGATAACACAAAATGTAGAATATAATTTTTAATTTTTTGTTTCTAAAATTTTAATTTAGACTTATTTTTCAGAATCTATGGACTCACATGTCTGAAGAATGTTGCCTAAGAATGCTGCTAGATGTACGAGATATTTATAAGAATTATTTTGTTTTGTCTCAATTTTGTTCTTGTGGACTCTTAATAAAATCTCAAGCAATGCAATGCAAGTATTCATGCTGAATTATTAATACATGGATAGAAAAAAAAGAGGGGCAGATACAGAAGCACAAATGGTTAAGACTTTTCTACTATTTGCATCTGGCAATGAAAAAGTGACAATCATTTTGAAACCCTGAAAGTGCTGCCCTATTTTAGCAGTCTTTCTCGAAAATCCAACTCATAGCAGTAACAAATTTTGTATCCCCTTTTATACTGATTCTACAGTTTTTGGTATGGGTGTATAAAGAGAAAATGTAGAGAATGTAATGCAGAAATATGGTTTCTTTGTAGCAGGAAGGAAAACTACATAAGTACTACTTGAAGCTGAAGGTTAGACTAGAGTTTTACCATCCTTGAAAATAGCATTTGTTGACAACACACTGATTAGAATTTTAAAAGATTAATATTAATTTTCCTGTTAAAGTTTGTTCATTTCCATCTAAAGTTCATGTTTCAAATCATTTTTATATAATTAGGATGCAAAAGCATGCTTAAGAAACTAATTAAATTATGCCAAACATACTGTCTACAAAAGTAGTAGAATTTTATAACAGAAAATGTCATGTTTTACATAACAGCAAACTATTTTTAAACAAATTGCCTGTCATTTTAGATTTTTTTTTCCTAAAATGATTCTTCTAAAAAACATCAGATCCAATTTTTAATTTAAAGTACCATGTGCTTCTCTTTATGTATTTAGGAGGGCAGACTTATTACAAACCCTGATGTTTCCTTTCACAAGGATGGGACACTCATCAGTGTAACTCTTCTGGCCTATTATCTATTCCCTCACTGCTTCCTCCTCTAGACAGAAGCAATTACCTGCCTTTTGAGAGTATTTAGAAGAGAAAGTAGAGGGTGCCTTCCTACCTCACATCTTTGAACTTACGCTATCTTCTGGAGCACAAGTTATTTGTTACTCCATAATGTAACTCACCATGATAGGCTCTTTCCAACAGACATTAAAGTCCAGCACAGCCTCTTGCAAAGAGGATAAGTTTCTCCAGTTCTGGAGTATGGGATCAAAGCCTTATTGTCAAACATCCAAGGCATATTATCCAATGTCAGTTATATCAACAGTATGGTTATTTATCTGCCTGGTGGCTCAGAGGTTAAAGCGTCTGCTCGCAATGCGGGAGACCTGGGTTCGATCTCTGGGTTGGGAACATCCCCTGGAGAAGGAAATGGCAACCCACTCCAGTATTCTTGCCTGAAGAATCCCATGGACGGAGAAGCCTGGTGGGTTACAGTCCATGGGGTCACAAAGAGTCAGACACAACTGAGTGACTTAACTTTCACTTCCATTTTTCAGTTGATTCAGAACTTGCAAGGGGAAAGATGAAAAATTGGGGGAACCTTACAATTCTCAAAGTATGTAACTTAGTACTTATTATAATATTAAAGCATTAGATTACTAGCACTTATTTGTTTGCAAAAGGATTCCAACTAATTCAGGCAGAAAAAAAGTTGAATTCAATAGCTTTTGTAAAAAGAAATCAATGTATCAGGAATGTACATAACTGAAGAAATGACTAGAATTATAGAGTTGAGCACCGTCTCTCCTCTTTGATCTCTGTCTATTCTTTCTGATTTCTTTTTATTTTCACTCTTTCTCTAAGGCTTGTCCTCTCTACACAGTGGAAGCTATGGCTGCAGACAGTCATGCACTTCTATTTTTAAGAATATCATAATCAGATGGGCAAAAAAATAAGCCTTCCTTATCTGCCATTAATAGAAAACAAAAGCAAGAAGAAACACAGAAGAAAAATATCTCAAAAGGTTTTCTCATTGATTGGGCTTAAGATTTACATGTATTCCTTGAATAATCCTGTTGATAAATCAGGTTTACTTGGCCTGCATCACTGTAACAGAATTCTGTGACTGAGGATTTAGCATGATACTAGAGAAAACAAACAAACAAACCAATGTAGAATAGGTGTAGTTCATGAGATTCAACATGTGTAAAAACAAGAGCAGAACATGTTGAATGCTTTTCTAGAAAATATACATGTTGGTGGGGGGCCATGTAGAATACAGAAACAGATGTGATGTCCACTAACACTTAACATATGCAAGAACTGGGATATTTAACAAGGACTCTTTCTTTCCTCTCTCAGTAACATTGAAATAGCTTTTGGGGATGTGGTGTATGTTGATGATAGAAAATGGATAAATGAACAGTCTATGCTATTCAATGAATAGCCATGTCAAATCACAGCTATTAAAGTATTCAAATTTCAGATATTTCAGGGTAGCACAAGTAAGCTTTTTTACAGATAAGTTTTCTAGGGCAACTGTCCATGTGACTAGATGTATTATTTTCTTTATATACAAATGTTCATGATAAATCTTTCTGCCTTAATTATATTTGTATTGTAAGAATAATAAAATTATATATTTTATATAAATAAAAATTATTATTATAAGAATAATAAAATTATATGTATATATATATTTATATTCTCTATTTCCAAGAAGGCAGGGTATGCATGAAACTACTCTTCCTTTGGGGGCTGAGGGAAGTGAGGCATTGTAAACCCTGGACCCAGAATATTATTGATTTATTTGGATCAATGAGAAGCAATGAAATATTCTTGGATATGATAATAATACCTGGCACAATTCATGTTCATATTGAGATTGCTAGAGAACATATTGGATCTTAATTTTATTTTTGTATTTTGAAAAACTTAGATAAATACTGTTTGGGGTTACCATAGGAAAAAAAATCTTCTAGAAGAGTCTTATTTAGAATAAATGTGATTTGAATAAAATATAAAATCTGGCTTTGCTTTCCAATATTAAAAACATTTTTAAATTAGCATTTTTAACCAGAATTACGAGAAGAATGCTTAACTTAATTAAGAGGAAAAGTTGAATTTAGAAACACCAAATTATACATAAGTGGCTTATTAATATATGTCATTTATCCATATTTGAAGCTCTATTAGGTGAGAAAGAAGTAACTAGTTCATGGCAATGTGCACTTTCAAACAGCAGAAACTGTTAACATGACACATAAATGAAATATTTTATGTGTTTAAATAAAACTTTATTTCAGATAGACAATCAGTAGAGACTGGCTATTAATGTGTGATTATAATTTGCCATAAAGCATTTAACAGCTTATAAAATATAGAAGAGTTTCTGCTTTCTCTCTGTTGAGGCTATATTTATAGAAAGTGTAACATTCTCCTTAGTTGTCAACATCATCTGTTTAGACATCCACATGATTACAGAAATTTTGGTCCTGCCTACCAAAAATGGAAGATCTCTGAGAAAGTTTGAAAGAAGAGGTGAAGGAATATCACCAATAAGTATTGAATGAACAAAGAATTTTCCAGGTAAATTTTGTGCCAGCTTTTATATAAGAACACTGTAATTTTTAAAACAATCCAAAAATAGATCACCATTTTACAGCTGTGGAAACTATAAATTAAATGATTTTTTTTCCCCAGTAGTCATAGCACAAAACCAGGGTTAGTGGTTTCCTATTGTATGTTATTTCTATTGTGTGGTATTGTTAGGTCAAGCCACTCATTTTGAAAAAAGTTTCCAGGCATGGTCAATCAGTCTGGTCATTTCTGGCAAAAAATAGAAACAGAGTTTGGAAAGACAATAGGTAAGTGTGCAATCTGTAATTCCTTCAGGAGAGGAAGCAAGACAAGTTGGAGTCAGAGCTGGGGAATAAAATTGACTAGGTGGAACATGAAGGAATAAACTATAGGTCTTAAATCAGTGGTGTTTCTAATGAATTGTTATTTTTAATAATCAATGTATCCTCAACATTTGTAAAATAACACATTTATTTTATATTTTATAACACATTTACATTATATTATTAAATATTTGTCCACTATTCTGTGTTAAGACAATATAAAAATGTAAAGCAAAATTACATGTAAAGATTTACACTGATGGTAAACTAGCAGAGTTACAAATGATGCAAATAGAAAATTTTTGATCCTTGTGATAATTTATATTCTGCCGTATTTTTGCCAAAACTAATTTTCTTGATTTCATAATTAGCAATTCATTACAGGAATTTTAGTTTCATGTTCATTCCAAAAAAGCCATTTTTGAAAATGTAACATATTGTTACAACTACCAAAGTTCCAAACATTTAGTTTATGGGTCAATGAGACCATTGGTGGATTTGATTCTGCTCAGGAATTTGTTGAAGGGACAATCAGGCAAGAAAAATACATTAATGACCTAACTTGCCTACAGAAGCCTGTACAGAATATAGGACTATTTGTGTGATTATAGAATACATTTAATAAAATCTAAAAGTAGCTTAGAATGACCTTGAGAATTAAAAAATGTAAAACTATATTAAAAGCTATGATTTATTCAATGTCATATATCCTCAAAACTGATTATTACTTTTACATTATGTGAAATAATTTCACATGTAGAACTTAGCATTTAACAAAACATGATTTTTATGAGGAAAATATGAAAAGCATGTCTATAAGCAAATTGTACTTTTTTTCACATTTTAATGGTAATTGATTTTCTAAAGATCTGTAACAGCATTCACAGTAGGCTTTGTTTTATTTTAGCAATTTTTGAAGGTTTACTATGTGCCTGGCAAAATTCCAAGTCATGTTAGCACTAAGTCAAATAAGAAACTCTTTGTCTTTATAAAACTTAGGAGTCAAGCCCTTGGAATCGTTGATATAGATTACATGCATCATATAATAATTTTATTTCATTATAAAAGAACAAATGTAATATGCTTTCTTATAAATCTTTGAATTCCACCAATTAACCATGAGTAGGAGGAAATTAAAGAATCATTAAACTCTGATAATAAGAGAGAGAGAAGACGCCAAAGCGGGAGAAAGAGAAGGAAGAGGAGAATTCTTAGGTAGTATTTATCATTATTTGTGCTATTATATGTTTCGTACTTATGTTATTATATTTATGCTATCATTAAAAAATTGAGAAACAGGATTTTAGAAAATGTATGGATAGTAAATTATCTCTGATTAACATCAATGCTTAAAACATTTTAATCTTGACCAAAATATTTTGATAGATATTATTTTTCTATTAGTGATACTTTTGCTATTATACAAAAAAATAAGGAAATAAATTCTATGACACTAAACTAAATATGGGACTCTGTACACATTTGTATTTCTGGGTATGATAACTGTGGATGATGCAAAATTCATGTCTCATTTTGGGTAAAATGCATAGGTTATTCTCATAAGTTACCAGTACAAGGAAACACTGTTTATGTTCAGGAGTTTAATTTCTTGTAAAGATTAATCACTATTAGTTACCCTAGCTGACAAACAGTAAAAAGGCATCAGGTCAACCCATTGGAAGGAAAAGTTCCAATTTGTACAGCTGTACACCTAACGGCAATCCGTGTGTATTTGAAGATTCATTTTCTCATTTTTAATATGCATATGGTTACAGATTGCTTTTCATATAAATCTGCAAAATGTTGTGTGGCATGTGAACATTTGCCCATCTGGAGGACTGGTCATAAAACTCATTTTCTGTGATTTAATGAAACTAGAAATCTATGGGTAAGAATGGTTACATCTTTGTATCCAAACGTTGGTAGGTGTTGCAATCACTTACATATCCATAATATGTTCCTAATTTTATAAATGACTAATTTATGTTTCAAAGGTAATAAACCTGGTAGTATGACCTTTGGCTATAAGTTCATGGCAAACTATATCAAAGAAGTATATGTTTTAATAATTTTCAAATATTATTCCCAATATCTCTCCTCCTCTTTCTCAAACCCCACTTCTCAGAAAAGCTGAATATCTCAGAAAACACTATTATGTAGCTTTGTGAAAGCTGTTGCTGGCATTGCATAAAATGAAGTATAGATTATATGACTCAAATGTACCAAAACAAATGATATTTTTGGAATTAAATTAGATTTTTATTGCTTTTTCTCATCATTTTGGAAACTATTCTGTAACAAAAGATTATTACCATCCATGCATGCTTTCTGGAACCTCTCAAAATCAGACATCAAATCAGAAATTGCCCACCACCAGCCTCTCAGAAAAAAATAAATATCTGGAAAATATTAATTATAAGTTGAGAATAAAAATGTTTCATAAAATAATTTAAATATACTCCAGTCAATCTTGTAAATGTCTTTGAGATAAACAGATGAATATAATATAGCCCATGGTCCTTAAAATTGTATAGTATTTTCTAGTACAATGTAGCCTAAAAACTTAACTTAGCAAAAATCTATGAAAGACTCTAGGCAATTAATATGCAATTGCATCTTAATTCTCTCTTTGCAGGCTGTTTTACTTAATAATATAACTAATTTTAAAAGAAAATCTAAACTGTAGTGCCTCTGGATTTGTAAATAAAGAGCACTTGGTGATAACTACCAATATGTCCTAATTTTAAATAATGACATGCAATATGGAAGAGAATAAAATGTAAAAATAATGTACATCTTGACATTAATTAGAATGTTCTCTGTATTATGTTTTCCTTATGAAGTACTTTATAAGTCTTATCTAGGTTACATTAAAGGAACATAGTTTATTGATTACCATAATCACTTGCTAGTTATAAAGATAATACTGAAATTCAACTAGTATTGTGATTTCAAATATAGTGGCTGTTAATAATATGTAGCTAATGTGAAGTTAAAATGTGATGTTCAAACTGAGATGTGTTGTTAAGCATAATATACATACCATATTTTGAAGATTTAGTGTTAATCTGTGCTAATATGTAATATTAATGTATAGTGGATCTAATGAAATCTTTTAAGAAGATTCAAACTTCTTTATAAATCATTATTTTCATGAGTGGAAAAAATACACAAGTGTTTTGTTTTCTAATCAGTTCTTATGTATAATGATGTGAAATCTGGACATGTTAGTCTACTTTGCTATGTTTTGGAGAAGAGCTGAAACCCTGGCAAAGAAAAGCAAAGGATAAGTCAAACTGTGTACAGGTGTATATGTGTCTGTACTTCTTTGTTTTCTGAATGTGCTTACTTTTGTTGATGTAAAATATATTTTAAAAGATTTAGGGTTTATTGAAATACATGGCTGCATACTTGAAGTGGGAGAAATGAATGAGGCAGAGGTAAATGCAATTTACTTGTAAATGACAGATTCATTTATTATTTACCAACAGATTCAGAGGAAACCATTAATAATAACCAGAAAAGTGAGGCTCAATTAACAACAACATCAACAATAAACAATACTTGAAAAATATTTGAAAACTTGTTAAAGCTACCAAGTAATTCAGGGCTTAAGGGACAAAAGTACCACAAAGAAGAAAAGTTCAATGAGATTAGCTATAACTCATGAAACAATGCTTTGTATTGCACTTTGTAAGTGGCTCATGGGGAAATGCCACTTAAATGGAAGCTAAGAAACTAAGAAACCAATCAGAGCTTGACTATTGACATCTCTTGCATTTGGAAAGACAGAAAATGGAGTTCACAGACTACTAAAGAGAAAAGATAAAATCTTAGGGTTTCAATTATGATCCATGGAGTGCTATGTTGCAGAAAGCATCAAAAACCATTCTTCAAAAACTTAATCTTAGTTTTGAGTATTCTCAGTTTCCATCTGTATTAAATGACCTGACCTTAAATGGAAGAAATTGTAAGCCTCACTTGAATAAAAAAAATTCTCATTGAGAAATTGACATTGTATAAATAATGACCAGCATTCAAATAAATAACAAATAAATAAACATACAAACAAGCATACCAAAAGACAAGACCAAATTCCTGAAAATGAAAAACAATTTTGATATCAGAGCTATACAAGTAGACTTTTAAAGGAATTGATATGCCAATATAGTATAACTGATAAATATGACTTTGCCCCAGGATTAACTGTGTTGGTAACTTAGAAAGACTAACAACAACAAAAAAAAGAAAGACTAACAAAATCCTCTGTTCAGAAAACTATGAGCATTTATCTAATTAAGAATGATTTTTAAATGAATGTTCACGTCAAGATTCAGAAAAATATTCAAAACAAATAATTATCACCACTTAGAGACAGGTTGTATAAGCAAAAATGGATTCTGATTAATATACAGCATAATAGAATTATTTTCCCTGTATTATTCAGTGGCTAAAACAGAATATAATTATATGCTTGAAGTCAGAGTCAAAAAGTGAACTAGATTTTAATAAAAATGTCATATTTGTACAATGCAATGAAAATATCTATTCCTGAGGAAAACACAGAGTAACTTTGATTTTCTCTAATATAATTAATAACTTGTATTTGGAATTTTCCATTTTTCTATCCCATTTCTCACTTTTGCTCACTATTTTGTAAAATAAAATGACTACACAGACTATCTCTGTGTTTTCATATATTGCTCTACAAATTGAAAGAGCATATTAAATGGGAAATTATAGGATTTGAGTATCATTCGTGTTATATAGATAAAGGAATTTATTGCATTAAGATATTTAATCTTTATGAAATATTAAAATGATTTAATGAAATAATTTTAAAGACAGGTAACCTTATTCTTCAACCTTGGTGTTAAAGAGTATCATTATGGGAAAAGAATAACTTCATTCCAGTGGTTTATACTGACCTCACCTCTCTTACTGTCTTTTTAACATTTCTTTCATGTCTCAAAAGCCTGTCTAGTGTCCCCTTTCCAAAGCTGAACCCTTGGATGGTTTCTTCCTTTCCTCTACAAACCTTGCATTTTGTTTGTTTCCCTTAAAGGCCCTAGTATCCAATAGGCTTCATTGATCATAAAGATGAAATTATCTACATACTCTCTTTTTGAGCAAAGAGTTTGGTACATTTTCCATCATAGTAATTCCATCATTTGTCATCATACATACACATGCACACGCTTGCAACTATACACATACATGTATATATATGTACAGTCTTCAAGTGAACCATAGCTGTCAATACAATAATTGCATCTGTGTTATTCTTTCTTTTATAATCAATCCCTTACAAATATTGTGAAAAATATTTGGCAATCAGTATGTACTCGAGAATAAATGAACCTAAGCTCTTTGAGACTAGCATTTTCTTTTATTAGTTCATCATGAGTACACTCTATTTTCTTTAAAGTTCATAGCATCTTAATTTGTTTTATAACTGTTTTTATGCATGATTTATCATCTGTAATGAATTTTAAAACTTTAAATATGGAATAAAACAAATAAGACATATTAAATACAATTTTGAATTAATGAATAAATGATAAATCATTATTATAATTAACAAATGAATGCATCTATCTTCTAATGTTTAAAGGATATTTCATTACTTGTAATGAAATATGTCATTTAGTCATTTAATGAAAGGCAATTCTCCTAATAAATCATAATTTTGTCTCTATTTTGTATCTAGTTATTAAAATAATGTCTTAGACATATAAGCAATCTATATGTTAAATTGAAGCATTATAATGCTAATTGTTCAAATATTCCATTAATGTTATAAATATGAACATTTATGAGATCTATTTCTAAATCTACTAGGACTGCTATTAATAGAGAATAGAACATTGATTTTGAAAATGATTTCTTGGCACTGCCTATCTTGCATCAGAATCTCTCTATTCAACAGAATTAATTTGCTTACGAATAAAATTTTTTAATTTTAGAAATAAAAAATTCTTGCCTGCATGTCACTGACACCAAAACTCAGGAGATAAGCTTATTTGTATTTTCTTTAAGCTCTGAACACTTGCGAAAGTTTGCTAAATATAGAGAGCCTCTTGCTTAGTTGGTTTTCTCACTTCTACACTCAGCACTATTATTCTGTCTACTATCCCCTTTCTTCAGTGTGATCCAGAGAAAAAAGGATGATTCTTAGTCCACGGCACCATTTGGATCCCTATTATCCAACCTATATTTCACAACTTTTTCATCATGTAGTTAGGAAAGTGAAAGGGATTTTGGAAACAGTGGAGTGGAAGATCTTGAAAAATGTTGAAAGAACTAGTAAATAATAGCAAGCAATTAAAAACAGAAACATACATGTTTATATTTATTCTGATTGAAATAAGTATATATATATGCACATATACCAAAAGCAATTTGATAAAAATGTTTGCTACTCATTTCACTGAAATTATCAACTTGTATAAAACATGCAATGCGTACCATTTATTGGCTAGAATACTATCTATCTTTTAAAGATTTATTTGGCACTTGTACTGACTGATTTTTACTTTGCTTACCTGACCTATTGAAGGGAACTTTCCTTGAGGAAACCTCATATGTCTATGTCTACCTAACATCTTTTATTCATTTATGTACCTTCATTACAATCCCAAAGAAAGGCAATGCCAAAGAATGCTCAAACTACTGCACAATTGCACTCATCTCACATGCTAGTAAAGTAACGCTCAAAATTCTCCAAGCCAGGCTTCAGCAATATGTGAACTGTGAACTTCCAGATGTCCGAGCTGGTTTTAGAAAAGGCAGAGGAACCAGAGATCAAAGTGCCAACATCTGCTCGATCATCAAAAAAGCAAGAGAGTTCCAGAAAAACATCTATTTCTGCTTTATTGACGATGCCAAAGCCTTTGACTGTGTCGATCGCAATCAACTGTGGAAAGTTCAGAAAGAGATGGGAATACCAGACCACCTGATCTGCCTCTTGAGAAACCTATATGCAGGTCAGGAAGCAACAGTTAGAACTGGACATGGAACAACAGACTGGTTCCAAATAGGAAAAGGAGTACATCAAGGCTGCATATAGTCACCTGCTTATTTAACTTATATGCAGAGTACATCATGAGAAATGCTGGGCAGGAAGAAGCACAAGCTAGAATCAAGATTGCTGGGAGAAATATCAATAACTTCAGATATGCAGATGACATCACCCTTATGGCAGAAAGTGAAGAGGAACTAAAAAGCCTCTTGATGAAAGTGAAAAAGAGGAGAGTGAAAAAGCTGGCTTAAAGCTCAACATTCAGAAAATGAAGATCATGACATCTGGTCCTATCACTTCTTGGGAAATAGATGGGGAAACAGTGTCAGACTTTATTTTTGGGGGCTCCAAAATCCCTGCAGATGGTGACTGCAGCCATGAAATTAAAAGATGCTTCCTCCTTGGAAGGAAACATATGACTAACCCAGAAAGCATATTAAAAAACAGAGACATTACTTTGCCAAAAAAGGTCTGTCTAGTCAAGGCTATGGTTTTTCCAGTGGTCATGTATGGATGTGAGAGTTGGGCTATAAAGAAATCTGAGCAGAGAACAATTGATGCTTTTGAACTGTGGTGTTGGAGAAGACTCTTGAGAGTCCCTTGGACTGCAAGGAGATCCAACCAGTCCATCCTAAAGGAGATCAGTCCTGGGTGTTCATTGGAAGGACTGATGTTGAAGCTGAAACTCCAGTACTTTGGCCACCTCATGCGAAGAGTTGACTCATTGGAAAAGACCCTGATGCTGGGAGGGATTGGAGGCAGGAGGAAAGGGGGACGACAGAGGATGAGATGGTTGGATGGCATCACTGACTCAATGGAAATGGGTTTGGGTGGACTCTGGGAGCTGGTGATAGACAAGGAGGCCTGGTGTGCTGGGGTTCATGGGGTCACAAAGAGTCAGATACAACTGAGTGACTGAAGTGAACTGAACTGATGCTTCCTTAGGACATTCATTCATTCAGCCAATTATTACCTACCTTCTCCTGTCTCCAATCTCTACATGTCCTATTTCTCACCAGCAGCTGATATTCTTGTGTCTTATATCATTCATTTCAGTTCACTTTAGTCGCTCAGTTGTGTCCAACTCTTTGCGACCCCATGAACCACAGCATGCCAGGCTTTCCAGTCCATCACCAACTCCAGGAGTCCACCCAAACTCATGTCCATTGAGTCGGTGATGCCATCCAGCTATCTCATCCCCTGTCATCCCCTTCTCCTGTCCTCAATTATTAGAGGCAATTAAAGACAAACTTACCAATTCCCAATATCAATTCTTTTTATAGCATTTGCACAGTTTCATCTAATAGCCTTTCAATCGCTGTAGAGAAGGTGCCAACTAAGTGCCAACAGCCCCTAAATTCCCCATGGATGGAAACTAGAGTGCTCATGCATTCTGATGAAAAAAACCTATATCTTTACTTTCACTAAATCCTAACTGACATTTTATATTTCTTTACATTATGAATACTAGCAATCATTGAACTGCAATATTTCAAACTCCATCATTGTTAGAAAGCAAATATAGTTTCAAATTATGTTATAATTCTTACAGTATTCTAAGATATTCTTTACATTAATCATAGCTTAAAAACAATCACAAACTTACCACTTCAACTTGCTATTTAAACCATTAATAGAAAAACACATGCTACTATAATACAACTTTATGTTTTTAAAAGTATATGGACACAAGCATTGACATATGATTGATTTTAAGTTCTAAAACAGTACTTTGATAAAGGGACAATAGGCTTCTCCACCCTTCCTAAAAGCCCATGGTATAAAAATTTTAAGAACTCCACTAGAAGAAATGACCATGTCTTAATTATGAGTCCCTTTATACGTACATTGGATCATTTTCCTTTTACCCACTCAAAAATATCATCTCAGTAATTTTACGGGCTTACTTCTATATTAGTCAGTGTTTTCCAGATAAATGGGACTAATCAGAATAGGATCAAGGGGAGTGTATTAGTCCCTCAGTCATGTCTGGCTCTTTGTGACCCCATGGACTACCAGGCCCCTCTCTCCATGGGATTCTCCAAGCTAGAATACTGGAGTGGTTTGCCATTTCCTTCTCCTAAGAAGGGGTGGGATAGAGGGAAAGAAATGGAAAAATCTAGAGGCAAAATTCCTTTCTCCTAAGGAGATTTCAGAATGCTTTCTCTTAAAGTCATCAGCTGATTTGATGAAGTCCATCCACATTGGAGAGGGTAATATGTTTCACTCGAAGTCGAAAAATGAAAATGAAAGTCGCTCAGTCATGTCTGACTCTTTGCGACCCCATGGATACTCCATGGAATTCTATAGGCCAGATTGCTGGAGTGGGAAGCCTTTCTTTTCCAGGGGATCTTTCCAACCCAGGGATTGAACCCAGATCTTCCATACTTTGGACAGATTCTTTACCAGCTGAGGCACAAGGGAAGCCCAAGAATACTGGAGTGGGTAACCTATTCTTTCTCCAGCAGATCTTCCTGACCCAGGAATTGAACTGGGGTCTCAAAGTCTACTGATTGAAATATTAATCATGTCTGAAAATTATCTACACAGAAACTTCTGGATTGATATTTGACCAGTTAACTGGGAAGAATAGACTAGTCACAGTGACACTAAAAGTTAACTATCATACTAGAATATTTTCATCAGCATAAAAATATCCTGAAATTCCTCTTATTTAAACTTATAAAAGCTGAAACTCCAATACTTTGGCCACCTGATGTGAAGAACTGACTCATTTGAAAAGACCCTGACACTGGGAAAGATTGAAGGCAGGAGGAGAAGGGAACGGCACAGGATGGCATCACTGACTCAATGGACATGAGGTTGAGTAAACTCCAGGAGTTGGTGATGGACATGGAGACCTGGCATGGTGCAGTCCCTGGGGTCACAAAGAGTCAGACACAACTGAGGGACTGAACTAAACTTAAAATCTGAAAAACTACAAATAATTACTTCTGATCTGATCCTCTTTTCCATATCAACTACAAATCCATTCTTCTGCTTTTCCCTTTTCCGGTAAGTTCCTTGAAAGAGTTGTTCACCCACACTGTTGTCAAATTCTCTCTACACATTCTTTTATGAAGCACACTGATCATGGATTAATCCCGTTCTAGCAAATGTGTTCTTGTTGACGTAATCAGTGATTTTTGTCTTAGTAAATCCAATATATGATTCTCATTCTTTGTCTTACATGGCCCATCAGCAACATACAATTCCCTCGATTTTTATATCTTCCTTGATAGGCTTTCCTTGTTTTATCTTCAGGTCACTTGTCTTGTTTGTTCTCCTAACTCTTGTTTTTTGTTGGTTTTTTTTTTTTTCTCCTTTGTCTCTGACTTCATAATGATGACTTCTCAGATCCTCAGGTCTCTACTTCTTCATTACAGTGGTTATCTAACGCAGCCTCATGGTTTATGTGCCAATGCCTCCAAAATACAGTTTCTAGTTTTTTTCACCTGAAACCCAGATTCATTAGTCCAACTGCTACCTAACATCTCAACTGGAGCCTAACAGACATTCAAAATTCAAATTCTACATATCTAATAATGTAGTACCGTGGACTTCCCAAGTAACACAGTGATAAAGAATCTGCTTGCCAGTGCAAGAGATGCCAGTTCAATCCCTGAGTTGGGAAGATCTCCTGGAGTAGGAAATGGCAACCCACTCCAGTATTCTTGCCTGGAAAAATTCCACAGACAGAGGAAGCTGGTGGGCTACAGTCCATGGGGTCGCAAGGAGTTGGACACGACAGAGCAACTGAGCACATACACACAATAACATGGTATACTCCATGTTTTTGCTCCAAATCTACTCTGCCTACTAATCTCTTTGTTTTCATTGGTGATATTTTCATTTTTCACATCTTTAGACCATCATTCTTCAAATACATGACGTCATTCCTCATTGCATTTTTCCTTCATATTGGACATCTGGACATATTTCTGGCGCTCCTCTGAAAATATAAGCAGAATCCAAGTCCTGAAACTGGATACAAGAATCTCATTTGACAGCTGCTTTTTCTCCAAGTTCATTTTCTGCTCTCCTGATAGTTCCTTCCCTTCAAATCATGTGGGGAAAGGGGCTGTGGGAGTGGTGTTCTTGTTTTTGGAACATGACACCTCTGCATAGGGCATTTGCCCCTGAATTCCATCTGCCTGGAAAATATCTCCCCAGATTTCCTAATGTCACTTATCTCCAAGCACTGGCTCAAGTGTGCCCTTCTTTGTGATGCCCACTTTAATCTTCATTTTGAAATTATAACCCACACTTACAATCTCTATGCATAACACACCATCACATGGTTTTCTTTTGACAGAGCACTTATCACCCTCTAGCACAATAAATAGCATACTTACATATCAAAGTGTAATATATATCTCCCTGTAGTATATATCAACCCTAAATATTAATTGGAAGAACGGTTGCTGAAGCTGAAGCTCCAATACTTTGGCTACCTGATGCAAAGAGCTGACTCATTGGAAAAGACCCTGATTCTGGGAAAGACTGAAAACAAGAGAAGACAACAGAGGATGAGATGGTTGGATTGCATCACCAACTCAACAGACATAAGTTTGAGCAAGCTCCGGCAGATATTAAAGGAAAGGGAAGCCTGGTGCGCTGCAGTTCATGAGGTCACAAACAGTTGGACACAACTTATAGAGACTGAACAACAACAGCAAAAGAACTATTAACAAAACTTCCCTCCATATTTTTAAATATATTGGCTTATCTATAGATAATCAAGTTTAATAGGATACAAAGCTTGGTAATAGTTGTCTTGCTTATCTTTTGTAACTGCTTCCTTCCTATTTTTTCTTGTTCTCATCTTTAAATTTAGGTGCATTTTCTTAGAAGTAAACTCTTCTTTTGATTCATTCATCTAAGGGCTTTTTAAAAAATTATTATTACAAAAAGTCTAGAAGGTAGTTTTGGAGACAAATACCTTTGGTTCAGATGTTTGATTTGATACAATTTAACTGCTTTGTGGTGCTATATGTTTACTCCATGCTTCAATTTCCTCATTTTTAAATTAGGAAAGTAAGACTATTTTAGAATTTTTTGTAAAAGTAATTATTTTACACATCCAGTATTTATAACTATGTTTTGCACATGCTAAAAATTCAATATTAGCCCAGCTTACTTCCTACATTCATAATTCTGGAGGATATTACTAGAGGTTCTCAGTACATGGAAATATATTAAAGTTATTATTTGGACAATTAGAACTCAACAATAACACAGAAAACTCATTTTCTTCTGCATTTGTTCAGATAACGAATCATTGTATTAAATAGTTAAGGTCATATCTTGGGTAAAATGTACTGTATATTTTATTAGTTGTCAGTTTGGAAGTCATGCTAATTCTGAAAGCCAATGTCTATTATCAAAAAAAAACAAACTAACATATTTTGATATCCCCTTTTTCCAATCTATTTGTTCTATAAGGAGAATAGAAACTCTCTTTTACTGATCATAGCTTTCACATTTATTCCCACTCTTCTTATTTCTATCACCTTCAGATTACAAAGTTATGCTATGTGACCTTGAATGTTGAAACTTTTTATTGAGTTTTTCTTTTACTATCTTCTTTTTTAATTTTTTCATTAAAGAATAGTGGTTTGAAGGATATTTTCTTCTGAAAATAAATTCACTTTTGAAGGTATTTGACAGCATCCAATATTTGTGTTTGTTGAGAGTTCATCAGAGACAACACATGATGAGGAAATATCTCACCTCCAAGCTCAGAGTACATAATCAGCTTCAATTGCTACATTTCATCTTCCAATTTTAAGGGGCCTAAATATCATCTGAAACTACTCATGCATTTGGAAAGACTTTAGATCTACTAAGATTTATCACATATCAGTTGCATCAGGAATGTTACAGGATCCTTCCCAACTTGCCTGTCTGCTGTCCAGCAGGAAAGAACATTCACAAATATGTTGGCACCTGCTTTCTAGCTGCAACAAGCAGGGAATTAACATCTGCAAGAAGGAGATTACACTCATGCATCATACTGAGATTTTTCACACACTTCTGTTATTGCTTCAAAAATACCTCCCTTGTGACCTATTCCATGAAGGAGCTAATAAATCTGCAGGCAGAAGACAACCTTGAAACACTGCCACTGCTGTTGAAAAGTAATTAATGATAATATCTTCTCCTCATTACAATGGTTGCAATTTTTTTTAAGCTCTTGACGAGGGTACTCAAGTATTACTTTTTAAAAGTTAGAAGTTTCCATTCATATTATTCCCTAAACTATCTTATTCTGTGTTATTAACTTTGAAACATCTTAGATTGTCAAATTAGAAAGTGTTTGCATATATCAAGAAAAATAAACTATGCATTTTACTGGTATATAAATGACATTTACACTTAAGCTTTCCCTTTATTGATTTCATACCTTTTTAATAATTTTTACATTTCTCTGTGAATCTTCACTTGGTAGCTGTTTATTCTGGTGAGTGTTAATTTTAGTTGTGTGTGTATGTGAAAATAAATTTTTATCAAGATAAGCTGGTGATTTCCTCTTTCCTTCAATGAATTCTCTGTATTATACTGTCAACTACAAATTGGCACTTACCAAGAGCATTGCCAAGGACTGAACAACAAAGGCCTTTGCCATCTGCCTCTAGGGAGATTGAACCCCCTGCTGCTGTAGCTGTTGACCTTCAACAATCCCTGAGGGAGTTCAGGGTGGAGTAAGGCACTCTGTGCTCCAGGGAATCTGGTGGGACAGGACTTTAGACAGATGTTTTTAGGAACATATTTTATCATCTTAATCCTTGCATCTCCTCATATCTGGGGGAGCACTAAATCCCTTCACAGTGACATCATACCCTCAGGACTAACAAAAACCTTTTGTAAATTGAGTGCTTCATGGTATCGAACTCCTCTTCACCAAAATCTTATATATTGACCTTCCCCCACTGCTGCTTTGGGGCAGTCTCTCAGAGCTATCTGAGACGCTGCCTCCCAGGCTGCAGTCCTCATTTTGTCCCAAATAAAACTTAACTCACAACTCTCAAGTTGTACATCTTTTTTTAGTTGACAATACAGAAACTGTATTTCAGAGGCATTTGTCTTCTTTGTGCAAAAACAATTTGCTCCACACAGTATATCAGGAAGCTGATGAATATTCTATTTTTTATAGGTAAAACTTCTTGATATAGTGTCAATACTTCAAATTCTTGGATGATTATAGGTGATAGAGTGAACTAGACATATCTCTGATATTTATTGCAGGTCTAGTAGGTTTATCTGCATTTACCTAATGTAAATATGTTAATTTTGAATACAAAATACAAAATGCATCATGAACACTTATTAGCATAATCATTAGAGAGCCACTTTCAATGGGTATTATTAGATGTCAGACACTATGCGAAGCCTTTTACATATGTTAGCTCATGTGATTTTACATCAACCTTAGAAGGTGAGTTCCATAATTATTCCTTTTCTTTAGGAATTCCCTTTCTACATTCCTTCTCAAGTTCAGAGAAGTTAAATAAATTGCCCAAAGTCATAAAGAAGATAAGCAGCAGAGCCTGAATTCAGGCCTGGCCAATTTACTGAAATTTAAGCACCTATCCCAACTGTCATATTTCTGTTGTTTTCTTTTTTCCAGCAATAATAATAACCATGAAAATGCACTTAATTTCCCACATAGATAAAAATGTTGCGAATTATTTAATCTTCTTTTCTTTACTTCTTTTCTTTACTCTTTATTATCTTAGTCTGAGGATTTGCTAAGGATTTTAACTTTTCTGTTTTTGCTTTTGTTAATCAGTGTAATTAAAATATATTATACTTACAAAGAAGGGGAAAGGTCAATATGGATAGCAAAATTATTTATTATCAGAGTCACTTTATATAGAATTTAATGGTATGTTTATGATTGTACAAAATGGGAATTTAATATGTAATCAACTGGATCTAAATTTAAATAATATATTTTATGTAAATTTCTTTAATTTAATCAGTCTCTGTTTCTCAGAAGAAAAACTCTACACTGTGAATAAGAATTACTGATATACTTAGTCCTTCTGAGTTTTCTAATTAAAGGACACTTGAAGGAAACAAAATTAAAAAGTGACACAATTTAAAAATAAATGATACAAATGAACTTACTTACAAAACAGAATAGACTCAGAGACACAGATACTCAACTCATGGTTGTGAAAGGAGGGAGGGGGTGATGGGAGAGATAAATTAGAAAGTTGAGATTAACAGATACATGCCAACATATGTATAAAATAAGTAAGGAACAAATACCTACTGTATTGCACATTTAATATCTTGTAATAATCTATAATGGAAAAGTATATATTCCTTTTCTTCAAACAATCACTTTGCTGTACAGTTGAAACTAAGACCACAATGTAAATCAACTATATTTAAATTAAAAATATAAAATGATTTCGACTCAGAAAATAAATTAATTTTATAAAATTAATTTTATATTGTCTTCTCCTGATACTATTTCTGAATACAAGGATGAATTAAACTATTCAGACTCTGTAACTTTTACCTAATGATCTGACAATCCTCTCAACTTACTGAATAAATGCAATGCAAGTTTCCTTATGCTATAACTGCCATAAATTCAACCTTTGTGTATTTTGCTTTCTCATGAAAAAACACATCTTTGATGAATTTTACTAGCACAATCTATACTATTCAAAGGGTTAAATGAAATGAACAAGTAATCCACAAATTGTATTGGTCTGCTAAGGCTTCTGTAACAAAATAATGCAGACAATGGATTAAACAAGAGAAATTTATTCTTCCTCAAATCTGGAAACTTGATATCATCCAATATCAAGATGTTACAGTGTTGGTGCTGGTGAGCATTCTCTTCCTGACTGGTAGATGGCACCTTCTGTTTATGTCACATAGCCTTGCAGGCAGAGAGAGAGAGACAGAGAAACAGAGAGAGGAAGCATGAGTGAGCTCTAGTGTCTCTTCTTGTAAGGACACAAGTCCTATTGGAATGCATGCTCTATAAGACTCTAGGCCCTAAAGATTCAGAGGGCAAGAAGATTCACTGCCTCCAACAAGCCCACATTCTAGCATGAGAGTTCAGTTCAGTTCAGTTCAGTCTCTCAGTCGTGTCCAACTCTTTGTGACCCCATGAATTGCAGCACGCCCGGCCTCCCTGTCTATCACCAACTCCCAGAGTTCACTCAGACTCACGTCCATCGAGTCAGTAATGCCATCCAGCCATCTCATCCTCAGTCGTCCCCTTCTCCTCCTGCCCCCAATCCCTCCCAGCATCAGAGTCTTTTCCAATGAGTCAACTCTTCGCATGAGGTGCCCAAAGTACTGGAGTTTCAGCTTTAGCATCATTCCTTCCAAAGAAATCCCAGGGCTGATCTGCTTCAGAATGGACTGGTTCGATCTCCTTGCAGTCCAAGGGACTCTCAAGAGTCTTCTCCAACACCACAGTTCAAAAACATAAATTCTTTGGCGCTCAGCCTTCTTCACAGTCCAACTCTCACATCCATACATGACCACAGGAAAAACCATAGCCTTGACTAGATGGACATTTGTTGGCAAAGTAATGTCTCTGCTTTTGAATATACTATCTAGGTTGGTCATAATTTTTCTTCCAAGGAGTAAGTGTCTTTTAATTTTATGGCTGAAGTCATCATCTGCAGTGATTTGGGAGCCCCCCAAAATGAAGTCTGACACCATACTCACTGTTTCCCCATCTATTTCCCATGGAGTGATGGGACCGGATGCCATGATCTTCCTTTTCTGAATGTTGAGCTTTAAGCCAACGTTTTTGCTCTCCTCTTTCACATTCATCAAGAGGGTTTTTAGTTCCTCTTCACTTTCTGCCATAAGGGTGGTGTCATCTGCATATCTGAGGTTCTTTATATTTCTCCCGGCAATCTTGATTCCAGCTTGTGTTTCTTCCAGTCTAGCATTTCTCATGATATATACTCTGCATAGAAGTAAAATAAGCAGGGTGACAATATACAGCCTTGACGTACTCCTTTTCCTATTTGGAACCAGTCTGTTGTTCCATGTCCAGTTTTAACTGTTGCTTCCTGACCTGCATACAGATTTCTCAAGAGGCACGTCAGGTGGTCTGGTATTCCCATCTCTTTCAGAATTTTCCACAGTTTATTGTGATCCCCACAGTCAAAGGCTTTGGCATAGTCAATAAAGCAGAAATAGATGTTTTTCTGGAACTCTCTGGCTTTTTCCATGATCCAGCGGATGTTGGCAATTTGATCTCTACTTCCTCTGCCTTTTCTAAAACCAGCTTGAACATCAGGAAGTTTAAGTTTAATGTATTGCTGAAGCCTGGCTTGGAGAATTTGGAGCATTACTTTACTAGCATGTGAGATGAGTGCAATTGTGTGGAAGTTTGAGCATTCTTTGGCATTGCCTTTCTTTGGAATTGGAATGAAAACTGATGCTTTCCAGTCCTGTGGCCACTGATGAGCTTTCCAAATTTGCTGGCATATTGAGTGCAGCACTTTCACAGCATCGTCTTTCAGGATTTGAAACAGTTCAACTGGAATTCCATCAGCTCCAGTAGCTTTGTTCGTCGTGATGCTTTCTAAGGCCCACTTGACTTCACATTCCAAGATGTCTGGCTCTAGATTAGTGATCACATCATCATGATTATCTGGGTCATGAAGATCTTTTTTGTACAGTTCTTCTATGTGTTCTTGCCACCTCTTCTTAATATCTTCTGCTTCTGTTAGGCCCATACCATTTCTGTCCTTTATCGAGCACATCTTTGCATGAAATGTTCCCTTGGTATCTCTAATTTTCTTGAAGAGATCTCTAGTATTTCACATTCTGCTGTTTTCCTCTTTTTCTTTGCATTGATCACTGAAGAAGGCTTTCTTGTCTCTTGCTATTCTCTGGAACTCTGAATTCAGATGCTTATATCTTTCCTTTTCTCCTTGGCTTTTTGCCTTTCTTCTTTTCACAGCTATTTGTAAGTCCTCCCCAGACAGCCATTTTGCTTTTTTGCATTTCTTTTCAATGGGGATGGTCTTGATCCCTGTCTCCTGCACAATGTCAGGAACCTCATTCCATAGTTCATCAGGCACTCTATCTATCAGATCTAGGCCCTTAAATGTATTTCTCACTTCCACTGTATAATCATAAGGGGTTTGATTTAGGTCATACCTGAATGGTCTAGTGGTTTTCCCTACTTTCTTCATGTAAGTCTGAATTTGGCAATAAGGAGTACATGGTCTGAGCCACAGTCAGCTCCCACTCTTGTTTTTGTTGACTGTTTAGAGCTTCTCCATCTTTGGCTGCAAAGAATAAAATCAATCTGATTTTGATGTTGACCATCTGGTGATGTCCATGTGTAGAGTCTTCTCTTGTGTTGTTGGAAGAGGGTGTTTGCTATGACCAGTGCATTTTCTTGGCCAAACTCTATGAGTCTTTGCACTGCTTCATTCCGCATTCCAAGGCCAAATTTGCCTGTTACTCCAGGTGTTTCTTGACTTCCTACTTTTGCATTCCAGTCCCCTATAATGAAAAGGACATCTTTTTGGGGTATTGGTTCTAAAAGATCTTGTAGGTCTTCAGAGAACCGTTACCTTCAGCTTCTTCAGCGTTACTGATTGGGGCATAGACTTGGATCACTGTGATATTGAATGGTTTGCCTTGGAGATGAACAGAGATCATTCTGTCATTTTTGAGAAATGCAAGTACTGCATTTCAGACTCTTTTGTTGACCATGATGGCTACTCCATTTCTTCTGAGGGATTCCTGCCTGCAGTAGTAGATATAATGGTCATCTGAGTTAAATTCACCCATTCCAGTCCATTTTAGTTCACTGATTCCTAGAATGTCAACGTTCACTCTTGCCATCTCTTGTTTGACCACTTCCAATTTGCCTTGATTCATGGACCTAACATTCCAGGTTCTTATGCAATATTGCTCTTTACGGCATCGGACCTTGCTTCTATCACCAGTCACATCCACAGCTGGGTATTGTTTTTTCTTTGGTTCCATCCCTTCATTGTTTCTGGAGTTATTTTTCCGCTGATCTCCAATAGCATATTGGGCACCTACTGACCTGGGGAGTTCCTCTTTCAGTATCCTATCATTTTGCCTTTTCATACTGTTCATGGGGTTCTCAAGGCAAAAATACTGAAGTGGTTTTCCATTCCCTTCTCCAGTGGACCACATTCTGTCAGACCTCTCCACCATGACCCGCCACTCTTGGGTTGCCCCGTGGGCATGGCTTGGTTTCATTGAGTTAGACAAGGCTGTGGTCCTAGTGTGATTACATTGACTAGTTTTCTGTGAGTATGGTTTCAGTGTGTTTGCCCTCTGATGCCCTCTTGCAACACCTACCATCTTAATTGGGTTTCTCTTACCTTGGGCATTGGGTATCTCTTCATGGCTGCTCCAGCAAAGCACAGCTGCTGCTCCTTACCTTCGACAAGGGTTATCTCCTTACTGCCGCCCTTCCTATTGTTCAATGTGGGATAGTTCCTCTAGGCCCTCCTGCGCCAGTGCAGCCACCGCTCCTTGGGTTGCTCCTTCCGGCCGCCACTCCTGGCTTCTGGCACTGAGTGGTTCCTCCTGGCTGCCATCCCTGGCCTCCAGTGCATGGTGGCTCCTCAGGGTCACCGCCCCTGGCCTCCCACGTGGGGTAGCTCCTCTCGGCCGCCGCCCTGACCTCGGACACGGGGTATCTCCTCCCAGCCGCCACTGACCTCAGATGGGGGGTAGCTCCTCTCGGCTGCCGCCCCTGACCTCGGATGCGGGGTGTTTCCTCCTGGCCGCCACTGATCTCGACAACCGGGTAGCTCCTCTCGGCCACCACCCCTGACCTCGGACTTGGGCAGCTCCTCTCGGCCGTTCCTGCACTGTCAGCCTTGCACTCTTGGCCACTGCTCCTGACCTCCGACGTGGGGTAACTCCTTTCGGCCGCACTTAGGGTCGCAGCAGCCCATGCTTAGTGCATAAACAGAGTAAATAAATGTCTTATTTCCATGATAAAAGTATGGAAAGTTGGAATGCTAAGTAGGAAAGATGTTTGTAACATTTATGGAGAAAATGACCAGAAAAATCACAGATGTCACAGTAATGTATCATACAGATGAGTTAGAATTCAAAAGCAGATGAATGATTAGAGTTCATGTGCAGCTGTGTATTGAAATTTGCACAAACTTGCATATAACTGCAAATAGTTGAATATGGCTAGAACAATGAAGGGAAAAGTTAAGAAAACAAAGTAAAGGCCATATTTAGGTGCTTGTACTAAGTACTAGAAACCAACAAAAAGGTTTTGAACAGAGGAGTAACACTCTAAGCTTTTTATACCTTTAAAATAACATGCACAGTATTATCTAAAGAGGTGTTTGAGAACAAAGATGCCAGAGGTTTGGATCCCAGGGGATTTTGCAGTAGTTCTGGTGTCAGCAACTGAGAACCTAAATTAATGTAATATATCTTTAACAGGGAACAGAGGACAGAGTCAAATTATAGCTTGAGAGGATCCATGAGTGAATCATGATGGTTGGTAAGGGGCAAGGGGGAATCCATGACAAGACCTGCATTTTAACTTTTACTTAATATTTCAGTGAACTGAATATATTGTCTGTGGGTGGTTGTTAGTTGTTGCTGTTATTGTGTTCATGTGTGTTGGGAGTCAAAGGATGGTAGTTTGTTAGCAGGTTTCCAAAATGGTGTGCACTGAGTTGTCTGATACATCTAATATGTATACTATTTAAAGGAATAAGTCTGGTTGGTAGTATACTGCATATGGATATGGAACTCAGAGGTGAGGTATGGGTATGGTTCCATACCTCCTTCCCAAAAGGAAAGGGTAACATGAGGTGGGTGATTATGTAAGATTGCTTAAGAATTGATTTCAGTATTACATGAGAACTGAAGAACAAAACCTAGAGCCAAGCAATGTTTCAGAAATAAGCAGATATTTGGCTAACTGACTGACGGTTCCCAAATGACCACTTCCTTGACAACTTCACTGTCTCCACTGTTGCTAGAAATGATAGATAAATCAATCTTTACCATAGAAACTGAGTAAAAGCAAAACTGAGGGGAAGTTTCAGGGAAAGCTTTTACTTTTCTGATGCAAGGGAATGATTTTGCTGGTCATGTCTCTTTCCCCCTTCCTCCTATGTTGAATATAAGTAAGATAAGTGAAGTTGCAGGATAGACATTGTGGAAACACCAGAGAAATCATAAGATGTTACCCTCATAGCTCTGAATCAGTTATGCAAGATGAATAAATTCTGGAGATCTGCTGTACAACACAGTGTATATGTTATAGTTAATACTGTGCTGTTTTTGTTCAATTGCTCAATCATGTCTGATTCTTTAAGACTCCCTGGACTGCAGCACACCAGGCCTCCCTGTTCCTCACCATCTCCCAGAGTTTGCCCAAGTTCATGTTCATTGCATCATGTTCAATGAATTACATTGGCATCCAGCCATCTCATCCTCTGACAACCTCTTCTCCTGCGGCCTTCAATTTTTCCCAGCATCAGGGACATTCTGATGAGTCATCTATTCACATCACATAACCATAATAACTGACTGATAACACATAGTCAGTCCTTCCAGTGAATATTCAGGGTTGATCTCCATTAAGATTGACCAGCTTAATCTCCTTGCTGTCCAAGGGACTTTTAGGAGTCTTCTCTAGCACCACAGTTCGAAGGCATCAATTCTTTGGTGTTCTGCCTTCTTTACGATCCAGCTCTCATGACTGTATGTGACCACTAGGAAGACTATAGCCTTGATTATGCGGACCTTTGTTGGAAGAGTAAATGTCTCTACTTTTCAGCACAGTGTATTAACTACAGTTAATACTGTGAAAGTGAAAGTGTTAGTCGCTCAGTCAATCTAACTCTTTGTGACCCCATGGGCTGTAGACCGCCAGGCTCTTCTATCCATGGAATTATCAGGGCAATTTAATCAAGAAAAAAAAAAAAAGAAAAAAAAAAAAGAAAAAAAAAAAAGAATACTGGAGTGGGTTGCCATTTCCTTCTCCAGGGGATCTTCCCAACCCAGGAATTGAATCCGGGTCTCTTGCATTGGCATCCAGGTTCTTTATCATTTGAGCCACCAGGGTTAATATTTGTGCACTTAAAAAACTGTGAAGGTATATCTCATGTTAAGTGTATTTCCCCCCTCAACCTTCTCAAAAAAGTGGAAGGGGCACTAGGAACATGTTGGAGGTGATGGATATGCTTATTACCTTTATAATGGTAATGGTTTCATGAATACATGCATACACCAAACTCACGAAATTATGTACAATGAATATATATAGTTTTTGTATCTTAATTATATCTCAGTAATTTATTTTAAAATACACATCTCAAATATTTTGTTATCCTGAGAAAATACAATACTTCTTCTCAAGCTGGATAGTAAAGCCCTCAGTCTCTTGAAGAAGGATGTATCCTATCTACCTCAAAAAAAGTAGTATGGCAAAGAAGGAAAACTCAGAAGCAGTCAAAATGTTAATATCCATTGAAAACTTTATACCAAGAATAAATTGAGAAAGCAACTCCAGATTATTAATGTAAATAAGAAAAGCAATTTAATTCATGAAAATTTGATTTCATCTTAAATTTAGAAAATTTCTAAATTCACATATGGATCTAAATTTATGATAGACACCTCATATTATTACATGATGTTTTCCAATCACTTTAAAATGTAGTACTAGGTTAATTTGAATAGATCAACCAGTCAATAAACATTATTTTTTAAGACTAAAATATGTTCACTTTAGTTTTCTTCCAAATTGGGAAGAGACCCTTTAAGTTATAAAAATAACATATGCTTATCAGAAAAACAAACAATAATAGACCATATAGTTAAATATAAAAAAATGGTCGAGAGATGCTATGGGAAGGGAGGTGGGAGGGGGGTTCATGTTTGGGAACGCATGTAAGAATTAAAGATTTTAAAATTTAAAAATAAAAAACTAAAAAAAAAATGGTCGAATATACATAGAATTTTCATACAAAAATAAAAACCCTCTGTTCATGTTATCCATATTATGATATCTAAACTTCCATATTTTTTCCTTTTGTTAACACATTATCTAATAGGTCTGACACAAATATGTTATGCAGAAATTAATGAAATACATATATAATATAATTTTATAAAGATACATTTTTGTTATATAGGCAGCTCAGAGAGTAATAAAGTAGCTTTACTCTTAGTTTTTCTCCTCATTACTTCCTTTAAAAATATATCTTATTTCCATTAATATATTTTGGAAATAAAAGTCCTTTTCTGGGGCTTCCCTGGTGGCTCAGTGGAAGCCACAGGGAATTCACTGATGAAGGAGATATGGATTTGATCCCTGATCAGGGAAGATCCCTCATGCTATGTAGCAATAAAGCCCGTGTGCCACAACTACTGAGCCTGTGCTCTAGAGTCCAGGGACCTAAGCTATTTAACCCACATGCCACAAGTACTGAAGCCTGCGCACCCTTAGAGCCAGAGCTCTGCAACAAGAGAAGCCATCACAATGAGAAGCCCATGCCCTGTACTAGAGGGTAACCTCCACTCGTGGCAACTAGAGACAAGTCTGCAGAGCAACGAAGTCCCAGAGCAGCCATGAATAAAAAATATTGAAAAGCTCTTGTCTTTTGGTTCATATTATTTAATTAGGTAGATGTACTCAAGCTTTGCAACCCCATGGACTCTAGCCTACCAGGCTAGTTTGTCCATGGGATTTTCCCGGCAAGATTACTGGAGTGGGTTGCCATTTCTTCTCCAGGGGATCTTCCTGATCCATGGATAGAACCTGGTTCTCCAGCATTGCAGATGGACGCTTTAATGTCTGAGCCACCAGGGAAGCCCAGTGTGGATTCAGTTCAGTTCAGTTCAGTTCAGTCGCTCAGTCCTGTCCGAGTCTTTGCGACCCCATGAATCGCATCACACCAGGCCTCCCTGTCCATCACCAACTCCTGGAATTCACCCAGACTCACGTCCATTGAGTCAGTGATGCCATCCAGCCATCTCATCCTATGTCATCCCCTTCTCCTACCCTCAATCCCTCCCAGCATCAGAGTCTTTTGCAGTGAGTCAACTCTTCTCATGAGGTGGCCAAAGTCCTCAGCTTTGGCATCAGCTTTAGCATCATTCCTTCCAAAGGAATCCCAGGGCTGATCTTCAGAATGGACTGGTTGGATCTCCTTGCAGTCCAAGGGACTCTCAAGACAACATTAAATAATCAAACAAGCAAAAAAAAATTCTGGAAGCTCTGGTTAGGTTGACTTTGTTTTGGAGAAGAAATACTGCAACTTTAAAGCTAAAAAAAGTGTGATTTTTGTGCCTTTTTTGTTTTCTCTTGCTTGTAATAAATTTAATACATATTTATCTCAGAAATTGGGTTAAATTATTTTTGCTTTCACTTTTTTTCTGAGTCTATTCCAAGGCAAGTTGATAAGAAGTCCAGGGTCCCTGAGGAGGAGGAGATAGGGGTCTGGAATTCTCAAGGAGGAGGAAAGGAAAAATGTCTTTTTCTTTTTTGTTCTCTACATTCCTTAGTCTTAGTCACATAAAACATTTTTTTCTTTAAGCCCAGAACTGATGATTATAGGACAAATAACTCACTTTAAACTCTGTACTGAGGACTGTATAAGGATGTATCCTGCTTGAGGACAGTTTCTCCTTTTTGAAAACTTTTTGGCTAACCTAGTTATTTTAAAATGTAAACTATGGGAGTGGGTCTAGTAAGATCTTTAAAACCTTGAGATATTCTTTTGACTTATTGTAATACTCGAGGTCAGGGGGAGTGCCTTAGAGGAGCTGCTCCACTCCTGAGGTCAGGGGCAGCAGCCGAGAGGAGCAACCCCACCCACAAGGTCATGGCAGCGGCCAAGAGGAGCAACCCACGTTCACGGAGTGGTGGCTGTGCAGGTGCAGGAGGGCCAAGAGGAGCTACTCCACGTTCAAGATCAGGAGGGGCAGCCATGAGGAGATACCCCTCGTCCAAGGTAAGAAGCAGTAGCTGCACTTTGCTGGAGCAGCCATGAAGACATACCCCATATCCAAGGTAAGGGAAACTCAAGTAAGACAGTAGGTGATGCGAGAGGGCATCAGACGGCAGACACACTGAATCCATAATCACAGAAAACTAGTCAATCTGATCACATGGACCAGAGCCTGGTCTAACTCAATGAAACTAGCCATGAAGTGTGGGGCCACCCAAGACGGGCGGGTCATGGTGGAAAGGTCTGACAGAATGTGGTCCACTGGAGAAGGGAATGGCAAACCAATTTAGTATTCTTGCCTTGAGACCCCATGAACAGTATGAAAAGGCAAAATGATAGGATACTGAAAGAGGAACTCCCTAGGTCGGTAGGTGCCCACTATGCTACTGGAGATCAGTGGAGAAATAACTCCAGAAAGAATGAAGGGATGGAGTCAAAGCAAAAAACAAAAACAAAAACAGAAAAACCAGTTGTGGATGTGACTGGTGATAGAAGCAGGGTTTGATGTTGTAAAGAGCAATATTGCATAGGAACCTCGGATGTTATGTCCATGAATCAAGGCAAATTGGAAGTGGTCAAAGAGGAGATGGCAAAAGTGAACGTTGACATTCTAAAAATCACCAAACTAAGATGGACGGGAATGGATGAATTTAACTCAGATGACCATTGTATCTACTACTGCAGGCAGGAATCCCTCAGAAGAAATGGAGTGGTCATCATGGTCAACAAAAGAGTCCAAAATGCAGTACTTGGATGCAATCTCAAAAATGACAGAATGATCTCTGTTCGTTTCCAAGGAAAACCATTAAATATCACAGTAAGCCAAGCCTATACCCCAACCAGTAATGCTGAAGAAGCTGAAGTTGAATGGTTCTATGAAGACCTACAAGACCTTTTAGAACTAACACCCAAAAAAGATGTCTTTTTCATTTTAGGGGAGTGGAATGCAAAAGTAGGAAGTCAAGAAACATCTGGGGTAACAGGCAAATTTGGCCTTGGAATGCAGAATGAAGCAGGGCAAAGGTAATAGAGTTTTGCCAAGAGAACACACTGGTCATATTAAACACCCTCTTCCAACAACACAAGAGAAGACTCTACACATGGACATCACCAGATGGTCAACACCGAAATCAGACTGATTATATTCTTTGAAGCCAAAGATGGAGAAGCTCTATATAGTCAGCAAAAACAAGACTGGGAGCTGACTGTGGTTCAAATCATGAACTCCTTATTGCCAAATTCAGACTTAAATTGAAGAAAGTAGGGAAAACCGTTAGACCATTCAAGTATGACCTAAATCAAATCCCTTATGATTATACAGTGGAAGTGAGAAATAGATTTAAGGGCCTAGATCTGATAGACACAGTGCCTGATGAACTATGGATGGAGGTTTGTGACATTGTACAGGAGACAGGGATCAAGACCATCCCTATGGAAAATAAATGCAAAAAAGCAACATGGCTGTCTGGGGAGGCCTTACAAATAGCTATGAAAAGAAGGGAAGTGAAAAGCAAAGAAGAAAAGTAAAGATATAAGCATCTGAATGCAGAGTTCCAAAGAATAGCAAGGAGAGATAAGAAAGCTTTCCTCAGCAATCAATGAAAACAAATAGACGGAAGCAACAGAATGGGAAAGACTGGAGATCTCTTCAAGAAAATTAGAGATACCAAGTGAACATTTCATGTAAAGATGTGCTCGATAAAGGACAGAAATGGTATGGGCCTAACAGAAGCAGAAGATATTAAGAAGAGGTGGCAAGAATACACAAAAGAGCTGTACAAAAAAAGAGATTCACAACCCAGATAATCACTATAGTTTGATCACTCACCTAGATCCGACATGCCTCATGGGCAAAACACCAAACCATAAAACAGAAGGAATGTTGTAATAAATTCAATAAAGATCTAAAAATGGTCCACCTCAAAAAAATCTTAAAAAAAATGTATCCCAGTATCAACTTCTCCATCTTTTCTTCATGTATTTTTGCTTGCAGTTTAATTTCACAAAATATTGACAGAAAGTTTCACTACATGAGGTTTTGTGAGTAAACAGAAAGATTTGTCTGTAAAAACCTACATGGTTAAGTTTTACATTTGCTATACTATGTACTACTCGGGGCTTCCCTGGTGGCTCAGATGGTAAAGAACCTGCCTGCAATACGGGAGACCTGGGTTTGATCCTTGGGTTGGGAAGATCCCCTGGAGAAGGGAAAGGCTACTCACTCCAGTGTTCTGGTCTAGAGAATTCCATGGACTATATAGGCCATGGGGTCACAAAGAGTAGGACACAACTGAGAGACTTGCACTTTCTATTAAGTACTGTTAGAAATTAGACACAACTTATTAATTTTTTAGAATCATCTTATTTATAAAAAAAGTCCTCTAATTTGATTTCATATGATTACTAGATGAATAGGTGAAAAAATAAAAATGTAGGCTAGAATATGGTAACTAGTAACATTTCATTTCAAATATATAGTTTTATATACAGTATACAGCACTTAGCTGGTGAATAAAAATATGGGAGTAGACAATCATTTAGAAGCAATCAAATTACAAAGGTATTTAACTAAATAAACAAGCTAATGAAAACAGAACATCTGGTTATCTTTGCTCAGAAACCATTACGCAGAGTTAATGCCTTTCATATCTAATGCACATACTTAAGCTGTAAGTCTATTTATTATCAAAAGAAGTTCTCTTGCCCTATATGTGGTGCTGGACAATACTGCCGTGTTTACAGGCATAAATTCACACATGGGACTTTGATTCATCATGGCCAAATCTTAGAGTAAGCAATAGGACTTTAGTAAGTCTAGGTGAGAGCACTTGGATTTTATCATTATAAGAAATGGATTTCCTTTACTGGCTTAGAAAAAACTGCATCAAATGTAACCCAGATTTCTGAGACACTAAACAGGTAAAAAATAGCAGAATGTATGAACACCAAAAGCAAATTTTTAACAGCCATCTGTGTAGACTCTTCTGGCCTTCATTTACATATTACAGTTAAGGCAGCTCACAATATGAGTGTCTATCAGGTTTCAGAGAGTCAAAAAAGGTTAAGTTAAGTTAATTTGCTTATTTAAAACAAAATATCCCCCTATGGCTTAACAGGTACTTCTGGGCTCTAAAGACCACTTCAAAATATTCAAACAGTTAAATTACAGAAATTATGGCATCACATTTAAATTCTAAAAGACTTGACTCAAACTTCAGGCTATTAAATGGCTACATGTTAAAGAAATCAAACAAAATATAACTATATAACTGGAATGAAGAAACAGGTTGTGCCACTATTTGAATATAAACTTGAAATAACCACTAAATACTCTCTAGGCTTTAAGTTTCTATATCTGAAAGATGAAACTTTGAAACCAGAAAACTTGCAATGCTCCTTCCAGTGCCAACATATATTCCTACATTATTTATATTTTTATAAGAATGATCATTCTTGTTTTAGATGATGTTGAAAATACAAATAATTAATTTTTTAATTAACATTTCTCAGTTATTCTCCAATCTTATGACTATAAAAATAAGTTTCTCTAAGCTTTGAACAAGACTACTTTTAACCAAAGTATAGTTTATCTATTTCTGTAACATATATAAATCTTTGTATATTGTAAATGCATAATGTAACCACAGAGGTATACACAATAAAGCAATCATGAAAATAATTATCATTAAAATAACTTCATTTTTTGGGGGAGGGATAAAGTTGCTGAAAGTTTTGGTGTTCTCTGTTTGATCTATCCTCTAAACTAATTTTGTAGACAAAGACTTTGGGGATCTTCCTCACATTTGTAGTTCAGATGCTCAGTTGTGTCTGACTCTTTGTGACCCCATGGACTGAAACATGCTAGGCTTTCCTGTCCTTCACTATTTCTAGGAGTTTGCTTAAACTCATGCCCATTAAGTTGATGATGTCATCCATCCATCTCATCTTGTCACCCTATTCTCCTTCTGCTCTCAATCTTTCCCAGCATTAGGTAGGGCCTTTTCCAATGAGTCAGCTGTTTGAATCAGCTGACTAATGTATTGGAGCTTCAGCTTCAGCATCAGTCCTTCCAATAAATATTCAGGATTGATTTTCTTTAGGATTGACTGATTTGATCTCCTGGTAATCCAAAGGACTCTAAAGAGTGCTCTCCAGCACCACAGTTTGAAGGCATTAATTCTTCAGCACTCAGCCTTTGTGCTCCAACTCTCACATCCATACATGACTACTGGAAAAACCACAGCTTCGACTATATGGGCTTTTGTTGGCAAAATGATGTCTCTGCTTTTAAATATGTTGTCTAACTTTGTCATAGCTTTCCTCCAAGGAACAAGCATATTTTAATTTCATGGCTGCAGTCACCATCCAAAGTGATTTTATATCCCAAGAAAACAAAATCTGTCAGTGCTTCCCTTTTTCCCCCCATCTGTTTGCCATGAAGTGATGGGATTGGATGCCATGATCTTAGTTCTTTTATGTTGAGTTTTAAGCCATTTTTTTCACTCTCTTCTTTCAAACTTATCAAGAGGCTCTTTAGTTTCTCTTCACTTTCTGCCATTAGTGGTGTCATCTGTATATCTGATGTTGATATTTCTCCTGGCAATCTTGATTCTAGCCCGGCATTTCTCATGATGTACTCTGCATAAAAGTTCAATAAGCAGGGTGACAATACACAGCATTGATGTACTCATTTCCCAGTTGTGAATGAGTCATTTGTTTCATGTTAGGTTCTAACTGCTGCTTCTGGTGTCATCCTTTTGCCTTTCCATACTGTTCATGGGCTTCTTGCAGGGAGAATACTGGAGTAGTTTGCTATTGCCTCCTCCAGTGGTCCAGGGTTTTTTTAGAATCTTCACCATGAACCATCCATCTTGGGTGGCCCTGCATGGCATGGCTCATAGCTTCACTGAGTTATGCAAGCCTCTTTACCACAACAAGGCTGTGATCCATGAAGGGGATGGGCAGATGAATGGGAAAGTAATATGATAAACATATGTATATGTGATAAATATATACAATGGAACATTATTCAGCCATAAAGAAGGAAATCTTGTCATTTGTGTCAACATGTATAGACTTTGAGGGAATTACGTTAAGTGAAATAAGTAAAACAGGGAACAACAGCTACTTTAAATCTCAGCAATATGAAGACTCTTAAAAAAAAAAGTCAAATTCATAGAAACAGAGAGTGGAATAGATGCCAGGGGCCACAGCATGGAGGAAAAAGAGGAACTAACATATATATATGTTAGTTGCTCAGTCATATCTGACTCTTTGCAACATCATGGATTGTAGCCTTCCAGGCTCCTTTGTCCATGGGATTCTCCAGGTAAGGTTACTGAATTGGGGTTGCCATTCTCTTCTCCAGGGGACCTTCTTGACCCAGGGGTTGAACCTGGGTCTCTCGCATTGCAGGCAGATTCCTTACCACTGGTGCCACCTGGGAAGCCTATATAATCCCAATACAATAGTAAACTGAGACATGAAAGGTGAAGGAGAATATATTAGAAATTTGCAAAGAAAATAAAGTATATGAAACAGTCCTCTAGGATTGAGAATATGTATGATTTCTGCACAACTTTTTGTGGAACCAGCAAAGTATTTTTTTTTTTTTTTTTACTCCTCTAGTTTCTTTAAATTGCATCAGAGTGTAATCCTTGGGAGAAGGCAATGGTACCCCACTCCAGTACTCTTGTCTGGAAAACCCCATGGATGGAGGAGCCTGGTAGGCTGAGTCCATGGAGTTGCTAAGAGTTAGACACGACTGAGCGACTTCACTTTCACTTTTCACTTTCCTGCATTGGAGAAGGAAATGATAACCCAATCCAGTGTTCTTGCCTGGAGAATCCCAGGGACGGGGGAGCCTAGTGGGCTGCTGTCTATGGGCTCGCACAGAGTCGGACATGATTGAAGCGACTTAGCAGCAGTAGCAGCAGCAATAATCCTTGGGATTTAATCTGATCTGTGGTACTGTCAACCAAGTGAAAAAGAGAGAGGGGAAAGAAGTGAGTATGTGTGCAGGAGAGGAATGGTTATGGTTACACATAAAACTGGGGGCTTCTTCATACTCCACATATGAATCACTTTTTGAAAGGTTTTAGTCCAGTTCACTAAAAGGTTAACATTTTAAGATATCTGTCTGTTATGTACATAAATGTTTTTCACTTTTGAGGTTGAAACAAATAGAGAAAAAAAAATAGAAGACAGGCACCGGAATTAAAATTATGATGAAAGCTTTACTATTAGTAAATCTATCTATTGAATATAGATTTAGATTTGTGCCCAAAAGACTATGAATTTATAAATTGCCATTTTCGCTGCCAAAATTATGGGATTCCCAACTTAGGAAAAATTGGGCAAAATACAGCAGCCTTGACTACGTAGAATTACTGCCCCTTATCAGTTTAGGATAGACTCAAGAAAAAAAAAATGTGTTCTTTCAGTCTTTTTATAGCTTAATATCTCATAATCAAGAAACATGGGCCAATGGAAGTTGCACACTTATCAGTTAACAGCAGTCTCCTAAGGAGGGATAAGTAATGGTGAGGGGAAATTTTTCATAATCTACTATCATATAAGACACTCCTTGTGAAAACATAAATATAGTGCAAATATCAAATTTCTAATAAATTAAAATGATAAGATACTTAGACATGAAACACACTGATGTACATTAAAACCTATGGCAGTAAAACAATACATATTTAGTGTAATTTTATGAAATTTAAAGTATTTATTCAGAAATAAATAGGAAAAAACAATTGTTCAAAACAATATTAACAAAAAATATAAAGGAAAAATAAACATATGGATATGAATATCAAGCAGAGAACAGAAAAAGAGAGAAGGAAACAGTGAGATTAATACAAACAGATGCTGAAGATTGGGGGGATAAAGGTCAGCCAAGTATAAACACTTCTTAAAATTTCTATCTTATCAAAAGAATTAAAAGAGGGCATGAATAACAAATCAAAAAACTGAGAACTAAGAAAAATATATGAGCAAATACAGATACAAAGTGTGTTAAATTGCAGAGTAAAGACTGAAATAATCCTTAGAGAACAGAGTATGAACAAAAGTCTACTATAATTTTGAAAATTTAAGTGTAATAAGTATGCCTCTGAAAAAACAAAAATGGAATTTACACTGCAGGAAGATCTAGAAAACACCAAAAATCAATTACCATAAAATAAATTTGTAAAAGTACCACGCATGACAAGAAACTAGGACCAGAGGGTCTTTCAGATTTGTTAAAAGTCACTTTCAAGAAACACATCATTTCCACATAGTATCACATTTTCAGGAAGTGAAAAATAAAGAAATAGTTCAATGTATTCTAGAGGAATATAACTGCATGCACACAGTCACAAACACACACACACACAAATCGAAGATTAAGTGGAAAGACTTGTGTTCAGCAAGACTGCTACCCACATACCATCTTCTGCCTCCAGGAGAAGTTGTCAAAGGTGTAGTGTAGCATCCATAAAGTGCAGAAACTGATTCTTAGGTACACTTCCCAAAACATATGTTTGGTAAGTATACCAAAGAGAAAACAATATATACACTCTGATATCACAGAACTTTTTATCTAGTAGAAGAGATAATATTTGTAGTAATATACATGTAATAAAAGACAGACTATAAAATGATGTTATAAAATTTTCCAAATCTTTAAAGATAAATAAATGGTTTACCGGAAAGAGAGGGTAAGGAGAAGGGTGAGACATTTGTAGAAATAGTTAAAAATACGGTATTTGCTAAAAAGGAAATCCTTGTTGTTTATCTATTTTATTGCTTCTGTTAATCCCATATTCCTAGTTTGTCCCTCCTTCACTCCCACTCTCTCTCTTTTGGTAACCGTGTAAGTTTGTTTCCTATGTCTGTGAATCTGTTTGTGTTTTGTATACAGATCATTTGTGTTGTTTTTAGATTCCACATGTAAGTGATATCACAGGGAACTATATTCAGTATCTTATAATAAATTATAATGGAAATAATCTAAAAAAATTAACTGAAACACTTTGATTTGTACCTGAAACTAACACCAGATTATAAATCAACTATACTTCAATAAAATATTTAAAAAGATAAATAAAGAACAAAAACAATACTAAGTTAAGGCAACCAACTGACCGGACTCTAAAGTTTCATTTACGGATTTAGCATAAGTTCCAAAAACACAGCCTTTCATTTTCTAGACTGTTATGCCTCCAGTTAATTGAAAGTAATCTGGAAATTCAAAACAGCCTTCCTCTGGATATTTGCTCACTTACAAGGCACGCACATTTTTATGATGTGTTTAGTTAGCAAATTAGTGAAGTGAGTATGTCAGAAAGATTCAGCTTGCTAATTAGTTTTTTAATGAGTTTTTGCTGTGTCACTACTTGGTAGTCTATTTACAATTTTCCATACTGTAGCTTGGAAGCCAAAATCCTAGTGGGTTTCAACTAACTCAAAGTATTTCTACTAAAATTATCCCAGTCATAATATTTAATGAATTCCATCAATAGAAGAGATAGTAATAATAATGTAATGCATAAGATGAAACATATAAACTTCACATAAATATAAAAATATATGATATATATATATGATATATAACTAGTTTTACTAGCTGCATACTCTGTGATAGATTATTTCCAAATTCTGTGGCATTGGTGAATACACTATAACTTGTAAACAGTACCTGTATATCAACTGCTTTGATTTACTAGGATACTGCTATCTATTATTATACTTTTATGGTAAATCCTATATTGGTCTGTCACATGTCATAGAAAAATGAAGAAATACATGTCTACTCATTGTCAATCCAAAGTTCAGAACAATCCTCGATTAAGGAAATCTTAACTGTGCTATTTATTAACTGGCTTTCATTGTATAGGGAATTGAGAACCAGATTTCAGATTTGGTAAATGTTAAGCTTTGTATAAAGCTGAGGATTGTTTTAATTCCATCCAAGGTGAGAAACTTCTTTTAAGTTTCCTGATTTTTTTTTCTTATGGAAGATGCAACATATATAATTGTTTCACAACAAAATCTATTTCTCTTCCCATGTCATACAGCTTTAATTGGGAAATGGCTTCTCAGCCAGAGATAGCATTCCTTAGACTCCTTACATGTGGCGGTCATATGAGTTGTCTCTGATGAAATATGAGCAGAATTATGTGTCACTATCAGTTCAATTCAGTCGCTCAGTCATGTCCAACTCTGTGACCCCATGAACCACAGCACGCCAGGCCTCCCTGTCCATCACCAACTCCCAGAGTCCACCCAAACCCATGGCCATTGAGTCAGTGATGCCATCCAACCATCTCATCCTCTGTCGTCCCCTTCTCTTCCTGCCCTCAATCTTTCCCAGCATCAAGGTCTTTTCATGAGTCAGCTCTTCACATCAGGTGGCCAAAGTATTGGAGTTTCAGCTCCAGTGTCAGTCCTTCCAAGGACAGAATGCGGTCCACTGGAGAAGGGAATGGCAAACCACTTCAGTATTCTTGCCATGAGGACCCTGTGAACAGTATGTGTCCTTATAGGCAAAATCAATTAAGAATTAAGGGAGTCTTCCTCTTCTTCTTACTTGTCATTTTTATTTTTGAGGACTGAGAGCAGAATTCTGGGCACAGTGTGGAAGCAACTTGGTCTCTGAATCCCTAGATAGAGAAAACACTCCTAAAGCAGACAGAAATATCCACATTAACTAGTGAAATGAATAAATTGGTATACTAGTGAAATGAGTAAAATTAGCTAGTTAAGTAAGTAAACTTCTTTTGTGTCTCTGAAATTTGAGGCTTTTTTTTTTATTTTTTACATTATGGAGAGCTACTTGCAGAAGAGATTCATCATTTTTCTATGTACATGCATATCTTTCTTTAAATTGCAATATCTCAGAGATTGCATGAATGCTTATTAGGTGCATTTACAAACTGGCCTCCTAAAAATGACCTATCAAACATAAACTAATGTGTGCATGCACACACACACACGCACACATCAATCATCCACAGTTCAAGAATGGGTTAAAGTTCAAATGTTAATATTTAGAAAACTGCCTGAAAAGCAAAATACATGCATACATTTTTGTTCATCCAGCTTATCAACACATTGTGGAATAAAAAGGCAAATAGGAAAATATGTTTTCTTTCTCCAGGGATTACTTCACATCCTCTTTTCTCTTTATTTTATCATGCACATTGCTATGGGGATATGGGAGGCCTATTATTAAAACAATCCTTAATCCTAAGGGAAAGAAACAAGCTGGTTATGCAGATGGGATCTAAGTGAAAAGAATAAGTTATAAAAAAAGTTCAGTAAAATCATATTACAGGAAGACTATACAGAACACTGGTTCCCCCATAGAAACCTATGCTTATATGAAATTAATTTTAAATCCTCTTTGTTTCTTATTACTAATTGATGTTTGGAGGCAACATAGCTAAAATATGAAAAGAGGAAAAATCCAATTAATTTCTTGACCCAACTTTTAATAAAAATATTTTATTTATTTATTAACTATATTAGTAAAATTTCCATATATTCATTTCCATAAATTCATTTGAAGGATGAGTATGAGTTTGGCTTCAAAAACTTCTATTATGGTAAGGTCAGAATCCTTTGGATTTCCCAGGTGGCACTTGTGGTAAAGAATCTGCCTGCCAATGCAGAAGACATGGGTTCGATCCCTGGGTTGGGTAGAGCCCCTAGAGGAGGAAATGGCACCCCACTCCAGTACTTTTGCCTGGAAAATTCCCTGGGCACAGGAATCAGGTGGACTACAGCTCATGGGTCCCCAAAGAGTAAGACACAACTGAGAGACTGAGCACATGCAGGCACATGCATGCACACACACACACACACACACACACACACACACACACAGAATTATTTGGGCTTCCCAGGTGGTACAGTGGTAAAGAATCTGCCTGCCAGTGAAGGAGACACAGGAGACCTGGGTTCAACCCTTGGGTTAAGAAGATCTCCTGGAGGAGGAAATGGCAGCCCTCTCCATTTATTCTTGCCTGGAAAATTTCATGGACAGAGGAGCCTGGCAGGCTACAGTCCATGGGGCTGCAAAGAGCTGGGCATGACAGAGCAGCTAAGCCTGCATGCACCTACTGGACAGGGAGCAGATACCGCACTTAAGCAAGAGCAATCAGAATTTCTTCCCAAAGAAATAGGTCTCTCATGGCACTTGGATGCTTAATTTGTAAACTTATGAGCTCTGAATAGGTTCTTTGGACACATGGACTCATTTCCTTCTGGAAAAGGAATAATGTTGTATGTGACCAACAAAATAAAGAAGGAGAAACACTGTGGATCAGCTTTTCAGGGATGCTTAGAAGACTTTCCAATCATTAGTGTTCCTGTCTCCAACTTAGGAAGGGACCCTGTATCAATTTTGCTTAATCTAACTTCAAGTATTAGTATTCTATAACTTAAAATCACCCCCCCCCAAAAAAAAAAACTGTAATACAAATATATAAAATAATGTTTGAAGATTCTCATTCTGGTAACTCTTTGAATCATTATGCTTTTGGGCCTGCAGAACTGCTTCAGCAAAACTTAACAGGATCAATGGCCTATATAAGGACTAGAGACACATTATGTCTCATTTTTTTGAACTCTAGAGTGTATTCCATCTTTGAAGTCTGCAAGCGTTTTTTCTCTTCTGTTTGTGATCATTTACTTTCTCATAGTTCCTCCTGTAGCAGTTAAGAACAAAATCTTTTTCTATTCACATTGGTCCCACTCCATCTTTTTGATGAAGACACATGCTAGTAAAGTAATGCTCAAAATTCTCCAAGCCAGGCTTCAGCAATACATGAACTGTGAACTTCCAGATGTTCAGGCTGGTTATAGAAAAGGCAGAGGAACCAGAGATCAAATTGCCAACATCTGCTGGATTATGGAAAAAGTAAGAGAGTTCCAGAAAAACATCTATTTCTGCTGTATTGACTATGCCAAAGCCTTTGACTGTGTGGATCACAATAAACTGTGGAAAATTCTGAAAGAGATGGGAATACCAGACCACCTGACCTGCCTCTTGAGAAATCTATATGCAGCTCAGGAAGCAATAGTTAGAACTGGACAAGAAACAACAGACTGGTTCCAAATAGGAAAAGGAGTACATCAGGGCTGCGATTCAGGGGGTCGCAGAGCGTTGGACATGACTGAGCGACTGAACTGAACTGAACCCAATTAGCAGGCTGAAAGTTTTATTTTCTTTTCTGAAAATATATTTCTGAGATTTTATTGAAAGTAATATTGATCATTTGATAATTTTAAACCTTCTGTAATTTACTCCATTAATTGTAAAATAACAGGTGAAATGTAAGACAATAAACAATAAAGTTAGATCCTCAGCTTATATGTGATTGAGCATCAAAAAAAAAAAAGTTTAACTTTAAATCAGCCTAATGTCCTATGCATATTGTTTGACAGTGTTACTATAATACAGAAACAAGCAACTTTTAATAAGTATTGCTGTTGCTTGAGAAAAATTCATGAGAACATTCTTTCTTTTCTATTGTAATCCTTCCCTTTTTTATTTTGAATACAACATACAAGGTTCAGTTTATTCTATTTATTGTACATTCATCACATGAATGACTGTAAGAGCCAGGCATGGAGGCTTTAAACCGCATTTAAGCAGAACAACTGCACTAAGTCTCCCAGGCAATAGGTCTCACACTGCTGATAGAGGTACCTCAGTGCCTTGCAGGACGCAGGGTGGGGTCAAGAGGAGTATCAAGGACATCACTGTGATGGCAAGTCAACAGCCTATGGCTCAAAACACCAGGTGAAGTGACAGTGATTTGGAAACTCTGATTCTAATCCCTTAGCTGCAGTCTGCATATGAAAACCATACGTGAGATTTTTGATATCTTTTGTCCTTGCTTGGTTGCAGATGTGGCTTCTGACAGCAATGCACTTGGACATAGACTAAATATCCAAGAAAGGGGGTGCCCAGAACATAATTTTCACACAAGCTACTCAGCACCCATACTACAGAACCATCACTCAAAGACTAGAAAACCAAAGCACTATAACTGTAAAAACTTTTACAGCAATTAAAATCTTAGCATAATGTTCACATTTAAGCACTTTGATTATGATGAGCCAGGCCACACAAGTGTCCATAAACTATATATATATAAAACACCAAAGTATATATGTGATAAAGGTATCTATATTTATTACCACAGTAAGTTTAGTGAATATTTATTACCACAGTAAGTTTAGTGAATAGCCATCATCTCAAATAGATACAAAACAAAAATATTTTTCCTTATTATGAAAACTCAGCATTTACTCTCTTAGAATTTTTCATATAAAACTTGTGCATACTAAGTCGCTTCACTTGTGTCTGACTCTTTGCAACCCCATGGACTGTAGACCACAAAGCTCCTCTGTCCATGGGATTCTCCAGGCAAGAATACTGGAGTGGGCTGCTGTGCCCTCCTCCAGGGAAACTTCCTGACCCAATGGGATTGAACCCATGTCTCTTACATCTATTCATATATAACCTACATCAGAGTTAATTATATTCATAATGTTGTACATAACATTCCTAGTACTTATAACTAGAAATTTGTACCTTTTGACTGCCTTATTCTAATCCTACCCCCCACCCCTTGTAATTACCAATCTGATCTCTTTTTCTGGGTTTCCCTGATGGCTCAGTTGATAAAGAATCTGCCTCCGTGCAGGAGACCCCAGTTTGATTCCTGGATGGGGAAGAGTCCTTGGAGAAGGGATAGGCTACCCACCCCAGTATTCCTGGGATGTTCCTGTGATTCAGCTCGTAAAGAATGCGCCCATAATTCTGGAGACCTGGTTTCGACCCCTGGATTGGAAAGATCACCTGGAGAAGGGAAAGTCTACCTCCTCCAATATTCTGGCCTGGAGAATTCCATGGACTGCATAGTCTATGGGGTCGGTCGCAAAGTGTCGGACACAACTGAGTGACTTTCACTTCACTTCACTTTCTCCTTTTCTATGTGGCTGTTTGTTTTTGAAGTATACCTGACCTACAACACCATGTAAGTTCCTGCTACACAATATCATGACTCAATATTTCCACACATTTCAAAATGATCACCACAATAAGTCTAATTACAATGAAAAGCTACTCCCAACCCTTTCTTCCCGGGGATGCACATGACTCTAATCATAATGACAGTTCTGTCAGTTAACTGCAAACCAAACTATCCAAGTATTTTAAGGGAAACTGACATCTGGAATATTTCAGATGTCCATATCCAATGAAGGGATGAACATGTCCAGTTCCAGAGTGCACAGGAGGCTACCCCAGAATCTGTTTTAGAGTGCCAAATGTTTTCATTTTTGGTTTATTTTCTTGTGTTTGCTTTTAACTGTTTTTTAACTGACTACTGTGAGTAGTCAGGCCAGTTTATAGAACCTCCCAACCAATTCCTCCCCAGGGAATATATAGAACTGGCCTACCTGAAAGACACCAGACAAACAGCAGGGAAGCAATAAAAGACTCCTGGACCACGGGGATGCCCCATCATGGCAGGAACAACCCTGGGGATGGAGCGGTTAGTGTGGAGGCTGTCTCCCCAGCGAGGTACAGAGGGAGGCGAGCCTCACTGTCCTGAAAGTGACCTCTGCCTCAGTCTGGTACACTGCCCACTTAATGCCAACAGGTATAAAGAGGAAAGAAAGCCTGGACCTGTATTTTGTCCCTAGCTCTGGAACCTCTCCCATCTCTCTGATCTTCAGGTCACATGAGATAAAGCCTCACTCTATAGTGAGGCAGCAGCGCTGCACAGATCAAGCTAATGCTCACACCAAACACCATCACACAGGAACTCTGTATGTCCTGGGGCAGGTCTACCTCCCTCCACACACACACTATTGAGGTTGGAAGAGAAGAGGGTGGCGGACCACAATGTGAGCCCTCCTAAAACCTCAACAGTAAAATCAAGCATAAAGTCACATTAGTGAGTATCTAGCCAGTTGATGGACTAGAAAAGAGTGAGAGTTTCAGCAAAGTATATTGTTCTTATCTGTTTTATTTTGAAGAGTTAAAGTGAGCAGAAATGGTCAAACCCGTTTTCCTATGCTTCAAAATCCATTTTAAGGATTGTAATAGGCAGGCAGAGACAAACTGTGCTGTAGCCCTCCAAGGATGGGTTTATCAAGGAACATTCTTCCACTCCTCTCTTATGCATGGTATCTGCTTCTGTTTTTTCAGCTTAATTGTGATATGACTGACAAATAAATCTATAATTTACTTGAAGTGTACAAGGTACTTTAAGATTTGTATACACTGTGAAAGGATTTCCACAATTGAGTTAATTAACATATTTATTACCTCATATATTAGCCCTTTTTTTTTTTTGGTCAGAATAATTAAGTTCTACTTTCAGCAAATTTCAATTATACCATATAGTTTTATCAACTATAGCTACCATGTTATACATTAGATCCTCAGAATTTATCTTAAAAATGTTTGTTGTTCTTGTGGACATCATGACCATTTTTGTGAGGGGGTCCCAAGGTGAACCTGAATGTTGACTGGGAGCTAGGTGAGAAGGCAACCTGGCAGTAGGAAGTGCCGAGAAGCTGGGCTGCCACAAACTTTACCTCTTCTGTTGGGTCATTGAGTCCTTGTAGTGAAAAATGGCTCCTGGAGTACAGCTGGTCTCAACATTGTCAGTTTTCTGAGTCAGCATCAGAACTCTGTCCCCTAGAAACCTGAATTCTTACAGCACCAAATTGACAAAGGTGAGACCCATGCATACCTACAAAAGGGTTGTTGTGTGGGTTAATTTGGATTGTCTGATACACTTCCCTTGCTACAATCTCAAAAGTCTCCAACCACATGACTGCCTCCATTCTCTGCATCTCAGTTCAGTTCAGTCACTCAGTCATGTCTGACTCTTTGTGATCCCATGGACTGCAGCATGCCAGGCCTCCCTGTCCACCACCAGTTCCGAGAGTTTACTCAAACTCATGCCCATTGAGTCGGTGATGCCATCCAACCACCTCATTCACTATCATCCCCTTCTCCTCCCACCTTCAATCTTTCCCAGCATCAGGGTCTTTTCAAATGAGTCAGTTCTTCGTATCATGTGTCCAAAGTGTTGGAGTTTCAGCTTCAGCATCAGTTCTTCCAATGAATATGCAGGATTGATTTCATTTAGGATGGACTGGTTGGATCTCCTTGCTGTCCAAGGGACTTTCACGAGTCTTCTCCAACACCACAGTTCAAAAGCATCAATTCTTTGGTGCTCAGCTTTCTTTATAGTCCAACTCCCACATCCATACATGACTACTGGAAAATCACAGCTTTGACTAGACGGACCTCTGTTGGCAAAGTAATGTCTCTGCTTTGTAATATGCTGTCTAGGTTGGCCATAACTTTTCTTCCAAGGAGCAAGCATCTTTTAATATCATGGCTGCAGTCACCATCTGCAGTGGTTTTGGAGCCCCTCAAAAATAAAGTCTGTCACTGTTTCCATTGTTTCCCCATCTATATTCAATGAAGAGATGGGGCCAGATGCCATGATCTTAGTTTTCTGAATGTTGAGTGTTAAGCTAACTCATGCAAAGAGCTGACTCATTGGAAAAGATCCTAATGCTGGGAAGGATTGGGGGCAGGAAGAGAAGGGGATGACAGAGGATGAGTTGGCTGGATGGTATCACTGACTTGATGGACATGGGTTTGGGTAGACTCTGGGAGTTGGTGATGGACAGGGAGACCTGGAGTGCTGCGATTCATGGGGTCACAAAGAGTCGGATACAACCGAGTGACTGAACTGAACTGAACTGAAAAATTAGACGTTCTGAACATTGAGATTTAAGCCAACTTAAAACTTAAAAGATATTCCAGAAAAACATCTACTTCTACTTTATTGACTATGTCAAAGCCTTTGACTGTGTGGATCACAACAAACTGTGCAAAATTCTTCAAGAGATGGGAATACCAGACCACCTGACCTGCCTCCTGAGAAATCTGTATGCAGGTTAGGAAGCAACCGTTAGAACTGGACATGGAACAACAGACTAGTTCTAAATCGGGAAATGAGAGCATCAGGCTGTATACTGTCACTCTGCTTATTTATCAAAGTACACCATGAGAAATGTTGGGCTGGATGAAGCACAAGCTGGAATCATAATTGCCAGGAGAAATATCAATAACCTCGGCTATGCAAACGACACCATCCTTATGGCAGACAGCAAAGAAGAACTAGAGTCTCTTGATGAAAGTGAAAGAGGAGAGTGAAAAAGTTGCTTTAAAACTCAACATTCACAAAACTAAGATCATGGCATCTCTGCATCTATGAGGTGAAAACTGGCTGTAAAGTCATGAGGCTAAAAAAAAAATTGTATAAAAATTGAAATTATTTACTTCTTCCATTTTGTGAACTTTGTTTTAAAGGATTTCTGCCACTCTGCTGGCACACAGCTCACAGAGATCAACTGGCTCTGTCCTATAATGTTGTAGTGTTTTCAACATGTTCCCACTCTTCACTGAACCTGGGATACAAACAAGGGCTGATCAACTCCCTCACATCTTTGGCAACTTCTCTCTCCAATTCAAAAGTACTCTATCACTTCATTTTTGCTATTGTTTCCAAAGCCTTTTCAAAGGATTTAGTTGCCACATAGGCACTTTCATATTTCTTTATATAAATGTTTGTTCAATCTCTGTTTCTCCCTATAAAGTCTGCATTGTCTCCCTTGTGCCATCCATGAATGCAGGCATCATTTCCCCAGAGCAGGTAGAGGAAAGCTGCTTCTAGTTCTTCTAATTTCCCTAGAAACATTTCATTTTATTATTATTTATTATTCAAAAATAGATTTTGTCAATTATTTCAAGATTTCAAATGGAAGAAATAACAACAACCTAAAGCTAGAGTATTATTTAATTTTGCTATTAAACCATTTTTAAGGGTTCTTTTTTTTTTAATTGAGGTAAAAAGGGCATAACATTTCAGTCAGTAAAATGATTTGATATGTGTATATATTGTGATTACTACAATATTTCTAATTATATGTTTCATATATATGACATACATATATATATATATATATGTATATAACAATTTCTCTACCCATCTACCCATATCCATCAATGGATATTTAAATTCACATCCAGTAATGCTGCAATGAACATGGAGATGTATATATCTTTTTGAGTTAGTGTTTTCATTTTATTTGGATAAATAATCAAAAATAATGAAATTGCTGATTTATTTAGTAGTTCTATTTTTACTTTTTTGAGGAACCTCCATACTGTTTTCCATAGGGGCTGCAATAATTTACATTCCCACTAACAATTCACAAGGGTTCCCTTTTCACTGCATCCTCTCCAACAGATGTTATTTCTTATCATTTGAATTATTGGATGTGAGGCAATATATCATGGTTTTGATTTGCATTTCCCTTATGATTAATGACATTGAGCATCTTCCCGTGTCTACTGGCCACTTGTACGTCTTCTTTGAGAAAAGTATCTATTTGTATCCTCTGCCATTTTTAAATAGATTGTTTGTATTTTTTGGTAATGAATTGTATAAGTTCTTTATGTATTTTGAATATTAACACCTTATCAGATACATGATTTGCAAATATTTTCTTCCATTCAGTAGGTTGCCTTTTAATTTTGTTGATGGTTTCCTTTGCTGTGTAAAAACTTTTTTGTTTGATGTAGTCTCACTTGTTTAGTTTTGCTTTTGTTGCCTTTGCTTTTGGTGTCAAATTCAAAAAATTGTCATCAATATTAATATCAAAAACCTTACCACTTACATTTGCTTCTAGGAGTTTTATAGTTTCAGGTCTTATGAAGAACACTTACTTTTAAATGAAACAAATTAAATTTATTTTAAATTAAACATAAATTTCTACAACCACACAGGCTTCAACACTTGGAAATATTAGACCCTAATATACACATTTTTTGTTCATGATGTTAATAAAATTACAATATCTATGGACTACACATAAACTCCTACTATATTTGAATAACTTTAAATATGTCATAATAGTTTATTGGCATAATTTTAAAGTAAAATCATATGTCTAAATACTTTGCTTTTCTGCTAAAAGTCTTCTTACTCCAGCTAATCAGAGTTAGGCCAGAGTTTCTAGGTTAAGGGCATGGTCTTCACTGCGGAACACTAGCTACAAGTTTTGAGGTCCCCAGGCCACCCTTACTTCTGTTCCACTAGCTATAAATTTGAGGGTTCTCACCACCCATTCAGGTTTGATAATTTACTATAACAATCAATCCAAAGAACTCAGAAAGAGCTATATTTATGATTACAGTTTGATAATAGCTGCTGCTGCTGCTAAGTCACTTCAGTCGTGTCGAACTCTGTGCGACCCCATAGACGGCAGCCCACCAGGCTCCCCCGTCCCTGGGATTTTCCAGGCAAGAACACTGGAGTGGGTTTCCATTTCCTTCTCCAATGCATGAAAGTGAAAAGTGAAAGTGAAGACACAAATAGGTACAAATTAGAACCACCCAAACAGAAATACACATTGAGCAAACTCTAGGAGGATTCTAAACACAAATCCTCTGTTGTCCACTCCTTGTGGGATCAGCAAGCATCAAGCATATGTGTGATAATACACAGAGTTGCTAAACAAGGAAAGTCACTCAAGCTTTAGTATCTAAAAGTTTTGGTTGGGACTTCATTCTTTTTCTTTCTTTCTTTTTGTTGTAACCACACCATGTGGCTTGTGGGATCTTAGTTTTCTGACCTCAGCAGTCAAAGCATGGAGTCCTAACAAACCACTGGACCACCAGGGAATTCCTGGGGTTTTACTTTATAGGGATATTTGGTTTGATCATTGGTCATGCTATTGAACACAATTTCCGGCTTCACTCATCTCTCCAGATATCTGATTGGTATCAGGTTGCTCTAAGTGCTAGTCCTCACATACTTGGTCCATTGCCAGCCTCTCTCCTATGTCATCTCCTTCCTATATCTAGGGGACCACCCTGAGCCACCTCAGTATAAACTATCAGGTATAGTCAGAACCCACCATAAATAACAATGACACTTCTATCGGTAGGGAAGATCCAAGAGTTTAGATGGGGACTTCCTAGGAACTGGAGACAAAGACCAACCAAATTCATTATTAGAAAAATGCTTAATCATAATCAAAATGAGCTAAAGAATACTTGTATAGTACAGTCAACATTCACTATAAAAATTGAGAAACAAAATCAGTATTCTCACTTAGTAACTCTACCTAAACATCAAAGAAAAAATTGGCCCCAGTGCTCTCTGATGGCAAAGCTAGAATTGTCCTCTGAAAATATTTTCAGATGCATTTTAGCATATGGGAAAAAAATAGGATGGTTTCCCCCCAGAGTTCCATATCATAGAAGGTATTAGAAACAATGATGCTTTGAAATGTGTTCCTAATCTTTAGTTAGGACTCTGTTGTTTGTGGGGAGAAGAGATATACTCAGGAATGATCTCATAGGCCAGCAAAGTCTAGAGGATGATTTCTGTGTATGTCTACATAACAAAATAGGAGGAAAATCACATCTCAGATATTTGACAAGCTTACATGAATGTATATGGTTGTATTATCTGTGATCCAGATGCCGAATAATGTTCAGATATTGTGCAATCCAATATAACAAAGTGTTTTAAAATTCATTCCCTGAAGGTGGCCTTGTTTCATTGCTGTTTAGTCGCTCAGTCTTGTTGACTCTTTGACCCCATCAACTGTAGCCTGCCAGGTACCTCTGTCCAAGGGATTATCGAGGCAAGATTACTGGAGTAGGTTGCTATTTCCTATTCCAGGGGATCTTATGGACCCATTGATCAAACCCACGTCTCCTGAATTGGCAGATGGATTCTTTACCACTGAGCCACCAGCTAAGTCAGAAAGTGGCCTAAGTGCAAATACTTATTCACTTACCAGTTGTGCATCTCAGGGAAAGAAAATCAGTTTATAATGTTGATAATACTCGCTCAGAAAACTATGAAATTTAATTAAGAGGATTCAACTAAAGTTGCTGAACAATATTTGTTTTATTGCAAATATTTAACAAATGGGAACTAAGAGTAGTAGTAACAGTAACAGAGTCATCAGCAAAGCCCATTAACAATTCTTGGGAAATAAAAATAGAATATGATAATAAAATAAATGTCTAATATTTTTTCATTTGTGTTTAGTCAAGTCTCATGTGCTCATGCTCATTGGGTACCTCATGCAGAGGCCTTGGCCTCAGAACCTGAGACCAGAGTTCCTAGTGTAAGATGGCTGCAGGAGGAGAAGCCTCAGCTCAGAACAGTGTGCAGAAGTGCAGCTCAGGTAACTGAACTCAAGATGGCGGCGGCAGCGGGCAGTGTGCAGAGAGGATGCCTCAGCACTGAACTTTGGAGCCTGAGGAGCACCACTGTGCAGCTGCCTGGAGAGAACTCCGCCCCCCAGCCTCCACTGACAAAGCCCTAGAAAGCAGCCCTGCCCACTGCCTGTGGGGAGAGCCCTGAAGTAGAGCAGGATCTCACAACCTCTTCATTCTCTGATCAAAGGTAAAGATTTCCTTTGCTTCTGAACCCACTCAATCTCATGCTATTGGCACAAGCAATAGGGGGCAGAAGGACCCTTGTTAGGGACCAACTTGGAAGGGCCAGAAACAGTAGTAGTAGTAGTAGTGACACTAGTCTCAATGGAACATTTAGCATGCTTTCCTTTAATTCAAAATTAGAACATTTACACATGTGCCTTTTAAAACGGAGGAAACACTAATCTTAATTGGAAAACTTTAAAAAAATATGTTTGTGAAAAATAAAGCTCCCATGGGTGAGTAATGTCTGATAGTTAAGAAACTGTCCCAGAAAGAACAATGAGAAAGAGCTCTTGCCTGATGGTCAGGTTGAGAAAAGGATATTCCTTTTTCCTCTTTTTGCATTGCTCCAGTGCCCCTATGAGTACTCATTTAATGTAGCTAAGAGACCACTTCTAGATACTGAATAAGAGTATTCACTTATGTATTCCTGGCTGCCATTGAATTTGTAAGGGCTTTGTTTTGATAAATATCCATTTTTCCCATTTTGAAATTCCATCTCCATAACATGGTACCCAAAGTAGAGTTCCTTCCATTCTTGAGTTGTCTAGGGCCAATCTTTCTGACTATATATTCAGCCTGTTAGCTACATAAGAAGCTGTGTAAATTCATATCTTACCATTGTTGTTGTTTTATAGTTCTTCTGATGAAATGAAAAGTATGACTTTTAATTCTGCTCATTTAGAAGATATACATTTTCCTTCTTTAGTCAAATGCAACTGTCACAGGTCACAATGCAGCTGAATGTTGGTTTTCTGCCCTGAGCCATGAGGCTTGCTAGGAGCCTCTAATAACAGATTATGTACGCATGCTCAGTACTTTCAGTCTTGTTCGACTCTGCAACCCTATCAACTAAAGCTGACAGGCTCCTCTGTCCATGGGATTTTCCAGGCAAGACTACTGGAGTGTGTTGCCATGCCCTCCTCCAGGGGATCATCCTGAAACAGTAAACCCGGGTCTGCTACATTGCAGGCTGATTCTTTATGTCTCAGCCACCAGGGAAGCTAACCACATTTCTTCAGGGGATACTACTAATATAAATTTTCCACTAAATTCAATTAAATATATTTTGTGTTTTTAAAGCTAAAGCTAATAACTACACATGCTAATGTTTATGAAATTACAATTTGCCATCTGAATCACCAGGGAAGCCCCGTTATTGGGAAGATATTTTTGCATACTGATTTCTAAGACAAGTGAAAAGTGAAAGTCACTCAGTTGTGTCCAACTGTTTGTGATCCCATGGACTATTCAGTCCATGGAATTCTCCAGGCCAGAATACTGGAGTGGGTAGCCTTTCCCTTCTCCAGGGGATCTTCCCCATCCAGGGATTGAACCCAGGTTTCCTGCATTGCAGGTGGATTCTTTACCAGCTGAGCCACCAGGGAAGCCCAAGAATACTGGAGTGGGTAGCCTAGCACTTCTCCAGGGGATCTTCCCAACCCAGGATTCAAACTGGGGTCTCCTGCATTACAGGCAGATTCTTTACCAACTGGGCTATGAGGGAAGTTTGTAAGACAAGCAGATAGTGCATTTGTGAAGACAAGTAGATACTGTAATTGTGAAGACAACTTTTGGAACATTAAAATGAGAATAAATTTGAGCTTTTGGATGTATCAATATTATCAGTGGCTAATTTTCTACTCTATGGGGGGAAAAAACAACAACAACAAAAAACTTATCCCATATTTCCAGCATTTACATATTGACGTGCTGCTGCTTAGTTGCTCAGTCCTGTCTGACTCTGCAACCCCATGGGCTTAGCCCACCAGGCCCCTCTGTCCATGGAATTCTCCAGGAAAGAATACTGAAATAAGTTGCCATTTTCTTCTCCAGGGGATTGTCCTGACCCAGGGATTGAACCTGGGTCTCCCACATTGCAGACAGATTCTTCACTATCTGAGCCACCAGGGATAAACACATTTAAAAATACACTGAAATTACCCACATGAATAAAATTCTTTGTGTATGCTCTTCTATATCAACCTTTAAATATTTTCAAATGGTTATTTTCTGTCATCAATGCAAATACAAATATTTCCATGAAACCATTCATGTATTCTAGAAATTTATTATAGTTGTACAATATCACATTATATTAAAATTTCTTTTTTACAAATATACATTAAGTGTGACTTACATCAAAAGTGAACAATTTTCAGTATTTCATTGTATGATACATGTGGTAAGTAATATGGGAAACAGACTCAAATATGGGCAAATGAGTAGTTCATTGTGACAGCTGCTGGCTCGACAAAATCATTATGTCTTATACTAATATATTTTTCCTGTATCTAACTTGTATATCTAAACATCATTAACACTTTAGGAAATATAAGCCTTTCTCCATCTGGCACATGGTTTTTAAAATGCATTTGCTGTAATTTAGAATATCTGTAAACAGCTGGCAAAAAATGTATTTTTATTAAGCTGTTCAGCACCATATTTAAAAGATCTGTAGTGTGCATACATTTCTAAATCGCAGAATACTTTCTTCATCTATCAATTCTGTATACTCCATAATCTTTTTCTAAATTTTGAGAAATTAAGTGGCTTTGTCTTCAATTATGAACCTGTACATCTTCTGTATTTAAATTTTATATGTGGATAATTCAACTGACGTTTGATCTTAAAAATATTAAAGCATGAGAGTCTCCCTTTTTTGTCTGTTTTAACAACAAAGATTTCAGTCACTGTTTCTCAATTCATACAAGATCATTGAATGAATATTTAGTATGCTTTTTCTCTTAGAGTGTCTTTTAACATGTTATACACCATATGTATTTTTTCCTATTGCTAAAAATTAGCTCACGTCCATAGACATCTTATGTGCTGCTGTGCTCAGTCACTCACTCACATCCAACTCTTTGCAACCCCATGGACTGTACCTTGCCAGACTCCTCTGTCCATGGGATTTCCCAGGCAAGAATCCTGCAGTGGATTGCCATTTCTTATTCCAAGGGATCTTCTCCACTCAGGAACTGAGCCTGGGTCTCCTGCATCTCCCGCATTGGCAGGCGGATTCTTTATCACTGATCCACCATGGAAATCCCATAGTTTGAAGATCCATGCTCAATATGACAACTTAGTAGGCAGCAATGCTTAGAAGATGTGCAAAGTAGTATGTTTAACTCAAAAAGACCAGAAGTCAAAGGCAAAACACATGAAGTTTCTAGATTTTATTCTTACTTAAGGTATCCCTTGATTTTAATCTAATTTATTTTCCTATTAAAAGATTCTAAGGAAGCACAGAGATGGTCCAACATATATTGAGTTCTACCTATTGCTAGAGCAGCCCTGTAGTCAAACATAGCTGCACCAAGAAGGGACTAATAGAACAGCACTCTCAATTGACAAAAGCTTGATTCCTGTAACTGGAAATACCATATAGCAATTGCAAGAAATAATAATGATGGTATCAAATTAATCAAAACAATGTTAATCCACTTTATTTGTGGCATCTCTTCTCACAAGAAACTCAGGCTTTTAGAAAGCTTTACAATTGTTTCTGTGTGAGTCTTCAAATATTTCAGCTGCATTCTGAACAAAAAAACAAGCCAATCTACACCTCTTATTTATCACCTATGTGGATGGGAAATTCTATTTTCTTCTGTAACCATAGCTGTGAGCTCTCCAAAACTACTTCACAGTGGACCCTTCTTGAGAGTCCACTAATGTTTCCCAGGGAATGAGATAAGATGTCTTAACATAACTTGTATTTTGTTACATTTTACATAATATGATAATTTTAGCCCCTATCTGACCTCAAATGAACAGAAATTAAAGGAAAATATTATCTAGTGACAGACACTGAACTGTAACCAGAATTTCTCTTCTTTAAATAGAAGAGTTACTGAATCTGGCTCTAAGGTATAGTCTCATTTTCCCTTTGATCAGTTTCCTTTAGGAGGGGCCTCTCATCCTCTACAAAAAGACTTCTAATGAACCTCTACGTTCTATATTCAGTGTTTCCGAACATGTCTGAACCCTAGCACTGATAACAGCCAAGATTCAGGTGATATCCCTGAAATACATAAGTAGAAAAGGAATCAAAATATATTTTTTAAAAATTTGTTTTTTGATAACTCACTAAAATAAAAGTAAATTAACTTTTAAGATATTTCTTGAATTCCCTGCAGGGAAAATCCTGGTTAAGAATCGGCCTGCTAGTGCAGGGTACACAGGAAGATTTCACATTCTACAGGATGATTAAGTCTGTGTGCCACAACCACTGAAGCCTGAAGGCTCTAGAGCCCGTGTTCTGCAACGAGAGAAGCTACTACAATGACAAGCCTGCCCATCGCAGCTAGAAAGTAGGCCCCACTAGTTGCAACTAGAGAAAGCTTGCAGAGAGTAAGGAAGACTCAGTATAGCCAAAAATACATAAATAAATAAAATTTTAAAAATAAAATAAAAATATTTCTAATCAGTAAGTTAAAATACAGTTAACCATTGAACAACATGGGTTTGAACTACGTGAGTCCACTTATAAGTACATTTGTTTTTCACTAAATAGTTACTGCAGTACTATATTTCTCAATTATCTGAATCTACAGAGGGCCCACTGTAATGTTATAAGCAGATTTTTGAATCCAAGGAGGACTGGTGCACCCTAACCCCCACATTGTTCTAGAGTTAAATGTATTATATTGTTTTATGATAAATATCAAATACATTAAAGGTCAAATTATAGAGTCATAAAAACACTTCATTTTACCTTTGTTGACAATCATTTATAATAGTTATAAAAAGAGTATCCCTTACTGATAAAAATTTATTTTTCTCTTTTATTTGAGTTAAACATCTCATCAAGGTTTGTGATACTCAAACTGTTCCCTGTATTCAAACTTGGCCATTACTTCCACTTGTGAATAGTCTTTTATTTAAAAAAAAAAAAACTGTTCTATTTGAACCTCATTAAATTATATGTCTGATTATGTAAATTGTAAATGTTTTAATGACAGAGTTACTTGAAATACATAATGCTACTGACAGCTAATTATATTGTAAATTGCCTTACAGCATGTTTGCTATTTCAATTTTTACTCCTTAGCCAGGAGGTATAAAATTTGTAGTTAAGTATTCAACGTATAATTACTTTAATAAATGTGCCACACCTTGCATATATTTTCAAACTCCTATTTACTAAAAGAATTGCAACTGTACTCCAATAACAACAAAAAACTTAATTCTGCCATATCAAAAGATAATTGAATTTTAAAACTATACCATTTAAATTGAAACATTTTAAGAGCTTTGAAAGCATACTGATATACTTACTGAAAACACAGGTGTAAGTTAACTAAACTATTTTTTTCATATTGTATATAGTTTATTCTAAAAAGTGGCTGTTGTAATTTTTCATTAAAAATAATATGGAAAGTAATATTATATATACATATGTGTGTGTATATATATATGTATATATATATATATATATATAGTAGCTCTTTGTGCAGAAAACATGAAAAAGAATTAGATTATACATGAAGATGATTACAGATATCAACGACTCAAGGCAAAGAAGAAAGAAGAATGAAAACCTATTTTACATATTCATTGTCTGTTTTTATCAAGAACATCATGCTTTGGCAATAAAGATCTGCTGTCTTTAGGAGACCCTGATCAACTAACAGAGCATTCAGACTATACAATTTCTCAAGTCAGCAGAAAATAGTTAACAAGTTGGTAACACAGCTAAAAATGCCCAAAACATAGATAGATGTAATATTGTATATTATATACTATTTACAGATTTTTTTCACTTGTTTTTATGTATTTCAGCATCCCTTCTAGAATATAGCTCATTTGCAACATGTTATGCAAGTACAGAATTGGGAAACAAATTTTGCCTTACTTCAAAATCTTATGATCTCAGAGTCCTCAAGTAGTCTCAGTGCACAGTGTGCAGAAAAGATACATGCTTCACTGCAGCACAATTAACAATAGTCAAGACATGGAAGCAATCTACACGTCCATTGACAGAGGAGTGAATAAAGCAGATGTGGTAGATATGTACAATGGAATATTACTCAGCCATAAAAAGAATGAAATAATACCATTTGCAGCAACATGGTTGGACCTAGAGATTATCTATACTAAGTAAAGTAAGGCACACAGAAGAAGACAAATATCATATGATGTCAATTATATGTGGAATTTAAAAACATGATACAAACCGACTTATTTAGAAAACAGAAACAGACTCACAGACTTATGGCTACGAAAGGGGAAAGGTAGAATGGAGAGATAAACTAGGAGGTTGGAATTAACATATACACACTACTATATATATATATATATATATATATATATATATATATATATATGTAATAAACAAGGACCTACTATATAGTGCAGAGAACTCTACTAAATACTCTGTAGTAACCTATTTGGGAACATAACCTGGAAAAAAAGATATATATGTATGGAGGTAATTGTAATGGGTGTGTGCTTGGTCATTTTTGACTCTGTGACCCCATCGGCTTTCCCAAGCAAGAATACTGGAGTGGGTTGCCATTTCCTCCTCCAGGGAATCTTCCTGCCCCAGGGATTGAACCCATGTCTCCTGCATCTCCTGCACTGGCAGGCAGATTCTTTCCCATTTAAACCACTTGGGAAGCATATGCATAACCAAATCACTTTTCCACACACCTGAAACTAGCATAACATGGTAAATCAACTGCACTGCAATATAAAATAAGTTAATTAGCTAAAAAAGAGTTAACACTGCAGACTGGAGACTCGATCATAAAAAAGACCTACTTGTCCAGTGACTCTTGGCTGGTGGTTGGAAATCTGTGAGAAAACCTTCTAAAAATTTCCTCAGTGATAAAACTGGCTTACTGTGCTAAGGCTGTGGTGGATGCTGCACATTCACTTTCATTCTAGGAGTCTGGGAATTTTGTATGTTCTTGATAGGATGTCATTAAGGGTCTAACTCCAAATTTTGTTGTTTTATTGGAAATACTAAATTCTGAGTCTTCTACCATTCTAGCTCACATTTGGGGAAGTTAGTTAGAAAGTAGAAGGCTTGATCCCTTCTTTTGTGCTGACATGAAATTCAAACTATGAGACCCTCATCTCAGACCCATCATTTAAGCACCATAAAAACCTTCAGCTGGTCTCCTTTCCAAAATCTGTTTGGGTGCCATGCTGCTCCCACTTTTTCACCAGCAAGTCTTATTATGTGAGTATAACCCTCTTCATATATAGAACTCTTCTTTTTATGTCACATTTCTACTCAGGAAATGGCAATCCACTCCAGTTTTCTTGCCTGGGAAATCCCATGACAGAGGACCCTGTTGTGATACAATATGTGGGGTTCCAAGAATTAGCAACTAAACCACCACCACCTATTCCAGTAGGATTAATACTTGGCTAGATTCACTCATATAGTTGATCTAGATACCACTTCTCTATGTATAGTGAATTTCATAAACAGTTGTTTCAGTAATGTGCGCTGATTCAAAGAATGATTTTTTCTACAGTCTTTTCCAACTCAAATCAAATGATATATGATAATAAATGATCACTGTCAGAAATAACAGCACAATTTCTTGCTCAGTCACTCAGTTGTGTCTGACTCTTTGTGACCTCATGGACTTCAGCATGCCAGGCTTCCCTGTCCTTCACCATCTCCAGGAGTTTGCTTTAACTCATGTCCATTGACTTGGAGATGCCATCCAAACATCTTATCCTCTGTTGTTCCCTTCTTCTCCTGCCTTCAATTTTTCCCAGCAGGAAGTTGAGTTTTTAATAATATCTTTCAAATTCATTATCAGTTTAATTTTTAATATAAAATTATTAAATATCAGTATATGATTATCAAAACAATGCATATATAAAATCTCCTATATTTGATATTCATTAAAATAAAATATTCTGTTTGTGTCTTAATTTGATGTGAGACTTATTTAAAATCATTAAATGTACAGAAAGATATTAATATTTCCTGAAACTGGGTCCAAATATTTTCCTTTTTATAACTATAGACCCTAAGAAAATTTGTTCACATAAAAAAGTGTGAATAAATAGAAGTGTAGTGTATTTTATAGTGATGTCAGTCAACTTCTTGTACTCCTCTTGATTTACATGTCCATAATTTCAGTGATTTATTATGAAAAAGTGTTTTAATGATCTATAGTAATATAAAAACTGTACTGTGCTTTTTTTTATCCAATATGCTTAGAACAACAACAAAAATAAATGGACTGGTTTAAAAAGATTTGTTACTCAGGAATTGGCATTTTCCATTTTTTCAATAACTTTATCAGTTAAGCACTATGTCCCTTTGTTTGTTCTACTGAATTTTTTTTTTTTTACTTCTACTTTTTTTTTTTTTTTTTTTACTTCTTTTTTACTTCTTCTCTGGGAAGATTCCAAATACATGTGGAATATGTGAGTAGGTACAATGTTGAAAGTGCAATTAAGAATGATTCACAGATAAATTTTTATAAGGGTCAGTTTTAAGGAAAAGTGTAAATAGAGTATAGATTATTTGAAGTATAATGAGCTTTGGAAAGTATCATATTTCCTAAGATAGCCTTGTGCCTGCTCAGTCGCTTCAGTCATGTCCAACTCTTTGTGACCTCATGGACTGTAGCCGCCAGACTCCTCTGTCCATGGGGATTCTCCAGGCAAGAATATTAAAGTGGGTTGCCATGCCCTCCTCCAGGGGATCTTCCCAACCCAGGGATGGAATCAGTGTCTCATGTCTCCTGTATTGGCATTCAGGTTCATTACCACTAGCGCCACCTGGGAAGCCCCTCATCATACTGTTCTGACTTCAACTTGATCACTGTTCACATATCTAACTGTAAGAACATTCTACAGCAGGCCCACAAGCCCCAATAAAGAAGCTAACTCAAATTGCATAGGTTGAAGGAATGATAAGGTAGAAAGCATAAATAATGTGAATTTTTAGAAGAGAGATTCAAGTACAAGAGTAAGTGCTTCTCTAGGAGTGCCCATAAACTGTTCTAGCATTCTGTGATTATAAGTAAGAAAGAAGAGAGAGACAGAGATTACATAAAAAGCATATTAAATGACTTCAGAGATTTTATTTGAAAGAAAAGTATGATTTAATTTGAACATAGCAGGACACAAAATAGAAGTGGGAGAAGATAATTAAATGGAAAATATGTTCATTTGAAGATTTTTTATTAACATATTCTCCCCATTCTTAATGGGGAGATAGTCTTTAATTCCAGATAATCACTTTAATTGCTGTTTTTTTTATACTGCATTTGAAAATGTTACCGATGTTGAGAGAAGAATCCTGAAATATACATACATGTCAAAGACGTTGCTATTTTATTATATGGTTTGATGAGAACAATTTAGCTTTTTATTCCACAGTGAGGGAAAATTCAATTTATATAAAGTGACATACTACTAAGATGATTTAGAAATATTTTATTAAAGTGTAGGAAAATGGTTTTCTAATATAATCAATTATTTTTTCATGATTCTATTGAAATTGACACTTTGATTCCTTTGTTTCTTTTTCCTCCAATTTTTTTCCCTTTTGAATTTTAAAAATATACTTTTAATTGGAAGATGTGGGCATGCTACATAGCTTCAGTCATGTCTGGTTCTTTGCAACCCATGGCAAGGGTGAACGTTGACAATCTAGGAATCAGCAAACTAAAATGGACTGGAATGGGTGAATTTAACTCAGATGACCATTATATCAACTACTGAGGGCAGGAATCCCTCAGAAGAAATGGAGTAGCCATCATGGTCAACAAAAGAGTCCGAAATGCAGTACTTGGATGCAATCTCAAAAACGACAGGATGATCTCTGTTCGTCTCAAAGGCAAACCATTCAATATCACAGTTATCCAAGTCTATACCCAACCAGTAATGCTGAAGAAGCTGAAGTTGAACGGTTTTATGAAGACCTACAAAATCTTTTAGAACTAATACCCAAAAAAGATGTCCTTTTCATTATAGGGGACTGGAATGCAAAAGTAGGAAGTCAAGGAACACCCGGAGTAACAGGCAAATTTGGCTTTGCAGAATGAAGCAGGGCAAAGACTAATAGAGTTTTGCCAAGAAAAGGCACTGGTAAGAGCAAACACCTTCCAACAACACAAGAGAAGACTCTACACATGGACATCACAAGATGGTCCACACCAAAATCAGACTGATTATATTATATGCAGCCAAAGATGGAGAAGCTCTATACAGTCAACAAAAACAAGACCAGGAGCTGACTGTGGCTCAGATCATGAACTCCTTATTATCAAATTCAGACATAAATTGAAGAAAGTAGGGAAAACCGCTAGACCATTCAGGTATGATCTGAATCAAGTCCCTTACGATTATACAGTGGAAGTGAGAAATAGACTTAAGGGCCTAGATCCGATAGAGAGAGTGCCTCATGAACTATGGAATGAAGTTCATGATATTGTACAGGAGACAGGGATCAAGACCATCCTCATGGAAAAGAAATGCAAAAAAAGCAAAATGGCTGTCTGGGGAGGCCTTACAAATAGCTGTGAAGGGAAGAGAGGTGAAAAGCAAAGTTGGAGATACCAAGGGAACATTTCATGCAAAGAAGGGCTTGATAAAGGACAGAAACGTCCTAACAGAAGCAGAAGATATTAAGAAGAGGTGGCAAGAACACATGGAAGAACTGTACAAAAAAGATCTTCAGGAACCAGATAATCATAATGATGTGATCACTAATCTAGAGCCAGACATCCTGGAATGTGAAGTCAAGTGGGCTTTAGAAAGCATCAATATGAACAAAGCTAGTGGAGGTGATGGAATTCCAGTTGAGCTGTTTCAAATCCTGAAAGATGATGCTGTGAAAGTGCTGCACTCAATATGCCAGCAAATTTGGAAAACTCAGCAGTGGCCACAGGACTGGAAAAGATCAGTTTTCATTCCAATTCCAAAGAAAGGCAATGTCAAAGAATGTTCAAACTACTGCACAATTGCACTCATCTCACATGCTAGTAAAGTAATGCTCAAAGTTCTCCAAGCCAGGCTTCAGCAATATGTGAACTGTGAACTCCCTGATGTTCAAGCTGGTTTTAGAAAAGGCAGAGGAACCAGAGATCAAATTGCCAACATCCGCTGGATCATGGAAAAAGCAAGAGAGTTCCAGAAAAACATCTATTTCTGCTTTATTGACTATGCCAAAGTCTTTGATTGTGGGGATCACAATAAACTGGAAAATTCTGAAAGACATGGGAATACCAGACCACCTGACCTGCCTCCTGAGAAATCTGTATGCAGGTCAGGAAGCAACAGTTAGAACTGGACATGGAACAATAGACTGGTTCCAAATAGGAAAAGGAGTACGTCAAGGCTATATATTGTCACCCTGCTTATTTAACTTATATGCAGAGTACATCATGAGAAACGCTGGACTGGAAGACACACAAGCTGGAATCAAGACAGCTGGGAGAAATATCAATAACCTCAGATATGCAGATGACACCACCCTTATGGCAGAAAGTGAAGAGGAGCTAAAAAGCCTCTTGATGAAAGTGAAAGAGGAGTGCGAAAAAGTTGGCCTAAAGCTCAACATTCAGGAAACGAAGATCATGGCATCTGGTCCCATCACTCCATGGGAAATAGATGGGGAAACAGTGGAAACAGTGTCAGACTTTATTTTTTTGGGCTGCAGACTCACTGCAGATGGTGACTGCAGCCATGAAATTAAAAGACACTTGCTCCTTGGAAGAAAAGTTATGACCAACCTAGCAGTATATTCAAAAGCAGAGACATTACTTTGCCGACTAACGTCTGTCTAGTCAAGGCTATGGTTTTTCCTGTGGTCATGTATGGATGTGAGACTTGGACTGTGAAGAAGGCTGAGCACCAAAGAATTGATGCGTTTGAGCTGTGGTGTTGGAGAAGACTCTTGAGAGTCCCTTGGACTGCAAGGAGATCCTACCAGTCCATTCTGAAGGAGATAAACCCTGGCATTACTTTGGAAGGAATGATGCTAAAGCTGAAACTCCAGTACTTTGGCCACCTCATGAGAAGAGTTGACTCATTGGAGAAAACTCTGATGCTGGGAGGGATTAGGGGCAGGAGGAGAAGGGGACGACCGAGAATGAGATGGGTGGATGGCGTCACGGACTCGATGGACGTGAGTCTGAATGAACTCCGGGAGATGGTGATGAACAGGGAGGCATGGTGTGCTGCGATTCACGTGGTCGCAAAGAGTCGGACATGACTGAGCGACTGAACTGAACTGATAGACTGTAGCCCACCACGCTCCTCTGTCCATGGCATTCTCCAGGCAAGAATACTGGAGTGGGTTGCCATGCCCTCCTCAGGGGAATCTTTCCAACTCAGGAATTGAACCTGTGTCTCGCTTCTGCTGCCTTGGAGGTGGGTATTTATCACTAGCACCACCTGGGAAACCCAATTGAAGGATGATTGCTTTACAATGTTGTGTTGGTTCTGAGTACAACAACACAAATCTCCACCCCCCTTGAACCTCCCTGCCACCCACCCCATCCCACCAATCTACGCTGTCACAGAGCACCAAGTTGAATTCCATGTGTTATAAAACAACTTTCCACTAGCTGATTCCTTTGCATAACATTTTAATTGAAAGCTCTGAGATTGAAAGTTTAGACTTATTTATTGATGGCTGGGAAAGTTTTTGAACTTTTTTTTTCATGTCATTATTCTGTATTAGAAAGAACAAATTTGACTCCATGTTGGATCTGTTCCTTTTACTTTATACTTTGTATTCTATTGTTTTTGCTGTAATTTAAGAATTAATGCCTATAGCCTGCAATATATAGAATAGCTCATTCTCAAGGCTCTGACTTCCAAAGGTATAATATTTTTTCATCCTTTTAGAGACAAAAAGTTACAGAACAGAAAATAACATTTGTCTTGCTGGGGATTTATAGGAACACCATGACCTGACCTACAGGGACAGCAGCAAGAAGAAAGGATTCTGACACTTGAGAAGTTTGCAATAACTTTTCAGATCCCTTCCTCTCTGAGCATGAAAGAAACCTGAATTATAAGTCACGTAACATGGTTCTTTGGGACATTAGTCCACAATCTTCTCAGTATGCTGGCTTTCTGAATAAAGTTGCTATGGCTTGCCTCAACAACTCATCTCTCAATTTATTAGTCTATCATGTAGCAAGCAGTATGAGCTTGTACTCAGTAACTAATCTTTTCTCATAATATCCCTTTGACAATTTTGAATATCATCATAGATGTTTAATGTCTGTTAATCTACTTGTCTTCAACCTATTTTATATGAATTCTATATACATGAAGAATTAAGTAAAATTCATGACAGTAAGGAGTTTCCTTAGCTCATTTTTTTGTAGCATGGAGACTGTGTATATATTGATTGCTAAAATATTTGCAACTTTATGGCTCCAGCTGAAAGTTTCTTCCACTCTTTACATAGGAAGTGTGGATATCCAGATATGTTCCTCAGTCCCATTAGTTCTATTGTTGCCTTGTTTTTCTGTATAATCTCTAAACTGTTCTCTATCTCCATCCTGGTAAATTAATGGTATCTAGAGACAATATCACCCACTCCAGTACTCTTGCCTGGAAAATCCCATGGATGGAGGAGCCTGGTGGGCTGCAGTTCATGGGGTCACTAAGAGTCGGATACGACTGAGCGTCTTCACTTTCACTTTTCACTTTCATGCATTGGTGAAGGAAATGGCAACCCACTCCAGTGTTCTTTCCTGGAGAATCCCAGGGACGGGGGAGCCTGGTGGGCTGCCATCTATGGGGTCGCACAGAGTCGAACACGACTGAAGTGACTTAGCAGCAGCAGCAGCAGAGACTATATCACTTCTTTCTTGTCCTGACATGGGTGTTACTTGATTTCCATTCCCATTTATCTGGCAGACATAAAACTTAAGAGAAAGAAAAGAATGGAGACATTTATGTCATCTTGGATAATCTGCTTGCAGAGCCACAATCTAAAGTGTTCCACTATAAAGAGAAGAAAAGACTGAAGTTTATTGTTTCATCAGGAGTAAGTGTTAGTTGCTCAGTCATGCCCGACTCTTTGCGACCCCATGGACTGCAGCCCATCAGGCTCCTCTGTCCATGGAGATTTTTCAGGCAAGGATACTGGATTGGGTTGCCACTTCCTTCATCAGGAGTAGTTTTCCTTAACTATGAAACATTTGTCTTCTATCAAATAGTAAAACTTACTTGTGTGTTTCATGCTTCCCAGTTGGTGCATGGTAAAGAATCTATATGCCAACACAGGAAATGCAACAAATGCAGATTCGATCCCTGGGTCAAGATGATCCCCTCGAGAAGGTAATGGCAACCCTCTCCAGGAGTTTTGCCTGGACAGAGGAGCCTGGTGAGTTACAGTCCATGGGGTTGCAAAGAGTTGGATATGACTGAACACACACATAATTGTGTATTTTATTCTCTGGAACAGCTATTCGTATTTATTTATTTATTTACTTTTTTCTGTTTTCAGTCATGTCCTAGCCTTGAACAAGAAGAGATCGATGAGTAAATTTGTCTAGTGATTTACTAGACCTTACACTCCATTTATTGTGGGAAATCTCATTCCTTTATTAATGCTATTATTTGCTAAGCAGCATATGCCAAATGCTGTAGCTGAAATTGCTTGGTTTCTCAAATCAATCCTTTGAAAAACAACCTTTTCTTTAGTGTTAAATAACTTACCAAATTGGCTTCAAGTGAAGCTATGCTAAATGTCCAAAACTGGCTTGTAAAATAACTGCCCACTGCAGCTACAAGTTCAAACCTACATTAATATTCATTTGGCATCTTTCCAAACCAATTATTTCAGATTTAAAATTTTATTCTCCATAGGAACATTCCCTAACTTTTATATCTGTCCATTTTTAACTTACTTTCAGTCATTATCCTTTTTTAAAAAAAATATGAATGTTGTGTTAATTTACAAAAATAAACTAAACTGACAAAAACATAACTGAATTACAAGTAAATACTCAACTGTGATAATTTAAGATAATAATAAAAAGTAATGATTAATGTTAATATTTACAAAATTTATATGCATTTACTTTTTAATACTAACCCCTGTGTTGCTGTAAGTAAAGAATATAAGAAGAATATAAGAGAGATGAAAGGGTCATCCTTATAAATCAAGATTACAAATGCATTATTTTTTTTGTTTCTATAAGGAGAAAAACATTACTATTTACTAATTTATCATCATATTTTTGTATACATTATCATTATTAGTTTTAAATAACTTTGGCTTTAATCATAAACTCAAATACTATTATTATGTATATTACAATAATTGAAATGACTTGACCAATGTCTTCTGTTGTCAGTGAACTGCACAGAAAAATTATCCAAAATGTGAAAGTAAGTCAAAAGAATATATAGTAGGATTACAATGTCACGCCAGCTATTGCTCAACAAGTTCCTCTACCCTTAGGTTTACTTAATTATTTAGGGGAATGTTCCCATGCGCTGACTTTGCTGTTTACTGTTTGATTAATGCCCATACAATGTAAAATGTTTGCTACTATGCAGATTGCTGTCAAAGAGAAAAGACAATCCCCAAATTAATGGAATTATTATCCTTTTAGCATTATCATTTTCCTGATATCCTCATTAAGTGGTGAAAAAAACCTTTGACATGTTCATACCATACTTGTAGAAAAGTATGTTTTTATCTTTTTAAAAATTGTATTTTGTCAATTAAAATATAGTTCCTTATGTTTAATTATTGAATTTAATATTATATATTTAGCCACCATAGTTGAAGTTAAGTCAAAGAGTTAGTTGCAAGTTTAATGTCTTTCTTTGACTAAAAATATTTAACTTTCTATAATTGACCAAAATAAAGAATTTTTAAAGATAAGCGTTAATTCCCATTTGATTATACAACTGACAAAAGTTGTACAGATTGATGAATTTTCTGAAACTTTCACTTTGATCTCAATGCCATTTAGCTCTTGACTTATTCCAGCTCAATAACCATTTTAAGAGGCAGATTTGTTCACTGGTTTATGTGTCTTCATTTCCTTTTGTAAAGTGTATAAACCCTGAATTCTTTTTATCCCCTCTCTCACTTGGCTCTTTATACTGTCTAAATGGAATTAATTTCTTCTGCTTTTCTCTATCCTATGCTAGTTGCCCACAGAAATCTATAGTCAAGTGCATTCTCCTTCCATTTTTACAATTCAACTTAGTTTATAAGAAGGATTTAGGTATGAGCTTCTCTTATCTGCCAGGAGCCAAAATATTTCTCATCACATTTCTTATTGAAACTATGCATGCAAGTTTAACTCAAAGGCAACAATAAATGAAAATTTAAAAATTGTATATCATTTACAAAGTATATTAAGTAAACATTTTTCTCATAAAGCCTCCTCTATTGAAACATATGTAAAAATGTCAGGCACTAAATAGGTAAATTTTACTTGGATTGAGGAATCAATATAAGGAAATGATTTCATTTGCACGATGTAAATATTCATAGCTTTTAAAGTCAAAATTGATAAAATAGAAAAATACTTCCTTTTATCCCACTGAACATATTGCATTTCTACTGGGAGAAGGTAGCTTATAAGACAGAGAAAAAAGTGTTGGAATTTTCAAAGTATCCAGCCTGATGTGTTGATGTGTTTCTTCACACATATTCTGGCAGCTCTGAGGTTTCTTTGTCAATCAGAAGTACATGAGATATTACTAGTGAAAGGCATTACCATATCCCAACAAATTTATCTTGCCATCAGTACCAGTCTAAACCAGAGGATTTTATTTTCCACTATTAAAGAATATAAAATAATGTGAATCAACCTAATTCATATTATTCTTCTTGTAAATCATCTTATTCAAATAGTCTCTCTGTTCACTTAAGCTCTGGTGCAAACACTAGAAAGAGATATTCATATTCTCTTTGCACTGCAAATTGTACTTCCTCAGAAACTACTGAGTAACATTTACAATGTTACTTTTAACATTCTTATTTACATGGTATCGTTTTCCCCTATATAAATTGAGGAAATCAACCTACTTTAGATCTTTCTCTGAAATCTTTCTCATGCATACTTCCTCTTTGCTTATTCTGGGAATTAGAATAGAGGTTATTTTCAAATAAACCATTATTATCTTCTTTGTGGCACTGCCATTCTATTTTAGGAAAGTATGTTTTTCAAGGTTTGGTCATAGAAGAGAGCCACTATGAGTGATAAAAAAAAGAAATTTATTATGCTGATATGATCCTATATAATTGTGAAGCTGAGGTAGGCCCACCACAAAGTCTGTTACCTGGCATCTGGTACTTGTTCTGAAGTCAGCAGGCCTGGCTACCAGGAAGGAGAGATGAACATGAAAAGGAGTAGTCACACAAACCAGTTCCATCAGGGATGAACTGAAAGCCATTGAAATGAATCCATGTTTGTCTCTGATTACCTCTATCTTCCTACCTCAATGTGACTTGCAAAAGTACTGGTGCACTATATCCCAGAACTCTGTATGCACCATGCCTAGGAACTGAGGAAGCTAAGCAAAGAGATGAGGTGGAAGCCGAGGGAATTACATTTTAGCAGCTGCACTAATGAGATGGAGAATTTGGAGGAGCCTAGTGCCCTGAAACCACCAGTTACCACCAGAATGACTCAGCTGAGTCTGACAATGTGCTTGAGCTGAAGAAGTTCTTGGACTTCTACCGTTATTCCGTGCTTCACTCCCCGCATGCTGCCCCCACCAGCCCCCGCACCGCTAAGTCCTGTGAAATTTACCTTGCCATCATTGTTCACTGTATTTTTAAATTGTAATTTCCCCATTTGCTGTTGTTTTCATTCATCATGAACTTGTTCATGTGTGTGTGCTCAGTTCACTCCGTCTTGTCGAACTCTTCTGTGATCCCATGGATGGTAGCCCACAGGCTTCTCTGTCCATGGGATTTTCCAGTCAAGAATATTGGAGTGGGTTGCCATTTCCTCATCCAGGGAATCTTCCCAACCCAGGGACTGAACCCATGTCTCCTGCATTGGCAGGCAGATTCTTCACCACTGAGCACCTGGGAAACCCTTAATTTGTGTGCTGCTGCTGCTAAGTCGCTTCAGTTGTGTCCGGCTCTGTGCGACCCCATAGATGGCAGCCCATCAGGCTCCACAGTCCCTGGGATTCTCCGGGCGAGAACACTGGAGTGAGTTGCCATTTCCTTCTCCAATGCATGAAGATGAAAAGTGAAAGTGAAGTCACTCAGTCATGTCCGACTCTTAGCGACCCCATGGATTGCAGCCTACCAGGCTCCTCCATCCCTGGGATTTTCCAGGCAAGAGTACTGGAGTGGGATGCCATTGCCTTCTCTGTTAATTTGTGTATATAGGGCTTAATACTATTTTCCAGGAAATTAGTATACATAGAGAACTTTCAATTTGTTGAACATCTGGGAAGCTTTGATTTCTTTTAAAAATTCTGAGCTACTGAACAACTTTGTTATTGGTGGTAGTGGTAGTGCTATTTTAGCTTCTGTCTCTGTTATATTGTTACTCTTATTATTGACTTGATACATCTAAGAGCACTGCTTCATTTATGCCTTCCTTTATATCTTCTTTTTTCCTCATAATGATTATCAATGATTATATTGATTTTTTAAACTTCAGTATTTTCAGTGGTACAGTTAGATATTTCTTCCCAAATTTTCATTATAATAAATGATCTCATGCTTTCCTCGTGGTTCAGATGGTAAAGTATCTGCCTGCAATGCAGGAGACCCAGGTTTGATCCCTGGGCTGGGAAGATCCCTTGGAGAAGGGAATGGCTGCTACCCACTCCAATATTCTTGCCTGAAAAACACAATGGGCAGAGGAGGCTGGCAGGCAACAGTCCGTGGGGTTGCAAAGAGTCGGACACAACTGAGCAACTAACACTTCCAACATCTGCAGATACTTGCCTGTTTCACTGACTCCTCTGGTGGTTCAGTAGGTAAAGAATCAACCTGTAATGCAGGAGAACTGAATTTGATCCCGGGACCGGGAAGGTCCACTGGAAAAGGAAATGGCAACCTACTCCAGTATTCTTGCCTGGAAAAGAAATCCCATGGACAGATGAGCCTGGCGGGCTATAGTCCATGGGGTCACAAGAGTTGCACACGACAGTCACTAAACCACAATCAACATCTATGTCATCTCAGGATATTCTTTTCCATAGTAAGTAAAGTGTCCTTTATTTGTCCTTTATTTTACATGTTGTTCTAGTTGTTTTAATTTTTAGGAGTGAATTATTTGGATGTTGCAGTGTTATCCATGTTCAGTCCACTGTCAGGTGTTAATTAAGAAAAAACTGCAATTTTCATCATTGTTATTATCTATTGAGTTAAGGAGAACAACTCAGGTTTCAAAGGCTCTTTCATTCCATGAACAACTAGATATTTCTCCTGATTGAATATGTACTTTTCTGCTTTGATGATATTTTAAATTTATCTTTGTGATTATTTTCTTTTTTTAAATATAAGTTTATTTATTTTAATTGGAGGTTAATTACTTTACAATATTGTATTGGTTTTGCCATACATCAACACAAATCCACCACAGGTATACACGTGTTCCCCATTCTGAACCCCCCTCTCTCCTCCCTCCCCATACCATCCCTCTGGGTCGTCCCAGTGCACCAGCCCCAAGCATCCAGTATCATACATCAAACATAGACTGGCGATTTGTTTCATATATGATATTATACATTTCAATGCCATTATCCCAAATCATTCCACCCTCGCCCTTTCCCACAGAGTCCAAAAGACTGTTCTATACATCTGTGTCTCTTTTGCTGTCTCGCATACAGGGTTATCATTACCATCTTTCTAAATTCCATATATATGTGTTAGTATACTGTATTGATGTTTTTCTTTCTGGCTTACTTCACTCTGTATAATAGGCTTCAGTTTCATCCACCTCATTAGAACTGATTCAAATGTATTCTTTCTAATGGCTGAGTAATACTCCATTGTGTATATGTACCACAGCTTTCTTATCCATTCGTCTGCTGATGGACATCTAGGTTGCTTCCATGTCCTGGCTATTATAAACAGTAATGTGATGAACATTGGGGTACACGTGCCTCTTTCAATTCTGGTTTCCTCAGTGTGTATGTGAAGCAGTGGGATTGCTGGGTCATAAGGCAGTTCTATTTGCAGTTTTTTTTTTAAGGAATCTCCACACTGTTCTCCATAGTGGCTGTACTAGTTTGCATTCCCACCAACAGTGTAAGAGGGTTCCCTTTTCTCCACACCCTATCCAGCATTTATTGCGTGTAGACTTTTGGATCACAGCCATTCTGACTGGTTTGAAATGGTACCTCATTGTGGTCTTGATTTGTATTTCTCTGATAATGAGTGATGTTGAGCATCTTTTCACGTGTTTGTTAGCCATCTGTATGTCTTCTTTGGAGAAATGTCTATTTAGTTCTTTGGCCCATTTTTTGATTGGGTCGTTTATTTTTCTGGACTTGAGCTGCAGGTGTTGCTTGTATATTTTTGAGATTAGTTGTTTGTCAGTTGCTTCATTTGCTATTATTTTCTCCCATTCTGAAGGCTGTCTTTTCATCTTGCTTATAGTTTCCTTTGTGAAGCTTTTAAGTTTAATTAGGTCCCATTTGTTTATTTTCGCTTTCATTTCCAGTATTCTGGGAGGTGGGTCATAGAGGATCCTGCTGTGATTTATGTCTGAGAGTGTTTTGCCTATGTTCTCCTCTAGGAGTTTTATAGTTTCTGGTCTTACATTTAGATCTTTAATCCATTTTGAGTTTATTTTTGTGTATGGTGTTAGAAAAGTGTTCTAGATTCATGCTTTTACAAGTGATTGACCAGTTTTCCTGGCACCACTTGTTTGTCTTTAATCCATTGTATATTCTTGCCTCCTTTGTCAAAAATAAGGTGTCCATAGGTGCACGGATTTATCTCTGGGCTTTCTATTTTGTTCCATTGATCTATATTTCTGTCTTTGTGCCAGTACCAGACTGTCTTGATGACTGTGGCTTTGTAGTAGAGCCTGAAGTCAGGCAGGTTGATTCCTCCAGTTCCATTCTTCTTTCTCAAGATTGTTTTGGCTATTCGAGGTTTTTTGTATTTCCATACAAATTGTGAAAATATTTGTTCTAGCTCTGTGAAAAATACTGTTGGTAGCTTGATACAGATTGCATTGAATCTGTAGATTGCTTTGGCTAGTATACTCATTTTCACTATATTGATTCTTCTGATCCATGACCATGGTGTATTTCTCCATCTATTAGTGTCCTCTTTGATTTCTTTCACCAGTGTTTTATAGTTTTATGTATATAGGCCTTCTGTTTCTTTAGGTAGATACATTCCTAAGTATTTTATTCTTTTAATTGTAATGGTGAGTGGAACTGTTTCTTTAATTTCTCTATTTTCTCATTATTAGTGTATAAGAATGCAAGGGATTTCTGTGTGTTGATTTTATTTCCTGAAACTTTACTATATTCATTGATTAGTTCTAGTAATTTTCTGGTGGAGTCTTTAGGTTTTTCTATGTAGAGGATCATGTCATCTGCAAACGATGAGAGTTTTACTTCTTCTTTTCCAATTTGGATTCCTTTTTTTTTTTTTTTTTCTTTTTCTGCTCTGATTGCTGTGGCCAAAACTTCCAAAACTGTGTTGAATAGTAGTGGTGAAAGTGGGCACCCTTGTCTTTATTTTCATTATTCTGTTTTGTTGTTTTTTTTTTAATAAATCTGATGACACTTTTATATCACTATTCATACACATATTTTCCACTCTTTTTACACCTTTCCTGATCATATAATCCCTTAATACACTGGGATCCAACTGATACGCATTTGTATTTTTATGATTTTCAAGTTGTCCAGTTTTTCTCTATAGGCAGGACTTCTGTTCTTTATTCATCAATGGAAACTAAAAAAACCTATGAACAGAATTTATAGTCTTGACTTTCCATGTATTTATCTATACTGAAAAATAGAATGACAGGATTGCATTTTTTTACATGAATCCTGTCTGAAGACCCCTGGTTGAACAGAAGTTGAATGTTATTTTTAAACATTAATGTCATATATATTAATAACTACTTTAAAACACTCCAGTTTTTAAAATTATTTTAGCCCTTTTATTACAGATGTCATTTTTCTTTAATTATATCTTTTGAATTTCAAAATATCTTTCATATTTTTACCATATTTGGGTTAGAGACATATATTCAATATAATTCAAATTTTGACTATGTGCACTTTCTGGTTTTAAGAAATTTCTCCAAGTTTTTTCTTTAAGATCGGGGAAGAGAAATCCTAATACTCAGCAAGTGTACAGAAATCATACATTTTGTTTGTTGTTGGGTTTTTGATTGGTTGGTTTTTCATTTTCTCTGTTATCTGGACTTCAGCCTCCAACCAAACTTATAGCTGTAGCAATGGTTGCAATTGGAGTCTCCAAGGACCAAAATTTAGAGAGTCTGGTAACTTTTCCAAAATTTGGAGTTGTGATTGCAAGAGGATGCTGATTTTTTTTTTTTTTTTCTTCTCACTGATCTCCCATCACTTAACCCTGGATGTGGTTTTAGTTGCTGAGGTTCAGGGCAGAGTGAATTAACTAAAGCAATTCCATCTTTATGACTGGAAGAATGAAAAATGCAACCATAGGGAACCAAAAATTACCACAGAGATCAAAGAAAAGGGAGAACTCAGGAAAGCAACCGTACAAAATTTTTATGACTTCCTTGGCTCACCACTGATTTCAAGAAGAGTCAAATAAAAAGTGAAACCTTCCTTTTACTTTCTGAAAAGCCAAAAAAAAAAAAAAAAAAAGGAGCAAAAGAAACCAAAGAAAGCAAAAGAAAGGATACAATAGTTACATGTGCTAAATCAATACATTTGAAAGTAGAATTGTAATAAACATATAACCAATACACTTATTTGAAGTGATCAATGCAGTGGATAAATGTTTAGCAAGACTGATCACAACAACGGCAACAAAAAATAGAGGACACATATTACCAATATCAGGAATGAAAGCTTTGGATATAAAAAAAAAGACACCATACACATCAAGAGAATGAGGGAATATTGTGAAGAAATCTATAACACAATTTTAGTGGCAAAAATGAAATAAACCAATACCTTGAAATCTATAAATTACTATAAATTACTTAAGTTGACATGGTGAATCTCTATAGTATTCTAAATATCTGGAAATCAAAACTGTAATTAAAAACATTTCACAGGAAAAAACTTTAGGCCCAAATGGTTTTCCTGGCAAATTTTACCAACATTTAAAGAAGAAATAAGACCAATTCTACAATATCCCTCTCAGAAGATAGAACACAAGAGAATATTTTGTAACTCATTTAATGAGGATAGAATTACCTTCATTTCAAATCAGAGACAGTACAAAGTAGAAAACAGTGTTTAATATCCATCATGTAAAATTCCCCAACAAAATATTAGCAAGTTTAACCAGTCTATTAGACGAATATATCACAACTAAGTATGGTTTATTCAAGGAATGTAAGTCTGGTTCAAAAATAGAAAAATATCAGTTTAGTTTACCTTATTGTGTATCTCAAGGAGGGAAAAGGACATATATGTCAATTGACACAGAAAAGGCACATTGCAAAAAACACATCTATTCAAAATGACAACTGTCACTAATCAAGGAATAGAAGGGAATATTCCTGCCTATAAAAGGAACCTATATTAAGCCTATCTGAAACATTATGCCAAAGGATGAATAACTGAAGGTTTTCACTGTAAGATGAAGAAAAGAACAAGCAAAGATAGCTACACTTACTACCCCTACACTCATATTCAATATTGTAATTGAAGGTAGAAAGGAAGGGGGAGGAAATATTATATCAGTTGAGATCAGCTCATTTGCTCAGTCATGTCTGACTCTTTGTGACCTCATGGACTGCAGTGTGCCAGGCTTCCGTGTCCATCACCAACTCCCAGAGCTTACTCAAACTCATGTCCATCCAGTCTGTGATGCCATCCAACCATCTCATCCTCTGTTATCCCCTTCTCCTCTTGCCTTCAATCTTTCCCAGCATCAGGGTCTTTTTCAATGGGTCAATTCTCAAATCAGGTAGCCAAAGTATTGGAGTTTCAGCTTTAGCATCAGTCCTTTCAATGAATATTCAGACTGATTTCCTTTCAGTTCAGTGCAGTTCAGTCATTCAGTTGTGTCTGACTCTTTGCGACCCCAAGAATTGCTGAGCAGTTAAATCTCCTTACTGACCAAGGGATTCTCAAGAGTTTTCTCAAACACCACAGTTCAAAAGCATCAATTCTTTGATGCTCAGCTTATGGTCCAACTCTCACATCCATACATGGCTACTGGAAAAACCATAGCTTTGACTATATAAGCCTTTGTCAGTAAAGTAATGTCTCTGCTTTTTAATAAGCTGTCTAGGTTTGTCATAGCTTTTTTCTTCCAAGAAGCAAGTGTCTTTTAATTTCATGGCTACAGGTCACCATCTGCAATGATTTTGGAACCCAAGAAAATAAGGATTTTCACTGTTAACATTGTTTCCCCATTTATTTGCCATGAAGTGATGGGACCAGATGCCATGATCTTAGTTTTCTTAATGTTGAGTTTTAAGCCAGCTTTTTCACTCTCCTCTTTCACTTTCATCAAGAGGCTCCTCAGTTCCTCCTCACTTTCTGCTATAAGGATGGTGTCACCTGAGTATCTGAGGTTATTGATATTTCTCCCGTAATTCTTGATTCCAGATTGTGCTTCATTCAACCTGGCATTTCACATCTTGTACTTTGCAGATAAGTTAAATAAGCAGGGTGACAATATACAGCCTTGACATACTCCTTTCCCAATTTGGAACCAGTCTATTGTTCAATGTACTGTTCCAACTGTGTTTCTTGACCTGCACACAGATTTCTCAGATGGTCTGGTAGTCCCATCTCTTTTAGAATTTTCCACAGTTTGTCGTGATCTACAAAGTCAAAGGCTTTGGCATAATCAATAAAGCAGAAGTAGATGTTTTCCTGGAATTCTCTTGCTTTTCCTATGATGCATCAGATGTTGGCAATTTGATCTCTGGTTCTTCTGGCTTTTCCAAACCCAGATTGAACATTCGGGAGTTCTTGTTTTATGAACTGCTGAAGCCTGGTTTGGAGAATTTGAGCATTATTTTGCTAGGGTGTGAGATGAGTCAAATTGTTCAGTAGTTTGAACATTCTTTGGCATTGCCCTTCTTTGGGATTCGAATGAAAACAGACCTTTTCCAGTCCTGTGGCCACTGCTGAGTTCTCCAAATTTGTTGGCATATTGTGTGCAGGACTTTAACAGCACCATCTTTTAGGATTTGGTATAGCTACACTGGAATTCCATCACCTCCACTAGCTTTGTTCATAGTGACGATTCCTAAAACCCACTTGACTTAGCATTCCAAGATGCCTGGCTCTAGGTGAGTGATCATACCATCTTGGTTATCTAGGTCATGAAGATATTTTTTGTATAGTGCTTCTGTGTATTGTTGCCACCTATTCTTAGTATCTTCTGCTTTTCTTAGGTCCCTACCATTTCTGTTCTTTATCAAGCCCATCTTTGCATGAAATGTTCCCTTGTTATCTCTAATTTCCTTGAGGAGATCTCTAGTCTTTCCCATTCTATTGCTTTCCTCTATTTCTTTGTATTGATCTCTAAGGAAGGCTTTCTATCTCTCCTTGCTATACTTTGGAACTCTGCATTCAGATGGGTATATCTTGCCTTTTCTCCTTTGCCTTTAGCTTCTCTTGTTTTCTCAGCTATTTGTAAGGCTTCCTCAGACAAACATTTTGCCTTTTTCATTTCTTTATCTTGGGGATGGTCTTGAACACTGCCTCCTGTACAATGTCACGAACCTTCATCCATAGTTCTTCAGACATTCTCCCTATCAGATCTAATCCCTTGAATCTGTCACTTCCACTGTATAATCATAAGGAAATTGATTTAGGTCATACCTGAATGGTCTAGTGGTTTTCCCTACTCTCTTTAAGTCTGAATTTGATAATAAGGAGTTTATGATCTGAGTCACAGTCAGCTCCTGGTCTTGTTTTTGATGACTGTATAGAGCTTTATATAGAAGTTTCACGGCAAAACTCTGTTAGCCTTTGTCCTGCTTCATTTTGCACTCTAAGAATGAACTTGCCTGTTACTCCAAGTATCTCTTGACTTCCCACTTTTGATTCCAGTCCCCTATGATGAAAAAGGCTTATTTTTTGGGTGTTAGTTCTAGGAGCCCTTGTAGTTCTTTTTGGAACTGTTCAACTTCAGCATCACTGGCTGGGGCATAGAATACAAATATGCACAGTACATCACATGAAATGTTTGGCTGGTTGGCTCACAAGTTGTAATCAAGATTGCCAGGTAAAATATCAGCAATCTCAGATATAAAGAGGATCCCACTCTAATGGCAAAAAGTTAAGAGGAACTAAGGAGCCTCCTGATGAAGGTGAAAGAGGAGAATGAAAAACCTTGCTTAAAATTCAACATTCAAAAACAAAGATCATGGCATTCAGGTGGATCACTTCATACAAATATAGGAGGAAAAATGGAAACAGTGACAGTCTCTGTTTTCTTGGGCTCCAAAATGACTGTGAATGACGACTGCAGCCACTAAATTAAAAGATGCTTGCTCCTTGGAAGAAAATCTATGACAAACCTAAACAGTGTAAAGAGCAGAGACATCACTTTGCCGACCAAAGTCTATATATTCAAAGCTATTGTTTTTTTAGTAGTCATGTATGGACCAAAGAGTTGGACCATAAGGGAGACTGGCAAAATCTGGTGCTGGAGAAGACTCTTGAGAGTACCTTTGATAGCAAGAAGATCAAGCCAATCAATCCTAAAGGAAATCCACCCTGAATATTCATCGAAAGGACTGATACTGAAGTTGAATCTCCAATATTCTGGCCATCTGATGTGACAAGCTGACTCACTGGAAAAGATCCTGGTGATGGGAAAGATTGAGGGTAAGAGGAGAAGTAGGCAACAGAGGATTAGACTGCTAGATGGTATCACTGACTTAATGTACATGAGTTTGAGCAAACTCCAGAAGACAGTGAAGGACAGGGAAGCCTGGTATACTACAGTCAGTTGCAAATAGTGAACACAACTTAGCAACTCAGCAACAACAATAAATGCAGAGTAATTAATGTGAAATGTGGGGCTGGATGACTCACAAGTTGGATATAAGATTGCCTGGAGATTTATCAACAACCTTAGATACACAGATGATACTCTAATAACAAAAACCAAAGAGGAACTAAAGAGCCTCTTGATGAGGGTGAGAGAAGAGAGTGATAATAACTTGTTTAAAATTCAACATTCAAGAAACTAAGATCATGGCATCTGGTCCTATCACTTCATGACAAATTCATGGGGAAAAAGTGATGGGGAAAAAAACTGATGGGGAAACAACAACAGATTTTATTTTCTTGGGTTCCAAAATCACTGTGGATGGTGACCTCTTCCAGGAAATTAAAAGTTGCTTGCTCCTTGGAAAAAAATCCATGACAAATTTAGACCACATATTAAAAAGCAGAGACATCACTTTGCCGACAAATTCTGAATAATCTATTTTTGTTTTTCCGACAGTCCTGTATGCATGTGAGAGCTGGACCGTAAAGAATGCTGAGTGCTAAAGAATCGATGCTTTGGGTTGTGGTGCCAGAGAAGACTCTTAAGATTTCTTTGGACAGCAAGGAGATCAAACCAGTCAACCCAAAAGTAAATCAACCCTGAATATTCATTGTAAGAACTGATGCTAAAGTTGTAACTTCAATACTTGACCACCTTATGTGAAGATCAGATTACTTGGAAAAGACCCTAATGATGGATAAGAGTGAAGGCAAGAAGACAAGGGGAGGAAAGAGATGAAATGGTTGGATTCCATCATCAACTCAGCAGACATGATTTTGAGCCAAGTCTGGGAGAGAGTGAAGGATAGCAAAGCCTGGCTTTCTGCAGTCTATGAGGTTGCAAAAAGTTGGACATGACTTAGCAACTGAACCTCAATAAACAGTAATAAGTAAAAAAGTAAGTAGCACATGTGTGCTAAGTCACTTCAGTCATGTCTGACTCTTCAACCCTATGGACTACAGCCCACTAAGCTCCATTTTCCATGGTATTCTCCAGGCAAGAATACTGGAGTGAGTTGCCATACCCTTCTCCAGGGAATCTTCCTGACCCAGTAATCAAACACAGATCTTCTGTGTTTCCTGCATTGGCAGGCAGGTTCTTTACTACTAGCTTCATCTGGGAAGCATAAAGGTGAGGTGCTCAGAAAATGCTGTGCCAAGAAGGACATTAAGGCATAGATATGGATTGCAAATGGAGGTCTGCTTTGTAAACAACTAGGGACTGCTCTCATGGGACACGAAGAAAATATATAAAACCCCAGGAAACTGAACACACGTAGGGTTTTTAATGGCCATAATAGGACAAATACAGTACTCTTGCCTGGAGAATCCTGTGGACGGAGGAGCCTGCAAGGCTGCAGTCCATGGGGTCGCTGAGGGTCGGACACGACTGAGCAACTTCACTTTCACTTTTCACTTTCATGCATCGGAGAAGGAAACCCACTCCAGTGTTCTTGCCTGGAGAATCCCAGGGATGGGGGAGCCTGGTGAGCTGCCATCTATGGGGTCACACAGAGTCGGACACAACTGAAGTGACTTACCAGCATGAATGGAATAATTAATAAGGGCTATGATGAGAAGGAGATTTGCAAGTGGTAAAGAACCCACCTGCCAATGCAGGAGACAAAAGAGATGTAAATTCAATTCCTAGGTCAGGAAGATTCCCTGGAGAAGGAAATGGCACCCTCTCCAGTATTCTTGCTTGGGCAATCCCATGTACAGAGGCGCCTGGGGGGCTACAGTCCATGAGGCTGCAAAAAATTTGGACATGACTGAAGCAACTTAGCACTGACAGGAGAGGCTAATCAGGGACTTTGTAAACCATAATAAAATCTTGAGATTTTTAATTTTAGCTAACAATGGAAGGCATTTGAAGTATAACCAAGAAAATGATGCAATATATGACATTATATATACAAATATCTGTCTTTAAATATAGACAATAGATTGAGTGGCTGTACAGTAGTATTGGAAGTAACTGAAGAAGTCAAATCCTAGAGTCTATGAGAGAGGTTAGAATTCATCTTCCATTGGGTGAATTTAGATGAGAGCAGAGCTGTTTCTTCCAACATGTTAGGAGTAAAAAAGAAGCAGGAAAATGTTTTCAGTTCAGTTCAGTTCAGTCACTCAGTCATGTCCTTCAACACAGCTCTCTTTTCTTTATCCATGAGGAACATTAATAATGTATTTGTATGGGCACATGTTTTTGGTAAAGTTTGTAAAATAGCATATTTTATCTGTAATTAGCTAACATTGCTTTTTCTTCCTGTCAATGTTTCCCCTATAGTCACAATACTTTGTGACCAAATGGTGTTGCAACGGCCACTGTTAATCTATATAACGGGAAGACGGCTAAAACACATTGAGTTTGATTTTAGTGTTTTATGTTTATGCAGTTCATGTTCATTTCTGGCTTCCGGGAATACTTGCACCTACTATACTGATCTTCCTGTTACAAAAAATGACTTTATTGAACTGAAGTATTGTAGAGTAATGGAAATCATTTGTAACTTTGACATTTATTCTAAACACTGGGTGTGCTAGGAAGACATATTTAATTGATCTAAAAAAAGTAGAAGAAATATTGAATGTTGTGCTATTGGAAGGATAAAGCTGAAACGTGTACAAGAAAGACTAAAGTGACACAGTATGCAAGAGAACTGGAATTGAATTATTATTATTAGGTTTTTAGAAATTCAATTTGGATGAGAAATTAGGACTTCTGCTATTAGAATGAAGAAAGATGGGTACAGAGAGTAAAGATTTACTAAATTATATAAACACTTTAACATGTTATTTAACAAATTAGATCATTAAACTATTACAGGACAGTCTATATTATGTCACCCTTTCTTTAAATATGTCTATGATAAAAAAAATATAGCTATAACCAAGTTCTCACCTCTGATTCTATAAAAGGTAGTATTATTCACGTACTTAATTAAGCCTTCTAAAATTTTCCACAAACTCACCAATCATAGTTAAATTAGTAGAGCACAATAAACTAGGAAGAGGTGCAGAATGTGTGTCTCTTCTCTGCTTCCAATAAATTATAATCACTTGACTTTTTCAGTAATTCTCAGGGCAATAAAAATGGAACAAAAAAGGAGGCAGTAGCTATTGATCACTATTTGTGAAGTCTCATGAAGTTACATGATTCTTTTCTTTCAGTAATGGATTACTATCTGTAGCCTACAAATTAGAACAAGTGCCATTTATATATTTCTTAAAAGGCAGTGATGAAAGAATTATTTGTGTTATTTGAAAAGAGAAGTGGTTTCCATTTTGGTAAAGCAGAGTGATAAAGTAGAAAGAGAACATAACCCAGATTTATGGGCTCAGATTTTTAGTTACTAGTTATGCCACTTCGGGCAAAATAATTCATTTCTGTGAACTTCAGTTTACCAATGTTCACTAATATAGTTAGATTTATAGCCTCTAAATTTGCAAACAATACAAAATTATACCTTATCATACTAATATGCTAGATATACAAGTTATTAGTCATTACAGTCTATAAACAGGATTTCAAAAAAACTACACATTATTTTTTTGTAAATTTGCTTTAGAAATAATACAAAGATTAAAGTACTGCAATATCAGTTTCTAAACATATTAATAAAATAACTCAATAACAAATAATATTGTGTTCATTTCTCAGAAACTAAGGTATCTTCACATTAATGATTTATACATTCATTGGGGGTCATTCATATCCTTTGTCCTAGAATACACTTCTACAGTAATAAACTATCTCTTCACAAAGTACTAAAGAGGAAAGCTGAAAGAGTCAACACAAGAAGATAACCATTTTCCAAGTGAGTCATTAGACACTCCATCTGGTACAGAATTGACAGATTACCAGAAATTTTGGATGCACAATAAAAAAGTAAAAATCTAGTTTTATCAAAAGTTTTAAAATAAACAAGTTCCCCTCACTGAAGTAAAACAGTTCAGTAGATTTTTACATCTTATGAAAGCTTCATAACTACTTCTAGAATGAAAGTATTAAGACCTTTGTAGACATACTTTCAAGTTAAACAGCTATAATTGGTGAAAATTATAAATTACCACAGTTTTTAATTTTCTTAAAATTGTCCTAATGGAATACACTAAATGAGAAAACATTTATTCAAATAAATATACTGAATCTTGAAAAGAATGGTAAGATATGTGCCATCTGAGTCATAAACTCTCTCCTTTATACAAGCTCACCATGAAATTCTAGTGAAATGTCTACTCTTGATATGCAGGTAAGATCACAGAACTTCTTATTCTTCAAGCAACCTGTCAGATCAACAGCATTTTTCATGCACATCTGCTTCAAATTGCAGAAGCTCTATGTCACGCACAAACAGCTAAGAAGGCTGAGGTTCTAACTTACCTAACCCCATTTCTTGGGTCAGGCTCCACTTCAGCTAGAACTATGTTGCAAAGAGTTAGACATGACTAAGTGACTGAACTGAACTGAACTGAACCTCAAAGTATGGAGGCCCCAGTTGCACTCACTGCAGCTCAATAGTAGGGTTGAAGTTTCTTGACTGGAGAGGCAAACCCAAAAGACCATAGTCTATTGTCCTTGCTGAGTTCTCCCAAGAGAACTCACAAATTAAGTGTCATTCCAAGAGAAGTGGGCACTGTATCCATGCCTACATATGGAGCAGTGGCACAGGCTTTTGGCTTGTGGGGAGTTTCTGAAGCAATCCCAAAGAACTGACATTACTTGAAACAGTTTGTGGAAAATCAAGCTTAAGGGCACTTTAGAACACAACAGAGATTTTGGTGGTAAATTAGAAGTAAGGGTGATATTTTCATAAGTCAATAAACTAAACTCTACATAAATTGTTAATACAAGTTTACCAGAAAGAGCTAGGCAAAGAGGTTGTTAATAACAGCCCTTCTTGGGTCAGATCAAAGCTTGAAGACTGGCTTGAAAGAATACCCTTGAAGAAGGAGCCTAAATTTAATTTGATCAGACTATGGAATAATATATACCTGAGGTAAATGTAAAAAACCAATAGAGAAATCAGCTGTCAATTAGTGGAAACTGACATTTAAATATAGTATCAACACAAGTAAGCAGATTAACAGAGACAGGGATATTCGAAGGCAACATTGTGAAAACCAATATTCAAAGGGTGACTTTGTGTGAGCCCAAGGCTGTTTTTCTGGAGAAAGAAATCAGAGTAAGCATCCTTCTGGGAAAATAACAGAAAGCAAAACAGTACACCCAAGGTACTAAACAGATAAACAGACAGCCTCAACAAGCTGTTGGGCATGGGAAGTTATAGTTGTGGTGGTGCTGCTATCAGAATGCAAAATTATTGCCATGTTATCTAAAATATTCCATCTCTAGTGAAAAATGATGAGATAATAAATAAGCACATAAGGAACAATGAGTTTCCTTTATTGAAAGGAAGTAAAGCAGTAATTGCTCATGGGGGGTCCACAGCTTGAACTTAGCTGATGAAGACTTCAAAATAGCCATTGTAAATTTTCAAAGAATATCATGCTTAAAAAAGCTAAGGGTGGCATAATGGCAATATCTCATTATAATGACCATATTAATAAAAATGTATAAATTATAAAATAGAGTGAATGAATATTCTGCATTCTGGAATTGAGCATGATAATTAATGCGAGGAAGTAACTACAGGGACTCAATTGGCCAATATGAATCAGCAGAATAAGAAAAAGCAAAAGGATAAGAAAACATATAGATAGATCGATAGAGATTATCCAATCTGAAGGAGAGAAAGAATAAAAATAAACAGAATATCAAAAAAATATGGGACGCTTACTTGTACCAACATATAAATAATAAAAGCACAAAGGAAAGGAGAGAGAGTGTAAGAAGTAGGTAAGGGAATGATAGATAAAAAATTTCCAAATTATGGTAAAAATATTAATTGTACTATCAAGAAACACAGTAAGTGCTAATTAGGATTATTTAGCATTTTCTTGGGCTTCCTTGGTGGCTCGGATGGTAAAGAATCTGCTTGCAATCCTGGAGACCTGGGTTAAATTCCTGGTTTGGGAAGATGCTCTGGAGAAGAATACCCACCCCAGTATTCTTGCCTGAAGAATTCCCATGGACAAAGGAGACTGGCAGAAAGAGTCAAACACAACTGAGTGACTAAGCACTAGCATTTTCTTAGTCACATCATAATAAACATATTCAAAGATTAAGACAATGAAGACATTATGAAAGCAACAAGGAAAAATAGCTTAATTTATATGAAAAGCTCCAATAATAGTAATAGCTAACTTCAGATCAGAAGAAAATGAGGTTCAGAAGTCATTAGGACTACATATAGATCATGCAGAAAAAAAAAGAAGAAATATATCCAGTCAAGATGTTATCTCCAGTAAACTCTCTTTCACAAATAAAGGCAAAAAAATTACAACCCAAGAGAAACAAAATTGAGAGATTTATTTCAATTAGACTATTCTTAAAGATTTAGTAAAATAATTATTTAATCTGAAATTCAGTATCTCAAGACAGTAATTCAAATATACACACAGAACAAAGAGAATGCCAAAGATAATTACATAATTATGAAAGACAATACAAATGCATATGCATTCTCTTCCTTTACTTGAACATTTACAAAAACCAGATCTATAAGCATGTATATACTTGCATTGTTTGGCCTGTCACATTTGACAACGGACAATGCAGTGTTTGAACTCCAAACTCTACTGGAAAAAGGAAATGACACAAGATAGTAACACACATTTATGGGAAGAAATGAAGAGACCCAAAGCTGGTTAATAAGTTAATGTAACAAACTCTATACACATGTACTTGCTCTCATTCTTTTTTTTTTTTTTTTTTTTAGTTTAAAAGACATAAAAATAATCATTTAAGACCATTTATTTTAATTTTTATAGCATAAATTTGATGTAACATGTATAATAATAAGACCACAAAAATGAGGAAGAAGGAGTTGACCTACACAGGATGAGGACTTCTATAGAAGACATTAAGAAACATGGGTTCGATTCCTGCATCAGGAAGATGCCCTGGGAGAGGGCATAGCATCCCACTCCACTATTTTTGCCTGGATAATCCCCATGCACAGAGGAGCAGGATGGGCTACAGTCTATAAGGCTGAGAAGAGTTGGACATGATTGAAGTGGCTTAGCATGCATGCAGCCTGATGTTAAGATATTTATTGTAAATCAGCTACTAAGAAAAGAACCCAGAAAAATATAGTGAAAAAAGTGATTAAAGAAATTAAAAATATTTCACTGCCAAAATATTCATTAAAGAAAAAAAATTGAGGAACATAGGAACAAATAAGACATAAAGCACTGTCAAAATAAAAAAAGCACATATGAACCAAAACTTTATAAATACCATACATATGAATGGACTAAACAATTAAACCAAAAAAGACTGACACACTGGATAGTATAAATAGGACTGAGGTTTTTGTTTTATTCTGGATACATACAAATCTATGGTACAAATATGTTAAAAGTAAAAGGATGACACATCATCATGTAAACAGCAAAAATAAGAAAGCGAAAGTGACAATAATAACCTCTTAGAAAATAAATTTTAAAATAAAAGAAGGTTACTAGAGATAATACTGAACCATAAAAATGAATGAAGTACTGATATGCTATGGCATGAATGACCCTTGAAAATACTGTTAGGGGAAAGCAGTCAGTCCCCTGCCCCTTGAAAAAGAAAAACCCTACGTATTGTATAATTCCACTTATGTGACTTAATTTATTATGAAATAACTGTCCTTTGGCAATTATGTGTGCATTTCAGAGCAGGTGGTACATGTATAGTTTTATCATAGAATACGCACTCATCAACTTAATCAGCACCATGTTAGCTGTATAAAAATGCTACTCCCTCAGAAGCACAGCCAAGCTCCAAAGTTCAAATACTTATAAAACGTTAACATCTAAAAGTTGTAAGGAATCATAATATCAGTTTAAAACAGAGATCAAGAAGGCATTCCTTTGTACATTTTCCCTGGTACTTTCAAATCTTTTCAAAGTCACTGGTTTTTTAAAAAATAAGCTTCTAATTACTTAAAATTTAAAGACAGTTATGCGGATTCAGTTTTACAACAGTTGAACACCAGAGCTTGCTCTAAAGCACCACATGTTGATGAGTTGCCAAAGTCTTTCAATTAATTAAGTCACTATATTTGGCTCAGTCTCTGGTGGGTTTACTGCTTATCCCAAGCAGGTGTTGATGGATTAGGACATTTCTTTCTGGCTGATTCCTGATTAAATTTAGACAAAGAATCTGACAGCTGTCATGTCTCTGTTTTCCAGAACTCTTTCCTCAAATCAGAAAGCACCCAGCCTAACACATGAGAAAAGTGTGTAGATAACTCTAAAGTGAGCAAGAGGTATGAAAAATCACATTATTTTAATTATTTCTAACTCAGCCTTAAGGTCCACTTAAACTGAATGATAGCAAGAACTTTGAAAAGTCAAATTTATTGTGTGCAATTAAAAATAGGTATGCGGTGTTCATTTTCCATTATCTCTCTTTTATCTTATTAACAATGCAAAATACTCTCATGGTCTGAGATTATTACTCTCAAGATAAATATGAGTGAGGGTCACGAATTATGACTTGGTTGCACTGGATTACTTGTAAGCCCTTTTTATCCAGGGAACAATGAAGAAGATAAGTTGTATTTTAGTTCACTGTCCAAGCATAAAGTTGATTAGCCTTCTATCTCTTTATAGTATTCAAATTATTTAAACTCATTGTGCTTTTGATGGGGAAATTTATTTCAGAATAAAATTCTTACCTCATTTTTATGTTCCTTACAGATCTATTTCTTTTTTTTTTAATGGACATGCATGAAACAAATTATTGCTAAATTTATGAATAATACCCTATACAGTAACTGCATCTGTTTATTGCTTTTGTTTTCTGGAAATTGATAGTGTACATTCTTTGCAGCAAGAATAACAGAAGTCTATTTATCCATCTCTCTCTCCCTTATATCTCCTCTGAGCAGAAAAACATAGAGTAGAACTGTTTATGAAGCACATGAGATGAACTGTATTGTACATACAATCTTCCTTTCCTTAGTTTTACCCACCTAAGGTGTCCCCTGCCGCTTTGTGGATGTCTCTTCTCACTGAGTAAGCAGTGAAGCATTGTGTGAGTCCCAGTGATTCCACCATCTGAGGCCAACCAGGCAAAGGTCTGGGCCTGGTATCTGGTTAAAATATTACTCAGTACATCATAGCATTAGCCTTCTCCAAAAGCTTCAAAAGAAAGCAATCAGGTAACACCCTCTACTATGTGTTGAATGGTGATGGTGATTAATTCCTCATGAAGAAACTCCTTTCCACAGAATGTGGGCAGGGAACAGGAGACAGATCATGTTGGTTTTCCTCTGCTTCATACAGTGGTCAATTGTGAGGCAGTATTTTGCTTGTGTTCTGTTGTGTTTTGTGTGTGGTCTCTTGGAGAACATCCACATGGTGGAGAGACATACTTCTGCAGAACTCAGTAGGTGAACTGTGAAATTCACCACTCTGTAGGTGGTTGTGAAACTTGCAGGTGCCCTTGCTTCACATCTTTCTCCACCTCAATGTCTGTCTTTCTCACTCTCTCTGCTCTGCAGATGTTCCAACAAAGTCATATGCCCTTAAGCCTTGCCTCACCTTTGTCTTCAAGCAAACTACACACAAGACATGAGGGCAAGGAAGCTTTGCTTCTCATCTCAGAACTTTAGGGTCAGAGAAGACTTCTCAGAGGAAGTGATAGATGGGCCAGTATCTAAAGCAGGATACTCAGTAGTATTTAACATATATGCCTGAGTAACTATTGTAATATCCTTAAAACCAGGGAGAAAAAAAGAAAAGGGTATACATGATTAGGATTTGATTTTACTCCATTAATAATAGATTTTTTTAAAAATTTTTCCTATCTAAAAGAATGAAGGAAAACAGTATAAAATATATCATGTAATACATATGGCATATATATTGTTACACAGATTCCTAAATCAAAATAACCTGGATTTATTTAAATAAAATGATTTTGCAAGGGGTAAGCTAGATAAAAAGATGGGTCTGCTGCTGCTGCTAAGTCACGTCAGTCATGTCCCACTCTGTGCAACCCCACAGACGGCAGCCCACCAGGCTCTGCCGTCCTTGGGATTCTCCAAGCAAGAACACTGGAGTGGGTTGCCATTTCCTTCTCCAGTGCATGAAAGTGAAAAGTGAAAGTGAAGTCGCTCAGTCATGTCTGACTCCTTGCGACCCCATAAGTCTACTGTAGCCCACCAGGTTCCTCCGTCCACGGGATTTCCCAGGCAAGAGTACTGAAGTGTGTTGCCATTGCTTTCTCCAAAAGATAGGTCAGAATATAGCAAAAGTATAAAAGCACAAGATACTGAGAAAACTATTCTTTATTCTCTCACTTTGATGGCTGTTATCGTCTTACATGATGATCTTGGAGAGTTATCTCCCATTAACTGCTTTGGAACTGAGGAACTTGTTAACTTCTACTTTTTATGTTGTTGTTTTTTTAATTCATTTATTCATTCTGTAAATATTTTTAATTAACTGCTATGCCTGTAATATAGCAATAATCTGAACAAATGAAAAGTCTGACCTTGTAGATCATATTTTCAAGAAGATGGGCCCTTTCTGCTCCTTTAATCTCTTCCATATCACTGGATTATTTTCCTCCAGCCTAAAATGTGCTAAATTACCACCCATAAACAAAACAAAAATACTCCATGTTTTTGCTCCCTAGAAATCTAATACAATTTGTTTTAAACCAAGTTTCTACAGTTTGAAAATATTATTGTCATTTTTCTGACCTCCCATTAACTTCTCAACCTACCATAATAGAGCATCAACCTTCTACATTTCTAATAAAATTGTTTTCCCCAGCTCACAAATTACCTCTTAGCTTCAAAACATGATGAATCCTTTTCAGTTCTTGTCTCACTTGACCTTGCTGCACCACTTAATTTGTGCTCCATTAATTTATTCTTGAAAGCGGCCTTCTTAGTTTCCTTGACACTGTTCTCTACTAGTTTTCTCTCAGTCCCTCTGGGCATTCAAGCCTAATAGTGAATTTCAATTTCTCTGACTTTGTCTATTTTGTTAAAAAGTGTTCCTGCCCCAGGCCCTCTTCTTTTTTTAATATACTAGTCCTGCTTCTTGAACTCTTTCCTGTCCCTGCATATGTGCATCCCTCCATCATGCCCACTACTACTCCAGTGTATTTTCCCATTGCTTCAGATTCATGGTTCTAGACATTTTTCTCTACGTGTTTAGTGCCTCTGCAGCATGAGGTCCTGTGGGCAATATCAGGGCTTTTAATCCATTGGTATTAATAGTTTCTAATATACTTTTGAATATATTCTAAGCACTTAAGAAAGAAATTTATCTGTGATCCTAATTAAATTATGTAACAGGTGATATTACCCACTTCCATTGGCATAAAATCCCTACCATGCTTGATAATTCCTATATGTGTATTTCAGGCTCCTTTCTAAAGAAGTCTTATGTCATTACTCACAGTGGGGCCAGAATCATCACTAAACAATGAGCTCAAATTTGACAATTTTCTTGCCTAAAATTATTCTGCATCTCCTCATTTTTCACAGGATACAACCTATATTCCTTAGCCGGTAATATAAATTTCTTCACTTTCTGACCTCTGCCGACAAACTACAGTACATGTAATTTTTCTTTGTCATCATGATGGTCATTTTGGTGCATCAGCTTGTCTAGGCTACAATTCCTAGTTATTCTGACAATTGCTTGGTGTTTTATGAATATATTCTGTAGATGTGCTTAAATTCCATAATCAGTGAATTATAATCAGTTTAAGTAAGGAATATTATCCTAGAAAATATAGGTGAACCAGATTCAGTCAGTTAAAGGTCTTAAAAACAGAGTCGAGGTTTTCCTTAAAAGATAGAAAACTCTGCCTATAGGCAGTAGTTTCAGCCCATGTCCCTAAGCACAGGTATGCTCTCCCTGATGGCCCACCTTATAGATTTTGGATTGCTTACCTAGCTCCCACAACTGTGTAAGATAATTTCTTGCAATAAATATCTTAGTGTATATCTCTTATTCATTCCTCTTCTCTGGAGAATCTTTACTGAAATATATTTTGGTACTAAGAGTGGGTCTAGAGGAACAGAACCTTAAGAATTGAGTGTATTCTGAACTGGTTTTCTGTGACAGGGACTTCCCTGGTGGCCCAGATTGTAAAGAATCTGCCTGAAATGCAAGAGATCCCGATTTGATTCCTGGGTCGGGAAGATCCCTGGAGAAGGGATAGGCTACCCACTCCAGTATTCATGGGCTTCCCTAGTGGCTCAGCAGCTAAAGAAACCGCCTGCAATGAGCAAGACCTGGGTTTTATCCCCAGGTTTGGAAGATCAAGAACTACTTAGATATTTTTAAAAAAAGAACTTGAGAATTTGTAAGCAGAACTGACCACTCAAGTTTTACACTAAAGAATGCTAAATTGGAAGTTACCTAAAAGTTAGCCAGACATATATATTTCATAAAATTGAATAATATAATTGAATGAGAAATCCAGTGTTATAAGTTCATTTGAAAATTAAATATGCAGAGCCTTATTTTGAAATATTGGATATTTATAAAAATAAAAACTTCACTAACTTTTTTTGTTTGTTTTGGAAGCACAAAACATATTATCTATAGCAGCATAAAATGTCACATAAAAGAAGAGAATAACAAATACAGAAAAGAAGTTCTTGAACATTTGAATTAAATCAAACTGGATATCTTAAAAACTGACATCCTTTTAAAATGCCATTATGAAACAAGAATTCACAACAGGAGTTAGAAATGCCAACTGCAAAGAATGAATTTCTTTGCTCTTGTCAATGTAACAAAAGGCCTAAAATATTGTTTTGAGTACATTCAATCTTTCTTATTTAAAAATATCTCAATGGTTGAAAAATTACTATTATCCTAATTTAAAAGCATATTACACATATACCTTTTATGCTCCCATATTTTGGATAACCCACAGGCATTTTGCATATCTCTAGATTTTTGACAGGCATTGTTAATAGCTGAAATAATCTGCTGGGATATGAGCAACTTCTTAAAATTTTTTTCTGAAAACGGGATATGTGGAAAGCACACGTTCTCTTCTTCTATGGATTTAAATTTTCTTGTTGAAGATCTTCTTGAATTTTCTTGTTATTAACATATACTTGTCCACTTTATAAACACAAGCGGCCAAATAAGAGGCAGCATGCTGAGGATGGCAAAGGGAACAAATTGATATAATCTGTTATTTGATTATATTGTCTCACTCTTTAATTACCATTTCTTTCAAATTTTTGTATTAATTGTAATAATACATCTGCCTTATTTTAAAATTCCCTGGTGGCTCAGTGGTAAAGAATTTGCCTGCCAATGCAGGAGGCAAAGTTTCAATCTCTGGGTCAGGAAGATCCCCTGGAGAATGAAATGACAACCCACTCCATTATTCTTGCCTGAGAAACTCATAGGCAGAGAAGCCTGGCACACCACAGTCCAGGAGTCACAAAAGAGTTATGCACGACTTAGTGACTAAACGACAGAAAAAGTTTCTACTTATATTTTCATTTTCTTGTTGCTTCATTAAAAGTGTTTTAAATGACACACACTTCAGGAGGCATCCAAATCTGGGTATTCTACCTAGCCTTCAAGCTATTTTTATTGTTATTCAGAACTCACAGTCATCCATAAGCTACTCCCTAAAGGCAGAACTGCACCAACACTTGAAATCTGAGAAAATATTGCAGGACGTTGCCAGCAATCTTAGGGGAGTTGGGTAAGGACAAAAGGCAATAATTTTGTTTGGCAGCTACCCAAGTGGCGATAGTGGTAAAGAACCTGCCTTCCAAGGTAGGAGACATAAGAGACCCTGGTTCAATCCCTGGGTCAGGAAGATCCCCTGGGAAAGGGCATGGCAACCCACTCCAGTATTTTTGCTTGAAGAATCCCATGGACAGAGGAGTCTGGCAGACTACAGTCCATAGGATGGCAAATAGTATGGCATGACTGAGCACTAAGCACAGCATACCATAGGAATCATAAAATATAAATGATGATATAGCACAGATTTTACATATTGTTAATAATTTCAGATTTATCTCGATTTAATTTAACATGAATTTATTCTTTTTTCTCCCAACTCAATCTTTTTATTACACACAATAAAATTCAGTACAGCTTTTGGTATTTGAGACAATTCATTGTTTTTCTTCTGTAGTAGGACTGAGTCAAATTAAAAGTATTTTGTCACTTTCTAAATCTAGAACACAACATGAAGTTTTATTTCTTACACAATACTTTCAGTATTTGCTTCAGTTTCCTTTGTAAGTATAAAGGATTTTTATTTTCACTTTCTCACTGAATATCTTCTTTCAAAGTATACAATTATGCACTCTATAGCATGCTGTTTTCTGACAAACTACACAAAATTAACATGTTTCTTTTTTGTGGGTTGATTTATATCTTCAGCTTATTCACATTTAAGCACATATCGTCCTACCCAGGTTTGCAATTATGAATGAATAACATGAAAAATGATTTTTCCTAGACCCTTCTATTATTTACCTTGATAATATTTCCTTCCTACAATTCAAACTGTATATAAGGTGTTAAAGTTTATATTGGTTTCTATTCTTTTCTGTTCTCTGATTTTTTTTTTTCAGTCTCATATGGCAAGACCAGGTAATATGTCTCAATCCTTAAAAAGCTGAGGAAAACAGAGCCTTTCAAAATTCTTCCTTGAATTCTACATCATGTTAATCATTAAAAGTAATATAATAGCTAAGTTACATGCCATCTTTCAATTCTGCTCAAATGATTCTGTCTAAAATAAAGTGTTCATTTAAATGAGAGGAGAAGGTTGCTATTCCCAGTCTCCATGTAGCCGGATATATGCTTTTGTTTGGAGAGTGTGTTTCAGAAAAAATTATTTAACAAATTTTCGATGCTCAGTTCAGTTCAGTTCAGTTGCTCAGTTGTGTCCAACTCTTTGCGACCCCATGAACCGCAACACGCCAGGAATCCCTGTCCATCACCAACTCCCAGAGTCCACCCAAATCCATGTCCATCCAGTTGGCGATGCCATCCAACCATCTCATCCTCTCTCGTCCCCTTCTCCCTCTGCCCTCAATCTTTCCCAGCATCAGGGTCTTTTCAAATGAGTCATCTCTTCACATCCAAAGTATTGGAGTTTCAGCTTCAAAATCAGTCCTACCAATGAAAAACCAGAACTGATCTCCTTTAGGATGGATTGGTTGGATCTCCTTGCAGTCCGAGGGACTCTCAAGAGTCTTCTCCAACACCACAGTTCAAAAGCAGCAATCCATTGGCGCTCAGCTTTCTTTATAGTCCAACTCTCACATCCATACAGGACCACTGGAAAAACCATAGCTTTGACTAAATGGACCTCTGTTGACAAAGTAATGTCTCTGCTTTTCAATATGCTGTCTAGGTGGGTCATAACTTTCCTTCCAAGGAGTAAGTGTCTTTTAATTTCATGGCTGCAGTCACCATCTGCAGTGATTTTGGAGCCCCCAAAAATAAAGTCTGACACTGTTTCCACTGTTTCCCCATCGATTTGCCATGAAGTGATGGGACCGGATGCCATGATCTTTGTTTTCTGAATGTTGAGCTTTAAGCCAACTTTTTCACTCTCCTCTTTCACTTTCATCAAGAGGCTCTTTAGTTCTTCACTTTCTGCCATAAGGGTGGTATCATCTGCATATCTGAGGTTATTGATATTTCTCCTGGCAATCTTGATTCCAGCTTGTGCTTCTTCCAGTCCAGCATTTCTCATGATGTGCTCTGCATATAAATTAAATAAACAGGGTGACAATATACAGCCCTTACGTACTCATTTTCCTATTTGGAACCAGTCTGTTGTTCTTTGTCCAGTGCTAACTGTTGCTTCCTGACCTGCATACAGGTTTCTCAAGAGGCAGGTCAGGTGGTCTGGTATTTCCATCTTTTTCAGAATTTTCCTCAGTTTATTGTGATCCATACAAAGGCTTTGGCATAGTCAATAAAGCAGAAATAGATGTTTCCTGGAACTCTCTTGCTTTTTGATGATCCAGAAGATCATCATGGCATCTGATCTCTGGTTCCTCTGCCTTTTCTAAAACCAGCTTCAACATCTGGGAGTTCACAGTTCACATATTGGTGAAGCCTGGCTTGGAGAGTTTAGAGCATTACTTTACTAGCGAGCATTACTTTACTAGGAGATGAGTGCAATTATATGATAGTTTGAGCATTCTTTGGCATTGCCTTTCTTTGGGATTGGAATGAAAACTGACCTTTTCCAGTCCTGTGGCCACTGCTGAGTTTTCCAAATTTGCTGGCATAGTGAGTGCAGCACTTTCACAGCATCATCTTTCAGGATTTGAAATAGCTCAACTGGAATTCCATCACCTCCACTAGCTTTGTTTGTAGTGATGCTTCCTAAGGCCCATTTGACTTGACATTCCAGGATGTCTGGATCTAGGTGAGTAATCATACCGTCGTGATTATCTGAGTTGTGGAGATCTTTTTTGTACAGTTCTGTGTATTCTTGTCACCTCTTCTTAATATCTTCTGCTTTTTTTACGTCTCTACCATTTCTGTCCTTTATTGAACCCATCTTTGCATAAAATGTTCCCTTGGTATCACTCATTTTCTTGAAGAGATGTCTAGTCTTTCCCATTCTATTGTTTTCCTCTATTTTTTGCATTGATCACTGAGGAAGGCTTTCTTCTCTCTCCATGCTATTCTTTGGAATTCTGCATTTAAATGGGTATATCCTTTCATTTCTCCTTTGCTTTTTGCTTCTCTTCTTTTCACAGCTATTTGTAAGGCCTCCTTACACAGCCATTTTGCTTTTTTGCATTTCTTTTTCTTGGGGATATTCTTGATTCCTATCTCCTGTACAATGTCACGAACCTTCGTCCATAGTTCCTCAGGCACTCTGTCTATCAGATCTAGCCCCTTAAATCTATTTCTCACTTCCACTGTATAGCCATAAAGGATTTTATTTAGGTCATACCTGAATGGTCTAATGTTTTTCTCCACTTTCTTCAATTTCAGTCAGAATTTGGCAAAAAAGAGTTCATGATTTGAGCCACAGTCAGATCCCAGTATTGTTTTTTCTGACTGTATAGAGCTTCTCCATCTTTGGCTGTAAAGAATATAATCAATCTAAATTCAGTGTCAACCATCTGGTCATGTCGATGTGTAGAGTCTTCTCTTGTGTTGTTGGAAGAGGGTGTTTCCTATGACCAGTGTGTTCTCTTGGCAGAACTCCATATCTTAATGAAGATATCTTTTGATATAAACATATAAAGGTCTAATACTTTAAAATTCATTGTGACATCTTTAGCAAATTAAAGACAGGACTATATCCTTTACTTATCTGTGCATACATAAATATTTTAAAATATATAGTATGAATCTAGTTTAACTGTTTCCTAAATATAGTATAGACACATATATTTTTGAATGTAATATCTTTGTTTGCATACTTAACCAATATAAGACACAATCTTACCATATATTTTCTGACGTTTTATCTTAAATTAGACTCAGTATACCAAACATTTAAAGAGCATACTCTATGAAAGACACTGGTGCAGAATATCTATTTATAACAAATGATTTCAATCTAAATCCTTAATTGATGTGACATCAACACATGACAGCTGACCCTTGAACAAAGCAAGGGTTAAGGGCACCTACCCTCTGTCCAGTTGAAAATCCTATTGTAATTTATAATAATCCTTCACACATGAGGATCCTCTGTACATGGCAACTCTCTATTCTAGTTCCATGTTCAAGACTTCAACCAACCACAAATCCTGTGGTACTGCAAAATTTTCTAGTGAAAAAATTCCATCTATAAAACGGATCCATCCAATCTAAAACTCATATTTTTCAAGGGTCAATGCAGAAATAGGATGCTTAATTACAAGCAAAAAATACTATCTAACAATATTACTATAGAATAATAATAAATCAATTTTGTTAGAGAATTCACTCCATTTTGCCTGCACAATTATTTGAAAAACCAAAATGTCAAAATGCCAATGTTAATAGAATATATATCTATTATAATTATATATAATCCAAATATATTATCATACACATTTAATAGAGTCTCTTTTGAAATTATAAATTCTGCTTTGTATTTTCATTATGTTACATATCAGAGAGATAAAGATTAAACATAAATAACAATTGTATCCACTAAGTTATGATTGTATATGTTGTAGTAGTAATTGATAATTGTTTGAAAATGTCTAATTCCCTAGAGTCATATAGTTTCCAGTATTAAAAGTGAATGGCATCTACCATTGAGCATGGTAATAATTTTCACTTGTTCCTTTAAGAGATTCCAATTTTTGCTAAATTATGCCGTAAGAAAAAATTATAGTACTCCCAAGCCAAGGAAATGACAATGGCAGGGTTGTTACAAGAAGAGCGTGGAGAGGAAGACTAGATATTCTGATATATATTGTTTCAATAATCTTCTTAAGATCACAGTGAACTCTATAAATAAACAATTTATCTTTAAACAACAAACATTTATGTCTAGAAACTGGTTTCCAAGATTAGTTTCTTACTGAATTAAACTTTTTGAAATCTGTTTGTTTAAATAAGATAAATAGTTTAAATAAGTCTATTTCTTCTGTAAAATGTACAGAGATTTCAATATAACAAAAAATAAAAATTACTCATTTCTTTGTCCTTTGGAAAGTAGCATGAAGATTTTAAGTTCTTCAGTGATGAGATATACATTTAGGATTCAAGTGAGTTCAATGAGTATTATGTAAGAATTCATTTATTATTCAGTAACAATAAACATTGTATTAGGTGCAATATAACAACTTAAGTATTATGGGTAATAAATTGTTCATGAAAGTGTTAGTCGCTCAGTCATGTCCAACTCTTTGTGACCCCATGGACTGTATGTAGCCTGCCAGGCTCCTCTGTCCATGGAATTTCCCAGGCAAAAATACTGGAATGGGTAGACATTCCCTTCTCCAGGGGATCTTCCTGACCCAGGCATTGAACCCAGGTCCCCCACATTGCAGGCAGATTCTTCATCATATGAGCCAGGGAATCCCCTAGCTTACCTGTACTACCACTAATTATTAAAAGTAATAAATTGTGTATACTACTTTATTATTTTATTTTTCTAATTGTAGAAATGCATAGTGTAGCAAAAAAAAAAAACACTTATTCCTGCAATGTGTTTTTTTAGAAGCAAATATTTATACAACACCTATTCACAATTCATCCCTTTTACCAGAGCAAAATGTTTCTCTGAATAAGCCTATTATACTAAACCAATATACTGAGTCTAAATAATTTTATTCAACAGGTGTATGAACATCATGCCTTCTGAAGGACTTCTCTGTGTTTTATTAAAATGCATGCATATATTCAAAACACTTCACTCTATTCCTTAAAAGGACTTATTTATATTTCCCTGCCAAACACTTTTCATTTTAAATGGTTCCACTTATACATCAGATTATCTGATCATGTATTCATATGGCAAGCAAAATCTATTTTTCTTTTCTAGTCTTGCAAATTTTATTATACTGTAGTCCTTTCTCACAGCCTTTTATGCCAAAAAACGATAATTGTCCTTGTGCCTCATTCTCCTTCACTAGCCATTATTCAACTACCAATACTGCCAGTTCTATCATAACAATTATCTTGAATATTTTTATTTTTCTCCAACTTCCCTACTATTATAGTTGTCAGGGAAACCATCATCTCTTAACTGGGTAATATATAACTCCTTTTTCTCAATTGATCTATTTTTCATGTAGACTTTATATCTTTAAGCCAAAACCCAGTATGTGTTGCCAGTTACATCTATTCTTCCTTGGGGCTTCAGTTTTCTCTCTGATAGATCCACACAATAACACAGTATTAGAGGGATCTCTGTATATTATCTCCCTAACTAGACTCTATCAAATACTTCCTACTCCTTTTCCTTCAAGAATGATATTCTCCTGCTTAGAAAATTAATTTCCTCTGCTCTCTACCTGGCTAATTTTCAATGAGCCTCTCAGACTTAGATAAAATATTGAATCCGCTCATTATACCATGGAACTCAAGATTTTGTCTTTCTAAGACATCAAAATTTAAGTTCATATGAGTAATTATCTGCATAAGTTTATATCATATATGGTTTAAAGTTCTCTAAGAAAGAGAACCCTGAACAGTTGTAAGCCACACCATTTTAATTAAAGAAATCAATAAACATGTTTAGTGAAGAAACATAATTGGAAGTTCAGTTCAGTTCAGTTCAGTCGCTCAGTCGTGTCCGACTTTTTGCGACCCCATGAATCGCGGCATGCCAGGCCTCCCTGTTCATCACCAACTCCCAGAGTTCACTCAGACTCACGTCCATCGAGTCAGTGATGCCATCCAGCCATCTTATCCTCGGTCGTCCCCTTCTCCTCCTGCCCCCAATCCCTCCCAGCATCAGAGTCTTTTCCAATGAGTCAACTCTTCATGAGGTGTCCAAAGTACTGCAGCTTCAGCTTTAGCATCATTTCTTCCGAAGAAATCCCAGGGCTGATCTCTTTCAGAATGGACTGGTAGGATCTCTTGCAGTCCAAGGGACTCTCAAGAGTCTTCTCCAACACCACAGTTCAAAAGCATCAATTCTTCAGCACTCAGCCTTCTCCACAGTCCAATTCTCACATCCGTACATGACTACTGGAAAAACCATAGCTTTGACTAGACAGACCTTAGTCAGCAAGGTAATATCTCTGCTTTTGAATGTGATATCTAGGTTGGTCATAACTTTTCTTCCAAGGAGTAAGCATCTTTTAATTTCATGGCTGAAGTCACCATCTGCAGTGATTTTGGAGCCCCCCAAAATAAAGTCTGACACTGTTTCCACTGTTTCCCCATCGATTTGCCATGAAGTGATGGGACCGGATGCCATGATCTTTGTTTTCTGAATGTTGAGCTTTAAGCCAACTTTTTCACTCTCCTCTTTCACTTTCATCAAGAGGCTTTTTAGTTCATCTTCACTTTCTGCCATAAGGGTGGTGTCATCTGCATATCTGAGGTTATTGATATTTTTTCCCGGCAATCTTGATTCCAACTTGTGTTTATTCCAGTCCAGTACATTTCTCATGATGTACTCTGCATTTAAGTTAAATAAGCAGGGTGACAATATACAGCCTTGATGTACTCCTTTTCCTATTTGAAACCAGTCTGTTGTTCCATGTCCAGTTCTAACTGTTGCTTCCTGACCTGCATACAGATTTCTCAAGAGGCAGGTCAGGTGGTCTGGTATTCCCATCTCTCTCAGAATTTTCCACTGGAGAAGGGAATGTCAAATCACTTCAGTATTTTTGCCTTGAGAACCCCATGAACAGTATGAAAAGGCAAAGTGATAGGATACTAAATGAGGAACTCCCCAGGTCAGTAGGTGCCCAATATGCTACTGGAGATCAGTGGAGAAATAACTCCAGAAAGAATGAAGGGATGGAGCCATAGCAAAACCAATACCCAGCTGTAGATGTGACTGGTGATAGAAGCAAGATCTGATGCTATAAAGAGCAATATTGCATAGGAACTTGGAATGTCAGGTCCATGAATCAAGGCAAATTGAAAGTGGTCAAACAAGAAATGGCAAGAGTGAATGTTAACATTCTAGGAATCAGCAAACTAAAATGGACTGGAATGGGTGAATTTAACTCAGATGACCATTATATCTACTACTGTGGGCAGGAATCCCTTGGAAGAAATGGAGTAGCCATCATGGTCAATGAAAGAGTCCGAAATGCAGTACTTCGATGCAATCTCAAAAACGACAGAATGATCTCTTTTCGTTTCCAAGGCAAACCATTCAATATCACAGTAATCCAAGTCTATGCCCCAACCAGTAACACTGAAGAAGCTGAAGTTGAATGGTTCTATGAAGACCTACAAGACCTTTTAGAACTAACACCCAAAAAAGATGCCCTTTTCATTATAGGGGACTGGAATGCAAAAGTAGGAAGTCAAGAAACACCTGGAGTAACAGGTAAATTTGGCCTTGGAATGCAGAATGAAGCAGGGCAAAGACTAATAGAGTTTTGCCAAGAAAATGCACTGGTCATAGCAAACACCCTCTTCCAACAACACAAGAGAAGACTGTATACATGGACATCACCTGATGGTCAACACCAAAATCAGATTGATTATATTCTTTGCAGCCAAAGATGGAGAAGCTCTGTACAGTCAACATAAACAAGCCCAGGAGCTAACTGTGGCTCAGATCATGAACTCCTTATTACCAAATTCAGACTTACATTGAAGAAAATAGGGAAAACTTCTAGACCATTCAGATATGACCTAAATCAAATCCCTTATGATTATACAGTGGAAGTGAGAAATAGATTTAAGGGCCTAGATCTGATAGATAGATTGCCTGATTAACTATTGAATGAGGTTAGTGACACTGTACAAGAGACAGGGATCAAGACCATCCTCATGGAAAAGAAATGCAAAAAAGCAAAATGGCTGTCTCGGGAGGCCTTACAAATAGCTGTGAAAAGAAGAGAAGAGAAAAGCAAAGGAGGAAAGGAAAGATATAAGCATGTGAATGAAGAGTTTCAAAGAATAGAAAGAAGAGGTAAGAAAGCCTTCTTCAGTGATCAACACAAAGAAATAGAGGAAAACAACAGAATGGGAAAGACTAGAGATCTCTTCAAGAAAATTAGAGATACCAAGGGAACATTTCATGCAAAGATGGGCTCAATAAAGGACAGAAATTATATGGACCTAACAGAAGCAAAATATATTAAGAAGAGGTGACAAGAATACACAGAAGAACTGTACAAAAAAGATCTTCACAACCCGGATAACCAGGTGATGTGATCATTCATCTACAGCCAGAAATCCTGGAATGTGAAGTCAAGTGGGCCTTAGGAAGCATCACTAGAAAGCTAGTGGAGGTGATGGAATTCCATTTGAGCTATTTCAAATCCTGAAAGATGATGCTGTCAAAGTGCTGCACTCAATATGCCAGCAAATTTGGAAAACTCAGCAGTGGCCACGGGACTGGAAAAGGTCAGTTTTCACTCTAATCCCATAGAAAGGCAATGCCAAAGAATGCTGAAACTACCTCATAATTTGAAAATTAGAACTTCTAAATCATAGTGAAGATAAGATGATGAAAGATGCATTGGTTAATCTAGATGACTCTTCATCTAGAGACATGTACTATTTCACCACTTCTTTGAAAATGACATATTTGGTGCTTCTTTAAATTTAACTTGCTTGTTTTTGAGTGTTCATAAGTTTAACAATAGACCTAACTCATTTTCATGTTTACGTATATTTTATTTATGCAATAAGTATTATTTTTGTGCTCCTTTTCTATTCTAGACATTTTACTAGTCATTCTATATATATCATTTATTTTAATCATTTTTCTAATGCTTCCATTATTTTTTCTCATCTGTACACATATATTTCATTTTCCCTCTCATTAATTTTGAAATGATTTTTAAAAAATCTTGAAATCATCCTTGACAAACATCTTAAATTTCACAAATAATCTGTTTAAAAAATCCTCAAATATCTAGCTCTCTCTTTCTAAAATGCTCCACCAGACAGTATGTTAATTTAACCTTTTGCCCCTGTTACTACAACTCTGATCTTGTCTCCTATAATTGATGACATCCTTGCTTACTGTATCCAAGGGTTAATAAATTGGTTGATTTTAAGTATCACCTTATTGGAATCTATTTTATCTATTTAAAACAGCTCCTTTTGTCCAAGGCTCTCCTTTTTGTAATTTCATGTGTCTTTATTTTTCTATTCTCATAAGTATCTCTCATATCCATTTAGTTGTCTCTTTCACTTTTAAAATCTCTAACCTAGACTTTAAAATTTTTATCATAATTTTAATGTTATTTATTTAATACATAACATTTAGTAGAGCCTCAACATTTGTGAACTGATAAAATGATCTTCTCCAAAACTATAAGATATAATAAACTGCTACTGCTGTTACTGCTAAGTCACTTCAGTAGTGTCCGACTCTGTGTGATCCCATAGACGGCAGCCCACCAGGATCCCCTGTCCCTGGGATTCTCCAGGCAAGAACACTGGAGTGGGTTGCCATCTCCTTCTCCAATGCATGAAAGTGAAAAGTGAAAGTGAAGTTGCTATAGTAAAAGAGAACACCAATTCTTGCACGTCTTCTTAACCGCAAAATATTTCCTTGCATATTTTAATCCATATCTTTTAAATTCTCTATAATAATGTAACTATGAGAAACAAGTCATTTTAAGTCATTTTAATGTGAATGTGGTTAATATTTACTGATATCTGTGAGACAGTACGTTTACCATATTGAAAGTAGTTTATACATATGATAGAGTAAAATAGGCTAAAATAAATCTATTGTTGCATAACTGCTCAAGGATTTTAAAGGCATCATTTTCTAGTTATCTATTGACACGATGAAGAAAAATTAAAATCCAATTACTACAAAATATACTATGAAGAAAAATTAAGGATGAATTCTTCCCACACATATTTTTGAACAAGTGCATTTCAGGGTGGTTCAGATCAGACTTTGAATAATGATAGCAAGTTGAAAAGAAGCATATAGTTTTCCCCTTCTGAAAAAAATACTAACATTTGAATTTACCATGATTCTAGTTAATTTTAAACTTTGGAGTTTTGGAGATACACTGCATGGACTCCTTCCAAGACCTGTATCTAATTTTACATATTATTTATGCTTATATATTACCTTTCTTAGAGAAAATCCCTTTACATTATATAATCCTTTATCCCTCAAACTATACCTGCTGTTGAGAGCAGATTAAAGATTATTCCTTAAGGTAAAACCCTCACAAGCAAGGAAACAATATAAAGAGGAGCAATCAAATGTTGAAAAATGGAAAGCAAATAAATGACTGGTGACTAAAGTATTAAACCATAACAAGGGAAATTCTAAATGTGCAGTTGGGGATAGCTGATTATAAAACTTTACCTTTAAAGTATAATATTTAAATTAGTTATGAACTGACAGCATCTGATGCTTCTGTAAGTAGTGATAAGACTAGGATTATAAAATACTTTAAACAATGAGTTTATCCCTGAATTCCTTCTACTCTTTCAGTTACATAACTGACAGTCCCACAAACTACCAATAATATATCAAGTTGTTCCCTGGAGATAGAAAAAGGCCCATTAATTATGGGAATTCACATACAGTTTCAAGCACAGATACTATACCAAACCAAAAATCATAACTATATTTGCAAACTAAAAGCTGATAGCCTATCTCCACCTTAATAGTATGTTCTAGCATCACACAAAGACCTTCCAGGAGTAGTCTCTGGGAAAACTGACCAGCCCAAGAAGAAGTACCAGAGAGAGCAACATTGGCACCCTTCCCTAATATACACCAATCCTACACCAATCCAGTGTTGACTCACTGGAGCTCCAGTACAAACAGTTCTTTGGAAAAAATAACAGACAACAGAAAGTAAACTATGAAACCTAAATGAAAAAAGGTTAAAACCAACAGATAAGAGACATAGGGAATTTTTCAAAATAGAAAATTATTTATTTATACTTATAAAATATATAATTCTCAGTGATAGTCTCACATTAGTGAACAGTCTCACATTAGTCTCACATTCTGTGATACAAAAGTAAGATACCACAAAAAATTCAGAGAAAATACTAATGGAAATTACAAATATAACAAGGTGGCAGAAATTTTTAAGTTATTGAATGTTTGAAATATAAAGTTAAAGAAATAACTGAGAAAGTTAAAAGATATGGAGAACAGGAAAAAATAAGAATGATCAACTAAATTGAACATAAATGTACAGATTATTTACTCAAAGGACAAAAAAAAACATAGAAAATCTTAAATTACATAATCAAAATATTTTAGGACTAAAGAACATGACACCACCCTTACAGCAGAAAGTGAAGAGGAACTAAAAAGCCTCTTGATGAAAGTGGAAGAGGAGAGTGAAAAAGCTGGCTTAAAGCTCAACACTCAGAAAATGAAGATCATGGCATCTGGGCCATCACTTCATGGGAAAGAGATGGGGAAACAGTGGAAACAGTGTCAGACTTTATTTTGGGGGGCTCCAAAATCACTGCAGATGGTGACCACAGCCATGAAATTAAAAGACGCTTACTCCTTGGAAGAGAAGTTATGAGCAACCTAGATAGCATATTCAAAAGCAGAGACATTACTTTGACAACACAGGTCTGCCTAGTCAAGGCTATGGTTTTTCCAGTGGTCATGTATGGATGTGAGAGTTGGACTGTGAAGAAAGCTGAGTGCCGAAGAATTGATGCTTTTGAACAGTGGTGTTGGAGAAGACTCTTGAGAGTCCCCTGGACTGCAAGGAGATCCAACCAGTCCATTCTAAAGGAGATCAGCCCTGGGTGTTCTTTGGAAGGAATGATGCTAAAGGTGAAACTTTGAACTGAACTGAATTGAAAGAACATTTTCCAAATTCAGAGTCTGTGGAAATCCTGGCACAGTCATGAGTGTAGATGTTTATTAAGGCACTAATAGAAAGGAACTAAGTTCAGTTCACTTCAGTTCAGTCGCTTAGTCGTGTCCGACTCTTTGTGACCCCATTTATTGCAGCACGCTAGGCATCCCTGTCCATCACCAACTCCTGGAGTTTACTCAAACTCATGTCCATTGAGTCAGTGATGGCATCCAACCATCTCATCCTCTGTTGTCCCCTTCTCCTCCCGCCTTCAATCTTTCCTAGCACCAGAGTCTTTTCAAATGAGTCAGTTCTTTGCATCAGCTGGCCAAAGTATTGGAGTTTCAGCTTCAACATCAGTCCTTCTAATGAATATTCAGGGATGACTTCCTTTAGGATTTATTGGCTGGATCTCCTTGCAGTCCAAGGGACTCTCAAGAGTCTTCTCCAACACCATAGCTCAAAAGCATCAATTCTTCGGTGCTCAGCTTTCTTTACATTCCAACTCTCACATCCATACATGACTACTGCAAAAACCTTGACTAGATGGACCTTTGTTGGCAAAGTAATGTCTGTGCTTTTTAATATGTTATCCAGTTGGTCATACCTAAGTTGGTCTTAGTTGGTAAGAATCTTTTAATTTCACGGCTGCAGTCACCATCTGCACTGATTCTGGAGCCTCCAAAATAAAGTCTGCCACTGTTTCTCCATCTATTTGCCATGAAGTGAAGGGACCGTATGCCATGATCTTTGTTTTCTGAATGTTGAGCTTTAAGCCAACTTTTTCAGTCTCCTCTTTCACTTTTATCAAGAGGCTCTTTAGTTCTTCACTTTCTGCTATAAGGGTGGTGTCATCTGTATATTGAGATTATTGATATTTCTCCCGGCAATCTTGATTCCAGCTTGACCTTCATCCAGCCCAGCATTTCTCATGATGTACTCTGCATGAAGAGGAAGTAAAGACCCTCTTAATTAGGGTGAAGGAGGAGAGAGAAAGAGTCATATTAAAAATAAATATGAAAAAAACTAAGATTGTGGCATCTGGCCCCGTTACATCATGGTAAATAGAAGAGGAAAAGGTGGAGGTGGTAACGATTTCCTCTTCTTGGGCTCTAGAATCACTGTGGAAGGTGAATGCAGCCATGAAATCAGAAGCTATGACAAATCTAGACAGTGTGCTGAAAAGCAGACACATTTCTCTGCTGACAGAGGTCCATACAGTCAAGACTATGGTCTTCCCAGTGGTCATGTACTGTTGTGAGAGCTGGACCTTAAAGAAAGCAGAGTGCTGAAAAATTGATGCCTTTAAACTATGGTGCTAGAGAAAGACTTCTGAGAGATCCTTGGACAGCAAGGTCAAACCAGTCAATCTTAAGGGAAATTGACCCTGAATACTGATTGGAAGGACTGATGCTGAAGTCGAAACTCTGGTATTTTGGTAATTTGATATGAACAGTTGATTCATTAGAAAAGTCTGTGATTCTGGGAAAGATTGAGAGCAGAAGGAGAAGAGGGCATCAGAGGATGAGATGGCTGGATGGCATCACCAATGCAATGGACATGAACTTGGACAAACTTCAGGAGATGGTGAGGAACACAGAGGCTGGTGTGCTGCAGTCCATGGGGTCATAAGGAGTTGGACACTATTGGTGACTGAACAACACAATGTCTAGAAATTTTAGAACATTGTTGAGAAAAACGAGAGAGAAGTCGAGAATGGATCACATAAAAACATCATCAAAATGACCCTGTGTTTATGAATAGCAGAAAGTGAAAGATAATAAAGATAGTGGAGTAATGTGGTTAACATTGTAAAGAGAAAATGTTTATTCATCTAAATTTTATAGCAATCTGAAGTATTAATCACATAGAATAATAAAATAAAATATTTTCAGACATGTATCAAATGTTTATAACTCCACATATCCTTTTTCAGGAAGAGGGGATATACTGAGAAATTAACCACCAAAAGAAACCAAAAATCTAGCAGGGCAAAGAGGCAGACCATGCTTCCAGGAGAGAAATGTGACATCTAGATATGCACACAGACACCAAATATGGAGGGAAAGCAATTCAGACTGAAGCAGGTCAAAAGACTTAATGAAAATTTTCTCTAAGAATAAAGTTATTAGTAAACTAAAGTAGATAAACTAAACCAAATAAGATAGAGCTAATACCAAAAAACTATAGCTGAATTCTTGATACAGAGCAAATTAAGCGAATATACCTGAAAGACATAAAGAAAATAATGAGGATACAGGCAGAAATAAGTAAGCATATCTATTATGTGACTCATTAGTGAATATCATTCATTTATCACTCAATATTAACCTCATGAACATAACTATGTATCCATTTTTGGAGGATGGTAGATGGGAAATGTGGGCTTCCCTTGTGGCCCAGCTGGTAAAGAACTCACCTGCTAATGCAGGAGATGCATGAGACATAGGTTCAAACCCTGGGTCAGGAAGATCCTCTGGAGAAGGAAGTAGCATCCCACTCCAGTACTCTTGCCTGAAAAATTCCATGAACAGAGGAGCCTGATGGGTTATTATAGTCCATGGTGTCACAAAGAGATGGACATGACTGAGTACACGCTCAGTAGATGGGAAATGTACGTGTACGTGCTGGGGCTTGAGGAAGAAAAAAATAATTGTATGCTCAGTTTCTCTGTTGCAAGCCAATAGAGAAGGCCTGATAGGTCAATCAAGTACACTCTCTAGAGATATGGAAATAAATCACAAAAATTCAGCTAACAGATTCAAAAACAGTTACCTGAAGAAGGAGAAATGAGGAAGGGTAAAGGAAGAGTCTTTAGACTAATTTTTTCTTAATAAACCTTATAAAACTGGCTGTATCTTTGTACAGATATCTATATTTAATTTGGTAAATTAAATAATCATAATAATTTCAGTCAGAAAGTTCAGAAAAGAACATCACCATCTATATATAAAAATTCTTGAATGACATATGATTTATCAGTTCATATATGCCACAGCAATCAAAGTGACAATTATCAGGACAGTGACTGGAATAGAAGGCTAAAAAAATAAACTTTCAGTTGCAACTAATTCATATGTGTAATGGAAAGAACGATTATTCAGTGAGAAAATGCAGTTGATAAATCAGAGAAAATGGAACATACTTGTAAATTCTTTGATGACACATGTTTATTGTATTTGGACTGCAGTGGTGTTAATAAGACCACTAGAGAAATGGGGTGCATAGAATTCCCTTTTAAGTATCACATGAATTAACATTTCATCTTTTTTATTTAGTCAATTCTATCCTTTGTTCTCTTCACAAAATAAATCAATTTGTCTCAAATAAAGCTTAATATATTTTTATACACTGAAAGTTCATCTTTGGAATATGTGTTTCTGTAGCTCTGCCCTTTAGAATACATTAGAAGGAAATTTTCATTTTACACTCTATTTCTAACATCAAAGAATGTATACTGAAGCATTCAGGGAGCTCCACATTAAGACGGAACTTAATAAAAGAATGCTTAGATTGCTTCATTGGAAGCAAAACTGGTTAATGTCCCTCAGAACAATAAATATAAGGGATTATACTTTTCAGCAGAAATAAATCATTTACATCTCAGCCAGACAAATATATACAAAGCAGCATGTGATTTCCTTAAATTAAAGTCCTTTTAATCAAAGTTTTACCATCACTGAATCAAGTTTCTACTATTGAAGAAGACGGTGTTTTTACATCCAATAACTTGCCTCTTTTTTTCACATGTATTTCTTCATATTTACTTTAGAGTGGGTGCATTTCCTCTATGCCATATTCTGAATTATTTATCCTCTAGAAAAGTCCTTTACAGGTCAAAAATGTCTTATATCCCATAATACAATGGCTCAATAAGTTCATTTACTTCCTTTCTTGTTCTTAGCACTTTCATAATGCTAATCTTCCTTTAAGCAAAATGAAAGTGTAAATTTATAAGGGAAAAGATGCATACAAGAGCATATAGAAACTAGGAATATATCTGAATATTAAATTTGTTACATATTTTCACCCACATATCTTTAATACTTGGGATAACTATTAGTTAAAATTATTATTTAATATTATTATATGTGAAAACATTGGGTTAATGAACTTAAAATAATTGGTCCAAATCAAAGAGAGCAACAGTATAAAAATAATTTGAAAATACCTCTAACACAAAGACCCTTCTTTCAGTAAGCTACGATGATTGTCAAAGGATCTGTTGATTCAGATGTTAAAAGTGACATGAAGTTGACAGAATAAATGTCCAATTGTATTTTAATTTTCTAATCAATTGTGTTTGACCTGGGAGAAATGTCTGCTTTGATAAAGAAAATCAACAACTAAATCAAGTCAAATAACAACAGCAATGTAATATAAACTTCACAGAGAATAGGAAAACTTATAGCCATTATCACTTCTTTTTGAGTGTTTATATTCCAATAAGAAATTCAATAGTCACATTCTCACCAAATTGCTCTCTTAACTGACTTATTTTCATTATCTGCATTAATCATATGGATTAGTTAAGTTGATTTTTTAAAAAAAGTCTTAATAAGAAACTGTTATCAAGTCCTTGATCAATAATCTCAACATGTGTGTAAAGTAAATCATAGATTTAAAGTTTATTAAAAAAGCATTACAAGAAAACAAGGAAAATCTCAAATAAACAGCCTAACCTTACAATGTATGGAACTAGAAAAGAAAAAATAAACAAAGCCCAAAGTTAGTAGAAGGCAAGAAATCGTAAATATCAGAGCATATATAAATGAAATAGTGAAAAAAAAAGGTAGAAAGATCAATGGAACTAAAAGATAGTTCTTTGAAAATATAAACAAAATTGATAAAACTTTACCCTGATTCATCAAGAAAAAAAAAAAGAACCAAATTGATAAAATAAGAAATGAAAAAGGAGAAATTATAACTGACACAGCAGAGATACAAAGGTTCACATGGGACTATTACAAACGATATGTGGATAAATGGACACATTCTTAAAAAGTTCTATTCTTCCATGACTGAATCAGGATGAAATGAAAAATATGAAAAGACTAATTACCAGTAATGTAATTGAATCAATAATTAAAAAGCCCCCTAAAACAAAAGTCAAGAACCAGATGGCATCACAGGTGAATTCCAACAAACATTTAGAGAAAAGTTAACATTTATCCTTCTGAAACTATTCCAAAAATCCAAGAGGAAAGGACATTTCCTAATTCATTCCATGAGGCTAGCATCACCCTGATACCAAAACCAGACAAAGATATCAAGGAAAAAAAAAAAAAAGAAAACTTATAGGTCAATATCAGTGATGAGTATAGATCAAAAGAAAAATTCTTAACAAAATTTTAGCAAACTAAATCCAACAATGTTTTAAAGGGATCATACAAATGTGATGTTGGAGAAGACTCTTCAGAGTCCTATGGAATGCAAGGAGATCAAACCAGTCAATCCTAAAGGAAATCAATCCAGAATGTTCATTGGAAGGATCGATGCTGAGGCCCCAATATTTTGGCCACCTGGTACAAACAGCTCACTTTTTGGAAAAGACCCTGATTCTGGGAAAGAGTGTCGGCAGGAGGAGAAAGGGACAGTAGAGGACAAGATGGCTGGATGCATCACTGACTCAGTGGACATGAGTTTGAGCAAGCTCTGGGAGACGGTGAAGGACAGGGAAGCCTGGCATGATCATCTCAATAGATGCAGAAAAAGCTTTTGACAAAATTCAGTTTCAATATATTATAAAAGCTCTCCAGAAAGTGGGCATAGAGGGAATGTACCTTGACATAATAAAGGCCACATATGACAAATCCACAGCTAACACTGTACTCAGTGGTGAAAAGTTGAACATGTTTTCTCTAAGGTCAAGAATAAGACAAGGATGCCTCCTTTCATCACTTTTATTCAACATAGTTTGGAAGTCCTAACCACAGCAATCAGCGAAGAAAAAGAAACAAAAGAAATATAAATTGGGAAGAGAGAATTAAAACTGTCACTGTTTGCATATGACATATTTTACATAGGACATTCTAAAGATGCCAATAAAAAGTTACTAGATCTCATCAATGAATTTGGTAATTACAAGGTGCAAAATTAATATAGACAAATCAGTTGCTTTCTATGCACTAACAATGAAATATCAGAAAGAGAAATGAAGAAAATCACCCCACTTACCATCACATCAAAAAGAACAAAATACATAGGGACAGTCCTGCCTAAGGAGGTAAATGTCTTTTGTACTTGGAGAATTATGACACTGAAGAAAGAAGAAGATGGCAAAAACATGGGAAAATATACCATCTGTTTGTGTCATTTGTGTTTGTTCTTGTATCAGAAGAAATAATATTATTAAAATGAAAATACTACTCAAAGCAATCTACAGATTCAATGCATTCTTTATCAAAATGCCAATGGCAGGTTTGCAGAATTAGAATAAATAATTTTAAAATTTGAATGGAAACATAAAAGAACACTAATAGACAAATCAATCTTGAGAAAGAAGAACAGATCTGGAAGAAGCACACTCCCTGACTTTATACATATACTACAAAACTAAAGTCATGAAAACGATATAGTACTACTACTAATAATAACAACAACAACAAAAAAAACCAGTATGACACTTGCACAAAAAGAAACTCATAGATTAACAGAACAGCATAAAGAGCCCAGAAATAAACCTACACACTCATGGTCAATTAATCTATGACAAAGCAGGAAAAAATATACAACAGATAAAAGTATCTTTAATAAGTAGTGGTGGGAAATCTGAACAGTTACATATAAACCACAAAATTGGCACATTCTCTAACACCATATACAAAAATAAACTCTAAATGAATTAAAGGTCTAAATATAATACCAGATGTTACAAAACTCCTAGAGGAAAACATAGGCAGAACATTGCTTGACATAATTTGCAGCAAAATCTGTTTGGATCTGTCTCCTAAAGCAAATGAAATAAAACCAAAAATACAAATAAATGCAACCTAATTATACTTAGAGGTGGATGAAATGGGAGCCTATTATACAGAGTGAAGTAAGCCAGAAAGAAAAACACCAATACAGTATGCTAACACATATGTATGGAATTTAGAAAGACGGTAACGATAACCGTGTATGCAAGACAGCAAAAGAGACACAGCTGTATAGAACAGACTTTTGGACTCTGTGAGAGAGGGAGAGGGTGGGATGATTTGGGAGAATGGCATTGAAACATGTATAATATCATGTAAGAAATGAATCACCAGTCTAGGTTCAATGCAGGATACAGGATGCTTGGGGCTGGTGCACTGGGATGACCCAGAGAGATGGTATGAGGAGGGACGTGGGAGAGGGGTTCAGGATTGGGAACTCATGTACACCCGTGGCGGGTTCATGTTGATGTATGGCAAAACCAATACAGTATTGTAAAGTAAAATTAAAAAAAAAAAAGATTTTGCACAGAGAAGGTAACCATTGACGAAATGACAACATATTGACTTGCAGATGATATGACTGATAAGGGGTAATGTCCAATATACATAAACAGTTTATACAACTCAACATCAAAAAGGCAAACAACCTGAATGAAAAACTAGCAAAATAACTGTAAAAACATTTTTTCAAAGAGGAAATGCACATAGTAAACAAGTACATCAAAATAAGATGCTCTACATTGCTGTGTTTCTCTGTTGGCTTAGATGGTAAAGAATCTGCCTGAAATGCAGGAGACCTGGGTTCAGTCCCTGTGTTGGGAAGATCCTCTGGAGAAGGGAATGGCGACCCACTCCAGTATCCTTGCCTGGAAAATTCCATGAACAGAGGAGCTTGGTAGGCTACAGTCCAAGTGATAACAAATATATGGACACGAATGAGTGACTAACACATCTGTGTGTGCACACACACACAGACACACACACACTACATTGCTAGCCATCAGGGAAATGCAAATCAAAACCAGGATGAGATGAGTGAGCTATCACTGCACATCTGTCAAAATGGTTTTCATCAAAAAGAAAACAAACAACAAATACTGGATATGTAGAGAAAAGGGAGCTAAGGCAATGGCAACCCACTCTAGTACTCTTACCTGGAGAATCCCAGGGATGGGGGAGCCTGGTGGGCTGCTGTCTATGGGGTCACACAGAGTCGGACGTGACTGAAGCGACTTAGCAGCAGCAGCATATACTGTTGGTGGGAATATAAATTGGTGCAACCACTTTGGAAAACAGTATGGAGTTTTCTCATGTAACTAAAAATAAAACTACTACATGACCCAGAAATTCTATTCCTGGGTATATATCCAAAAAAAAAAAGACAGTGATTTTAAAAGATACATGCACCCCAATGTTCATAGCAGCATTATTTACAATTGGTGAGGTATGGAAGTAACCTAAGTTTCAATGAACACATGAATGGACAAAGAAGTATATATGGTATAGCATATACCATGTATATAAAATGCTACTTAGCTTTGAAAACGTTTGCTATTTGCAGCAATATGGGTAGAACTGGAGGAAACTATTCCAAGTGAAATTAGTCAGACAGACGAAGACAAATACTGAAAGATATCACTTGTATCACTTGTATATGGAATCCTAAAACATATAACAAACTAGTGAATAAAACAAAAAGAAAAACAAACAGACACTCAGATATAGAGAATATAGAGTATAGTGCTTACCAGTGGGGAGAGGGATATGGAGGGGAAACACAGAAATAGGGAAAAAAGAGAAGTTATTATTGAATTATATGAAACCATGTGTGTGAGACTTTTGAAAATTGTAAAGCACTGTTGAATTTAAATAATCCATCATTCAATTAAATAAATAAAAACATAATGTGTATATTGACAATTTGATGTTTCTAAATAGTTGAGAAAGCAAATAAAATAACAGGCAGAAACCTGCACTTCAGCTTGGGAAAGCATCCTGTAGTGTATGAACCAGAAGCACAAGCTAAGTGAGCTCCAAGTTTGGCAGACATGTCCCATTTCTAGACAGTATTATACTTATACTATCTCCTCATATAGACTATTTTAAGGAATAGAAGCATAAAGGGGAACACATACTAAATGCCAGTAAACCAACTCCTACACTTCCAAACTTACCAATAAATTTAGCCTATGTATTCCTAAAGGGAGTTCCTAGTGGCTCAGTGGTTGAATCCACCTGCAATGCAGAAGATGTGTGTTCCACCCCTGGGTCAGGAAGATCCCCTGCAGAAGGAATTGACAACCGACTCCAGTATTCTTGCCTGGGAAATGTCATGGACAGAGGAGCCTGGTGGGCTATATAGTACATGGGGTCATGAAGAATTGGATATTTAGTGATTGAACAAGAATGAAACCAATAAATGAAGCTGTTTCCCTCCCAAATTAAGTATAATTGCAAAGAACTTTGAATTAGGATACTATCCAATGTCCCTTGCTATGGATTTCCATTATTATAAGATAAATCTTTGCTTGAGTTAATTTTCCTCAAACACATTGAAAATTAGGTGTGGAAAAATATTTTAAATGAATGGATTGATATGTTTAATAGAACTGTCAGGAAATTCTAAAATAATCTCTCAAAAATTACTCAAATATTGTTTAATAAAGACAAGTATATTCGAGAACCATTGTTACTTATTTTTCCATTTCTGACATACCTCTCTAATTTGATGTTAGTTATTCCATTTTCATAGAGAGTCTTTCATTTCACTTAACTCAAGTAGTCCAGAGTTGTTATAATATACACAGTCATTACTTTCAAAGCTTAGATATGAATATGCTTTCTGATTTTGCAGAGAGAATTTAAATGTATATGTAAACTAATCTTAGAAATATCACATTTAAATCACTTGGTTATGAATTTCAAGAGGGTAGTATTTTATCACCACTTAACTATAGAGGTTATTGGGTAGGGACTTTGTCATTTTCTTGGATCAGGGTAGATCTATCTACCGAGAGGTTAGAAATTTTGACTTCCAGTTTTTTGTGAGTTACCTCCAACTGAATTTTCCATCTTGGTGGATATGGGTTTTTTAATCAGCTGTACCTGTGTTCCTCAATGTCAAGAAAATGGAAGCTCAAGTACATCTCACTTGCAAATAACCTTAACAAAAATGTCAGATTTAGGATTCTTAATTTCCCTTGATTTTGATATGTAAATATTTCTTACTACTTTACCACTTTATTAATTGCACTTAAAGCAATTGTAAAGATACTCTCAATGTTCATTTTTGACTTTTATCTTGTTTCTCTAGTGAGATAATCATTGAAGGTACTTAACCAGTTTGATGGATAAAAAACTCTGACTTCTAAAAATTATAATTGAACATTTTCTAACTATTAGTTTTAGACATCACAGTCTTTAGTATAATCTTTCCTCCACATAAATGATGCAAATGTAATTATTAAATGGTTATTTTGCATTACAGTGAAAGGGAAAAATTTGCACTATATTACTTAAAATTTCCCTCCACAAATAAAAGAAACACACCTATTCTTCTCATACTTTCAGATAAGAGGTATAGATATGGTATTCTGATTCACTATTATTTTGGAGCTTTCAAATGATTTTTACCTCTCAGTTTTCATGCTCTTGGAAAGTCACCTCGCACTTTGACAACGGACTCTTTTCAGGTGACTGGCAAGCATGAGAGACGGAGTAGCACACCAGGCTGTCTCATTAGGGCTTCTTCTCTGAAACAGTTCTTTCCTGGAATCCAACTGTTTGATCTATTTTAATAAGGAAGATCAAGCTATACCATGGAGAGACATCACATGCAGATATCTGAGGCTTGTGGTCAATGGTTCCATCTAAACTCTCAGCTAACAGCCAGAATCAACTTGCCAGCAAAGTGAGTGAGCTATCTTGAAAGTGTAGCTTGTAGCCCAAATTGCCTTTTCCAGCTAAAGCTAAGTAGACAGAGATGAACTATTCCCACCAAACTCAGTCTGACTTGCAAAACCCTGTCATTAAGATGAAGAATGAGATCAGTGACAGTAGATATCTGACAGCATCAGTGCTAAATAATATGACCTTTGTAGCTGAATCCTTGCATATCAACAAAGAGAATTAACACCTTAAGGAACTTCGATAGTTGAGAGAAAGGGACATGAAGATTCATATCAGAAAATAAGTGTTCTTTTGATTGTATTGAGAAGCAAATGGCAATCCACTTCAGTAGTCTTGCTGAGAGAATTCCATGGACAGAGGAGCTTGCTGGGCTAGAGTCCATGGGGTAATACTAACAAATAACTAGTATAAAAACTGTGAGGATTAAATGAAATATCATATGAAAAAAAATGAACCTACCCCATTCTTTGGCACATACATATTAGTTAAATAATAGCAATGATGATGATAATGATACATCCAGAAATATACTTTTGGTGATCTATCACTTTCATACATTTTCTTATTTTATATCTTAGAGCTTCTGTAATACTACATAATGTTCAGAAGCAGTGTTTATTACTACTGAGCAGAGCACAGATACACTGCTTAATTAAGAATAAATATTGTAAATTAAAATGCTTCTGTTTTATTATTGATCTGTTTTTATCATATTATATTTAAATTTCCTTACCACTTTCTACAGCACATTTGTATACAAAATAATAAATTGATTGGTGCTTCATTGGGAGACAAATTTTACCTTTCCTTTGTCTTATCACTTCTTATCACTGAGCAAAATAGTTTAATTTTTCCATTTTGTCTACTCATAAAAACCATATCAGCATTCCCTACCAAATATAATAGTCAATGCTTAGAGTTACCTACTCTGACACCCACAGTATTCAATTAAAACATAAATTTGGCACATTACGAAAGATAATTATTTCTGTCATATATTTCTATTGCTGAAAACAGTTTATTTTGTTTGGTTTTAGACTTGATATCCAACTGTGTCTAATTTCAATAACTTTCTCTCATCGAAGAGATTACTGGGAGCCATTTGAGTTATTTCTATCAGGTGGCAAGAGATGAATTAACAGTGTCAAAAAACCCAATTTCTGGTAGTACATTGTTGAGGAACAAACATATCTCTTAATTGGAAACTGACAGCTTTGGCACTCAGTTGAACTAATCATTACTCGCATTCACACTAGCTTCCATTTCCTCAAGCCCTATTAAGTCATTAAAATGCCATGACAATCTTCTCCACAGGTGTGGAAAACCAGATCCTTGCCTGTGGCAGACTTAATTAAGATAACAGCTGGATCGTTACACTAAAAAAGGAGAAATCCAAGCCATGACAATGTTTCTCAAAGTACCCAAAATGAAAAGAGTAGTCGGGGAGTGGCCTAGTTTGTTGTTATCTTACTCCAATTTTGTTCTATTTTATAGGTGCCTGCTAAATCTGTAAAGAAATTATGATTAAAAGAAGTTAAACATAACTTGAACATGATATATGCATGTAGGTTATATTTAAATAATTTTAAACTTGAAGTTTACAATTTTACTGATAACTCTTTCTAGATAGCAAAATATAATTTGCTATTGCTTTGTTTTCTTCCAGTAATTGTTCTCCTTTTCTCTCTCACCCCATGGTTTGACACAATGATTCCCAAAACTAAGTGTTTTGGACTTTCTGGCATTAGGAGAGGAAGAAAAACTATGCTACTCTAATTCAGTTTTGACAGTGTAGGTGAGCAAAGTTAGCTGTTGTTCAGTTGCTCAGTCATGTCTGACTTTTTGAGACTCCATGAACTGCAATATGCCATGCTTCCCTGTCCTTTACTGTCTCCCTCAGTTTGCTCAAATTCATGTCCATTGAGTTGGTGATGCCATCAACCATCTCCTCCTCTGTCACCCCCTCCTCCTCCTGCCCTCAATCTTTCCCAGCCTCAGGGTCTTTTCCAATGAGTCGGCTCTTTACATCATGTGGCCAAAGTATTGGAACGTCAGTTTCAACATGAGTCCTTCCGATGAATATTCAGGGTTGATTTCCTCTAGAACTGACTGGTTTGATCTCCTTGCTATCCAAGGGATTCTCAAGAGTCTTCTCCAGCACCATAACCAAAAAGCATCAATTTTTTGGCACTCAGCTTTCTTTATGGTCCAGGTCTGTTTGACATGTATTATTTCAAGCTGAAATCAATCAAAAGCCAAAAGACTCAGAGAGAAACTTTGGCATTCCCCCTAATTACCTAAAAAAAAAAATGTAGATATAGTGCTGCTTATTCTTGGAATACAGGTATTACCAGATTTACCAGCAAAGAATATGGACCAAGTCTGGTGGGGGAAACCCAGCAGGGCTTGATATCAGAGTCCAATCTGTGTCCCATTGTCTCTGCAAGACCTAGAAAATATCTCTTCACCAAACATTTGCTTTCCATCTCCCTGTGAGTTGACCTTCTCTCCTTTGAGGTGAGAAACCCACTACTTGTAGCATCCATCCTCTTTGTCTTTAGCTAAAGATGGTATTTAAGTTAAGCTCTCCAGCCATTTTGGTGAGTTATTCAGTTTTCCTGGGTCTCTTCCAACTATACATGCTATTAAATTTTTGTTTAATTTTCTCCTGTTAATCTGTGTCAAGTCAACTTAATTTTTACACCAACCAGAAGAACCTAGAAGGACAGATAAAAATTTCTTCCTCCCAGACAACAGTGACACTTTCACTGATTTATAATAGCTTCTGTGGCTCACAATACTCTCTCTCTCTTCAGGACGGTATTGGCTTAACATTTTCTTGAACAGCAGGATATGATTGAGGTTTTTTTTTTTTTTAACTATGAAATAAATACAAAAAATCTGGTATTTTAGGATTTGACTTTATTGGTTTGAATCTAGAGTTACTCTTTGGAGTAGACTATTGATTTATAATCTCTGCTTAAATATGACCTTACTAAAGCCCCTCCTTTCTACAACATATGGGATGCTTTTGACTCTTTCCAGGATTCTCCTCCTTAAACAAAATTTAAGACAATTACAAAATAATGATTTTTCAATATTTTAAATGCTTGCAACATTTTCTAACCAGTTCCTCCTTGTAAGTCAGAATTAGGTTCTGAGTTACCTAGTCAGTAAGTCTGTCTTCCAGAACATTGCTAATAATTTATACGGGAATTTTAGATATCCCTTGCTTTAGAATGAAACTTTCATCAAGTATTTAAATATCTTATATTTTCTCCTAATAAATAATTGATAATCTCATTATGTCTTTACATTTATCATTTTATTACTAAATTATTTTTTGAATTTTAATGTCTTATTTATTACTTAATCCAGAGTACCTAACATGTTGATTGAATTTATTAAAATTACATCTTTTTGACTGAACAACCCTGTAGTTGTTCAGTAGAAAACAGTCATAAATGCAGTGTTACATAACAAAGTGCCCCAAGAAACTACTGTTGATTAGATCACCAGGTCTTTCTCAAGCATAGCCTAAAATGATTGTTATTAGAGACTGTCACCCACTGTGTAGGCACAGGAAATCTTTTCTGAAAGAGTTCTAAAATAAATGAGAAGTCTAAGTAGCCTCAGGACATTGTCTAGGAATCTTAAACGGATTTTACTGTGAAATCATGAGAATATCTTCCAAATCCCAAATACATTAAGCATGAATTAAATGCTTTACCATAGGAAAAAAAAAAAAAAAGCTTTCCACTTAAACTTAACCCAAATATTTATAGGCAAGCATGCCAGAAATAATTTGGGATTCAGAATTTAAAATATATTTCACTTACATGTGGAATCCAAAATATGACAGAAATGAACCTACCTACAAAACAAAACTGACTCACAGAGAATAGATTTGTAGTTGCCAGGAGCACTGGGTGGGGGTAGGGGGGAGGTTAGGGGTGAGACGGCATGGGAGGTTGGGTTAGCAGATGCAAACTATTAAATATAGAATGGGCAAATAACAAGGTCCTACTGTATAGCACAGTGATCTCTATTCAATATCCTATGATAAACCATAATGGAAAATAACATAAATATATATATATATACACATACATATATATATATATATATACACACACACATATATATACACACACATATATATATATATGTGTGTGTATGTATTGTTGTTCAGTTGCCTGGTCATGTCTGACTTATTGTGATCCTATGGATTACAGCACGCCAGGCCCTCACCATCTCCTGAAGTTGGCCCAAGTTCATATCCATTGCATTGGGGACACCATCCAGTCATCTCATCCTTCTGATGCCATTTTCTCCTTCGGCCCTCAATCATTCCCAGCATCGGGGACTTTTCCAGTGAGTCAGATGACCAAAATATTAGAGTTTCAGCTTCAGCATCAGTCCTTCCAACTAGTATTTAGGGTTGATTTCCATTAAGATTGACTAGTTGGATCTCCTTGCTGTCCAAGGGACTCTCAGAAGTTTTCTCTAGTATCAAAGTTTGAAGGTATCGATTTTTCAGCACCCGAATTTCTTTATGGGCCAACTCTCATAACCATATGCGACCATTGGAAAGACCATATCCTTGACTATAATGACTATAATGGACTTTGCTGGCAGAGTAATGTCTCTGCTTTTCAACACACTCTGTGTGTGTGTGTGTGTATATATATATATATATGCATATATATACAATGTAAATCAGCTGTAATTCAATAAAATAAATTATTACTTGAAGCTGGGCTTCAGCAGTATGTGAACCAAGAACTTCCAGATGTACAATCTGGGTTCTCAAGAGCCATAAGAACCAGAGATCAAACTGTCAACATTCGTTGGATCATGGTGAAAAAAGGGAGTTCCAGAAAAACATCTACTTCTGTTTCACTGACTACACTAAAGACTTTGACTGTTTGGATTACCACAAACTGTAGAAAATTCTTAAAGGAATGGAGTATCAGACCACTTTAACTGTCTCCTTAGAAACCTGTATGCTAATCAAGAAGCAACAGTTAGAACTGGATATGGAATAACTGACTGGTTCAAAATTGGGAAAGGAGTATGACAAAGCTGTATATTGTCACTCTGCTTATTTATTAATAACTTATATACAGCATACATCAATGCAGAATGCTGACTGGAAGAATCACAAGCTGGAATTAAGATTGCCAGGAGAAATATCAACAGCCTCAGATATGCAGATGATATCACTCTAATGGCAGAGAGTGAAGAGGAACTAAAGAGCCTCTTGATGAGGGTGAAAGAGGAGAGTGAAAAAGCTGGCTTATACAGGATGCTTGGAGGAGCTGGTGCACTGGGATGACCCAGAGGGATGGTATGGGGAGGGAAGTGGGAGGGGGGTTCAGGATTGGGAACATGTGTACACCTGTGGCGGATTCATGTTGATGTATGGCAAAACCAATACAATATTGTAAAGTTAAAAAAAAATAAAATAAAAATAAATAAATAAATAAAACTCAATATTAAAAAGAACTAAGATTATGGTATCCAGTCTGATCACTTCATGGTAAATAGAAGGTGAAAAAGTAGGGCAATGACAGATTTTATTTTCTGGGTTTCAAAATCACTGCAGATGGTGAATGTAGTCATGAAATTAGAAGACATTTGCTCCTTAGAAGGAAAGCTATGATGAACCTAGACAAGATATTAAAAATCAGAGACATCACTTTGATGATAAAGGTCCATACAGTCAAAGGTATGTTTTTTCAGTAGTTGTGTACAGATGTGAAAGTTGAACCATAAAGAAGTCTTAGTGCAGAAGAACTGATGCTTTCTATTTGTAGTGCTGGAGAAGAGAGTCCCTTGAACAGCAAGGAAAATCAAACCAATCAATCCTAAAGGAAATCAACCCTGAACATTCATTGAACAGACTGATACTGACATTAAAGCTCCAGTACTTTGGCCACCTAATGCAAAGAGCTGACTTATTGGAAAAGACCCCAGTACTGGAAAAGACTGAAGGCAAAGGAGAAGGAGGCCACAGAGAGTGAGATGGTTAAATAATATCACAGAGTCATTGCACATGAATCTGAGGAAACTTCAGGAGATAGTGAAGGACAGGGGAACCCGGCATGCTGCAGTCCATGGGGTTGCAAAGAGTCAGACATGACTTTGTGAGTGAACAACAAGATTTTTGAACTGATATATCTTGTGTGGAGGGTATATATGATAAACAGCTGAAGCCTAGAATTAGAGATATACCTGGGGAGCATTACATGGACTGATGTAAGGTAATCCAAGAATTTTTCCTTGACAGCTATGTATATTTTTCAATAAGTTTATAACATTATCAGATGTGAGTTTTAGCAAATTCTCTCTGGAGAATACTGGAGTGGATTGTAATTTCCTTCTCCAGGGATCTTCCTAACCCAGGGATCAAAGCCAGGTCTCTTGCATTGTAGGCAGATTATTTACTGTCTGAGCTACCAGGGAAGCCTGAAAATAATCTAAGATTTTTTTTCTTTGATAGCTTTGTGTGTTTTTCAATAAATTTATGATATTATCAGATGTGAGTTTTAGAAAATTCTTTCTAGACCTAATTTGAAGAATGTATTAATAGCATTAAACTATAATAATAATATCATTTTCAAGCAATTACTATTTAGGAGGTAAATAAATATCCTGACAGGCACTTTGGTCACAGTCTCTTACAGATACATTTAAAAAAGAATAGTTATATAAAATACACAATATACTTGAAAGAGCATAAGATGGGTATATTTTTATTCTAGAAGCCCTATATCATCAGTCTCATTTTGAGGACTTCAATATAATTGGGATTATATTGCAAAAATTATTGAGTATTATAACTTAAAAGTTATAAATGATTTTCCTGAAAAACTCTATGTATTCTATGGCATTACACTCAGTTCTGCAGTTGAAACACATTACATGTAATAGAGGAAGTCTAAATTTTTGTAGGTATAGTTCAACCACTGTAAATGATTAAAAGCATCAATTAGATATATGTAATCATAAAGTATGTGGCAACTTAATTATACCCATGTATTTCTCTTTGTGTGTTTTGTAGTAGTGATAGCAATTTAATACACAATTATCTTAAATATAATACAAAATCACTCTTTAAAAATGTCTCCTTTTATTTCTGAAAGATAACATTATCATCAGGTAAAATTTTCAATAGAAGGATTCTATGGGCTTTTTTTTTTTACTTCTTTTATTCTGATTTTTTCATTTATAGAGAATACTGAATTTATAAAAATCTTATGTAAACTATAAAACCTTTATGATTTCTTATCTTTTTTAGAAAATGGGCTCTAAATATTTGTTTTGAAAGAAAATTTCACTCATTATAGTAAGATTGAGAATTCAGTGAAAACTATTTTAGCAATACAGGCTATTAGTAATATTGATTTATAGTGATTTTCAGTACTTAGTTTTGCAGATATATGTTTCAGATGACATACAATGGCATTTTTATGTTGTGTTGTAGTAATACTAAATTATTGGATTTTATATTACCAAGACTTTGATAAATGTTAATTATCATGTCTGGATTAGCCATACTCAAAAGACAGCCAGAATGCATATGTTTCTGTTTTATTTAGCAAAAGTTAAAATGCAAGATATTTCTAAATGCATGAAAAAAAAACATACATTTTGGAATAAAGAGATTCACACTAGTCCATTTTGCTTTCATAAGATTGTGCAGTTCTGAGAAATTTAATGGTAAGTTCACATTCCCTTGTATACATATTTATGTATATAAAGTGGTGCTAGTGGTAAAGAACCTACCTGCCATTGCAATAGATATAAAAGACATGGGTTCAGTCCCTGGGTCGGGAAGATCTCTTGGAGAAGGGCATGAAAACCGACTCCAGTATTCTTGTCTGGAAAATACCACGGACAGAGGAACCTGATGGACTACAGTCCACAGGGTCGCAAAGAGTCAGACACGACTGAAGTTACTTGGCACACATGCATATTCATACACACATTAGAGAGAAAGAAATCAAATCATAGCCCCAAATGTCTGGTCTACATACATCCACATGTGTTTACATGTCTGAGTGTGTTGTGCTCAGTAGTGTCTGACTCCATGATCCCACGGACTGTAGCCCACCAGGCTTTTCTGTCCATGGGATTTCCCAGGCAGGAATACTGGAGTGTGTTGCCATTTTCTCCTCCAGGGTATCTTTCTGACCTAGGGATCTAACTTGGGTCTCTTAAGTCTCCTGTATTGGCAGGTGGATTCTTTACCATTAGCAGCACCTGGGAAGCCCACATTCATCTATATATTAGTAAAGTAAACAAGAACCCTCTAAAATTTTAAATTTGCTTCACTACTATTTGAATCCATATATGGGATTCCCTGGTGACTCAGCCAGTAAAGAATCTGCCTGCAGTGCAGGAGACCTGGGTTCAATTCCTGGTCAGAAAGATCCCCTGGAGAAGGAAACAGCAACCCATTCCATTGTTCTTGCCTGAGAAATCCCATTGACAGAAAAGCGTGATGGACTACAATCCATGGAGTTGCAAAGAGCTGGATACAACTGAGCATGTAACACACACATGTAATAACTTAATATGCTTATCTTATAAAGTATAAAGATCTATACTTAAATTGACATGTTTTAAGCTTGCTACTAATATTAATAAATAATGATAAGTGTTTTATAAATATTTGTTTTTGTTGTACAGGGAAAATATGTTATTAATAGATCTGCTTAATTCATAAACAAATTAGGAGTATGGGATGAACAGATACCAACTACTGTATATAAAATGTTGAGATAAGTAAAAAGTATTTACTATATAGCACAAGATATTTAATATCTTATATAAACTTATAATGAAATATAATCTGAAAAAATAGCTGAGTCACTTTGCTGTACACCTTAAAGAAGCACATTATTGTAAACTGACTCCACTTGAAAAAGAAAGATGTTTAAAATTCAGATATGTGCATGAGTCTTAATTTCTTTTTTTCTTACATTGAATAACATTAGTCATGTTCACATAACTATACACAGAATGCTGCTGCTGCTGCTAAGTCACTTCAGTTGCGTCCAACTCTATGTGACCCCATAGAGGCTCTGCTGTCCCTAGGATTCTCCAGGTAAGAACACTGGAGTGACTTGCCATTTCCTTCTCCAATGCATGAAAGCGAAAAGTGAAAGTGAAGTCACTCAGTAGTGTCTGACTCTTAGTGACCCCATGGACTGCAGCCTACCAGGCTCCTCTGTCCATGGGACTTTCCAGGCAAGAGTACTGGAGTGGGTTGCCACTGCCTTCTGCATATACAGAGAATGTAGACACAGAATTTTGAAATTCTATGTTGGCAAAGAATAGCACTTGGAGGACATGACAGAGCAAGTATTGGGTCCAACACCAAAAATGGGATAATTATATGCTCTCAGAGATTTTTCATGATATGTAGAAATGTGAGTCCTTTCCATTCTTGCTTTACGTACTGTCTCAGAAATAAAAACATGAGTTGGGAGGAGCTCCTAAAGAATATGATAACTCAAAATATAAATGAAGGTATGATACTGTTAATATATGAGAAAGAAGTATGATTGTCAATTAAATATAATGTTAACAATGTCTGCAATATATATGAGGGCATCCTTGCCACTCTTAATGCTTTCTTGAAAACCTTATCTGGGGCCCTAAGTTAATATCCTATTACAAATTGCACAAAGTATTTTCCTCCTTGAGGTTGCTAAACTTGATGTATAGTACTGAAATAAAATAATGAAGAGTCAGCATGTTGCTGTTAAGCTTTAGACACAAATTAAAGATAGAATATTTTCCCATTTTTTTGAGGTTGTGTGAATAGTGTTTGGGTCAGCTTCTTCAGTCTTGGTCTCTTTCCATCATGATTTCAAAATTTACATATCTTTCTCCCCACAGTAAATTGCCTTAACAATAGTGTTTCTTTAGTGACAAGTTACTGAATAAAGTTAGCTTTTTTAGTTAGAACATTGGTGATATTTAAGTCAAGAGTTCAACTGCATAGCAAATCATTTAACTTTTATTCCTCATTCTAGAAAACTCTCCTAAAAATGTTTTATTCATTATAAGAAAGTTGATAAGCATAAAAGAATGATCTAGATATATCAGTTCAAACTAGTCAACAAATTCAAAGCACATGTTTTAAAATGTCAGGTGAACAGTGTTATTTTGGGATACACATTTGCTCAAATATTTCATATAACAAGGAAAATCAAGGTGCAGAAAGGATCCATTTTCTCACAGACCAGCCATGGAAAGTTAAACATGCTATTATATACAGTATGAGATATAAACAATGCACATAAAATCTGCACATAAAATGAAAGAGAGAAAGCGTATCTTTCTATGTGTCAACATATAGGACTTCTCTAGTAACTCAGATGGTAAAGAATCTGGTTGCTATGCAGGAAACCTGGGTTTGATCCCTGGACTGGGAAGATCCCCTGGAGAAGAGAATGGCAACCCACTCTAGTATTCTTGCCTGGAGAATTCCATGGATAGAGGAGTCTGGCGGGCTATAGTCTATGGGATCGCAAAGAGTCAGACACAACTGAGTGACTTCCTTTAATCTATCTATCATCAAACTAGATATCTATTCAGCCATTTAGTACAAAAATATAACCATGAAAGATCTTCGCTTCCTATCATACTATGTATGCTTTCCCCTTCTTATCTAGGCCTCATTAAAGGTATTTTTTTTTCCTCCTGACCTTAAAGTCTTGGTACATGTCATCTGTTTATAGTGAGGGAGGACATTTACTTTTCATTATGTATGTGAAATTACAAATTGTGTGAAAGATGTTTTTATTTAAAGAAAGCAATATTAATGAATGTCCATTGGCATATATGTGCTAACTACTCATAACTAATAGTACATAATTACGCTGCATACAGGTGCCCAATTCATCATAGGGCTTCTCTGGTGGCTGAGTGGTAAAGAATTTGCCTGGCAATTAGGAGATGTGGGTTCAATTCCTGGGTCTGGAACATCCTCTGAGAAGGAAATGGAAATCCACTCCAGTTTCTTGCCTGGGAAATCCCCTGAAAAGAGGACCTAGGTGGGCTACAGTCCATGGAGTCACAAAGAGTTGTACATCACTTAATGACTAAATGACAACAATTCATCATAATATAATCATACAATGCCCCACTACTTTCAAACTGATGCTATTGCTAAAGCAACTATGCTCCAATAATTTTTTTTTAAAAAAGCACAACAAACTGACGCTATTGCTATCATTTCTGATATTTTTCTGCTCCAATTTTACTGCTACATATTTTTCCCTTAACACTTTTTATTTATCTTTAGTGATTAATATACAGCATTCATTTTATAATAAGACTTCAATATTTCTGTCTACATGGAAGTATCATTAATACCTAGTCAATGATTTGATTGCCTTGAAACTCTTTTAGTTTTCTTATAAAATATAAGCTTGTACTCTACAAGGATTGAGCTGTGGAATGTTTTCAAAAGCATCTCTAATCTCCACTCATTTTGTATTCTCTCCAACAGAAATCCAAGCAGCCTATCCCTTTCTACAATTCTGATTGAACTCATATCTATCTTGGAAAGCTTATATGTTAAAATAGTATAAGAGTTTGGAAACTTCTGATCAAAGTAGCTCTCAAAATGCAAAATATTACTTCCATTGTTCTCAAAAGGTAAATAGCAATCATTCATGGGCTTTGTACATTGCCCTCCAGTCACTGTGATCTGATCTGCTCCAAGAAGCTAGTTTTCCATTGATTAAATGTTCTTATCTCTATTGCCACGTTAATCTTGTGTGGCATCCAAGCTTTTTTTTTTTTTTAATCTTCTTTACACAGTCTCCTTCAGGCTCTGCAAATGTGAGTAAACTTTAAAGGAATTACAAACCAACAGTCATCCTTTCATTTTCTTTTTTTTAAATTTTTATTTTTACTTCGTTTTACTTTACAATACTGTATTGGTTTTGCCATACATTGATATGAATCCACCACGGGTGTACATGGGGAGGGAGGTGGGGGTGGGGTTCATCCTTTCATTTTCAACAAGTTTTTTTTTTTTTTTTTTCATAAAACATTCTGCAAGCCACTAACTTAACTACAGGTTTCTCTAGACATCCTTCTTTTAAGAACTAACAATAGCTTTAATAGAAGGTTTTGTTGTTCCCCTAAGAACTGTTACAATAAATAATCAGCCAAGGCAGTTATGTGGTAGACTAGGAACAGTAGAGAAGTTCAACTGCTGGCCATGCATGTGGGTAAATTATGTTCATAACATGAGTGAGGAGGATTGTTTTCATTGTCACATTAGTTCATACTCGTATCAATATCAACATATTATTCAGCTAATGTTCATTTATCACAAATATATAATGGTTTAAAATGAAATATTTTCTCCCAGAATTCATTTTTACTTTTACAAAATATTCTACAACATAAATCACATGGAAATTATAATTTACTGTAATAAGTTCAAGAGAATAGAGCCTCAGCCCTGGATACTAGTGTCAGGTGGAAGAAGTTCAGTGTACTTGACTTCTTGAGTCTACGAAGTTATTCTGTATAGGATGTATGTTTTGGTTATATCTCATAATAAATAGGATATGCATTTTGGCAATTTCTATTCTGGTTGAGGTCCTGCCAGTTTGTTTGAAACATAAATAGGTTTGACAGTGTCTCTCACACACGAAAAAATTTATTCTCAATATCCAGGATAGTCTCCTAATAAGGCTTAAAACAGTATTTATTAAGACACATCACTTGATTATAATTTCAAGATCCTGTGGAGAAAATGCTATTTAAATGACCAGTTGCCGCTACAGTAGGCAGCAGAGAGAACAAGAAACAATTGCCAAAAACTAAAGAACAGAAAATTTATGTTAGATATTAAGAATTAGCTTTCCACATAAAAGGCAACTGGGTTTGAATTATACTTCCTATTTGACTTTATATATTCAAAACCTAAAAATATTATACAAAAACCACGTAATAGATTGCATAGTGGCAAATGTCAGATTGAATGGTTTTTATGTCTCTAGACTATAGCGATGAGAGAACTTCCATATCTACCTAAGAGTCTGCAAAAGCCATGCTGTGGTATATAAGGTGGTAACATGCTGTCTGAAATTATTATATTATATTTAGTTAGACTTACCTTTTCCCAAGTCTTCCTGTAATGTAAATATTTACAAGGAATATATTTTTATTATTTTTTTACAAGGAATTGTGCACTACAGAATACCAAGAGGTTGGTACATTTTAAAATAGTCCCTAAAAATAAATATTTTACTAACCATATTTTAACCACATTAAGATGATAAATTATCCTATCATTCGTCTATTTATTCACCAGAGTTGAAGCACTACATGACTAAGAAACAATTCATAATTGTGGAATATTTCTTTTATCTGCTATCTATCCACCCATCCAACTTAGTCATGGATAGTCTTATTCCTACAGCAGTAAAAAAAACATATGCATGAATCAGGAATTATCTTTACTTAGTGTATGATGATTTTTTATGTTTCGGTGGCACAACAAAATTTGGCATTTGTTTTGTCTTCCATGTACCCTGATTTAGGATGCCATTTTCTGTTCTTAAAATTATTAGGACTGAAAACAAGTTTAGTTTCATGTGATTTTCTCAGCTATTTCCCTTTGTTTCTATATTTCAATGTGTCCAGACAAACAAGTACAGAGAGAGTTCTTCCTAGTCCTTATATGTGACATCAGGGGCATCCCTGTTCACTTACAGTGGAGGATCAGAGGGAATCACAAATCACTCACACCTGGTTATTACGTTTTCATTCAGTCTGTGAAACCAGTTGTGGAAACTCTAGCCTACTTTTATGTACTTCAGGAACAGTTGTTCATATCACCATATTTGAGAGTATTATATGCCATCTCATACAACCAGGTATTATATATCTGAGTCACCTAAAAGACATGTATATGTGATTACATTTTCTTGAACAGAAGTGAAAGGAATATGTTAAACATTTCAGGCAAATAGATGGATCTTTGTTGCTGTTGTTGTTTAGCTGTTTTTTATTGTATGTTTTAGCACAAGTATTTGCCAGTATTTCCTAACCAAAAATCTGCTGGATTTTTAAGTTGCTTTTTTTGGTAATAAGGCAACACCAAATAAGTCTTTGGTTGATGACAACACTTTGTAAATGTCATTATGGCCTGGATTATTTTCCACCAAAGTTCACTTGTGGAAGTCCTAACTTCTGATGTAGCTGTGTTAAAGACAGGGATTCTAGAGAGGTGATTACAGTCAAAGGAGGTCATATGGGTTGGGCTGAATCCAACAGAACTGGAGGAGGAGGAGACACTGGGGCGGTTTACACAAAGCAAAAGCCATATAACAACACAGAGAAGGTGGCCATCTGCAAAAAAGGCAATAAGGACTTGAGAGAAATCAAACCTACTGACACTTTGATATTAGATTTCCAGACTCCTGGAGTATGAGAAAATAAATTTCTGTTGTTTAAGCCAATTATTCTGTGGCATTTTTTTATGGCAGCCCTAGCAGAGTAAAACAAATCCCATAAACAAATCAGAGTTTTGTAAGCCTAGGTTCAAAGAAGAATTATGTTCTTACTATTGGAACATATCTTCAATACCCACAGGGGGTTGTAGCGCATCTTAGTTGACTGAATTCAAGTTCTATATAAATCGTTTAGTCGCTAAGTTGTGTTTGACTCTTTTGGGACCCCATGGACTGTAGCCAGCCAGGCTCCACTGTCCATGGCATTTCCCAGGCAAGAATACTGGAGTGGATTGCCATTTCCTTCTCCAGGGGATCTTTTCAACCCAAGAATAGAAGCTGGGTCTGCTGCATTTGGCAGGGTGGATTCTTTACCACTGAGCCACCAGGGAAGTCATATTATCCATCCAATCTACTGTTCAACTAAGATACAAACAGATAAGTAAGTAAGTTAATTTTCAGGTTCCTTGATTGGATGCAACAAACAGGCTGCTGTTTAAAAACTAACAAGGAATTAATTGCTTAGGACCCTGTTCTGAGAGTTTGAGTATGAGCACAATCCACTCTGATACCATAACATTTCTCCACTAGAAGCAGGGTTGTATTTGTCATTGTCACAGGAGAGCAGAATACTTTTGGCTGACTAAAGACAAAGGACACATGGAATCCTGGAATTTCCAGACATATTTTCATTAACCCATTGTCTTCTGTACAAAGACTAGGACGATATTGGAATTTGGTGAAAGAATAACTGGTTTTCTTCTGGAATGTATCTATATACTGCCTGTGCCTGTGTCTGGAATGTTTCTGAGGTCCTCAGAGGCAAGAATGATTCTCTTACATTCTCTTACTGAAAACTAGCCAGGCACACCCATGACAACAGTCATTTTGTTATTTTAAGTATAAATATATTGCTTCGCCCGTTAGGTTTTCATCTTTTGGAAATCAAAGGCTATGTCTGATATGTTACTTTAACTCTTACAAATATAAAGAATATAGTCTTTTATTAAGAACTTTTAATTGATACTTCTATTTAACCCCTCCACCCCTGCCACCAAAAATATTCCTGCTTCTGATTATCTGACTAAAAAGGAAGTTATTGTTGTTGTTTAATCACTTCAGTCACATCTGAGTCATTTGTGACCTCATGGACTATAGCTCACCAGGCTCCTCTGTAAATGGGATTTCATAGGCAAGAATACTGGAGTGGGTTGCCATTTCCTCCTTCGTGACCTAGGTAGGTATTGAACCTGCATCTCTTGATTGGCAGGCTTATTTTTTTTTTAACACTGAGCCACCTGGGAAGCCCCAAAAAAGTAGTTGGAAGAAAGGAAACTTGCAAAATGAAAGGGTTTGTTCTTAGTGAGAGATTTTAAATATATCCTTACTCTTGAATATATTCAGAATGTATATGAGTTATCATTCTCTTTTTGGGATAAGTGATGAGATGAGGGACTAGTAAATAATGTACACTTGTTTCATAGAAAATATTTAAATCAGATATTCCTTACTTCCTAGCCTACACTGAGAAAACAGTCATGATAAGTACAGGATATAATGATATGTTTCAATATTTGTGATGGGGGAAAATACTTACAAATTTTCAAATTACTTTTAGTCAGTTTAGCGATCAGCAGAAATTTTATATGAAAGACATATTTACCTAATGCTTTTCCCACCCTCTGTCTTAAGAACATGTCCTAAGAAGATTTTCATTAAAAAAAATATTAAACTAAAATTATGTTTATTATTCAAAGATTAAGACCATAAAAATAAAAAAGTAAATATCATGAATATTTTAATGTTCTGCTTTTAAAATTAAGACAAAATAAAATTCATAAGAAGTTTAAAAACAATATGTCATCTGTCTATTTAGTAAATACAGGACCTGGCACTTGTGGTAAAGAACCCACCAGCCAAGTGCAAGAGACATGAGACACAGGTTCAATCCCTGGGTTGGGAAGATCCCTGGGAGGAAGGCATGGCAACCCACTCCAGTATATTCTTGCCTGCATAATCATGGTCAGAGGAGCCTAGCAGGCCAGTCAATGGGATCACAAAGAGCTGGACATGATTGAAGCAACCTAGCAGCAAGAAATATTTGTGAGGAAGAACAGTGAATAAAAGCTTTGTTTCTATATCAATACTACTTACTAATCTGTCTTACGAAATAAAAGTGACTTTTAAGGCTAAGAAATGAACTATTTGTGTTTATTCAGCAATTAAACTAATTTATAATTACAGGAAAATGTTGGCAAAGTGATCACTGACATTAAAACTTTCCATACATTTTCTTGCCTTTGCAATATCAACATTTTTCATGATACAAACTTAATTAGATGCTCTTACTAGAGTCAGAATAATTATAGCATTTAAAAAATAATACATAACTTCATATGCTAGAGATGCTATTATTTTTATGCTATCTTCTAAATAACGCACATAAAAAGACTTGACAACAAACAGTTTTGCTCTATTACATGTTATCTAGGTGATCCCCTGGAGGAGGAAACGGCAACCCACTCCAGTGTTCTCTGCCTGGGTAATTCCATGGACAGAGGAGCCTGGTAGGCTACAGTCCATGAGGTTGCCAAGAAACAGTCAGACATGACTGAGCATACAAGCATAACTACAGTAGGTGAAACGTGGATAGTTGAGGTAAATATTAGATTTTTAAAATTCAAGTAGGTTCCCATTTAACACTGCTTTATACTTTACTAAGAAATTAAAGTTATTTATTTTCTAAAGACTATTTTCTTAAATATATTGCAATATTAATGTAAAGCTCCATTTTCACAGAAATGTGAGGCTCTTTTGAATGAGACCCCTGGACACACTGACCTAACATTTCTACCTCTTTCTGAAGCCAAGTTCAGAGCTTCCAGTTGTGTCTCTGAATTGTGGCATCTCTGCCTTTCTTGGAGGTTAATCCTCCCATCTGTGCCCCAGCCTCTATTCCACATTCTCAGTCAGGGCTTCTTTGTCCTGCACCTTTCACATCTACTCATTTCTATTAGCGAGTTTTCCTCAAAGTAAACGTATGTTCAATTCTCTTCTACTTTAAAATAAATATAACTTTCCTTTACCACCAAATACCTTGAATGACATTTCCTTATTTACTGCTTTCACTTCCTTATTTTCAATCCTCCTTCTATCTGCCTCAAATACACATATCCACCTTACTGTCTATTCAAACAAACCTGTAGCGTCCTGTGGTACCTTTCTTATAACATCATCTACCCATTTACAGAAAATAGAAAAGTGAGAGTCACTCAGTCGTGTCCTGCTCTTTGTGACCCCAGGGACTATACAGGCCACAATACTGGAGGGGTTGCCTTTCCCTTCTTCAGGGGATTTTCCCAACACAGGGACTGAACCTCCCACATTGCAGGCTGATTCTTTACCAGCTGAGCCACAAGGGAACACAAAACAGAAACATGAGTTAAATTAGTTTCCTTCATTGCCATCTTCCTAAATTCCATATATATGTGTTAGTATACTGTATTGGTGTTTTTCTTTCTGGCTTACTTCACTCTGTATAATCGGCTCCAGTTTCATGACATTCTAACATGTATACTATCATGTGAATTGAATCGCCAGTCTATGTCTGACGCAGGATGCAGCATGCTTGGGGCTGGTGCATGGGGATGACCCAGAAAGATGTTATGGGGAGGGAGGTGGGAGGGGGGTTCATGTTTGGGAATGCATGTAAGAATTAAAGATTTTAAAATTTAAAAAATAAAAAACTAAAACTAAAAAAAAAAAAAAAAAGAAAAAAAAATAAATACAGTTTTTATCACCCTTAAAAAAAAAAAAAAATTAGTTTCCTTCATTTCCCCCAAGGTTTGCATCCAATTATTTTTCTATCAAGATTTGTTGGTCATACCTTATTATAACCATTCAAGTCTCTTTCATTTTTTATATATTATCAGGGAAGAAGACATTCCCCTGTCCTATGTTCTTTTGGCTGGTCTAAGAATTAAATTGTCATAAGGTAGATACACAAGAGAATCAAATAGGAGAGTTATTCACAGGGCAACAACAAGAAGAGATGATGTTTGATAAATAGATGTCTGCTCTGCCATATAGATAGGGTCACTTAGATAAAGTTTATCTCTGGCAATAACTTCTTTTCAGGAAAAATAACTCCAACTTAAATTCTTCAAGATAGTTAAGGCAGGGACAGCTCTGTCTCCTGAGGCCAGAGGGTCTCCTTTAATGAAAAACATCCACATGCCAAAGTGCTGCATTTTGGGGCAGTCTGTTCTGAACCCCTAACAACATTCACTGCTGCTGCTGCTGCTGCTAAGTCGCTTCAGTCATGTCCGACTCTGTGCGACCCCATAGACGGCAGCCCACGAGGCTCCCCCGTCCCTGGGATTCTCCAGGCAAGAACACTGGAGTGGGTTGCCATTTCCTTCTCCAATGCATGAAAGTGAAAAGTGAAAGTGAAGTCGCTCAGTCGTGTCTGACTCTTAGCGACCTCATGGACTGCAGCCTACCAGGCTCCTCAGTCCATGGGATTTTCCAGGCAAGAGTACTGGAGTGAGGTGCCATTGCCTTCTCAAAACAACATTCACTACATTATTTTAAATATTTATCATTTTTCATCCACCTATGGAAAGAGTTCTCTCTGTTATTTTCTTCCCCCCAAATTATTACATTTTGAACTTTTAATAAGAGAAACCTTGCTAAAATGTGTGGTCTATCCTGTTTTCCCTGCATATGATTTAGTGTCATTTTGGGCATTAAGTAAAATGTCATATCAATTTTATAAAGGTTAAAATTAGGCTGCTATAAGCTGATATTATATAGATTTCTAATATTATTTGAATTTTTATAAATTGTTTCAATTTGTTCTTATTAGCTCCATCCACCTAACATACTCCTTCCCTTATAGAAACTTGAATAAGTTTTATTATTTACCTATGTAAATTATCTGAAAATTCCTTTCATAATTAAATGCATTATCATTATTACTGCAATATTATTTCCTTCTGATAAATGTTTATAAGTAATCTGTACACAGAATTTAAAATTATAAATTATATATATTTCTAGAAAACTGACCTGAATTTAACTAGAATACTCAGATATTATTAGTAAATCAGAATGTCATATCATGTTATCAGATACAATGATACTCTACAAAGTTAACAGATCACTGATTACACCACAAATACCAAGATGCTAGAAATGACTGATGTTTAAGCTGGCACACATTCAATTTTTGAAATTCAAACCTGAAGAAAAGCTTAATAGTTGAATTTTTAGTGAACAGCCTAGGCAAAATCTAAATTTAATCCTATTTGTGTTTGTGTGTGTATGCAATATTAAAATTTTAAAAATTAATATTTTGGGTCCAACATATTTCAATTAAAATGTTTTTGTCAATTCATTAAATTTATTTTATGTTTCACTTAGTGGCTTCCAAACTGCCACTCAAAATGTTAAAATGCAGTATAAATTATTGGTAATATGTATACACCAAAAGAAGGGAATACATTGAGTTCCTTGGTACCAGAATACTTATAAGTGAAAGTGAAAGTCACTCAGCCATGTCTGACTTTTTGTGACTCCACGGACTATAAAGTCCATGGAATTCTCCAGGCCAGAAAACTAGAGTGAGTAGCCTTTCTCTTCTCCAGGGGAATCTTCCCAACCCAGGGATCAAACCCAGGTCTCCCACATTGCAGGCAGATTCTTTACCAGCTGAGCCACCAGGGAAGTTCCTTGGTACTAGAATACTTGTAAGAAGAGACTGGGACTCTGCATCATGTGAGAAGGTCATTTGGAGAGCTGTGAATGAGAATTTTGAATCTTGATGTTCCTCTCAACAGCTTTGGCTGAGGAGACAACCCCAGTCTACCACATTTGAGGGAACAACCTTTTGTTTGCTACATAAAATACTGTCAATAATTGCTTTATCAAAATCTGATACTGATTCTCTTCTGGGTTCTTTTCTCATTCACCATCCCATCTTACTGCTCTCAAGTACAAAATGAATTTGATTCCAACATAATCTTGAATATAAATGTTCAAGATTTATTCTAGAAAGAGATAGCCTATACATTGAAAGGGCAAGCCTACAGTAGTTTATATTATTAGGATCCTGAAGAGCTTACATGAGAGGCAATTTCAAGAGTGTTAAAAAACATGTAAGAATAAATATTAGGCATAGTAAAACCAATCTTTTTTTTTTTTTTTTTTTTTAGTCCAGGTTTAATGCATGATACAGGGTGCTTGGGGCTGGTGAACTGGGATGACCCAGAGGGATGGGATAGGGAGTGGGGTGGGAGGGGTGTTCAGGATGGGGAACACATATACACTCATGGCGGATTCAAGTCAATGTATGCAAAACCAATACAATATTGTTATAAAGTAAAATAAATTAATTAATTAAGAAATAAAAATAAATACTAAAAAAAAAAGCCAATCATTTTAATATGGATATCAGTTCAGTCGCTCAGTCGTGTCTGACTCTTTGTGACCCCATGGACTGCAGCACGCCAGGCCTTCCTGTCCATCATCAACTCCTGGAGTTTACTCAAACTCACGTCCATTGAGTCGGGGATGTCATCCAACCATCTCATCCTCTGTCATCCCCTTCTCCTCCTGCCTTCAATTTTTCCCAGTATCAAGGTGTTTACAAATGAGTCAGTTCTTCACATCAGGTGGCCAAAGTGACTATATAGATATAGTCACCTAGAATTTCAGATATAGTGTGTTGATTTATGAACATGGTTATGGAGTTACTGTCTCGGTATTTTGGCAATTGTCACCTGGATTAATGAATTATCTACAGTTATTATTCTTCAATTTTATCATTCAGAGTCCTGAGAAGGAGTTAGAAATAATGTCTGTTTCTTTTTTACTATCTGTTCTATTTTCCTTCATTGTAAAAAATAACAGTGCGCCATAGGTCATACACTTGATCCACTGACTGCTTGAATAGTTTCTGTGGGTTTCTTGGTTACAACTGTGTTTATACTCAGTGAAGTTAAAGATTTAAAAAATGAGTACACATTTTTTAAAAAAGTCAAAAGAAAGGAAAAAAAAAAGTCAAAAGATGGGACCTTTGGCATGCTGAAGAGAAAGAAATCTGAAGACTCAGGGGGAAGGAAACCTTCCAATGGATCAATTATTTACAAGCTGCTCAGTATCTCTGAAGCACACCTTCTGAGAGGATCAAAGCCTCTCTCTTTACCAAAGATTTAGGAAACGCATTAGTGAAGGAAGCACAACTATTACTGGAGTAATCTCCCTTGACTCTCTTGTTTTGTTTTGTTTTTAATATAAATATATTTAATTGGAGGTTAATTACTTTACGATATTGTATTGGTTTTGCCATACATCAATATGAATGTGCCACAGGTATACACTTGTTCCCCACCCTGAACCTCCTCCCTCTTCCCTCCCATACCATCCCTCCAGTATCATGCATCAAACCTGGACTGGTGATTTGTTTCATATATGATATTATACATGTTTCAATGCCATTCTCCCAAATCACCCCACCCTCTCCCTCTCCCACAGAGTCCAAAAGTCTGTTCTATACATCTATGTCTCTTTTGGAGCTAACCAAATCTCATTACCATCAAACTGGGCCATTTCATTATTTTTTAAAGATTTGTATGCCATTCCAAAATTATCTTTTTTATTTGTTTTCATTTTCATCACAAGGTGAATGAGAGAAGAACCATGGTGCTTGCTCAAGTTATGTCATCCTTAGCCTTATTTATAACAGTTCATGACCCAAACTTGATGGTCTATAAATATAAATGGATAGACAAATGAAAGGATGGATGGATGATACATTAACAGAATGAGACAAGATAACTCTATATGTGCCGATCTCCAAGGATCTACTGTTGATAAATGGCCTTAAATTTGAAGGATATTAGGATTTATTGAAGAATTTGAGGAGAAGTAACATAATCTATTTAGGTTTTCAGAAAGAATACTTTGACAACTGAGGAAATCTGTCCCAAAGGAGAAGGGCAAACTAGAAGCAATATAGAATAGACAGAATCCTAAGCTAAATTGTATGTGAGATGCAGAGAGAAAATGATAAATATTCAGGGGGTAAACTCTATCAAACCTAATAAAAATGAATATTGAAGATAATAGGCAAAGTGGAGAAAATGATATTAAGCATATTACAGATTTCTCTGCTTATTATCTTACAAGGCACTTGAGATTTTGTTTTTGGACTGTCATTTATATTTCCATAGAAATGGTTAAGTACTTATTCAGTATAATGTTATCTCTCCCATTTAATACTTCTGGGAGAATGAATGCATATAAAGAGCTTGAAATACTTTTAAAGAGTTATGTAACTGTGTACATTGTAACAGTTTATATTTCCATCTTCAAATTTATTTGAAAATATTTTTGGTGTTTTGGAAAGATGCTTTCCTAAATATACAATTGTTATCTAAACTACTTAAACTTTAATCTTAACTACTTAAAACTACCTAAATATTGGAGAGTCTTTATGACTTTAAAAAGTAATATTTTAAATAAACTGTTTTTCTCTAACTTAATCATAAAATTTGTCTTATAAACTACTTTGCAATTGGCATGGTCATCTGGGATTTAAATACGTTTAGGTTATACTTCAATAGCTTATTTATCAGAAAAGTCTTTCAGGCTAAGAGATTTTGAATGTTTTACTATGTGGTGATTTCACTTACAAAGGAGAAATTTTTAAAATTATTCTATGTGGATGTAACTCAGGGTTGATGAGCACTCTAGATCTCTTTCTATTTTTGAACCTCTGGTCTTTGGAAAATAGAAATTCTTACACATGGGACCCTGGCTTTGAGGTGTTTTTCTCAAAATGTTCCACCTTCTGTGTGGAACCAGCCAAAGCTAAAAGGGACCTATACACAGGGCAACTGGAGCTCAGATCTGGATCCACTTAGTCTTAAATTCACCCTTCTCCATTTTGGAGCCTTTACTAACAACACTGTCAGTAACATGTTTGATTCCATTGCCATCCCATGAAATTATTCAAATAATAAATCATATTATCCTGCAAGACCTGGGGTCACCCCTCCACCACTGGCTCCTGCTTCTTTGATATGATGCTAAGTGCAACTCCTTGTGGCTTTGTGTGGTTTATTTTGTCATCCTTCCCCGGGTTGTGAGTGTATGCTATTAATAAACTGCTGTTATCTATCTGGTGTTAGCTACCATGTGTTTGGTCATTTTCTACAACTCTAGGTGGAAATCCCTCCCTCACTGTAAGACAGCCAGTAAGGAAATTTTACTATGGCAGCTTAGAAGTCAGTGACTCTCAATTCTTAACATTTACTATTATTTCAACATGAAAGGGCTGTTTCTGCTCATAATTGTTTTCATTACATTAACTTGACTATACTTGTCAAAAATTTTCTTTCAAATTGCCAAAGAGGTGCTGTAAAAAAAATTCAAAGGTTTATACTATTTATTGGTGATTTATATACTACAAAGAAAAACATACACAGAAACAACAACACGGACGGCAAATGTGGTAGATTAAAGGAATAACTGCTTAGAGATTGTAAGGATGGATGGTCTGTCAGTGATATGAGTGATTCTTACTCTCTAGAATGAATTTTTAATCTCTTTAAAATCATAAGAAAGAAGCACTTGAGGATTTTAATAGGAATACTTTACTCTCTAGAGAAAACTGTAAATTACATCAAGCAAAAAAGTTTAGTCTCAGACAAGATGTGAGATGAAGGATTTTTCTCATTCACTCTAGACTGCATTCAATACAAACACACATTTTAAAACTCGATATTATTTGTTCTGAATTTTCTACCCATGTGTTATTTACTTATTTCCAATCTATATGCACAGTTCTCATATCCACAACTGGACCAGGTACAAACCTATGTAAAATTTTAACTCTGGTATTGCCAGGTAGCAGTATTAGTTCAGCACCATTTTTCTCCTGCCACACAAAATCTTTGTTTTTTTTTTTAATTTTTTTTTTACCAAGAGACATATATTCTGACTAGTTCATCTAAATATTTATGAAAGAAAGAATGATGAGCAGGGCATTTATAAAGAAATGAACTCATTCTTTACACTATTCTGAAAGGAAAATATTTACAAAACTCCTTGATTTCACTGGGAAAATCTGCATATGTTTATTACTGTTTTGACATTTGAAATTTTGAGAATATCTACGCTTTCAAAATTGAAAAAGATTAATAGAAAGTACTCGTGAAATTTTGAAAGTTATGTATTACAAAATTCAAGAGTCTCATGTTTAAGATTTATTCAGTTAAGATTTTTATATTCATTAGTTAAATGTTTGGGTTACTAAAGTATTACCTGAACTATATGCTATGTGAGATAAGATGCAAGAAAGTGATTTAAGAAAAAAATCAGTGGGAGAAATACTAAAAATAATATCTGAAATGGTATTTCTCATCAGAATGCTACTGGCATTTGGTTAGGGATAGTTTTTCCTTGTTCTGGATAGTCCCAAGCTTCGCAGCATGTGTAGCATCCCTGGTCCTTTGTCACTAAATTATAATAGCAATTCCCAATCCTGGCTTCATGTAATACTGTCATCCAACTACAATTACACCTGGTCAGTATCACTCCTGGTAAAGATAGCTGTTTGAATTTCTATATAATCTATTCTGTACCACAATACCCGTTGGGGCTTCCCTGGTGGCTCAGTTGATAAAGAATATGCCTGCAATGCAGCAGATGTGGGTTCAATCCCTGAGTTGGGAAGATCCCCTGGAGGAAGACATGGCAACCCACTCCAGTATTCTTGCCTGGAGAATTCCCTGGACAGAGGAGTCTGGCAGGCTATAATTTCTAGGGTCGCAAATAGTTGAAACAACTGAAGCAACTTAGCACACATAAACATTCAGTTCATAAAAAAATGCCATAGAGACAACAGTTGGGGTCTTTTTACATTGTAGAATGGGGACATGACAAATATCATGATACATGAACTTATCTACCCATCCTGAAAATGGACTTTCCTTGTTTTCTTTGTCAGGCATACACTGACATCCAATTAGTTTTCAATTCAAATTTGTGGAGAGTGGAGAAGGCAATGGCACCCCACTCCAGTACTTTTGCTTAGAAAATCCCACGGATGGAGGAGCCTGGTAAGCTGCAGTCCATGGGGTCGCTAAGTCAGACATGACTGAGTGACTTCCCTTTCACCTTTCGCTTTCATGCATTGGAGAAGGAAATGGCAACCCACTCCAGTGTTCTTGCCTGGAGAATCCCAGGGACAGGGGGAGCCTGGTGGGCTGCCGTCTATGAGGTCGTACAGAGTTGGACACGACTGAAATGACTTAGCAATAGCTCTAAAATCTGTTTTGTCTGCCTCTTTGTCGGACTGTATCTTCTGGGTCACCTCTGAGGCCAGATGAAGCTGGAGGATGAATAAACCACATGCTCCCTACTGTTCTCCTGTCTCCTACAGCCCACTGATTATATCAGCACCACTTCGGCAATCATTCTATTACTGAAGTCTGGTTAGAATGGATTTCACAGCTCTCCAGAGCCTTCAACACCAGCTGTGGGTACCCCAGCCGCAAGGTTTGAATTGAATAGATCTAGCTAATTCCTTTGGAACCCTGGAAAGCCCCCTTAAAGAGAAGCAGAGTGACATAATGGCTTGAGATGGGATGCTGCCAGTGTGCACGGAAAATGCAGCTTCACCTGCATTTTCAAATCTATTCATTTCAAAAAGTGTCTCTCTAGGCTCTGTCTTAAAATTGATGTATAGAATCTTTTAAGTGCTATGTTATTAAATATAGTGTTGCAAACAGTTTACATTGCAATTCACTGAAGTAGATGGTGGCAGAGGACATCTTGTGGTCAAAGCGACAAGTGAATTTCTTTGAACAAAATTCAGGAATATCAGAACATGATCATTTTACATGCAGAAGAAAATGGAGGAAAGATCAATGTAAGACACAAAAGATGCAGGATTAAAGATGATGCAATATAATTATTACCTATAAGAATCTCTATCAGAATTGATTTACACAACCCAGAAGTGACAATTGATTTACACAATCCTGAAGTAATGATCCATAATTACAAAAAATGATGAAAGCAAAGTCTTTTAATTTAAATATCCCACTTTTTAGTCAATGTAAAGTTATTCAAATATATTTGCTTCTATCCATTTATATCTATCTATCTGCATCTTTTATTTGTTTTATAGTTATATTGATGTATGATTTCACATATTTTGGACACTGTATGTATCATAAAACTTGTATCTCTTAGTTATATTTTCTACCCAAAAGAGATGTCATTATTAGATGTAAAACATTTTAAAACTGTATAATTTAAATTTCATCTCACATTTACATGTTCCCAACACTCCAGTACTCTTGCCTGGAAAATCCCATGGACTGAGGAGCCTGGTAGGCTGCAGTCCATGGGGTCGCTAAGAGTCAGACACGACTGAGCGACTTCACTTTCACTTTTCACTTTCATGCATTGGAGAAGGAAATGGCAACCCACTCCAGTGTTCTTGCCTGGAGAACCCAGGGATGGCGGAGCCTGGTGGGCTGCCATCTACGGGGTCGCACAGAGTTGGACACGACTGAAACGACTTAGCAGCAGCAGCAGCAACATTCCAAAATTATCTTTAGAGTTTTTTGTTTGTAAGTTAGGGTTCTACCAAAAATGAAAATATTGTGTTTGTTTTTTAGTTTACATTTTTCTTTTTCACGGCCTTTAAAAACCTTTCTTAACATTTGTTATGACATTTTTTGAACATATACAAATATTAAAACATTTTAGAAAAATATTTTTATACTTCCCACTGATACTTTATCATTAATATTTTACTGTAATTTATCACATATTTATTCATCACTTCATCCCTATGCTTGTCCTTCATTCTACTACAGTTAGCATTGGACAACTATTTTACCTTTGATAATTGCTCAAAAGTCTGCAAACTGTGCAGATGAGTTTGATGGCTGGCCAGAGCATACAGTGCTAAGATGACTACCTGAAGTGTAATTAACTGTGATGACCCTTGGGTCTCATTTTATGTTAGGATTTCCTGATTACTGTAATGAAAACAGCAATTTCCTGCTGATCTCCATCATGTACATCGATGGTGATGCCATCTGTAAATTATGTGAACCTCATTCTCTGTTTACTCAGTTAATAGCAAGAAGTTCCTTAAGTAGCCAAGAGGTCTGGGAAAGGATCGCCTCCAGCAACATGACATCTGTCAAAAATACCACAGGTAGAATCTACAAGAATGTCTTTGTTTACCTCCATCTTGTAGCAAGGAAGGAGACTTCAATAGCTGTGCCAAGTGTGTGGGTAACTATTTCAATGATCCAGAGTAAGTAGCTTAGCATAAGGATAAAGAATTGCCACACTAATGACAAATACTATAGCACCATGAGGGGAAGTTCCTTGTATAAGAAAGCCCTGGGCAACTTCTGACAACAAAACTGCAGGCTAGACTACAGAAGTCATGAGACGAAGTTTCTAAAGCGTCTGCAGTGAAAGAGTTTTTGTTGGCACTAATAAAAGTGCTTTATGAATTGCTATATGTACAGACACTAGTATCTTTTGTTGAAGGGAGTCTCACTGAAGATGGGCTGGCTTGCAAGTGATAGAATAAATGGTCTTAAGCAGTTAAATTTGCAAATAATAAATATTTTGTTAGGACCACCAAAAATCCTAACAGATACCTGTCTTATTTTAACACCATAGGTACTGAGAGGGTCAGTACCTTGTTTGTTTGCTTGCTTGCTTTTTAACCAATATCATGTCATTATTTATTATAAAATTTTTTAACCAATATTTTTGTTAAGTAACCAATAATTTACTTAACCAAAGTAAGACAGTAGGCACTGAGAGAGGGGATCAGAGGGCAGATAGACTTAAAACTATAATCACGGACAACTAGCCAACCTGATCACATGGATCACAGCCTTGTCTAACTCAATGAAACTAAGACATGCTGTGTGGGGCCATCCAAATTGGCCAGGTCATGGTGGAGAGGTCTGACAGAATGTGGTCCACTGAAGAAGAGAATGGCAAACCACTTCAGTATTCTTGCCTTGAGAACCCCATGAACAGTACGAAAAGGCAAAAAGATAGGAGCTGAAAGATGAACTCCCCAAGTCCATAAGTGCCCAATATGCTACTGGAGATCAGTGGAGAAACAACTCCAGAAAGCATGAAGGGATGGAAAAAAAGCAAAAACAACACCCAGCTGTGAATGGGACTGGTGATGGAAGCAGGGTTCGATGCTGTCAAGAGCAATATCGTATAGAAACCTGGAATGTTAGGTCCATGAATCGAGGCAAATTGGAAGTGGTCAAATGGGAGATGACAAGAGTGAACTTCGACATTCTAGGAATCAGTGAACTAAGATGGACTGCAATGAGAAAATTTAACTCACATGACCATTATACCTACTGCTGTGGGCAGGAATCCCTTAGAAGAAATGGAGTAGCCATTACAGTCAACATAAGAGGCTGAAATGCAGTACTTGGATGCAATCTCAGAAACAACAGAATGATCTCTGTTCGTCTCCAAGGAAAACCATTCAATATCACAGTAATCCAAGTCTATGCCACTACTAGTAATGCTGAAGAAGCTGAAGTTGTATGGTTCTATGAAGACCTACAAGACCTTCAAGAGCTGACAGCCAACAAAGATGTCCTTTTCATTATAGAGGACTGGAATGAAAAAGTAGGAAGTCAATAAACACCTGGGATAACAGGCAGATTTGGCCTTGGAGTACAGAATGAAGCAGGGCAAAGGCTAATAGAGTTTTGCCATGAGAACGCACTGGTCATAGCAAACACCTTCTTCTGACAAGACAAGAGAAGACTCTACACATGGACAGCACCAGACGGTCAACACTGAAATCAGAAGCTCCATACAGTCAGCAAAAACAAGACCGGGAGCTGACTGTGGCTCAGATGATGAACTTACTGCCAAATTCAGACTGAAATTGAAGAAAGTGGAGAAAACCACTAGACCATTCAGGTATGACCTAAATAAAATCCCTTATGACTATAGAGTAGAAGTGAGAAATAGATTTAAGGGACTAGATCTGATAGACAGAGTGCCTGATGAACTATGGATGAAGGTTCATGACACTGTACAGGAGACAGGAATCAAGACCATCCCCAAGAAAAAGAAATGTAAAAAAAGCAAAATGGCTGTCTGGGGGGGCCTTACAAATAGCTGTGAAAAGAAGGGAAGTGAAAAGCAAAGGAGAAAAGGAAAGATATACCTTCATCTGAATGAAGAATTCCAAACAATAGCAAGGAGAGATAAGAAAGCCTTCATCAGAGATTAATGCAAATAAATGGAGAAAACAATAGATTGGGAAAGACTAGAGATCTCTTCAAGAAAATTAGAGATACCAAGGGAACATTTCCTGTAAAGATGAGCAGAATAAAGGACAGAAATGGTAGGGACCTAATAGAAACAGAAGGTATTAGGAAGAGGCGGCAAGAATACACAGAAGAACTGCACAAAAAAGATCTTCACAATCAAGATAATCACAATGGTGTGATCACTCACCTGGAGCCAGACAACCTGGAATGTGAAGTCACATGGGCCTTAGGAAGCATCACTATTAACAAAGCTAGTGGAGGTGATGGGATTCAAGTTGAGCTATTTCAAATCCTGAAAGATGACGCCATGAAAGTGCTGCTCTCAATATGCCAGCAAATTTGGAAAACTCAGCAGTGGCCACAGGACTGGAAAAGGCCAGTTTTCATTCCAATCCCAAAGAAAGGCAATGACAAAGAATGCTCAAACTACTGCACAATTGCACTCATCTCACACGCTAGTAAAGTAATGCTTAAAATACTCCAAGCCAGGCTTCAGTAATATGTGAACCACGAACTTCCAGATGTTCAAGTTGGTTTTAGAAAAGGCAGAGGAACAAGAGATCAAATGCCAACTGGATCATCAAAAAAGCAAGAAAATTTCAGAAAAAAACATCTATCTCTGCTTTATGGACTATGCCAAAGCTTTTGACTGTGTGGATCACAATAAACTGAGGAAAATTCTGAAAGAGATGGGAATACCAGACCACCCAAAAGGTTTGCCTCTCAAGGTTTGCCTCTTGAGAAACTTGTATGCATGTCAGGAAACAACAGTTAGACTGGACATGGAACAGCAGACTGATTCCAAATAGGAAAAGGAGTACATCAAGGCTATATATTGTCACCCTGCTTATTTAACTTATATGAAAAGTAAATCATGAGAAATGTTGCGCTGGAGGAAACACAAGCTGTAATGAAGATTGCTGGGAGAAATATCAATAACCTCACCATCCTTATGTCAGAAATTGGAGAAGACCTACAGAGCCTCTTGATGATAGTGAAAGAGGAGAGTCAAAAAGTTGGCTTAAAGCTCAACATTCAGAAAACTAAGATTATGACATCCAGTCTCATCACTTCATGGCAAATAGATGGGGAAACAGTGCAAACAGTGGCTGACTTTATTTTTCTGGGCTCTAAAATCACTACAGATGGTGATTATAGCCATGAAATTAAAAGATGCTTACTCCTTGGAAGAAAAGTTGTGACCAACCTAGATAGTATATCCAAAAGCAGAGACATTACTTTGCCAACAAAGGTCCATCTAGTCAAGGCTATGGTTTTTCAAGTGGTCATGTATGAATGTGAGAGTTGGACAGTGAAGAAAGCTGAGCACCGAAGAATTGATGCTTTTGAACTGTGGTGTTGGAGAAGACTCTTGAGAGTCCCTTGGACTGCAAGGAGATCCAACCAGTCCATACTGAAGGAAATCAGCACTGGGATTTCTTTGGTGGGAATAATGCTAAAGCTGAAACTCCAGTACTTAGACAGCATATTAAAAAGCTGAGACATTACTTTGCCAACAAAGGTCCATCTAGTTAAGGCTATGGTTTTTCCAGTTGTCATGTATGGATGTGAGAGTTGGACTATAAAGAAAGCTGAGTGCCTAAGAATTGATGCTTTTGAACTTTGTTGTTGGAGAAGGCTCCTGAGAGTCCCTTGAACTGCAAGGAGATCCAACCAGTCCATCTTAAAGGAGATCAGTCCTGGGTATTCATTGGAAGGACTGATGTTGAAGCTGAAACTCCAATACTTGGCCACCTGACACAAAAAGCTGACTCATTTGAAAAGACCCTGATGCTTAGAAAGATTGAGGGCAGGAGGAGAAGGGGACGACAGAGGATGAGATGGTTGGATGGCTTCACCGACTCGATGGACATGGGTTTGAGTGAACTCCGGGAGTTGGTGATGGACAGGGAGGCCTGGCGTGCTGTGTTTCATGGAGTCCTAAAGAGTGAGACACGATTGAGCAACTGAACTGAACTGAACCAATATCAGGGATGGAGTTCCCTCTATTGATAACACAGTTTATAGAAATTTAAATGAGGTGATGGGGCTTGCTATGTGTAGGGCCATGTCCATGCCTGTTTCTGAACAATTTTGTATCTTCATATTGAAGGAGTCAAATGAAACTCCTCAGCTGAGAATTTCATCAGTGCAAGTTTCTCCCTGTACTCTTAGATTTAACTGGATGTGTTTAGATAATGCCTGCAAAGATTGTGTGTATTTCAGAGCTATTGGGTTAGCCCATGCATACCCAGGCAAAATATATAGTGTATCTTCATCTGAGATGTTGAAATAGACACTGAACAGGGTATATTAGCCTGAACTAATAATAGCAAAATATTTACCAGCTGTTGATTGGCCAGAATCAGAAGTCCCAATAATATTGGTTATGATAATTTCAATGGATGACACCAAGGCATTAAAAGGTATTAATTGTGATCATCGTTTTGAGGTGTTACTCATCATTTACAAGTTTAAGACCAGACCCCACTGTAAATAGAGGAGTAGTGGAAATTAATTGCTCCTTCTTTAAAAAAGTCTTGTACAAGAAGTTTCAATCCTTGATAGAATTTACAATGGCCATATCGGTGGGGGAAGGGCCAAGTGGTCTTATTTGGTAAGTCAATTTGCAAATGCCCAAGACTTAATATAATTTTAGTGTATTATTCATTGGATCAGCATCCCCATGTGTACCGTGGGATATTTTAGAACAACGGAAGGTACGACCATGGTAAATTTAGGCAAGATTAAGGCTCAGTGGTAAAGAAATCTGCCTGTCAGTCCAGGGAATGCAAGAGTTTTGGGTTTGATCACTGGGTAAGGAACATTCCCTGGAGAAGGAAATGGCACCCCACTCCAGTACTCTTGCCTGGAAAATCCCATGGATGGAGAAGCCTGGTAGGCTGCTGTCCATGGGGTCGCTAAGAGTCGGACACGACTGAGCGACTTCACTTTCACTTTTCACTTTCCTGCATTGGAGAAGGAAATGACAACCCATTCCAGTATTCTTGCCTGGAGAATCCCAGGGATGGGGGAGCCTGGTGGGCTGCCATCTACGGGGTCTCACAGAGTCGGACACGACTAAAGTGACTTAGCAGCAGCAGCAGCAGCAGCAGCAGTAGCAGCACATAGTTACAACAGCTTAGTCAAGGCATACTTATTTGTCCTCTATTCTTTGTTCAGTAACTTCTCTAAGATTATAGTGGCACTTCATTTAAATTTAGTGGGACTTCCAAGTATAAATGAAATTTGACCCTCTGTGTTGGTTAAAGCCATGAATGATTGCCGATTGTGCATTTCTGTTTACATTAGAGACTGTTTTAGAGGTGCAAAACCAAATCTGCGCCTTGTTACATGTGTGATGTAAATTATTTTAGTAAACCCTGTATTTTCAGTAGGTCACATTTCTTCAATTCTTTCTTTCTTGTTTTTGTTATTGTCATCCTGCTCATATTTACGTTTCTTCCTCCAGAAAGCCTCAAATCAGTACCATCAGGGTTAAACACCTGCACCCTAGAAGTGATCAAATTATTTCCTTGGCTTTGCCACAGGGGTGTCACGGTTCTTTTCCTTATAACCCTGAGGATTAATTTCTTTTTTGGTGACAGAAATGTATGTAGCAGTGGCAATAACAAGGTTGTTTTGTAGGATCCTAGTGAGCCATATGCTTTTAGAAATGTGGACATCAGTAAACTAAATAGTGATACTTTTGTTCCACAAAAGCAATCATCTGTGGGGCCTATATATCAGACATGGTATACATATTCCACATGAGAGCTCTGCAGAGAGGCAGCCAACACCAAGCTGAGATACATATACAGAGGTCATAGGATAGAAAGCGTTCCTCTGAGCCTCATGTTGGTTATGTGTATGCTGAAATTGAGATGCACAATTTCATCCAAGACACACTGATAGCTCTGGACTAAGTCACATATCCCAGGACCACTTTAAGGAGGGTCTCGGTATTCATGTCCCTAAATGCCAATTATCAAAACTACTGACTTAGGTGAGTAATATCCATAACAGAAGCTGTGTAGAACTCAGAAAACAGCACGACACAATACTACTTAAAGTGCAAGCTAGCCAACAAGAAGCAGCTCAAAGTACATGCTCTGTTTAGGTAACAGTCAGTTATCAAGCCAAAGAGAAGAAAGATCTCAGGCAGTGATGGTCATCATAGAAGCACCATGGTTACTGTGCCACTAAGTAAGAATAGGTAGACACTAAGAATAGGTTGACACTAAGAACAGGTAGACACTAAGAATAGGTTGAATGGACCCATCCCACCCTGTTCAGAATGGCTTCATACTTTAAAACTGATGACAGGATACACACCAAGAGGATATAAAAAGATTTTGTGACTCACATAATGAGGCTTTCTGGGGAATTTCCTGATGGCCCAGTGGTAAGGACTCCATGCTTCCACTGCAGAGGCCCCAGGCTCCATCTCTGGTCATGGACACGTGATCCCACAAGCTGCCCTAGCCAAGGAGGGAAAAAAAAAATGTAAGGCTTTCTGGAGATAGTAGGGTTACTCAGAAGTAAGTCCAAAATGAACTGAGAGAGCACATACAGATATTGGCTTGGGGTTTTTATTGCTGTTGGAGTACAGGCCCAAGGTAAGGATTCTCATGTGGGCAGGGAATTTCCCACCAGCTCCAAAGAAGGGAGCATCCAGGCTTCCTGAACTTTTCCAGATGTGGGGCCAAAGGGGAAGAGAGAAGGGTGAGCTTAAAATATGACAGAGGTAAAACTCTAAGATATACAGTCATACTATTTATGACAAATGTGCCTGGAAAATACATAATGCTAAACTGTTCCAGGAAGTACCCAGGATTACCAGTGATTTTTAATTTTATTATCATTTCTAGAAAGTATAAGTTATTCTGCACAAATAATATTAGATTAAAACAATAGAACCAAATATTTACACTTTTGCAATATAAGAAAATAAATAAATACATACTTCTATGATAGTCTCAGTAGAAGTGCATAACTCATGTTTTTCTTGGGGCTTCCCTGATAGCTCAAATGGTAAATAATCTGCCTGCAATACAGGAGCTCTGGGTTCAGTCCCTGCGTTGGGAAGATCCCCTGGAAGACAGCATGGCACCTCAGTCCAGTATTCTTGAACCTGGCTACAGTCTACTGAGCCTGGCTACAGACTGCAATCCATGGGGTTGCAAAGAGTTGGACACAACTGAGTGACTAAGCACAGCATGCTTTTCTCAAAATTAAATCTGCCTCTGTGAATATGGATAAATACTATACAGGACTATTAGTAATGTTATAACATTGATTTTAATTTATATGTTAATTTAATTATTATCAATATTTTTAAAATTGTAGTCAATCTTTATGGTTTTTGAAACTGTAGATTAAAGTGAATTTAGTTATTATCTAATTAATTAACATTTTATAAGCACTTTTCAGAAGCATTTAAGTGATTTACTTAATGCTTCCAAAAAAAGAAGCTAGAATATAAAATTCTCAATATATTGCTCTTCTAATATTACATTCCAGAAAGTGACAATGACTTTACTTCCCAAGATAGTCAGTTTCTTCATTTTTTAGATGAATACAATAAGGTGTATCAATCTATTTTGGATTTATAATAGAAAAAATCATTCTACGCCTTACTGAAGGGATTAATTATAACAAATATATGCAAAATTATCTATCTATACATGACATTTACACAAAAATATACTAAATATATTTAGGAGAGTTTAGCATTCATATACAGATATAAAACTCACTAGTACATTTTAGTCAGCAATAATGACCATTATACCTTGTAATACATGTATTCAAGTTCTAAACTACTCAGTATTAAATTATTCATTCACTTCCCCTAAGCACACAATGACATATTGCCTAGCTTAATATTAGCCTTTTTATTAGTTCAATAAAATAGTCCAATATCTTAATGTGTTCAATTAAGAAACGGTTGCATTCATTCACAAAGGTACATTAAGTTTCACTGTGAATTCAAACTCCACTTTATCTTTGAACCATAAAATATAAAAGTAAAATCTACAGTCATGCAATACATATTTAATATCTATTAATTGATTCTTTAGTTTTCAAATGAAATAAATCAAAAAAATAATGAAACAAACTGAATCAGTCAAATAACCTTTGTATTTTCAGGGCTCAGATCATTTTCATATAAGGGATAAGCTTTCACTTTTTAAATTTTAAGCCTCATTGTAATTCAAAGTTGTTATATTATATGAAACTATGATGTCTAGTATGGCAGTTATTAGCCATATGTGGTCCTTTAAATCTCTCTTTCAATTGACAGTGCTTTAGTCACACTAGCCCCATTGTCAAAGGCTCACAAGTGGCTAGTAACTACTACATTGGGCAGAGTAGAAAAAGAATAAAAATTAGAGCATATAAGAAAGGTTAAAAGATATGGAAGATGTAAAATGGGGCCAAAGTATAAAAAGTACAGAGTGGTTTAGTGTAGAGCAGGAGAACAATTCCTGGATATCCATATACTTAGCCTGTAGATTAGAGTTCTTCATTTATGTGTATCCTGAAATTCCTAAAAATATATCGCATCCTGTTTGCAGATTATACACACATCTGACCTATTTTTAAGTAGCATTTTGTATATTTCATTGATTAACTTTTGTTCATTAAAAATTCATAAAATATAGAAATCTACAAAGAAATAATCCCCAAAGTCTCAGTAATGCAAACAGTCAAAATTAACTTGGAGAACTTTTTCCTAGAACTTTGCTTTTTCTAGACATAAAATTAAAATGATTACTAATTCTCTCTTACTGAATGCAAAGTTTCATTATGTTCACACAACTGTATATAAATTCCAAGGTACCACACATTTTCTTATAAAATATTATAAAATCTTATAAAAGATTATTCTTACCTGTTTTACATATTTGGAGTCACAATGTATAAATAAAAATCTATACATATATTTTACTTATAATCCTAACAATTTTCTATCAAAATTAATTTCTAATCCTTCATTTAAGCTATTGTCACTTCTCTGATTATAAAACTGTAGAATAGTAGGAAACACTAACATTTATTTTAAGAAATATCATCCATAGTCTTATTTTATCTGTTCATGTATTCTTAGAGAGATGCTTATTCAAAGCAATGAACTTTATTCTTTAAATCTGTTCTACTTATGAGAGATTAGTCCCTGGTCTTAGTATGTGATTTGCTATTCCTCTTTAAGAATGTGCTAAAAGTTAAAAGCAGCAATTTTAACATTATGTCCAAAAAGCAAGGGGGATTACTACTTTTATAGTAAAGAATGAAATGTTACAACAGGATTACTATACCTATTAGTGAAAAATAAATTCCAGAAGTGGTTGAGTAGGACTTTGAACATTCTTTCATCTTTCACTGATTAACTATGTGGGGAAATCTGATGCGGTTAATTGTAGAGAAAAAATACAAAATTCAAGACCAATAAAATGTATACGAAGTAATACACACACACACACACACACACATATATATATCTTGGAGAAGAGAAGGAGAAGGCAATGGCAACCCACTCCAGTACTCTTGCCTGGAAAATCCCATGGACGGAGAAGCCTGGTAGGCTGCAGTCCATGGGGTCGCTAAGAGTCGGACACGACCGAGTGACTTCACTTTCACTTTTCACTTTCCTGCATTGGAGAAGGAAATGACAACCCACTCCAGTATTCTTGCCTGGAGAATCCCAGGGACGGGGGAGCCTGGTGGGCTGCAGTCTATGGTGTCGCACACAGTTGGACAGGACTGAAGTGACTTACCAGTGGAGAAGAGAATAGCTACCACTCCAGTATTCTTGCCTGGAGAATTCCACGGACAGAGAGGCCTGGTGGCCTGCAGTCCATGGGGTCAAAAAAGAGTTGGACACAATTGAGCAACTAACACGCACATACAGATGTATATTTCTAGAACTCAAACCAGTATTATAATTCAGCTTTGTTACAATTTTGAAAAAAGCTACAGACGTGTCAGTTTGATTTTCCCCCAAAAGTCCCAAAACAAACACACTATTACAGATGAATTTCTTGGAGAAGTGATCCACATAGTACAAGTGAAGAAGCAGAAAAGAGTGACAGATGAAAGACAGTAGTCAATAAAAGGTGATTTTATGAGTAAGTTATGAAATGCACAAGTGAAGCTCAATTTTCTTGGAAATAACAAAGAAACTGTGTAAAATGTCCTCAGAATAAAGCTGTGGTACATATACACAATGGAGTATTACTCAGCCGTTAAAAAGAATTCATTTGAATCAGTTCTGATGAGATGGATGCAACTGGAGCCGATTATACAGAGTGAAGTAAGCCAGAAAGAAAAACACCAATACAGTATACTAACACATATATATGGAATTTAGGAAGATGGCAATGACGACCCTGTATGCAAGACAGGGAAAGAGACACAGATGTGTATAACGGACTTTTGGACTCCGAGGGAGCGGGAGAGGGTGGGATGATTTGGGAGAATGACATTCTAACATGTATACTATCATGTGAATTGAATCACCAGTCTATGTCTGACGCAGGATGCAGCATGCTTGGGGCTGGTGCATGGGGATGACCCAGAAAGTTGTTATGGGGAGGGAGGTGGGAGGGGGGTTCATGTTTGGGAATGCATGTAAGAATTAAAGATTTTAAAATTTTAAAAATAAAAAACTAAAATTTAAAAAAAAAATGAAGACATAAGAATATTTAACCTCTCGCCATGGTCTATCCAGACTATGTATTGAGATGGAGATTATGAGAGATAACTTCATCCAGGGCCAAGAAACTGGATGTATATTATCCCACTGGTGAACCAAGCTAGCTTCCATGGTGCTATAGGAAGTCCTCAGTTAAAGAAGCAAACAGACATGTACATGAGTTGGAAACCTGTCAGCACTGATATAAAGGGTCTTCTGAAAATGTATTTGGACTAAGAATTGGCTAAGATAATGTAAAGTACTGCATTTACACTGACTTTTACAGTTAACCCATTTCAGCACTCAAATCAGGCCATGCCCTACACTGATGTATTTCTGTTATGGGAACATTACAGTAATGGCAAGCCATGGTTTTAAAAAAATGATGTGATACTGGAAGGTAAGTCCACAGGCTGGGATCCTTGTGTTACAACTACACTAAGGACTATAGCTAACACTTAGTTCCTTTATTAATCAACTATAACTCTCATCTTTGGCTAGTACTTCAGCTGATTGATTTTTGTCACTATGCTTCAGTTCAGTTCAGTTCAGCATGCTCAGTCATGTCTAACTCCTTGAGACTCCATGGACTGCAGCACTCCAGGCATTCCGGTCCATTACCAACTCCTGGATTTTACTCACACTAATGTCCATTGAGTCGGTGATGCTATCCAACCATCTCTTCCTCTGTCGTCCCTTTCTCCTCCTGCCTTCAATCTTTCCCAGCATCAGGGTCTTTTCAAATAAGTCAGTTTTTCACATCAGGTGGCCAAAGTATTGGAGTTTCAGCTTCAACATCAATCCTTCAAGTGAACACCCAGGAGTGATTTCCTTTAAGATGGACTGGTTGGATTTCCTTGCAGTCCAAGGGACTCTCAAAAGTCTTCTCCAACACCACAGTTCAAAAGCATCAATTCTTTAGCACTCAGCTTTCTTTATAGCCCAACTGTCATATCCATACGTGACTACTGGAAAAACCATAGGTTTGACGAAAGGGACCTTTGTTGGCAAAGTAATGTCTCTGCTTTTTTAATATGCTGTCTAGGTTGGTCATAATTTTCTTCCAAGGACTAAGTGTCTTTTAATTTCACAGTTGCATTCACCATCTGCAGTGATTTTGGAGCCCAAAAAATAAAGTCTGACACTGTTTCCACTGTTCTTCCATCTATTTGCCATTGATGAGACCAGATGCCATGATCTTAATTTTCTGAATGTTGAGCTTTAAGCCAACTTTTTCACTCCCCTATTTCACTTTCATCAAGAGGCTCTCTAGTTCTTCTTCACTTTCTGCTATAAGGGTGGTGTCATCTGCATATCTGAGGTTATTGATACTTCTCCTGGCAATCTTGATTTCAACTTGTGCTTCCTCCAGCCCAGCGTTTCTCATGAGGCACTCTGCATATAAGTTAAATAAGCAGGATGGCAATATACAGCCTTGACATAATACTTTTCCCATTTTGAACCAGTCTGTTTTCCCATGTCAGTACTTGGATGTAGTCTCAAAAACAACAGAATGATCTCTGCTTATTTCCAAGGCAAACCATTCAGTATCACAGTAAAGTAAGTCTATGCCCCAACCAGTAATGCTGAAAAAGCTGAAGGTGAATGGTTCTATGAAGACCTACAAGACCATCTAAAATTAACACCAAAAAAGATGTTCTTTTCATTATAGGGAACAGGAATTCAAAAGTTAAAAACATCTGGAGTAACAGGCAAATTTGGGCTTGCAGTACAGAATGAAGCAGGGAAAAGGCTAATAGAGTTTTGCCAAGAGAATGCACTGGTCACAGCAAACACACTCTTCCAACAACACAAGAGAAGACTCAACATATGGACATCACCAGATGGTCAACATCAAAATCAGATTATATTTTTTGTATCCAAAGGTGGAGAAACTCTATACAGTCAGCAAAATCAAGACTGGGAACTGATTGTGGCTCATAAATTCCATATTGCCAAATTCAGACTTAAACTGAAGAAAGTAGAGAAAACCACTAGACCATCCAGCTATGACCTAAATCAAATCCCTTACGATTATACAGTGAAAGTCATAAAGAAATTTAAGGGACTACATCTGATAGACAGAGTTCATGATGAACGACGGGCAGAGGTTTGTGACACTGTACAGGAGGCAGGAATCAAGACCATCCTCAAGAAAAAGAAATACAAAAAAACAAAGTGGCTTTCTGAGAAGGCTTTACAAATAGCTGTGAAAAGAAGAGAAGTGAAAAGCAAAGGAAAAAAGAAAGATATACCAATTTGAATGCAGAGTTCCAAAGAATAGTAAGGACAGATAAGAAAGCTTTCCTCAGCGATCAATACATGGAAATGGAGGAAATAGAATGGGAAAGACTAGAGATCTCTTTAAGATAATTAGAGATGCCAAAGGAACATTTCATGCAAAGATGGGCTCAACAAAGGACAGAAATGGTATGGACCTAACAGAAGCAAAAGATATTAAGAAGAATTGGCAAGAATACATGGGAGCACTATACAAAAATATCTTCACAACCCAGATAATCATGATAGTGTGATCACTTACCTAGAGCCAGATATCCTGGAATATGGAAGTCAAGTGGGCCTTAGGAAGCATCACTACAGACAATACTAGGGGAAGTAATGGAATTCCAGTTGAGCTATTTCAAATCATAAAAGATGATGCTGGTAAAGTACTGCATTCAATATGCCAGCAAATTTGGAAAACTCAGCAGTGGCCACCGGACTGGAAAAGGTCAATTTTCACTCCAATCCAAAAGAAAGGCAATGCCAAAGAATGCTGAAACTACTGCACAATTGCACTCATCTCACACGCTAGTAAAGTAACGCTCAAAATTCTGCAAGCCAGGCTTCAGCAATACATGGTTCAGTAAACCGTGAACTTCCAGATGTTCAAGCTGGTTTTAGGAAAGGCAGAGGAACCAGAGATCAAATTGCCAATATCTGCTGGATCATCGAAAGAGCAATAGAGTTTCAGAAAAACATCTATTTTTCCTTTACTGACTATGCTAAAGCTTTTGACTGTGTGGGTGACCACAAACTGCAGAAAATTCTGAAAGAGATGGGAATACCAGACCAGCTGACCTGCCTCTTGAGAAATCTATATGCAGATCAGGAAGTAACAGTCACTATGTTTGGACCTTTGTAAAGATACTCCCTGATGGCTCACACAGTAAAGAATTTGACTGCAATGAGGGAGACCCAAGTTCAGTCCCAAGGTCAGGAAAATCCCCTGGAGAAGGGAATGGCAACCCACTCTAGTATTCTTGACTGGAGAATGCCATGGACAGAGGAATCTAGCAGACTACAGTCCATAGAAATGCAAAGAGCTGGACACAAATGAGAGACTAAAACAACCACAAAAATACTCCAGTGAATACTCTGTGTTCTAGCCCTCCTCTTTTATATTATATAATAACGTCCATAGAATCTTGTTATGTAGGCAATTCATCTATTGATATCAATAGTGTAAGACCCAGCTTTGTTTTTTATTTTTTTCTTACTGATTGATTGATTGATTGCTGGGCCACCATTTGCACACCAGAATGACCTGGCTGGAAGTATCCATATTTAAATCACTTGAAGGGATTTTTTTCTCCTCTTAGCCAAGTTTCACATTGGTACACATGTATAACATCTCATTTACAACATTGCTTCATCCACACAATTCTGATTTTGTTGGTTTAGATGAACTTTTAAGCTAATAAATTAATGCTCTATTGGCTATGTAGCTGATGTAGTTGTAGGAACAAAGGGTTCCACAGACCAATTTAATTACTGTTGTATCTTCTTCACCCTAAAATAGATCATTTGCCCTAAGGAGATGTTATATGTGATTTTATTAATACATTGTTATTTCAGGCACATTATGATCTTTCAGCCGTTTTGCAAAAGCATCAAGAGCAGAAAAGGCAATTCCATATCCGAAATAAATGTCAATCCAAAGGAAGAAAACTCACTACCGCCTCTAAGATGGACGGTATCTCATGTAAACAACTTGACAAGTGATTGGTCTTCTAAAAGAATCACATCACATCTATAATTCAGTGCTGGTCTTTGAAGTTGACAGACTAAACGCTAACAGATGCCATCTGTAAGATAAGCCATGGTGAGAGAGAAGGCATGTGGTTGAACCTGTCTAGTTTACATTCATATCACCATGGCTACATTATGCATTGGACTTGCTTAAGATAAAAACTAGCATCCACTAGATGGTTTATACTATCTATTTTTTCAGCACCACTGCTGTGGTGGGTACTTTATGTTCAGTAAGGCCACCGTAATACACACTACAGATTCTCACACTTTGTACCTATACCTATCCTTTCACACGTATGCTTCTTTCCCAGGTTCACTGGTAAGATCATTCAGTTTCACACTTTGAAGTCACTGCTGCTGCTGCTGCTAAGTCACTTCAGTCGTGTCTGACTCTGTGCGACCCCATAGACAGCAGCCCACCAGACCACTACCCATCAAACCACTGGCCATCCATTCAACTGCTCTTTGAAGCCACCATTACTGGTAAAACCATTGGCCATCACCTAAATATCTATGTAAGCCTTAAGAACAGTTAGCCTAGTCAGTAAAAAACTGATAATTAAATGGACTGTTCATAGCATTGAGAAGATTTTGAGAAGACGGTGCTTCAGGGTGACAGCAGTTCATTTTCAGTTTTTAATAACTTATCAAGCCAGCTAATTTGCAAATGAAATCTGAGTTTCTTTCCCACTGTATCTGCTTGCACTGCATACTAAAATGTATCATTTTCATTTCATGAAGGAAGAATTACTGCCTATTTAATAACACATCTCATAAAATCTTACAATAGCCAACTCATGATGAGCATATCTGATTTTGTATTGATAATTACTTGGTGCTCCATAATCAAGACCTCAGATTCTAGAAACACCAAGAGTTTCTTTTCAGTATTGGGTATATCTCTTTTACAGAAGACATGGTCATATTCTGGACTCATAAGAGTCTGTACTATGATTCTCCTATAGAGTACTGCTTCACAGATACAATTACCTACACTGAGTACCTACAGCATAATTTTAGCAGCAGAGTCATATGGCCTGAGTGCAATGAAAGTTACACCAGACCCTGCCTGGCTCTACTGCAGAGATGCCTTTTATTTTTGAGACCTATTTGAATATGCAATTCTTTTTTTTTTTTTCTTGTTCTGATCTTTCTTTTTTTTTTTTTAGTTTTTTTATTTTTTTAATTTTAAAATCTTTAATTCTTACATGCATTCCCAAACATGAACCCCCCTCCCACCTCCCTCCCCATAACATCTCTGTGGGTTGAATATGAAATTCTCTTAAGTGACTCGTTAGATTGTATGGGGCAATTTTTCCAAGTGTTCTATATACTACTTTTACAATTTGCAGGTGCCAACAACTGAGTCTCTTTCTTAGAGTTAAAGTGTACAAGATGGGCTATTTTTCAGGGTATATATCACTGGACTCTGAAAATCTTTACCAATATAACAAACTGCCAAAATTTTGTGGATGTTATCTCATATGATCTTGCATGCCTGTGTCTAAACAGGCCATCCAGATACTTTACACTTCCTGTATATCATGCCTAACTAGCAACACAAATTTAATAACAGACTTCCATGATATTTTAAAGAATATAAAAATAACTATGGTCCCTCCAGATTATATACTGAAATGGAGATATGGGAGATAACCTCAGCCAGGGTCCAAAAAGTAGACACATACTATGATTTTTCCTTTGTGTATATTCTGTGCTTTATCTCTCAGTAGTGTCCAACTCTTTGTTACAGCATGGACTGCAGCCCCCCAGGCTCCTTTGGCCATGGGGATTCTCCAGGCAAGAATACTGGAGTGGGTTGCCTGGCCTTCCTCCATGGCATCTTCCCAACCTAGGAATTGAACCCAGATCTCCTGCATTGCAGGTGGATTCTACACCAGCTGAGTTACCAGGAAAGTCCTTGTGAACGTGAGTGACCTCTTTTTAATGGACTTTTCTGATGAGGATGGAAAAGATGAAATTACTAAATGCTAGTGGCTGTTTTAATCTGTTTATTAAATATACAATATTTGATATAACAGCTACAATTTGGACTATAATTTGATAAATTTGGAATAGCCCACTGTCATTCAAGGCCTCCCTGGTGATTCAGATGGTAAACAATCTTCCTGCAATGTGGGAGACCTGGGTTTGATCCCTGGGTTGGGAAGATCCTCTGGAGAAAGGACTGGCTACCCATGGCAAGTATACCTGCCTGGAGAATTCCATGGACAGAGAACCCTAGTGGGCTACAGTCCATGGGGTCACAAAGAGTCAGACACAACTGAGAGACTAACATTTTTACTGTCATTCAACATGATCTGTGTAACTTTTACCGGCACCATATTGATTGACTGAATATTAACATCATGCAGACTACCAGGGTATCTTTTAAATATTTCAGAGTAGCAATTCCTACTATCCCACTTAGTATATGGCTGAGTGAGGTGATGTCAGGAACTTTTAATCAACAATCTTACAATACTGACATTTTTCCACAGTTAGAGAGCTGTGATGGTGCAATGATTTACTGCCAATTTTAACTCAACTCAGAAGCCACACAAATGACCATAGAATTAATCCATGAATCCACTGTATTTTTTGTGAGATGGCCATGACAGGGGGTATTTTTTTTTAATCAGCTATTTAGTAGGTCCCAACTATAAATGAAAATAATAACATTTCAGGTTATTTTGATTCTAAGTCTGATCATAACTTATATTCAACAGATATTGACATATGACTTTTTTTTAAATTGTACAGTTGGTCTAGTAGGTATTCTTGGATCTCTTTAAGGAAAAGTTTAGGGTAAGATTTATTATATGAACATATAGCAGTATAACAGAGTTCATCCTGAAAAGAAGCAAGTCTTCCCTTCAATCGCTTTTCAGATCATGTTTTTCCATTATGTTAGCTGACATCCACTGTTTGGTCTCCAGCTTTTGCTACTTTTTGGTTATGTAATGAGCAGAATCCATGTTACTAACTCAAAGGAAAAAAAAAAAAAAGAAGAATCTATGGTAAGGGCAAATTAAATAGACCGTATTCTTTAAAACAGCTTTGACTATTTACCATTACCACGATTCCGTTTTTCTTTTTTTCTTTTTTACTTTGACCTCCTCTTTTATTTTTTTTCATTCTTATTGAAGTACAGCTGATTTACAAGGTTGTGCTAGTTTTAGGTGTACAGCAAAGTGAATCAGTTTTACAAATACATATAGCCACTCGATTTTAGATTCTTTTCCCATATAGGTCATCACAGAGTACTGAGTTCCCTGTGCTCTCAGTAAGTTCTTATTAGTTACCTATTCTTATATAATGTGTGTATATAGATTCTTATAGATTCAAAGGTCCCATAGCTTTCAAATGATCGATACGGTAAATAAGCCAGTACATCCTATTTTTCCCTTATACTTCATCCCAATCTTCCCCGAGTAGGAGATTCAGTAACTGTTATTCCAGAAACCCATAGACTATCACCAAGCCACTTAATACCAATAGTGGGGCTTTTGTTATCTGTATGTGGAATGATTCAATTTCTGAATGTCACTCTGAAAATCTTAAGTTACTTTTGGTACCCAGTCCCTTGACTTCGGTTCCTTCAAGAGCAGAACCTGAGACAAAGAGGTAAGTTTAGGCAGTGTTCTGAGAAGTAAATTTATGAAGCTCAAGTAAGGTAGAGGAAAAATTTTGACAGACAAACAATTCCATTTATTTATACCTTAAATAAAAATACTGCTGCCATCAGCAATTACGGTTAAATTCTCTGGGAGTCCTATGAGGAGCCGCGAAGAATGAACCTCAGGATGTTTTCAGTAACAGATTAATTGGAGTGTTTATCTCTTACTCTCATCCCCCATTTTTGATGATTGTCCCTGAGTTAAATCTGGCATTTCTGCAATATCTTACACTTGAGATTCAGTCAACTCGGAAAGACACAGATACCAGGTGGGGGACGGGCACTGTCAGCCTCAATGGAAACTCTCCATCACAGATTAACTAGAAAGAATATATATGGATAAACGGTATCTGCTCTGAGGCATTAGGGAAAATCTAGCATGGCAAAGCTGTAACAATTAAATGTGGTGCATGCAATACTCATCATTTTACTTTCTGAAACAGGAATCTGACTGTACAAAATGACTCAAACTACAGAGATGGAGGGACAACCAGGCTTAGGCACTGGGATGGATATTCTCCAGAACCAAGCTCCAATCTTCCTTCTCTTTTTCAGGTTGTATTAAGATAGGATAAATTTTATTTATAATCCCTGGGACTGCTCCTCTGGCTTCTTGTCTTGTTCAGTCACAGGATTCAGCAGCTGAGCAGAGGGCAGGTAGAGGAAAAGGCTGAGATGTTTATTTTCCTCACTACCTCACAGCTCTGTTATGGGTATGTTACGCCTAACCCTTCAGGACACACATGGATTGGACAGCACCTCCCAAAATGTATAGCTCGTGTCACATTTAAGAAAAAGCTCCCACCCCACCCCACCCCCACCTCCCATAATTAGGATTCTCCAGAGAAACAGAACCAATAGTGTCACCTGCAAAGCCTATTAATAATTCCTGGAAATAAAAATAGAATGTGTGTAATAAAATAAAATCTAACCATTTTCCGGAGAAAGCAATGGCAACCCACTCCAGTACACTTGCCTGGAAAATCCCATGGACGGAGGAGCCTGGTTACTACTGTACACGGGGTCCCGAAGAGTCAGACACTACTAAGTCACTTCACTTTCACTTTGATGCATTGGAGAAGGAAATGGCAACCCACTCCAGTATTCTTGCCTAGAGAATCCCAGGGACAGAGGAGCCTGGTGGGCTACCGTCTATGGGGTTGCACAGAGTCGGACAGAGTCTTCTAGTTTGTTGCTTAGCCTAGTCTCACTTGCTCACAGGGTGTGGTGTGCAGAGGCCTTGACTCCACCCTGGCACAGACCAGACCTCAGACCAGAGGTCTTTGTGTGGAACAGCTGCAGTGCCATGTTAGCTCAGGACCCTGTAGAAACGCTACGCAGGAAACAATTCAAGATGGCGGCAGCAGCCTTGTGCAGAAAAGCTGTGCACAGCACTGCACTCAGGAGCCTTGAGCAAAAACTCCACCCACCCCACAAGAACTCCGCCTACTTCCCTCCAAACTGACAGCAGCCCCGCCTACTGCCTGCGGGGAGAGTGCTGAAGCCCTGAGCTGGAGAAGCTGCAAGCACTGCAGGAGCAGGCTGGAGTCCCTTTTTTTAAAACTGCCTGAATCAGGGTACAAGCTAGTCCCAGGGCACTGCTGGCCGAAAAGTACTGCAAAAGCTGTAGGACTAGGGAACCAGATCTACGAGGAAGCCGTACAGAATTTCAAAGACATGCCAATGGTGCACAGAACCGAGAAGCAAAATTATTTTCTTCTAGTATCTCATGAGTGCTCGCCACTGACAGCTTCACTGTCAGCTGGCAAAGAAAAACATAGGGATAAATTCATTTTAGAGGCAAAATTAAAGAGTAATTTAGGAGCTTAAAGGCAATAAATTGATAACCCACACACTTATCTATATAAAATATAAAATTAGATATTTTTGAACTGTTCTATGTTACCATAGATCATCCTTCCTAAAGGATGGTCCTTCATTTATTATGTCTCCGTGTGTGTGTGTGTGTGTGTGTGTGTGTGTGTGTGTGTTAGTCCCATAGTCACTCGGTCATGTCAGACTCTTTGTGACCCCATGGACTGCAACCTGCCAGGCTCTTCTGTCCATGGGATTCTCTAGGCAAGAATACTGGAGTGGGGAGCCGTTTCCTTCTTCAGGAAATCTTCCCGACACAGGGATGGAATCCAGGTCTACCTGCATTGAGGGCAGATTCTTTACCATCTGAGATACTAGGGAAGCCCTCATTTAGTATGGTCCTTCCTAAAACTTAAAACTTTTTAATGTATGGTAGAATTCATGACTTATTTTATATATCTAAAAAAAGAAAAAAAATGCCAGAAATGAAATCTCTTTTTCAGATAGGACAATGGTAGTATTTAATTTTAAGATGTACTAATGAATTCCATCTAAAGATATACTCCTACATCTTTTAAAATTGAACAAGTGGAGGCAATTTGTTATATAACTTCAAGAACTCATCTCCTTAACCATTACATTCTTAATCCTTGACAGAAGTTTTGTATTTGAAAAGATATATTTTGACATCCTTCAAAAATTTTAAGGCGTTTACTAAATATAATGTGGCAAAGGGTACTGTCACAATTACAATTATTCCTGAGTTAAATCAGGAGCACTGATTCTTCTTTAGTCATATGACCGGATTACCAAAGGCTACTAGATGAAATTGTTAACAAACCCAAATGGTCTCTATGGTCATGATCGTGTGTGAGTGTGTGCCCAGTCACTTAAGTCGTGTCTGATTCTTTGAAACCCTGCCAGGCTCCTCTGTCAGGCTTCTCTGCCCATAGGATTTCCCAGGCAAGAATACTGGAGTGAGTTGTCATTTCCTTGATCTTTCCAACCCAGGGGTCAAACACACATCTCCTGAATTGGCATGCGCTTTTTACCGCTGAGCCACCTGGGACGCCCATGGCCATGATCGCTGGCAGACAATTTCCATAAAAACAGAATAGAAAGTACAGACAAACATTTCTATGGGAAGGATATTAAAGTTATTCAGTCTTTGTTTTCATAGTTTTATCTTTTGTGTTTATAAAGGATAATAAATAGAAAGTTTATATGGTGTAGTGCTGAAGTTTATGACTGGTTTGTAAATGGGTCTGGGTTTTAAATCACAAACCCACTACATTTGGTATGTTTTAATGACAAACCAAACACAATATTAGTTTATATTCACTAAAATTCTACTCTATTCTCAGAAATTTTATGGCAGACACTTAAAATTTCTATTGAAACATCCTTTTATGAAATAAAAGAAAAATTATGCTGACATATAACAGGGAAAGGCATAGGTAAATATATATGTTAGCATAATTTCATTTTATTAATTTCTAGTTTAAAAAAAATAATTGTGTCCCCTCCTTAGGCATGCAGTAATTTGTGATGAATGCCAAAATTTCATAAAAGGATAAGTTTCAATAGAAATTTTAAGTGTCTGTCATAAAATATATATTTACCTATGCCTTTCCCTGTTATGGTGACTTCCCTGGTGGCTCAGATGGTAAAGCATTTGCCTATAATGTGGTATACCTGGGTTCAATCCCTGGGTCAGGAAGATCCTCTGGAGAAAAAAAAATAGCAACCCACTCCAGTACTCTTGCCTAGAAAATCCTATGGACGGAGGAGCCCAGCAGACTACAGTCCATGGGGTCACAAAGTGTCGGACACAGATGAGAGACTTCACTTTCTTTCACTTTCCCTGTTATAGACTTGTATATGTCAAAAGAGAACTTGTATGTAATCTCAAACAACTTTCTTGCCTCTTTACCTGAACAAATTCAAAATTTGACTTCAGCAAATATCTTAGCCTGAAAATGCTTTAAACTATACACAATATTTTTCATATTATCTACCAAATTTAAATAATATTGTGATAGGAATGAGTGGCCATAAAACAGATTGTCTAAGGGCTTTTTTTTTTTTTTTCAGTGAATGGGGAAAGTTTTACTAATTTAATCTTGACACTAAGTATAAGCTGAGTCTTCCTCAGACATACTAGACAATCTCCCTGGCTCTCAACCCTCTTGATATAAACCCTCTGTTTTGGTTTTTATTTGCCTAAATGTTTTGTTGTTTGAAATTTATAATATTAACTTTGTTGCATATTAGATTCAAGGTAATTTGAAGGTTAAAATTAAACTTCTAGATTTATATTTATGACTAGATTACAGAAAATGTGTTCATTTTTACAATTTAAAATTTGCTACTTGGCAAGAATAGACAGAATAACTGTACAAAAAGATCTTCACAACCCAGATAATCACGATGTTGTGATCACTCACCTAGAGCCAGACATCCTCAAAGTCAAGTGGGCCTTAGGAAGCAGCATTATGATCAAAGCTAGTGGACGTGAAGGAATTCAAGTTGAGCTATTTCAAATCCTAAAACATGATGCTGTGAAAGTAATTCAATCAATATGCCTTCAAATTTGGAAAACTCAGCAGTGGCCACAGGACTGCAAAAGGTCTATTTTCATTCCAATCCCAAAGAAAGGCAATGCCAAAGAATGCTCAAACTGCCACACAATTGCACTCATCTCCCATGTTAGTAAAGTAATGCTTAAAATTCTCCAAGCCAGGCTTCAGAAATACATGAACCATGAACTCCCAGATGTTCAAGCTGGTTTTAGAAAAGGCAGAGGAACCAGAGATCAAATTGTCATGATGATCTGCTGGATCATGGAAAAAGCAAAAGAGTTCCAGAAAAACATCTATTTCTGCCCCATTGACTGTGCCAAAGCCTTTGACTGTGTGGATCACAATAAACTGTGGAAACTTCTGAAAGAGATGGGAATGAAGACTACCTGACATGCCTCTTGAGAAATCTGTATGCAGGTCAGGAAGCAACAGTTAGAACTGGACATGAAACAACAGACTTGTTTCAAATAGGAAAAGGAGTATGTCAAGGCTGTATATTGTCATCCTGCTTATTTAATTTATATTCAGAGTACATCATGAGAAACCCTGAGCTGGATGAAGTACAAGCTGGAATCAAGATTGCCAGGAGAAATGCCAATAACCTCAGGTATGCAGATGACACCACCCTTATGGCAGAAAGCAAAGAGGAACTAAAGATCCTCCTGATGAAAGTGAAAGAGGAGAGTGAAAAAGTTGGCTTAAAGCTCAACATTCAGAAAAATAAGATCATGGCGTCTGGTCCCATCACTTCATGGCAAATAGATGGGGAGTGGAAAAATTGGCTGACTTTGTTTTTTGGGCTCAAAATCACTGCACAATTTGACTGCAGCCATGAAATTTAAAGATGCTTACTCCTTGGAAGGAAAGTTATGATCAGCATAGGCAGCATATTAGAAAGCAGTGACATTACTTTACCAACAAAAGTCCATCTAGTCAAAACTATGGTTTTTCCAGTAGTCATGTATGGATGTGAGAGTTGGACTATAAAGAAAGAGCCCTGAAGAATTGATGATTTTGAACTTTGGCATTGGAGAAGACTCTTGAGAGTCCCTGGGGTTGCAAGGAGATCCAACCAGTCCATCCTAAAGGAGATCAGTCCTAAGTGTTCAGTGGATGAACTGATGCTGAAGCTGAAACTCCAACACTTTGGCCACCTGATGGGAAGAACTGACTCATTCTAAAGATCCTGATGCTGGGAAAGATTGAAGGCAGAAGGAGAAGGGGACGACAGAAGATGAGATGGTTCGATGGCATCGCCAACTTGATGGAGATGAATGTGAGCAGTCTCCAGGTGTTGGTGATGGACAGGGAGGTGTGGCATGCTGTGATCCATGGGGTTGTGAAGAGTCAGACACGACAGAGCGACTGAACTGAACTGAACTTGGTTACTAAAAAAAAGGAAGACAATTACTTTAATATATGGTGCATTGTTTTTTGTTTTCATTCTTGTTTTGATTTTTGTCAATTTGTAACTGAGTCAGATGCTAAATTGCTCAAAATCCTGGAGGGAACTTCATGGCACACACAAACTGGTAACTGAATAATGTTTACTGAGGACATGGCCACAGAAATGTGCTTAGATTTAAGGAACCCACAAAAAGATGATGAAGCTCCCAGCATCAACTATACTGAGGCAATGCCACTGTCTTTATGGCTGAGGAAGAAGAGGGGCAGAGCAACAAGAATGAATACTGCAAGTTACTGTTCCTCATTTCTTTGCATCTCTTCTTGACGCCATTCATTGACCAATATCAACTAGAAGCCAGAGGTCAGGGGAGCACAGATGATGTATGAAGGCTGTGTCAGTCTTTCAGGGTGCAGAGAAATACACAAGATGGCCAAATTTATATTTGGAAGACAATACAAAATATTCAATACTCATGCAAAACCAGGATAATTTGCTCTCAAAAAGAAAAAAAAAAAAACAGACAAATGAACAAAAACTCTGGATCTACTTTCTTAATTCAAATTTACAAGTTATAATATTCCCTCAACCTAAAATATAAAAAGCGTGTATATATTTTTTATTGTTTGTTGGCTGGCATGTAAAATTAACTCGTGCAAATTTTTACTTATTTTACTTTATTCTATAACACAATACAGGTTTTCTTTGGTAGTTTCAATAATAAAGCTTCTCAGAAAATGACTGCCCGTGAAACAGAATAATTGATAAAAAGTCAGATAACTGAACTTCTTTCAAAGATGCAGGTGAGGTTATCAACAACATATAGCCAAATATTGATATTAGCAACAACAGGGAGCAGAAGGAGGTGAAAAGAAAGTGAAAGTGAAAGTCACTCAGTCGTGTCCACTCTTTGTGACCCCGTGGACCATCCAGTCCATGGGATTCTACAGGCCAGAATACTGGAGCGGGTAGCCTTTCCTTTCTCCAGGGGATCTTCCCAACCCAGGCGTCGAACTCAGGTCTCTTGCATTGCAGGTGGATTCTTTACCAGCTGAGCCAACATGTAAGCCCTGAGAGAGGTGAAAGGGTAGTCATATGAGCTAGAGAGGGTGGCCATATGGGAAGTGCCATCTGACACTAGATGTCACTTCAGGTAGAGTGGCATAGAAATCCACAGCAACAAGTAGGAAAGGGTCCTGGTATTCTGGCTTTACTATTTCATTCTCTAATCTACTGGTTGTTTCCACTGATTAAATCTTGTGTTTTTCTTTTTTAATTATTACTATTATTTTACTTTACAGTATTGTATTGGTTTTAGAGCCTGATGCTGGGAGGGATTGGGGGCAGGAGGAGAAGGAAAAGACAGAGGATGAGATGGCTAGATGGCATCACTGACTTGTTCACATGAGTTTGAGTGAACTCTGGGAGTGGTAATGGACAGGGAGACCTGGTGTCCTGTGATTCATGGGGTTGCAAAGAATCGGACACAACTGAGCGACCGAACTGAACTGAATGAGAGTCAAAGTGCAGAAAGCTCAGTGATGACTTGCAGAAAGTTCAGTGGCCTGAGCCACATGAAAAATGAAGGGTAAAGAGAGGATCAGAAAGGACAAACAGAAAATATTCAGCAAATAACGGTAATGCATATTATAACCCCTAAATTCTATTTCAGAATTTCTATTAATAAAGAGATTTTGAAATCTGATGATTTTCTTTAAAAATGTTCTAACTTTTCAGAGAAACAAATCTTCTTGGGAAGGCTAATAATACTTTCATATGTGACCATGACAAAACCATGTGCTCTCAAAAATAGAAAGAGGTGAAGGAGTGATGTAAAACACTGAAGGTTGGAGACAAAGAATAAATCTAAAATTAAAGAAGCTATCCAAATTCATTTTAATAAATACCCATTATTATGACAGGTGATTTCAAGTCATGTCTCTTGTGAAAATTGGATGGACACTCAAAGTTATGAGTTATTCAACTACGTTCAAGAATAAAGTTTTAGACCTTGACAGAATGTGAAGTTTGAGAGACCTCTTATATAAGTCAGTACAGATATATTGATACTTTTGAACTGTGGTGTTGGAGAAGACTCTTGAGAGTCCCTTGGGCTGCAAGGAGATTCAACCAGTCCATCCTAAAGGAGATCAGTCCTGAATATTCATTGGAAGGACTGATGTTGAAGTTGAAACTCCAATACTTTGGCCACCTGATATGAAGAACTGACTCATTTGAAAAGCCCCTGATGCTGGGAAAGATTGAAGGCGGGAGGAGAAGGGAATGACAGAGGATGATAGTTGGATGGCATCACTGACTCAATGGACATGGATTTGGTTAAACTCCAGGAGTTGGTGATAGACAGGGAAGCCTGGCATGCTGCAGCCCATGGGGTCGCAGAGAGTCGGACACGACTGAGTGACTGAACTGAAGTGAACTGAACTGATGCATTATACTCTAAATCTTAGAATTTATTTCTATAAAAGTGGAACAGATAATAATTGTCATATTAATATTTATACAGTGAAACCTGAACTGCCTCATCAAGTGTAATAAATTAAGATTTTAAACAGGCTCTCAGTAATTTTCCAGGTCTTGCCTCCAAGTAAGTTCAGCTTGGGTCTCTTTTTGCTGCTGAATAAGAAAAAGATTTTAATTACAGAATTGTTTTGATTTTGGAATGGCAGATAAAGGAATATAGACTTCAATCACTGTACTCACCACATGAGTGAGAAAACTACTGCAGGAGTTAAATTTCCTACATAACACAGCAAGACAGTGAATTTGGGATTAAAATGATGCAATAGTTTTTAGACCCTAAGTTTAGTCACTTCACTCTGCTACCTTTATAAAATTATTGTAATGATAAAGAAAACTAGTTCATTCAGATTTCTTTTCACCACTGCCCTGTGGAAAGTCCTGTTTAAGTCAACTTCCTTCTCTCTTTCTCAGCATCTTTTCTTGTCCCTTGAAACTTCCCCAAAAGCCTCCATTTGTATCCTGGGAAATAATTCTCCAGGAATAGGACCCATACACTATAATTTTTTCTCACTACAGTCTTATTCTGAAACATTCCTACAGTCTTATTCTGAAAATCACATTTACATGTGCTTTCTGTGATTTGGAATCACCAACTTCCACTTATTATTTTTCTTTTGACCACTACTCTGCTGCTGCTAAGTAGCTTCAGTTGTGTCCGACTCTGTGCGACCCCATAGATGGCAGCCAATCTGGCTCCCCGGTCCCCGGAATTCTCCAGGCAAGAACACTGGAGTGGGTTGCCATTTCCTTCTCCAATGCATGAAAGTGAAAAGTGAAAGTGAAGTCGTTCAGTCATGTCCGACTCCTAGCCACCCCATGGACTGCAGCCTACCAGGCTGCTCTGTCCATGGGATTTTCCAGGCAAGAGTACTGGAGTGGGTTGTTATTGCCTTCTCTGACCACTACTCTAGTCTTCATCAATTTTTAAGTATAAATTCAATCAATAATGTCATTTAGAAAACAATGCTGGAAATATGGAAAATGAGAGAGTAAATAAAACCAGTGAAGAATTTTGATTCTCTAACTAATGAGGGAAAAAATAGACAACAGAGGATTCACCATTGGTGAAGAGTTCATACTTAATGAAAATTATTTTGGGTATCTTCTAGTATCTTGGTTGAAATGTCTAAAAGTTTTATAAAATTGAAAACTAGCTGTGAATATTTTCATTCCCTTAAGCATTAGCTATAATTACAAAATAACTATAACCAAGATAGAGAGTTTAGTAAAATTAATGTGATAAAATCACCTACAATTTATCTAAAAGCTACCGAATTTGGATGTGATTGCTTTGTCTTTATTTTTAACAACATATTTTAAAGAGTAGTAACAAATATGTGCATAGATTTGGCTCATGGTGAAGTTTTTAATTTACAGTGCTTTTGTTTGTTTGTTTCTGCATTTCCCTGGTGGCTCAGCTGATAAAGAATCCATCTGCAATGTAGGAGACCCAAGTTCTATCTCTGGGTTGGAATGATCTCTTGGAGAAGGGAATGGATACCCACTTCAGTATTCTTGCCTGGAGACTTCCTTAGATAGATGAGCCTGACCAGCTACAGTCCATGGGGTCACAAAAGAATCAGACACAACTGAGCAACTAAACAACACAATGTCTGTATAAACAACACTCACAGTTCTAGTCACAGCCACAAGCCTTTAAAAATAATATATATATACATATGTATAATTTATATGAGCAAAAGTGCTAAATATAGGTATTAATACTTAGAATTATGAGTGGAATTATGAAAGGTCTGTAAATATTGTTATTATATTTTGATTAAAATCTATTGACTTTCCTTTAAAAAGCAATATTGACAAAATACCATAATACCATTGTCTCCCATATAAACACCCAAAAATTAAAGCCCAACATCAAAAGAGTGAGTGTTATACCTGAAATCAAACCAAAGTAGGCTCTATCCAAAATCCTTGGTCTTAAAAGCTGTACCGAAATTCCAACAACGCCTTCCCGATAGGAGCCTTACAGATAGCTGTGAATAGAAGAGAAGCGAAAAGCCAAGGAGAAAAGGAAAGATATAAGCATCTGAATGATGAGTTTCAAAGAATAGCAAGAAGAGATAAGAAAGCCTCCTTCAGCGATCAATGCAAAGAAATAGAGGAAAAGAACAGAATGGGAAAAACTAGAGTTGTCTTCAAGAAAATTAGAGATACCAAGGGAACATTTCATGCAAAGATGGGCTCGATAAAGGACAGAAATGGTATGGACCTAACAGAAGCAGAAGATATTAAGAAGAGGTGGCAAGAATACACGGAAGAACTGTACAAAAAGGATCTTCATGACCCAGATAATCACGATGGTGTGATCACTCATCTGGAGACAGACATCCTGGAATGTAAAGTCAAGTGGGCCTTAGAAAGCATCACTACAAACAAAGCTAGTGGAGGTGATGGAATTCCAGTTGAGCTATTTCAAATCCTGAAAGATGATGCTGTCAAAGTGCTGCACTCAATATGCCAGCAAATTTGGAAAACTCAGCAGTGGCCACAGGACTGGAAAAGGTCAGTTTTCATTCCAATTCCAACGAAGGGCAATGCCAAAGAATGCTCAAACTACCACACAATTGCACTCATCTCACATTCTAGTAAAGTAATGCTCAACATTCTCCAAGCCAGGCTTCAGCAATACGTGAACTGTGAAGTTCTTGATGTTCAAGCTGGTTTTAGAAAAGGTAGGGGAACCAGAGATCAAATTGGCAACATCCACTGGATCATGCAAAAAGCAAGAGAGTTCCTGAAAAACATCTATTTGTGCTTTCTTGACTATGCCAAAGCCTTTGACTGTGTGGATCACAATAAACTGGAAAATTCTGAAAGAGATGGGAATACCAGACCACCTAACCTGCCTCTTGAGAAATCTGTATGCAGGCCAGGAAGGAACAGTTAGAACTGGACATGGAGCAACAGACTGGTTTCAAATAGGAAAAGTAGTATGTCACGTCTGTATATTGTCACCCTGCTTATTTAACTTCCATGCAGAGTACATCATGAGAAACGCTGGACTGGAAGAAACACAAGCTGGAATCAAGATTGCTGGGAGAAATATCAATAACCACAGATATGCAGGTGACACCACCCTTATGGCAGAAAGTGAAGAGGAACTAAAAAGCCTCTTGAAGAATGTAAAAGAGGAGAGTGAAAAAGTTGGCTTAAAGCTCAACATGCAGAAAACAAAGATCATGGCATCTGGTCCCATCACTTCATGGGAAATAGATATGGAAACAGTGTCAGACTTTATTTTTTGGGGCTCCAAAATCACTGCAGATGGTAATTGCAGCCATGAAATTAAAAGACGCTTATTCCTTGGAAGAAAAGTTATGACCAACCTAGATACCATATTCAAAAGCAGAGACATTACTTTGCCGACTAAGATCTGTCTAGTCAAGGCTATGGTTTTTCCTTAGTCATATATGGATGTGAGAGTTGGACTGTGAAGAAGGCTGAGCGCCAAAGAATTGATGCGTTTGAACTGTGATGTTGGAGAAGACTCTTGAAAGTCCCTTGGACTGCAAGGAGATCCAACCAGTCCATTCTGAAGGAGATCAACCCAGGGATTTCTTTGGATGGAATGATGCTAAAGCTGAATATCCAATACTTTGGCCACCTCATGCTAAGAGTTGAGTCACTGAAGACTTTGGTGCTGGGAGGGATTGGGGGCAGGAGGAGAAGGGGACGACAGAGGATGAGATGCCTGGATGGCATCACGGACTCGATGGACCTGAGTCTGAGTGAACTCTGGGAGTTGGTGATGGACAGGGAGGCCTGGCGTGCTGCGATTCATGGGGTCTCAAAAGTCGGACACGACTGAGCGACGGAAAAGAACTGAACTGAACTGAACTGATGCAATTCCTCTTTGGAAAAGACAGTACTTCTATTTTTCTGAATGTTATAATTGTTATAGGAAAAATGTAAACAAAGGTCAAACCTAAGCCCCTTAATTGAACAATCTGTTTCATGACCTGTTTGTTCCTGATGGTCACCCAGTTCGTATTTTTTGTTTAATAAACAGAGAACAGTATAACTAAGTTTTACTTCTTGGCTGCAGTTTACCCACACCTGAGTCTCTACTTACAAGTGTTTGTGTATTATTTTTGTTCCTGTTCAGTTGCTAAGTCATGTTTGACTCTTTGTGACCCCATGGACTGCAGCACACCAGGTTATCTTTTCCTTTGCTATATTCTGGAATTTGCTCAAACTCATGTCCATTGAGTCAGTGATGCCATGCAACTATCTCATCCTCAGTGTCCCTTTCTCCTCCTGTCCTCAATCTTTCCCAGCATCAGGGTCTTTTCCAGTGAGTTGTGTCTTCACATCAGGTGGCCAAAGTATTGGAGCTTCAACTTAAGCATCAGTCCGTCCAAGGAATATAAAGAGCTGATTTCTTTTGGGATTGACTATGTTCATCTCCTTGCAGCCCAAGGGACCCCAAAGAGCCTTCTCCAGCACCACAGTTAGAAAACATCAATTTTTTGGCACTCAGTCTTCTTTTGAAGAAGGAAATGGCAACCCACTCCAGTATTCTTACCTAGAGAATTCCATGGACAGAGGAGCCTGGTGGGCTGCTGTCCATGGGGTTGCACAGAGTCGGACATGACTGAAGCAACTTAGCAGCAGTAGCAGTCTACTTTATGGTTCAACTTTCACATCTGTGTATGAACACTGGAAAAAGCATGGCTTTGACTATATGAACCTTTGTCAGCAAAGTGGTGTCTCTGCTTTTTAATACACTAAGATTGTCATAACTTTCCTTCCAAGGAGCAAGTATCTTTTAATTTCATGCCTGCAGTCACAGTCCACAGTAATTTTGGAGCCCAAGAACATAAAATCTGTCATTGCTTCCATTCCGCCCCCCCTTCTATTTGCCATGAAGTGATGGGGCTGGATGCCATAAACTTAGTATTTTGAATGTTGAGTTTTAAGCCAGTTTTTTTTCTTTGTTCACTCTTCTCTTTCACCTTCATCAAGAAGATATTTAGTTCCTCTTCACTTTCTGCCATTAGAGTGGTATCATCTGCATTGCTCAGGTTGTTGATATTTTCCCCAGCAATCTTGATTCCAGCTTGTGATTCATACAGCCTGGCATTTTTCATGGTGTATCTGCATTTAAGATCAATAAGCAAGGCAGGTGACAATGTACAACCTTGATGTACTCCTCTCCCAATTTCAAACCAGTCCCTTGTTCTGTGTTTGGTTCCAACTGTCACTTCTGGATCCAAATGCAGGTTTCTCAGACAACAGGTAAGGTGGTCTGATATACCTATCTCTTTAAGAATTTTCTACAATTTGTTGTGGTCTACACAGTCAAAGGCTTTACTGTAGTCAATGACACAGAAGTAGATATTTCTCTGAAATTCCTTGCTTTTTCTATGATCCAATGAATGTTGGCAATTTCATCTCCAGTTTCTCTGTTTTTTTCTTAAATCCAGCTTGTACACCTGGAAGTTCTCAGTTCATGTACTATTGCAGCCTAGCTTGAAGGATTTCAGGCATTGCCTTGTTAGCAAGTGAAATGAGTGCAGTTGTGTGGTAGTCTGAACATTCTCTGGCCGTGCTCTTCTTTGTGATTCGGATGAAACTGACATTTCCAAGTCCTGTGGCCACTGCTGAGTTTTCCAAATTTGCTGACACATTGAATGCAGCACTTTAACAACGTAGTCTTTTAGGATTTGAAATAGCTCAGCTAGAATTCTGTCACCTCCAGTAGCTTTGTTCATAGTATTCCTTCTTAAGGCCCACTTAACCTCATTCCAGGATGTCTGGGCTCTAGATGAATGATCACATCATCATGGTTATCGAGATCATTAAGATATTTTTGTATAGTTCTTCAGTGTATTCTTACCACCTCTTCTTTTTTTTTTAATTTAAAATCTTTAATTCTTACATGCGTTCCCACCTCTTCTTAATTTCTTCTACTTCTGTCACATCCTTACCATTTCTGTCCTTTATAATGCCCATTCTTGCATGACATTTTCCCTTGATATTTTCAATTTTCTTGAAGAGATCTCTAGTCTTTCCGATTTTATTGTTTCCTCTATTTCTTTGCCTTTTTCACTTAAGAGGGCTTTCTTATCTCTGCTTGCTATTCTCTGGAATTTTGCATTCAGTTAAGCATATTTTCCCTTTCTTCTTTGCCTTTTGCTTCTCTTCTTTTCTCAAATATTTGTAAAGCTCCCCAGACAACCATTTTGCCTTCTTGTATTTCTTATTCTTTGGGATGGTTTTTGTCAATGACTCCTGTGCAGTGTTACAAATCTCTGTCTGTAGTTGTTCAGGCACCCTGTCTATCAGATCTAATCCCTTGAATCTATTCATTCCCCCCACTATACAATCATTAAGGGATTTGATATATGTCGTACCAAAAAGGCCTAGTGGTTTTCCTTACTTTCTTGTGCATTATTAGTTGCTATCAACATATAAAATATAATGTTCTCTTCAGTTCAGTTCAGTCACTCAGTCGTGTCTGAATCTTTGCGACCCCATGAATCACAGCACGCCAGGCCTCCCTGTCCATCAATAACTCCCGGAGTTCACTCAGACTCACGTCCATTGAGTCAGTGATGCCATGCAGGCATCTCATCCTCTATTGTCCCCTTCTCCTCCTGCACCCAATCCCTCCCAGCACCAGAGTCTTTTCCAATGAGTCAGCTCTACGCATGAGGTGGCCAAAGTACTGGAGTTTCAGCTTTAGCATCATTCCTTCCAAAGAAATCCCAGGGTTGATCTCCTTCAGAATGGACTGGTTGGACTTCCTCGCAGTCCAAGGGACTCTCAAGAGTCTTCTCCAACATCACAGTTCAAAAGCATCAATTCTTTGGTGCTCAGCCTTCTTCACAGTCCAACTCTCACATCCAAACATGACCACAGGAAAAACCATAGCCTTGACTACATGGACCTTAGTTGGCAAAGTAGTGTCTCTGCTTTTCAATATGCTATCTAGGTTGGTCATGCCTTTTCTTCCAAGGAGTAAGCGTCTTTTAATTTCATGGCTGCAATCACCATCTGCAGTGATTTTGGAGCCCCAAAAAATAAAGTCTGACACTGTTTCTACTGTTTCCCCATCTATTTCCCATGAAGTGATGGGACTGGATGCCATGATCTTCATTTTCAGAATGTTGAACTTTAAGCCAAATTTTTCACTCTCCACTTTCACTTTCATCAATAGGCTTTTAGTTCCTCTTCACTTTCTGCCATAAGGGTGGTGTCATTTGCATATCTGAGGTTATTGATATTTCTCCCCGCAATCTTGATTCCAGCTTGTGTTCTTCCAGTCCAGCATTTCTCATGATGTACTCTGCATGGAAGTTAAATAAGCAGGGTGACAATATACAGCCTTGACATACTCCTTTTCGTATTTGAAACAAGTCTGTTGTTCCATATCCAGTTCTAACTGTTCCTTCCTGACCTGCATACAGATTTCTCAAGAGGCAGGTTAGGTGGTCTGGTATTCCCATCTCTTTCAGAATTTTCCACAGTTTATTGTGATCCACACAGTCAAAGGCTTTGGCATCGTCAATAAAGCACAAATAGATGTTTTTCAGGAACTCTCTTGCTTTTTGCATGATCCAGTGGATGTTGCCAATTTGATCTCTGGTTCCTCTGCCTTTTCTAAAACCAGCTTGAACATCAAGAACTTCACAGTTCACGTATTGCTGAAGCCTGGCTTGGAGAATGTTGAGCATTACTTTACTAGAATGTGAGATGAGTGCAATTGTGTAGTAGTTTGAGCATTCTTTGGTAATGCCTTTCTTTGGGATTGGAATGAAAACTGACCTTTTCCAGTCCTGTGGCCACTGCTGAGTTTTCCAAATTTGCTGGCATATTGAGTGCAGCACTTTCACAGCATCATCTTTCAGGATTTGAAATAGCTCTACTGGAGTTCCATCACCTCCGCTAGCTTTGTTCGTAGGGATGCTTTCTAAGGCCCACTTGACTTCACATTCCAGGATGTCTGGCTCTACATGAGTGATCACATCATCATGATTATCTGGGTCATAAATATCTTTTTTTGTACAGTTCATCTGTGTATTCTTGCCATCTTTTCTTAATACCGTCTGCTTCTGTTAGGTCCATACCATTTCTGTTCTTTATCGAACCCATCTTTGCATGAAATGTTCCTTTGGTGTCTCTAATTTTCTTGAAGAGATCTCTAGTCTTTCCCATTCTGTTCTTTTCCTCTATTTCTTTGCATTGATTGCTGAAGAAGGCTTTCTTATCTCTTCTTGCTATTCTTTGGAACTCTGCATTCAGATGCTCTATCTTTCCTTTTCTCCTTTGCTTTTCACCTCTCTTCTTTTCACAGCTATTTGTAAGGCCCCCCCAGACAGCCATTTTGCTTTTTTGCATTTATTTTCCATGGGGTTGGTCTTGATCCCTGTCTTCTGTACAATGTCATGAAACTCATTCCATAGTTCATCAGGCAATCTATCTATCAGATCTAGGCCCTTAAATCTATTTCTCACTTCCACTGTATAATCATAAGGGATTTGATGTAGGTCATACCTGAATGGTCTAGCGGTTTTCCCTACTTTCTTCAATGTAAGTCTGAATTTGGTAGTAAGGAGTTTATGATCTGAGCCACAGTCAGCTCCTGGTCTTGTTTTTGTTGACTGTACAGAGCTTCTCCATCTTTGGCTGCAAAGAATATGGTCAGTCTGATTTTGGTGTTGACCATCTGGTGATGTCCATGTGTAGAGTCTTCCCTTGTGTTGTTGGAAGAGGTTGTTTGCTATGACCAAGTGTATTTTTTTTAGCAAAACTCTATTAGCCTTTGCTATGCTTCATTCTGCATTCCAAGGCCGAATTTGCCTATTACTCCAGGTGTTTCTTGACTTCCTACTTTTGTATTCCAGTCCCCAAGAATGAAAAGTACACCTTTGTTGGGTGTTAGTTCTAAAAGGTCTTGTAGGTCTTCATAGAACCATTCAACTCCAGCTTCTTCTGCATTACTGGTCAGGGCATATACTTGGATTACCATGATATTGAATGGTTTGCCTTGGAGACGAACAGAGATCATTCTGTCATTTTTGAGATTGCATCCAAGTACTGCATTTCTTACTCTTTTGTTGACCATGATGGCTATTCCATTTCTTCTGAGGGATCCCTGCCCACAGGAGAAGATATAATGGTCTTCTGAGTTAAATTCACCCATTCCAGTCCATTTTAGTTCTCTGATTCCTAGAATGTCGATGTTCACCCTTGCCATCTTTTGCTTGACCACTTCCAATTTGCCTTGATTCATGGACCTGACATTCCAAGTTCTTATGCAATATTGCTCTTTACGGCATCGGGCCTTGCTTGCATCACCAGTCACATCCACAGCTGGGTATTGTTTTTGCTTTGGCTTCATCCTTTCATTTTTTCTTGAGTTATTTCTCCACTGATCTCCAGTAGTGTATTGGGCACCTACTTACCTGAGGTGTTCCTCTTTCAGTTTCCTATCATTTTGCCTTTTCATACTGTTCATGGAGTTCTCAAGGCAAGAATACTGAAGTGGTTTGTTATTCCCTTCTCCAGTGGACCACATTTTGTCAGACCTCTCCACCATGACCCGCCCATCTTGGGTTGCCCCATGGGCATGGCTTAGTTTCATTGAGTTAGAGAAAGTGGTCCTAGTGTGATTAAATTGACTAGTTTTCTGTTAGTATGTTTTCAGTGTGTCTGCCCTCTGCTGCCCTCTTGCAACACCTACCATCTTACTTGGGTTTCTCTTACCTTGGCCGTGTGGTATCTCTTCATGGCTGCTCCAGCAAAGAGCAGCCACTGCTCCTTACCTTGGATAAATGGCATCTCCTTTGACTTTCTCTTGCTTCTGCTGCTGCTGCTAAGTCGCTTCAGTCCTGTCCGACTCTGTGCGACCCCATAGATGGCAGCCCACCAGGTTTCCCCGTCCTTGGGATTCTCCAGGCAAGAACACTGAAGTGGGGTGCCATTTCCTTCTCCAGTGCATGAAAGTAAAAGGTGAAAGTGAAGAGGCTCAGTCGTATCCGACTCTTCGCGACCCCATGGACTGCAGCCTACCAGGCTCCTCCATGGGATTTTCCAGGCAAGAGTTCTGAAGTGGATTGCCAATTATCCCTAAATCAGTCATCGAAATTCTTTTTCTTATATCTCAAAGCTTAAATCATTCAGAATGATTTTGAAAGAACTGAAAGTTAATTGTATCAAATGTTGCTACTCTTCTAGGAGTAATGTGTATAAATGGAGTGCTTATTCTACAATAATACATATTGAGTTTAAAAGATTCACTCAGCAATAGTAATTTAATCTCTAGATATACTCTAGTGGTAGTTATTTCAGGTTCAGTGGCACTCTGATGAGAATAAACATTGAAATAGAAATTATGTTTTAGTTAATCTGCTTTTCCATCTAGTCAAAAATAAAATATTTAAATTTTAATTGGGAGAAACAATTATTTATAGAAATCACTCTATGAGGCTATAACCTTTTCTTCAAACACGGAAGAGTTGAAAATAGAATTCCTTCTCCTTTGTAGAATTTTCTCTGTGGCAAGTTTGCGTTTGACTAATGAGAGGGCAGCACTGGTGCCTATGTGGCTATGGGAGAAATACATACTTCAAGTTGAATGGCTATTTGTATTAATGAAGACTTTATTACAGTATGTTATCATGAATAATATCTCCGTTAAGATTGGGTTCAAGATATTATATAAAGAAGATTCTTTAATACATCAAAAACTAATTGTAAATCATTTAATCTAAGATATAATTAAGTGTTCATTACACGGAAGTGAAAATTAGAGTAGCTATGCCCTGCAATTATTAGATTTTCAGATAAAAGATAATTGTGCTCTTTTTTCACTTTGCAATGTGTATTGAAAGAAGCCTGTTCTGTAACAGTATATAGAAAAGTTATCTTAAATTACTTAAATATGCATATATATATATATACATATATATATATATATATATATATATATATGGAGCTTAAATTGAGCTGTTTTACATGGATCTTAAATTGAGGACTCTTATTTGCATCTTCTTACTTCTCAGTCCCAAGCAAGCCTTTACTTTGGTAGATACTAATTAATAGATGAGAAAAATTAGGCTTACATGTATTTAGTAATTTAATAAGTTTCCCCAGTAGAGTAGTATGAAACTGGTTCTTTTGAGAGAGCTTTACCTCAGTAACCTTGATTCCAAGTTTGTATGTTTGATGTCGTTTTATTCTTGCTTAAAATCTAGAATTTTGAATATGCTTCTTTTCCAAGTATAAAATTATTTTTCTCATCTGTAACCCCTTTATAAATTGTGACTTTCTCTGAATCATTTTTCTTTTATTTTCAAGAATGCTTGCAATTTTGCATGATTTTCTCCTCTTCCTTGACTCTTTGCACATATCAGATTTTCCCCATATCATGTCCTTTTTCATCTCAGCTGACAATTAGAAATTGATGAATACAGCTTTGAAAACTGCCAACTTTAATTTGACTCTTTAGATAAACTTTCAACCTTTCTCTACTCTGCTATGCACCCTGGTAAGCTGACCTATATGGAGTTTATCAGAGGTTTCTTTTTGACTTCTGCTTCTGGTAAAGTGTTGCCAAAAAGGGAGCCAAGGTTAGAAGGAAATAGAGAGAGATAAGGATATTCACTCCTTGGCTTCCTCTATGCAGTTTTTGGGGCTGTCAGTGTTTTAGGCCCATTGTCACTATAACTGCCCTCTGCCCTATACCACAGTCCCTTTGGGCTTAGGTGTCCAGATCGTACTACCTCACCAGGGAGGTTGCATTATCCTTTATTGTTTTCATCATCAACTGCCAATTGTATCAATGGTCACCTAACAAAAAAAATTTTAATTGTCCTAAAATATGTTTGCCACCTATTTCCTACTAGAACCATGAGTCATACACAGCCTGTTGTTATTTGAACAAAATAATACAAAATAATTCTAAATTAGGGGCATGATTCTCAATTTAAACCATCAATAAATCATTAAAGCATGTACTATCTCAAATGAACCAATGAATAATTCTCTTATATGGGAGATAGTTTATTAATGTAGAAGAATATTGAGTAGGAAAAATTATACAATGACACATAGAATTCATTTGAAAAAATGAATAGAAACTCTTTAGTGACTCAGGTAAGATGTATTATTAATAATTAGACAGTCACTTTCCTACAGATTTTCTTTGCCACTGTCCCAGCTTTTCTCAGAATTAATTCCTAAGCTGTGATCTCAAGAATCTGGAGCACATGAAAGTAAAAGAAGATTAATCAGAAACCAATTTATGTGCATAATTACCTGGAAATTCAAATGATGACTGAAGGATCTCTGATCAACAGTGAAACGCTTAGTCTTTTGAAATCATTGTATGAGCATTTTTTCAAATGAACATCTGATAGTTTACTCACAACTATAAGCATCAAATTATATCACATATCACTTGTCAAAAATTAAACCAATAAGGGTAAGCATGATTTATTTTTCCTTTTGTTAATTGCAGTTACAAGAGTTAAATGTAAATGGACTACTTTGGGGCTCTAAATTTATCTGATTCACTCCTATGTTCTACCTGAAGCACAATTGTGAGTTCTTCTGACTGATGTGTTGATTTCCTCTCCATGAGGGTGATATAATTAATGTGACCTTTTAATAAGGTGGGAGATATAGGGTAAGACAAGTGCTCTCCAGAGAGCTATTAGAGGCTTCTGAGCAATTTGCTAATAGTAGAACTACCTGTATTAAGATCATACAGTTAAGATAATTGACAACCATAATAATGAATATGTACAGCGAAGGGAGAAAGGATAAAGTGAAGTAAAACTGGTAATTACTTTAAAAGTATGAACTTTCAGTGCTAAGTAAACTTTGATTTAGGACCTCTCACTTTTTAAACACAATAAATAATTTTGACAAGCTTTCAAGAGACTGTTGACCTATGCAGTTGGAAAATTATGTGGCTTTATTTCTATTGTCAGATATTGTTTTTACTGTTTTTTTAAAATCTTTATAATGTCCATCAACACATAACCCCAGATATGTAATGGAGGCAAGAAAAGTTCATACTAAAGCATGAGCTTTCCTTTCATTCTAAGTTTAAAAAGATCTAATATGCTAGATTATGAAACCTGCCATACACCTATAAGTTAATGTATCGTGATTAACAAAGACTCATGAAACCACAGATGTGCTTGAAAAGTACTTTTTCCTAGATTAAAATTCTGTGGCATAAATGTGATTACTGATGCCTTTTCAAGCTATCAGAATTCACCAGTCTGTCCCCTGGATCATCAGAAGCTCTATTAAAGCAACCTTCTGTGTTTGACTGTTTTGTTTGTTTGTTTCTTTTTAATTAGTTGTGGTTAATTAGCAAGGTCAATTTATACTTGTAAGTTGCAGGACTGCTATGAGAAGAGGATATTTCAGAAAACTGGAAAGCAAGAGGAGAGAGGAAGATAGAATGAAACACTGTTACTATTATGCTTATTTTTCTTCAAATGTACTTCTAATCAAATTTTATGTTTTGACAGCTTAGTGGAACAAAATATTCATATTTTCATTTGTTAAGAATAACAACAGTACTAAAGTAATCTGTGTTATGTCACATGTGGCTGATTTTTTTTTTTTAAACAAAATGTGCAGAGCTGATCATTCAGGTGTGAATAGGAGTGCCATGTTGTTAGGAAAAAGATCCCTGGCTTCAGAATCAGAAGCCTATATGATCTGATGCTGGGTAAGTTTCATGCTATTCTGGTTTTATAGTTTATTCAAAGATATTAATTATAATTCCTTATACTATATAGTAAGATCTTGTTATCTATTTTAAATATAATGGTTTGTATACGCTAATCTCAAACTCTTAATTTATCCCTTCACCCCCTTTCCCCTATGATAACCATAAATTTGTTTTCTGTTTGTGAGTCTGTTTCTGTTTTGTAAATAAATTCATTTTTTTAAGATTCTACATGTAAGTGACATCATATATTAATCTTTGTCTGTCTTATTTCCTAAAGTTCATCCATATTACTGAAAACAAGAGTTTCATTCTTTTTTTTAATATTCCATTGTGCATATATACATATCTATCCATCCATCTGTTGGTGAAAACTTAGGTTGCTTCCATATGTTTGCTGTCTTCAGTAGTGCTGCTGTGAACACTGGGGTGCATGTCTCTTTTTTGAATTAGAGCTTTTTGAGTATATATCTCCAGGAATAGAATTTCTGAATTATATGGTAACTGTATTTTTAGTTTTTAAAGGAACTTCCATACTCTTCTCACAATGACTCTACCAATTTACACTCCCACCAACAATGCAGGAGGGTTCCTATTTGTCCACACCCTCTCCAGCATTTATTATTTGTAGACTTTCTAATAATGGCTATTCTGAGGGGTGTAAAGTGATACCTCATCATAATTTTTATTTACATTTGTCTAATGATTAAGGACACTGAGCATCTTTTCATGTGTCTATTGATCATCTGTCTGTCTGTTTTGGAGAAATGTCTGTTTAGATCTGCATATTTTTTGAATGAGTTGTTTGTTTGCTTTTTTCTTTTTTCATTTGAGTTGCATGAGTAGTTTGTATATTTTGGAAACTAAGCTCTTGCTGGTCTCATCATTTGTAAATTTTTTTTCCCATTCCATAAGTTGTCTTTTCATTTTATTTATTCTTTCCTTTGCTGTGTAAAGGCTTATAAGTTTGATTAGGTCCCATTTGTTTATCTTTGCTTTAATTTCTATTGCCTTGGTTGACTGACCTAAGGAAACATTTCTCTGATATATGTCAGAGAATGTTTTGCCTAAGTTCTCTTCTAGGATGTTCATAGTGTCATATTTTATAGTTAAGTCTTCGAACCATTTTGTGTTTATTTTTGCATATACTGTGAGAGTGTAGTCTAACTTCATTGATTTATACACAGCTGTCCAGCTTTCCCAATACCACTTTCTGAAAAGATGATCTTTCTTCCATTTTATATTCTGGCCTCCTTTGTCAAACATTAATTGATCGTAGGTGTGTGGATTTACTTCAGGGCTCTCTATTCTGTTCTGTTGATCCATAAGTCTGTTTTGATTACTGCAGCTTTGTAGTATTGACTGAAGTCTGAGGTGGCAATGCCTTCAGCTTTGTTCTTTTTTTTTTTTTTTTTCAGTATTGCTGTGGCAATTCTACTCTTTTATATCATTCCACATACATTTTAGGATTATTTGTACTAACTCTGTGGAAAATGTCATGTATTTGATAGGGATTGCATTAATCTCTAGGTTGCTTTAAGTAATATAGACATTTTAACAATATTAATTCTTCCAGTTGAAGAAAATCTTTTCATTTCTTGGGAACTTCTTCAGTTTCCTTTATCAATATTTCATAATCATCAGTATACAAGCTTTCACCCCATTGGTCAGGTATATTCTTCAGTACTTTGTATTTGATGCTGTAATTTTAAAATGGATTTTTTTTTTTACTTTCCCTTTCTGATATATCATTATTAGTGTAAAGAAATGCAATGGATATCTGTGTGTTAATCTTGTATCCTGCTACCTTGCTGAATTCATTTATCAGTTCTAGTAGTTTTGGTGTGAAGTCTTTAAGGTTTTCTATATAGAATATCAGCATATCATAACAACTTTCCCTTTTCCCTTTCAATTTGCATAACTTTTATTTCTTTTTCTTATCTAATTGTTGTGGCTAAGACTTGCAATACTATGTTGAATAGAAATGGTGAGAGTGGGCATCCCTGTCTTGGTCTAGATATCAGCAGGAAGGCTTTCAGCTCTCATCATTGGGTATTATGTTAGCTGTGGTTTTGTCACAAATAGTCTTATGCTCTACTATGTTTCCTCAATATGCATTTGATAAGAGTTTTTATATTGAACGGATATTGAATCAAATGCTTTCTTTGCATGCATTGAAATGATCAAATGATTTTCGTCTTTTCTGTTGTTGATATAGGGTGTCACATTGGTTGATTGACCATTCATTTTGAATGTTTTCCTTAGCAACCCAACATATTTCTGAGTTTTAAGCATATGCAATGTGAATGTTTGGCTGAGCTTCTGATTTTTCTCTATAAGTGTGTATATGTTTATGTTTTTATGGGGTTTCCAGGTGATTGAGCAAACATTGATAACTTTACTTGAACTATTTATTAATATATTTTATGTTGTATAGTAAACAAAGTCACATGATAAATTCTCCAGTGTTACTTAGGACAGAACTAATGATTACTGCACCTGAATTATTATTTTATATGCCCTTAAAGGTAACAAATATATAATCACATTTCACAAATGAAGAAAAATATAAGCTTTTTGTAGGACTCAACTATAGAATTTAGCAAATTGAACGAATATGTTTAAATATGAGAATAAACCCAGGGATGATGCTTTTAAAAAAGTGCAGAATTAAAAGAGCTTAAGGAATTCATGATTTCATAGTTATGGATTGTTCTAAGACCACAGCACTTGAATATTAGAAAGTGATACATAATTTACATAACTGGAACATAGAAATAACATTGCTTGATTTACATCTCCCAGAATGTTAAATTACAAAGTTGAGCAAGCTCCAAAACCACTTTAACTTCAAATATCCTATATGGCTTAGGTTAACTATAGAATTAAGGATATATATCACAAAGTTTTCTTTGTGGTCACATTCTATATTATTCTTTTAAGCAAATTTTTCTTATTCAGTATGCTTAAAATGACATTCAGGGCAGAACATAGCTGATATGCCACTTTAATACAATGTCAGAAATATGTCTCCACATTTTTTCTTATCTTTTCATATAAAGAAAAGAGTATGCTGTAAATACACTAAAATAAAAATACATATAATTAAATATTGCTACTAATAATACATAAATCATACTTCATAAATTATCTTAGGATATTTTAAAAAACTCATTTAAACAACTAGACTTCTTATACCATTTATGATTTATTTCAGAAATATTGTGAACAAAAATGAACTTATTTTTGAGTCTTCTGTAATTATTCTTACTGCTTGCCATAGAATTTCAAAGTACCTCAGTTATTCTAAACTGTTTTATTCTTTTGGTTCAGTCCTAAATCACCAAAGATAGAGTTTATTGCTATTGCAATGTATAAAACCCAGGGCACCTAATAATTGTATCTAAAAATGCCCTGGTCAGAAATGGATATTGCTGTACCTGCTTTTGAACTGTGGTGTTGGAGAAGACTCTTGAGAGTCCCTTGGACTGCAAGGAGATCCAACCAGTCCATTCTGAAGGAGATCAGCCCTGAGATTTCTTTGGAAGGAATGATGCTAAAGCTGAAACTCCAGTACTTTGGCCACCTCATGCGTAGAGCTGACTCATTGGAAAAGACTCTGATGCTGGGAGGAATTGGGTGCAGGAGGAGAAGGGGACAATAGAGGATGAGATGCCTGGATGGCATCACTGACTCAATGGACGTGAGTCTGAGTGAACTCCGGGAGATGGTGATGAACAGGGAGGCCTGGCGTGCTGCGATTCATGGGGTCACAAAGAGTTGGACACGACTGAGCGACTAAACTGAAACTGAAACTGATACCTGAAACGTTTGATTCCCTTTAAGAATGCACATAGTTTATTATCAAGAAGACTAAAAGAGGGAGAAATAAAAAAATAATTTGCCTTCCTTAGAAATTCACATTAATCACCTACTAGATGCTTAAAACAAATTGTGATTCTCAAGCATATCATATTGGTTGTGGAATCAATACCATGGTGAATTTTAACATTTTAATTTTTCAAATTGTTGATTCATCCAAAGCATATTTTAATTTTATCTGACAAATAACTTAACTATACTGCTGCTAAGTCACTTCAGTCGTGTCCAACTCTGTGCGACCCCATAGACGGCAGTCCACCAGGTTCCCCCATCCCTGGGATTCTCTAGGCAAGAATACTGGAGTGGGTTGCCATTTCCTTCTCCAATGCATGAAAGTGAAAAGTCAAAGTGAAGTCGCTCAGTCATGTCTGACTCTTTGTGACCCCATGGACTGCAGCCTACCAGGCTCCTCTGTCCATGGGATTTTCCAGGCAAGACTACTGGATTGGGGTGCCATTGCCTTCTCCAAACTTAACTATAGGTTTCCATAAAAAACAGTATGAATCACATACTAAGAGGTCAACATCATCTGCTACTTACAGATGTTCATGAAAAAAAAACCCAACCAACTAAACAAACATAAATCCCATATTTTCTAAAGCTGGACTGAACACAAAATTTTATTTTCTTTAAACCTGGAATCTTCTGTAGGCACTGCACTCAGATAACTTGAAAGAGAGTTAAAAAGCTATTTTAAAGCAGTACTTTATGAATAGCCAAGATATGCATTCATATGAGCTGAGAATGAAGGAAGCCAACAATATAAAAACAAGTATTTACATAGCATCTGTTACCTATCAATGTTTCAAGTACTAAGGGTGCATGATAATTAAGACTGACTTTCTAATTAAAAGGAGGTGAAGTTTATTGGGGAAGATATGTTGAAAAAATATAGGGATATGATGTGATAAAATGATAATAGATGAAGTGCATAAAGTACAATTTCATTGATAATGGAGATTAGGAAACTGAAGAAATTTAATGATTATTATTGCTTATTAGTAGAGAGCACTAAAATCTTAGTCTAATATTATTACTGTCATCATACTAAAATTTTTGTTTGGTGAAAAGGGAAAATGTCTTGATTTAATATAGTTTACTGTGAAACAATAATATTGAGAAGCCAATACAGCATGTAGACTGAGAGCAATGAAATCTGAGATTGCTAGTTGAAAAAGGATTATTATGAATATTGAAGTCATTGAGGAATGGCTGAATGGGAGAAAATAATAGCAAATGAAGCAACTGACAAACAACTAATCTCAAAAATATACAAGCAACTTCTGCAGCTCAACTCCAGAAAAATAAACGACCCAATCAAAAAATGGGCCAAAGAACTAAATAGACATTTCTCCAAAGAAGACATACGAATGGCTAACAAACACATGAAAAGATGCTCAACATCACTCATTATTAGAGAAATGCAAATCAAAACCACAATGAGGTACCACTTCACACCAGTCAGAATGGCTGCGATCCAAAAATCTGCAAGCAATAAATGCTGGAGAGGGTGTGGAGAAAAGGGAACCCTCCTACACTGTTGGTGGGAATGCAAACTAGTACAGCCACTATGGAGAACAGTGTGGAGATTCCTTAAAAAATTGCAAATAGAACTACCTTATGACCCAGCAATCCCACTTCTGGGCATACACACCGAGGAAACCAGAATTGAAAGAGACACATGTACCCCAATGTTCATCGCAGCACTGTTTATAATAGCCAGGACATGGAAACAACCTAGATGTCCATCAGCAGATGAATGGATAAGAAAGCTGTGGTACATATACACAATGGAGTATTACTCAGCAGTTAAAAAGAATTCATTTGAATCAGTTCTGATGAGATGGATGAAACTGGAGCCGATTATACAGAGTGAAGTAAGCCAGAAAGAAAAACACCAATACAGTATACTAACACATATATATGGAATTTAGGAAGATGGCAATGACGACCCTGTATGCAAGACAGGGAAAGAGACACAGATGTGTATAATGGACTTTTGGACTCAGAGGGAGAGGGAGAGGGTGAGATGATTTGGGAGAATGACATTCTAACATGTATACTATCATGTGAATTGAATCGCCAGTCTATGTCTGACGCAGGATGCAGCATGCTTGGGGCTGGTGCATGGGGATGACCCAGAAAGATGTTCTGGGGAGGGAGGTGGGAGGGGGGTTCATGTTTGGGAATGCATGTAAGAATTAAAGATTTTAAAATTTAAAAAATAAAAAACTAAAAATTTAAAAAAAAAATAAATAAATCCTTTCTAATATAACAAAAAAAAAAAAGAAAAGAAATTACATAAAGTAAGCTTGTATGTTCTGTGATTGATTAGCACTTTTAACAATCATGGTAAAACAAAGACAGATAGTTACAGCATCTTTAAGTGATTAGAAAAATATAAATAATTTATATCATGTTTATTGAAAGGCATAGTTTCTCATTTGAGACAAAAGTAGATAACTTATTTTGTCCTGTCTGCCAATGAACATGTCTCTCCTAAAGTCACAGCTTTTCTCACAGATAGGTCAATATTTGAAAAGAACATTCCACTAGAGAGAAATCCGGTCCCTTATTATACTCTGGGCTATATGGGTCTATATAATGAGAAAATATACTCAAATTATAAATAAGAAATAAATCCTAAATAAAGAAGAAGTTTTAGTGTTCAGAATAGATCTTATCTATGTCATAGCGGGATTTATAACTGAGGGAAAGACGGAATAAAATGAGTGACTCCGATTTCCAATAATGGTCTATGAGATCATAAAACAAACTTTTCTACAGTAAACAAATGAAGCTAAAGTAGTTCGGTAACATATTTGAAATATTTTAAGACATTGATGAACAACTGAAAAGTTTATTAAATCATATTATAATAACTTATTTAGAATGTGGAAGCAATTTTGATTGCAGGAATCTATTGTCATCTTAAAAAGATTTTATTTTATATTTGAGTATGTTTGACTTAAACTGTTTTAGTTTCAGCTCTACAGCATGTTGATTTTGTTATATTTATATATAGACAATATATATAGGTTATTACAGAGTATTGAGTAGAGTTCCCTGTGCTATACAGTCAGTCTTTGTTTATTATCTATTTTATATACAGTCATGCATATGTGTTAACCACAAGCTCCTAATTTATTACTCCACCCATCTTTCCTTCTCTAACGAACAAACCATGTTTGTTAAGTAAGTCTATGAGTTTGTTCATTTTGAATTAATCAAAAAATAAAATTTGAAATCAAAGATTCCCACAAGATAGTCTAAAAGTAGGCATCATTTGTAATGGGCAATAGGTAAATTCTAAATATCCAGACTTCACAAATATTTGCTGGTTCATATTATTATTGTTGATTGTGTGGTACAAGGATAAAAGTATTGAAGTTGATTTAAGTTGGTCATCTCATAGCTTTTCCAGTCATTCAAGAGGAAAGTCAATTCCTCTATGTAGTTCAGTCACTTAATCCAAAGTTAAAAATTATTCCCTATTTTTTAAGTGCTTTAAGTATCACCATATCGAAGCTGACCAGACACATAAGGAATAAATGGCATCATGAAAAAACTAGCAGATAATAGACAATTTTTTCAAACTCAAAAAATTACAAATATTATAATTATCCAAGAAACAACATAAAGCAAATATCCTTACTGTAATCGTTTCCTATGGCTGCCATGTTGTGGTCACTCTGCGACAGCCAGACATCCTGGAATGTGAAGTCAAGTGGGCCTTAAGAAGCATAAATACGAACAAAACTAGTGGAGGCAATGGAATTCCAGTTGAGCTATTTAAAATCCTAAAAGATGATGCTGTAAAAGTGCTGCACTCACTAGATCAGCAAATTTGGAAAACTCAGCACTGGCCACAGGACTGGAAAAGGTCTGTTTTCCTTACAATCCCAAAGAAGGGTAATGCCAAAGAACATTCAAATTGCCATTCAATTGCCTCCATTTCACATGTTAGCAAGTTAATGCACAAAATTCTTCAAGCTAGTCTTCCTTCAGCAGTATGTGAACTGAGAACCTCTAGATGTACAGGTTGGATATGGAATAGGTAGAGGAACCAGAGATCAAATTGTGAACATTCGTTGGAGCACAGAAAAAGCAAAGGAATTCCAGAAAAACATCTATTTCTGCTTTATTGACTACCCTAAAGCCTTTGACTGTGTGAAAAATGAAACTTAGTTACTCAGTCATGTCTGACTCTTTCTGACCTCATGGACTGTAGCCCACCTCTGTCCATGGAATTCTTCAGGCAGGTACACTAGAGTGGTAGCCATTCCCTTCTCCTGGGGGATCTTTCCAATCCAGGAGTCAAATCCAGGTCTTTTCGCATTTCAGGCAGATTATTTACCATCTGAGCCATCAGACTATGTGGATCACAACAAACTGTAGAAAATTCTTAAAAAGATGGGAATACCAGATCACCTTACCTGTCTACTGAAAAATCTGTATGCATGTCAAGAAGCAACAGTTAGAACTGGACATAGAATAATGGACTTGTTCAAAATTGGGAAAGGAGTACCACAAGGCTATAAATTGTCACCCTGCTTATTTAATTTATATGAAGAGTATATAATGCGAAATGGCAGCCTGGACGAATCACAAACTGGAATTATCATTGGGAAAAATACCAACAACAGCAGATATACAAATGATATATACCATTGTAATGGAGAAAAGGAAGAACTAAGGAGCCTTTTGATGAGGGTAAAAGAGGAGAGTAAAAAAAGCTGGCTTAAAGCTATACATTCAAAAAACTAAGAATATGATATCTGCTGCCATCATTTCATGACAAAGACATGGAGTGACAGTTTTTTTTCTTGGGCTCCAAAATCACTGTAGACAGTGACTACAGCCATGAAATAAGAAGATGCTTGCTCCTTGGAAGGAAAGCTATGACAAAGCTAGAAAGTATATTAAAAAGCAGAGGAATCACTTTGCCAACAAAGATCTGTATAGTTGAATCTATGATTTTTCCAGTAGTCATGTATGGATATGAGAGGTGGACCATAAAGAAGATGGAGTGTTGAAGAATTGATACTTTCGAACAATGTTGGTGGAGAAGACTCTTGAGAGTCCCTTGGACAACAAGGAGATCAAACCAGTCAATCCTAACGGAAATCAACCATGAATATTCACTGGAAGTACTGATGCTGAAGCTGAAGCTCTAATACTTTGGCCACCTGATAGGGAGAGCCAACAGTTTGGAAAAGACTCTGATGCTGCGAAAGATTGAAGGCAAGGAGTGACAGAGAATGATATGGTTGTATGGCATGACTGACTCAATGGACATAAGTTTGAGGGAACTCCAGGAGACAATGAAGGACAGGGAAGCCTGGTGTGCTGCAGTCCATGGAGTTGCAAAGTGTTGGACACAACTGGGTGACTGAACAACAACACTGTAATTTTGGAAAATATACAGACAGTAATCAATAGCATATATTGCTTACTTTTTGCAAAATATCTAACAGAATATTTTTCTTTTTAAAATAATGTTCATTTTATAGCCACCTATTCATCACTTAAAATTTTGTTTTGGAAAATAAGTCGCATCAAATGTCAGAGGATTTCAGTTGAAGAAACAATTTTACATTAAGAGATAAAAATCTTAATGAAGAGAGTCAAAACATCTGTCTTTATAAAAGGTCCATTGCTGATTTGTCAGTTCATTATCTTCCTAATTTCCCCATTTATAAGTGTAAGACATCTGATTAGTTCTCTGTTGGATTTCAAGTATCATACAAGTATGATGTATCGAATGTATTGAATCCATATTAAGATTCTTTCACTGCTTTAATAAATAATATCAGTATGCTCTATCCTGCTGAAAACAAACAAACAAACAAACAAAAAATAGAACCGAGCAATGAAAGTAGATACAAACTTTATATAAAGAAACAAACTTTATCTCTTCTGGCTCCTACTTTGCTGTAATGGTAATTTCTCCACTTAGGGAAATATAAAATATTTTGTTTTCAGAATTGTTTATACCACAATTAATTATGTGGTCCACTGAACTCAAAATTAATAGATAAAAGTATTTTGTTTTAGGTGATTCAGTAAGTTTATATGTACACAGTATTCTTCTAAAAATTGTGAAAAGAATTGTCGGTCAATCATTAAGTCACATCCAACTTTTTGCAACATCATGGACTGCACCATGCCAGGCTTCTCTGTCCTCCTCCAACTCCCATAGTTTGCTCAAATTCATGTTCATTGAGTCAGTGATGCTATCTAACCATCTAATCTCTTGCCACCTCCTTTTCCTTTTTTCTTCAATCTTTCCAAGTATCAGGGTCTTTACCAATCAATCAGCTTTTCACATCACATATTAAAAGTATTGAAGCTTCAGCTTTAGCATCCGCCCTTCCAATGAATATTCATGGTTGATTTCCTTTAGGATTGACTGGTTTGATGTCCTTTCTTCCGAAGGAATCTCAATGTCTCTAGCACCATAACTTGAGAGCATCAGTTTTATGGCATTCAACCTTCTTTATGGTCCAACTCTCAAATCTGTACTTGACTACTCAAAAAATCATAGCTTTGCATATACAGACCTTTGTTGGCAAAGTGATGTCCCTGCTTTTTAATATGCTGCATAGGTTTGTCATAGCTTTCCTTCCAAGGAGCAAGTGTCTTTTTATTTTGTGGCTGCAGTCACTGTCTGCAGTGATTTTGGAGTTCAAGAAAAGAAAATCTATCGCTGTTTCCAATTTTTTCCTTCCATTTTCCATAAAGTGGTAGAATAAGCTGCCATGATCTTAAATGTTTTAATGTTGAGTTTCAATCCAGCTTTTCACTCTCTTCTTTAATGCTCATCAATCAAGAGATTCTTTACTTTCTCTTCATGTTCTGCCATTATTTGACTGAAATAATCTGAATATCTGAGGTTGTTGATTCCAGCTTGTGCAGCATGCTTCCAGCCCAGAATTTCACATGATATACTCTGAAGAATATTTATACAAGCTGAGTGACAATATACAACCTTGTACTCCTTTCCCAATTTTGAATCAGTCCATTGTTCCATGTCTGGTTCTAACTGTTGTTTCTTGATCTGCATACAGGTTTCTCAAGAAATAGGTAAAGTTATCTGATACTCCTATTTCTTTAAGAATTTCCCACAATTTTCTGTGATCCACACAGTCACAGTTTTAGCATAGTGAATGAAGCAGAAGTACATGTTGCTCTGGAATTTTGCTGCTTTAGCTACAAACCAATTCTAGTCAAGGCTATAGTTTTTCCAGTGGTCATGTATGGATGTGAAAGTTGGACTATATAGAAAGTTGAGCCCCGAAGAATTGGTGCTTTTGAACTGTGGTGCTGGAGAAGACTCTTGAGAGTCCCTTGGACTTCAAGGAGATCCAATCAGTCCATCCTAAAGGAGATCAGTCCTGGGTGTTCACTGGAAGGACTGATGCTAAAGCTGAAACTCCAGTGCTTTGGCCACTTCATGGGAAGAGTTGACTCACTGGAAAAGACCCTGATGCTGGAGGGATTGGGGGCAGGAGGAGAAGGGGATAACAGAGGATGAGATGGTTGGATGGCATCATTGATTCAGTGGACATGAGTTTGGGTAAACTCTGGGAGTTGGTGATGGACAGGGAGGCCTGGCGTGTTGCAATTCATGGGGTCACAAAGAGTCAGACATGACTGAGCAACTGAACTGAACTGAACAAATGTTGCTAATTTGTCCTCTTGTTCCTCTGCCTTTTATAAACGCAGCTTGTACATCTGGAAGTTCAAATAATGGTGCACTGGAATGACCCAGAGAGATGGAATGGGGAGAGAGGTGGGAGAGGGGTTCAGGATGGGGAACACACGTAAACCCATGGCTGATTCATGTCGATGTATGGCAAAACCAACGACAACATTGTATAGTAATTAGACTCCAATTAAAATAAATAAATTTTAAAAACAAATAAAATAATGTTATTAACAGTATCATTGACTTGTAGGGTTTTGAGCATAACCTTGTTAATATGTGAAATGAGTGCAATTTTATGGTAGTTTGAACACTCGTTGGCATTGTTCTTCTTTGAGATTCAAATGAAAACTGATATTTTCCAGTCCTGTGCCCATTGCTGAGTTTTCCAAATTTGCTGACATATTGAGTGCAGCATTTTAACAGCATCATCTTTGGGAATTTGAAATAGTTCAGCTGGAATTCCATCACCTCTACTAGCTTTGTTCGTATTAATGCTTCCTAACTTCACACTCCAGGATATCTGGCTCTGAGTGAGTGATCACATAATTGTAGTTATCTGGGTCATTAAGATCTTTCTTGTATAGTTTTTCTGTGTGTTCTTGCCACCTCTTATTAATCTCTTCTGCATCTGCTAGGTCCTTTCTCTTCCTGTCCTTTACCATACTCATCCTTGCATGAAATATTCCCTTGATATATCCAATTACCTTGAAGAAATGTCTAATCTTTCCCATTCTATTATTTTCTTCTATTTATTTGCATTGTTCACTTAAGAAGACTTTCTCATCATTCTTTGCTATTGTCTGGATCTCTGCATTGGGTTTTGTATATCTTCCCCTTCTTCCCTTACTTTTCACAAGGAATTGCATAAGGCGATATTTCAGTCTTTATTGAGAACATAATCTAGTCAAGCAGTTAAATATATGCAAATGCAATACTTAAGCAGAAGAAGCATTGTGCTGTACTGTGTTTAGTCTCTCAGTTGTGTCAGACTCTTTGTAACCCCATGGACTGTAACCCGCCAGGCTCCTATTTCCATGGAATTCTCTAGGCCAGAATACTGGAATGGATAACTGTTCCTTTCTCCATGGGATCTTCCTAACTCAGGAATCAAACCCACGTCTCCTGCATTGCAAGCAGGTTCTTTACTGCCTGAGCCACCAGGGAAGCCCAATATCATGGAAAGGAAGAGTTCAGGAATGGAATTTATAATCATGTCAAATGAACAAAATTTCAGTAAAAGTGATATTTAAAAGATGTCCTTTGTTGTTTTTAACTTGACTGTTAGTTTAGTATTGAATTATCCATCCAGACTTCAATATTAAAAATATATGATAGATAAAGAAATAGATAATCATGATGGTGTGATCACTCATCTAGAGCCAGACTTCCTGGAACATGAAGTCAAGTGGGTCTTAGGAAACATCACTATGAACAAAGCTAATGGAGGTGATGGAATTCCAGTTGAGCTATTTCAAATATTGAAAGATGAAGTGGTGTAAGTGCTGCACTCAATTTGCCAGGAAATTTGGAAAACTCAGCAATGGCCACAGGACTGGAAAAGGTCAGTTTTCATTCCAATCCCAAAGAAAGGCAATGCCAAAGAATACTCAAACTACTGCACAGTTGCACTCATCTCACATGTTAGTAAAGTAATGCTTAAAATTCTCCAAGCCAGGCTTCAGCAATATGTGAACTGTGAACTTCCAGATGTTCAAGCTGGTTTTAGAAAAGGCGTATATATGGAATTTAGAAAGATGGTAACAATAACCCTGTATGCAAGACAGTAAAAGAGGCCAGATGTATAGAACAGTCTTTTGGACTCTGTGGGAGAGGGAGAGTGTGGGATGATTTGGGGGAATGTCATGGAAATATGTATAATATCATGTAAGAAACGAATCACCAGTCCAAGTTCGATACAGGATCCTTGGGGCTGGTGCACTGGGATGACCTGGAGGGATGATACAGGGAGGGAGGTGGGAGGGGGGTTCAGAATGAGGAACACATGTACACCCGTGGTGGATTCATGTTGATGTGTGGCAGAACCAGTACAATATTGTAAAGTAATTAGCCTCCAATTAAAATAAATAAATTTAAATAAAAAATAAAATAAAATGTTTACAAAAGAAAAAAAGAAAAGGCAGAGGAACCAGAGATTAAATTGCCAACATCCACTGGATCATCAAAAAAGCAAGAGGGTTCCAGATAAACATCTATTTCTGCTTTATTGACTATGCCAAAGCCTTTGACTGTGTGGATCACAATAAACTGTGGAGAATTCTTCAAGAGATGGGAATACCAGACCAGCTGACCTGCCTCTTGACCTATATGCAGGTCAGGAAGCAACAGTTGGAACTGGACATGGAACAACAGACTGCTTCCAAATAGGAAAAGGAGTACATCCAGGCTGTATATTGTCACCCTGCTTATTTAACTTATATGCAGAGTACATCATGAGAAATGCTGGGCTGGAAGAAGCACAAGCTGGAATCAAGATTGCCAGGAGAAATGTCAGTGACGTCAGATATGCAGATGACACCACTTTTATGGCAGAAAGGGAAGGGGAACTAAAAATCCTCTTGATGAAGGTGAAAGAGGAGAGTGACAAAGTTGGCTTAAAGCTCAACATTCAGAAAACTAAGGTCATGGCACCTGTTCCCATCACTTCATAGGAAATAGATTGGGAAACAGTGGAAACAGTGTCAGACTTTATTTTTTTTTGGGGGGGGGGTCTCCAAAATCACTGCAGATGGTGACTGCAGCCATGAAATTAAAAGATGCTTACTCCTTGAAAGGAAAGTTATGACCCACCTAGACAACATATTAAAAAATAGAGACATTACTTTGTCAACGAAGGTCCGTCTAGTCAAGGCTATGGTTTTTTCAGTGGTCATGTATGGATGTGAGAGTTGGACTATAAAGAAAGCTGAGTGCTGAAGAATTGATGCTTTTGAACTGTGGTGTTGGAGAAGACTCTTGAGAGTCCCTTGGACTGCAAGGAGATCCAATCAATCAATCTCAAAGGAGACCAGTCCTGGGTGTTCATTGGAAGGACTGATGTTGAAGCTGAAACTCCAATACTTTGGCCACCTGATGTGAAGAGCTGACTCATTGGAAAAGATCCTGATGCTGGGAAAGATTGAGGGCAGGAGGAGAAGGGACGACAAAGGATGAGATGGTTGGATTGCATCACCGACTGGATGGTAATGGGTCTGGTTGGACTCTGACAGTTGGTGATGGACAGGGGGGCTTGGCATGCTGTGGTTCATGGGGTTGCAGAGTCAGACATGACTAAGTAACTGACCTGAAAGAAATAGAAGCTAGTGGCATATTTTATTTTAGGTTTTTAAAGAATGTGACTGTATTTGCATAGAGAAATACAGACAATATAAAAGGATTTAGAAACTATGATATGTAACAACAATATTTTTTAATATTTATTTTTTGTTCATTTAACATTTTCTTTGCTACTGTCAATTTTGGAGTATTTCACTGCTTAACCATATTTATGGTTTAAGAGATATAGCCACAAAGAAGAGACACATTGAGTATACAATATTTAATGAAAGGAAATTAAATGGATGAACATGTTTATAAAGATAAGTGATAATATCTGCAGTGTGTATAGAAGAAAAATATATATTTATATATATATTTTTTAAAAAATATAATTTTTCTGGTGTGTAAGTCACATTCCCAACCTAATTAGCTACAGGAAAGGGCTATAACCAGGAATCTCTGATTCTTTGTGAAATTATTTTTGGTTGTAATGAAAGTATGACTATTAGGATTTAGGTGGATGAGTACCATTGACACATATAGAAATAGAGTAATCTGAGTTTATGCAAAGGGAAAATTGTAAAACTGTGAAAGTGAGACTGAGCATAATAGAATGAAACAGTCAAAATAATAGAGCATTTTTGTGGGAGAAGAACAAGTTTGCATGCCATATTTGAGATGCTTGGATTGTCAAATTAGGGGTTTTGAACATTTTTTATACACAATGTGTGCATGTGCCTATTTTAATATGCAGATGGAGAAAGCTAGTGACTAGTTACATAGTTATTGCAATAATACAGTTAAATTCTAATTAAGTTTTTAGCAATTATTTTAATTATGTCGGTAAATAATTGTCATATGTAAAAACACTGCCAATAATAATTAATGAGATTTGTTGAATAATAGATTTGGTGAACAGTGTCAACAATGATTTTAAGTAATATTGCAAATATTTAATATTTCACCATCTGAAGAGGTCACATATAAAACAAAAAAACAAAGGATACACAAAAATTATAATAGACAAAATGTTAAATGAGAAAAAGTAAAAAAAAAAATAGGATAAACTAAAATTCACAGAAATGTGTTTAAATATGTATATGCTATGTTAGGGTACTTCTGGACAATAAAGAGTGTAATTTTACTAGTTTACTTCACTTTGCTAGGAAAGTGGTGTAGTACTTTGTCAATGTTACCATTTAACCATATGAATAATTTGTTATTTTAAATGACATGTTTATTTATGATGTATAATATTTAAAAATTTATAAACAATTGGCATACTTGAATTGAAATCCAATTACTTTAAAAATGACTTGCCTAAATGCTTTCTAATGCATTCTTAGTGCATTGTCAGTCAATAATTTTAAGTAAATAGCTTTATAATTATATTTCGCAATGACGATTCATATTTCAATTTTATATCTAATCTATGTTTACTAAAATAAAGAAATAAGTTATTTGGGAATATTGATGTACTATCTCAAATAGTTATATAAATGAACTCATAACAAAAAATTTTCTCAAGTACTGCACAGTTTCAGTTAGATTTTTATTAAAGACATTCTAAAACAGATATTAAATTATAATTGTTATATTAAGATTTGAGTAGTTATATTTAAATTGAAATTCTATGGTTTAAAATAAAATTAAATATGATTACTTAATATAAATTTCTGTATACTTTACATATCAGATATTTATCATACACAGTAAAGTCAAAAGTGCATACATTTGTAATATTCTGAAGATTTAAAATACAAATATGTTATTACTATTGAAAAGTTGAAAAAGGAACAAAATATCAGTCTCATTTCAAGTATATACCTGAAAGTATACTTTTCAATATTTGTCACTCAATCATATTTCTAAATATACCAATGAACAGAAATGTCACACAGGTGAAATAGTAAGAGAAATATAGAGGAAAATGAACAAATCCAATAGAGTCAATGAAGCGGAAATAAAGTAAGTTTTATAAATTATGATTTAATCTTGTCTCTGGAATAAAGCTGTCAATTGTAACTTCTTCATGAAACTATTTTCACTCAAACACTTAGGTGGTACTTAAGTTGTTTTTTCACATTTAAACATATTGAATTTCTTGTTTGACATGATTGTCCAGTATCAGTCATCTAATAACATGAAAATATTCATGAAAAGGTAACAGGAAAGAAAATTTCCTTTTGTGGACAGGAAAGACAAAATTCCATTATGTTACGATAAATATTTTAGTTTATATCTATCATGAAATGTCTAATATGTAGCTATATAGTATATACTATATTTGCACACATGTAAGTATATTCCCTTACCCAAATTGTACTTGTTTACATTCACATATTTATATTTTTTTAGAGCACAAGCAAATGTTTACAGTATAGGTTTTTTAATCATACTGGTATTTATCTTCTTTGAAGTAGAAATGCAGAGCAAACAAACAAAATATTTATCTAATGTATCAAGAACTGAAAACATTATAACAGATTTATATATCATTTTATAAATGCAATTTTCATATTGATTTGCTTTTAGGCTGCAAATTATGCAGCAAAGAATTGAGTTTTGGTATGTTACTGATTTTGCTTTTATAATTGAAAATAGAAGAGAAAATTAATAGTTTCTTAGTAAATTTTATTCTTTTAGGACAATGAATTCAATGCCCCTTTACTTTTCTTTATCTAATGATCTATTCTAAGGACTGAGTACTCTGAAGAAACATGCTTCTCATTCATTCAATTTAAATCCTAATTATTAACCAAACCAAGTTGGTGTGCAAACTAATGGTTTGGTAATAGTATTGTGTCTTTCAGAAAAGAGCTCACATTAAAGGGATCCTTTATCAGAATGACTGGATTATGGATCTAGACTGGGAAGAATGAGACTATTTCCACATGTTCTATAAACTAGACAGTGTATTAAAATGCAGAGACATCACTTTGCCCACAAAGGTCTATATAGTTAAAGCTATGGTTTTTCCAGTAGTCATGTACAGGTATAAGAGTTGGACCATAAATAAGGCTGAGAGCTGAAGAATTGATGCTTTTCAATTGTGGTGCTGGAGAAGACTCTGGAGAGTCCCTGGGACAGCAAGGAGATCCAACCAGTCAATCCTAAAGGAAATCAACCTTGAATATTCAGTGGAAGGACTGATGCTAAAGCTGAAGCTGAACCTCCATTACTTTGGCCACCTGATGTGAAGTGTCAGCTCACTGCAGAAGACCTTCATACTGGGAAAGAAAGATTAGAGCAAGAAGAGAAGGGGGGAACAGAGTATAAGATGGTTGGATGGCATCATAGACTCTATGTGCTCATGACTTTGAGCACACTCCAGGAGATAATGAAGGACAGGGAAGTCTGGTGTGCTGCAGTCCATGGAACTGGAAAGATACAGGAACAACAGTCAGGAGAGGGAGGGGATGTGGAGACAAGGGAGGAGCAGTCAAGAAGCAATAGTACAGCCTTGGGAGCAGATCTTGTTTTCCCCTCAAGGGACATCTTGAGGGGAGATATCTCTGGTCCCCTCTGCAGAACTAAAACTCCCCCAAAATGGAAGATGTCAACTGCTTCCTGAAACACTCTTCATTCCAGAGATAGTCACAGCTTGGCCATCCTCACCTGATGCCAGATGAATTCTGGATTGAAGAAATGCAGGCCCTAGGCACACTGATCCTTATTGACATTTGCTTCTGGACTATAAGACCCCTCAGTGTCCCCCAAGCCCTTCCCCAAGTAGCACTGGAGCACACAGTTTAAGGGCATTAGCCCTCTGTAGCCTCCTTTGCTTGGCAAATAATTAAATCTCTCTCTCTCTCTTTTCTTTTTTTCTATTTCACCCAAAACTCTATCTCTCAGATTTACTTCAGAGTTGGGGAACAGAAGTCAGATCTGGCCTGAGTTTCACACATAGAATTATTCAAATTATTAATTCAAATAATTTTTCTATAACAATTTGTTGTGAAGCAAACAGTCATTTTGGTGTTTTGTAAGACTCCAAATTACTGTTCAGTTTTCTTTTTGAGCTCTTAAGCCTGTTATTTTTTAATACATCTGACCTCATCAAAAAGGAAAGATTACAGTTAAAATCTAATGCATGAAATAATCTGTTTTTAAAGCAAATAATTTTCTATGTTGTCAATCAAATCAGATGGATGAATTTTGGTTTGTATATAAACTAATGCTCTTTAACACTTTTCTAGGAAATGATGACTATATTTAAATATTTATAATTCAGAAATTTAAGGTGTTTTTCAGAGGGGTGTTAGGGGAAACACTGACTAAAACCACCCACCAGACTAAATAGCACCACAGTAACCGTTTGCATGAGTTATTTAATTACAGGAGGTCCTGGTAAGGAATACAGAACTAACAAGCGACCACTAACCAGAAGAATTGGGAAAAGGTCAAAAGGAGACGCCAGTCCATATGTCTTACCAACCACCTAGAATTATCCTCACTGTAATGTTATCTCGACTGATCAATGCTTGTGCACCACCAGGAAGGACTCTGATTCAGAATGATTGTCCAGAGACAATTGTTAATCACTCAGTTCCATCCAACTCTTTGCCATCCCATGAAGCCCTGGAAGGGGTTTTCCTTCCAGCAATGAGGTAATGATAATTTCATATTATAATAATGTGACCTTATGATGGATAACATCATTGACTCAATGGACATGAGTTTGAGTAAACTTCAACAGATGGTGAAGGACAGGGAAGCCTAGTGTGCTGCAGTCCATTTGCATCACAAAGAGTCAGATACAACTGAGCGACTGAACAATTATGTATTTGTCATACATAAGAATGTAAGATTGACTTATAATCTAAGGTATTCTAATTACTTTACAATTCACAGTTTAAAAATTCTAATAATATTGAACAGATTATATGAATAAAATATTTAACTGAACGTTTGATTCATGTTAAATGTATCTGTCAGAAATAGATTGATTCATAGATATAAAAATAGCCTTTTTACTTTATGAACTACTTAATTGATCACTTAACATGCTATGAAATAAAATTTTCTGAATCTCTTGTAAGAGCTTACCTTAAAGAACATTTATGATTCATTTAGTTTTTGTGGCTAAAGCTGAGTTTTTAACTTGCATACCAAAGCTTTCAGATATGGGCTTCTGTTTTGTCCTTATGGGTCAGGAAACCAATTCCTCTGAAAAGTGAAAACGCTCACAGAGACACAAGCACACACATTTCTCAACTTTTTCTGTGTTCTTCTTTTCAATCTGTTCATCTTCTCATTGATTCCTTTGCAACAGATTATAGTTGAGGACTTTCTGTATTTTGCAAGTTTTATAGATATCAGAAAAAATGTGTGACGAGTCTTTACCTTTTAAAAAGCTTTGATAAGCTGTTCAAGACTTATTGAAACAGTAAAATCGATCTAGCACCTGTCTCCCAGGATAGTCTATGTAAGAAAAGGCTCTTTGAAAATAAATTGGGAAGGTTCTTAGACGAGATTCATCTGAGCAAAGAGAGGAGTGCGTAACCATTCTACTTCCATGAGACAGGGAACTTTAGGATAAAGAAAGGTCCCAAGATATTCTACAGAGAAAACAGGGATGATTCTCAGAAGGGAAAGCTAATACCCCACTCTCTGTGTTTCTATGGGCGGGAAACAAGTGTAAAAAGTCTAAGAGAGTTATACCTGCTATTGATTTTTGAATCAGTCAGTTCAGTTTACTTCAGTCGCTAAACCGACTCTTTGCAACCCGATGATTCACAGCACGCCAGGCCTCCCTGTCCATCACCAACTCCCAGAGTTCACTCAGACTCACATCCGCCGAGTCAGCGATGCCATCCAACCATCTCATCCTCTGTCATCCTCTTCTCCTCCTACCCCCAATCCCTCCCATCATCAGAGTCTTTTCCAATGAATCAGCTCTTCGTGTGAGGTGGCCAAAGTAATGGAGTTTCAGGTTTAACATCAGTCCTTCCAATGAACACCCAGGGCTGATCTCCTTTAGAATGGACTGGTTGGATCTCCTTGCAGTCCAAGGGACTCTCAAGAGTCTTCTCCAATACCACAGTTTAAAAGCATCAATTCTTCAACGCTCAGCTTTCTTCACAGTCCAACTCTCATATCCACACACGACCACTGGAAAAACCATAGCCTTGACTAGATGGACCTTTGATGGCAAAGTAATGTCTCTGCTTTTCAATATGCTATCTAGGTTGGTCATAACCTTTCTTCCAAGGAGTAAGCATCTTTTAATTTCATGGCTGCAGTCACCATCTGCAGAGATTTTGGAGACCCCCCAAAAAAGTCTGACATTGTTTCCACTGTTTCCCAATCTATTTCCTATGAAGTGATGGAACCAGATGCCATAATCTTCATTTTCTGAATGTTGAGCTTTAAGCCAACTCTTTCACTCTCCTCTTTCACTGTCATCAAGAAGCTTTTTAGTTCCTCTTCACTTTCTGCCATAAAGGTGGTGTCATCTGCTTATATGAGGTTATTGATATTTCTCCTGGCTATCTTGATTCCAGCTTCTGCTTCTTCCAACCCAGCGTTTCTCATGATGTACTCTTCATATAAGTTAAATAAGCAGGGAGACAATATATAGCCTTGACATACTCCTTTTCCTATTTGGAAGCAGTCTGTTGTTTCATGTCCAGTTCTAACTGTTGCTTCCTGATCTGCATATAGGTTTCTCAAGAAGCAGGTCAGGTGATCTGGTATTCCCACCTCTTTCAGAATTTTCCGCAGTTTATTATGATCCACACAGTCAAAGGCTTTGGCATGTCTGGCTGTAGGTGAGTGGTCATACCATCGCGATTATCTTGGTTGTGAAGATCTTTTTAGTACAGTTCTCCTGTGTATTCTTGCCACCTCTTCTTAATATCTTCTGCTTCTGTTAGGTCCATACCATTTCTGTCCTTTATCAAGCCCGTCTTTGCATGAATGTTCCCTTGGTATCTCTAATTTTCCTGAAGAGATATCTAGTCCTTACTATTCTGTCGTTTTCCTCTATTTCTTTGCATTGATCATTGATGAAAGCTTTCTTATCTCTTCTTGCTATTCTTTGGAACTCTGCATTCAGATGCTTATATCTTTCCTTTTCTCCTTCACTTTTCTTTCTTTTTTTTTTTTTTACTTTATTTTACTTTACAATATCGTATTGGTTTTGCCATACATCAACATGAATCTGCCATGGGTGTACACGTGTTCCCCATCCTGGACCTCCCTCCGCCCTCCCTCCCCATATCATCTCTGTGGGTCATCCCAGTGCACCAGCCCAAGCATCCTGTATCCTGCATTGAACTTAGACTGGTGATTCCTTTCTTATATGATATTATACATGTTTCAATGCCATTCTCCCAATTCATCCCACACTCTCCCTCTCCCACAGAGTCCAAAAGACTGTTCCATACATCTGTATCTCTTCTGCTGTATCACAAAAGGGTTATCATTACCATCTTTCTAAATTCCATATATATGTGTTAGTATACTGTATTGGTGTTTTTCTTTCTGGCTTACTTCACCTTGTATAATCAGCTCCAGTTTCATCCACCTCGTTAGAACTGATTCAAATTCTTTTAAATGGCTGAGTAATACTCCATTGTGTATATGTACCACAGCTTTCTCATCCATTTGTCTGCTGATGGACATCTAGGTTCCTTCCATGTCCTGGCTATTATAAACAGTGCTGCGATGCACATTGGTGTACACGTGTCTGTTCCGATTCTGGTTTCCTCAGTGTGTATGCCCAGCAGTGGGATTGCTGGGTCATATGAAAGTTCTATTTGCAATTTTTTAAGGAATCTCCACACTGTTCTCCATAGTGGCTGTACTAGTTTGCATTCCCACCAACAGTGTAAGAGGGTTCCCTTTTCTCCACACCCTCTCCAGCATTTATTGCTTGTAGACCTTTGGATTGCAGCCATTCTGACTGGTGTGAAATGGTCCCTCATTGTGGTTTTGATTTGCATTTCTCTGATAATGAGTGATGTTGAGCATGTTTGCTTTTTATTTCTCTTCTTTTCACAGCTATTTGTAAGGCCTCCCCAGACAGCCCTTTTGCTTTTTTGCATTTCTTTTCCATGAGGGTGGTCTTGATCCCTGTCTCCTGTACAATGTCATGAACTTCCATCCATTGTTCACAAGGCACTCTGTCTATCAGATCTAGGCCCTTAAATCTCTTTCCCACTTCCACTGTATAATCGTAAGGGATTTGATTTAGGTCATACCTGAATGGTCTAGTGGTTTTCCCTAGTTTCTTCAATTTAAGTCTGAATTTGACAATAAGGAGTTCATGAGCTGAGCCACAGTCGGCTCCTGGTCTTGTTTTTGTTGACTGTATAGAGCTTCTCCATCTTTGGCTGCAAAGAATATGATCAATTTGATTTCGGTGTTGACCATCTGGTGATGTCCCTGTGTAGAGTCATCTCTTGTGTTGTTGAAAGAAGGTGTTTGCTATGACCAGTGCATTTTTTTTTGGCAAAATTCTATTAGCCTTTGCCCTGCTTCATTCCACATTGCAAGGCCAAATTTGCCTGTTACTCCAGGTGTTTCTTGACTTCCTACTTTTGCATTCCAGTCCCCTATAATGAAAAGGACATCTTTTTTCAGTGTTAGTTCTAAAATGTCTTGTAGGTCTTCACAGAACCATTCAACTTCAGCTTCTTCTACATTACTGGTCAGGGCATATACTTGGATTACTGTAATATTGAATGGATTGCCTTGGAAATGAACAGAGATCATTCTGTCATTTTAGAGATTGCATCTAAGTACTGTATTTCAGAGTCTTTTGTTGACTGTGATGGCTATTCCATTTCTTCTAGGGGATTCCTGTCCTTAGTAGTAGATGTAATGGTCATCTGAGTTAAATTCACCCATTTCGGTCCATCTTAGTTAGCTGATTCCTAGAATGTCAATGTTCACTCTTGTCATCTCCTGTTTGACCACTTCCAATTTGCCTTGATTCATGAACCTAACATTCCAGATTACTATGCAATATTGCTCTTTACAGCATCGAACTCTGCTTCCATCCCCAGTCCCATTCACAACTGGGTGTTGCTTTTGCTTTAGCTCTATCCCTTCATTCTTTGTGGAGTTATTTCTCCACTGATCTCCAGTAGCATATTGGGCACCCACTGACCTGGAGAGTTTCTCTTTCAGTATCCTATCATTTTGCCTTTTCATGCTCTTTCATACTGTTCATGTTCAATGTGGCACGCCATGTTGACACGACAGAAATGATTTTTGAATAAGAAGCTCTTAATGTGAGAGGTTAGTTAGAATTTGTCTTGCTATCAGGGCATAGAGAAAGGGCAGGAATCAGCTAAATTTCACTTGCATGAGCAAGAATTTCTGATGCTAATTTTGAGAATTGTTTGGACCCTGCTGAAATTTGTAAATGAAAAGTCATCTTGAAAAGATTTTGCCCACATCATATCTGGTTTGGTGGAGAAAATTTAGAAAAACAAAAGCTGCAAATGCAGTGTTTTGGGGGCCTAAACAGAAGTAGCTGTAGTAGAGGTAAATATTTTCAGTGAATGAGACAGAGATTGAGGGAGCATTTTCAGGCCTACCATCAAAAAGTGGTACTGATGGGGAATATACCCAGACAAGACTTGAATTCTAAAAGACACATGCACCCCTATGTACTCAGCAGCACTGTTCACTGCAGCCAAAACATGGAAACAACCTAAATGCCCATTGACAGGTGAATGAGAAAAGATGTGTGGCCCATATATACAATGGAGTATTACTCACCCATAAAAAGAAAGGAACAATGCCATTTACAGCTACATGAATGCAACTCGAGATTAGTATACAAAATGAGATGTCTTTCTCTTAAAGACAAATACTGTATGATATTATTTATATGCTGAGTCTAAAATGTGGCATGAATGAATCTATCTACAAAATAGAAACAAACTCACAGACATAGAGAATACACTTGTGGTTGCCAAGGGGGAAAGAGGAAGGGAGAGGGAAGGACTGGGGCCTTGGGGTTGGTAGATGCAAACTATCACATTTAGAATGGATAAAAACAAGGTCCTATGTATAATGCAGGGAACTATATTTAATATCCTGTGACAAACCATATTATAAAAAAAATATAAAAGAAGAATATATATGTGTATAGCTGAGTCACTTTGCTGTATAGCAGAAATTGGGACAACATTGCAAATCAACTATACAATTAAAATAAAAAACTTAAAAAAAAGTGTTGCTGATGGCCAGATCACAATCAGATCAGATCGGATCAGTCGCTCAGTCATGTCTGACTATTTGTGACCCCACGAATTGCAGCATGCCAGGCCTCCCTGTCCATCACCATCTCCCGGAGTTCACTCAGACTCATGTCCATCGAGTCCATGATGCCATCCAGCCATCTCATCCTCGGTCGTCCCCTTCTCCTCCTGCCCCCAATCCCTCCCAGCATCGGAGTCTTTTCCAATGAGTCAACTCTTTGCATGAGGTGGCCAAAGTACTGGAGCTTCAGCTTTAGCATCATTCCATAGCAGTGGTATTTAAGAATTTGTATTATTTTCTCTAATTTCACTTCCTCCAATCCATTGCCTTGGAAGGTCTAGCTACAGGGCAGGGAGGGAGAAATAAAAGCATATAGAAAAGTAGAAGATAAAATCAAGTACAGGTTTTTAGTCCAAAAGGTAAACAGAGGAACTTGAATGTCCCAAAGAATATGAAATTGCATATGAGGAATTGAATTAAACAGGACTAGGTTTCTGTTTGCTTGCTTGCTTGTTTGTTTATAGAATCATAAAATAATCAAATAGCTATAGGATCTTCCTGACAATTCGAATATACTATATTTGAAAGTGTTAAAAAGAGAAAAACAATTTCCTGATCACACTGTAATATAATCTGCTAATTTGATGAAAACGATTTAGTTTGCTGTTCAGAGTTATACTAGTGTGTTTTCATATATATCTTCTGGTCTTTCTGAAACTCTCATTTTTCTTATATGGTTATTCATTTATAATAACTTACAATTATTACAATTCCCTTGTAAATAGCTAATTTCCCCCATGGAGTAAAATAAGCCATGGAGAATATGGAAACAGTGTAAAAATGATTTCTAATTTCTTAGTAGGGCCTTAGGTATTTGAACATATAGTATCCTTCTGAGATTATAAAATAGTAAGATGACTCTAGTATATTGCAAGATGTCCAAAATGTAAGACACATTCTGATAGATATATCACCACTTTCGCTGTCTTTTCAAGACAAATCACTAGGATAATTTGGAAAATTGATTGGAATCTCTATCAGTGACCTCTGGCTCAATCTGATTTTGGTATTGACCATCTGGTGATATCCATGTGTACAGTCTTCTCTTGTGGTGTTGGAAGAGGGTGTTTGCTATGACCAGTGCATTCTCTTGGCAAAACTCTGTTAGCCTTTGACCTGTTTCATTTTGTACTTCAAGGCCAAATTTACCTGTTACTCCAGGTATCTCTTAACTTCCTACTTTTGCATTCCAGTCCCTATAATGAAAAGGATATCTTTTTCAGGTGTTAGTTCCAGAAAGTCTTGTAGGTCTTCATAGAACTGTTCAGCTTCTTCAGCGCTGTTGGTCAGGGCATAGATTTGAATTACTGTGACACTGAATGGCTTGCCTTGGAAATGAACAGAGATCATTCTGGCATTTTTGAGATTGCATTCAAGTACTGCATTTTGGACTCTTTTATTCACTATAATGGCCACTCCATTTCTTCTAAGTGATTCTTGCCCACAATAGTATATATAATGGCCATCTGAGTTAAATTCACCCATTCTAGTCCATTTTAGCTCACTGATTCCTAAAATGTTTATGTTTACTCTTGCCATCTCCTGCTTGACCACTTCCAATTTGCCTTGATTCATGGACCTAACATTCCAGATTACTATACAATATTGTTCTTTATAGCATCGGACTTTAATTCCATCACTAGTCACACCCACAACTCAGTATTGTTTTTGCTTTGGCTCCGTCTCTTCACTCTTTCTGGAGTTATTTCTCCACTGATCTCCAGCAGCATATTTGGAACCTACCAATCTGGGGAGTTCATCTTTCAGTGTTCTATCTTTTTTTCATTTTCATACTGTTCATGGGGTTCTCAAGGCAAGAACAATGGTTTGTCATTTCCTTTTCCAGTGAACCACATTTATTATTTTGTTTACTGACTACACCAAAGACTTCGACTGTGTGGATCACAATAAACTATGGAAAATTCTGAAAGAAATGGGAGTACCAGACCAACTGACCTGCCTCCTGAGAAATCTGTATGCATGTCAACAAGCAACAGTTAGAACTGGACAGGGAACAACAGACTGCTTCCAAATCAGGAAAGGAATACTTCAAGGGTTTATATTGTCACTGTTTATTTAACTTATATGCAGAGTACATCATGAGAAATGCCAGTTTGGATGAAGCACAAGTTGGAATCAAGATTTCTGGGAGAAATATCAATAACCTCAGATATGCAAATGACAGCAGCCTTATGGCAGAAAGTGAAGAAGAGCTAAAGAGCCTCTTGATGAAAGTGAAAGAGGAGAGTGAAAAAATTGGCTTAAAGCTCAATATTCAGAAAACTAAGATCATGGCATCTGGTCTCATCACTTCATGGAAAATAGATAGGGAAACAGTGGAAATAGTGGCAGACTTTATTTTGGGGGGCTCCAAAAGCAGAGCAAATGGTGACTGCAGCCATGAAATTAAAAGATACTAGCTCCTTGGAAGAAAAGCTATGACCAACCTAGACTGCATATTAAAAAGCAGAGACATTACTTTTTCAACAAAAGTCCAGTTATTCAAAGCTATTGCTTTTCCATCTTTTCATGTGTTTGTTAGCCATCCGTATGTCTTCTTTGGAGAAATGTCTATTTAGTTCTTTGGCCCATTTTTTGATTGGGTCGTTTATTTTTCTGGAGTTGAGCTGCAGAAGTTGCTTGTATATTTTTGAGATTAGTTGTTTGTCAGTTGCTTCATTTGCTATTATTTTCTCCCATTCAGATGGCTGTCTTTTCACCTTGCTTATATTTTCCTTTGTTGTGCAGAAGCTTTTAATTTTAATTAGATCCCATTTGTTTATTTTTGCTTTTATTTCCAGAATTCTGGGAGGTGGATCATAGAGGATCCTGCTGTGATTTATGTCTGAGAGTGTTTTGCCTATGTTCTCCTCTAGGAGTTTTATAGTTTCTGATCTTACATTTAGATCTTTAATCCATTTTGAGTTTATTTTTGTGTGCGGTGTTAGAAAGTGATCTAGTTTCATTCTTTTACAAGTGGTTGACCAGTTTTCCCAGCACCACTTGTTAAAGAGATTGTCTTTACTCCATTGTATATTCTTGCCTCCTTTGTCAAAGATAAGGTGTCCATATGTGTGTGGATTTATCTCTGGGCTTTCTATTTTGTTCCATTGATCTATATGTCTGTCTTTGTGCCAGTACCATACTGTCTTGATGACTGTGGCTTTGTAGTAGAGCCTGAAGTCAGGCAAGTTGATTCCTCCAGCTCCATTCTTCTTTCTCAAGATTGCTTTGGCTATTCGAGGTTTTTTGTATTTCCATACAAAGCTTGAAATTATTTGTTCTAGTTCTGTGAAAAATGTGGCTGGTAGCTTGATAGGGATTGCATTGAATTTGTAAATTGCTTTGGGTAGTATACTCATTTTCACTATATTGATTCTTCCAATCCATGAACATGGTATATTTCTCCATCTATTAGTGTCCTCTTTGATTTCTTTCATCAGTGTTTTATAGTTTTCTATATATAGGTCTTTAGTTTCTTTAGGTAGATATATTCCTAAGTATTTTATTCTTTTCATTGCAATGGTGAATGGAATTTTTCCTTAATTTCTTTTTCTACTTTCTCATTATTCGTGTATAGGAATGCAAGGGATTTCTGTGTGTTGATTTTATATCCTGCAACTTTACTATATTCATTGATGAGCTCTCGTAATTTTCTGGTGGTGGCTGCGATCCAAAAATCTCCAAGCAATAAATGCTGGAGAGGGTGTGGAGAAAAGGGAACCCTCCTACACTGTTGGTGGGAATGCAAACTAGTACAGCCACTATGGAGAACAGTGTGGAGATTCCTTAAAAAATTGCAAATAGAACTCCCTTATGACCCAGCAATCCCACTGCTGGGCATACACACCGAGGAAACCAGAATTGAAAGAGACACATGTACCCCAATGTTCATCGCAGCACTGTTTATAATAGCCAGGACATGGAAACAACCTAGATGTCCATCAGCAGATGAATGGATAAGAAAGCTGTGGCACATATACACAATGGAGTATTACTCAGCCGTTAAAAAGAATTCATTTGAATCAGTTCTGATGAGATGGATGAAACTGGAGCCGATTATACAGAGTGAAGTAAGCCAGAAAGAAAAACACCAATACAGTATACTAACACATATATATGGAATTTAGGAAGATGGCAATGACGACCCTGTATGCAAGACAGGGAAAGAGACACAGATGTGTATAATGGACTTTTGGACTCAGAGGGAGAGGGAGAGGGTGGGATGATTTGGGAGAATGACATTCTAACATGTATACTATCATGTGAATTGAATCGCCAGTCTGTGTCTGACGCAGGATGCAGCATGCTTGGGGCTGGTGCATGGGGATGACCCAGAAAGATGTTCTGGGGAGGGAGGTGGGAGGGGGGTTCATGTTTGGGAATGCATGTAAGAATTAAAGATTTTAAAATTTAAAAAATAAAAAACTAAAAATTAAATAAAAAAAAAAACAGTATCTCAATAAAAAAAAAATAAAAAATAATAAAAAAAAAAAAAGCTATTGCTTTTCCAGTAGCCATGTACGAATGTAAGAGTTGGACTGTAAAGAAAGCTGAGCATTGAAGAATTGATGCTTTTGAACTATGGTGTTGGCGAAGACACTTGAGAGTCCCTTGGGCTGCAAAGAGATCCAACCAGTCCATTGTGAAGGAAATCAGTCCTGAATATTCATTGGAAGGACTGATGCTGAAGCTGAAACTCCAGTACTTGAACAAATAACTGACTCATTTGAAAAGACCCTGATGCTGGGAAAGATTGAAGGCAGAAGGAGAAGGGGACGACAGAAGTTGAGATGGTTGGATGGCACCACCGACTTGATGGGTATGAGTTTGAGTAAGCTCCTGAAGTTGGTTATGGATAGGGAAATCTGGCATGCTTCAGTCCATGGGGTCGCAAGGAGTCGGACACAACTGAGTGACTGAACTGAATCAATGGCCTCATTGTATACTCACAGAAAATTACACAAATTGTGGAAGTTATATTGTTTTAGTCATTTATTCATGTCTTGGGCCACTATCTGATAAGTTTCTTGCCCATACATTACCACACATATCTTTAATAAAAGAAACAAGAGCCACAATAACATAAGGTACAGAAGAATTACTCATATTGGCTAGAAAACACAAGAGGGGGAGCACATTTCCTGGTGGAGTACTTCTAGTCAATAATAATGACTGGCTCACCTGATCAGAGAGCTGAGGCCAAACACTCAAAAATATAAGAAACTGAGTACTAGAAACCCTTTATAAACAAGGGCTTTCAATGGTCCAAAAAGACTAAAGAATGAGACAAGAAAATACAATCTTTCACTTGGTTACAGATGAGGTGAAAGAAGGATGTAGAGTCTAGAGTTTTACTGTTCATGACAGCTGCTCTCAAACACTATTTCTACATTTATACCCAGAATTTTTATGCATCATATCTCTTTTTTTTTATATGGGGAAAAGAGAATCTAATATTGAAATTTTAGAAAAAAAGTATTATTTTTACACAGTTAATCCAATTATTTTAAAGGAGTAAATGCTTGGAAAGAAAATGCCATATTCTATATGAAATGCAGTCATACCGAAAATTGTCACCAAATTGAATAAATAAAGTATAAGCTCTTTGTTGGAACTTATTCTTGAATTTGTTTTCTTACATTTCATGCTAGAAAGGAAAAAAAGTTAGACTAATCTCAATTTTACACTTCCTTTATTTTCCTTCCATTTTCATCACAAGCACATTTCTCCTAAATTGTACTTCCAGAGATAACAATTCATTTTGTGAGTTCCTCCAGCACAAATGACATCCTGAGTAAAGTTTATTTACTCACAGCAAATGGGGGAGGAAATGATCAGATGAATAATAGAAATGTTTCTTTCTTTGTAAGAATGCATAAGTGGATAATATAGTAAACAGGTAGAAAAGGCTCTTTAAAATCAGAAATTCATGATGTAAAATGTCCTATGCTATAAAACATATGTATTATTTGTTACTACTTGCTGTAATTATAGCGGGCAAAATGGGAGCAGGGAAAGACAGATTCTGATTTGATGTGATAATCATTAGTAATCATTATGCAATAATCAATATGCATAATAAAGCTATGCAATAATCATGGCTTTAGATTTATTGTTATATCGAACCACAGAAAATCAACATCTATTTGTGTTTAGAAAAATCTAAATTCAGCTATTTCTTATGGTTCAGTATGAAAGTATGCCTTGACTCAATGATTCAGGTGCAGCGTAATGAGATGAAAGTGGGTGAGGGCAACTCTCTTTCCTGTCTAGGTTCACAGTCAGGACTCCTTCTGTTCAATTTGATATTTATCTTGATGTATATTGTAGTGTAAGCCCTTACATTTGATTCTTCTTTATGTAATGCAAGTGCCTAAGTTCAGCTTTGATTGCCAAAGCATCTACTTCAAAGATGGCTAAAGATCCGGAATAAACACATTGCCAGGAAGGTTGCCCATCCTTCCTTTTTTTTTTTTTTTTGTTTTTGTTTTTGTTTTAAAGATCTTGACTGATTTTCATAAATGACTCTTGGGCCATTTTATTTATTTTTCCTATTTTTTAAATATTTCTGCTCTTTTGTGTTAAATTCACTAAAAAAAAAAAAAATAGACCAAGTATTTTTCAGTTCCCAACCCCAATAAAAGCAGAACCTCAGGCCAACTCTCTCTCTATCTTTCTCTGCTTGAGACTTCACAGTTTGCCCTAGACAACGCCTTATATGCTCCAGAATTTGTAAGTAATAAACCCTCTTAATTTTCAAAGTTGTTTTCAGTATTCCAGTATAAGTGGTTTGATGAAATGTGTTACGGTGATGACAAATTTAGCACTGATTTCAAGTTTCAACAATTACACTTGTCTTACAGTTAATACTCTCCATATGATTTTTTTTTGGTTAAATTTTTATTTTTACTTTATTTTACTTTACAATACTGTATTGGTTTTGCCATACATTGACATGAATCCACCACAGGTGTACATGCGTTCCCAAACATGAACCCCCCTCCTACCTCCTTCCCCATAACATCTCCCTGGGTCATTCCCATGCACCAGCCCCAAGCATGCTGTATCCTGCATCTGACATAGACTGGCGATTAGTTTCCTAAATGATAGTATACATGTTTCAATGCTATTCTCCCAAATCATCCCACCCTTTCCCTCTCCCTCTGAGTCCAAAAGTCCGCTCTACATATCTGTATCTCCTTTGCTGTCTTGCATACAGGGTCATCATTGCCATCTTTCTAAATTCCATATATATGTGTTAGTATACTGTATTGGTGTTTTTCTTTCTGGCTTACTTCACCCTGTATAATCGGCTCCAGTTTCATCCACCTCATTAGAACTGATTCAAATGTATTCTTTTTAATGCCTGAATGATACTCCATTGTGTATATGTACCACAGCTTTCTTATCCATTCATCTGCTGATAGACATCTAGGTTGTTTCCATGTCCTGGCTATTATAAACAGTGCTGCGATGAACAATGGGGTACATGTGTCTCTTTCAATTCTGGTTTCCTCGGTGTGTATGCTCAGCAGTGGGATTGCTGGGTCATAAGGAAGTTCTATTTGCAGTTTTTTAAGGAATCTCCACACAGTTCTCCATAGTGGCTGTACTAGTTTGCATTCCCACCAACAGTGTAGGAGGGTTCCCTTTTCTCCACACCCTCTCCAGCATTTATTGCTTGCAGACTTTTGGATCGCAGACATTCTGACTGGTGTGAAGTGGTACCTCATTGTGGTTTTGATTTGCATTTCTCTAATAATGAGTGATGTTGAGCATCTTTTCATGTGTTTGTTAGCCATCCATATGTCTTCTTTAGAGAAATGTCTATTTAGTTCTTTGGCCCATTTTTTGATTGATTTTGATAACTATAGTTTCTTTGCTAGGCAAAAAATAAAAGCATGAAATAAATATATTTTACAGAGAAATAGTTAATAAGAAGAAAAAGCCACATAACCCTTTTGTAACCTATTCATAGATCAGAGCTTAAATTCTAAGCTGAGGATCATAGCGAGTACTGAATGAAATATAGACATTTCTAATTGTGACTAAAAACTTTAGTTTTGCTTTATAAAATGAATCACTCTACTTTGCTAGCCAAATATCACTATATGCTGAAAAGGTAATTAGCTACTCCTAGAATCCATGAGATACTAAAGTGTATATTAAAGTAACAAGAAAGGAAGTAGTTAGCAATCAAAGTATTAATCAAAGACTTCCTAATTTTTAGGTTCTATTTTCCAAGAAGTCTGTTAGTTACTAAGTCAAGTCTGACTTTTGTGACCCCATGGATTGTAGCCTGCCAGGCTCCGTCTCTCCACAGGATTTCCTAGACAAGAATGCTGGAGTGTGTTGCCATTTCCTTCTCCAGGGAATCTTCAAGACCCAAGGATCAAACCTGAGTCTCCTGCATTGCAGGTGGATACTTTACTGAATTAGTTACCAGGAAAGCCTATATATTTATGTATGGAGACAGACACAGAGTGAGATTAGATAATATTTGAGAATTAATTGTGAGTTAAACAGCTTTGCACACAAACTTTTTAATTAGTACTATACCATATGGCTGTAAATGCTTCCTGTTACTGAAATTAGAAGCATAGCACCTATTTGTCATCAATGTGAAATCAACTTAAGTGATATCATAACACAGACATAGACATCCAGTACTTTTTGCATCACAATATGTTCACTGAAGTTTTGAGGAAAAACAACAATCAGTATGCAAAAATTACTGCAGATCATGTCACCTTTCTTTAAGGAACAGATGTGCAGATACTATAGTTCACTCAACAGTAGCATGCACATTATTGTTTCTGGAATGCATACATTAAAATAGTTATAAAGATGTCAAAATTATGTTTCATTGTTCCATTTTTTCCAATAGGTAGAGTTGAAATTTGTCATGATTTTGGTCACACAGCAAGTTTTGAAAAACTCTTGTTTATGTTTAAGCAAATTATCATACAATTGTTATTTCTCACCAAGGTGCATATCAGAGATTTGCTTTCCTACCTTCACTCACAGCTAGGATATTTCATAATGGGTCCATCTTCTCAATTCTAAATGTGAAAGTTTCTTTTAGAAAAAAGGAATGAATGCACCAAACATCACGCACTATCCAAATACAAGAATAATGGTCAGATACCTGGACTTGAGGGCCAAAAGTGCAAAAATCTTTCTGACATTCAGTACCCACATCAACAGTGTAAAATGGTAATTGTGGGGTCTTTGATGGAATGTTCTCATATTGTGGCCATGTAAAGATCTCTTTGCCTGACTTATTAATTTATTAACATAAAGATCCAAATATCTTTCAGAAAATTCCATTTATATTTTGATTGAATAGATTTCTTTTCCTTTTTTTTCCATCAAAAAGTACTCAGTTCAGTTCAGTTACTCAGTCATGTTGGACTCTTTGAAACCCCATGGACTGCAGCATGCCAGGCTTTCCTATCCATCACCAACTCCCAGAACTTACTTAAACTCATGTTCATCAAGTCCATGATGCCATCCAACCATCTCATCCTCTGTCATCCCTTCTCCCCCCACCTTCAATTTTTACCAGCATCAGGGTCTTTTCCAATGAGTCAGTTCTTTGCATGAGATGGCCAAAGTATTGGAGTTTCAACTTCAGCATCAGTCCTTCCAGTGAATATTCAGGACTGATATCCTTTAAGATTGATTGGTTGGATCTCCTTGCAGTCCAAGGGACTCTCAAGAGTCTTCTCCAATACCACAGTTCAAAAGCTTCAATTCTTTGGTGTTCAAAAAGTACTCACCATATGAGAAACAGTGGAAAACATGGTTATAGGCAATGGAACCTTAAGCAAATAAAAATCTAGCCCGTTTTATCTGGCCTGATAGTATTACCTGTCATGGAGGATGCACTTAAGATTGCAAGATAATGCTTTTCCAAACAGTAGCAAACATGTTATTTAAATTTTAAACCAGCGTTACTGATACAAACTATGTACACTTAGTGTGTCTAGTGACATAATGTTGGCATGAAAAATGCAAGGTCTATAAGACAGACTGATTACTTCTAATTTTACCGTAGCCTTACAGAAAGATACTAACGCTTTTTCCCAATTTCTCAACTTGAGATATGATCAGACAAATGAGAGTTGTCTATAGTCATGCTGAATGATTTTATCATGATGTTATTGCAAAACTAAAGTAACCAAAAGTAAAGTTCAAAGATGGAAGAATTTTCTTGTCAATTAATCATCAGCTTCAGTAAGGTTTTTATTAAAAGAGGAATTCAGTGCAGGGCCATGCAATATAGATGGGTCATAGTGAAAAGTTCTGACAAAACGTGGTCCACTGAAGAAGAGAATGACAATCCAGTCCAGTATTCTTGCCTGCAGAACACAGTCAGTTCAGTTCAGTTCAGTTCAGTCACTTAGTCATGTCCGACTCTTTCTGACAACATGAATTGCAGAACGCCAGGATCACTGTCCATAACCAACTCCCGAGGTACGCTTAAACTAATGTCCATTGTGTAGGTGAAGCCATGCAATCATCTCATCCTCTGTTGTCCCCTTCTCCTCCTGCCCTCAATCTTCCCCAACATCAGGGTCTTTTCCAATGAGTTCAGCTCTTCACATCAGGTGGCCAAAGTATTGGAGTTTCAGCTTCAACATCAGTCCTTCCAATGGACACTCAGGACTGATCTCCTTTAGGATGGACTTGTTGGATCTCCTGCAGTCCAAGGACTCTCAAGAGTCTTCTCCAACACCACAGTTCAAAAGCATCAATCCTTCGGTGTTCAGCTTTCTTTATAGTCCAACTGTCACATCCGCACATGACAACTGGAAAAACCATAGCCTTGATTAGACCGACCTCTGTTGACAAAGAAATGTCTCTGCTTTTTAATATGTTGTCTAGGTAGGACATAACTTTCCTTGCAAGGAGTAAGCGTCTTTTAATTTCATGGCTGCAGTCACCATCTGCAGTAATTTTGGATCCCAGAAAAATAAAGTCAGCCAACATTTCCACTGTTTCCCCATCTATTTCCCATAAAGTGATAGGATCAAATGCCATGATCTTAGTTTTCTGAATGTTGAGCTTTAAGCCAACTTTTTCACTCTCCTCTTTCACTTTCATCAAAAGATTCTTTAGTTTTTCTTCACTTTCTGCCATAAGGGTGGTGTCATCTGCATATCTGAGGTTATTGATATTTCTCCCAGCAATCTTGATTCCAGCTTGTGCTTCCTTGAGCCCAGCATTTCTCATGATGTACTCTGCATATAAGCTAAATAAGCAGGGTGACAATATACAGACTTGACATACTCCTTTTCCTATTTGGAACCATTCTGTTATTCCATGTCCAGTTCTGACTGTTGCTTCATGACCTGCATACAGATTTCTTAAGAGGCAGGTCAGATGATCTGGTGTTCCCATCTCTTTCAGAATTTTCCACAGTTTATTGTGATCCACACGGTCAAAGGCTTTGGAATAGTCAATAAAGCAGAAATATGTTTATCTGGAACCCTCTTGCTTTTTCGATGATCCAGCGGATGTTAGCAATTTGATCTCTGTTTCCGCTGACTTTTCTAAAACCAGCTTGGGCATCTGGAAGTTCACGGTTCAGGTACTGTTGAAGCCTGGCTTGGAGAATTTTGAGCATTACTTTATTAGCATGTGAGATGAGTGCAATTGTGCTGTAGTTTGAGCATTCTTTGGCATTGCCTTTCTTTAGGATTGGAATGAAAACTGACCCTTTCCAGTCCTTTGGCCACTGCTGAGTTTTCCAAATTTGCTGGCATATTGAGTGAAGCACTTTCACAGCATCATCTTTTAGGTTTTGAAATAGCTCAACCAAATTCCATCAACTCCACTAGCTTTGTTCCTAGTGATGTTTCCTAAAGCCCGCCTGACTTCACGTTCCAGGATGTCCGGCTCTAGGTGCATGTGAGTGATCATACCTTTGTGATTATCTGGGTAGTGAAGATCATTTTTGCACAGTTCATCTGTGTATTCTTGCCACCTCTTCTTAATATCTTCTGCTTCTGTTAGGTCCATACCATTTCTGTCCTTTATTGAGCTCATCTTTGCATGAAATTTTGCCTTGGTAGCTCTAATTTTCTTGAAGAGATCTCTAGTCTTTCCCATTCTATTGTTTTCCTCTATTTCTTTACATTGATCACTGAGGAAGGCTTTATTATCTCTCCTTGCTATTTTTTGGAACTCTGCACTCAAATGGGTATCTCTTTCCTTTCCTCCTTTGCTTTTTGCCTCTCTTCTTTTTACAGCTATTTGCAAGGCCTCCTCATACAGCCATTTTGCTTTTTTGCATTTCTTTGTCTTGGAGATGGTCTTGCTCCCTGTCTCCTGTACAATGTCATGAACTGCCGTCCACATTTTATCAGGCACTCTGTCTAACAGATATAGTCCCTTAATACTATTTCTCACTTCTACTGTGTAGTCCTAAAGGATTTGATTTAGGTCATACCTGAATAGTTTGCCCAATTTCTTCAATTGCAGTCTGAATTTGGCAATAAGGAGTTCATGATCTGAGCCACAGTCAGCCCCCAGTCTTGTTTTTGCTCACTTTATAGAGCTTATCCATCTTTGGCTACAAGATAAAATCAATCTGATTTTGGTGTGGACCATCTTGTGATGTCCCTGTGTAGAGTCTCCTCTTGTGTTGTGTGAAGAAGTTTTTGTTATGACCAATGTGTTCTCTTCGTAGAACTCTATCAGCCTTTGCCCTGCTTCATTTTCTACTCCAAGGCCAAACTTTCCTGTTACTCCAGGTGTTTCTTGACCCCTTACTTTTGCATTCCAGTCCCCTATAATGAAAATGACACCTTTTTTGGGTGTTAGCTCTAGAAGGTCTTGTAGGTCTTCATAGAACTGTTAAACTTAGCTTCTTCAGTGTTACTGGTCAGGGCATAGACTTGGATTACTGTGATATTGAATGGTTTGCCTTGGAAAAGAACAGAGATCATTCTGTCATTTTAGAGATTGCATCCAAGCACTGTATTTTGGAATCTTTGTTGACTGTGATGGCTACTCCATTTCTTCTAAGGGGTTCCTGTCCATAGTAGTATATATAATGGTCATCTGAGTTAAATTCAACCATTCCAGTCCATCTTAGTTCACTGATTCCTAGAATGTCAATGTTCACTCTTGTCATCTCCTGTTTGACCACTTACAATTTGCCTTGATTCATGGACCTAACATTCCAGATTACTATGCAATATTGCTCTTTACAGCATAGAACTCTGCTTCCATCACCAGTCCCATTCACAGCTGTGTGTTGTTTTTGCTTTGACTCCATCTCTTCATTCTTTGTGGATTTATTTCTCCACTGATCTCCAGAAGCATATTGTGCAGCTACGGACTTGGGGAGTTCATCTTTCAGTGTCCTATCTTTTTGCCTTTTCATACTGTTCATGGGGTTCTCAAGGCAAGGATACTGAAGTGGTTTGCCATTCCTTTCTCCAGTGGACCACGCTCTGTCAGACCTCTCCACCATGACGTGGCCATCTTGGGTGGCCCCACACGGCATGGCTTAGTTTCACTGAGTTAAACTAGGCTGTGGTCCATGTGATCAGATTGGCTAGTTGTCTGTGATTGTAGTTTCAGTATGTCTGCCCTCTGATGCCCTCTCTCAGCACCTACCCTTTTATTTGGGTTTCTCTTACCTTGGACGTGGGGTATCTCTTCACGGCTGCTCCAACAAAGCACAGCTGCTGCTCCTTACCTTGTTGTGGGATAGCTTTTCTAGGCCACCCCTTTTGACCTTGGATGTGGGTTAGCTCCTCTTGGCTGCGGCCTCACACCATCACAGCCACTTAGTTCCTGAGAGAACACTATCAGTTCAGTTCAGTTCAGTTCAGTTCAGTTCAGTCGCTCAGTCGTACCCGACTTTGACACTATAGACAGTATTAAAAGGTCATCAAGACAGTATGGTACTGACACAAAGACAGAAATATAGATCAATGGAAAAAAATAGAAAGCCCAGAGATAAATCCACACACCTATGGACACCTTATTTTTGACAAAGGAGGCAAGAGTATACAATGGATTAAAGACAATCTCTTTAACAAGTGGTGCTGGGAAAACTGGTCAACCACTTGTAAAAGAATGAAACTAGAACACTTTGTAACACCATTCACAAAAATAAACTCAAAATGGATTAAAGATCTAAATGTAAGACCAGAAACTATAAAACTCCTAGAGGAGAACATAGGCAAAACACTCTCAGACATACATCACAGCAGGATCCTCTATGATCCACCTCCCAGAATACTGGAAATAAAAGCAAAAATAAACAAATGGGATCTAATTAAAATTAAAAGCTTCTGCACAACAAAGGAAACTATAAACAAGGTAAAAAGACAGCCTTTGGAATAGGCGAAAATAATAGAAAATGAAGCAACTGAAAAACAACTAATCTCAAAAATATACAAGCAACTTATACAGCTCAATTCCAGAAAAATAAATGACCCAATCAAAAAATGGGCCAAAGAACTAAATAGACATTTCTCTAGAGAAGACGTACAGGTGGCTAACAAATACATAAAAAGATGCTCAACATCACTCATTATCAGAGAAATGCAAATCAAGACCACAGTGAGGTATCACTTCACACCAGTCAGAATGTCTGCGATCCAAAAGTCTACAAGCAATAAATGCTGGAGAGGGTGTGGAGAAAAGGAAACCCTCTTACACTGTTGGTGGGAATGAAAACTAGTACAGCCACTATGGAGAACAGTGTGGAGATTCCTTACAAAACTGCAAATAGAACTGCCTTATGACCCAGCAATCCCACTGTGGGACCATACACACCGAGGAAACAGAATTTAAAGAGACATGTGTACCCCAATGTTCATCACAGCACTGTTTATAGTAGCCAGGACATGGAAGCAACCTAGATGTCCATCAGCAGACAAATGGATCAGAAAGCTGTGGTACATATACACAATGGAGTATTACTCAGCCATTAAAAAGAATACATTTGTATCAGTTCTAATGAGATGGATGAAACTGGAGCCGATTATACAGAGTGAAGTAAGGCAGAAAGAAAAATACCAATACAGTATACTAGCATATATATATATGGAATTTAGAAAGATGGTAATGATAAACCCTGTATGTGAGACAGCAAAAGAGACACAGATATAAAGAACAGATTTTTGGACTCTGTGGGAGAGGGAAAGGGTGGGATGATTTGGGAGAATGGCATTGAAACATGTATACTATCATGTAAGAAAGGAATTTCTAGTCTAGGTTCAATACAGGACACACGATGCTTGGGCTGGTGCACTGGGATGACCCAGAGAGATGATATGGGGTGGGAGGTAGGAGGGGGGTTCATGTTTGGGAACTCATGTATACCTGTGGTGGATTCATGTCAATGTATGGCAAAACCAATACAGTATTGTAAAGTAAAAAAGTAAAAACAAAAAAAAAAAAAGATTTATTAAATGTCTAAAAAAAAAAAAGGTAAACAGATATGATGCCAGAAGATGAGCCCCATCAGATTGGAAGTTTTTCAGAATGCTACTGAGGAAGAGTGGAGGGCAATTATTAACAGCTCCAATAAGAATGGATTGACTGGTCCAAAGTGGGAATGATGCTCAACTGTGGATGTCTGGTGATGAAAATAAAGTGAAATACTATAAAGAACAATATTGCATAGGAACCTGGAGCGTTGGTTCCATGAATCAAGGTAAACTGAATGTGGTCAAGAAGAAGATGGCAAGATTAAATATCAACATTTTAGGAATCAGTAAACTTAAATGGATGGGAATGGGAGAATTTAATTTAGTTACCATTATATCTGGGCTTCCCCAATGGATCAGCAGTAAAGAGTATGCCTGAAATACAGGACAGGAGATGCAGGTTCAATTGCTAGGTCAGGAAAATCCTCTTGGGGGAGGAAATGGCAAGCCACTCTTGTATTCTTGCCTGAAAAATTCCAAGGACAGAGGAGCCTGGTGGGCTACAGACCAAAGAATCACAAACAGTCAGACACAACGAAGTGACTGAGTATGTACACACAACCATTTTTTTTCTGACTGCAGCAAGAATTCATTAGAAACAACAGATTAGCCCTCATAGTCAACAAAAGAGTATGAAGTGCAGTGCTTGGGTTCAATGACAAAAAATAACCGAACAATCTTGATTTGTTTCCAAGGAAAACCGTTCAGTATCACAGAAATCCAAGTCTATGCCACAACTACTGATGCTGAAGAAGCTGAAGTTGACCAGTTTTGTGAAGACTTAGAAGACCTTCTAGAACTAACACACAGCAAAATGTCCTTTTCATCACAGGGAATTGGAACGCAAAATTAGGAAGTCAGTGATAACCAGAATAACAAGCAAGTTTGGCCTTGGAGTACAAAATGAATCAGAAAAAAGGGTAACAGTTTTGTAGGAGAAGTCACAGCAAATGCCCTTTTCCAACAACACAAGAGACAATGATACACATGAACACCACTAGATGGTCAATGCCAAAATAACATTGATTTTGTTCTTTGCAGACAAAAATGGAGAGGCTTTATACAGTCTGCAAAAATAAGACCTGTAGCTAACTGTGGCTCAGATCATGAACTCTTTATTGCAAACTTCAGGCTTAAATTTAAGTAGAGAAAACCACAAGGCCGTTAAAGTGTGACCTAAATCAAATCCCTTATGATTATACAGGGGAGTTGATGAATAGATTCATGGAATGAGATCTGATAGACAAAGTGTCTGAAGAACTGAAGTGCCTGATGGAAGTTCATAACATTGTAAAGGAGACAGTAACTAAAACTTTCCCCAAGAGAAAGAAATGCAACAAGACAAAATAGTTGAGGAGTAAAGTCTGAGAAGGCTTTATAAAGGAGGAAAAAAGAGAAGAAAAAGGCAAAGGAGAAAGGGATAGATATACCCAACTGAATGCAGTGTCGCAGAGAATAACAAAGAAATAAGAAGGCCTTCTTAAATTAACCATGCAAAGAAATAGAGGAAAACAATAACATGAGAAAGATTAGAGATCTCTACAATAAAATTAGAAATATGAAGGGAACATTTCATGCAAAGATGGGCATGATAAAGGACAGAAATGGTAAGAACACAACAGAAGCAAAAGACATTAAGATGGTGGCAAGACTACACAGAACTACATAAGGACTTAATGACCCATATAATTGTGATGGTTTGGTCACTTAGAGCCAGATACCCTGGAGTTTGAAGTTAAGTGGACCTTAGGAAGAATTTCTATGAACAAAGCTAGTAAAGGTGAATGAATTCCAGCTGAGCTATTTAAAATCCTAAAAGATGATGCTGTAAAAGTACTGCATTAAATATATCAGCCAATTCAGAAAACTCAGCAGTAGGCACAGGACTGGAAACTGTCAGTTTTCATTCCAATTCAAAAGTAGGGCAATGCCAAAGAATGTTCAAACTACCATTGATTGTACTCATTTCACATGCTGGCAAGGTAATGCTCAAAATCCTTCAACCTAGGCTTCAACAGTATGTGAACTGAGAACTTCCAGATGTACAAGCTGAATCAACAAAAGGCAGAGGAACCAAAGATCAAATTGTGCACTTCTGTTGGATCATAGAAAAAGCAAGGGAATATCTACTTCTGCTTCATTGACTACGCTAAATTCTTTGACTGTGTGGATCACAACAAACTGTGGCAAATTCTTAAAGAGATGAGAAATACCAGACCACCTTACCTGTCTCTTGAGAAACCTATATGTGGATCAGGAAGCAAGAGTTAGAACCTTACATGGAACAATGGACTGGCTCAAAATTGAGAAAGGAGTATGTCAAGGCTGTATATTGTAACCCTGCTTATTTAACTTATATGCAGATATGTCATGTGAAATGCTGGACTGGATGAATTCCAAAGTGGAATTGAGATTGCCCATAGAAATATCAACAACCTCATATATGCAGATAATATCACTTAATGGCAGAAAGATAAGAAAAACTCTTCTTTCTCCTTAACATCATCAGCATTAGTTCATCATTATCATTATTTTTATAGTAATGTAATTATTTATCAATGTATGTTAGTTTTTATGAATGAATTCTCTACTAATTAAGGCTTATAGCTATCATATGAAAATATTCATATCTTTAAATACTGAGTGAGTTGAATTATTAAATATGGTTACTAGTTCTTCTATTAGCTTTTAATGTGTTTATGGTTAAACCATAAAATGTATCTATATAATTTTTGAAATGTGAATAAAATAGTAAGCGATATTAAACATATAATTTTATGTTTGGGTTTGAAACAAGAACTGACAATAATTTCACTTTTATACTTAAGAAAATATAAATGCAAACTGATTAGAACACTTATGCAAGCAAATTTAATAAATGCTTAATTCTGGGATTCTGGGTTTTTTGTTCCTTTGCTAAGTATGAGCTCTAAAGAGCTGATATTTTAGCATATTCTGTGTCCGTTCTGAATTAAACCCCTCAATTGGTTAAAAATCTGACTTCTGTGGTACTCAGGTGAGCTCCTTCTCACTAGCACTGTGATGGATGAACACAGGTAAACTGTGCGTGCATTTTTCCAGACTGAGCATTCTAAAAGCTTTCTTCACTCCTTTTCATGTTAAACTGATAGTATGACTGACTTTGACCAAAGATAATGAATTGGACACCTTCAAAGGTGTTTGGGGCTTAGAACTGATCAAAATAAATACAACTTGAGAAAATTGCTTAGAGATTTTTTAACTCTCAAAACATGTGAAACAATCTTCCCAATTTAATTTTCACAATAAAATGATGAAAAGAAAATATTAATATATTGGTATTTTTCATTGGCTGTTAAAGTTGTATTTTGAGAAGATGGTGTAGAAATACAAAGAATGAAGGATAAATTTTTACTTCAAGTTAAAAGCTTAAAAAAAAAGGAAGCTTTAAAGTGAATTGCTTCAAATAAATAGCAATTATCAATGAACCATACAGGCAAGCATTGGCATAAAGGTTAAGCACAGGAGAGATCTAAGTAACGGGATTCATCCTAATAATAAGTAATTTGAAATAATTAATATATGAATCTTACCAAATAATGATATAACAAATAAATATTTATTAAATGTTTGTAACTAAAATTACACTTTTCCCAATTTTTGTACTTCCATTTGAAATCAACACACTCCTAAAGAGTAGATGATATTTAGATTATAATATTTCACAATAAAATAAGTATGCTTTTTACACAAAAGTAGTTTCATTTGTTCCTAAAGCACCTAAAATTGACTCAGTTGTGAAGTAAATCTAATTTTTTTAGTTTTTAAGTAATGATAGAGATTTCAATTTGTTGATTTATTTTCTACATGTTTTCTTAACAAAGCAGATTATATATGTCTTCTTGATAAAACCTTACTTCTTTTGATTGAGGAAACTGAATCTGAATTAATAACTTTATACAAGGTCAAGAGTTTGATAAATTGCTAAAGCAGGATTTGAATTTAGATTCGTATAAACCCAGGTATTGTCCTTAAAATAATGCTATAATTTTCCACATATATTGGCATTTTCTATGAGAAACGATTTCATTATTGATGGTTTACAGTACACTTTAAATCATATTTTTAAAAAAAGGGTATTAAAGCTTTAAAAATACCTACATCAAATCAAGAAATGCACCAAAAATTTAAGATATGATATTGTCTGTATCCCTTCTGCATTATAGTCCAAGAATACTATGTCTAACAATGTAAGGTGGATTATACATCATCTTTTCAGAAATTAACTAAGGCTCATCAATCACTCTTTATCTCAGAGCATTCACCTGACTGTTAAGATCTTTTGAGTAACAAGACTTACTATGTTATTATATAGATATATGAAGTTTCACACTACCATACAGAATAAGGCAGATGGCAGATGCTCCCAGTTATACATGAAGATATTAACATGACAAAATCTATATCATCTTGCAGCTCATCTAAAATCCCATTACCTCATTATTGATTAATTGCTTTGACTTTAAATTTACTTGAGATGAACTTGACTTATATGTCTACCTTGTCTATTTATTCCAGAATGTTCTACCTGTCAAAATGAGTGAATCTAATGATGTTCTTTCAATGAGGAGAAAATATATGTTAGTGCATTTGTCCTTGATAATAACAACACACAGAGTAAAGTTGTATTCATCCTAACAAAGGCACATTACACATATAACAATTATTCATGCAATTATTTCCCCATGACTAAAATTATGGAAATATATTAAATTTTACAAAAAATGTACTGCTCATATTCTATTTCCCCCTTTGAAATTTTGGTCCAATTTAAAAAAAAAAACTAAGAATTAAAATGACTGTGCCTTAAATATTGTAAGCACTTTGGAAATCTAGGAAAAAAAATATTTGTACAGGGATTTTTTGGTAATATTATTGACAGTGACATAGGGTTAATAACACTTTTTGACTGTTTAATTTGTCACTGGTGAATATGGATATTATGTGCTTGCATGTTCAGTCCCTCAGTCATGTCCAACTCTTTTTCAATTCCATTGACTGTAGCCCCTCTGTCATGGAATCCTCCAGGCAAGAATATTGGAGTGGGTAGTCATCCCTTCTCCAGGGATCTTCCTGATCCAGGGATTGAACTCTGGTCTCTTGCATTGCAGGCAGATTCTTTACTGCTGGGTCACCAGGGAAGCACCATGGAACATGCCCTATATTACACTGTCATACTAAAGTGGAAGCAGTGACAAACTTTATTTTCTTGGGCTCCAGAATCACTGAAAATGGTGGCTATAGCTATGAAACAAAACAAAACAAAACAAAACAAAAAAGAAGAAAAAATACACTTGCTCGTTGGGAGGAAAGTTATGACAAAACTAGACTGTGTTAAAAAGCAGAGATACCATTTTGCCTGCAAAGGTCCATATGCTCAAAGTTATGGTTTTCCAGTAGTCAGCTCTCACAATAAGGATGTGATAGTTGAATCATAAAGAAGGCTCAATGTCGAAGAATTGATGCTATATTTTTTTTTATTTTGAAGGGGTTTATGTATTCTGTATACATGAACATTGTAAGATGTGCAGTTTTCTCTGAATATGTAATCTTATTGCTGTATTATCTTGATAGTAACTTTCACAAGCAAAATTTTTAGATTTTTATTAAAACAAATTTGTTCACGTATTTTCCTTCTTTTATTGATCTGCTTTGATATGTCTAATCAAATATCTTGGAGATTGTCTGCATATTTACATCCAAAATGTTCTAATTTTATATTTGTATCTATAATCTACTTCAGTAAACTTTTTCTAAGTGTGAGGTTCAGATCAAAATTCTTTTATGGCATGTTATGACCAGCTATTCCAGTGCCACCTGTTGAAATGATCATAATTTCTCTATTGAAATGCTTTTGTTACTTTAATCAAAATTAATTATTCAGGAATCTTTCTGATCTAAGGCTTGAACTCAGGTCTCCTGCATTGCAGATAGATTCTTTACCATCTGAGGCATCAGGGAAGCCCTTTCTAGTCTCTATCCTGTTTCATTTTTATATTTTGGGATTTCTTTCTCTATGTTTTATAATAAATTATACTAGGATATTGATTAAAATTGTGTGTATATAAATCAATTGCTTAGAATTCATATCTTAACATCAACATTTCTAAGCCATGAACATACTATAGTACATCTCATAATTCATTAAGGATGATTTTTTATTATTTTTTAAATTTTCAGTATATGTATCATTTATATGTTTTACTTGGTTTACACTTCAGTTCAGTTCAGTTCAGATGCTCAGTCATGTCCGACGCTTTGCAACCCCATGGACTGCAGCATGCCAGGCCTCCCTGTCCACCACCAACTACCGGAGCTTACTAAAATTCATGTCCATTGAGTCAGTGATGACATCCAAACATCTCATCCTCTGTCATCCCCTTTTCCCATCTTCAATCGTTCCCAGCATCAGGGTCTTTTCTAGTGAGTCAGTTCTTCACAACAATTGGGCAAAGTATTGGAGTTTCAGCTTCAGCATCAGTTCTTCCAATGAATATTCAGGACTGATTTCCTTTAGGATGGACTGCTTGGATCTCTTTGCAGTCCAAGGGACTCTCAAGAGTCTTCTCCAACACCACAGCTGAAAAGCATTAATTCTTCTGTGCTCAGCTTTCATTATACTCCAACTCTCACATCCATACATGGCTACTGGAAAAACCATAGCTTTGACTAGACAGACTTTCATTGCCAAGGTAATGTCTCTGCTTTTTAATATGTTGTCTAGGTTGATCATCACTTTTTTACAAGGTTCAAGCATCTTTTAATTTCATGACTACAGTCGCCATCTGCAGCGATTTTGGAGCCCCCCAAAAATAAAGTCTGTCACTGTTTCCTCTGTTTCTCCATATATTTGACATGAAATGATTGGACCAGATGCAATGATCTTAGTGCTCTGAATGTTGAGTTTTAAGCCAACATTTTCACTCTCCTCTTTCACTTTCATCAAGAGGCTCTTTAGGGCTTCTTTGCTTTCTGTCATAAAGGTGGTATCATTTGCATATCTGAGGTTATTGATATTTCTCCCTGCAATCTTGATTACAGGTTATGCTTCATCCAACCTGGCATTACACATGATATACTCTGCATGTAAGTTAAAGAAGCAGGGTGACAATATGTAGTCTTGACATACTCCTTTCAGATTTGGAAGCAGTCTGTTGCTCCACGTCCAGTTCTAACTGTTGCATCTTGATCTGCACACTGATTTCTCAGGAGGCAGGTCAGGTGGTCTGGTATTCCCATCTCTTTCAGAATTTTCCACAGTTTGTTGTGATCCACACAGTCAAAGGCTTTGGCCTAATCAATGAAGTTTTTTTTTTTTTTTTTTTCTGAAACTCTCTTGCGTTTTCTGTGATCCAACAGATTCTGGCAATCGGCTCTCTGGTTCCTCTGACTTTTCTAAATCCAGCTTCAATATCTGGAAGTTCATGGTCACCTACTGTTGAAGCCTGACTTGGAGAATTTTGAGCATTACTTTGCTACCATGTGAGATGAGTGCAATTGCATAGTAGTTTGAACATTCTTTGGCATTGCCTTTCTTTGGGATTGACATGAAAATTGACCTTTTCCAGTCCTTTAGCCTCTGCTGAGTTTTCCAAATTTGCTGGCATATTGAGTGCAGCACTTTCACAGCATCATATTTTAGGATTTGAAATAACTGAACTGGTATTCCATCACGTCCACTAGCTTTGTTCATAGTGATGCTTCCTAAGGTGCACTTGACTTCACATTCTAGGATATCTGGCTCTAGGGGAGTGATCACACCATCATGGTTATCTGGGTTATGAAGTTCTTTTTTGTATAGTTTTTCTGTGTATGCTTGCCACCTCTAAGTATCTTCTGCTTCTGTTAAGTCCATACCATTTCTTTCCTTTATTGTGCTCGTCTTTGCATGAAATGTTTCCTCGGTATCGCTAATTTTCTTTAAGAGATTTTTAGTCTTTCCCATTTTATTTTTTCCTCTATTTCTTTGCATTGATCACTGAGTAAGGCTTTCTTATCTCTCCTTTCTATTCTTTGGTACTCTGCATTCAGATGGATATATTTTTCCTTTTCTTCTTTGCCTTTATATATGTTTTCATTATTTCACTTTATATGTGCATTTTCATATATCTGGGCCTATATGTTTCATTTTAAATTATTCATTGCTAAAATATAAAATCATGTTTGATTTTTGTGTATTATATTTATATCATGTACCTTGACTAACTAATTGGGTCTAGGAGCTTATTTTGAAACTTCCTTATAATTTTTAAATGAGTAATTACATGCTATCTTAGAGCATACCATTTTAAAATAGATTTTTTTAAATGTTTATTAAGGCTGAATATTCACATAACTGATGAACAGTAATTTAACTTCTTGTACAAATATACCAGAAGGTACATACTAGATTATTTATAATGCAATGTTTACAGTAACAGAGATTAGGAACAATCTAGATTTCAGAGATGCACAATTTTCATACAAAGAATTATTATATAAAATTTAGCAAGGAATGATACAAAACATATATACCAGTGAAACTCAGGAACACATGTTTAAAGAAACATAACATGTTGTGGAAATTTGCTTACAAGTTGAAATCCTATAGAACATATAGAACATGTGTATTATTCATTATTTAAAGACACATTTATATATACAGTTAAATTATGATGACTTGAAATAAACAATACATTAAATGTGATCACTATATACACTGTACTATTGCCTGAGAATATAGTACCAAGCAAATAGATGTTTAGAATTTGCATAATGAAATATTTTTATGCTAGATAATATACAATGGTTTTTTCTAACATTTTGCCAGACATGTTACTGTTTTTTAAAAAAAAAAATCTAAAAGAAATAAACCTCATGCCTGTAATTCTCCTACAAGGTATTTACTAAAACTAAGCTGAAGGTATTCGACTTTACAGATGTCAGACGTGACTTCGTCAGATATTTTCCATTTCTGCTTCTTCAGCATTGCCATGGCTTCACCAATGAATAATAGCCCATGGCAAAAGATTCTCATCAATAAAGAAGCCCAAAGAACAGCCATTTCTCTAACACAGAAACCCCAAATGCCACTATTTAGCTCTTCCAGATTGACCATATTTCAGGACAGATAGCAGCAGAATTTATCATCTGTGGCTAAAAGGTTGGTTGGAGTGGTTTTCTTACACAGGAAAGAAGAAATGGTTTAAGAATTGATCAATGCATCACATAAAACACCACCCGTGACAGACTATATAACTGCCAATTGTCACTGATTACTGAATTTATTGAGAAAAGGCTACCTGGATAAGAGAAAGAAAACAATAACATCATCTGAACCTAAAAACAAAATCATGGCCACTTACAGGGAAAAAGAGCTGTTGTTAGTGATCTTTTGGAATAACACTGCACTATTGAAAAACTTCTTTTTCAAAACTGGTACTGTTTACTATCAGTGACCATTACATACATATCTGAAACACAGAGTATTACTTAAATCTGAGTGAATCAATGTTTTGTTAATATTTTATTCATAGAATCTCCATCTGGCCCCATCACTTAATGGGAAAAATGGGGAAATAATGGAAACAGTGACAGACTTTATTTTCTTGGGCTTCAAAATCAGTGTGGATTTTGGTGACTGCAGCCACAAAAGACACTTGCTCCTTGGAAGAAAAGCTACCACAAAACTAGACAGGGTATTAAACAGTAGAGCCATCATTTTGCCAACTAAGATGTGTATAGTCAAAACTGTGGTTTTTCTAGTAGCCATGTATGGATGTGAGAGGTGGATCATAAAGAAGGCTAAGTGCTGAAGAATTGATGTTTTCAAACTGTGGTGCTGGAGAAGACTCTTGAGAGTCTGTTGGACAACAAAGAGATCAAACTAGTCAATCCTAAAGTAAATCAATCCTGAATATTCATTGGAAGAACTGAAACTGAAGCTGAAGCTCCAATATTTTGGCCACCTGATGCGTAAAGTTCACTCACTGGAAAAGACCCTGATGCTGGAAAGCTCAAGGGCAAGAACAGAAGGGAGTGACAGAAAAGATTGTTGGATGGCATCACTGACTCAATGTATATGAGTTTGAGCAAACTCAAGGAGATAGTGAAGGACAGGGAAGCATTGCATGCTTCAGTCCATGGGGTAACAAAGAGTTGGACACAACTGAGTGACTAAACAACAACGATTCATTGAATCTTAAAACAAAAACAAAAACAAAACAGAGTATAGATATGGCAGATAGCAAAATGTTCAGTATTCTTGCCTGTAGAATCCTATGGATAGATGAGCCTGGTGGACTATACTCCATGAAGTAAAAAAGAGTTTGACATAACTGAGAGACTTTCACATGAAACAACAGGAAAATGTTCATAAGAAAAATTGCTGAAAAGCATATTCATTTTGCCATAGAAACTCAGGGAATTTAGGAAGACTTTATAGTGATATTTATTTTTTAATATAAATTTATTTATTTTAATTGGAGGTTAATTACTTTACAATATTGTATTGGCTTTGCCATACATTAACATGAATCCGCCACAGGTATACACGTGTTCCCCATCCTGAACCCCCCTCACACCTCCTCCCTGTACCATCCCTCTGGGTCATCCCAGTGCACCAACCCCAAGCATCCAGTATCCTGCATCAAACCTGGACTGGTGATTCATTTCATATATGATATTATACATGTTTCAATGCCATTCTCCCAAATCATCCCGCCCTCTCCCTCTCCCACAGAGTCCAAAAGACTGTTCTATACATCTGTGTGTCTTTTGCTGTCTCACATACAGGGTCATCATTGCCATCTTTCTAAATTCCATATATATGTGTTAGTATACTGTATTGGTGTTTTTCTTTCTGGCTTACTTCACTCTGTATAATCGTCTCCAGTTTCATCCACCTCGTTAGAACTGATTCAAATGTATTCTTTTTAATGGCTGAGTAATACTCCATTGTGATATTTAAAAATATTTAAATGAGCTAGACAGGAGACATGAGATATATGGGAGAAACAGCATGGAGAAATGTTATGTTAGTTGATGTGGCATAGAAGGTTTAGAAATGGTAAGTTCTTCCTCTGGAAGATTAGTTTAGTTCTTGTCAGAAAGCCTTTGATGCTATGTAAAGAAATCTCACCTGTCCTGTAGACAACACAAGCAATATATAAAGCACATCCCTGGTTAATTAGAGTTGGAAGTCTAGCAGGCAGAGCTCTCACACCCTATGATGATAGCCAATCCCAAAAGAATGAAGAAATCCTGTGATTGTGGCTGTCTGTCCTATTCATTGTAGGATCTCTACACATGAGACACCAGTAACACCTCCTTCCAATCCTGACAACCAAAAATATCCCTAGACATTGCCACATGTTCCCTGGCAAGAAGCATTGCCCTTGTTGAGAAATATTGTTCTAGCCCACTATCTACCTTGCAACTGGGGATATCTTTGAGAACTTAGAGTTGATTATGTCTCTTCTTAAAGCTTTCCTAAATTCTTCTATTAAGTTTCCAATCGGTGAACCTGATACAAAAAGCTTTTCATGACTTTGTCCTTGACTATCTCTTTTGCCACATTTCTCTTAATGGTGTACTCTACACTCTTCTTATTTTTCTGCCAAGCAAACAGTCTGCTTATAACTCTCCAAATATCTTTTTCACTCCTCTTCTCAGTGGCTTGTTTTATATTGCTCCCTCTGCCTGAAACGTGTTTACCTACAAACACTTTTTAAGTGAATCAGTTCAGTTCAGTCGCTCAGTCGTGTCTGACTCTTTGTGACCCCATGAATTGCAGCACACCAGGCCTCCCTGTCCATCATCAACTCCTGGAGTTCACTCAGACTCACGTCCATCAAGTCAGTGATGCCATCCAGCCATCTCATCCTCTGTCATTCTCTTCTCCTCCTGCCCCCAATCCCTCCCAGCATCAGAGTCTTTTCCAATGAGTCAACTCTTCGCATGAGGTGGCCAAAGTACTGGAGTTTCAGCTTTAGCATCATTCCTTCCCAAGAACTACCAGGGCTGATCTCCTTCAGAATGGACTGGTTGGATCTCCTTGCAGTCCAAGGGACTCTCAAGAGTCTTCTCCAACACCACAGTTTAAAAGCATCAATTCTTCAGTGTTCAGCCTTCTTCAAAATCCAACTCTCACATCCATACATGCACATCAATACATGACTACTGGAAAAACCACTCAGCTTTCTTCACAGTCCAAATCTCACATACATTCATGACCACTGGAAAAACCGTAGCCTTGACTAGACGGACCTTAGTTGGCATAGTAATGTCTCTGCTTTTGAATATGCTATCTAGGGTGATCATAAATTTTCTTCCAAGGAGTAAACGTCTTTTAATTTCAAGGCTGCAGTCACCATCTGCAGTGATTTTGGAGCCCCCCCAAATAAAGTCTGACATGTTTCCACTGTTTCCCCATCTATCTGCCATGAAGTGATGGGACCGGATGCCATGATCTTCATTTTCTGAATGTTGAGCTTTAAGCCAAATAAATTCTACTAAATCTTTGAAATTGAAACTGGGCATCACTTTCTTTTGGTAGACTTCTCTTGTATCTCAGGCCTGGTTATGTACTTCCTGATTGTCTTAAAGAATTTTGTGCTGTAATAAGCATGGATTTTGTTAATTTGCTTCATCTCTGAATTCATCTCAATGATCAATTGAGATCAATTGTTTCATCTCAATTTGTTAACTTGATTCATCTCTGAAATGGACTTATCAAGCTTTCTAAGGATAGGAGAGCAACATCATTCTTTATCTTCCTAGAGGTTGGAGGTGGCCATCAAAGAGATTTGAGTGCCAGTTGACCTTCAAACGCTCCCTTGTCGCTCAGCTGTTAAAGAATCTGCCTGCAATGTGGGAGACCTGGGTTTGATCCCTGGGTTGGGAAGATCCCCTGGAGATGGGAAAAGCTACCCACTCCAGTATTCTGGCCTAGAGAATTTCATGGACTATACAGTCTGTGGGGTCACAAAGAATCAGACACAACTGAGTGACTTTCACCTTCACCTGACCTTCAAACTGGATCCAGGGAATTGGAGACTCCTTACCTCCTCTGCTGTCCTTAGATAGTGAGTATCACTTTTCTTCCCTGCTTCCAGAAGCTGCTCTAAGGATATAGCCTTGAGATTGAAATGCAATGTTGAAACTTTCTGAACATTGTACATGACTGAATTCAGCTGAGGCTTCTCTATACATTTCTGAGACTCGCAGGAAGGCATGGAAATCTGCTCTACTGGCATTTACCCAAAAGAAGCCTTGTAAACAAGTTCCCTTGCTTATCAAAACTTCCACTTACCCATCTGGAGTGGTCTGCCTCTTTCTCCAGTCTCTCTCTGCCCTTCACATTAAGGGACTGGTTTCAGATTACTCTTGGGTAGTTCCTAGCAGATTGCTAAACGATACTCACTCAGCAGAGTTCAATAAAGTCAGCCAGATTTGATATATTTTGAAACCATTCAACATTATATGATAAAACTAAAGCCAATAACAAGCTAAAGGTAACACAACAGCATAGCTATTCATTTTATTTATTAAAATTTAGGTTAGGATTTTATTTTCTTATAAATGATATTATGGGTCATTTATAAAATTACTGATAATTTGAAAAATTGAAGTAAAATATATAAAGGGAAAAGAGAGATATGGAAAGAGAGAGAAGTTGAGAGAGAATAATTAGATACCAGATATAATTATTGTATTTCTACATTAAATATGAATTAATATTCATAAACCTTGGATTCCCATAAGATCTTGTGATTCTAGGACAATTCCATACTGAACATGCATGCTCTCTGAATTTAAGCTTAATTTATTGTTGTTTATTTTCACTTACTCCATCCTCCAAATTCATAAGCCCTTCAAAGGTATGTTCTGTCAGACCTTCTGTTTATCCCCAACTAGTCAAAATAAATGTTTGATAATGAAATCAATATATGTATAATTTTTCATTTTTTTTCACATGAGAAAGAAAGTTTTAAAAAGTTGGGATTTTTCCATTAAAATAAATCTGAAAAGACAAAAATCTTTTTGAAAACAATAATTCAGATCATTTTCTTTGGAGCTAATTTCATTCCATCTTTTTTCTTCTTCACTTCATTTTTTCTTTCTAGGGAAAAAATCTGCAATACTTTATTTTTACTGTTTCAATGTTTTTAATTTCTCCAGAGGCTTTCTTTGGCAAATTATGAAAATGCATTACTGACATGATTTAAAACTGTTAATTTTGAAATAGTTATATTTTAGTAGGGTAAAGCATTATATTATGAATGTAAGTGTTCCTATCTTAAAAATTACCATGAATATTTTTAACAATCTCATAAAAATAAAAGGCTATTAAAATACTATATTTAGTTAATACAATAAATAATATATTTTATTTAACAATTGCTTGTTTAATAATGTTATTTAAGTATAATAAAATTAGTATTTTTGGTTCAGAAAACAATCTGAGATTTTAATCAGCTTAAAATTATTACATGTATATTATCACTCAAAAGAAACCTCTGTATATTGATATTGCAAGTAAAGTATATATAATATATATATCATTAAAATTTTTATTTAAAAATTAAAAATTTGAAACATAGTCACATAAACTTTATTATATATAGGTATAATTATTATATATAACTAAACTTATAAAGACATCTATATAAATAAGATCTGTTATTTAAATTAAAAATATTGAAACTTGGCTATTATACTTTAAGATAATTTAAACTGAAAAGATAAAGCAACTTAAAAAATTTCTTAGACTTTTGTTTTGTAGCTAGAGCAAATTTAAGAGAAAGAGAACTCACCATTCTGTTTCTTTTTTCTTTTATTTTTCCTGCAGGTTTTATAAATACAAATAAGGAATAACCAACAATTTTATCTGCAACTTGAACTTTATGGTTTATATTAGAGTATTATGGATTTTTCAAGACTTTATTGTATAGTATCGATGGCACAATTGCCAGTGTGACTATAAATAAGAACAAGCTTTAAGGACCACTGCAATAAAATATTGATAGTAATAGAGCAAAATTTCCTAGTAATGCCCAAAGCTAAAGACTAATAGGATCAAGAAGTAATTGACACAGTTTTTCCATCCCAAGAGTCTTAATTTCCAACACTTGCTTGAGGAAATTATTATTTCTTTATATCTTTTCTACTTTTGTTTGAAAACATGTTGACTTTCATTTTTAGATGTTCTCAAAATTAAATAGCTGCATTTTTTGGCTATTAGGTTTGTACAAAATATATCCTGTAATGAAACTCCTGGCCAGGTTGAAATACACACATACTAAATTTTAACAAGAAATGCAATGGTCTACATATTCATTTTTAAAATATTTTGTAAACTTATTTGCATGATATGTATGCATACATGTGTATGTATATATATATATATAAATAAGGTTGTATATATAAAATGTGTATCTCAATGTATAATATTAATCCATAATAAATATGTACAGCATAAATATATATGCATATTGTACATATGTTATGTACATATTTAATATAATATAATATATAAAACCTACAAATGTATTTCCATTAAGGAAATATTAAATATATGCTGCAACATTTAAGTACAATTCAACTATAAACAAATCAAAAAGAATCATATTTATTTTAATTTCCCATATACTTTCTCATCAATCTTATAAAATTCAATTACCACATTTTAAATTGTCATTAGAACTAAGAGGCCTTAGTGTCCACTGAAAATCACACATTTTTGTTGTTTTTTTCTTTCCTCCTGCATACACTCATGATCATTTTAATAAGGTATATCTCTTTATTTTCTAGGTCCATAAATAAAGTATCTGATCATATTTTAAAGAGTTCATAACTGATTACAAATAGATTTATTACTGTTTTTATAATTTAAATATATCCTTTAAAAAAGTGCCCTTATTACAGTCCATGGGGTTGCACAGAGTTGAACACAACTGAATGACCTTTACTTCATTTCATTTTATTACATTGCTCTAGAAACAGTGATCTTCCAGAGTATACTGAAATTTATCATCACTTTGCTATTGAAGTTAGATGAAAACCCTTCCTAAGTACACCTCATAATTTCAGTATATTTGGGAATATACCATTTATTTTTAGAACTGTATACTTTAAATAAATCCTCAGTTTTAAGAGGGAACTATTAAAAATTGGATGAAATAAGTGAAAAGATTGAAGAAGAGACTTGAATAATTTGAGAGAATGAGGACATCTCTGCACATAGGTCTGAGAGCCAGAAAGAAGTGTTTGGGGCACTTAAAAATACGAAGAACACATGTATACCTGTGGCGGATTCATGTTGATGTATGGCAAAACCAACACAATATTGTAAAATAATTAACTTCCAATTAAAAAATAAATTTATATTAAAAAAATACAGAGTTGAGACTGAGATTAGCACAGAAAGAGGAGAATAGAAAGGAAATTAAATAAATTATGTAGCAAAATCCGCCACATTTTTAGTACTTCCAACTGACTTTGTCAAGAAGCCTTAATTGTCTGACATTAAAGTTTATATTTAGACTATGATATGAGATGTATATTATTAATAGCTGGTAAAAATATTTAAAATATTCTTGAATGAATCTGAAAGTTTCTTTACCTGCACCAGTAGCTATTTTTGCTTTGTTTTTTTGTGCTTCCAAACTCGGATTTTCTCACTTTCTCACAGACTGCATTGCGTTATATTATCAATACTTTTTCTGTACTAGATAATTTCCCAAAACACATCTTAGAGCCTTCTGTTTTAACACACACACACACATCCACAGTTTTATTTTTCTCTGAATCATATCTCTTATGGTCACTACCACTTTTTGTACCTTTCCACAGAACAACATCTCTTAGGAGATTCCTCCACCTGCTCTGTCCCCTGCCTTGCACTGAGTCACGGGTCAACTGATGACAATGTGATCTAGGCCACTCACACACACAGCTTCAACCAGAGTCACAAAGACCTCCATATCATAAGGTTTGTTTTGTTGTTGTTGTTGTTAATTTCAATCAGATTATCTCAATCTACTATATAAAATCTTTTCCTGACTGATCTTCATCCTAGAATTAAATTTTAGTTCTTTATTGGAACCTAGAAGGGTCATGGTTTGGCTCTTGACAACATTGCATTTCATCTCATCTTGTTCTTTCATTTGTTCACTAAGAGCCACCACACTGAGATCATTGCTTGCCTCAAAATCCTAAAATCAGAAAATGAAAAAAAAATGCTCATGCTATTATCAAAGTGGGAATGGCTTTCATTTTTCACTGTTTTCATCCCATTGTGTAAGCCTAGAAATATTTGGAACTTTTTGTTTTAATCCTCCAGTTCTTCATTTAAATTTTAACCTTAGAGGGTTGCCACTGGTGTTTTATAGAAATGTGTTTCACCCTTGCAAAAAGAAAAGTGCCAAACCAACTCTAGGAAATATAGTTGTGTTAGTGGGAATTTAACTAGAATTGAGCTCTTCAATTCAGTTCAGTTCAGTCGCGCAGCACTGTCTGACTCCTTATGACCCCATGAATTGCAGCACATCAGGCCTCCCTGTCCATTACCAACTAACAGAGTTCACCCAAACTCATGTCCATCGAGTCAGTGATGCCATACAATCATCTCATCCTCTGTCATCCCCTTCTCCTCCTGCCCCCAATTCCTCCCAGCATCAGGGTCTTTTCCAAACAGTCAACTCTTTGCATGAGGTGGCCAAAATATTGGAGTTTCAGCTTTAGGATCAGTCCTTCCAAAGAACAACCAGGACTGATTTCCTTTAGAATGGACTGGTTGGATCTCCTTGCAGTCCAAGGGACTCTCAAGAGTCTTCAACACCACAGTTCAAAAGCATCAATTCTTCAGCGCTCAGCTTTCTTCACAGTCCAACTTTTACATCCATACATCACCACTGGAAAAACCATAGCCTTGACTAGATGAACCTTTGTTGGCCAAGTAATGTCTCTGCTTTTGAATATGATATCTAAGTTGGTCATAATCTTCCTTCCAAGGAGTAAGCGTCTTTTAATTTCATGGCTGCAGTCACCATCTTCAGTGATTTTAGAGCCCCCCCAAATAAAGTCTGACACTGTTTCCACTCTTTCCCCATCTTTTTCCCATGAAGTGATGAGACCAGATTCCATTATCTTAGTTTTTTGAATGTTGAGCTCTTGCAAATTGCCAAAACTCAGAGAACATTAATTATTTTTTAAAATAGAAAATTAAGCAATATCCTCTATAAATGACATGTAGAGGAATAAAACCACCTGATGATAATGATGATGATGATGATGATGATGATGATGATGATGATGATGATATTTATATTGACTCTTCAAGTGTTAACAATTTATGGGGAATAGTTTTTTTTTTTTTCCCCTAAGTATGAGCAGTGTCAAAAACAGTGAAGTTCCTGATATTTGGGGAGGGGGTGTGTCTAAAGTTTCTAAGAATGATTGGATTTTATTGTGAGCTGAACCAGACTTTAGATGCCTACAGTAAAGGTAACCTCCAGACAAGAACATTTGTAAAAAAGAAAGAAAATTTCTTGTCTTAAAGAGGGGTTAAGGCACACAATCCAGCTCAAGTATTTTATTCTCCTGGCTGAGAGGATTTGATGGAAAGATTGATGTATTTGGATTTTTAAAGTGTCTCTTTTAGCCCCAACTCTGCCAGTTTTTAGCTACTTTTTGTTACTCTGGGTATCACCCCTCTGATCTTCAGATGCTTTATCTTTAAAAGTTAGAAAAACAAAGCATGCTTCAAATCTCTAAGTTGCTTAATAGGAAAACCATGCAAAGCATCAGCAAACATATCTAGCAGAAGAGTGCTATAAAAAAATAAATCATTTTCCTTTTGTAGCAGTGTTCATTGGTTTTGCAGGTTCAAATATATTTGATTATGTGGTAAGCACTGTGCTGGACTCAAATAGTTAATGATAACACCAGTTATTTTCTGGACTTTTAGTGTCAAGACTGGTGAGAATATTGGCACTAAAATATATCCTTGTGGCTTTCATGCTGGGATGCCTGTAGCTGATGTATTAAATTAAGAATATGAAGATTATGATCTGTTGAGTGAAGAAGCACAAACCACCCTCACCTCATTGAGTTGGCAGATGACTCTCTGATCAGCATCAGAGGTCTCCCTTTGAGGAAGGGAAAACCCGGAGATTATTTTAATTGAAAGCACAATTTCAATGCAAAGAAACTAAAATCACAAGATTGATTACTTGTAGATCCTGGAAACTGGCATAGGTGCAGTGAGCAGAGGACAAATCCTCTGTTCTAGGTCATGAGTGAGTAGGAGATAGAAGACAAGGTGCCTGAGAGAATGCTAAGTCACTTCAGTGTGTCTGACTTTTTGTGACCCCATGGACTGTAGCCTGCCAGGCTCCTTTGTCCATTGATTTTCCCAGGCAAGAATACTGGAGCAGGTTGCCATGCCCTCCTCCAGGAGATCTTCCCTACCAAAGGACTGAACCCATATCTCTTACATCTCTTGCAGTAGCAGGCAGGTTCTTTACCACCAGGGCCACCTGGGAAGCCCCAGAATCCAGGGTCAGTTCAGTTCAGTCGCTCAGTCGTGTTCGACTCTTTGCAACCCCATGAATCGCAGCACGCCAGGCCTCCCTGTCCATCACCAACTCCCAGAGTTAACTCAGACTCACGTCCATCGAGTCAGTGATGCCATCCAGCCATCTCATCCTCGGTCGTCCCCTTCTCCTCCTGCCCCCAATCCCTCCCAGCATCAAATCTTTTCCAATGAGTCAACTCTTCGCATGAGGTGGCCAAAGTACTGGAGTTTCAGCTTCAGCATCATTCCTTCCAAAGAAATCCCAGGGCTGATCTCCTTCAGAATGGACTGGTTGGATCTCCTTGCAGTCCAAGGGACTCTCAAGAGTCTTCTCCAACACCACAGTTCAAAAGCATCAATTCTTCGGCACTCAGCCTTCTTCACAGTCCAACTCTCACATCCATACATGACCACTGGAAAAACCATAGCCTTGACTAGAAGGACCTTAGTCGGCAAAGTAATGTCTCTGCTTTTGAATATACTATCTAGGTTGGTCATAACTTTTCTTCCAAAGAGTAAGTGTCTTTTAATTTCATGTCTGCAATCACCATCTGCAGTGATTTTGGAGCCCCCCAAAATAAAGTCTGATACTGTTTCCATTGCTTCCCCATCTACATCTATTACTTATAAGGTGACTGGAGTCATTAAATTTTCAACTCTTAAGTGGTAAATTTAAAAGGGGGCAGAAGAAAAGCAAGGTGGAAACTTGTGGCTGGAATCCTAAGCTTATATCCTTATCTAAATGTCCAGACTCTGAGTGTGAGCAGGATGCCATTCTGTAAAATATTTAAGAAGTGACTCGAAGTAGCTGTTTTCTCATCACAGTTTTACTAACCAATTTAAAACAAAAATAGAAAAGATCTACATGGAATCCAGAAGCTCCTTATGATGTGAATAGATACAGTTTTCAATGATCTCTTTTGAAGGTCAGAGCAATCATGAATTTCAGGCCTTTATATAATTTTAAGCTATCCACACATGAATTCAGATTTTACTTTATAACTATAAACGAGTTTTATAGCTGAACTTTCTTTTGAGTTTCATTTTGACGTAACAGCCAGAATGTAGTGTAATGCATAGTGACAAAAACAAAACAAAAATATTACAATTTCAGTAAAATAATGAATATTATAATACTCCTTATTTCCCTATTCCCAGGTTTGCCAATCTGAGTAAAGAATTAATTCATCAAGCCAACAACTCACCACTTCATTATTAATTTCTTTGTTTAATACTTCTGTACAAACCATTCTCAAGTGGGGTTGGATCTATCAATCACATGTCATATGAATCCATTGAATATTCCCTATCTTCAGTGTCATATTCCTGCCTATATCACCATCATCTCTTATTCCTGCTCAAACCACAATTAGATAAGATGGTAAGACTAATACTATTTTAACCTGTTTGTACCATATGTTTTCTTATCACTGTATAACTCATCATCCATTAAAAGCCAAAATCATATTTTTTAGAATGAGTCCCATGAACCTTCTCCACAAAGATACAACCCTAACTGGTAAAAATTTACATATTAAGCAAATAAACAATACTTAAGGGAAATCACTACAAAAAAATAAAAAGGAAATATTATTGATCAAAGAGTGAAAAAAGTCAATTTTTGCTTATTCTAACCAGAGAAGCAAAAAAGAAGAAGATCAAAGAAAGAAATAGAACCAGTACAACATTGGAAAGGAGTTATGAACATGGTAGATATAATTCAGCTAGGAATAATCACTTCAAAAATGAATGATTGTCGTGAGCTTAGTTAAGTTACTCCATGGTATCACTGCCTTGGTATCCATTTTATTTATCTGAGCAGCCTTAATGTGCCCTGGACTGACACTTGCTTCCTCATGCAAACATATGCCCTACATGACACCCCATAGAGTCACAAACGTTAAGTTTTTATATGACTTCCTTAACCACCCTTGCAATAAGCTTTTTCTTCATCTCCCAGTGTCTTCCCTGTGCCCTTCTTAAATAAAACTCCCATATAACTTACAGAAAGTATGCTCATCTGGCTGGAATTATTCAATCTGACATATGACAGACAGAATGCATTTTATTGTCCTTAATTTCTGATTGTTAGCTTTTTTTAATAAAGAACTTTATTTTTTTAATAATGGGTAAATTGTAAAGTAGAATTAAACTTAGAAACTCTTGAAGCTTTGTTTTACTGAAAACTACGATTATTTGTTTAGGCTAAAGTAATTTTGAGAAATATCAGTGGATAAGAACCTGTCTTGTTAAGCGGCAAACACATCTGAATTCTTCTTGGATATAGATTTTCATTGCTACAACCAGGGACAAAAAAAAAAAAAAAAAAAACCAGTAATGAAGCCTACATATGTGCATTTTGATGTTCCCTAAGAGATGGAGAATTTAATTATGCTGATCTAATTATACCTAAATCTAGTTTGTCTGATTTGATTACAACAGAATCTAGGTTTTGTGTGAGGTTACTGCTGAATCGGGACTACTCTAATTTCTGCCAAATCTAGTTTACTTGTTCTTTTCATGACCAAAATTATCTAGGTTATAGCTACAACAAAATTAACATTTTGTTAGGCAGGGTATTTATGTGGGTAATTCCTCTACCCCAAAAGCGAGAAAATATAGTTTAAAAACTTAAAGGGATGATTGGAGTGAGCAGACATTGTACTGAATTTATAGAACACAAAATAAGTATTTGCATGTTTTACAGATATAGAAAAAGTTATTAGCTATTCCAAATGTAACTAACTCTCTAAAAGCACTATGTACATTTATATTATCCATAGATTCACAGAGCCTGTCCACTAGCAAAAACAAAAGTTATGTTATTATTAGAAACAAGTGATGACATATTGGGAAAGATAAACACAATGTAGGCTTAATTTCTTCAGAGCTTTAGAATTTGTGATTAGCTTCAGAATATAGAAGTACATTTAGCTAGTCTCAACTCACAGTTTCTCTAGTTGCTTTCTACTTTCTCTTGGGAGACAGTAAAAGTTAGGACAAACTTCTCTAGATTGAAACTTTTCTCAAGGAAACAATTGCTGTAGTTTATTTAAGAAGAATTTGCAAAATCCCTAGCATATATGCCACTTTAGCTTTTAGGAAGGAGCAAGAAGGATGGGCTGTGCAAGTTCAGCCTATGGCAGCAAGTGAGTATCATGTCTTAACTGTGGATAGGAAACAACAGACTGATTCCAAATAGGAAAAGGAGTACATCAAGGCTATGTATTGTCATCCTGCTTATTTAACTTGTATGCAGAGTTCATCATGAGAAACGCTGGGCTGGATGAAACACAAGTTAGAATCAAGATTGCTGGGAGAATATCAATAACCTCAGTTATGCAGATGACATCACCCTTATGGCAGAAAGCAATGAAGAACTAAAGAGCCTCTTGATGAAAGTGAAAGAGAAGACTGAAGAAGTTGGCTTAAAACTCAACAATCAGAAAACTAAGATCATGGCATCCGGTCCCACTTCATGGGAAATAGATGGGGAAAGAGTGGAAACAGTGGCTGACTTTGTTTTGGGGGGCTACAAAATCACTGTACATGGTGACTGCAGGCATGAAATTAAAAGAGGCTTACTCCTTGGAAGGAAAGTTATGACCAACATAGGCAGCATGTTAGAAAGCAGAGACATTACTTTGCCAACAAAGGTCATGACATCAAGGCTGTGGTTTTTCCATTAGTCATGTGTGGATGTGAGAGTCGGATTATAAAGAAAGCTGAGCACCGAAGAATTGATGCTTTTGAACTGTGGTGTTGGAGAAGACTCTTGAGAATCCCTTGGACTGCAAGTCCATCCTAGAGGTGATCAGTCCTGAGTGTTCATTGGAAAGACTGATGTTGAAGCTGAAACTCCAATACTTTGGTCACCTCATGCGAAGAGCTGACTCATTTGAAAAGACCTTGATGCTGGGAAAGATTGAGGGCAGGAGGAGAAGGGGATGGCAGAGGATGAGATGGTTGGGTGGCATCACCAAGTCAATGGACATGAGTTTGTGTAAACTCTGGGAGTTTGTGATGGACAGGGAGGCCTGGAGTGCTGACAGGGGTCACTGCCAGTCCATGGGGTTGAAACAAGTTGGACAAGACTGAGTGACTGAACTGAAGTGTGTGTCCTGGTAGTTTATACTTGCTCCTGAAATATTTTAATAAACCTTTTTCAAAACAAATAAAAAAACATGGATATAGAATTATATTATGGTCACCTAAGGATTAAAATACCTTTGTTGTTGTTGTTGTTCAGTTGCTCAATTGTGTCTGCCTCTTTACCACCCCATGGACTGCAGCACATCAGGCTTTCCTGTCCTTCATCATTACGTGTACCTTGCTCAAGCTCATGTCCATTGAGTCAGTGATGCAATCTAACCATCTCATTCTCTGTCATCCCCTTCTCCTCCTGCCCTCAATCTTTCCCAGCATCAGGGGCCTTTCAAATGAGTCAGCTCTTATCAGGTGACCAAAGTATTGGAGTTTCAGCTTCAGCATCAGTCCTTCTAAGGAATATTAAGGATTGATTTCCTTTAGGATGGACTGATTGGATCTCCTTGCACTCCAAGGGACTCTCAAGAGTCTTCTCCAACATCACAGCTCAAAAGCATCAATTCTTGGCATCACTCTTCTTTTATGACCCAACTCTCACATCCGTACATGACTACTGGGAAAACCATAGCTTTGACTATACAGACCTTTGTTGGCAAAGTAGTGTCTCTGCTTTTTAATATGCTGTCTAGGTCATAGCTTTTCTTCTAAGGAGCAAGTATCTTTTAATTTTGTGGCTGCAGTCACCATCTGCAGTGACTTTGGATCCTTGGAAAAATAAAATACCTTAATTGGTATTAATTTTCTAAGAAATAATAGCATAATTAATACAAAAATAAAAGCAAAAGAGAAGGAATGGAGGAAGGAAAGAGAGAGAAATGAGAAAGAAGAAAAAGAAAGAAAGAGAAGGAAAGAAGGAAGGAAAAGAAGGGTGAAAGAAAGAAGGAAAGAGCCTCTTTAGTATAAAATAAAAGTCATATACTGTGTCCTCAATAATGCAGGTTATTGAGAAAAATTCCCAAACTTAGCTTCCCTGGTGGCTCAGATGGTAAAGCATCTGCCTGCAACGTGGGATACCTGGGTTTGATACCTGGGTTGGGAAGATACTCTGGAGAAGCAGCAAATGGCAACCCACTCCAGTATTCTTGCTTGGAAAATTCCATGGAAGGAGGAGCCTGGTAAGCTACAGTCCATGGGGTCGCAAAGAGTTGGACACGACTTAGCAACTTCACTTTCAGCTCAGTTCAGTTCAGTTCAGTCGCTCAGTTGTGTCCGACTCTTTGCAACCCCATGAATCATAGCACATCAGGCCTCCCTATCCATCACCAACTCCTGGAGTTCATTCAGACTCACGTCCATTGAGTCCATGATGCCATACAGCCATCTCATCCTCGGTCGTCCCCTTCTCCTCCTGCCCCCAATCCCTCTCAGCATCAGAGTCTTTTCCAATAAGTCAACTCTTCGCATGAGGTGGCCAAAGTACTGGAGTTTCAGCTCTGGCATCATTCCTTCCAAAGAAATCCCAGGGCGGATCTCCTTCAGAATGGACTGGTTGGATCTCCTTGCAGTCCAAGGGACTCTCAAGAGTCTTCTCCAACACCACAGTTCAAACGCATCAATTCTTTGGCGCTCAGCCTTCTTCACAGTCCAACTCTCACATCCATACATGACCACAAGAAAAACTATAGCCTTGACTAGATGGACCTTTGTTGGCAAAGTAATGTCTCTGCTTTTGAATATACTATCTAGGTTGGTCATAACTTTTCTTCCAAGGAGTAAGTGTCTTTTAATTTCATGTCTGCAGTCACCATCTGCAGTGATTTTGGAGCCCCCAAAATAAAGTCTGACACTGTTTCCACTGTTTCCCCATCTATTTCCCGTGAAGTGATGGGACCAGATGCCATGATCTTCATTTTCTGAATGTTGGGCTTCAAGACAACTTTTTCACTCTCCTCTTCCACTTTCATCAAGAGGCTTTTTATCTCCTCTTCACTTTCTTTCATAAGGGTGATGTCACTTTACTGTTTAATAATCAAATCTCCAGTAGACAACTCAATATTGTTCAAGAATAGAAGTTCATGTGTATCATTAATCTTTTTATTTGACAAGGAATACTGTATATAACATAATAGAAAACATGTTTCAATAAAAACAAAATAACTGCATGAATTTTCCTCTCACCTTTTTGGGCCTTATCGTTCTCAAGAAAGACTGGCCAGAGAGAGAGCAAATAACTGTTGAACAAAAAGTTCAGTCTACCAGAGAGCCCACCTTGTGATGATATAAGTTGCAAAAATTCCTCAGTGTCTATCTGGAAATTTCAGTTAAAACTCCTTGAGACACTGAAATAGTTTAGCTTTTTTAAGGGAAAATACAAAAACACACACGTTAACTTCATAATCCCTAGAAAGCATCACACTCATCTTTCATGTCAAGTTTGGAGACAGACAAACTGAAATATTTTAAGGATATTCTGTTTTGAGTTGTTCACAATGAAAACTCATTATAGAGAATTCAAAATAAATGTAGAACGCTGCAACCTTTAGAATATATATTAAAAATTATTTTTATGCTATGAGTTTAAACGTGTCTAAAGTTGAGCTTCATTGTTCAGGTGATATTTTTAGATCTGAAATAAGTAGAATGCCAAAGGTGGTTCCAGAGCCTTTCTCTTACATAAAATGTATGAGCTAATGCTATTTATAGTAAATGATAAGAATCGTTTATTTTAAATTTTTTATGTTAAAGAACTCTGCCAAGTGCTATGCATTCACTATGTAATTTAATCCTCACACTAGTTCTATGAGGCAGAACTATCTCCAGTGCAGGTGTGTAAAATAGAAACTATATTTCAGATGCAACCAAAATGAATTAGCTTGATTCCCTTTCAGCCTTTAAAATGTTGCATTATTTTATAATGTGATTATATGTTAAGTTGTTTGAAAATGTGAAGCACGTCAGTCTTTATTAAAAGCTAATGGATAAATCACAATTTATAATGGGAAATATATAGGAACCAGAAAATATTTGGAAGCTACCAAAGTGAAGTGATTTTTACTACATATGGTTTATCATATTGAAATGCCAAAACAGAAATGACCAAAGTTGTTCAATGAAAATACAAACAGAACCCATTTAAAGATGAAATGTTGATAGCAAAGTATCCCTCATGGTGAAATAGCAAGGTATGTTTGATGCTATTTGACTTATGAGTGCTTCTGGAAGACCAGAGTCTCTGAAAACAGTACTCAACAGATCTGTTTTTAGTGTATGAGAATTAATTAAGAAGGGCCATTAAGTGTCACCTTAATTACTTTATTTCTGGGGCAACAGAACCATGGTTTAGAAGAATATGGATAGATTTGTAATGCAAAGAGAAAGTATATGGTTCATGCTCTAAGTAACCATTTTTATGTGAACTTTCCAACTCAATTGTGATACAAATTTTCAACTTTTTAATATAATCCATAAATTTTTGTGGAAATATTTGTGAAGTGGGCTGACTTTGCAATGTAAATATTAGTTCTCTTGTTTTATTTGCCAATATAGATTTTCAAGAGTATATGCAAATGTGACATTCAAGGTTTTTTCCTCCCCTAGACTGAGAATCATATCCTCCCCCCCGCCAAAAAAAAACTCCACTGAATGCTGTTTCAAATGGCTGTACCAAGCATTATAAAGAATATATATTATTTTGTGCAAATAATTAAGTATTCAAGATAATATCATTTGCAACAATAAATTGTTAGTTTTTCAACAATGGCATTTCTGTTTATCATTAGTGACAGTTATATACATAGAGATAATATAATTAATAATATTTTAAGATCAGAGATTTTACAAAAATGGAAAGTTCAGAAAATACAGAATTATGCTGTCATATTAAGCATACTTCTGGAAATACATCCATTTTATTTTCATTTGTAGAACCTGCACTTTTACATAAAAAAGCAATTTTCTTGAGAACACTTAACAAAAGAAAGTGATAATTTTGGCATTCAAGTATCAAGTGACAATGCTTCCTCTTTTATGTAATACTTTTTTTGCTATTTCCATAGCTTCGTTATATTCTGAGAGCTGGGATTCAAGTTATAATTATTTGATAAATTCTCAAGGTGAAAGGATTTGTCACCACTCACACACAGAAAAAGGATCTGTTAACATAATAGATGTCTGGAGTACTCCCATTGAAGTGATTCTTTGTTTTACATGTTTCTAGTTTACTTTTAGATACAAGATCAGGTTATCTTAGATACATTTGATAATTTTTCAAGGACAAGAGGAATTTTTATTTTTACAGTTCAATATGAGCATTTGCAATGCTTTTCTCTTGAGAAAGCCCTGGCCTTAAAGAACATGATTGGTGCAAAACAGAAGACAATCATGATGATTACAATTAATTCTTTTACAACATGTATCATTATTACATTTCTATTTTGATTATTCCTCCAACAAACGGCCATTTCTCTAAACAATTAAATGTACTATAAAAATGTTTAGCAAAATTACAGTATTATGAATGCAAGTCTCACTCCTCTCTATTCCTCCTTTGATCACTTTTTGCAAAACCAATTTCTAAGTATCAAAACAAGAGAAAGCAATTAAAAAAATAAGTAAGAAATAAATAAATAAATAATCTAACTTAACTGACTTCTTGAGAACATTTCAATCAGTTTCTAAAACTAAAAACTTCTATGGTCTTTGCAGGCCAAGCATATTCAGTGCTTACTGATTAAAATATTAATCACATATTTAAAATATCCTCATAGTAACATCTATTCTGGTGTTTGACCAAACAACCGGGCACGATACCTTAGCCAAATTATGCATAAAATTAGCCATTACTTGCATTAATGGGCTGGTAATGGACAAAAATGGGCTTCCAGGTGGCTCACTGGTAAAGAATTCACCTGCAACACAGGACAACAGGGTTTAATCTCTGGGTCAAGAAGATCCCCTGGAGAAGGAAACGACAATACACTCCAGTATTCTTGCCTGGACAATACCATGGACAGAGGAACCTGGTGGTTTGCATAGTTCAGGGGGTGGCAAAGAGTCAGACATGACTGAGCGACTAAACAACAACAACAAAAAAATGGTAAGAATATTTAGTAAGACCTAAAATCTCATTGAAAAATAGCATTCTGATCCAGATTTGGAGCTCAGCTGTCATGGGCTAATCGAAGTACTACTCATTAATTGAGATCCTATGTAAACGAAGGGCACAATGTATTCTCTTTTCCAATAGAACAGCAATAGTTTGTGTTACATGGGATTAGTGCATTTCTATATGTCGCATTCTTTAAATCTATTTTGTTGTCTACTCATAATAACATGTCTGATCTTCCTAACTTCCTAGAATGTGGCATATTGCTCTAGTGTTATAAAGGGCCTAGGCTATAGTACACTGAGATTAGGTGTTAATTATTTAGGTATAAATGATTTCCATCATTTATTCATTCAATGAAATATTTATTTGGAATGCATTGTTTCAGGTTCTAGTCCCAAATCTAAGGCGCAAATGTGATGATGCCAAATCGAAAGATGAACTACAATGTCAAACAGTTATATATGAGGACTCTGATATGGTGACAATGTTGAAAGCAATTATGTAACATAAATCCAAAATTTAGAAGTTGCACAAAATAATAATTACTATGCTTTCATCTCTAAACATAGGTGAGGTGAATTATGTGAACTGCTAACATTCAGAAAACTCACAGACTGGGATATAATTAAAATCATGTCAGTATGTATTTCAGCCAACAAAAATTACATAAAACTTGCCTCAGTAAGCCTAGCTCTAGGTTGATCAGTTGCACTCAGATATAGATTCTCACTGCAAAATCCATCTAAGGAAGCATATTAAACATTGATATGTGAATGAGCATTTTAAGAAAAAAAAAATTGGCCATGGTGTTTCTAATGCCCAGTTTTGATACAAGGAAGTCGCTGGCACTTGGAGTTGGCTAGAACTATTTCATAGTGACAATCTACAGCCATTAGAGAGCCTTTCATCAGTCCATATGTAATGAATTGAACTTGAGTTTGAGCAGTTTAAGAGAGTTCATGACATTTGTATCTCAACACAAATTTTCCAAGTCAGTGAGTGCCTAGCTTTTTACTTTTCATAGGTGTCATATCAACTTGGCTTCTAATGTGGAGACCTACAGAGAAAAACCGCAGCGCTCTCCCTACAAACACTAGTCTCTCAGAATTTTTCTCAGTAAAACCCTCTTTGCATCTTATTTTATTTTTTTTAATCTATTTCATGCAGTAAACTTGGTTCAGCCCTGACAGAGATGGGTACAAGCTAAAGTGATTTAATAAGTATACACATTTTCATCATTTAGTATTTTCCAAATATAACCTATATTACATTACTAGGGCACGTTCCTTATACTTGAATATCTTAAAATTGTCCTCCAAGGAATTTCAAAATATTTTTCTTTGAGTTAGAAGTCATTTGACATTGGCATTACAATTCAATGAAATCCTTAAACTGTTTTTTTAACAAAAAGTAGCATAGAGTTGATAATTTGGACATTATAATATAATTTCTATATACATAGACTTGAAAGTTTAAAAAAACAAAGCAAAGAACAATATGATGTTATACTTCAGTATGTACTAGAAATAAGCAAATATCACAATAGTATCCCTTTACTTCGCTAGAAATTTATGCAGTGCTATATGCAAATTCGTAAAGACAATAATTCATATTCACCTAGGGAAATGCATATTAAAGAAGCGCATAGAAGCATTGACAATATTCATTGCTTTTATTCAAAGTGGAATTCCCCATGTGGCACTGCAAAGTGATATGGGCAAGTAGATTTGCTAGAGATTGTCTAAAAAATAAGTAAATAAAATGCATATGTAATAATACCCATGTGAAGCTGCATAAATAACATTCCTACCTAATTCAGCTCCTAGAAATCAATGCCTTAAAACTGACCTTTAATCCCCGAAGTCCAATGGGATAAAATTGCTAATTCACAATTTCATGAATTATTATCATGCTTGCAACTGTACATCTCCTTTAAGTTCCCAACTTGAATTAAAATAGGCATCTCTATGGGCAAAATAGAAAAAAAAAACATTGAAATTAAACTACAGTAAAATCATGGGAGACATGTATATCTAGTAAGAGAACATAAATACTATCTTTACTGTTTGGCAACAGATGAATCTCTTATTGTAAATAAATGTCTTACACAATTTTTAAAAAGGACTTCTTCAAGTATCTGGCCAGGGCTATAGTTCTATTCATTTCTCTTTTATTCTTCCCACAACTTCTTAAGCCCTCTTCTTATTGACAGTAATCTTCAAAGGATTAGATAAGATTCTTTTTCTCCTGTGCTCTGAAAACCAAATTTCAGGTAGTTAATGGTGGGTGGAACTGAGAAATTGTACACATATGAAGTGGCTTTTCAAAAATCAATCATGATAGTGAATTTCTGCAGTAGCGGGTAGTACTCTGGAGCTGTCAAAAGTTTGATCCGGTACACATATGAATTCTAGAAGCATATAATTTGTTTTATTATACCTTTTCAAGGACCAACCATGTGACAGGAATTGTTGAGGTGTGAAATTACAACAGTGAATAAAGCGAAGTTTCTGCTGTTAAAAGGCAAAAAGATACAACACAGAAAGATGAGTCCCCAGGTCTATAGATGTCCAGCTATTGGAGAAGAGCAGAGAAATAGCTCCAGAAGGAATGAAGAGGCTGAGCCAAAGCAGAAACAATGCTCACTTTTTGATGTGTCTAGTGGTAAAAGTAAAGCACAGTACTTTAAAGAAAATACTGCATAGGAACCTGGAATGTTAGGTTCATGAATCAAGGTAAATGGAAGTGGTCAAACAGGAGATGGCAAGAGTGAACATGGATATTTTAGGAATCAGTGAACTTAAATGGATGGGAATTGACAAATTTAATTCAGGTGACCATTATATCTACTACTGCAGGCAAGAATCCCTTAGAAGAAATGGATTAGCCCTCAAGTCAACAAAAGAGTCCAAAATGCAGTACTTGGGTACAATCTCAAAAACAACAGAAGGATCTTGGTTCATTTCCAAGTTCAAAAGAATAGCAAGGAGAGATAAGAAAGCCCTCTTAACAGAAGGATGCAAAGACATAGAGGAAAACAAAAGACTGGGAAAGACTAGAGATTTCTCTGAGAAAATTAGAGATACTAGCGTACATTTCATTCAAAGGAGGGAGGTTAGGATGGGGAACATGTGTATACCTGTGGAGGATTCATGTTGATGTATGGCAAAACCAATACAATGTTGTAAAGTAATTACCTCCAATTAAAATAAATAAATTTATAATAAAAAAGATGAGCAAAATAAAGAACAGAAATGGTATGGATCTAACAGAAGTAGAAGATGTTAAGAAGATGTGGTAAGAATACACAGAGGAACTATACAAAAAAAGGTCTTAATGACCTCGAAAACCATGATAATGTTATCACTCACCTAGAGCCAGACACATGGAGTATAAGTCAAGTGGGTCTTAGGAAGCATCACTACCAACAAAGCTAGTAAAGGTGATGGAATTCCAGCTGAACTATTTCAAATCCTATGAGATGATGTTGTGACAGTGGTGCACTCAATATGTCCGCAAATTTAGAAAACTCAGCAGTGGCCACAGGACAGGAAAAAGTGGGTGTTCATTCCAATCCCAAAGAAAGGCAATGGCAAAGAATGCTCAAACTACCACACAGTTGCACTCATCTCATACGTTAGTAAAGTAATGCTCAAAATTCTCCAAGCCAGGCTTCAGCAATACGTGAACTGAGAAATTCCAGATGTACAAACTGCAATTAGAAAAGGCAGAGGAACCAGAGATGAAATTGCCAACATCCATTGGAACATAGAAAGATCAAGGGAATTCCAGAAAAACATCTCCTTCACTGAATATACACAATTTTTCGATTGTGTGGATAACAACAGACTGCAGAAAATTCTGAAAGAGTAGAGAATACCAAACCACCTTACCTGCCTCCTGAGAAACCTGTATGCAGGTCAAAGAGCAACAGTTAGAACCTTACATGGAAGAATGGACTGGTTCCAAATCTGGAAACTAGTGCATCGAGGCTGTAAATTGTCACCCTGTTTATTTAACTTCTAGAAAGAATACATCAAGTGAAGTGCCAGCCTCGATAAAGCACAAGCTTGGATCAAGATTGCTGGAAGAAATATCAATAACCTCATACACAGATGACACCACTCTTATGGCAGAAAGCAAAGAGAAAATAAAGAAGCTCTTGATAAAGGTAAAAAAGGAGAATGAAAAAGCTGGCTTAAAATTGAACATTCAAAAACTAAGATCATGGTGTCTGGTCCCAACACTTAATGGCAAATAGACAGTGAAATAATGGAAGCAGTAACAGACTTTATTTTCTTGGGCTCCAAAAATCCACTGTGCATGGTGACTGTGTGAAATTAAAAGATACTTGCTGCTTGGAAGAAAAAGCTACAAAAAACCTAGACTGCATATTAAAAAGCAGGGACATCACTTTGCCAAAAAATATATGTCTAGTCAAAGCTGTGGTTTTTCTAGTAGTCATGTATGAAAGTGAGACTTGGACCACTGAGAAGGCTGAGTGCTGAAGAATTAAAGCTTTGGAACTGTGGTGCTGGAGAAGTCTCTCAAAAGTACCTTGGACAGCAAGGAGATCACACCTGTCAATCTTAAAGGAAATAAATCCTGAATTTTCATTGGGGGGACTGATGCTGTAGCTCCAATACTTTGACCACCTGATATAAAGTGCAGACTTATTGGAAAAGACCCTGATGCTAGGAAAGATTGAAGGCAGGAGGATTAAGGGGATGACAGAGGGTAAGATGATTGGATGGCATCAGTGACTCACTGGACATAAGTTTGAACTCCAGGAGATATTAAAGGACAGTGAAAGCTATTGTGCAGCAGTCCATGGTGTCACAAAGAGTAGGACATGACTGAGTGACTGAACAGCAAAGGTTAAATAAAGATAACAAAATACATTTTTGACAAAAAGTTATCTTCATTGATATGATAATATTTAAGTAAAAACCATAAGAATAAGGAGGAGGAGGAAAAAGGGGAAGGAGAAGAATGTAAGGAGAGAAGGAAGAGAAGAAAAAGAAGAAGAAAAAAGAGAAAGGGTGGAAGAGGGGTGAGGAAGAATGGCTGAAGGACAGGGAGAAGGAGAATAAGTAAAAGGAAGGCAAGGAGGAAGAGGAGGAGAAAAAAAGGAAAGATACAGCTACATAATTATGTGCAGGAGAAACTACTGCAGTAAAAAAATATGAGGAAAAATCCCTGAGATTATGTTTCTGTGGAGTATAACATTTTTGTCTTCCAAAAATCCTTTTTTTTTTAATTTTTTTATGAAATTCAGGGTTAGTTTCTGTTACATGTGTCAGAAGGCAGTTTTACTGTGATATCAGTAACGTGCATGTGAATATATGTGAAGTCGCTCAGTCGTGTCCAACTCTTTGCAACCCTGTGGACTGTAGCCTACCAGGATCCTACATCCATGGAATTCTCCAGGCAAGAATACTGGAGTGGATTGCCATTTCATTCTCCAGGGGTCTTCCTGACCCAGGGATCGAAACCGGGTCTCCTGCATTGGAGGCAGATGCTTTAACAAATGCTGAAATAACTCTCTGAAAATTAGATTTACTCTAAAAATTCAGGGCCTATATTTTGGAACTACTAATCTATTTTTTAATGTGTGATTGCACATGTCACTATGTATTCATTAACCAGTCTTCCATTTATCTATACCTATCTATCTACCAATCTCTTTATCTTCGAAATGTTAGTATCAGCTATCTAATCATCTTATGATACCTTCAAATCATGACACATTTAAGTTCTTTATTTTATGTTGGAAGGTGGCACCTACTGGTGACATTTAAAATTGCTGTCAAAGTAAATCAGCAGGACAAATACAAAAGTCCTTACAGTTTGACAATTCCAAGTAAGTGTGGAAACAAGAAATCCATCAAAATAACTCAAGGCAATTATATCATGAAGATTGGTAAACTCAGGATGAATGTGAGTCTTTTGTGCTTTACACTCAATTTTCAAATATATCATTTTTATTGCTGATACATAACAAATGTAGGGCTTCCCATGTGGCACAATGGATAAGAATCTGCCTGCCATCGCAAGGGACACAGGAGGCATGAATTGCATCCCTGGGTCTAGAAGATCCCCTGGAGGAGGAAATGGTAACCTAATCCAGTATTCTTGCCTGAAAAATCTCATAGAGGAGCCTGGACAAATATGGAGTATTTTACCTACTTTCATATTGTTTCTGGTTTTTACCTATATTTTGTTTTTCAAATAAACTGGTGAGATCTGTGTATAAAAACAAAGACAATAGCAAATTCACAACTAAAGGGACTATAAGGACTAAGAAATAAGTCAGTAAGAAAAGTAAAATTGGTATCTATTGGGAGTTTCTGGGAGAACCACAAGGACAATGGTGCATTTATAAATACAATTGAATATAAATGAATTTTAATAGAATTTGATTTAAAAAGGGTGACATTGTTCAGTTCGGTTCAGTCGCTCAGTCCTGTCCGACTATTTGCGACCCATGAATAGCAGCATGCCAGGCCTCCCTGTCCATCACCATCCCTCGGAGTTCACTCAGACTCACGTCCATCGAGTTGGTGATACCATCCAGCCATCTCATCCTCTGTCGTCCTCTTCTCCTTCTGCCCCCAATCCCTCCCAGCATCAGAGTCTTTCCCAATGAGTCAACTCTTTGCATGAGGTGGCCAAAGTACTGGAGTTTCAGCTTTAGCATCAGTCCTTCCAAAGAAATCCCAGGGCTGATCTCCTTCAGAATGGACTGGTTGGATCTCCTTGCAGTCCAAGGGACTCTCAAGGGTCTTCTCCAATAACACAGTTCAAAGGATCAATTCATTGGCGCCCAGTTTTCTTCACAGTCCAAATCTCACATCCATACATGACCACTGGAAATACCATAGCCTTGACTAGACGGACCTTAGTCGGCAAAGTAATGTCTCTGCTTTTCAATATGCTATCTAGGTTGGTCATAACTTTCCATCCAAAGAGTAAGCGTCTTTTAATTTCATGGCTGCAATCACCATCTGCAGTGATTTTTGGATCCCAGAAAAATAAAGTCTGACACTGTTTCCACTGTTTCCCCATCTATTTCCCATGAAGTGATGGGACTGGATACCATGATCTTCGTTTTCTGAATGTTGAGCTTTAAGCCAACTATTTTGCTCTCCACTTTCACTTTCATCAAGAGGCTTTTTAGCTCCTCTTCACTTTCTGCCATAAGGGTGGTGTCATCTGCATATCTGAGGTTATTGATATTTTTCCCACCAATCTTGATTCCAGCTTGTGTTTCTTCCAGCCCAGCGTTTCTCATGATGTATTCTGCATATAAGTTAAATGAGCAGGGTGACAATATACAGCCTTGATGTACTCCTTTTCCTATTTGGAACCAGTCTGTTGTTCATGTCCAGTTCTTACTGTTGCTTCCTGACCTGCATATAGGTTTCTCAAGAGGCAGGTTAGGTGGTCTGGTATTTCCATCTCTTTCAGAATTTTCCACAGTTTATTGTGATCCACATAGTCAAAGGCTTTGGCATAGTCAATAAAGCAGAAATAGATGTTTTTCTGGAACTCTCTTGCTTTTTCCATGATCCAGCGGATGTTGGCAATTTGATCTCTGGTTCCTCTGCTTTTTCTAAAACCAGCTTGAATATCTGGAAGTTCATGGTTCACATATTGCTGAAGCCTGGCTTGGAGAATTTTGAGCATTAGCATTCTGAAGGAGATCAGACCTGACATTTCTTTGGAAGGAATGATGCTAATGCTGAAACTCCAGTACTTTGGCCACCTCATGCAAAGAGATGATTCATTGGAAAAGACTTTGATGCTGGGAGGGATTGGGGGCAGGAGAAGAAGGGGACGAGAGAGGATGAGATGGCTGGATGGCATCACTGACTTGATGGATGTGAGTCTGGGTGAACTCTGGGAGTTGGTGATGGACAGGGAGGCCTGTTGTGCTGCAATTCATGGGGTCACAGAGAGCTGGACACGACTGAGTGACTGAACTGAACTGAATTGAATGACTAACTGCATTGAGCCTTTTTTTTTTTAATGTGCCAATTAGCCATTTTTCAATCTTTTTTTGAAACATATTTAAAGAAGCTCCTTGTCAGTTTTTCAGTTGTGTTACTTGTCTTCCTGTTGAAATGTACTAGTTCTTTATATGTTTTCACATTAACTTCCAATTGCATATATGAATTGCAAATAGTTCTCCCATTCTCTGAGTTAGTTTTCATTCTCTTTTCAGTGTTCTTAAAAATTATGATGGGATATAATTTATCTATTTTTTCATTGCCTGTGTTTTGCTATTCTATTTAAAAGTCATTGTCAAATTTATAATTATGTATATTTGTATTAATAGTTTTTGTAAAATCTGTATAATCTTAATTCAAATTAAGGTGTTTGAATTGCTTTGAGTGACTATTTGTATGTGGTATAAAGATGGGGCTCAACTCCTTTTTTATTTTTGCATCTGTCTATCAAGTTGAAGAGACTATTTTTTTCCCCATTGAATGATAAAGCTGTGTTTAAAAGTATCCAACTATTAGTGTAGACCTAGCTATATCTCTTTTCAACCCTGAACTTTTTCTCCATGTATTTTGGGACTCTTATTTGATGTGTATACATTTTTATTTGTTATATCTTCATGATGGGTTGAAACTTTTATTAATATATAAAGATTTTTGTCTCGTCCTCATATTTTATTTGAATTTATTTATTCTGATAATAATAAATATACACCAGCCCTTTTTATTTACTATTCAGATGGAAGATAGTTTTCCATGCTTTTACTCAACTTCTTTGTGTCTTTTAATCTAAAGTGATTCTCTTTAGAAAGCATATAGATATTGTTTCTTTTTAATCCATTTTGCCAGTTCCTATCTTCTAACTGGAGAGTTTAATCCATTCACTCTTATTTACTTGTAAGGAAAGCCTTGATTCTGCCATTTTGCCATTTGGCTCCTGTATCTCTTGTGTATGCTTTGTTCCACTTAATTCTTCCATTACTATTTAAAAGTTATTTTTTGTAGTGTATCATTTTGATTCATTCTTACTGTTTCCTATATATTTTAAATTATTTCAATGGTTATCTTAGAAATTGCAATTGACACCCTAGACATTTAACAATCTAATTTGAACAGTACTTCCCTACTTTTAGTAATGTCCAAACACTGCTCCTAGTCTTCTCTGTCCCTACACTTTTTATTATTAATGTCACAGATTACACCTTTATTCACTGCTGCTGCTGCTGCTGCTAAGTCGCTTCAGTCACGTCAACTCAGTGCAACCCCATAGACGGCAGCCCACCAGGCTCCCACATCCCTGGGATTATCGAGGCAAGAATACTGAGTGGGTTGCTATTTCCTTTTCCAATGCATGAAAGTGAAAATTGAAAGTGAAGTCGCTCAGTCATGTCTGACTCTTAGCTTGTCCAGCTCCTAGTCCCATGGACTGCAGCCTACTAGGCTCCTCTCTCCATGGAATTTTGCAGGCAAGAGTACTGGAGTGGGTTGCCATTACCTTCTCTGCCTTTATACACTATATGCTTATTAATGTAGGTTTATAAGTTTTATGTGTCTGTATTTTAAAACATATAGTGAAGCAAAAAAAAAGAGTTGCAAAACAAAATATAATGATATTGACTTTTATATTTACTTATGTAGTTATACCTTTAGCAATGTTCTTAATTTTTTCATATGGTTTCAAGTTACTACTTAGTGTCTTTTCAGTCTGAAAGATTTCCCTTAACATTTCTTGTAAGGCAGGTCTATTAGTAAAGTGGATTTCTTTAGGTTTTATGTTTTTCCTTTGCTTTTAATTTCTACTTTATCCTAAAGGATACTTTCGGTTGACAGCTTTTTTTTTTTTTTCTTTTAAATTCCCTATGTTCCTATGTTTGTAAAACTCAGCACTGGCCACAAGAATAGAAAAGGTCAGTTTTCATCACAATTCCAAAGAAAGGCAATGTCAAAGAATGTGCAAATTACTGCACAATTGCACTCATCTCACACACTAGCAAAGTAATGTTCAAAATTCTCCAAGCAAGACTTCAACAGTATGTGAACCGTGAACTTCCAGATGTTCAAGCTGGATTAAGAAAAGGCAGAGGAACAAGAGATCAAATTGCCAACATCCTTGGATCATTGAAAAAGCAAGATAGTTGCAGAAAACATCTACTTCTGCTTTATTGATTATGCCAAAGCCTTTGACTGCATAGATCACAACAAACTGTGGAAAACTCTTAAAGAGATGGGAATACCAGACCACCTGACCTGTCTCCTGAGAAATCTGTAGGCAGGTTAAGAAGCAACAGTTAGAACCAGACATAGAACAATAGACTGGTTCAAAATTGAGAAAGGAGTACGTCAATGCTGTAAATTGTCATCCTACTTATTTAACTTATATGCAGAGGACATCATGTAAAATGCCAGGCTGGATGAAGCACAAGTGGAATCAAGATTGCTGGAAGAAATATCAATAATGTCAGATACACACAGGACACCACTCTTAACGGCAGAAAGTGAAGAAGAGCTAAAGAGCCTCTTGATGAAAATGAAAGAGGAGAGTGACTTAAAACTCAACATTCAGAAAACTAAAATCTTGGCATCTGGTCCCATCACTTCATGGCAATAGATGGGGAAACAATGGAAATGGTGTAAGACTTTATTCTTTGGGTCTCCAAAATCACTGCAGATAGTGACGGCAGCCATGAAATTTAAAGACACGTGCTCCTTGGAAGAAGAGCTATGACCAGCCTAGACAGCATATTAAAAAGCAGAGGCATCACTTTACCGACAAAGGTCTGTCTAGTCAAAGTTATGGTTTTTCCAGGAGTCATGTATGGATATGAGATTTGGACTATAAAGAAAGAATTGATAGACATGAGTATGAGTAAGCTTTGGGACTTGGTGATGGGCAGAGAAGCCTAGTGTGCTGTAGTCCATGGGGTTGCAAAAAGTCTGACAGGACTAAGCACCTGAACTGATCCGATGCTCCTACCATAGCTACTTTGTGTTACCCCATTGAGTTCAGGCTTCCAACCATGGTTTCAAATAAGAAATCAACCAATAATTTATGGAAGACTGTACTTTTTAAGTTATTTTTTCCTTCCTTTTTTAGAATATTCTATTATGTCTTTGCCTTTAGGTAATTGGCAACTTGTATCAATGTGAATCTCATTGAGCATATCCTGCTTGGAGTTGTTGAGTATCTTGATGTACAGTTTCATTTCCTTTGTCAAATTTGGATATTTTTCTGCCTTTTGTTGTTGTTCAAGTATTCCTTCTTTCTCCGTTACTCTAACTGTTCCTTCTTAGACTCCAATAATGGATATGTTGACCTGGCTGATGACATTATATAGATTCCTTATGCTCAGTTCACTTCAGTTCAGTCGCTCAGTCGTGTCTGACTGTTGCGACCCCATGAATCACAGCACGCCAGGCCTCCCTGTCCATCACCATCTCCCAAAGTTCACTCAGACTCACGTCCATCGAGTCCGTGATGCCATCCAGCCATCTCACTCAGTCGTCCCCTTCTCCTCCTGCCCCCAATCCCCCCCCAGCATCAGAGTCTTTTCCAATGAGTCAACTCTTCACATGAGGTGTTAAAAGTACTGGAGCTTCAGCTTTAGCATCATTCCTTCCAAAGAAATCCCAGGGCTGATCTCCTTCAGAATGGACTGGCTGGATCTCCTTGCAGTCCAAGGGACTCTCAAGAGTCTTCTCCAACACCACAGTTCAAAAGCATCAATTATTCAGCGCTCAGCCTTCTTCACAGTTCAACTCTCACATCCACACATGACCACAAGAAAAACCATAGCCTTGACTAGATGGGCCTTTGTTGGCAAAGTAATGTATCTGCTTTTGAATATACTATCTAGGTTGGTCATAACTTTTCTTCCAAGGAGTAAGTGTCTTTTAATTTCATGGCTGCAATCACCATCTGCAGTGATTTTGGACCCCCCAAAATAAAGTCTGACACTGTTTCCACTGTTTCCCCATCTATTTCCCATGAAGTGATGGGACCGGATGCCTTGATCTTCGTTTTCTGAATGTTGAGCTTTAAGCCAACTTTTTCACTCTCCTCTTTCACTTTCATCAAGAGGCTTTTTAGCTCCTCTTCACTTTCTGCCATAAGGGTGGTGTCATCTGCATATCTGAGGGTATTGATATTTCTCCCACCAATCTTGATTCCAGCTTGTGTTTCTTCCAGTCCAGCATTTCTCATGATGTACTCTGCATATAAGTTAAATAAGCAGGGTGACAATATACAGCCTTGACATACTCCTTTTCCTATTTGGAACCAGTCTGTTGTTCCATGTCCAGTTCTAACTGTTCCTTGCTGGCCTGAATACAGATTTCTCAAGAGGCAGGTTAGGTGGTCTGGTATTCCAATCTCTTTCAGAATTTTCCACAGTTTATTGTGATCCACACAGTCAAAGGCTTTGGCATAGTCAATAAAGCAGAAACAGATGTTTTTTTCTGGAACTCTCTTGCTTTTTCCATGATCCAGCGGATGTTGGCAATTTGATCTCTGGTTCCTCTGCCTTTTCTACAACCAGCTTGAACATCAGGGTGTTCATGGTTCACGTATTGCTGGAGCTTGGCTTGGAAATTTTTGAACATTACTAGAATGTGAGATGAGTGCAATTGTGCAGTAGTTTGAGCAATCTTTTGCATGCCTTTCTTTGGAACTGGAATGAAAACTGACCTTTTCCAGTTTCATGGTCACTGCTGAATTTTCCAAATTTGCTGGCATATTGAGTGCAGCACTTTCACAGCATCCTCTTTCAGGATTTGAAATAGCTCAACTGGAATTCCATCACCTTCACTAGCTTTGTTCGTAGTGATGCTTTCTAAGGCCCACTTCACTTCACATTCCAAGATGTCAGGCTTTAGATTTGTGATCACATCATCATGATTATCTGGGTCATGAAGATCTTTTTTGTACAGTTCTTCCGTGTATTCTTGCCATCTCTTCTTAATATCTTCTGTTTCCGTTAGGTCCATACCATTTCTGTCCTTTATTGAGCCCATCTTTGCATGAAATATTCTCTTGGTATCTCTAATTTTCTTAAGAGATCTCTAGTCTTTCCCATTCTGTTCTTTTCCTCTATTTCTTTGAACTGATCACTGAAGAAGGCTTTCTTATCTCTTCTTGCTCTTCTTTGAAACTCTGCATTTACATGCTTATATCTTTCCTTTTCTCCTTGCTTTTCACCTCTCTTCTTTTCACAGCTATTTGTAATGCCTCCCCAGACAGCCATTTTGCTTTTTTGCATTTCTTTTCCATGGGAATGGTCTTGATCCCTGTCTCCTGTACAATGTCATGACCCTCATTCCATAGTTCATCAGGCACTCTATCTATCAGATCTAGGCTCTTAAATCTATTTCTCACTTCCACTTTATAATAATAAGGGATTTGATTTAGGTCATACCTGAATGGTCTAGTGGTTTTCCCTATTTTCTTCAATTTGAGTCTGAATTTGGTAATAAGGAGTTCATGATCTGAGCCACAGTCAGCTCCTGGGCTTTTTTGTTGTTGTTGTTGACTGTATAGAGCTTCTTCATCTTTTGCTGCAAAGAATATAGTCAATCTGATTTCGGTGTTGACCATCTGGTGATGTCCATGTGTAGAGTCTTCTCTTGTGTTGTTGGAAGAGGGTGTTTGCTCTGACCAGTGCATTTTCTTGGCAAAACTCTATTAGTCTTTGCTCTGCTTCATTCCACATTCCAAGGCCGAATTTGCCTGTTACTCCAGGTGTTTCTTGACTTCCAACTTTTGCATTCCAGTCCCCTATAATGAAAAGGACATCTTTTTTCAGTGTTAGTTCTAAAAGGTCTTGTAGGTCTTCATAAAACTGTTCAACTTCAGTTTCTTTAGCGTTACTGGTTGGGGCATAGACTTGGATAACTGTGATATTGAATGGTTTGCCTTGGAGATGAACAGAGATCATTCTGTCATTTTTGAGATTGCATCCAAGTCCTGCATTTTGGACTCTTTTGTTGACCATGATGGCTACTCCATTTCTTCTGAGGGATTCCTGCTCACAGTAGTAGATATAATGGTCATCTGAGTTAAATTCACCTATTCCAGTCCATTTTAGTTTGCTGATTCCTAGAATGTTGATGTTCACCCTTGCCATCTCTTGTTTGACCACTTCCAATTTGCCTGGATTCATGGACCTGATATTCCAGGTTCCTATGCAATATTGCTCTTACAGTATCTGATCTTGCTTCTATCACCAGTCACATCCACAACTGGGTATTGTTTTTGCTTTGGCTCCATCCCTTCATTCTTTCTGGAGTTATTTCTCCACTGATCTCCAGAAGCATATTGGGCACCTACTGACCTGGGGAGTTCCTCTTTCAGTATCCTATCATTTTGCCTTTTCATACTGTTCATGGGTTCTCAAGGCAAGAATACTGAAGTGGCTTGCCATTCCCTTCTCCAGTGGACCACATTCTGTCAGACCTCTCCACCATGACCCACCCATTTTGGGTTGCGCCACAGGCATGTCTTGGTTTCATTGAGTTAGACAAGGCTGTGGTCCTAGTGTGATTAGATTGACTAGTTTTTTTGTGAGTATGGTTTCAGTGTGTCTGCCCTCTGATGCCCTCTTGCAACACCTACCATCTTACTTGGGTTTCTCTTACCTTGGGCATGGGGTATCTCTTCACGGCTGCTCCAACAAAGCACAATTGCTGCTCCTTACCTTGGACGAGGGGTATCTCCTTACCGCCGCCATTCCTAACCTTCAACATGGGATAGCTCCCCTCCGCCCTCCTGTGCCTGCTCAGCCACAGCTCCTCGGGTTGCTCCTCCTGGCTGCCAGCCTTGGCCTGGGGCATGGGTGACTCCTCCCAGATGCCTCCCCTGGCCTCAGGCTCGGGGTGGCTCCTCAGGGTCACCGCCACTGGCCTCGGGCGTGAGGCAGCTTCTCCAGGCCGCTCCTGACCTCAGATGTGGGGTGTCTCCTCCAGGCCGCCACTGGCCTCGGAGGCTGGGTAGCTCCTCCCGGTCGCCCCCCCTGACCTCAGACGTGGGGTGTTTCCTCCCAGCTGCCACTGACCTCGGATGCAGCGTAGCTCCTCTCGGCTGATGCCCCTGACCTTGGACGCGGGGTGGCTTCTCCCGGCTGTTCCTGCGCCATCGCAGCCTGGCACTCTGGGCCGCTGTCCCTGACTTTGGATGTGGGGTAGCTCAGCCGTGCTTAGTGCACCGGCCTGCCGCCGCCGCCTGCGCTTAGTGACCTTATGCTCAGGTCACTTTATTTCATTCTTTTTTTCTTTCTATTCCTAGACTTTCTAATTCCAAGTGTACTGTGTTAATTTTCACTGATTCCTTTTAGCCACCCATTCAAATTTGTTTTTGAAACTTCGTAGGAAGCTTTTCAGTTTACTTTATGTACTTTTCAATTTCAAAATTTCTGTTTGTCCCTTTAGATAATTTTTATGTCTTATTAGATAGTCTTAGTTCATACACTACTTTTGTGGTTTTCTTTAGTTATTTACCATGGTTTACTTATATCTTTGAACATATTTAATACAGTTGATTCGATGTCTTTTTCTCGTAAGTCCAGTGTCTAGGCTTCCCTAGGGACATTTTGCATCATTTTTATTCTTTTGAATGGGCCGTACTTTCCTCTTTCTTTGCATGCTTTGCAACTTTTCTTGTTGTTGAAAATTGGACATTTAAATGTAATAATGCTACAGCTCTAGAAATTAGGTGTTTTTCTTCCCTAAGATTTTTGTTGTTCAAAGTATAGCTTGTGTTCCATCGGTTAATAATTCCCTATATTACAGGAGTATTTTTAAAAGTTGCCTTTTATTGATTCAGCATTTACTTCATTGTTGTAAGATTTTTACTGTTTTCCAGAATTCTTACATAGTTGGTTCAGATAATTTCTTTCTCTTTTTTATGTTTCTGTGAATAGACTGCATTTTGGAGCTAAAACTGGTAAAGAATCCAGAGGTAGCCTGCAATCTGCCTGCAGTGTGGGAGACTTGGATTTGATCCCTGAGTTGGGAAGTTCCCTGGATAAGGGAAAGGTCATCTATTCTAGTATTTTGGCCTGGAGAATTCCATGAACTGTATAATCCATGTGGTCACAAAGTCCAACACTACTGAGTGATTATCACTTTCGTTTTCACTTTTGAATTGCAGGCAGATCCTTTACCATCCTAGCCACCAGGGAAGATCCTCCAACAACAACAACAGCAACAAAAAAACCAGCAACAGAAAGTTTGATTATTTTGTTAATTGAGAATGAGGTTTATCAATACTTTTTCAATACTTTAAATATTATTAGTACAAATTATATCTTGGAATTCGGCAGTAAGTATTTTGCTTTATTAATGAACAGAGATCGAATTGCCAACATCTGCTGGATTATAGAAAAAGAAAGAGAGTTCCAGAAAAACATCTATTTCTGCCTTATTGACTATGCCAAAGCCTTTGACTATGTGGATCACAATAAACTGAGGAAAATTCTGAAAGAGATGGGAATACCAGACCATTGGACCTGACTCTTGAGAAACCTGTATGCTGGTCAGGAAACAAAATTTAGAACTGGATATGGAACAACAGACTGGTTCCAAATAGGAAAAGGAGTATGTCAAGGCTGTATATTGTCACCCTGTTTATTTCACTTATATGCAGAGTACATCATGAGAAATGCTGGGCTGGAAGAAGCACAAGTTGGAATCAAGATTGGCGGGAGAAATATCAATAACCTCAGATATGCAGATGACACCATCTTTATGGCAGAAAGTGAAGAAGAACTAAAGAGCCTCTTGATGAAAATGAAAGAGGAGAGTGGCAATGTTGGCTTAAAGCTCAACATTCAGAAAACTAAGATCATGGCATCTGTCCCCGTCCCTTGTTGGAAAATAGATGGGGAAACAGTGGAAACAGTTGCTGACTATTTTTTTGGGCTCCAAAATCACTGCAGATGGTGACGTCAGCCATTAAATTAAAAGACGCTTACTCCTTGGAAGGAAAGTTATGACCAACCTAGATAGCATATTAAAAAGCAGAAATGTTACTTTGCCAACAAAAGTCCGTCTAGTCAAGGCTATGTTTTTTCCAGTAGTCATATATGGATGTGACAGTTGGACTGTGACGAAAGCTGAGAGCCAAAGAATTGATGCTTTTGAACTGTGGTGTTGGAGAAAACTCTTGAGAGTCCCTTGGACTGCGAGGAGATCCAACCAGTCCATCTTAAAGGAGATCAGTCCTGTGTGTTCATTGGAAAGACTGATGTTGAAGCTGAAACTCCAATACTTTGGCCACCTGATGCGAAGTGCTGACTCATTTGAAAATGCCCTGATGCTGGAAAAGATTGAGGGCAGGAGGATAAGGGGACAACAGAGGATGAGATTGTTGGATGGCATCACCGACTCAATGGACATGGGTTTGGGTGGACTCTGGGAGTTAGTGATGGACAGGGAGGGCTGGTGTGCTGTGGTTCATGGGGTCACAAAGAGTTGGACACGACTGAGCAACTGAACTGAACTGAACTAAATGAACACTGCCCAAACAGGAAATAATATGAAATTGAAAATTAATTAGTGACTTTCACATACTGGGGAAATCACATACATACTCCACTATTTTGCTCATATCACCCCCCCCCAAAGCAGCCGTGTTAAACATATTCAATCTCTCTTCCCAAAAAATATGTTTGTATTTGCTCAGATGACACTATTATTAAAGTATTTTCAGCACAGCTTCAAAATTATGAGAGTGAAATTTATGTACATATCGTAATTGCATTCTTAGCCAATGTTTTATACTAAATTAACAAAATACAGTAAGTTAAATGAATATCTATTTCTATACAATGATTACTTTAAGACTCAAAATGCTGACCCGAGAGAAATATTGCCTTACATTATAGTATATATTTCAGAATATTAAGGACATGAATTGAAGCTAAAACAAATTTATTTCTATATAAAACATAAGATTATTTTCATTGCATTGTCTTATAGAGGTAAGTGAAAATATGTCGTAGTGGCAAAATTGACTTATCAAAAAGAAAAAAAGATACAGAAATATGTTAACTCCTGGCCATATGATATGAACTAATCATTCCCAGTATATTTTTTGTATGATTTGACTATCAAAAATATTAGTTCTTATTCATCTTTCTATTTAACTACTAGTCATAATCAAATATTAACTGAACTTGTGGTAATTTTAATACACCCTACTCAAGACAGAGCTGTCTACATAACAGTAAATTTTAAAATTTATCTCTACAAAGATTCTCTTTGAAAAGTCAAATTTACAGAAATAAAGGCAGCCCCTATGGTTATTCACAATGTCTAAGAAAATGTTTAAAAATGCCTGGGATATTTGTGTGAAAATGTGAGATGAAGCTATCACACCACAAGATGGCAGATTAAGGCCACTAAACCAATGTTTCTTGGAAAAGAGAGGTTTTATTTTCTCTTTTATTTACATGTTGAAAATTTTACAGGATTTTTAATAAAATAATATAAGTTGCATATAATTCAGATGCTTTCTGATTATTCGAGCTCTGCTGCTGCTGCTGCTGCTGCTGCTGCTGCTAAGTCACTTCAGTCGTGTCTGACTCTGTGTGACCCCATAGATGGCAGCCCACCAGGCTCCCCCGTCCCTGGGATTCTCAAGGCAAGAACACTGGAGTGGGTTGCCATTTCCTTCTCCAATGCATGAAAATAAAAATGAAAGTGAAGTCGCTCAGTCGTGTCCAACTCTTTGCGACGCCATGGACTGCAGCTTACCAGGCTCCTCCATCCATGGGATTTTCCAGGCAAGAGTACTGGAGTGGGTTGCCATTGCCTTCTCCTAGTATAAGTCAAATTTTATTTTTCAATTGATACTCTATTTCCTGGTTTGTTATATTCAGTTCAGTTTAGTTGATCAGTTGTTTCCAATTCTTTGTGATGCCATGGACTGCAGTACAGCAGGCTTCCTTGCCCATCACTAACATTTGGATCTTGCTCAAACTCCAGTCCATCGAGTTGGTGATACCAAAAACCATCTCATCCTCTGGCATCCCCTTCTCCTTCCACCTTCAATCTTTCCTAGCATCAGGGTCTTTCCCATAGAGTCAGTTCTTCACATCAGGTGGCCAAAGTACTGACACTTCAGCTTCAACATCAGTCCTCAAGAATATTTAGGACTGATTTTCTTTAGGACTGACTGGTTGGATCTCCTTGCAGTCCAAAGGACTGTCAAGAGTCTTCTCCAACACCACAGCTCAAAAGCATCAATTCATTGGTGCTCAGCTTTCTTTATAGTCCAACTCTCCCATCCATACATGACTACTGGAAAAACAATAGCTTTGACTAGATGGACCCTTGTTGGTAAAGTAATGTCTCTGCTTTTTAATATGCTGTCTAAGTTGTTCATAGGTTTCCTTCCAAGGAGCAAGTGTCTTTTAATTTCATAGCTGCAGTCACCATTTGCAGTGACTTTGGAGCCCTAGAAAATAAAGTTTATCACCATTTCTATTGTTTCCCCATTTATTTGCCATGAAGTGATGGGACCATCTTAGTGTTCTGAATGTTAAGTTTAAGTCAACTTTTTCACTCTCCTCTTTCACTTCTACAAGAAGCTTTTTAGATCTTCTTTGGTTCTTGCCATAAGGGTGCTGTCATCTGCATATCTGAGTTTATTGATATTTCTCCTGGCAATCTTTTTTCCAGCTTGTGCTTTATCCAGCCCAGCATTTCACATGATGTACTCTGCATATAAGTTAAATAAGCAGGGTGACAATATACAGCCTTGATGTACTCCTTTCCCCATATAGAACCAGTCTGTTGTTCCATGTCCACTTCTAACTGTTGCTTCTTGACCTGCCTACAGATTACTCAGGAGCAGGTCAGGTGGTCTAGTATTCCCATCTCTTGAAGAATTTTCCACAGTTTTTTGTGATCCACACAGTCAAAGGCTTTGGTGAAGTCAATAAAACAAAAGTTGTGTTTTTCTGGAACTCTCTTGCTTTTTTGATGCTCCAGCGGATCTTGGCAATTTGATCTCTTATTCCTTGCCTTTCTAAATCCAGCTTGAACATCTCGAAGTCTGTGGTTCAGGTATTGTTGAACAACAGCCTGGCTTGGAGAATTTTGAGCATTACTTTGCTAGTATGTGAGATGAGTGCAATTTAGCAATAGTTTGAACATTTATTTGCATTACCTTTCTTTGGGATTGGAATGAAAACTGACCTTTTCCAGTCCTGTGGCCACTGATGAATTTTCCAGATTTTCTGGCATATTGAGTGCAGCACTTTCCCAGCATCATCTTTCAGGATTTGAAATAGTTCAACTACAATTCCATCACCTCCACTAGCTTTGTTCGTAGTGATGCTTCCTAAGGCCCACTTGACTTCACATTCCAGGATGTTTGGCTCTAGGGGAGTAATCACACCACTGTGGTTATCTGGTTTACGCATTTCTTTTTTGTATAGGTCTTTTTGTGTATTCTTGCCACCTCTTCTTAACATCTTCTGCTTCTATTAGGTCCATACCATTTCTGTCCTAGATTGTGGCCATCTGTGCATGCAATATTCCCTTGGTATCTCTAATTTTTTTGAAGAGATCTCCAGTCTTTCCCATTCTATTGTTTTGCTCTATTTCTTTGCATTGATTGCTGAGGACGGCTTTCTTATCTCTCCTTGCTATTGTTTGGAACTCTGCATTCAAATGGGTATATATTTCGTTTTCTCCTTTGCCTTTAGCTTTTTTTGTTATATTGTGGCATGCTATATACTTTTATTAAATGATATTAACTATTTTTTTATAGTTTAAATGTGTAAGGATTTTCTTATTCTTCCAAATGGCCTATGTATCCAATAAGTTTCAAGGTGAGCACAACTCTTTTGACTTTATTTCTGAATAAATTTACTTTTTTAGACCACATTTGGAATCATGAGATGTTTATAGTTATTAAGAATGAACTAATGAAACAAAAACAAAAAAATACTTGAAATATTTGTTACTTTAAATGTTTATTTAAAATTTTTGTGTTTTTATTTAAATTCTTAGAATCTTTACCTGTATGATCCTTTCTCATTTTGAATTTTAGTCCTTTAATATCTTAAGATTTGTTTATATATAAAATATATAATACTGATGGTAGCACAAGCTATTCAATATGTGTCTAAACTCAAAAAATTGTGCATATTAATTAATTGTATATATTTTATATAGTTTTTAATACCAATTATACCTCAACATAGCTGAGAAAAATGAAATCTGTTTGTTCTTTAAATGAATAAATAAAATATGCCTTGTATTTGTATTTTTACATTTATATTTGAAATTGTATTCAAATTACCATTATGAAGTCAAGACAGCTACATTATAGGAAGAAAATCTATGGTGAGAATTTGGCGAAGATGTAAATACAGGTAGCATTTGGTGAGAAAGCTCTTAGACATAAAAAATTATACAAACGTGTGTGTGTGTTTATTTATTTATGTTTTTGAGGGAATAGCTAGATGTCCAATAGCTATGTCATAGAAAATGCATTTTGTTATTATAGCTGGAGAGTGTGACTAAGAACATGTTTTCAAATACAACTTAACTTCCCCAAAGAAATGTCTGGATGATTCAGTAAGTTTGGGAAATTCTTTTTTTAGATATTAAATTAGGAGCTTGTTTTAATTTGATTTAACATTTAAAAAGATCAAATTTGTAGCTCTATGAAAGATGACAAGATGGGACGGAAGAGTCTAATTTTGGTAATAAAAGTCAACTAAGAGTCTTCTCCACTACTCATGAAAAAAAAAAAAAAGAAAATTTAGGCATAAGAATCAAAACAGAAAGTAGGAAAATACTTTTCAAATTAAAAAAAAAGCCTTCAGTTCAGTTCAGCTCAAGTCAGTTGCTCAGTCATGTCCAATTCTTTGTGACCCCATGAATTGCAGCACGCCAGGCCTCCCTGTCCATCACCAGCTCCAGGAGTTCACTCAAACTCACGTCCATCAAGTCGGTGATGCCATCCAGCCATCTCATCCTTTGTCGTCCCCTTCTCCTCCTACTCTCAATCCCTCCTAGCATCAGAACCTTTTCCAATGAGTCAACTTTTCACATGAGGTGGCCAAAGTACTGGAGTTTCACCTTTATCATCATTCCTTCCAAAGAATATCCAGGACTGATTTCCTTTTGAATGGACTGGCATTAGGCAATATTTTAAAATTACCTACTAATTTGTGTATCAGCTTTGTATGGGCATTGGATATATAGAAGTAAACACTTTTTTGGGCAAATTATAGAGAATTTAATATACTAGGGAATGGAGTATGAACTAATGTAAGATAAGTGTCTATGGGTGTGAGGAAGAGGAAAGAGTCATGTTTAATGTCCCCAGTGTTTTCTTAGTAAAGCTAACTGGTTTTGTAACAATGTCATTTATCTAGGGGCCTCCCAGGTAGCACAAAGGTAAAGGGAATCTTTGGTCCCTGGGTCAGGAAGCTCCCCTGGAAGAGGAAATGACAATCCACTCCAGTATTCATGCCTGGAAAAATCCCATGGACAGAGGAGCCTGGTGTTCTACAGTCTAGGGGGATCACAAAGAGTCAGGCATGACCTAGTGACTAAGCAGAGCACACACACAACCTAGATAAAAATGTCACAAAGCAGTTACTGGTGAAGCATGATGGAAGAATGGAGGTAATAAGTGCTGGTTTTTAAAAGAATTTATTATGGTATGGAACTACCAGAGGCTGTCAGTACAAACTAAAATTTTATTGAAAATTATATACAGTCAATATTTTAATGGTAGAATATAATTAGAGTAAGTGATGTGTACAGTCTTATTGAAAGTTAAAAGGAAGAACTTATTAGGTTGAGGAAACAGAGAAAACTTACCAGTTGACATAAAGCCTCAAGAATGGGTAGGAGTTTGGCAAAAGTAAGGTGTGTTAGGGAGAAAATTTATTGAAGCAGAAGGTAAAACAAAAACATAACCAAGGAAACTTAAAAAAGTATAAGAGAAGGCCATTTTAGAAACAAATGGTATGTGCTTGGTTATGCACAGGATATAAGTACATAAAATTAATATAGTGCAAATGTATTTATTCATCTAGGGGAATAACTTTCATATTCTTCAATTATATTTTTATCTAATCTGCATGGTATCAATGATAATGCAAAGGTAAATTGAGGTAAAGAATGAATAAGACAAGTATGAGAGTTCTGTTTCTTTCATTGATGGTGTGGAGATTGTTTTTGTGTGTACAATGAAGAAAATCTGCCTTGAATTCTCCACACAAAGTAAGATGGAATTCTTCAGGCTGAATCTTGAACCAAAAGTTTTATAACAGTTTAGAGAGAAAAGTTTCTTAATAAAAGGCACATATTGACTTAAAGGATGCAATGCCATGCAAGGTCCAGGTAAGACTGCATTACTGGCATAGAAATGTATAGACTTCATGGATTATTAACACATATACATTTGCTTGCTTGAGGTTAAAGGAGCAGAGGCTTTTTAATTACCTGTGATTTCTATGCTTTGCATGGTGAATATCTTCTTATAGTGACACACCGGAAGAGAGATATCACCTATCAGAGGAAAAGAAATATACTCACAGAATGTGAGAAAAAATATGAGTGAAGAACTATGCATGTAATAGTATTTCGCTAGGTACAAGTAGGTGCATGGTAATGCCATTGATCTGGATAAAAGTTTGTGAATAAAGGCTTTGTTACAACAGAGAGTAACAATAAATAATTATATATATATATATATATATATATATAAAATATTGTTTTTCAGTCTCTCAGTTGTGTCTGACTCTGTGACACCATGTACTGCAGCATGCCAGGCTTTCTTGTCTTTCACTATCTCCCTGAGTTTGCTCAGACTCATGTGCATTGAGTCAATGATGCTATCCAACCATCTCTTATATCTAATTTATCATTCTTAGGAAAGTTCTAATGGAGCATACAAGTGAGAACTCAGAGAAATTGTCATATGGTGAACATTGACACTGATACATACAGAAGACCTTTCTTTAATTTTTGTCTTCTGAAACAAAGGACAGAAAATGCCTTTGAATTTGCATTTCCTTCTGGTTGAACACTGAGCTACAGTCAATGTTGTATAAGTCCATTCTAATTTCATCTTTATCTCTATTTACATGTCACTTTCTCAAACAAATTTTCACTCAAAAAAACTAAGATATTCACCAGTCATGATTTTTGCCATGTCCTAATTTTCTTTGTAATGATTTCTCACTTCTTGGCATTATATTGTGTATGCTATTTGTCTGAAGTTATTAGTTTGAAATAATTTAATAATAATTTTGGAAGTAGGGCAGATAAACTAGATAGTGGTTATGATCTCATCTTAGCCAGTGCTACAGTTAGAAAAATTGATTGCTATTTATTTTACACTATAAAGTTACTATTAAGAATCAAAATATTCTTTGCCTGTTAGAAGGACAAAAGCTTCTTAGTTCAATCATAAATCATGCAATGCTAATGTAAAATTGTGCTCCTGCTTTTGCGCTTTCTGTATCTGCAGTTGTAAATTTATTTTGGTGACTATCAAGGCAGAAACTGACTTCATCTTTTCCTTTGTTTTCTGATTGCAAGTAATTAGATTCTACAGAATATCTGGAGACTATAGCTTGTGTAGTTGTCGATCAAAGGGGCACAGATATTAAGACAAGATGGCAGTCTATGTGGTTCATTTGGTGTGGTTCATTTCTTTGGTTAGAAAAATGTAAATTTTTGTCATTTAGCCATTACTCAGGGAAAAGGAGATTAATGTTCTAATTTTAATTTCTCCTGTCACAAAGTATGCCTAATACCTGTTTTTCTTCCATTTTAAACTTTCATTGGCCTCTGAATATTACTTACATTTAGCAATAAGAGATATTTACAAGAAACCATGTATAGTCTTTCAGTTTTTTATTGTCTTACCCTGAGTTTTCAATGAGGCCTGACATTAGGTTAACAAGCTGTTACAGTGAAAAGCTTTATGAGAAAAATTTAACTGGTATTTCAGGTTTCCAGGGATAACAACCAGCAGCTAAACCATTAAGGTAACTACAGGGAAAGAGAAGTGAACTGAAGTTTCTCAGACCAAGAAATAATAGATCTAACTAAACTAAATTCTCTGAATAATAATAAAAAAGTGAATTATCTAAAATATAGAGAGGAATTTTAAGCCAATCCTGAGTCACTGGCAGTATCTCATTTTAAAAGAAGTCACTCAGGAGAATGACTTTTAAAAAAGCAAAATTAGAGCATATTTATTTTTTCACCAATAAATGTAGTGATATTCATAAATAATTTAATTTAAGTATTCCCTGGTGGCTCAGAGGTTAAAGCATCTGCCTGGAATGCGGGAGACCCAGGTTCGATCCCTGGGTTGGGAAGATCCCCTGGGGAAGGAAATGGCACCCACTCTAGTACTCTTGCCTGGAGAATCCCATGGAGGGAGGAGCCTGGTAGGCTACAGTTCATGGGGTCGCTAAGAGTCGGACACGACTGAGTGACTTCACACACCACCATACTGATTACTAAGGAAAATGATCCATAATTATTTAAAGGAGGATTTACCCTAATATTTTATACATACTAGGAAGAGAGAACAGATGCTTTTTGTGTTTATTTAGTTTGAAGCTTATAACATGGAAGTAATTGTTTTATATTCCACTTACCACAGTTCAAATGCATCTTGCAGTAAATATTTCTAAAAACAAAGTATGTTTTAATGATATTTAGATAAATGTTTAGATTTTTATCTAAAAAGGAATCCTGTCTCAAATTTACAATCATCTTGATTATTTTTCAACAGAACATGTAGAAAATTTGCTATGAATTCATGAAAGGGGTGGCATGGGTAGAGGTGGGAGGGAGGTCCAAGAAGGAGGGATTATATGTATACATATAGCTGATTTATTTCTTGTATAGCAGAAACTAATGCAACATTGTAAAGCAATTGTACTCCAATAAAAATGCTTTTAATAAATCATTCAAAAGTAATTAAATGCTTTCAACATTTGATTTGACCTATTTGGTTTTGTCAATTTTTAACAATAAAAGGAATGGAGAAATATAATTTCAGTGTTTGTATAATATGGCACATACTATAAATTATTTCATTCTTATATATAAGTATTCAGAGAAGGGTGACATGTACACTTAACATACTTAACATAACAATTCAATCTGTTAGATTTGCATCTAGTTTCCTTGGCTGCCAGGACATTGATTGTCACATTTATAGAAATGTTTAAGAAACTGTCAGCCAAAGTAAGAGAATCTGATGGACTCCTCACTGTAGAAAGGAGTGATTACTGGAAATGTGATCTCTAATGCTTCAAAGTGTATTGATTTCAATTTACTTTCAATAATTTTTGTTCTAAAGCTGAATGCAGACTCATTAAAACGCATAATTAGGAGGAGAAGTTGAAAACTTGCTACCAGCTATAGGCAATGTGTTCAGCTGGGAACACCGCCATTCATCCATTTGCCTCCTCGTAAAATTACCTAATTCTTTAAATCTCAGAACAAAAAAGCCCTGGGGAATGAACAAAGATCACCTAGTCTATAGAAAAAGCCTACTTTAATATAACCTCATATGTAATTAATGACTGAAAATAACAAAATTATTTTAAAATCTCATATAAATTGCTTGTCTCTTTCCTTTATCTCCTCAATTTACATTTAGTTGCAGATTCTGCAGGGAGAACTGAATGTCCATGTATTATATACTGTATCATTTATGATGAAATGTGTAGGACCATTCTTTGTGTCACATGGATTTGAGTGTGTTTTGTTACGCCACAAGCAGATTAGATTCTAGGAGATTTTGGATTTTATCTCCCTGGGTTAATTACTCTGGGTGTATGTACAGATGCAAAATAACAGGGTTTTATGGCATATGGAAGTTCTGAATCTTAGTTGAACCTGGCAAATGTGACCTAGTTTCAATGATGAAAAATATTAAGTTTATAACTAGATATAAAATGACAAGAATAATATGATAAAATCCCTTCTTATATAATAGCTAATCAGTTTATGCAGCCTTGGTCATTAAATAATAATTAATAAACCTATATTGATTAATTAAAAGATAAATTTCACTCTATTATAAGCTACTGTATGTAAAATGGATAGCTAGTGGAACATTGCTGTATGACACGGGGAGCTCAAGCCATGCTCTGTTATAACCCAGAGGGGTGGGATGTGGTGAGGGGTAGGGGAGAGGTTCAAGAGGGAAGGGACATATGTATACTTATAACTGATTCACATTGTTGTATGGCAGAAACCAACATAACACTGTAAAGCAATTATTCTGCAATTAAAAGTTGAAAAAACAGGGTAATTATCTTGTAATTGTTTTATATGTATTGCCTCCATGAGAAGAGAAAATGAATAGTTTATAGAGTTATAAATCTTCCAGATCAAGATGTTAAACTGAGCACCTGTGAGACCCTTCTTACAAGCAAGATCTTATTTAAATTATTTTAAATGTAAAATGATTTAAATATCTAACATGCTAAAGAAAAGAAAGGGGCATCAGTATTGAGAAATTTCAATATATTTATAGGAAGTCAATAAATAGATGGATAATTTATAAAATGGATATAAAAACAGCAAATTGGAATATATGCAGAGAGAACTTCATAGTGGGAGCATATATCAGCACTATTGCACATGAACAAACTTGTCGCAACAAGTAGCAAATAACAAAATTATGCAAAGAAATAACACTTTTAAAAAGGGAAAGAAATTGAACAAAAAGGAAGGGATTTTGGATAACCTGAGCTAAAGTTTTATGGAACTTCAAGGCTAATAAATCAAGCAATAGAGGTACAAAAATGTTATCTAGAAATATAGTAATAACCCTCAGATGATTAGATGAAAGAAAAAGAAATCATTGAATGGAATCAACTTGGGAAGTGGTGGGCAGGGGAGAAAAAAAGGAGTGAGAAAAATGTATTTCTTCTCATTATAATTCCTACTGTGCAATTTCACTTTTTAACACAATGGTTATGTTATTTTCACTAATAATACAATAATATAAACCCTGTTCACATTTGAACCCAATCAATAGTGGCATGATGAACTCACATAAATCCCATGGGAAAAATGATGAATGCTCATAAAAAACGTTTGAAAGTTAATTATATTTTAAGATATTGTCACTTACTATGAAATATTTCTTAATTGCTAATGCTGGGAAATAATGAGCTATGTTTGTATAAATAGTTTCCTGAAGAATAGTTTTCTCCTTTCAAATGAGAACCTTAAAGTATTGTGTAACTAAGCTACATGGGAAAAGGAATGACTCAGGAAATAAGTTTATTCTACACAACTTAAACTCTTAGTGAATGAATACCCATATGATCTATGTTATTTAGTCACTAAGTCATGTTCAACTGTTGAGGACTCCATGGCCTGTAGCACACCAGGCTTCTCTGTCCTTGTCCTTCCCCTCCCTGTCCTATCTCCTGGAGTTTACTCAAACTCATGTCCAGTGAGTCAGTGATGTCATCCAACCATTTTATCCTCTGTCACCCCCTTCTCCTCCTATATTCAATATTTCCCAGCATCAGGGTCTTTTCCAATGAGTCATCTCTTTGCACCAGGTGGCCAAATTTATTGGAGCATCAGCTTCAGCATCAGTTCTTCCAGTGAATGTTCAGGGTTGATTTCCTTTAGTATTTGACGAATAATCTCCTTGCTGTCCAAGGGACTCTCAAGAGTCTTTTCCAGCACCACAGTTTGAAAGCATCAATTCTTTAGCATTCAGCCTTCTTTATGGCCCAAATCTCTTTAGAAAAGCTAAAAACAGATTTGACTATTCAAAACTTTTCCAGCAAAGTGATGTCTCTGCTTTTTAATATGCTCTCCAGTTTTGTCATAGCTTTTCTTCCAAGGAGCAAGGGTCTTTTAATTTTGTGGTTGCAGTCCCTGTTTGCAGTGATTATGGAGCCCAAGAAAATAGAATCTGTCACTGTTTCCATTTCCTCCTCCATTTCTTTGCCATGAAGTGATGGGACCAAATGTCATGATCTTGGTTTTTTGAATCTTGAGTCTTAAGCCAGGTTTTTCACTCTCCTCTTTCACCTTCATTAAGAGAAGAGGCTCTTTAGTTCCTCTCCTTTAAGTATATTTTTCTATAGATATTGGCACACTAGTAAAATATTCACATTGTGCATAGACAGTTCAGTGAACAATTAGAGTTTCTGAAAACTAAACAAATGCAAAATGACTGCATAAAATTTTTATTGGCAGTAACTGCTGGGAAATTATAGATTTGCTTCTCCAGCCTGATAAAAATACATTTCAACACAAATTCAATCCTTGAAATAATTATTGAGAAATAAATATAAACCAAGAGCTAATGTTTTTGCTTACATCATTTTGGAGTAAAGCCTTTAGAAGTGTCATCTGTGAATATGAAAAACAATCATATTCATGAATGGGAAAGAAAGATTCATCATATTCTTGACTGGAATGGCATGCAAACTGTTTGCATCAGAATATGCTGAGTATAAGAATAGAAGAGAATGATAACATGCCTCAAGATAGAGTAATAAATAATGTCTACTGCTCTGATTTTATAGATGATGGCTCACCTGCTCTTTTCTGGGCTGCATAAATGCCACTCGCCACAGTTGTGTGAATCACAGTTGCCTGATCAGCACTTCCGTTGAGCAACAGTACAGTCAATATATCTGATTTTTATTCCAGGAAGCCTTTGTTTTTATAAATTCTAAGAAACTATGCCACATTTAGGATTTTGTGCCAATCATACAGCTTTAGTGACTCAGTTACGGAAAGTAGAAATTTAAATCTAATGTGAATTATTTGTTTTTTATGAAATAAATTTGATAACCTTTCACGAGAAAGGATAAACCAAGCTTTAAATGGTCTGAATTATTACGCAACATTAATGGACAAGCAATATCAAAAGATACCATGAAATGAAGTAAGACACAGACTACTGAAGCTTTTATTTTGTAGTTTGAATAAATCATAAATAATTATAGGGATTCTCTATGTATATCACTTTGCTGTACAATTTTTATTAGAAAAGAAGAATCACTTAAGTATTTGCTATATATTTTTTTAACAATAATCCTCTATTCAGAGACTACTTAAATTTAAGAAGCATTCATTTAAAACTTTCAGCTGCTCTACACCCTCAAACATCTGGAAGGAGAAAGTACCTACCTATAAGTCCTATATACAAACAAAGAAAGTAAAGATAGCAAAACATAACCAGATTTTGCTATATCTTTTGCCTTAATATTAGCTAATTTGACTAAAATTATTTTGATAAAGTAAAGCATCCATCCCATAGTTTCCAATTGCTGATTATGCTATTTTTATATGTTTGTTTTAGTCACATAAATATTTTAAAATTTCAAATGTTTCTTTATGAAGAGAAAAATAAATATGAATGCCAAAATTTGTAGATACTATTAATTCAGTCAACATTATTTTTACCAGGAGTGGGTTGTTCAAACTCCTCACATTCTGAAGATCTTTAGCACTAAGCCTTGATTGACATTTTGGGTTATCAGCTTTATAAATTATAAACTATTCACTGTATTTTGGGATCTTTGGATGGCCCTTTCTCAAAAATACATCTAGGTAAATTATTATAATTTTAAATTATCTATTAAAATTATTTAAAATATTATTTGAGCAGAAAATTTATCTTAGGAAATTCACATCTATAGCATATAAATGTTATATGAAAAGTTATTTTCCTTTTTGACAAAAAATATGTGATTTTATTCAAACTAAGTAATGTATAGGCAGAAAACGACAAACCAAAAACAGATATGTCAAGGTAATACTATAATATGAATTCAAATTTTTGTAAATATAAATTGAAATATGAGAATCTCTATTTCTGCTTGCCAAGTGTGCACATACACCTATGCAGAAAGTTTTCTTCTGAACACTCAAGACACATAACCTCAAAATCAACCCCAGACATGCGATATGAAGCCTAAGGCCATATCATATTGCCAGAGAATCAACTTAGACTAGGAATGGTGCTGGCAATTATCTCATTTATTATTTAGGGAAATAAGACCAGATTAAATAAGACCAGTTACTTGTTTATGGTCAGTTAGAGTGGGCAATAAGTGACTTCAGCAAAGAAGTCACATATCTGCTAATTCATCCATTTGTTTATATTTCTATCCCTTTATGCTTGCTTCCTTCTCTCCTTCAATTCCTTATCTACCTGTTTCAAAATACAATTTGAATACATTTCCCCAATAAAGTCTGTCATTATAGCCCATAGAAAGGTTAAATTGAATTTAAGTAACTCTATTTTTTTCATTCATCACTAATTACACCATATTATTTTATAAATATTTGAGGATTTTTATATGTAAAGTTTAATTTTTTTCTTATCCTCTCAAGGACAAAATTCTTAGTACTTGGTACAGTTTCTAGAAGCCAGCAAGCATCTAATAAACATTATAAAAACAATAAGTGTGTCATGATCCTGTACATAAATGCCAGAATATAAATTATATATATATATATATATATATATACTCATAAGAACTGCTTTGCTTATGCCTAAATGAATTTTAATAGGTCCTATAGACATGGGACTACCCCATAGTGCTTACCCCACACATTAGATTTGCTCACATTTTTAACATAACATACCAGTACTAAGATTTATACCTAGATTCTTAGTTAAATCTTTAGTAATTTAATCTGTATACTTCCAATGCAATAAATCATAACCTGAGTAAAACAGCTCTTCTAGGTTCTCTGAATCCTCACAAGTTGTCAGGTCTGCCAGTCCTATGAACCCCATGCAGACCCCCAGATCACTTCTTTTGGAGAACATGGCCCCAATTCCACATCATTCTTGTTGATCTAATAATCATAAGGCCCACCTATCACTGATTACATGTTTGGTTCTCTTACAAGATAGGCTATACAACCGCTCTGTTGAGCAGAGAAATAGAAGCATTGGAAGTGTTTGCAGTTGAATCACATGCTAAAAATATAGACAGATGACCTCCAAATCCTTCTACAATTATGGTCCTGGTCCTTTCTAAGGCTGTATGTGTTAAGCAATTTCTTTTATTTGAGCTAAACTTTATATTTCTAATATTTCATTAATATTGTTTGCCTTAAGATACTCAAAATTGGTTCCATTTTTTTTTTTCTATCATAGAAAGCAATAGCAGTAAATCAGGTCATTGGTGATGGAATTTTAATATGATAAACAATAGCTAGAATGAGGATTGATTTGATTTGAAAATCAGTTCAGTCACTCTGTCGTGTCCGACTCTTTACAACCCCATGAATTGCCATACGCCAGGCCTCCCTGTCCATCACCAACTCTCAGAGTTCACTCAGACACACGTCCATCGAGTCAGTGATGCCATCAAGCCATCTCATCCTCGGTCGTCCCCTTCTCCTCCTGCCTCCAATCCCTCCCAGCATCAGAGTCTTTTCCAATGAGTCAGCTCTTCACATGAGATGGCCAAAGTATTGGAGTTTCAGCTTCAGCATCATTCCCCCCAAAGAAATCCCAGGGCTGATCTCCTTCAAAATGGACTGGTTGGGTCTCCTTGCTGTCCAAGAGAATCTCAAGAGTCTTCTCCAGCATTACAGTTCAAAAGCATCAGTTCTTTGGTGCTCAGCTTTCTTCACAGTCCAACACTCACATCCGTACATGACCACTGGAAAAACCATAGCCTTGACTAGACGGACCTTTGTTGGCAAAGTAATGTCTCTGCTTTTGAATATGCTATCTAGGTTGGTCATAACTTTACTTTTTTAAGGAGTAAGTGTCTTTTAATTTCATGGCTGCAATCACCATCTGAAGTGATTTTGGAGCCCCCCAAAATAAAGTCTGACACTGTTTCCACTGTTTCTCCATCTATTCCCATGAAGTGATGGGACCAGATTCCATGACCTTAGTTTTCTGAATGTTGAGCTTTAAGCCAACTTTTTCACTCTCTTCTTTCACTTTCATCAAGAGGCTTACCGAAAGGAATTAAGAAAGCTGTACAGTTTTTTTTTTCCTTGTTTACTTTTACACAGAGATTTATCATTTCCTGAACATTAAGAGGAAAATTACTGTAAAAAGATAGGGTGAAGAATATCAGATTGCCATTTGTACAAAGTCTGTTCCGCTCTTTTCCTTGATGGGAAAATATTGAATCACTGATTCTCTTCATCTGTATTTTTTGGTTTTGTTTTGCCTATATATATCCTATCACTCGACAGCTCATGGTATGATTGACATTTACACTGTTTCCAACTTTTTGTTACTATAAATAATGCTGTTATGAAAATTTGTATACATTTTTTTGTGTACATAGTTTAAATTTCCTCTGATATATGCTTAAGAGTAGAATTACCAGATTATAGGGTAACTGTATCCTAAACCTTTCAATACCAGCCAATTTATTTTTGAAAGCAACTGAACAATTTTACATTCCTACCAGTAATATATGATTGGGTTAAAGTTCTCCCTATTGTTGTCATTCCTAATTGTTACCTGTCTTTTACTTATTGCTATTGTAGTAAGTGTAAAGTGGTGTCTCGTTGTGGTTTTAATTTTCATATTCTTAATGGCTAAGATTGTTGAGCACCTTTTCAGGTGCTTATTACACAATTTTTATATCTTCAGAGAAATTTCTATTCATGTTGCTTGTCTTCTATTCATCTTAGAATTAACTTCTGCATGTTTGTATTATTGAGTTGTAATAATATATATTCTAAATAAAGTCCCTTATCAAATATTTTCAACTTTGTAAATATCTTTCCCATTTAATGAAAATATTTCCCAATTTGTCCTTTCATTTTGTTGATATAGTCCTTTGAAGCACTGAAGCTTTTTAATTCTGATGAGGTTTAATTAATCTACTGTTTATTTTGTTACTTATAATTTGGGCAGTATTTCTAGAAAGGCTCTATCTGACTCAAAATCATAAGGCTTAAATCTTATTTTATCTTCTTCTGTTTTACAGGTTTAGCTTTCTCATTGAGGTCTGTGATACAGCTTAAGTTAATTTTTGTTGTAAGGGTCTGTCTTATGTTTCCGCTATGGTAATCTAATTGTCTCAGAACTTTTGTTTAAAATTAAAAAAATGCTTTCTAATTGAATTGAATTGAACTCTTTTGAAAATCAATTGATCATTAATGTAAAAGTTTAGTTCTAGACTCTCAATTCTATTTTATGCTTATATGGCTATCTTTGGGTCAATACTATACTATTTTGATTTCTTTAGCTTTCTCTAAGTTTTGAATTTGCACAGTATGAATCTCTTCCAAATTTGTTCTCTTTTTTTTTCCAGTCAAAATAAATAAATTTGTTCTTTTTAAAGAGTGTTTTGTCCACTCTTAATTCTTTCTATTTCCATACTAACTTTAAAATGTTTGCCAATATCTGTTAGCAAAGCACCTAGCACTTTGGTAAGAACTGTATAGACTCTGTAGATCAACTTGGGGAATATTTGAGATTGATTCCTGTTGAAGAATATATCACCATCTCCACTAGACATGTAAAAGAAAGTGAAAGCGTTGGTTGTACAGTTGTGCCCGACTCTTTGCAACCCCATGGACTGTAGCCCACCAGGCTACTCTGTCCAAGGAATTCTTCAGGCAAGAATACTGGAGTGAGTAGCCATTCCCTAATTCACAGTATCTTCTAGACCCAGGTATTGAACCTAAGTCTCCTGCCTTGCAGCAAATTCTTTACCCTTGAGGTAACAGAGAAGCCCAGACATTAGAATGTCCCAGTAAAAAATAAGAATTATTTCTCATTGTCAGGTGAATAAAATGAGCAAATAAATTAGTCCTACTTTGGACAGGTGTGATATAACTTCAGTTCCTAAATAACAGATGCACAAGCAGGCGTTATCAGGTCCCAGCTGCAGATACATAAGTGGACACATCCTATACATTAAGGATGTTTTGTATCTTAGGCCAGAGCTTTGTTCTTGTCTACCTGCTGGCATTTGGACAACAGTCAATTTTCTGTCTGTAAATAAGAAAGGTCAAAAAATACTTTGACTCTTTCACTGTGATCCATATGTTACCCAGAAAAGTTCCTGGACTCTTTCTTAAAAAAAGAGAAAAGTCTTTCAGTGTTATATTTTTAAACCCACTTCATGCGTTTCATGCTGTCACCCTGGTGTGACACATTCAGATTTCTCCTTTGGAAATCCTCCCACAGTTTTCTCCATTATATTGCTGCATAGCATTTAGCACCATTAAACTCAGTATTTTTCATTATTATTGAATTCTTTTTTTTTTTTTTGCCCTAAAATGGTGTTTTAGCACTTGGACATACTTCTTTCTCTCCACCTTTTGAAGATAGAGATTTTTTTCTGACTCATTATTTGTTCAGCTTTTCTCTTCAAACACCACATTGACAATGGTCTCCTGCTGAATAAATGTTCAGCATGAGTTTGACATTAAAATCTTTCCCATCATGTGTTAGAGTTTATGAGTTGTTATAATATTAACACATCATTTGGATATTCATTATTAAAATTTTCATTCTGGTGCATATTCAGCAAGTTGAGGTAAACTGAATGTGTCATAATATGTATATTAACAGTTTTTCTTTTTTCAATATTTTAATGGAATATAATTGCTTTGCAATGTTGTGTTAGTTTCTGCAGAATGTGAGTCAGTCATACATGTACATATACCCCTTCCTTCTTAAACCTCCCTCCCACTCTCCCATTTCTCTCCTCCATGCCATCACAGGGCACCAAGCTGAGCTCCCTGTTCTATACAGCAGCTTCCCATTAGCTGTCTAGCTTACACACGGTAGTGTATATATTTCAGTGCTACTCTAAATTCTTCCAATTCTCTTTTCCAAATATCTCTGGGTGGGATATCCTTATGAAAAGAGATATCTTTCGGCTCATAATTATATTCTACAGATCTATCATTGTACATGAACGTACACTCATGCTCACACGCACACATACACATATTTTTTCCTTCCATAACTATTAGGATCTGTAGTATAGGTCAACTAGAAATTGTTTATCCATAGGGAGATTTCTGAAAAGGAATTCATGATACAATAAATACTTTTTTTCTTATGTCCTTGGAAAAATGAGTGTCTTTTTTCTTTGCAGAATGGTAGTGATATAATAGGTTAAAGGGTACTACTTATGTGTTTTCTATTTAACAGAATGGATAAAATAGATTTACTATGTCAATAGCTGCTCCTGGGAGCCAGGAAAGTATTGATTTCACCATTAAGGAGACCATAGCTACAAATGGAATCTTAACTTCATTAAGCTTAAGTAAGCACATTGCCATTACCCTAGACCCATCTGTCTTTTTCCATTGGCTGATCAAGAGTATCAAATGGGTTGTAATAGAAATCACAGCACTTGTAGTACAGTATAAGAGCAAAGGTATTGAAGTCCAAGTGCCTAGGTGCAAACAGTGTAATATGAACTAGCGTTGGGACTTCAGTATGCTATTTAATGTATAAATAAACTCTGGGATTCAGCTAAATAAAATGAGAATAGTAATTGTACCTGCTTCCTAGAGTAGGGATTGAGGTGCAATGAGATATTATATGTAATATTATCTTGTATCAAAAAAGTAACATAATAATTGCAATTACTCATTATTCACAATGAGCTTTTACATATATTTTTGATAAATTTAAGAAGATTCGAATGTTTAGCTTGGAATATCTTGGGCAATCCATCACTGTATTTTAACAAAAAGTGTTTATTGAAATTCAGGATACATGTGTGGCTATTTTTTATGAAAGAAAAGTTCTATGTATTTTGTGGCACTAGGGATCTCCGGCAAAGTGTGCACAAGAGTTAACATACTAATGAAGAACAAGGAGAAACAATAACTGATGAGTGTATGTGTTAATTAGAATTTTAGATTGATAAATACAGTCAAACTACCCTAATCTACAAGTAGACATAGGTAGAATTTATTTGAAAAATAAATTAATTTTTAAAGGGGCTACCGCTCATTGATTTATATTACTCAAAGAAACTTATAATGAAAATCCTGGATGAGGCTGTTGGACAAGCAATTTCTTTCATCTTGAAAAAAAAAAATATAAAAGAGGGAAAGGAGGGAATTGGATCCATCAGAGAGCACACACAAAAGGAAATACACGTGCAAATTAAGGCAAAGGTATTATCAGACACTACTTGCATCTATCTGAAAAAAATGGAGACACAGACATATACATATACATATACATATACATATACATATACATATACATATACATATACATACACATACACATACACATACACATACATATACATATACCTATACCTATACATATACATATACACACACACACAAACCCGGGTCTGTGTTTCGGGGGCGCCACCGCCGCCTCGGCTGCTGGGAGGCCAGGGAGCGCGGTGCGAGAAGGAGGCGGCGCCGCCGGCTTTGATTGCTAAGAAGCCTCGAAAACCGATCTCTGGTCCTGTAATCACGAAGCTGATCTTTGCAAAACCAATTAATAGTAAAGCAGTTACAGGACAGACAACTCAAGTATCACCACCAGTCATTGCAGACAGTGAAATCAACTGTGCAGACCATCACTGTTGGAGGCGTGAGCACATCACAGTTTAAGACAACTATTCCTCTGGCAACTGCTCCCAATGTCCAGCAGATTCAAGTGCCTGGAAGCAAGTTTCATTATGTCCGACTTGTTACTGCCACAACAACCAGTAGCTTAACCCAGCCAGTTAGTCAGAATCCTAGTACAAACACTCAGCCTTTCCAGCAAGCACTAGCCTACTTTTAGGGGAAGGAAATGGCAAACCACTCCAGTGTTCTTGCCTGGAGAATCCCAGGGACGGGGGAGCCTGGTGGGCTGCCGTCTCTGGGGTCGCACAGAGTCGGACACTACTGAAGCGACTTAGCAGTAGCAGCATACACACACATATATTTATAAATACAAATATATGTGAAGTATGAGAGATATAGCAGTATCCCATAATAACTGTAAAAGCCACTAATTAAATGAAATACATTGGTCGACATTAAAATATAAAAGTTCAAAAATTAAGAGAAAAAATATTTCCCTGAAATTCAAATATTTCTGCCTGGTTCTCTAGGGGTACTAGCTATGCATAGGTAAATAACAATCCTAGTCCAAATATCTTCTTAAAGGTGATTCCACAGTTTGGAATAGAAAATGCAGAAATCATGGAGCAACCTCTCTTATCCTCTTTTAAGGAGAAGATTTTTTTCTCAGTCTCCTATTCCCTAAAATAAGAGCAGAAAGCACAAATATGAGTGTACAGAAAAGGAGGAAAAGGAGGAGGAAGAAGAAGAGAAATCTTTATGGTCTCAATGGATATAAAGTAAACAGAAATAACAAGTGTTAAGAATGGTTGTGAAGAATGCATGGTGAAAGAATGTCTGAGTTGCTTTATCTGCGTAATAGAGGATATCTTGGTTACATGAAGAAAGGAGGAGGTTTCACTGGCAGAGCACATTTATTCAGTCCCATAGTGAGAACTTCTGTATTTTTATGGTCCTCACATGACTTTTAGATACAAAGCCTACTAGGTGAGAATGTCTATATTTTATTTACAACGAAATATTGTAATTTCACAAGTATCTATGGTTAGTTCTGAAAGCTAATGAAACTGAATAGGTTAATTTTTAGAAAAAGACATTTATAGGGTCTACCCACACCTCAATTTTTTAGTGGCAGTGAAGTCAACCTTCACTGAACTGAACTTTGACTATGAAAACAAACAAACAAACTCTGCTTATATCCTATAAAGCCAGATATTTATGAATAATAACCCACCTTGTGCTTAAAGATGCATTTAATCAGTTGTGGAATGTCATTAAAAAAATGACTGAATTTTTAATAAGTTGTATCAGAAGGACTAAAGAGAAAGTATGGACTAAGTATTTGAGCAAGATACAGAAAATGGATGTTTTCAAACATCTCATTTCTAATTAAATTATATGGGAAGGAGGTTTTTATACTAGACTCTTTAAGCTCAGCACTTCCTTTGCAATAGCTAGGACTAGCCAGCTAGATTACAAAAATATTTTTTTAAAACAATGAGGATACAATAAACAAAAACAGCAAGGATAGGAATAGCTAAAATCCTAAGGAGAATGTCTCAGTCCATTGCAAGCTGAGGGTCACTGGATGTTTTCTTTACAGGAGGATATAGACAATTCTGAGGGTTAGTGAGGATTTTATGTGGAAATGAGAAAAACATGGAGACTTTCAGACTTGGAAATTGTTAGAATAGGGAAAAGGAGTCCAGAATGGCAGTGGCTAAAAGAAAAATAAGGGAAAAGCCCACAAAAATAGAACAAAGGAAGTTCCAAGGACCAGAGTGAGGATGTCAGGTGAAAGAAACAGCCCTCCGGGATAGCCCAATTTAGACTGGGCAGGCACAGGGGAGGAGAAAAAAAAAAATAAATAAAGGATGAAAAATTGACCCTTGGCTTTTCTTATCTTCTCATATTGTGGGTTGGCCTACCCTCACACCTTGAAGATGTATTATCCTTTGCTTATCAAATAAAATTGAGCCTTAACATGAAGCTGTAACACTGGTCGATCCATTACTTCAAATTTTTGCTGCGGTGAGACAGAATCCAAGATATTACAAGCTCCGCTGACAAAATCATCCACAATTGCACAGCTAGTTCCCCCTATAGGATATTTGGGAAACACACTGGAGACTGTGGGCATCATGAAAGAAGCTTTTAGTTGATGTCGACTAAAAAAATACACACAACCTAAAAGCTGAGAGTTAGTTTCTTTTTTTTAATTAAATTCATATGTTTATAATTGAAGGATAACTGCTTTCCAGTATTGTGTCATTTCAGTTCAGTTCAGTTTCTTAGTCATTTCTGACTCTGTACAACCCCATGGACTGCAACACTCCAGGCTTCCCTGTCCATCACCAACACCCAGAGCTTACTCAAACTCGTGTCCATTGAGTCAGTGATGCCATCCAACCATCTCATCCTAAGTCATTTTCTGCTCCTCCTGCCTACAGTTTTTCCCAGCATCAGGGTCTTTTCCAGTGGGTCAACTCTTCGAATGAGGTGGCCAAGGTATTGGAGTTTCAGCTTCAGTATCAGTCCTTCCAGTGAATATTTAGGATTGATCTTTAGGATTGACTGGCTGGATCTCCTTGCGGTCCAAGGGACTCTCAAGAGTCTTCTCCAACATCACAGCTCCAAAGCATCAATTCTTCAGTGTTCAGCTTTCTTTATAGTCTAAATCTTACATCTATACATGGCTACTGGAAAAACCTTAGCTTTGACTAGATGGACCTTAATTGGCACAGTAATATCTCTGCTTTCTAATATGCTATCTAGGTTGGGTATAACTTTTCTTAGAAGGATCAAGCATCTTTTAATTTCATGGCTGGAGTCACCATCTGCAGTGATTTTGTAGCCCAAGAAAATAAATTATCTCACTGTTTCCATTGTTTCCCTATCTATTTGCCATGAAGTGATGGGACTGGATGCAATTAACTTAGTTTTCTGAATGTTGAGTTTTAAGCCAACATTTTCATTCTCCTCTTTCACTTTAATCAAGAAGCTCTTAAGTTCCTCTTCATTTTCTGCCATAACTGTGATATCATCTGCATATCTGAGGTTATTGATATTTCTCCCGGCAATCTTAATTCCAGCCTGTGCTTCATCCAACCCGGCATTTCACATGATGTACTCTGCATAGAAGTTTAATAAGCAGGGTGACAATATGCAGCATTAAGGTACTCCTTTCCCGATTTGGAACCAGTCTGTTGTACCATGTCCAGTTCTAACTGTTGCTTCTTGACCTGAATACAGATTTCTCAGGAGGCAGGTCAGGTAGTCTGGTATTCCCATCTCTTGAAGAATTTTCCAGAGTTTGTTGTGATCCACACAGTCAAAGGCTTTCGCATAATCAATAAAGCAGAAGTGGATATTTTTTCTGGAACTCTTGCTTTTTTAATGATCCAACAGATATTGACAATTGATCTCTGATTCCTCTGCCTTTTCTAAATCCAGCATGAACATCTGGAAGTTCATTGTTCATCTACTGCTGAAGCCTCACTTGGAGAATTTTGACCATTACTTTGCTAACTTGTGAGATGAGTGCAATTGTGCAGTAGTGCAAACATTCTTTTGCATTTCCTTTCTTTGGGATTGGAATGAAAACACCTTTTCCAGTCCTGTGGCCACTGCTGTTTTACAAACTTGCTTGCATATTGAGTGCAGCACTTTCACAGCAACATCTTTTAGGATTTGAAATAACTCAACTGGAATTCCATCACCTTCTCTACTTTTGTTTGTAGTAATACTTTCTAAGGCCCACTTGACTTTGCATTCCAGGGTGTCTGGTTCTAGGTGAGTGATCACACCATCGTGGTTATCTTGGTCATGAAAGTCTTTTTTGTATAGTTCTTCTTTGTATTCTTGCCACCTTTTCTTAATATCTTCTGCTTCTGCTAGGTCCATACCATTTCTCTCCTTTATTGTGCCCATCTTTGCCTGAAGTGTTCTCTTGGTATCTCTAATTTTCTTGAAGAAGGGAATTGCAAACCACTTCACTATTCTTGCCTTGAGTCCCTGTGAACAGCATGAAAAAGCAAAAAGATAGGACACTGGAAGAGGAACTCCCCAGGCTGGTAGGTGTTCAATATGCTACAAGAGATCAGTGAAGAAATAACTCCAGAAAGAATGAAGAGACAAAGCCAAAGCAAAACAACAACAACAACAACAACACCCTGTTGTGGGTGTAATTGATAATGGGAGTAAAGTTCGATGCTGTAAAGAGAAATATTGCATTGGAACCTGGAATGTTAGGTCTATGAATCAAGGTAAATCAGTAGTGGTCAAACAGTAGATGGCAAGAGTGAACATAAACACTTGAGGAATCAGTGAACTAAAATGGACTGGAATGGGTGAATTTAGCTCAGATAACCATTGATTGTATTTACTACTGTGGGGAAGAATCCCTTAGACGAAATGGAGTAGCCCCATATAATCAACAAAAGAATCTGAAATGCAGTACTTAGATGCAGTCTCAAAAATGACAGAATGATCTCTGTTTGTTTCCAAGGCAAACCATTCAATATCACAGTAATATAAGTCTATGCCCCAACCATTAATGCTAAAGAAGCTGAAGTTGAAAGGTTCTATGAATAACTACAAGACCTTCTAGAATTAACACCCAAAACTGATGTCCTTTTCATTATAGGGAACTAGAATGCAAAAGTAAGAATTCAGGAAACACCTGGGGTAACAGCAAATTTTGCCTTGCCATACAAAATGAAGCAGGTCAAAGGTTAACAGAGTTTACCAAGAGAACACACTGGTCATAGAAGACACCCTCTTCCAACAACACAAGAGGAGACTCTACACATGGACATCACCAGATGGTCAATATCAAGATTAGATTGATTATATTATTTGCAGCCAAACATGGAGAAGCTCTATAAAGTCAACAAAAACAAAACCAGGAGCTGTCTGTGGCTCAGATCATGAACTCCTTATTGCCAAATTCAGACTGAAATTGAAGAAAGTAGAGAAAACCACTAGACCATTCAGGTATGACCTAAATCAAATCCCTTACAATTATACAATGGAAGTGACAAATAGATTCAAGGGATTAGATCTGATAGACAGAGTACCTGAAGAACTATGGACAGAGGTTTGTGACAATGTACAAGAGGCATGGACTAAGACCATCCCCAAGAAAAAGAAACGCAAAAAGGCAAAATGGTTGTCTGAGGAGTCCTTACAAATAGCTGAGAAAAGAAGAGAAGCTGAAAGCAAAGGAGAAAAAGAAAGATATATCCATTTTAAATGCAGAGTTCCAAAGAATAGCAAGGAGAGATAAGAAAGCCTTCCTCAGTGATCAATACAAAGAAATAGAGGAAAACAATAGAATGGGCAAGACTAGAGATCTCTTCAAGAAAATTAGAGATATCAAGGGAACATTTCATGCAAAGATAGGCACAGTACTGTGTTAGTTTCTGCCAAACATCAACATGAATCTGGCATAGGTATATCTATGTACCCTCCTTTTTGAACCTCCCTCTCTCCCACCTTTCTCCTGATCCCAGCAGTCTAGGTGGTTACAGAGCCCTGGTTTGAGTTCTCTGAGTGGTACAGCAAATTCCTATTGGCTATCTTGTTTAAATATAATAGTGTATGTTTCCATGTTACTCTTGCCATACATCCCACCCTGGTTTTATTCCACAGGAAAGTTAGAACTTGACACCAGGAGACACTGAGAGGGCTAACTCTGAGGATGTAGGGGAGAAGTCAGGCTATATACAAGTTTGTAATAAGAGGCAGGTAATCTGAATATCAAAAAATTACTGTTAATTAAGAAAACAGTATTTCTCATATGAAGAGATTTAGTGATTTTCTGGTGGGCCACAGTCTGTGGGGTCACAATCTTAGTGACTGAACAACAATGCATGGGAAGGTGCAACTGTCCAAGATTGCTAACATTTCTTTCATATGTGTCTGTCTATCTGGGGACAGTCCTGCTTTCTTGACTGTTCATATCCCAACTCCTTGTTTACCTTATGAAATGGTAGATGGCATGGATAGCTGTTTCTCATATGCCCCCAGCTCCTCAGTGCTTACTAAGGAGAAAGTACCTAATGACTTCCAAATAGCTAGCTTTGTTTAACCTGGACTCAGAAATTTGCATTTGGAAAAGCCAATAGCTCAGTTGGTAAAGAATCAGCGACCCCAGTTTGCTTCCTGGGTCTGGAAGATCCGCTGGAGAGGGGAAAGGCTACCCACTCCAGTATTTTGGCCTGGAGAATTCCATGGACTCTATAGTCCATAGGGTCACAGAGTTGGGTACGACTGAGCAAATTTCATACTTCAGTTCATATTGTTTACTGGTAGGGCATAGAGCAGAAACATTTCATCACAATGGTGATGTGAAAATGTCTTTAGCTTCAAAGTCAGGAGTACTCAGTTTGGTGGAGGGAATGAATTTGTATCAAATATGTGATGTCCTTTCAATGAATTTGCCACATTTGAAGCTCTTCATGTGAGAGCCTTATGAGAAAAACTCAAAATCTTTCAGTACAAAGTTAAATCCCATTCAGTCTTCCCTGTGTGAAGAAAAGTTCTAGCAGTTGGCCAGAGCCCTGGGAAGAATATGCTAGGACAAACAAGATGGAATAAACCTTATCCTATTAGGAATTGACTTTTTTTTTTCTTTTCATAGAGTGAATCTTTTGAAAAATGCCATATATGTACTTCATGGTTCTTTTCTACAAAATTCCCAGCACACATGTGTGTGAAAAGGTACAAAATTATGACCAAAAATCAGACAAAAAGACTCCACATACTTGGATTCACAGATGATGCAGATATTAGAGTTAGCATAAAATGCTTCAGGAGAACTATGAAAAAGTTAGGAAAAAGCAGAAGCAATTTAAACTGTTGCAACAGAGCAATCTATTTAAAAGTTTCACATGCTTGTTTAATAACTGATTATAAAGCTATTTAATGTCCCATAGCACACCAGACAGTATGAAAAAGAGGATGACTAAACTAAGTAACAGATCAATAAAAATATCTAAATTGAAGTAGAAGAAAAAATAAAAACAGAAACAAGAGACAGAAATTCAATCAATGGTTCAAGAAGATTCCCTGGAGGAGCGCATGGCTACCCATTCCAGTATACTTGCCTAGAGAATCCCATGGACAGAGAAACATGGTGGCCTACAGTCCATAGAATCACAGTCAGACATGACTGACATGACTGAGCATGCATGCATGCAGCTGTGAAACTACAGTTACACTTTAAGAGGAGTATTTTCAAATATAAACCCAATAGATTTGGATTGAAAGATACAATTGGAAGTCAGTTTGCGCTATATCATCAGAAATAGAAGGTCTAAAAATTATTTAAAATTTCATAGAATGTTGAAGCCATTCTCTACCTTTTCAACGTGGTATTAAAAAAATAGTGAATACATAAGGAATGGAAGTATTTCTGCTTAAACATGCTGGATTTGGGGCCCTTTTAAATCTTTACTCATTCAATAAATTTCACTAAATCAAATCTTGTGTGTGTGTGTGTGTGTGTGTGTGTGTGTGTGTTTGAATAGGTAATTCCACCAGGGAAAGGAGAATGTGAGCAGCAAAAATGTGAAAGCAGAAATGCTAATTGACTTAACACTGGAGGAAAGTGAGGTATAAAGACATCATAGAACTCCGAGCAGAGTAGCATGACAACCCACTCTAGCATGCTTGCCTAGAAAATTCCATGGGCAGAGGAGTGGACTACACTCCATGGGATCACAAAGAGTCAGACACGACTAAACACACACATACCAGGACTTCCAAGTGACACAAATACTGTTTCAGCATTGTCATTCCAAAAAGAAGAAGAGAGCAGGAAAAAAAAATGAAAATCTAAGTAACTGTCTGAAATAATTTTTAAGAAAAAAGTCCTTTAGCTTAGTGGCATATTCCAGGCAGCCCTGAGACTGCCCCTTTTCCATATCAATAAAGGTTGGGGATTTATTCTTTAGAGAGGATTTAGTGCTTCATATCTATGTGAAGGATATCAGGCATATTGAGAGCAGGGAGACAAAACTGAAAACAGTTTAATGTGAGAGTTCTCATACTAAATGATTAGACACCTGGCCTTATGCTGATCTTGATTTTCAAAATCACTGTCAGCAATGTCTTTGCTCCCAAGTCAATAGACTTTGATAACTTTCTCTTTGGAATAGGACCATCTTGGATACTCCAATGAAAGAGGAACTTGTATACTCTGTAGTAAAGACTGTAATTGGAAACCTCCACACATACACAAAGCTTCTAATGGTTTCGATATTTATCTCATAAATATCACCTGAAAACCATGGGTAGATCTCTGTGACTCATCCAAGCAAACAGAAAATACTGTGACTAGTAAGACATTAGGCTTTTTAAGTAAGGAAATTTCAAAGCACATATTTCAAGTTGTCAGGAACTTAGCTGAGCTGGCAGAAACGGAACCGTCAGATGTCTGAATAGCCAATTAAAGCAGTAAGACAAAAATGAAAGTTCTGTGCCTCTAATCACTTACTGGGATGGTAGAAGCAAGAAGTTAAAATGGGAGAAAAAGCTGACTCCCCATGCTGCATTTCCCAAATAGAATGGACCCTGACCCTGGAGGAGGGTCAGGTAGGTCCACACAGATATCAGGCTCTCTCAATATTTAGGGAGCCCTAACAAAAGCCTCTAGCAGTTTCGTATACCTAGAGGCCAGGAAAAGGACAAGATGGAGGGCTTGGAATGGGAAAGTAGAGGGTACTCAGTCGGAGAAGGGAAATATCTTCAAAGATTCCCTCCTCCCTACACTAGAGGGTTTCAGCACAGGTCCTGGAAGACATCAGGCAAAGCCTTAGACAGAGAAATCCAGGAGTAAAGGTGCCTGGGCTGGAAAAGCAGATTCATAAATAGCATAACCAGCCAGAGTGACCTAAGTCATTGCAACTCTCTTCATAGACTGGTACCTGAGCTGTGCACCAAATGTTTGGGGTGGGCAGCATGAGCTCTGCTAGGTAAAGACTTGGTGAACTTGGTGATTGCCTCTGGTAAGATCTGAAAAATCATATCTCAGTGATGCTGGGAAAGATAGAGGGCAAGAGGAGAAGGGAGCAACAGAGGATGAGCTGCTTGGATGGCATCACTGACTCAAAGGACATGAATTTGAGCAAACTCAGTAAGCTAATTTTTAATCAGAAGGGGAGCTTCCCAAAAATATTCTCATAAAGAGGTAGCACAAGCTATTTAAAACTGGATGCTACATAAAAGAATACCCAAAAGGAATTTTTTTTACTATAAATTTATTTATTTTAATTGGAGGTTAATTACTTTACAATATTGTATTGGTTTTGCCATACATCAACATGAATCCACACAGGTATACACGTGTTAAGCAATTTTATGATAGCTAAAATAATATACAGTTTAACTGGAAGAATTTCTGTATAAAGCTACAAATATATTTTTCATTTATTGTATATACAAAATATATATTTATATATTTTGTATATTTGTATATACATATATTTGCATATACATACAAAATTATTGTGTAAAATAATTTTGTGTAAAATAATTTTGTATAAAATTACAAAAATACACTAGAGATCTCCAGGAAAATATGAGATACCAAGGGGACATTTCATGCAAAGATGCGCATAAATTGTATGGACCTAACAGAAGAAGAAGATGTTAAGAAGAGGTGGCAAGAGTACACAGAAGAACTGTACAAAAAGGATCTTCAAGACCCAGATAATCATGATGGTGCGATCACTCACCTAGAGCCGGACATCTTGGAACATGAACTCAAGTGGGCCATAGGAATCATCACTACAAACAAAGCTAGTGGATGTGATGAAATCCCAGTGGAGCTATTTCAAATCCTGAACGATGATGCTGTGAAAGTGCTGCACTCAATATGTCAGCATATTTGGAAAACTCAGCAGTGGCCACAGGCTGAAAAAGGTCAGTTTTCATTCCAATCCCAAAGAAAGGCATTGCCAAAGAATGCTCAGACTACTGCACAATTCCACTCATTTCACATGATAGTAAAGTAATGCTCAAAATTCTCCAAGCCTGGCTTCTGGAACCATGAACTTCCAGATATTCAAGCTGGTTTTAGAAAAGGAAGAAGAACCAGAGATTAAATTGCCAACATTCATTGGATCATCAAAAAAGCAAGAGAGTTCCAGAAAAAATATCTGCTTTATTGACTATGCCAAAGCCTTTGACTGTGTGGATCACAATAAACTGTGGAAAATGCTGAAGGAGATAGAAATACCAGACCACCTGACATGCCTCTTGAGAAACCTGTATGCAGGGCAGGAAACAACAGTTAGAACTGGACATAGAACAACAGACTGGTTCGAAATAGGAAAAGGAGTACGTCAAGGCTGCATATTGTCACCCTGCTTATTTAACTTATATGCAGAATACATCATGAGAAATGCTGGGCTGGAAGAAGCACAAGCTAGAATCAAGATTGCCGAGAGAAATATCAATAACCTCAGATATACAGTTGACACCACACTTATGGCAAAAAATTAAGAACTAAACAGCCTCTTGGCGAAGGCAATGGCACCCCACTCCAGTACTCTTGCCTAGAAAATCCCATGGATGGAGGAGCCTGGTAGGCTGCAGTCAATGGGGTCACAAAGAGTTGGACACAACTGAAGCGACTTAGCAAAGAGCCTCTTGAAGAAAGTGAAAGAGGAGAGTGAAAAGTTGGCTTAAAGCTCAACATTCAGAACACTAAGGTCATGGTTTCTGGTCCCATCACTTCATGGCCAATAGATGGGGAAACAGTGGCTAACTTTATTTTTGGGGCTCCAAAATCACTACAGATGGTGATTGCAACCATGAAATTAAAAGATGTTTACTCCTTGGAAGGAAAGTTATGACCAACCTGAAAGTGAAACTGAGGTCACTCAGTCATGTCCGACTCTTTGCCACCCCATGGGCTGTAGCCTAGCAGGCTCCTTCATCCATAGGATTTTCCAGGCAAGAGTACTGGAGTGGGTTGCCATTTCCTTCTCAAGGAGATCTTCTGAAACCCAGGCATCAAACCCATGTCTCCAGCATTGCACGTAGATGCTTTACTGCCTGAGCCATCAGGGAAGCCCATGACCAACCTAGATAGGACATTAAAATGCAGAGACAATACTTCATCAACAAAGGTCTGTCTAGTTAAGGCTATAGTTTTTCCAGTAGTCATGTATGTATGTCAGATTTGGACTATAAAGAAAGCTAAGTGCTGAAGAATTGATGCTTTTGAACTGTGGTGTTGGAGAAGACTCTTGAGAGTCCCTTGGACTGAAAGGAGATCCAACCAGTCCATTCTGAAGGAGATCAGTCCTGGGTATTCATTGAAAGGACTGATGTTGTAGCTGAAGCTCCAATACTTTGGCCAACTGATGAGAAGAGCTGACTCATTTGAAAAGACCCTGATGCTAGAAGGGGACAACAGAGGATGAAATGGTTGGATGTACATGAGTTTGTGTAAACTCTGGGAGTTGGTGATGGACAGGGAGGCCTGGCATGCTGTGGTTCATGTGGTCGCAAAAGTCAGACATTACTGAGCAACTGAACTGAGCTGAGCAAACATACATACAAATATATACATATATATATATGGAAAAATTTTTTAAATTTAAGAAATATACAGAATCAGACCTGATACTCAAAAGCCTAACAAATAGAAATTCCAGAATATCATAAAACTAATAGTAAATGACATTATCAAATATATAATCTGAAATCATATTATCAATGTGTATTCAAGTTCTTAGCTGGATGAATAAAAATAATACTGCATGAACACATCATCCTGGTGTTTCAGATCAGCTGATATCAAAATTTGATTCTACGTGTTTCAATCATAATAAAATGTTCTTAGTGAAAGATAAAGAATGAGAATATTCAAAAACATTTCTCACAATGGAACAAAACAAAAAATGGAAGTTAGAAAATGGAGTATGTGTTTTCAAAATGTTAGAAATATCTGTAGCAATTTGGATAGTCAACAGGATTCACAAAAGGCTAATAAGGTAGTTGCTCACAGAAGTTTAATTACAGCCACTGGATGTTTAACATCAGAGGAAGGAAGCATAAATGAGCACAGGGAGGCCTGGAACATGCAAGCAGAGTTCCTACGGTTCTCTCTTCAAGCTACACAGGATCCAGATCCCATACTGTCAAGACATGTGAGACATCTCAGTCTCAGGGAAGTTCAGGCTGCATGGTCTCATATAATAACTAAACCCATGTGCAGAGCATCAGACAAGGCAGTTTTAATAAATAACACAAATAAACTGGAACCAAATCCCTCCCAGGGAATTTTAGAATGTAATATAGTGATGGTGTCTTTATCACCAGCACACCCTGTTCCTATCTGGGGCAAACCTCAGAACTATGGCTCCAGGTGATGAATAGGTAACCAGGAGCCATCTGAAAGTTAAAGTGAGTGAAGTCGCTCAGTTGTGTCTGACTCTTTGCAATCCCCCATGGACTGTAAACCTACCAGGATGCTCTGTGCATGGGATTCTCCAGATAAGAATACAGGAGTGGGTTGCCATTTCCTTCTCCAGGGGATCTTCCTGACCCAGAGATCGAACCTGGGTCTCCTGCATTACAGGTAGATGCTTTACCATCTGAGCCACCCCACTGCTTAATGTTATTTAACTTACAAATTCATGTTTTGCTACACTTAACAGATGAAGGTAAGTATAAAATTAAAATATGTTTAGATATACAAAATCTCATGGTTTTAGCTTTATCAAGGAGCTATTGGAGAAACTTCTATATAAAAACTAAAGAATATAAGCCATGTAAGATACCAGATTCACAACAAAAAATCTCAACACAAGACAGAGATGAAGGCAATTCCCCAGATGATTGTGAATGGAATTCCCAAAATAAGAGCCAGCAATCTAACTTAGGGAACCAATTTTCCATATCGGGGCAGTTTGGAGGCCCTGAAAGATTTTCTTAAAATGATGAAATTCATCAAATTCCTAATGCAATTATATACATTTGATGTTGTGTGAAAAATGAAAGTGTTAGTCACTCAGTTTTGTATGACAATTTATGACCCCATGGACTGTAGCCTGCCAGGCTCCTCTGTCCACAGAATTCTCCAGGCAAGAATACTGGAGTGGGTAGCCATTCCCTTCTCCAGAGGATCTTCCTGGACCAGGAACTGAACCTGGGTCTCCCACATTGCAGGCAGATTCTTTACTGTCTGAGCCACCAGGGAAGCCCCAGATGTTGTAATGGTTTTGCCCGGAGCCAGTGTGAGGAACTCCGCCCATGGCAAAGGTCATGAGGAAGGAGGCTTCGGCATACACAAAGGCGTGATCAAGCCTCAGGAAACCCCCTGTTCCCGAGCATCTACCCCCAAAACTAGAGTCTACCTACTTTATTGTTTCATGCTCTCACCTATACCTCTGACTTTGCGGGGGGCTGACCCCCATTACCTCCCTCGGAGAAGGAGTTAGCTTACAGCTCCAAGTCAATAAACATTCCTGGGCGTGACAAGAGTGTTTCAACTTATGAACTCCTCTGAAGGTTATCTAGCCTGCCTGTACAGGTTTGTCCGGCCACATGTGATTGTTTACAGCCTCCCAATTATGAGAGGCATGAGATGTTTTAGACTTACTTAAGGCAGAGTCTTTTGGGAAGTTAGAAATTATTAGTATAGTGGGTTGGTTAGGAACTATATTGGTGAAGGGTTTTTCATTTGTTGTGCCAATAATTGCTGCTAATTCCCTGCCCTGGGTGTGACAAGGGTGTCTCAGGTCAAACCTCTCTGCTGACAGACTAGCTTGTGTGACAACCTCTCAACCATAAACAGCACAGAGAGTTTGGAGTATTTTGAAAATCTTAATTAGCATAGGGCTTTTCTCATTGTTGAGTCAATGATTGCCACCAGGCCTCCATATCCTTAGGCACCTGGGAATATATTAATCAATGCATTTGGAATATAGAAAAGGAAATATAGTAGTTTTTTATGTTAGCGATACTAGACTTTTTGAATTAATGAATTTTCTCTTTTGTTATAGATTACTGTACTTTGTTATAAATCACTGTGTCCTTGCTATATAAAAATGTAACTTTATCACTATCTTAATACTAAATAGATCATAAGGGGAACATTGGTGAAGGGTTTTCATTTGTTGGGCTGATGTTTGCTGCTAAATCTCCATATTCCCTGCCCTTATAATGAACATAACTAGCATATAAGATAAATAAGTATTAATCTTTAAGATTAATCATGTTAACCTTGGGTTAAATAAATTCCTTTCTTGATTGTAACTCACTACACCCTCACCCTATAGGAATACAACTTTATTTGGAGGGTGGTGGCTGGTTTAAGAAAAAACACCCTTGAAAAAAATAAGTTTTTTGGTAATCAGAAAGAAAGGATCATAAAATGTAAGCAGGCCTCATGGCTAGAAGATGATGTAAAACCCCTAAAACCTTTTTTTATACATTTATGTGAAGCACCTGATTTTGATAAATGTCAAGACTGCTGACCCCTGAGTGACTCTGTATTCATCCCTATGTATAACAAAAGGTATATAAGCAAACCTAAAAACTAAAGAAGTGGGATCAGTTTCTGGAAAGACTGATTCCCCCATGTTGTTTATTTCTTGCTCCCCATTTTACTGGCTGAATTCCCATCTGGAGCATGGGTGCTCACCATGTCTACTTACTTGCCCCAGTTTTTAAGTTCCATACGAGAAGGAGCCCAAGGAGGAGCACCTTCTGTTATTCAAGTGGCACCGGTGGCCCAACATAGATGGTGCAAATTCCTTGTCTTGGAATTTTATTGGTATCATATGTAAACCAAATTATTCAGCCTCTTTTTCTCCACTAATATTTCCTACTACACTATCTGTTTCTAATCTTTCTCTATATCTGTAATTAAATAAGTTTTTTCCTAGGATGCCGATTCCGTCCCCACTTTCGAATTACCCGGGATCCACTGGGTCTGGACCCCAGCATGGTTTGAACTGTGTTACTCAAAGATCTGTGCAAGAATTTACCCTGATAACCTATGAATGTGACCTGTTTGGAAGTGAGATCTTTGCAGTTGTAATTAAGTTAATAATCTTGAGAGAAGCTCTTTTTGGATTTAGGGTGAAAAGAGAGAGAAACTTGAGACACAGAGGTGTATGAAAGATGGCTATGTGAAAATAGAGGAAAAGACTAGAGTTACATGACTCCAACCCAAGGACCACCAGGCATCACCAGCAACTGGTGTGGCATCACCACTGCAAGAGGATTACCTTGAGCCTTCCCAGGGGCATGATCCTGCCAACACAATGGTTTCAGACTTCTGCTTCCAGAAATCTGGGGGAATAAATATCTGTCATTTTCAGACACCATGTTTGTGGTAATTTGTTATAATGACTTTAGAAAACTGAAACAGATATATACAAAAACTAAGCAAAGAAAATCATGATAACTGTTAAGTCTGGGGAAATCATGAATTTCTGCTAAAAAGGAAAATAATATTATCCAATACTTCATGTAAGTAAAATTTAGATTTCCATCATAATTTCAACACTGAATATGAATCTATAGTTCAACCAAAATTAAAATCTATTTATACTTGAGCTGTGGGGAAAGGGAACTGTGCTTGAGTGAAATGGAGTTGGATTGGAACAAAGCAAAATTCAGGAAAACAGATTTCAAAAATTGGATATGGGAGGTAACTATTGCCAAGGTTAGAAATGATTAGATTAGTGAAGTATGTAATGGCTGAGTAAAAATTAGTGATGATTTCTTATGGAACTAAAATAAATCAAACTATCAAATTTGGTTCTTAAATTTCTGCTAGATTGTCCAGATGATGGCAACTAAATCTTTCACAGCTTTCTTTGGTATGTGGGTCTACACACTGATTTTTGAGTAATGCTTTTACATAAACATCAACCATATTCATCATCTAAGATTTAGGTTTGATTCATTACAATATAATGTAAGAAAACAAGACAGTTAACAGAGTACTTGAAGTACTATGTACTCTGTACTATTGTATTTTAAAGGTTTAAAAATCATTTTTAGACAAATGTTTCTCAACATAAAAAAAATTATTTTCTTCCTAAGGATGCTTTGTAGACATTTTCCCTAATTTCCTCATGAACTTCTAATATGAAGCATATACTATTATTTATATACAGCATGCATACTTTTTGGTTTATATGTAGAACTGTAACTTTTTCACATCTTCCTAAGAACAAATAATAGTCTGTTTAGGGCTGATGTTGCCCTCATTGAAAACACATTGTTATTGTAGCCTTCCTTATAATTATTATCTAGAATTTTTAATGGGAGCTATTCCTCTTTTGTTGGTGTTTAATCATATTGTATCTAACTCTTTGTAACCCCATGGGTTCTAGCCTGCCAAGTTCCTCTGTGGGACTTGAAATTTCCCAAGTAAGAATACTGGAGAGGGTTGCCATTTCCTTCTCTAGGGGATCTTCCCAACCCAGCTATAGAACCCATGTCTCCAGCTTAGCAGGTGGATTCTTTATCACTGAGTCACCTGGGAAGCCTCTTCATCTTTATCGAATACTAATAATATGACCATTTCAATAACAAATGAATTCTACCTTTGTACTTATTTTCAGTTGATATGTAATGCCTGATTCAATTGTTTATATAATATATATGAATAAAATCAACTTCATACTGATAATATCAAACACAACTGACATAAACTGTTTTAGGGAAAAAGCAAATGACTTGGTAGAAATATAAAAGCTAAATGAATGTTAAGTATACTATGACCATGTATTATCATCTTTTCCTCACTGATTGGAGAATTTCAGTTAATTGACTATTAATCAATTATTAACTTGATATCAGGAGTGGATTCTTCCACTGTAAACATGTTTATTCAGTTTGAATTCATTCTTGTGTGTATGTGTGTGTGTGTGTATGTTTATTTGTGTTTATGTGTGTATGTGAGAGAGGTTGATTTAATATGTAAATAAATTTGACTGACCCCAAATCAAAAGAATCGATTGATATTCATTACTTTTCTTGACATTATTTTTAATTTAAAAATTAACAAAAATATGCATTTTAAATAAATATTTGATTACTGATTCATATTTGTTGGATTGGAGACATGAATGCTAATTAAAATATGAAAAATGTTTGATATAATTTATCATAGACATAGCTTTTCAATACAAAATCATTTGTTCTTAAATAATTGGGAATACATGTGTAAAATTTTTCTTTTTATTTAAAATATGGTTACAAGTTATTCTATAAAAAGAAAATAAAAACATTATTAATTCCATTTAAGCTATCTGCTACAAGTTATTATAGTCATAGATTAAACTTCTAACATACCATTCCCTTTTACATAAATGAGGTGAAAATAACAGACTTTTCACATATCACATTTGAAAAATTTTTTTCACTACTAAAATTTTATCCTATTTTATTAGTTGCTGAATTTAAATTAGACTTTGATCAGCTTATTTTTCAGTCTCCATATTAGTGCAGAGGAATTCAGACAGCTTCATTTATCACAGTGTTAGTGAAGATCTATGCAGTTCCATCATAAATGGCTTGTGACTGTCACAGTGGTGCTCTAAATTCAACAGAAGTCATACTATATGAGGTTTCTATACTGTTAGACATATATCTGAGATTCATACCTTGGAAGGTGTACATCATCATTGTATAACATTATCCTTGAAATATCTTTATACTAAAAATAAAATCACATCAAATTTACAAAAGAAGTCATTAAGATATAGTTTGCATACCAATGCAAAAATTTAAAAAATAAATGAAAAAGAAAATATAAATGCTTCTTTATTAATAGAAAATTGAACAGAGGAATGTTATATCTTTATATGTAATATTTGGAAAGCATCCCAGCCATCTCTAAGTGGTCTTCATTGACTATGGATCTTATTCCTCCTCCTCTCATGACTCCTTGATAAAGGTTATAGAAGTTTGTTGGAGAGGTTACAGAGAGATCATTCTGATCATTTCAAGATCATTCATTTTAAACAGGAAAATAAAAATAAAAGCAAAAGACAGGTCATGGTTTTACATAAAAAGATTAAAAAATAAAAGAGTCCATATAACTTTCTAATATTAAGTATGCATGTGAAGTATGTAACTTCCCAGGTGGTGCAGTGTTAAAGAACCTGCCTACCAATGCAGGGGACGCAAAAGACATGGGTTTGATCCCTGGCTTGGGAAGACACCCTAGAATAGGAAGTGGCAACCCACTCCAGTATTCTTGCCTGGAGAATCCCGATAGACAGAGAAGCCTGGCAGGCTATAGTCCATGTGGTCACAAAAAGTCGGAAACAGCTGAGCAACTAAGCACAGCACACACATATAAGGTATACAGTTACTTTTTGAGTAATTGGTCTTTTATGCCTTACTTTGTTATCATATTTGTAATAGAAATAGCCAATACATTTCATATCATTGAAAAAAAAGTATGTTTTTCTGTTATTCCTCCATCAAGCCTTGGGTGTATCTGTGTGTGTGTTTGTGTATATGTATGTTAGAGAAAGAAAATTGTGGGGAAGGGGAGGAAGAGGAAGAGAATGAAGAGGAAAGGAGATTTGTTGATGCTGTGTTCTAGAGACAGCATTTCCAAACCATCATTTCATTTCTTTTCATGGAATCTAAATTTCCTAAATTTGAGAAAATGAATTTCTAGTGGGTTAAGCGTCTTCTTCATAGATATTTGATCTGTACTTGTTGAATCAATTAAAGTACCCTCGGCTTTCTGCCTTATAAATCACACTTCACTAAAGTTGAGTTTGTCAGAATATCTAAACTATCAATAGGTTCTTTCTGTGAGACAGTATACTTGAAGTAGCTTAAAAATATATATATATATATATTTTTTCAAATGTATGCTTTCTTTTAAAGTATAGCCTTATGAAAAATATTATGAGAATTTTATTATTTAGAAACTAGATTAAACTCACAAAATATTATTTGCTGAAGCTGTCTTGCTGTGGTTATGAGAACCTTCTAATCATAGCTGTTGAAGATGCTGCTGTTATCATAGAAGATCACAACCACATCATTTTGTTATTCACAAGTAATTCCCCCACATTACTGTTAGACCAGAGTCTCCAAACTTCTTTGTCTTGCCTTGATTTTGATTTGTACCTAAGTTAATACTCCCCCAATTCTTCAATAAGTTTTGGAAGCTAAGTTTCATTCTCATTTGCAAGAAAGTAAATTGCAGTAATATGCTACATGTCAGTTTCTTCAAATGAATTGTAATAGGTTCCAGATGAAAGTTCAGAAAAATCTCTCTTGATATTACACTGATATCTTTTTCATTATGCATTGTCACTAAATGATGATAAGATAATACTTAGTCTCAACTAAAGACCTGACTTTTCCTAAAAGAGAATCCATGAAACTAATTGTCAATCAAAAATTAGGTTATTAAGACTATAGTCAGAAATAAATGATGGTATGAGGAATGAGAATCGTCTGTTCACTACAGTTTGCATTTATTTCTGTATTCACTTATATTAAAGATGACTATTAAAATTATAACTAAAATTCAATATAGTTAATAGAAAACATAGTTTAAAACCATATATGCTTTTGCATAATTTAATTGGGATACATTTCTAAGCAACTTAAAACACACACAATTTACACTACTTACATCTTGTCCTGTATGTATAATTTAAATGTTGTTATAATAAAGTACATGTGTACACATACATATTAAAAATCTATGTTTAGATACATATGTATAAATTATGTCACCCTGAAGATATTGTGTTATGGTTTTATTGTTTCCTTCATTTCTGAATATATTATCATTTATAAAAATAGACTACTTAAGAGGTTATGAAAACATACATATTTGCCTAAGGACTAATGTATATAAGTGGAGAAATCACACGTGAAATGTCCAGAGCAGACTATATTGAGGGGAGTATCTACTTTTGAAGTAATGATCGTGGCTAGCATTTTTGTATGTGTTTTTTTCACTTTCACAAAATGTATTCACTTGATTTTGGAAGCCTAACTCACTACCAACAGACCAACTTATTATATAGATAAAGTATGGGGAAGATTCCTAACCTACTGAGAATTCAGTACTGCAGTTTAAGGTTCAAATTTTAGATGTCTTTTTCATAAGTTTTGGAACAGATTCTAGAGATTGGAAATCTAAAGATCTCCATGAGATGGCCAAATTTTCTTGAAGAGTATAGATAAAAAACCCACCTATCTGAATGCTGTGTGAGTAGGTTTAACTGGCTATGCTGAGTAGTTGTTTAGTTGCTCAGTTGTATCCAACACTTTTGTGATCTCATGTACTGTAACCCACCAAGCTCCACTGTCCATGGGATTTCCCAGGCAAGAATTCTGATAGGGGTTGCCATTTCCTTCTCCAGAGGATCTTCCCAACACAGAGATCCAACTCTCATCTCCTGCACTGGCGGGCAGATTCTTTACCACTGAGGTGCCACGGAAGCCCCTGAGTAGATATATCAGCAGTCCCTAAAGGGAGACTGTCTTATTCACCTGCATTGTATGGCCTGATGAAAATCTACCATCTTACATTGTTGTTCAGTCATGTTTGAGTCTTTGTCCCCTCATGGAGTGCAGCACGCCAGGCTTCCTGTCCTTCACTATCTCCCAGAGTATGCTCAAATTCATATCCACTGAGTCGATGATTCCATCCAACCATCTCATCCTCTATCTTCCCCTTCTCCTGCCCCCAATCTTTCCCAGCATCAGGGTCTTTTCCAATGAGTCAGTTATTTGCATCTTGTGGCCAAAGTATTGGAGCATTTTATATACTTTGCTAACTGACATTATTGCTCTCAACTCTTGTCCTATCATGTTTGAAAAATGATGATATATTTTTATTCAAGCAATATGAAGGTGCCTCAGAAAGAGGTCTCTTACTGTCCTTGATAGAGAGGTCTCTGATTGTCTCTATTCAAGCAATATGAAGGTGTCTCAGAAAGAAGCCTCTTACTGTCCTTAGTAGAGAGGTCTCTGATTGCCAGGCCACGGATAGCACTGAATTCTCTAAAAACGAGTTATAGCTTAAGTCACACTTAAGAGTCATAACCTTCAATATATATATATAAGGGGTCCCAATAGAATGGATGCTGAGCCTCTGAAATTGATAAAACCAAGAAAGATTAAAACCACTTTAAGTGAAAACTGAAGAAGAAAAACCTGAATAGGGAGATCCTCATAAGCCTGAAAAAATAAAATAAAATCAGAGCCCGCAGGCATATATGCAAAGATAATGTAGTAACAAAACACAATTATAAAAATGTTCAAGGAAAATAAAAACAACAATGGGGGCCCTTGAAACTAGAATAAAAGATGTTGAAATGTATGGATATATGATACCATAGAGCAAAAAGATGAAGAAATCAAAACCATGATGGAAAATGAAAGAGGCATTATAATACAATACAGTGTTGTTAATCACAGACACACTGTTGTACAACAGATCTAGAGAGGACATTCAGCTTGCATAACTGAAACACTATGCCATCTGAACTGAAACGCCCTGTTTCCCTCACTCCCTAGCCCTTGGCAACCAACGTTCTACTCTGCTTCTGAGTGTGATTATTTTGAACTCTTCAGCTTAGTGGAATCATGTAGCTTTTGTCTTTCTGTGACTGAGTTATTTCACTTAGCATAATATTCTCCAGGTTCATCTGTAGTACTGTTTAAAATAAAATGCAAAACTTGCTAGAATAATCTGTAGAATCCCATATCTATTAAAATTAAGAAGATAAAAATATAGAAATCTCAAAGCTAGTGTTATTTGTATTGGTATGGATCAGAAAAATAGCAGCAATAGCAACAACAAATTATAAGTATTTGAATTCATGAGGGTTTTTTTTTTTTCATTATAAAATCATTTGGACATGTATGGCACTGGAAGTCTCAATGCAAAGATTACTGACAAAGTGTCTTTCTACGATTACACCAGACTATGTCACTCTCTTGGTTTTGATCCTGAAACTACCTTTCTAGAGTTTTCATAACATAATCTCAGGATGAGCTCACACTTTTTGGCTTATCCTGAAAAGGCTTCCTTTTAGTTATGTACTTATACCTCTGTATAGTCCAAGCTGGACTTCCCAGATGGTGTTAGTGGTAAAGAACCTGCCTGCCGATGCAGGAGACATAAGAAATGTGGGTTTGATCCCTGGGTTGGGAAGATCCCCTAGAGGAAGGTATGGCAACCCACTCCAGTATTCTTGCTTGGAGAATCCCATGGACAGAAGAGCTTCATAGGTTATATTCCATTGGGTTCCACAGGGTCTGACATGACTGAAACAACTTAGCAAGCACCCACTTATAGTCAAAGCTATGTTTTGTTTGTTTGTTTGTTTGTTTGTTTTGTTTTTCCAATAGTCATGTACAGATGTGAGAGTTGAACCGTAAAGAAGGCTGGGTGGTGAAAAATTAGTGCTTTCAAACTGTGGTGCTGGGGAAGACTCTTGAGAGACCTTTGGACAGCAAGGAGATTAAACCCATAAATCCTAAAGGAAATCAACACTGAATATTCATTGGAAGGTCTGATGCTGAAAATGAAGCTCCAGTACTTTGGTTACCTGATACAATGAGCCAACTCATTGGAAAAGATGCTGATGTTGGGAAAGACTGAGGGCAGTCCTCTCCTACTCTTTTTGACCCCATGGACTGTAGCCTACCAAGCTCCTCCCTCCATAGAATTCTCCAGGCAAGAGTACTGGAGTGGGTTGCCATTTCCTTCTCCAGGGGATCCTCCTGACCCAGGGATCAAACCCTGGTCTCCTGCATTTCAGGCAGACACTTTAACCTCTGAGCCACCAGGGAAGTCCAGTCCTGATACAAAGAGCCAACTCATTGGAAAAGACCCTGATGTTGGGAAAGATTGAGGGCAGGAGGAGAAGGGGGTGACAGAGTATGAGATGGTTGGATGGCATCATTGACTCAATGGACATGAATTTGAGCAAGCTCCGGGAGTTCGTGATGGACAGGAAAGCCTGGCATGTTGCAGTCCATGGGGTTACAAAGAGTTGGACATGACTGAGCAACTGAACTGAATAAGCAAATAGCTCAGGAGATGACACCTAGCAGAAAAGACTTTTCATTGTTAGGCTTAGTTCACTGAAGAGAGTGACATAATTGAGGTGTACAGAAAGTGCCCTAAAATAAATAGTCATAATTCACAAGGCAAACTCCCATAAATGATGGCCAATTGATAGGGTTGCCAGGTTGCCAGATTTTTGAGCAAATGATTCAGTTTTCAAAAGCTTTCTCTCTATTACAAAGGTAAAATTGTTGTGAGCAATTCTGTGTACCTTTACACCACTTTCAGGAAAAAAAACAATTAAGATAAAGTTTGAGCTCCTAGTGGAACCATGTAAATGAAATTCATACTTATAGCTATGTATTTATCTGTTCATGGGTTCATGGATACCTTTATCTCTCTCTCTCTCCCTGCCCTATTTCTATTTCTCTCTTTTCCTTGTCAAGCAGTTCTAATTTAACTTTGTTTTCTACTCTAACTGATTGGCTGCTTAACTATTGGTCTGTATATCTATTTATTATTCTTTGTAGGAATTTTCTTCTTTAAAATGATTTTATAATTTTGGAAAAAAAGTAAGATTTTAGATCATTCTTATTTTGCATTTTTAATAGAATTTTACTAGTGAAGCATGTTCTTTAGCAAAGAAAAGTGACTTTCCTTGAAGTATAAAGTTTGAACACAAAAATGTTCCATAAATATACAACTTTAAACAATAATTTGGTATTTTATGTGAGATCTATTCTTCTTTACTTATGTTATTTAATTTATATTTATGTTTGTTATTATATTTGCAAATTATTTGGGAAGTTTTTTCTTAAATTTCTTATACACCCATTCCATATTTACATCTCCCCAGCTTCTCCAAATCTTTCTAAGTGTTTGATTTTTATTTATAGTAATGTTACTTAATTCAATAAGGAATTGTGACTGGTATATAAACATAACTGGTTTTACTTTCATTAGATAAAATTCTTTTTTCAGCTCTGTTTCACCTGTGTATTCTTGCAGAGTTGAAACTCTGTTAGTACCCATCAGTATGTGCTCAGTTTTGACTGATTGATATGTTCATGCTATTTTCCTGTTAAGTATTTCAAATATCACCATCAGTTCATTGCACATTATAATTTATAATGTTGTTTTAAATTTTATACTCCATACTTTTAAAACTTATGAGTTTTAAATAAACTTTACCCTTATAAATATTATTTAATAAAATTCCTACATTTCATATTGTCTGTATTAGATTTCTGCTTTCAGATTTTCTAGTCTCTTCCATTTAAATTTATATATATCTATATATATATATATTTGTGGTCTACTGTTACAGTTGTTCTTGCTATATTTATTTTTTTCATAGATTGAAATTAATAAATATCATCTCATTCTGTTGATCTTATATTTACTGAATAAACTGAGTGAGCATATAAATGAAAAGGAGCCAAATAATTCCAGGATGGTAGAATAGAGTGCATCTGTACACATAGATAGAGAACATGCAATTCTATGTCAACTATTTCTTTTTTACATTTAAATGACAAGACATGAAAAATTGTTTCAGGTATCCTACTGGGGACAAATATGTATTTATGCTACGCGTCCATCTATAGCTGTTCAAAGAAAGAGACAAATGAAAAGAGAAAGAAGGATAGATAATACACCGTACACTAAGTTAATCATTAAGGTTCCACTTAATGTGTAATTTGTCTCAGAGTCTACCTCATTGCTTTGGTGTCTTGTCAGAAGACCAGTACTTTTCAGATTCCCAGGTGGTTTACAAGCTTATTTATGTTTAAATCTCTTAGAAAATACTCAAACTTTAATTGTGGTATGGATAACTGAACAATGGCTTTTAAATATCTTTAGCTTTATGTTGTAGTTGTTGTTGTTCAGTTCCCGAGGCGTGTCTTACTCCTTGCAATCCCATGGACTGTAGCATACCAAGCCACCCTGTCCCTCACCATCAAATTCCCAACATTTGTTGGATCACAGAGAAGGCAAGGGAATTCCAGAAAAAAAAAATCTACTTCTGATGTTATAAACTGTTGTAGTTACAGCTATAAATACTCTTCCACAATAAGCCAATGATGATGAGGAAACCATGATGTTCCCAAATTTTTCATAAATAGATGTGTAAATTATTTAGAATAATATTTTTTTTATTTCAAACAAAAATTTAGATCCTGGATTTAATTCAATATACTTTCCTTCCATTTAAAAATAAGCTGCATGAGCTCATGCAGCTCAATACCAGAAAAATAAATGACTCAATCAAAAAATGTGTCAAAGAACTAAACAGACATTTCTCCAAAGAAAACATACAGATGGCCAACAAACAGATGAAAAGATGCTCAACATCACTTATTATCAGAGAAATGCAAATCAAAACCACAATGAGGTATCATCTCACGCCAGTCAGAGTGGCTGTTATCAGAAAGTCTACAAACAATAAATGCTGGAGAGAGTGTGGAGGAAAGGGAACTTTCTTACGCTGTTGGTGGGAATGTAAACAGTCACTATGGAGAACAGTGTGGAGATTCCTTAAAAAACTGGAAATATAACTTCCATACAACCCAGCAATCCCACTGCTGGGCATACACGCTAAGGAAACCAGAATTGAAGGAGACACATGTACCCAATGTTCACTGTAGCACTGTTTACAATAGCCAGGACATGGAAGCAACCTAGATGCCCATTGGCCGACAAATGGATAAGAAAATTGTGATACATATACACAATGAAACATTAAAAAGAACACATTTGAATCAATTCTAATGAGGTGGATGAAACTGGAGCCTATTATACAGATTGAAGTTAGTAAGAAAGAAAAAGCACCAATACAGTATATTAATGCATATATATGGAATTTAGAAACAACGACCCTATATGTGAGACAGCAAAAGAGACACAGATATAAAGAACAGACTTTTGGACTCCATGAGAGAAGGTGAGGGTAGGATGAATTGAGAGAATAGCATTGAAACATGTATATTACCATATGTGAACTAGATGACCAGTCCAAGTTCAATGCATGAACAGGGCACTCAAAGCCAGTGCACTGGGACAACCCAGAGGGACAGGATGGGGAAGGAGGTATGAGTGGGGATTGGGATGGGGGATACATGTACACCCATGACTGATGAAAGTCAAGGTGTGGCAAAAAAAAATCACAATATTGTCAAGTAATTAACCTTCAATTTAAATAAATTAATTAATTAAAAAAGAAAATAAGCTGTATGAGGATAAGAACTTTGAGGCACTATCTACAACATTTAGAATAGAAATAGGTACACATTAGGCAGGGCTTCCCTGGTGGCCTACATAGTAAGGAGTCCACCTGCAATGCAGGAGACCCAGGTTTGATCCCTGAGTTGGGAAGGTACCCTGGAGAAGGGCATGGCAACCCACTCCAGCATTCTTGCCTGGAGAATTCCATGAACAAAGAATCCTGGTGGGCTACAGTCTATGGGGTTGCAAAGTATTGAACACGACTGAGCAAGTAATACTTTCACACATTAGGTTGTCATGTATTATACATATTTTTATTTATTTATTTATGCATATATAGTAAATGCACTATATATGTCTATATGTAGTAAATGCATCATATATATGTATATTTATGCATATATAGTAAATGTATTATATGCATATCTATATGTAGTAAATGCATCAGATATGTATTTATAGTAAATGCAGTATCTAGGGAAAGAAAGAGAGCCACTAAGGAAGCCATAGAGAGAGAGAGCAAATGAATATCTTGAGATTGGATTATAGAATTAAGTACTCATGACTCACAGAAATTATAGAATATTCAGGAATAAAAGGGAGTGGGAGAGAAGAAAAAAGAAAACAGGATGTAGGCAGAGACAAAGAGAAAGGGATGGAAGAAAGGAAGAAAAGAAAGATGGAATGAAAGAAGAAAGGAAGGAAAGAAGAAAGGGGAATAGAAATACCGTATGAAATGCATTTTGTCTCGTTTGGAAAGGTGTTATATATAGAATTCAAAAACATCAAGCAGAATTTCTTTTCCCAGTTGGAACAAAAAGGATTCTTATGTCAATTTCAAGTTGAAAATCTCTTTCAATTCCTCAAACAGTTGGTAACCTGAATGTTTGTAATTTGAATAAAGAGTAGGATGATTTCCAAGCAGGAATTGAGATTTTAAAATTCAGGTCTCTCAAAAGGGAATAGGAGAGCAGTTCTCTGTTTGTGAAATGCATTGCCTGCTGTTTTCATTAAACAGTAACTGTGCTTTTTTTGAACCTTTGCCCCATAAAAATAGAAAGAAAAAAAAAGAAGATCAAACAAATTCAAGTCAAACAGTTGGAGTTTTTGGTATAGCTGTCGTATTTTACCAAAATGTCAAGTACTTAAATGCAGATGGTTTATGTTCACTGCTATTTTAAGAGCGACAGTCCTTGGATTGAAGCTAGTATTGATGAAAGCAATGCACATTACCACCTCCTCAGGAGCTGGAAGAACTCACCCGCAGGAGAAGTATAAAAGCAATGAAAGCACCTGCTCTGAGCCAGAGAGGATGCTCTCTGGAAACATAAGCTGTTTTCTTCTTTAGCTATGCCATCTGAACTACTTAGCAAAGAGCATCTAAGCAAACAAACCATGTTAGATCCCAACATACAGCAAAAGCAGAAAATTCAACAAACACATTTAAGGAGTGTTTAATTATTGATATATTTGCAATAAGATTTGCACAAATCCTATCCAATCACATTTTTACTGTTTATTTTTTCAATTAACTTAAATGTTCTAAGTTCTATAAATTATGAGACTATAAGACCATTTGTAAGAGCTGTTTACAGAATATTAAATTATGCTTCCAAGGCCCTTATTTTCAAACAAATGTTCGTATTCACTAACAAATTATCAGCAAAATTCAATTTTTATATTTGCATGCTACTAAACTATGGCAAAATATTCTAACCTAGAAATCTAGGTAAGATATATGGAAGATTCTTAAAAGTAAACAAACCATTTTGTGGTTGATCTTGAGAAGTAGCATAAACTTGGGAGATGAAGTATTCAGTTCCACCTCGGGATTCTTGTAAGTTAAATGATATACTCTACATTATGTTATAATAGCCCCTCTCAGATGCTCTTAGATACAGCCTATACTAATTATTCTCTTTTTGAGAATGTGCCTACTTGCTAAAATGTATTTGTAAGCCAAAATCAGTACACGCACTCTTTTCCTGTTCATTGGTGGATATGGGTAGAGTGGCTGAGTCACCTGACATATACTTTTCCAGCTTAGTTCCAACTAGGCAATGTTCTGCCTTCTTGAATCAACCCTCATACTGTAAGCAAGAATCCTTATTGTGGTCTACTTAGTACCATATTGTTTCTGCATCTTTTTTTAAAATTTCTGTGGTGACTTTGTTGTTTAATATAATGCTAAGTATACTGTGGAGATTCAGTCTAGTGTTCACAGGCATGAGATGTGGTGTGAATCATGGAGAAAATATCATACTTTCCGTTTATTAGATTAACTTTGTCAAGGTACATGTTATGGTGCTTTTGGCTGTGAGTTCAATATTTATGAATCAATAATATACATTAAATAAGATGTCTTTAAAGAAGAACACATATAAAACAAGGTTATGTATTTAATGGTTGACCAAAATGTTTGGATTAGAAGTTACAGAAACCTAACTTTCATTCCCTTGGAGAAAGCAATGGCACCCCACTCCTGTACTCTTGCCTGGAGAATCCCATGGATGGAGGAGCCTGGTGGGCTGCAGTCCATGGGGTCGCGAAGAGTCAGACACGACTGAGTGACTTCACTTTCACTTTTCACTTTCATGCATTGGAGAAGGAAATGACAACCCACTCCAGTGTTCTTGCCTGGAGAATCCCAGGGACGGGGAGCCTGGTGAGCTGCCGTCTATGGGGTCTCACAGAGTTGGTCACGACTGAAGCAATTTAGCAGGAGCAGCAACTTTCATTCCCTAGGAGCAAAGCTTAATTATTTACTAATTCAGTGTTTGAAATGACATTCTAGAACATAACTACTGTGCATAAGTGGAATAAATATGCATGTGATATAATATGTCATATATAGAGTAACAGTAGCAAGCACATTATAAATTACATATAAGCTTTTGCTGCTTTTTGTAATTTTTATATCTTGTGTCAACTTGAGTGGGGCTTCCTATGGCCAAATACTATTCTGGGTGTGTCTGTGATGGAAGTTATGGATTAGATTGACATTTGAGTAGATACAGTAAATAAAGTGGATTGCCTATCCAAAGGTGAATGGGCCACATCTGATCCATTGAAGATGTGAATAGAATAAAATGCCTGAGAGGGAATGGTTCCAGCCTGATTGCTTGGAGCTGGTGTGTGGGTCTTGTTTGGCCTCCAGACTTAGCCTTATAGACTGGCTATTCTTGGATCTCAAGTCTGCCAACTTTCAGACTGGAAATTATTTTGTTGGCTCTCCTGAACTATAGACCTTTGGACTCAAACCGGACACTAAGTGTCTGTTCTCCTGGCTCTATCCACTTGAGACAGCAGACCTTGGGACTTGTCAACTTTCATAATTGTTTGAACTAATTCCCTATAATGAATCTTTTATCTATCTTATCTATCCATCTGGCTAACTGTCTATTCTATTGATTTTTTGTTTATCTGAAAGATACTGATAAATACATTATCTCTCCTTTATCTATATATTTATTCATGTATACATAAATATGTTTGCTATACAAGAGAAACATGTGTATGTGTTTTGCTCTTGTTATCTCGTCTCCCTCCTAAAAAACATTAAAATGACGGTAATGTAGTACAGACTACAATAAAGTCATAAAGATAATGGCAGTATGGAAGTGAACCAGATTGTGAAGAATTTATGAATGACTTCACACAAATTGAATTTTGCTGACAGATAAACTAGAAGCAACAAGTTCTAGCCCACTGCACTGACAAGACAATGATGTAGCTTTTCTTCTCAGGAGAGATCCATAAAAATCCTGGTCTCAATGCTAAAGTGGTGTAAAAAAGCCAGAAATTGGAAAGCAATGATACAGCAGTGAACAGTGGTTGAAAGTGAAGATCTGCTCAAAATAAATCATTGCCAAGGAGGCAGTGTTTGTATGTTGGCATTCTACAGCAGACTTTTACCTAAATAGAGGAAATGGCGGATGGACAGAGGGGACTCTAAGATCCCATGTATGAAAGAGAACAAATCACATAGGCAGGATTGAGTCTAATCAAAAAGGGGAAAGAATGGGACTGCAAAGGAAACATATATCAGTATCCTCAGTGGATTAACTTAACCATCAATTCATATGTGAGAGTAAATAGCAAGGAATGCCAAACATATAGTGAGAACAAACAACACACAAAAGAAAGAATATGCTAAATAAACTGATCAAGGAACTCTATCCAGATAAAATAACAATAAATTAGGACAAAAGTTTTTTTTTTTTTTTTAAGTGCTTGAGAGATAAGTTCTGGGATGTAATGTATAGCATGGTGACAGAGTTGACAATACTATATAGTATATTTGAAAAGCTAAGTGACTATGAGAGCAGAATTTAAAAATTTTCCTGAGAAAATAAAGAATTAGAATTATGTGAGGTCTTCCCTGGTGACTCAATGGCAAAGAACCTGCCTGCAATACAAGAAACCCAGATTTGATCCCTGGGTCAGGAAGATCCCTTGAATGAAATAGCCACTGACTCCAGTATTCTTGGCTAGAAAATCCCATGGATTGAGGAGCCTGGCAGGCCCCAATCTTGGGGTCTCAAAGAGTTGGATACTACTTAGCACTATGTTGGACACACAAGCACAAGGTAATAGATGTCAACTAAACTTGTAGTGATTGCTTTGTAATATACACATATATAAAATCCTTATAGTGCACACCTTCAACTAATATGATGTTACATGTCAAATATATCTCAATAAAAGGAGAGAAAAGTGGTTGAGATGATGCTGATTATGTTGGTGATGAGAAAAATAATAATATTAAGATACATATTAAGAGAAATATGAAAAAAAGTTTTATACTATTAAAGAAAAGAATAGTACTAGGAAATAGGAACACTAGAAAACAAGAATCTCTTTAAAATAAAAAAAAATGATTTCAAAAATATAACAAACATGTAGAAGGATACAAATTAAAATCCATGAAATCATCTTTTTGCCAAAAAGTAAACTAAATGAGAAGATATGGAATATATAAAAGCTAATTCTCACAAAAATACATAGAACTAGATACACAATTCCTATGACAGGTATTATAGAAGGAGACTATAGAAGGTAAACAATAAATCAACAGATAATAGAAATTTCAGGGGCCTTATTGCTCTTTGGAAGAAAAGCTATAACAAACCTAGACAGTGTATTAAAAAACAGAGACATCACTTTGTTGACAAAGATCCATAAAATCAAACAGATCTGAGAACTGGACCATAAAAAAGGCTGAGCAACAAAGAGTTGATGCTTTCCAATTGTGGTGCTGGAGAATACTCTTGAGAATCCCTCGGACAAGCAAGGAGATAAAATCAGTCAATCTGAAAGGAAATCAACCCTGAATATTCTTTGGAAGGACTGATGTTGAAGCTGAAGCTCCAATACTTTGGACATCTAATGTGAAGAGCTGACTCATTGAAAAAGATCCTGATGCTAGGAAGGATTGACGGCAGGAGGAGAAGGGGACGACAGAGAATGAGATGGCTGGATGACCTGACTGACTCAATGGATATAAGTTTGAGTAAACTGTGGGAGATAGTGAAGACAGGGAAGCCCGGTGTGCTACAGTCCATGGGGTTGCAAAGAATTGGATGTGTCTTAGCTACTGAAAAAAAAAAAAATACCAGAGTATTATTAATGAATTTCAGTGGAGGGAGGACCAACAAATAAGCAAGTATGACTATGATTCCCCAGTGACCCAGAGTGTGAGCTTCAGTTGTGTCCAACTCTTTGTTGTACCATAGCCCTGGGTACTGTAGCCTACCAGACTCCTCTGTCCGTGGAATTCTCCAAGCAAGAACACTGCAGTAGGTTGCGATTTCCTTCTCCAGGGGATCTTCCCAATCCAGGGATCAAACTCAAGTCTCTATGCATTGGCAGGCAGACTCTTTACTACTACAGATTCTTTTCTGTTGACTACTGTCAGTACTATTGTCAATACTGACTATTCTTTACCTGAGTCAACTGAGATACCATACTGGATTTTAAATTGCAAAATTTTAGTGGAAAAAAATTTTATAGCTGGAATTCACTACATAGAAAAATAATCAAGTGTAAAGCTAACTAAACAAATCTGTAAAATGTATGAAGATAATAGTAAGTGTGGTGTCTAGCTTAAAAAAAAAAAAGAGAGAAAATTTCAGAAAAATCGAATTAAAAAATACAACTGAAAAGAATATGAGGATGATTCTTCTGCCATATGTCAATAAATAATTTTGTTCAAATTCCAGCAGAAATCTGGCCAACTGCAAGGACATCATCTTCAAGAATAAAGTGGATTTTTATCTAAATTAAAGAAACAAAAAGCTACGTAATTGTCATAGAACAATTAATTAAGATGAAATTAAGAGGACAACGAATTTCAAAAAGGGTATGCAATTATTATTCAAATAAAAAATTAAACATTTGGCATGGATGTAAACATATTAATGAATATATATATAGGCAACCAAATGAATAAATAAAAGCATAGACTATGAAGCAAGAAAGATAAGTATTAGCACAGAAAATTAAAATCTCTACCTTTCATAGAGAAGAGTTACATTTTATGGTTATCAAATAAAAACACTATAACATTAATTATTGTATCACATAATACTACTAAATATTAGGACATGTTGTATACAAGATTGTTGCTCCCCAAAACTCTACGTTGAAATTCTAATCCCAAGTACATCAGAATGTGACTCTATTTAGAAGAGAAGGCCTTTATGGTGGTAATTACATAATATGAGGTTTTTAGGGTCAGCCCAGAACTAAAAAGCCTCTTGATGAAAGTGAAAGGAGAGAGTGAAAAAGTTTGCTTAAAGCTCAACATTCAGAAAACTAAGATCATGACATCTGGTCCCATCACTTCATGGGAAATAGATGGGGAAACAGGGGAAACAGTGTCAGACTTTATTTTTTTCTGGGTTCCAGAATCTCTGCAGATGGTGATTGAAGCCATGAGATTAAAAGACTTTTACTCCTTGGAAGGAAAGTTTTGACCAACCTAGACAGCATATTAAAAAGCAGAGACATTACCTTGCTAACAAAGGTCCGTCTAGTCAAAGCTATGGTTTTTCCAGTGGTCATGTATGGATGCGAGAGTTGGACTGTGAAGAAAGCAGAGTGTCAAAGAATTGATGCTTTTGAACTGTGGTGCTGGAGAAGACTCTTGAGAGTCCCTTGGACTACAAGGAGATCCAAGCAGTCCATCGTAAAGGAGATCAGTCCTGGGTGTTTATTGGAAGGACTGATGCTGAAGCTAAAACTCCAATACTTTGGCCACCTCATGAGAAGAGTTGACTCATTGGAAAAGACCCTGATGCTGGGAGGGATTGGGGGCAGGAGGAGAAGGGGACGACAGAGGATGAGATGGCTAGATGGCATCACCAACTCGATGGACATGAGTTTGGGTAAACTCCGGGAGTTGGTGATGGACAGGGAGGCCTGGTGTGCTGCGATTCATGGGGTCGCAAAGGGTCGACACGACTGAGTGACTGAACTGACTGAACTGACTAATCCAGTAAACTCAATTGCTCAGTTGTATCTGATTCTTTGCGACCCGAAGGACTGTAGTCCACCAGGCTCCTCTGTCCGTGGGATATTCCGGGCAAGAATACTGGAGTGAATAGCCATTTCTTTCTCTAGGAGATCTTTCCCACCCAGGGAATGAATCCATGTCTCCTGCATCTCCTGCATTGGCAGGCAGACATTTTTTGTTTTTTTTCAACCACTAATCCAGTATGACTAGTTTTCTTACAAGAAGAAATTTAGATGTAGACAAGTATAGATTGAAGACAGGGAGAAGACTTCGCTACAAGCCAAGTAGAAAGCCCTGGAATGGACCCTTTCATCACAGCTCTCAGATGGAAAAATCTTGCTGACACCTCAATCTCAGATTTCTAGCATCTAAAATGTAAGAAGCTAGCAATGTTTGTTGTTCAAGCCGCCCAGACTATGGTACAAAAGTCTTAGCAAACTAATTATGGAGCAAATAAGAATTGAGTCTGTATGATTTCATCTAAAAAAAAAGCCTGGATATAATGTCTTTGTGTTTTTAATATCTCTCTTTACCCACATCTCCTTCATCTCCATCTCCATCTGCATCTCCGTTTGCATCTGAACTTGTATCTGCTTCTTCATCTCCATCTCTATTACTTATGTATATGCTTGTCTATAATTGGTGGAGGTGGAGTTGACATTACAGCACTAAGCAAAAATGAGCTGAGCTAAAGAACCATTTTTTATCATTACAGTAGGTTTAATAATGATGAAAATCCTTCGACATTTAAGTAATTTGCACAGTATCATCTTAAAAGGTTTTTTTTATTTTCTCTTTTTAGATCTACTTCCCATATTTTTCTTTGTTTTGTTTGATAAATATTATTTTAGTTTCCTCTCAGAATTTATCATCAGAAAAGTCTATAAATGCAATGTGAAAACAAACTGAAACTGGTTCTACTTGCTGATATATTAAGTAATTAAATTATTTTATTTAGAAATATACTACTCAGAATGACCATTTTGCAACTTCTGAAGTTTCCTTTTAGACACTGACATGATAAAACTTTTCACATTGTATTTTAATAACAAGATAATCTAGTTGTTTTAGTTAAAATTACCCTTTGGTGATATTTCACATATATCGTACTGAACAAATGATCTTAAATTTTTCCATATAGTAGATTTCAAAGGAGTCACAACAATAATTTTTAATGTAATATAATTTGAGTCTTTCAACATCTTTGTGTTATTTTCACAATTAATATTGCTTTAAAGTTTAAACATACTATATTATCCTTATCTTTTCTAAAATCAAAAGTCCAAAAGTTACTTAAAGTGTTAGTACGGGGGAAAAAATATATCAGCAGTTATATGTATTATAAAGTAATATAAAATACCAACTCACTGGTTTACATAATGCTATTCCAAGTAATTTTAATAAATGATGTTTCCCTTGAATAAATATAACCTCAACTATCTTGACTGGCAACATGACATTGTAAAGCAACTATCTTATTATTAAAATTAAAAAAAATTAAATCTCTGATTGGTTATTGTAAAAATAATACAATTATTATAAAACTTATGGAATCAAATGTACCAAAAGTTGTTACTATGCTTATTCTTACATGCCAATAGTTTCAGTGAAAAATATTTTTGTTCCTTTTTAATCCTGATTGTAATAATTAAAATAAAATTTAGATTCATTTATTGAAATTTATTATTTTCACCCCTAAAAAGTGAAAATATTAGTCTCTCAACTGTGTCTGACTCTTTGCAACCCATGGACTATAGCCCACCAGGCTCCTCTGTCCATGAGATTGTCCAGGGAAGAATATTGGAGTGGGTAGCCATTCCCTTTTCCAGAGGATCTTCCTGACCCAGGGATTGAACCTGGGTCTCCTGCATTGCAGGAAATTCTTTACCATCTGAGCCACCAGGGTCACCCCTAAAAATGCACTGACAATTGTAATCTGATCAGATCCAAAAATTGTTTGTACTAGTAATATTTTTTCTTTCATTCATATAGTCTCTGAAGACCTCAAATGCTCATATCATCATTTCTGTTGATCCTCACAAATCTCTCTCAGTTATACAGGGTAAGGATTACTTTCTGTTTTGTTTCATGAGGAGTGGTAAACATGATTTGAGAATTATATGTGGTAGGAGGAAAATTGTAAGAAGTTGAATGTGTGAATTTGGAGACTGCTGTTTGATGTATATGTAGAAGAGATAAGGTAAATTTCAAAATGATAAAGGAAGAGATGCAAGGAGTGTTCTCCAGGACTATATATATATATATATATGTATATATATATATGTATATATATATATAATTATAAATATACATACATAGGGGTAAAGAATCCACTTGCCAATGCAGGAGATGCAGGAGACACAGGAGATGTGGGTTTGATCCCTGGGTCAGGGTGACCCCCTGGAGGAGGAAATGACACCCCACCCTAGTATTCTTATCAGAAGAATCTTATGGACAGAGGAGCCTGGTGGGCTACAGTTCTTGGGGTTGCAAAGAGTTGGGCATGACTGGGAGTGAGCACACACATACATCAATATGTATAATATATTTATAAATTATGCATATATATTTGAAGTTAGTATACATGTTAGAATAAAAACAAACAAAAAATCCTGCTATGGTCTGAAGGTGTGTGTTTCCCCCCAAATTCATACATTCATGCATTGAAATTCTAATGCCCAATGTGATATTATGGGTTGAGGTATTTAGGAGATACCCAGATGGGGGCTACAAAGAATGAGATGGTTGGATGGCATCATCGACTCAATGGACAAGAGTTTGAGCAAACTCTGGGAGATAGTGAAGGACAGGGAAGCCTGATGGGCTGCGATCTATGGGGTCACAAAGTGTTGGGCACGACTGAGAGACTGAAGAACAACAGGCCATGGGGGTGGAATGCTAGTGAATGTGATTAGAGATTTTATAAAAGAAACTGAACAGAACGGCCCAGCCCCATCTGCCCCTTCAGGCTACTACTTGAAGTCTGAGACCCAGAAAAGAGCCCTTGCTGACCATGCTGGCCCTGATTGCAGACTTCAAGCCTCGAGAAATGTGAGAAAGAAATGTTTACTGTTTACAGGCCACCCAGTCTGTGGTATTAATATTTTGTTATTGTAGACTGAATGAATTAAGACAATGCCTAACCATTTTAATAAGCAAAAAACACTGCCTATTTAAAGCATAATGAGACTATTTGCATGAACTTTTTAAATGTGGCATCATAAACATTAAAATCAGGATTTAAGCAATGGATTATCTGAAAGGAAATTTTAAAGAGATAAATTTATGTGTTTGATGAGTATCTTAATAAGAGTTGTTTAGTTTTGAGTTTAATAAACTCAAAGTGTAAAACAATGTTCTGGGAGCCTGCAAATTATTTTCTAACACTGGCTCTTATATCATACAGGCGCTAATTTGCTGATTTCAAGTCAGGACTCTAGTGGTTGGTGTAATTTGTCACCATTTTAATCTTGAAAAATGGACATAATAGAAGTTTGGAGAGAAGCAAGTATGAGTGGTGTGGCAGGAAGTTAACATCATGGATTAGATTCTAATATTAGTTGAGTTAATGGTAATTGTTCTTCCTATTATATCATATAATCAAGATGCATCGCTAAATTAACATGTAAGCAATACAGAGACTTCCAATCTTTTATAAGCCTCTCATTTCAGTACTTTTGAAAGCCAATTTCCATACTCATTTTATTAGTTCCAGTAAATGAAATTGAAGTACTACAATTTATCCCTAACACATTTGGTATTAAATATGTTCTTGGAGACAACTGTAACAAAATATCACATGTGAAATTAGTATTTCTGGGGCTGTTTTCAAGATGCCAAGATAATTGCAATTTTTGTGTTTTGTCTGATTCTGATTTTGATATCTGTCTTTAAGCTACTATTGTTCACATAGTTTACTTAACATCTGTAAAACTGTGTTGTTTAATAAAAAGATATAATTTTATAAATAAGCAGTCTTTCAATGGAAAGATCAATGCCAATTACTGTGGACTGCATTGGTGTCTACCTGCACACACAGACATATATATATATATATAGTTAATAAATGCATATATTTATATATGCATATTTATATTTACATCATATAAACTCAACAAATGATCTTGAGTTATTATAAAAAATGTATTTGAATAGAATTAGATTTTTAAGCCTTAAATTTGTTTATTTGCTGTCTAGTTATATTTGATTGCTTCATGAAAATATAATATTTTATTATACTATTAAACTTGTATAACATCAATTGTTTTATTTCAAATAATGAATATAGGCAAACATTTAATGCAAAGAAAATATGTATATTATTTAGGGCCTGATTCGCTACTGATGCATAATGATACTGTACTATTTTATATTATAATCAATAATTCTAGCATACATATAATATATATAAGTACATATATTATTAATAAAAAACTAGGTGACCTTGGGCTTCCCAGATGGTGCAGTGGCAAAGAATCTGCCTGCCAGTTCAGGAGGCACAAGAAGCATTGGTTCAATCCCTGGGTCGTGAAGAATCTCTGGAGTAGAAAACGGCAATCCATTCCAATATTCTTGCCAGGAAAATCCCATGGACAGAGGAGCTTGGTGGGCTACAGTCTGTGGAGCCACAAAGAGTAGGACATAATTGAGCATGCAGATGAAATTATCTGCTTAGATTTTTTATTGGAAATTTGTATTTCAAATATTGTAGGTGATAAATAGTACATGTTTTTACTGGCCAACAATTATTTATTTATTTATTTTTTTCATTTCTTTATTATTATTATTATTTTAATTTTAAAATCTTTAATTCTTACATGCATTCCCAAACATGAACCCCCCTCCCACCCCCCTCCCCAAAACATCTCTCTGGGTCATCCCCATGCACCAGCCCCAAGCATGCTGCATCCTGCGTCAGACATAGACTGGCGATTCAATTCACATGATAGTATACATGTTAGAATGTCATTCTCCCAAATCATCCCACCCTCTCCCTCTCCCTCTGAGTCCAAAAGTCCGTTATACACATCTGTGTCTCTTTCCCTGTCTTGCATACAGGGTCGTCATTGCCATCTTCCTAAATTCCATATATATGTGTTAGTATACTCTATTGGTGTTTTTCTTTCTGGCTTACTTCACTCTGTATAATCGTGGATAAAACTGGAGCCAACAATTATTTAAAACTAAAGTGAGCTGCAAACTGTAAAGGTCTGGGACAATCCATTTACTCACCTTTATAACTAATGTATGTGTGTGTGCATCATGTACTAGATAATATGCACTGATTGGGTGGGTATGATTTGCCAGGAACTCATCCCTCTTGTAATTTAGTTTTCACAGCAATTTTGTAAGAGGTAGCACTCTATTCTTCTCTACAGATGAAGAAAATGAAGAGAAAAACAAAGACAAATTTCTCTGATGGCAAAGAACACTTTGACATCAAAGTAATTACAGTCCTAATTATATATATTTTGAAACATTATATCATATACCTCATTTAGTCCATAATGTATTTGTTAATACTTAAGACAAATATAATGTGATATATTACCTACCATATTCTTTGAGGAGAGTGAAGACTCTTGTATAATATGACTAAGATACCTAACTCCTATTACTGGGATTAACAAGCTAATACACAGATACCTAAGAGATATAATCAGATATAATGAAATTAAAGTACTACAATTTATCCCTGACTAACACATTTGATATTAAATATGCTCTTGGAGACAACTATAACAAATATCAAACCTGAAATTAGTATTTCTGGGGCTGTTTTCAAGATGTCAAAATAATTGCAATTGTTTGTATTTTATCTGATTCTGATTTTCATTTCTGTATTTGAACTGCTGTTGTTCACATAGTTTACTTAGCATCTGTAAAATTGTGTTGTTTAATGGAAAGATATCATTTTCATAAATAAGCATTTATGCATAAATAAGCAAATTCTGAAAGAGATGAGAATAACAGACCACCTGACTTGCCTCTTGAGAAACCTATATGAAGGTCAGGAAGCAACAGTTAGAACTGGACATGGAACAACAGAGTGCTTCCAAATAGGAAAAGGAGTACATCAAGGCTGTATATTGTCACCCTGCTTATTTAATTTATATGCAGAGTACATCATGAGAAATGCTGGGCTGGAAGAAGCACAAGCTGGAATCAAGATTGCCAGGAGAAATATCAATAACCTCAGATATGCAGATGATACCACCCTTATGGCAGAAAGTGAAGAGGAACTAAAAAGCCTCTTGATGAAAGTGAAAGAGGAGAGTGAAAAACTTGACTTAAAGCTCAAGATTCAGAAAATGAAGATCATGGCATCCGGTCCCATCACTTCATGGGAAATAGATGGGGAAACAGTGGAAACAGTGGAAACAATGTCAGACTTTATTTTTGGGGGTTCCAGAATCACTGCAGATGGTGATTGTAGCCATGAAATTAAAAGACACTTACTCCTTGGAAGGCAAGTTATGACCAACCTAGATAAGCATATTGAAAAGCAGAGACATTACTTTGCCAACAAAGGTCTGTCTAGTCAAGGCTATAGTTTTTCCAGTGGTCATGTATGGATGTGAGAGTTGGACTGTGAAGAAGGCTGAGTGCTGAAGAATTGATACTTTTGAACTGTGATGTTGGAGAAGACTCTTGAGAGTCCCTTGGACTGCAAGGGGATCCAACCAGTCCATTCTGAAGGAGATCAGCCCTGGGATTTCTTTGGAAGGAATGATGCTAAAGCTGAAACTCCAGTACTTTGGCCACCTGATGCGAAGAGTTGACTCCTTGGAAAAGACTCTGATGCTGGGATCGATTGGGGGCAAGAGGAGAAGGGGACAACAGAGGATGAGATGGCTGGATGGCATCACTGACTCGATGGACATGAGTCTGAGTGAACTCTTGGAGTTGGTGATGGACAGGGAGCCCTGGCATGCTGCGATTCATGGAGTTGCAAAGAGTCGGGCATGACTGAGCGACTGAACTGAACTGAAGCATTGTTTGCATAAATAAGCTTATAGAGTTAAACTTACATATTTTATGCATAATCAATTAAAGTGAAAGTATTAGTCTGTCAGTTGAGTCTGATTCTTTGATACCCCATGGATTGTAGCCCAAAAAGCTCCTCTCTGCATGGAATTCTCCAGGCAAGAAAACTAGTGTGGGCGACCATTCCTATTTCCAGGGGATCTTCCTAACCCAGGGATCGAACTCGGGTCTCCTGCATTGTAGGCAGATTCTTCACCATCTGAGTTATGAGGGAACTAAACTGCTTGGTAAAAAGTGTTGGTGTTTTGGTCTAATGCCTTAAAATATTGTACAGTAGGTTTGATAGATTTGCCCCCAAATCTGGATGTTTATTTAGGAACCTATGTGATGACTGATTCATGTGGTTAATGGACAATATTTATGAGTATTATAGATGAAGTTTTATTCTGTATTATCAGCTTTGGAGCTAGCCCTCAGATCCTTCTAATTTTGCATTCTCTTGAGCTGCTGGGCAGGGTCAGTGAATTTATTTGTCCAAATCATTCATGTTTTAGTGAAAGGAAAGTGGCCTTTCAGGTATTTATATCATATCATAGTGAATGAATACAGCTTACAAGATATGATGTTTTCTTTATTTTTCCTTCCTCCTTCATGTTCCTTAATGCCTGATATCTCCACTTGTTGCTGTTGTTTAGTTGCCAAGTTGTATCCAACTCTTTGTGACCCCATGAACTGTAGCCCACCATCCTTCTCTGTCCATGGAATTTCCCATGCAAGAAGACTGGAATGGTTTGCTATTTCTTTCTCCAGGGGATCTCTCTGACCTAGGGATGGAACCTGCATCTCCTGTATTGGCAGGCAGATTCTTTACCACTCATCCACCTGGGAAACCCATCTCTACTTACATAACTCAATTATATTACATTAACATCAGTCTCAGAAAATTCTATTTATTCACCTTCCAGTATCTCTTATTCCCTATAACTGATTAACCATCAGATTAAAGTTAATTTGCAAAGTGAGAGTTGGACTATAAAGAAAGCTGAGCGCTGAAGAATAGATGCTTTTGAACTGTGGTGTTGGAGAAGACTCTTGAGAGTCCCTTGGACTGCAAGGAGATCCAAGCAGTCCATCCTAAAGGAGATCAGTTCTGGGTGTTCTTTGGTCACCTGATGAGAAGAGCTGACTCATTGGAAAAGATCCTGATTCTGGGAAAGATTGAGGGCAAGAGGAGAAGGGGACGACAGAGGATGAGATGGTTGGATGGCATCACCGACTCAATAGACATGGGTTTGGGTGGACTCTGGGAGTTGGTGATGGACAGGGAGGTCTGGTGTGCTGCGGTTCATGGGGTCACAAAGAGTCGGAAACTACTGAGCGACTGAACTGAACTGAACTGCCATTCTAATCAGGAAAATGTCCTTCCCTCTTGGAGGTGTGGCCTAGCACTCTCTTAATGTGTCCCATGGCATCTGGAAGGTAGTGTTTTTGGAGCACTTGCTTCATTATATGGCTGTTGTTAGCTTACTGTCATTATCTTTTCCAACCTGCAAAAATCCATTCATTTCTACACCCACAACAATTCTAAGAGTGAATTGTTCATGGCAAAAATATAATTTCTTTTATTTTTACTTATATCTATTAAAGTCTAATTGACAGACAATACTATATTAGTTTCAGGTGTACGACCTAGGGTTCAATATGTTTATAAATTATACTTTGTTTAGAAATAATACAAAATAATGGCTATATTTCTCTGTAATGTACAATACATCCTTATTGCTTCTTTCTTTCTTTCTTTTTGACTAGGGTGGGTCATTGTTGCTGCACAGGCTTTCCTCTAGTTGTGGCGAGTGGGGACTACTCTCTAGCTGTGGTGAGAGAGCTTCTCATTGCAGTAGCTTCTCTTGTTGCAGAGCACTGGCTCTAGGGCCCCACAAGCTTCAGTAGTTGAAGCAAATGGGTTCAGAAGTTGCATCTCCCTGGCTCTACAGCACAAGTTCAATAGTTGAAGCACTCAGGCTTAGTTGTTCCAAGGCATGAGGGATTCTCTCAGATCATGGATCCAACCCATTTCTCCTGCACTGGCAAGTGTATTCTTTACCATTGACCCACCAGGGAAGCCCCTTCTTATTTATTTTACACATATTAGTTTGTGTCTCTTAATACCCTCCCCCTCTACTGATAACCTGCAGTTTGTTCTCTACATCTGTGAGTCTGCTCAGTTTTATTACAGACATTTACTTGTTGGCTTTTTAAAAATGAAAGTTTTATGTTAGTGACTTCTTATAGTTTAGGATTGACCATTTTGGGGGGATTATGTTTTCAACTTTTTATGTGCTTTCCAGAAGCCATTTAAAACTTCATAAACTTACTATCTAGTCAAAGTTATGGTTTTTCCAGTAGTCAGGTATGGATGTGAGAGTTGGACTATAAAGAAATCTGAGTACCTAAGAATTGATGCTTTTGAACTGTGGTGTTGAAGAAGATTCCTGAGAATCCCTTAGACTGCAAGGAAATCAAACCAGTCAATCCTAAAGGAAATCAGTCCTGAATATTCATTGGAAGGACTGATGCTGAAGTTGAAACTCCAATACTTTGGTCACCTGATGTGAAGAGTCATTTGATTACAAGAATCAGAAAATATTTTTAAAAAAATCTACTGAAGCAAGTAGATTATCTACTGTAAGAAGTGGGGAGAAAAAACATCCAGAGAGAGATGGCAACTGAACAGGTCCTTCAGTACAAGCATGATGAAAGGATCAGCAGCAGGAGGCAAAGGATGGAGCTAAGGCTCTCAGGATGGTCTGCACTGGGACTCCTCTGTGGCTCTTTTGTGGATTTTCTAGAAACAGAGAGACATTCTCCTGGCCTTTTTCTGGCATTGCCATTTGCTGGCAAGTGGACAGCAGGGAGCCAGCCATCATCAGTGAATCGTTACCACCACGGATCTTCAACAGGATCCTCCAGTGTTCTCCTTAAGTATTTCCCTGGAGGCCATGGTATAGCAACTTGCCATGGAGCCACTTGCACTTTAGTCTGGTGTCCAGGAGATTGATCTCACTGAAAGACTCCAGGATGTGAATGCATATGCATGAAGCCAGCATTAAAAAAAAAAATCTTTATATTTGTAAAGCACAACAACTTATTTTGTTTTCCTTTATAGCTTCAAATGTTACCTGATGTAAATCATGTTTCAGAGTTAAGAGAAACAAGAAAGAAAAGCTTTTGTTTTCTGACCAAGAGAGATGAATAAAACTTTAGCCTACACAATTCATGTTTTGGCATAACTTTTATTAATATGTCACAGACAATTTAGCTCAGGTTTTTCTTAGACTAATCACCTAGTAGTATTGATAACTATAAGTCTGTCAAAACTTAAGAAAAAAACTTTAAAGATTCAATAGTATTTCATAAGCAGATGAGAGAAAAGATATAATGCTTATGACAGAGTCATTAAATTTTTTTATTTCTAAATACTTTAGAATATTTATACGATGGGAAAGTTATCAAAAATTGTAGACATTTCTTATTTACTTCAGAAGTTATTGACCACATAATCTTACTTTCTAAACCAATATTGGAATAGTGTAGGCAAATTTAAAGTACAATTTCCTGAGGGTTCTCTCTAAAAGATACTAGCATTTTTTGCGAATGTCACAATTAAGCAAAATATTTTCTTTTTCTTGCTAATCAGATTTTCCTTTAAACAATAGTTAGGGAAATCCCTCAGAATACAGTCAATATTTTTATTTCTGCTTCTAAATTATGCCTTTAATTTTTATATCACATACCATTTTTATTTTGAATATTAGCATGCTTAAAATTGACATTTGTTAGAGTTACAATGTACACCATAGTGACTATATTTAATGATATTGTATTATATACCTGAAAGTTGCTAAGAAAAATCTTAAATGTTCTTACCACAGAAAGGAAATGGTAATTAAGTAACTTGATGCAGGTGGTAGCTAGTACTAAGGTAGTAATGATTTAGCAACCCATAAATGCATAAAAGCATTAAATAAACATACTGTGCATCTTAAACTTGCACTATGTTTTATATAAATTATATCAAAATAAAACTGGAAAAATTAAAAATGTACATTTTTATAAATATAACTGAGAAAGTCTAAGGCAAAGACAAGTGCTGAATTTCAAAAAAGAGAATGAAACACTCATACAACATCTTCCAATTTCTCAACATATGTAAAAACAGCATAGCAAAAAGGCACAAGAAGTACCTAGTACCATAAACAGAATATGCTCAGATATTTAGAACCTGTACCACAGCTGTTTATCAGACCCAATTCTATGAGATTTTATTTTCAGTAAGTAGAATAGTCCCTCCCACACACACCAGAGAAGTCTACCTTCTAATCTCTAAAACCTGTGAATATATTCTCTTACACAGACAGAGTGATCTACAAAATGCGGTTATATTAAGGCTGAAATGGGGGAGATTATTTTGGCTTGTCAGGGTACGGCAAGTATAATCCAAAGTGTCCTTATCAAAGGAAATCAGGAGGGTAAGAGTCAGGAAAAAGGAAGAAGCAGAAGTCAGAGTGATGTGGAGCCATGAGCCAAGGAATTTAGGCAGCCCCTAGCAGCTGAATAAAGCAAGGATGTAGTCTTTCCTAGAGCACCTGAGAGGAAGATCACCCTGCCAACCACTTGATTTTAGAAGTTTTAAACACCAGAACTGTAAGATTATAAATCTGTGTTATTTTAAGGTACTAATTTTGTGATAGTTTATTTAAGCAGTGATGTAAAGCAAATAAACTGTTAAAGAACAAGATAGTATAAACATTAGAGCCATGTATTAGGGACAGGAAATAATTATTCACCAGAAATAGAGAAAAGTGAACAGCCAAAAAAAAAAAAAAAATAGAACACCCAGCACAGCCCCCCCCCCAAAGCATAATAATATTATAAAAAAAGAAGGAACAGACATACTCAGCTGATTAAAAATAAAATACTCAGCTGATTAAAAATAAAAGAGAGGACATAAGATTTAGGATTGGCCATAAATTCAATCACCAGTGTCCTTATAAGAAGAGACAAAGACACACAGATACACAGGGAAAATGACATGTGGAAATGGGGCAGATTGAGTGATGTATCTGCTTGCTATGGATTGTTATGCAACACCAGTGGTGGGAGAGAGGCCTGGGAACATGTTATCCCTCAGAGTCAACAGAAGAAATCAATCTCATTGACACTTTGTTGATTTCAGAGTTCTAGCCCTAGAACTGTGGGAGAAGAAAACTTTGGTGCAAACCACTCAGACTGTGGTACTTTGTTACAGCAGCCATAGAAAACCAGTACAATACCCTTGATCTAAACTTTACCCCGAGTATTTTCACCCATTAAGCACTTTACTTGGCACTAGCCCTTGAACAAAGCCTTGCAATTCAAGCGTGTATTAGACTGAAATATTTTTGTCATTGAAAACTCACTTATATCTCATTGCTTACTCTTTGAGGACTAAAGTGTGTGCATGCTAAGTTGCTTCAGTCGTGTCTGACTCTTTCCTGACCCTATGGACTGTAGCCCACCAGGCTCTTCTGTCCATGAGATTCACCAGGAAAGAATGCTAAAGTGGGTTGCCATGCCCTCATCCAGGGTATCTTCCTAACCCAGAGATTGAACCTCCATCTCTTTATGTCTCCTGCATTGGCAGGTGGGTTCTTTACCACTGGTGCCCCCTGGGAAGCCCCTTTGGAGACTAACAGAAGTCAGCTATTCTGAACTTGTGGGTCTCTAAACGTTTATTGTGTCTTTATTCACTTTAATTTCTACTTGCAAATTGACACCTCCTCTCCCCATTTTTCCCTGAGCTTATATTTTTTGGGTAATATTTTGTAAGATGCAGCCTATAGTAACCAGTATTTTTTCCACCTAAACTTCTTTTTTTCTAACATTTATCCCTTTCTGAGATATACAGGAAATATATCTCATACTGCCAGTTCAGCTCAAGACAATAAAAATAGTATTTTGTCACAGCATTACATTAAAACATGTTCCCAGACACAATGATAATGTTCCTTGCTGCTTATTCCTGACAGGATGGAAGGATTGAGAGAGTTTTCTCAGGGTTCCGTTATAAAGGCACTAATCCATCTGAATGCAGTATTCCAAAGAACAGCAAGAAGAGGTAAGAAAGCCTTCTTCAGCCACCAATGCAAAGAAATAGAGGGAAGCAACAGAATAGGAAAGACTAGAGATCTCTTCAAGAAAATTAGAGATACAAAGGGAACATTTCATGCAAAGATGGGCTCGAAAAAGGACAGAAATGATATGGACCTAATAGAAGCAAAAGATATTAAGAAGAGGTGGCAAGAATACACAGAAGAACTGTACAAAAAAGATCTTCATGACCCAGATAATCATGATGGTGTGATCACTCACCTAGAGCAAGACATCCTGGAGTGTGAAGTCAAGTGAGATTTAGAAAGTATCACTACAAGCAAAGCTAGTGGAGGTGATGGAATTTCAGTTGAGCTATTTCAAATCCTCAAAGATAATGCTGTGAAAGTGCTGCACTCACTATGCCAGCAAATTTGGAAAACTCAGCAGTGGCCACAAGACTGGAAAAGGTCAGTTTTCATTCCAATCTCACAGAAAGGCAATGCCAAAGAATGCTCAAACTACCACACAATTAAACTCATCTCACACACTAGTAAAGTAATGCTCAAGATTCTCCAAATCAGGCCTCAGCAATATGTGAACCGTGAACTTTCAGATGTTCAAGGTGGTTTTAGGAAAGGCAGAGGAACCACAGATCAAATTGCCAACATAAGCTGGATCATTGAAAAAGCAAGAGAGTTCCAGAAAAAACATCTGTTTCTGCTTTATTGACTATGCCAAAGCCTTTGACTGTGTGGATCACAATAAACTGTGGAAAATTCTGAAAGAGATGGGAATACCAGACCACCTGACTTGCCTCTTGAGAAACCTGTACGCAGGTCAGGAAGCAACAGTTAGAACTGGACATGGAACAAAAGACTGGTTCCAAACAGGAAAAGTAGTACATCAAGGCTATATATTGTCACCCTGCTTATTTAACTTCTATGCAGAGTACATCATGAGAAACGCTGGACTGGAAGAAGCACAAGCTATAATGAAGATTGCCAGAAGAAATATCAATAATCTCAAATATGCAGATGACACCATCCTTATGGCAGAAAGTGAAGAGGAACTAAAAAGCAGCTTGATGAAAGTTAAAGAGGAGAGTGGAAATGTTGGCTTAAAGCTCAACATTCAGAAAACAAAGATCATGGCATCTGGTCCCATCACTTCATGGAAAATAGATGGGGAAACAATGAAAACAGTGTCAGACTTTATTTTTGGGGGGCTCCAAAATCACTGCAGATGGTGACTTTAGCCATGAAATTAAAAGATGCTTACTCCTTGGAAGGAAAGTTATGACCCACCTAGATAGTATATTAAAGAGCAGAGACATTATTTTGCTAACAAAGTTCCGTCTAGTCAGGGCTATGGTTTTTCCAGTGGTCATGTATGGATGTGAGAGTTGGACTATGAAGAAAGCTGAGCGCTGAAGAATTGATGCTTTTGAACTGTGGTGTTGGAGAAAACTCTTGAGAGTCCCTTGGACTGCATGCAGATCCAACCAGCCCATTCTAAAGGAGACCAGTCCTAGGTGTTTATTGGAAGGACTGATGCTGAAGCTGAAACTCCAATACTTTGGCCACCTCATGTGAAGTGTTGACTCATTGGAAAAGACTCTGATTCTGGGAGGGATTGGTGGCAGGAGGTGAAGAGAACGACAGAGGACGAGATGGCTGGATGGCATCACCAACTCTATGGATATGAGTCTGAGTGAACTCTGGAAGTTTGTGATGGACAGGGAGGCCTGGAGTGCTGCAATTCATGGGGTTGCAAAGAGTTGGACAGGACTGCGGGACTGAACTGAACTGAACTGAGGGTTTTAGTACCTTCTCAACATCTGCTCAAAGAAATTTGCATATATACCATATGTGATAACCAGCAGAAAATGCTTCAAACTCTATAGACATTTTAAACTAAAGTTTGTACTATGTTTTTTAGCTGAAGGAGCAGTTCTACTTCAACATTCTTTCATTTCAGGGGAAAATTTAACCTCTTCTGTTATTTCAATGAATCATCATTGTCTATAAGGAAAAATAGCGTAAAGTTAGCTGAAACTAAGAGAAAAAAAATAAAGTTTGTTAACAGAAAGCATAATTGCAAATGGGGAAAGAGAAGCAATTTACATCTATGTTTGAAGGAGGCTTAACAAAAAGAGTCTTTCTGTTTGGTTTTTAGTGACAAGAGAAATATACTAGGCAATTATTAAATTAAATATATTAATTTAAACAGTTTAGAACCATGTTGCTTATAAACGGAAACCTTGATTGTCATGAATAGACTTTGATATTGCTGCTTGTTTAACCATGAAATGATATGGCACATTTTGTCAAGACATGACTGCAAGTTTTCCATTTTATTAGCCTGAAAATTTACTTTTGGATTATTATTATTATTTGGAAAGAGGGAGCCATCATTTCTAATTAGAGGAGTCAGCTACTTTCCTGGTAATTTTCTTTTTTCTTTACCACTTTAAGGTGTCTAACTATACAGTAGAATTATATTTAAATTTCCAAAACTTAAAATGTATTTTTCCAGAGCATTTGTTAAAAATAGTCACACCTTGTGTATATTAAACTCCCAATGTGAATAATCTGTTTTTAACAAAGGATCAAATATTATGATGATTCATTCAAATTATTTCTTGAAGGAAAGTTACTCAGCTGTGTCCGACTCTATGTGACTCGAGAGGCTGTACAAATATTTCATTATTTCATTTATTTTATATAAGCTTCCTGAAGCAAATACATTTTTCATAAAGTGAAAAATAACAGATTAGTAACAGTGGAAAAACATGCATCAACATAAGAAATTGTATATAAATCCTTGTTAATACAGTTAACACTTGAACAAAGGGGTAAAACTGCACGTCCACTTATACATGGATATTTTCAATAGTAAAAAATACAGCACTACATGGGCCATGCTTGATTGAATCTGTCCAGATATAGAAGAGCTGATTACAAATTATAGGTGGATTAGCTCCTGAGTTTTACAGGGGTAAGCAGTACTCAATTTTTTCTTTCTTATATAGGTTATTTCAATGGTATATAGCAAATGAAAATAATAGAAACATAGATGACTTTCTTATTGCTTTGATTTTAAAAAAGTATTAAAATATATTAAAGACAGTGTCTATAGGTAAATTCAACATTTTTATGGAGTACTTTCTCACACAAAAGACAACCATACATTTTATGAACATTTATAAAGTTTGATTTTCTGTATGTAAAATTACATTTATGAATTTATACATTGTAGTAATTCTGAAAGTATTATAAAGAAAAAGGAACCCACATCTTGTAAGTATTTTACATGTCTTTCAAATAAAATGTTTGTTTATAATGTATTTTGAATCTTTAAGATCTGTTTTATTTTTTTAATTAGTTTCTTTTTTTTCTAAGAGGATTACCATTTCTAAACTACTCTTTTTATATAGGAAGCCCAGTTCAATTTGCCTTTAATATTCTGACACATAATTTTTATCCCTTCTAGGAATTTAAACACCCGTTAAATGAGCGTCTTATACCTACACAGCACTGTAGGTTTCTCGTGCTCACATTCATTCATTTCTCTGTTTCTTTTTAAATTTTGGTAGAGTAGATATAACATAAAATTTGCCAAGTTAACCATTTTTAAATGCACATTTCAGTAGTGTTATATGAAAACAATCTCCAGAACTTTTTCATTTTGCAAAATTCAAACTATACTCATTAAATGACTTCTTATTTTCCCCTTTCTCTAGCCCCTGGCATCTACCCCTCAACTCTGTCTCTATGAACTTGAATACTTTAGATATCTATAGAAATAGAATTACATTTTCTGTTTTGACTGACTTCACTTAGCTTGATTTTGGCAAGACTCATCAGTGTTCTAATGTGTCAAAATGGCTTTCCTTTTATGGTTAAGCAATGTTCCATTGTATGTATGTACTACATTTTGTTTATTCATTTATCTCTTGAGAGGCGTTTGTGTTGCCTTGATATTTTGATTGTTAGAAACCAATATGGCTGCTGGGTAAGCTGCTGTGAAAAAAAAGTGTGCAAACATTTTTTAAGACCCTGGTTTCAGTTCAATATCAAGAAATGGAATTGCTAAATATTTTATACAGTATTTTATTTCATTTTTATGAGACACTCTCGTACTGTTATCCATTGTGGTTGCACTATTTTGTCTTCCCACCAACAGTGCACAAGAGTTCTAATTCTTACACATCTTTACTAACATTTATTATTTTCTTTTTTTTTAATAGTAAGTATCCTAATGGGTGTGAGATGATATCTCATTTGGTTTTGATTTGATCTGCCTAGTGATTAGCAATGTTGTATATCTTTTTATGTGCCTGTTTGTTTTCATGGATTTCTTGCATTTGGAAGTGTCTCATTTCTGCTTCTAATCTAAGAAATGCATGATACATATTAAATTTGTGTACACACATACAGACATACATGGGCAGGGAGATTCTTTACCACTAAAGCCACCTGTAAAGCCCCTATAGTCAATCCTAGCTTATTGACAGTGATGTTCCTGGCTGGAAAGCCTGAGGCACTGACCTAGGCCATATTTCAGTTCAGTTCAGTTCAGTTCATTTCAGTTCAGTTCAGTCGCTCAGTTGTGTCTGACTCTTTGCTGCCCCATGAATTGCAGCATGCCAGGCTTCCCTGTCCATCACCAACCCCCAGAGTTCACTCAAACTCACGTCCATTGAGTCGGTGATGCCATCCAGCCATCTCATCCTCTGTTGTCCACTTCTTCTCCTGCACCCAATTCCTCCCAGCATCAGAGTCTTTTCCAATGAGTCAACTCTTCGCATGAGGTCGCCAGAGTACTGGAGTTTCAGCTTTAGCATCATTCCTTCCAAAGAAAACCCAGGAAAGAAAATCCCACAGACATCCCCCTATTTCATCAGGGCCAATGCTGTGGCTACACCAGCCCTTGTGGTTATTATTATAGGTGCATAGGTGCACGATGCACCTAGGCAAAACCATCAGGCAACTTTGAAGAACAAGATCTATTCTTTATAAGTCCTGAAGGGTACATGGTATGTTCAAGGGTCACACCATAAGGTTGAGAGGAGAGAGAAGGAATGCAAATCTGGGGCTCTGTCTTTACTGACATCAATGGATGGTGTGTCTAGGGTTTCCAGGGTTCACTCTTTATTGGCAAATTTAAAACATTAAAGCTGGAATTAGGACACAGGAAGGTAAATTGGAGTCACTTAGGTCTTTATGCACAGGTCTTTCTAAAAGAGAAACTTCATGTGTGGGTGCAGCTGGTTTCCTAGTTTGTTTTGCTGGAAGTTGTGTCATACAGCTGGCTATATATTTATCTTGGATATTTCTGCAATTAAAACTTAATATCTGGCACTTATGTTACAATAAAAAAGCTTAATGTCAAGCACTGCAATATGAAATAAATTAATTTTAAAATTTCAATATACTGCAATATGGAATTAGAGAACAGATTTAAGTACGCAAGGTATTTATTTTATTTCATATTTCCAGTGTTTTTCTTGAGTTTTCTTCATATATAAAACATATCATCTGCATGTGACATTTTATTTTCTGCAATTGTATGTCCATTCCATATAACTTTTAAACTCTTGAGGAATTAACATAATTATATCTTTCATCTCAATAGAATTGTGTGGCCAAGGTTTCAGATTCAGAGTTTTAACAAAATGTGACATTTATTTCCTTGTGAATTTAAGAAAGATGCTTCACTCATGCATTATGGAAAGCTGTGTGTGCCTATCACCTACTCTTTCACCCCAAATAATGTGATATAAGTTTAGCTCTATTTGGAATCAACTTGGGCCTTTTACCAAACTCTTCCTAATCTCTAGTCTCTCATTGCCTCTCCTCAGATGAGAGTGATGCAGTGTCAATACTGGGAAATCTTAATGGCTTGACTCCACTTCTCCTCAGGCTGAACAAGAGGAAAAAAAAAAAAAGCACTTCTAACATTTTCTTCATGTTTTCCTGTTGATGATATAAAAAAATAACTTAGTCAAATGACTTGGAAAAAAAGTTTACTGTTCCTAGGTACTACAGAATAACTAAATCCCCAAATTCTTTAATAAGCTTTTCCTCATTTCATCAATGTAGCTTTTCAAAATCTTGATTTTTTTTTTATACTACATGTATCATTCTGCAAATTATTGTGGCAGGGGGAGGTTACTATTATTTTATACAAGATTATATTTGTATGCTATTAAACAATTACTTTTAGTCTGTTATAACCAATAAAAGCTTTCATATATATTTATTTTATTATCATAAAAACATGTGCATTGGTGGAACATACATTATTATCCTATTCTGTAATTCAGAAATGTGAATTTTGTAAAATTAAATAATTCCTTTAAGATTTTTCGTTTATATGTGTGTGTGTGTATGTGTATTATCTGGCAGATCAATAAAATGCTTTCTAACAAGTCCAAGAGAGAATTAAACATTCACATCAATTGTGCATGTGTGTGTATGTGTGTGTTGGTTTTCCCTGGATTGCACTTACATCATCATGCTAAGACGAAAATGTCTAAAATGTAAAGAAAAAGTAAACTTAGGTAAAATTCATAACATCATACATCTCAGTTAGAAAAACATTACTCATTTGTGTTGTGTATGATTGTGTATATATATAAAATTCTCTGTGTTTAAAGTATTTATTGAAATAATCAAGAATATGATTTCTTCCACAATACTAGGCTGTATAAACAGTATATACATCAATCTATTTATTTTACTAAATTTTATCTGCTGAATATGATTAATAATGCATGCAGGAGAGAAAAAAAAATACCTACTGGGCATCAGAAGTTCCTTATTAAAGTTAAAGACACTAATATATTCCCCAAAGTGCAATTAAATATAAAACAAGTCAGTTGTATATAGCTCAGAGAATAGTTGATGAGTGAAGACATGTTAAATAATGAGAAAGTTGGTCCTATTAAAAATATCATACTAACTAGCATGCTTATTTCTTCTACCTCAAATAGTTTTAGCAGGCCAAATAGGACAATATATATCTCCCAGAGTTACTCAGACTCATGTCCATCGAGTCAGTGATGCCATCCAGCCATCTCATCCTCTGTTGTCCCCTTTTTCTCCTGCACCCAATCCCTCCCAGCATCAGAGTCTTTTCCAATGAGTCAAATCTTCCCATGAGGTAGCAAAAGTACTGGAGTTTCAGCTTTAGCATCATTCCTTCCAAAGAAATCCCAGGGCTGATCTCCTTCAGAATGGACTGGTTGGATCTCTTTGCAGTCCAAGGGACTCTCAAGAGTCTTCTCCAACACCACGGTTCAAAAGCATCAATTCTTCAGTACTCAGCTTTCTTCACAGTCCAGCTCTCATATCCATACATGACCACTGGAAAAACCATAGCCTTGACTAGACCTTAGTTGGCAAAGTAATGCCTCTGATTTTCAATATGCTATCTAGGTTGGTCATAATTTTTCTTCCAAGGAGTAAGCATCTTTTAATTTCATGCCTGCAGTCACCATCTGCAGTTATTCTGGAGCCCAGAAAAAATAAAGTCTGACACTGTTTCCACTGTTTCCCCATCTATTTCTCATGAAGTGATGGGATCGGATGCCATGATCTTCATTTTCTGAATGTTGAGCTTTAAGCCAACTTTTTCGCTCTCCACTTTCACTTTCTTCCACAGGCTTTTTAGTTCCTCTTCACTTTCTGCCATAAGGGTGGTATCATCTGCATATCTGAGGTTCTTGGTATTTCTCCCGGCAATCTTGATTCCTGTTTGTGCTTCTTCCAGCCCAACATTTCTCATGATGTACTCTGCATATAAGTTAAATAAGCAGGGTAACAATATACAGCCTTGACGCACTCCTTTTCCTATTTGGAACCAGTCTGTTGTTCCATATCCAGTTCTAGCTGTTGCTTCCTAACCTGCATATAGGTTTCTGTACCATGCTAAATGCAAGTAATGTATACAAATAATATTCAATATTATTTTAAAATATTTGAATATTTTTACCATTTATAGCATGAAAATATTGACATAATAATGATACAGATTATCATAAAATAATCTCAACTTTCAGTTTGTTTTAATAATTCTCTATGAAAAAGATGGTCTAAAATACACTGAACCATTCTTATGAAATAATTGTCTATATCATGAAGTATCATTGGGCTTAAAACTTAAACAATAACCCATTACATGTATTAAAATATAGCATCTAGACATCTCACTTTTGATCTATCTTGTTAATATTTTCTTGATTCTTACAAATAATTTCTGTTATAGATCAATTTAATTCAATTAAAAGTCAAATTATATGCAGTTAGTTTTGTAATAATCAACATTTTATAATTAATTTACTTGTAGTTAAATATAAATGGCCACCTGATGTGAAGAACTGACTCATTGGAAAAAACCCTGAAGCTGGGAAAGATTGAAGACAGGAGGAGAAGGGGACAACAGAGGATGAGATGGTTGGATGGCATCACCAACTCAACGGTGAGTTTGAGTAAGCTCTTACAGTTTGTGATGAACAGGGAGGCCTGGTGTGCTGCAGTCCATGGGGTCACAAAGAGTCAAAGATGACTGAGCAACTGAACACAACTGAACTGAAATGTAAATGTATTTTATGTACCAGTTAGTGTGTTACAAATGGGTTTAAGAAAAAAATTAAACCTATTTTAAAATTCTGTGGATGTGAAGGAAGGATTCCTCAGCTCTAGAGAACATCATGTAAGGATCCCTAATAAATAATAATTTTATTTTCTATTAATCAGAATAAAAAATATAAGCATGTATATATAGCTTTCAACAATGAATCTCCTTTGAGTGGAGCTCTATCTATACATAAACTTAAGAAAAGTACAATGAAATAACTGTAACTTTGGCCACTACATTTATATTCTACATTTTTGATCATGGCCTACAATTTCAATTGAAGCTGTTCTAGCTAAAACTCAATTCTGTTGGGCCCCATTCTTTTGATCATGGAAAAAGCAAGAGAGTTCCAGAAAAAACATCTGTTTCTGCTTTATTGACTATGCCAAAGCCTTTGACTCTGTGGATCACAATAAACTGTGGAAAATTCTGAAAGAGATGGGAATACCAGACCACCTAACCTGCCTCTTGAGAAATCTGTATGCAGGTCAGGAAGCAACAGTTAGAACTCACATGGAACCACAGACTGGTTCCAAATAGGAAAAGGAGTATGTCAAGGCTGTATATTGTCACCCTGCTTATTTAACTTCTATGCAGAGTACATCATGAGAAACGCTGGACTGGAAGAAGCACAAGCTATAATGAAGATTGCCAGAAGAAATATCAATAATCTCAAATATGCAGATGACACCATCCTTATGGCAGAAAGTGAAGAGGAACTAAAAAGCAGCTTGATGAAAGTTAAAGAGGAGAGTGGAAATGTTGGCTTAAAGCTCAACATTCAGAAAACAAAGATCATGGCATCTGGTCCCATCACTTCATGGAAAATAGATGGGGAAACAATGAAAACAGTGTCAGACTTTATTTTTGGGGGGCTCCAAAATCACTGCAGATGGTGACTTTAGCCATGAAATTAAAAGATGCTTACTCCTTGGAAGGAAAGTTATGACCCACCTAGATAGTATATTAAAGAGCAGAGACATTATTTTGCTAACAAAGTTCCGTCTAGTCAGGGCTATGGTTTTTCCAGTGGTCATGTATGGATGTGAGAGTTGGACTATGAAGAAAGCTGAGCGCTGAAGAATTGATGCTTTTGAACTGTGGTGTTGGAGAAAACTCTTGAGAGTCCCTTGGACTGCATGCAGATCCAACCAGCCCATTCTAAAGGAGACCAGTCCTAGGTGTTTATTGGAAGGACTGATGCTGAAGCTGAAACTCCAATACTTTGGCCACCTCATGTGAAGTGTTGACTCATTGGAAAAGACTCTGATTCTGGGAGGGATTGGGGGCAGGAGGAGAAGGGGACGACCGAGGATGAGATGGCTGGATGGCATCACTGACTCGATGGACGTGAGTCTGAGTGAACTCTGGGAGATGATGATGGACAGGGAGGCCTGGTGTGCTGCGATTCATGGGGTCGCAAAGAGTCGGACACAACTGAGTGACTGAACTGAACTGAACTGATCCTTTTGAAAGGTCTGCCTAGTGATTTTCTCTACTTCATTTAGTAGCACATGCCATTTCAACTTCTGCTTTTCTCTCACACCTTCTCAAATATTTTGCACTCCAAATTTGGGCCTTACTCTCCCTCCAAAGATATTTTGACGAATTCACCCATGATGTTCATAATGCAAAATCCAGGATTGCTAACTCCATAACTAACTTGACCTGTTGCCAGTGTTTGGTACGGTTGATCACTTTATCCTTCCTGAAGAACAGTCTTTCACTTAATTTTCCAGACACTGTGTGCTTTTTTGTTTTACAGCTTATTTCACTGGTTGATACTTCTAAGAATTCTTTGCTGGATTCTGTTAATTTTCCCAGCTTTTAAATTTTGTCAACTCCTCTTCTATTCCCCACCAAATCTCTCATCTGTCTCTTTCAGTAACACATATTTGCTGATCTGACAAATCCGTAACTTCAGCCAAAATTTCCGGCAGGAAATTCATAAACAACTGCCACTTCTGTTAAATTAGCACATAAATATTTTATAGCATCAAACACAATATGTCATTCAGCAATTACTTTGATATTACAAACTACATCATGACCAACACTGACCACTGTTTGCCATAGTGAGTATAACCACTCGACAAAGACAGCACCATTTCTTTCCTAGAATTTGTGTGTGTGTGTGTGTGTGTTTGTGTGTATATATATGCATGTACATGTTCAGTTGTGTCCAACTCTTTTCAATTGCATGGACTGTAGCCCGCCAGGCTCCTCTGTCCATGGAGTACTCAGGCAAGAATACTAGAGCGGATTGCCATTTCTTACTTCAAGGATCTTCTTGAACCAGGGTTTGAATTCATGTCTCCTGTGTCTCCTGCATTGGCAGGCAGATTCTTTACTACTACACCACCTGAGCCATTAACTCATCTCCCTGTTTCTCCTTTGGAGAAGACAATGGCAACCCACTCCACTACTCTTGCCTGGAAAATCCCATGGACGGAGGAGCCTGGTGGGCTGCCGCCTATTGGGTGGTACAGAGTTGGACACGACTGAAGCGTCTTAGCAGCAGCAGCAGCAGCAGCAGCAGCAGCAGCAGCAGCAGCAGCAGCAGCAGCAGCAGCTGTTTCTCCTTTTGTTCTGTCTCAAGAATTTAGTCGTCATTCATTACCCGAGGGATCATTTTCAAATATTACTGAATTGATCACCTCTGTGGTCATATCTGGGGGCTTCCCTGATTTATCTCAAGTGGTAAAGAATTCATCTTCCAATGCAGGAGACGCAAGAAACTTGGGTTTGATCCTTCAATGAGGAAGATCCCTTGGAGGAGGAAATTGCCTTCCACTCCAGTATTCTTGCTTAGAAAATCCCAAGGACAGAGGAGCCTGAGGGGCTACAGTCCATAGTGTCACAGAGGATCAGGCATGACTAAGTATGCAGGTACACAAGCATAGGCCATATTCATTCAATGGCTTCTCTCACAATTAGAACAAAGTCCAAAATCATTAAAATTGCTACAAAGCCATGTGCAATCTTGAACTTTTCCTCCATGTCGTCAACTCTTACAACTATCCCTATTTTCAGTGTGCATCATCTACGCTGGCATTGCCTTTACTTTTGGCCTCAAGAATTTTTTTTTTTCATACTCTTTGTAATGACTAGGAAGCATCAGTCTTCAAATATATAATATTGATATGGTGAAATATTTCAAATCTGCAGTAAGCTGTGTGGTAGGGAAAGGATGACCACAATAGAGATGTCCCCAGCCTTAGGATAGTTTCAATATTTCTAATTTAATTAAAAAAGGAGAGTGAAACAAAGAGAAGTCAAATATTTGTAGGAAAACCTGTTGAATGTTAATATCTTCCTATATACTCACAGTCATACACATATGCCAAAGCACATACACATACTTATATGCACAAGTTACAAGCATTTATCAATTCTTATTTTTCCAAGTGTTTCTATTATATGTGTGTATGTTTAATTTTACCAAATGGATTTCTTCAGAAGTGATGAGTGTCTTTTTTGATCCCTGCCAGATATTCTTTCCATGTGTTCTACACTCTCTATGAGGCTGTTCTATATGAAATCTGGTGGCTTTCTAGATGAAACCTGTCTGGTGGCTCAAACGGTAAATAAACTGTCTGCAATAAGGGAGATTCAGGTTCGATTCTTGGGTCAGGAAGATTCCTTGGATAAGGGAATGACTACCCACTCCAATGTTTTTGACTGGAGAATTCCTTGAACGTATTTACATAAGTAACATTTACTATAGCATTGCACTTTAGTACTGTGGTGCAGGTATGCAATTTACTGCTTTAAAATTTTTCTCATTTGGGCTGTCCAGAAAGCTGGATCATTTGAAAACTCAGAGGTTGTTTTCTAAACTTTTGTCTATGGATAAATAATTTTGACTAAATATGGGAGAGGTAAATCTTATTTTTTGCATTTTCTTCAATTTCTGATTAATGACTAAGAACCAACTCAAAAGCATCAAAAAAGCCACATATCAATCCATGTGAGATAACCAGCATGATAGTTAACAACTGCTACATATATTTGTGAAAATTGCCCTAATCATGAGTTTTACTTTCCGTTCAAAATTAGAATTTAAATGTTCTGTACAGTCAATGCCACTTGATATTTTCTTAAAGAATGATTATGAATCTTTGGTCACTCAAATTATGTTAGCTCTGAACTGAAGAATATATATGGTTATACCTAAATTTTATGTTTCTTAAATTCTAAATATTAATTGTTGAATAATTTAGACACATTTTATTGATGCTTATATGTTTTAATCAATGGGTGGCACAATGGTAAAGAATCCACCTGCCAATGCAGGAGACTCAGAGTTGCGGCTTAGATCCTTGGTTTTGGAAGATCTCTTGAAAGATAGGGATTCCGTGGTGGCTCAGATGGTAAAAGCGTCTGCCTGCAATGTGGGAGATCCAAGTTCAATCCTCGGGTTGGGAAGATCCCCTGGAGAAGGAAATGGCAACCCACTCCAGTACTCTTGCCTAGAAAATTCCATGGATGGAAGGAGCCTGGAGGGTTACAGTCCGTGGGGTCGCAAAGAGTCGGACATGACTGAGCAACTTCACTTCACTTGAAAGAGGGGTTGGAAACCCACTATATATTCTTGCCTGGAAAATTCCATGGACAAAGGAGCCTGGAAGGCTTCAGTCCATAGGGTCATAAAGAGTTGGACATGGCTGAGCATACCTATTCTGAATGTGTATGTTAATATATTTTATAATAATGAATTAATCTATTCCAGCAATATGATGAACTTGACTGATTTGTAACTTCTTTGAAAATCTATCTATAGATTTTATAAAGATAGATATAAAATTTTCCTTAGGACTTTTGCAAATACATTTAAGCTGTGAGCTAAACTTATAATTTTGCAAAATTTCTATAATCTTTAAGTATTTAGGGCATTAATGTTATCAGTTCAGTCATTCAGTCATGTCTGACTGTTTGTGACCCCATAGACTGCAGCACACCAGGCTTCCCTGTCCATCACCATCTCCTGGGGCTTGCTCAAACTCATGTCTATCAAGTTGGTGATGCCATCCAACCATCTCTTCCTCTGTTATTCCCTGCTCCTCCTGCCTTCAATCTTTCCCAGCATCAGGGTCTTTTCCAATGAGTCAGTTCTTCACATCAGGTGGCCAAAGTATTGGAGCTTCAGCCTCAGCATCAGCTCTTCCAATGAATATTCAGGATTGATTTCCTTTAGGGTTAACTGGTTGGATCTCCTCATAGTCCAAGGGACTCTCAAGAGTCTTCTCCAACGCCACAGCTCAAAAGCATCAATTCTTTAGCTGTCTTTGTAGTCCAACTCCCACATCCATACATGACTACATAGCTTTGATTAAATGGGTATTTTTTTTTTTTTGCAAAATAATGTCTCTGCTTTTTAATATACCATCTAGGTTGGTCATAGCTGCTTTTCAAAGGAGCAAATCTCTTTTTAACTTCATGGCTGCAATCACCATTTGCAGTGATTTTGGAGCCCAAGAAAATAAAGTCTGTCATGGTTTCCATCGTTTCCCCATTTATTGCTATGAGTGATGGGACCAGATATCACAATCTTAGATTTTTGAATGTTGAGCTTTAAGCTAGCTTTTCCATTCTCCTCTTTCACTTTCATCAAGAGGCTCTTTAGTTCCTCTTCATTTTTTTGCCATAAAGGTGGCATCATCTGTGTATCTGAGGTTATTGATATTTCTCCTGGCAATTTGATTCCAGCTTGTGCTTCATCCAGTCTGGCATTTCACATGATGTACTCTGCATAGAAGTTACATAACCAAAGTGACACTATACAGCATTTACTTTCTCTTTTCCCAAATTGGAAGCAGTCTGTTGTTCCATATCCAGTTCTAGCTGTTGCTTCTTGACCTGCAAATGGATTTCTCAGGAGGCAGGTAAGGTGATCTGGTACTGCCATCTCTATAAAAAATTTCCACAGTTTGTTGTGATCCACAAAGTCAAAGGCTTTAGTGTAGTCAGTAAAGCAGAAGTAGATGCTTTTATGTAACTCTCTTGCTTTTTTGATGAATCCAATGGATGTTGGCAAATTGATCTCTGGTTCTTCTGCCTTTTCTAAATCCAGCTTGACCATCTGGATATTCTCAGTTCACATACTGTTGAAGCCTCGCTTGGAGAATTTTGAGAATTACTTTGCTATCTTGTGAGATGAGTGCAATTGTGCAGTAGTTCTAACATTCTTTGGCATTGCCTTTTTTGGGACTGGAATGAAAACTGACCTTTTCCAGTCCTGTGGCCACTGCTGAGTTTTCCAATTTTGTTGGCATATTGAATGCAGCACTTTCACAGCATCATCTTTTATGATTTGAAATAGTTCATTTGGAATTCCTTCACCTCCACTAGCTTTGTTTATAGCGATGCTTCCTAAGGCCCACTTGATTTCTCCCTCCAGATTGTCTGGCTCTAGGTGAATGATCACACCATTGTGATTATCTGGATCGTGAAGATCTTTTTTGTACAGTTCTTCTGTGTGTTCTTGCCATCCTTCTTAAATCTTCTGCTTCTATTAGGTCCATACTTTATTTTGCTCATCCTTGCATAAAATGTTCCCTTGGTATATCTAATTTTCTTGTAGTGATCTCTAGTCTTTCTCATTCTATTTTTTTCCTCTACTTTGCCTTGATTGCTTAGGAAAACTTTCTTATTCTTGCTATTCTTTGTAACTCTGCGTTTACCTTATAAAAGCCCCATAGATAATTTTCAAAGAAGATTTCTATTTACATTGCCTGAAAAGTTTGATGAGATTTGAATTATTTTTTCCGTAAGGACCTTAAATAACACACCTATAAAATCATTAGGCTTGATTTTTTAATTGTTTTTTTTTTCTTTTATTTTTGGTGGGAGGAAGCTTTCAATTAATTCAAGGTTAATGACTAAATTTATAGAAATAGGCTATTGTTCACTGAGTCAGTTTTAATATTCTATATTTTTAGATATTTTGGCACTTTCAAATTCATTGGCATACATATATTTATGTGTACATCTAAGTATCCATTACATCTGTAATTATATATCCTGTTTCACTTTTTAAAACAGCATTTATTCTAATACTTTTAAATTGATTTCCAATGACAGTTTTGAAATATGACCATGTGAGTTTTTTTCTGGGGAAGATGGAATGAAAAATAATAGGCTTTTGGAAGGTCAGAATGATGGAATGTTGGTCAATTGAACCAGGTATAGTGAAGAAACACAAAGTGCTAAATGTTTTAATATGGGAAGCTGTAAAATAAGGCCACAGAAGATGAGAAGGAGAAGAAATGTTACATAATATAATTTAATTTGAGGCAAGTCAAATGAAAGTGATATTGCTCCAAAAAAATCAACAGAGTGACATAGACATTTCCTTCTTGCAAGCTAAAAGGTTAAATATCTGACACTAGCATTTACACATAGATGAACATAAATTTATGTTTTAATAAAATTATATTTATGTATAATTTATTTAACCAATGAAAAGTGTCAAGTAGCCAGGAAATCGATTATACTCTATCATCTTTTGAAATTTTAAGTGCTAAGTATATTTTTTCAGGGGTCATTACTTAGTCTGCTACTATTAAACATTTTTAAAATTAATGATTAGGGTGATGAACCACAGTGTCTTTATTAAATTTGCTGATGACACCAATTTGGTAGGACAATTAGCACATTTAAAAACTGGATTAAAATTCAAGACGACCTTGATGAGTTGGAGAGGAGCCTGGATATAAACAAGATGAAGTTGATTAAGTTCCTGTACAGTAATTCATTTAGGTTATTTCACATTTACAGTGGCAAAACCATTATGCAACTTTGATCAGAACTTTTAATGAAAATAGTTTGAATGATGTATCTTCATTGCAGTTCAGTCATAGCAAGTGTGAAGTCAAGATTTTTGTACATCCAACTGGCATAAAAACTAAGTTATTAATTTAATCAAAATGATGTTGCTGCCAGGGTTCTTTAAGGCATGAACACCAAGGTTTAGATGGAAAATATATCTACGAGAAATCACTTAGGACATGACAGTGCTTCTAAACTAATTTTTAAAATTAAAGTCACTAGCAAAGTCAAAACCACCATATACATTGACAAAGGTTTTAAAAAGGAAAATAGTGGTGAATACATAATTACATGTAATTTGGGTAAGTGGTTTTTTTTAATATAAATTTATTTATTTTAATTGGAGGTTAATTACTTCACAATACTGTATTGGTTCTGCATACATCAACATGAATCCCCCACAGGTATACACGTGTTCCCCATCCTGAACCCCCCTCCTTCCTCCTTCCCCATACCATCCCTCTGGGTCATCCCAGTGCACCAGCCCCAAGCATCCAGTATCATGCATCAAACCTGGACTGGCGATTCATTTCATATATGATATTATACATGTTTCAACGCCATTCTCCAAAATCATCCCATCCTCTCCCTCTCCCAGAGTCCAAAAGACTGTTCTACACATCTGCCTCCCTTTTGCTTTCTTGCATACAAGGTTATCATTACCATCTTTCTAAATTCCATATATATGTGTTAGTATACTGTATTGGTGTTTTTCTTTCTGGCTTACTTCCCTCTGTATAATACGCTCCAGTTTCATCCACCTCATTAGAACCATTTTTATATAAAAGTTACTTTATGTTTTGAAGAGAATATCTATAACTGAATTATGGTGTCAATACATTGATAAAGGAGCTATCTGTGAGTAAAGTATCTTATATACGAGTAAACTAGCTTAAGAAATAGGTGTCAATGTTTAAAAAGGAGACTTCAGAATTGACATTAATATTGACATGTTTTCTTTAATGGACGTTTTAAAATTGGGGGACTCAAGGTCTATAGTGAGAATCTCATGCAAATTTCTAATTATCAGACAGAAAGTTTTCACCTATATCCAGAAATTTTGTCAATGTCTGACAGCTCATCTAAGATATACTACCTCTGGTCAATATATCCAAGGTTAAGAAACTTAAGAATTGTCTTCTCAATATATATGGTTTCAGGGCACTTCTACTTTTGTTTTATTTAGTAGATTGTATTACTTAGAGCAGTCTTAGATTTATAAAAAAAAAAAATGAACACAGGTACAGAGTTCTCCTTTCTACCACAGTTTCCCCTATTATTAGTGTTTTGAATTCATGTAGTACTTTGTTATAATTGGAAAATCAAAAGTGAAACATTATTATTAACTAAAGTTCATTGTTTTGGAGAAGGAAATGGCAACCCACTCCCACATTTTTGCGTGGGAAATCCCTTGATCAGAGGAGACTGGCAGGCTACAGTCCATGGGGTTGCAAAGAATCAAACCTGACTTAGTGACTGGCACAAGTGAACAAAAACAAAAGTTCATTGTTTACGGTAAAGTTTACTCTGTGTTGGAGAGGTTTATAGGTTTTGCCAAATGCAGAGCATGTATCCATTTTTAGTGTATCATACAGAATTTAGTGCCATAAGTATCCTCTGTACTAAAATATATTCATCTTTCTTTTTCATTCTCCAACCCCTGGAAACAACTAATCCTTTTGCTGCCTTTAAATTTTGTATTTTCCAGGACACTATGTAGTTAGAATCATGCAGTATAGAGTACAGTCTTTTCAAATGGACCTTTTTCACGTTGAAGTATGCATTTAGTTTCTTCCATGATATTTTCAGGACTCAATAGCTCATTTTTTTTGTATTCCATTATATAAATGATCCAGTTTGCTTATTTATTCACCTAGTGAATGGCATCTTGTTTCCAACTTTTGACAATTATGATTAGCTACTATAACTTGCTATAGATATCTGTGTTCTTATTTTTGTTTGGACAAAAGCTTTCAACATTTTTTGGCAAATATCTTGAAGTGTAATAGTTAGGACACATGGATGAAACTATGTTTAGATTAGTGAGAAACTGCCAAACAGTCTTTGAAAGCGACTATACTATTTTTCACTTCTGCTTGATAAGAATAAAAGTACTTTTTGCTCCACATCCTCTCCACCATTTGTTATTACCATGGTGTTAGATTTTAGCCATGTTCCTAAGGTTATAGTGGTATCTCACTTTTATCTACAATTCCATAGTGATATATAATGCTGAGCGTATTTTCATATTTTTATTTGCCATTTGTATATCCTCTTTGGTAGGGTGTCTTTTAAGACCTCTGTCTACTTTTTTAACAGGGTTGTTTGTTTATTTATGCTGATTTTTAAGAGTTATATGCACTTCATGAATAAAGTTCTTTATTATATATACCTTTTCCAAATTTTTGCTCCCAGTCAGTAGCTCATATTTTCACTCTTTATGATGTCTTTAACAAAGCATAGTTTTAAAGATTTTAATGTAACCTAGCCATATTTTTTTATGCATTGTGATTTTGATGTTGTATCTGATAACTCTGCCACATCCAAGGCCACCTATATTATACTCAATAACCGTTTTTCTAATTTGTGTTTTACATTTGTTTTTGCTCTGACATGTAAAGAGTCAGGAGATTTTCACTCCTATTTTCACAAAGAGACCAAAGTTGAAAAACATACCTGAAAACCAACAATATTTCTTAGATTCACCAGAGGATTGAGATAGCAAAGCAAACTGCTGCCCTGAAAACGGAAGAGACAGGCAGATGCAAAGAACCATAGTTCTGCTCCAAAGGGAATGGAGCCCAGGAGGAGAATCACACAAGTGGATCTAGTATCAGAGGGGATACTTTAAATTGTCACTGATGGATTGATGGAGGTGCAGTGTAGTAGACTAGCTTGAGATTTTAAACTTCAAGTGGGTCAAGAAGAGGGAAGAGCTTATACTTACAAAGAAACAAAGGTAGGAATAATATCAAACTGCTTTTCAGAAACCATGCAAGGAAGAATACAGTTGAAAGAAATATTTAAAGTGCTGGAAAAACACCACCAACTTTTTAACCAATGAAATTGTCTATAGAAAGTGAAGGAGAAATAAATAATATTTCAGAAAATAATCAAGGTTTTGTTTGTTTGTTTCTTTATTTGTTTTAACCAGTAGGACTTTCCTGCAGGAAGTGGACAAGTAGAGATTTTGGATAAAGGTAAAATGGTACAAGTCAGAGACTCTGATCTACATAATGAAAAGAAAAATGTTAAAGAAGGGATAAATGAAAGTAAAATAAAACATTTCAATTTTCTTATTCACTCATTAGGGAATGGAAACATACAGCATATACACTTCACTCTTTCTAGGTAACCAAGTTTTTAAATTACCAAAATCACATGAATTTTATTAAATTTTATATTGATTCATGATACAAATCTCAGCAAAGTAGGAATAAGAAAGAATATTTCTAATCCTGATGGGGGGTATATTATAAATTGTATAACTAACATTATACTTAATGATATTAAACTAGGAAGAAATACTTGAACAACACATATCTGATAAAGGACTTATAGCCGGAATATATATAGACCCCTTACAACTTATTAATAAAGTGAGATATAATTCAATAAAAATCACTAAAAGATTGAAATCATACCTCACTAAATATAATATTTAGATGACAATAGTACATGACAAGGTAGTCAGTATTATTAGTTCTTAGAAAATTCCTGCTAATACTATGATGAGATATCTTACATCCAAATAGAATGATTGAATTGACAAAGATGGGTTATTATGCAATATTGGTGAGGAACTCCAGTGCATTGCTATACAAAATGAACTAGCTATTTGCAAAAATGACTTAACAATTTCCTATAAAGTTAAACCTGTAATTACCAGAGAAAAAGCAATTTCACTCTTAGACAGTTGTTTAGTCACTCAGTTGTGCCCAACCCTTTTTGATCCCATGGACTGCAGCATGTCAGGCTTCCTTGGTCTTTCACAATCTCCCAGAGCTTGCTCAAACTCATGCCCATTGAGTTGGTGATGCCATCCAACCATCTCATTCTCTGTCATCCCCTTCTCCTCCTGCCTTCAATCTTTCCCAGCATCAGGGTCTTTTTCCTTGAGTCAGCCCTTTGCATCAGGTGGCCAAAGTACTGGAGCTTCAGTTTTAACATCAGTCCTTGTAATGAATATTCAGGTTTAATTTCCTTTAGGATTGACTGGTTGGATCTCCTTGAAGTCCAAGAGACTCTCAAGAGTCTTCTCCAATACCACAGTTTAAAAGCATCAGTTCTTTGGTGCTCAGCTTTATTCTTCAGAAGGTAATCAGATTCTAATAAATCTTATGTATTTATGTATTTTAGAATTTCTACATTTCAGAAATGACATGTTATTCAAAATTGTATGGAAAATAAACATTATTTCATTTATATGTTACAACACAGGAAAAATTGAAATACACAAATGTTATATTTTTATATATGATAAATATGTGAAAATAAAGCTTTCACCATTATTTGAAAAGACTGTGAATGAGTATTCCTACTCTCTCTTAATTACTCCTCATTCCTTCTCTCTCTTTTTTTTTTTATGACTCTGGCAAAAGATGTAGAGAGTAAATTAATGGCATAACTGATATATTAGATTATTATTATGGAATAATACTGCCAAAATAGAATATGTTTAAAATCTTAGAAACAAAGAAACATTGTATCAAATATCATGCTTTTTTATCTCCTAATAACGTTTCCTTAACTTCCTGAAAGTGGTAAAATTCTTTCTGTTTTTGGTATGATAATTTGGTGGAACTGTCAGAAAGATCAAATTTCCCTTAAAGATTTTGTCACAAAATTCACAAGTTCCGGTTCCCTTGAGGCAGATATAAATACTCTGTCACTTTTGTGTGTTTGTTTGCTTCAATATTGTGTGATGTACTGTCTCTTGGGAAGTAGATTTGCTTCACTTCTCAAAAGATTTATTTTGAAATAATATAAATCATTTTGGAGAAGTCAAGGTGAAATCATTTTTAGTCTGTGATGGTTAATTTTTGTGTTAAGATTATCAATGTTTTAGATATCAACTATGATGACTAAAATAAAATATTCTGAATTGCTATCAATAAACAAAATGATTTTTTCACTTTAAAGTCACTGTTGGCATCAGATAATTAATGATTTAAAATAGACATAAACTATTTTATCTTCAATTAAATTGTGATGACAAAAATAAAGAAACATAGGATTATTTGATGAAGCATAGAGTTACGATAAGTTCTAACAGGTATACTTTTACTTTACCTTAATAAGTAATAAAAAGCAGAAGAAACAAAACTAAGACAAACTAGAAGTGTAGTCTTTTATATTTAAACTTTAAGAATTAAACAGAATTCAGAATAGTATCTAAGTCCATAGTAAATTTTTAGGTAGTAGATGTCTCAAGATTTGAGATATAAAATTGAAAGTACAATAAATATATTTATATATAGGTACTTTATATACACATATAAACTCACTACACACATATAAACTCACTATACACAATCAGACCCACATTCACAAAGTTCAGACTTAATAAAAATGCCAAATATCTAGCATAGACTTATTTACTAAACACTAGCCATTTAATTTCATCCTCACCACCAAACCTCAGCGTTTGCAGTGTTTTACACATTTAACAAATAAGAGTACTGAGATTTGTTGGTTATATAACTTGCAAAATTTTGTAAATGCCAGAGGTTGTATTTCAATCCTGTTGTTGCTGTTTAGTTGTTAAACCACATCCAACTTTTTTGTTACCCCATGGACTGTAGCCCACCAAGCTCTTCTGTCTGTGGGATTTCCCAGGCAAGAATACTGGAGTGGACTGCCATTTCCTTCTTCAGGGGATCTTTCTAACCAGAGGATCAAACCCAAGTTCCCTGCATTGGCAGGATATTCTTTATTACTGAACCACCTGGGAAGTCAATGCCCTCTTTTTAAAAGTTCAGGTTATACTTTGCAGCACATGTTTGCTGTATGAAAACACAAAGGTATGAATGGAAAACTATGAGACAAAAATTACAATAACATAAACTAGTATGATTAATAAAGGCTTTTATCCAAGTGTATTTCCCTCACAAAGAGACAGAAAAAATATTTCTCTCAAAAGAGAAAGATTTGTTACATTTTCCCTGTGTGTAATCTTTGGTGTGCTTTATAATGAATTTTTAAAAGAGGAATGTCTATTTAGTTCTTTGGACCATTTTTTGATTGGGTCATTTATTTTTCTGGAATTGAGTTGCATAAGTTGCTTGTATATTTTTATTTATTTTTTAAATTTTAAAATCTTTAATTCTTACATGCGTTCCCAAATATGAACCCCCCTCCCACCTCCCTCCCCATAACATCTCTCTGGGTCATCCCCATGCACCAGCCCCAAGCATGCTGTATCCTGCGTCAGACATAGACTGGCGATTCGATTCTTACATGATAGTATACATGTTAGAATGCCATTCTCCCAACTCATCCCACCCTCTCCCTCTCCCTCTGAGTCCAAAAGTCCACTATACACATCTGTGTCTTTTTTGCTGTCTTGCATACAGGGTCATCATTGCCATCTTTTGAAATTCCATATATATGTGTTAGTATACTGTATTGGTGTTTTTCTTTCTGGCTTACTTCACTCTGTATAATCGGCTCCAGTTGCATCCATCTCATCAGAACTGATTCAAATGAATTCTTTTTAATGGCTGAGTAATACTTCATTGTGTATATGTACCACAGATTTCTTATCCATTCATCTGCTGATGGACATCTAGGTTGTTTCCATGTCCTGGCTATTATAAACAGTGCTGCGATGAACGTTGGGGTACATGTGTCTCTTTCAATTCTGGTTTCCTCGGTGTGTATGCCCAGAAGTGGGATTGCTGGGTCATAAGGTAGTTCTATTTGCAATTTTTTAAGGAATCTCCACACTGTTCTCCATAATGGCTGTACTAGTTTGCACTCCCACCAACAGTGTAGGAGGGTTCCCTTTTCTCCACACCCTCTCCAGCATTTATTGCTTGCAGATTTTCGGATCGCAGCCATTCTGACTGGTGTGAAGTGGTACCTCATTGTGGTTTTGATTTGCATTTCTCTGATAATGAGTGATGTTGAGCATCTTTTCATGTGTTTGTTAGCCATCCGTATGTCTTCTTTGGAGAAATGTCTATTTAGTTCTTTGGCCCATTTTTTGATTGGGTCGTTTATTTTTCTGGAATTGAGCTGCATAAGTTGCTTGTATATTTTTGAGATTAGTTGTTTGTCAGTTGTTTCATTTGCTATTATTTTCTCCCATTCAGAAGGCCGTCTTTTCACCTTGCTTATAGTTTCCTTTGTTGTGCAGAAGCTTTTAATTTTAATTAGATCCCATTTGTTTATTTTTGCTTGTATTTCCAGATTTCTGGGAATAGACGTTTCTCGAAAGAAGTCATACAGATGGCTAACAAACACATGAAAAGATGCTCAACATCACTCTTTATTAGAGAAATGCAAATCAAAACCACAATGAGGTACCACTTCACACCAGTCAGAATGGCTGCGATCCAAAAATCTGCAAGCAATAAATGCTGGAGAGGGAGTGCAGAAAAGGGAACCCTCCTACACTGTTGGTGGGAATGCAAACTAGTACAGCCACTATGGAGAACAGTGTGGAGATTCCTTAAAAAACTGCAAATAGAACTGCCTTATGACCCAGCAATCCCACTTCTGGGCATACACACCGAGGAAACCAGAATTGAAAGAGACACATGTACCCCAATGTTCATCGCAGCACTGTTTATAATAGCCAGGACATGGAAACAACCTAGATGTCCATCAGCAGATGAATGGATAAGAAAGCTGTGGTACATATACACAATGGAGTATTACTCAGCCATTAAAAAGAATTCATTTGAATCAGTTCTGATGAGATGGATGAAACTGGAGCCAATTATACAGAGTGAAATAAGCCAGAAAGAAAAACACCAATACAGTATACTAACACATATATATGGAATTTAGAAAGATGGCAATGATGACCCTGTATGCAAGACAGCAAAAAAGACACAGATATGTATAGTGGACTTTTGGACTCAGAGGGAGAGGGAGAGGGTGGGTTGATTTGGGAGAATGGCATTGAAACATGTATACTATCATGTAAGAATCGAATCACCAGTCTGTCCTATGCAGGATACAGCATGCCTGGGGCTGGTGCATGGGGATGACCCAGAGGGATGTTGTGGGGAGGGAGGTGGGAGGGGGGTTCATGTTTAGGATAGCATGTACACCTGTGGTGGATTCATGTCAATGTATGTCAAAACCAATACAGTATTATAAAGTAAAATAAAGTAAAAATAAAAAGTAAAAAAAATTAAATTAAATAAAAAATAAAAGAGGAATGTTCATACAATGTAAGCATAACTGTTATAACCTCTAAACTTTTACAATTTTCCAGTATTCTTTGTGGGACTCATCTAAGTGCTTTCCAGTAGATTATTTCATGATCAATCTGATTTTAACAATGAAACTGAGATGATATGTAAACGTGTAGAAAATAAGAAATTGAATCTAATGGTTGAGCGTTACATAGGGAAATTGATAAAAATGATTCCAATGTTAAAAATCAATGTAACAAATTTAATTAAACTGTTTAACATATTTAGTGAGAATTACATGATATGCCATAAAATACAACATCAAACTTAATTTTTTAGTATATGGCCAAAGTTGTGCAGCCATGCACACAAATTAAAACATTTCCATCACTATAGAGAGAAACCCTATATCCATTAGCAGTCACTCCTATTCACCCCATACTCCTCCAGATCCAGGGGATATTTCTATCTTTTTAGATATATCTATTTTGGATTATATTAATAGAAATCTACATTATTTTTATATGAATAGAATTATACATTATTGCCATTTTATAAGTAAAAATGCTATTGTATGTATAAACCACACACATAATTGTCAATTGATATACATTTAGTCTTTTCCCATATTTTAGCTAAACTGAATAATGCTTCTTTGAATGCTTATTACAGCTCTTCATATGGTATGGTGCTTTCATTTCTCTTAGGTACATACCTGGAAGTTGGAATACTTAGTCATATGGTAATACTATGCTTAAAGTTTGAGAAAATAACAAACAATTTTCCAAAGTTTCACATTCCCATTAGAAAAGTGTAAGTATTCAAATTATTTGACACCTTGTCAATACTTCTTATTGTTTGTCTTTTGAACTAGTGTCATCCTGAAGTGAAGCTGCTCAGTCGTGTCTGACTCTTTATGACCCCATGGACTGTAACCTACAAGGCTCCTCTGTCCATGGAATTTTCCAGGCAAGAGTACTGGAGTGAGTTGCCATTTCCTTCTCCAGAGGATCTCCCCACTCAGGGATCGAACCTGGATCTCCCACATTAAAGGCAGACGCTTTACTGTCTGAGCCACCAGGGAAACCTCAGTGTCTTCCTAGAAGATATGAAATGCCATCTCATAGTTTGGTTTGCATTTCCTTAATAAATAGTGATGCCTAGATGTCCATCAGCAGATGAATGGGTAAGAAAGCTGTGGTGCATATACACAATGAAATATTACTCAGCCATTAAAAAGAATACATTTGAATCAGTTCTAATGAGGTGGATGAAACTGGAGCCGATTATACAGAGTGAAGTAAGCCAGAAACAAAATCACAAATACAGTATACTAACACATATATATGGAACTTAGAAAGATGATAACAATAACCCTGTATGTGAGACAGCAAAAGAGACACAGATGTATCTATCAAACAGTCTTTTGGACTCTGTGGGAGAGGGCGAGGGTGGGATGATTTGGGAGAATGGCATTGAAACATGTATAATATCATGTAGGAGGTGAATCGCCAGTCTAGGTTCTATGCAGGATATAGGATGCTTGGGGCTGGTGCACTGGGATGACCCAGAGGAATGATACAGGGAGGGAGGTGGGAGGGGGATTCAGGATTGGGAACACATGTGCACTCATGGTGGATTCGTGTTGATGTATGGCAAAACCAATACAATATTGTAAAGTAAAATAATAATAATAATAAAATTAAATTTAAAAATTTAAGTAGTGATGTTGAACATCTTTGTCTTGTACTGATTGATCATTTGTATATTTTTGATGGAGAAATATTTATACAGACACTTTATCCATTTTTTAAATGTCATTTGAATTTTTATTATTGAGTTTAATAATTAGTCAACTACACCCTCATAAGCATAAAACTCCAGATTATGTAAATCCAGTAGTCATTTAATATATTTCCTTCTATTCTGGTTGGGAAGTCTTTTCCCTTCTGATAAGACATTTCACACAAGCCTAAGGTTTTGAAACTTCAAGGAGGTTATTTTGCTTTAAACTTTGACAGTTGTGTCATATCTAAGAAAACATTGCCTATCTAGATATAATGAAGATTCACTCTTGTGTTTTCTTCTAAGAGTTTTAAAGTATTAATAATTTCATTTACTTCTATAATGCATTTGAGTGAATTTTGTGCATGACTTATAGAAAGAATCCAACTTCATTATTTTGCATCTGGAAACTCAGTTTTTCCAGTAATATTTGTAGAGAAGACTTTTTCCCTCTAATTGAATCATTTTGCACTTTGCTTTGGAATCAATTGACCATACATGTAAGGGTTTATTTTTAAACTCTCAACTCTATTTCATTGACCTATGTGTCTACCACATGCCAATATCATGATTCCTTGATTGCTGTAGCTTTGTAGTAAATTTTCAAATCAGGAAATGTGAGTCTTCCACATTTTTTTTTTCTATTTTAAGATTTTAGGATTGTTTGGATTACTCTGAATTTTCTGTTTACCTCTGTGAAATTTAGGATCATTTTATCAATTTCTGAAAGAAATATTGTAGGCATTTTGAAATGGCTAAGTTCGAATCTGTATGTCATTTGAGGAAGTGTTGTTATATAAATAATATTGGATTCTGATCATCTGACTATATAAAGAGATAAACCTCATTAGATTTAATAAGAATTCTGTAAGGTACATAGATATAAAATAGGTACCGCCTAGCAGGCTTCCCTGATAGCTCAGTTGGTAAATAATCTGCCTGCAATGCAGGAGACCCCCTGTTTGATTCCTGGCTTGGGAAGATCTGCTGGAGAAGGGATAGGCCACCCATTCCAGTATTCTTGGGCTTCCCTTGTGGCTCAGCTGGTAAAGAATCTGCCTGCAATGTGGGAAATCTGCGTTCAATCCCTGGGTTGGGAAGATCCCCTGGAAAAGGGGAAGGCTACCCACTCCAGTATTTTGGCCTGGAGAATTCCATGTCCATGGGGTTGTAAAGAGTCAGACATGACTGAGCAACTTTCACTTTCACTTTCTGATCCATGAACATGAGGTGTTTCTCCATTTATTTAGATCTTTAATTCCTTTAATAATGTTTTATATTTCTCCCTATATAAGTCTTACATGACCTTTGTTAACTGAATTCCTATGTATTTTATTCTTTTTGATCTTATTGTATGGTATGTTTTTATCTAACTTCATATCTGAATTTTCATTGAGCTTCTATTAAAATTCAACTTATTATTTCATATTAATCTTGATGAACTTATTTATTAGTTTTCATAATTTTGTAAATGCATTTTTATGATGTTCTATTTATAAGAAAATGCCCTTTGAAATTTCACAGAAATCAGTTTGCTTCTGTCATTCAATCTGGATATCTTTATGTTTAATATTTTATTGCCCTGGTTAGACACACCAATGAATGTTGGATGGAATGATTCAAATGGACATTTTTGCTTTTTCTGATCTTAGGAAAAGGTATTCAGTCTTTTATCATGAAGATTCTTGTTAGTTGTTGAATTTCATTTTATTTTTGGTAGAACAAATTCCGGGTACTAGATGTGATCCTTTATAATAGGATATCATTTCTTTTAAGCCCCTTCAGTTGGCAGAGTAAAAAAATTTATGTGTATACATATATATTTCTATACATAAACATGTGCATTTATATTACAGATATTTCTTCCTGGTCTTTGCATCTCTATACATTACTATGTGAATCATTCCAGCCACCTTCCTTGTTTATATAAACCCAGTAATAAACATGGGTCCCACAAGCTGCCATCCTTTACTGTGTTTAATTGAGGTACAGATGTATAGTAGTGTTGACATACTCCAGTGTGAAATAGTATTGTCAATGAGAGGACAGTTCTTTTGTGCAGATTCTTTTCACTTTCATTCTTGCAAGTGCCTATTATTTCTAAAGTTCAGCAACCTATCCCTATACCACCTTCAGTGTGATTGTTTCATTCATTTATAATGTATTTAGATTCACATGTCAAAACTGCAATCCATCCTGCTATCCCCTGACGATGCAAATATATTAAAAATTTTTTTATATATAAGGCTCTATTTAATAACGGAAAGCTTGTAAAGTGCCATAAATGCATTTTAATAGGTAATAAATAAATAATTTCATCTATCCACCATTTTAATATCACATTTAATAGTTTCACTATCCTAAGCAAAACAAAGACCAATGCTTCACCTATGAGATGCTCTCCTGTTATAAATTCAAAAAACTTGGCAATTACTAACTGTTTCAATATTTCTATAGTTTGCCTTTTCCAGCAAGATATATAATTGACATCATACCGTATATAGCTTTTTGAGAAGTTTTACATAAAATGTTGAGTGGAAAGAACAGAGTTCCTGTGTCCCCTCTCATGTTCCCACTACTCTGATTTTTCTCAGTATCACTGTTTCACTTTGGTGTATTTCCTTTGCTACCATTAATGAACTCATATTTATATATTATCATTAGCAAAAATACATGTATGGGATCACTCTCTGTTTTGGGTATTGACAAATGACAAGTATCCACCATTGTTGTTGTTGTTATTTTTCAGTTGCTCATTCATATCCTACTCTTTGCAACTCCATGGACTGCAGTACACCTGGCTTCCCTATCCTCAACCATCTCCCGGAACTTTCTCAAATTCATGTCCATTGATTCAGTGATGCCATCCAACCATCTCATCCTCTGTCATCCCCTTCTCTTCCTGCCTTCAATCCTTCCCAGCATCAGGGTCTTTTCTAATGAGTCAGCTCTTCTAATCAGGTGACCAAATATTGGAGCTTCAGCTTTAACACCAGGCCTTCCAATGAATATTCAGGGTTGATTTCCTTTAGTATTGACTGGTTGGGTTTCCTTGCAGTCTAAGGAACTCTCAAGAGTCTTCTCTGATACCACAGTTCAAAAGCATCCATTCTTTGGCACTCAGCCTTCTTTATGTTTCGACTCTCTCATGACTACTGGAAAAACTATAGTTTTGACTACACAGACCTTTGTTGGCAAAGTAATGTGTCTGCTTTTAAATATGCTGTCTAGGTTTGTCTCTAGGACCGCAAGGAAATCCAACCAGTTAATGCTAAATGATAACCCTGAGTATTCTTTGGAAGGCCTAATGCTAAAGCTGAAGCTCCAATACTTTGACAACCTGATACGATGAGCCGAGTCATTATAAAAGACCCTGATTCAGGGAAATATTGAAGGCAGGAATAAAAGGGGATGACAGAAGATGAGATGATTGGATGGCATTATTGACTCAATGGACTTGAGTTTCAGCAAGCTCCAGGAGGTGAAGGATAGGGAAGCCTGGTGTGTTGCAGTCCATCGGGTTACAAAGAGTCTGACATGACTGAGCTACTGAACAACAACAAGGTTTGTCATAGCTTTTCTCTCCACCATTATAGGGTAATAAATAATTTTTTCACTGATTGCATTTTTTCCCCTCTTTTAATTCATATTTTTGGTGATGATATTTTATTTTCTAGGGTTTTCCTTGTGACTCAGCTGATAAAGAATCTACCTGCAATGTGGGAGACCTAGGTTCGATCCCTGGGTTGGGAAGATAACCTGGAGAAGGGAAAGGCTACCCACTCCAATATTCTGGCCTGGAGAATTCTAAGAACTGTGTAGTCCATAAGGTCGCAAAGAGTCAGACATGATTGAGCAACTTTTACTTTCACTTTTATTTTCTAATAGTCCTTTTCCCCAGTTAGGAATCACCAAGTCTTCATTTATTGAATTCTCAAAGTGCTTAACGTTCCAATCTAAATGAAATTTGCACTTAACGGGGGGTTGACTGAATATAACATTTTGGTCTCTTTCTTTGGCTCAAATTTTATAGATATCTGTTCAACAGTACATCATGATACTTGTTTATTTAGTTGACTTAGACCTTTAGTTGCCTCTGAGATATACAATGCCCTTATAATTTCAAGAATCGTTGGCTTTCTTATTGAAAGTGAAAGTGTAAGTGAAAGTTGCTCAGTTGTGGATACACAGTCCATGGAATGCTCCAGGCCATAATACTGGAGTAGGTAATCATTCCCTTCTCTAGGGGACCTTCCCAACCCAAGGATCAGATCAAAGCCAGGTCTCCCACACTGCAGGTGGATTCTTTACCAGCTGAGCTACAGGGATGCCCCAAAAAGAAAGTCCTCCAAGCCAGATAGATCTTTACTTGCAGACCTTTCTCTGAATAAGAATCTTTCTTAAAGATTCTATGCAAATCAGGTTTATATAAAGCCAGTTGCCAGGCTTGAAGTCATAGTATGAAGCATAGCACAACTTTTCCCCCAGATATCAGCTTCCTCAAAAATGTCTTATTTTCACCCAAATCTCTAACTCATTTTATGTAAAGAGAATGCATTATCATTTTTAATAGGATGCACTTTTTATCTGTGCTCTAAGCAGGATAGAAAATGTTAGAGTCAACTGGAAACTTTTGTTTTCTGTGTGTAGATCTTGGTAATACCTATTTTTACATGGCTGTTTCTCATGTCTGCCCCCTTCTAATCCATTGATTATGAGCCCAAATCTCTCCTGAAATTAACAGAGCATATTGGCCATCACTAACACTGAGCACCGTGTACCATCTGGATAGAATCTAGCATTCTCATATACCCTCATTTGTCCATTCTTACATCAGCTTTTACTCTAATGAATTAGCTAATTAAAATAAATTTCTTCATTTAAAAATCATGTGATTAATGTTTTTCTACTTTTCACCAAGATTAATCAACTGTTCACATTTTTTCTCATCAGTTTTATGCCTCATGAAATGCATTTTTTGTACTGCTTTCTGTGTGTTGCTTTGTTTAGCTTGGCTTCTGTTTGGTTTATTTGCTTTGCTTTATTTCTTAACAGATTGTTGAACTAAAATACCTAAGTTTTAAGGCAGTTTTAAAGTCTTGGTAACACATTTTTTGAATCAGGGAGGTCTTCTCTCTTTCTTCTCAGACTGTTAGATTTCTTTTGCCTATTACTTCCATTTTAAAGCATGCTGCCTTACCTTGGGATGCTATAACAATTTACCATAGACTGGATGACTGAAACAACTAACAACTATTTCTCACAGTTCTAGAGACAGAGAAATACAACATGAGTTGCTGCAAGATTGAGTGTCTGGTAAGAGCCCTTTTTCTGGTTTATAGAAGGATCTCTTCTCCTTGTATCTTCAGATGGAGAGGAGCGAGAGGTTGAAGACACAAAGCACAGAGGACTCTTAAGGCCAGGAATATTCTCTGTCTGATACCATAATCTTTAATAAACGCCATCTGACATTTATCTAAACCCATGGAATGTACCACACCACACTATGAATGAACCCTGATGTAAACTATGGACCTTGGGTGATTGTGTTGTGTCAGTAAAGGTTCATCAGTTGCAACAAATATGCCTCTTTGGTTGGGGATATTGACACCAGTAAAGGCTATGCATGTGTGGGGGTGCAGGATATATTGAAAATCTTTGTACGTTCCTCTCAATTTTACTGGGAATCTAAAACAACTCTTATAAAGTAAAATCTTAGTTTAAAAAAGTTAGATTGGGGCCAAGGATCTGAATTAGAAGAGGGGCTCCCCTTCTCAGCTTGGTACTTAAATTCTGTAAGGCGTAGTACTCTTATTTTTTCCCATTGCATGATTACATTGAAGACAATGTGGTAAAAGTGAGGACACCAACGATGGAAGGAGCCTCAGTCATGGAAGGGCTATGCTGGCAGAAATGGATAATTCTAACAACTTGCAGTGAATTGTATGTTGAGAGAAACAAGTGTTCAGGATGCTTTATCATTATATTAATGGTGTTTACTCCATCATTTTTACTTCCATGACACACGGCAAGGGGTAGAGAACAAAACTATAAAGGTAGAAGTAGTAGGCGATCTAAAGACATCTCAGTTCAGTCGCTCAGTTGTGTCCGACTCTGCGACCCCATGAATTGCAGCATGCCAGACCTCCCTGTTCGTCACCAACTCTCGGAGTTCACTCAAACTCACGTCCATCGAGACATCTAAGGGAATCTAAAAGGCACAATTAACTATGTAATATTTATACCCTTTAATTCTGCCTTATCAGTATCATATGCCACTAATTCATACCACTAATTCATTCATAATTTTATAATGTTATCAATTACACCAAATGTATTTTTTTCCATATGGAGATGGTTAATGGCTATTCACAGTTACTGTGGATCACAGTGACAGCCATATAAAAGTACCATCTGTGTGTTTGTTAGTAACTGCTATCTTCAAGAATGCTTTAGTTTCACATATTAGTAAATTTCACTTTAATAAGAAAGATATAATTTGAATCAATAAGAATTAGCTTCCCAGTTCCTGCAAGCTGTTTTTTAATATAAATTTATTTATTTTAATTGGAGATTAATTACTTTACAATATTGTATTGGTTTTCCCATACATCAACATGAATCTGTCACAGAATACCAAGAAACAATTCCCTATTTCAGCTGCCACAAACTGGTGAGAAGTGGAGCTTTTTTAACAGTATCTGTGGAGATTGTGGCATGTTTTATAACATCCTTAGTGTAGAAGAAACTTACTAGGATGACAAAAAAGACAGAGGTGATAATCAAATTTTTATAAAACGAGGATGTCAGCAGTAACTGGACAAAAGTGTCTAAAATACCTTTAAGACTACTTAGTAAATTTCATCTCTGTTTTTCTATATGAATGAGATTTAAGAAATTCTGTATCTTATGTATCAACATTATCATGGATATACTCATGTTTCTCAACCAAGAAAGACTGATTCCCAAAGACATTATCATTTTCAGAACAAGTCCTAGGAAATTAGTATTAATTGGCCCTTTTTATGATTGCAAGTGTGTTATAACATGATTTCTGCACCCATAAAATTAATATATTTGGCTTTGTGGAGGACCCAACCCAAAACACAGAGTATGGTTCATGGAATAAGAGAAGTACTCTAAACAGAGCAATTACCCTTAGAAGTGATAAACTACCTTAATCTCTGAACCTAGGATGTGTTCTCTCGAACCAGGGAATGTTGAGATTATCAGCTAATGTGCCTACCAGCATGTAATTTTTGCTCTTTTATTAAAACTGCATCAAGCTCCTTGTAAGGAACTATTTCTGCACAAGTAGTCCTACATGTTTCAGATCAGGTTTCCCTTAGCTCTTAGTAGGCATTAGATGCTTTGTAATGGTGAACAAAGCTAGTGGAGGTGATGGAATTCCAGTTGAGCTGTTCCAAATCCTGAAAGATGATGCTGTGAAAGTGCTGCGCTCAATATGCCAGCAAATTTGGAAAACTCAGCAGTGGCCACAGGACTGGAAAAGGTCAGTTTTCATTCCAATTCCAAGAAAAGGCAATGCCAAAGAATGATCAAACTACCGCACTATTGCACTCATCTCACATGCTAGTAAAGTAATGCTCAAAATTCTCCAAGCCAGGCTTCAGCAATACGTGAACCGCGAACACCCTGATGTTCAAGCTGGTTTTAGAAAAGGCAAAGGAACCAGATATCAAATTGCCAACATCTGCTGGATCATGGAAAAAGCAAGAGAGTTCCAGAAAAAACATCTATTTCTGCTTTATTGACTATGCCAAAGCCTTTGACTGTGCGGATCACAATAAATTGTGGAAAATTCTGAAAGAGATGGGAATACCAGACCACCTCACCTGCCTCTTGAGAAATCTGTATGCAGGTCAGGAAGCAACAATTAGAACAGGACATGGAACAACAGAGTAGTTCCAAATAGGAAAAGGAGTATGTCAAGGCTGTGTATTGTCACCCTGTTTATTTAACTTCCATGCAGAGTACATCATGAGAAACGCTGGACTGGAAGAAACACAAGCTGGAATCAAGATTGCTAGGAGAAATATCAAGAACCTCAGATATGCAGATGACACCACCCTTACGGCAGAAAGTGAAGAGGAACTAAAAAGCCTCTTGATGAAACTGAAAGAGGAGAGTGAAAAAGTTGGCTAAAGCTCAACATTCAGAAAACTAAGATCATGGCATCTGGTCCCATCACTTCATGGGAAATAGATGAGGAAACAGTGGAAACAGTGTCAGATGTTACTTTTTTGGGCTCCAAAATCACTGTAGATGGTGACTGCAGCCATGAAATTAAAAGACACTTGCTCCTTGGAAGAAAAGTTATGACCAACCTAGATAGTATATTCAAAAGCAGAGACATTACTTTGCCTACTAAAGTCGTCTAGTCAAGGCTATGGTTTTTCCTGTGGTCATGTATGGATGTGAGAGTTGGACTGTGAAGAAGGCTGAACACTGAAGAATTGATGCTTTTGAACTGTGGTGTTGGAGAAGACTGTTGAGAGTCCCTTGGACTGCGAGGAGATCCAACCAGTCCATTCTGAAGGAGATCAGCCCTGGGATTTCTTTGGAAGGAATGATGCTAAAGCTGAAACTCCAGTACTTTGGCCACCTCATGTGAAGAGTTGACTCATTGGAAAAGACTCTGATGTTGGGAGGGATTGGGAGCAGGAGAAGAAGGGGACGACTGAGGATTAGATGGCTGGATGGCATCACGGACTCGATGGACATGAGTCTGAGTAAACTCTGGGAGTTGGTGATGGACAGGGAGGCCTGGCATGCTGCGATTCATGGCGTTACAAAGAGTCTGACACTGAAGAAAAGTTATGACCAACCTAGATAGTATATTCAAAAGCAGACACATTACTTTGCCGACTAAGGTCCGTCTAGTCAAGGATATGGTTTTTCCTGTGATCATGTATGGATGTGAGAGTTGGACTGTGAAGAAGGCTGAGCGCTGAAGAATTGATGCTTTTGAACTGTGGTGTTGGAGAAGACTCTTGAGAATCCCTTGGACTGCAAGGAGATCCAACCAGTCCATTCTGAAGGAGATCAAACCTGGGATTTCTTTGGAAGGAATGATGCTAAAGCTGAAACTCCAGTACTTTGGCCACCTCATGAGAAGAGTTGACACATTGAAAAAGACTCTGATGCTGGGAGGGATTAGGAGCAGGAGGAGAAGGGGACGACCAAGGATGAGATGGCTGGATGGCATCACTGACTCGATGGACATGAGTCTGAATGAACTCCAGGAGTTGGTGATGGACAGAGAGGCCTGGTGTGCTGCAATTCATGGGGTCACAAAGAGTCAGACATGACTGAGTGAATGAACTGAACTGAACTAAATTTGATCAGATTTTCAAATGATAAACTGAAACTTTACTGGATGACCATTTTTTTGAAATATTTATTTTTGACTGCACTGGGTCTTCATTTCTTTGCATAGACTTTCTCTAGTGTGGCAAGAGGGAGGCTACTCTTCATTGTTGTGCACAGGCTTCTCACTGCAGTGCCTTGTCTTGTTGAGGAGCACAGGCTCTAGAAGCATGGGCTTCAGTGTTTGCAGCACATAGGCTCAGTAGTTGCAACTTATAGGCCCTAGGACACGGGCTCAGTAACTGTGGTGCATAGGATTACTTGCTCTGCAGCATGTGAGATCCTCTTGTACCAGGGATAGAACCCATGTATCCGGTATTGGCAGGTGGATTCTTATCCACTGCACTACAAGGGAAGCCCACCAGGTTTTTATTTGAATAAGCAAGTGAAGTAGGAAGCTCCTCTGCAGTTACATCATGGTTCAAAAGAATCACTACTAATTAGATCATCAATCCTATCCAGTAGAATGGGAAATAGGATATGATAATACTATTTTCTCTGAAAACAGGGATCAGAGATTATACTTGGATTGGAAGGATGTAAGCAAAATGAGATTAGTACAATTTGCCTCTTCTTTGGCCATGATACTTTAAGTATTAAGCTACTTCTTAAGAGACTGGAAGTATCTCCACTTGGCATACACTTAAAACTATCATACCCTTTTAAAAATTATTCTGACTCAAACATTCCTCTAGTGCTATATGAAAGAGCAGTATATGCGGCACTTCCCTGGGCTTCCCCAGTGGCTCAGATGGTAAAGAATCTGAGTGCAATGCAGGAGACCTAGGTTCAATCCCTGGGTTGGGAAGATCTTCTGTAGAAGGGAATGGCTACCCCTTCCCTTGCCTGGAAAACCCCATGTACAAAGGAGCCTGGCGGGCTAGAGTTCATAGAGTTGCAAAGAGTCAGACACTACTGAGTGACAAATACACACTCACAACACTAAATTTCTTGATAATGCATTTAGCACAGATTTTATTATGCCTTCTACCTAAATTAGTTTACCTCCACTTAGAGAAGTTTATACAGTGTCAAGTCACCTAAAATTTCTGTTATATAAGATACAAGAATGCCTTGTATAAATATTAGACATTTTTTCTAGACTAGCAAAACTTTACCAGTTTGCATTTTAAAAAGAAATATACTGGGGAAAAAAAAGGAAAAAATAAATAGACATGAATTCCAAGTCTGTCATTCACTGAATTTTTGAAATTGTGAGGATCACATGTCTATTGAGGCAAAAAGACCAAGATTTTTCTTTAATGTTGAGAAAAATGCTATATAAATAGGGGATCATTACCATTCTTTTATATTTTTTACAAAATTGTGGTGTAGCATAATAAAATTATTTTGACAGCTTCAATGCCAAAATGTGAAATTTCTACTTAAGCTGTTTTCCCTTTAAAGAAATATGAGTGTGATTCAGAAGTGATTATATTAATTAATAAATGCCACATCCTGCTATGCAAAATGTTTGTTTATCATCCATTCTTATGGATCCACTAACCTTTCACGTAATTGATCTTTCTGTACTTTATATTTCACCATAATACCTGTGAAATATTTAATTGTACCACTGAGCATGAAGAACTTTACCAATCCTGGTATAGCATAATAGATATTTAGAACAAATGATTTTGTAGTTGTTTTCCTCTGCAATGAACTGCCTAAGTTATTGCTCTCATCATTTTTTTGTGGGTCAGAATTTATCAGTGACAAAAGAATTTCTGATTTAGAGGGGGAAAAAAGCAAATATGAGATAATTAAACTAAGGAAGAATATTAAAATGTTTGGCTAGTTGCTAATTCAGTGGAGATAAATATGATCTCTGGAGATGTTCAGTATGATCTAATACTGCAACCTTCTGCCCAAAGTGCAACATTGCAGTAACAGCCCTGCCAAATGTTCAGTGTTTTCATTTATACCTAATAATATTGATTAAAATATCTCTTACAATGGTACTCAGAAATGCACAAATATAATGCTTCAATTTAAAAACCAAATGACATTTTCAACAGCAACTCTTTTGGCAAATAACTGAAAATTCTGGGGGGAAAATGCAAAAAAAAAAGATTTAATAATTAAAAAAAGAAAACTTTTTCTTGTATATTAGAGTACAGTTGATGAATATGCATTCATGTTTTGATGCTGCTGCTGCTGCTGGTAAGTTGCTTCAGTCGTGTCTGACTCTGTGCAAACTCATTGACAGCAGCCCACCAGGCTCCCCTGTCCCTGGGATTCTCCAGGCAAGAACACTGGAGTGGGTTGCCATTTCCTTCTCCAATGCATGAAAGTGAAAAGTGAAAGTGAAGTCGCTCAGTAGTGTCCAACTCTTAGCCACCCCATGGATTATAGCCTACCAGGCTCCTCCATCCATGAGATTTTCCAGGCAAGAGTCCTGGAGTGGGTTGCCATTGCCTTCTCCAGTTTTGATGCTACATACTTTAAAATAGACAGATTTAACATATATTTAGGGACTTCCCAGGTGGCTCTGTGGTAAAGAATCTGCCTACCAATCCAGGAGACACAAGAGAAGTGGGTTTGATCCCTGGGTCAGGAAGATCCTCTGGAGTAGAAAATGGCAACCCACTTTGGTATTTTTGACTGGATAATTCCATGACCAGAGGAACCTGGCAGGCTGCAGTCCATGAAGTCACAAAAAGTCAGACATGACTAAGCACACACACAAAACAGCAACAACAGAAACTTATATTAATCCTACTCAATTCACTGACTCCTAAATCAGAGACAGAATATCATATTAGGTTGGCCAAAAGTTTCCTTTGGGTTTCCATAAGCTGTTGCAGGAAAATCCAAATGAAGTTTTTAGGATCTTTGTGAATGTATGCAGATAAGGCAATTTCTTTGATAACTTCAGATATCAAAAGGAAGGATTAGACTACTTACAGTTCCTGAAGAAGTTGGGCTTGGAGTAGCATAATTTAGAACTCAGGATAAACATTTCTTCACCTACTCATGTAAGGAGTGTGTGGATCTGAAAACAAGTAGATAGAAAGGGGAGATGAAAAAGAAACTAGTCAGGACATCCTCATGATTATCATGGCAGTGCACACATAGGCCACCATATTTCCCCAATCATAAAGAAACAACTAAAGTATGTACAGTGGAGCACTTCTTTCACTTTCTTCTTCAAAATGTGCAGCCCTGAATAGTAATTAAACATGGTTTCTAGAAATTACAATGTAAGGAAAAATGCACAGCTTATGTAGTAGGCAAAATTTTAGAAATGATTTTAATAACTCTCACCCTTGTATAAGTTTTAACCTCACTGATTGTGGATGGAACCTGTGAATGTGATCAGCATCATCCCTCTGATTATGGAGAATTATGAGGCAGAGAGAGGTTGTTGTTGTTCCGTTGTTAACGTTGTATCTGACTCTTTGTGACTCCATGGACTGTAGCCCATCCATGTCCTCTGTCCATGAAATTTCTCAGGTAAGAATACTGGAATGGGTTGCCATTTCCTTCTCCAGGGTATCTTCCCAGTCTAAAGATCAAACCTGCATCTTCTGTATTGGCAGGCAGATGCTTTACCACTAAACCACTTGGGAAGCCCATCTCTACTTACATAATTCAATTACACTATATTAATATCAGTCTCAGAAAACTCTATTTATTCACCTTCCAGTATCTTTTATTTTTTTTATAACTGATTAACCATCAGATTAGGATTTGCTTGCCATTCTAATCAGCAGATTTTTCCTCCCTGTTGGAGGTTTAGTCTAGCACTCTCCTAATGTGTCCCCTGTCATCTGGAAGGTAGTGTTTTTGGAACATTTGTTTCATTATATTGCAGCTGTTAGCTTACTCTCATCATCCCTCCCAACCTGCAAAAATCCATGCATTTCTACACCCAGAGCAATTCACACAGTGAATTGTGCAAGGTAAAAATATAATGTATTTTATTTCTATTTTTTAATTGAAGTCTAATTGATATCAAATACTATATTAGTTCCATGTGTATAACCTAGAGTTCAATATATTTATAAAGTATATGTTATATAGAATTAATACAAAATAATGGCTGTATTTCCCTGTGATGTACAATGTATTCTTATTGATTATTTATTTTTGGCTGGGTTGGGTCTTATTTGCTGTGCAGGCTTTTCTGCACCATGCCAAGCTTCCCTGTCCTTCACTGTATCCCAGAGATTGCTCAAATTCATGTCCATTGAGTCAGAGAGATTATCTGGGTGGAATTAATTGAATCATATGAGTCCTGTATAAGCAGAAAGTTTTCTCTAGAGAGTGGCAGAAAGAGAAATCATAGAGCATAAGAATGGTTCAAGACAATGCTGATGGCTTTGAAGATAGAGGAGAGGGTTCACATAGACCTAGATGATATTAACAATATTTCCTTCAATTTGAATAAACTTTAGAAAGTTTTTTTTTTAATATATAGGTCCCTGACCTTTAAAATAAGAGCACTAATTTTAGAAAACTTGTAATTACAGATTCTTCCTCTGCCCTTTTTGAGATATAAGTGTTTCACAACTCAGAAATGTTTTCCTCAAGGACTTATCAGTCATCCCTTCTAAATGTAATCATCTAAGCAGATATCAAAAAAAAAAAAAGGAAGATAAGAACCTCTACCTCCCAATTTCTGTGGGAGGTGGGAGCCTGACTTGAATAAGCAGCAATTGCAAAATACTCCTCCCACTGGATTTCCCTGGTGTCTCAGTGGTAAAGAATTCTCCTGCCAATGCAGGAGACTTGGGAGGTTCGCTAGGGGAGGAAATGGCAACTCACCCCAGCATTTTTGCCTGGGAAACCCCATGGATAGAGGAGCCTGGTGGGCTACAGTCCATGGGGTTGCAAGAGTTGGACAGATGGAGTGACTGAACAGTAGCAGCAACAGCTTCTCCCTTAACCTTAACCAGTACTTTCCCATTAGCTCACCAAAGTCTTTAAAAATCTTCGTTGCGTTTGTTAAAGCAGAAATTAATTCAAGATCTTTCCTGTATTGAAGCCATCTCTTTTCTCCTACCGCAATCATCTTGAAAATTCTTCCTTGCATGTTTAACTGATAATATACAATTTTTCTTTTACAGCATGCAAGGGCTAGAGAATGGTATCTAGGAGCTGGGAGAGATGTCCTGCCAATAGCCAACCAGCAAATGAGGACCTCAGTCTTTTAGGGACAAGGAGCTAAATTATATCAAATCCAAATTAGCTTGAAGGGAGTCCTTCTCTAGAGAATCAAGAAAAGAGCTCAACTATGCTTACATCTTGATTTTGGTCTTGTGAGACCCTAACTGAGAACCCAACTGAGTCCACCTAAATGTCCAACCTACAACATTATATAAGCTACTGTATTTGTGGCAATTTATTATGGATCAATAGAAAATAAATACACTTCCCTTGAACCTAAGATAATTTTAAACTTCCTAGTTTAAATATGTAGTATATTATAGAGAATCACAACCTCAATATAATTCTGGCCATGCTCTCAATGGCATGGCCTTTTTTATAGCTATGTTCGATGATGCAAATAGGTTTTTTAGTGTTGTTTTTTTTTTATCTAAAACCACATACTTGAATGTAAAACAAAACAAAATTCTGTCATTTCTAAATGTCATCTTTTTTCAGCGAATCTGTTCATTAATATTTACCAGTGTACACAATAAAAAGCAGTTTAATAACCTACATTATATTAAAAACAATGTTTAATTCTGTTTTAACATTCCTCACATTGGTAAAAATGTATGTGAAAAGGTTATTTAATTATGAATATGGCATAATATAGGTAAATACTGGAGCTTATTTCTATGCAGTAGGGTAATAATTTTAAGAATATTTAAAAGTTAGACTTTGGGGATGCCTTGGTGCGTCAGTGGTAAAGAATCCATCTTTAGTGCAGGAGACACACTTTCAATCCCTGGGTTGGGAAGATCCCCTGGAGAAGGAAATGGCATCTCACTCCAGTATTTTTGCCTGAAAAATCCCATGAAGAGAGAGCCCTGGCAGGCTACAGTCTGTGGGGACACAAAAGAGTCAGACACAATTTAGAGACTAAACAGTCTAATATGAGATCATCTAAAGAAACATGAAAGTGAACGTGATCTTGGAGGGAGAGCAGTAAGTAGTCCAGAAGAGAGATCTTAGTTCCCTGACCAGGGATTATCTGATCTCATCACTTCGTGGCTAACAGATGGGGAAACAATGGAAACAGTGAGAGACTTTATTTTTTTGGGCTCCCAAATCACTGCAGATGGTGACTGCAGCCATTAAATTAAAAGACACTTGCTCTTTGGAAGAAAAGTTATGACCAACCTAGACAGCATATTAAAAACCAGAGACATTAAAATGCCAACAAACATGCAACTAACCAAAGCTAGATTTTCCAGTAGTCATGTATGGATGTGAGAGTTGGACTATAAAGAAAGCTGAACACTGAAGAATTGATGCTTTTGAACTGTGGTGTTGCAGAAGACTCTTGAGAGTCCCTTGAACTGCAAGGAAATCCAACCAGTCCATCCTAAAGGAGATCAGTCCTGAATATTCCTTGGAAGGACTGATGTTGAAGCTGAAACTCCAATACTTGGTCACCTGATGCAAAGAACTGATTCATTTGAAAAGACTCTGATCCTGGGAAAGATTGAAGGTGGGAAGAGAAGGCGGTGAAAAAGGATGAGATAGTTGAATGGCATCACCGACTCAATGGACATGAGTTTGAGTAAGCTCCGGGAGTTGGTGATGGACAGGGAAGCCTGACATACTTCTGTCCATGGGGTCGTAAAGAGTTGGACATGACTGAGTGACTGAACTGAACTGAACTGAACCTGGATAAAAACTAGAATTTCTAGCCACCTACCAGGCCAAAGGCTAGCGGCTAGGAGTAAAGTGACCCTGGTTCTTGGATCTGTTCAAGAGAAAATTTCAAGGAGGCAAAACCTGTAAAAACAGGTGTAAAGATTATTCTTAGAAATACAGCACAATGAATGGGACAGCACACAGGAAAACAGTTTGTTTATCCAACTCAGAAGCAGGGCAGAGATGCACACCCAGAAAGAGAGGGTTTGAGCCTCCTATCTAGAGAGGAAGAATGTTGTAAGTTAGAATCTATGCAGAAACACACACCTGAGAAGGAGTGTGGACATCCTGAGTGAGGAGGAGCACAGTAAAAAGGTGATTTACATCAGTTTTATAGGTTAGTCCTTCCGGGTCTTTGTTTACTTTTGACCAATTATCTTGTTTCCTTCTTCACATATGACTGATCCACAGGCCCTCCCCAAGATGGGTGTGCAAGTTTTTGATAAGACAAACCCCACTGCACAGGCCTATTGTTCCATGTCCACCCTTATTATGGGATGGGGCCCCCTCCCTTTTTGACCCCAAAGAAACCTTTCAGCTCATGTGTATACAGGGAAGTCTTCCTTGACCTCAGGCGTGGGCACCTTATCTCTTTGCTGTAGTAGAGCTCAGTCATTTTTGCCACTAGCTTTGTCCTTGAAGTGTCTGGGTGAGAACAAAGCTTGAATTTTACTCTACTCAATAAATATCAGGTTTCCAGGCCAGAGGCCCACTGTTTCCTACCTCAAAAGTAGTCACTTTGGATAATTTTTCAAAACGCATCCAAATGCACATACTATAGGATCACCTATTTTAATTCTGACCATAATTATATCAATAAATTGTTCAGTCTTTCAATAGTTGGTGTCTGGGTTATTTCAGTCATAAAAACAATTGTGCTGTAGCTAGAGGACATTCCTATGCTTAGCATGTATTTTTGCTTAAAATGAATGCAATTCATTAAACAATCAACTAAAGTACATTAACAAAATGATTTTTGTCATAAATATATTTAAAGTTGAATTTTTATGACTTCATTCATGCAACAAAGAGCATAATCACCTAAGTTATTTACTGAGTCATAACTTAGCTCATATTTCCAAGAATGTTGCCTGTTATTTTGATCTGAATGTTACTATTTAACTAAGTCAGGAAACAATGGATTTTGAATTATATTATGCATTCTATCACAAGAGAGCAGCTGGGGTATTGAACTTCTTCACACTTTATATACCGGTGCTCCTTCATGAAAACATTCTTTACTCATACAGAAATTTCACTTGCTGTAAAATCAGTTTGTTATCCATTAATTTCTCAGAGATTGCCTGACACATAAAACTGAGAGGTAGTTCCTCAACCTTTCATTCTACTTGTCAGTTCTTCCTTCAGAGAACCTCCTTAGAACACGGATTTTCCAGACTATGCATATTTTTGTAAATCTTTCCAAAATGTCACTTTATTCCTGTTTTGTGGTTTGGTAAAAAAAGTATTTCCAAATGCATGGAAATGGAATCTTTCTCCACATCAGTTCACTTCAGTCACTCGGTTGTGTCCGACTCTTTGTGACCCTATGGACTGCAGCACACCAGGCCTCCCTATTCATCGCCACCCCCCAGAGTTTACCCAAACTCTTGTCCATTCAGTAGGTGATGCCATCCAACTATCTCATCTTCTGTCATCCCCTTCTCCTCTTTCCCTCAATCTTTCCCAGCATCAGGGTCTTTTTTGATGAGTCAGCACTTCGTATTAAGTGGCCAAATTTTGGAGTTTCAGATTCAACATTGGTCCTTCTAATGAATACGCTGGATTGATCTTCTTTAGGATGGACTGGTTGGATTGCAGTCCAAGGGACACTCAAGAGTCTTCTCCAACACCACAGTTCAAAAGGAATAATTTTTGGCCTCAGCTTTCTATATAGTCCAACTCTCACATCCATACATGACTACTGGCAAAACCATAGCTTTGACTAGATGGACCTTTGTTGACAAAGTAATGGCTTTGCTTTTTAATATTCTGCTTAGGTTGGTCATAACTTTTCTTCCAAGGATTCAGTTCAGTTCAGTTGCTCAGTAATGTCGGACTCTTTGCATGCCAGGCCTCAAGGTCCATCAACAACACCCAGAGTCCACCCGAACCCATATCCATTAGGTCGGTGATTCCATACATCCATCTTATCATCTGTCATTCCCTTTTCCTCCTGTCCTCACTTTTTCCAGCACCAGGGTCTTTTCATATCTTTTCATCAGGTGGCCAAAGTATTGGTGTTTCAGCTTCAACGTCAGTTCTACCAATGAACATCCAGGACTGATCTCCTTCAGGATGGACTGGTTGGATCTCCATACAGTCCAAGGGACTCTCAAGAGTCTTCTCCAACACCACAGTTCAAACGCATCAATTCTATGGTGCTCAGCTTTCTTCACAGTCTGACTCTCACATCCATACATGACCACAGGAAAAACCATAGTTTTGACTAGATGGAACTTTGTTGGCAAAGTAATGTCTCTGCTTTTGAATATGCTATCTATGTTGGTCATAACTTTCCTTCCAAGGAGTAAGCATCTTTTAATTTCATGGCTGCAGTCACCATCTGCAGTGATTTTGGAGCCCCAAAAAATAAAGTCTGACACAATTTCCACTGTTTGCCCATCTATTTGCCATGAAGTGATGGGACCAGATGGCATGATCTTAGTTTCCTGAATGTTGAGATTTAAGCCAACATTTTTACTTTCATCTTTCATATTCAACAAGAGGCTCTTTAGTTCTTCTTTACTAATTGCCATAAGGATGGTGTCAACTGCTTATCTGAGGTTATTGATATTTCTCCAAGCAATCTTGATTCCAGCTTGTGCTTCCTCCAGCCAAGTGTTTCTCATGATGTAATCTGCATATGAGTTAAATAAGCAGGGTGACAATACACAGATGTGACGTACTCCTTTTCCAATTGGGAACCAGTCTGTTGTTCCATGTCCAGTTCTAACTGTTGCTTCCTGACCTGCATACAGATTTCTCAAGAGGCAGGTCTGGTATTCCCATCTTTTTCACAATTCTCCACAGTTTATTGTGATCCACACAGTCAAAGGCTTTGGCATAGTCAATAAAGCAGAAATAAATGTTTTTCTGGAACTCTCTTGTTTTTTCAATGATCCAGCTTATGTTGGCAATTTGATCTCTGGTTCCTCTGCCTTTTCTAAAACCAGCTTGAACATCTGGAAGTTCATGGTTCACGTATTGCTGAAGCCTGGCTTGGAGAATTTTGAGCATTACTTTACTAGAGTGTGAGATGAGTGCAATTGTGTGGTAGTTTGAGCATTCTTTGGCATTGCCTTTTTTTGGGATTGGAATGAAAACTGACTTTTCTAGCCCTGTGACCACTGCTGATTTCTCCAATTTTGTTGGCATAGTGACTGCATCACTTTCACAGCATCATCTTTCAGTATTTGGAACAGCTCAACTGGAATTACATCACCTCCACTAGCTTTGTTTGTAGTGGTGCTCCCTAAGGCCCACTTGACTTCACATTCCAGGATGTCTGGCTCTAGGTGAGTTATCATACCATCGTGGTCATGAAGATATTTTTTGTACAGTTCTTCTGTGTATTCTTGCCAACTCTTCTTAATATCTTTTGCTTTTAGGTCCATACCATTTCTGTCCTTTATTGAGCCCATTTTTGAATGAAATGTTCCCTTAATATCTCTAATTTTCTTGAAATGATCTTTAGTCTTTCCCGTTCTATTGCTTTCCTCTATTTGTTTTCACTGATTGCTGAGGAAGGCTTTCTTATCTCCTTGTTATTCTTTGGAACTCTGCATTCAAATGTGTGTATCTTTCATTTTACCCTTTGCTTTTTGTTTCCCTTCTTTTCACAGCTATTTGTAAGGTCTTCTCAGACAGCCATTTTGCTTTTTTGCATTTCTTTTTCTTGGGGATTGTCTTGATTCCTGTCTCCTGTATAATGTCACGAACCTCCGTCCATAGTTCATCAGACACTCTGTCTATCAGATCTAGTCCCTTAATTCTATTTCTCACTTCCACTGTATAGTCATAAGGAATTTGATTTAGCTCATACCTGAATGGTCTAGTGGTTTTCTCCACTTTCTTCCATTTCACTCTGAATTTGACAATAAGGAGTTCATGATCTGAGCCACAGTCAGCTCCCAGTCTTGTATTTCCTGACTGTATAGAGCTTCTCCATCTTTGGCTGCAAAAATATAATTAATCTGATTTTGGTGTTGACAGTCTGGTGATGTCCATGTGTAGCGTCTTTTCTTGTGTTTTGTAAAAAGGTTGTTTGCTATGACTAGTGTATTGCCTTGGGAAAACTCTGTTAGCTTTTGCACTGCTTCATTCTATACTCCAAGGCCAAATTTGCCCACTACTCCAGGTCTTTCTTGACTTCCTACTTTTGCATTCCAGCCCCCTATAATGAAAGGTACATCTTTTGGGGGTGTTAGTTCTAGAAGGTTTTGTTGGTCTTCATAAAAATGTTTAAGTTCAGCTTCTTCAGCATTACTTGTTGGGGCATAGACTTGGATTACTGTGATATTGAATGGTTTTCCTTGGACACGAACAGAGATCATTCTGTCGTTCTTGAGATCACATCCAAGTACTGCATTTCAGACTCTTTTGTTTACTATGATGGCTACTCCATTTCTTCTAAAGGATTCCTGCACACATAGTAGAGATAATGGTCATCTGAGTTAAATTCACCCATTCCAGTCCATCTTAGTTTGCTGATTCCTAGAATGTCGATGTTCACTCTTGCCATCTTGTTTGACCACTTCCAATTTGCCTTGATTCATGAATTTAATATTCCAGATTCCTATGCAATATTGCTCTTTATAGCATTGACCCTTGCTTCTGTCCCATCCACAACTTGGTGTTGTTTTTGCTTTGACTCCATCCCTTCATCCTTTTTGGAGTTTTTTCTCCATTAATCTCCAATAGCATATTGGGCACCTAACAACCTGCGGAGTTCATCTTTCAGTGTCCTATCTTTTTGCCTTTTCTTACTGTTCATGGTGTTTTCAAGGCAAGACTACTGATGTGGTTTGCCATTCCCTTCTCAAGTAGAGCACATTCTGTCAGACCTCTCCACCATGACCCATCCATCTTGGGTGGCCCCACACGGCATAGCTTAGTTTCATTGAATTAGACAAGGCTCTGGTCTATTTGATCAGATTGGTCTGTTGTCTGTGATTGTGGTTTCAGTCTGTCTTCCCTCTGTAGCCTTCTCTCAGTGCCTACCACCTTTCTTGAGTTTCTCTTGGGTTTTTATTGAGATACCTTGGAAGTGGGGTATCTCTTCATGACTGCTCCAGCAAAGTGCAGCCACTGCTCCTTACCTTGGACCTGGGGTAGCTCCTTTCTGCCACTCCTGTGTTCCATGGCAGCCACTGTGCCTCTGCTTCATTGCAGCCACTGTGCCTGTGCAAGCAGTAAGTGTCTTTTAATTTCATGGCTGCAGTCACCATCTGCAGTGATTTTGGAGCCCCACAAAATAAGTCTGACACTGTTTCCACTGTTTCCCCATCTATTTCCCATGAAGTGATGGGACCAGATGCCATGATCTTGGTTTTCTGAATGTTGAGCTTTGAGCCAACTTTTTCACTCTCCTCTTTCACTTTCATCAATAGGCTCCTTAGTTCTTCTACACTTTCTGCCATAAGGGTGGTGTCATCTGCTTATCTGAGGTTATGCTATTTCTCCCAGGAATCTTGATTCCATCTTGAGCTTCTCCCAGCCCAGTGTTTCTCATGATGTACTCTGCATATAAGAAAAATAAGCAGGGTGACAATATGAAACCTTGATGTACTCCTTTTTCTATTTGGAACCTATCTGTTCCATGTCCAGTTCTAACTGTTGCTTCTTGACCTGAATACAGGTTACTCAAGAGACAGGTCAGGTTGTCTGGTCTTCCCATCTCTTTCATAATTTTCCACAGTGTATTGTGATCCACACAGTCAAAGGCTTTGGCATTGTCAATAAAGCAGAAATAGATGTTTTCCTGGAACTCTCTTGCTTTTTTGATGATCCAGCTTATGTTGGCAATTTGAATTCTGGTTCCTCTGCCTTTTCTGAATCCACCTTGAACATCTGGAAGTTCACGGTTCACATATTGCTGAAGCCTGGCTGGCAGAATTTTAAGCATAACTTTACTAGTGTGTGAGATGAGTACATTTGTGCAGTAGAGAGCATTTTTTGGCATTGTCTTTCTTTGGGATTGGAATGAAAACTGACCTTTTTTACTCCTGTGGCCACTCCTGAGTTCTCCAAATTTGCTGACATATCAAGTGCAGCACTTTGAGGGCATCATCTTTCAGGGTGTGAAATAGCTCATTTGGAATTTCATTACCTCCACTAGCATTGTTTGTAGTGATGCTCCCTAAGGCCCACTTGACTTCACATTCCAGGATGTCTGGCTCTAGGTGAGTGATCACACCGTCATTATTATCTTGGTCATGAAGATCTTTTCTGTACAGTTCTTCTATGTATTCTTGCCACCTCTCCTTAATATCTTTTGCTTCTGTTTGGTCCATATAATTTCTGTCCTTTATCGAGCCCATCTTTGCATGAAATGTTCCCTTGGTATCTCTAATTTTCTTGAAGAGATCTCTAGTCTTTCCCATTCTATTGTTTTCCTCTATTTCTTTTCATTGATCGGTGAGGAAGGCTTTCTTATCTCTCCTTACTATTCTTTGGAGCTCTGCATTCAAATAGGTATATCTTTCCTTTTCTCCACATGACCTGTGCTTTTATATACCAAGATTTTTCACTATAATAATCTAGTCAAATTTTTTGTTCAGTATTCATTTTCTTTTATTTCTAATATCAAATTAAATTACCCACAAATTAATAATATATACAACTAAGATAACAGAAGTTTTTTTTTATCACTTATACTCTTTTTTTAAGAGATTCTTATTTAAATTTTCAAAGACACAATTGCTAAGGTTGTTAAGCCACTCTGATTGAATTTGAATCATTTTAGCAAGACATATCACCTCATCATTTTCACAGTGGTAAAGAATCCACCTGATAATGCAGGAGACATGGGTTTGATCCCTGGGCCAGGAAGATCCCCTGGAGAAGGAAATGGCAACCTACTCCAGTATTCTTGCCTGGGAAATTCCATGAACAGAGGAGCCTAGTGAAGTATAGCCCATGGGGTTGCAAAAGAGTCTTGGACACAACTTAAGGAGGGACTAAACAAAATCCACAATGTTTTTTGAGTACCCACTGCCTTTACAATGTTATAATAGGTACTAGGGTGTAGATATTAACTAAAGAAATATTTATTATACTCTTTTGTGTGACAGAAAATGAAGTTTTAACACACTGTGTTTATGAACATGTGTTAGATGATATACTTCAGAAAATCAGTCAAGTACTGTAATGACATATACGTTTGAGAGGAAAATAAAGAAATAATTATAACAAAAATGGTGAAAATATGTGGTGAAATTCACAGACCCGAGCTACAATGTTGATCATGAATTCAATTTTTTAAATTATGCAAAATTATTGAAAGATTGATTCTTAAGGATTGTGCAATGAATGTTGCATGTTTTAACATTAATATTATTAACACTTTTTGCATAAATATCATGTGGAAAAGTTCAATATTTATCTCACTGTCATACTTCATGATTTTGTTTAATTATCTATGAATTCATTCACTCAATGAAGTATGAGTTTTAAGTGAATGGCCTGCCAAACATTCTCCCAGGTGTTAGTGTGAACAAGCCAGGAATGGCTCTACCTTTATGACTGTACAGTCTAATCAGGGAGCCCGATGATATGCAAAGTTATCTAGATAAGTATAACACAATTCTGACATTTTATTTAAAGGAGAAGTAAACATTGCTGTGGAAATACACTGAGGATGCATTTTTTACATAGAGAAAGTAGCATTTGAACTGGACTATGAATTCAAAGTGTCTCTGGCAAAATGAAGAGCATGCATAGAGGTCCTGAAATAAAAAGAAAGGGCCTGGTGGTTTTGAGGGAATGAAAATATGTCAGAGTGACAGCGTTTTTGTTGTTGTTGTTGTTTCCCCCCCCACACACACACAATTCTTCAAAGAAGTCAACATAAGTCAATTAGTGACTTAAAAATCTGGTTAATGATTTTAGAAGAGACATAATCTGGGAAAATTTTAAGAACTCTATGGCTCTGTGTAAAACTTCAACTGATTTAGAGGTAGAAAAATGCAGAAAGCCTATCTAGGAAAACAGCACAGTTGTATTTTAGCTAAGGTGATTTAAATTGATCATAGTATTAACATTTGGAAATAGATCACTCATTACAGTCCTCTCCAGAAACCCTCTTCTAGGGAATATCATATCTGCAGTCACTAAGGTCTCTTATATAAAAAGGCATAGTATTTACATATAACCTATTCATGTCCTTCAGCACAATTTAAATCATCTTGAGATCACTTATAGTAGCTAATAAAATGTAAATTCTATGTAAATAGTTGTAAATAAAATGTAAATGCTATGTAAATAGTTGACAGAACATGGCAAACTCAATTTTGCTTTTTGGAACTTTCTGGAATTTTTAAAGTATTTTTGAACTGAGGTAGGGTAAGTCTGAGGATGTGGAACCCATGGATACAGAGGACTAAATGTATATAGCAAAGCATTTCTAAATTTGCATGCTCTGCCCTTCAAAGAACAGTCTGTAACTCCCTAAGTCAACAGTCTGACTTTTAATTGTGTGTACTCTCTCAATATTTATATCAACACCTAAATAATTTTTATGTTTCTGCAAATATAACTTGGCTATCTATTAACTCGTTTCTCCCTCTACTGTGATAATATATGTCAATTTTAACCAAGCATGGATATGTGTAAATTTTAATGCTCAGAAGTTTATCAAGACTATACTTGCTAAAGAAATTTTATTAAAGATTTTTAGTCAACAGATTGAAGGTATTTTCCAAGAATTGAATGGTCTTACTTACTTGACCACCTCCGCCTCTTTTTTCTCCTGCCACCTTGTGGTACCTGCCAATCTGTTTCTCCCAATAGTTTTGTTACATTGCAGCCTTTTCAATGGCAACTGCTGGATTAAAAACAACAACAACAGCATTTTTTCCCCACTTCTGCTTATAACCTCAACTTTGATCAAATTTAGAATAACGTGAAAAATCCAACTAATATCACAAAGTTTCACATAATTATGCTGAGCAGTTTAGTTACTCATTTTTTAAAGTTATTCATTTCCAATTAAGTCTAGGATATTAAAATTATGTTTACATGTACATAAATAAAGGACCCATTTACTACTTTCTTGGCTTAACATGTTTTATTTCTTACAAAAAAGGGAAAATACAATCCATTTTTATACATGAATTTGAATTTCTCTACTGAAAAACAGTCAAATGTTGGAAATTTACAGTAACTAATTTTTATTTCCCTTCTGTACAATAGGTGATATAGTAATATAATAGTTCAATATAATAATTTATATTATATAGTAATATAATAGTTCAATATTTTACCACTGTTGTATAATATGACTCTTTAATCAGTTAAACAAAATTATTTCAGATTGTGATGTAAAGGTTATGGACTTTGAAATATGTTGGAAAGTTTAAAAATAATGTTGGGGAAAAAAAAAAAAAAAGACTCAGGACTGATCCTGAGAATACAAACCAGATTATATTCCTTTCAGTTGAAATAAAACATAGAAGAAACAAAAGTGTTCACTTATAACTATCAGTAGATATGTTGTTAATATTGAGCACACAGTTAAACCACATCATATTTGACCCTTTTGGAGGAAAAAGACCATTAAGCTGCAACTTCATTTATTTCTTCAGATCCCCTGAAGAAGGACATGGCAACCCACTTCATTACTCTTGCCTGGAGGATCTCCATGGACAGAGGAGTCTGGTGGGCTACAGCCATGGCGTTGCACAGAGTTGGACACAACTGAATGACTAAGCACAGCACCACATAGCAATTATGTAGACCTGGAGAACCTTTTCCAAGCCATTCTTTGGGATATAAAGCAAAAGAAAGAACACTTTAAATTTTTGATCTAGAATCAGCCTGCTTTAATTCATAAATAAAAATATTTTCTTAAAATCCTTGGTTTCACCTTCAGAATGCACTTTGTATCTTCATCCTCAATTCAGAGTAGTCTCACATCCTTTGTGAAAGTAAAAATTATTCTCTAATCCTTTCAAATCTTTCCTTTCCTTTGTGTCAGTCTTTCTCTAAAATAACTTTTACAAAGAATAAGTAAGCTAATAAATTATTTGTTTATTGGAGACAAGACAAAAGACATTGACACATTTTCTTTTCACTGACAAATTCAAATCTGTCTGATATTTGATAAAAGCACCACGAATGTATTAAGAAAGCTACTGTAGCCATAATTTTACATTAAGTAAATAATGTCTAGGTAAGCAATATGTACCACTTTCACATCAAAATCTATTACTCATTAAACCTATACTTCAGGTAGGAGGAAACAAATTCCAGATGGAAATGCTGAAGTATAATATTAATTGTGAGGATTAAAGAGTGATACAAGTGATAAATATATGAGCAAATCTTCAAGCTTCCGAGGAGGCACTAGTAAAAAATCCACCTGCCAGTGCAAGAGATGACAGAAACAAGGTTTTGATCCCTGAGTCAGGAAGATCCCCTGGAGTAAGAAATAGAAACCTGCTCCAGAATTCTTGCCTGGAGAATACCCTGGACAAAGAAACCTGGAGGGCTACAGTCCATGGGGTCACAAAACAGTCTGACATGACTGAAAACACACAAGCATACAAATAAATCTTAACAATCCTTAACTATTTTAAAATATAATATACAATTTCATTTAAAATAGAGAGACTTAAAATACAGAAGCAATACCTAGCAATGGGAAATAAGATAAAGGAGACCTGGTGTTTAGAGAGCTTTTCATTCGGACAGTATTAGTAGGGTAGCTCAAGTATTGTAGAAATTGACAAAAAAGCACATATTGTAATAGCAACAATCACAACAGTTCATCTCATTCTGTGGCAATACACAACTCCAAAACTTTACTTGCCTAACACACCAAAAGTTTATGTTTCACACACCTTTCATATCTGATATGGATGGTTAGACAAATCTGTTCCTAGAGTCACTTAGGGATGTAAGCTGGTGAAAGCTTGCTCTGGACATGTACATCTGTGAGCATCTTAGCAGTGGGAAACATATGCTATAAATTAGAGCCTAGTTCTTAAATGACAGACTTCACTCTCACTCCTAACTCAGTGGCCTAAACAAATAAGCTGTAATTGTAATTGAAGAAAGTGGAGAAAACCACTAGACCATTCAGGTATGAGCTAAATCAAATCCCTTATGTTAATACAGTGGAAGTGAGAGATAGAATTAAGGGACTAGATCTGATAGACAGAGTGCCTGATGAACTATAGACAGAGGTTTGTGACATTGTACAGGAGACAGGAATCAAGATCATTCCCAAGAAAAAGAAATGCAAAAAGCAAAATTGACTGTCTGAGGAGGGCTTACAAATAGCTGTGAAAAGAAGATAAGCAAAAAGCAAAGGAGAAAAGGAAAGATATACTCATTTGAATGCAGAGTTCCAAAAAATAGCAAGCAGAGACAAGAAAGTCTTCCTCAGCAATCAATGCAAAGAAATAGAGGAAAACAATAGAATGGGAAAGACTAGAGATCTCTTCAAGAAAATTAGAGATACCAAGGGAACATTTCATGCAAAGATGGGCTCAATAAAGGACAGAAATGGTATGGACCTAACAGAAGCAGAAGATATTAAGAGGTGGCAAGAATATACAGAAGAACTATACAAAAAAATATCTTCATGACTCAGATTATCACGATGGTGTGATCACTCACCTAGAGCCAGACATCCTGGAATGCGAAGTCAAGTGAGCCTTAGGAAGCATCACTATGAACAAAGCTAGTGGAGGTGATGGAATTCCAGTTGAACTACTTCTAATCCTGAAAGATGATGCTGTGAAAGTGCTGCACTCAATATGCCAGCAAATTTGGAAAACTCAGCAGTGGCCACAGGACTGGAAAAGTTCAGTTTTCATTCCAATCCCAAAGAAAGGCATGCTCAAACTATTGCACAATTGCACTCATCTCACATGTTAGTAAAGTGATGCTTAAAATTCTCCAAGCCAGGCTTCAGCAATACATGAACTGTGAACTTTCAGATGCTCAAGCTGGCCTTTGCTAAAAAGGCAGAGAAACCAGAGATCAAATTTCTAAGATCCGCTGCATCATTGAAAAACCAAAAGAGTTCTGGAAAAACATCTATTTCTGCTTTATTGACTATGCCAAAGCCTTTGACTGTGTGGATCACAATAAACTGTGGCAAATTCTGAAAGAGGTGGGAATACCAGATTACCTGACCTGCCTCTTGAGAAACCTGTATGCAGGTCAGGAAGCAACAGTCAGAACTGGACATGGAACAACAGACTGGTTCCAAATAGGAAAAGGAGTACATCAAGGCTGCATATTGTCATCCTGTTTATTTAACTTATATGCAGAGTAAATCATGAGAAATGCTTGGCTGGAGGAAGCAAAAGCTGGAATCAAGATTGCCGGGAGAAGTATCAATAAACTCTTATATGTAGATGATACCATCCTTATGACAGAAAGTGAAGAAGAACTAAAGAGCCTCTTGATGAAAGTGAAAGAGGAGAGTGAAAAAGTTGGCTTAAAGCTCAACATTCAGAAAACTAAGATCATGTCAACAGGTCCCATCACTTCATGGCAAGTAGATGCAGAAACAGCGGAAACAGTGGCTGACTTTATTTCGGGAGGCTCAAACTCACTGCAGATGGTGATTGCAACGATGAAATTAAAAAACACTTACTCCTTGGAAGGAAAGTTATGACCAACCTAGACAGCATATTAAAAAGCAGAGACAATTATTTGTCAACAAATATCCTAGTTAAGGGTATTGTTTTTCCAGTAGTCATGTATGGATGTGAGAGTTGGACAGTGAAGAAAACTGAATGCTGAAGCATTGATGCTTTTGAACTGTGGTGTTGGAGAAGACTCTTGAGAGTCCCTTGGACTGCAAGGATATCCAACCATTCCATCCTAAAGTAGATCAGTCCTGGGTGTTCGTTGGAAGGACTGATGTTGAAGCTGAAACTCCAATACTTTGGCCACCTGATGTGAAGAGCTGACTCTTTTCTAAAAACCCTGATGCAGGAAAAGATTGAGGGCAGGAGGAGAAGGGGATGACAGAGGATGAGATGGTTGGATGGCATCACCGACAATGGACATGGGTTTGAGTGGACTCTGGGAGTTGTTGATGAACAGAGAGGCCTGACGTGCTGCGGTTCATGGGCTAACAAAGAGTCATACATTACTGAGCGGCTGAACTGAACTGAAACATGTTACATGGATCCAGGATGTTTCAAAAATCAGGGTAGGGATATGTGATTCTACAATAGTGCTTCCAAAAATAGAAGGAAATATTTGGTTGAAACACTGAAATTTGTCACAGTCAGCATGTCTATTCACCATATATTCAGCATGCTTCTCCTCATCAGGCAAAAAGCAATAATTCTCTTCCCAAATGACATGACCTAAATGTTTCATCCAATTATGGAGGCCATTTGGACTCAAAGACCCATAAACAAACAACAAAAAAAGAAATATTATCAAAAAAAAAAGAAATATTATCTCCCCATACAGACAAGAATCAGCGGAATTGGGACAATAAAATAGAAAAAAAAAAAAAAAAAAGCTCCCATTTGGAAAGTTGATAATGGGAGAACAGAAGTGTTTGTGGTCCACAGAAAGTCTGTCATGCTAGTGAGTTGCTAGTGTCATGCCAGTGACAAAGTTACCCTTTCCTATGAAGTGTTTGGGGTATTTTCTTTGTTTGAGGCCCAAATCTTCTCTCTGAGTGAGATTTTAACCCCGTTGTGATCTCTGTTTCTATCTCTGAACTTTGTCGGTGTCTATGTCCACTATGACTTTGTCACATCTGAAGTGGACCATGTAGACTCCTTAGGAGCTGATAAGTTTTAGTAATCTGCTTCTTGCATGTAGGTCATTGGGCTCAGTGGTTGTCATAAATATAGAAATATATAAGCAGTGTGTATTCAGATTCCTAGTTTTAACAGAAGTTGACTTTTCTTATAAATATTGCAAGATTTGTGTTCTATTATTCTTGGGTTTACATGCCAGTAAACATTCACTATAGGATGATTGTTAATATCCTTGATTCTATCCTTGTAGGAAAGTTGTGTGTAATCATCCCTGGATATCAGAATATTTCTTAATAATATTTTTAAATTTTTTATGGCTGAAAACCTCTTAAGTCTCTGAACTCTTTGCTCCATTCTATTTCATTTCTAATTATCTGAGGGCACATTTGTTTCTGAGCTAATCTCTTCCAAAAATTCTTTGGTAAGTGCAGCATCCTTCAAGGTATTACTGCATTAAGAAAGGCATTACAAGAAGATATTAATTCAGAAACACATTTGTTATTGGGTAAACAGAATTAGAATAGAGCTTGTTTTCAATCCATTCCTTCATGGCTACTTCTTGAAATAGCTTTTTTTTTTTTTTTTTTTTTTTTGGTTAGGGTAGGGTGTAACTAATATTTTGTCCCTGGCATAGTGATCATCTTACGATGAGTTACCATTATTCCAATATCCATTACCTGCTCTTTGCTTCTTATCTACCTGACTCTATGTTAGGTTTTATTTTCCCTATAGCACCCTTTTTATCAGAAAAGAATTTCAATTCAAATGCATTAAGAATCTCTTCAAAAGGATAATAAAAATAGGTGGTACAATAGAAAAATAAGCATAAAAGTGAACAATACACAAATAGGTTATAATTCCATGGAAGAGTTTCACCATGTTAATGAAAAGTGCAAATTTTTGCTATTAAGTAGCAAAAATAAAAACTAAAAAAAAAAAAAGTCACACTGTGGATGGGAGAATAAATTGGTACAATCATTTTGAAAATTAGATTGAAATTGCAGAATAATATTAAAGATGTGCAAAATTTATAACACAGAAATCTCACTGCATTGTTTGATAATTCACCTAAGAAATAGGTTGGGGAAAAAAAAGCCTAAATCCTTCAATAATCCAATAAATAATTAGATTATTTCAAATTAATATGATTAATTACCATAAAGCAATGAAAATATGTATACAATAAAAGATAACTTTCATAAACATTATTGACTAAAACAAACAAGACATTAAATAATGTATAGTGTTAATAAATAAGAAAACTTGGCAAAACTAAATTATATTTAGGTATGGCTACATAGGCAGTAGCATATTGAAAAGCAGAGACATTACTTTGCCGACTAAGGTCCGTCTAGTCAAGGTTATGGTTTTTCCTGTGGTCATGCATGGATGTGAGAGTTGGACTGTGAAGAAAGCTGAGCGCTGAAGAATTGATGCTTTTGAACTGTGGTGTTGGAGAAGACTCTTGAGAGTCCCTTGGACTGCAAGGAGATCCAACCAGTCCATCCTAAAGGAAATCAGCCTTGGGATTTCTTTGGAAGGAATGATGCTAAACCCCAGTACTTTGGCCACCTCATGTGAAGAGTTAACTCATTGGAAAAGACTCTGATGCTGGGAGGGATTGGGGGCAGGAGGAGAAGGGGACGACAGAGGATGAGATGGCTGGATGGCAACACTGACTCGATGGATATGAGTCTGAGTGAACTCCAGGAGTTGGTGATGGACAGAGAGGCCTGGGGTGCTGCGATTCATGGGGTCGCAAAGAGTTGGGCACAACTGAGCGACTGAACTGAACATAGGCAGTATAATTTTAAAGAAAATTAAAGATAATAATATCATTAATTTTGACATAAAGCTTATATCCAAGTCAGTTGCAGATGACTAATGTAATCATAGATGAATAGCTGGGAACTTCTGCAGTGCTAACCGTAAAAATTGCAATGGCCTGCTGCTTTAATTTATTTGAACTATGCATTCGTATTTTTCTGGATAGTTCTCTACATTATTTCAAAAGTTATCTATCATACACAGATATGTAGATCTATCTATAGATCGATCTATAGATATATAGATATGTATTTACCTATGTATGATATATAATGTATGCATAATAGAATCATAATAAAAATATGCAAAACATGATTTAAAATTACTTTGTTCTCACAATAAAAAATCTAGTAATTATGATTAAATTGCATGAGAAACTAATATATTGAAAAAAATTCAGAGATTATTATTTTTCCAGTGGGCAAATAGAACCTCAGGTAATCTAGATGAATTTTCTGGCAAGGACTATATTAGCTCTTTGAACTTAAGGAAGATATTTTGTGTCTCTAAACTTTGTCATTTATACAACCCAGAAGACATGAGAAAATGGTTCATATATAAGTGTGTATACTATCATGTGAATTGAATCGCCAGTCTATGTCTGATGCAGGATGCAGCATGCTTGGGGCTGGTGCATGGGGATGACCCAGAAAGATGTTCTGGGGAGGGAGGTGGGAGGGGGGTTCATGTTTGGGAATGCATGTAAGAATTAAAGATTTTAAAATTTAAAAAATAAAAAACTAAAAATACAAAAAAAAAAAAAGAATTAATACTATGTGATATAAAATTAATATGCATTATCTTAAATATAACAATATTTATATATATAATATTTGTATTATTATTATTAAGATCACACATGAAATTGTAACTTGAGATTTCTTACTTCACAGTGTAACCCACATTTCTCTAACACGTTCTGCTTTAAGGTTCCTCAAGGGCTCTGTGTAATTTAGCTATATTTTCAGAAACATAAATCATCTCTGTCAGGCCTAGCATGTCTAGGCAAACATACCATTATGGTGATATTAAATTTTAATTTTTTGGAAATAAAATGCATCCAACAAGAATAACAACCTTGTTAGATGAAAATACACTGCTTTTCCAAGTGATGTCAAGAATTGTACTGAGGATATAATCAGCAACTCTAGAATCTCAGAAAGAAACTACCAGCCACTAGAATTATTCTTGATAGTTTATTGCTTCAGAAATAATGAAGATGATCAGTTTTGAAATGTTTATTTATAAGACTTACTAAAACAAAAATAATAGAAATTTAGAGAATTTTAAAACTTGACTAATACCAGCAAAAGCAAACAATGGTTTATTATTTAGTCGCCAATGGTTATTTTTTTATTTGTTGAAAAATAGCTTTAATATTCACAATAGAAAATTCACTGTGATACAAACGGATGTTTAAGGCAAGCAGAAACACATTTGTTTAATTTGAAAATGCATTTGCTCTTATTTTACATTATATTTAAGCTCGTTAATTTAATAGAGTTTCTCTCATGCAACCAGAATCCTTATTAACATGCTCATAAAAACAATAAGAAACAAGCTACACAAAATTGTTTTAGATCATTTAGTTAATATTTAAAATTTCCACCAGATGGCGATCTATCCTCTAAAATACTAGAGAGAATTAGCTACAAAGAAAATTAAATGCTTAAAAGAATGTTTGAAAAGTCAAAATAAAAAATACAAATTATTTCATATCTTAAAATATTAAAAATAACATTATAAATTTAATTAAAGTTTAATTATTAAACAAGTATCTTAATATTTAGTTATTACAGTTTTAATTTTTAATGTAAGGGGTAAGAAATCTGTTTTGAAAGCAATTTAATAGAGACCTTTTATCATTATCAAAACTAAATAACAAATTTTAGTAATTTTTTTGAATGATGTACATATTTCAAAATATGTCATGCATGTATAGATTGTGACAAGTCATTAATCATGTGAGTGTACAGATATTAAGTAAACAATACCTCTAACATAACATTATAAACTAACTATATTCCAATAATAATTAATTTAAAAGAAAAAAAACAATATCTAGTTGCTAAAAACTCACACTTTACTAGGAAAAAAAATGAAAGCATAAAATATTTGTAATATAATTTGGTAAGACATTGCAAATATGTCTTATAATTTCAGTGAGAGGAATTATTATATTTAAAGTTTTTTGGAGAAAAAATATTTTCATAGAGAAGATAACAGTTTATTTAGGTCTTAAAGAAGGTAAAATCAGTATTTCTCCTTATGGGAAAGTTGGGAAAGTGATTCAAACAAGGAAAATCAGGGCATAGAAAGTAAAAAATATGAGAAAAATTCTGCATTGTTTGGTAAATATAGTAATTTTGGAAGTGGCTAAGGACTAAATGAGAAAAGATTTAAAAACGAAGAGGCATGGCAAAGAATGATTCTGAAAGGCTTGAAAGATTTAATGTATAATCTACAGTAAATGAAGATCATTAAATATATTGAATATCTAAAGGAAAATTGGGAAGTAGGAAATGCAGAGGCAAATTCTATAGCTTAGGAAAGAGCAGAGGAAATCCTAATTCAAATCATCAGAGGAGGAAATTAAAACAAAGACAAATGCAGTCATAGAAAATATATAAGTAAATGTACATCTTATTGGCAACTTATCAAACTCCTTTAGTCATTAATGTGCAATAAATACTTGTCATGTTCCAAAAATTTACAAGGTTGTTTATCCATTTCACCTATATAATATTAACAATAGCCATATAGCTTTGGTGAGGGAGAAAAAGAAGTATTTTTGAACTTTTTCAATTGAGAATTGGGATCCGTATTGCTTACTTTAAATTAATAGAAAATGCCTTGGTAAGAAGTAAACATGGATAACGGTGTATGTTTTTCAAAAACAAAAGAAAGGAAAAAAGAAATGAGGACATAGAGAAACTTACTGAAGATTTCTATCCTCTCCAACAAAAATGAAATAGGCAGTGGGAAACAATTTAGTTACAAACATGTGCATATATACTTCACTCATTTAGAAAAAAAATGAGATAAACAATTGATGGCAATTTTAGAGAAACATGAACAGAGATTCTGGTTTTGAAATAATGCTGTGAATCTAACGCATGAATATATTATGTAACTGTTATCAAAGTAGAAATGCAAAACTTAGAAGTTTGTTTTTTCTCTCAAGAAATTCAGTGTGGTGGCTTTCTGGTGTTTAGAAAATGAGCAATGATAGAGCACACATATTTGAAAATTAGTAAGTTGATGATTTATCTAAGTGAAATAGTGTAACAACAAACAACAAAAAAACAGACAGCAACCAAAAGGAGTACATCAAATCTCTAAACATAAACACAGGAGCTTTATAGATTATTAATTATTTTTCATTTTTAAGATTCTACTTTTGTTCAAGATAATGACTATTAATTATTAATTTATATCTATGCTGCCCAATACTGTAGCCACCAGCCACATGTGGCTAAATAAGTTTAAATTTACCTTGGTGGTGATGGTGTTTAGTCTCCCAGTTGTGTCCCACTCTTTGAGACTCTATGGACTGCAGTACTCCAGGCTTCCCTGTCCCTCACCATTTCCTGGAGTTTCCCCAAATTGATGTTCATTGCACCAGTGATACCATCCAGCCGTCTCATCCTCTGATACCCTCTTCTCCTTCTGCCCTTGATCTTTCCCAGCATCAGGTACTTTTCCAATGAGTCATCTGTTCACATCAGTTGGCCAAAATATGGAGCTTCAGGTTCAGCATCAGTCCTTCCAGTGAATAGTCAGGGTTGATCTCCCTCAAGATTGACTGGCTTGATCACCTTGCTGTCCAAGGGACTCTCAAGAGTCTTCTACAGCTCCACAGTTCGAAGGCATCAACTCTTTGGTATTCTGCCTTCTTTATGGTCTAGCTCTCACAACCATACCTGACAACTGGGAATCCATAGCCTTGACTATACTCGGACCTGTAAAGGCAGAGGGATGTCTCTACTTTTCAACACCTTAAGTTTGTCATCACTTTCCTGCCAAGAAGCAACTGTCTTCTGATTTCATGGTTACAGTAACTGTCTGCAGTGATTTTGGAGGCCAAGAAGAGGAAATCTGTCACTGCTTCCACTTTTTCCCCTTCTATTTGCCATGCAGTAATGTGGCCAGTTGCCATTAGCCTTTTCAATATTTAGTCTTAAGTCAGCTCTTTCACTCTCCTCCTTCACCTTCATCAAGAGGCTCTTTAGTTCCTCTTCATTTTCTGCCATTAGAGTGGCATCATTCACATATCTGAGGTTGCTGATGTTTCTCCTGTGTATCTTGATTCCAGCTTGTAACTCATCCAGATTGGCATTTCTCATGATGTAGTCACCATATAGGTTAAACAAACAGGGTGACAGCAGACAGCCCTGTCATACTCCTTTCTCAACCTTGAACCATTCAGTAGTTCCATACAGGGTTCTAACTGTTGCTTCTTGACCTGCATACAAGTTTCTCAGGAGACAAAAAAAATGGTCCAGCATTCCCATCTCTCTAAGAGCTTTCAACAGTTTTTCATGATCTACACAATCAAAGGCTTTAATGTAGTCAATGAAACAGAGATAGATGTTTTTTCTGAAATTCCCTTGCTTTTTCTATAATCCAGAGAATGTTTGAAATTTGATCTCTAGTTCCTCTTACATTTCTAAACCCAGCTTGGACATCTGGAAGTTCTGGTCTGCATAATGCTGAAGCTTAGCATGCAAGATTTTAAACATGACCTTATCAGTGTGGGAGATGAGTGTGATTGTCCAATTGCTAGCCCATTCTTTGGTACTACCCTTCTTGGGAACTGGAATGAAGATTGAACTTTTCCAGTCCTGTGGCCACTGCTGGGTCTTCCAGATTTGTTGACACAATGAATGCAAAACCTTGATGGCATCCCCCTTTAGGGATTTGAATAGTTTTGCTGGAATTTCATTGCATCCACTAGCTTTATTAACATCAGTGCCCAGTTGAATTCACACTCCAGAATGTCTGGCTCTGGGTGACTAACCATACCATCGTAGTAATCTGGTTCATTAAGATCTCTTTTATACAGTTTTTCTGAGCATTCTTTCCATCTCTCCTTGATCTCTTCAACATTAAATTTACCTTAATTAAAGGTAAATACAATTTAATATTCAATAACTCAGTTGTTATAGCCTCATTTCAAGCACTCAAGTAGCCACATGTGGCTAGTGAGTACCATATTACCCACTGGAGAAATATAGTATTTCCAATGACGAAGACAGCCTTAATGTTCCCTTCAGTTTGACTAAACTTTAGGCTGATGCCAGATTCTAAATCCTGAACTCCCTTTCCTTAGAGCTTTTTTAAAATTTTTTGAGTACTTGTAATTGTCCCTTTGAGATGTAAATCAATTTAAAAGTCTCTTGTCGGGTTTTACAACACAAGGATATGTTTCTCAAGGATTTAATCATCCCTTTGAAATGTAAACATCAAATTGTTTCCCAGTGTTTGAGGGTAAGTATCTCCCAGTGTTTCTTGGCTCAAACAGTAAAGAATTCACCTGCTATGCAGGAGACCCTAGCTACAGATGATCCCCTGGAGAAAAAAGGAAATGGCAACCCATTGCAGTATTCTTCCCTGGAGAATCCCATGGACAGAGGAGCCTGGTGGGCTACAGTTTATACGGTCGCAAAGAGTCAGACAGGACTGAGTGGTTAAGAATGCAGTAGCAGGAGTAACTTCAGTGGGCACTTCACTCCTGTAATAAAGATATAAGGAAGTTTATTTTTCCATTTCCTAAAACCAATTAGAAAACGTACAGACCTATAATCTTCCCTACCTCTTTCCCTAGCCTTAAAATCATCTTGCTCTTTATCTCAGTAGAGTTGAGTACACACTGAGTTCTAGTCTCTCTCCCCTTGAAAAAAAGTCTTCCATGACTGTTTAATATCATCTGGTGATAATTTTTGCTCTGGCATCATTGAAGTAAGAAGTTGCATTACAGAGTGGGAATCTCTGTTAATGAAGAGTAAAGGAAAAATATTCTGTTAAAAATTGGCTCATGTTAGAACGCAGTCTCGGCTGAACTTTTAAGAAAACATTTGCCTCTTCTTCCTGTGTATTTTTATGTTCTTTATGAAGGAAAACTCATACCTAGAGAAGAAAAAATAAATTACCTCAAAATGGCAAGGTATCTTGACATAGTGACTTAAGAATAGCAGAGCTATTGTTATTTATGCTATCATTTTACACTTCAGTTTTCAAAATACTATTAGATTATGAAACAAAAATAACACAATTCACTTCTCAGGCTTTAGAAATAACCATTAAATCTTTTGCCTGAGGTATCAGCTTGATGACTCCAAACTTGCTATCTTAAAACTGTAATTGATGAGTGAAGTCAGAGCAGTTTTCTCTCTTTCTGTTTCTGTAGAATAAGTCAAATAGAAGTAAATATTTGAGTCAGTTAAGGTAAAATTATTATTTTTTTTATTTTGGCCTGGTTTCTTTTAAAAATTATATGTAAATTTGTATATGTGCATGTAATGTGTGTATATGCAAGCACACATCTGTAGATACATACTTATATAATTTATGAAAGAGCAAACCATTTTTATAGAGAAGAGGCAGTTTTATAGTATAAGTTGTTGAAAGAGGTTGCTGTAATTGTGAGTACAAGTGACATAAAAAGCTTTGAGAAAAATTCATCCTATCTTTTTCTTTTTAATTAACTTATTTATTTCATCCTGTTTTCTGAAGTGTAAAACCCAAATAGTAGAAGCAGAAGTTAATGGCCATCCAGAGGGAAGCTGACCTGTTAAGCATTTGGTGTACCTGAGGCATCAATCAATGTGATTTACAGAGGCAACAGTGCTCATCCATTGGTGTAGCAAGCAGTTAAGTGGGGGGAGGGGGGGAAAGACACCCAGCTGATAAATTGTGTAATGTATTTTTAAAATTCTGCTGAGAAAAGTCATTCTTACAACTTGTATATCTAAATTGGTTAAATATATTAATAATATCCTAGGTCATTTGATATTATAATACCTTACACAGAAACACTATGGCATCATTATAAGAATCATTCTTCCAGTAAGAATTAGTCCTTTTATGAGGACATAATATTGATTCACTTTTCCTAGTGCATCGTGAGGTGTATTAAAAACTTGACCCTTATCCATAAATTGGTGGTATATTGAAAATAATTAGAGGAAATTAAATTATAGATATTAATATAGGACAAACATACACATGTATCAAAAGTTAACACATCACTTAACATCAACATTAGGTTGTAGTGTAAGCATCTGAATACATGATGATCCTGATTAAAATCATAGCTTGGTTTTGGACATTTAATAATCATTCAGTTCAGTTCAGTTCAGTTGCTCAGTCATGTCTGACTCTTTGCAACCCCATGAATCAAAGCACTCGAGGCTTCCCTGTCCATCACCAACTCCCAGAGTTCACTCAAACTCATGTCCATCGAGTCCGTGATGCCATCCAGCCATCTCATCCTCTGTCGTCCCCTTCTCCTGCCCCCAATCCTTCCTGGCATCAGGGTCTTTTCAAATGAGTCAACTCTTTGCATGAGTTGGCCAAAGTATTGGAGTTTCAGCTTTAACATCAGTCCTTCCAATGAGTAACTGGGACTGATCTCCTTTAGGATGGGCTGGTTGGATCTCCTTGCAGTCGAAGGGACTCTCAAGAGTCTTCTCCAACACCACAGTTCAAAACCATCAATTCTTCAGCGCTCAGCTTTCTTCACAGTCCAATGCTCACATCCATACATGACCACTGGAAAAACCATAGGCTTGACTAGATGGACCTTTGTTGGCAAAGTAATATCTCTGCTTTTCAATATGCTGTCTAGGTTGGTCATAAGTTTCCTTCCAAGGAGTAAGCGTCTTTTAATTTCATGGCTGCAGTCACCATCTGCAGTGATTTTGGAGCCCAAAAATATAAAGTCTGACACTGTTTCCACTGTTTCCCCATATTTGCCATAAAGTGATGGGACCAGATGCCATGATATTAGTTTTCTTTAAGCCAGCTTTTCCACTCTCCTCTTTCACTTTCCTCAAGAGGCTTTTTAGTTCCTCTTCACTTTCTGCCATAAGGGTGGTGTCATCTGCATATCTGAGGTTATTGATATTTCTACTGGCAATCTTGATTCCAGTTTGTGCTTCTTCCAGGCCAGCTAATCATTACTGTAGAATATAACATTAAAAAAAAAAATTGGCTTCCAGAATTTAGTGAAAGATTTAATACATATCATCCAGCAAAAAGGAACAAAACAAGCATAGAGAACTCCTAGGCTTTGAAGTATAAGCAGTTCTATATGATTAAAAAACACAGACACACACGCACACACAACACAACCTTTCTCAAAGTTAGTATTCATTTTCCTTTTCTTTAGAAGAAGCTGAGTTCTCAGGTCTCTTGTTAGGGATGAGGAATCCTGTGCCAAAGTTATCAACAGTATGCTAACAAGTATGAAAGGGGAAATCAACAATAACACAATAATAGTGGGAGACTTTAATACCCCACTCACACCTATGGACAGATCAACTAAACAGAAAATTAACAAAGAAACGCAAACTTTAAATGATACATTAGATCAGTTAGACCTAATTGATATCTATAGGACATTTCACCCCAAAACAACGAATTTCACCTTTTTTTCAAGTGCTCATGGAACCTTCTCCAGGATAGATCACATCCTGGGCCATAAATCTAAACTTGATAAATTCAAGAAAATCGAAATCATTCCAAGCATCTTTTCTGACCATAATGCATTAAGATTAGATCTCAATTACAGGAGAAAAACTATTAAAAATTCCAACATATGGAGGTTGAACAACACACTTCTGAATAACCAACAAATCACAGAAGAAATCAAAAAAGAAATCAAAATATGCATAGAAACTAATGAAAATGAAAACACAACAACCCAAAACCTGTGGGACACTATAAAAGCAGTGCTAAGAGGAAAGTTCATAGCAATACAGGCATACCTCAAGAAACAAGAAAAAAGTCAAATAAATAACCTAACTCTACAACTAAAGCAACTAGAAAAGGAAGAGTTGGAGAACCCCAGAGTTAGTAGAAGGAAAGAAATCTTAAAAATTAGGGCAGAAATAAATGCAAAAGAAACAAAAGAGACCATAGCAAAAATCAACAAAGCCAAAAGCTGGTTCTTTGAAAGGATAAATAAAATTGACAAACCATTAGCCAGACTCATCAAGAAGCAAAGAGAGAAAAACCAAATCAATAAAATTAGAAATGAAAATGGAGAGATCACAACAGACAACACAGAAATACAAAGGATTATAAGAGACTACTATCAGCAGTTGTATGCCAATAAAATGGACAACGTGGAAGAAATGGACAAATTCTTAGAAAAGTACAATTTTCCAAAACTGAACCAGGAAGAAATAGAAAATCTTAACAGACCCATCACAAGCACAGAAATTGATACTGTAATCAGAAATCTTCCAGCAAACAAAAGCCCAGGTCCAGACGGCTTCACAGCTGAATTCTACCAAAAATTTCGAGAAGAGCTAACACCTATCCTCCTCAAACTCTTCCAGAAAATTGCAGAGGAAGGTAAACTTCCAAACTCATTCTATGAGGCCACCATCACCCTAATACCAAAACCTGACAAAGATGTCACAAAAAAAGAAAACTACAGGCCAATATCTCTGATGAACATAGATGCAAAAATCCTCAACAAAATTCTAGCAATCAGAATCCAACAACACATTAAAAAGATCATACACCATGACCAAGTGGGCTTTATCCCAGGGATGCAAGGATTCTTCAATATCCGCAAATCAATCAATGTAATTCACCACATTAACAAATTGAAAAATAAAAACCATATGATTATCTCAATAGATGCAGAGAAGGCCTTTGACAAAATTCAACATCCATTTATGATAAAAACTCTCCAGAAAGCAGGAATAGAAGGAACATACCTCAACATAATAAAAGCTATCTATGACAAACCCACAGGAAACATTATCCTCAATGGTGAAAAATTGAAAGCATTTCCCCTAAAGTCAGGAACAAGACAAGGGTGTCCACTTTCACCGCTACTATTCAACATAGTTCTGGAAGTTTTGGCCACAGCAATCAGAGCAGAAAAAGAAATAAAAGGAATCCAAATTGGAAAAGAAGAAGTAAAACTCTCACTGTTTGCAGATGACATGATCCTCTACATGGAAAACCCTAAAGACTCCACCAGAAAATTACTAGAGCTCATCAATGAATATAGTAAAGTTGCAGGATATAAAATCAACACACAGAAATCCCTTGCATTCCTATACACAAATAATGAGAAAGTAGAAAAAGAAATTAAGGAAACAATTCCATTCACCATTGCAACGAAAAGAATAAAATACTTAGGAATATATCTACCTAAAGAAACTAAAGACCTATATATAGAAAACTATAAAACACTGATGAAAGAAATCAAAGAGGACACTAATAGATGGAGAAATATACGATGCTCATGGACTGGAAGAATCAATATAGTGAAAATGAGTATACTACCCAAAGCAATTTACAAATTCAATGCAATCCCTATCAAGCTACCAGCCACATTTTTCACAGAACTAGAACAAATAATTTCAAGATTTGTATGGAAATACAAAAAACCTCGAATAGCCAAAGCAATCTTGAGAAAGAAGAATGGAACTGGAGGAATCAACTTGCCTGACTTCAGGCTCTACTACAAAGCCACAGTCAAAAGACAGTATGGTACTGGCACAAAGACAGACATATAGATCAATGGAACAAAATAGAAAGCCCAGAGATAAATCCACACACATATGGACACCTTATTTTTGACAAAGGAGGCAAGAATATACAATGGAGTAAAGACAATCTCTTTAACAAGTGGTGCTGGGAAAACTGGTCAACCACTTGTAAAAGAATGAAACTAGATCACTTTCTAACACCGCACACAAAAATAAACTCAAAATGGATTAAAGATCTAAATGTAAGATCAGAAACTATAAAACTCCTAGAGGAGAACATAGGCAAAACACTCTCAGACATAAATCACAGCAGGATCCTCTATGATCCACCTCCCAGAATTCTGGAAATAAAAGCAAAAATAAACAAATGGGATCTAATTAAAATTAAAAGCTTCTGCACAACAAAGGAAACTATAAGCAAGGTGAAAAGACAGCCTTCTGAATGGGAGAAAATAATAGCAAATGAAGCAACTGACAAACAACTAATCTCAAAAATATACAAGCAACTTCTGCAGCTCAATTCCAGAAAAATAAACGACCCAATCAAAAAATGGGCCAAAGATCTAAATGGACATTTCTCCAAAGAAGACATACGGATGGCTAACAAACACATGAAAAGATGCTCAACATCACTCATTATTAGAGAAATGCAAATCAAAACCACAATGAGGTACCACTTCACACCAGTCAGAATGGCTGCGATCCAAAAATCTGCAAGCAATAAATGCTGGAGAGGGAGTGCAGAAAAGGGAACCCTCCTACACTGTTGGTGGGAATGCAAACTAGTACAGCCACTATGGAGAACAGTGTGGAGATTCCTTAAAAAATTGCAAATAGAACTACCTTATGACCCAGCAATCCCACTGCTGGGCATACACACCGAGGAAACCAGAATTGAAAGAGACACATGTACCCCAATGTTCATCGCAGCACTGTTTATAATAGCCAGGACATGGAAACAACCTAGATGTCCATCAGCAGATGAATGGATAAGAAAGCTGTGGTACATATACACAATGGAGTATTACTCAGCCGTTAAAAAGAATTCATTTGAATCAGTTCTGATGAGATGGATGAAACTGGAGCCGATTATACAGAGTGAAGTAAGCCAGAAAGAAAAACACCAATACAGTATACTAACACATATATATGGAATTTAGGAAGATGGCAATGACGACCCTGTATGCAAGACAGGGAAAGAGACACAGATGTGTATAACGGACTTTTGGACTCAGAGGGAGAGGGAGAGGGTGGGATGATTTGGGAGAATGACATTCTAACATGTATACTATCATGTGAATTGAATCGCCAGTCTATGTCTGACGCAGGATGCAGCTTGCTTGAGGCTGGTGCATGGGGATGACCCAGAAAGATGTTCTGGGGAGGGAGGTGGGAGGGGGGTTCATGTTTGGGAATGCATGTAAGAATTAAAGATTTTAAAATTTAAAAAATAAAAAACTAAAATTAAAAAAAAATAAAAATAAAAATGGATAAGCAACAAGAGCCTATTGCATAGCACATGGAACCCTGCTCAATGTTATGTGGCAGCTTGGATGGGAGAGGAGTTTTGGGGAGAATGGATACATGTATATGTATGTCTGAGTCCCTTTGCTGTTCACCTGAAAGTATCCCAACATTGCTAACTGGATATACCCAATGCAAAATAAAAAGTTTTTTTAAAAGAAAAAAAAAAATAAAGATGTAGGTTTCGTCCTGCTAATGGTCATTGAGAAAACAAAAAGCAAAAACAGAAATGAAACTCACCATATTCCTATTCCACTTTATTTGGTTTTCTTCCTCACAAATTCATTTCCTACTTCCAGTTTCAACTATGAATTTCCTGCTCTAGGCATTCAAAGTATCTAAAGTCTTTTGAGTTGGTTTGACCTAATAAAATTAGACACATTCTACAAATTATCTTCTGGTTGACCCAGAAATCTCCTTCAGTTTTGGTTTTCTTAATATTTGTTCGAGTGTTCTGTTGCATAAAGTCTTTGCCTGAGTTGGAGTCATGATTCTGGTCCAACTAAATGTTTATTTATTAGAGACTAGGAGAAATTCCTCAGTAAATAAACTAATAAATAAAAAGTATGGGAGTTAAACTGAGCTTTACCCTAGGTTTTATGTCAAAGTGGGATGGGAATGGGTGCAAGAAAACATTTCTGAGGTTCTGATAGCATTAGAAAAATTCCCATAGACAAATGATTAGTGAGATCTATATTAAAAATCCTAAGTTTAAATTAGTAAATGACATAGAAATGTATTTTACCTTATTACTGCTCTCATAATATTTAACTAAACATACTATTAATATATCAGGCATTCCCTGATGGCTCAGCAGGCCAAAGCAGGAGATGTGGTTTCAGTCCCTGAGTCAGGAAGATCCCCTAGAGGAGGAAATGGAGACCCCATCCATTTCCCAAGTATTCTTTTTTAATTTTTTTTTTAATTTTTATTTTTTTTTATTTTTTAAATTTTAAAATCTTTAATTCTTACATGCATTCCCAAACATGAACCCCCCTCTCACCTCCCTCCCCAGAACATCTTTCTGGGTCATCCCCATGCACCAGCCTCAAGCAAGCTGCATCCTGCGTCAGACATAGACTGGCGATTCAATTCACATGATAGTATACATGTTAGAATACCATTCTCCCAAATCACCCCACCCTCTCCCTCTCCCTCTGAGTCCAAAAGTCCGTTATACACATCTGTGTCTCTTTCCCTGTCTTGCATACAGGGTCGTCATTGCCATCTTCCTAAATTCCATATATATGTGTTAGTATACTGTATTGGTGTTTTTCTTTCTGGCTTACTTCACTCTGTATAATCGGCTCCAGTTTCATCCATCTCATCAGAACTGATTCAAATGAATTCTTTTTAACGGCTGAGTAATACTCCATTGTGTATATGTGCCACAGCTTTCTTATCCATTCATCTGCTGATGGACATCTAGATTGTTTCCATGTCCTGGCTATTATAAACAGTGCTGCGATGAACATTGGGGTACATGTGTCTCTTTCAATTCTGGTTTCCTCGGTGTGTATGCCCAGCAGTGGGATTGCTGGGTCATAAGGTAGTTCTACTTGCAATTTTTTAAGGAATCTCCACACTGTTCTCCATAGTGGCTGTACTAGTTTGCATTCCCACCAACAGTGTAGGAGGGTTCCCTTTTCTCCACACCCTCTCCAGCATTTATTGCTTGGAGATTTTTGGATCGCAGCCACCACCAGAAAATTACTAGAGCTCATCAATGAATATAGTAAAGTTGCAGGATATAAAATCAACACACAGAAATCCCTTGCATTCCTATACACGAATAATGAGAAAGTAGAAAAAGAAATTAAGGAAACAATTCCATTCACCATTGCAACAAAAAGAATAAAATACTTAGGAATATATCTACCTAAAGAAACTAAAGACCTATATATAGAAAACTATAAAACACTGATGAAAGAAATCAAAGAGGACACTAATAGATGGAGAAATATACCATGTTCATGGATTGGAAGAATCAATATAGTGAAAATGAGTATACTACCCAAAGCAATTTACAAATTCAATGCAATCCCTATCAAGCTACCAGCCACATTTTTCACAGAACTAGAACAAATAATTTCAAGCTTTGTATGGAAATACAAAAAACCTCGAATAGCCAAAGCAATCTTGAGAAAGAAGAATGGAGCTGGAGGAATCAACTTGCCTGACTTCAGGCTCTACTACAAAGCCACAGTCATCAAGACAGTATGGTACTGGCACAAAGACAGACATATAGATCAATGGAACAAAATAGAAAGCCCAGAGATAAATCCACACACATATGGACACCTTATCTTTGACAAAGGAGGCAAGAATATACAATGGAGTAAAGACAATCTCTTTAACAAGTGGTGCTGGGAAAACTGGTCAACCACTTGTAAAAGAATGAAACTAGATCACTTCCTAACACCGCACACAAAAATAAACTCAAAATGGATTAAAGATCTAAATGTAAGATCAGAAACTATAAAACTCCTAGAGGAGAACATAGGCAAAACACTCTCAGACATAAATCACAGCAGGATCCTCTATGATCCACCTCCCAGAATTCTGGAAATAAAAGCAAAAATAAACAAATGGGATCTAATTAAAATTAAAAGCTTCTGCACAACAAAGGAAACTATAAGCAAGGTGAAAAGACAGCCTTCGGAATGGGAGAAAATAATAGCAAATGAAGCAACTGACAAACAACTAATCTCAAAAATATACAAGCAACTTATACAGCTCAATTCCAGAAAAATAAACGACCCAATCAAAAAATGGGCCAAAGAACTAAATAGACATTTCTCCAAAGAAGACATACGGATGGCTAACAAACACATGAAAAGATGCTCAACATCACTCATTATTAGAGAAATGCAAATCAAAACCACAATGAGGTACCACTTCACACCAGTCAGAATGGCTGCGATCCAAGTATTCTTGCTTGGAAATCATATGGACAGAGAAGCCTGGCAGGCTACAGTCCACAGAGTCACAAAGAGTCAGACAGGACTTAGAAACTAAACAGCAAACAACAACAGCATTGTCAAAAGTGGTAGTGGTTTGCAACCTATTAGCGTTTTTCCATACTATTAGAGAAAGATATTTCTTGTGAACTCTGGCTTAAATTAGACACAGAGGCTCTTGCAGTAGACTTATTATTGGCCACATATGTGCTATTAATATGTGACTGAAGCCCTCCTGACTATCAATGATTGATCCAGAAGTAAACACTTGAATGAAACTGAGCAGTTTCTTTCTCCCCAGTATTTAAAATTTGGCTCAGTGATATCCTAAAAAAGAAGAGATCCTGGAGCTGACTAATGCTAATTTTAGCTCTCTGAAAATAATTTTTCAGCTCATACTGCTTAAGCTTCTGTCACTACCATGATCCAGGCTCTGTTTGAAATCTGGTGTTCTGACCCTTCCATTTTGGACAAGGAAATGGCAACCGACTCCAGTATTCTTGCCTGGAGAATCCCAGGGACAGCGGAGTCTGGTGGGCCGCTGTCTATGGGGTCGCACAGAGTTGGACACAACTGAAGCAACTTAGTAGCAGCAACAGCAGACCCTTCCATTGACTTCTATTTTCCCAAGTTTTGATTTTTGTTGTTTATTTAAACCAATGTATACCACCTAAAATGAATATGATTCTTTTTCTACATAATTGTGGCCTAAAAGAAGTGTAGTTGAGAAAGAAAGTAAAAAATGGTAGCTAACATTATGATACATATCTGATTATGTGAGAAATAACATTTCACATTTTGAAGTGAATAGGAGATCATAGATCTGCTTATGCGCATAGTAAACTAGAGAATGTTCCAAGGCTATTGAATTGTCCAGAAATGGATAGAAGCACAAGAGTTTGTACTAAAGGGATGCTGCATTGAATTGTGCTCATATTATGTTTTCAGAACATTATGATCACCAGCTCCTGTATTTGAAGTACATTCACATATTTACACAGCCACATGGGTGAGATCTGGAAGCAGTATTTCCTTAGGTCAGCATAGCGTAGTTTTAAACTAAAGGCTGTGGGTATGGATCACATTTTAAATTGATGGTGCAGAGAGATGAGTGTCATACTCTATGAATTTGTCTTTATCAACTTTGCTTTCAGATGAAAGGATAATTTGTCTTTGAAAGGAGGAGAAATATAAATTTACTATGAGACAAACATATCCATATGCATTTAAACATAATGAAATTGCAAAACATAATAAACCCCTGTAATTCCTTGAGTCACATACAACAATGCATATTTACTCTAGGGAGATGGTCTCAGCCTTGTTCTTTATTGTGATTTGATTTAATTTGATTTGGTTTCCTACCTGACAGTATTAGACTTCAAAATCTTAGAGAGGCAGAACCGCTATATCAATTCAGATAAGAATTTAAGAAAAGAAGAAATGAATACAAAAATATTGTAAAAAAATGTATGTCATACAATAAGCCAGAGAACAAGGTAATTGAAGTTGAAATCCCTTTACAGCATGATATGCACTAAAATAATTGAAATGGAATTAACCTGAGTACTAAAGTTAACAGCAGACACAACGAGCCAGGTCTATTTTTTCTGTGTGTGTAAATTCATATATATACAGAAAAACCTCTCAGCTTCCTGGAGTAAAAATAAAAATTAAAAGAATTAGTAATAATTTTCTCTTATAACAAGTAATAATTTTCTCCTATAACAATTATTTTTCAAAAAGCATCCAGAACAGAAGCAGAAAAAAAAAAATGCTAACAACAAAGAGTTGATAGGCAAAGCTTCATGCAAAAATGTTTGAAAGAAGTGTGGTCCTAATTTGAATCAACCTCTAATTAGTTCATTTAATTACTCCATGCTAAGAGTAATTGATTTCAGTGGAAGAAACAGAAATACTTCTACTATGGGGCAAAAGTAATTTTGACCCTTTAAATTGGAAGCTGGGCAAAGGTTGCATCTAAAGAGTGTGTAACATGAGTGAGGGTTTATCTTCTATTTTAACTCTTGTTTCAATAGCCTCCCCACAATTATCATAGCGTTAAATACCAATGTCATTTAGACCTCATTTATAAAATACTCATACTATTGAAACAACTTTCTTACCATCTATACAAAAAGGTACCATGAACAGACACAATCAAGAACTTGGATGCTAACACTGTTAGCAGCTTTTGGGTCATAAATATTCGTAGTTATTATTTTTATAAAACACATGACATGATGCTTTATTCCAACAGAGGCAAAACTGTTTTGGTACCTCATTGCTTTATCTTTGAATCTGTGAAAGGGGGAAAAAGTCCTCTCTCTGCACTAGTTCTTACTTTTCTACATCTATCAAACTAATGTCTTCTCCCATGAAGAATTATTTTTCCCTGCCCTCATCCTGTCCTTAAATGCTCACTGTTAGAGGGGCATGTCATGTACCATGAAGCCATTTCCCCCGGTGATTTTATTCCAAGATTGTGGGAATAAAGAAGCTGAACCTGGTCTGTGCAGCATTGTAGGCAGTGCAGGGAGCTCATTTTATTTTTTAAAAATTATTTTCTAAAAAAAAAAAATTATTTTCTTTCTGTTTTGTTTAGGGTACACCCTTCATTGAACTGGTCTCAAGTTAGTGCACAGTTGAGCCCTGGCTGCCTCTGAGCCTCACACTGCTCCCAGGGGTACCAAAAGTCTTCCTCCATATCAAATTGGAGATGAGCAAGGGGAGCCATGATGACTGGCCATTCAACACAAGAAAAACAAAAAGAGTAAAACTATTAAGGCTAAGATTTTTTTTTTAAACTCTATAATTTACACTAAAGCAATGAAACCACCCTTACATGTTTGAACACAGGCAAGGACTGGCCCTTCTAAAAAGAAGCAGATTTCCTCCGTGTGTATGCCCAGAAGTGGGATTGCTGGGTCATAAGGTAGTTCTATTTGCAATTTTTTTAAGGAATCTCCACACTGTTCTCCATAGTGGCTGTACTAGTTTGCATTCCCACCAACAGTGTAGGAGGGTTCCCTTTTCTCCACACCCTCTCCAGCATTTATTGCTTGCAGATTTTTGGATCGCAGCCATTCTGACTGGTGTGAAGTGGTACCTCATTGTGGTTTTGATTTGCATTTCTCTAATAATGAGTGATGTTGAGCATCTTTTCATGTGTTTGTTAGCCATCCGTATGTCTTCTTTGGAGAAATGTCCATTTAGATCTTTGGCCCATTTTTTGATTGGGTCGTTTATTTTTCTGGAATTGAGCTGCAGAAGTTGCTTGTATATTTTTGAGATTAGTTGTTTGTCAGTTGCTTCATTTGCTATTATTTTCTCCCATTCAGAAGGCTGTCTTTTCAGCTTGCTTATAGTTTCCTTTGTTGTGCAGAAGCTTTTAATATTACTCAGCCGTTAAAAAGAATTCATTTGAATCAGTTCTGATGAGATGGATGAAACTGGAGTCGATTATACAGAGTAAAGTAAGCCAGAAAGAAAAACACCAATACAGTATACTAACACATATATATGGAATTTAGAAAGATGGCAATGATGACCCTGTATGCGAGACAGCAAAAAAGACACAGATGTGTATAATGGACTTTTGGACTCAGAGGGAGAGGGAGAGGGTGGGATGATTTGGGAGAATGGCATTGTAACATGTATACTATCATGTAAGAATCGAATCGCCAGTCTATGTCTGATGCAGGATACAGCATGCTTGGGGCTGGTGCATGGGGATGACCCAGAGAGATGTTATGGGGAGGGAGGTGGGAGGGGGGTTCATATTTGGGAATGCATGTAAGAACTAAAGATTTTTAAATAAAAAAAATAATTTTGTTTTAATAAAAAAAAATAAAGAGAAGAAGAGTGGCTTTTAGAAAAGGCAAGGGGCTTTCTGTGACAATGCAGCTCACAATATTTGGAATGACTATTATAAAAAAGAACAATGTACAATCAAAGTTATTGGCTACCTGGTAGAACTTTGGGGGTGTTCACTCCTAAGGACTGCTGTCACATTTGATGTGGACATTCATAGTGGCATCTATGCCAACATGATACTGTCTGATGAGACCACATGTGCCCATGCATTGCCTTCAGGGTGCAGAAGGAGGTCACCACCTGGGCTCCCAGCAGGATGAAGATCAAGATTTATTGAGCACAAGAACCCCGCTTGATCTTGGCCTCACTGTCAACCTTCCTGTAGGTGTGGATCAGCAAGCAGGAATGTGAAGAGCCTGTCCCCTCCAGCGTCCACCACAAATGTTTCTAGGCCAACTGTTAGCCTCATTAAACTCTGTCTTGAGAAAATCTAAGGCACAAAAAAGAATGAGAGAACTGAGATAACTTTGTTTTTTTAATCTTTATCCTATTTAATTTGTGGTGCTTTATTCAGGATTTAAAACTGAGTAAGTTTTAAAATGAACATGGAGTTCCTTTTAAAATATGGAGACCTGCAATGAGTATCCACTCCATCTGCAAAGAATAATGCAAGTTGTCTCATGTCTCCGGGTGCTAGTAGTATCAGCTGCTTATATTACAGTGAACATTCTTCTAATAATATAAAAACATAACCAATTTTAATTCATTATCTAATTCAAATATACATAGAATACATTTTTTTTCTAAAATGATCCATTATCATAAAATATCACACACTAAACTCCATTTTGTCTTATTGTTTGCTTCTAGAGTAGATTCCATAAGTGTATTTTTCATCGCTTCAATTCACATAGAGCCATGGCTGACTGAGCATGAATTGATCTTTGTCCCAGTGAAATTGTAAGAGGAGAAAAATAGAATAGGAACGTCTTACTTTGCAATGCCACATAGTATTCCCTCCAGGATGCTTTACATTTCATTTTACATTCTGTGATTCCTAGTGTTGCCTTTAAAAATGTTTTTGCTTGTTGCCAGAAAATACAAGTTAGCTATAAAAAATTGGAATTGACAGAAAACTATCATTAATTCATTTACATATTATATATAGTCATATATATTATTTATTATTAAATTTTATGACTCTATGGCACAATCAAAATTAAATGTAAATATTTACTATTGTATCATGAATATATTCTTATTTCATTAAATATTTTTAAGTGAGAATTTAAGTATTACATAGTACTTCATTATATGGGTAAATCACTTCATGTAACCAATCTCATATTGTAAAAATCACATTGCTTCCATGAATATATTATTATGACTATGATTATTATTATTATTTTGCAATTGTCTTACGTGAGAGCAGAAAAATCAAGTTGCAATATTGTGTGTTTTTGATGACAACTGAAGCACATACAATTTATCTAAGATTCTATAAAACATTGTTAGATCCATTCACCTTTGTACATTCCTTTTTCTGATACTGTATTCAACTCTTCCACATTTAAACCTTTTATGCTACTCTTTCTGAATTTATAGTCAGGTGACTTATACCTTCACTCTCTTTTCTGAAGGTCCTCTTTATGCCTTTGCTAATAACTGAAACCTGCCTCTTCCTCAATGAACTTCTCTCCTATAAAACATTATGCCAATTATTTTTCTTTCAAAATCTCTCTTATTGCTGGGTCTGGAGATTGGATCATTGTTCTGCATATTGATTCCAGCCTCTTCTCTTCCTTTCTTCCTAGATGTTCCTTGTTATAGTCCACCAGACTCCTCTGTCCATGGGATTCTTCAGGCATGAATATTGGAATGGGTTGCCAAGCCCTTCTCCAGGGGGTCTTCCTGACTCCATGGATCGAGTCCAAGTCTCTTATGTCCTGCATTGGCAGAGGAGTTCTATAGCACTAGTGCCACCTGGGAAGCCCATGGTAATTGTCAACTGATCACCAATCATGAGTGCTCACTCCTTAACTTTAATTTGTTTCACCATCATGGTCTCCAATATCCCTGACATAACTCTTGGTGATTTCTCATGTGACAGAGATGATATTTTCAATATGACCAACTGGTTCCTTTAATTCCTTTCTTCCAATATATTGCCAAATGTAAAGAGCTTACAATTTTGAATAAAATTTTCTGGTTCAAAAGCTACTTCCACCATGATGTAGTTGTGTGTCCTTGGGCAGGTTACTTAATCTGGTATGTTGCATATTTAATAAAATTATTGCATTTAATTAAAATGTTTCACAGTTTTTCCATCCAAACTGCTTAAACCAGTGATTGTATTCTGTTGTCATTAATAGTATTTTAATCCTTAGCTGGTAAAGAATCCATCTGCAATGCAGGAGACCTGGGTTTGATCCCTGGATTGCGAAGATCCCCTAGAGAAGGGAAAGTCTACCTACTCTAGTATTCTGACCTACCAAATTCCCTGAACTGTATAGTTCATGGGCTTGCAGAGTCAGACACAATTAAGAAACTATCACTTTCACTCAACCCTTCATAAACCCAGTTTTGACAATCCCACTCCCCAACTACCACAACCTTTTGTTCCCCACTTGTTATCTACAGTAATGACTGCATTTCTCTTCTTGTGCTCAGTCATTTCAGTCATGTCAGACTCTTTGTGCCCCTATAGTCTGTAACCAACCAGGCTCCTTTATCCATGGGATTTTCTAGGCAAGAATAGTAGAGTGGATGGCCATGCCCTCCTCCCTTTGGATCTTCGAGAATCAGGAATCCAACTCGAGTCTCCTGTGGCTTCTGCACTGGAGGCAGATTCTTTATGGTTTGAGTCATTGGGAATGCCCCCACAATTCTCTTGCTATCGTCCTTGTTGAGTTGCTAAGTTATATCCGACTCTGCAACCCCATGGACTGCAGCAATACAGCCCTCACTAACCCTCATTGTCTCCCAGAATTTTTCCAAGTACATGCCCATTGAATCGGCGATCCTATCCAACCATCTCATCTTCTGCTCTCTTCTCCTTTTGCCTTCAATATTTCCCAGCCTCAGGGTATTTTCCAATGAGTTGGCTGAGAGATAAGAAGCCCTTCTTCAATTAAAAATGAGAAAACAAAGTAAACGAAAGCAATAGAATGGGAAAGACTGGAGATCTTTTCATAGTATATCAGTCAAATATATCATGAACTCCTTATTACCAACTTCAGACTTAAATTGAAGAAAGTAGGGAAAACTGTTAGACCATTCAGGTATGGCCTAAATCAAATCCCTTATGATTATACAGTGGAAGTGAGAAATAGATTTAAGGGACTAGATCTCATAGATACAGTGCCTGATGAACTATGGAGTGAGGTTCATGACATTGTATAGGAGACAGGGATCAAGATCATCCCCATGGAAAAGAAATGCAAAAAAGCAAAATGGCTGTCTGGGGAAGCCTTACAAATAGCTGTGAAAAGAAGAGAAGCAAAAAGCAAAGGAGAAAAGGAAAGATATAAGCATCTGAATTCAGAGTTCCAGAGAATAGCAAGAAGAGATAAGAAAGCCTTCTTCAGAGATCAATTCAAAGAAATAGAGGAAAACAACAGATTGGGAAAGACTAGAGATCTCTTCAAGAAAATTAGAGACACCAAAGGAACATTTCATGCAAAGATGGGTTCAATAAAGGACAGAAATGGTATGGACCTAACAGAAGGAGAAGATATTAAGAAGAGATGGCAAGAATACACAGATGAACTGTACAAAAAAGATCTTCATGACCCAGATAATCATGATGGTGTGACCACTCATCTAGAGCCAGACATCCTGGAATGTGAAGTCAAGTGGGCTTTAGAAAGCATCACTATGAACAAAGCTAGTGGAGGTGATGGAATTCCAGTTGAACTATTTCAAATCCTGAAAGATGATGCTGTGAAAGTGCTGCACTCAGTATGCCAGCAAATTTGGAAAACTCAGCAGTGGCCGCAGGACTGGAAAAGATCAGCATTCATTCCAATCCCAAAGAAAGGCAATGCCAAAGAATGCTCAAACTACTGAACAATTGCACTCATCTCACATGCTAGTGAAGTAATGCTCAAAATTCTCCAAGCCAGGCTTCAGCAATACATGAACCGTGAACTTCCAGATGTTCAAGCTGGAAGAGGAACCAGAGATCAAATTGTCAAATCTGCTACAACATGGAAAAGCAAGAGAGTTCCAGAAAAATATCTATTTTTGCTTTATTGAATATCCCAAAACCTTTGACTGTGTGGATCACAATAAAATGTAGAAAATTCTGAGAGAAATGGGAATACCAGACCACCTGACCTGCTTCTTGAGAAATCTGTATGCAAGTCACGAAGCAACAGTTAGAACTGGACATGGAACAACAGACTGGTTCCAAATAGGAAAAGGAGTACATCAAGGCTGTATATTGTCACCCTGCTTAATTAACTTATATGCAGAGTACATCATGAGAAATGTTGGAAGAAACACAAGCTGGAATCAAGATTGCCAGGAGAAATATCAATAACCTCAGATGTGCAGATGACAACACCCTTATGACAGAAAGTGAGGAGGAACTAAAAAGCTTCTTGATGAAAGTGAAAGAGGAGAGGGAAAAAGTTGACTTAAAGCTCAACATTCAGAAAACGAAGATGATGGCATCCGGTCCCATCACATCATGGGAAATAGATGGGGAAACAATGGAAACAATGTCAGACTTTATTTTTCGGGCTCCAAAATCACTGCAGATGATGATTGCAGCCATTAAATTAAAAGACGCTTACTCTTGGAAGAAAAGTTATGACCAACCTAGACAGCATATTCAAAAGCAGAGACATTACTTTGCTGACTCAGGTCCATCTAGTCAAGGCTATCTATGTTTTTTCCAGTAGTCATGTATGGTTGTGAGAGTTGGACTGTGAAGAAGGCTGAGGGCTGAATAATTGATGCTTTTGAACTGTGGTATTGGAGAAGACTCTTGAGAGTCCCTTGGACTGCAAGGAGATCCAACCAGTCCATTCTGAAGGAGATCAACCCTGGGATTTCTTTGGAAGGAATGATGCTAAAGCTGAAACTCCAGTACTTTGGCCACCTCATGTGAACAGTTGACTCATTGGAAAAGACTTTGATGCTGGTAGGACTGGAGGCAGGAGGAGAAGGGGACGACAGAGGATGAGATGGCTGGATGGCATCACTGACTCTAATGCCGTGAATCTGAGTGAACTCCGGGAGATCGTGATGGACAGGGAGGCCTGGCATGCATGGAGTCGCAAAGAATTGGACACGACTGTGTGACTGAACCTAACCTACTAAACTCATTTATGGGACTTCCTGGTGGCTCAAATGGTGAAGAATCCACCTGCAACTCAGGAGACCTGGATTCTATCCACATGCTCACAATGGAAATTCTGCCATTTCTTCTCCAAAATTACTTATTCCTCAGTGTTCACTTGCCTGGTCCACAGTAATTCCATTTTTGCAGTGGCTCAGGTAATAAACTTGTGGAATTATTTCTGACTCCTCTTTTTCTCCCTCACCTCACATTTACCTTCAAAAATATCTGAATTTTGACAATATCCTACACCTATACCAATATAATCCTAATTCAAGCACCCTTATTCCCCAGATTATTATAGTAGAAATATAATCAGTCATATTGCCCCCACAGAGTTTTCTCAGCACTACAGTCAGAGTGATCTTTTAAATTCTGAAGTCAGATCCTTTGAATCTTATGTTCAAAATTTTCCAGTGGCTTTGCATCTCACTCCCTTAATTTTAGTGATAAAAGGCAACCTAAATTCAAACGAACCAACACCCTACAAGATGTAGTCTGGTAACACTTTAACTCTGGTCTTATCTTCTGTTAATATCTTTTTGTTTTTTTCAGCCTCCTTGCTTTCTGCAAAGACTTCAGGCATTGCTCAGCTGAAGTTTTTTGCTGTGGTTGTTTACTCTGCTTAGAAACTTGAGTTCTGATAGTTGCATGGTTTATGTCATATCTTTTAAGGCTTAGCTCAAATGTAACCCCCTATGTGATACCTTTCCTAATCTTTCCCAGCACTTCATATTTTTTGCTCAATAGCACTTTACTTTTAGCAGAAAAAAAAATGTATCTTGCATGTCTATTGTATAGACATAAATATATATTGAGGGCATTTGTATGTTTTATGCTCTCTGAAGCTTACATGGCCTATGTGCATTTTAATTTAAGTAACTTCAGTCATGTCTGACTCTGTGACCCCACAGATGGCAGCCCACCAGACTCGCCTGTCCCTGGGATTCTCTAGGCAAGAACACTGGAGTGGGTTGCCATTTCCTTCTCCAATTGGCCCATGTGAGACATATACAATTATGTGTTATTGAATAAGTAAAACATGAATATTGAAAGATTTTCTTAAAAAGAATAGTCTAATCAGTAATTCAAGCCAATGTTATATAGTTAAACATGAAAACTAATCAAACATTATTGTTTCACATATATTGCCCTTTCTAATTTTAATAAATATCCAATAATATCACATGTGTTAACTTCTTTGTACATGTTTAGTCCAAGTTTTGCCTTACTTTTTGAACTAAAATGTGTACAAGACACTTAATGTAATTCACAATACATAAATTGAATGTATTAGTTCAAATTCAATCACAAATGTAACTACATACATATAATGCACATGATATTTCTGTATCAGTATCTAAAATTTGACTTATACATTACAGAAATTCTTAAGGATCTGTCCATAGCCAAACATACACAGTAAGTTGATTAATTATGGAAACAATTTTCCTGGGCAAAGGCTAAGAATATTTTTTTAAATGTTTGTTATCATTTGATGATGGAATGTACTCAGAATGGGATTTGAAATTCATAAACCAAAGCTGATAACCACCTTTAAAAAGGGGAGGAGAAGGAAATTATACAAAACATGGAGAAACAAGTAAAAATACAATGCTAACAGATATGCTGCTAAACTATAGATCTGTTTTCACCTGACATGCATTAATTAAATCAGGATTTTAAAATTATTAAATCAGCATCTAGCACTATGTTATGACTAAATATATGTTTACATATATGTAAATATTGACAAGAATCTTTATTTAAAATGTCTCTTTTGCGATTTTAAAAAAAGAATTTTGCAAAATATACACTGACAAATTCTAAAAGGAATGAATATTGAATTATTTTGTATTAGTTCTTAGTGTTTGCAGTGTAGCTGAAAGAGATAAGACATCACTGGATTGCTTGGATAGTATATGTGAATATCATTCTTCAGTTTCTGATTACCACAAAGATCTGAGAACCCTGTTACCATGTATAATGAGATCCTTAATGTCTCACTTGTGGTTCTAAATTGACCCATTTTTTTTTTTCCTGCCCACTGTGCCCTGGGACTGTCTTCCTGAAGTCATACCTGGCACCTTCACATCATCTCATGTTGCACTGCCTGATTCATTAGAAAGTCTTCTATTTACCATTCTTCAACATTCCCTTTAGACTGTGTATTGGGTAGGCTGCTAGCATCCATTCTTATACAGAACTCACAGTTTCATTTTTTAAATTTTATTATTTTTTTAATTTTTATTTTTACTTTATTTTACTTTACAATACTGTATTGGTTTTGCCATACATTGACATGAATCCACCACGGGTGTACATGCATTCCCAAACATTTCACTTTTAAGTATTGTCTTTCTACAGTAGCATGACATCTCAATTTTTAAAAAATTCACCATGTCATGCAAAATAGCACAATAAAACAACATGTTTTGGGGGGGAGGGGACTAGAAACACAACACTGAAAACTTCCTCAGTGACATATAAAGTAAAAGAATGAAATATAATAGTTCATGTCGTGTTAGAGTGTTGGAAGGAGGGTCATCTGATTTAGACCAATAGTTGTAAAACTGAATGTGAGTGGACTAGTAACACTGAATGTGAGTGGACGCGCTTTTATCATATGCACTTAACAGAGATTGCTGGTAATATTGGTGGTATATGCACGTGTATGTTTTATGTATTTTTATGCCTCTTCAGGTGGGTTCAACTTTGTGTACATTTTACTTTTCTTGCAGATAAAATTGTGCATGAATAAACTCAAAATTCAAATGCAAATTATGTTTGCCTTGTTTCCTAGTATATCAGTTGTTTTGGAACAAAATATCTTTTTTTTTTTTTTAAATTTTAGTTTTTTATTTTTTAAATTTTAAAATCTTTAATTCTTACATGCATTCCCAAACATGAACCCCCCTCTCACCTCCCTCCCCAGAACATCTTTCTGGGTCATCCCCATGCACCAGCCCCAAGCATGCTGCATCCTGCGTCAGACATAGACTGGCGATTCAATTCACATGATAGTATACATGTTAGAATGTCATTCTCCCAAATCATCCCACCCTCTCCCTCTCCCTCTGAGTCCAAAAGTCCGTTATACACATCTGTGTCTCTTTCCCTGTCTTGCATACAGGGTCGTCATTGCCATCTTCCTAAATTCCATATATATGTGTTAGTATACTGTATTGGTGTTTTTCTTTCTGGCTTACTTCACTCTGTATAATCGGCTCCAGTTTCATCCATCTCATCAGAACTGATTCAAATGAATTCTTTTTAACGGCTGAGTAATACTCCATTGTGTATATGTACCACAGCTTTCTTATCCATTCATCTGCTGATGGACAAATAGAAAGCCCAGAGATAAATCCACACACATATGGACACCTTATCTTTGACAAAGGAGGCAAGAATATACAATGGAGTAAAGACAATCTCTTTAACAAGTGGTGCTGGGAAAACTGGTCAACCACTTGTAAAAGAATGAAACTAGATCACTTCCTAACACCGCACACAAAAATAAACTCAAAATGGATTAAAGATCTAAATGTAAGATCAGAAACTATAAAACTCCTAGAGGAGAACATAGGCAAAACACTCTCAGACATAAATCACAGCAGGATCCTCTATGATCCACCTCCCAGAATTCTGGAAATTAAAGCAAAAATAAACAAATGGGATCTAATTAAAATTAAAAGCTTCTGCACAACAAAGGAAACTATAAGCAAGGTGAAAAGACAGCCTTCTGAATGGGAGAAAATAATAGCAAATGAAGCAACTGACAAACAACTAATCTCAAAAATATACAAGCAACTTCTGCAGCTCAATTCCAGAAAAATAAACGACCCAATCAAAAAATGGGCCAAAGAACTAAATAGACATTTCTCCAAAGAAGACATACGGATGGCTAACAAACACATGAAAAGATGCTCAACATCACTCATTATTAGAGAAATGCAAATCAAAACCACAATGAGGTACCACTTCACACCAGTCAGAATGGCTGCGATCCAAAAATCTGCAAGCAATAAATGCTGGAGAGGGTGTGGAGAAAAGGGAACCCTCCTACACTGTTGGTGGGAATGCAAACTAGTACAGCCACTATGGAGAACGGTGTGGAGATTCCTTAAAAAATTGCAAATAGAACTACCTTATGACCCAGCAATCCCACTGCTGGGCATACACACCGAGGAAACCAGAATTGAAAGAGACACATGTACCCCAATGTTCATTGCAGCACTGTTTATAATAGCCTGGAACAAAATATCTTTTAAAAAGCAAGCATTACAGGAGAACAGACTATCCTGATTTCTTATATGTCAGCCTGTATTACCTTTGAAAGGCTGGGTTGTAGGAACATCTTATGTGATGTGATAGAGGTATTAAAGTTATAGTGGTAATCATTTTGTAATACACAAATATATCAAATCAGCACATTGTACACCTTAAACTTACAGAAAATTATGTCAGTTATATCTCAATAAAGCTGAGAAATAAATAAATTTAGAATATTATTAACTTCCCTTTTAATTTAGAAAATATATGTCATATGTTCCTTGGTGGTAGTTTTGTCATTAAATCGTGTTTGACTCTGTGACTCTATAGACTCTTACCTGCCAGGCTCCCCTGTCCATGGGATTCTCGAGGCAAGAATACTGGACTTGGTTGTCATTTTCTTCTCCAAGGCATCTTCCTGAGCCAGGAATCAAACTCAGGTCTCCTGCATTGTAGGCGACCTGCTACATTGCAGCCAGATTCTTTACCAATTGAGCCACCAGGGAAGCTCTCATAGGTACCTTGAATCATAGTAAGAAAGGTCAGAGAATTAGGCAAATAAAGAAAGGCAATAACACAAATTAAGCCTCTAGGGTGCATCTGGAAATTCTATCAATAGTTACCAGTTTCTGAGCAAACAGCCCTTTACTTACTGTGAAAGGCTTTACTTAGCCCTTTACCTCAATCCTGAGGGTGTGCTATGGATATGAAGAAGAAATATTAAAAATAAATAAATAAATAACTGAACATCGGTCTAACATATCTGAGATTTTAATCAGGGCCTCTGGCACAGAAAACATGATTCATTGAGTTCCTGTACATAGTTTTAAGGAGGGAGTGTTAAACTAGCATAGGTTATGGTGGAATATTAGAAAAACAAATTCACCTTAAACTATGTGGGGCTAAACTAAAGAACAAAGGCAATTTTCTTCATGTTACATGCTTAGCATGTAACAATCAGACAGAACTGTGTTCAAAGACATTTTGCTGGAGGCTGAAATCATCTTGTAGACTGTCTAGATCATGTGACCTTCTTTATTAGTGCGAAGAGGGCAGTGAAGGACTGACACTAACTTTTCAGTGTGTTGGCCTGGAAATGAAACACATTATTGATAGAGCACGGGCAGCTGCAACAGCGTGCAGAGCACGGCTGAGAGGAACTACCCCACGTCCGAGGTCAGGGGTCGCAGCCAAGAGGAGCTACCCCGTGTTTGAGGTCAGGGTGGCAGCCCAGAGTGCCAGGCTGTGACAGTGCAGGAGCAGCTGAGAGGAGCTGCCCTACGCCCAGGGCAAGGGGCGGTGGCCTGGAGGAGCAACCACTCATCCAAGGAGCGGTGGCTGCACAGGCGCCAGAGGGCCAAGTGGAGCTATTCCATGTTCAAGGTCGGGAGGGGTGGCAGTGAGGAGAATTCTCTCGTGCAAGGTAAGCAGTAGCAGCTGTGCTTTGCTGGAGCAGCTGTGCTTTGCTGGAGCAGCTGTGAAGAGATAACCCACATCCAAGGTAAGAGAAACACAAGTAAGACGGTAGGTGTTGCAAGACAGAATCAGAGGGCAGACACAGTGAAACCAAAATCACAGAAAACTAGTCAAACTAATCACACTAGAACCACAGCCTTGTCTAACTCAATGAAACTAAGCCATGCCCTGTGGGGCTACCCAAGACAGGTGGGCATAGTGGAAGTGTCTGACACAATGTGGTCCACTAGAGAAGGGAATGGCAAACCACTTCAGTATTCCTGCCTTGAGAATCCCATGAACAGTATGAAAAGGCAAAATGATAGGATACTGAAAGAGGAACTCCCCAGGTCAGTAGGTGCCCAATATGCTTCTGGAGATCAGTGGAGAAATAACTCCAGAAAGAATGAAAGGATGGAGCCAAAGCAAAAACAGTACCCAGTTGTGGAAGTGACTGGTGATAGAAGCAAGGTCTGATGCTGTAAAGAGCAATATTGCATAGGAACCTGGAATGTTAGGTCCATGGATCAAGGCAAATTGGAAGTGGTCAAACAGGAGATGGCAAGAGTGAAGGTCAACATTCTAGGAATCAGCTAACTAAAATGGACTGGAATGGGTTAATTTAACACAGATGACCATTATATCTCCTACTGCGGGCAGGAATATCGTAAAGAGATGGAGTAGCCATCATGGTCAACAAAAGAGTCCGAAATGCAGTACATGGATGCAATGATCTCTGTTCGTTTCCAAGGCAAACCATTCAATATCACAGTTATCCAAGTCTATGCCCTAACCAGTATTGCTGAAGAAGCTGAAGTTGAATGGTTTTATGAAGACCTCCAAGACATTTTAGAACTAGCACACAAAAAAGATGTCCTTTTCATTATAGGGGACTGGAATGCAAAAGTAGGAAGTCAAGAAACATCTGGAGTAACAGGCAAATTTGGCCTTGGAATACGGAATGAAGCAGGGCAAAGACTAATAGAGTTTTGCCAAGAAAATGCACTGGTCATAGCAAACACCCTCTTCCAACAATACAAGAGAAGACTCTACACATGGGCATCACCAGATGGTCAACAGTGAAATCAGACTGATTATATTCTTCACAGCCCAAAATGGAGAAGCTCTCTACAGTTAACAAAAACAAGACCAGGAGCTGACTGTGGCTCAGATCATGAACTCCTTATTGCCAAGTTGAGACTTAGATGGAAGAAACTAGGGAAAACCACTAGACCATTCAGGTATGACCTAAATCAAATCCCTTATGATTATACAGTGGAAGTGAGAAATAGATTTATGGGCCAAGATCTGATAGATAGAGTGCCTGATGAACTATGGACGGAGGCTCATGACATTGTACAGGAGACAGGGATCAAGACCATCCCCATAGAAAAGAAATACAAAAAATCAAAAGAGCTGTTGGGGAGGCCTTACAAATAGTTATGAAAAGAAGAGAAGTGAAAAGCCAAGGAGAAAAGGAAAGATATAAACATATGAATGCAGAGTTCCAGAGAATAGCAAGAAGAGATAAGAAAGCCTTCTTCAGCGATCAATGCAAAGAAATAGAGGAAAAAACAGAATGGGAGAGACTAAATATCTCTTCAAGAAAATTAAAGATACCAAGGGAACATTTCATGCAAAGATGGACTGGATAAAGGACAGAAATGGTATGGACTTAAAGAAGCAGAGGATATTAAGAAGAGGAGGCCAGAATACACAGAAGAACTGTACAAAAAAGATCTTCATGACCCGGATAATCATGATGGTGTGATCACTCACCTAGAGCCAGACATCCTGGAATGTGAAGTCAAATGGGCCTTAGAAAGCATCACTATGAACAAAGGTAGGGGAGGTGATGGAATTCCAGTAGAGCTGTTTCAAATCTTGAAAGATGATGCTGTGAAAATGCTGCACTCAGTATGCCAGCAAACTTGGAAAACTCAGCAGTGGCCACAGGACTGAAAAATTTTAGTTTCCATTCCAATCCCAAAGAAAGGCAATGGCAAATAATACTCAAATTACTGAAAAATTGCACTCATCTCACATGCTAGTAAAGTAATGCTCAAAATTCTCCAAGCCAGGCTTCAGCAATACGTGAACCGTGAACTTCCAGATGTTCAAGCTGGTTTTAGAAAAGGCAGAGGAATCAGAGATCAAATTTCCAACATCTGCTGGATCATGGAAAAAGCAAGAGAGTTCCAGAAAAACATCTATTTCTGCTTTATTGACTATGCCAAAGCCTTTGATTGTGTGCATCACAATAAACTGAGGAAAATTCTGAAAGAGATGGAAATACCAGACTATCTAACCTGCCTCTTGAGAAACCTATATGCAGGTCAGGAAGGAACAGTTAGAACTGGACATGGAACAACAGACTGGTTCCAAATAGGAAAAGAAGTACGTCAAGGCTGTATATTGTCACCCTACTTATTCAACTTATATGCAGAGTAAATCATGAGAAACACTAGGCTGGAAAAAGCACAAGCTGGAATCAAGATTGCCGGGAGAAATATCAATAACCTCAGATATGCCGATGACACCACCCTTATGGCAGAAAGTGGAGAGGAACTAAAAAGCCTCTTGATGAAAGTAAAAGAGGAGAGCGAAAAAGTTGGCTTAAAACTCAATATTCAGAAATCGAAGATCTTGGCGTCTAGTCCCATCACTTCATGGGAAATAGTTGGGGAAAATGTAGAAACAGTGTCAGACTTTATTTTTTGGGCTCCAGAATCACTGCAGACTGTGATTGTAGCCATGAAATTAAAAGACATTTACTCCTTGGAAGAAAAGCTATGACCGACCTAGATAGCATATTGAAAAGCAGAGACATTACTTTGCCAACAAATTTCCATCTTGTCAAGGCTGTGTTTTTCCTATGGTCACGTATGGATGTGAGAGTTGGACTGTGAAGAAAGCTGAGTGCCAAGGAATTGATGTTTTTGAATTGTGGTGTTGGAGAAGACTCTTGAGAGTCCCTTGGACAGCAAGGAGATCCAATCAATCCATTCTGAAGGACATCAGCCCTGGGGTTTCTTTGATGGGAATGATGCTGAAGCTGAAACTCCAGTAGTCTGGCCACCTCATGCGAAGAGTTGACTCGTTGGAAAAGACTCTGATGCTGGGACGGATTGGGGGCAGGAGGAGAAGTGGATGACAAAGGATGAGATGGCTGGATGGCATCACTGACTCGATGGATGTGAGTCTGAGTGAACTCCGGGAGTTGGTGATGGACAGGGAGGCTTGGTGTGCTGCAATTCATGGCGTTTCAGAGTCGGACATGACTGAGTGACTGAACTGAACTGAACTGATTGATATTCCAAGGCCACTGAGCAAAACCAATACGACACTCTTTCCCACAATTAAAGAGAGAGAGAAAATATTATCCCCCTTTTATTGGGGATATAAAAGGAGAGCAAAGCAAGATATGACTGAGCTCCAGAAATCTTGATATCTTTATCACTGATGGGGACTACATGTCAGGAATATGAAGGAACTCATTGGTCAACACTGGCAAGTTCTAGAATGGAATAAGCTGTGAGGGTAAGAAACAGACTTCCAAACCCCAGGGAATTGATTCATTCATTTATTCACTCACTCATTTTCTGTTTTAAGATAAACCACCTCTGTGAAATAACCTAGGGCTGAAAATGCACACTGACATAAGAGCCTCAAAAATGATCATGTTTTTCTCATGCAATCTGTACCATGTAACAGCATGATGGGCATGTGATTGTTGAAGAACATTATTTTCTATAAGACATTAGTATTACTGGAATTTGGAGTTATCACAGGTGGACATTTTAAAAATTGTAGTTTTAAAAACAATTATAATTTTATCCTTTATGTAAAACTAATTCTTAATGAAAAGTGTTCAATATATTAAGCACAATTCATAAAGAAATTTCTTCTTTTTAAGGCATTATTATAATAAATTATGCAGAAGGACATGGCAACTGACTCCAATATTCTTGTCTGGACAATCCCATGGACACAGGAGCCTGATGGGCTACAGTCCATGGGGTCGCAAAGAGTCGGAGATGACTGAAAGGACAGCATAAAAAGATACATTCTCCTGAGTAAACAGCCTTAAAAATAATTCCAAAAACTCTTTTAGAAGTCCATTTGTAGCTAAATAATGTTATTTAGGTTAAAATAATTAATATAAAAGGCTTTATATATGTTTAGTTTATTTTTTCATTTCTTTACTTATGACAGTTACAGCCAAAATTTCATAAAGTGATATTCTGCATGTTTCTTTTTTTATATTACTCCCATGATTTACATATTGTACTATGGTTGGTTTTTTGAGTAAATTAAAGGAATAAACTCCATTTCCTGCCAAGAACTACTTCTTTTCTTTTACTTTATGCTTCAGTAGCTTATTCAAGTAAAGTTTATGACTAATTAGAAAAGCCACATGCATTTGGAATTAATATTGTCAGTTTGTGTTAGAGTATATTTAAATCTCTGATCATGTTATGTGGTTAATATTGCAAGGCAGTCTAGTTGAAGTAGAGCATATGTTTTGATCTCTGCACCATAAAATGAATAAATGTGGTTTTCTTTAGAATTTAAATAATCATGCATAATAAATATTCACATGCTTTTTAAAATACATTTTGCTAATATATGAAACTATTAAATGTTTAAAAAGTACTTTAAATAATGCCTTAGTTAGTTAAAATGGTGATGTTATAGAATTAGATAAAGATAGTATATAACTAATAGGTTGTCATATTTGCAACTCTAAAGGCTGTATTAATATAAATCTAAATGAATGTCACATGAAGTAAGCTACCCTATTCATCTATGGGAAGATCAATTAAGACATAAAATCTATAAAGCTGAAGAAGGTTTCTGAAATGTTGAACTTGATATTTGAGTCAGTCAAAATTTTTTCTATGGATTGCCTATTTGTGCCAAACACAATGAAAAACATGATATTTATATTGAAGGCACACCTGCTTCTCACATGCTGAGAACAGTTTATAATCCAATTGGGGAGGAAATTAAATGAAAAGTGGATGGAGGAGAGTTGACATTTTGACTGATAAGCCATTTAGAAAATATAAGCTAAAATATTAAAGTTAAGAAAGAGAACTGTGACTATGAAGATTTTAAAGAGAAAGGCTTTTTGTTTTTTAATTAGAAGACTAATAACAGTAACAGCACAGACAACCAATTATTTTTTTAACAACCAAAAATATACACACACACAATTAACTCACAGAAATTTACTGTGTTTGGTCTAAATATTGTCAATTAAAGAGAGGCTTGATTGGCTAAATAGCTAACAAACAACTATAAACCGTATGATATGATTCAGGCCAGTAGTTATATAGAGTGATTCATGAATTATTATTCTTAACCTCTTTCGATTGCCATATGAGACACTCAGTGTTTGCTTGTATATTTGCTCTAAATTAACATTAAAACACTTAGATAAACATCTAGGTTGTTTCCATGTCCTGGCTATTATAAACAGTGCTGCGATGAACATTGGGGTACATGTGTCTCTTTCAAATCTGGTTTCCTCAGTGTGTATGCCCAGAAGTGGGATTGCTGGGTCATATGGCAGTTCTATTTGCAAATTTTTAAGGAATCGCCACACTGTTCTCCATAGTGGTTGTACTAGTTTGCATTCCCACCAACAGTGTAGGAGGATTCCATTTTCTCCACACCCTCTCCAGCATTTATTGCTTGCAGATTTTTGGATCATAGCCATTCTGACTGGTGTGAAGTGGTACCTCATTGTGGTTTTGATTTGCATTTCTCTAATAATGAGTGAAGTTGAGCATCTTTTCATGTGTTTGTTAGCCATCCGTATGTCTTCTTTGGAGAAATGTCTATTCAGTTCTGTGGCCGATTTTTTGATTGGGTCGTTTATTTTTCTGGAATTGAGCTGCATAAGTTGTTTGTATATTTTTGAGATTAGTTGTTTGTCAGTTGTTTCATTTGCTATTATTTTCTCCCATTCCGAAGGCTGTCTTTTTACCTTGCTTATATTTTCCTTTGTTGTGCAGAGGCTTTTAATTTTAATTAGATAAGAAAGCTGTGGTACATATACACAATGGAGTATTACTCAGCCGTTAAAAAAGAATACATTTGAGTCAGTTCTGAGAGATGGATGAAACTGGAGCCGATTATACACAGTGAAGTAAGCCAGAAAGAAAAACACCAATACAGTATATTAACACATATATATGAAATTTAGAAAGATGGCAATGATGCCCTGTATGCAAGACAACAAAAAAGACACAGATGTGTATAGCAGACTTTTGGACTCAGGGAGAGGGAGAGGGTGCGATGATTTGGGAGAATGGCATTGAAACACGTATACTATCATGTAAGAATCGAATCACAAGTCTATGTCCGATGCAGGATACAGCATGCTTGGGGCTGGTGCATGGGGATGACCCAGAGAGATGTTATGGGGAGGGAGGTGGGAGGAGGGTTCATGTTTGGGAATGCATGTAAGAATTAAAGATTTTAAAATTTAAAAAATAAAAAAAAAAACTAAAAAAAAAAAGAATACATTTGAATCAGTTCTCAGAGATGGATGAAACTGGAGCCGATTATACAGAGTGAAGTAAGCCAGAAAGAAAAACACCAATACAGTATACTAACACATATATATGGAATTTAGAAAGATGGCAATGATGCCCTGTATGCAAGACAGCAAAAAAGACACAGATGTGTATAGCAGACTTTTGGACTCAGAGGGAGAGGGAGAGGGTGGGATGATTTAGGAGAATGGCATTGAAACATGTATACTTCATGTAAGAATCGAATCACCAGTCTATGTCCGATGCAGGATACAGCATGCTTGGGGCTGGTGCAGGGGGATCACCCAGAGGGATGTTGTGGGGAGGGACTTGGGAGGGGGGTTCATGTTTGGGATCACATGTACACCTGTGGTGGATTCATGTCAATGTATGGCAAAACCAATACAGTATTATAAAGTAAAATAAAGTAAAAATTAAAAGTTAAAAAAATAAAAATAAAACAATTAGATAATGACACATAAGTTTTAGGGAACTTTACTGTGGCTCAAAAGACTGGTTCCAAATAGGAAAAGGAGTACATCAAGGCTGTATATTGTCACCCTGCTTATTTAACTTATATGCAGAGTCCATCATGAGAAACGCTGGACTGGAAGAAACACAAGCTGGAATCAAGATTGCTGGGAGAAATATCAAGAACCTCAGATATGGAGATGACATCACCCTTATGGCAGAAAATGAAGAGGAGCTAAAAAACCTCTTGGCGAAAGTGAAAGAGGAGAGTGAAAAAGTTGGCTTAAAGCTCAATATTCAGAAAACAAAGATCATGGCATCCGGTCCCATCACTTCATGGGAAAGAGATGGGGAAACAGTGGAAACAGTGTCAGACTTTATTTTTTGGGCTCCAAAATCACTGCAGATGGTGACTACAGCCATGAAATTAAAAGACGTTTACTCTTTGCAAGAAAAGTTATGACCAACCTAGATAGCATATTCAAAAGCAGAGACATTACTTTGCCGACTAATGTCCGTCTAGTCAAGGCTATGGTTTTTCCTGTGGTCATGTACGGATGTGAGAATTGGACTATGAAGAAGGCTGAGCGCCGAAGAATTGATGCTTTTAAAGTGTGGTGTTGGAGAAGACTCTTGAGCATCCCTTGGACTGCAAGGAGATCCAACCAGTCCATTCTGAAGGAGATCAACCCTGGGATTTCTTTGGAAGGAATGATGCTGAAGCTGAAACTCCAGTAGTTTGGCCACTGCATGCAAAGAGTTGACTCATTGGAAAAGACTCTGATGCTGGGAGGAGAAGGGGACAACTGAGGATTAGATGGCTGGATGGCATCACTGACTCGATGGACGTGAGTCTGAGTGAACTCTGGGAGATCATGATGGACAGGGAGGCCTGGCGTGCTGCGATTCATGGGGTCACAAAGAGTCAAACATGACTGAGCGACTGAACTGAACTGAACTGAACTGAACTGTGGCTCAAACTCCAAATTGACAATTCAGACAGATAGTATAAGCTTCAAGTAGCACATAAAGGTATAAAACAAGAGGTCTGATTTCTATGAAAACTCCAAGTTAACAGGCCATGAGATTCCTGCCACAGTACTGAGGGGATTTCAAGGAGATGTGCAAAGGAACTCAGCTTACTCAAAAAAATGTGTGCTTCCTTCCAATTTCTACATTTTCCATTCTCTGGCTCCAATTATGGGCTGATGGTGGAAACATATGGTCTAAGTTCTTGTCTGTTTCAATCATACCCATACCTGCAATAATAATAACCTATCTGCAAGTTAACCCATTATTCAACTCTGTGCCTATATGCTTGGTAGTCTTTGAGATCTTTTCCTCCACCTGGAGAAGAATATGGCATCAATTTATAGATCTCAAAATCTACTTTCTACGGACGACATATTGAAGATAACTTTTGGGATTGCAGAAAAATCAGGCTGAACCTCTTGGTCTGTAATATTTACTTGGTCTACCTGAGTTTTCCTTGGTCCATTTACCAGGCCAATTTTAATACACTTTAAGAGTGTATCTTACTAAACTCAGGTTCTGGTTGTTTCTTTCAAATTTCTTTCATTTGTTTTTAATGGCTAAACTTTAATTTGAGATTCTCATAATCTGTCTCACTCAGACAAACCTTTGTTTGTGGCTCAGCAGGCTGTACACAGGCTGCCAACGATGATTATCATCAAGAATACTAGCCCCCATCACAGCTCTGTCTTCTCAAACCCAAAGCACGATTTTTCCCTTACATAATCCCAGCTTTCTTTCTTTTTGATGCAGTATCCCAGGGCTAGACATAATTTAGAATTTCAGTTACTTAATGTACTTGGTTGTCACCTATAATGTGTCAAATTTTAAGAAACTCCACTAACTTTTCCAATACTTAATCATAAACAACAGGCATGAGTGGTTTGATTAATAAATGAGAATATTTTGAACAAAAGATGATGATTTAGACAAAGCTATAGACTGCAGAATACCAACCCTGAATTATCTGACATTCCAATGGAGATGTTGTTGATCTAGAATTGAATTGGTAATAAGCTCAGTCTCCTAACTGGAAATGAGTGGGAGTAAAGGCTCCTTTTGCAAAGTTCATTCCTTCCTTATTGTACTTTACTTGTGTTTTGCCACAAAAATCCTTTCCTGCTTTACCTCAACACGTGTGCCTTTTATCTCTGCAGCCTCTGTATCCTCACTCAAAGTGGTATCAAAATTTTGAAGGGCAATCATCTAATTTCACTAAATATTTTTACTCACAGAATTTGCCACAGTAATTGGCCAATGTAGGAATTTAACAAATGTTGGTTATATGGGCATTCAAGCTATGAAGGAAACAAAGCTGTCTCTTTTTAAAAGTATTTTATTTAAATTATTTATTTTGATTAGAATGTATCTTCAATAAATTGATCCATTTTAGGTATTCATACATATATATGCATTATTTGGAATTATTCAAGTCGCTTTTGGTTTTCCTGGATGGAGTGTGCTTGATTTTTCTAATTTGTTGCCATACAATGCTGTTATGCAATTTGGAAACCTTACTAATCTTAGAATTCTTCTTGACTTATTGATTTTAATTTGGGATTACTTTGGATGCAATGTTCATGATCGATATTTGGCAAGTTTTTATTTTTTTCTCTGTTTCATAGGTCTATTATAAAGAAAAATGTTATTTGCAATGTGTATAATATATTCATACCACTTTTTTGATAAAAGGTAAGAAAGATGAACAGTCCCTGCCTGTGTATTTGAAAGGTCATCACTTGAACATAGGCATCTTTATGAACAATCTAAGTGTAACCACATTTCAAAATTAATGAGCCAAGAAAATGAGCCTTGGTTATTTTTCCACTCTTTAGCTTCTAATATTACTTTTGTTTCCATAGTTAACATTAAAACTACCACATTAAATTAATATGAAATATAACTTTATTGTCTAATCTATTCAAAGCTGACTAAAATCTTCTAATCACAACCTTGCATTGTTCTATGCAGTTACCTACTTGAAAAATGAAAATGATTTAAAATAAACAAATCTGGAACCTGAAAGATGGAGGAAAGACCTTGGAAATGAATGATACATACATTCAGAAACATGGCCAGTATAATGTGTAATGTTATCAAGTACTCTAGATATTTTTAGAATGAAACATAAGACACAGACTTTCTAACACCAGTAGAAGTACAAAGTAGGAACTCTGGTCACTTCATGAGAATACTTATTTTGGAATTCAAACTTAGATAATCTGACGTATTGGACATTTTGAACTGAAAAATATACCCCAGATGATTTGACTTTATATTTCTGCCATCACATCTTGTAATATTGCTGGCACGTAGGTAATATAAGGAACAACAGAAAGGTGATAAAGAAGCACAGATGAAGCAGTGTGGGGAAAAACTGTCTCTTCACAGAAAAGGTGTCATTGGTTCGGAACCTGGACTTCAATTCCTATGTATGTAAAGCAGAGCTTACACAGTATGGCTGTTTTAAACAAAGATAGTTGGTTTCCATTGAAGACTCTATTATAATGTGTGTATGTCACCTGTAGAAATAGCACTGAAATTGTAAATACTTTTAGTTACATATGGATAAGTACAAATAAACCATTTCAACTAACTCATATCTGAATGAAGCACTGCTTTTGGTTATATGTGCATCAGAGAAACTAGGGCAATAAACTTTTCTTCCTTTTTTTAGTGACACTAAACCTGTCTAGAGGTTTCATTTTATCATCAGACAACATATGAGTCTTATTACTACAGTCCATTTGCTCAGGATTCTTCTAGGCAAAAAACGAAAAAAAAAAAAAAAAAAAAACTCACATAAATTAATTTGAGAGAAGTTGTAATGGCTAAAATTATTGTAATGTATCATACTCTCCAGATAATATTTCAATAACAAGGATTACTATTGCCTCATGTCAACAGATTAAATCAGAGCTTTTACTTATCATGGTAAGGCTGGAGAGGGAGATTATTTTAGAGTTAAGGGAGTAGGTTTGGCCCTCTGAAATTCTGTAAGTACCTAATCCTTTTGCAGGCTCTCAGACAGCCATCTTATTATTGAATATCCCAAAGCACTCTCTAATTATCCAGCTTTGATTTTCCTTAATGAATGAAGCGTCCCCTGATCATTTTCCTAATTAATACTTAATAGCTAATAACTGCAAATAAGACACTATAAAACACATTTTTTTTTATTTAGTAAATTTTTATTCACAAACAAATATGTAAAGGATGTAGACCAGTGATTAAAAGAACAAGATTCTATTTCAAGTAGATCAGCATTTAAGTAATGATCTTATACAAAATGGGCAAATTTCACTGAACCTCAGTTTTTCCCTTCTAATACAAGGAGAGTATTAAATAAGTTGAAATATGTTAAGGACACAGCATAGTTCCTGCAATGTAATGAAGAATCAATACATATTCAATTTTCAAATAAGAAGAAAAAGATACAGCAACGTCTATGGAATGAAGCATTGGTGTTATGTGATCCAGACATCATTTACTCTGTATAACAGAACCAGGTAACTTAAACTTTCTGTGCTTCTATTTTCTTATATTTAAAATGATAACTTTTTACTTCAAGTTTTCTTTCGTGGTATAAATAGGGTATAAATTGTAGCTTTTAAATGTGCTACATTTTAAATGGGCTTCCCTTGTGACTCAGCTGGTAAAGAATCTGCCTGCATTGTGGGAGACCTGAGTTTGATCTCCAGGTTGGGAAGATCCCCTGGAGAACGGAATGGCTACCCATTCCAGTATTCTGGCCTGGAGAATTCCATGGACTATACAGTCCATGGTGTGGCAGAGAGAGACACGACTGTGCGACTTTCACTTTCTTTCACTTTTAAATGCGCACAACGCTTAGCTTAGATGAGTACTTTGAAATTATTGTAAGCATTAGTTGCTCAGTTGTGTCCGACTCTTTGTGACACCATGGACTGTAGCACACCAGGCCTCTCTGTCAATGGAATTCTCCAGGCTGAATACTGGAGTAGGTAGCCATCACTTTCTCCAGGGGATCTTCCTGACCAAGGATCAAACCTGGGTCTCCTGCATTGCAGGAGGATTCTTTACAGTCTGAGTTGCCAGGGAAGCCAAAGTACCTCAGATGTTGTGGGAGAGACAACTAGTGAATCTGCCTCAATCGTTTTCTCCTGTGATCTTTAGGTAAATATGAGACTAAGTTTTCTTCAACTGTGCAAAGTGCAGTTCAGAAGACATAACAGTTTCCATTTCCAAGACTTAAGTTACTTGATTCAATTCATTCTAACCCCTCTGATTACTCATTCTACTTTTTACCCCTACATCAGCTATCTTGAAGTCCCACAAGCCTGTACATCCCTAAAGATCTTTGCAATGCTTAAATTTATGGCTGTTTAAGGACAAGAAGGATAGTGAAATCATTAATTTTTTGACAATGAGTTAGTTTCAATAAAGCCACTTGTCAAACAGCACTTTCCTTCTCATAAGGGAATCTACCTCCCTTTACTCCTACCTTAGTGTTTTTTCAGAGAATCCACCCAGTTACCCAAGCCCAAAACTGGAGAGTGCACATAAATTTATCTATCATTTATGTAACACATCAAATGAATAAGTAAAGGAGACCATTTATACAGTAGGCCGTTGTGTTCTGAGTCCCCTCATCTCCATGTTTCTCCACATATATTTTCCTTCCCCCTCTTTTGGTCTCCTTTTTTCTACTTTCCAACTCTGCTGTCAGAATAATCTCTGTAGGAGGAGTGCCTTGAAATTACACTTAAATATTAAAATGGCTTCTCATCACCTTGAGTGGAAAAAAAAAACAACTTTCACTTCTTTTTTTTTCAACTTTCACTTCTTAGTATGTTACAAAAGGGATTCGTGCTTTGAACTCACCTGCCATTCCTATCATTTCCATCTTCAGACAGACTATATTTAACTACCTGTAGTTTCTCATTTCTCATCATGTTGTGTTTGCCCATGCCTTCATCCTTTACATGTGTCATCTGGCAAAGTCCTGACAAAATATCTGGTGGAACAGAAATGTTTCCTTCACATAATTCTTTCAGATATTTCTCCATATCTAATTTCTCCCCCTTTTCAGCTATCTTTGAGCACTGCTTTGATTCTCACATCACACCTGCATTTGGGGCATTGTAGAACTTATTTTATTATAATATTCCCTTCTCAAACTCCCTCCATAGGGTACAAAGTGACTTTTACATCTTACTATTGGTAACATTCCTGCCAGGTGTGTGATGTATACTTTGTCCACAATGATTTTTTAAATAGTCTCACTCTGAGAGTCTTCCAGTTTTTTTGTGATAAAGGTAGTTTTTGTTGACTTTAAATCTTTAAAACACTTTCTACCTATATCTTACATACTTTATGATACATATTACCTTCAATAGTGAGTATAATGTAATGCAAGTGCTTTTGAATAAAGGGCTAATGACACAACTTAAATTCTTGGCTTTAGGAATAAAAATAATAATAATCTTGGTTGGTTTAAAACATGAAATATATGTTGCTTAAGCTTGATCATTTGAAATTCCATATGATTCTAAAAAATTGGTCAGTGGATCCTAGTGAGCCTTTGTGCTTTCAGTATTACCCCGGGGGTGTTTACTTATAAGTATTAATAAATATTTTGCTTTGAGCAAAGGAAATCTGAAGAATCTCATGGGTGCAGTCAGGGCATATTATGTTTCGCTAAACCAGGAAAATGAACAAATCAATTTGCATTTTGAAATCTGCAGAGAAAGAAAACTACTAGTTAGAGTGTTATGAATTCCTCTAGGAACAGTAGGGTGAGGTATTCCTTGCAATATCATATAGTGACATTTTTATTATCAGGAACTATTTTTGCATGTACAAATAAGAATATGTTCTATGCTATTGCTCTCTCACTGTGAGCAGTATAGTTAGAAAACTGATTCATATTGTTATCCTTGAATCATTATTGCTTACCACAGACTGCTTGTCATGCATAAGTCCTAAGGGCTATTGCAACTTTTATTGCTACTTATACACTGTTCAGATTACGTGAATGCATAAGATCAATTAAGAGAGTCCTTTATTTCATAATTTTGGGGTACCTTCATGGGAAATTTATTTCAGAGTTGGCAACAGTAATTTAAATCAGATAACCCAACTGAGAATTATCTTACTGGTATATTATGTAGTATGCTAACTATCTGTAAGTTGTGCAAGCAATAATAAAAAAATAAACAAAGAAATATACAAACATGAGTTCTACACAAATTTAACCTAACTAAACCAGGTACACTAAATCTTTATATAGTAAAAATCACGGAACACTTTTGCTGCTCCCTTCACTTACAGTTTCCAAAGATTTGTTTTTTGTTTTTTGTTTTTTTGTTTTTTTTTTTTCAGAAAATAATAACACTAATCATATCTAAAACATTTTTCAACTGATGAAACACCTTTAATTCCCTTTGTGGTTTCAATCCATGTTTTGACTGTCATGTGTGTTTATCAACTATATTTTATAGATAAGGAAATAGAGCCCAAGACACTTAATGATTTACTTAAAGTTACGAAGCAAATATAATTGGAAATAAAGTACAACTCTAAGGGTATTTGCTGCTGTACTGATTACTTTGTGTTTTGCTATCCTTTCCAATATCAAATTATTAAATTTAGTGCTGTCCCTTTTTCGTGGCGCCTCGGAGGCTGTCGGCCGCTTCAGAATGAAGCTGAACATCTCTTTCCCGGCCACTGGCTGCCAGAAGCTCACTGAAGTGGACAATGAACGAAAACTTCGTACCTTCTACGAGAAGCGTATGGCCACAGAAGTTGCTGCTGACGCTCTGGGTGAAGAATGGAAGGGTTATGTGGTCCGAATCAGTGGCGGGAACGACAAGCAGGGTTTCCCCATGAAGCAGGGTGTCTTGACCCATGGCCGAGTTTGCCTGCTTCTGAGTAAGGGGCATTCCTGTTACAGACCAAGGAGGACTGGAGAGAGAAAGCGCAAATCTGTGCGGGGTTGCACTGTGGATGCCAATCTGAGAGTTCTCAATTTGGTCATCGTGAAAAAAGGGGAGAAGGATATTCCTGGACTTACTGACACTACAGTGCCTCGTCGCCTGGGTCCCAAAAGAGCTAGCAGAATCCGCAAACTTTTCAATCTCTCTAAAGAAGATGATGTCGGCCAATATGTTGTGTGAAAGCCCCTAAACAAAGACGGTAAGAAACCTAGGACTAAAGCACCCAAGATTCAGCGTCTCGTGACTCCCCGAGTTCTGCAACACAAACGCCGGCGTATTGCTCTGAAGAAACAGCGTACTAAGAAAAATAAAGAAGAGGCTGCAGAATATGCTAAACTTTTGGCCAAGAGAATGAAGGAGGCCAAAGAAAAATGGCAGGAGCAGATCGCCAAGAGACGGAGGCTGTGCTCCCTGAGAGCTTCTACTTCCAAGTCTGAGTCCAGTCAAAAATGAGGTGTTCTGAGAGTGACAAATAAAGCAGACCAGACACCAGCTCTCCCTTCTTGACTTTTAATTGGTGATCAAATAGATAAATGAAGGTCCACAAACATGGAAAAGGAGGTGCTGCATAATCTAGCAGTGGAATAGGTCTGCAGGAGATCATTCAAAATGACAGTCCTTCAGATTCAGAACCAGACCACATATGATAGTGGAAGCCATGGCCAGAACAAGAGTTCCTTTAGTTGGTATCTCAGAATTCTTACATTGATTGATTTACTTTTCAGCAAGGCATGGGAAAAGATAGGGGAAATAAATGACTTAGGACTATTAATCTTTGACAGACTTTATTTTAAGGAATGCAGTTTCTACAGGATATATGAAAAGTGCCCTTGTGAAGATGGACATTGTCATATGTAAAAAGAATAACTTGGGAAAAACAGTTAATGGATACCATTTCTAGAATAGTTTTTACAAAGCTTTTAAAAACAGTGCAGATTTAATACATTAACAGAAACCTTTTCAAGAAAAAAATAAATAAATTTAGTTCTTACCACTTTAGCTTTTGATCACTTATTTTTCTTTATCCCTTTTTGTGTATCTTCAGTTTTGTTTTTTTCGACTTACTTATTTCCCTTCGATACTATCAAGTTTAGTCAGTTGTGTGGTGAAAAGCATTTCTCCATTCTGATTTAAACACAGAGAGATGTTGTGGGGAGGGAGGTGGGAGGGGGGTTCATGTTTGGGAATGCATGTAGGAATTAAAGATTTTAGAGTTTAGAAAATAAAAAAATAAAAAAAAATAAAACACACACACACACACACACACAAAATAAAAATAAAAAATAAAAAGTAAATGTGGTAGGGCATTATAACAATGGTCCCAGTGAAACATAGCTGCCCATGTCTCTTTGTAACTAACATTGCTGCTCTTCCCTTCAAAGGCAGGCTTTTCTTTAGTCACTGAATCTGGGCTAGCTTTGGGATTTACTTTGACTAATTGAATGGGAGTGAAAATGATGTTATTCAACTTGCAGAGCCTAGGAGATAGAGGCCTTGCAGCTCCTCTTCTCACCCTGTTGGAACCCAGAGATCACCATGTAGTGAAGAACCCCAGTTCACTCTATTGGAAGATAGGAGGCCATGTGGAGGAGAACCAAAGTGCCCTGAAATACAACACAAGAAAGAAAAGTAAAGTCGCTCAGTCGTGTCCGACTCTTTGTGACCCCATGGACTAGAGCCTACTGGGCTTCTCCGTCCATGGGATTCTCCAGGCAAGAATACTGGAGTGGGTTGCCATTTCCTTCTCCAGGTGATCTTCCTGACCCAGGGATCAAACCCGGGTCTGCCGCATTGGAGGCAGACACTTTAACCTCTGAGCCATCAGGGAAGCATAGTCAACTGCCAAATCTGTGAGTAAGGACATGTTGGACCCTTCAACTCCAATTGGACTAAGATGGTAGTCGACACATGAGTGGTCCCAGGCAAGACCAGCAACAAAATCATCCAGTTTGCCAACCAACAGAACTATGAGAAATACCAAATCATTGTTTTCAGCCACTAAGTTTTGTAGTATAGCAAAGGCTAACCAAAACAGAAGTCAGTACCAATTGTGGAGAGTCTCCATAACAAAAAGCTAAACCATGTGTTGTTAGTTTAGGGACTAGGTGGTGAGCAGAGGCTAGAAGGGCAATGAGGAGACAGGAAGTCGGAAAAGCACTGAGAAAACTGATGCAGAAGGCTGGAGGGAGGCAGATGTGCTATGATGAGCCAGCACAACTGGCAATACTGTCACCTAAGGCAACTTGGAAAGCAGAAGATAGGCCTAATAAATTTATGAATCTGGCTAAAAAAAAAAATAAAAAAAAACACACAAATAAACACAAATAATGTCTTTAACTTCTGCATCAAACTTACCAAAAAAAAAACAAAAACGAAAAAGTTTCCATTCACCCCTCTACTTTTTCACAGGGCATTTAGTCACTATATTCACTGCTCTATACTCACTGTGCATGTGTGTGTGTTTGTGTGTGTGTGTGTGTGTGTGTGTGTGTGTGTGTGAGTTGGTCAGTCATGTCCAACTGTTTGTGATCTCATGGACTGTAGCTTCTCCAGGCTGATCTTTCCATGGAATTCACCAGAAAAGAATATTGGCATAGATTGCCATTTCCTTCTCCAGGGGAACTTCCCAACTCAGGGCACAAACCCTGATCTGCTGTGTTGCAGGCAGATTATTTTACTGTCTGAGGCACCAGGGACGCACCTCTACTCTTTCCTAACTGTTTGCCATAGCCAACATCCTCTTCCCTATCTACAGCTAATTTAAGATTGGTTCATTTTGTTCCCTGAACAATCTTAAAACTTCTGCTTTTCCATCTATAATACTGAATGCTTCTGATTATTTCTCCTATTATTTTGATTGTAATTTCTACAAGGATTTTATTGACATTTATTTTTTAAACTTCTGTATGTGATTTCAAGATTCTGTTCTAATTCATATTCTGTTTTCCACATGCTCAATGAATTATCACCATTATGTCAATGCTATGAAAACAGGATTGTTACCATTTCTGGACAGGCACAAATTTATTTTTGCCTAATTGCAGTAAAGATGGGTTTTTCCATCTCCACACATGTCCATGAAAAAGCAAAGTATAGTCTAAAACTGACTCATAGAAATGCATGCATATTTTCTATTCTGTGTTTCTTCCTGCCTTTCTGTCACTTTTGTAGTCACCATATTAACAGTCCAAATATTTCGTAAGAGTAACAATTGCTATTTTTCATTATTTAGTTGCTAATAAATACCCATTTTCACCTTCTATAAACACGTTTTTCTTACTATAGACTGCCATACCAGATTGCTTCCAATAAATTAAATGTCTTATGATTTGAATTTCCAATACTACCACCTGACCTGCCTCTTGAGAAACCTATATGCAGGTCAGGAAGTAATAGTTAGAACAGCACATGGAAAAACAGAATGGTTCCAAATAGGAAAAGGACTACGCCAAGGCTGTATATGTTACCCGGCTTATTTAACTTATATGCAGAGTACATCATGAGAAACGCTGGGCTAGAAGAAGCACAAGCTAGAATCAAGATTGCTGGGAGAAATATCAATAACCTCAGATATGCAGATGATACCACTCTTATGGCAGAAAGTGAAGAGGAACTAAAATGTCTCTTTTTGAAAGTGAAAGAGGAGAGTGAAAAAGTTGACTTAAAGCTCAACATTCAGAACTAAGATAATGGCTTCTGGTCCCATCACTTCATGGGAAAAAGATGGGGAAACAGTGGAAACAGTGTCAGACTTTATTTTGGGGGGCTCCAAAATCACTGCAGATGGTGATTGCAGCCATGAAATTAACAGATGCTTATTCCTTGGAAGGAAAGTTATGACCAACCTAGATAGCTTATTGAAAAGCAAAGACATTACTTTGCCAAAAAAGGTCCATCTAGTCAAGGCTACGGTTTTTCCAGTGGTCATGAATGTATGTGAGATTTGGACTGTGAAGAAAGCTGAGTGCCAAAGAATTGATGCTTTTGAACTGTGGTGTTGTGGAAGACTCTTGAGAGTCCCTTGGACTACAAGGAGATCCAACCAGTCTATCCTAAAGGAGATGAGTCCTGGGTGTTCATTGGATGGACTGATGCTGAAGCTGAAACCCCAATACTTTGGCCACCTATGTGAAGAGTTGACTCATTGGGAAAGACTTTGCTGCTGGGAGGGATTGGATGGAAGAGGAGAAGGAGACGACAGAGGATGAGATGGCTGGATGGCATCACCAACTCGATGGACATGAGTTTGAGTGAACTCTGGGTGTTGATGATGGACAGGGAGGCCTGGCATGCTGCAACTCATGGGGTCACAAAAAGTTGGACATGACTGAGTGGCTGAACTGAGCTGAACTAAATCTTACTAGAGGGACATTATCTATACTAGATTTAATATTTCTGCGTATAACTATTTATACTCTCCATTTTCATATACATGTGCTTCATATGTCTGGTTCCAGTTTTAAGTTTTGATAGCACAGAATGATGCTAAAGCTGAAACTCCAGTACTTTGGCCACCTCATGAGAAGAGTTGACTCATTGGAAAAGACTCTGATGCTGGGAGGGATTGGGGGCAGGAGGAGCTGGGGACGACAGAGGATGAATTGACTGGATGGCATCACTGACTCAATGGACATGAGTCTGAGTGAACTCTGGGAGTTGGTGATGGACAGGGAGGCCTGGCGTTCTGCAATTCATGGGGTCACAAAGAGTTGGACACGACTGAGGGATTGAATTGAACTGAACGGAACCACAGATATTGATATTTTCTTTGTGACCAATAAAAAGTTAAGTACATCATATCAATAGCTTCTGTTCACTGCTTCATATGTAATTTATGTTCTGCTACAGAAAAATTACATGGTTGTTACTGGATAATGTGACTTAGTAGCACTTTTATTGAAATTTGTCTTTCTCCTGAGAAAATGTTGGTATATACATGAGAGTAGAATTCTTTTTACAAGCTCGTGTTGCTTGAAATAATTACAAAAATTTGAGATATAATCTGACTGATATCTTCTGGTGTTTCATTCACTTCACCATTTGGACACCTGAGAAATCTGCTTACCCCTTATTTAGCAAAAAGCTGTGTATGTTTCATGTCTAAAACTAACAGGCATCCAGAATCCACTCAATAACAGGAAATTTAATAAACACTAAAGTGCAAAGCCAAAGAATAAATCATCTCTTTGTCAGTGAATTCTCAGAAGGTAGGTTAGAAAATTTCATTATTTTAAAGAGTGATATGTCTATTTAGTTCTTTGGCCCATTTTTTGATTGGGTCGTTTATTTTTCTGGAGTTGAGCTGCAGAAGTTGCTTGTATATTTTTGAGATTAGTTGTTTGTCAGTTGCTTCATTTGCTATTATTTTCTCCCATTCAGATGGCTGTCTTTTCACCTTGCTTATATTTTCCTTTGTTGTGCAGAAGCTTTTAATTAGATCCCATTTGTTTATTTTTGCTTTTATTTCCAGCATTCTGGGAGGTGGATCATAGAGGATCCTGCTGTGATTTATGTCTGAGAGTGTTTTGCCTATGTTCTCCTCTAGGAGTTTTATAGTTTCTGATCTTACATTTAGATCTTTAATCCATTTTTCTCCAAAGAAGACATACGGATGGCTAACAAACACATGAAAAGATGCTCAACATCACTCATTATTAGAGAAATGCAAATCAAAACCACAGTGAGGTACCACTTCACACCAGTCAGAATGGCTATGATCCAAAAATCTGCAAGCAATAAATGCTGGAGAGGGTGTGGAGAAAAGGGAACCCTCCTACACTGTTGGTGGGAATGCAAACTAGTACAGCCACTATGGAGAACAGTGTGGAGATTCCTTAAAAAATTGCAAATAGAACTACCTTATGACCCAGCAATCCCACTTCTGGGCATACACACCGAGGAAACCAGAATTGAAAGAGACACATGTACCCCAATGTTCATCGCAGCACTGTTTATAATAGCCAGGACATGGAAACAACCTAGATGTCCATCAGCAGATGAATGGATAAGAAAGCTGTGGTACATATACACAATGGAGTATTACTCAGCCGTTAAAAAGAATTCATTTGAATCAGTTCTGATGAGATGGATGAAACTGGAGCCGATTATACAGAGTGAAGTAAGCCAGAAAGAAAAACACCAATACAGTATACTAACACATATATATGGAATTTAGGAAGATGGCAATGACGACCCTGTATGCAAGACAGGGAAAGAGACACAGATGTGTATAACAGACTTTTGGACTCAGAGGGAGAGGGAGAGGGTGGGATGATTTGGGAGAATGACATTCTAACATGTATACTATCATGTGAATTGAATCGCCAGTCTATGTCTGACGCAGGATGCAGCATGCTTGGGGCTGGTGCATGGGGATGACCCAGAAAGATGTTCTGGGGAGGGAGGTGGGAGGGGGGTTCATGTTTGGGAATGCATGTAAGAATTAAAGATTTTAAAATTTAAAAAATAAAAAACTAAAAATTAAAAAAAAATAAAATAAAAAAAATAAAGTTACACCGATGAGAAAAAAATAAAAATAAAAATAAAGAGTGATATGTGGCACACAGGAATTAATCAAACAGCCTTAAGGGAATGAATGTGACTACATGCTAAATACCTTTTAAATTAATTTTAACATCTCTGTTGTGTTTCAGGTGATTTTATAGATGTCTTCTCTGGACAATGAGAATAGAGGCTATTCATAACACTACATAAATATCTGTATTAATTATAGACTGAATTTGTGTAGAACAAATCATTATTTAATTACTTTCACGTATGAGATTAAGTTTTTATCATTTTGATAATTGTATTGCATGAATATGGTTATTTTCTTTAGTACTAAGATGAGGAAAGTAGGGCTGAAATATATTCAGTAAGTTATCAAATATAACTTACAACTCTGAATCCAGGGCTCTTACATTGGAACCAGGAGCAGAAAAAAGGATTCCATGTCTCCTTTTCTCTCACTTCCTAAAATTTAATATTTGTTCCCATCACTCTACATTTCAATATGTTTATCTGCTGTAATGCTAGTATCTTTTTAACTATTAGAGCCTTTTTGTTTGCTTGTCTCCATAGGTAGTTTGAAAGAAGCCAATCTGGCTCCTAAAGTTCTAACTCCATCGTCACTGCTAGTGAGGCCAGGGGCACTCAGGTGGAAGTAACATCAATTGCAATCTAGTAAAGGTGTAGCTTTTTTTTGAAGAACTATTGAGGTTATTTAATTTAGTGGAAAAAAAAAGCATGAAAAAGCAAACAAAAATGGCATTATGTCTTATTAACCTTTTCTCATATATGTTCCTCTGTCAGTTGTACTATAACGAAGCCAAATAGGTTTCCCTTATATTCATCAAATAAAAGTGATAACTACCTATATATAAACACACTCATGCGTCTATGAGGAATAATTAAATGATGCAAGTAAGCTCTTCAGGTAAAAAATACATTCATTGCAAAGTGCAAGAGGTGTTTACCTTCTAGACACTCAAATGTGACTAAAGACTGAAACAAAGTGAAAGGAATTTAATTAATTTCAAAGGATATTGTTGGCAATTATGGTCAAGACAGCTCCTTCTATCAAGTGTAAAACATAGCAAAATTTATTTTATAAATGCTTTTACTATTTCTTAAATTTGAAGAATATTGAAGAGAAAACATTTCAATTGGCAGAATAGGAAAGAAAAAAAAAAAAAAGATTTAAATGTCCAAAGAAGTAACTGTCATATATTGCTGTAAAGATATGAAGTAACCTGATTAAATTTTTCTTTTAATTTTTGTATAATTTTAAACTTTACTCTCTATTTATTGCAAATATTTGCTATATTCACCAAGTATTACAATATATCCATGTAGCCTACTAGTTTATACCTGCTATTTCCTCACTTCTATATTACCCCATTGTCAAACTGGGAACCCATCACTAGAGAACACAAAGGAAATTTTCCTTCACTCTTGGTGGGAATGTAAACTGATAAAACCACTATGAAAAGCAATATGGTGTTTACACAAAAAAGTAAAACTATAACTGCCATACAACTCAGTAATTCTACTCCTGGATATATATCTGAATACTAATTCAAAAATACTACTACAAAAGTACTAATTCAAAAAGATACATGCACCTAAATGTTTATAGTAACATTAGTTACAATTGTCAAAATATGAAATCAACCTAAGTGTTCACCAACAGATGAATGGATAAAGAAGATATGGTAAATATATATACACTGGAATACTATTTGCAAATAAAAATAACATTTTTTCTCATTTGTAGCAACTTGGATGGACTTAGAGGGTACTATGCTAAGTGAAATGAGTCAGTAAGAGAAAGACAAATATTATATGGTATCATTTGTATGTGGGATCTAAAAAATGCAGCAAATTAGTGAATATAGCAAAAGAGAGGCAGGCACAGATACAGAGAACAAACTAGTATTTGGTAGCCTCATATCTTGAATACAGAAAGAAACGGGATTTTGTAGCCTGTTGAGGAAGTGTGCAAGGATGACCTATTTTAAAAGATGAGATAAGTCACATACAGAAAGTATTGTACAAAGCATGGCTTTGGAAATGCAAATTCAGGAGTAATCTTATTTTCTCCCCATCCAAAAAAATAAAAAATAAACAAACAAACAGTAGCTGTTTATGTGTCCCACACTAACTAGAGAGCTATTATAGGATTTATTTCAAGATGAAGAGAAAATATAGATATATCAAAGCATATGAAGAAATTACTATAGCATATATTCAGTTCAGTTCAGTTGCTCAGTCATGTCCGACTCTCTGTGACCCCGTGAATCGCAGCACACCAGGCCTCTCTGTCCATCAACAACTCCCAGAATTCACTCAGATTCACGGCAATCGAGTCAATGATGCCATCCAGCCATCTCATCCTCGGTCGTCCCCTTCTCCTCCTGCCCCCAATCCCTCCCAGCATCAGAATCTTTTCCAATGAGTCAAATCTTTGCACAAGGTGGCCAAAGTCCTGGAGTTTCAGCTTTAGCATCATTCCTTCCAAAGAAATCCCAGGGCTGATCTCCTTCAGAATGGACTGGTTGGATCGCCTTGCAGTCCAAGGGACTCTCAAGAGTCTTCTCCAACACCACAGTTTAAAAGCATCAATTCTTCGGCACTCAGCCTTCTTCATAGTCCAACTCTCACATCCATACATGACCACTGGGAAAACCATAGCCTTGACTAGACGGACCTTAGTAGGCAAAGTAATGCCTCTGCTTTTGAATATGCTATCTAGGTTGGTCATAACTTTTCCTCCAAGGAGTAAACGTCTTTTAATTTCATGGCTGCAGTCACCATCTGCAGTGATTTTGGAGCCTCAGAAATTAAAGTCTGACACTGTTTCCACTCTTCCCCATCTCTTTCCCATGAAGTGATGGGACCAGATGCCATGATCTTCGTTTTCTGAATGTTGAGCTTTAAGCCAACTTTTTGACTCTTCTCTTCCACTTTCATCAAGAGGCTTTTTAGTTCCTGTTCACTTTGTGCCATAAGGGTGGTATCATCTGCATATCTAAGGTTATTGATATTTCTCCCAGCAATCTTGATTCCAGCTTGTACTTCATCCATCCTAGGATTTCTCATGATGTACTCTACGTATAAGTTAAATAAGCAGGGTGACAATATACAGCCTTGACGTACTCCTTTTCCTATTTGGAACCAGTCTGTTGTTCCATGTCCAGTTCTAACTGTTGCTTCCTGACCTGCATACAGATTTCTCAAGAGGCAGGTCATTAAATCCAAAGAAAAAGTAAAAAATTGGACTTCCACAGGGATGTTTAAGTATCAACTTAATGCATATGTAGCATAACTATATATTAAAACAGATTGATACATTTAATATAAATCAATATTTTAAATTTATTCTGTCAATATACTTTTTATTCAAAATTTAGCTTCTATGAGCAAAGTAATAGTTGTTAAAAATAAATTATATTTTCAAAATACTTCATTAATAGGAGTAACTGTCATTTCATTTTACAGAATTACTAAAGTTTGGTTTCAAACCACCTCAATAAAGTGAATCACAAAGATTTTTGGTTTCCATTGAATATAAAACATGTTTACAAGATACCATGGTCTATCAATTGTGCAACATCATCATGTCTAAAAACATAATGTACTTATTTCAATTTAAAAATACTTTTTGCTAAAAGATGCTAATCATCGAGTCTTAAAGCAGCAGTAATAACATAAACTATCAGTGATTAAAGATCACCATAATAAAAATAATAAAACAAAATATTTGAAAAATTACCTATTACACAGAGACAGAATGTGAGAAAATGCTGTTGGAAAAATGGCCCCAATAGATTTACTCTATGCAGAATTGGGGCTTCCATTGTGGCTTAGATGGTAAAGAATTGTCTGCAATGCAGGAAACCCAGGTTCCAATCCTGAGTAGGGAAGATTCCCTGGAGAAGGGAATAGTAACCCACTCCAGTATTCTTCCATGGAGAATCCCTTGGACAAAGAAGCCTCGCAGACTACAGCCCATAGGGTGGTAAAGAGTTGGAAACAACTGAACAACTAGTACTTTCATGAAGAAATGCCACAAATATTTAATTAATAAAAAGCAAATATCAATAAAGCATAATGAACCAAAGTGCAATAAAATTATATATACAATTTTATTATGAAGTATATATATATAATTATATTATAAAGTATATATAATTATTTATATATAAAGTATATATATATTTAAAATTATATTTAAAGTAAAGTATATACAATCATATATGTATAATATATTTTATACTATATAATATATAAAATATATATTATATATTATACATATATATATGAAGCTGAAACTCCAGTACTTTGACTACCTGATGTGAAGAGCTGACTCACTGGAAAAGACCTTGATACTGGGAAAGATTGAAAGCAAGAAAAGAAGGGTATGACAGGATGAGACGGTTGGATGGCATCACTGAAACAGTGGACATGAGTTTGAGTCAACTGCAGGAGTTGATGATGGACAGGGAGGCCTGATGTGCTCCAGTCCATGGGGCCACAAAGAGTTGGACACCACTGAGTGACTGAACTGAACTGGTGATGTCCATGTGTAGAGTCTCTTGTGTTGTGTGAAGAGGGTGTTTGCTATGAACAGTGCATTCTCTCGGCAGAACTCTATTAGCCTTTGCCTTGCTTCATTCTGTACTCCAAGACCAAATTTACTTGTTACTCCAGGTGTTTCTTGACTTCCTACTTTTGCATTCCAGTCCCCTATAATGAAAAGGACATCTTGTTTGGGTGTTAGTTCTAGGTCTTGTAGGTCTTCATAGAACAGTTCAACTTCAGCTTCTTCAGCATTACTGATCGGGGCATAGACTTGAATTACCATGATATTGAATGGTTTGCCTTGGAAACAAACAGAGATCATTGTGTCATTTTTGAGACTGCATCCAAGTACTGCATTTCGGAGAGTTGTATCATAAAGAAGGCTGAATACCAAAGAACTGATGCTTTTGAACTGTGGTGTTGGAGAAGACTCTTGAGAATTCCTTGGACTGCAAAGAGATCAAACCAGTCAATCCAAAAGGAAACCAACCCTGAATATTCATTTGGAGGACTGATGCTGAAGATGAAACTCCCATATTAGGCCACATGATGCAAAGATCCGACTCTTAAGAAAAGACCCCGAGGCTGGGAAAGATTGAAGGGAAGAGGATAAAGGGATGACAGAGGATGAGCTGGTTGGATGGCATCACTGACTCAGGAGAGTATATACATGCTAAGTCTCTCCAGTCGTGTCTGACTCTTTGACAACTGTAGCTAGTCTGGCTCCCCTGTCAATGATGTTATCCAGGCATAAATACTGGAGTGGGTTGCCATTTCCTTCTTTAGAGGATCTTTCTGACCTGGGATCAAACCAGCATCTCTTACATCTCCTGCATTAGCAGGCAGGTTCTTTACCAGCAATGCCACCTGGTTTGAGAAAACTCCAGGAGACAGTGAAGGACAGGGGAAGCCTGAAGTTCAGCAGTTCATGGGGTCACAAAGACCAGGACATGGCTGAGCAACTGAACCACAAAAATATGTGAATACTTATAAACAGTTATGCAGTGTTAGAACAAAACCTGCCCTGTCTCCCTATACACTGCATAGCATTTTTACACTTTTGAAAATATTGACATGTCATGACTTGAAGATTACTAGAATGTGAGCAATTAACACCATGCTCAGATTTTATATCTTGTGGGAACTGGTTACTTTGCAAATATCTTAAGAACATTTGGTGTTAAATGATTATGACAGTATCATACAAAATTCACACACATTTTGTTCATAGAGAAACACTGACAAAATATCTATGGTTAAAAAATTTGAAAGAAAATATTAATTTAATAATTTTCCCATTAAACTTATGACCATTGAAGGATATCTCCAGATGTTAGACTAAAATTTAAAATGACTATAAAGCATATTTTTAAAATGGGAGATGAATATACGTGTATATATAAACTTTCACAGCTAATTTTTTTTCTTTATCTTTTCTTGTTTTTCTTATTTTGGTAACTTTCTGCTGTTTCTAAAGAGAAAAATAGATATTATATACATAATATATTATTTTACTCTCCAACAAGAGTTTCAACTCTGGATAATAATATTTGCCAACTAAATTTAACTTATTCTGTATAAAAATAGTACTTTATTAGAATACCTAGCTGTGGAGGGGAGCCATGCACAGTCTGCTTAAATTAATTAAAAAAAATAAACTCTGTTACATACCCAGGAACATGTTAGCAAGAGTTTTGATAAAGCATATATATACATATATATATTCAGTATATCTGCTTTTATAGAATTTCAATTGCATCTCATATGTAAAATGTGTTTTTGGGGTGTTTTTGTGTTAACGTTTTATTATATCTGGAATCTACTTTACAGTATTCTCCAGAGCCCTGAAAAGTCTATGCATTTTACCTGTGAATGAGGCTAATTATAAAAATTACCTAAGAATGTAGTGAGAACAGAAAGAGCTAAAAACTTAAAAAGCATTCCCCTTAGATCTTGACATATCTCTAGATGAGATCATTTCAGTTATGTGCTTCATTTTCAACAAAGGTTGATTCAGACATGTGAATCAATAACAGTTTGAATTTTATTTATATTGAAAAGATAAATATTATAAAATTATTAAGGTCATTTTTGCTGTGCAGATTTCACACTATATCAGGATGAATCTCGCACACATAATTTTCCCTGTTCTGTCTATCTCAATCCCCTGGAATAATGATAATCTATCATAGAGATGATATGCTTAACACATTGGTTTTAACAAAGGTCTCTTGCACTCCAGACAGATTACTTCATTTCATTCATCCTGTTTTACCTGTGAATGAGGTTAATTATGATAATTGCTGCCTAAGAATGTGGTGAGAAATGAAAGAGCTAAAAATTTAAAAAGCGCTTCACTTATATCTTGGCACTCTGTAAGTAGTAATTAGATATTAGCTACTTGTACCAGTATTTTTAAGGTTGATATAATTGAGTTTAATCTTCATGTCTTTCGAAACTTAAAAACTGACTTTTGCAAGCACCTAAAGTCAAAAGGCATCATGAGAAACATATTGTGACATACATCTTAAAAATCAGTAAATATATCATTTGTGGAGCTTATTGAGAGTAATGTGAGAGTCACTTTTTGAGATTTTGAAATTATTTCTAATATAAACAATATAAGAATGTTTCAACCTTATATTATTGTCTTTTAGTGTATTTCAGTATCAACATACTATAACTATAAACAGTCAACTGATATACCTTGACACCTGAAATTCCATTAAATTCAGTGTAATCACTGTTCTTTCATAAAAAAAAAAAATTTGAATCCTTGATCTACTTTCTGGTGTCTACTTATACCTCTATGTTTACATTTGCATTGAATTCTTGATCTCATTTGCTACAGCTACTCTCTTCTCCAGGGCTTTCCTGAAAGCTCAGCTGGTAAAGAATCCACCTGCAATGCCGGAGACACAGATGATTCCTAGGTTTGAGCCTCCTCCCTGGAGGAGGGCATGACAATCCACTCTAGTACCCTTGCCTGGAAAATCTCATGGGCAGAGAAGCTTTCTGGGCTGCAGTCCATGGGGTTACAAAGACTCAGACAGAACTGAGGGACTAAGCACAGCACACAGCACATAGGTATATAAAGAATATTTGTTGAAAGAAAGGTGAATTGTGAAGAGTTAATTTCTCTAGTTACTTTACTTTATACCCCAATCTTTTCCTTCTCACAATACTCAAAACCTGCCTGAATGAACTTAACAATAGTTACTAAACAATAGAAGCAAAATTAATTTAAGTGTTTAGTACATTAATATCAATGCATGATATCATATTCATACATGTTTATATAATGAATGTAAATAAACCTGTTTGTGATTTTCATGGCTCTCAGAACAACTTATAACTCTTTTAAGATAAGAAAAGTGATAGTGGAACTAAATTTATTTCCCCCTTTTCCATAATAGCAATAGCAGGAGATACATCAGGTAATGTGCTTTTGGTTATCTGTATGAAGTCATATATTCAATAATCATAGAGCAAGCTTGCTATTTTAAATGCAAATTGGGAAGAAAAAGTTTTCTGCTTTGTGTGTGTATTCACTTCCAATGTTCTTGTTTCTATTCAATAAGTTATCTCATTCCATCTGGTATGGAACACTGTGGTGTTATTTGCACTGTCATCTAGATTGTTTATGTATAGATACAGTAGGGGAGAACACTTGTTTGATCATGTGAAGTTATGTTAAAATAAGACAAATAAATGCCCACAGGTAGTTCATCAAGGTGAAAATTAAGCTGTCTTTCTAAACTAGAAGTCGAAAGCAAGGAAACAACATAAAAATAAGAAAAGAAAGGTGTCTGTGTATAAAGAGAAATTGAGTGAATCAGGCAGACACTGAGCATGGAATCTAAGTATCCTGAAAGAGTGTTTGAAATGTTAAGATTCATTCTTGTCTCTTTTCTTAATGACTTCCCCATCTTCATCAAAAATTGCTACAATAACATTTACCAGATATTTAGGACACAAATGTAAAGACCATACTCTAGGACACAAAATTGTAAATAACCTTCTTTGTAAGATTCTTCTAAAAGGATGAGAAATTATTCCACAGGTGAGAACATTAAATAAATGTGAAATAAAATCAAAATTAGAAAATACTCTGGACACACTTTCAAAGGATTTGTAATTAATTCTTCAGAGCAGAAGCCCTCCCTCCTAACAAATATGTATCACTTACTCACTTATATGATTTACAGTATCCTAGATCAATTAGATCACCCACCTATAAAAAGCAACTCAAAATATTCCAGCTTAAATAAGATGAAACTTTAGCTTTCATGTGAAAGAATTCTCAAGTTGGGCAGGTAGGATGATTCTCAAAATCATCAGGAACATAGGTTCTAGCTGTCTTCTACTTTGTCTTAGCAAATGGCTTTTAATTTCAAAGTCATTGCAAGGTCCTAGAAAACACTTGAAACTTACATCCCTCCCTCTGCGTTTGAGGAAGCAGAGGTGAAGTAAGGTGGGTAATGAGGCTGTATACTCTTGCCTGGAAAATCCCATGGATGGAGTAGCCTGGTAGGCTACAGTTCATGGGGTTGCAAAGAGTTGGACACGACGGAGCAACTTCACTCACTCACTCATTACAACTCCCACTAAACAACTGCTTGTAGTCAGAGTCAGTCACAAGTTTATAGCTAATGGCAGGGGAGACTGAGAACTATAGTCTATCAGCTTGTAAAACTGACACAACCAACAGCACAGTGTTACTGTTATTAAGGAGGAACAGGTGAAGGGGTATATGTGTTGGCAAATAAGTCTCTGCCAAGGTCTTCAGTAGAGTTATACTACACTTTATTTTCTAGGTATTAAAAAATTACCCTTATCTATATTGTTTTATAATCAACATGTAATGATGGGATTATTTTCCCAAACCATGAGGTTTTATAAACCATTAGGCTTAATAAACCATTGCATTTAGTAATAAATTACCTGGATTCCTGTTTGTTCTTTATCATAATATTTTTATATATGATTTTGGGAGGTTATTTCATGGCACTGAGCTGTCAATTTATTTAATCCAAAATGCCTATTATTTTTAAATTTGATTACCCATCAAAATGTTTGCTGTCCTTTATATGTTTTTCTACTTGACACACATAAAATGATCACATACTGATAAACATTTTTCTGGAAACTACCACAGTCATAATCCTAAATGTAATTTAGAAGGTAAATTCTAATACAATTTTTTTTAAAAAGTAGACACTATATTTAACAGTAATATATTCTAAACAATTGATAGTTTCCTAAATTTTCATTTTCATTGTGACTTTCAATAAATATAATGTGAATTTAATTTGTTTTCATAATAAGTGATTGGTAAATTCATTAATTCACTTTACAAATAATCACCTATTATGTGTCTATTATTCAAGTGCTTAAAATATATAGTAAGAAAATAGCAATGGATTAGTTTATCAGTTAATAGAAAAAATATGTATATAAGACAAGAAATATGGTTGTATGGAAGCATATAGCTAACAGAATAATTATTTTCAACAGATATAGGAACACTTTTCTTAGCAGGATTGGAGTGGCTATCAACTATCCACATAAAGTTGGTGGAAAGAACATTGGACATATGAATCTGGAGTTCTGGTGAGAAGAGTTAGTTTTAGCATAAATCTTTGGAACACATCAGCATATTGACAAAGCCATGGAAATGGATATGAAGTTAGAATCCCAACATAAAAAGAGAAAACTTGTAATGTTAATCATCATGATATACAAGCATCCATCCAAAGATGTTGAAAAGAAGTAGATAGGGAGAGACAGGGAAAAGAAAACAAGCACTTCTGGAAAATGTTTAAGTGAAAGTACAGTTTCCCGGAGAAAGATGTGTTCAGTTCAGTTGTTCAGTCCTGTTTGACTCTTTGCAACCTTGTGGACTGAAGCATGCCAGGCTTCCCTGTCCATAACCAACTACCAGAGCTTACTCATGTCCATTGAGTCAGTGATGCCATTCAATAATCTCATCCTCTGTTATCTGCTTCTCCCCCTGTCTTAAATCTTTCCCAGCATCAGGGTCATTTCTAATGAGGAAGTTTTTCTCATCAGGTTGCCAAAGTTTTGGAGTTTCAGCTTCAGCTGAATATTCCAGAAAGTGAGTCCTTCAGTGAATATTCAGGATTGATTTCCTTTAGGATGGACTGGTTGAGTCTCCTTGCAAGCCAAGGAACTCTCAAGATCTCCAACAACACAGTTCAAAAGTATCAATTCTTCAGCATGCAACTTTCTTTATAGTCCAACTCAAACATCCATAAATGACTACTGGAAAAACCATAGCTTTGACTAGATGGATCTTTGTTGGCAAAGTAATGTCTGCTTTTTAATATGCTGTCTAGGTTCATCATAGCTTTCCTTCCAAGGAGCAAGAGTCTTTTAATTTCATGGCTGGAGTCACCATCTGCAGTGATTTTTGAACACAAGAAAATAGTCTGTCACTGTTTCCACTGTTTCCCCATCTATTTGCCATGAGGTGATGGGACCAGATGCCGTGATCTTCATTTTCTAATGCTGAGTTGTAAGCTAACTTTTTCACTCTCCTCTTTCACTTTCATCAAGAGGCTCTTTAGTTCTTCCACACTTTCTGCCATATGGTGGTTCATCTGCATACGTGAAGTTATTGACATTTCTCCTGGCAATCTTGATCCCAGCTTGTGCTTCATCCAGTCTGGTATTTCACATACTGTAAACTGCATAGAAGTTAAATAAACGGTGACAATATTCAGCCTTGACATACTTCTTTCCTAATTTGGAACCAGTCTATTGTTCCATGTCCAGTTCTAACTGTTACTTCTTCACCTGCATACAGATTTCTCAGGAGGCAGGTCAGATGGTCTGGTATTCCCATCTCTTTCAGAATTTTCCACAATTTATTGTGATCCATACAGTCAAAGGCTTTGGCATAGCCAATAAAGCAGAAATAAATGTTTTTCTGGAACTCTCTTGCCGTTTCGATGATCCAAGGGATGTTAGCAATTTGATGTCTGGTTCCTCTGCCTTTTCTAGATTCAGCTTTAACATCTGAAAGTTCATAGTTCACATACTTTTGAAGCCTGGCTTGGAGAATTTTGAACATTACTTTGCTAGTGTGTGAGATGAGTGCAATTGTGCGGTTTTTGAACATTCTGTGGCATTGCCTTTCTTTGGGATTGGAATGAAAACTGAGCTTTTCCAGTCCTGTTCCCATTGCTGAGTTTTCCATATATGCTGGTATATTGAGTGCAGCACTTTCGCAGCATCATCTTTCAGGATTTGAAATAGCTCAACTGGAATTCTATCACCTCCACTTGCTTTCTTCATAGTGATTCTTCCTATGGCCCGCTTGACTTCACATTCCATGATGTCTGGCTCTAGGTGAGTGATCACACCATCATGGTTATCTGGATTATTAAGATCTTTTTTATTAATAGTTATTCTGTGTATTCTTGGCACCTTATTAATATCTCTTGTTTCTGTTAGGTCCATATTGTTTCTGTCTTTATTGCTCCCATCTTTACATGAAATTTCCCCTTGGTATCTCTAATTTTCTTAAGGAGATCTCTAGTCCTTTCCATTCTATTATTTTCGTCTATTCCTTTGCACTGATCACTGAAGAAGGCTCTCTTATCTCTCCTAGCTATTCTTTGGAACTCTGCTTTCAAATGGATATATCTTTCCTTTTCTCCTTGCCTTAGCTTCTATTCTTTTCTCAGCTATTTTTAAGGCCTCCTCAGACAACCATTTTGTCTTTTGCATTTCTTTTACCTGGGGATGGATTTGATCACTGCCTCCTGTACAATGTCACGAACTTCTGTCCATAGTTCATCAAGCACTCTGTCTATCAGATCTAGTCCCTTGAGTCTATTTTGCACTTCCACTATATAGTCATAAGGGATTTGATTTAGGTCATACCCGAATGGTCTAGTGGTTTTCCAGACTTTCATCAATTTAAGTCTGAATTGCCACTAAGGAGCTCATGATCTGAATCACAGTCAGCTCCTGGCCTTCTTTTGGCTGATTGTATAGAGCTTCTCCATCTTTGGCTGCAGATAATATAATCAATATGATTTCAATATTGATCATCTGAAGAGTGGTCATTTCTAAATGCTGCTAATTGTAAGCTGAGGCCTGGTAAACAGCCACTAGATTCACCAATATGGAGGGCAATGAAGAACTTGATAAAAACATTTTCAGAAAAATTGTGTTGGGGGCAAAGCTAGATTGAAGTAGATCAGGAGAGAATTATTAACTCATATATATGGAATCTAGAAAGATCATACCAACGATCCTTTGTGCAGGGCAGAAAAGAAGACACAGACATAAAGAACAGAGTTTTGGACACAGTATGAAAAGAAGATGGTGGGATGATTTGAGAGAATAGCATTGAAACATATACATTACTATATGTAAAATACATGGCAGGTGGGAGTTTGATGTATGACACAGGGAATCCCAAACTGGAGCTCTGTGACCACCAAGAAGGACGGAGTGCCAAAGGAGGTGGGGGGGTGGCTCACAAGGGAGGGGTCACAGGTGTGCCTATGGGTGATTCATGTTCATGTATGGCAGAGGCCATCACAAAATTGTAAAGTAATTATCCTCCAATTAAAGTAAATAAATAAATTTTAAAAGAGAGAAAAGGGAAGAAAGAAACCTAGCATTTCAAAAAAAGATGACTTTTTATGGAATTTTACTGTGAGGGGATTTATGTATTTGCAGTGCCTGTAAATGACATCAAGATTTGTCTGATTGCCTAAAAAATTGAAAATATGACCTGCCATATTGATAACATTTGAGAAAAGGGCATAATAAATGATACAAACACAAAAAGGGACAAGTACTGGATCAATGGCCATACACTAGCTAGAAGAAATAAGAGCGAGTGTGTAAGAAGACAGAATGGCTTTCATTTGACTACAGATGATTGACAGCTCATGTACTATGGCATAGAGCTGGGATTAGAGAGAGAGGTGTCAAGAATGACAGTCCTGACTTATGTTACAGAATAAATCTAGTTGGGCTGTCCTGGTGATTCCTATGGTAAAGAATCCGCCTATAATACAGGAGACCTGAGGTTGATCCTTGGGTGAGTAAGATCTCCTGGAGAAGGAAATGGCTACCCACTCTAGTATTCTTGCTTGGAGAATTCCATGGACAGAGGAGCCTGGTGGGCTAGAATACATGGGGTCGCAAAGAGTCAGACACGACTGAGTGACTAAGCACACTCACATGAATCCTTTACCAAAACCAAAATATGAGTTTATTATGAAATGGATTGTGTTTGATCTGCCTGAAAGGTATTGAAGTGAAGTTATGCACTAGTTACTTAGATCAGTTCAGTTCAGTTGCTCAGTGGTGTTCAAATCTTTTCTACCCTGGGACTGCAGCATGCCAGGATTCCCTGTCCAGCACCACCTCCCGGAGTTTGCTCAAACTCTGGTTCACACCAAGTCCATTATGCCATCTAAGCATCTCATCCTCTGTCATCCCCTTCTCCTCCTGCCCTCAATCTTTCCCAGCATCAGGGTCTTTTCAAATGAATCAGCTCTTCATATCAGGTGGCCAAAGTATTGGAGTTTCAGCTTCAACATCAGTCCTTCAATGAACACCCAGGACTGATCTTTAGGATGGACTGGCTGGGTCTCCTTGCAGTCCAAGGGACTCTCAACAGTCTTCTCCAACACCACAGTTCAAAAGCATCAATCCTTCAGTGCTCAGCTTTCTTTATAGTTCAACTCCCATCCATACATGACCACTGGAAAAACTATAGCCTTGACTGGACGAACCTTTGTTGGCATAGTAATGTCTCTGGTTTTTAATATGCTGTACAAGTTGATCAGAGACTTTCTTCCAAGGAGCAAGTGTCTTTTAATTTCATGGATGCAGCCACCTTCTGGAGTGATTTTGAAGCCCAAGAAAATAAAGTCTCTCACAGTTTTCATAGCCTTGACTGGACGAACCTTTGTTGGCATAGTAATGTCTCTGGTTTTTAATATGCTGTATAAGTTGATCAGAGACTTTCTTCCAAGGAGCAAGTGTCTTTTAATTTCATGGATGCAGCCACCTTCTGGAGTGATTTTGAAGCCCAAGAAAATAAAGTCTCTCACAGTTTTCATTGTTTCCCCATTTATTTGCCATGAAGTGATGGCACTGGATGCCATGATCTTACTCTTCTGAATGGTGAGTTTTAAGTCACCTTTTCACTATCCTCTTTCACTTTTATCAAGAGGCTCTTTAGTCCTTCACTTTCTGCCATAAGGGTGGTATCATCTGCATATCTGAGGTTATTGATATTTCTCCCAGCAATCTTGATTCCAGCTTGTGCTTCATCCTGCTTGCCATTTCTCATGATGTACTCTGCATATAAGTTAAATAAGCAGGGTGACAATATACAGCTTTGACATACTCCTTTCCCAATTTGAACCAGTCTGTTGTTCCATGTCCAGTTCTAACTGTTGCTTCTTGTCCTTCATACCAGTTTCACAGGAGGCAGGTCATGTCTGGTATTCCCATCTCTTGAAGAATTTTTCACAGTTTATTGTGATCCACATAGTCAAATGCTTTGGTATAGTCAATGAAACAGAAGTGGATATCTTTCTGAAATTCTCTTGCTTTTTCGATAATCCAACAGATATTGTCAATTTGATCTCTGGTTCCTCTACCTTTTCTAAATCCAGCTTGAATATCTGGAAGTTTTAGTTTCCCATACTGTTAAAGCCTGGCTTGGAGAATTTTGAGCATTACTTTTGTAGTGTGTAAGATGACTGTAGTAGTTTGAACATTCCTTGGCATTGATTTTCTTTGGGATTGGAATGAAAACTGACCTTTTCCAGTCCTGTGCCCACTGTTGAGTTTGCCAAATTTGCTGGTAAATTGATTGCAGCACTTTCACAGCATCATCTTTTAAATAGCTCTGCTGTAATTCCATAACCTCCACTAGTTTTGTTCATAGTGATGTTTCCTAAGGTCCACTTGACCTCACACTCCAGGACGTCTGGTTCTAGGTGAGTGATCACACCATTGTGGTTATTTGGGTTATTAAGACCTCTTTTGTATAGCTCTTCTGTGTATTCTTGCCATTTCTTGGTTACATAAGAATATATGCAATATATGTAAATACGAACTAGAGTTATACATGTATTATTTAATCTGAGATTTGTCTGTCATTAATCATAAAATAGTGACTGGTTAGTTTCAGGATACAAGATGAAAAGTGATAGAGGGCTTAAGTGTAAGCCATGTTGTATTCAGGCTATATACATATCTTTTAAAAAGTTCTAACAGTGTAAATAATTCATTTTATTTTAGTCTGCCAGTTTTAAAGTTATTTTATTTATTAATTATTATTATATCTTCTTTAATTTCACTAGTAGCATTCCTTCGTTGATTTTATATAGCTCTCTAAGAAAAAAATTTTCTCAAAATCTTGTTAGTAAATGTGTCTCAGTTTATGTTATCTTTACCATAACTGAAATGAATTGCTTTAAGCAATCTACTTTCAAAAATAAGCTGCTGTCAATGTACAGACAATCCTTAACTCACTCCCTAGATTTTTCTACTATATTTATTGTCTTGTATACATATTGCAAAATTTTATTTTTTTACAAACTTTATCTTTCATTTGTCCCCAACAAATATAATATATTTGACCACTTTTCATCCTCTTCAACCATTATCATAGTTGTACTAAATCACTCCAATTGTGCTTCTTGAAAAAAAAAAAACAAAACCTTTTTGTGTTGGTTTTTGAAATAGAATTTCTCAGTACAAATGTCAGTGGTTTCTTTCTTCATAGAAACCAAATATTGGCTAAAATGGAGGAAAAAAAGTTTTTTGATAATACTGTCCTTTAATATTTCTGCATGTGTAATTTCCTACAAATTTTAATGCCTCTGAAAAGTTATAGAATAGTTTTTACTAAGGAAAATAAAGTCCACAAGAATTTATATCAGACTTGTCCTTTGGTTGCAATATATGTAATGCATTTGGCTTTAGCTATGAGTCTGTTAAGCTTATATTTCAAACATATTAGCTTGAAATTCTATTCCATCTTTGAGAAAAACAAGATATTAAACATAGTCTCTGAAATTGTTCTTTGATACAAGACTTTATATCCAGAGGAAACAGTACATGTGGGATGCTTCTCCCTCACTTTGTTATATATATTGAATAAAAGCATTCTTGAAAACATTTTGAAAGGTATTACAGGATAAATGAGAAAACTCCATAAACACTATAAAACAAAAATAGGTCCAGATCAGTGATTTCTACTGGCCTATATCTATCTGTAGGTATAGATAAATATAAATCTTCCTTTCTGCTGTATACTTTTGTTCTGAACATAATATGTGGAGGTGAATGCAATTTAAAGATTTTAGTAGACCTAAAATATATTTCTAGAAATACATTTTCATACATGTATAGTTAATTAATTTTATTAGGCCACAGTTTTTAACAAATGTTTCTTAGTTTATATAATATATATGCACTGAAATATTTCAATTTTTTAATAACTATTTTTACAGAGAGAAGGCAGTGTCACCCCACTCCAATACTATTGCCTGGAAAATCCCATGGACAGAGGAGCCTGGTAGGCTGCAGTTCATGGGGTTGCTAGGAGTCGGACACGACTGAATGACTTCACTTTTACTTTTCACTTTCATGCATTGGAGAAGGAAATGGTAACCCACTCCAGTGTTCTTGCCTGGAGAATCCCAGGGACAGGGAGCCTGGTGGGCTGCCATCTCTGGTGCCCCACAGAGTAGGACACGACTGAGGTGACGCAGCAGCAGAAATCTGCATGAGGAAGATTTAGAGACTAGAATAATCTCTACCTCAGATTCAATATTTCAGAGGCCCTTTTTCTAAGAGTTTTTATAACACTATATAAAAGCCAAAATCTAAATTAGGTGTGGGTTAATTCTTGTGGCAAAATATTAACTTCAAAGCTATTTTAAAAAGAGAAAGAAAATATTGTTTGTGAAGTTGGTCATCTAACTAATCTTGTTATCACTTCTGTAAGAGTCACAGTTTTGGATTATATTCTTATGAAAGGGAAAACATTAGAATAATACTTTTTGATATGTGAGGCCTTGGATAAAGGAGCATTGCAATGTTAGGATAATCTCAGCTAAGGCCTGTAAGAATGCTGTAATAAACCTGCTTGGTTTCCCTTTGGAAGCAAAGAAGTATCTGTGACAGGTAGATAATTATCCACAACTCTTTACTTCCTATTTATGTTATAATTATGTGATGCTGCAATGCCTACTGCTAGTTACATGGGATTGGACATGTAAAGGAATATGGTTGTATAATTCTAACTGAAACTTTAAAACATATGTAAATTTTTTGTCAGCTTTCTCAAGTTTGCCAGGTGAAAAGCATGCCCTCAGGGAGCCATTGTTCCTTCTGCTTGATATTCAGAATGAAGACACGTGGATCATAGAGACACATAAGAGATACCAACGCATTGAATGACGTAGAAGAAATGAATAAATTCCTAGTTACCTATAACCTACCAAGACCAACTCATGAAGAAATGGAAAATCTGAACACACTAATAATTGATAAGGAGATTGAATCAGAATATTTTCCAAGTAAAATCTTGGCTCTACTCTTTGGCATCTCCTTAACAAAGTTTCTCAAATTTCATTTAGAGTAGGAATTAGATTTCTAAATGCTATTGCCTGTTTATTAATTTTATGGTATTGAGTATTTCCCTTAAAGTATTTCATATTTTATTTGGTTTTACTGAGAATGTTTAATGATGTTAACTATATTTTATTAAAATTTGAATAATGTCTATTTTATTTTTAAGAGACTTAAAGCATAATATAAAGTCTATAACAAATGGTTCTATTCCTTAGCATAATGGACCTTGCCATAAACACAAGAAAATAAGATTGACTATATTTGTAAGTATGAAAAAGAACACTTTAAACGTTTGGGTTTTTGGGGACTTAAAGGAACCCAATTTTATAGTCTCAAATGTTTCTATATAAACCTATTCTACTTACCCAGAGGCAATTTTTTTTGTTCTAAAATTCCTTGAGCTATGCAATAACAGTGTTAGTTGCTCAGTCATATCCAACTCTTTGTGACCCCATGGACTATAGCCCGCCAGGCTCCTTTGTCCTTGGATTTCTCCCAGCAAGAATACTGGAGTGGGTAGCCATTCCCTTCTCCAGAGGACCTTCCTGATCCAGGGATCAAACCTGGGTCTTCCACATTCCAGGCAGATTCTTTACCGTCTGAACCACCAGGGAAGCCATGCAATAATGTTAACAGTTACATTAGAAAATCTTTCAAAATAATCTTAAATTTATAAAAATATTTTATGAGTTTTGTATTTGCAGTTTTTATTTTGATGAGTGAAAACTCTAACCTATTCAATATTAACTCATGTGTCTATGGATCTAAAGAAATTACAAAAATATCAACTTTATTTTCGCTAAGGTAGTCAAGCCTTGAGGCAATGGATTCTAGAAAATTTTACAAATTTGGTGTTATATCTCTCAATAATATATATTCATCATATCAAGGGAAATTTTTAAAGAGATTGGATATAATGTTTGACATTCTAACTCTTTCTTGACAAAACTGCCATAATAGTAGCAAAAAGAGGTGTATTTTCACAATATCTTATAAAATGACTTAAATAATAACACTTTATTACTTACACAGCAAGCATTCTGGAGACAGGGATGTTCAAATTAATTACTTTATCTAAGAGCAATAATTCTGGAAGTCCCAGATAGAATCCCATACATGCATTTATATGGCTTTGGCATGCATTAGTTAATTATATTAGACTTTAAACTAATTTCTTTTTACCTCTAGGTCTGGAGGAGGGACTCAATTTTCTTAAGGACATTACCATACCTTATCTTGGAAATTCAGGATCTATTACTAAAGAAGAAAATACAGCATGTCTTTGGATTGAACACTGAACAGTGTCTGAAACTTGAGATTATTTTGGAGGCTTAAACATAAATAAATATATATATATATTTTAATTTTTGTTTTCTTTTTATAATTTTGTAAATGAAGATTATTAACTGCTTGCTGTGGTTTAAAATAAAATTCAGTCCAGTTCAGTTCAGTCGCTCAGTTTTTTCCGACTCTTTGTGACCCCATGTATCGTAGCATGCCAGGCTTCCCTGTCCATGGCCATCTCCAGGAGTTCACTCAGATTCACGTCCATCAAGTCAGTGATGCCATCCAGCCATCTCATCCTCTGTCATCCCCTTCTCCTCCTGCCGCCAATCCCTCTCAGCATCAAAGTATTTTCCAATGAGTCAACTCTTCTCATGAGGTGGCCAAAGTACTGGAGCTTCAGCTTTAGCATCATTCCTTCCAAAGAAATCCCAGGGCTGATCTCCTTCAGAATGGACTGGTTAGATCTCCTTGCAGTCCAACGGACTCTCAAGAGTCTTTTCCAACACCACAGTTCAAAAGCATCAATTCTTCAGTGCTCAGCCTTCTTCACAGTCCAACTCTCACATCCATACATGACTACTGGAAAAACCATAGCCTTGACTAGACGGATCTTCTTCAGCAAAGTAATGTCTCTGCTTCTGAATAATAAATCCAAATGATCTCACTTGTTCCCTATTCTGGTACATAATTTACAAAATATTTTAAGCCAATATATATATTTTAAGCTAGTGTGTGTGTATGCGTGTGTGTGTGTATATATATATATATATATATATATATATATATATATATAATATTTATACTAATGACAAGAAATCAACATCCATTTATGATAAAAACTCTCCAGAAAGCAGGAATAGAAGGATTATACCTCAACATAATAAAAGCTATGTATGACAAACCCACAGCAAACATTATCCTCAATGGTGAAAAATTGAAAGTATTTCCCCTAAAGTCAGGAACAAGACAAGGGTGCCCACTTTCACTGCTACTATTCAACATAGTTCTGGAAGTTTTGGCCACAGCAATCAGAGCAGAAAAAGAAATACAAGGAATCAAAATTGGAAAACAAGAAGTAAAACTCTCTGTTTGCAGATGACATGATCCTCTACATATAAAACCCTAAACATTCCACCAGAAAATTACCAGAGCTAATCAATGAATATAGTAAAGTTGCAGGATATAAAATCAACACACAGAAATCCCTTGTATTCCTATACACTAATAATGAGAAAGTAGAAAAAGAAATTAAGGAAACAATTCCATTCACCATTGCAACAAAAAGAATAAAATACTTAGGAATATAACTATCTAAAGAAACTAAAGACCTATATATAGAAAACTATAAAACACTGGTTAAAGAAATCAAAGAAGACACTAATAGATGGAGAAATATATCATGTTCATGGATCAGAAGAATCAATATAATGAAAATAAGTATACGGCCCAAAGCAATCTACAGATTCAATGCAATCCCTATCAAGCTACCAGTGGTATTTTTCACAGAACTAGAACAAATAATTTCAAGATTTGCATGGAAATACAAAGAACCTCGAATAGTCAAAGCAATCTTGAGGAAGAAGAATGGAACTGGAGGAATCAACTTGCCTGACTTCAGGCTCTACTACAAAGCCACAGCCATCAAGAGAGTATGGTACTGGCCCAAAGACAGAAATATAGATCAATGGAACAAAATAGAAAGCCCAGAGATAAATCCACACACATATGGACAACTTATCTTTGACAAAGGAGGCAATACAATGGAATAAAGACAATCTCTTTAACAAGTGGTGCTGGGAAAACTGGTCAACCACTTGTGAAAGAATGAAACTAGAACACTTCTAACACCATACACAAAAATAAAATTAAAATGGATTAAAGATCTAAACGTAAGACCAGAAAGTATAAAACTCTTAGCGGAGAACATAGGCAAAACACTCTCCGACATACATCACAGCAGGATCCTCTATTACCCACCTCACAGAATACTGGAAATAAAAGCAAAAATAAGCAAATGGGATCTAATTAAAATTAAAAGCTTCTGCACAACAAAGGAAACTATAAGAAAGATGAAAAGACAGCCTTCTGAATGGGAGAAAATAATAGCAAATGAAGCAACTGACAAACAACTAATCTCAAAAATATACAAGCAACTTATGCAGCTCAATTCCAGAAAAATAAATGGCCCAATCAAATAATGGGTAAAAGAACTAAATAGACATTTCTCCAAAGAAGATATACAGATGGCTAACAAACACATGAAAAGATGCTCAACATCACTCATTATTACAGAAATGCAAATCAAGACCACAAGGAGGTACCATTTCACACCACTCAGAATGGCTGTGATCCAAAAGTCTGCAAGCAATAAATGCTGGAGAGGGTGTGGAGAAAAGGGAACACTCTTACACTGTTGGTGGGAATGCAAACTAGTACAGCCACTATGGAGAACAGTGTGGAGATTCCTTAAAAAAATTGCAAACAGAACTGTCATATGACCTAGCAATCCCACTGCTGGGCATACACACCGAGGAAACCAGAATTGAAAGAGATACATGTACCCCAATGTTCATTACAGCACTGTTTATAATAGCCAGGACATGGAAACAACCTAGATGTCCATCAGCAGATGAATGGATAAGAAAGCTGTGGTACATATACACAATGGAGTATTACTCAGCCATTAAAAAGAACACATTTGAATCAGTTCTAATGAGATGGATGAAACTGGAGCCGATTATACAGAGTGAAGTAAGCCAGAAAGAAAAACACCAACACAGTATACTATCACATATATGTGGAATTTAGAAAAATGGTAATGATAACCCTGCATGTGAGACAGCAAAAGAGACACATATGTATAGAACGGACTTTTGGACTCTGAGGGAGAGGGAGATGGTGGGATGATTTGGGAGAATGGCATTGAAACATGTATACTATCATGTAAGAAACGAATTCCAGTCTAGGTTCGATGCAGGATACAGGATGCCTGGGGAGCTCATGTACACCCGTGGTGGATTCATGTCAATGAATGGGGAAACCGATATAATATTGTAAACTAAAATAAAGTAAAAATAAAAATTAAAAAAAATAAAGGAAATCAATCCTGAAAAAAAAAAAAGCACTTTATTAAGATTTTCTCTCTTACAGTTGAAGTGGATGGTTGATTAATCTGGATGGAGATCTGATTCATACTTTGTTAAGAATAAATGTTTTTGTTTTTGTTTTTGTTTTTGTTTTTCCCCCTAAGGAGACTCTGACCCTGCCCAAGACAATGTCCTCAATTGTGATGTCAACCTCACTCCAGATTGGCTGGCAGTAAAACACACATTACACATAACTGGCGATGCAGAAGAGCTGTATAATCTTGAACTTAATACTGCTAAAGATCTAACAAAATCTTGCCTGAGAAACATTTGGACAGTTGCATGAAAGATGGACAACATTACACATTCAGAGACATGGATTCTCTAAAAATCTACCTCTCTATGTAGCCAGACTGGCAGAAATTACTTTTGTTGAACTTTGTGCTTTGCTGTGGTTCTGTAAAACATTACTGAGAAATGTTAAAACAAACAAACAAAAATGTCCAGTGAAACACATCTCTGAGTTTATCTCAAGGATTTTGTTGAGGACACTGCTTACTACATTAGAAAATTTTGGGGGATCTTGGGGGATTTTTTTCTGGTTTAATACAAGGAATGCTTTTGCTTTCATCCTTTTAGATACTTTACCTAAATTTGCCTGAAGCTTGAAATTTACTTTTATTTTATAAACACACATCTTTTTTTTAAGTTTTTTTTTTGTTTGTTTGTTTGTTTAGATCTTCCGTCTCAAACTGGAAACAATATTTCAGTTGTGCTTGTGGGAATATTGTGTGTGTGTGTGTGAAAGTCATTCAATGGTGTCCGACTCTTTGTGACTCCATGGATTCTAGCCTGCCAGGCTACTCTGTCCATGGGATTCTCCAGGCCAGAATACTCTAGTGGGTAGCCCATTCACTTCTCAAGGGGATCTTCTCAACCTAAGAATCAAACCCAGGTCTCCCACATTGCAATTGGTTTCTTTACTGTCTGAGCCACCAGGGAAACCCTGTGGGAATATTTATGCATGTTAAATGAATTAAACATTTGCATGGGAACCTCCAGGCATCTGAGTGACACCAGAAGTCCTGAAGTCACTTGGAAAGGATTATAGGGAATGGAATAGAGTCCTGAGAAGGGCTGTGATCCTAAAGGGGCAGGATATGTCACTGGTGGTCCCCTGGCTCCTGGTAGAATAGTGCCCCATGGAATAGGTGGTGCTGCCTCTGGTGCTTGGAAGGAGGAGGATCAGAGTATGGCCCTGGAGATGGATGTGGCATATTAGGGGTAGGATACTGCCCTCCCATTCTCAGTACCCACAGTCCAGAATACATGGTTCCCCATGGGCCTAAAGGACCAGCTGCATTTGGATCCGTGTGTGCACCATATTGTCTTGGCAGTTCTTGAAAAGACACAAGTCCATGTAGGTTATGGCCCTGTTAATCCAGGGCCTGGCACAGTTAGAGCTGGATAAAGACCCACAGGTTGGGGTGTGATGGCCTGGAAGGAGGAAGGGGGGCCATGGATCCAGGAGGCGGTCTCGTGGGAGGCACAGAGGAAGACATTCTGTTGCTGTGAGTCCAAAATGCAGAGTGGACGGTGTTACACTTGGTGGAGTCCAGGCACATAGAAAGTGGAGTACTTGGGTTATTCCAAGGGTTGGAACCCAGCCAACCTTAAGGTTGACCAAGTTTTGTATTACTCACAGCAGAGGTTTTGGCAGGGTAGGTTCAGGTAGTGCATCTGCCAAGGAAAATTCATGAGACATTTTCCCGGCAGGATCTGAACCTGCAGCAAGATCTAAAAGCAACGGCTCCCAGGAAACTGTGTGCTGAAGAGCCGTCACAGAGGTGCCTCTGGTAGATGGTTGATGAGGTTGGGGGGATTCCTGGGGCGGGTAGGTAACACCGCCAGTAGCATCAACGGCAGGCAGCTCCTCCTTTAAAGAAGTGTAAGTAAATGAATAGACTTAATTTTATTCCTATTATAAGAATTCTATTTTTGTTTTGGAATAGCAATGAAGTTGATCTCTTTATTTATTTTTTAATATAAATTTATTTATTTTAATTGGAGGCCAATTAATTTACAATATTGTATTTGTTTTGCCATACATCATCATGAATCTGCCACAGGTGTTTTGCATGAATAGAACTGCTAATGTTAATATGACAATGTTGGTGAGTTTTTCTCACTTATAGACTATGTCACTGCTGTATACTACATTTTCTTGATCTCAAACACTTGTATAGCTATTATTGGAATCGTCATTTTCAAAGCAAGGTTACACTTTAAAAAAAACAACTGCAGTGTCTATAAGTTTCAGAGAACATAATGGTGTTTGGTATAAACATTTTAATTTTAATTGCATGGCTGAGCAAAATAAGATTTTTATTACTCTTAAAGTCATATTTTATGGAGAAATGATTACGTTTCAGAAAACAATTCTATAATCCCAGGGAAACATAATTATAGACATTGTTTTAAAATTGTCATATTGCCACCTACTTTACTTTCTGGAAATTAATAAACAAGCTTTATAACTGTACCTGAAGGATACAGAGAGTTAAACGATGCACTAAAGTTAGCTCTGGTGGATAAATATTAGCTTTTTCACATATGAATGATACATGTCAAATAGAAAAACAAAACTTGTAGACAAAAATAAAACTTTGAAATTGCATTTGTAAGATGATTAAGTAGTACTAGCACTGAAGTGTGTAGATGAAGTTTTTTAAATCTATTTTAGCGATTACTCTGAGTTTTTATTGTAACTTCTTGATGGGTAGTTGCTAATTAGTATTTTAGTAAATAAAAGTCATTTTTGATAGTTTTCAGCAAAATAAAATAAATTACTTTATTTTATTAACATCTTGGCTGGAAACAATTTCTTTATCTTCAAACTACAATCAGCTCCTAAATATGCATGTTCTTATAGATACATATATACATATATGATGCATATCATTAATTTAGTATATATTTAATTTGAAATATATTTCCTTAGGTAATACTTATCATTTTAAATGATATATGATACCTACCTAAATTACTTTAAACTCTAGGTTAGACGTTACAGTTGTTCAGTCACTAAGTCATGTCTGACTCTTTGCAACCCCATGGACTACAGCGTGCCAGGCTTCCCTGTCCTTCACCAACTCCCAGAGTTTAATCAAGCTTATGTCCATTGAGTCAACAATGCTAAACAACCAACTCATTCTGTCCTCCCCTTCTCCTGCCTTCAATTGTTCCCAGCATCAGAGTCTTTTCCAATGGCTCAACTCTTCACATCAGGTGGCCAAAGTGTTGGAGCTTCAATTTTAGCAACAGTCTTTGCAAAGAATATTCAGAGATGATTTCCTTTAGGATTAACTGGTTTGATCTCCTTGCAGTCCAAAGCACTCTCAAGAGTCTTCTCCAGCACCACAATCTGAAAGCATCACTTCTTCAGTGCACAGCCTTCTCTATGGTCCAATTCTCACAACTGTTCCTGTGAAATTAAAAGACACTATCTCCTTGCAAGGAAAGTTTTGACAAAATTAGACAGCATATTAAAAAACAGAAATATCACTTTGCCAGCAAAGGTCTGTAGAGTCAAAGCTATGGTTTTTCCAGTAGTCATGTACAGATGTGAGAGATGTTGCAGACATAATATTAATTGGAATGTACAGGTCACCAATACCCAATAAATTAAATAGAAGAGAGAAGCACAAATAAGTGGCGAGGAATGGATGTTATGAAGGATGGTTCATGTGATAAATAGAAGGTTCTGTGTGAGTAAAAACATCAGTGTTTTTGGATGTCTTCCAGATGACAAAGAATATGTAAAAGTAAAATGTAATACAGATTTGCTATATCTAAGACTGTGGAAGATGTCCTTTACAGCTTGAACATGAACTTTGAATAAGGGTGTGGTCAGACCAAGTGAGGTGAAAATAGCTCAGCCATGTCTGACTTTTTGTGACCCCTTGGACTATAGAGTTCATGGAATTCTCCAGGCCAGGAGACTGGAGTGGGTAGCGTTTCTCTTAGCCAGGGGACCTTCCCAACCAGGGATTGAACTCAGGTCTCCCGCACTGCAGGTGGATTCTTTACCAGCTGAGCCATAAGGGAAGCCCAAGAATACTGGAGTGGGTAGCCTCTCCCTTCTCCAGCAGAGTGATCAGACCAAACACAGATGTAAAAGGAATTATGCTCTAGGATACTGGTGATTCTGTCATTAAGTTTACACAACACTGAGAGAAATGAGGAGTCACAAAAGCATTTTAGAAGACCACAATAGCTGCAGTGTAAAACATGAATGGTTGGACACAAAACAGTGAAAGGGAAAACTGTTTAAGAATATGTGCTAATCATCCAAGAAATAAACTATAGTTTGTTATATATCACTGGCTTAAAATTCACCATTCAAAACAATGAAGATCATGGCTTCTGGTTCCAACACTTCATGGCAAACAGATGGGGAAAAACTGGAAACAGTGGTGGATTTAATTTTATTGGGCTTCAAAATCACTGTGGATGGTGATTGCAACCACAAAATTAAAAGACTTCTTGGAAGAAAAGCTACGATAAACCTAAACAGAGTATTAAAAAGTAGAGACATCACTTTGCTGACAGAGGTCTGTATAGTTGAATCTATGTTTTTTCCAGTAATCATGTATAGATGTTAGAATTCTGAAGGACGAACAATTGATGCTTTCTAATTGTGGTTCTGGAGAAGTCTGTTGAGAGTTCCTGGGACAGCACTGACTGGAGGTCAAACCGGTCAACCCTAAGGGAAATCAACCCTGAATATTCACTGGAAGGACTGATGCTGAAGCTCAAGCTCCAATATTTGTCCATCTGATGCAAAGAGTGAACTTATTGGAGAAGACCCAGATGTTGGGAAAAATTGAGGGCAAGAGGAGAAAGGGGCGACAGAGGTTGGGATGGTTGGATGTCATCACTGAATCAATGGAGATGAATTTGAGCAAACCCTGAGGGATAGTGAAGGACGGGGAAGCCTAGCATGCTTCAGTTCATGAGTTTGCAAAGAATCATGCATGATTTAGAGACTGAACAACAGAAACGATACTGGCAATGAAGAAGGGGAAAAGTAGACAGGCTTGGCAGCTATTTAGGGGGTAAAATTATTTTTAAAAATTAATTGAATATTCAGTGAAGTTAAATGTTAGTCATTCTGTCATATCCGACTCTTTGGGACCCCATGGACTGTAGCCCTCCAGGCTTCTTTGTCCATGGGATTCTCCAGGCAAGAATACTGGATTGGGTTACTATTCCTTTCTACAGGGGAATACACAGTGGCTGAGGGAAACAGATGAGTAAAAGATGTCTTTTAATTACTGATTTAATCATATAAATGAATGGAAGATCATTCAATGAAATAAGAAACATAGAAGTACACAACAATCTTGCCGAAGATAGGATTAGGGGTTCAGTTTGGGGCCTGCTGAGTTAAACAGAATTCAATACAGTTAGGCATAAATTATACCAAATGATTTCATTTATTTGCAGACACTGAGAACTGATATCAGTTGTGAAATATAGGACAGATAAAAGGAAGATAGTAAAAACAGCTGTAAATCAAAATTAAATTCTGCAGATCTGATATACATCACAGTGTCTATGTTATAGTTAATACTGTTGTTTTTGTTCAGTTGCTCAGTCATGTCTGATTCTTTGTGACCCCGTGGACTGCAGCATGCCAGGCCTCCTTGTCCCTCGCCATCTCCTATAGTTTGCCCAAGTTCATGTTCATTGCATCATTGATGTTGTCCAGCCATCTCATGCTTTGATGCCCTATTTTCCTTCTGCCCTTGATCTTCCTCAGCATCTGGGACTTTTCCAATGAATCGTCTGTTCCCATTAGATGACCAAAATACTGGAACTTTAGCTACAACATCAGTCGTTCCAGAGAATATTCAGGGTTGCTCTCCGTTAAGATCAACTGGTTTGATCTCTTTGTTGTCCACCTTCTTTATAGTCCAGCTCTCCCAACCATACATGACCACTGGGAAGACCATAGCCTTTACTATACAGACCATAAGTCTAATATGTATTATATTTTTGTGTGCGGTGTTAGAAAGTGATCTAGTTTCATTCTTTTACAAGTGGTTGACCAGTTTTCCCAGCACCACTTGTTAAAGAGATTGTCTTTACTCCATTGTATATTCTTGCCTCCTTTGTCAAAGATAAGGTGTCCATATGTGTGTGGATTTATCTCTGGGCTTTCTATTTTGTTCCATTGATCTATATGTCTGTCTTTGTGCCAGTACCATACTGTCTTGATGACTGTGGCTTTGTAGTAGAGCCTGAAGTCAGGCAAGTTGATTCCTCCAGTTCCATTCTTCTTTCTCAAGATTGCTTTGGCTATTCGAGGTTTTTTGTATTTCCATACAAATCTTGAAATTATTTGTTCTAGTTCTGTGAAAAATGTGGCTGGTAGCTTGATAGGGATTGCATTGAATTTGTAAATTGCTTTGGGTAGTATACTCATTTTCACTATATTGATTCTTCCAATCCATGAACATGGTATATTTCTCCATCTATTAGTGTCCTCTTTGATTTCTTTCATCAGTGTTTTATAGTTTTCTATATATAGGTCTTTAGTTTCTTTAGGTAGATATATTCCTAAGTATTTTATTCTTTTTGTTGCAATGGTGAATGGAATTGTTTCCTTAATTTCTTTTTCTACTTTCTCATTATTCGTGTATAGGAATGCAAGGGATTTCTGTGTGTTGATTTTATATCCTGCAACTTTACTATATTCATTGATGAGCTCTAGTAATTTTCTGGTGGAGTCTTTAGGGTTTTCCATGTAGAGGATCATGTCATCTGCAAACAGTGAGAGTTTTACTTCTTCTTTTCCAATTTGGATTCCTTTTATTTCTTTTTCTGCTCTGATTGCTGTGGCCAAAACTTCCAGAACTATGTTGAATAGTAGCGGTGAAAGTGGACACCCTTGTCTTGTTCCTGACTTTAGGGGAAATGCTTTCAATTTTGTAAAAGAATGAAACTAGATCACTTTCTAACACCGCACACAAAAATAAACTCAAAATGGATTAAAGATCTAAATGTAAGATCAGAAACTATAAAACTCCTAGAGGAGAACATAGGCAAAACACTCTCAGACATAAATCACAGCAGGATCCTCTATGATCCACCTCCCAGAATTCTGGAAATTAAAGCAAAAATAAACAAATGGGATCTAATTAAAATTAAAAGCTTCTGCACAACAAAGGAAACTATAAGCAAGGTGAAAAGACAGCCTTCTGAATGGGAGGAAATAATAGCAAATGAAGCAACTGACAAACAACTAATCTCAAAAATATACAAGCAACTTATGCAGCTCAACTTCAGAAAAATAAACGACCCAATCAAAAAATGGGCCAAAGAACTAAATAGACATTTCTCCAAAGAAGACATACGGATGGCTAACAAACACATGAAAAGATGCTCAACATCACTCATTATTAGAGAAATGCAAATCAAAACCACAATGAGGTACCACTTCACACCAGTCAGAATGGCTGCAATCCAAAAATCTACAAGCAATAAATGCTGGAGAGGGTGTGGAGAAAAGGGAACCCTCCTACACTGTTGGTGGGAATGCAAACTAGTACAGCCACTATGGAGAACAGTGTGGAGATTCCTTAAAAAATTGCAAATAGAACTCCCTTATGACCCAGCAATCCCACTGCTGGGCATACACACCGAGGAAACCAGAATTGAAAGAGACACATGTACCCCAATGTTCATCGCAGCACTGTTTATAATAGCCAGGACATGGAAACAACCTAGATGTCCATCAGCAGATGAATGGATAAGAAAGCTGTGGTACATATACACAATGGAGTATTACTCAGCTGTTAAAAAGAATTCATTTGAATCAGTTCTGATGAGATGGATGAAACTGGAGCCGATTATACAGAGTGAAGTAAGCCAGAAAGAAAAACACCAATACAGTATACTAACACATATATATGGAATTTAGGAAGATGGCAATGACGACCCTGTATGCAAGACAGGGAAAGAGACACAGATGTGTATAACGGACTTTTGGACTCAGAGGGAGAGGGAGAGGGTGGGGTGATTTGGGAGAATGGTATTCTAACATGTATACTATCATGTGAATTGAATCGCCAGTCTATGTCTGACACAGGATGCAGCATGCTTGGGGCTGGTGCATGGGGATGACCCAGAAAGATGTTCTGGGGAGGGAGGTGGGAGGGGGGTTCATGTTTGGGAATGCATGTAAAAATTAAAGATTTTAAAATTTAAAAAATAAAAAACTAAAAAAAAAAAGAAAGAAAATCAGAGACATTAAAAAAATAATAATAATATGTATTATAGTCCATACGTCTATTATTATTAGAAGCAAAATTTAATGGCTTATCTTTTGTATTTTACTCAAGGCTTTCAATGAAGTTAACAAATATAATTATTTGTACTCATTACATTTCTTTGATTTCTAATTTTGTGAATTCAATATGTGTGCTATTATAATGAAAAATCATTAAATGTATTAGAATACTGAAAATTCAAGTTGATTTATTTTAGGCCATGAAAACTCAGGCAGAAATTGCAACCGCTATTATTATGAAGTACAGAAATTGATCTGGGATAGTACAGGGAGTTGAAAGCATTATCACAGTGCTAACAGACTAACAGTGATAAGGAAACAAATTGTGGTGGAAGGTTTTTTTTTTTTTTTTTTTTTTTTTTTTTTTTAATAGATTGTGCCTTTGCATTTTAGTAGAAGGCTTATGTTAATAAAGTTGTTTCAGTTAGAAAACTTAAAAGGAAATTATTCCAAAAGTAATAATTAAAATCAGTAGTGGCCGAGGTTATTCTTGACTGAAAAATGTTTATATCTTAAAATTTAAGTTTTGAGTTTAAAAGTTACATATAGAGGGATATATGGAGATATACATATCAACAGCATTACGATTATAGATATAGGAAGCTACATTAAAACATGTAATTTACAACAATCTCTAGATTTAGAAAATTAATTGTTGATAGAATGTGCAATTGATTTCTTTAAAAGAAAAAATGTAAGCAAATACAATATGTGATTACAGCCTTCTCATGGTGAAGGGGCTTGTGTAATTCAGTGAAGTTATAAGCCATGCCATTCATGGCCACCCAAGATAGATGTGTCATAGTGAAAAGTTATGACTAAACTGGGCCCACTGGAGGAGGAAATGGCAAACCATTCCAGTATTCTTGCTGCAAGAATACCATGAACAGTATGAAAAGGCAAAAGATATGACAGAAGAGCCTGGTGTGCTACAGTCTATAGGGTTGCAGAGAGTTGGACATGACTTAGTGGCTGAACAACTACAACCTATTCAAGGAATGAGATTTGCTCTCTGTTACATTACTTCTACTTTTAACTATCCCAAGACTGTTTACTGAACAAATATTATGGGCAAGGTAATATTTTTTGTTGTTGCCCTTGCACAAGCTTTTGAAAGACTGAAGAATAAAATGTAAGTAAGACAGAGGAAATGAAATTCAGCTAATTATACCAGCACAAGCAGCTAGAAGTAAGAAAAGCAATACTAAAGGCAGGAAGAATCAGTGATTGATATCCTTGTTGGAAAGATGGATGTGATCAGGCTGAGAGATTCCATCTAAAATTGAATTTCCTGCTACTCAAACAGCTTAATTTCATTTATTTTTTAAACAATATGACCTTGCAGAAAGTGTTTCAAAAGACTATTTTATCTTTTTAAGTTTATAATTAAAATATGAGGATTTTTTCCTCGCTTAATTTTGTGTTGTTTTTCTTTGTGCTCTGAGTTGGAAGGAGATAAGCTTTATGTTCCTCACTTAGTGTCAATATATCCAGTATATGTCTTGGGTTGAAAACACAACAAACATGCCTCTCTCTTTGAAGTTTCCATTTGTCTCTCTTTCCCATATTTTCAAGACAGGTATCTCCTGAGAAGACTAAGTGACATAATAGGAGATCAGCAGGAAACGTAAGCTCCATGTTCTGTGTTAATGCATCAAATATGCCAGCATTAAGATGAGGAATGACTTCCTGGTATGATGATTAGAATGTGTTTTCAGAAAGAAAGCAGCCCTGTGTGAATTACACTTCTTGCTTAGAGACCAAATGCAGAAATTAAATTGTATTGTTAATGTACTTTCCACAGAGACATAAAAATCTGCTTTCTGTTTTCATAGCATAATATTATAGGCTGTTAATGAATTCTTCTTTGCTTATCTTTTCCAACCCTGTGGGATGTCTTAAGTTGAAAATTACATACTGATTAGTGAAGGAAGCTGAGTTAAGTACTAAGGAGTGCTTTCAGAATCTATATAATTAAATGATCACAGACCAAGAGTTAAGCACTAGAGGGAATATTTACACTATTTTTTGGTGATGACACAAAATCTGTTATACAGAAGATAAAGAATACATGAAGCAACATTTGATTTCTACAGTTATTCACTTGAGACTGGTTATATAAATAGATATTTTTGGGCACCCCTATAAAAGTTAAAACATAGGAATCAATCTTTGAGAGACTTCCAAAGTTGTATTTGTTCATTAAATACGTTCATTAAGTGGCAAATATGTTTGATGTAGATTATAGCAAGATACGGCCATTACTTTAAAAAATACTAAGCACTGTGGGGCAGGAGATTAGCTTAACAATAAGATGAACAAAATTAAGCAATGCTTAACTGACAGATTTTATATAAGAGCATTAAGAGGAGAAAGGTATGACTTTAGGTGAAAAGAATAAAAAATAGGAGAAATGTATGCTTTTTAGAAAAGGTTTTTTTTTTTTTTTTGGATTGTGCATCTGCCAGAAGAGTATGCAATTTACTGAAATTAAGAAGAATTGGGGGAAAAGCAAATCTTGACAGTTGGAACCAAAAATTCTTTTGTGGTATGCTTAATTGCACACTTCTACTAAATATTAAAGGTGAACCCCTGACCCAAAGGCAATCAATCAACAGATTGATCATGATCAATGATTTATTCTACCAAGAGGTTAGTCTTTCTAACTGAGCTGAGCTATCTAGAAAAGTGAAAAAGTGAGTGTTAGTCGCTTAGTCATGTCTGAGTCTTTATTTATTGTACTTACTTCAGTTTATTGTACTTCAAAATTGTTTATTCTCTAAAGCACTCCAAATGCATTCATGTCCCCTGCACCATGAAATACGCTAAAAAACAGGATAGATGATTCAAAAAGGCATACTCAGAAATGGTGTCATTTCATGTAAATGTGCTTTGACTAAACAAGAAAAATGCCTATTTTTTAAATTTTTAGAGGTTATTTAATTGAATGTTTATTTTATAATTGGTACTTAGAGAAATGACTCATGAAACTCAAGGTATAAGCTTAATATCTATTAAGAATTGAATCATATGCATTTTCTGGCCCTGTATTGACTATAATTAATGTGTCTTCATAACTTGGACTATCAGATTTTTAGAAACATGAAGTAGTTGAGGATCAAAATCTATGATTCTCTGCACTTCCTTTCACAGATTGTATAACACCCCTTGAAGTTTCAGAGGTGAAGTGGGTGGAATGTGATCACTTTTGTAGCTACAATTTCACACTGGGAGATTGCTTTTTTCTTTTTTTTTTTTTTACTTCCTAAATTAAATTGAGAAATTACAGAGCAGCAAAATGTTTCAGCTAATCCTCTGGGAGAAAAATTATATGCATATAAAATAAAATATACTGCCTTTTTCATGAACAGTGTGTGAGCTATTTGAAAATTTTATGCTATTAGCACTTTCAATATGTCATTAACCTAGAAAATAAGAGGGAATAATGAAAGTCATTAAAAGCAGTTGAGTGGCCTGCTGTAGCCTGGCCAATAAAAGAATAAAGAATGGGAAACAGAACACGACATTCTATTACATTACAATCTGGCAGGACTTTGTGTACAATGTATATATATATAAATATATATATATATATATAAATTTTTCTGCCTCCATACTATGCTTTTTATGTATATAGGACAAAAGAAGGTTTTTAGACAGAATTGCCAAGTGCTAGACATAAAAAATGTCAGCTAAATCTAAAATGAAGGTCATTATTCTAAATTTGAAGCACTGAGAACATCACACTCTGTATCTTCCTGAAACCTATTCTGTTAGAGCCTTCTAAACTACTGTGTTCGGGCAAATTTTGAGTTTAGAAGAATAATCATGAACAAAGATGATGAGGAAAAGAAATGTATATAATGGCTACTTTTGCTCTGACTCCAAAATTTATGTACTTATCATTGTGTTATGAGACAAAAGACATTTTATTTCTTTTGGGTATCACCCACAAAAGCCAAACTTCTTTTCCTTGACTATAGATTCACCTGAGTATGACCAGCCCTAGAAACTTTCAGAATCATCTGATTTTAAGCTAACTTTGATATAAACTAGTTATAATTTTGTACTATTCTTTAGAATTTACCAGCTTTTTGTGGGTATTAAATTGATGGCATATTCAAGATTCCCACTGAATTCCTAAGCAATTTGGGACAAATGCATAGAAGATTATGTTCTCTTTGGTTTGGTAAACTTTGGTTCTGTTTCTCTAATGAACTCTAATTGTTGTTGTTTGGTCACTCCCCATGTCCAACTTGTGGCAACCTCATGGACTGCAGCAAGCCAGGCATCCCTGTCCTTCACCATCTGTCACAGCTTGCTCAAACTCATGCCCATTGAGTCAGTGATGCCATTCAAACATCTCGTCCTCTGGCATCTCCTTCTTCTCCTGCCTTCAATCTTTCCAACTCTAATATAAGAGTTAAAATAGACATAGGAAGAAAATTACAAGACAAAGGCAAAGGCAATGGAAGCAAACAGAAGTAAGACTTTAAAAATATTAATAATAATAATGTTATCTGTTTATTTATTTACTTTTTGAGGTGTTGAGTCTTTGTTGCTGTATGAGCTTTTCACTAATTGCTGTGAGTGGAGGTTCCTCTCTAGCTGTGGTGTATGGGCTTCTAATTGCAGTGGATTTTCTTGTGAGGCACAGGCTCTTGGGAATGCAGGTTTCAGTAGCTGCAGCACATGGACTCTAGAGCACAGACTCAATAGTTGTGGTGCATGGGTTTATTTTTCCTGTGTGGCATGTGGGATCTTCCTGGGCCAGGGACTGAGCCCATGTTTCTTGCATTGGTAGGTAGATTCATTATCATTGAGCCACCAGGGAAGCCCAGTGGTAAGATTTTAAAGTGCTGATGATTCAAGAACAGATATGGGATTGTTTAGAAAGGAATACCATATATACTGGGCTTCTTAGGTGGCACTGGTGGTAAAGTACCTGTCGGCCAATGCAGGAAGCAAGAGAAGTGGGTCCGATCCTTGGGTTGGGAAGGTAACCTGGAGGAGGTCATAACAACCAACTCCAGTATTCTTGCTCGGAGAATCCCATGGAGAGAGGAGCCTGGCGGGTTTTGCTCCATAGCATCTCAGAGAGTCAGACAGGAATGAAGTGACTTAGTATGTACCCCATATACTGTAATAACTTGTCATCAGGTACAAGAGGTCATGGGAAAATATTGTTAGAGTTGAGACCTAAGCTGATCTATACAAAATTTTCTTCCTTAACAAGGCAGCTGTTTTGACAACTTTCTAACAATATACATTGACTCTATGCTAAGTATCTTCCAGTCCTTATTTTCAAAATGGGAAATGTTAGGAAATTAAATATATGCATGTCCTCAGTTGGTCAGTTGTGTCAGATTCTTTGTGGCCCCATGGACTGTAATCTTGCCAGGTTCCTCTGTCCATGGGATTCTACAGGCAAGAATACTGGAGTGAATTGCCATTCCTTCCTCCCTATATATGCATATATACACATATACCTTACATAACAATTGTTTATTCTGATATTATTTGAAATAGTGACACTTGAAAGTTTGGGGTTTTCTTTTTATTTTGTTAAAACAATTTTACTTATAAGACAAGTTAAATAATTTTAAGAAATGAAATTCTACTATCATATTTTCAAGTAAAACAGCTCTCAATTTACTCAATAAAAAAGTTTTTGGCAGGCAATATCATATGAAAAATTTTGAACAACATGCTATATTCTGAAAAACTCAAAAAATGTGTGTGTGCAAATATGTGTACACACAAGTGCTGAGTAAAAGTGATATTCATGTCAGGCAATTACATAATTGTAATTATAGAAAAATAATTTTATCATAAAAGATCCCTGATTTTAGTATTGAATCTTCATATTTCCTCCAGGAAAATTCAATCACCTGGTTCTACCACTTTTCCTTTACATTCTTCTTCACTTCTCACTACCCATCAACAACTATCAGCTTCTTTTTTTGGCAAATCAATGTGCATATTTAAAATTAAATTTTATATGCCAATTCATTATTTTAAACTTTATGTTTATTACTTATATAAAATATAGTGTTTAAACAATATATTTTATTATTTTTGAAAATCATTTGGGGATCTTGTCCTGGAATAGATGACATGCTTATTTTTTCCCCATTAAACTTATGACTCTCCACCTAGTGCCACTTAGTGGCAGTTTACATGATTAATTTAAGTCCTTCAGAGAAAATAGAAGATACAGAATCTAGCTTTTTTCTTTATTTTTTTTCCTCTTACAGAAATACGATAAAAATCTTTACTACATGTATCAATAAAGATTCTCCAGAGAAATAGAATGAATAGGGTAGATATGATAATAAATTATCATTGTTATTTTATAAAATAATAAATCTCTTTAGATATAGAGATTTATTATAAGAAATTGGCTCACAAGATTTTGAAAGCTGGCAAGTTCTAAGGTCTATAGGATGAGTCAGAAACTAGAGACATTATTTTCAATGGTGAAAAACTGAAAGTATCCCCTCTAAGATCAGGAACAAGATAAGGGTGTCCACTTTCACCACTATTATTCAACAGCAATCAGAAAAAGAAAAAGAAATAAAGGGAATCCAGATCAGAAAAGAAGTAAAGCTCTCACTGCTTATTGATGACATGACACTGTACCTAGAGAACCCTAAAGATAGTATCAGAATATTGCTAGAACTAATTGGTGAATTTAGCAAATTTGCAGGATAGAAAATCAATACACAGCAATCACTTGCATTTCTATACACTTACAATGAAAAATAAGAAAGAGAAATTAAGGAATCAATCCCATACACCATTGCAACAAAAATAATTAAATATTTAGGAATAAACTTACCTAAGGAGACAAAAGAACTGTACACAGAAAATTATGAAATTAATAAAAGAAGCCAAAGGTGACACAAACAGATGGAGAGATATTCCATGTTCCTGGGTAGGAAGAATCAATATTGTGAAAATGACTATACTACCAAATGCAATCTATAGATTCATGTGATCTCTATCAAATTACCAATGGCATTTTTCACAGAACTAGAACAAAAATATCACAATCCATATGGAAACACAAAAGAGCCTGAATAACAAAAGCAGTCTTGAGAAAGAAAAATGGAGCTGGAGGAATCAACCTTTCAAACTTCAGATTATACTACAAAGCTACAGTCATCAAGACAGTATGACACTGGCACAAAAACAGAAATATAGACCAATGGAGCAAGATAGAAAGCCCAGAAATAAACCCATGCACCTATGGGTACCTTATTTTTGACAAAGGAGGCAAGAATATGAAACAGGACAAAGACAGTCTCTTTAATAAATGATGCTGGGAAAATTGGACAACTGCTTGTAAAAGGATGAAATTAGATCACTTCCTAATACCATACCCAAAGATAAACTGAAAATGGATTAAAGACCTAAACTATAAAATTCTTATAGGGAAGCATAGGCAGAATACTCAATGACATAAATCAAAACAGGATCCTCTATGACCCACCTCCTAGAGTAATGGAAATAAAAACAAAAGTAAACAAGTGGGACCTGATTAAGCTTAAAAGCTTTTGCACAGCAAAAGAAACTATAAGCAAGGTGAAAAGCAACCCTCAGAATGGGATAAAATAATAACAAATGAAAAAAACTGACAAAGGATTAATTTTCAAAATATGCAAGCAGCTCACAATTCAATGCCAGAAAAACAAACAACCCAATCAAAAAAAAAAAATGAGAAAAAAACATAAACAGACATTTCTCCAAAGAAGACATACAGATGGCTAACAAACACAGGAAAAGATGCTCAACATCTCTCATTATTAGAAAAATGCAAATCAAAACTACAATGAGATATCACCTCACACTGGTCAGAATGGCCATCATCAAAAAGTCTGCAAATGATAAATGCAGGAGAGGGTGTGGAGAAAAGGGAACGTTCTTGCACTGTTGCTGGGAACATAAATTGATACAGCCACTATGGAAGACTGTATGGAGATTCCTTAAAACACTAGGAATAAAATCACCATATGACCCAGCAATACCACTCCTAGGCATATACCCTAAGAAAACCAAAATTGAAAAAGACACATGTATCCCAATGCTCACTGCAGCACTATTTACAATAGCTAGAACATGGAAGTAACCTAGATGTCCATTGACAGATGAATGGATAAAGTTGTGATCATATACACAATGAGATTTTACTCAGCTATAAAAAAGAATGCATTCGAGTCAGTTCTGATGAGGTGAATGAATCTAGAACCTATTATACAGACTGAAGTGAGTCAGAAAGAGAAAAATAAACATTATATTTTAACCCATATATATGGAATCTATAAAAATGATACTGAAGAATTTATTTACAGGGAAGCAATGGAGAAACAGACATAGAGAATAGACTTATGGATATGAGGAGAGGTGAGGGGAGAGTGAGATGTATGGAAAGAGTAACATGGAAACTTACATTTTCATATGTAAAATAGATAGCTAACGGGAATTTGCTGTATGGCTCAGGAAACTTAAACAAGGACTCTGTATCTATCTAGAGCAGTGGGGTGGAGTGGGAGATGGGAGGGAGGTTTAAACAGGAGCGGATATATGTATACCTATGACTGATTCATGTTGAGGTTTGACAGAAAACAACAAAATGTTTTAAATCAATTATACTTTAAAAATAAAAAGTAAAAAAAAATATAGAATGGAAAGCAAAGTATTTATGATATAAATTTAAGAAAATCATCAGGATGTAGATGGTATTTGAAGATGTAGGTGAAATTAAGATAGATTTATATCAGCAACAGTAGACATAGAGGAGAGTTAGAAGGGATCAAGACCCATGTCTTTCTAACTCAATTTTAATTGCAACCTTTTCTTTTCATGCGTAACTTAGGTACTTTACTCTCTGCATTATGTACACTATGATGCATAACATGCATCAGTTAGATAAACTCAACAAATATATATATATTAATAGATGAATAGAAAATGTGTCATTACAAATGGAGTAAAACTTAAAAATAACATCAAAATATGTGTGGCCAGGACTTCAAAAAAGAAACCACCAGAAATTTCCTAATGTGCCAAGAAATCAGAGTTGAAAAGGAGGTCAGAAATGACCTTTTCCAATTTGTTGAAATTTGGAAAAGAAATTTTGGAATGCCTCAAGTTAGTCTATTATTAATATTTAGTGAAATGTGATTAGGGTACTAGCTCGGATCTTTTGACTCCTAGGCCAATATTTCTTCTTTTCCACTGATCGTAGAAAAGGTGTATGAAGAGATAAAAATTATTTTAAAGCCAGAAAAAAATCTGGTAATTAAAGTGGGAATAATTAATAATTAATTTGAAGTTTGATAGCTAAATTCTTTTTTTATTTTATGAATGTATATTTTTCACATATTTTTTTCATTTAAAAATACTTCTGAGACTCTAATTGTGAAACAACTGTGGAGATTTTTCTAAAGTATTTTAATGCTCACAATAAGAAGTTTTATGGGTTGACTACATTCTATCCTGTGTACAAGATACTCTTTTTAAAAACTATCCTCTACTTTAAATTTAGCATTAAAATTGCTTTATGAATTTTATTTCAAGTGCTACAGAGATATCGAATTAGTGTCTTAAAAACTATGATTTCTACATGGATGTGGATGAAAAATAAATGGACATTTTTCATATGAAAATAGATGATATACCAAATATTATAAATAGAAAATAAAGTGCACAGAAGCTCAGAAGAATTGATCTATGTGGGTTTTCAGCTAAATAAAAAGATAATGTGATGGCACACATAAGTCATTGCTAACACATTTAAACATTCCAGATATCCACCACTGAATATGTAAGTAGTGATTAAATAAACAGGCAACATAAGACTTCTTAATGCCAACATCTGTACAATGTTAAAACTACGTTAGATGTGAATTTTTGAAGGTATGCCGAGCCATACTGAAAGAAATATGTTGTAAGCCATAGCATGAATTTTTATCTGGTCTATGAAACTTCTTACTGTGGGGGAAACTGGGTTTTGTTCTGATGGGCAGGACCATGCTCAGTAAATCTTTATTCCAATTTTTGTTGATGGTCAGGGCTGTTCCCTCCCTGTTGTTGACCTGAGACCAAACAATGGTGGAGTTAATGAAGATAATGGCATCATCCAGGGTAGTAGATTATTTTCCTGTGGAATAATGACACAAATATATGTTTGCTTTATTTCATGTTGCTGGCTTTATTTGTCATGGGCTTTCTATCATTAAACTACAGAATTGGTCAAAAGTAAGAAAAAAAATTCAAAAATACTAGCATCTCATTCAATTTTGGTCTTAACATTATCTCTGAAGAAAATGATGATGCTTACCTAATGCTATCTGCAGTGATTTCCTCTTATTGTAGAAGTTATTTGATGACTACAGTTTAAGTATGTGAAAATAGACTTCAAAAAGGATATGGGAATTTTTCACATAATATAGTGAATCCTTAGTGAATTTCCATACTGAAGATATTAATTGCATATTATTTGATGAGCTAATATTTTTCAATGAACTACTTTCTAGGAAATTTTTACTATTTTTGTGTTTTGTTTAATTTTGATATTACAGTAATACTGCTGGAATATTTTTAGAGACTTCTAAAAATAACACTAGGAAAACAATATAAATCACTCAATTTAGTCAACTGTAAAATAACACATTGATGACAAAACTCTATCTTACTTCAAGTGCTAATTTTCAGTTCAGTATATACTGTTTGAGCTATTTCTTCTATGTGGGCCATAAAAACGTAAAATAATATATAAATAGACAAAATTTCATTTAAATTTCATCTAAATCTCAATTTAAAAATAAATCAGCTAAATAGAATAAATGTCACCGAGGAAGGTGGGAAATTTCAAAGGTGAAAGTATACTTCTTTTCGAAGTACTAAACAATCTATGAGATAAACAGTTACTCTGCATTTATACATATTTAAATGTTTATATTGTTTCATTCTACGAAAAGTATCTATAGATATGTGTTGCATTGTATACTACCTTCAAATCTGACAGATATTATTGACCCTCAGAAATTCAGATGTCTGAGTTCTTTAATACTACCAATTTTGGATAATTTGCACAATTTCTATGTGGAAAATATAGTCAAGACAACTATCTGTCCAATAACATACATATGTTCGTGGACACAAAATAATAATTATAGGCAATTATATAATTGCTACTTAGAACTCTCAAATGTTAGAATGAACATCATTCCTATAGTAGCTGGCATTTTAAAATTTGCAAAAAAATCATAAGAATGATAATCATTTGAGATCATTTGAGTGACTTTGGCATGTGCAGTATAGAAATAGTAAGCAAAAATGCAAGAGAAATCACTGAACTTTAGCAGTTAACAGCCACCATTTATTTAATATATATATATATATATATAATCTATGACCAGTAGTGAAGGTTATAGAGGTCAGTTCAAACAATTATACTTTATTTAAGTTACCTTCCACTTTGTTGCTTTTCAGTGGCTCAGTCATGTCCAATTCTGCGAACAAACTGATTGCAGCATATCAGACATGAGACACTTTGAGAGTCTGTAAAGCTCTTCAGTGATGACTGTATCTGTTTAGAGAACGTTAAATATATATATCCCTAATTATTTTATTTTGGCTCAAGTCTAATTCATCCAGACTATATTTTAGTTTTGTTCAGCTTTCAATACTCTTAAATATCTCCAGCATCAGTTACTTTGCTTAAATTTAATCCAAATTTCCCCATACCCTGCCTTTGTTAGATAATAGAAAACTGTCTGTTTTCTGACTCTTTGAGACCCCATGGACTGTACCCTACCAGGCTCCTCTGTCCATGGGATTTTCCAGGCAATGGTACTGGAGTGGATTGCCATTTCCTTCTCCAGGGGATCTTCCCAAACCAGGGATTGAACCCTGGTCTCCCGCATTGTAGACAGACACTTTACCGTCTGAGCCACCAGGGAAGTCCCTGCAATAACTCCTTTCCTACAGTTATATCAAAGTATCTTGCCTTCTTCAGTTCAGTTCAGTTCAGTTCAGTTCTAAGTCATGTCCGACTCTGTGCGACCCCATGGACTGAAGCATACCAAGCTTCCCTGTCTATCACCAACTCTCACAGATTGAACAAACACATCCATTGAGTCGGTGATGCCATCCACACCATCTCATCCTCTGTTGTCCCCTTCTCCTCCTGCCTTCCATCTTTCCCAGCATCAGGGTCTTTTTCAATGAGTTAATTCTTTGCAACAGGTAGCCAAAGCAGGGAGCTTCAGCTTCAGCATCAGTCCTTCCAGTGAAAACTCAGGACTGATTTCCTTTAGGATTGGCTGGTTTGATCTCCTTGCAATCCAAGAGGCTCTCAAGAGTCTTCTCCAACACTACAGTTTAAAAGCATCAGTTCTTCAGTGCTCATCTTTCTTTATGGTCCAACTCTCACATCCATACATGACTTCTGGAAAAACCATAGCTTTGAATATATGTTCACTTGTCACCAAAGGAATTTCTCTGCTTTTTAATATGCTATTTAGGTTTTCCATAATTTTTCTTCCCAAGAGCAAGTGTCTTTTAATTTCATGGCTTCAGACCATTGGTAATGATTTTGGAGCCCACCAAAATATAGTTTCTCACTGTTTCCATTGTTTCCCCATCTATTTGCCATGAAGTGATGGAACCAGATATCATGGTCTTCATTTTTGAATGTTGAATTTTAAACCAGCTTTTACACTCTCCTCTTTCACCTTCTTCAGGAGGCTGTTTGGTTCCTTTTCTCTTTCTGCAGTAAGGGTGGTGTCATCTGCATATCTGAGGTTATTGGTATTTCTCCCTGCAATCTCAATTCCAGTTTGTGCTTCATCAAGCCTGGCATTTCCCATGAGATACTCTGGATATAAGCTAAATAAACAGGGTGACAAAACACAGCCTTGACATACTCCTTGCCTTCTTACCCTCACCAAACAATTTATTCATATTCTATACATCTTCTTATGCAGGGATTTTGGATAGTGCTAAATTTCACTTTAGATTTTATAGTTATCGTAACTGGATTAGTGAATCAACCCACTGTTTTCAAGTATTTGCTCTTTGACATTTTGTATGACTTTTGTGGAAGAACGTAACTTTTTCTGCTATGACCTGGAATCTTTCTTCCAAATATTTTCCTATAACTTAAAAAGATTGCTTCTTGATACCAATGATCAATTTTACCAGTTTCCTACAACAATTTTTGCTTTGTTTCATTACGCCTAATGTCAAATTACACTATAATCTGGCCCTTTAAGTTACAGGCTACTAATCTCTTACTTTTTTTTCCCTAGGAATCCAGGTAAGTTTAATTTTTCTTTCCTGACCACTTAACTGCCTCATATTTTCCGTTCTTATATACTATTTGAGACTTTTTTTGTTATCTTTTCCAACAAATGTCTTGTTCAATATTTCTTGTTTCTAAGTCTGATTTTTACTTACTGCTCTTTATATGAATAAATAAATATATTTATTAAAATATTCTTTAGGAATCAATTTTGAATAATGTAAAAGAGTCACTTAAAGAATTGTTTATATTTAAGAGGCCAAACAGCAAGTCATCAGGATTAAAAATATAATAACCAAACATCAGAACATATGATTTCACCTTTGTGCAACTGTCTCTAGGCTAGGACCTCAAAAGCTTACCTCATTCCTTACTCACTTCCCCATATGTGAATTTTTGTCAAAATAGTCTTGAATAATTTTTAAAAAGCTATTTTATTAGTTTTATAACATATGTTTGTATATGTGTATTCGATCACTTCATTAATTTGTCATTTCTCCATATCATATTTTCAGTGTTACTTTATTATTAGGGAAAACTTTTTGTTCGAGGAATTATATAAACAGAAACCTAATTTCTATATTACTTTAAAGCTATTCACGTCTACCAAACATTTGTCCTTCTAATTTTGTATTATGTCATCGTAAATATCAAGAAAATAGTTAAGAAGCTTAAAAACTAAAAATATATATATATATGCACATGTGTGTGTGTGTGTGTGTGTGTGTATAGTGTGTTGCCATCCATGGCATTGCAGAGTTGGACAGAACTGAGCGACTGAATTGAACTGATATATATATATATATATATATATATATATATATATATAATAAACATTTTAAAATTTGAGAGATAATTTGGCTAATTCTGTGTGGAAAATATATTTATGTCACCTGTTTGTTCAATATGGCTGTAACATAAATATCTTCTGAAAACAGAATTAGAAGCAATTATGTAATAGTAACTTTGGAGAAGGAAATGGCAACCCACTCCAGTGTTCTTGACTGGAGAATCCCAGGGATGGGGGAGCCTGTTGGGCTACCATCTATGGGCTCACACAGAGTCGGACATGACTGAAGTGACTTAGCAGCAGCAATAGCAACTTAGAACTCTAAAACAGGGGGTGGTCCTAAGATGATGGAGGAGTAGAATGGGGAGACCACTGTCTCACCCACAAATTCATCAAAAGAACATTTGAACACTGAGTAAATTCCATAAAACAATTACTGAATGCCAGCAAAGGACATAAGGCACCCAAAAAAACAGCCCATTGTCTTCAAAAAGGAAGGAAAAAATATAAAATATAAAAAGAGTTTGGGATGGAACCCTATCCTGGGAAAGGAGTCTTAAAAAAGAGATAAGTTTCCAAACACCAGGAAACAGTCTCACTGCTGATTCTGTAGTGAGCCTTGAAACCATGGAGGGCAACATAACAGGGAGGAAAAATAAATAAATATTCAATTAAACCATTCAATATCACAGTAATCCAAGTCTATGCCCCCAACCAGTAACGCTGAAGAAGCTGAAGTTGAACGGTTTTATGAAGACCTACAAGACCTTTTAGAACTAACACCCCAAAAGATGTCCTTTTCATTATAGGGAACTGGAATGCAACAGTAGGAAGTCAAGAAACACCTGGAGTAACAGGCAAATTTGGCCTTGGAATGCAGAATGAAGCAGGGCAAAGACTAATAGAGTTTTGCCAAGAAAATGCACTGGTCATAGCAAATACCCTCTTCCAACAACACAAGAGAAGACTCTACACCAGATGGTCAACACTGAAATCAGATTGATTATATTCTTTGCAGCCAAAGATGGAGAAGCTCTATACAGTCAACAAAACAAAGACTGGGAGCTGACTGTGGCTCAGATCATGAACTCCTTATTGCCAAATTCAGACATAAATTGAAGAAAGTAGGGAAAACCGATAGACCATTCAGGTATGATTTAAATCAAATCCCTTTTGACTATACAGTGGAAGTGAGAAATAGATTTAAGGGCCGAGATCTGATAGAGTGCCTAATGAATTATGGAATGAGATTCATGACATTGTACAGGAGACAGGGATCAAGACCATCCCCATGGAAAAGAAATGCAAAAAAAGCAAAATGGCTGTCTGGGGAGGCCTTACAAATAGCTGTGAAAAGAAGAGAGGCAAAAAACAAAGAAGAAAAGGAAAGATGTAAGCATCTGAATGCAGAGTTCCAAAGAATAGCAAAAAGAGGCAAGAAAGCCTTCCTCAGTGAACAATGCAAAGGAATAGAGGAAAACAACAAAATGGGAAAGCCTAGAGATCTCTTCAAGAAAATTAGAGATACCAAGGGAACATTCCATGCAAAGATGGGCTCTGTAAAGGACAGAAATGATATGGACCTAACAGAAGCAGAAGATATTAAGAAGAAGTGGCAAGAATACACAGAAAAACTGTACAAAAAAGACCTTTAGGACCCAGATAATCACGATGGTGTGATCATCATCTAGAGCCAGACATCCTGGAATGTGAAGTCAAGTGGGCCTTAGAAAGCATCACTATGAACAAAGCTAATGGAGGTGATGGAATTCCAGTTGAGCTATTTCAAATCCTAAAAGATGATGCTGTGAAAGTGCTGCACTCAATATGGCAGCAAATTTTGAAAACTCAGCAGTGGCCACAGGACTCGAAAAGGTTAGTTTTCATTCCAATCCCAAAGAAAGGCAATGCCAAAGAATGCTCAATCTACCGCACTATTGCACTCATCTCACATGCTAGTAAAGTAATGCTCAAAATTCTCCAAGCCAGGCTTCAGCAATACATGAACTGTGAACTTCCAGGTGTTCAAGCTGGTTTTAGAAAAAGCAGAGGAACCAGAGATCAAATTGCCAACATCCGCTGGATCATGTAAAAAGCAAAAGAGTTCCAGAAAAACTATTTCTGCTTCATTGACTATGCCAAAGCCTTTGACTGTGTGGATCAAAATAAACTGGAAAATTCTGAAAGAGATGGGAATACCAGACCACGTGGCCTGTCTCCTGAGAAATCTGTATGCAGGTCAGGAAGCAGCAGTTAGAACTGGACATGGAACAACAGACTGGTTCCAAATAGGAAAAGGAGTATGTCAAGGCTGTATATTGTCACTCTGCTTATTTAACTTCTTCTTTTTTTTTTTTTTTTTAGTTTTTTATTTTTTAAATTTTAAAATCTTTAATTCTTACATGTGTTCCCTAACATGAACCCCCCTCCCACCTCCCTCCCCATAACATCTCTCTGGGTCATCCCCATGCACCAGCCCCAAGCATGCTGTATCCTGCGTCAGACATAGACTGGCGATTCAATTCTTACATGATAGTATACGTGTTTCAATGCCATTCTCCCAAATCATCCCACCCTCTCCCTCTCCCTCTGAGTCCAAAAGTCCGTTATATACATCTGTGTCTTTTTTCCTGTCTTGCATACAGGGTAGTCATTGCCATCTTCCTAAATTCCATATATATGTGTTAGTATACTGTATTGGTGTTTTTCTTTCTGGCTTACTTCACTCTGTATAACCGGCTCCAGTTTCATCCATCTCATCAGAACTGATTCAAATGAATTCTTTTTAATGGCTGAGTAATACTCCATTGTGTATATGTACCACAGCTTTCTTATCCATTCATCTGCTGATGGACATCTAGGTTGTTTCCATGTCCTGGCTCTTATAAACAGTGCTGTGATGAACATTGGGGTACATGTGTCTCTTTCATGCAGAGTACATCATGAGAAATGCTGGACTGGAAGAAACACAAGCTGGAATCAAAATTGCCAGGAGAAATATCAATAACCTCAGATATGCAGATGACACCACCCATATGGCAGAAAGTGAAGAGGAACTAAAAAGCCTCTTGATGAAACTGAAAGTAGAGAGTGAAAATGTTGGCTTAAAGCTCAACATTCAGAAAATGAAGATCATGGCATCTGTTCCCATCACTTCATGGGAAGTAGTTGGGGAAACAGTGGATACAGTATCAGACTTTATTTTTTGGGGCTCCAGAATCACTGCAGATGTTGATTGCAGCCATGAAATTAAAAGACGCTTACTCCTTGGAAGAAAAGTTATGACCAACCTAGATTGTGTATTCAAAAGCAGAGACATTACTTTGCCGACTAAGGTCCATCTAGTCAAGGCTATGGATTTTCCTGTGGTCGTGTTTGGATGTGAGAGTTGGACTGTGAAGAAAGCTGAGTACTGAAGAATGGATGCTTTTGAACTGTGGTGTTTGAGAACTCTTGAGAGTCCCTTGGACTGCAAGAGATCCAACCAGTCCATTTTGAAGGAGATCAGCCCTGGGATTTCTTTGGAAGCAATGATGCTAAAGCTGAAACTCCAGTACTTTGGCCACCTCATGCAAAGAGTAGACTCATTGGAAAAGACCTTGATGCTGGGAGGGATTGGGGGCAGGAGAAGAAGGGGACGACAGAGGATGAGATGGCTGGATGGCATCACTGACTCGATGGATGTGATTCTGAGTGAACTCCGGGAGTTGGTGTTGGACAAGGAGGCCTGGTGTGCTGCAATTCATGGGGTGGCAAAGAGTCGGACACGACTGAGTGACTGAACTGAACTGAACAGATTACCTGCCCAGTGGTAACTCCCCCAGAGGAGAAGCAATGCAGATGCCTGCATTTGCACTTAGCAAGCAGGTGCTGGACCGGGAGACACAGGCTGCATTGCTTAGAGTAAGGAATGGGCCTGAATGCCCCGAGGCCAATCTGAAGGAACTAACTTGGACTAGCAGACGACACTGTGGGATAGCTACCACGTGAAAAACTCTAACTTAAGACACCACCAGGCTCACTCACAGAACAAAGGACTGAGCAAAGCTAACCAACTGCAGACTGGCCCATCCCCCTCTGGTGACAGGCAGACAAGGGCAGCCAAAGCCAGAAGGGGGCAATCACGGCCTCAGAAAGGCATTATCTACCAAACTGCAACCAGGCTTCGTTGTTGTCTAAGACTTGTTGGGATTCTGGACGGTCCACATCTGCCTGAGAAGGTGCGCCAGTTGTATACCCAGAAAACTGAGCAGCAGGGACGGGGGAGGCAATAAGTCGCAGTGACCATGCTCACCAAACAACTGGTCACCTGAGCTGCTTGGACCTGGGAAGGGCACAAAACACAGGCCCGACCGATTCTGTGCCTCTGAGGACTACCCGAGTACCTGAACCTGAGCGGCTTAGACCTGGGAAGTGCATACAACCCAGGGCCGACCTCAGACCATTCCCGGCAGAGCAACCTAGAGCCTAAGCAGTGTAGACAGGGAAAGCACAGTCGCCGTGAGCGGGGGGCAAACCTAGTGTGGCCGAGACACTGCATGCACATGCCAGTGTTATTTGTTTGCAGCGTCCCTCCCTCCCCACAGCGCGACTGAACAAGTGAGCCTAAAAAAGTGTCCCCCACCACCCCCTTGTGCCAGGGTGGAAATTATACACTGAAGAGAACAGCAAACAGAAGAAGCTAAAACAGGGAACCCCCTGGAAGTGACAGGTGCAGTAGATTAAAACCCTGTAGTTAGTACTGACTACATAGAAAGGGGCCTATAGATCTTGAGAAATATAAGCCGGATTAAGGAACTATCCAAAATGAACTGACCCTACACTGCCCAAAACACCACCAGAGAAAATACTAGATATATTTTTACTATGTTTACTATCATTCTTTAATTTTTTTTAAATTTTCTTTTTATTTTTAAGTCCTCTATTACTCCTTTAATTTTTATTTTTATAACCTACTACTATATTGCAAAAAAAGAGAGATCTATGTTTTAAAGCAAACTTCATATATATATATATATATATATATATATATATAATTTGTGTGACTTTTTTCTTTAATATTGTATTTTTTTAATTCAATCTCTAGATTGTTAATCTTTGCTTTTTGATATTTGTTATCAATTTTGTACCTTTAAGAACCCAATCTTCAGTACCCATTTTTACTTGGGAGCAAGATTACTGGCTTGACTGCTCTCTCCCCACTTGGACTCTCCTTTTTCTCCACCAGGTCTCCTCTATCTCCTCCCTCCTCCTTCTCTTCTCTATTCAACTCTGTGAATCTCTTTGTGTGTTCTGGATGGTGAAAAACACTTGGGGAACTGATCACTGGCTGGATCTGTCTCTCTCCTTTTGATTCCCCCCTTTATTCTCCTGGCCACCTCTGTCTCTTTCCTCCCTCTTCTCGTCTCTGTATAATTCTGTGAACATCACTGAGCAGTCCAGACTGTGGAGCACTCATAAGGAAGTGATTACTGGCTAGCTTGCTCTCTCCTCTTTTGATTCCACCTCACCTCATCCTGGTCACTTCTATCTCCCTCCTCCCTCTTCTCCATGTAACTCTGTGAACCTCTCTGGGTGTCCCTCATTGTGAAGAAACTTTTCATCTTTAACCTTGATGTTTTATCAACGGTGCTCTATAGATGGAGAAGTCTTGAGGCTACTGTAAATATAAGACTGAAAACCAGAAGTAGGAGGCTTAAGTCCAAATGTTGAGAACACCAAAGAACTCCTGACTCCAGGGAACATTAATCAACAGGAACTCATCAAACACCTCCATACCTACACTGAAACCAAGCCTCACCCGAGGGCCAACAAGGTCCAGAGCAAGATATACCACACAAATTCTCCAGCAACACAAGAACACAGTCCTGAGCTTCAATATACAGGCTGCCCAAAGTCACTCCAAACCCACTGACATCTCATAACTCATTACTGGACACTTCATTGCACTCCAGAGAGAAGAAATCCAGCTCCACCCACCAGAACACCGACACAAGCTTCCCTAACCAGGAAACCTTGACAAGCCACCCATACAACCCCACCCACAGTGAGGAAACTCCACAATAAAGAGAACGCCATAAACTGCCAGAATACAGAAAGGCCACCTCAAACACAACAATATAAACTAGATGAAAAGACAGGAATATCCAGCAGGTAAAGGAACAGGATAAATGCCCACCAAACCAAACAAAAAAGGAAGAGATAGGGAATCTACCCAATAAAGAATTCCAAATAGTGATAGTGAAAATGATCCAAAATCTTGAAAACAAAATGGAATCACAGATAAATAGCCTGGAGACAAGGATTGAGAAAATGCAAGAAAGGTTTAACAAAGACCTAGAAGAAATAAAAAAGAGTCAATATATAATGAGTAATGCAATAAATGATATCAAAAACATTCTGGAGGGAACAAATAGTAGAATAATGGAGGCAGAATATAGGATTAGCGAGGTAGAAGATAGAAAGGTAGAAATGAATCAGAGAGGAAAAAAGAAAAACGAATTAAAAGAAATGAGGACAATCTCAGAGACCTCTGGGACAATGTTAAATGCCCCAACACTCGAATCATAGGAGTCCCAGAAGAAGAAGACAAAAAGAAAGTCCATGAGAAAATACTTGAAGAGATAATAGTTGAAAACTTCCCTAAAATGGGGAAGGAAATAATCACCCAAGTCCAAGAAACCCAGAGAGTCCCAAACAGGATAAACCCAAGGCGAAACACCCTGAGACATATATTAATCAAATTAACAAAGATCAAACACAAAGAACAAATATTAAAAGCAGCAAGGGAAAAACAACAAATAACACACAAGGGGATTCCCATAAGGATAACAGCTGATTATTCAATAGAAACACTTCAGGCCAGGACGGAATGGAGGGATATACTTAAAATGATGAAAGAAAATAACCTACAGCCTGGATTACTGTACCCAGCAAGGATCTCATTCAAATATGAAGGAGAAATAAAAAGCTTTACAAACAAGCAAAAGCTGAGAGAATTTAGCACCACCAAACCAGCTCTCCAACAAATGCTGAAAGATCTTCTCTAGACAAGAAACACAAAAAGGGTGTATAAACTTGAACCCAAAACAATAAAGTAAATGGCAATGGGATCATACTTATCAATAATTACCTTAAACATAAATGGTTTGAATGCTCCAACCAAAAGACAAAGACTGACTGAATGGATACAAAAAGAAGACCCCTATATATGTTGTCTACAAGAGACCCATCTCAAAATAAGTGACACATACGGACTGAAAGTGAAGGTCTGTAAAAAGATATTCCATGCTAATAGAGACCAAAAGAAAGCAGGAGTAGCAATACTCACATCAGATAAAATAGACTATAACAAAGGCTGTGAAAAGAGACAACTAAGGACACTACATAATGATCAAAGGATCAATCCAAGAAGAAGATATAACAATAATAAATATATTTGCACCCAACATAGGAGCACTGCAGTATGTAAGACAAATGCTAACAAGTATAAAGGGGAAATTAACAATAACGCAATAATAGTGGGAGACTTTAATAACCCACTCACACCTATGGATAGATCAACTAAACAGAAAATTAACAAGGAAACAGAAACTTTAAATGATACATGAGACTAGTTAGACCTAATTGATATCTATAGGACATTTTACACCGAAACAATGAATTTCATCTTTTTCTCAGGTGCACACAGAACCTTCTTCAGGATAGATCACATCCTGGGCCATAAATCTTGCCTTGGTAAATTTAAAAAAATTTGAAATCATTCCAAGCATCTTTTCTGACCACAATGCAGTAAGATTAGCTCTCAATTACAGGAGAAAAACTATTAAACATCCCAACATATGGAGGCTGAACAACACACTGCCGAATAACCAACAAACCACAGAAGAAATAAAAAAAGAAATCAAAATATGCATAGAAAAGAATGAAAATGAAAACACAACAACCCAGAGCCTGTGGGACATTGTAAAAGCAGTGCTAAGGGGACAGTTCATAGCAATAGAGGCCTACCTCAAGAAACAAGAAGACAAGTCAAATAAATAACCTAACTCTACACCTAAAGCAACTAGAAAAGGAAGAAATGAAGAGCCCCAGGGTTAGTAGAAGGAAAGAAATCTTAAAAATTAGGGCAGAAATAAATGCAAAAGAAACAAAAGAGACCAAAGCAAAAATCAACAGAATCGAAAGCTGCTTCTTTGAGAGGATGAATAAAACTGACAAACCATTAGCCAGACTCATCAAAACACAAAGGGAGAAAAATAAAATCAATAAAATTAGAAATGAAAATGGAGAGATCACAACAGAAAACACAGAAATACAAAGGATCATAAGAGACTACTACCAGCAACTATATGCCAATAAAATGGACAACTTGGAAGAAATGGACAAATTCTTAGAAAAGCACAACTTTCCAAAACTTAACCAGGAAGAAATAGAAAATCTTAACAGACCTAACACAAGCACGAAAATTGAAACTGTAATCAGAAATCTTCCTGCAAACAAAAGCCCAAGTCCAGATGGCTTCACAGCTGAATTCTACCAAAAATTTAGAGAAGAGCTAACACCTATCCTACTCAAACTCTTTCAGAAAATTGCAGAGGAAGGTCAACTTCCAAACTCATTCTATGTGGCCACCATCACCCTAATACCAAAACCTGACAAAGATGCCACAAAAAATAAAAACTACAGGCCAATATCACTGATGAACATAGATGCAAAAATCCTTAACAAACTTCTAAAAATCAGAATCCAACAACACATTAAAAAGATCATACACCATGACCAAGTGAGTTTTATCCCAAGGATACAAGGATTCTTCAATATCCACAAATCAATCAATGTAATACACCACATTAACAAATTGAAAAATAAAAGCCATCTGATTATCTCAATAGATGCAGAGAAAGTCTTTGACAAAATTGAACATCCATTTATGATAAAAATTCTCCTGAAAGCAGGAATAGAAGGAACATACCTCAACATAATAAAAGCTATATATGATAAGCCCACAGCAAACATTGCCCTGAATGGTGAAAAATTGAAATCATTTCGCCTAAAGTCAGGAACAAGACAAGGGTGACCACTTTCATCACTACATTCAACATAGTTTTGGAAGTTTGGGCCACAGCAATCAGAGCAGAAAAAATAAATAAAAGAAATCCAGATTGGAAAACAAGAAGTAAAACTCTCACTGTTTGAAGATGACATGATCCTTTACATAGAAAACCCTAAAGACTCCACCAGAAAATTACTAGAACTAATCAATGAATATAGTAAAGTTGCAGGATATAACATCAACACACGGAAATCCCTTGCATTCCTATACACTAATAATGAGAAAACAAAAAGAAAAATGGAAACAATTCCATTCACCATTGCAGCAAAAAGAATAAAATACTTAGGAATATATCCACCTAAAGAAACTAAAGACCTATATAGAAAACTGTAAAACACTGGTGAAAGAAATCAAAGAGGACACTAATAGATGGAGAAATATACCGTGTTCATGGATCAGAAGAATCAATATAGTGAAAATGAGTATACTACCCAAAGCAATCTCTAGACTCAATGCAATCCCTATCAAGCTACCAACGGTATTTTTCACAGAGCTAGAGCAAATAATTTCACAATCTATATGGAAATACAAAAAAACCTCGAATAGCCAAAGCAATCGTGAGAAAGAAGAATGGGACTAGAGGAATCAACCTGCCTGACTTCAGGCTCTACTACAAAGCCACAGTCATCAAGACAGTATGGTACTGGCACAAAGACAGACATATAGATCAACGGAACAAATAGGAAGCCCAGAGATGGACACCCTATCTTTGACAAAGGAGGCAAGAATATTCAATGGAGAAAAGACAATCTCTTTAACAAGTGGTGCTGGGAAAACTGGTCAATCACTTGTAAAAGAATGAAACTAGAACACTTCTAACACCATACACAAAAATTAACTCAAAATGGATTAAAGATCTAAACGTAAGACCAGAAACTATAAAACTCCTAGAGGAGAGCATATACAAAACACTCTCTGAAATAAATGACACCAGGATCCTCTATGGCCCACCTCCCAGAATATTGGAAATAAAAGCAAAAATAAACCAATGGAACCTAATTAAAATTAAAAGCTTCTGCACAACAAGTGAAACTATAAGCAAGGTGAAAAGACAGCATTAAGAATGGTAGAAAACAATAGGAAATAAAACAACTGACAAAGAATTAATCTCAAAAATATTCAAGCAACTCCTGCGGCTCAATTCCAAAAAAATAAATGACCCAATCAAAAAACGGGCCAAAGACCAAAACAGACACTTCTCCAAAGAAGACATACAGATAGCTAACAAACACATGAATAGGTGCTCAACATCACTCATTATTGGAGAAATGCAAATCAAAATCACAGTGAGGTACCATTTTATGCCAGTCAGAATGGCTGCTATCCAAAAGTCTACACGCAATAAATGCTGAAGAGGGTGTGGAGAAAAGGGAACCCTCTTATATTGTTGGTGGGAGGGCAAACTAGTACAGTCACTATGGAGAACAGTGTGGAGATTCCTTAAAAAACTGGAAATAGAACTTTCATATGACCCAGCAATCCTACTGCTGGACATACACACCTAGGGAACCAGAATTGAAAGAGACACATGTACCCCAATGTTCATCGCAGCACTGTTTATAATAGCCAGGACATGGAAGTGTCCTAGATGTCCATCAGCAGACGAATGGATAAGAAAGCTGTGGTACATATACACAATGGAGTATATCAGCCATTAAAAAAATATATTTGAATCAGTTCTAATGAGGTGGATGAAACTGGAGCCTATTATACAGAGTGAAATACACCAGAAAGAAAAACACCAATACAGTATACTAATGCATATATATGAAATTTAGATGGATGGTAACAATAACCCCATATGCAAGATAGCAAAAGAGGACTTTGTGGGAGAGGGCAAGGATGGGATGATTTGGGAGAATGACATTGAAACATATATAATATCATATGTGAAGCAAATCGCCAATCCGGGTTTGATGCATGATACAGGATGCTTGGGGCTGGTGCACCGGGATGACCCAGAGGGATGTTATGGGGAGGGAGGTGGAAACAGGGTTCAGCGGGGAACAGGTGCGCACCCGTGGAAGATTCATGTTGATGTATGGCAAAACCAATACAATATTGTAAATTAATTAGTTTTCAGTTAAAATGAATACATTTATATTAAAATGAAAAGAAAAGAACTCTAAAACATTAAAAGGAACATTGTTCTATTCATGTATATATATGGTTTTATATGTAAATATACATGAATACCTATCATACATATGAATATATATTCACTTTTTACTCAGGCTTTTCCACAGATGCTGGTGAGCATAACTGATAGTTGGTAAGTTTTCTCACTTCATTTCTGCGGTGTTTGTTAAAATGTCATTTCAGTGTCCAGCTTGAGAGTTCCATCTGGAATTCAGTTTGCTTTTCAGAATTCCTTTGGAATGTAGCAGTGCTATTTATTTGAAACTTGCTAATGTCCTCACAGAGTCAATGCAAAAAAAAAAAAAATGCTGTGTTTGTGATTTTTGAATCAGAAAACTGCTGGCACTGAAAAATGAAGAACAAACCCTTGCATTCTGGCAAAGTCCAAACAGCACTGAACTATTAACACTAAATCATTTTGAGTCAAATTTGCTTTCCTTAGATTTGATATCTTTCCTGAAAGATGCGGTTTGTCAAAAAAAAAAAAAATGCAGGTGCATTTTTAAAGAATGGAAAGTAAATGTGATTTTTTTTAAAATGACCATAACAACTTTAAGATTACTCAATACATAAAAGTAGCAAACAGATTTGCTTGCTAGAGTTAGCTTCTGTGTTGCAATCTTTTGATTTGTCCATTGAAATTCTGATACCATTGAAATTAGTCTCTATTATGATTTTTTTGCATCTGGGATGTTCAAATTTGGGTATTAAATAGAAGGCAATGTGAAGTTGTGTACTTAGTATAAGCAGACACATCTCAAATCTATGATTAAAAAATATTGACTTAAAATAATCTGAAGGGACTTCTCTATTATGTACATGCATTCACATATGTGTAAAGGTAACTTTAAACACTATTTTATCATTGCTGTGATACCATTAAGTTATATTCTGACTAGTCACAGAACAGCAACCAAGTGGAAATGACAGTGACTGACAATTATAGAAAGAATAAAATGGCTTCCAAAGTGTACAGAGACCTGCAGACCTCAATCAACTGAACTACAAACTCATTAAATAACTTAATTTTGTGTATCCAACTGTGAGATAAATTTACCACTAAGTCAACACGAACTATAGATAATAAATGCATTCTTCAATACAATTCACCTCCTAGTACCTGTATTTCCCAGGTTGAAAGATCTGTCTAACCATCTGACACTGTTTATGGGCAAAAACTGATGATGACTCATAGATCTTATAAGAAAACAAAGGCTAACTAATATGAATGACTAATATCATCCATCACTCACTAAAAAAAGGTTTCAAACTAAAAATTTGAAACTAAAAAAAGGTAATCACCACATTAAAATGCAGGTATATCTTATTTTATTGCACTTTGCTTTATTGTGCTTTATAGATATCACATATTTTACAAATCAAATGTTTCTGGCAAAGCTACATAGAGCAAGATTATTTTTCCAACAGATTTTACTCACTTGTGTCTCTGTGTTACACGTTGGTAATTTTCACAATACTTCAGACATTTTCATTATGATGCTATCTGTTATGGTACCTGTGATCAGTAGCTACAGTAGAATGCAAACATAACTTTCACATGTACTGGGAATCCCCAAAAATTCTGTGACTCAAATTTACTGTGTTATTTGTATTGTGGTAGTCTGAAAAGAAATCCACAGTCTCTGAGGTGTGCATTTATTCCCATCAATCAAGTATTAACAAGGTATGTTGGATCATTTAGGATCAAAGTCTTTTAAAGTTGGCTAGGTCATCAAAGAGGAAGAGATGGTCGATAACTTTAAATCAGGCTTGTTCTATTTCTATGTACTTTCTTAAATATACTATACTATATTATATATTATAGTTGATACTATAGTACAATATATTAAATTATATATATAATGTAATACTGAACTCTAACACACGCTATAATTTGTACTAATAGCCTCCAGTTATTCTATTTTCTTTTTTTAAGGCATTACATATAAAATGAATTTGTCAATTATAGGACAAGTTTGAATGGTAATAGTTCATAGCAGAAAGAAAATCATTCATTCATCCATTTTTCTTTGAAAAATATTCATTGAGACATCACTGTGTGTCAGAAATTTGTAGGAGAGTCATAGTTGAAAGAACTCATATGAATACCTCATATTATATTAAGAAATTTATAATTTTAATTTAAAATGAAAATGAGGGGCGGTCCTAAGATGGCAGAGGAATAGGATGGGAAGACCACTTTCTCCCTCACAAATTCCTCAAAGGAACATTTCAACGCTGAGTAAACTCCACAAAACAACTTCTGTAGGCTGGCAGAGGACATCAGGCAACCAGAAAAGCAAACCATTGTCTTCAAAAACAGGTAGGAAAAAATATAAAAGACGAAAAAGGAGACAAAGGAGGTGGGGAGGGAGCTCTGTCCCAGGAAAGGAAGCCCGTCCCGGGAAGGGAACTTTTAAAGAGAGGTTTCCAAACACCAGGAAACACTCTCCCTGTCGAGTCTGTGGCAAGCCTTGGAAACACAGAGGGCAACATAACAGGAAGGAAAAATAAATAAATAATCAAAACCAACAGATTACAAGCCCAACAGTAACTCCCCCAGCGGAAAAGCAGCACAGACGCCTGCATCCGCCACTAGGAAGTGGTGGCAGGGCAGGGAAGCGTGGGAGGTGCAGGCTGCAGTGCTTTGTAAGAATTGGGCAGGAACGCCCCATGCGCAACCAGACGATCTCACTTGGGCTAGCAAACCAGACTGTGGGATAGCTACCACGTGAAAAGATCGAACGTAAAACACTGCCAGGACTGCACGCAGAATAAAGAACAGAATGGAAAAAGCCGGCTGCAGACCATCCCCCACTGGGGACAGGCAGCCAGAGCTGTAAGGGCTGGAAAGGGGCAATTGCAGACCTGGAGAGACTTTACTTACCAAACTGCAAGCAGGCTTCTTTGCTTAGACTTCTGGGGGTGCTGGACAGTCACCATCTGCCTCACAAGGTGCACCAGCGGTCCACCCAGAAACTGAGCAGCAGAGACAGAAAAGGCGACAAGTTGCAGCGACCTCGCTCGCCAAACTCCTGAGCTACTCGGACCTGGGAAGGGCACAAAATGCAGTCCCAACCGAATCTGTGCCTCTGAGGGCTACCTGAGCGCTGAACCTGAGCAGCTAAGACCAGGGAAGTGCACACAGCCTAGGGCCGGCCTCAGACGTTTCCCAGCTGAGCATCGTAGAGCTGGAGCGGTTTGTGCACCGCCAGAAGGGACAGGTCCAACAGGGCTGAGACACTGTGTGCACACGACAGCGCTATTTGTTTGCAGCACACCCCCCCCCCATCCCCACAATGCGACTGAACTAGTGAGCCTAAAAAACCAGCAAACAGAAGAAGTTAAATAGAGGGAACCGCCTTGGAAGTGACCCCACATGGCCCACAACATCAGAGAAGTACCAGATATATTTTTACTATTTTTAAAATCATTCTTTTTTTTCTTTTTTTAAAAATTTTTCTAACCTTTTTTTTAATTGTTAAGTCTTCTATTTCTCCTCTAATTTTTATTTATATAACCTACTATTACTATTCAAAAAAAGAAAAAAGACTTTTTTTTTTTTTTAAAGGCAAACACCATATATAGTCTTTGGGTGGTTGTTGTTTGTGTGTGTGTTTTTTTTTTTAATAATTCTTGTGACTTTTTTTCTTTTTTTTTCTTTTTTCCTTTTTCTTTCTGCTTCTTTTCTTTAACATTGTATTTTTGAAAATCCAACCTCTACTCTAGATTTTTAATCTTTGCTTTTTGGTTTTTGTTGGCAATTTCGTACTTTTAAAAACCCATACTTCACTACCCAATTTTACCTGAGAGCGAGATTACTGGCTTGACCACTCTCTCCTCCTTTGGACTCTCCTTTTTCTCCACCAGGTGGCCTCTGTCTCTTTCCTCCCCCATCTCTTCTCTATCCAACTCTGTGAATCTCTGTGTGTTCCAGACGGTGGAGAACACCTAAGGAACTGGTTACTGGCAGGATTTGTCTCTCTCCTTCTTATTCCTCTCTCTTTTCCTCCTGGGCACTTCTGTGTACTTCCTCCCTCTCTTCTTCCCTGTATAACTCCGTAAATATCTCTGAGCAGTCCAGACTGTGGAGCACACATAAGGAAGTGACTACTGGCTAGCTTGCTATCTCCTCTTTTGATCTCACCATATCTCATTCCAGTCATCTCCAACTACCCCCTCCCTCTTCTCTTCTCCTTGTAACTCAGTGAATCTCTCTGGGAGTCCCTCAATGTGGAGAAACTTTTTATCTTTAACCTAGATGTTTTATCATCAGTGCTGTATAGATGGAGAAGTCTAGAGGCTACTGTAAAAATAAAACTGAAAACCAGAAGCAGGAGGCTTAAGTCGAAAGCCAGAAAACATCAGAGAACTCCTGAATTCAGGGAACATTAAGGAATAGGAGCTCATCAAATGCCTCCATACCTACACTGAAACCAAGCTCCACCCAAAAGGCCAACAAGTTCCAGAACAAGACATACCACACAAATTCTCCAGCAACACAAGAACACAGTCCTGAGCTTCAATATACAGGCTGCCCAAAGTCACTCCAAACCCACTGACATCTCATAAATCATTATTGGACACTTCATTGCACTCCAGAGAGAAGAAATCCAGCTCCACCTACCAGAACTCCAACACAAGCCTCCCTAACCTGGAAACCTTGACAAGCCACCCATACAACCCCACCCACAGTGAGGAAACTCCACAATAAAGAGAACGCCATAAACTGCCAGAATACAGAAAGGCCACCTCAAACACAACAATATAAACTAGATGAAAAGACAGGAATATCCAGCAGGTAAAGGAACAGGATAAATGCCCACCAAACCAAACAAAAGAGGAAGAGATAGGGAATCTACCCGATAAAGAATTCCAAATAATGATAGTGAAAATGATCCAAAATCTTGAAATCAAAATGGAATCACAAATAAATAGCCTAGAGACAAGGGTTGAGAAGATGCAAGAAAGGTTTAACAAGGAAATAGAAGAAATTAAAAAAAAGTCAATATATAATGAATAACAAAATAAATAAGATCAGAAACACTCTGGAGGCAACAAATAGTAGAATAACGGAGGCAGAAGATAGGATTAGTGAAATAGAAGATAGAATGGTAGAAATAAATGAATCAGAGAGGAAACAAGAAAAACGAATTAAAAGAAATGAGGACAATCTCAGAGACCTCCAGGACAATATGAAACACTCCAACATTCGAATTATAGGAGTCCCAGAAGAAGAAGACAAAAAGAAAGACCATGAGAAAATCCTTGAAGAGATAATAGTTGAAAACTTCCCTAAAATGGGGAAGGACATAATCACCCAAGTCCAAGAAACACAGAGAGTTCCAAATAGGATAAACCCAAGGTGAAACACCCCAAGACACATATTAATCAAATTAACAAAGATCAAACACAAAGAACAAATATTAAAAGCAGCAAGGGAAAAACAACAAATAACAAGGGGATTCCCATAAGGATAACAGGTGATCTTTCAATAGAAACTCTTCAGGCCAGGAGGGAATGGCAAGACATACTTAAAGTGATGAAAGAAAATAACCTACAACCCAGATTACTGTACCCAGCAAGGATCTCATTCAAATACGAAGGAGAAATCAAAAGCTTTACAGACAAGCAAAAGCTGAGAGAATTCAGCACCACCAAACCAGCTCTCCAACAAATTCTAAAGGATATTCTCTAGACAGGAAACACAAAAAGGGTGTATAAACCCGAACCCAAAACAGTAAAGTAAATGGTAATGGGATCATACTTATCAATAATTACCTTAAATGTAAATGTGTTGAATGCCCCAACCAAAAGGCAAAGACTGGCCAAATGGATACAAAAACAAGACCCGTCTATATGCTGCTTACAAGAGACTCACCCCAAAACAAGGGACATATACAGACTGAAAGTGAAGTGCTGGTAAAAGATATACCACGCAAATAGAGACCAAAAGAAAGCAGGAGTGGCAATACTCATATCTGATAAAACAGACTTTAAAACAAAGGCTGTGAAAAGAGACAAAGAAGGCCACTACATAATGATCAAAGGAACAATCCAAGAAGAAGATATAACAATTATAAATATATATGCACCCAATATAGGAGCACCGCAATATGTAAGACAAATGCTAACAAGTATGAAAGGGGAAATTAACAATAACACACTAATAGTGGGAGACTTTAATACCTCATTCACACCTATGGACAGATCAACTAAACAGAAAATTAACAAAGAAACACAAACTTTAAATGATACATGAGACCAGTTAGACCTAATTGATATCTATAGGACATTTCACCCCAAAACAATGAATTTCACCTTTTTCTCAAGTGCTCATGGAACCTTCTCCAGGATAGATCACATCCTGGGCCATAAATCTTGCCTTGGTAAATTTAAAAAAATTTGAAATCATTCCAAGCATCTTTTTCTGACCATAATGCATTAAGATTAGATCTCAATTACAGGAGAAAAACTATTAAAAATTCCAACATATGGAGGTTGAACAACACACTTCTGAATAACCAACAAATCACAGAAGAAATCAAAAAAGAAATCAAAATATGCATAGAAATGAATGAAAATGAAAACACAACAACCCAAAACCTGTGGGACACTATAAAAGCAGTGCTAAGAGGAAAGTTCATAGCAATACAGGCATATCTCAAGAAACAAGGAAAAATTCAAATAAATAACCTAACTCTACACCTAAAGCAACTAGAAAAGGAAGAATTGGAGAACCCCAGAGTTAGTAGAAGGAAAGAAATCTTAAAAATTAGGGCAGATATAAATGCAAAAGAAACAAAAGAGACCATAGCAAAAATCAACAAAGCCAAAAGCTGGTTCCTTGAAAGGATAAATAAAATTGACAAACCATTAGCCAGACTCATCAAGAAGCAAAGAGAGAAAAATCAAATCAATAAAATTAGAAATGAAAATGGAGAGATCACAACAGAAAACACAGAAATATGAAGGATCATAAGAGACTACTATCAGCAATTATATGCCAATAAAATGGACAACGTGGAAGAAATGGACAAATTCTTACAAAAGTACAATTTTCTAAAAGTGAACCAGGAAGAAATAGAAAATCTTAACAGACCCATCACAAGCACGGAAATTGAAACTGTAATCAGAAATCTTCCAGCCAACAAAAGCCCAGGTCCAGATGGCTTCACAGCTGAATTCTACCAAAAATTTCAAAAAGAGCTAATGCCTATCCTACTCAAACTCTTCCAGAAAACTGCAGAGGAAGGTAAACTTCCAAACTCATTCTATGAGGCCACCATCATCCTAATACCAAAACCTATCAAAGATACTACAAAAAAAGAAAACTACAGGCAAATATCACTGATGAACATAGATGCAAAAATTTTCAACAAAATTCTAGTAATCAGAATCCAACAACACATTAAAAAGATCATACACCATGACCAAGTGGGCTTTATTCCAGGATGCAAAGATTCTTCAATATCTGCAAATCAATCAATGTAATTCACCACATTAACAAACTGAAAAATAAAAGCCATATGATTATTTCAATAGATGCAGAGAAGGCCTTTGACAAAATTCAACATCCATTTATGATTAAAATTCTCCAGAAAGCAGGAATAGAAGGAACATACCTCAACATAATAAAAGCTATATATGACAAACCCACAGCAAACGTTATCCTCAATGGTGAAAAATTGAAAGCATTTCCCCTAAAGTCAGGAACAAGACAAGGGTGCCTACTTTCACCGCTACTATTCAACATACTTCTGGAACTTTGGACCACAGCAATCAGAACAGAAAAAGAAATAAAAGGAATCCAAACTGGAAAAGAAGAAGTAAAACTTTCACTGTTTGTGGATGACATGATCCTCTACATAGAAAACCCTAAAGACTCCACTAGAAAATTACTAGAGCTAATCAATGAATATAGTAAAGTTGCAGGATATAAAATCAACACACAGAAATCCCTTGCATTCCTATACATGAATAATGAGAAAGTAGAAAAAGAAATTAAGGAAACAATTCCATTCACCATTGCAACAAAAAGAATAAAATACTTAGGAATATATCTACCTAAAGAAACTAAAGGCCTATATATAGAAAACTATAAAACACTGATGAAAGAAATCAAAGAGGACACTAATAGATGGAGAAATATACCACGTTCATGGATCAGAAGAATCAATATAGTAAAAATGAGTATACTACCCAAAGCAATTTACAAATTCAATGCAATCCCTATCAAGCCACCAGCCATATTTTTCACAGAACTAGAACAAATAATTTCAAGATTTGCATGGAAATACAAAAAACCTCGACTAGCCAAAGCAATCTTGAGAAAAAAAGAATGGAACTGGAGGAATCAACGTGCCTGACTTCAGGCTCTACTACAAAGGCACAGTCATCAAGACAGTATGGTACTGCCACAAAGACAGACATATAGATCAATGGAACAAAATAGAAAGCCCAGAGATAAATCCACACACATATGGACACCTTATCTTTGACAAAGGAGGTAAGAATATACAATGGAGTAAAGACAATCTCTTTAACAAGTGGTGCTGGGAAAACTGGTCAACCACTTGTGAAAGAATGAAACTAGATTACTTTCTAACACCGCACACAAAAATAAACTCAAAATGGATTAAAGATCTAAATGTAAGACCAGAAACTATAAAACTCCTAGAGGAGAACATAGGCAAAACACTCTCCGACATACATCAGAGCAGGATCCTCTATGATCCACCTCCCAGAATTCTGGAAATAAAGCAAAAATAAACAAATGGGATCTAATTAAAATTAAAAGCTTCTGCACAACAAAGGAAAATATAAGCAAGGTGAAAAGACAGCCTTCTGAATGGGAGAAAATAATAGCAAATGAAACAACTGACAAACAAGTAATCTCAAAAATATACAAGCAACTCATGCAGCTCAATTCCAGAAAAATAAACGACCCAATCAAAACATGGGCCAAACAACTAAATAGACATTTCTCCAAAGAAGACATATGGATGGCTAACAAAGACATGAAAAGATGCTCAACATCACTCATTATTAGAGAAATGCAAATCAAGACCACAATGAGGTACCACTTCACACCAGTCAGGATGTCTGCGATCCAAAAATCTACAAGCAATAAATGCTGGAGAGGGTGTGGAGAAAAGGGAACCCTCCTACACTGTTGGTGGGAATGCAAACTAGTACAGCTACTATGGAGAACAGTGTGGAGATTCCTTAAAAAATTGCAAATAGAACTTTCATATGACCCAGCAATCCCACCATCCCACCGCTGGGCATACACACCGAGGAAACCAGAATTGAAAGAGACACATGTACCCCAATGTTCATCACAGCACTGTTTATAATAGCCAGGACATGGAAACAACCTAGATGTCCATCAGCAGATGAAAGGATAAGAAAGCTGTGGTACATATACACAATGGAGAATTACTCAGCCGTTAAAAAGAATACATTTGAATCAGTTCTGATGAGATGGATGAAACTGGAGCCGATTATAAAGAGTGAAGTAAGCCAGAAAGAAAAACACCAATACAGTATACTAACACATATATATGGAATTTAGAAAGATGGCAATGATGACCCTGTATGCAAGACAACAAAAAAGACACAATGTGTATAATGGACTTTTGGACTCAGAGGGAGAGGGAGAGGGTGGGATGATTTGGGAGAATGGCATTGAAACATGTGTAATATCATGTAAGAATCAAATCGCCAGTCTTTGTCCGACGCAGGATACAGCATGCTTGGGGCTGGTGCATGGTGATGACCCAGAGAGATGTTATGGGGAGGGAGGTGGGAAGGGGGAGTTCATGTTTAGGAGCGCATGTACACCCGTGGTGGATTCAAGTCAATGTATGGCAAAACCAATACAGTATTGTAAAGTAAAATAAAAAAAAATTAAAAAAAAGAATGTAAAAAAATTAAAAAATAAAATAAAAATGGAAATTCAGAATATAAAAGTTATACACCAGAAATTTAGACTTTAAGAGTTTATTTTTCACTGGCATATATAACTCAAGTGGAAATAATATAGACAGATGAAAATCCTGCTTAATTTTCATCAGCAATTCTTCATCAATAATTTTATATGATGAACGAGTCTTATGCATGTGTTAACTTATTTGTTTATCCAATATGACTGTTCTAGAATTTCAGCAATTATCATCAATTTTTATCTCAAAATACTGTAAAATACAATTTAGTTTAATTTACTTTGGCATTGTAACTGTTGACTGTGAAGTTATTTTACTTCAGACTGCAGCTAATGCATACATCTTCTATGCTACAAAGAAGCACATATGATGATTAATTTTTAGAAAAACCTTTTACAATAAAAAAAGCTATAACCAAATAGATGATGGAAAATTGGTCAGCATAAAGTTTGAGGAAGAATGCAAAATAAGCCTACAGCAGCAGCAGCATAATCCCCTTATTTCCTTAATTGGAAGACAAATAAGAGGATGTTAATGTCACAGTATAAATATCTAGTTAATTATACTAAATGATTAAGCTGGAACCATTGAAGAAAAAATATAGCAAGACCACGAAACAAGTAGACAGTACTTGCTTCCAAATGCTGTGTGTTCTCAGTTGCTTAATTGTGTTGTACTCTTTATGACCCCATGGTCTGTAGCCCACCAGGCTCCTCTGTCCATGGGATTTTTCAGAGGATTGGATTGCCACTTTTTGTTCTCCAGGGGATCTTCCTGGGATCCAGGAATCTTCCTGGGATCCTGGAATTCAGACATGGAATCGAACCCATGTCTCTTATATCTTCCGCATTGGCAGGGGCATTCCTTACCACTGAGCCATCTGGGAATCCTTGCTTTCAAATAATTTGTTTAAATATATTTTCTATAAATTTATAAAATATGTTTGTACATATATATATACATATATGTATATATACAACAGTATGTGTATGCATTTGATAATGACGTTTATGTTATGTTTATGAAAATTTTTTCTGCTGATCTTTTTAAAATATGTTTTTCCTACATGTCTGATATGTCTTCCTAGAGCTTGGTTGAAAGCAGCATGTACACTTGCCATTTATATATACAATTTAGGAATTTATGGTTTATCTATGATTTAATGTATTCTGTATGTAATAAACTAGTGTACCTTATTGGTCACTTCATTCATTCAATTAATTAATACACACAAACAAGACTTTTGTACTGAATTTGCTTCACACATACTTATATGTAAATAATTAACACTTAAACAATATAACATGTTACAATTAAAAATATAAATAAGTTAAAAAATTGTACTGAGTGTTGGATATCTTTTGTTGTTATGTATTTCTCCAATAATTGCATACAAAAAGGACTATATAGTGAAAGATTTTACATTAAAATGGGATCCTTATTTTAGGTGAGGTTAAGCACCTCTAAAATAGCATAATTATTTCTCAATATAAAGCTATCAGGAAAGACAAAGAATTAATTAAAATACAGCCTTAGGAAAGAACATTAGGAAGTTACTTCACCCCAGAGTTGTACATCCTAAGGAATTATTTCAGTTGCTCTTTTACAGTTTAACATTCATGGTGGTGGTTTAGTTACTAAGTCATGTCCGACTCTTGCAACCCCACAGATTGTAGATAGCCAGGCTCCTCTGTCTATGGGATTTCCCAGGCAAGAATACTGGAGTGGGTTGCCATTTTCCTCTCCAAAGTATCTTTCCAACCCAGGGATCAAAGGAGCACCTCCTGCATTGCAGATGGTCTCCTGTTTGCAGGTGAATTGTTTACTGCTGAGCCACTAGGGATGCTCTGACATTCATATTCATTAACATATTACTCATCTAACTAGATAATAGTAGATAAATACTGCGGAGAAGGAAATGGCACCTCACTCCAGTACTCTTGCCTGGAAAATCCCATGGATTGAGGGCCTGGTGGGTTGCAGTCCATGAGGTCACTAAGAGTCGGACACGACTGAGTGACTTCACTTTCACTTTTCACTTTCATGCATTGGAGAAGGAAATGGCAAACCACTCTAGTGTTCTTGCCTGGAGAGTCCCAGGGACGGGGGAGCCTGATGGGCTGCCGTCTATGGGGTTGCACAGAGTCAGACATGACTGAAGCGACTTAGCAGCAGCAGATAAATACTGAGAAATTAGCTCTTTCAGCCAGTATCATATATTTTCTAGTCCATGAAGAACATATTCATGAACTATATAGTACCTTCATTATGTTAAATGACATAGCTCTCCTTCATTTCAGTAAGCTTTGGTATTTTGCTGCCATTCTAGATTGTTTGCTGCATTATAATTTAAGTTTACAATTTCTCCATAGTTAATGATGATACAGATATATCTCCTCAGATTTCAAGCTACATACATAGCACCTGTGAAGGCATGAGTTGCCTTGTTTTTGTGTCAAAGCTGACCAACATTTTCTTGCCCATGTTTCTGGGTTTTATGTTAGATTACGGAATGTTCTCATGTATTTAAACTCCGAAGTACTTTATACATTGCCAATTTGTCTCAAGGTTTGGAATTTTGACACAAAGATTTTTAAGTTTTATTTATATATTTTTTCACTATGTTCAGTAATGACAGGAAAGCAAGTCATCCTGTAAATATAATATTTTAAAGTGTTTATTCAGAATTTTTGTCTTCGAAAGGAAAAATAAGATTAAAGTTGGGCAAACTTTTTAAAAATTTGATTGAATTTTGCTTTAATATGAATACTATATTCAGTTTAGTTCAGTTCAGTTGCTCAGTTGTGTCTGACTCTTTGAGACTTCAGGGACTGCAGCATGCCAGACTTCCCTGTCCATCACCAATTCCCAGAGTTTGCTTAGACTCATGTCCATCGAGGTGGTGATGTCATCCAACCATATAGTCCTCTTTCATCCCATTCTCCTCTTGTTTTCAATCTTTCCAGCATCAAGGTATTTTCTAATGAGTCAGTTCTTCACATCAGGTGACCAAAATATTGGAATTTAATCTTCAGCAACAATCGTTCCAGTGAATAATCAGGACTGATTTCTTTTAGGATTGACTGGTTTGATCTCCTTGCAGTCCAAGGGATTCTCAAGAGTCTTCTCCAGCACCACAGTTCAAAAGCATCAATTCGTTGGCGCTCACCTTTCTTCATGGTCCAACTTTCACATCCATACATGACTACTGGAAAAACCATAGCTTTGACTAGATGGACCTTTGTGGCAAAGTAATGACTCTGCTTTTTAATATGCTAGAAATAATTTACCAGCCAACAAATACTGAGAAGAGTAAATATTGATCCCCCCCAATTGCTAAACCATTTCTAATTAAGAAAAATTTGTCTTTAAATGAATATATTCTGCCAATTTATGAGTTAGTAGAAAATAAATTAATATAATACCCTCCTTGTTCTGTAACAACGTTGAGACAGTGTTATATAAGTCTCCTCAGCCTTTAACTGAAGCCAAGAATCAGTATTTGCCCATAAGGAAACACAGGTCTCCATTGGTAGATCATCTTACTGAGGTTTCTACTCCTTGGGAGTTTAGTCCTCATGGTTTGAAAATGTACATGAATACATGCATGGTAAGCCACTTGTCACATCAGACTCTGTGACCCTATGGACAGTAGCCCTCCAGACTCCCCTGTCCATGGGGATTCTCTAGGCAAGAATACTGGAGTAGGTTGCCATGCCCTCCTCCAGGGAATCTTTCCAACCCAGGGGTAAAACCCAAGTCTCTTATATCTCCTGCATTGACAGGCAAGCTCTTTACCACTGGTGCCACCTGGAAAGACCATAGACCTTTAATGGATTGGTTTAAATGTATATTAGACACAAAGAGAAGTACTGTGAAATGAAAGACAAGTTAATGGAAAATATACTTACTGAAGCAAAGAAACAAACTAATGGAAAGTATATAAATAGTAAAAGTCATGTGGAATAAAGCAGTAAGGATTACTATGTACAGTTTAAGTTCAATTTGGAAAAGAGGAAAAAAATGCAGGCAGTTCAGTTCAGTTCAGCTCAGTTGCTCAGTCTTGTCCAACTCTTTGTGATCCTATCAACCAGAGCATGCCAGGCCTCCCTGTCCATTACCAACTACTGGAGTCCAACCAAACCCCTGTCCATTCAGTCGGTGATGCCATCCAGCCATCTCATCCTCTGTCGTCCCCTTCTCCTCTTGCTCTCAATCTTTCCCAGCATCACAGACTTTTGCAATGAGTCAGCTCTTAGCTTCAGGTGGCCAAAGGATTGGAGTTTCACCTTCAACATCAGTTCTACCAATGAACACCCAGGACTGATCTTTAGGATGGACTGGTTGGATCTCCTTACTGTCAAAGGGACTCTCAAGAGTCTTCTCCTACACCATAGTTCAAAAGCATCAATTCATTGGCGATCAGCTTTCTTTATAATCCAACTTTCACATCTTATACATGACCACTGGAAAAACAATAGCCTTGACTAGACAGACCTTTGTTGACAAAGTAATTTCTCTGCTTTTCAATATGCTGTCTACGTTGGTCATAACTTTCCTTCCAAGGAGTAAGCATCTTTTAATTTCATGGCTGTAATCACCATCTGCAGTGATTTTGGAGCCTCCCAGAATAAAGTCAGCCACTGTTTCCAAGTAATGGTACCAGATACCATGATCTTAGTTTTCTGAATGTTGAGTTTAAGCCAACTTTTTCACTCTCCTCTTTCACTTTCATCAAGAGACTGTTTAGTTTTTCTTCACTTTCTGCCATAAAGGTGGTATCATCTGCGTATCTGAGGTTATTGATATTTCTCCTGGCAATCTTGATTCCACCTTGTGCTTCCTCCAGCCCAGCGTTTCTCATGATGTACACTGCATATAAGTTAAATAAGCAGGGTGACAATATACAGGCTTGACTGACTCATTTTCCTATTGGGAACCAGTCTGTTGTTCATGTCCAGTAACTGTTGCTTCCTGACCTGTATATAAGTTTCTCAAGAAGCAGGTCAGTTGGTCTGGTGTTCCCATCTCTTTCAGAATTTTCCACAGTTTATTGTGATTCACACAGTCAAAGGCTTTGGCATAGTCAATAAAGCAGAAATAGATGTTTTTCTGGAACTCTCTTGCTTTTTCGACGATCCAGTGGATGTTGGCAATTTGATCTCTGGTTCCTCTGCCTTTTCTAAAACCAGCTTGAACATCTGGAAATTCATGGTTCATGTATTGCTGAAGCCTGCCTTGGAGAATTTTGAGCATTACTTACTAGCGTGTGAGATGAGTGCAATTGTGCAGTAGTTTGAGCATTCTTTGGCATTGCCTTTCTTTGGGATTGGAATGAAAACTGACCTTTTCCAGTCCTGTGGCCACTGCTGAGTTTTCAAAATTTACTGGTATACTGAATGCAGCACTTTCACAGCACTATCTTTCAGGATTTGAAATAGCTCACCTGGAATTGCATCACTTCCACTAGCTTTGTTCGTAGTGATGCTTCCTAAGGCCAACTTGACTTCACATTCCAGAATGTCTGGCTCTAAGTGAGTGATCATAACATCATGATTATCTAGGTCATGAAGATCTATATTTGTACAGTTCTTCCGTGTATTCTTGCCACCTCTTCTTAATATCTTATGCTTCTCTTAGATCCATAGCTTCTCTGTCCTTTATTGTGCCCATCTTTGCATGAAATGTTCCCTTGGTATCTCTAATTTTCTTGAAGAGATCTCTAGTCTTTCCCATTTTATTGTTTTCCTCTATTTCTTTGCATTGATTGCTGATGAAGGCTTTCTTATTTCTCCTTTCTATCCTTTGGAACTCTGCATTCAAAAGGTATATCTTTCATTTTCTCCTTTGCTTTTTGCTTCCTTCTTTTCACAGCTATTTTTAAGGCCTCCTCATATAGCCATTTTGCTTTTTTGCATTTCTTTTCCATGGGGATGGTCTTAATCCCTGTCTCCTGTACAATGTCATGAACCTTTGTCCATAGTTCATCAGGCACTCTCTCTATCAGATCTAGTCCCTAAATCTATTTCTTACTTCCACTGTATAGTCATGAGGAATTTGATTTAGGTCATACCTGAATGGTCTAGTGCTTTCCTCCACTTTCTAAAAATTCAATCTGAATTTGGCAATAAGGACTTTATGGTCTGAGCTACAGTCAGCTCTCAGACTTGTTTTTGCTGACTGTATACAGCTTCTCCATCTTTGGCTGCAAAGAATATAATCAATCTGATTTGGGGGTTGACCATCTGGTGATGTCCATGTGTAGAGTCTTCCCTTTTGTTGCTGGAAGAGGGTGTTTGTTATGACCAGTGCATTCTCTTGGCAGAACTCTATTAACATTTGCCCTGCTTCATTCTGTACTCCAAGGCCAAATTTACTGTTACTTCAGGTATTTCTTGACTTCCTACTTATGCATTCCAATCCCCTATAATGAAAAGGACATCTTTTTTGGGTTTTAGTTCAAGAATGTCTTGTAGGTCTTCATAGAACTGTTCAACTTCCTCTTCTTCAGTGTTACTGGTTGGGGCATAGACTTGGATTTCTGTAATATTAAATAGTTTGCCTTGGAAACAAACAGATATCCTTCTGTTGTTTTTGTGATTGCATCCAAGTACTGCATTTCAGACTCTTTTGTTGACTGTGATGACTATCCCATTTCTTCTATGTGATTCTTGCCCACAGTAGTAGATATAACGGTCATCTGAGTTAAATTCACACACTCCAGTCCATCTTATTTCACTGATTCCTAGAATGTCGATGTTCAGTATTTTAACAGACAACAGAATCTTTCAAATTATTCTTTCTGAATACTGTTCATTTTGCTGTTTAGTTTCTTTATTTCCTTTCATTTTAATTTTTTAAAATTCATTTATTTTAATTGAAGATTAATAACCTTACAATATTATATTTGTTTTGCTATACATCAACATGAATCCACCACAGGTATAAACATGTTCCCTATCCTGAAACCCCCTCCCTCCTCCCTCCCCATACCATCCCTCTCGGTCGTCTCAGTGCACCAGCATCCGGTATTATGCATCGAACCTGAGCTGCCCAAAGATAAATAGCCTGTTTAGTTTCTTAATTAAAGAAAACACAAATAATGTATAATACATTTTTAAATAGCAACGAGTCATTTATACTACCTTTGTTTTCCTACTAAGTAGCATATAATCTCCTGTCTCAATTTTTCTAAGCCAAATGTTCACAGCACCTAAATGAAATTAGGCAAGTTAAAAACTTTAGGATCCATGAAAGTGAAAGTTGCTCAGTCATGTATGATTCTTTGCAACCCCATGGATATACAGTCCATGGAATTCTCCAGGCCAGAATACTGGAGTAAGTAGCCGTTCCCTTCTCTGGAGGATGTTCCCCACCCAGGGATCCATCCCAGGTCTCCCACAATGCAGGTGGATTCTTTACCAGCTGAGCCACCAGAGAAGCCTAAGAATACTGGAGTGGGTAGCCTATCCCTTCTCCAGCGGATCTTCATGACTCAGGAATTGAACTGGTTGCTCCTGCATTGCAGGTGGATTGTTTACCAACTGAGCTCTCAGGGAAGCCCATTATAAAAGGGAAGGGTTAATTAATTCAAAGGAACAGAAAGAACAGAATATTCAATAAAACATGACTGGCTATTCATAATAAATTACTACTGTTATAGTAGATGTAAACTGAGGTATATAAGTATCAATAATTACACAAAATATGATAGAATAAATATTCAAATAAAAGACCAAAATGATCAGGTGGCTAAAATACAAAATCCTTATATTTGCTTTACACAGAGACATATGGAAAAAAAAAATTGAAAGGATGGAAAAAGACTTCACTGTCCAAACTTCACAACCCAAAACGCAGTTGCTGTAAATATAGTGATATTTGATGTAATAACTTTTAATGCTAAAAAAACATACCATGTTAATCTAGACAGTATGTCTTCAGCTCAGTAGAAACACTGCTGCTGCTGCTGCTATGTCGCTTTAGTCGTGTGCGACTCTGCGACCCCATAGATGGCAACCCACCAGGCTCCGCCGCCCCTGGGATTCTCCAAGCAAGAATACTGGAGGGGGTTGCCATTTCCTTCTCCAATGCATGAAAGTGAAAAGTGAAAGTGAAGTCTCTCAGTCGTGTCTGACTCTTAGCAACCCCATGGACGGCAGCCTACCAGGCTCCTCCATCCATGGGATTTTCTAGGCAAGAGTAGTGGAGTGGGGTGCCATTGCCTTCTCCAGTAGAAAAGCTACACAATTGTAAATATAGATACATACAGCAGTGTGCCTTCAAATGGTTTTAATTGACAGAGTTATAGAGAAATCCAGTCTTCAAGAAACACGCTTTAAAATAACATCTGACAATGAATGCATCAAAATAGAAACTGAATGAAAAATGATATATCATAGAAATACTTGTCAAATGTATTTAACAGTGCTTAACAATAAGTTTACTGATTCATGGGTATATGTTTGTATTAGCTAGTACTGTATTACTAATCCCCATAGACTGGTGAATTGAACAATAGGAATTTATTTTTCACAATCTGGAAGTTAGGAAAAACAAGATATCAGTTGACTTGTGAGAACTCCCTTCATGAATTGTTCATGGCTATATTTTTGCTGGTTCCTCTCATGGTGTAGAGAAAGAGGAAGCAAACTCTGGTGTCTTTTATAAGGGCACTAATCTTGTCATGAGTGTTGTATCTTCACAATCTCATCTAAACCCAAGGTGCCATTCCAAATAACATACCTTGGGCCTAGGGCTTCAACATATGAGTCTGGAAGGTAGACAACCAGTCAAAGAAATATTAAAATAGAGGAAACTCTAAAAATTAATGAAATAGGCTTCTATTGCATGAGGCTAGAAAAAGCATAGTAAGTCAAGGTCAAATCATAGAAGGAAGTGAATAAAGAGCAAAAAATTGGTAATGAGTAAAATCAACATAGAGCAAAAATCAGTAAAGGGCAAAAATCAATAAAATAGGAAAATAGTACAATAAAGACTATTTTAAATATAAATTTAGCTTACTTTATTTTTTCAATGACTATTTAATAACCAGGTAGATAACATATGCTTAGCCAATATTTTTATATCACTGAAGGTAAAGCAAAATGTCTTGTTTACTTGGTAAGTATAAGCTGCTGTATGTGGACACTACAGTGCAATTTTAAAAATACTGTAAATATAATTTCAGAACTTCAGAATCTGAATAAGTGCCAGTGTTCTCTCCTTTTTTAATATGGGAAAAGAAAATCCTTTGAAGATCATTTGAAGCTTGGACCAAAATTCCATAGCTATATTATTAGGATCACTCTATAGTCTTCAGGATTGAGATACAAGGGAAGCTTCAATTCAACCTTTTAGAGAAGACATTCCAGCTCTCATGATCTCATCAACCAGGAGAATGTTGGTGGCAATCACAGTGCAGGAGTGAAGAAGCTGTTTCTTTACACAATAGTTATCCCGTATGCCTGCTTCTGCTGCTACCATTGGTTCACCAGTGTTCAAGTCCACACTCACAAGCTGACTGGATTCTGAATGTTCTGCTTGAACTTTAACTAGTGTTTCCTGAAGGTCAAAACCAGAGTTCTGAGCAAGAACCTTGTGAATAATGAGCAATGCATCAGCAAATGCTTGAACTCCAAGCTGGGCCCTACCCTTTACACTGGGCTTGTATTTAACCAGGCCTTCTGCCATTGCCACTTCACTGCACCAGCACCTGGGACTACACAGCTATCATCAATTGCATTTTTAATAGCCCTCAAGCCAACTGTTATTGCATCTTTGATTTGAGTAAGCGTGTGCTTATTTGGTCCTTTGATCAATAATGTGACAGAGTGAGGATTGTTACATTTCTCAATAAAGGTGAACTTCTCTTCTCCCAATGTATATTCATAGATAAGTCCTACATGTCCCAATCAGGATTTAGATCATCAAGAGGATTTAGGGCTATCCCACCACAAGCAAGAGTCAGCCTTTCCATGTTTCTCCTTTTAGCTCTGCACAGAGCTATTATGCCTTCTTTGGCAAGAGCATCTAAGGAAAAGGGATCAATTCCCTTTTGATTAATAACAGCAAAACCTTTATCTGAATTATCACAGACTTTCTTTTTCAGGTCGATTATTTTTTTAACTCTGTCTTCGATGAATTTCCTTTCAGCTTTCACTAATTTATCTCTCTCCTCTGCACTCTTGGAAATAAAGCCAGAATTCACTTCTGTTTTTTCACATTCTAATGACACGTTGCATGTGAGGATGTATGCATCTTCTATTCTCTTCTTCATATCAGGATGCCATGCCCCATGGTCTAAAATAAGACCCCTGATTAAGCTTGTAAATGTTTCAGATTTATGTTTCATCTCCATGAGCTCAACCATGAAGAGGTCAATAGGTTCATCTTGTTTTTTAATGGCCAAAATGGAGTCCACTACAGGCTCTGTTAAGACATCAGCAAGTTCAGCATGAACTTTAGTATGTAGAGATGTTCTGGCCATGTCTATAAGTGTTTCCCTGTCCATCTCTTTGCTTACTTTGACTTGTTCCAAAAACTGAAGTGCCTCTTCCTTTGCAGCTTCAAATCCTTCTGTAATTATTCTGGGATGAAGACCTTCAGAAATGTAGAGATCTGCCTGCTTCGGCAGCTCTCCAATGATGAGGACATTGGAAGTGGTACCATCACCAGGTATGTCATCCTGGGCTGTTGCTACTTTGGCTATTAAGGAGACTGTTGGGTGTTGCATTTGCATTTCATGAAGCTGCACATTTCCATCTTTAGTGAGTTGATGGCTCCAGCACCAGAAACAAGCATCTTCATGGTGCCCTTAGGTCCCAGGTTGGTCCTCAGCACGTCCTGCAGCCCCTGGCCCATGGTGATGTTGACCACCAACACTGCCTGGGCTTGGGCCACCTTGGTCTTGGGGTTCAGGGTTTCACGGCCACCATAGCTGACCCAGCAGAGGAAGATAAGGGGATGTGGCATGGTGAAAAGTCTTGAGCCCAAATTTAGTTTACTTTAAAGCTGATAAAATAATGCAAGACAGACTGATGAGGAAGAAAAAACAGAAAATTATTTATATAAGCATGCAAAAGAAACCATGACTAATAGTTACAATGTTAACAAGATAAGTTATTATGCAAAATTTTACACCGATAAACTTGGCTCCTTAGATGAAATGGTTGAACAGATTCCTAAGAAAATGTAATTTGACAGTGATATAAAAAGAAAAAAAAAGTACTTCATATTTCAAAACCTATTAAATAAAAGGTTTTTTTATGAAAATTTCTGGCACAAAAGGATTCACTATTTTAAACTTGTAGATGTTCTAAGCATTCTTCTATGCATTTTTTTAATGACAAATATCAGTTTGGCCTCCAGACTCAAAGAAAGACTGAAAAGAGACAAAAGGAGATTGAAAAAGAGACAGATCACTCCAGTTTACTATGTAGCAGTTTCAACTAGCAAGGATACTTACACAGGAAGTTTTTCTTGGGCAGCCACAAGATCAGTCGGTCTCTGCACCCACCCACCAGAATCTTAAATGTTTTTACTGAGATCTAAATCGATGGAGGAGCCTGGTGGGCTGCAGTCCATGAGGTCACTAAGAGTCGGACACAACTGAGGACTTCACTTTCACTTTTCACTTGCATGCATTGGAGAAGGAAATGGCAACCCACTCCAGTATTCTTGCCTGGAGAATCCCAGGGACAGAGGAGCCTGGTGGGCTGCTGTCTATGGGGTCGCACAGAGTCGGACACGACTGAAGTGACTTAGCAGCAGCAGCAGCAGCAAACCAGGTTCGGAGAAGGCATGGCAACCCACTCCAGTACTCTGGCCTGGAAAATCCCATGGACAGAGGAGCCTGGTAGGCTGCAGTCCATGGGGTTGCTAAGAGTCCGGCATGACTGAGCGACTTCACTTTCACTTTTCACTTTTATGCATTGGAGAAGGAAATAGAAACCCACTCCAGTATTCTTGCCTGGAGAATCCCAGGGACAGAGGAGCCTGGTGGGCTGCCATCTATGGGGTCACACAGAGTTGGACATGACTGAAGCGACTTAGCAAACCGGGTTCAGTCACATACAGTCCATATGGTCTCAACAACACATTGCTTTCTTAAGGCTACTTCCTTGAAATGGCTCTGACTTTGGCAATGCTGGGTGACCTTACATTCCAAGGACAAGGGTAGGGGTGGGAGCTTCTGGATAGATCCAGCTCACAAGTCAACAGATTGTCACATCCTCTCCACAACCTCCTCCAATAGCAAAATATCTTTTTTTTTTTCTTCTGTATTTCAGGAAACATAAAAATGAGAAGCATTATATTTTACTCTGGGAAGTGATCAAAACCTTTTCATCAAAACCTAAAAACTAAGTTTAAAAATGAAACATTAAAAATATATCTAATAAAGATGGGAGAAAAATCTTAAACAAAATATTAATAACAGCCAAATATATAAATTGAACTGTTCCAGGAGTGCAAAGGAGATTTAATATTTAAAAAAAAAATCTGCCAGGCTCTGTTTAGAATGCAGATATGTAGACTCTGGAAGCATCAGTATCATCATTTCCACTCTTAAAACAAAAGAAAATTCTGCAATTTTCAACAGCATGGATGAAATTGGAGGGATTATGTTAAGTGAAATAATCCTGATATTAAAGAAATATATAATGACTCACTGGAAAAACCCCTGATACTGGGAAAGATTGAAGGCAGGAGGAGAAGGGGATGACAGAGGATAACATGGTTGGATGGCATCACTGACTCGATGGACATGAGTTTGAGCAAGCTCCAGGAGTTGGTGGTGGACAGGGAAGCCTGTTGTGCTGTAGTCTATGGGGTCACAAACAGTCACACATGACTCAGTGACTGAACTGAACTGTATGATTCTCACTTCTATGTGGAATCTAAAAAAGTTAAATTCATGGAGCTAGAGAGTAGAACAATTGTTACCAGGGGCCAAGAGATGGGAAAATGAGACATATTAGTCAAAGTGCATGAACATTAAATTATAAGATGGGTGAGTTCTAGACATAGCATAAAACATGGTGATTAGAGTTAATAATATGGTATTGTATATTTGAAATTTGTTAAGAAAGCATATCTTAATTGTTCTCACTATATAAAATGCAACAATGTGAGGTGATAGCCTGATTGTGGCAATCATTTCCAAATATATACATATATAAATTCATCATGTTATATACTTTAAGCATATACAATTTTGCCAATTATATACCAATAAATTTGGTAAAAAATAAACCAAATCAAATAAAAATAGATAATTTCTAAAATAACAAATAACCTTGAACTTATGAAACTTAAAAGCCTAGGTCACAGGGCAACCAGCAAATGAGAAATCTAAGGAAAATAGGTGCCTATAAGGAAAGGCAGAATTCAAACTCTTGCCTACATGGAGCAATTATTGGTTTACTATTACTTGTAAGAACAATTTTATCTTGGAAATTGCTAAAAGCTGACTGAATGAACATCAGGATATGGAACTCCTTGGACGTATAAACACAAGAAAAAAATGGCATTCACTCAGGGCTACTAGACATGGTATTAAAAAGCAGACATAACTTTGCCAACAAAGGTCTGTCTAGTCAAAGCTATGGTTTTTCCAGTAGTCATGTATGGATGTGAAAGTTGGACTATAAAGAAATCTGAGAGCTGAAGAATTGATGCTTTTGAACTGTGGTGCTGGAGAAGACTCTTGAGAATCCCTTGGACTGGAAGGAGATCCAACCAGTCCATCCTAAAGGAGATCAGTCCTGGGTGTTCATTGGTTGGACTGATGCTGAAGCTGAAACTCCAATACTTTGGCCACCTGATGGGAAGAACTGACTCATTTGAAAAGACCCTGATCCTGGGAAAGATTGAGGGCAGGAGGAGAAGGGAACAACAGAGGATGAGATGGTTGGATGGCATCACTGACTCAATGGACATGAGTTTGAGTAAACTTTGGGAGTTGATGATGGACAGGGAGGCCTGGTGTGCTGCAATCCATGGGGTCACAAAGAGTCGGACACAATTGAGCAATTGAACTGAACTGAACAAGGGCTACTATCCTTTTCTCTTCAGGTATTCATGAGAATGACTGGAAGCAGGATCAGAGAACAGAGAACGTTCTTTGTGGAGCAGGTTTAGAGAAAGGAAACACCTCTCTCTGCAAGAAAGATATTTGGTGATTCCCAATTCTCCCTCATAGTTTATCTGGAAAACAATGTGTGTGCATATTCAGTCACGGCCAGCTATTTGCCACCCCATGGACTGTAGCCAACCAAGCGTCTCTACCCATGGAATTTTCCAGGCAAGAATACTGTAGTGGGTTGCAATTTCCTACTCCAGAGGGTCTTCCCAACCCAGGTATTAAGCAATGAAAACAACTAAAACATCTAATCCAGAGACTAAACAGCTACTTCTGTAGCCTCACAAAGGCACCTGGGCTTCTTCCCCAACAAAGGCAGTTTAGCGTCATGTGTGTGTTAGAATTAACAGATTCACCAAAGAACACACTTTTTTTTTTCACCTAATTTTACACATTCCTTTTCCTTCCTAATAAATCCCATGACATTCCCTTGACAGTCTTACAGAAGCCATGAAGTTAACTGATTATTAACTCTGCTGGCCCTGAAGATACCAAAGTTAAATATATTTTTAAGGCCGGCAGCAATATTTTGAGCTGAAACCTTAAATCTCAGAACTTATTCTGAGAGTTACTCAGAGGCTTTGGAAACAGTCAGCCTTCCTCACTGACACCACTAGCTACAGAGTATCATAATACAGAGTATCATATCACTTAGTCTCCTAAATTCTAGTAGTATTCCTCATGGTCTACTTTGAGTAGATTGAAATACGGCCAAGAAAGAAAAATTATTGCCAACCTAGATAGTATATTCAAAAGCAGAGACATTACTTTGCCAACAAAGGTCCATTTAGTCCCTTGGACTGCAAGAGAGTCCCTTGGACTGCAAGAGAGTCCCTTGGACTGCAGGAAGATCCAACCAGTCCATTCTGAAGGAGATCAGCCCTGGGATTTCTTTGGAAGGAATGATGCTAAAGCTGAAACTCCAGTACTTTGGCCACCTCATGTGAACAGTTCACTCATTGGAAAAGACTCTGATGCTGGGAGGGATTGGGGGCAGGAGGAGAACAGGACAACAGAGGATGAGATGGCTGGATGGCATCACTGACTCAATTGACATGAGTCTGAGTGAACTCCGGGTGTTGGTGACGGACAGGGAGGCCTGGAGTGCTGCGATTCATGGGGTTGCAAAGAGTCCGATACAACTGAGTGACTGAACTGAACTGAACTGAGGGCACTTGGGCAGTGTCAGTTACTTTGCTTCAGATCATAAAAGTTTTTGGCAGTTCATACTGAGCAAGACCTAAACATTGCTGAATATCAATAAATGCAAACTGCCAGTATGAGCCAAAAATTGACATATGACGATGATGATGACACAAATGCAAGATGCTACTGAATAGCAAAGGGAATTAATTAGGCAGAGGTAGGCTCAAATTTACAGTCTTTTAAAATATATTTTAATCAGTTTTAAGGGAAAACCATTCAGTAAGGTATTTCAAAGTAAAATTGGAATTTTGAAAGTAAATCCTTTAAGTAGGAAAAGCATGATTAAAGTACTTAATTGCATCCTTGTAATCAGTCACAAAGAAAAGAAACTTAAGTTAAAATCTAGAAATGACCCAATTCAGAGTCCAGGGAATATTACCAATATTACCAATTTTCTACCTTTCTTCACTCTGATTTAATAATATGTGCATAAGCATCCATTAAAAACAAACTTCATAAGTCTGCAGCTGCACCAATCTGAACACACCCAATCTTGTCTAATCTTGGAAGTTAAGCATGATTGTATCTGGTTAGTACTTGGATAGGAGATTACCTGGAAATACTGTATTCTGAAACCTCGTTAAAAAAAGAAAGAAAAAGAGATCAGAAATATTGTTTGATTGTTTGCTACAGTGAACAGGCTAGACAGAAACAGTGACTTCCTCCATTTTCTACATTATAAGTCTCCATTAATTCTGTAAGATTAAGTACTAAAGTTTCTATGTTCTTAAAAGTGACTCATTTTCTTATTTCATTGGGTCCAAAAACACTTATTTTTTTTACTTCCTGTTATTAGCCGTTTATTAATTTTCAATACATATCTTTTCCTCCAGTATAGTATATATAAGACAAAATAACTTCAGATGAAAATAGCTTCTCAAAAACTTACCTTTCTTTATAAAAGTAATTTTGAGAAAATATGTATAATAAAAATAAATAAATCAGTTGTGAATTTATAAAAATATGTTTGTGTATGTTTGTGTGTGTGTTTACTTAGCAATATGATTTAGGAGAGTTATTAAATACTAATTTTTTAAAGCAACTATCACTAAATTAACCCAATTGAAGATATTTTTCCAGAAATTTAAAAAAAAACACTATAAAATAGAATTAGGTGACAACTAAAACATATATACATCTATATTTAACTCTGTATACACTCCCTCTTGTTGTTGTTCAGTCTCTCAGTCATGTCTGACTCTTGGCAACCCAATGGGCTGCAACACACCAGGATTCCTTGTCCTTCACCTTCTCCCAGAGCTTGCTCAAACTCATACCCATTAAATCAGTGATGCCATCCAACCATTTTGTCCTCTATTGCCCCCTTCTCCTCCTGCCTTCAATCTTTCCAGCATCAAGGTCTTTTCTAATGAGTCAGGTTTTGCATCAGGTGGCCAAAGAACTGGAGCTTCAGCTTCAGCATAAGTCCTTCCAATCAGAAGATTCTTAATTGTTTATTAATTGCATGTACACAATATATTATAGCTACATATAGATATATAGGTAGGTACACACACTATATACATAATGTATTTAATGACGACACAAATACAGTTTATGTGTAGTTGGACTGTCTTGTCTCTGGTTAAAATTATTTCTTTCTTTCCTAAGTGGATAATGTCTGTAATCAATTATTGCTAACTATAATATTAATTGAGCACTTCTAGAAAGGTAAGTGTTTTTTATTAATTAATGGTTTCATTGGGAATTATAAGCATATACTTATATAGAGTATAAGTATTTCCTTACATGAGTCTTGGCCATTTTTATCCTTTATGACTTTTCACTTTAATACTCTTTCAAAGTTTGATTTTGTGCGAATGGATATTTAAAAATAGCCTTATATATCAGACTTCCCTTGTGGCTCAGATGGTGAAGAATCTGCCGGCAATGAGGGGGACTTGGGTTCAGTCCCTGGATTGGGAAGATCCCCTGGAGAAGAGAAAGGCTACTCACACCAATAATCTGGTCTGGAGATTTCTGTGGACTGTGTATAGTCCATGAGGTCGCAAAAAGTCGGACATGACTGAGCAACTTTTACTTTCACTTTATTTTCATACACATTTAAAATGAAAGAATGGTTTATTTTGACAGTTGGTATAAACCACTGAGACATCATTTAAATAACCATGAAATCCTGTCTCTTTATTAAGGAGTTAGTCATTCCTGCCAATATGATTATTCCATATTGATTCAATACAGGAGTCCTTTCCATAAAGCCTATATTTCAGAACTTCTGATGGATTTGGAAGATCATAGAGAGGTGCATTATATTTACAAATAGATTATATTTCATTATTTTGTATAAGTGATTTTAAATAGTTATGTATCTCTTACAGAAAATAATTATATTGTAAACATATGTAGTCAAAATCACAAGTCCTTATGAATTATTCAATAATAGTGCTTACTATTTTTGAACACCAAAAAAATAATTTCCCTTTGGTTACTTAAATAAAAAACGAGGAAATGCATTTCCTTCAAACTTCCTGAATTATTTCATTTTAGGTTAAGAACCAGCATGATGGGGTTTATCCCCAAAGGTACTCAGTGGAAAAGCTATAAGCCATGGAAAATGGGGCTTAAATTCAAAGTGCCATCTCAGAAAGCAAAATAAAAATAGATTTTCAGTCTGTCCCAAACACAAACAGTAATGCCATAAAATATGAAATATTGGGAGTATGGTATTTCTATCTTTAATTTTTATTTTGGAGTATTTTTCAGATCTTCCCCTATGCTAGAAAACAACCTTTATGCTGTGAAAGTCATCCACTTCTTTTAGAGGACCTAGAAACATGGATGAAGTCTCAAAATGTGTTAATGAACATATGTGGTGATTTTGAAGACTCGAATACATTGCTGCAAATTATATTACAAAAAAATTAAATGACAAATAATTAGATATTATAATTTTCATGTAGCTCTCATCTGCAGGCCACACTCCTATATGTAGCCAAATCAAATTGTCTGCTAATCAATCCCTTAAGAAAACCATCCCCCTTGTCTCATTGCTTCCTTAAAAACTATTTTTAAACATGCATATGGTGCTGTATGATTTTTCCATTAACAAATATCAATAAACAGTCATATTGCAAACTCTTCAAAGCAATATTGCAGAGTTTAAAAAGTTTCACTCTATGATAATCACATGTCAAGAGTAACAGCAACTCTAACATTGTTTATTGCAACTAAGTTTCTAATATTAGAGAAGGGAATGGCAAACCACTTCAGCATTGTTGTCTTGAGAAACTCATGAATAGTATGCACAGGCAAAAAGATATGACCCTGAAAGATAAACTCCCCAGGTTCAGTTCAGTTCAGTCACTCAGTTGTGTCTGACTGTTTGCGACCCCATGAATCGCAGCACGCCAGGCTGCCCTGTCCATCACCAGCTCCCAAAGTTCACTCACTCACGTCCATTGAGTCAGTGATGCCATCCAGCCATCTCATCCTCTGTTGTCCTCTTCTCCTCCTGACCCAATCCCTCCCAGCATCAGAGTCTTTTCCAATGAGTTAACTCTTCGCATGAGGTGGCCAAAGTACTGGAATTTCAGCTTTAACATCATTCCTTCCAAAGAACACCCAGGGCAATTCTCCTTTAGAATGGACTAGTTGGATCTCCTTGCAGTCCAAGGGACTCTCAGGAGTCTTCTCCATACCACAGTTCAAAAGCATCAATTCTTTGGCGCTCAGCTTTCTTCACAGTCCAACTCCCACATCCATACATGACTACTGGAAAAACCATAGCCTTGACTATATGGACGTCAGTCAGCAAAGTAATGTCTGCTTTTCAATATGCTATCTAGGTTGGTCACAACTTTCCTTTCAAGGAGTAAACACCTTTTAATTTCATGGTTATAATCACCATCTGCGGTGACTTTGGAGCCCCTAAAAATAAAGTCTGACACTGTTTTTACTTTTTCCCCATCTATATCCCATGAAGTGATGGGACCAGATGCCATGATCTTCGTTTTCTGAATGTTGAGCTTTAAGCCAACTTTTTTACTCTCCTCTTTCACTTTCATCACCTTTTAGTTCCTCTTCACTTTCTTCCATAAAGTTTGCATTATCTGCATATCTGAGGTTATTGATATTTCTCCTGGCAATCTTGATTCCAGCTTGTGTTTCTTCCAGTCCAGCATTTCTCATGATGTACTCTGCATAGAAGTTAAATAAGCAGGGTGACAATATACAGCCTTGGCGTACTCCTTTTCCTGTTTGGAACCAGTCTGTTGTTCCATGTCCTGTTCTAACTGTTGCTTCCTGACATGCATACAGATTTCTCAAGAGGCAGGTTAGGTGGTCTGGTATTCCCACCTCTTTCAGAATTTTCCACAGTTTATTGTGATCGACACAGTCAAAGGCTTTGGCATTGTCAATAAAGCAGAAATAGATGTTTTTCTGGAACTCTCTTGCTTTTTCCATGATCTAGCAGATGTTGGCAATTTGATCTCTGGTTCCTCTGCCTTTTCTAAAACCAGCTTGAACACCTGGAAGTTCATGGTTCTCGTTTTGCTGAAGCCTGGCTTGGAGAATTTTGAGCATTACTTTACTAACATGTGAGATGAGGCAATTGTGTGGTAGTTTGAGCGTTCTTTGGCATTGCCTTTCTTTGGGATTGGAATGAAAACTGACCTTTTCCAGTCCTGTGGCCACTGCTGAGTTTTCCAAATTTGCTGCTATATTGAGTGCAGCACTTTCACTTCCCAGGTTGGTAGGTAACAAATATGTTACTGGAGAAGAGTGGAGAAATACCTCCAGAAATAATGAAGAGAGGGAGCCAAAGCAAAGGAAAAAAACAAAACAAAACAAAACAAAACAAAAACTGATGATGGAAGTAAAGTTCGATGCTGTAAAGAACAATATTGCATAGGAACCTGGAATGTTAGATCATGAATCAAGGTAAATCAGTAGTGATCAAAGAGGAGATGGCAAGAGTGAAAATAAACATTTTAGGAATCAGTGAAATGATTGGAATGGAAGGGAATGGGCAAATGTAACTCAGATGATCATTATATCTACTACTGTGGGCAAGAATCCTGTAGAAGAAATAGAGTAGCCCTCATAGTCAACAAAAGACTCCAAAATGCAGTGCTTGGTTGCAATCTCAAAAAAGACAGAATGATCTCTTTTCCTTTCCAAAGAAAACCATTCAATATCAGCATAATCCAAGTCTACACACCAACTGCTGATGCCAAAGAAGCTCAAGTTGAATGGTTTTGTGAAGACCTACAAGACCTTCTATACCTAACACCAATAAAAGAAGCCTATTTCATCATAGGGGACTGGAATATAGGAAGTCAAGGAAGTCTAGGAAGCTACCTAGAGTAACAGGCAAATTTGGCTTTAGAGAACAAAATGAATCAGGGCAAAGTCTAACAGAATTTTGCCAAGTGAACACACTGGTCATGGCAAACACCCTCTTCCAACAAGACAAGAGAAGACTTTACACATGAAAATCACCAGATGGTCAATACTGAAATCAGATTGATTTTATTCTTTGCAGCATAAGATGGAGAAGCTCTATAAAGTCAGCAAAAACAAGACTGGGAGCTGACTGTGCTTCAGATCATGAACTCCTTATTGCCAAATTCAGGATTAAATTGAAGAAAATAGGAAAACCACTAGATCCTTCAGATATGACCTAAATTAAATCCTTTATGATTATATGGTGGAAGTGACAAATAGACTCAAGGGATTTGATCTGATGGCTAGAGTGCTTATAGAACTATAGACAGGTGTTTTTAACATCATGCAGGAGGCAGTGATCAAAACCATCCCCAAGAAGAAGAAATGCAAAAAGCCAAAATGGTGGTCTGAGGAAGCCTTACAAATAGCTGAGGAAAGAAGAGAGGCAAAAGACAAAGGAGAAAAGGAAAGATATATCCATCTGAATGCAGAGTTTCAGAGAATAATAAGGAGAGATAAGAAAACCTTCTTAAGAGATCAGTGCAAAGATATAGAGGAAAACATAGAATGAGAAAGACTAGAGATCTCTTCAAAAATTAGAGATAACAAGGGAACATTTTATGCAAAGACAGGCACAATAAAAGACAGAAATGATATGGATTTAACAGAAGCAGTAGATATTAAGAGGTGGCAAGAATTCACAAAACAATAACAACAACAACAACAACAACCACAAAAAATGGACATAGAAAAACAGACTGGTTCCAAATTGGGAAAAGAGTATTCAAAACTGATTATTGTCACTTTGCTTATTTAAATTATAGGCAGAGTACATCATGCAAAATGCTGGACTATATGAAGCACAAGCTAGAATCAAGAGTATCAGGAGAAATATCAATAACCTGAGAAACCCAGAAGACACCACCCTTATGGCAGAAAGTGAAGAGGAACTAAAAAGCCTCTTGGTGAAAGTGAAAGAGAAGAGTGAAAAAGTTGTCTTAAAATTCAGCATTTAAAAAATGAAGATCATGGCATCTAGTCTCATCACTTCATGACAAACAGATGGGAAAAAAATGGAAACAGTGACAGACTTTGTTTTCTTGGACTCCAAAATCACCTCAAATGATGATGGAAACCATGAAATTAAAAGATACTTTCTCCTTGAAAGAAAAGCTATGACCAACCTAGACAGCATATTGAAAAGCAGAGACATTACTTTGCTGACAAAGGTCTGCTTAGTCAAAGCTATGATTTTTCCAGTAGTCATGTATTGGTGTGAGAGTTGGAACATAAAGAAAGCTGAGCACAAAAGAATTGATGTTTTTGAACTGTGGTGTTGAATAAGATTCTTGAGAGTCCCTTGGACTGCAAGGAGATCAAACCAATCAATCTTAAAGGAAATCACTCCTGAATATTCATTGCAAGGACTGATGTTGAAGCTGAAGTTCCAATACTTTGGTCACCTGATGTGAAGAACTGACTCATTGGAAAATAAAGTGATGCTGGAAAAGATTGAGGACAGGAGGAGAAGGTGATGACAGAGGATAAGATGGTTGGATGGCATCCCTGACACAATGGACATGAGTTTGAGCAAGCTCTGGGAGTTGGTGATGGACAGGGAGGCCTGCCATGCTGCAGTCCATGGGTTCACAAAGAGTCAGACATGACTGACCGAACTGAACTGAATTTTGTAATAAAAATTTTCTAAAGTTTCATTATATAAAATAGGCCAAGATAAAGAATGAGAGACTTTAAATCACCCAGACAGCTAGTTTCAATATTTCCAACATGAAGGTAAGTTACTGTAAGAGCTCTTATAAACATCTCAGGTGTTTAAATCTAGCAGAGTGGCTCAGTGGTAAAGAATTTGCCTGCCAAAGCAGGAGATGCTGGAGACATGAACTTTATCCCTGTGTCAGGAAGATTCTTTGGAGGAGGAAATGGCAACCCACTCCAGTTCTTGCTTGGAAAATTCCATTGGCAGGGGAGCTTAGTGGGGTACAGAACATGGGATCATAAACAGTTGAACGTGACTGAGTATGCACACATACTCGGATTACAAATGCTATAAATGGCAAATATATGCCAATAGATAAAATTAACATAAAGATGTACCCTAGTTTTGGATTGGAATCCAAGAGTTCAAACTGCAAAATTGGTTCTAAAGAATGAGTAAATCTGCCTGTCAATACCTTATTTGCTGATTTGATTCCTGGGTGGGGAAGATCCCTTGGAGGAGGGCGTGGCCACCCACTCCAATATTCATGCCTGGAGAATCCTATGGACATAGAAGCCTGGTGGGCTACATTCCATAGGGTTGCACAGAGTCACTCATGAACTAGCATGCATGCACTGAGAAGGATTAGCCAACTGGAGTAAGCAAGGCATAGTGGCAAAGTTAAGAATTTTTATTTAACCCTGATAGCAATTGGGTTCAATTATAAGTGTTTAAAACAGAGAAAGTAACTAGATAATATATTTGTTTTGTGAAGATCACTTTGTCTTTCCTGTGGAACAGATAGGCTTGAATAGAACCAGAATTAATTTGAAAAAACTACTAATGTATTGATGGGAGGTTCTTAATAGGTTAAATGACCAAGGCAACAGTGGAAATGTAGATTTAGATGGCATGTAGGAATAAATTAATTAAGATTCAGTCACACTTCACTTCAGCCATAATTTAGATATAAACGTTGAAAAAAACAATCTTTTTAAGAACACAAATTTCAGAAAAAAGGCTGTCTAGATATAAAATTTGGGAATGATTTGTATTTCATTCAAGTTGGAAGTTACACAATGATTTTGATAGCATAAGGAGAATGAGAGGAGTGGAAAGATAGGGTAGTAAAGAGGACAGTGGCAGAAGAGAAAGGGGGTGAGAAAGAGGAATTAACTCTAAATTTCAGCTTCTATGTGTGTTTGTTTCATTAAAGGAATTATGTGTATGCTCAGTTGTTGTGTTCAATTCTGTGACGGCATGAACTGTAGCACACCAGGCTCCTCTTTCCATGGGATTCTCCAGGCAAGAATACTAGAATGGCTTGCCATTTCCTTCTCCAGAGCATCTTCCTGACCCGGGGACTGAAGCGCTGTCTCCTGCATTAGCAGGTGGATTCTTTAGCTCTGAGCCACCAGAGAAACCCTTAAAGAAAATGAGACCCAGTTAAAGGCATATATTCTCAAACTGCAATATAAAACAAAACCCAACTATACTGTTTACAAATGACAGAGATGAATGTGTGACAGAGAGCATAGATAACCATAAAAGGTACACATGAGGAAAAAAGATGTGTCAATATTGATGTAAGTTCAGTAATATAAAAGGGGAAAAATAAGTATGTTAGAAGAGATGGGGATATTTAAATTTACAAAAGAGATATTAAAAAAATGTAAGCATTTATTAGGAATAAAACAATATCAATATTTAGTGAGAGAATATAACTTAAATGCTTTTAAATATACATTATACATGTTATATATTATGTGATAATTAACTAGATGGGTGGAACCCTATCAAAATGCATACGTATGCAATATTATTTACATGTACATTTAAAACATCTTATGATTTTATTTGCTTACTATACATCATTAAAGCTGCAAAAGGTTAGAGAATCTTTATAATAGAAGTAAACATACTAATGACGTCTATCTTCAAGTTTTGACAAATATATTACAATACAGTCTTGTGTCTTTCATAATTTCTATATTAAATATAAAATTTATTTCCAGATATTAATTTCTGATAAAATTTTCTATTGCTAGCAAAACTTTCCATGTGTAGGCTTTCTGTTCACTATAATTTGATTTTCAACCTGGTAATAAATCAGCAAAAATAAAAGCAGAACATAAGGAAAAAATATCAAATATATGAAACACAAAAGGAAAATATAAGTCGAAAGACCAAAAACAGTAAAATAGGAGAGTAGAGTATATAAAAATAATTTCCATAATGAAGAAGAGAGATTAACAAATAATTGTTAGGGTATAATTAATAGACTTTTTTACATTTTATTTCAACTAATAAGATATACTCATCATTATAAAGTGGAAACATAAAGCATGAGGTTCATAGATTAAGCAATGTGTTCAATTAAAACATAATTGATTTTTCACGAGTGTTGGTTACTATTCTTTCATCTTTGTCATCATTATAGAAATATATTCATTTTTAAAATTTTGCTTCTATGATTATTTATTAATGGAATAAAATTTCATGTATTTATTAAATTATTTATTACATAAATTACGTCTTCTATTTTGTTCATTTTAATCTTCATAATTAATCTGAAATAGTTATTAAATTATTCATAATTTGTTTAAAATTATTTTCTGTTTTGGTATTTTGATAGCATTTTTAGTACAGAAGCTATGAAATGTGTTCATTTATAAATCTTCAATTAAATGCACATACATTTTAAAACATTCTTATGTTAAGATAATATGTTCACCCACATTTTCTAATATTTTTCTTTTGCTCTCTAAAGTTAATATTTTAAATTTGATGTGTCTGTATAACAACTCACTGAAAAGTCCAACATTTTTTTATTTAACACAATATGTTCCTTTTGTTTTACTCAAATTACTGGTCAATCTGCTAATTTTAAGAGAAGAAAATACCCTTTAAAATTGTAAGTTTAAAAGAATATTTAAGCTCATTATTTCTTGTCTATGTTATTTTCATATATTTATCTTACAGTAGGATTTTAGAAAATCTCTGCTTATAGAGATTATGAAGGAAGATAAAATATTTTAAAATTTAATTGCAAAAATAAAAAAGTTGATAACAGTTATTTTTCATAGTCAATTCATTGTAAACATCTGTAGTATAATCTCTATATAGAATTAAAATCAATATACTGACATTGATCTTTTCTAGTTCCAATAATAGTTCTTTATTTTTGTTATGATTTTCTCAGCTTTTGAACTGTTTCCTCTAAATAATTGCAAAGCTTTATGCAAAGCATGTAGCAATCTATTTTCTAGGTGTTCCCTCCTAAGAACAATTCTGAGAAAGGGGTTTAATTTGAAATTCACAGCAAATTCTGAGATCTGTAGGAAATAACTTAGTTTAGATACAAATAAATTAATTGAATCTGTCGTCTCTGTAAGTTTCAGGGACTGTAGTCTAGTTTCATTCAGTTCAGTTCAGTCGCTTAGTCGTGTTCAAACTCTTTGTGACCCCATGGACTGCAGTGCGCCAGGATTCCCTGTCCATCACCAACTCCTGGAGCTTGCTCAAATTCTATGATGCCATCCAACTATCTCATCCTCTGTCATCCCCTTCTCCTCCCAACTTCAGTCTTTCCCAGGGGACTGGAATGCATAAGTAGGAAGTAAAGAAATACCTAGAGTAACAGGCAAATTTGGCCTTGGAGTACAGAATGAAGCAGGGCAAAGGCTAACAGAGTTTTGTCAAGAGAACACACTGGTCATAGCAAATACCTTTTTCCAACAAGCTGCATTATGAACATCTGTAATTTTAGTCATTGTATACAATAAATTGAACTTTCTGGATTAACATTGCCTCAGCCACTATGTCTTTTGCTCTCACTACATGGAAAGGAAACTCAGTAGGAACAAATTCAGATGTTTTTCTTCCTTATTTCTATGTGTGCATGCTCAATCACTGGAGAAGAAAATGTCAACCCACTGCAATATTCTTGCCTAGAAAATCCCATGGACAGGGGAGCCTGGTGAGCTGCTGTCGATAGGGTAGCACAGAGTCAGACATGACTGAAGCAACTTAGCAGCAGCAGCATGCTCAGTCACTCAGTTATCTCCAGCTCTTTGTGACCCATGGACTGCAGCCTGCCAGATTCCAGATTCCTCTGTTCATGGGATTCTCCAGGCTAGAATACTGGAGTGGGTTTACATTTTCTACTCTGGGAGATCTTTCCAACCCAAGGATCAAATCACATCTCTATTTGTCTCCTGCACTGGATTCTTTACCACTGAGTCACCTGGGAAGGCTCCTCATTTCTATATATAGCCATTTACTGAGATTAAAAAAAAAAAATTGTTATCTTGATTGTCTGCTTAAATTGATGTCATTTTATGGCAGTTTGGGGCTTCTCTGGTGGCTCAGATGGTAAATAATCCTCATCCAGTGCAGGAGATCCAAGTTCGATCCCTGAGTCAGGAAGATCCTCTGGAGAAGGGAATGGCAATCCACTTCAGTATTCTTGCCTGGAGAATTCCATGGACAGAAGAACCTTGTGGGCTTCAGTCCATGGTGTCACAAAGAGTCAGACATGACTGAATGCTTATATAACAACAAAACAACAATGGCTACTTAGGACAGTTTTAGGTTCATGGCAAAATTTAGAAGTATAGAGATTTCCCATAAGCTCCCTACCCCCACACAGAGGGCAAAGTCTCCCTATCAACACCTCACACTAGAGTGGTAAATTTGTCACAACTGACAAACTGACACTGACCTATCACTCAACATCCTTTGTTTACATTGCAGTTTATTTTGGCATTGTAAATGCTATGGATTTTGACAAATATATAATGATACATATACATCATTGTGGTATCATACAGAATAGTTTTATTGTCCTAAAAAATGCTTTGTGCACAAACTATTCATTTTTTCTTCCCCCACAGTCCCTGGCAAGCATTAAACTTTCACTGTCTCCATAGTTTTGCCTTTCCCAGAATATTATGTAGTTGAAACAATACATAAAGTATTCTTTCCAGACTGACTTCTCTGAGTTAGAATTATGCATTCAAGTTTTCCCCATGTCTTTTTTTTTTTGTCAGTTTGATTCAATTTATTTTTAAAAATTTTTTTATTTATTTTTACTTTATTTTACTTTACAATTCTGTATTGGTTTTGCCATACATTGACATGAATCCACCACGGTTGTACATGCGTTCCCAAACATGAACCCCCCTCCCACCTCCCTCCCCATTTAATTTATTGGGGTATTCTTGCTTCACAGTGTTGTGCTAGTTTCTGCTGTATAATGAAGTGAATCAGCATGTATTTCAATTCCATCTAGGTCACCAAAGGGTGCAAAGTTCCTTGTGCTATACAGGAGGCTCTAACTAGACCTATTTCATACATACCAGAGTGTATATGTCAATCTCAATGTCTCAATTCATCCCACCCTCCCTCCCCCTCCTTGGTGACTGTACATTTGTTTTCTACATCTGTGTTTCTATTTCTGCTTTGCAAGTAGGTTCAGATGTACCACTTCTCTAGATTCCACCTATATGCATCAATATATGATATTTGCTTTTCTCTTTCTGACTTACTTCACTCTGTGTGATAGTCTCTAGGTCAATCTGAATCTCTACAAGTGGCCCAATTTTGTTGCCTTTTAATTTCATGATAGTACATTTCTTGTTAGTGTCAAATAATATTCCATACTCTAGATGTACCATAGTTAATTTATCCATTCACCTACTGAAGACATATTTGGGTCCAAGTTTTGGCAACTAAGGATAAAGCCACTATCATCATACAGATTTTGTATGGACACAAGTTTTCAACTCATTGCAGTAAGTATTAATATCAAGAAGTGTGATGGCCAGATTAGATGGTAAGAGTGTGTTTAGTTTTATAAGAAACTGCCAACTTGTCTGCCAAAGTGGCTATACCATCTTGCATTTCCACAGAAGCAAATGAGAGTTCCTGTTGCTATCCATCTCTCTCAACATTATTCTTGAATATCCAGATTTGTTCAAGGCAATCACAAAAATTATTTTAAAAATTATTGGAGTATGGTGGCTTTACAATGTTGTGGTAGTTTCAAATGTACTATAAAGTGAATCAGCTCTATGTATACATATATCCCCTCTTTATAATTTTCTTCCCATTTACATCACTAGAGAACATTGAGTAGAGTTCCTTGTACTATACAGTATGCTCTCATTAGTTAGCTATTTTATACATAGTATCTATAGTGTATTAATATATATGTTAATTTTGATCTCCCAATTCATCCCACCCCTCCTTCCCACCTTGATATCCATATGTTTGTTCTCTACATTCGTGTTTCTATTACTGATTTTTTAATAAAAACATCTATGCCATTTTTTTTCAGATTCTGTGTATATGAAATAATATATAATGTTTGTTTTTCTCTTTCTGACTTTCTTCACTGCATATGACAGTCTCTAGTTCCATCCATGTCTCTACAAACTCCATTCCTTTTATGGCTGAGTAATATTCCATTGTCTATGTGTACCATATCTTCTTTATCCATTCCTCTGTTGATGGACATGTAGGTTGTTTCCATGTCCTGTCTATTATATAATAAATGGTGCTGTAATGAACATTGAGGTGCCTGCACTTGTTTGAAGTATGGTTTTCTCAAGGTATATGTCCAGTAGTAGGTCACATGGTAGTTCTATTTTCAGCTTTTTAAAGGAAACACCATACTGTAATTGTAAGAGTTCTCATAAGAGGAAAACAAGAGGATCAGTAGTGAAGAAAAATGTCCTGATGGAGGCAGAGATCATAAAGATGCAGACACAATCTGAGGAATGGAGGCAGCTGATAGAGCTTGGCAAGGCACAGAACAGATTCTCCTGCAGAGCTTCTAGGAAAAGACAAAGCTTTGCTGACACCTTGGTTTTATCCCTGTTAAACCTATTCCAGACTTCTGGCTACTAGACTGTAAGGCAGCCCATTTGCTTTGTCTTAAGACCCTTCGTTTGTGGTAATTTGTTGCAACAGCAGTAAGAAAGCAATACGCTAGTGTATTTCACACTCAGGTGAAATCTGTGATTGGTATGAGTCCACTTCAGAGTGTGAAAGTGAAGTCGCTCAGTCGTGTCTGACTCTTTGCGACCTCATGGACTGTAGCCTACCAGGCTCCTCTGTCTATGGGATTTTCCAGGCAAGAATACTGGAATGGGTTGCCATTTCCTTCTCCAAGATGTCTTCTTGACCCAGGGATTGAACCTGGGCCTCCCGCATTGTAGGCAGATGCTTTACTGTCTAAGCCAACAGGGAGGTAGTCCTCTGTTTATCAGTCATTGTGCTTCCACAAAATGCCATAGAGACTACTCATCAAAAAGAATTATTTGGCATCTTATGAAGTCTCTACATTTTGGAACTTTTAATATATTTAATATCTTTTAATATACAAAATCAAGTACAATCTGCACATGAATGTCCATGTGTTTGTGTGTTTATCTTCATTTTGAAAAATAATCTATGTCTCACTATGGTGGGGACATGATTCAAGTAATTTTATCACTATTTCTTATTTCCAGTGTGACTTTCTCTATTTTCGCAGCTACTAATTGTTTTCTTTTTATGTTAACTTACATTTCTTAGGTTACTACTTTGCAAGCAGATACTGTTTTCTGTTCTCAACCGAATATATGGTGGTCAAATATTTAAAAGTAAAAAGACAGAAAATTTTCTATATTTCTAAAATAGATTGAGTTAACTACATATGTAGTGTTGTGTATAAAGAGTAAATTAATTTCTCTACTTATTACATTTTCACATCAAAATTGGTCTAAAACTCCCTTTTGGAGACAAACTTTACAGTTTGGCATGCTTTGATATGTAGCTATTCAAATTATTTTTATATTCAAATCCTCCATAATGTGTAATTTGTCACTTATAAAATTATACTTATTTAAGTAAAAATAGATGCTGGACATTTTAAATCTAAATAAATGGTTTTCAAAGCTATTATATAATAGAGAGTTAGTAGGAAAACTTGAAGCCTATATAATTTGGAATTTATCCTGCAGTGAACTTTATTAGGCCACAAAGTAGCAACCTTAGGTTTATATACAAATTGTAGCTCCTGATTGTATTTAGATACTAACTACACAGTACTACCACTCTTACTGTATTTAAATCAGCTGAAATTGTTTCAAAATTAAAATTTATGAAATATTTGCATTTTTTAGAGAGATGTTCTTCCTTCTCAGGCCTTGAGAAAAAAGAATAAATCCTATTTTTACTTTACTCCATGTCTGGATGTCTGAGGCAATTTTGCTTCAATGCCACTTTGAAAGTAAGAGGTCTTTTCATTCCCCTCCATCAGCTGAAAGTAATGAACCATCACAATTCTCTGCCCATACTATTAATAGATTTGCAACTGGAGCAAAAGAACTTCAAGGCCATTTTTAGATCATGGAGAATTTTACAACAGTATCACCAGCAAAAGCCCATAGAAAATAGCACACAGGGCAAAACATACTTTTTGATGTGATAGAAAATTCAGTGTGCTTATCAAACTCTTAATACTGATATAGCATTTTTTCCCAAGCTAAAAGCACAATGCTTAAATTCTTTTTTACTGATGTTTCTAAATTAAGAAAATCTTTAAAATGTGAATATTAAGAGAACAAGTGAACACTTTAATAATTCAGGAACATGCAATTTGAAATGAATATAAACTTCCTTTGGATTTGTATCCCATATAAGTATTGATACCATAATTTATTACTGTCAAAATATAAACAGTGGTAGAGCATAATGATTGTAAACTGTATCATTTAATTTGTTTTCATATAATTTCTCAAATATACATTAAAACAAATCAACCAGTCTTTGCAAAACTTTAGCTTAATAGAAATATGGAAAATATCTAAATATTGCATCTTGCAATGGCTTTGCAAAGATTCCAGAAGTAAGTTAACCACACACTATACATGACTAAAGAAGGAATGTGCTTGTGCTTAGTTGCTCAATCATGTCTGACTCTTTGTGACCCCAATGAACTGGAGTCCACCAGGCTCCTCTGTCCATGGTGATTCTCCAGACAGTACTGGAGTGGGTTGCCATGCCTTTCTCCAGGGTATCTTCCCAACCCAGGGATCAAACCCAGGTCTCCTGCATTGCAAGCAGATTCTTTACCATCTGAGCCATCAGGGAAGCAAACAAGGAAGTCAAATAGTGAAGAAATAGTGATCAAATGATAAATTATGTTGCTCCATATGAACTAAAGTATTTACAAGTTGATTATTCTCTCCTACTATTGAGAAAAGTAAAGAAAGCACTACTTTCTCTCGAGCCAAACTTTAGATTTCATTGAGATGGGATTAAATCTGATCCACAGTTATGTGTTCTCTCTAAAGGACTAAATCTAAATCTAAGGGCTATCAGTCCAGGCTATACAACAGAGTATTTTGAAAGATTTTTTTTTTTTTAATGAAATTCAGGTTTGGAAATTGAGTAGATCTATGAGATCATTCCTAGCTTCAATATATTTTGTTCAGGTGTGATTCTAATATAAAAGTGTAATTGAAGCCCATTGAACTAAACTAATCATATCAGTCTTTTCATGGTGAATGGTCCTGTGTGCACCCTCCTAAATCAATCAATGGGATGAGATGTACTGTTCAGTATGTTGATACAAGAGTAAAGCTCAGTGTGGATATCAGAACATTATCTGATAAATCTGGGGACACAAATGAACTTCCTCTTGAAAGTTTGGTATATAAATATGGTATATGAAATTGCTTCAGTAACTCAGAAGCCTAAGCTAGCACAATGAGTGATGAAAGCCCAAGAGAATCAAAGAAATGTTGCTTTAGTCTTGATTATGCATCACTTGCATATCCAACCTTAATTGTTTGCATTTAAGCCAATAACCAAATTTTGTTGTCATTTTTTAATTGAATTTGAGCTAAGTATACTCTTGCATAAAATTTAAATTGCCTGAATCATATAAAAATAAAGCTTTTAAAATCTTGCCTTGCCATTTAATATTGCTTTAAATTATTTTTTGATCTTAAGCACTATGCTCATTCTTGATCTTAAACTTTATCATATTACTTCAAAATGTCTCCTATATTTAATCTAGTCAGAAGAGAAAACTTTGGGAATATAGTAAGAAAAAAAAAATAGCACTTTGTTGTAGTTTTACAATATCTAACCAGGAACAAAGAAAAATCCCCTCGACATGTTTTTCAAAATACAGGTCCTTATTTTTGGATACAGCATACTAAAATTTCACTGGGAATTCAAATTAGAGCCTTCATTTGTTAAAATTATAATTTATTTCCTGTGATTACTGTTTTTTTGCTGAAGATCGTTTACCTTGGAATGAAAGTACAAAATGTCTAAGATAAAATGAAATAATCACCATGCATTGTGAATTGCAGTATATGGCAAAATCACCAGCTTCAAACATTCATATGAGCAAAATAGAAATAATATAATTTAGAAGCTAAACATTTTTTCAAGTATAAAATAGCAAAACAAAATTAAGAAAAACATAACAAAATTACTTTAAAAAGGGAAGCAAAAATTAAAGATTCAAATGTAGGAAACAGTATTAAAATAAGTATCCTACTAAATGAAACCAATCCATCCTAAAGGATGTTCATTGGAAGGGCTGATGTTGAAGCTGAAACTCCAATACTTTGGCCACCTGATGTGAAGAACTGACTCATTTGAAAAGACCCTGAATGCTGGGAAAGACTGAAGGCAGGAGGAGAAGGGGACAACACAGGATGAGATGGTTGGATGGCATCACTACCTTAATGGACATGCGTTTGGGTAAATTCCGGGAGTTGGTGGTGGACAGGGTGGCCTGGTTGTGGTTCACGGGGTCACAAAGAGTTGGACATGACTGGGTGAATGAACTGAACTGAACTGAACTAAATGAAAAATTTAAATGCTTAGTTAATCACAAAAACGTGAAAATCATTTTTAACACTTTCGGCAGAAATGGTGCTCCAGAAAAGTACCAAAATAATGTTTTACAAATTTCTGAGAGTATGAATAACATTTTGTTAATATTTTTATTTTAATATGTGTGTTATATCTACAAAAACAAAATGAAATAAAATATTGTGAGATAAAATGTCAACAGTTTTTTTACACTTGCCAATTCAATTTTTTAAAAATAAAACACATATGTTGACTTGAATGTACCCTGTACCATTTTTTTAAAATTAAACACAAATGCACAATGTTGCAGAAGAAATGAAGATGTTTAGTGGTACAGACCACTACAATAAGAAAAAAAAACTTAAAAAATTAAACATTTTATAATTAACTGTCAATTCAATCTATAACTTCCAGGGAATAAAGTATTAAAACCACAATAAAGAATTTTTGTGTCATTAGCTATGGACATTTTAAGCCCCATGAAAATAAACTGATACAGTTTGTAAGCACTATAATATTAATAAAGGTAACACATCCATACGATAACTCCTAAGACACATCACTAATAAAGTGAAGCCATAAATCCTATGAACCATGGATATTCCAATCAAAAGGGTAACAGCCAGGGTCTAAGATGTCATGAGGTTGTAAAGGAGCTCAGCACTCCTATGAACCATATCCCTTTGTTTTATGGGGGACATGTATCAATACTTGCTTATGGAGTTTATGAGCATATAAATAGAAAGACATTAAAGTAATACAGAATAATTGCAACGACAGTGACATCTTTAATATTAAGTTATCCAGAAATCTCCTCTAATCTACTTATACAAAATAATATATATTTTATTATTACAAATTACAGTAGTAGATAATAATACATATAATTCTTAGCTCTTAGGAATATTAGCTAAACACATTTCTTTATTCTTGCTGTACATATATCACAATAGTTTATTTCCTCAATACCTTTGAGTGGAAATATACATTGTAAAGTTAGCAATTAATAGTTTTAACTCTAATTTTTCATACCTGTTGGAAGTTATATCACAGAAATATCAGTTATTTTTAAAAAATGTATGCATAACCTTTAAATTTTGGAATAAACAAACATTTATAATCAGTATACTATTGACTATATTGATGCTTTTATATAATCTGACTGATTTAATTATCACTTGATTTATATTAACTACCATTGAAAAATTAATCTGATATGAGGAAATCCTTTTTTCCCATATGTAAAATGATCAAGTTGAAAAAAATTGATTTTATTTTATAAATAAAGTACTTTTCATGATAGATTAAAAATTAACTAAATAGTGAGTTTCAGTCAGTATATGAGGTAAACTGTAATATGATACATACATGAGTTTTTCCTGACATCTGACCAGCTGTGCTCAAGATTTAAATATTTATCTTATAATCACAAGTGTAAAACCTTCTTTTGGTCATAATCTACTTTGAAAAATGTTCACACTTTTGCTTATTGAAGACAACAATTATATCAAACATTGCAAAATCAGTCACCCCATTAAAATATATTTTGCTTCTATGAATGAATCACATATTTAACTACTAATTCTTTTAAGTCTTAAAAAGTAAACAGTATCTTTAAAATGTCAGTCCCTGATAAAGTTCATTTTGTAGTTGTTGTTTAGTCATGAAGTTGAGTCCAACATTTTTGACCCCATAGACTGGAGCATACAAAGCTCCCCTGTCCTGTCCTTCACTATCTCCTGGTGAGTGCTCAGATTCATGACCATTTGACTGGTAATGCTACCTAACCATTTCATCCTCTGCTGCCCTCTTTTCCTTTTGCCTTCAATCTTTCCCAGAATCCGGGACTTTTCAAAAGAGTCAGCTGTTTGCATCAGGTGGACAAAGTATTGGAGTTTCAGCTTCAGCAACACTCCTTCCAGTGACTATTCAAGGGTTTATTTCGTTTAGAACTGATAGGCTTGATCTCCTTATAATTCAAGGGACTCTCAAAAGTCTTCTCTAGCACCACTACTGGAAAAATCATAGCTTTGGCTTCATGAACTTTTTCGGAAAATTTCATTATATTTGACATGTAAAGAATGCACAACAACTAGGTTAATACAGCACAGGAATGCATCTAAATAGACCAGCAGGTTTGGTGGCCCTGAAGTCAGCTTTGGCAAATTCAAACAATCTAAATAAAAGCTAAATCCTAGGGAAACTATGGGAGAGAATGAAGCTGAAAGGGAGCTGTGACTATTCTGAGCCGTGTTAAAGGGTTCGTATTATAAACATGGTTTCCTATAACTTTCTTTAACAGTTACTCATTCATTCATGCAAAAATTGCACAGAATATAAAATTTGATTAGTGTTGAATTTATGTAATTTCCATGCAGCAAAAGAACAAAAGAACACCTACAAGTGAATGACATATCAATAATATGAGATTTAACAGAACTCATGACAACATACAGTAAATCATATTTACAGTAAAACATGAAAAATCAAGCATGTGAAATGAGATATTTAATTTAAAAAAGTTTGCAAAACAAAAGAAATCCAAGTAAGTAAAAAAAAATAAAATGTAAAATGAAAGGAGAAGCAAACAACAGTTATCAATCAAAACCTGTTACATTGAAAAAGATGAGTAATAGAGAAATGCTACTGAGGAATGTCATCAGGAAAGGGAAAAAGAATGTGCAACTCTGAATGCAAAAATTAGAGGTGCATGGGTACAGTTGGATTATTTTTTTCATTGAAATATGGTAACTTCTACTTCTTCTTTGTTGATTATGCTAAGCCTTTGACTGTGTGGATCACAACAAATTGTGGGAAATTCTTAAAGAGATGGGAATAGCAGACCACCTTACGAGCCTCCTGAGATATCTATATACAAGTCAAGAAGCAAAAGTTAGAACAATACATGGAGCAAGAGACTGGTTCCAAATCAGGAAAGGAGTATGTCAAGGCTGTATATTATCACCCTGCTTATTTAACTTATATGCAGACTATATCACGTGACCTATGATGCATGGACCTAACAGAAGCAGAGGATATAAACAAAAGTTGGCAAGAATACACCAGCAGAACTATAAAAAAATATATATATTTTCATGACCCAGATATCTGATGATGTGATCATTTGCCTAGAGCCAGACATCCTAGAATGTAAAGTCAAGTGGGCCTTAGGAAGCATCACTATAAACAAAACAAGTGGAGGTGATGGAATTCCAGTTGAGCTATTTCAAATCCTAAAAGATGATGCTGTGAAAGCACTGCACTCAACAAGCAAGGAAATTTGGAAAATGCAGCAGTGGCCACTGGCCTGTAAAAGTTCTGTTTTCATCCCAATACCAAAGAAAGTCAATGCCAAAGAATATTCAAACTACTGCACAATTGCACTCATCTCACATGCTAGCAAAGTAATGCTCAAAATTATCCAAGCCAGGGTTCAGCAGTATATGAACTGTTAACTTCCATATGTTCAAGCTGGATTTAGAAAAGGTAGAGGAAACAGAGATCAAATTGCCAACATCCATTGGATCATCAAAAAAGCAAGAGAGTTCCAGAAAAACATTTATTTCTGCTTTGTTAACTACACCAAAACTTTTGACTGTGTGGATCATAACAATAGATGGAAAATTCTTAAAGAGATGGGAATACCAGACCTCCTTAACTGCCTCCTAAGAAATCTGGATGCAGGTCAAGAAGCAAGAGTTAGAACTGGACATGAAACAATGGACTGGTTCCAAACCTGGAAAGGACTACATTAAGGCTGTATATTATCACCCTGCTTATTTAACTTATATGCAGTCAGTTCAGTTCAGTTGCTCAGTTGTGTCCCACTCTTTGTGACCCCATGAATTGCAACATGCCAGGACTCCCTGTCCATCACCAACTCCCGGAGTTCACTAAGACTCATGTCCATAGAGTCAATGATGCCATCCAGCCATCTCATTCTCTGTCGTCTCCTTTTCCTCCTGCCCCCAATCCCTCCCAGCATCAGAGTCCTTTCCAATGAGTCAACTCTTCACATGAGGTGGCCAAAGTATCGGAGTTTCAGCTTTAGCATCAGTCCTTCCAAAGAACACCCAAGACTGATCTCCTTTAGGGTGCACTGGTTGGATCTCCTTGCAGTCCGAGGGACTCTCAAGAGTCTTCTCCAAAACCACAATTCAAAAGCATCAACTCTTCGGCACTCAGCTTTCTTCACAGTCCAACTCACATCCATACATGACCACTGGAAAAACGATAGCCTTGACTAGACAGACCTTTGTTGGCAAATTAATATCTCTGCTTTTGAATATGCTATCTAGGTTGGTCATAACTTTCCTTCCAAGGAGTAAACATCTCTTAATTTCATGCCATGGCACGATGGCATGATGTATATGCAAAGTACATCATGCCAAATGCCAGGATGGATGAAACACAGGCTGGAATCAAGCACAGGCTGGAATCAAAAATTGCCAGGAAAAATATCAATAACCTCAGACATGCAGATGATACCACCTTTATGACAGACGTGAAGAGGAACTGAAGAGCCTCTTGATGAAGGTGAAAGAGGAGAGTGACAAAGCTGGTTTAAAACTCAACATGAAAAAATGAAGATCATGGCATCTGGTCCCATAAGTTCAGTTCAGTTCAGTTCAGTTGCTCAGTCGTGTCCAATTCTTTGCGACACCATCAGTTGCAGCACACCAGGCCTCCCTGTCCATCACTAACTCCCGGAGTTCACTCAAACTCATGTCCATCGAGTCGGTGATGGCATCCAGCCATCTTATCCTATGTTGTCCCCTTTTCCTCCTGCCCCCAATCCCTCCCAGCATCAGAGTCTTTTCCAATGAATCAACTCTTTGCATGAGGTGGCCAAAGTACTGGAGCTTCAGCTTTAGCATCATTCCCTCCAAAGAAATTCCAGGGCTGATCTCCTTCAGAATGGACTGGTTGGATTTCCTTGCAGTCCAAGGTATTCTCAGGAGTCTTCTCCAACACCACAGTTCAAAAGCATCAATACTGCGGCGCTCAGCTTTATTCACAGTCCAACTCTCGCATCCATACATGACCACAGGAAAAACCATAGCCTTGACTAGACGGACCTTTGTTGGCAAAGTAATGTCTCTGTTTTTCAATATGCTATCTAGGTTGGCCATAACTTTTCTTCCAAGGAGTAAGTGTGTGGTTGTTTTTTTTTTTTTAATTTCATGGCTGCAGTCACCATCTGCAGTGATTTCATGCTCTTCATTTACTGAATGTTGAGCTTTAAGCCAACTTTTTCACTCTCCACTTTCACTTTCATCAAGAGGCTTTTTAGGTCCTCTTCACTTTCTGCCATAAGGGTGGTGTCATCTGCATATCTGAAGTTATTGATATTTCTCCTGGCAATCTTCTAGCTTGTGCTTCTTCCAGCCCAGCGTTTCTCATGATGTACTCTACATATAAGTTAAATTAGCAGGGTGACGATATACAGCCTTGACGTACTCCTTTTGGCAAATAGATGGGCTAACAATGGAAACAGCTAGAGACTTTATTTTCTTGGGCTCCAAAGTCACTGCAGATTGAATTGAAGTCACTGCAGCCATGAAATTAAAAGATGCTTGCAGTTTGGAAGAAAAGCTATGACCAACCTAGACAAATATTAAAAAGCAGAGACATTACGTTACTGACAAAGGTCCATCTAGTAAAAGCTATGGTTTTTTCAGTAGTCATATATGGATATGAAATCTGAACCATAAAGAAAGCTGAGCACCAAAGAATTGTTGCTTTTGAACTGTTGTGTTGGAGAAGACTCTTGAGTGTCCCTTGGACTGCAAGGAGGTCAATCCAGTCAATCCTAAATAAGTCCTGAATATTCATTGGAAAGACTGATGCTGAAACTCCAATACTTTGGCCAGCTGATGTGAAGAGCTAGCTCATTGCAAAAGACCCTGATAATGAGAAAGATTGAAGGCAGGAGGAGAAGGGGACAACAGAGGATGTGACGTATGGATGCCATCAGTGACTCGATGGACATGAGTTTGAGCAAGCTCTGGGAGTTGGTTATGGACAGGGAAGCCTGGTGTGCTGCAGTCCATGGGGTCACAAAGATTTGGACATAGCCGAGCCACTGAACTGAACTGAACATCTTCATACCAATAAGTGTAAAAACAATATTATGCATGCATACTGTATAAAAATATGTGAATGGCCTGGTAAAAAGCAATTATATTTTTCTTTTCCTAATGTGTTAAAAATGGAAGGGCATTACAAATATTTTCTGTGAGTATGGTTTCAGTGTGTCTTCCCTCTGATGCCCTCTTTCAACACCTACCATCTTACTTGGGTTTCTCTTACCTTGGATGTGGGGTATCTCCTCAGCTGCTCCAGCAAAGCGCAGCCACTGCTCCTTACCTTGGATGAGGGGTACCTCCTCACCACAGCCCCTCCTGACCTTGAATGTGGAATAGCTCCTCTAGGTCCTTCTGCATCCACACAGCCACCACTCCTTGGACCTGGGGTTGCTCCTCCCGGTCGCCGCCCCTGACCTCGGACTGGGGTAGCTCCTCCAGGCTTCTGCCCCCGACCTCGGACATGGGGCAGCTCCTCTCGGCTGCGCTAAGTGTGCCGGTTGCAGCCGCCTGCACTTATCACACTAGGACCACAGCCTTGTCTAACTCAATGAAACTAAGCCATGTCTGTGAGGTCATCCAAGACGAGCGGGTCATGATGGAGAGGTCTCACAGAATGTGATCCACTGGAGAAGGGAATGGCAAACCACTTCAGTATTCTTGCCTTGAGAACCCCATGAACAGTATAAAAAGGCAAAATGATAGGATACTGAAAGAGGTAATCCCCAGGGCAGCAGGTACCTAATATGCTACTGGAGGTCAGTGGAGAAATAACTTCAGAAAGAATGAAGGGATGTGGCCAAAGCAAAAACAAAACCCAGTTGTGGATGTGACTGGTGACAGAAGCAAGGTCCGAGGCTGTAAAGAGCAATATTGCATAGGAACCTGGAATGTCAGGTCCATGAATCAAGGCAAATTGGAAGTGGCAAGAGTGAACGTTGACATTCTAGGAATCAGCAAACTAAAATGGACTGCAATGGGTGAATTTAACTCAGATGACCATTATATCTACTATTGCAGGGAGGAATCCCTTAGAAGAAATGGAGTAGTCATCATGGTCAACAAAAGAGTCCAAAATGCAGTACTTGGATGCAATCTCAAAAACGACAGAATGATCTCTGTTCATTTCCAAGGCAAACCATTCAATATCACAGTAATCCAAGTCTATGCCCCAACCAGCAAAGCTGAAGAAGCTGAAGTTGAACATTCTATGAAGACAAGTTAGAACTGGACATGGAACAACAGACTGGTTCCAAATAGGAAAAGGAGTACATCAAGGCTGTATATTGTCACTCTGCTCATTTAACTTATATGCAGAGTACATCATGAGAAACACAGGTCTGGAAGAAGTGCAAGCTGGAATCAAGATTGCCTGGAGAAGTATCAATAACCTCAGATATGCAGATGACACCACCCTTATGGCAGAAAGTGAAGAGGAACTCAAAAGCCTCTTGATGAAAGTGAAAGAGGAGAGTGAAAAAGTTGGCTTAAAGCTCAACATTCAGAAAACGAAGATCATGACATCTGGTCCCATCACTTCATGGGAAAGAGATGGGGAAACAACGGAAACAGTGTCAGACTATTTTGGGGGGCTCCAAAATCACTGCAGATGGTGACTGCAGCCATGAAATTAAAAGACGCTTACTCCTTGGAAGAAAAGTTATGACCAACCTAGATAGCGTATTGAAAAACAGAGACATTACTTTGCCAACAAATTTCCATCTTGTCAAGGCTATGGTTTTTCCTGCAGTCATGTATGGATGCAAGAGTTGGACTGTGAAGAAAGCCGAGCGCCGAAGTATTGATGCTTTTGAACTGTGGTGTTGGAGAAGACTCTTGAGAGTCCCTTGGACTGCAAGGAATTCCAACCCTTCCATTCTGAAGGGGATCAGCCCCGGGATTTCTTTGGAAGGAAGATGCTAAAGCTGAAGCTCCAGTACTTTGGCCACCTCATGAGAAGTGTTGACTCATTGGCAAAGACTCTGATGCTGGGAGTAATTGGGGGCCGGAGGAAAAGGGGACAACAGAGGATGAGATGGCTGGATTGCATCACTGACTTGATGGATGTGAGTCTGAGTGAATTCCGGAAGTTGGTGTTGGACCAGGAGGCCTGACGTGCTGCGATTCATGGGGTCACAAAGAGTTGGACATGACTGAACGACTGAACTGAACAAATATTTTAGGCATCTATTAATATAAAACAAGTATCTTAAATAAAATACAATACTTTATACTTGGCTATTTTTTCAAATTTTTGTTGTTCAAGGAAAGTCTTAAGCTTTTTGTTGACAACTTCGATTTGCCAGCATTCTGGTAGATCTTACAAGAGAATAATTTAAATAAGGTAAATTTAATAGATATATAAGAAAATGTGGTTATGTAAATTACTTATTAGATTATTAATTTATTGTTTGAACTACTATTCATGATTATGTAGCAAACATTTTCTTAGATTTGGGAAAATGTGATCATTACCCTTTCTCCAAAAAAAAAAAAAAAAAAAGAAAGAAAGAAAAAAAGAATTAAACTATCAGCTTTTAAAATCATCAATTAAAATGGGAAACAGTGATCTTTAACTCATCCCTATAAGCCTGGAGGATATAAAATTTAGCATAGTCCTTATGAAAGATTAAAGTCTTGATTTAGAGCACCTTGCCATTTAGATTATCTGCTGCTAAGTCTCTTCAGTCATGTCCAACTCTGTGCAACCCCATAGACGGCAGCCCACCAGGCTCTCCCATCCCTGGGATTCTCCAGGCAAATACACTGGAGTGGGCTGCCATTTCCTTCTCCAATGCAGAAAAGTGAAAAGTGAAAGTGAATTCGCTCAGTCATGTCTGACTTTTCGTAACCCCGTGGACTGCAGCCTACCAGACTCCTCGGTCCATGGAATTTTCCAGACAAGAGTACTGGAGTGGGGTTCCATAGCCTTCTCCATTAGATTATCTAAATGTATACAATTATCAATAGTCATAGTGGTATAAACAGTGAGGTATCAATAGTACAGTATACTACACATCATTAAAATCAGAAAAATTTAATTAATATCTGCATTCATTTGCTAGAAATGCCATAGCAAAGTACTACAGTGGCTTAAAAATCTCATACTTCTAGAGGCTAGAAGCTCATATCAATGTATTAGCAGAGTTGCTTTCTACTGAGACTTCTCTCCAAAGCTTATAAAAGGTCCTTTTCTTGCTCTATCTTCTTGTGATCTTTCCTCTATATGCAGGTGGATCCAAATTTTCTTTTTATAAGGGCTCACCTGAAAGATACCATTTTAACTTGATTATCCCTTTTCAAGTGTCCATTTCTAAATGCAATCACATTCTGAGGTACAGAGTGTTAGGACTTCAACATAGGTAGTTTGGTGAGATACAACTCATACAGTGACAAAATTTTAACATGAAGTAATTGCTGTCAAATTTGTGCATGGGAAAAATTAACTTAGTAAAACTGCACAGAATTATACTGAATATATCAAACTCATTTTGAGTGATAACAGATAAACGATTATGTTAACATTTAAATTATATGCCAAGTATGTATTTTATGCATAATTAAAATTATAACAAATTATAAATACAGCTGCTGAAAGTATTAAAAAGGAAAATGCACTAAATAAATTTTAAAAAATTATGACATAAATACAAGCAGAAATAAACTGCAAACTCTAGTAAATACTATTAGCATCAAATAAAGGTTGTTCAAGAGCAAATTATTAAGAATTAAAATTGGTGGGACTTCCCTGGTAGTCCACTGGCTAAGACTCTGCACTCCCAATGCAGGAGGCTCAGGTTCAATCCCTGGTCAGGGAACTAGATCCCACATGCTATAATTGTTTGCATGCTGCAATGAAGAGTTCATGCGACAAATAAAGATCCTACATGCATTCTGTAATGAAGGTTGAAGATCCCATGTCCTACAACCAAGACCTGAAACATCCAAATGAATGAATGAATAAATAAATATTTTTAAAAGAATTAAAATTGATAACACTATTAAATATAAGCAGAAATATCAAATGGCCCATAACTATGAATAATGTGCAGATCAATTTACTTTATAAACAAGTAGGTGCCAGGAAAGTCCATTTTTAAGTAACAATTCAAATTAAATTCCTTTTACAGTTCTTCTCCACTGAAAATAGAAATAAGTTTAATAGACTTATTAAATATCCCAAAGACATCAGTGACCCAACCTTGGTACCTGTAAATATATTAATTTACACGGCATGAGTTTTTGCAGATGTGAATAGATTAAGGATTTTGAGATAGGGAGCTTATTTTGAATTTGCTGATGGACCCCAAATAATCCAGAGTCTTTCTAAGAGGGATTACCCAGGCTCAAGGTGATTACGAAACAAAGAGAAAAAGTGATGTAATGACAGAAACACAGACAGAATTTAAGATGCTACACTGCCACTTTCAGTGTGTATGAAGAAGTCACAAAACATGAAACCAGGGCAACCTCTGAAAGTCGAATGCTTCCCTGGTGACTCAGATGGTAAACAATCTTCCTGTAATGTGGGAAACCTGGGTTCGATCCCTGGGTTTGAAGGTTCCATGGAAAAGGGAATGACAACCCACTCCAGTGTTCTTGCCTAGAAAATTCCATGGACAGAGTCAGCTGGTGGGTTACAGTTCTACAGTCTATGGGATCACAAACAGTCAGACATGACTGAACAACTAACACTTTTCTGGAAGTTGGTAAGGTTAAGGAAACAGGTTGTTCCCCAAACCCTCCAGAATGAACTAATTCTTCTAACAGCTTTGTTTTGGACAGTGAGACTGATTTTATATTTCTGACTTCCAGCACTATAATTTAGTAAATTTGTGCTGTTTTAAGATGCTAGGTTTATGGCAATTTGTTACAGCTACAAGAGTAAATTATTGCACCTGGGAATTGGAACAAACTTTCTCAAGGCCAAGTGGAAATGTGGGAGCCCTACTCTGAGCTTAGAGACAACAAGGAAAGTCTCTTTTCTTGTCAGTCATGGAATGATCTGAGTCCCTTTCTCAAAATATGAAAGCCAAAGGTTCTCTCTCCCATGATTCCTTGATTGAACAGAAAAATCCTTGAAATTGTTGTATTTCAGTACTCAGAATTGAACTACCCTAGATAAACTGCAAGCCATTCTTTCTGAGGTTATGCTTCTAAGTTTGAGTGTGGTTACAAAACCTGGCTTTGTGCTCAGCTCTGGATAGTGACAAACAGTCTCTGGGTATTTTGTGCATTACCTTTTCCCCCTCATTATCAATACATTTCTCCAGTCTGTCTCCTCTAAGATACATAGTCTGCTTATGAATTAATGAATATGAAAAATCCCAGCACAATCTCTTATTGGCTTGAGCAAGAACATTAAAGCAAATAATAATAATAGTTTGAGTTAGCCTAAAGGAACAACTAAGACATACTCAATCCCAGAGATTCTGTTTTTGTTCTTGTTGTTTGTTTATTTGTTTTTCACCATTCTTACAGCACTAGGGAAGCTTTCTTCCTTTCTCTTCTGCCAAGTTACACACTGTAATTTTACAATAAAATTGAAGTTTATGTATCAGTAATTATGAGCCTGAGAATGGATGAGCCTTAGCTCATTTATTATCAAGCAAAGGCAGATTTTATTTTCTTGGTCTCCAAAATCACTGTGGACAATGACTGCAGTCTTGAAATGAAAAGACACCTGCTCCTTAGAAGAAAAGCTATGACAAACCAGACAGCCTATTAAAAAGCAGATATATCACTTTGCTTACAAAGGTCCATATAGTCAAAGCTATGGTTTTTCCAGTAGTCATGTATGAATATGAGAGTGGACCATAAAGAAAGATGAGAATTGATGCTTTTGAACTGTGGTGTTGGAGAAGATTCTTGAGAGTCCCTTGGACTGCAAGGAGACCAAATTAGTCAATCCTAAAAGAAATCAATCCTGAATATTCATTGGAAGGACTGATGCTGAAGCTCCAATACTTTGGCCATGTAATGAGAAGAGCTGACTCATTTCAAAAGACCCTGATGCTGGGAAAGACTGAGGGCAGGAGAATAAGGGGACAACGCAAGATGAGATGGTTGGATATCATCACTGATTCAATGGGTATATGTTTGAGCAAACTCCAGAAGATAGTTAAGGACAGGGAGGCCTGGCGTGCTTCAGTCCATGGAGTTTCAAAGAGTTGGACATGACTGAGCTACTGAACAACTCAAAAAGAAGATGGCCTTGACTTAAAAAGCTTTGTCTATTTAATTCCTAAGTTATTTAAGTAAAATATAATTAGTATGTTTCAAGACTTCAATCTTACTTAGAACATTCCATGGAAACAAATCTATAGGAAGAATATAACATCTAGATATCTTCTCATCCTGAATTCTTCACTCTTCATATTTACATGTTAAAGAGTCATGACCTGAACAATACCTAACACCCATATCATCAGGAAAGTTTTAAATAAAATAAATTATCTTAGGTTTCAAACTGCTGCAGCTCCCTGCTCTTGTGATCTTATTTAGTTGTTGCCCCAGGATCCTAAATAATATAATACATACCTTGAGTGGATAGAGGTGGATAGTGAATCAGTGAAGATTAATATTATAAGTATCTAAGATTTAGAGTTTTGGGATTTTTCAAGTTTAAATCATGTAACCAAGCACAATATAGGCATAATATTTCAATAATATTTAAGAAATTGAATTTATTGTATTGCAGTTGTTGCTTGGTTGATAAAACATTACAGTATATTCTTTAAATAATAATTTGAAATTTTCTATTAAATCAATCTCAAATATATAATTTGTGGCATTTTATATTTATATTTTTCATCAAAGTGGCATTTTTAATGAGATGAATATTGGACTGAACAACTAATTTCATTGTTAATCTTTCACTTTGGCATCCCATTCTATTTATTTTAATTATATTGCTTCATGGATATTATTAATTCTTCATATGATATATTAGCTTATGCATTTTTAACAAGACAAATTGTGCTATAAAGAGAACAATAATATAATGAAATTTCTTTAAGCTAAAAGCAGAAATTTTGACATTAATATATATTTTTCAAAAAAACAAAAATATTTTATTTAAATTGGTCATTCTTAACACAATATGTTTACTAGTTTTTAAGATAGTAAAGCATAACTTAAGGATTGCCTAATGTAATTAAATAAAACAGTACAATATTGACAGAATGCAGTTATCTTTCATGGTGACATGATATTTAGAAACAATTTAGAAAAATAAGAAGCAAACTATTTATAAAGTTATAAGCATTTAAATGAGACAGTATGAAAAATAAAATAATTGCATTTTCCCATATGAATGTCTTTTGTGATTTGTAGAAATTTTCTTTTCACTCAATGATTTTACTTTTTTGAGCATGGAAAATATGATTACAAGATGAATCAATTCTAATGAAATGAAAATATTTCCAGTAAAGTAGCTTGATTATTTCAAATATTATGTATACTTGTTTGTATACTTAATGAAGTCATCCATTTCTGCCATCTTTGCTATTATTCAACATTGTCTTATTAAAACAAATGGATTAAGAGAATAAAAATAAATATGAGATCATACATACCAATAGACAGAATATATAGGCATTATTTTTTTTTATACAGACCATTATTGCTTATGCAAGAAAAAACACAAGAAATTATAACAAATTCATTAAAATTACAAAGCAAGTGTTCTATTACATATCTATTAAATAGATGTAATATCCATACATCTATTACATATCCATTAAAACTGCAAAGCTTGCAATTATGGTAAATGGAGAAAATGATCAGTTCTTCACATCTCTATGTGTCTTTTACAATGTGACTTCACAGCTCCTCCTATGTGTAGCTTGGGTGTATTCATTTGACTCTTTGGTGATGCCTTTGTCAATAAACAAAATTTGACCAATGACTTGAGAGTAAATGTGATACATACAGAGACTTTAAAAGCATTTGCACACTTGAGTAGTTCTCTCTTTCTGTTCAGGGATTCTCATGTAACTCTTGGTAAAGAATCCACCTGCCAGTGCAGGAGAAGTGGATTTGATCTCTAGGTCAGGAAGATACTCTGGAGAAGGAAAGAGCAACACACTCCATTATTCTTGGTTGGAAAATACCATGGACAGAAGGGCCTGGTAGGCTACAGCCCATGGAGTTGCAAATGTCAGACACAGCTGAGTGACTAAACAACAAATCTTTCTGTTATTGAACTAATCCAGACATCTAGGAGGGGTACATAGCCAAGCTAGCTCCATCACCCCAACACATATCAAACCAACAAACAGAAATATAAGTAAGGCCATCCTAAAAAATCAGCCCCATCAACTGAACTTTGAAGCCAGACAAGTTGAATTATATCAACATTTTTTGTCATTGGTCTTCTGGTTTTTGAACATTTTAAGTAGGGTGGTAGTGATAATCTCCCAGGCGACATTAGTGGTAAAGAACCTGCCTGCCAATGCGGCAGACATAAGAGATGTAGGTTCAATCTTGGGGCTGGAATATTCCCTAGAAAAGGAAATGGCAACCTACTCCAGCATTCTTGTCTGGAGAAGCCCACGGACTGAGGAGAATGGCAGGCCACAGTCCACAGGGTCACAGTTCAGTTCAGTTCAGTTCACTTCAGTTGCTCAGTCATGTCCAACTCTTTGCGACCCCATGGATCACAGCGCACCAGGCCTCCCTGTCCATCACCAACTCCCGGAGTTCACTCAGACTCACGTCCATTGAGTCAGTGATGCCATCCAGCCATCTCATTCTCGGTTGTCCCCTTCTTCTCCTGCCTCCAATCCCTTCCAGCATCATGAGTCAACTCTTCCCATGAGGTGGCCAAAGTACTGGAGTTTCTGCTTTAGTGTCATTCCTTCCAAAGAAATCCCAGGGTTGATCTCCTTCAGAATGGACTGGTTGGATCTCCTTGCAGTCCAAGGGACTCTCAAGAGTCTTCTCCAACACCACAGTTCAAAAGCATCAATTCTTTGGCGCTCAGCCTTCTTCACAGTCCAACTCTCACATTCATACATGACTACTGGAAAAACGATAGCCTTGCCTAGGCAGACCTTAGTTGGCCAAGTAATGTCTCTGCTTTTGAATATGCTATCTAGGTTGGTCACAACTTTTCTTCCAAGGAGTAAGTGCCTTTTAATTTCATGGCTGCAATCACCATCTGCAGTGATTTTGGAGCCCCCAAAAATAAAGTCTGACACTGTTTTCACTGTTTCTCCATTTCCCATGGAGTGATGGGACCGAATGCCATGATCTTCGTTTTCTGAGTGTTGAGCTTTAAGTCAACTTTTTCACTCTCCTCTTTTACTTTCATCAAGAGGCTTTTTAGTTCCTCTTCACTTTCTGCCATAAGGGTTGTGTCATCTGTATATCTGAGGTTATTGATATTTCTCCTGACAATCTTGATTCCAGCTTGTGTTTCTTCCAGTCCAGCATTTCTCATGATGTACTCTGCATATAAGTTAAATAAGCAGGGTGACAATATACAGCCTTGACATACTCCTTTTCGTATTTGGAACCAGTCTGTTGTTCCATGTCCACTTCTAACTGTTGCTTCCTGGCCAGTATACAGATTTCTCAAGAGGCAGGTTAGGTGGTCTGGTAATCCCATCTCTTTCAGAATTTTCCACAGTTTTTGTGATCCACACAGTCAAAGGCTTTGGCGTAGTCAGTAAAGTAGAAATAGATGTTTTTCTGGAACTCTCTTGCTTTTTCCATGATCTAGCGGATGTTGGCAATTTGATCTCTGGTTCCTCTGCCTTTTCTAAAACCAGCTTGAACATCAGGAAGTTAACGGTTCACATATTGCTGAGCCTAGCTTGGAGAATTTTGAGCATTACTTTACTAGCATGTGAGATGAGTGCAATTGTGCGGTAGTTTGAGCGTTATTTGGCATTGCCTTTCTTTGGGATTGGAATGAAAACTGACCTTTTCCAGTCCTGTGGCCACTGCTGAGTTTTCCAAATTTGCTGGCATATTGAGTGCAGGACTTTCACAGCATCATCTTTCAGGATTTGAAATAGCTCCACTGGAATTTCATCACCTCCACTAGCTTTGTTCACAGTGATGCTTTCTAAGGCCCACTTGATTTCACATTCCAAGATGTCTGGTTCTAAATGAGAGATCACACAATCGTGATTATCTGGGTTGCAAAGATCCTTTTTGTACAGTTCTGTGTATTCTTGCCATCTCTTCTTAATATTTTCTACTTCTATTAGGTCCATACCATTTCTGTCCTTTATCGATCCCATCTTTGCATGAAATGTTCCTTGGTATCTCTAATTTTCTTGAAAAGATATCTAGTCTTTCCCATTCTGTTATTTTCCTCTATTTCTTTGCATCGATCGCTGAAGAAGGCTTTCTTATCTCTTCTTGCTATTGTTTGGAACTCTTCATTCAGATGCTTATATCTTTCCTTTTGTCCTTGGCTTTTTGCTTCTCTTCTTTTCACAGCTATTTGTAAGGCTTCCCCAGACAGCCATTTTGCTTTTTTTCATTTCTTTCCCATGGGGATGGTCTTGATCCCTGTCTCCTGCACAATGTCATGAACCTCATTTCATCGTTCATCACACACTCTATCTATCAGATCTAGGCCCTTACATCTATGTCTCACTTCCACTGTATAATCATAAGGGATTTGATTTAGGTCACACCTGAATGGTCTATCGGTTTTCCCTGCTTTCTTCAATTTAAGTCTGAATTTGGTAATAAGTAATCCCTGATATGAGCCACAGTCAGCTCCTGGTCTTGTTTTTGTTGACTGTATAAGGCTTCTCCATCTTTGGCTACATAGAATATAATCAATCTGATTTCGGTGTGGACCATTTGGTGATGTCCATGTGTAGAGCCTTCTCTTGTGTTGTTGGAAGAGGGTGTTTGCTACCACCAGTGCATTTTCTTGGAAAAACTCTATTAGTCTTTGCCCTGCTTCATTCCACATTCCAAGGCCAAATTTGCCTGTTACTCCAGGTGTTTCTTGACTTCCTACTTTTGCATTCCAGTCCCTTATAGTGAAAAGGACATCTTTTTTGGGTGGTAGTTCTTGTATGTCTTCATAGAACCGTTCAACTTCAGCTTCTTCAGCGTTACTGGTTGGGGCATAGACTTGGATAACTGTGATATTGAATGGTTTGCCTTGGAAACGAACAGAGATCATTCTGTCGTTTTTGAGATTGCATCCAAGTACTGCATTTCGGACTCTTCTGTTGACCATGATGGCTACTCCATTTCTTCTGAGGGATTCCTGCCCACAGTAGTATATATTATGGTCATCTGAGTTAAATTCACCCATTTCAGTCCATTTTAGTTTGCTGATTCCTAGAGTGTCAATGTTCACTCTTGCCATCTCCTGTTTGACCACTTCCAATTTGCCTTGATTCATAGACCTGAGATTCCAGGTTCCTATGCAATATTGCTCTTTACAGCCTCGGACCTTGCTTTTATCACCAGTCACATCCACAGCTGGGTATTGTTTTTGCTTTGGCTCCATCCCTTCATTCTTTCTGGAGTTATTTCTCCACTGACCTCCAGGAGCATATTGGGCACCTACTGACCTGGGGAGTACCTCTTTCAATATCCTATCATTTTGCCTTTTCATACTGTTCATGGGGTTCTCAAGGCAAGAATACTGAAGTGGTTTGCCATTCCCTTCTTCAGTGGACCACATTCTGTCAGACCTCTCCACCATGACCCATCCGTCTTGGGTTTCCCTGCGGGCATGGCTTAGTTTCATTGAGTTAGACAATGCTGTAGTCCTAGTGTCACAGTGAGACACAACTGAACTAACTTAGAACACAGAGTAGTATGTCATTAATTTGCCTTCCCTTAATCATATGTGATGTGTAACATGGTTCATATGCATTTTTGTGACTTGTATGTCTTTTCGATAAAATGTCTTGTCTATACATTTATTTTGACCATCCCACAAATTGATGTTTTTATTATTTAGCTCAAAATATATTTAGCCTCTTTCTCAAAATTGTGTATTTGGCTTATGTTACTTTGAAGTGTGTCGTTTAATATCCAATTATTTAGAAATTTTCCAATTTTCCTTCTATTATTGATTTGTAGCTTAATTTCATTGTGATCTGGAAGCTTATGTAATTCCCATGTTTTTCAAATTTGTTAAGGTATATTTTGTGATCTACTTTGGTGTATCTTTTATGTGAGCCTGAGAAAATGTGACCTAAGAGTGACAAATTTTAATTCACCAGAGTTTACCCTCTTAACTGAAGCAGAAAAAAAATGCACAATAAGTATACTTCACTAAAATAATTTGCTACTATTCTCAGATGCAAATTTTTGATGGTCAAATGAAAGGATAGTTCAGTCAGATGTATAAATCACAATTTCCTTGAATCCCAGAGATCCTACTGCAAGGTTGATTTAAAGATGTATATAGGATTCTGCCATCAATAGTTAGAGGATGTCTATGTGGTAAAATACTGTTGCCACCAAAGATTTTCACATTCCAATTTCACAACTTGTAAATAGATTACCTAGTGTGACAAAGGCTTTGTAGATACGATAAAATTAAGATCTTGAAATGTGGAGATTATTCTTGATCATTGGGTGAACTCAGTAAATAAGGAACAGAGTCAGGAGAGTCACCATGTGGGAAAGAGATGGTATGACAATAGCAGAAGTCAAAGAGTCTGAGACAGATTTAAGGAGTCTAGCAAGGCTGCTGGACTTAAAGATGGAAAAAACTTTGAATGAATCAGAGAATTCAGGCAACATCTAGAAGATGGAGAAGGAAAAGAAATGGATTCTTACCCAAAGCATCCAGCCTCTCCAACAAATTGATACTAGCTCAGTAATACAGTTTTTATACTTATGACTTCCAAAACTGTGTGATGTTATGATGCACAAAAGTCATAGAACGAGTATTTCCAGGAAATTGCACAAAAAATAAGTAACTAACTTGAAATCAGTGATGAAAAAGGATAAATATGCTTTCGGAAATTTGAAGGCAGTCTACTGAATAATACATGGATCAAAGGAGAAGTCAACATTGATATGTAAAATAATTAAAACAGTATATAGTGGAAATAAGCAGAAGGAAATACACACTCTTACATTATATATTGACAAAATAAGAAAGCTTGAAATATATTGAACTGTCTTCAAATTCAGAACTCAGAGAAATATAAAAATTTTTAGATAAAAATAAGTAGAGGAAATGCTGAAGAAAAAATACATAAAAAACTAATGAAACAAGAAAGAAAAATACAGTAGTAAGGGATGTGTTTCCAGATCAGCAAGAAGCTCTGTGAAAACAGTTAGCAGGTAGTCAGAAGGCAAGTGAGAAAGAAAGAAAGAATAAAATATACATAAAATTTATTTTTTCCGCTTAAACATTATTTTTCCTGTGCCATAGTCTCTTCTCCTTTTCCTTTATCTATTTCATATGCATGGTCCTCAGTTTAGGAAGATTAAAGTGGCAACCCACACTAGTGTTCTTACCTGGAGAATCCCATGGACAGAGAAGTCTGGGAGGCTACTATGGGGTCACATGAGTCGGACGCGATCGAAGCAACTTAGTATGCACAATATAAACCTATGTGCATTGTGCAACACCTCTTTTTTCTAAGTTAAAATAATAAATACTAGACATTATAAAGCTTATGATAAATAAGGAGCAAATATCTGCTTTAAACATTTACTTTCTTTAAAGCTTACCACTTTGTTTTGTATATGATATAGGATTAAAAGAAAACTTCTAATACAAAATTTGATGTAATTCTATAATGTATTGCTTTCACTAGAATTGTGATTATTTATACATTTTCATCCTTCAATTTTTCCCTAATTTTGAAATATATTTGACCATCAGAATAATTTATCTCCTTGCTTTGTAAAAATTAAACATATTCCTTAGAGTCATGCTTATATCTCCAGGAATGCAGTGAAATATACAGTTAGAATAATTCACTTCTCATTTTCTTGAAGTAAATCAGTTTGTTAATGCAAATTTTCTTTTACATCATATTCAAAAATGTTGAAAATCACAAACTACTCTTTAAGAAACTTTAACCACAAAGTTAGTTATTTTTAAATTGATATCTTATTTAATAAAAAATAAATTCTTACATAATTCTCAAGAAATTACACATTATTTCTGAATCTATCCATACCAAAATTAACTCTTCAATTTGTTCATATCAATATATGAGGGAAATAAAATAGGACATTTACCTAAAAGTAGAGAGAAAGGGAGAAAGAAGGAAAAAGAAACAGATTGGGAGAGAAAGCAGTGAAATGTCTCTTTCCTCATCTCAGTTGACTCCACATCAACATTTCCCAAACATTTTTGAAGCCCATATACCTAACTTTTCTCTTTCTTGCTCATTAAGAAAATGGTAAGATTTATATTTTTCTCTTCCATCACTTATAAAAATGATTAATAAAGTTTCCCAGTTTATATTATTCACTTTTAGTAATTTAACTTATTCTAAGATAAACTGCTCAGGGTGCAACTATACAATCTCTATTTTTTCAGCCCTATCTATCTTTCAACAGACAATTGACTAGCAACTTTAAATGGACTGTGGATTTGTCATCCACCAATAACCACCATCCATTCATTTTAAATAACCGAAGCATCTCTTTGGTCTGAATTGCATTTCTTCTGCAGAGATGGGATTTTTCAACACACTAGAAAGATTGCTCAAGTTGTATCAAAGAGAAACAATTCATCTGTGACAAACCGAGATCCATAACAGAGTTAAGACTCACACTACCTGCCTCTAATCCAGTAAGAAGACTTGGGCTTATCCTTCATGAATGGGAACAAAGAAAATAACTGACCCATGAAATGAGAAATGTAACTGAATAACTTCTGGATGTGAAAGGAGAAAATCTGTTGACCGAGTGTCACACAACTTTGAGGCACATAATAATAAAGTTCAGTGAAGATGGTAGGACATCCAAAATTCCTGAATCAGTCAGAAAAATGTAGTATAATTTTATTTAAGGTGAATATAATTAAAATATTACCAAGATTCTGAAATAAATAACATCTTTTACTAATTTTTAAAAATTTTCATACGCACATGTATGTATCTACTAACTTTCTCTATATATAGTATATCTGAGCAAATGTATATGGCTGTGTAGCATTATGAATATGAAAAAAATCATCGTGCTGTGTTTTAAAACTCTAAATTTGCAGTTATACTTGTCTGAATTAAAATTATATCTCTAAATATATCACTTATACTGTAAAGATATCTGATGGTTTCAAAGTAGCCAGATATTCCTTATAAAATTTGTTTAATCTTCAGAAAAATTTTATGCAGTAAAAACCATTTTATCCACATTTTACAGCTGAGGAAACTGAGGAAAAATGGTAGAAATAATTGTGAAAGCATTGCTGAACTGGTAAACTATGGAAAGTATTTTCAAACCCTGGAAATCTGAGTTCACATCACAAGGACTTAACTATTGTGATATATGACTTTAGTTTGACTATGTCAATTATTGAGTTAAAATGAAAAATGAAATATTTTTCATCTGCATTTTTGTTGATGACAAAGTCCAGTCTATAGGATATTCCTAGAAAAATACATTACACCAGCAAATTCTCAATAATTGTTAAAGTAAAACAAAATAAATGATAGGATAAAATACAATTAAAAATTTAAAAAAGCAATCTTATTTCAATACATTTGATGATTGTTGAAGTCATGAATCCAAGTAACATTTCAATTAGTTTCTGGAGAGCTGTGAAATTTAGAATGCCAATGCTTACTTGGAAATAAATCTGGCTCCTATAATCAGGGATTGCTTGGTCACTCAATGGTAAAGATTCTGCCTGTCAATGCAGGAGACACAGGAGACATGGGTTACATCCCTAGGTTGAGATGAACCCTGGAAGAGGACATGGCAACCCACTCCAGTATTCTTGCCTGGGAAATCCCATGGGCAAAGAAGCTTAGTGGGCTACAGTCCACGGGGTTATAAAGAGCTGGACACTACTAAGCATGCATTGAGCTGAGCATTCAGTTCAGTTCAATTGCTCAATCGTGTCCAACTCTTTGAGACTGCATGAATCGCAGCACGCCAGGCCTCCCTGTCCATAATCAACTCCCGGAGTTCACTCAGACTCACGTCCATCAAGTCAGTGATGCCATCCAGCCATCTCATCCTCTGCCCCCTTCTCCTCCTGCTCGCAATCCCTCCCAGCATCAGGGTCTTTTCCAATGAGTCAACTCTTCACATGAGGTGGCTAAAATACTGAAGTTTCAGCTTCAGCATCATTCCCTCCAAAGAAATCTCAGGGCTGATCTCCTTCAGATGGACTGGTTGGATCTCCTTGCAGTCCAAGGGACTCTGAAGAGCTGAGCATAATTCTATCTAATTTTTATGTAAGGCTTTTCTAAAATTTGAAGTACCTTAAGTTTTCATTTCCAATCTGAATTTGTGAAGATGCCTCATTTTACTCTTATGAGTATTATAAAATATTTTTACAGTATGCATTTACTTTAAAAGTATCTCTCATCAAAAGATACTAATTTTATGCATGGAGTCATGTATCAATATAATTATCAAATCTGATTGCATCTTGTATGTAATGTTTAATTATATGATATATTGAGAAATTTCACATTAATAAATACATATTTCTGGCAGCAAGAAATCCCAAGTATTGTTGTAGCTCTTAGCCTATCTCCAAAATAACCACCATTTCATTCCTGACACCATAGATTAGTTTTCCTTTCAGTTAATTTGCAAACTCTATGTGTCTTTGTGTCTCTGTGTATACATATAGTGATATACATAGGTATTTTATGTCTGATTTCAACAGCTAAATATTATTTTATGAATCAGCTATGCTGTTTAGTTGTCATTACTAATTTTTCATTGCTATATAGAATTCTGTTTTATAAACACTCCATCATTTTTTACCATTTTGGTGTTTGTGGGCATTTGAGATGTTTTTGAAATTTGGGTAATAAGAATGATTCTGTGAATATTTTGGTCATTTGTTTTGCTGAATATATGAAGACATGCTTTAAACTATTTCTCTTGATGTACACGTATATGTGTATATATATATACACACACATATATATGTTTAATTTCTGATTTGTAATGCTGTGTATGTTCAGCTAATAGTAAGTACTGACAGAAAGATTTCTGCACTGGTTATAAAAATGCATACTCTGAATAGTAAAGTATGAGAGGTATAGTTATTATTCATTCACCAACACTTAATATTATTGTCTTACTTTTATTAATGGAGCAGTTACCACATAGATAGCTTATCTTTCTCAAAAAACTAATGAAGTTGAGTTGCTTTTCGTGTATCTATTGATCATTCTGAAAGACCCTTCTCTAAACTATCATTTTAAGACTTTCAAAAAAAATTTCAAGGTTTTCTGTATTTTGTTACTTGATTTGTAAAATTCTTTGTATATCGTGTGTCAATGCTTTATCAAACGTAAGTGTAGTCAGCTTTTTATGGTGTCATTTAATGCAAAGCAATTCTATTCTTTTTATTGTATATATTTGCTCTAGACAGAGAAGCCTGGTGGTCTACAGTCTATGGGATCACAAGAGTCTGGCACTGCTTAGCAACTATAGAGAACCCTGGTGACTAAGACATAAGGTATTTGTCAGCAATTCAGGAGACCTGGGTTCCATCCCTGGGTCAAGGAAATCTCTCCCTCTCTATCTCTTTTGGGCTTCCCTCATAGCTCAGGTGGCAAAGAATCTGCCTACAATGTGGGAGACCTGAGTTCCATCCCTTGGTCAGGAAGATCCGCTGGAGGAGGGCATGGCAACCCATTGCAGTATTCTTGCCTGGAGAATCCCCATGGACAGAGGAGTCTGGTGGGCTATAATCCGTGGGGTCATAAAGAGTCTGACAAGACTGAGCAACTAAAAACAGTGACTAAAACCACCACCACACCAAGCTGTGGTGATTTGATATACACAAACATTGTAACACTGTGAAATTATCAACACAATCAATTTTAATTAGCATGTAATCACCTATATACATTATATAATGTGAACTTCTTCATTTTCCATACTGAGACATTTGTGTCCTATTAAAAATATTTGCTTCAGTACAGTTCAGTTCAGTCACTGTCGTGTCCGACTCTTTGCAACCCCATGAATTACAGCATGCCAGGCCTCCCTGTCCATCACCAACTCCCGGAGGTCACCCAAATTCAAGTCCATCGAGTCGGTGATGCCATCCAGCCATCTCATCCTCTGTCTTCCCCTTCTTCTCCTGCCTCCAATCTCCCCCAGCATCGGAGTCTTTTCCAATGAGTCAATTCCTTTAACTTATTAAAGGCAATATTCAAGTTCCCATCAGTTCAGTCGCTCAGTTGTGTCCAACTATTTGTGACCCCTTGAATCGCAGCACGCCAGGCCTCCCTGTCCATCACCATCTCCCGGAGTTCACTCAGACTCACGTCCATCGAGTCCGTGATGCCATCCAGCCATCTCACCCTCGGTCGTCCCCTTCTCCTCCTGCCCCCAATCCCTCCCAGCATCAGAGTCTTTTCCAATGAGTCAACTCTCCGCATGACGTGGCCAAAGTACTGGAGTTTCAGCTTCAGCATCGTTCCTTCCAAAGAAATCCCAGGGTTGATCTCCTTCAGAATGGACTGGTTGGATCTCCTTGCAGTCCAAGGGACTCTCAAGAGTCTTCTCCAACACCACAGTTCAAAAGCATCAATTCTTCGGTGCTCAGCCTTCTTCACAGTCCAACTCTCACATCCATACATGACCACAGGAAATACCTAGACGGATCTTAGTCGGCAAAGTAATGTCTCTGCTTTTGAATATACTCTCTAGGTTGGTCATAACTTTTCTTCCAAGGAGTAAGTGTCTTTTAATTTCATGGCTGCAGTCACCATCTGCAGTGATTTTGGAGCCCAAAAATATAAAGTCTGACACTGTTTCCACTGTTTTCCCATCTATTTCCCATGAAGTGATGGGACCGGATGCCATGATCTTCGTTTTCTGAATGTTCCCATGCAACTGCAAAATATTATTATACTTTATACGATTTTAATAATAGAAAGCAATTTGTCACTGATAAAAAATAGTTCACTGAAAAACTTTCCTTCATTCAAAATGAATCTTTTCCCACTTACTAGTTCCCATCTTTGGGCTAGGCAGTATAACACACACTATCTTTAAAAAGTCTAAGTGATTACTCTGCTGGTTCTGTCGTTAAGACTGCTCACACTGCAGGGGCATGGGTTCCATCCTTAGAGGGGAAATGAAATTCCATACGCTATGTGACACTGCCAAAACAAAGTTTAAAAAAATATTATTTTTCTTTTTGGATATAGTATTTCAAATTTGCTAACTTTAAGTTTTATTAATATTAATTAATATTTAGTGAGAAACACATGCTGTTAGTTATTGCCTGGCTGTTTATGGCCACTCTCCTGTTAGTATTATTTTATATCTTTAAATTTGTATTTTTAGAATGCATCATTTTTGAAGAGTGATAAACAATCAGAGATACAGAATAGCACTCAATTAAGTTTCTTGCAACTGAAAGTCACTGTCACTTCCCAACAGTAACTTTCATTAAACCATTTGTTATACATTAGTTTAAAATGACCCAGAGAGATGTTGTGGGGAGGGAGGTGGGGGGGGGGGGTCATGTTTGGGAACGCATGTAAGAATTAAAGATTTTAAAATTTAAAAAATTTAAAAAAAAGAAAAAAATAAAATGAATTATTAAAATGAAAAATACTAAATATACTCTGATGTTGATCAAATAAATATTATTCTATTTCTTTGCGGTATCACTTTATGATGAGTAAATATGAGGTATAACAAAGAAAAGAAGTGAAAGAAGGGAGTAACTGTATTCATATTGCAGGCTTATGTAACTAGTTTTCAAATATTAAAAATGAGCAAGGGTACTTATTTTAGTAGAGCAAACCTTGAGAGTCAGGGAAGCAGAATGCAGGATTTATGGGAATATTGACAATGTTTACCTAATTTTAAATGCATACTAATTTTTAAAATATAAATAATGAAATTATGTCATTAAATAAAAGCATTTGTAATAAACCACTGGGCAAAACTAAGATTCTACGGCTGAAAATGTGCAAAGATTTGGGAAGGGAAAAGGTTAGGAATTTTAACAGAACACATTATAAAACTTATCTCTACAAAACTTATAATACAACCCTTTCAACTTTCAAGTTACATAGAGTACTCTATAAATGAAACAAATGTTATGGGAAAAAGTAGTGATTTTTATATGGTGCATGTTGATAATTCACTTTCTGATAAAACTTAGAATACTCATTTTTTTTAATAAAAAATGTGAGTTGATCTCTGTGAAGTATTTTGTGCAAGAGAGTCAATAGTAAGATAAACCCAACCCATCCCTGCCCTAAGGAAACTCAGAGTAGTGAGAAATGTAGTAAACCATAAAATGAGCCTGTAATTAAACATAGATTTGCATCTATGACAGGTGCAATAATGAAAATATATGCAGGGGTATAAAAGGTATATAAGTGGTTTAGAAGAGGTAGAGGTTTTCTGTTATGGAAATCATAAATTTATCTTTGGAGAAAGTTAGTAGATATCAGAGTGTGTTAAAGAGAACCTGCCCGGTAGGGTCATGTAAGCTGGAAGTGGACTTTCAAGGTGTCTTAGTTCAATAAGGACTGGCCCAGAAAAAGAATAAAGAAAGGGAATATTCCTATTAGGTAAAACACTAAAGATTTTTTTTTAATTGCTCCCTTTTAAATCAAGGATGGATGGTTTGAATATAGGATAAAATGGTAATATTTGGGCAATAATTTGCATAAATTTTCAGGATTTGCAATAATTTACAGAATAATTGCCTTCTTCACTTTATTACAGGCAATATTCATGCTCCGATGCAACTGTTTATATGATTTTAATAGTAGAAAGAAATAGTCTGGGATTAAATAAAAACAGGAAACTGGGTTTAAGAAGTTGAATGTTGATGGTCTTTCTGAAAGCTTCAGTAGTTCATGTTGGTCCCCCATGGTCACTGTGGTGAAGGCAAGGCCATGGTCTGCATGCATTCCTGTTAGGCTATAAGTAAAGGATGACATTTCTCTCCCTACCAGGAAGGGGTACAGCAGTGGGTTTGATCAGTTGTCATATTATTCACATGCTTAAGTGGAACAAAGGAGTATACATTGAGTCTGAAGAAGAAAAATATATTTCCACACCAGGTGATAAACCCAGGATGAGCTGTGAGGGCTTTAGGTCTATGTAGGGAAGTGTTACAATCTAAAGCCCCCTTCTTATGTGCCTGAGTAGGGGTAGATAGACTGTGAATATGAGACTGCCTATTCCATCACCCATGTAAATGCTTTCCAAAGTTCCTACTTTGGAAAAGATTCATAATAATCTGTCCTATGGACATCAATTGGCTTCTTTTATGACTCAAGGATTTGATCAATAGGCCATGGGGCAGTGTGGAGAGAATTTCTGAAAGACTGATTCTATATTACTAAATATCATGTATTTCCCTCCATAAAGTCTGGCCTGACTATGTTAGACCTTTAGAATTGCCTATTTTGAAGGCCTAACATAAAACCCACTCTAAGATACCGCCACCTGAAGGGGCTAATCACTTTCTTTATAGCAGGTTGATGACATTGTGGAGTTTCCATCATCAAAGCAGGAGATGAAAGGATGAACAATGAGCTATTCTTCTGAACAACATACTTATTTTCCTGAGTTGCTACTTACAGGCTCACCATCTATGGTATTTCACGCATGAACAAAACTTGAAAGTTATAACGAAAACATAAAGTAGCATGTCAGTTCCCATGGGTTCAATGGTTACTATTTTAAGTTATACATCAGAGGCACCTGGATCAATAGAATGGAAAATGGTCTCTTAAAGATTTTCATCAATAATAGTGTCACCTGGGGAAAGCACATTTTGAAATTGATGTGCTATCATAAAAGACATTTTATATACTCTAAATCAAAATATTCCATTCTTTCATCACCAAAATAAACTTAATAACCTACTCAAGAATTCTGAGAATTTTTCTCATGAATGTCAGCCCTGCTGATTTAGTATTTTTTAACACTAAAACTTGGATCTATCCATCATGTGTACCTACCAGAAATCACTTCTTGCTCTTGCTGTTTTTTATTGTTTATATTTTACTAGTAAAATCCTCATGCCAAGGGGAATTGATTCAAAAATAGGACCTAAAAATTATTCCTCTCTGCCTCTAGAAACTTCACTATATATATTCCAATAAAAGTAAGCGAAAGGAGTCCATAATAGGAGTCTCTTTTGCATACAAAAGGTGTCAAGGTGTCATGATTTCCTCAGAAAGTTTTGAAAACTCAGTGACATAAAATAATCAAATTATAACTCCATAAAAATCCAAAGTGCTTGCCAAAAATGTTTATAGGATAGTAAATCTAAAAGTCTTATTAATCTAACAATAATTCTTTTATATAAAAACAAGTTAGTGGTGTGATAAGTTACAGCCAGATCCACTGTACAGAAACACTGGATAACCCTAATGATATAAATGTAAATAGTGTGGGCAGTGGGTAGATGAACTACAATCAGTGCAGTTTAGTTGCTCAGTTGTGTCCAACTCTTTGTGACCCCATGGACTGCAGCACACTGGGCCTCTCTGTCCATCACCAACTCCCAGACTTTACTCAAACTCATGTACCTTCAGTCAGTGATGCCATCCAACCATCTCATCCTTTGTCATCCCCTTCTCCTCCCACTTTCAATCTTTCCCAACATCAGGGATTTTCAAGCGAGTCAGTTCTTCTCATCAGGTGGCCGAAGTATTGAAATTTCAGCTTCAACATCAGTCCTTCCAATGAACATTCAGGACTGATTTCCTTTAGGATGGACTGGTTGGATCCCCTTGCAGTCCAAGGGAATCTCAAGAGTCTTTTCCAATACCACAGTTCAAAAGCATAAACTGTTCAGCACTCAGCTTTCTTTTAATCCAACTCTCACATCCATACATGACTACTAGAAAAACCATAGCCTTGACTAGACAGACCTTTGTCGGCAAAGTAATGTCTCTATTTTAATATGCTGTCTAGGTTGGTCATAGATTTTCTTCCAAGGAGTAAGTGTCTTTTAATTTCATGGCTGCAGTCACTATCTTCAGTGATTTTGGAGCCCCCCAAAATAAAGTCTGCCACTGTTTCCCCATCTATTTGCCAAGAAGTAACGGGACCAGATGCCATGATCTTAGTTTTCTGAATGTTGAGCTTTATGCCAACTAATTCACTCTCCTCTTTCACTTTCATCAGGAAATTCTTTAGCTTTTCTTTGCTTTCTGCCTGAAGGGTAGTGTCATCTGTGTTTCTGAGCTTATTGATATTTCTCCCAGCAATTATGATTCTTTTGTTGACTATGATGGATACTCCATTTCTTCTAAGTGATTCTTGCCCACAGTAGTAGATATTATGATCACCTGAGTTAAATTCACCCATTCCAGTCCATTTTAGTTCTCTGGAGCAGTGACTCCCCAGCACTGGAGCAGCTGTGAGGGGATACCCTATGGCTAAAGTTGGAGCCGTGGCTGTGCTTCACTGCAGCAGCCATGAGGAGATACCCCATGTCCAAGGTGATAAGAAGATAAAGTCAAGGTGATAGAAGCAAAGTCCGATGCTGTAAAGAGCAGTATTGCATAAAGCAATATTGCATAGGAATGTGGAGTGTTAGGTCTGTGAATCGAGGCAAATTGTAAGTGGTCAACAGGAGATGGCAAGAATGAACTACAATAAATATCGCAAATTTTCACACTTGTTTAAACAATGCAATTTAAGTGTTACATGTAACACAGTGCATTGAAAAATTGTGAAACCAGAAAGTATGCGTGGGTGAATACATTTTAGAATTCTTTTCCAGTGATAATCTACACTCTCAAGCAGCCCCATTGCAGCTCTATGGATGTCAATGGTTCTCCAGTTGACACATTTCCAAACTTTTTTTTTCCGGAGATAAATTTTGTTTCATGGGCAATCTTGCTGCAGTTCCAAATGATGATATGAGAGATGGAATCTCCAGCCAAAGGAGGAAAAGTTTCTATAATGGGTGATTAAGAAGTGACAATGACAATGAATGAGAGGAGAGATAGTATGGCTTGGGTAGCTGTTCTTTGCAAAGTGTGTCATGAAGATGTTCATGTCAATACACTGTCCTGTCTATGGGACAGGACAGTAGGGCCCCGTGTGTTTCTGACGCAGCAAAGGGAAGGCCACACTTCTCTGTAAATAAAATCCACAAGAACATAGTAGACAATGAAGCTCATGCTTAATGATATAAAGTGTTAAGACTATTTCAGGATAGCACAAATTTGATTTTTCTTCCTCATCCTTAATTGTTAGTGTATTGGAATGTAAGAAATTTCTGAGTATTAATTTTGTATCCTTCAACCTTAGCAAGTTCACTGATGAGCTCTTGTAGTTTTACGGTAGCATCTTTAGGATTTTCTATGTACGGTATCAATGTCATCTGCAGGAAGTGATAATTTTACTCCTTTTTTCCAACTTGGATTCCATTTATTTATTTTTCTTCTCTGATGGCCATAGCAAGGACTTTAAAAACTATATTAACTAAAAGTGATGAGGTGTACTTCTTTGTTTATTCCTGATCTTAGAGGAAGTCCTTTCAGCTTTTCACCACTGAGAATGATGTTAGTTGTAGATTTGTCATATATGACCTTTATTATGTTTAGGCAGTTTCTCTCTATGCCCACTTCCTAAATTGCTGGATCTTCTAATACTTAGATGGTGTGAATTTACACTGATGCAGAAGAATGGGTAGACATCTCTGAGGAGGAGTTAGAATGACTTAATTTAAAATCATGTAGTACAGTTTATATATAAATGTAGGGAAAGTAAAGGAGAGACATTCTGACTTCATTGTGGTTTGTTATAGATAAACTTCCTTAAGCTTCGTATTTGATTCTCTTTTCCAGTTTCTCTGTTTCAAGACTATTTCATGATGTTATGAAAAAGTTATGCTTTTGGTATTTTCATTTTGTAATTTTAACTTATTATATACAAACAATTATGTGCTAAGTCACCTCAGTCGTGTCCTGCTCTTTGTGACCCCATGGACTGTAGCCCACCAGGCTCTTTTGTCCATGGGATTCTCCAGGCAAGAATACTGAAGTGGGTTGTCATTTCCTTCTCCAGAGGATCTTCCTGATCCCGGGATTGAATTTGTGTCTCTTAAGTCTCCTGCATTGACAGGAGGATTCTTTACCACTAGCACCATGTAGGAATATTGTGTGTGTGTGTGTTTGCACATGAACCCATTTGTTACTGAAGATTTTACTTCTAATAAGGATCTTCACTATTTCTGGAAAGTTGTTTGAAAATATAAAATAAGAGCTTGAAAAAAAATCTAGATTTAATTTATATTTCAAGAGTTTCACATGAATTAATTTCATCCTTGTACACACATACACACTTGTGTCAAGACTGTGAAATAAGAAGTACTTCTGTTTCAATTTTATAGATAAAGAAATGAAGATAACAATTGAGTGATTTGTTCGCTCAGCTGGAGAACACAGAGCCCAGAATTGCATTCCTGCTGACTGACTCCTCAGCTCCTTGCTACACAACCTCATGAATTTAACACTATACATTCACTTCGAGAAATCTATCTTACATCAAAATGTATTATGAATTATCAGTTACATACAAGATGCAGTAAGAAAAATCATCTCAAAGAAAAAGAAATGCAAGAAGGCAAAGTGGTTGTCTGAGGAGGCTTTGGAAATAGCTGAGGGAAGACAAGCAAAAAGCAAAGGAAAAAGGGAAAGATGCACCCAAATGAATGCAGAGTTCCAGAGAATAGCAAGGAGAGACAAGAGGCCTTCTTAAATAAACAATGCAAAGAAATAGAGGAAAACAGCAGAATGGGAAAGACTAGAGGTCTCTTCTGGAAGATTGGAACTATCAAGAAAATATTTCATTCAAGTATGGGAGTGATAAAGAACAGAACTGATAAGGACCTAACAGAAACAGAAGAGGTTAAGAATGGGTGACAAGAATACTCAGAACTATACAGGAAAAGTTTTAATGAGCCAGAAAACCATGATGCTGTGGTCACTCACCTAGAGCCAGACATCCTGAAGTGTAAGGTCAAGCAGGCTTTACGAACCATTACTATGAACAAAGCTAGTGGAGGTGATGGAATTCCAGCTGAAGCTATATCAAATCCTAAAAGATGATGCTGTTAAAATGCTGTACTCAATATGTCAGCAAATTTAGAAAGCTCAGCAGTGTTCATGGGACTGGAAAAGTTCAGTTTTCACTGAAATCACAAAAAGAGCAATGCCAAAGAATGCTCAAACTACTGTATAATTGTTCTCATTTCATATGGTAGTAGGTTATTCTCAAAATCCTTTAAGCTAGACCACAGCAGTTATGTGAACTGACAAATTCCAGATGTACAAGCTGGATTTAGAAAAGGCAGAGGAACCAGAGATTAAATTGCCAGCATCCACTGGATAACAGAGAAAGCAAGGGAATTCCAGAAAAACATATATATTTGCTTCATTGAGTAAAATAAAGTCTTTGACTCTGTGGATCACAACAAATTGTGGACAATTCTTTTAAGTGGTGGGAATATCAGACTACTTTACCTGTCTCCTGAGAAAGCTATGTAAGGATAGGTCAAGAAGCAACAATTAGAACCAGACATGGAACAACTGACTTTCAAATTTGGAAAGGAGTACAAGACTGTATACTGTCAGCTTGCTTATTTAACTTCTATGCAGAGTACATCATGCAAAATGCTGGGCTGAAATCAAGATTGCCAGGAGAAATATTGATAACCTCAGATATGTAGATGATACCACTCTAATAGCAGAATTTGAAGATGAAGTAAGAGCTTCTTGATGAGGGTGAAAGAGGAGAATGAGAAAGCTGATTTAAAACTCAACATTCAAAGAACTAAAGCCATGACATCCAGCCCCGTCCCTTCATGGCAAATAGATGGGGAAAAAGTGGAAACAGTGACATATTTTATTTTCTTGGGCTCCAAAATCACTGTGGACAGTGACTGCAGCCATGAAATTAAAAGACACTTGCTCCTTGGAAGGAAAGCTATGACAAACCTAGACAGCATATTAAAAAGCAGAGATATCACTTTGCTGACAAAGTTCACATAACCAAAACTATGGTTTTTCCAGTAGTCATGTACAGATGTAAGAGCTGGACCATAAAAAAGGCTAAGTGCTGAAGAATTGATGCTTTTAAATTGTGGTGCTGGAAAAGACTCTTGATTAGCAGTCAATTTTAAAGGAAATCAACCCTGAATATGCATTTAAGAACTGCTGTTGAAGTTGAAGCTCCAATGCTTTGGCCATCTGATACGAAGAGCTGACTCATTTGAAAAGACCCGGATGCTGGAAAAGATTGAAGGCAAAAGGTAAAAGGGGTGGTAGAGGGTGAGATGGTTAGATAGCATCACTGCTTCAGTGGTCTTGAATTTGAGTAAACTGGAGGAGACAGGGCAGGACACAGGGGTCTGGCTTGTTGCGGTCCATGGCCTTGCAACTCGTGACTGAACAACAGCATTGGGACACAGTTACTACTTATATTCACAAAAATTGCATATAGTAAAATGAACAGGCAAAAGAAAAACCTTTGAAATATATTAATTACGGCTGCTGCTGAATGAGAGGATTATGATGGATCTTATGATGGATCTTATTCTTTACACATTTGTACACATCATGTGTCTTCTTCAATAAACATGTATTATAAAGTACATAGCAAAAGTAAAAAAAAAGGTTTTATGCAGTGCTTTATGGCTTATTACAGTCAGCTAAAATATTAATTACTTTCAATGGCTGCACAGAGGAAAACAGTAACATTTGAAACCTTCTATTATTTTCATTAAGCAGCTTTGTAACACCAAGAACAAAATGTCACATGTAAATAGGTTCTTAACAAAAGCTAGTGAAGGGATAATTTTCCCGCAACAGATAACTGTGGCCAGCTGTACACTAAGCAACAATTTTCACGAAGAGCTACATTGCAAAAGCTGCATTTGTTTGTAGATAGAATGGTTACAAATATAGAGATATCCTGTTTGGTTTTGACTGTCATAAACCAATTAACCATAAACCAAAAATGTTCTCTTAAAGCTATTTCTCTGTATTATGAGAGTAATTTAAATCTTTATCAAATAAAAAAAAATGAAGTTTTTCTTCCCATGGTTTAATTTCCTGATTGTCTTACTATTGTACATGCAGAAACATAGAACTTACAAACACATTATGTTTTTTGTAATTTTCAAGATGTACAACTTCATGAATAAAACACCCTTAAGTGTTTAAGGGTAACTTAAAAAGATTCATTGAAATAAAATTTAATTTGATTTGTTCAAATTTGGATTTATAGTATTCATCAAATTTTAGTCAGATAATTCTATTCAGCATGTGTATTATTAATATCTAAAGAGTCTTCTGTTCTATTCTGGGAAACACACCATCAGAATTCACTGAAAATTGCATCACTATACTTAGTAATAAATCTGCCCTAATTTTAATTGAGTTCTAAGTATTTTATATATTGTGTTAAAATATACAAGTAAGATATATAGCTTTCAAATTGCAATGATGAAAATTTCCTAAATGATAATTAAACTATAAACTAAACTCAACCTCCTCATTCTTTGGCTTGGAAAGTAAACAGTGCTGAAGGTACCCTCCACCTTGAAAGATTCAAAGAGTTTTCTGATTAAAGAATCTTGTTGAGTCATTAGAATACCTTTATATTTTTATATTTACATTCCTTTGATTCTATGCTTCATTTTATCTTTCTAGAAATTTTCCAAGATTCTTCACAATCAAGGGTCTTTGTCCACAGCCTCACTTTCATGGGAAGATATATTTTGTTGTTTGAATCCTCCCTATCTTGTGGTGGTTTAGTTGCTGAGTCATGCCAACTCTTTTGTGACCCCAAGGACTGTAGATTCCAGGTTCCTCTGTCCATGGAATTTTCTAGGCAACAATACTGGAGTGAGTTACCATTTCCTAATCCAGGGGATCTTCCTGACCCAGGGATCAAACCTGTACCTCCTGCACTGGCAGGCAGGTTCTTATGGAGGAACCACCAGCAAAGTCCTCTTTCTATCATGCCAGTCATGAAAGCCATAGCTGATGCTTTTTCAGATTCCTCATGAAAGCATATTTTGACCTTTGAAAAAAAAATTGACAAATTTCTTAATGATGGTATTTGAAAGTAGTCTTTTTCTTACATTTTTGAACTACTGGGTATAATTCAGTGTCAATCTTTAGCCATATCTGTGGGGGCGGGTTGGGAGGGAAATCAGTATTTCAGTCTTATTTATTTTTAAATTTCTTGTAATTCAGTTATTCATTCAACCAAATGGGTATTGAGCAGCTTCTATGCGACTGGCAGAATTCTACATATTAAAGGGAAAGCAGAATCCAAACTGTACAAACCTTTTGCTTCAATTACTTATTTGGAAATTACATATTTTAAAATTGTCTCTTCATTTTTATATATGTTTGTTAAATATAATGAACTCTTTATATTTAGTAATAAAAAATAAATTTTAGCTTATGTATCCTTGTGAATCTTTTCCTTTCAGTTATATATTCAAAGTACATATAAAAGGCCTGGAAAGAAATATGTCACTATACTAACTGTAATAATATGATGTTATTAAATTATTTATCTGTTGCTATTGGATTGGACAAACCACTGTTTTGTTGAGAATTAGATTTGACCTTTCATCAAAACTCTGTTTAACATTTAAACATCTGGTAAAATGCTTTTTTAATACATTATATAAGGTATTAATATTAAACTATACTTTTATTGTTTTGCCCTAAACCACTCTCAGTACTATTGATTGGCTAACACTTTCACCAACTGAATATTAATTACAAGCTTATTCTGCTTTTTGTATCATTCTATAGCCTATAATTTCAAGGGATTTTTAAAGAAAAATCCTTTCAAAATATTCCAATTTTAAAGGATGAATTTTTAGGTATCACTGCATTAACAAACTGTCTTAAATGTGAGTAGCTCAGAGCAATAACTTCTAACAATTGCTAACAAGTCTACATGAGTTCTCTTCCAAGCTTGGAGTTAACTCTAGGTCAGGTTAATAATTCTGCTTATCTGGTAGGGGCTCTCTACTGGCAAAATGACTGGTCTAGAATGATCCCCATTCAGATTGCTAGAATCCCCTCCACATATTCTTACACAGAAAACTTCCCAGTTTACCTATGGTTTGAGTGGAATATAATAGTCATCACATTCTAAACTGAGGTTTGGGCAAGTGTGTTATACAACAATATCTATGTGACTTAGAAATTGTTCAAGTATGGGGTGCTGCCATATTGAAAGCTAGATGTTGCACTGATCATGAACTTTAGTGGACAGAGGCTGAACAAATGGAAAGTCTATCACTACTATAGGCTGCAACTGAAATGATGGAGATAAAATTGGACAATGGTAAATGATGACTGCAGCCACTAAATTAAAAGACCCTTGCTCCTTGGTAGAAAAGCTATAACAAATCTAGACAGCGTATTAAAAAGCAGAGGCATCACTTTTTAACAGAGATCCATATAGTTAAATCTATAGTTTTTCCAGTACTCATGTACAGAGGTGAGAGTTGGACCATAAAGAGGTCTGAGAACTGAAGAATTGTTGCTTTTGAACTGTGCTGTATACAGACAAAGCGATTGGTAAAACCAGGAAATTGAAAAATGGATATAATACATGATGAACATTTCCACTTGACTAGTAAATCTCCAGGTAGAATACAATAACTGCAAGAAAGAGAGAAGCTAAAGAGAGTGGTTTTGTTTTATATTTATAAATGAAAGAAATGTAAAGAGCCCAGGTCTTCTTAGGTTAGAAAATAGTTTTTTCATTTGCAGACTCTCAATTCTACCTTAAGGGCAGAAGAGATTCCTTAATATTTAATTAGAGAAGCATTTACTATAATACATTATGTATGTAGTGATAGGATCTCTGTGGGTAATTCTTATGGAAATTAATGTGATGAGTTCAGATTTCCATTTTGTAACTACAAAAATTAAGGTAGGATAGGTGGATGAGAAAAGTTTGAAGTCTCCTCAAACACATAAAGCATAATTATGAGCAGTGACTGTAGAGATGTCTTGGTTTTTCATTTCAACTTTACCTCTTCTTAAGGTAAATTCATTCATTAATTCATATACCCTTTCAATAGACATTTGTTAGAATACACTGGAATAAAATGGTCAGGATCGAAAAACATGACATCATTCAGCAGAGTGCTTTCTAAAACGGGGACAAAATCATGTTATAAATCCTAAGATAGAAAACCAATACAGTATACTAACACATATATATGGAATTTAGAAAGATGGTAATGATGCTGTATGCGAGACAGCAAAAGAGACATAGATGTATAGAACCGTCATTTGGACTCTGTGGGAGAGGGAGAGGGTGGAATGATTTGGGAGAATGGCAATGAAACATGTATAATATCATACATGAAATGAGTCGCCAGTCCAGGTTCGATGCGTGATACTGGATGCTTGGGGTTGGTGCGCTGAGACGACCCAGAGGGAGGGAGAAGGGAGGGGGGTTCAGGATGGGGAACACATGTATACCTGTGCTGGATACATGTTGGTGTATGGCAAAACCAATACAATACTGTAAAGTAATTAACCTCCAATTAAACTAAATAAATTAAAAAAAATAAAGAAAAGTGAATAAGGTGTAGCTATATTTCTGATAGGGAAACTGTGACAGACTTTATTTTCTTGGGCTTAAAAAATCACTTTAGACAGTGACTATTGCCATGAAATCAAGACTCTTGCTCCTTGGAAGAAAAATAATGACAAACCTTCACAGTGTATTAAAAAGCAGAGACATTATATTGCCAACAAAAGTCTGTATAGTCAGAGATGTGGTTTTTCCAGTAGTCATGTATGAGTGTAAGAACTGGACAATAAAAAAGTCTGAGCGCTGAAGAATTGATGTCTTCTAACTATGGTGCTAGAGAAGACTCTTGAGAGTCCCTTGGATGGCAAGGAGATTAAACCAGACAATCCTAAAGGAAATCAAACCTGAATATTTTTTGGAAGGGTTGATGCTAAAACTGAAGCTCTGATACTTTGGCACCTAATGCAAAGGGCTGACTTATTGGAAAAGACATTGATGCTGGGAAAGATTGAAGGCAGGAGGAAAAGGGAACAACAAAAGATGAGATGATTGTATGGTATCACCAACTCAATGGACATGAGTTTAAGGAAGCTCCAGATGTGGGTGATAGACAAGGAAGCCTGGTGGGCTGCAGTCCATGGGTTCAAAAAGAGTCAGACACAACTGAGCAACTGAACAACAACATCAAGTTTCTGAGTGACAGAACAGAGTTAAGTGTGTGGTTTAAACACATTACAGTAGTTAATACTCCCCAAAAGCCAAAGGCAACCTAGAATACTGTGTGAATTTTATTTAAAATTTTTACTTAATGTTACCTTGTAATCGACATACAGGTTAACTTTACCATACATAGAATTTTTACTCTAAGAATATCAAGATCTTTCTTTAAGTAATAACAGTGTAGAAAAGTACTCAGAAAATAATTTAACTTTGGAAATAAAATTTCTTATGACATGTTATCCATGTTCAATATTGTATATGTAATAGTAAGCAGAAAGCAGAAGTGAGAGCATAATAAAAATATAATGATAAAATGCCTTGATTATTATGTGCTAATCACAGTTTGTTTTTGTTTTTGTTTTTTACTTTTTTTAAATTTTACTTTATTTTACTTTACAATACTGTATTGGTTTTGCCATACATCATCATGAATCTGCTACGGGTGTACACGTGCTCCCAATCCTGAACCACCCTCCCACCTCCCTCCCCATATATTCTCTCTGGGTTATCCCCGTGCACCACCCCCAAGCATCCTGTATCCTGCATTGAACCTAGACTGGCGATTTGTTTCTTATATGTATTATACATGTTTCAATGCCATTGTCCCAAATCATCCCACCCTCTCCCTCTCCCACAGAGTCCAAAACACTGTTCTTTATATCTGTGTCTCTTTTGCTGTCTCGCATACAGGGTTATCATTATCATCTTGTTCCATATATATGTGTTAATATACTGTATTGGTGTTTTTCTTTCTGGCTTACTTCACTCTGTATTATCGGCTCCAGTTTTATCCACCTCATTAGAACTGATTCAAATGTATTCTTTTTAATGGCTGAGTAATACTCCATTGTGTATATGTACCACAGCATTCTTATCCTTTCATCTGCTGATGGACATCTAGGTTGTTTCCATGTCCTGGCTATTATAAACAGTGCTGCAATGAACATTGGGGTACACGTGTCTCTTTCAATTCTGGTTTCCTCGGTGTGTATGCCCAGCAGTGGGATTGCTGGGTCATAAGGCAGTTCTATTTCCAGTTTTTTAAGGAATCTCCACACTCTTCTCCATAGTGGCTGTACTAGTTTGCATTCCCACCAACAGTGCAGGAGGGTTCCCTTTTCTCCACACCCTCTCCAGCATTCATTGCTTGCAGACTTTTGGATGGCAGCCATTCTGACTGGTGTGAAGTGGTACCTCATTGTGGTTTTGATTTGCATTTCTCTGATAATGAGTGATGTTGAGCATCTTTTCATGCATTTGTTAGCCATCTGAATGTCTCCTTTGAAGAAATGTCTATTTAGTTCTTTGGCTCATTTTTTGATTGGGTCATTTATTTTTCTGGAATTGAGCTGCATGAGTTGCTTGTACATTTTTGAGATTAGTTGTTTGTCAGTTGCTTCGTTTGCTATTATTTTCTCCCATTCAGAAGGCTGTCTTTTCACCTTTCTTATAGTTTCCTTTGTTGTGCAGAAGCTTTTAATTTTAATTAGATCCCATTTGTTTATTTTTGCTTTTATTTCCAGTATTCTGTGAGGTGGGTCATAGAGGATCCTGCTGTGATGTATGTTGGAGAGTGTTTTGCCTATGTTTTCCTCTAGGAGTTTTATAGTTTCTGGTCCTACATTTAGATCTTTAATCCACTTTGAGTTTATTTTTATATGTAAAATGATGGTCTCCCAATAGATACATTAATTAGTTACTATTTTACAGTTTTATAGATGAGTAAACTGAATAAAAGAGAAGAAAATATAGTAAGTAGAGCTTGAATCTAAATGTAGTAAGATTCTTGTCTTCCCTGAAGATACAAAGATAAATCTTTTTTTTTTTTTTTCTTTTTCTTGGTCAACTCAGTGTACTTTCCTGTATGGAATAAAAATCCACTAAAGGTTACTATTTTTCTTTATTTAAAAACAAAATTCTCTTTGACTAGTCATCAGTTTCTTAGGACTTTCCTTCTACTATGTCAACTTTGTTGTATCAGTCAATTCTTTAATAATTTATTTTATTGTTTTTAGATATATTTTACTTCTTTTTGTTATACTTTTTTTTTTTTTAATCATGCTTTTTGCTCATCTTTCCTCCTTTCAGGGCTTCCCTGGTAGCTCAGATGGTAAAGCGTCTGCCTGCAATGTGGGAGACCTGGGTTCAAGCCCTGGGTCAGAAAGATCCCCTGGAGAAGGAAATGGCAACCCACTTTAGTACTCTTCCCTGGAAAATTCCATGGATGGAGAAGTCTGGTAGGCTACAGTCCATGGGATCGCAAAGAGTCGGAGACGACTGAGCAACTTCAATGATTCACCTCCTTTCAAAGTCTTTCTTTCTTTCTTTCTTTTTTTTTTTTATAATTCAATGTCTAGATTATTACTGGCTTTATGTATGTTATGTATCAGTCACTTTTATGTGATTTTCAGAATATTGTATAAATTATGATTCAAAATTGCTGAATATATATCATAAAGGCTTTTCTAAAAAGTGTTTTGATTTCTTTTTTCTGATAGATAATTTCAGTTCAGTTAAGTTCAGTCACTCAGTCCTGTCCAACTCTGCAATCGCATGGACTGCAGCATACCAGGGTTCCCTGTCCATCACCAGCTCCCGGAGCTTGCTCAAACTTATGTCCATCAAGTCAGTGATGCCACTCAACCATCTCATCCTCTGTTGTCGCCTTCTCCTCCTGTCTTCAATCTTCCCCAGCATCAGAGTCTTTTCCAGCAAGTCAGTTCTTCACATCAGGTGGCCAAAGTACTGGAGCTTCAGCTTCAGCATCAATCCACCAAAGAATATTCAGAACTGATTGCCTTTAGAATTGGCCGGTTTGATCTCCTTGTAGTCCAAAGAACTCTCAAGAGTCTTATCCAACACCACAGTTCAAGTTACTGGCAATTCTCATAAATCTTCCCAATGCCTGGTTACGGTTTTTAAAAATGATAAACTTTTATTTTATAAAAAATAAATGGTAATTTATTTTTAGTTAAATATAATTATTTCTCTTAATTTTCTGACTTGTGTAAGAATATTTGAATTTTCTTTAATAAGTTGCTTTCCTTATAATAATTTTAAGTTGCATAGAAAAATGTGTTTTGAATGATATTCTTATTTTGTTTTAACTTGAAATATATTATTCACATTCAGAGCATAACAAGCAGCAAAATAATAAATATTAGAAAAAAATTTTTTCTTATAAAACAGGGTTGGCCACATACAATGGCCAGTTTTCTTCATTTGTGTGTGTGTGTGTTTACCTTGTTTTTCTCCAGTTAACCTTATGTTTCAATATTCTAGACTTAATTTTTCTGTTATTGTTTATTTGAGTAGAGATTTCTTAGACTTTGATTTTTTTCTTGTTCTTGAATGAAATGTAACTACACATTTAGCGTGTCTTCTATATGCATGCTCTCTCTCTAGCTAAAAGTAAAAATTAATAAACATTTTAGCATTAATTATTATAAATAATATTCTGCAATTATTCTATTCTATAAATGATCTTTATTAATTCCATATTCCTTCTTGGTGTTTGTTTTTATTTATTAACCATGATATATTAATGATTAGGTTATATCATTTTTATGCTTCTTTTTCAAATTATTACTGTCTATATTTTATTCCTTATTATTAACATTATTATATTTTATCAAACTAATCATCCACTTTTTTCAATATTCCTCATTCCATAAATTAATATAACATATTTTCCACCACAGCTTCAAAACAAATTTTTTGAAAGATTTTATTTTCAATTAGAGACAATTATTTATTGACTATTTCCAAGTGGTTATGGAATTTGTATTTGCATATATTTGATGTGCTTTAATGCACTGGGCTTCCCTGGTAGCTCAGATGGTAAAGAATCTGCCTTCAATGCAGGAGACTCAGGTTCAGTCACTGGTTTGTGAAGATCCCTTGGAGGAGGAAATGGCAACCCACTCCAGTATTCTTGCCTGCAGAATTCCATGAACAGAGGAACCTGGCAGGCTACAGATCATGGGATTGCAAAGAGTTGGATACCTCTGAGAGATTAACATGCACACACACAATGCACTGGCATCAGAAAATCTGAAATATTTAATCTTTAAAACACTTTAATGTATTTCATTGACACCTGAAAAATATATTTTCTAATTTTTTACATTGTTCTCAGTACATATCATTTTTCATGTCTCTTTCTCATTTTATTAGTCCTGCCTTTATAAATTTCTATAAAATTTATAAATATTTCATAAGTATTTTACAGATTTATTTTCACTTTTCCCAAAGCAGAATGTATATTGAAAATATATTAATCAGCACTCCATTTTCTATTAGTGAATCTATATTTTATAAAAATTAAATTATAAATGTCTTAATTCTGAATTATGTATTTCTATCTTTAAAAAGATAAACCTGAATAGAAAGAAAAATAGTACAATATTTACCACTACAGGGGACAATAAGAAAAATAATGCCCAGATGAAAATAAAAATGGATCATTATTTAATAAATTATTTAAAGTACTATTCATTCTAATCAGTAATAGTTGAAGACAAAATAAGATATGTTGTGTATGTTATTACCATGATATTGGATCCTCAAAAATATGAGACTTAAATTTAAAAGTAGCCAAATTAGAAATTAACTTTAGACATTATATTCTTATTGTAAAACTTAGCTTCCATGAAAACTTTCTAGAATGTCTACAACACAGATGGTTTCAAGCAAAATGAGGGTTGTTCTGTAGATATGTAGATATGTTATTAAAATTTGGTCAGGTTTTAATAAAAATTAGTATCAAATTATTAAAATGCTAAAACAGTATTATTTTTAAAATTTTAGTTGAAATCATAATATCATTAAATTAATGCATAATTATTCTCAGGTATCTGTTTTGTATTTGTCAAGTTTCAATGAGTATGAAATTTCAAGACATCAATTTGTGTATAATATGGATACATTAACAGATTTCCCTTATAAATTAAAAAGATAATAATGTAGAAAAATTTAGTGATCATGTTAAATTGGTACATTAGTTGAAATTTTAAGGATAAAATAAGGTACTTAAAATGTAAAATGAGATAAAACATATTAATATGCAAAGAATAAATGCAATGCTTGCATAGTATAGAATATTTATATACAGTAAGAACAAGTGAGTAAAAAAAAGATAGTTATTTATAATACTATAAAGCTATAATGGGTTCAAAATATAATGAAAAGTAATACTGTAATCAGTTATTGTGGAATTAAATGTCAGTGAAAACCATTAGATTGTAGCTTAATTTACCTAGGTAATAATTCAAAACACGAATTATCAATTTGCATATTAAACCTATATAAATAATATGGTAGTTATTGCTCTGAAAAATCTTATTTTACTATTGGATAGACTTAATAGTAAATTACCTACTTATTACTCTACAAAACTAATCTTCTACAGCACAATATACTCAAATCTCTGATTAGTATTAAATAGAATTTGAAAGCCAAAAGTCACCTTTAAAGTCATTCTTGAGCACATTTTACAAATAAGGAATATAAGATGCACAAAACATGCATGATTTTAACACTTGTCATCACTTATTTATTTACCATGAGAAACTAATTTGTGCTTTTGTTTCTATATGGAATAAAAACAAAAATACACTCACTGATGTAGCTGATGATACATCAGATACACTGATGATCTTCATTGAAACTTCTCCCAGACTTGTGTTCTACACCTCTTGGCCCTGAATTCCTCTCAATTTCTTTTTCAAGAAGAGAAAACAATGGAAAGCAAGCAGAGGCTATACTAACCATGAAAAGCTATGCAAATGATATCATATCCAGTTGTTTGAGCCCAGCAGTAAACTAAAAGAAAAATCCAAATGACTAGTAAATATGAAAAATGTTTAAATTAAATAATAGGAATGGGAATTTCACATTTAAATAAAATATGAATGCATGTAATAATTAACATTTACTAATATATTTCCATATATTACAAATATATACATAAATATGTATCAACCTTTAATAATTCAAAAGTAGTAGAGTTTTAAAAGAAACAAAACCTTAGCAAACAGACACATCATATATTGTTATAAACATTTTAGAAATGTTTAAAAATGCCTCTTGAAATTAAGCGTTATCATAATATATCTTGTGACCCAATAACTTCACTTTTAAAACTCTTTATTGTATACATATATATAAACATATTTAAATAATGAGCTTCTAAAAATGTTATACATTTGTATTAATTTGCTAGGACTGCCATAACAAAGTACTACCATGGATATTTATGATGTATTGTTGGGAGTAAAACATAATGATATAATTTCCCTAGAGGGAGATTTGTCTCTACTCATCTGTTAAAATAAGCATGCCTTTTCTAATCAAACAAATACATTGAAATGACAGAAATCATACGTTTCTTCCCATTAGTTTGACCCTGATGCTGGTAAAGATTGATTGCAGGAGAAGTGGGAGGCAGAAGATGAGATGATTGGATGACATCATCAATTCAATGGACTTAACTGAAAGTGAAGTTGCTCAGCCGTGTCCGACTCTTTGAAACCCCATGGACTGTCCATGGAATTCTCCAGGCTAGAATACTGAATTGGTTAGCCTTTCCATTCTCCAGGGGATCTTCCCAACCTAGGGATCGAACCCAGGTCTCCCGCATTGTGGGTGGATTCTTTACCAGCTGAGCCACAAGGGAAGCCCAAGAATACTGGAGTGGGTAGCCTATCCCTTCTCCAGCAGATCTTCTCAACCCAGGAATCGAACCAGAGTCTCCTGCATTGCAGGCAGATTCTTTACCAACTGAGCTATGAAGGAAGCCCTTGAGTCTGAGCAAACCCTGGGAGATAGTTAAGGACAAGAAAGCCTGATTTGCTGCAGTCCATGGGGTCACAAAGAGTCAGACATGACTTAGTGACTGAACAAGAAAACAAAATGTTCCATATGTAGATATGTAGATGATACCATTCTGAAGGTAGAATGCAAAGAACTAAAAGAGCTTTTTGATGAAGGTGAAAGAGGAGAGTGAAAAAGCTGGCTTACAACTCAATATTCAAAAAAGGAAAATCATGGTATCCTATCCCAACAGTGCATGGCAAATAGATGAGGAAAAAGGGAAACAGTGGCATATTTTATTTTCTTTGGCTCCCAAATCAATATAGATAGTGACTGCAGCCATAAAATTAAAAGACACTTCCTCCTTGGAAGAAAAAAAAAACTATGACAAAACTAGAAAGGGTATTAAAAAGCAGAGACATCACTTTGCCCTCAACGGTCCATATAGTCAAAGCTATTGTTTTTCCAGTAGTCTTGTATGGATGTGAGAGTTGTGCCATAAAGAAGACCGAGTGTTGAATAATTGATGTCTTTCAATTGTGGTGCTGCAGAAAACTCTTGAGAGTCCTTTGGACTACAAGGAGGTCAAACTAGTCAATCCTAAAGGAAATCAATCCTGAGTATTCATTGGAAGAACTGAAGATGAAGCTGAAACTCCAATAATTTCAGCCACCTGATGGGAAGAGTCAGCTCATTGGAAAAGACCCTGATGCTGGGAAAGATGGAAGACAGAAAGAGAAAGAGGGTGGGAAAGGATTAGATGACTAGATAGCATCACTTACTCAATGGACATAAGTTTGAGCAAACTCTGGGAGAAAGTGAATGACAGGGAAGCCCGGCCTGCTGCAGTCCATGGGGTCGCAAAGAGTTGGACATGACTTAGCAACTGAACAACAACAAAACTCCATCAATAAGAAAAGGAACTAATTTTTTTTTTGTTAAATCAATTCATTTACCTTACTTTCTTCAAATATCTAAATGCGCCAGTGGACAGGTCAGACATTAAAACAAGACTATTATCTTGACTATATAAATGATTTTTATTTTAATCATGGCAATAAAGTAAAAAAAAAATTCTTTAATATTTCTTAGAAAACTATCACTTAAGGTTACAAAAGTTACATTTAAATCTCAAATTAAGTATGTAAGGTTTATCATGTTTTTTGATGATTGTTTCTGTTTATATTAGCTTTATAAGCAAATTTCAAAGTTATTCTAGTAAATATTCTAAACAAATGCGCTCTTGCAATGAGAAAAAATGATAACGACATCAAAGTTCTCAAGAAATCGTATATGAAAAGAAAATTTTTAAAGTACGAAACAGCTACAAAAATTAAAATCAGCTCATATGTTAAATTAAAATTTAGAAATCAAATAATTGAGTTACTTTATTTTTCTCATTATTTTGGGAATGTGGTTATGTATAATTCATAGTACATATAAGTTAAATTAATGATTCACTTTAATATTTTAAAATGAAGCTCTCTTTGTCAAAAGAAAATTTTAAATTCTATTTTAGGTGTATTTCCCAATATATATTGTCTCTGGCATGATTGATTGATCAATTGATTAGCTGTAATTATTCACCAAATAAAGGTAGGGGCAAATGTCACCTAGTTTGTATGAAAATGTTCTATTTCTTTTCTATAGCTTGTCAGACTATGAGTGCTCAAATGTTAATGCAGATATCACACTTCTAAAGCCTTTAATCATAATGTCAACCAAAGTTTTATTAAAAAAAGTCTGAGGTTTGACGTCATGAGTAACTTTGCGCTGTAGAAGAACTTTTGAAAATAAATACTAGATGTCAGCATAGAGTACATTTTTGAAAAGAAAATGTTCATTAAGTAGTAAGATTTGCTGGTTTCCTTCATTTGAAGGAACAGTATTTTCTCTTTTTTTCAAATTTGAAGAATTTTAAGGAATATAATAAATCATATTACATATAACACTTTCTGTGTATTTGGAAGATGAAGAAGAAAGCATCTAGGACATACTTCCTAAATAGCTGTACCACTTTGTGTATATTCCAAAGTATAATTGTAATGTCATAATTTTTATGAAACTATACTAGGAAACTTCCAGCCAAACCTAATACTTTAAATGTGAAGCTAAAAAGCTATACACACACACACACACACATACACACACACACAAAATAGTGCAGGTTTTAATAACCTGAATATTTAAATTTCTGTCTTAATCATAGTCTTGAAAGTAACTTACTTTCTATGTTTGAATTGGTAATATATTTCTACAAAATCCCTGCTACATGAAAAAATAATCTAAAATAAGATGAAGAAACATAGAGACTTTTCACTAAATAAATAATAGAGAGTTATTTACCTTAAGTTACATGTAATAGCCTTAATATGAAAATTGTGTTCCAGATACATTATTTAATAATTGAGAAAGACAGGGAGAAAATAAATTATGAAAGTAGAAGGAAACAAGAAAAAAATTAAGATTAGTAAAACATATTTGGTAAAGTCATTTTTAACTCAAAAAAAGTAAAATATTTGTTTGAGAAATTGATGGAAAGTCTATTTAGGGTGCCATTAGTATAACTAATCTTTGGTTCTATCTGTATACTAAAACTTGATTCTCAGAAGATGACAAAACCACTAGACATCAAAACTGAAAATCTTCATATGAATATTATTTCCCTCAACATACTTTTTTCTACTTAATGTAGAATCTTTTATCCTTCTTGAACTCAGCTATAAAATCACTGGATTCAAGCTTAAAATCTCTACTCAGAAAATAAGAGAATTTTTCTGAGTAATCTATTAGGAAAAAAAAAAAATTCTGGTAGTTAAGAACCTTCAATAAAACATCACATCTATTTACCCATTGGAATATCTACCAGTCAATAAATAGGGCTCACCCAAATGGAGGTGACTGAAGAAAGCCTCTGTTGTCAAAGCAAGGGAAAGTGTCAACAAGAACAAAGAGGACTGAGAAAAACCCAGTAAATGCCTGGAGAAAACAATGTAAATCAAGACAAAATAAAACCAAAAAAAAAAAAAAATGGAGTATTGGTATCCTCTTAAGTAAGCTGTTTATAAGTAAGAGGAAAATGAAATTCTAACTTAAAAAAAATTAAAGTTGAATCTTTAGAAAATAATAATGATAATAAAATTACTTTGAAATTAGAAATAGAAATTTAAGCAATAAAAAGAGATAGTTGAGAATATTTTCCAGAATGCAGACAAAAACACGGAAGTAGCACTGAATTCTAGTTTTGCCAAAGGTTCATAGACAGGACATTAAAATACTTAGAAACAGACATTTGACAATTTGATGTATTAATAGCTATGGCATTCCAAATGTGTAAGTAAAATTTAGACAATTCCATACATGAGAGATTTTCTATGCATATAAAAAGGCAAAACTGGTCTGGAACAACCTGCATTAAATTATAAATTAAAAAATTTTAAATTTTATTTTTGAAAAATATGTACAAATTTATATGTCAGGATACTTTTATAATATTAGGCTTGATTTATTTAAAAAACAATTCTAGAATATTGTAAAAATATTTAATAAACTTGTTCTGAAGGCTTTACTATAAAAGATTAAAAATGTACACACACATACCAAAACCAAGTAAGTAATTATGAGATTAAAACTGAAAATATCTGCATGTGTAAAAAGAGAACTTATGGGATTTTAAAATGCAATAGTTGAAAAAGTTGAAGAATTTTTTAACATATATTTGACATACTTAATGTGGAAACTTTTATAATCCAAAGGAATATGAATTTGACCACTATTTAAAAATCACTATTTAATAGACTGACAATTATTTAATAAAGCTATCAAGGCTTCCCTGATAGCTCAGTTGGTAAAGAATCCACCTGCAATGCAGGAGACCCTTGTTGATTTCTAGTCGGGAAGATCAGCTGGAGAAGGGAACCCACTCCAGTATTCTTGGGCTTCCCTTGTGGCTCAGCTGGTAAAGAATCCTCCTGCGATGTGGGAGACCTGGATTTGATCCCTGGGTTGGGAAGATTCCTCGGAGAAGGGTCAGACTGTATAGTCCATGGAATCTCAAAGAGTCAGACACAACTGAGAGACTTTCACTGTTTACTAAATCAACATAGCAATGTCTAGTAAAGTCAAATATATGTATATTTTGTTTGCACCATAGCTCAGTCATGTCTCTTTCTTTGTGACCCCATGGATTGTAGCTTCTGTCCATGGGATTCTCCAGGCAAGAATACTGGAGTAGGTTGCCATTTCTTCCTCCAGGGGATTTTCCTGACCCAGGAATCAAATGCACATCCTCTGCATCACCGGCTATACAGAAAAATTCTTTACTGCTGAGCCACTGGGAAAGCTATGACTATTCTGCTGCTGCTGCTAAGTCACTTCAGTCGTGTCTGACTCTGTGCAACCCCACAGATGGCAGCCCACAAGGCTCCCCCGTCCCTGGGATCCTCCAGGCAAGAATACTGGAGTGGGTTACCATTTCCTTCTCCAATTAATATTCTAGGGCACATCAATTCCAACTCTTGTCTTTGGAGTGAAAGACATTCTTGCACATGTTTATAAAAAGATAGGTCAAAAATGTTGAAGTCAACATTATTATTTGTAAAAGTAGCTTTTTGGAAATAATGTATAAAAACATCATGGGATAATAAATAAATGAATTTTATGTAATTACATAATGTAATTCAATATATCAAAAGTTAATTAAATATATCAAAAATTAATTAGAGGGGTACATAGGAAGACATGGTTGGATGGCATCATGACTCAATGGACATGAGCTGGAGCAAACTCCGGGAAATTGTGAAGGACAGGGAGGCCTGGCATGCTGCAGTGCAAGAGGTTGCAAACAGTTGGGCATGACTGATGGCCTGAACAACAAATACATTTCAACAAGGATAAATATTTCAAATATTATATTGATCAAAGTTAGATGTTATAGAGGATACCAGCATAGATTCAATCGCTTACTGTTCCATATATGCATTCCTTGTCATCATGGATATTTTAATTCTTTTAGCTATCAAGAGAATAGCCAGGAATAAAAAAGGCTGCCATCTACAGGATGGGCCATGGTGCATACCTAATTACTTAGAATCTCCATTGCCCCAGATTTTCATTGTTTGTATTCCATTGTAATCCAAATGCCTTCCCACTCAGTGTCTATTCTAAGAAGTTCATCCTTGTTAACCAATTTTCCAATATCATTTCTAAGTACCTGACCATCTTCAGGATATTTCAGATCCTGAAAAATGATGTTATAAAAGTGCTGCACTCAATATGCCAGCATATTTGGAAAACTCAGCAGTGGCCACAAGACTGGAAAAGGTCAGTTTTCATTCCAATCCCAAAGAAAGGCAATGTCAAAGAACGCTCAAACTACTGCACAATTGCACTCATCTCACACGCTAGCAAAGAAATGCTCAAAATTATCCAAGGCAGGCTTCAGCAATACGTGAACCGTGAACTTCCTGATGTTCAAGCTGGTTTTAGAAAAGGCAGAGGAACCAGAGATCAAATTGCCAACATCTGCTGGATCATGGAAAAAGCAAGAGAGTTCCAGAAAAACATCTATTTCTGCTTTATTGACTATGCCAAATCCCTTGATTGTGTGGATCACAATAAACTGTGGAAAATTCTGAAAGAGATGGGAATACCAGACCATCTGACCTGCCTTTTGAGAACCCTATATGCAGGTCAGGAAGCAACAGTTAGAACTGGACATGGAACAACAGACTGGTTCCAAATAGGAAAAGGAGTACATCAAGGCTGTATATTGTCACCCTGTTTATTTAACTTACATACAGAATACATCATGAAAATCACTGGGCTGGAAGAAGCACAAGCTGGAATCAAGATTGCTGGAAGAAATATCAATAATCTCAGATATGCAGATGACGCCAGCCTTATGGCAGAAAGTGAAGGGGAACTCAAAAGCCTCTTGATGAAATTGAAAGTGGAGAGTGAAAAAGTTGGCTTAAAGTTCAACATTCAGAAAACGAAGATCATGGCATCTGGTCCCATCACTTCATGGGAAACAGATGAGGAAATAGTGGAAATAATAGTGTCAGACCTTCCAAAATCACTGCAGATGGTGACTGCAGCCATGAAATTAAATGACTCTTACTTCTTGGAAGGAAATGTATGACCAACCTAGATAGCATATTGAAAAGCAGAGACATTACTTTGGCAACAAAGGTCTGTCTAGTCAAGGCTATGGTTTTTCCAGTGATCATGTATGGATGTGAGAGTTGGACTGTGAAGAAAGCAGAGCACCAAAAAATTGATGCTTTTGAACTGTGGTGTTCGAGAAGACTCTTGAGAGCCCCTTGACTGCAAGGATATCCAACCAGTCCATTCTAAAGGAGATCAGTCCTGGGTGGTTTTTGGAAGGACTGATGTTAAAGCTGAAACTCCAGTACTTTGGCCACCTCATGCGAAGAGTTGACTCATTGGAAAAGACCCTGATGCTGGGAGGGATTGGGGGCAGGAGGAGAAGTGGACGACAGAGGATGAGATGGCTGGATGGCATCACTGACTTGATGGACATGAGTTTGAGTGAACTCTGGGAGTTGGTGATGGACAGGGAGCCTGGCATGCTTCAATTCATGAGGTCTTAAAGAGTGAGACATGACTGAGCGACTGAACTGAACTGAATTGACCATCTTCCAGCTGGTTCTGGCATAATGTGGAGATTCTGAATGTTAACCTTGGCTGCATTTCTTCTTCCCGTGTTTACTAGAGACCTTAGAATATTAAGACAGAGTTAGTAAATTAACAGCTTGTTTACTTAAAAGTTTAGGAAGCTTACTAGTGGTTTTTGGACATTATTTTTTTTCTCATTTTATTTATTGATTTATTTGTTTTTGAGTTCTCTGAGTCTTCATTGCTGCACATGGGTTTTCTCTAGTTGCAGCAAGCAGGGGAGCTATTCCTTGTTGTGATGCATGGGATTCTCATTGCAGTTGTGGTGCATGGGCTTAGGTGCTCTGGAGCATGTGTGGTCTTCCTGGATCAAAGTTCAAACCCATGTCCTATGCATTGGCAGGTGGGTTCTTAACCACTGGCCCACCAGGGAAGCCCACTATTAGACCTACTTGATCCCAATCACCAGTATACCACCAGAAATGCTTAATGGAATACCACCCTAAATGAGCAAAAAACAAAGACTCCAAAAAAACCAAAACAATACACCTATCATGGCAATTGGCTCCTCCTTTTGTTCAAAGTTCTACTCAAATCTGTTAGCCTCATAATTACATGTAAATAGATTGGAGAAGCTTGCCTGGATACACCATATGTTATTTCCTAGTTTAAATGTAGCCATGAAACCTTGTACCTTTTTCCTTGGTGAAGCAAAATGGACCATCATGACTTGTTTGCTTTGAAAGAGATATCCTGTTGTTCCTTAGACCAGTTCTTGGAAATTTTCCCAGGTTTAACTCTCACATGTCATCATGTAGTTATATTCATATAGGATGCTTACTACAAATATCTAATTAGCATAGTGCCATCAAGGTGGTTCCAGATGTGATGTGATGGCTCCTGAGATTTGAATAGGTTGGCTTTTTACCCAGGTTGTATTATACAAACCACAGTATATTGATTTAGTCCTGGAACAAGACTAAATAAATTGTTTACCATTGTTTAGTAAATGTAACCCATTTAATATTTTTCTTACTAATGGGAATGAAAAGGTAGCACATGCTGCCATTCAAGTGTCAAGGGTTATGTTGATTTCCTTAAAGATATCATATCTGGAATCATAGCTTGATTGCCATCAACACACGATTTAGTCCAGCCATCTAGTATTACTATGCATTACTCTGTTGGTTTGTGTGCTGGACAGTCAAGCAAGTTATATTGAAGATGTAATTGTCAGTACACCTGCAACTTCCAGGTTCTTGATGATAGAAATAATAACTAATCCTCAGGGATGGAGAAGTTCTTTTGATTTACTATCTTTGCAGGAGTATGCAATTCCAGGGGCTTCTGAGTAGCTCTTTCTTCCATAATACACTTTACTCCATGAATAATGAAATCAAAATAGAATTCCAGTTTATATTTTTAGTTTTATAAAATATATAGTTTTTCATCATTTCTACTGAACATATTATTAAATTTGCTTGGACAAAATCTTTATATTACCAATTACCTGACTCTATAAACTCCTTATTTGGTAAATCAGTGTGACAGTGAGTCTCTAGGAGGCTGTGCAAATTTAGAAATAGCATCTGTTTTCTCTGACAATTTTGGGTAGTACTTATTTCCTAGGGCTCTGTCTTACACACACACACACACACACACACACACACACACACAAATGCACACACCAATTTCCACTCCAGTAAATATCTGTAGGGCTCACTTGACAATGTTTGGGAGAGAGTTCACTCTTTAAACCAATGGCCATGTTGTAGGGTTCTCTTTAAATATTTCACTTCCCCTCAGTCAGTCTTCCACTTACATAACCAACATAAGGGAACTAGTAAGATGCTAAGCTACTTCACAGTTTTTAAAAGTTGAGATTTATGTTTTATTTGGACTTCCCTCTAGCTCAAATGGTAAAGAATCTGCCTGCAATGCAGGAGACCTGTGTTTGATGTCTGGGTCAGAAAGATCCTTCGGAGAAGGGAATGACAATCCACTCCAGTATTCTTACCTGGAGAAGCCCAAGGACAGAGGAGCCTGATGAACCACAGTCTTTTGGTCATAGAGTAGTCAGTACTACTACTACTATGTTTTATTTGGTGGGAATTTTTAGGACTTTAAGTCTAAGACAGCATCTCAAATAACCCTGAGATATCTGCTCTGAGGAAGTGATGGAAGGAGCCAGGTTATATGGAAGTTTTGCAACAAAGAGAAGATGGTTTGAACATCAAAAGATTATTGTTAGTTAAAGAAGATCAGATATGCCAAGTTCCCCAGTGGTTCATTGGTAAAGAATCCACTTGCAATGCAGGAGACTTCCAGGAGATATGGATTTGATCCCTAGTCCAGGAAGATCCTCTGAAGCAGCAAATGGTAACCTATGCCAGTATTCTTGCCTGGGAAATCTCATGGACAGAGGAGGCTTGTGGGCTACAGTCCATGGGGTCTCAAAAGAGTCAGATGTGACTGAGTGACTAAACAACAACAAGGAATTTAATGCTTTTCTACGTAGGAGAAGATACAAGAGACTGAGCTTAGTGAAATCATTCTTTTCATATGTATCTCATCTATCTGAGGCCAGTGTTTCTCATATCCTGAGCTTTGTTGAGGTTCACCATAGGGAGTGGCTGCAGCCTGATGGCTACTAGATTGCAGATATTCTTCTCCTTTCTGAGTACCCTTAGAGCTCATCAGCTCACATTTAGGGCTGCAATCGTTGATGACAATGATATCCTTGTTTACTGATATGGCAAGAAATAATCCATTTCTCAGGTTTCTATCTGTCCCAGATTTTTTTCCCCTGTATGTGTCAACTAGCACCCTAATAGACTGTTGATCTCTGCCAACTACAGGGGGCTCTGGTTATCTCTCACCATTATAGGTTTTCAGTTTCCCTTTGTCTCTGATGGAACACTGATATCTGGCCTCTGAGATCCCATTTTTCTCTATGAGATCAGTAAACTTGATTCTATCCAGTACTTCTTGCTTTTATTTCTGGTACACAAATGATTTTTGTAGAGTCTTCTAATGATACTGATTCTCCAACCACACTTCTTCAAATTTTAATTGTTTTACTGAAAGTAGCATATTACAGCCCCTCTCTGTGTGGTACTGCACATGAGGCAGAGGTCAAAATCAGAGTGAAGGACTGAATTGAAATATTAACATTTTTATTTCTTACCATGTTTGAATTTTCAGCATATGAATCTCTCTGGGTCTTCAATTCATGAAATTCCATTGGTGATAGTAGAGAGAAAACCAGTTTATTTATTTTTGTAGTCTCAATTAAAATGCAAATATTTTTGAAATATGCTACACAGTGTTCCTGAAAATGTGATTCAGTGACCATTTGCATCAAAATTATCTAGAGGCACTTATATTGAACTGGAGGGTCCTAGGCTTCAAACAGGGACAATTGAATCAAATTCACTAGAGGACATTTGTGGTGATATGCATTTTAACAAAAATTTTAGATGATACTTATGCATACCAAAATGTGAGATGTCATCATATGGAGAAAGTTAGCATTCATAATAAGAATTCAGAATTGTATTAACTGTCCAAATCAGAATTCTCACATTGCTTTAGGAAAAATTACATTCAGGAAAGAGCCAAAAGGTGTCATGTTGTCCGAAAAATATTTCCCTCTTCTTTGGGTCATGAAATAAATTTGAGTTGTTTATACTATCAATCCACATTATGTTTTTACCTCTCATCACATATGTTCCTCTTTTCACCTCTAAACAGCATAGTGGTTGGAAGACATTTGCCAAGCTCTTTCTCAAGATGGGAGTTGAATTTCTTAAAATAGTATTGACAGCTAATTTAAAGTGAAACTTGACCTAAAATGACAGAATTATGGAGCAGGTGAGATATTAGTGGTAGAATCAGGGATCAAAGTTGAAACTGAGTGAGGTTTTGAGATATGACCAGGTCCAGCAATGTCATGCACACATCTTCAGTACTCATCATTTCTGTTCAAGCCAAGTGCTTCCTACTACAAATACCAGCCTGGCTGCCTGAGGGCTCTCATCAGAAGAGGTATGAAATTAATGGCCCTTCCAGCAGCTCTCAACCAATTATGCATGGAGTTGAGTGATAAGTAGATAAGTAGATAAATGCATCATCACTGAGGCACATTGTATATGGTCTCTCAAAGATCCAAAATAAGTGGATCTCTAATAGTCCACAGTGGTTAACTGCTTTAATCTAGCATACATCCACCAACTTTCTTTCCCTGGCTTACGACCTACCTCCCTTAAGTGTATTTCTTGAATGATTAAATTGAAAAATATCATAAACATTTGTATATTCAAATAGTTTCCACATAAATTAGGGTTTAATATAATGCTTATGATATTTTAACAGGTGTGTAATATATTAACAATATTTATTGTCAATACCCAAGGAAAGGTTAATTATATTTGGGGAGGGATTTATAATTGTTTTTGCATTTTGATCTCATTATTTCTTCAGTTATTTATTTAAACAGTTTTTAGAAAATTTTACCGCTTGGAAAAATATTTTTCCACAACTGGCTCTATTTATGTGGTAATCTTATTTCCCTTACTTGTTATAATAGTTTTCACCTCATTCAAATTTGTCATTAATTTGATCCTGAAATAAAATAACTTCTTTCCCATAAGCTGTGAAAAACCATCATGAATTGCACTACAATTAGAATGTGTCCCTTTTAATATCTGCTGATATTTTGCATGATTACTTTGAACCAGTTTTACCATTTATATATATATATATATATAGATAGATAGATAGATAGATAGATAGATCTTTTTTATCAAGCAATCATCGTAAAGTTATTACAATGCTTTACATTTCAATTAACATCTCAAGCCTGTAAAGTGTGAGTTAAGAAGCAAAGTGTGTTTTTGTTAGATTTTGAGTCATATATAACAGTACATTTTGAATGTATTCTATTCAGGTTAACAAAGGGCAGAAAATATATGAAAAAAAATTTACTTCTTGCCTTTTTACAAAATTAATAAAGGTAATCACAATGAAATATTTAAAACATTATTTCATTTTCTTTTTGGAAGAAGTGATCTTAATTTTCTAAAACAAAGGATTGTTTTCGGTAGTAAAGGTTAAATCTTAAGTTGATAAGATGTATGTATTAGCTATCAGTTGATACAAAGTGCTTCCCAAAATGGAAATATATTGTTGAAAACAATGAAAGTTCACTACCTAACATAGATTTTGAGGCTTAGGAATCCAGGTGTAGCTTATGACTATCTTTCTGGGTCAGAGTTATCATGAGGTTGCAGACAAGGCTTCTGCTGAGACTTCATCATCTGAACGCTTTTTGACTCACTGTCTGTCAGTTGATACTGGCTGGTGGTCATTGACTCAGTTTCCCACCGTTCAAATTTTCCTTCCACAAGTGTTCTGAGGACCTGAAAGTTGTTTCCTTAAAAGTGAACAGTATGGTTTCATTGGCATTTCCCTAGTATCCACTGATGCTGAGTATCTTTCTGTATGTCGTTTGTACAATATATCTTCTTGGAAGAAATGGTCTATTCAACTTCTAGTTATACAACAGTTTGCCCACTTACCTACTGAAGAGCACCTTTGGCTGCTTAAGAGTTTTGGCATTTATGAACAAAATTCCTATAAACCATGTGCAAGTTTTGTGTTGTCGTTGTTTTGAATGACCAAGTCCCGTCTGACTCATATTGACCCCATGAACTGCAGCACACCGAGCTTCCCTGTCCTTCACTATCTCAATTTCATGAATTTGCTCAAATTCATGTCCATTATGTTGGTGATGCCATCTAACCATCTCCTCCTTCCAGTGAGTCAGCCCTTAGCATCAGGTGGCCAAAATGTTGGAGCTTCAGCTTCAGCATCAGTACTTTCAGTGAATATGCAGGGTTGATTTCCTTTAGGATTGACTGGTTTGCTGTCTCTTGCTGTCCAAGGTACTCTCAAGCATCTTCTCCAGCACTGCAATTTGAAAGCACCAGTCGTTTGGGGTTCAGCCTTCTTTGTGGTCCAGCTCTCACATCCAAACATGATTACTGGAAAAACCATAGATTTAACTATACTGACATTTGTAGATGAAGTAATGTCTCCTTTTTAATACACTGTCTAGGTTTGTCACAGCTTTTCTACCAAGGAGCAAACATCTTTTAATTTTGTTGCTATAGTCACTGCCCACATTGATTTTGGAGCCCAAGAAAATAAAATCTGTCACCATTTCCAATTTTCTCTATTTGCTGTGAAAGGATGAGATCAGATGCCTTGATTTTACTTTTTTGAATCTTGATTTTAAAGCCAGCTTTTTCACTCTCTTCCTTCACACTTATCAAGAGGGTCTTTAGTTTGTCTCTGCTTTCTGCCATTAGAGTGGTATCATCTGCATATCTGTGGTTATTGATATTTCTCCCAGCAATCTTGATTCTAGCTTGTGATTCATCCAGTCCAGCATTTTGCATGATGTACTCTGCAAATAAGTTAAATAAGCAGGATGACAATATACAAGCTTGATGGTGTGAACATCAGTTTTCAACACATTGGAGAAAGTACCAAGGAATCTGATTGTAGGATCATATGGTAAGAGTATGTTCAGCTTTCTAGGAAACTTTTAGAGTGTCTTTCCAAAGAGACTATGCCATTTTGCATTTCTACTAGCAATGAATAAGAGCTCTTATTGCTCTACTGTTGTTAGCATCTGATGTTTTCAGTGTTTGGGATTTGGCCATCCTGATAGGTGTGTAGGAGTATTTTATTAATGTTTTAACTTGCATTTCCCTGATGACATATTATGTGAGCTATATTTTCATATGTTTATTTGCCATCTGCATTTCCTTGGTGAGGTCTTTGACCTATGATTATTCAAGTTTGTGGGTTTTTTTTTTTTTTTACTGAATTTTAAGAATTTGTTACTTATTTCAGATAACAGTGTTTATCAGATTTTTCTTTTGAAAATGTTTTCTACAAGTATTTACTTTGTCTTCTCATTCTCTTGACATTATATTTCACAAATAGAATTTTTAAATTTTTAATTAAATACAGTTAATTATTCAAACTATGTCACAGTTCCACTCATTTCACATGCTAGCAAGGCCATGCTCAAAGTCCTTCAGGCTATGCCTTAACAATATGTAAAAAAAAATAACTTTCAAATTCAATTTGAATTCAAGTGCAAACTCAATTTAGAATAGGTAGAGGAACCAGAGGTCAAATTTCCAACATCCATTGGATCATAGAAAAAACAAGAGAATTCCAGGAAAACATCAGCTTTTGCTTCATTGACTATGCTAAAGCCTTTGACTGTATGGATCACAACAAACTGTGGAAAATTCTTCAAGAGATGAGAATATTGACCACCTTACCTGCTTCCTGAGAAACCTGTATGCAGGAAAAGAAGCAACAGGTAGACCTGGACATGGAACAACAGACTGGTTCCAAATTGGGAAAGGAGTACATCAAGGCTATATATTGTAATCCTGCTTATTTAACTTATATGCAGAGTATCTCATGTAAAATGTTGGGCTGGATGAAACACAAGCTGGAATCAAGATTGCCAGAGAAGTATCAGTAACCTCAAATACCCAGAAGACAACTCCCTTATGGCAGAAAGTGAAGAGGAACTAAAGAGCCTCTTGATGAAGGTGAAAGAGCAGAGTGAAAAAGCAGGCTTAAAACTCAGTATTCAAAAAAGTCAGATCATGGCATCTAGTCCCATCACTTCATGGCAAATAGATCTGGAAACAATGAAAACAGTGACATACTCTTTTCCTGGGCTCCAAAATCTCTGCAGATAGTGACTGCAATCATGAAGTTAAAAGAAGCTTTCTCCTTGGAAGAAAAGTTATGATAAATCTAAACAGCAGCATTAAGAAGCAGAAACATTACTTTGACAACAATGGCCAGTATAGTCAAAGCTATGGTTTTTCTAGTTTTCATATATGGTTGTGAGAGCTGGACAATAAAAAATACTTAGGACTAAAGAATTGATGCCTTCAAACTGTGGTGCTGGAAAAGACTCTTGAGAGTCCCTTAGGCAACAAAGAGATCAAACCAGTCAATCTTAAAATAAATCAACCCTGAATATTCATTGGAAGGACTGATGCTGAAGCTGAAGCTCTGATAATTTGACCACCTGATACAAAGAGTCAACTCATTGGGAAAAAGCCTGATTCTGGGAGAGATTTAAGGCAGGAGGAGAAGGGGAGGACAAAAGCTGAGATGGTTGGATGTCATCACCGACTCCATAGACATGAATTTGAGCAAACTCTGGGAAACAGTGAAGGACAGGGTAGCCTGACGTGCTACAGTCCAAGGATCGTAAAGAGTTGAACACAACTAGACAAGTGAACAGCAACAGCAATATCAATGATTTCTTCCACAGATCATACTTTTAACATTGTATCCAAAAAGCCATTGTTGTATGAATGTTCATCTAGGTTTTATCCTGTTATTTTCTAGGAATTTTATAGTTTTGAATTTTACATTTAGCTCAATGATCTCTTTGAGTTAATTTATATGAAGGAATAATGTTTGTATCTAGAGTCCTTTTTTTTTTTTTGCATGTGGATATCATAGTTGTTTCTGCACTATTTGTTGAAAAGACTATCTTTGCTCAATTTTATTGACCTTGTTAATGAATATCTATTTCTGCGCTCTCTATAATGTTCCACCAATCTGTTTGTCTGTTCTTTTGCCAATACCACACTGCCTTGATTAATACAGCTTTATTTTAAGGCTTGAAGTTGGATAGTGTCAATACTCCAAATTTGTACTTTAATTATTTGTTGTCTATTCTGAATTTTTTGCCTCTTAATATAAATTTTAGAATGAGTTTGTCAATATCCACAAAATAACTTACTGAGATTTTGGCTGGGATTTCATTGAATCTATAGATCAGTCTGCAAAGAACTGACATCTTGACAATATTGAGTTTTTCTGTCTCTTACATGTGGTATCTCTTCATTTATTCAGTTCCTTAATTTTGTTCATCACAGTTTCATAGTTTTATTCATATACATCTTACATATTATTAGATTAATTCCTAATCATTTCATCTTGGGAGACACTGGGTATCTTGTTTTAAATTTTAAATTCCATATTTATTTCATGTATTTAGAAAAACAAATGATTTTTATACATTAACCATGTATCTTGAACCTTGCTATAAACACTTATTAGATCCAAAAATTTTTGTCAATTCAGATTTTTGACATTGAAAAATCATATCACTTGTAAACAAAGCACTCCTTCTACATTTAGCCCGGCTTGTATTGAGCCAGGAAACAGGGTAAGGTGACTGTTCTATGGCTTCTCAAATCTTTGTGAGCAACTGTCTTGCACTGGTTTTCTCCTCTTATACTTATATTAAAAAAAAATATTTTAATGTCTCAAATAAATTCTTCCCAGGTTTTTCTCCCAGGTATAGACTGTCTATGATATATTTCAACTGTAACATCTTGCTACAGGAGTCTGAAGGTTGCTGTCTTGCAGTGTTTTGGAGCATTGACCACTTCTTCTGAGGCCTGATTTCTGATTTAGAAGCAATAGATATTAGCAGCTTAGGTTACTGCCACAAATAGGGCCTAGGTATGTTAGAACAGACAAAAAAAGTAACTTTCAAATAATGTCTGTTCTGTTCCCTCCAGAACTGTGGTTCAGAGTCCCACTTTGGGAATGTGATCTTCCCTCTTCAAGAGTGTTGTCACATTCAGGAGAAATAGGGAAAAGGAATGTCAAAATTTCACAAAACTTATTCAAAACTTTGAATTTGCCTTTTTCTTGATTCATGACCCAGATAATCATGAAGTTGTCATCACTCCCACTCACCTAGAGCCAGACATCATGGAATGTGAAGTCAAGTGGGCCTTAGGAAGCATCAGTACAAACAAAGCTAGTGGAGGCGATGGAATTCCAGTTGAGCTATTTCAAATTCTACAGGATGATGCTGTAAAAGTGCTGCAGTCAATATGTCAGCAAATTTGGAAAACTCAGAAGTGGCCACAGGACTGGAAAAGGTCAGTTTTCATTCCAATCCCAAAGAAAGGTAATATCAAAGAATGCTCAAACTACTGTACAACTGCACTCATTTCATACGCTAGTAAAGTGAAGCTTAAAATTCTCCAAGTCAGACTTCAACTATACGTGAACTGTGAACTTCCAGATGTTCAAGCTGGTTTTAGAAAGGGCAGAGGAAACAGAGATCAAATTGCCAACATCCGCTACATCATCAAAAAAGCAAGAGAGTTCCACGAAAACATCTCTTTCTGCGTTATTGACTATGCCAAAGCCTTTGACTGTGTGGACCACAATAAACTGGGTAAAATTCTAAAAGAGATGGGAATACCAGGCCACCTGACCTGCCTTTTGAGAAACCTGTATACAGATCAGGAAGTATCAGTTAGAACTGGACATGGAACAACAGACTGATTCCAAATAGGAAAAGGAGTATGTCATGGATGTATATTGTCACCCTGCTTATTTAATTTATATGCAGAGTACATCATGAGAAATGCTAGGATGGATGAAGTACAAGCTGGAATCAAGATTACCAGGAAAAATATCAATAACCACAGATATGCAGATGACACCACCCTTATGGCAGAAAGTAAAGAAGTACTAAAGAGCCTCGATGAAAGTGAAAGAAGAGAGTGAAAAAGTTGGCTTAAAGCTCAACATTTAAAAAACTAAGATCATGGCATCTGGTTCCATCATTTCATGGCAAATAGATGGGGAAACAATGGAAACAGTAGCAGATTTTATTTTCTGGGCTCCAAAATCAATGTGGATGGTGATTGCATCCATGAAATTAAAAGATGCTTGCTCCTTTGAAGGAAAGTTATGACCAACCTAGATAGTGTATTCAAAGCAGAGACATTACTTTGCCAACAAAGGTCCGTCCATTCAAGGCTATGGTTTTTCCTGTAGTCATGTCTGGATATGAGAGTTGGACTATAAGGAAAGCTGAGCACAGAAGAATTGATGCTTTTGAACTGTGGTGTTGAAGAGGGCTCTTGAGAGTCCCTTGGACAGCAAGGAGATCCAACTAGTCCATTCTAAAGGAGATCAGTCCTGGGTGTTCATTGTTGTGACTGATGTTGCAGCTGAAACTCCAATACTTTGGCCATTTGATGCAGAGAGCTGACACTTTTGAAAAGACCCTAATGCTGGGAGGGATTGGGGGCAGAAGGAGAAGAGGATAACAGAGGATGAGATGATTGGATGGCATCACCGACACAATGGACATGGGTTTGGTTGGACTCCGAGAGATGGTGATGGAAGGAAGCCTGGAATACTGCAGTTCATGGAGTCACAAAGAGTCAGATATGACTAAGCGACTGAACTGAACTGAATTTGATTCCTTTGGTTGCTATAAACCTTTGACTCTCTTTCATACTTCTGACACAGTTGATTTTGACAGTGTTTGTATATTTTTCAGTGTTTCTATCAGAGATTAAGAGTTTGGAGTTGCCTACTGCACTATTTTTCTAGAGTCACTTATACTACTGCATTTGCTGTATGCTTCTGGGTGCACAACAAATCTTGGTACATTATTAAAAGAGACTGAAAATGGTCTTGGTATCAGGAGTCAGGGAGATTGTGGACCAATGTGAAGGCTGTCTATCACAAGTCTAACTTTCATTTCTTTGAGAAACTTTGAGAGAGAGAGAGAAATAAAACTAGTTAAGTCCACTAGAAGTTTTTGTAATTTCATTTTCATTCTGGGTTTCAAAATCTTAGCTTATAAAATTAGAAACAATTCTCTTAGTTCAAGTAAGTGAAGACGCAGAAGCATGCACATACACTCCATCCATGTAATAAATTATAGAATAATTATTTAATTAAGGAATATATGAAAATGACCTCATCATTCATCATCTCTGGAAGAAATATGACACATTAAAAGCATTGATTGAAGACAGGTATTGAAGTAACTTTTATCAAAGTTTGAAAAGAGTTAGGCAAACAAATGACTAAACACCATGTTAACAGTACTAGCAGAAGTCCAATGCCACACCAAGGTTCAAGATGAATAAAGAGGAAATTTTGTAACCAGAAATGAAAACTCCACAGTCATGAGTGGAAGTAACTTGATAGGAACTATGACTTTTGGAAAAGAATGCAGTCACTGCCAAACCACAGTATAATAAGTAAATAATAACACAATAGTTCCTGAAACTCACTGCCCTCCAGTGTTCTGATCTCCAAGCTGCACCTACTACTAGTCAATGCTAAGCTAAAGCCAGAGTGAAATTGAGCCAGATTGATATAATTCCTAAAGTTCAGCTTTTCATCTCATGGATCAAGGTGGAAGAGAATAGATGGTATGTCTGAGAGTGTAAACAGAATATTCAGCATAATTTAAGTTGACTTCCCTACACACAAAACAGCAAAATGTGATTTAACTAAGATATTGAAAAACAAGTAAAGGAGTAGAACAAGTAGAAAGAAGCCCAGTGAGGGCTAAATGTGAAAAGAAATATGGCTCAAATACCTGTTAGCCTAAACTTAGTCCATTTATTTCCCTCTTCCAGCCAACTAGAAGATCAAATTTTGGTCAGTTAAGTGATAGAATCATAAAAGAACAGAAAATTTACTGAGATCTAGCACTACTATTCCCAATACAGTAAGCAGAGAGACATGCCTAGTGCTGGGCCACATACACACAAAAACTGCAATTTATTGAACACTGTAACCTTACAGAAAATACAGGAAAATTTTAATAAAATCACACCATATAGCATCACATAATGGCCGCTGCCCAGGTATTTGCCAAAGGCATTTCAATAAAACCATTCCAAGCAAGCTGAAATGAAGTACTTTAGATTTGCAACCTCAGCTATTCTGATGTGAGCCAGGGATAGATTATGTAGAATGGATAAACTGCACACCCCAAAGGTTATATCAGAAAGGTTGTATTTTCAGCCGAGCACCAAGGTATTGCCACTTATAATTCCTGATAGGTACTTGGAGTGCAGCTAAACTACCTTGCAGGTCACATTAAAGGCCATGTGATATTTCTTGTAACTCTCTAGCCACCTATGTTCCCTTTCATTCTTCTTCATAAACCCTCTTCCTTTGCCTCAGCTCTCAAAATTTAAAGTAGTCCTGGGATTTTATGCGGCCTATTTCTCTTTTCAACATATGCATGCCATATATGAACAATGTAATCCATTTTCATATTTTCAGTTTCTTATGCTTTGATGATTCCCAAATGTTTACCTCATGTTCTCATTTTCCTCTTGAGCTCCAAACCCCAAACTTTCATTTACTGACTGGACACCTGCCTTAGTACCTCTCAGGGTTATTTTAAACTCCACACAGCTCTACCATTCTGCAGAAGTCTGGTTCTTTGGTTTGCCCACACATAATCAATCTCTAAACTTGTGTCATTATTTTAAAACTTACTAAAGTTATAGTTTTATATTGAACAGAATTCTTATAGTACACCCTCACTGTTTTACTGTGAAATCATAATCATTGATTATAAGACACCATGTAAAACATAGGTCTATTTTGGCTCCTCACAGAAACAGCAGCTACCAGTCTAATTATTTTTCGTTTTGTTTTGTTTCATTTTGATTTTCTTTTGTTTTTTTTTTTCTTTTTTTTTTTTTATTAATCTTTTGGATATTAACCCTGCCCCAAGTTTTTTTTTTTTTTAATTTTAAAATCTTTAATTCTTACATGCGTTCCCAAACATGACCCCCCCTCCCACCTCCCTCCCCACAACATCTCTCTGGGTCATCCCCATGTACCAGCCCCAAGCATGCTGCACCCTACGTCAGACATGGACTGGCGATTCAATTCTTACATGATAGTATACATGTTAGAATTCCCATTCTCCCAAATCATCCCACCCTCTCCCTCTCCCTCTGAGACCAAAAGTCCGTTATACCCATCTGTGTCTTTTTTCCTGACTTGCATACAGGGTCGTCATTGCCATCTTCCTAAATTCCATATATATGTGTTAGTATACTGTATTGGTGTTTTTCTTTCTGGCTTACTTCACTCTGTATAATTGGCTAAATCAATCAATGTAATTCACCACATTAACAAATTGAAAAATAAAAACCATATGATTATCTCAATAGATGCAGAGAAGGCCTTTGACAAAATTCAACATCCATTTATGATAAAAACTCTCCAGAAAGCAGGAATAGAAGGAACATACCTCAACATAATAAAAGCTATATATGACAAACCCATAGCAAACATTATCCTCAATGGTGAAAAATTGAAAGCATTTCCCTTAAAGTCAGGAACAAGACAAGGGTGTCCACTTTCACTGCTACTATTCAACATAGTTCTGGAAGTTTTGGCCACAGCAATCAGAGCAGAAAAAGAAATAAAAGGAATCCAAATTGGAAAAGAAGAAGTAAAACTATCACTGTTTGCAGATGACATGATCCTCTACATAGAAAACCCTAAAGACTCCACCAGAAAATTACTAGAGATCATCAATGAATATAGTAAAGTTGCAGGATATAAAATCAACACACAGAAATCCCTTGCATTCCTATACACGAATAATGAGAAAGTAGAAAAAGAAATTAAGAAAACAATTCCATTTACCATTGCAACGAAAAGAATAAAATACTTAGGAATATATCTACCTAAAGAAACTAAAGACCTATATATAGAAAACTATAAAACACTGATGAAAGAAATCAAAGAGGACACTAATAGATGGAGAAATATACCATGTTCATGGATCGGAAGAATCAATATAGTGAAAATGAATATACTACCCAAAGCAATTTACAAATTCAATGCAATCCCTGTCAAGCTACCAGCCACATTTTTCACAGAACTAGAACAAATAATTTCAAGATTTGTATGGAAATACAAAAAGCCTCGAATAGCCAAAGCAATCTTGAGAAAGAAGAATGGAACGGGAGGAATCAACTTGCCTGACTTCAGGCTCTACTACAAAGCCACAGTCATCAAGACAATATGGTACTGGCACAAAGACAGACATATAGATCAATGGAACAAAATAGAAAGCCCAGAGATAAATCCACACACATATGGACACCTTATCTTTGACAAAGGAGGTAAGAATATACAATGGAGTAAAGACAATCTCTTTAACAAGTGGTGCTGGGAAAACTGGTCAACCACTTGTAAAAGAATGAAACTAGATCACTTTCTAACACCGTACACAAAAATAAACTCAAAATGGATTAAAGATCTAAATGTAAGATCAGAAACTATAAAACTCCTAGAGGAGAATATAGGCAAAACACTCTCAGACATAAATCACAGCAGGATCCTCTATGATCCACCTCCCAGAATTCTGGAAATAAAAGCAAAAATAAACAAATGGGATCTAATTAAAATTAAAAGCTTCTGCACAACAAAGGAAAATATAAGCAAGGTGAAAAGACAGCCTTCGGAATGGGAGAAAATAATAGCAAATGAAGCAACTGACAAACAACTAATCTCAAAAATATACAAGCAACTTCTGCAGCTCAACTCCAGAAAAATAAACGACCCAATCAAAAAATGGGCCAAAGAACTAAATAGACATTTCTCCAAAGAAGACATACGGATGGCTAACAAACACATGAAAAGATGATTTTCTTTTGTTTTTAAAATTGATTTAAGAAATTCTAGGAATTCTGATGATCCTATAGTCTGGTGCAGATTTGTTTTCTCCTCTTTCCCAAAGAAGTTTTTTCTGCATTTTCTTCTAATCTCTAACCAAAAAAAAGTTTCTGTTTTCTACCAGACTTTTATACTGAGGGCAACTATCTTGACTTAAACCAGCTCTGTGAAGGTTGAAGTTTTGCCACGTATTAAGAACTGGTTTTACTTATACCCACTCCCTAATCAGAGTCATCGACCTCTTGACCTAGTCTCCTTTCCAGGCCCCCCAAAATGGACATCCTAATTTGAATTGTAGAGCACACTAATTTGAATTGTAGAGACTATGGAAATAACGGGCTTCGTTGGTGGCTCAGACAGTAAAGAATCTGCCTGCAATGTGGCAGACCCAGGTTCAATCCCTGGGTTGGGAAGATCCCCTGCCGATACCCACTCCACTATTCTTCCCTGGAGAATTCCATGAACAGAGGAGCCTCGTGGGCTATAGTCCATGGGGTCTAAAATTGTCACATGCAACTAATACATACACACATGAAAATAAACAATTTTTCCCTTGGTGTCAAAACCAGGTTATGTTTCTGCATCCTTTCCTCCTATCTCCTTAATTGAGGCTAATTTTTCTTAACCTCGGATATTCATTAAAATCTCTTGAGCCTTTTGTTACTCATATGCAGGCCGATGAGAATGGCTAATATATACAGCTGGGGAAAACTGCTTCCTGGAAACATATTTGACCTCTTCTCTTAGATATTTCTAGTATTTGCTCAAAAAATCACTTTCACACTGAGGACTAACCATTTCACCACGTTCAGTTCAGTTCAGTTCAATTCCTCAGTCATATCTAACTCTTTGCAACCCCATAGATGGCAGCATGCCAGGTTTCCCTGTCCATCACCAACTACTGGAGCTTGTTCAAACTCATGTCCATTGAGTCAGTGTTGCCATCCAACCATCTCATCCTCTGTCATCCCTTCTCCTCCTGCCTTCAATCTTTCCCAGTGTCAGGAACTTTTCCAATAAGTCAGTTTTTCACATCAGGAGGCCAAAGTATTGGAGTTTTGTCATCAGCATTAGTTCTTCCAATGAATATTCAGGATTGATTTCCTTTAGAATTAACTGGTTGGACCTCCTTGCAGTCCAAGGGACTCTCAAGAGTCTCCTGCAACACCACAGTTCAAAAGCACCAGTTCTTCGGTGCTCAGCTTTCATTATAGTCCAACTCTCACATCCATACATGACTACTGGAAAAACCATATCTTTGACTAGATGGACCTTTGTCAGCAAAGTAATGTCTCTGCTTTTTATATGCTGTCTAGATTGGTCAGAACTTTTCTTCATAGGAGCAAGTGTCCTTTAGTATCACGGCTGCAGTTACCATCTGCAGTGATTTTGGAGCCCTCAAAAATAAATTCTCTCACTGTTTCCACTCTTTCCCCATCTATTTGCTATGATGTAATGGGACCAGATGCCATGATACTAGTTTTCTGTTGAGTTTTAAACCAATTTTTTCACTATTCTCTTTCACTTTCATAAAGAGGCTCTTTAGTTCTTCTCTTTCTGCCATAATGGTGGTGTCATCTGTATATCTAAGATTATTGATATTTCTCCTGACAACCTTGATTCCACTTTGTGCTTCTTCCAGCTTGCTCTTCACCAGCCCAGGATTTTGCATGATGTACTCTGCATATAAATTAAATAAGCAGGGTGACAGTATACAGCTTTGACATACTCCTTTCCTGATTTGGAACTTGTCTGTTGTTCCATGTCTGGCTCTGTTGTTTCTTGAGCTGCATACATATTTCTCAGGAGGCAGGTAAGGTGGTCTGGTATTCCCATCTCTTGAAGAATTGTCCACAGGTTCTTTGGATCCACAGTCAAAGGCTTTGGCATAGTCAATAAAGCAGAAATAAATGTTTTTCTGGAACTCTCTTTCTTTTTTGATAATCCAACAGATGTTGGCTATTTGATCTCTGCTTCCTCTGCCTTTTCTAAATCCAGCTTGAACATCTGGAAATTCACAGTTCACATACTGTTGAAGACTGGCTTGGAGAATTTTGGGCATTACTTTGTTAGCATGTGAGAGTAGAATATCACATATTCTAACAGCTCTTGGTACCGTCTCTATCCCTCTTTCTTAATCATTTCCAATAGCATTTGTTACCGCTTGACAATTGTTTGTTGTTGCACACTCTTTCTTTCACATATTATGCACAGTCTATGAGAGAGAAATTAGGATGTTTTTCCTTCATTGTCTGTTACCAGTGTTAAAGTAGAGCTTGGCAAATAGAATCATGAAATATTACTGAAAGAAGTGAGTGATCATATACAAGTCTCAGTGTATAACTTGACTGGTAGTATCTAAGGCTCGTGGAAATTTCTGGATGCTAGATTCTGGCTCATTGAACTGGATCTCTGTGACTTCTGTCATCTTCCTTTGGAATGTTCTTTTGCTAGTTTTAAGAGGAAAATGTCTCTTCATTCCACTTCTTAAATCATAATATCTATCCCTAAGAATATTCTTTCCCCTCTTAAGTTTTCTTTAGAACTTGAACATTTAGAACTTAATAACCAGAAGATTTTGCTAAGCTTATTTTTTTTTAACTCTGTATATATTTCCAAATATATACCAAGCAAATCAAAGCTATCCTGCTGAAAGGAAGGGAAAGAGAGGAAATAACACACTCATAAAAACGTATGCAAATAATTTCAAAATATCATCCAGCCACACATATGTTTAATGATGGATTCATATAGATTATTCCAGATACTGATATAAAATATTAAAACATATTCAGCACCAGACTCTGCTTCCTCTTAATAGATCACTAGCATGTATATTTTAAATTGTGATTTATAGTGTGAAAGTAGTTAACATCATTTTAAAAACTTTTGAAATAATCCTCATAAAACAGAAGATAATATTAACAGCAGGAAATGGTTGTTATTGACAATTTGATAAGCTAATACATGCAAGGTGACCTTGTCCTTTCGTACACAGGTAGTTAAGGGTCACAAAATACCATTAAGATTGGTGCAACAATAAATTATTTTGTTATTTGGCAGAAATTCCAAGAGACAAACAGAAGTGAACCTGTGTCACAGAAAGAGTCTGCTCACTGGACAACATATGGAAAGCTAGGAAAATTGTCCTCTCCATGTATCATATTGTCCATATGGACTTGCCATTTCACAAATTTACTGAAGCAATTATGCTCTGAAATCTGGATCTATATAAATTCAGGCATCTCATATGGTTAATGATATTTGGGGAGTTTATTGAGCAATTGACAGTTGGGCAAATGGGGAAAGCATAATAGTAAGTCACTATTAATTTTTTCAACTTCTGGAAATCTACTTCCAATATATTTTATATGTCATCCAAACTTTTGATAAGCTTTATTACATAGTTATTCATTCATTTAATGAGTTTATACAGTCATGAACAATGGACTTTTTAGATGTTTACAAAAATTATGCCAACATTTTAATGCCATGACAACTTGTTGCTGTTTGTTATTGTTGTTGTTGTTTAGCTACTAAGTAGTGACTGACTTTTGCAACCTGATGGACTATAGCCCACCAGGATCCTCTGCCCATGGGATTTCCCAGGTACGAAAACTGGAGTGCGTTGCCATGTCCTCCTTCAGGAGATCTTCCTGACCCAGAAATTGAACCCACGTCTCCTGCATTGGTAGGCAGATTCTTCACCACTAAACCACCAGGGAAGCAAGCCATAACAACTAGCAGGAAGAAAAACTTCTAATAAAAATTATGACATTTATCAGTAAATTCAATAAGGTAGACTAAATAAGATATTTCAGCTCATTCTTAAGTTTACTGTCTGCTTTCTGCTAGAGAACTTATACGAAACCCTGAATATAAAAAGTGCATCATCAACATATTATATTTATTACCATGAAGCTATAAATAATCATAATACTTTACTATCTTACACATTTTACAAATAATATGATAATGTATAATAATGTATTATGAGAAAATATTAAAGAGTTAATTCAAGGAGAAATTTTTTTCAGTCATTAAGAGGCAGAAGTAAAAAAAAAAGAGGCAGAAGTAAAGATGCCTAATCCATTTACATTTATTATAATAATGTTATATAATTTTAATCTAGAAGACCATATTCATTGCATCCAAGATAAAACTTCTTTAATCTGATTTTGGAAAGATGATTAATTCAAGGGATGGAGAAAGGAATTGGAAGTAAACATCATTTGCGCAACTATTTCAAACTCAGATTTTATATTTATCACACTGATTGTGATATAGTCCTATGGACTACCACAAGGGTTCTAAGTGAGAATATGTGCAAAAATTCCAGAAGAGATTTTGTAAAGGCAAATTTTCATACTTCATCCCCAGATGTACTAATGCACTAAGCCCAGAAATCTGAATCATTTAGAAGGTATAGAGATGTTTGACAGATGCCTGATATGTGTAAATATATCTAGCAAGGTAAAAATAAATAGTAAAGGAACAATATAATGAAATATATCTAAATTCTAGAACACAGAAGTAACCACAAAAATATTGGAAAATATTATTCAGATCTGTACACACATATATATACACAAATATTTATGCAAATACATATGTAAATAAATCTAAATGTTTATAGCTGGGTGCATAGATATGTAGATTAATATACTTTGTAAATGGAAAATTCAATAATCTTATGGATACTACTCTATTTAAATATTAGGTTAGTAATACTATTTTTAAATAAAAATAAAATGACAATGTTAAAGGAAATTTTGAACTTCAGATATACATATGTGTATATACGTGAACATATATGAATATCATATATATATATATATACATATCTATGTCACATGCTAGTAAAAAATTGCCAAAAATATAGAATCATGTGGTTGAAATCTGCCTTTTTAACTGGCACTTCTTATAATTTTGACATGCATAATTTTAAAAAAAGTTTATTGGGGCTGTGTAGCCCATCTGAAAGCAAAGAACCTATATTAATATCCTTGTGAAAAAAATCCCACACCCTAAATAAATATAATAAATTTAATGCTATAGTTTGATTTTAGTTCTGAATTCCAATAGCCATTAGGTGAAAGGGTAGAAATGTCCAATTATAAAATAAACAAGTTCTGGGGATCTAATGCACAGCATGGTGAGTATAGCGTATTACGTACATGAAAGTTGCCTATAGTGTAGATTTCAAATGTTCTCACCACAAAAAAAGGGGTAATTATGTGTTGTTATGAAGGCATTAAGTGTATGTATACTTGAAATAAAAGTCCTTTATTAGATATTTTTGCAAATATTTTCTCTTATTCTGTGGTTTGTCATCTAATTCTCTTAGAAGCATCATTCACAGTAGTTTTCATTTTAATAAAGTGCAGCTTATTACTTATTTCTTTCAAACATTACTCCTTTGGAATTTTACCTAAAAGTCAATGTCAATTTCAGGTCATCTAGAGTTTCTTGTACACCATTTTCTAGGAGTTCCATAGTTTTGTATTTTACTATTAAGATTATGATCTATTTTGAGTTCACTTGTGTATAAGTTCTGGGTCTAGACTGACATTTTTTTCTACATGTCAATATAGTTTTTCCAGAACCATTTCTTGAAAAGACTATTTTTACACTATTGCATTCTTTTCCTCTTTTTAAAAGATCAGTTGACTATATTAGATCTACTTTTGAGCTCTTCATTCTGTTTCATAGGTCTATTTATGTATTCTTCACCAATACCATATTATTTTAATCACTGTAGCTATGTGGTAAGTCTTGAAGTCAGATACTATCAATACTCTATCTTCATTCATGTTCTGCAATATTGAACTCGCTATTCTTGATCTTTTACCTTTTCATATAAAATTAAAAACTAGTCAGTATCCACAAAATAAATTTCTGGAATTTTAATTGAGATTATGCTGAATTTTTATATTAAGACACATCTACTTTTTAAAGTAGATTTATGAAGATTTCTTCAAGTAACATTATATATTTTTTTATTTTGAAAAGCAATGAATTTCTCTTAGAATTGCTGATATTTTGCATACATACATGCATAGAAGAGAAGATTAAAATTATCATAACTTACGGCATACTATAACCAATGTTGACTTTTTAAATTTGCACACATACTTATTATACTTTTGTGATCATATAATTTATACTCTATACATGAATACAAGTTATTTTCCACTATACAATAACATGATAATTTTATATATTGATGACTACATTTTCCTATAAATTATATTATTAAATATAATTGAAAAATACATATAACTCTTCTTTAATAAATCCTGCTTATTACTGTCAACTAAATACTGTTAGATTTACATAGGAACCTATCAGTGCCTTTAAATAATTTTTTTATGACTCAGGATTTTGCTTGATAAATGTTGTTTTTTACTTTATTTTACTTTACAATACTATATTGATTTTGCATACTATCATGTAAGAAACAAAGTGCCAGTCTATGTTTGATAAATGATTTTTTTGTCCATCCAAAATATATTAATGTTTGGAGCATGTTTTTTTTTTCTGATTCTTTTCAGTTTTTATTAAAATATACTATATAACTGTCTTATTTCTTGTTGTCATATTTTCAAGTTACTGTGGCTATTTTACTAATTTACAGTCATAATTCTGATTTAATATGAATTGAAATAATTTCCTTTTTTTAATGAATTAGTTTTTTTTTCTTTTTAAAATTTATTTTATTTTATTTTACTTCATTTTACTGAATTAGCTTTTATAGTGGCTCAGAGGTTAAAGCATCTGCCTCCAATGTGGGAGACTTGGGTTCGATCCCTGGGTCAGGAAGATCCCCTGGAGAAGGAAATGGTAACCCACTCCAGTACTCTTGCCTAGAGAATCCCATGGACAGAGAAGCCTGGTAGGCTACAGTCCACCGGGTCGCAAAGAGTCGGACATGACTGAGCGACTTTGCTCACTCGATTAAAACCAAAGCACACTAAGCTATAGAAGGAAATTTATATTTTAGAAATTAGTCTTCATTCAGTTTAATATTATTGTATAATTTGTCACAGGCTGTCTTTGAACATATCTAGCCTGCTTTTGTTGCTTGTTGCAACTTCTATGCATTTTGTATGAGATAAAATATATTAAAGTAGTCTTTTAAAATGGTATTCAGCTTTATAAATTTAATTCCTATGAAACAAATCAGGCTAATTTCAGGAGAGTCAGCATAAGAGATAATCACAACTAAGTGATTTTTGAAAATGAAGAAAGAAGCTATTTGATTTGTACATCATGGCTTTTCTATTGCTAATATATTAGACAGCAAAATTTTTCAATAAAAACTAATAAGCAAAATAAATTGTAGTTATGCAAAGTAAAATTATTTAGTACCTCAAAGCATATTTAATCTTTGGAAAAGATTAAAAGAATTTTTACCTTCCTCAAATCAAGTGATTTTAATGTGCTTAGTTTCTACCTTAGCCTACTTTATCACATCCTTTGCTGATAGATTTTCCATACTTTTATATTCTTAAAACCTGTTTTTATAAATAAAAAGAAGAAATATATATTATTTTACTTATGCTGAGTAAAAGATAGCAACATTGAAAATCCAAATCACTCTGGTCAAATTTTCAAGTTATTTAAAAAATCTAAATGTAAACATCAGAATGCAAGGTCCAGATTCAACCATAACATTCCATTACTTTCATATTTTCCTTTTTCTCTTTATTTTTTAAATAAAAAGAAAAAAGAAAAGAAAAACACCACTTTACTTCTCCAAGCTTGTTATATCCTCATCCCACAGTTTCATGAATTTGAAAATTTCTGAAGAGAAGAATTAGAAGTATTTTTCTTAGCACTGCTAAATTTTTTGTGTTAAATTGAGCACAGGCACATAATTTAAAGATTTATGTTAACATAAGGCAAATTATAGGGCTTCCCTCATAAGTTCAGTTGGTAAAGAATCCACCTGCAAAGCTGAAGACCCCAGTTTGACTCCTGGGTCAGGAAAATCCACTGTAGAAGGGATAGGCTACCCACTCCAGTATTCTTGGGTTTCATTTGTGGCTCAGCTGATAAAAAATTTGCTTACAATGGTGAGACCTGGGTTCTATCCCTGGGTTGGGAATATTCCTTGGAGAAGGTAAACGGTATCAACTCCAAAGAACCCGCTTGCCAATGCAGAATAGGTAAGAAATGTGGATTTTATCCCTGGATCTGGATGATCCCCTGGAGGAGAGCGTGGTGAACCACCAGTATTCTTGCCTGGAGAATCCAATGAACAGAGCAGCGTGGTAGGCTACAGTCCATGAGGTTGTAAATAGTCGGACACGACTGAAGCGACTTAGCACGCACACATGCAGGCATTCTACTGTAGCTAGCTCACACTATGCTCAACTGGAATGATTAGAAAGATGAAGTAAAAGTCAATTGTAGATAAGAAGATCAAATAAATCTCTGAAAATATATCTTGTACCTTTCACAGAACCAACCAAAAATTCCATGTCACAACCATTCTTCAGTGGTTTTCAGTTAGGTTTCCTAAAATCAGTGCAATTTCATGAGCACACTATGTAATCTCCTCAATTTAATCAGAAAAAAAAATGCAATAAATTTCTCACATTTCTTAAAAACATGTATAAGACAGTCATTTTTTCCATTTCACTGAACAAATATATATTAAAAACTGGTTATGTGTTAGTCACTGTGCTCTATCCTGTTGTTACAGTAGACATCATGAAAGCATCTTTCCTGCCTGCCGTGCTTGCACAGATTTCAGAGTCTACTGGGGAAGAGAAATATTAAGAAAATACTTAATCAAAGAAATCATCCTAGTTGTATTAAATGTACTAAACACAATACTAGATAAAGTGGCTTGTCTGAAGAGCCAAGAAAAACTGACACTGAGAGTGAGATACAAGCCTCAAATAAAATGTGCTATAAGAAAGAGAAAAGAGAATGAACCATAATAAAGATAACTATGAATTTATATAAAAACACAAGCTGTTTTCTGGATACTAACCTTTTTCAGCTTATGTTCTAATTAGATTACATTTAAGAAATTGAAAGCTATATTAGTTTTTCCTATAAGTGCCATTCAGAACTACTCCCTATTATACAGATCCCCTGAAAAAGATGTCAAATTGATCTTCAGTTCATGAAGGGAGCCCTTGAAAAGATGTAGATTGCTGATGGAGAAACTTCTAAACTGTCTAATTTAGTATGATACAGTGAAATGTGAAGCTATTAGTTGTTCAGTCCTGTCCACCTTTCTGGGAACCCATGGACTGTAGCCCATCAGGCTCTTCTGTCCATGGGGTTTTCCAGGAAAGAATACTACAGTGGGTAGCCATTCCCTTCTCCAAGGGATCTTCCTGACTCAGGAATCAAACCCAAGTCTTCTGCATTGCAAGCAGATTCTTTACTGTCTGAGCCATCAGGGACGCTCATAATACAGATGACCTAAGATTAAAATTAAGGAAGCCAACCAGAGAATAAAAAGCCTATTTTAAACCTTGGAGGAAAAATAAGTTGTGCAAATAATTCTTTCACCTAGTCAACTATTTAAACATATTCTTAACACAAAATGTAGCAATAATGACAAAAACAAAAAGGTTGCTGCTGCTGCTGCTAAGTCACTTTAGTCGTGTCCGACTCTGTGCGACCCCAGAGACGACAGCCCACCAGGCTCCCCCGTCCCTGGGATTCTCCAGGCAAGAACACTGGAGTGGGTTGCCATTTCCTTCTCCAAAAATGGTTGTTAGAGTTTAACAATTCAATTTAAGCATCTACTCTCTACACAGAGTACAACTGAGCTTTTTTTTTTTTTTTTGCTTAATAAGATTACATCATTTAATAGTCAGTATGGTTCATGGGTTAAGAGCGTGGATTTTTCTAATCATACATATTTCTTGTCTTTGCTCCAAAGCAGTGTGACCCTGAGCAAGTTACTTTAATCAAAATGATCTTTGTCAGTGAGTTGAGGAAAAAAAATATTAGATTTTACAACTGAAATAAGCCCTGTAAGAACTAAATGTAAATCAATTAGTATGATGCATAGCACAATGTTCAATATATGCTAAATGAGAAAGTGCATGTTGCTTAAGTAAATATCACCTAAAATACTATATACAGCTTAGCTGATAGCATTAATGTAGTTTGGGTTTCCCAGTCAGTGCTAGTGGTAAAGAACCTGCCTGCCAATATAGGAGAGGTTAAGAGACAAGAGTTCAATCCCTAGGTCTGAACAATACCCTGGAGGGGGAAATGGCAACCCATGCCTGTATTCTTGCCTGGGAAATCCCATGGATGGAGGAGCCTGGCAGGCTACAATCATTGGGGTCGCAAAGAGTTGAACTTGACTGAGCAACTGAACACAAAGCACATTAATATAGTTTAATTTACCATTCATTTGTTTTTAGATATTTCAGATATTTGCTTTCATGGCAGATTTTAAAAATGTACTTAATAAATATCATAGCTATATTTATGGATGTTTACTAAGAGTAGTTTAGGAACTACAGTATATGGAATTCTTAGGCTTCTCACACATATTGAAAATTTATCAGCAAACAACATGATTGCAGCTCACCCTGCCATTAGCAATGTCAAGTAGTATTCACCTCACTATTCCTTTCATAACCCTGCATATTTATGTTCTTTCTGTGTCTAATTTAAGTTTTCTAGTGTGATGGATAAACACGATACCACATTATTTTAATTAAAATTGTTTTGAACAGTAATAAAGTTGAACATTTTACCAAAAGTGATGTTTGAAATTTGATGCAACATTTACATAATAGCATGTTGTTATTATGCCCTATATAGATGGTTTTCAAAAGATGGCCCTCTGATGCTGTATTCCTTGATTGCCACCTTTAGAAATTAATTACTTTTTGTTTATACTTCTTCTTCTTAAATTACAATAAATCGTGTCATTCTTGCAAGTTCTTACACAGACTTAATTGCTTCTTTGAAAGGTTTGCCAGATATATCAAGCCAGTTCATTAATGCACAGATGATTCCTTCACATTAAGAAAGACACATTGGAGCACCACAAATGTCAAGTCAGTTATTATGAACGAAAAGCAGAAAATGGCAACCATCAAAAGGTGAGCCCTTATTCAGGCGGGACCAAAAATAAAACTGCAGTAACTCCTTTGTGTGATAATGGAGAGATATTAGATTATTTTAAGGTCATGCAAGGAGAATCTTTCATTTGTCAGCTATGTCCCTTTGCAGGGGATTTTTTTTTTTTTCTTTGTCTCATGATTGTATTCACAAATCAGTCCAAAAGGAACAGTGGGTTTTACCCCTGTAATTCATTTATTTGGATCTCTTTGCCCAAATATTTGAGTCACTATTATTTCCAAGTACATTTAGATGTTTGTCTTTGCTTTAAGTTATTTAGAATTTAATAGGAAGGGTCAAAATGAAAATATCATTATATATTTTTTAAAATAGACAAAATGCACTAACAGTAATAATGAAAAAGGACTATGCATAGAGGTTTGTAAATTCAGAATTACTGGTGGCTCTAAATTTCATCTGAATGAGGTCAATATATTCATATTTCATTTGACATTAGAAAATACTCAAAAAGAGCATATAAATAACAATTTAAACATTGACATAATATATATTTATCTATTCCATCTGCCTTTAAAAGAATAAATAATGAATTAAAATTATGCATCAATGATTAAGACATACTTCCTCTTCAGTTCAGTTGCTCAGTCATGTCCGACTCTTTGAGACTCCATGAATCGCAGCACGCCAGGCCTTCCTGTCCATCACCAACTCCTGGAGTTCACTCAGACTCACATCCATCGAGTCAGTGATGCCATCCAGCCATCTCATCCTCTGTCATCTCCTTTTCCTCCTGCCACCAATCCCTTCCAGCATCAGAGTCTTTTCCAATGAGTCAACACTTTGCACGAGGTGGCCAAAGTACGGGCATTTCAGCTTTAGCATCAGTTCTTCCAAAGAAATCCCAGGGCTCTTTTGTTGACCATGATGGCTACTCCATTTCTTCTGAGGGATTCCTGCCTGCAGTAGTAGATATAATGATCATCTGCGTTAAATTCACCCATTCCAGTTCATCTAGGTTCACTGATTCCTAGAATGTTGATGTTCACTCTTGCCATCTCCTCTTTGACCACTTCCAGTTTGCCTTGATTCATGGACCTGACATTCCAGGTTCCTATGCAATATTGCTCTTTACAGCATCGGACCTTGCTTCTATCACCAGTCACACCCACAACTGGGTATTGTTTTTGCTTTGGCTCCATCCTTTCATTCTTTCTGGAGTTACTTCTCCACTGATCTCCAGTAGCATATTAGGCACCTATGGACCTGGGGAGTTCCTCTTTCAGTATCCTATCATTTTGCCTTTTCATACTGTTCATGGGGTTCTCAAGGCAAGAATACTAAAGTGGTTTGCCATTCCCTGCTCCAGTGAAACGGAGCAGAGCTTCTGTCAGACCTCTCCACCATGACCTGCCCATCTTGGTTGGCCCCACGGGCATGGCTTAGTTTCATTGAGTCAAGGCTGTGTTCCTAGTGTGATTAAATTGACTAGTTTTCTGTGAGCATGGTTTCAGTGTGTCTGCTCTCTGATGCCCTCTTCCAATACCTACCATCTCACTAGGGTTTCTGTTACCTTGGATGTGGGATATCTCTTCATGGATGCTCCAGCAAAGCACAGCCACTGCTCCTTTCCTTGGACGAGGGGTATCTCCTCACCATTGCCCCTCCTGACCTTGAACGTGGAATAGCTCCTTTTAACACTTTGAAAAAGACAAGTTCCATAATATAATTTCAAAGTTAATATTACTTCAATATAAAAAGATTTATTTTGAGTGATTATGGCAGAACCAATACAATATTGTAAAGTAATTAACCTCCAATTAAAATAAATAAATTTAAATTTAAAAAAACTAATAAAAATATTTGTATATAACTTGTGTGCCAGGAGGGATATGCAGGAAACAAAAATAGGGGAAAATCCTAGATTCATTAGATTTATATTTTAGTGAGTGAAGAGAGTAAGCAACAGAAATAGCAAACTATATAGTAACCAAAAGGAGATGATTCTATAGAGAAGAAATATGAGAAAGGACGGTAGGAATTAGAAATTTGGAGTTAGCACAGTTTTACCTCTAGCTGTATAAGAAGTCCTCCCCAAGGCTGTGATCCCTGAACAAAGCTATGAAATTTCTAGGGAAAAATTATTCCAGATGGAGGGATGAGCACATGCAAAGACACTGTGACCTTATAATTATTATATTTCTATGTAAAAAAAGATTAATCTTACTAGGGTAGAATATATAATTGGTAGAAAAATATGTTTGTGCAGATGGGATTACAAAGATTCAGCTAATTATTTGGTAAATAATAGAAGGTACTATATTATTATGCTGCATTTTGTATAAATTTAGCACTTATGAACTGCAAAATATATTACCACCTGTAACCACATATCACATATCACATGCTGGTCCTAGAATTCAGCCTGAGCATCAGTGGTCACTCCCAAACACTATTTTCCTATTTTAGTGCAAAGTAAGATTCATAAACAACTTCTTTAAAAGTTCAGCTTTAAAAAGAAATAAAAAACTTAGCCATGCAAAACACTGGGTACTTTAAGCAAATATTACCTTCTTTTTTAAAATTTGTGTTTCTCAAAGGAGTTCTTAGTAAAATTTGCAGGTAAAAATGTTAATGGGAAGAAAGTAATAGGAGTCTTAATTAAACCCATATTTTTGTTGCAGCAGGAATATTTTAATAGACTATTATTCATAAATTTTTATTCTGATAAACTTAAAAATTATGAAAGAGTGAAATTGCTTTATTCATTCATAACTATTAAAATCAGAAACAAACCAGGTTTATAAATAAGACACAGGTAATATTAAAAGTTTCATAATTAAAATTATCAATACTCATCCATCATGAAAAGTACTTTTGTTAAAACTAAAAATTCACCATTGCAATGAAAAGAATAAAATACTTAGGAATACATCTGCCTAAAGAAACTAAAGACCTATATATAGAAAACTATAAAACACTGATGAAAGAAATCAAAGAGGACACTAATAGATGGAGAAATATATCATGTTCATGGATCAGAAGAATCAATATAGTGAAGATGAGTATACTGCCCAAAGCAATCTACAGATTCAAGGCAATCCCTATCAAGCTACCAGCGGTATTTTTCACAGAACTAGAACAAATAATTTTAAGATTTGCAAGGAAATACAAAAAACCTCAAATAGCCAAAGCAATCTTGAGAAAGAAGAATGGAACTGGAAGAATCAACTTACCTGACTTCAGGCTCTACTACAAAGCCACAGTCATCAAGACAGTATGGTACTGGCACAAAGACAGAAATATAGATCAATGGAACAAAATAGAAAGCCCAGAGATAAAACCACACACCTATGGACACCTTATCTTTGACAAAGGAGGCAAAAATATACAATGGAGTAAAGACAATCTCTTTAACAAGTGGTTCTGGGAAAATGGTCAACCACTTGTAAAAGAATGAAACTAGATCACTTTCAACACCACACACACACAAAATAAACTCAAAATGGGTTAAAGATCTAAACTTAAGATCAGAAACTATAAAACTCCTAGAGGAGAACATAGGCAAAACACTCTCCGACATAAATCACAGCAGGATCCTCCATGATCCACCTCCCAGAATTCTGGAAATAAAAGCAAAAATGAACAAATGGGATCTAATTAAAATTAAAAGCTTCTGCACAACAAAGGAAACTATAAGAAAGGTGAAAAGACAGCCTTCTGAATGGGAGAAAATAATAGCAAATAAAGCAACTGACAAGCAACTAATCTCAAAAATATACAAGCAACTTATGCAGCTCAATTCCAGAAAAATAAACGACCCAGTCAAAAAATGGGCCAAAGAACTAAATAGACATTTCTCCAAAGAAGACATACGGATGGCTAACAAACACATGAAAAGATGCTCAACATCACTCATTATCAGAGAAATGCAAATCAAAACCACAATGAGGTACCACTTCACACCAGTCAGAATGGCTGCGATCCAAAAGTCTGCAAGCAATAAATGTTGGACAGGGTGTGGAGAAAAGGGAACCCTCTTGCACTGTTGGTGGGAATGCAAAGTAGTACAGCCACTATGGAGAAGAGTGTGGAGATTCCTTAAAAATTTGCAAATAGAACTGCCTTATGACCCAGCAATCCCACTGCTGGGCATACACACCAAGGAAACCAGAATAGAATGAGACACGTGTACCCCAATGTTCATTGCAGCACTGTTTATAATAGCCAGGACATGGAAACAACCTAGATGTCCATCAGCAGATGAATGGATAAGAAAGCTGTGGTACATATACACAATGGAATATTACTCAGCCATTAAAAAGAATACATTTGAATCAGTTCTAATGAGGTGGATGAAACTGGAGCCAATTATACAGAGTGAAGTAGGCCAGAAAGAAAAACACCAACACAGTATACTAACACATATATATGGAATTTAGAAAGATGGTAATGATGACCCTGTATGCGAGACAGCAAAAGAGACTCAGATGTGTAGAGCAGACTTTTGGACTCTGAGGGAGACGGTGGGATGATTTGGGAGAATGGCATTGAAACATGTATACTATCATGTAAGAAACAAATCGCCAGTCTATGTTCAATACAGGATACAGGATGCTTGGGGCTGGTGCACAGGGATGATCCAGAGAGATGATATGGGGTGGGAGGTGGGAGGGGGCTTCATGTTTGGGAACTCATGTACGCTGTGATGGATTCATGTCAATGTATGGCAAAACCAATACAGTATTGTAAAGTAAAATAAAGTAAAAATAAAAATTTAAATAAAAAATAAAATAAAATAAAAATTCAAAAATGTGGTGAAATAATTTTTCTAGTGAAAGAATCAATTATTTTTATTTATACTAGCATCTTTTGAATATGATAAAAAAATACTTGTAGCATCATTGTTACTGTCATTACTTGACTTTTTAAACATGTGTATATCATTTGCATGAATTATGCATTTAATAAAATACTATTGATAAAGTACAAAGTATTTAATAAAGTACCAAACAGAATGATGAATGTTTGAGGCACTACTTAAACTTGTCCCAAAGATTATTTATGACTGGCTTCCATAGTAAAAAAAGTGGTTCAATTTCAAATGTAAAAACTTGGAATTGATCAAAGCTTAGATTCTTTGTATGACTTTGTCCCTCATTATACCATTTAAGTATTTTTGTCTTTGACCTAATAAACTGCTATGTAATGTCTTAAGATGACTTAATTTTCAGAATACTTGTTCCTAAGTTACTATAAAAATGTCCTTTGTGTAGCCACCTCATTTCATTTGATCATCACTGTGCTCAAATGTCCTCATAAATTTAAAAGCAAACCCACATGTGGGTAGTAAATTCATTTATTTTACCTTGCTAATAATTCAATTTGGATGATTCAGAATATATTGGCTGATTTTGTTAGATTAGGATGGAAAACTAAACAAAATAACATTTTTTAAATCCTAATAAACAAACAAAAAAATCCAAGACAGTATGTCACTGGTAGAGTCCTTTAGAAACTTCAGAAGTTTGTAAATCTTTGAAATTCATTGGGTTTGTTCTCTTAGCTATGGGGTTGAATGGTTCTTCCTACAGAACTGAAATAAAGGGTCCTGGGCTGGAAAGTCTTACACCATCAAGTACATTCCAGTCAAATCATCAAACTGTCAAATTGCCTCTTCTCATCAATATATCTTCACTGATAAGATAATAACAAAGAAGAAATAAAGTCTAGTTTTTAGTACTAACCGTCCAGGTGGTGAAATCATAAGAGAAACAGAATGAAGGTTAAGCCGATGGTACATAAAATAAAACATTGGCCTTTAAACTCCTAGTCCAGTATATTTTTTTCAAGAAGTAATCTGTAGCATTTACAATACTAAACAGCTCACCATCATGACTAAAAAATCCATATCAGACAACTCTAGTATTGCCCTTGGCTGGCTAAGGCAGCAGCATCAGCATAATGAATTCGACACTTTACTAGGCAGCAGTTAGATAAACTTCCCAGCACACAGGTGGACCACACCAGGACCAAAAGTTTCATTGAACTTCTAAGAAATATGAAGTAATTTTCTAGCATCGTGTAGAAGAAAGCAGATTTAGCTTTTTTCCAAAGCAAATTTAACAATGCATGGATGAAATATGACTACAAAGGAAACAAAATACTATATCAAACCTATAAAGTCTCTTGGACTGCAAGCAGATCCAACTAGTCAGTCTTAAAGGATATCAGTCCTAATTATTCATTGGAAGGACTGATGCTGAAGCTGAAACTCTGATATTTTGGCCACTGATGAGAAGAACTGATTCATTGGAAAAGACCCTGATGCTGGGAAAGATTGAAGGTAGGAGGAGAAGGGGACAATAGAGGATGAGATGTTTGGATGGCATCATTGACCTAATGGACATGAGTTTAAGTAAGCTCTGGGAGTTGGTGATGGATAGGGAACCCTGGCATGCAGCAGTCCATGGGGTCACAAAGAGTCGGACATGACTAAATGACTGAACTGAACTGATTCAATAAATATAAAGCCCTAAGGAAAATTTTAATAAAAATATTTACTTGCAATGTTATCAATATATATAATAGCAGACCTACATTTTATCAAGATCATGTAGAAGCAGTGGGGCGGTCAGATCTGAACTAAATATTTCAGTACCATTTTGGGAACCTGGTAGAATGGGGTCATTCTGGCCTCTGGTGATTAGCTTTATTGCCTCATATAATTTGCTCAAGTCAACAAAATTGAAGAAGTGCTGTGAATTTGGACATAAATTCTAATAGCCAATAAATAATATGTAGTCTTCTTTCCCTCGGCCACAACAATCAGCGATAATCTAGACAGTGACCGACCATCCCCATACCCTGGCAGCCTGGGTCCCAGAATGATAAAGACAGAAAGCAGAGTTCCCCTCCAGACCAACATGAACATGTTATTTTACTCTTCTGAGATTTTGTGATCGCTTGTGTCTTACCCAAGCATGTTCCTAAGGCTACTAATTGATGCAATTAATATTTGTGAAACAATTTATTTATAGCTAATTTTATTATAAATGATTTTCAGAATTTACATTTTGTTACTTAAGTTTCCAATGGTAAGATGAAGACACTAACCGCATCATTTTTATCTTATCGAATGAAACATAAAATAATTGTATATATTTTTATAAGTTGCATATAAAACTGTAGCAGATTTCTCTTTCTTTTGTTATTTATCTTGAAAAATGCAAACTGTTTCTTCTATGTGTTTGTTCAAGTTCTTCTTTGGAAAAGTAGATAATATAACTGGTATAATATCATTCTATCACAGTAGTTTGGTAATTGACACTTGGTATGTATGAAATATAGATAAAAATGAACAAGAAGTCCATCATTAGTCATTAGTTTTAGAAAATATTGAGCTTGATGCTTGTAATTAGAAAAATAACAAATGAAGCCCAAAGTTAACAGGAGGAAGAAAATAGCAAAGTTCAGAGCCAAAATAAATAAAATGGAAACAAAAAGAAGTTAAAAAAAATCAATGAAATATGCTTTGTATCTTTCACAGCCTCTGTCAGAGGTGTCCCCTAGTGCCCTCTCTGTACCGGCTTGTGTCTCTGCGGTCACTGGTACCTTGCCGCTCCTGCTTGCTGCCTGCATCACCTCTGTCAATGGCAAGGCTACTAGAGACACAGGGGTTGTGGGATTCTCTGCCATGCTCACGGTCACCTGGATTGTAGGCTTTGCTACCACTGGGGGAAAGGAGGTTAGGGAAGTGTGAGGTTCATGGTCAGTGCTGAATTGCAGACAGGGAGGGCTGAGTCATGGGCACCTCCACACCTGGAGTGATGTGATTCTAGGCCTTCTCTGCCCGGTTCCCTGGGGCACTGTCACCCCTGAAGCTGGGGCAGCTGGAATTCTGTGCACAGCTTTTTCTGCTGCTACTGGGTTCTCTGGGGCTGCAGGCTCAGTGGCCACAGTTGGGGGATCAGAATGGCAGTCACCCTCTCCTCTATTCCTCTGGTTCTGCATCCTCTGTGTATTCTAGTATCCTAGTCCACGTACTTCAGACAGAACTTGTGGAACTTTCATGTCCTGGTGTGTTAGGCAGAGGAAAATTTGTGGAGTTATGGATGCTTTATGGTTGTAGATTGAAGGTGAGAGACAAAGGGAGACCCTCACATGGTCATGATGCTGATGTCACTCCCCAAAATTTCATTTTTAATTACTTTTTAAAAAAATTAAAAGGTACTGTAATATAAGCCATATTGAGTGTTGTCGTCGTTTAGTCACTAAGTCATGTCCGACTCTTTTGCTACACTATAAACAGACTATAGCCCATCAGGCTCCTCTGTCCATGGGATTCCCCAGGCAGGAACGCCAAAATCAGTTGCCATTTCCTTCTCCAAGGGATCTTCTCAACTGAGGGATCAAACTCATATCTCCTGCATTGGAAGGTAGATTCTTTACTACTGAGCCATCTGGGAAGCCCATACTGAAAGTGCATAAATGTAAATTAAAAACATATTTAGAACACAATTTCTAAAGGTCTAAAGAGCTTCATAATCAAGGTCTTTATGTATTTATAAATTATCACAGAATTTACTTGCTGATAAAGAGCACAATGATTATGAAACAGGTAAGAAGAACACCATTCTTCATATGGTTCTATGAAAATTACATATACAAAAACACACACTGTTTAAAAATAAGAATAAAAGAACATAACATAATCTGGGGTACATTTTCATTTGTTGTGTATGTTGTGCTGTGTAGTCGCTAACTCATGTCTTTTTTGTGACCACATGGATTGTAGCCCACCAGGATCCGCTGTCCAGGGGATTTCTCAGGCAAGAATACTGGAGAGGGTTTGCCACTTCCCTCTCGAGGGAATCTTCCCAACCCAGGGATCAAACCCTCCACTACTGCTTGACTAGCAGCTTCTTTACCACTGAGCCAATGGTAAGCCACATCTTCATTTACTTGAGTGTAAATGAACTGAAAATTGTGCTTCATAGACTTTCAAAGGACTTCATTATTGCCTGAGAAGATGTGATAAAGAGATTCAACCTCTGCATCTATCTCTAGCTTGAGAGTGTAAAACGTTAGCCAGTAGAAACAGAAGTAGTTACAAGAGTTAAATGTTCTGGGATTGGGGATGCTTATCCAACTGTCACATTCATTTAACAGAATGCATCAAAGCAGCTTGTGGATATGAACAGCAGCACACACAACCTAGAGAATGAGGATACCTATACTTACAGCATAGTAAGAGCACATCATGGTGAAGTTATAATTCTAGAATATTGATCCTGCAAATTCACTCAAAGAATGATGCAAATCACAAATATCCTGAAAACCAAGCATATGGATTTCTTGGCCCACTCTCATCCTAAAGATACAATTTTTCTGTTGCAAACCAAAGGAATTTAATTTTAACTCATCAAGTTAAACTCAGCAACTCATTGAGTGTTTCTTATATATCCAGCAGAACACAACTTCACTGGAATAAAACTCTCATTTTTACATTTAGAAAACTTATTGATACAGATAGAAGATTTTCTGGCTTTAGCTGCTCAATAAACTCACCTAAAGCTTTACATATGAGATGGGGAAAGGTAACTCTTTGAGACCCCATGGACTATATAGTCCACCTGTTGTCCATGGCATTCTCTAGGCAAGAATACTGGAGTGGATAACCATTCCTTTCTCCACAGGATCGTTCCAACTCAGGGACTGAACCTGAGTCTCCAGTATCACAGGCAGATTTTTTTACTGTCTGAACCACCAGAGAAACCCTTATATAACATACTGAGCTGTAACTTGTTGCAGGAATATTAAGCTTATAGGAAACCTATTTAAATATTTTCTCATCTAGTTAGAAGTTAGTAGTTGAATTTCTAAAAATGCAAAATTACTGTGTCCCTTTATTATTACTATAAAACTATTTATGCATATCAAACCTACAATAAAATCTGATATTGAAATGCAAAATCTTTTATGAAATATGTGTGATGGCAAGTAGGGAATTGAGTCAATTTAGTTAAGATCGTCTCTTAAGTCTTAAGAGATCAATGTTTCTATGTTGGCTTTGTGTAAGTAATTAATTGTGAGATCCCAGAATCTTAGTAAAAGAATTATATAAGAAAGTGATAATTTACTCCTTCATATTACTGTATGTCTTTTGGATAAACGATCAAATGAAAGATAACCACTGTGATCTGAATAAAGCTTTGATGTAGAGGGACTTGTGAGAAACGTGCTTCTGATAAAAACATAAGGGCAATGAACCCTGGCCATGGGGTGTTATTCATCCATATTTCAATGCAATTCATTGTATTTTAGGATGTTTTATTTTACAAGATAAAAGTAAAAGTCTTGTGAACATTTGCAGTCATTAAGAAGAGTTCGCTTGTTATTTTGGTTGAGCTTGTTTGATCTTTGTCCTCTCATTAACCTCTCTTCATATTTACTTACTTGTGTTGCAACGATGGCTTTCTAACTTATTTTTCATTCCCTTTTATCTGGCCACTTGAGTAAAAATTAGGTCAGAGTAGACAGTTAAACTTTTGATGTTGTTATAATAGGATAGAGTTTGACAGGTGAAAAATCAAGGGAGGTCTAAATTCTTCGTGTATCTGACTAAAGCAAAATATAAGTCTAGTAAAGAATTCAAACTGGTAACTACATATCTTGGTAATGCATATGCTAACTTAACATTGAATATGTAAATACCCTGAAGGAATTAGCTCTTCAGTATGTACTTAATTTGAGTACTGGTCAATTCATTTGGTTCAATTTATAGAATCAATTTTTTGAGGAAGAAAATTTAAAATTTTAGAGAAACAAAAAATACATCACAGTTTAAAATATACTGAAAGAGTAAAAAACTCTTAAACCCTCTTCCAGTTGATGATGGGAGTTATGGATTTTATATATCTGAATAATGGTTATTTTTTCTTAATTTTTGACATATTTATACAAGGTGTGTACAATTATACTTGTCAGTTTTAACTGTAATAATAAATGATGCTTACTAGTCAATCTGATCACATGGACAACAGCCTTGTCTAACTCAGTGAAACTAAGCCATGCCGTGTGGGGCCACCCAAGATGGACAGGTCATGGTGGAGGGGTCTGACAGAATGTCACTAAAGCATCTATTTCTGCTTTATTGACTATGCCAAAGATGTTGACTGTGTGGATCACAATAAACTGTGGAAAATTCTTAAAGAGACGGGAATCCCAGACTACCTGACCTGCCTCTTGAGAAATCTGTATGCAGTCGGGAAGCAACAGTTAGAACTGGATATGGAACAACAGACTGGTTCCAAATAGGAAAAGGAGTAGGTCAAGGGTGTATATTGTCACCCCACTTATTTAACTTATATGCCAAGTACATCATGAGAAACACTGGGCTGGAGGAAGCACAGGGAGGCCTGGCATCCTGCGGTTCATGGGGTCGCAAAGAGTCAGACACGACTGAGCGACTGAACTGAACTGAATTGAAATGATGCTTACACTTGGTGATTTAATATTAGAACAATTTTTTCTTCACAAATCTATAGGTCATTGGACAATGTTGACAATTGGATTTGGCTTTGAATGATCTTAGTTTAGAACATTCATGTGCCTATGGTAAGCTTGAGTTGTGTGTTTAGTTGCTCAATCGTGTCCGGTTATGGGTGAGTTAAGACTGACTTATCTCCAATAAATTCATTCACATTACCTATTAGCTAGTGGAATCAAGTGGGTGTGTATTGCATGTCTTACAAAAAAAAATCTAACAAGATAGCCTGAATTTATACTCATGGCACAGTAGGGTTCTAATAAACATATCAGAAGTCTGTAAGATTTGATGCTGGGGTTCAGAATTGGTGGATTGCCATTTGACTGCATCATATTAGTCAAAGTAAACCACAAGACAAGAGAAGATTCAAGGGCTAGGGAAGTTAAATTTCTTTGATGGAAATAATTGCAAAGATAAACAGCAAGAAAGTATGGATAAAGGGTAAACAATCATTGTCATATTATATGTATACATATGTCTTGTGCATTTGTATGTATGTATGTGTATATATCAAAGAAGGCAATGGCAACCCACTCCCGTACTCTTGCCTGGAAAATCCCATGGACGGAGAAGCCTGGTAGGCTGTAGTCCATGGGGTCGTGAAGAGTTAGACACGACTGAAGCAATAGCATGTGTGTGTGTGTGTATATATATGTATATATGTGTATATATATATATATATATATCTTCCTTGGTAACTCAAGTGGTAAAGAATCTGCTTGCAATTCAGGAGACCTCAGTTTGATTCAGGGGTCTGGAAGATCTGCTGGAGAAGGGATAACCTACCCCCTGCAATATTCTTGGGCTTCTCTGGTGGCTCAGCTGGTAAAGAATCTGCCTGCAGTGAGGGAGACCTAGGTTCAATCCCTGGGTTGGGAAGATCCCCTGGAGAATGAAAGTCTACTCACTCCAATTTTATGGCCTGGAGAATTCCATGCACTATTCAGGCTATAGTGTCAGAAGGAGTCAGACATGACAGCAACTTTCACTTTCACTTTCATATATATAAACGTGTGTTATAGTTCCCTTTAAAGAAGGTGTTAATTGTATAGCATGGGAAGAGGGGGAAAATGCCTTCTCAATTTTTGTTAATATAAAACTTGCAAATTGGAACTAGAGGCTAACTATGACCGTTAATACTATATGTCCCAATATTTAGAGGCAGATGCTAAAGAACGTAATGTCTGAAATTCGCAAGACAAAATAGTAACGGAGATCTCTCAGGAAAAAGTCTATAATCATAGAAATCATCAAGCTGCGGGGATTTCAGTTCAGATCAGTCTCTCAGTCATGTAGGACATTTTGTAACTCCATGGACTACAACATGCCAGCTTATTTGTTCAACACCAACTCCTGGAGCTTGCTCAAACTCATTTCCATCATGATGCTATCCAACCATCTCATCCTCTGTGGTCCACTTCTCCTACTCCCTTCATGTCCCTCCCAGCATCAGAGTCTTTTCCACTGAATCAGTTCTTCACATCAGGTGGCCAAAATATTGGAGTTTCAGCTTCAGCATCAGTCCTTCCAATGAATATTCAGGATTAATTTCCTTTAGGATGGACTGGTTGGATCTCCTTGCAGTCCAAGAGACTCTCAAGAGTCATCTCCAATACCACAATCAAAATCATCAATTCTTTGGCACTCAGCTTTCTTTATAGTCCAACTCTCACATCCATACATGACTAATGGAAAAGCTGTAGTTTTGACTAGACAGACCTTTGTCAGCAAAATAATGTCTCTACTTTTTAATATGCTGTCTAGGTTGATCATAGCTTTTCTTCCAAGGAGCCAATGCCTTTTAATTTCATGGGTACAGTTACTATCTGCAGTGATTTTGGAGCCCAAGAAAATAAAGTCTCTCACTGTTTCCATTGTTTCTCCATGTATTTGCCATAAAGTGATGGGACTGGATGCCATGATCTTTGTTTGTTTGTTTTTTATAAACTTTATTTATTTATTTATTTTCATTTTACTTTACAATACTGTATTGGTTTTGCCATACATTGACATTAATCCACCACGGGTGTACATGAGTTCCCAATCCTGAACTCCCCTCCTACCTCCCTCCCCATACCATCTCTCTGGGTCATCCCAGAACACTAGCCCCAAGCATCCTGTATCCGGCATCGAACCTAGACTGGGGATTCGTTTCTTACATGATAGTATACAAGTTTCAATGCCATTCTCCCAAATCATCCCACCCTCTGCCTCTCCCACAGAGTCCAAAAGTCTTTTCTATACATCTCTGTCTCTTTTGCTGTCTCGCATACAGGGTTATCGTTACAATCATTCTAAATTCCATATATATGTGTTAGTATACTGTATTGGGGTTTTTCTTTCTGACTTATTTCACTCTGTATAATCAGTTCCAGTTTCATCCATCTCATTAGAACTGATCTTTGTTTTTATAATGTTGAGTTTTAAGCCAGCTTTTTCTCTCTCCTCTTTCACTTTCATCAAGAAGATCTTCAGTTTTTCTTTGCCTTCTACAAAAAGAATGGTGTCATCTGCATATCTTAGGTTACTGATATTTTCTCTGTAATCCTGATTGCAGCTTGTGCTTCATCCAGCCTGGCTCTGTATATAAGTTAAATAAGCAGGATGACAATATACAGCCCTGATCTACAGCCTGTACAATATACATCCGATCCCAATTTGTAACCAGTCTGTTGTTCCATGTCCAGTTCTAACTGTTGCTTCTTGACAGCATTCAGATTTCTCAGGAGGTAGGTAAGGTGGTCTGGTATTCCCATCTCTTGAAGAATTTTCCACAGTTTGTTGTTATCCACACAGTCAAAGGCTTTGGCATAGTCAATAAAGCAGAAGTAGATGTTTTTCTGAAACTCTTTTGCTTTTTCAATGATCAAATAGATGTTGGCAATCTGATCTGTGGTTCCTCTGATTTTTCTAAATCCAGCACGAACATCCAGAATTTCATGGTTCACACACTGTTGAAGTCTGACTTGGAGAATTTTGACCATTAATTTGCTAGCATTTGGGATGACAGTTATCATGCAGTAGTTTGAACATTCTTTGGCATTGCCTTTCTTTGGGATTGGAATGAAAACTGACCATTTCCAGTCCTGTGGCCACTGCTCAGTTTCCCAAATTTACTGGCATATTGAGTGCAACACTTTCACAGCATCATCTTTTAGGATTTGAAATAACTCAAGTGGAATTTCATCTCCTCAACTAGCTTTGTTAATAGTGATGCTTTCTAAGGCCCAACTGATTTCACACTCCCAGATATCTGATTCTAGGTGAGTGATCACACCATCAGGCTTGTCTGGATCATGAGTATCTTTTTTTGTACAGTTCTTCTGTGTATTCTTGCCACCTCTTCTTAATATCTTCTGCTTCTTTTAGGACCATACAATTTCTGTCCTTTGTTGTGTCCATCTTTGCATGAAATATTCCCTTGGTATCTCTTATTTTCTTGAAGTGATCTCTAGTCTTTCGTATTCTATGTTTTCCCCTATTTATTTGCATTGATCATTGAGGAAGGCTTTCTTATTTCCCCTTGCTGTTATTTGGAACTCTGCATTTAAATGGGTGTATCTTTCCTTTTCTCCTTTGCCTTTATGTTTACAATAGCCAGGACATGGAAGCAACCTAGATGTCCATCAGCAGATGAATGGATAAGAAAGCTGTGGTACATATACACAATGGAGAATTACTCAGCCATTAAAAAGAATACATTGGAATCAGTTCTAATGAGGTGGATGAAACTGGAGCAGATTATACAGAGTGAAGTAAGCCAGAAAGAAAAACACCAATACAGTATACTAACACATATATATGGGATTTGGAAAGATGGTAATGATAATCCTGTATGCGAGATAGCAAAAGAGACACAGATATAATAGAAAAGACTTTTGGACTCTGTGGGAGAGGGAGAGGGTGGGATGATTTGGGAGAATGGAATTGAAACATGTATGCTATCATGTAAGAAACGAATCGCTAGTCTAGGTTCGATACAGGATACAGGATGCTTGGGGCTAGTGCACTGGGATGACCCAGAGAGATGATATGGGGAGGGTGGTGGGAGGGGGTTCAGGATTGGAAACTCATGTACACCCGTGGTGGATTAATGTCAATGTATGGCAAAACCAATACAGTATTGTAAAGTAAAAAAAAAAAAAAAAAAAAGTAAAAAATAAATAAAAAATCTTCTTTGCCTTTAGCTTCTCATTTTTTCACAGCTATTTGTAAGGACTCCTCAGATCACCATTTTACCTTATTGCTTTTATTTTTGTGGGGGTTTGAGTTTCTATAAATAGTTATAAATTGGAGGATTTGGCTTTATATAAATTTCTCTAGTAACCAAGATAGATATTCTTGATCAAGTGGCTATTTTGAAACAAAGGAGGATAATTAAAGGGTAGTAACATTTTGAGTGGAGAAGGCAATGGCACCCCACTCCTGGAAAATCCTACTCTTGCCTGGAAAATCTCATGGATGGAGGAGCCTGGTAGGTTGCCGTGCATGGGGTCACTAAGAGTCGGACATGACTGAGCTACTTCACTTTCACTTTTCACTTTCATTCATTGGAGAAGGAAATGGCAACCCACTCCAGTGTTCTTGCCTGGAGAATCCCAGGGACGGGGAAGCCTGGTGAGCTGCCATCTATGGGGTCGCACAGAGTCGGACATGACTGAAGCGACTTAGCAGCAGCAGCAGCAACAACATTTTGAGAGCAATTGTAATTTGGAAGTTTATAAGGGACTTCTTTAAAGTTTCACTCAGGGTCAGGTGTAGCATAGACTAAATACAAAATTGTACCATTTCTCCAATCTTTCCCCCATCCACATGTTTTACATTGTGACTCTACAACTACTTTCAAGTATTTGAGTCTATTTTCCTATGCCTTGTATCCGGATAGACCTTGTTACAATTTCAGTCCAGTAGAATGAGGCAGGAGGTACCTGTGCCATATCTACCACTCAGTAGACTATGCACACTTATCCTCTTTCATGACACCTGTCTTCCCTGGTGAACAATCTAAGCTGGCCTACAGAAGGATGAGAGCCAGGTCAGTCCAGGAAACCCAGGTGAGGCCCAAAGCTTGTGAGAGAACCAGGCAAAGATGATCACAGCTGATCATGGAAGCATAAAGAATTCCAGTCAAGCCATAGAAACTACAAATTCAATAAGTGATTTTTTTAAGGAACTAGGTTTTAGGTGGATTTTATAAGCAAAAATGGCTGTTAGAATTAGGATCATTGATTAATTCTAAATTACCTTCAAAATTATGCCAGGCAAATCATCTTTTTATATTTTATAGGGTCTACAGTTATAAAATGGAATGATAAAAGCTTATGAATACATTAATAAAAATATAGTCACAATTATATTTTTATACATGGGAAATTTTTTTTTAAAAAGAGCCTAAAGGAATATTTTTATACAAGTGATTGCTAATTAACTAACACATTATTTCAATTAATAAATGGTCAACCCATCCATAACTCTGTGTGGAATAAAATTAAAATACACATAATGATTCTCTTTTATGACATATACATAACAGATACGTGAAATATGATTGTCAGATTAATTTTATGAAAGGCACTGTGTCTTCTGAATTGTTAAAGTACTAATTAAGAATAAGAACCTCCATCACTAATTATATTTTAATTTCAGTAAACTTGTGATCATTTCATCACTGTTAAGGGCTTGTGAATAATTCCCTATAAAAATATCTGTCTTTTTATTATGGAGTATGATCTTTTTTATTAAAATAACAATCTATATTATTAAATGTTTTACAAAATGATGTAAACTATCTTGTGACAGAGATTTAAAATAATATTTTGATAACTCTAATACAGTGAAGATGTAGATGCTGACAAACAGTTTAAATAAGAAACGAGGATACAAAAATTTGAGGGATTGTTGCTTATAAATATATAAATATATATTATCAATAGATAATATTTAGTCTTAGGGATTTGTATTTCAAGGAAGAGGTTATTTCTGACCAATTATTATTTCTTCTGATACAATGGGGCTCTTTGCACTCAAGTGTAGCTACCTAGCAACTATTTATAGGTTAAAGTCCGTGGAAGGGGAAAGGATATTGGTAAATCCTAGTTTTAAAGATTGACTTGAGTGTATTAGACACATGACAACGTGTCTGTACTTTTGAATCCTAATCAATCACTGATGTTTCTAGTTCTCTCCAGGATTCCTTCCAACTCATAAATATTTCATATGAATTTTATTCCAATTTTGGCATAGAGGATTTAGGTAGTCAAAAGATGTGTCAAATAATATTATAAACAGTTTTCAAGTTCATAAACTTTCAATTTGTGGCCAAAACAACACCAAATCATAGGAGTCTGGCTGGGAGCCAAAAGCAAACTATTCACAACTCCTTCATCCACATTTCCCCCATAGCCTTTCTGAGTGACAGTCCCCTTTTTCCATGGAAACTGGAAAAAAAAAAAAAGGCAGCCATATCTGATTTTCCCCTCAGAGATTTTGTCAGTAACAATGAGTCAGATTCTGTCTATAAAAAGCTGAGAAACAAAATAATGACTGGATTCAACAGAAGAACTCATGTTCAAATGGCTTAGGCAGTGTGGGAAAGATTAAAAAAAATGCAGAATTAATATTTTCATATCTCAAAGTTGTTTTAATATTATACATACAGAGTAAACCATAGAACTCCTTAAAGCAAGAGTCACACACTCATATTTCCTTCATGCTCTAGTATTGATTTTATTAATAATGTTTTCCTATCTTCTATTTTCAATACCTCATCTAAATACAGGCATGTCACTGCCCTGGGTTCTATGCCTGAGGCAGTGATTGGTGGGGCAGGGTGTTGCTCTTTTGAGTGCCATTGAGATTTCCAAGTTCCCATGGTGCTTAAGATCTTCTAGGGCCATCAGGCATAGTCTTTGATTCTTTTCTTCAGTGTTTCCCCAGACCTTTTGTCTTCCAGGTTCACTGATCATTGGTTGCTTGAATCAGATATCCTGAAAATATTCAGATCCTTCTTCAGTGTAATTAGCTCAGGGGCCAATTTCCCAGCCCCAGCTTCAACTGATATCTTGGTAAGAGGATCATATCCTCTGTTCATTGCAGAATTTCTTTCATGGGATCATGATTTATTTGAGGGGTTGCCAGAATGTACTGTCCCATTGACTTAAAGTGAATAAATTATATTGTGAGAAAGCCCACAGGAATACATGCTGACCACCACAAAGAAACAGAAGAGGAAGCATGCTAATACTTTTCTGTATTTTCAAACAATTTTTTTTTTTACTGGAAAAGGGAATTATGTAGTTTTGAAATAGATAAAATTGAAACTGAAAATAACAAAACTGTAAATAATTTTAAAGTGGATTGCAGGTATGGAACTAAAGTATGAGAAGGAACTCAAATATAACTGACTTTTGGGACTCAAACACCAGCAGAAGTCATTTGCTGCCTTATAACTTGGTTTCTTTCTACATGTTGGTCCATTTCTCTCATATAAATTCCCCAATATACACACAGTCATGCACATATCAAGGCTCACATGCTTAAAACTTGCCATCAAAAAAGAAAAGAGATGCTGTTATGTCTGTTTGGGCTTCCCTGGTGACTCAGTGGAAAAGAATCCATGTGCAGTGCAGAAGACTACCTGTAATGAAGGAGACATGGGTTTGGTCCTTGGGTCAGGTAGATCTCAAAAAGGAAATGTGAACTTACTCCAGTATTCTTCCCTGGGAAATTCCACAGTAAAAGGAGCCTGGTAGGCTACAGTCCATGGGGTTGCCAGAGTTGGATAAGATTTAACAATTAAATCATCACCACCACCTGTGTGCCTACATATCCTCTCTCTGCTTGTGTATATACCTTGTTTCTGTGCAGTTGCTGTGCTTTTGTTTTGACAGCTCAAAACGTGATATTGAGTTTGGCAGCTAATCAACACATGATTGAAATAGAAGGGATGACCAGTTCCCTATAAGAAGAACTAGTCAAAATAAGAAACTTATTCAGAATTATGGTGGAGGAATCACAGATTACAAATAAATATTCAAAAATTCAGAAAGATATTAAATTGAGAAATTCAATAAAATTAATATTTATTATATGATATTTATTTGAACAATATTGTAGTGTATGAAATAGTTAAATATCCTTAAACAAAACAAGCTATATTGCAAATTCACTGAATGTATAAACATGCAATCTGAGTTGTTGTTTCAGTTTTTACTAATTTGCTTGACTATTGAGATTAAGTCTTTAGGTTTCTTGGGAGTGGATCATCTTCACTTCTAAAGTAGAAGCTTCATTTAGATCATTAAATACTGTTAGTGAAATGGGAAGAAAGTATTGTTTAATCCCTCTGCTTATTGCTCTTCACATCTTTCCAGATGTTAAGGTACCTTCAGAAAGCACTCTGTGATCTTCATGACCAAATTGAAAAACACTAGACTATGTCATCTAGAGCTTCAAATATATTATCAAATCCTCTTTACTATTGCGTCAAACCAAATTGCAATGATAGCAACAGAGAAGCACTTAAGACCTAACAAAAATGACAGACAACTTGAAAAACTGTTGATTGTGTTTTTATTAAGAAATTCTTGCTGTTCATTAAAAGAGATAATAAATATTTTTTAAAATTCCTGATCTTTCTAATTTTGTTTAATGTTGTTTACTCAGAAAGCATTTATGCACTTTTTTTAAAACATTTAGCAGCTTTATTGAAACATTACTTCATCTGGTTTAAAATACAATTCAATGGATTTTAGTATATTTAAGTTAGTGTAACCATCACCACAACCAATGTAAGACCATTTAATAATCTTAAAGATAATCTTTGTCCATATTGGTGATAACTTCTTATTAAATCCCCAACTCTGATTACAGATCACACAGAATTACTCTTGCATTTTCTTCCAAAGGTTTCACAGTTTTAAGACTATCTTAACAATATTAAGTCTTCTGATACATGGACATGGATGGGTTTCCATTCATGTAGGACTTTAATTTCTTTCATAGTATAAATTTTATAACATGGTTGAATATATTCCTAACTATATAATTTTAACACTCTTGGAATTGAAATCAATTATTTAGTTTTATTTTCAGATAATTTTTCAATAGTTTATATAGATAAACTTTATTATTGTTTATTGATTTTGTACTCTGTATGCTTGCTTACTTTATTAGAGCTAATTAATAGTTTTTGTTTGTTTGTTTTGCTTTTTAGTGAATTATTTGGCATTTTCAGTGTTCAAGATCATGTTTTCTCCTCACAGAGAAATGAGAAATATATTGTTCTATATATTGCTTTTCTATCTGGATTGATTTTATTTCATTTTCTTACATAAATGCCCTAGCTAGAACCTCCAGTAAAGCATTGAATAAAAGTAACTAGAGTGAATATTGCTTTCTTTTTTGACCTTAGGAAAAAAGTATTCTCACTGTTATCATTATGTTTGATGCTAGCTATGGATATTTTGTAGATGCTCTTTACCAAGTTGAAGAAGTTTCCTCTATTCTTATTATGTAGGGCATTTTTTTTTTAAATCATGATGGTTTATTGTATTGATGTTTATTTATTCCTTCCTGGGGAAGGAAATGGCATCCCACTCCAGTATTCTTGCCTGAAAAATCCCATGGACAGAGGAGCCTGGTAGGCTACATACAGTCCACGGGGCCACAACGAGTCGGACATGACTGAGTGATTTAACTTTAACTTAACTTTATTGTATTTTAGCAAATGGTTTTTCAACAGCTACTGAAATGATCACATGATTTTGCCTTTAGTTTATTTATCTGATGGATAACATTGCTTGGCTTTCAGATATTAAACAAATGAGAAAAATACTTGTTGGTCATGAGGTGCAACCTATTCTATATGTTGCTGGATTTGGTTTGCTAACATTTCGTTGGGGACTTTTTTGTCAATATTAAGAAAAAGACTCTGTCATCTCTTTCCCTATATTTTTCTGAGACTTGATACCAGAGAAATACTGACTTTGTAGGATAGATGGAGAAATGTTTCTTTTTATTGTTTAAAGAGTTGGTGCAAAATTGGAAATAATTATTTTTCATATATCTTGTAGAATTCACTGTGAAGTCATCTGAACCTGGCATTTTCCAACGTGAGAGGTTTTTGAATCACTGTTTAAACTCTTGAATGGTTATTTATAGAATTTCTATTTCAGTTTGAGGCAATTTCTGTTGTTTGTGTCTTGGTATTCCTATTATATTAATTATTTCAATTTGTTGATGTGCATTTGGTTATAGTATAGGTTTATAATCCTTTTTATTTTGTATATTATCCAGAAATGTACCAACTGTAATTACTTATTTTCATAAATGGAATCTTTGCTCTTGCTGTCTTCATCAATCTAGCTAAGCATCAATTCTTTTTTTTTTTTGCTTATTTCAAATAAACAGCTTTTGTTTACATTGATTTTCTTCACTGCTTTCATTTTTTGATGAATTATCATCACTCAATGAATATTATTTCCTTCCTGCTGCTTGCATTAGGTTTAACTTGCTATTATTTTTCCTTGTTAAGGTGGAGGTTTAGGTTATTGATTTAAAATAATTTTATAATAACCTAAAGATATAAATCTCTGTCTAACTATGGTCTTAGTCATCACATAAGTTTTCATATATGAGCATTTGTTTTCATTTATATCTAAATATTTTCAAATTTCTATTTGAATGTTTACCTCAAAATCCTTCAAGCTAGGCTTCAGCAGTATTTGAACTGAGAATATCCAGATGTACAAGCAGGGTTTAGAATAACCAGAGATCAAATTGTCAACATCCATTGGATCATGGAGAAAGGAAGGGAATTAAAAAAAAAAAATTCTACTTCTGCTTCATTGACTACACTAAAGCCTTTGACTGTGTGGATCACAAGAAACTGGAAAATTCTTAAACAGATGGGAATACCAGATCACCTTACTTGTCCCTGAGAAATCTGTATGCAGATCAAGAAGCAATAGTTAGGACCAGACATGGTACAACAGACTGGTTCAAAATTGGGAAAGGAATATGTCAAAGCTGTATATTGTCACCTTGCTTATTTAACTTCTGTGTAGACTGCATCATGCAAAATGCCAGGCTGGATGAGTTACAAGCTATAATCAAGATTTCAAGGAGAAATATCAACAACCTCAGATGTGCCTATGATACCATTATAATGGCAGAACAACGTGATTAGGAACTAAAGATCCTTTGATAAGGGTGAAAGAGAAGAGTGAAAAAGTTGGCTTAAAACTTAACATTAAAAAAACAACAACAACAACGATGACAACAGCAACTAAAATCATAGCATTTATTCCCATCACTTTATCACAAATTGAACGGGGGGATTTGGAAACAGTGCCAGATTTTATTTTCTTGGGCTCCAAAATCACTGAGGACAATGATGGCAGCCATTAAATTAAAAGACAGTTGCTCCTTGGAAGAAAAGCTATGACAAATCCAGATTGTGTATTAAAAAGCAGAGACATCACTTTTCCGACAAAGGTCCATGTAGTCAAAGCTATATTTTTTCCTGTAGTCATGTACAGATGTCAGAGTTGCACCACAAAGAAGGCCGAGCACCAAATAATTAATGCTTTCAAATTGTGGTGCTGGAGAAGACTCTTCAGAGTTCCTTGGATAGCAAGGAGATCAAACCAGTCCATCTCAAAGAAAATGAACGCTGAATATTCATTAGAAGGACTGATGCTAAAGCTGAAGCTCCAAAAGTTGAAACTCTTTGGCCACATGATATGAAGTGCTGACTCAGTGGAAAAGACCCTGATGCTGGGAAAGATTGAAAGCAAAAGGAGAAGGAAGCATCAGAGGATGAAATAGTTTGCTATCATCACCAATTCAATGGACATGAAATTGAGCAAACTCCAGGAGATAGTGAAAGACAGGGAAGCCGGATGTGCTGAAGTATTTGGGGTCACAAAGAGTTGGACAGGATGTAGTGACTGAATTATAAGAACAATGGTGTATCACTTTGATTGATTTGCATACATTTAAGAATCCTTGCATCCCTGTGATAAATTCTACTTGATCACGGCATCGATTCTCGTACTGCATTATTGGATTTTGTTTGTTGATATTTTGTTGAAGTCTTTTAAATCTACATTCATCAGTGATATTAATCTGTAGTCTTCTTTCTTTGTGCCTTCTTTGGTTTTCTTATCAAGCTGATGGTGACCTTGAGAAATGAATTTAGGGGTGTTCCACTCTCTGCAAACTTTTGAAAGAGTTTGAGAAGTATAGGTGTTAGCTCTTTGAATGTTTGATACAATTTGCCTGTAAAGTTTTCTGGTCCTGATTTTGCTTGTTGGAAGACTTTTAATCACAGTTTCAATTTTATTATTTGTGATTTTTCAGTTCATATTTTTTATTTCTTCCTGATTCAACCTTGGAAATTGGTATTTTTCTAAGAATTTGTCCATTTCTTCCAGGTTGTACACTTTATTGGCATGTAGTTATTTCTTCCCTGGTGGCTCAGACAGTAAAGAATCTGCCTGCAAGGCAAGAGACTTGGGTTTGACTCCTGGGTTGGAAAGATACCCTGGAAAAGGGAATGGCATCCCATTCCAGTACTGTTGCCTGGGAAACCCATAGGTAGAGAAACCTGGAAGGCTATAGTCCTTGTGGTCGCAAAGAGTCGAACATGACTGAGTGACTAACACTATCTATCTACTTGTAATAGTCTCTTTTAACCCTTTCTTTTTCTGTGGTGTCAGTTGTAACTTCTCCTTTCTCACTTCTAGTTTTATTGACTTGAATCCTCTACCTTTTTTTCTTGATGAGTTTGACTAAGTTTATCAATTTTATCTTTTGAAAGAACCAGCTTTTTTTTTCTTGATTAAGTCCATTGGTCTAATATGTCACTTAAGACTTGTGTTTCTTTATTGATTTTCTACCTGGATGATCTGTCCATAGGTATAAATGGAGTGTTAAAGTTCCCTACTCTTATTGTGTTATAGTTGATTTCCCCTTTTATAGTCAGGTCTTGGTATCAAGATGGATACCAGAATGCATGGAAAATAGTGAAAGTACTGCTCAGAGAGAAGTTTATGGTTGTAAACACTTGGGATGAGGGATTCCCTTGTACCTCAGTCACTAAAGAATCTGTCTGCAATGCAGGAGACCTGGGCTTGATTCCTGGGTCAGGAAGATCCACTGGAGAAGGCAATGACACCCCACTCCAGTATTATTGCCTGGAAACTCCCATGGACAGAGGAACCTGGAGGGCTACACGCCATGGGATCGCAAGAGTCAGACACAGCTTAGTGACTAAACCACCAAACACTTGGGATGAGCTCAACCCTAGACTGGCCACAGCTGAGGAAAGAGTCAGTGTGTCTGAATATAGATCAGTATTTCCAAAACTGTAGAAGACCAATAGTAACAACTCTCTGAAAGCCAACTTCTTCAACACTTTTATTTTTAGCTGTAATTGAAAGACACATTAAATAATTTACAATATTATTCTTAAAAGTTTAAAACAATATATGTCATTAGAGGTCCACAGTGGCACACTCTATTTCAATGTGCTCAAATTATTTAGTATTTAAATAATTTCATTAAGGTCTATAATTTAATAAAATAACTATGTTAGTTTGCATTTATATTCACCCTATTTTGCCTTTGAAAATTTTAAAATTTATTAATTTTATATTTTAACATAGCATAAAATTTTTATTTTTTTATTTTTTTAATTTATTATTTTTTTTAAATTTTAAAATCTTTAATTCTTACATGCATTCCCAAACATGAACCCCCCTCCCACCTCCCTCCCCATAACATCTCTCTGGGTCATCCCCATGCACCCGCCCCAAGCATGCTGTATCCTGCATCAGACATAGACTGGCGATTCGATTCTTACATGATAGTCTACATGTTAGAATTCCCATTCTCCCAAATCATCCCACCCTCTCCCTCTCCCTCTGAGTCCAAAAGTCCATTATACACATCTGTGTCTTTTTTGCTGTCTTGCATACAGGGTCGTCATTGCCATCTTTCTAAATTCCATATCTATGTGTTAGTATACTGTATTGATGTTTTTCTTTCTGGCTTACTTCACTCTGTATGATCGGCTCCAGTTTCATCCATCTCCTTAGAAGTGATTCAAATGTATTCTTTTTAACGGCTGACTAATACTCCATTGTGTATATGTACCACAGCTTTCTTATCCATTCATCTGCTGTTATAATTGTTCTTAATATTTTACTTTTAAAAACATTTTGTTAAAAGAATATTTGTTGTAGAATATCATACTCTTACTAGCTTTTCTTCCTATTTTAATGCTATGCTTTGTTTTCTTGATGATGTTCTCCTAGCAAACCTTTCGTTCTTAGGAATTAGAGTGGATTTCTGGTTTTGTGTTAGTCAGACAATTTTTTGCTATATTAATAGCTACCACTGAAGAATTAGCAATATTTTATTTTGCAAATTATGAGTAAATGACATTTAGTCTTTAAATTTCTCTTTCTTTGTGTTTAATGGATATTTATAAGGCTAATTATCACTTTTCTATATTTAGTAAGAAGGATCACATATGAAGATGAAATCACAATGTGATATTTATGACATGTCAGTATGCTAAAAATATAGAATTTCTCTAATTATCTCAGAGATATTCATGAAATTTTTAATGCTTTTCTGTGAATTTGGATTAACTTAACAAAAGCTGATTACCCTTTCTATAAGTTAATAGTTGAGAGAGTTGAATTTATAATAAAGTATCGATTTTAGCATAATGTCCTAGCAGACATTCTTTACTATTAGTTACTATTTTAATTTAAAGTGACTCAAAAATTACTAACAGGGGATGAAGATGTTTCTATGTACAATGTTTTTGCTAAGTTATTTTTGTGCTATGGTTAATCATATAATCAAAAGTTTTAAAAATTAAATTGGTCTAACAATTTTTTTCACATGTAAAAGCACCTATAAAAGCAGACTGGATTGTAGCTTAAATTCTTAATTCATGGTCAGAGATCTTATGGACAGTTGATCATTAGAAGATAGAATTTAGCATAAATGCAGTTATACTATACATGGGAAATCCCACATATTTAAGCAATTCCAATTTTTTGACACACTGACTTCCTAGGCACAAATGTTTCTTTTTTAAATGCCATGAAAACTGAAAATTTTACCTTTAGCAAATTTTATTTGGGATTAGGTTACCCTTGTGAAAGGAAGCAGCCATTCTTCCATACATATAAAATTAAAACTCCTTCTTCCTGGAGTACTGCTAAGTGAATTTTTTGGCATTCATTTATATATTCAATAGATACACAAATAGAAAATGTTTACTCTTTAATATGTGTATGTAAATCTAGTTCCAGTACCAGCTGGAATGACTCCTCTAGGGTCATCCCTGAAGAATCTTGAGAAGTAATTTTCCAAGGCTAGACTCTTCCATAACTATAAGGCATTTGTTTTTCCTGAAATAAGCCTGATATAGAAGTTAAAGTATGAGATAAGGCCAAAATAGTGAATAAAGAGGCTTACAATATAAGATGCAAATCTGGAACACACTGGAAGCAAAGTCAATGACTTAATATAAAGAGGGGACAGTAAAAAAAAAAAAATTGCAAAGAGTTGAATGGAAGTTTTACTCAACTCATGGGGGGAAATCCTTCCACAGTGTATATATTTATAAAATCATAATGTACACTTTGAATATCTTATATTTTTGTTTGTCAATTAAACTTCAGTAGAAGCTTTCCTGTGGCTCTTAATCCTAGTGATTCAGTAAAGATTCTACCTGGAATGCAGGTAGACCAAAGTTTGACCTCTGGGTCAAGAAGATCCCCTGGTGAAAGAAATGGCAACCGATTGCAGTATTCTTGCCTGGAAATCCCATAGACAGAGGAGCCTGGGTGGCTACAGCCCATCGGGTCTCAAAAGAGTTTGGACACTTCAGTAGACTAGGAGGCCAGGAAAGTTATGGATTAAAGGAAGGGATTCTGGCCTGTTCAGGAAAGCTCTCTAGACCATCCTGCTATGCCTTTGCCTTGTCGGATTGATGAAGTCTGACTGGACAGCTCCTTTTTGAAAGTGAAGGGTTACCATGGCTTCCTGTAAGGACACAAGCATGTTGGTCTGCTTCTCCTGTTCTGATGCAGCCACCACAGCGCACTAGCTACGGTCCACTCTCCCCTCACTGTTTCTAATCCCTTCCAGTCTCCGGTGCCTTTGCCTCATACATTACTTTTTTATTTCTGCCCTTTTCCAGAGTTTCTTAGCTTTAGGCCCAAATATTTTGTCCTAGAGATATCATCAGTCAATAAGACTGTTCTTTTTCTCTCCACTTAATGAACCAATGAATCACTGATGCCAGGTTTTGGTTCTTCCAGTTTAAATTCTTTATGCTGTGTCAAGATCTATTTCACAGAGTGCTCCTGTTATCTGCTCTCCTCCCTTCATGAAGTCTGGGTCCTGAGTTTCAGCTAGACTGTACTGGCTGGTCTCCTGGTTACTCAGATTCTTTTTCCATGTGCCTATTTTCAACTAGGCTAAATACTATACAAGATTATTAATCCACACATCATAGACATGTTTGCAGTATGCTTTCTATAATGGAGAGATGGCTTTTAGATAAGAACTGACTACAAGAAATTACATTAACTGAAGCTCAAGGAGCTAAAGAATGGTGGCCAGGGATATCGCTAAGTTCTCTCCAGTGTATGAAAAATGACTATGCAAAATCCATGCTTAAAGCTAGAAGAGAACAGCAAAACAAGCATAATAATAAATGAATCACAAAAGAGGATGTGGCAATTTTTTTAAATAATATGCATATGATGAGATTAAATCAAAAGACTTTAAAGCAGTTGTAGGTATCTGATGAACTGATACTTGATATCTGATGAACTGATATTTCGGTAGGAGCATCTGTCAGGTTTTCATTCAGTTCTGTTGTGTGAGATATCTAAGCATACTAATGAGAATGGATTCTGAAATCAGCTGGACTTGGATTTGGATCTATTAATAGATTCTGCTTTCTACCAGCTACATGAACTTGGTGATACATTAAATTCTCTAAATCTAAATTCATCATATGGAAAATGAGATTATGATGCCTACTTGAATGAATAAAAGTTCCCAATTGCAAGCAAATGAAGCCAAATTTGGGAGATTTTTTTTGTGTGTGTGAAAATGAGTTTATCTCAAAGATTTGGAATTGTTTTGATGGGCTGAGCATTATTGAGCCAGGAACACATCTCCAAAGTCCATAGAACAAGCTAGATTAAAATTTTCAGAGTGCTGTTGTTGAGCAATAATTACTTGAACATGCAAAACTAAGGCTGTGGGCATTGGAAACTAGGCTTGGCCTATAGGATCACTTCCTCAGATATCTAAGTTCATGTGTTTCCCATTCTTTTATTAAAAAAATTTAAATGACAATAAATTAATCGATGGTACTTCAAAGGAAGATAAATGCAGCAAAAGCAAAAATATCTCATCAACTAAGGATTTTTCCCAAATAATTGTCTATGCCAGTATCTCTATACCTACTTAATTATATGTTTCTATATTGCTGTAGCTGTCTAAATATCTCTATAAACATCTTAAGTGCTTTAGAAATATGATAGCAATATAAAATTGGTGTGAGGTCTTTGAAGGTGAAAATCTTCTTTATTAAACTTGAGATTCTTTTATATCACAGGGTTTTCTATTTCTGTATTATTTTATTTTGGAAAAAAAAAGTCATCACCATTTTAAACTCTATGTTGAGGTTTTATCTGTTTTTATTTCTTTTGTATCCATTTTTTAAAACTATATAACAAGATCTTATTATTTATGGCGAAACAGTGAAAAATTTGCAACATGTGACTGTGATAGTGGAGAACTATGACCTTACAAATCTTTAAAATCTTGAAGTTGTACAATACTTTCATTTCATTTTTTAACTTACTCTTCTAAATCAATACATCAGAGTACAATAAGTACAGTTGTGAAAACTAGTTTTTGTTGGGAATCCATTCATTATATTAATAGTAGTGAGACCATAAACATAAATGAACATTAGTCCAAGATAGTTGACATATGCAAATATGCATATATTTATGTTTTGTTGCTCACAGTGAAAGTAAAAGCCTCTCAGTCGTGCCCAACTGTTTGTAACCCCATAGACTATAGTCTACAAGACTCCTCTGTCTGTGGAATTCTCCAGGCCATAATACTCGAGTGGATAGCCTATTCCTTCTCCAGGGGGTCTTCCCAACCCAGAGATTGAACATAGGTCTCTGTATTATAGGCAAACTCCTTACCATGTGAGCCACCAGGAAAGCCCAAGAATACTGCAGTGGTATCCAGCCTATCCCTTCTCCAGTGGCTTTTCCCAACCCAGGAATCGAACTGGGGTCTCCTGCATTTCAGGTGAATTCTGTATCAGCTGAGACACCAGGAAGTCCCAAAGCTCATAATGCTGTTGCTGAGAAGTAACGTCTGGAGCACGTACAGCTGAGGCTGTCGGTGTTGGAAACTGAGCTTGGCCTGTGGGATGTATGTTTCCTTGTTGTTCAGTCACTAAGTCTTGTCCAACTCTTTGCAACCCCATGGACTGCAGCACACTAGACTTCTCACTATCTTTTCGAGTTTGCTCAAACTTATGTCCACTAAGTTTGTAATACCATCCAACCATCTCATCTTCTGTTGCCCGCTTCTAATCCAGCCCTCAATCTTTTCCAGCATCAAGGATTTTTCCAGTGAGTCAGCTCATTGCATCAGGTGGCCAAAGTATTGGAGCTTCAGCTTCAGCTTTAGCATCAGTCCTTCCAATGAATATTCAGGCTTGGTTTCCTGTAGGATTGACTAGTTTGATCTCCTTGCAGCCCAAGGGTCTCTCAAGAGTCTTCTGTAGCACCACATTTCAAAAGCATAAGTTCTTCAGCACTCAGCCTTCTTTATGGTCCTACTCTCACATCCATACATGACTATCAGAAAAACAATAGCTTTAATATATGGAACTTTGTTAGCAAAGTGAACTCAGTGCATTTTAATAAACTTTTTGGCCATAGCTTTTCTCATAGTTTTGTTTTTCATAGCTTTTCTTCTAGGTTTCTTTTTTCCTTCTAGGTATATCATGGCTTTTCTTCCAAGGAACAAGTGTCTTTTAATTTCATGGCTGCAGTCAATGGCTACAGTGGTATTGGAGCCCAAGAAAAGAAAATCTGTCACTTTTTCTACTTTTTATTAACATATTTGCCATTAAGTCATGGGACAAGATACCATGGCCTTAGTGTTTTGAATGTTAAACTTTAAGCCAGCTTTTTCACTCTTTTCTTTCACACTCATCAAGAGGCTCTTTAGTTCCTCTTTGCTTTCTGCCATTAGATTGATATCATCTGCATATCTGAAGTTGTTGATATTTTCCCCAGCAACCTTGATTCCAGCTTGTGATTCATCCAGTCTGGCATTTCACAGGATGTACTCTGCATATAAGTTAAATAAGCAGAGTGACAATATACAGACTTATCATATTCCTTTCAAATTTTGAACCAGTCCATTGTTCCATGTCTGTTTCTTACTGCTACTTCTTGACCTGCATACAGAGACAGGTAAGGTGATCTAGTATTCCCATATCTTTAAGGGTTTGCCACAGTTTGTTGTGATCCACACAGTCAAAGGCTTTAGCATAGTCATTTAAACAGATGATGACTGCAGCCATGAAATTAAAAGATGCTTACTGCTTGGAAGAAAAGTTATGACCAACCTAGGTAGCATATTCAAAAGCAGAGACATTACTTTACCGACTAAGGTCCATCTAGTCAAGGCTAGGGTTTTTCCAGTAGTCATGTATGGATGTGAGAGTTGGACTGTGAAGAAGGCTGAGCGCCGAAGAATTGATGCTTTTGAACTGTGGTGTTGGAGAAGACTGTTGAGAGTCCCTTGGACTGCAAGGAGATCCAACCAGTCCATTCTGAAGGAGATCAACGCTGGGATTTCTTTGGAAGGAATGATGCTAAAGCTGAAACGCTAGTACTTTGGCCGCCTCATGTGAAGAGTTGACTCATTGGAAAAGACTCTGATACTGGCAGGGATTTGGGGCAGGAGGAGAAGGAGATGACAGAGGATAAGATGGCTGGATGGCATCACTGACTTGATGGACATGAATCTGAGTGAACTCCAGGAGTTGGTGATGGACAGAGAGGCCTGGTGTGCTGCAATTCATGGGGTCGCAAAGAGTTGGACAGGACTGAGCAATTGAACTGAACTGAACTGAGACATTTTTCTGGAATTCTCTTGCTTTTTCTATGATCCAGTGGATGTTAGCAATTTGATCTGATACCTCTGCTTTTTCTAAATTCAGCTTAAAAATCTTGAATTTCTCAATTCATATATTGTTGAAGCCTAGCTTGAAGGATTTTGAGCATTACCTTGCTACCATGTGAAATGAGCACAATTGTAAGGTAGTTTGAACATTCTTTGGAATTATCTTTCTTTGGGATTGGAATGAAAACTGACCTTTTCCAGTCCTGTAGCCACTGCTGAGTTTTCCAAATTTGCTGGAATATTGAGTGAAGAAGTGAAGTGAAGTCACTCAGTCGTGTCCGATTCTTTGCCAGCCCTTGGACTCTAGCCTACCAGAATCCTTGTTCATGGGATTTTCCAGGCAAGAGTACTGGAGTGGGTTGCCATTCCCTTCTCCAGGATATCTTCCCAACCTAGAGATCGAACCCAGGTCTCCTGCATTGTAGTCAGACTCTTTACCATCTGAGCCACCAGGGAATATTGAATGCAACACCTTAATAGCAGCATCTTTTAGAATTTGAAATGCTCAGCTGGAATTCTATCATTTCCTCTAGCTTTGTTCATAGTATCACTTCTTAAGGCCCAACTGACTTCACACTCCAGGATGTCTGGCTGTAGGTAAATGACAACACCATTGTGACTGTCTGGGTCATTAAGACATTTTTGTACAGTTCTTCTGTGTATTCTTACCTCCTCTTTTTAATATCTCTTGCTTCTGTTAGGTTCATACTGTTGCCGTCCTTTGTTGTGCCCATCTTTGCATGAAAATTTCCCTTGGTATTTCTAATTTTCTTAAAGGAATTTCTAGTCTTTCCTATCCTATCTTTTTTTTTTTTTTCTATTTCTTTCCATTGTTCACTTAAGAAGGTTTTCTTATGTCTCCCTGCTCTTCTCTGGAATTCTGCATTCAGGTTGGTATATCTTTCCTTTTCTCCTTTGCCTTTTGATTCTCTTCTTTCCTCAGCTATTTGTGAGGCCTCCATAGACAATCATTTTGCCTTCCTGCATGTTTTTTTCTTTGAGATGGTTTTGGTCACCAACTCCTGTCATCACATGTACAGTGTTTTGAACTTCCATCCATAGTTCTTAGGCATGCTACTGGATCTAATTCTTTGCATCTATTTATCACCTCCACTGTATAATCATATAGGATTTTATTCAGGTCATACCTGAATAGTCTAGTGTTTCTCCCTACTGCCTTAAATTTAACTTTGAATTTTATAATAAGGAGTTCATGATCTGAGCCACAGCTCCACGTCTTGTTTCTGCTGACTGTGTAGCATTTCTCCATCTTCAGCAGCAAATAATATAATCAGATTCTGGTATTAACCATCTGGTGATGTACATGTGTAGAGTAATCTCTTGTTTGTTGGAAGAGGATGTTTGCTGTGGTCAGTGTGTTCTCTTGGTAAAACTCTGTTAGCATTTGCCCTGTTTCATTTTGTACTCTAAAGCCAAACTTGCAGGTATCTCTTGACTTCCTACTTTTGTATTCCAGTCCCCTATGATGAAAAGGACATCTATTTTGGTGTTTGTTCTAGATGGTCTTGTAGGTCTTCATAGAACCGCTCAGCTTCACCTTCTTCAAGATTAATGGCTGGAGCATAGACTTGCATTACTGTGATGTTTAATGCTTTCCTTTGAAATGAACTGAGATCATTCTGACGTTTTTGAGATTGCACCCAAGTACTGCATGCCAGTACTTGTTGACTCTGAAGTCTACTCCATTTCTTCTAAGGAATTCTTTCCCACAGTAATAGGTACAATGATCATCTGAATTAAATTAGCTTGCATTCATTTAAGTTCACTAATTTCTAACATGTTGACATTCACTCTCGCTATCTGCTGCTTGACCACATCTAATTAACCTTAATTTATGAGCCAAAAATTCAGATTCTTATGCAATATTGTTCTTTATAGCATCAGATTTTACTTTCACCACCAGGCACATACACAACTGGACATACTTTCTGCTTTGGCCCAGCCTCTGTATTCCTTCTGGAGCTATTTCCCCACTCTTCCCCAGTTGCATATTGGACACCTACTGACCTAAGGGGCTCCTCTTCCAGTCTCATATCATTTTGCCTTTTCATACTTTTCATGGGGTTCTCTTGGCAAGAATACTGAAGTGGTTTACCATTTCCTTTTCCAGTGGACCATGCTTTGTCAGAACTCTACCATGTCCTGTTCATCCTGGGTGGCCCTGTCAGGCATGGCTCATAGCTCATTGAGTTACACAAGACTGTGATCATTTTGGCTAGCTTTCTGTGACTGTTGCTTTCATTCTGGGGGATGTGAGATTTTAGTTCTTGCTTCTTCTCTTTGCCTTCTGATGAACGAGGACAAGAGGCTTGCTTGTACAAGCTTCCTAATGGGATGTACTGGCTGTGGGGAAAACTGGGTCCTCCTGGTGGGCAGGGTAATGCTCAGGAAAATTTTAATCCGATTTTTAACCCAATACATATTTATGCACATATGCACACATGCATATATACATATTTATATATGTAAACTACATATTGTGTAGGCTAAAACATCACAAGTTTATTACATTTAAATTTTGGTGATCAGAAATTAACACAGTTGTCATGGGCTACAATGATCACAATGTCAGGCAAGGCTGTATTGCTTCTGAAGGCTCTAGGACAGTGGTCCCAATTTTTTTTTTTTCACCAGGGACAGGTTTCTGGAAAACAGTTTTTTTCAGACTGGGGAAGAGGATGGTTTTAGGATGATTCAAGCTCATTACACTTATGGTGCACTTTATACCTATCATCATTACTTTAGCTGCACCTCAGATCATCACGCATTGGCTCCCAAAGGTTAGGAACGCCTGCTGTAAAAAGAATCTCTTTCCTTGTTTTTTCCAGGTTCCATAGTTTGTCCACCTTCTTTGGCTTATGGCCTCTGACCATCTTCCAAGCCAACAGTGGCCAGTCAAGTCTCTCTCATACCATATTACTCTGATACTTACTTTTCTACTCTGTCTTCCATATTCAAGGATGACAGAAACTGCATCCATTGCTCACTGTGTACCTGTGCAATTCTGGAGATCAGAGGTCCAATGGGTTTTATAAGGGTCATATCAAGGTATCAGCAGGAGTTTGTTTCTTATGGAGGCTCTAGGGGAGATCCTGTTTCCCTGCCTTTTCCAGTTTCTAGAGGCTACACAAGTTTAGTGTGACTCATGTTGGGATCAGAGCTCAGTCATTTACTAGTTGTTTAATATTGGGAGGTTATATCCCTCAGAAGCTCAATATATTTGCATATATAATGGAATGTGTGTTAGTCACTCAGTTGTGTCTGATTCTTTGTGACCCCATGGACTGTAGCCTGCCAGGCTCTTCTGTCCATGGAATTCTCCAGGCAAGAATATTGGAATGGGTTACCATTTCCTTCTCCAAGGGATGTTCCCAAACCCAGAGATTGAACCCTGGTCTCCTGCATTTCAGGAAGATTCTTTACTGTCTGATCTACCAAGAAAGCCCTATTTAATGGAATAAGAGTAGTATATAATTCATAGGACAGTGATTCCAAAAATGTGCTTAGTCAATCATTCATGTTCAACTCTTTGTGACCCCAAGGACTGTAGCCTGCCAGGCTCCTCTGTCCATTGGGATTCTCTAGGCAAGAAAACTGGAGTGGGTTCCCATGCCTTCCTCCAGGGGATTTTCCCAACCCAGGGATAGAACCCAGGTCTCCTGAATTGCAGGCAGATTCTTTATTTTCTGAGTCACCAGGGAAGCACAATTCAAACAATGGAACTCACTAAAAGTGTCTTACATAGTTTGTCAAAAGTGATTCCTGAACCTGCCTCCAAGAATTTAATTTTGTAGGTCAGGGTTGCTTCCCTGAATTTGTATTAACAATCTGATAGGAAAAAATATCAGAGATGTTTACATAGGAATATTTCTATTTAAAGGCTTTTAGAAGAACACTATGTAAAAAATTCAGAAAGTTAACAAAACTATTACTATGATAATGAATATGTGTCTGTGTTTTTGTGCATTTATGTATAAAGGTTTGCAATAGTTTGTTGCTTTTAACTACACTATTTTTTTAGATTCCATATACTAGGTGGAAAATTTAGCCTTGAATGATTATTTTTTCAAAAAATTAGCAAATTTTATTTTCATATTTTAAAAACTGTTTAAATATGAAGGTAAATATTAATAACTAATTTATAGATGATGATTTTGTGATGATTTTATTTTAAATAGTGAAAATTATCTATAACAATTTTAGTTTCAATTAAAAAGATTTTGGTCTCATGATCACAAGATAATTGAAACTTTTCAACACCAATACAGTAATTGAGCAATCTTATATTGAGAGTTGGAGAAGGCAATGGCACCCCACTCCAGTACTCTTGCCTGGAAAATCCCATGGGCAGAGGAGCCTGGTAGGCTGCAGTCCATGGGGTCGCTGAGAGTTGGACATGACTCAGTGACTTCACTTTCACTTTTCACTTTCATGCATTGGAGAAGGAAATGGCAACCCACTCCAGGATTCTTGCCTGGAGAATCCCAGGGTCAGGGGAGCCTGGTGGGCTGCCATCTATGGGGTCGCACAGAGTCGGACATGACTGAAGCAACTTAGCAGCTTAGCATATTGAGAGTTGGAGCTTAAAGAAGGCTGAGAGTCAAAGAATTGATGCCTTTGAACTGTGGTTTTGGAAAAAGACTCTTGAGAGTCCCTTAGACAGCAAAGAAATCAAACCAGTCAGTCCTAAAGGACATCAACCCTGAATATTCATTGGAAGGACTAATGCTGAAACTCCAATACTTTGGCCACCTGATGAGAAGAGCTGACTCACTGGAAAAAACCCTGGTGCTGGGAAAGATTGAAGACAGGAGAAGAGGGCTACAGAGGTTGAGATGGTTGGATGACATCATTGACTCAAAGGACATGAGTTTAAGCAATCTCTAGGAAATAATGAATGACAGGGAAGCCTGGCCTGCTGCAGACCATGGAGTCCCAAAGAGTAGGATATAACTGAGCAATTGAACAAAAACAATAAAAAAAATAGAATAAATAAATGCAAAGCTTGTGGGTACAAGTTTAAACAAAACAAAACAAAAAACATTGTAATTGAGTTTAAACTAGCACCTAGATTCATTCTCATGCTGTGAAAACCAGGGACTTGTAACTGAAGAAATCTGAAAGTCATTATGGAGAGATAAAGAATGAACTTTAATTGAATTTTTGAGTAGTTGACTAAGGATAGTACTATGAGAAGTATATTTTTATTTTCAATGTACAGTCCTTAATATTGACACATATTTATGACATTTTAAAGTAAACTAAATAAAAAATGTCCATACTCTTAATTGTTCTTTAATTTTTATAAGTAAAATTAGCTTGCAGTTTTTTCTTTGTTATAATCTTGATTCAGTTTCTCAAATAGCTTTGGCATTGATCCTCTAAATATGTTTAAGACCTTGATTGTCAAAATTTCTGAGTGAGTTTCTTTTCTTTAATACTGTTTCCTCTACCTTCTGGGATAATATAACTTTGAAAAAAGAGATAAACATTGACAAGTGGAAGGAGTTTTCTGGTCACCTGAAGAATAGTTTTCCCACTTCTAATTAATCACATGTCAGCTGCTGGGCATGTGTAATTAATGGCTCATACCCCCAAAGCTATAATGTATAAACACATTGCTTATCTGGTTAGAGAAATAGTAGCATGCTGATGATCACTGCAATGAGAATGCCTTGCTAATCTGGTCTTTAACTATTGAAGGCAGTGCATTAATTCATGTCAGTATGAAAATAGGAAACAGATTATTTGGAAATAGAATGCATAGAATGATGCAGCATAAATATTGGTTTACACATATTCATATACATATTACATAAAGATAAAATTAACTTAACTGCATTGCATACATTGTTTTACTATGAACATGGCAAAGGCACAATAAAAATAGGTAGAAAAATCTGGCTTCAAAGAGCTATTGTAACCCTTGCTAACTATAGAATTTAGAAGAATTAGTTAATTTTTTGAAGTGTCTTTTTCTCAAGTGTAAAAAAAAAAAAAAGAAATATAATTCTTTTATAATTCTGTAAAGATTCTCAGAAATACATATAGTGACTTTTTTATTTGGTTTTTAATTTTGAGCTAAAATTGACATATAACATTGAGTAATTTTACTAATTTTTTTTAAATTGAAGTATACTTCATTTACAATATTGTGTTATTAATAGTTTCAGGTGTACAGCACAGTGATTCAGATATATATTTATGTTCTTTTTCAAATATTTTTCCCTTTTCAGTTCTGTTTAGTTCAGTTGCTCAGTCGTGTCCGACTCTTTGCAACCCCATGAATTGCAGCACGCCAGGCCTCCCTGTCCATCACCAACTCCCGGAGTTTACTCAGACTCACGTCCATTGAGTCCGTAATGCCATCCAACCATCTCATCCTCTGTAGTTCCCTTCTCCTCCTGCCCCCAACCCCTGCCAGCATCAGAGTCTTTTCCAATGAGTCAACTCTTTGCATGAGGTGGCCAAAGAACTGGAGTTTCAGCTTTGGCATCATTTCTTCCAAAGAAATCCCAGGGCTGATCTCCTTAAAAATGGACTGGTTGGATCTCCTTGCAGTCCAAGGGATTCTCAAGAGTCTTCTCCAACACCATAGTTCAAAAGCATCAATTCTTTGGTGCTCAGCCTTCTTCACAGTCCAACTCACATCCACACATGACCACAGGAAAAACCATAGCCTTGACTAGACGGACCTTAGTCGGTAAAGTAATGTCTCTGCTTCTGAATATGCTATCTAGGTTGGTCATAACTTTTCTTCCAAGGAGTAAGCATCTTTTAATTTCATGGCTGCAGTAACCATCTGCAGTGATTTTGGAGCCCAAAAAAATAAAGTCTGACACTGTGTGCACTGTTTCCCCATTTTAGGTTATTATAAAATAACACTGAGTAATTTTAAAGTATACAATGTGTTGATTTGATACATTTAAATATATGATCTCTATCTTAGTGCTAGTTGGCACCTCTATCGTACCATATACTATTTCTTTTTTTGTGGTGAAAAAAATGAAGATCTAGTCTCTTACCAACTTGAAGTTTGTATTCAGTTCTGTTGATTATGATCACTATGATCCACATTAGATTTCAGGAATTTATTTACCTACTCAATTGCAAATTTGTACACTTAAACAGCATCTCTCTAATATCCCTAACTCCCTGGTAACCACCCGGTAACTCTTGGTAACCACCATACTATTCTCTTGTTTTTTGAGTTTGGCTTTTTCAGATTTCACATATAAGTGATATTGAACAATGTTTTTCTTTGACTTACTTCACATAGCATAATGCTCTCAAGGTCCTTCCATGTGATCACAAGTAGTAGGATTTCCTTCTCCATCATGGCTGAATACTATTCTATTATATGCATATAATCACCTCTTAATCACCTCATCCCTTGCCACACACTTAGATCACTTAGATTGTTTCTATATCTTTTCTATTAGAATAGTGCTGCAATAAATATCATTTGCGAAAAGCAAAGGAGAAAAGGAAAGATATAAGCATCTGAATGCAGAGTTCCAAAGAATAACAAGGAGAGATAAGAAAGCCTTCTTCTGCGATCAATGCAAAGAAATAGAGGAAAACAACAGAATGGGAAAGACTAGAGATTTCTTCAAGAAAATTAGAGATACCAAGGGAACATTTCATGCAAAGATGGGCTCGATAAAGGACAGAAATGATATGGACCTAACAGAAGCAGAAGATAATAAGGAGAGGTGGCAGGAATACACAGAAGAACTGTACAAAAAAGATCTTCACGACCCAGATAATCATGATGATGTGATCACTAATCTAGAGCCAGACATCTTGGAATGTGAACTCAAGTGGGCCTTAGAAAGCATCACTATGAACAAAGTTAGTAGAGGTGATGGAATTCCAGTTGAGCTGTTTCAAATCCTGAAAGATGATGCTGTGAAAGTGCTGCACTCAATAGGCCAGCAAATTTGGAAAACTCAGCAGTGGCCACAGGACTGGAAAAGGTCAGTTTTCATTCCAATTCCAAAGAAAGGCAATGCCAAAGAATGCTCAAACTACCACACAAATGCACTCATCTCACATTCTAGTAAAGTAATGCTTAAAATTCTCCAAGGCAGACTTCAGCAATACGTGAACCGTGAACTCCCTGATGTTGGTTTTAGAAAGGCAGAGGAACCAGATATCAAATTGCCAACATCTGCTGGATCATGGAAAAACAACAGAGTCCCAGAAAAACATCTATTTCTGCATTATTGACTATGCCAAAGCCTTTGACTGTGTGGATCACAATAAACTGTGAAAAATTCTGAAAGAGATGGGAATACCAGACCACCTAACCTGCCTCTTGAGAAATCTGTATGCAGGTCAGAAAACAACAGTTAGAACTGGACATGGAACAGCAGACTGGTTCCAAATAGGAAAAGGAGTACGTCAAGTCTGTATATTGTCACCCTGCTTATTTAACTTCTATACAGAGTACATCATGAGAAACGCTGGATTGGAAGAAACACAAGCTGGAATCAAGATTGCTGGGAGAAATATCAATAACCTCAGATATGCAGATGACACCACCCTTATGTCAGAAAGTGAAGAGGAACTAAAAAGCCTCTTGATGAAAGTGAAAGAGGAGAGTGAAAACGTTGGGTTAAAGCTCAACATTCAGAAAACGAAGATCATGGCATCCGGTCCCATCACTTCATGGGAAATAGATGGAGAAACAGTGGAAACAGTGTCAGACTTTATTTTTTTAGGCTCCAAAATCACTGCAGATGGTGATTGCAGCCATGAAATTAAAAGACACTTACTCCTTGGAAGAAAAGTTATGACCAACCTAGATAGTATATTCAAAAGCAGAGACATTACTTTGCCGACTAAGGTCCATCTAGTCAAGGCTATGGTTTTTCCTATGGTCACGTATGGATGTGAAAGTTGGACTGTGAAGAAGGCTGAGGGCCGAAGTATTGATTCTTTTGAACTATGGTGTTGGAGAAGACTCTTGAGAGTCCCTTGGACTGCAAAGAGATCCAACCAGTCCATTCTGAAGGAGATCAATGCTAGGATTTCTTTGGAAGGAATGATGCTAAAGCTGAAACTCCAGTACTTTGGCCACGTCATGCGAAGAGTTGACTCATTGGAAAGACTCTGATGCTGGGAGGTATTGAGGGCAGGAGGAGAAGGGGACGACAGAAGATGAGATGGCTGGGTAGCATCACGTACTCGATGGACGTGAGTTGAGTGAACTCCGGGTGACGGTGATGGACAGGGAGGCGTGGCGTGCTGCGATTCATGGGGTCGCAAAGAGTCGGACACGACTGAGAGACTGAACTGAACTGAACTGAACTGTTTTTAAAGTTTGAGAAAAATGTGTTTAGTGCTGAAGAATACCTAAAGGGACATAGCTATCTGCAGACAGATCCTTACTGCTTGAGTTTGTTTTCTGTGGAGCACAATAGATGCAATGTTTGAGGGACAACATGGGTGAGACCATATTAAAACAGGAGATGTGTGCTCAGTTGTGTCTGACTCTTTGTGACCTCTTTGTAGACTGTAACCTGCCAGGCTTCTCTGTCCATGGGATTTCTCAGGCATGAAAACTAGAGTGGGATGCCATTTTCCCCCCAGGGGATCTTCCAGACCCAGGGATTGAACCTGTATCTCCTTCTTTGGCAGGAGGATTCTTTTCCACTGAGCCACCATGGAAGTGGGAGATCACTTTATGTCCTGCCCAAAATGGTTCTTGGAGTAGTGAGTGACAGCAGTAGGAAGAAGCTGAAGGTATTGCTGCATTCCTGGGTGGGCATTACTAATAAGAACAATTGAAGGATTTCTAGGGTCAAGATGTCCTTGGGAAGACACACAAATGCTGCCTCAAAGCGATAAAAGAGAAGTTTTATATGTTGTAAATTGTTTTAATTGAGTGAGAATTTCCTGGTACTCCTCCTTCTTCTTACCTCTCTTTTTCTGCTATCTTGACCTGTTAGAAATAGGAACTAGCTTGTTAAAACAAAGCAGGAAGTTGAAAATTGTGGGGGAGGAAGAAGCTTTTTTATCCCCTTACCCTGTTTTAGGACTACCACACTTTGCCAACTGCTGTTGATGAAGACAATGCAAACTAAAAATTTAGAATGTTTATGGAACTAGATATTTCATATTACTGAAATGAGATTTTTTTGGCAAATTTAACCTGATCTAAGAAACAAATCCTGGAGGAGGGCATGTCAATCCACTCCAGTATTCTTGCCTGGAAAATCCCCATGGACAGAGGAGTCTGGCAGGCTACAGTCCATAGGGTGGCAAAGAGTCTGACCTGACTGAAGCAACTTGGCATGCACACATGCAAGAAAAAAAGAGTAATCAGAAGAGTTATTCATGGCAGGTTAGAATTAGCCTACTGAATAAAATCAGAGCAACGGTAGAAGAAATATCTTTGGAATATCATTTAATCCTACACTTAAACTTCTGCAATACACTTGTTCTATTGCAATAGAATTGTTTTTAAAATATAATTTTTACCTCTCCATTTTCAGTAATTCATTTTGACAGTGAAAATTCTATCTCCCAAATATTTTGATCCTGCTATTTTAGTTTTCTCCACTGGAAAGAATGGTTGCTGATAAATGACATAATTGGTATTATACATCTAGATAATAAGAAATACTACTAATCTAGTTATCTCTCAAGATGCTTTCTCACTATTTTCTTATGGATTAATTTAAATCTTTAGCATATTGACAATAAATATTACAAATATAATTTCCACAAAAATTAACTTTTAGTGACTAAAATGGCATCCAAAAGCATTAGTTATTTAATAGAAATAATGAAATCATCACATTAAAATTGAGTTTGTCTATATTGATCCTGGAAAGTTGAGTCTGAGACACAATCTAGGAATATATTATTGTAATATTCATTGTACATCTTGCAAAAAATTATAACATCTATGTGGAAAATAAAATATTGTCTAACATCTAGAAAGAAAGGAAGAAGAGTGTGGTGACTAAAATGTAGACAAAAAGGTCTAAGGGTACAAACTTGCAACTAGTAGATAAATAAGTCTTGATGCACAGTCTAAGGAATAAAGACAATAATATTGTATTATAATCATCAAACTTGCTGAGACTAGATCTTAATTTCCCCATTCCAAAAAAGAAACACTAATTATATGTTGTGATAGAGGTGCTATTGTAGGCAACATACTACAATATATAAATCATATGTTGTATACCTTAAATACACATACTGTATTATATGTCAAATGTTTTTCAATTAAAAATGGCAAAACAAGAATTTCTAAAAGAACAGAACAATCATGTCAGTTATCTGCTACTAATCAGTCAGATCAAGTAAAATGAACATTGGCAGTTAATCATTGATTTTAGCAAATTTGAAATTATTGGTGGTTTTCTCTAGGGGAGATTTTAGTAATGGAGTGGGGAAAAAGACTAAGTAAAGCAGCTGAAGAGAGAATGGGAAAGAGGATTCAGAGATAGGCAATTGATTCTTCTGAGGAAGGAAATGGCAGCCAATTCCAGTACTCTTGCCTGGAGAATTCCATCAGAGCCTGGTAGGCTACAATCCATGGGGTCTCAAAGAGTTGGACACAACTGAGTGACTTCACTTTTTTTTCACTTTTAATTAATTCTTCAAAGGAATTTGGTTGTGAAGGAGGAGCAGTGATATGGGTAGAAGCATATAGAAAATGTGAAACAAGGAAAATTTTTATTTTTATTTTTCAGAAGGCAAAATTAATACCTTTATGTTATTATGCAAACTTTTTTTTGTTCTTTAATTATACATGTTTCCACATGTTCAGTCAGTTCAGTTCAGCTTTTCAGTCATGTCTGACATTTGGCCACTCCATAGACTGCAGCATGCCCGGCATCCCTGTCCATCACCAACTCCCAGAGTTTACTCAAACTCATGTCCATGGAGTTAGTGATGCCATCCAACTATCTCAGCCTTAGTCATCCCCTTCTTCTCCTGCTTTCAATCTTTCCAAGCATCAGGGTCTTTTCCAATGATTCAGTTATTCCCAACAGGTGGCCAAAATATTGGAGTTTCAGCTTCAGCATCAGTCTTTCCAATGAATATCCAGGACTGATTTTCTTTATGACGGACTGGTTGAAACTTCTTGCAGTCCAAGGGACTCTCAAGAGTCTTTTCCAACACCACAGTTCAAAAGCATCAATTCTTCAGTGCTCAGCTTTCTTTATAGTCCAACACTCATATCCATATATGACTATTGGGAAAACCATAGCCTTGACTAGGTAGACTTTTGTTGGCAAAGTAATGTCCCTGATTTTTAATATGCTGTCTAGGTTGGTCATAACTATTTTTCCAAGGAGCAAGCATCTTTTAATTTCATGACTGCAATCATCATCGACAGTGAATTCAGAGTTCAAAAAATAAATAAAGTCTCTCACTGTTTCCATGTCTCCTTATCTATTTGCCATGAAGTGATAGGACCGGATGCCATGATCTTAGTTTTCTGAATGTTGAGCTTTACTCTCCAAATTTTTCACTCTCCCCTTTCACTTTCATCAAGAGGCTTTTTAGTTCTTCTTTCCTTTCTTCCATAAGGGTGGTATCATCTGCATATCTGAAGTTATTGATATTTCTTCTGGCAATCTTGATTCCAGCTTGTGCTTCACCCAGCCCAATGTTTCTCATGATGTACTCTGCATATAAGTTGTATAAGCAGGATGACAATATATCGCCTTGACATACTCCTTTTCCTATTTGGAACCAGTATGTTGTTTCATGTTGAGTTCTAATTATTGCTTCCTGATTTGCATACAGATTTCTCAAAATGCAGGTCAGGTGGTCTGTCATTCTCATCTCTTGCAGAATTTTCCACAGTTTATTGTGATCCCCACAGTCAAAGGTTTTGGTATAGTAAATAAAGTAGAAATAGATGTTTTTTTGGAATGTTCTTGCTTTTTCAATTATCCAACGGATGTTGGCAGCTAGATATCTGGTTCCTCTGCCTTTTCTAAAACCAGCTTGAAAACCTGGAACTTGACAGTTCATGTACTGTTGAAGCCTTTCTTGGAGAATTTTGGGTATTAATTTATTAGTGTGTGAGATGAGTGCAATTTTACAGCAGTTTGAGCATTCTTTGACACTGCTTTTCTTTGGGATTGGAATAAAAACTAACCTTTTCCAGTCCTGCGGCCACTGCTGAGTAGTCCAAAATGCTGGCATATTGAATGCAGTACTTTCACAGCATCATCTTTTAGGATTAGAAATAGCTCAACTGGAATTTCATCACCTCCACTAGCTTTGATCATAGTGATGTTTTCTAAGGCCCACTTGACTTCACATTCCAGGAAGTCTGGCTCCAGGTAAGTGATTATACCATCGTGATTATCTGGGTTGTGAACATCTTTTTTTGCACTGTTCTTCTGTGTATCTTGCCACCTCTTCTTAATATCTTCTGCTTCTGTTAGGTCCCTCCCATTTCTGTCCTTTAGTGAGCCCATCTTTGCATGAAATGTTCCCTTGATATCTCTAATTTTCTTGAAGGGATCTTTAGTCTTTCCCATTCTACTGTTTTCCTCTATTTCTTTGCATTGATCACTGAGGAAAGCTTTCTTATCTCTCCTTGCCATTCTTTGGAACTCTGCATTCAAATGGGTATATCTTTCCTTTTCTCCTTTGCCTTTTGCTTCTCTTCTTTTCATAGCTATTTGTAAGGCCTCCTCTGACAACCATTTTGCTCTTTTGAATTTCTTTTTCTTGGGGATGGTCTTATCCCTGCCTCTTGTATAAAGTCATCAACCTCCGTCCATAGTTCTTCAAGCACTGTGTTATCAGATCTAATCCCTTGAATCTATTTCTCACTTCCACTGTTTAATCCTAAGGGATTTTTTTTAGGTCATACCTGAATGGTCTAGCGGTTTTCCCTACTTTCTTCCATTTAATTCTGAATTTTGCAATAAGGAGTTCATGATATGAGCCATAGTCATTTCCTGGTATTGTTTTTGCTGACTGTATAGAGCTTCCCCATCCATGGCTGCAAAGAATATTATCAATCTGATTTCATTATTGACCATCTGGTGATGTTCATGTGTAGAGTCTTCTCTTGTGTTGTTCAAACAGGGTGTTTGCTATGACCAGTGCATTGACATGGCAAAACTCTATTAGCCTTTGCCCTGCCTCATTCTGTACTCCAAGGCCAAATTTGCCTGTTACTCCAGATATTTCTTGACTTCCTCATGTTAATATATATTGTATCTACTTTATCTTTACTTATGTTAGTAAGTTTCCAGTGGATGGCACTTAAGTTGTTTTATGTTTTTGGTATTAAAAGCAATGAAACAACCATTGCTATACTTTTATATACATGTACATATTTACCTATAAGATGAATTTCTGAAAGTAAAGGTACCAAGGTCAAGATTTTATATAGACGAAGAAGCAATATTATGAAATTGTTTTCCAAAATATCTGCACCAATTTAAATTTCTAAAATACTGTTTGTGAAACATCTGTTATTCACACTATCATTAATATAATGTATAATCAAATGCTTTTGTTTCATCAGTTAATTTGGGAGTAATTATACTTTATATGCTTTTTGTAATAGCATATAACAAACTTTGTGGATGCATTACACATATTCTAGTTTAAGTCTCTTAAATGTCTTTTTGAAATCCTTTGGCCAATGTTGTATTGAATTTTTTTCTTATTAAATCACAAAGAAAAATGTTGCACTGATAGAAATTTTCAGACAATGACCAAAGTAACAAATATATTTCCTGAAATTTATAATAATAAAGTAGATGTATAAGGCAGTAGCTGGCCAATGATTTTGACAAAACATATGTTGTTTATTTGAATTTGAGTTTAAAATTGCAATTTTATCTGTATATTTTCTGCACACAAATTGATGTTTAAATTTCATTTTAAGAGTATAAGTGTTAAAAGGATAGTCAGTAATAGTCCCTGGTTTCCTGGATGAGTTGGCTAATATGCTGATTAATTTTAATATTCAGTGGTTGTCTCAAATTATCTTTTTTTTAAATTTTATTTGGAGGTTAATTACTTTACAATATTGTGTTGGTAGTTCACACAGAGAAAGCTCTGTTGGAAATAAGCAGCCACAAACATTTGTAGGCCTTTTTCCTCTATCCTGAGAATGGCATAAACACTAGATCTTACATACTCACAATATATAAAATAATTAAAAGGAGGAGAACTTACTTTCTTGGATTAAAAAGAAAAAACAAAACAAAACACCATTTATCACCAGTATTAGCAGTAAACTGCATGATGAAGCACTTTCTCTCTAACTTTTCTCTTGTAACTTGACTCTAGAGATCTTTTTCCATAAAACAAACAAACAAGCTAAAAACAAAAAAAATCTATGTTGGTGTCTTCTATTTATTTCCCCTCATTATGTGTGTTGTCTCTATCCAAATCTCCCCTACTTATAAAGACACCAGTCATGTTTGCTTAGGTCCCAACCACAATTCCTGGGGTTTCCCAGGTAGCATCTCTAATGGTAAAGAACTCACATGTCAATGCTGGAGATGTAAGAGATGCAAATTCGATCTTTCAGTTGGGAAGATCCTCTGCAGGAGTACTCAATAACCAATTACAGTATTCTTGCCTGGAGAATCCCAAAGACAGAGCAGCCTGACAGGGGGCAATCTACAGAGTCACAAAGAATAGGACACAACTAAAACAAATTAGCATGCACCCACAATACCTAGTTTTATATTAAAAGCCCATTTTTCAAATATTAATATATTCACATTCTATAGTATTAAACGTTAGGGATTCAGCCTATGAATTTTAAGGAATAGAGTTCAGCTATAAGATCAACTTGTCTTAGGTTTTTGACTTTGAGACCAACAATGGATCAAACCTGACCTAATTTAAATATGGAAAGATAAAGTATAATAAACAGAGATAAAGTATAATAATCCCTTAGAATCCTGGGATTAAAGAACAAGGAGGAGAGTGATGAGACTCAGGACAACAATAGAGATATTTAGTGTTTTCCATTGGCAGGATTCAAGACCTCCTACACTGTTGGGGTTAAAGATTTGTGTAAACCCAAATGTTTATGCAATAATGTCTCCACTTACTTTTTAACAAAAACACAAAGGAAACTTGAAGGTGGTTTAGCATTAGTTAAATAGGTTTGGATTTATAATAATAAACCTAGGATATCTAAATAAATATTGCACTTGTAACACCTATGCTAAAATATCTTGCTGATTGTGAAAAACATGGTAGGACAAATAACTTTTCATTATGGCTGCTGTATATTCTTGTCCCCTGAAGCTCTTTATCTCATCACCTCTTGAAAATAAATTTAGTTCTTCATTGTTCATTAGCCCCTCTTGATAATATCCAAGTTACCCCCCCGAACAACTATTAGACCATAAAACCCAATACTTCCTCTTCCAAGAATCATCCTTGACCAACAATTTCAGAATTTTGCAGAACGCCAAAATTAACAGAACTTTGGCTGGCCCAATCCTGCTAAAGCCCTTTGAAGTATTCCTTCATCTTTCCTAAACTAAAACACTCTTATGGAGTCTTCAAATAAAAGCTCTCGTTGATATTAGAAAGTTAACTTTTAAAGAATCACACAGAATAGATGATGTAAAATGTAAAACATGCATTAAACATATGACATCCCTCCATTTCATTAACAACCAAACCTGCTTTTAAAATAGACAATGATAATTTAAAATTTCAGGGTATTTACTACTAAGCCCATTTGAGCTTCATATTCAAATGACAGATTGCCCAGAATTGTCTTTCTAGAATATTCTGAATTGAAATACTGTATAAAAAATGGATAGTTTTTTTTTTTTTTAAAGTAAACAAGAACAGACAAGCAAAAACATATCTACCAAATGATCTTCTTATCTACCTGATCATATTATGGGCTTAATTATAATTGGTGGTAAATCCTCCTTTTTTATATTCCAAGGAATAAGTTTCTTTCTCCAGGCTTTCTCTGCTTTTGAAACATTCAGGCGATGATTTCTGGTTTGAGCCAATCTCCATCCAGCTTCTCAGATTTACACAGCCAGATATATCATTTGCATGCTCAGTTGTTCAGTCGTGTCTGACTCTTGTGACTCCATGAACTGTAATCTCCCAGACTCCCCTGTCTGTGGGTTTTCCAGGCAAGAATACTGGAGTGGGTTGCCATTTCCTTCTCCAGGGATCTTTCTGACCCCTGAACCCTCATCTCTTGAGTCTCTTGCATTGGCAGGCAGATTCTCACCAGTGAGCCACCTGGGCAGTCCCATACCATTTGCAGTATATCTTAAAATTTAATATACATTTGATTTGCTTTATTTGAGAATCTTTTTAACAATGAGATTTTAATTTTGCAATTTTTGGTGCCTTTCCTGAGTCGACAAGAGCGGGTCCCTGAGGTCCCCGTTGTAACTCGTGAGGGACCTGCCACAACTGGAGAAAATCCAGGAGGTTCTCCCCTCCAGGCGAGATGAGGCCCTTTTCCGCTGAGGCGTCTCGAGGCTGATCACACCTTCCCTCTTGAACTTCAAAAGGGTCCTTCACACCCTTGCTGCACTCAAGAAGTTCCCTGACATACCTGTCTCCACTCGAGAGGAAGAACGAGGGTCCCGCCAACATCAAGAGGAGCCCCGTTTCTGCCTCGTAGCTCGAGATGAGGTGATTCCAGTGCTTTTGGACCATAGGAGATACTTTGAATAGCAAGGCTTTAAATTGTCAAATCTATTCAGCTCAATCGACACATATGTTCCTGAATATTTTTTTTCATATGAAATCTAATAGGAATCTCATAATCTGTCTCCTTATGACATGCTTTGGTCCAGCCTCTTCCACTTTCCTGGTATTTCCCATGTTTTCAATAGACTTTATATTCCTGTCCGTTTATACCACTATTTAACTTTTGGTTACAAGCTTTTAACAAACTGGAGATTTTCCAATCATTTCCCATCAAAACAGTTAGTTATACCCACAATGTTACACATTGTTTTTCCTATCTTATGTTATAGCAGACATTTCCTTGACCAAGCCTGTTAGAATTAATTATATTTCCCCAATTCAACAAAACACATGGGTTAAGGCAGGACAACCTAAATGTTTACTGAGGAAACAAACAAACAAACAAAAAATACCCCCTAAAATGCAGAAAGAAATGAATTTACAGAAATTTTAAAAACATTGAATTTATTCTTTAAAAAAACTTATGCTAACTTAAATGCTAACTTTCCATTATACCTAAATTATCTAATGTTAGGTATTTACTCTGATGAGTGTCCATAGTTTGGTTCATACTCTGCTTCCACATTTGGCTTTTTTTCTGTTAGCTCAGAGAGTTTTCAGACTCTCTTATGAAAGAATAAGTAAATTAGAGGGACCTAAGGACTTTGATAACAGAGAATAACAATTAAAGTTGATGGTGACAGTCAATCATTTTATAGTGGTTATTCATCTTCCACAATTTCAATACTCTCTACTTTAGGAGATGTGAGAAATGTCTTTTGGAAAGATAAAGAATCACTAACTGAATTAAGTTCAAATAGGGAATACATATTCAAATGCAGAATTTTCTTTAAAACAAAATAGCTCATACACCACCGGCAATCTAAATTCCACATTTACCACCTATGCATTTAAATCCTGTAATTTCAGTCTGTTTTGCAACCAGAAAATTACTCTTTCTCTTCCCCAAATTACCCTACGCTGCTGTCACATCATTAAAATAGACATTTTGAAAATCAGGTTAACTACAGAGTCCAGCACATCATAGTTAACTTAGTGTCTTCCAGGGTTGCTGTCCCTTTGCCCCTGGTGTTTAACACACCTTGCTGAATGCTGTTTTTGTTGTTTTTGTTAACAAGAAAATATCTTGAGAGAAAACATCTACAGAGTATAATGAATGAAACGACCCTTAAATGCATGCAAACATCCAATGAGCTTTGTTTTTTGTGTCTGCTCAGGGAAACTATTTACTGGCAAATAAGTATATTTAGACTTTAAAATAGATGCTGCTAAGCACCAAGTATTTAGATTGACTTAATGTCGATTCATTGTTCTTTCAAGCTTCCCTGCTGTTTACAATACCAAAGCATACAGATATGGAAAACATCAATTTAACTATAATCCTAACTGCATCCTTACAGAGCAAATGACACAAAAATCTACACAATGACTCAAAACTGCCTTGGAAAGAATAAAATATATCTCTTTCAGAGCAAATATTTTACTGTAATGTTTGCTATCAAAAATCATTGAGTTGCTTCTCACTAAGCAGCAAGGCTGAGTATATGAACAAGATTTCAGATTCTAATATGACAAAAACATCAGGTGTTTTTGTCAAGTATTTTGCAATATTGAATTCATGGAATTAAACCATAACAATATACCTATGAATAATTATAGATAAGTTCCCTACTTCATTTTGAAAATCTAGCAATTCAAAAAAGTTTTACTTTGAGTTTTTACCCCACTTTAGTATTTATGTTAAATATAAAGGGAAAGGAATGAAATTTGGAGCATGAAATATTCAAATTTTGGCACTGTCCACTTAACCTAGCTTGATTCTCATTTAATTTTTCTGTAAAATGAGACACAGTTTACATACTGGATTATTTCTAATTCACAAAGTGTGAATAATGGCTGTTCATTGTTTCCCAAGTGTTTTTATATGGCACCATTCTTCCCTGGAGAAGAAAATGACAACCCACTCCAGTATTATTGCCTGGAGAATCCCATGGATGGAGGAGCCTGGTGGGCTACAGTCCACGGGGTCGCAAAGAGTCGGACATGACTGAGCGACTTCACTTCACATTCTTTCAGACAGGTCAAAAACAGAGGCTAAGCATTACTCTCTTGTGTAAGAGGTCTAGATGTAGAAATGCAGATTTTCCACACATCTGACTAGGAAAAGATTGATTTTAGCGATGGGGATTCTTCTTGCAAGTGACTTATAAATTTTTGCTTGCCAAATTTCCTCGGCACAGATGATGTATATGAATTTACTTGTGATGTGCAGACTGAATTATCAGCTAACAATACCTTTTATAGGCCCAACACAAGTTCAAAGCATTTGAAAAGTGCCATACTCTTGAATCATCAGAACCTTCTATCCAGCATCTCATGCTTGGATTCCTCTTCTGGCTCAGGGATCTTCCCTCTTGTCCATTTGTTCCTGAAATTTTTAAGCTTATTAGCTACAGTCCACTTATAGCTTCTTCATAAAAGGTCTACTCTCATCTCTGTACCTCGTCTGTCTCCTATTGACTCCAGAAAAATTTAACACGTTAATCTAGACTGTAATCACAAGCAGGTATGTAGCCAATACTAACCAGTGATGAGACCAGAAAAGAGAATATCTAGTGTTGACATTACTAGATGTTAAAATTCTGATGTTACTAGATAATAAGATATATAAGTATTAGTATTTCCACACTTGCTGATATATCATCCCCTTAGTATTTCCTGCTTCTTCTGATGCCATGTGAACTGCACCAAGAATCTTTCCCCCCAATATTCCCATGCTCCAGAAATTAAATGATCAGTCCTGGCATACAAGAGGCTTTCTAGAGTTATCTGCTAGTGCAAATGTCAGAATCTATGATTGCTCATTTCATTTGCTTTAAGTAGTATCATTTTTTTTACTTTAACAGGGGAGGGAAATGAGATGCAGAGAGATTATGTAAGATGCAGAGCTTCCATTCAAACCTTGACAGCTATGCATTCCTTATCCTCATCCTGCAGCTTTCCTTGTCTGGCATAAAGCATTGAACTTAGCCTAAGTAAATATGACATCCTTATTAATAAATTTTGTATACTTAATTCACAATTAAAGTATGGTATCTATAAAAATCTTAGGTATAATTTTTAAGTTTGTGATATTTTTATGCAATTGTTTTAGCTAAGCAGCAGTAGGAAAGGCTTTAGCAGACTGAACAAAATCATTAATGTTTGAAGTAATTCAAAACATAATGAAACAAAAACGCATCTATGTCTATCAAATTAAAAAAAAAAAAAAAGAAGCCATCAGAAGAATTTGATGTTAACCCTCAGGAAACATTTTGTTCCAGACAAGTGCATAGTTTCTTTAGCAAGAGACACATTAATCAAAAACAAACAACTTAATAAGCATTTACAAAAATAAATTAAAAAAAAACATTTGTGAAGTATTTTCAATGATTTGGTAAACAGTTTCCTCTACCTATTGTTTGATAAGCAGCATTATGTATGTACTTCTGTGCTTGTATGTGTATATAGAGGGAAAGATTTAAATACAGATTGATATTTAGATTGTATGTGAATTCCTATTATCTACCATTTTAAAATATATAGCCTGGATTCTTCCACATGTCTATGCTTTTCAAGTTGCTTCACACTATATTTCTCTTTATTGTGTTGCTCTACATCCAACATCTCAGATTTTTGATTTTCAAGCCTCCCTGGCTCTCATCTGTCCTGTTTTCTCCTTGCTCTGATCCCTGCATGAATCCTAAAAACTTGAACCTCTGGATGTCTATTAGCTTCTATCCTTATAGCAACAAGTTGAGATTTTATGAAATATGAGATGATGCCATTATTAAATCTCTCAGCTCTTTTATCTACGTTTGCCACATTCACTCTGCATATATACATATATTTATATATGTATTATGCAAACCTAAAAATATAATAATTTTGGAAATTAGGAAAACTTCTTTGAAACTGGAGAAACTGGTTGTAGCTGTGAGAATATTATATTCTCTCCCCCAAAGACAATCTGAGAATGGAATCTGAGAACCCTTAAATCACAAATATTCTATGATAACTTTGGTGAGTGTTATTGACTGATTTGTGCCTGTCACTCCAGGCCAATTTGCAGGTTGTAATCCTAACCTTCTGTATCTAAGATTGTGACGGCACTGGAGATAGATCTCTAAAGAGATAACTAAGTTAAAATGAGGTCATTAGGGTGACACAAAGAAAAGATGCCCATCTCCTAAGTCTTAGTGTTTGAGTCCTCCCAAAATTCATATTTTGGAACCTTGGTGCCCAATGTTACAGTATTAGACACTGAAGCCATTGGGAGGTAATTAGGTCATGAGGGTTTTACCCTCATGAATGGAACTAGTGCTCTTACAAAAGAGACTACACAGAGCTCCCTGGCTCCTTCTGCCATGGGAAGATTCAAGCAGACTTCTGAAACCGGAAGAGGACCTGCACCCAATCATGCTGACACCCTGTCTTCACTCTTCCAACTTCCAAAACTGTGAGCCATAAATTTGTGTTGTTGATAAGCCACTCACTCTCTAATATTTGCTATATACCACTTCAAAGGTCTAACCTCTATAGGGGAGGATAAAAGTTCTCCTCGAGCTTTTTAGGGTCCCTGGTTGCATCTGAAAATTAAATTGATTTAAAAAAAATTATATGGTTTGTTTTATGTAAAATGTGAGCCTTCATAGAGAAATGAAGATCTGAAGAAACAAATTTGAGTTTTGTGCCAGGTTTGACAAAGAGTAGATAGTTATGGTGGAACAGGGCCAGTGCTCTGTGACAGCCTGGAAGGATGGGGTGGGGAGGGAGGTGGAAGGAAGGTTCAGGATAGGGGGACACATGTATACCTATGGCTGATTCATGTTGATGTGTGGCAGATGCATCACAGTATTTTAATTATCCTGTAATTAAAATAAGCCAATAAAATTATTTTAAAGAGTATAAAGTAAATACAGGGTAGAACCCTGGGGGAAACAAGGCTTGTTTGGATTCTTCTTAGTATTTCTTTGTCTTCAGAGATAAGGATATGTATGTATATATTTCAGCTTCCCTGGTAGCTCAGATGGTTAAGAATCTGCTTGCAATTTGGGAGACTCGGGTTTGATCCCTGATTTGGGAAGATGCCCTGGAGAAGGCAGTGGCAAGCTACTCCAGTACTCTTCCCTGGAGAATTCCAGGGACAGAGCAGCTTGGAGAAGTACAGTCCATGGGATTGCAATGAGTCAGACACAACTGAGTGACTTTGACACATGTGTATGTATGTAAATGGGTCTTTCCAGGTGGTGTTAGTGGTAAAGAATCCCGCTTGCTAATACAGACCTCATAAAAGGTGTAGGTTCAATCCTTGGGTTGGAAAGATCCCCTAAAGGAAGGATTGGTAACCCAGTCCAGTATTCTTGCCTGGAGAATCCCCATGGACAGAGAAGGCTTGTGGGCTATGTCCATAGGGTCACAAAGAGTCAGACAGGACTGAAGCAACTTACCACACATGCATGCATCTATGTATGTATCTATTTATCTATGTCCATATAGTCTAAGGTATCATTTAAAGCCAGGGTTTTCATATTGATCTTCTGTATGGATAATTCTATCCATTGATGTAAGTGATGTGTTAAGTTGTCTTGCTATTATTATGTTATTATCAATGTCTCACTTTATGTTTGTTAATATTTATTTTATGTTTAGGTGTCCCTGTATTGTGTACATATATATTTACAACTGTTATATCTTCTTCTTGGATTGACCCTTGATTATTATGTAATGTCCTTTTTTTTTTCTCTTGTTACAGTCATTTTTCATAAGGTTTATTTTCTGATACAAGTATTACTGTATAGCCAAAACTATGGTATTTCCAGTAGTCATGTATAGATGTGAGAGTCAGATGATAAAGAAGGTTGAGTGTTGAAGAATTGATGCTTTTGAATTGTGGTGTGGGAAAGATTCTTGAGGGTTACTTGGAGAGCAAGAAGATCAAACCAATCAATCCTAAAGGAAATCAACCCTGAATATCCATTGGAAGGACTGAAGATGAAGATGAAGCTCCACTACTTTAGCCACCTAGTGAGAAAAGTCAATACATTGGAAAAGACCCTGATGTTGGGAAAGATTGAAGGCAAAAGAAGCGGTTGGCAGAGATTGAGATGATCAGATAGTATTATAGATTCAAAGGACATGAACTGGAGCAATCTCCAAGATTTCCCTGGTGGCTCAGATGGTAAAGAGATGAGAATGGCTACCCACTCCAGTTTTCTTGCCTGGAGAATTCCATGGACAGAAGAGCCTGGAAGCTACAGTCCATGGGTTCTCAAAGAACGGGACACAACTGAGTGACTAACACTTTCAGTTTTACTTTCTGAGAGAGAGTGGAGGACAGAGGAAGAATCAGGCCCCAGCTTGGCCAGTCTTGCTCTTTGCATGTCTGCATTCGTAGCTTGTATTCTTCATTGAAGGCTTCCCCCCTCCCCTCCCCACCCCCCCTCCCCCCCCGCAGAGGCCCTCAGCAGAGGTCTTCCCAATTATCTGTGCAGATTGGCTCCCACAGTCAATATATGAGAGGAGTTTTCTGTTCAGAGATCCCTTGATAATGGAAAAATCATCTGTGCTGATGCATCTGACCCTTGTCTGGTGCATATGATGAAAAATAGAACATTAGGACAGCTCACATCTTTTACTGTTTATCTTCTTGTTTATAGTGCTGCAATAAGCAATTGAACTCTTGACTGTTACTTTAATTTTGGCTCCATGTCTTAATCGACTCCTCCAAAAATGACAGCTCAGCTCTCCCCAGCTAGCTCTTGAGTTAGAAGTTTGAAACAAGAGGTATGTGACTGAAATTTAAGACTACTTTTCATTTGTAACTAGTGTTACAAATGAACAATCACAACTTAGAATGAGTAATATAAGGAATGTGTCTTACCCTTCTGTACATGAGGCTTGTCCTTCATTCATAGGTGGTTGTGTTGGATATGATGAGTTAAACTTAAAAATGGACTGGAATGGGTGATTTTAACTCAGATGACCATTATATCTACTACTGCAGGCAAGAATCCCTTAGAAGAAATGGAGTAGCCCTCATGGTCAACAAAAGAGTCCAAAATGCAGTAATTGGATGCAATCTCAAAAACAACAGAATGATCTCTGTTCCTTTCCAAGGTAAACCATTCAATATCACAGTAATCCAAGTCTATGCCCCAACCAGTAATGCTGAAGAAGCTGAAGTTGAATGGTTCTATGAAGACCTGCAAGACCTTTTAGAACTAACACCCAAAAAAGATGTCCTTTTCAATATAAGGGACTGGAAAACAAAAGTAGGAAGTCAAGAAACACCTGGAGTAACAGGCAAATTTGGCCTTGGAGTACAGAATGAAGCAGGGCAAAGGCTAATAGTTTTGCCAGAAGACCACACTGGTCATAGTAAACATCCTCTTCCAACAACACAAGAGAAGACTCTACACATGGACATCACCAGATGGTCTAAAACCAAAATCAGGTTGATTATATTCTTTGTAGCCAAAGATGGAGAAGCTTTATAGAGTCAGCAAAAACAAGACTGGGAGCTGCCTGTGGCTCAGATTATGAACCCCTTATTGCCAAATTCAGACTTAAATTGAAGAAAGTAGGGAAAACCACTAGACCATTCAGGTATGACCTAAATCAAATCCCTTATGATTATACAGTGGAAGTGAGAAATAGATTTAAGGGACTAGATCTGATAGATAGAGTGCCTGATGAACTATGGAATGAGGTTCGTGACATTGTTCAGGAGACAGGAATCAAGACCATCCCCATGGAAAAGAAATGCAAAAAAGCAAAATGGCTGTCTGGGGAGGCCTTTCAAATAGCTGTGAAAAGAAGAGAAGCGAAAAGCAAAGGATAAAAAGAAAGATATAAGCACCTGAATGCAGAGTTCCAAAGAATAGAGAGAAGAGATAAGAAAGCCTTCTTCAGCGATCAATGCAAAGAAATAGAGGAAAAGAACAGAATGGGAAAGACTAGAGATCTCTTCAAGAAAATTAGAGATACCAAGGGAAAATTTCATGCAAAGATGGGCTCGATAAAGGACAGAAATATGGACCTAACAGAAGCAGAAGATAATAAGAAGAGGTGGCAAGAATACACAGAAGAACTGTACAAAAAAGATCTTCACGACCCAGATAATCACGATGGTGTGATCAGTCACCTAGAGCCAGACATCCTGGAATGTGAAGTCAAGTGAGCCATAGAAAAAAATCACTACGAACAAAGCTAGTGGAGGTGATGGAATTCCAGTGGAGCTATTTCAAATCCTGAAAGATGATGCTTTGAAAGTGCTGCACTCTATATGCCAACAAATTTGGAAAACTCAGCAGTGGGCACAGGACTGGAAAAGTTCAGTTTCATTACAATCCCAAAGAAGGGTAATGCCAAAGAATGCTCAAATGACCACACAATTGCACTCATCTCACATGCTAGTAAAGTAATGATTAAAATTCTCCAAGCCAGGCTTAAGCAATACATGAACCGTGAACTTCCAGATGTTCAAGCTGGTTTTAGAAAAGGCAGAGGTATCAGAGGTCAAATTGCCAACATCCGCTGGATCATGGAAAAACAAGAGTTCCAGAAAAACATCTATTTCTGCTTTATTGACTATGCCAAAGCCTTTGACTGTAGATCACAATAAACTGTGGAAAATTCTGAAAGAGATGGGAATACGAAACCTCCTGACCTGCCTCTTGAGAAACCTATATGGAGGTCAGGGAGCAACAGTTAGAACTGGACATGGAACAACAGACTGGTTCCAAATAGGAAAAGTAGTACGTCAAGGCTGTATATTGTCACCCTCCTTATTTAACTTATATGCAGAGGACATCATGAGAAATGCTGGGCTGGAAGAAACACAAGCTGGAATCAAGATTCCTGGGAGAAATATCAATACCCTCAGATTATCAAATGACACCACCCTTATGGAAGAAAGTGAAGAGGAGCTAAAAAGCCTCTTGATGAAAGTGAAAGAGGGGAGTGAAAAAGTTGGCTTAAAGCTCAACATTCAGAAAACTAAGGTCATGGCATCCGGTCCCATCACTTCATGGGGAATAGATGGGGAAACAGTGGAAACAGCGTCAGACTTTATTTTAGGGGGCTTGAAAATCACTGCAGATGGTGATTGCAGCCATGAAATTAAAAGATGCTTACTCCTTGGAAGGAAGAAAGCAGAGGCATTACTTTGCCAACAAAGTTCCGTCTAGTCAAGGCTATGGTTTTTTTGGTAGTCATGTATGGATGTGAGAGTTGGACTGTGAAGAAAGCTGAGCACTGAAGAATTGATGCTTTTGAACTGTGGTGTTGGAGAAGACTCTTGAGAGTCCCTTGGACTGCAATGAGACCCAACCAGTCCATTCTAAAGGGGATCAGTCTTGGGTGTTCTTTGGAAGGAATGATGCTAAAGCTGAAGCTCCAGTACTTTGGACACCTCATGCGGAGAGTTGACTCATTGGAAAAGCCTTTGATGATGGGAGGGATTGGGGGCAGGAGGAGAAAGGGACCACAGAGGATGAGATGGCTGGATGGCATCACCGACTCGATGGACGTGAGGTTGAGTGATCTTCGAGAGTTGGTGATGGACGGGGAGGCCTGGCATGCTGCAATTCACAGGGTCGCAAAGATTCAGACACAACTGAGTGACTGAACTGAACTGAACTGAACTGAGTATTCCTAACTTGATAGCAATAAGTGCAACTCTGGCTGATATTTCTGTTGATTAAGCATTATATACATTTATTAAATAACAAATATCAGGCTTCTTTTGTGGCTCAGATGGTAAAGAACCTGCCTTCAATGCAGGAGACAAAAGTTCACTTCCTAGGTCAGGAAGATCACTCACTCCAGTATTCTTGTCTGGAGAATTCCATGGACAGAGGAGTCTGGCAGGCTACAGTGCATTGGTTCGCAAAGATTTGAACATGTGAATGACTAACACACACACATATTTATTAGAGGATTTAGGAAGCTTATAAAACTTTTAGAGGAGCTGGTGGACTGAATTCAGTAACAAAATCCATAGATGACAATCCTCACGCACAATTGGTGTGACCAGAAATAACGTTGCTGCCACCAAGATGTGTATACAATGAGCTGTCTCTACTACTCAAGAAATTCAAATTATTACCTTAACAGTAATCAGTGAGAGAGAGAGAAAGGAATTCTTAGTACCTTTCCAATTCTGTCATTTTTCATACTGTTTGGGACAGAATTGGAAAGGTAAATTGATACAGAAACAGTGGAAAAAGTGAGAGACTTTATTTGCTTGGTCTCCAGAATCACTGCAGATGGTGACTGCAGCCATGAAATTAATAGAAGTTTGCTCCATGGAAGAAAAGCTATGACCAACCTAGACAACATATTAAAAAGCAGAGATATTACTTTGCTGACCATGGTCCATCTCGTCAAAATTATATTTTTTCCAGTAGTCATGTATGGATGTGAGAGTTGGACCATAAAGAAAGCTGAGTGCTGAAGAATTGATCCTTTTGAACTGTAGTTTTGGAAAAGACCCATGAGAGCTCTTTGGACAGCAAAGAGATCAAACCAGTCAATCTTACAGGAAATCAATTCTGATATTCATTGGAAGGACTAATGCTTAAACTGAAGCTCCAATACTTTGGCCACCGGATGCTAGCTCATTGGAAAAGACCCTGATGCTGGGAAAGATTGAAGGCAGATGGAGAAGAGGATGATGGAAAATGAGATGGTTGGATGGAGTCACCGATTTGATGGACGTGAGTTTGTGCAGGTTCCAGGAGTTGGTGATGGACAGGGAGGTCTGACATGCTGCAGTCTGTGGGGTTGCAAAGAGTCTGACATACCTGAGCAACTGAACTGAACTGAATTCTGTCCCAGTTCCTTGGTCAAAGTCAAGAAGGAGTGTGTATGACAGGCAGAGACCAGAGCTCTGCAGAATCTATGCAGTGACATAGTTAATACCACATACTCCTAACCTCCATGCACTCTATCACATCAAAAAGCTGTGTGACCTTCTGTAAGTTTCTTAACCTCTCTGTGCCTGAAATTTTTCATCTGTAAAATAAGAATAATATTGGCAAGTGAGGAATAAATAATTGTTATAAAATAAAACACTTAGACAATGTTTGGAATATTATCAGCATTATTATTTTTCAATAATTTTAATTGCAAGAGAGACAAGGAGGAGTGATGCTTAAGTATCATTTGTTCATATTAGCTGTGATTAGATTTTGATCTAATTTACACCTGATAAACAGGGAACTCTCCAAATATTCTATAACATCAGCCTTTTGGATAAACAAAATAAAAACTTCATCATAAGACACTAGGAAGTATGTTCTTCTCTTTGTATATTGAGAATATCCTATACATTAGAATATACTATATATAACATATATTATATGATAATTAATATTATATAAAATTTTGTGATTGTTTTCATAAATTAAATCAGTAACTACTGAAAAATATTGCCTAAGACTTATGCTCTGTGTGTATTAAAGATGGAACAGATGAGTGGAGATCTCGCAAAAAGCCACAATCAGACTTCTGAGCTCTGATGCATTAGAATTTCATACCTGATTAACAAGCTAAATATACTGAAACCAAAGGATTTGAAATTGAGGAACATATTGCAAGGAGTGTACACCTGGAGGAAGGCTTTGAAGAAATAATTAACTCATGAAAGTGGAAAGAAATGTATTCTAAATATAAGAGTGGGGAAAGTGTACCTCTACTAATTTTTGTCTTTTTGTTTCTGTCTCTGGATCAGTGAGCTTAATTCTTCACTTTAGTTAAGGTTTTCTAACAGGAATAGAGGGGGGGAAAAAAGTTATTTTCTTTGAACCTTAAGGCTAAGCATTGTTTTAATGTAGTATATGAAACCTTTTCTTGTTTTCACTGGGGCTTTCCACGTGGCACTAGTAGTAAAGAACCCCTCTGCCAATGCAGGAGGCATAAGAGATAACGTGTTCGATCACTGGGTAAAGGAAGATCCCCTGGAGGAGGGAATGACAACTCACTCCAGTATCCTTGCCTAGAGAATTCCATCTTATTTATATTTATTTACTATATTTACTATACTTAAATTGGATGGTAAAATAGAACAATATTTTCCTCCATGCGAGAGATGTACAACATTCTTTAAGGTATACAGTGAAAGTTGAAGGAAAATTAGAAAAAACTATTTGGAGAACAAGTTTTATTTGAAATAATATGAAGTAAAATGCATTATTATTATTACTATTTTTTAGTTAAAAACTATCATATTAATTATGTATATGTGATTCAGTAAATTCATATTCTTAGTAATTATGACAACTTTTTGCTCATGTTCTAATAATTATTTGCATTGAGTGAATTGCTACCTCAGGCTTGACCTATTCAACAATTTGAGCTCAGTGCCCACCCTCACCCTTCCCAAATTATAAGAACTTTTTAGAAAGTGAGCCCTTTCCTTGATAATGTTTACTAATAATTTTGCTGCAAAAGATAGCATCTAATATTTCATTTTTCATGCAGGAGTTTAACTAGCTTCTGATAAAAGATAAATTGGTGCATATTTTAAATATTAAGTTTATTTGACCAAAAATCAGTTCAAATTGGGCAGCACTAGACTGGAAGTGCTTAAGTGTCCTTCTCTCACAGAAGCTTAGGGAGAGACATTTTAGAAAAAATGTGCAAGCAAAGCAAGAAAACTATTGACAGCCTATAACTTAGAGCCTTGGTGCTGTTTTAGTTGCTGAGACATATCTGACTGTTTTGTGATCCCATGGACTGGAGGATGCCAGGGCCCCTCTGTTCATGGGATTTCCCTCACAAGGTCACTGAACTTGGTTGCCATTCCCTTTTCCAGAGCATCTTCCTGACTCAGGGATCAAATGCACATCTGCATTGGCAAGTGGTCCTTTGCCACTGAGCCACCAAGGAAGCCCAACATAAAGCCTAACTGAGTGCAATTGGTTGTCCTCATGTTTTTATTCATAACTTGTATAGACACTTACAAGCTTAGGTTTTTCCAATAGTAATGTATGGCTGTGAGAGTTGACCAAAAAGAAAGTTGTTCAGTTCAGTTCAGTTTGGTTGCTCAGTCGTGTCCGACTCCTTGTGACCCCATGGACAGCAGCATTCCAGGCCTCCCTGTCCATCACCAACTCCTGGAGTTCACTCAAACTCATGCCCATTGAGTTGGTGATGCCATCCAACCATCTCATCATCTGTAGTCCCCTTCTCCTAGTGCCTTCAATCATGAGAGTTGGACTAAAAAGAAGGTTGAGCACTGAAGAATTGATGCTTTTGAATTGCAGTGCCAGGGAAGACTCTTGAGAGCCCCTTGGACAGCAAGGAGGTCAAACCAGTCAATCTTAAAAGGAAATCAACCCTGAATATTGATTGGAAGGACTGATGCTGAAGCTGAAGCCCCAATATTTTGGCCACCTGATACAAAGGGCTAACTCATTGGAAAATACACTGGGGAAGACTGAGGCCAGGAGGAGAAGAGGGTGACAGAGGATGAGATGGTTGGATGGAATCATCAACTCAGTGAAAGTAAGTTGGAGCAAACTCCAGGAGACAGTGAAGGACAGGGAAGCCTGGCATGCTGCAGTTCATGGGGTTGCAGAGTTGGATATGATTAACTGACTGAACAACAACAAGCTTATGTTTTGGTTTGCTTTTTAAAAATTTATTTTATTGGTGTACAGCTGATCTATGATATTTATTAGTTTCAAGTGTATAACAAAATTCAGTTATGCATATACATATATTAATTCTTCTTTAGATTCTTTTCTCATTTAGATTACCATAGAATATTAAGTAGATTTCCCTGTGCTATACAGGAAGTCCTTGTTTTTCATCTGTCTTATATACAGTTGTGCATGTATGATCTTCCCAAGCTCCTGATTTATCCCTCTCCCCATGTTTCCCTTTTGATAACCATGTTTGTTTTTAATATCTGTAAGTTTGTCTCTGTTTTGTAAATAAGCTCATATGCATCCATTTTAAAAGTTAAAATTCACATATTAATTCTTCTTTAGATTCTTTTCTCATTTAGATTATCATAGAATATTGAGTAGATTTCCCTGTGCTATATAGGAGGTCCTTGTTTCCATTTTTTAATGGCTGAGTAATAGTCCATTGTGTAAATATACCACATCTTCTTTATCTATCCCTCCACTGGTGGACATTTAAATTGCTTCCATGCCTTTGCTATTGTAGATGCTGCCAAAACATTAGAGTCACCTCAGTCTAGTGGCTTCCTAATTCAATTAATTTAACATTATTTTTTTCAGAAAGAATCCCTTTTTCAGAGAGTCTAAAGTGAAAGTCTTTATGAGATTTTCTAAGAAAAAAATGCCTTTGAATTATTTCCTGGAATGACAAGTCTTCAAAGAGGTATTTATATCAATAACTCTCTAGGTATAAAGAAGACTTCACAAGGAGGGTATTGCTGCCAATAATTTTTAGGATATTAACTAATTCCTTCCTAGAATTGAATTGTTTGAGGATGTACCTGTGTCATTGAGATTCTATATTCCAATCTGTTTTTTTTTATACACAATCACTGTTTTTTTCACTTTACATAAAAAGTCATAGTCTTCACTTACTATAAAATGTTAAAAAGGGCAGTGGTAAAACATTTGTGGGTACCCCAGACAGGAACAGTTCAGAAGATCTGTGTCCAAAGAATTGAATTTTACATTAACAAGGAATCACTCTGTCCAATTGAAAAAATCTTTCTCTAAAAAAATTTGCATTACAGTTTTACTGTGTTTTGCAAAATTCATAGTCAATGTATTTTTAATTTTTAATTTTTGCTAATAATAGTTGTAAGGATTACTACAGAAAAATAAAAGTTTTACAATTCAGGCAAAATTAATTGTTTTTAAATAATAAATTTATATTTATGATTTTTAAGGATAATATGGGAGTGATCATAAGCAGACTTTTAAAAAATGCATTGTATTAACATGAACTATTCTAGGGAAGAGGATGCAAATGTAACTTAAATGAGAAAACAGTGCACACATTTTTTCTTAAAAATAACACATGGATGAGACTTTCACTTATATTACACATGATATTTTTAAAATAGTAATGGAATAATTTTATTTTGTAAATGACATTTTTAAAAATAAGAGGGAAATTGTATTTATTGCAACAATTTGTGCTTCAGTTTTAAAAAGATCTAGAGGTAAATTTTAAAAATGAGGAGAAAGGGCTTCCCTGGTGGCTGAGCAGTAAAGAATTCTGCCAATGCAGGAGACACAGGTTGGATCCCTGATCTGGAAAGATTCCATGTACTGTGGAGCAGCTAAGCCCTTGTGCCACAAGTATTGAGCCTGTACTACTGAGCCCATGTGCTGTAGTTACGTAAGCCCATGTGCCTAGAACACATGCTCTGAAACAAGAGAAGTCACCACAATGAGAAGACCATGCACCACAACTAGAAAATAGCCCAAACCCTCTGCAACTAGAACAAAAGCCCATGCCACAACAAAGACCAAGACAGTCCAAAATAAATAAATAAGTAAATATTTTGTAATGAAGAGAAGTGCATAATTAGAGTTTTAAATAATATTATTGAAATAGTTAAAAAATAAGATTCTAAGCTGATGTTATGGCATAAGCAATTTTCATTTGAATTAAATCACTTGATGATAAATATGAACAACCAAATTTTGGTTGATCTTTATATTTATTTTGCCAGAGAAGATATTTCCATAAAAGCACAAAGCAAATATATCTGAGATCCAAGTCTTCCATGTTAAAGATAAAGTGACAGGAATGCTTTGCTAGTGTCATCTAATGTAGTCAAAAACAAAATTATAACACCAGGGTACATATACCAACCTACAAAGCACCTTAATACATTACTACAATGTTTAAAAAAAAATCAATAACATAGTTCAGTACCTCACAACTGCAATTCTTTCATCTAAAACTAAAATGAGTAGAAAACCACAGGCCTAATTACAGATCAGTTTAACTAAAGAGATAAGCATGTAGCTCTTTCATGCAAAGGTGATTAGGTGTCTTAATTCTATACTATCTACTAAGTTTAAATGACAAACTTCCTTTGCAAGAAAGCTGCTATTACTGTGAAGTCTTTTGGCCAATTGGATCACTTATATTTTCCTGGTTTTATCCTCACTAAAAGATGTAGCCCCCAGTGATTTAAAGAAAAGTCTCAACAATTTGAAAGAGCCAACGAGATCTAATTAATCATTGAATGATTATCATGAAATGATCGATAATATAAAGTACTAAGCAATAATCATTGTTTAAAGAATTTTAAATATAAAAGAAGGGAAGATAAAAAGAGGAAGGAGAGAAAGAGACAGTAAAGGGATGTGGGAGAAAGGGGAGAAGGGAAAGGGGGAAAGAATAGGAAAGAAAGGAAAAGAAAGACTGAGGGAGGGAGGGTGGGAAGAAAGGGAGGAAAGAAAAAATGAAAGAAGAATGAACTTGTGCAGACTGAATTGTGTGTTTCCCAGATTTATATCTTATGCTCACCCCGGAGTGATGGTATTTGGATGAAGAGCCTTGGGGATTTAGTGAGGTTTAGATGAGGGCATATTTTGGCCCTGCATGGTGGGATTTGTTGTTTAGTTGCTCGGTCATGTCCCACTCTTTGCAACCCCATGGACTGAAAGAGTAAGATATGATTTAGTGACTGGCCAACAACAATAACAACATGGACTGTAGCCCACCAGGCTTCTCTGACTGTGGGATTTCTCAGGCTAGAATACTGGAGCGGGTTGCCATTTCATTCTCCAGGGGATCTTCCTGATCCAGGAATCAAACCTATTTCTCCTACATTGGCAGATGGGTTCTTTACCACTGAGCCATCCAAGAAATCTATGATGGGACTAGTGCCTTTATAAAATGAGACATGAGAGACCTTACTTTCTCTCTTTGCCATGTGGGAAAAAAACCAGAAGGAAGCCAGAAAGAATTATCTCACCAGAACTTGGACATGCATATATCTTGTCTTAGAATTAAAGTCTCCAAGCTGCGAGGAAGTAAATTTCTGTTGTTTGAATTCCCAGTCTACTTGATTTCGTTATGGCAGTCCAAACTGTGGCACTTCTTAAGTAGTGATTTAAATATCTAAAATACTAACTGAAAGTCCAACCACTGGACTTCAGAAAATACTTTTTTTCATTTTATTTCTTAAATAATGAACATAATATTACATGTAATAAAAAAAGCCCTCAAAACACCCCTCCAAAACTCACTTTAAAATTTTTAATATCAAAAAATAAGAATGAATGGCATAATTAAATTTGATAGGCATTAAACAATGCATGATGTCTGTAGTTAGAATTGAGATGAAGATTTGATGTAGAGAAAGCAAAACTAAATTATTGATGGTGCTGGAATTGCAAATAAGTCATCTCATGCAAAGTCATTTACTTCTTCTTACCACTTCTAAGGATAATCAAACTAAAAATATTTGTATACTTAAGGAGAGAAAATAAAATTTAGGGAAAAAGAATATTTTATAATGTACAGATAATTTTAAACATAAAAATATTAAAACAAATTTATAGGTAAGTTTAATAGCCTTATTGAATGACAGACATAGAATTACATAATGATAAAATCCTTAATGTCATCAAATGACTATGAAACACTAAATTTAACCATAAACTGCTAAAGTGTTTAGCTTTTATTATTTTCAAATTTGAGCACATGCCCAATCGATCCAGAAATTATTTTACTCTGAGATTATTTATGCAATTTGGATGTGTGTATACTGTGTTTTGGAGAATGCACTGGCACCCCATTCCAGTACTCTTGCCTGGAAAATCCCATGGATGGAGGAGCCTGGTGGGCTGCCGTCTATGGGGTCGCACAGAGTCGGACATGACTGAAGCGACTTAGCAGCAGTGCATATAAACACAGTATGCTGCTGCTACTGCTACTGCTAAGTCACTTCAGTCAGCATCAGTCCTTCTAATGAATATTCAGGGCTGATTTCCTTTAGGATGGATTGGTTTGATCTCCTTGCTGTGCAAGGGACTTGCAGGAGTCTTTTCTTTTTTTTTTTTTTTTTTTAATTTTTAGTTTTTTATTTTTTAAATTTTAAAATCTTTAATTCTTACATGCATTCCCAAACATGAATCCCCCTCCCACCTCCCTCCCCAGAACATCTTTCTGGGTCATCCCCATGCACCAGCCCCAAGCATGCTGCATCCTGCGTCAGACATAGACTGGCGATTCAATTCACATGATAGTATACATGTTAGAATGTCATTCTCCCAAATCATCCCACCCTCTCCCTCTCCCTCTGAGTCCAAAAGTCCATTATACACATCTGTGTCTCTTTCCCTGTCTTGCATACCAATACAGTATACTAACACATATATATGGAATTTAGGAGTCTTTTCCAACACCATGGTTCAAAAGCATCAATTCTTCAGCACTCGGCTTTCTCAATGTTCCAACTCTCACATCCATACATGACTACTGGAAAAATCATACCTTTGACTAGATAGACCCTTGTTGGCAAAGTAATGTCTCTGCTTTTTAATATGCTGTCTAGGTTTGTCATAGCTTTTCTTCCAAGAAGCAAGCGTCTTTTCATTTCATAACTACAGTCACTGTCTTCAGTGATTTTGGAGCCCAAGAAAATAAAGTCTGTCACTTTTTCCATCGTTTCCCCATCTATTTGCCATGAAATGATGGGACCAATGCCATGATCTTTGTTTTTTGAATGTTGAGTTTGAAGCCAGTATTTTTGCTCTCCTCTTTCACCTTCCTCAGGTGGTTCTTTAGTTCCTTTTCAATTTCTGCCATAATGGTAATGTCATCTGTATATCTGAGGTTATTGACATTTCTTCTGGCAATCTTGACTCCAGCTTGTACTTCATCCTGCCTTGCATTTTGCATGATATTTTCTGCATATAACTTAAATAAACAAGGTTAGAATATATAGCCTGATGTACCCCTTTCCAAATTTTGAACTATATGTTTATGAAGGCCAAAAATAGGGTAATAATTTTTCAAGGAGGCTCTCAAAAGAAGCAAGTAAGTGATTACTGCAGTGTCGGGAAAGCAGATATGTGTGATAGAAGAAATTGTGATTCAAAAGGAGTATCCAAGGGAATTCTCTAATGTTGACAAAAGTCTACTTCTTGGACTGAATTTTGGTCATGCTCATGCATACTCAGTCACTTCAGCCATATCCAACTCAGATTCCAAGGACTGTAGCCTGCAAGTCTCCTCTGTCCATGGGATTACCCAAAAAAGTATACTGGAGTGGATTGCCATTTCCTCTTCCAGGGGATCTTCCCAACCAAGGGTTTGAACTCACATCTCCTCTCCTATGAATCCTGCATTGTAAGGCAGGTTTTGTCCACTGAGTCATCTGGGAAACCCTCATCCTAGACTGAAACGTAGTGACAAAAATTTGTGATCATTTCTCATTTATTAAGCTTGATAGTTGTGTTTTATAAAATTTTGCAAATAAGCTGTATTTCAGAGGAAAAACACTTTTACAAAAGCTAAAAGCAGAATATGTATTTAATAACTGTGTAGGTGCATGCTAAGTCCCTTCAGTTGCATCTATCCCTGTCCAAATTTTATTAATGAAATACATAACACTGAGTGTGACAGATATACTGCATTCATCCGTTCACTTCAGTTCAGTCACTCAGTCCCGTCAGACTCTTTGTGACCACATGAATCATAGCACGCCAGGCCTCCTTGGCCATCACCAAATCCCAGAGTTCACTCAAACTCATATCCATCAAGTCGGTGATGCCATCCAGCCATTTCATCCTCTGTTGTCCCCTTCTCCTCTGGCTCCCAATCCCTCCCAGCATCAGGGTCTTTTCCAATGAGTCAACTCTTCGCATGAGGTGGCCGAAGTACTGGAGTTTCAGCTTTAGCATCATTCTTTCCAAAGAACACCCAGGACTGATCTCCTTTAGAATGGACGGGTTGAATAGCCTTGCAGTCCAAGGGGCTCTCAAGAGTCTTCTCCAACACCACAGTTCAAAAGCATCAGTTCTTTGGCACTCACCTTTTTTCACAGTCCAACTCTCACATCCATACATGACCACCATAGCCTTGACTTGACAGACCTTTGTGGGCAAAGTAATATCTCTGCTTTTTAATATGCTGTGTAGGTTGGTGATAACTTTTCTTCCAAGGAGTAAGGGTCTTTTAATTTCATGGCTGCAGTCACCATCTGCAGTGATTTTGGAGCCTCCAAAAAGAAAATCTGACACTGTTTCCCCTGTTTCCACATCTATTTCCCATGAAGTGATGAGACCAGATGCCATGACCTTAGTTTTCTGAATGTTGAGCTTTAAGTCAACTTTTTCACTCTCCTCTTTCACTTTCATCAAGAGCCTATTTAGTTTCTCTTTAGTTTCTGCCATAAGGGTGGTGTCATCTGCATATCTGAGGTTATTGATATTCTCCTGGAATATCTTGATTCCAGCATGTGCTTCTTCCAGCCCAGCGTTGCTCATGATGTACTCTGCATACAAGTTAAATAAGCGTTGCTCATAATGTAATCTGCATATAAGTTAAATAAGCAGGGTGATAATATACAGCCTTGACATACTCCTTTTCCTATTTGGAACCAGTCTGTTGTTCCATGTTCAGTTCTAACTGTTGCTTCCTGACCTGCATACAGATTTCTCAAGAGGCAGGTCAGGTGGTATGGTATTCCCATCTCTTGAAGAATTTTCCACAGTTTATTGTGACCCACACAGTCAAAGGCTTTGGCATAGTCAATAAAGCAGGAATAGATGTTTTTCTGGAACTCTCTGGCTTTTTGATGACCCAGAGGATGTTGGCAATCTGATTCTTGGTTCGTCTGTCTCTTTTTAAAACCTGCTTGAACATCTGGAATTTCATGGTTCATGTATTGCTAAAGTCTGGCTTGGAGAATTTTGAGCATTACTTTAGAAGTGCATGAAATGAGTGCAATTGTGCGGTAGTTTGAGCATTCTTTGGCACTGCCTTTCTTTGGAATTGGAATGAAAACTGACCTTTCTAGTCCTGTGGCCACTGCTGAGTTTTCCAAATTTGCTGGCATATTGAGTGCAGCACTTTGACAGCATCATCTTTCAGGATTTGAATAGCTCCACTGGAATTCCATCACCTCCACTAGCTTTTTTCATTGTGATGCTCTCTAAGGCCCACTTGACTTCACATTCCAGGATATCTGTGTCTAGCTGAAGGGTTCTATGAAGACCTACAGGACCTTTTAGAATGAATACCCACAATAATATGTCCTTTTCATTACGGGGGACTGGAATTCAAAAATAGGAAGTCAAGAAGCATCTGGAGTAACAGGCACATTTGTCCTTGGAGTACTGAATGAAACAGGGCAAAGGCTAGTAGAATTTTGCTAAGAGAATGCACCGGTCATAGCAAACACCCTCTTCCAACAAGACAAGAGAAGACTCTACACATGGACATCACCAGATGGTCAACACCAAAATCAGATTGATTATATTCTTTGCAGCCAAAAATGGAGACACTCTATACAGTCAGCAAAAACAAGACTGGGAGCTGACTGTGGCTCAGATCATGAACTCCTTATTGCCAAATTCAGACTTAAATTGGAGAAAGTAGGGAAAACCACTAGACCATTCAGGTATGACCTAAATCAAATCCCTTATGATTATACAGTAGAAGTGAGAAATGGATTTAAGGGACTAGATCTGATAGATAGAGTGCCTGATGAGCTATGGAATGAGGTTCGTGACATTGTGCAGGAGACAGGAATCAAGACTATCCCCATGGAAAAGAAATGTAAGAAAAACAAAATGGCTATCTGAGGAGGCCTTACAAATAGCTGTGAAATGAAGAGAAGTGAAAAGCAAAGGAGAAAAGGAAAGATATAAGCATCTGAATGCAGAGTTCCAAAGAATAGTAAGAAGAGATAAGAAAGCCTTCCTCAGCAATCAATGCAAAGAAATAGAGGAAAAGAACAGAATGGGAAAGACTAGAGATTTCTTCAAGAAAATTAGAGCTACCAAGGGAACATTTCAGGCAAAGATGGGCTTGATAAAGGAAAGAAATGGTATGGGCCTAACAGAAGCAGAAGATATTAAGAAGAAGTGGCAAGAATACACAGAACTGTACAAAAAAGATCTTCACGACCCAGATAATCATGATGATGTGATCACTCACCTAGAGCCAGACATCCTGGAATGTGAGGTTAAGTGGGCCTTAGAAAGCTGCATTCATAGACTACAATTAATCATGCTTCCTAGTTTTTGATCTTTTCTGTACTCACTTTCAGTATTGACTCTGGACTTGGCCACATCTTTTGTTTTGATAAATGATGTATCAATAAATATTACAGATAGAGATGGTTTGGTGAACTCTTATACATTGGGTCTTGTGTTCTTGGTATGCCATTACTACCATGTAAGGAACCTTGGCTAATATGCTGGAGAGGATCAATGGACAAGAAAAATCTCCACCCCGCCCCACCACCAGGCTCACTGCCATATAAAGATATTAAATTTTCTTGGCCCATTCAGTTCAGTTAAGTTCAGTCATTCAGTCATATCCGACTCTGTGAGACCCCATGAATCACAGCACGCCAGGCCTCCCTGTCCATCACCAACTCCTGGAGTTTACTCAGACTCACGTCCATTAAGTCAGTGATGCCATCCAGCCATGTCATCCTCTGTCATCCCCTTCTTCTCCTGCCCCCAACCCCTCCCAGCATCAGAGTCTTTTCCAATGAGTCAACTCTTCGCGTGAAGTGGCCAAAGTATTGGAGTTTCAGCTTTAGCATCATTCCTTCCAAAGAAATCCCAGCATTGATCTCCTTCAGAATGAACTGGTTGGATCTCCTTGCAGTCCAAGGGGCTCTCAAGAGTATTCTCCAACACCACAGTTCAAAAGCATCAATTCTTCAGCACTCAGCCTTCTTCACAGTCCAACTCTCACATCCATACATGACCACAGGAGAAACCATAGTCTTGACTAGACGGACCTTAGTCGGCAAAGTAATGTCTCTGCTTTTGAATATGCTATCTAGGTTGGTCATAACTTTTCTTCCAAGGAGTAAGCGTCTTTTAATTTCATGGCTGCACTGATTTTGGAGCCCCAAAAACTAAAGTCTGACACTGTTTCTACTGTTTCCCCAACTATTTCCCATGAAGTGCTGGTACCAGATGCCATGATCTTCGTTTTCTGAATGTTGAGCTTTAAGCCAACTTTTTCACACTCCAGTTTCACTTTCATCAAGAGGCTTTTTAGTTCCTCTTCACTTTCTGCCATAAGGGTTAGTCAATTTGCCAAACGACCACGACCACATGAGTGTTCTCAGGTAAGCTTAGCAGAAGAATCACCAATTGAGGTTAACATAAATTATAAAATCGTGAGCAAACAAATTGATGTTTAAGTCTCCAAATTTTAGGATGGTTGTTTATACAGCAATAAACTAATTCACCATGTAGACAGTTTTCAATATTTCATTACTCTTTCAGTAAAAATGGAATTTTAAGTAATATTTAACTCAAGTTATTTTAGAATGCAAATTTTATGTACAATTATATAAAAGTATAAGCTTTCCAGAATTATTACTCATGTCAGTCATCCTCAAATTTGGCCGCTGATTTGAATCATCAAGAGACATTCCTTTTAAGGCTATTAACATCTCTTCCTTTATCACCTACATTTTGCTTTAAATGTATGTATTGTGTTGAGGGGGCTGGTTTATGTATGTATCTATCTCATGTGTAATATATATGTATGTATGTATGCATGATTTATCTTTCCCAAGCCCCATCACTTCATGGGAAATAGATGGGGAAACAGTAGAAACAGTGTCAGACTTTTTATTTTTTTGGGCTCCCAAATCACTGCAGATGGTGACTGCAGCCATGAAATTAAAAGACCCTTACTCCTTGGAAGAAAAGTTATGACCAACTTAGATAGTATATTCAAAAGCAGAGACATTACTTTGCCGACTAAGGTCCGCCTAGTCAAGGCTATGGTTTTTCCTATGGTCATGTATAGATGTGAGAGTTGGACTGTGAAGAAGGCTGAGTGCTGAAGAATTGATGCTTTTGAACTGTGGTGTTGGAGAAGACTCTTGAGAGTCCCTTAGACTGCAAGGAGATCCAACGAGTCCATTCTGAAGGAGATCAACGCTGGGATTTCTTTGGAAAGAGTGATGCTAAAGCTGAAACTCCAGTACTGTGGACACCTCATGCAAAGAGTTGACTCATTGGAAAAGACTCTGATGCTGGGAGAAATTGGGGGCAGGAGGCGAAGGGGATGACAGAGGATGAGATAGATGAATGGCATCATTGACTCGATGGACGTGAGTCTGAGTGAACTCTGGGAGATGGTGATGGACAAGGAGGCCTGGCGTGCTGCAATTCATGGGGTCTCAAAGAGTTGGACACGATTGAGCGACTGAACTGAACTGAACTGAACTGAAGCTTCTAAGGCAAACCTATTGCAAAGTAGAATACTGGGATATGAAGACTAGCAGAAAGAATCTATTTAAATTCTAATGTGTCTAAAAATAGAACATAGTTACAATTGAGTAAATATAACCACAAGCCATGGAGTAGAATACAGAGAAGTTACAGTAATTAAAATATCATATCTAATGGACATGACATTCTGAAACTCTACTTGTAATTTTCATTTGCCTAGAATTATGTGACATGTCTTTCCTCAAATGGGGCCTGTTTCAAAAAGGATGGAGACTTTTAAATGACATGTTTTTTACTCTAGTTAATAAAATGGTTTTTGTATCTCCTAAATGTTGAAGGGGTGACAGTTATTCTACTCAAAACGTTGGTTATAAAGGTGCTTGTTGTTGAGTGAAGCATGCTGGAATCAATTCTGACAGTATTAATATGTAAAACATTTAAATCATTTTTAAAAAATCAGTATTGTTTTTACAGTCTGTAAAGAAGATCTAGGGTCAGAAACAGGACAAAATGTGAATCAAAAATATAAATCAGAAGAAAATAAATAGCACACAATAACTTTCTTAAACAAAATTGAAATGTTTGGAACTTAAATCTTTTGTCATAAGATTCATGAGTGGATCAGACTGACATAAGGCATGTTGCCAACCAGAATATAGTCCAGCTTCAATAGTACTGGCATAACCTGGGACCAAATTAGGAAGGAAGAATCCCAGGAACTCTCCAAGATCTATTTCTTTTAAGGATCTATAGACAGTTTGTATTCCCATTAAGTTGGCAACAATACATTAGGTGATATATTAAATTCCTATCACAGCTGTGAAATTTACCATCAGCTTAAAGTTTTGATGCTATTAAAGTGCATCACATTTGGACAACACATTTGGAAAACTCAACAGTGGCCACAGGGCAAAAAAAGATCAGTTTTCATTCCAATCCCCAAAATGGTAATGCCAAAGAATGCTCAATCTACAGCAAAACTGTGCTCAGTTTGCATGCTAGCAAGGTAATGCTCAAAATCCTCCAAACTAAGCTCCAGCTGTATGTAAACGTAGCACTTCCAGATGTTCAAGTTGGATTTAGAAAAGGTAGAGAAACCAGAGATCAAATTCCCAACATCTGCTGAATCATAGAAAATGCAAGGGAATTTAAAAAAAAAAAAATCTACTTCTGCTTCATTGACTATGCTAAAGCCTTTGACCGTATGGATCACAAGAAACTGTGGAAGATTCTTAAAGAGATGGGAATATCGGACCAGCTTATCTTTCTCCTGAAAAACCTGTACACAGGTCAAAAAACAATAGCTAGAGCTGGACATGGAACAATGGACTGGTTCCAAATTGGGAAAGGGGTACATCAAAACTCTGTATTATCACCTTGCTTATTTAACTTAAATGCAGAGTACATCATGTGAAATGTCAAGCTGGTTGAATCACAAGCTAGAATCAAGATTGCCAGAATAATCATAAATAATCTCAGATATGCAGGTAATACTTTAATCACAGGAAGCAAAGAGGAGCCAAAGAGCCTCTTGATGAAGGTGAAAGAGGAGAGTGAAAAGGCTGAATGTTAAACTGCTAAGGCTAAACATTACTGTTAATGTTAAAATGTTAAAAGTCAACATTCAAAAAACTAAGATCATGGCATCCAGTCCCATCACTTCATGGAAAATAGAGAAAAAGTGGAAACAGTGACAGATTTTATTTTCTTGGCCTCCAGAATCATGTGGACAGTGACTGCAACCATGAAATTAAAAGATGCCTGCTTCCTGGAAGAAAAGCTATGAAAAACCTTGACAGCATATTAAAAAGCAGAGGCATCACGTTGCTAACAAATGTCCACCTAGTTAAAGCTTTTTTTTTTTTTTTTTCCAGTAGTCAGGTGCAGATGAGAGAGTTGGACCAAAAATAAGGTTAAGTACCAAATAATTGATGCTTTTGAACTGTGGTACTGGAGAAGACTCTTGAGAATCCCTTGGACTGCAGGGACATCAAACCAGTCAATCATAAAGGAAATCAACCCTGAATATTCATTGGAAGGACTGATGCTGAAACTGAAACTCAGATAATTTGGTCACCTGGTGGGAAAAGCCAGCTCATTAGAAAAGATCCTGATTCTGGGAAAGCTTGAAGGCAAATGGAGAAGTGAGTGACAGAGGATGAGATGGTTGGATGGCATCACTGGACATAAGTTTGAGCAAATTCTGGGAGATAGTGAAGGACAGGAAGGTATGGTGTACTGCAGTTTATGGTGTTACCAGGAGTCAGACATGACTTAGTGCCTGAACAACAACAAGAGGGAAAGCACAAATCATTAATAAATGGCAGGTTGTAGAAAATGCTGGGAAAACATTGCTTACACACTGATATGTATATCCTGTAGTTATTTTCATTTATTCAATTTTGAGCTTACCAACAGTACCTCTATCCCTTTCCCTTCTTCTTGAAGATCCCATAAATAAAGGAAGTGAGTGACAGTGACATGAATGTTCTGTATAGTTTTTTAACATTGTAAACCTGTCACATTTCAGCTCATTGCTAATACCTTTGTCAGGGGACATTCAACTTTAAGGAATACAATATGTTGTTTTCCTCTTCTGTGTGCTGTTTCTCAAGGGCCCTCTGTTCCTTATCAGTTTCTGGAAAACAGGAACGAGCAGAGCTGCACGCAGTTCTCAGGAATGAGGTCATGAGACAGAGCTCATGCATGGATTCCCTTCAGTGACCTTTTACTTTAATATAATCTGTTCAGTCAAGTCCCTATTACTCAGGATATGGATTATCTTCTGGCCCTGTGATGATTGTTATTCAGTTAGCTTTGTTTTTGCTCAACTTTATTTTTGCTGCCTAAAGCTTCCTTGTATGGAGATATATGATAAGCACATGCTGCTACAAATAAAGCACCCTTGTTTCACTCAAGACTTGGGTCCCCTGTGTCCTTCTTTTCATCAACTCCAGTCCCTAGGTCCCAGTCTATAAAGACTGTGATATGCCTTATTGTCAATACACATTAATTCTGGTCTAATCACATTGGAAAAATTTTACTAATATGCTTCAGATTAAAATCACCAAATAATCAATCGTTGAAACATAAATGGGCATACAGAGAAAAGGGTAATAGGAATGGTCAAATTGCCCCTAAATGATCCTGGAGGGCTGATTTTCCCTTATTGCCATAACTACTTTAACTTGGTTAACACAATTTTCTATTTCCATGAATATGCAAATACTCATAAGCTTACTCAAAAGATCAAGACTAAATATTAAGATGAACAGTTACTAATGTGTATCATACTCTCAGTGTAGAAGAGACCTAATCAGTGGCTCAGTGGTAAAGAATTCACCTCCAGTGAAGGAGACAGAGACACAGTTTCAATCCTTGGGTCAGGAAGGTCCCCTGGAGAAGGAAATGACACTCCACTCCATTATTCTTGCCTGGGAAATCACATGATCAGAGAAGTCTGACAGAATACAGTTCATGGTGTCCTGAAAGAGTCAGACACTACTTAGCAACTACACAACAAAATTTTAGGATGGATGCTCACTAAATTCTCTCTCTTCTCTGTGTAGAAGAGACCTACTAGTAATTCTGACCAGCAACATCTCTCTTAAAAATGCTTATCTTATACATCTGTGTCTCTTTTGCTGTCTCACATACAGGGTTATTGTTACCATCTTTCTAAATTCCATATATATATATATATGTTAGTATACTGTATTGGTGTTTTTCTTTCTGACTTACTTCACTCTGTATACTCAGCTCCAGTTTCATCCACCTCATTAGAACTGTTTCAAATGTATTCTTTTTAATGGCTGAGTAATACTCCATTGTGTATATGTACCACAGCTTTCTTATCCATTCATCTGCTGATGGACATCTAGGTTGCTTCCATGTCCTGACTATTATAAACAGTGTTGTGGTGAACATTGGGGTACACATGTCTCTTTCAATTCTGGTTTCCAAGTCAAAAAAAAATGCTTATCTTACACAGGAGATTGTTCCATTTTTCTACCATATTATTCAGTTTCCTGGCTGCAACAGATGAAAAGAGAGAAAAGTTGCTCCTAACTGGGCTAATCAGGTATTCTCTCTGAAATTTAGAAATGGGATCCAGAAAAAACATCAACATATGGCTGAAACTGTGTATGGTATAGGAGGAGCCTATTTTATCACAGATCAGAGGCATCCTGACAATTTTAAATCCTTATTCAGAGTCTCTATTTAAAACAGAGCATTATACTCAGTGTTGGAACTGGACACAAATTCCCTACCATGAGTTAGTTTCTGTTGCTTACAATCAAGTATCTTAACTACTTTAGTAGGCCAGGCCAGCAATCTTTCTTCTTCTGATTATGAGTGCTGATGTTTTAGCCAGAAATTTGAACATTATAATGAATCCTTGCCATAAGGTAGAATCTATACATTCACAGAAGGCCTAACATTTGCTTTATAAGCCAGAACACTCACTTGGGAGGTCTGTGTTTTCTCTATACTCAGGCTGTTGTGCAATTGCAATATTAATATAGAAGTAATGCTTCTGTTTCTGCAACACAAAAGACTTCCCTATACATGAAAGGCACAATGGTATGTTTTCTTGGTATTAAAACAGTACAGAAAAAGTAGTTTTCTCACTAGTAATTTCAATAAATATTGTTTAAATATGTAACTGAATAAATGAGTGAATAAAAGAAGCTATGGAATAAAAAAAAAATTGGAGTAGTCAAGAAGGCTTTTAATATAAATTTTCTCTGCCCAGTTCTGAACATATTTGAGAGAAAATCAAAACTATTCAGGCCAAAATATCAAGTTTGTGATTGATAGAGGGTATGGATTGGGGTTTTTGTTAAGTAGGCTTACTTAGGCAAACTTGATGGCTCAGACAGTTAAGAATCTGCCTGCAATATGGGAGACATGGGTTTGATCCCTGGGTTGGAAAGATCCCCTGAAGGATAGCATGCAACTCATTCCAGTATTCTTGCCTGAAAAATCCCCATGGATAGGGGAGCCTGGCAGGCTACAGTCCACGGGGTCGCAGTGAGTCAGACGTGACTGAGCAACTAGAGACATACATAGCCACTCATTCCCAAGACAACATAGAAACAGATAAGATAAATTCTGTCTTAGTGTAACACAGGAATGTTTTTGCTGGCCATGAGCAGACCTGCTTTCAAGAGGATGAGAGTCCAGGTGAACCGAGTAAGCACATTATCATTTTCAAATATATGATTCAGGTATATGAATATATATGAATATATGAATCCATCTCTGTAAGATTTGAATGAACAAGGTTTCTGAGTAAGTAAAACTAAGAAGAGGCAGAATAATCATACTGATAGATTTCTGTATACTAAGAATGAAATATCAGGCAGGGGGTAAGAGGTAGTTCTTTTTTTGTGCACATTCAAATGGACTCTTTGAATAAGGCAAGCAAGACATGTGGTCTGTCATCTGGGTAATCTTGAAAGACATAGGACTTCTGCGAGTTTGAAGAACATGTTGTAGACTGTCAGTTGTTCATGGCAATCCCTAATTCCTGAATTAATGAGAGAGAGGGCTCTTCAGGATGTGTCCATTAATGTTTATCTCTAGCCACATTGCTTTAAGCAATATAGAATATGAATGAATTCAATCAACCCTTCCACAGATTTGTGCGATATCCCAGACTCTCCACAGTGATGGATGGAGAGATAAATGTAGCATTACAAAGTTCAACTGATAGCTGTAATGCTTTGAGTATTTATATAAGCTAAAAGCCTAGGTCTCTCTGCCCTTTATCATCATTGCCAACATCAAATGACATTATCTTTCAGCCAACCCATTCAATCACAAATGTACACTGTGTTTAACTATTATGGCCTACAGTGTTTTAGATTTTAGAAAATAAACTGAGAAAAAGATAAAGTCCCTACTATTGGATCTTGTATTTTAATGAAAGGGAAAGAAACTTGACAAAAATAAATATACAAAAGTGTTAGCAGTTACTGGTAAAAAGAAAAATAAATGGCAAGGAAAATAATGCAAGATGTAATTGTAAATATTTTTGGAGAACTAGACTGTGCAGGTATACAGGGAAAGGATTTTCTAGACACGTAAATAACCAGTAAAAAAAGGTGCTTTGTGAGTGTTTCCTAATTGGTTAACAATGTTTCTCAACTTTTTTTTTTTTTTTTTAATTGTAAAGTGAAGTCGCTCAGTCACGTCCGACTCTTTGCGACCCCATGGACTGCAGCCTACTACGCTCCTCCATCCATGAGATTTTCCAGGCAAAAATACTGGAGTGGGTTGCCATTTCCTTCTCCAGAAGATCTTCCAGACGCAGGGATCAAACCCAGGTCTCCCGCATTGTAAGCAGACTGCTTTACCATCTGAACCACCACCAGTCCAGTTTTAGCTCCCTGCTAAAAGAACTTTTATATTTTTGTTTATTTATTTATTTTGGTTGGTGCTGGGTCTTCATTGCTGTTTGCAGCTCTTTCTAGTTGTGGCAAATGGGGGCTACTCTCTAGTTGCCATGCTCAGGCTTTTCACTGGGGTCGCTTCTCTTGTTGCAGAGCCCTGACGGTAAACACGTGGACTCAGCAGTCGCAGCACGTAGGCTCAATAGTTGCTGCTTATGGGTTAGTTGCTATGGCATGTGGAATTTTCCCAGACCAGAGATGGGAACCCATGTCACCCACATTGACAAGCAAGTTTTTAACACTGGACAAAGAGGGAAGTCCTAAAAAGGCTTTTAGACAAATATTTTCACTAATAACTTTAACAAATTTTCATATCACATATGTACTATAAATGTGTTAATGTACTGTTTTCATACATATGATTTATTTTTAAAAGACCATAAGTGTTTTTCACAATACCCTCACACTGAGAGCCAACTTATTGCTCTCTTGGGAAAGTTATCACCCCTCTTGAGAATGCATCTATAGTCTGGGAATGTTAACTAAGAGACTAACGTATATTAATGAGCCAAAGTGTGAAAACTGAAAAAAATGTCATTTATTTAGAAATGACATGGCCATTAATAATTTTAAAAAGATCAGTTCATATAAAATAGAAATAGAAGGGGGAAAAATATAGTTTTGGAAAAGAATTAGGATGATGAAGTAGAAACAACAAATATAAGCTATCCTTTCTAGAAACTTTCTATGGAAGGAAGGAAACATGTGCCATAAGATTTAGAGAGGATCAAAGCCAAAATGAATGGTGCTTGTTATTTATTTATCTTTGTAATAGCAGAAACGGTGTGGATGAGATGCTATGAGGTAGCCAATAGAAATGAGACAAATGAAGAAACATGAAACACTTAGGATAATGAATGGAGCAAGTTCCCAGTGGATACTGAAAGGAACGGGATTTTGAAAAAATATCAATAAATTCATCTTGAAGAAGAAGAAACATCTATCTAGACAAGCATATTTGTAGACCGAATTTGGAGAGAAAGCACAATATATCACTTCAATTGTCAACATAAAAGTACAAGTTATTCAAGATACTCTATTGCCTTTTATATGTCAGATAAATTGTTTAGAAAACTGAACAGAACTCAGAAATGATGGTGGTTATCAGTTCAGTTCAATCACTTAGTCGTGTCCGACTCTTTGTGACCCCATGAATCATAGCTTGCTAGGCCTCCCTGTCCATCACCAACTCCCGGAGTTCACGAAAACTCATGTCCATCGAGACGGTGATGCCATCCAGCCATCTCGTCCTCCGTCATCCCCTTCTCCTCCTGCCCCCAATCTCTCCCAGCATCAGAGTTTTAGAAAAGGCAGAGGAACCAGAGATCAAATTGCCAACATCCACTGGATCATCGAAAAAACAAGAGTTCCAGCAAATAACATCTATTTCTGCTTTATTGACTATGCCAAAGCCTTTGACTGTGTGGATCACAATAAACTGAGGAAAATTCTGGAAGAGATGGGAATATCAGACCACCTGACCTGCCTCTTGAGAAACCTATATGCAGGTCAGAAAGCAACAGCTAGAACTGGACATGGAACAACAGACTGGTCCCAAATAGGAAAAGAAGTATGTCAAGGCTGTATATTGTCACCCTGCTTATTTAACTTATATGCAGAGGACATAATGAGAAATGCTGGGCTGAAAGAAGCACAAGCTGAAAACAAGATTGCTGGGAGAAATATCAGTAACCTCAGATATGCAGATGACACCACCCTTATGGCAGAAAGTGAAGAGGAACTAAAAAGCCTCTTGATGAAAGTGAAAGTGCAGAATGAAAAAGTTGGCTTAAAGTTCAACATTCAGAAAACGAAGATCACGGTATCTGGTCCCATCACTTCATGGGAAATAGATGGGGAAACAGTGAAAACAGTGTCAGACTTTATTTTTGGGGGCTCCAAAATCACTGCAGATGGTGATTGCAGCCATGAAATTCAAAGGCTCTTACTCCTTGGAAGGAGAGTTATGATCAACTTAGATAGCATATTCAAAGCAGAGACTTTACTTTTGCCAACAAAGATCTGTCTAGTCAAGGCTATGTTTTTCCAGTGGTCATGTATGGATGTGAGAGTTGGACTGTGAAGAAAGCTGAGCGCCGAAAAATTGATGATTTTTTTTCATATTTTATTTATTATTATTATTATTATTATTATTATTATTATTTTACTTTACAATGTTGTATTGGTTTTGCCATACATCAACATGAATCCGCCATGGGTGTACACATGTTCCCAACACTGAACCCCTCTCCCACCTCCCTCCCCATACCGTATCTCTGGGTCATCCCAGTGCACCAGCCCCAAGCATCCTGTATCCTGCATTGAACCTAGAATTGATGCTTTTGAATTGTGGTGTTGGAGAAGACTCTTGAGAGTCCCTTGGACTGCAAGGAGATCCAACCAGTCCATTCTAAAGGAGATCAGTCTTGGGTGTTCTTTAGAAGGAATGACGCTAAAGCTGAAACTCCAGTGGGTATCAGGAAACTATTATTAAAATTATTTTTATCTCAATTCCTTAGTAATTACTTGACTTGGAACAATTGTATAATATAGTAATTATAATAACAGGTTAAAAAGAAATCTTGGTCGAGGTGAGAAATTTAAAATATATGTATATGTATATATACAAAAATTAAAATATGAAAATGGTTTATAAAGCAAAAAAAAATCTTACAAATGATTTTGTCCTAAGAATAAAATTATTAAATGTGTTCCTTTTTAACCAAGGAAGATAAGTTTCAGTAATGAATCAAAACCTAAAATTTCAGTAGAATGAATGCCTAAGTATTTACCTGACACAGGAAATAGTCCATGTCAGCCCTCAGAGCAATGATGTATTAATTATGCTCCATCAACACTGAGGAAGTAGTTAAGTAGCAGTAGAAGGATGAATGCAAACACATCAGCTTGAAACACTGGGTTCTATAAACAAGCATTCTCAAGACACCTGGGTCTTAATTAGCTGTCAAATCTTATCTAATGTAAGTTTTTGAAATGAGTCTAATATCAGATTCTGATATACTGATACTTCTGAATTACAGTTGTTGATAAATACATGACATTTACATATTTATTAGACAAAAGAGCAATATTAAATGTGACCTAATTTAATCTATGTAGGAATAAAGAGAAAAAAGAAGTGATGCATATTAAAATATTTCCACATTATTGATAGTGGCTAATAAATTGGCATTTGAAAAGTATCTTCCCTTTTGTTTTAATTTGCATCAATTTGTTTTAAAATACTCTTTAGTCTCAAATTAGTCAAGCCAGGGTATTAAATACATCACTGTAATGATTTCAAAATAATTTCCAAATCCACAAAAATATATTTGGAAATTGTCACTATCAGCAAGTTAGACTGGCTAAGCCCTTTTCTTATTACTAGTTCTGTTATGAGGCCATTTACCAAAACAGCTAGATAGAAAGACAGGTATTATTCAAATTTTATTTAATAATAAAAACCAGACACTGATTTTGTCAATCTATATACATTGAATGAATTATCAAAGGAATGATATTTTGGTAATAATGACAGTAAATATAAGAAATATGCAAAGTAATTATACATAAGATATCATACAAGATTTAAAGAAATCTTTTGGAATTGCTTCAATGACACACATTTCCAAGTATGTATCCTTAACACTGGGGAGTCATTTATATCCTTATGTGTATAAATATTATATATTTAGCTATAGAGTCATTAATTGATTCATGTCATCTTTTTAAGCAACCTACATAGTTTTCAGATGATTTTGTAGGTTAATGTGACTTAATTCCCAGAATGACCTCTTCATATAATTATGTTTCAATGTTGATACCAACTTCCTTCTTTTTAGTAAACCAGTGCTCATATTACCAATGTAATCAATAAATGTTTAGTTCTTCTTCATCATAATGTAAATATTAACATTTTTTCTCTCATTTATCATTGATTTCTCCTCCTACAAGATTGCTGTTGAAGTCTTGCTGTAGAGGTTCTTTCCATCACTCTTAGCTTTTCCTCGTACCTGCATATCAGTTGCAGTTTGCTAACCTACACTGCTGCAGTCCTTGATTTAGAGCTTCATTTCCCTGCACACTGTGGCTTTAGCCCCCTGTTGCAGTGGCTGGCCTCCCTCTGAGGAAAAAATAAATAAATAAAAGCTATTTGTTTTCTGCATTCTCTGCTCTGGTAATTTCTTTCTTTGGAACTTGGTGTATTTTTAATAGCCAAACTAATGCCAACGGGCTACTTAGATGGGGAACTGGTCATTTTTCAGGGAAGTGCTAGTGCTAGTGAAAGTTGCTCAGTTGTATCCAACTCTTTGCAACCCCACGTGGCCCCATGTGACCCGACAAAGGCTACCCATTCTTTGTGATCCCATTCGGCAGCATGCTAGGCTCCTCTGTTTATAGAATTCCCCAGGCAAGAATACTGGAGTGGGTAGCCATTTTCTTCTCCAGGGAAACTTCCCAACCCAGGGATTGAACCTGGATCTTCTGCTTTACAGGCAGATTCTTTACCATCTGAGCCACCAGGGAAGCCCAAGGAAGACCTCTACCCAAACAACCAGATAACACCTTTGCTTGGTTTTCTCCACGCTCCCATCAAAACCAAATTCTGCCTTCTCAGCAGTTTTACACTTGGTTTTACACTGTAGTTCAGCTAATGAAAATAACCCAGTACTCCTATGTGTATGCCTGTATAAGTTTTTCCCACTTTTAGTTCCTTGAGTGTTATTAATAACATTTAGTTACACTGAACATGAGTTTTGCTTTTTCAGGTTGAATTCGTTAGGAAATAAAGTAAAAGTATACACTTGGCTCAGTTATATCTGTGTTGGATGTGGGAAACACAAAGCAAGTGATACTTTTTTCATTGCTTCATTGTGTACTGTAATCAAATAAAATAATTTTTTTTTCTGCTTTAAAACTATCAATCATATAAAATAATATTCTAATCAACATGCATTCTGATATTAGTAAAGTACTAACATTTACTTTGGCACTGGTGAAAATATACATTCTATTTACTAATAATAACTACATTTATAGCTGAATTTCCAAGTACTAAGCACTGTTCTAATCAATTTATGATCTTTGCATCATTTCATCCCTGTATCAAACCTATAATGTTAACAATCTTTACTATTGCAATCATGAAGCCGTATCTTAGAGGAAAAACGCAACTTGCCCAAGTTCATACAGCTATTAAAAGCAGAACCAGAATAAAAATCTAGGAGTCCACTTCCAGAACACTTAGTATTAAACAGTAGTGTTTTGATTTAGAGGAATTTTTTAGAAAGTTAAGTTTTATTTTTGCCTGGTTAATCTTGATAGAGAATCTAGTACATACAGGCTTCCCAGGTGGCCCTAAAGGTAAAGAAGCCACCTGCCAATGCAGGGGACTTAAGACATGGAGTTCCATAACTGGATCAGGAACATTCCCTGGCGGAGAGCACAACCATCCACTCCAGTGTTCTTGCTTGGAGTTTTCCTTGAGTTCCAAGGACAGAGGAACCTGGTGGGCCACAGTCCAAAGGCTCACAAAAGGTTGGATATGACGGAAGTAACTCAGCATGCTTGCTAGAACATGTAGGCCAGTCAGAAATTTGAAGGAAAAAAAAAAAAAAGATAAAACTTTACACTGCTTGAATGACAGACTAGATGACAATTAGTAGGTAGATAACTTAAAAGCAAGTGGAACTCCATTAAAAAAAGTGTACCACACTTTGTGAACAGAATCTTCAACTTGCCAGAAATATAGTGCATTCATTATGCTGCTGCTAGCACTGAGGAAGGTATATAAATTATTCAGAGTTGGGAGAGACTTTAATTTTTTTTTACAATGCAAAAGAGATGATTCACAGAATAGAAGTGATCAGAATTTATTAATATATTCCTGCATTTAAATTGAATAATTTATTTCATCTTCCATGGTAGGATAAAGCACAGGCATTAGAATAAAACTAACAGTTAACAAATTTGGCTTTATTTCCTAAAGCCTGGGTATGTTTTAAAAACAGAAACTTTGGCGATATATATTACAGTGAATGATTTGCTAATTGAAAGAATATTTAATATTTAATGACTTTTAAAATATTTCTGTTAATAATAAATGAGAACTGTTACATTCAGATGCATATTGTTTCATTTTGTATGCTTTCACATATGTTCATAAAAATGATAAAATTAGCTGTGTTTTATTTATTCCACCTGATCTATTTTCAACCATAGATTTGAAATATTTCATTTGCTAGAGTACAAAGATTAATGCTATTGATTCTCCTCTAGGAAGATAGAGACATATAAATAAAACATAGAAGTGTAAATAATCATTCAAGCTTCTTCTGATAGTTACATGTATTGATTGGAGAATGCCAAAATGATCATATAGTAAGTGTGGAGCAGTCCTTTTTAAGGAAATGCTATTTAGAGCTGTGCATGAGCCAGCTGCTGTCAGTTAATTTAGGATGAGCTTGTCAGGCCACTTCAGTTCAGTTCAGTCGCTCAGTCATGTCCGACTCTTTGCGACCCCATGAATCGCAGCATGCCAGGCTTCCCTGTTCATCACCATCTCCCGGAGTTCACTCAGACTCCTGTCCATCGAGTCGTGATGCCATCCAGCCATCTCATCCTCAGTCGTCCCTTTCTCCTACTGCCCCCAATCCTTGCCAGCATCAGAGTCTTTTCCAATGAGTTGACTCTTCGCATGAGGTAGCCAAAGTACTGGAGCTTCAGCTTTAGCATCATTCCTTCCAAAGAAATCCCAGGGCTGATCTCCTTCAGAATGGACTGGTTGGATCTCCTTGCCGTCCAAGGGACTCTCAAGAGTCTTCTCCAACACCACAGTTCAAAAGCATCAATTCTTCTAGTGTGACTTTAAGACCTGGAGTTCGATCCCTGAGTCAGGAAGGTAACCTTTTTCAGGCAATAATACTGGAGTAGATTGCCAGGCCTTTCTCCAGGATATCTTCCTGACCAAGGGATTGAACTCCATGTCTCTTGTCTCCTGCACTGCAGAAAGAGTCTTTACCTACTGAGTCATCATGGAAACCCATTTAGAGCTGGGATTTTTAAAATCTGAGCTGGCCTATGACTTGCTTTGACCAAGAGCATGTAGTGGAACTGATTTCTGGGTCTAGGTTCAAGATCTCTGTGCACATCCAATTTAGGTTGAATTTCTTCTCATGAGACACATGTGAGAAACAGAGTAGAGCTTAATAGATGACAATAAATTACCTGGACCACAGCAAGTCATACTAGTGGCCTGAAAACTCAGGCACCATCAGAAGGCAGACTCAACCTCCTACTAGCATTGTGAGCAACAACAAGTGTTTGACATTTAAATTCCCACATGTGTGCACATGTGTACACACACACACACACACACACAACACATGACTATGTCTCATATATGTTTCATATTGCTTATATGCAGGCTGTTTTCCTGAGACATATTGCCTGATAACTGTCTGATAATGGACACTGATTTTCTCACAATCAAAATACTGAAGTGGCAATTTAGATGAATGTAACAGTTATCTCCGCTCTACAAACATACAACACATCAAAAACTCAACCTACCACCATACACAGTATCTCTGTAAGTCATAAATCAAGTCACTGTGTAGATAAGGAATACATCTCAAAGGCTACTGAAGAGAATACCATTAGAAAAATGAAATATTTGAGCCAGAATGTACCTGACCATCTTACCAAGCCATGTTCTGGCATGCTAGTGATAAATTAGCCCTTGTCCTTTTTGTGAATTCCTCAACTCAAACAGCTCTTGTTTAGTGCTGCTTAAAAAACTTCTGGGATACATATTGTGCATGTTGTAATAGTTTATTTCTCCTAAACATTTCCAAAAAGCACCCAGTGCACACCTGTTTCTAAAGCTTGAAGATCACAGGATCAACTCAAATGCCCTGAATCTCAGGAGAATACATATGTATCCATGCTGCACATGCTACAATAGAGCAGGTGTATACTGAAGTGCTTGCATACACTAGGAAATTAGGAACATTGGCAGATCCCCATCCCAGTCTCTACCCTCCACTACATTAAAGTGTTTTTACAGCTGCAACACTACCCTAATTTAAGATAGATAGTATCAGAATTACATTCCTAATTAATAGCATATGTTCTAAAAAATAACTACCTGTAACTTTTGGATCACTGAATTTATATAATTTTCTCTTTAGTTAATATTACATTTGGAATAATGTTTTTATCTTTTAAGACAGTGGATTCATGTTGATGTATGGCAAAACCAATACAATATTGTAAAGTAATTAGGTTCCAACTAAAATAATAAATTTATATTAAAAAAAGATTACCTCTTGGAGCCCCATTTTTATATTTTAACCCAAGTTGTCTAGTCCAGATATCATTGCAAGATAAATTCACATCCTATTTTGTCTATTGCATACTAGGAATTCTACTATTCATATATGTGTATATATATATATATATATATTTATACAAATGATAGATTGCTTTCAGATTTTCAGATTAATGGAGAACTGTGTGAGGTCTGAGAAACAGAATATTTCCTGCCATAGCAGTGAACAAAAATGTCACAGTCATCAGAGAAACAGCCTTCCTTGTGAGCTGGTGAGCCCTAAGAGCTCTCAGGAAGGAGAAAAATACCTGAAATCTAGCAGGCATCATGACCCATATAATCACAGTGTTGTGAATACTCACCTAGAGCCAGATATCCTGGAATGTGAAGTCAAGTGGGCCTTAGGAAACGTCACTGTGAACAAAGCTAACAAAGGTGATAGAGTTCTAGTTGAGTTACTTCAAATCCTAAAAGATGTTATGAAACTGCTGCACTCAAGATGTCAGCAAATCTGGAAAACTCAGCAGTGGCCACAGGACTGGAAAAGGTCAGTTTTCATTCCAATCCCAAAGAAAGGCAATGCCAAAGAATGTTCAAACTACCACACAATTGCACTCACCTCGCAGGCTAGCAAAGTAATTCTCAAAATCCTCCAAGCCAGGCTTCAATAGTACATGAACCATGAACTTCCAGGTGTTCAAGGTGGATTTAGGAAAGGCAGAGGAATTAGAGATCAAATTGCCAAAATCCACTGGATCATAGAAAAGCCAAGAGAATTCCAGAAAAAACATCTACTTATCCTTATTGATTATGCCAAAGCCTTTGACTGTGTAGATCACAAAAAACTGGAAATTTCCTAAAGATATGGAAATACCAGACCACCTTACCTGCCTCCTGAGAAATCTGTATGCAGGTCAAGAAGCAACAATTAGAACTGGGCATGGAACAAAAGACTGGTTCTAAATCGGAAAGGGAGTACATAAAGGTTGTATATTGTCACCCTGCTTATTTAACTTATATGCAGAGTACATCTTGAGAAATGCCCAACTGGATGAAGCACAAGTTGGAATCAAGATTGCTGTGAAAGATATCAATAACCTCAGATACGCAGATGATACCACCCTTATGTCAGAAAGTGAAGAAGAACTAAAGAGCCTCTTGATGAAAGTGAAAAAGAAGAGTGAAAAAACTGACTTAAAACTCAACATTCAGAAAACTAAGATCAAGGAATTCAGCCCCTTCACTCCATGGCAAATAGATGGGGAAACAATGGAAACAGTGACAGACTTTATATTTTTGGACTCCAAAACCACTACAGATGGTGACTGTAACCGTGAAATTAAAAGATGCTTGCTTCTTGGAAGAAAAGCTATGACTAACCTAACAACATATTAGAAAACAGAGACATTATTTTGCAACAAAGGTCCATCTAGTCAAAGCTATGCCTTTACAGTAGTCATGCATGGATGGCGAGTTGGACTATAATGAAAGGTGAGCACTGAAGAATTGATGCTTTTGAACTGTGGTGTTGGAGAAGACTCTTGAGGGTCACTTGGACAGCAAGGAAATCAAATCAGTCAACCTTAAAGAAATTAGTCCTGAATACTAATTGGAAGGACTGATGCTGAAGCAGAAACTCCAATATTTTTTTCCACCTGATGGGAAGAACTGACTCACTGAAAAAGACCCTAATTCTGGGAAAAACTGAAGGCAGGCAGAGAAGGGGATAACAGAGGATGAGATGTTTGGATGGTATCACCGACTAGATGGACATGAGATTGAGCAAACGTGGGAAGTTGATTATTGACGGGGAAGCCTGGAGTGCTGCAGTCCATGGGGTCACAAAGAGTTGGACATGACTGACCAACTTAACTGAACTGAGCAGCGATCAGACTGCAGCTACTTCCTACAGGGAGCCCTGAGGAAAGGGAGTTTAGGATATGAAAAACACAGGATACTGGTCTCCAGATAGGTGAGGTCCTATGAAAGATTTCAGTGAGCCCAGACTCTTGCATCTTCCCATATGTAGCTGCTGCTAAGTCACTTCAGTCATGTCCAACACTGTGTGACCCCAGAGACAGCAGCCCACCAGGCTCCCCCGTGCCTGGGATTCCCCATATGTAGGATAAGTGCTAAATTCCTTAATTTGCAATATATGATTTTCTTTAATTAACAATAATGTTTTGATGTTCAGTCTACCTGCCATTTGTTGCAAAACTTCTGTATAATCTGGCTCCTCCTCTTGTCTTCTCAAAGCATTTCTCCCAGGGCTGCTTATGATGATGTCTCCTGGGCTTGAAGTCATAAAAATGCTCATTGAATAAAACATAATTCTAAAACTTTAGGTTGTGAATATTTTTTTAAGTCAACAGATCTGATTTTTATTTCCTTACAAGCTAACATGTTAGTCTGTCTCTCATTCATGGATGCTGGCAGGAGACATGATACGCTTAGTCTATTACTCATGGCAATTGAAGTACCAAAAGTACCAGTATTTTCTTGTGCCAGTTCCCATGCTCCAATCCCATGGGGTGATGTGAAGATAAACAGATGATATGGACAGACTGGGTTGGTTTTGTTATAGGAATGCCAATACTGAGGAGACTGATTCGGATTTCTCCCAAAAGAGAAGTTGTCATTGTGTCGGTTCACAAAAAATGCACAAGTTCAAAATGCCCATGGAGAATTTTCTACTGACATAGGATTACAGATTTGAGAATACTTTTCCAAGTGCAGATAATTGAGCTGCTTCTGAAAATGAAAGCCATGTTTTGTGGGAAAACCACAAGTAAAGTAGAACAAAGAAAATAAGGGTCTTGTATCAAAAAGAACAAAGCACTTATTCAGTGCAGATAATGAATTATATTTATGCTTTTGTATTCAAGTCCAAGAGACCGACTGAAAAATTAAAGGATACCCACATAATCTTTTTATTTGTTAGGGCTTGGAATAGGGTTGTTTCATCCTCATATAACTATTTTAGTTCTTATTTGTCTGATCTTCAATAAATCAAAATTTAAATTAATCCTTTCGTGGGATCATATCCTTCAATATTTGGAATCTGATGTAACTTTAGATGTTCAGTGTCAGAATTATATTGAACTACAACCAACTGATGTTGAAACAGAATACCATGGTGCTGATGACAGATATATATCTCTTGTTCAGATCTCTCTATGAGTACTGTCTGTGCTAGCCATTGACTGAATTCCTCCCTAAGACAGAACTCATCATTTACCTTTCTTTCTACAGTTTTTCTTCATCCATTGTTTCTATATTAGTTAATAGCAAACCACATTCACCCAGTCTCTCAAGAAAGAAATAATGAGCTCAGTCCTTATTGAGCCTGATAATGAGCTTGATCAGTAATGAGCTTGATCCTTATTCCTTGTATATCCCCCCAAATCTAATCATTTACTTCCTGTTACTTGGAATCTATCCACCTCTCTGCATCTTCATTGCCACCATCCTACTCCAGGTCACCTTGATCTGAATGCAAACAGATTTTAAATGGTCTCTCATGGTCTTACAATTTATCCTTTACAGTGATGCTACCTGTATCTTCAAAGGACGTCATCTGTCTTTAAGATAGACGTGTGTGTGTGTGTGTGTGTGTGTGTGTGTATCACATTATTCATTTTCTGAGCCTCATCACCCTCTGTATTCCCTACCTCTTTTGTTGTGGTTGCTTAGCCATTCACTCATGTCTGACTCTTTGCAACCCTTTGAACTGTAGCCTGCCAGGCTCCTCAGTCTATGGGATTTCCAAGGCAAAAATACTGGAGAGGGGTGCCACTTCCTACTACAGGAGATCTTCCTGACAGATGGTTTAGAACCATATCTCCTACATTGGCAGGTGGATTCTTTGTGGCTAAGCCACCAAGGAAGACATATCACTTCTTTTAGGACATCTTTAACTTGAAAAGAAGAAAAAATGAAAAGCCAAAATATGTGATACTGCAAGATGAACTCCCCAGGTTAGTAGGTGCCCAATATGCTACTGGAGAAAAGTGGAGAAATAACTCCAGAAAGAATGAAGAGACAGAGCCAAAACAAACAAACAAACAAACAAAAAACCACCCAGTTGTGGATGTGACTGTGATGGAAGTAAACTCTGATGCTGTAAAAAACAATATTGCGTAGGAATCTGGAAAGTTAGGTCCATGAATCAAGGTAAATTGGAAGTGGTCAAACAGGAGATGACAAGAGTGAACATCGACAATTTAGGAATCAGTGAACTAAAATGGACTGAAATGGGTGAATTTAACTCAGATATTGTGGGCAGGAATCCCTTAGAAGAAATGGAGTAGCTCTCATAGTTAATAAAAAGAGTCTGAAATGCAGTTCTTGGATGCCATCTCAAAAACAACAGAATGATCCTGTTCATTTCCAATGCAAACCATTCGATATCACAATAACTCAAGTCTATGTCTCAACCAGTGATACTGAAGAACCTGAAACTGAATGGTTCTATGAAGACCTAAAAGACCTTCTAGAATGAATGCCCAATAAAGATATCCTTTTCATTATAGGGGACTGGGATGCAGAAGCAGGAAGTCAAAAGATACCTGGAGTAACAAGCAAATTTGGCCTTGGAGTACAAAATGAAGCAGAGCAAAGGCTAACAGTTTTGTCAAAAGAACTCACTGATCATAGCAAACACCCTCTTCCAGCAAATGAGAGAAGACTCTACACATGAACATCACCAGATAGTTAATACCAGAGACATTACTTTGCCAACAAAGGTCCGTCTAGTCAAAGTTTTTCCATGAGTCATGTATGGATGTGAGAGTTAGACTATAAAGAAAGCTGAGCACTGAAGAATTGATGCTTTTGAACTATGGTGTTGAAGAAGACTTTTGAGAATCTCTTGGACAGCAAAGAGAAACAACCTGTCAATCCTAAAGGAAATCAGTCCTGAATATTCATTGAAAGATTGATGCTGAAGCTGAAACTACAATACTTTGGCCACCTGATGTGAAGAACTGACTCATTTGAAAGGACCCTGATGCTGGGTAAGATTGAAGGTGGGAGGAGAAGGAGATGACAGAGGATGAGATGGTTGGATGGCAACACTGACTCTATGGACTTGAGTTTGAGTAAGTTCCGAGAGTTGGTGATGGACAGGGAAGCCTAGCGTGTTGCAGTCCATGGGGTCCCAAAGAGTCGAATACGACTGAGTGACTTTCACTCACTTTAGATCCCACCTTACTTATATATGAAAAATGCTCTCTATATTTGGGTGTATTTATGGACTGTTTGTACTGTCCCTTGAGTTTGTAGTCACTAGAAAAGTTTTTAGTAGGTTTTGTTATCAGATGCTGCTGCTGCTGCTGCTAAGTCGCTTCAGTCATATCAGATGAATGTAGGATAACTTCATCACTCAATTTCTAGATTTTTATATTATTTCATGTTTATTTTTCCTTGTAAACTTTAAAGTCAACTGGTATATATGTGAGTGAATTATGGTCTGCATTTATTAGAGATGCATGAAAGTAACTTACTTTTTAAGAGTATTACTCTGGCCACTGTGTTTAGGTTGATTAGTGGGCAGGATGATCAGCAGGGGTGGAAGGATCATGATGGGTTGATATTAAAATAATCCTGGTGAAAGATGACTAAGACTTGCACTAGGTTAGGAACAGTGGGAATGGACTAGTGTTCAAATTTTGGACATATTTTGAAAGTATGGTAAATGGGGGCTTATTTTAAACAAATTGCATGTGAGATATTGAAGCCAACTGTATGCCCAGGTATTCTGGTCTGAGCAATGAGAAAGATGCAACTGTTCCCTATTGAGAAATGGAAACTATTCAAGAAATGGGTTTGGTGAAAATAGTATCTAAGAAGCTTTGATTTTGTTTTGTTTTTAATATCTAGGTGGATTTTGAGTAGACTATATGAACCTGGAATTTAGGGAAGAAATTTGGCATAGAGTCTTGAGTGTTGCTTTTGTTACCCAATTGACTTATTTTCTTTTTTATGTTTTTGTCTCCTTAAACTTGTCTATTATCTTTCAGTGTTGAAATTACTTGCAAGGACAATTTGAAGGATGCATTGAATATATGCTACATTCTAAACTATATTTGCCTAAAAAACTTCCATTGACTCTCTTAAAAAAATCTGATTGTACAAAGCAAACCCAGCAAGGGCTATGGATTATCACTGCTCTAATTTTTGTGTATTGTTTTTAATATATAAGTCATATCAGACTCTTTGTGACCCCAGAGACTGTAGACTACCAGGCTTCTCTGTCCATGGGATTCCTCAGATAAGGATGCTTGAATGGGCTGTGATTTCCTTCTCCAAGGAATCTTCCAGACTCAGGGACTGAACCTAAGTCTCTTGTATTGCAGGTAGATTCTATAACAGTGGAAATGGCAACCCACTCCAGTATTCTTGCCTGGAAAATCCCATGGACGGAGGAGCCTGGTAGGCTACAGTCCATGGGGTCGCAAAGAGTTGGACAGGACAGAGCGACTTCACTTTCACTTTCACTTTCACTTTCTATACCACTGAGCCACCAAGGAAGGCCAAACCAGCAGAAATTTGACACAGAAATGTTAGCCCCTTGGCCAAAAGTCAAGGGAATACAAACGTGAAAGATCATAGTCAGTACAAGGATATCAGAAATGAACATTAAATAAGTAGCTAGACACACAGATAGATAAATAGTTGATGTGGTGCTATGTTGTTAAGCAATTTAAAATAATATAACAAAATATATGGCATTTTCCATCTTGCTTGGAGAATCCCAGGGATGGGGGAACCTGGTGGGCTGCCGTCTATGGGGTCGCACAGAGTCGGACATGACTGAAGCGACTTAGCAGCAGCAGCACACTAATAAGAAACTGATAAGATACACAAGAAAGTGCAAAGAAAAAATCAACAATTTTATGTTTGATCTCGGAATGTATTGTGACCTTTCCAGCACTTTATATTGTATATTTGAGAACTAAATGTGATTTTTTGGTTTTATCTCCTGAAAACAGATTTTGTATAATACATAATGCATATCCCTGGAGGAGGAAATGCTACCCACTCCAGTATTCTTGCCTGGAGAATCCCATGGACAGAGGAGCCTGGCAGGCTACTGTCTTTGGGGTTGTAAGAGTTGGACATAACTTAGTGACTAAATTATTACTACTACTACTATAGTACATATATTGTATAAGATACCATATTTAAATAGTCACATTTAATGACAATAATGTCTATATATATAAAATACATAAATTAAATATGCAGTATTTATACACATTTATAATATATATAAATTATATATATAATATATATTCAACATTTCTAACAATGAGCAAGAAAAATTTTATTTCTGCTTTATGTATTTCATATACATTGACGCATTATTAGCAGCATTACTATGCTTATGCCTATTAGCATATATGCAAAACTATGTGTCTGAATATAGTTACACCGTTAACTATGTGTACAAATTCTAAATATTATTTGGGAATGGAAAAAGTAGTTTCCAAAATGAACTAGAATTTTCAAAATTGACTGTACATGAGATGTGACATTTCACCATAGATTGTGAGGAAGGGAAAATAAAACTTTCGGTTTTGCAAATGGCTGAAGCCATTGCTAAGAGATAGAAATAAATCTAATGAATCATCAAAAGTTGTATAAATGTGCTGATGGAAGATTATGATAGCAAAAATGTGAGAGATATATGAGTATAACAATAGAATCATTCACATACATTAACTATGTGGATGAGCAATATATGTCTGTTCCAAAATACTGAAAAAATTCACAGTTGTTTCTTGATTAAAATGCATTATTAACATTATATTATACAATAATAGTCTGCCAGTGGGATACATGATAAAATGAAGCAATAATGGAACATGAATTGGGAAGCAAGTTTTGAGACAGTTGGGGAAATGCAGCCATGAGTGAGTTGTTTGCATTTTTTAAAATTAATTTATTTATTTTAATTGGAGACTAACTACTTTACAATATTGTGGTGGTTTTTCCCATACATTGACCTGAATCAGCCATGGGTGTACATGTCCCTATCCTGAACCCACTTCCCTCCTCCTTCCCCATCCCATCCCTCTGGTTTGTCCCAGTGCACTGGCTTTGAGTACCCTGTTTCATGCATCAAACTTGGGACTGGTCATCTATTTCTCATATGGTAATATACATGTTTCAATGGTATTCTCTCAAATCATCCCAGTCTCGCCTTCTCCCACAGTGTCCAAAAGTTTGTTCTTTATATCTGTGTCTCTTTTGCTGTCTCATATATAGGGTCATCATTACTGTTGTTCATTCAGCCAGTTGTGTCTTACTTTTGCATCCCATGAACTCTAGCATGCCAGGCCTCTCTGTCCTTCACCATCTCCCGAAGTTTGCCCAAGTTCATGTCCGTTGCATTGGTGATGCCATCCAGCCATCTCATCATATCAACAAAGATGTCACATCTGTCAGTGATTCCAGCCTCCTCAAATGTGAATTTCTGGCCATGCCCCAGTAAACATTTGCCACACAAAGAATTCAAGAATGTCACAGTCCTTCACAGGTGGGAGGGGTCAAGTATTCCCCCTGATGCAGACCCTTATGTATGCTTATAATAACAAAAGCAGCAAGATAAGGATTAAAGTCACAGAAGCAGGTTCAGTATAAATTCAAAATTATCCCTTCTTGGTTACACCTTCTTTTGATAAAAAGTGCCACAAAAGTTTTACTCTTATAGGAGGATTCTCTGCTTTTAACAAGTAAATTAAAATAAAGCTCACTTATCAGAAATCTAAAATGTGTATAATTAAGCTTTCTGTAAGCCTATTTAACATATCCTCAATAGACTAGTTGATGGGGACTGAGTTTTCGGAAAACCTATTCTAGGACCACAAAGAAGGATGAGTACCAAAGAATTGATGCTTTTGATCTGCGGTGTTGGAGAAGACTCAAGAGTCCCTCATTGCAAAGAGTTAAAACTTGTCAATCCTAAATGAAATGAATCCTGAATATCCATTGGAAGGACTGATAATGAAGCTGAAGCTGCAATACTTTGGCCACCTTTCCTTTTCCTTGGAAAAGACCCAGAAGCTGGGAAATGTTGAGAGCAAGAGAAGAAGGGAGCAACAGACGATGAGATGGTTGGATGGCATCACTGACTCAAATAGACATGGATTTGAACAAACTCTGGGAGATGGCGAAGGACAGGAAGTCTGGTGTACTACAGTCCATGGGGTCGAAAAGAGTGGGACATGACTGAATGACTGAACAACATTCTACTAGTTAGCTAACACTTCCATAACAAAACGCTGCAGTCTGTTTGATTTAAACGACATTTATTTTCTCATTATTCTGGAGGGTGGCATTCCAAGATCAAGGTGTTAGCATCTGGTGATGAAATAGGAGATAGAGGAGATCCAAGTTGGAAATTCACAGTCAGCCAGCCTCCTCTTTCCATTTATTGAGATAAGAGATAGGTGGGCTTCAGGTGAGGAATTTACAAACAGTCCCCCATTCACTCTCAGAAATGGATAACAACAGAAACAGGGTAGATAACCAATCTTTGTCTCTTGTTAACATCTCAAAGGAATAATCATGGTAAGGGCACAGAGAGGTAAAGACCTTTCTGAGTGAAAGATAAGGGAGATACTACACATGGGCAGAAAGGCTCCTTGAGTCAAAAGTCAGAGGATAATTCCAGGCCATAATGAGTCTTGCTTCTCCCAGAAGCCTTCACTTTGAGATCTATCTTGGCTGAGGGGTGCATGGGCACCCCAGGGGAGGGTCCCAGGGTAGGTCAGGTGTGCAAAAAGGAGCCAGATAACTGTCCTGAAGGAAGACAAAGACCCAGAACCGCTTTATATAAATAAAGGAGGAGCCTCTTTACTGTACCGCTCCTCATTAGGGAGGATGCCCACACCCTTTCTCTCTGGGCTTGCATGCTGCCTTGCTTCTAAGTAAACAAACTTTTTCTATGTGCTGTCCCACTTGTTCTGCTTTGTCTCTAAAATAAACTTTGTACCTGTTCCAACTTTTGTGAATATACACCACATCAGGCTTCCCTGTCTTTCACTGTCTTTTGGAGCTTGCTCAAATTCATGTCCATTGAGTCAGTGATGCCATCTAACCATCTCAGCCTCTGCCGTCCCTTTCTCTTCCTGCCTTCAATTTTTCCCAGACACAGGGTCTTTTCTAATGAGTTGGCTCTTTGCATCAGGTGGTCAAAGAATTGGAGCTTCAGCTTCAGTATAAGTCCTTCCAATGGATATTTAGTATTGATTTTATTTAGGATTGACTAGTTTGATCTCTTTGCAGTCCAAGGGACTCAAGAGTTTTCTCCAGCACCAGAATTCAAAAATATTACTTCTTTGGCACTCAGTCTTCTTTATTAGCCAACTCTCACATCTATACATGGTTACTGGAAAAAAAAATTAAAACAAAAACATAGCTTTCACTAGACAGGCCTTTGTTGTAAAAGTTATGTCTCCGCCTTTTAATATACTGTCTAGGTTGGTCATAGCTTTTCTTCCAAGGAGCAAGTATCCTTTAATTTCATGGTTGCAGACACAATCTGCAGTGATTTTGGAGCCCAAGAAAATAAAGTCTATCACTGTTTCCATTGCTTCCCCATCTATTTGCCATGAAATGATGGGACCAGATGCCATGATTTTAGTTTTTTGAATGTTGAGCTTTAAGCCAACTTTTTCACTCAGTCATGTCAGACTCTTTGCAGCTCCACGGTCTGTCCGTGGAATTCTCTAGGCAAAAATACTGGAGTGGGTTGCCATTCCCTTTTCAGGGGATATTCCCAACCCAGGGATTGAAGCCAGGTCTCCTGCAGATTCTCTATCATCTGAGCTACCATTTAATGGTAATTCCCTCATTAAAGGCCTTATAGTAAAATACAGACACATTGGTTATTAGGGCTTCAGCATGAGAATTTGACGGGGAGAGGGCACATTTCAGCCCATAACATCTGGAAATAAATGGAGAAAGTAGCATGGAAACATATCTACTACTATATGCAAAATATAAATCCAGTGGGAATTTGCTGTATAACTCAGGGAAATTAAACCAAGACTCTATGACAACCTAGAGGGGTGGGATGTGGTGGGAGGTGAAAAGGATGTCCAAGAGGGAAGGAACATATATCTGTAGCTGATTCATGTTGTTGTAAGGCAGAAAACAACACAATATTGTAAAGCAGTTTTCCCTCAATTAAATTTTTTTTTAAAAAAAGATCAAATAGAAATCTTGAAGAAGTATTAAAAATATCCAGGATCCATGATTTCTTTCCGCTTTTCTTTCCACCTATCTTTCTATAAAGTGGAGATGTAAAAAAAAAATTAACTGTGGCCTTGTAAATAATTTCCATCTTTGCTACCATATAATACTCATTCAAAAAAGCCTTCAAAAAATTGGTTGAGGGTTTTTTAAACCACATTTTAAAACTCTAGTGGATAAATTTTTGAGCTATAAATTATTTTATTACTAATGTAAGTTTGCTTGTAACTTAATTGTCATTTAAATGATATTTCTTCTATAAAAATCATTTTATTATTCTTATTTCATTAATAATGAAAAATTTACATAACCAGAATTTAATAATATAGCCTATTTTCTATAAATCATCAGATTTGAATGAATAGCATTCAGCCATTTGAGCTTTAAAAATATATGTGGTAGAGTTTAATGAGTTTTGTATGATGGTTTTTACTGTCTTTTAAATTCTATGTACTTTTTAACTTCAATTATTACTAGTTCATGAGATAATAACATGTCTTTCTTAAATTCCCATTCATTTTCCCAGTATATAGACAATGGCCTCTGGGAGGAACTGAAGATTTCCCAAAACAATTGAGAAATTTGTATTGTCTTCTGAAAGACAGATTTTTAATGTAACTTCTTACTGTAAAACTGGAAGTACTCTTAAATAAATCATTGTGTATGCAGTTAATCCCCTAGATGGTGAAGCCCTGTTATTTTGTAATTGAAATGCTAATACTGTAATGAAATGCTATGCCAGAGCCAAAGTGTTTGGGCTGCTGCTTTGCTTCAGAGATGGTTTTGGAAATGACTTTACAGCAAATATTTTTGTGACTGAAAATATGTTCAAAATAATCAGAAGCAATTTTGTTTTAGAATGGGCTTCCCTTGTGGCTCAGCTGGTAAAGAATCTGCCTGCAATGTGGGAGACCTGGGTTCGATCCCTGGGTTGGGAATATCCCCTGGAGAAGGGAAATGCTACCCATTCCAGTATTCTGGCCTAGAGAATTCCATGGACTGTATAGTCCATGGGGTCGCAAACAGCTGGACACAATTGCAAGACTTTCACTCACTCACTCCCTCACTCTCAAAGTATTGTCATTCCCTAGATACTTTTAAGTCTCTCATTAGTTGGACTGTTTATAACCAGTAATCATTTTATGGATCTAAAATGCTTATTATGTTTTTGGAAAGAAGATATATACATCTATATTATTTTACAAATGTGTCATAGACAACAATTTTACCAGCTATAAGGGACATTTTCCCTAACGACATTAGAAAGGGTAGCACAGACTTTTTGGCAGCCCAGGAATCACCCAGTCATTGTGTGATGCTGGCCTTTTTAGTTCTGATGACTTGTTTGTTTTGCTCTTAACATTCTGTGGAATTATCTCCCATGACCTCTTTATTTTCATCACTTACTTTTTCAGATAAATCTTCCTTCATTTTAGCTTTTTGTAGATTATGTTTTCTGGTTTCATTTAAAGTGTGTCTCCCAGTTAACTTATATATGCTTTATTTGTTTAAAGATGAATAAATCTAAGTATTTTCCTCAAAGAAAATAAGAAAGTATACATCATGAAGTCCATGACCTACCATAGTCTTATTTTGCTTTATTTCTATATAAAAATTCAGAGTGGAATGAAAGGTGTTGAGCACTAATTTGACTGCTATATAATAATGCTTCAATTACCCAGTCCAAATCTAGCCTAGCTTGAGACATGTAAGTAATAAAGCTCAAGAAATCCAAAAATAATTCTAATTTATTTGACTTGTGTTTAATTGGGTGAACAGATTTCTTTGCACATTTTCAGGAATGTGGCATTTAAAGAATGAATGACTAAATGATTTTGGAAAGTTTATTAATTAAACTAAAAATTACTCTTCTGATACCAATATTTATGACTCATTTTTTGTTTATTTGTGCTTAGTCACTCAGTCGTGTCTGACTCTTTGCAACCCCATGGACTGTAGCCCACGAGACACCTCTGTCCATGAAGATTCTCCAGGCAAGAATACTGGAGTGGGTTTCCATTTCCTTCTCCATTGTTTATTTGAATACATATTTAATTTAGGTCATATCTGTCAGGAAGAAAAATTACATATAATAATATTACTTATTTTCTTACATATCTGCATTTATTTTATTTATTATAGACAACTTGGAATAATTATAGCTGAAAAATCACTTAAAATTAATAATAACCCTTGTCTCTGCAATGTAATAGATATAGATCTCGCATTACTATACAGTGGGCACAAAGATAAGACCCCATATAAAGATGCTGGGATCATTTTGGAAAGTTGTGAAGTAATCTAGATTTAGGAAACCATGGAGAAATATGACCATACTTGATTCTGTCAAAGACCAAAAAAGCACACAACACTTACTGGGAGAATAACAGAATACTTTACTGTACAGGTTATTTTGGCCAAGTTAGCACTGGTCCAATCAGATTGATACTAAAATTTAAAAATAAAATACTGATAATAAAATAATAGCAATATTCTTAATATCCCTTAAGAATAATGTTTTTGACTAAAATACTCACTTTTTTATTCATTATCATCTACCTTTTCTAAGGATTAATTACACACACACACACACATACACACACCAATATTGTACAGACATGTTAAAATATGGGAAATGTTTTTAAGGTTTCTTAACATTTATTATGTTAATACTTTATTGCATTTTATAATATCTGAATTTTAAAAACAAATTATTCCCTCTGCATTATTAAAATATTATATTACAAAGTTGAATTTATTTGTTAAAAATAAGTATGAAATTCACTGGTTGCTCTGTGGCAAAGAGACTACCTGCTAATACAGAAGATGTAGGTTCCATTGCTAGATAGGAAAATCCCTTGAAGAAGAGAATAGCAATCCACACAGTGTTCTTACCTGGGATATCCCAAGTCAGGGGATTGTATTTACCTGAGGAGCCTGATCAGCTAAAGTCCATGGGGTCACAACGTGTCAGGCACAACTTAGCTACTCAACAACAACAAATTATGAAACAGAGCTATTTAGAACATTCTTCCCACAAAATAAATAAACCCATTCATTCCATTCTTTAGTGATCACATATGAATTTTTTAGTGTTGAAATACTTCCAAGTATAATATTAAATAGCGATTATGACAGTTTTATTTCCTATTGCCTTCAATTTGAGGTTTAGAAAGTCTTCTGAATTCTAGATTGTTTTCCAAACACATAATTCTTTACAAAGATAGCACAAAATTATTTGATTAGATATGTAATGACAATAGTTCTAAATATTTTATTGTTAAGAGAAAGTAGCTGATAGAATGTAGCCTCTAGTTAGAAATAATTTATTTTGTAAATCACTCTGATTATATGTGACTGTACTTCTTAATATTTATCTGTTAATTGTTGATTTATATTTTTCACTTTCTCTTGGATGTTTTTAATATAAATCTGTCACTGTTTAATCATACTATGAAAACAAATATCTATACACAGACACACACACACACACACACTAGTTGTTTTTGTTGTTATCACTTTTTCCACAGAGAAACAGACTTGTTCTGAACAATTATGAAGTCTGAAGAAACAAATGCAAGCTCACATAACATATATACAAGTTTTTAGAATTATAAGTCAAGGTAACAAACTGTTAAACATATTCTATCTTTTAAACCTGACAAATATATATGTATCTACTTAAAAAGTATTCACAACCTATAAGTTGACAGTTGTGTTATTTGGCAGAAATTTTTAGGACTTAAACCCAGGGGCAGCATCTCAAGTAGCACTGAGAGAACTGCTCTGAGGAGGTGGTGGGAGGGGCCAGGTTACATAGAAATTCTACAGGTAGTCTAAACATTAAATATATTTATATTTATTGTTAATTAAAGAAAACCAGTTACCCCAAGTTATGGAATTTAGCACTTTTCTATATGTGGGATGATGCAAGAGTCTGAGCTCACTGAAATTGTTCCTTTGATGTCTAACTCACCTACCTGGTGCCAGTTTCCTATGTTTTTCACATCCTGGACCTTCTTGGTGGTGACTTAGTCACTAAGTAGTGTCCTACTCTTGCAACCCCGTGAGTGTAGCCTGTCAGACTCCTCTCTCCATAGGACTTTTCAGGCAAAAATACCGCAGTGGGTTGTCATTTCCTTCTGCAGGGGATATTCCTGACCCAGGAATTGAACCTGGCTCTCCTGCATTGCAGGCAGCTTCTTTACCAAGAGAAGATGAGTGCACTTCCTTGTCTGTGATCTGGCAGCCATCAGACTGCAGCCATTCTCCTTGGTGAGGCTTTCCTTGGGGCCCACCATAGCGAATGGCTGCAGTCCAACGGGTGCCAGATCACAGGCATTCTTCTCCTTCCTGAGTGCCCTCAAGGCTCAGGAGTTAACATTGGAGTGCTACAAACACTGATGACTGTGAAATCCTTGTTTACTGATGTGGCAGGAAATATAAATTTCTCACATGCCTAAAAAAATTTTTTTAAAAATTGCTATATTTCACATTATTTTGTGTCTCTATGCTCTTTGGCATACAGCCCTAGTAAATAACCTGTATTCAATGGATCTATAGGAAGAACTGTAAACTTATGATTGCAGCTTAATATTCACTTTTCATTGTATTTAAGTAGCATTTTCTACACTCATTACTACATCCCCATGTAATGAACTTAGACAAAATGACTTCAAAATTCACTTTGTTCTAATTTACCATGGAAAATAATTTTAGAAAGAATATGTATATTTTAGAAAGAATTACAGCAGAATATTTGATGACTCAAGATGAAGTTTTCCTTTAGAAAAGCAATAAAACATAACTGTAGTAGAAAAGTTGCAATTCTTATCAACATAAAAAACTTAAAGAAAATCTGTTCATGAAGATACACTGTAAATAAAGGTTTAAAAAAGCATGTGAAGAAAATATAAAATCCATATATGAAATTAATAGGACAATACTTTTTCTCTTATTTTGCCAATGGTATAGGAAATTTGCACTATTCTCACCAAAAAAGATTAATTATTGAGGAGATTGGGCTCAATTTCATATAGAATAAGGAAAAATGGAAATTTATAGCCAAGGAATAAGATGGAAAATGACTAGAGAAATCATCAGAGGTGAGGAGGGATTCTGAATAAACCTAGTTAATGGACTTCTTGATGAAAGCAGGCCAGAGTAATCAGACATTACCTGGGGAAGGTGGAGTAAATGGAACCAGATTAATTATCAAGTATCTGGCTAAACTGGATTAGCAAGAGTTTTGCTAAAATTGGGCAATGCATAGATGATCCTGAAAGTCCAAAAGTCAGGATTATTTTGAGAAGAGAGTTCACAGAAGCCTGAATCGAGTTTGTTCAACTAGAGAATCTTTATCACAGCTGTTAAGGAGTCCAAGATCACTCTGCTCGCCACAGACCAATGAATCCAAAAAACCAGGTATTGAGGGAAGGAATACAACTTTGATCAGAAAGAGAGCCAACTGAGAAGATTGCAGACTAATGTCTCAAAATAACCATCTCTTTTAAAGCCTAGATGTCACATTCTTCTATAGAACAGAGGTGGAAGAGAGGTGAAGAAACAAAATAAAAAGGCCATTAATCTTGCAAATATCTCCTAGAATGGCAAGCCTAATGCAGGGGATGTGTTAATTTCTTTCTTCCTGCCAACTGCAGGCGGACAGGGTTCTGAAAAAATACACTCTAGTTTAACAGTCAGGCAAAGGGGCAGGGTCCTTTGGAGTAGGCCATTATGTATGATTAATAACAACAGTGATGAAAAGCAAATCAAAGAAACAGTTCCAACACGGAGTCAGAATTCTTTCTTCTCTGCAACACAATCACTCCCCCAAACACAATGCAAGATATTTCTTTATATCTCATAACATCTTTCAATACACTATTCAACTAATTTATTCATTTTGTTACTGTCTATTTCCCATGCTAAAATTCAAATTCCAGCGCATGAATTTTTATATCCATTTTTTTGTTGTTGACTACGATTGACCTAGAATTTTTATTGCCCATAGTAGGTCTTCAATAAAAAGTTGCTGATTTATAATCTATTGAATAGTTTCTATTGACCCTTTGACATTAAATAATTCATAAAAGTTACTTCTAATAATATGTGGAATAGATCTTCATTCATAATTAATAGCAGTGATTATTGTGTCTGTTATATTTTAAGACAGATATAGAACAGGTTCACATAATGCTGTAGCAAATGAAAATAGGCCACTTTGTTGACATTCCTGAATAAAAGGTGCTATTAACATACTATTTTGCCTCTTACATACAATTGATCTCATTGCTTCTAGAAGTAGTAAAGGCAAGAATTAAGTGATTTATTTCTGTGGATGTTTCTCCTCTCTTCCACTTAAAGCACCGGAAGAATTGCTGATAAGCCGGCATGAAATTTGACAAATATTCTCTAATTTCTTCCTGCTTTTCAAGTGAGTAAAATAGAGACAAATATCAGAAAGCCAGAAACCTTGCCATAATGTCAAAAAAAGAGTCAAATGAGCCTCTACCTCAAATAGACTATTTGAGATGAAATACACATTTGTATGTGGACATAATAAGCATTATATTTCTGAGTAACAAATTCATGTACTTTAGACACTCTAGGAAGAACAGTTAAAATATATCAGTCAATGATTTGACTAAATTTGACTTACAGAATTCTAAGCACTTAGGGCATTTTAAACAAGACAATACCCTCTGTGACCTCAGTGAATTTACTGTATTGTAAAGATCTGGATTCAATAATGCAGTCATATGAATTTTAAAGTAGTGTACAGTATACAGAGTACGTCAGAAGCACACACTAATTGTGGACTTCAAATAAACGTGAGGGCTATGAAGAGACCCTAGAAGATGAGATGCTCAAGTAATTAACCTAGGTAGACAGGAGACACAACAGGATAGAACAGTATGTGTAGAGATTGTGTGATGAGTATTTATCTGATCACTACAGAAAACTGAAGAGTCTCTAACTAAAGCTTAGAACTTCAAGGCAAGAGAGACAGGATCACTGTATTTCTCTTAAAATGAGCAGATTTTAAATCTGACTGATGATTAAGCAAAAGAGTGGAGAAAAGGACAGGGCTAGGAAACATCTTGTGATGCAGCATTGTTGATTGGCTGAAGTGCTGTTCTTGCTACAAATCAGATCAGTATAGTTCAGTGGCTCACTCATGTCTGACTTTTTCAATTTCATGAACTGCAGCACACCAGGCTTCCCTGTCCATCATGAACTCCCTCCAGGAGATTGCTCAAACTCGTGTCCATCAAGTTGTTGACCCCACCCAACCATCTCATCCTTTGTCATCCCCTTCTCCTCCCACCTTCAATTTTCCCAGCATCAAGGACTTTCCAATGAGTCAGTTATTTGCATCAGATGGCCAAAGTATTGGAGTTTCAGCTTCAGCATCAGTCCTTCCAATGAATATTCAGGACTGATTTCCTTTAGGATTGACTGGTTGGATTTCATTGCAGACCAAGTGACTCTCAAGCGTCTTCTCCAAAACCACAGTTCAAAAGCATCAATTCTTCAACACTCAGCATTATTTATAGTCCAACTTTCACATCCATACATGACTAATGGAAAAAACAGAGTTATGACTAGATGAGCCTTTGTTGACAAAGCTTTTTAATATGCTGTTAGGTTGGTTATAGCTTTTCTTCCAAAGAATAAGTGTCTTAATTTCATGGCCACAGTCATATCTGCAGTGATTTTGGAGCTGCCCCCAATATAAACTTTGTCACTGTTTCCATTGTTTCTCCATCTATTTGCCATGAAGTGATCGGACAGGATGCCATGATCTTAGTTTTGTGAACATTGAGTTTTAAGTCAATTTTTTCACTCACCTTTTTCACTTTCATCAAGAGGCTCAGTAGTTCCCCTTCACTTTCTGCCATAAGTGTGGTGTCATCTGCATATCTGAGATTATTGACATTTCTCCCAGCTATCTTGATTTCAGCTTGTGCCTCATCCAGCCTGGCATTTCTCATGATGTACTCTGCATATAAGTAAAATAAGCAGAGTGACAATATACAGCCTTGATGTATTCCTTTGCAGATTTGGAACCAGTCTGTTGTTCTATAACCAGTTCTAACTGTTGCTTTTTGACATGCATACAGATTTCTCAGGAGGTAAGTCAGGTAGTCTGGTATTCCCATCTCTTTCAGAATTTTCCAGTTTTTGTGATCCATGCAGTCAAAGGCTTTGGTATACTCAATAAAGCAGAAATAGATGTTTTTCTGGAACTCTCTTGGTTTTTTGATGATCCAGTGAATGTTGGCAATTTGATCTCTAGTTCCTCTGCCTTTTCTCAATCCAGCCTGAACATCTGGAAGCTCACAATTCCTATACTGTTGAAGCGTGGCTTGGAGAATTTTGCTAGTGTGTAAGTGCAATTGTGCAGTAGTTTGAGCATTCTTTCTATTGTCTTCCTTTGGGATTGGGAGGAACACTGACCTTTTCCAGTCTTGTGGCCACTGCTGAGTTTTCCAAATTTGTTGGCATATTGAATACAGCACTTTCACAGCATCATCTTTTAGGATTTGAAATAGCTCAACTGGAATTCCATCACCTCCACTAGCTTTGTTCATAGTGATGCTTTCTAAGGCCCACTTGACTTCACATTCCAGGATGTCTGGTTCTAGGTGAGTGATCACATCATCGTGATTATCTTGGTCATGAAGATCTTTTTTGTATTGTTCTTCTGTGTATTCTTGCCACCTCTTCTTAATATCTTCTGCTTCTGTTAGGTCCATATCGTTTTTGTCCTTTATTGAGCTCATCTTTGCATGAAATGTTCCCTTGGTATCACTAATTTTCTTGAAGAAAGCTCTAGTCTTTCCCATTCTGTTGTTTTCCTCTATTACTTTGCATTGATCACTGGGGAAGACTTTTTCATCTCTCCTTGCTATTCTTTGGAACTCTGAATTCAGATGTTTATATCTTTTTTCCTTTGCTTTGTGCTTCTCTTCTTTTCACAGCTATTTGCAAGGCCTCCTCAGACTACCATTTTACCTTTTTGGATTTAATTTTCTTGGGGATGATCTTGATCACTGCCTCTTGTACAATGTCATGAACCTCCGTCCGTAGTTCTTCAGGCACTCTGTCTATCGGATCTAGGCACTTAAATCTATTTATCACTTCCACTGTATAATCATAAGGGATTTTATTGAGGTCATACTGGAATGGCCTAGTGATTTTCCCTACTTTCTTCAATTTAAGTCTGAGTTTGGCCATAAGAAGTTCATAATCTGAGTCACAGTCTGCTCCGCGTCTTATTTTTGCTGACTGTATAGAGTTTTCCATCTTCCCCTGTAAAGAATACAATCAATCTGTTTTTGGTATTGGCCATCTGTTGATGCCATGTGTTGAGTCTTCTCTTGTGTTATTGGAAGATAGTGTTTGCTATGTCCAGTGTGTTCTTTTGGCAAAACTCTGTTAGTCTTTGACCTCCTTCGTTTTGCACTCCAAGGCCAAATTTGCCTGTTACTCCAGGTATCTCTTGACTTCCTACGTTTGAATTCCAGTCCCTTATATTGAAAAGGACATCTTTTTTGTGTGTTAGTTCTAGGAGGTCTTGTAGTTATAGAAGGTCTATATATATATATATGTATATATATATATATACACACTACCTTGTGTAAAATAGATAACTAGTGGGAAGCTGCTGTATAACACAGAGCATCTGGCCAATTCTCCATGGTGACCTAAATGGATGGGATGTGTTTGGAGGGGTTCAGTTCAGTTCAGATCAGGTCAGTTGCTCAGTCGTGTCCAACTCTTTGCGACCCCATGAACCACAGCATGACAGGCCTCCCTGTCCTGGAGTGGAAGGAGGACTTAAAATGGAGGGGATATATGTTTTCATATTGCTGATTCACCTCGTTGTACAGCAGAAACTAATACAAGATTGTAAAACCATTATGGTCCAATTAGGGACTATCCTGGTGGCTCAGCAGTAAAAAATCTGCTTGCAATGCAGGAGACTCGGGTTTGATTCCTGGGTCAGGAAGATTCCTTTAAGAAGGGGATGGCAATCCACTCTGACATTCTTGCCTTGGAAATCCCACAGATAAAGGAGCCTGGTGGAGTTACAGTTCATGGGGTTGCAAAGAGTTGGAAACAACTGAACGTGCACACATGAACATTGGTGTTGGGAAGGGTGGAGTTGAAAGTATAATCAATTTATAGGTGAAAGAGAAAAGCATGGAAGAAAAGACCCCACTCCAACAATGAGCATGACAAGATTCCAGTTCAGTCCACTGTTTTTTAAACTGATTTCTTTGATAAATAATTGATTTCAGGTCTGGAGAATGAAAAGTACCAAGTAAGTCTCCACTAATTTTGTGTTTCAGAGATCAGGAATGTGCTCAAAAACTCATGGACACAGCTTTTAGAAACTCAGATTGTCTGAGTTCTGCCAGTGGAAGCATTTTGAGCTGGCTGCTCTTCCTTTCTGAATATCCTGCCTTAGAAATTTCTTAGCTATTCATTCAGCTCTGATGGCTCTTTTCCAACTACCTCACTGGCTTGCTTCTAGGCTTGGTTCCAATATCTCCTCTCAGAGAGGCTTATACTAATCACCCTGCTCTGAATTTCCTGCCTTCTAGCACTTGTGATCCTACTTAGTAAGCTCTGTCTTTTTTTTCTATTATATTTATAATCTTCTAAAATAATATGTACATCAAGCATCTTGATTTGTCTCCCCCTTAGAATTCAGTTCAGATGAGTCACTCAGTCATGTTTGACCCTTTGTGAATCCATGGACTGGAACATGTCAGGCCTCCCTATCCATTACCAACCCCCAGAGCTTGCTCAAACTCATATCTATCCAGTCTGTGATGCCATCCAACCATATCATCTTCTGTCATCCCCTTCTCAGCAGTTCCTGTTCACTTGCTGTCATAAGTGTGGTGTCATCTGCATATCTAAAGTTATTGATATTTCTCCCCAAAATCTTGATTCCAGCTTGTGCTTCATCCAGCTCAGCATTTCACATGATGTATTCTGCATATAATTTAAATAAGCAGGGTGACAATATACAGCCTTGATGTATACCTTTTCCAATTAGAAACCCGTCTGTTTTTCCATGTCTGGTTCTAATTGTTGCTTCTTGAACTGCATACAGATTTTTCAGGAGGCAGGTAAGGTGATCTGGTATTCCCAACTCTTGAAGAATTTTCCATAGTTTGTTGTGATTCATGCAGTCAAAGGTTTTAGTGTAGTTAATGAAGCAGAAGTAGACATATTTTGGAATTCTCTTAATTTTTCTATGACCCAGTGGATGTAAATGACAAATAAAACAGGGATTGTTTTTGCCTGTTTTATTCATTGTTACTCCTTCACTAGACCTGGCCTAATTCATGGCCTAAAGTTAACTCTCAGTTAATATCTCTATTCCAATAAGCTTATAGAATGCTAAAACTACATTTTTATCTGAATGACAGCCACTTCTTAAAATATGGTCATCTGCTTCATGAAACAGAAAAATATGCATTTCAGAAAACAAATAATTTGTGCACAGTTTGATGCGCCTATTTTTACTGCACTTTCTTCTTTCATCACTTACTCTTTATAGGCAATCACATTTTGTCAATCTCTCTCTCCAAATGTCTGTAAATGTGTCATTTTATTTACTTGCTAACTCCCACCACCTTGGTTCTGGAGCTCATCATCTCACACCTGGATTACTGAAATAGCCTCTCTTCTGGCAACTATACACAAATCATTTTCTGAATCATTCCTTCCTAAATGAACATTTAATTTCTCTAAATAGCAACTTTCAAAATGTGACTTCCAAATTCAAAAATTATCAATGAGTCTCTAGTTGCTTATGAGCTAATACCTTCTAGTTTAGTTTTCAAAGTTCTAAGAAATCTGTTTCTACTTATATTTACTTACTCTTGGAATCATTTTATATCTTTTACTCTGAATATAACATTTTATTTTGTTTTACTATGATTTTGTCTTCAAAATGACTAGAAGAAAAGCTAAAATGAACACGCTACAGGTAGGCTCCAGTTACCTTTTTTTTGTTTCTTTTGTTAAGTCCCTCGGACATGTCTGACTTTTTTACAACCCCATGGACTATAGTCCACCAGTCTCCTCTGTCCATGGCATTATCTAGCAAGAATACTTGAGTGGGTTGTCATTTCCTTCTCCACCAGTGATCATAAGGGTCACTTATGATTATTTTTACAGAGTTGGAAAGACATGGAAGTCAAAAAGAAAAAAAGCCTCCATACTTCTAAACCAACATTATTGGGGAATGTAATCCAAATATTATGAGAAATTAGGAAGAACATTTTAAGGAAAGGATGAGAAAGACTGCAAATTTATGCAGAATTAAATGGATGCCTTTCAGATCTCACAATATCACTTAAGAAGCTGTAACAAATATTCCAAAGAAAGATGGAAGCATTTTTTCACATGCATTCATCTCCAGTTCATCAAAAATTCTCCCCAGGAATAATTAACTTCCTTCCACATCTGGACTGCATGAACCTGAGGAAGGGTACAGTCATATTGCAACAAGAAGCTGATTGTTACCCTTACAAATTTGGATGCTGTAGGTAGAAGAAAACAAACAAGCAAACATACAGGTAAGATAGAGAATCGTAGTGGTGCAAATCCAGTATCAGATATACTCCACATCTGCACTGCTCTGATATGCCTTGTCATTCTGCTAAATCTAAACAATATGTGAAACATAGGAAAAATGGTAGCCCCAATATCTTCAAAGACTTAGTGCAAGAAAGCTCAGTTCAGTTCAGTTCAGTTCAGTCGCTCAATCGTGTCCGAATCTTTGCGACCCCACGAATGGCAGCATGCCAGGCCTCCCTGTCCATCACCAACTCCCGGAGTTCACTCAGACTCATGTCCATCAAGTTGGTGATGCCATCCAGCCATCTCATCCTCTGTCTTCCCCTTCTCCTCCTGCCCCCAATCCCTCCCAGCATCAGAGTCTTTTCCAATGAGTCAACTCTTCGCATGAGGTGGCCAAAGTACTGGAGTTTCAGCTTTAGCATCATTCCTTCCAAAGAAATCCCAGGGCTGCCCTCCTTCAGAATGGACTGGTTGGATCTCCTTGCAGTCCAAGGCACTCTCAAGAGTCTTCTTCAACACCACACTTCAAAAGCATCAATTCTTCAGCGTTCAGCCTTCTTCACAGTCCAACTCTCACATCCATACATGACCATAGGGAAAACCATAGCCTTGACTAGACGGACCTTAGTTGGCAAAGTAATGTCTCTGCTTTTGAATATGCTATCTAGGTTGGTCATAACTTTTCTTCCAAGGAGTAAAATCCTTTAATTTCATAGCTGCAGTCACCATCTACAGTTATTTCGGAGCCCAAAAAAAATAAAGTCCGACACTGTTTCCACTGTTTCCCCATCTATTTCCCATGAAGTGATGGGACCAGATGCCATGATCTTCGTTTTTTGAATGTTGAACTCTAAGTCAACTTTTTCATTCTCCTCTTTCACTTTCATCAAGAGGCTTTTGAGTTCCTCGTCACTTTCTGCCGTAAGGGTGGTGCCATCTGCTTATCTGAGGTTATTGATATTTCTCCTGGCAATCTTGACTCCAGCTTGTGTTTCTTCCAGTCCAGCATTTCTCATGATGTACTCTGCATAGAAGTTAAATAAGCAGAGTGACAATATACAGCCTTGACATACTCCTTTTCCTATTTGGAACCAGTCTGTTGTTCCGTGTCCAGTTCTAACTTTTGCTTCCTGACCTGCATACAGATTTCTCAAAAGGCAGGTCAGGTGATCTGGGATTCCCATCTCTTTAAGAATTTTCCGCAGTTTATTTTGATCCACAGAGTCAAAGGCTTTTACACAATCAATAAAGCAGAAATAGATGTTTTTCTGAAACTCTCTTGCTTTTTCCATGATCCAGGGGATGTTGGCAATTTGATATCTGGTTCCTCTGCCTTTTCTAAAACCAGCTTGGGCATCAGGAAGTTCATGGTTCACATATTGTTGAAGCCTGGCTTGGAGAATTTTGAGCATTACTTTACTAGCATGTGAGATGAGTGCAATTGTGTGGTAGTTTGAGCATTCTTTTGCATTGCCTTTCTTTGGGATTGGAATGAAAACTGACCTTTTCCAGTCCTGTGGCCACTGCTGAGTTTTCCAAACTTGCTGGCATATTGAGTGCAACATTTCACAGCATCATCTTTCAGGATTTGAAACAGCTCAACTGGAATTCCATCACCTCCACTAGCTTTGTTCATAGTGATGCTTTCTAAGGCCCACTTGACTTCACATTCCAAGATTTCTGGCTCTAGATTAGTGATCACATCATCATGATTATCTGGGTCGTGAAGATCTTTTTTGTACAATTCTTCTGTGCATTCTTGCCACCTCTTCTTAATATCTTCTGCTTCTGTTAGGTCCATACCATTTCTGTCCTTTATTGAGCCCATCTTTGCATGAAATGTTCCCTTGGTATGTCTAATTTTCTTGAAGAGATCTCTAGTCTTTCTCATTCTGTTGTTTTCCTCTATTTCTTTGCATTGATCACTGAAGAAGGCTTTCTTATCTCTTCTTGCTATTCTCTGGTCAGGAGAAGACACCCCACATCCGAGGCCAGGGGCAGTGGCCAGGAGGAGCAACCCAAGGAGTTGTGGCTGCGGGTGCACCGGAGGGCCTAGAGGAGCTATCCCATGTTGAAGGTCAGGAAGGGCGGCAGTAAGGAGATACCCCTCGTCCAAGGTAAGGAGCAGCGGCTGTGCTTTGCTGGAGCAGCCGTGAAGAGATACCCCATGCCCAAGGTAAGAGAAACCCAAGTAAATTGGTAGGTGTTGCAAGAGGGCATCAGAGGGCAGACACACTGAAACCATACTCACAGAAAGGTAGTCAACCTAATCACACTAGGATCACAGCCTCATCTAACTCAATGAAACCAAGCCATGCCCGCAGGGCAACCCAAGATGGGTGGGTCATGGTGGAGAGGTCTGACAGCATGTGATCCACTGGAGAAGGAAATGGCAAACCACTTCAGTATTCTTGCCTTGAGAACCCCATGAACAGTATGAAAAGGCAAAATGATAGAACACTGAAAGAGGAACTCCCCAGGTCAATAGGTGACCAATATGCTACTGGAGATCAGTGGAGAAATAACTCTAGAAAGAATGAAGGGATGGAGCCAAAGCAAAAACAGTACCCAGCTGTGGATGTGACTGGTAGTAGAAGCAAAGTCCAATGCTGTAAAGAGCAATATTGCATAGGAACCTGGAATGTCAGGTCCATGAATCAAGGCAAATTGGAAGTGGTCAAACAAGAAATGGCAAGAGTGAACGTTGACATTCTAGGAATCAGCAAACTAAAATGGACTGGAATGGGTGAATTTAACTCAGATGACCATTATATCTACTACTGCAGGTAGGAATCCCTCAGAAGAAATGGAGTAGCCATCATGGTCAACAAAAGAGTCTGAAATGCAGTACTTGGATGCAGTCTCCAAAACGACAGAATGATCTCTGTTTGTTTCCAAGGCAAACCATTCAATATCACAGTAATCCAAGTCTATGCCCCAACCAGTAATGCTGAAGAAGCTGAAGTTGAATGGTTTTATGAAGACCTACAAGACCTTTTAGAACTAACACCCAAAAAAGATGTCCTTTTCATTATAGGGGAGTGGAACGCAAAAGTAGGAAGTCAAGAAACATCTGGAGTAACAGGCAAACTTGGCCTGGAATGCAGAATGAAGCAGGGCAAAGACTAACAGAATTTTGCCAAGAAAATGCACCGGTCATAGCAAAAACCCTTTTCCAACAACACAAGAGAAGACTCTACACATGGACATGACCAGATGGTCAACACCAAAATCAGATTGAATATATTCTTTGTAGCCAAAGGTACAGTCAACAAAAACAAGACCAGGAGCTGACTGTGGCTCAGATCATGAACTCCTTATTGCCAAATTCAGGTTAAAATTGAAGAAAGTATGGAAAATCACTAGACCATTCAGATATTACCTAAATCAAATCCCTTATGATTATACAGTGGAAGTGAGAAATAGATTTAAGGGCCTAGATCTGATAGAGTGCCTGATGAACTCTGGAATGAGATTCATGACATTGTACAGGAGACAGGGATCAAGACCGTCCCCATGGAAAAGAAATGCAAAAAAGCAAAATGGCTGTCTGAGGAGGCCTTACAAATAGTTGTGAAAAGAAGAGAGGTGAAAAGCAAGGGAGAAAAGGAAAGATACAAGCATCTGAATGTAAGAAAGCTAGTGAAACAAATTAGAGTCTTTGATGCTCTAGCGATATGTATTGCTTCTGTAGCGATGTATGTATTGATACATACCTCTCTCTTTTCTTACTTTTTGTGTGTTTTCTTCACAGTCTGGTGACACTGTAGCTGGTAGGATTACAAGCCTTTTGGTATAACCTAGAACTTAATCACATAGAGTTCTGAGGACATAGTTACTTTTTCTTTTGAAGATGAATTTGCTGTAATTTCAGTCTTTTGCTTGTGAGCATAGAGGCATCAAAAATGCAAAATTAATCCTATTGGTTTCAGATCGCCCCTATTCTGTTAAAAAAATTCTAGATCCTTATGTCATTGGAGTCTGTTGGTAAAATATCTTCCCTTTTTTTTCTCCTTTTGCCATTCAGTAGGAAGAAGTGATCAGGTGATGGCTTTAAACTGAACAGTGCTTTTTGGTAAAAGACATGAAATCTAAAAGGACCTCAAATCTTGCAGACACTAAAGTTGCAGTGGCAGTAAACCATTTTCTGGCCCCTGAAACTGTTTTTAAATAGCTACTGAAGTGACTGCACCATATATTGTCTGTTGGTTTAGCACGTGGAGAAGAGACAAAATTCTTGCAGAGATTTTTTTTCAGAACTATTGTGTTAGCCAAGCTGTTGACATGCTGTTTGAACATACCATTAGGATGGAGATTTCCTGTAATATTGTATGTAGTAGTATCACTGGATTTTGTGGCCATTTCTCCATTGGAGCACTTCCTTTGATATTAGAGTGAATTATTTATAAGCAAAGTTATGCAAAATATCACAGAAGTAGATCAAGAATTGTCTTCAGATGGTAGTGTTTTTTAAAGGCAATGCGATCAGGAAAAGCATACTTCTATTAAAAATTTGTGTCAAACTTCTGTCTTTTAACAATGGGAGAGATCTGAAGACATCTATCCTTCACTTTCAAAAATTTTACCCTATTGAAGTCACGGGGTTGCTTTCCTTCATGCTAGTTTGGAGGAATCCCCAGAAACAATAACTGAACTAGGCTTTATGAGAAAGAATCCATGTTGGTAGGTACATGCACACCTTTTATCTCTGCCATTATGACCACATGTTTATGGTCATAGGATTATATACCTGTCTTTTTTGATTGTTGAGAGTCAATACTTTTTCAATGAGCATTAACATAAGAAATGAAATTCTCACATTGTATGTTCTCTCCATACAACCATCCACATCACTGTTTCCTAAACTCATTGTCTTTGATCTTTAAAAGGTGGTGCCTAGCAGTCAAGTTATTTATTGGTGCCCAGATCACTCTACCCTGTCAAAAGAAGAGATCACCAGTTGATATCTAAAACTGAACACGCACACACACACACACACACCTAAATTCATTTGGATATTTGGTGGCATGAATTCTTTATCCTTCTTTCTTAAGAAAGAACAACCCCCTCTCCAACCCTTTCACCATCACCTTCCCAAAGCTTTAAGCTTTCAACCACACCTAAAAGCACCTCAGTCCCCATCTCATCCTCCACAGTCTGGCTTCTAGCCTGGGTGTCCCAGGTTGAGGTGTGACTCTACACCCACTAGGGCCTGAAGAGGCACCATGTGAAAGTATAGTGTGGTCTCTGTGCTACCTTCTACTTCTCTTGGTTATAGACAAGGTTGTCCCCCCAGGCTGGCAGGACAATGTGAGGGGAAGGGAAAAGATGGGAGAACAGAGAAATGGCTCTTTCATAGACAAAAGGAGGAGGCAAAAAAATTTTAATAGTTTCCTTACTAAAAATTTTTTTTAAATGCCTTGAGTTTATTACTGATGGGATTTCACAACTGGTTAAGGATTCTAATAAATCAAATTACAATGATCTTGGTTTTGTATCTAGAAATTGGATGAATCAGATTGGAAAAGCAAAAAGAAGAGTTGAGAAATGGGTGAAAGGTGCAGTAAGAAAATGAGTTCAATTTTGAACATTTCCCTAGTTCTCCATTGCTGCCTTATCAAATCACCATGAAATTCGTGACTTAACAGAAATTTTTCATCTCATGCAAATAACACAAATTTATCATCTCACATTTCTGTAGGTCATAAGCTGGATTAGTTCCTCTACACCTCATCTCACAAAGCCAAGATCAAGGTGTCCTCATGTTAAGCTTTTATGGGGAGGTGTTGGAAATCATCTTTTCCCAAGCCCATTCAGGTTGTTGGCCCAGTTCTGGATCTTGTAATTTTATGACTTATGTTTCCATTGCCTCAGTGAAATGTCAGCCAGGGCTCAGTCATTGCATTTAGAGACTGCCTGTATTCCTTCTTGAGCTTTCTATATGACAGCCCTATAGCAATGAGGGGTCAAATTTCTCTCACCCTCTGATATTTTCAACAACCCTTCTACCAAATCTTTGCAACCGACTCCTCTGTTTTCCTCTTCTGCTTTTAAAGACTCAGGTGATTACCTTGGACTCAGTCAGATAATCTAGGATAATCCTCCTATTTTAAGGTCATGTGCAGGCTTTAAACACATTTCTTATCTCTCTAAGCTCTCTGGGAAAAAATAATCTCAATATAATCTTCTTGTGAGCATGCTAAAGATTAGTGTTTCTGGAAAAGACATTGATCTTAGTTACCATCAGAAAAAAAAATGAAGATTCTTTAGTAATAAAATATTTTAGCAGCATATTTCTTGCTGCATCATTCCTCCTATTTAAAAAAAAAAGACACAGCTTGTGGATTTATGGAAATATATTTCTTGAAACAGCTCTTTTGCATAATCATTGTCTCTTCATATATTGGCTGTAAAATACCTCATTTTTTAATTCTAAAATGAAGCATGCTTAAATATGGGAGAAAAGGGGCAATTTCAGGAGCCGCATGTATGTTAAAAAAGAATGGTTTATTTGTGCCTGATGTTTGTATCCATTCAGTAATTCATAAAAGCTGATTCTGAATAAGAAATAGGATTAATTTTATTCTGACTTAACTATTCAAATCCTTTCTGTTATACATATATGTGAGATCTGAAAGGGTTTATAAAGAAAATCCAGGGAAAGAAAAACCTTTAAAGAATGGTCATAGAAAGAAGAGTCTATTAAGAACTGGCCAGACTGTGGAAAACAATAAAGAGGTTCCTTAAAAAACTAAAAGTAGAACTACCATATGATCCAGCATCCCACTATTGAGCATATACCCAAAGAAAATAATAATTCAAAATGACACGTGTACCTTGTGTTCATAGAAGCACTATTTACAATAGCCAGGACATGGAAGCAAATTAAACGTCCATCAATAGGGGAATGGATAAAGAAGATGTGGTAGATATATACAATGGAGTATTACTCAGTCATAGAAAGGAGCAAATAGGGGCATTTGTAGAGAGATGGATGGATCTGAAATCTGTCATACAGAGTAAAGAAAATCAGAAAGGAAAACTACATAATATATTAATGCATATAGGTGGAACCTGCAAGAATGATATAGATGAGCATATTCACAGAGAAAAAATAGAGACTCAGACATAGAGAACAAAAGTATGGATACAAGGGGGAAAGGAGTGGAATGAGAGGACTGGGAGATTGGGAGTGACACATATACACTATTGATATTATAACAAAGTAGACAACTGATGGGGACATACTGTATAGCCCAGGGAACTCTGCTTTATATACGGTGATGACCTAAATGGGAGGGAAATCCAAAAAGGAGAGGATATATGTATGTGTATGACAGATTAATTTTGTTATGCAGTAGGAGCTAACATAACATTGTAAAGCAACTCTACTGCAATAAAAAATTAGTTAATAAAAAAAGAATTGGCCAAACTGGAGAATATCATACAATAATATAATGGTTAATTTTATGGATCAACCTGACTGAGCCATGAGGTACCCAGACATTATAACATTATTCTGGGTATGTCTTTGGATGAAATTTACATACATATATACAACAACCAGGAATTCCCTGTTGGCTGATGGTAAAGCATCTGTCCAGAATGTGGGAGACCCCGGTTGGATCCCTGGGTCAGGAAGATCCCCTGGAGAAGGAAATGGCAACCCACTCTAGTACTATTGCCTGGACCATCCCATGGAAAGAGGAGCTTAGTAGGCTACAATCCATGGGGTCGCAAAGACTCGGACACGAGTGAGCGACTTTACTTTCACTTTCATATAACAAATTGCTGTCCATAATATGGATAGGCCTCATGCAATCATTTGAAAGCCTGAATGCAACAAAATGGTAGATCTTCCTGTGACTAACAGGAAATTTCTCCTCTCTGATTGTCATTGAACTGGGGCATTAGGTTTTTCTGCTCTCAGATTCAAACTGAAACACTGGCTTTCTCTGAGTCTCAAGGCTGCCAGCCTTCAGATTGGAGCTCCATCATCTCCTCTTCCAGTCTCAGGCTTTTGGACTTAGACTGAAATTGTATAATCAGCACTCCTGGGTCTGTAGCTAGCCAGCTGCAGATCTTGGGATTTGTCAGCTTCCATAATCATATGAGTCAATTCCTTATAATTCCACTTTCGCTGTATGTTTCTCTAACTAACTGGAAGTAAATAACTTTAAGGAAAAACAAAGAAACAAAAAATAACTTTAAAATACAATGTAAATCAATAAAAAATTTACAGTGTTATCTGCTTTTTATTGAAATTATTTTTAGACTGTTTTGTTTATATGTAAACTATCAGTTCTGTTTCTCTGGAGAACTCTGATTAATTCAGGTAGAAAGAATGAAAAGAGGATATTTAATAAATAAGTTAATAATATCCAATGCTCTGTTAGATTCAGTTACAAAAAAAGAATGATAAAGGTGGTTAGATCAGAGTGACAGGACTTTTAAGTTGCCACTGAGAAGAGAGAAGGTGAAAGGATGAAAATAGCAAATGTAGAAAATCCTATTAAAAATTGTTGCTTATCTTACTAGACTGTATTCTTGGTTACAGAAAACAATCTCCATCCACATCTGTTTTATTTATCACTTTATTCTCAGCAACTAGGGAAATCTTAGCACATATTCAAAAAAATGTTTTGTAACACTATAATTTCCAACCCATTGTGCATATATCATTTTATTTGCTCAATGACAGTGTCAAACAATCTTATTATAATCCATAAAAGAAAATTGAATCTCAGGCAATCTTAGTCACAAAACTATTAATTGTAGATTATGGATTGATATCATATTTTCCTTTTTTCTATTGATTAAAATTATTTCACATACAAGCCAACATATTGAGTGATGGGTATTTTAAAGTCTATATTCATAATTCTAGGCATGATAACTCTTAAAAATTTCAGGTGTAGTAAGATACTGATGATAAGATATACTGTCTTATTATTTCAATAGTCTAGTAGCTAAATTATGTATGTGAAAGTGAAAGTTGCTGTCATAGCCAACTCTTTGTGACGCCATGGACTATACAGTCCATGGAATTCTCCAGGACAGGATACTGCAGTGGCTTTTCCCTTCTTCAGGGGATCTTCCCAACTCAGGGATCAGACCCAGATCGCCCACATTGCAGGTGGATTCTTTACCAGCTGAGCCACAAGGGAAGCCCTAACTATGTATGTATGTGTATGTGTATATATACATATGTGTGTGTGTATATATATTTAAAATATTACCTGTCATTTAACTAAACAAAATATATAATTGCTGTGTCCCACTTAGTAGATTGGGCTTCCCTGGTAGCTCAGAGGTTAAAGGGTATACTTGCAATGTGGGAGACCCAGGTTATATCCCTGGGTTGGGAAGATCCCCTGGAGAAGGAAATGGCAACCCACTCCAGTATTCTTGCCTGGAGAATCCCATGGACAGAGGATCCTGGTAGAAAATTTCTACTGGAAGCAAATGATTGAACAGAGAAAAGAAAAACATAAAAATTCACTCAAAAACATAATGCAAAATTAGTACAAAATATACAATGTTATTTAACATTTACTAAAATTATTGTTATGTTTAAAAACAATTGCTTAGTAAATATACCCAGGTGTAAAGAACAGTGTTCTGCAGAATTTCACCTTTTGTTTTACCATCACACAGTGCTTCTATGAAATTGAATCATATATTTGATACAGTATAAAAGTGAATTAAAGTGTGCAGAAAGTTATGGCTTCAAAAGTCAGAGAAACTGATTTCAAACCAATGAGTCTGGGCTTTTTTATTAAGAAATGATGCTATATAATATAGACTCATTTGAAGAAGTTAAATGAAATAATAATAATAACAACAAAAGAAACATTTACTTTCCTTTCTGTAAAGCCAGCACTATATTAGACAGCTCTAAGAAAATAACAAAATATTCTTCATCCACAGATGCTTCCAGACTAATAATAAAGCCAATTAAGCTCAGCAATATTCTGTTCTGTTTCAAGTGGGTGCAATGAATTCTGCTAGGCACTTTGAGTAATGTAAAAAGGAATGATATAGTTTCTCTACCCTATAGGAGATCTCAATTTACTGGCAGGGGTGGGTGGGAGGAAAATAAAGAAGAGCGAACTCTAATGAGTAATGTAGTGAAACGAAAAAATTGCAACAGAACAAGGAAGGTGAATTTAATTCTGAGACCAATGATTAAAATGTGGAAATATAAAGTGACTACTCTTATACAGGGTCTTGAACAATAAATTGATATTTACCAGGAAGAGATTAGCAGGGTGGCATGAACAGAGGACAGGTGCAAGGTCTTCCAAGGGAAATGAGTAGAATGAGGACAAAGAAATGAGAAAGTACATTCTGCAAGCCAGGAGTGATAGACTGTCTACTACATCTTGGGCCTGGTATGTGTGTGTGTAATGTGCATATGTATAGCAGTAGTGTGAGTTTAACAACTGTGGTCTAAGATTTTAAAAATATGGTTGAACCACCTGATTTGTCTTATTTGCTAAGTTCTCAGGTATAAATGTCCTTGGTGGTCAAGTTACCAAAGTGACATCACTGATACAGAATTGGGGTGAGATGCATTCTGTTGATTCTGCATACATACTGGCTCCAGCTTATTACTGTGTTTTCATTTATGTGTGGTGCTGTTGTTTTTCAGTTGCTAATCCATGTCCAACTCTTTGTAACCCCATGGACTACAGCACACCAGGCTTTCTTGTCCTTCACTACCTCCTGAGGTTTGCTCAAATGCATGTCCATTGAGTCGCTATAGGAGCTTTATCACCTTGGCCACTTAGCAGGCTAGAAAAATAAAGGAAGTAAATAAATAAATAAATAAATAAATAAATAAATAAAAGAGGTACCACTTCTTATAAAAAGAATTATTTTTAGAAGTCCCATCCACACCTCTATTCACACCACATAGTCTAAATCTTAGTCACATTGAGTATATAAATGTAAGAGAGACTCTGGAATTTTATGTGTTGTAAAATTGTAACCTTAAATAAAAATCATTAAGGAGCTACAAAGTAGATCTGTAAATATAGGAGATATGTGAAGGCAATTTGCAGCCTCTGCCACCAGATATTATGGTAGAAAAATAAATTAGAAAATGTATCAGGGTCAGAACTAAACATCAACACAGGCAATTTAATACTACTCTATACCTACCACTATCAGATTTTCACCTTTATTACATTTCATGAAACTACTTGCCACTGTTGGAAAGGATATTTGACTAGCAATACAAAGACTTTGTTAACTTAAATACTCAACTGTCTTATAGGACATAATTAATGAAAAACTAAAGATTCTGAAGATTTTGAAGACTACAAATTCAATGGGTTTCCCTGATAGCTCAGTGGTAAAGAATTTGCCTGCATTGCAGGAGACAGGTTTTGATCCCGGGGTCAGGAAGATTCCCTGGAGAATATAATGGCTACCTGCTGCAGTATTCTTGCCTGGGAAATCCTGTGGATTGAGGAGCCTGGCAGGCTAAAATTCATGAGGTCCCCAAAGAGTCAAACACAGTAAAGTAACTGAACCACCACCATCATGTGTATCCATACATAAACTAAAATTTTGTTTTTGCCCCACCAAAATGAAACCAAGAAATGATGTCTAAGATAAAGAGAGTTTGTTCCACTGTTTTAGTGTGGCATTTGGTACCTGGAAGGTTGGCTTACAAGCAGAAAGTATTATGGAAATTGTGGAAATGGAGACAAAGAAGAAGGAGAGTCAATAGGATAAAACACAGAAGGAAAGATGGGACTTTTCAACTACACAATGGTGGAAAGGAAGTCCATGTGTATTTTTGACTATATAAGAGGAAAATTTTATTTCCAGTTAACATTTTACTCAAAGTACTTAACGTTTTTGTTGTAAGTGAACTTTTAAAGATGCAGTCACTGGAGGTGCTTGAGGAAAATAGAAAAAAAAAAAAAAAAAGCAAAGTTTAGGTTTCAGCTTAGAAAATTTATTCTGGGAATAAACTGAAGAACTCATGTATCATGAATAAGTGGACATTGGAGGCAAGTCAATTGGCCAGGAATCTAAGACAACAATTCAGGAAATAAATAATTGGATTCAAATTAATGCAATAGTATTAGGTGGCACAGTAGTAAAGCATCTCCTAATGTAAATTAGGAAACACAGAAGACACAGGTTTGATCCCTGGGTCAGGAATATCCCCTGCAGAAGAAAATGGAAAATCACTCCAGTATTCTTGCCTGGATAATCCCATGGATAGAGGAGCCTGTTGGGCTTTAGTCCATGGGATCCCAGAGAGCCTGACATGACTGAGTGACTTGGCACAGACTCACATTATTACAAGAGGAAGGATGAAGTGAAAAATTGTGTCAAGTTGTATCACTAGGATTTGCAAGTAATTACCTAAGGGAATTTGAGGAAAATGTATGTAAATTTTCCCATGTATAATACTGGTTGTTTAACAAGATAGAAAATGCATTGGAACGAAAATATTTGTGGAGAAAGAGGTACAATAAAATTGAGTAATATTTACTGTTAAGTATTTGTTAAATATTACAAATATAGGCATTCTTTAATTTCTGAAGAGATAAATATAGGTATTTATTCAAGTTGGAAAACATCTGCTAGAAGACAATGTTAAAGAAAAGTATGTGGCAAAAAAGAGGAGATAAGACTGGAATTTGAGGTCATCTTCACTATAAAGATTAACACAGAAAGGAAAGAGAGCAGCACAGAAATTAGCAAGCAGTATTGCAAGTTACAGGCTTCCCAGGTTGTTCTAGTGGTAAAGAGTCTTCCTGCCAATGCAGGAGACACAAAAGACTTGGTTTCTACTCTTGAGTTAAGAAGATCCCCTGGAGTAAGAAATGGCAACCTGTTCCAGGACTCTTACCTGGAAAATTCCATGGACAGAGGAGTCTTTTGAGCTGCAATCTGTGGAGTTGCAAAAAGAGTCGGACATGACTCAGAACACACACACATTGAAAGTTATAGGAACAACTCATCTGCCTAAAATTTTAAATTCCGAATGCTCTTCTAATCTGTATCTTTTTCCCATAATAAAATTAAAGGCAAATATTAGAGAAAAAAAAAAAACATTAATAATGATTAAGTCCATCAGGGCTTTTGATTGCATGCTTCAAACAATGATTCTAGGTTCCAAAGAAAAATCAAAGGTTTAGAGGAAGGATAGGAAACTAGAGGCAAATACCTGAACTGATTATCTGGTGTTAAACAAGAACAGAAGACAGTGCTCACATGGTGGCCCCTACAGTGTTTGCCTCTGTGATAACTTTTCTTCCCTGCTCCTCCTATTCTCCAAAGTACCAAAAAGAGATTTGTTGCCCTTCTCTACAACGCATGCTTGCCCTGTAATGGGGCTCAGAGAAGGAACTGGGAACACGGGCACTTTGTAGTTCTGAAGGCAGCACTGCTTCCTGTACTGCTGCACACAGTGGAGAATTTCACAGAAAGAAAGTGAAGGGGGCAATAGTCAGTGGGGGGATTTCAGGGAAACTATGAATGTTCATGATATGCTAAGGGTTTGTATTGAGCCACACACTGAACTAAAGGATTAAAATGCATGCCCTGAGATAATTATCACAATTGATGTGGCTTTATTATTCTTAATGTACAGAGTACGACATTAAAGCTCAGGGAGATTAAATACTCTAAGTGACACAATTTATAAATGAAGCAAGAATGAAAACTCAGCAAGTTCAGCTCAATAAATGAATTACACCAGATTTAGGGCTGTTGTGCTTTAATGCTTCTCTATATTATTAACTTGCCTTGGAAAATTCAGCTAATTAGAGACTGAGTTGTAACTAAAAAGAGTTAACAACTATCAGTATCAGGGGGGTGCATTATAAAATGTTCTCTCCCAGGTACTTGGAAATAATGGAAATCAGAATTAGTGCTCAGACCAAAACTATGAATTGAAAATATAATTAATGAGGGAATAAATAGGATATTAAGAGACATGTCTCTGTTTCCTCCAAATTTTGGTCAAGATCCAGTTGATGCTAGTGGTAAAAGGCCTGCCTGCCAATGCAGGAGATGTAAAAGACTGGAATTCAATCCCTTGCTTGAGAAGATCCTCTAGAGGAGGTAATGGCAACCCACTCCAGCATTCTTGCCTGGATCTTCCCATAGATAGAGGGTCCTGGTTCATAGGGTCACAAAGAGTCAGACAGGACTGAAGCAACTTAGCATGCATACATCTTAAGATTACAAAAAATACTGGTGCTGCAAGGTCAGGTGATATCCATCATTTAATTGAGAGTATGGAAAAGGAAGCAAGAGTATTGAACAAAAAAGTTTAAATGGTGGACATTTATCTGGGAAAGGGTTGAATCCTAAACATTTTTATTTCCCCCTGTTTATTGGTATGTGAGAATGCCTGCTATCTTCCTCCTTACTTCCAACCAAGAAAGGGGTGATTAAAAAAAAAGTAGTTGAAAACATGACCTGTGCCCACCAGAGACTGTGGGGTATATCATCCTATAGGTAAGGGAGCTAATGTGGCTGCGTATGAGGACAGAACGCAGAGAGAGCAACCTGACTTCTAGATTTGGACAGCTTTTCTCAAGGTTCAGGTGGACCTCATGAAAGGTAGCAGAGTTTGATTTACCTTGAAGATACTCTGGCCCAAGTGAACAAAGTGCCAACATGAATCACATCAGAAAGACTTTTGGGAAGTGTCTGGGAAAGGTGATTGATAAGAAACTGAAACACTTTTATCAGAAAGAAATGCAGCAGAAATTTATCAGAAACATCTTCAAATATTCTTGGAAAATTCCCATGAAACAGAGCATGAAAGAAGTCTCTAGTATCAGATTTTAACCAGACTATCTCTTCTTCCCTTTGCCTCCTGGTACTATCCAGGATCTGGAGGCTAAAAGTAAAAAAGGAGAAAGAATAAAAATGAAAATGGGATAAACTTGCTAATCCTGTCATGCCCCACCCACTCCTAATTGTAGACATAAAACTAAGTCCTGGTGGAATTATGTGAGTTTGGGAGGGGTGAGAAAAATTGGAGAAAGAATTAAGGTTTATATTAGACTTGACTGGGCTCTTCAATTTCTTAGTAAGATATGGTGTGTCAGTAAGTGAAACTGAGAAGGGAAATTAAGGGATATAACTTAGTTTTTGAGTTAGGGAAGGATAATCTGATGGAGCAACTTAAGAATGAGAACAATAAAAACCAATGTTGACTTCTGCTGTCTTGCTATTCCTGCTCATTCAATAAATCAGCTTAACATATTAAAGATCATCTGAAAAAAACAAACTGGTTCTTAGTCTGTGAAGTATGACTATAAATAAACTGAATTCATAAACCTATCTAAATAAAGAATGGGCCAACAATGGGCAATGGACATGGACATTTCATGGAAAAAAGCACTTATTAATGGCATTTTAAAACATTCACCTAAGAAGATGAAACAGAAATAGAGGAGGGGTAGGATAATTAAGCAAATAAATAAAAAATGATCATAATGATATGTTAATATTATTTAAGTGCTTGTCACAGGAGGTACTTTGCTAAACAACATGATGGAGTCATTTATTTTAATCCTCTCAAAAGTAATGCAAAGCAAATATTATTTTCATTGTACAAAACAAGAAACTGAGTCACAGAGAAGTGGATAATTAAGCAAATAATTAAATAAAAAATGATCATAATGATATGTTAATATTATTTAAGTGCTTGTCACAGGAGGTACTTTGCTAAACAACATGATGGAGTCATTTATTTTAATCCTCTCAAAAGTAATGCAAAGCAAATATTATTTTCATTGTACAAAACAAGAAACTGAGTCACAGAGAAGTGAGACAATTGGTCCAAGGTCGTAAGTATTTAATGTCATCAGGGAAGCCTGCAAAACTATAATAATTAAAAACTCAATTGTTGGAGCAAACTACAAGTGTATCAAGTCTCAAGAAGCCAGGATAGAGACAGTGAATTTGCCTAAAAAAGGATTTAGTTTGGCCTTTTGGCCAATTGTATTAATATCAAGCTAACCTAATTTTTCATTTCACTGAATCTATTACAAATTAAGTCTGATCTCATTAATGTTGTCTAAGTTGAATGCTTTTGGGGAAAAAAAAATAACTCTATTAAGCCTTAAAGACACAATTAGTGAAATGTATTAGGTGTGATTATAATATGACGGATTATTTTTATAACCATATCAAGCTTACAGACTCAAATGAATATTGGACTTTACACTATTAACTTTGAAAGAATAAGCTACATTGTAATAAAGCTTTTCTTGTTGAATACTTCTTTTCCTGTCTACTTTTGAATTTAGCTCAGAGAAGTTTTCAAGGCATATCAAAAATATTTGTATTTTAGGCAAATTATATTAACAAAATATTATATTACTGACTTTGACAACACGGACTTTTCCCACAATGCCTTTGGTATGTTTCTAGAATCTACTTTGTAATTGCAAATATTGAAGGCATTTCTAGGTCTCATTTGAAGATATTTTTAAAAGAACTGTTCCTTAGTTTGAATGGTGACAGGATAATCCAAAGAAACTCATAGACTACTAGGTAATTATCTTGAAAGGACAGTACTCAGATATATTTTTAAAATATCAGTTATGGCATTTTATATTTATAACCTAATGGTAATTTCCTAATTGAATAATTTCATACATACCTATGCATCATGATAAGGGATTGAACAATAGCCTCAATATATTAATACCATTAGACCAAGTGATGCCACTTTGAGCTTAAATGCCATATCCAAAAATAAACAAAATCTTATCCACTGAAAAGAAAGTATTATGCACTATTATCTATAGAATTATGTGCAATTGCTTTAAATTGCCAGCAATTTGATGAAATATGAAACATTTATCAGCCTTTTGTGAACATCTTATGTCCATTTTAAAAGAAAGAAAATGACAAGTAGAAAGTTAAATGACAGAGAATCCAAGAAACATTTAAAGGGTGCTAGTTTAGGAGCTAGATTTGTGGGTGATTTTCCTGGTTGTTTCTTTTCTTTTTTTTTTCCCCCATTCAAATCTTTCAACATAGTCCAATATCATGTGTTACTAAAATGACAACATAGTAATATTCAATAGCTCAATAAAAATAAGGGGATGTAATTACACAATCCTGTAAAGATGAGGAGTTGGGAGAACTGAGGGCCCCTTAAAATGTGGCCTCACACAATCTGCCCTCTGACCCCCATGATTCATGTCCTTCCCACATGCAAAATACACTCATTTCTTTTGAAGGTTTTCATATAGTATCTGCTTAAAATGCAGAATCTTGTTTTTTATATCAGGGTCAGGTATGAATGAGGCTCCTTGAAATATTTCTTGAGTACTTGACCCCTACCTGTGAAAGTGCAATGACAAGTTATCTGTCTTTTCACACTCAATAGAAAATTGTGAGGTAGACATAGAAAAATTGTTAAAAGCATTCTTGTTTAAAAATGGAAATAACTGGAGGAACAAAGGAATCATTGGATATACTGATTTTGCTGTTTGGTTAGACAAATGTTGGATATTTCTTGACTAGGTTGCAATTCTCTGGAAAATTTTCCATCTCCATTGCTTTTGTATCTCCCTTTGGAATCTTAGTACTGCCCTCTGAGTTGCCAATTCTTTTCCATTATTCTTTTAGTTACTGTTGGTTGCAAAGTAGCAATTTCAGGCTCTTTCCTGTCAGTATAATTTAGGGAATCCAAGGGATTTTATTCTCTACTGTTTCTGTCTCCCTCAGAAAATGATGGTGATGTTTCTGCATGTGTAACTCTTTTAAGACAATTGTGGATCTTCTGTAAATCTTCTTGGGGACTACTGAATTTGAGCGAAGTCTCATCTGCAGATCTTTTCAACATAAATCTCTCGCTATCTTGACTTTCTGCTGAGACACAGTGTTCTTCTTCTTAGAGGCACTACTGTTTGATTGTGAGGACCTAAGATGCATAGCTTTAAAATCTTTAGAGGATTTTTGTCTTTGGCTTCATCTTTAGATCATGTGTTTTTTGGCAGTGCTTTAGATTTGAACTTTGCTTGAAAGTCATTTCTTTATTTTAGTATGAAAAATCATTTGAAGAAGCTGAGGATATTCACAAACATTGGGTCTGGTTCCCTTTTATCTAACAGTTCTTTTTTGAATTTATCTATCTTGTCTCACATTTTCCAATAGGAAGCAAGAAGTCAGTTGGCATCTTCAAGGGTTTAGTAAAAATATTAGATAAATTTTGTTCAGTAGGTGGAATTGCTAGTCTCCATTCAGTTGTATGTCACTGCATAATAAGAACCTCTTTACTTTTGTTTAAATAAGATACCTATCATTGTTGTTTATAAGCCCTTACCAGCAACTTCAAGTCTAAAATTCCACAGAGTCTTCTAACATTTTGAGTTTTTAGTTTCCTGAAAGCTCATCGCTCAGTCCCAAAACCACTTCCATAGTTTAAGTATGTATTATTGCTACTTATTGGTAACAAAAGTATTATTAGTTATTATTACCAAAGCTTTGATATCTCACAGTTTCTGTGGGACAGAGTCAAGAATCCAGGTGCACCTTCACTGGGTACCATTGCCATAGTTCTCTCATGAGGTTATAGGCAAACTGTTGCCTAGAGCTGTGGTTTCATCTGGAAATTGAATTGCAGAGATGAGTGCTTTCCTGAGTCCATGTTCATTCATTGGTTATGGAAGGCCTTATTTCCTTATCACATGGGCTTCTTGACTTGCATGCTTCTTAACATGGAATCTGACTTCCCCTATGGTAATAAGCTAAGAAAGTGTAGGATAGAAAATCCTCAAGTATTTATGCCCAAGTTGGAAGCCACTGTCTAATTTTGAAGTGATACCTTATTCTTTTTACTGCAGTCTATCTGTCAGAAGTAAGATAATAAGTCTGTTTCATTCTCTTTTAGAATGGATTAAAGCCTTCTTAGAGCTTGACTACATTTGAAACCTCCCAGCTAATTAATTCATGTGTAGTTCATGTGTGGGAAACATATCCTGAATCACTTTAAAGCAGTTCATAAACATTGAGCTTGTCCCTAGAAGCAGCCAAGAAAAATTTCAATCTATAACATTAATTTACACCATAAACAAGACATCAACATACTTTATCAAAATAGAAGATACAAGCAGAAAATTCAAAACCAGCTTATAAGAATTTGTTGATAGCATGTTATGTCAAATACATTTTTTTTGCATAATTAAATGAGTTAATGGAAGAAGCATGGTTGGAATCAAGATTGCTGGGAGAAATATCAATAACCTTATAAATGCAGATGATTCCACCCTCAGAAAGTGAAGAGGAACTGAAGAGCCTCTTGATGAAAGTGGAAAAGGAGAGTAAAAAAGTTGGATTAAACTCCACATTCAAAAAAACTAAGATTATGGCTTCCGGTCCCATCACTTCATGGCAAATAAATGGGAAAACAAAGGAAAAAGTGACAAGTTTTATTTTCTTGGGCTCCAAAATCACTGCAAATGGTGACTGCAGCCATGAAGTTAAAAGACGATTGCTCCTTGGAAGAAAAGCTATGACAAACCTAGACAGCATATTAAAAAGCAGAGATACTACTTTGCCAACAAAGGTCCATCTAGTCAAAGCTATGGTTTTTCCAATAGTCATGTATGAATGTGAGAGCTGGATCATAAAGAAAGCTGAGTGCTGAAGAACTTTGGCCACATGATTTGATGAACCAACTTACTGGAAAAGACTCTAATGCTGGGAAAGATTGAAGGTAGGAGGAGAAGGGATCAACAGAAGATGGGATGGTTGGATGGCATCACCAACTCAATGGATATGAGTTTGAACAAGCTCTGGGAATTGGTGATGGACAGGGAAGCCTAGTGTGCTCCAGTCCATGGCACTGCAAAAAGTTGTACATGACTGAGCAGATAAATCGAACTGAACTGAATAAATAGTAATCATATCTATTACTATCATTGTTAGTAATTATTATTATCATTAATGAATAAATATATGTCGTTTTTAAAAATACTAAAAGCCTTTTAAAATATTTGTTAAATAAGTACATTTAGTCTTTTTCAATAGATTTTTAATTGTCCTGAAAGTGTAGGTTGCAGGTGGTATTTAAGTCATATTTGAACAGATATTATCTTTTGCAATTTAAGGCCAGCACATATCTGTGACTTATGCCTGAATTTTTCAAACACATGTAAAGAACAATCCACTTTATGAATTCACATGATGAACTTATAACCTAAGTTTAAAAAGGACAATGAAGCATAAAATACATAGCGTAAATATAGAAAACTGTATATATTGCAGGTACATAGCTTGCTGAATTTTCACACACTACTGACGTAAGCTGTACACACATTTAGAAAACATTAATCCAGAAATTCTTGAGCACCTTTGTAGTCTCACAGAGGAACACACTCCCACAAAAGTACTCTCTCTTTGTGAACACACTCACAAATTCTTACACTCCCACAACAGTAACCTACTGCTTACCTTTCTTATTTTTTAAACTGTAGATTCATTTTGCTACTTCTGAACTTTGTATAAGTTTATACACTTTGGTGAACTTCCCTGGTAGCTCAGATGGTAAAGAATTTACCTGGAATGCAGGATACCCAGGTTTGATCTCTGGGTCAGGAAGACCCAGACTTTTTGTATATATAACAGATGAGTAATTGTTGCTTGAGATACGGTTACAGCATGAGCAAGGAGCCCTCGTGAAGAAGATTAATAATTTGTTAAGGACTTCCCAGGGGTCAGAGTGGGAAAGAATCTGCGTGCCAACCCCGGGGACGCAAGAGGCAAGAGACACCATTTCGATCCCTGGGGCGGAAGATCTCCTGGAGTAGGAAATGACAACCCACTCGGGTATTCTTGCCTGTAAAATCCCATGGACAGAGGAGCCTGGTGGGCTACAGTCCATTGGGTAACATAGAGACTGACGCGACTAAGCACAGCCAGATGAAAGAAGAATCCAGAAAGGTAGATAGCTCTCTAACTACCATGTGATGATACAAGAAGTCAGTTGCCTGCAGCCCAGTAAATATCTCTCCCCAGAATTTAACCATACTGGTACCTTGATCTTAGCATTCTGTCTAACTTTATGTCATTTTGTTATAACAGCTCAAACTATGGCAATCAACTGCAGTTTTGATTTTTTTTTTTTTTTTTGCTTTATTTTACTTTACAATACTGTGTTTTGCCATACATCAACATGAATCCGCCATGGGTGTACACGTGTTCCCAATCCTGAACCCTCCTCCCACCTCCCTCCCCATACCATCTCTCTGGGTCATCCCAGTGCACCAGCCCTAAGCACCCTGTATCCTGCATCGTTTTATATTTTATTAACTTTATTTCACTGAAAATTCATTTTTACCTTATAATGGATTTAATTTGTATAAGACCTAGGTCCAGTGTCTTGATGGAAGTATTTCCAAAGAATGTGAATATCTTTAACTTGCTAGAGAGAATTAGAAATAAAGACTAAAGAATAATATCTTAATCATACAATGGTATGAGAATATTTGTTTAATGAAGTTTATCTTAGATGGTACAAAAAGAATATAAAATAAATGTTTTTACCTTATGTTTATATAATACATTAATTATTTTGCAGTAAACACTGTTCACTGCACACACACAATTTTGTCTGCAAAATTCACCAAAAACATCATTTTGGGGGGCAAGGTTTGCTGAAGTCCAAAGTGTCGCAAAGAGTCAGACATGACTGAGTATGCACACATGCATGCTGAAAGAAATTTCAATGCTTCTTTTTTCCTTTATTTTAGTTATACTTTAAAATAAGAAAAAAACCTAAGAAGATGTTCAACTTTCCATTATATTCATGGTATTATGTGAAGCTGAGATTTTGACAGTTGTATTTCTCCAAAGAAAAGCTTTTTGAGGATTTTTGGGTTTCCCAATGGTTTAAGGGGGGGAATCAAAAAAAAAATTTTAATGGGGGCAAATAGTCATGAAATTTCACTAATAAATACTAAAATTCAAAGTCATATTCTTTCTTATCTCACTAACTATTTCTAAACTATGCATGCTAAGTTGCTTCAGTCTTGTCTGACTCTTTTCAACCCTATGGACTATAGCCTGCCAGGCTTCTTTGTCCATGGGATTTTCCAGGCAAGAATACTGGGATTTAACTATATGAAAAACAAATGTCCACAACAACCTTGTAAATGGATGTTTATTTATAGTAGCTTTAAAAACAACTGTCAAAATGTCAAAACAACCAAGACTTCTTTCAATATGTGAATGGGTAAACAAACTGGACATTTTGAGTATTAATCCCAAAAATGGAATGTTAATGATAAAAAAAGCTACTTAGTCACAAAAAGATGTGGAGAAATCTCCAATACATAGTGCTAAGTGAAAGAAGCCAGTCTGAAAAATTGATGCATTATATGATTTCAATAATACGACTATGAAAAATACAAAACTATAGTAGCAATGAAAAGAGCAGTGATTGCCATAGGTACAGGGAAAGTGGGGTGAGATAAGTAGATGGTACACAGATTTTTAGGGCATTAACATTATCCCATATGATACTGTCATGATGGATACATAACATGAAGCATTTTCCAAGGCTAACAGAATATACAACACAAAGAGGGAGCCTTAATATAAACTGTGGGCCTTTTAGTTAACAGTATTGTGTTAACATTAGTGCATTCATTGCAACAAATATATGACACTAATGCAAGGGAAAAAAAAAAAAAAGAATATTGGAGTGGGCTGCCATTTCCTCCTCCAGGGATCTTCCTGACCCAAGGATCAAACCCACGTCTCTTATGTCTCCTGCATTGGCAGGGGTTTCTTTACCACTAAAGCCACCAGAGAAGTCTATTTCTAAGACATACCCAAGCCCAAACATTTAATTCTCCAATACACATAGAAATGATCTCTGCAAAGTATAAATTCACCATTAAATGTATTTGTAAATTGTAAAAAAAGTTGCAAATATTATAGGGAAGAAGATCTGTATATTTATTACTCAGAGATTTCCTGAATTCTTGAACTTAAGATATTGAGTCCTAAGCCATTTACGAAATTAAGAATGTTGAGATTTATCTTGCACCATTCTATTTCCCATGAAATGATGGGACTGGATACCATGATCTTCATTTTCTGAATGTTGAGCTTTAAGTCAACTTTTTGACTCTCCACTTTCACTTTCATCAAGAGGCTTTTTAGTTCCTCGTCACTTTCTGCCATCAGGGTGCTGTCATCTGCATATCTGAGGTTCTTGATATTTCTCCCGGCAATCTTGATTCCAGCTTGTGTTTCTTCCAGTCCAGTGTTTCTCATGATGTACTCGGCATAGAAGTTAAATAAGCAGGGTGACAATATACAGCCTTGAAGTACTCCTTTTCTTATTTGGAACCAGTCTGTTGTTCCATGTCCAGTTCTAACTGTTGCTCCCTGACCTGCATACAGATTTCTCAAGAGGCAGGTCAGGTGGTCTGGTATTCTCATCTCTTTCAGAATTTTCCACTGTTTATTGTGATCCACACAGTCAGTGGAAACAGTGTCAGACTTTATTTTCTTATGCTCAAAAATCAGTGCAGATGGTGATTGCAGCCATGAAATTAAAAGACGCTTACTCCTTGGAAGGAAAGTTATGACCAACCTAGATAGCATATTCAAAACCAGAGACATTACTTTGTCGACTAAGGTCCGTCTAGTCAAGGCTATGGTTTTTCCTGTGGTCATATATGGATGTGAGAGTTGGACTGTGAAGAAGGCTGAGCACCAAAGAATTGATGCTTTTGAGCTGTGGTGTTGGAGAAGACTCTTGAGAGTGCCTTGGACTGCAAGGAGATCCAACCAATCCATTCTGAAGGAGGGCAGCCCTGGGATTTCTTTGGAAGGAATGATGCTAAAGCTGAAACTCCAGTACTTTGGCCACCTCATGCGAAGAGTTGACTCATTGGAAAAGGCTCTGATGCTGCGAGTGATTGGGGGCAGAAGGAGAAGGGGATGACAGAGGATGAGATAGCTGGATGGCATCACCAACTCAATGGACATGAGTCTGAGTGAACTCCGGGAGTTGGTGATGGACAGGGAGTCCTGGTGTGCTGCAATTCATGGGGCCGCAAAGAGTCGGACATGACTGAGTGACTGAACTGAACTGAACTGCACCATTCTAACACTACAAAACAACAGCTTTGAATTACTCATTTGGGAATTCGGCTAATTACCCAGTGTATTAATGTATGATAACAATGAATAAATTGTGAAACTCTGAATCATAATTAGCTTCAGATTCCACTTCAAAAATTTCATCTTAGATTCTGAAATTTTTTAATTAAAGCATATCACATTTGAACTGCCTACTGTCATTAGAAATGACATAAATACAAAGAATATTGCTATAAGGAAATCAGTAATTATACTAATTAAATCAGACCATTAAAACATTGAAATTATTAGCTTATAAAATAAAAGTGGATTTCATGAAAATGTATACAATCATGTAAGTATAATGGATTTTCTATGCTAAATAACTATTTGAAATGAAAGTAAAGAAAGAAATAAACATGACGATATAAAACTTACCTATATAAAATTTAAAAGTATCTTAATATACATATCTAATTGCACTTGATGTTAAATATAACCAAAATATGTAGAGTCTAAAATGAACTCTCAAAGATATTTGACAAAATAGTCCACAAATATGGGCAGGTTGAGGAGAAAGGTATAGAGGTATTACATCTTTACCAGTGACTTATACAAGCCTGCAGAAAATTATTTGCAGAATCAGACATAACTGAGCACACATGGATACACACACAAATGCAGAAAATTCAAATATGTTGTTATAGAAGAAGTAGCTTTGTTTCTTTCCTTCTATTTCAAAATCTAAGTCTAATGATGTGTATTTTAAAGTAAATTGTTTTTTTTTTTTTTTGGCTGACCAGAGGTTGAAACTATGCCCCCCTGCTGCAGAAACATGTGGCCCCAACCACTGGACCACCAAGGAAGCCCCAATGTAAATTTCTTTTGATTGAAGAATACAAGTTTATCAATAGTCATCTGATCCTGTACATCATTCACTTTAGGTCAATTTGGTCTGTGTTCAAACTGTGGCTTTGAAACACATCATATCAGCCTACCAAGAGAAGTAACTCTTCCAGGCTGCTTAAAGGTTTTTATGGAACATATAGCACTGTGGGTTGCTTGTTCAATGCCCATCCTCTACCCTTAGAGCATATTTTATGTCTATTGGCTGTATCCTATCATGTTTTTTCACCTTTTATTGTTAAAAATTTGCAAATAAAGCTGCATTTAAATCAAGTCAGTTGAACTCAGGCAAATGAGTAACATTGGTTTTAATGGTTATACATTCCGAAGAAATTTATGTTTTTTTAGATGAAATAGTAGTGTTTTATTTTTTTAATTTATGAAGTCAATTTCTTTGATTCTAAAGTAACATATTCCTCCTTCAAGTATATTAATGAACCTTTAATTGTCTATGCTTAAATTCAGCTAATAATCTTAAGTAGCTTAAATTGTTCAAATGACTATAAATTTATAATAGTATTTTCTTGGCAACATAGAAAAAATAAAAAGTTATAAAATACAGCTCTGTTTTTCTTAAAACATTTTCATACTTTTGAAAATTAAGACAAAAATACTAAAATAAAATATCTGATAAATATATTTAAATATTTACATTGTCCTTGATATTGTTGGTTGTGGTAACATTATTATAACTGACATGAACTGACTTTGGAAAATAAATGTTGGCAACATAAATAGGAGAATAATAATTTTAATTATAGGAAGAGCTATGAGAGAGTTCCAATGAATATCTACGCTGAATATTCATTGGAAGGACTGATGCTGAAGCTGAAGCTTCAATACTTTGGCCACTTGATGCAAAGAGCAGACTCATTGGAAAAGATCCTGATCTGGAGAAAGGTTGAAGGCAGGAAGAGAAGGCAATGACAGAGGATGAGATGATTGGATGGCATCACAGACTCAACAGACATGACTGTGAGCAAACTCCAGAAGATAACGAAGGACAAGGAAGCCTGGTATGCTGGAGTCCACCATGCCACAAACAGTTGGATGTAACAGCGACTGAATAACAAAAATATGAGGGAATTAACTAAAAACATGATTTGAGCATAAGCAAGGTTAGCAAAATGTGAATTTATATATTTATACATGATAGCTCAGTTGGTGAAGAATCCGGCTGCAATTCAGGAGAACTCAATTCTATTCCTGGTCGGGAAGTTCTGCTGGAGAAGGGATAGGCTACCCACTCCAATATTCTTGGGCTTCCCTTGTGGCTCAGTTGGTAAAGAATTCACCTGCAATGTGGGAGATTTGGGTTCGATCCCTGGATTGGGAGGATCCTCTGGAGAAGCGAAAGGCTACCCACTCCAGTATTCTGGCCTGGAGAATTCCTATATAGTCCATGGGGTTGCAAACAGTTGGACACAACTGAAAGACTTTCACTTTCACACATTTATACATAGCATATATAACATTATATAATGTGTATATATAATATGCATTATGAAATATATATATACGAAGTGAAGTGTTAGTCACTCAGTCCTGTCTGACTCTTTACACCTGATGGATTGTAATCCAGCAGGCTCTTCTCTCCATGGAATTCTCCAGGCAAGAATATTGGAATGGGTAGCCATTCCATTCTCCAGGGGATCTTCCTGACCCAGGGATCGAACCCAGGTCTCCTACATTGTAGGAAGATTCTTTACTGTCTGAGCCAGGAGGGAAGTTCATACACACACACACACACACACACACACACACACACACATATATATATATATATATGTATATATATATATATATTAATGTGTGTGTGTATATATATATATATGTAATATATATATAAAAAAGTGGGAAGATTCTTGTGATTTAAAATAAAGAATGTAAATAACTTTAACCTCTATATTTTAAGAATCTATTGGAGCCATTGAAATATTCTGAATATGGATTATAACTATAAATTTCAGTGTATAGCAAGTCAATGAATATATTGAAGTGGAAAAAGAAAGAAACAGAAAAGATTTCCAGGACTCTTTTGCTAAGTGTATATAGTAAAATAAAATAAAGAAACCATTGCTCACTTTCATAGCAAAAAGCAAACTCAAGCTATACCCTCAAGTGTACATATGTACATGTATTATACACTTTTTAAAATCTATAATGCATTCTGGTTTAAAATAGATACAGATAAGATGAAAATGCAATGAGATCCAGCCAGTTAAGAGAATTGTTTTAATCATGCATCTTGTTTCTCAGTTTTCAAATATATATGTGTGTGTAAAAGAAAGTTACCATTAGCTTTAAGTACATTGCACCCAAGATATACTAGTAGTTTTAAGGGCATTGTTAGAAGCAGAAAATTACTTTAAAGCAAAGTTTTCTTCTATAACTCTAACTTATAACATGAGTAATCTCTCTTACTCATGCAAATACAAGTGTAAGGAGCTTATTGCCTTAGAAATGCGGAAGAAAATGATCCACTTGATGGTATTCTAGAGGAAAGGAGCTTCCCAGGTGGCACAATAGTAAAGAATCAGTCTGTCCCGATGCAAGAGAACCAGGTTCGACACCTGGGTGGGAAGATCCTCTGGAGAAGGGAATGGCAACCCATTCCAGTATTCTTACCTGGAAAATTCCATGGACAGGGGAGCCTTGCCAGCTATAGTCCAGGGGACAGAAAAGAATTATACATGACTGAATGGCTGAGCGTGAGCAGGCATGCTTGCTAGAGAAGAGACTCACCAGCTCAATGTTCCTACATATCAGAGCCAATTGATAGTGGGAGGTCTGGAGATCTGGATGAAAATAAGTGTGGAAAAAATATTCCCTTTCTCTCTTGACTTTTAATTTGGTGTCTGGTAGGACACAAATGTAAAAAAAAAAAAAAAAAACAGAAACAAAAAAGAAGCTTCCCTGGTGACTAAGATGGTTAAGAATCTTCTTACCATGCAGGAAACTCAATTTCTGTCCCTGGATTGGGAAAATTGCATGGAGAGGGCATGGCAACACACTCCAGTATTCTTGCTTGGAGAATTACGTGAACAGAGGTGCCTGGCACAAAAAAAAAAATAAATGGGGAGAGGGCCAGACTGTCTTTAAACTGCAGTCTCTCACAATGATTTTAGGATCCCAAGCATTATCTGATGTGAAAACCTTTCCTAGATGTCTGAATTAAGGAAGCCACCCAAGATCACATAGAAAGAAAATGGCAGAGCAGAATCTGAGCCCCACAGCAAGACTCTGGAACCCTAGTTTGAACTAGATGTTTGCACTCTACAAAGCTTCATCACAATTAGCTATGGTAGAGTACTCTCCAAGCTTCTTTTAAGGCAGATGCATTACCAAGTCCCCAGTCAATAAGTGTAGTTTTCTTTTTTTTTTTTTTTTTTGCCCCCTGCATCACCAATCATAGTGATAATGCTCTCGGAACTCAAAAGGCATATATCTGAGTTCCAGCACAATGAAAAAAAAAAGAAAAAATAATAATAAGACTCAACACTATTTTTCTGAAAACTGAATAAGACTTAGGGTTTCCTGGAATTGTCAAAAAAGGGAGGAATGTTTAATTTGGATGCTATTTATTATTCTAGTTTTAAGTAAAAGAAAAATGAACAATTATCAAATCAGTCTTATGAAAACGTATATAGTGGTTGAATTGTGGCCCATGATATATATGCCCAAATCCCAAAACTCCTAGAAGCTGTGAATGTGGTCAGATTTGAAAAGAGGCAGAAGTTAACTAAATTACAGATCTTAACATAACATCATCCTGGATTTAAAGTTCAGTACAGTTCAGACATTCACTCGTGTCCGACTCTTTACGACCCTATATACTACAGCATGCCAGGCTTCCCTGTCCATCATCAACTCTCAGGGCTGCTCAAAATCATATCCATAAAGTCAGACTTAGAGTGAGCTGAACCAAGAAGCCTTCCTCAGTTATCAATGAAAACAAATAGAGGAAAACAATAGAATGGGAAAGACTAGGGATCTCTTCAAGAAAATTAGAGAAACCAAGGGAATATTTCATGCAAAGATGGGCACAATAAAGGACAGAAATGGTATGGATCTAACAGAAGCAGAAGATATTAAGAAGAGGTGGCAAGAATACACAGAAGAACTGTACAAAAAAGATCTTCATGACCAAGATAATCACAATGATGTGATCACTCATCTAGAGCCAGACATCCTGGAATGTGAAGTCAGGTGGGCCTTAGAAAGCATCACTATGAACAAAGCTGGTGGAGGTGATGAAATTCCAGTTGAGCTATTTCTAATCCTAAAAGATGATGCTGTGAAAGAGCTGCATTCAATATGCCAGCAAATTTGGAAAACTCAGCAGTGGCCACAGGACTGGAAAAGGTCAGTTTTCCTCCCAATGCCAATGAAAGACAATGGAAAGAATGCTCAAACTACTGCACAAGTGCACTCATCTCACATGTTAGCAAAATTTTCCAAGCCAGGATTCAACAGTATATGAACCATGGACCTCCAGATGTTCAAGCTTGATTTAGAAAATGCAAAGGAACCAGAGAGAAAATTGCCAACATCTTTTGGATCATTGAAACAGCACGAGAGTTCCAGAAAAACATCTACTTCTGCTTTACTGACTATGCCAAAGCCTTTGACTGTCTGGATCACAAAAAAAACTGTGGAAAATTCTTCAGGAGATGGGAACACCAAACCACCTGACCTACCTCCTGAGAAATCTGTATGCAGGCGGGAAGCAACACTTAGAACTGGACATGAAACAACAGACTAGTTTCAAATCAGGAAAGGAGCATGTCAAGGCTTTATGTTGTCACCCTGTTTATTTAACTTATACACAGAGTACATCATGAGAAACGCTGGGCTGGATGAAGGAAAATCTGGAATCAAGATTGCCAGGAGAAATATCAATAATCTCAGATATGCAGATGACACCATCCTTATGGCAGAAGGAAAGAAGAACTAAAGAGCCTCTTGATGTAAGTGAAAGAGGAGAGTAAAAACATTGGCTTAAAGCTCAACATACAGAAAACTATGATCATGGCATCTGGTCTCATCACTTCATGGCAAATAGCGGGGAAACAGTGGAAACAGTGACATACTTTAATTTGGGAGGCTCCAAAATCATTGTAGATGGTGACCACAGCCATGAAATTAAAAGACGCTTCCTCCTTGGAAGAAAAGCTATGACCAAACTAGATAGCTTCTTAAAAAGCAGAGACATTTCTTTGCCAACATAGGTCCATCTAGTTAAAGCTTTGGTTTTTCCAGTAGTCATGTATGAATGTAAAGTTGGACTATAAAGAAAGCTGAGTGCCAAAGAATTGATGCTTTTGAGCTGTGGTGTTGGAGAAGACTCTTGAGAGTCCCTTGGACTGCAAGGAGATCCAACCATTCCATTCTAAAGGAAATCAGTCCTGAATCTTCATTGCAAGGACTGATGTTAAAGCTGAAACTCCAATACTCTGGCCACATGATGCGAAGAACTGACTCCTTTGAAATAACCCTGATGCCGGGAAAGATTGAAGGCAGGAGGAGAAGGGTCGACAGAGGATGAGATGGTTGGATGGGCATTACCAACTCAATGGACACGGGTTTGAGTAAACTCCAGGAGTTGGTGGTGAACAGAAAGGCCTGGCATGCTGTAGTCCATGGGGTCGCCAAGAGTTGGACACAACTGAGAGACTGAACTGAACTGAACTGAACTGAAACCAACAAGGGCTTCCCAGGTGGCGCAACTGTCCTTATGAGAGACACACAGAGTATAAGATCTATGGAAGACAGGGCAGAGATAGAATTTGCTCACAATCCATAGGAACACCTGGAGTCACTGCCTAAAAGAGGTAAGGAGGTGATTCTCCCCCGATGTACCTTGATTTCAGTCTCTGACCTAACAAGCAGTGAGAGAATACATGTCTGTTCTCTTAGGCCACCCAGATTGTAGTAATTTTTACAGCAACACTGGGAAGATAATACAGCAGGATTAAATAAGAATCATCCATTCCTGATCTTTCTAATATTGATTATAATATTGAAATAAGGGAAATTTTGATCTTGTTGCCTTTTAATTTCTCAGATGGAATGTAAATGAAACATTTCAGAGTCCTTTGGCAATATGTCTTTGTACTGTGTGTAACTATATCAATAACTTGGATTCTATTTATTATATGGAAGATGTCAAATATTCAGAAGAAACATAATTTCAAAAAACAATAAATTTTGTATTTGGCTTTATGGTTATAATAGTTTCCTTCTGACTCTTATTTATTTTGGATAGCTTTAGTTCAGTCACTCAGTTGTGTCCGACTATTTGTGACCCCATGAAATGCAGCACGCCAGGGCTCCCTGTCCATCACCAACTCCCAGGTCCTACCCAAAGTCATATCCATTGAGTTAATGATGCCATCCATCCATCTCATCCTCTGTCGTCCCCTTATCCTCCTGCCCTTGATCTTTCCCAGCATCAGGGGCTTTTCAAATGAGTCAGCTCTTCACATCAGGTGACCAAAGAATTGGAGTTTCAGCTTCAACAATCCTTCCAATGAACACCCAGGACTGATCTACTTTACGATGGACTGGTTGGATCTCCTTGCAGTCCAAGGGACTCTCAAGAGTCTTATCCAACACCACAGTTCAAAGGCATCAATTCTTCGGTGCTCAGCTTTCTTTATAGTCCAACTCTCATATCTATATATGACCACTGGAAAAACCATAGCCTTGACTGGATGTACCTTTGTTGACAAATTAATGTCTCTGCTTTTTAATATGCTTTTTAGGTTGGTCAAATCTTTCCTTCCAAGGAGCAAGCATCTTTTAATTTCATGGCTGCAATCACCATCTGCAGTGATTTTGGACCCCAGAAAGGTAAAGTCTGACACTGTTTCCTCTGTTTCCCCATCTCTTTCCTGTGAAGTGATGGAACCAGATGCCATGATCCTAGTTTTCTGAATGTTGAGCTTTAAGCCAACTTTTTCACTCTCCTCTTTCACTTTCATCAAGAGGCTTTTTAGTTCCTCTTCACTTTCTGCCATAAGGGTGCTGTCATCTGCATATCTGAGGTTATTGATATTTCTCCCAGCAATCTTGATTCCAGCTTGTGTTTCATCCAGCCTAGCATTTCTCATGATGTACTCTGTATATAAGTTCAATAAGCAGGGTGACAACATACAGCCTTGACATACTCCTTTTCCTATTTGGAACCAGTCTGTTGTTTCATGTCAAGTTCTAACTGTTGCTTCCTGATCTGTATACAGGTTTCTCAAGAGGCAGATCATGTGGTCTGGTGTTCCCATGTCTTTCAAAATTTTCCACAGTTTAATGTGATCCACATAATCTAAGGCTTTGGCATAGTCAATAAAGCAGAAGTAGATGTTTTTCTGAATAGGTATTGTTTCATATTTTGGATAGATATTGTTTCATAAGGCTTCCCTGGTGATTCAAATGGCAAAGAATTCACCTGCAATGCAGGAAACCCAGGTGCAATCCCTGGATTTGGAATGTCCCCTGGAGAAACAAGGAAACAGCAACCCACTCCAGTATTCTTCCCTGGGGAGTTCCAAGGACAGAGCAACCTGGTGGGTCCCAGGTCACAGGGTCAAAAAATGTCAGACATAATTGAGCAACTAACACATATTGTTTCATTTCTTATTATGTAAATGGTGGCTCAGCACATTCATTTCAGCTACATTTCACCTGTAAGTTATATGTCCTTGGACCACTTGCTTACCTTCTCACAGGAAAAATTTACTCATCTCCAATATAAGCAAGTAAACTGTCTACCACTTAGAGGTTCTAAAGACTAAATAATATAATGCATATACTTCTGTTCTTTGTTATTTTTGTTAGGATAATAGTTCTGAAAGTAAGAGTAATGATTGAAAATATAAGTACATGAACAACATTTTAGCAGAATGCCAGGCATATAACATCAGAGTAAATATTGTTTTTCTTATTATTGCTGTTATCATTTTATTATTATGGTGCTTTCAATTGGATTTTAATTGTTTTTCAATTGGAGAAAAATGGGAAAAATTTGTAAGATGGTAATTTATTCTTTGATATTGAAAAACCTATACCAAGCTCATTATAAAGAATTGCCCAATTTCATAGAGAATAATTTATTTTAACGCCTAAAATATATTATTCTTTCATTAAGTAGTAAATATTCACTTGAAAATGAATAAGTACTTTATTTGTTAATGGCTTTTTAAATTTTAATTTACCTCAAGATGTCTGTGTAGTTACCTAACAAGGCAAACTGCTTACTCAGGCTAATAGGAAGAGAGAAGCTTTAAAATATTTTTATTGTTAAGTAGTTTGTTAGGCTCATTGAAAAAGTCTCTGTAATTTATATGGATGTACAAGTTTGCTTTTTTTTTAAAAATAACTTATGAAATAATTTCTGTATAAAGAACCCTACTGTCAGTGGAATAATTAAGCAGTACATAGTCCCTAAAACACAGCTAACAAGGCTCTTCTCTTTTATTCACAGAATAACCTGTAAAACACTCCTAGAAACTTCAGATATGCTTCAAGGTAGTTGAGAGTAGAGCTATAGATTGCTGATTATCTACTTTACTTATAAACATGTCTCTCATTATTTTCAATTGCTGGGAAATTGGAAGAAGTTAGACGTTTTATTTTTCATTAAATAAAATTTCTATTACTTCATGATGGATTAAATAGTTTTTTCCCCTCAGTTTTATTATATTTCATTCATACGCCATCTAAAACAAAACATTTGGAACTAAAATCTCATAGTTTTGAAGATTCCCTTCATCAATGATATTGGTTACTTTTGACAACTCACTTCTAAGCTTTATGGAATATAAATTATAGTATAATGGCCATTTACTCTGTGATCTTTGTACTACTTCAGATTTTCTGGGACAACGTGTTCATTAGCAGTAAGAACTTCTTAATCAGATGAATACTTTTGAATTTGATGAAAGATTAAAATAATCTTTCTCATTTCAAAAACTAGATAATGCTACCATCTTCAAGCTTGAACTGTCTTATTTGATGTAAGATTGCATGTAAGCTCATGAATTCATCCCCACAGAAATGCACACACACTCACAGATATACACATCACTCACTCTAGAGAATATTCTAAAAGGCAAAACACAATTTTCTCCAAACTTTAATATAATTCTGTCCTTAAATGAATGTTATCTCATTGACTAGCAATGGTTTATTGTTTTTATTTTCCTAAGATTTCAGAAATAATTATGTGTAGTATCCTTCTAATTATTAGAGGTAGCATATAGTTTTGTGGAAGGGTTTTTAGTTCTCCATGCTTAAATCCTGTACTGCACAAGAGATATTTTCTTTTTCTTTCTTCTTTTAATGCGTGTAGCCTTATTTTCAATACTTCTCTATAGAATCCTATAGCCATCATCACTTTACCCGTCACCAAACTGTAAAGTGAGAGATTAGGAAAAAAAAAAAAAAAAGACTACCGCGGTTTTGTAGACATCAGTGATATAACTCAGGTGATTTGCAACATGCAGTGACCTCCATAAGCTCTGAGTAACCTGGGAAAGTATCACTGTACTAACACAAATAATTGAATTGTCAAATTAGATTCATATGAGTCTAGGACCTTGCCTGGGATCTAGCCTTGTTAATAATTTCAAGTGTACAAAAAATCCAGGGCCATTGTCAAATACGAGATGTTCAGGAAATCCAGGGCAGCTCCCCATATCCTCTGCTTCTCATCAGACACACGCTTTCTGACTCAAAGTAGATGAAGTTCCTAAACGAGCTCTGTGGATAATCTTTCACTATGAGAACCAGTAAGTTTTGAGACATCCTTATTTTGCATCCCAGAGAGCTATGCAGTTTACGTGACATTCTTCAGAGATTCATGCCTTATAAATCCATAGATAGTAGGTCTGTTTACATATCAGCAGTGCTAAACTGGGATCATTCTCTTCAGAGAAATCCACAGATAGTATTCTCTTCCTAACACATACCATTCATTTATTTAGTAAAAGAGTTGTTATCAGTATGTTTATAAGGAGATATCTACTGCTTGCTTGTTTTCTACTGGAATACTATTTTTCTATAAATTGGAGAGAAATGAATCAGAGGCCAACTGATTTAACTCCTTCTTTCTCAGTCTAATTAAGTAAAAATAGTTCTTACTGTATAGACTACCCTCATTTATATTGGCTCTGAATTCTATTGGAGAATCTACCTTCAATACAGGAATGCTCTCTAAACCAGAATATGTCTCAAGAGCATGATATCTGCCTTATGGACTTGTATGCTGCCACGTTACTAGGTTGGTTGCATCAAAATAGGTAAGATAATACCACTGAAAACAGAATAGTGCTTGAGGTACGGCTTCCTAGAGCACCACACTCATTTGGACGTCAGAAATGGCTATATCAAGGGAGATAAGATTATTTGGAATATCATTATATAAGACTTCTTACTGACAGTTTAGAATTATAAGTATTTAGGAATCTATCATTTAAGAAAGTTGTATCTCAAACTATATTGAAAATTTTCTTATATCTTAAAAGTAAATTTTGGGTAGATTTACTGAATTAACATTAATAATATTTTAGAATTATGTGAATATTATATTATTATTGTACCTTTCATTGCATTTAATATTATCATGAGGAACATGAACAAGTAAGTCCAAAATCTTATTGTTCTTTTATATTAGTTGATATACTATCTAGTTGACTATCCACATATGTCTATAAAATATATTTAAGTAGAACTGTTTAAACAGTACAAGTAGAGATGTAACTTTTAGTTTCAAGTTGAACTCATATTGAGATCAAAATAATTTAATCTAGGAAACAAAATACAAAATAAAAATAGACTAATTTTTGTTTTCCTAGAACTTAATCCACATGCACACAGGCCATCTCTCTAACACCAGTCCTATGATCCCTAATATTTTTATGCTCACAGTATAGCTTCTTTTCAACTTGCCTTCAAAACTCCTGAGCAACATTATCCACTCTGATATGCTGCAATATTTAATGTTCCTTCCTCTTTTCTTCGCAAGTAGTTTTTTAAAATCCCAGGTTTAGAATGACTGTACTTTAAGAGTGAAGAAGGAAAATAGCTATGTTAAACCAGAATCCCCTTTAGAAGAATGTGAATGGAAAGGTGGAACCCTTGAATTTTAATAATACTGGCTGATTACATATTCCACAGATCAGTGTTTCCAGATCAAATTACATCAAATTTCAAATTATGTCATCTATCAGTACCCTCAAATTACAAACAAATTTCATGTGCATGTGAAATAAATTACAGGACCAAGAAACACTTGTTATCATTGATATTACCCTGCATAATATCATAAATATTACAATGAAGTGAATTAACTATACTTTTAAGCTACAAGAGGTTAATGGCAAGAGGTTATTTTTAATTTTGTTTTAAAAGTTATTTTAGTTTATATTTAATTTACAACTGATACAATGGGTGTGCAAAAATTACTTATATCAGACAATTGTTGAGAACTGAGTTTTTCAAGAAAAATACTTTTTTTTTTTTTACTTATAAATATATGGTATGAACTTTACACATTAAAAAGTATAAAAGTCTTCTAAATTTCTCTAGACAAGCATTATAGCTATTGTGGCTGTCGCTTTTTCTTCTTATAAATTATTTGTCTGAGGAAAAATTGATTTTTATAGGACCAATAGCATTTGCATTTAATTATTTTCCTTTCAAAGATAAATACATTATTTGTCCTAGGAACTACACTGTACAACTAAAGCAAGGGCAAAGTCACCTTCAATAACTCAAGTACTACATTTACTCTTCTGATGTGTTCTTGAAAATGGCAGGGATTATGTGGTTGAACACTAGAATGGTCTCATTTTGTGCTTAGTCTGCTGGATTAGATGTGTGGTGTACTCTGCAACCCAGCTCCTTAGATTTCCTTCAGAGTCACCCAACCATATTAAGAGAAAATTTCTCTTTCTCAATAGGTAGAATGATTCTGCAACAAGTGAGATATATGTAAATGTCAGCTCTCTTAGTTCATCCAAATGGTATAGGAAACAGTTTCATTAGCATTCCTTCTTTCTGTAAGCTGTATGTATCTTATAGATATAGATTCAAATTCTTATAAATTCAAATTCATCTGTTTTCGTTGTCTTATGATTTACCATGATTAAAATTTGAATGACCTTTTAGATTATATAAGTCTTCCCTGGTGGCTCAGACTGTAAAGACTCTGCTGCAATGCAGGAGATCTGGGTTCAATCCCTGGGTCGGGAATATCCCCTGGAGAAGGGAATGGAAAATCACTCCAGTACTCTTGCTTGGAGAATCCCATGGACAGAGGAGCCTGGCAGGCTAAAGTCCATGAGTTTGTAAGTCAGACACAGATGATAATATAAAATCAATGTTGTTTATAACTGCTTAATTGTACCTAACTCCAATAGCACCTTTCACATCTTCCAGGATACATTTATGGCTTCCATATTGGAAAAAAAATCTTCTTATATAATTTCTGTTGCTAATTTTAACATCAACTCAATGATTACTTCCCTAGAATTAAAATTTCAGAAAATTCTGGTGACAAGTAGTTTGATCCAATTGTTTTAAAGTCATTTTTATTTTAAGACTCACAGTTGTGGTCATATCTTCCAATCTTAGTCACTGCATCTGAAAAAATAATTTGAGTCTATACCGGAAAGGTCAAGTATAGACCTCCTTTTGATAACTCGAAATGACTTTTTTTTTTTTTGCTGAAGAAATGCTGTAACTGTGGAATTTTAAAATTAATTTATCTGCCCCAAATCAAGAGGCTGTGAAAGATAAAAACTAAGTTTTTCTGAAGCAGAAAGGAAGATATCCTTCAAATTATAGCTGAGTGAAAAGCTTTCAGTAATTTAGACTGAGAAATATTTAGAGGCTGAATTGAGGGAGAGAAATGTTGCTTTTTATAGTCTTCTTTAATGTTCATTCTATTTCTAATATGCTTTGATAATCATATATGCAAGTTATATTAAGAAGGAAAGATAGAAACAAATTATAGCTAAATATTTATCTTTGCACTCTGAAAATTAACCTAAAATATATTTTTTTAATTTTTCTATTCCTGAAAAATAATAACTAAAATATGTTTAAGTTAAGGGAATGTCTTTGTTAAAATTCTATAGGATAAAAACTATATTTTAATGTAGTGGAAGACAGAAAATATGCACTAAAATATGCCAGCCTTTAAATGTCTTCACTAATAACCTTCCTAAAGCCTACTGATATATTTAGGAGCATAAGGCTCAGGTTTTTCTGAGCAATGAGAGTTTTTAAGAACATTTCTCTGTACTCACATTTTCTACCTCTACAAGATATTCATACCAAATGAAATTATTATCTCTGACTGGAGTCATTGATGAAGCATTGTAGGATGGATTTTTTTTTTTTTAATTGGACTAAACTTGGATCTGACGTCTTAATCCTACAGAATAAGTCAGATTTTGCCATCCTGAATAATGAAGTAGAGTGAGTTATATGTAACAGAGAATAACCTGAGAAAATGCAAAGAAAATAGAAATATTATGCATAGTTAATAATTAGAAGCACATTTGTATATCTCAAATGTGGTTGGGAATCAAATCTTTGGGTAAAGCAGTAAAACAGAGCCCTGTGTGTCAAATAAAAAGCTTGAATAGCCTGTTAGGAAAGTGTTTTAAAGATCAACTGGCCAGAATAGTGCTGTAATTACATATACATTCAAGAAAGACAGCCCTAATGCACTGGAAAAGGAAAGTTTAAACTATATGCCTTTTAAATTTATTTTTCTTTTATGCATGTGTGTGTATACAAATTATTCTAAATATTTTAGCTATATCATTTGGGAAGGGAAAATAGGGTATATCTATGTTGCATACACCATCTTGAACTAGGAGAATGAAATAATTTGCCTTACACTGTGATGTGTATATAATATTTTATATATAATAACATATATTATATTTATAATTATAAATAATACTTACTTTGATATTCCCCAGCATGATTGCCCAAAATACTTCCAATTGTACAAACTATTTCTAAAATGTATGAAGCTGAGCAGTAAATAATAATCTATTTCATTAAGATATAATTCCAAAGATAATTTTTACTTGTTTATTATTTGACAGAATTAAAGGATACTTTTGAAGCTTTGATTTTGAAAATGTGAAACTAATAATTTGTTAATACTTTAGCTGTTTTGGAGTTATTAGTTTTGAAGCTCTTTTGTTAGGCAGAGACTATAGTCACTGATTCTCATCTACCAAGTCACATTCAGTAAATACTGCTGTAGCGTGTGTGAAGATGCTTATCCAAGTCTAAAACATCTTCTATTCAACTGGAATGTTCCCAGTATAATCTACTCATAATGATTCTGCCGCCCATTCTCTAGCCCTGGAAATGGTTTTTTAAAACTAATTAATTAAACATGAGTTCTTCAAAACTTTGAAAATCTCCTTATGAAATCCCCAAAGAATTCCTAGAAAGCAAAGTAATATATGGAAAACCTGCATTATAAAGTCAGATTATCAGCAGAATATGAAGGTTATATTTAAATCTCTACCTAATGCAGAATATTCTAGTCTTTGATTGACACCATCCAAGCAAAGGATTTGACAGATGCCAACATAAGGTTAAATTGTCTTTTTTCGCTCTCCATTCAATAAGAAGTTTTCAGTGATAGCTAATTTTATGAAAGTTAACTTTGAAATTTTTTTGCTTTTACCTAGGGAAAAGAAAGTCATAATAAAACTAATGGATTTTTCTTAAAGATAATGTAGAAGGCATGTATAAATATGTGTGTGTGTGTGTGTGTGTGTGGGTGTACGCGTGTGTGTGCATGTGTGCTCGATCATGTCCGACTCTTTGTGACTCCTTAGACTGTAGATCACCAGGCTTCTCTGTTCATGGAATTTTGCAGGCAAGAATACTGGAACAGGTAGCCATTTCCTTCTCCAGAGGATCTTCCTTACCCAAGGATCAAACCCACATCTCCTGTGTCTCCTGCATTGGCAGGCAGATTCTTTACCAGTGAGCCACCTGGAAAGACATACATATACTTAAAACATCCTTTTGAGGACATTCGCAAAAAAGAGACTTTTTACAATTAACTAAATTTTATATGGTAAATATTGAAGATAAAGTTCTTTAAATATACAAAGTACAGTTTTACCTAAGGAGTCAATCCATTATCTATGTGAATGAATGTGTGAATATTAATTTTGCAATATGAATGTAGATTAATATGACATATCATTTTGTTTATATTAGTTTATTTGGAAAGGATGGGAAGATTTTGAGAAGTTTGAAATTTTAATTTATCTCCTTTCTCCATGGGATTTTAACCCTAATCTACCTGTCTTCTGTACAATTAGGATATTCATATTTGTCAGGGAGTAGAAAGCCTTAACCAGAGAATTTGCAGTCTGTCTGCTTATATAATATGAACAATTGGAGTTAGAAGCCATATATGTCTTTAATTCCTTTTACCAGTTTTTCTTGTACATTTCAGTACTCATAAATGAGCCAAAATGAGTTGACAAATAAAAATGAGTATCCTTCTAAACTACACAGGATTTAGAAAAAGAATCTTAGGAACAATAGCAAAAAAAAAAAAAGAATAAAGAAAAACAACTTGGCAAATTAAAACTGCTGGAGGAGAAGACAACAACAAGAGTAGTAAATAATCAAAAGCTTAATTAGATTCAATTACATATCATAAATTATTTCCTAGACCTAAAGGCTAATTAATTTACTAGATAAAGTAAACATCCTTGAGTTCTGACTTACTAGCCTGAACTCTGAGGGCAAGGAATAACTCAAAACAGAATAAAATGACATAAAAAAGAAAGAATGAGGAAAATGATTAAAGATTTAGTGAATATATCCAATACATTTGACATAGGAGCAATTGATGTTTCAGAAATAGGGAAATAAGTGGTTAATAAAAAAGCAATAACTAAGTATATAATGGAAGATTTTCCCTAACTGAAGAAAGATGTCACCTTTCACACTGAAAGAAAACTGAACCAGACTGATGGTGGCAGGGTGGGTGGGGGAGAGGGTGATGGAAAGACTGCAATCCACTCTTTAAAAGAAAAATAAAATATCAACTTCTAGGATAATGCAATAAATTAACTTTACAGTAACAAATCAGGCTGCCACTAGAATTCTCAACTGCTATATAAAAGTTAGGAAAGGGGACACAGTTTATTAAAATAAAGCAAAGTTGTCAGGAATCCTATGTTCATCTAAATTAGCATTCTTCTATCAAGTATTTACAAGTAGACAATAATTTAAAGACTCAGTCATCTATGTGTGTCTTATGAAGAGAGTGCTTGAGAAAACCCTTAGCCAAATAAAAAATAATGCAGAACACATACATAATTATGAGATTATAACCAGCTGCATAGTGTGTCAAATCAATGCTAAATCCAATTTAGTTTTTAGTTTTAGGCTTTAGAAAGTATAGACTAAGGGATAAATCAAATTAAGCTCTAACATGTAATTTTAATATTTTAGCACTCATTTAACCAGATCATGTTTTTTAATATATAATCCCTAAAGGCATATATAAAAAAACAAATTGATGCAAAATTTCAAGTAGAATAAAGCCATCATAACTGATGAAAATTACAAAAAGGTTTTACTACATAGCACTTGTCTTTAAAAATTGATATGTTTCACTCATAAAATTTTCAAAAAATGTAAAGATGTTGTTTTCTCAAGTTTCTTAAAACGTAAAAAAATGCAAGTATAGTTTAGGAACTATAATTCATTGCATTTTAATATTATTTTATTTTTTGTTGCCTAGAGTGAAATTCTGAGGGACAATTGAACTATTAACTGTTATAATTTTGTCAGAAGAAAACAAATTTTTAGTGCAATTGTTATTAATTTCCTTAAATGGGAATAATTAAAGAAAAATCTTGTTTTTTCCAGGATGTATTTTAACCTATATATTGAGATTTTTGTAATAGTTAAATTCAAAATGATAAGTAATAATGCAAAAGGAAGCGTAATTTTTACTTTATAAATTAAAATAATTGATTCAATACTACCATCTTCCAGCTATTAATTTTTATAGCAAGAATTCAAACTACCATATCTAAAACTGCTAACTGAAGAAGGAACAATATATGAACATCATTTAAGCTAGAAATCTGAATGGTAAACTGATTGTAAGGTGGTGGAATATGGACCATACTAACCCTGAAGATGTGTCTGGCTCAATCTCTTAAATTAATTAATTAATTAAAATTAATTTAATTAAATTAATTTATAAAAGTAATTTTAAAATAAAAATTGATTTGTGCCATATTAAAAAAATTATATAATGCTCCTGATAAAAGTGATTTATCAGGTAACAAGCCTGAATTCCTAATGAAAGGCAAGAATCAATGTTATCCATGTGGTAAACAATCATGCTCTCTACTCTTCCATCATTTGCACCAATCTTTATCATGTTCCTAAGTTAAACTCACACTATCAAATGTATTTATTATCATGAGTGCATGCTAAGTTGCTTCAGTGAGTCCAACTCTTTGCAACCCTAAGGACCAGGGCCTGTCAGTCTCCTCTGTCCATGGGATTCTCCAGGTAAGAATACTGGAGTGGGTTGTCAGGTCTTCCTCCAGGGATCTTCTTGAACTTGGCATCAAACTCACATCTCTTACGTCTACTGCATTGGGAGGCAGGTCCTTAAACATAAGCACTACCTGGGAAGCCCTTTTATTGTCATAATTACATTCTATTATCTAGAGAAAAGTTAGGCAAAATTTCCTTGGGTCCACATTTTTATAAAAATTAGAAATACAGCATTTGACCCATAAGTGAAAGTGAAGTGAAGTCGGTCAGTCGTGTCCGATTCTTTGCGACCCCGTGGACTCTAGCCCACCAGGCTCCTCCGTCCATGGGATTCTCCAGGCAAGAATACTGGAGTGGGTTGCCATTTAGGTCTTTCTTAAATTAAAAAAATAAAAATCACAAGATTTTTGAAGGAAAGATTGCTTTATGTGTGTTTATGTGAAAATACATCTTTATAAAGACATTTGAATTAAATGACTTTATTAGGCAAACAAGTGCAAGAACTGTAAAAGTTATTTAAAGAATAATGAATTGAGAAATGAGCTAAAACTTTGTTTTTCAACAAAAATAATATTTTTAAGTAGAAAATGGTATACTCAGTTTTAGAAATGTTATTATATTCTCAGATTACAAAGCTGTTAAAGATCATGCATTTGATGTAATATAAGTGATACATGCAACTTAAAGTGAAAATCTACCCAAAATGACTGTTCATCTGTGTATGAAAAATTTAGCTGCCTTCAGTATTAGTTTTTTGAAAAGAAAAATCTCTTTTCACTTTCTATTATTTATCAAGAACATGGATGTAAATATTTCTATTCAATTAGGTAAATGTATTCATGTTGTTCATTAAATGTTGGTAACTGTAGTAAGCACAATATTAAGAAATGATGAATTTATTATATTATAAAATCATAGAGATGTATTAATATGGCCATTCTTAGTCATTTGACAGTTCCTATCTGAGCAAAAAAAAAGCACTGAAATTTCACAAAATAACTTAAAATTTTAATACAACAACTAATAATACCAGGCAGAAAAAGAGAATGCTTTTTAAAAAATCAACATACAGAATATTATGCCTAAAACCCTGAAATGCAGGAGGAAGGGGAGTTGGGCAAGTAATCACTCATAACCACCAGGGTATATCTGTAGCTATTTTTCACTAGAACAAAACAAAAAGACTTGTAAAGTGCTGAAGACTCTTCAGAGTCACTTGGACAGCAGGGAGATCAAACCTGTCAATCCTAAAGGAAATCAACCCTAAATATTCATTTGAAGGACTGATGCTGAAGCTGAAGCTCCAATACTTTGGCCACCTGATGAGAAGAGTTGACTCATCGGAAAAGACCCTGATGATAGAAAAGATTGGGGTATGAGGAGAAGGGGGTGACAGAGAATGAGATGATTGAATGGCATCATTGACTCAATGGACATGAGTTTGAACAAACTCCGGGAGATAAAATGAAGGACAAGGAAGCCTGTCATGCTGCAATCTATGGGGTTGCAGAGTCAGACATGACCAAGCAACTGAATGACAAAAAGATATAATAATGCTCATAGTTTAATGCCTGAGATGGCTCATAATTAGTAACAACACATGAGGCTAATTTTAGGGCCAAAACACTTGTTACAACTAACTGGTTTTCTCATTTATGACTTTGTAATTTGTGCTGGCCTCTCTGGGACATCCTCAGCTCAGTAAATATGTATTGTCATGTTGGGTAAATAAATTTGAAATATCTGATGATTCTTGCTAGCTTTCCAAATAGTTTGTTAAATTTCATTTTTGTTATAGGTAAATCCTATATACTTTCTCTTACTTTCTGGGTTGGAATCTTCTGTTTACTACAACTTGAAACTGCTACAACTCACTTTGTTTTCTATCATCTCTCTAGGAGAGAGCTTTTGAAGTATGTCTTTAGAGTATAGCAGCAAAAAGAACAAGTAATCAAAGGTGAGGATTATTAAAAGAACAATCAATTTCAACTATGCTGTTAAACTGAGAGTTATAAATACAACCAGAAAACAAATAAGACTTCATGATATAATGCATTTAGTATATATTTTAAAAAGGATCCTAAGCAACCTTAGGAAAACAGTTCAGGTAAACATTTTCTGAAACCTCTGACTCAGTTTTCTGTCATTAATTCTTGTCTGACAGTTTGGGGTCAGCAGGCTACCACTCAGTCATCTGCTCCTTTCGCTGCTTTTGAGTGCCTGCTCTGCCCATCAAGAATTCATCCACTTTTGTACAGATGGAATGCTGCAGATCTTGATTCTTAGAATCCTAGGTACTGCTCTTTATTTTGAAGTTCTAAAGCTCTATTCGTTAAATGTTTCTTTCTGAGGAATTAATAATTGGCCTCTGGGGTATTACAGGGAGCCTCAGGCAAGGTGAGAGAGAACAGAAACTACCTAGTAATCAAATAATGGATGGGTTGTGTTGTTATTTTGTATATTTTACTACATTCACTGACAATACCTTAATAACATAGAGTGGAATCCTCTGTTGGAGTAAATATGTGGATATAACTCTAATTACTTTTAAAGACAAGGGTTTTGATGTGAGACTATATTATGACTTGAAAGAATTAGCAGATCTCTAGAGTATTTTGCTACATCCTAAAAGGTTTGAGCAACAATCACCACTGAAAGATATTTCAGACTAGCAATAATATTTTATAAATGCAATTTTTATTGTAATCATTTGTTTATACTTAAATATTCATATGTCACTATACTCAAAAAAAAGAAGGGGTAAGAATAACTGAACCATAGTCTAAATAATACTTAACCTGTATAAAATTAGCTTAGAAATATTGATCTTGCCTCTTCAATTTCATTTGAGAGATTTCCCACACTGGATTTCAAAAAAAATAGGCAGGCTTCCAATACTTTTGAGTTAATGTAAAAAAAAAATGAAGCTCAATACAAAGATCTATTTCTGTTTTCCTTCCTTTTATAAAATGAAGAAGTACATTTGAATGCTGAATAGCTGTTATATGGATAGCATCTAACAAAATTTATTTGGCAAGGAAACCTCAAGAGTTTATTCTTACAAATTTAAAAATCTGTGATTGATTGCAAGTCACATAATTTGTATCATCAAGGAAATTTAGGAAAAATATTTATTTGTATTGACATATTAAAAGTTTCTGATCTCGAGAGGGAAATATTTCAGAGAAAAATGTCATTCAGCCCAGTGAAGATTATTGGTGCTAGTGTATAAGGAATTATAACCTTGCATAATTCCTTAACCAGCATTATAGTACAACATGAAAACTTAAGCAGAGTGTAGTAGATCAGAAAGAGAAAAGCAAATATCATATATTAACACATATAGGTGAAATCTAGAAAAGAGGTACAGATGAATGTATCTGCAGGGCAGGAATAGAGATGTGGATGTAGGGAATGAACACGTGGGCATGGGTCCGGGAGAGGGGTGGGTGGGATGAACTGGGAGTTTGCAACTGACATATACACACTACTAGGTGTAAAATGATGGCCAGTGGGAATCTGCAGTATTGTGCAGGGTGATAAGCTCAGTGCTATGTGGTGACCTAGATGGGTGGTGGAGGGGATGAGAGGAAAGGAATATATGTATACATATATATAGCTGATTCGTTGTACTGCAGAAACCAACACATTATAAAGCAACTATGAAAAAAATGTGCAAGTCTATTGCTAAGTCATGTCTAACTCTTTGTGACCTCACAGACTACTGCCTGCCACACTCCTTAAACATGGCAGAAAGTGTAATAACCATTAAAATGTTCAGTTCTCCCAAAGTAATTGTGTATGTGTGTGTGTGTGTGTGTGTGTGTGTGTGTGTGTGTGTGATTTGAGAAAACCAACATGAATTTGAACAAACTCCGGGAGATAGTGGAGGGCAGAGACTCCTGGTATGCTGCAGTTTATGGAGTTTCAAAGAGTGGGACTTGACTTAGCGACTGAACAGCAACTTATTCATAGTTAAAAGAAGCAAAAAAAAAAAAAAAAAAAAAAACCAGCAGAAATTAAGTGATTTGAGAACTGAGAGTAGATGTATAGGTAAGGAAATAAAGGGCTTCACAAGTGGCTTAGCGGGTAAAGAATCCTCCTGCAATGCAGGAGACAGGTAAATGTGGGTTTGATCCCTGGGTGGGGAAGACCATCTGGAGGAGGGCAGGACTAGCCACTCCAGTATTCTTGCCTGGAGAGTCCTAGGGACAGAGAATCCTGGCAGGCTACAGTCCTTGTGGCTGCAAGAGTTGGACACAACTGAAGCAACTGAGCACACCCAAGGGAATAGGGAATAAAACATTTATTACCTGAGTAGAATACAGAGAAGAGAATGGATAATTATGTGTTCTGCCATTTGGAGAGCAGATCATAGTTCAGGATGAGTTTTCTATTCCTTTGCATTGTCTCTTGGCTAATTTATGTTGTATTCTTACTTTATTTACTGATATCAGTGTACCAGTATATGTATATATTTAAATACACGTGTAATCATAATGGGCTTCCTTCCTGGCTCGGATGGTAAAAAATCCACCTGCAATGCGGGAGACCTGGGTTTGATCCCTGGGTTGGGAAGATGCCCTGGAGGAGAGCATGGCAACCCACTACAGTATTCTTGCCTGGAGGATTCAATGGACAGAGGAGCATGGAGGGCTACAGTCCATGAGGTCCCAAAGAGCTGGACATGACTGAGCAACTAAGCACAGGGCATAATCATAATATACCTGTTAAAGTAAATATTATCTGAGTTTTAAGTTTTAGTTTTAAATAAAACTAACTTTATTAGCCTAATACAATGCATATGTTTTATTGATATTCTAATAAGTATACAATATCAAAGCATTTTGTATGCAGTGAAGAAATAAGAACCCAGGTCTCCCACATTACAGGCAGATTCTTTACCATCTGAGCCACCAGGGAAGCCCAAGAAAAAAAAAGTTTGCACATAATTCAGTATCTTGTACTCCTTAAGAATATATATTCTCTAATTAGTTCAAGGTCTTAAGTGTAATAGGTCTATAAATTGCATGATGTATGACATCATCTGAAGTTTAAAATAAAAATGTTTTTATAATTATATATTTTGTTTTACCTGAAACACATATTTGAGCAAAATTGGTTGCTCTTTAAATTTGAAAGATACAATTTTCCTGTGTGTGTGTAATGGCTTCCTTACTCATATACCCACCCTCTGAGCTTTCTTTTGCTCCTGAGGGATAAATGACTTTTGTGTTTATAGCCTAAATTTTATTTATGTGAGAGATTCTTATTCCCACTGTGCATTCTTATCAATAAAAGTTCTCAAAGTGTCAGTCATAATAGGATTTCTTTTTAATTATTTTCATTTTGCAATTCATCTTTTAGGTTGTGCAACTGTTTCTCACATGTCCCAAGAGGTCAAGGTGGTTTCTGTGGCCAACACTATCCATGCTATCATCACAGCTACCATATTTTCAGCTTACATGTTATAGTCAATCTAGAACTTCTGCTTAACCTCAGACAGCAGCACTAGACATTCCAGACAATGACTTGAGTTTCCAAATAAATTTTTTTTTTATTTTTAGTTTTTTATTTTTTACATTTTAAAATCTTTAATTCTTACATTTCCTTGTGCACGGGACATTCTAGAAGCCTCTGGATGCTTCCCCTTTCTAGATACACCCTATCTGCTCACTTATGGTTACTATTTAAATTAAATCATTTTTCTAGATTTTCACTTTCAACTTCTGCATGGCTTTGGATGTAAAGTGAGTCTCTTGTAAACATCAGATAGTTGGATCCTATTTTTGCAATCCATTTCACCCAGTCTATGTCTTTTGATTCAGGAGGGTAAATCATCTGTAGTAATGCATAATAATTCAGAACTTTAATCCATTTGAAGTAACTAAAAATAGGTAAGAAACATGCTATTGTCATTTTGTTATTAATTCTCTGTCTTAGCATTTTTGGTCTCCCATTTCCTCCCTTATAGATTACCTATGTGTTTAGTTGGTTTTTTTGTGGTGATGCATCCTGATTCTGTTCTCATTCCTTTTGTGTGTGTTCTATAGATATTTTCTTTGTGATTATCATTAGTGAGTAAGTACAATAGTCTAAAATTGTAGCAATTTATTTTAAGCTGATACTAACTTCCATTACATAAAAAATTCTATTATTTTATAGCCCTTTCTCCCCCTTTATGGTACCAATGTCACAGATTATATCTTTATATAGTACATATCCATTCATTTGTGTGTGCTAAGTCATTTAAGTCATGTCCAACTCTTTGTGACCCTATGGACTATAGCCTACCAAGCTCTTCTGTCCATGGGATTCCAGGCAAGAATACTGGAGTGGGTTGCCATGCCTTCCTCCAAGGAATCTTCCAGAACCAGGGATTGAACCCATGTCTCTTATGTCTCCTGTATTGGCAGGTGGGTTCTTTACTTCTAGCGTGACCTCGGAGGGTAATTTATAATTATTTTTGCAGTTTTGCTTTTAAGCTCTTATAATTATTAAAAAGTGCAGCACACTGACATTATGGTAATACTACTTTGACATTTATCCATGTATTTACAGTTGTTTTTTGTTTGTTTGGTTTTTTGTACTGGAGAATTTTATATTTTTACATGGTCTTGAATTACTGTGTAGCAGTCATTCAGTTCAGGCTTCCCCAGTAGCTCAGCAGCAAAGAATCTGCCTGCAGTGCAGGAGCCACAGGAGATGCAGGTTGGATCCCTAGGGCAGGAAGATCCCCTGACGGTGGGCAGAGCAACCTATTCCAGCTTTCTTGCCTGAAGAATCCCATGGACAGAGAAGCCTGGAAGGCTACAGTCCACTGGGGCACAAAGAGTCAGACATGACTGAAGTGATTTAGCACACATTCTTTCAGTTAAACTTGAAGAACATGCTTTAGTATTTATCAGGCAGATTTAGTGATTCTAAACTTCCTTGTATGTGTGTGTGTTAGTTGCTCAGTCGTGTCTGAATCTTTGTGACCCCATTGATTGTAGCCCACCAGGCTCCTCTGTCCATGGGATTCTCCAGACAAGAATACTGGAATGGGTTGCCATTTCCTTCTCCAGGGGATCTTCCTGACCCAGGGATTGAACCCTGGTCTCCTGCATTACAGGTGGATACTTTACCATCTGAGTTACTACTAAACTTCCTTAACTTTTGTTTATTAAGAATTTTCTTAATTTTTCCCTCACTTTTGAAGGATGCTTTGATTTGATTTTGAATACTTGACTGAATTTTCCTTTCCGTATTTAAATGTATCACCCACTGACTTCCAGCCTGCAAAGATAATGCTGAGAAACTCACTGATAATCTTACTGTTAAATATGTTGTATTTAACAAGTGACTTTTTTCTTGATATTTTCAAGAATTCTCTCTTCATGATTCGCAGTCAACAATTTGATTATAATATGTTTCTCTGTCGATCTTTTGGGGTTTATCTTACTTAGATTTTGTTGAAATTCTTAGGTTTGTATATCCATGTATTTTCTCAAATTTGGGAAATTTGTGGCAGAGGATAAGTGTTTACAAATCATTATTAAATAGTAAGAACACCTTTCAGTTTTTTTTTTCAATTGTTTTATGTTAAAATGATTTTCACTTACATGAATGCATTTAATATCAGCACTGGTACAAAAAGTATAACAAAACATGATTTGTTCACTTATTCAGGTTCCTCTGTTTAAGAAATGTTTGAATATATGTATATATTGACTCTTGAATATATATTGACCCTTGTATATACTGACCTTTGAACAACACAAATCCACTTAGACAGATTTCTTTTTTTTAATTTTATTTTTACTTTATTTTACTTTACAGTACTGTATTGGTTTGCCATACATTGACATGAATCTGCCATGGGTGTACATGAGTTCCCAATCCTGAACCCCCCTCCCACCTTCCACCCCATATCATCTCTCTGGATCATCCCCGTGCACCAGCCCCAAGCATCCTGCATCCTGCATCAAACATAGACTGGTGATTCATTTCTTACATGATAGTATACATGTTTCAATGCCATTCTCCCAAATCATCCCACCCTCTCCCTCTCCCTCAGAGTCTGAAAGTCCACCCTATACATCTGTGTCTCTTTTGCTATCTCACACACAGGGTTATCATTACCATCTTTCCAAATCCCATATATATGTGTTAGTATACTATATTGGTGTTTTTCTTTCTGGCTTACTTCACTCTGTATAATTGGCTTCAGTTTCATCCACCTCATTAGAACTGATTCAAATGTATTCTTTTTAATGGCTGAGTAGTACTCCATTGTGTATATGTAGCACAGCTTTCTTATCCATTCATCTGTTGATGGACATCTAGGTTGTTTCCATGTCCTGGCTATTATAAACAGTGCTGTGATGAACATTGGGGTACATGTGTCTCTTTCAATTCTGGTTTCCTTGTTGTGTATGCCCAGCAGTGGGAAAACTGGTCAACCACTTGTAAAAAAATGAAGCTAGATCACTTTCTAACACCACACACAAAAATAAACTCAAAATGGATTAAAGATCTAAACATAAGACCAGAAACTATAAAACTCCTAGAGGAGAACATAGGCAAAATACTCTCCGACATAAATCACAGCAGGGTCCTCTATGATCCACCTCCTAGAATACTGGAAATAAAAGCAAAAATAAACAAATGGGATCTAATTAAAATTAAAAGCTTCTGCACAACAAAGGAAACTATAAGCAAAAAGACAGCCTTCTGAATGGGAGAAAATAATAGCAAATGAAGCAACTGACAAACAACTAATCTCAAAAATATACAACCAACTTATGCAGCTCAATTCCAGAAAAATAAACGGCCCAATCAAAACATGGGCCAAAGTACTAAATAGACATTTTGCCAAAGAAGACATACAGATGGCTAACAGACACATGAAAAGATGCTCAACATCACTCATTATCAGAGAAATGCAAATCAAGACCACAATGAGGTACCATTTCACACCAGTCAGAATGGCTACAATCCAAAAGTCTACAAGCAATAAATGCTGGAGAGGGTGTGGAGAAAAAGGAACCATCTTGCACTGTTGGTGGGAATGCAAATTAGTACAGCCACTATGAGAACAGTGTGGAGATTCCTTAAAAAAATTGCAAATAGAACTGCCTTATGACCCAGACAGATTTCTTTTTTTTCAAACAATACTTTCTATAGCATTGGGTGATCCATGGTCAGTTAATCTGCAGATTCTGCTCCAGCTTAAGATGTGGAGGGCCAATAGTAAAGTTGCAAGTTGATTTTCCACCAAGTGGAGGGTGGGTTCCCCTAACCCACCCCCGCAACCCTCAACCCATGTTGTTCAAAAGTAAATTTTATGTATAGGATGTGTGTGGATGTTAGCCACTCAATTATGTCTGACTCTTTGTGATCCCATGGACTATAACCCACCAGGCTACTCTGTCCATGGAACTCTTCAGGCAAGAATACCTGAGTGGGTTGCCATGCCTTCCACCAGGGGATCGTCCCAACCCAAGTCTCCTGCATTGCAAGCAGATTCTTTACTGTCTGAGCCACCAGGGAGTATCTTTCACATTTGGTTTATCTGATGGAGCTTTGACTTATAAAGGCATAAGGAAATCTCCTCTTATCAAAAAGTGCTTCATGTTTAATATTTAATGAGTTAATATATTAAAGGCTTATCAGTTTTGTAAACATTAGTAGACAAATACTTTAGTAGAGCCCTTTCCTATGCATTTCATTATTATAAACAGTTTCATTTAAAATGTCAGTATTAATAGATGTTTAGCCAATCATGTATCATTTAGAATGTGTGTTGCAGCATGATGAAGCAAACATTTTCTTTTTCAGTTTGTTACCTAGAGATTAACTATTTCTGTCATTAAGATACCATAATGAACAACTAACATTAATAAAATTGATGAACTTTGCTGTTATTTGAAATGCTTATTTTAGTAATTACCAAACCCTAATCTTTCTTAACATTTCAAGTCTCACTTAAATGTAAATAAAGGAAAAATGCTAATGAGCAAGAATACTTATGTTCCTTAAAGGCAGTAGTTATTAATAATTATAAAATAGTGTAAATGTTAACCATACCATGAAAATAGGTAAAGTTAAATTTTGTTTTCTTGTTATTATGAATTGGTGATTCTATTCTCCTTATCTCAAAATACATTGCACCAATGCTCTCAGTTATTCAAATTTAAGACATATTCTGTTAAGAAAATGTGTTACTCCAAGGTATCTGATATTTCTAACCTTCATTCCCTTTGAGAAATGCCCACTTATCTATATAGTTCTGTATAATATCATAAGCAGGGTGACAATATACAGCCATGATGTACTCCTTTCCCAATCTGGAACCAGTCTGTTGTTCATGTCCAGTTCTAACTGTTGCTTCTTGACCTGCATACAGATTTCTCAGAAGGCAGGTCAGGTGGTCTGGTATTCCCATCTCTTGAAGAATTTCCAATAGTTTGTTGTGATCCGCACAGTCAAAGGCTTTGGGGTAGTCAATAAAGCTGAAGTAGATGTTTTTCTGGAATTCTCGTGCTTTTTGGATGATACAATGGATGTTGGCAATTTGATCTCTGGTTCATCTTCCTTTTCTAAATCTACATTGAATGTCTGGAAATTCATGTTTCAGATTCTGTTGAAGCTTGGTTTGGAGAATTCTGAGCATTACTTTGCTAGCCTGTGAGATGAGTACAATTGTGCGGTAGTTAGAACATTCTCTGGCATTGCCTTTCTTTGGGATGGGAATTAAAATTGACCTTTTCCAGCCCTGTGGCCACTGCTGAATTTTACAAATTTGCTGGCATCTTGAGTGCAGCACATTCACAGAATTATCTTTTAGGATTTGAAATAGTTCCATCAGCTAGTGGATTTCCATCACCTAACCTCAGATATGCAGATGACACCACCCTTATGGCAGAAATTTAAGAGTAACTAAAGAGTCTCTTGATGAAAGTGAAAGAGGAGAGTGAAAAAATTGGCTTAAAACTCAACATTCAGAAAACTAAGATCATGGCATTTGGTCCAATCACTTCATGGCAAATAGATGGGAAACAGTGGAAACAATGCCAGATGTGTTTTTTTTTTTTTTTTTGCACTCCAAAGTCACTGCAGATGGTGACTGTAGCCATGAAATTAAAAGGCACTTGCTCCTTGGAAGAAAAGTTATGACCAACTTAGACAGCATATTAAAAGCAGAGACATCATTTTGCCAGCAAAAATCCATTTATTCAAAGCTATAATTTTTCCAGCAGTCATGTATGGATGTGAAAGTTGTACTATAAAGAAAGCTGAGTACTGAAGAATTGATGCTTTTGAACTGTGGTGTTGGAGAAGACTCTTGAGAGTCCCTTGGACAGCAAGGGGATCCAACCAGTCCAACCTAAAGGAAATCAGTCCTGAATATTCATTGGAAGGACTAGTGCTGAAGCTGAAACTCCAAAACTTTGGCCACCAGTGAGAAGAACTAACTCATTTAAAAAGACTCTGATGCTGGGAAAGATTGAAGGCGAGAGTAGAAGGGAAGGACAGAGGATGAGATGGTTGGATGGCATCATCGACTCAATGGACATGAGTTTGGTTCAGTTGGTGATGGACAGGGAGGCCTGGCATGCTGCAGTCCATAGGGTTGCAAATATTTGGACATGACTGTGTGACTGAAGTGAACTGAACAAAAGAGTCCCTTAGACTGCAAGGAGATCCAATCAGTCAATCCTAAAGGAAATCAGTCCTCAATACTCATTGGAAGACTGATGCTTAAGCTGAAACTCCACTACTTTGGCCACATGATGGGAAGAACTGATTCACTGGAAACGACCCTGATGCTGGGAAAAATTGAAGGCAGGTGCTGAAGAGGATGACAGAGGATGAGATTGTGTGATGGCAACACCAACTTGATGGACATAAGTTTGAGCAAGCTGCAGGAGTTTATGATAGACAGGGAAGCCTGCCGTGCTGTGGTCCATTGGTTCACAAGAGTTAGATACGACTGAGTGACTGAACTGAACTGAATAATATAGTTCTCACCTAGAATCTTATTCATGCTCAGTTCAATTTTTAATGAAATAGGTCTCTTTTAAAACCACAATGAGGTACCACTTCACACCAGTCAGAATGGCTGTGATCCAAAAATCTGCAAGCAATAAATGCTGGAGAGGATGTGGAGAAAAGGGAACCCTCCTACACTGTTGGTGGGAATGCAAACTAGTACAGCCACTATGGAGAACAGTGTGGAGATTCCTTAAAAAATTGCAAATAGAACTACCTTATGACCCAGCAATCCCACTGCTGGGCATACACGTAGCACTGTTTATAATAGCCAGGACATGGAAACAACCTAGATGTCCATCAGCAGATGAATGGATAAGAAAGCTGTGGTACATATACACAATGGAGTATTACTCAGCTGTTAAAAAGAATTCATTTGAATCAGTTCTGATGAGATGGATGAAACTGGAGCCGATTATACAGAGTGAAGTAAGCCAGAAAGAAAAACACCAATACAGGATACTAACACATAGATATGGAATTTAGAAAGATGGCAATGACGACCCTGTATGCAAGACAGGAAAAAAGACACAGATGTGTATAATGGACTTTTGGACTCAGAGGGAGAGGGAGAGAGTGGGATGATTTGGGAGAATGGCATTCTATCATGTATACTATCATGTAAGAATTGAATCGCCAGTCTATGTCTGACGCAGGATACAGCATGCTTGGGGCTGGTGCATGGGGATGACCCAGAGAGATGTTATGGGGAGGGAGGTGGGAGGGGGGTTCATGTTTGGGAACACATGTAAGAATTAAAATTTTTAAAATTAAAAAAATAAAATAATAAAATAAAATAAATAATTTTTAAATAAAAATAAATTTTATATATATATATATATATATATATATATATATATATATATATATATATATATATATATATATATATAATGTCCAGATCTGCTGGACAAGAAATAGGCTACCCACTCCAGTATTCTTGGGATTCCATTGTGGCTCAACTGGTAAATAATTTACCTGCAATGTGGGAGACTTTGGTTCTATCCCTGGGTTGGGAAGATCCCCTGGAGAAGGGAAAGGCTACCCACTCCAGTATTCTGGCCTGGTGAATTCCATAGACTGTATAGTCCATAGGTCACAAAAGTTGTACACAACCGAGTGATTTTCATTTTTCACTATATATATATGTGTGTGTGTGTGTGTGTGTGTGTGTGTGTGTGTGTATGTGTGTGTGAGTGTCTCTCTGTGTGTATGCATCTTTTTAAAAGTATTTTCATCATATGTTACAGCCTCAGAACTTATTTATTTTATAACCGAATGCTTGTACCTTTCGGCCTTTCTGCTCTGTCTTTTCCAGATTAAAGGTGATACCTGTCATCTGGCTCCATGGTACTCTTGCTGCCAATGCAGGCAGGCTAGATCTGTTTGCCCACATCTGTGCTATCACTAACAACAGGTCTTTGGGGATTCTGATGAGACCTCAGAGGTAAATGGCTTCATTGCCCACATAGCTGCAATCACCATCTGCAGCGATTTTGGAGCCCCTCAAAAAATAAAGTCTGACACTGTTTCCACTGTTTCCCATCTATTTCCCATGAAGTGATCTCACACACTAGTAAAGTAATGTTCAAAATTCTCCAAGCCAGGCTTTACCAGTATGCGAACCGTGAACTTCCAGATGTTCAAACTGGTTTTAGAAAAGGCAGAGGAACCAGAGATCAAATGGAAAAAGCAAGAGGGTTCCAGAAAAATATCTATTTTTGCTTTATTGGCTATGCCAAAGCCTTTGACTGTGTAGAAGATTCTGAAAGAGATGGGAATACCAGACCACCTGACCTGCCTCTTGAGAAACCTATATGCAGGTCAGGAAGCAACAGTTAGAACTGGACATGGAACAACAGACTGGTTCCAAATAGGAAAAGGAGTATGTCAAGGCTGTATATTGTCACCCTGCTTATTTAACTTATATGCAGAGTATATCATGAGAAACGCTGGGCTGGAAGAAATACAAGCTGGAATCAAGATTGCTGGGAGAAATATCAATAACCTCAGATATGCAGATGACAGCACACTTATGGCAGAAAGTGAAGAGGACCTAAAAAGCCTCTATGGGTATTTGCTGCTGCTGCTGCTGCTAAGTTGCTTCAGTCGTGTCCAACTCTGTGTGACCCTATAGATGGCAGCCCACCAGGCTCCCCTGTCCCTGGGATTCTCCAGGCAAGAACAATGGAGTGGGTTGCCATTTCCTTCTCCAAGGCATGAAAGTGAAAAGTGAAAGTGAAGTCGCTCAGTCACGTCTGACTCTTAGTGATCCCATGGACTGCAGCCTACCAGGCTCCTCCATCCATGGGATTTTCCAGGCAAGAGTACTGGAGTGGGGTGCCATTGTCACATCCCCAATTCCTGGATGTGCAGATGGGTGCAGCACCAAGATTCACTTCTGAGTATATACTCAAACAATCAAAAGCAGAGTCTCAGGGGAATGTTTGTACAAACATGTTCAATATTTGCCATTGCCTAAAGTTGGAAATACCCAGGTATTCATCAACAGATGAATTTATAAATAAAATATAATATATACACACAATGGAATTTTATTCATCCTTTATAAAGGAAATTCTGATGTTACAAATTGAATAAACTCTGAGAACATTATGCTAAGCAAAATGTACAAGGCACAAAAGGATAATTATTTTTTGATCCCAATTATATACCATACTGGGCTTCCCTGGTAGCTCAGTGGTAAAGAATCTGCCTGAAATGAAGGAGACAAGGGTTTGATTCCTGGATCAGGAAGAACCCCTGGGGGAGGACATGGCAACTCACTTCAGTATTTTTGCCTGGGAAATCTCTTGGACAGAGGAGCCTGTAAGGCTACAGTCCATGTGGTCGCAAGAATCAGATGCAACTTAGGAACCAAACCCACCATAATATATGGCACTTACTGAGAGTTATCAAGTTCATAGAGGCCAGGTACTGAAAGGTGTCATTGCAAGCCATGTGCTATGCCAGGATTCGGACCTCCAGAGGAGAGGATTTTGATCCAGAGTCAGAGACAAGGCTTGACTACTCAGAGCTTTTTCTGCAGCAAAGTTTTATTAACATATAATAGAGATAGGGAAATCTTCTGACATAGACATCAGAAGGAGACAGAAAGTGTGCACCCTTGCTAGATTTTAGCAAGGCATTTTATGTCTGTAGCAAGCTTCTAATCAGATTTAAAAAAAAAAATTAGCTCAAGGCTGAAGGAGTTTCACCAGGTCCCTCTCCCACAATATGCATTTTTGAGATACAATGGCAAAAGATGTGTTATCCCCAGATAAAACAACTGACATGAATACTGGTTGTCCAGACATTATCAACCCTAGCTTTTAGAAAATAAAAAAAGTTAGTCTTAGGCAGAACCAATTTGAAGAAAGACAGATTCCAAAGCAAATACTTAGCTTAAGAAAAACATTTCCATAAGAAAAACACATCGGTTAGCTCAGTTCAGTTCAGTTCAGTTGCTCAGTTCAGTTGTGTCTGACTCTTTGTGACCCATGGACTGCAGTACACCAGGCCTCCCTGTCCATCACCAACTCCCGGAATTTACTGAAACTCATGCACATTGAGTTGGTGATGCATTCCAACCATCTCATCCTTTGTCCTCCCCTTCTTCTCCCTCCTTCAATCTTTCCCAGCATCAGGGGCTTTTCAAATGAGTCACTTCTTTTCATCAAGTGGCCAAAGTATTGGAGTTTCAGCTTCAGCATCAGTAAGCATCAGTCCTTCTAATTGATATTCAGGACAGATTTCTTTCAGGATGGACTGGATGCATTTCCTTGCTGTCCAAGTTACTCTCAAGAGTCTTCTCCAACACCACAGTTCAAAAGCATTAATTCTTTGGCCCTCAGCTTTTCTTATAGTCCAACTCTCACATCCATCCATGACCAGTGGAAAAACCATAGCCTTGACTAGACGGACCTTTGTCAGCAAAATAATGTCTCTGCTTTTTAATACGCTGTCTAGGTTGGTCATAACTTTTATTTCAAAGAGCAAGTGTCTTTTAATTTCATGGCTGCAGTCATCATCTGCAGTGATTTTGGAGTCCAAAAAATAAAGTCTGCCACTGTTTCCACTGTTTCTCCATCTATTTGCCATGAAGTGATGGGACCAGATGCCATGATCTTAGTTTTCCAAATGTTGAGTTTAAGCCAACATTTTCACTCCTCCTCTTTCACTTTCATCAAGAGGCTCTTTAGTTCCTCTTCAGTTTCTGCCGCCAATCTTGATTCCAGCTTGTGCTTCATCCAGCCCTGCATTTCTCATGATGTACTCTTCATATAAGTTAAATAAGCCAGGTGACAATATACAGCCTTGACGTACTCCTTTCCCGATTTGGGACCAGTTTGTTGTTCCATGTCCAGTTCTAGATGTTTTTTTACCTGCATACAGATTTCACATGAGGCAGGTTAGGTGGTCTGGTATTCCCATCTCTTTCAGAATTTTCCACAGATTTTTGTGATCCACACAGTCAAAGGCCTTGGTATAGTCTGTAAAAGATAACTAGATGTTTTTTCTAGAACTCTCTTCCTTTTTGATGATCCAGCAGGTATTGGCAATTTGATCTCTGGTTACTCTGCCTTTTCTAAAACCAGCTTGAACATCTGGAATTTCACAGTTCACATATTGCTGAAAAGAAAAGAAACAGATTTCCATAAGAAAAACACATTGGTTAGCTCAAGGTTTGAGAAAATTTAAGTTCAGACGGATCCAGGTGTCAACACAAAATTAAAAGAAGCCCCTTTTAATTTTTCTGTAAAGAAGGGAAAAAAGTCTACGACTTGTACTTTATTTCCTCCTGCCACTCTGGCACCTCTAGCGTTCCTACCTATTAACCTTCTCAGTAGTATCATGATGGTCAGTGGCTCTGGAGACAGGAATGGATTGTTGATATTTACTGGGTACAGGATTTTAACTTTGCATGATTAAAAAATTCTAGAAATTATTTGCACACAATATGTACTTAACAATGTAGAACTCTGCACCTAAAATGGTTAAGACTGTATTTTTTATGTGAATTGTACCACAATTAAATGTTTTTAACAAATAAGGAAATTGAGGAGTGGTGTCTTGTCCATTTACATAAGAGAAGCAATGATTATTTTTTGTTCAGTTTTTCCTCACCATTTTCCTTAAATAAATGGTCTGATTTTGTTATTTTAATTTTATTAAATGTAATCTTCCTAATAATGACAAACTAGTAAATTTTCATATAGATTCTTGCAAAGTGAAAATATGTAAAGGGTGATTTTTAAGTTTTCAGTTTGTTTTAAAAAATGTGAACTCATTAGTTCATTAGAATGTTATTCAATAGAATGAGATGAGGACTTAAAACTGAAACTTAGACCAGAGAAGGTGTGATTGAGTTACAACAGAGAAGTATATATCTGGTGGGCATTTTTATTCTTATAGATTACAAAATCCTTTCAACACAAAGGTGTGCAATATTTAAGTCTTTATATCAGTACTCATTTTCCACAGTTACGAGTTTCATCTCATACATTTTTTAAATCTGTATATCTTATCTATCTTTCTGCTATTGTGGATGGGATACAGATATTTTTATACGCATGACAGAGAAAAGTGATTCATTTTATCTTCTAATATTTACTCAATAAAAATTAAATTAACAAGAAAATTGTGTTTATTTTCAGGGCACATATTTCCATATTTATAAAGAAGTTGCCATAGCTTTTCACTAAGTTTAGAGGGTGGCTCACTGCCTAGTTAATAATTTGGTTATGCTAGTTTATCATTTAGTGCTGGTTGATAGTAAGGTAGCTAACTTTTCAAGTCATTCAAAAAGTTAAAATTTGAGTTAAAGTTAAATATTCTTGGCAGATAATATGAAGGTAATGACAGACACTTCACTCTGACAATGACATTCTTTCAGAATCTAAATCACTTTGACTCTTTCTTCAGCATTTCTAATTGTAAAACTCCATAAAAGTTTTTCATCTGGCCAGGAACTCTATCAGCAAATGCATTGCCATCTTCAACTGTCAAGTAATTTATGATCTAATATTAGAGCAAGAGATATTTAAAAATAAATGGATATCTTTTCCTACCAAATGCATTAGACATCTTCTCATCTGACAAACTTAAAATTCATATTTATCAACATGAAGGAAAAATGGCAAGTTATCAAAGTTTAAATTCACTCTATTCTATGAACCTATAGAATAATGAGCTGTCATCCTTGTCAAAAACAATCATTGTCTTAATTTCTATTGGGTTTAAACTTGGGGAAAGGTCCTTTTCTTTTCTTCTATTTTCCATTCTAGCTCACTACAAGTTTCAACAACAAATAGTGTAGAAAAAACACCATGAGACTATCTTTTATAGTTTAAGTTAAATACACTCTTTCCACAACAATCCCAGTCTTATTTTCTTTACTTTAATAATATCCATGTTGGTATCATGCTTCCTTTTAGATACATTATATATTGCATTCATATCTAATGAATAAAAAGGTAGGGAACACTCACTATCAAACCTATTAAATCTGTATTATATTATTTTTATTTTTAAACTAACAGTGGAACAGCATATTATTAACTAGGTAGACAATGTTAGAATGTATCATTAATGATCTTGACAAATGAAACATGACAGACATTTAAAATCATAGAATTGCTTTATACTAAAATGTTATTTCATAAAAAAATAAACTTTACTCATATTATTTCAAAAACATGAGAGAAGAGTTATAAAATAGCATCTGCCCAAACAAACACAATGTTCTGTCTCATTTCTCAGCAGGTTAATGGGTATTGAAATAAAAGATATACCAGAGACTATTACACTGTAGAATGATGAAATGATTTTATTTACAAATGATTTTTATTTTATGTCACTTTTAGTGCATGATGCAGTATTTTAGAAATACAGACTTGTATAAAGAACGATTAACGTCATACCTGAATGGTCTAGTAGTTATCCCTTCTTTCTTCAATTTAAGTCTGAATTTGGCAATAAACTTTGATGATCTGAGTCACAGTCAGCTCCTGGTCTTGTTTTTGACGACTATATAGAATGCGAAGTCAAGTGGGCCTTAGGAAGGATCACTATGAACAAAGCTAGTGGAAGTGATGGAATTCCAGTTGAGCTATTTCAAATTCTAAAAGATGATGCTGTGAAAGGGCGACACTCAATACGCCAGCAAATTTGGAAAACTCAACAGTGGCCACAGGATGGAAAAGGTCAGTTTTCATTCCAAGCCGAAAAAAAGGCAATGCCAAAGAATGTTCAAACTATATGCACAATTGCACCCATCTCACAGGCTAGCAAAGTAATGCTCAAAATTCTCCAAGCCAGGCTTATACAGTACCTGAACTGTGAACTTCCCGATGTTCAAGCTGGATTTAGAAAAGGCAGAGGAACCAGAGATCAAGTTGCCAACATCTACTGGATCATCAAACAGCAAGAGAATTCCAGTAAAAAGACCTACTTTTTCTTTATTTACTAGGCCAAAGCCTTTGACTGTGTGGATCACAACAAACTGTGGAAAATTCTTAAAGAGATGGGAATACCAGATCATCTGACCTTCCTCCAGAGAAATCTGTATGCAGGTCAAGAGTAACAGTTAGAATTGGACAAGGAACAACAGACTCGTTCCAAATCAGGAAAGGAGTATGTCAAGGCTGTATATTGTCACCCTGCTTATTTAACTTATATGCAGAGTATAACATGTGAAATGATTAGCTGGATGAAGCACAAGCTGGAATCAAGATTGACTAAAGAAATATCAATAACCTCAGATATGTAGATAACACCACCCTTATGCCAGAAAGTGAAGAAGAACTAAAGAGCCTCTGGTGAAAGTGAAAGAGGAGGGTGAAAAGCCGGCTTAAACCTCAACATTCTGAAAACTAAGATCGTGGTATCCAGTCCCATCACTTCATGGCAAATAGATGGGGAAACACTGGAAACATGGCAGACTTTATCTTTCAGTTCAGTTCAGTTCAGTCGCTCAGTCGTATCGGACTCTTTGCGACCCATGTATCGCAGAACACAAGGCCTCCCTGTCCATCACCAACTCACGGAGTTCACTCAGACTCACGTCCATCAAGTCCATGATGCCATCCAGCCATCTCATCCTCTGTCGTCCCCTTCTCCTCCTGCCCCCAATCCCTCCCAGCATCAAAGTCTTTTCCAATGAGTCAACTCTTCGCATGAGGTGGCCAAAGTACTGGAGCTTCAGCTTCAGCATCATTCCTTCAAAAGAACTCCCAGGGTTGATCTTCAGAACAGAATGGTTGGATCTCCTTGCGGTCCAAGGTACTCTCAAGAGTCTTCTTCAACACCACAGTTCAAAAGCATCAATTCTTTGGTGCTCGGCCTTCTTCACAGTCCAACTCTCACATCCATACATGACCACAGGAAAAACCATAGCCTTGAGTAGACGGACCTTAGTTGGCAAAGTAATGTCTCTGCTTTTGAATATACTATCTAGGTTGATCATAACTTTTCTTCCAAGGAGTAAGCGTCTTTTAATTTCATGGCTACAGTTACCATCTGCAGTGATTTTGGAGCCCAAAAAAATAAAGTCTGACACTGTTTCTACTGTTTCCCCATCTATTTCCCATGAAAAATCACCAACCTGATGCACATGAGTCTGAGTGAACTCCGGGAGTTGGTGATGGACAGGGAGGCCTGGCGTGCTGTGATTCATGGGGTTGCAAAGAGTAGGACACGACTGAGCAGCTGAACTGAACTAATAGTCAATAGGGTTGCAAAGAGTCAAACATGACTGAGGGACTTTCTTTACAGGACGTGTTACATAGAAAAAAAATAACTATTTTTTGTTATCTTATCATTTAAATTTCAATGATAGGCACATTGAAGTGTGTTATATCTTTGATTATCAGTTCAGTTCAGTTCAGTCGCTCAATCATGTTTGACTCTTTGTGACCACATGGAGTGCAGCATACCAGGCTTCTCTGTCCATAACCAACTGCTGGAGCCTACTTAAACTCATGTCCAATGCATCAGTGCTGACATACAACCATCTACTCCTCTGTTGTCCCTTTCTCCTCATGCGCTCAATGTTTCCCAGCATCAGGGTCTTTTCCAATGAGTTGGTTCTTCACAACTGGTTGCCAAAGTGTTGGAGTTTCAGCTTCAAAATCAGTCCTTCCAATGAATATGCAGGATTGATTTCTTTTAGGATGGACTGCTTGGATCTCCTTGCAGTCCAAGGGACTCTCAAAAGTCTTCTTCAACACCACAGTTCAAAAGCATCAATTCTTCAACACTCAGCTTTCTTCAGAGTCCAACTCTGACATCCATACACAACTACTGGAAAAACCATAGCCTTGACTGGACAGAAGTTTGTTGGCAAGTTTGTCTCTGCTTTTGAATATGCTATCTAGGTTGGTCATAACTTTCCTTCCAAGAAGTAAGCGTGTTTTAATTTCATGGCTGCAGTCACCATCTGCAGTGATTTTGGAGCCCCCGCCCAAAAAACGTCTGACATTGTTTCCACTGTTTCCCCATCTATTTCCCATGAAGTGATGGGACCAGATGCCATGATCTTAGTTTTCTAAATGCTGAGCTTTAAGCCAACTTTTTCTATACAGGTCATCAAATTCTCCAAGCTAAATTACTGGAGTGGGTAGCCTTTCCCTTTTCCAGAGGGTCTTCCCAACCTTGGGATCAAATGTTGGTCTCTGACATTGCAGATAGATTCTTTACCAGATGAGCCCAGGGAAGCCCAAGAAGACTGGAGTGGGTAGCCTATCCCTTGTCCAGTGGATCTTCCTGACCCAGGATTCGAACCGGGGTCTGCTGCATTTTTACCAACTGAGCTATCTGGGAAGCCAGTGTTCCCTGATCTCCTTGATTTCTCTCCCCATCCTGTTCCACCCAAAGTAAACAAGTGTTCTCCAGAATGTGTATTTGTTATTCATCTAAATTTCTATAGATTCTTGCTCAGTATGTTTGTAAATAGCATTTAAATGCTATGCTATTTACAATGGAGTGCCCTTCTTTTTCTATCATGTGCAGCATTCTGATTTCTACCCAGGAATATAGTTTATTTCATGTCATAATTGTCTATTCCATGTCATAACTATTATAAATCATTATGTTGATTAATATTTAGATTGTCAATATTTTTTTGATACAGATATTACTATTGAGAACATTTCTGTGACTCTCTCCTTGGAGACAATATGAGTTCTTTTAAATTATAGTCTTAAGAGTGCAATAGCTATTTTCTAGAGTAAAAGTATTTTTAAACATGCTAGATATGGCCAGTCATCCTCCAAAAGCTGAAACAATTAGCAACTGAAGCTTTAGGGTATAGATCTTTTCCTTTTTCTGTGTATTTGACAACATTTAGTATTGTCATACTTCAGTCATTCTCAGTGAAGGATAATCCTTGCCTTTGAGATATTTGACAATGTTTGGAGTTGTTTTTTCTTTTTTTTTTTTCTAACGTGGTCCCTTCAGTTCAGTTCAGTTCAGTCGCTCAGTCATGTCCGACTCTTTGCGACCTCATGAATCGCAGCACGCCAGGCCTCCCTGTCCATCACCAACTCACGGAGTCCACTCAGACTCACGTCCATCAAGTCCGTGATGCCATCCAGCCATCTCATCCTCTGTCGTCCCCTTTTCCTCCTGCCCCCAATCCTTCCCAGCATCAGAATTTTTTCCAATGAGTCAACTCTTCACATGAGGTGGCCAAAGTACTGGAGCTTCAGCTTCAGCATCATTCCTTCCAGAGAAATCCCAGGGCTGATCTCCTTCAGAATGGACTGGTTGGATCTCCTTGCAGTCCAAGGGACTCTCAAGAGTCTTCTCCAACACCACAGTTCAAAAGCATCAATTCTTCGGTGCTCAGCCTTCTTCACAGTCCAACTCTCACATCCATACATGACCACTGGGAAAACCATAGCCTTGACTAGACGGACCTTAGTCAGCAAAGTAATGTTCCTGCTTTTGAATATACTATCTAGGTTGGTCATAACTTTTCTTCCAAGGAGTAAGCGTCTTTTAATTTCATGGCTGCAGTTACCATCTGTAGTGATTTTGGAGCCCCCCAAAATAAAGTCTGACACTGTTTCCCCATCTACTTCCCATGAAGTGATGGGACTGGGTCCTTAGAAGTACTTTTTTAACTGCACAAAGTATACAAAACATAAAATTGACCATTTTAACCATGTTTAGGTGAGAAATGTTATGATATTAAGAATATTCATGTTATTGTACAACCATCACAACCATCCATTTCCAAAATGTTTTATCTTCATAAACTGAAACTCTACACCCATTGGATACTAACTCCCCGTTTTTACCTCTTCCCAGCCCCTAGCAACCACCATGCTACTTTCTATCTCTATTAATTTGATGCTTCCAAGTACTTAAGTGGAATCAAATTGCAACTGTCCTTTATTCCCAGCTTATTTCACTTAGCATTATATACCCAGATTTTATTCATGTTGCAACATTTATCTGAATCTTCTTCCTTTTAAAGGTTGAATGGTATTATACTGTGTGAATATACAACATTTGTTTAGCTATTCATCAATGGACACCTGGGTGTCCATTTTAGCTATTGTGAATAACGCTTTAAAAAAAAGAGGTGAACACATATCTGTTCAAGTCCCTACTTTCAATTATTTGGGATATACACACAGAAGTGAATTTGCTAGATCACTTGGTAATTCTAAGTTTAATTTTTAGAAAACTACATATTATTTCAAAGTGGTTGCACCTTTTTATATCCCAGCAACTATGCACAAGTATTCCAGTTTCACCACATCCTCATTAATACTATGTTCTTGGTGCCCTTTTTTTTTTTTAATAGCAGTCTTCATTATCTGCAGATTTTTGATGATCATGGATGTTACTGATATCTCTGGATATAATCTGAAGATGCTGTTAAATATACTACTGTACACAGGACAAGTCTCACAACAAAAAATACCTAGCCCGAAAGGTCAATAATGCCAAGGTGAGAAATCTTGCTCATACCTAATTTTTTTTACATTAATGATAATAAAATGACATCTCACTAAATATATTAACATATATATGCATATATAATCTAACATTTGATATGAAATAATTATCAATTCCACATCAGCTCTCACTAGAAAATTTGAGTTGCATTGATCGACTGAATTTATCAAGTCAGTCTCCATGATCTGAGTTTTTAACCACATATTTATAAATATCTGCATTGATTTAGGTCTCCTTTTACATGTAATGTTAATTCATAACTTTACACTTTTCAGCCATGCCACAATTTTAAGAAACTTGAACTGTCCTTGTCTTTTTCCTATCTTCTATAATATTGTTTGGGTATTTAATTTGCACTGTTTAAAAATTATAAGTAGTTACTACTATGTTCTATTATTAAAGACAAAAGTTTACTGACATTTTGTCAATGTATCTTTTTATCTTTGCTCCTTGTATCCATTGCTATATTCATATATTATTTTGCTTTATATTAAATTTATCTGTAAGTTTTTCACAGGGATTAAAAAAGGAAACATCTTGCAAGGCACTACAGAGAATAGATAGATTTTATATAGTTGAATGACAGTTCTGCTGACAGCAACTTTTCATACACATTAATAGGAACCAAAATATAATAGATTGATCTATTTAAAGTCTTAAAGAAAATAGTTGTCAAGCTAGAATTCCATACCAAAGTAGACAATTATAATGAAGATAGAATAAATTTCAAACATGATGAGAGCATATTTGTAACAATTCTTCCCTCTACCTATTCAACATCAGAGAAAATAAAACTAGAATGAAAGATTGTGCAAAAAGCACTAGTAAAAAAGAATCTGATAGTAGTTGCTTCTTTTTTTATTTAAGTTACCATTAGTGACTCAATGTGTTTTTCTATATAAACACAAATACCTTTCTTTAATTGTACAAAAATCTTAGCCATTACATTTGTGTTCTCTTTTTCTGGTACCTAATTCACAATTTAAATCCTCCAAACTATCTTTTATTTTTTTTTCTTGTATTTTAATGGTGCATACTTCTGAACACCTGTCCTTTGCTTTTTGTTGTTGTTTGGTTGTTAAGTCATGTCTGACTCTTTTGTGACCTCATGAACTGTAACCCACTAGGCTTCTCCAACCTTGGAATTTCCTAGGCAAGAATACTGGCGTGAGTGGCCAATTCCTTTTCCAGGGGATATTCCCAACCCAGTGGTGGAACCTAAGTTCCCTGCATTAGCAGGTGGATTCTTCACCACTGAGCCACCAGGGAAGCCCATCTTATCTTTTACCCATTAGCAATTGTGTTTATTTAAAAAATTTCACCATTTTATGTTTATTTTCTATGTTATTATTTTCAGATCCATTATCTCATACCTTTTATTTTCTTTGAACTTACTTTGTCTTCTCTATTTAATATTTTTTCCCTTTTGACATGGATATGTGCTCTTTTAAAAAATAATAATTTATTTCTTTAGAGTTGCGTTAGGTTTATAGCAACATTGAGAGGAAGGTACAGAGATTTCTCTTATAGCACCTACACCCACTATCTTTATTTCTATAATGCATTTTATAATTGTTTTTTTTTTGTGAACTTATTTCCTACAAAAGTTATCTCTTTCAGTTGGATCTGGATTGAGGGGGTTCATTGCTTTTAAAACCAGATGTTTTTATTAGGCTTTTCTTAATTATTTATTGGTGTTCTTTTCGCAAACTTTATAGTCTACAGTGAAAGGCAGGCTCTAGATCCACACGCTATAGGATGGTTTCCTATCTTTCTCATGGTACTTTTGCACACACATCTCAGGTTTGACTACTATATTCTACCACAAATCTGGGCTTGTGATCAGAATTTTTCAGATCTCCATTCTTGAACGCTTGAAAAACATAGTATGTAATACCCTTGCCCCTGTTCTCAAGTTTCAGATACAATTCTCCCGTTCAGGGCTCCTTGTAGTTTCCATGGCTTCCAGTTCTAGTCACTGCATGGTTAAACTTTCCCTCTTTCTGAGAGAAGCATGGACACTCTTTCTTGTCTTTGATACTGGCTGCAAGTATAATTGCATTATTAAATGTTCTATCTAGGAGATATACAGTCTGAATTGGCACCCTGATCTCCCTGGTCTCAGACTCCTAATCTCCAGAGATGTGAGAAATAAATATCTATCATTGAGAAGCCACACAGTTTATGGTATTATATGAAAGTAGTTCAAACTAAAAATACTCTATTTTGTGAAAAATGAGAATTATGTATACTTGGGGAATAAATATAAAGTGAAAATTTTTACGTTTGAAAAATGTTATGAATTATTGTGCATGGAATGCTTTTAAAGTTACTGCATGAGATGCTGTCAGCAACAAATACAATAATCTATGTGATATTAGCAATTTACTAAAAAATAAAACTTTTGTTTTTCAACAGAAACAAACTATATAAATCTGTGTATGGTTAAGAAATGGAGTCCTTGATTCTCGAAAGGAAAAATTACATCATCTTCTATCATGTTCCCATAAAGCTTCTGTTTATTTTTATACATAAGGCAAAAATTATTGTTATAAAGCTTTGGCGAACCACACTATAGAATTTTTAAGACTTCCTTGGTCCTAGCAGGTAACAATAAGGTTTCAAGACAAATTTTCTTGCCATGACCAGGTCAGTAACTTGGCCATAGAAGTCCAAAACTAGTAATGCAAAAGTAATTCTAAGCGAAAGCCTAAACAAAGATTAGAGAATTGGTTGTTACGTATTTCAAAGTTAGAAAAAGAAAATAAATGAAAAACAATGAAAAATATTTTAAAATAGAATTGAAAATTGGAGTTTATTATATTGCAGCTCGAGTTGGATAAATTTTTTTCTTTGTTTGTTTTAGCTAAGAAACAAAGAGTCTCTTTCTTTGTCAATTGTTTAGCTAATATTTACCGGTCTGTTTGTAACACTCATGCTTGAGTGTGGGTGTGTGCTAGCTATTTAGTGTTTGTATTGATGGCGATGCTATCTGGTATGTATAGTACCTGTGATGTGAAGATATATTAGGACAAATTCATACTCAACTTATTCACCAATGTGTCCTCAGAGCCTAGACATATTACCTTTAAAATAATATATATTAAAATTTAAATGGTAAATAAATATATATGGGTACAGGGTTGAAACCTACCATTTATCTAAAAAGAATCATAATTAATATATTTCCAAAGAGCAATATGTTATTTTTTCACTTATTGTCAACAAGGCTGCTAGAGGAAGCTCCCTGTGTGCTGGTTAGTGTCAGCAAGGGTGAACGAAAGCATGGTTGGATGCAGGATTCAGATGAATGTTCACAAACATGTGTGCCTGGCAACTGATGTCTTCTCTCAGCTGGGGAGTCAAGTAGAGTCCTATACTGAAAAACCTACACATGACCCCTAGAAGCACCTGCCCTGTATTGTCTTTTATGAAGATGCTTAAAAATTCCAAATAAAGTGTACGTCACATATACATAACAGAATATGAACTGTGAACTCAGACCCAAGAATTACTCTATGGTGTCTTTATGTCCAGGTTACATAACAATGTATTTCCTATACCATGAATATGTGTTATCTTTTTAATTTTACCATTAAAGGCACTATACAAAACTTTCTTTAATAGGACATGCATTATGACATTTATTAAAATGCATTTAATAACATTATGGCAAGTCAGCTTTGTAAAAGTAGTTAGGTTATTTATAGTTGCCTCCTTCATCTTTTAAATCAGACTTGGAATAATAATGTGACTTTTGATTAGAAGCTGTAATGATTATATATTAATATATTGCATTAACTTAAGCAAAACTTCCTTACATTAAAAATAAGAATTGTGATATTTGACAAGTTTTCCCATTAAATATCTATGTATCTGTGAAAAATGAAACTCATCTTTCAGTTCAGTTCAGTCGCTCAGTCGTGTCTGACTCTTTGTGACCCCATGGACTGCAGCACGTCAGGCTTCCCTGTTCATCACCAATTCCTGGACCTTGCTCAAATTCATGTCCACCGAGTTGGTGATGCCATCCAACCATCTTATTCTCGGTTGCCCCCCTTCTCCTTGTGCCTTCAATCTTGCCCAGCATCAGGGTCTTTTCCAATAAGTCAGTTATTCCAATGAATCAGTTCTTTGCATCAGATGGCCAAAATATTGCAACTTCAGTTTCAGCATCAGTCCTACCAATGAATAGTCAGGACTGATTTCCTTTAGGATTGACTGGTTTGATCTTCTTGCAGTTGGAGGGACACAAGAGTCTTCTCCAACACCACAGTTCAAAAGCATCCATTCTTTGGTGCTCAGCTTTCTTTACGGTCCAATTCTCACATCCATACATAACGACTGGAAAAACCATAACTTTGACTTGATGGACTTTGTCAGCAAAGTAGTGTCTCTGCTTTTTAATATGCTGTCTAGGTTGGTAATAGCTTTTCTTCCAACCAGCAAGTGTCTTTTAATTTCAATGCTGAAGCCGCCATCTGCAGTGATTTTGGAGCCTTGTAGTCTTGGTTTATTTTTTCTTTTCTTATTGGTTTTAGTAACTGTTAAACTCATGATAAGGGCAGGTAAGATGTAATAGGAGCCTAGGGGGTTACTGTCTATAGGGTTACACAGAGTCAGATATGACTGAAGTGACAAAGAGCATGCACATAGTTATTTGAAGATGAAAGATGATCTGCTGCTGCTGCTGCTGCTAAGCTGCTTTAGTGGTGTCCAGCTCTGCGACCCCATAGACGGCAGCTCATTAGGCCACACCATCCCTGGGATTCTCCAGACAAGAACACTGGAGTGGGTTGCCATTTCCTTCTCCAATGCACGAAAATGAAAAGTGAAAGTGAAGTCTCTCAGTCATGTTCTACTCTTAGCCACCCCATGGACTGCAGCCTACCAGGCTTCTCCGTCCATGGGATTTCCCAGGCAAGAGTATTGGGGGGGGGGGGCATTGCCTTCTCCAAAAGATGATTACCCACCCCAAATTTGGTTTATCCACCGAAACTAATGATGTCACACATGCAGATCAAGTAGGTGTGATGAGTTGTTACTGACATAAAGATTCTTTCTGTGATGCAGAGGTAACTCCCACATGGTTTGAAAACCAGACTGAGAGGGCGGGGAAGAAAACTACCTTGTTTCTGGTTGTTAGAAGCTGGGGCAGGGGTAGCATTCCCATGTGCAAGGGCTAAAGGAAGGGATGCCTAGGATTTCTTATCTACTTGCCCAAATGTAGAGGGGGAGGGGAAGAGGAAAGTGTGAAGCTTAAGAGCTGTCAGGACCCATCTTTTAAAAACTGAGCCATGCTCTTTAATACAAGGAGACACTTGATATCTTTCATATATCATATGTATGCTTTTCTAGGCATAATGTGGAGAGCCCTCAGAGTCAAAGCCCTTGATTTCAGAACACAAGTAAAAATTATCTTTGTGCTGAAGCATCTCGCTTGTGTGACCACCTGAGTTACTGAAGAAACGTCTTACACTCTATAATGGGCTATGTAGTGATACTCACCTTTTTTGATACATGAACTCTTTTGATCATCAGAGACCTTTGAATTTGGGAAGTATTTGTTCCATTATACAGATCATTCAGTTCAGTTCAGTATCTCAGTCATGTCTGTTTCTTTGCAACCCCCATGGACCACAGCATACCAGGCCTCCCTGTCCATCACCAACTTCCAGGTTTAACCAAACTCATGTCCATTGAGTCAGTGATCCCATCAAACCATAGCATGCTCTGTCTTCCCCTTCTCCTCCTGCCCTCAATCTTTCCCATCATTGGGTCTTTTCAAATGAGTAGCTCTTTGAATCAGGTGGCCAAAGTTTTGGAGTTTTAGCTTCAACATCAGTCCTTCCAGTGAACACCCAGGACTGATTTCCTTTAGGATGGACTGGTTGGAATGCCTTGAAGTCCAAGGGACTCTCAAGAGTCTTCTCCAATACCACAGTTCAAAAGCATCCATTCTTTGGCACTCAGCTTTCTTTACAGTCCAACTCTCATATCCATACATGACTTCTGGAAAAACCATAGCCTTGACTAGATGGACCTTTGTCGGTAAAGTAATGTCTTTGCTTTTTAATATGCTGTCTAGGTTGGTCATAACTTTTCTTCCATGGAATATGAGTCTTTTAATTTCATGGCTGCAGTCACCATCTGCAGTGATTTTGGAGCCCAGAAAAATAAAGTCAACCACTGTTTCCCCATTTATTTGCCATTAAATGATGGGACCGGATGTCAATATCTTAGTTTTCTGAATGTTGAGCTTTAAGCAACTTTTTCACTCTCTTCTTTCACTTTCATCAAGTGACTCTTTAGTTCTTCTTCAATTTCTGCCATAACGGTGGTGTCATCTGCCTATCTGAGGTTATTGATATTTCTCCTGGCAATCTTGATTCCAGCTCATGCTTCATCCAACCCACAGTTTCTTATGATATACTTTGCATATAAGTTAAATAAGCAGGGTAACAACATACAGCCTTGACATACTCCTTTCCTGATTTGCAACCAGGCTGTTGTTCCATGTCCAGTTCTAACTGTTGCTTCCTGACTTGCATATAGGTTTCTCAAGAGGCAGATCAGGTGGTCTTGTCCCATGTCTTTCAGAATTTTCCACTGTTTGTTGTGATTCACACAATCAAAGACTTTGGAATAGTCAATAAAGCAGAAACTTTTTTTTTTTTAACTCTCTTGCGTATTCCATGATCCAGCAGATGTTGGCAATTTGAAGTCTGGTTCCTCTGCCTTTTCTAAAACCAGCTTGAACATCTGGAAGTTCATGGTTCACGTATTTCTGAAGCCTGGCTTGGAGAATTTTGAGCATTACTTTACTAGTGTGTGAGATGAGTGCAATTGTGAGGTAGTTTGAGCATTCTTTGGCATTGCCTTGCTTTGGGATTGGAATGAAAACTGACCTTTTCCAGTCCTGTAGCCACTGCTAAGTTTCCCAAATTTGCTGCCATGTTAAATGCAGCACTTTCACAGCATTATCTGTGAGGATTTGAAATAGCCCAACAGGTATTCCATCACGTCCACGAGCTTTGTTCATAGTGATGCTTCCTAAGATTGACTTGACTTCACATTCCAGGATGTCTGGCTCTAGGTGAGTGATCACGCCATCGTGATTATCTTGGTCATGAAGATCTTTTTTTGTACAGTTCTAGGTATTCTTGCCACCTCTTCTTTTTTTTTTCCTTTTTTGGTTTGTTTGCTTATTTATTTTTACTTTACAATACTGTATTGTTTTTGCCATACATTGAAATGAATCCACCACAGGTGTACATGAGTTCCCAATCCTGAACCCCCTTCCCACCACCCTCCCTATATCATCTCTCTGGGTCATCCCAGTGCACCAGCCCCAAGTACCCTGTATCCTGTATCAAACTTAGACTAGCGATTTGTTTCTTACATGATAGTAAGAAACTCTCTTGCTTTTCATGTTTCAATGCCATTCTCCCAAATCATCCCACCCTCTCCCTCTCCCACAGAGTGCAAAAGTCTGTTCTTAATATCTTCTGCTTCTGTTAAGTCCATACCATTTCTGTGCTTTATTGATCTCATCTTTGCATGAAATGTTCCCTTGGTATCTCTAATTAACTTGAAGAAATCTCTCATCTTTCCCATTCTATTATGTTCCTCTATTTCTTTGCACTGATCACTGAGGAAGGCTTCCTTGTCTCTCCTTTCTATTCTTTGGAACTCTGCATTCAAATGGGTATATCTTTCCTTCTCTCCTTTTCTTTTCACTTCTCTTCTTTTCACAGCTATTTGTAAGGCCTCCTCAGACAGCTGTTATGCCTATTTTTTTTTTTATGGGTATGGTATTGATCCCTGTCTCCTGTACAATGTCACAAACCTCTGTCACTCATTCATTAGGCACTCTGTCTATCAGATCTAGTCCCTTAAATCAATTTTCAGTTCCACTGTATAATCACAAGCGATTTGATTTAGATCTGACAAATATAAATTAAAAATATTACTAGTAATTGCTAATTTGAAAGTTGAATATATTTCAGGTTGTATTTATGGGAAGTATCAGCAATTATCTCATTTATTCCAAAAGCTTTACCTAAATCATTGCCATATATATCTGTGATAGTTTCCCCAATCTGTCATGGAATTTATCTCTCTGTTTCTTCTGCTCAAAATGGCTCACTTGCCTTTTCTGCATGCATAATGATACATTAACCTTCAAACTCTAGCTCAGGTACAACTGACAGAGCTGGTTGCCTCCTCCCCTGACTCTGAACAGTAACTGTGTCCTAGCATCTGCCACGTGGGCTGGCCTTGGACCACCTCACAGGCAGAGAGTAACTCTACTTTGTCTTTGTAATTCCACAACTCAGAATGTCACTTGGGTTCAGTGGAAAGTAAACAATTTTTTTTTTTCTTGAATCAGTCATTCCCAAGGCTGCTGTGTGTACCCATGCAGGTTTCATGCACTGCATAGTTCTAGGGACCACAATTCAGGAAGATTGAATAGGATGCCCTGCATCTATATTAAGTAGCAAAAGAGCATTTATTGTCCATGATGGAATCTGGCAATATATTCAATCTATCACCAATGGATACTTTTAATCAGGAACTATAAGAAGCAAGAATTGGAGTGACTAAGTATATGATACTTTTGAACATTTTTGTCAAACTCACCATCTTAAAAGTTTATGATTTGATAAGTCAGGAAATAGTCTAAGAAATGTTAATTAATGTGCCCAAGAGAGCAAAATTTAAAGTGGAAGAGAAGAGAGGAGATGTGTGCTTAGGCATGTCTGTTTCTGACTCTTTGTGACCCCATGGACAGCAGCTCACCAGGCTTCTCTGTCCATGGAATTTTTCAGGCAAGAATACTGGAGTGGGTTGCCATTTCCTACTCAGGGATCTTCCCAACCCAGGGATTGAACCCATGTCTTTTGGGTCTCCAGCATTGACAGAAAGATTTGTTACCACTGTGCCACCTTGGAAGTGCGAAAAGGTGTGTCTTAAAGTCATACTTGCTGGGGCTGTATGATTTATATTGATTTTGGTCCTAGGAATTTACATATGAATTACAACTTGCAGGTTTTTAGAAACAGCTCAGTACTTTTCTGAAAGATCACAATGCAGATGTTGACTAATGATTTGCCAAGAGTGGAGGTGGACATAATCCAGAGGGATTAATCAGGCATAGGACTTATCCCTTAAATAATTTCCATAGACTAAAAAGCATAATTATGTAAATAACTCTAGAGAGCTCTACTTGACTTTCTTGACAAGAACTAACCAGCAGTAATGAGTGGAAAGAAAGAAATTTCAAAACAGGATCACTTTCTCATGTTAACTACAAATTGGCACTTGCCAAGAGCATTTGCCAGCAACTGAACGACAACAACAACAAAGGCATTTGCCATTTGCCTGTGTAGAGACTGAACCCTGTGCTGCTACGGCTGCAGACCTTCAATAGCTTCTAAGGGGAATTCAGGGTGGAAAATGATCCTAGTCCTTGCGTCCCTTCATAATTAGAAAGACAGTAAATTCCTTCATGGTGATATAAGTTCCTAGCAGAAAACCTTTTGTAAAATAAGCACTTGATTGCATCGAGCTCCTCCTTCACCAAAATTTTATATATTGACCTTCCCTCACTGCCTCTTTTGAGCAGTCTCTTAGAGCTATCTGAGGTGCTGTCTCCTGGACTGCAGTGCTCATTTTGCCCCAAATAAAAGTTAATTCTCAACTCTCAATTCTCATATTGTGCAGCTTTTTGGTCAACACTGACTCAGCTGGTAAAGAATCCACTTGAGACCTGGGTTCCATCCCTGGGTTGCGAAGATACCCTGGAGAAGGGAAAGGCTACCCACTACAGTATTCTGGCTTGGAGAATTCCATGGACTGTATATTCCATGGGGTCACGAACAGTTGGACACGACCGAGCTACTTTCACTTTCATTTTTTCATATCAATCCAGAGTTGACTATGATGCTGCTTAAATTTGGCTGCTTAGCTGAAATTTAGGGGCCATAACATGTTGACTCAAATTCTGTGAGTGGGCTTATGTATCTATTCACTAGGAAGTAAGCTAAAAAAAGAGCTGTTTCTGTATGGCTTAGCTTTATATCTTTTAAAACTTGAAACGTTTCTCAAAGATTATAGTTAAAAAACTTCAACTGGCAAAGAAAAAAAAGTGTATACAAATACAGATGATGATGAACTTGGAAAACACTGCCTGATGCAGATAGACAGACAAAATAAAACTACTGTTAAACTAATAAATATGATCTCAAGTACTAAAATAGGTGATTCAGAAAACTTTCCACTTGCCTTTGTTTTACATAGCAGGTGGTGCTTTGTCTGGTTTGATTGTGTTTTAATTGAGAGAATATGTTCTGCTTTATCAACAGCTGTTGTTATTACCATTACTTAAGAGATAATATTTGACAGGGAATTAGGAGGCAGATTGCAAAACATTCCTTATAGAATGTTTAAAATGAAAAATAGCCAGAAAGTCATTTAATCTCAGCTACATTTAAATATTGTTCCTTTTAGTGATTTTGAAAAATGTATCAATTGTTTTTGCATTTTGAATAAGCACTATATATGACCCTTTGTTACAGAAGAAAATGCAGTTATATAGAAACTGTTTTATATAAATGTAAAAAATACTCTCTTTATCAAAAATATAATATCAAAAAAGGTCTTTAATGACAATAAGTATAGTTTGATTATCAACAAAAATAACAATAAACTCATGTACCCTTAATTAGACTACATAAAGTGTTAGGTTATTTCTTATTTTTACAACTGATTTTGGTCTATGAATCTCTAAGCCCAGTGATACATGCTCATCATTTTGCTCTGCCTATAGCATGGTAGAATATATTAGTGCTCATTCATCTTCATTACCCTCTCTGTGGTACCAGTCCACATAAGAGTGTTATACAATGTTTCCCTGTTGAATCTTACACACAGCTATAACATAATTCACCCAATTGAATGAGAGAGGGAATGACATATGTTATTTACGGACTGAGGATTAAGAAATAGTGAATGTTTTACCACATTTTGTTTTCCTTTTTTTCTGAAATTATGGAAGTCTGTATTGAGAGGGAGCTCCATTTGCTACTGCAAAATGGGCATATAGGATGAATGATGATTACATTTTTTTGTAAATTGTTAAGATTCTTTTGGATTGTTTTATTAGCATAATGTAGCTTTTTTCTGGGAAAATTTTATAAACTGTTTTTATTATTGTTAATCTTTTTTGATGTTGTTGTGTTCATGTGTGATATATGAAAACAGACTTTCATTAGCTTCCTTCTTTACTAAGTTAGTTGCAAGTGAATTTTTTTTTTTTTTTTAATCATGGTGCTTCATTTTGTTTGCTTCATTCAAATTCTATCATGTGATTTGGTCACTTTCCTAAATAAAAGAATTTATCAAAATTTTGCCCTATTCTAAATTTTCCTCCTCCACTTTACTTAGTTTTGATGTATGCTTTGTGTCTGTGTTTGTGCGTTTGGAGGGAGAGGAGGAATTTGGTTTTGATTTCCACCTTAGATCTTTGATCTTTTCTTACAAACACCTATTTACTACATGTCCTTCTTGATGATGTCTTGTTTGCCCAGACTTCAGACTTTCCATCTTCACTACAGTTCTTTTTGGTCATGTAAAGAATTTTTTCCATATCCTTTTATTTCTTGAGGATCAACTAACTTAGCACAGGTCCATTATTCTGTGTCTTTACCAGGCTCACCCATGATACTTAACAGATCCATATACAAACTTATGCTGAGCAGCACGTTTTTCACACATGCTCTTGTTTTAACGATAGAATCCGGCCACTGTGAAGGGTAGGAGCTCCATGCTCTTTCTATCTATTGTTCTATCATAACCGTTCAACCTTACCAAGGACAAGTCAATGAATTTATTTTTAAATGTTGAAAGTAGGATGGTATATATCACTTGCCCTCTGATATTTTGTGAAGCCCTAGTAACATTTTGTTCTCACATTTTAGATTATGTAAGAAATGAATAGATCTGGGATCAAGGGAGATTTTAAACTAGTTTACAACTTTTTTCATTGCTTGTAAAAGTATGCAACAAAACCCAAGATTCTGTCATTTTAAAATAGAACACCTAGTAAGCTTTGATAGATGCATTTCAGGTGTGCCATGCCATTCTGAAGTGAAACATCAACTTTATGTTGACCTAATGTTGCTCCTAATCACTAATAATCCTTGGATGACATAGCACATCAATGTAACACAAACTGCACTAAAGCATGTACTTGTATCTAGTCCTAAAAAATTAGATAAAAGTGCTAGGCTTGACCCTGGGGTAAGTCTCTTGAGCATGAGTTGTCAAGGAAATTTTTAAAAATTGTTTTAAAAGACTCACAGCAGGCTTATTTTTCTATCTGTTGTATTTTGATAGTGATTATAAAATGTTTAATAGATTAAGTTTTGAGTTTATAAAATAAAACAAAATACAATTTTATTTTTAATACAATGATAAACATAATGCATAGAGTACTCATTAAAATGACAGAGTTTTATTTGCATATAACTCTACTTATCTTTAAAATGACTTCCCAAGTGGTACAGTGGTAAAGAACCCATCATCCAATGCAGGAGACCTGAGTTCGATCCTTGGTTCAGGAAGATTCCCTGGGGAAAGAAGTGGCAACCCCCTCCAATATTCTTGCATGGGAGATCCCACAGACAGAGGAGCCTGGCAGGCTATAGTTCATGGGGTCTCAAAGAATCAGATATGACTGAGCAACTGAGTAGGCATGCACCTTTAAAATATTCCACAAATATATTTATATGCATTTGTTGAAGATCAGATTATTATGTGTTTCTCCTAATTTAATTATAACAGACATGTTTCCCTTCCTATAATTGATAACTCACACTCAACTGTATGTTTAAAAGTGAAAGAGCTGAGACAGTCATTTCAGACCCAATTATAATTCTCTTAAGTAAAATTTAAAATATTTCAGATAAAGGAAACAGGAAGGCAAGGTTAACACTAATAGAGAAGATAGACTACACTCAGTGAAGTCTTCATGAAAAAAAAAATGGCATATGAATTTAGAAGAAATTTTATATATAAGAGATAGGGAAAATACTCATAGGTACATGCATTAGTCTGGCAAGAATTCATGATATGCCACCTCAAAACTTGCTGCTTTACTTTACTGATGATTTTTTAGCTGAAGATATTTGAAAAAAAAAAAAAAACCAGCAAATACAGGGAAAACCTTTCTCTCAATTCCTCTTATTGGTTCAAAGACAAATTCTCTATTGGAAGCAAAATGTCACAAATACCCTTTCTGGGAGTTTCATTAACAGGAAAGAGTGACTCATCACAGAAGAGGGGGCTTGAAGTTGAACACACATCCAGACAAGCTTTGTCACAAGCTATTATATCCCCGATCTTCTAAAGGCCCATTTGTCTTTCCTAAAAGTGATATACTGTCTCTTGAATTACCTCCATTTCCCCTCCCGCTCCCTTGCATGCTGCGTTGCTTCAGTTGTGTCCGACTCTGTGTGACCCTATGGACTGTAACTCATTAGGGTCCTCTGTCAATGGGATTCCCCAGGCAAGAACGCTGGGGTGGGTTGTCATGCCCTCCTCCAGGGAAACTGTCCCAACCCAAGGATCAAACCCGTGCCTCTTACATCTCCTGCATTGGCAGGATGGTTCTTTACCTCTAGCACATCCACTCCCTTACTAAGATGGTGTATAGGCTCTTCCATGTCTCTGCTTTTTTCAGTTAGTCACCTTCTGCAATTCCCTCATGCATGTGGTACTAAAAATTAATAAACTTATGTATCTTTTGTCTTATTAGTCTGCCTCTCATTAATTTATTTCAACAACTATTGAACCTATGAGGGTAGAAGGAAAGTCTTTCCTCTCCTATTTATACTGGGGCTACAATCGGAAAATAACATAGATTGGTAGCATAAATGACAGAAATTTTCTCAATGAGAGTATTTAAGATTTCTAAACATTTTGTAGAAAGTGAGAAGGTAATTCTAAAATTTAGTTTAAAATGCAGTCTACAATAGTCAATATATTCTTGAGGAAGAATAAAACTAGAGGACATACACCCCAGATTTAATGAATTGCTGAAAAATCTAGCTATTAGCATCATGAAGTACTGGCATAATAATAGACAAACAATATCAATAGTACCAAAATTTACCTTTTTGGTTATTTTTTAAGTTAATATTTCAGAAGATAAGACGAGTGTCCACGGAATCGGTGTTCTTTTGGGGTGTTCTGTACAGACCCGTCCGGTAATAAATAAACCAGTGTGTGGTTTCTGTGAGTTGCCAACAATCCTGCATTGAAACTTTTTCAGTTCTTTCATTTTGAAGTTGGGTTTGATGGAATTTTTTTTTTTTTTTTTTTTTTTTTTCTGGCAACTTTGTTGGAAGGCATGCTATTCTTCCTGCCGTCTCTCCCCTTCAAGAAATATGAAAGCAAATGTTGGGAAGAACTGCTGTTTAAAAGATGAACCATGTCTGCCGTGAAAGTGTGTGGGTGTTTGTTGGTGTCCTGAGTGCCACATGCCAGTGCACAGAGGCAGGGATGGCCCTGGGCCCGAGATGCTGTGCTTGTGATGCTGACCTGCTCCACGCTCCTGTTGAAATCAGTGCCTGCCCCTCCTCACCACTGTCCAGCCTTACTGTTGTCCTCACAAATCAGTGAATAAAGTATGTGCTTCATTCATGTTAAAAAAATATATTTGACTGGGGTATAATTACTTTACACTGGTGTGTTGGTTTCTGCTGTACAATAACATGATTCAGCCATAAGCATACATGTATCCCTTCCATCTTGAGCCTCCCTCCTTTCTAGGTTGTCACAGAGCACCAGGTTGAACTCTCTGTGTTATACAGCAGCTTCCCTCTAGCTTCCTATTTTACTCATGATAGTGTATATATTTCAATGCTTCTCTCTCAATTTGTCCCACCCTCTCCTTCCCCTGTTATGTCCACAAGTCTGCTCTCTCTGTCTGCTTCTCACAAGCAGGTTCATCAGTATCATTTTTGTAGATTCCATAAATATACGTTAATATACGGTATTTGTCTTTCTCTTTTTGACTTCACTGTCTATAACAGGCTCTCCATACACTTGGACACTTGATTTTTATAAAAATTTAAACAGGGAAAATTATGTTAAAGCATTAAATTAATAAAAGATGTCAAGTCATGCAATTTTATCTCTATAATTGTAAAAAAATAAATAAAACTTGACAACTATTTTATACCATTCAATGAAACTGACAAAGCTTAGTTCATAGGGATAAGTGTAAAAAAAAATCTAAAGTATCTATGAGAAAACACAGAGGAATATCTATATGACATTGCAGTAGCTAAGGGCTTCTCAGGTGACTCAGTGGTAAGGAATGGTCACCTACACATTCAGGAGACATAGGAGACATGGATTTAATCCTTGAGTAGGGAAAATACCATGGAGAAGGAAATGGCAACCCACTCCAATATTCTTGCCTGGAGAATCCCGTGGAGAGTGAAGCCTCATGGGCTACAGATCATAAAGTCACAGAGAGTCAGACACAATTGAGCAACTGAACATGCACACATGCAGTAGATAAAGATCTCTAATACAAGAGTCAAAAACATAAAGAACTAGTCATAAAACAAACAAAAAAATTTAAAAATTGGCTTTATAATAGATTTTTTCCTCTATCAAAAACCTCATGAATAAAGTGAAAACACCAAAGAAATAGTGGAAGAAATTATACACTTGCTATGTGTTTATTTTGTAGGACTCAGATCATATAAATAATCTGGAATGCAGGAGATCTTGACTTGATTCCTGGGTCGGGAAGATCCCCTGGAGAAGGGATAGACTACGCACTCCAGTATTCTTGGGCTTCCTTTGTGGTTCAGCTGGTAAATAATCAGCCCGCAGTGAGGGAAACCTGAGTTCAATCTCTGGATTGGCAAGATCCCCTGGAGAAGGGAAAGGCTACTCACTCCAGTATTCTGGCCTGGAGAATTCCATGGGGACTGTATACCCCATGTGGTCGCAAAGAGTCGGACACAACTGAGCGACTGAACTGAACTGAACTAGGGGCTAGTTTTGACTGAAAAAGGGCAACAAACTGCCATTATGGGATGCTGAAAGAGTTCTGTATCTTCTGAATGGTTGTTACATAGGAGAATACTCATGTAAACATCATCATGTTGTATTTGTAGATTTAATTCATTTCATTCAATTTTCTATATATATTTTGGCCCTTAATTTTAATAAAGAAAGTAAATAGTTACAAATGTGGAAAATGTATCTCATACAACTACTCCTATAAACAAATTCATTTTCCCCCTGAGAAATGGAATATTCAAAAAGAAGAAATATTTTATTATCAAAATAATATATCCTTATTCTTGTCCCTAACCATTCACATTGACTTCCCAGGTGGCTCAGTGGTAAAGAACCCACCTGTCAATGCAGAAGATGTGAGTTCAAGCCCTGGGTCAGGAAGATCTCCTGGAGAATGAAATGGCAACCTGCTCCAGTATTTTTACCTAAGAAAGTCCATGGACAGAGGGCCTAATGAGCTATAGTCAATGGAGCCACAAGTCCAAAAGTCAGACAGGACTTACCAAGTAACAACAACAGCAAGCATTGACATAAAACAGGTTCAGCTTGTTCTTAAAAATCAATTTGAAGATAAATTATATAATAGAAATAGTATCAAGTATAGTCTCCTAGAGAACTTGCTATATAAATGCTTGCAGAGTAGACTTATGTACATAAAAAAATACCAAAAAAATAATCAAATATTTCCACAATGATATTTAAACACTAAAGAATAGCCAAATGATCTAGAACTTTACATAGTTATGCCATTTCAAAGTTATGTTAAAAGAGAAATGCACAGTTAGAGCAAGTCAAGTTCATTATCAGAAAACAGCCTGTCTCTTCAGACATAGCATTTATTTTCACATGTCTGTTTCACCTTTTGAAAAGTATCAGTCATTAGCAGAGTCTTCTCAGAGAGCTTTATTCTATTGTGAGATTCCTTACTTGATAAAAAGAATATTAAAATTACAAACAGACAAACTTTGATGTGGAAATTTAAAAAGCACATGGTAGACTTGGTTGCAAAATTTGCCATCTAATTAGTTATTAAGGATGCTTTGGCTCATACTTCCTCACTAATGGATCTGTCTTTTTACCAAGTGTCAGTCTTTATGGAAGGAACTCTTCCAAATAATGAGAACCTGCCAGTACATCCTTTTAGAAACTCATAATCAACACATGTATTGTTTCCTACATTTCATTTTTTTCCTTCTTTATGTAATATCAAAGGAACTCAAAGGATAATTATTATTTTTAAAATGGGGAAATTGAAGGTCACAGAGGTTAAAAGTCATGTTCAGGATTACAGTGAATAGGAAGCGATAACAAGGCTTGAAATAGACTTGACTGTGTTTCCAAAAGCTAAGCTTCATGGGAATATGAAGATAGATACTGTTGCTAAATTTTCTCAAAATCATTATGGAATTTTAAAATATTATCTTATGTATCACTTTTTGTACATAAGCCTGTGAATCGGTTCTTACCATGCTGAGCAAAAGAATTGATTTAGGGTCAAAAGTCACAGATTGGATATGGCACACATTTTTTTTTTTTAATTCTTTAGTTACTGTCTCTCTTATTGTGATCATCTACCATGAAAGATATTAAATTTGTTCTTAAAACACTAATGATAACCCCTGAAATTCTGTTATAATTTAAGCTAGTGTTTTAATATTCATAGAAGTAATAAATGATACTTTATATGTAGCAGGAGAAGAAAAGTACCTTCATTGTGAAGGATCTTACATACTGTTTCAAACTACATTATTCAAGAGAAAGGACTATAAATCATACAGATGGAGGCTAATGCAATTTACTAATCTAAATTTTTTTGGAGTATTTGACTTAACCACATTGAGAGGGATTCTGAAATAAAAAGAATTTACTACCAAATGCACCAATCAACCAAAAAATTCATAATGTAATGATGACAAACACTTAATGTGAAAAGAAGAAATACAGTGTTATTTCAAATGGGGTGATAGAGATGTTATAGGCTTCCCTGGTAGCTCAGATGGTAAAGAATCTCCCTGGAATGCAGGAGACCTGAATTCAATCCCTGAGTCGGAAGATCCTTAGGAGTAGGAAACGGCAACCCACTCCAGTATTCTTACCTGGAGAATCCCATGGACAGAGCAGCCTGGTGGGCTCACAAAGATCCTGACACAACTGAGCAACTAACACTTACTTATAGAGACGTTAAGAAAAAAATCAAATGAAAGTATTGATGACTTTTACTGTTCCATAATAGTGAAATTGTGCTGAGTACTTAAGCATCAACTTTAACAAAGTCTTCTTTCAACCAAATTAAAGTTTCTCAAAGATACTGATAGTGGTGAAATACTAAAATAATAATAGTAATGTAAATAATTTTGACATAATTTCGATATCAAATAAAACACATTACTCATTTAAAATTATGGTCAATTACTAATACATGTCTTATTTTTCATGTTTTTATATCTTGTTACCTAAACATGAAGTAAACACTAAATACTTATTGCAAGGCAAAAGAAGGCAATAGCCACCCGCTCCAGTACTCTTGCCTGGAAAATCCCATGGACAGAGGAGCCTGGTAGGCTGCAGTCCATGGGGTTGCAAAGAGTCAGACACTTACTAAGGGGCTTCACTTTCACTTCTCACTTTCATGCATTGGAGAAGGAAATGGCAACCCACTCCAGTGTTCTTGCCTGGAAAATCCCAAGGATGGCGGAGCCTGGTGGGCTGCCGTCTATAGGGTCGCACAGAGTCAGACACGACTGAAACGACTTAGTAGCAGTAGCAGCAGCACTAATATATGTCTTATTTTTCATGTTTTTATATCTTATTACCTGAACATGAAGTAAACACTAATTATTTATTGCAAAGCAAAACTTGGTATTTTGCACTGAAGAAGAAAAAATCTAAGACATGGAAATTTAAAACACTGTGTACTATTAGAACTTTTTTAAGACATTAAGTTCAGTTTTATCGCTCGGTCTGTACGACTCTTTGCGACTCCATGAACTGCAGCACTCCAGGCCTCCCTGTCCATCACCAACTCCCGGAATCCACCCAAACCCATTTCCATTGGGTCAGTGATGCCATCCAACCATCTCATGCACTGTCATCCCCTTCACCTCCTGCTCTCAATCTTTCCCAGCATCAGGGTCTTTTCCAATGAGTCAGCTCTTCGCATCAGGTGGCCAAAGTATTGGAGTTTTAGCTTCAACATTAGTGCTACCAATGAACACCCAGGACTGATTTCCTTTAGGATGGACTGGTTGGATCTCCTTGCAGTCCAAAGGACTCTCAAGAGTCTTCAACACCACAATTCAAAAGCATCAATTCTTCAGCGGTCAGCTTCTTTTATAGTCCAATTCTCACATCTATACATGACCACTGGAAAAATCATAGCCTTGACTAGAAGGACCTTTGTTGACAAAGTAATGTCTCTGCTTTTTAATATGCTGTCTAGGTTGGTCATAACTTTCCTTCCAAGAAGTAAGCATCTTTTAATTTCATGGCTGCCATCACCATCTGCAGTGGTTTTAAAGCCCAGAAAAATAAAGTCAGCCACTGTTTCCACTGTTTCCCCATCTATTTGCCATGAAGTAATTTACTTAACTTTATTTATATGATGTTTTTAATTTCCAGAAATCCAAAAATTAAATTATGAAAATATTTTAAATGAATTTAATTATAAATAGTAACCATAAACATAAATTTAATATATATGAAATAAATATAAAATCAACTATAACTATATTAAATACAACATTGAAAATTTAATAATTAAAATATGAGAACATCATTAATGCTCAAATATGTATTCTTGTTGCCTGTATGAAAGTTCTTTTGCAAAATGTTATGCTGCATGGATTTAGTTGTATTATTTTCTTAAGGGGGCTTATTTTTAAAAATGTATTTTCACATTGTTTGAATTTTCTCCCCAGTTATATTACCTCTATCTCATTTATCTTCAAGAATATCAGGAACAAGACAAATCTGGAAATTCTTTATACTTTTCATTACACACTTATATTTACTTTATACATTATTCATTAGTTCTATGTAATGAAGTCTATTAAAGTGACATGGACAGGGTACAAACATCTGTCAACTTTCTTGGTTGATAGATATCAGTCCTGAATACTGTTGGGAGTTTTTATACCCTAGCCCTTTTAAATCAATCTTTCTTTCAACTCCTTTTCTCCCTTTCATTCTCTTTTGTACGTATAACACATAAATTTCTTGATCTTCCCTTCTAAAAATATAACTAAACACATGTTAGCTAAATTTGATCAACAAACATAGTGGAACCTTTGTATATTATAAATATCATGATATGATAACTTTATTGGCATATAATTGTACTTTCATAGGCTTAGTCTTACTTGTCATGAAGTAAATTTTAAAACATAAAAAGAGTTTTAAAAACTCAAAAATGGGAAAATATAAGAATTTCCTCTAATGGAAATTTGCTTATTTTGTTAAAAACTGGATATTTATAATAGGTGTTTAATCTTCTGCTAAGCAATTGTTATGAATTGCATTTTATTACCTTTCAAATTATATTTCTTATTGTTTCCCAGAATTGTGATCTCAATGAAAGCAGGATTTTTCTCTCTTTTTTAGGCTTTTTAAACACTGTAGTTTCATTAATTTGGCTTCCCAGGTGGCTCAGTGGCAAGGAATCCACCTGTAATACAGGAGACACAGGTTCTATCCCTGTGTTGGGAAGATTCGCTGGAGAAGGAAATGTCAACCTATTCCAGTATTCTTTCCTGGGAAATCCCACGGACAGGGGAGCCTGGTGGGCTATTGGCCATGGGGTAGCAAAACAGTCAGACATGACTAAGAATTTGAATGACAATGGTTTCATTACTTACAACAGTAATTGACAAAATGTAGGCCCTTAGGAAATTTAACCAGATAACAGGATATATCCAACGATTATTTCTGAATAATAAATTAGTAAATACATAAATCAAACATTAGAGCTGGAATTCCTGCTAAAATATAATCTATAGAAACTAAATAACTCTCCTTTGAAAACTGTCTTGTGTAACATTGAAAATTTGGAATCTGATTTATCTTTTTTATTCTTTCACTATAAATCTGAATTGATATTTCAAAATAAATATGAATATGTCTCATTTACATATTCTTATACTGTTAAAGAGCTCAAATTTGTTATAATTTGAAACATGAAGCATGCTTCTGGAAATAACCAATAATCTTTATTGAAATAAAGTTAAGTTAAATTTCTATCCTGTCATTGTTTATGTTTGTAAATAATAATTATGGGTAAACTCATATGCATATTTATTATATTAATAAAAGTTCGATTCTTCTTAGCTAAAGTCTATAGACTGAAAATTCACTGAATTAAGACTTTAAACAAGATTTAATATTTTACTTCTGCATTCCAAATGTATCATGCTCCTTTTAATATTAAATTAAAGTGATATTAAATTACTGATTAACACTTACCATATCATACGTGTTCAGTCTTGTATTCTGCCAGGCTCCTCTGTCTAAAGAATTGTCCATGCCAAAATACTGGAGCAAGTTGACATTTCTTTCTCAAGGGGATCTTTCTGACACAGGGGTTATACCTGCGTCTTTTGTGTCTCCTGCATCTCTTGCACTGCCAGGCACGTTCTTTACCATCTGAGTCATTGGGGAAGCCCAAAACTACCAACGGAAACACTTAAATTCCAACTATAATGTCCCACAAATTACTCACAAATTTGTAACAGAAATAATAAAAAAAATACTCTCCTCTTTAAAAATAATGAAAACTGTCTATGAATGTACATATTCTTGAGTTACATTTTATTTTATCAATACTATGGTTGATCTCATTTGATATTAATATGCTATATTTATAATGACATTGTTTACAACATTCTTAAATATAGGGTGCTTAGTTTATTTATTTATTTTTTCTTAATCACCTATAAGGCATTAAACTAGCTGCTGGAATAAAATTTCTAAAATTCCTAAACACTCTAGAAGAAGATAATATTGTTATATTTGCAAAGCTAGTCTCCTTCATGTATCATATTAGGTTTTGACAATTCAATCTATTACAAGAACTCTTTGTTGATTGGATTTATCTCTTTAAATTCAATTTATCTCCACCTAAGTGCTACTGTTCTTGACACATAACATGATTTACCTGGATATTAGAGATAAAGTCTGATAATATTTCATCACCTGCTTGAATATTTGTTATATGATATCAAATATTCCTTTATATTTCAAAAAAGCATTATAAATAATTTGCTTTGAGTTGGAAAAGAAAAATGTATAACAAATACCTAATACAATATTTTCCTTTCTTTTCATATTTAAAAAAAATTAGTTATCCTTCTCACCAAGTTTCTCAAAAATCATAGTTCATTTTAGTACTATCAAGTCTTCACATGTACAAAAGATTATTTGAGTAACCACTAGAAGAAGGAAGAAGTGAAAACAGAAACTATTAAAAGCATTTCCTCTAGGAAACTGGGCTACTTGCTGGGAATGGTGAAGTAGGGGATTATCACTTTTATTATAAATTGATTAGGCTTCATGCCTTAAAAAATCAGATACAAATTCTACTTTGAACAGCAATTATAAAATACAAATTCTCAAATATCTGGATTTCAAAAACATTTTTAAATTTTATATTAGCTATGCATAAATGCTAAGAAAAAAATAAACTATCACATATTCCAGAGAGTGATAAAGGAGCAGACGTTTGACAGTTAAGAAAAACTTGTTGAACAACAGTTCCCTATTTCCCACTTCCCTTGGAATTTCATAACCACAGTTCTACTCTCTGCTTCTGAGTCTGACTATTTTAGGTGCCTTATGTAAGTGAAATCATGCAGTATTTCTCCTTCTGTGACCAGCTTATTTCATTACCATAAGGTCCTCCAGGTTCATTCGTGCTGTCACATATGGCAGAACTTCCTCCTTTTTTAAGCCTGAATAGTTTATGTAAAATGAATTAGTTCTAGAGATCTGTTGTACAATACATCTCCTATAGTTAGAAATACTGTATTGTGCACTTAAAAATTTATTAAGTAGGTAGATTTCATGTTGAATGTCTTTACCACAATCAAAAAAAAAAAAAAAAGACCTGTTCCTGCTGGAAAGGTGAAGTGGATACACAAATGAAGGAGTCAGCCTTAGGAAGGTCTGGTGGCAGACTATTCCATCAGAAGAAAACAGAAAATATATCTTTACAGTGGAATAATATATTGAACAATGACCATGGGAAAAGGGGAAATGAAGTGAGAACAGAGGAGTAAAACAGGTCAGATCAGGTTGGATTGGGCCTTGGAAGATATGTTTAAATTTTAATCTCCTTGAGAATTCCAATAAAGTTCTAATTCCAATGAGAATTCACTGCAGTTTTTGAAAAGAAAAATCATGTGACCTAATACATATATTAAAAATACAAAAATATCATTCTAAAAAATGAAGAAAGAATTCTGGAGGGAAAAAAGTTGCAAATAGACATATACTTAACTACTTTAGTGGATCTTTATAGGTTTCACAGGCCAAAAATCTTCAAGGATGCTCTATAAATGGGCTTTACTTAATTATGTTTTTCCTGTCTTGGATAGTGTCTTTGGTTGGTCATCCTATTCCTGGGTGGTGATATTGAATTTCTAAGTAAATTATGTCACTTTATTCAGTTCAGTTCAGTTCACTTAAGTCGCTCAGTTGTGTTCGACTCTTTGCAACCTCATGAATTGCAGCACGCCAGGCCTCCCTGTCCATCACCAACTCTCGGAGTTCACTCAGACTCACGTCCCTCGAGTCAGTGATGCCATCCAGCCATCTCATCCTGGGTCGTCCCCTTCTCCTCCTGCCCCCAATCCCTCCCAGCATCAGAGTCACTTTATTAAGGGCATCTAATTATTGTCAAAGTAATTGTGAAGAATCTCTAACATCTAATCCATGCTCCACAAATCTTTCTAGATAAAATAAAAATGTCTAAGTGCAGAGCTGCTTTCCAGATTATTAAAAAAACAACAACAACAACAAAAAATGAAGCATTAAATACAATTTTTTTCTAAGATTCCCCCAAATGACATAAACCTAACTAAGAAGATGGAAAAAAGAATTTGAAAAACCACTTGAGAGTCAGGGTGTAAATAGAATAACAATGTGGAAGTGAACACGAGAACTGTAGCTGCAAATGATGGCAAGTAATCTCAATGCTGAACCAAGAGATTTGAAAATGTTTCCCAAGATAGAAGTTACATTTTTCCTATCATGTTTTGTGTTACCTGCTTATAGTAAATTGTGGAGAGAGAGAGACAGAAAGAAAGGAAGAAATGATAGGTATGGGAAAGGAAGAAGGAAGTTCTTGAAAGGTTTTATGTCATTTCCATTCATTTGTTGTTGTTGTTGTTCAGTTGCTGACTAACATCCAACTCTTTGCAACCCCATGGACGAGAGCACTCCAAGTTTCCTTGTCCTTCACTATCTCTTGAGGTTGTCTCAGATTCAAGTCAATTGAATCAGTGATGCTATCTAACTATCTCATCCTCTACCATCCTCTTCTCCTTTTGTCTTTAATCTTTCCCAGCATCAGGGTCTTTTCCAGAGTCAGCTCTTTACTTCAGGTGGTCAAAGTATTGGAGCTTCAGCATCAGTCCTTCCAAAGAATATTCAGGGCATACACTAACAGCAATTCATGCTAATCAGAAAGGACAATAGTGAATACAGTTAGAGAGTTTCCTCAGAACTCTAACTAAAATTAAGGTGTAAGCTCAGAAGTTAAAATGTAGATATTTGTCTGTTATATTACTATCTAAACAGTTTTACTGCTGAATATGCATTAAACTTACTATAACTCTACTTAAAAGAAAAAAGAAAAAAATATTGGAAGCTTGAATCTGTGAAATCTACCATAAAGAGAATACTCGGATGTTTTCATACATGTTCATTATCTGTTCCTTCACACTGCTCTATTCTTCCTGGCTTTCTCCAACCATGAAATAAATTTCAAGGCTCAGTTTAAAATGCATCTCCCCAGTAGTAAACGTTTTTTTTTCCATTGCTTTCACAATAGAAAACTATAAATTAATGCATTATCTTTCTTATTTTATATTGTAATCTTTTCTTGGCATACTTTCCCAAGCCCCACCTTCCTTCCTAGTGCACACACATTTGAACTGGAACAAATTACAAGGTTTTTTGTGGAAGATGGTATCACTGATATAGTTGGATGAGAGCTTTATGTTTCCTCTCTCCCTTAAACTTTACCAAGTGGATACTAAAATTAAAGCAAGTAACAGAAAAACTCACCACCACACATACCTATATTTATGAGTAAAAAAGACAAAAAAAACTTATACAGTCTGTTCTAATGATTTAGTAAGTTCTTAGCCTTCTAGACTTTATCCACCTTCATAGATATCCTACAATTCATGTAGGATTTGCTTCTGACACAAACGAAATCCTTTTAGAGCAAGATGAAATTAATTTCTATAGAGATTCAAGTGACAAAATTATCAGAATCTAAGCCCTAGAGCAATAACTCCATTTACAACTGTGTATATTATATTAAGTTTTTTCTGTAAATACAAAGTCAGAGATGTTTTTATATTTCCAAAAAATCAAAAGTTTTCAGATAAAGATTTAAGTAAAATAAAAAGCCACAGAGATAACATAGAAAAAGATAACATAAAAAATATGCAGTAGATTTAAAATTTTATATTGAAATATATCACAAAACACTTTAGACTGAGGTTTCTCAACCTTGGCACTATACCACTTTGGATCAAAATAAGGTTTGGTTGATGGGAAGGATGTCTTCCACACTGCAGGAAAGTTAGCTTCGTCCTGGTTTCTACATGCTAAATGTTAACAGGAAAAATTCTGTTGTGACAAATAAAAATGTTCCCAGACACCACCAAATGTTTCTTGGGAACAAATTAGCCCCCCGCCCCACCCCATCTAAGATCCAATGCCCTAGGTCAGTAAATCAATTTAAGATTATTTTTTGTTAATTTCTGGAAAAACATAGCCTACAAAAATTGACAAAAGAAGAAATTAAAATGTTAAATAATTCTTTACTCATGGTAACAAATCAAAAAATCCTGAAGCCCCTACCCTTTTCCACACCACCCCCCTCCCCACCAATCTTTTCAATCAAATAGTATTTCTAATTGGACCACTGCACAGTGGATTTTTACTGCGCCAATTCAGCTGGACTGACACTGTCTTTTTCCAAAATTTTTTCCTACATAATTATAGCTTAGCTAAATGAAGTAGTTGGCAAGAAATTTGGAATACAGAACTATGTAGCAGACTATTATTTTTACACTAAGAAGTTTTTTGTTGTTGTTTTTGTTTCTTCATTTTTATGGACTCAAAATTGGACTGTAAAACTTGGAGCAAAAATAAAAAAACAAACTGATGAGTTCACAGTACTAATTTTCCTGCCCACATCTCCTATAAGGGAACTGAAAACTTCTACGACTACCATATAAAAAAGCATCATCTTATATAGCTGTAGTGCTTATATTTATGAAAATCATACCTAAATTATAAAGTTCCAGGTGGCTGAATCACAATGTAAATTGAATTCCCAAGTTTGCAAAAATTGTTATGATAAAACATTTAGAGCTTTGATTGGGAAGGATTAGGGCCTTAAATATTAAGAGTGAGGCATATGGAAAGATCCCCAATATGCTTGGAAAATTAAACATTTAAACTCTCATAAACTTCCTTTCTTTTAGAATTATCTCTTCAACCTCTGTCTGAGGAGAATAGCTTTCTCTTGATTAAAAAAAAAAAACACAAAAAACTATAATTTCCTCCCCACAGAAAGTTTCCTTGCAAGAAGAAACTGCTAGTTCTCTCCATATCCTATGTCCAAACATTGTTAATACTCATAGATTCATAACCAGACTCAAGTTCCAACAAGGTCTAGAAGGCAATGCACAAAGTGTAACATAATATATATATATGTATATATATATATATATATATATATATATATATATAAAACCAATACAGTATTGTAAAGTAAAATAAAGTAAAAATAAAAATTAAAAAAAATAAAAGAAATAATAAAATAAAATAAAATTTGATGACTTTCAAAAAAAAAAGTTATTAGAGTAGTGCTGGTGTAGGATTTCATTATTGAGCTAATACTTGTTGCTAAGTTCCCATATCTCTTATCCACTGTGCCCCTGGGAGCACTTTTGTTAACATAGTTAGAATGTAAGAAAAAACAAGTGTAGCCTTGAAACTGACCACATCAGACTTTTGAGCTAATTGGTTCTTTCTTTCTTGTAACTTACTGCACCTTTGCTTGGTGAAAATGTAACTTTGTTTGATACTTTCTGAGGTTGACATAGATTAGAAATATAAAGAAAAAACACTTCAAGGGAAAATAAGTTTTCTGTTTGAGCAGCCTTTATCAAAAAAGGGTCTTAAAATGTTTCACAGGCCTTCAAGGCCAGAAGATAATGTACACAACATCATTTGTGAGAAAGGTATAAAAGTCCTTTTAAAAAATAAAATTATTTGGGCCTCGTTCACCAAAGCAAAAAAAAAAACATACATACATACATATATATATATATATAATATCAAAATTTTTTCAAGTGTGATTTTAACATTTATATTTAAAAATCTAAGTAAACAAGTGAGAAACAATCCTAAAGTTTTTCAACTAAGGTAGAAGAAATACAAATTTGGCTCAGACTTAGTAGATTAATAAGGTCTCACTTAGCAAAGATTCTGGATTCCATATTTTAAATCAAGAAAATAGAAATAGCTTTAGCATTTTGCTTTGCAACTGACTAAAATCTGGGACCAAAAAGTGCTTACATTTAATTTAACTAAATGCTAGAAGCTCTCAATCATATTATTGAGGGATATAACCTTTTAGTGAGATCAAAATGGTAGAATGGATTTATTAGTTTATGATTATTTATCTTCAAAATTACCCCTCAGGTAGACCAGAATACACTTCCTTCATTAAGTCTAGAAGAAATGTATTCATGGGGAGTCCTCAATGTTCTTAATGAATTCCTTTGTGATTACTTTCTATAGGCCAGAAATATAAGCAGGAACTACTGTAATGGAACTGGGCTTCCAGAATTCAATGGGGATAATGGCACTCCAAACAGAGGCACTTAATCCTTGGATTGAAAAGAATAATAGTAGCTCTAATGAAGGGCAGAGCTGAAGCAGGAATCACAATAGTCTATGCTGCAAAGGTTTTGATGTTGAATAGTTTATTATCAAGTACCTAGAACAAAAATAAATGAGTAGTCTATTAATTTTGTAAAAGTAAAAATCTGCAAGTGTGTTAAATGTAAAGTGTTAAAGCACAATACAGCTACATATGAGACTCAACAAAATTACAGTAACCAAAATTATTTTAATGAAGAGAAAACTGAGTCTTCTTGAGGAAAGACCTAGCTATATGGCCAAACATGGATATTGTTAATATTTCTCCTAGCTTTCTCCTAAAGATCTGCAAATACTTACTGTAGTTACTCTGATCTGAACCCATCAGATGGTTCAAAGTTATTTGACACTGACTCTGAACTCTCCCTGACTCCTAGTGATTAAAATAGCACTGTGATGTGCTAGTCAGAATAGAGGCTTATGAAGGTCAAATAATCACGGGAGTATGACCATCTCATAGTAGACCCAATAGGCACCTAAAACCCATTCTATGGCCAGTTTCTGAATTCAAAAATACATAATTGGCTAACGTTATCAGTAACTGACCTGGTTCTTTCAACCATGGAAAGGGCATTGTTATGAAAGGGAAAACCAAATGGAAACCCTTAGATCTTCTTTTATATAAGCAATATAAGACCAGAAACAACACCATATCCCATGAGGAATTTCAGAGATTAATACCACTGTCAAGCTCCTAAAATGTTGATGTCAATTCCTACCACAGCTCATTCCACTTAACTATTTTGCTTGTACAGAGGACAGATGTAAATTACTATTATGAAATGAGATTATTGAAAATATAGTCATGCAGTGATTCCAACTCTATCTGTTAATCTAGATGGACAGAGAAGCTTAGTGTGCTGTAGTCCATGGGGTTGTGAAGAGTTGGACATGACTGAATGACTGAACTGAACTGAATCGAAATGCAGTTCCATTGCTGGAGCAAACTATTATATCCCCTGTCAACTGATAGTCAATGATAGATGTGGAAAGTGTTGCTTTTTTTTTTTTTTCCCTGTAAAGTTTTGAGGAAAGAACAGAGTAAGTAGTTTACTTTCAGCAGGCAGAGTCAGATATACAACTGTACTGTTCTAGATCTGGGTTATACCAACTAGTAAGCTTTCTATCATAGATTAGTTTGTAAAGATTTGAAACATCTCTCAATTCAAAAGGATGTCATGTTTATCCATTATACTTATGATACAATAATTTGGTGAACAGGAAGTGACAGCTCCTCTTGAGATTTTGGTAAGACATGTATGCTAGAGTTTGGGAAATGCATCCCACAAAATTCAGGGACCTTGCCACCTGGGTTACATTTCTGCGGGGTCCACCTCATAGGTATGTTGAAATCTCCCTTCTGAGATGAAAGATAAGCTGCTGTATCTTGTTCCTCTATTATTAAGAAAAGTTTTAGCAGTCTATGGGTCTCTTTAGATTTGCAATGCCATATATATCTCACTTTGCTGTATTACTCTTGCCCATTTACTGAGTATCCTGAAAAGCTGCCAGTTTTGAGTGAGGCTAAGAATAAGTTTCTGCAAAAAAGTCCATCTGCCAACAAAGCTGTTCTGCTGCTTGGACCATATGACCCAACAGATCCAATTCTGCTTAAGTGTCTATGGCAGAAAAGTGCCTATGGCAGATGTTGTATGGAACATTTTGCAGGCCGGTATAAATGATTCATAGAATGGAGCTTTGGAATTTGGGAACAAAGCTATAACAGTTCCTACATATAATTTTCATCATGAGAAATCACTTGTTTTTGATACCTTACCTCAGTAGAGATGAAACATTTCACCACAGTGTAGCCAGTTTTCTTGTAGCCTGAGATGCTTGTTATGAACTGGATTTATCTCAAGGAAATCAATTGCTGCTAATAAAATACATGAATATCAAAATTCAAGTTTTAAAAGTTCTACACTGAATGGAGGCTGAATAGAACAAATGATATTTTTTAATTATCTGGCTAAAGGAAATGATTTTTACATTAAAATTCGTAGAAGTCTTAAGTCGCTCAACAGAATTTATCATTGGAGCAAAAATGTTTTGAGAAGCAAGACAAGCACCTCAAAGACGAGAAACCAAGACTAAAGAGTTGGGAGCCACAGTAATCAAGGCAGGCTCTGCCTCCTAGGCACCCTGCTCCTGAGATGTGTTCCTCTCCAATAAAGCCTGCTTCCTGACAGTACTAGCCTTTGTGGTGGGGGATGGGGGGAGTTTGTTTTAAGTAAATCAAGAAATGAAAAATGTTTGAAAGAAATAATACATATTAAATTAACTTTCATCTAAAAGAATTTTTTTTTTCCCTCTAGTCTGTGAAAAGCATGAATTTACCAGCTGCTGTTTGACTGCCCTGCACTCAAGAATTTTGAGGCGTTCCCAGTGGAAGTTATCTCCATCTCCAAGGAAGGGTGAGCAAAAGGGAAGCAGCAGTCCACTCATCCAATATCCAGTCCATCTCCAAAAAGATGTGTCATTTGCCTGCTAATTGTTTGCTTAAGGTCAAACAAAGTCTACATAGTCAAAGTTTTCCAGTAGTCATGTATGGATCTGAGAGTTGGACCATAATGAAGGCTGATTGCTGAATAATTGATGCTTTCTAAATGTAGTGCTGGAGAAGACTCTTGAGAGTCCCTTGGACTGCAGGGAGAACAAACCAGTCAACCCAAAAGGAAATCAACCCTGAATATTCATTGGAAAGATTGATTCTGAAGATGAAGCTCCAATACTTTGGCCACCTGGGGCAAAGAGCCAACTCATTAGAAAAGACCCTGATACTGGGAAAGAGTGAGGGCAAGAGGAGAAGTGCTGACAGGATGAGATAATTGGATGGCATCACCAACACAATGGACATGAGTTTGAGCAAACTCTGGGAGATAGTGAAGGACAGGAAAGCTTGGCATGCTTCAATTTTGGGGGTTGTAAGGAATAGGACATGACTTAGTGCCTGAACAAAACCAATGAGAAGTCTAGAATGTGGAGTAACTTGAAATAAGAAAAAAAAAAAGTGAATGCAACAGGCTGTGATGGATTACAAGGAGGTGATTGGGTTCTACAGATTAATTGAGTAAGATAAGGACAATAGAGATTCCACAGTTAAGTCATTTGCTGTTTTGTGTGTGATTATGAGTTCCCTCCTGTGTGGTCAGGCCACTAGGGCAGCTCTTCTGTTGCTCTTTGGCTATATCCAGCTAGACAAGTACTTGCGTCACCTACACTCCACTCAGATGACTGTGATCTTCCTACATATTGGCCTCAGGTTCCAGCTAGATCAGTTCATTTCAGTTGCTCAGTTGTGTCCGATGATTTGTGATCCCCTGGACTGCAGCACACCAGGCTTCCCTGTCCATCACCAACTCCAGGAGTCTACTCAAACTCATGTCCATCAAGTCAGTGATGCCCTCCAACCATCTCATCTTCTGTCGGCCCCTTCTCCTCCCACCTTCAATCTTTCCCAGCATCAGGGCCTTTTCCAATTAGTCAGTTGTTTACATCAGGTGGTCAAAGTATTGGAGCTTCACCTTCAGTATCAGTCCTTCCAATGAATATTCATGACTGATTTGCTTTAAGATGGACTGGTTTGATCTCTTGCAGTCCAAGAGACGTTCAAGAGTTTTCTCCAACAACACAGTTCAAAAGCATAAATTCTTCAGCATTCAGCTTTCTTTTTGGCCCAAATCTCATTTCTGTACATGACTACTGGAAAAACCATAGCTTTGACCAGATGGACCTTTGTTGGCAAGTAATGTCTCTGCTTTTAATATGCTGTCTAGATTGATATTAGTTTTTCACCAAGGAGCAAGCATCTTTTAATTTCATGGTTGCACTCACCAGATACTGTGATTTTGAAACCCCCAAAAATAAAGTCTGTCACTGTTTCTGTTGTTTCCCCATCTATTTGGTAGAGCCTGCCTGGATTACTGTGGCTCCCAATTCTTTAGTCTTTGTTTCTCCTCTTTGTGGTGCTTGTCTTGCTACACAAAACATCTTTGCTCCAATGATAAATTTTGTTAAGTGGCTTAAGACGTCTATGAATTTTATCATAAAAATCATTTTCATTTAACCAGCTAATTTAAAAATATCATTTGTCTAATTCACCCTCCATTCAGCATAGAATGCCTTTCTCAGTGATCAGTGCAAAGAAATAGAGGAAAACAATAGAATGGGAAAGACTAGAGATTTCTTCAAGAAAATCAGAGATACCAAAAAGTTAATGCAATGATGGGCACAATAAAGGACAGAAATAGGATGGGCCTAATAGAAGCAGATGATATTAAGAGGTGGCAAGAATACACAGAAAAACTGTACAAAAAAGTTCTTCATGAACCAGATAACCATGATGGTGTGTCACTCACCTAGAGCCAGACACCCTGGAATGCAAAGTCAAGTAGGCCTTAGGAAGCATCACTACGAACAAAGCTGGTGAAGGTTATGGAATTCCAGTTGAGCCATTTCAAATCCTGAAAGACAATGCTGTGAAAATGCTTCACTCAATATGCCAGCAAATTTGGACAACTCAGCAGAGGCCACAGAACTGGAAAAGGTCAGTTTTCATTCCAATCCCAAAGAAAGGCAATGCCAAAGAATGTTTAAACTACCGCACAATTGCACCCATCTCACTAGCAAAGTAATGCTCAAAATTCTCCAAGTCAGGCTTCAGCAGTATGTGATCCAGGAACTTCCTGATGTTCAAGTTGGATTTAGAAGAGGCAGAGGAACCAGAAGTCTAATTGCCAACATCTGCTGGATTGTCAAAAAAGCAAGAGAGTTCCAGAAAAACATCTATTTCTGTTTTATTGACTATGCCAAAGCTTTAGACTTTGTGGGTCACAGCAAACTGTGGAAAATTCTTCATTAGGTGGGAATACCAGACCACCTGACCTACCTTCTGAGAAATCTGTATGCAGGCGAAAAACTACCGTTAGAACTGGACATAGAACAATAGACTGGTTCCAAATCGGGAAAGGAGTACATCAAGGCTGTATATTGTCAACCTGCTTATTGAACTTATAGGCAGAGTACACCATGAGAAACACTGATCTGGATGAAGCACAAGCTGAAATCAAGTTTTTGGAAGAAATATCAATATCCTCAAATATGCAGATGACATCACCTTTATGGGTGTAAAGAAATGTAAAGAAAAACTAAAGAGCCTCTTGATGAAAGTGAAAGAGGAGAGTTAAAAAGTTGGCTTAAAACTCAACATTCAGAAAACTAAGATCATGGCATCAGGTCTCATCATTTCTTGGCAAATACATGGGGAAACAATGGCTCCAGCTAGAGATTGTTCTTATCAAAGGAAAGGGGAGGATGCATGCCCTAACTTTAGATTCACTGATAATCAATGAGCCAAACTGAAGTGAATTCTCCCTGTAACTTGTAACCCCTGCTTCCCACCCACCCAGGAGCAATGACTGTACCATGTCCTGCTGGCTATCTACTGCACATGGTGGGGTGTTGCTCCAGGACTTTGCTTCAGAAGTAAAACTGTTGCCATCTCCATCACTTACTTTGGACTCTTTTTTTTTTTTAATCTTGAAGTTGAACAACTACAGCCTTTGCAGGCCTGCAGACTGCAGCCCAATAGCTTATGCCCCAACCTTATTTCTTTAAGGCATATAATCAAAATTGTTATCAATTTGTTTTTAACAATTTGGAGAATAAGGACACATTAGTGGTAGAATGTCAACAATTGCAAAAGATAAGCCTCTAATTTGGTGATTTCCAGTTGAACTGGAATAGGACTCCTTTGGGAAAATTTAAAACATAATTAGAATAAGAAAATCAACAACAATAGTGGTAATTGTAATAATATAAACAATGATAATGATTGCCACCATTAATGCACACTATCTGACCCAAGTAGTGTTGAAGTGCTTTACTTGGATTATCATTTAATTATCACTATAATAGATGAGTTAAAAACTGTTGTTTCCACTGTTTTCAGTGAATAGTTTGATGAAAAAAATTAGGAAACTTGACAGAGATCAAAATTTATATAAATGAAAGTTACAGAGTGTCAGAGTAGATAGACTTGGCTCATCATCACTACACTCTCATACTCTTGAGTCACAGAATGAGGGGAGAGGGAATTTAGCATTTGATTTATATTAGTTGCCAGAGCAATTCTAGAACACTGAGTTTCTTTGGGTTATAAATGTTATATTTGTGCTTATTTTGTATTTATTTCCTAACTTTTATTAAGACTATTTTCATTTTATTTATGTGAGACATAATTGTGTCATGAAATAAATATTGCTAGAAATATATTTCTCATACTGTCAACTTGTTGCCAAGACACGCACTTATGACTGATTAAAACTGAGCAAGTACAATTATGTAAACAGATATGTTTCATCCTCCATAAGACTGGTGATTTAGGAAATACATTTTATAATAAGTTAAGAAGACTGTAGAAGTATCACTTCCCCATAAATGAAACAAAGGAATCAATTCGTTACACAGAAAATGGGTAATGCGGAAATTGGATTCTGTGACAACTCATTGAACAAACAATCATGAGCAACCACAATAAAATGTAATTTCCGTTATCTTAAATTCTGTAAAGTTAGCAGTTAAAGCTGGATTCTCATATATGCCATTCCATATAGTTTATCTTTCAAGCAAACGATTTTATGTGTCAAATATCTATAGCAAGGATAATTCATGAGCTGAGATTTTAGGGGTGAAGAAATCAATGGAACATTGCACTGATGTTCCCTTGCTTCAAACTTATAACTGAACAATGTTATTATTATTTTTTTCAGTTTTGTGTGAGCTCATGTAGCAGCAGGAAAGCATAATATAATAAAGACAGCAGGGAGCTTCTCTCTAAAACTAGAGTGAATTTACATTTGTCCATTATGTAAATGATTTTTCACCATTTTCCTGTTTGAAGTAGTGGCAGAGTGAATCTCCATGTGACTTTCAAAGTCTCTTTACAATGATACAAAAATACTCATTTTCATTAACATTAAGATAAGTTACTGGTGTATCTTCATTAGAAATAACTAATTGATCAAATGTGTTATTTTCCTCATTTATCTTATACGTAGTTTATCTGCAAAGCTAAATCTGTCAATAGGCTTATTTCATAACCTGAGTTAGCCATGATTATTGTTTTAATAGTTGGAAGTCATAATTAATTCTTAATAATTTTTAAATCCTCTAAATTTTCACTTGAAATGGCATGAATACTATGCATTTAACACTATGTATTAAATACTAAATACTATGTAGGATTGTTGTATTTAAATTCTATGTACTAAATATGAACAAAAATAAAGTGAAAATATCACATCTATATTATGCCAGATATCCTTAATCAAATTCTAGAAATGTATCAAATAGAAAGTTTCCTGACTCTGCAATTTTTGAATTATAGTTCTCTGGTTTTGTTCTCTGATATGGATACAGTTGAATGAATTTTTCTATAAATATGAAAAATATTTTCAACCCTAGAAGTTAAAGTGCAATTTAAAATGAATGCTTTTCTACATATTTCATTTCAACTTTACTTGAATGAATATATGAATGCCATATATTTTTTATTTCTGAAATTTAGTTCATTTTATAGCAGTTGTACAAATAGTCAGTCAGTGCAATTAATAACATATGACAGCCAGGTAGTAAAAGTGTTTAAACCATTTATTTTCTTAGGTGTAGACTCTTGGGGTGGTTTGCTATGGTACAGATTTTTCACTAGTAAGCAAGTTTCTCTTGAGTAGTTTATGATGTTTTTTTCTGAGATTATTGACCAAAAAATAATCTAAGCTCACAGTTCCATCCTTCTTACTGAATACTTCTCCTAAACTGTCCATCTTTTATGCTTTAATTATCACTTCTGTATGGGTTTCCTAGGTGGCTAAATAGTAAAGAATCCGCCTGCCAATGCAGGAAACACAGGAGACGTGAGTTTGATTGCTGGGTGGGAAAGATCCCCTGCAGAAGGGAATGACAACCCACTTCAGTATTCTTGCTGGAAAAGCCCATGGACAGAGTATCCTGGTGGGCTATAGTCCAGGGTGTTGCAAAGAGTCAGACATGACTGAGCACACACACACATTACCTTTGTGACCACAACCCACATATTTACAACTAGTGCTCTAAGTTTTTGTTTCTGTAGTTATCTACTCAAAGTTACTTTCAAAGTATTTTCATTGTAATTCTCTTCTATCCACACAAGTTTAACAGTCATAAAAAAGCTGTCTTCCTATTACTGCTGTGTCTCTTTTTTTTCCCTAGACTTTTCTTTTGCATCTGTAGATAGTGTTGTCTGTTCTCTGCCCAGATATGAAGGTTTCAGTTTCTACTGCAGTGTTTACTTATATCTCAGACCTTCCATTGCTCTACTCTGAGCTTGTGTGCCTGCTTTAATTCATTTTACAAAATGCCTTTATTTTATAATACCTTTGTCATCAAACTAAATCCCTTAGGCATCTAAGACTTTTCCATACCTCATAGAATGAGTTCTTTTCAGAGTCATGCTTATATTTTATAACTTTGCAAACCAACACCTTTAGTTAAGTCATTTTTACTGCTTGTCTCTTTTGTATTTCCTTCTACACACACACACACACATGCTTACTCCTATTGGCAACAATTAATATTTCTTTCCTCATTTTATGCCTCACATGGGCAGCACTTTCTAATATACTCAACTGATTCAAATCATATATTTTACTCTAAAGGTTGCCTGAGAATTTTCTTACAAATTCCAATTTTCTTCAGAAATATTTCAACACTGATCTCTTTTTATAACCTCACCATTGTGTGATGCATTGTAACCTAGAATTTAAGGGAAATTTCTAGAAGGAACACCCATGAGAGGGTGGATGTCCTCTTTCATTTGAGTCTTAATTTTAACACAATAATACTTGTTTTAAAAATGTTTCCTCCCTCCTCACTCTGGCAGAAAAAAAAAAGAATAAAAAAATGTTTCCTTATTTATAAATTATAATAGTGAAGCTTATAAAAATCAATTGTAACAAAGTTACATAAATCTCAGGATTTCTATGGGGACGTCATGCACAATGTAATTCAGAAGAGGAAACATGAAGGAAGATTTTGCAGAAATTCTCCAAGTTTAAAAATAAGTCTTAGTAGATTTTCACTCTCCTTCAAAATGACACATGTGTGACCTAAAGTAAATGTCTTTACATTTTTTATCATTTAAATTTGTGAATTTATTATCCACTCCAGTTTCTTTTTTTTTTTAATTTAAATTTTATTTTTTTTTTACTTTACAATACTGTATTGGTTTTGCCATACATTGACATGAATCCACCACAGGTGTACATGAGTTCCCAACCCTGAACCCCTCTCCTACCACCCTCCCCATATCATCTCTCTGGGTCATCCCAGTGTACCAGCCCCAAGCATTCTGTATCCTGTATCGAACCTAGACTAGTGATTCCTTTCTTAAGTGGTAGTATACATGTTTCAATGCCATTCTCCCAAATCATCCCACCCTCTTCCTCTCCCACAGAGTCCAAAAGTCTGTTCTTTACATCTGTGTCTCTTTTGCTGTCTCACATATAGGGTTAATGTGTTTTTTTTTTTTTTTTTTAAAGACCCATATGGGAGGAAGGCATATTTCTTGCACCATTTGACTTCATGCCGCTATAACCATTTTTTTTTTAGTTTTTTATTTTTTAAATTTTAAAATCTTTAATTCTTACATGCATTCCCAAACATGAACCCCCCTCCCACCTCCCTCCCCATAACATCTCGCTATAACCATTTAATGATTGGAAGCCTCTTACATGTTCACTTGTAAAAAATAAAGTAGGGAGAATGGTCTCTCTCACAGTGACCCTCCTGCTTCCTCTCTTCTCTAAGTGGAATGTCTGCTGGGGTAGGTACATTCTTGCTACAAAGACATGATCTCCTTGTGCCCATTTTCAATTTCTTAATGACCGTCAGTGAGAACTAGTAAAGCATGAAGTAGAGATTGCAAGGTTATTTGTCAGGAATAGCACTGATCTGTGGAATACAGGTTAGATAAGGAAGAAAGGAGTTGATGGATTAAAAACTGCACTAGATTGAGGTCCTCTGGAAACCAAATCTAAGACAGATTTATGTGCATGAGATATACTGGACAGTGCTGTCAGCAACGATATCCATAAAGGAAAGGAAACAATGAGAGTTCGAAACTTGTAGTTGAAATAGAGGTTTCACTCAATCCTGTGAGAAGTTCTAGAGTTTGTATAGCCAAATAGATTACAAGATCAACATGAAAATTTGCAATAATGACATATAGAATATTGAAAAAAGGAAATAAAGAAAAAAAGTAAGAGAAACAAAAAGATTGAGAAGAAATTATGAATGACTATAAAATAATCAAATTGAAAAGGAAAAATTAAAAAATGAATAAAAATCATAAATATCATGAAAAATAAATTAAAAATCAAAAACTGAATCTTGGCAGAGCTTAAAAAGAAATATCTAATAAAACTGTGCACTGCAATAAATTTGGGCATCTTCATATAAAAAAATTTATTTTCATATAAAATAAAATTTCATGTTGTAAAGCCTCCTAAAAAAATTGATAAAACATAAAAACACATTTTGAACAGAATTAATTTGTTTTTTGATGCCTGGATTTAGGAATGGGAAAACTAAATATAGGGTTCTGATAAAACCAGTGGGATACCAGGATGCTTAGGAAGGCAAAATAATACTAACTTTAGTCATAGATTAAATTAACCAATACAAAAACATCTGCTATGTTGACTAAGCTAAAGCCTTTGACTGTGTATATTACAACAAACTGGAAAATTCTGCAAGAGATGGGAATAACAGACCACCTTACCTTCCTCCTGAGAAATCTGTATGCAGGCCAAGATGCAACAGTTAGAACTGGACATGGAACAACAGACTGGCTCCAAATTGGGAAGGGAGCATGTCAAGGCTGTATATTGTCACCCTGCTTATTTAACTTATATGCAGAATACATCATGCAAAATGCTGGATTGAATGAAGCACAGACTGGAGTCAAGATTGCCAGGAGCAATATCAATAACCTATTATGCAGACGACACTACTCTCAGGGGAGAAAGTGAAGAGGAACTAAAGAGTCTCTTGATGAAGGTGAAAAAAGGAGAATAAAAAATCTGGCTTAAAACTCAAGATTCAAAAAATGAAGATCATGGCATCCAGTCCCATCACTTCATAGCAAATAGATGTGGAAACAGTGGAAACAGTGACAAACTTTATTTTCTTGGGCTTCAAAATCACCGGGATGACAGAGTATGTGATGGTTGAATGGCATCACCAATTCAATGGACATGAGTTTGAACAAACTCAGGGAGATGGTGAAGGACAGGGAAGCCTGGTGTGCTGCAGTCCATGAGGTCACAAAGACTCGGACACAACTGAGCAACTAAACAACAACAAAAATTAATCAATACATAAAATATGTACTATGGCATTAATGATGTTAAATTACAACTGACATTTTCAAGCAGTATAGGCCTTTCTTCTTGCTTATTTTCCTTTTTTACTTTTTAATATTTTCATATTTCTTCTCTTGCCTTTTCCATGTTTATGATCCTAATGTTTATTAGTCAAGCTAGATTTAAATGTTTTTTCTAATGTTTATCGTTCTTTCTTAGGTTTATTTTTCAAGCTAGATTTATGGGAGTAAATAGTGCATTACATTTGCAAACTTCAGTGTTTAGTAATAGTGACTGCTCTGAAAATTTTGTTGAGTGATATTGAAGTCAAATCTGACCTCTGTACCCAACACCAAATTAAATCTCAGAGACTGAATTTTGACTAAAGTAGAAAATAACAGCTTTACTGCTTATCCTGAAAAGAAGGCCACAATAGGCTAATGCACTCAAAACTGTGTCCAGACCTGGAGGGGATAGTGGGGAGTCTTAGAGTAATGATTCAAAGAGGGGATGATTAGCTTGTGGGCATTTTTCTAATTGGTTGATAGTGAGCAGCAGCTTCAACATTCTGATTCTAACTGATCTGAGGTCTAAGTGCTGGTGAGCACCATACATTTAACTTCTCCTACCTAATGAAAATTTCAATATTTGCAAAGTAGCTCAGAAATATTGTTATGCTGAGCTCCAAGATCCCTGCAGATAATGACTGCAGTCTTGAAATTAAAAAAATGCTTGATCCTTGGGAAGAATGTTATGAGAAACCTAGAGAGCATGTTAAAATGCAGAGACATCTCTTTGCTGACAAAGGTCCATATAGTTAAAGCTATGGTTTTTTCAGTAGTTTTGTATGGATGTGAGAGTTGGACCATAAAGAAAGCTGAGAGTAGAAGAACTGATACTTTTGAATTGTGGTAGAGAAGATGACTCTGGAGAGTCCCTTGGATTTCTACAAGATTTAACCAGTCAATCATAAAGTAAATCAACACTGAATAATCACTGGAAGGACTGATGCTGAAGCGGAAACTCCCATATTTTTGGCCACCAGATGTGAAGAACTAACTCATTGGAAAACACCCTGATGCTGAGAAAGATTGGAGGCAAAAGGAGAAAGGGGTGGCAGAGGATGAGATGGTTGGATAGCATCAATGACTCAGTGGACAAGAATATGGGCAAACTCGAGATAGTGAAAGACAGAGAAGCCTGGTGTGCTTCAGTGCATGGAGCTGTTGGACATGACTTAGCAACTGAACAACAACCACAAATTATTATGTATATCCTCTGATGGGGAACCAGGACCTTGCCCCAAGGCTGCACTATTGTTTTTCTTGACTATCCCTCCCTTGTCTTTATATGCCTTTCCTTTCCTAATTAACAGCTATTTGAACTTGATCTTTGGACTTCAGGGAAGGTTATGGAGGCTGAATGAAGGCTATTTCCTATAATAAAAAAAAAGGGGAACACAGAATAGCTTTTGTGCCCAGGAGCACCCCCAGGGTCCTGCTGCTGCTGCTGCTGCTGCTGCTGCTGTTGCTGCTGCTTAGTCACTTCAGTCATGTCTGACTCTGTGCGACCCCACAGAATGCTCAGTATCAATATGTACATGAAAACTCAACAACAAATAACATTTATTATAAGATTAAGCTTATCAAATTTGTAAACATGTAAATGGTATTAGAGGCTAGATTTATCTGTCAGTTTTTCTGTATTAGCAGAAAAGTGTTTGTCAACAAATATAGGGGAAAAAAAAGCAATGACAATGACATTTTACATGCTATCTGCACTCAATATTTGTGCATTTATTTGACATAACAAACACTTACTGAAAAGCATGCTTGACTAAGGGATAGTACTAGGCAGATTAACACTGCTGGTAAATAAATTTACTTCCCTTCTGCTTCTAGTAATCAGTTTCCCTAAAGAAAGATATTTTTTGTTGCTACTCTTTGTGGAAGGAGTTTGAGACATTAAATTTGAAGCAACTGAAAAGAAGGAGAGATGTAAAGACAAAAATGGGAAAGGCTAATTCCAAAATGGATCTTCAAAAATGCCTGTGAGAAATAATCTATATTCTCAGAAACTAGGGTAATGATTTCCTTTTGGAGTTGCTACTGGAAGCAAGGATAAAAGAGGCTGCTAGACTAAAATATTTAATAAAATTAGTGTACCCCCTAAAACAGTGAGCACACTTTTAATGTTTCAAGCATACCTAAAATAACTTCGTAAATCATAAATAAACTATGGCAATAGCACATAAAGTCCATACACAACTAATCATGGTCATTCATATTCATATTTGAATACCATAATAAAGAAGATTCTAAGATATCTTTCTGAGAACCCTGATCCAGTGTTCTTGTAAATAACTTATATAATCTTATTATATTGAGTGTGTGCACAATCTGTGAATATGTTGGGTTATCACTTCTATGATTAGTTTACTAATAAGCTAATTGTGTTATTCAAAATGAAGATTATTCTTCTGTGGATGACCTAATTAAATAAGTTTTAATGCAAGGTGAAACATCAGAAATGGAAGAATACAAATGAAGATGTGAATTCTGTCAATAGTCGATTATAGAAATCAATTTAATGAAATATTTTGAGTTCATAGATATTTGTTTTATTGCATTTTCTCTTTAAAAAACTGATTCATTATTATTGTTAATTATTATTATAGCACAATTATGTAATTTTATTTATTTCAACTCTTAAACCATTCTAACTTTCTTTCTTCTACCTTCTTTGCATTTAATTTGATTTTCTTTTTCCAGCATTTGAAAGGAATAATTTAAGTCATTGTATTAATAATTCTTTTTTACCAATATAAATACTTAAAGATACATTTCTCAAGATGGTTTTAGCTGTATTGAACAATTTTTACTTACTGTGCTTCCATATATACTCATTAAAATATTTTTTATTTCCCTAAGTATTTTTTGTCCTAGGTGTTTTTTGGAAGTGAAGTATTTAGTTTACATACAGTTGAATATTTTAATAACCCCCTTTTGTGAATTACTAATTTAATTATATTGTATAAATGGAATCATATAATATGTGGCATTTGTGGATATCTTTTTATATATGGTATAAAATTCACAAGGTTTTTCTATATTGTAGCCTGTATCAGTGCTTCACTCTTACAATGAATAGAATTTCATTGTGTGGATAGAACACATTTTATTTGCTCATTGATTGGCTGATGGACATTCAGATTATTTCCACTTTGGCTTGCTGCTATGAAATGGTGAGTATAAATTTTTGTGGCCATATATTTTTATTACTCATTTGTATCTACATATGAAAAGTACCTAGGATCAGAATTTCTGAGTTATATTTGTAACATTTTGAAAAACAGCCAAACTACTTTCCATAGAGTCTATATAATTTTATATTCCTACTGCTATTTTCACAAAATTCTAGTCAACAAGTTTCATGATTTATCCTTTTGATTTATTCATCCTAGTAAGCATTAATATTTAGCTTTAAGCCAACCTTTTCATTCTCCCCCTTCACCCTCATCAAGAGGCTCTTTCTTTCTTATTCACTTTCTGTCATTAGAGTGGTATCAGCTGCATATCTGATGTTGTTGATGTTTCTCCCACCTACCTTGATTCCAACTTGTAACTCAACCAGCCCAGCATTTCTCCTGATGTGCTCAGCATATGGGTTAAGCAAACAGGGTGACAGCAGACAGCCCTGTGATACTCCTTTCTCAATCTTGAACCAATCAGTTGTTCCATACAGGGCTCTAACTGTTGCTTCTTGATTCGCATACAGGTTTCTCAGGAAACAGGTAAGATGGTGTGGTATTCCCATCTCTTTAAGAGCTTTCCACAGTTTGTTATGATCCAAACAGTCAAAGGTTTTAGAGTAGCCAATGAAACAGAGGTAGATGTTTTTCTGGAATTCTCTTGCTTTCTCTATGATTCAGTGAATGTTCACAATTTGATCTTTGGTTCCTCTGCTTTTTTAAACCCAGATTGGACATCTGGAAGTTCTTGGTTTGCATAATGCTGAAGCCTAGCATGCAAGATTTTAAGCATTACCTAACTAGCATAGGGAATGACAGCAACTGTCCAGTGGTTTGAACATTCATTAGTACTACTCTTCTTGGGAACTGGGATGAGGATTGAACTTTTCCAGTACTATGACCATTGCTGTGTCTTCCAGATTTGCTGACATATTGAGTGCAACACGTTGATGGACAGTTATGACCAACCTAGATAGCATATTCAAAAGCAGAGACATTACTTTGCCGACAAATGTCTGTCTAGTCAAGGCTATGGTTTCTCCAATAGTCATGTATGGATGTGAGAGTTGGATTGTGAAGAAAGCTGAGGTTGAAAAATTGGTGCTTTTGAACTGTGGTGTTGAAGAAGACTCTTGAGAGTCCCTTGGACTGCAAGGAGATCCAACCAGTCCATTCTGAAGGAGATCAGCCCTGGGTGTTCTTTGGAAGGAATGCTGCTAAAGCTGAAACTCCAGTACTTTGGCCACCTCATGCGAAGAGTTGACTTATTGGAAAAGACTCTGATGCTGGGAGGGATTGGGGGCAGGAGGAAAAGGATAAGATGGCTGGATGGCATCACTGACTTGATGGATGTGAGTTTGCATGAACTTCGGGAGATGGTGATGGACAGGGAGGCCTGGCATGCTGCAATTCATGGGGTCACAAAGAGTTGGACACGATTGAGCAACTGAACTGAACTGAACTCAACTCAACTCAACTGAGTGCAATATGTTGATGGCATCATCCTCTAGGGTTTTGAAGAGTTCTACTGGAAGTCCATTGCACCTACTAGCTTTATTTACAGCAGTGCTTCCTAAGGCCCAGTTGACTTCACACTCCAGAATATCTGGCTCAGGGTGACTGACCACATTACTATACGAATCCTGTTCATTAAGATCTTTCTTGTACAGTTCTTCTGTGTATTCTTTCCATCTCTTCTTCATCTCTTAAGCATCTCCTAGGTCTCTGCAATTTCTACTCATTACTTCATGGCAAATAGAGGGGAGGAAGGTAAAGTAGTGACAGATTTCCTCTCTTGGGCTCTAAATCACTGTGGATGGCAATTGCAACCATGAAATCAGAAGGCAATTGCTTTTTGGCAGGGAAGCTATGATAAACCTTGAGAGTGCATTGAAAAAGTGACATTACTCTGCTGACAAAGGTCTGTATAGTCAAAGTTATGGTCTTCCCAGTGGTCACATATAGGTTGTGAGAACTGGACCATAAAGAAGGCAGAGTGCCAAGTTCAAAGGCAGAGTACCTTTGAACCATGGTGCTGGAGAAGACTCCCAAGAGTCCCTTGAATAGCAAAGAGATCAAACCAGTCAATCTTAAGGAAAGTCAACTCTACATATTCATTGGAAGGACTGATGCTAAAGCTGAACCTCCAGTATTTTGGTCATCTGATGTGAACACTTGACTCATTGGAAAAGTCCCTGATCCTGGGAAAGATTGAGGGCAGAAGAAGAAGAGGGCATCAGAGGATGAAATGGCTGGATGGCATCATTGATGTAATGGCCATGAACTTGGGAAAACTTTGGGAGATGGTGAGGGACAGAGATACCTGTTGTGCTGCAGTTCATGGAGTTGCAAAGAGTCAGACTTGACCAGGCAACTGAAGAACAACAAAGTAGGTAGTAAGAAGTGAATGCCCTGTGAATATTTTGTTGTGTCAGTACTCTTTATTAAACAGTCTTTCAGTGTCTATTGAGATGATCATGTGCTATGTGTCATTTGATCTATTAAAAGTGCATTATATGAATGGAGAAGGAAATGGCAACCCACTCCAGTACTCTTGCTGGAAAACCCCATGGGCAGAGGAGCCTGGTAGGCTGCAGTCCATGGGGTCGCTATGAGTTGGACATGACTGAGCAACTTCACTTTCACTTTTCACTTTCCTGCATTGGAGAAGGAAATGGCAACCCACTCTGGTAGGCTGCCGTCTATGGGGTCGCACAGAGTGGGACACGACTGAAGCAACTTAGCAGCATATGAATAGTTTTCCATATAGGATTGGCAAATGTATTCTCTTGCTGAAGCCCAGTTGACCATATCTACTTATTTTTATATGTTGCTAGATTCACTGTTTTCCTAGTATTTTTTGAACTTTTTTCGTCTATATTCATTAAGAATATTGGCCTATAGATTGTTCTCATAATGTCTTTGCACTAGAAGGAAAAGAGCCACCTGTCTTATTACTATGACAAGGAAATTTTTTCACACTGATTCATGAACTCACTTTGTTTCTATCTTGATAAATGCAGAAATAATGCAAGTTTATATTAACATAAGATATTCATCATTATTTTCATGAGGTGTTTCTTTTCAATGAAGGAGAAACATGTATCATGTGAAGATGCACATTTAAAAGAATCAGCCTAAAGGTGATAGATGGAAACTAAATTTTTGGATGGTGAGCACATTAAAGGGTATACATAAGTAGATAATAAGATGCTGTACACATGTAACTCATAAAATGTCATTAATCCATATTACCTTAATTAAAAAAAAACAAATCTAAAAATAGCACATTTAAGCAAAAACTTACTAAGTCTTGCTTTATGTTATTTTTAAAAATGATTTCCCCCCTTTGATGTTGTTAATTCAAAGCTAATACATTTAAGATGTATATGTAGAGTAGTGTATATGTCTCAAATGTAGTTGGCTCATAAATATTTAAAGTATGCAAGGGTTTACATTGATATTATTTGCCAACCTCTCAAGTAAAGTTTATAAATAACTGATTCTGATGTTCTGTACAATATAATATAAATGAGTATGGGTTACAGTAGTAAGCCTTTACCACAACTGATCTTTAACACACAAGAATGTTTTATGTTGGGAGGGAAAACGTTGACTATCATTGAATGGAAAACAGAAACATGATTATACTTAGAAAATAAAGGCAGTAAATGGTTCATTTGCTCTGTTTCCATTTGCAGAATTGTAATAAAAATGCCAACTAGATTGATATTTAGGCAAAAGTACATTGCAATAAAGTTAAGAATACGAGAAGAGTCACATTAATACGCAACATTCCTCTTTGAGCCTGCTTTTCTATTTCAATTTCAAGAGATTGGGTATTTTCATCTCAGTTCTATTCATTTAGCTACTGATTTAAAGAGAACTCTCTTTTCCATAAAATCAATGCTAACTTTTCTAAGTTATTCCATTTTAACATGTTCTCTTAGATTTTAATCTTAATATATAAAAATACACAACATTTGAGAGAAGTTACAATCCTGTATATCATAGACAGTACTAAATGCCTTCTCGTTTACACATTATTAAGCTGCTGTAGCAGCAGCTGCATAGGATTTAGCACAACATATGGTGTTGATTCTTTCTCCTTTTTAATGAAAATCTGATTTATAAATCTCTTGCAACAAACTGGTGATGAAATGTTTAGCAAAGCTATAACACATATTAGTTGATATTTTAAAATGCCACATTTTTTTCTCATGAGCAAAATGATGGCAGAATTATGAAGGTATGCTGAAAGAGGAGTGGAAATAAAATGGAAGGAAAGAATGAGAAAAAAAATTGTAGAATTACAATGGAATAGCTAATAAATACTCCTTAAAAAGAGTCTTATAAAAATTTTACTTTTATTGGTTACATAATTATGTGAGCTGTAATTTTGGAGCTTTTTGAAAATTTAAAAGTATTAAGGATATACTAAGGTGTTCTGTGCATTTCTTTTTTTTTGGAGGAAGGTAGAGAGGTACTACAGCAGTTAAGGAAAACTACACTATTTCAGGATGTGTCAGAATGCTATGTAAGACATTTCAATTAAGCATTTTTAATATGAACAACATTGATTTTTAAAATACAGAGAAATTGTTTTAGCAATTAAAAGAAAATTAACAGTTTCCTTCAGGCTCTAGGTATATATTCCAAGACAAAAACCTTGATGAAGGCTACCTTTCTTATTCATCTGTTCTCGTTTGTCTATGCCAGTGGTACGTATTCTTTATAGAAATTAATAGTGACTTGATATCATCTCATGTAAGAAATGATTCTGACTAAAATATTTTCCTTAGGTTCTTGAAGATACCCTGTTATGGTACCTGGGGTCTTTCCTATAAGTGAGGGACCACTTAAAATATCTTCCAGTGAAAACATATTTATCACCAGAGGATTTAATAAGGGAGGAAACCATCCTTTACCTCTAATGTGATTTAATGCAGACGATTTAAGGAAAAATCGATTTTCCTTATATATACATGTACCCAGAGAAGCTTGATTTCCAATCTAAGTTTTAAGCCTTCATTACAATATAAAACTTTTATATTTTGTTTACTAAAGATGCTGTCATAAGCTGTACCAGCATTCCTTCTCACAAACAACACTTACACTGTCAGCAATGGTGGTATCTTACTTCTAAATGTCACTTGTAGATTACAGATTGGTAATTAGATGTGTTTCTTTATAACCATTTACTTAGTGCCAAGTATTCATGCAGTCTGAGGTTCAAAATATTAGGGACAACACTTTCTATTTTCAGAATAATCTTTTCTCTCTGATGACTAAGTAATCTTTCCAGTCTTCACTTCCTCTTTATTCAAAGTAAATCACCTCTCAAATCCTGCCAAAAGAAGACTTCCATATTTTGGAAGAATCTTCTTCATCCTAATTCAAATATGTCAAAACACGTCTGAATACTACAGTGGGCATGATTCAGCAATAAGCTGGTAACTCTTTTAAAACTAGTGAAGCCAATATCAGAACCTCTAAGAAGTAAAGCATTTAGAGCAAGCACCCTTAATGTCTTTCTTTATCTATCGTATCTGTTAGATCTGTCATGTGAAATGCCTGCCCCAAAGATGCTATTTTCCCAACTCCTAAAAATAGGAATTATATAATCCAGGCAGGTAGATGGATGTATACCTTTTACCCACTCTTGTACAATATTTGAGGTTTTCTATTTTAGTTGTCTGCAACTCCAGAATAGTTTGGATTATTCAAATTTTCTCAATTTCATTTACTTCATCTCTAGGGGCTGACATTGATCAGACTCAAATAAACTATCTTTTTATTTTATTTTATTTTATTTTATTTTTTTTAATTTTTAGTTTTTTATTTTTTAAATTTTAAAATCTTTAATTCTTACATGCATTCCCAAACATGAACCCCCCTTCCACCTCCCTCCCCAGAACATCTTTCTGGGTCATCCCCATGCACCAGCCCCAAGCATGCTGCATCCTGCGTCAGACATAGACTGGCGATTCAATTCACATGATAGTATACATGTTAGAATGTCATTCTCCCAAATCATCCCACCCTCTCCCTCTCCCTCTGAGTCCAAAAGTCCGTTATACACATCTGTGTCTCTTTCCCTGTCTTGCATACAGGGTCATCATTGCCATCTTCCTAAATTCCATATATATGTGTTAGTATACTGTATTGGTGTTTTTCTTTCTGGCTTACTTCACTCTGTATAATCGGCTCCAGTTTCATCCATCTCATCAGAACTGATTCAAATGAATTCTTTTTAACGGCTGAGTAATACTCCATTGTGTATATGTACCACAGCTTTCTTATCCATTCATCTGCTGATGGACATCTAGGTTGTTTCCATGTCCTGGCTATTATAAACAGTGCTGCAATGAACATTGGGGTACATGTGTCTCTTTCAATTCTGGTTTCCTCGGTGTGTATGCCCAGAAGTGGGATTGCTGGGTCATAAGGTAGTTCTATTTGCAATTTTTTAAGGAATCTCCACACTGTTCTCCATAGTGGCTGTACTAGTTTGCATTCCCACCAACAGTGTAGGAGGGTTCCCTTTTCTCAATAAATCTGCAAGCAATAAACTATCTTTTAAATCAAAGACCAAGTTAAAATCTGTAAATGCTTGCATGTGAATGTATAGTTATGGTCAATATTACTTGTTCAGTTCCCATACCTTTACACTGTGTCTAACCTGCTATACTCCTAAACACTATTCAAGTTTGCATAAACTCTAAAGATCCCTTCTTATGCACCTATAGGGAAATTACTATTAGAACATTCCTCATATTTCTCCTCCTGAGGCTAACGTTTTCTTATCTATAAACTAATGTTATTTTATTCATTACTTAATTAAAAAAAATAATGGGGGAAGCAGTAAAAGCCTAAATTCCAAAGGTTAAGAAAACCTGGGGAAAGAGAGCTGTGAGGTTCTTTTAATCAGTCCAGGAGGAAGACTGCTTCACCTAGAAATACCATTTGATTAGTTTTCATGCCCGTACTAGGCACTGGAAGGCTTACTTCTGTGCCCATGACCTTTGCTTCCAATCCCAGCCTCTCTTTGTCCCTCTTTAATGGCTAAATCCTCTTCACTTAGGTCTGAATTCCAAGGCCAGGCCAGTCTAGATGGGATTTTCTCTCACCTGAATATAAAAATGTTGATGATTCTTATTGGATATTACTTGGTATACAAAATGATGCCATTGACAGGATCTATGCCAACAGGATCATACCATTGACATCTCTGGTAGAACAGTATTCAGTTGCCATCCGAACTGCAATGGGTGAAACGAATGGCCATTGTGCAGGATTTTTGTTCTAAAAAGTTGGAAAACCGGAAACAATAGCTGTTGGCTATCTTCTTCAGATTTTCCAGTCAGAGTAGCTACGTCCATATTAACTGAGACAAAGATGGAAAAAGGAAGACCTGATTCAGAAATGAGCAAATAAAACAGCACCTGAAACTAATAATACGTTTGAAGAAGCAACAGAATTTCTCAAGCAGGACACAGTAATGTTCTGTGGATTTCTGAGAAACTATTTGCTAGGTCTTGCCTCTTAAGAACATGGAAGTGCTGTCACAGTGGTTTCAATCTGAGAAGAGAAGTGGTTTTGACATTACAAAGTCTCTACAGTTAGAGCTCCCAAATTCTCCAGGGTAAAGAGAAACAACTAGTTGGGCAAAAAGAAATCACAACTTAGTGTTTCTTTTTTGAAGGTTGTGAAGCAACTTATGATATGTATACCATAACATTTCTGAGCAAAACCTGCTTTCATGATGTTTTAAAGACTTTCATCTGTTTAGAAATTAGTCCACACAGTATCACAATTGAATTTAAATGTGGAGAGATAGAAAGTCTATTGGATTTATTCCCCAGTGGAATATTATCGTCTTTTTATTTAAGAAGATGTACCTCATTCCATTTTATAAGAAAATGCCAACAATTGCAAATTTGTATTACAGTTTTAATGTTAAGGATTACTCCTTTTTAAAAGATCTGTTTGCAATAAACTAAAGGACCATAATGACCTTTTTTGGAAGGTCTTAGAAATAATAGAATTATTGAATATATTAAACAAATTAAATTGATATAAAATAATAATAATAATCCAAGTTCTCCAAATGGATGTGCCCTGACATATTTTTTTTTTCCTTAGTGAAACAAATTCAGTCTTTGTAATAAAATTAGTGCAGCATGCATCTCCTAGATCTTACCATTCTGCTTCTCTTGTAAGATCAGAATATGTTGCTATTCTTTGCTTTTTCTGCTTCTCAGCACAGAAAACATTGGCAAAGATCAAGCAAGGTAGCTGGACTCTTATGCCACTCTAAATCACAAATTATTCTTGTAGAGAATCTTCTAAGAAACAGCTTTTTCAGTTTTGTCCTGCTTTGCCCTTTGCCTCTTACACCAGGTATCTCCTGACTTCTTACTTTTGCATTCCAGTCCTTTATAAAAGAAAAGGACATCTTTTTTGGGTGTTAGTTCTAGAAGGTCTCGTACATCTTCATAGAACCATTCAACTTCAGCTTCTTCAACGTTACTGGTTGGGGCATAAATTTGGATTACTGTAATATTGAATGGTTTGCCTTGGAAATGAACAGAGATCATTTTGTCATTTTTGAGGTTGCATCCAAGTACCCTTTGACTGTGTGGATCACAACAAACTATGGAAAATTCTTAAAGAGATGAGAATACCAGACTACCTGACCTGCCTCCTGAGAAATCTTTATGCAGGTTAAGAAGCAACAGTTAGAGCTGGACATGGAACAACAGACTGGTTCCAAATTGAGAAAGGAGTATGTCAAGGCTGTATATTGTCACTCTGCTCATTTAAGTTATATACAGAGTACATCATGTGAAATTCAGGGCTGAATGAAGCACAAGCTGGAATAAAGATTGCCGGGAGAAATATTAATAACCTCATATATGTAAATGATACCACCCATATGGCAGAAAGTGAAAAACTAAAGAGCCTCTTAATGAAAGTGAAAGAGGAGAGTGGAAAAAGTTGACTTAAGACTCAACAATGAGAAAGCTAAAATCATGGCATCTGGTCCCATCACTTCATGGCAAATAGATGGGGAAACAGTGGAAACAGTGATGGACTTTATTTTTTGAGGGGCTCCAAAATCACTGTAGATGGTGGCTGCAATCATGAAATTAAAAGGTGCTTGCTACTTGGAAGAAAAGCTATGACCAACCTAGACAGCATATTAAAAACCTGAGACATGACTTTGCCAACAAAGGTCTGTCTAGTCAAAGCTTTGGTTTCTCCAGTAGTCATGTATGGATGTGAGAGCTGGACCATAAGGAAAGCTGAGTGCTGAAGAATTGATGCTTTTTAAAAAAATCTATTTATATTTTATTGAAGGATAATTGTTTTACAGAATTTTGCTGTTTTTCATCAAACCTCAACATGAGTTAGTCATAGATACACATATTTCCCTCCTTTTTGAAACTCCCTCCCATCTCCCTCCTCATCCCACCCCTCTAGGTTGATACAGAGCCACTCTTTGAGTTTCCTGAGATATACAGCAAATTCCCATTGGTTATCTTTTTTACATATGGCAATGTAACTTTCCATGTTACTCTTTCCATACATCTCACCCTCTCCTCCCCTCTCCCAGGTCCATAAGTCTATTCTCTATGTCTGTTTCTCTATTGTTGCCTTGTAAGTGAATTATTCAGTATCATTTTCTAGATTCTGTATATATATGTTAGAATACGGTATTTATCTTTCTCTTTCTGATTCTCTTTACTCTGTATAATAGGTGCTAGTTTCATCCACCTCATTAGAACTGAATCAAATGTGTTCCATTTTATGGCTGAGTAATAGTCCATTGTGTATATATACCACAATTTCTTTATCCATTCATCTGTCAATGGACATATAGATTGCTTCCGTGTTCTAGCTATTGTAAATAGCACTGCAGTGAACAATGGGATACATGTGTCTCTTTCAGTTTTGGTTTCCTCAGGGTATATGCCAAGGAGTGGGATTGTTGAGTCTTTTGGTGGTTTTACTCCTAGTTTTTTTAAGGAATCTCCATACTGTCTTCCAGAGTGGCTGTATCAGTTTATATTCCCACCAACAGTGAAAGAGTGTTCCCTTTTCTCCACACCCTTTCCAGCATTTATTGTTTGTAGACTTTAGGATGAGGAGTGTTCTGACTGGTGTGCTTTTGAACTGTGGTGTTGGAGAAGAGTCTTGAGAATCCTTTGGATGGCAAGAAGATCCAACCAGTCAATCCAAAAGGAAATTAGTCCTGAATATTCATTGGAAGGACTGATGCTGAAGCTGAAACTCCAGTACTTTGGCCACCTGATGCGAAGAACTGACTCATTGGAAAAGACCCTGATGATGGGAAGGATTGACGGCATGAATAGAAGGGGACAACAGAGGATGAGATGGTTGAATGGCATCACTGACTCAATGGACATAAGTTTGAGTAAGCTCCAAGGATTGGTGATGGACAGGGAAGCCTGGACTGCTGCAGTCCATGAGGTCACAAAGAATTGGACTCTACTGAGTGAATGAACTGTACTGAATTTTTCGGTTTTACATGGAAAGTAATGGACTCTGACCACCTGTCAATGCAGGAGACGTAAAAGATGCTGATTAGATCCCTAAATGGAGAACATCTCCTGCAGGAGGAAATGGAAACGCCACCAGTACTTTTGATGGGAGAATTCAATGGACAGAGAAGCCTGTGGGCTACAGTCCATGGGGTCACAATAGAGTCAGATTCGGTTGAGTCTCTGAGTAAAGAACTCGAAATGTGTACAACTAAAAATTACAGTTATTTTTTAGTAGATATACAAGTGTTTTTATAACTACTGTTCATTCTCTCTTTGTGAACCCATGGACTGCAGCATACCAGGCTTCCCTGTCCTTCATTACCTTCCAAAGTTTGAGAAATGACTGATTTTAGCTTTTCTGTTTTCATTTATGTTCATTATATTATTTTTCAAATTATAAGCCTTGAATCAATCATACATGTGAAATCTATGAGGGTAATCATTTCTAGGTTTATCTGTCTCATGATATAATAAGTACGCATATTTCAAGACAATTGAATTTCTGGAAAATATACAGAAAAATCCATAGAAGTGAATATTTAGAGAAAAAAAATTCTAATAATCACACCTAATTGAAATTATAAAATATGACAGTTTCCTGTAACTGTTGTCAATATGAATGCGATTAATGTATTTGTATATGCAAAGAAACTTTTGAAAATTCAATTAGGAAAATTATATCAGCTCACAGATTACATTGTAAAAGTATTGAGTACATTCATGATTAGTCATTAAAATCAATCCTAGGTAAGAACAGTAATAGTAAGTCAATCTTTTAGAAGTAAAAAGTAACAACACATAGGGTATTAATAGACCTTAGAGGACATAATTTGAAAGATTAAGGTGATTGTGCTAATGAAAGCTGTAAGGCCACATTAGCAATTCAGAAATATTAAAAATTAAAGTCAAAGTTATTATTATTATCTTGTAGTACTAGCCAGGATATGTTCTAGGAATTATATCCCAAACTCCCTTAATGATAAATGTCACCAGACTAGACAATGAAATATATTGATTACCAGACCTCTGCCCCAAGAGGTTCTCATTTAGTAGATTGCATTCTGACATTGTTATCTGCAGATTTCTCTGTCCTCCTGTGGACTCTTCAAGCTAGCCTGAAAGTCACCAAGGTTAAAAGAAGGTCTGTGACCTTGGCACATCTTGAGTCTTAACCTTCCTTATTCATACTTAAAAGTTTGTGAAGCAGGTTATAATTGTTACATCATTTAAACTGATTTTATGGGCACTTGATCACCTGGTCTTATTTGTGACTAATGGATGTGTGAAATATTTGATATATATTTCATATAGGTGGGCCCATAGGACCCTTGTGGCTCAGTCAGCCCTAGTTCAATCCTTGGGTCAGGAAGATCCCCTGGAGAAGAAATGGCAACCCACTCCAGTATTCTTGCCTGGAGAATTCTATGAACAGAGGAGACTGGCGGGCTACAGTCCATGGGGCTGCAAAGAGTCAGACATGATTGAACGATTAACAGCTTGCATTCTCAAACTTAAAGTGCATATGTGTCACTTGGACAAGTTATTAACAGCAAATCTGTGCTTTACCACATAGATTTCAGTTGACTGGGTCTCTGGTGCGAGCTAGGAATTCACATTTGAAAAAGGTAATTCTGCTGGCTCTAATGAAAGTGCTGTATGGATTATATATTCAGAGATCTTATTGGAGAGGACAGATAAATTAAAATTACAGTAACTATTGGAAACTCACCTAAATTCAGGCAGACACTGCAGAAATACCTCTGTATTTGGAGCTTCCTACCAGCTGCCAATTTATTTCCTGAATTTTGTAATACATGGTGTAATTCAATCCCATGGGGCATTATCTGTATTAATTGGGAATTATTTTGAGATTCTTTCTATTTAAGAAAAAAAACTGAAGGACAGAACTTCTGGGTCATTTAGTTAAAACAAAACTGTTATTTATGTTATTTAGGTAAATTTGTTTCTTAATGTCCAAGCTAAAAAAAGATGTAACTGTAATTATATTCTTTACCAATGTATCGGAAACTACACAAACTGGTATTATATTTTCTTACAGGAATTCTTTCAGTTTTGCAATTCACATTTTTGGTGAGTTAAAAAAACAACTTTCATTACTATGCACAACAAGGTAGAGAATTTAGATGCATGTGAGAATTTAAATGTTTCTGATCCTTTCCTCAATAAAATATTATGCACATGTTTTAAGACAGTTGAATTGCCATGATTCTCATTAATGACTGAGTAAAATTTTGCATGAATGTGGTATAATTTTTCTGAATCTCATTAAACATTGCATTCACTGAATTTTAGCACAATAGCTATCATCTATCTTAATTGTCATGATCCTGAAACACACCAAATGCATATCAGTTGGTCACATTTGCTTTCTAACTTAATTTAAATGTTTAATCTTAGACATCTAAATTATTAGAAAGGTTGATTCAAAAATCGAATGTGAAGAATCTGCAGAAGAATGAAACTATCAATCATATAAACAGAGGATTTTTATATTGGTGTATCAGTGTTTTCAGTCAGTCAGTCAGTCAATTTAGTTTGCTCAGTGATGTCTGACTCTTTGCGACCCCATGAATTGCAGCATGACAGGCCTCCCTGTCCATCACCAACTCCCTGAGTTCACCCAAAGTCACATCCATCGAATCGGTGATGCCATCCAGCAATCTCATCCTCTGTCGTCCCCTTCTCCTCCTGCCCCCAATCCCTCCCAGGAATGAGTCAACTCTTTTCCAATGAGTCAACGCTTCGCATGAGGTGGCCAAAGTATTGGAGCCTCAGCTTTAGCATCAGTCCTTCCAAAGAACATCCAGGACTGATCTCCTTGAGAATAGACTGCTTGGATCTCCTTGCAATCCAAGGGACTCAAGAGTCTTCTCCAGCACCATAGTTCAAAAATATCAATTCTTTCTTCACAGTCCAACTTTCACATCCATACATCAGTGATTTAATATAGGTAAAAGTTGTCGGTGTGATCAGCTTTATTTTGTTTTAATTTCTGATGATATAGTCCAGTTTAATGAGGAATAATAACATTGGTCTTTCCATAGAATTATTACCACAATGCAATCCGCAAAGTAAAACAGTTTAGATAAACACTGCTTGTGTGTATGTGAATGTGTTCATACGCCCTTGTGCACATATGTGCATGTTTGATTACAATGTCAATATTTTAAAATGCCATTATATTTATCTGTGTGAACATGTTTTATTTATATTTGACCAGAGTGTTATTAATTCAGCCCTGCTACTGAGGATCTACTTCTGATTTCCTAAATAATCATTTTAAACAAAAGTGATGTACCTTTACCCGGGTTAGCTTTCCTCATCAAAATCAGTGTAGAAAAATAATATCCTGATGGAAAAAAAAGAAGAAAGACTGCACAGTCCAACCTTAATTTTAAAGGGATAGTTTTATATTTTCATTCCTGACATCAAAAGAGGAGGTATCGTACCACTTCAGTCTTGAGCTTTTTATTTGACTGAGATTATAAAGTAAGGAACTCTAGATTTTGTATTTGTTTACCAAAAACATCAAATTTTATTCAGCTTAAAAGATGTATTATACTCTAATATGTTTTTCACATGTCATTGCTATAGCTAAATGTTCTCTTTTTCCAAAAAGGCAAAGTAAGTTCTCCCTTATGAATATTATTTTTATTTTGTATTATAAGTAATTGTTTTTAACATTTATAGCTAAGAATTAACACACTTATGACAATAATATTTTTAAAACAGAGCAAATCACAATGTGCAAAATTTAAAGCTAAAATAATTCATTTATAAAACATAAAATTGGAAAATAATTAGCATTACAGTTATTCAAATATGACATGAACAGTGTTTAAAAAGATTTATAGACTTGTGTTTTATCTGATATTTCAGAATATAACTAAAAGCTCTGGTTTCAGTTCTAGGAAATCATTCTAGATACTTATTTGTCCAGGGGATTAGTTAAACAAATGTCCCTAACCTATTTAAATTTGTCATCTCAGTTGAAGACAGCTCTTAAGAAGTGAATTGGTGGACTCTGAAACACATGGACACACTTTGCAGCTGTCTTATTATTAGAAGCTAAAAGGTAATTACAAATCACAGAGGTGGCAGTGGCTCGAAGGGGTCAGGTTAAAAAGACAAGGAGAAAAATTATGGTCTATTTTTTTTAAAAAAAGGATGTGTGTTTAAACCCAATTGAGTTATTTAATGAGTAGATTTGGAGAAAGGATGGTACCCTGTCATACCACTTCAGCGTACTGAATAGCTCAAGGGGAAAGCTTTGCAAGGAAGCTTTAATTAATTTCCTTCATCTAATCCTCTGTTAACACTGAACAAGCCTCTGTCATATGCATCATATGAATTCCAAGGACAAAGTAAAGGCCATTTAAAAGTAGTCATATCCCAATAAGGTTATTAAGAGACCATTTCAGAGTTCCTCATTAAAGTTAATGCATTTAGCACTAATACAATTCAAAAGCCATATCACAGTCCAGCAATTTCATAAAATATTGATTGCTTTGGTGTGTTCTTATGTACTAATGTATTATATTTTTAAGTAACTTAGTGAGGCAAAAAAGTCCAGGTTATTTAGTTTCAGCTTGTAAATGATTGCAACTTCTGTAACAGCTTTAAATAGCAATAGCTCAAGCCTTTGGGTAGATCAGTTTCTATATCTAAAATTGAGTGCCAGCATTATAGCCTCTGTATTTTATCTAGAGCTTTTCTCTCTCAGGGTCACAAAAAGGGATAGGAGATTAATGGGGTGATGTATTAAAAAAGTTTTATGAATGATAAATATTATCCCTATTTTTTTGTAGAAGAAATGGAGTCAAAGGCAGGTTAAGTAACCATTAAAACTGTTATCCTTTAAAAGGATCCACTTATGCTGCATTTAACTGCATTCCAAGCACTTACTCTCCACCACTATTCTTAACTGTCATTCTGAGTGCCAAAGGTGGGGTGAGGGTAGGTATCCTGTATAAAAATATGCAAATTTTGAATCATTTAAACTGTCGTTTCAAATATAGATCAATATATCAAGTTTAATGCTCAAAAACCAGAATTCTGCTTACCCTTTTAGTGAGATTTCCTTTAATGTAATGGGAGAGGGGGAAAAGAGATAGATTTACATATAAATGTATTCTCCTTCAGTAAACTTACTAATGGGCTTCTGGGGTGGCTAAGTGGTAAAGAACTTGCCTGCCAATGCAAGAGATGAAGGTTCAGTCCCTGTGTTAGAAAGGTCTCCTGGAGAAGGAAATGGCAACTCACCCAGTATTTTTGTCCAGGGAATCCCAAGGACAGAGGAGTCTGGTGGGCTACAGTCCATGGGGTCACAAATGAAGATACGACTAAAGTGAATAAACAAGAACAGACTTACTACCCTAAGCCTCTAGTGCTATACTCTCAGCTGAATAGCTGGTGAAGAAAGACTGTAAAAGTCCATGTTGGAAAGTAGATAACTCTCCCTACTGATAACTATAGAGCAGGTTGAAGGGAATGACAACATCTTAAGGAAGTATTTTTCCTTTTCTTTTCCTGTCAAAATGCTGTTTAATTCAGCTTTTTTTTTTATTTTTATTTTTTTTATGTTTTCTGATTGGTTTATTTTATTTTATTTTTTTTCTGATGTATTTTCTTTTTTTTTTTTTTTAATTTTAAAATCTTTAATTCTTACATGCATTCCCAAACATGAACCCCCCTCCCACCTCCCTCCCCATAACATCTTTCTGGGTCATCCCCATGCACCAGCCCCAAGCATGCTGCATCCTGCATCAGACATAGTTTTATTTTTTAAATTTTAATATCTTTAATTCTTACATGCGTTCAAATGGCATTTTCTATAAGGTCCTTCTTACAACAATTTTGCATAACAGTAAAAAGTGTGTTAATGATGCATTTTCCCATTAAGACTTTAGAAAAATATATTTTTTAGCACCATGGGTCAAATGGGAGAGTTCTTATAGTGTATGGGTAGATGTGGTGGGAAAGTTAAAATAAAATAGAAGAAATAAAATTATCATTGTTCTATATTATTTTACATGAAATGAAATTTAATAATAATGATTTAGGAAGTGCTGAGTATTGCAAAACACAAATGTGAATGAAATAGAACTAATATCAGAGCTAAAGAGAAATTTTCATAGGTTCACACCTCTGTATAAAATGGAGACAGATAGAAAAAGACCTGGGGAGAATTACATTTAAAATTTTCATATAAAACATTACAAATCCACTGATATCAGATAAATTCTGTATATTTATATTTCTTATATGAGTGATGGGAGCTATTTCAATGTTCCTAAATTCTTTATCAATTAATTTCAAAGTTCTCTATGTATATTGAGCAAAAATATTATGAATTTTTAAAAGAAATTAACTCAAGCGGAAAATAAAATGAAATGGAGAAGAAAGAGGAAGAAGAGAAGGATAGAAAAAAAAATGTGTCATTAATATTTACAAAAATAAATGGTCAAGAGAATAGTGCAGTTTCCCCACAAAGAATGGGGGATACCAAATTCTGGCTTTCTTTCTGCAAGCTTACTTGGTAACTGTTCAGTCCAGTTTACCTTAGGCTAGCCATGTATCCAGGCTTCCCAGGTGGCACTAGTGGTAAAGAACCCACCTGCCAATGCAGGAGACTTGAGAGGCACAGGTTTGATCCCTGGGTCAGGAAGATCCCCTGGAAGAGAACATAGAAACCCACTCTAGTATTCTTGGCTGGAGAATTCCATGGATAGAAGAACCTGGTAGGCTACAGGCCATAGGGTCTCACAGAGTCGGACATGACTTAAGTGACTTAGTGTGCATGCATGCAGCCATGTATCTCTTTGCTGACAAAGGTCCATAGAGTCAAAGCTATGATTTTTCCAGTAGTCATGTATGGATGTGAGAGTTGGACCATAAAGAAGGCTAAGCACCGCAGAACTGATGCATTCAAATTGTGGTGCTGGAGGAGACTCTTAAGAGTCCCTTGGAATGCAAGGGGATCAAGCCAATCAATCTTAAAAGAAATCAACCTAAATATTCATTGGAAGGACTGATGCTGAAGCTGAAGCTCTGATACTTTGGTTACCTGATGAAAAGGGCTGACTCTTTGGAAAAGACCCTGATACTAAGGAAGATTAAAGACAAAAGGAGAAGAGGGTTGCAGAAGGTGAGATGGTTAGATAGCATCACTGACTCAATGGACATGAATCTGAGCAAACTTTGGGAGACAGTGAAAGGCAGGCAAGTCTGGCACACTGCAGTCCATGGGATCTCAAAGAGTTGGACACCATTTAGCAACTGAACAACAAGGCTTGTATTTCCTCCTTATTTTGCATAAAACATGGAAATATGCACATTTTCTAGGACTAGATTGAAACAAATTGTGACTTTAACACATGGTGAATTTCCTACTCTGTTCATATCAGAGTCAAAATATCCCAGGAAACTATACCACACAGAGGTATAACACAACATATAACCAAAATAAGGTGAGGTCCATTTGAAACCAAGCAAAGAAGACTTTCCTAATAGATGAAAACTTTTCTAGAGCCCAGGCCTGAGGTAGTTAGTGTGTTCTTAAAAAATAAATTTCAGCGTGAATATAAACAGAGGAAGAGAATGCTATGAAGTGATTTTAAACGAGTAGGAAGGGATCATATCAAGAAAAATCCTGAAATTATTCTTAGTTTAAGATTCTATTAAATAGAAAAGAGAATTTGTGGAAATACATTACATGGGATAACAGTAGGATGAGTTCTTGTTTCTGTAAATTGTTTCCTTTGTGTGTAAATATTAGATTGGAAAAAAAAAAAAGGAAGGGGAAGAATTCAGCTCAACAGATTAAGGGTCATTTCATCAGTTAACAGAAAGATGGTGGCAGCTGGAAGGAGGTGACAGTAGAAATAAAGTAAAGTAGGGGATAGAATGAAGAATGTTCCAAGCTTTATGAGAGGTGAGGAGAGGTGCCAAGGTGCCTTATATGCTAACTGAAATAATGAATGTAAATTCTATTTACAAAGAGATTCAGGAAGGAGATAATTTGAAGGAATAATACCAAAAGTTAAGTTTGGACATGTAAAATTTGAGTGGAGCTGTCCCATTATCTACTGGATATTATTAAGTAAAAAAGTAATAATAAAATTTATAGGCTATAAAGGAAGCATGTGAATAAAATGGGCTTATAGACAAGCAAAGGTCTTTAGTAGGGTTTAAAACCTTGACCATTTAGTTTTCCTAACGAACTGATTTTACCTTAGTTTCTTCACTTGCAAATGATGGTTTTTAAAAATAATACCTCTTGGCATTTATCTCAGAGGATCATTGTGGAAATTCAATGAAATATTATATGTAAGTCACTTGGCATATGTCTAGAGTTTTACACATTTTCACAAATGTTAGCTATCATTGCAGTCATTATCATCACCATTTAAACATTTGGGAATGTGTGACTCTCTTGAGAAGAGATATCTCAAGATTAAACAAGCAACCTCAGCATTGATATATGGTTAGAAGAGGAGGATCCAGAACATAAAACTGAGAAATATGGGCAGCCATGAAAATGTCATACAACTATGAAAATGTCATCTATATTTAGGGAAAAATGTCAGGGTCCAAAGAAAACAGTGGTCGAAAATGTCAACTGTATTTAACAATAATGGCATATTAAATGCAATTTAAAATGAAAATAATATATAAAGCTAAGTTGCTGCTGCTGCTGCTGCTAAGTCACTTCAGTCGTGTCCAACTCTGTGTGACCCCATAGACGGCAGCACACGAGGCTTCCCCGTCCCTGGGATTCTCCAGGCAAGAACACTGGAGTGGGTTGCCATTGCCTTCTCCAAAAGCTAAGTTAGCATGTCTTAAGCATGAAGCTTTTGGAAGGTAGCTATGCAGGAGTAGTTGCCAGTAGTAGATGGTTGGTATCAGCAAAATTTTTACCCATAGCAGATGGCATAGTTTTGGGAATTGAAGAGAACAAAAGAAGGAGAAAAAGAGAAGAAACTGACAAATGTATCAATTAATTGGTTGGGGCATTAATCTTATTTTTTTGGAGGAGAGCAAGGTTGGGTTATAAGAGAATTAATGTGCTTGTAATCTAAAAGAGAGGAATATTGTCAAATAAATCTTTAAATACTCAAGTTTTGACAACGCCTTCCTTCAGTGGAGTACTGATGAGTAGTATGATCTCTTTGAACTGGCAGGACCAAGAGAAATTTCTGTTGAAAGTTGGAACAACTTTTTGGGTCAATGATCCATATTGTGCCACACATAGAAATGTTGTAAAATATCAATCATATAATGCATACAGTCACTGGTAAAGAATCTGCCTGTCAATGGAGAAGATGCAGGTTTGATCGCTAGGTTGGGAAAATACCCTGGAGGAGAAAATAGCTACCCACTCCAGTATTCTTGCCTAGAAAATACAATGGACAGGGGAGCTTGGTGGACTACAGTCCTCGGCATGGCAAAGAGTGGGACATGACTTGGCCCGTGCACACTGTACAGGAATTATTAATATCAATCCTTGAAAAGAGACACTTTACAATGACTTAATCTTGGACTATTTCTCCCTCCATATACAGGTAAAAGTTCTCACAAAAATAGAGCTATCTGCAGTGTCCTCTCATGAATATTACAGTATTTCAGAGACCATCTCTCCTTCAAATACAGTTCTCCTCATCAGCATTTGTTCATGTTTAAGTCTCATCAAATTAACCGAAATCATGCTTATTAGCAAACCTCACATGAATTACCATATTATTTCTCTCCTTTTCTTCATCAACAAAAATCTTGAAAAAGCTTTCTACTTTTAATTTCCTTTTCTCTTTTGTGAATTTTTCTCCATTTGCATCTTAAATGTGAGCATACCTATAGTTTATTTTTTTTTTTCTAGTTTATAGTTTCTCCTGCATATTCTTATGCAGCAATTTGACCTTCAGATGTGTTCTCAGTCTGGATGATGTGAAGATGCACTCAGCTCAGACTCAAATCCAACTGCTAACATTTTTAGTTCCAAATTAGAAGGTAGGAGGCTGACAGTGAAAATAAGTGGAATGTCAGACAGGTAAACATCTGAAACCATGGCTGCCCTGAAGGCATGTGATGGTAAATTTATACCAGATCCCGAGATTGGAATAATCTTAGTTGCAATATGAGACAATATTTTGTGCTGACACAAGATGGTCTGCCGGAATCAATATATTGGATGAGTCTGAGACTTTGAAAGGATCATGCCTTCATGAAAAAAATAGCAAGAAATAAAAAGTGCATTTGTTAACATGACAGAAATCTTCTAAAATGGTAGATGAAGAATGTAAGGCAAGCTTCATGACAAGTCATATACCATAATTCTGCTATTTTATAGGATTTGGGTTTTAAATTTACATTATCCCTAGAGATAAGGAAATACAAAGTCAAAAATTAAAGATATGACTAAGTAGTATCTCTCCAGAGTCTTAATAGAAACAAAAGAAAATATTTTCAATCTAGCCATTCTGATTGATATAAAGTGTTAGTTTGTCTTTTCCCCAGCATCTACATTTACTCAGCAGCTTTAGATAATTCCTTTATTTCAAAAAAATAGTCACAGGAGGCTTGAGAATGCTTTTGTTGTTGTTTTTATTTTTAAAACACTATAGGAAATACTTAAGTATTTTTATACATGCAGAAGAAAGAGCAACACAAAAGAAAATTAAAACTACACAAGTGAGAAAGACCTAAACATAGGGTAATATTTCAATACTGAAACAGATGGGAAAAGATAGAATCCAATGTAGAGACAGATATAACCTTGCAAAAGAAAAGAGCAGCCAGCCTTTGGAACTGAGGGAAATCAAGCATGTACTCAAAGGAAGTTGAGGTTTTTAATAAAATATACAATGAGATTTTCAAAAAAAGAACGTCTATCTTGTGTCTTCTGATTTTGATCATTTTAATGAAGTACAAGGTAAAGTCAGTAGCAGAAAAAAGAGGACAGCAGTGACATAGAGGTGACTGTATGTTGATGACACCTTGCAAAAGCTAATTCATGGGAAGTTTTAAGGTATGAGGACTTTGAATGGCAGAGTCATTTAAATGATTGATAAGGGCTTCATAAAAAGCTGTGATTTAAAGAAAGTATTTAATTAGAAGAAATGGGTTTGAAACCCACTTCTACCACTTATTTATTTTGTGACTTTGAGTTTCTGATCATTAATCTGTAAAATTAGAGTAAAAATAATTTATATTCCTATAAGATTGCTAAGTTAGAGACATAATAATAACTAAAACGAAGATCATAGCATCCGGTCCTATCACTTTATGGGAAATAGATGGGGAAACAGTGGAAACAGTGTCAGACTTTGTTGTTTTGGGCTCCAAAATCACTGCAGATGGTGACTGCAGCCATGAAATTAAAAGACGCTTCTTCCTTGGAAGAAAAGTTATGACCAACCTAGATGGCATATTCAAAAGCAGAGACATTACTTTGCTGACTAAGGTCCATCTAGTCAAGGCTGTGGTTTTTCCAGTAGTCATGTATGGATGTGAGAGTTGGACTGTGAAGAAGGCTGAGCACTGAAGAATTGATGCTTTTGAACTGTGGTGTTGGAGAAGACTCTTGAGAGTCCCTTGGACTGCAAGGAGATCCAGCCAGTCCATTCTGAAAGAGATCAGCCCTGGGATTTCTTTGGAAGGAATGATGCTGAAGCTGAAGCTCCAGTACTTTGGCCACCTCATGCAAAGAGTTGACTCACTGGAAAAGACTGTTATGCTGGGAGTGATTGGGGGCAGGAGGAGAAGGGGATGATAGGGGATAAGATGGCTGGATGGCATCACTGACTCGATGAACATGAATCTGAGTGAACTCTGGGAGTTGGTGATGGAAAGGGAGGCCTGGCGTGCTGTGATTTATGGGGTCGCAAAAAGTCAGACACGGCTGAGTGACTGAACTGAACTGAACTGAACTGAAGTGAAAGTGATATACATGCTATTCAATTACTTGTATTTTTTATTGATTAGTAAGTGAATCTATAGTGACTGGATAAGAAAGTAGAGATGTTAATAAAGTAGAAAAGTGGCAATGTGTCAAGAATCATGATATATACACTTTAACGTTTTTAAGTCAAAAGTCATCAGGTAAGTAAGGATGAAGTAAGGAGTGATAAAAGAGTAAATGATTTTAGTAAAGCAGTCATTAGTTAAGATATGGCAGAATTGTGCATGATGTCAATGTGCAAAATATAAAAAAGTTACTAGAAAATGGAAAATTACTTTTAAAGATTCTTAGTAGACTTAGGATGTCTTCACCTGCACACTACCCATAATTTAATCAATCTCTGTGTGTGCTTAGATCTTAACACTCAAATGATATTGCTCTGTTAAGATCTGACATCTAATTTTATTTGATCTAGCAACAACATTCAATATAGTTGAACTCTTTTTTCCTTTTAAAATACAGAATTTTAAAATACTCTTGACTGGCCTCCAAGTTGGTACGTTTTTTCCCCCACAGTCCTCCTACATCCTTGTCAGTTCTATCACTATCTTTTATGAAAAAACTGCCTCTTTTTTCAATGATACTAAATATTGAATTTGGGTGTCTTCAGTATATAGAAATAATTTACTTAGCTCTATAAAATAGTATAAATTGGGAACATGAGAGCCCCAGTCTATATCCAGAACAAATTTAATATTCAGGGTTACTTAGACTGGAAGAGCATATCTTTCTCTACCAGCAAGAATAGCCATCCATCTGCATGGCTTACTCTTTCTCATGGTAGGGCCACTAATCATGATTTATTCTTACTAAGAATAAGGGGCCCTTACTAAGGAGTTCTGTATAAGCCATATGTATTTTTCCCAGAACTCTCCTGTTCTAAACTTCTAACATTATTCTTTTCTGGCCATTGACCTTATATCAGAGTTCTCTACCACAGCACAGAATTAAGAGTATTTCCACATCTTAGATATACATATTGGTTAACTAACTGTATTGCTTGATCTTTGTCTACTAGGAACATTTTCCATCACCAAACCCCTTCAGAGTCAGCCCAGAGAAAATGGGGGAGGCACTGTAATGAGCTAGAAATCCATTTTGCATAGTGGCAATAGACCATATCAAAATTTCAACCTGGCCTCCTCCTTTCCACCTCTGTCTATACTATCTCTGGTTGTAGGGAATCCTTTATGACTCCATGTAGAATCATTATATTCCTTAGATACGTTTATTACCATCAGATCTGCTGGAGTATATGCCCAAATAGTAGTCTGTAGTATGATGTAGCACTCTATGCTTCAGTCAAATCAAGTAACCTTCTAAAATACCATATAAAAACACTGGAACAGTATCCACAAGCCTTCAGAAATTTAAGCGGTTGACTCTAAGACATGTGTCATTTTTATTAACTGGAAGTTTGATATATAACAAGTATTCTAAATTGGGAGAATTTCCTCTAAAGTCACAGAGCACTAGACTCATATAAACATCACAAATAACTTCAGATCGATGACTCTTTGCAAGTTTATCCCTCACCCTGTAGTTTGCCTGTGACTTAGTAGGTAAGACTACGTGCTACTTACTGTTTCCCTGGTCTAGTTAATATGATATCATTAATATAGTGAATCAGCATATCATTTTCTGGAATATCGGAATGGTCAAGATCTTAGTGAACTACACTGTAACAAGGAGTAAGAGAGCTAACAGGGTCCCGTGGCAACTTCAACGTTTGCAAACTGAGTGGTAGAAGCAGGAAATTCTTATCAATGATCACATGCACTTTTCAAGAGAATGAATTTCTTACCACTCCATCAGACAGATAAGTGAGAATCAAAAATGTTGTAGAAAGGTGAGTGAAATCTAGAATGAATGGGGAAGTATAATATAAATATACATTTTGCTTCTAGGATCATTTGTAGCTTCTAGGATCATCTGTAGCATCAAGTGATATGTTGGAGGATATTAAAATTGACCACTCTATTCTGAGGGATTGTACTTACTCCTTCTTTCTTAAGAATTGAGGGCCTTTTTTTTCTAACAGGTTTTTTATCCAGTAAGAGCACATGCTATTTAAGGATATTTAAGGCTTGAAGGGTAAATTTTTATAAACTGAGTCAATACGTCACTCACAGTTACTTGGATTCATTAATTTCCCTGATTTCCAGAGTGGAGGCAATGATTGTAAAACCCTGGCCCCAGTGACTGCGTCTCATCTCTGAACACTGTAAGCTATTCCCAGGCTGCTGTGGGACCAGGGATGGATATCAGGTAAGACCACTGGTGTGCCCTCCAAGTCATGAGCTGTAGCAAATCCAGCATACAGCCCACCTGAGCTGGATTCAAGTCCAAGTGCAAATTCTCACCCTAGTGGCCCAGTTTCGGCAAATTAATGTCTCTCAAAGATTTGATTACAAGAGTCAGGAGATGGGAAGAAATTAGCAGAGAAATGGCTTTTCTATCTTCCTTCAAGGAACTGACCTGATATCCATGGTTCTGTGTAATCTCATGGAGATGTCCTGTAATTGAACAACTATACATTTTTTTTTGAGGGTGGGAGAGTATGTTCAATTTGATCAAACACCACATTTTATTTCCTATTCCTCTTTTCCTGCACTTTTGCTTTTCTTTAATTGCTATTCCTCCAATGAAAATGAATATGTGAGGTTTGCCTCATATTCTGCTTTCTGGGAAACCATAGCATTGATGGGACAGGTAGATAAGATAAAGTTGAGGGCAGAGTAGAAACTGTTTAAACAAGTCATATCCTAATGATAATCTGAGGCATAGAATTGGTGCCTTTACTCCCACTTACATTCCAACTCTCACAATATTGTTGAGACTATAGGCCATATCCAAAACAGTAGAATTATGAGTCTTTACTACAGGAGAGACTTTTACAATTACATTTTCCAAAAACAGTTTTTCTAGTATGAACAGATGCAGCAAATTAATTTTTCTCCATGTAGAGCTATAAAAATATTGCAAATAACCTGTCAGTTATGACCTTTAGAAAGATATTGGTCTTTTAATCTCATAATGGTGAGCAAGTAATAAAGTATAGCTGTACATAAATTGTATTTCAACCCCACCCATCCATGAGAATGGATCAAACAAAGAGCAGCAAAATACAGTGTTGTTTAGTACATTCACATACCAGGAGTAAAAGACTGTTTAGTGTACACTTTGTTATTTTTCACATACAGAAAAGAAACGTGTGACTGATAATCTTGCTGTTCTAGTTTGTATATAAACTAGCTTTTTGAACAGCATGTTCGGCAACATGTATAGCTAAGTTTAAAAGAACTATCCTAATGTTAGAATAAATGCAAAGAGAATAGTGTTTTAATGAGAAGTATATGAAATAGTGAAAAGTTCATGCCTACTTAAAGACAACCTTATATGATATTGAAGATCATGTACCAATACCAATGAAAAGGGGCAATAAAGGATGTTCTTTCATGCTGAATTTAAGGAGATGTGCATATTGGAGGCACTTTCTTGTTAATGTTTTAGCAGAAGATCATTCAAAATGATCTTTCCTTCAAGAGAATATCTGTATTGTGCATAGTCAGCAGTTTGACACCTATGTATCTATGATAAGGCTCCAGACAGGTTTCTCTCAAGTTCTTTGGCAAGGTTAGAAGTTTCAAAGACACCTGTTTGAGCTACTAAACTGCCTTTATGTGGCACCGGGTCCAATGGAAGATTGAGTTTCCAGTTACTTCTGGAAAGCAAAGAAATTGTGGGGCATTGTGGAGGATTCTTATACCCTCCTGCTCCCAGCATCTTAGAGCTAAACTTCAGAATCAAAACCATGTTCTAACCCACAGTTCTGCTTCTAGCATGCTGTGTGTGCTTAGCCGTGTCTGACTCTTGTGACCACATAGACTGCAGCCCTCCAGGCTCCTCTGTCCATGGGATTCTCCCAGTAAGAATACGGGAGTGGGTTGCCATTTTCTTCTCCAGGGGATCTTCCCGACTCAGGAATTGAACCTGGGTCTTCTGCATTGCAGGCAGACTCTTTACCAACTGAGCTAGAAGAGAAGCTTCTAGCATAACTGACTCAATTCATACATTTTTAACCAGTAAGTCAGGAAGTTTAAAAAAAAATGGCTTTATAGACTTTGGTGTAAAAGATTTGGAATCAATGAGGTCTGTGGTCTTTTCTGGATGAAAAGCTAGGGAAGGGCAGCTCAATCTAAACTCTGTGTACAATGCTAAGTTGCTTTAGTCATGTCTGACTCTTTGAGATTCCATGGACTTAGCCTGTCAGACTCCTCTGTCCATAGGATTCTCCAGGGAAAAACACTGCCGTGTGTTGCCAATTCCTCCTCCAGAGGATCTTCCTGACACAGAGTCTCTTATGTCTTCTGCCCTGGAAGATGTGTTCTTTACCACTAGTACCACCTGGGAAATCTTAGGCAATGTTGAAGTGTAATAAGGAAAGAGGGGATCCTGACAGTGTTCAGGGATTGCCAACTAGTATGGATAATATAAATAGAATAGCTTACTTAATGTAAATAGAACAACTAATATAAAAAGAATAATCTAATATAAATAGAATATAATAAAATAATTTGATATAAATAGAATAGTCTAATGTGATAACAATTAACTTCTTTACTGTTACAGGATTCATTCACACTCAGCTGTTTATTCATGTCTGACTCTTCATGATCCCAAAGGACCCCACCAGGCTCCTCTGTCCATGGGATTTCCCAGGCAAGAATATTGGGGAGGGTTGCCATTTCCTTCTCCAGGTTTATAAGGAAGACAAACTGTAATTTAGTCTCACTCTGACTGAAACAGAATACTCCATCAAAGCAAGTTAATGATCTTTGCTAATTCATATTTCTTCTATTGGTTATTCACATATCCCAGTTTCAAGCTGCATTTAGGCAAACACTTATTCTTACATCAGTTGCTAGCAGAAAAGAAGAGTCAATGAGCACAGTCATTTTTAATTCCCAAATGTGTTTAACAAGAATGAATGTCACATTTGATCATTTAAACCATCCTTGATGACAGTAAAAGAGGAGAGTGAAAAAGTTGGCTTAAAGCTCAACACTCAGAAAATGAAGATCATGGTATCTGGTCCCATCACTTCATGGGAAATAGATAGAGAAACAGTGGAAACAGTGTCAGACTTTATTTTTTTGGGCTCCAAAATCACTGCAGATGGTGATTGCAGCCATGAAATTAAAAGACGCTTACTCTTTGGAAGAAAAGTTATGACCAACCTAGATAGCATATTCAAAAGCAGAGACATTACTTTACCGACTAAGGTCCATCTAGTCAAGGCTAGGGTTTTTCCAGTAGTCATGTATGGATGTGAGAGTTGGACTGTGAAGAAGGCTGAGCGCCGAAGAATTGATGCTTTTGAATTGTGGTGTTGGAGAAGACTCTTGAGAGTCCCTTGGACTGCAAGCAGATCCAAACAGTCCATTCTGAAGGAGATCAGCCTTGGGATTTCTTTGGAAGGAATGATGCTAAAGCTGAAACTCCAGTACTTTGGCCACCTCATGTGGAGAGTTGACTCATTAGAAAAGACTCTAATGCTGGGAGTGATTGGGGGCAGGAGGAGAAGGGGACGACAGAGGATAAGATGGCTGGATGGCATCACTGACTTGATGGATGTGAGTCTGAGTGAACTCCGGGAATTGGTGATGGACAGGGAGGCCTGGCGTGCTGCGATTCATGGGGTTGCAAAGAGTAGGACACGACTGAGCAACTAAACTGAACTATGTTTTTGAAAGAAAATGCATCAAATAGACTATAAAGAAAAAGTAAGAGAATATTGGAAGTGTAGTTAAGTTTAAAACATTTTATTAATGAATTAAGTCAAATTACAATGACAAAAGAAAGGAAAAAATAACAAAAGCAAAGTTTCAAACCTACCCATAGAATAAAGTTTGGAATGATATATACGTTACCTCTACTGAGTATGAGTGTTTTCTGACTCAATTTCCGTGTATGAATAATGGATAAATTAAAAGTTATAAGAAGTACCAAACAGGCAAAAATGCCAGGATACATTAAATCTAAGTATCTATAAAGGAATTGTTACAGTAATTTCATTAATTGAGAAGTCAATTTATCCATATTCCCACCAAATGAATTTTCAACAGTATCTAAAGGCTATGAGTTTTAGTTAGGATTTTTAAACTATTGTACTAGGACAGGTTTAACTGAGATTATGTAAGCCAGGAGGTCCATTGCTTCTATGAAATATCTTTCGCTTACCTCCCACATATTATAGTGAGAATGACAATTTCAATGTTCTTATTTATTTATTTTCATCTGTATATGCTGTTTTTCTCTAAGAAAGTGATGACTTCTTTTGCTCATCTAATTTTTATTTTTGCTTAATTTTATATGAATGCATCTTCCCTTATTAGATTCCTCTAAAAATGATATTTTATATTATCTTTTCAAAGGTGTGGGGGTATCCTCAATTATTTCCATAGTTTCATTGTTTTAACTTTTAAAAATTTTTGGTTGTGCCATGCAGCATGTGGGATCTTAGTTCCCTGGCAAGGGATGAAACCTTTACCCCTTGCATTAGAATCTCTGCATGTTAACCACTGGAACACCACAGAAGCCTGAACAAACCCTTGTGTCATCATCCGACCTATATTCAAGAAACACTTTGTTGTCATTTGATGAATCGTAATATTTCATACCAATGACTATGACCAACAAAACTAGCTTGTTTTGTTGTATATGTTTTATTTGTTATATACCTTGTATGTAGAATGATGATGATTATAAGTCATGAGAATATTTATTATTAAATGTATTTTTCCAAATAGCATCATCAATAAATCAAAATGTACATTTAATAGAATCTAAATTAATATGAAAGAAAATATTTATTATTTTGTAGCAACTGATAAGTGATTCTAAATATTTTGTAAAAATGCAGAGAACCTTGAAAAGCTTAAATGATTTTCAAAGAGAAAACCAATGCTGGAACACATGCTCCTGATTTTGAGTGTGACCATAAATCTACTTCATCACATTGGTATGCTTTCAGTGTAAATATAGATTAATGTAACAGAAGATCAGGATATATATACACTCATAAATGATTACTTAATTTTCAACAAAAATGCCAGTGGAGAAAGGGATGTTTTTAGAACAAATTCTTTTGGAAGGAGTAGATATCCATATGAAACAAATAAATAAATAACCTCAATCTTTACCTTAACCAAATAGAAAATTGGTTCAGAATGCATTATAGATTTACACAGTAAAAACCAGGAATAAAATATAGCTTTCTAAACTAGAAAAGTAACAGCTAATGTTGTATGTAATGGTAAAATTATAAAATTGACTTTATGATTGGACAAAAGGTTTTTTCCACCCTCACTAATTCTATTAAATAATGATCTAGAAGTACTAGTTGTGGACTTAGGTAAGCAAAATAAATAAAGACTATGCAAATTGGATAGAAAAAAGCAAAACTGTCTTCATTCACAGTTTACATGTTTGTATAAATTGAATATCTTAAGGAATCTATTAAAAAAGCGATTAAAACGCAAATTTGTTTAGCAAGGAAACAGTACAATATCAATATATGAAAGTCAATTGTCTTTCTGTGTTCTAGCAAGGAAAAACTGGAAACTGAACATTTTAAAAATGTCATTTAGTGTAGCATCAACAAACATGAATATCTTGTGATATATTTGATCCAATGTATGTTAAGTGCTGAGAATTAGAAATTATAAAGCATTACTGATATAAATTAGAGAAAAAAGACTAAAATAAAGACTTAATTGTTGCTCTGTAGACTTAATACAGTTGTTTTATGATGAAATAATCAAACATTCTAAAATTTATATATAAATGCAAATGATCTAAGATAGCTAAACACTTTTGGAAGACAGCATACCTTATATAATTTTAAGACTAATTATAAAGCTACTATAATTAAAATAGTGTAATATTGGCATGAGGATAAACAAACAGGGAAAGTGAAAGTGTTAGTTACTCAGCTGTGTCCAACTCTTTGTGACCCTATGGACTGTAGCCCACCAGGATCCTCTGTCCATGGGATTCTCCAAGCAAAAATACTGGAGTGGGTTGTCATTCCCTTCTCCAGGGGATATTCCTGACCTAGGGATTGAAACCAGGTTTCCTGCATTGCAGATTCTTTATCATCTGAACCACCAAGGAAGCCCTAAAACTATGGAATGCTTCACAAATTGCATCTCATTCTTGCACAGGGGCCATGCTAATGTTTTCACTCCAATTTTACTACATGTGCTTCAGAATAGAGAGTCTAGATATAAACTCATACATCTATGGTCAAAAATGCTAAGATTGTTCAGGAAGCAAAAGATGATGCTCTAGCATATATGATGATGGAACATGCAAAGCAGATACAAAATAAGAACTACTCTGAAGTTAGTAAGATGTTAACATACATGTCATGTGTGAGCTTTTCAGGTCTTTATGTGTCATCGCAATAGGAGGGAGATATGGAGTAACAGAATAGTTACATAGAAAAATTCGCATTTCAAAAAAAAAAGCCACTTATTCTGTGTCAGACTGAAGACATTAAAGGCTTGTTTTGTGTATTTCACAAAATGATCTACAATTGCTACTCTGTAAAAGTTGAAAACTTTAAGAAGAAATCAGATAAGCAATGTTGTAAATACTATGCCATATTCACAGTTTACTGACTACAAGCTATGTGTGTGTGCACGTGTGTGTGATTGAGAGAGAAACTCTCTGATATTCCCTTCTAGCTAATTAGTAGATATAGGATCTTTGACGTCTCTTAGGAATATATAGGGCTTACCTGGTAGCTCAGCTGGTAAAGAATCCATCTGCAATACAGAAGACCTCGGCTGGACTCCTGGATTGGGAAAATCTGCTGGAGAAGGGATAGGCCACCCATTCCAGTATTCTTTGGCTTCCTTGGTGGCTCAGCTGGTAAAGAATCCGCCTGCAATGTGGGAGACCTAGGTTCCATCCCTGGGTTGGGAAGAACTCCTGGAGAAGGGAATGGCTAGCTACCCACTCCAGTATTCTGGCCTGGAGAATTCTGGGGTCACAAAGAATCGGACATGACTGAGCAACTTTCACTTTCAGGAATGTATACATAGTTTGGCATTGGCAGCTAGAGGCTGATGTGAAAAAAGACAGGTCTGAAAGACGGAGATTTCTCTTGAGAGCTAACATTTTCAGAACAAATTGGGCAGCTGACAAACATTCACTTTCCAGACCTCAGGGTGTAGTTAATATCAGTGATCTCAGGATGGTCTAAGAAAACAGTTACTAAAACTGATAGAATCCAACTGTCAGATTCAAACATTTGTTATGCCTGTCTTCAAAAGAACTATTGTGTGATTTTTCTTTTAAATCAATGTTTGTAAATTTTGTCAATTTTTCTAAATTTGACTGCTGAATAGACTCAAGCACTTTTTCAATAAATAATATATTTTTCCTAAAGTAGATTTGGATGTAAATGAACAAAAATAGTCCAGTACAAGATTAAATAAAAAAAATCATGATTTGAATCAAATCCATATATTCTTTAGTGCCTGGCATGTGTAATATATGTATATATGTATATTTCAGATTGCTTATTTTTATTCATAGACTTTATTTCACTGAATTCTGGCAACAATGAGTCTGCTATTTATCAATAAATATTTTTCATTACACTAGAGCAAGAATGATGAATTTCTAAATACAGCTTTATTTACATGCATGTTCCCTACTTTTTAAATAAAAAAATTGTCATTTTTACACTCACATTACATATTTGGGTTTAAGAACACAACAGAGAGGGTATTGAGAATAAGCATTTAAGAATATTTATAAAAATTCTAGTAAATCTGGTATCCTTGGAAAAATAAAATTTTATACCAAATGACATAGCCTGAATTCTTATTGGAACAACAATGAGAATTTGAAGTGTTATTATATTTGTTCAAGGACATCACACTTAAAAAATGGAGAAGCTGTATTTAAGTGTAATTGTTAAGAGCAGAGATCTGAAGTCAGAATATTTGGGTGAGCTTAATACATCTGCCTTTTTCAGACTGTATTTACTTCAGTACATTATTCAGCATCTATGGGTCTTTGTTCCTCATTCATAAAGTGGAGATATGTATATGTAGATATTCATATCTGTTGTCAAGAATAAATTAATTCATGAGAAACACTTAGAATGCAACCTTACACACATTAAAGTACTGTGTGTACTTTACTAACATTAGAGATTACATTTAGTCTAGACTCCCATCTAGTGATAAAATTTTTCATTTCACATTTAATTTCCTAGGAGCATTTTATAACAACTAGCATCTCTAATAAAAACAAAGAAGTCCTCAACAATTGTTTTCACTTTCCCAACATGTTTTCCATGTGTATGCATTTCCCCTTTGATTAATGCACATTCTACAGCTGGCTAACCTACTTTACTGAAATTTCTCCCTGATGGTATTGTCACCTCAAATTTCATTTCAGATGTTCCCTCCTTTATTCTAAAGCCCAGCTAAAGCCCTGATATAATAATCATTTCTTCATCTTAGTCCCATAATAATTATCACCTCTGTTGTAGTAAAGATTGCATTCAGCTTGACATTTTTCACCCTCATTCAGATCTTAAATAACTCATTTTTGAGCTTTGAGTTGACTCATTCTCCATCACATGTATAACTTGAGCTTTTTGTTGTTGCTTCATTATAAAACTAATAGTTTTAGAATATTCAGCATATCTTAATAATACCTCTTATGTTTATATATAATACCTGACATAAAGTATAGTTGGGGCTTCGTCCGGTGGCTCAGCAGTGAAGAATCTGCCTGCAGCACAGGAGATGCAGGAGCCACCGGTTCAATTCCGTGGTTGGGAAGATCCCCTGGAGGAGTGCATGGCACCTGACTGCAGTATTCTTGCCTAAAGAATTCCAAGGACAGAGGAACCTGGCAAGCTATATAGTCCATAGGATCATGAAGAGGTGGACACGACTGAAGCAACAGAGCACAGCACAACACACAATGTATAGTTGGATTCAAATTTATTTCTTTCCCAATACTTTCATCTATGGGCATCTAAATAAACATTATCCTTTCTCTGTTTTCTAATTTTAAGTTTAGGAAAAGGTAATATTTTTCCTCTGTATTTTCAAGTGGTTTTATAATATTTTAAAATGTATTTTTCTCACATATGCACAACCATAATATTAGAAACATTGCATATTATATTAATATGACTAAATTGCTGTAACTTAGTTTATTAACAAGAATGCATTTCAGGAAATATACTGGCTAATAAGTTTTCTATTTGAATAATTTAAAAATCTGTTCAAAATGGATAGTCAGTTCAGTTCAGTCGCTCAGTCGTGTCTGACTCTATGCAACCCCATCAATTGCAGCACGCCAGGCCTTCCTGTCCATCACCAACTCCCGGAGTTCACTCAAATTCACATCCATTGTCAGTGATGCCATCCAGCCATCTCATCCTCTATCGTCCCCTTTTTCTCCTGCCCTCAATCCCTTCCATCATCAGAGTCTTTTCCAATGAGTCACTGCAGATGGTGACTACATCCATGAAGTTAAAAAAAAACAAAAAACAAAAAAAAACCCCTTACTCCTTGGAAGGAAAGCTATGATCAACCTAGATAGCATATTAAAAAGCAGAGACATTTATTTGCCAATAAAGGTCCGTTTAGTAAAGGCTATGGTTTTTCCAGTGGTCATATATGAATGTGAGAATTGGACTGTGAAGAAAGCTGAGTGCCAAAGAATTGATGTTTTTGAACTGCGGTGTTGGAGAAGACTCTGGAGAGTCCCTTGGACTGCAAGGAGATCCAACCAGTCCATCCTAAAGGAGATCACTGTTGGGTGTTCATTGGAAGGACTGATGCTAAAACTGAAACTTCAGTACTTTTGCGGCTGGGAGGAGCTACCCCACACCTGAGGTCAGGGGTGGCGGCCGAGAAGAGCAACCCCACATCCAAGGAGCAATGGCTGTGTGGGCGCAGGAGAGCCTAGAGGAGCTACTCCACGTTCAAGGTCAGGAGGGGGAGCAGTGAGACAATATTCCTCCTTCAAGGTAAGGAGCAGTGGCTGCACTTTGCTGGAGCAACCGTGAAGAGATACCCCAAGTCCAAGTTAAGAGAAACCTAAGTAAGACAGTAGGTGTTGCAAGAGGGCATCAGAGAGCAGATGCACTGAAACCCATAATCACAGAAAACTAGTCAATCTAATCACACTAGGACCACAGGCTTGTCTAACTCAATGAAACTAAGCCACGCCCTCTGGGGCCACCGAAGGCGGGCAGGTCATGGTGGTGGGGAGGTCTGACAGAATATGGTCCACTGGAGAAGGGAATGTCAAAACACTTCAGTATTCTTGCCTTGAGAACCCCATGAACAGTATGAAAAGGCAAAATGATAGGATACTGAAAGAGGAACTCCCCAGGTCAGTAGGTGTCCAATATGTTACTGGAGATCAGTGGAGAAATAACTCCAGAAAGAATGAAGGGATGGAGCCAAAGCAAAAACAATACCCAGTTGTGGATGTAACTGGTAATAGAAGGAAGGTCCGATGCTATAAACAGCAATATTACATAGGAACCTGGAATGTCAGGTCCATGAATCAAGGCAAATTGGAAGTGGTCAAACAAGTGATGGCAAGAGTGAAGGTTGACATTCTAGGAATCAGCGTACTGAAATGGACTGGAATGGGTGAATTTACCTCGGATAGCCATTATATCTACTACTGTGGGCAGGAATCCCTTGGAAGAAATGGAGTAGCCATCATCGTCAACAAAATAGTCTGAAATGCAGTACTTGGATGCAATCTCAAAAACAACAGAACGATCTCTGTTCATTTCCAAGGCAAACCATTCAATATCACAGTAATCCAAGTCTATGCCTCAGCCAGTAACACTGAAGAAGCTGAAGTTGAATGGTTCTATGAAGACTTACAAGACCTTTTAGAACTAATACCCAAAAAAGTTGTCTTTTTCATTATAGGGGACTGGAATGCAAAAGTAGGAAGTCAAGAAACACCTGGAGTAACAGGCAAATTTGGCCTTGGAATAAGGCATGAAGCAGGGCAAAGGCTATTAGAGTTTTGCCAAAAGAACACATTGGTCATAGCAAACACCCTCTTCCAACAACACAAGAGGAGACTCTACACATGGACATCACCAGATGGTCAACACCGAAATCAGACTGATTATATTCTTTGTAGCCAAAGATGGAGAAGCTCTATACAGTCAGCAAAACCAAGAACAGGAGCTGATTGTGGCTCAGAACTCTTTATTGCCAAATACAGACTTAGATGGAAGAAAGTAGGGAAAACCACTAGACCATTCAGGCATGACATAAATCAAATCCCTTATGATTATACAGTGGAAGTGAGAAATAGATTTAAGGACCTAGATCTGATAGATAGAGTGTCTGATGAACTATGGAATGAGGTTCGTGACATTGTACAGGAGACAAGGATCAAGACCATCCCCATGGAAAAGAAATGCAAAAAAGCAAAGTGGCTTGTCTGGGGAGGCATTACAAATAGCTTTGAAAAGAAGAGAAGTGAAAAACAAAGGAGAAAAGGAAAGATAAAGCATCTGAATGCAGAGTTCCAAACAATAACAAGAAGAGTTAAGAAAGCCTTTCTCAGCAATCAATGCAAAGAAATAGAGGAAAACAATAGAATGGGAAAGACTAGAGATCTCTTCAAGAAAATTAGAGATACCAAGGGAATGTTTCATGCAAAGATGGGCTCAATAAAGGACAGAAATGGTATGGACCTAACAGAAGCAGAAGATATTAAGAAGAGGTGGCAAGAATACATTGAAGAGCTGTACAAAAAAGATCTTCACGACCCAGATAATCATGATGGTATGATCACTCACCTACAGCCAGACATACTGGAATGTGAAATCAAGTGGGCCTTAGAATGCATCACTACTAACAAAACTAGTGGAGGTGATGGAATTCCAGTTGAGCTATTTCAAATCCTGAAAGATGATGCTGTGAAAGTGCTGCATTCAATATGCCAGCAAATTTGGGAAACTCAGCAGTGGCCACAGGACTGGAAAAGATCCGTTTTCATTCCAGTTCCAAAGAAAGGCAATGCCAAAGAACGCTCAAACTACCGCACAATTGCACTCATCTCACATGCTAGTAAAGTAATGCTCAAAATTCTCCAAGCCAGGCTTCAGCAAAATGGATAACAGTGAATAACAAAACTGTCATTCAAATTAGAGTTCTAAGTACAGGTTTATGATACATTTTAATTCTTTAGGCATTTAAACATAAGATAAATCTAAAATGCTTATAATTTAAGTAAAAAACATAGCAGTAAAAACAACAGCAAGGACAAGCATTCCTAAAGCTCCTACAATATATCACAGAATTTAAGAACTTTGCTAATGCATTTATTTGAAAAACAAAAGTTTAACACTATTTCTGGTGCTATTACATTTGCCTATCTCTCCTTGTACTCATTATTTTCCATATTTTTTAAACAAATAAGCTATTTTGAAGTTTAAAATAATATTTTATGCCTTTTGCCTTTATTTTATTTTTAAGAAGTTACTGTCTGCTTTTTCCAAATAAATGTGTCACAGTGGGATTTCATATGTTCTGATGTTCTAAGGAAGAGACTTTCATACACAAATATTTTCTAATAATGTTATCTTCAGTTCAGTTCAGTTCAGTTGCTCAGTCATGTCCGACTCTTTGCGACCCCATGAACCACAGCACGCCAGGCCTCCCTGTCCATCACCATCTCCCGGAGTTCACTCATACTCACATCCATTGAGTCCGTGATGCCATCCAGCCATCTTATCCTCAGTCGTCCCCTTCTCCTCCTGCCCTCGATCCCTCCCAGCATCAGAGTCTTTTCCAATGAGTCAACTCTTCTCATGAGGTGGCCAAAGTACTGGAGCTTCAGCTTCAGCATCATTCCTTCCAAAGAAATCCCATGGTTGATCTCCTTCAGAATGGGCTGGTTGGATCTCCTTGCAGTCCAAGGGACTCTCAAGAGTCTTCTTCAACACCACAGTTCAAAAGCAGCAATTCTTTGGCGCTCAGCTTTCTTCGCAGTCCAACTCTCACATCCTTACATGACCACAGGAAAAACCATAGCCTTGACTAGACGGACCTTAGTCAGCATTCTTATAGGTTTTATTTTTTTTAATTTTAAATAAAGGTATTTATTTCTAGTTACCAGTGGCTCAGAAGATAAAGAATCTGCCTGCAATTCAGGGTACCTGGGTTTGATTCCTGGGTTGGGAAGTTTGCCCAGAGAAGGAAATGGCAACCCACTCCATTATTCTTTCCTGGGAAATCCCATGAACAGAGGAGCCTGATGGGGTAGACAGTCCATGGGGTAGACAGAGGAGCCTAGCAATCTACAGCAGAAATAAATATACATGAAATTAACGAGAAAAAAGATTCTTAAAATCAGTAATTATCAACAAATCTTATTTACTATACCTTTTCCAACATATCTAATGCATATAATTGTATGTCTCAGTTTATGAAAAAAAGGTGGTGATGTTATAAACATGTTAAAAGCAGCAGTGCGTTCAATGTAAATCTTTTGTATTTATAGAAAAAAAAAGTAATGAAATTTTTCTATCTCATAAACTATCCTTTTAAAGAGGTTCTCTAGTTCCATCTTACCCCTACTCCCATCTGTGTGTGTGTGTGTATATTTGAACTGTTTTATTTTTTTTTAGTTTTTTATTTTTTAAATTTTAAAATCTTTAATTCTTACATGCGTTCCCAAACATGAACCCCCTCCCAACTCCCTCCCCATAACATCTCTCTGGGTCATCCCCATGCACCAGCCCCAAGCATGCTGTATCCTGCATCAGACATAGACTGGCGATTCAGTTCTTACATGATAGTATACATGTTAGAATGTCATTCTCCCAAATCATCCCACCCTCTCCCTCTCCCTCTCCCTCTGAGTCCAAAAGTCCATTATACACATCTGTGTCTTTTTTCCTGTCTTGCATACAGGGTCGTCATTGCCATCTTCCTAAATTCCATATCTATGTGTTAGTATACTGTATTGGTGTTTTTCTTTCTGGCTTACTCCACTCTGTATAATCGGCTCCAGTTTCATCCATCTCATCAGAACTGATTCAAATGAATTTTTTTTAATGGCTGAGTAATACTCCATTGTGTATATGTACCACAGCTTTCTTATCCATTCATCTGCTGATGGACATCTAGGTTGTTTCCATGTCCTGGCTATTATAAACAGTGCTGCGATGAACATTGGGGTACATGTGTCTCTTTCCATTCTGGTTTCCTTGGTGTGTATGCCCAGCAGGGGGATTGTTGGGTCATAAGGTAGTTCTATTTGCAATTTTTTAAGGAATCTCCACACTGTTCTCCATAGTGGCTGTACTAGTTTGCATTCCCACCAACAGTGTAGGAGGGTTCCCTTTTCTCCACACCCTCTCCAGCATTTATTGCTTGCAGATTTTTGGATCGCAGCCATTCTGACTGGTGTGAAGTGGTACCTCATTGTGGTTTTGATTTGCATTTCTCTAATAATGAGTGATGTTGAGCATCTTTTCATGTGTTTGTTAGCCATTCGTATGTCTTCTTTGGTGAAATGTTTTAGATTTTTATTTGGAGAAAACTTCGTAGTGTGATATGTCTTTCTAATATGCCCAGCTTGGGGCCTAGTTTTTCAGGCTTTGGTATACTTCAGTCTGAATGCAAGAATTAAGATCACTGGAGTTATATTTTAAGACTTTATGGGCTTGTTTTTGAATAACTGTGAGACTGGGCCCATTTTTACATTAGCAATGACTTGGAAATTATTTCACTGGCTAACAGATTAAAAAAGCATAATCAATATACTTAATATTTAGATATGATCATAATAAACTCATTAATAAGAGATTAGGTCTGAGGGGAAATATTTTAATGCACATTCTGTTAATAAACAAAGTACAAGTTCACTGTTAAGTGAATAGCCAATAGCTCAAGGTACTGTCTGTTTTGCAGTGTGGAAAAAAGAATTTCCTTTAAATAAATAGTTGCAAAGAGTCAGAAATGACTGAGCAACTGAACTGAACTGAAATGTTAGTCCTGGTTTATTTCCTGAAGCAATCTAACTTTTTATTCATCAAGTTACATTTTTTAAGCCTATGAATTTCAGCATATTTTTTAATATTTCTAATAGTAGTGTACCATGAACTGAGTAGTTCAATACTAATCATTTTCACATAGTGGTTTTCACTATTTTAAGCAATGAAAACCACTTAACCACAAGGATATCCTTTATTGAGAAATAGGATACCATGTTACCATGTAGAAATGCATTACCATAGCCCCAGAATATATATTATCTAATATTCACTGGGCCCCAGAGAGACAAGGCTGAGCTAATAATAAAACAATCTGTTTTACTAATTTTAATTTACTTAAGGGTCATTTAGTCCAAACTAAATATCAGTTATCATTAATCCATTCAACAAAATTTATTGAGTGAGAGTTGGACTGTGAAGAAAGCTGAGCACCGAAGAATTGATGCTTTTGAACTGGTGTTGGAGAAGACTCTTGAGAGTCCCTTGGACTGCAAGGAGTTCCAACAGGTCCATTCTAAAGATCAGTCCTGAGTGTTCTTTGGAAGGAATGATGCTAAAGCTGAAACTCCAGTACTCTGGCCACCTCATGGGAAGAGTTGACTCATTGGAAAAGACTCTGATGCTGGGAGCGACTGGGGACAGGAAGAGAAGGGGACGACAGAGGATGAGATGGCTGGATGGCATCACTGACTCGATGGACATAAGTCTGAGTGAACTCTGGGTGTTGTTGATGGACAGGGAGGCCTGGCGTGCTGCAGTTCATGGGGTTGCAAAGAGTCGGACGTGACTGAGCGACTGAAGTAAACTGAACTGATTTAGGGGCAGGTCTTTCTCTAGGCTGTGGAATTTCTATAAGTTTCCAAAAAACATCAATCCTAAACTTATGGAGCTCAGTCCTATAAATCTTAATGATACCAACATATCTTTTGTAAACAACTTTTTTGTTGCTGTTTCTAAAACAGACTCAATTCAAAGAACTAAAGATAAATTATATTCTTACATAAAATTTCAGGTTGATTTAAGTTAAGAAAAAAAAATAGATAAATATATCTTTCAAATCTCAAAAAACAACAAAAATATCAATTTCTTGTTAAAGCCTTTACCTCATGTAAAATAAGGATGCTTAAACTTTTTCTCTCACTTTCTTGGGATTAATTTTTATTTTTTTTATAAGACAATTTCCTGGTATTTTCCTTACTAAAAAGAAACCATTCTTATATTTTTTTAACCTGATTTTCACAGCACCAGGACCCAGTGTAATCAAAGTCGTTCACCAGATGACTATACGTTGTAACACGGTCTTCTACTGATGCCGTCTGTCAAGAATGGATCTTTTTTTTTTTTTTAATGTAGAGAAGCCAGGAAGAAATAGAATGAAATGTCTGCCCTTTAACATTTCAGAACTGGGAAACTGATTCAATCTGCCCTATTCCAAATAGATGTATTTTTGTACTTTTTCAAGCCACAGAAATTCTGATGGGAATTCTTTGAAAATACTCCTATAAAAAATAAAATAAAATACTCTTAGAATGTTTTCTTCCTCTCTGTTTATTTTTCTTGGAATGGCAGCTGCTTCAACTTGATGAGATTGAGACCATTTCTCTGAGAATCAGGTGCTCATTCAGTAAGATTAATGAACAGTATGAGAGCTTTGTTTGATATTTGAAAAAGTATGTATTTATTCATTTATATATGGATGCATTTTTGATCACTATTTATGGAATTCTACTCCATAACCATGAATTCTAACTCCTGAGGCCTAATTCAGGGTTACCTGTAGACTTTAAAATATGAGCAGTACTCTATTTTTTTTTTCTAATTTTCCCAATACTCACTTCCAGTAACATAGGACTTTTGCTCATCTTTAATAACTAATTCTAAGAAATAAAATATATTTTTATTTACTATTATTAGTCTCTCAATAAATGCCCTCCTATCAGTTTGTTATAATTTCATCAGGAAATTTGACTTCCTTGAAGCTCCAGTAGAAACAGTAGATTTTTAGCAACATTTATTTGTATAGATATTTCAAAGTCCATTCATTTGCATTATCTGTCTTATCACAGGACCTGAGTGAAGAATGATGGGGAAGGTTTCAATAAGTACACATTCTCAGTTGAAGGAAACATTTTTCTACTCCTGTCCTATTCTCATTAAAGTATTTTGAAAGTAAATATTGTATATGTTCAATGCTAGTTAAAATTAAAATATTATTTCACTGTGAATCTATCAATATTGCTGCATCATAGTAGGCTCAAAAATGTCTGCCCCCCAAATACACACATTCTCATCCCTGGAGACTGTGAATGTGATCTTATATTGGAAAAAGACAAGAGTATTTGCAGATGTGAATGAATTGAGGTCTTGTGATTAAAAATTATGATGAATTACAGTGAATATGCATAGGAAATTGCTCAGTCGTGTCTGACTCTTTGCAATCCCATGGACTATGACCCGCCAAGCTCCTCTGTCCATGAGATTCTCCAGACAAGAATTCTGTAGTGGATTGCCATGCCCTCCTCTAGTGGATTTTCCTGACCTAGGACCCGAAACTGTGCCTCTCATGTCTCTTGCTTTGGCAGGGGGTTCTTTACCACTAATGCCACCAGTATGCTCTAGATGCCATCACATGTATCCTTGCAAGAAGGACTCACATTTTACACAGTTGGGGAAAGGCAATGTGAAGATGGAGCTGAGAGATTTAAAGATGCTGGCCATGAAGATTGGAGCAACGGACCATATTTGACAGGATGCCTACAGTGCGGAAACTAGAAGAGTCAAGGAAAACATTCTGCTTTAGAGTCTCTGGAGGAACCATGGTAATGCCACCACCATGATTCCCAATAAGTAATACTGATTTTCATCTGGCCTCCAGCACTGTGAGAGAATAAATGGAATATAGTTTGCTTGGTTTTTGCAGGGGCTTCCCTTGTGGCTCAGCTTGTAAAGAATCTGCCTCCACTGCAGGAAACCTGGGTTTGATCCCTGGATTGGGAAGATCCCCTGGAGAAGGGAAAGGCTACCCATTCCAGTATTCTGGCCTGGAGAATTCCTGGACTATACAGTCCATAGGGTTGCAAAGAGTTGGATATGACTGAGCGACTTGCACTTTCACTTTACTTACTTGTTTTAAGCAACTTTTCTGCTGTATTGTAGAAACTTTGTATGACTTGGGAAAATTATTCTTATGTTATCCTCTTGACCGAAGGCTTAGCTAATTTTTTTTTCTCTTAGTTGTTAGTTACTTCTTTAGACATCAATGTCTTCCTGGGAACTTTTTTTTTTTCATATTATATATTCATTGGCTCATAATCCATATGGTTGCCATTTATCCAAATTTAGTAAGAATATTTTAGTGCCTTTATTGTATGTGTGAAGACATTATAGTTGCTTGAATAGACTGAATGATATTCATGTCTTAGACACAAGTTGTTCAACTCTTTATGACCCTATAGACTATAACTGCTAGACACTTCTGTTCTTGGGATTCTGCAGGCATGAATACTGGAGTGGGTTTTCATTTCCTCTTCCAGAGGATCTTCCCAACTCAAGGATGGAACTTGACTCTTTTATGTCTCCTGCATTGGGAGGTGGGCTCTTTATGACTTTTGTGCCACATGGGAAGCCAATATATAAAGCGGCATTGGTAGACAATTTTAGTTGTTTTTCAGTCACTAGGTCCTGACTCTGCAACCTCATGGACTGAAGCATGTCAGGCTGCCCTGTCCTTCACTATCTCCTGGAGTGTGCTCAGACTCATGTTCATTGAGTTGATGATTCCATCCAGCATTCTCATCCTCTGTCACCTTCTTCTCCACTGCCTTCAATCTTTTCTAGCATCTGGTCTTTTCCAGTGAGTGGACTCTTTGCATCAGGTTGCCAAAGTACTGAAGCTTCAGCCTCAGCATCAATCCTTCCAATGAATATTCAGAGTTGATTTCCTTTAGGACTGACTGGTTTGATTTCCTTGTTATCCAAGGGACTCTAAGGAGTCTTTTCCAGCACTGCAGCTTGAAATCATTAATTCTTCAGCAGTCAGCCTTCTTTACGGTCCAACTCTTACATGTGTACATGACTACTGGAGAAACTATAGCTTTAACTATATGGACCATTGTAGGCACAGTGATGTCTCTGTCTACTAATTTTTAATACAGAGTAAACCTAGGTTTTATTATGATGTAATTCCTTCTTTATTTTTTTTTTCCTTCTTCAGTCTGCATCACCAGCAGTTTAGTTCAGTTCAGTCACTCAGTCGTGTCCGACTCTTTGCAACCCCATGAATTGCAGCACGCCAGGCCTCCCTGTCCATCACCAACTCCTGGAGTTCACTCAGACTCGCATCCATCGAGTCAGTGATGCCATCCAGCCATCTCATCCTCAGTCGTCCCCTTCTTCTCCAGCCCCCAATCCCTCTCAGCATCAAAGTCTTTTCCAATGAGTCAACTCTCTGCATGAGGTGGCCAGAGTACTGGAGTTTCAGCTTTAGCATCATTCCTTCCAAAGAAATCCCAGGGTTGATCTCCTTCAGAATGGACTAGTTGGATCTCCTTGCAGCCCAAGGGACTCTCAAGAGTCTTCTCCAACACCACACTTCAAAAACATCAGTTCTTCGATGCTCAGCTTTCTTCACAGTCCAACTCTCACATCCATACATGACCACTGGAAAAACCATAGCCTTGACTAGATGGATCTTAGCCGACAAAGTAATGTCTCTGCTTTTGAATATACTATCTAGGTTGGTCATGACTTTTCTTCCAAGGAGAAAGCGTCTTTTAATTTCATGGCTGCAGTCACCATCTGCAGTGATTTTGGAGCCCCCCAAAATAAAGTCTGACACTATTCCCACTGTTTCCCCATCTATTTCCCATGAAGTGATGGGACCGGATGCCATGATAAGCACTTAGTTGATATTCAGACCTTTGCTGTGAGAGACCAATGAGCTTCAGGAAGAAAGTCCTCCAGGAAATGTAGACACTCATCGTTTCTTCAGTGCAGGGTTCTTTCACATGTATCCTGATCCTTTTTCTCTTATAGTATATCTATTCTTCAGGTGGCAGAGGATGAGATTGTTCAACAGCATCACTGACTCAATGGGCATGAACTTGAACAAACTCTGGGAGGTAGTGAAGGACAGGGAAGCCTGGCATGCTGCAGTCTGTGGGTTTCCAAAGAGTCAGACACAGCTTAGTGACCAAACAGCAACGTTCCTCAGTAGGATCCATATAACTGAGGTTGCATTTGCATCTATTTTAAATTGCCAAGTTCCCTTTAGAAAGTTTTATATTCATGTTTTGCAGAAATGCTACCTTCTCAAAACTACTAAATAAAGATACTTATTATTTGTGTATTTTTTCTATTAATTTTTTCTATTTTCTACTTTTTAATATTAATTTCTTTCATTAATAGTTATTTCACTTGCTCCAGCTAGAGCTCCTTTTCTATGTTCTCCCAGATGTTTGGTCATTATGGATTTTTCTGTGTAAATTTATAACAATAGTTAACACTGATCAATATTAGCAGTTGAAGTGGCTTATTTTTATTCACTCAGCACAACACTAAATGTTCCTTTCTTTTCCAAACAGCAGATGCACTTTTACTTTACTTGATTTCTAGCTGTGGTCGCAATTATGAATTTGAGTCTGGTCTCACTATTCTGTTGAGCAGGAAGAAATAGCCATTTATATGTTAATCATCAGAAGTTTTCCTAAGCACCTTTTAGCTTCCCTTTCCAGCTTCAACACTCTGGGAACCTGCCATGCTTGATCTCTTGGGAGAGCATTCTAGGACAAATTCTCTAGATACAGAAAATGATAAGAAGTTACTGGTACAAGTAATATATTTCATACTTGGCTATAAGACAATCTTCTCTAGTTTCCAAACTATTTCTTGACCTAATGCATTTTAGGATATTTGGAGTCACAAATATCTTGAAGTTTCTTAATTTTGCTTTTATTGAGCTTCAGATTAGGTTATCCTTTAAAGTGAATCTTATCTTGTTGGCTCTGTATCCTTTAGAAATAACCCAATAATTTTTACAAGGGAGTCCTCTTGATTTTTCAGGACCTCCAAGTTTTTAACTGTTTATTTTATTTTGTGAGTATTCTGTAATTTCAATGTGATTTTTGAATGAAGAGATGAGCGCATGCCTTTAGCCATTTCAAGGACTTCCCGTGTGACTCAGCTGGTAAAGAATCTACCTGCAATGCGGGAGACCTGGTTTTGATCCCTTGCTTGGGAAGATCCCCTGGAGAAGGGAAAGGCTACCCACTCCAGTATTCTGGCTTGGAGAATTCCATGGATTATAGTCCATGGAGTAGCAAAGAGTTGGATACGACTGAGCGACTTGCACATTCACTTTTAGCCATTTCAAACCCCTAAGTCTCACATTCCTTTTAGGTATAGTATTATCACAGTGAAGGAACAGCAAAAACAGTCAATAGCAATCAGGGTTTAATATACATTACAGTTCTCTGAGTTATGTATGGAAATATGTAAAGTAGCCATTGAAATCTAATCCCTGTTAGAAGGACATGCACATTCTTAAAGGTGATTGTTTTAACTTCATTATAATTAATTTTAATAAAATCACATACCAATTTTCTGGAATTCAGTGTATCATTAATTAAAATGAAAGCTTTGATTAATGCATTCACATTAAAAGTGGTTTTCTTAAATTAAGTAAGAAAAATACACTAATAAAGTAAATGTGAATTTTATTAGTAAACAAGGAAAGTTAATTGGCTTGAAATGAATTAGAAATAGACATATCCTAGATTTAAATTGGGTGTAGAATAGAAATCCCACAGAGAATGCAACTTTAATTCACAAGCTAATACGGTGAATTTTACAAATTATAACTTGAGTGTGGGTGAAAAATCACTTGGGTTTCTTTTTAAAATATGTGTTCCAGGTCCTCAATTCCAAATACCCTAATGGGATTCACAAGAAACTAAATCCTGACAAGAATCCTGGGGTAATTCTAATGAAAAACAACTTTTCAAAGACACTATGTACTAATTTACCACTCAGAAAAAACTGCTTAACACAAATAGCTAATCAGATTTGACAATGCAGCAGCAATGCTAGCTGTAAGAGTTAACTATAATAACAAGGAAAGATATAGCAGTTTGAATGCAGAGTTCCAAAGAATAGCAAGGAGAGATAAGAAAGCCTTCCTCGGTGATCAGCGCAAAGAAATAGAGGAACACAATAGAATGGGAAAAACTAGAGATCTCTTCAAGATAATTAGAGATACCAATGGAACATTTCAAGCAAAGATGGGCACAATAAAGGACAGATATGGTAGGGACCTACCAGAAGCAAAAGATATTAAGGAGATGTGGCAAGAATACACAGAAGAACTGTACAAAAAAGATCTTCACGACCCAGATAATGACGATGGTGTGATCACTCACCTAGAGCCAGACATCCTGGAATGTGAAGTCAAGTGGGCCTTAGGAAGCATCACTACAAACAAAGCTAGTGGAAGTGATGCAATTCCAGGTGAGCTATTTCAAATCCTGAAAGATGATGCTATCAAGTGCTGCATTTAATATGCCAGCAAATTTGGGAAACTCGGCAGTGGCCACAGGATTGGAAAAGATCCGTTTTCTTTCCATTCCCAAAGAAAGGCAATGCCAAAGAAGGCTCACACGACTTCACAATGGCACTCATCTCATACGCTAGTAAAGTAATGCTCAAAATTCTCCAAGCCAGGCTTCAGCAATATGTGAACCGTGAATTTCTAGATGTTCAAGCTGATTTTAGAAAAGGCAGAGAAACCAGAGATCAAATTGCCAATACTGCAGTTTTGGGACTGTTAATTTTAAATTTTTTATTCTACTGCAACAAGTTATTATTTCCTTCTATATTTCTTTTTTATTAATTTTATTAGAAAAATTAATTTTGATATATAATTGGATTGCCAATTTAACACATTACTTATATTTTTTTATTAATTACTATGATTGCCAGGCAATATATCTGTAAATAGTTAAAATTTTGCACCACTGATGCCTCTCATTTAATCATATAATCATATGTTAATTGAAAAATACACACTGATCAAGAACTGTATCAAGCACTATGTTGAGTGCCAGAGTTAAAAAACAAAAAAGGGAAACCTTGCCTCAGTAAGCTTACAATCGACTGGCAAACTCAGACATTTGCCAAATAATCATACAAAAATATAATTCCAAATTGTGAAAGTTTCCATTAAGAAAATAGAGAACATTTTTAAAGTATGGCATGGGGTATGTGATAAGCAGTTCAGATTTTAGAGAACAATTGCAATTAACTTGAAGTATTAATATTAAAGACTATTATTTCACTTGGGTGACACTATTTGAAAGCTCTAGACATGAGGGGAAACAGGGTGTACTTGAGAGCCTAGGACAAGATGCCTGGGAAACAGACCATAAAGGGAGATGAGATAGAAGAGTATATAATTTACTGCTATATAAGAAATAGCCTTCCTCCAATTTGTTGTTGTTGTTGTTCAGTCGCTCAGTAGTGTGTCTCTTTGCAACCCCATTGACTGCAACATGCCAGGCTTCCCTGTCTATCACCATCTCCCAAAGCTTGCTCAAACTCATGTCCATCTACTTGGTGATGCTATCCAACCATCTGGTCTTCTGTCTTCTCCTTCTCCTCCGGCCTTGAATCTTTCCCAGCATCAGAATCTTTTCCAATGAGTCGGTCCTCGCATCAGGTGGCCAAAGTATTGAAGCTTCAGCTTCGGCTTTCAGCATCAGTCCTTCCAGAATATTCAGGATTGATTTCCTTTAAGATTGACTGGTGTGATCTCCCTGCAGTCCAAGGGACTCTCAAGAGTCTTCTCAAACACCACAGTTCAAAAGCATCAGTTCTTCAGTGCTCAGCCTTCTTTATGGCCCAACTCTCAGATCCATGCATGACTACTGGAAAAACCGTAGTTTAGATTATACAGACCTTTGTGGGCAAAGTAATGTCTTTGTTTTGTAAACTCCCAATTTAATGGTCTTTAACAATAAATAGGTATTTTCTACTAGTTTCTTGGGATGAGAAATCAGAGTGACTTAGTTAAATGCCTCTGTCTAGAGATCAATCCTGAAATTATAGTCAAGCTGTATGCCACCTGTTGCTATGGTCACACGAACAGACTCCAAGTGGGGGAGGGGTGAAATAAACCCAACTACAAATGCATTCATGTGCTTGTTAACAAGTCTCAGTCCCTCAAGACACATGAGACTTCTCAAGGACGGCTTCACTACATGGCACAATGTAGTGATCAAACCGAAAATAATATGAAAGAAACCAAGATGGAAGCCAGTCTTTTTACAGACTAATCTCGGAAATGACAACTGATCGCGTCCACTGTTGCGTGTTACAAAGGACTCCGTAAATCCAGTCTCTGCCACCCACATGCCCTCCTCCCCGACACACACACATATATGCAAATCTCCATCCTTCACATGTTCTCCCCTCACTTTCTCTTGTTCCTGTTCCCAGGGTACCATTAAATCTGCTTGAACCATGAAAATCTTCACAGGTGCACAACTTGACAGTGTTTTGCGAAATGCCCAAGCCGGGCTCCTACTTCCTGTCTGAGGACTTCTCTGAGCTGTTCAGGACCTCTTTGGCAGGTTCATTTGCACATTCTGGAAGTATGTGGGCGTTAATGCCCCATGGGGTTGACTTTGAATAGTAGGATTCATGAATTTGTGGATAAGTTATTTTCTATTATCCCTTCTAATAGAAGGATCCTGAATGAAGATAGTATGGATTCTCAAGAGTAATCCCAGTATTCTGCAATTTATCTTACTTAGTGGTAGGCAATTCAATAATCTATACTTGTATTGTCTCTCCCTTCTTTTCCTGCCACTTCATCTTTTACTTCTGCTCCCTGGAATTGAACATAATTCCTCTGCCTCAGACTCAGATTTCTGAAAAAAATTAAACTACGAGTTTGTACTTAGAATGCTAATCTTCAGGGTGGAATTGTCAAACTGAATTTTATCCTCAACTGAAAGGAATAAGGACACCATGTAGCACCACAATCACTAAAATTTGTACCTGTAATCTGAGTGAGACCAGGTGGAATACAAAGGGTTGAGATTCATAATGGCTAAGGCACTTGAGCAGTGTGATGACAAAAATAATTATAAGGAGCGTGAAGTGAGTTGGCTTTTTATAAACTGCTGACTATAAGAATTTACTGTATTCAATAGTTATTTTAACTCAAATTTTAGTATAAAAATATGTGACCTTCAAAAATTAGAAGTTTACATTCCTACATCCCTTATCTAGATTTTCAGATTTCATTAAAAAAAAAAAAGAAATTAAAACTGTTAATCGCTCAACCATGCCTGACTGTACCATTAGCTGTAGCTGATGGACTGTAGCTCACCAGGCTCCTTCTGTCCATGGAAATCTCCAGGCAAAAAAGCTGGAGTGGATAGCCTATCCCTTCTCTAAGGGATCTTCCTGACCCAGCAATTGAATCCAGGTCTCCCATATTGCAGGCAGATTCTTTAGCATCTGGCTTCAAAAATTAGAAGTTTCCATTTTTATATTCTTTACCTAGATTTTCCAGATTTCACTGTTTACTATACGAAATCCTTTATTTTTCTACTATCTGTCTAAACATATGCACTGACAACAGTGCACATTTTGAATTACAAATTTTTCTTGAACTTCTTGTTTTGTATTGGGGTATATCTGATTAACACTGCTATGACAGTTTCAGGTGAACAGTAAAGGGACTCAGCTACACATACACATGTATTCATCTCCCGCAAACTCTCCTTCCCATCCAAGTTGCTACATGTTATTGAGCATAGTTCCATGTGCTATGCAATAAGTCCTCGTTGGTTATTCATTTTAGATTTAACAATGTGAACATAGCCATTCCAATCTCTCTACTGAATTATGTATTTATCAATTATTTAAAACTAAGGTTTTGAAATTTCACAAAAATATTTTAGCTTGTGTTTCATTTGATTTTTAAAAAAAAGATATTTATCTAATTGCAATGTAATTATCACACACAGAAAATTTAACCTGATATACAAAATGGTCTTTAATATATTTGTCATATGTTCAATGAAACAATTTCCCCCAAATATGCCATTGAATATTTTTCTAGTTGTTTCTATTGGTTAGCTCTAATCCAAGATCTAATAAAAGATCACAGATTGAATTCACTGGTCATCTAGAACAGTCAGTCTTCCTTTGATTTGTATTAAATGGAGGTTTTCAAAGTTGTGATCATGAAAATTGTCTTCACTTTCCTCCAAAATCCAGGAATGGATTTAACTAAGAACTGCAAATCTACTATTCTGAAATCCAACTCTCTGATAATGCTCAAGTTACAGGCCATCCTTAAAGCCAATTTACCAAAAAATGGATTCTTCTTAGAACTGATGCTGTCAGTAGTAATATCCCTTTATTTTCCATTCTTGATATTGTCAATTTTTCATTCTCATGGAAAATTCTTTCTTTTTCTTGGTCACTGTAACCAGAAGTTTGTCAATTTTATTAAACTTTTCAAAAAATATAATATTACTTGCATTGACATTATTATTTTTTCTATCTTCAATTTAATTAATTTCTTCTCCATTCTTTAGAACTTCTTCTTTCTATTTCTTTTGGGTTTAATTTGCTTCACTCTTCTCTACAACTTTCTTAAGATGAAAAATTAGATTATTGATCTGAGACATTTCTTCTTTCCTAATATAAATATTTTATACTATAAAATACCCAGAAAACACTACTTTAGTTGTATCCCACATATTTTGATGTGCTAACTATATCTGATACCAACTATTTTCTAAATTCTTTTAAACTTCCTTTTTAACCCTGCATTATTTGGAAATAGGATGTTTAATATATAAATATTTGAGAATTTTTTATATACATTTCCCTTTGACTTAAATTCTATTATGCTGCTAAAATATAGCTGTGGTTTCTACTCGTTTAAATTGTTTGAGATCTTTTTAATGGCTTAATTTAGTCTGTCCTGTTGAATATTTATATATCTTTGAAAATAAGGTGTATTCTATTATTCTTGGGTGATTTGTTCTATAAATGTCAATTAGGACTATTTGGTTGATAGCATTCAAGTCCTTTATATATCCTTCTCCTTAACTTTCTGACTACTTGTTCTGTCAGTTACTAGGAAACAATTATCGATGTCTCCAAATGTATTTTTGAATTGCCTACTTGTTTTACTAACCTTTTTTGCCTCATTTATTTTGATATTTTGCTATTACAAATATATATTTGCAATAATTATGCCTTATTAGAGAGTTGACACTTAATGATGATACACTGTCCTATTTTTATTCATAATAACATTCTTTTCTCCAATGACTGCTTTTTTCCGGTATTAATAAAGCTATTCCAGGTTTGGGGTGATATCTACAAGGCATTTTTTTCTCCATATTTTCACTTTTAGCTTATCTTTAATAATATATATTAGCTGCATTTCTAACAGACAATGTAGAAATGGATCTTGACATTTGATCCAATCTGACAATTTTAGTCTTAAAAATATTATACTTAAGCCATTCATATGCAGTGCCATTATGGATATAGTTGGATCAAAACCTTACTAGATGTTTTGTATTCATAACAGGAAAGACTAGAGATCTCTTCAAGAAAATTAGAGATACCAGGGAACATTTCATGCAAAAGATAGGCTCAATAAGGACAGAAATGGTATGGACCTAACAGAAGCAGTAGATATTAACAAGAGGTGGCAAGAATACACAGAAGAACTATACAAAAAGGTTCTTCACGACTCAGATAATCACGATGGTGTGATCACTCAACTAGAGCCAGATATCTTGGAATGTGAAGTCAAGCGGGCCTTAGGTAATATAACTATGAACAAAGCTAGTGGAGGTGATGGAATTCCAGTTGAGCTATTTCAAATCCTAAAAGAAGATGCTGTGAAAGTGTTGCACTCAATATGTCAGCAAATTTGGAAAACTCAGCAGTGGCCACAGGACTGGAAATGGTCAGTTTTCATTCTAATCCCAAAGAAAGCCAATACCAAAGAATGCTCAGACTACCGCAAAATGGCACTCATCTCACACACCAGTAAAGTAATGCTCAAAATTCTCCAAGCCAAGCTTCAGCAATACATGAACCATGAACTTCCAGATGTTCAAGCTGGTTTTAGTAAAGGCAGAGGAACCAGAGGTCAAATTGTCAACATTCGCTGAATTATGAAAAAAGCAAGAGAGTTACAGAAGAACATCTATTTCTGCTTTATTGACTATGCCAAAGCCTTTGACTGTGTGGATCACAGTAAACTGTGGAAAATTCTGAAAGAGATGGGGATACCTGACCACCTGACCTGACTCTTGAGAAACCTGTATGCAGGTTAGGAGGCAACAGTTAGAACTGGACATGGAACAACAGACTGGTTCCAAATAGGAAAAGGAGTACGTCAGGGCTGATATTGTCACCTTGCTTATTAACTTGTATGCAGAGTACATCATGAGAAACGCTGGGCTGGAAGAAGCACAAGCTGGAATCAAGGTTTCCAGAAGAAATCAATAACCTCAGATATGCAGATGACACCACCCTTCACCCTTTCGCAGAAAGTGAAGAGGAACTGAAAAACCTCTTGATGAAAGTGAAAGTGGAGAGAGAAAAAGTTGGCTTAAAGTTCAACATTCAGAAAACTAATGTCATGGCATCTGGTCCCGTCACTTCATGGCAAATAGATGAGGAAACAGTGGAAACAGTAGCTGACTTTATTTTGGGGGGCTCCAAAATCACTGCAGATGGTGATTGCAGCCATGAAATTAAAAGATGATTACTTTTTGAAAGGAAAGTTATGACCAACCTAGACAGCATATTAAAAAGCAGAGATATTACATTATCAACAAAGGTCTGTCTAGTCAAGGCTATGGTTTTTGCAGTGGTCATGTATGGATGTGAGAGTTGGACTATAAAGAAAGCTGAGCACCGAAGGATTGATGCTTTTGAACTGTGGTGTTGGAGAAGACTCTTGAAAGTCCCTTGGACTGCAAGGAGATCCAACCAGTCCATCCTAAAGGAGATCAGTCCTGGTTGTTCATTGGAAAGACTGATGTTGAAGTTGAAACTCTAATATTTTGGCCAGGTGATGTGAAGAACTGACTCATTTGAAAAGACCCTGATGTTGAGAAAGATTAAAGGCAGGAGAAGGGGACAACAGAAGATAAGATGGTTGGATGGCATCAGCGACTCAATGGACATGAGTTTGGGTAAACTCCAGGAGTTGGTGATGGACAGGGAGGCCTGGCATACTGCAGTTCATGGGGTCGCAAATTCAGACACAACTGAGCGACTGAAGTGAACTGAATTTAATCTTTATATACTCTTCCTCTACCTTCTTTTTCACTAAATAAACATTATTTAGTGTATCATTTTACTTCCAGTATTGATTTATTACTTATATATCTCTTATAAAGTTTGTAGTGATTTCCTGTGAATTTAGAATATAAATATAATTAATCAGCTTCTACCTTCAAATGATCATTAGACCTATCACAGTTCAGTTCAGTCGCTCAGTCATGTCAGACTCTTTGTGATTACATGGACTGCAGCTCTCCATGCTTCCTTGTACATCACCAACTCCTGGAGCTTGCTCATACTCATGTCCATTGAGTCAGTGATGCCATCCAGCCATCTCATCCTCTGTCATCCCCTTCTCCTCCTGCCTTCAATCTTTCCCAGCATCAGGGTCTTTTCCAATGAGTCAGTTCTTCACATCACATGGCTGAAGTTTTGGAGTTTCAGCCTTAGCAACAGTCCTTCCAATGAATAGTCAGATTAAAAAAGAGGTCTTGTGGTCGAATAAAGGAAAGATTAGGATGTGTATACTTGTCCCATCCAAAGGGTTGTATTCCCCTCTCCAGTCTGAATCACTATAAGTACTTCTAGTTGACCTTTGCTGTGGGAATCCGATGGGGTTCATGAAGCAAGATTCTTTCAGGGCATGTAGACTCCCCTAGTTTTCTCGGTCCAAAGTTGTTTCACATGGCATTGCAGCTTGCACTCATCCTTTTATAAGAATCTACCCTTTTGGAGTCCTACCAATTTGGTTTCGTTTTGTGTTGTTTTTAAGAACATGCTGTATCTACCAACTTTGTTTAGTTTTGTCTTGTTTTCATGACATGTTTTATCTACATGTAACAGTACTATTGTATTATTTGGAGCCTTAGTCATCTCTTAGTTGTTACTTTCTAAGAAAGACAACTTCACATCTGACTCTGATGAATTGTAAATTCTTCCTTATGTATTACCTGCTTGAAATGTCACATAATAATAAATGTTACACTGAAAATATTTTATGATGAAAGACCTTTGGAATAAAATACCCTTAGAATATTGTAGACGAAGTTGCAACAGATTAAAAAGGAAACCTTTTAGAAGTACTTAGTAATTTCCTCTCAACTTGACATAGCTTTAAATCCAAACCTCACTTAAAATGATTGCTTCTATCACAGAGCAGTCCTACACTAAGATCTATTCCATTATTGAAATAGCTGAAAATCAATGTGTTGTTGGGGGGATATATAGTTGCATATTCCCATTTTTAGTATGCTTTACAATAAATGCTCAAGGACTTAAAAATTATTGTAGCTAAATGATTTGTCCTTGAAATTCAGCATTTTATATAATAGTAAGTGCATTTGGTTCAGAGACTTACATACTTCTGAATGACTACAATTTTTTCAGTGCCAAGTAGTTTGGAAAATAATTGCTTTGAGTCTCAATTTTTTATGACTCATCATCTACACTATGCCACCCAGACAAGAGAATGGTAAAGTAAAAAAAAAACATTGTTTATATTTTGGTTACATTGCAAAGTCCTCTCAATAGTGTTTATTGATATGAGGCTTTTTTTTTTTTAAGTGCAAGGACTAAGATCACTGAAATTATAAAATAATATGCCTTAAATTTGCTGTTGCTATTAATCAGCTTCTGTTATAGGAATGCTATTTTTTAGGTTAGTCACAAAAATCCACAAAATCAGATGCATAAATCTTAAATGGATTAGAATATACCGTTGCTGTTATTCAGTTGCCAACTTGTGTCCAATTCCTGCAACCCCATGAACTGTAGCAGGACAGACTCTCCTGTTCTTCCCAGTTGCCCAGAATTTGCTCAAACTCTTGTCCACAGAGCTGGTCCAATGGACCATCCAACCATCTCAAACTCTGCCACTCTACCTTCTCCTTTGTCTTCACTTAACTTATCCTCATTTTAGGAAAACTACAGAAAAGAACATGACAGAAAGTTAAGTTAAAAGCTTATTATCATTTGTGCTAAGAAAAAAGGTCATAAATTCATTCTATTCTACACTTCAAAATATATTCAGTTCTGTTCAGTCACTCAGTCATGTACAACTCCTTATGACCCCATGGATTGCAGCATGCCAGGTTTTTCTGTGCATAGCCAACTCCTGTAGCCGGCTCCAACTCATGTCTATCAAGTAGGTGACACCATCCAACCATCTCATTCTCTGTCATCCCCTTTTCCTCTTGCCTTCAGTCTTACCCAGCATCAGGGTCTTTTCTAATGAATTAGTTCTTTGCATCATGTGGCCAAAGTATTGGAGCTTCAGCCTCAGTATCAGTCCTTCCAATTCAGGACTAATTTCCTTTATGATGGACCAGTGTGATCTCCTTGCTGTCCAAGGGACTTTCAAAAGTCTTCTCCAACATCACAGTTCAAAAGCATCAAGTCTTTGGCACTCAGCCTTCTTTATGATCCAACTCTCACATCCATACATGACTACTGGAAAAAACTATAGCTTTGATGATACAGATATTTGTCAACAAAATATACAGTGCATTGGATTTCTAACACTCAATGTCTTTGACTTAATCCTATAAAGTTAACAATAAAATTTTTCATTTTTGGAAAGATTAATTTAAAACAGCATAAATATTACATGGATAAAGATTAAGATGAAATCAAGATTGTAGAGAGAAATATCAATAACTTAACATATGCAGATGACACCACCCTTATGGGAGAAAGCAAAGAGGAATGAAAGAGTTTCTTGATGAATATTAAAGAAGAGAGTGAAAATAGCTGGCTTAAAACTCAACATTCAAACAACTAAAATCATAGTATCCAGTTCCATCACTTCATGGCAAATAGATGGGGCAAAAATGAAAACAGTGAGAGACTGTTTTCTTGGACTCTGAAATCACTGCAGATGGTAACTGCAGCCATTTAATTAAAATATGTTTGCTCCTTGGAAGAATAGCTATGAGAAACTTAGACAGTGTATTAAAAAACAGGGACTTCACTTTGCCAACAAAAGGTCCATATGGTTAAAGCAATGGTTTTTCCAGTATTCATGTCTGGTTGTGAGAATTGGACCACAAAGAAGGCTGAATGCCATAGAATTGACTCTTTCAAACTGTGATTCTGGAGAAGACTCCTGTGATTCCCTTGGACTGCAAGGAGATCCAACAAGTTAATCTTGATTTCCCAAAGGATATTAACCCTGAATATTCATTGAAAGTACTGATGCTGAAGCTGAAGCTCCAATGCTTTGGCCACCTGATGTGAAGAGCTGATTCATTGGAAAAGACCCTGATACTGGGAAAGACTGAGAGCAGGAGGAGAAGGGAGTGACAGAGGATGAGATGGTTGGATGGCATCATCAACACAGTAGACATGACTTTGAGCAAACTCTGAGTGATAGTGAAGGATAGGAAAGCATGATATGCTGCAATCCATGGGGTTGCAGAGTCAGACATGACTGAGTGACTGCAAAAACAAGATACTACATATGAACTAAGATTTACCAGGCTTTCCCAGGTAGCTCAGTGGTAAAGAATCTGTCAATGCAGGAGATACATGTTGGATGCCCTGGAGGAGGGCATGACAACCCCCTACAGCCTGGTGGGCTGCAACCCTGGTGGGTTGCAAATAGTTAGACATGACTGAAGTAACTGAGCACACAAGCAAGATTTACTAAAAAAAAAAAAATTGAATTATTTTTCTGAATTTTAGTAATTACTGGTTTTTTCAGTCTTCATGAAATGAATTTCAGGACACCAAGGTTCAGTTCAGTCAAGGAGTTATTATTATTGTTTTGTCTATCCAATGTAAGAGAAGAAATAATCAATATAAACTATAATGTCTTTTGTCTACTACAGTGTGTCAGACACAGTGATATTTACCAGCCCAATCTATTCAGCCCACTCTTTCCCTAGTTGAAATTCTTTCATCTAGGGAAAGCACTGTAGCATAGTTCCAACAATGAGATGAAAACAAGTCATTGAACGGATTTGGGGAATATTTTGAAAAATAGCAAGGCTCCATAAATTTGCATTTGTGTTTGTGCCCTTAGACACTTTTTTCCACCCTTTCCTCTTCTTTATGCTTGGAATAATGGCAGGTTGTCAGAAGATCATCAGCCTTTCTATGAATAGGGGAATGAAATCCACATGTTAAAGATGGCAGAGCAGGAAGCTGGAAATTGCCTGAGACTTCAATGGCATTGGTCAGAAGCTGAATATTTAAGAACAACTTATACCAACAACAATGTATCTAAGACAGAGGAGGAAGAAGAGGAGGAGAATGAGAGAGAGAGACTTGTAAAAAAGGGTGTTCTTTAGTGTTTTCCTCCCTTGTTTTGACTCTTTCTTTAAGAAAAGATGTAATCATAGGGTAAAGTGCTCAAAAATGCTCAATATTTATAGCTAACATTAAATATGCTTTATGGAAGAAGAAGAAAAAAATCATTGCATGATGTGGTTGACAGAACTATAAAACTATCCCCCCAAGATTTTGTATTCTGTAACTGTTCAGCAAAGCATTGATACCGTTACTGCTGAGAAGAGTCTTGATACATGGAATCTATACCTGCAATTAAGGTTACCAACCCATTGATTTATATGAGGAAGGTTATCGTGGATTATCTGAATGGACCTAAAACGTCAGGAAGCAACAGTTAGAACTGGACATGGAACAACAGACTGATTCCAAAGAGGAAAAGGAGTACGTTAAGGCTGTATTTTGTCACCCTGCTTATTTAACTTATTTTCATAGTACATCATGAGAAACACTGGGCTGGAAGAAGCACAGGGTGGAATTAAGATTGCCAGGAGAAATATCAATAACCTCAGATATGCAGATGATACCATGCTTATGGCAGAAAGTGAAGAGGAACTAAAAAGCCTCTTGATGAAAATGAAAGAGGAGAGTGAAAAAGCTGGCTTAAAGCTCAAAATTCAGAAAATGAAGATCATGGCATCCAGTCCCATCACTTCATGGGAAATAGATGGGGAAAGATTAAAAACAGTGTCGGACTTTATTTTGGGGGGCTCCAAAATCACTGCAGATGGTGATTGCAGCCATGAAATTAAAAGATGCTTACTCCTTGGAAGAAAAGTTATGACCAACCTAGATAGCATATTCAAAATCAGAGACATTACTTTGCCAACAAAGGTCCATCTAGTCAAAGCTATGGCTTTTCCAGTGGTCATGTATGGATGTGAGAGCTGGACTGTCAAGAAAGCTGAGTGCCAAATAATTGATGCTTTTGAACTGTGGTGTTGGAGAAGACTCTTGAGAGTCCCTTGGACTGCAAGGAGATCCAACCAGTCCATCCTAAAGGAGATCAATCCTGGGTGTACATTGGAAGGACTGATGCTAAAGCTGAAACTCCAATACTTTGGCCACCTCATGAGAAGAGTTGACTCATTGGAAAAGACTCTGATGCTGGGAGGGATTGGGGGCAGAAGGAGAACAGGATGACAGAGGATGAGATGGCTGGATGGCATCACCGACTCAATGGACATGGGTTTGGGTAAACTCCGGGAGTTGGCGATAGACAGGGAGGCCTGGCATGCTGTGATTCATGGGGTCACAAAAAGTCAGACACGACTAAGCGACTGAAGTGAACTGAACTGATGGGTTGAAGATGATGAAAGAATGGGGTCAGGAGCCAAGGAAGGCTAGTGGTGTCTAGAATCTGAGAAGGATCCCTGATCCCTAGCCGATAACCATTAAGAAAACAGGGACCTTAAATTCTCAACCGTAAGGAAGTGAATGCTACCAATCACTCATGTAAGCCTGGAAGTGGATTCTCCCTTAAAGTGTCAAGAAGAGAACACAGTCCACGGGGTCTCAAAGTACTCACTGTGCTCGCTCCCTTCAGTTGTGTCCAACTCTCTGGGACCCCATGGACTGTAGCCTGCTAGGTTCCTCTGCCATGGAATTTCCCAGGCAAGAATACTGGAGTGAGAAAATCTCCTTCTTCAGGGGATTTTCCCCACTCGGGTTCAAACCCATGTTTCTTGTGTCTCCTACATTGCAGGGAAATTTGTTACTACTGAGCCACTGGGGAACACAAAGAATTGGGCACAACTTAGCAACTGAACAACAACAAAGAAACACAGCCCTATAGACACCTTGACTTTAGCCTCTGAGACCCAATAAAGCTAGCTTTCAGACTAACTGCACTGCGAAATAATGCCTGTGTTATTTTAAGTCTCTAAATTTGTGGCAATTTGTTATGGCAACAGTACCAAACTAATAATTATAGTAATACAAGATAACCAATTTAGGACACTTGTATAACATGTCCTAACAGATCAATATTTCAAAAATTACTTTTATAAAATTATTATGCAAAGATCAGAGATAAGGTCCCTGAAAAATAACTAAGAACTCAGTGTCTTAGTGGGAGAAGGGAAAGTAAGTATCTTGAGATGCAACCAGAGTGGACAGTTCTTTGTGAGTGGATTTCACATTGGAAGTATGATAAACAAATGCTGAAAACTACTACTTCAGAGTTATTCACTAGTGGAAATCACTCAAAAATCTTATAAAAATTACTATAATTTCAATAAACATTGATTTTATTAATTTTAATATTGTTGTAACTCTAAGATTTCATCTATAATGATATGATTTACTAGGAAATCTTTGCTGTTGTTCAATTGCTCAGTCATGTCTGAGTCTTTGCAACTCCATGGACTGCAGCACACCAGGCTTCCCTGTTCTTATGCAATACATATTTTGAATGTATTTTAATTATTTTACACTTTATTTTACACATACACAAAATAAGATTATTAAACTTCAGCTAATAAAGTACCTTATTAGCTGATTAAATATTAAATGACACAGAGTACAAACTATTATGTCATCAATCATTTACAATATGAAAACACTGACTAAATAGTCAGTGTTATATTTATCTGAATCTCCCAAATAAATAACAAAGTACCCAATACACAGGAAGAGAAAAATGGTGTTGGAGTGAACTGTATGTTAATTCCTATACAATTTAAGCAAGAACATGACCAAGCCTAAATATTAACTGAATATGTAGGTCATCTTGATTAAAATTTTTAAATAACACTAAAAAATCAAAATTCAGTTTATTCTTAATTATTTGCCATCTTTAATTTTCTAAACAAATATTACTTGAGTACTTGTCATGTAGCAACCATCATTCAACATATTTAGGGAATAAAAACTATCTGGCTTAAAGAATTTCCTGGGCATGTCAGACAGTTTGTCACATAAAATACCTGAAGATGTTTATTAGAGCTTTATTCTATACCCAGCAAGGGGTAGAGGAGGAAATGTTTAACTTAAGGAGTGCCATTTGTTTTTATCTACTTGCTTGCTGGGAGAACATTAGTGAAATCATCTGAGAATAAGTGATGTGATATTATCATTTAGTAATTCTGAAATGGGAAATAAAAGAACATTTACATAGAAATGTAAAATTATTGTATGGTCAAAAAATTAAGTACATGTTTTTGCACTGAGGTTTTTCAAATGACAACATATTCTTGTTAATTATGAACTTTAGAAAAAATATAAATAAAAAAGAAATGAATTCTACTTTTCAGTATCAAGCAGAGGTAATATATTCTAGACACTGACAATAGAAGATGCAACTTGCAGAGAAGTTAAAACTCATGAAACCTTTGAATGATGACAAAGTGTTCAGCAGTGCTGGAACTAAGAGATTTTGCAGACAGACAAGGTATGCTCCTGAGAAGGAAGCAGGGAAAAAAATCACAAAAGTTGTTGAAAATGCTGCTAACAAGCATTTTACTTCATACTAGGCTCTGGGAAGTTAGTGACACAAGTGAATTACAGAGGAATGACCATATTTCCATTTCAGAACAATCAAACTGGCAACAATGTGGAGGATGGTCACAGGGGAGTCCAGAATATGAGTACTCAAATGAAGAATTAATGAGCATTAGCCCAAAGCCAGCAGAAATAGGGTGGCAGGGGGCCTTCAGGAAAGATCTAAGACATCAAGTCTACAAAACTTTCTGATTGATTTGAAATGAAGGGAAGGGATAGCCAAAGGAATATTCAAGAACCACTCCAATTTACTGGTCTTCAAAGCTTAACTAGTCACTTATATGTGTGATAACTATATATCAAGATTTTTAAAAATCTTATTTACATTTAAATTTCAGAGTTAACCTCAATATTTCCTAATAAAGTTGGCCTATAAGTTATGATAGGGGCTTCCTAGATGGTTCAGAGGGAAAGAATTCACCTGCCAGTGCAGAAATTGCAGGAGATGTGGGTTTGATTCCTGAGTCAGGAAGATCCCCGAGTCAGGAAGATCCCCTGGAGGAGAAAATGGCAACCCACTCCACTATTCTTGTCTGGAGAAATCCCATGGACAGTTGAGCCCGGCAGGCTATATTCCCTAGGGTCACAGTGTTGGACATGACTGGGAACACATGCATAAATTATGATGCCATCATTTTTTTTTCCCTAGTACTCAAAAGCAGTAATTTTACTTTTCGTGTAATCATTCTATAAGCATCTTGAGAGAGATTGCTTGCAGAATATTTCTTTTAATAAGCTTTTTTCTTGTATGTTTGAGCGTCTCAAAGTATAGTTTGTGACATTAAAGAAATTAAAAAACACATAAATAATTCTAAAAGACAGTATGAAATGTGAAAGCATAACCAATATAATCTAACTTTTTTTTTTTAAAAAAAAAGCATTGAAACATTGAGTATTTGTTCATATATATTGCTCATGGATTTGCAGCAGAAATTCATGGTAAAGCAATCATGGAGTATGCATGAGACTACTTTTCTTCAGTCTTGCAGAATTTTCACCAAAACTGGAATCATTTTCCTGATGTTAGTGTACAAGTAAGATGAGGCTTCATATTTTATGAGTAGTAAGTAAATGGAGGTGGATGAAATATTTTTTTCATATTAAAAAGACCACAAAATGAATTATACTTGAAGAGTTCCAATTATATTATGTCACTGAAGCATCACATACATTTGTAGAGAAAATATACATATAAGGAAAGCAAGGTGAATGAAACACAAAATTACCCATGATCTCAATAACAATTACATATAATTAAAATATTGTTGTTGAGTCAGTGATGCCATCCAACCATCTGATCTTCTCTAGTCCCCTTCTCCTCCTGCCTTCAATCTTTTCCAGCTTTAGCTCCTTTTCTAATGTGACAAAGAGAGAGAGAGGGGACACTAACTAGTTGACTAGATAATGAAACTCCCTGAGCAAAAGTCTACCATTACAGGGGTTATAGGACTCTAGAGGTAGGCAGGAATATTCTAATTCTAGTAGATCAAAACAATTAGTCACCGGGTAAGCATAATCTTTTTTTCTGTATGGATCTTCTGTGTATTCTTGCCACCTCTTCTTAATATCTTCTGCTTCTGTTAGGTCCATAACATTTCTGTACATTATCGAGCTCATCATTGCATGAAATGTTCCCTTGGTATCTCTAATTTTCTTGAAGAGATCTCTAGTCTTTCCCATTCTGTTGTATTCCTCTATTTCTTTCCATCGATCACTGAGGAAGGCTTTGTTATCTCTCCTTGCTATTGTTTGGAACTCTGCATTCAGATGCGTATATCTTTCCTTTTCTCTTTTGCTTTTCACTTCTCTTCTTTTCACAGCTATTTGTAAGGTCTCCTCAGGCAGCCATTTTGCTTTTGTGCATTTCTTTTCCATGAGGATGGTCTTGATCTCTGTCTCCTGTACAATGTCACAAACCTCCATCCATAGTTCATCAGGCACTCTATCTATCAGATCTAGTCCCTTAAATGTATTTCTCACTTCCACTGTATAATCATAAGGGATTTGATTTAGGTCATACCTGAATGATCTAGTGGTTTTCCCTACTTTCTTCAATTTAAGTCTGAATTTGGCAATAAGGTGTTCATGATCTGAGCCACAGTCAGCTCCCAGTCTTGTTTTTGCTGACTGTATAGAGCTTCTCCATCTTTGGCTGCAAAGAATATAATCAATATGATTTCAGTGTTGACCACCTGGTGGTCTCCATATGTAGAGTCTTCTCTTGTGTTGTTGGAAGAGGGTGTTTGCTATGACCAATGTGGTTTTTTGGCAAAACTCTATTAGCCTTTGCCTGCTTCATTCCGTACTCCAAGGCCAAATTTGCCTGTTACTCCAGGTGTTTCTTGACTTTTTACTTTTGTATTCTAGTGCTTCCCTGGTGGCTCAGAAGTTAAAGTGTCTGCCTCTAATGCGGGAGACCTGGGTTCGATCCCTGGGTGGGGAAGATCCCCTGGAGAAGGAAATGGCAACCCACTCCAGGATTCTTGCCTGGAGAATCCCATGGATGGAGGAGGCTGGTAGGCTACAGTCCATGGGGTTGCAAAGAGTCGGACACGACTGAGCAACTTAACTTCTAACTTCTAACTTCCCTATACTGAAAAGGACATCTTTTTTGGGTGTTAATTCTAAAAGGACTTGCAAGTCTTCATGGAACCATTCAACTTCAGCTTCTTCAGTGTTACTGGTTGGGGCATAGACTTGGATCACTGTGATATTGAATGGTTTGCCTTGGAAATAAACAGAGATCATTCTGTCGTTTTGGAGGTTGCATCCAAGTACTGCATTTCAGACTCTTTTGTTGACCATGATGGCTACTCCATTTCTTCTAGGGGATTCCTACCCACAGTGGTAGATATAATGGGTATCTGAGTTAAATTCACCCATTCCAGTCCATTTCAGTATGCTGATTCCTAGAATGTCGACCTTCACTCTTGCCATCTCTTGTTTGACCACTTCCAATTTGCCTTGATTCATGGACCTGACATTCCAGGTTCCTATGTAATATTGCTGTTTATAGCATCGGATCTTCCTTCTATTACCAGTCACATCCACAACTGGGTATTGTTTTTGCTTTGGCTCCATCCCTTCATTCTTTCTGGAGTTATTTCTCCACTGATCTCCAGTAGCATATTGGACACCTACCGACCTGGGGAGTTCCTCTTTCAGTATTCTATCATTTTGGCTTTTCATGCTGTTCATGGGGTTATCAAGGCAAGAATACAGAAGTAGACCAAGATAATCACATATGATCACTCACCTAGAGACATACATCCTGGAATGTGAAGTCAAGTGGGCCTTAGAAAGCATCACTACAAACAAAGCTAGTGGAGGTGATGGTATTCCAGTTGAGCTGTTTTAAATCCTGAAAGATGATGCTGTCAAAGTGCTGCACTCAATATGCCAGCAAATTTGGAAAACTCAGCAGTGGCCACAGGACTGGAAAAGGTCAGTTTTCATTCCAATTCCAAAGAAAGGCAATGCCAAAGAATGCTCAAACTACTGCACAATTGCACTCATCTCACACTCTAGTAAAGTGATGCTCAAAATTCTCCAAGCCAGGCTTCAGCAGTTCATGAACCATGAGCTTCCAAATGTACAAGCTGGTTTTAGAAAAGGCAGAGGAACCAGAGATCAAATTGCCAACATCAGCTGGATCATGGGGAAAGCAAGAGAGTTCCAGAAAAACATCTATTTCTGCTTTATTGACTATGCCAAACCCTTTGACTGTGTGGATCACAATAAACTGTGGAAAATTCTGAAAGAGATGGGTGCACAAAACCACCTGACCTGCCTCTTGAGAAATATATATGCAGGTCAGGAAGCAACTGTTAGGACTGGACATGGAACAACAGACTGGTTCCAAAGAGGAAAAGGAGTAAATCAAGGCTGTATATTGTCACCCTGCTTATTTAACTTATATGCAGACTACATCATGTGAAACGCTCGGCTGGAAGAAGCACAAGCTGGAATCAAAATTGCCGGGAGAAATATCAAGAACCTCAGATATGCCGATGACACCACCTTTATGGCAGAAAGTGAAAAGGAACTAAAAAGCCTCTTGATGAAAGTGAAAGAGGAGAGTGAAAAAGTTGGCTTAAAGCTCAACATTCTGAAAATGAAGATCATGGTATCTGGTCCCATCACTTCATGGGAAATAGATGGGGAAACAATGGAAACAATGTCAGACCTTATTTGGGGGGGGCTCCAAAATCACTTCAGATGGTGACTGCAGCCTTGAAATTAAAAGACCCTTACTACTTGGAAGGAAAGTTACGAGCAACCTAGATAGCATATTCAAACGCAGAGACATTACTTTGCCAACAAAGGTCGGTCTAGTCAAGGCTATGATTTTTCCAGTAGTCATGTATGGATGTGAGATTTGGACTGTGAAGAAAGCTGAATGCTGAAGAATTGATGCTTCTGAACTGTGATGTTGGAGAAGACTCTTGAGAGTCCCTTGGACTGCAAGGAGATCCAACCAGTCCATTCTAAAGAGATCAGTCCTGAGTGTTCTTTGGAAGGAATGATGCTAAAGCTGAATCTCCAGTACCTTGGCCACCTCACGCGAAGAGTGACTCATTGGAAAAGACTCTGATGCTGGGAGGGATTGGGGGCAGAAGCAGAATGGATGACAAAGGATGAGATGGCTGACTCACTGACTCGATGGACGTGAATTTGAGTGACCTTCGGGAGCTGGTGATGGACAGGGAGGCCTGGTGTGCTGCAATACATGAGGTCACAAAGAATCGGACATGACTGAGCGACTGAACTGAACTGAACTGAAGCATAATCTGGATTTAACACACTGGCTAATCATGCGGCAGTTGGATGTTGTCAACCAGCTATCCTTCCTGCAGAACTTTTTGTTGAATAAAGATAGAAGAAAGACACTTCTCTCCATCTCTTGCTTCACACAAGTTCTCTTCTCTATCATTTTTGGGAAACAGCTCCTCCATAATTCAAGGGGAAACTTATGAGAAGTTAGTGAGAAGAGGTACAATTGCCACTTCTCTATGTGTGTTAGAGTACATTAAATGCTCATCCTCTCCCTTCTCAATCACCTATAATAATTTCCTCCCACTCTTAACTATCATCTCTCACTTGGTAACTTATCCAGCTTTATGATCCAGGAGTAGCTATATAATATGAAGTGCTCACTACAGAATGAAGTGCAGGACTCCTTGTTCAAGAACTATTGAGAAATTAAAATAAATAAATTAATTAAATTGCTAAGAATTTCAAGACTATGACATCAGAGCAATAAACCAAGCATCAGTGTGGGGCATTTCATTTGACTACAGGACTGCCCAGGTCTAATGCCTATGAAGCTGGCTCTCTTGTAGCCCAAACTTAAATTTCTAAAGAGACCAAAACCTTGGTAATCACCCCTCTGTCTGACTAGGATTGCAGCATCCATCCACTCACAGTGACAATTGGGTTAGTACCAAATTTTATGAGAATGCATAACCATTCCTGAACTGAACATGAGGAATTTAAGTAATATCAAGATTTTAGATGTGCAAACAATAAAAGGGAAATTAGAATTAACTGAATTATAAAAATGAAGATTTATTTCAATATTTATGTCAGTTAAATATATTTTTAACTATAATTTACTTGGTTTTCATATGTAATTATATCTCCTATCTCCTTAGAACTGTGATTTCAGAGAAAAAAAAATCCTAAAGCTTTGTGATTCACACCTACTTTATAAACTAACTGAGCTGAAGATTGGTATTTAAAATTCTTGTGTTCTCAAGAGTTGACAGCTTGTGAAAAAAAAAGTTGAAAAAAAAGCAATACTTAATGGAGAATATGAAATTTATTTGGAGAAGTATAAAAGTATTGTATTTGACAAGTAAATATGCCCTGCGTAGTAGTTATTAATAATAATATGTACAAAGCACTTTCTAGGCAGTAGAAAAATTCTAATTTCTTTACATGCTTTTTGTTTTAATTATATGATAAATATCCCATTTTATGGATAAGGAAGCAAAATGTGTGCATGCATGTGTGCTAAGTCACTTCAGCTGTGTCCAACTCATTGAGACCCTATGGACTGTAAACTTCCAGACTCTTCTGTCCATGGGATTCTCCAGGCAAGAGTACTGGAGTGGGTTGCCTTGCTCTTCTGCGGTGGATCTTCCATATCCAGGGATCAAACTGGTGTCTTTTACATCTCCTGAATTGGCTAGGGGGTTCTTTACCACTTGCACCATGGTGGAAACCCCAAGTATGTAAGGGTTAGATACTTAATAATTTATTACAAATTTAATAAAATTCATGTGCTCGTATAAATTAAGTTTTGAATCATTTACTTTTAAATTTTTGCTAATATTGTCCTCAAAGAGAAAAATATACTCCTGAGTTTAATTAGAGAGAAAAGTAGTCATAGTTTGGGAACTAGACAATAAATACTCTTTAAACAGTTCTGGAACCCAAGAAGAGGCTGTCTATAATAAGTTTTATGTTTTTCAAAATTGCAGCTTTAATGAAATAATTTATCTACCATATATTTTACCACTTTAAAGAGTATAATGTTTAGCATTAGTGGTAAAGTGTTCAGTGTTTGGTATTTTCACAAAGTACAGCAGACATCACCACTATCTCTGTTTGGAACACATCTCCCTTAAAAAGAAATCCTGTAGCACTCTCTCCTCTGAACTTCTGCTTCTTAACTCCTGTTAATTCATAAGTTTTCCTAAATTGAATAAAGCCCCACTGAATCCTAACCTAAGGCCTAATTTTTTGTTTGTTTGCTTTTAAGCTATGAAAGATTTATCTCTCTGAAGTTTATGATAATTTTGTTTTTAAGAGATTGCAATGCCAAACAGGGTTTGACGACCATAGTAATTCAAATGTGTTACTTTAGACATTATAACAAAATTCAGGCTTTCTCTTATACAATATACTAAGGCAGTTGCTTAGATATTTTAACCCCTTCATGTGACTGTGTATTGAATTTCTATGGTGGTGGTTTAGTCGCTTAAGTCATGTCCAACTCTTACGACCCCATGAACTTGGAACTTACAAGGCTCCTCTGTCCCTGGGTTTCTCCAGGCAAGAATACTGGAGTGGGTTGCCATTTCCTTCACTAGGGGATCTTCCTGACCCAGGAATCTAACCTGGGTCTCCTGCATTGCTGGCAGATTCTTTACTGACTGAGCTATATGGTAACTGTGTATTTCCCAGAAATCATAAAAACATTCAGAAGCTGTGCCATCTCTTTCCATTTCCTGTTGACTTTCATTCAGATTAAGAGACCATGTCACTTCAGAAATCACTGGAGTGCCCTCTACACAGTTATTTTGCTATTCTCCTCCTCAAAATTAATATCAAAGCTGCCATTATAGAATTATAAAGAAATCATTTAGGAATACTGGTAAGAAAGAAGATTGTCTTGGGTGATGATAGAAAAGAGGAAAAAATGCAGGTAGATGATAAGAAGTCAAATTAAAGCAACCTGCAAAATTAGCATTCATGTTAGTTTAGCATCTTTTCTCATTGTATTTTAAGATGAGTATTGATTTAGGACATATTTTACCTTCAAGCATATTGTTATTTTTTGAAAATAATATATATTTCATCTTATTTTCTGGAGTGACTGAAATTGAAGGCAACTCTGGGACCAATTCCTCAATTTTATAATGAGTAAAGTTTGTATTTTGATCGCTTACTTTTGATGTAGCCAAAGATGGAGAAGCTCTATACAGTCAGCAAAAACAAGACTGGGAGCTGACAGTGGCTCAGATCAAGAATGCCTCATTGACAAATTCAGACTTAAATTGAAGAAAGTAGGGAAAACCACTAGACCATTCATGTATAACCTAAGTCAAATCCCTTATGAATATACAGAGGAAGTGACAAATAGACTCAAGGGATTAGATCTGACAGGCAGACTGCCTAATGAAATATGGAGAGGTTCAAGACATTGTACAGGAGACAGGGATCAAGACAATCCCCAAGAAAAAGAAATGCAAAAAGCAAAATGGTAGTCTGGGGAGGCCTTATAAAAGCTGAGAAAAGAAGAGGAGCAAAAGGCAAAGGAGAAGAGGAAAGCTATATCCATTTGAATACCCAGTTTCAGAGAATAGCAAGGAGGGATAAGAAAGCCTTCTTCAGTGATCAATGAAAAAAATTGAGCAAAAGAAAAGAATGGGAAAGATTATAGTTCTCTTCAAGAAAACTACAGATACCAAGGAAACATTTCATGCAAAGATGGGCTCGATAAACAACAGAAATTGTATGGACCTAACAGAAGCAAAATATATTAAGAAGAGGTGGCAAGAATACATGGAAGAACTATAGAAAAAAGATCTTCATGACCAGATAACCATGATGATGTGGTCACTCACCTAGAGCCAGACATTCTGGAATGTGATGTCAAGTGAGCCTTAGGAAGCATCACTACAAACAAAGCTAGTGGAGATGATGAAATTCCAATTGAGCTATTTCAAATCCTAAAAGATGATGCTGTGAAAGTGCTACACTCAATATGCCAGCAAATTTGTAAAACTCAGCAGTGGCCACAGGACAGGAAAAGGTCAGTTTTCATTCCAATCTCAAAGAAAGACAATTCCAAAGAATGTTCAAATTACCACACATTTCCACTCATCTCACACTCTAGCAAAGTAATGCTGAAAATTCTCCAAGCGAGGGTTCAACAGTACATGAACTGATATCTTCCAGATATTCAAGCTGGATTTAGAAAAGACAAAGGAACCAGAGATCAAATTGCCAACATTCGTTTTATTACAGAAAAAGTAAGAGAATTCCAGAGAAACATATACTTTTGCTTCATTGAATATGCTAAAGCCTTTGACAGTGTGGAGCACGACAAACTGTGGAAAATTCTTCCAGAGATGGGAATACCAGACCACCTGACCAGCCTCCTGAGAAGTCTGTATTCAGGTCAAGAAGCAACAGTTAGAACCGAACATGGAACAATGGACTTGCTCCAAATTGGGAAAGGAACACGTCAAAGTTGTATATTGTCACCCTGTTTATTTAACTTGTATGCAGAGTAGGGCATGGGAAATGTTGGGCTGAATGAAGCACAAGCTGAAAGCAAGATTCCCAGGAGAAATATCAATAACCTCAGATATGCAGATGAAACCACACTCATGGCAGAAAGCGAAGAGGAACTGAAGAGCCTCTTGATGAAAGTGAAAGAGGAGAGTGTAAAAGCTGGCTTAAAACTCAGCATTCAGACACCTAAGATCATGGCATCTGGCCCCACCATTTCATTGCAGAAACAATGGATTCAAAGAGAGCCTTTATTTTCTTGAACTCCAGAATCACTGCAGAGGGTGATTGCAGCCATAAAATTAAAAAATGCTTGCTCCTTGGAAGAAAAAACAACCTAGACAGCATATTAAAAAGCAGCGACATTACTCTGCCGAAAAAGGTCCATCTAGTCAAAGCTATGGTTTTTCCAGTAGTCATGTATAGATATGACAGTTGGGCCATAAAGAGTTGGACCATAAAGCTGAGCTCTGAAGAACTCATGCTTTTGAACTGTGGAGTTGGAGAAGACTCTTCAGTGCCCTGTGGACTGCAAGGAAATCAAACAAGTCAATTCTAAAGGAAATTAGCCCTGGATATTCATTGGAAGGACTGATACTGAAGCTGAAACTCCAATATTTGGGCCACCTGATGTGAAGAACTGACTCAGGGACAAGACCCTGATGCTGGGAAGATTGAAGGCACAAGAAGAAGGGGGCGACAGAGGATGAAATGGTTAGGAGGCATTACCAACTGGATGGACATGAGTTTGAGCAATTTCAGGGTGTTGCTGATGGACAGGGAAGCCTGGCATGCTGCAGTCCATGGGGTCACAAAGAGTCAGAGAAGACTGAGTGATTGAACTGAATTGAAAGTTTGCATTTTGATCACTTAATTTATCCATTTCATTGCACAACTAAGAATATTTGCATTATTTGGTAAGCAGATTCAAGCTTTCTATGAGGAACAGCAAATATGTTATCTTGAGTTCCAATTAGAACCAAATAACTTTGGAGAAAGAAAATGAAAATTCCTGATTATTGATGAATATAAAGTATTTGTTGGGGGGGGGGGTTAAGTATGTGGAAAATACAAAGTCTTTAAGTTGCTGTTGAAGAAATATATGTTCATTTTTCTCTCCAACTGATACTGTTAGGCTCATTTCAAGCTGGTGTCCTTAATATCAAAGGGTTTCTTTGTCATATAATACTATTTATTATTTAGAACCTTCTCATAGTCATTTTGGAGAAGGCAATGGCACCCGACTCCAGTACTCTTGCCTGGAAAATCCCATGGATGGAGGAGCCTGGTGGGCTGCAGTCCATGGGGTCCCTGGGAGTCAGACACGACTGAGCGACTTCATTTTCACTTTTCACTTTCATGCATTGGAGAAGGAAATGGCAACCCACTTCAGTGTCCTTGCCTGGAGAATCCCAGGGACAGGGGAGCCTGTTGGGCTGCCATCTATGGGGTCGCACAAAGTTGGACATGACTGAAACGACTTAGCAGCAGCAGCATAGTCATTTAATCAAATCCTCTGAACAGGAGCTGAGTTTCAACTGGCAAGCAAATTTTGGGGATAGGAATAAAATAAAGGTGAAAAAATAGTCTACATCTTCAAGGAAATTAGAGTTAAGTGATGAACATTTGCACATACCCCAACAAATTTATGTAAAAGACAAATGCTAATATATAAGTTTTGATTAAGCTGTGATTTGGGGTTTAAAATGAATGCATTTATCTCCCTTTTAGTTTCAAGGAGTGTACACTTAAACTGCACAGTGAATGTGAGCAAAAATTAAGGAAAAGAAATAGATAAGGTCAAACTATGACATACTAGCCCAGGGTGTGTAAGGAAAGGATTATATGGCTATGAATCTATAGAAATATATGAATAAAAAATTAGTTAAGTAAGACACGAAGTTATAGGTTTGGGTATAAATTCACCCATTCTACAAAGGGTGGAGAAGGAGTGCAAGACCAGGTATAGACTCTGGAACTAGCCTGCCTCCTTGAAAACCTGACTTCATTTAATAATCTGGGTGACTTTGGCCAAATTGTTTGCTTTTCTCTACCTAAATACCTTAATCTGTAAAACATGCCTGAAAGATAAAAAAGACTTAAATGAGATGAGATACATAAGCACTAGCCATCTCTATGCCAGAAAATTTAATCTATTATTTCATCAAACCAATTATTCATAGATAATTTTATTATTCAACTAAAGCTTATTTGTTCATGTTCTTCAGTTAATGTTTAAAACAAGCGCCCTTTGGCTGGAACTCAAGTGACCATTTTTGCCCCTCGTTATTATCAATGTTTACCTCTCTAGATCATGATAAATTAGACTTCCATTTCCCTGGTGGCTCAGCTGGTAAAGAATCTGCCTGCAGTGTGGAAGACCTGGGTTCTACCCCTAAGTTGGAAAGATCCCCTGGAGAATAGAACGGCTACTCACTCCAGTATTCTGGCCTGGAGAATTCCATGAACTCACAAACAGTTGGACATGACTGAACAACTTTCACTTTTACTATGAGTTTCCACCTCAGAATATTTGTTTTTAATGAATTTTGTTTCAACACTTATAGGCTTGTTACATTATGTTTCAAATTTATAATTGTTTTAGTCACTTGAGGTTTGGTATTACTTAAATGCCCCAAGATAAAACTAATTAAGGAGGTAAGTGTGACATTTATTATTTATCAGGTTTAGAGGAGTACAGGCAACTAGAGAGTACTAACACCTTCCTGCAGCCTAGAGAGTCCTCAGGACTCTTTTGAGCTGGGAGTGCTGACAGACCATTTCTAAAGAGCTCCTTGGAGCACAAAGGACACTGTGTGAAGATAGAGGCATGATGAGGGTACTGAAAATGCCTGTCCTTTATGGTTGAGGGACCTGGGTTTCCTTGGTGACTAGCAGTAAAGAACCTGCATTGGCTGGAGAAGTAAGAGTACAGCCTCTGGGTTGGGAAGATCTCCTGGAGAAAGGCATGACAACCCACTCTAGTATTCTTACTTGGAGGATTTCATGGACAGAGGAGCCTGGTGAGCTACAGTCTGTGGTGTTGCAAAGAGCCAGACATGACTGAGTGACTAACACTTTCACATTATTTCTGTGGTTGATTTGCTATAACAAGATCTGCTATACCCCTGGTTATCCTTACCATTCAGTGGTACAGGTATGAGTGTGGCCGTATACAAATGTAATGGGCTGCAGTGAACAGACAGCAGAGAAGATTCACTGAACAAGTAGAAGGAACTCTCTCACAAAAGCATGAGTCATGGGGGCCCAATACATCCATATTGCAGGAGATTTAACACAACACTAATGAACAAATGAATTCACTCACAATACTAAAATAATAACAGTATCACAAAAGATGAAACACCCAACTTCTCTAAGTAAGTCTTAGAGTGATTCAGACAGAGAACAAAGAATGTCTCAGCTAAGACTGAAAGGGAGGTCAAGGAAAATTAATGACAATATGCTAGCAAATGGAACATGTGAATATATAGTAGAGCAGAGCAAATCTGATTCCATTTTTCTGTTTCTTTTTCTTCTGCTACAAATAATAACTAAAAGAATGTTGCCTACAGCCTGAAATATACATAGCCCATTTTCAACAGAACAGAGAAGACAAATATTTGTCTTGTTGGAAGCTTATAGGAACACTATGACCAGACCTATATGGACAGCTGTAAGAACAAAGGATTCAGGTACAAGCAGTTTACAATAACCAACCACATACCCTCTTTTAAAGCCTGAATTTCAACTCAAGTAAGATGGCTTTTTGGGGACACTAGCCTACCATCTTCTTGGTCTGCTGGTTTTTAGAATAAAGTTGCTTGCCCTAGCACTTGGTCTCTCGAGGTATTGGCATGTCCTGCAGCAAGTAGGAGATTAGACTTGGTAACACACAGAACTCTCCACAAGTATGGCCAAAGAGAGGAGAAATTGGCTGACAATTACGGAAGAATATTCTTTCACTTTTTTTTTTTTAAGAAAAAACTATCATGAAAAAGACAGAAAAGAAGCACATGTTAGAGGAAACCTAATTCAAAGTACAGAAGAAATATCCCCATAGAGACTTAATGATAAAATAAATACAAAACACAGGGACTCAAAATTGAAAAGGAAGCCCATAGAGAATAAAGCAATTCTCACAGAAAACTAATAAATGAATAGACACAGCAAGTGTCTATTCAAGAGAATAGATGCTGCTGAAAATGAAATCACTGACAAAAAAGAAAAGTAAAAACTTACAAAAAGATATATAATTTAAAGAAATTAGGAAGAGAGTAGCAGATAATGAGGACAGAAAAAAGAAATCTTCCAGTTGAAAGATAACTGGTATTTCTGGATACCTTAACAGTGAGAAGAAAAATATTTTAAAATAACATTTTGTTCTGAAAGGAAATTCATAAAAGGAGGAATAACTGAATTTGAAGCATACAAGAGCATACTGGGAAATGATAGAGATAATTGACACTGAGATATATCCATTTTAAGTTTCAAAACTTTAGGAATAAAAAGAAAATTAAGCAACCAGGCAGAAAATAGCAATTTGCTTTCATGGAGTGAAATTCAAGCTGGGCCCAGATTTCTTGTGACTGCCATTTAAAGCCAGAAGATAAAGGAGCCATCAGCATTTTCTTCAGGTAAATAAAATAGGACCATTACAGTCCACGTGACCACAAAAGAGTAGGAAACAACTGAGCAACTGAACAGCAACAGCAGCATATTATACCTAATTAAGGTCTTGTTCAGTCATGAAACCAAACATACACATCTTCAAACCTGAAAAGCTTAAAAAAAAAAAAAAAAAAGACATTGGTCTTTCTTGAAGAAAAATCCAGCTGAGTGAAAGACTTATAGAGAAGCAAAGAAAGGACTAATGTGATATTTATTCAGAGAAGCAGAGAAGACAGAAGGGTTATGTTTGTAAAGTTCTGAGAAAAAGTGTGAAATAAAAACTTTCTATCCAGTCTTTTTTTTTTTTTTTTTTGAACTGATTAAAAGCAACACTCAGGCACTCACAAACAGGCAGAAACTGACACCTACAAATAGTTTTTACAAATATTCCTAACAAAGAAACAATTAGACAGTTGAATCCAATGAACAGAGATAATTGAGACAAAATAACTCATGACTGGAGAAGCTTTGACAAAGAAACTGGTGGCCATTAAGACAAGGACTCAAACATGTCCACTACAAAGGAAAACTAAGAAATATAATACTTCAACACACTTGAATTACTGTTGGTATAATAATGGACAACATCAAAAACATTCTAGCATTTTTATGCTTTTTATAATTGTTGGAATAATTTCTAAAACAGCTATAGATGAAGTGATGTATATGTTAAATCAATCTTTATTTGGCCTTATATGGAGGAAAGACTTTAGTCTATTTTAAAATATAATTTATGTAAAACAACTGTGGAATTTAAGACTATAGCAGAAAAACTTAAGTAACAGAAATGATGAAGTTGGGAAGAGAATGGGTGGAGATGTGGGAGGAAATGTAGGTGATCTAATTTTCTGATCTTTCAAGAAAGATTCCATTCCAATTCAATTATGCCACTTTATAGATAGATAGATAATGTTCCCTTTAATATTTTCTTCAAAATCTACTTAACTTCATAGTTACATCTAAGAAGAAACCTGTATTTGAATAATATAAATTTGTATCTGAAAATCACCATGGCTTTCACTATCATTTCAGCTTCTTTTTAGTACTTCAAATCCAAATAAAATTGTATTTGTTTCAGATAGCAGGTGATTTATAGCAATTTGCTAAGAAATAACATTTTTATATGATTTTATATATTTTTAAATTTATTTTTGACTGTGCTGGGTCTTTGTTGCTGCACAAGGTTTTCTCTAGTTGTGGCGAGTAGGGGCTAGTCTCTAGTTGCATGGGTGGGCTTTTCACTGTGGTGGCCTCTTGTTGCAGAGCACAGCTGCTAGGGGACACGGGCTTCAGCAGTTCTGCCATATGGGCTCAGTAGTTGCAGCTCTCAGGCTCTAGAACACAGGCTCAATAGCTGTGACACATGAGATTAGTCGCTTCCCCACATGGATCTTCTCATATCAGGGATAGAACCCAAGTCTGCTATATTGGCAGGCAGATATTTTTACCACTGAGCCACCAGGGAAGCCTAAAATTACAAATTTTTAAAAGGTACATGTGAATACATATGAAGGAGGTGATGTCAGGGAACAATGCTGAAAAATATAAGGAAGGAAGCAGAATTCAAAGGAAGGCCAAAGCAAAGAGATATTGTGAATATTTTCAACACTACGGGTTGCTGCTTGCATGATTCCAATGGACTGTATGAGAAGATGTTTGAAGGTATCTCAGGGTCAGGGAGCAAAACGAGAAAGCATTGACACATCAGTTCCAATTCCATAGTTTTCTAAAATTTACTCCTTAATATGTTTCCTATATGAAGTGGACAAGTTGGATTTAGAATGATTAAATATCCTCATATCCATGGGACTGAGGGAGTGTTTGAGAGACTTTTGGTGTTAAAAAATAGGAAAGGCCAGAAAAAAGTGAAATGAACTGGTCTGGTCACCTTTGGTTAAAACTTCCTTCATTCCTTTGAGTCAACATGAGAATTCACGTGGTGAATGGTAAAACCCATCTGTTGTTGAGATAAGACTCTTCTCTGCTGAAGAACAGTTCTCTTCAGTGGTGGATAGAATAAAAGTGAATAAAATAGTGTTCCTACAGTGGTATCCTGAAAGATGATGTGAAAGTGCTGCACTCAATATGCCAGCAAATTTGGAAAACACAGCAGTGGCCACAGGACTGGAAAACGTCAGTTTTCATTCCAATCCCAAAGAAAGACAATGCCAAAAAATGCTCAAACTACCGCACAATTGCACTCATCTAACTTGCTAGTAAAGTGATGCTCAAAATTCTCCAAACCAGGCTTCAGCAATATGTGAACCGTGAACTCCCTGATGTTCAAGCTGGTTTTAGACAAGGCAGAGGAACCAGAGATCAAATTGCCAACATCTGCTGGATCAAGGAGAAAGCAAGAGAGTTTCAGAAAAACATCTATTTCTGCTTTATTGACTATGCCAAAGCCTTTGACTATGTGGATCACAATAAACTGGAAAATTCTGAAAGAGATGGGAATACCAGACCACCTGACCTGCCTCTTGAGAAATCTGTATGCAGGTCAGGAAGCAACAGTTAGAACTGGACATGGAACAACAGATTGGTTCCAAATAGGAAAAGGAGTACATCAAGGCTGTATATTGTCACCCTGTTTATTTAACTTCTGTGCAGAGTCCATCATGAGAAACGCTGGACTGGAAGAAACACAAGCTGGAATCAAGATTGCTGGGAGGAATATCAATCATCTCAGATATGTAGAGGACACCACCCTTATGACAGAAAGTGAAGAGGAACTAAAAAGCCTCTTGATGAAAGTGAAACTGGAGTGTGAAAAAGGTGGCTTAAAGCTCAACATTCAGAAAATGAAGATCATGGCATCTGGTCCCATCACTTCATAGGAAATAGATGGGGAAACAGTGGAAACAGTGTCAGACTTTATTTTTTGGGGCTCCAGAATCACTGCAGATGGTGACTGTAGCCATGAAATTAAAAGACGCTTCTTCCTTGGAAGAAAAGTTATGACCAACCTAGATAGTATATTCAAAAACGGAGACATTGCTTTGCAGATTAAGGTCCATCTAGTCAAGGCTATGGTTTTTCCTGTGGTCATGTATGGATGTGAGAGTTGGACTGTGAAGAAGGCTGAGCACTGAAGAATTGATGCTTTTGAACTGTGGTGTTTGAGAAGACTCTTGAGAGTCCCTTGGACTGCAAGAACGTTCAACCAATCCATTCTGAAGGAGATCAACCCTGGGATTTTTTCGGAAGGAATGATGCTAAAGCTGAATCTCCAGTACTTTGGCCACCTCATGCGAAAAGTTGACTCATTGGAAAAGACCCTGATGCTAGGAGGGATTGGGGGCAGGAGGAGAAGGGGACGACCGAGAATGAGATGGCTGGATGGCATCACTGACTCGACGGATGTGAGTCTGAGTGAACTCCAGGTGATGGTGATGGACAGGGAGGCCTGGTGTGCTGCGATTCATGGGGTTGCAAAGAGTGGGACACGACTGAGCAACTGAACTGAACTGAACAGTGGTATACAGAAACATGCCCCCATTCGTGACACTAAATACCTTATTTCTCTAGCAGTTCCAGCTGTCATGTCACAAAAAGGGTCCTGTGTTGCTGGGAGAAAAAGTTGCCATCATTTCTTCTCTAATAAGAGAGGGCAGGTACAACTACCATCCTTAATGGAGACCCTTTAAAGCTAGTATCCAGCCACAGTCTTTGAATGGACTCAAGTCAAGATAGTCAATGAAAAAGCAATAGTCTACATTGTTGCAGGTGACTCAGGAATCTAGGTAATTTATACATGCAGCTGTTGGATCCTTTCATAAATGTTTGGCTTAATGCTGAATGTATCATTTTCATCATATAGTCAACTTCTGCTGTGAGCACTTGATTTATGGCTTAATGATATGATTATGCCCAGTTGATGATAAGTAGTTCTAGTCACAGGATCACCTGAAATACTAGAATCAAGTTTAAATAGAACATAGTGGCATAAGAAGCTGTTATTCAAAATATGAGTAATTTACTGTCATAGGAACTAAGACTTTGTCCCCCAACATCAGCTAGACTCTCTAATTAGGATATTTTAAGCTTCATCATAGCTTTTCATAGCTCTTTTTCTTTTTTTTTTCTCCCAAGGAGTAAGCATCTTTTAATTTTGTGGCTGCAGTCACTGTCCACAGTGATTTTGGAGCTTAAGAAAATAAAATACTTCACTGTTTCCACTTTTTCCCCATCAATTTGCCATGAAGTGGTACTAGAGAAGACTTCTGAGAATCCCTTGGACAGCAAGATCAAACCAGTGAATCCTAAAGGAAATCAACCCTAAGTACTCATTGGAAGGACTCCTGCTGAAGCTGAAGCTCCAATATTTTGGCCACCTGATGCAAAGAGCTGATTCATTGGAAAAGACCTTGATGCTGGGAAAGATTGAGGGGAAGGGGAGAAGGGGATGACAAAGGATGAGATGGTTGGATTGGTATGACTTAGAACTGAGCACAAGCACAAGATTGTGTTGCGTTGAGGTGGGCACTAAGTCCAATGATTAGTGTTTTTTTAAGGAGAAAGAGACAGAACAGGTAAACACACAGTTTAAAGGGCCATGTGATGGTGGAGACAGGGGTTGGAGGGATGCAATTTTGAGTCAAGTTATGCCAAGAATTTTCCAATGATCATCACAAGTTAGAGAGAAGAAAAAAGGATTCTTGCTTAGAGTCTCCAGAGGGAGCATGATCCTGCTGACACCTTAATTTTAGACTTCTTGCCACTAGAACTGTGAGAAAATACATTTCTGTTGCTTAAAGTCATGTACTTGCAGTATTTGCTGTAACAACCCTAGGATACTAATACCTATACTATATGCAATAGATTTACCAGTGATATTCCAACTGAACAAACATTTCTTTGTGATATTCTTATACAGATGGACATTTGCCAAATGTTTATGACTTGCAATTTATGATTTTGCTTCTGTGACAGATTCATAATGGGAGCTTTGCAATAACAACAACAAAAAGTATTGGGTGAAGGACAATATTATTTCTCCTGAAAGACTAAAAACTGGTTTGACAGGCTGTAATTGGAGAATGCAAATTTTCTGTTTAAAAATAATGGGATAAAAGCATTTTATTTCAATTTATCTTTCTCAACCCCTGGAAAATACCCAAAAGAACAAAAGAATAGTGGATTAAAGCTTTAATACAATGGAAAACAAAACAAAACAAAACACATAATTCCAAGATACAAACAGAATTATACTAGCCAAAATTGTGAAATATTAACCTAAACAAGAGTGTGTGGTGTTTATTTTCACTAACTTCTTCAGTTCCCAAGACATCCATACATTTAAAAAAAAAAAAAGCGAGTTACCTATCCTGCATAATCTCTTCAAAATTACATCTAAGGCATTAAGCATTACTGGAAGGCTGGGGTACCATGGAATATATCCTGTTGGGACCTAGATATTTCAAACAGAAAAGCAGGTACCTGGGAAAAAAAAAAAAAAAAAAAAAACACAGAGCAACAACAACAAAACTAGTAAAAAAAAAAAAACAAAAAAAACCATTTATACCTTTTCTTTCATAGCCTGATAGTTGCTTCAGTGAAAGCTAAACAAAGGACAGAAGAAGAGTATTTCCATAGATTAAATGTCCATGTACTAAAACTTAGTTTACAGTCGGATGGCATTTGGAGATGGGGCCTTTGATTGGTGATCTTAAGAGTGAACCACTTATGAATGAATGATACCAAATCTGCTAGTATCTTGCTCTTGAATTTCCCAGCCTCCAGAACTGTGAGAACTATGTTTCTGTTGTTTACATGCTACTCAGTCTATGGTACTTCATTACAGCAGTCTGAACAGATTAAGAGAAAAACAGAGGGACCAATCCATGACCTTCTGAGTTGAGGCATGCTCTGGATACTGTAGTTTTCAATAAGATGTGCTCTCAATACTATATTTTCCTTTCTTCACTTTATTTTATTCTTCTGAGGTGTAAACTTGCAAGCCACATATTTCAGACACCATAGCTAGGTAAATTTCTCTTGATTTCTGCCAACTGGAGGCACTAAATAGAATTTAGAAGAAAGAAAGAAGAAATAGAATATTACTTTGCTGTTGCTCTCAGCTTCTGTCAGCACCTGCGGCTGTGAGAGTAGCAGTACCATAAGGGCAAAAAAGGCATCTTGATCATATTCTTCCTGTAATGGAGACTCCATTCTATGAGGAGAGTATGCAGAGGTTAGGGGCAGAAAAAGGCAGATCAGCTCTGCAGATATAAAAAAAAAAATAACTGAACAATATGCTCGCTGAAATGGCTGAAATTTCTAATATTTAACCTACATTTAACAAAGCTCTTTTTTTTAATTTTTATTTATTTATTTATTTTTTTAATTTTAAAATCTTTAATTCTTACATGCGTTCCCAAACATGACCCCCCCTCCCACCTCCCTCCCCACAACATCTCTCTGGGTCATCCCCATGCACCAGCCCCAAGCATGCTGCCCCCTACGTCAGACATGGACTGGCGATTCAATTCTTACATGATAGTATACATGTTAGAATTCCCATTCTCCCAAATCATCCCACCTTCTCCCTCTCCCTCTGAGTCCAAAAGTCCGTTATACACATCTGTGTCTTTTTTCCTGTCTTGCATACAGGGTCGTCATTGCCATCTTCCTAAATTCCATATATATGTGTTAGTATACTGTATTGGTGTTTTTCTTTCTAGGTGAATGTCAACAGCTTTGAGGGTAGTTTAGCAGCAATGGGAGAATGGGCTCCTGGTTTTTGCTTAACCACAGTAGCAGACACAGACAGCTTGTATTTCATACTGTCAGCAACTCTGGGGCGAAGATGGTCAGATGAGTTGTAGCCTAAAAGCAGGGACAGTTTCTTGATCTATGAAGAACAACTCACCTCTTCACTTAACACCTCTAGCCACTCCATCACTCTTGCAACCGATGGTTAGCTATAAATTTCTCCATCCTCAGTATTCTTGTCTGGAGAATCCCAGGGACAGAGGAGCCTAGTGGGCTGCTGTCTATGGGGCGCACAGAGTCAGACATGACTGAAGCGCCTCAACAGCATCATCAGCAGCAAATACTGAAAGATGTTCCTCATTGGAATGGACACTTAACTGATTCAAGCTAAGGGTTTTGTTGTGTGATGAATCACATCCAGCAAATGTATGCTGAAACCAGATAATATTTTCTATTAACCAAGCAATTTGTTGAGGAAGTTTGGAAACAGCACCTCTGAATCCACACCCCAGAAGGCCCCAGTTACCACAGTTGCCAACATCTCTGACAAGCAGCAAAAAAAATTCAAAGATGGATCATACTTAGAAAGAAAATGAGCTCTATACACAAAACGTTTTTCTTTAAATCAGTAAAATACATTTCTAATGAAAATATGGTTACAGTAAAACCAAGGGTATGAAGGAAATGCTTCTCATTATTCTCACAGGATTTATAGATAATATTATCTTTATAAGTAATAAGTGAAATTTGAACAATGAGAACAAGTAGTCCAAAAAGACTTTGTAGAAAGTCCAAAGATAATGGAACTGAGTCACAATATGACAAAAAATGAAAAGCTAAAGCATTGTATGTGAAAAAAGCTAGATGTTTCTAAGTAGTTTATGAGTATGACTCAGGCAGAAAGAGAGGGAAGGAGAGAGGAATAAAAAATATGATCATACAAAGAATAATAGACTTAAAAAGAAAGTATATCTAACATATATTATGGGTATTTTTAAGAAATAAGCAAATGGAACACAAAATATAGAAAGTCTAAAGTATAATTATTTTTAATATTTTTTTTCTGAAATAAAGACAGAAAATGTGCAGACTGAAGGGGCTCATACATTTCCAAGAAATAATGAAACCTAACATTTATACCTAGCATTCCAAATCAAAGCATATTCTGGAAAAGATGTTAAAAATCAGGTACAAAGAAAGAATCCTAGGAGTAGGTGGGGAAAAAATCATATCCCCTACTAGCATGAAATATCAAGTGGAATTTGACTTCTTCACAGTAATACTCATGCAAGGAGACAGTTTGATCAGTATCTAAAATACACTGAGAGGAAGAACATGTGATGCAAGAATTTTATAATCAGCTAAGTTATCTTTTGATTATAAAGAAAATTTTTGAGTATAAAGGAAAAGTATGCCGTTTATGAATAGCAAGGTCTGAATCTCCTAAGGGAGAAGGCTAGATGGTGATAAAGTAGGAAAAATGGAGAAATAGTGCTGAAATCAAGTGATTAGGTGATGAGAACTAAGGGATATTTTTTAAAATGTTGTAATAAACACCCATGCTAATTCACTTAATAAAAATATTGATTTTTATTTAATTAAAGTGGCAGAAATGTAAGTGAGGTGGTCAGAATAATCAGAGCAAAAGTAGTGAAAATATTCAGCCAGCCTCCTTTAGGTTGTAGAGTCTGTTAAGTTTGACTCTGTCACCATATAAGGAGTTTTGTTCATATGCAAGTCTCCTTCTGTGGGGACAAAGTCCAAAGCTGATTTTTTTCTATGCTCACAGCTTTTTCAGAATCAAGTCACCTAATAACATTCAGGAAGAACTTTAAGCAGCCTCTTCATTCTTTCTGTGAACTACTTAGGGCAACTTGGATTCTGGCTTTCCAGACCAACCCACCAAAACCTAGTCTACATCCTCTTTAATGACACAGTTCTGGAAATGGAAATCTTGTTTATCCCTAGCCCACATCCATCTTTCTATTGTTTCATTTTTAAAATTGTACTTATTTATTTTGTATGACCATGGTGAGTCAGTTGCGGTGTGTGGGCTTTCTCTAGTTGCAATGAGCAGGGACTACTCTTCGTTGCAATGCATGGGCTTCTCCTTGTGGTGATTTCTCTTGTTGTTAAGCATAGGCTCCAGGCTTGTGGACTTCACTAGTCACAATACATAGGCTCAGTAGTTGTGGCCCTCGGGTTTAGTTGCATGTGGAATTCTCCAAGACCAGGGATTGAACCCATATCCTCTGCATTAGCAGGAGGATTCCTAACCACTGGACCACCAGGGGCAGTCCTTTTCTTTCTTTTTTTTTTTTTTTTTCTGTTTCTATATATAGATAATAGATAAAGAACTAGAGATATAATTTCACACTGAACTTATTAAAAATTCTATTATCTTACAAGGTGTTACTTATATTATTTCATTTGACTTCTCCAGTACTATTAATAGTTGGCATCATAATTCTCATTTCACAGCACAGAAATTAAATTCCATGAGGTTAAAGCCACTTGTTCTAAATTACACAGAAATTTAGTTTTGTGTCTGATATTAGAAGAATCTTTTTGCACTTTCCTGTCACCCTTTACTGTAGCTGTAAAATGCAGCTAACTGATCATCAGTTCAGTTCAGTTCAGTTCAGTCTCTCAGTCGTGTCCGACTCTTTGTGACTCCATGAATGGCAGCACGCCAGTTCTCCCTGTCCATCACCAACTCCCGGAGTTCACTCAGACTCATGTCCATCAAATCCATGATGCCATCCAGCCATCTCATCCTCTGTCGTCCCCTTCTCCTCCTGCCCCCAATCCCTCCCAGCATCAGAGTCTTTTCCAATGAGTCATGTATTATAAATGATATGATTCCAGAGAATAAATTCTTAGTGTTAAATTTAAAAGTAATTGCTTATAGGTACCCTGTCCTCACATCTTTAATGACAGAAATCACAGATCTTATTCATGAGGGTCACAGTTTTTGAAGTAAAATATTATATTTTTATTTCTATTACAGTAATAGGTACTCTTACAGTAACACCAAAATAAGAAGACGGTACACAAAAGAAAAAATACAGATCAATTTCTATCATAAAATAAATGTAGAGATTTATGCAAGACAGCAAAAAAGACACAGATGTGTATAACGGACTTTTGGACTCAGAGGGAGAGGGAGAGGGTGGGATGATTTGGGAGAATGACATTGAAACATTTATACTATCATGTAAGAATCGAATCGCCAGTCTATGTCCAATGCAGGATACAGCATGCTTGGGGCTGGTGCACAGTGATGACCCAGAGAGATGTTATGGGGAGGGAGGTGGGAGGGGGGGTTCATGTTTAGGAACACATGTACATCCGTGGTGGATTCATGTCAATGTATGGCAAAACCAATACAGTATTGTAAAGTAAAATAAAGTAAAAATTAAAACAACAAAAAAAATCTTCTCCTTCCCTCCACTGTGACTTTTAAGTTTCCATAATGACCTCGCTCCTGAAAACAGTATGGAAAATAATAATTTATCCAACATTGTTACTTAAATCTCAGATATGTGTATTCAGATTGGTAGTGAATGTTTCTGGTGAAATATTAATATTAAAGAATGCAGATTTGGATTTGTTAAAAAAATGTAGAAATCCTCAGCAAAATTAATAAATGGAATTAGTAATATATAAAACAAGTTATACACTGTTGTTGATTGATATTCATTCTCAACATATAAAGCTAGTTCAATATTAAAAATATATTAATGTAATTCACCCAATCCTAAAGACAAAAAAAAGAATTACATGGTCTTATAATTCAGTGCAGAAGACTTTGACAAATTTCACAACTGTTCATATAATAAAATCAAACAAACAAAAATCTTTCAGAAAAACAGGAATAGAGAGTAACTTCTCTCACTTCATTAATAGCATCAACCAAAAGAAAATAAATAAATAAATAACAAGAAAACCAAAGAGAAAAATCTCATAGTTAACATACTGAACTATTTCCCTTCTCAAGATCAGAACCAAAGCAAAGATATTCACTCTTATAGTTCTCATTTAGAATAGTATGAAATGTTCTAGCAAGTGCTGTAAGGCAATAAAAATAGTTAAAAGACAGATATGTAGGTAAGAAAGAATTAAAATTGTCTCTAACTGCAGATGAGATGATGATATACAAACTAACGTCTAGGAATACACTAAAAGAAAATTCTAGAGTTAATATGCTCTGCAGAGATACACAATATACAACCAACATAAAATATTAATTGCATTCCTATAAGGTAGGAATTACAAACAAATATATTTTTATATTCACTCAAAACTGAAATATATCCAAATAACCAATTTATTTATAAGAAATAAATAGTCATTGAAATCTTTTTGTCATTGAAAAACTATGAAATACTAATAAAAAGTAAAAATATAATAAAATTTAAAAAAATGCTAATAAAAAATCAAAGAGGTTCTAAACGGAAAGACATTTAGTGTTTATAGATTGGAAGTTTCAACTTGGTAACTGTGTTAGTTTTGCAAAGGCTATCATAACAAAATATCAAAGACTAAGCAGCTTAAATAAGATAAATATATTCTCTCACAATTCTGAGGCTTGTAAATGGTCATCTCTTCTCTGTGGAATCCAACAAAGAAAAGATAACCTTTTAAGTCAATTGTATTAGAGCAATTTGATAGGTTAAAAAAAAAAAAAAGTGAGCCTGAGGGGACTTCTCTGGTGGTCCAGTGGTTAAGACTTCATCTTCCAATGGAAGAGGTGAGGGTAAGATCCCAGGTTGTGAAGCTAAGATCACATACCTCATGGTCAAAAAACCAAAACATAAAACAGAAACAATATTGTAACAAATTCAATAAAACTTTAAAAAGAAATGTTAGGGCCTTCACCTAAATCACACATCTTATGTAAAATTTAATATCCTGGCTGTGATATTGCACTACAGTCTAAGATGTTAACACTGAGAGAAAAATGGATAATGAGTGCATGAAATCCCCTTGTATTATTTCTTATTACAGCTAATGAATCTACAATTACTTCAAAATTCACCTTTTTAAAAAGTTTAAATATAGTATTTAAATCCTAAATAAGATTGAAAAAAATCTGAATGTTGATTCATAAAATAAAACCTTTGTCAATTTGGTGCTTGTGTTATCAAGAGCTAGGAAGATTGCTGTGATTTTATGAAAAGAAGAGATTACTCTGTGCAGCCTCTCATTCTATAATAACTTACATGAGTACAACCTAACTAGAAGACAGACCTATTTACCAAGCAGCTGGAGGAACACATACTGTCTCTATATATGCATATATTTCATCTTCAGGAAATTAGAAATCCCTGAGCTCTAAAATGAACATTATAGTGCTTAGGAATCAGAAATGTTATTTGTTAATTTCATAGTTTAGGAAGATCTTTCATTATGACCTAAGGGGGGAAAAAACTAATATGTAAATTAAGCAAAAGAAAATTATAATAAAAGAAAAACAAAGAGAAAACCCAACAGAGCAGGTAATGAAATTTTGGTAGAGATCATTACAGATGCTTTTAAGAGATAAAAGCAGTAGAACATAATGATAAACATGATTTAAAACAGAAAAATGTTGAGAATTAAGATAGTACATGCAAGACTTAATGGTTATTATAACCTCCAAAAGTGACAGAAACAGAGGATGAAAATTATTTTCCAAGCAAGATTTTCAAACAAGATTTTCAAACAAGATTTTCAATTTTAAAGATTTTTTTTTAACTGACTGTGAAAATTATTTCAGCCTATAATTCTCCTTCAAGAGTCACTGGATGGTGATTTTGAACTCCTGAAGATGGGAAGATAATTGGCATTTTATTACTCAATATGTCTGCAAGCATAATGATGAAAATATTGCTTATTGACTTTCAATTGTGAGTCAATCCTTAGGTCATGGAAAGAAAAATAAGATGTTATTTAAGGATGAAATAACAATCCGAGAACTGTGATAATGCAAAATTGTAACCTATACAAACCCTATCAAGAACAAAATTGATAGAAAAGAAATAACACTAAAATCATCATATTATATAAAATATGAAAACTGAATAAAAATGATTAAAGTTAATTACATTGTTTATACTAAAGATAACTGACTGTAAAAACAAAAGAATAACATAATTGACCAAAACAGCTATGGAGGAGAGGACCTGAGTAAGTTAAATATTTGTATTTGATTTGATATTGCTGCTGCTAAGTCGCTTCAGTCTTGTTTGACTCTGTGTGACCCCATAGATGGCAGCTCACCAGGCTCCCCTGTCCCTAGGATTCTCCAGGCCAGAAACTGGAGTGGGTTGCCATTTCCTTCTCCAGTGCTTGAAAGTGTAAAGTTAAAGTGAATTCGCTCAGTCGTGTCTGACTCTTAGTGACCGCATGGCCTGCAGCCCACCAGGTTCCTCCTTCCATGGGATTTTCCAGGCAAGAGTACTGGAATGGGGTACCATTGCCTTCTCTGGATTTGATAATGAGGGAACAATAAATATTATCTGATATTAATCAATTTAGAAACAAACATATATTGTTTGGGACGGGAAAAAATCAAAATATAAACAATTTTAGAAAAGTTGCCTGGAGAGTAGACTTAGAAGTGAAGCTGTGGTCTGACCCTATTCACATTTAATATAAAAAATTCTTTAACATGTGATTTTTTAATAGGCATATATTATTTGAAAAAAACAAATATTTTAAAACTATAACACTACTTACTTATAAGTAATAGTGACATAAGATAGGAAGATAGCTATTGTTGAATTGATTTGAAAAAATAGAATAAAAGTAACTTACAAAATCAGGCATATAAACATTTTTTCTAGCATTTTTATGATAAAATATGTTATTTTTCCTTGATTTATATTCAGTTCAGTTCAGTTGCTCCGTCATGTCCGACTCTTTGCGACCCCATGAGTTGCAGCACGCCAGGCTTCCCTGTCCATCTCCAACTCCCGGAGTTCACCCAAACCCACGTCCATCGAGTCAGTGATGCCATCCAGCCATCTCATCCTCTGTCATCCCCTTTTTCTCCTGCCCCCAATCCCTCCCAGCATCAGAGTCTTTTCCAGTGAGTCAACTCTTCGCATGAGGTGGCCAAAGTACTGGAGTTTCAGCTTTAGCATCATTCCTTCCAAAGATTTATACTACTGAGTTTGAAATATCAGCTACCCAAGTCTCTTTGTTTCTTCCTAGCTACTTGATTAGCAGCTACTTCTATTTGTGAGTAGATGACATGTGTATTACAAGCAAATAAAGTAATTGGTCTTCAATTAGACTAAATTTTCACCAAGTGGGTTATTATATACTGATTATATCCACAGTTTAAGTGGCCACACTCACAACTCAGCTGTGTTCTTAATTTAATTAATTATACTTTCCAAGTTAAGAAAATTATGCTTTGCATAAAATATCATTTCATTAAATTAGCCACAATAAGAACCACTTTTCACTGGGAATATATAGAGTACATATTAAATAATTTTTACCATGAAATTTAAACTCTGTTGCTTCTTGGAAGGAAAGCTATGACAAACATAGACAGCATATTAAAAAGCAGAGACATCACTTTGGCAAAAAATATCTGTATAGTCAAAGCTATGGTTTTCCAGTAGCCATCTATAGATGTGAGAGTTGGACCATAAAGAAGGCTGAGTGCCTCAGAACTGATACTTTCAAACTGTTGTGCTAGAGAAGCCTCTTGAGAGTCCCTTGGACAGTAAGGAGATCCAAACAGTTAATCCTAAGGGAAATCAACTCTGACTATTCATTGGAAGTACTGATGCTGGAACTGAAGCTCCAATGTTTTGGCCACCTGATGTGAAGAGCCAACTTGCTGGAAAAGACCCTGATGCTGGGAAAGATTGAAGGTAAAAGGAGAAGGTGATGGCAGAGGATGAGATTTTAGATAGCATCTTCAACTCAATGGACATGAATTTCAGCAAACTCCAGGACATAGTGAAGCCTGACATGCTGCAGTCCATGGGGTTGCAAAGAATTGGTCAGGATTAGTGACTGAACAATGACAAAAATCATGTGAAGTATTATACTGAGCATTCCTAACATTTAAATTTACCCCCAAGGATGTGACCAGAGTTGATGGAATAAGCAATGGGTATCCCAGGTGGCGCTAGTGGTAAAGAATCTGCTTGCTAATGCAGGAGACATAACAGACATAGGTTCAATCCCTGGGTCAGGAATATCCCCTGGAGGAGGGCATAGCAACCCACTCCAATATTCTTGCCTGGAGAATTCCATGGACAGAGGAAACTGGTGGGCTACAATCTGTGAGGTTGCATAGACTTGGACATAACTTAGCAAAAGAGCACATACAATAAAAAGTGGATTTGAGGATTAAAACTTAAAAAAAAAAATTGGAGGTGATTCCAATTTTATTACTAGTACCAATAATGTTTCATTGAAGAATGTTTAATGCATGTGATTTCAAGTTAATGTCAGTGTATTTTTGAGGCTGTGTGATAGTTTTCTGGAAAAGGAATTGCTAGGACAAAGACTAAATAGATCTCTGATTTTGTTAGACATTGACAAAATCCTCTCCATAGATATTGTCCCATTTTACATCTTGAGAAACAAAATATTAAACTGTTTCTTTCCTTCTTAGTCTTACCAACAGAGTGTTATCAAACATTTCACATATTTTGAATCTTATAGGTGAGTAATAGTTGTGGTTTTAATTTGCATTTTTCTCATTAAAATGATTTAATACAAAGGTAAGTGGAGTATTTTATAACAAGCATTACTCCATTGAAAGTGAAAAATATATATTTGGATATGAATGGCTCAGGGAAGTATCCTGGGTTAATGACAGAAGTGGCTGTTTAATTGTAATTAATTAGGTTAATCTTAAACCATCCATTTTCCTTAGGACTACACTCTAAAGTTAATGTAAGTCATGGTTCATCCATAGTCATCCGATCCACAAGATGGCTGAGTAGAAGGATTTGTGCTCATCTCCTGTGAGAACTCCAAAATAATATCTTGCTGCTGAAAAAGATAATCCATGTGCAAGGACAAAGGAGAAACCCCAGCAAGACAGTAGGAGGGGCGGACTTGTGTTTAAAATCAAACCCCATACTCCCCAGAGACACTCAGAGGGCTCAAATGAAACCTTGTGTGCACCAGGAGACCCCACAGAGACTGAGCCAGACCTGCCTTTGAATGTCTGAGTGTTTCCTGTGGAAGTTTGGGTCATCAGTGGCCTGCCTCAGGGGCAGGGGCTCTGGGTGGAGCAGGCCTGAATGTGGCATAAGCCCCTTTGGAAAAGGTCACCATTAACACCACCATAGAGAAGCCATAACTTAAGCAGGACTGGGGAAACAGACTCTTGGAGGGCACAAACAAAACCTTGTTCACACCAGGACCCAGGAGAAAGGAGCAGTAACCTCTCAAGAGACAGATCCAGACTTACCTGTAGTGTCCAGGAGTCTTCGGTGGAGGTGTGAGTTGGCAGTGGATTGCTACAGGGTTGGGGGCATTAAGTGCAGCAGCACATGCAGGGGACCTTTTAAAGGAGGCCACCATTATCTTTATAACCTCCACCATAGTTTGGTCTCAGGTCAAACAACAGGGAAGGAACACAGCCCATTCCATCAATAGAAAATTGGATTAAAGATTTACTGAGCATGGCCCCACCCATCAGAACAAGACCCAGTTTCCCCTTTAGCCAGTCTCTCCCATCAGGGAGCTTCCATAAGACTCTTATCATTATTCCTCAGAGGGCAGACAGAATGAAAACCCCAGCCACAGGAAACTAATCAAACTGATCACATGGGCCACAACCTTGCCTAACTCAATAAAACTATGAGTGATGCCACCCAAGATAGATGGGTCATGGTGGAGAGTTCTGACAAAAAGTAGTCCACTGGAGAAGGGAATGGCAAACCACTTCAGTATTCTTGCCTTGAGAACCCCATGAACAGTATGAAAAGGCAAAAAGATATGACACTGAAAGATGGGCTCTCCAGGTCAGTAGGTGCCCAATATGCTACAGGAGAAGAGTGGAGAAATAGTACCAGAAAGAATGAAGAGACACAGCCAAAGTGAAAACAATGCTCAGTTGTGGATATGACTGACGGTGGAAGACAAATGCTATAAAGAAAAATATTGAATAGGAACCCGGACCAATCACAGTAAATTGGAAGTGGTCAAACAGAATTTGGCAAGAGTGAACAGAGATATTTTAGGAATCAATGAACTAAAATGGACTGGAATGGGCAAATTTAATTCAGATGACCATTATATCTACAACTGCAGGCAAGAATCCCTTAGAAGAAATGGAGTAGCCATCATAATCAACAAAAGAGTCCAAAATGCAGTACTTGGGGGCAATCACAAAAATGTTGAAAAGCTCTCAGTTAATTTCCAAGGCAAACCATTCAATATCACAATAATCCAAGTATATGCCCCAAACAATAATGCTGAAGAAGCTGAATTTGAATGATTCTATGATGACCTATAAGATCTTCCAGAACTAACACCCAAAAGAGATGTCCTTTTTATTCAGTTCAGTTCAGTCACTCAGTCATGTCTGATTCTTTGTGACCCCATGAATCTCCACATGCCAAGCCTCCCTGTCCATTACAGGGAACTGAAATGAAAACATATGAAGTCAAGAGATACCTGGAGTAACAGGCAAATTTGGCCTTGGACATCACCAGATGGTCATTACTAAAATCAGATTGATTATGTTCTTTGCAGCCAATCATGGAGAAGCTTTATGCAGTCAGCAAAAATAAGACTGAGGGCTGACTGTGGCTCAGATCATGAACTCTTCATTGCCAAATTCAGACTTAAATTGAAGTAGGGAAAAACACTACACATTCAGGTATAACCTAAATCAAATCCCTTACAATATATACAGTGGAAGTGACAGATTCAAGGGATTATCTGACAGAGTGTCTGAATATCCATGGTCAGAGATTCATGACAATGTACAGGAGGCAGTGGTCAAGACCATCTCTCAAAAAAATAAATGCAAAAAGCCAAAGTGGTTGTCTCAGGGGACCTTACAAATAGCTGAGAAAAGAAGAGAAGATAAAGCAAAGATAAACTCACGTCCATCGAGTCGGTGATGCTATCCAGCCATCTCATCCTCTGTCGTCCCCTTCTCCTCCTGCTCCCAGTCCCTTCAAGCATCAGGGTCTTTTCCAATGAGTCAACTCTCAGTATCAGGTGGCCAAAGTATTGGAGTTTCAGCTTCAGCATCAATCCTTCCAATGAACACCCAAGATTGATCTCCTTTAGGATGGACTGGTTGGATCTCTTTGAAGTCCAAGGGACTCTCAAGAGTCTTCTCCAACACCACAGTTCAAAAGCATCAATTCTTCAGCATTCAGTTTTCTTCACAGTCCAACTCTCACATACATACATGACCACTGGCAAAACCATAGCCTTGACTAGACAGACCTTTGCTGGCAAAGTAATATCTCTGCTTTTCAATATGCTATCTAGATTGGTCATAACTTTCCTTCCAAGGAGTCAGCATCTTTTAATTTCATGGCTGCAATCACCATCTGCAGTGATTTTGGAGCCCCCCAAAATAAAGTCTCACATTGTTTCCACTCTTTCCCCATCTATTTCCCATGAAGTGCTGGGACCAGATGCCATGATCTTAGTGTTCTGAATGTTCAGTTTTAAGCCAACTTTTTCACTCTACTTTTTCACTTTCATCAAGAGGCTCTTTAGTTTTTTTTCACTTTCTGCCATAAGGGTGGTGTCATCTGCATATCTGAGGTTATTGATTTCTTCTGGCAATCTTGATTTCAGCTTGTGCTTCTTCCAACCCAGCATTTCTCATGATGTACTCTGCATATAAGTTCAATAAGCAGGGTGACCAGTCCCATCACTTTATGGCAAATAGATGCAGAAAACAGTGGAAACAGTGGCTGACTTTATTTGGGGGGCTCCAAAATCACTGCAGATGGTGATTTCAGCCATGAAGTGAAAGACACTTACTCCTTGGAAGGAAAGTTATGACCAACTTAGACAACATATTAAAAAGCAGAGACATTATTTGCCAGCAAAGGTCCATCTAGTCAAGGCTATGGTTTTTCTAGTGGTCGTGTATGGATGTGAGATTTGGACTATAAAGAAAGCTGAATGATGAAGAATTGATGCTTTTGAACTGTGGTGTTGGAGAAGACTCTTGAGAGTCCCTTGGACTGCAAGGAGATCCAACCAGTCCATCGTAAAGGAGATCAGTCCTGGGTTTTCATTGGAAGGGCTGATGTTGAAGCCGAAACTCCAATACTTTGGCCACCTGATGTGAAGAGCTGTCTCATTTGAAAAGACCCTGATGCTGGGAAAGATTGAGGGCAGGAGGAGAAGGGGACAACAGAGGATGAGATGGTTGGATGGCTTCACTGACTCAATGGACATGAATTTGGGTGGACTCCAGGAGTTGGTGATAGGGAGGGCTGGGGTGCTGCAGTTCATGGGGTCGCAAAGAGTTGGACATGACTGAGTGACTGAACTGAACTGAAGGGAATATTTCATGCAAAGATGGGTACAATAAAGGACAGAAACAGTATGGATCTAACTGAAGCAGAAGATATTAAGAAAAGGTGGGATCAATACACCGAAGAAGTATACAAAAAAGAACTTCATAACCTAGATAACCGCGATGGTGTGATCACTTACCTACAGCAAGACATCCTGGAATGCGAAGTCCAGTGAGCCTTACAAAGCATCACTATGAACAAAGATAGTGGACGTGATGGAATTTCAGCTACTTCAACTCCTAAAAGATGATGCTCTGAAAGTGCTGCACTCAATATTCCGGCAAATCTGGAAAACTCAACAGTGGCTCTAGCACTGGAAAAGGTCAGTTTTCATTCCAATCCCAAAGAAAGGCAATGCCAAAGAATAGTCAAAGTACTGCACAACTGTACTCATCTCACACACTAGCAAAGTAATGCTCAAAATTTTTCTGGCCAGGCTTCAACAGTACATGAACAGTGAACTTCCAGTTGTTCAAGCTTGATTTAGAAAAGGCTGAGGAACCAGAATTCAAATTGCCAATATCCATTGAATCATTGAAATGGCAAGATACTCCAGAAAAACATCTACTTCTGCTTTATTGACTACACCAAAGCCTTTGACTGTGTGAATTACAAACTGTGGAAAATTCTTCAAGAGATGGAATACGAGACCAGCTACCTGACTCCTGAGAAATCTGTATACAGGTCAAACGCAACTGTCAGAACTGGACATGAAACAACAGACTGGTTCCAAATACAGAAAGGATTATGTCAAGTCTGTATATTGTCACTCTGCTTATTTATCTTATATGGAGAGAATATCATGAGAAATACTGGACTGGATGAAGCACAAGGTGTAATCAAGATTGTCAGGAGAAATATCAATAACCTCAGATATGCAGATGACACCACCTTTATGGCAGAAAGTGAGGGAGAACTAAAGAGCCACTTGTTAAAAATGAAAATGGAGAGTGAAAAAGTTGACTTAAAACTCAACATTCAGAAAACTAAGATCATGGCATCCTGTCCCATCACTTCATGGCAAATAGATGGGGAAACAATGGACACAGTGAGAAACTTTATTTTTTGTGTGTGCTTGATAATCAATGAAGATGGTGACTATAGCCATGAAATTAAAAGCCACTTGCTCCTTGGAAGAAAAGCTAACCTAGACAGCATATTAAAAAGCAGAGACATTACTTTGCCAACAATGCTCCATGTAGTCAAAGCTGTGGTTTTTCCAGTAGTCATGTATGGATATGAAAGTTGGACTATGAAGAAAGTTGAGCACTGAAGAATTGATGCTTTTGAATCATGCTATTGGAGAAGACTCTTTAGAGTTACCTGGACTGCAAGGAGTTCCAAACAGTCAATTAAAGAAATTCAGTCCTAAATAGTCATTGGAAGGACTGATGCTGAAGCTGAAACTACAATACTTTGGCCACCTGATGCGAAGAATGGACTCTTTGGAAAAGACCCTGATGCTGGGAAAAATTGAAGCCAAGAGACAAAGGGGATGACAGAGGATGAGATGGTCGGATGGAATCATTGACTCTTGGTCATGAGTTTGAGCAAGCTCTTGGAGTTGGTGATGTACAGGGAAGTCTGTTGTGCTGCAGTCCTGGAGTCACAAAGAGTTAGACACAACTGAGCAACTGAACTGGGATGGAAGAAAGGGAAGAAAAGAAGAAAGGAAAGAAATAAATTAAGCAAGGTCTGAATTAAGATGATAAAGTATGTGAAAAATGGGAAAGAACTGCTTAAATCAATGTAATTACCTTTGCTTAAAATCTGTGTCAGATTTTGATGTCTGTGCCATTGCTACCTTGTCTACAAAAAAAAGCGTTAAATTTTCCTATTTTACTCATATTAAGATTTCTCATAAACTTTGACCAGAAATTATGAATTTTGAAGTATCTTTCAAAATTTGAAGTCTGTGCTATTGTTATGTTGTTAAAAAAAAAATAGATTGAGGAGTAAACTATGTGCTTAACCTCAGATATGGATCGTTGTTTCTTGTTGATACATATTTTGTTCATCATATTCTGGGTAGGAGCTACATATCAATATTTATCCTCAACTTTTTTATTGCATTTATCACACCACCAGAAGGGACATTATACAACAAATTAGAAGTGAAATCCGTGTTAGTTATTTGATCAAATGTTTCATGTGAACTGCCTGGGAACATCAAAACAATTAGTCAGAGCTGAAATCCAATCTGAGCTAGCATTCATATACAAAGATTTGAGTTCAAAGGTAAATTCAGAGACCAAATATCATATTTTGAGTTATTTTGAAGTGACCATCTGCCCATATCAAAATGCTGCTGCAACAGTTTGGCAGGCAGTTTAAAGAACCAAAATAACTACTCTGTGCAGGTCAGGTTCACAGACATCCATGTGTCCATTTGGAAAGCACAAAAAGTAATGCTCATAGCTTGTGGTACTTTACCAAGAAGCTAGCCAAAAGGTCTGCAAACTTCAAAATTGTCAAAAATTTCAGCTCTCTTAAAGAGTCCTTTAAGGAAATTTTACAAATACCTATCAAATTTCAAATATCTGTGGTCAGCATTTTTTAAAGCAGCATAAAAATCTAATAATTTATTATAGAAATATTATAACAATCCTGAGGTACATAAAATGTAGGGCTTCCCTGGTGGCTCAGTGGTAAAAATTCTGCCTGCTCTGCAAGACATGAGGGTGACCCATGTTCAATCCCTGGGTAAGGAAGATCTCCTGGAGTAGAGTATGGCAACCCACGCACTCCAGTATTCTTGCCTGGAAAATTTCATGGACAGTGGAGCATGATGGGTTATAGTCCATGGGGTCACAAAAAGTAGAAAGTGACTGAGCATACAAACACACATAATTATATCCTGATACATTATAAATGCTCCTTTTGCTTGTAAGAGGGTTTCAAAAATCAATAGTTTTATTTGCACATCTCATAAATAATTGTATGCCAGTAGACAGTCTAATTCTTAATTGTTGAAAGCAAACCTGATGCTATGAAGTTATTTTTTATCACATTTTGCAGGAGTTCTAGGGAAATACCACCTGTCTTCACCCTTCTGCACTGCCCATCTTCTTCCCAAACTTAATGTCTTCCCTCCTCCTAGGTCATTGCAGTTCCTTTTCATGGAAGAGTGCCTGTTGAATGAAGTTACACATGGCTTTTAGGTGGTGAGTTTGAGTTGAGGGCCAATGAAGAGACATTGACAGAAAGATAGGTTCCTTGGATCCAGAACTTGCAGAAGAGACTGCAGAACTGATTGGACTACCAGCTGAGCTCCTTGGGGTGATAGTTGCAAGCTGGCAGGGAGAAGGGTGACTCCATTGTCAGCCAAGAAAAGTTAGATGTGGTTGCTCTTCAAAGAGTTCACCAACCAGTTAATGCTCACCGGGGACAGCAAGATGATGTTCCCAGTAGTGGTATTGAGTATGTCTGGCCTGGACCCCAACACCAAGTATTACTTCCTCTTAGACTTTGGGATGGGGAACAGTCACCTTTGGAAGTGTGTGAACAAAGACTGGGTGCCTGGAGGACAGGTCATATCACAGTCGCATGTTGAATGCCTTACATAAATAAAAACTCCAAATCTGTGTAGCATGAACTGAGAGTCTACAGGGGATGATTACCAGCCATGACATTTGGAAAACTCAATGCTTATCTATCATGGCTTACTAGAAAGAGATTACAGCTCCTGTCATCACCTTCCATGTAAACCAAAGCTTTTCCTTAAAATATTCACTATTTTTTGTTTATGTCTACCAGTGTTGATTTGATCTAGGTACAAGATGACAGTATCATAGATTAAGAAAAAAAGTCTTATTAACTTCACTTTAAAAAAAGAAAAGGAATATATGCTCTACTGTTTATCAGAAAATAACTGCTCACCCAACATCGGCAGTATCAGTGTAGTTCTCGGTTGTGTTTATATGCTATGGACAATTTTAAGTATGGAAACAAAGTTCAGTTGGCCTATTAAATCGCCATTACTTGATTATAATAAAGTTTTGTTTGCTAAGGTCCAGAAACTTTTTGTTCTTTCTTTTCATTCAGTATATAGAGGATTTGACACAGTAGAATTAATAAATTCAACTCATTTTATTTAGTGAAATAAAAAGCATACTTGCAATTGCATTGTTGTTTTAGAGTATTTTTCAGGTCTTTTTTGTGACAGCTATCATACTTATAGTTGAGCTGTTAAGGACAAAATAAATTCTTAGTTGAGGACAACAGATTTTAATTGAAATGGAAATTCCACTGTTATGCCCACTAGAATGTGTTTATTTTGAGCATATATAATCACCTCTTCTATTGTTAAACCTATAATGGATTTTTTTTCTGAAAAAAATAACCAAAGACAATCAGCAAACATTTTCTGCAAAATAAAGGCAATATTCAAAAAGGAAACAACAAAGAACAAATACAGTTCTAAAAAGCTCTATTTGAGAAGACTCAGTACTAGAAATTAGTATCTCAAGAATAACCCACTCAAATTTGCAAAAGTTACATAGCTCAGCACTCTTTCTAGAGAGAAAAAAAATCTATGATGAAGAACTCTATTTCATACATAGTTTTTTTCAGAAAAAGTAATAAATGATTTAAATGACTTTCTTTTTCTTAATATTTTAAATTAATAGATTATTTTTGGAGCAATTTTGTTGTTGTTTAGTCACTTAGTTCTGTCTGATTTTTTTGTGAACGCATAAACTGCAGCACACTGGGGTTTCCTGTCCTTCACTATCTCCCAGAGTTTCCTCAGACTCATGTTCATGGAATCCGTGATGCCATCCAACCATCTCATCCTCTGTCACCCTTTCTCCTCCTGCCTTCAATCTTTCCCAGCATCAGGGTGTTTTCCAATGATTTGGTTCTTTGCATCAGGTAGCCAAAGTATTAGAGTTTTAGCTTCAGCATCAGTCCTCCCAATGAATATTCAGGGTTGGTTTCCTTTAGGATTGACTGGTTTGATCTCCTTGCAGTCCAAGGGACTCTCAAGAGTCTTCTCCAGCATCGCAGTTTGATAGCACTAAAGCACTCAGCCTTCGTTATGGTCCAACTCTTACATCCATACATGACTACTGGAAAAACCATAGATTTGACTAGATGGACCTTTGTCGCAAAGTGATGTCTCTGCTTTTTTATACGTTGCCTCAATTTGTCATAGTTTTTCTTTAAGGAGCAAGTGTCTTTTAATTTCATGGCTGCAGTCACTGTCCGCAGTGATTTTGGAGCCCAAGAAAATAAAGTCTGTCACTATTTCCATTGTCTCCCCATCTATTTGCCATGAAGGAATGGGACTATATGCCATGATCTTTGCTTTTTGAGTGTTGAGTTTTAAGCCAGCTTTTTCACTCTCCTCTTTCATCTTCATCAAGAGGCTCTTTATTTCCTCTTCATTTTCTGCTATTAGGATGGTGTCATCTGCATAGCTGAGTTTATTGCTATTTTTTCTAGCAATCTTGATTGTTGATTCCAGCTTTAGCTTCATCCAGCCTGGCATTTTGCATGATGTACTCTGCATATAAATTAAATAAGCAGGGTAACAATGTATAGCCTTGATTCAGAGAAGTTTAAGTGAAGTCAAGTTGCTCAGTCGTGTCCTACTCTTTGCAACCCCATGGACTGTAGCCCACCAGGCTCCTCCATCCATGGGATTCACCAGGTAAGAATACTGGATTGGGTTGCCGTTTCCTTCTCCAGGGGATATTCCAGACCCAGAGATCGAACCCACATCTCCCGCATTGCAGGCAGACGCTTTAACCTCTGAGCCACCAGGGCATACCCTCAGAGAAGTTTAGGCTAATGAAAAAAAAGAAAGTATAAAATACATATTTTCCAATTGCCCCCTTTATTGTGTTTAATAATTTTTGTCTGGACTATAAAAGTCCCTGATTCAGTAAACCTCTACTTTTAGTCCGTCCACAGTTAAGACTGTAAAAGTAATATTTTTAAAATGAATATTTTATCTCCTGTCATATATGTGTTTTAAACAAAGCTTGAAATATACCAATCCATTAGTGAACATTCCTGACTCTATAGCATAGATAAAGACTTCACTGTAGTCATAATGCTCACATGCAATGGAAATTTCCAGAAAGCTGTTTTAACCCTGGGTTGCTGATTAAGTTTTTGAAATAGTGGGTCTGGAGAAGTCTTGTTAATCTTCATTTCTAACAAGGTCCCAAGTGATCCTGATAATCCTGGTTCTGAAGCCAAAGTGTGAGAACTGCTACCTTGTAATTTTCCTATTTCTTATAAATCTGCAGTTCTCTCTGTAAGTGTTTTGATTTTCTATTGTTGCATTAAAAAATTCTGGTAGTTAATGGCAATGAAATTATGATTTACTTAGCACTCAAATCCGAATTATTTTCTATCACTTCTAAAAGGAAACTTTTCTTCTCTACTTTCTCTGTCATTGTATTTTTTTCTATGAGCTTTGTGTCCGTATTTTATCTTATCCATTCTTCTCCTCTTGTTCCTTCTTTTGTAATTTTGTATCATTTTAGCAATGAATATCATTTTACTGGAATATATGAAAAAAGAGAGAACAAACTTGTTAGAATCATCATTTTGAGCAAGCATACCTTTGTAATTTTATCATATCTAAATCAATAAATTAATCATAGCATAAAAGAGATAAAAGTATGAGGATAGTAAAAAAAAAAAAAAAACTTCATATATTTATTGAGGTACCTGTTGTAAGAGAAAATTAACCAACAGGGACAATCAGAAAGAGAAAATTTGAAATTTGTATTGGCAATAAAATCTGAAGTCAAGAAAAAGAAATAACAGTAAAATAAGAATGGAAAAAATATGAGCTGGTTAATATCTTCACATATTATTTTGACAATTCATTACAGTTTTAAAACAAAAATTTAAGTTAGGCTACATGTCATGTTCCTTAGGAAATATTTTTCTCTCTTGATGCCATACAAAGAGTAGGATTATCTGGAGAAACTCAAGGAGTGCACTCTGGGAGAATGGGACAGTGAGTCCACTGGGAATGGAGTCTCTTCTCCTGCTCGGCTCTTTCTATGTGAAGTGTGGCTTAATCTCCTGACAAGAATATCTATAACAATCTTTTGGGCCCCAAAATATCTCTAGATGCTGATACACTCATTTGTCCAAATAACTCCTATAAGTGGTCAGCACCTAGGCTTCTTCACACCAAGAAATCTGCTTATTTAAAAACGACAAACTTTCACTTTTGAACTACAAAAAGAAACAGTAACTAAGGCTGAGGTTTTCTAACTAAAATTAGACTGATATACTGACCTGGCAGCACTCTGTCTTGGCCATACATCTCTCCCTGTGGTAGTGGGGAAGGAGGTCCTGTGCTTCTCCCTCTTTTTAATTGTGATAAAATATACATGACACCAAACCTTTCTCATCGGCCCCCAATCAAAATTCTGTACCATGAGACAATAACTCATCAGTCTATTTCCCCTTTTCCTCTGACAAACTCCCTTCTACTTTCTACCTCTATAAATTTCACTACTGTAGATATTTCATATAAATGGTATAATATCTATCTTCTTATAACTGGCTTATTCCACTTAGCATATTGTTTTCAAGATACACCCATGTTGCAGCAGGAGTAAAATTTTATTCTTTTTTTTTAAGAATGAATAATATTTCACTGTATATATTTTTACCTATTAATTTGTCTGTTGACAGGCAAGTGGGTTGGTTCTATCTTTCAGCTATTGTGAATGATGCTGCTAGGGGCATGGGTGCACCGATAGCTCTTGAAATCCCACCTTTTCTTTGTGGCATATGCTCATGTGAAACTGCTGGAACACATAGTAATGTTTAAATTTTTGTGGAACAGTTGTACCATTGGTGATTGCAGCCATGAAATTAAAAGACACTTACTCCTTGGAAGAAAAGTTATGATCAACCTAGATAGTATATTCAAAAGCAGAGACATTACTTTGCTGACTAAGGTCCATCTAGTCAAGGCTATGGTTTTTCCTGTGGTCATGTATGGATGTGAAAGTTGGACTGTGAAGAAGGCTGAGCGCCAAAGAATTGATGCTTTTCAAATGTGGTGTTGAATAAGACTCTTGAGAGTCCCTTGGACTGCAAGGAGATCCAACCAGTCCATTCTGAAGGAGATCAACCCTGGGATTTCTTTGGAAGGAATGATGCTAAAGCTGAAACTCCAGTACTTTGGCCACCTCATGCAAAGAGTTGACTCACTGGAAAAGACTCTGATGCTGGGAGGAATTGGGGGCAGGAGGAGAAGGGGACGACAGAGGATGAGATGGCTGGATGGCATCACTGACTCGACGGACGTGAGTCTGAGTGAACTCTGGGAATTGGAGATGGACAGGGAGGCCTGGCATGCTGCAATTCATGGGGTCACAAAGAGTCAGACACGACTGAGCGATTGAACTGAACTGAACTAAACTGAACTGTACCATTTTTCATAGCAGCTGTACCATTTTACATTCCCACCAGCAATGCACAAGGCTTAACATTTCTACACATCTTTATCAACTTGTTATTTTCTGGTTTTGTTTCTTTTTTCTGCTTTGTTTTGTTTTGTTTTTGATTAGAGCCATCCTAGATAGTACAGAGTGGCATTTCACTGTGGTTTTGATTTAGCCTCCTTTACCTTGACAGCTCATTTATTTATGCAAGTTTTCATTTCTTCAATAAAGTCTATTTCTTAACCCGTGTTATGTAATGTTGAGAAATTTGTCCAAAGCTGGTACATGACAAGTAGAAACAAAGTAAAGAGCAGATTTTTATACCAGGTGGACACCTAGAAAGATCCAATTTCCACACAATAGCTGTGACAAATGGACCTATCTATAGGTTAATCAAAATGAAAGATTTTTTAACTATTAAGAACCAATTTTTATGTTACCAAACTGATAAATAAGTGCATTGGCGATATGCAGGGTTCAGTTCATTCGCTCAGTCGTGTCTGACTCTTTGCAACCCCATGAATCGCAGCACGCCAGGCCTCCCTCTCCATCATCAACTCCTGGAGTTCACTCAGACTCACATCCATCGAGTCAGTGATGCCATCCAGCTATCTCATCCTCTGTCATCCCATTCTCCTCCTGCCCCCAATCCTTCCCAGCATCAGGGTCTTTTCCAATGAGTCAACTCTTCATGAGGTGGCCAGAGTACTGGAGTTTCAGCTTCAGCATCAGTCCCTCCAATGAACACCCAGGACTGATCTCTTTTAGGATGGATTGGTCATACATGTGTGTGTATGTATATATCGTTTTATTTAGGTAGATAGATATGCAGTTATATATATATATATAATTTTTGACAGGAATTTTTATTTATTTATTTTTTAAATTTTGGACTGTATTGAGTCTTCATTGATGTGTGCAAGCTTTCTCTGGTTGTGATGAATGGGGACTACTCTCTAATTGGGTTGCACAGGCTTCTCATTTTGGTTGCTTCTCCTGTTGTGAAGCATGGGCTCTAGGGCATGCAGGCTCAGTAATAGTGGCCCATGGGCTCAGTTGCCCTTTGACATGTGGAATCTTTCTAGATGAGGGATTGAACCTGTGTCTCCTGCATTGGAAGGCATATCTTAACCACTTGACCACCTGGGAAATCCTTATAATTACTTTTTCAAGAGAGAAAAGGTGTCTAGTATTTTATTTATAAGTAGCAACTGAAATTTGGTCTTGCTCAATAAAATTTTTATTACATATATATCATTTAGCTTGACTAAATAATAGTCTGAGACCAGGGAAGCCTAAACTAAGATCATGGCATCCAGTCCCATTATTTCATGCCAAATGAAAGGTGAAAAGGTAGAAGTAGTAACAGATTTCCTCTTTCTGGGCTCTAAAATCACTGCAAATGGTGACAGCAGCTATGACATCAGAAGATGACTGCTTCTTGGCAGGAAAGCTATGACAAACCTAGGTTGTGTTAGGAAACAAAGACATCACTCTGCCGACAAAAATCCATACAGTCAGGGCTATGGTCTTCCCAGTGGTCATGTTTGGCTGTGAGAGCTTGACTGTAAAGAAGGCAGAACAGCACCACTTGTTAAAGAGATTGTCTTTACTCCATTGTATATTCTTGCCTCCTTTGTCAAAGATAAGGTGTCCATATGTGTGTGGATTTATCTCTGGGCTTTCTATTTTGTTCCATTGATCTATATGTCTGTCTTTGTGCTAGTACCATACTGTCTTGATGACTGTGGCTTTGTAGTAGAGCCTGAAGTCAGGCAAGTTGATTCCTCCCGTTCCATTCTTCTTTCTCAAGATTGCTTTGGCTATTCGAGGTTTTTTGTATTTCCATACAAATCTTGAAAGTATTTGTTCTAGTTCTGTGAAAAATATGGCTGGTAGCTTGATAGGGATTGCATTGAATTTGTAAATTGCTTTGGGTAGTATACTCATTTTCACTATATTGATTCTTCCGATCCATGAACATGGTATATTTCTCCATCTATTAGTGTCCTCTTTGATTTCTTTCATCAGTGTCTTATAGTTTTCTATATATAGGTCTTTAGTTTCTTTAGGTAGATATATTCCTAAGTATTTTATTCTTTTTGTTGCAATGGTGAATGGAATTGTTTCCTTAATTTCTTTTTCTACTTTCTCATTATTCGTGTATAGGAATGCAAGGGATTTCTGTGTGTTGATTTTATATCCTGCAACTTTACTATATTCATTGATGAGCTCTAGCAATTTTCTGGTGGAGTCTTTAGGGTTTTCCATGTAGAGGATCATGTCATCTGCAAACAGTGAGAGTTTTACTTCTTCTTTTCCAATTTGGGTTCCTTTTATTTCTTTTTCTGCTCTGATTGCTGTGGCCAAATAGAACTACCTTATGACCCAGCAATCCCACTGCTGGGCATACACACCGAGGAAACCAGAATTGAAAGAGACACATGTACCCCAAAGTTCATCGCAGCACTGTTTATAATAGCCAGGACATGGAAACAACCTAGATGTCCATCAGCAGATGAATGGATAAGAAAGCTGTGGTACATATACACAATGGAGTATTACTCAGCCATTAAAAAGAATTCATTTGAATCAGTTCTGATGAGATGGATAAAACTGGAGCCGATTATACAGAGTGAAGTAAGCCAGAAAGAAAAACACCAATATAGTATACTAACACAAATATATGGAATTTAGGAAGATGGCAATGACGACCCTGTATGCAAGACAGGGAAAGAGACACAGATGTGTACAACGGACTTTTGGACTCAGAGGGAGAGGGAGAGGGTGGGATGAGTTGGGAGAATGACATTCTAACATGTATACTATCATGTGAACTGAATCGCCAGTCTATGTCTGACGCAGGATGCAGCATGCTTGGGGCTGGTGCATGGGGATGACCCAGAAAGTTGTTATGGGGAGGGAGGTGGGAGGGGGGTTCATGTTTGGGAATGCATGTAAGAATTAAAGATTTTAAAATTAAAAAAATTAAAAAAAAATAAAGTATGTTTAATATTAAAAAAAAATAAAAATTAAAAAAAAAAAGAAGGCAGAACACCAAAGAATTGATACCTTTGAACTGTGGTGCTGGAGGAGATTCCCAAGAGTCCCTTGGACAGCAAAGAGATCAAATCAGTCAATCTTTAAGGAAATCAACCCTGAATACTCTTTGGAAGAACTGATGCCAAAGCTGAAACTCCAATATTTTGGTCACCAGATGTGAACAGCAGACTCATTGGACAAGTCCTAATGCTGGGAAAGATTAAGGGCAGAAGGGGAAAAGGGTATCTGAGGATGAGATGACGGGATGGCATCACCAATGCAATGGACACGAACTTGGGCAAACCTCAGCAGATGGTGATGGACAGGAAAGCCTGGCATGCTGTAGTCCATGGAGTTGCAAAGAGTTGGATCTAACAGGGTGACTGAACAACAAAAGCAATAAAGTAATAGTCAGATAGTTCTTATAATAATATTACTGTATGAATTCATTTACAACACCAAAGTTTTGAAAAGTCATGACATAAAAGAAAAACTGTGATCATTACTTTTAAAGCAAACAGCAATTATTTTACTTAAGAGTAAAGCTTGGAAATTTAAGGGGCATATTTGCATTGATTCTACTATTATTCCCTCATCTTTTTTGTGTCTACGCTATTCCCATAACATATTTCAGAATATTAGTGAATATTGAAGGAGGTTAACCTCCTTGGTATTTAGCAATATCCAAGTGACTTTTTTTTTTTGTCTTTAAAACATTTTCCACATAATATAAAGTTTCACTTTTCTGTGAAAAGCTAAACTATTCCTTAAAGAATGCATGTAAAGAATGTTAATTTTCTTGTGTGTGTATGTGGCTATGCAGTTACTTCTACTTACAAGGCTGTTTGCTAAAAATTGCTTTACTTTAAAATAAATATTTTTCAGCTATTGGCTACCAGTAAGCCAGTCTGTTTATGTCAGCACTGTTTATACTTAGTGTCTACTTGAGTCTTCTTTCCTTTGACTTTGAAATAGCTCTTGCAATGCTCATACCATCTTTTCCTGTACTGCTTGAAATAAGCAATCATCTACTTTTTTACACAGCTTCCATTTATGTTTAGGATAGTCAAAGTATATGTGAAAAATTAACATTAACTTTTTATCTCATTTCTGGTTTGATCCTACAGAGGTATAAAACAATATTCTGAAAAGCACAGCTACAATTTCCTTCAAAATTGCTATTAGTAAAATATGAACTTAATCATTTACAGAAATTGAAGGCTAATAAGGATTTGTTCTGCCTTGAAATTTTGTGATTTTCCTTTGGATGACAATCTTAAAATATAACCATTTACATGTGATTCACCTGGGAAATTGTACTGAGTGATTAAGAATCATTTTTATTGATGCATCAGCATGAATTTAGGAAACATATTAAAAAAACTTTAATTGTGAATATGTTAGAGGAGTAAAATATCAGAGAAGTTGTATCTGAGATCCGCTAAACTTATGAGTGATTTTCATCAGCTGAAAACCTAGAAGTGCACAGTACATAAAAAGTATACATGGTACGGAAACTCAGCCAAAGTTTTGTATTTGAGACAGCTTAATTAGTAAAATATTTACCTGATAAAATATCTGAAGTACTTAGAAGTGTTTTGCTTTTTGTTCTTTTCTAAGTGACATTTGTAGACATCTTTATTTAATCATTCTAAGATTGATATTTCAGCATTAATTCTGCATTAAAATCCAATCAAACTTTTGTATACTGATTGCACACATGAAAGAAGACACATAAGTAAACATACACTCATGGAATTGTAAATGGTGAATATTTATTTAAAATTGCTAATAAAACTATTTAAGTTGTTTATTTAACTTAAGAAAAACTTTATAAGTACTTTGATTTGGTTTTACTGATTTAGACCTAACCTTTGAACATCAATTTTCTAATCATTCTTAAGGAAAATAAAATGCTATAATAAATTTTTAGTTTTCTATCCAATACTACTCAATACTACCTTTTATTGACCGCTGTGCATCTAAAAATATTTATTTTAGAAAACATTGAGCAAACAATCTTTTGCCTAGAATGAAAAACTTTAAAGTTTAAGATGGATTACACAAAAGGACACATGTTTTTCTCTTCAAAAGAAAGTGATTTTAAGAGCTTGTAATGAGTTAGTAAATGTTTTCTGAAGATCAAATGCTTTTTAAACATTTCTTTCTTTGAGTGGTAATTTCTAAATTAACTGGAAGCATGTAAAATGGTTCTAAATTAATGATTAAAAAATAAACTTCAAAAATTTTAACTGCTTCTTTAAGTTTTACATTAACAAGTCATAGTTCATGATATGCCTTAAAATATTCTGATAAAGTATCCAGATTATGTTCATCCAAAGAGATAATTAATTCATTTTTATATTCATTTGTGATAATTGGAGCAATGACTGTATTAAACTAAATAACGATACTTTGACAGTGTAAAGATGCAAATGTGTGTGAAAATAACATTTTTACCAAAGATAAGAAGTTGTATTTTATCTTAAACCTGATTTAAGGCTTTTGCATAAGATATATATTTATCTGGAAGTGGCTTTCCCCATATAATTACCTGGTTTACTCCTGCACTTCCACCTTCATGGAGACAACACCTGACTACTCACTACTCCAAAGTATTCTAAAATCCCTTGGTCTGTTAGATTGTTTTCATAGCATGAATGTTTAATCTTCTACATTCACTGTTTTATTTTCCATAGTGTTATTGGTTTCCGCCCATGCCCATGCCAGATTTCAAGTTTTTCATGTTCAAGAACTCAACTTTTTCTTCCCATTTAATCTATTTTCAAGATCACTTTTGGAAAATCGTAGAAGCCCAGTACATTGGTGTCAAAAAAAAAAAAAAAAAAAAAAGACTCAGTGACCTAGGAGGAATTTCAGGAAATTCTTTGTTGTCATAATCACATAAAAATGCAAAAAGTCTATAAAATAGCAGTAACTGATTAGATGGGAAGGACAGGCTGAAATGCAAGAGTAATAGTGAGTAAAAAACGAGTTTAGATGAGATTAAAAAATAACTGCTAGGAAAGGAAAAACACAATCTAAAAGTTATAGCCACATTAGAAGCCCTAAGACAATGAGAAACAATATGCTTGTAATGTCAAAGTTATAGTTTATTATTATTATTCCTGAATCAAAAGGAAACTATAAAGTCTGAGTTTTAAACATGAGAGTAGAGACAGAAACAAATTATCAAAATACGTGGTTAAAGTATTAAAAATAATATATATAATAAAAATATTTTAAAAGTCATGAAGAATAAAAGAAATATCAATTGATATTTATAAACATACTAGTCAAAATTAGGGATATGATTAGTATAAAACCATTGAGTATTAGAAAGAAAATGATCAGAAAGTGGAAGAGAAGTTAATTAAAATTCTACATTATGAAGAAAATTCAACTAACAAGAAGGCAGTAGAAATATGAAATAGAGGTAATTCACTAAGTGATAGACTGATATTTCTGTGTAACTATGTTCTCAATCTATCCACCTTTCTGTCTCATGTTTTTTCAACATACTTAAGGCTATGGTGTTTCTAGTAGTCATGTATGAATGTGAGAGTTGAACTGTGAAGAAAGCTCTGTGCCGAAGAATTGATGTTTTTGAACTGTGGTGTTGGAGAAGACTCTTGAGAGTCCCTTGGACTGCAAGGAGTTCCAACCAGTCCATTCTAAAGGAGATCAGTCCTGGGTGTTCTTTGGAAAGAATGATGCTAAAGCTGAAACTCCAGCACTTTGGCCACCTCATGCGAAGAGTTGACTCATTGGAAAAGACCCTGATGCTGGGAGGGATTGGGGGCAGGAGGAGAAGGGGACGACAGAGGATGAGATGGCTGGATGGCATCACCGACTCGATGGACATGAGTCTGAGTAGACTCCAGGAGCTGGTGATGGACAGGGAGGCCTGGCCTGCTGCAATTCATGGGGTCACAAAGAGTCGGAGATGACTGAGCAACTGAACTGAACTGGACATTTTAAAATGAATTGCAACACATTTGAAAACATATAAATAATGAGTTTCTATCACATTTTCTTCCACAATGTTATAAAAAATAGTAATTAATAACAAAATTTGTTGAAATATTATTATTTAAAATACACATTTTTGAATGTTTATGCAAATAAGAAAATAAAACCTGAGTTTTTAGATTTCTTACAAAGTCAGTCATATACCTCAAAACTCAACTATAAATAGTTCAACAAGCTGTTGGCAGTATTTATTAAAGTTAAAGATATATATTTCCAAAGATCATCAATTACACTCACACCTAAACCTAATACCATATTCATAAGTTCACTAAAGAGCTTTCCAAGTGATTCAGAGGCAAAAATCCTGCCTGCCAATGAAGGAGACACAGGAGACTCTTGTTTGATCCCAGAGTCAGGAATATCCTCTTGAAGAGGAAATGTCAATCCTTGCCTGGAAAATTCCACAGAGAGAGAAACCTGGCTCGCTAAATCCATCGGGGTAACAGAGTCAGGCACAGCTGAGCACATATGAGTTCACTAAAAAGCACCCATTAGAATACCCATAATAATACTATTTGCAAGTCCAGATGATGTAATCATTCTGTGGAAACTACCCACAAAAGTATTCAGTCACAGGAAAAGACATAAAAAATTGAGGAACCATTCACAGTGAGAATTGATTGTCTATAATGCACATAATGCATAATCTATTAATGCTAAGCACAAAAAAACAAGACTAATTTTTGGTTTTAGATGTCAAGAGAGCAATTACCTAGAAAAATGATTAAGATAAGAATGTTCTATGTTAATGATATTCTGGTTTTGGATCTAAGTCTAACTAAGCAGTTATCCTCTGATTGTGAAATCAATCTACTGAGCTGATCTCTTTTGATATGGGCACTAGTCTTTACCAACACTATATCTGATAAAAACTGAAAAGTACATAGAAACTAAAATCATTATTCTCACATATTTTTGTATTAATTCATTGAATTGTGTAAAATATATTTTACACATGACATGCCTTGCAAAACAAAACAAAACAAAACCTAACTTTCAAGGACTTTTAAAGATCAGTCAAGGAAAAAAAAAATTACAGAGACAAAGATGCATCATTAAATTAGTGAGTAAAATTAAGTGATAGAATTCTAAAAGTGATTTAAACATCAGAAAAATAGTTTTATTGATACTGGTCCTGTGGGTTCCTTAGCGATGAATTCATCTGTGAAATGAATGAAGACTACAGTCAGGACAAATTTAATATCAGTGAACTCAATAAACAGGTGCCTCATGATGAAAAACTCTAGGTATGATGTTGGACCTGGAATCAGATGAACATCTGGAAGACAACTCCAACCAGAGTGCCTTGATTAAGCAGTCAGTCATGATGCTGTACAGGTTGGCCCAGACCCACTACATCCTCATCAACCATGGCACCACTCAGATGTTGAAGTAACAACAAGAAGATTTTGGCTATTGTCCCATGTGCACTGAGAGAATAAGCCCATGTCTCTCATTGGCCTTTCTAACAGCCAGATGAGGCCATGATGAAGCTCTACTGTCACAAGTGCATGGATGTGTCCACACCCAAGACACTATCAAGGTAGCCACACATGGGAGGTCCCTCACATGCTCTTCATCAGTTCAGTTCAGTTCAGTCACTCAGTCATGTCCGACTCTTTGTGACCCCATGAATCGCAGCATGCCAGGCCTCCCTGTCCATTGCTAACGCCCGGAATTTACCCAAACTCATGTCGATCAAGTCGGTGATGCCATCCAGCCATCTCACCCTCTGTCATCCCCTTGTACTCCTGCCCCCAATCCCTCCCAGTATCAGAGTCTTTTCCAATGAGTCAACTCTTCGCATGAGGTGGCCAAAGTATTGGAGTTTCAGCCTCAGCCTCAGTCCTTCCAATGAACACCCAGGACTGGTCTCCTTTAGGATGGACTGGTTGGATCTCCTTGCAGTCCAAGGCACTCGCCAGAGTCTTCTCCAACACAATAGTTCAAAAGCATCAATTCTTCGGCACACAGCTTTCTTCACAGTCCAACTCTCACATCCATAAATGACCACTGGAAAAAACATAGCCTTGACTAGATGGACTTTTGTTGGCAAAGTAATACCTCTGACTTTCAATATACGATCTAGGTTGGTCATAACTTACCTTCCAAGGAGTAAGTGTCTTTTAATTCCATGGCTGCAGTCATCATCTGCAGTGATTTTGGAGCCCCCAAAAATAAAGTCTGACGCTGTTTCCACTGTTTCCCCATCTATTTCCCATGAAGTGCTGGGACAAGATGCCATGATCTTCGTTTTTTGAATGTTGAACTTTAAGCCAACTTTTTCACTCTTCTTTTTCACTTTCATCAAGAGGCTTTTTAGTTCCTCTTTACTTTCTGCCATAAGGGTGGTGTCTGCATATCTGAGGTTCTTGATATTTCTCCCGGCAATCTTATTCCAGCTTGTGCTTCTTCCAGCCCAGCGTTTCTCATGATGTACTCTGCATATAAGTTAAATAAAAAGGGTGACAATATACAACCTTGGTCTACTCTTTTTCCTCTTTCATGGTGCACTGCAAATGCTAGCCCAACCAGATTATGCCCAAACTCTGCAGTTTCAAGGTCTATCTGATGGCCTACCAGCTGCAGTTCCAAACTGCCAGAAACTGCAAGAGCTCAACAAGACTGTTCAATGATTGCCAACCTCATCTGTCAGTCTTTGACAGTTTTAGTCCTCCCCTGCTGCTTTGTAAGGAACACTGTATGGTTTAGATTTTGAATTAAAAAAGTCACTATTGTAGTGTGAATATGAAATAAATTTGGAAAAAGGCAAAAATTAAAAAGCAAAATTTATATAAAATCTTGTCAGATGTCTTCAGGAAAAATATTTAAAGAGAAGAATTTGATGGTGCCTAATATAGACATTGAAAAATGATAAGATATATTTTTAAATGATTCTATGCTAATTTATTTTGATTCCTTTTCTACAAAATACTTTAGCAACTGACTATTGTATGAGATGGTGATTGCAAACATGAAATTAAAAGATGCTTACTCCTTGGAAGGAAAGTTATGACCAACCTAGATAGTGTATTAAAAAACAGAGATATCACTTTGCCAACAGAGAACCATCTAGTCAAGGCTATGGTTTTTCCAGTAGTCAAGTATGGATGCGAGAGTTGGACTGTGAAGAAAGCTGAGCACCAAGAATTGATGCTTTTGAACTGTGGTGCTGGAGAAGACTCTTGAGAGTCCCTTGGACTGCAAGGAGATCCAACCAGTCCATTCTGAAGGAGATCAGTCCTGGGTGTTCTTTGGAAGGACTGATGCTAAAGCTAACTCCAATACTTTGGCCACCTCATGCAAAGAGTTCACTCTTTGGAAAAGACTCTGATGCTGGGAGGGATTGGGGGCAGGAGGAGAAGGGGACAATAGAGGATGAAATGGTTGGATGGCATCACCGACTTGATTGACGTGAGTTTGAGTAAACTCCAGGAGTTCGCGATGGACAGAGAGGCCTTAGCATGTTGCAATTCATGGGGTTGCAAAGAGTCAGACACAACTGAGCAACTGAACTGAACTGAACGTACTAGAAAGATGTTGAATAGTACTATAATAATGAAGATTAAAAGCTAATTACATAAACTACCACATTGAAATGTGCAAGAATCACATATCTTTTAAAGGGAATTATTCATATAACTAAAATCAACTAATTCTTATAATATTTAAATAGTTGTAGGCTATTGCCTGAAGTGGACTTCATTGTGTTAAACCCCAGATTGAATAGCATTATTTCATGAAACAAATCTCAAGTATCATTAGTAAATAGCAATTAAACCATAAGAGAAAATTTATCTTATACTTGATAAGTTCAGTTCACTGTTTACTAAGATTCAAAGGAAATATAAATAGCAACAGACATACCTAAACATGACAAGAACACATATCTCAATCTACCTATAATCCAAAATGTTCTGGAAATTAACAGATTTATTATTAGAAATGTGAAAAGAAGTTAAATTTATGTATTTGATCTAGCAATGACAACAATGTACTATAATCTAAAATTTTTTAAAATTTTTGCCTTGGAATAGAAAGTCAAGTCCAAAATAATGAATAACCCAATGTTCAGAGTGTATACAAAATGTATGAACATCAGTGGGGAGAGATGTTAAATTGAGAACTGGCTAATTATGCCAAGTTGGTTTGATTAACACATCTCTTCAATGGAAAACTGAAATTCCAATCCTATTTCAGTGGAATAAAATCAACATGACTATTGGGAGAGTGTTCTTAGCCATCAAAACCTAGCTATACTAATTCAATGACTAATGATTTCACTACATTTTATATGAATTACAACAATTACAGACACTGCAGTATTCATATTATTTACAGTATATTGCTAAGCACTGCATTTGCTCTAGTTGTTTTCATATTATGTGTCAATTTTTGTTAACTTGATCTTTCTACACCTATCTATTCTTGAGGTGTTTGTATTTATCCTATAGATGCTATGTTGGAAATCACGTTAGCTAACACTGGACCAGATATCATGAAACATTTATGTAATCCAAAAAAAAAAAAAGACTTTGTAACAATCTGCAAGAGTGGGGAATAGTAATTTATTTAAATAGAAGGCACACATGGGGTAAAAAAACATTTGTTAAAGAAATTCAATCTAAAAGGCAAGGAGGGAGATAAGTAAGAATAAGAAGCAGAAGATATGGTGCTTAGAAAACAATATTCATGTGAAAATTGAATACTATCAGTTCAGTTCAGTTCAGTTCAGTTCAGTCACTCAGTCATGTCCGACTCTTTGCAACCCCATGAATCGCAGCATGCCAGGCCTCCCTGTCCATCACCAACTCCTGGAGTTCACTCAGACTCAGGTCCATCGAGTCCATGATGCCATCCAGCTATCTCATCCTGGGTCGTCCCCTTCTCCTCCTAGCCCCAATCCCTCCCTGCATCAGAGTCTTTTCCAATGAGTCAGCTCTTCGCATGAGGTGTCCAAAGTACTGGAGCTTCACCTTTAGCATCATTTCTTCCAAAGAAATCCCAACGTTGATCTCCTTCAGAATGGACTGTTGGATCTCCTTGCAGTCCAAGGGACTCTCAAGAGTCTTCTCCAACACCACAGTTCAAAAGCATCAATTGTTCAGCACTCAGCCTTCTTCTCAGTCCAACTCTCACATCCATACATGACCACAGGAAAAACCATAGCCTTGTCTAGACAGACCTTAGTCTGCAAAGCAATGTCTCTGCTTTTGAATATACTATATAGGTTGGTCATAACTTTTCTTCCAAGGAGTAAGAGTCTTTTAATTTCATGGCTACAGTCACCATCTACAGTGATTTTGGAGCCCCCCCCAAAAAGTCTGACAATGTTTCCACTGTTTCCCCATCTATTTCCCATGAAGTGATGGGACCGGATGCCATAATCTTCGTTTTCTGAATGTTGAGTTTCAAGCCAACTTTTTTGCTCTCCTCTTTCACTTTCATCAAGAGGCTTTTCAGCTCCTCTTCACTTTCTGCCATAAGGGTGGTGTCTTCTGCATATCTGAGGTTATTGATATTTCTCCCAGCAGTCTTGATTCGAGCTTGTGTTTCTTCCAGTCCAGCGTTTCTCATTATATAATCGGCATAAAAGTTAAATAAGCAAGGTGACAATATACAGCCTTGACATACTCCTTTTCCTATTTGGAACCAGTCTGTTGTTCCATGTCCAGTTCTAACTGTTGCTTCCTGACCTGCATAGAGATTTCTCAAGAGGCAGGTTAGGTGGTCTGGTATTCCCATATCTTTCAGAATTTTCCACAGTTTATTGTGATCCACACAGTCAGAGGCTTTGGCATAGTCAAATAAAGCAGAAATAGATGTTTTTCTGGAACTCTGTTGCTTTTTCCATGATCCAGCAGATGTTAGCAATTTGATCTCTGGTTCCCCTGCCTTTTCTAAAACCAGCTTGAACATCAGGGAGTTCACGGTTCACATATTGCTGAAGTCTGGCTTGGAGAATTTTGAGCATTACTTTATTAGCATGTGAGATGATTGCAATTGTGCGGCAGTTTGAGCATTCTTTGGCATTACCTTTCTTTGGGTTTGGAATGAAAACTGGCCTTTTCCAGTCCTGTGGCCACTGCTGAGTTTTCCAAGTTTGCTGGCCTATTGAGTGCAGCACTTTCACAGCGTCATCTTTCAGGATTTGGAACAGCTCAACTGGAATTCCATCTCCTCTGCTAGCTTTGTTTAGTGATGCTTTTTAAGGCCCACTTGACTTCACATTCCAAGATGTCTGGCTCTAGATTAGTGATCACATCATCATGATTATTTGGGTCATGAAGATCTTTTTTGTACAGTTCTTCCGTGTATTCTTGCCACCTCTTCTTAATAGCTTCTGCTTCTGTTAGGTCCAGACCATTTCTGTCCTTTATCAAACCCATCTTTGCATGAAATGTTCCCTTGGTATCTCTAATTTTCTTGAAGATATCTCTAGTCTTTCTCATTTTGTTGTTTTCCTCTATTTCTTTGCATTGATCACTGAAGAAGGCTTTCATATCTCTTCTTGCTATCCTTTGGAACTCTGCATTCAGATGCTTATATATTTGCTTTTCTCCTTTGCTTTTTGCCTCTCTTCTTTTCACAGCTATTTGTAAGGCCTCCCCACACAGCCTTTTTCCTTTTTTGCATTTCTTTTTCATGGGAATGGTCTTGATCCCTGTCTCCTGTACAATGTCATGAACCTCATTCCATAGTTCATCAGGCACTCTATCAGATCTAGACTCTTAAATCTATTTCTCACTTCCACTGTATAATCATAAGGGATTTGATTTAGGTCATACCTGAATGGTCTAGTGGTTTTCCCTACTTTCTTCAATTTAAGTCTGAATCAGGCATTAAGTTCTTTCATGTAGTCTTGATTTCAACTGTAACTGAAGGACAGATCATAAACCATATATGTTTTTAATATGACATCCTGAAAGGAAAATGTGACAAATATTATTTTCAGATTACAAAGCATTAGTTTATCACTGCATTTCGTTATGAAGATGGAGAACTAAGTTTGAGAATATTTACATACCACTTATGCTATTGACACACAGAATAAGCAGCTTTAGCCGTAGCTCATCATTCTGAAATTTAATATCTCTTTTGTTTACTAAAGGAAAGCAAAAGGCAAAACTGTGATAATCAGATGATTTTCAGTTATGTTTAGGGATGGTTATACTAAGCATGATGTTTGTAATATTAATAGGAAGCTATTGTTGTTCAAATGGATGTTGCAAGATAGTTTTCTTGTCCACTCAAATTTATAATCTATGTTGATGCTGCTGCTGCTAAGTCACTTCAGTCATCTCTGACTCTGTGTAACCCAGTAGATGGCAGCCCACCGGGCTCCCCTGTCTCTGGGATTCTCAAGGCAAGAACACTGGAGTGGGTTGCCATTTCCTTCTCCAATGCATGAAAGTGTAAAGTGAAAGTGAAGTCGCACAGTCGTGTCCGACTCTTTGCAAAGCCATGGACTGCAGCCTACCAGGCTCCTCCGTCCATGGGATTTTCCAGGTAAGAGTACTGGAGTGGGGTGTCATTGCCTTCTCTGATAATCTATGTTAGACACAGAAAATTTAGCTTATCAACTTACTCTAATTATCCATATATATACCCAGTTACTGGGCTTCCCAGGTGGCCCTAGTGGTAAAGAACCTGCCTGCCAATACAGGTAGACTTAAGAGATGAGTTTGATCCCTGGGTTAGAAAGATTCCCTGGAGGAGGGTTCAGCAACTGATTCCAGTATTCTTTCCTGAAGAATCCCATGGTCAGAGGAGCCTGACAGGCTGCAGTTTATAGGGTCTCACAAAGTCAGATACAACTGAAGTGACTTTGCACACACACACGGTACCCAGGAACCATGCTTTAATTAATGTGAACATCATGTAAGTTTATATAAATCACCTTGAATTATAGAAAACATTTTAAACTCTATTTCTAGCATATTGTGAGAAGTAAAATTTTATTTAGAGTCGATTCACTTAAAAACATTGTATCAGAAGATTTAGGGTGGGAAAAAAAGGCATGTACTGTTACCTATACCCTTAGACAGATAGACTGAGTCGGTATTAAAGAACACATGCATAAATTATGAGTTAACTTGTTTTTTTATCACGTGCATCATGAAGTATGCACTGCCTTGCTAAATAAGAGTTTGAAAATTCTTACTCTGATGCTTTTTAGCTTTGTAATCTTGACAAAAGATACCAAATCTGTTTTAGACTCAATTTATTTATGTGTGAAGCTGACAAAATAGAGTGACTCCTCATAGGTTAATTGCACAGATTAGATAATGTAAGACACAGAAAGCAACTACTACACATAGAAAATGTTCAAAATGTATCACCTAATATTAATGTTAATTTTAGTGTAAGTGACCCAATCTCTCTAGAGTGTTCCTAGCTTCTGAGATGTTATAGGAACTAGTTTTACTAAAGATGGGACTTGATTCCACCTCAAACACAGCATGCTGCTGCTGCTGCTGCTGAGTCGCTTCAGCCGTATCCGATTTTGTGCGACCCCATAGATGGCAGCCCACCAGGCTCCTCTGTCCCTGGGATTCTCCAGGCAAGAACACTAGAGTGGGTTGCCATTTCCTTCTCCAATGCATGAAAGTGAAAAGTGAAAGTGAAGTCGCTCAGTCGTGTCTGACTCATAGCAACTCCATGGACTGTATAGCCTACCAGGCTCCTCCTTCCATGGGAGTTTCCAGGCAAGAGTACTGGAATGGGGTGCCATTGCCTTCTCCCATATACAGCATACTTCATTCAAATATATCTTTGATCCTGTTTCTATTTAGCATTCTCTGATGTACATAAAATTTTCCAAAGGAAGTCAACCCCCTTTTGCTGCATATTTTAAACAGATTTTAATTTCGGTACCCGACAGGACAACACAGTTCATCTCTTCAGCACACCATGTATTTGTCACTCTACTCTGTGGATCCTATTTTCTGTGTGCTATAGACTAGTATCTGTATCTCTATTTTGAGGCATATTTATTTCTGTGCTTTTTATATCACCAAATTATCCTACATTTGTATTGATTATTTCCTTAGTTGTATATTTCAAAGGCACTAGTAATTGACTGGACTGCTGCAGACACCTAGATTTGTAACCTTATTTCCAATTCTCCTGAGGAACAGCTAGAGCAGTGACCTAGATGCCAATCTTCTCAAAAGCCCACTTGCTTCAGGTTATTTTCCTTCCTATTTTCTGAAACCTGTGAGACTGAATCTTAAAGTTGAATTTCATTCTTTTTCTGACATGTTCTGCCTACATTCACAGAAAGAAACCTTATAACATTTACAATTTTAAAAATTACCTCAAATAGTAAGACTTTAATTCCCCCTGGATGTCATGCTTCAAAAGCATGGTTGTTTCCTGGGAACATCAACCTGGGCAGGAATTTCTTTCTCCTTCCTTGTCAGGAGGTGAACTCACCCATTTGTGCTTGAGTTTGTTCAGTTTCTCCACACTAAGTTTAGAAAGACTGTTTTGATTATTTTACAAGCCTGACATTTAATTGTGAGCCTGACAAGCTTATTGCAACCAAAACTATTAAGGATCCAGGAATAAATTGTCATCTTTCTTCTCAGAAGGACAAATAGTGTCACTCTGGAAAGGAAAATTGTTTCTAGTAGACCCATTCAAGTTTTCTGAAAGGATGCAATTAAAATGTAGAACACATACCGGTACTGAACATATTTTACTGCCTTGTGTAAGGAAACAAAAACACAGGTAAATAAAAGTAAAACTTCCTTCAGAATTTTGCAATTCACTAAATAGCACTATAAAATGTCTTTTGTCAAAGAAGATAATAGGTCTGTTTTTGGTTTCAGAACAGTTCTAGAAGGGTAAGTGTCTTAAACTGTCACCAAATGTGGTATCTATCTTATCTATTAATGGTCTTGAGAAGACCGTTTTCAGAATACAGAAGTTTAAAACTGAAATTCACTTCTTGGGGCTAGAGCTTTTAATGGACTGACTGTCACTGATAAGGAAATGATGGAGAGCACAATGTTTCTGTAATCTTATTAGCTGGATATATTGTGTGAAGTTGAAATTCCCAATCTCCAGAATATGTACATATACTACTAGTGAGGAGAGAAGAAAAGCAATTCAAAGTTCTATATTTAACTTTCATTCCTTTGAATACAACACTAAAATAACCATTTCCATGGCACTGTATTCTCCTTATTTCTTTAGTGGGCAGTAAAGATAAATCTTATATTATTTTAGCATAATATCCTTCCAAAGGAAATATATTTTGAAATGACATCTTATGTGGTCTGAGAGCTTCCTTTCATTCATATAAAGTTGGTAACTTCTCTGCTTTCTTCATTAGAAAGAGACGAGGTAATATATTCAATCAACAATGACACAGATGTGTACTTCACAAGTATTTGCTTAAAAATTTTAGTTCTGTGCAAATGTGATATTTAAGAACTATTTTTTTAGAGGAAACAAAATAAATTTGTTGACTTTTATTCACAATGCCCATGGAAGATTATTTTCTATTGATCATTTATATTAAACTGTCAATATGTAAAACTAGAACTCAAACTACAGAAATATCTTTATATGAGTGCAAGCTGTATCAGTCATGTAGAACTGGTTGACAGGTACTCAGATGTTTGGCACACTGCAGCTTGAATGACAAAATTTCCCTATAAAAGACTGATTTTCTCTTTGTTAATGTAGCCTTTTCTTTCCAATTTAATGGAGAAAAAATCTATAAACTAAGGCATTCAAGTTTTTAAATATGCATAATCTCAACTGAATTGTATTTAGGTAGAGATAATGAGAGGAAAACAAAATTTTAGCCTTAGTTCTGCCACTTCCTTATTTATTTGTTTATTTATTTATTCACTGGTCCATGGCAAATCACTCAATCTCTCTTAGTTCCCATGTTCATGTGTGTCTAGTAACTACTTAATTGCCAAAGACACTTAAAATTTTAGAATAACTTAAAGACCAGAGAAGAGGTAATCTCAAAAATACATTAAATATGTGCAAAAGTGAATAAGAATTCTATTTCCCCCCTAGAGGACAACTGGTACGAATGTGTGATATTTAAACTGGCAGAAAAATATATCTTCTGACATCTTCAGTAATAATTCCATGTAAACCAGGAAAAAAAGAATGACTTCAAAGGACATAATAATAACAAACATAAAGAATGCTTTCTATTGTTTTCAGTTGTAGCTGGTAGCTTTAAAGATTTCCTTACAAAATTCTCATAATAAGCCTAAAAAGTTGGTTCTCAAAACCATTAATTTCTAAATGAAGAACCTGGGACTCAAGATGTTTGGGTAAGACACACAAGGTGGAATAGCTAGTAATACTGGAAGCGGATTCAGTGTCTAACAGTCTGGATATAGAGCTGATATAATTTAACCATCACTGCAGCTACAATTCTGAAGACACACGAGAATTACTTTAGATTTGGAAGAGATATGGAAAAAAGACCACCTATTTTAAGCAAAAAATGTACTGAAAACAATCTTCCTTTGTTTCAAAGAACACCTGTACTGCTATTACTAAAATATAATCTTTTAAATACTCTTTCCTTATCAACCAAGAAACAATATTTTATTATTAGGAGATATGTAAACCAGCATATTAGCTATAGGGCTGGATATAAAACAAACTGAAATCAAGATTGCCGGGAGAAATATAAATAACCTCAGATATGCAAATGACACCACCCTTATGGCAGAAAGTGAAGAGGAACTAAAGCCCCTCTTGATGAAGGTGAAAGAGAAGAGTGAAAAAGCTGGCTTAAAACTCAACATTCACAAAATCAAAGATCATGGCATCTAGTCCCATCACTTCATGGCAAATAGATGGAGAGATGATTGAAACTGTGACAGACTTTATTTTCTTGAGCTCCAAAATCACTGAAGATGGTCACAGGAGCCATGAAATTAAAAGATGTTTGCTCCTTGAAAGAAAAGTTATGACAAACCTAGACAGCATATAAAAAAACAGAGACTTGACTTTGCCCACAAATGTCCATACAGTGAAAGCTATAGTTTTTCCAGTAGTCATGTATGCATGTGGGAGTTGGATGATAGAGAAAGCTGAGCAATGAAGAACTGATGCTTTTGAACTGTGGTGTTGAAGAATACTCTCAAGAGTCCCTTGAACTGCAAGGAGATCAAATCAATCACTCCTAAAGGAAATCAGTCCTGAATATTCACTGAAGGGACTGATCCTGAAGCTGAAACTCAAATACTTTGGCCAACTGATGCAGAGTCAACTTATTAGAAAAGACCCTGATGCTGGGAAAGATAGAAGGCAGGAGGAGAAAGGGATAACAGAATACGAGATGGTTGGATGACATCAGTAAATCAATAGAAATGAGTTTGAACAAACTCCTAGAAATGGTGAAGGACAGGGAAGCCTGGAATGCTGCAGTCCATGGGATTGCAAAGAGTTAGACACAACTGAGGGACTTAACAACAACAATAACAACAATAGGATTAAAGTTTCTTGCTTTTCTACCAATGGATTTTGGCAAGAAAAAATTTTTTTCTTTGATGCTCCCCAAGGCAAGCCAGGCTTCAACAATATGTGAACCATGAACTTTCCGATGTTCAAGCTGGTTTTAGAAAAGACAGAGGAACCAGAGATCAAATTGCCAACATCCACTGGATCATGGAAAAAGCAAGAGAGTTCCAGAAAAACATCTATTTCTGCTTTATTTGACTATGCCAAAGCCTTTCACTCTGTGGATCACAATAACTGTGGAAAATTCTGAAAGAGATGGGAACACCAGACCATCTGGAGTGCCTCTTGAGAAACCTGTATGCAGGTCAGGAAGCAACAGTTAGAATTGGGCATGGAACAGCAGACTGATTCCAAATAGGAAAAGGAGTATGTCAAGGCTGTATATTGTCACCCTGCTTATTTAACTTATATCCAGAGTACATCATGAGAAATGCTGGAGTGGAAGAAACACAAGCTGGAATCAAGATTTCTGGGAGAAATATCAATAACCTTATATATGCAGATAACACCACCTTTATGGCAGAAAGTGAAGAGGAACTAGAAAGCCTCTTGATGAAAGTGAAAGAGGAGAGTGAAAAAGTTGGCTTAAAGCTCAACATTCAGAAAACTAAGGTCATGGCATCTGGTCCCATCACTTCATGGCAAATAGATGGGGAAACAGTGGAAACAGTGTCAGATTTTATTTTTTGGGCTCCAAAATCACTGGAGATGGTGATTGTAGCCATGAAATTAAAAGACACTTACTCCTTGGAAAGAAAGTTATGACCAACCAAGATAGCATGTATAAAAGCAGAGACATTACTTTGCCAACAAAGTTCTTTCTAGTCAAGGCTATGGTTTTTCCAGCGGTCATGTATGGATGTGAGAGTTGGACTGTGAAGAAATCTGAGTGCCAAAGAATTGATGCTTTTGAACTGCGGTATTGGAAAAACACTCTTGCGAGTGCCTTGGACTGCAAGGAGATCCAACCAATCCATTCTGAAGGAGATCAGCCCTGGGATTTCTTTGGAAGGAACGATGCTAAAGCTGAAACTCCACTACTTTGGCCACCTCATGCGAAGAGTTGACTCATTGGAAAAGACTCTGATGCTGGGAGGCATTGGGGGCAGGAGGAGAAGGGGATGACAGAGGATGAGATGGCTGGATGGCATCACCAACTCGATGGACATGAGTTTGGGTGAAGTTCAGGAGTTGGTGATGGACAAGGAGGCCTGGCGTGCTAGAATTCATGGGGTCACAAAGAGTCAGACACAACTGACTGACTGAAGTGAACTGAACTGTAGGCAAAACTGACATTAAAAGTAATTTCCACACAAATAATTTTAAGATACTTTTAAGGACTTTGAAGAAAATTTGTTCAATCACTAATTTGTGTCTGACCTTTTGAGATTTGAATAAAATTGAGGCTGGCTAAAGTCCAGTATGTAATGCTTTTTTTTCTGCTCATTTATTAAGGAGAAAAGTCCTGACTTACTTGTTTCAGCTCACTAGATTTGTTGTGTTGTTGCTAACATCAACGTTCAAAAATTTAGAGATTTCACTTTTTTCTTTTTAATTTTTAGTTTTTCTTTATTTTACTTTACAATACTGTTTTGGTTTTGCCACACATTGACATGAATCCACCATGGGTGTACATGAGTTCCCAAATATGAACCCCCCTCCCACTTCCCACCCCATATCATCTCTGAGTCATCCCTGTGCACCAGCCCTAAGCATCCTGTATCCTGCATCAAACATAGACTGGCGATTCGTTTCTTACATGATATTATACATGTTTCAATGCCATTCTCCCAAATCATCCCACCCTCTCCCTCTCCCTCTGAGTCCAAAAGTCCACTCTACACATTTATGTCTCTTTTGCTGTCTCGCATACGGGGTCATCATCACCATCTTTCTAAATTCCATATATATGTGTTAGTATACTGTATTGGTGTTTTTCTTTCTGGATTACTTCACTCTGTATAATCGGCTCCAGTTTCATCCACCTCATTAGAACTGATTCAAATGTATTCTTTTTAATGGTTGAGTAATACTCCATTGTGTATATGTACTACAGCTTTCTTATCCATTAATCTGCTGATGGACATCTAGGTCGTTTCCATGTCCTGGCTATTATAAACAGTGCTGCAATGAACATTGGGGTACATGTGTCTCTTTCTATTCTGATTTCCTCGGCGTGTATGCCCAGCAGTGGGATTGCTGGGCCATAAGTCAGATCTATTTGCAATTTTTTAAGGAATTTCCACACTGTTCTCCATAGTGGCTGTACTAGTTTGCATTCCCACCAGCAGTGCAAGAGCGTTCCCTTTTCTCCACACTCTCTCCAGCATTTATTGCTTACAGATTTTTGATTTGCAGCCATTCTGACTGGTGTGAAGTGGTATCTCATTGTGGTCTTGATTTGCATTTCTCTAATAATGAGTGATGTTGAGCATCTTTTCATGTGTTTGTTAGCCAACCATATGTCTTCTTTGGATAAATGTTTATTCAGTTCTTTGACCCATGTTTTGATTGGGTCGTTTATTTTTCTGGAATTGAGCTGCATAAGTTGCTTGTATATTTTTGAGATTAGTTGTTTGTCAGTTGTTTCATTTGCTATTATTTTCTCCCATTCAGAAGGCTGTCTTTTCACCTTGCTTATAGTTTCCTTTGTTGTGCAGAAGCTTTTAATTTTAATTAGATCCCATTTGTTTATTTTTGCTTTTATTTCCAGAATTCTGGGAGGTGGATCATAGAGTATCCTGCTGTGATATATGTTGGAGAGTGTTTTGCCTATGTTCTACTCTAGGAGTTTTATAGTTTCTGGTCTTATGTTTAGATCTTTAATCCATTTTGAGTTTATTTTTGTGTGCGGTGTTAGAAAGTGATCTAGTTTCATTCTTTTACAAGTGGTTGACCAGTTTTCCCAGTACCACTTTTTTAAAGAGATTGTTTTTACTCCATTGTATATTCTTGCCTCCTTTGTCAAAGATAAGGTGTCCATATGTGTGTGAATTTATCTCTATGCTTCCTATTTTGTTCCATTGATCTATATTTCTGTCTTTGCGCCAGTACCGTATTGTCTTGATGACTGTGGCTTTGTAGTAGAGCCTGAAGTCAGGCAAGTTGATTCCTCCAGTTCCATTCTTCTTTCTCAAGATTGCTTTGGCTATTCAAGGTTTTTTGTATTTCCATGCAAATCTTGAAATTATTTGTTCTAGTTCTGTGAAAAATATGGCTGGTAGCTTGATAGGGATTGCATTGGATCTGTAGATTGCTTAGGGTAGTATACTCATTTTCACTATATTGATTCTTCTGATCCATGAACATGGTATATTTCTCCATCTATTAGTGTCCTCTTTGATTTCTTTCATCAGTGTCTTATAGTTTTCTATATATAGGTCTTTAGTTTCTTTAGGTAGATATATTCCTAAGTATTTTATTCTTTTTGTTGCAATGGTGAATGGAATTGTTTCCTTAATTTCTTTTGCTACTTTCTCATTATGAGTGTATAGGAATGCAAGGGATTTCTGTGTGTTGATTTTATACCCTGCAACTTTTCTATATTCATTGATGAGCTCTAGTAATTTTCTGGTGGAGTCTTTAGGGTTTTCTATGTAGAGGATCATGTCATCTGCAAACAGTGAGAGTTTTACTTCTTCTCTAATTTGGATTCCTTTTATTTATTTATTTATTTTTTTCTGCTCTGATTGCTGTGGCCAAAACTTCCAGAACTATGTTGAATAGTAACAGTGAAAGTGGGCACCCTTGTCTTGTTCCTGACTTTAGGGGAAATGCTTTCAGTTTTTCACCATTGAGGATATTGTTTGCTGTGGGTTTGTCATATATAGCTTTTATTATGTTGAGGTATGTCCCTTCTATTCCTGCTTTCTGGAGAGGTTTTTTTTTTTTTATCATAAATGGATGTTGAATTTTGTCAAAGGCCTTCTCTGCATCTATTGAGATAATCATATGGATTTTATTTTTCAACTTGTTAATGTGGTGAATTACATTGATTGATTTGTGAATATTGAAGAATCCTTGCATCCCTGGGATAAAGCCCACTTGGTCAGGGTGTATGATCTTTTTAACTTTCCAAAACTGAACCAGGAAGAAATAGAAAATCTTACCAGACCCAACACAAGCATGGAAATTGAAACTGTAATCAGAAATCTTCCAGCAAACAAAAGTCCAGGTTCAGACAGCTTCACACTTGAATTCTACCAAATATTTAGAGAAGAGCTAACACCTATCCTACTCAAACTCTTCCAGAAAATTGCAGAGGAAGGTAAACTTCCAAACTCATTCTATGAGGCCACCATCACCCTAATACCAAAACCTGACAAAGATGCTACAAAAAGAGAAAACTACAGGCCAATATCACTGATGAACATAGATGCAAAAATCCTCAACAAAATTTTAGCAATCAGAATCCAACAACACATTAAAAAGAGATTTCACTTTAAAATATGAATTTCTGCCTTTTTCACCAACACTGGAATATCTGCCAAAGCTGGTTCTGAATTCCATGGCAATTCCATGGCAGGGATCCATGGTTGCTGGGTAGCACCTAACATCTTTAGGTGGAGCATGCACTTTGCAATGTTTTCAGCCACCTGGGGCCTGCTTCCTCATTTATGTTCTCAATCTGGCATAAAAAAAGAATTTATGTAGTTTACAACCTCCTCCTTAATATCATCTTTTAGCACTTTTGTTTTTTTCCTTCTCAATACTCATTAGGGTCTTGTGAAGTGCCCTGAGTCTAAAGTAATGATTTTTTTTTTTAACCAATAGATAGAAGGATGGATTAATTTGATTAATTTCTTCTGAATACTTTGAAGTGAAGCATCAAAGAATCAATGTTTACCTCTTTAAATGTTCAGATTTGATTCTAGAATAAATAAAATGATACAAATTTCATTCAAAGGACAATTGCAGAGTGTTGGAACTTTGTGCTTACACAAAGACATATCACAGTCCATTTTATTCTTTTCTTAAAAGACATGTATTTAACATTAATATTATTTACCCCCTGGCATATAACAGTAAAAAGAAAAACGTTAGTTTTCCTTTCATTTGATTTTTAAGTGTAGATTTCTAATTAAAATACATTTGCACTATAAAAGAAGCTTTCATCCAAGGAAAATAAAATTTGAAACTGTTTTAGCATACTCAAATTTGTGCTTTCCAAAAAAAAATTTCCTTGAATTATTGCATTGCAATTAGTTGCTATGAAATAATCTAGTTTATGAAGTTCTGAAAAAAATTGCATATTAGCTTTGTATGAGTTATACAAGTAATTTGAAAACAATAAAAATAGTAAATTATATTGTTTATGAAATTTTAATTTGTGTCATCTACAACATCATTCAGATTTTTCAGAAAATAACTAGTATTTTGATTCTTTATGTAACTAAAAATTAGAAATGTGGTAAAGTCATGCTCACTTTATAGTTCTTAGTATCTCTTTGTCTTTGTTTTTTTTTTTTTTTTCTCTCACAAATACAACACACACAAACAACTGCAATGTCTTTTCCAATCAAAGTCTAAAGATTCTATAACTCACAGGATTTTTTGAAACAGCAAAAGAAAATTTAATGCAATGTTGTACTTTCTTAGAGACAGACTGTATACTCACATATATTGATGGTTAAAATGGAAAATATTTTCAAATGCTACACATGACAGTAATTTTCTATGAGTTTTGATAATGCATGCCTTTTGCCTCTCAGTTCAAGTTTATTTGGGTTTACCAGGTTGCTCCAGTGGTAAAGAATCTGCTGCCAGTGTCAGAGATGCAGACAGGAGATGCTGGTTCCATCCCTGGGTGAAAAAATCCTTAAAAACAATTCATAACAGTTACCTTTATACATAGAACTGTTTATCATATTTCCTGAAAATGAAAACCTAAAAACAGAATTTCAAAACTAGGAAGTAGTAATTTTTATTTCACAAGGTATATTATTTCATGGTATTAACATGATCCATATACAGTGTATAAAAAAAAAGGCCATCAATTTATTTATTTTAATGTTGTTTAGTTATTGAGTTGTGTTTAGCTCTTTTGCCATCTCGTGGAATACAGCTCACCAGGCTCCTCTGTCCATGAAATTTCCCAGGGAAGAATGCTGGAGTGGGTTGCAATTTCCTTCTCTTAGGGATCTTTCTGACTCAGGGATTAAATCTGCACCTCCTGCTTGGCAAAAAATACTACTGAATGTTTTGTTTTAGTGTTAAATGTTTTAGTGTTAATCTTTTTTCATGTTAAAAGTGACAGAAGATTCAAACTCCAATTGTGTTTGTGTGTTCTGTGTGAAAACTGACAAGTTGAATATAATATTTACATGAAAAATCAGATAGCCAAACATAGTCAAGATTACCCTATTGAAATAGAAAAATGGAGTGATATATATTAATGAATATCACTTTATTTTTTTTTTCATTTGCTACTTCATGTCCAATTCTTTGTGACCCTATTCACTGCAGCACGCCAGGCACCCCTGTCCTTTGCTAACTCCCAGAGTTTACTCACATTCATATTAGTTGAGTCGATGTTGTCATCCAATCATCTTGTCCTCTTTTGCCCCCTTTTCCTCCTGCCCTCAATCTTTCCAAATAACAGAATCTTTTTCAATGTATCCCAAGTATTGAACTTCAACATCAGTCCTTCCAATGAGTATTGAGGATTGATTTCCTTTAGAATTGAAGGGTTTGATCTCCTAGATGTCCTAGGGACTTATTCTAATATATATTGTGTTATTATCATCTAAATTACAACTTTCGCACATCTACTAATATACAATCTATGTGTAGGATATACACACTCTATAAAAGTTTCTTTAAATGCTTTTGAGAGCTTTGGTTTTTCCTATTTTACCCTATTCTGATTCCATATTCTTTTTCCCAGTAATGACCTCATATTACATTTGTAACCAAAAATAAGATTTTAAATAATAAAGCTAGAGTGAGTCTCAGTGAATCCTGCAGGCAGTTTCTCAGCAAGTTCTGTGGGACTTCAGTTAACCAGCATCTCAGTGGGTGTCCCAGCTACTTCCTTGTGGGCTCAGCACCCACCCACCCACCGCAAATGTAGCTGCCCATGAGTTTTCTCTACAGACAGGAGGCAGTCCTCTGCCAGCGGGCCTCCTCCTGTGGAACCTCAATCAACTTCTCTGCTAAGTGTCTCAGCCTCAGGTCAGGATGGGGAGCTGTGTTTGAGACATGAGAGTGAGGGAGGAATTCTTGCACTGATATCATCATTAAAGACATAAGACATACAAATCTTGAAATTATTTGTTCTAGTTCTGTGAAAAATGTGGCTGGTAGCTTGACAGGGATTTGAATCAGTTCTGATGAGATGGATGAAACTGGAGCCGATTATACAGAGTGAAGTAAGCCAGAAAGAAAAACACCAATACAGTATACTAACACACATATATGGAATTTAGGAAGAATGCAATGATGACCCTGTATGCAAGATAGGAAAAAAAGACACAGATGTGTATAACGGACTTTTGGACTCAGAGGGAGAGGGAGAGGGTGGGATGATTTGGGAGAATGGCATTCTAACATGTATACTATCATGTAAGAATTGAATCGCCAGTCTATGTCTGACGCAGGATACAGCATGCTTGGGGCTGGTGCATGGGGATGACCCAGAGAGATGTTACGGGGAGGGAGGTGGGAGGGGGGTTCATGTTTGGGAACGCATGTAAGAATTAAAGATTTTAAAATTTAAAAAATAAAAAAAAATAAAAAAAAGAAATAGGCAAAAACCTTGAATAGACATTTGTGCAAAGAAGATATATAGGCCAATAAGCACATGGCAAGATGCTAAGAATCGCTAATTACCAGAGAGATGTCAATCAAAACCACCGTAAGATACCACCTTGTTTCCATTAAGACGGCTACTATAAGAACAAAGAAAAGCCCCCAAACCTCAGAAATGAAGAAGTGTGGGTGAGAATATGTAGAAATTGGGAAACGTGCTCTTTTAGTAGAATGTAAATGGCTCAGCCTCTTTGGAAAATGGTATGATAATTGCTCAAAAACTTAAAAATATAATTCCATATGATCCATCAAAAAAAAAAAATAAAGACATAAGACAGACTTCCTCAGTGATCTATACAAAGAAATGGAGAAAAACAATAGAGTGGGAAAGACTGGCGGTGTCTTCAAGAAAATTAAAGATACCAAGGGAACATCTCATGCAAAGATGGGCTCAATAAAGGACAGAAATGGTATGGACCTATCAGAAGTAGAAGATATTAAGAAGAAGTAGCAAGAATACACAGAAGAACTGTACAAAAAAGATCTTCACAACCCAGATAATGGCAATGGTGTGACCATTCCCCTATAGCCAGACATCCTGGAACATGAAGTCAAGTGGGCCTTAGGAGGTATCACTGTGAACAAAGCTAGTGGAGGTGATGGAATTCCACTTGAGCTATTTCAAATCCTAAAAGATGATGCTGTGAAAGTACTGCACTCAATATACCAGCAAATTTCAAAAACTCAGGAGTGGCCACAGGACTGGAAAAGATCAGTTTTTATTCCAATCAAAAAGAAAGGCAATGCCAAAGAATGTTCAAACTATCATACTATTGCACTCATCTCACATGCCAGCCAAAAGTAATGCTCAAAATTCTCCAAGCCAGTCTTCAATACTACATAAACTGAGAACTTCCAGGTATTCAAGCTGAATTTTAAAAAGGCAAAGGAACCAGAGTGCAAATTGCCAACATCCACTGGATCATTGAAAAAGCAAGAGAGTTCCAGAAAAACATCTACTTCTGCTTTATTGACTATGTCAAAGCCTTTGACTGTGTGGATCACAACATACTGTGGAAAATTCTTAAAGAGATTGGAATACCAGACCATCTTACCTGCCTCCTAAGAAGTCAGCATGAAGGTAAGAAGCAACAGATAAATAAACATGGAACAGACTAATTCCAAATTGGGAAAGGAGTACATCATGGATATATATCGTCACCCTGCTTATTTAACTTCTATGCAGAGTACATCTTGTGAAATGCCAGGCTGGATGAAGCAAAAGATGGACTCAAGATTTCCAGGAGAAAAATCAATAAACTCAGATATGCAGATGATACTACTCAAATGGCAGAAAGAGAAGAACTAAAGAGCTTCCTGTTGAACGTGAAAGAGGAGAGTGAGAAAGTTGGCTTAAAACTCAACACTCAAAACACCAAGATTATGGAATCCATGCTAAATAATTGGATAAACAATGGACACAGTGACAGACTTTATTTTCTTGGGCTACAAAATCACTGTGGATGACTGCAACCATGAAATTAAAAGACTCTTGCTCCTTGGAAGAAAAACTGATCAAACTAGACAGCATATTACAAAGCAGAGATATCAATTTGCCAACAAAGGTCTGTCTAGTCAAAACTATGTTTTTCCATTAGTCACGTATGGATGTAAGAGTTGGACAATAAAGAAAGCTGAGAGCCAAAGAATTGATGCTTTTGAACTGTGGTGTTAGAAACCACTCTTGAGAGTCCCTTGGACTGCAAGGAGATCCAACCAGTCCATCCTAAAGGAGATCAGTCCTGGGTGTTCATCAGAAGGACTGATGTTGAAGCTGAAACTCCAATACTTTGGCCACCTGATGCAAAGAGATGACTCATTTGAAAAGACCCTGATGCTGGGAAATATTGAGGGCAGGAGGAGAAGGGGACCACAGAGGATGAGGTTGTTGGATGGTATCACTGACTCAATGGACATGAGTTTGAGTCTACTCCGGGAATTGGTGATGGACAGGGAGGCCTGGCATTGTGCACTCCATGGGGTCACAAAGATTCGGACATGACTGAGTGACTGAACTAAACTGAACTGAAGTATAAACCAAGCAACTAAAATAGTGGCTGCTTTCTGTCTGGTATTACAGTAAGTCCCTTATGTACAAATGAGTTTCATTCTGAGAGCACATTCACAAATGCAATTTGTTAAGCCCAACAAAGCTAGCCTAGGTACCCAACTGACAGAACTGACTATGTAGTACTGTACTGTAATAGGTTTATAATATTTTAAACACAAATAATATGTAAAAATAAATACAAAAATGAAAATATTTGTAATCTTATAGGACAGTATCCTGAAATTACAGTAGTATGGTACAATATCTGGCACACAGGAGCTGTCATCCAGTGAGCAGGCAAGAAGAGTCACTGACTGGAGGAAAGAGAGGAGTGTGATTTTCCCATTTCTCATCTCTAAGTCTTGTTGTTGTTCAGTCTCTCATCCATGACCGACTCTTTTTGACCCCATGGAATGCAATGCACTATGCTTCCCTGTCCTTCACCATCTCCCAGAGCTTGCTCAGACTCATATCTATTGAGTCGGTGATGTCATCCAACCGTCTCATCCTCTGTCATCCCCTTCTCCTCCTGCCTTCAATGTTTCCCAGGATCAGGGTTTTTTCTAATCCCTAAGTCTACCAAGCAGCTAATGCCACTGCTCTGCATGGGGCCAATACTTCCTCTTCACAACATTACATTTTAATGTATATACTAAGTCTTTCAAAAGATCCAATTGATGGTTGAAAATATGTTTGTGAATTTATGTCATTTCAAGTAATCAAAAAGAAACAGGAGGTCAAGTGAGTTCCTAAAGAAGCAATTTTTCTTGTGACTGAAAATTTCAAAATTAGTCTGTGTGTTCTTCTACATTAGTAAAATAAACAAAGTGAATCTTCCTATTTCATTTGTGAAATCTTTTCTGTGGATGGTTAACATAATGAATTAATTTGATTCATCTTCAAAGTAATTTAAAGATTTACAGTGTAAATGCACTAAAGCAGAATTAAAATGTAAAAAATGTCATGGATATCTATAAAACAAGAAAATTCCAGAAAACTTCTGCTTCATGATTTTTCTAAAGCCTTTTACAGTGTTTGTCACACAAGCTGGAAAATTTTTAAAGAGATGGAAATTCCAGATTTAATAACCTGGCTCCTGAGAAACTTGTATGCAGGTAAAGAAGCAAGAGTTAGAAGGGGACATGGAGCATCAGATTGGTACAAAATTGAGAAAAAGGTACATCAAGACTGAATATTATCACATTGCTTATTTAACTTCTATGTAGAGTACATCATGAAAAATGCCAGGTTGGATGAATCACAAGCTGGACTCAAGATTACTGGGAGAAATATCAATAATCTCATATATGCAGATGATACTACTTTAACAGCAGAAAGGGAAGAGTACCTAAAGAGCCTCTTGATGAAGGTGAAAGAGTAGAATTAAAATTCTTGCTTAAAACTCAACATTCAAAAGCTAAGATCATGGCATCCTGTCCTATCACTACATAGCAAATAGAAAGGGAAAACGTGGAACCAGTGACAGGTTTTCTCTTCTTGGGCTCCAAAATCACTGTGGACAGTGACTGCAACCGTGAAATTAGAAGACATTTGCTTCTTGGAAGGAAAAACTATGGCAAATCTAGTTAGCATATTATTAAAAAAAAAAAAAAAGACATTACTTTGTTGACAAAGTTATGGTTTTTCTAGCAGCCATGGGCAGAGTTGAGCTGGACCGTAAAGAAGGCTGAGCACCGAAGAACTGATGTTTTCAAACTGTGTTTCTGGAGAAGACTCCTGAGAGTTCCTTGGACTGCAAGGAGATCAGTCACTCCAAAAGGAAATCAACTCTGAAAATTCACTGGAAGGACTGATGCTGAAGCTGAAGCTCCAATACTTTGGCCACCTGGTAAGTAGAACTGACTCATTGGAAAAGACCCTGATGCTGGGAAAGATTGAAAGCAGGAGGAGAAGGGGACAGCCAAGGATGAGATGGTTGGATGGCATCATCGACTCAATTGACATGAGTTTGAGCAAACTCTGGGAGATAGTAAAGGACAGGGAAGCCTGGCGTGCTGCAGTTCATGGGATTGCAAAGAGTCAGACAGGATTGAGCAACTGAACAACAGCGAGTATAAAAAAAAGGTTAATTCTTGGATCAAAACACTGCTAGAGCTACATTCTAGTGCAAAGCATTACATATTATTTGCTTATACACACTGTCTATACAATGTCACTAAAGGATTTGGAATCATGGCTTTTATATTTTCCCTGTTTTATTTTATTTTTCCACAAGGTTTTATTGTTGTTGTGTTTTTTTTTCCTGAGTGTGGAATTCTGAATATTGAAAAATTTTATCAAAAATTATTAAAGGGGTATTTAGAAATAATACCCTCCATTCATGCATCTCCCACTCTCATTTATATAAAAAAATTTTTCTCTCTTCATTTGATTGTAAGAAACAGAATAATACTTTTAAACTTTTCCTTTCAAATCCAGTCTTTGTGTAGATTCAAGCTCATATATATTTACAGTATGAAGAAAGATAGGAACTAACCATTTTCAAAGCTGACATTCTTTTCTGCATGCTTTTTTCTCTGCAAGGATTTAGAGTTAGTACCCATGATCATTAAAATTTTATACATAACACAGCATTCTTATTCAAAAAAAGTGTTCATACAAAAACCTGCCATTCAACTAGATGACAATTTTATAAGCCACTTCTTTCTTTGCTTGACAGCCTATTTATCCCACTATATAAAATCCTTGAAGGAAGGTTTGCCATAAATGATAGTGTGTTTCACAGGTCGTGTTATTTGCGATTTGTCATTCTTCATTTTGCAGGAAATGGTTCATGATGTCAACAACACCTGAGCGATATATTAACACTCTTTGCATGCTTTGTGAATAGATTTTTATTTTAATTTTGATGACAGTCAAGACAAACTATAAGTTGTTCTCATTAGTTACACATTGTAAAAAAAAAAAAGACATGCATTAAACTGCATGTTTTATTACATTGTGATATCTCACAATGTAGAGACATTGGTAGAGAAACATACTTTTGATTATTTATAAATTCATTAATATGTGCATCAATTCTGTCAACATGCTTATATCAAATACATGATAAATTCAAGAAAAAGTAATTTAGGTAACAAGTGATGAAAACTGTGAGATAGTTTCTACTCTTGTAAATCTCAGGAAAAGTAAGAAAAACAAATATAAAATCATGCATTTTAAATGTGAGCATTTTTGTTTCTGCATATGTGTGCTGCTAGAATCACCTGCTCATCTCCTTCCTCTATGAACACGTTTGCGGTGTTGACACATGAAGATTCCAGTTCCCATTATATTAATACATTCTTCACGTTATAGCCTCATACAGAAGGGAAGAGACAGAGTCACATGTCTGGGTTATGGCCAGACATGTGACTCAAGCTCAACCAACTGCACATTCACCCTTTCCATATGGCCTTTCAAAGTGGGTCTTTTGGCTCAAGAATTGGGAGTGTTTTGTATTGTTGGGTCATCACCATGGTGACAGCAGTAATTGCCCTGGAAGTCCCAGCATGGCAGCTGTGGTCTTGGCAGAGGCAATGGTGGTAACATCTTGAATGGAATAAAGCTGCTGTGTGTCCTTCTCCATAAATTCTACTTTCTGGCCTCCATGGACATGTGCCTTGTTATAATTCCAGGATTGCTATCTCATTGAATCCATTTACATCTGTTTCCAAAGTACTTCCCTTTCCCATCTGCCAAAACACAAACAAACATATCTAGGGACAGAAAGAGTGGCTAAAGTGATTTTCATAGCTTAAAATAAAATTTGCTGAACAATAGTTTTTGTCCCCAAAGAGTGAGATTAAGATAAAAATAATACAATCTCTTTTCATGTATGTATATGATAACAGTCCAAAGCAATTTGATTTCATGTTTTCTTAAATCTATTTCTTCATTCATTAAAACATGTAACATGACAAGGAAAATGAAAAGACTGTATATTGTCACTCAGTTTATTTAAATTATATTCAGAGTACATCATACAAAATGCCAGGCTGGATGTGTTACAAGCTGGAATCAAGATTACTGGGAAAAACATCAACAACATCAGATGATGCCATCAACCTCAGATGGTACCAGCAGATGATACCACTTTAATGGGAGAAAGCAAGGAGGGACGAAAGAGCTTCTTGATGAGGGTGAAGATGTAGAGTGAAAAAGCTGGCTTAAAACAATATTCAAAACACAAAGATCACCCAGTTCCATCACTTCATGGCAAATAGATGAGCAAACAATGGAAACAGCGACAGACTTTATTTTCTTGGGCTCCAAAATCACTGCTGATGGTGACCTTGCTGTGCTGTGCTTAGTCACTCAGTTGTGTCCACTCTTTTCAACTCTGTGGACTGTGGCTCTCCCTAATAATGAAAGAATTTATAGCTTCTCATGTTCATTTTCTTTAAAGGTTCAGTATAGTTTACATACCTTGTTATGTTTGGTTCTGCAAGTCCTTAATTTCTAAATAGGCATTTTAATAGTGTTTTTCTTTCAGAATAATTAGAGCTATTTATATGAGTTCTGTACTATAATTTCCTACTGGTTATTGTATTATTAAGCTTATTAATTTCTCAAGTTATTGCACTGAGGTCAGAAACTGTGGTCTTTATCTACTTTTAATAATTGATTAAAGGTTATCTATCGCTTTGAGAACATAAATTTTGAATGTTTTTAAGACATTTGGGAGTTCTTTACATGTTTATCTAGTTTAATTTTAAATTTCAGTATAAATCTATTAACTCAGACTTGTTAGTTGTGTTCTTCAACATCTACATCATTTTTAATTGTCTATAAACTTTATTGAAATCATCTGAGAGGTGAGATAATTGTGGATCATGAATTTCTCCATTTTAATATTACTATTGCCCATCCTTATTTTTTTGGTTATTGTTGTTATTTGTTTTCTTTTATTAAGTGAAGAAAGATCTCTTTACCCTTCTGCCAGTCAAAATCTCTTTGGCACATTCAGGCTATACATGAAAGGAATGAAACCCAAGGTCATGAACTTATCCCAAGTTTCAGAGAATAGTCATTTTCTCTCCAAGGATTCTTTTTTTTAATTGAAGTATATTTGATTTATGATATTGTGTTAGTTTCAGGTGTATGGCAAAGTGATTCAGTTATATATTTATATGAATAAATGGATATATATATTCTTCTTAAATTCTCTACCATTATAGATTATAAGATATTGAATATGGCCCCCTAAGTACATAGCTGGCAGCTATGCCCAATCAGTCTCTCCTTGACCCAGAGAAAGGATTTTCCACATTGATGTCACCAACAGGTTCAATTCTATTTATGACTATGCATAATCAGTGAAAAATAAAAATGCAGTGCTCTTTATTCAAAAATTCCTCAGAATTTCAAGACAGTAACAATAGAGCATTACATAAAGTGTTTGGTCCTTTTGTCTGGGACATGACTGACTGCACTGAGTATTTTTCCACAAAGGTGGCTCTTCCTGTAGCTCCTTTTTCAGTGGTAATGTTTCCATCTCCTACTTCAGCCACTTCAAGAGAAATATGAGGGAAAAGTGGATTTAATCGCTTTTGCAATCAATGATTTTCAATTTTAACATACAATGGAGTAAAATCTACAGAGCCAAAGACATAATTGAAGTTCAATAGCCAAAATAAACCTCTAAGTTGTTAGATACTTTTGATTTAATATATATACAGGATTCTTTATTGAAGTACATCTCCAACTTAAGAAATTTAAATGATTTAAAAGTCAAATTATGTTTGGGAGTAAAATAATATATTTAAAATGCATACAATTTAACTTTTTGCTTATTTATAATTTTATTTTGATTTTAATCTCATATTACATTACAAAGTTTTTTCTTAGTTATATAATTGTTTTAAATTTCAGTAATGTGCTATTTCTTATTGCTATTAATATGTTTTATTTCAAAAACTTTGTTATGTTGATGACTGGTGATGGAGGACTAAATGCAAATTATCTATGAATTATTTGTATTAGGATTATCTACATGTAAGCACTGATGACTAAGAGTTAGTTAATGCTAAATTAATTGTTTACCATTTGCTATTTATGTTTTTTCTATTGATATAATTTTATTGATAAATGAATCTGTTGCAATTTCAAAACTAGAAAAAATATATTGCCATGTCTTCTCAATGTAAGTGTATTACTTAATTTTTAAGTCCAAATGCATCATAATTCAAAGTTAATTGCAAAGACTTTGTGTTAAATGATCCCAACTTATCTTGCTCTTTGTATTTATAAGCTCTTTAACCTTGCATGTATTCAAGATATCACAGTAGCCTTAAAAGCTTATTACAAATGATGGCTTTTTCACTTAGATTAATCTGCTACTGTGATACAAAGGGTGTTTTATTAAATATTCATTTTCTTCTATCAGCACTGATATTAGTAATTTAAGTTTGGCCATAGAGTAATCAATTAAAGTAAAGCATGCTGTGTGAACACTAAATTTAACACATTAATTTAATCTATTTTGGCTATTCCTGCTGTCTCGCAAATCATTTCTAAGGTTGCAACACATTTGTCAAGGTTTCTAATAGAAAAATATTCCACAGTGGCAAGGCCTATGCTAAATAAACATAAGATTTATGGATTAAAAAATATTTAGATTTAATTTCTATAAATTGATATTTTTATAATATCACAGAATACATACAATAAAACAGCTAAATACTTTAAAATTTTGCTTATTGTTGTGGAAAATGGCTGTGTAAGGTTAATCATAGGAGGTATACAAATGATTATATAAGAAGAGCACAAAATTTAATTAACTCTGTGATAAATCAAGGATAGTGAAAAGACAAGCCACATTTTAGAGCTGAAGTGTAACTGGAATTGTGTCCAAGTGTCATCTTTACCTTTGAGATAGGATTTTTTTTCATATTCCTAGTCAGCCCTGAATATTCATTGAAAGGATTATTGGCCGCATGTGTGTGTGTGCTAAGCCTCCTTAGTCGTGTCCAACTCTTTATAACCCAATGGACTGTAGCCCTCCAGGCTCCTCTGTCCATGGGGATTCTCCAAGCAAGAATACTGGAGTGGGTTGTCATGCCCTCCTCCAGGGGATCCTCCCGACCCAAGGCTCAAACCTGTATCTCTTATGTCTCCTGCATTGACAGGAGGGTTCTTTACCACTAGGGCCACTGGGAAGCCCATAGTTTAGTCACCTAATGCAAAGAGCAGAATCATTGAAAAAGACTGATGCTGGGAATGATTGAAGGCAAAAGAAGAGGGTGGCAGAGGATGAGATGGTTAGATAGCATCACTGACTCAATGAACATGAATTTGAGCGAAGTCTGGGAGATAGAGGAGGTCAGAGGAGCCTGGCATGGTACAGTCAGACATGACTGGCAAAGTCATGGCAAAGGGCCAGGCAAAGAGTCAGACATGACTTAGCGACTGAACAACAATAAAGTAAGCAGGTGTCGTTATTTCAATGGGATATAAAGGACAAGAGACTTTACAAACAATATTGTCTGAAACCTTAGGAATCACTATTGCAAATCCTTAAGCTGATAATAAAAATTTGACTCTGGTAAATGTACTTGTATCCTAGGGAATTTAATTTTACCCTGAAAGACATTTGTCCTTTGCCCTTGACTTCAGGAGATTATCTCCTTTGGAATTTTATGCTTGACAGGAACTTTTGACCACAGCAGATTAAGGCTGATGTTGACACGATAGGAAGACCAATGATGTGGTTCAGATTAGGGCTTTGGGTTCTAAAATATCACTTGAAATGGAGACTGAGATCAACCAGGGGACAAGGGGAACCCCGGCAGTGACTGAATACTGAAGCTGAATGCCTGGGTGGGCTCCCCTGGTTCACAATGCCCCGGTTCCCTGAAACCTTAGGGAACTGTCACATTTGGATACCAGCAAAGCAGCACATCCTGATTCCACAGAGAGAGGACTATTTAGTACTCTAAATAGTTTAGAGGCATTTAGTACTTCTCTAAACACTGCTGTATGTGTTCTTTTTTTTTTTTTCCTCTCAGCTAATTTTAATCTGTATCCATTCTTTGTGATTAACCATAAGCAGACTCTAGTGAGTTCTGTCCTGGACTTGAAATTAGTGTCAGAAGGGAAGACAGTCTTGTTTTGTTTAGGACTGTGTTCCCGCTAACTTTGTATTTTGTTTAAATGCTTGTGTACTACACATTACATTGGTTTAAAACATAATATGCTATTTTTTCTAACGCTGTACAAATAAACTTAAATCTGTTAATGTAAAACGATCCATAAAAATTGAACAAAGAACCATATACATAAAACAAGTGGTACATTAAATGTAACAGATATTTCCAGTGGTTTTAATCTTGCCATCTAAACCTATTTAAACATGCATATTCACCTTTGGAAAACTAGGAGGTAGAGATTTAAAACTCTGTTGTCTTATTGAAGATTTTAAAGTCTCTGTGTATAACATTTATAATGATCTTGGCTTATATTTTTTAGTTTCCTTTATTTCATTAAACTTTTGTTACTTAAGCTGAACTCTCCACAGCCAATTCATAAATCAGAATTTCTATTAATATTTCACTTTCAGTTTTAGTCAAATATTTAAATTGTACTGTACTCTCACTGGATTTTGAAAGAACTCAGAATCTTTGTGCAACTGACAGCAAATTCTATTTCCTGTCACAATTACCTTGTGTATATAGTAAATAATTTAGTACACTTCTCATTAACATTTTCAGTTCATTCTCACCTTCATCCTTTGCTCTAACATGACAATCTCTTATAAATGAAGGCTATTTCCAGAAATCTCCTTCTGCTTTCTTAATTCAAGCCTATTATTCTTAAACTAGAAAGCATAATTGTTTATTTCTTTTTGTCTGTGTTTTGTTGAGCACAATGCTAACCGCAATGAACATAAACTCTGCCTTCAGCAGAAGTCTTCGGGAGGAAAAATAAGCAAAAATTATAGAGGCCTGTAATATGTTCTATGATGGATTAAATAGAAAGAACATATCAGAATGATCTAGCAAACCAAGGACAATGGAAAGTTCTGTAACTACTTCCCAGATAAAGTGCTATCTAAGCAACATTCATTGGCAACCTATAAAACAAATTTTAAAACACAGCCCTAGTCAATTAGGTAAGCTCTGAGGAACATTTGCCTTTGATTTTACACCTATGATTCCTTAAGCTGTATTTCCATTCTAAGAGTATCCATAATAGACTACACCAATGTTTATTTCTAACCCCCAATTCATTTTCCAAACAAGTTCAATCCTTCCTTTCCCTTTTCAGGCTTCCCAGGTGGCACTAGTGGTAAAGAACCTGCCTGCCAATGCAGGAGAGGTAAAAGACATGGGTCTGAAAGATACCCTGAAGGAGGAAATGGCAACCTACTCCAGTATTCTTGCCTGGAGAATCACATGGACAAAGGAACCTGGCAGGTTACAATCCACAGGGTAACAAAGAGTGGGACCCAACTGAAGCAACTTAGCATGGACGCATGCAAGCAATATCCAGACTGAAATTGAGCCTTAAGTTCAGCTTTTCAAGACAGAAGATCTCCTGGAGAAGGAAATGGCAACCCACTCCAGTACTCCTGCCTGGAAAATCCCACGGACAGAGGAGCCTGGTAGGCTACAGTCCATGGGGTCGCAAAGAGTTGGGCACTACTAAGCAACTTCACTTGTCACTTGGCGCTCACCTGTAATACTAGCTACTTGGAAGGCTAAGGCTGTTGGATCACTTGAGGGAAGATCTCCTGGAGAAGGAAATGACTGCCCACTCCAGTATTCTTGGCTGGAGAATCCCATGGACAGAGGAGCCTAGGAGGCTACAGTCCTGGGATCACAAAGAGTCAGACATGACTGAGTGACTAATTTTCACTTTCTTTTCTCTGTTCAGTTCACCACTGAAACTACTCTGACAAAGACAATGGTCTATTTTCAATCTTCTGATTACATTGAGTGAGTGTTAAGTGGCTTACAGTTGTGTCTGACTCTTTGTGATCCTATGGACTGTAGCCCTCCAGGCTCCTCTGTCCACGGGATTTTTCAGGCAAGAATATTGGAATGGGTTACCATGGCCTCTTCCAGGAGATCTTCTCCGCCCAGGGGTCCAACCTGCATCTCTCAACATCTACATTGGCAAGCAGGTTCTTTACCACTAGTTCCACCTGGAAAGCCTTCTGATTATATTACCTCTAAGAAATATCCTTTCACAGATTTCATATCTAGAGCTAAATATATAATCTTTCAATGAAAATGATTTGAAGTTGATCCCTCAGTTCTAGTATTCTTAAAATCATATTCATTAACTTCTTAGTAACACATTTAATATTGATTTCCACAACATTACTTTCCTAATTGTTCTGTTTCTATTGAAGTGTTCCTTATTTTTAATAATGGTAAAATACAAATAGATTTTACTATCTTGACCATTAAGTGTCCAGTTTAGTAGTGTTTGATGTATTTACATATATCACCAATCTTCAGAAGTCTTTCTGTTTTAAAAAATTGAAACTCTATAACCACTAAGTGACAATTTCCCATTCCAATCTCTTCCAGCCCCTGGCAAACACTAGTCTTCTGTCTATAAGAATTTGGTTAGTCAAATTAAATCATATAATTGAAATTGTACAATATTCATCGTCTAGTGATTGGTTTATTTCACTCTATCATGTTCTCAATGAACATTCAAGTTGTACCATGAGTCAGAACTTTCTTCCTTTTAAAGGCTGAATAATTTTTTTATAATATATATACACAACACAGGTTTATACACTCATCAATTGGTGGACAACAGGTAATTTCTATTTTTTAACTGTGTGAAGCATGCTGCTGTGAACCTGAGGAGACATGATTGAGTCCCTGCATTCAATTATTTTGGAAACATGTCCAAAATGGGATTGCTAGATTATATGGAGATGATATTTTCAGTTTTTATAAGAAACCGCTGTTCTATTTTCCATAGTAGTTGCACCACTTTATATTCCCACCAGCAGCATAAAGTGGATCCGATTTCTAGACATTCTCAGTAACATGTACTGTTTTTTGTTTTTATGGTAGTAGCAATCCTAGTGGATGTGAGGTAACTTCTCATTGTGTTTTTAGTTTGCATTTCCTTAATAATTAGTGATGTTGATCACCTTCTTACATGCTTCTTGGACATTTGTACAACTTTGGAGAAATAGCTATTCAAGTCCTTTGATCATTTTTTAACTTTATTTTTTCTTTTACAGTTTTGTTTTACTGTCGACTTTTTAGGAGTTCTTTACATATTCTAATATTAGCCTCTTTTAAAAAAAATTTATTATTTTTGCTGTGCTGGGTCTTCATAGCTACATGTGGGCTTTCTCTAATTGTGGTGAGAGTGGTCTACTCTTCATTGCAGTGCACGAGCTTATCACTGCAGTGATTTCTCTTGTTGCAGAGAACAAGCTCTAGGCACCCAGGTTTCAATAGTTATAGTGTCCAGGCTCAGTAGTTGTTGCTCATGGGCTTATTTGCCCCACAGCATATGGGATCTCCAGGATCAGGGAGCAAACCCCTGTCCCTTGCATTGCAAGGTGGATTCTTAACCAATGGACCACTGGGGAAGCTCTTAAAGAGAGAAGTCACTCAGTCATGTACTACTCTCAGGCTCCTCCATCCATGGGATTTTCCAGGCAAGAGTACTGAAGTAGGTTGCCATTTCCTTCAGGGAATCTTTCCGACCCCAAGGATCAAACCCAGGTCTCTCACATTGCAGCAGATGCTTTAACATCTGAGCCAGCAGGGAAGCTCTTAGCCTATTATATATAATTTGAAAATATTTTCTCCCAGATCATGGGCAGCCTTTTGATCTACTGATTGTATCTTTTTGAGAGAGTCAGTTCCTAGGCAGGTTGATAAGAAGTTCGGGGTCCATGAGGTGGAGATAGGGATCTGGAATTCTCAAGGAGGAGGAAAAGACAAACATTATTTTTTTATCTACATTACTTCAGTTCAGTTCAGTTCAGTTCAGTCACTCAGTCTTGTCCGACTCTTTGTGACCCCATGAATAGCAGCACGCCAGGCCTCCCTGTCCATCACCATCTCCCGGAGTTCACTCAGACTCACGTCCATTGAGTCAGTAATGCCATCCAGCCATTTCATCCTCGGTCGTCCCCTTCTCCTCCTGTCCCCAATCCCTCCCAGCATCAGAGTCTTTTCCAGTGAGTCAACTCTTCGCATGAGGTGGCCAAAGTACTGGAGCTTCAGCTTCAGCATCATTCCTTCGAAAGAAATCCCAGGGTTGATCCCCTTCAGAATGGACTGGTTGGATCTCCTTGCAGTCCAAGGGACTCTCAAGAGTCTTCTCCAACACCACAGTTCAAAAGCATCAATTCTTCGGCGCTCAGCCTTCTTCATTGTCCAACTCTCACATCCATACATGACCACAGGAAAAACCAGAGCCTTGATTAGACAGACCTTAGTCAGCAAAGTAATGTCTCTGCTTTTGAATATATAATCTAGGTTGATCATAACTTTTCTTCCAAGGAGTAAGTGTCTTTTAATTTCATGGCTGCAGTCACCATCTGCAGTGATTTTGGAGCTCAAAAAAATAAAGTCTGACACTGTTTCTACTGTTTCCCCATCTATTTGCCATGAAGTGATGGGACCAGATGCCATGATCTTCGTTTTCTGAATGTTGAGCTTTAAGCCAACTTTCTCACTCTCCTCTTTCACTTTCATCAAGAGGCTTTTTAGCTCTTCTTCACTTTCTGCCATAAGGATGGTGTCATCTGCATATCTGAGGTTATTGATACTTCTCCCAGCAATCTTGATTCCAGCTTGTGCTTCTTCCAACCCAGCGTTTCCCATGATGTACTCTGCATAGAAGTTAAATAAGCAGGGTGACAATATACAGCCTTGATGTACTCCTTTTCCTATTTGGAACCAGTCTCTTGTCCATGTCCATGTTGCTTCCTGACCTGCATACAGATTTCTCAAGGGGCAGGTTAGGTGGTCTGGTATTCCCATCTCTTTCAGAATTTTCCACAGTTTATTGTGTTCCACAGTCAAAGGCTTTAGCATAGTCAATAAAGCAGAAATAGATGTTTTTCTGGAACTCTCTTGCTTTTTCCATGATCCAGCAGATGTTAGCAATTTGATCTCTGGTTCCTCTGCCTTTTCTAAAACCAGCTCAAACATCAGGGAGTTCATGGTTCATGTATTGCTGAAGCCTGGCTTGGAGAATTTTGAGCATTACATTACTAGCATGTGAGATGAGTGTAATTGTGTGGTAGTTTGAGCATACTTTGGCATTGCCTTTCTTTGGAATTGGAATGAAAACTGACCTTTTCCAGTCCTGTGGCCACTGCTGAGTTTTTTAAATTTGCTGGCATATTGAGTGTAGCACTTTCACACCATCATCTTTCAGGATTTGAAACAGCTTAACTGGAATTCCATCACTTCCACTAGTTTTGTTTTTAGTGATGCTTTTGAAGGCCCACTTGACTTCACATTCCAAGATGTCTGGCTCTAGATTAGTTATCACATCATCATTTTTAAGGGACCAGACCTGAGCTATGACAGACTCAACAAGCTATACTAGGCCTAAGATTCAGATTCTTGTAAAACCTGAGTCATGATTCCAGGAAACCACACCCTGGGAAAGTCCCCACTGACACCAAACCTGAGCCAATCTGGATAGGGATGGGGGATTTGAAAATTGCGTGGGCGCCTAAGGCTCAGCCAATCATTACCCGTCAGCTGTACTAAGAACCACCTGTATAAAAGCAGCCGTGATTCAGAGCTTGGGGCTCTTGTCAAGACTCCACTGCGCTGGATGAGATGGGAGCCCTAGCTCGAGCTAGCAATAAAACCCCTTTATGCTTTTGCATTGCTGTGGACATCTTATTCTCTCAGTTTTGGGGACTTGGACTTCGGGCATAACATCATGATTATCTGGGTCGTGAAGATATTTTTTGTACAGTTTTTTAGTAAGGATTATATAACAATCATGTATCTTGTTGAGGACAGTTTCTCCTTCTTGAAAATCTTCTGACTAATCATGTTATCTTAAAATGTATATTATGGGAGTGGGTCTGGTAAGATCTTTCTATTGTTAGCTCTAATCCTGTCATCTTCAAATGTAAATTGTGAGAGTGGGTCTAGAGAGGTCTTTACACTTTGAGACATTCTTTTGATTTATTGTAATAATCAATTTAAAAAGTATATAATTCTTTTGCTAGACTAGTGAGGGGTGCACTCTCCATTCCTCTTCTGATGTCTATGTCAGAAGCTTTCTCTGTCTCTTTTCTTACTTTAATAAAGTGAAGTTGCTCAGTCGTGTCCAACTCTTTGGACCTCATGGACTGTTGCCTACCAGGCTTATCAGTCCATGGGATTTTCCAGGCAAGAGTACTGGAGTGGGTTGCCATTCCGTTCTCCAGGGGATCTTCCAGACCCAGGGATTGAACCCAGGGCTCCTGCGTTGTAGGCAGACACTTTACCCTCTGAGTTGCCGGGGAAGCTTTAATAAAACTGCTACAAAAAAGCTCTTGAGTGATCAAGCCTGGTCCTTGGTCCAAAAGCTAAATCTTCTTGGGAGAGACACAGTTAACCATAAAGTGTCACCTTCATGTACACAGTTTTAAATTTTGATGCAATCCAAATCACCTATTATTATTGTTGTTATTTTTATGACATGTGTTTTTGATGTCCCAGGCAAGAAATCATTTCCAAATTCAATATGAAGAAACCACTATCCATGTTTTCGTCTAAGATTTTTGTAGTTTTAACTTTTATTTTTAGGCATCTGACTCATTTGAACTAGTACTTTTATATAGTTTAAAGTAAATTTCCAAGTTTATTTATTTTTTCCAATGTGGATATATAGTTTTCCCAATGCCATTTGTTGAAAAGACTGTCCTTTTCCCATTAAATGATCTTGGTCAAAAATCACTGGGTCACACATATGAGGATTTACTTCTGAGCTCTTTATCCTATTTCACTGGTCTGTATACCTGTTTTTATGCCAATTTCATGCTGTTTTGATTAGGTCAGCTTTTAATTAACTGAAATCAGAAAGTGTGAAACTTCCAACTTTGTTCTTCTTTTTCAAAGTTTTCATTCTTGAAGGTCTTTTGAGATTCTCTATAAATTTTAGATTTTTTCTATTTTTACAAAAAAAAATCAATGGGATTTTAATAAGAATTGTATTGAATCTATAGATTGAACAATTTGAGTGATATTGATATCTAATATCATTAATTTTCACAATTCATAAACGGGGATATTTTTTTCTATTAATTTCTCTTCTTTAATTTCTCTTAGCAAAGTTTTATAGTTTTCAGGGCACAATTCTTTTGCCACCTTGGTTAAGTTTAGTTCCAAGTATTTTTTTTTTTTTATGTGATTGTAAACGGAATTATTTTCTTTATTTCTTTTTCAGATTACTCATTGTTAATGTATAATAACACAACTGAGTTTCTGTGTTAATTTTATATCCTGCAACTTTCCTGAATTCATTTATTAGTTCTAACAGATTTATGTGGAATTTTCAATATTTTCTACCAGTACAGTTATAAAGTGAAGAGTTATACTACTTTTTCTTTTCAATTTGGAATCTTCCCTTAACTCTTATGGAGAAGGAAATGGCAACCCTCTCCAGTACTTCTTGCCTTGAAAATCCCATGGACAGAGGAGCTTGGTGCAGGCTATTATCCATGGGGTCGCAAAGAATCGGGCATGACTGAGCGACTTCACTTAATTCTTTTAAATTCGCCGGTCCACTTAGCTTCCAAATATGATGACCATAGCAGTGCTAAACTCCTCACTGGGCACTTAGCTGGTCCTGGAAGTGAGGTAGCTCTCCAGATGTGGCACATTTGCATAAGCTTTTCTGCAACACCTCTCCCACGTCATTTCTGCACTTCAGCAAGGGGATGGACATGGTTTCCTGTATTCCCTTTCAATTTATGACTTAGCTACTTACACTGCTATCTCGGGAGACTTCTTACTGATTCTTCCTCTGATTTGCCATGCTGCTCAACTTCTGACACAGTTATATAAGGTTTCATAGTAAATTCCTTAATCCACAATACATATTTAGGTTCTGCTTCCCTGAATGAATCTTGTCTTATACAAAAATCTAAGTTATCTTACTTAGCATTGCCTGTGAAGAAACAGTTGAAGGAAGTTGGAAAGGCAATAAGAATATTGTTTATGGAGGCTGAAAATAAGGTGGATTATGTTATGTATGGAGGAGTGTTTGCAACACTATGACCTTTTAATGTGGCTTATAGAAAATGTATCTAACCTAGTGCTTGTGATGTTAAAGAATAAAACTCTCCCACACTCAGCTTAGCTAGCAGGAGTAGGAAAATACTTTTCAAATTAAAAAAAGGTCTTAGTATTAAATAAAAATCCTAATCAGGGGCAATGCCAGCAAAATATCATGATAAAACTAATGGTACTGATTAAGGACTTTTTAATAAAACATTTTACTAAAAAATAAAAGTCTTGCATTATGGACTCATTTAACTATCTGAAAGGACTGCAAAGATTATAAGCAACAAGTGACACAGTGTTCTGACCCTTAGACCAAAGTGCCCTGTCTCAGAAAGGTTTCTTGGTATGGTTTCTGTCTAATGGAGAGAATGACATTAAGACATCCACAGAGTTTTTAGGAGAATTGTGTAAACAGTAGTACCAACAGTTTAGACTAAAAGAGACAGAGGCACTTTAAAATGAAAAAGAGTCTCAGGTCCTCCAAAGGGGAAAAACTACTCAGACTGAAGCACAAGACGATTCTTTGTGGAAAGAAAATAAAAGCAAATAAGAATGAATAATAAAACAGAAGTAAGAGTCCAAGGTTGGTGCTAGGAACTTAATTATTCTGAAGGATCAGATCAGCATCCTAAGCAACGTTCATTACCTTCTTTCAGAGCAGGGGGAATTGGTAACGTGCCAGACCCAATTTCAGAATTACTGTGAAACAATCATTTTTGTGAGAGGGTCTTTTGATATGCCTATTGTGTGCCTTCCATTCCAATGTTTTAAAAATAAGTGTGTTTACTGAAGCTCTCCCTTTCCGATATGTAGTAGGATGAATGGTGTCCTCCAATCCCAATATATCTCCATATCCTAATTCCCAAATTATGAATATCCTTTTTTATGGCAAAAGTTATATATATATATATATATATATATATATATATATATATATATATTTTTTTTTTTTTTTTTTTGCAAAGGTTTTGAATAAGATAGGGATCTTGAGAGGGGACGCTTATCTTGAATTGTCTGGGTATGCTGCCTCATCACAGGTATTCCCACAAAAAATGACAGAGGGAGATGAGTGAGAGACAAATGAAGAAAGGGAAAGTTAGGCAGAAAGGGAGGTAGGCTGAGGCAGGAAATATCAGTAGCCACAAAAAGCTGGAAGCAACAAATTCTCATGAGAGACCTCAGAATGACCATAGTCATGCCCTAATTCAGATTTCCAGTATCCACAACTGAGAAAGAATAAATTTCTGTTGTTTTAAACCACCAAGCAAGTTGAATTTGTTACAGTAGCCGCAGGAAACAAAGTTACTATCTCATATTGTATATTATGTGGGGATGGTTTCCAAGATCAGTTGTCATTTTAGGTCATGTATACTGTCCCTGAGGGTCTGTATCAAAAGATCTACTCACAAATCTTGATTTGATGATCTAGTTTTGTGTCTTTGAGCTTGTGGCATGGTTGGATGAGATTTTTGAGGTTGCAGTTCAATTCAATCGCTCAGTCGTGTCCGACTCATTGTAACCCCATGAACTGCAGCACGACAGGCTTCCCTGTCCGTGACCAAATTCATGTCCATTGAGTCAGTGAAGCCATCCAACCATCTCACCCTCTGTTGTCCCCTTCTCCTCCTACCCTCAATCATTTCCAGCATCAGGGTCTTTTCAAATGAGTCAGCTCTTCACATCAGGCGGCAAAAGTATTGGTGTTTCAGCTTCAACATCAGTCCTTCCAAAGAACACCCAGGACTGATCACCTTTAGGATGGACTGGTTGGATCTCCTTGCAGTCCAGGGGACTCGAGAGTCGTTTCCAACATCACAGTTCAAAAGCATCAATTCTTTGGCACTCAGTTTTCTTCACAGTCCAGTTCTCACATCCATACATGACTACTGGAAAAACCATAGCCTTGACTAGATGGATCTTTGTTGACAAAGTAATGTCTCTACTTCTTAATATGGTGTCTGGGTTGGTCATAACTTTCCTTCCAAGGAGTAAGCATCTTTTAATTTCATGGCTGCAGTCACCATCTGCACTGATTTTGGACCCCAGAAAAATAAAGTCTGACACTGTTTTCACTGTTTCCCCATATATTTTCCATGAAGTGATGGGACCGGATGCCATGATCTTAGTTTTCTGAATGTTGAGCTTTAAGCCAACATTTTCACTCTCCTCTTTCAGTTTCATCAAGAAGCTCTTTAGTTCTTCTTTGCTTTTTGCCATAAGGGTGGTGTCATCTGCATATCTGAGGCTATTGATATTTCTCCTGGCAATCTTGATTCCAGCTTGTGCTTCTTCCAGCCTAGCATTTCTCATGATGTACTCTGGATATAAGTTAAATAAGCAGGGTGACAATATACAGCCTTGATGTACTCCTTTTCCTATTTGGAATCAGTCTGTTGTTCCATGTCCAGTTCTAAATGTTTCTTCCTGACCTGCATATAGGGTTCTCAAGAGGCAGGTCAGATGGTCTGGTATTCTCATCTCTTTCAGAATTTTCCAGAGTTTATTGTGATCCATACAGTCAAAGGCTTTGACATAGTCAATAGGTTTTATTAATAATTTTCTTTTGGAAATTACATAAGTTTTAGGCAGAAAAGCTTCCTCAGTGAAATATGGGTACTCCCAAAACATTGCCACTGTTCTAATCTTGAGCAGGAATCTATTTCTTCTTGATTTATAATTTTGTCACTAGAATTTCTGCTCTTCTATAAAATGATTCTATTCTCTGTTACCCAATTTCATGCTGTTTATGATTATTTACTTTGTTACTGTGTCTCCTATCAACTTCTCTGTTGGGGCAATCACATTAAAGAAAATCAAGTAAAGATCCTGAATTTGAAGTTCCATTTAGGGGCAGTAAAACATGATATCTCAAACATACAACAGTGAAATGACATATAAGGAAGACGGTACTGGATATTACAAAACCACAGAGAACACTCAACCTGTTTACGGAGTTCAGAAAGTTGATTTTTTTAACCAATAGTAGGATCCTTTGCCATACTCCCCACCCCTGGTGGCTCAGAGGTTAAAGCTTTTGCCTGCATGGCAAGAGACCTGGGTTCAATCCCTGGGTCAGGAAGTTCTCCTGGAGAAGGAAATGGCAACCCACTCGAGTATTCTTGCCTGGAGAATCCCAAGGACGGAGGAGCCTGGTGGGCTACAGTTCACGGGGTCGCAAAGAGTTGGACACGACTGAGCGACTTCATGTTAACTTGACAGAAATAAGATTAAAGAATTATCTGAAGGCAAAATGGTTGTCTGAGGAGGCCTTAGCAATAGCTGTGAAAAGAAGAGAAGTGAAAGGCAAAGGAGAAAAAAAGCTACAGCCATTTGAATGCAGAGTTCCAAACAATAGCAAGGAGAGATAAGAAAGCCTTCCTCAGTGATCATTGCAAAGAAATAAAGGAAAAGAAAGGAATGGGAAAGACTAGAGATCTCTTCAAGAAAAGTGGAGACACCCAGTGAACTTTTCAAGCAAAAATGTGCACAATAAAAGACAGAAATGGTAGGGAACTAACAGAAGCAGAAGATATTAAGAAGAGAATACATAGAAGAACTATACAAAAAATATCTTCACTACCCAGATAATGGCAATGATGTGATCACTCACTTATAGCCAAACATCCTGGAGTGTGAAGTCAAGTGGGCCTTAGGAAGGATCACTATGAGCAAAGCTAGTGGAGGTGATGGAATTCCAGTTGAACTATTCCAAATCCTGAAAGATGATGGTATGAATGTGCTACATTCAATAGGCCAGCAAATTTGGAAAACTCAGCAGTGGCCACAGGACTGGAAAACGTCAGTTTTCATTCCAATCCCAAAGAAAAGCAATGCCAAAAAATGCTCAAACTACCACACAGTTGCACTTTTCTCACACGCTAGCAAAGTAATGCTCAAAGTTCCCCAAGCCAGGCTTCAATAGTGTAAAATGTAAACTACCATATGTTCAAGCTGGATTTAGAAAAGGCAGGGGAACCAGAGTTCAAATTGCCAACATCTGTTGAATCATCAAAAAAGCAAGAGCATTCCAGAAAAACATCTAATTCTGCTTAATTGACTGTGCCGAAGCCTTTGATGTGTTCACAGCAAACTGTGGAAAATTCTGAAAGAGATGGGAATACCAGACCACCTGACCTGCCTCCTGAGAAATCTGTATGCAGGTAAGAAGCAACAGTTAGAACTGGAATGGAACAACAGACTGGTTATAAACTGGGAAAGGATTATGTCAAGTCTGTATGTTGTTATCCTGTTTATTTAGCTTTTATGAAGAGTATGTTATCAAAATGCTGGGCTGGATGAAGCACAAGCTGGAATCAAGATCGCCGGGAGAAATATTAATAACATCAGATATGCAGATGACTCCACCCTTACGGCAGAAAGTGAACGAGAACTAAAGAGCTTCCTGATGAAAGTGAAACAGAAGAGTGAAAAAGTTGGTTGAAAGATCAACATTCAAAAAACTAAGATCAAGGTATCTGGTCCCACCAGTTCATGGTAAATAGATGGGAAATCAATTGAAACAGTGAAAGATTTTATCTTGGGGGACTCTGAATTCAGGGCAGATGGTGACTACAGCGTGAAATTAAAAGATGCTTGCTCCTTGGAAGAAACGTTATGACCAACCTAGATGGCATATTAAAAAGCAGAAACATTATCTTGCCAACAAAGGTCTGTCTAGTCAAAGCTATGGCTTTTCCAGTGGTCATGTATGGATGTGAGAGATGGACTATAAAGTAATCTGAGCACTGAAGAATTGATGCTTTTGAACTGTGGTGTTGGAGAAGACTCTTGAGAGTTCCTTGGACTGCAAGGAAATCCAACCAGTCAATCCTAGAAGACATCAGTTCTAAATATTCATTAGAAGGACTGATGTTGAAGTTGAAACTCCAATGCATTGTCCACTTGATGCGAAGAATGAAGTCATTGGAAAAGATCCTGATGCTGGGAAAAATTGAAGACCAGGAGAAGAGAACCACAGAGGATGAGATGGTGGATGCATCACCAATGAATGGACATGAGTTTGAGTAAACTCCGGGAATTGGTGATGGACCAGGAGGCCTGGCTTGCTGCAGTCCATGGGATTGCAAAGAGTCAGATATGACTGAGTAACTGAACTGAACTGTTTGTTTAAAGAGGCAGCATTATGGAGGATGGCTCAGGGGTGAAAGGATCTAAGAATCTGAAAGAGGACCGCTGGAGCTAGAATTAAGAAAGCAAGACACCCTTGTCTTGTTCCTGACTTTAGGGGAAATGCTTTCAATTTTTCACCATTGAGGATAATGTTTGCTGTGGGTTTGTCATAGATAGCTTTTATTATGTTGAGATATGTTCCTTCTATTCCTGCTTTCTGGAGAGTTTTTATCATAAATGGATGTTGAATTTTGTCAAAGGCCTTCTCTGCATCTATTGAGATAATCATATGGTTTTTATTTTTCAATTTGTTAATGTGGTGAATTACATTGATTGATTTGCGGATATTGAAGAATCCTTGCATCCCTGGGATAAAGCCCACTTGGTCATGATGTATGATCTTTTTAATGTGTTGTTGGATTCTGATTGCTAGAATTTTGTTGAGGATTTTTGCATCTATGTTCATCAGAGATATTGGCCTGTAGTTTTCTTTTTTTGTGACATCTTTGTCAGGTTTTGGTATTAGGGTGATGGTGGCCTCATAGAATGAGTTTGGAAGTTTACCTTCCTCTGCAATTTTCTGGAAGAGTTTGAGTAGGATAGGTGTTAGCTCTTCTCGAAATTTTTGGTAGAATTCAGCTGTGAAGCCATCTGGACCTGGGCTTTTGTTTGCTGGAAGATTTCTGATTACAGTATCAATTTCCGTGCTTGTAAAAAATTGCAAATAGAACTACCTTATGACCCAGCAATCCCACTGCTGGGCATACACACCGAGGAAACCAGAATTGAAAGAGACACATGTACCCCAATGTTCATCGCAGCACTGTTTATAATAGCCAGGACATGGAAACAACCTAGATGTCCATCAGCAGATGAATGGATAAGAAAGCTGTGGTACATATACACAATGGAGTATTACTCAGCCGTTAAAAAGAATTCATTTGAATCAGTTCTGATGAGATGGATGAAACTGGAGCCGATTATACAGAGTGAAGTAAGCCAGAAAGAAAAACACCAATACAGTATACTAACACATATATATGGAATTTAGGAAGATGGCAATGATGACCCTGTATGCAAGACAGGGAAAGAGACACAGATGTGTATAATGGACTTTTGGACTCAGAGGGAGAGGGAGAGGGTGGGATGATTTGGGAGAATGACATTCTAACATGTATACTATCATGTGAATTGAATCGCCAGTCTATGTCTGACGCAGGATGCAGCATGCTTGGGGCTGGTGCATGGGGATGACCCAGAAAGATGTTCTGGGGAGGGAGGTGGGAGGGGGGTTCATGTTTGGGAATGCATGTAAGAATTAAAGATTTTAAAATTTAAAAAATAAAAAACTAAAAATTAAAAAAAAAGAAAAAAAAAATATAGAAGACTACCAAAAAGAATTACCATGTAATAAAGATCTCCTTTCTTCAAAAAAAAAAAGAAAGCAAGAGATAACACATTAGAGAAGGAGACAGAAGTAAGTAAGGCCTAGACATAGGGATCTTCAGAGAAGGTGTTAAGATTCTTTTACTTTTAAGCGTAAGAGTAAAGGGAAATTGAAAGGATTTTAAATTAAAAGTGAAACACAAATTACTGTTTTTTTGTGAAATTATTTTCTAAAATTTTGATTAAAAAATTATTTAAAAAACCAATTAGAAACTACTTTTGAGAACGTTCCTTTTATTAATTTAGGTGAAAGCTGAAGGTAGTTTGAGCTAAAATGTAGGATACAGAGGAAGTGCTTTCAGAAATACTTAAATATTAAGGCAGAATGTTCTCTCCATATAGAGAACTTAATGGAGTTCTCTCCTTTATAGTTCTCTTCAATAGAGTTTGTGGAAGATTAAGATCACGAGAAAATTTCTCTCAGTTGACACTGTTACTATCATGACAAAATCAACCCCCTTTAATTGAAATGGCCAGGATATATGCCACAACTTATGATTTAAATTCCTCTTTTAACCTATTCAACTCTTAAAGGTATGTCTCTCAAGACAAACACACACACCTAAAATATAACATTTTAAAAGAGAAATAATCTAATGATTTCAAAATACACATTAAAATTAAACATTTATTCCATGGATAAACAGAAAAAATGTAATTAATTAAACTGAAAGTATTGTTGATTTTGACTAATATGTTACTCAATAAGTGATCACAATGACTTTAAATAACTAAAATTTAGGGAAAATTTACTGCCTATCCGAGCATGTGTATTTGAAAAAATGAATGCATTCATGATTACACTGAAAATTCTAGTGATATTTTAAGCATATTTATGATAATAAGTGATTCAGTCTCAATTTTCTCTTAGTTTAGAGAGGATGTAAATTTAGTTTTCTAGGTTTTCTGAGGACAAAATTATTAGAAATACAGAGACACTATTTATGTGTCAGTGTTTGCACATTGTAACCTTTGTGAATTTTGTATATAAAAGATTCATTTCTCTAGTTGTTCAGACATTTATCTCAAGGACTACACATTTAAAGTTTTTGAAATCTTTTCAAAATGACTGAAGAGTGATTTCCACATTGAATTGTCATGTAAATATGTATGTTCCTGGGCTATCCAGGTGGCACTAGTGGTAAAGATCCCATCTGCCAATGCAGGACAAATAAGAGAAATGGTTCAATTCCTGGATCAGGAAGATCCCCTGGAGGAGGGCATGGCAACCCACCCCAGTATTCTTGCCTGGAGAATCTCATGAAGAAAGGAGTTTAAAGGGCTGTATTCCATGGGGTTGCAAAATGTTGAACTCAACTGAAGCAACTTGGCAAGCATGCACAAGTTCTGCCTTCATATTGCTGTTTTAGATCATCTCCATGGAAGGAACCAGAACAAATTACTGAAGAAAAAAATTGTGACTGGACTTTTTATATTATTAAAAATTGATAAGCTTAGAAAAAAACTAGCAATATGGGTTCTTTTTTAAAGTTTCAAAATATGAACCTACGTAATCGTTGTCTACTTTCAGTTCAGTTCAGTCGCTCAGTCGTGCCCGACACTTTGTGACTCCGTGAACCGCAGCAAGCCAGGCCTCCTTGTCCATCACCAACTCCTGGAGTCCACCCAAACCCATGTCCATTGAGTTGGTGATGCCATCCAACTATCTCATCCTCTGTTGTCCCCTTCTCCTTCTGCCCCCCATTCCCTCAAAGCATCAGGGTCTTTTCAAATGAGTCAGCTCTTCACATCACGTGGCAAAAGTATTGGAGTTTCAGCTTCAACATCAGTCCTTCCATTGAACATCCAGAACTGATCTCCTTTAGGATGGGCTGGTTGGATCTCCTTGAAGTCCAGGGGATTCTCTAAAGTCTTCTCCAACACCACAGTTCAAAAGCATTAATTCTTTTACACTCAGCTTTCTTTACAGTCCAACTCTCACATCCATACATGACCACTGTAAAAACCATAGCCTTGACGAAATGGACCTTTGCTGGCAAAGTAATGTCTAAGCTTCTTAATATGGTGTCTAGGTTGGTCATAACTTTCCTTCCAAGGAGTAAGCGTCTTTTAATTTCATGGCTGCATCACCATCTGCAGTAATTTTGGAGCCCAGAAGAATAAAGTCAGCTACTGTTTTCCACTGTTTCCCCATCTATTTGCCATCAAGTGATGGGACCGGATGTCAATATCTTAGTTTTCTAAATGTTGAGCTTTAAGCCAACTTTTTCACTCTCCTCTTTCACTTTCATTAAGAGACTCTTTAGTTCTTCTTCACTTTTTACCATAAGGGTGGTGTCATCTGCATATCTGAGTTTATTGATATTTCTCCCGGCAATCTTGACTCCAGCTTGTGCTTCCTCCAGCCCAGCATTTCTCATGATGTACTCTGCATATAGGCTTTCCTGGTGGCTTAAACGGTAAAGCGTCTACCCAAAATGCAGGAGACCAGGGTTCGATCCCTGGGTCGGGAGGATCCTCTGGAGAAGGAAATGGCAACCCACTCCAGTACTCTTGCCTGGAAAATCCCATGGATAGAGGAGCCTGGTAGACTGTAGCCTATGGGGTTGCAAAGAGTTGGACACGACTGAGCGGCTTCACTTCACTTCACTTCACTCTGCATATAAGTTAAATATGCAGGGTGACAATATACAACCTGGATGTACTCCTTTTTCTATTTGGAATCAGTCTGTTGTTCCATATCCAGTTCTAACTGTTGCTTCCTGACCTGCATAAAGGTTTCTCAAGAGGCCGGTCAGGTGGTCTGGTATTCCTATCTCTTTCAGAATTTTCCACAGTTTATTGTGATCCACACAGTCAAAGGCTTTGGCATAGTCAAATAAAGCAGAAATAGATGTTTTTCTGGAACTTTCTTGCTTTTACCACGATTCATTGGATGTTGGCAATTTGATCTCTGGTTCCTCTGTCTTTTCTAAAACCAGCTTGAACTTCTGGAAGTTCACAGTTCACATATTTGCTGAAGCCTGGCTTGGAGAATTTTAAGCATCAGTTTACTAGCATGTGAGACGAATGTAATTGTGTGGTCGTTTGAGCATTCTTTGGCATTGCTTTTCTTTGGGATTCGAGCTGGCATATTGAGTGCAGCACTTTCAGATTCATCTTTCAGGATTTGAAATAGCTCAACTGGAATTCCATCACCTCCACTAGCTTTGTTTGTAGTGATGCTTTCTAAGGCCCACTTGACTTCACATTCCAGGATGTCTGGTTCTAGGTGATTGATCAAACAATCATGTTATCTGGGTCGTGAAGATGTTTTTTGTACAGTTCTCCTGTGTATTCTTGCCACCTCTTAATATCTTCTGCTTCTGTTAGTTCCCTATTATTTATGTCCTTTATCGAGCCCATCTTTGCATGAAATGTTTCCTTGGTATCTCTAATTTTCTTGAAGAGATCTCTAGTCTTTCCCACTCCTTTCTTTTCCTCTATTTCTTTGCATTGATCACTGAGGAAGGCTTTCTTATCTCTCCTTGCTATTCTTTGGAACTCTGCATTCAAATAGATATATCTTTCCTTTTCTCCTTTGCTTTTTGCTTCCCTTTTTTTCATAGCTATTTGTAATGCCTCCTCAGACAGCCATTTTGCCTTTTTTGCCTTTCTTTTTCTTGGGGATGGTCTTGATTCCTGTCTCCTGTATAATGTCATGAACCTCCATCCTTAGTTCACCAGGCACTCGTCTATCAGATCTAGTCCCTTAAATCTATTTCTCACTTCCACTGTTAGTCGCAAGGGATTCGATTTTGGAGCACATCATATGTGACTCTCATACCAGTAAATAAGTCATGACATTTTTAACACATGAAGAATGATCTCAAGATTCAGAAAATATTGGGAATTCCCTAGTGGTTCAGTGGTTAAGATTCCACACTTACACTGCAAGGGGCACAGGTTCAATCTCTGGTCAAGGAACTAAGATCCCTCATGCTGCAGGGTGCAGCCAAATAAATAACAGGTTCCTCTGTCCATGGAATTCTCCAGGCAAGAGTACTGGAGTGAGTTACCATTCCCTTCTCCAGGGGATCCTCCCAATCCAGGGATAGAACCCAGGTCTCCAGTATTGCAAGCTGATTCTTACCATCTGAGCCATCAGGGAAGCCCAGATAATAAATACCAGTCCTTATAAAACAAAAGATTTAACAAAGATGCCTTTGTTAATATTAAAAAGATATCAGTAAATGTTTCTACTCAAAACTAACCATTTACTTTAATTTGTAGAGATACAATCACCACAACACATGCACACATATCCAAAACAAACCACTCTTTATTAGTCAACAATTTGCTAGTAACATTAAAAAATCAATATTTAATCTGCTTATATATAAGAAACTAGATAATCATGAATTGAGGAAAAAAGATATTAAGCATAGCACAAGTCTTAAATGGTCATTTATATATAATACATAGTTTATAATAATATAAATTATATAATATATAAAACTTATTTAATACTTTATAATATGAATATAAATTAGATATACAATATTTATTATATGCAACTTGGTTGATCAAAATTGTTTTAATATAAAGTCTTGGTATATAATTTTAAAAAATTTGACAGCAAAAATAATTCAAATATTATTTTCTCTCCAGTTATTTTGTATAATTAGAATGTGCTTTGATGGCTAGGTTATGTTCCTCAACTATGAGTGAAAAGTTTGAGAGGTTCTTCATAGTATTTATGCTTCTGCAATGTTAAAAAAAAATCTGATACTATGCCATGTTTTAAAATGTAAGCCTTCTCTAAACTAACGTGTACTGTCATTGTGATAGAATTTTATCTTATCTGGTGGTAAATAGCTTACTGGAGTTAGAAGGCAGACAAAATATACTGGCTTATTTAGCAATTGCATTAATATAAAATTCAAATTGAATTCATTTTGAATTTTATATTTTTCATATCATTTTTCATAAAATTCAAGTAAATCTTCTGTTAAATCTTTTGTCAAACAAATTGGGATATTTATATTGTGGACATGTGGCTGTAGCACATTCATGCTGCTGCTGCTGCTGCTAAGTCACTTCAGTCATGTCCGATTCTGTGTGACCCCATAGACGGTAGTGGACCAGGCTCCCCCGTTGCTGGGATTCTCCAGGCAAGAACACTGGAGTGGGTTTCCATTTCCTTCTCCAATGCATGAAAATGAAAAGTGAAAGTGAAGTCGCTCTGTTGTGTCCCACCCTTCGCGACCCCATGGACCACAGCCTACCAGGCTTCTCCATCCACGGGATTTTCCAGGCAAGAGTACTGGAGTGGGGTGCCATTGCCTTCTCTGGTAGCACATTCATAAAAGCAATGATTATTAAAATATTTATACACAAATACTATATTTTTTATTTTCTATTTTTAGAAGTCATTTGCTTTTTAATTTCATAACTATTGCACTAGTTTTTAATGAGGGAAATCGACTCCCTTGGCTTTCCCTTATTTGTGTGTATTAGTGTCAGTCTAAGTCAGATCATTGTAATCAACCCAATTTACCCACAGAAGCAAGTTTCCCGCTTGTGTTTGTTTCTCTTCTGGAAATGCAGGCAGACTTATAGATTGGGTGGCCTATACTTGTTCCCATATATGTCCTCTCACTTATTTACCCCACTATTGGGAATTTGAGAGAAAAAAGCAAATCTTGACTATCTCTTTATTTATCTAAATAAAAAATATATACTTTAGTCTCAAATAATGCTTTTGCCTTCTTTTCTTTAAATTACGAGTTAATTCTAATTCAGAACAAAAAGAAAGCACTCTCTGAAAGAGTTTTAATTATTTCCAAATGCCTCTCTAGCATATAAATGCTAAACTGTGTGACTTTTCCATTTATGGGCTGTGAGGAATAAACAGCTGGGATAAACAGCAGGCATTTCAAGATATTTTATTTATTTCTCAGCAGAAGTTTAAGCATATGTCATAATGATGGCATTTACATCATAATATATGTTGCTTCATACAGCTCTGCAAACCCATCAAAATCTGCACAAATGACTGTGGAATGGTAGAATAAGAAGATCCTATCAAACACACTTCCATCTGTTTCAATTCCAAAAGTTCAACTTTTATTATAAACTAAGCAACCAAAAATCAAAGTTCTGAAAACTTAATTGCCTTCCTTATATCTTAGCTTTAGTTTAACTTTTAGAATGATCTAATATGCCATGACATCAGCATTTACACTTTCTCTTTTATTTTTCCTTCCTCAAAATCCTGTTACATTGGCTTCCTGATAGTTAAACATTGACACTTATCAGTTTATGAAAAAATATACATTTAAGATCAAATAGTTAATACCCTGTCAACTCTACAATAAAATCACCCTTTTGAGATTTACTAGGAAAGAAGTAAAAGATATTTTTGAATAATTGTAGCTCTTGTTAGTATATGAAGGACAGGCCATATGGATAATTGATCATATAATAATGTTTTATTAGGTCAAAGGCCAGGGAGAATCTAAGGTATAATGTGACTCTCATCATACTTTGCCCAAAGGGAAGAGAAAATGGAAATCTGTCCCTTCCAATTCAGAGAGTTATAGAAAGGAAGAAATTAATAATGATTTTACAGATGTTTGGTTTCTATGTGACTTGAATGCCTCATTCCAGACCAAAATTTAGTAAGCGTTAAGGTAAGATGCTAAGTATCAGTTCAGTTCAGTTCAGCTCAGTTGCTCAGTCATGTCCAACTCTAAGCATATTTGGCTATAAAAGCAGAGGGGCTTTGTCATGTTCTGTTTGGACTCTCAGAATACTGCTACTTGGGATAGGATGGCCCTGAGACATCGTACTTCCTTCCACATTAATATGATTTGCATGAATTTTCATGAGAATATTTTTATAAACTGAACATTTTCCTTTGCCCACAAAATAGCTACAATATATGAGTATCAGTTCCAATGCTCTTAAGTAGGTGACCTTGGAGTAGAGGCAAGCTTAATACTTGTATATCTTTAGTAATTCATAAGTTTACAATATTTTAGGTAAACATATCTGCTCAATACTTAATTATATAAGTAAGACATATTTTTGCAATTTGTTTTTAATATCATAGTGTTCACTCTAAGATAGAAGAGAGCCTCTCAACTGTGCTGGACACAGGAATCTGTTATTAAAATTTAGATTCTGATTAAGTGTGTCTGCGTGGTTGGAAACTGAGATTCTGCATTTTTAATGATATACCAGGTGATCTGAGATGATTCTAAGGACCACAGTCTAAGTGGCAAGATGTAACACAGTATACTAAAGATGGAGAAGGTACTAGATTTGATAAGACTAGTTGCGCAATTCCTGAAAATTCACAGGCTACAAGTAAATCAGACATAATTAGTCATGCTAATTTCTCTGAAATAAAAGTCACCCACATATTAAATAAAAAACAGTGTCAATAATGAGAAATGTAATACAAAGGCTACTGAAATTAATTCAATTTCTTCACAGCTTAAGAACATGCTGTGTTTTTTTGAATCTTAAAATAACTGTTTAAATAATCTATTTTATCTGTTTAGATAAAATATCTTCTTAAGCATCTAACAGAAACAACACTGGAAACAAAATCCATTCCCTTTTATGGAAGGTAACGGGGAGAGGTCGTGATTTCATTCATGCAGAGGAGGTTCTGCAATCTAGGATCTGCTGGCCAAATTCAGGTGGCCGTTGTTTTAAGGACTGCAGTGGTTCAGAATGGTTAAGAATGGTTTCTACATTCTTTTCTGATTGAATGCAGTTAAATTTTCCTGATGCATTGAAATTAGATGAAATTCAAAATTGTTTTCATAACTGCTATATTTAAGATGGATAACCAACAATGTCCTACTGTATATCACAACGAACTCTGCTCACTATTCTGTGGCAGCCTGGATTCAATGGGAGGCTTTGAAGGAGAATGGATACATGAATATGTACAGTTGAGTTCCTCTGCTCTCCACCTGAAATTATCACAACATTGTTAATCTGCTTTTTGTTATTGCTATTCAGTCGCTAAAACCTGTCCAATTCTTTGCTCCCCTTTGGACTACAGAACACTAGGTTCCTCTATCCTCCACTATCTTCTGATTGTTATTGCTATTCAGTGGCTCAGTCATATCCAACTCTCTGCAATGCCAAGGACTGGAGCACACCAGGTTTCCCTGTCCTTCACTATCTCCCAGTTTGCCCAAACACAACCATGGAGTCAGTGATGCCATCCAATCATCTCATCCTCTGTCACCTTCTTCTCCTCCTGCCTTCAATCTTTCGCAGCATCAGGGTCTTTTCCAAATGAGCCGGCTCTTCGCATCAGGTGGCCAGAGTATTGGAGGTTCAGTTTCTCATCAGTTCTTCCAATGAATATTCAGGGTTGATTTCCTTTAGGATTGATTGGTTTGATCTCCTTTCAGTCCAAGGGACTCTCAAGAGTCTTCTCCAGTATCACAGTTAGAAAACATCAATTATTTCGCATTCAACCTTCTTTATGGTCCAAATCTCACATCCATACATGACTACTGGAAAAACCATAGCTTTGGCTGTATGGAACTTTGTCGGCAAAATGATGTCTCTGCTTTTTAATATGCTGTCTAGGTTTGTCATAGCTTTTCTTCCAAGGAGCAAGTGTCTTTTAATTTCACACATGCAGTCACCATCTGCAATGATTTTGTAGCCCAAGAAAATAAAGTCTGTCACTCTTTCCATTGTTTCTCTGTCCATTTGCCATGAAGTGACTGGACCAGATGCCTTTAAGGCTTCCCTGTTCTTCACTATCTCCCTGAGTTTGCTCACACTCATGTCCATTGGGTCAGTGATGCCATCCAACCATCTCATCCTTTGTTGCCTCATTCTCTTCTTGCCCTCAATTTTTCCCAGCATTTTTCAAATACAGTGTGATGTTAATATGCCTCTTCTATTTCTTAAAAAAAAAAATGCACTTCTGAGTTGGGAAAAGACCATAAGACTTGGAGCCAGAAGTCATGTCTTTAAGGTCTCAAAGGTTCCATCCAACTTCTCTAGACCAGTGGCTGCAACTGTGTTAATTAAGAAGTTCATATTGCAGGCTGTTGTGCTCTTTTCTGGCCAAGCATGCATTCATATATTAAACTTGTATTTGTTTCTTTCTGCTAATTTGCCAACTCTGTGATGGTTCAATGAAAAAGAATATCAATACTATTTAAACTGCTTCACACATAAATTTCCTTTCTACCAACTTTGATTTTTTTTCCTGTTTCAAAGTGTTTTATTATCTTGACATTGTAAGCTTTCTTCTTTTGCACACTTTGGAAGTTTCAAATAGGTTATTTGTGTAGTCATCTGATCAAAACTAATGAAGTTTTATTGCCATAATAAAATAACACTTAACAGAAACTCCAAGTTTTAATACAAAAGCCCTATCTATATCCAGATATAAAATATACTGTGTAGATGAGTTATAATTTTTCCCTAAAATATGAGCTAAAGATTCATGAAGAAAACCTAAATAAATGAAATACTTAAATAGCTGTATTAGAGACAGAATTACTTATGCTTAAGGATATTCTTTCTCTAGGAAAAGTAAAATAAATGAAAATGTTGAACAGTTTTGCAAACTGCATTTGACATTTTATATAAAAGAAGCAAAACAAATGAAAGAATGGCAAAAATGATCTTTGTGTTATTGGAAAATGTGCTATGTAGAAAGGAATCCATAGTATATTCCATAATCTATTAAATAAATAATCAAGTATAAAAAGAAATTATCCAGTAATTCCTAATTTTAGGAAAGTGTTTTATACTTTTTCTTGTGTTATGATTCCCAGGACTTACTGGCTGGAAGATCCTCTATTTAAGCCTCAGTCTGATAGACTAAATGACAGACTATAATGTACATATATATGTATATATCCATATAATCATACATATATATATTTATGTATATATGATTTAATTATCAAAATATCTTGTGTATATTCAATGAAATAAATTCATAAAATATACTTCTTATTATATCATCAATAATATACAGTTGATAAATATAAACTTATGAGAAGCTACTTTTCAAGGATTGAAAGGATCAGGATTAGAAAAAATTTTCTAATGTATATTTTTAATAAACATATTAAACATAATTTAGCCATTGCAATGCTTGATATTCTTTGATATTTTATAAAATGTGCCTAAGCATGGAGAAATTAGCTACCCTGCAAAGAAAGAGTCCTGCAAGGATATTTCCTAATTTTTTTTTTAATTTTTATTTTTACTTTATTTTACTTTACAATACTGTATTGGTTTTGCCATAAATTGACACGAATCCACCACGGGTGTACATGTATTCCCAAACATGAACCCCCCTCCCACCTCCCTCCCCATAACATTTCTCTGGGTCATCCCCGTGCACCAGCCCCAAGCATGCTGTATCCTGCATCAGACATAGACTGGCGATTCGATTCTTACATGAAAGTATACATGTTTCAATGCCATTCTCCCAAATCATCCCACCGTCTCCCTCTCCCTCTGAGTCCAAAAGTCCGCTATACACATCTGTGTCTTTTTTGCTGTCTTGCATACAGGATCATCATTGTCATCTTTCTAAATTCCATATATATGTGTTAGTATACTGTATTGGTGTTTTTCTTTCTGGCTTACTTCACTCTGTATAATCGGCTCCAGTTTCATCCATCTCATCAGAACTGATTCAAATGTATTCTTTTTAATGGCTGAGTAATACTCCATTGTGTATATGTATCACAGCTTTCTTATCCATTCATCTGCTGATGGACATCTAGGTTGTTTCCATGTCCTGGCTATTATAAACAGTGCTGTGATGAACATCGGGGTACATGTGTCTCTTTCAATTCTGGTTTCCTCGGTGTGTATGCCCAGCAGTGGGATTGCTGGGTCATAAGGTAGTTCTATTTGCAATTTTTTAAGGAATCTCCACACTCTTTTCCATAGTGGCTGGACTAGTTTGCATTCCCACTAACAGTGTAGGAGGGTTCCCTTTTCTCCACACCCTCTCCAGCATTTATTGCTTGCAGATTTTTGGATCGTAGACATTCTGACTGTTCTGAAGTGGTACCTCATTGTGGTCTTGATTTGCATTTCTCTGATAATGAGTGATGTTGAGCATCTTTTCATGTGTTTGTTAGCCACCCATATGTCTTCTTTGGAGAAATGTATATTTAGTTCCTTGGCCCATTTTTTTATTGGGTTGTTTATTTTTCTGGAATTGAGCTGCATAAGTTGCTTGTATACTTTTGAGATTAGTTGTTTGTCAGTTGTTTCATTTGCTATTATTTTCTCCCATTCAGAAGGCTGTTTTTTCACCTTGCTTATAGTTTCCTTTGTTGTGCAGAAGCTTTTCTTTTTAATTAGATCCGGTTTGTTTATTTTTGCTTTTATTTCCAGAATTCTGGGAGGTGGACCATGGAGAATCCTCCTTTGATTTATGTCGGAGAGTGTTTTGTCTATGTTCTCCTTTAGGAGTTTTATAGTTTCTGGTCTTATGTTTAGATCTTTAATCCATTTTGAGTTTATTTTTGTGTGTGGTGTTAGAAAGTGATCTAGTTTCATTCTTTTACAAGTGGTTGACCAGTTTTCCCAGCACCACTTGTTAGAGAGATTGTCTTTACTCCATTGTATATTCTTGCCTCCTTTGTCAAAGATAAGGTGTCCATATGTGTGTGGATTTATCTCTGGGCTTCCTATTTTGTTCCATTGATCTATATTTCTGTCTTTGTGCCAGTACCGTATTATCTTGATGACTGTGGCTTTGTAGTAGAGCCTGAAGTCAGGCACGTTGATTCCTCCAGTTCCATTCTTCTTTCTCAAGATTGCTTTGGCTATTCAAGGTTTTTTGTATTTCTATACAAATCTTGAAATTATTTGTTCTAGTTCTGTGAAAAATATGGCTGGTAGCTTGATAAGGATTGCATTAAATCTGTAGATTGCTTTGGGTAGTATACTCATTTTCACTATAATGATTCTTCCGATCCATGCACATGGTATATTTCTCCATCTATTAGTGTCCTCTTTGATTTCTTTCATCAGTGTCTTATAGTTTTCTATATATAGGTCTTTAGTTTCTTTAGGTAGATATATTCCTAAGTATTTTATTCTTTTCATTGCAATGGTGAATGGAATTGTTTCCTTAATTTCTTTTTCTACTTTCTCATTATGAGTATATAGGAATGCAAGGGATTTCTGTGTGTTGATTTTATATCCTGCATCTTTACTATATTCATTGATGAGCTCTAGTAATTTTCTGGTGGAGTCTTTAGGGTTTTCTATGTAGAGGATCATGTCATCTGCAAACAGTGAGAGTTTTACTTCATCTTTTCCAATTTGGATTCCTTTTATTTCTTTTTCTGCTCTGATTGCTGTGGCCAAAACTTCCAGAACTATGTTGAATAGTAGCAGTGAAAATGGGCACCCTTGTCTTGTTCCTGACTTTAGGGGAAATGCTTTCAGTTTTTCACCATTGAGGATAATGTTTGCTGTGGGTTTGTCATATATAGCTTTTATTATGTTGAGGTATGTTCCTTCTATTCCTGCTTTCTGGAGAGTTTTTATCATAAATGGATGTTGAATTTTGTCAGAGGCCTTCTATGCATCTATTGAGATAATCAAATGGTTTTTATTTTTCAGTTTGATTTGCGGATATTGAAGAATCCTTGATTCCTGAGATAAAGCCCACTTAGTCATGGTGTGTGATCTTTTCAATGTGTTGTTGGATTCTGATTGCTAGAATTTTGTTGAGGATTTTTGCATCTATGTTCATCAGTGATATTGGTCTCTAGTTTTCTTTTTTTGTAGTATCTTTGTCAGATTTTGGTATTAGGGTGATGGTAGCCTCATGGAATGAGTTTGGAAGTTTACCTTCCTCTGCAATTTTCTGGAAGAGTTTGAGTAAGATAGGTGTTAGCTCCTCTCGAAATTTTTAGTAGAATTCAGCTGTGAAGCTGTCTGGACCTGGGCTTTTGTTTGCTGGAAGATTTCTGATTACAGTTTCAATTTCCATGCTTGTGATGGGTCTGTTAAGATTTTCTATTTCCTCCTGGTTCAGTTTTGAAAAATTGTACTTTTCTAAGAACTTCTCCATTTCTTCCACGTTGTCCATTTTATTGGCATATAATTGCTGATAGTAGTCTCTTATGACCCTTTGTATTTCTGTGTTGTCTGTTGTGATCTCTCCACTTTCATTTCTAATTTTATTGATTTGATTTTTCTCTCTTTGCTTCTTGATGAGTCTGGCTAATGGTTTGTCAATTTTATTTATCCTTTCAAAGAACCAGCTTTTGGCTTTGTTGATTTTTGCTATGGTCTCTTTTGTTTCTTTTGCATTTATTTCTGCCCTAATTTTTAAGATTTCTTTCCTTCTACTAACTCTGGGGTTCTCCAATTCTTCCTTTTCTAGTTGCTTTAGGTGTTGAGTTAGGTTATTTATTTGACTTTTTTCTTGTTTCTTGAGGTATGCCTGTATTGCTATGAACTTTCCTCTTAGCACTGCTTTTATAGTGTCCCACAGGTATTGGGCTGTTGTGTTTTCATTTTCATTCGTTTTTATGCATATTTTGATTTCTTTTTGATTTCTTCTGTGATTTGTTGGTTATTCAGAAGTGTGTTGTTCAACCTCCATATGTTGGAATTTTTAATAGTTTTTCTCCTGTAATTGAGATCTAATCTTAGTGCATTATGGTCAGAAAAGATGCTTGGGATGATTTCAATTTTTTTGAATTTGTCAAGGTTAGATTTATGGCCCAGGATGTGATCTATCCTGGAGAAGGTTCCATGAGAACTTGAGAAAAAGGTGAAATTCATTGTTTTGGGGTGAAATGTCCTATAAATATCAATTAGGTCTAACTGGTCTAATGTATCATTTAAAGTTTGCATTTCTTTGTTAATTTTCTGTTTAGTTAATCTGTCCATAGGTGTGAGTGGGGTATTAAACTCTCCCACTATTATTGTGTTATTGTTAATTTCCCCTTTCATACTTGTTAGCATTTGTCTTACATATTGCAGTGCTCCTATAATGGGTGCATATATATTTATAATTATTATATCTTCTTCTTGGATTGATCCTTTGATCATTATGTAGTGGCCTTCTTTGTCTCTTTTCACAGCCTTTGTTTTAAAGCCTATTTTATCAGATATGAGTATTGCCACTCCTGCTTTCTTTTGGTCTCTATTTGCATGGAATATCTTTTTCTAGCCCTTCACTTTCAGTCTGTATGTGTCCCTTGTTTTGAGGTGGGTCTCTTGTAAGCAGCATATAGAGGGGTCTTGTTTTTGTATCCATCCAGCCAGTCTTTCCCTTTTGGTTGGGGCATTCAACCCATTTACGTTTAAGGTAATTATTGATAAGTATGATCCTGTTACCATTTACTTTATTGCTTTGGGTTTGGGTTTATACACCCTTTGTGTGTTTCCTGTCTAGAGAATATCCTTTAGAATTTGTTGGAGAGCTGGTTTGGTGGTGCTCAATTCTCTCAGCTTTTGCTTGTCTGTAAAGCTTTTGATTTCTCCTTTGTATTTGAATGAGATTCTTGCTGGATACAGTAATCTGGGCTGTAGGTTATTTTCTTTCATCACTTTAAGTATGTCTTGCCATTCCCTCCTGGCCTGAAGAGTTTCTATTGAAAGATCAGCTGTTATCCTTATGGGAATCCCCTTGTGTGTTATTTGTTGTTTTTCCCTTGCTGCTTTTAATATTTGTTCTTTGTGTTTGATCTTTGTTAATTTGATTAATATGTGTCTTGGGGTATTTCGCCTTGGGTTTATCCTATTTGGAACTCTCTGTGTTTCTTGGACTTGGGTGATTATTTCCTTCCTCATTTTAGGGACGTTTTCAACTATTATCTCCTCAAGGATTTTCTCATGATCTTTCTTTCTGTCTTCTTCTTCTGGGACTCCTATAATTGGAATGTTGGAGTGTTTCATATTGTCCTGGAGGTCTCTGAGATTGTCCTCATTTCTTTTAATTCGTTTTTCTTTTTTCCTCCCTGATTCATTTATTTCTACCATTCTATCTTCTATTTCACTAATCCTATCTTCTGCCTCCATTATTCTACTATTTGTTGCCTCCGAAGTGTTTCTGATCTCATTTATTGTGTTATTCATTATATGTTGACTCTTTTTTACTTCTTCTAGGTCCTTGTTAAACCTTTCTTGCATCGTCTCAATCCTTGTCTCTAGGCTATTTATCTGTGATTCCATTTTGATTTCAAGATTTTGGATCATTTTCAAAATCAATATTCGGAATTCTTTCTCAGGTAGATTCCCTATCTCTTCCTCTTTTGTTTGCTTTGGTGGGCATTTCTCCTGTTCCTTTACCTCCTGAATATTCCTCTGTCTCTTCATCTTGGTTATATTGCTGAGTTTGGGGTGGCCTTTTTATATTCTGGTAATTTGTGGAGTTCTCTTTATTAAGGAGCTTCCTCTCTGTGGGTGTGGTTGTATCAGTGGCTTGTCAAGGTTTCCTGGTTAGGGAGGCTTGTGTTGGAGTTCTGGTGGGTGGAGCTGCATTACTTCTCTCTGGAGTGCAGTGGAGTGACGAGTAATGGGTTATGAGACGTCAAAGGTTTTGGAGCTGCCTGGATATTGAAGCTCAGGGGAATGTTCCTGTATTGCTGGAGAATTTGCATGGTATGTCTTGCTCTGGAACTTGTTGGCCCTTGGGTGGAGCTTGGTTTCAGTGTAGGTATGGAGGCATTTGGTGAGCTCCTATTGCTTAATGTTCCCTGAATTCAGGAGTTCTCTGATGTTCTCAGGCTTTGGATTTCAGCCTCCTGCTTCTGGTTTTCAGTTTTATTTTTACAGTAGCCTCTAGACTTCTCCATCTATACAGCACTGATGATAAAACATCTAGGTTAAAGATGAAAAGTTTCTCCACATTGAGGGACACCCAGAGAGGTTCACTGAGTTACACGGAGAAGAGAAGAGGGAAGGGGTAGTTAGAGGTGACTGGAATGAGATGCGGTGAGATCAAAAGAGGAGACAGCAAGGTAGCCAGTAGTCACTTCTTTATGTGCGCTCCATAGTCTGGACCGCTCAGAGGTATTTATGGAGTTATACAGGGAAGAGGAGAGGGAGGAAGTAGACAGAGGTGGCCAGGAGGATAAGAGAGAGGAATGAAAAGAAGAGAGACAAATCCTGTCAGTAACCAGTTCCTTAGGTGTTCTCCACCATCTGGAACACACAGAGATTCACAGAGTTGGATAGAGAAGAGATGGGGGAGGAAAGAGACAGAGGCCACCTGGTGGAGAAAAAGGAGAGTCCAAAGAAGGAGAGAGTGGTCAAGCCAGTAATCTCGCTCTCAGGTAAAATTGGGTAGTGAAGTTTGGGTTTTTAAATGTCCAAAATTGACAACAAAAACCAAAGAACAAAGATTAAAAATCTAGAGTAGAGGTTGGATTTTCAAAAATACAATATTAAAGAAAAGAAGCAGAAGAAAAAAAGAAAAAGAAAAAAAAAAGCCACAAGAATTATTTAAAAAAAAACACCAACAACCACCACACAAAGGCTATACACCAACAACCACCACACAAAGGCTATATATGGTGTTTGCCTTAAAAAAATAGAATCTTTTTTTTTTTTAAGTAATAGTAGGTTATAGAAATAAAAATTAGAGGAGAAATAGAAGACTTAACAATTTAAAAAAAAAAGTTAGGAAAAAAAAAGAAAGAAAAAAAAGAAGAAGAAAAAAAGGAATGATTGTAAAAATAGTAAAGATATTTCTGGCCCATCTCTGATGTTGTGGGCAGTGTGGGGTCACTTCCAAGGCAGTTCCCTCTGTTTAACTTCTTCTGTTTGCTGGTTTTTGAGGCTCACTAGTTCAGTCGCACTGTGGGGAGGGGGGGGTGTGCTGCAAACAGATAGCACTGTCGTGTGCACATAGTGTCTCAGCCCCGCTGGACCTGTCCCTTCTCGCAGCACACAAACCACTCCAGCTCTATGATGCTCAGCCAGGAACTAGGCTGAGGCCGGCCCTAGGCTGTGTGCACCTCCCCGGTCTAAGCTGCTCAGGTTTGGCGCTCAGGTAGCCCTCAGAGGCACAGATTCAGTTGGGACTGTGTTTTGTGCCCTTCCCAGGTCCGAGTATCTCAGGAGTTTGGCGAGCGCTGTCGCTGTGACTTGTTGCCTTTTCTGTCTCTGCTGCTCAGTTTTCTGGGTGTACCGCTGGTGCCCCTTGTGAGGCAGATGGTGACTGTCCAGCACCCCCAGAAGTCTTAGCAAAGAAGCCTGCTTGCAGTTTGGTAGGTAAAGTCTCTCCGGGGCTGCAATTGCCCCTTTCCAGCCCTTACAGCTCTGGCTGCCTGTCCCCGGTGGGGGATGGTCTGCAGCCGGCTATTTCTGTTCCGTCCTTTGTTCTGTGCGCAGTCCTGGCGGTGTCTTATGTTCAAGCTTTTCGCGTGGTAGCTATCCCACAGTCTGGTTTGCTAGCCCAAGTTAGATCATTCTGGTTATGCATGGGGCGTTCCTGACCAATTCTTACAAAGCACTGCAGCCCGCGCCTGCCGTGCTTCCCTGCCCTGGCCCCACTTGCTAGTGGCAGATGCAGGCATCTGTGCTGCTTTTCCGCTGGGGGAGTTACTGTTGGGCTTGTAATCTGTTGGTTTTAACTATTTATTTATTTTTCCTTCCTGTTATGTTGCCCTCTGTGTTTCCAAGGCTCTCCACAGACTCGGCAGGGAGAGTGTTTCCTGGTGTTTGGAAACCTCTCTTCTTAAAATTCCCTTCCCAGGACAGAGCTCCCTCCCCACCTCCTTTGTCTCTTTTTTAATCTTTTATATTTTTCCTACCTGTTTTTGAAGACAATGGTCTGCTTTTCTGGTTGCCTGATGTCCTCTGCCAGCATTCAGAAGTTGTTTTGTTTAGTTTGCTCAGCGTTGAAATGTTCTTTTGAGGACTTTGTGAGGGAGAAAGTGGTTTTCCCGTCCTATTCCTCCGCCATCTTAGGACCACCCCCCCCCATTTCCTAATTTTTAACACTTTGTCAATATGTAATTATATACCAAAAAATGTACATGCTTAATGTATAAATCTGATGTTTGGATATATGTATATACCTGTAATACATCACCACAATAAAGGTAACAGATATATCTAACACCTCCCAGAGTTTCTTTGTTTCCCTTTGTATTAATAAATACAAATTAATAAATAGAATACTATTTTTTATTCACACGATAACAGCTAACATGAGATCCACTTTCCTAAAATTTCTTAAATGAACAATATCATACGGTAAACTACAGCCACTGTGTTGTACAACTGATCTCTAGAACTCATTTGTCTTTCATAGCTGAAACTTTATACCCATGGAAAACCACTTCCAATTCATTCCAAGGATCACATCTTTACTCGAGTAGCCATGTGTGAATTCCCAGTTATTTAGCTAAAATTCCTACTTATTTATTTTTCTAGAAGCTGGTAAAGTATTAGTAATAAAGCAGAAATTTCTCTGCTTTCATGGAACTCACATTCTAGTGGGTAGAATTAGGAAAATAAACTGGAAATTAAAAGAAGAAATATATTCGTGCACATTAACATATTAATGGATTTATTGATTAGCAATTGATGTTCCAGTAAGTTTTTTCACAGCTATAGGTTCTATGAATATCATAAAGTAGAGAAAAAAAACATTAACTGGAGGAAAATAAATGATTTAAGAAAATTATTTACATGGAGTTGCATACATGAGTTTGGAGGACAGAGGGATATCTGATTCCAAGATATCAATGGAAAGATCACTAATACATAAATGTTGAATACACTGGACTAGTAGGCTAGAAGAAATTGTGGAGAAAGCACAGAATTGATCATATCAACTTCACGAATGCTGGAGAACAAAAGCCAGAAAAGTAGAGTTGAGAATGCATAACCTGTGAAGTGGGAGGAAAACTATCAGAGAGAATTCTAGAAGAAGGCATGATCATTGAGTCGCCATTCTGAGAAGAAGAGAAAGACTATGAAGGCAGGAAAGTTTCGGAGATTTTGTAAATGGCAATTTGAGAAGAGATGAGTCAGAATTTGAATGTTTGGAGCAGAGAACTAGAAATGAGGATATGAAACAACAAACATAAAGATCTCTCAAGATTTATTGTGAAAAGGACAAAGAAATGGGCATTAGTTCTGCAGTTTAAGGGAGGATATCTTATAATAAAGAAGAAATGTCATATTCATGCATATTAATATATTAACAGATTTATTGGTTAGCAATTGATGTTCCAGTAAAAAGACATATTACCAGTAGCAAAATTCTTGAGAAAGTATGAAGAATGGGGTTCTGAATACAAATTCAGAAATCAATTTTTGTGAAGGATAGGGAAGTCTGGTGTGCTGCAGTCCATGGGGTCGCAAAGAGTCAGACATGACTGAGTGACTGAGCAACAACAAGGCAGAAAATGAATATGGATTGATATATGCTTAGATGAGTATATTTGTTCAATGAAATAATTCCTGAGTGCTTCTATTTATTTTTATCATGATTTTTAATTTTTCAGACCTGTAATTGTTTTAAGAACTTGTGACTCCTTGAGGATTTCTCACAAGCCTGGTTCTAGGAGCAGTGAGGGGACACTCTAGGCTATGGATCATTGTGTGGGCTAATGAGACTGAGTCCTGCCTGAGACTCAGATTTAGTCTGGGAAAATGGAAGCAATTTTCAAACTTTATCCTTCTTTTTCATATTGCTTGTGCTTGAAAAGTCCTCATACTGATTCAGTAGCAATAATGAAAAACACAGGTTTGGAGAAAGAGTTCAATAAAACTGGGAGGAAACTTACAGACATAAATGATTACATGTGCATGCTTAAGAAAATTATGCAGAGTTAGATGATCTAAAGTATAACCTTTATTGGAAGTTAAAATGATCTATTATTCCTATATACATGTCTTAAAACATATTGATATGGAAGATTGTGATCTTCTGGTTGTGTAAAAACAGAGTACAATAAATTTTCCAGACAAGATGGAATAATAATTATCAGGGGTCAAATATGTTGTTGTTGTTCAGTTGCTCAGTCATGTCCAACTCTTTGGGACCTCACAAATTGCAGCCCACTAGGATCCCCTGTCCTTCACTGTCTCCTGGAGTTTGCACAAATTCATGTCCATTGAATTAGTGATGCTATCTAATCATCTCATCCTTCTCCTTCTAGAGTAAATTTTTCCAAGTATCAGGATCTTAGAGACAACGAGATAGCCCTTCACAACAGGTGGCCCAAGATCTGGAACTTCAGCTTCAACAACAGTCCTGCCAAATAATATATATGCATTAACCAAAATTATAAAAAAGCAGGTTATGGATTTCTTTGGAAGGAATGATACTAAAGCTGAAACTCCAGTACTTTGGCCACCTCATGCGAAGACTTGACTCATTGGAAAAGACTCTGATGCTGGGAGGGATTGGGGGCAGGAGGAGAAGGGATGACAGAGGATGAGATGGCTGGATGGCATCACTGACTCGATGGACATGAGTCTCAGTGAACTCCAGGAGTTGGAGATGGACAGGGAGGCCTGGCGTGCTGCGATTCATGGGGTCACAAAGAGTCGGACATGACTGAGTGACTGAACTGAACTGATGGATTTATAATATATAACCAAGAAGATGTTTTAAAAGCAAAACTTTAATTTTCTATTTGTTTCAGTCATATATTATTAGGATGATAAATCAATTTGTTTCCTCAAATGGTCACATGCTAAACTGGAATAAGCACTTTAAGAGAGCTGAAAATAAATATCTTATTTTAACATTTTATCAATCTGAATTCATTATCTTGTCATCTGTTTATCCAATTTCTTTTATTTTGGTGTTCTAGAATTTATGAACTACTCCAATCTATAAACTAATATAAAACAAAGCAATATATATATATATATATATATGATATATATATATATATATTGCCTTTGTCTCCAAGGCAAATCATTCAATATCCAAGTCTATGCCCTGACCAGTAATGCTGAAGAAGCTGAAGTTGAATGGTTCTATGAAGACATACAAGAACTTCTAAAACTAACACCCAAAAAAGTTGTCCTTTCCATTATAGGGGACTGGAATGCAGAAGTAGGGAGTCAAGAAAAACCTGGAGTAACAGGCAAGTTTGGCCTTGGAGTATAAAATGAAGCAAGGCAAAGGTTAATAGAGTTTTGCCAAGAGAATGCACTGGTCATAGCAAACACTCTCTTGCAACAACACAAGAGAAAACTCTACACAGAGACATCACCAGATGGTCAACACCAAAATCAGATTGATTATATTCTTTGCAGCCAAAGATGGAGAAGCTCTATACAGTCAGCAAAAACAAGACAGGGAGCTGACTGAGGCTCAGATCATGAACTACTTATTGTCAAATGCAGACCTAAATTGAAGAAAGTAAGGAAAACCTCTAGACCATTCATGTATGATCTAAATCAAATCCCTTCTGATTACACAGTGGAAGTGAGAAATAGATTCAAGAGATTTGATCTGATAGAGTGCCAGAACAACTGTGGATGGAGATTTGTGAAATTTTACAAGAGGCAGGATTCAAGACCATCCTCAACAAAAAGAAATGCAAAAAGGCGAAATGGTTGTCTTAGGAGGCCTTATAAATAGCTGTGAAAAGAAGAGAAGCTAAAGGCAAAGAAGAAAAAAAGATATACCCATTTGAATGCAGAGTTCCAAAGATTAGCAAGGAGAGGTAAGAAAGCCTTCCTCAGCAATCAGTGCAAAGAAATAGAGGATAACAGTTGAATGGGAAAGTCTAGGGATCTCTTCAAGAAAATTAGAGATACGAAGGGAACATTTCATGCACAGATGGGCTCAATAAAGGACAGAAATGGTAAGGACCTAACAGAAGCAGAAGATATTAAGAGGTTGCAAGAATGCACAGAAGAACTATATAAAAAAGATATTCATGACTCTGATAATCACAACGATATGATCACCAACCCAGAGCCAGACATTCTGGGATGTGAAGCCAAGTTAGCCTTAGGAAGCATCACTATGAACAAAGCTAGTGGAGTGATGGAATTCCAGTGGAGCTATTCCAAATCTTAAAAATTGATGCTGTGAAAGTGCTGCACTCAGTATGCCAGCAAAGTTAAAACACTCAGCAGTGGCCACAGGACTGGAAAAGGCCAGTTTTCATTTCAATCCCAAAGACAGGCAATGACAAAGAATGCTCAAACTACAGCACAATTGCTCTCATCTCACATGCTAGCAAAGTAATGTTCAAAATTCTCCAAGTCAGGCTTCAGCAATACATGAACCATGAACTTCCATATGTTCAAGCTGGATTTAGAAAAGGCAGAGGAACCAGAGATTAAATTGCCAACATTCATGGGATCCTCAAAAAAAGCAAGAGAGTTCCACAAAAAATATCTACTTCTGCTTTATTGACTATGCCAATGCCTTTGATTTTGTGGACTGTAACAAATTCTGGAAAATTCTGAAAGAGATGGGAATAAGAGACCACTTGATTTGCCTCTTGAGAAATCTGTATGCAGGTCAGGAAGCAGCAGTTAGAACTGGACATGGAACAACAGACTAGTTTCAAGTTGGGAAAGGAGTATGTCAAGGCTATTTATTGTCACCCTGCTTTTTTAACTTATTTGCAGTGTACATCATGAGAAAGGCTGGATTGAATGAAGCACAAGCTGGAATCAAGATTGCTGGGAGAAATATCAATAACCTCAGATATGCAGATGACACCACCCATATGGCAGAAAGTGAAGAGGAACTAATGAGTCTCTTGAAATTGAAAGAGGAGAGTGAAAAAGATGGCTTAAAGCTCAACATTCAAAAAACTAAGATCATGCATCTGGTCCCATCACTTCATGGCAAATAGATAGGGTTACAGTGGAAACAGTGGCAGACTTTATTTTCTTGGTCTCTAAAATCACTGCATATGGTGACTGCAGCCATGAAATTAAAAGACACTTCCTCCTTGGAAGATAAGTTATGACCAACCGAGACAGCACATTAAAAAGCAGAGACATTACTTTGCCAACAAAGGTCTGTCTAGTCAAAGCTATGGCTTTTCCGTAGTCATGTATGGATGTTACAGTTGGACAGTAAAGAAAGCTGAGTGCCAAAGAATTTATGCTTTTGAAATGTGGTGTTTGTGAAGACTCTTGAGGATCGCTTGGACTGCAAGCAGATCCAAGCAGTGTATTTTAAAGGAAGTCAGCCCTGAATATTCATTGGATGGTCTGACGCATAAACTAAAGCTACAATACTTTGGTCACTTGATGGGAAGAGATGACCCATTGAAAAAGACCCTGATGCTGGGAAAGATTGAAGGCAGGAGGAGAAGGGGGCGACAGAGGATTAGATGGTTGGATGGTATCACCGACTCAATGGACATGAGTCTGAGTAAACTCCAGAAGTTAGTTATGTACAGTGAGGCTGGGCATACTGCAGTCCATGGGGTCACAAATAGTTGGACATGACTGAGCTACTTAACTGAAGTGAACTCATAAACTAATTTAGACTCAAGCTAACTAATATTTAAACAGGTTCAAGTTAGTACTAAGTCAAGATTACATCATCCTATTTTTTATTCTAAATGCTTTGGAAATAAACAGTCTTGGTAGTAATTTGTAATTATTAAAATGGGCTTCCCTGGTGGCTCAGAGGGTGAAGCGTCTGCCTGCAATGCAGGAGACCTGGGTTTGATTCCTGGGTCAGGAAGATTCCCTGGAGAAGGAAATGGCAACCCACTCCAAAATCCCATGGATGGAGAAGCCTGGTAGGCCACAGTCCATGGGGTCGCAAAGAGTCAGACACGAATGAGTGACTTCACTACAATTTTGCTCATGTAATTACATGCTAGCTTGTACTACTTCATGATTGAGTTGCATCATTGGATAATGTATGTTTGATCATACATATATATGTATATATTTGTATATATTTATGTATATTCATATATATGCATATAAATAATGTATCTTTGATTATCATTGGATAATGTATACCTGATACCTCCATCCAAAGAATGGGATAGTTCTTTTAATTCATATTTAAAATCTCAAAATGGTCAAATCCTCAGGCAGTTATTCAAGTCAATTTCCCACTTATCGAACCCCTCAAAGATGACAATCTTTACTTACCAGCTGCCTCTTTCTACATATCTGCTAACACAATCATCTCCTGTCTTGGATCCCACTGCTTAGCCTTCATCTAAAAAACTGATCTCATCAGAGGCCCAGAGTTGAGCACATTCAGAGTATGTACTTATGTTACTTGAAGAGAGCAATTTGATAAAATTACAGAAAAAGCAAAACAGTGTACAATAAATATACTTGTCCAGCACAGTCAGTATATAGGTATCTGTCATTGTCAGCAGTTGGTGAATGGGCAAACAAAATATTGACAGTTGCTTCAAGCAAGTGTGTAAGGCATCAAGTCGTCATGGCATTTGACCTGTAATACAGTTAAGTACAGAACTGTCAAGTGAGCGAGCACTGCCCTAACTATTTTGGGTGGCACTCACATACATCCTGCCATATACTCTTCTTTCCCTTTTTTTCATACTCATTTGAACCTCTCTCTGGTTATTCATCACCATTCCTCATGTTTAAATCATAAACTCCCTTGTAGTGATTTTAACTATTTTTTCTCTGACTAAGGCTTTTCTGCTGTGTTTTGCTTTCTTCTCCAGGATTATTCATATTTATGTTTCCAGTTTTTCCAGGGAAGTTCTTAACATTTGTATCCCTAACTCAATATTTGGATCAGCCACTAATACAGTCCTGTGATTACTTGTACATAGCTCAGCACATGGCTTCCAACTAATTTTCAGTATCCCTCAGCAAATATGGTAACCTCTGAAAGTAATACATATTTCATCACACTAAAGTGTGTTTATATGTATTTTGTCCTCTCAACTTTGTTGAATTATTTTTGCTTTCAAATAGCACTCCTTCCCCCTCCCCTTTTAAAGTTGTTATAATTTCTCTAAGGGTCATTTACAAAATGAAACCTCAATTATTCTAAATTCTACATCTAAAATTTTTCTAACTCTAAATGCTATTATTAATGCATTATGTACAGCCTGATTTTTTACAATGTATTCAATACTCAGCTTTAAATCTGTAGACGTAATGCTTTATTTAGCTATATCATAAATGTTGTGGTTGAATCATTTGTTAACAGTAAAAAATTAATACCTATAATTTCATGAACTTCTATGTAGATATATTACATATTTAATATAATAATTTGCCACTATTATTGGCAATATAATCCTCTAATAATAATTCCCTATTCAACATGCAGAGTTTTAGAAAAGTTTACTCTGGGTTTTTAAAATTCTTTTCAATTCTTCTCTTTTTTATGTTTTAAATTCTCAAGAGATTAAGTCTGTTAAAATGAAGCTCATCTTCAATTAGCAAGAAGAACATATGTATGCTCTTCATTAAAATCCCCAGGTATCATGGGCAAGAGTTCATTTTGGGTTTTCAGATAATTAAAGCCTCATACATATTTTCTGATATTCCATCTGGCATTAGAGTGTATTCAACTATAGATCACTTGAGTTATCAGACAGCTGAAAAGCTTAATAGCAAACATTAATATTGGGATCACCTCCTTTTTGATCTTTTACAGATAATAGCATTATTATAACCTCAAATATCCTCAAATAACAAAAAAAATAAAAGATGGTATATCTCATCTTCCTTGACAACCTTGCTAGAAAATAACAATTAGAAGTCTCTTGAAAGTTTCTGATTAAATAGACCTTCTATGGCTGCTAAAATGGAAATTTGGATAGAAAATAAGGTTTGATGATTTATTTTAAGAAATATTGTTTCTATTCCACCCTCCAAGTAAAATGCCCCTTACATTCATATCCATTGAAATATATATATATATATATATATATATATATATCATAAAAGCAGTGATCTTGTGACTAGTTCCCTGAGTAAAACCTAGTACACAATTTGTGCCCAATGACCTGTTTGTACACTATTCTTAAACGTTTTGAAATTTAAGACCTTTAGCTTATGTGAATAATGTGCTAAGGAAATTGAAGGTAACTTTGTTTGTTATTTGATCTACTTTATAATTTTCATTATTAAATCTGTTGTAGTGTTTCCTATAATTAAAATTGTATTTTATAATTACAAAGTACCTCAGGAAACAGGAATCCTGATTTTTTCAGCTGATGACTCAGCTGATTTTCCTTGAAGATCAGGTTAGTTTCATGTATTGTATATCTATTTTACATTTCAATAAGCATTGACAGTTTAAAAAAAATCAGCTAACATTGAAAAATCTTTCATCCAATATTCTGTACCAACATCTGATGAAGCATCAGAAAATTATGGCTAAAATATCTTTCTCTTTCCGTGGATCCCTGGATCAGGAAGGTCCCCTGGAGAAAGAAATGGCAACTCACTCCAGTACTCTTGCCTGGAAAATCCCATGGATGGAAGATCCTGGTAGACTACAGTCCATGGGGTCAGGAAGAGTCGGACATGACTGAGCAACTTCACTTTCATTTTATATCAAAGATGAAGAATTTAATAGTAATGGATGTCCAGAAAGCCTCAAGAGAAGCCTCAAGAGAAGAATGATAAAGTTTCAATGTACACTCTTCTTAAAATAACAGTCATTTTTCTGGATATATTTACATGAGTTATCTGCATTCACCTCAAAGACTCCCAGGCTCATTGTAGAGTCTGTTTGTGCACAGTAATCTGCAAGTTTCTCTGACTCATACATTACTATTTAGCAAGGATGGATTGTTAGGGTGGACTTCTTGATATTATTTCTCCATCATTTTAGTTGCAAAATATGCACTTGCCATGGGAAATTGAGAAGATCTGAGTTATAAAGTTAATTGGTTCAATAGTGAAATGTGATCTAATATGTCAAATGCATAGGGTTTCTTTCTGTAGTGGTTCAGACTGTACAGACTGTGCCTGCAATGCAGAAGACCCAGGTTTAGTCTCTGGGTTGGGAAGATCTCCAGGAGAAGGGAATGGAGACCCACTCCAGTATTCTTGCCTGGAGAATTCCATGGACAGAAGAGCCTGGTGGGCTAGAGTTCATGGGGTCACAAAAGAGTTGGACAGAAATGAGCAACTAATGCTTTCACTTTCATGACAAATGCAACTGCATAAACTAAGTTTCTGCCTAGATCAGAGTCACTGCAGTTATTGTGGTTGCTAAAAGAATCTACTGTATCACAGTTGTTTTGGAAATAAGTGTTTTAAAATATGGAGTGCTGCTGCTGTTGCTAAGTTGCTTCAGTCATGTCCAACTCTGGGCGACCCCATAGACGGCAACCCACCAAGCTCCCCTGTCCCTGAGATTCTCCAGGCAAGAACACTGGAGTGGGTTGCCAGCAAAGATATAAACTACTTTCATGGCAAGTTAGAGTTGACATTGACCACTGTCAAAAAAATAAGTAATACTTTGTGACCCAAAATATAATCTAAAATATCATGAATGCAAGTGATGTTTATTTATTTAAAAGTGTCTAGATCAGTTCAGTCAGTTCAGTAGCTCAGTCATGTCCAATTCTTTGCAATTCCATGGCCTACAGCAGGCCAGGCATCCCTGTCCATCACGAACTCCTGTAGCTTGCTCAAACTCATGTCTAAATGGTACCTCAATATAGGTATGTGTGGAGGAGTAAGATAGAATGAGAATAAGATAAAATGGTATGTTGAAACAAATGATTTTTCTATCAGAGTGAACAGGCAAATTGGAAAGAGGCAAATTCTGGATAACACAAGTTGTCCAAATGTGGTATCAAGGAATTAATGCAATTGCTACATCACATTTTCAAGTTAGTCAAAGCAATCTGATCAATGGTATCAGTGAGAATAAACAGAGTTTAGAATGAAGATTTGAAGGGTGAAATTATCTTCAGCCTCTGTTATAGACTGAAAGAAATATCAGGAGAGAGGAAATGATCTTGTTCTTAAGGAATATGTGCGAGAGACTTAAGGCATATTTTTTATCTTTTGGATATTTTTTACTTATAGTACCAAACAAAATACTACTTCTCCTAATATTAAATCATTCAATTCACCAAAATAATATATATGAAAATTTTCACTATTCAGTTCAGTTAAGTTCAGTTCAGTCGCTCAGTCGTGTCTGACTCTTTGCGACCCCATGAATCACAGCACGCCAGGCCTCCCTGTTCATTACCATCTCCCAGAGTTCACTCAGACTCACGTCCATTGAGTCCGTTATGCCATCCAGCCATCTCATTCTTGGTCATCCCTTTCTCTTACTGCCCCCAATCGCTCCCAGCATCAGAGTTTTTTCCAATGAGTTGGCTCTTCGCATGAGGTGGCCAAAGTACTGGAGTTTCAGCTTCAGCATCATTCCTTCCAAAGAAATCCCAGGGTTGATCTCCTTCAAAATGGACTGGATGGATCTCCTTGCAGTCCAAGGAGCTCTCAAAGAGTCTTCCTCAACACCACAGTTCAAAAGCATCCATTCTTTGGTGCTCAGCCTTCTTCACAGTCCAACTCTCACAACCATACATGACCACAGGAAAAACCATAGCCTTGACTAGATGGACCTTAGTCGGCAAAGTAATGTCTCTGCTTTTGAATATGCTATCTAGGTTGGTCATAACTTTTCTTCCAAGAAGTAAGAGTCTTTTAATTTCATGGCTGCAGTCACCATCTGCAGTGATTTTGGAGCCCCAAAAAATAAAGTCTGACACTGTTTCCACTGTTTCCCCGTCTATTTCCCATGAAGTGATGGGAGCGGATGCCATGATCTTCATTTTCTGAATGTTGAGCTTTAAGCCAACTTTTTCGCTCTCCTCTTTCACTTTCATCAAGAGGCTTTTGAGTTCCTCTTCACTTTCTGCCATAAGGGTGGTGTCTTCTGCATATCTGAGGTTACTGATATTTCTCCCGGAAATCTTTATTCCAGCTTATGTTTCTTCCAGTCCAGCATTTCTCATGATGTGCTCTGTATATAAGTTAAATAAGCAGGGTGACAATATACAGCCTTGACGTACTCCTTTTCCTATTTGGAACCAGTCTGTTGTTCCATGTCCAGTTCTAACTGTTGCTTCCTGACCTGAATACAGATACTACATTTTCTTGGAAAAATTGAAACTTATTTTATTAAGGATATTACAGAGGGATTTTCAAATTAAACACACTAAAATAAGTGACTATATACAGAAAGTTTAAAGCAAAATATATTTAAAGCAAAATATAATTCATGCTTAAAATCTTTACCTGCACAGAGCAAATACATAGAATAAAATGAGCTCTGAGTTCTGACTTTTAAGAAGCATGCTTAACATTTTAAGTAATGAACTTAATAATAGAAGGAGATCATAGCACTATTTATTAAATAAATATTGAATATTAATATTTATATAAGTAATAATTAATATTAAAAATTAAATAATATTTATTTTCTAATAGAGATAAATATTTCTTTAAAATGTGTCATAAAATATGTGTTTCAATCAAAGATATTAAACTGAGCCAGATATGAAGTCTGTTCATTTTTAATTTAGCTTGATGAAGTACGTTTATATAGCAGGACTCACAAAATGGAGGCTGTCCTCAAGGTCTGTTCCATATCACAGATCTAAATGCATGTCAATCTGTACTTGTGGGAAACACCACATTGTCAAGGAAACCTAACACCAGTTACAATCTTCCAACTCAGCTTTAGCTAGTTTATCTTACCCTAGAAAATAGGACCTGTAGGCCTTATAAGGAAACCCCTGACCTCCTAAGCAATCAAGCTGTAGTTCGGTGTTACCTTTTCTGAGTGCTTACTCGTTCAGTCTTGTCTGATTCTTTGAGACCTTTTGGATTGTAGTCTTCTAGGCTCCTCTGTCCATAGGAGTTTTCAGGCAAGAATTCTGAAGAGTGTTGCCATTTTCTCCTCTAGGGGATTGTCTTGATCCAGGGATCAGCTCATGTCTCCTATGTCTCCTGCATGGCAGGCAGATTCTTTACTGCTGAGCCACTGGGAAAGCCCCTCTAATGCTCTATAAAACCCCCTCTGGCCAAAATCCCTTGGGAAAAGTGCTCCTCGCTCTGAGGCACTGCACTCTGTTACCCATGGACTGCTTTCTCTTCAATAAAGGACATTAAACTTGCTACTAAATTGTATTATTTTTGTCATTTGACAAGCTAAATCTGCATAAGAATATTAATGACATTGATTCTTTACCAAATGCTTCCAATGAACTAAATAATAACTTAAAAACTATATATTCTATCTCATAATTTCACAAACTGTCAAGAAATATGTCATTGTCTTCACTTCTTAGATGAAGGTATAAAGCAGCCATTGAGTAAATAAGGTTTTAAACAAAGTTCTTTCTGACACCAAGGGTGTACATTTAACTACCATGGATACTCAGGTAAATGTAATGTAATTTGTGTGTGTGTTCTGCCGTGCTCCTAGACTGTGATCAATATGCTTTGCCTAGAAATGTATCACTTACGACATTTTGCTCCTGGAATGAATCAGACCATGCCTAGCATGCTGTAATCCATTTTATCAGCCTCATGTAGACAGGTTTAGAGTGTAATTCTTGTTCTTCCCTTTTTCCCATATGTCTTTCGAACCTCAAGGTCCTCAGTAGTGGAATTCGCCTTTCTCTTCTGCAGCAAACCCTGAGGGTTGGTGAAAAATTGTTCTTTTCCTGTTGCCTGATTGAAAGGGGTATGAATTCAAATCACTTCCAAGTTTAAATTGGCCTTTCATTGATGGAGTTCTTCCTCACATATCTGTTCTGGCTGATGGCTGAGATTTTTCACTGCTAAGGGCTTTGGCTTTCTTCAAAGGAAAAGCTCTAAGTGCAAAATGTTACAATTAATATTAAAATGAGATGTCATTGGGTTTTAAAGGCTCAGTTTTTAAAAAGCACAAGAAACTGTAGAAGGACAGCAGCATATGGTTCTTTGTATTTTATAGATATGCTTTTTTCACAAAGTGACATGGTTCTTCAACATACATAATTTTTAGAAGAGAGACATAAAAAGTACACATGTAGATACAATATTAAGAATTCTGAGATATTAAAAAGGAACTTTGTAGTTATTTTTCATACTATTACACACATTAAATTTAAACTGACAAATTTCACTTTGCTCTCTTTCATAGCTTTTATAACTAATCATAGATACACTTGATTGTAACTATTGCATTAACAGTTTTGAATAGTAAGGAAGTTTCTTATTGTTTCTTAAATACAGTAATGATACTGAATGAGGTAGTGAGAAAACCACTAACATAACAGCAACTGTTTTCATAATCCTCTAAGAATAGTAAAAATGGTGCTCATCTAATTCTGAGTTTCAGCTTTGTTCAATGTGAAAATAAAGTCCCACTTGATGAATACAAAAATATGTGTTTGGAATAATTCAATGTTTATATAATGAAATTATTTTTATTCAAACTGTGTATGTAGATTTTGAATTTGGTCTACTTGTACAATAATAACGTGGCTCTTTAGAAGACATAAACAAATCATACCCACTGCAACATGTTTTCCTAAAGGAATTACAGTTTATGACTTTGCAATATAATATTAGCAAATGTATCTTACTTTAAAATATAATGTAAATGCAATTTCAATATACATCTTTCTTTCCCTATATGTGTATGTGTCTCTCTACCTGTGTATAAATAATTATTGCTATTACATTTATCTGTTTTATCAAACAACATAGATTTCTAACCACCGAATCATGTGATATGACGTCAGACAAGCAATTGTACCTTTTCATAGAGAAAATGTCTAATAAAACTATAGATACTATAACATAACATTTTAGTGTGGTAACTTAAATTTTAATCAAAGCATGTTATAAAGTATTAAAAAATCAGAAACCTTAAATCAAATTCCATCCATTGGACTGATGTAATTTAGTAATAGATTTCATTTATTCAAAAACATTTTATTATTTTGATGTAGTGTAAATTTCATAAGAAAAATCCCCAAAACACATATATGAGTTTTGGAGTGCATATATTATCCACAAAATGTGATTGCGTGAATCAACACAGAAAATAAGTGGGAGACAAGAATTTGATACTGGATCTATTTCCTCTTCCTAGATTGAATATTTATGAGTTAATGGAGAAGGATCTCCAGAAGTAGATTTTCAACAGGAAATTCAACTTAAAATACCATTAACATATTTGACGGGTGACAGAAATCACTTACCAGATGACACAGTGCTTTCCTTAAAATGTTATTAAGTAAAAACTGTAAAGGAAAAGAAGAAAAGGCATTGATAGTTTTAAGTGCTAAAAATTAAAAATAACATTAAGAGGAAGGAGACATGAGTATAACTATGGCTGATTCATGTTGAAGTTTGGTAGAAACCAACACAATACTGTAAAGCAATTATCCTTTAATTAAAAATTAATTTTAAAAAATTTAAAAAAGAGAAAAATAACTATAAAGCATAATCTTCAATATTTCAAAACAGCTGATTTTTTACAAGCAGGCATAACTCTCTTTTTTTTTTTTTTACTTTATTGATCCCTTCAGCTGTCAGTGCTGTATGAATAGCTGATGATCAGAGTTTATCTTCATCACTTATCCCCATTTATTTGAGAGAGAGAGTGAGAGCAGAAAGTTCAATTTCCAATGAGATGATTGGGTTTTTTGTTAGTTTTATCTGGTTTCTGCTCTGCAGATTCATATATCTAAAAGTACATCTTCTCAGTATCAGTGAAGGTAGTTCATCTACAGGATAAAAAAGTGATGCTATATATCTATCATGCACTATATATGTTTTTATTTTGAGAATGCTGCACATGTGTGTATACATAAAAATTCATAGAAAATATATCACAAATTACTGTTTGCAATATTTTTGTTTTTGCTGTGTATGATATATTTCAAATATGTAATAGGTATTCATATATAAGATCTCATTATAAAAAGATGATGTGAAAGCCATCCCTCATTCTGAGCATTTTTCACCATTTTCATCCATGTTTTTCTATCCAAAATCTCTCTTAAATTTAACATTTATTTTCAAGTCATTATCAACATACTGATTGCTTAAACATTATGCAGGAAATATCTTTGATAGCTGCATAGTCTATTAAAAATAGTGTTATATTGGCCACTGCAACAGTGTACAGGGACGGCCAAGAGGAGCTACCCATGTCTGAGGTAAGGAGCAGCAATTGCGCTTGGCTGGAGCAGCCGTGAAGAGATACCCCACGTTCAAGATAAGAGAAACCCAAGCAAAGTGGTAGGCACTGAGAGAGGGCATTGGAGGGCAGACAGACTTAAACCACAGTCACAGACAACAGGCCAATCTGATCACATGGACCACAGCCTTGTTTAACTCAGTGAAACTAAGCCATGCCATGTGGGGCCACCCAAGACGGATGGGTCATGGTGGAGCGGTCTGAGAGAATGAGGTCCCTGGAGAATGGAATGGCAAACCACTTCAGTATCCATGCCTTGAGAACCCCATGAATAGTATGAAAAGGCAAAAAGATAGGACACTGAAAGATGAACTTCCCAGGTCGGTAGCTGCCCAGTATGCTATTGGAGATCAGTGGAGAAATAACTTCAGAAGAATGAAGGGATGGAGCCAAAGCAAAAACAATACCCAGTTGTGGATGGGACAGGTGATAGAAGCACGGTTTGATGCTGTAAAGAGCAATATTGCATAGGAACCCGGAACATTATGTCCATGAATCAAGGCAAATTGGAAGTGGTCAAACAGGAGATGGCAAGAGTGAACGTTGACATTCTAGGAATCAGCGAACTAAGATGGACTGGAATGGGTGAATTTAACTCAGATGACCATTATATCTACTACTGTGTCCAGTAATCCCTTAGGAGAAATGGAGTAGCCATCACAGTCAACATAAGAGTCCAAAATACAGTACTTGGATGCAATCTGAAAACGACAGAGTGATCTCTGTTCGTTTCCAAGGCAAACCATTCAATATCAAGGTGATCCAAGTCTATGTCCCGACCAGTTACCCTGAAGAAGCTAAAGTTGAACAGTGCTATGAAGACCTACAAGACATTTTAGAACTAACACCCCCCAAAAATGTTCTTTTCATTATAGGGGACTGGAATGCAAAAGTAGGAAGTCAAGAAACACCTGGCGTAACAGGCAAATTTGGCCTTGGAATGCGGAATGAAGGAGGGCAAAGACTAATAGAGTTTTGCCAAGAGAATGCACTGGTCATAGCAAACACCCTCTTCCAACAGCACAAGAGAAGACTCTACACGTGGGCATCACGAGATGGTCAACACAGAAATCAGAGAGATTATATTCTTTGCAGCCAAAGATGGAGAAGCTCTATACAGTCAGCAAAAACAAGACAAGGAGCTGACTGTGGCTCACATCATGATCTACTTATTGCCAAATTCAGACTGAAATTGTAGAAAGTGGAAAAAACCACTAGACCATTCAGTTATGACCTAAATCATATCCCTTATGACTATACAGTGGAAGTGATAAATAGATTTAAGGGCCTAGATCTGATAGAGTGCCTCATGAACTATGGATGGAGGTTTGTGACATTGTACAGGAGATAGGAATCAAGACCATCCCAAGAAAAAGAAACGCAAAAAAGCAAAATGGCTGTCTAAGGAGGCCTTACAAATAGCTGTGAAAAGAAGAGAAGCTAAAGGCAAAGGAGAAAAGGAAAGATATACCACTTTGAATGCAGAGTTCTAAAGAATAGCAAGGAGAGGTAAGAAAGCCTTCCTCAGCAATCAGTGTAAAGAAATAGAGGAAAACAATTGAATGGGAAAGACTAGAGATCACCTCAAGAAAATTAGAGATACGAAGGGAACATTTCATGCAAAGATGGGCTTGATAAAGGACAGAAATGGTAGGGACCTAACAGAAGCAGAAGATGTTAAGATGAGGTGGCAAGAATACACAGAAGAACTGTACAAAAAACATCTGCATGACACAGATAATCACCATGTGCGACCACTCACCTAGAGCCAGACATCCTGAATAGTGAAGTCAAGTGGGCCTTAGAAAGCATCACTATGAACAAAGCTAGTGGAGGTGATTTAATTCCAGTTGAGCTATTTCTAATCCTAAAAGATGATGCTGTGAGAGTGCTGCATTCAATATGCCAGCAAATTTGGAAAACTAAGCAGTGGCCACAGGATGGGAAAAGGTCAGTTTTCATTCTAATCCCAAAGAAAGGCAATGCCAAAGAATGCTCGAACTACTGCACAATTGCACTCATCTCACACGCTATTAAGGTAATGCTCAAAATTCTCCAAGCCAGGCTTAAGCAATACGTGAACTGATGATCAAGCTGGTTATTAGAAAAGGCAGAGAAACCAGAGATCAAATTGCAACATCTGCTGGATCATCCAAAAAGCAAGAGTGTCCCAGAAAAAAACATCTATTTCTGCTTTATTGACTATGCCAAAACATTTGTGGATCACAATAAACTGTGGAAAATTCTGAAAGAGATGGGAATATAAGACCACCTAATCCACCTCTTGAGAAATCTGTATGCAGGTCAGGAAGCAACAGTTAGAACTGGACATGGAACAACAGACTGGTTCCAAACAGGAAAAGGAGTACACCAAGGCTGTATATTGTCACCCTGCTTATTTAACTTATATGCCGAGTACATCATGAGAAACGCTGGACTGGAAAAAGCAAAGCTGAAATCAAGATTGCCTGGAGAAATATCAATAACCTCAGATAAGCAGATGACACCACCTTTATGGCAGAAAGTGAAGAAGAACTAAAGAGCCTCTTAATGAAAGTGAAAGAGGAGAGCAAAAAAGTTGGCTTAAAGCTCAACATTCAGAAAACTAAGAACATGGCATCCAGTCCTGTCACTTCATGGCAAATAGATGGGAAACAGTGGAAACAGTGTCAGACTTTATTTTTTGGGGCTCCAAAATCACTGCAGATGGTGATTGCAGCCATGAAATTAAAAGATGCTTACTCCTTGGAAGGGAAGTTATGACCAACCTAGACAGCATATTAAAAAGTCTTTATGTGAGACAGCAAAAGAGACACGGATGTATAGAACAGTCTTTTGGACTCTGTGGGAGAGGTAGAGGGTGGGATGATTTGGGAGAATGTCACTGAAACATGTATAATATCATATAAGAAATGAATTGCCAGTCTGGGTTTGATGCAGGATACAGGATGTTCAGTGTTGGTGCACTGGGATGACCCAGAGGGATGGTATGGGGAGGGAGATGGGAGGGGGGTTCAGGATTGGGAACACGTGAACACCCATGGCAGATTCATGTTGATGTATGGCAAAATCAATACAATATTGTAAAGCAAATAATACTAATAATTTAATTTAAAAAAGCAGAGACATTACTTTGCCAACAAAGGTCTGTCTAGTCATGGCTATGGTTTTTCCAGTGGTCATGTATGGATGTTAGAGTTGGACTATAAAGAAAGCTGAGTGCTAAAGAATTGATGCTTTTGAACTGTGATGTTGGAGAAGACTTTTGAGAGTCCCTTGGACTGCGAGGAGATCCAACCAGTCGATCCTAAAAGAGATCAGTCCTGGGTGTTCATTGGAAGGACTGATGTTGAAGTTGAAAGTCCATTCATTACTTTGGCAACCCTATACAAAGAACTGACTCATTTGAAAAGACCCTGATGCTGGAAAATATTGAGAGCAGGAGAAGAAGGGGACAACAGAGGATAACATGGTTGGATGGCATCACCTACTCAATGGACATGGGTTTGGGTGGACTCCAGGTGTTGGTGATGGACAGGGAGGCCTGCTGTGTTGTGGTTCATAGGGTCATAAAGAGCTGGACAGAACTGATTGACTGAACTAACTGTATATGGATATATTTAACCACATTTATTTGCTTTTAAATGTATTCCCAGGTGGCATTGTGGTAAATAATCTGCATGTCAATACAGGAGACACAAGAGATATGAGTTTGATCCCTGGATGGGGAAGATATACTTGGAGGAGGAAATGGCAATCCACTCCAGTATTTTTGCCTGGAAAATTCCAATGATAGAGGCACCTGGAGGGCTATAGTCCATGAGGGTTGCAAAGAGCTGGACACGACTTTCATGGACATATAAACTTTTTGTCCCAGTAATGTTATCCACATGAAGAAATAAGAATAGGGAATCAGAACACGTCTCATAGTGTAGCTCATAAACGTTAGTTACAGTGAATGAATGGAGACTCCATGTCATAAAAATTCTAATGTGTTTCTCTTGTAAATTTGCCAGATGTTAAGTCATATCCTTTGGAAGGTTTGGAAATAATTATTCCTATCATTTCCCTGTCATTAAATTCTCTGGTGTGATACAAAGTTCAAGTTAATAAATACAAATGGTTAACCATATCGTTCTGACTATGAACTTGAGACCTTTGTTTAAATGAGTAGAAGGAAATGTTAAAAAACAATGTGCGATCTAAAATATTTACTCAGACATTATTCTTGTATTTTATATAATATTTATCAACTTTGTAAGTAACAGCTATTCAAAATGATCGCCATAATCCCTTAAACTCACCTCGATTAGTCACAGTACAATCAGTTGTGATAACAAACCAGAAAAATAACAAAATTATTCATGTCACATTCTAATGGCAGTGCTAATTTAACTGAGAAATTACTATATAATGTTACAGCCTAAACAGTCATTGATATTAATTTCAGATTATATTTCAAATTAAGAGAAAAGTTAGTTATAAAATAATAATTAGAAGAGAAAACTGCTTAGCACATCATTTAAAACATGTTTTTTTTCACTTTATATGTCATATAGAAGCATTCATATAACAATTTTTAAATAACTTATCTCCTATATGTATTTTTCTAACTTTAAATTTCTATCATATTTTAAAATACATGTGAAATTGTTATACAGATTAAATGAGTCCATAGTTATCCCTCTTCATGTGTCAATTCACTTAACCCTCTATATCTCACTGTTTCTTTCCTCTTACATATAAATCAAAGAGAGAGGTAACTAAACTGGTTTCATCTGATTCATTCATTTTCTTATGTGAATAAAGTATTCAACATTTCTTAATGAATGAGGAGTGCAGCAGATGTCAAATTTGGCATACTGAAGACATACTAATATATCAAAATATGGCTGATTGAAAATAAATGCTAGAATTACTGATGTTTGAAAAGCAGTTGGCAGAGCAATCACTGATTGGGTCTATATGAACATCACTCCAGATATGTCCTATGCAATGTACTTCAATTCACTTTAACACAAGACCATACATGCAATGAGCATTTAAAAAATTAAGGTTATATTGAAAACAGATATTCCCATCTATTCTATAAGCAATTGTGAGTACAAAAAAGTGCTTGCAAATGTTAAATTTCAGCACCTTTGGAGTCTACAGTTGTGATAATGGAAGACTGGTATTATAACATCAGATAGATTAAGGCCACTTCCTTTAGTAAAAGCTTTATTTGTCTGCAGAATAAATGCTACTAAGATGTCATTTGTTACTTTAATTACAGCAATATGTCTTCCACTTGCCTAGAGTAAAAAGTTTGCTTTAATTAATATCTCAATTTTATGATTAAAACATCAAACACTACATATGCTAAATTCTCACACTACTTACAGCACACAGACATGAAAAATGTTGCTACAGATGCTGCTCTGGTCATCAGGATTTGTTGAAAATCTCTTGAAAAAAACTGTTTAATCTCTTCTGCACAAATGTTCAGTTGTCATTTATAATTGATATTATTTGAAAAAAATACGTAAAAATATAGAATTTGGGATTTACATTAAGACACGTGGAAATCCCACAATGTTAAGTGAATATTTCAAAAGAATAAATCCTGCATAAGATATAGTTAGCATAAATATAGATTATTTTATTGCTTTTAGTAAACTGTTTTCAGTTTGTCAGAGGATTATGCCATTAGCATTTACAATATAGTCATGAGAAAGAATTAGAAAAACTCTAAATCATCAGCCTAGTTTTGAATTTCAAGTCAATCAACAAGAATTGTATGAATAATTAAAGAGCAAAATTTTCAGGGCATGCTTATCTGATAATAATTTTCCTATTTCACTCAAATGCACCAAGAATAAACAGTTGAAGGAATTTAGCAAAGGGAGCAGAGAAGATGGGAATCTAGTTGACCATTTGTAAAACTGCTTTTATAAAAATAACATATTTCACTAAATCAGGGATAATGTTGGGAGAATAGACTGATAATTAGTGCTCTAGGCTTCTTTTCCTCCTGAAGTCTCAGCATTTACTGAGACCCAGAAGGGGACAGAATTTATCTAGGAGTAAAGACTAAAAAAAAGGCTGTATATTTATAGATGAAATTTGTGATATTTCTCCTTCTCCTAATATTTTTCTTGAGATATTTACAATATCATCATCTTTTGACAGTATCTGCAGAATTGAATGGGATGCCTTTATTTTTAATCAATATTATGAAGAGGAAAATTTTATGTTTCAGTCAAAATATTGTCAAAATCATAAGAAAGCTTTCAAGATTTCAGTAATTTTGACTGTATATTGACAGTACTTAAAATAACACTATTTTTTTATGGATATTATGGCTGCTCTGGTCCCCTAATCACTTCCACAATACATACATATGGAAAGGAAAAGTGCTACTAATATTAAATACATTGACAGTATTGCCAACCAAAGATATACCCAAGTGAATGCAGAGTTCAAGAGAAAAGCAAAGAAAGATAAAGCCTTCTTAAGTGAACAATGCAAAGAAATAGAGGAAAGCAATACAATGACTAGAGATCTCTTTAAGAAAATTGGAGATACCAAGGGAACACTTCATGCAAAGATGGGAACAATAAAGGATAGAAACACCAAGGACCTAACAGACGCAGAGGATATTAACAAGAGGTAGCAAGAATACACAGAAGAACTGTACAAAAGAGGTCTTAATGAACTGCATAAACACAGTGATGTGGTCGCTCATCTAAAGCCAGACATCCTGGAGCATGAAGTCAAGTAGACCTTAGGAAGCATTGCCACAAACAAAGCTAGTGGAGGTAATGAAATTCCAGGTGAGCTATTTCAAATCCTTAAAAATGATGCTGTTAAAGTGCTGCGCTCAATATGCCAGCAAATTTGGAAAACTCAGCAGTGGCCACTGGATGGCAAAAGGGCAGTTTTCATACCAATGCCAAAGGAAAGAATGCCAAAGAATGTTCAAACTACTGTACAATTGCACTCATTTCACATGCAAGCAAGATTATGCTCAAAATACTTCAAGCTAAGCTTCAGAGGTATGTGAACTGAAAACCTGTATATGTTCAAGCTGGATTTAGAAAAGCCAGAGGAACAAGAGAATGAGAGCGTCATTTCCTAGGGAGGTTGATAAGAAGTCTAGAGGTCCCCAAGGAGAGAGGGGTCTGGAATTCTCAAGGAGAAAGAAAGGACAAACTGTTTTTTTTTCCTTCTCTACATTCCTTAGGATTATATAACAACAATGTATTCTGCTTGGAGAAGGCAATGGCACCCCACTCCAGTACTCTTGCCTGGAAAATCCCATGGACGGAGGAGCCTGGTAGGCTGCAGTCCATTGGGTCGTGAAGAGTCGGACACGACTGAGCTACTTCAATTTAATTTTTCACTTTCATGCATTGGAGAAGGAAATGGCAACCTACTCTAGTATTCTTGCCTAGAGAATCCCGGGGAAGGGGGAGCCTGGTGGGCTGCCATCTATGGGGTCCCACAGAGTCAACATGACTGAAGCGACTTAGCAGCAGCAGTAGCAGCAATGTATTCTGCTTGAGGACAGTCTCTGGATTAAACCTTCTGGCTAATTCTGTTATCTTAAAATGTAAATTATGGGAGTAGGTCTGGTGAGGTCTTTACAACCTCCAGACATTCTTTGGATTCGTTGGAGAGTATATAACTTCACTGCTAACACTAACAAGGGGGTACTCTTTCTGCCCCCTTCTGATGCCTATGTCAGAAGCTTTCTCTATCTACTTTATACTTTAATAAAACTTTATTACACAAAAGCTCTGAGCGATCAAGCCTCATCTCTGGCCCTGGATTGAATTCTTCGCCTCTGGGGGCCAAGAATCCCGGTGTCGTGATTCAACAACAACCTTTCAAGATCAAATTGCAAAACATATGCTGGATCATAGAAAAATACAAGGGAATTAGCAAATAATAATAATAATCTACTTCTTCTTCATTGACTACTCTAAAGCCTTTGACTGTGTGGATCACAACAAACTGGAAAATTCTTAACGAGATGGGGTTACTAGACCACTTTACCTGCCTCCCGAGAAATCTGTATTCAGATCAAGAAGAAACAGTTAGAACCAACATGGAATGGCACACTGGTTCAAAATTGGGAAAGGGGTACATCAAGGCTGTATATTGTCACTCCGCTAATTTAACTTTTCTTTAGAGGACATCATGTGAAATGCTGGACTGGGTGAAGCACAGCTGGAATCAAAACTGCTGGGAGAAATACCAATAACCTCAGATATTGGCTTCCCTGGTGGCTCAGAGGTTAAAGTGTCTGCCTTCAATGTGGGAGACCCGGGTTCTATCCCTGGGTCGGGAAGATCCCCTGGAGAAGGAAATGGCAACCTACTCCAGTATTCGTCCCTGGAGAATCCCATGGAAGGAGGAGCCTGGTGGGCTACTGTCCACGGGATCGCAAAGCGTCGGACACGACTGAGCAACTTCACTTTCTTTCAGATATGCAGATGATACCACCCTTCTGGCAAAAAGCAAAGAGGAACAAAAGAGTCTCGTGAAGGTGAAAGAGGAGAGTGAAAAAGCTGGCTTAAATTTCAACATTCAAAAAACTAAGATCATGGCATCTGTCCCCATCACTTCATGGCAAATAGATGGGGAAAAAATAGAAACAGTAACAGACTTTATTTTCTTGGGCTCCTCCAAAATCACTGCAGAAGATGACTGTGGCTGCAAAATTTAAAAAACCTCCTGTTCCTTGGAAGAAAAGCTATGACAAACATAGACAGAGTACTAAAAAGCAGAAACATCACTTTGCTGACAAAGATCCATATAATCAAGGCTATGATTTTTCTAGCAGTCATGTATGGGTGTAAGAGTTGCACCATGAAGAAGGCTGAGCGCTGAAGAATTGATGCTTTCAGATTGTGGTTCTGGAGAACACTCTCGAGAGTCCCTTGGACAGCAAGGAGATCAACCCAGTCAATCCTAAAGGGAATCAATCCTGAATATTCACTGAAAGGACTGATGTTGATGGTCCAAGACTTTGGCCACCTGATGTAAAGAACCTATTCATTGGAAAAAACCCTGATACTAGGAATGCTCCAGGGCAAGAGAAGAAGCATCTGACAGAGGATGAGATGGTTGGTTGGCATCACTGATTCCATGGACATGAGTTTGAGCAAACTCAGGGAGATAGTGAAGGACAGGAAAGCCTGGTGTGCTGCAGTTCATGGGGTCACAAAGAGTCGGAGATGACATAGCGACTGAGCGACAGCTACAATCTCCACTAAATTTTCATTGTGTAAAATAGAAACTCTATAGCCATTAAATATCAACATTCCATTTTCTTCCACCCTCATCTCCTGGCAAAGACCCATTCTATTTTCTGTGTCTGTGATTATGACTATACTAAGTAACTCATAGAAGTAAAATTATACAGTATTTGTCTTTTTGTGACTGGCTTATTTCACTTACCATTGTGCCCTCAAGGTCATACATGTTGTGGTGTATGTAGGAATGTACTTCCTTTTTAAGACTGATTAATGCTCATAATATTAAAAAAAAAAACAAAACAAAAACAGACAAATCTATTCAAAAATTAGCAAAGGCCTAGAACAGACACTTTCTAAATGAGGATACGCAACTGAATAATAAGCACATTAAGACGTGGTTGATATCACTAATCAATAATAAAATGTAATTCAAAACTACAATGTGATATCACATCACATCCCTTGGGGGAAACAAACAAACAAACAGAAAACAAATAATAAAACAGAAAATACAAAGTCAGTGAAACCTAAATGTATTTAGGGACCTAAATGCACTGTTGAGAGCAATATACAATACTACAACTTTGTGGAAAATCATTTGGTGATTCTTAATATTAAAAATAGACATATCATATGATCCTTCAATTCTATTTATAGATATATACCCCAAAGAATTGAAAGCATTATCTCAAAAATTATTTGTATACCTGTGTTCATAATAGCACTACTCTCAGTAGCTAAAATGTGGAGGCAACCACAGTGTCCACTCATGAATGAATGGATAAGCCAAATGTGATCTCAGTTCAGTTCAGTTCAGTTCAGTTACTTAGTTGTGTCTGACTCTGTGATCCCATGGACTGCAGTATGCCACACTTCCCTGTCCATCTCCAAATCCCAGAGCTTACTCAAACACATGCCCATTGAGTTGGTGATGCCATCCAACCATCTCATCCTCTGTCATCTCCTTCTCCTCCTGCCTTCAATATTTCTCAGCATCAGGGTCCTTTCAAATGAGTCAGCTCTTCACAATCAGGCAGCCAAAGTTTTGGAGTTTCAGCTGAAGCATCAGTCCTTCCAATGAATATTCAGGACTGATTTCTTTGAGAATGAACTGGTTATATTTCCTTACTGTCCAAGGGACTCTCAAGAGTCTTCTCCAACACCACAGTTCAAAAGCATCAGTTCTTTGGCACTCTGCTTTCTTTATAGTTCAACTCTCCCATCCATACATGACTACTGGAAAAACCATAGCCTTGACTAGACGGACTTTTGTTGGCAAAGTAATTTCTCTGCTTTTAAATGTGCTGTCTAGGTTGTCATAACTTTTCTTCCAAGGAGCAAGCATCTTTTAATTTCATGGCTGCAGTCACCATATGCAGTGATTTTGGAGCCCCCAAAATATAAAATCTGTCATTATTTCCATTGTTTGCCCTTATATTGCCCATGAAGTGATGGGACCAGATGCCATGATCTTAGTTTTCTAATGTTGAGTTTTAAGCCAAGTTTTTCACTCTTCTCTTCCACTTTAATCAAGAGGCCTTTTAGTTCTTCTTCAGTCTCTGCCATAAGTGTGGTGTCATCTGCATATGTGAGGTTATTGATATTTCTCTGAACAATCTTGATTCTTAAATAAGCAGGGTGACAATATACAGCCTTGACATACACCTTTCCCAATATGGAACCTGTCTGTTGTTCTATGCCCAGTTCTAAGTGTTGCTTCTTGACCTGCATACAGGTTTCTTAAGAGGCAGGTTAGGTGGTCTGCTATTCCCATCTCTTTCAGAATTTTCCACAATCCACACAGTCAATCGTTTTGGCATAGTCAATAAAGCAGAGGTAGTTTTTTTTTTTTTTTTTTTTTTTCTGGAACTACCTTGCTTTTTCAATGATCCAATGGATATCGGCAATTTGGTCTTTGGTTCTTCTGCCTTTTCTAAATCCAGCTTCAATATCTGGAAATTCATGGTTCACATACTGTTGAAGCTTGGCTTGGAGAATTTTGAGCATTACTTTGCTAGCTTGTGAGATGAGCACAATTGTGTGATACTTTGAGTATTCTTTGATATTGTCTTTTTGGGATTGCCACCTGGGAAGCCATCTCTACTGCAAACACTTGCATCCAGTTTGCAATGTGATATTTAGCCATGATTTTCCTTTGTCTGCAGGCATTGCTGTTTGCAGGCATCTTTGATTTTTGGTGTTCAGTCAAAATGTTTAGTCTCATAGAACTATTTTTTCTATCATAACAAGGTTAAATACATATACCTATTATTACAATATTGTTATTAATTCACTTTTGTATTATTATCTTTAACACAGTATAATTTTTTTCAGGGTAGAAAATGAGAAAGAAAGAATGTTACCTGACAGATAAAAGCTGATAACTGGCCTAACTGCTTTCAGATATTCATGTGGTTCCCCTAATGACATTAGCAATTTCACAGAAAATAAATATCTGACTGGAACACTATGTGACATGGATATAATATATATACAAGAATATAATCATTCTGATTTTGGTATTGACGATCTTGTGATGTCCATGTGTAAAGTCTTCTCTTGTATATATTGCAAAGATGACTTATAATCATGTCTAACAATAGGCTAGAAACAAATGTACTATACAAACACAAAAATGACTAGACATCCCCATGGCTTCTTACATGGGGTGGTGTTCTTTGCTTCAACAGATAATAAACCCAGCTTCATATGTTCTTGGGGTCTTTGGCATGTAGACATCAATTGGAGTAAAATATGAATACAAAGGTATTTTTTTCCAGATGGCTTCCCAGGTGGCATTAGTGGTAAAGAACTCTCTTGCCAATGCAGGAGAATGTAAGAGATGTAGGTTCAATCCCTGGGTCAGGAAGGCATGGCAACCCACTTTAGAGGAGGGCATGGCAACCAACTCCAGTATTCTTACCTGGAGAATCCCAAGGACAGAGAAGCCTGGTGGGTTACAGTCCATAGGGTCACAAAGAAGGCATAGTTCAAAAGCATCAATTCTTTGGCACTCAGCCTTCTTTATGATCCAACTCACCTCTGTTCATGACTACTGGAAAAAGCATACATTTGTCAGCAAATTAATGTCTTTTTCTGTTTGTTAGTACGCTATCTAGATTTGTCATAGTTTTCCTTCCAAGAAGGAAATGTCTTCTAATTTCATGGTTGCTTTTATAGAGCGCATTTTTTATTTTTATTTCTAAAGAATTTGGCTCTAGCAAATTAAAATATTCTCATTAATAATTGGCAGATATGCTGTCATTGTTGCTGTAACTAATTTTGCAATCATGTAGAAGTCTAAAATGGTGGTAAGAAAAAAACTCTGTTTCCAAAAAGAACTGACCAAAAAAAAAAAACAAAAACAAAAACAAAAACAGGTGTAGCATGTAGCACACATCTATTTTATCAATATTTTACTATAATTTCCTTGCCAACTTTAGAATACAAACTGATGTAAAAGTGATCATTTGAATAATAAAGGTAAATGGTAATGTAAATATCCCATATAAATGTAAAACTAAGTACCTGCTAATTTATAAATAGTCTAATAGCTTTAAAAGAACAAACAAACTATGGCAATAATACAGAGTTTTAATACATCTTCTTTCTTTAGCATTATAATATAGCTATAAAATAACCAAATGTCCAAACATCATATTGATATATATTTTTTGCTACCTTAAATTATATAAATAGCATAAAATGTCCTTTTATGTTATAAAATAAAGGATAAAATAAATAATTAGGTTTGCCTTGACATTCTCCAAAAAACTATTTAACTCAAAACTATTTTAAGAGCTATATTGTTAACCCACTTGAATGCATTAAATTATTTTTTTTGAATGCATTAAATTAAAACATACATATTGATATGATTTTATAATTTTCAGAATTAATAATAAACTTACTCAAGGTGAATCACAAAGATTAGTACAATAATTTTCTTTTTTGCTTCCTTCCTTTTCTTCTTCCTTTCTCTCCTCCTCTCTTCCTTCTTTCTATGAGTTCATGATCCATCAATCACGTCCAATAGAATGAAATTTTGTGAAAATTTTCTGAAGATGTATTATGACAAGACATAATGCCTTTACTGTTAATAATCTGTTTTTGATCCAAGGAACATGCCTAAGTGTATAATTGCATATTATGTGCTAAAACTCAATTGAGAATTTTACTATCTTTGGTTTTTGCTTATGGTCATAAACATAACTCATTAATCAAAGTTATTTAGTTTTTTATCACAATAAATACAAATTGACAGCTCTTTTCAATTAATATTTATGTGAAATGCTATCAAATTTTCAGGGAGTATAAATTTTATCTGTCACTGTCATCAGACTAATAAAATTGCAAAGGCAAGACACTGTCAAAAACCAAATACTAGGGTCCTTTTTAACATGTTTTACTGAAGTTCATGCAGCTAATTTGCAATATATTTTATTTACCTATTTATTTACTCTTTTCCATTATGATTTATTACAATGTATTAAATACAACTTCCTGTACAATACAGTAGGACCTTGTTTTTTTTTTAATCTATTTTATATAAAATAGTTTGTTTTCGCTAATCCTGAACTACTAATTTATTCCTCACTGCCTCTTCTTCCTTTGGTAACCATAAGTTTATTTTTTAACTATGTTCCTCTCATTGTGTATTTCTTTGAAGATAAGCTGGAGGTTTTCTCTGCTGTAGCACTGTGGCTCTAACAGTAACACACTATTGGATTTTGTCTTCGTAAACCTGGGAAATTCCAAAATAACTGTAATGACAGAATCACTGGGACTGTTAAGATATCAATTAAAAAGACATCTAACTGTCCTTAGCATCTCCAATCTTTGGGAAAGATAGAAAGTACAAATGGAATTCTGAAAATAAAATCAGCAACTTTTCAGAGACTCTTTTATGGCTTAAGATATTACTACTGCCTTTAATGACAGTGAGAGTGACAACTTCTGTGTTCATCGCTGCCTTTAAAAATTACTAGGAAGCCATCTTATGTTTCCGAAAATAGCACCTCCAGTTCTAATTTTCACATTCTGTCAAGCAGAAATAAACACATATCACATGGGGCTTGTGCGATTTATCTGGATTTGACAGCAGGTGTGGAGAGCCTTTCTTCAACATCTTCCTAAACTACCTCTGCATGAACAGAATTTACAGAACTGGCCTGTGAAATAACATCAAAAAAGACACTGTTTGAACCTTGATAGAAAAGACGTTATCAGATACAGTTAACAGCTGTCACATTAGTGAACACCAAAAGTTTCATTCTTGTGTCAATGTTTGCATTGTAGAGACACAGTAAGTCTCAAATAACTTGAAGACTGGCAAGCTTGAGATTCTTAGAAGTTTTCTAAAGCAAATAGTCTTCAAGAGGTAGATGGATTCCACACAAGATCCAAACAGCCAGAGACACAAACAGTAATGTTTAAATGTGCATGCATATTATTTCCTAGCTACATCCTTTTGTTTTTACTGGTTTAAAATTTTGGACAATTAATGACATCTATTACCTATACATCAGATATTTTGAAAATTGTGTTCTGTCCAAACTTATGGTTTCCGGGGTAAAGGGGTTGAAGGGATAGTTGGGGAGTTTGGGATGGACATGTACATACTGCTACATTTAAAATGGATAAACAATATGGACCTACTGCCTAGCATGGGGAACTCTGTTCACTGTTGCATGGTGGCCTGGATGGGAGGAGATTTGGGGGTAGAATAGATACATGTATATTCATGATTGAGTTGTTGGCTGTGCATCTGAAGCTGTCACATCGTTAATCAGCTATACTCCAATACAAAATAAAGGGTTAAAAAAAATGGGTACTGTCTTATTCACTTCCGGGTATGAGTCAGTAACTAGTTGCAATTTTTTCATGATTTGGCCCAAGTGAATGATGAGACTCGTTTGATTTGTGTATCTTTTCCTTTTGGAGTCACCACACTTCCCTAGTTATATTCTTTTAGCAGTTGAATTCTCATATAATTTGAAAACTGATCAATAACTGTTCTCCTCCACCCACCCATGGCAAACACTACAGTAAGCCAAACATCTAAGAACCTTAAATGTTGATAGTTTAAGGTGAACTCTAGATTTTCTTTCTCAAGCTTCTTGAAATGCTGCATTAGAAGAGGGCTGCACAGTAGGGAGAATGCTACCTGCTGGAGAAGAGAGAATGTAAGAAAAGTAAATAAAACTGCCAAGGCTACAGAACTCCTTGCTCGAAGGGTTCATTAAGCTCAACATCAGCCAGTTTGGAATAGGCCTCCACAGATATATTGGCTTATCAAGATGGTGTTTAGTATGTTTGGATTTTTGTATAATATGTAAAATATTTCATAAGGGCTGTGCCTACAGAAGTACAACATAAAAATAATAAATCCTCCAGAAATGTATTAATGATAAACACATCCTGCCTATTATTTATGCTGGAAAATGCAGGAACATCAGCTGGGACAGAGTTCAGACCTCTGAACTGGGACAAGTCAAGGACAAAAGCTCTGCTCCAGGAACAAACCTGCGTTTCTGCCACCTTCTCTGCAAAGACGGTTTGTTTTACTGTTGTTCAATCAGTCAGTTGTGTCTGACTCTTTGTGACGCCATGGACTGCAGCATGCCAGTTTTCCCTGTCCTTCAGTATATCCTGGTGCTTCCTCAAACTCATATCCATTAAGTCAATGATGCAATTCAATTATCTCACACTCTGTCGTACCCTTCTCCTCCTGCCCTAAATCTTTTCTAGCATCAGAGATTTTTTCCAATGAGTTGGTTCTTCAAATCATGTGGCTAAAGTATTGGAGCTTCAGCTTTAGCATTATTGCTTCCAATGAATATTTAGGGTTGATTTCCTTTAGGACTGACTGATTTGATCTCCTTGCTGTCCAAGAGACTCTCAAGAGTCTTCTCCAGAAACACAGTTCAAAAGCATCAATTCTTCAGTGCTCAGCCTTCTTCACGCTCCAACTCACCTCTGTTCATGACTACTGAAAAAAACATACATTTGTCAGCAAAGTAATGTCATTTTTTTTAATACGCTATCTAGATTTGTCATAATTTTCCTTCCAAGAAGCAAATGTCTTCCAGTTTCATGGTTACAGTTATCATCTACAATGATTTTGGAGCCCAAGGAGAGAAAATCTGTCACTGGTTCCACATTTTCCCTTTCTATTTGGCATGAAGTCATGGGACTGGATGCCATGATCTTAGTTGTTTGAATGTTGAGTTTTAAACCTTATTTTTCACTCTTCTCTTTCACCTTCATCAAGGGGCTCTTTAGGTACTCTTCCTTTTCTGCCATTAGAGTAGTAACATCTCTATATCTGAGGTTATTGGTATTTCTCCTGGCAATCTTGATTCCAGCTTGTGATTCATCCAGCCTGACATTTCACATGATGTGCTCTGCAAAGAAGTTAAATAAGCAAGATGACAGAATACAGGCTTGATGTAATCCTTTCCCAATTTGGAAACAGTCCATTATTTCATGCCTGATTCTGACTGTTTCTTCTTGACCAGCACACAGGTTCCTCAGGAGGCAGGTAAGGTGATCTGGTATTTCCATCTCTTTAAGAATTTTCCACAGTTTGCTGTGATCCACATAATTAAAGGCTTTAGCATAGTCAATGAAGCAGAAGTAGGTGTTTTTTTTTTTTTTATTCCCTTGTCTTTTCTATGATCCAACATTAAGTAAATACAAAGGCACAACCAGAACATATTCAATGAACAACTGCTTGTGTTGTTGTGGAGGGCATTTGATCTTCCTCCTCAAAACTTCAGGCATTTTCTAGATGTGAGAAACTTCTCTCATAAAAAAGTATTTTAAAAAATCTAAGAAGCATGAACATATCATAAATGTAGATATTTTAGATAGCAACGCTGTATGTGTCTGAGGGCTTTTCTAGTTGGAGTTAAGGTCCTGTTCTTTTAACTTCATTTAGACACTCCTGAACCCTGGCTTAAAAACTGATTCACAGGCTCTGATCTCAGTCCTTCTCTTGGTATTTTCTTTGTTGCTGTGTTGAACTGTGTGATCTCCAGAATCATAAATACTCCTGTGTAGCTGCTGGCCTGAAAAATGGTCTAACAAATGACCCTCCGAGTAAAAGAACAGGGAAATCTGATTCTCATGGAGGTTGAAACAAGCACCCTCAAATACCTCATATGTGATTATGACACTTCACAAGAAAGAAGAAATGGAATGCCCACTTATCCAGAAGTTGATGCTCTATTCTTTAGCTTAAGCTGATGAATGGCAATTAAATGTGATACTGAAAGTCAAATCTGTCTACACCCACACACCTTGATGTTTTTAGCAGTTATTCACATTAATTAACAAGGTCTTACTATTCCAGAAAAATTTGTTCAGCAAGATGTAAGTGTAAAGAACATTTATGATTTGTTTCAAACACTTTTGGAAAGCATTTAGTTACTAAAATGGGTCTCATAGGCTTAGTGACTCTACAAAGGTTGCCTCTCAGCCCTGTCTTTGACTCTCAAATCCTAGATTATTGCATCATGAATTTTTTCCCAGTCTAATCAAGACCTCATATTCAAAGTCTCATCACAAATCACACTCCCCATCCAACTTCTAATAGTTCACCCTAGACCCATCTCCTTCTGAGATGCTCTTAAATTTCTGCCAATAATTAGTTATTTTACTTCATTTGTACCACCTTCAGTTAGTTTCTTCTTAGGGCATTTCTCTTTATTTTTAGGCAAGTTTTCCATGTTTTCTTTAGCCTTTCCCATCTTTTGAAGATATCTGTATTGCAAGTAATGTTATTTTGGAATTTAATCTTTACCTTCTTTGTGTACCTGTTAATATAATCCTAATTAAGGTGTGCATCTGAATACAATATATTTCAGTTTGAGTAACTCCTTAATAAAAGGGTTTGGATTTTGTAAAAAGAAAAAGAAAGAAAGAAAGACAGAAGTAATCTCCACTTTTGTGGTAAGAATATATTGTGCTTTGCTTTATCAACAGATTGTTTCAGGGGCCAACATTTGACACTTTGAATGCTCTTCTGGGAGAAAAGTAGAGGCTTGGGGATCAATCAGGAATCTGATATCAGAAGTTTGCTCAGACAAATGTGGGGCAAAGATTAGTAATCTGAGAGAATATTCTTTACTTTTTCAGGTGAAACTTTTACTTGATCAGAAATTACATGTGAATTAGAAGGGAAATGCCTTTTCAAGTACTGTAATTTAGAATATACTATTGACATAAATTATATACATGTACTCATACACATATATTTATTTTTGTATATATAATATATCTTTATGAAAGTCAAAGTGCCCAACTGAAAAATCTGGGGGGGTGGGGAATGACTTGATTGAACTGCCTATGCAAATTATGTTACATTATCACTATTCACTTCTATCTTTAAAAGCAAAAAAAAAAAAAATGATAGAGTATTTCATGGTTGCTTTAATAAGATACTTTTAAAGTATTCATACATTCTGTTTAGATCTTCAGTTTCATTCCCAGAGCAATAACATCCACAAGGATAAATGGTCCATCCAAATCAAATGAAAAATCATTTACGACTTTTTTTAAATCATATCTTAAAAAACAGAGCACCTGTGAAGACAGGTATACCTTTGATTAAACTTTGGGGAAATTTGAAATGAAGTGCAATATATCTAATAGAATTTTTAATACAAAAGCATAAGCAAACTCAATATCTAAAAATTTTAGAAGACAGACCTTTTACTCTGCTTTTTAGGCTTTCAAACTTATAATTCATACATAATTTTTTTTTGAAATAGATTACAAAATTCATAAAAGTTGTCAAAATTCATCATGATGTACTCTTGAATTCTGTATTTTTATATGCTATGATAAAAGAAAATGTTAGTGAGAGATTCTCTGTGAATATGAAAAACATACACTTTTTTCCCATTTTGCAAATTAACTTGATTTCTTTCAGAATCCTATAACAGAGATACGTTATAGTAGGAAGATTTGCCTGATTTATTATGAATCTTCTTAGGTGTCCCAGCAAGGTGAAAGAGCAAGAAAAGCAGATGGAAAACAGCAGGTACACATTTTTTGATGCGAGAAACTCATTCGTGATGATGACACTATTACTGTTCAAGATGGAAACAATGAAATGTAATTTAAGGTGAATAAGCAAAAGAAGTGTGATAAATTAAAGTAAATGAGTACTAGCTCTGTCTAAACAATAAAAATAGTGGTAATGTATTTCATTTAAATATAGCTACTCTCTTAAAAGTAAAAGGGAACTTAATCTTAATAATAATTACATATGTTTCCTTACTAACAGGAATTTGTCCATTACCATATTAAAGATACACCCAAGGAAAAGAATTACACTAAAAAAAAAAAAAATCACACTTCAAAACTTTTAGAATCATTGTTTTGAAAAAGCTATTGAATTGTGTTATTTTTAATATAAAAGCAGTATCAACATTGAGATATCAGAAAGAAAAAAAATTATGTTCTTACTGTTCTCCTAACCAAGATGCTTGTTGTGTTTCACTGTATTCCATTTGGATATGTAAATAACACTTCTACATTTCTAACTTCATTTTGTGTGACAACAGATCACTATTATTTCCTCTTATCTTCACTTAGACTACATGAAGAACACTTTCACTGTTTGATATCATATTCCTTAATGTATCTGTGACCCTCAAAGTGTGTTGAGTTATTTCTTTTCACCTTACACATTTCATATGGATTTACACTGTTTTAATTATAGCTCTATCATCTGAATTCCATTTCTTTTCAATTTGAGAGCATGAAATTTTCCATAATGCCATAGTCAGAGTTTATTCTTTGTTGAGTACAAAAAGAAAAAGGTCTGATTCACTCTGCCACATGCTCCATTGCATTTCAACATATTTATTTTTAACAAAATAATACTTGCTCAGTTTAGAAACTTTGGTCATTAACTCTTAACTAGATGCAGCAAATTTTTCTGTCTAGAGTATTAAGATACTTTGTGAAAGCAAAATGGCAGTACCAAATAAGATAAATCAAAGAGGAAAAAAGTCATTTTTTAATAGAGACAGAAAAGCTTGGCTACCAAGAACTTTATTTGTTGTGGGTGAGTGGTGAAGTTAAACAGACATGATCAAGACAGTTTAACAGGAAATATTTATTTCTGCAGTCAGAATGAGTCATTAAAGAAAGATGTTTTCTTGATTAAGCTTAGGGGTGAGGCACAGTTCAGAGATTTTGGGGAAGAAGAGAAGCCTGACAACTAACTGTTGGTCAAGACAATTAACAGGCAATTCTGAGCACTTGGTGAGCAGAAATACAAGCTTAAATTTAAGCCCAATAATTATAGAATCTATATAGGAAATTTAAGATAGTTAAATTAGACTTCACAGAATTAAGTCACAGCTGCGTGTATAGATGGTATCTATCTATGTTTCTTATTTATGATACATGAAATGCTTCATGTACATGAAATATTTTATCTTAGGGACTTTTTATTACTATCTTTGTCAGCTCAGCAAAATACCACCAACAGAGTGGCTTAAACAAACATTTATTTCTCACAGTTCTGGAGGCCAAAAGTCTCCAACACAAGCAACATAGTCAGGTTTGGTGTGGACACTCTTCTAAGATTACAGCCTGCCCACTTTTATTTTTATCCTTATAAGGTGGAGTGAGAGAGTGCTCTGGTCCCTTCAAAGCCTAAAAAGAACATCAGTCCCATTTATCAGGGCTTCAGACTCCTGACTGAATTATCTCTCCAAAACCCTACTTCCAAATACCATTACACTGGATGTTAGCTTTCAACATATCTATTTTGAGAAGACACAAATATTTAGATCACATTTGTCATATTACATTATGTGTGTATTATGCTATCTATTTTGGTAATATCCTGCTATAACACTTAAGAAATAAAACATAAGCATGAACAATGAAAAGACACAAACATGGAACATTCTTTCTAAGTTACTTTTTATGCATTAACTCTATTTGAAAAAGCTGCATTTTAACTTGAGTATAATATAGATGATTTTTATATATATAAAGAGGATATCATAATGAAAAACTGGTATATCTTCACTTTAGTAGCTTCTTAGATGGGCGTTTTAAATAGTAGAAGTCTCTCAGTTTGGAATAGAATAAATGCAATAGTCTATAAAATAGACTGCTCTTCTGCCTGCAGTGCAGGAGACCCAGGTTCGAACCTGGGTCAGGAAGATCCCCTGGAGAAGGGAATGGCTATCCACTCCAGTTTTCTTGCCTGGAGAATCCCATGGACAGAGGAGCCTGGCAGACTACAGTCCATGGGGTTGCAAAGAGTTGGACACAACTGAGCAAATAACTCTCACAAAGTAACAGATCTGTTAGTTTACTACTGCTACAATAATTAAGTTTCCTATCTACTTCAGCATGGACGTTTACAGTTTAAAAATTTTAGACACTAAATACTTTTTGATGCATATCACTATCATGTTAGTGAAAGTAGCTCAGTTGTGTCCAACTCTTTGCAACCCATGGACTATACAATCCATTGAATTCTCCAGGCCAGAATATTGGAATGAATAGCCATTCTCTTCTCCAGGGTGTCTTCCCAACCCAGGCATCGAACGCAAGTCTCCCGCAATGCCGGCAAATTGTTTACCAACTGAGCTTCAGGGAAGCACTTACTGTAAAATATTAAGATCCACACGCTTGAGAGACTTACTAGAATATGTATATTAAAATCCTCCTTAACCAAATATAGTTTCTTTCAATTCATTAAGAAGTTTATGTCGTATTACAGAAGGTGGCCTGCATGTAAAGAAGCATGTGCTTGCTGAGCTAATTTCAACTTGGACTTCCCTGGTGGCTCAAACAGTAAAGTGTCTGCCTACAATGAGGGAGACTCAGTTTCAATTCCTGGGTCAGGAAGATCTCCTGGAGAAGGAAATGGCAAACCACTCCAGTATTCTTGCCTGGAAAATCCCGTGGATGGAGGAGCCTGGTAGCCTAAAATCCATAGGATCACAAAGAGTGGTACAAGACTGAGCAACTTCACTTTCACTTTCTTTTCTTAAAGATTAATTGATCATCTTGCTCTGATTTGTAAAAGGAAAGTGGATGAGAACTGTAAGATCTCTATGTAAATCATATACATCCAAAGCATATGAAATACTCAAATGTATCTTACAGACAAAAGAGATTGGAGGGTTGTTAGAAATCTTTTATTGACAAAAAAATAATATTTCCAGATATTGCCCTGTTTTCTCTGTGGTAATCTTACTGGAAGGGCAATAAAGAGGCATTAGAATATATCTCAAAATTCTTCTGCATTTTATTCTTTCATTCATTGTTAAAATGATATGCTGTTTCCTCTTGAAGGTGTTTCAATCATACTCTTTAAGCTCTTTTATGTTATTAAGTAAAAATTAAATTACTTTCTGCTTCTCCAAAATAGAAAAGCTAATTGAAAATGAATACTAATGACCTGCCTTGTTATATTTTAACAAAGTTTTTTTTCTTAGCTTCACCCAAGTAGGCTCAGCAGGGTTACTGAGGCATTGGGTCTCGGCTACCAGTTACAGCAAGCCTACAGACCTCTTAGATTTTATGAGATTCACTGTAGGAAAATATAAATGTATAATATTCCCTCACAGAGCCCAACAATCTAAGTAAACAAACATTTTGCACTTTATACCAGAAATCACAAGATGATAGTAAATGGAAATGAGCCTACTTGTGTATTACCTGCCTATCATGGAAAAGGTGATGAACGAAAACATGCTATGTTTATATTTGACATTAATGATCAAATTTCAAGGTGGCACTGGTGGTAAGGAATCTGTCTGCCAATGCAGGAGGCATGAGAGACACAAGTTTGATCCCTGGGCTTGGAAAATCCCCTGGAGGAGGAAATGGCAACCCACTCCAGTATTCTTGCCCAGAGAATTCCATGGACAGAGAAGTCTGGTGGGCCACATACACTCCTCAGGGTTGCAGAATCAGATATGACTAAAGTGACTTAGCATGCACATATCAAATTTCAAAGGACAGAATAAATCAGTAACAATTAAGCCATTTCTTTTTTTTGGCTCAAGGTCAGTTAATGAAAATTTCAAGACATAGATCTTAAGTAGAAATATATATAGCTTTAATAACAAAAAATGTGTATAAGATAAAGGCTTAAAAAATCAGAGATTTTGGATTGTGTTAATTTAATAAAATAATTTTAATGCTCACCTAGTACGTTGAAAGATCTTTCCGAAATCACTACATTTTAGAGATACTTGAAGAATATGATGCATATATAAACTGCTATATTTAGAAACACTATTTAATTTTATTTCCCTTGTGGCTTAGCTGGTAATGAACCTGCCTGCAATGCAGGAGACCTGGGTTTGATCCGTGGGTTGGGAAGATCCCCTGGAGAATGGAAAGGCTACCCACTTCAGTATTCTGGCCTGGAGAATTCCATGGACTATATAGTCCATGGGGTCACAAAGAGTCAGACACGACAGACTAACTGACTTCCCTGGTGGCTCAGATGGTAAAGCGTCGGTCTGCAAGATGGGAGACCTGTGTTTAAGCCCTGGGTTGGGAAGATCCCCCGGAGAAGGAAATGGAAATCCATTCCAGTACTATTGCCTGGAAACTCCCATGGACAGAGGAGCCTGATAGGCTACAGTCTATGGGGTCGCAAAGAGTCAGACACGACTGAGCAACTTCACTTAAAGTAATGATTACTTTATATCAAATCATAAGTATCTGTCTACATGATAGTTTGAAGATGAACAAAGAATATAAAGCTTGTATTATTAAATATCACCAAAATAGCAGTTAATGTCAACTCATTGTAAAACATTATGTTCTTGATTAAAAGCTCATATGATGACAAATATTCCTTTAATACTCTATGATAGCATTATATCATCATGTTATTTCTCATTATACATCTACTATAGTTTAATTTTCTAAAAGCTGGCAAACAGAGAAATATAACTTCCCAGAATATAAGAATATGAAACTACTTTTAGAGGTTCATTTTACTTATTTAAAATACTTTTTCCATATTTCTTAGTCTCTTTCCAACAATGCACACACACACGAATCACATTGTTGTGTTATTGGCCTGTCATAACATATCCCTGTTTAATGTTTACAGTCTTCTTTTGTACCTACAGTCAGTAATAATGGACTTCACACTTTCAAATATGTTATATTGAATAACTCACATTGTGTTCTTATTGAAATAAAATAAGAAGCTAAAAAAATTATGGCAATTAAATAAAAAAGGTTTTATTTATTTATATAGATTCGGAAAAATATAGTACTAACCTAAATAGATGCGAAGCCCATATAAGTCATTTCCATTTTTATCCCAAGCATGTTTCATATCTAGAATACCATTTACATATTTTTTTCTTTTTCTGTGACAAAGATCAAATACTATGTGCTTTTACCAGTGACTTTCCCATCCCTTTGTTCTTATGTCAAGCTGTTAACCTAGTGAGCTATGCAGAGAAGAATATAAAGAGTGTTATGAATTAGCTTTATCTATAAAATTTTGTCACAGTTTTCCTTTATCCTTCAATTTATAGTGGATTAGCACGGCTCTTTGCAGGTCAGGAAGGGGAAAAATAAAGCAGGCAGGAGATGGGTGTGCATTCCATGTTTGTGAAAATACGTCTCTCAGTCAGCCTTATAAAAAATAATGTTCAACCTTCAAAGAATAACAAGTGATAGTTCCAGGTGAATAACAGCATAATACCTCACCTAAGTGAGCTGCTGTCACTCTCCCCATGATTCTTTTTCACAACATCTGTAACAGTAGAAGAAGAAAGCAAGGTGATATTGTAGTTACTGGTATCCAGTAAAAACTCAACTACCTCAAAATCAAAATAATTTCATTTTAATATCCGGAAAGAGGAATAAAGGAAATACAATTTTCATCTAGTATAAACTTGCTTGCTCTGGAGCTCTTTAATCAAGGAGAGTATGAAAACGTATAAAGTATCATTAAAGACTGACAAAGGCCACAGCTAAGAAATGAATGCTCAAATCCTGAAATTTAACCACATGCATTGTTGTAAAAGCCAACATTTTAATAATATATATATATATATATTAACAGAGAGAATGCATAGATTCTTCTGAACTTTTCTTCTTTTTAAAAAGATATCCATTAGATGATGGATTAAAAATAAGATGAGATGAAGTGATACAATAGAATGACTTCTTGACTGGAATTCAAGAATCAGAATAGTAGAATAGTCCCTGCCACTAATAAACTGAGGGACCTTGATCAGAAGCTGTTCATTGGTCAAAACACCTAGTGTAAATCAAGATCAGGAAAACATTTTCAATATTTGAAAGACAAAGCCTTGAGCAATCAAGAGAGGCTGTATCTCCTACGCAGTGTTCACCATTTCTCTGTAAAGAAGTGTTCAGAGAGTAAGGTAATTCTACACCTTCCCATCTCCATTTTATTGAAAACTCAGTCTAGCTTTTGAGATCTCTCTCAGAAAATTTAAACAAAGAAGAATTCACTAGCAGGAAGTAAAAGTAATACATAGATGTGTGCATCTGTACTAAATCGCTTCAGTTGTGTCTGACTCTTTGCAACCCTGTGGACTGTAGCCCACCAGACTCCTCTGTCTATGGAATTCTCCAGGCAAGAATACTGGAGTGGGTTTCCATGCCCTTCTGCAGATTTTCCTGACTCAGGGATCGAACTTGTGTCTCTTAGTTTCCTGCACTGGCAAGAGAGTTCTTTACCACTAGCACCACCCGGGAAGACCCACGTAGGTGCACAACACATGTCATTTTCTCATTACTCCATAGATGTGGTTTCAGGGCCACAGTCATCTTATTTTTGTGTCTGGGCCAATTAAACAGAGTTAAAATAAATCAAATATTGTATGTGATAGTAATGTGAAATTACAAAGTAAATCATTTTTAAAGAATCACAGTCATTAAGTTTAACCTCAAACAACATTTGATATTAACTTTCTGATTACCTCATTTCATCTTTTATGATTTCATTCTAAATCATTGCCTCTCAGAATAAAAGTGTTATGTGCTTTCTTAAAAGTAAGATGAATGTGTCAATAATAATGTAAGTGATGTAATGAATATGTCATAATGACTTAATTTTACTTTAACAAGAGTAATATTATATGAAATGTTGTCTAAAGAGTGATTTTATTAATAACACCAAGAAAGTTTACTAAAATATGAATAAAGGATTTAATAAATGTTGGTAACGTTTGACTTAGTACTTAAAGTTTCATAATCTTAAAAGGCTTAGTATATGTATAAAGATTTAGGAAAAAATAGAACGTGTAGGATATTTCCATCTTTTAGATGTTTAGCAATTTTTTTGTAATGATACATTCACCTTACTATTTGCATATATTTGTACTGTACCAGATTTTGGTAAATTTATTGGATCTATAAGAGTTTTACATAATATCTAAGAGTAGAGAATCAATTGGATTCATTTACTTTTCCAAATGGAAAAGGAAATGGCAGCCCACACCAGTATTCTTACCTGGAGAATGCCATGGACAGAGGACCTTGGTGAGCTATAGTCCACGGGGTTGAAAAGTATCAGACACGACTGAGCAACCTAGCGTGCACTGACAGATGCTTTTTAAGTATAATTTCAACAAGACAATCTTCAAGTGATTGACACTCGGAAAACTGTGCTAATCCCTAGTAACTGATGTAAACATATGAGAGCAGGTTCTGAATCTGAATTCTTAATGGATATAGTCACTTGATACAAAGACTTTCTCATGTATTGGTAATAATTAAAGGAATAAAGCTATTTTGTCCACTTATTCAACAAAGAATCCATTTAGGAAAAACTATTTGATATATTATGTAGAAAATCACACTGATGACCCTTTTCTTTGTAAAGCCTACTGTTCTTAAAGATGAAGAAGCGAAAGAGTGAGTAACCACAAATTGTTACATTGTCCAATCAACAAATTGCCAAACTGGCAGGGAAAGCAAAAGTATACAAGATGGGGACTTTTCCTGGTAGTCCAGTGATTAAGGATGCATTTTCCAATATAGGGAAAGTGGGTTCAATCCTTAGTTGAGGAACTAAGATCCCATGCACCATAAGCAACTAAGCCCATGTGCTGTAAATACTGAGCCTGTTGCTGCAATTAAGATCTGGCATAGGCAGAAATAAATAAATATTTTTTTAATTGTATGATTATAAATTAAAAGGAAGTACATGAGATGGTGAAGACCATAGAGTATAACAAAAAAGGAGCAGAAGACTATACAAAATAGAACATAAAACATCCTTGCAAATAACTTAGAAGGCTGCTGTAAATCTCCTCTAACCAGACTTTCAGTGTATATTTCCAACAGCCTTCTATCCAGGAGATGCCTGGATAGATACATATTGTGACTTTCATAAATTTTGAGAGCTCTACTCTATAATATGACTTAAGAAGAGTAGTATATTGTGTTTGATAATTTCAATTTAGGTTACCATACTATTTATATTTTTAAAATTAATCTTGTTTTATTATCTATTTTTTACATATGCTAGAAGGAAAAAAAGCATCCGAAAATGAACCCTGGAAGGAAAACAGTATTATCTAAGAAAATTACCAAATCCACATGAAGAATGCAAAAAAACTAAATAAACAAAATTGAATTGCTTCAATATAAGTAAATTATGTTTAAGATCTCCTTATACAATAATGGGAATATTCATATTCTGAATAGAATAATATGTATTTTATAAGGATTGTTTAGTCTATCAAGAGACAGGAAGACAATATAGACAGTTCTCTTTCTTTTATCTTTATTTTCTTTTCATTTTAGGGCCTAAGATAATAATATCTGTAATCAGCAGTCTTTAGACAGAAATTTGTGTACTATCATATGAACAAGAGAGTAAGAAACCTTTGATTCTAATGAAGATTTCTTTAACAAAACGTCTTATAGTACTGAAAGTATTTCAATATATTAATAAAATGGAGAAATATGTTGAAAGTAAGTCAGTAAGTTTTACAATACCAATTTGTTTGCAAACAAACTCCAAATCAGTTAAAAGTACATGCAAATGACTCCATTAAGCTTAATCTAGATCGAAAAGAAAGCGTGCTTAAAGATGTAATGAAAATTGAAGCACTTCTTTAATTATCTGCATAAATTACTTAGCATCAGTATAAAAAAACATGCAGCAATGTTTTTCGGTTAACATTAAAGTATTTATGCAAGACAACATGACTAAGCTTCAACTAAAACTGTACCCAAAAAATCACTATATCAAAATTTGATGAGACAATTACATAGAAGATAAATTGCAATGGTATTTCATTCTTGATAACTAGTTGAAGATGATCAAATATTGAATACTAGTAAGGGTTTAATGTTATTGTAATATATTTTACTATAAATCCTCAAAACAGTATTTAAAATCCAATATGAATACTATCTTCAGTGTTCTGAAAATTCTACATGCAATTGATATTTACATTATGAATCTTCTGAAGTCAAAATTAATATAAATTCATCCTTATATATTGCATCACATCTTTCCAGATTATAAAAACTCAAGGATTATTAAACTAATTACATTATGGGCATAAGAAAAATAGTTTCAGTGAAATACTTTATTCTTTCAAATTTAAATTAATTCCAATTACTGTAACTTATGCTTTCATAAACATGCTTTCAGTGAGTTCATATATACTGACAACATTGAATAATTTTATAACATTTTAAAATGGTATTCTCTAGTCAGTTCAGTTAGTGGGGGAGGGTGAAATAACTAGCCTCAAAGGAAATTAAGGGTCTTTGAAGTATTTGAAATATATATATTTTAAAGATCAAATAAAGTTTAATAACTTATTGGAGGTGAGACAGGAATAGATAGTAGCAAGGGAAGTAACTTTATTTTCTCTGACCATCTTTTTATATCAATTTAATTCATTCAATTAAATTTACTTAAAACAGTTTGATGAAATTTATAACAAGGTGAATGTGTTAAAAGAAAGCCTACATTCAAGAGAATTAAGATAATTTCTGACTGTAAGATGCTAGCTAATTTTTATCCTTAAGTTAATTCAAATCCAAAATCTTTTTTCTATATTTTACTCCTGAAAACCTAAAGAGCAAAGTGACCACACACACTAAGGTGTGTGGCCCTTGTCACTTGATAATTCTCATTTATGCCTTCATGTAACAGCTAATTTTGAAAAGATGTAGCCTCTTGTTCTGAGGAAAACATGCTTTCTTTTAATTTTATTTGAAAAATCTATTCTTTATAAACTATTAGAACTTTTAAAAAAGAAAATAACCAATTGGGTCAGATATTTTAATCCAAACTACTTCGAGGAAACCAATTTTCCAAGAAGGTGACAGGATATACTAGAGAAAAACATAACCTTCCCACAAGAGCATTCATAGATTCGAAATAAACTCTCCTACCAACCACATTTATGCTTTCTTGTACACATCTTAACTTATTTTTTACTTAGCTACCAGATTTGTATAATTACAATCATAATTAATGTGTCTCATAAACTGTAGCACAATGTTAGTTAGTATTAAATCTTAATAGATTACTATCTTATTTTCATTTGGAAATCCCTCCCATATGTAGCCTGGATTGTTTCCCAAAAGCAGTAAGGCAGGCTGGAATCCTGGAGCTTTCTCTCTTCCTCTGCTGTGGTAATGACAAAATCCCAAGGCCCACAGATACGATGATGGTGAGGGAACCAGATTTTGACACGAATGAAGGATTCAAGGGAGGGCAGTAGTAGGGAGGAGAGAGAGTGAGTGGCATATAAATTGAGATTGCCTAATCTGCAAAAGCTTATATCTTTCCGTTTCTCCTTGGCTTTTTGCATCTCTTCATTTCACAGCTATTTGTAAGGCCTCCCCAGACAGCCACTTTCCTTTTGTGCATTTCTTTTCCATGGGGATGGTCTTGATCCCTGTGTCCTATACAATGTCACCAATCTCCATCCATAGTTCATCAGGCACTCTATCTATCAGATCTAGGCCCTTAAATCTATTTCTTACTTCTACTGTATAATCATAAGGTATTTGATTTAGGTCATACCTGAATGGTCTAGTGGTTTTCCCTACTTTCTTCAATTTAAGTCTGAATTTGGCAATAAGGAGTTCGTGATCTGAGCCACAGGCAGGTCCTGGTCTTGTTTTTGCTGAGTGCATAGAGCTCTCCATCTTTGGCTGCAGAGAATATGGTCAGTCTGATTTCGAAGTTGACCATCTGGTGATGTCCATGTGTAGAGTCTTCTCTTGTGTTGTTGGAAGAGGGTGTTTGCTATGACCAGTGCCTTCTCTTGGCAAAACTCTATTAGCCTTTGCCCTGCTTCACTCTGTATTCCAAGGCCAAATTTGCCTGTTACCCCAGGTGTTTCTTAACTTCCAACTTTTGCATTCCAGTCCCCTATAATGAAAAGGACATCTTTTTTGGCTGTTAGTTCAAAAAGGTCTTGTAGGTCTTCATAGACCCATTCAACTTCAGCTTCTTCAGCATTACTGGTTGGGGTGTAGACCTGGATTACTGTGATATTGAATGGTTTGCCTTGGAAACAAACAGAGATTATTCTGTTGTTTTTGAGATTGCACCCAAGTACTGCATTTTGGACTCTTTTGTTGACCATGATGGCTACTCCATTTCTTCTAAGGGAAGAGAAACTAAAAAGCCTCTTGATGAAAGTGAAAGAGGATAGTGAAAAAGTTGGCTTAAAGCTTAACATTCAGAAAATGAAGATCATGGCATCTGGTCCCGTCAGTTCATGGGAGATAGATGGGGAAACAGTGAAAACAGTGTCAGACTTTATTTTTGGAAACTCCAAAATCACTGCAGATGGTGATTGTAGCCATGAAATTAAAAGACGCTCACTCCTTGGAAGGAAAGTTATGACCAACCTAGATAACATATTGAAAAGCAGAGACATTACTTTGCCAACAAAGGTCCGTCCAGTCAAGGCTATGATTTTTCCAGTGGTCATGTATGGATGTGAGAATTGAACTGTGAAGAAAGCTGAGCACTGAAGAATTGATGCTTTTGAACTGTGGTGTTGGAGAAGACTCTTGAGAGTCCCTTGGACTGCAAGGAGATCCAACCAGTCCATCCTAAAGGAGATCAGTCCTAGGTGTTCATTCGAAGGACTGATGCTAAAGCTGAAACTCCAATACTTTGGCCACCTCATGCAAAGAATTGACTCATTGGAAAAGACTGATTCTGGGAGGGATTGGTGGTAGGAGAAGGGGATGACAGAGGATGAGATGGCTGAATGGTATCACTGACTCGATGGATATGAATTTGAGTGAATTCCGGGAGTTGGTGGTGGACAGGGAGGCTTGGCATGCTGCAGTTCATGGGGTTGCAAAGAGTCGGACACGACTGAGCAACTGAAATGAACTGAACTGAACTGAATTTGAAAAGCACAAAGGAAGGTTAGGCAAATTTAACTACCTTTGACTGCAGAGATCCCTGAAAAGGGAAAAAAAGAAAAACGAATAAGTGACAAGGAAAACAATTGAGACACCTGTAAAGATAAAGCACTATGGGATAAAAAAATCTGTCAAGAGAAAGAATTAATGGGAAAAAGCTCAAAATTTTAAGCAATATCTTCAGACTGATTGGAAGATATTATAAATATATAAATATAATTTTGTGCTAAAGAATCACTTTAGAAATGAATGACAGAATAATATAGCAGCAAGACTGTGATGGAAAGCAAAATCAAAACATTCACTCAGAGGGGATAGAGAAGATGGATACTATGAGAGAGAAAATGAGAAAATCAAATTAGAATTACCAACAACAGTTAAGGAACTTAGAAGATAAAAATGATATAAACATAAAAGGATTAATATCCACACAAATACGAAACAATAATTTCTTATAATTATTAAAAACAAATTGAAAGGGCTCATAAAGCTCTGAAAAAGACAGGACAGACTAACAATAAACACAAACTGGAAGAGCATTTTATCAGAATTCTAGATACACACTATGAAATTTGAGATTATTTTTTTAAAGGAAGAAAAATCTAAGATTTCTTGGTAAAAAGAGGATAACTCTCATAGGAAAATAATACATAAAATTTATTCCTCAAATACATCACCAGGTGAAGAAAGAAATGCATTTATAACAACAGGAAAAGTAGGTCAAGAATTTTATTATATATACACCCAAGGTAATTATTGTAAACCACGGCCAGCAGGGCAAATCCAACCACTGCCTGTTTTGTACATACAATTGTATTGGGACACAGCCTTGCGTGTTCATTTGCTGTTTTGTCTATGTATGCTTTTTTGTTGTAATGGCAGAGCTGATACCTGAGAAAAAAGCCACATGGTCTGCAAGGTCTCGAATATTTACAGTTCAGTTCAGTTCAGTCGCTCAGTCATGTCCGACTCTTTGCGACCCCATGAATCGCCGCATGCCAGGCCTCCCTGTCCATCACCAACTCTCAGAGTTCACTCAAACTCACGTCCATCGAGTCAGTGATGCCATCCACAGGTTTTCAAATATTTATCTCACAATTTATGGAAAAACAAAATTGCTGACCTCCGACCTAAGCTATCATTTAAATGCCACAGTGAATTACAGATGTTCTCAGGCATATAATTACAAAGTGACAATCTTTGAAATAACCTTAGGGATATTATCAGCAAGAGGAATAATTAATCCAGTTGAAAGTGATAAGACATGAAAAATCAGATAAATGAAATCTTAATAAGACTTTACCAATTGATTAATTTTTAAAAATGACCAAATAATCCAAGTATAAACATGGAAATCAGCATATCATATTTCTGGTGAAACCAGTACTGGATTAACATAAGGACAGGAATAGCAGGAGAGACCAGAAGGGCTGACAACTTCCTTGTTCTCGGAAATATACAAAACTGGTAAATTCAATCTGAGTAGGGATTAAGTTTGAATCTTAATAAGCTAGTATTACTCATCAGAGAAACAAAATGAAAATTAGCACATTTGAAAGCAGCAGAATAAAACAGCAAGCAAATAAACTTAAAAAGGAGAAGAGAAACTACAATTTCAGTTTAAGAGAAAATAAATATCTTTTATTGAAAGATAAGCTTGTGACTATCACAAAACTATTCAATTCATCATTTTTTCATCAGTATGTTGTTAAAACGTCATTACACTAATTTGGGTTTTATTCCATATGAAAAAAAGAACATTTTCACTCTGAATTACTTATTTTTGTAATAAAATCTGTTCAAGCAACTTAAATACTCATGAAGGTATATCATATTCATGCAGAACTTTTAAATTAGAATTATGTTAAAACACTAATGCAGAATAAGAGAAAATGGAAAATAGTTGATATGTATATGTTTTCTTCAGAATTTACTAAGGTGTCCTTGAACTATATCAGCTTTCTTACTTAAGATTTTAGCTATTAATATGACATGACTGAAGCGACTTAGCAGCAGCAGAATCGTGACATATATAGTCAGAAAGTACCCCTGAAGAATAGAAAACAGAAGCATCTTTGTTTTAAGAATAACATTATTATTTATTGATTAAATATTCCCTTTTAATTAATTAATTAATTATTCAGAGAATTTCAAATTGTTCTTCCTCCTTAAGAAACGCTTTTGCTGTGCAAATTAAGAGATCAAAACCAAACAAATTTTTGTATAAATACTAATTTGCAAAATTTTATGTTATGAAGTGTTTCATATGATTCTTATAACAATCCGTAGAGGAGACATTATTAATATAATGTTTCTTTTTTCTTTTTAATGGGGGAGGTGATGTTCAGAGACATTCTGTGTAAAGGTTCACCCAGCTTCCCGCAATTGATAACATTTCACACTGTCCTTATTGTTAAGTTGCTAACTCGAGTGGGACTCTTTTGCCACTCTGTGGATTGGAGCCCACAAGCCTCCTCTGTTTGTGGGATTTCTCAGGCAAGAATACTGGAGTGGGTTGTCATTTCCTTTCAGTAACCTTGAAAATACAGAATCATTTGGAAAGGAGTATGTCGCCAAGAGTCGGACATGACTGAGAGACTTCACTTTCACTTTTCACTGTCATGCATTGGAGAAGGAAATGGCAACCCACTCCACTATTCTTGCCTGCAGAATCCCAGGGGACAGAGGAACCTGTTGGGTACCATCTATGGGGTCGCATAGAGTCAGACACGAATGATGCGACTTAGCAGCAGCAGCAAAAGTCCACTTTCAGTATACAGATAAATATCTCTTAAATATTCTTTACCAAATTATATATGAATGAGCTTTTGTCTTAACTTCGTCTTCATTGTATTACCTGGCTTAAATGCATATGCTTCTCTGGGAGACAGTTGATCTATAATTTGCTAACTTGTTTCAAATAACAATCTAACTTGCATTACATACTCAAAAGATGAATGATTATGGGACTTGTCAATGGAAAATTCAGACAATTTAACAGGAATATTTTATTGAACAAAATATTTTAAGCATCTGGTCCCATCACTTCATGGCAAATAGAGGAGGAATCAATGGAAACAGTGACAGACTTTATTTTCTTGGGCTACAAAATCACTGTGGATGGTGATCGCAACCATGAAATTAAAAGACGCTTGCTCCTTGCAAGTAAAGCTATGACAAATCTAGACAGCATACTAAAAAGAAGAGACATTACTTTGCTGACAAAGGGCTGTATAGTCAAAGCTATGGTTTTTCCAGTAGTCATGTATGGATGTGAGAGTTGGGCTATAAAGAAAGCTGAGTGCCAAAGAATTGATGCTTTTGAACTGTGGTGTTGGAAAAGACTCTTGAGAGTCCTTTGGACTGCAAGGAGATCCAATCAATCCATCCTAAAGGAAATCAATCCTGACTATTCATTGGAAGGACTGATGCTGAAGCTGATGCTCCAATAATTTGGCCACCTGATGTGAAGAACTGACCCATTGGAAAAGAGCCTAATGCTGGGCAAGATTGAAGGCGGGAAAAGGGGATGTCAGAGGATGAGATGGTTGAATGGCATCACCCACTCAGTGGACATGAGTTTGAGTAAGCTCTGGTTGTTGGTGATGGACAGGGAAGCTTGGCATACTGCAGTCCATGGGCTGCAAAGTGTTGGACATGACTGAGTGACTGAACTGAACTGATTGAGCAAAAATGAACTGTTCTCAAGCTGGGTAACTTCAGACCCCAGACTGGTATGAAGCCACCAGGCATGACATTACAGGCCGATTTAAATGAGGTTACTTAACTTTTATGTGCATGCATGCTAAGTCACATCAGTTGTATTCAACTTTTTGCAACTATAGCCCGGCAGGCTTCTCTGTCTGTGCGTTTCTCCAGGAAGGAATACTGGAGTCGTTTGCCACGTCATCCTCCAGAGGATCTTTCCAACGCGGGGATTGAGCCCGCGGCTCCTGCATTGCAGGTAGATCCTTTACTGCTGTGCCCCTGGGGAAGCCCTTAACCTTTATAATGATTGGCAATTAAATGAAGATTTCCAAAATGCAAGGGATTGGCTTATACAATTTTAGAAAGATGATTTAAGTTTTGCTTGTGATTAGTAGAGGCATTTAAAATAAATGATTTATTTACTTTCAGCCAGGTCTCCTGCATTGCAGGCAGATTCTGAGCTGCCAGGGAAGCCTCTTCATAAAGTAAATTACATTAATTTTCCTTACTGGTTTAACTGGGCTTTTGTCTGCTCCAAGGATCTTTAAGTTTGGTTTTCATCTTATTTTGACAGACTGCAACAAAATATTATTTGAAATTGTTAAGAGACCTAAATTTTGGTTGTGAACAGAGACATGTGGGCCACTACTAAAAACATATAAATTATATAAAACTGATAAGAAAATATCTTAATGATGTGAGACCAAAATATTTTAATGATGTGGGTGGTATTATACTAACTAGAGAGATGGAAAAAGTGTATATATGAAATTAACTATTCTAGGGTCAGGGATCCTGAAAAAGCCAAGGAAAAGCAGTGCTATATTAGCAATGAAACACTCAATATCTAAAGTAAAAAGACTGAAATTTCAATACCATTCTCATTGTTCATTGGACAACCTGGCAAGGAATTTTTCTTCCTTAATCTTACTGAGACGTATTGAGGATGAACAAAGGTTTGAAAATCAGTCTGTCAAGGATTAGTTATCACTATTGCCTAAAACATCGCACCTTTGACTCAAAGTTCTGATACTGAGGTTTACTTTTTATATCACTGGAATTTGTATCTGAAACTGGAATTGGAATTCTGCTTCTGTTAGCCCCACAACAACTGAACATTTCCATATAACAATCCACAAGTCTCCCCTGAAAAAAGAGAAAGAGATAGAGTGAGAATACTTACATACATACACATACATAGTGTTTCTAAAGAGGAGGAAATAGAATTTACCTTCTCACCTATTCAAATATCTGTAGCATTCTCAAGTTGGAACTTTGATACATAAACCATGCTATATTTATACAGATAATTCATATTGAAAGTTAGCTATATGCTTAGTTAAAATTGCATAATATTGTGCAACCACAGAATTACATTTTCCTTCAATTTACTGTGTGTGTGTTTTTAATTTTTTGCAAGGAAGAGAACATGAAGCATATTAGTGTATAGAAAGCACTCATAATGACTCCTTTTCCAGTTAAATCATCTTTACTATGCATCACTACTCAAAAATGAAAAAGCTTAGACTTCTGCTCATTCTCTAAACACGGTAATTAATTATAGTTAAAGCACAGATATATTATATGTGTGCAAGCATCAGTTCAGTTTAGTCGTTCAGTCATATCCTACTCTTTGAGACCCCATGAACTGTAGCATGCCTGGCTTCCCTGTCCATCACCAAACCCGGAGTTTACTCACACTCATGTCCAATGAGTCGATGATACCATCCAACCATCTCATCCTCTCTCATCCCCTTCTCCTCCTGCCTTTAATCCTTCCCAGATTCAAGGTCTTTTCAATATGTCAGTTCGTCACATCAGGTGTCCAAAGTATTGAATTTCAGCTTTAGTATCAGTCCTTCCAATGACGGTTCTAGACTGATTTCCTTTCGAATGGACTGTTTGGATCCCATTGCAGTCCAAGGGACTCTCAAGGGTCTTCTCCACTACAAAGGCATGAGTTTATCAGCGCTCAGCTTTCTTTATAGTTCAACTCTCCCATCCATACATGACTACTGGAAAAACCATAGCTTTGACTAGAAAGACCTTTGTCAGCAAAGTAATGTCTTTGCTTTTAATATGCCATCTCAGTTGGCCATAGCTTTTCTTTCAAGGAGCAAGTGTCTTTTAATTTCATGTCTGCAGTCACCATCACCAATGACTTTGGAGCACAAAAAAATAAAGTCTGTCACAGTTTCCATTGCTTCCCCATCTATTTGCCATGAAGAGGTGAGACCAGATGCCATATTAGTTTTCTGAATTTGAGTATTAAGCCAACTTTTTCACTCTCCTCTTTCACTTTCTTCAAGAGGCTCTTCAGTTCTTCACTTTCTGCCGTAAGGGTGGTGTATCTGCATATCTGAAGTTATAGATATTTTTCTGGGCAATCTTGACTCCAGTTTATGCTCCAACTAGCCCAGTATTTCCCATGATGTACTCTGCATATAAGTTAAATAAGCCAGATGACAATATACAGCCTTGACATACTTTTCAGATTTGGAACAAGCTTGTTGTTCCATGTCCAGTTCTAACTGTTTCTTCTTGACTGCATACAGATTTTTCAGGAGGTAGGTCAGGTGGTCTGGTATTCCCATCTCTTGAAGAATTTTCCACAGTTTGTTGCAATCCAAAAGTCAAAGGCTTTGACATAATCAATAAAGCAGAAGTAGATGTTATTTTCTGGAACTCTCTTGCTTTTTCAAGGATTCAATAATTTGGCAATTTGATCTCTGGTTCCTCTGCCTTTTCTCAATCCAGCTTAAATATCTGTAAGTTCATTTTTCATGTACTGTTGAAGCCTGGCTTGGAGGTTTTTTAGTGTTACTTTGCTGGCATGTGAGATGAGTGCCCCTATGTGGTAGTTTGAGCATTCCTTGGCATTGCCTTTCTTTAGGATTGGAATGAAAGCTGACCATTTCCAGTGGTATGGTCACTGTTGTTTACAAAATTTGCTGGTATATTGAGTGTAACACTTTCACAGCATCATCTTTCAGGATTTGAAATAGCTCAGCTGGAATTCCATCCCCTCCACCAGCTTTGTTCATACTGATGCCTCCTAAGGCCCACTTGACTTCACATCCCAGAATGTGTGGCTCTAGATTGGTGCTCATACCATCATGATTATATGGGTCATGAAGATTTTTTTGTATAGTTCTTCTGTGTATTCTTGCCACCTCTTCTTAATATCTTCTGCTTCTGATGGTCCATACCATTTCTGTCCTTTGTTGTGCCCATCTTTGCTTGAAAAGTTCCCTTGGTATCTCTAATTTTCTTGAAGAGATCTCTAGTCTTTCGCATTCTGTAAGTTTTCTTCAATTTCTTTGTACTGATCACTGAGGAAGGCTTTCTTATCTCTTGTTGCTGTTCTTTGGAACTCTGCATTCAAATGGGTAAATCTTTCCTTTTCTTCTTTGCCTTTTCCTTCTCTTCTTTCATAGCTATTTGTAAAGCCTCCTCAGACAACCATTTTGCCTCTTTTGCATTTTTTTCTCTTGGGGGTGGTCTTGATTACTGCCTCCTGTTCAATTTCCTGAACTTCTGTCCATAGCTCTTCAAGCAATTCTGTCAGATCTAATCCCTTGAATCTATTTCTCACTTCCACTGTATAATCATAAGTGATTTGATTTTGGTCATACCTGAATGGTCTAGCGATTTCCCTACTTTCTTCAATGTAAATCTGACTTTGTTAATAAGGAGTTCATGATCTGAGTCACAGTCAGCTTCCAGTCTTGTTTTTGCTAACTGAATAAAGCTTCTTCATATCTGACTGCAAATAATATAATCAACCTGATTTTGGTATTGACCATCTGGTAACGTCCATGTGTAGAGTCTTCTCTTGTGTTGTTGCATATATGCATGTAATCATACATATAATAATTGAAAATGCAAATTTTTATCATTTATTTATTTTAATTTAATTACAGACGTCAGCTCTGACAAAGTTAGACAGTGACAATATATTTCAAAATAGAGACATCACTTTCAACAAAAATTCATATAATCAAACCTGTGGTTTTTCTAGTAGTCATGTAAGGATGTTAGCATTGGATAAAGATGGCTTAGAGTAGAAGAACTCATGCTTTCAAACCATAATGCTAGAGAAAACTCTTGAGAGTCCCTTGGGCAGCAAAGAGAGCAAACCAGTCAATCCTAAAGGCCCTGAATATTCATTAGAAGAACTGACACTGAAGCTGAAGCTCCAATACTTTGGCTTCCTGATGCAAAGAGTCAACTCACTGGAAAAGACTCTGATGCTGGGAAAAATTGAAGGCAATAGAAGGGAAGAGCAGAGAATGAGATGGTTAGATAGTATTACTGACTCAATTGACATGAATCGGAGCAAACTCATGCAAGTTGCAAAGGAAGGGACATCTGGTGTGCTTCAGTTCATGGAGTCACAAAGAGTTGGACATGACTTAGAGACTGAACAACAACAGGTCAGAGATGTTTGTGAAATATTTGGCAACCATTTTCTCATTTATGGTAGTAGCTTCATTTCATATAGCAAATACTACTCTATTCTAATGAGTTTTCCAGAATATTACAAGAAACTTCATCCACAAAGTTCCTTGTTTATTAAAAAAAGAACATTTATCTGTGCTAATTTTATAAATTAATTTTATTTCTATAAATGATCATTACAATGATTTTAAAGTACATTGGTATTTATTTAACTTAGTTTATGTAAGTTACAGATACTCTTATATGTTCTCATTTTCCCTTGTTTGTGTCCCAGTAGTTATAGTATTATCTACTGCAACATGCAGAATGATTTTTAAGGTTAAAGTTAGAAGCATGTTATAAAGATTATTTTAAAGCATTCCAACAATTTAATAGACTGAATTTCTATTGTTAGGTTGTTTAAAACAGTGAAAAGTATATGGGGTAGAATGACAATAACAGTTTAAGGAAGAATATGTTATAAATTCTAAGAAATTCTAAGACTCAAGTGGTTGAAGAGTATTCACTTACCACTCAATTTAAAAAATAATTGTTAAGCTTTAATTCATCATAGAAAAGGGGAACTGAATAAACCACTGAATTTTAATTATATGTAGAACATTTTATTACTGTAATTCTGGGATTTAGTCTAGCATTATACATGGTAGCCATTAAAGGATAGTTTTATGTCTCAAAATGTAAGGCTTTCTTTCTGAAAGAAAACTATACAATGCATGATCTTTGAGCAAATAAATTTAGCTTCTTTTTTTTCACCTATGAAGTTTTGCTTTCCCCAGGCAGCCAAAGCAAAGAGTTTAAAGAGAAGTAAGATCAATGCATTGCCATTGCAAGTTGCACTGTGATTTAACAACAAAAGGAGAGAGATTCAACTTGGGAAAATGGTGCAATAACTAATATATTAAATACTGTTTACATCAACATTTTTGAGGTATCAGTTTCAATTGGTTAAATATGCTCTTATCTGATTTATTTTTAAACTCTTTCCATTATTTCAGTTTACATGGTATATTATATTCCAATATAATATATGTTATATGGTATATATAATTATGTGGTATACTATATTATATTTTGATTGTTTATTATAGAATATTTCAACTTCCTTGTCAGTGTCATCTTAATCATCTCACCATTGTACTATTTTAATAGAAAACGTCCTCAGTTCTGTAAAATGAGAACAGCACCTCCCTGTTCTTTATCTCTATTTTAACTCTAATATTTTCTTTTAATATCTATTTATAGATACATCTGACTCATCACAAAATAAGTTCTTGAGAGTGAAATATTGAATTATATTATAGTGGAAGCACATGTACTAAACACATGTGTAGTTAATATTAACTTGAAAATCACTTCAAGTACTCCAAAGCAACAAAATAAGTATAGTTAAGTTGAACACAGTAAGTTTATCTTCAGGTGTGATTAAATGTAGCTAGGAAGGGAATCAGATTAAACAATTATCTAACAATTCAGGCTAATGATTGTACAAAAGCTACATATTATATCTAAAAACATTCTTAGTTAAAGTTGGATTGCTACAGTTGATTATATGTAAAATAAATATATATCTGACTTTACTTCTTTTTTTCTATTCATGGGTGTATCTTGATTAAATGTTATTATAGTGTGACAAATCTCATTACCCTGTATATTCCAAAGAATGCTCGAACATGAAACTTCAACATGCTCTGTATTAATTTATCCAAATCTTATCTCTATACTTTATTTTAAATACATTTATTGAATGCTTACTATGTGAGAAACAGTTTTCTATGTGCTCTAACTGCTTTTTGTTATTTAATTCTATCAGCAAGTCCATGGGATAGGCGTTACTGAGACCCTATTTTACAGATAAGAGAACTGAAGCTATAAAAGACTCTCAGTAATCACAAGGCACTTCATTTGGGGAGCAGAAGTTTGACATCCAGAGCCTTTACTCAACCACTGCCTTCGAGTTACTCATGTGTCCCCAAACAAACTCACAATCAATGCACATGCATGCACTTTTTCACTGGTTTGTGAAGTTTATTTTTATTCTACAGCTGTGTCTTTTGAAATCTTATCACCATACTTGAATGCAATTCAGTAATTCTAAAATTCATGTAGATCAGTAAATGTTCTTTTTGCAATCGTGACTTTAACAGATTTGTCTAAATTTCATGAATATCACCAGACTAAAATGGAACCCAAATCCTATGATATAAAGATCACTGTATTATCTGTCATCTGCATTACTCCTTATCATATCATTGAACAAAATATATTTATTTTTATTTTGGTAATTTATATGGTAAACCAAAGGATAACAAAATTAGTCATCATTCAATCATGATGTTTCCTTGTATACCAGCACCATATTGCTTTAATAACTATAGTTTTACCATACAACTTGAAATCACTAGGCCTGATGCTTCCTGCTTTGTTTTTCTTTCTCACAATTTCTTTGACTATTAGGGGTCTTTTCTGGTTTCATATAAATTTTAAGAAATTTTTTCCTACTTCTGTAAAAAATGCCATTGGAATTTCTATAGGAGTTGCATTGAATCTATAGACAATATTCCATAGATTGTATAGAATCTATACAATCAATAACATACTATAGATAGTATTGACATTTTAATAAAGCTAATTATTTCAATTAATAAATATGGGATACCTTTCTATTTGTGTCTTCCTCTATTTCATTCATCAATGTCTTATAGTTTTCAGAGTAGAGATCTTTTCCTTCCATGGTTAAATTTATTCTGAAGTATCCTAAGTTTTTTATTGTTTACTATCTCTATATGAGATAATGAATGATAACAGAACTTATTGCAGTAATCATTTCACGACAGATGGCTCTGGAACAAGGGGGCTAAGGCTACCAACTCCTGCATAGTTGAAAGCCCATACTGTTATCTCTAACTTAGAAACAAAGGAATTGATAAATGACTCACTTAAGGGAAGGGAGCAAAAACGGTTTGAATATAATCAGAAATCAAATCCTAGTTCTTTTGACTTCATATATTATGAACGCTAATGAAACATTAATTTTCCCCTACTTTAGTTAATTTAAAGACCTATAAAATGACAATATTAGTACTGTATTAATTGGAGAAACCTGCATTTAAGTAGATCTTCTCAGTTCAAACTCATATTGTTCAAGTGTCAACTGTATGTGTAAATTAAACCATAATGCTGTACACTTTAACCTTGTACAATGATACATGGCAATTATTTCTTAGTAAAACTAGAAAAATTGGTTGAGTTCTCAAAACAAGAAAAATAAAATTTGGATAAAAATTTGGAAGAGGTAATGGAGCTAACTAAAGAAATATCTGGGGATGATTATTTTAGTCATAAAAAATGAGTGGAACAAAAGAAGTAAAAAGGTAGCATAACTAGCATATTCAGGGAACGATAAAGATACCAGTGTGATCAGAGCATAAAAAGAGAAAGTACAACAGAAAATAGTGAGGAAGGCAGTGGACTGATAAAATTAAGTAGCCTCTTACAAGCTAGTTTGAAAACTCTGCCTTCTATGTTGAATGAAATAGGAGCCAATGGTAAAAGCACAGATTGACTTGTGCTTTAAAAGGATTACTGTAGTCCTATTTTGTTGAGGATGCACTTTAGAGACTAAGGATAGAAGTAGGGAGAATGGTTAGGCATCCTTTGCCATAATCCAGGGAACAGATTGTTGTGGCTTCGATCAAGATGGAACTGTGACAAAATGGGAAAGGACCATTTCTGCATAAATTTTGAAACAGCATTTCCTGGTATTTGGCTATACCATAGGAGGAAAAACAGGAGTCAAGGTTAGTAGAAGCTCTTTGAGCTGACACTGAAAGTATGGAGTTTCCATGAACTGATATATGGAAAGTGTTAAGTGCAGTATATTTTGGAGAGAGAGCCAGCAGTTTTCTTCATGTTTAATTTGAGCTGTCAATTAGATATTCAGGTAGCAGTAGAGAGTTGAAAATGCACGTGAAATTTGTGGGACAATATGTTGCTAAAAATGTGAATTTCAGAGTTCTTGGCTTAAAAATGATTTTTAAAGACATTACCCTTAATGAAGTCATCAGAGAACATAGGAAAGATAGAACAAATAAGAAGAACAAAGATGAATCCTGGGCATTTTTTTATTAAAAAGTCAAGAAAAAGAACAAAGGACACTGAATAGTAAAAAGTAGGATAGAACAAAGAAGGACTGTGATTATATTGAAACCAAGTGAAAATTGTATATCAAGCAGGAAAGAATAATGAACCATGACAAATGCTACCAGGAGGTGAAGATGACTAAAACTAGGAAGTGAAAGTAACAACATGAAGGCTTAACTGCTGGGGATCAGTTAAAGTGTGAAAACCTGACAAATATCAGTTTAAGACTGAGTTGAAGAAAACATTAAAAACAGTTAAGGCTACTGCTTACAGAGACATTGGTAAAAATAGTATGAAATAAAAATATCTCCTGCCATATCAATAAATAAAATGTCACAGCCATCAGTGAATTCTGGCCTCCAAATATGAACTGTTATTGTTGCTCAGTTGCTAAGTCGTGTCCTACTCTGCAACCCTAAGCACTGCAGCACACCAGGCTTTCCTGTCCATCACTGTCTCCCAGAGTTTGCTCAAACTCATGTCCTTTGAGTCAGTGATGCCTTCCAACCATCTCATTCTCTGTTGCCTCCTTTTCCTCTTGCTCTCAATCTTTCCCAGCATCAGGGTCTTTTCCAATGATTTGGCTCTTTGCATCAAGTGACTAAAGTTCTGGAGCTTCAGCTTCAGCATCAGTCCTTCTATTGAACATTCAGGGTTGATTTCCTATAGGATTGACTTCCTTACTGTCCAAGGGACTCTCAAGAGAATTCTCAAACACCACAATGTGAATGATTGTTCCCAAACTAGCAGATGCAGTTACCCACCAGAGTGATTGGTGAGGAGCTCTGAGGAATGCAAGAAGCAGCCATCTGCCACAACTGCCACTCCTTAAGGTGAACAATTGCACTCATCTCACATGCTAGTAAAGTAATGCTCAAAATTTTCCAAGCCAGGCTTCAGCAATATGTGAACTGTGAAATTCCTGATGTTCAAGCTGGTTTTAGAAAAGGCAGAGGAACCAGAGATCAAATTGCCAACATCCTCTGGATCAAGGAAAAAGCAACAGAGTTCCATAAAAACATCTATTTCTGCTTTATTGACTATGCCAAAGCCTTTGACTGTGTGGATTACGATAAATTGCGGCTGAGCGCCGAAGAATTGATGCTTTTGAATTGTGGTGTTGGAGAAGACTCCTGACAGTCCCTTAGACTCAAAGGAGATCCAACCAGTCCATTCTATAGGAGATCAGCCCTGGGTGTTCTTTGGAAGGACTGATGCTAAAGCTGAAACTCCAATACTTTGGCCACCTTATGTGAAGAGTTGACTCATTGGAAAAGACCCTGATGCTGGGAGGGATTGGGGTCAGGAGTAGAAGGGGACGACAGAGGATGAGATGGCTGGATGGCATCACTGACTCAATGGACATGAATCTGAGTGAACTCCAGGAGTTGGTGATGGACAGGGAGGCCTGGCATGCTGTGATTCATGGGGTAGCAAAGAGTCGGACAAGACTGAGCAACTGAACTGAACTGAACTGAAGGTGAAGAAACAGGATTTGACTCCAGGCAGCTGAGGTGCAAATGAAAGAGATGAATTCAGTGAGCCCTGAGACTCTCATCTTCCTGTATGTAGAATGTTAAATTCCTTAACTTGGTATCGGATCTTTGACATTCAGACTGCCTGCTTCCTTTGTTACAAAATTATACATTGTTGGTCTCTCCCTCCTGTCTCCTTACAGCAGTTTTCTCAGAGCTATTGAGATGCTGTTTCCTGGGCTCAGAGTCCTAAACATTCCCACCAGATAAAATAACTCTTGACTTTCAGGCTGTGACCCTACTGACAAGTTGGGTTAGTTGACAAAGAAATGTAAAAGTGTAATTTCAAGAAGACATGGGTAAAGAATATAAGCTTTGAATATGAAAGATTGATCAGAAAATGGGATGTTTAATATAAGCAAAATGTGAATATGTAATGATTGTAAATTCTCCAGTTTGTTCTGATTTAAATAAATTATATTTGCTTAGTAGGTTTAAAGTTTTTCCTACAAAGTTCTGTTCTAAACACTTTCATATTAATGTTATGAAGTAAAGCTGATCCCTTTAAATTTTCAAATGCAACTCGAATTCACTTATAAAGAACTACTGAAAAGTTAAGAAGGTGGCAAAGACAGTGCTGTTGAGGTAAAAAACACAAAAGATACACATGTGAAGAAAGGCAGATGTAAATCACTGAAGAAAAGACAGATGTCTTGAGCAGGGATATCAGTATATAAAAATTGAAAGATATCAATGCTATTATAAAGGGACATTTCACGAACAAAATGGAAATTAAAAAGAAGATATATTGAGTGTACTTTTCTCTTATAGTTTCAAGCTGAAGAAAAAGAAATGTTCCCTAAGCTACATAGCTGACAAGAAGACATGCCTCTTTACATAGCACTTAAAAATGGAATAACAATATGTCTCCCGTGGAGAAACAATGTGATAAGAACTTTATTCACAGCATCATCTTAATTAGAAAAGTGAAAAATATTCCATATTTGAGATAGTCTATTCCTCATATACTTAACTTTTCTGAATTCATTCTCATTTTAGTATCACTGTGCAGAGTCCGAATACCTAATATTTATTAAAGAAAATAAATTATTTTCACATTTATGTGAGTGTTAAGAACAGCAGGTGTGTAAACATAGAGTATCTGTCTAGAATATCTATGGAAAGTGCCCCCCCCCCATTATCTGATCCCACTCCCTCCTCAATTCTTTGGGAAGGTAAAACAAGCCAAGTCCATTAGAGCAACCATCTCTCTTTGCCACATAGATAGATAGAGGCATTTTGAACAAACAGTCTGATCATCATGTCACAGCAATTCCCAGAAATATTTTTATAGCTATTACTAAAAGGTCAATTCTCTCTCTCTCTCTCCTCTCCTCTGTCTCTTTGCGTTTTTTTCTCTCTCTGTCGCTGAATCATTTTATCACCTCTGATTGCCATCTGGATAAAATTGTAGAAAAAGATTCTGCAGAACCCAGCTGAAAAGAAAGTAGATTGTTGCCACAGAATGAATAACAAAAATCTATTCTTAGTAAGATAATTTGACATATCTGTCCCCCTAAATGGAAAGGCTACAGAGGATGAGATGGCTGGATGGCATCACTGACTCAATGGACGCGAGTCTGAGTTAACTCCGGGAGTTGGTGTTGGACAGGGAGGCCTGGCGTGCTGTGATTCATGGGGTCGCAAAGAGTCGGACACGACTGAGGGGCTGAACTGAACCGATTGGAAATATAAAGGGGTGCCTGTGTGTTTAGTCACTCAGTCATGTCCAATTCTTTGCAACTACATGAACTGTAACCCATGAGGCTCCTTTGTTCATGGGATTCTCCAGACAAGAATACTGGAGTGGATAGTCATTCCCTTCTCCAGGGATCTTCCTGACCCAGGGATCAAACTATTGTCTCCTGCATTGCAGGTAAATTCTTAGCCATCTGAACCACCTGTAAGCTGTAAATAAAGGGGCAAGAAGCTCCAACTAGTATTCAACATCATTCTAGAAGCACATATAAAACAATTCTCTCAAAATTACCACGTACTAAAACAAAGGAAATCTCAAACATATAAACTATAATTATCAGACTGTAATTATAATAAGAAATAAATTAAAAATGGAAGCATGGATTAAATATTCCCATATATGAAAATTAAAAAACACATGTACAAACACACACACTAATTTGTGGGACAGGAATATTTTGATTCCAGCAATGGCATGTTAACTTGATTTAGATCAATCTTCTTGCCACGAATAACTATGAAGTTTGAAAAATGTGCTATAAATACCCAGGTAAAGGCACTGGCAAGTTACTTGGGAAGAAAGGTCTTGAAAGGCCAAATCCTGCAGATAGAAGAAAACCCTAGCTCAATAATTACAAAAAATTCAACTTCTTTTCATGATAAAACTTTTCAGTAATTAACAGTGGAAGATAATCCACTTCCTCAACTAGATAAAGGGCATCTATGTGAAACTCACAGCTGAAATTAATGTTCAAAGACCAGATACTTCTCTTCGAAGATCAAGAAAGTAAAAACAATGATGTCCACTCATGACACTTCTATTTCCACATGGTGTCAGAGGTTCCAGTCAAGGCAATTAGGCAACAAAAAAAAAGAAACACAAGAAATCCATTTTGGAAAAGAAATCAAACGATCTTAATTTAAAAATGGCATTATCTTGTATATAGTAAATCCTAAGGAATCTATTAAAACTGATTAGATGGAATACAACAGGTAAGAAGATGGCAGGGTAAAATACCAATACACAAAAGTCAACTGCATTTCTTCAAACATGAATAAAACTTCAAAAACAGTGCTATGAATATACTAAAAACCATTGCATTGTACTTTAAAGGGGTGCATTGTATGGTATGTGAACTCTGTCATAACATATTTAAGAAGAAATATTTACAACTATATAGTAAATGCCTGCAAAATGAAAGAAAGAGAAATGAAATTTGTTTGTTTAAACTATGATCAAAAAGAGTAAAATAATTGCAAAAGTTGCACAAAGAACTTGAACTTTATATTCCAAATATGACAAAACTTTGCTGAAATAAATTAAAGAAGTTCAAAATATATGAGAAAATGTCCTAAGATTACAACTTGATATAGTAAAAAACTGCAATAAAAATTTCTCTGCAGTTTCAATGGAATCTTCATCAGAATCCCACCTCTCTGTAGAAATTGTCAGGTTAATCTTAAAACTCACATGTCATTAAGGGACCCTAAAGACAAATAAAATAGCAATGAGCAAGGAAAAAGAAAAAAGTTAAAGAATCAAGTTTTTCTGATTTCCAAATTTGTTACAAAGTTCAGTTCAGTTCAGTTCAGTTGCTCTGTCGTGTCCAACTCTTTTTGACCCCATGAATCGCAGCACACAAGGCCTCTCTGTCCATCACCAAATCCCGGAGTACTCCTTTTCCTATTTGGAGCCAAACATTGTTGTACTGGTAAGAATAGACTTATAGGTCAATGGAACAGAATTGAGAGTCTGTAAAGAAACTCATGTATCTGCGGTGAACTCACTTAGATAAGGGTTCAAAAACATTCATTGGGAAAATAATTGCTTTTTTATCAAAAGTACTCGGACAACTTGATATACACATACAAAAGAATGAAACTTGACTTTTAACTCAGTGAATACAAAATTGAAGCAAAAGAGATCAATGTCCTAAATATAAGAACAAAAACTATTTAGCTTTTAGAAAAAAGCATAAAGTTAAAATTTTAATGATCTCAGAATTGGCATATCATTCTAGATATGATATCAAAAGACCTGAGCGATGACAATGACAATATCTACATAAATCAGACTTAAAACTGAAAACTTTTATATTTCAAGAAATACAGTTAAGAAAGTGCAAAAAACTTATGGAACTGGAAAAATATTTGCAGTCATATATACGTTAAGATTCTTATATCTAGAATATATAAAGAACTTTTAAAAAGTAATTAAAATAAGACAAATAGCCCAATTAAAAATCATGGGTTAAAAATCTGAATTGATATTTTTCCAAAAAAGTTAAAGAAATGGCCAATAGCATTAGTTATCACAGAAATGCAAAACCCACAATAAGAAACAACTTCACGTTTACTGGGCTTCCCTAATGGTTCAGCAGATAAAGAATCTCTCTTTGATTCAAGAGACACAGGAGATGTGAGTTAGATTCCTGGGTCAGGAAGATCTTCTGAAGGAGGAAATGGCGACCCACTCCATATTCTTATCTGAAAAATGTCGTGGACAGAGGAGCCTGGCAGGCTACAGTTCAAAGGGCCATAAAGAGTTGGACATCACTGAGCACATCATTCATTCATTCACATTCATTATAAACAATAGCAACAAGAAACACAATAAAGTGTTGGAAAGGGTATGAAATGTTCATATATCACTGCTGGGAATTTAAAATGAGGCAGCCCCTTTATAAAATAGTCTAGCAGTTTTTCAGAGAGGCTGAACATACTAATACATGATCCAGGAATCAGCAGAAAACTTGCAAACAAATATTCATAGTAATATTATACGTAATAGTCAAAGGTGGAAACAGCTCCAAAACCATTAGTGACAATAAATGTGATATGTCCATACATTGAAATATTACTCAAATATTATAAAAAGAATGAAGTACTGATAGATGTCACAGCACAAATGAACCTTGGAAACTTTAGACAAAGAGAAAGGAGCTGGTCATGAAAGACTACATAAGTTTCATTTTCATGAAATGTCCAGAAGACAGAAATCTATAAAGACCGAAAAGAGATTAGTGGTTCCTTAGGGGGCTGCAGGGATTTGGGGCAATAAGGAGTGATAAGTAAATGACACAAGGTTTCCTTTTGAGATGATGAAAGTTTTATTTTTTTGAATTTGACTGATTATGGTCATGATTGTAACTGTTAATACAATACTAAAAAGCACTGGGTTATGCATTTTACATTGGTAAGTTTTAGGGTACATGAATAATAGCTCAATAAAGTAAACTAAAACAAAAACAAAGCTGTTAAATAAAAAGAAGCTTTAAAGAAGTAACTGCAAATCATCTATTTTAAAAAACAGTATTTTGGGATAGTGTTTCCTGACTTTCATTTTCCCACATTTTTCTAACTCTATGTATTGGTGAATGTATCTGTTTTTTTCCATCTAGTTTATTAAGAACTTAATACAATGATAATGAAAGCAAAAAATGGCATGATCACATTATAATGTGTCCAGTCTTCTGTTGAGTTTAGCTGACACAATTTAACTAGTATTTCTCTTGTGGCTCAGTTGGTAAAAAATCTGCCTGCAATGTGGGAGACCTGGGGTCAATCCCTGTGTTGGGAAGATCCTCTGGAGAATGGAAAGGCTACCCACTCCTGTATTCTGTCCTGGAGAATTTCATGAACGGTATTGTCCATGGGATTGCAGAGTCACACATGACTAAGCGACTTTCACTTTCACTTTTTACTATATGAACACATATAGCTGCACTGAGAAATAGATTACCTATAATCTGAATGGACCATTATGTGCATATGTGCTAAGTAACTTCAGTCATGTTTGATTCTTTGCTACCGTATGAACTGTAGCCCACCAGGCTCCTCTGTCCATGGGATTCTCCAGTCAAGAATACTGCAGTGGGTTCCCATGCCCCCTTCAATGGGATTTTCCTGACCCTGGGATTGAACAATGCCTTTTATGTCTCCTTCACTGGCAGGTAGGTTCTTTACCACTAGTGACATCTGGGAAGCCCACTGGGACTATTATACATCTTGCCAATTAAACAGCTACACAATTACTGATAATGGCAGATAGTAATCCATTATTTTGGTGCAATGATATATTTCTGACCTTGGAAAAAATAGAATTTTAAAAATTATTACCTTATTTTTGATAGAACATTAAACCAAAACCCGAATAAACATAAAAATAATGGATTGTTGATATATAAATATATTTCAATTTGGAGTGAAATAAAATTGCTTCTCAACAAAGCATTATTGATAACAAAATCTGGAATGCTCATTAGTCATATTTTATTTATGCTTTGTAAGTTTCTACAAATTCTACTTCTGAAAAACTATTTCTGTTCTATGCTCATTAACTGTGTAATGCTGTTTCTATAGGCTGTCAATTTTTACATGACTCTGTAATGATGCAAGCTTGATCATATCTCTGACTTCAAGATATGTGATTGAGAATTCCAGGGAACAGTTTGATATTGGCAAAAATCAACCATCTTTTTTTTTATTAGTTAGACAATATTTAACATTTTATATACTTTTTATCAAGCAAAATGCAAACACTGTTGAAAGAAATAGAATTCATGCTTCTATAAAAAATAGTTAGACACAGTTATTGATCCCAAAACAAGTATTTACTTTGATGTCATTTCTCAATTTGTTTCTACTGAACTCCTTCTTCTGTGGAACCACAATACTGTAAAACAATTATAATGCTTCCTATAATAAGGTTTCACAAGCTACTATATAAACTTGACTTTAGGGGTAAAAAGACAATAAAAGTCTCTCAAAGTTTAACTGCTAAAATGTTAAGAAATGAGGTCATCAATGATGCTTCGGGTTTGCATTTCTAGTTATACTTGAGTAAGAAAAAGAACAGAAAAAGAACAAAAGCCAATCACATTCCTGAGAATTTTGAAATAGCCATTGTGGGGGTCTTTTAGAAATTTTTCTCTTTTATAGCCCAGAAGTATCTTCTCACTATTGAAAAACAATTGATCATACCTACCTACTCACCACAGCAGGCACTTTGGATATATTCCATTCTCAGCTGGTTAAGCATGGTCTTGAGTTCTGAAAACATGCATTATAAATGTTGAACCATTCACTTCAGCCTCAAATCTAATCTGATTTGTTTTGATTTTTTTACAAAACAACCTTTTAGTTCTTTGAATAATATTTCTTTTTTATTATTATTATTTTTTAAATTTTTATTTTTACTTTATTTTACTTTACAATACTGTGTTTGTTTTGCCATACATTGACATGAATCCACCACAGGTGTACATGTGTTCCCAAACATGAACCCCCCTCCTACCTCCCTCCCCATAACATCTCTCCGGGTCATCCCCATGCACCAGCCCCAAGCATGCTGTATCCTGCATCGGACATAGACTGGCGATTCGATTCTTACCTGATAGTATACATGTTTCAATGCCATTCTCCCAAATCATCCCACCCTCTCCCTCTCCCTCTGAGTCCAAAAGTCCGCTATACATATCTGTGTCTTTTTTGCTGTTTTGCACACAGGGTCATCATAATCTTTCAATGCCTAATTTCCAACAGCACAAAATGAATTTCGCCAAATTCCAAAGAGCAAATAAAGCAAAATGGTTTCTGTGTCATGACCACTGGCCATAACTAGCAAAATGTCCGTAGAGCTGTGCAAGTTTATCAGTGCCTTCTAATAGTGTTTCTTCATACTTGTCCTTAAAGACAAAACTACGGTAGGGAATTATCTGATGGCATTTTCTTTAGAATGAGGACTTCACAGTCCAAAATGAATTTGCACTGTATCTTTTCTAATTCCTTTACTTGCATCTAGATCAGTGACAAAGTTCTGTATTGTCAAAGCTATAATTTTCCAGTAGTTACGTACAGATGTGAGAGTTGGGCCACAAAGAAGCCTGAATGCCAAAGAATTAATGTTTTTGAACTGTCCTGTAGAAGACTCTTGAGAATCCCTTAGACAAAGCAAAGGAAAAAAAGGCCAAAGAGAAAAGGAAAGATAAATTCACCTGAATGAAGAGTTTCGACAGATAGCCAGGAGAGATAAGAAAGCCTTCCTAAATGATCAGTGAGGACAGAGACAGCATGGACCTAGCAGAAGCAGAAGATGTTAAGAAGAGGTGGCAAGAATACACAGAAGAACTATACAAAAAAGGTCTTCATGACCCAGATAACCATGATGGTGTGATTACTCACCTAGAGCAACACATCCTGGAGTGCAAAGGCAAGGGAGACTTAGGAAGCATCACTGTGAGTAAAGTCAGTGGAGGTGACTGAATTCCAGTTGAGCTATTTCAAATCCTCAAAGATGATGCTGTGAAAATGCTGCACCCAATATGACAGCAAATTTGGAAAACCCAGCAGTGACCACAGGACTGGAAAAGGTCAGTTTTCATTCCAATCCCAAAAAGATGCAATACCAAAGAATGTTCAAACTGCTGCACGATTGCCAAAGCCTTTGACTGTGTGGATCACAACAAACTGTGGAAAATTCTTCAGGAGATGGGAATAACAGACTACCTGACCTGCCTTCTGAAAAACCTGTAGGCAGGTAAAGAAGCAAAAGTTAGAACCAGGCATGAAATAATGGACTGGTTCCAAATCAGGAAAGGAGTACGTCAAGCCTGTGTATTGTCACCTTGCTTATTTAACTTATATGCAGAGTACCTCATGTAAATGCTGGGCTGGATGAAGCACAAGCTGGAATCAAGATTGCTGGGATAAATCTCAATAACATCAGATATACAGATGATACCACCCTTATGGCAGAAAGTGAAGAGGAACTGAAGAGCCTCTTGATAAAAATCAAAGAGGAGAGTGAAAAACTTAAAACTCAAAATTCACGAAACTAAGATCATGGCATCTGGTCCCATCACTCCATGGCAAATGGGGAAACAATGTTAACATCAAGAGACTGTATTTTCTTGGACTCCAAAATCACTGCAGATGGTGACTGCAGCCATATAATTAAAAGACAATTGCTTCTTGTAAGAAAAGCTTTGAGAAACCTATATGGTGTATTAAAAAGCGAGGTGTTACTTTATGGACAAAGGTCCAAATAGTCCAAGCTATGGTTTTTCCAGTAGTCATGTATGGATGTGAGATTTGGACCATAAAGAAAACTTAGCACCAAAGAATTAATGCTTTTGAACTGTGGTGTTGGGGAAGACTCTTGAGAGTCCCTTGGACAGCAAAGTCAAACCAGGCAATACGAAAGGAAATCAGTCCTGAATATTCAATGCAAGGACTAATGCTGAAGCTGAAGCTCCAATAGTTTGGCCAAATGATGGGAAGAACTGACTCTTTGGAAAAGACTGAGGTCAGGTGTTGTGTCCTTGCTATGTAAGAATGTAACTTTATTTATATAGCAAGGACACAATAATTTATAACAATGTACAGTGATTTATAACAAAGAGAAAATTAATTAACTCAAAAGTCTAGTGTTGCTAACATCAAAACTACTATATTCCTTTTTCTATATCCCAATTACATTGATTAATATCATTTAGGTGCCTAAAAGATAAAGAGTACGGAGGCCTGGCAGCAGTCATTGACTCAACAATGAAAACCCACCACCAATATAATTCTTAGCTCTTTTTCTAAGGCTCTATATCTTTAAGATGCTTTAAGCTGCATATCTCTTAAGATTGGGGGGCTGTAAACAATCACAAGTTGTAAAAGTCTGAGCAGACCGGTCAGGTAAGTTAGAAAGCCACCAAAGGGGTTTAAACTGAGACATTCTTTTTATATGCAGGAGACTGTTAACTGAAGTTAACTGGAGTTAACTCTTTCCAGAGAAAGGTGGTCGGGGATAGCACCTGTTATGTCAGAAGAGTGGAAAGCACAGGACAATAAGGCAGGCAGACTCTGGTTTTTGGCGGCAGATGTTCAGGAAAACCCAAGGGGAGCCCCTGAAGCCAGATCACACCTTTGCGTATGTCAGGCTTCCTTCCTCATGACCTTTGCCACGGGCAGGATTCCTCACGCTGGCTCCCGGCAGTCAGGAAGAGAAGGGGACAGCAGAGGATGAGATGGTTGGATGGCATCACCAACTTGATGGATAAGAGTTTGAGCAAGCTCCAGGTGTTGGTGATGGACAGGGAAGCCTGGTATGCTGCAGTCCATGGTGTCACAAAGAGTCTAACATGACTGAGCAACTGAATTGACTGACTGGACAGCAAGAAGATCAAGCCAATAAATCATAATGTAAATCCACCCTGAATATTCATTGGAAGGACTGATGCTGAAGCTGAAGAGCCAATACTTCGGCCACCTTCTGTAAAGAGCTGACTCATTGTAAAAGACCCTGATTCTTTGAAAGACTGAGGGCAAGAGGAGAAGTGGGTGACAGAGGATAAGATGGGTGGATGAATCACTGACTCAATGGACATGAGTTTCAGCAAACTCAGGGATATAGCAAAGGAAAAGTAAGCTTGGTGTGGTGCAAACCACAGGATCACAAAGTGTTGGACATAACTTACCAACTCAATATGATGTTACACCAACAACAAGATCAGCAGCTTAGCTCAGTTGACTGAGACTGCTATGATCTTAGGCATGACAGAATCTCTGCTAAGACAACTTCCAAATGAAAGAATTCTCTTCCTCCATGGTTGAAGATGAGAGATGAAATCAGGGACTTAGAGTGAAAATGCTGAGAGACTGGAAAGTAGCCTAGTTTCTCTAGGCACATTATTATTGAAACCAAAACTTTACCACTTTAAAATAACTCTTGGAATATGATTTACTTTCCAGAGGCAAACAGCATGAATTTAAATCAAATACTCAAATCACAAGTAATAGATTTTGTCATGATGATCAACTCTATGTTTCTTATATCAAAGTTATGAATTCAACTTTCTTATAATTTTGTAAAACGCCAGGTGCAACAATTGATCTTGGCCACATCTCCAATAGTTCTTTCTCCAATAAATAAGATGTCTTAAGTCAATAAGAAAGAAGAAAAAGTAGAGAGAGGAGATGGAATAAAAAATTATCTACTTCCATTTTTTTTTTCTTATGATTCATTGAAAGAATTTCATTAGGACAGTTGTGATTTATTTCGGTCCCCATAATGGATTATAAGAGCTTAGGTTTGTGTTATATACTGCTCAGTAAATAAAGCAGGTGACCTATTGAGGCTCATAAATTAAGTCTAGCTTGAACAGTTTAATTGAATTGTCCTATGTTATAATACTAGTGCAATTATAGATGTAGTGGCACACACAGCAAAACATGAAGTGTTCAGAAATAGATTATCAGAGAGGCCATATGATACAGGAAACCCCAGAGGATACTTCATCTTTTTAAGAGATAGCACCACAAAAGTCAGTTACTATTCCCTGAAAACTGACCATTTTCATTGCTAATATATGCATAAGGATGATAAACCATTTATATTTTTGTTCAATAAACAGTGAACAAAATTACTTAATGTTTGAAGATTATGCATTGCATCCCTGCATCCACCTTATAGCTACCATTCCTTCTAACTTTTCTCCCATTCTGAGTGTTTTTTAGACAATAGCTTAAGCACTGGGCAATTTTTAAAACTGTGTTCTCCTTAACTGGGTTCTGCCTGTAGCTTTGCCCCAGGGAACTGTGGGCCTAAACCTATTAAAGCTGCCAACTCAAAGTGTTGATAGCTGTGTATTCTCTTCACTTCTCATGTAAATTAACTTTATTTATTTTAGATTAAATTAATTCATATATTTCACTTCTCATGTAAATTAAATTTATTTATTTTAGATTAAATTAATTCATATATATGAATAACAGCTAAAGCTCCAGTACTTTGGCCACTTGATGGGAAGAGCTGACTCATTGTAAAAGATTCTGATGCTAGGAAAGATTGAGGTCAAGAAGAGAAGGGGGTGACCAAGGATGAAATAGTTGGATGGCATTACCAACTCAATGGACATGAGTTTGAGCAAATTATGGGAGAGAATGAAGGACAAGGAAGCCTGGCATGCAGCAGTTTATGGGGTCCCAAAATGTCAGACATGACTTGGCAACTGAACAACAGATGAATAATAGAATGATTCTGAAATTGTCAAAGGGGAAGTGGAACAAGGGATTTTAGGGAAATTGAGTTTGTCAAAATTCTTTAAATCACATTAGCCATCTTATCTAGCAATGTGGATAAACTGCATGTACAAACTGTTCCTGACTTTGTACTAAGTAGATTTTCTCATTCTAGCTCTCCCAAGTTTCTTACATTAGAAATGGAGTCCTAATACCATTTATCACTTATATATTTAGATTTTATCAGAATTCATTATGATTAAATTGAATTACTGCCAAGTAAACTGAATCAGTTCAATTCAGTTCAGTTGTTCAGTCGTGTCAGATTTTGCGACCCCATGGACTGCAGCACACCAGGCTTCCCTCTCCATCCCAACTCCCAGAGCTTGCTCAAACTCATATCCATTGAGTGGGTGATGCCATCCAGCCATCCTCTGGTTTCCCCTTCCCTCCTGTCTTCAATCTTTCCCAGCATCAGGGTCTTTTCCAATGAGTCGGGTTTTTGCATCAGGTGGCCAAAGTATCGGAGTTTCAGCTTCAGCATATGTCCTTCCAATGAATATTCAGGACTGATTTCATTTAGGATTTATTTGCATGTACTTGAAGTTTGAAAATAGATTCAGTCTTAAGGCTTATAATCAATTTTTTAGGAGTATTATAAGATTGCCACTATAGTCATTTTAAATCCTTGTTATATACAACATGTGCTTAGACATCAGCTTAACTAAGGAAGATAAATAAATACTTATACTCTGAAAACTACAATCTATTGATAAAAAAAAAAACACACATTATAAACATCTACATGCAGGTTTTTGTGTGGGCATGAGTTTTCAGTTCATTTGGCTTTACACCAGGGAATGCAATTTGCAGATCATATGATAGTTTTTTAGATTTTATAAAATGCACTCAAACTATCTTCCAAACTGGCAGTGACATTTTGCATTAACACCAATGAATAAGAATTCCCACTGCTTCACATCCTTCTTAACATTTGTGTTGTCAATGTTCAGTATTTTAGCCATTCTAATAGCTGTGGACTGTGAATAAGGCTGAGCGCTGAAGAACTGATGCTTTTGAACTGTGGTGTTGGAGAAGACTCTTGAGAGTCCCTTGGACTGCAAGGAGATCAAACCAGTCAATTCCGAAGGAGATCAACCCTGGGATTTCTTTGGAAGGAATGATGCTAAAGCTGAGACTCCAGTACTTTGGCCACCTCATGAGAAGAGCTGACTCATTGGAAAAGACTCTGATGCTGGGAGGGATTGGGGGGCAGGAGGAGAAGGGGACCACCAAGGAAGAGATGGCTGGATGGCATCACAGACTCGACAGACGTGAGTCTGAGGGAATTCCGGGAGATGGTGATGAACAGGCGTGTTGCGATTCATGGGGTCACAAAGAGTCGGCACGACTGAGTGACTGAACTGAACTGAACTGAATAGCTGTATAGTAGTATCTCATTGTTCTTTGCATCCAAGTACTGCATTTCAGACTCTTTTGTTGACCATAATGGCTACTCCATTTCTTCTAAGGGATTCCTGCTCATAGTAGTAGATATAATGGTCATCTGAGTTAAATTCACCCATTCCAGTCCATTTTAGTTCACTGATTCCTAGAATGTCAAAGTTCACTCTTGCCATCTCTTGTTTGACCACTTCCAATTTGCCTTGATTCATGGACCTGACATTCCAGGTTCCTATGCAATACTGCTCTTTACAGCATCGGACCTTGCTTCTATCACCAGTCACATCCACAGCTGAGTATTGTTTTTGCTTTGGCTCCATCCCTTCGCTCTTTCTGGAGTTTTTTCTCCCCTGATCTCCTACTGGAGGAGGATATTGGGCACCTACAGACCTGGGGATTCCTCTTTCAGTATCTTATCATTTTGCCTTTTCATACTGTTCATGGGGTTCTCAAGGCAAGAATACCGAAGTGGTTGCCATTCCCTTCTCCAGTGGACCACATTGTGTCAGACCTCTCCACCATGCCCACCCATCTTGGGTGGCCCCACAGGGCATGGGTTAGTTTCATTGAGTTAGACAAGGCTGTGGTCCTAGTGTGATTAGATTGACTAGTTTTCTGTGATTATGGTTTCAGTGTGTCTGCCCTCTTGCAACACATATCATCTTACTTGGGTTTCTCTTAGCTTGGACGTGGGGTATCTGTTCACAGCTAATCCAGAAAAGTGCAGCTGCTGCTCCTTAGCTTGGAATAGGGGTATCTCCTAACTGCTGCCCCTCCCGACCTTGAACATGGATCAAGAACATCCCCGTGGAAAATAAATGCAATAAAGCAAAATGTCTGTCTCAGGAGGCCTTACAAATAGCTGTGAAGAGAAGCAAAAAGCAAAGGAGAAAAGGAAAGATATCAGCATCTGTATGCATAGTTCAAAAGAATAGCAAGAAGAGATAAGAAAGCCTTCCTCAGAGATCAATGCAAAAAAAATAGAGGAAAATAACAGAATGGGAAAGACTAGGGATCTCTTCAAGAAAATTAGAGATACCAAGGGAATATTTCATACAAAGATGGGCTTGATAAAGTACAGAAATGGTATGGACCTAACAGAAGCAGATGATATTAAGAAGAGGTGGCAAGAATACACAGAAGAACTATACAAAAACGATCTTCACAACCAAGATAATCATGGTGGTGTGATCACTCACCTAGAGCCAGACATCCTGGAATGTGAAGTCAAGTGGGCCTTAGAAAGCATCACTATGAACAAAGCTAGTGGAGATGATGGAATTCCAGTGGAGCTATTTCAAATCCTGAAAGATGATGCAGTGAAAGTGCTGCACTCAAAATGCCAGCAAATTTGGAAAACTCAGCAGTGGCCACAGGACTAGAAAAGGTCAGTTTTCATTCCAATCCCAAAGAAAGACAATGCCAAAGAATACTCAAACTACTGAGCAATTGTACTCATCTCACATGCTAGTAAAGTAATGCTCAAAATTCTCCAAGCCATGCTTCAGCAATACGTGAACCATGAACTTCCTGATGTTCAAGCTGGTTTTAGGAAAGGCAGAGGAACCAGAGATCAAATTGCCAACATCTGCTGAATTATGGAAAAAGCAAGAGAGTTCCAGAAAAAACATCTATTTCTGCTTTATTGACTATGCCAAAGCCTTTGACTGTGTGGATCACAATAGAGTGTGGAAATTTCCTCAAGAGATTGGAATACCAGACCACCTGACCTGCCTCTTGAGAAAGGTAATTATTGGTAAGTATGATCACGTTACCATTTACTTTATTGTTTTGGGTTCAGGTTTATACACCCTTTTTGTGTTTCCTGTCTAGAGAATATCCTTTAGAATTTGTTGGAAAGCTGGTTTGGTGGTGCTGAATTCTCTCAGCTTTTGCTTGTCTGTAAAGCTTTTGATTTCTCCTTCGTATTTGAATGAGATCCTTGCTGGGTACAGTAATCTGGGCTGTAGGTTATTGTCTTTCATCACTTTAAGTATGTCTTGCCATTCCCTCCTGGCCTGAAGAGTTTCTATTGAAAGATCAGCTGTTATCCTTATGGGAATCCCCTTGTGTGTTATTTGTTGTTTTTCCCTTGTTGCTTTTAATATTTGTTCTTTGTGTTTGATCTTTGTTAATTTGATTAATATGTGTCTTGGGGTGTTTTGCCTTGGGTTTATCCTATTTGGAACTCTCTGTGTTTCTTGGACTTGGGTGATTATTTCCTTCCTCATTTTAGGGACGTTTTCAACTATTATCTCCTCAAGGATTTTCTCATGATCTTTCTTTCTGTCTTCTTCTTCTGGGACTCCTATAATTCGAATGTTGGAGCGTTTCATATTGTCCTGGAGGTCTCTGAGATTGTCCTCATTTCTTTTAATTCGTTTTTCTTGTTTTCCTCTCTGATTCATTTATTTCTACCATTCTATCTTCTATTTCACTAATCCTATCTTCTGCCTCCGTTATTCTACTATTTGTTGCCTCCAGAGTGTTTCTGGTCTCATTTATTGCATTATTCATTATATATTGACTCTTTTTTATTTCTTCTAGGTCCTTGTTAAACCTTTCTTGCATCTTCTCAATCCTTGTCTCTAGGCTATTTATCTGTGATTCCATTTTGATTTCAAGATTTTGGATCATTTTCACTATCAATATTTGGAATTCTTTCTCAGGTAGATTCCCTACCTCTTCCTCTTTTGTAGGTTTGGTGGGCAACTCTCCTGTTCCTTTACCTGCTGAGTATTCCTCTGTCTGTTCATCTTGGTTATATTGCTGCGTTTGGGGTGGCCTTTTTATATTCTGGTAATTTGTGGAGTTCTCTTTATTATGGAGCTTCCTCACTGTGGGTGGGGTTCTATCAGTGGCTTGTCAAGGTTTCCTGGTAAGGGAGGCTTGTGTTGGAGTTCTGGTGGGTGGAGCTGGGTTTCTTATCTCTGGAGTGCAGTGGAGTGATCAGTAATGGGTTATGAGATGTCAAAAGTTTTGGAATAACTTTGAGCTGCCTGTATATTGAAGCTCAGGGGAGTGTTCCTGTGTTGCTGGAGAATTTGTGTGGTATGTCTTGTTCTGGAACTTTGTTGGCCCTTGGGTGGAACTTGGTTTCAGTCTAGGTAAGGAGGCATTTGATGAGCTCCTATTGCTTAATGTTCCCTGAATTCAGGAGTTCTCTAATGTTTTCAGGCTTTGGACTTAAGCCTCCTGCTTCTGGTTTTCAGTTTTATTTTTACAGTAGCCTCTAGACTTCTCCATCTATACAGCACCGATGATAAAACATCTAGGTTAAAGATGAAAAGTTTCTCCACATTGAGGGACACTCAGAGAGGTTCACTGAGTTACAAGGAGAAGAGAAGAGGGAGGGGGTAGTTAGAGGTGACTGGAATGAGATGCAGTGAGATCAAAAGAGGAGAGAGCAAGCTAGCCAGTAGTCACTTTCTTATGTGCGCTCTATAGTCTGGACCGCTCAGAGGTATTTACGGAGTTATACAGGGAAGAGGAGAGGGAGGAAGTAGACAAAGGTGGCCAGGAGGATAAGAGACAGGAATGAGAAGGAGAGAGACAAATCCTGCCAGTAACCAGTTCCTTAGGTGTTCTCCACCTTCTAGAACACACAGAGATTCACAGAGTTGGATAGAGAAGAGATGGGGGAGGAAAGAGACAGAGGCCACCTGGTGGAGAAAAAGGAGAGCCCAAAGGAGGAGAGAGTGGTCAAGCCAGTAATCTCACTCTCAGGTAGAATTGGGTAGTGAATTTGGGTTTTTAAATGTACAAAATTGACAACAAAAACCAAAGAACAAAGATTAAAAATCTAGAGTAGAGGTTGGATTTTCAAAAATACAGTATTAAAGAAAAGAAGCAGAAGGAAAAAGGAAGAAAGAAAAAGAGAGAGAGAGAGAGAGAGAGAGAGAGAGAGAGAAACACACCACCAACAACAACCCAAAGACTATATATGGTGTTAGCCTTAAAAAAAAAAAAAAAAAGAGAGAGAGAGAGAGAGTCTTCTTTTTTTTTTTAATAGTAATTATAGGTTATAGAAATAAAAATTAGAGGAGAAATAGAAGACTTAACAATAAAAAAAAAAGTTTTTTAAAAGAAAAAGGAATGATTGTAAAAATAGTAAAGATATATCTGGCCCTTCTCTGATGTTGTGGGCAGTGTGGGGTCACTTCCAAGGCAGTTCCCTCTGTTTAACTTCTTCTGTTTGCTGGTTTTTTAGGCTCACTAGTTCAGTCGCGCTGTGGGGAGGGGGGATGCTACAAACAAATAGCACTGTCGTGTGCACACAGTGTCTCAGCCCCGCTGGACCTGTCCCTTCTCGCAGTGCACAAACCGCTCTGGCTCTACGATGCTCAGCCGGGAACCATCTGAGGCCGGCCCTAGGCTGCGTGCACTTCCCTGGTCTAAGCCGCTCAGGTTCGGCGCTCAGGTAGCCCTCAGAGGCACAGATTCGGTTGGGACTGCGTTTTGTGCCCTTCCCGGGTCTGAGTAGCTCAGGAGTTCGGCGAGCATGATCGCTGAGACTTGTTGCCTTTTTGTCTCTGCTGCTCAGTTTTCTGGGTGGACCGTTGGCGCCCCTTGTGAGGCAGATGTTGACTGTCCAGCACCCCCAGAAGTCTTAGCAAAGAAGCCTGCTTGCAGTTAGGTAAGTAAAGTCTCTCTGGGTCTGCAATTGCCTCTTTCCAGCCCTTACGGCTCTGGCTGCCTGTCCCCGGTGGGGGATGGTCTGCAGCCGGCTTTTTCCGTTCCGTCCTTTTTTCTGTGCTTGGTCCTGGCGGTGTCTTATGTTCAAGCTTTTCGCGTGGTAACTATCCCACAGTCTAGTTTGCTAGCCCAAGTTAGATCGTTCTGGTTGCGCGTGGGGCGTTCCTGCCGGATTCTTACAAAGCACTGCAGCCCGCACCTCCCGTGCTTCCCTGCCCTGCCCCCACTTGCTTGTGGTGGATGCAGGCGTCTGTGCTGCTTTTCTGCTGGGGGAGTTACTGCTGGGCTTGTAATCTGTTGGTTTTAATTATTTATTTATTTTTCCTTCCTGTTATGTTGCCCTCTGTGTTTCCAAGGCTCGCCACAGACTCGGCGGGGAGAGTGTTTCCTGGTGTTTGGAAACCTCTCTTTTTAAAATTCCCTTCCTGGGACAGGCTTCCCTTCCTGGGACAGTGCCCCCTCCCCACCTCCTTTGTCACCTTTTTCATCTTTTATATTTTTTCCTACCTGTTTTTGAAGACAATGGTCTGCTTTTCTGGTTGCCTGATGTCCTCTGCCAGCCTACAGAAGTTGTTTTGGGGAGTTTGCTCTGCGTTGAAATGTTCTTTTGAGGAATTTGTGAGGGAGAAAGTGGTCTTCCCATCCTATTCCTCCGCCATCTTTACAGTTCCCCTCCCATTTTTTTAATGTTAAACTATCCTTGCATGCCTGTGATAGATCTTATTTTGTTATAATACACGATTGCTTTAAAAAATATTGGATTTTATATGCTAATATCTTGTTGAGATTTTTTTTTTTTTGCACACATATAGTATGTTGCAGGAGAAGGCAATGGCACCCCACTCCAGTCCTCTTGCCTGGAAAATCCCATGGATGGAGGAGCCTGGTAGGCTGCAGTCCATGGGGTCGCCAAGAGTTGGACATGACCAAGCAACTTCACTTTCACTTTTCACTTTCATATATTGGAGAAGGAAATGGCAGCCTACTCCAGTGTTCTCGCTTGGCGAATCCCAGGGACAGGGCAGCCTGGTGGGCTGCCGTCTATGGGGTTGCACAGAGTTGGACACGACTGAAGTGACTTAGCAGTAGCATCAGTATGTTGGAATTGCATCTTTTGCTGCTATTCAGTTATGGGGGAGAAAAATTTTATATTTAGATTTTAAAAAGTGGGAGGAACTTCATAGCATTTTAGTGTTCTTTAATTGTATGCTCAAGCAAAAGTGTTTGAAGATCCTACATCTATGTCTCATTGTAACTAATTTGCTGCCTAAAAACCCTTTATGTGTAGAATTATGGACATTTGCTTCTGAGCAAGGATGACCTAGTTTAGAATGTCCCGATAATTTCTAAATGGTTGCATGCTGTCTACGGAAGCCCCCAAAAATCAGCTGATCTTTTGTCTGAATAAAGAGTGGAGAAGGTTAAACTTCAGACTAGGATAAAATAGGAGAGCTTTTAAACAGTAACAGATAATATGAAGTGAAGAAACATGTATAAGAACAGTGATAATGTATGCCCATCTTTTCTCTACTTTTCATGAAGTTCTTTTCTCTAAATAAAGACTAAAAGTATAATTTCTTATTCCATGCATATTTGACATTGTCATGTGGAGATAATCTTGCCGAGACAATTATACTCTACAAGCTTTTCTTGGACCCAAAAGAAAGAAACATTTCCACTCATTTGTATTTTTTCAAACAGACTCTTGGCATTCCCAGATATGAACTAAAATCATTCTTCTATAGCTGGACAGTTTGGCAGTGCTTTTAAATGAAACACTGTACAGATTTTAGGTTTGTTACCTTAAAAAAATGAGATATAATTGATATATAATATTCTCAGGTGTGCAACACTATTATTCCATATTTGTATGTTTTGGGAAATAGTTACCACAATAAATCTAGTTTTCATCCATCACCACACATAGTTACACATGCTGTTCTTCTTGTGATAAGAACTTTTAACATTTACACACTGCTATATCTAAAATAGATAACCAACAAGAACTTACTATATAGCACAGAGAATGCTGCTCAATATTCTATAATAACTTAAATGGAAAAGAAATTGAAAAATAATAGATTATATATATATATATGTATATATATATATATATATAACTGAATCAATTTACTGTACACCTGAAATAAACACATCATTGTCAATCAAGTATGCTCCATTTAAAATGAAAATTAAAAAATTTATTCCTTAAAATTTTGAAATGTTTAATACAGTACTACTCTCTGTGTTGTACATTACATCCCAGGATTTATTTATTTTGTAACTAGAAGCTTGTACCTTTTTATCACCTTCATCCATTTCACTTATCTTCTATCTCCTTCCCCTGGCAATTACCAATCTTATATTTGTATTTATGAGTTAGTTTTGTGTTTCTGAATCACACAGCATTTATCTTTCACTGTCTGTCTCATTTCACATTGCATAATGTCCTTAAGGTCCATTCATGTTGTCACAAATGGCAAGATTTCCATATTTTTATGGCTGAATAACATTCCATTGTATAATATATACACTGCATTTTCTTCATTCATTCATCTGTGGAGAGGATTTTTACATCTATATTTATGAGAGATATTTGTCTGCTGTTCACCTTTTTTGTAATGTCCATGTCTGCTTTTGATATCAGGATAATGCTGGCTTCATAGAGTAAGTTACAGCAGATGCATAAATTTTTAAAGGAAAAATAAGAGTTTTATTTTGAAACTTTTCATTATTATTCTAAGAAAAGTATTCTCATAATTTAAAATATAACCATACCCTTGGCCTTAGAAAACAAATCTTTCTTAAATGTACTTAATTATTTACTATGAAAGTGAAGTCACTCAGTAGTGTCTGACTCTATGAGACCCCATGGAGCCTGCCAGGCTCCTCCATTCATGGGATCAGGCAAGAATACTGAAATGGGTTACCATTTCCTTCTCCAGGGGATCTTCCTGACCCAGGGTTTGAACCTGGGTCTCCTGCATTACAAATAGACTCTTTACCATTTGAGCTACCAGCTAATGCCAATTATTTATTATAAATGACTTACAAAAGTATTTCTTCTCTTTTGATTTTTAGAACATATACTGAATTAAAATTATATTCCTGCATAAGAAATTTCAAGCAAATATTATGGTGTTCAACTATTGTTAATTTCTTAAGGCATGAATCAACATATTAATTCATTTCTTATTATAAAATTAATAATCTAATTCCCAGTTAGAATTATGAGATTTATTACTTTATAGGGATTAATAATGTTTCAGTTATTATAAATTTAACTTAATTATTTTGATGCATTTCCTATTTTACCTTTCTTAAATGTGCTTTAAGCCACTAAATTTTGGAACTATTTGTTACATGAGTGACTATTAGTTACTCAGTTGTGTCAGACTCTTTGCAACCCAATGGACTCTTGGCAACCCAATGGTAGCCTACCAAGGTCCTCTGTCCCTGGAATTCTCCAGGCAAGAATACTGGAGTGTATTGCCATTCCTTTCTCCAGGAGATCTTCCCCTGACCCAGGGATCAAACCTGGGTCTCCTTCATTGCAGGCAGATTTTTTACCATCTGAGCCATCAGAAAAGCTTGAAGTTTTCTCTTGGTTTTGGTTATTTTTAATTTAAAATACACTTTTATGATGGTTAAAATATAGTTTTTAAATATATGAATTCCTCCATTAATTTGAGGTTTAGGAAGTTTTTCTTAAACCGAAGGTTAAGGATATAGTGTTTTATATGCATTTTTGCTTTTTTAAAATATAAATTTATTTAGTTTAATTGGAGGTTAATTACTTTACAATATTGTATTGGTTTTGCCATACATCAACATGAATCCTCCACAGGTATACACGTGTTCCCCATCCTGAACCCCCCTCCCTCCTCCCTGTAGTGATATCATTTTCCCTGTAATAGGCCCAGTATATAATTTCCATAATTGCAAGTCATATTCATTCCCAGAGATCACACCAAATACACCAGAATAATGCTTTTTTCTATAAAAATCAGAGAAGTTTAAGGAGGAAGAATTAAGAATTGCTAAGTAGCTTGACATCAGATTTTGGTGTTTGGACTAAATTCCAAATGACAACTAACCATAGCAACAGATGACATGAGATTACATGTCTCTAAGGCATTGTGGGTGGTTATAATTATTGTATAGAAATGGGTATAATGCAATTCCATATATGATCTACTTTGCCAGGCGTTATGGGGTTCAAAGAGCAGATAATATCAATATAGTCACAGGTAATTTACAAAATAAATATGTTAACTAAATATTAATTTTTTCTTAAAAATAATAATTTATAGCTCTTAACCCCCAAAAATACTTTTATAAGATCTAATTCCACTTAAGACCTATTCAGAGTTCACTGCCACTTCTTGGGATTTCTGTCCATTAATATTTGGGCCTAAGACTGTGGTGCTTAATAATGAAGAAAAAGTAAAACATTCAAAGACTAGTGTGGCAGGAAGAATTCTAAAGCTATATCCTTAAGGTATAGTCCTTTCATTATTCTGTATAACACTAATCTATAAAAAAAAAATAAAAGAATTTGCAAGTTTAAGTAAGGCTACTAATAAAATGATCTTAAAATTGAGATCATTCTAGATTTTGCAGGTGGGCCTCGTGTAATCACATGAGTCTTTAAATAGAAGAGAAAATAGAAGAGTCTTTCAAGTATGCATAGTAGAAGAAGATATCAGAAACATTCTAAGGGTGAGAAAGATTCCATATACTGTCCCTGGCTCTGTGCTGTGGGATCCTATATGTAAGAACCTGAGAAAGTAGCCTCTAAAGCCACCCACTGACCATCAGCAAAGAGAGGCACATGTCAGCTCTAGTTCTAAAACCAACTGCATTTTGCTGACAATCTGAGTGAATTTGGGACTGAATTCTTTTCAGAAATAACTAATAATACCTCAGCTACCTGACACCTTGGTTTTGGCATTGTGGAACTTAAAGATTAATAACCAGCTGAAGTCAACCTAGACTTTTGAACTACAGTTTTGTGAGAATATATTTATGTTGTTCAAATAAATATGTGGTAATTCTTTATGACTACAATGGAATATTAATAATACATCTGGTGCTTAGATGGTCAGGAAGCATATGAATCTATGAACCCAGATTCCAATTATTTGATTCAGTTTTATTGTTCCTGCCAAACTGACTATGTTACTCAAAATCATCTCTACTTATAAAATCTTACTTTTTTAATTTGTGAAGGGGATAAAACACACAATCTAGCAGTATCAATGAGAGAAGAGTGATGTGATAGACTATGGATCTTCATAAAGCAAAGAACTCTGAGGAGAGCTATACGTGATTTGGTATCAGAAGCAGGTCATGGAGGTTGGGCATACAATTATAGAAGAAAATATAATATTTGAGAAAGGAATACCTTCTTCCTTTTTAATTGTGTTGAAACACTACCCCCTAAAAGCTTAGGGAACAGTCTGTTGTACAGAGAAACAAGGAATTCTCTGACAGCAATGACAGGACACCTACGTTTTCCTGCACATTGAGAACAGTAGAGTTCTGAATGTCTGTATAGCTGTGTTGGATGCATTGGAGCAAGCCTTCCCAACAGCTGTAACTAAAAGGGAAAATTTGAAACAAACTTCAGGTGGTTAGCTGCCAAGCTGCTGCCAAGTCACTGCAGTCATGTCCGACTCTGTGCAACTCCATAGACGACAGCCCACCAGGCTCCCCCGTCCCTGGGATTCTCTAGGCAAGAACACTGGAGTGGGTTGCCCTTTCCTTCTCCAATTCATGAAAGGAAAAGTGAAAGGGAAGTCGTTCAATCATGTCCGACTCAGTGACCTCATGGACTGCAGCCTACCAGACTCCTCCGTCCATAGGATTTTCCAGGCAAACTGGAGTGGGTTGCCATTGCCTTCTCCTCAGGTGGTTAAAGGCAATGTTAATTCACAGTAAATTTCCAAACTTTAGTATCATTCCACGGAAAATTTAAAATTTTCATTTCAATTTAAAATTTTAAGTGGAAGAGAAATACATTTTCAGATTAAGTAGCTGAGTTTAAAGTTAAGATACAGCAAATATTAGAAGTACCCAGGATTTAAATTTTCTTCAAGGGACAATCTAATGAATGCATAAGGCAAGTTCTCATCATTCCTTTTCTTAATTTGAAGAACATATCAACAGAGTTTATAGCAACTTACTGAAAGCAACAGTTCACAGAACACTTATTTTAGTGCACCATGATGTATAACAAATACCTTTGAAAGCTTTTCATAATCATATATTAGCTGTTCCTTATATCTGTGTGCAAACTAAGTTGCTGAGTTGTGTCTGATTTTTTGTGACCCCATTGACAATAGCCTGACATGCTTTTCTGTCCATGGAATTTCCAGGGAGGAATATTGAAATGGGTTGTCATTTCCTCCTCCAGGGGATCTTTCCAACCCAGGGAAGTTCCATTCCCAATATACCAGATTCAAAATGTATTAGCTTCAATTTTTTTGAATTTTTTAATGAAGCCTAACTTTCAAATAACTTAGAGAAAATGACACAGAATGAAAGAATACACATACACAGATGCTTGTATTTACCCATTTGTAAATATTAGTTTTATAAAAACTAGCAATATATACTTCATAAAACAGAATATCATTACATTAGAAAAATACATTAATAATTTAGAAAACAAAACAAAAACTTTCTAACATTTGCATTGGTTCTTTTCATGTGGTTGGTTGATGACTGGTTTAGTTATGTAAGAAATAAAAATCTTGGAGAAACATTGATTTTTCAAATTTTTAAAGAAAAGAAGAAAACCTCCACTATAATTTTAAGTAAGTGTCAAAATATTGCTAAAAAACCTCAATCATAAGTAAGATTAACCATACCAGCATCAGGAAAAGAAGCTTTGTAGCACATTCAATCCTGAGGATCCAAATCACAAGTTGTTCTTCAGGTTATTGTGAGAAACCTATATGCTCTATAGTTTCTAAAGGTAGCACACAAACAAGATTTGCAAATTTTAATTCAATTTTCAATGTGTCTCTATTAAAATATCTCCATTAAAAAATTTTTAATGTGTGTTCAAATGTTAATATTTATAAATTGTATTTCATATATTATATACAAAAATCTTATTGCCACAGGAAATTCACTCAGTAACCTGAAGGAGATCAACCCTGAATACTCCTTGAAAGGGCTGATACTGAAGCTGAAGCTCCAACACTTAGGCCACCTGATGTGAAGAGCTGACTCATTCAAGATGACCCTGATGCTGGGAAAGATTGATGGCAAGAGGAGAACAGGGGCGACAGAGAATGAGATGGTTGGATGGCACCACCTATTCAATATACATGAGTTTGAGCAAGCTTTGGGATATAGTGAAGGACAGGGAAACCTGGCATGGTGCATTTCATGGGGTTGCAGAGTCAGACATGACTTAGCAACTGAACAAAACCAACCTTAAGGAGATACAATGGAGGCTGAGATTTTTTTTTTTTAAAGTTCAAATTTAATTTTAACTGTGTACTACTTAACAAAAATAAAATATTGGATTAAGTGATATTTTTCAAATGCCATGTACCACACTAGTGTGAAAATGAACAAAAGGAACCACTATCTCATAGGAAGTGATAAAATAGTATTGTTGGATATATTTGATAATATTCAGTTCAGTTCAGTTGCTCAGTTGTATCTGACTCTTTGTGACCCCATGCACTGCAGCACACCAGGCTTTCCTGTCCATCACCAACACCTGGAGTTTATTCATACTCATGTCCATTGAGTTGGTGATGCCATTCAACCATCTCATCCTCTGTCGTCCCCTTCTCCTCCTGCTTTAAATATTTTCCAGCATCAAAGTCTTTTCCAATGTGTCAGTTCTTCACATCAGGCGGCCAAAGTATTGGAGTTTCAGCTTCAGCATCAGTACCTCCAATGAATATTCAGGACTGATTTCCCTTAGGATGGACTGGTTGGATCTCTTTGCAGTCCAAGGGACTTTCAAGAGTCTTTTCTCCAACATCACAGTTCAAAAGCATCAATTCTTCAGCCCAGAGCTTTCTTTATAGTCCAACTCTCACATCATAATATCACATTATGATAATACTAAAACACAAATCAAGGATGAAAGTTTCAATGTATGTGCATGCTCAGTCATGCTCAACTCCTTGAAACCACATGGACTGTAGCCTGCTAGTTTCCTCTGTCAATGGCATTTTCCAGGCAAGGATACTGGAGTGGGTTGCCATTTCTTCTTTCAGGGGATCTTTTTGACCCCAGGATCAAATCCATGTCTTCTATGGCTCCTGCGTTGGCCGAATGATTCTATACCATTAGCCACCTGGGAAGCTTAAACGTTTCAAGAGACGTGCTAAATGGAGTGATTCTAACTAAAGGATTACTTAGAAGGTTCTTGAGCATGAAACAAAGATAGAAAAGTCAGAAAAGAGGCATAGAAAGTAAATCACTTAATTCCCAATACCTGGCTCTCAGACTCTCAAACAGACAATGCAAAGAACAATATATGCTACTTTGCCAGAGATAAAGTTTTAATTCATATCTTTTTAAGAAAAGCTTTTTCCAAAATTAAAGAGGTTGTAAGAGGAGGGTTGCATACACACTTCTTAATAGCAGCAGAATTTGCTGGAAAATCATTGGGATACCTTGAAAATTCTGAGCAGGATGATTTTGAAATTGAATAATCATTAAAAACATTAAGTAAGCATAAAGCTTTAAAAGTATAAATGCATGCATAAGCACAAAGGAAAGGTCTCTTGAAATAAAAAAAACATTTACTTCTTGGATATAATCCTTTCTAAATAAAATGCCACCAAATGACACTTTTTCAATCAGATAAAACTTTTTAAAATTTACTTGTGTTGGAATTAAATGGCTATTTGATGGAGGTTAAAGCTAAGGAGGATGAAAGAAGAAAACTGGATGACTCATATTTAACTTGAATGGTGATACTGATGAGAACAACATAAGTAGATGTGCTCAGCATCTTGATTGTGACGATGATTTCATGAGTGATCAAAATTTCAAAACTTTTCAAATTGTATAGCGTAAATATGTGCCATTTAATATCTGTCTATTCTTCCATAAAAACGTTTAAGAATGTAAACACTGTATATATGTGTGCTTAGAGATTTCCAATTCTTTGAGACCTCATTGTCAATAGCTAGCCTACTAGGCTCCTATGTCCACAAGATTCTCAAGGCAAGAATACTGGAGTTTTTGCTGTTTCCTCCTCCAGGGAATCTTCCTACTCAAGGACAGAACCAAAGTCTCTTATGTCTCCTGCATGGATAGGTGGATTCTTTTCCACTAACTCTGCCTGGGAAGCCTCATAAATGCAATATTTCAATAAATATTCATCTTTTGGTTTTTACTCAGTATATTAAAATTGTCTTTAAAAACTTTTCTATAAGTACATTCATAATTTTGATAAAGCCATATGGAATATAAACTAAAAGCAAAAATCTAAACTTCCTCCTTTGCAAATAACAACTAAATGCCATCGTTATGTTTAAAATGTTATCAAATTGCCAATATGTCAGGGTTTTTCTGTAGAGTGAGCAAAGCACAAATTCTGGAGCCAAATAGGCATGGTTTCAACATTTGGCCTTAACCATACTCCTTATGAGGACATGAACAAGTGATTTTTTTTTTTTTCAAAATCCTCATTTTTTTAATGTAAAAAGGTAACATGCCTATTAAAAATAGTTTTGAGAAACTAACCATCAAAGGATCTGTCATTGTTGTCTAATAATCATTTCCTTTTCTTCCACTTTTTTTTCCCCATTATTTTTTTAATTTTTGAGCATTTTTCTTTTTTTCTTATTCTCTATCGAGCATCTAATGTTTATGAATACTGATTTAATTTAATTTCCTCAGAAGAGTCTCATTATATCTGCCTCTCTTCTGTTTTCTAAGCAAGGTACATGCATATCTTTGGAAACATCATATAAACCATTGATTAATAAGGCCCTTAGACTTTAAAATGTCATTAAAAAAAGATAGTGATGAGAGTGATCCATTTTTAGTTTGCAATGTATGGAAAGCATTTTAGTTTATTCAATAGTAATCAACAGCTTCTGCACTGTTATTTACTGATTGCTATTACATCTTCCTAAGGGGCCTGGGTAGAGATTAAGTGCTTCAAAGAAAAGTTACACAGCCTGAGCCCGAAGGCATTTCATAATGAAGGTAAAATTAGAGAGACAGTATTTTTGACATCTGTGGGAATCACATTTTGCAAATATAGCTTAACATTCTGTGATTTTTTTTTTCCTTTCAAATTCAGATATGCTGCAAACCTCTGTAGGTACTATAGGAGTAAAGCTGTCAGAGTGGTTAGTTTTCTCAGAATAAACCCAAATCTTCCTTTCGAGTTCCTGACAGACATGTTTTCCATTTAGCAGTGGGCAGAAATAGGTAAAAACTGCAACACCTTTTCCCATTAATACGAATGTTATCAGATAACTCAGGTTCATATCCTTTTAAAGCAAAGATAAAGAGAAGACAAGGGATACTCTCAGGGGCAAATTCAACCTGAATACAAACTCTCTCCTCTTTAAGACCTGCCAACAATAATTTAGGATAATGCAAACTAATATCATTTCAAAATCAAATGGAACACTGGCAGGAAATATACCACATGAACCTGAAACAGCTCATAGTTACTGAAATTAAAACGTATTTTATATTAAAAAGAAACATAACATAAGCCTTAATGGGGACATGTCAAAGGGTTTGATTTTTAGTTAGCAATAATCTATTAATATTGCTTTACTAGTTGAGATAAATGACTCATAGTAATGTAAGATTTTAATAATTAGGGAACTGGATGAAGTATATTTGGGAAGAAAATTTATTACACTTGTAACCACACTTACAGTTTTTTAAAAACCTAATTATTCTAACATTTAAAAACTATATGCCCAAAAAAGAGAAACAAATGTACTCAAACATAAGGACTATTTTTTTAAACAAATAACATGCTTGAATCAGATTTAACATTAAGTAAACTATTTGTCTACACACTTTAAAGATTTTTCTAGGAAATAAGGATCTACATAGAGAGCCTCTGGGGAAAAAAAAAAAAAGTACTATTCAAGTGTTTATTTTCAAGTCAATTTTCAGTAACATTATAATTGTTTTGTATGGGAAAATTTCAAGACTAAATTTATATATTTATTACTAGAAGTACCTGTTTGGGGGCCCATTTTTCTATATAAGAAAAGGACTCAATAGATACTCTCTTATACTTCATGAGTCAGAAATATCTGCAGCAGAAATGAAGGAATAATAAATTTTTCTGAGACCTGGGGGGCTTAAAGGGCTTCCTTAATGGCTCAGACAGTAAAATATCCACCTGCCAATGCAGGAGACTCAGAAGATGTAGGTTCGATCCTTGGTTGGGAAGATTCCCTGTAGAACCACATGGCAACCCATTCCAGTATAATGGCCTGGAGAATCTCATGGACAAAGAAGCCTAGCGGTCGCAGTCCATGGGGTTGCAAAGAGTCAGACATGACTGGGTGACTTAATGTTTTTCCTTTTAATGGTGCTTAAAATATTTTTATTCATAGTGATTTCATTCATTTCTGTAAATTACATAATGCATATGTATAAAACTGTGGTTGATGGGAATATGCCACAAATTCAGCTAGTATAAGGAAAGTTTCATTTCTATAGTTATAGCCCTTAGTTTGAGTGAGCTAGAGAAACTTCATTAATCAGAAGTGATAGTGGGATAAAATAGGAGGTTTAGGAAAGTATGATCCATGGTACATAAGTCTATGGAAATGCTATATATGAATCCTCTTTTTAATATCAGATCCACAAATTATGTGAATAGCTCTGAGGAGCCTTAGATTAACAAGATCGGTTTAATCCTGTATAATCCAATATATATCAACCTTATTTATCTATGGAATGCATTTTCATCCAATAGTTATTGACCTCATACAAATATTATATTCCATGGAAGATGATTCGAGAAATGTTGCCTTGTTAGAAAACACTGAGAATGAAGTGTTTGCTGTATTTCATTGTGCTAATCTTGTTATTATCACTTGCAACTTTTATTCAGCCACTATGAATAAAAATTACTGAGTAAAAATGAAACAAGTAGCAAAGAAAGCAGAAATTGTAAACAAAATATATTGTCAATCATTCTAAATTCAGGGAGTTGATAAGATATTTTAAAGTATGCAAATAAACACTGATTAAAAATTATTAAAATGTTTCCAGTTGTTGTTGTTGTTCAGTTGCCGAGTTCTGTCTGATTCTTCGTGACCCTGTCAACTGCAGTATACCAGGCTTTCCTATCTTTCACTGTCTCCTGGAGTTTGCTCAAATTCATGTCCATTGAGTTGGTGATACTGTCTAACCAACTCATCCTGGCTGCCCCCTTCTCCTTTTGCCTTCTATCTTTCCCAGCATCAGGATCTTTTCTGAGTCCACTCTTCATACCAGGTGGTCAAAGTATCAGAGTTTCAGCTTCAGTATGAGTCCTTCCAATGAATATTCAGGGCTGATATACTTTAAGATTGACTGATATGATCTCTTGTAGTCTAAGAGACTCTCAAGAGTCTTCCAACACCATAGTTCAAAAGCATCAATTCCTCATCACTCTGCCTTCTTTATGGTTCAACTCACACATCCATACATGACTACTGGAAAAACCATAGATTTGACTGTACAGACCTTTGTTGGCAAACTAATATCTCCACTTTTTAGTATGCTATCCATTTTTGTCATAGATTTTCTTCCAAGGAGCAGGCATCTTTTAACTTCATGGCTGCAGTCACCATCTTCAGTGATTCTGGAGCCCAAGAAAATAAGGTGTCACTTTTTCCCTTCTATTTACCAGGAATTAATGGCACCAGATGCAATATCTTAGTTCTTCTGAATGTTGAGTTTTAAACCAGGTTTTCACTCTTCTTTTTCACCCTTAACAAGAGGCTCTTTAGTCCCTCTTCACATTCTGCCATTAAAGTTTTGTCATCTGCATATTTGAGGTTGTTGGTATTTGTCCTGGCAATCTTCATTCCAGCTTGCAATCAAGCACATCATCCAGCACAGCATTTCACATGATGTACTCTGCATAGATGACATCACCCTTATGTTAGAAAGTAAAGAGTAACTAAAGAGCTTCTTAATGAAGGTGAAAGAGGAGAGTGAAAAAGTTGGCTTAAAGCTCATCATCCAAAAAGCAAAGATCATAGCATCCACTTTCATCACTTCATAGCAAATAGATAGGAAATCAATGGAAATAGTGACAGACTTTATTTTTTTGGTCTCCAAAGTCACTGTAGATGGTGACTGCAGCCATGAAATTGAAAAACACTTGCTCCTTGGAAGGAGAGCTATGATACAGTTGAACATCATATTAAAAAGTAGAGACATTACTTTGCCAACAAAGGTCTGTCTAGTCAAAGCTTTGGACTTTCCAATAGTCATGTATGGATATGAAAGTTGGACCCTAAAGAAAGGTGAGTGCCAAAGAAATAATGCTTTTGAACTGTGGTGTCGGAGAAAACTCAAGAGTCCCTTGGAAAGCAAGGAGATCAAACCAGTCAATCCTAAAGGAAATCAACCCTGAATATTCACTGGAGGGACTGATGTTGAAGCTGAAGCTACAATACATTGGCCACCTAATGCAGAGGACCAACTCATCAGAAAAGACTGACTGAGGAAGATTGAAGGCAGGAGGAGAAGGGGATGACAAGATGGTTGGATGGCATCACTGACTCAATGGACATGAGTTTGGGTGGGCTCCAGGAGATGGTGAAGGACAGGGAAGCCTGGCATGCTGCAGTCCATGGGGTCACAAAGAGTTGGACACAAATGAGGGACTGAACAACAACAACAACAACTTTGGGAATAAGTTAAATAAGCAGGGTGACAAAATACAGCCTTGACATAATCCTTTCCCAATTTGGAACCAATCCGTCATCCCATGTCCAGTAATAATTGTTGCTTCTTGTTCTGCATGCCAGTATCTCAGGATACATGTAAGTGATATAGTGAAGTTGCTCAGTCGTGTCTGACTCTTTGAGACCCCATGGACTGTAGCCTACCAGGCCCTCTGTCCATGGGATTTTCCAGGCAATAGTCCTGGAGTGGACTGCCATTTCCTTCTCCAGGGGATCTCCCCAACCCAGGGATCGAACCCGGGTCTCCTGCATTTTAGACAGACGCTTTACCATCTGAGCCTCCGGGGAAGTCCATACAGGAGTACAGGTAAGGTGGTCTGGTCTCTTTAACAATTTTCCACAGTTTGTTGTGATCTACACAGTCAAAGCCTTTAGTGTAGTCAACGAAACAGATGTTTATCTGGAATTCCCTTGCTTTCTCTATGATCCAGTGGATGTTGGCAATTTGATCTCTTGTTTCTCTCCCTTTCCTAAACGCAGCTTGTACATCTGGGATTTCTTTGTTCATGTGCTGCTGAAGCCTATCTTGAAGGATTTTGAGCATAACTTTGCTAGCATGTGAAATGAACACAATTGTACAGTAGTCTGAACATTCTTTGGCATTGCCTTTCTTTGGGATTTGAATGAGAATTGACTTTTTCCACTCCTGTGGCCACTGCTGAGTTTTCTAAGTTTGCTAACATCACAGTACTTTAACAGCATCAGATTTTAGTATTTGAAAGAGCTCAGCGGGAATTCCATTACCTCCACTAGTTTCATTCATAGTCATACTTCCTAAAGCCCACTTGACTTCACATTCCAGGATATCTGGCTCTAGGTGAGTGATTACACCATTGTAATTATACAGGTCATTAAGACCTTTATTGTATAGTTCTGTGTATTCTTACCTTCTCTTCTCAACCTCTTCTGCTTCTGTTAGTTCCATAACAGTTCTATCTTTATTGTGCCCTTTCTTTCATGAAATGTTAACTTGACATCTGCAATTTTCTCGAAGAAAAAAAAAATCAAGAAAAATTTTCCAGTTTCTCTCACTACAAAAGCAAAAGTACATGAACTCCAATGGAAGACATATAAAAAGTGTTATTTGTCTATCTAGTCATCTATCATTTATCTATACAAATATGTATGTATATGTGTATGCACATATACTTTATAATTACCTATATCTTTATCTGCATAAATGGATATTTAACATTATCTGTCTCTATAAATATTTCAGAGTTTAGAAAATTCTAATGAATCAGAGCAACATGTTTAAGATTGTTCTATGAATACTGACTTTTAGAATAGCTTTTCCATTTTCAACTTCTCAAGGTCTCAGTAATCACATTCAATCAAAAGTAAATTAAAAATTTTATCTACTACAAAGCCACAGTCATCAAGACAGTATGGTACTGGCACAAAGACAGACATATAGATCAATGGAACAAAATAGAAAGCCCAGAGATAAATCCACACACATATGGACACCTTATCTTTGACAAAGGAGGCAAGAATATACAATGGAGTAAAGACAATCTCTTTAACAAGTGGTGCTGGGAAAACTGGTCAACCACTTGTAAAAGAATGAAACTAGATCACTTTCTAACACCGCACACAAAAATAAACTCAAAATGGATTAAAGATCTAAATGTAAGATCAGAAACTATAAAACTCCTAGAGGAGAACATAGGCAAAACACTCTCAGACATAAATCACAGCAGGATCCTCTATGATCCACCTCCCAGAATGCTGGAAATAAAAGCAAAAATAAACAAATGGGATCTAATTAAAATTAAAAGCTTCTGCACAACAAAGGAAACTATAAGCAAGGTGAAAAGACAGCCTTCTGAATGGGAGAAAATAATAGCAAATGAAGCAACTGACAAACAACTAATCTCAAAAATATACAAGCAACTTATGCAGCTCAACTCCAGAAAAATAAACGACCCAATCAAAAAATGGGCCAAAGAACTAAATAGACATTTCTCCAAAGAAGACATACGGATGGCTAACAAACACATGAAAAGATGCTCAACATCACTCATTATTAGAGAAATGCAAATCAAAACCACAATGAGGTACCACTTCACACCAGTCAGAATGGCTGCGATCCAAAAATCTGCAAGCAATAAATGCTGGAGAGGGTGTGGAGAAAAGGGAACCCTCCTACACTGTTGGTGGGAATGCAAACTAGTACAGCCACTATGGAGAACAGTGTGGAGATTCCTTAAAAAATTGCAAATAGAACTCCCTTATGACCCAGCAATCCCACTTCTGGGCATACACACCGAGGAAACCAGAATTGAAAGAGACACATGTACCCCAATGTTCATCGCAGCACTGTTTATAATAGCCAGGACATGGAAACAACCTAGATGTCCATCAGCAGATGAATGGATAAGAAAGCTGTGGTACATATACACAATGGAGTATTACTCAGCCGTTTAAAAGAATTCATTTGAATCAGTTCTGTTGAGATGGATGAAACTGGAGCCGATTATACAGAGTGAAGTAAGCCAGAAAGAAAAACACCAATACAGTATACTAACACATATATATGGAATTTAGGAAGATGGCAATGACGACCCTGTATGCAAGACAGGGAAAGAGACACAGATGTGTATAACGGACTTTTGGACTCAGAGGGAGAGGGAGAGGGTGGGATGATTTGGGAGAATGACATTCTAACATGTATACTATCATGTGAATTGAATCACCAGTCTATGTCTGACGCAGGATGCAGCATGCTTGGGGCTGGTGCATGGGGATGACCCAGAAAGATGTTATGGGGAGGGAGGTGGGAGGGGGGTTCATGTTTGAGAATGCATGTAAGAATTAAAGATTTTAAAATTTAAAAAAATAAATAAATAAATAAATAAATAAAAGGAAAAAAAAAATTTTATCTACTTATCTATATATTTATTCATCAAATTTCCTAACAATGAATGTCCTAATTGATATGACTGGCTGAAAGAAGGAAATGTCAGAATTTTATATAATTAGAGGTGATTAATAGCTTGCTCACAAAATTAATGAATTATATTTTTTATTTCTTTTAATTATTAAAGTTTATTGAATAAATTATTAAAAGAGATGCTAGAAATCACTCTTAATTTCCCAATTCAGATGTAAAAAGACTCATTTTGGGTTCAAACAAATCTTTTTCAACATGAATTGGTATGTGTTTATTCCCACTAATTTTTTATTTTTATTCTTACCAGAGTTAGGAAATTTCCACAGCATCACTGAGTAAATGATCCTTTCTTTCCCATTAACTATAATGCCTTTAGTAACATATGTTAGGTACTCATATATTCTAAAATTCATTTATATGTGTGAATATATGATTACATATATTTATATATTAACTATAACCAAGTTCATATAAAGATTATATAAGCCACCTCTGTTAAAATACACCACATATGATGCTTTCTTTATCGTAAAGAAATATTTGATGTGCTAAAACTTAAATATACTAGCAAACACTAAGTATATTTTTATGTTAACACCTATCAAAAATAGAAATATGCATAAATTTAAAAAATTAAACTTTGGGGGAAAAATGATTCTAGCTGTCATGTAACTGAAAGTTTTACTGCTCATTTTCTTATTCTAGGATATAAGTATCCTTGAAAAAATAACTTCTATCAGCCAGTTGCAGTACTAATTGCAACTAACATATATATCTGTATATAATAATAATAATAAATATTATTAGTGGTATTATCTTGACATTACTTCCTGCATCCACTTCTGAAGATATATTGTCCTTGAATGATTTAGAATCAAATAAGTAACCTTTATTATTATTATTATTATTATTTTTAATCTTAACTGTATTTTTTTTGTCTTTTATTTTTACTTTATTTTGCTTTACAATACTGTATGGTTTTGCCATACATTGACATGAATCCCCATGGGTGTACATGCGTTCCCAAACATGAACCCCCCTCCCACCTCCCTCCCCATAACATCTCTCTGGGTCATCACCGTGCACCAGCCCCAAGCATGCTGTATCCTGCGTCGGACATAGACTGGCGATTCAATTCTTACATGATAGTATACATGTTACAATGCCATTCTCCCGAATCATCCCACCCTCTCCCTCTCCCTCTGAGTCCAAAAGTCCGTTATACACGTCTGTGTCTTTTTTGCTGTTTTGCATACAGGGTCGTCATTGCCATCTTTCTAAATTCCATATATATGTGTTAGTATACTGTATTGGTGTTTTTCTTTCTGGCTTACTTCACTCTGTATAATCGGCTCCAGTTTCATCCATCTCATCAGAACTGATTCAAATGTATTCTTTTTATTTGACAAATGTTTATCTCTTATTCTCTGTCTCCTCTGTGATGAACTTCATTCTCCTTATTTTTCTCTGGAATTACAATGAACAATAGTTCAGTATTCCATATCTTTTATTTTGAAGTGGGGACCTTTTGATTACTGGCCAGCAGAGGAGAGACAGGTCATGAGTAAGTCTTCTTAATTGTCCACTAACTAGATTTGACCATAGTTTACTAAGCCTTTTCTCGTCCTTGCATATACCTAGACATATTTGCCCCTAAACCGAAACAAGAACTAAGGTGCAGAACACCTGGCAATTCAGCTGAGAACAGATTGATTTCATGGAAAACAATTCCTTTTAAACAACCCTAAAAATACTGTCTGTTCGCCCCCCTACTGCTGTAAAATTTCCCTACAAAGTTCCTTTCAGCCCTGCCTACCCTTCCTTATAATAATACATCTTTTAGTTTGATTTTGAGATGGCAGATCTTGTGGTTAGAGCATTCTCCTATTGCAATAGCTTCTTTGAATAAATTTTTTTTCTTACTTAAATGTATGCTTATTGTTTTTTTAACAGCTAAAAACTAAAAATTAAGAGAAAAAATTTGAACCTAAAAATAATTACTTATTTAGGTAATATGAGAGGAAACTTCACAAAAGGAGGAGCTAAATAAATAGATGATAAGAGATAACTGATGTATCTAAAAACGAGAGAAGAGAAGGCAGAAGAGAGAGACAGAGAGATCTCAAGTGCTTAGATTTGTGCAGAAGATTTTAAGGAAATGGAAATATGAATGCTTTTATAAGTACTTGCATGGCTGTCTTTATGCTTTACATTTATTAATTATAGACACAACGATTTTGTGTAGTATGGACTATTATTATTTTATTTTTTACACAAGCAAAACGAGAAATAGAAAATCTAGGTAACGTGAAAGGTCATCATTTTGAAATGAGATGGAATGTGACTCTGCAATGCCTGGTTCACATGACATTCTCCGTACCATTCTATTTGTTGTTGTTCAGTCGCTAAGTTGTATGACTTTTTGCGACCCCATGGACTGTAATCCACCAGGCTCCTCTGTCCATAGGATTTCCCAGGCAAGATACTGAAGTGGGTTGCCATTTTCTTCCTCAGGAGATCTTCCCAACCCAAGGGATGGAACTCAAGTCTCCTGCACTGGCAGGCAGATTCTTTACCACTGAGAGCCTGTTGATGACTTAAAAAATGCAAATTTGGATCATTAGAACATGACAACTGATTGTTTCTGAATTAGTACATGTAAAAATAGGAGTTAATGATTCATTGAGTGCCTCAGAAGCATTCTGTAAACTTTGTGTCAAGAAAAGAAAGGAGACGTTGTACTTGGATGCAGCTTTCATTGTAATAGGGAAAGACAATCATCCGGTATCATTATACCTGTTTTTTTTTTTTTTTTTTTTTTTTTTGGTCAGTTCCTTTTGGGAACAGAGTTTTTTTCTTACCACCATTCTAGACTTCTACATGACTGCAAAATTAGTTACAGCTACAATGACAGCATATCTGCAAGTTATTAATGAGAATATTTAAATTTGCTAGAGCCAAATTCTTTTGAAATAAAAATAAAATGCTCTCTATAAAATTGATGCTTATGAAAAATAACAATGTTGACAGGAGCAGATGTTTCTTTCTCATTCTTAATCCCGTTATAAGTCAATTCAACTGCTCCTGACTCCCTAAAATTCCAAAAATAATTAGTGAAAAAAAGTGTTTTGAAAGGCATCCAACTTTGATAAAATCATAATCTCTCTCTTCAGATAAATGTGACTAAGACTGGATCTGAACAACAACTGGCAATCAGTGACACATTCTGTATTTTCATAACTTAAAATGATGTAACTCTTTTTGTAACTAAATTTTAAAAATAGTAATTGAAAACAGCAGACATTTATTTTTTACTATTCTTTTTGTAGGTTTTAGTTTAGGAAGTCAAATTAAAGCACTAAAAATCAGCTCTTAATGTTTGCAATCCCTTCAATTTACATAAATAGTTACTTTTATCTTTAAGATACTTTTTTAATATTTAAATCAACCTAATTATGTTCTTGACTAAGCCTCTTTCCTAGTTTAGCATTCTTTTATGTTTCTGAGTTATAATATGAGGTCATATCTTTTATCATATTTAAGTTGATAATGCTTAGTTGAAAATCTTAATAGAACTGCAAAATTGGGGAAAACATTACCTATAGCTTAGGAAAGCAACAAAAATCAATTAGTAAGGTATCATACATCAAAAAAATTAAATTTCATACCCTAAAATATCATTTCCTAAATCACCCCCTATATGTGCATCTTAAATTTTTTTAAATTATTTTCCATTTTTAAAAAATTTGAAAAGCCCTTTATTTATGTTTCATGAAATTTTAACATCTCTGTTGTTGTTGTTGTTCAGTTGCCAAGTCGTGTCTGACTGTTCATAACCCCATGGATTGTAGCACACCAGGCTTCCCTGTCTCTCACCGTCTCCTTGAGTTTGCCCAAGATCATGTCCATTAACTGATGGTGACACCATCAGTTCTAATTTCTCAGTTTCTCATTTTCTTTCTTTCTCCCTTTCCCCTTTATTAGCCACTTGAAACCTACACAATTTATGTACTCCCTGACACTTTATGTACTTCAGCATTGCCGAAGTACAGGGCATAGAATCATGATGCAGTTATTGCACCAGAGATTTAATACTGACACTAATACTACCTAATATACAATCCATTTTCAAATTTGCCCCATGTATATTGTATACCTATTTTATTTTTTGTTTGTTTATTGGTCAGTTCAATCTGGGGCCCATTGAAAGGTCAAGCATTGCATTTACTTATGTAACTCAAGTATCCTTTGATCTTTTATACCTTCAGTATGGTTTTTCATAACATTAATAGTTTGGAAAAATATGATTTAGTTGGTAGATTTGCATTACCATCTTTGTCCCCAAAATGTATCAACATGTTTAACTAACTGTACCACTTCATGCCTTAACATGCTAGCCTATACAATTTTTTGTTTCGCTCAAAGGGTAAGAGGGAGCTAATATGCATCAGTTGCTTGTGATTTACAATGCAATTTTTTCCCAAAATTTCATTACTACTTATTACATGTATGTATATATGATTTATATATATTACATACATATGGATTTTTGTATGTACATATATATACATATGGAGAAGGCAATGGTACCCCACTCCAGTACTCTTGCCTGGAAAATCCCATGGATGGAGGAGCCTGGTGGGCTGCAGTCCATGGGGTCGCTAAGAGCGGGACATGACTGAGTGACTTCACTTTCACTTTTCACTTTCATGCATTGGACAAGGAAATGGCAACCCACTCCAGTATTCTTGTCTGGAGAATCCCAGGGATGAGGGAGCCTGGCAGGCTGCTGTCTATGGAGTCACACAGAGTCAGACACGACTGAAGCGACTTAGCAGCAGCAGCAGCATATATACATATACATCACATAGCATCACACAAATATATGTATATTTTCCCAAAAATATTGATTTGTTGTTTCTTTTAAGGTAAATTATATTATTACTATTTTTATTTTGGAATTAAACCATGCATATAGCTACATATGTTACTCAAGATCACTTGTATGTACCAGTTAGGATTTTATTTCAGGCTTTTTCCATGGGAGCATGTTGCTTAATTACTGGACAACATATTGACAGAACAAATATATAAAGTATAACTTTTATTTAGTAAATCAAGAATTGTCAACCGGAGAGATAAGATACAAAATGTTATGTATTAATATTGTTGGGGTAACTGAAAGTTGGGAAGGGGACCAGGCCAAGGGGGTGGGGATGTGTGGGCCAGGTTTTTCTATTAACAAATCCTGCTCATCTAAACTTTGTCATCAATCTCTTGAGAAACACTCTATTCAAGAAAGAGTAATTGTGGCCACTCTTCCATTTGATAACAGTAATGGTAATTATAATTGTCTCACTTCTGTAATGCATGTAATTGAATTGAGTAAACTTTTAAAGTTAAAAGTATTTTTACATTTATTGAAAAACTTACATTAAGGTAAAGTGAAAGTGAAGTCGTTCAGTTGTGTCCAGTTCTTTGCAAATCCATGGACTCTTGCCTACCAGGCTCCTCAGTCAACAGTCCATGGAGTTTTTCAGGCAAGAGTACTGGAGTGGGTTGCCATTTCCTTCTCCCAGGGATCTTCCCCACCCAGATGCATCCCTAATATTTCAAAGATAAAAACAATAGCTCTCATTACAAAATATTAGGTTTTCTAAGACAAAAATAGTACGACTTCTGGTAAATATTATGACATTATTGCTTTATATGTTTATTTTATTTTTAAAACAAATGTGTTTGTTTTTGCTCAAAAACATAAAAATCTATTAATTTTTCCATAAAAAAAGCTATTAGGAAATCATATAATTTCCCCACTCTCCATTGTATTTGTGCTTAACAATAACTTCTTTACTTGTTGACATTCTAATTTTTGGAAATCAAAATTCTTTGATTGATCTAAGGTCCGGGAATTTCAGGTTTAGCAAGGACAGTCTAATGCTCAAGTATTGCTTGAAAATAACTGCTCTGCTACACTTCATAAAGAGAAACTTGTTTCCCGTCCTCGTTCAGTAATCTGTCAGTAATTACACTATTTTCTATGTTCTTCACCATTGTAAGCTCCATCCTGGGTCACTAAAGTCTTTATTCCTGGCCATCAAGTCAAACTTTATATTGATGTCCTGCTTCTACTTCATAAGTTAAAAGTGAATGAATATGGAACAAAAATTGCTTCTCTTTAAAATCCCATCTTTATTCCCACATGACTGTGTATGACCGCTGCATTATTGAAATTAACTCATTGGAGGGCTTCCCTGGTGGCTCAATGGTAAAGATTCTGCCTGACAATGCAGGAGACATGGGTTTGATCCCTGGGTCGGGAAGAACCCCTGGAAAAAGAAATGGCAATCCATTCTAGTATTCTTGCTTGGGAAATCCCATGGACAGAGGAGGCTGGGGTGCTCCAGTTCATGGGGTTGCAAAGAGTTGGATACAACACAGCAACTAAACAACAATAAAGTCATGGAAATTATACCATTTTTGTGCAGACTTAATTTGACTGCCTTTTACATCAAGAATAGAGGAAAAACCAAACAAAAGCAATTTAGGGGAAGAAAACTTATTTTTCACAAGGAGGTCACTGCATGAATTTATTCAGTGTCAAATCTTTATCTCTGTCCTTAGTACCACCATCTCAAAGGAGAATAATAATTCTTTCAAGATCTAAAATACAATGCCCTGTTTTTCTCAAGTCTTGTGATAGAAGAAGTAGTCCTGCTTTCATTTCCATTTTTTTTTTGTCTTATTAGTGATTACAGGAAATAGGTGAAGACAATGGGTGAGATGGGTCAGAAGACATAGAGTCAAGCATTTTGAGCGTGACTTACAAGCTCTATTACAGAGAAGGGTGGAGCTGGATTTTGAGCTCAATCAGTCTGCCCTACAAGTGTGCCTCTTCAAAGAAAATACATAGACTCCCTTCAGGATCAGCCATCCCAGTACCACCTGATTGAAGATAACATCCCAATCTCACTGCCAAGTTTATATTTACATATTCTCATTTCTCTATAAATACGAGACTTATTATTCTCTGTGATCCTGATCATGTACTCTTTAACAGTTAATTTCCAGGTACCTTTGTACACAAGATGACTATCTTTGAGCAAATTTTAGTTTCCTGATAAATAAGTTTTGAGCTGATACTTTTAGAGATTTTAGAGTGAAATGAACAATCTCTGCATAATTGAATGGCTGTGAAACTGCTCTTATCGTGACACATTTAGCACAGCATCATTTTTTTTTGTTGTTGAATGTTTATTTTTTTTAACTTCTTTGGACTAAAATATTGTTCTTCATATTATGGCTGTTGGTGATTTTATTCTGAGAATGCATTGTTTGTTGTAAGAAACAGAACATTCTTATGTGGTTTTATGAATTCTGCTTCCCATTATCAGTGATCCATATACATTTATGACATATTGAAAACCAGAAGCAGTTATTCAGAAGTTAGGAAATATATGAAGAAGTGAAGTGAAGTCACTCAGTCGTGTTGACTCTTTGCGACCCCATGGTCTGTAGCCCACCAGGCTCCTTGGTCCATGGGATTTTCCAGGCGTGAATACTGGAGTGGGTTGACATTCCTTTCTCCAGAGGATCTTCCCAACCCAGGGATCGAACCCAGGTCTCCCGCATTGTAAGCAGACGCTTTACCATCTGAGCTACCAGGGAAGCCAAGGAAATATACAGCTGCTTCAAAATTTAGAATTTTGTCTCAATGATGTAGTCATTAAATCTTATTTTTAATAAAACTGCATATATTTCAGATATACAATATGATACTTTGCTATACATATACACAGTGAAATGATTACTATAGTTATGCTAAATATATACCATTATGTCATATAGTTACCTTTCTTTTAAGAGAATTTGTTGACTCAGTTAAATTTGTTTCTCCAAAAACTGAGGGAAATGTGGCCTTCAAAATTTATCTTTAGAACTACAGTAGGTTGAGGACTCAGACCCTCCAAATATGTCCAACTGAATATACTGAATAATAATTACCTGTGACGCTGTAAAAGTGAAACAGTCTAGACCCCAAACCTTGATTTCTTTCATCTGAATTTCTATAATTCGATGGTGATATTTGTTATAAAAAACCACCTCTGGAGTTCAGTTCAGCATGAAAAGTTACAGACCACAAGATTAAAGGAAATTACCAAAAAAAAAAAAAAAAGCTTTTGAGGTTTGGAAGATTAATCTTGAACAGATTTCTTAAATATGTTTCTTGTTGTTTGTCATTATCAAGAGAAAAGAGCAGAATGACATCTCCAAGAATCAAGCACTATTTACACTGTTCCTAATCCTCTTAGTAAACTTAAGCTCACGCGTATGATATGTGCAAAACTGAAATTGTAATCGAGGTTAATAGAATGCCAAACCCTATGTTGTTTCCACCGTTGTAAGCTATGTCCTGGTTAGCAGGGAAATAATAACCATAGATCACCACACTCATATTCTGTTGTGCAGTGGATCCTATCTATGAATGTGCCAGGACTCAAAGAAGCCTTTCCACAGGTTCAGAGCCATCTTTCTCTGACCCATAGAACAAAGGGTTTCTCTCATAACCATCCTGTTTTCTCTAGCTGTGGAAAACAGCGCGTACTCTTTGTTGCGGTGCTCTGACTTCTCAATGTGGTGGCTTCTCTTGTTGTGGACCACAGGCTCTAGGTACGTGAGCTTCAGGTGTTGCAACTCCTGGGCTCTAGAGTGAGTGCTCAGCATCCCTGGTGCACAGGTTCAGTTGCTTCACAGCTTGTGGAATCCTCCCAGACCAGAGATGGAATCTGTGTCCCCTGCACTCACAGGCAGATTCCCATACACTGCACCACCAGAGAAATTTGAAGCACTGCCACTTGATTTAAAGAGTTTTTCTCGTCTCTGCTTTTGGTATAACCTCCTGGTGATTCTAGCATCCATGCGATAAACTGTCAGTCTTTTGACCTTATAGTGATTTAAATTTTCCATGTTTAAAATTGTTCTCATTGTGTCCAGTAAAAAAACACATAAAACATAGCAAACATCATAATTTGGATTTTATCAATTGTCTTGTTTCCATCTTTGAAACTGCTCAAACCACCCAAATCTCCACTTACAAACCCATCCTTATATCTTTTTTTTCTTTTTTCACTCAACTTCATCAAGCTTGTTCAGAGCTTTCCTACTTTCACTATATCCATTCATTACATATCTCTCATTATTAATTTCAGATTTCCTGGTCCATAATTTTTAAAATAGCTTTCCATTAAACCAAATAAAGAAAGCTGAGTGCTGAAGAATTGATGCTTTTGAACTGTGGTGTTGGAGAAGACTCTTGAGAGTCCCTTGGGCTGCAAGGAGATCCAACCAGTCCATCCTAAAGGAGATCAGTTCTGGGTGTTCCTTGGAAGGACTGATGTTGAAACTGAAACTTCAATACTTTGGCCACCTGATGCGAAAAGCTGACTCATTTGAAAAGACCCTGATGCTGGGTAAGATTGAGGGCAGGAGGAGAAGGGGACGACAGAGGATGAGATGGTTGGATGGCATCACTGACTAAATGGACACGAGTTCGGGTGGGCTCTGGAGTTGACGTTGGACAGAGAGGCCTGGCGTGCTGCAGTTCATGGGGTCTCAAAGAGTCAGACATGACTGGCGACTGAAATGAACTGAACTGAAACCAAATTCTAACTACTCTGTCATTTTGCTTCATAACTTGAACAAATCTCAAATCCTGCATGAATTCAACTTTCTGTTCTCTCTGTTTCAAAACAGAGCTGCCTGGTGTTGATAGAGGAACTAATACAACAGTGTGGACAAGGAGATTCATATATATATTATATTGGCAATAAACCAATCTCAACAATCCCATTTTTTTTTCCTGATGTACACAATTTTATAATCAAATTTTTTTGTGATTCAACTCTCCTGTCCATGCATGACTGCTAGAAAACTTGTAACTTTGATTAGACACACCTTTGCCGGCAAAATAATGTCTCTCTTTTTAATATGCTGTCTAGGTTTGTCATAGCTTTTCTTCCAAGGAGCAAGCATCTTTTAATTTCATGGCTGCAGTCACCATCTGCAGTGATTTTGGAGCCCAAGAAAATAAAGCCTGTCACTATTTCCATTGTTTCCCCATATTCTTCCCATGAAGTGGTGGGACCAGATGCCATGTCCTTTGTTTTTTGAATGGTGAGTTTTAAGCCCACTTTTATGTAGTGTTTACTATATGCAGTTAGTACACCAGTTCTGTGTCTGGATTATCTCATTCTATTCTCATGATAAATTAATTTTATCATATTCTCAAATATAATTCTTTTCTAATGGAAGGTGATGAGAGAAAATATATAGAGAGAGTATATGAGGATACGGGAGCTTCAGAAAAAAGAAGTCAAACCAATGTGGGGTGTAGGAGTGGAATACTGGGAGAAAATTGTTAAGTCTTCAATTATTAGTGATCTCATAAAGGTCATCTTGTATATTTTGTGTAATTCATCCTTTAGAAAAATAAGATAAAAATAACATTTTTTTTTTTACTGTTTAATAATAATGGAAATAGATTGGAACCAACTTAATGGAATTGGAATCATGTGTCAATAGCATCACAAAAAACACTATTATCACTCTAATTACTATTATCACTCTAATTACTATTATGCTAATAATGTTTTATCAAGAATGCTTAAATTTTATATAACATTGTAATTTTCAAACTTTCTTCTTATTACTACCACAGTGTGAATCTATTGTGTATTTTTTAGGACTAGTATTTGTTGTTTCAAGAAAATTGATAAACTAAACGTTCTTATCCATAACATTTTTAAAAGGGGAACTAATCCAGAAAATTAAAAGAAAACATTTGCAAAATTGCATTTGCCTTTATCTTAGTGATGACTATAAGCTTATATACACCATTATAGTTTTAAGTACCTAAACTTTCGAAAACCAATTTAGACTCTTTAGTAATATGCATACTGAGTAAGAACAAGTGCACTGAATGTTCTATGAATTAGAAATCAGTGCTGCAAAGACTGTGCTCAAAAAAATAAGCAGCCATAGAAACAGCTGGAAAAAAATTATGCTTATCCAGCCTTATGAAATGTAGTTTAAAATGAAAGAAATGAGGAAAATTCTACTCACAATTTCTTTTAGACACAAAAGAATCACAAAAATTCTCCCAGAGGACTAGTGTACTCAATTCTCCCTAATGCTAAAGAATAGATTTTAGAAAGAGTCTGTAAAAATATAATAACATGACTTGTTAAAACTGGACTTGTTTTTAGTTCTTATAATTTAGGGAAAAAAAAGTATAGTTCTTGCTCTTAAATACAGAACAAAATTAAAGTTATAATTATACAAAAGACTACACAGTGGCAGCTGCAAAATCCCTTATATTATTCCCCAACTTTAATTCCCAGAATTAATCCTGATCTTATTGACTGCCTTATTAGCTGCTGTAAATAGCAAAGTGTGTTTGTGGGAGGAAGTTGGAGGCATCTGAGTATAGGATGACAAATAGCATTATGATAATGTATTCTCTCCATCCTGAATAGTATATTCAATTCCCAAGTATATGGAAAGAAACATGTCAGAAATATTGATAGTAATATCAAAAGTTTATTACTTTCATAATTAAACCTGAAATATTTAATATTTTTTAACTTTACATGGGCTAGGAGCATCTGTTCTTCTGATTTGCTAAAGAACACAACAGAGTATAATATAATTATTGTTGTTTTTCTCCTATGTAATTCTATCTTAATTTTTCCTGAGTTAAACCCGTTTTCCTTTGCCCTTCATTTATACAATGTTAATTGTTCACAACTATTGATTGTGGTTTATCCTAAAAACATTATTTTCATTCAGCTTGTATTAGTCTACCCTTTGAAATAATGCAGTATAACATATTCATTTGTTTATTATTTCTTCATCAGATGCCCATTTTGGATCTGTGTAGTGGGTGCTTTGAATAAAGTTTCTATTACGAGCGTTATTTCTCCCATATGGTTCTGGAATAATTGCTCCAGGATGAGCAATTGCTTGAGGAACTGCTCCAGGGTGGTACATAATCAATCTTAGCAAATCACTGTAACTAAACATTCCTCTTGGTAGATGAGTTAGGAAACCAAGCCTACATAAGCCAATATAGGCATTATACCCACTTTTGTATAACCATTGGTTTGGGAAAAGATGCATGATGTTGCTTGGCCAATTTTAATATGTCAAATTTGGTTCCTCAGGTTACAATAATTACAATTCTTCAGATCCCAATAATTGACTAGGATCGATATTAAGTATTGCATGACTAAATTGAAAACAAGTTTCCTTTTGTATTGAGATATAATTGGCATACACCATTACATTAGATTTAGTTGTACAACATGATTCGATGCTTGTATATATTGCAAAATGATCACTACAATCTGTCTAGTTAACATCCGTCACTACACAGTTTATTGTTTTCTTGTGTTGAGAACTTTTAACATCTACTATCTTAGCAGCTTTCAAATATACGATACAGCATTAACTATAGTCACCATGATGTATATTATATGCCTAGGACATATTCATTTTAACACTGGAAGTTTGTACCTTTTGGCCACATTTACCCATTTCAAATATCCCCTCCTTCCCTGACTCTGGCGACTACCAATCTAAATTTTTGTCTTAAAATAGTAAAGGAATATCTTAACATATATAACTATAAAATAAGGGACATAACATTAAGGAAGATACACTCCAAACCCAGTGAGGAAGTGTTTTTTTTGTTTTTTTCAGATAATATTCCACCTATTCCAAAATTACTTTTTCTGCATCACTCAACTAACTCATACAAATTATCCATTTACTCACTGTTGCTCCAAAATATATATTCCACCCCCATAATAATCATGTGTTATTTATTAGTTGCATTTAATATATATGACACCTTCCTCCCTTAGATCTTTTGGCCTTCTAGTTTTGTATTTAGATCAGTGGAATTTTCTTATTCTGTTATGCACACTTACTACTGATGATGAAATCTACTCCTCATTCCCTCTCTCCCCTATGTCTTCTTGTTTATATTATCATATTATATGCTTGCAATCGCCTAATTTGTCTTCTACCCTGCTCTCCAGTTTCTTATATCCATTTGCATGCATAAGCCCCCACTTGTATGTCTAATAGTATTTGAAACCTAACACATTACAAAATAAATTTACATTTTTTTTATTGTTGCTGTTTTTTAGTTGCTAAGTCGTGTCTGCTCTTTGTGACTTCATGGACTGCAACATGCCAGGCTTCCCTGTCCTCACTAACTCCCAGAATTTTCTTAGACTCATGTTCATTGAGTTGATGATGCCATCCAGCCATCTCATCCTTTGCCATCCCCTTCTCCTCCTGCGCTCAATTTTTCCCAGCATCAGGGCTTCTGCAATGGGTCAGCTCTTCACACTGGGTGGCCAGAGTATATTTTTTTCCAATATTTTTTCCAGTCTTCCACCATACAATCTGCACTCTCAATATTATGCATAGGTGGCTGAAAACAGTGAAGTTTGATCGTGTGCTAAATCACTTCGGTCGTGTCTGACTCTTAGCGACCCCATGGGCTGTAGCCCACCAGGTTCCTCTGCCCGTGGAATTCTTCAGGAAAGAATACTAGAGAGGGTTGCCATACCCTCCTCCAGAGGATCTTTGGAACCCAGGGTTCTAACCCAAATCTCTTGTCTCCTGCATTGGCAGGAGGGTTCTTTAAGGCGAATTCTTTACCACTAGCACTACCTGGCAAGAAGTGGATAGTGTTAGCTAATGGAAAGTCACAGTTTTCTACATGGTGGGGTTTTTCGTTCTCTGCAGGGTGTTTTTTATAGCTCCTTTGCTGGAATCTATTACCTTGGAAGATATTAAAATCACGTACCTAGTTAGCATACCATCACAAATACTGCATGCATATATGGTGTTTATTCTCTAGTAAAAGAGCAAGACTGACAAGTGCATAAGACATTATTACCAAATTACTGTGTAAGCCAGAAAATAGATAATATCCCCTAAAAGAGTGACAATGTGTATTAAAAGCAACCCAAGCTAAAACTTCAATTGAGAAAGAAAGAAAAATGGTTTTCAGAGAAAATAGAACATGAACACACACTGAAGAGGTGGATTAACATCTTAGCATTTTAATTTTACAAACCAAGAGGATGTATTTGATAAAAGAGGATTGTGAGTGATGCTAATTGCTGCTATTTTGGGACAGAAACAGTGCATGCTGTTTTTACACAGCTTACATTAGAGACAAAACAACAAACTAAAAATCAGCACCATAGAAGTTCTCATCTATATGTATTTTTCACCAACCAAAATATTTTATTGATTTCATTACTTGTTCTGATATAAAGGGACCCAAGAAAACCAGTTTTCAAAATAAAACTTTTGGCAATTCATATATTCAGCTCCAAAATAAAAGAGTTTGTATAGAAAATAATATTGAAATTCTGGGGCTTGGACCATTATGCTTTTAAACATAAAATTAAGTTGCAACATTTGTCTGGATTGTGAAGTCTCTAGTTAGCCTTCATGCAAACCTTAACAATATCAAGTGGAAATCAAAACTGTCAGCAAATACATTTAGAGATGAGGAAAGAGATATTCCTAAAACAATTGGATTAAGGCCAATTTTAAGTTAAAATTAGATTCTTACTCATGGTAAAATTGTACATCTCTTCTGGATTAAATATTTTCCTAGAAGGAAACTAAGTATCATCATAACATAAATCTTTCAGCACAAAAGTGCTAAGAGAGAAACTTTCTACTCAGACTATGTGCCTTCAACTCATAAGGACTGAATAATTCACCTGAATGAAATGTATATTGTTTCTCAATAAGATATAATGCTGTGTTGATGTAAATTTATTACAGCAATTTTGTAGCCAAACTAAGGTGCAAATCCAGATTCAATACCCATTCTTGATGCAATATTATTTAGCTTAGTGTAGTAATTGATGTTTGTTATAGATGCCTCATAGAATTACAGTAATAAACATCATTTTGTTAAGTACAAAACTGATGCAAGATATTATCATATATAAATTATCATAAGTTTAGAAATTTTGCATTTTGCATTGTTTATTAAATGCAATGATCATTTATGATAAAACCAAGATAATCCTGATTTTCTGCCATAGGTTTGAAATTATATTGCAATCACATTAAGAAAGAACTATCCCACATCTATCCTAAGTAATTACATATGATTGGCAAACATTCGTATAATAAGGAATCATGTCAGGTTTCCTAGGGCTCAAATGTTATTTAATAATATTGTTTAATTAACTTGAAAAGATTAGAAGGAATCTATTGATTTAGTGGTAGTTTTTGCATAAAGCTATTACCTCATCCATTCAATACTTGAGAATTTAAAACTGCTATGTTGAGAATCAAAACTTTAGATAATGTTTTTGTTCATAAGTGTGATTTTTCAATTTGAAAAACAAAAAGTAAAGAAGAATATATATAATAAGAAAATTTCATATAATAATATGACCTACTACTGGATGTGACAAATTAAAAAAAAAGATAATGTGATAAAAAAATGACTACAGTCAAGGGAAGCGAATCTTTGACATTGCTTATTTAGAGAAGGCAGCTTCTGAGGAATTAATATTAATATTTTTTGGGAGGAGCCAAAAAATATTTGAGGTGGTATAAGGCAGATGAAATAGTAAGTGTAAGATACAAAAGCACTGATAATAAAGGTCAAAAGACCAGGTGTTGCAGGGCCACCATCTTGCGATGCTTGGTTCAAGTAGAGGCTAGGGGAGGAGGTGAGAAGAGAGCAGCCTGATTCTGAAAATAATGGAATCTATGGGACATGATCATAGGTTTGAAGCTCAAGAAAGACACAAATTTTGAAAAAACTGAAACTCAGGAAACTACTTACAGCATTTAAAGGACAACCACCCTTCCACACAAAAAAAGAAAATCAGAATCTAGAAAGCTTCAGCTATAAATTTTCAAGACTGAACTTTATTTAACACAAGTAGAGAATACCAATCAAAACTTAGCACAGATATTTATTTAAATGAAAGGTAAAATCTAGAAATTAGAAATAAAATTAATGAACTCTGGCTGCAATGTTAGAAGAGATATATTCAAGTAAAAAGGGAGAAAAAAGCACTCAAGGAAGAAAATAAAAACTAAGAAAGCAAACAGGCAAAGAGAAGTCATTTCTACATATTTGTTCTAAATAATGACATGCACATTAACAAGGAACAATTTAGAAAATAATAATCAAGAAAATTTTAGAAAATTTTAGAATATTTAGAAAATTTTAGAAAATAATAGGCTACTTGAATTTTAGAACTGATCTATGTATGTACTCTTACAATCCTTTGGTCTTTTCTTCCAAATTAAACTAGAAAGTCACAATAATTCAAATCTATAACAATCAAAAATTCTTAGTATGTATGTTTACCTCATATGGTTGGAAAAGATTTTTACCTTCATTGGTAACTGGACTCTTAGTCCCCATCTGGTAAATCATTTATGTCTGTGTATTTCAAACACAACACACACTTATAATAGGTAGATATCTACTGTCCACTGAAGTCTTTCATAACTTTTGAATGATATGAATGATCAACAATAGGATGATTATTTTGCCTTTAATTAACAGAATCCAAAATATGCAAAGAACTTAGACTCTAAATGCAGATGATTATTTTGTCCTCTATACAGGCTTGAGGTAAATATAAAAGACAATGTATTATTAAATGTGCAAATGCTTTAAGATAAATTTTGGTAAGTAAAAAGAAACTGGCTCTTTCTAATATAGAATATTAAAAATTATGGCATTCTTTGATTTAACATAAAATTAAATATATATTTTGTAACTGTTGGTTATAGCAGCAACAAATTATACACTATACAAATGGCTTTAAAAGTAAAGTACCAACAGCATAATTTGAAAAAATAAATATTTTTCCCCCCATAGGGCTTTATAGGAATATAAAAGTCTCTACGACTATCAATGATATTTTATATGTCACCAATAAAAAACAGATATTTCCCAAGCATTGTGAGGCATTGTATTTATGAGTCAGGCTTTGAATTCTTGACAGATTTGTGACCATTTGAGACAGGACATTATTGTGTATTTTTCTCATCTAAAAAGAGTAAGCAACTACTGCAACTGCTAGCCAGGATTTAGAGAATATTATAGCTGAAATTTTAATAATTTAAATGACAGAAATGACTGCAACATTTCACTAGAACCACATTTTAATGGGCTACATAAGAAATATATGAAAGTAACTGGAAGCATCATCAGTTGTGAAGAAATTATCTTAATATATTGAATACATATAAGTTTCACCTCTTGCTGAGTAAGTAATGAAGTTTTCTATAATAGTTAATGTCTTAAAACACTGGAATGTTTGATCCTACTATTTATAACTATGTTTTAATTACCTTGAGTAATCAGTTGCATCATTTTGCTCTATCTTGATTCTGTAGTTAAATTGTTATTGTTGAAGTTATTAGTATTATTAGATTGCAAAAAGCCTGGGACCAAACCATGTGTCTGCTTGAGCAGAGTTCAAGATCATATCATTTTGTGCCTCTTGGTGCAAAGCATACTTGTGTTCAGAGTAACTGACCTGAAGTACTGTATCCAGGTGTCCAAAAAAAGTTACAAAAACAGCAATATGGAATACCTACAAAAATTAGAAAATCAGTACTATAATAGCTCCCTCACCCTTATTTGAAACAAAACAAAGCAAAACAAAAAAAAGTGCTTATATTGTAAGACAATTCTCAGTGTAGAACAGTAGCTCCAAGGATAATCCCAAGCCTTCTTGGGGCTAAGAAAACAAGCAAAAAACACAATTGCACATGATATTTTGATGAAGTCTCTGTATTAATAAATTGAAAGATATACTTGTAGCAAACTTTGGATATTCACAGCTTCCAACTAACAGGGGACCACCACTGAAAATCTGAACATTTCAACAAGGTAGAACCTAGGAAAAGTACACTGAGAGATGTCAAAGGAGGCCAAAAGACAGAAATTCAAGAAAAACAACCAGTCTACCAACATATAAAAAATGCTTCATAATGTGAGAAACTTCCCCAGATGTTGGAACAACTAAAGAAAGAGAAAAATTTCCCTGGTAGTTGAGGAAATGCATAATTAGAACAACAATGGGCTATAGCTATATAATCGGGAGTAATGAGAAAAAAAATTAAAAAATATTAGGCCTGCCATTAGGGGGGATGGAGATGAGAAGGAGAAATAGAATCTCATGGATCATTGGTAGAAATGTGAGCTGTTATAATTTTTCATAAAGCAATCTGAAAAATATGTAATATTAATGCTAAGAGCTGACTCATTTGAAAAGACTCTGATGCTGGGAAAGACTGAAGGCAGGAGGAGAAGGGGATGACAAAGGATGAGATGGTTGGATAGCATCAATGACTCAATGGACATGAGTTTGAGTAAACCGGGAGTTGGTGACGAACAGGGAGGCCTGGCGTGCTGTGGTCCTTGGGGTCGCGAAGAGTCGGACACGGCTAGGCGACTGCACTGAACTGATGTATAAATGCAAGTTTGCATGGGATACATACTTATATACACAGATATGCATAGCAGTTTTTAGTGGAATATGTTTTATATCAAACAATGTTATAGGTGACTGAATAATAAATGACTAATGCATACTATATAATATCATTTAGATGTATAGTTGGTTCACATATGAATTTGTCTATTATACGTTATAAACTGAGAAAATTTTACACAACAAAAACCCCTTAAAATGAGTGAGGGCAATATTTTAGTATATGTAAATATATATTTGTGTATATGTGACTATATATTTGTGTATATATTATTATGAGCATGAGAGGGCTTTGGGATACCACAGAAAATATTTAATAAGAAGAGCCTGGGTACACCCAAAAGGGAATAAGAGAAGAGGAGAGAAGAGTTATTAGTGGAAGGAGACTAATTAAATTATACATTCAAAACTAAACCACATTAAGATTCCGACAACCTACAGGTAGCACATGAGGAAGAACCTGCCTGTGATTGCTGTATACACAAGAGACCCAGGTTCAATCCCTGGGTCAGGAAGATCCCTTGGTGAAGGAAATGGCAACTTAGTCCAGTATTCTTGCCTGGAAAATTCCATGGACAGAAGAACCTGGTAGGCTCTGTGGTCTATGGGGTTATAAAGAGTCAGACACAACTGAGCAACTGAGCACAGCAACAACAATGATCCTGTTAAGTTAAATACCCCTGAGTCTTTGCACACTCACATCCACGTTAACATCCTTAAAATTTCTCCTGAACTCCAGACTCATATCCAACTGTGTTTTCTATTTCCATCTGTGCATTTAGTAGTCATCTCATATGTGCTACGTTTTAGACAACACACTTGATTTTGTCTACAAACCCATTCCTCTCCATCTTTTCCACGTAAGGAAATTACAAGGAACGTTCTTTCATATTGTAGAGCTCCTCTCTGAAAGTGTCCTGTTCTTTACCCTTCAATTACCACCTGATTCTGGTTATTCTCACTTTCTCATATAGGCAACTCCGCAGATTCAAAGTGTCACAATTTCTCACCAAGGCAACTGCAATCGCCTCCTGATCTCTCTCTTTTCTAACTTCTTTGCTCTCTAGTGTCAATTATTTAAAAAGAAGGATCGTCATTCTGCTAAAATATAAGTAATATATTAAGTTTTCTGCTAAGCTCTTGCCAGAGTTTTTAACCTTAGAGAGAAACACTTATTGACTTGTCAGAGCCTTAGAAGTTCACCTTCCACATTTACACTCTGATCTCTATTTCTCTGTTTTTCCAATCACTCCATCTTTTATTCATTCTGGCCCAGCCACTCTGGCCTCATTGCTGCTAGTCAGACTCATCAAGCATATTCACCCCCACACCAGGGCCTTAATTCTTGCTCATTCCATCTGGTATATTTTTCTTCCTGATGTTCATGTCTTATTCCCTCATTACCTTCAGATCTCTGCTCAAACTTCACTTTTTCAGAGTGTGTCTCCTTTGTGACCTACATTAAATGGATTCTCTACTTCATCTCTTATGCAGCTTATTATCGCTATTTCAGACACACATACACACACTCACTCATAAAAAATTATAGATAGAGAAACAGACAAATAAATAGAAAACCTCTCTCAGTAACCCTATCCCGTCACCATTTCTATGAAACATTGTTTTGGGAAATGGCATGCATAATAATTTTTATTTATTTAAAAGCTATTATTGAAAATGCTCAATTATTTTATTGTTTCAAAAGTGGCTTTTTTTCCTGGCTATCCAGCATTGCTAGTCTCTAAACATCTCCTCTGTCTCCCTAGTACAGACCTAGGCACACTAGGTCTTCATCACCTCACTCCCATGCTTGCAATGTGTTAGCATCTATCTCCTCTTTTTCATTTTCCCTGCCACTGCTTCAAGAGAACTATTTCTTGTTATTAATATCTCGCTTCTCGATTCCATGGGTTCCTTCTATTTTCCCTTTGTGAACATATCCGTCACAATTTTCCTAAATACTTTGCAAGCTCTAGTTCAAAATTTCACCTTGTTTTGAGCTTCCTTCCGCTCAAAATACCATATCTGTGTCTCCAATTCCAAATTCTATCCTTTTTTCAAGGATTGTTGAAATGTCAATATTATGATTAATATAATTCTCACAAGAAACACTGGCTAAAATTGATCTGTTAATTGAATTTAGAATATTAAAAGCTTTTTATCATATCCAGCAACATATGAGTTATTTATATTTATTATAAAAAGAAGTCATACTTTTAAAAATATAAACTGTTGTTTTCTGAAAAGGTTTGTGCTCAAAGAGAAAGATAAAGTATATATATATATATATATATGTAAATACAAAATCCTATAAGAGAATCAATGTTTATGTGATAAATTGAATGAAATATTTTCACAAGAAGACCAAAGATTGGCTAATTTTACTTACCAAAAATTAGAAAATAGATAATGACAGTATATTCAAAACCATAAATATATAAATTATAAGCATAATAAAATATATTGTTAAACAATTTATTAATATGGAAGCTTTGTTTAATCTATTTTTTCTCTGGCTAGATTCCTAACATATCTATAATTAAAAGACATTAACAACAATAACTTTCTTATTTTATGTTTTGCCCATGTATTTGTAAAAATCAACCTAGTTTTACTACAAGGTCAGAGTTACCAAAAAGGGAGACACTTCCTTTCCTCCAAGACACGGCTTTCATCTTTGAGGTCCACCTTAATCTAGGCTGACGTTAATGACACTGCTCAGTTGAAACCATCGATTTTTTTCACTGAACATGAATATGTTGCACATGGCAGCATTATAAGCATGCTCCCTTCTGCTGAGGAAGTTTGTAGAGTTTTATAGAAAAAATATCCTATCTTTCTCTATTTTCATACATAAATATGTACTCTGAGGACAGCCTCATTCAAGAGAAATCTGATATCATGATGTCTGAAAAACAAGCATCTCACCTCTACTTAGGGGCTCTCAGGTGGCATAATGGTAAAGAATCTGCCTGCCAACACAGGAGACACAGGAGACATGGGTTCAGTCCCTGCATGGAGTAGGATGTGGCAACTCTAGTATTCTTGCCTAGAAAATTCCATGGGCAGAGGAGACTGCTAGTCCATGGGGTCACAAAGAGTCAGATATGACTGACTGTGCATGTGCATGCGCACACACACACACACATCTACTTAATGCATTCTGTACATACCTCACTTCCTTAGCATACTAAATATAAACAAGAGTTGCATACTAAATATAAATAGGCAGAATGAACTCAGTTATGTAAATTAATCCTTAAATGACTCCAGTTTACAGAAGTAACCCAAATGATACATTATGTATCAGCCATCCCATCTTATCAACTTATAGTCCCATATGAGTAAAACACTGTTTGGTAAAAATGTATTAATTCATGATTCTTCTAATATATACCTTCATACACACTATGGAGTAACTTTGGCTTAATTAAGCTTCCTTACTCTCCCCATGATTCAAATACACACACATACGACTCTGAAGCACTCTCCAAATATTTTTCCCCTTTGCATTTCTTTTGAGAAGACATATTTAAAAGGTTTACATATACTGACTTATTGTTTCCATTTATTTTGTCACAGAAAACATGCTATAGTTATAAAGAATATAATTCATCATTTAGAAATTGATATGGTCAAGAAAAAGATAGCATGAGAACACATATTCAATTCTGTATACTTAAAAACTAAATAGAATGCAAAAAAGGAAAGTTAAAAAAATAAAAGGAATATAATATTTTTATTCAAGAAGGATCTACTTGGTTCAATAAACATTCACTTGTGAAGTTACTAAAATTATAATTGTTTATTTGGGGGTGGAAGAGGAGAGTGTGGGGTTACCCAGGAGACAAAGAGAACAGTATAATTAGAATCCACAGGCTGTACTTTGTGGCTTCAGGTCTGTGGGGGTGGGGTGTGAGGGTAAGCACAGATCCTGATGGAGCACAGGGAAAGGCTGGGCTGTGATGTAATGAGTTTCAGGCGTGGCTCAGAGGACAGCAGAATCAGGTCAGAAGAGGCAGTGGTGTATGGACCACTCTGTCCAGAGAAGCCCTTTCTGAGGGACCCAGGATGTTTGATGGGGGTCGCAGGGTCTCCTGAGGTTAAACATACCTGGACGCTCCAGGTGCCAGGGTCCCCTCCCCTCAGACTCATCTATACAGAGTCTGGCTGATGCCACCTACCAAGAACACTCTGATCCTTCTTGACTCCTCCCTCCACTTGGAGTCATATTTCAAGTAATAATCAGTTAATAATTATGTAAAAGGCTTTAGGAAGATAAAATTATAGAACTCTCAGCAATACTCAAATAAAAATAAATAATTCAAAATATTCAAAAATAGAGAAACTGTGATTGAAAGGGGCAGATAATAAGCTGTGAGAAAAATACAAAGCATTAGTTAATTATAGGATGTGTGTTATAAATGAGAAGGTAAATATTCCTCTTAAAAGAAATGATGCAAACCATTGAACTTATAAGCAGTTATAGATATATCGATATATCCATATACACCAGAAGACCAGTTTCTCACTGAATGTACAAAAAGAAACACAGAAAGACAAGTAGATGAGAGAACACTATTAGTGAATTATTTTCACCATTCTAAATTTAAGAATCCTCGTGTACTATTATTGTATGTTAACCATTGAAACAACAAGAAGGAGAATACAAAAAAGGTCATAATATATAAGAGCAAAATGTGAGAGAAGAAAGTATAAAACAGAAGAACAAAAAAGTAAGTTCAAATAATCAGATAGCAACATATGTACATGTATTTTTCACCTCTCTCATAGCTATTACTTGATCTTAACTCCATCAACTCTCATCAAGATTATTACAAGGGTTTTGTTTTCTTGTTTGCCCATGTCTCCCTATAGCCTAGACTTAATACAGCAGCCAAGGTAGTCCTCATAAATTGATTATCTTGTCCTCATTGATTATCTTGAATTGAGATTTTATATTAGTCATTATCTTGACCAAAAGACCTATGTGATTTATCCACTTGGAACCACCCTTACCTGTCAAAATTTATCTACTGTGGCTCCCACTCTTTTCTAGACACACTGATGCTCTTGCAGTACCTTAAACATTGTCTGACAACAGCATCCACATGGGTAAACACTCTCTTATACAGTCTTAACAGAAGGATAGAAGTAAGGAACAATTCCTTCCTTTTCTCTTTATCCAACAGTATAATGCTTATAATGGATTTGATAAAAACAGTAAAAAGAAACTAAAACTACATGCCAATCTCATTTGTCAGCATAGGCACACTATACTGGAAGGGTTTCTGTGTTGTGTGTTCTTCTTTGCATTTGCTAAAGTGTTTCTTACAGATTGTCTAACTGGTGCCTTCTGCAGGGTGATAGGATCCTCCAGTCCTCACTGATGTCATTCTAGTACTCTTGTCTATTTCTCCAAGTCTGTTCATTGCCCCTGGTATCACTCCCTCCCTCTCATTGCTATCTATTTTCTAGATAGATAGAAAGGGAAGTTTATTATGCTAAAACTTAAGTATTTCGTGTATTTTCACTGTTCTGAACTTAGTCTTAATGTACTCAGAATAAAATTCCAAACCATAATGATGTCCTGAAAAGGCATCTAGGATTTGCCTCCAATGTCTTTCTGAGTTCATGCCCTGGTGCTTTCTTTTCACTCTCTCTACTATAGTCACACAGAGCTCCTCTTCATCCTTCACCCAAGCACCCTGACACCTCCTGGTGCTCATATCCTTTTCCAAAAAAAGTATTTTCTCCTAGTACCTGAATGTTACCCTTTCCACTAGTTATACCTTACTTCCTTTATATCCTTGTTCAGATGTTGATTTTCAGTGAGGTACCTCCAGAACGCTCTCTTCCCCTTGCACTTGATATCTCCAATATATGTTTGCTGTACATTTTGTCATCAGTACAATCTGTTGTTTTTGTTTAGTCACCAAGTCATATCCAATTCTTTGTGACCCCATAGACTAGCCTGCTAGGCTCCTCTGTCCATGGGACTTCCCAGTCAAGAATACTGGAGTGGTTGGGTATCTTCCCAACCCAGGGATCAAACTCACATCTCCAGAATGGGCAGGCAGATTCCTTACCACTGAGAAATCATAGTTCAGTTCAGTCACTCAGTCGTGTCCGACTCTTTGTGACCCCATGAATCACAGCACGCCAAGCCTCTCTGTCCATCACCAACTCCCAGAGTTCACTCAGACTCACGTCCATCGAGTCAGTGATGCCATCCAGCCATCTCATCCTCTGTCATCCCCTTCTCCTCCTGCCCCCAATCCTTCCCAGCATTAGAGTCTTTCCCAATGAGTCAAATCTTTGCATGAGGTGGCTAAAGTATTGGAGGTTCAGCTTTAGCATCATTCCTGCCAAAGAAATCCCAAGGCTGATCTTCAGAATGGACTGCGTGGATCTCCTTGCAGTCCAAGGGATTCTCAAGAGTCTTCTCCAACACCACAGTTCAAAAGCATCAATTCTTCAGTGCTCAGCCTTCTTCACAGTCCAACTCTCACATCCATACATGACCACAGAAAAACTATAGCCTTGACTAGACAGACCTTAGTCGGCAAAGTAATGTCTCTGCTTTGAAATATACTATCTAGGTTGGTCATAACTTTTCTTCCAAGGAGTAAGTGTCTTTTAATTTCATGGCTTGCAATCACCATCTGCAGTGACTTTGGAGACCCAAAAAATAAAGTCTGACACTGTTTCCACTGTTTCCCCATCTATTTCCCATGAAGTGATGGGACCGGATGCCATGATCTTCGTTTTCTGAATGTTAAGCTTTAAGCCAACTTTTTCACTCTCCTCTTTCACTTTCATTAAGAGGCTTTTGAGTTCCTCTTCACTTTCTGCCATAAGGGTGGTGTCATCTGCATATCTGAGGTTATTGGTATTTCTTTTGGCAATTTTGATTCCAGCTTGTGTTTCTTCCAGTCCAGCGTTTCTCATGATGTACTCTGCATAGAAGTTAAATAAGCAGGGTGACAATGTACAGCCTTGACGTACTCCTTTTCCTATTTGGAAATAGTCTGTTGTTCCATGTCCAGTTCTAACTGTTGCTTTCTGACCTGCATACAGATTTCTCAAGAGGCAGGTTAGGTGGTCTGGTATTCCCATCTCTTTCAGAATTTTCCACACTTTATTGTGATCCACACAGTCAAAGGCTTTGGCATAGTCAATAAAGCAGAAATAAATGTTTTTCTGGAACTCTCTTGCATTTTCCATGATCCAGCAGATGTTGGCAATTTGATCTCTGGTTCCTCTGCCTTTTCTAAAACCAGCTTGAACATCAGGGAGTTCACGGTTCACATATTGCTGAAGTCTGGCTTGGAGAATTTTGAGCATTACTTTACTAGCATGTGAGATGAGTGCAATTGTGTGGTAGTTTGAGCGTTCTTTGGCATTGCCTTTCTGTGGAATTGGAATGAATCTGACCTTTTCCAGTCCTGTGGCCACTGCTGAGTTTTCCAAATTTTCTGGCATATTGAGTTCAGCACTTTCACAGCATCATCTTTCAAGATTTAAAAGAGCTCAACTGGAATTGCACCACCTCCACCAGCTTTGTTCATAGTGATGCTTTCAAAGGCCCACTTGACTTCACATTCTAGGATGTCTGGCTCTAGATTAGTGATCACACCATCATGATTATCTCATCGTGAAGATCTTATTTGTACAGTTCTTCTATGTTTTTTTGCCACCTCTTCTTAATATCTTCTGCTTCTGTCAGGTTCATACTATTTCTGTCCTTTATGGAGCCCATCTTTGCATGAAATATTCCTTTGGTATCTCTAATTTTCTTGAAGAGATCTCTAGTCATTCCCATTCTGTTCTTTTCCTCTATTTCTTTGCATTGATCGCTGAAAAAGGCTTTCTTATCTCTTCTTGCTGTTCTCTGGAACTCTGCATTCAAATGCTTATATCTTTCTTTTTCTCCTTTGCTTTTTGCTTCTCTTCTTTTCACAGCCATTTGTAAGGCCTCCCCAGACAACCATTTTGTTTTTTGCATTTCTTTTCCTTGGGGATGTTCTTGATCCCTGTCTCCTGTACAATGTCATGAACCTCATTCCATGGTTCATTAGGCACTCTATCTATCAGATCTAGCCCCTTAAATCTAATTCTCACTTCCACTGTATAATTATAAGGGATTTGATTTAGGTCATACCTGAATGGTCTAGCGGTTTTCCCTACTTTCTTCAATTTGAGTCTGAATTTGGCAATAAGGAGTTCATGATCTGAGCCACAGTCAGCTCCTGGTCTTGTTTTGCTGACTGTATAGAGCTTCTCCATCTTTGGCTGTAAAGAATATAATCAATCTGATTTCGGTGTTGACCATCTGGGGATGTCCATGTATAGAGTCTTCTCTTGTGTTTGCTATGACCATTGCATTTTCTTGGCAAAACACTTTTAGTCTTTGCCCTGCTTCATTCTGCATTCCAAGACCAAATTTGCCTGTTACTCCAGGTGTTTCTTGACTTCCTACTCTTGCATTCCAGTCCCCTATAATGAAAATGACATCTTTTTTGGGTGTTAGTTCTAAAAGGTCTTGTAGGTCTTCATAAAACCATTCAACTTCAGCTTCTTCAGAGTTGCTGGTTGGGGCATAGACTTGGATAACTGTGATATTGAATGGTTTGCCTTGGAAACGAACGGAGATCATTCTGTCATTTTTGAGATTGCATCCAAGTACTGTATTTCAGAATCTTTTGTTGACCATGATGGCTACTCCATTTCTTCTGAGCGATTCCTGCCCGCAGTAGTAGATATAATGGTCATCTGAATTAAATTCACTCATTCCAGTCCATTTTAGTTTGCTGATTCCTAGAATTTCGATGTTCACTCTTGCCATCTCGTTTGACCACTTCCAATTTGCCTTGATTCATGGATGTGACATTCCAGGTTCCTATGCAATATTGCTCTTTACAGCATCGGACCTTGCTTCTATCAGCAGTCACATCCACAGCTAGGTATTGTTTTTGCTTTGACTTCATCCCTTCATTCTTTCTGGAGTTATTTCTCCATTGATCTCCAGTAGCATATTGGGCACCTACTGACCTGGGGAGTTCCTCTTTCAGCATCCTATCATTTTGCCTTTTCACACTGTTCATGGGGTTCTCAAGGCAAGAATACTGAAGTGGTTTGCCATTCCCTTCTCCAGTGGACCACATTCTGTCAGCTCTCTCCACCATGACTCGCCCGTCTTGGGTTGCCCCGCAGGCATGGCTTGGTTTCATTGAGTTAGACAAGGCTGTGGTCCTAGTGTGATTAGATTGACTAGTTTTCTGTGAGTATGGTTTCAGTGTGTCTGCCCTCTGATGCCCTCTTGCAACACCTACCATCTTACCTGAGTTTATCTTACCTTGGGCATGGGGTATCTCTTCACAGCTGCTCCAGCAAAGCGCAGCCGCTGTTCCTTACCTTGGACAAGGGGTATCTCCGTACCACGCCCTTCCTGACCTTCAACGTGGGATGGCTCCTCTAGGCCCTTCTGCGCCTGCGCAGCCACTGCTCCTAGGGTGGTTCCTCCCGGCCACTGCCCCTGGCCTCGGGTGTGGGGTGGCTCCTCAGGGCCACCACCCCTGGCTTCAGGTGGGAGGTGGCTTCTCCTGGCCACCCCTGACCTCGGACGTGGGGTGTCTCCTCCCTGCTGCCACTGACCTCAGAAGTGGGGTAGCTCCTTTAGGCCTCTTCTGACCTCAGACACAGGGTGTCTTCTCCCAGCTGCCACTGACCTCGGATGTGGGGTAGCTCTTCCTTGCTGCTGCCCCTGACCTCAGACTTGCGTAGCTCCTCTTGGCCGTTCCTGCGCCGTTGCAACCTGGCACTCTCGGCTGCTGCCCCTGATCTCAGACGTGGGGTAACTCCTCTTGGCTGTGCTGAGTGTGCCGGGTACACAAATGGTGCTTGATAAATGTTTACTGAATGAATAACTGATTATATGTCCCTTTATCAATTATTTTAGGTGCTTGGATTACCCTTAACCCTTAATAGTCCTTTCCAGTAAGGTCATCCTTACTTTGACGTTGTCCTAATTCTATTCTATCTGGTCTTCACATCATTTACTTTACTATAGAGACTTAGTTTTCACAAATAGAAACCAAGTCACAGACAACACTAACACTAACCATCTGAGCATGAGAGGTGCCAAGAATCACGGCTCCTTAGTAAGGATTTAAATTTTTCCAGCATTTACAGGATCCCTTGAACCAGTTAAAGTGACTCTTCCTCAAAGCATCAAGTTTTCCAGAGATATAAGATGGTTCAGTTCAGTTCAGTTCAGTCGCTCGGTCATGTCCAACTATTTGTGACCCCATGGACCACAGCATGCCAGGCCTCCCTATCCATCACCAACTCCTGGAGTTTACCCAAACTCATGTGCATTGAGTTGGTGATGCCATCCAACCATCTCATCCTCTGTCGTCCCCTTCTCCTCCTGCCTTCAATCCTTCCCAGCATCAGGGTCTTTTCAAATGAGTCAGCTCTTTGAATCAGATGGCCAAAGTATTGGAGTTTCAGCTTCAACATGAGTCCTTTCAATGAACACCCAGGACTGATCTCCTTTAGGATGAACTCATTGGATCTCCTTGCAGTCCAAGGGACTCTCAAGAGTCTTTTCCAACACTACAGTTCAAAAAAATAAATTCTTCTGTGCTCAGCTTTCTTTACTCAAAAATAAACGCTCCATGAATTACAAAGTACAATACAGATTTAATTTAGATAAACTTAACTTAGATTCTTTGAGCCACTGTTCACCAATTACAGTAGCGATATCCAAGAGATGCCTTTATTATCAAAGTGAAGTTTTATATGAAAAATGGTACGAACCATGTGGAGGCTTTGTTGATATTGTTTTTTTTTTTAATTTAGAAAATTGCACTATGAACTAATATGTCTTAGTCTAATTTTCCTTGATAAAAGGGTATACTATTCTTTCACTGTTCATTTATTGATGTCTTCATTAAATGAAGAAATCATTGCTGAGCATCTACTTGTGCCAGGCAGCAGAGTTTTATAATGTTGAAGCTCACCATGGGAATTCAGTGATAAAGTAAGACATAACCATTTAATCTAACTAATCAGACACTCTATGGAGAACTTGGGATATAAATAAGAAGAGATAGGGTTTAACTAATTTAATTGTCACCACAATTCAATAACTTAGGGCTATTAATACCCTCTTTTACAAATACGAAACAGAAGAAGAAAGACAGAAGCTAATTTGTTCAAGGTCATGTAGCTAATATTTTGAAAGCTCAACTCAAAGCCGTTGACTCCAGAATTCTTGTTCTAAAAGATGAAAATCTATTTTCTTGAATATAAATAAATACAATTTCTACCATCAAAGACTTCATAGTAGAAGAAAAGATGAACATATAAAATATTTAATACTGTTATAAGCTGGTATAAGTGTGAAAATAAAATTTTATGTGGAAGTTTAAAGAAACTCAACTTAAGAAATAATTTTATTCTTCTTCTGTGTAATAAGTAACACAGTAGTATGGAAAGCTAACAAGTGTTAGTGACCTAACTGAGTTTGAGGGATAAATTAGTAAGGAGGGCAAGTACATTCTAGGAAATAAGAAACAATTATGATGAATTGTTAGATGAGTTTCCAGTCCTTTGTGAACTGGATTTCTCTACCTCTGTCTCCAATCTTCACAATTGAGGTGTGAAGATCTGTTCTTGGAACATATCACCTTATAAACATTTGATGACAGGAACAGAACATAGTAACATTCATTAGATGAATTCTTTATTCACTCTTAATATGTATCATTTGCCCCCCTTCTAAACACAAATGGAATCTTTAAATTTCACATACAGTAAAACATAATTGGGTACTTTGAAATAACATAACTCAAGATGAGAACCAACAACATTCCATTGTCAGTCATCGCGTTAACAAAATGCAATCATCTTGCTTTATTTTAAATATGCCTGTGTGTGAAAAAGCAGCATCCCTCATAGGTACAATTGTTATTTTTATTTCAGGTTATTTTCTAGTGCAAAAATCACAGATGTTAATCAACATTAAAGTAATAGTTCACTCTCATGAAACTAGTGCTTTAGAGATTACTTAGATAATGTGATAACTAGGAATACAGCCATATGTTTTATGTCCAGTCATTAGTAATGTTACTGCATTCACTTGATTTAAAACATTATACAATTATCCACTCAAATCATTTAAAAAATATTTTTATATTAGATGAGATTGTACCTTATGTTTTCAACTTGGATATTATCCTATATGCTTTCAATTAATCTTCAGGACAGCTGAGATTACTGAAGGTTTTTTTCTTGTGTACATCTATTTTGCTAGGCAGGCTGCTGAAACATGTAGTTTAGTAGAGATAAAAAGAAATAAAATGTGTCAACTTTCAATTTTTGTAATTGATGAAAATTAAGAGAAGTAGATGTCATGATTTAACTCCTCCCTCTTTTTTCTAATTCTAGATAGGCATTTGCATTACACATTTCAAATACCGATTCTACGATTTTGCTTTCAGTTCCCACTTTATGTCAGTGACCCTCTGGTGCTGCAAATTCAGGTGGAAAAGAAAGCATGGAAATCTCCTTTCACATGGAGCTTCAGAGAAATAAAAACATACAGCCAAACAAAATAATATCATGTAGTTATGAATTCTGTGTAGACAATGAACCAGTAATGACAGATAGTGAAAACTTGGTTGATCTGGAGCAATTTAGTTCTTTGGGTATGAATGGCCTCTCTGAGAAAATGGCATTTCAACTGAGATTTCCTATCTGTAAAATTAAAAAAAAAAAAAAAAAAAAGAGAGAGAGAGAGATCATCTTTTTTTCAATAAGAATGCATTCTAAACTTGTGCTATAGCAAATGAGAGCCAATAAGACTGGACCAAGTCAATTTCTGTGAACTTGTAACGCCATTCCGTTCTTACAATGCTTAGTCAACTTGACCTCTGCACTGATATTTTGGTGTAGAGCCATTATATGTGGACTAATGTGGAAGCAGCGCTTGTCTATGATTGGAAGTGAAATATAAAGGAAAAAGAAGAAATGGGTTTGGGCTTGATGGGCTTGAGCAACTGAGAGGACTTAAGAGCCACCGGGAGGAATTTAAGCTTCCTTCTTTCTTTTGTCCCTCCCATCTTTCCTTTGTTCCTTCTTTCCTCCCTTCCTTTTCTTTTCCTTCCCCTTCCTTCCCTCTTCCTCTACTCCTCTGCTTCCTTCCCATATTTATTCTTTCTCTCCTTTCTTTCTCCTCCTTCTCCCTCTCTCTTTCTTTCTGGAAGAAAAGATTGAAATGTATTAATTTTTGAATAATTGTATATATTCTAGTAACTTTTATCCCTCTCACCCATTTATCTCTGCCTCTGTTTTCCTTAACTCAGTGTATTCCAACATTCTCTTTTTGAAACAATCTGGCTAGTCTGCCATTTTTATCCACTTATGTACTTACTAAGAAATACAGATATATTAAAATTAAGAGATAAAATAGATAAATTTCAGAGTGAAGAAGGTATTTGTGACTCATATAACTTAGCAAGTATAAAAATGCAAACTTAAAGAAAATTCCGTATGAGATTGACAAGAGAAATGAATAACCATTCATACAAGAAGCTATCCATATCATCAAATAATTTTAGAAAAGATGTTCAAAATCATTGATCATTAGAGATATGCAGATTAAAACCACAAAAAGGAACTAATACAAACTCACTGAATGCCTAAAATTAAAAAAGACTGCCAGTTACAAATATAGAGGGTAGTTAGAATAAGGAAACCCTTAGAGTAATCTCAAGGTGCTGGTAGGATTCTTCAAATTGATATGTTTGCTTTGGGAAAGCTGTTTATCTTATCTACTAGAGTTGAAAATTATAGTGTTTGGGACTCAGTCATTTCATATTGGGGTATATATCCAACTTGAATGCATGCACAAGTAAACCAGAGATATGCAGAACATGCACAATAACATTTCCATAGTAACGTAAAATTGAAAACAATCTGGGCTTATCTACCATTACATACATTATGATTTATCAGTATAGTGGAGTATTATACAAAATATAGATAAATAAGGGCTTCCCAGGTGCAGCTAGTGGTAAAGAACCCTCCTGCTAGTGCAGGAGATGTAAGAGATGTGGGTTTGATCCCTGGATCAGGATGATCCCCTGGAGGAGGGGATGGCAACCCACTGCAGTGTTCTTGCCTGAAGAATCCCATGGACAGAGGAGAATGGCCTCTACCTTCAACAGGGTTGTAAAGAGTCAGACACAACTGAAGTAAATTTGCATGTATAGATAAATAAACTGTAGGTGCACATCACAAAGCAAATAAAACGCAGAAGCACAGTATTAAAAAATGAACCCAATAGCAAAAATACGCATTGTAAACTACATTTTATTCTATTTGAAAAAGAGTCTGGATTGATTCTGCATTTTAATTGAGGTTGATCACTTAGCCATAACTATAGCTGCACCAAATTAACAGATGACCTGAACAACCTGTTTCAAACTGAGGGTTAATTGATTCATTGACCCATAAAATGAGATGTGCCCTCAAAAATGTAGCTCCAAAAAGTGAATATTAAATAGATGACCAGTATGAAAAGGTTCAAATAGTCTGAGTAGATTCAGATTTCTATTATACCTGTTCTTACATGTATTAGATTGCTAGGATTACCATAACAAAATACCGCAGACTGAGTGGCTTAAATAACAGAATTAAATTGTATTGCAGTTCTGGAAGTTAGACACCCAAGATCGATGTATCAGCAGATTTGTTTTCTTCTGCGGGCCCTTCCTTGGTTTCAAGATGCCTGTCTTTTTACTATGTCCTCACACGATTTTTCCTGTGTGTTGTACATCTCTGGTACTTCTTTGTGTTTACAAATTTCCTCTTCTTATAAGGACACAATCAGATTGGATTGCGATCCACCCTAAGGTCTCATTTGAATTCAATCACATTTTTAACAGTCCTATTTCAAAACAGTAATATTCTGAGATACTAGGGGATAGGGCTTTAACATGTGAATCTTAAGGGACACAATTCACCTTTTGTCATCATATCTTAAACTCATTCCATAGTCTCAAGGAATGGTATCTATGACTACTGAAAAGGAGGAAAAATAAATATAGCCTGATTTTTGGATCAATCATGGTATACTGTTCATGAAAATGTAGTATTCCATCGTAAAGGCCAATATTGTCTTGCTGTATATTTGTTGCTGTTCAGCTGCTTAGTCATGTCTGACTCTTTGTGACCCCATGGACTAGAGAACAGCAGGCTTCCTGATCCTTCAAAATCACCTGGAGCTTGCTCAAACTCATGTCCGTCGAGTCGGTGATGCCATCCAACCACCTCTTCTTCTGTCATCCCCTTCTCCTCCTGCCTTCAATCTTTCCTAGCATCAGGATCTTTTCTAATGAATCGGCTCTTCACATCAGGTGGTCCTAAGTACTGGAACTTTAGGTATAGCACCAGTCCTTCCAGTGAGTATTCAGGATCGATTTCCTTTAGGATTGACTGATTTGATCTCCTTGCAGTCCAAGGGACTCTCAAGAGTCTTCTCCAACACCACAGTTCAAAAGCATCAATTCTTCAGCGCTCAGCTTTCTTCATAGTCCAACTCTCACATCCATACATGACTACTGGAAAAACCATAGCCTTGACTAGATGGACATTTGTTGGCAAAGTAATCTGTCTGCTTTTTAATATGCTGTCTAGGTTTGTTATACCTTTTCTTCCAAGGAGCAAGTGGTTTTCATTTCATGAGTTCAGTCCCAATCTACAGTAATTTTGGAGTCCAAGAAAATAAAGTTTGTCACTGTTTCTGTTGCTTCCCCATCTATTTGCCATGAAGTGATGGATGTCATGATCTTAGTTTTCTGAATGTTGAATTTTAAGCCACCTTTTTCACTCTCCTCTTTTACTTTCATCAAGGGGCTCTTTAGTTCTTTGCTTTCTGCCGTAAGGGTGGTGTCATCTGCATATCTGAGGTTATTGATATTTCTCCAGGCAATCTTGTTTCCAGCTTGTGCTTCATCCAGCCCAGCATTTACCATGATATACTCTTCATATAAGTTAAATAAGCAGGGTGACAATTCACTGCCTTGCCGTACTTGCTGTACATAGATATAGGATTATATGATTGAAAAAATGGCAGCAGAGTATGGAGATGGTGTTTCTTTCTTTAATGCCTACCCCAGAATGTATATATTTGTGGAAAAGGATCTAAATAATAATGTAAACATTAAGGCTCAGCTTGTCAATGTAAATTACCCCCTTTCTCTATTCAACAGGCCTGTGTACAGAGTAGCCTGGATTACTAGGATTGCATGGCTAATGCTGAGCTCAGCAGTGTGAATTTCTGCTAACCAATTCCCAACTTCCATCACCGTTGCTGAGTGCTCTCCACTGCAGAGGCTAAGAAGCAACTTCACATGTGGCAACAATCCATGGCCATTCTTGAATGAATATTAATCCAACAACTCTAGCAAAAGAGTTATACTGGACATTTTTTATGATGGATTTTTTGTACTTTCCTTTCATTGGAATGGACACATATTCACAGAACAGAATTCCATTCTTTGGCTGCAGGGTTTCTGCTAGCACTAATATTCATGGATATGTAGAATAGTTTATCCATCCCACTGCAATCACAAATAAGACCTCTTCTATCAAGACAATTCATTTTACACTATGATAAAGGATTCACATCAAAAGAAATCAGTGATCTTGGACTCAACTAATTTGATAGGATAATGAAATAGCTTGCTGCATATCCAATTACTGACCACCTGGGAAATATGACACAACTTGAAGATTTATCTCAGAGGATAGTTTCAATATGCTTTAAACCAGAACCCAGAGTCTGGTGCCATCTTCATCACAGGAAGGAAATAAGGATCTATCTAGCAGTGTTTCTATCACAATTATTAAAATAAACCCTTGGTGATATTTTTTCTTCCTACATGGTAATTTTGAGCACAGTTAGTTTAGAGACATCAGTAGCCTAAAGGAATGCTTGCATTAGGGAATATAGTAATTCTGGGACCATGTGTTCCAGGGCTATTGTTTTCCTTCTGAATAGGCAGATATGGGTGATACTAGCCAGGAAATCTTAATTTCCAGAAGTAAAATGAATTTCTGGTAGACATTGCAGGATAAAGGGTTGTATCTGAGATATAAAAAATTCACTGAGAGTCTTCTAGAACTTTCTTGTACTATGATCTTAGTCAGTTGATAAATAAGGCAACTCATCTCCTATAAGATTTATGAGGCCTGTTAGGTGAGATGCTGGTGGAAAATAAAGGGACTATGTAGAGGCTGATGGAAGAAAACAATAATGGTTACCAACTTAGGCTGAAAAGCAGTTGCAGAAATGAGACAGCAGACACTGTCTGAGATGTTACTTACAATGCCCTTTATCTCCCTGCTGTTTGATGTGAAGAGCATGATGGTAGCTAACATTTTACATTTCAGGTGAATATGTCACACGACTACATTTACATCAGGATGGTTTGATAGTTGATTGGCATTTTTATGCTTTCTGCTGTATAATTTTTTAACCGAAAAGAATAAAATAATGAATGTTATGGTGCAAAAGGGGTGTAACTTGCAGGATATTTTCCATCAATCCAAGTTCACTTTTTCTTTCACACTGACATATTTTAAGTAGGTCAAAAGGCCTCCTTGTTTTTTGTTCTCTGGTGGCTGATAACCAAGGAGATGTACCAGAAAGATGATAAAGAAAAGAAGGTGAGTGAGGCTGGCAGATTTATTGCTTCAGGTCCCTGTGAGAGTTTATGACATTCTGATGCTATCTTCTTACCAAAGAGCATTGCTTATATAGGTGTCTCTCTTTGTGTAGTTCTCTCTTTGGGTTCTGGTAGCATTTCTCCCTTCATTCTCCTTGCTCCTTTGGATCTCTGGTAGTTAAAGTTTCCCACTGTTAATAGTTCCAGGAAACTACCCTGTTCATACAGTCATAATTTGGCCATTTATTAACCTCTTTTAAAACTAACATATTCTATTGGTTCTTGTGATGGATTTAGGTGTTAAAATAAATATATTAATAAATTCTTTATAAAATAATTAGTTTCATATTAATATGCTCATATGAAGTCAACTAATATCTCAAAAAACTTGGAATTTTCTTCCATTGGCATATATTACTTTTATTTGACACATAAAGTTATTATTCATAGGCAGATTGGCTACCAAAAGACTACTAATGCACAAAAGAATCAGGCAAAGAAAAAAGTGCCATTTGGGGGGAGGAAATTTAGCAACCAATGGCACTTCGCCAAGCAAGAAGCAGATGTTTAACTATAACTGTCAACAAAACATGAATAGAAAAAGAAACAGCATCGTATGAAAGTTTTAGTTTAGAAAGTACAAAATCTGGAACTTGACATAAACACCAAGATGGAATAGAACATGTGTAGTGGAACCAGTCACGTTTTTTGTCATGTTTCTAAGGAATAGATGATTCTTTTTCTTAATTCAAAGGCAAATTCAAAGTCAATGAAGTTGAAAGCTCACAAGATTTTTCAACAGTTTAGAATAAAACTCCTGGCAAGCAGTGAGAGCAAAGTTCACTGACATGGCTAGACTATATTAACATTTGGAACAAATGTGAACTTTAAATGGATACAGAATCCAAAAATCAGTGTACTAGTTTGTAGAGCTTAACCAAAACTACTGATCTAGAAAGACTCTTTAATGAAAACAGTCTTTTGCCAGAGAATTAATATCTTTCACCAGTGAGACTATTCAATAAATTGAAAAATAAAATCTCTTATACAAAAACTGTCTGTTCAAAGATTATTCTATGCTCAATTTACAGGTCATTTCATGAGCAAATGGATAAACCTCTTTTCCTCTTGGCCACATAGCATATGCCTGTTACGCTTTCATGGATATTGAATAGGATCTACAATATGGTTATTTCTCAAAAGGCAAAATTTTATATTTGGTAATGTAACCATGCCAAATATGCAGCAGCAATCTTATAAAGATAGCTAGGTTATTTATTATACTGATATGTAATACTCTTTGATTTGTTGGAATATTTTCTTCATCGTTTTGAGCATTTCCAAAAATAAATATTATTAAAGTGAGTGTAAATGTGGATATGTGTAACCAAGGGCTAAACATGCATTTTATGTGATAATTTCTGAGAATGTAAAATCAAAGAATCGGTATACTTTAATGATTATTACACATTCCAAACTCACAGGTATGATTTCACAGTATTGTCTCTGGTAATAACCTATGCTACGCTTACAGTCTACTCCCTAACAGATGGTGGAACAGATAGTTTTATTTCCCCATGGCTACACTCTAGGATTTTAGAAGTGTAAGAGTGAATTTTTAAAAGAAATACGAACTTCCAAACCTCTTCTCATGCATAAACATTTGTTTGAGTTTAAATTATCCAGTTAAAATGGTAGTGTGATATTTTTTAGTAAAACATTGTTAGCAGTTTTAATGTTTATGTAGGTATGCACTTGAAGTCTAAGGGGATTTTTTCCATTCTGTTTAAAATGTAGTTAAGTGTGAGAAGTTAAAAAAGAAAAAAAAAAAAAGGCCTAGTATTATTTAAATCAACAAGCTAAGTTTTATATCTGGGCTATTCATATAAGCATAGAATACTTTTAAAAGACAATGAAGACAACGAATTCCATCATTTTGTTCTATAAATGTGAGAATTGAGGCTCAGAGTAGAAGTGACATGTTAAGAACACACTGCTAATTAACAACAACATGTCACCAAGTATAAATATCTTATTTTCCATAATGGTTTCACCAATTTATAGTCCAACTAAAATTATATGTGTTCTCTTTTCTTCATGACCCCATTAACAGTTTTTGTCTTTTTCATAGTAGTACTTATATTGTTTTTATTACAGTATATTTGCTTTACACTGCTGTGTCATTTTCTGCTGTACAGCAAAGTGAGTCAGCCATCAGTTGAGTCACTGAGTCACATCTGACTCTTTGCGACCCCATGGACTGCAGCATGCCAGGTCTCCCTGTCCATCACCAACTCCTGGAGTTTATGCAAACTCATGTCCACTGAGTCGGTGATGCCATCCAACCATCTCATCTTCTGGCATCCCCTTCTCCTCCTGCCTTCAATCTTTCCCAGAATCAGGGTCTTTTCAAATGAATCAGTTCTTCTTATCAGGTGGCCAAAGTATTGGAGCTTCAGTTTCAGCATCCAGTCCTTCCAGTGAATATTCAGCACTGATTTCCTTTAGGACTGACTGGTTTGATCTTGCAGTTCAAGGGACTCTCAAGAGTCTTCTCCAGCATCACAGTTCAAAAGCATCAATTCTTTGGCGTTCAGCTTTCTCTATAGTCCATTCTCAAAATCCATACACGACTACTGGAAAAACCATAGATTTGACTAGATGGACCTTTGTTGGCAAAGTAATGTCTCAACTTTTTAATATGTTGTCTAGGTTTGTCATAGCTTTTCTTCCAAAGAGGAAGCATCTTTTAATTTCATGGCTGCAGTCACCATCCACAGTGATTTTGGAGCCCAAGAAAATAAATTTTGTCACTGTTTCCCCAAGCTCCCACTCACCACAACTAGAGAAAAGCCCACACAGCAACAGAGACCCAGCACAGTCAAAAATAAAGAATAAAATTATTTTAAAAAGAACACAGGAAAAAAAGATGACAGGCCTTTATTAACAAGATGAAGTCATAGGAAACTGACTGTGGTCTTGCTGACAGACTGTCTCTATTGCCTTTTCTATTCATACACTTCAAAGAAGCTTGATGGGCTACAGAGGCTCACATAGCCAAAAAACAAACAAAAACAAAACAATAAAATAAAACTGAGACTGGCCTCCAGCCAAAAACCAACAAAGAATTGAGGGATTCTGTTCCACTGCCCTGATGACAATTCTGCCAGTAGTCACAAGAGCTTGGAAGCAGAGCCTCTGCAAATTGAATGTTCAGAAGACATCCTGTCAGAGACCCTGAGGAGAGGGCCCAGTGAAGCCACTGCCAGATTCCTGACCTATAGAAAGGGTGACCTAAAAAACACACTGTGTTTAAAGCACCAAGTTTGTGGTAATTTGTTATGCAAGATCCACCATAAATATAACAAATATTTAATAAATACTGAATATCACATCCAATCAGTCAGTATTGATTGGTCAGTACTAACTTGAAAATGGTTTATCTCATATGAAATAAAGAAATAATCATTAAATCTAAGAAAAATTGTAAAGATTCTTCAGACATTTGTTATTTTCTCTGTATATGTCCAAATTATCTTACACTGCAGTCCTTAGTCTCCATAGCTAGTTCTTTACTTTTACCTTGAGCTTGGACAGTTGCAAATTTTGTGATTAACTGTCTCATGGGGTAACACTATGATTATGATATTATCCAAGAAACACAGGAGCATTGGATGGCAGTGGGAGACAGTTCTTGTTTTCAATACTCATCTTAAGGTAACATGATTAGGGTCTCTCTTCTTCCTGGGTGTTGCTTTTACTTTAACCAATTCTTTATATAGCAGCAATGGAATAGTATCAGTTGTCATTTCCCCATCATTTTGGCTCTATATTTCTACTAATTTAGCCATTTGCAAAAGGATCATATGAATAATTTGTGTCATATGCCACAAAATTTTCACTGCCTTAAAACTTTGGATATATTGGCAGCATCCCAGCATAAAGATATTGTAAGTACCTCCCTATTTATCATATTTTAAATCTAATAAAACTTTTCTCATATTTAATGATGGGGGTCATCACATTAAATGAGCTTTCCACATGGCTCAATGGTAAAATATCTGCTTGCTAAGGCAGGAGACACAGGAGATATGGGTATGATGCCTGTGTCAGGAGGAAGAGGAGGAGGCTGAAATGACAACCCACTCCAGTATTCTTGCCTAAAAAATCACATGGACAGAGGAGCTTGATGAGCTACAGTCCATTAGGTCACAAAGAGTGAGACAAGACAGAGCAAACACACAACAACATTGCATCAACTATCACCACTGTTAACAACTTGCATGTTTCATAGTCACTAATTTGATATCATTTACTTCTGTGTTAGGAATTCATATAAGTATCCAAAAGACACTTGATATAAAAGTTCAGATGTGCTTTCTCCTCAGAAGAAAAGCTATGACAAACTTAGATAGTATGTTAAAAAGCAAAGACCACTTCACTGACAAAGATGCGTATAATAAAGCTATGGTCTTTCCGGTAGTCATGTACGGATGTGAGAGTTGGGCCATAAAGAAGGCTGAGCACCAAAGAACTGATCCTTTCAAAATGCGGTGCTGGAGAAGACCCTTGAGAGTCTCTTGGACAGCAAGGAGATCAAAGCAGTCAGTCCTAAAGGAAATCAACCCTGAATATTCATTGGAAGGACTGATGCTGAAGCTCCAATACTTTGGTCACTTGATGTGAAGAGCCAGCTTATTGGAAAAGACCCTGAGGCTGAGAAATTTTGAGGACAAGAGAAGAGGGCAACAAAGATGAGATGACTTGATGGACATGAGTTTGAAATAGTTCTGGGAGAAAGTGAAGGAGAGGGAAGCCTGCCATACTGTAGTTCATGGAGCCACAAAGAGTCAGACACAACTTAGCAACTGAACAAAAACAACAGAATTTGAACTATATTTCAAATTCAGCTTCCAGGCTTATCTATGACAAGACAAACATTTGATTGAAAGTGATGAGCTAGAAGATGGAGATAATCTCAACATCCAGAAGCTATCACTTAAAATCATCACTCATTTTTTTTATTGTGCTTATTATATAATCTCTCTGAGTACATACTAACTATACTTTTCCTAGTTCAGCTTTACATCATCAGTTAGAAAGTTCAGAATAATGATTTCCAGTAATCAAGTGCAAAATGAATGCTCCATCTTTACATTAATTTGATATTTTGCAGAGCAGTTTTACAAGAAGGTAGATCAATGGTTATAATATCAAGCTTCTCTCTACTATTCTAAAATGGAAGAGGGAACAAGAACAAAGACAAATAAAATTTAATGTAATAGTCATCATAAAATGCAAAATGATAAAATGTTCTGTCATCTATAATTTTTTTTTCAAATGAAAATGTGTTTAGTAAGTAGGAATAGGAACTAATAGAAATAACAAGTCATGTCCAAAAGATCAGTAGAAATTTATTGTATCTCTGCTATTCACTTATCACCTTGCTAAATTAAGTGAGAAAGTATGAAAATGCAAATTCAAAAAATTACTTTTTCAATACTTATAAGATTATAAGTTTATGTTTATTCTTGTTTATAGGACTTAGACTCTTTTTTATCAAAGCACTTTATAAGAAGCAAGAAATATAAGCATACCATAAAAGCATTGAAAGAAAGTGAGAGTGAAGTCACTCAGTCATGTCCAACTCTTTGCGACCTGTGGACTGTAGCCCACCAAGTTCCTCCATCCATGGGATTCTCCAGGCAAGAATACTGGAGTGGGTTGCCATTTCCTGCTCCAGGGGATCTTCCCGACCCAGGGATCAAACCCAGGTCTCCCACATTGCAGGCAGATGATTTAACCTCTGCACCATCAGGGAAATCCTTATAAAAGCATTAGCACAATTGAAATTTCTCAGATGCAATACACAAGATAGAACAAATAGAACAAATAATAAAATGATAGTCACATATTTTGATCTAATGGCTTCTCCAGGTAACACTTCACCTTTAGAATGGGAAGCACTGTTTGTAATTAGCATCTCCATCAGCCTAGGGCTAAAACAGAAGCAGCAAAACACACTATGAAAAATGTTATCCCCTTATCCAAAGTTTAGCCCATAATAATGGAGACTAAATTGGCTGAATCCATAGATAATGCCATTGGTATTTTAGCTATGTTAGCTACATTCAGTCAATATAGTCACCATAATAAGGGCTAAGCTTTGGAAAATGGGATAACATTTTTCATAGTGTGTTTTGCTGCTTCTGTTTTAGGCCTAGGCTGATGGAGATGCTAATCACAAACATTACTGATCAGGAGGAAACTGTTTATTTTGTTATTTTGTTGTTGTTTTGGCTTAAACAACAAATATTTATTTCTCACAGCATTGGTGGCTGCGTAGTTCAATATCAAGGAGCTGGCTAACTCAGTTACTGACGAGAGCTCCTTTTCTGGCTTGCAGAAGACCACCTTCTCACTGCATTCTCACATGATAGAGATGGAGCTCGAGAACAAGCTGTCTTTTGTCTCTACTTACAAAAGCACTAATCTCAACTTGAGGGTCCCATCCTCATGACCTCATGTAATCCTGATTACCTCTCATAAGCCCCATCTCTCAATGATTTTGGCTTCAATGTATACATTTTGGAGAGACATTATTCAGAACATAGCAGTATTTAAAAAATTGCAAGTTTACTGAGGTTACTAAGCTATGAAGAAGTCTGAGAAACAAAGTGATTTTTCTTTAGATTTTTCAACCTTTGGAATAAGAAAGATGTATTGGAAGGGGGTTGGGAGATGCTGGCATGATACGGGTGGGCATCTCCTGAAGGCTGCATTAGAGATTTCATGAAAGTTGATTTCCCCAACCATGGACACCATCACCATCCATCACCAAAAGGAGCCTATACTGATCCTGTTTTGCAGTTCTTGCAGACTCTTCATCAGTATCTATTAACAACCAGAAAACAAATTTGAGATTACCCTCAACATAGGGCACCATGACTTGTTTTCCCATTTGATATACTATTGTAGCTCTTCTCATGTTCTTAAACATGCACCTCATCAATTTTAATAGCTCCCTGATATTTTGCAGTCTGGATAAGACATCATTTATTTAACTTTATGCCTATGGTTGGGATTTTTAAGAACATTTGTAAATGGTTCCCAATTTTCCTCATTAGAAACACAATTATAAAGAGAATTTCAGAAGTTAAATCTAACAATAAATGATGGAGAGTAAAACTGCTCAAAAAGTTTTAAAGGCTTTGAATAAACATTACTAATTGCCTCAGGAAAACTATCAAATTATACCCATGTGAAGTATTAGAGAGTGCTTAATTACCCAGGTATTCAACAGCATTATATATTATCATTAAATTTTCCTCAGTAGTGAAAACTCTCACCCTGTCACAGTTTTGTTTTTTTTTTTTTATTGAGATGTAACTGATGTATAACATTGTGCAAATTTAAAGTGTATAATATGTTCATTTATATATTGCAGTATTATCGGCTTACTATTAGCTCACACTTTTATCACCTCATGTAATTATCATTTGTGTGAATGTGCTAAGAACATTTAAGATCTAGTCTCTTAGCAACTTTGAAATTTATGATGCAATATTGGTGACTATAATCATCACGTTGTACATTAAATCTCCAGAATCTATTCATCTTCTAACTGAAAGTTTATACCCTTTGACCAACATCTAGTTTTGGAAGCTTGTTTTTATTTATTTATTTTATTTCTTTGCAAGGTCATTCAAGACTTGGGCTTTCTGGGTGCCTCAGATGCTAAAGAATCTGCCCCGCAATGCAGGAGACCCAGGTTTAATTCCTGGGTTGGGAAAAATCCCCTGGGGAAGTGAATGGCTTCCTACTCAAGTATTCTTGCCTAGAGAAATCCACAGACAGAGGAGCCTGGTGGACTACATTCCATGGGGTCACAAAGAGTAAGGATCACAGCATGAAGATGATATAAAGTTGGTAATTAGCACATTTTAAGCTCTAAACCTCAAACTAAAACAATAATTCACAAATGTCACATGAGGATAATCTATCCACGAGAGAGAAAAACTAACGAGACTATTTATACCGACATGGGTTTACATATTTTAAATAATATTATGCTATTAAATCATCACGAGATGTTTGCATACTTAACATGTTCTAAGTAATTTACGTGTATTCAACTAATAATTCCAACAATTGCATAAGACAGGTAAATCAGTATTCCCTAGATAAGCAACATGGACAAACTCCCTCAGCTTAGATTTGAACACAATCTATTTAAAGCTCCAGAGCTCATGCTCTTGCATGGCAGTAGGGGGAGAAGTGATTGTCATTTGAGCATTAGATGTCAGAGACAATGATAGTGTTTTTACAACTAGTAAACTATTAACAAAATACTAATTCTAATGATTGGTTTTATAGCATAATAAACACACACTTTCCCACACACATTATAACATAGAACATACATAGAAAATAATTTGATGAAAAATTCTAAGATGCATTGTTTTTTTTGATACTTTGTTTTCATTGATTAATAAAGCATTATTCTTAAGATCATTGCAAAACAATATAAAACAAAACAATAAAAAGACACAGCACCTAATAGTTACTTGCAACATTGGAGTAGTCAGTAGATGAGAGATAAGGATAATGTGCACAGAAACCAGTTCACTGAGCATTAACAAGTTTCTTATGTGTATAAATTCCAAAAATCTATTTCTATTGTGGTATATTTTTATGGGAATGTTTTTATGTGTTTTACATTACTTAGATTTTTAATAATTTTTTCTTCTTAAAATCTATTCCTAGGCAAAGGGCTACATTTTGTATTTTTAATCAAAATTATCTATGAAAAAGATATTGCAAAGTTAAGCCTAATTTTTCATATAATTTTACCAATATATTTTTTATAACTACATGAGTTTATTACAGATACCACAATAGAGACCAATTCATATCAGAGCTGTTGAAATGTGAATTGACTGTATTTTAATGATGAAATAATAATGAAGACAATGTTTTGTATACTTTCCCTTTCACAGAGGTTACCATTTTAACTGTGACTCTTATCAGATTTTGATTTATTGCTTTATCCATTCTTGCAGCTAATGGGGAACAAATTACTTATTACTCATGGAAGACACTAACTACCTGGTGTTGCAGAAAAAGAGAATATTACAATTTACATTTAAATGAGATTTGAAATGTTAATGAACATATCTAGTATTCTAATTATCTCTACAAATACTTTAAATTAAGGTGAACTTTTGTAGATGGATCATTCCTTGAGACTTACTCTAGAGTGCCCGTTCCTTGATAGCATGAGAACTGTATAATATACATATTATATAAATATGTGTATTGTTATAATGTAAAAATATACACTAAATAGCTGTGATTATTATTAATAAATATATAATTTACTATGATAAATAAGCATAATGACATAATTTTTTAAAAAATATAAAATTATCTTATGAGAGTATATTTGAGTCTTTATTTTCATTCATTTATTTCTTCTGGCTAAAAACATTGAAATATCACTGGTTGAAAACAGATGTTAAGATAAAAATGTCCAATACAGCAAGGATATTTGCCTTTTACTTCAGCACAGTATTTTCTGTAATGTGTAAATTTCTTTGTAAGCAGCAAATAACAACATGGAAAAGAGGTCATGTGTGCTTTTTCATCAGTTCACTATGCTTTGGGCTACCAACAAACATGAGTTTAAAATCAAATTTTTCATTCTACTAAATATAGTGACTCAAGAAAACAAATACCTCATTTATTCTTTTCATATTCTAGCTTAAAAATCTTCACTGGTCTACAACAGGTCAATATGTTCTTCTCCTAAAAGTAGGCAATTTTCTTAAGTAATGTACTGAAGTAATGCTGAAAATTCTCCAAGCCAGCTTCAGCAATACGTGAACCGTGAAATCCCTGATGTTCAAGCTGGTTTTAGGAAAGGCAGAGGAACCAGACATCAAAGTGCCAACATCCACTGGATCATGGAAAAAGCAAGAGAGTTCCAGAAAAACATCTATTTCTGCTTTATTGACTATGCCAAAGCCTTTGACTGTGTGGATCACAATAAACTGTGGAAAATGCTGAAAGAGATAGGAATACCAGACCACCTGACCTGCCTCTAGAGAAGCCTATATGCAGGTCAGGAAGCAACAGTTAGAACTGGACATGGAACAACAGATTGGTTCCAAATAGGAAAAGGAGTATGTCAAGGCTGTATATTGTCACCCTGCTTATTTAACTTACATGCAAAGTACATCATGAGAAACGCTGGACTGGAAGAAACACAAGCTGGAATCAAGATTGCTGGGAGAAATATCAAGAACCACAGATATGCAGATGACACCACCCTTATAGCAGAAAGTGAAGAGTAACTAAAAACCCTCTTGATGAAAGTGAAAGAGGAGAGTAAAAAGTTGGCTTAAAGCTCAACATTCAGAAAACAAAGATCATGGCATCTGATCCCATCGCTTCATGGCAAATAGATGGGGAAATAGTGGAAACAGTGTCAGACTTTATTTTTTTGGGCTCCAAAATCACTATAGATGGTGGTTGCAGCCATGAAATTAAAAGATGCTTACTCCTTGGAAGGAAAGTTATGACCAACCTAGAGAGCATATTGAAAAGCAGAGACATTGCCAACAAAGGTCCATCTAGTCAAGGTTATGGTTTTTCCAGTAGTCATATACGGATGTGAGAGTTAGACTGTGGAGAGAGCTGAGCGCCGCAGAATTGATGCTTTTGAACTGTGGTGTTGGAGAAGACTCTTGAGAGTGCTTTGGACTGCAAGGAGATCCAACCTGTCCATTCTAAAGGAGATCAGTCCTGGGTGTTCTTTGGAAGGAGTGATGCTAAAGGTGAAACTCCAGCATGTTGGCCACCTCATGCAAAGAGTTGACTCGTTGGAAAAGACTCTGATGCTGGGAGGGATTGGGGCAGGAGGAGAAGGGGATGACCGAGGATGAGATGGCTGGATGGCATCACCGACTTGATGGACGTGAGTTTGAGTGAACTCCTGGAGATGGTGATGGACAGGGAGGCCTGACGTGCTGCAATTCATGGGGTCGCAAAGAGTTGGACAAGTCTGAGAGACTGAACTGAACTGAATGTATTGAATGAATCATCCCAAATACTGGAGAATTTCCAGGATACAAGAACTTACACAGTGATTGAAAAAGAAAGGCCATAAGTACTCAAGAGAAGCTAATACAACATTTGAAAGAAATTAGATAGAGCAATAAACCTAAAGGAATCTACATGATATGTATAAAATAACAGTGAGGGTAGGTTGGCAGAAACAAAAACTTAATACACCAAGATATCAAAGTTATTATTTGTTTTGAATGATTTTGAAAATAAAACTTGCAGTGGATTGAAGATATTGGTTACAATGCCTGACTCTGCACAATAAGATTTCATGGTATTTGTTTTCATGAACAGACATATGAATAGCTTCCTTTTCATTGATGGAGAAAATAGGCACAACAAACACTGGATTTAGATTTTAAATCAGAGCAAAGAGGGAAAAGAAAGTGAACCAGAGTCATCAAGATTCCCTGATGCTACAAGACCTCATCCAAAGCATGCTAATGTCCTTTTCTATTAGTTTTGTTCAGGCTTCTATAACAAAACGCCATAGACTGAGTGGCTTAAATCTGAACCCCTTACTTCTCAAAGTCCTGGAGAATAGAAAGTCCAAGATCAGGATGCAAGTGTTGTGACATCCTGGTGAAAACTTCTTCCTCACTTATAGAAGGCTGCCTTCTTGTTATATTCTCATGTTGCATAGAGAGAGAGAGAAAGTGAGGATAAGGAGGGAATGGCTGAGAGTTAATAAGCTCTGATTTCTTACTATAAGGGCACTAATCCCATCATCATTAGGCACCAGCCTCAGAATTTCATCTAACCATAATTATTTCCCAAAGAACCCGTCTCCAAATACCTTATATTGGTGGTTAAAGCATCAACATATAAGTTTTGGAGGGAGGCAATTAAGTCCATAGCATTCCATCCCTGACAACACCCCACCTCTCACCCCAAATTCATGTTCTTAAATACAAAACATATACATTCCAACAGCCTCATAGTCTTAACTCAATGTATCATCAACTCTAAAATCTAAAGTCCAAAGTCTCTTCTGAATATCTTCCAAATCAAATATAGGTAAGACTCTAGGTACATTTCATCTTGAGGTAAAATTACTCTCCCACTGAAAACCCGTGAAACTAGAGAAGTTATATGATTCCAAAATAAATGATGAGACAGGCACAGGATAGACAGCCCCATTCCAAAGGGAGAAAAAGGAAAGAGAGAAGAGGTGATGGGTCGCAAGAGAATTCAAAACCTAGCAAGGAAAATTCCATTTGGTATTAAGGCATGGGATTAATTTCCCTTGGTTCCATGATCTCCCCTTTGAGACCACTGATGTGGCAACCAGCCCAAGGAAGCTAGAGAGGCAGAGCTCCACCATTTGAAACTGAGGAGTAACTAGTTATGCTTCCTGGGCCTGTGGCAGAAATAGCAGTTCCGATGATCTCTGAATTACCTTGGCATCACTCTTCCTTTTCTTGAGGAATTGTGCCTGCACTCACAGTAGAATAGTTTCATGTCCTATCTTGTAGAGTCTAACAAGTCTGACAGCCTTCCATCATTCAGCCCCACCTGATGTGTTGCTTTCCATTCAAACTGGCAGCTTCAGTGCTGGTATAAACTCGTCTCTATTTCCAGCCTCTGCTAAAATGTTTGATTAAGTTTATGAATGGCATCCACTATCTCTTTAGGAAATGGACACAGAGTCATTTTTCAGTGTCTCTTCAATACAAACTTTCTCACATTTCGCAATATGAATAGGCTGGTTCTTTTGGTTTTAATTTATTTAATTTAATTTATATCTCTCCAACCACAACAAACTCGGGAAAATTCTGAAAGAGATGGGAAGACCAAACCACCTGACCTGCCTCTTGAGAAACCTATATGCAGGTCAGGAAGCAACAGTTAGAACTAGACATGAAGCAACAGACTGGTTCCAAATAAAGAAAGGAGTATGTCAAGGCTGTATATTGTCACCCTGCTTATTTAACTTATATGCAGAGTACATCATGCGAAACGCTGGGCTGGATGAAGCACAAGCTGCAATCAAGATTGCTGAGAGAAGTATCTATAATCTCGGATATGCAGATGATACCACCCTTATGGCAGAAAGCGAAGAAGAACTAAAGAGACTCTTGATGAAAGTAATAGAGGAGAGTATAAAAGTTGGCTTAAAGCTCAACATTCAGAATACTAAGATCATGGCATCTGGTCCCATCATTTCACAGCAAATAGATGGGGAAACAGTGGAAACAGTGACAGACTTTATTTTGGGGGCCTCCAAAATCATTGCATATGGTGACTGCAGCCATGAAATTAAAAGATTCTTGCTCTTTGGAAGATAAGCTATGACCAACCTAGACAGCATATTAAAAAGCAGAGATATTATTTTGCCAACAAAGTTCTGTCTAGTAAAGGCTATGGCTTTCCCAGGAATATTGTATGTATGTGAGAGTTGGACTATAAAGAAAGCTGAGCACTGAAGAATTGATGCTTTTGAACTGTGGGGTTGGAGAAGACTTTTGAAAGTCGGACTGCAAGAAGATCCAACCACTCCATCCTAAAGGAAATCAGTCCTGAATATTTATTAGAAGGACTGATGATAAAGCTGAAATTCTAATACTTTGGCCACCTAATTGAAGAACTGACTCATTTGAAAAGACCCTGATGCTGGGAAAGATTGAAGGCAGGAGGAGAAGGGGATGACAGGATGAGAAGGTTGGATGGCATCTCCTACTCGATGGACATGAGTCTGAGTAAGCTCCAGGAGTTGGTGATGGACAGGGAGACCTGGCATGCTGCAGTCCATGGGGTTGCAAAGAGTCAGACATGACTGAGTGACTGAACTGAAATGAACTGTTTTATTGAACATTTTACCATAAGCAATCAGTAGAAATCAAGTGTTTCTTCAACACTTGCTTAGAAATCTCTTCAATTATCCAAGTTCATCCCTTGAAAATTTTACCTTACACAAAATTCAAAACTCAGTACAACCAAGTTCTTTGGTACTTATAACAAGAATTATGCTTGCTCCAGTTTCCAATAACATATTATTCATTTCTACCTAAAATCTCACCAGAATGGCCATATCTCTATCAATGTTTTTTCATAATTATTTCATCCTCTACCCATTACCTAGTTTCAAAGCCATTTCTACATTTTTAGTTATTTGTTATAGCAGCATCCCACTTGTGGTACCAAGCCCTGTCTTAGCTCAGACTGCTATAACAAGATGTCATGTATAGTTATGTCTTAAATAACAAACATTTTTTTCTTACAAGTATGGAAGTTGGAAGTCTGGGATTAAAAGGTGCCAGTATGGGTTCTTGATAAGGGCCTTCTTCCTGGCTTGCAGATGACCATCTCCTTACTGAATCTTCATAAGACAGAGAGAACATGTAAGATCTCTGCTTACACAGCGTGAATCCCACTACAAGAACTCCACCCTCATGACTTAATCTAAACCTAATTATCTCCCAAAGGCCTTACCTCCAAGTACCAGCCTTTTGGAGATTAGGGCATCAACATATGAATTTGGGGAGCACATAGCATTGTGTCCATAACATCTTCCTTCCATCTTTTTGCCATAATGGGATTCACATCTCAATGTCATCCACCTCAACCTAGGAAACTTCAGGTCTTTCATTGAGGTTTTGTACTATCTTTGCTGTAGCACTTTCTTTATTAAGCTATCAAGATATTTAATATTGGTAGAAAGTGTTCCTTGGCTAATAGAAAGATTGGACAGGAATGTGTCAGGTTCTGGGTGTCAAGGCTGTCTTTAGCACTAAGCTGTTGCAAAATAAATAAATAAATAAATAAATAAATAGAGATTTTAGGAACACATATACAGTATTCGTAAACACTTTAAACAGGATTTGCAAATAAAAGAAAAAAAAGAAAGATCCAAATGAACTCAGCTTTCTAATCAGCAAACTAAAACTTATTAATCAAACTATATCTTATTTTACTTAATATATAAATAGAAATCTCACATTCATTTATTCAGTTGAGCTTATAGGTAATATTTTAATTTAACTTCTATTTTTAGTTGAGAAATATATCCATTAAAAAAGAAATTCAAACATACAAATAAACTTAAAATTTATAAGAATTTTAAGTGAAAGCATAATAAAATGATATTGGCCAGGCTACTGAAATAAGGTAGCAAAAATACTTGGGCTTATTGAGTCTTTTCTCATTTCTAGAAATTTAATCTGTTCTAGTCACAGAGTGGCAATGGGAACTTCTCAATGAAAACAAAAGTGAAAGTGAAAGTTGCTCAGTCTTGTCTCACTCTTTGCGACCCCATGGACTATACACTCTACGAAATTCTCCAGGTCAGAATACTGGAGTGAGTAGCCCTTCTCTTCTCCAGGAGATCTTCCAGAAATTGAACCCAGGTCTCCCGCATTTCAGGCCGTTTCCTTACTATCTGAGCCACCAAGGAAGCCCAAGAATACTGGAGTGGGTAGCTCTTCCCTTCTCCAGGGTATCTTCCCAACCCAGGAATTGAAATGGGGTCTCCTGCATTGCAGGTAGATTCTTTACCAGATGAGCCAACAGGGAAAATAATTCAACTCTGATATTGGAGAGAGATGATTGCCTTTGAACCCTGACTCCAATTAGGCCAATAACAATTCACTTCCTATTCCTTGTGCACAATTTTTTATTGAGAGGTGATGCATGTTAAAGAAGGGCTGCTGCTGCTGCTGCTGCTAAGTCATTTCAGTCGTGTCCGACTCTGTGCGACCCCATAGGCAGCAGCCCACCAGGCTCCCCTTTCCCTGGGATTCTCCAGGAAAGAACAGTGGAGTGGGTTGCCATTTCCTTTTCTCATGCATGAAAGTGAAAACTGAAAGTGAAGTTGCTCAGTTGTGTCCGACTCCTAGAGACTCCATGGACTGCAGCCTACCAGGCTCCTCCATCCATGGGATTTGCCAGGCAAGAGTACTAGATTGGGCTGTCATTGCCTTCTCCAAAGAAGGGCTAATGGAGCTTAATAGGAATATGTCCCAGAGAAATTTAGCAACAAGAGAAGACAAAGTTGGTTTTGTTTTGTTTTTCTCATCAAGGAATTAAAGAACAAATTATAAAAATATTAAGATAAATTAGATACACAGTTAAGAAGAGAGACTAGGCCTGGTAGACGATGGCAGAGGAGTATGTGGACATGAAGTAGTACGTCTCTCTCCACAGAAATATCAGGAATACACCTTCAGACACAGAAGTGCATGCAGAACACTAGCTGACAGTTGACAGGAGTACCTAACCAGCACAAAAGAATACAAAGACCCATGCAAAACTGGGAGGACAAAGGGACTAGGGGAAAAAACAGAAGTGTTAGTAGGATTGGACCTGCCCTCAGAAGATGGGGGAACTGAAGCAGGGATCTGACCCCAACATCAGGGCAATTGTCTGAGTCAGGAGAAACATTTAAGGCTGTGAGTGCAACAGCTGATCTGTGGCAGCCTAAATGGAATGAGAATCAGACAGTCCTTGCCGCAGCCATATATACCCTGGACAGGAATGTAGATCCTCTGGAAGGTGCAACGGCTGGGAGCTGGAGTTTTAGGATTGTGGAGCAATCCCAGGGTGAGGGCTGCTGTTGACTGCAGAGAGGCGGATTGAAGGGATGTGGGGAAGGAGATTGTTATGGGAATTGCCTGTGGAGGAAAGCCAGGCAGCCATGGAAGCAAGGCCATACTTCTGAGTCACAGGTAGCAGGTGGAGCCATCACCATAGCCTTTCTCTCCCACATGCCAGCATAGGAAGCTGAACAATAGAAAGACTGGCCCATCAAATGCCTGAGGCACTAAACTACAAAGTAGGACCCCACCCAGGGTGCTCCTTTAAGTGACTGATGCACTGATCTACAGAGTAGGACTCCAGCCAGGAGGCCTTTCTATGTGCCTAATGCACAGAACAACAGAGAAGGACCCCAGGCAAGGGAGCTCTCTAAGTACCCGAACAGGTGGAGCTATGGAAAAAGACTGGCCAAAGAGGCCTTCTGATTGCCAGCTACGAAAGGCTCGAGAAAAGACTCTGATAGGGTCAGAACTCCTGCAGGCCGTCCATGTCCCTGCAAACTTGGAGCTGCCAGGATCCCTGAAAGCCAAGCAGCTGTGCCACCTTCACACTCAACTCTCACTGGGGTGGTGCTGCCACAGGCAAAAACAGTCTTGCATCTATGCATGCAGGGTTGCTTCAGGCGTGTTTCTTTGCATCGTGTAGATTGTGGCCTGCCAGGCTTCTCTGTCAGGGAGCGGGGGTTCCCCAGGCAAGAACACTGGCGTGTATGGGCCAATACTGGTTGCCATACCCTTCTAGAGCACTATGTTTCCCTAGCCACCAACTCCCCTGAATACCTGCTGCTGCCAGAACCCCTGTGATCCAAGCAGCTGCACCACCTCCACACCTGGCCCTCACTGTGGCAAACCCAAGTCCTCCAGGGCAGCCTCAGGAGCAATCCCCAGTGGACAGTCTCCATACAGAGGTGGAAATAAAACCACAATTGAAACCCAGGGTAGTGTGACTAAGGAAGAAGGCCCCAAACCTTCCCACCACTTGTACAAGCAGCAGATTAAATCCACACAATCAATTAGGCAGACTCTGTCTATGGAATATATAAAAGGTCACTGAGAGCTCCCATAAAAGAATATGCAGTAGTTCTGATTGCTGCAGACATTGGAAGCAAGAGCACATAGGAGTAAGACCAGATAAGAATGTGAGCTGCTCCCACAATAGGTCCAGGTATCAGTACACTGTTGGAGGGCATCCTAGGGAGATGAGGTGGACTGTGACTCCCAATGAGGGAAAGGACTCTGACAGCAGTGACTCAAGGAAAACATTTATTATTCTTATGTTTGACTTGTTCTGTAGATTTTTTTGGATTTTTTCTTTCCTTTTCTCCCCCTCTGTCATTGTTGTTGATTTTATTGGCACTATGAAATCTAATTAATCTTTTGAGCTTTTTATTCCTTTGTTTTTTTCTCAGTCACATTTTTTATTGGTGTTATTAACCCCTGCCTCTATATTGGGCTTTTGCAGTTCTGGGGACTTTTCATTCTTTTTTTCTTTTCCCTTTTTTTAATTTTAATTTTTTAAATATATTATTATTTTTTCTCAATTTATTCCTTTGTTTGCCTTTCCTACTGCGCTTCTCCCCTTGCAGTTAATCTTTAACATTATAAATCTTCTTTATCTGCCTCTATTTAACTTTGCATATCTATTCTTTCTTTCTTTTCTTTCTTTCCTTTCCTCTCAACATATTTGTTATTTTTATTTTCATTGCTTTTTTGCCCAGTTGGCATCTTCCTTTAGTTTTGCTTTCCAGTTTGTGTTTTAGTTACTTTTGTTATGGTAGATATTATTTTTGGTTTCCTTTGTTTGCCAGGTCCATCTATTGTTTATTTATTTAGTTTTTTTTTTTTTTTTTTGGACTGTTCTGATTTTGCTTATGGATGTATATGTGTATGTGTATATTCAGTCACACTTTTTATTGTTGTTATAAACCTCTGCTTCTTCATTGGGCTTTTCCAGTTCTGTGGAGTTTTCCTGTTTTTTTCCCTTTTTTTCTTTCTTCCTTTTTTCTTTTTCCTTTTCTATTCTTTATAATTTTAACTCTTAGTTTTTTAAAACCTATTATATTCTTTCTATATTTATTCCTTTGTTTGCCATTCCTACTGTTCTTTTCCCCTTGTAGTTAATCTTCAATGTATACAAATCTTCTTCATCTATCTATACTTAACTTTGCATATCTGTTCTTTCCTTTCTTTCTTTCCTTCCCTCTCAACATTTTTTTTTTTTTGATCTATTTCCCACTTGGCACCTTGCTTTAGTTTTGTTTTCCAGTTTGTGCTTTAGTTAGTTTTTTTCTTAACTTGTAAATATTTTTGATTTTCTTTGTTCACTAGGTCAATCTATTGTACTTTTTTGTTGTTGTTGGATTGTTTTGAATTTTCACATGGCTGCATATGTATACAGAGAAGGCAATGGTACCCCACTCCAGTACTCTTGCCTGGAAAGTCCCAAGGATGGAGGAACCTGGTGGGCTACAGTCCATGGGGTCGCTAAGAGTCAGACTCAAGTGAGAGACTTCACTTTCACTTTTCAGTTCATATGTGTATATTCCATTATTTTAATTATTACTTGTCTGATTTTGTAATAACCGTTTATCTGGGGTTCATCTTTTGTTTCTTGTTTTTGGATATTTGTTTTAAACTCACGTAATGCCATAACAAACCACTTGTGGAATTTTCATTCCTGACCAGTGATCAAGCCCTGAGCCTTTGGAGTGGGAGCACTGACTCCTAGACCCTAGAGTAACAGTAAACTAACCCTGAAAAGTGAAAGTGAAGTCGCTCAGTTGTGTCTGACTCTTTGCGACCCCTTGGACTGTAGCCACTCCATCCATGGAATTTTCTAGGCAAGAGAACTGGAGTGGGTTGCCATTTCCTTCCCCATGGGATCTTCCTGACCCAAGGATCAAACCTTTGTCTCCCACATTGCAAGCAGTCACTTTTATCACCTGAGCAGCCAGGGACAATAAACAAAACAAAACACAAACCTAATCATCAATAGACAGGATTACCACCTCACTCATCCTTGCCCATCAGAGTAAAAACAAAAAAAAAACCACCAAAAACAAACAATCAGCCAAACAAAAACTCAGCACAAATCTCAACCTATAGGAAGCTTACACAAACTGCTGGACCAACCTTCAGTTCAGTTCAGTCCAGTCGCTCAGTTGTGTCTGACTCTTTGCAACCCTATGAATCACAGCACGCCAGGCCTCCCTGTCCATCACCAACTCAAGGAGTTCACTCAGACTCAGGTCCATCGAGTCAGTGATGCCAGCCAGCCATCTCATCCTCTGTCGTCCTCTTCTCTTCCTGCCCCTAATCCCTCCCAGCATCAGAGTCTTTTCCAATGAGTCAACTCTTCGCATGAGGTGGCCAAAGTACTGGGGTTTCAGCTTTAACATCATTCCTTCCAAAGAAATCCCAGGGCTGATCTCCTTCAGAATGGACTGGTTGGATCTCCTTGCAGTCCAAGGGACTCTCAAGAGTCTTCTCCAGCACCACACTTCAAAAGCATCAATTCTTCAGCACTCAGCTTTCTTTATAGTCCAACTCTCACATCCATACATGACCACTGGAAAAACCATAGCCTTGACTAGATGGACTTTAGTTGGCAAAGTAATGTCTCTGCTTTTGAATATACTATCTAGGTTGGTCATGACTTTTCTTCCAAGGAGTAAGCGTCTTTTAATTTCATGGCTGCAATCACCATTTGCAATGATTTTGGAGCCCCCAAAAGTAAAGTCTGACACTTTTTCCACTGTTTCCCCATCTATTTCCCATGAAGTGATGGGAAGAGATGCCATAATCTTCGTTTTCTGAATGTTGAGCTTTAAGCCAACTTTTTCACTCTCCTCTTTCACTTTCATCAAGAGGCTCCTTAGTTCCTCTTCACTTTTTGCCATAAGGGTGGTGTCATCTGCATATCTGAGGTTATTGATATTTCTCCCAGCAATCTTGATTTCAGCTTGTTTCTTCAAGTCCAGCATTTCTCATGATGTACTCTGCATAGAAGTTAAATAAGCAGGGTGACAATATACAGCCTTGATGTACTCCTTTTACGATTTGGAACCAGTCTGTTGTTTCTAAGGACCAAACTTAGAAAGGCAGAAACCAAAACGAAGAAAGAATTCAACCTTGAAGCCTTAGAAAAGGAGTCCTTAAGCACAATAAGTTAAAAATAATAATAATAATGATGAAAAGGCAGAGAAATACTACACAAATGAAGGAACAAACTAAAACACACAAGTCCAAATAAATGAGGAAATAGGCAAACTACCTGAGAAAGAATTTAGAATAATTTTATTAAAATGATCAAAAATATTGAAAAAAAAAAAAGGGAGAACATGTAGGAATCAATTAACAAAAATCTAGAAGAATTAAAGAATAAACATACTGAGACATACAACACAATTACTGAAATTAAAAATACTCTAGAAGGAATCTATAGCAGAATATCTGAAGCAGAAGAATGAATCAGTGAACTGGAAGACAAAATGATGGAAATAACTTCTGAAGAGCAGAATAAAGTAAAACGAATGAAATGAACTGAGGATAATCCCAGAGACCGCTGGGACAATATAAAATTCACCAACATTCGAATTATAAGGGTCCAAGAATAAGAAGAAAGGGTATGAGAAAATTTTTGAAGAGATTATAGTTGAAAACTTCCCCAATATGGAAAAAAAAATAGTTAATCATGTCCAAGAGGCACAAAGAATCCCGTACAGGATAAACCCAAGAAGAAACATGCCAAGACACATACTAATCCAACTAACAAAGACTAAACACAATGAAAGAATATTACAAGCAGTAAGGGAGAAGCAATAAGAATCATACAAGGGAAACTCCATATTATTAACAGCTGATCTTTCAGCAGAAACTCTGCAGGCCAGAAGGGAGTAGCAGGATATATTTAAAGTACTGAAAGGGAAAAATCTACAACCAAGAGTATTATACCTGGAAAGGATCTCATTCAAAACTGATGAGAAATAAAAAAGCTTTTCAGACAAGGAAAAGTTAAGAGAATTAAGTACCACAAAAGCAGCTTTACAACAAATGGTAAAGGAACATATATATTCAAGAAATACAAGAGAAGAAAAAAGATCTAAAAAATCAATCCCAAACAATTAAGAAAATGGCAATAGGAACATATATATCAATAATTAGTGTAAACATAAATAGATTAAATGCTCCAACCAAAAGACACTGACTGGCTGAGTAGATACAAAAACAAGACCCATATATATACTGTACCCATATATATACTGTACCCATATATATATAGATATACCCATATATACAAGAAACCCACTTCAGACCTAAAGACACATATAGACTGAAAGTGAGAAGATGGAAAAATATATTCCAAGCAAATGGGAAGCAAAGGAAAGCTGGAGTAGCAATCCTCATATCAGACAAAATAGACCTTAAAATAAAGAAGATTATAAGAGATAAGGAAGGACACTACATAATAATCAAGGGATTGATCCAAGAGGAAGACTTAATGATTGTAAATAACTATGCACCCAACATAGGAGCACTTCAATGCATAAGACAAACACTAACAGGCATAAAAGGAGAAATTGACAGTAATGCAATAATAGTAGGAGATTTTAACAACCCACTCACACCAATGGACAGATCATCAAAATAGAAATTAATAAGGAAAGACAAGTCTTAAATGATACTTTAGATGAGATGGATCTCATCGATATCTTCAGGACATTCCATCCAAATGCAGAAGAATACACCTTCTTCTCAAGTGCACATGGAACATTCTCCAGGATAAACCACATCTTAGATCACAAATCAAACTTCAGTAAATTTAGGAAAATTGAAGTCATATCAAGCATCTTCTCTGACCACAAATCTATGAGACTAGATATCAATTACAAGGAAAAAAAGACTGTAAGAAACACAAACACATGGAGATTAAACAACACATTTCTAAATAACCAACAGGTTACTGAAGAAATCAAAAGGGAAATTAAAAAAAAAAAATTCTAGAGTCCAATGGAAACACAACAACCCAAAACCTATGGGATACAGAAAAAGCATTTCTAAGAGTTAAGTTTATAGCAACACAATCCTATCTCAAGAAATAAAAGAAAGAAAAACACGAAATAGACAAAAAAACTTTATAGCTAAAACAACGTGAAAAAGAAGAAGGAAAAAAGTAGTAGAAGGAAAGAAATCATAAAGATCTGAGCAGAAATAAATGAAAAAGAAATGAAAGAAACAATAGTAAAGATTAATGAAACTAAAAGCTGGTTCTTTGAGAGGATAAACAAAATTGACAAACCTTTAGCCAGACCCATCAAGAACAAAAGAGAGAAGAATCACATCAACAAAATTAGAAATGGAAAAGAAGTTACAACATACAATGCAGAAGTACAAAGGATCGTAAGAGACTATTATGAACAACTATATGGCAATAGAATGGATAACCTGGAAGAAATAGACAGATTCTTAGAAAAATTCAATCTTCTAAGACTGAATCAGGAAGAAATAGAAATTATGAACAACCCAATTACAAGCACTGAAATTGAAGCTGTGATCATCTCCCCCCAAAAAATAAAAGCCCAGGACCAGACGGCTTTACAGGAGAATTCTATCAAACATTAGAGATGAGCTAATGCCTATCCTTCTAAAATTCTTTTAGAAAATTACAGAGAAAGGAACACTTCCAAACTCATTCTATGAGGCCACCATCACCCAAACCAAACAAAGAAAACACAAAAAAAGAAAATTGCAGTCAATATCACTGATGAACATAGATGCAAAATCTTCAACAAAATTTTACAAACAGAATTCAGCAACATATCAAAAAGCACATATGTCATGATCAAGTTGGATTTATTCCAGGAATCCAAGGATTCTTCAATATAAACATATTAAGCAATGTGATACACCATATTAACAAACTGAAAAATAAAAACCATATGATAATCACAATATATGCAGAAAAAGCCTTTGAAAAATTCAGCACATATTTATGATTAAAACTTTTCCCAAAATGGGCATAGAAGGAATCTGCCTCAACATAGTAAAGGTCATATATGATAAGCCTACAGCAAGCATTATTCTCAGTGGTGAAAAACTGAAAATATTCCCCCTAAGATCAAAAACAAGACAGGGGTTTCCACTTTCACCATTATTATTCAACATAGTTCTGGAAGTCCTAGCCACTACAATCATAGAAGGAAAAGAAATAAAAGGAATCCAGATTTGAAAAAGAAGTAAAACTCTCACTGTTTGCAGATGACATGATACACAGAAAACCCTAAAGAGAGTATCAGAAAATTACTAGAGCTAATCAGTGAATTTAGCAAATTTGCAGGATACAAAATCAATACACAGAAATCACTTGCATTTGTATATACTATCAATGAAAAATCAGAAAGAAAAATTAAGGAATCAATCCCATTCACCATTGCAGCAAAAAGAATTAAATATCTAGGAATAAACTTATCTAAGGAGACAAAGGAACTGTACACAGAAAATTATAAGACACTGATGAAAGAAATCAAAGATGACATAAACAGATGGAGAGATAATCCATGTTCCTGGGTAGGAAGAATCAATATTGTGAAAATGACCATACTACCAAATGCAATCTGCAGATTCAATACAATCCCTATCAAATTACCAATTGCATTGTTCACAGAACTAGAGCAAAAAGTTTCATAATTCATATGGAAGCACAAAAGACCCCGAATAGCCAAAGTAGTCTTGAGAAAAACAATGGAGCTGGAGGAATCAATCTTCCTGACTTCAGATTATACTACAAAGTTACAGTCATCAAGGCAGTATGGTACTGGCAGAAAAACAGAAATATAGATCAATGAAAAAAGATAGAAAGCCCAGAAATAAACCCATGCACCTATGGGTACCTTATTTTTGACAAAGGAGGCAAGAATATACAATGGGGCAAAGACAACCTCTAATAAATGGTGCTGGGAAAACTGGACAGTTACATGCAAAAGAATGAAATTAGAGTACTTCTTAACACCATACACAAAGATAAACTCAAAATGGATTAAAGACCTAAATCCAAGACCAGACTTTATAAAACTCTTAGAGGAAAACATAGGCAGAACACTCGATGACATAAACCAAAGCAAGATCCTCTATGACCCACCTCCTAGAGTAATGGAAATAAAAACAAAAGCAAACAAGTGGGACCTGATTAAACTTAAAAGCTTTTGCACAGCAAAGGAAACTATAAGCAAAATGAAAAGACAACCCTCAGAATGGGAGAAAATAATAGCAACTGAAACAACTGACAAAGGATTAATTTCCAAGATATACAATCAGCTCATGCAATTTAATGCCAGAAAAAGAAACAACCAAATAAAAAAGTGAGGAAAAGACCTAAACAAACATTTTTCCAAAGATATACAGATGGCTAACAAATGCAAGAAAAGATGCTCAACATCACTCATTATTATGAGATGCAAATCAAAACTACAATGAGATATCACCTCACACCAGTCAAAATGGACATCATCAAAAAGTCTACAAACAATAAATGCTGGAGAGGGTGTGGAGAAAAGGGAACATTCTTGCAATGTTGGTGGGAATGTAAATTGATACAGCCACTATGGAAGCCAGTATGGAGTTTTCTTTAAAAACTAGGATTAAAGCCACCATACGACCCAGCAATCCCACTCCTAGGCATATTTGGTTTCCCTGAGGAAACCAAAATTGAAAAAGACACATGTATGCCATTGTTCATTGTAGCACTATTTACAATAGCTAGAACACAGAAGCAACCTAGATGTTCATTGACAGATGAATGAATAAAGAAGTTGTGGTTAATATGCACAGTGGAATATTATTCAGCCATGAAAACGAACACTTTTGAGTCAGTTCTGATGAGGTGGATGAACCTAGAACCTATTATACAGAGCGAAATGAGTCAGAAAAAAGAAAGATAAATATAGTGTTCTAAGGCTCATATATGGAATCTAGAAAAATGGTACTGAAGAATTCATTTACAGGGCAGCAATGGAGAAACAGACATAGAGAATAGACTTATGGACATGGGGAGAGGGGAGGAGAGGGTGAAATGTATGGGAAGAGTAACATGGAAACTTACATTACCGTATGTAAAATAGATAGCCAGTGGAAATTTGCTGTGTGGCTCAGGAAACTCAAACAGGGGCTCTGTATCAATCTAGAAGGGTGGGATGAGGAGGGCGATGGGAGGAGGTTCAAAAGGGAGGGAACATATGTTTACCTATGGCTGATTCATATTGAGGTTTGACAGAAAACAGCAAAATTCTGTAAAGCAATTATCCTTCATTAAAAAAAATAAAAAATTAGAGATAGTCAAGGCTATGATTTTTCCAGAGGTCATGTACGGATGTGAGAGTTGGACTGTGAAGAAAGTTGAGAGCTGAAGAAGGGATGTTTTTGAACTGTGGTGTTGGAGAAGCCTCTTGAGAGTCCCTTGGACTGCAAGGAGATCCAACCAGTCCATCCTAAAGGAGATCGGTCCTGGGTGTTCATTGGAAAGAGTGAAGCTGAAGCTGAAACTCCAGTACTTTGGCCACCTCATGCGAAGAGCTGACTCATTGGAAAAGACCCTGATACTGGGAGGGATTGAGGGCAGGAGGAGAAGGGGATGACAGAGGATGAGATGGTCAGATGGCATCATCGACTCGATGGACATGAGTTTGGGTGGAATTTGCGAGTTGGTGATGGACAGGGAGGCCTGGTGTGCTTCAGATCATGGGTCACAAAGAGTCGGACATGACTGAGCAACTGAACTGAACTGAACTGAATTAAATGTAATATGGTATATGGTATCACCATAGAACAGAAAAAAAGATGTTAAGAAAATTTAGAAATGCAAATAAAGTATAAATGAAACTTTGTTAATAATAATGTATCAGTATTTTTTTTTTTTGTTATTTGTGACAAATGTTTATATCCACCCAATATAAGTTGTTAAGGATAGAAGAAATTGAGTGCAGGATATATGGAAATTCTATTAGCTTTGCAATTTTGCTGTAAATCTAAAAATATTATAAAATTAAAACTTTTAGACACATATAAAGGCACAAACAGAGTAAATGGAATAGTCAATGAATCAGTCAACATCCGCTTGATGGAATATTATGTAACCACTTAGCACTTTTGAAATATCTGAAATTTTTTGCAACAATTATCATGTTTTTATGTAACAGTATATAAAATATACTAAATTATGTATCTAAATAACCAATGTATTTTATGTTGTATATGCATGCATGTAACACAATAGCTTCATATACATTAATTGTCAAATGTATTTGGGAAATCAGTTTTACTGCTGTTGTAATACAGTGTTTTATAATTTTAGATATTTCTTTTCTAATACAATAACATTTTGATGAGAAATGAATGCAAATTTTCATCTTAGCAAATGCAATATCACTTATTTTTGGAAGTAACCTATTATTTATAAATAATGAAGAATTGATTTGCTTCAGAGTCTCTTTGGCAAAGGCATTCAGCACACATGATTGTCAATTCGGCTATCTAGCCAGTAAAATTGGGGAAACAGTCCTTCTAGGTCACTGCAGTTGCTTCCCTCATCTTTGGCAGCTTATCATTAACTATTATTAATATGATTAATATGTCTTTTAGCATAGTACAGAACTCAATAGTAATGGTGTCTGATTACAGTCCTACAAGGAATGCTTAGTGATTTCCGAATACCCATATGTTTTGTGAGGTTTCAGTGAGTAAATACTACTTTTCTCTTCTTTTCCTCACTTCCTCTTCCACCTTGAAATATATTCTGGCTTGGCAACAATTATCCTTCACCAGAGGCAGGTCTAAAACATTACCCAACCCCAGAGTTTTCCAAATCGAATATGTGAATGACCAGAGTCCAGAGGTTGGTAGGATGAATTATTTTCCTCCTTCTGTAGTCCCACTAATTTACATTTCTTGATGAATTACTGTCTCTCTTTCTATTTTATCTGCATTGGGAACATAAAATTCTATGAACATTTATTCTAAAAAGGAAAACCAATAAGGCTATGGCTATTTCTGTTTTTTTGTTTGTTTCTTTGTTTGTTTTTTGCATTACATTTACAGCTTTTTTAATGGAGCTTTTATTTCAAAGTGTATAACAGGACAAATAAGTGTGAATGGATTGGGCCACATCTTGGTTACATACTGCTCTTGAAATCCAACACATTGTTCCAGGGATTATTGCAACATTAAAATTGAGATAGAAGAGTAATGAAAAAGATGCATTAGAAGTGCCCAAGAAATTATTATTAATTTTAAAGTTTTCTTTTTTTCATAGCGAGAGGATTCACCTATAATGCTCTTGAATGTGCATGAAAAAGGATGATCAAAATGTATTGAGTGATGCTGCTGCCAAGATAAAAATGGTGCCTTGTATATATATTTGATTACATAGCTACATTTTCAAAAGTATTTTTACATAAAATCTCATTGACTTCAATTAGAATTTGCAATCTAAGTACGCCATATGGCTTTGCTTAAAAGCAATGAGACTATTAAATTTAATTACTTTTATATGCCTCTCGCATGGTAAAGGTGCTTGTTAAAGGAGCAGCAGTATATGAGAATTATTTCTAGTAAAAATTGAAAACTAAGAAGTTGGCTACCGTCTGGTGGTTACTAATTGGCAGTCTATGATGCAAGAAAAGTAATTTTCAGTAATACTAAAAAATAGCAGGCAGAAAACAATGTAACTTTGCTAATTTTATTGCTGGTGTATCTAGCAATGTTCGAATGTAATGTAAATTAACACTAATACTCAAAAACAAAGTACAGGTTTCCCCCACTATCAGAAAGTAGAGCCTTCCTATGAAAACTTTCATAAGATAAAACTGGCCAAAAGTGAAGAAGCAACTACTTTAGGACACATGTTGCTAAAGAACACAAGAGCTAAGTTAAGAAAGCAGGATGATCACAGACAGTTCAAAGCTATGACCTCTGGAGGCTGAGATGAGTGTGGTTCAGGGGAAGGAGCTTGTAGGCTCTATTGTCACTGCTCAGGGTGCATGCTACCTCTATAATCTCTTTCTTCAAAGCAAACATTGAATTCAACATCTGCTTTTTTGAATTTTTTCATATAAATTAAAGTCATCGTCTTTTTTTTTTTTTTCCCATTATGGAAAACAGGTACTAATGCAAGTCTCTTCAAAAGCAAAATGGCACTGGGAATTCCCTGGCAGCCCAATGGTTAGGACTCGGTGCTTGCACTGCAGGGAACGTTGGTTCCAGTCCTTGTCTGGGAGCTGAGATACTGTTTGACGTGTGGCATGGCCAAAAAAAAAAAAAAAAAAAAAAAGGCAGCATAACCAGAACTTTTTGAAAAGCAGGGAATATTTGTACCTCCTCTACTTATAGGTCTTGTTCTCTTTTCTCTCTTTCCCATAACAAAAAAAGGCATATATATATGCATGTGTGTGTGTGTTAAGTAGCTTCTGCTGTTGCTAAGTCGCTTCAGTTGTGTGCGACTCTGTGCGACCCCATAGACGGCCTCCTACCAGGCTCCCCTGTCCCTGGGATTCTCCAGGCAAGAACACTGGAGTGGGTTGCCATTTCCTTCTCCAAGGCATGAAAGTGAAAAGTGAAAGTGAAGTTGCTCAGTCGTGTCCGACTCCTAGTGACTCCATGGACTGCAGCCTACCAGGCTCCTCCATCCATGGGATTTTCCAGGCAAATGTACTGGAGTGGGGGTGCCATTCCCTTCTCCGTAAGTAGCTTCAGTTGTGTCCAATTCTTTGTGACCTCATGGACTGTAGCCTCCCACGCTCTTCTGTCCATGGGATTCTCCAGGCAAGAATACTAGATTTGGGAATATTAGATTTTCTTGCTTTCTTCCAGGGGTTCTTCCCAGTCCCTGGACTGAACCCAAGTCTCTTATGTCTGGCGCCACCTGGAAAACCCATAAATATTGATGGCAATGCAGTTACTTCCTTCATCTTGTTCCATTATAGAAAGTGTTACAAAGCAAATCCCTAATAAAGTCACATATGCAATGTAAAGAATAGAAATGATTGCTGTATAAATACATATTGTTGGACCTTCAACAGGCACTACAAAAGTCTGTGGCAAATTGGAAAGCAGACACCATTTAGAAGTATATTTGTTATCTCCAGCTAATTTTTCCATATGGTAATTGAATTTCACCCACTGCTGCCAGATCTGTTGAGTTTATTTCTTTTAAAAAGTTGGAAAATTAGAAAGAAAATAAAATCTTCAAATTTTAAAATACAGAAATAAACATTTTTATGAGCAAAACAAGCATATCTGTAAGCTAACTATGCCTCATGGGCTGTTTTGTTTGTTTGTTTTTGCTTTCTTATTTAGTATTCAGAGTACATTATCAAGCAAATTCCTAAGAAATTAAACTAAAACCCATTATTTCCCTACTTGTTCATGCAAGCAATAAAGTCAGAAATCCTAAGCAGTGAAAAGTAGCCATTTTTCCTTTAAACAAAATAAAACATAAGTCATTGAGAAAACACTATATTCAGACAATTTCTAAAAAGCAATATATAGTAATTTCCTTTATGTTCATGGAAAACTGGTTCTTTGTTTTTGTTTTTTTTTTCTTTTTTTCTTTTTTCTTCTGATTCTAATTTCCTTTAAAATTCAATGGTCATTCTTAGTTCAAAAACAGTTAAATAAACATGGATGGTTATCACACCTCCTGCCAGAATCTAATGAAATCATGTAAATATTTTAAAAATCAGCACAGGGATTTCCTTGGTGGTACAGTGGTTGAGAGTCTGCCTTCTGATACAGAGGACACAGCTTCCATCCCTGGTAGGGGAACTAGGATGCTACATGCTGAGGGGGAACTAAGCCTATGAGGCAACCACCAAGCCCTTGCACTATGGATCCCGGGTGCCACAAAGAGGATCTTGCATGCTGCTGCTAAGACCCAATGCAACCAAATAAGTACATTTTTTTTTTTAATTCAGCACAAAGTCCAGTTTTGAAAAATCATTAAGCATGCATTCTAAGTACACGAACAGGTATTTCTTGAAATATAACGCATATGATGATTACAGAAATAGCTAAATTCAATAAAAACAGAAAACTGCTATACTGAACAAGCAAAAACAAACAAACAAACAAAAACCAGTTTCTCTTTCCCCTGTCCACTCACTGCCCAACCTCAAAAAAAAAAAAAAAGAAAAGAAAAAAAAAAAGAAAAAGAATGAGTCTTTCCATTTTAAGTGAAGTGAGGTCGCTCAGTCATGTCCGACTCTTTGAGACCCCATGGACTGTAGCCTACCAGGCTCCTCCATCCGTGGGATTTTCCAGGCAAGAGTACTGGAGACCTAGCAAAAAACCTGGATACCGTGCCCATAGGAAATGGCTTTTTCTGCATTCTCTTAAAAGCAGCCTATGATGTACACCACCAACACACTATTATCAGAGCTCCTTTAATTATTGCCAGAGAAGCAAAAAGTATTACTTATCCTGAAGAAATAAATGTAAGCAAAGCATATGTCTCGGAAGAAACCCATATTTGTAAATATTAGCAAACAATTATAGATAAAATTAAAGTTTCCCAGGTGGCACTAGTAGTAAAGAACCCACCTGCCAATGCAGGAGACATAAGAGACCTAAGTTCAATCCCTGGGTAAGGAGGATCCCCTGGAGGAGGGAACAGCAACCCACTCCAGTGTTCTTGCCTGGAGAAGCCCATGGCCAGAGGATCCTGGTGGGCTACAGTCCTAGGGTAGCAAAGAGTCAGACAAGACTGAAGTAACTTAGCACACATGCAGGCATAGATAAAATTGCTTGATATTTGGGGGAAGTTAATAGTATGAAAGGGGAAAAAAAACTTTCAAGGAAAGAACAAAGAATGCTGGGAAAATAGCAGAATTTTATGTGAATAAAATTAGTACTCTCAAAGTAACTTAAATAACATCTCATGCAAAACCAATATTAAGCTGTTATCAATAAGATTGGCCAGATTTTTTTAAAAAAAAAACTAAATAATACAACTTTTTGAAGCAAAAAATCCTGAGTGGCAATTAAGCTACCAGGGAAGCCCCAAATTTATTACAGAAAGTCAAATAGATTTTAAAATGTGAAAAAGTAATGCACAGGGACAATTGATTCAATCCAATAGAAGTTACAGAGAGAGAGAAAGGAGATAAATAGGACAGGGGAAAAAAAAATCCCTGTGCTAATGAATTTCATAAATCTTCAATACAGAATACTTACATATTCTGTCATAGGAAGAGGAAAAACAGAAAGCAAAAAGTCATGTGTTTACATACATCTTGGTGTGCTTACTAAATACAGAGATCATAGAAACATTGTTCATGGGAGTCTTTGGGGAAGGAATTAATTCCAGTCCAGGAGACTAAAAGATGAGTCTGGAGAATTCTATGAGAGCAGAAATAAAGGAAGCATTCATAACAAAACAAGATATGTCATAAGTGCAAAAAAATAAACTTAGAGTCCCCAGGGGTCAGATAATTTGAACAGCAAAATAAGTAGCAGCAACACTAATTATAACCCATCAGATGAATATATATAAAATTATACTGCTATTAATACATGAATAAATAGATAGAGGAGAAGGGACAACTCTATCTTATTGAAGAATCCCATCCATTTATTTTGAAAGAAATGAGGAAAAATAGAACACCATCATTAGAACACCGCTGTTGTAATTGTTGCAAGACAAGAACTTGAAGAGACAAAATCACTGCAACATCTCAACCTGTCTCTTTCAAAATGCCTATTAATTGCAAAGGGAAAAGTAGTCATTTTGCAGTGGAAGAAGCCAGAAAATACTATGATGGAAGTGACTTAAAGGGCACTAGTGGCATGTATATAAAATCTGGTAGGAAAAGTAGCTTACATTATAATTGTAAGATACATAAAATTTAAGTTGGAAGAGAGTCTGAGATTTAGGCCAAAGATGTGTGAGTTACAAAAGGAGTAAATTTATCTTTAAATGTTGATTCCCTTAGACTTATAGCAAACCTTACCCCAAAATCACTGAATTAATTAAAAGAATCTTCAGGCAGATAGAGAAAACATTAAATTTTCAGTAGTCAATAATCCTGTTCTCTGTCATTCTCCTTAAATTTATGAAGAATAATTCTTTGTTAGTAAAATGAGTTGAAGTAACTCAAATAAAAGATCAAGTATATCTTTTTGGTTTATAGAAACATAATAATTAAATAGCTGTGCAATTTTTCTGTTTTAAAATTTGAGGGGACTTTTTTTTTCTCCTTTTGTATATTACACATACAAACTCCAGTAAACAGATTCCAACCTGCTGGAAAACCAGTATATTCTTTAGATACCTTAGAGTTAGCATCAGATTTTTGGCCTTTAATTGGCAGGATTTTCCATTTTATATCACAATTTGTATCACAATTCTATAACAATTCTATAACAACCCATGGAGTCAATCATGAATTCTGTGAAGAAAAGATGTGGAACCAAATCTTAAAATTCATTTTATGTCTTTGGCATAGATGATAAACCATGTAAGGATTTATTCTTAATATTAAACTATGTGAACCTAGGCAGTGTATTAAAAAGCAGAGACATCATTTTACTCACAAAGGTTCACATAGTCAAAGCTATAGTTTTTCCAGTTGTCATGTATGGATGTGAGAGTTGGACCATACAGAAGGCTGAGTTCTGAAGAACTGGTGCTTTTGAACTGTGGTGCTGGAAAAGATTTTTGAGAGTCTCTTGGACTGCAAGATCAAATCAGTCAATCCTGAAGGAAATTAATCCTGAATACTCATTGGAAGGACTGAGGGGGAAGCTGAAGCTCTAATACTTTGGCAACCTGATATGAAGAGCTGACTCACTGGAAAATATCCTGATGTTGGGAAAGATTGAGGGCAGGAGAAAAAGCGGTCAGCAGACATTGAGATGGCTGGATGGCATCATCAACTCAATGGACATGAGTTTGAGCAAACTCCGGGTGATGGTGAAGGACAGGAAAGCCTGGTGTACTGCAGTCCGTGATCACAGAGTCTAACACCACTGAGTGACTTAACAAAAACAACAACATGAGCCTTTCCCCCAGGTAGGTGTATATTTCTCCTAATTTTGCAAAGGTATTCAATTCAATCTAAAGACACTATAAATCTATTTCAAGTTATATTCTACCTGCTATTCTATACTACCAGATATTTTATATGAGGTTCCTTGCCATTTTTCTAAAACTGAACTATATCTCCTGCTTTAGAAAGGCCTTGAATCACATTGCCTACTATGATGATATATCTTTGAATTTAATATAAGTTGTTCTACCAACAGAATATAATGTTATCAAAAAATATGGTAGATGCCATAATAACTCAATCATTTCAAAGAAGAAACAAGCAGGCATGAATTTATTTTGGAGTAAAATAATAACTTGGCAAAGAACATACCTAGGAACAGACATACTAAATCATTTGATTGAAATTTGGATACCATAAAAGCTAGCATCAAAGAATTTTAAGTCAAGCAATTTAGGTTTATTTGTTTTGGCTAATTGAAACATTTTTTCTCTGTTCCTTAACCAATAAAATGCATTATTAAATGGGTAGAGTTAATTTTATGCTTGTAATAAAAAATTACTAAATTATAAATTTAGCTTTGGTTTCAAAATCTTTAAAAACAATAAAAATTTAACACTATTTCTTTTGATTATATGTGGTTTGAATATGCATGTATTGTGCTTAGTCGCTCAGTTGTATCTGACTCTGTGCCTCCCATGGCTGTAGCCCTCTGTCCATGGGATTCTCCGGACAAGGATACTGGAGTAGGTTGCCATTCCCTTTTCCAGCAAATCTTCCCACCCCAGGGATCAAACCCAGTTTTCCCACATACAGGTGGATTCTTTACCATCTGAGCCACCAGGGAAGACCTATGAATATGCATATATATGTACAAGTATACACATATATGTGAAGAAATACAAACTATGAAACTTTTTGGTTCGAATAATATATTGCTTTTTTTCCCCCTTAACAAAATTTGGGAAAGTGAAAGAAAGTGAAGTTGCTCAGTCCTGTCCGACTCTTTGCGATCCCATGGACTGTAGCCTATCAGGCTCCTCCATCCATGGGATTTTCCAGGCAAGAGTGCTGGAATGGATTGCCGTTTCCTTCTCCAAACAAAATGTGGGATCCCCTCTTAAATCCTAGTGCCTAATTCTTCTGCATTCCTTTGCAGCAATAGATTTCAATGGGTACTCTTCTACTTGGGCTCCAGTATTGCTGCAGACAGTGACAACAACCATGAAATTAAAAGATATATACTCCTTGGAAGAAAAGTCATGACAAACTTGGACAGCATGTTAAAAAGCAGAGGTATCACTTTGCCGACAAAATTCCATATAGTCAAAGCAGTGGTTTTTCCAATAGTCATGTACAGATGTGAGACTGGACCATAAAGAATGCTAAGTTTGAAGAAATGGTGCTTTTGAACTGTGGTGCTGGGGGTGATATTTACGAGTCCTTTGAGTTTGAGAGAACTCTGGGAGTTGGTGATGGACAGGGAGGCCTGGCGTGCTGCAATTCATGGGGTTGCAAAGAGTCTGACACGACTGAGCGACTGAACTGAACTGGACAGCTAGAAGATCAAACCAGTCAATCCTGAAGGAAATCATGCCTTAATACTCATTGGAAATACTCATTGGAAGGACTGACACTAAAGCTGAAGCTCCAATACTTCAACCACCTGATGTGAACAGTTGACTCATTGGAAAAAACCCTGACGCTGGGAAAGCCTGAGGGTAAGAGGAGAAGGGGCATCAGAGGATGAGATGGGTGGATGGCATCATCAACCCAATGGGCATAAGTTTGAACAAACTAAGGGAGATAGTGAAGGACTGGAAAGACTGGTGTGCTGCAGTCCATGGGGTTGCAAAGAGTCAGACATGACTGAGGGACTGAAAAACAATTCTTCTTTTCTAATAACAAATATTGATTTGGTAAGTCTAATATGTATAGGTTTTCATCAGTTGTCTTTGTTTATTCAACAAATTCTCATAATAACCCCTTTTCTGTGGACATAATAGATTTTAATGCGTTATACAGATGATGAAAGTATAACTCAGATGCTAAAGAAAATCATTCATAGTAAAACTAATTGTTTGAAGTAAAAAGGCAAGACTTCAGTCAGGATATCTCAATCCACAGTATATTGATAATTACAGAATTGTGACTCAATCCATATTTCTCACAAATACAAGTACCTTTTAGCTTAAATATGGCATCCTCAGTTTTGTTTGCATTTTTAAACTATTTTATAAGGATGCGAGAATTGGACCATGAAGAAGGCTGAGTGCTGAAGAATTGGTGCTTTCAAACTCTGGTGCCTGAGAGTCGCTTGGATTGCAAGAAGATCGTAATAGTCAATTCTAAAGGAAATGAGTCCTGAATATTCATAAAAGGACTAATGCTGAACTGAAGCTTCAATACTTGGCCACCTGATGGGAAGAACCAACTCACTGGAAAAGATCCTGATGCTGGGAAAGACTGAAGGCAAAAGGAGAAGAGGGGGACAGAGGATGAGAAGAATATGTAACATCACTGACTCAATGGACGTGAGTTTGAGCAAACTCTGTGAGATAGTGAAGAACAGGGAAGTCTGGAGCTTTGCAGTCCATGGGGTCGCAAAAAGTAGGACACAACTTGTGGACTAAACAATAATAATGCCAAAATTTTTAACTTTCTCCTTGTCCCCTACCATTAGGCAAACACCAAAACCCGATATCAGCTAAGTGTCATATTAATGCTTGGGTTATAAATAACCGGGAATATAGGTGTTAAAATTGCTCTATTGGATACACTGTAACCTGGCACCAGGAAGAGTGAGCTGACTCAAGATAGGTCTAGTAAAGTTGAAACTCAATTCTCAGAGGCAGAAACTGAAAAAGGGGTAAAAGACAAGAAATGATTCTGAGATAAAAACATGTAGTGAATCTTCAAGGATGGTTTGACTGAGTTCAGTTCAGTTTAGTCGCTCAGTCGTGTCCGACTGTTTGCAACCCCATCAATCACAGCACGCTAGGACTCTCTGTCCATTACCATCTCCCAGAATTCACTCAAACTTATGTCCATCGAGTCAGTGATGCCATCCAGGCATCTCATCCTCTGTCATCCCCACCTTCTCCTCCTGCCGCCAATCCCTCCCAGCATCAGAGTCTTTTCCAATCAGTCAACTCTTTACATGAGATTGCCAAAGTACTGGAGTTTCAGCTTCAACATCATTCCTTCCAAAGAACACCCAGGACTGATCTCCTTTAGAATGGACTTGTTGGATCTCCTTGCAGTCCAGGGGACTCTCAAGAGTCTTCTCCAACACTACAGTTCAAAAGTATCAATTCTTTGGCACTCAACCTTCTTCACAGTTCAGTTCTCGCATCCATACATGACTACTGGAAAAACCATAGCCTTGACTAGACAGACATTTGTTGGCAAAGTAATGTCTCTGCTTTTGAATATGCTATCTAGGTTGGTCATAACTTTTCTTCCAAGGAGTAAGTGTCTTTTAATTTCATGGCTGCAATCACCATCTGCAGTGATTTTGGAGACCCAAAAAATAAAGTATGACACTGTTTCCACTGTTTCCCTATCTATTTCCCATGAAGTGATGGGACCGGCTGGCATGATCTTTGTTTTCTGAATGTTGAGCTTTAAGCCAACTTTTTCACTCTCCTCTTTCACTTTCATCAAGAGACTTTTTAGTTTATCTTCACTTTCTGCCATAAGGGTGGTGTCATCTGCATATCTGAGGTTCTTGATACTTCTTCCAACAATCTTCACTCCAGCTTGTGTTTCATCTAGTCCAACGTTTCTCATGATGTACTCTGCATAGAAGTTAAATAAGCAGGGTGACAATATATAGCCTTGATATACACCTTTCCTATTTGGAACCAGGCTGTTGTTCCATGTCCAGTTCTAACTGTTGCTTCCTGACCTGCATAAAGGTTTCTCAAGAGGCAGGTCAGGCGGTCTGGTATTCCCATCTCTTTCAGAATTTTCCACAGTTTATTGTGATCCACGCAGTCGAAGGCTTTGGCATAGTCAATAAAGAAGAAATAGATGTTTTTCTGGAGCTCTCTTGCTTTTTCCATGATCCAGCGGATGTTGGCAATTTGATCTCTGGTTCCTCTGCCTTTTCTAAAACCAGTTTGAACATCTGGAATTTCACAGTTCACGTATTGCTGAAGCCTGGCTTGGAGAATTTTGAGCATTACTTTGCTAGCTTGTGAGATGAGTGCAATTGTTCAGTAGTTTGAGCATTCTTTGGCATTGTCTTTCTTTGGGATTAGAATGAATACCAAAGAAAGACTGACCTTTTCCAGTCCTGTGGTCACTGCTGAGTTTTCCAAATTTGCTGGCATATTAAGTGCAGCACTTTCACAGCATCATCTTTCAGAATTTGAAACAGCTCCACTGGAATTCCATCACCTCCACTAGCTTTATTCATAGTGATGCTTTTTAAGAGGACACATCAAACTCCAGAAGATGTATTTAAACAGAAGTTATCTGGTTAACGCTTTTATATCTCTGTTTGGAACATTATCTTCTGATCAGAACATGATTAGGACAAAATATCTTAGTATTAGACCTTTATTGGACACTACTGAGTGACTGAACTAACTGATGCAAAATGTTTTAATAATATCATCATTACCAAAGATTTCAATTCTTACTATTCAGCTAGATTTTATGTAAAAGCAGCATTCACCCCATTTTCTTCCTGAAAAACCTAAGAATGCAACATGACTTTCTAAAAAGCCTATCTTTATCCTATGGCAAAACTAAATTAATTTGGAGAACATTCTTTATTATGGACAGCATATGTTAATAAAAATATATTTAACTAAATTAAAGTGTTTCCTTTTTCATAACCAACTTCCATGCAACAAATCTATAATGTTAAGGAAACTAAACTAAAGCAACATGTATGATTGGCAAGTTGTCTTTTCAGAGTTTTCCTAGAAAAAATTTTTACATGCAAACTTACACATTTTACAACAGAAGGAGAGAGAGAGAGACCTTTCAAAAATATTTTTATTTAAGAATTGAAACAGTAATTTTTAAAAAAACTATGTCAATTTCTAGTGAAATGATGTTCCTTTTGCTATAGAGCACAGATGTAGCCAACCTAGTGAATCATGTAGCATCTGAAAAAGAGCATTATTTGTTTTAAATACTAATTCCAAAGCATGTTGTGTATGAGCAGATGTTTGTGACTTTTTGCCAAACAATTAAAAGATATTGACAACAGCTGAGTTTCGCATCTGCTTGGAAAGATCAACAAAGTGGTTGTCAAGATTTACATACTTGACAATTGGTCACTGGGCACAACAATCTTCATGAACTAAGACTATTCACACGTATTCCATTGTCCTCATGTAAAAAAAGAAACAAATACAGATTATTGAAAATCAGTGGTGGGTAAAGCCCAAACTCACAGTTCTGCTTTATACTGCTAGGTAAGCAGAGGTACACTCAGTACAAATGAGGAGCCTAGCTGTGGCTAACTATCACAGAAATTATTGTACCTGGAGAAACTCCTAGAATATCATGTATCTCTGTATATCTCAGTATTTTTGTTGAAATATCTGTCTTCACTAATCATATATACATTGAATTAGATATACTTGTTTATCCTAAAGATACTTACTCAATGTTAGCATTTCCTTAAAGGAAAAGAATAAGCAAAAATAATATTGAAGTGAAGAGGACAAAGGGATATTTATACTAAGAAAAATACTGACATATTTTATATGTTCTATATTATAACAAAATTATTACATACTGGAAATGTAATCTAAATTTAATACATAAAAGTAAGGTAATTTCTTTAAATGTTACACAATTTTAAGGCTAATAAAACTACATGTTAGACAAATTATTTCATCTTTATGTCTTAGAATATTAATAATTTGTCTCAGTTATGTTATTGTTTTTATAGGACTTTTTATACAATGAAGAATTTTAGTAAATATTCAAATTATTTTGAAAGCAAGCACATATACATATAAGTGTATATGTACATATAGATAAATACAAATATATAAACATAAATATACTTTGGTCACATTCATGTTAGAATTACAATTTTCACTAAATTATTTATTATTCAACAATACCTACTGATTGCTTTCTATATGTCAGGTTCTATTGTGGGTGCCTGGAACAGAGTTTCAGTCGTTGCTGAAAGGAAGGAAGACAAGTACATATTTAGCATAATTTCAGATAATGACAAAAATGCAATGAAAATTAGGCAGAGTAAAACAGTGGAAAGTGGTGGCAGGGTGGAACATTTTTCTTTGGATAGAATTCTCAAAAGAAACATATTTGATGAGAGAAAATTTAAGGGGCGATATGACAATGATACTTCCAACCTTGAATAGTCACTGGAAAGACCAATGCTGAAGCTGAAACTCCAATACTTTGGCCATCTGATGCAAAGAGCCAACTCATTAGAAAAGTCCCTGATGCTGAAAAGATTGAAGGAAGAAGGAGAAGAGGGCAACAGACGATGAGATGGTTGGATGGCATCACCAAATCAATGAACTTGAGCTTGGATGAACTCTGGGAGATGGTGAGGGACAGAGAAGCCTGACGTGCTGAAGTCCATTGGGTTGCAAAGAGTCAGACATGAGTTGGTGGCTGAACAACAACATAACAGAAATAAGTAAGTTAGCTACGTGATTGTCTAGAGGAAGTGGCTTCAGGGTAAAGATTATTGCTCAGTGAATGCATGCTCAGTTGCATGCAACTCTTTGAGGCCCCATGACCTATAAGCCCACCAAGTTCCTCTGTCCATGGAATTATCCAGGCAAGAATATTGGAATGAGTTGTTGTTTCCCACTCTAGGGAATCTTCCCTATTCAGGGATCAAACTTGTGTCTCCTGAACTGGCAGGAGGATTCTTTACCACTGAGCCACCTGGGGCTCAAAAATTAACAACTGGAAATTAAAAAGCTGCACCTTTCTAAGCCAGTGTGAGAAAAAAAAAAATCAAAAACAGTATGATAAGAGCACCATAAACAAGAGGAGTGTTATGTAAGATGAAGTTGGAAAAATAAGATAGTGAGTCTTTCTAGAACATGAAATGACATTCTATAAGCTCCTTCTTTGATCCATCTAGGACTTCAACTCCATTACCTAAAATCTGGGAGTCTACTGTTCTTGTGTGTTCCCTTTTCCAATATTATGGGCTGAAACTCTCAAGCCAGTGGCAATCATTGGCTCATTTTGCTTCTTTTATTTATTTATGTCTCAAGTCTCAGGAGTTGGTATACTTCATTGCCTGATATCTAGTTACTTGAAGACTACTGTTTCACGTATATTGTCCAATTGAAAAAAATATGTTTCAGGTGGGAGGACAAATTGAGACACTCTATTTTTGTCAGAAAGTGAAAGTTGAATCAGAAGTCAAAAACATTTGAAATGTCAGCAGCAACTTATTTTGAAATGAAATTCTAAAACACTAAGTTACTGTAACATTAAAAAGAATAAAATAGCCAGGAATAATTTAATAAAATATATATAAGATGGCTATACTTAACAATTATAAAATTTAGCTGATAAAAAACAAATAAGGCCATAAAAACACAGAGGTACATTTGTTTGTGTATTGGGACAATCAGCATTATGTCATTGTTTTCTAATTTGATGTATGGTTTATTATAATTCCAATACTTTTCTCAGCAGATTTTCTTGGGATAGACATTGACCAGCTGAAATGTGTGTGAAAACACAATGAATATAAGGTATACAAGCGGGGTTCAGGATGGGGAACACGTGTACACCCTTGGTGGATTCATGTTGATGTATGGCAAAACCAATACAATATTGTAAAGCAATTAGCCTCCAATTAAAATAAATAAATTTAAGTTTAAAAAAGATTTTAAAAAAGGGAGATTTAATTTCTGGCTTGAGAAAAAAAAGAAAAAATATGTCTACAAAGTAATCATGTAAAATAACAAATTTGAGAAAGTCACACTTATTGATTTCCAGCCTGATATAAAGCTGTAGAAAATTAGAGAGAGTGATATCAACAGAAAGATTGACAAATAGAACAGAGTGGAATAGAGAAGCCACAAGTAGATAATGCTTCTATGATCATTTGATTTGTGACGTAATTTATTTTCTCCTTTAATTTAGCTCAAGTGCTTCAAAGAGGAAAGAAATGTCATTTTAAAAATGGTGCTAGAACAGGTAGGTAGCCACATATAACAAAAATGAACTTTGAATCCTACCTTACATAAAACGTAAAAGTTAATCTGGTATAGATCTTAAATTGAAACATTTCAGTTAAATTTATAATTTAAAAAATTATAGACTTTTGCAAATTGGGCAGAACAAAAGGTTTTTTTTTTAATTCCAAATTATATATTTTTGTTTTATTTATTCATTAATTTACCTGGAGGATAATTGCTTTACAAGTTGTGGTGGTCTCTGCAGTACATCAATGCAAATCAGTCAAAATTATATATATCTCTGCTCCCTCATGAGCCTCACTCCCTGACCCATTCCACCCCTCTATGTTAAAAAGTTGGCTTAAAGTTCAACATTCAGAAAACAAAGATCATGGCATCCGGTTCCATGACTTCACAGCAAATAGATGGGGAAACAGTGGAAACAGTGTCAGACTTTATATTTTTGGGCTCCAAAATCACTGCAGATGGTGATTGCAGCCATGAAATTAAAAGACACTTACTCCTTGGAAGGAAAGTTATGACCAACCTAGATAGCATATTCAAAAGCAGAGACATTACTTTGCCGACTAAGGTCCATCTAGTCAAGGCTCTGGTTTTTCCTGTGGTCATGTATGGATGTGAGAGTTGGACTGTGAAGAAGGCTGAGAGCCGAAGAATTGATGCTTTTGAACTGTGGTGTTGGAGAAGCCTCTTGAGAGTCCCTTGGACTGCAAGAAGGTACAACCAGTCCATTCTGAAGGAGATGGATTTCTTTGGAAGGAATGATGCTAAAGCTGAAACTCCAGTACTTTGGCCACCTCGTGAGAAGAGTTGACTCATTGGAGAAGTCTTTGATGCTGGGAAGGATTGGGGGCAGGAGGAAAAGGGAATGACAGAGGATGAGATGGCTGGATGGCATCACTGACTCAATGGACGTGAGTCTGAGTGAACTCCAGGAGTTGGTGATGGACAGGGAGGCCTGGCGTGCTGTGATTCTTGGGGTCGCAAAGAGTCGGAGAAGACTGAGTGACTGAACTGAACTGAACTGAGGTTGTCACTAAGTGCCAGGCATAAATGATATTTAAAAATAATAAGCTAGACAAAATCCAGAGAAAAAAATTAAATGTCGTATAAAAGATTAGCTCTAAGCCAAACAAATATTTTTGAAACACATATTTGAAAAAGACTGTTGTTCAAGATGTACATAATAAAAACCCCAGTAGCCTAATAAAATAAGCTAGAGACTTTAAAAGACACTTCACAAAGAATATACCTGAGTGGACAGCAAAGCATACACACACAACAATATTCAAAATTTTATTATACTTGGAATTGCAAATTTAGATAATAAGGACATATCAGTATATATTCATCACAATATTAAAATTATGAAGACATGGCTAGATGGGATCATGGACTCAATGGACATGAACATGAGTTAGCTCTGGGAGTTGGTGATGGACAGGGAAGCTTGGCATGCTGCAGTCCATGGAGTTGCAAAGAGTTTGATACAACTGAGTGACCGAACTGAACAATACAAAATATTAAGAACAGTCTAGAACAGTACAACATTTACTCATAATTTCTATTCATATTTATAGTAGTTTCTTAAAAAGAGAAAGCAAAGAATACGATTTGCCTCAACAATTCTTCTTTTAACATTCACTTTAAATAAATGGGAAAATTTTCCTTAAAATTATGCAAGAATGTTAAACACCAGGTTTATTAATATCAGCCCAAACTGGGTATATAGAATGAATGAACAAAATCTGATATATTTATACAATGGAATGCTGTTAATCATTAAAAATGAGTGAACTTTTGATTCACACAAAATAGATGTCTCCAAAGTGCTAAGTGAATGACCGTGCAAAGATGATATTATGTATAAATCCATTTACATGAAATTTTAAAATGAAACAATTTATGATAGAAAAAAATTAAATGTGGTTGCCTCTGTGTTTATGGGTGAGAAATAAGACTTAACAAGTTTTCTGAAGAGTTGACAGTTTTCTGAAAGGAGCAGTGACCCCACAAGGGACTGACCCAGACTTGCTCAAGAGTGTTCAGGAGTCTCCGGTGCAGGCGTTGGTCGGTGGTGGCTTGTTGCAATGTTGGGAGCACTGAGTGTAGCAGTGCATGCGTGGGATCCTTTGATGGAGGTCACCATTATCTTCATTACCTGCATCATAGTTTGAAAGTGAAGTTGCTCAGTTGTGTCCGACTCTTTGCGACCCCATGGACTGTAGCCTACCAGGCTCCTCCTTCCATGGGATTCTTCAGGCAAGAGTACTGGAGTGGGTTGCCATTTCCTTCTCCAAGGGATCTTCCCGACCCAGGGACAAAACCCGGGTCTCCTGCGTTCCAGGCAGACGCTTTAACCTCTGAGCCACCAGGGAAGCCCACCATAGTTTGGCCCTAGGTAAACAGCAGGGAGGGAACACAGCTCCACCCATCAACAGAAAATAGGATTACAGATTTACTGAGCATGGTCTTATCTATCAGAACAGGACTCACTTTCCCCCTCAGTCTATCCCATTAGAAAGCTTTCATAAGCCTCTTATCCTTCTCCATCAGAGGGCAGACAGACTGAAAATCAAAATCACAGAAAATTAATCTATCTGATCACATGGACCACAACCTTATCTAACTCAATGAAACTATGAGCCATGCCTTCTAGGGCCACCCAAGATAGGCAGGTCATGGTGAAGAGTTCTGACAAAATGTGGTCCGTTGGAAATGGGAATGGCAAACCACTTCAGCATTCCTGCCTTGAGAACCCCATGAACAGTATGAAAAGGCAAAAAGACAGAACACAGAGAGATAAACCCCTTAGGTCAGTAGGTGTCCAATATGCTACTAGAGATCAGTGGAGAAAGAACTCCAGAAAGAAGGAACAGACAGAGCCAAAGCAAAAACAAAACCCAGTTGCGGATGTGACAGGTGAGAGAAGCAAAGTCCAATGATGCAAAGAACTACTGCACAGGCACCTGGAATGTTAGGTCCATGAATCAAGGCAAATTCAGTTCAGTTCAGTCACTCAGTCGTGTCAGACTTTCTGTGACCCCACAAATCACAGCATGCCAGGCCTCCCTGTCCATCACAAACTCCCAGACTTCACTCAGACTCAAGTCCATCAAGTCAGTGATGCCATCCAGCCATCTCATCCTCTGTCATCCCCTTCTCCTCCTGCCCCCAAGCCTCCCAGCATCAGAGTCTTTTCCAATGAGTCAACTCTTCGCATGAGGTGGCCAAAGTACTGGAGTTTCAGCTTTAACATCATTCCTTCCAAAGAAATTCCACAGTTGATCTCCTTCAGAATGGATTGGTTGGATCTCCTTGCAGGTCAAGGGACTCTCAAGAGTCTTTTCCAACACCATAGTTCAAAAGTAACAATTCTTCGGCTCTCAGCCTTCTTCACAGTCCAATTCTCACATCCATACATGACCACAGGAAAAACCAGAGCCTTGACTAGACGGATTTTAGTCGGCAAAGTAATGTCTCTGCTTTTGAATATGCTATTTAGGTTGGTCATAACTTTTCTTCCAAGGAGTAAGTGTCTTTTAATTTCATGGCTGCAATCACCATCTGCAGTGATTTTGGAGCCCAAAAATATAAAGTCTGACACTGTTTCCACTGTTTCCCCATCTATTTGCTGTGAAGTCATGGAACCAGATGCCATGATCTTCATTTTCTGAATGTTTAGATTTAAGGCAACTTTTTCACTCTCCTCTTTCACTTTCATCAAGAGGCTTTGTAGTTCGTCTTCACTTTCTGGCATAAGGGTGGTGTCATCTGCATATCTGAGGTTATTGATATTTCTCCCGGCAATCTTGATTCCAGCTTGTGTTTCTTCCAGTCCAATGTTTCTCATGATGTATGCTGCATAAGAGTTAAATAAGCAGGGTGACAATATACAGCCTTGTCGTACTCCTTTTCCTATTTGGAATCAGTCTGTTGTTCCATGTACAGTTCTAACTGTTGCTTCCTGAGCTCAAGAGGCAGGTCAGGTGGTCTGGTATTCCCATCTCTCTCAGAATTTTTCACACTTTATTGTGATCCACACAGTCAAAGGCTTTGGCATAGTCAATAAAGCAGAAATAGATGTTTTTCTGGAACTCTCTTGCTTTTTCCATGATCCAGCAGATGTTGGCAATTTGACCTCTGGTTCCTCTGCCTTTTCTAAAACCAGCTTGAACTTCAGGGAGTTCACGGTTCACGTATTGCTGAAGCCTGGCTTGGAGAATTTTGAGCATTACTTTACTAGCATGTGAGATGAGTGCAATTGTGTGATAGTTTGAGCATTCTTTGGCATTGCCTTTCTTTGGGATTGAAATGAATCCCAAAGAAAGACTGACCTTTCCCAGTCCTGTGGCCACTGGTGAGTTTTCCAAATTTGTTGGCATATTGAGTGCGGCACTTTCACAGCATCATCTTTCAGGATTTGAAACAGCTCAACTGGAATTCCATCACCTCCAGTAGCTTTGTTCATAGTGATGCTTTCTAAGGCCTACCTGACTTCACATTCCAGGATATCTGGCTCTAGATGAGTGATCACACCATCGTGATTATCCAGGTCATGAAGATCTTTTTTGTACAGTTCTTCTGTGTATTCTTACCATCTTTTCTTAATATCTTCTACTTCTGTTAGGTCCATACCATTTCTGTCCTTTTCAAGCCCATCTTTGCATGAAATATCCCCTTGGTATCTCTAATTTTCTTAAAGAGATCTCTAGTCTTTCCCATTCTGTTCTTTTCCTCTATTTCTTTGCATTGATCGCTGAAGATGGCTTTCTTATCTCTTCTTGCTATTCTTTGGAATTCTGCATTCAGATGCTTATATCTTTCCTTTTCTCCTTGGCTGGCTTTTCACTTCTCTTCTTTTCACAGCTATTTGAAAGGCTTTCCCAGACAGCCATTTTGCTTTGTTGCATTTGTTTTCCATGGGGATGATCTTGATCCCTGTCTCCTGTACACTGTCACGAACCTCATTCCATAGTTCATCATGCACTTTGTCTATCAGAACTAGGCCCTTGAATATATTTCTCACTTCCACTGTATAATCATAAGGGATTTGATTTAGGTCATAACTGAATGGTCTAGCGGTTTTCCCTACTTTCTTCAATTTAAGTCTCAATTTGTTAATAAGAAGTTCAGTATCTGAGCCACAGTCAGCTCCTGGTTTTGTTTTTGCTGACTGTGTTTACCCCACACCCAAGGTAAGAGAAACCCAGGTAAGATGGTAGGTGTTGCAAGAGGACGTCAGAGGGCAGACACACTGAAGCCATAATCACAGAAAGCTAGTCATTCTATTCACACTAAGACCACAGCCTTGTCTAACTCAATGAAATCAAACCATGCCCGCAGGGCAACCGATGATGGTTAGGTCATGGCGGAGAGAGCTGACAGAATGTGGTCCACTGGAGAAGGGAATGGCAAACCACTTCAGTATTCTTGCCTTGAGAACCCCATGAACAGTATGAAAAGGCAAAATAGTAGGATACTGAAAGAGGTACTCCCCAGGTCAGTAGGTGCCCAATATGCTACTGGAGCTCAGTGGAGAAATAACTCCAGAAAGAATGAAGGGATGAAGTCAAAGCAAAAACAATACCTAGCTGTGGATGTGACTGGTGATAGAAGCAAGGTCCGATACTGTAAAGAGCAATATTGCATAGGAACCTGGAATGTCAGGTCCATGAATCAAGGCGAATTGGAAGTGGTCAAACAGGATATGGCAAGAGTGAACATCGACATTCTAGGGATCAGTGAACTAAAGTGGACTCGAATGGGTGAATTTAACTCAGATGACCATTATATCTACTACTGTGGGCAGGAATCCCTCAAAAGAAATGGAGTAGCCATCATTGTCAACAAAAGAGTCTGAAATGCAGTACTTGGATGCAATCTCAAAAATGACAGAATGATCTCTGTTCTTTTCCAAGGCAAACCATTCAATATTACAATAATTCAAGTCTATGCCCCAACCAGTAATGCTGAAGAAGCTGAAGTTGAATGGTTCTATGAAGACCTACAAGACCTTTTAGAATTAACACCCCCAAAAGATGTCCTTTTCATTATAGGGGACTGGAATCCAAAAGTAGGAAGTCAAGAAATACCTGGAGTAACAGGCAAATTTGGTCTTGGAATGCAGAATGAAGGAGGGCAAAGACTAATAGAGTTTTGCCAAGAAAATGCACTGGTCATAGCAAACACCCTCTTCAAACAACACAAGAGAAGACTGGTCCCATCACTTCATGGCAAATAGATGGGGAACCAGTGGAAACAGTGGCTGACATTATTTTAGGGGACTCCAAAATCACTGCAGATGGGGATTGCAGCCATGAAATTAGAAGACACTTGCTCTTTGGGAGGAAAGTTATAACCAACCTAGACAGCATATTAAAAAGCAGAGACATTACTTTGCCAGCAAAAGTCCATCAAGGCTACTTTTCCAGTAGTCAATTTATGGATGTGAGATTTGGCGTATAAATAAAGCTGAGCCCTGAAGAATTGATGCTTTTGAACTGTGGTGTTGCAGAAGACTCTTGAGAGTCCCTTTGACTGCAAGGAGATCCAACCAGTCCATCCTAAAGCAAACCAGTTCTAAATATTCATTGGAAGGACTGATGCTGAAACTGAAGCTCCAATACTTTGGCCACTTCATGCGAAGAACTGACTGATTGGAAAAGACCCTGATGCTGGGAAAGATTGAAGGCAGGAGGAGAAGGGGACAACAGAGGATGCGATGGTTGGATGGCATTACCGACATGACAGACATGAGTTTGAGTGAGCTCCAGGAGTTGGTGATGGACAGGGAGCCCTGGTGTGCTGCAGTCTATAGGGTCACAAAGAATTGTACACGACTGAGTGACTGATCTGAAATGAACTGACGGTTTTCTATATCTTGATAAAGTTTGGTGTTATACAGGTATATGTATTTATGAGACCTTATATAATGAAACATTTATTTTTTTGCATTTCGTTACATTTAAGGTTTAGCTCAAAAGAAAATTAAATCTCTTGAGAATAGTGAATTGCACCTAGTTATATTCTCGGATAAGTATCATGATATCTGCAATTTATTTTTAAATGCAGAGCATAGTAAGATAAATGGTGATATATTAACTGTAGTTTTGTGTAGTGAATATGTGAATATTTATGTAAAATTACTTCAACCATACTGTATGCTTGATAAGTTTCATAATATTGGGTTGCCCCAAAATTTTATTCCCTTACTTTACTGTAAGTGGGGATTGGGTAGGGAAGAAAGTTGAAAAATTCTATAAATTCATTTTCTATGCTATCATTAAAAAATGACTATCCCATTTTCTTACATTTTCTCATTAATTTAACTCTCATGTCTCCAATTCATGGACGAATGTGGAAGTAAACAATAATTTTGCCTCCATCCTTTTATACCCATTTATGCATATGCACAATAAACAGCCCAGAATGCAGAAGTCCAGGAGCAATATCAACCTCAGTGATGCTACGATCATCAGAAATCCTTCCCTTATTCTTGATTTTGGTAAATGGCTATATCTTATTATTAGTGTCCTATATTCTTTATGTCTTCATAGTTTAAATGATTGGGGTACAATAGAAGACTGGTTGCTAGTTGCTACAACCTCTAACCACTGGGCTCTATGAATAAGTTGTATAATTGAATAAAAGAAATGCCAAACCTGCTTGCACACATTCACTATAAGCATCAAAGAATGGTTAAATTGTTTGAGGGACAAAATATAAAAATACCTCTGTTTATAAAATTTATTGTTATTTTGTACAGCTTTGATGAAAATAAACTTCAAAGATTTGTATTGAAAAGTCTACCATGTAGAAATTTAATGCAAAGTTTTCTGGTTATTTAGAGTGGCAGAATTTTAAAACTTAAAAAAGAATATTTTAATATATTAATAACATCTATTTTGCAACAATTTAGGAGAATATATTCAAGAGAAAAAGCAGCTTCATTATGATTTCTCTCTCATTTCGTTTGAGGTGCATTTCCATAATTTAGAATACTTCGTTTTAGACAATCAAACTCTTTCTTCAGAATTTCTTTTGATTTGCAAGTTCAGACTGACGATCCAAAGAACAGAAATGTGAGTATTTTTAAAAATCCCATATAAAAAAGAAAGTTATTGCCACTAAATTACATTATAAAAAATTCAAGACTTCCACAATTATGTTGCTGAACTTGGTAGGTAGTTTATCTGCTCAATCCTTGACATCATAATTTACATATGATAAGGCAGCTGTTTATATTTTACCATAATAATTTGAGTTTACATTAACCACCAAAAAACCTTTTCCAACATATACAATGTATCATACATGTGCAATTTATATATATTCAAAGTTTGCTCCTTAAGCTTACAGTATCAGTGTCATCTCCAAATTACAAAACATCAAGTGGAAGTATAGAGAGACAAAGTAATATTCCTACAGAATAAGGCAACTATTATGATGATATTAGATTCAACTTTAGGGCATCATCATCTGTGGAAATTATTGCTAAATGATAAATCTTGTGTAACACAAATATAATTAGAAATTCTGTGTATAAATGTTTTTATCACACATATATGAATTATCTAGCCCATATTTTTAAAAAGTTACATAGTACCAAAACAGTTTCTCCCAAATTGTTTGAAGGTCTAAACAATACATTATTTTTTTAAAGCATGATTTTGTATTTACTGATGCCAAATATTAAGCCAAATAAACAGCATTTGCAGATTTTCCTCTGTACAGCTTGTTAAGTGATAGCAGAAATATGTTAACAGGGAATTCCCCAGTACTCTAGAGGTTAGAACTCTGGACTTTCACTGCCAAGAGACACCAGAGACTTGGACACTCACAGGCAAGTCTGGCTCAGTCTCCCACTGGTCTCCAAGTCAAATTCTCCGGGAGTTCTCAGTATATTTGACAGTATATGTGTACTTTATTCTGTGGTGCTTTCCAATACTTCCAACAAATTTTCTGATAGTCCTAACATTTGTCCTCTATCATTTGGAGTTGGGACTGGCCACCCTCCCCTGGCACTTGGATGCCTTCACCAACCTGGAAACTCTGCATGCCACTGTTGAGGGTTTTTTATAGAGGATTCAAGCTATAGTCATATTCAATCCGTTATTAATTCAATCTCTAGCTTCCCTTCCCTAGAGGTTAAGTGATGAGGCTGAAAGTCCCAGGCTCATAATCAAAGCTTGATATTTCTGACAACAGTCTCCATCCTAACATTATCTCTCTAAGGGCCCTCCAACAGTTGTTTCATTAGAGCAAAAGAAGTGCCTTTCATCTTTATCACTCAGGGAATTCTGAGAGTTTTAGGAGCTCTGTGCCAGGAACTGGAGAAAAAGACCAAATATCTTTATATGACACCACATTTATATATACTATAGAGTGTTTAAAGTATGTTTTCCAAATCTGATATATTACTTGAAATTTGTACCAATACATAAGGGAGAAAGGGAATGGCAAATCACTTCAGTATTCTTGCCTCAAGAACCCTGTGAACAGCATTAAAAGGCAAAACAAACATGGTAACAGAAGATGAACCCCCAAGGTCAGTAGGTGTCCAATATGCTACTGGGGAAGAGCAGAGAAATAGCTCCAGAAAGAATGAAGAGGCTGGGCCAAAGCAGAAAGCATGCTCAGTTGTGGATGTGTATGTGATAAAAGTAAAGCTTGATGCTGTAAAGAATACTATTGCATAGGAATCTGGAATGTGAGGTCCATGAATCAAAGCAAATTAAAAGTGGTCAAACAGGAAATGACAAGAGTGAACATCGATATTTTAGGAATCAGTGAACTAAAATGAACAGAAAAGGGAAAATTTAATTCAGATGACCGTTATATCCATTCCTGTGGACAAGTATCCCTTAGAAGAAATGGAGTAGTCCCCATAGTCAACAAAAAATTTGAAATGCAGTAGTTGGATTAAAGCTCAACATTCAGAAAACGAAGATCATGACATCCGGTCCCATCACTCCATGGGAAATAGATGGAGAAACAGTGGAAACACTGTCAGACTTTATTTTGGGGGGCTCCAAAATCACTGCAGATGGTGACTGCAGCCATGAAATTAAAAGACACTTACTCCTTGGAAGAAAACTTATGACCAATCTAAATAGCATATTCAAACACAGAGACATTACTTTGCCGACTAAGGTCCGTCTAGTCAAGGCTATGGTTTTCCCAGCGGTCATGTATTGATGTGAGAGTTGGACTGTGAAGAAGGGTGAGTGGCAAAGAATTGATGCTTTTGAACTGTGGTGTTGGAGAAGACTCTTGAGAGTCCCTTGGACTGCAAGGAGATCCAACCAGTCCATTCTGAAGGAGATCAGCCCTGGGATTTCTTTGGAACGGATGATGCTAAAACTAAACTCCAGTACTTTGGCCACCCCGTGTGAAGAGTTGACTCATTGGAAAAGACTCTGATGCTGGGAGGGATTGGGTGCATGAGGAGAAGGGGATGACAAAGGATGAGATGGCTGGATGGCATCACTGACTCGATGGACATGAGTCTGAGTGACCTCCGCGAGTTGGTGATGGACAGGGAGGCCTGGCATGCTGCAATTCATGGGGTCGCAAAGAGTCAGACACGACCGAGCGACTGAACTGAACTGAACTGAACTGAACTGAATTGGGTGTAATCTCAAAAACACAGAATGATCTCTCTTTGCTTCCAAGACAACCAATCAAAATCTCAGTAAGCCAAGCCCATACCCCAACCACTGATACTGAAGAAGCTGAAGTTGAATGGTTCTATGAAGGTCAACAAGACCTTCTAGAACTAACATACACACACACAGACAAAAGATGTCCTTTCCATCATAGGGGATTGAAATGCAAAAGTAGGAACTCAAGAGATACCTACAGTAACAGGAATGTTTGGTCTTGGAGTACAAAATAAAGTAGGGTAGAAGCTAACTCTCTCTGGCAAAGAAACACACTGGTCATAGAAAACTCCCTCTTCCAACAAAACAAGAGACAATTCTACACATAGACATCATCAGATGGTCAATACTGAAATACTGATTATATTCTTTTCAGACTAAGATGGAGAAGCTCTATACAGTCAGTGAAAACAACACCTGGAGCTGACTGTGGCTCAGATCATGAGCTCCTTACTGCAAAATTCATGCCTAAATTTAAGATAATAGGAGAAACTGTTCAATGATTCTGGTATGACCTAAATCAAATCCTTTATGATTATACAGTAAAGGTGACAAATAAATTCATGTTATTTGATCTGGTCGAGAGAATGCTTGAAAATCGATGGACAGAAATTCGTATGGGACGTGGTGACCAAAACCGAACCCATCCCAAAAAAACAGAAATACAAGTAGCCAAAGCTATTGTCTGAGGAGGCCTTGCAAATATGAAAAAAGAAGAAAAGTGAAATACAAAGCAAAAAAAATGAAGGATATACCCAACTGGATGCAGAGTTCCAAAGTAGAGCAAGGGGAGAGAAGAAAGACTTCTCAAGTGACAAATGCAAAGAAATAGAGGAAAAAAGTAGAATAGGGAAGACTAGAGATCTCTTCAAGAAATTGGAGATACTAAGGGAAAATTTCACTCAAAAATGGGCAAAATAAAGGATAGAATCCACAAGGATCTAATAAAAGCAAAAGAGATTAAGAAGTGGGAGCAAGAATACACAGAACTATACAATAATGACCCAGATAACCACAAGGGTATAGACACTCACCTAGAAACACACATCCTGGAGTGTGAAGTCAAGTGGGCCTTCAGTTGAGTCCAGTTCAGTTGCTCAGTCATGTCCACCTCTTCAGAACCCCAAGGACCACAGCATCCCAGGCCTCTCTGTCCATCACTAACTCCCGGAGTTCACTGAAACTCATCTCCGTTGAGTTGGTGATGCCATCCAACTATCTCATTCTCTGATGTCCCCTTCTCCTCCTGCCTTCAATCTTCCCCAGCATCAGAGTCTTTTCCAGTGAGCCAACTCTTTGCATAAGATGGCCAAAGTACTGGAGTTTCAGCTTCAACATCAATCCTTCCAATGAAAACTCATGACTGATCTCCTTTAAGATGGACTGGCTGGATTTCCTTGCAATCCAAGGGACTCTCAAGAGTCTTCTCAAACACCACAGTTCAAAAGCATCAATTCTTTGGCTCTCAGCTTTCTTTATAGTTCAACTCTCACATCCATACATGACTACTGGAATAACCATAATTTGGACAAGATGGACCTTTGTTGGAACCTGATGGACTCTAAGACCACGTGGGCCTTAGGAAGCTTTACTATGAACAAATCCAGTGGAGATGATTTAATTCCAGCTAATCTATTTAAAACCTTAAAAGGTGATGCTGTTAAAGTGCTACACTCAATATGCCAGCAAGTTTGAAAAAGTCAGCAATGGCTGCAGGACTGGAAAATGTCAGTTTTCATTTCAATCCCAAACAAGGGCAATGCGACCTTGTTCAAACTACCATACAATTGTGCTCCTGTCATATGCCAGCAAAGTAATCTTCAAAATCCTTCATACTAGGCTTTAACAGTACGTGAATCAAAAACTTCTAGATGTACAAGCTCGATTTAGAAAAGGCAGAGGAACCGGAGATCAAATTGCCAACGTCTGTGGATCATAGAAAAAAACAAGGTAGACTCCAGGAAAACATCTACTTCTGCTTCACTGACTATGCTAAATCCTTTGTGTGAATCACGACGAACTATGGAAAATTCTTAAAGAGGTGGAAATACCAGACAACCTCACCTGCCTCCTAAGAAATCTGTATGCAGATCAAGAAGCAACAGTTAGAACTAGACACGGAACAAGGCTCTGTTTCCAAATTGGGAAAGGAATACATCAAGGCTGTATATTGTCACTCTGCTTATTTAACTTATATGCAGAGTACATCAAACAAAATGCCGGGATGGATGAAGCACAAGCTGGAATCAAGATTGCTGTGAGAAATATCAATATCCTCAGATATCCAGGTGACAGCACCATTACTGCAGAAAGCAAATAGAAATAAAGAGCTTCTTAATCAGAGTGTAAGAGGAGAGTGAAAAAGATGGCTTAAAACTCAACATTCAAAAAACTATATGGGCATCTGATCCCATCACTTCATTGTAAATAGGTGGGAAAAAAGTGGAAACTGACAAGTTTTCTTTTCTTCAGCTCCAAAATCATTGTGGATGGTAACTGCAGCCAGGAAATTAAAAGACACTTGCTCCTTGGAAGAAAAGTTATGACAAACCTAGAATATTAAAAAGCATATTAAAGAGCAGAGACATCACTTTTCTGACAAAGGTCTCCACATAGTCAAAACTGTGCTTTATCTAGTAGTCATGTACACATGTGAAGAGTTGAATCATAAAGAAGGTTGAGCAAGGAAGACTTGATGTTTTTGAATTGTGGTGCTGGAGAAGACTCTTGACAGTCCCTTGGACAGCAAGGAGCTTAAACCAGTCAATCCTAAAGGAAATCAACCCTGAATATTCATTGGAAGGACTGATGCTGAAGCATCAATATTTCGGCCACCTGATATGAAGAGCCAACTCATTGGAAAAGACCCTGATGCTGGGAAAGATTGAAGGCAGGAGGAGAAGGGGGTGACAGATAATGCGATGATTGGATGGCATCACTGACTTAATGAACATAAGTTTAAGCAAACTTCAGGAGATAGAGAACAGGGAATACTGATGTACTACAGTCCATGGGGTCCCAAAGAGTTGGACATAACTCAGTTACTGAAAAAAAACATAAAATGTTTTTGCAGTGACTGATATCCTTTGTGGGGGTGGTGGTGGGAGGGCTTCCCTTGTGGTTCAGGTGGTAAAGAATCCACCTGCAGTGTGGGAGACCTGGCTTCAATCCCTGGGTTGGAAAGATTTCCTGGAGAAGGGAAAAGTTACCCACTCCAGTTTTCTGGCATGGAGAATTCCATGGACTGTATAATCCATGGGGTTGGTAATAGACACGACTAAGCAACTTTCCCTTTCATTTTTATTTTCATATCCTTTTTAATCACTAACTTTGATCTTTTGACATTTATTGTTTATGAAAACATGATTTATAAGTCACACACAATTAAAAATTGGGGAAAATATAAGTCCTAAGAATCTGATTCAAGCATTAAGATACATATCAGTTCAGTTCAGTTCAGTCCAGTCACTTGGTCGTGTGTGACTCTTTGTGACCCCATGAATCTCAGCATGCCAGGCCTCCCTGTCCATCAGCAACTCGCAAAGGTCACTCAGACTAACGTCCATTGAGTCCGTGATGCCATCCAGCCATCTCATCCTCTGTTGTCCCCTTCTCCTCCTGCCTCCAGTCCCTCCAAGCAGCAGGGTCTTTTCCAATGAGTCAACTCTTTGCATGAGGTGGCCAAAGTACTGGGGTTTCAGCTTTAGCATCATTCCTTCCAAAGAAATCCCAGGGCTGATCTCCTTCAGAATGGACTGGTTGGATCTCCTTGCAGTCCAAAGGACTCTCAAGAGTCTTCTCCAACACCAAAGTTCAAAAGCATCTACGGATGGCTAACAAACACATGAAAAGATGCTCAACATCACTCATTATTAGAGAAATGCAAATCAAAACCACAATGAGGTACCACTTCACACCAGTCAGAATGGCTGCGATCCAAAAATCTGCAAGCAATAAATGCTGGAGAGGGTGTGGAGAAAAGGGAACCCTCCTACACTGTTGGTGGGAATGCAAACTAGTACAGCCACTATGGAGAACGGTGTGGAGATTCCTTAAAAAATTGCAAATAGAACTACCTTATGACCCAGCAATCCCACTGCTGGGCATACACACCGAGGAAACCAGAATTGAAAGAGACACATGTACCCCAATGTTCATTGCAGCACTGTTTATAATAGCCAGGACATGGAAACAACCTAGATGTCCATCAGCAGATGAATGGATAAGAAAGCTGTGGTACATATACACAATGGAGTATTACTCAGCCGTTAAAAAGAATTCATTTGAATCAGTTCTGATGAGATGGATGAAACTGGAGCCTAATATACAGAGTGAAGTAAGCCAGAAAGAAAAACACCAATACAGTATACTAACACATATATATGGAATTTAGGAAGATGGCAATGACGACCCTGTATGCAAGACAGGGAAAGAGACACAGATGTGTATAACGGACTTTTGGACTCAGAGGGAGAGGGAGAGGGTGGGATGATTTGGGAGAATGACATTCTAACATGTATACTATCATGTGAATTGAATCGCCAGTCTATGTCTGACGCAGGATGCAGCATGCTTGGGGCTGGTGCATGGGGATGACCCAGAAAGTTGTTATGGGGAGGGAGGTGGGAGGGGGGTTCATGTTTGGGAATGCATGTAAGAATTAAAGATTTTAAAATTTAAAAAATAAAAAACTAAAAAAAAAAAAACAAAAAAACAAAAGCATCCATTCTTTGGTGCTCAGCCTTCTTCACAGTACAACTCTCACAACCATACACGACCACTGGAAAAACCATAGCTTTGACTAGATGGACCTTTGTTGGCAAAGAAATGTTTCTGCTTTTGAATATGCTATCTAGGTTGGTCATAAGTTTTCTTCCAAAGACCAAGCGTCCTTTAATTTCATGGCTGCTATCATTATCTGCAGTGATTTTGGAGCGCAAAAAAAAATAATGTGAGCCACTGTTTTCACTGTTTCCCCAACTATTTCCCATGAAGCGATGGGACCAGATGCCATGATCTTCGTTTTCTGAATGTTGAGCTTTAAGCCAACTTTTTCACCATCCTCTTTCACTTTCATCAAGAGGCTCCTTAGTTCCTCTTCACTTTCTGCCATAGGGTGGTGTCATCTGCCTATTTGAGGTTACTGATATTTCTCCTGGCCATCTTGATTCCAGCTGGTGCTTCTTCAAGCCCAGGATTTCTCATGATGTACACTGCATATAAGTTAAATAAGCAGGGTGACAATATATAGCCTTGACATATTCCTTTTCCTATTTGGAACCAGTCTGTTGTTCCATGTCCAGTTCTAACTGTTGCTTCATGACCTGCATATAGGTTTTTCAAGAGGCAGGTTAGGTGGTCTGGTATTCCCATCTCCTTCAGAATTTTCCATAGTTTATTATGATCCACACAGTCAAAGGCTTTGGCATAGTCAATAAAGCAGAAATCTATGTTTTTCTGGAACTCTCTTGCTTTTTCCATGATCCAGTGGATGTTGGCAATTTGATCTCTGGTTCCTCAGCCTTTTCTAAAACCAGCTTGAACATCTGGAAGTTCATGGTTCACATGAACTGAAGCCTGGCTTGGAGAATTTTGAGCATTACTTTACTAGCATGTGAGATGAGTGCAATTGTGTAGTAGTTTGAGCATTCTTTGGCATTGCCTTTCTTTGGGATTGAAATGAAAACTGACCTTTTCCAGTCCTGTGGTCACTGCTGAGTTTTCCAAATTTGCTGGCATATTGAGTGCAGCACTTTCACAGCATCATCTTTCAGGATTTGAAACAGCTCAACTGGAATTCCATCACCTCCACTAGCTTTGTTCATAGTGATGCTTTCTAAGGCCCACTTGACCTCACATTCCAGGATGTCTGGCTCTAGGTGAGTGATCATACCATCGTGAATATCTTAGTTGTGAAAATCTATTTTGTACAGTTCTTCTGTGTACTCTTGCCACCTCTTCTTAATATCGTCTTCTTCTGTTAGGTCTATACCATTTCTGTCCTTTACTGAGCCCATCTTTGCATGAAATGTTCCCTTAATATCTCTAATTTTCTTGAAGAGCTGTTTAGCCTTTCCATAAGATATCTATACCCTCTGAGAATGTTTCTCAACTATTAAGTAATGCATTGGTTTAATATATGATGAGGAATCCATGAAGGCAACTGAAGAAATGTTATAGGATGTGTAAAAATTAAAGAGAAAATAAGAATAGATGAAGAATATCTGAGAATTGAATTAAACTTAAACGGGGTAGGAAAATTTCATGATTATGAAGAAAATGATAAATGATAAATAAAATGATAAATAAAAATTAAAAAAAAGAAAATGATAAAAGTTTCCAACATCTTCAGTGACTGACAGTGAAACATGTACTAGTGACAAAGCAGGGTTGTGTGTCGTGTAACCAGATGATGCAAGATAATTTTTAACTCAAAACTGTACAAATATAATTTTGAGAATATGCCCAGGAACCAGGCAGGACATGACCAGATGGTACTCTGATTGTGCTGAAGGACTCTGAACATGTTCTTTGGTCTCTGCCTGGAGTTATGAAGGCGTAACTCATGTTTTACACCATTTGAAGTGCATAAAAGATTCATAAGGTTCCAGACCTGGCCTGGGGATTAGAATACTCAAGTATAGATAATTAAAATACCCTTAAATTAACATAATAATATTTTATGATAGCCAAATACCTGCCCCTTAGCCACTTAGTTAGCGTACAGTTTCTTCTTCTTCAGATTGGTCTCACTATTTTATGACTACTTATTTTCTCCCTTAGTGCACTAAATTCATGGTCTATGCCATGGTTCTAACTCAGAGCTACAGAGTGGTTAGTGATTTGTAGTAATTCCTCATCTATACACTTCTTAATTTGAGTTGGTTACTTGGTGAAAGTGAGGTGTTTCAGTCATGTCCAACTCTTTACAAGCCACGGAGTGTAGCCTGTCAGGTTCCTCTGTCCATTGAATTCTCTAGGCAAGTATAATGGAATAGGTTTCCGTCCTCTGCTTCAGAGGATTTTTCCAATTCAGGGATGAAACTGGGTTTCCTGAATTGCAGGTAGATTCTTTACCATCTGAGTCACCAGGGAAGCCCAGTTATTTGGTGAAGATTATCTGCAAATACTGTGAGTTGATCCTGAAGGAAGGGATCATATTTACATGTACAAAACAAACCTGAATGTACTACTTAAGCAAAGAGAAGTGTACCTGTAGAAAACAATCTCTCTGAAACTAAGGAGTTAAGGAATTGAATGACTTTTGGAACTCATAATGAGTGAGGATTTTGGCAGATTTTTAAGATAAAATAAAAGGACCGGTTGACATTCAGTGTGAGTACTAGAGCAGAACAAATATCGATTTGGCTAAATTTCAGAAGTTAGAAACACAGCCAAACTGTAACTGAACGTTGATCATGAAACCTCGTCTGTGGTTATTTACCTATGACCAAAGAATAATTAAGAAATTATTTTTAAAATACATTTTTCTTCTTATTTTTGATGTCAGGTTTCTACTTCTTGACAGTGTCTCTTATTTCAAGGTTCATAGTAAGTTCAATATATCTTATTTCAAGGTTCATAATAGGTTCAAAATAATCATATACCCCTGAACAAAAAATCAGGGGAACATTATGATTTTGAAATGAATGCTTCATATCAGAAGCTATCTGAAATCACAGATGAGGAGCCAGGAGACAAACATTCTCCTGTTCACTTTTATGAGTTGTTTCTGTAATATGATAAAATGCCTAATGGATTTATGAAGGGGTGAATATATTTTGAATGTGGGAGAAATATAAATAATCTATGGGTAGAAGATGAACTGCTTGGTTTCACCTGTTTACAAATACTTTAAAATTCCACTTACCAAGAAGTAAAGCCTAATTATCCTTCCCTTGAGGACTTAACTTGGTTACTTGTTTCTAATGAATAGTGTAGAGCAGAACTTATGGTTTGTAATTTAGGAGACTAGGTTATATACCTTTGTGCTTTTCTATCTGACCTCTACTTCAGATTATTTTCTCTGAAGGAAGGCAGCTGCTACATCATGAGTATGCTTAAGTTGCTATGGAGAGGCTTACATAGAATAGGTTTAAGGAGGCTGATGGCCAGCAGTCTGGAAGGAACTGTGAAGATTATCTGCAAAAACTCCTACCAAGAGCCATGTGAGTGAGTCATCTTTTGATGTTCAGATAACCATAACTCCTGCCAAAATCTTAACTACATTCATATAAAATAACTAACCAGAACCTTGCATCTCAGCCACATTCAAGTTCCTGACCCACTGAAACTATCAGATAATAAATGTATGAGAGCCACTAAGTTGTGGGGTAATTTTTATACAGTAATAGATAATTAATATACCAACTCAGACATGAATCTTAGTTGGATTTTCCAAATACCAGCGGAAGAGAAATTAACAGGCTGCTTTATCCTGTGCTCTGAAAAAGACTTACCTGAAGATTTTTTTAAATTTATTTGCATATTTATTTCTTTTAATTTTACTTTATTTTACTTTACAATACTGTATTGGTTTTGCTATACATCAACATGAATCCACCACGGGAGTACACGTGTTCCCAACCTGAACCCCCCCTCCCATCTCCCACCCCATACCATCTCTCTGGGTCATCCCAGTGCACCAGCCCTAAGCATCCTGTATCTTGCATCAAACCTAGACTAGTGATTCATTTCTTATATGATATTATACATGTTTCAATGCCATTCTCCCAAATCATCCCACCCTCTCACTCTCCCACAGAGTCCAAAAGATTGTTCTATACATCTGTGTCTCTTTTACTGTCTCGCACACAGGGTTATCATTACCATCTTTCTAAATTCCATATATATGTGTTAGTATACTGTATTGCTGTTTTTCTTTCTGGCTTACTTCACTGTGTATAATAGGCTCCAGTTTCATCCACCTCATTAGAACTGATTCAAATGTATTCTTTTTAATGGCTGAATAATATTCCATTGTGTATATGTACCACAGCTTTCTTATACATTCATCTGTTGATGGACATCTAAGTTGCTTCCATGTCCTGGCTATTATAAACAGTGCTACTATGAACATTGGGGTACACGTGTCTCTTTCGATTCTGGTTTCCTCGGTGTGTATGCCCAGCAGTGGGATTGCTGGGTCATAAGGCAGTTCTATTTCCAGTTTTATTAGGAATCTCCACATTGTGCATATTTGCATATGTAAAGTCAGGTATGCTTTGTTTTTATCATTTGTCTTACATATCTTGAGAAATATCCGTAATTCTTACTGACTGATTCATTTGTTGGGAAGAAGATTTAAGAGGGAGGGGACATATGTATACCTATGGTGGTATCCTGTTGATGTATGTCAAAAACTATCACAATATTGCAAAGTAATCATCCTCCAATTAGAAAGTTAAATTAAATTTTAAAAAAAAGAAGTGAGAAATTTTACAGAGATAAAGAGTTTTGAGGAAAGGAACATACTGAAAAAAAGTTTGCAAATATTAAGCATAGATAAATCCTACAGAATGTTATTACATCACAGTGAAGTGTGTTTGTGCAATTATAGTAAAATAAAGTTCAATAAACAAACAGACAAAAAAATCAAATATTTATTTGAACACTTTTCAAAGATTAAAAAATACAAGAAAGTACTCATTTGTATAAATATATGAAAGTAAACTTTCCTTGGTGGAGCTAACCACACATAAATTTTAAGAAGACATACAGTTCACAAAAGGGTGCGAATAACCCACCTCTCAATTTATGCATCAAAAATGTTTTCTCTGACATAGAGATAAAAATTGATCTGGACATTTTGGTTTCTTTGATTTTGATTTTCTTTAATATCAATATTCCTTGAATGTTTTTGCACTCAGCACCATATCAGAATCGAGATGTATAACAAAATTCTGAGAATATAATGTCTTTTGTCCAAAGGTTAGCTCTGAAAATACTAAAAAGAAATTGTAGATTACTTAAGACTTTTCATTTAGAACAACTTTAGTTTGATAAATGTTATATCTTTATTGTGAATAAGTTAATTTTCATTCCATAAAGTTTATTTTTGTGATGTATAGATTCAAATATTTATTTAAAAAGTTATTATTTGAGCAGAGGATTTGTTACTGACTGAAAAGATAATTTTCAAGTTCAATTATGCGATATCGATGCACTTAGGATTATCGAGTTCTTGATGTAAAGATACATATGTAATCTACAGTTTAAGACTCCCTGGAATAGGTATTTTCCATATAGATTTATGACTGCTGAGCAGCAACTGGAAAGCCAATGATCTTTTTACCATCACAGAAAATAAATTCAACCAAGGACAAGGACTAGTCAACCATGAAATTGTGCACTTAAGCAGACTTCACACTGACAACAGAAATGCTGAAGGGAATTTATATATACTTGCTAGGATCTCAGCTGCTGAGTGTTATTCTGCAAACTCTTTTCTATGATCCATTTGTAATGAAAACAGCACTATATCCATTTGTTATTTCAGTGTCTATCCTCAAGACTTAGATACTGATCAAAGATAGTTACTTCAAATTTAAAAAGGCAATAACTCATATTTTCACTTCAGTTTCTCCAAGAAATATCTTTTTGATTGATCAAGAATAGCTAAATATTGAGAAATAACCTAGTAGATAAAGATCATGTCATAAATATCTATATTTAAAATATTAATTATGCATATTGATTACTTAAAGGTAATCCTCAGAAACAAAGAGCAAAGACCTGATTACTATCCCCATTTTCATAGGTCAAGAAACTAAGGCTAAGATGTTAACTAAATTGTCCAGCGTCATACTTTTGAACCCATTCAGTCTTTCTTTCAAGTTCATGTTCTTGAACGCTGGGCAATTTGATATGACCTCTGAATATTATATATACATATTCAATTACAATAAAATATCCATCAATGTCAACATTTAAACACTTTAAAATACAGCTTAAGAATATTTCTTATTTTATGTGTAACATATACAATAATTATAATAGTGTTATAATTATTAACACTGTATTCAGGTCAAGAATACAACAGTTAGAACTGGACATGAACCAACAGACTGGTTCCAAATCGGGAAAGGAGTATGTCAAGGCTGTATATTGTCACCCTGCTTATTTAAATTATATGCAGAGTACATCATGCAAAATGCTGGGCTGAATGAAGCACAAGCTTGAATCAAGAATGCTGGGAGAAATATCAGTAACCTCAGATTGGCACATCACACCACCTTTATGGCAGAAAGCAAAGAACTAAAGAGCTTCTTGATGAAAGTGAAAGAGGAGAGTGGAAAAGTTGGCTTAAACCTCAACATTCAGAAAACTAAGGTCATGGCATCTGGTCCTATCACTTTATGGCAAATAGATGGGGAAACAATGGAAATAGTACCTGACTTTATTTTTTTTGTACTCTAAAACCACTGCAATGGTGACTGCAGCCATGAAATTGAAAGACGCTTGCTCCTTGGAAGAAAAGTTATGACAAACCTAGACAACATATTAAAAAGCAGAGACATTACTTTGCCGACAAAGGTCCGTCTAGTTAAGGCTATGGTTTTTACAGTACTCATGCATGGATGTAAGATTTGGACTATAAAAAAAGCTGAGCACCAAAGAATTGATGCTTTTGAACTGTGGTGTTGGAGAAGACTCTTCAGAGTCCCTTGGACTGTAAGGAGATCCAGCTAACCCATCCTAAAGCAAACCAGTCCTGAATATTCATTGGAAAGACTGTTGCTGAAGGTGAAGCTCCAATACTTTGGCCAGCTGATGCAAAGAACTGACTCATTGGAAAAGACCCTGATGCTGGGAAATATTGAAGGCAGGAGGAGAAGTGGATGACAGAGAATGAAATGGTTGGATGGCCTCACCAACGCGATGGACATGAGTTTGAGCAAGCTCTGGGAGCTGGTGATGGACAGGAAAGCCTGGCATGCTGCAGTCCATAGGGTCGCAAAATGATGTAATATAAATATTATATCATTCATTGTGGTGGCTTTGTGGTAAAGAATCTGCCTGCCAATGCAAGAGACCCAGGTTCAGTCCCCGAGTCAGGAAGATCCCCTGGAGGAGGAAACAACTCATTCCAGTATTCTTGCCTAGGAAATCCCATGGACAGAGGAGCCTGGTGGGTTACAGTCCATAGGGTCCCTAAAGAGTCAGATCTGTCTTAACAACTAAGCAACAACAACAACACACCAGGAACTAGCCTGAGGGTCTCACAAAAATTATTCAAAAATCTTCCCAATAGTGCTCCATACTTATTTTACACATGAGGCAATAATCTAAAGCAGATTGTGCAACGTCTCTAAATCCTATTACTGATTTATCACAGATTCAGTACTGACACACATCTGTTTAAAGGACATTAATAAAAAAAACTAAACTTTAATTTATGGATTTCTTATATATTACTGAAAATAACTTTAGGCCAATATTGATGTTTATAGATTTCTCTATATCTATATAAATAAATTGTCTATATCTGATTTATCTGAAATTAAGCAGTATGCAGCAACTAGGTATTAAAACCCTACTTTATATGCCTGAAAGGTTAGGGAACAATGTGATGAATAAAAACATAAGATAATAACAATTAATAATTATTTGATATTTTTATATACATTTTACTGTTCTTTTTAAACATTTTGAGTATTTCGTTAGATAGATTTTTTATCTCATTTAGGAGCATACTATGCAACAGAACAAAAATTGCACACAGTAATGTAATAAATAAAAACTATCTGTGACACAATATGCTAAAAAAACATAATTAGCCTGAGATTATATTATCTATTGTGGATGCAGAGTTCACCTTTAATGATCATATTTAATATCCTAAGACTGTACCAGAATTAAGAATAAATATTTTCTTTTGACTTATAGCTATTTATCACATTACTGTTGAATATAAGTATTGTATTATATTGATGTAGCTTTCTTAATTTATCGTGTAAAAATTAAGATTTAGAGTTGAAGAAATTTCAATAAAGTGAATATGCATGGTTCTTAAAACAGATATGAAATCAAAATGAAATGTTTAGCTTTTATTTTAAAAATTATCATGGATTTTTATTCTTGATACTGAAGGTTGCCTTGGCAATTTTTGTCATCCGGTAACCAAAATATTCATTGAACAACATTTATAATTAATCAATAAAGTATTTAAGACATTATATTGCAAAAATTTAAAGCATCAGGCAAAGTTGTACATAGGAAGAAAAAAAGTAATAGCTATTGTTTACTAAATATGCTTCTTTAGATATTGATGTAAAAAGGATAGAGAAATATAGGTGAAATGCAAGATGGGATGGAAATAGCCAGCATGAAAAGATATATTTGCATTTATACTTTGCTTTCTACAAACAAATATACCTCATCAAAATGATATATTTCAAAAGTTGCTTTCTTTGAAATTTTCAAGTCACTTTTCATTTTACCTTAGATGAACATTATATAGTGTATAAACTATTAGATAAAATTTTTAAGGAAAAAATAAGCAGCAAAAATTAGCCCTTGTTGACTTACAAATTTATACAGTAACTGAAAGCATTATATTAGGTACAGAAATATCAGTTTTTTTGAAACTGATCCTTATCAATTTCAGTTGTATGAAAACTAATCCTTATCAATTTAACAAAAAATATGGTATTTCCAACATATTTAAGACTTTGGGGTACAACATATATTTATCTTTTTAAAGCAAGATCAGTTCAGTTCAGTCACTCTGTCATGTCCGACTCTTTGCAACCCCATGAATCGCAGCATGCTAGGCTTTCCTGTCCCATCACCAACTACCTGAGTTCACCCAGATTCACGTCCATCGAGTCAGTGATGCCATCCAGCCATCTCATCCTCTGTCGTCACTGACTCCTCCTGCCCCCAATCCCTCTCAGCATCAAAATCTTTTCCAATGAGTCAACTTTTCGCATGAGGTGGCCAAAGAACTGGAGTTTCAGCTTTAGCATCATTCCTTCCAAAGAAATCCCAGGGTTGATCTCCTTCAGAATGGACTGGTTGGATCTCCTTGCAGTCCAAGGGACTCTCAAGAGTCTTCTCCAACACCACAGTTCAAAAGCATCAATTCTTTGGTGCTCAGCCTTCTTCACAGTCCAACTCTCACATCCATACATGACTACTGGACTAGACGGATCTTAGTCGGCAAAGTACTGTCTCTGCTTTTGAATATGCCATCTAGGTTGGTCATAACTTTTCTTCCAAGGAGTAAGTGTCCTTTAATTTCATGGCTACAGTCACCATCTGCAGTGATGTTAGAGCCCCCCAAAAATAAAATCTGACACTGTTTCCACTGTTTCCCCATCTATTTCCTGTGAAGTGATGGGACTGGATGCCATGATCTTCATTTCCTAAATGTTGAGCTTTAAGCCAACTTTTTCACTCTCCTCTTTCACTTTCATCAAGAGGCTTTTGAGTTCCTGTTCACTTTCTGCCATAAGGGTGGTGTCATCTGTGTATCTGAGGTTCTTGATATTTCTCCTGGCAATCTTGATTCCAGCATGTGTTTCTTCCAGTCCAGTGTTTCTCATGTTGTACTCTGCATAAAAGTTAAATAAGCAGGGTGACAATATACAGCCTTGATGTACTCCTTTTCCTATTTGGAACCAGTCTGTTGTTCCACATCCAGTTCTAACTGCTGCTTCCTGACCTGCATACAGATTTCTCAAGAGGCAGGTCAGGTGGTCTGGGATTCCCATCTCTTTAAGAATTTTCCACAGTTTATTGTGATCCACACAGTCAAAGGCTTTGGATAGTCAACAAAGCAGAAATAGAGGTTTTTCTGGAACTCTCTTGCTTTTTCCATGATCCAGCGGATGTTGGCATTTTGATCTCTGGTTCCTCTGCCTTTTCTTAAACCAGCTTGAACATCTGGAAGTTTATGGCTCACGTGAACTGAAGCCTGGCTTGGAGAATTTTGAGTATTACTTTACTAGCGTGTGAGATGAGTGCAATTGTGTGGTAGTTTGAACATTCTTTGGCATTGCCTTTCTTTGGGATTGGAATGAAAACTGACATTTTCCAGTCCTGTGGCTGCTGCTGAGTTTTCCAAATTTGCTGGCATATTGAGTGCAGCACTTTCACAGCATCATCTTTCAAGATTTGAAACAGCTCAACTGGAATTCCATCACCTCCACTAGCTTTGTTCGTAGTGATGCTTTCTAAGGCCCACTTGACTTCACATTCCAGGATGTCTGGCTCTAAATGAGTGATCACACCATTGTGAATATCTTGGTAGTGAAGATATTTTTTGTACATTTTTTCTGTGTATTATTGCCGCCTCTTCTTAATATCTTCTCCTTCTGTTAGGTCCATACCATTTCTGTCCTTTATCAAGCCCATCTTTGCATGAAATGTTCCCCTGGTATCTCCAATTTTCTTGAAGAGATCTCTAGTCTTTCTCATTCTGTTGTTTTCCTCTATTTCTTTGCATTCATCACTGAAGAAGGCTGTCTTATCTCTTCTTGCTTTTCTCTGGAACTCTGCATTCAGATGCTTATATCTTTGCTTTTCTCCTTGGCTTTTTGCCTCTCTTTTCACAGATATTTGTAAGGCCTCCTCAGACAACCATTTTGCTTTCTTGTATTTCTTTTCCATGGGGATGCTCTTGATTCCTGTCTCCTGTACAATGTCACAAACCTCATTCCATAGTTCATCAGACACATTATCTATCAGATCTAGTCCCTTAAGTCTATTTCTCACTTCCACTGTATAATCATAAGGGATTTGATTTAGATCATACCTGAATGGTCTAGCGATTTTCCCTACTTTCTTCAATTTGAGTCTGAATTTGGTAATAAGGAGTTCGTGATCTGAGCCACACTCAGCTCCTCGTCTTGTTTTTGTTGACTGTATAGAGCTTCTCCATCTTTGGCTGCAAAGAATATAATCAATCTGATTTCAGTGTTGACCATCTGGTGAGGACTCTGTAGCGTCTTCTCTTGTGTTGTTGGAAGAGGGTGTTTGCTATGACCAGTGCAATTTCTTGGCAAAACTCTATTAGTCTTTGCCCTGCTTCATTCCTCATTCCAAGGCCAACTTTGCCTGTTACTCCAGGTGTTTCTTGACTTCCTACTTTTGCATTCCAGTCCCCTATAATGAAAAGGACATCTTTTCGGAGTGTTAGTTCTAAAAGGTCTTGTATGTCTTCATAGAACCGTTCAACTTCAGCTTCTTCAGCGTTACTTGTTGGGGCATAGACTTGGATTACCGTGATATTTAGTGGTTTGCCTTGGAGACGAACAAAGACTATTCTGTCATTTTTGAGATTGCATCCAAGTATCGCATTTCAGACTCTTCTGTTGACCAGAAAATAGTTAATCACTTCTAAACAGAGAAAATGGATTTTCATTCAGTCCTTTGTCTTTTTTTGACAAAAGTTTACTTGAACATCCAGAAATCATATAAGTGAACCAAAAATGCTTAACCTCAAACATGAACTTTGACACAGGAATACTTTTTCTGGAGTTGTCATTAGAGACAGTGTCTGCATTGAGCAATAACAGAAATTTCAAGCACCAGAAGTGGCAGAAGCAGGGAAACTCTTCAGACTCTCTGGGTCACTCTATCTACATAGGCTTCCACAATTGCCTGAGGCAGTAGTATATTATATTGTATGATCACTTATTATAGGAATAGAAGAGTTCAGTTCAGTTCAGTCGCTCAGTTGTGTCTGACTCTTTGCAACCCCATGAAATGCAGCACACTAGGCCTCCCTGTCCATCACTAACTCCCAGAGTTCACTCAGATTCATGTCCATCTAGTCAGTGATGCCATCCAGCCATCTCATCCTCTGTCATCCCCTTCTCCTCCTGCTCCCAATCCCTCCCAGCATCAGAGTCTTTAATAGAAGAGTTGCTGAACCTCAAATGGACCATGCTTGATTTCCCACACCAGCAACAAAAGGGAAGCAAACAGAACCAGTCTTTTGAAATCAGAAAATCATTTTGTGTAAATAGTGCAATTATGGTGAAAGGAGGTACAGAAATCTGTGAGAGAAAAGCTGGTTTTCCTCATTTTCTTGAACAGTAGAACTTTTGTTCTCACTTTGGCATGATAATGGCTGGTTCAAAGACCAAAACTGAAAAATAATAACTCATGTACTCATGTATATAGATGAAATTGAAAATTGAATGTGTTTGTAAAATATACATTAGCCTATACACATATGCACAGTAATTTTTATATTGACAATTACAGCTTAGTATTTCTGTTATAAAATGTTTGTTCTTTTAATGTTTTAGAACTGTTTTCATCAGCTTCTCTATTTTGGTCATCTTAATTAGAGAAACTGTCTCAGATTATAGAAGCAGAGGACCAAATGGATAAACCATTACTTTTTAATGGAGAAGATACTTCACTTTAAGTGCAAAAGCATTTTCATTATCTGGTTGTGTTTGTGTGCATGCAATCAGATAAAAATTTCAGATGTATTGCAATGGCAAATTTCAAAAGGCATATGCATCCATGATAAATAAAATATATCTATACTTTTCAGCAGATGGCCCTATAATTTATATACCAATCCTTTAATTCCCTTGCATTTTGATGATTCATTTTGCATCATAAGAAATATTATACTAATCTCTGATTATAATACTGTTGTTACCAAAATCCTCTCTTTCTCAATCAATCACTTTTATTCATCACTGAAAATTTGACAGAAGCTGAAAATTTCTGTAGGGCTTAGGACTGATGTAATCAGATGTTTTTGATTAAACATCCATATACTTTTCTGTATAGTCAGCCTCACACAGTTCCCTTTTTTCTTATGTCTTACCTTCATTCTCTGAAACGAAGTTTCCATTATTGGTTTATTTCACAAGCTCAAATGCTCTGTCATTTGGACACCTTCCAATAAAGCAATTCCTTCATTTTGTCTGTGAGGATTGCCTTCAATGATTCCCTTACTGACTTACAGCTCTCTTAGAATAATATAAACTTTGTTGAAGTCTTCAGAAGTAAATGAAATTCTTTTTTCTGTGATTTTTTTTCCTACCAGGAAATAAGACCAATAAAATGGTTGGTATGCTTCTAGCTTATTCATGGGCATTGAAACTAATTGTTTTTCATCTTTATTCAAACATCTTGGGGCAACGATGTTTGGTTACACTTTTCTCCCAAATCTGGATCACTAGCCTGTGCTTATTTAAAGAATTGTTCACCTAGCACTCAAATTCTTTTCACCAACCAATCACTATTCATGCGGATAAAACATTTAAAAGTCTAACATTAACTATTTATTAATTATATATATATATTTTTTACTCTCTATAACTTTATAGTGATTCATTCAGCTTGTAGCATATATCAGTAATATTTTCCTTTTTATTGCTAACATTCCATGGTCTTTATGACAACATAAATTAAAAAAAATTATTTTCCTCTCTAATCAATTCAACTGATCATTGTTAACACACAGCCTTTTTCATATTTTTACCAACTCCAAACTCTTAAGTTTTAATATTCTTCCTTTTCATCATTTTCTCCTATTCATCAACCTTATCCCACCTTTTCCCTAGTCTCACAAAAGTTATTTGGTTCACTGACAATCTTCATTCTCCTAGGGACATGAATGTGTCTCTTCAACTAGTTTTCCACACTTTAAATGACCTTTTCCAAGAACACTTATTTTTTCCTGCCCTGTTTAGCATGCAAAGCCTGCTTAGTCCTGCCCCTAGGCACACTCCTAAGTAAAGTCCTTACCTTGACTCCCTTTATAATCCTTGCACATTTTTTGCCAGTTATTTACATTCCTCACAAAAACAGTTCCAAGCTTGCATTGATTTCACTGCACTTATCAAATGACATTACCTTCTATTTCACAGTGAAAATGATATTCATTATATAAGATGCCTGTCAAATCCTGTGAAATTCCCTGCAAATTTAAATAGAATATGAGCAATCCAATCTGTGCTCTCTCTCCAGTCATCACCTCTAGAAACTTACATCAACTCCTTTTCACTTTGCCAGTGCTTTCTTTTCTTTTAATTCTGTCTCTCCATTATTGTGTTAAGAATTAAACTTTCAAATCTACATTAGTAAGTAGGAATGCAAATATTCAGAGTTAATTACTGAGAGAATGTGACCTGCTAGGTTGGATCTGAGTGAAATCTAATTGATGCATTAAAAAATATCACTAACTGGGTGACAACCTGAAGTTTAGGAATGATTGGTTACCCCTGGCCTGGAAGAAAAGTAAAAGGTAATTATCAGGCATAATCATTAGCAATGTTTAACGAAGAGTTGCAAGTATTCTAACCCATCTGCAAGGCCATCTACTACTTTAAGCCCTTCTAATTACAACATGATGACTTCAGATAAGGAATCAAGGAGAAAGCGCAATACACATGCTGACCAAAAAAAAAAAAAAAAAAAAAAGTGTTATTCATGTAACATACTTTTCATTTTAATTTAACACATTAGCATCCCATAACCTATATGAATGAGACGCCTAATTCCATCCAGTGTGATATGGATCATAATATCCAGTGTGATATCACACTGGTATGGATCCAAGGTTCATTTCCTGGGCTAGTGATACTAATAGTGAGTTATGCGAAAATCAGATCAAACTCGGGTTCCAAGACCACATACACTTTTAGAACTTCAAGAAGTTGAATTTATATTCTTTACTCTTGAATTTACAAATGCTTATCCATACTTACTATTTTCAAGGAAATGTGATAAATGCTGTAAATATTATGAATATATAATTCCTTATATCAATTAGTATTGGGTGCATTGAATTGCTGTATGTCCTATTGATAAAGATGTCCTTTACATTATAGGGGACTGGAATGCAAAAGTAGGAAGTCAAGAAACACCGGGAGAAACAGGCATATTTGGTGTTGGAATGCAGAATGAAGCAGGGCAAAGACTCATAGAGTTTTGCCAAGAAATTGCACTGGTCATAGCAAACACCCTCTTCCAACAACACAAGAGAAGACCCTACACATGGACATCACCAGATGGTGAACACCGAAATCAGATTGATTATATTCTTTGCAGCCAAAAATGGAGAAGCTCTATACAGTCAACAAAAACAAGACCAGGAGCTGAGTGTGGCTCAGATCACGAACTCCTTATTACCAAATTCAGACTCAAATTGAAGAAAGTAGGGAAAACCACTAGACCATTCCGATATGACCTAAATCAAATCCCTTATGATTATACAGTAGAAGTGAGAAATAGTTTTAAGGGCCTAGATCTGATAGATAGAGTGCCTGATGAACTATGGAATGAGGTTCATGACATTGTTCAGGAGACAGGGATCAAGAGCATCCCATGGAAAAGAAATGCAAAAAAGCAACATGGCTGTCTGGGGAGGCCTTACAAATAGCTGTGAAAAGAAGAGAAGTGAAAAGCAAAGGAGAAAAGCAAAGATATAAGCATCTAAATGCAGAGTTCCAGAGAAAAGAAGGAAGAGATAAGACAGCCTTCTTCAGTGATGAATGCAAAGAAATAGAGGAAAAAAACAGAATGGGAATGACTAGAGATGTCTTCAAGAAAATTAGAGATATCAAGGGAACATTTCATGCAAAGATGGGCTTGATAAAGGACAGAAATGGCATGGACCAAACAGAAGGAGAGATATTAAGAAGAGGTGGCAAGAATACACAGAAGAAATGTACAAAAAAAATCTTCATGACGCAGATAATCATGATGGTGTGTTCACTAATCTAGAGCCAGACATCCAGAAATGTGAGGTCAAGTGGGCTTTAGAAAGCATCACTACGAACAAAGCTAGTGGAGGTGATGGAATTCCAGTTGAGCTGTTTCAAATCCTGAAAAATGATGCTGTGAAAGTGCTGCACTCAATATGCCAGCAAATTTGGAAAACTCAGCAGCAGCCACAGGACTGGAAAAAGTCAGTTTTCATTCCAATCCCAAAGAAAGGCAATGCCAAAGAATGTTCAAACTACCGCACAATTGCACTCATCTCACATGCTACTAAAGTAATGCTCAAAATTCTCCAAGCCAGGCTTCAGCAATACATAAACAGTGAACTCCCTGATGTTCAAGCTGGTTTTAGAAAAGGCAGAGGAACCAGAGGTCAAATTGCCAACATCCTCTGGGTCATGGAAAAAGCAAGAGAGTTCCAGAAATACATCTATTTCTGCTTTATTGACTATGCCAAAGCCTTTGACTGTGTGGATCACAAGAAACTGTGGAAAATTCTGAAAGAGATGGGAATACCAGACCACCTGACCTGCCTCTTGAGAAATCTGCATGCAGGTCAGGAAGCAACAGTTAGAACTGGACATGGAACAACAGACTGGTTCCAAATAGAAAAAGGGGTATGTCAAGGCTGTATATTGTCACTCTGTTTATTTAACTTCTATGCAGAGTACATCATGAGAAACGCTGGGCTGGAAGAAGCACAAGCTGGAATCAAGAGTGCTGGGAGAAATATCAAGAACCTCAGATATGCAGATGACACTACCCTTATGGCAGAAAGTGAAGAGGAGCTAAAAAGCCTCTTGATGAAAGTGAAAGAGGAGAGTGAAAAAGTTGGTTAAAGCTCAACATTCAGAAAACGAAGATCATGACATCCAGTCCCTGCACTTCATGGGAAGTAGTTGGGGAAACGGTGGAAACAGTGTCAGACTTTATTTTTTCGGGCTCTAACATCACTGCAGATGGTGACTGCAGCCATGAAATTAAAAGATGCTTACTCCTTGGAAGAAAAGTTATGAGCAACCTTGATAGCATATTCAAAAGCAGAGACATTACTTTGCCGACTAACGTCCGTCTAGTCAAGGCTATGGTTTTTCCTGTGGTCATGTATGGATGTGAGTGTTGGACTGTGAAGAAGGCTGAGCACCAAAGAACTGATGTTTTTAACTGTGGTGTTGGAGAAGACTCTTGAGAGTCCCTTGGACTGCAAGGAGATCCAACCAGTCCATTCTGAAGGAGATCAACCCTGGGATTTCTTTGGAAGGAATGATGCTGAAACTGAAACTCCAGTACTTTGACCACCTCATGTGAAGAGTTGACTCATTGGAAAAGACTCTGATGCTGGGAGAGATTGGAGACAGGAGGAGAAAGGGACGACAGTGGATGAGATGGCTGGATGGCATCACGGACTCGATGGACGTGAGTCTGAGTGAACTCCAGGAGTTGGTGATGGGCGGGGAGGCCTGGCATGCTGTGATTCATGGGGTCACAAAGAGTCGGACATGACTGAGCATTTGAACAGTACTGAACTGAAAGATTCTGGGAGGACAACATCTGCTGAATTTGCAAATCTCTAGCACATTAGCCTGGAAAATCCCATGGACAGACAGCCTGGTAGGCTGCAGTCCATGGTTCGCGAAGAGTCGGACCGGACTGAGCGACTTCACTTTCGCTTTTCACTTTCACGCATTGAAGAAGGAAATGGCAACCCACTCCATCTTGCCTGGAGAATCCCAGGGACAGGAGAGCCTGGTGGGCTGCCGCCTATGGGGTCGCACAGACTCAGACACGACTGAAGCGACTTAGCAGCAGCAGCATATTGTAAAAATTATTTATTTTTCATGTATTAGAAACTCTAAGTTTTGACATTACTAACAGATGCCTATAATGCATAATAAATATGTAAAACATATAATCTTAAAAGCATTTTTAATCTTAATGTTTAAGATCAGAGGTTAAAAAACTAAAAAAAAAGAATTATTTTCTTTCATGTTTGATTGTTGAATAAAATGTTCTAAAAACAGTTTTCAACTTCACAAAATAATGGTTTCGTAAACTCATAATAAAGTTTGAAATAATATTAATACTAACTTTGATGGTGGCAATTAAAAGAAATATACATGATATGGCAACTGTGTATGTTTTTGTGGCCGGGTTTTATTTACTATTTGCATGAAAACAGTAGGTTTACTTTTTATAATCCTCTTCTAGTAAAATCATAAAATTTATTTATACTTATAATACAGATAACATAGATGATCACTGACTGGTTTTACTTTTTAAATTTCAAACAGAATGTTTTTTAAAAAGCAACATACAAATTTTGGATCATGAAAAGAAAATATGAAAACCTTTAGACAAGCTGTTAGCTAACATTTGAAAATCAAATTAAACAGGTTTACAATATAATGCAGCAGATGGAAAAAATGTGATCACCCTGGGAATAAATTTTCTTTATTTATCAATTTAACTTAGGCCTCCTTATGTGCCTCTCATAAAGTAAGATTTTTATCCCCATAGCATGATTCATATTGCCATGAAATAATACTTTCAAATATTTTCTGATTATATCTGCTCTAAATGAAGGATAAGGGAAAGTGAATATAAGGTAAACATATATAATACTGTTTATTTTAGGTAGGTATGAAATAGATGTTTACAAAATGGCACATCTAGAAAAATTCACATTAGTTGTACAATCATAGACTTTGCCCTCAAATGTATACGGTTCTGATTCAAATGAGGCAAAATTTATGGAAACTGGTGTTATTAACGCATTTAAAAAAGCTAAGTGGTGCTTTTTAAAGGAATCAGAGGCAGTAGACATGTGAAGCATATAAACCAAAAAAAGATACTATGTTAACATATTCCATAGGTGAGCTAAATTAACTCAGCAAAGTGAGATAAATAAAGAAATGTATAAGCAACTTTCCCAGATAGTGTATTCTGTAAAAACATCCTAAAATGAAATACTTTTTTCTAAAAAAAAAAAATACTTATTGGGAATAAATATAATGCTGACAAACTCTTCACTGAATAAATCTGAAATGTGTAAATGAAGAGATACAATGAAAAGAAACTGAAAATATTAATTACAGCAAATCTAGAAAAGGTATTATTGTCACAGAAGAAGAGAACAAAATATTCAATTATGGACTCACAAATTTATTCAAATATAAAGATGAAATGTGGAAAAAATGACATTCAAATATTAAAGTGTTCTTCCTCTCAATTTTTACTTGCATTGAACTGAAGGACATGGCAGCAGAATGAAAGAAATAGCAGATTCTGTAGTGAAGACTGCATTTGTCAACCCGTTGAAACGGGTAACGGCCAATTGGATGATACCATACTCTCTGTGCATGTGCTAACTTGCTTCAGTCACGTTCTTCTCTTTGTGGTCCTATAGATTGTAGCCTGCCAGGACTCTCTGTACGTGGGGATTCTCTAGGCAAAAATACTGAAGTGGGTTGCCACACCCCACTCCAGGGGATCTTCCTAAACGAGGGATTGAACCCACTGTCTCTTTTGTCTCTTGTATTGGCAGATGGGTTCTTTACCACTAGTGCCACCTGGGAAGCCCACACCACAGAGAGCAAAATTACAATACTGGTAACTGCAAATACTTATATTGCCTTTGGATTTTAAAGTTCCTTTAAGTGCATAAGTAGAATGGCTACAGATGCATTTATTATGAAATATAGAATTTTATCAGGACTAGCAGTTAAAGAATTATTTCCTGACTATATGGACAGTCAAAGAAGTCTGTGTCCAGCCAGCATCAACATTACCTGGGAGCTTATCTGAACATGGAATCTCAGACCCCACCATAGGCCTATAAAGTTTGCCTTTGAACAAGATCTCTAGGTGATTTATATACAAATTGCAATTTAAAACATGCTGATCCAATACATATAAATTATGCTTGGCAGATGAACAGGTTGCAAATAGTTACATTTATAATGACAGAATGAAAAAAGTTACCTAATTCAGAATAAATACAAATAAAAAACATGTTAGCATTTTATCCCCAATGTGTTCATATCATTTTACTGGGGAAAAAAATAAGATTCTTATCAGAATGTGGATTACAAAAATTACTTTATGCAATTTATCTAGAACTTGTAATGATATGAAATGTTTGAGGTTTTGAGATTTCATTCAAAATTCTAAAAATGACCAAACATAAACACTGCAATATCTAGGCAGTTTCACTAAATTTTGTATAGGCCCAAGATAAAGAATGTTATGATTTTGTGACTAAAATATGAGTTTTTTCAGAAATAGCAAATTCAAGAAGACAAATAAATGGTATTTTATGGAAAATCTATCTGATGAGAGAAGGATATTGAATTAATTACACCTTTCTAGCGGATATTGAGACTTCCTTTCCTTTCCTTTCTACAGTAAGATGTTGTGCACTCCAATTGCCAAAGAAATAATGGAGCAAATCAGTGTTGATAAAATGTTTCACATCGTATATATTTTTCCTATATAACAAATATAAAAAAGGAATTTGGGGGTAAGTAATATAGCAAGATGTTATATTTAAAAAATGTATATTTTTGAAAGACTCAAAAGATTTACTCTAACTAAGACACTTTGCATCTAATTACACAGTGTAAAGACAAAGTTCAAGAAAAAATCTAAATCTTGAAATAAAGAAATAAAGTGTTAGTTGCTCATTTAACTCAGTTCAGTTGCTCAGTCACGTCTGACTCTTTGTGACCCTATGGATTGCAGCATGCCAGTCTTCCCTGTCCATCACCAATTTCCAGAGCATACTCAAACTCATATCCATTGAGTCAGTGATGCCATCCAACCATCTCATAATCTGTTGTCCCCTTCTCCTCCTGCCTTCAATCTTTCCCTGCATCAGGGTCTTTTCCAATGAGTCAGTTCTTCCCATCAGGTAGGTGGCCAAAGTACTGAAGCTTCAGCTTAAGCATCAGTTCTTCCAATGAACATTCAGGCCTGATTTCCTTTAGGACTGACTGGTTAAATTTCCTTGCAGTCCAAGGGACTCTCAAGAGTTTCCTCCAATTGACAGTTCAAAAGCATCTATTCAATGTTCAGCTTTCTTTATGGTCCAACACTCACATCCACTCATGACTACTAGAAAAACCATAGCTTTGACTAGACAGAATTGGCAAACTAATGTCTCTGCTTTTAAACAGGCTGTCTAGGTTTATCATAGCTTTTCTTCCAAGGAGTGATCATTTAATTTCATGTCTGCAGTCACCATCTACAGTGATTTTGAAGCCGAATAAAGTAAAGTCCCTCACTGTTTCCATTGTTTCCCCATCTATTTGCCATGAAATGATAAGACCGTATACATGATCTTAATTTTTTGAATGCTGAGTTTTAAGCCAGCTTTTTCACTCTCCTCATTCATCAAGAGGCTCTTTAGTTCCTCTAAATTTTCTGCCATAAGCATGGGGTGTTATCTGCATATCTGAGGTTACTGATATTTCTCCTGGCAATCTTGATTCCAGCTTTTGCTTCAAACAGCTCAGAATTTTGCATGATGTACTCTGCAAATAAGCTAAATAAGTAGGATGACAATATACAGCCTTGATGAACTCCTTTTCCAATTTGTGAACAATCTCTTGTTCCATGTCTGGTTCTTACTGCTGCTTCTTAACCTGCACACAGGTTTCTCAGGAGGCAGGTAAGGTGGTCTGGTATTCCCAACTCTTAAAGAATTTTCTACAGTTTGTTGTGATTCACACAGTCAAATGTTTTCATGTAATCAATGAAGCAGAAGTAGAAGTTTTTAGAATTCTCTGTTTTTCTATGATCCAATGGATGTACATGACAAATAAAACAGGAATTGCTTTTGCATTTTTTATTCATTGTTACTCATTTACTAGACCTGGCCTAATTCATGGCCTAAAATACACTTTCAGTTAATACCTCTTTTCCAATAGGCTTATAGAATGCTAAACCTACATTTTTCTCTGCATTACAGCCACTTCTTAAAATATGGTCATCTGCTTCATGAAACAGAAAAAGATGCATTTCAGAAAACAAATAATTTGTGCACAGTTTGATGTGCCTAGTTATTTTTACTGCACTTTCTTCCTTCATCACTTACTCCTTATAGGCAATCACATTTTGTCAATCTCTCTCTCCAAATGTCTGCAAATGTGTCATTTTATTTACTTGCTTCATTTTGTACTCTGAGACCAAACTTTCCTATTACTCCAGGTATCTCTTGACTTCCTGCTTTTGCATTCCAGTCCCCTATGATGAAGAGAACATCTTTTTTAGTATTAGTTCTAGAAGGTCATGTAGATCATCATAGAACCATTCAACTTCAGCTTCTTCAGCAATTTGGTTGGGGCATAGACTTGGATTACTGTGTTATTGAATGGAAACAAACAGAGATCATTCTGTGATTATTGAGATTTCACCCAAGTACTGCATTTTGGAATCTTTTGTTGACTATGAGGGCTACACCATTTCTTCTAAGGGATTCTTGCCCACAGTAGTAGCTATAATGATCATCTGAATTAAATTTGTCAATTCTAGTCCATTTTAGTTCACTGATACCTAAAATAATGGTGTATGCTCTTCCCATCTCCTGTTTGATCACTTATAATTTACTTGATTCTGGACCTAACATTCCAGATTCCTATACAAAATTGTTCTTTATAGGATCAGAATTTACTTCCATCACCAGTCACATCCACACCTGGGCATTGTTTTCTCTTTGGCTCTGTCTCTTCATTCTTTCTGGAGTTATGTCTCCATTCTTCTCCAATAGCATATTGGGCACCTACTGACCTGGGAAGTTCGTCTTTCTGTGTCATATCTTTTTGCCTTTTCATACTGTCCATGGGCTTCTCAAGGCAAGAATACTAAAGTGGTTTGCCATTTCCTTCTCCAATGGACCACATTTTGTCAGTACTCTCCAACATGACCCATCTGTCTTGGGTGGCAGTACATGGCATGTTTCATAGTTTCATTGAGTTAAAAAAGGCTGTGAGCCTTGTAATCAGTTTGGTTATTTTTCTGTGGTTGTGATTTTCATTCTGTCTGCCCTCTGATGGAAAAGGATAAGAGGCTTGTGGAAGCTTCCAGTGATGACTGTGGGGGAATCTGGGTCTTCTTCTGATGGGTGGGCTGATGCTCAGTAAATCTTTAATCCAATTTTCTGTTGATGGGTGGGGCTGTGTTCCTTTCCTGTTGTTTGGCCTGAGGCCAGACTATGGTAGGGATAATGGTGATCTCCATCAAAAGAACTTTCACCTGCACTGTTGGTTGTATTCAGTGCCCCTACAGCCACAGCAGGCCACTCTCCACCTACACCTCCACCAGAGCTGCTGGATACTCACAGGCAAGACTGGCTCAGGCTCTTGTGGAGACACTGCTCCTTTCTTCTGGCTCCTGGTGTGCACAATGTTCTGATTGTGCCCTCCAAGCATCTGTTTCCCCAGTCCTATGGAAATTCAGTAATCATGTCCCACTGGCCTCCAAAGTCAGGTTCCCTGGGGGTTCTCAATCCCTTGGCAGGATCCCCAGGTTGGAAAATCTGTTATGGGTCCTAGAACTTTCTTAACTTTGCAAGAATTTCTTTGGTGTAATTGTTCTGCAGTTTATAGGTTGTCTGCTTGGTGGTTTTATGGTGGGGCTAATGGTGATCTCCTCTAAGACAGTTTATGCCACACACCATGTGTCCCAGGTCTGCTGCAGCCAAAGCCCCTGTCCCTGAGGCAGGCCAGTGCTGACCAATGCCTCCACAGGAGACATTCAAATACTCAAAGGCAGGTCTGGCTCAGTCTCCGTGGTTCCTTTGCGTCCTGGTGTGCACAATATTTTGTTTAAGCCCTCTGAGTGTCTCTGGCTGGTATGGGGTTTGATTCTAAATGTGATTTTGCCCCTCCTACCATCTTTTCTGGGCTTCTCCTTTGCCCTTGGATGTGGAGTATCTTTTTTTGGTGCCAACATTTTGCTGCTGATGGTTATTCAGCAGCAAGTTGCAATTTTGGAGTTTTCACAGAAGATGAGTGCATACGCTTCTACTCCACCATCTTGCAATGGACTTGTCAAATTTCAGTTTTGTTAAGTGTATTGGTACTCTTACTGCATTTATCTCCTACCTCTCCTTGACTTTCTTTCAGCTTAAAATGTGTTAGTTTCTCAGTCTTGTTCAACTCTTTAGGGCCCCACGGACTGTAGCTTGCCAGGCTCTTCTTTCCATAGAATTCTCCTGGCTAGAATACTGGAGTGAACAGCCATTTCCTCCTCAATGGGATCTTCCTGACCCAGGGATCAAACCTATGTTTCCTACATTGCAAGGAGATTCTTTACTGTCTGAGCCATGAGGGAAGCCCCTAAGAAATCAAACAGATCTTGAAATAAAGGGCTAGTACTTAATAAAATCATTAAGAGGTTAATATTAAAATATTTGATGATAATGAAATATATCCTTTTTATTTAAAGGAGCTAGTTATTATAAGATTCCATTATCAATAAAAATAAGTGGAACAAACACAGTGAAAATAAAATGTGAAAGAAAACACAGAAGAAAATTTACAGTGGTGATTTTGTGAGGCTCATTTCTCTATTTTTGATATTCTCTTCAATAAATATAGTACATCAGTAATGAGAAAAATTTTTTAAATAAGGAACAATATATGCATTGGTATGTGACACAATAGCAACTTTAAGAAAGTTATATAAATACTAGAAAGATTAACCATTAAACTCAGTACAAAAATTTATGTCTATGATAATTTTTTGATATACTATATCTTTCTTCCTCCACCGGAAAATGAATTTTGCAAAACTGAAAAAAATATATCAATTAAATTAAAGCATCCATAAGGAATGCATTAGGAAAATTTTATGTGAAAATTTTAATCTTATAGAAGTGAAAAAAGTGAAAGTGTTAGTTGCTTAGTTGTGTCCAATTCCTTGTGATCTCATGGACTGTAGCCTGCCAGGCTCCTCTATCCATGGAATTCTCCAGGGAAGAAAACTGGGAGTGGTTTACTGTTCCCTTCTCCACAGGATCTTCCAGAGCCAGGGACTGAACACTCATTGCAGGCAGATTCTCTCCTCTCTGAGCCACCATTCTTATGGAAATAGATATAAGGTAAAGGTAAAAGATGTGAATAACATTCCAGGGTTTCTATACAGAAGTCTTCTTATTTTCCCAATTTTATTAGCCAAATCTGCTGGAAGTTTGGATAAATTTCTAGTTAACTGATATGACAATTGAATTAAATAAAATATAAATTATATTGCAATATACTTATTTTTACAAAGCCATACTTGAATGAACACAAAAGCTTTTATTTGTTCTTTACTGTCTGTAAAGACCAATGAAACAATTGGATTTTCACAGACCGATTGGACTGTGCAATTTACTCTAACTACATAAAAATTACTCTCAGTTTTCTGAATGATTTAATACTTAGATTTATATACAATCTGGGGACTATTTCTTTCTAGTATTGATATAGCCAAGTTGTTTTCAACATGCCACTAAAAATCTGCTGCATTTTTGCCTGAAAGTTAAAGCAATGCTTCACAGAATCTATGCTATTATACTACTTAATACTTTGGTGAACCTCATTATAGATAATTTAATGCAATAATTAGAATTGAATTTAGCTATAAGTCATGATTAATACAATTCTAAATCAAGCCTTCTGTCAAGTAAACACATGTTTCACTTATCAATTTTGTTTATTGGATATAAATGATCATAAGATTGTGTATTCACTTGAAAGACTGACAGTTTGTATTGACTTAATATCCTAGCCAATATTATACAATAATTATAGCTGAAACTCCAGTACATTGTCCACCTCATGTGAACAGTTGACTCATTGGAAAAACTCTGATGCTGGGAGGGATTGGGGTCAGGAGGAGAAGGGGATAACAGAGGATGAGATGGCTGGATGGCATCACCGGCACGATGGACGTGAGTTTGAGTGAACTCCGGGAGTTGGTGATGGACAGGGAGGCCTGGCTTGCTGTGATTCATGGGGTCGCAAAGAGTCAGACACAACTGAGCGACTGAACTAAAGTGAACTGAATGTATGGATATGAGAGCTGAACTATAAAGAAAGCTGAGTGCCAAAGAATTGATGCTTTTGAACTGGTATTGGAGAAGACTCTTGAGAGTCCCTTGGACTGCAAGGAGAGCCAATGAGTCCATCCTAAAGGAAATTAGTCTTGAATATTCATTGGAAGGACAGATGCTGAAGCTGAAACTCCAATACTCTGGCCACCTTATACAAAAAACCGACTCATTGGAAAAGATTCTGGTGCTAGGAAAGTTTGAAGGAAGGAGGAAAAGGGGATGACAGAGGATGAGATGGTACCTTAACTTATGCAAAACTTTTATTGTAATTTGGTTATATGTATAATCAGATACAATTATTTCCCAGCAATGAATGAATTCGTTAATATAAAAAATATTTGTTCTGTACAGTCTTTATGTATACTGAACAAGTGCAACAGAAAGCCATAAAATCATTGATTTGGAAACTATTTCTCTCTCCATCTAATCAAGAGTTGTAAAATAATCAAAAATTTCAAATACTGTTTTCTAAGTTACATCATATTATTCAATAATTTTAAATTATATTTACACAGAGCATTTATGCCTTTATTGTAACACTTCAGTTTACAAAACTGATTATTTTGCATATAATAACTTTCTCAACAATTATTCAATATGGTAATTTTGACGTTCCTAACTTTGTCCCTATTTTAATTTCATTTATTGCAGGAATGAGTTTTCTCAGTTGACTAATGTTAAAATGTAAAAATGAACTTCATTGCACTCTGATGTTTATTTTATAACATAAATATTTAAATTAGTGAATTTCATGGAGTTCTTTAATGGTAAGTATTAACTTTATTGAGGGAAATTTAATTGCAGAATGGTTATTACTGTGAATAAGTTTTGCATGTATGTCTATCTACCTGTTTTTTATTTTTATTGCATCATTAGTTTTAATTGCTTTAATTATATCATTAAAACATTTGCATATCATCATTGTGTATAGGTATATATTTACCAAGCAAGTACTTTGGATCACAGACATCTATAATGTATAGTCTGTGAATAATTTCAAAATAGATTTACATACTTATTTATGGAGTTGTATAGGGATCACTGGGATACTTTCCTAAAATAGGAGAACTAATTTCTGTGATGGTACTAAGAAGACATCTGTCATATATAATGCTTCTCAAGTAGTTATCAAATGATTGCTTCACTTACCTTTCTTTTGAAGTGAAGCGAAAGTGTCTGACTGTTTGTGACCCCATGGACTATACAGTTCATGTAATTCTCCAGGACAGAATACTGGAATGGGTAACCTTTCCCTTCTCCAGGGGATCCCAATCCAAGGACTGAACCCAGGTCTTCCACATTGCAGGCAGATTCTTTACCAGTTTAGCCACAAGGGAAGACCAAGAATACTGGAGAGGATAGCCTATCCATTCTCCAGCGGATCTTCCAGACCCAGGAATCAACGTGGGGTTTCCTGCATTGCAGGTGGATGTTTTACTAACTGAGCTATCAGGGAAGCCTACCTTTCTTTTAAATACTATAAAAAATATAAGTATATAAAGCTTTGCTTCTTTTGGAATTTCATATATTCCATATATATGTACATATATAATATACCTATAAAACATACCTATGGTTTATATTTATACATACATATAAATACATATATATTTGCACTTAGTATATATACTAATAAAAGTTTCTTATATACACATACATTATATATATATATATATATATATATATATATATAGTATATACATATAGAATATGGTCTTCCTTGGTGGTGCCAGTGGTAAAGAACCCACCTAGCAATGCAGGAGAAATAAGAGACATGTTTTCGATCCTTGGGTCAAGGAGATCTCCTGAAGGAGGGCATGGCAACCTAATCCATTATTCTTGCCTGGAGAATACCATGGACAGAAGAACCTGGCAGGCTACAGTTTGTAGAGTCTCAAAGAGTTAAGCATAATTGAAGCAACTTGACATACACACATATATTATATACATATATTTCAAACTAGGTTTATACATATACGTGTATTGGTGGTGGTGGTGGTGGTTTAGTCACTAAATCATGTCCAACTCTTGCGACCCCATAGACTATAGCCCTCCATGCTCATCCATGGAATTTTCCAGGTAAGAATACTGGAGTGTTTTTCTTTCTGGCTTACTTCACTCTGTATAATAGGTTACAGTTTCATCCACCTCATTAGAACTGCTTCAAATGTATTCTTTTTAATGGCTGAGTAATGGGGATGGAGGAGGGAGGGGGGTTCAGGATGGGGATCACGTGTATACCTGTGGCAGATACATGCTGACGTATGGCAAAACCAATACAATATTGTAAAGTAATTAACCTCCAATTAAAATAAGTAAATTTATATTAAAAAAAAAAAGAATACTGGAGTGGATTGCCATTTCCTTCCCCAGGGGATCTTCCTGACCCAGGAATCAAACCCAGGTCTTCTGCATTGCAAGCAAATTTTTTACCAATTGAGCTATAAGGGAAGCCATATATATATCATTACATATATATATATATATTAATATATATGCTATATTGCATATGTTATACTTTGAAATAAACAATAGGGAGAGTTTGGCATCAATGCAGTAGTTGAGAAGTAAGGTAGCCATTCATAAGTTAATCCAAGATAAATATCATATATTAAGGAAACCGCATGGCAAAATGCAAGCAGATCAGTTGAATACAATTAGGAGAAGGCACTGGCAACCCACTCCAGTACTCTTGCCTGGAAACTCCCATGGACGGAGGAGCCTGGTAGGCTGCAGTCCGTGGGGTCGCTAAGATTCGGACACGACTGAGCGGCTTCCCTTTCACTTTAAACTTTCATGCATTGGAGAAGGAAATGGCAACCCACTCCAGTGTTCTTGCCTGGAGAATCCCAGGGTCGGGGGAGCCTGATGGGCTGCCATCTATGGGGTCGCACAGAGTCAGACACGACTGAAGCAACTTAGCAGCAGCAGCAGGTATTTTGTACACTATACTCAGTCTCAGCAGAGGGGGAAAGTGAGGGCTGAAATTCCTCTTAGAAATCATGACACCTAGTCTGATGTTGCCTTAATGCCAAAAGAGTGATAACTCATAATTCTTTACTCAAAAGAGACTCATATGAATGTGCAGGTATGTGATAATGGGACCTAGCAAAGAAAAACCACCTTTCATTCTGGTTCCTGAATAAGTAAAATCACTGTCTGGAAATTAACTGTAAGTAATAGGTATCAGTCTCCTAACTCCCAACTTCAAACATCAGAGAATCATTTTTAACAAAACTAAGTATGTAGTAAGAGGCACCACGGAGAGACTGTCTCTGTGTGCATTTTCATACTTTGCTTATATTGATGTCTCTAACTACAATGAAAAGCTAGTCAAAAGAAAACATTGAATTATTTTAAAAAATCTTACTTTTGAGCTAAATCACTATTAAAATAAAACATATACAAAACCATTTATAAGAAAATAGTAAAATTTACCATAAGATGATAGTAAAAGAAAAAAAATTATAAATCTGACTCTAAAATAGTAAAAGGCAAAATAAAATGCTCAGAATAAAATGGGAATGATATATTTAGGTAAGTTGTTGAAAGATGGTACAAATTCTACATGGAAGCAACAGAACGAGGCTACAGAAAGAAAAAGATGGAACAATGAGAGAAAAGTTGGTAAATGTGGAACTGTTGGAGAATTGAGATGCCATACATGCTCACAGTTTGGTATCTAAAAAGGAGATCAATACAATAATAAAAACAAAGGAAATATAAAATGTAGAAGAAATCATCTAAGAGACAAGGTAGATTTGTGACCCTTAAACTCATCAAATTCATGGAAATATTTATAGTTACAATACACATACTCTCAGTATCTCCTTAGAGTGAAATCAGGGACTTATTTGAAAATATAAGTGATCAGAGGATATGTATCTAAAATTCTTGCCCTTGTATTATTTCAGCCATGGCTAAGCAAGTTTCACACAGGACAGAGAAAGGATATGTGCTTATACAACAAAGGCATTATTAAAAGAGCTTTTAAATCTCAATTTTTTTTGCCTGGTACAATATTAAGATTTTCTTTATTATCCCTGCCTTAAGTTCTGGACCAAAGTCATTTTAGGTAGGCTAATTTTTCTCACTCTCCTATCTCCCACTGTCTTTTAAATATAATTTTAAAGGTTACACTCTATTTTTACAGTTATTATGAAATACTGTCTGTATTTCCCATGTTGTACAATGCATCCTTGTAGTTTTATACCCAATAATCTGTACCTCTCACTCTACCGCCCCTATATTATCTCCCCATCCCCCATGGTAACCACTAGCTTTTTTTCTTTTTTTTTCTATATCTGTGAGTCTGCTTCTTCATTATGTTCACTAATTTGTTGTATTTCTTAGATTCCTTATGTGATATCATACAGCATTTGTCTTCTCTTGTTTGACTTATTTCACTCAGAATAACACCTTCTAAGTCCATTCATGTTCCTGCAAATGACAAAATTTTGTTATTTATTTATGCTTGAATTGTATCTCCCATTTTTTAATCTTGGTCAAGAATATAAAAATATAAAACCTAGAAAGAGCTATTGAAAAACTGTATAATTTAAAGACCACATATGTGCTCTATATAAATACCAATAATTTGGATAGTGGTAGGTATAGGCATAGTAGTAATAGTTTAGATTCTAAGGCATGTCTGCCTCTTGTGACCCCACGGACAGTAGCCTGCCAGGCTCCTCTGTCCATGGAACTCTCCAGGAAAGAATACTGGACTGGGCAGCCATTTCTTTTTTGAGAGGTATAAGCATAGGTGTTAGCAATGATATAGAAGATAATCAGCATTTATAGTTTGGTCATTGACAAGGCAGATACTATTAAAAGAGCCATTGATTTAGTTTAGATTAATTCAGTAATTTACTTTTATGTAATAGGCAAACATTTAATAAATCTAGAAATTATAATTCAAGTAAATATCCATAATCTGCTGAATCAAAGGTATAGAACCAAAAAACGAACATGATAGCAACTATTCAATAGTCTGTATCTTCTAATAAACTGTTCATGTGAGGAAAGAAAAATGATAGAAAATGTTTTCTCATGAACAATGTAATCAAATTATTCCAAGGAATACATTATTGGAGAGTAAAGTAAAAGGAGATAATTTTAACTCACAATATGTAAGCTTGTAAAAATCACGATATCAGTCAGTGGGTATAAGATAAATTTATTATAAATCAGGTACCTAAGTTTAATATTTAGAAATATTTTCTACTAATTTATTCTATAGTAATGAAATATGAACTTAAGCATCAAATTCAGTTCAGTCACTCAGTTGTGTCTGACTCTTTGTGACCCCATGAACACAGCACGCCCAGCCTCCCTGTCCATCATCAACTCCTGGAGTTTACCCAAACTCATGTCCATTGAGTCAATGATGCCATCCAACCATCTCATACTCTGTCTTCTCCTTCTTGTCCTGCCCTCAATCTTTCCCAGCATCAGGGTCTTTTCAAATGAGTCAACACTTCACATCAGGTGGCCAAAGTATTGGAGTTTCAGCATCAACATCAGTCCTTCCTATGAACACTCAGGACTGATCTCCTTTAGGATGGACTGGTTGGATCTCCTTGCAGTCCAAGGGACTCTCAAGAGTCATTTCCAACACCACATTTCAAAAGCATCAATTCTTCAGTGCTCAGCTTTCTTTATAGGCCAACTCTCACATCTATACATGACTACTGGAAAAACCATAGCTTTGACTAGATGGACCTTTGTGGACAAAGTAATGTCTCTGTTTTTTAATATGCTGTCTAGGTTGGTTATAACTTTCCATCCAAGAAGTAAGCGTCTTTTAATTTCATGGCTGAAATTACCATATGCAGTAATTTTGGAGCCCCCAAAAATAAAGTCAGCCACTGTTTCCCCATCTATTTGCCATGCAGTGATGGGACAGGATGCCATGATCTTCGTTTTCTGAATGTTGAGCTTAAAGCCAACTTTTTCTCTCTCCTCTTTCACTTTCATCAAGAGGCTTTTGAGTTCCTCTTCACTTTCTGCCATAAGGTGGTGTCATCTGCATATATGAGGTTATTGATATTTATCCCAGCAATCTTGATTCCAGCTTGTGCTTCTTCCAGCTCATAGTTTCTCATGATATACTCTGCATATAATTTAAATAAGCAGCGTGACAATAATATAAAAAATATGAATACAAAAGTAAATTACTTATAACTTCTCAATCACTGTACTTTGACCACCTGATGAGAAGCTGACTCATTGGAAAAGATCCCTGATGCTGGGAAAGATTGAAGGTGGGAGGAGAAGGGAATGACAGAGGATGGGATGGTTGGATTGCATCACCGACTCAATGGACATGAGTTTGAATAAACTCTGGAAGTTGGTGATAGACAGGGAGGCCTGGTGTGCTGCAGTCCATGAGATCGCAAAGAGTCTGACGCGACTGAGCAACTGAACTGAACTGACTGACCCAAAGAAAACATAAATTTAGATATCTAACAGATAATGCTGTTAGAAACATGCTTTCACTTTACCAAAGTTTTTCATGATTTGCTAAAAGATATTTTAGGATCTTCTAAACATTAGTGTTTTGAGAAAATGAAAAAATGAGTGCAAAACAATCTCAAAATTATTACTAATGGATACCAATTTAAAAAAATGTTAGTCCACTGATACCCTACCATAACATGAGGCAGAAAATAGAGTCCAGGTAAAGATTGAATGCTTGTTATTTATTGAAAACCAGTCACTCAGCCCTCATTTAAATAATGAAATGTATTTGATTATCTTATTGGCTACAATAAAAATAAAATTAATGCTGATAATTTTGTTTCATTTCAAATGGATGATTGGTGTCATTTAGCATTTGCTACAACATCTAAGATATCAGTGCTGTAAAGCACTTCAGTATTTTTTAAATGAAATTCTGTGTATAAAAATGAAAACTGATCTTCATTAAAATCCTATCCACCAAAGCCCTAGAAGTTCCTGGGAACTCATTTGGCTGCTGAAAATTTCAATTCCCAAGATCATCCAAGCAGAGCAGTTGCCAGATGCTTCCACAGCAACAGGACCGAATGCCCTATGTAGTTAGACATAAAATGTGATATTTAGTGAGGAAAAGTTATTTTTCCTTTATTTTTCTATAAGAAAAAGAACCAAAAATAGTCTTAAGAACAGGAGATGATTTCACTCTTTGCATCATCCAAATAAAGTTAGTGCCAAACTTCTTAAATCACACACAGTTTAAAGAACAGAGCATGTCTGCTTTGAAGCAAATTCTTATATTATCATACACTATAGTGTGGTACATGGTGGTAGGCGAATTATATTTAAAGTTTAATTTAGAAATATTTCATAGGAATTTAGAAGTAGAAGAGATCTTAGAAAATATATAGGTCAAATCACATATTACAAGGATGAGAATAGAGTCAGTAAAATTAATCAATGGATTCTAAAAGTGGAAGGAATATTCATTAGTGTATCTTTCACTGGTAAAAACTAATTGTGTAGTTATTGTAGATTTCTTGGATATATAAAAATTGTGTCTACTTCTTTTTAAGGAATTTTCAAACTAAGTATAATGTCCTTCCTTCCAGGATATAAGACGTTAAATGCTAATTTAGTTTATGCATTACTTATGTGCATAGAAGTATAGTATTATGGGTATATAAACATGTTTTAAAAACAATCTTTAGTAAGATACACTGGTTAGATTCAATAATTTTAATAGGTTATACATCACATACTCCACTTAGCTTGTTCTACTTATGTTATACATGATAAATAACTTTATTGTGTTTATCTGTGCCCTAGATCATTATTAATATGCAAACATTCATATGAAAGAGCAGTTATAGGTGAATAAACACTTTGTGCATATCGTAAAAACAACATATTATAAAATCAGTGAAAAACATTTTTTTCAAATATAAACTTATCTTTGAAAGTTGGATGAAAAGATTATGCACAAAATTTTGTATTAGAAAAAGAAAGAACAACCAAGTCAGGGAATATCATCAAAATAAATTTCATTGGAACCTAGTCCAGGGAGTTGTTAAAGCAGAAAAGTAGAACAAAGTATTTCAAGGTCAGTAGTTCTCCTTATTTCCAACACAAACCCTACAAAGATCATGGTGCACGTTAGATTTTTCATGGTTCTAATGAGCCCTAAATAAAAAAAAGCTAAAGATTCAAAGATGGAACCATAATGAAATGTGTAGGAAAGATGGCGATGTAGTATAGTCAAAATACACACACATGAGTAGGTGATTCTCACGCTCAGGTAGGTGACCTACACGCAGGAGGATAATACCAGTGGCACAGGTTCTCCCCAAGGATTGAGGAGTCTCAGTCCCACATCAGGCTCTGCAGCACGGGGATCTTGTGCCAGGAAGATGAGCCCAAGAACAGCTGGCTTTAAAGGCCAGCAGGACTGCTGTAAGAAGCACAAAAGGGCAAACAGAGATTCCACTCTTAAAGGACTTGAGCTAAACCTCACATGCTCTAAACCCCAGTGCAGAGGTAGTAATTGGAAATGAGCCTGGGTCAGATGCACTTGTTGATCCTGAAGCACCTCCTGAGAGGCAGGAGGTAATTGGGACTCCCTTTGGGAAAGTAGATGACAGTAGATGAGTCTATAAAAGACAACACTTTTATAGACTCATTCTACCATGAGGACATTAGTGCTGGCAAAAGCCATATTGGAGATCTCCCTTTGGCCTATTAGTTCAGATGCTTAACCATCCACCCGCTGAAAGTGATTTCTCTATGATCAGGATGCCAACTCTCACTACTTTTTATTCAACATAGTATTGGATGTCCAAGCCACAGCAATTAGTTGAGAGAGAATAAATAGATACATAAATAAATAAATGATACTTTGTGACCCCATTGACTATACAGTCCATGGGATTCTCCAGACCAGAATACTGGAGTGGCTTGCTGTGTCCTTCTCCAGGGGATCTTCCTAATCCAGGGATTGAACTCAGGTCTCCTAAGCACTGCAAGTGGATTTCTTTATCAGCTGAGCCACAAGGGAACCCTAAATAAATAAAAGGCACCCATATTGGAAAGGAAGAAGTAAAATGGTCACTGTTTGCAAATAATGTAATACTATATACAAAAAATGCTGAAGATGCCAGCAAGAGACTATTAGAATTCATCAATGAATTCAGTAAAGTTTCAGAATAAAAAATCAGTATAAAAAACTCAGTTGCACTTCTAATACACTAATAGCCAACTATTGGAAGAGAAATTACAAACAATTTAACTGTAATCAATTGCATCAGAATGAATACAATACCTAGGAATAAATCCAACTAAACTGGCAAAAGACTTGTGCTTGGAAAATGATAAGACACTTATGAAAGACATTGTGATGATACAAACAAATGAAAAGATATACTGTGCTTACAGATTGAAAGAATTAATATTTTAATATAACAATAATCCCAAACCAATCTACAAATTCCATGCAATCTGTATCAAAACACCAAGGGCATTTTTCACAGAACTAGAACATATAATTCTAAAATTTGTATGGAAACATTAAAGACTCTGAGTAGACACAACGATCTTGAGAACAAAGGACAAAACTGGAAGTATCAGATTCTGTAATTTCAAACTATACTACAAAGCTACAGGTTAAAAAAAATAGCATTATACTGGTACAAAAACAGTCATAAAAATCAATGGAAGAGAATAGAGAATTCATAAATAAACCCACAGGTATATGGTCAATTCATCTGTTAGCAAACAAGGCAAGAATATATAATGGGGAAAAGACAACCTATTCAATATATATTCAATATTGGGAAAACTGTATACAAAAGAATTAAACTGGACTACTTTTTTATACTATCCACACATACCCACACACACAAGCCCTCAATCTGAATTAAAGTCTTAGATGTTTCAAGACTTGAAACCTTAAAAACTCCTAGAAGGAAACATCAGTATTGCACTCTTTGATATTGGTCTTAGCAATATTTTTCAGATAAGGAAAACAAAAGCAAAAATAAACAATGGAACTATATCAATTAAAAAATCTTTGCTCAGCAAAGGAAACTATGAGCAAAATGGAAAAGCAAACTGCTGAATAAGAGAAGATATTTGTAAATGACAAATCTGACAAGGTGTTAATATCCAAAATATACAAAGAACTCAAACAACTCAGCTTTGGAAAAAAAATTTTTTTAAATAGCAGAAGATCCTTCTTAGGATCTTTTTCCTAAGAAGACACGTAGGTGGCCAACAGGCGCATGAAAAGATGCTCAACTTCGGTAATACTCAAGGAAATGTAAACCCAAACCTTAATGCGATATCACTTCACACCTGTCAGAATGGCTGTTATCAAAAAGACAAGAAATAGAAGTGTTCCTTGTTCTGGCCTGGAGCTCCCACTCCAGCGTAGCATTTGACCCAGAGGCTCCCAACCACCCTCCCCACTTCCCACACACACCTGGCTGAGCCCCTGTTGATGGTGTTGGTACACTGTGACTCTGAGGTGGGGGCAGGAGGTGAAGTATCCATGAGGATTGCGTTTGCTTGATTGGTGATGTCAACCAGACTTCTCACAGACAAGCCTGAGATGAGGTGCCTGAGGCATCCAGGGCACCTGGGTGTTAATCATCCCATAACTCACCTATATGACTGTAGAAATTCTGTGAGATCTGGCTTCTGGAAAAAGTACAGATCCTAAGGCCTGTTTCCATGGTTTTCTATGTTGCCCCTGACACTTAGTGCATCACAGACAATCCCCTCTCTGACCCTCCATCAGAACTTGAACTTATACAAAAAAGAGAGGAAAAAAATATATTCAGCCTAACACCATCTGCCTCTGACTTCCAAAGATTCAGGTACACCCCATACACCAAATACAATCAAAATATATTCATCCCTTCCTAACAACCTCTGGTGGTGTGGGAGGAATTTTCATGAGGTTTATTTCATGTTTTATGGAACTCACTCTGAAAAATATCCCCATGGTGGTAATCATCTAATTAGAAAAGGCAGTACAAAATCCATCCCTGACCATAGATGAAGTGATCAATATCATTAACTCAGCCCAGGAAGACATTCTGGTTATCCTCAACACATCGGGGAGATGATGTTCTACACAGCCTGTTTCCACATTGTAGAGAATATACCCCACAGGATGTCTGCTTCCACATGAATATTTTCTTTAGACTCCCAGGTAAATTACTAACTACTTTTCATATTTATTCAGCACACCTTACTCCTCTTTGTCACATTGATCTGTATCCACTTATTTTGCTGTGTGTCTCATTAGCCTATACCCTCTTCAAAATGAGGTCTTGCTATGTTCATTTTTTTGTATTTCCATCAGCATGGTCTAATGCATTGTAATATATGCTTTCAGAAAATTGTATTAAAGAAATGTCTGTAAGAACACTTTTGTGGCATATTTTAATTGGAGTTTTAACAGCTCATTCAGGGCTTTTACAAGAGACATGCAATCATGAGTCCACTAAAGACTTTTCGAGGTGGATAGTTATGTAGCCATATATGGAATTTAGTAAGACTAATTTGAGAGAGGTTTTTATAGTGCACTGGAGAAAGATATACATGAGGCAATTACTTCTGTTAGGAGAGTGTTACAAAGTCTAAATGGTAGATGTAGTAGAGTTAATCCTAGATGGCTAATGGTCATTATAAAAGAGAAGTAAGACATCACATGGAAATATGCTATAAAACTAGAGGGAAGATAATCTAAAAATTCAATAATGATGTGATGGAAAGGAAACAACGGCTTATTTATTCAAAAAAAAAAAAGAAAGTAGACTATTGATTATGCCACATCTTTTACTCCTGATGAGCTGGTAAACATTTAGTAGTACACACACAGTGTGAGAATTATTAAAAATTAAAATTAAGAAATGTTTTACTATCATAAATGACCACTCTCTACTCCACAAAGGCCTGCAAATTGAAGCAGCTTTTAGTATGTTAATAATTTGGTCTCTGGCTTAATAAACCATTATGATGTACTTTGAATAAAACGTGGAAAATAACACTTTTACAAGGAGGAAATTAGAGAGGCAAGTGGAAAGATGAAATTTGAACCTGGCAAGATTCTATAGAGATGATAGCTGAAAGTAAAAGTAGGAGTGAGTCAGTTAGTCAAAGAAAAACTGTGCAAGTAACATGTCAATCAGGGAAACATGTGATTTCTGGCAATCATATTTAATATGTCAATCTCTAGGGAGTTATGAGTTATCCACTGCCCACTGGACAGAGAATAGTTCCCCAGCACGTGGTTCAGGAATGATGCTTAGCATCTAGAGCACTAGGCTCATTGGAGACACTCTTTCTAAAATTAGGATCAGTCTACAAAGGAACATGCCTATGAAACTCTGAATAAAAATCTCTTCCATGCGTACCCTGTGAACTCCCTAGAATAGAACAACCTTTTGTTTGCCTTAGTATAAAATACTTAATTATGGTACAAGAAATTCTTTTGCCACTTTTGAGCACTGCAACTTGGAGGTGTAAAGAATTTAATATCCTGGATTTCTCTTGTGTGGAAAGGGTATAACATTTCTACCCAATACATTTCTTGCTTAAACAATTAATAAATGAAAAAAAAAATCTTTAGAACAAAACCTGACAAGTAAGTGCTAAAAATATTAGCTATTATTTTAAATATTTGTATTATTCCTCTCTCTACAAGGGAGATGGATCTTCACTCCATCACACATAGTGATAGGCTGTTATATATGGATTTGATTTGGAAAATCTGTATCATCTTGTTAGATAATGGCATTGTTAATATTTTAGAATCAAGTGGACTCAGGTACTTATGTGATTTTCATCACAAAGAATACCACTTTGAGCACTTTTCTAGACCTCTCTAAATAAGTTTGCTTGCATTCTCAGTTGCTAAGTTGGTCTGACTCTTTCAGACCCCATGGACTGTAGCTTGCTATCCTCCTCTGTTGATGGGATTTTCTAGGCAAGAATACTGCAGTGGGTTGCCATGTCCTCCTCCCGGGTATCTTCCTGACCCAGGAATCAAACCTGTGCTTCCTGAGTCTTCCTTCATTGGGAGGCAGATATTTTACCATTGAGCCACCAGGGAAACACTGCTTAATCAGTTTATTCATCTTTAAAACATAAAAATTTTAGAAGTATTGTGCAAAGGATAATATATGTAACATACTGAGATCAATATTTGATTTATGATATTCAATAAAGTATATCTATTTTTGTTAATTACTAATGTTATTTTAATCATAATAATATCAATAATATCTCACAGTTCCTTTATTGATGGATATATAGGTTGCTTCCAGGAGAAGGCAATGGCACCCCACTTCAGTACTCTTGCTTGGAAAATCCCATGGACCGTGGAGCCTGGTGGGCTGTAGTCCATGTGGTCACTACAAATCGGACACGATTAAGCGACTTCACTTTCACTTTTCACTTTCAGCATTGGAGAAGGAAATGGCACCCCACTCCAGTACTCTTGCCTGGAGAATCCCAGGGATGGCGGAGGCTGATGGGCTGCCGTCTATGGGGTTGCACAGAGTCGAACACTACTGAAGTGACTTAGCAGCAGCAGCAGCAGCAGCATGTTGCTTCCATGTCCTGTTCACCTAATCTATGACAAAGGAAGCAAGAATATATAGTGGAGAAAAGACAGTCTCTTCAATAAGTAATGCTGGGAAAATGGACTGCTGCTGCTGCTTCTTTTTTCAAAGAAGACATACAGATGGCCAATAAACACATGAAAAGATGCTCAACATTGCTCATTATTAGAGAAAATGCAAATCAAATGTACAATGAAGTATTTCATTACTTCACACCAGTCAGAATGGCCACTATAAAAAAATCTACAAATGATAAATGCTAGAGAGGGTGTAGAGAAAATGGAACCCGCCTACATTTTTTGTGGCAATGTCAGTTGGTACATCCACTATGGGTAACAGCATGGAGCTTTCTTAAAAAACTAAAAGTAGAACTACCATATGACCCAACAATCCAACTCCTTGGAATATACATGAAGAAAACCATAATTCAGAAAATATGTGCACCCCGATGTTCATTGCAGCATTGTTTACTATAGCCAGGATTACCCTTATTTCTTTATTCTTGTGTCTACTAACTTTGACTTCCTTGACTGCCCTGTCTCACTCTTTGCCATTAACATGTTCTTATACTTGGAAGAAAGTTTTCCGAGATGGTGCAGTGATAAAAAAATAATTCATCTGCCAATGCAGAAGATGTGGGTTTGATCTCTGGGTCAGAAAGATCCCCTGGAGGATGAAATGGCAACCCATTCTGGTATTCTTCCCTGGAAAATTCCATGGAGAGAGGAGCCTGGTAGGCTACAGTCCATGGGGTCACAAAGAGTTAGACATGGCTGAGCATAGACTAGCAGTGTACTTGGAAGATGTATCTATTGAGTATCTACTAAATGTTATGGAGAAGGAAATGGTAACCCACTCCAGTATTCTTGCCTGAAGAATCCCATGGATGGAAGAGCCTGGTGGGCTACAGTCCATTGGGTCGCAAAGAGTCGGACACGACTGAGCCAGCTCACTTCAATTCACTTCACTAAATGTTAAGTAAATTTCAAGTGTTAATTGCTCAATTGTGTCTGACTCTTTGTGATCTCATGAACTGTAGCCCACCAGGTTCCTCTGTCCATGAAATTCTCCAAGCAAGAGTACTGGAGTGAGTAGCCATTCCCTTCTCCAGAGGCTTTTCCTGACCCGGGGATCAAACCCAGGGCCTCCTGCATTGCAAGTGACTTTAATGTCTGACCACTAGGGAAGCCTGATCTACTAGGTGTGAGACAAATGGTAGCAAACAAAAGAAAGCCCCTATGTTTGGAAAAAAGAAAATAAGCAAGTAGTGCTCACTGAGGCAAAGATAATTGAATTATGATCATTGGTTACATTATTTTGGTGAAGGGTTATCTAATAGTAATCAATAAAGTCACCTTATATAAGGAGACATTTGAACAGAGACCTAAGTGAAAAAACAAATGATATAGATCAAAGGAGAAACCATTCCAGATAGAGAAATAGTAAGAGTCAAGGCACAGAGAGTGGGAATCTTAGGAAAGTTCTAGGAGTACCAAAGAAGCCAGGGTTAGTATCTGAACAAGCAAGAAAATGAACAGTGATATGGTTAGAGAAGTCATTAGGTATGTGAGAGTGGCTATGTGCTCCTGTAGGGTCTTATGGAGCCTATGAAGACTTCAGGTTTTATTTTGAGTGAGCTATAAACTTTGCAGTGTTTTGAGTATGTGAGTCACATAATCTTATGTCAAGTTTAAAAGCATTACTAACTGGCTGATGGGTAAGACTATAATTGATAGAGGCAAAAATGAAAGCAGGGAGATCAGTTTGGAAGTTGTTTATATTTTCTGAGTGATGCAAATGGTAACTTGAAATAGAGTAACAGAAAAAAAGATTTGATAATAACTTGGTTTGTATTCATTTCAAATATTCAGCTAAGAGAAATTGCTAATGAACTTATCATGGGACTATGAGAAGAGATTTAAATAAAGAGATTTAAATTAAAACTTATTTAAACTTTGATATAAGCAATTGGAGTAATTGAGTTACCATTTAGAGAAAGGGATAAGTTTGGGGAAACAAAATTTTTTTTCAAGGAAAAACAAAGAATTTAATTTTGCACAAATTTAGCTTGAAATGTCTATTAGATATCTAATTAATGAGTACCACTTTGAATCCATTAAAAAAAAACTTTAATTCTTATGGATATTGTATCTTATCTTAAAATCTCAATATTTATTTTATTTCACTTATAAACCTATTTTATATTAGATTTAGAATAATATTGTTATTTTACATTTTTCCTAAAGAAGTTATGTATAAATATTATTTTTTAAGGATGAATCACATGAAAGTATCTGTTTCATGTTTGTCTTTTGCATCAACCTTAAAGTGGGTCATTTCTTTGAGTTATTTCAGAACTTCATTGACCTCTCTTGGTATTTAATGTATTATCCCATGAAGATATAAGTCATATGTATTTCCATATTTTTCCTTCTTTTATAGTTACTAGTTAAATGCTGCCAGCTCCTTACACATCCATAGTGTTGTGTGAGATGTGAGAATCTTATGATGATTTCCAAGGCATCCAATATCTTCTGTAAATCTCATAATCTAATTTTGTAAGTTTTGTATTTGTTGCCATTGTTAGAAAAAAGGTTGAGATTAGTGGGTTAGGATAAAGACAAGTGTTAAATATAAGCTAATGTTTTACAGACTCAGGTCACTTAGTAAATACTTTTGTTTCATAAAGAGTTTTTTGTCACCCTACTGAGAGTTCAGGCTACCTCCAAGCAACACAGGATGGATAATCTTTGTTGAGGGGTGTGGGAGGCTGACTACACAATCTAATAAATTCTATGGCTTATTGATATTCCAATTGTGAGAAAGCATACAACTAGTGGTACTGAATAACTGATATATGACTTTACGGACATGAAATATTAGAGAAATCTCCTTTAAAGCATAAATTTTTTCTTTTCATTTTTCAAAGCTCTCCTATATCCAAAATCTAAAGGATTTATGCCTTCTTGGAACATGTATCTGGAGGACTGAAAAGTAGTGTTGTCCTTCAGTGGTACTTATTCATACAGAAGAATGTGTACCTAAAATCAAACTTCAAGTAGGAATTCTTATGTAAGAAGAAACTATTTGCCTGCATTGGGGATATTCTTGAAAACGTGCTACTAAAAGTCTGTTAAGTTATTCATTTTAATGATACAGTGATGGTTTGAGACATGACAGTTAGAAAGTAAAAATAAATGAGCTTTTGTGTATTTAAAGTGTTTTGCCATGACCAAGATCAGACAAACATTATCAGTTGCAAAGAATTGACAGTGCCAAGTGACTTGCAGGAAATATAAGAAGTGCAGAACGTTTAGGTTGTGATATGTCAGACTGGTACAAAATCTGTTTAGCATTATATGAAGGGCCTGAATGGTAAAGAAATCAAAAGAGCATATGGTTGAGGAAAGTATACTTGCATCTACTCTGTTAATAAGCAAGTGATTAAAGAATGGGGTATATGTGATATGTGTACCTAGATACTTGGCAGCGCTTCAGATGAAAAATTCTATCTTAATTAATTTTCTGAAGAGATGAAAAAATAACAACATAGGTTCATCCGAAAATAATCTGCTGTAATTGAACAGTAGAGGGAATGGAAAAATATCAGGAAACAAAAGGATCAGTAATAAGTGTTTCTCTCTGTAGATAGATGATTGATAGGCACAGATACAGATACAGATTAGATAAATAACTATATAAAAAGTTGATGAAAACTCCATAGTTTTGGGGATGAAAACATACCTGCTCTCATAAATATCTTACAAATAACTGGAGGAAGACAAATATGTAAATCTAAAAGTATAATAAAATGTGCTATACTCATTACTAACTGCTGTCCAATGCACTATGAAAATACAAAGTAAGGTATTTTGTATACCAGATTTTAGTTGTTAGTGTATTTTTAAAATTCATGAGGCTCTGGAAACCTACTATATAAACATAAGGGGAAAATAATATATTTGAAGTAGACTGTAAACATTGAAAGAGATTCAAATAAAGATATATTTTGAGGAAACTAAAACTGCAGAAGAAAAAATAAAAAGAACTCTGCATTGATCAGTGACACAAAAACATTTTGAGAATCTGCCAACCTTCCAAGGAAACTGGGAAAGGCATGGCAACAATTAAAACAGAACATACTGGATGAAGAGGTCAAGGCATAAAGATTAAACCTGTAAATATATGGTGGAGATATAAGGAAAAAAAAAAAACTATATTCAGAGAAAAATACATAATGTACCAATGCTGTGCTGCACTGTGCTTAGTTGCTCAGTCATGTCTGACTCTTTGTGACCCCTTGGACTGTAGCCCACCAGGCTCCTCTGTCCATGGGGATTCTCCAGGCAAGAATACTGGAGTGACTTGCTATGCCCTTCTCCAGGGGATCTTCCCAACCCAGGGATCAAACCTAGGTCTCTCACATTGCAGGAGGATTCTTTAGCAGCTGAACTACCAGGGAAGCCCAATGAAACAAGAGTGAAAAGAAGTTAACATATCATTCACAATAAGAGAGATAAAAATAAAGTAAAACAAACTATACAAAATAAAAATAATGTATTCAGTTCATACATATAATGACAAAAAGGCAGCCAACATCAGTTTACTGAAAAAATAGACATTGATTTAAAGTCAATTCCTAGAAATCCATAAAATTAAGCAATATATTTAAGAAGCATAATATCATATAATTAAAAGGGCAAAGGAATAGGACAGGCACTTCACAAATGAATATTTCCAAGTAGTTAAGAGATGTATTAAATGCAAGCAATGTTATCAGAGAAAATAATGTGGCCAAATTGCTTCAGTCATGTCCAACTCTGCAACCTTATGGACTGTAGCCTACCAGACTCCTCTGTCCATGGCATTTCCCAGGGAAGAATACCAGAGTAGGTTGCCATTTCTTTAAATAAAGAGAATTCATTGGATAATGGATAGATAGTTTAACAAATTATACAAGAATAATTGGATGCTCATTAAAAAAAATAAAAGATTCCTAACACATACATCACAACTTGCCCCCAAACTAACTCAAACAGAGCAATCAACAAATTTAAAAAACTATAAGATTCCTAGGAAATTTTAGAGGAAAACTTATATAACCCTGTGCTTAGCAATGAATTTTTATATGCAACCGAAAAAGCATATAGAAGAAAAAGCAGACTTGCCTGGTGGTCCAGTGGTTCAAAATCTGCCTGCCAATGCAGGGGACACAGGTTCAATCCCTGTTTCAGGAAGATTCCACATGCTGAGGAGCAACTAAGCCCTGCACCACAACTACTGAACCTGCATTCTAAAGCCGCGTGCAGCAACTACTGAAGCCCGTGTGCCTAGAGCCTGTGCTCCACAGCAAGAGAAGCCACCGCAAAGAGTAGACCATACACCACAATGAAAAGCATATCCAACTCATTGTAACTAGAGAAAGCCTGCAACAAAGACCCAGCCCAACCAAAAATAAATAATAATAAAGGCAAGGATTGCTCCACTCAAACTTCTGCTTCTGTTGTCACATCTCTTACTCTGACTCTTTTGCTTTCCTCTTACAACTTTAGAGTCCCTAAGATTACATTGGACCATCCTGGATAATCCAGGATTATCTCCTTATGTTGTGGTGAGTATATTAGCAACCTAAATTCATTCTGCAATGTTAATTCCTTGTTTTTATGCAGGATAATATGTTCAAGAGGTACCAGGGATTAGAACATGACCTTTTTCATTGTTGTTGTTTAGTTGCTCAGGCGTGTCCTACTCTTTGCAACCAAAGAGTGCTGCAACTGACTGCAGCACACCTGGCTTCCTTGACCTTCACCATCTCCTGGAGTTTACTCAAACTTATGTCCACTGAGTCAGTGATGCCATCCAACCCTCTCATCCTCTGTCACCCCGTTATCATCCTGCCCTCAATCTTTCCCAGAATCAGGATCTTTTCGAATGAGTTGGCTCCTTGCATCAGGTGGCCAAAGTATTGGAGCTTCAACCTCAGCATCAGTCCTTCTGATGAATATTCAGGATTGATTTCCTTTAGGACTGACTGTTTTGATCTCCCTGCTGTCCAAGGGGTTCTCTGTACCACCTGATGATAGACGTTAGATTAAGGGCTTCCCTGATGGCTCAGATAGTAAGGAATCTGCCTGCAGTGCAGAAGACACGGGTTCAATTCCTGGATCGGGAAGATCCCCTAGAGAAGGAAATGGCAACCCATTCCAGTATTCTTGCCTGGAGAATTCCATGGACAGGGGAGCCTGGAGGGCTACAGTCCATGTGGTCACAAAGAGCTGGATACAACAAAGAGACTAACACTTATTTACTTACGTTTTCAATAGTACTGACCTGTAGGTGGCACTAAGGAGTCTGTGGCTGCTGGTAGTATATTGTATCTTGACGGGGTTATCCTTACAGTGTTTTGTTCCCTTTTTGGTAATAATGGGGAAGGCTTCAAATACTATATTCATGAAAAAGTGAAAGTGAAACTTGCTCAGTTATGTCTGACTCTTCGCGACTCCCTGGAATTCTCCAGGCCAGAAAACTGAAGTGGGTAGCCACTCTCTTCTCCAGGGGATCTTCCCAACCATAATTTTTCACAATTTTAATTGATACATTAAGCTTCATTAGACTAGTACATAAAAGCACAAACTCAGGAAAATTATTTTTAATATTGGAAAATATGTAGCATTATGTAAGAATAAAAAAAATAATTTTAAGAAAAATAAATTGTATTGTTTTTCAGAAAAGAATTATATATATGCCTAAATGGTCTTATGAACAAGCAGTTGTATTGGAGGAAAGTTCAAAATTTAAGGAAAATATATTTTTTATTATTCTTTTACTTTCCAAGTACATTTAATGAAATAATGTATTTGACACATATTGCATGTTTCTGTTTATCATAAATATAAAACCAAGAACTGACAAAAATAAATCTTAAGATTCATGTAAGGAGTAAAAATTAAAATAATGCAGTGTTAACTATCTTGGAGACAATAAGGTGACAACTTCAAAACAAAGTTGATTAAATCCATTAAGAAACTTACTCTATAGCTATTGAAAATACGTTATTGTAAACAGTGGACCTGAATGATATCTCATAATGTACATAATCACAAAATGAAACTGTTACCTCAGTACAGGTGGAAAAATGAAGATGTTTATGTTTTTCATCTGTTTTTCTGTATTTCTTCTGAATTCGTACAACATGGATTTTAATTTGAAACTATTTTAAATTTAAAATTAGTTATATACAAACATATAAAATGTATATACACAAATATCTATGAATATATATATGTGCAAAAACAAGTGTGTATATATATACATATATATGTATAAATATACAGTTTTATTAATTTTATTTTTCTTCATAGTATTTATTAGGCTATGGAATAGAGCATTTATTTATTCATTATTAACTAAGTCGTTCCATTATGGCAGTGTCTTTGTGTTATTTAATGCTGTGAAAAGGTCACAAGGTATGACACTGAAAGATGGACTCCCCAGGTGGCTAGATCCCCAATATGCTACTGGAGACGAGTGGACAAATAACTCCAGAAAGAATGAAGCTGCTACTGCTACTACTAAGTCACTTCAGTCGTATCTGACTCTGTGCGACCATAGACGGCAGCCCACCAGGCTCCCTCGTCCCTGGGATTCTCCAGGCAAGAACACTGGAGTGGGTTGCCATTTCCTTCTCCAATGCATGAAAGTGAAAAGTGAAAGCGAAGTCTCTCGGTAGTGTCCGACTGGTACTGACCCCATGGACTGCAGCCCACCAGGCTCCTCCATCCATGGGATTTTCCAGGCAAGAGTACTGGAGTGGGGTGCTATTGTCTTCTCCGAGAAAGAATGAAGAGACAGAGCCAAAGCAAAAACAACACCCAGTTGTGGATATGACAGGTGATGGAAGAAAAGTCCCTTGCTGTAAAGAGCAATTTACATAGAAACCTGGAATGTTAGGTCCATGAATCAAGGTATATTTCAAGTGGTCAAAAAGGATATGGCAAGAGTGAACATCAACATTTTAGGAATCAGTGAATTAAAATGAACTGGAATGGGTGAATTTCACTCAGACGACCATTATATCTACTAATGTAGGCAACAATCCCTTAGAAGAAATGGAGTAGCCCTCATAGAAAAAAAAAAAAAAAAAGAAAGAAAAGGGTCGAAATGCAGTTCTTGGATGTAATCTCAAAAACAACAGAATGATCTCTGTTGTTTCCAAGGCAAACCCTTCAACATCACAGTAATCCAAGTCTATGCCCCGACCAGTAATGCTGAGGAAGCTGAACGGTACTTGAAGACCTACAAGACCTTCTAGGAATAACACTCCAAAAAGATATCCTCTTCATTATAGCGGATTGGAATTCAAAAGTAGGAAGTCAAGAGCTACCTGGAGTAATAAGCAAATTTGACTTGGAGTACAAAATGAAGCAGGGCAAAGACTAACAGAGTATTTCCAAGAGAAAACACTTGTCATAGCAAATACCTTCTTCCAATAACACAAGAGAAGACTCTACACATGGACATCACCAGATGGTCAATATCAAAATCAGACAGATTATATTCTTTGCAGATAAAGATAGAGAAGCTCTATACAGTCATCAAAAACCAGACCAGGAGCTGACTGTGGCTCAGATCATGAAGTTCTTATTGTCAGTTTCAGACTTAAATTGAAGAAAGTAGGGAAAACCACTAGACCATTCATGTATGACCTAAATCAAATCCTTTACAAATATTCAGTGGAAGTGACAAACAGATTCAAGGGATTAGATCTGTTAGACAGAGTGTCTGAAGTACTATGGACAGAGGTTCGTGGCATTGTACATGTGGCATTGATCAAGACCATCCCCAAAAGAAAGAAATGCAAAAAGGCAAAATGGTTCTCTGAGAAGGCCTTACAAGTAGCTCAGAAAAGATGAGAAGCTAAAGGCAAAGGAGAAAAGGAAAGATATACCCATGTGAATGCAGAGTTCCAATGAATAGCAAGGAGAGAGAAGAAAGCCTTCCTCAGTGATCAATGCAAAGAAATAGAGGAAAACAATAGAATGGGAAAGACTAGAAATCTCGTCAAGAAAATTAGAGATACCAAGAGAACATTTCATGCAACAATGGCCACAATAAAGCACAGAAATTGTATGGACCTAACAGAAGTAGAAGATTTTAAGAGGTGGCAATACACAGAAGAACTATACAAAAGAGATCTTCATGACCCAGAAACCATGATTTTGTGATCACTCACCTAGAGCCAGACATCCTGGAGTGTGAAGCCAAGTGAGTCTTAGGAAACATTAACTATGAACAAACCTAGTAGATGTGATGGAATTTCAGTTGAGCTATTTCAAATTCTCAAAGATGGTGCTGTGAAAGTGTGACACTCATTAAGCCAGCAAATTTGGAAAACTCAGCAGTGGCCCCAGGACTGGAAAAGGTCAGTTTTCATTCCAATCCCAAGGAAAGGCAATGCCAAAGAACGTTCAAACTACCACACACTTGCACTCATCTCACATGCTAGAGAAGTAATGCTCAAAATTCTCCAAGCCAGGCTTCATCAGTAAGTGAGCCATGAATTTCCAGATGTTCAAGCTTGATTTAGAAAAGGTAGAGGAATCAGAGATCAGATTGCCAACATCCGTTGGATCACTGAAAAAGCAAGAGAGTCCCAGAAAACATCTACTTCTGCTTCATTGACTATGCCAAAGTCAATGAAGTTATCTTTTCAAGAGATGGGAATACCAGACCACTTGATCTGCCTCTTGAGAAATCTGTATGCAGGTCAAGAAGCAACAGATTGAACTGGACATGGAACAACATACTGGTCCAAATTGGAAAAGGAGTGCTTTAAAGTTGTATATTGTCATCCTGCTTATTTAACTTATACGTAGAGTACATCATGTAATATGCCAGGCTGGATGAAACACAAGATGGAATCAAGATTGCCAGAAGGAATATCAATAACCTCAGATGCAGATGACACCATGCTTATGGCATTAAGTGAAGAAGAACTAAAGAACCTCTAGATGAAAGTGAAAGAGGAGAGTGAAAAAATTGGCTTGAAATTCAACTTTCAAAACACTAAGATCATGGCATTCAGTCCCATCACTTCATCGAAAAGAGAGGGGGAAACCAATTTTATTGTTGGGGGCTCCAAAATCACTGCAGATGATGAGTGCAGCCATGAAATTAAAATTACTTTTTCCTTGGAAGGAAAGCTATGACCAATCTTCACAGCATATTGCTAAGCAGAGACATTACTTACCAAGAAAATCTATCTAGTCAAAGCTATGGTTTCTCCAGTAGTCATATATGGATGTGAGAGTTGGACTATAAAGAAAGCTGAGTGTTGAAGAATTGATGCTTTTGAACTGTGGTGTTGGAGAAGACTCTTGAGAGTCCCTTGGATTGGAAGGAGATCCAACCAGTCAATCCTAAAGGAAATCAATCCTGAATAGTCACTGAAAGGATTGATGCTCAAGCTGAAACTCCAATATTCTGGCCACCTGATGCGAAGAGCTGACTCACTGGAAAAGATCCTGACGCTGGGGAAGATTGCAGAGAAGGGGATGACAGAGGACGAGATAGTTGGATGGCATCACTGACACAATGGAAATGAGTTTGAAGAGGCTCCAGGAGTTGGTGATCGACAGGGAAGCCTGGTGTGGTTCAATCCATGGGGTCACAAAAAGTCAGACACGACTGACTGAACTGAACTGACTGAGTGCTGTGGAATATCATTCACTTTCAAAACAACGAATTTCTTAGTCATGGCACCTTTCTATGGCAGCTTTTGATTTTATTGAAACTTAATAAATTCTTCCATATATTTAATCTTTCAATGTAATTTTAGTGTTCTTACAGTTTTTAACTACATTCTATGATACTTCATCTTTCACTTGATACATGTGATATTATACTTAAACATTACCATTTCTGGAAGCAAGCAGTTTTTAAAGATTTTTATTACTTTCTTTTATTTTTCTGTTGTAGAATCATTCCAGTCTAATTATGCTTACCTTGAACTTTGCTATCTGTATCTCTATGAATATAGGAATGCACTTGAATTTTATATAGATATTGCAATTAAATCTGAATAAGTGCATTTATTTCAGTGTGTTTATAGAAAACACTATATGTTTTTGTTTATATTGCAGTATACAAAGTAGATGGAGAAGACAATGGCACCCCACTCCAGTACTCTTGCCTGGAAAATCCCATGGATGGAGGTGCCTGGTAGGCTGCAGTCCATGGGGTCGCTAAGAGTCGGACATGACTGAGTGACTTCACTTTTACTTTTCACTTTCATGCATTGGAGATGGAAATGGCAACCCACTCCAGTGTCTTGCCTGGACAATCCCAGGGATGGGGGAGCCTGGTGGGCAGCCGTCTGTGGGGTCGCACAGATTCGGACACGACTGAAGTGACTTAGCAGCAGCAGTAGCATACAAAGTAGATATTAGGCAGGTAATTATTTTAAAATAACTATATATCCACTAATTGAAATGACAAAATACTTCCTTTAGCAAACTTATACACACAATAAACCTCTCTACATAACTAATTCACAATAGTTTATATCCAAGTACAGCAACTAATATATTTGTGTGGTTATCAAGACATATTTTGTAGCTTTTCCTGAAAATTTCCTCAAAACAGTAAGTCACCCATAATGTCTCTGACTGCTGTAATATCAGAAGTTTCTCTTTCACTTCTCCTAAATCATAAAGTGATGTGCACCATTTTTATTAACTCCAGTGACTAAAAATCTTTAGGAGGTGATGGATGTGACTATTCCCAAATGAAGCAGCTACCAGCAGTCAGACCTATAGAGGTGATCTCTGAAAATGATGGACTGCTAAATTCTGCAGGAGAGAGAATTTTTCTATTAAGGTTTGATAAACGACAGCAACTTCTGTGTTAATTTACTTTTCATTTTGCTTTAACTTCTTCATTTTTTTAACTTGAGTTTTCTAATCCATCTTCTGCTCAGAAGTGGCTTATCAGGTATTAGTTAAAAAAAAAAACTACAAAATTATTTGAAGACACTGAAATGACTTGTTTAAATAGGATGACAAATAAATCACCATTTGATAATTTCATCAAATTTAACTCAGTAATTCAATTACAAACTTAATAAAGGTCTTGCTAAATTGACCAGATTTATTTTTCCCAGCAGCCACTGATTCAGTAGTCCTTTGGTTTCTAGTGGTCCTAACACTTTAAAATTCAGAGTTCTTTGTGAGTCTTTGTCAGTATAGTATTATAGCTACATACAACCAATACAGAATTAGTTTTAGGACTTTGAAATAAAATTTAATCTAATTTTTAAGTGCTTTAAATAAATTATATAGTCATGTAATGTGAACATACAGTTTCTTTTTTGTGGGTGTTTTTGCCATTATGTAAGAAATCCTTCCTTTTTTTCAATATATGCTTTAAAAATAAACTACAGCACATCCACAAATGCCTATTTCCATCTTTGATATATTTATGTAGGCATAAAAGTGAATGAGTGAATCCTACTAACCTAACTATATGGATCTGCCAGCATTTTTAGAACCTGTCCTATTGATAATAATGAGAGTGAGATATTTTATTAGATGTAGAGTTCTGTGCTTTAAAAAAATATCATTTATTTCACCAATATTTATGTAAATGGATTGTAAAATATTCAGTGAGTGCTTCATTTCTGTCCCTCTCCTTTCCAGTTACTGATCAGGATGTTAGAATGAATTATTATTCCCAGCTTACAAAATTTTTGAATAATTGAAATATTATTTGCTTTCTCTCCTATGCCATAATTTAGCATTTAACTATGTTAACTATGTGCGGTGTTAGCAAACTAGAGGTAAAGGAATTCAAAACCGACTCATTTTGGCTCATGTATTGAATTCTCTCTGCAAAATAATACACCTGTGTTAGAATTTCAATGGTTTTTTAATCCTTTTGGATGGCTGCAGATTTGGGTGGCTTCAAATTAAAGGACAACAGTAATATCAACAACACAAAGATAATAATAGATTACATTTATTGAGCTGATGCTATGCAGCAGGAAATATACTATGACTTATGCCAGAAAAGTATCATTTCGTCGTCACAAAGTTCTACATAAATTATTAATATATCATCTGTAACATATGAGAATTAATTTTTTAGAGAGATTAACTGATTTTTGCAAGGTAAACTATCTTGTCAATGGAGGTATTCAAAGCATTTTACATCCAGTTTCTCTAACACAGTCATGTGAGGCTACAATCTGAGTTGACTCAACACATTTTTAAAAGCAAAATAGTTCTAATGATAGAAAGTGGCCCTGAATATTCATTGGAAGGACTGATGCTAAAGCTGAAGCTCTAATACTTTGGCCACGTGATGTGAAGAACTGACCCATTGGAAAAGACCCTTATGCTGGGAAAGATTGAAGGCGGGAGAAAGGGGTGACATAGGATGAGATGGTTGGATGGCATCGTCGGCTGAATGTACATGAGTGTGAGCAAGCTCCGGGAGTTGGTGACGGAAAGGGAAGCCTGGCATCCTGCAGTCTATGGAGTCACAAAGAGCTGGACATGACTGAGTGACTGAAGTGGCTGAGTTCTGATAGCTCTTGTTGAGGGAAGTTCAGTTAGAGTATAATAAATTTTAATTAATGGAATCTGCCAACCCAAAAGGCCGTAACAATAATCAGACTTATGATCTGCCCTCCTTTCCAAAATATGAGTATTCTCACTTTTTCAGCTTACACAGATTATTACATCTAAAATAGGTTTTTTTTTTAATCCTATTGACTGTTTTCCTACAATGATTACTAAAATTAGACAAACTTAGGGATCAAATTATGTATGTGCTCAGAAAATATTTTATGAATTTAGTCATGGAAACCTGCCCAAGATAAATTTTTTTGAGAAAATATAAGTAGGAACAAAAATAAATTCATAAAAATATCAACTAACATTTAAAAATATGTAATATGGCATTGAATAAAATAAGCAATCATTTTATATCCAGGTATAGGCTAATATACAGCTTTTTAATGATGTATTACTCTAAGAGTAGCAAGAAATTTAGTACTGTTAACAAAAATGAGTACTGTTAAATTCATAGTAAGATGCTTTTGTATTTATTTCCTTAGAAGTAGTGCTTATAATTCTGTTAACTACTAATTGGTGTGTTATTTTCCTAGAAGAAAGTTATCCTTTCTTGAAAACAAAACAAATTTGCCCCTCAATTGAAAATTCAATACCATAAATAAGCATAAAAATAGCTACTTTATATAATAAAAAAATGCTAATCTCAAGGGAAAGCATTTATAAATTGAATTGCACTAAAATTTAATATCTACATTTGTTTACCATGGAACTCCTTTTTATGAGTGAAAAGAAAACTACAGAGTATTAGCAGACATATACAACATGTACACTACATATTCTGAGCTAGAATGATCTAGCATGTGAAAAAAACATAATGGAAATATAATTTTTAAGTATTTTGTAAAAATTGAATATCCAGCTGGTTAATAAGAATATAATAGTTGTTCAGCCTCAATAAAGAACAGGAAAATGAAAACTAAATCACAATATTATGCCACTGCATCTCCTCTGGATAGGAAAAATTGAAAAAGAAAACAAACAAATTAAATGATAATGCTGAAGTTTGAAATGTTTGTTGAATATAAGAACGCTCATGATTCCTGGTGTATGAAAATTCTTACAAACAGTTTGAAAATGTATTTAATACTATTTAATTAGAACATTTCCTTAGATATCTACATAGATCTATATTATATAGATGTCAATATAGATACAACAAAAATGAATATTTAAAAAACACCTATATGATGGATACACCCATATACCTAGTCCACTCTTTATAATAGCCCCACTTAAGGAAAAACCTAAGTTTCAGTAGTAGAATGAATTAAGAGTTGAAAAAGACATACTATAAAGGTGTTGCCCAACACAGTTGTTACCAGATAGACCATATCCACCACTCTGGTAAGAAAGAAACAGAATTAATCTCTGCTACACATAACAATGCAGATGAATTTTACATAAATTTGAAGCATAAGCATAAATTTGATTGAGAGAGAAGAGGCACAAAACAATGAATACTGGATCATTTTATTTACATAAATTCAGTTCAGTTCAGTCACTCAGGCATGTCTGATTCTACAGACGCATGGACTGTAGAATGCAAGGCTTCCCTGTCCTTCCCCAACACTCAGAACTTGCTCAAACTCATGTCCATCTACTTTGTGATGCCATCCAACCATCTCATTCTCTGTTGTCCGTTTCTCATCCTGCTGTCAATTTTTCCCAGCATCAGCGTCTTTCCCAATGAGTCAGTTCTTCACATCAGGTGTCCTAAATATTGGAGTTTCAGCTTCAGCATCAGAACTTCTAAAGGATATTTAGGACTGATTTACTTTAGGATTGACAGGTTGGAGCTCCTTGAAATCCAAGGGACTCTCAAGAGTCTTCTCAAACACCACAGTTCAAAAGCATCAGTTCTTCAGTGCTCAGGTTTCTTTTTAGTCCAACTCTCACACCTATACATGACTACTGGAGAAACCATAGCTTTGACTAGACAGACATCTGTTGGCAAAGTAATGTCTCTGCTTTTTAATATGCTGTCTAGGTTGGTCAGAGCTTATCTTCCAAGGAGCAAAAGTCTTAATTTCATGATTGCAATCACCATCTGCAGTGATTTTGGAGACCAAAAGAATAAACTTACTGTTTCCATTGTTTCCCTTCTTTTTGCCATGAAGTGACAGGGCCAGATGCCATGATCTTATTTTTCTGAATGTTGAGCTTTAAGCCAACTTTTTCACTCTCCTCTTTCACTTTCATCAAGAGGCTCTTTAGTTCTTCTTCCCTTTCTGACATAAGGGTGGTGTCATCTGTGTATCTGAGGTTATTGATATTTCTCCCAGCAATCTTGATTCCAGTTTGTGATTCATCAGGTCCAGCATTTCCCATGGTGTACTCTGCACATAAGTTAAATAAGCATGGTGACAATATACAGCCTTGACTTACTCCTTTCCAGTAAGGAAATTTGTAACCAGTCTGTAGTTCCATGTTCGCTTTTAACTATTACTTCTTGACCAGCATACAGATTTCTCAGGAGGCAAGTCAGGTGGTCTGGTATTCCAGTCTCTTGAAGAATTTTCCACAGTTTGTGATGATCCACACAATCAAAGTCTTAGGCATAGTCAATGAGTCAGAAATAGATGTTTTTCTGGAACTGTCTTGCTCTTTTGATGGTCTAGCAGATGTTGGCATTTGATCTCTGGTTCCTCTGCCTTTTCTAAAACCAGCTTGAACATCTGGAATTTCATGGTTCACATACTGATGAAGCGAGGCTTGGATAATTTTGAGCATTGCTTTGCTAGCATGTGAGATGAGTGCAATGGTGCAGTAGTTTGAAGATTCTTTGGCATAGCCTTTCTTTGGGATTGGAATGAAAGCTGACCTTTTCCAGTTCTATGGCCACTGTAGAGTTTTCCAGATTTGCTGGCATATTGAATACAGCACTTTAATAGCATCATCTTTGAGGATTGGAAATGGCTCAACTGGAATTCCATCACCTTCACTAGCCTTTTTTGGTAGTGATTCTTTCTAAGGCCCACTTGACTTCGCATTTCAGGATGTCTGGCTCTAAGTGAGTGATCACATCATTGTGATTATCTGGGACATGAAGGTCTTTTTAATATAGTTCTTCTATGTATTCTTGCCACCTTTTCTTAATATCTTCTGTTTCTGTTAGGTCCATATCATTTCTGTCCTTTATTGTGCCCATCCTTGCATGAAATGTTCCCTTGTTAGCTCTAATTTTTTTGAAGAGATCACCTGTGTTTCCCATTCTATTGTTTTCCTCTATTTCTTTTCACTGATCACTGAAGAAGCCTTTCTTATCTCTCCTTGCTATAACTTGAAACTCTATATTCAAATAGGTATATCTTTCCCTTTCTCCTTTACCTTTTGTTTCTCTTGTTTTCTCAGCTATTAGTAAGGCCTCCTCAGACAACCATTTTGCTTTTTCATTTCTTTTTCTTAGGGACGGTCTTGATCACTGCCTCTGTACAATGTCATGAACCTTTGTCCATAGTTTTTCAGTGACTTTGTCAATAGATCTAATCTCTTGAATCTATTGATCACTTCAACTCTATCATCTTAGGAGATGTGATTTAGGTCTTACCTGAAGGGTCTAGTGGTTTTCCCTACTCTCTTTAATTTAAATCTGAATTTTTCAGTAAGGATTTCATGATCTGAGTCACAGTCAACTCCCAGTCTTGTTTTTGCTGACTGTATATAGCTTCGCCATCTTTGGCTGCAAAGAATATAGTCAATCTGATTTTGGTATTGGCCATCTGGTGATGTCCACGTGTAGTCTTCTCTTGTGTTGTTGGAAGAGAGTGTTTCCTATGACTAGTGAGTACTCTTGGCAAAACTTTGTTAGCCTTTGCTCTGCTTCATTTTTTATTCCAAGGCCAAATTTGCCTGTTAGTCCATGTATCTCTCAACTTCCTACTTTTGCATTCCATTCCCCTATAATGAAAAGGACATCTTTTTTTTTTTTTGGGGGGGGGGTTAGTACTAGAAGATGTTCTAGGTCTTCATAGAGCCATTCATTTTTCAGCTTCTTCAGCATTACTGGTTGGGTCATAGACTTAGATTACTGTGATATTGAATGGCCTGCCATGGAAACGAACAGCAATCATTCTGTTGTTTTTGAGATTGCACCTTAGAACTGCATTTTGGACTCTTGTTCACTATGAGGGCTACTCCATTTCTTCTAGGGGATTCTTGCACACAGTAGTAGATGTAATTGTCATCTGAGTTAAATTCACCCATTCCAGTTCATTTTAGTTCACTGATTCCTAAAATGTTGATGTTCACTCTTGCCATCTCCTGTTTGACCACTTCCAATTACCTTGATTCATTGACCTAACATTACAGGTTCCTATGCAGCATTGTTCTTACAGCATCGGACTTTACACACATTACAGGGAATGTAATCTACAATGTTAGAAATCATGGTGCTTATTTCTCTTTTGTAGAGAAGGAAGAAGTCAATGATTGAAAATGGGCATGAAAGGAAGCTTCTGAAATACTGCTGCTGCTGCTACTAAGTTGCTTCAGTCATATTCGACTCTTTGTGACCTCATAGATGTCATCCCACCAGGCTCTTCCGTCCCTGAGATTCTCCAGGCAAGAATACTGGAGTGGGTTGCCATACCGCTAATATTTATTTATTAATCTGGGTGTAGCTACATGGATATATTCACTTTGTGACAGTTCATAAACTTTTCACTTGTGATTTGTTCCCTTTCAGAAAGAAATGTTATTTTAAAGAATCAGAGAAGAAAAGAAAAAGAAATCTGAGAAGAGCAAAATAATTAGAAAACAAAACCATAAAATTGGCTTAACATCTTTATTTAAGTGGTGTCAATTTTAACTTTGTCAGGAAACATTTCTTATATTCAGTATATATAATTATGTGAATGCAAATTAAGAGAAGGTGAAGTCAAGAATGCTAAATATATCCTATTTTATATAGGACATAAGCCATTTATTAAGTCAGTTTGTCAATGAGAAATTTTACAGGCTAATTTAAATATGTGTAAATTCGAACTTTCATATAAAATATTACATTGAAGGTCATATCTGTTTTGGAAAATCATTTTAATAAATAATTTTACTGTTATTTGTATTCCTTACATTAAAAAGGGTATATTTCCAAATGAAGAAAAATACAATAACTAATACTTTAGACTCTGTTTATCTACATGATTTCAGTATTTCACATGAGCAAATAAGGTCTTTTCAGTTTAAGCAGGAAATTGAATTTTACTGACAGGTATAATTGAGAAAACTTCCTGTTGTGCATTGTCAAATATTACTAAGAGTTTCAGTACCAATCTTAAACCCCCTTTTTTTTATATATAAAATAGCCTAAATGTGTGAAAAATAAATGTGAGTTTTCTAGTGAAAGTGTCACAGAATGTTAGGGAACCATTGATCTGACCTTTTCTTGAATCATTTGTTTTTAAAGTCAAGGACATGGTCTGCAGGTGACATTCAATGTAGAAACACAGCATATTAAACAGCACATCAAATTTTTTGAAGTGCTGTTCTAAATGAAAAAAGGGGAAGGCGGATCTTATAGTATGTTTCTCTGCTTTCCTAATTTCCCAGTATTCCTCAGCATGGGCCTTTAGAACACTTTCAAGAAACCAACAATGGATGGTCAGTAGACAGCTTAAGAATCAAACAAAAATTTTAGTTAATTTTTCAGGTTACTGAAATAAATCCATGAGAAAAATGAAGCATATTATTCAATATCACATATTTGGTTAGTGGGAAAATGAAGACAGAATTTTCCTCACCTTAAAAATTGTTTATTTGCAACACCCAACTACAACCTTTCCACTCAATACTACAGCTAGGCAATCTGGAATTACGCTTACAGTGTAAGGAAGTATGCGTACTTGCTAAATATTTCTGCACATTTTCACTGTATGTCCTGCTCTAAAATCTGAATCCCAGGGTTGAGAAAAGATACAAAAGTGTTATCAGGAATTTCTAATTTTTTTTTTTCAGCTTCTTTTCAAAACATCTCATGTTTCCATGAAAATGAACAATTTTCTAAAAAACTTGCTGTCCAGGGAAAAATATCATTTAGATGAAAATAAAACTATTTCATTTCTCATAGATGACTGAAGAAAAATCTTTCTCTCTCTCTCAGCTTATTCTGACAGGATATAAACAAAAGCAAGTTATTTTCAATTAAATTGGTATTAAAATATAACCACACACTTAATTTCTTCTTCTTTGTCAAACTTTGAGTTGCAATGCTGCCACTGACTTTTAATAGTATCCTAGCATATTTTTCTAAAATATCTTCTAACAAGTAATATATTTTAAATATATTATTTGTAAGGAATGCCTATTTAATCATATATGAATCCATTCAGTTTAGTTCAGTTCAGTCACTCAGTCACGTCCGACTCTTTGTGACCCCATGAACCACTGCATGCCTAGCCTCCCTGTCCATCACCAACTCCCGGAGTCCACCCAAACATATGTCCATCGAATCAGTGATGCTATCCAATCATCTCATCCTCTGTCATCCCCTTCTCCTCTTGCCCTCAATCTTTCCCAGCATCAGTGTCTTTTCAAATGAGTCAGCTCTTCACATCAGGTGGCCAAAGTATTGGAGTTTCAGCTTCAAAATCAGTCTTTCCAATGAAAACTCAGAACTGATCTCCTTTAGGAAGGACTGGTTGGATCTCCTTGAAGTCCAAGGGACTCTCAAAAGTCTTCTCCAATACCACAGTTCAAAAGCATCAGTTCCTCAGTGCTCAGCTTTCTTTAGTGTCCAACTTTCACATCCATACATGACCACTGTAAAAAGCATAGCCTTGACTAGACAGACCTTTGTCGGCAAAGTAATGTCTCTGCTTCTCAATATGCTGTCTACGTTGGTCAAAACTTTCCTTCCAAGGAGTAAGCATCTTTTAATTTCATGGCTGAAATCACCAACTGCAGTGATTTTGGAGCCCAGAAAAATATAGTCAGCCACTGTTTCCCCATCTATTTCCCATGAAGTGATGGGACCAGATGCCATGATCTTAGTTTTCTGGATGTTGAACAATAAGCCAACATTTTCACTCTTCTCTTTCTCTTTCATCAAGAGGTTCTTTAGTTCTTCTTCACTTTCTGCCATAAGTGTGGTGTCATCTGCCTATCTGAGGTTATTGGTATTTCTTCTGGAAATCTTCATTCCAGCTTGTGCTTCCTCCAGCCCAGCATTTCTCATGATGTACTCCGCATATAAGTTAAATAAGCAGGGTGACAATATACAGCCTTGACGTACTCCTTTTCTTATTTGGAACCAGTCTGTTGTCCATGTCAAGCTCTAACTGTTGCTTCTTGACCTGCATAAAGGTTTCTCAAGAGGCAGGTCAGATGGTCTGGTATTCCCATCTCTTTCAGAATTTTCCACAGTTTACTGTGATCCACACAGTCAAAGGCTTTGGCATAGTCATTAAAGCAGAAATAGATATATTTCTGGAACTCTCTTTCTTTTTCGATGATCCAGCAGATCTTGGCAATTTGGTCTCTGGTTCCTCTGCCTTTTCCAACACCAGTTTGAACATCTGGAAGTTCATGGTTCATGTATTGCTGAATTCTGGCTTGGAGAATTTTAAGCATTCCTTTACTAGCATGTAAACTGAGTGCAATTGTGTGATAGTTTGAGAATTCTTTGGCAGTGGCTTTCTTTGGGATTGGAATAAAAGCTGACCTTTTCCAGTCCTGTGGCCACTGCTGAGTTTTCCAAATTTGCTGGTATATTGGGTGCAGCACTTTCACAGCATCATCTTTCAGGATTTGAAATAGCTCAACTGGAATTCCATCACCTCCACTAGCTTTGTTTGTAGTGATGCTTCCTAAGGCCAACTTGACTTCACATTCCACCATGTCTGGCTCTAGGTGAGTGATCACACCATCACTATTATCTTGGTCGTAAAGGTCTTTTTTGTACAGTTCTTCTGTGTATTCTTGCCTCCTCTTCTTAATATCTTCTGCTTCTGTCAGGTTCCTACCATTTCTGTCCCTTATCGAGCCCATCTTTGCATGGAATGTTCCCTTGGTATCTCTAATTTTCTTGAAGAGATCTCTAGTCTTTCCCATTCTAGTTTTTTCCTCTATTTTTTTACACTGATCGCTGAGGAAGGCTTTCTTATTTCTCCTTGCTATTCATTGGAATTCTGCATTCACGTGGGTATATCTTTCCTTTTCTCCTTGGCTTTTTGCTTCCCTTATTTTCACAGCTATTTGTAAGGTCTCCTCAGACAACCATTTGCTTTTTTGCATTTCTTTTCCTTGAGGATGGTCTTGATTCCTGTCTCTTGTACAATGTCATGAACCTCCATCCATAGTGCAGGCACTCTATCTATCAGATCTAATCCCTTAAATCTATTTCTCACTTCCACTGTATAGTCATAAGAGATTTGATTTAGGTCATACCTGAATTGTCTAGTTGTTTTCTCCACTTTCTTCAATTTCAGCCTGAATTTGGCAATAAGGAATTCATGATCTGAGCCACAGTCAGCTCCTGGTCTTGTTTTTGCTGACTGTATAGAGCTTCTCTGTCTTTGGTTGCAAAGAATATAATCAATTATACATAATATAAACACATTCAAGATTTATATTCAGTTCTATATATTATTTTGTTTAAGCTACTCAGGATACCACAACTTGGTCATAAACAAAACGTTATTAACATGCACAGTATTATCCTTTTCTTTATATTTGACAATTTTTCCAAGACTAGCATGAGAAGAGTAATTAAAAAAAGAGTCAGAATGCCCTGTAAATTTTTTTCTCAAATCAATGGCTTTCATTTATATTTACATATCCTCATGTTCTCAAATGTATACATTCTTCATAATAATCTATAATAATTCAACTCTCAGAGTACTTATATTCAGTCAGTCAGTTCAGTCGCTCAGTCATCTCCTACTCTTTGCAACCCCATGAATTGCAGCATGCCAGGCCTCCCTGTCCATCACCAACTCCCGGAGTTTACACAAACTCTTGTCTATCGAGTCGGTGATGATATCCAGCCATCTCATCCTCTGTTGTCCCCTTCTCCTCATGCCCCCAATGCCTCCCAGCATCAGGGTCTTTTCAATGAGTCAACTCTTTGCATGGGATAGCCAAAGTACTGGAGTTTCAGTTTCAACATCAGTCCTTTCAATGAACACCCAGGACTGATCTCCTAGAGATGGAGTAATTTTGACTGGATTATTTAGAGAGGAGACTTATATACTGAATAGAAGCCAAAGATGTGTTTAATGGTCAGTGACCCAAATTTGTCATCAATAATATCTTTGTAGCTCTATAGAATTACAATTATGCTAGCACATATATCTACATGCAAAAATTATATTTGCATACACTTATATTTGCCTAAAAATATGGGAAAGAAAGAGTAGTTCTAAAACAAGAATGAAACTTTAAAAATTATATCTAAATATATAATGCATATGGAATTTCCTTGGTGGCTCAGATGGTAAAGAATCTTCCTGCAATGCAGGAGACATGGGTTCAGTGCCTGGGTGGGGAAAGATCCCCTGGAGAAGGAAATGGCAGCCCACTTCAGTATCTTTGCCTGGTGAGTCCATGGACAGAGGAGCCTGGCATGTTATAGTCCATGGGGTTGCAATAGAGTTGGACACAACTTATCAACTAAGCAACAACAATACAATACATATGTATGTATATATGAAGTTGATTCCATGTATCTCTAGGGTAAATATCATGTTAATTTAATCTGAGTAAAAACATGCAAATATTTATAAAAAGGAGATATCTAACAGTATATTTTATAGACATTTATTCACAACACAGCTTTTAATAAATGTTGTTATGTACGAGAGGAGAAGGGGACAACAGAGGATGAGATGGTTGGATGGCATCATTGACTTGATGGACATTAGTTTGAGCAAGCTCCAGGAGTTGGCGACGGACAGGGAAAACTGGTGTGCTGCAGCACATGGAGTCACGAAGAGCTGGACATGACTGACTGACCGAACTGAACACGAAATTATTTCATAGTAAAATATATAACATGAGAAAAGTGAGAAATACAAGATAAAATTAATTAAATAAAGATTGTTGTAGGATTATTTTTTGAAATTTATAGTTTAAAATTCAGGGAAATTTTAAGTTCCTTACTTAGCCCAGAGTAGTTTTGTTTTACTTTATAGTTCACCAGTCTTTTGTTCCATGTGATTTTGCTTCATCTTCATAATCAGTAACATTTTTATTCTCTATCACTTTGTTCTTTTGTGTCACTTGGTAAAATTTTAGAGCTTACCTTATACACTAGCCAGTATTCTAGACACTGAGAATATAGTAATATTTCTAAGTCTTCATAAATCTACTTTTTTCATGAAATAAACAAGTCTATATTAGCTAAAAACATATGCTATTACATATATTTATATATATATATATATATATATACACATAATATAGTATATATATGAGCAAACTCAGAGAGATAGTAATGGACAGAGAAGCCTGGTGTGCTGTAGTTCAGGGGGTCTCAAAGAGTCAGACATGACTTAGCAATTGAACAACAATAATTACATATACATTCCTGTGTAGCTCAGTTGGTAAAGAATCTGCCTGCAATGCTGGAGACCTGGGTTTGATTCCTGAGTCAAGAAGATTCCCTGGAGAAGGAAATGGCCACCCACTCCAGTATTCTTGCCTGGAGAATCCCATGGACAGAGGAGCTAGGCAGGCTACAATCCAAAGTGTCGCAAGAGTCAATGAAATATCAATATGCACTCACACTTAGCACTTAGAATTAAACTTGTAACTATTTTATGAATATATGTGTGTATATATGTACATACACACGTATATATGAAAAAGAACAGTTGTAGAGAGATATGGGAGCAGATTAGAGCTACCGAGACTTTCTTTCCACTTATATATTTAAGTTTACTTTATCCTTTCTAAAGAATGAATCCACTCAGGGATATAATCAAAAATTTTCCTTTTAAAAAAATCAAAATTGTTAACTCATAAGAAAAACAATGAAAAGAAATGAAAATAAACCCCCTACTCTCATTACAAATAATGTCTGCTTTTACATTTTATATATAACTAGGCACAAAAATATTTATAGATTGGATATTTTGTTTCAGGTACTTTTATCTGATTTTGCTCCGGTCCAGGTGTCGGCTGCTTCTGGAAGATGCTGATCAGAAGTGAAGGGAGTGGCCTGCTTGCCAAGGCAGTGGCCTGCAGCTGTGGCTCCACTGTCCCAATAGCTCGGACTCCGTGGGATTCAGAATAAACAAGTCACAGGACAGATGCGGCCCCTGAAGAAAAGCGTAGGGGCTTTGAGGCACCGAAGAACTTAGGCTTGTTTTTAGGGAACTGAAGAACCAAGACTCCAGACTAGAGAGGGTTGTCTTTAAAAAATCTAAGCAGTAGTTCTTTTACAATTTATTTTTCTACAAAGGGACAGAGCAGAGAGCCAAGGCTCCGAGGTGAGCATTTGAACTGTGCCCTGCCCATCCTGACCCTGCTTTACGTAGTCCCCCCGAGGCCTGAGCAGTCTAGGAATTATACTGACTCACACCATTTCCTTGTCTGTCATACAGGTGGCTATCAGCTGCCTTCATCCTAAAGTGAGCCATCTTGTCTCAAGCACGATGACGTGTCCTCTGTAACGTCCCACCCAGGAAAGTCTTCATTATTTGACCTGCTCTGGTCCAGACAGCACAGAATACTAGCTGGGGGTGGAGACAGCTGCTGCTGTTGCTGCTTCTTCTCCTTCCTCCTATTCCACAGTCAACATTTCTCTTTTCTCCTTTTTTTCCCATTTCTTCTAATCCTATTTTTTTTCATTCTGTACTTTGAAGCACCTTGAATTTATCTTCTTTTACACTGATTCAATTTTTTGGCACAACAGCTTTTTTCTTTTTTAATACTGACCATGAAATAAATATTCATCTTGTCTTTGTTTCAGTTTACTTGCAAACCAAGCTTGCTATGTCCTTCTCACTTTGATTACAATCCAATCTATTTTTTTTTATCCTGTTGCCTTTCATCTCAGTGAATTTTCATCATTTAACTTGACTTATAAATTTTACATTTCAAATAAATACCTTTAAGTTTCAAATTAACCCTGGCTATCTTTTTATTTTCATATTTACTGCTTATGTCCCACAGGCACTATTTATTCTCATATATATATAAAGACTCTTCTTGGTGGTGAGGAGATTAGGAAACTTTTTTTTTTTTTTTTTTTTTTGTAATCAGGAAAAACCATGCAGAGGAAGTAATGCATAGATTGGTCAGTAACTTGTGAGTTTTAGAATGCTGATAAAAGCTAATGTAATTGCATTATCCAACTGGTGTTTTAATAAGGAGCAGAGATATCTGTGGAGAGTTTAGTTAAGCTACTCCATAGTATTGCTGTCTCGGCATCCATTTTGTTTGGTCTAGTGGCCTGCAATGACCTGAAACTGACACTAGCCCCCTCATGGAAGCACAGGTCCTAGAAGGCAGCCCACAGGGTCACAAGTAAATGTAGGTTCCTGATATGACTTCCCAAAGGCCCTTGTGATCAGCAGTTTTCCTTGACTCCCAGTTCCTTTCTTTATGTGCCTTTTAGAAACGACCCCCACTTTGGCTTAACCACACCCTTCTGGTTTGAATTGACCAATTGGGCCTTAGGCCCAAAATATTTCGCTCACAGACTCTAAAAAAATCATGTGACTTAGAAGTCCTGCCTGTTTGAAAATGCACCTGCCTTGATCTGGCACATAGCCTTTTTCTAAGCTACTGATGTGGGGAGAGAGAAAATTAGCCAAGATAGTGTGTTCAGACTCTCTTGCCCCATGTTTTGTAAATAATGAATGTAATAGCTGAGGTACTTTGTAGCACTGAGCATGCGTGTCACAAGGCACTCGCTTGATAATGAGTTACTTTGTGCTGTAGGAATATATGAGCTTCACCACGAAGGCCCCGGTTGCTCCGCATTGAGGCTACACTGGAATGACATCATGGTTGTGTTATATGAGGTTATGTTTTGGCTATGTTTTGGTTATGTTATAGTTATGTTGTGGCTGCTGCTATGGCAGCTGCATCAGCTGGGAGAAAGGCTGTGTTATGGCTGCCATGCCAGCCAGGAGAGAAGAAATGTGTGTGTAGTTCCTATGGCTCTTTCTAGTCTCCTATTACCTTTTGGCTCACACCTTGCCTACCCTGGGTTTAGCGAAGAGTGAGATACAGCGAAACAATTGGCACTGTGAATGGGATCAGCAATACAACTGAGTACTTCTTTCAAGACCTATTTGTAATAAACCTCTATTTTGACTTCTCTTGTGGCCTGTGATTAAGCCATAACTCATCATTTGATACTCTGTGCTCCACTTAATAAATGCTAACTTGACAAACACATAAGAATCTCTTTTTGTAGTAAGATACTTAAGTACACACACATATTAAAGTGGTTTAAATTGGGATGGGTGATTTTTTGCTTCTGTCTAAACACACACACACACCCTGTATATTCTCACCCTGCTTATTTAACTTACATGCGGAATACATCATGTGAAATGCTAGGCTGGATGAAGCACAAGCTGGAATCAAGACTGCTGGGAGAAATATCAAGAACCTCAAATATGCAGATGATACCATCCTTATGGCAGAAAGTGAAAAAGAAATAAAGAGCCTCTTGATGAAAGTGAAAAAGTAGAGTGAAAAAGTTGGCTTAAAACTGAACATTCAGAAAAGTAAGATCATGTCATCTGGTCCCATCACTTCATGGGAAATAGATGGGGAAGCAGTGGAAACAGTGCAGACTTTATTTTCTTGGGCTCCAAAATCACTGCAGATGGTGACTGCAGCCATGAAATTAAAACATGCTTACTCCTTGGAAGAAAAACTAGACAACATGTTAAAAAGCAGAGATATTACTTTGCCAACAAAGGTCTGTGTAGTCTAAGCTATGGTTTTCCCAGTAGTCATGTATGAATGTGAGAGTTAGACTATATAGAAAGCTGAGCAGCAAAGAATTGATGCTTTTGAACAGTGGTGTTGGATAAGACTCTTGAGAGTCCCTAGGGCTACAAGGAGATCAAACTAATCCTAAAGCAAATCAGTCCTGAATATTCATTGGAAAGACTGATGCTGAAGCTGAAGCTCCAATACTTTGGCCACCTGATGGGAAGAACTGACTCACTTGAAAAGCCCCTGATGCTGGGAAAGACTGAAGGCAGGAAGAGAAGGGGATGACTCAGGATGAGATGATTGGTTCACATCATCAACTTGGATGGACTTGAGTTTGAATAGACTCCAGGAGCTGGTGATGGACTGGGAAGTCTGGTGTTCTGCAGTCCATAGGGTCACAAAAAGTCAGACAGGACTGAATGACTGAACTGAACTGAATTGAACACACACACACACAAAATCTGACAATAAAATACATTAGAACTAGGAGTAGATTCGTGGACTTTCAAAAGTAAATGTCAAATTGACTTCAACATTTTAGCAGTGTTGTGGGCATGGGGTGGAAGGGTGGTGGGGAAGGACTGAAGCATTTTCATAAAATAAGAAGTTATAAAGCAATCAGTTTAGTTCAACTAATATTTTGACATTTTTTGACTAATAGACACTTTTTATTCTTTAATGTTTCCAGCTTTTTTGGCTTTCTCATCAGATTACAAAATAATTTTTATATTAAAGTGTTATTTATAAATAATTGGATAAAACAATAATAGCAATTATGAAAATAGAAGGAATCTGGTCTTTGGTTACCAGGCAAGTGAAAATATGCTGTCATTGACTCTGTGGCAGAAAATACATTTTCCTTCATCCCAGCACTATTTGTAAGAATATATTCCCCAAGTAGTTAATAAATTACATCATTCTTTACATTTGCTAATCTACAAAATGGCAATTAACAAAGTCAATAATCTATGAAATGGGAATAACTGAATTCAACACACTAGTAGGGGCATAGGATATAGAATAGGATTATAAAAATCGTATAGGCGTATCTGATAGATTTGTGAATTTATGGTCTTTAAGGTTATGGATTAGTTGCTCAGTTATGTCCAATTCTTTGTGACCCCATGGACTGTAGCTCACCAGGATCCTCTGTTCATGGGAATTCTCCAGATCAGAATACTGGAGTGTGTTGCCATTCCCTTTCCCAGAGGAATCTTCTTGACCTCTTCTTGACCCAGGGATTGAACAAGTATCTCCTGTACTGCAGACAGATTCTTTCCTGAACCACCAGGGAAGTCTCTTAAATCTTTAAGTCTCTTACAAAACACTTTCCCCAAGAACCTAACGACACAGAAATATCTCTAACTATTTCACTATAGATAATAAGTGTAAAAGCAATATGAAAGGTCACGGTAGGAAGAAGAGGAATTGAGCAAAGAAGGATTGCAGGAGATAACTAGGAATTGTGTTAAAATTCTTGGAAGAACATACAGAGGTTGTATTTATAGATATTTCATTAAGAAAGATATTATGAACACAGAATATATAAAATAAAATAATATGAGAGTATATGCCAGCATTTTACTTTTAAAACATTAGTATGATAATCGTTTTCAATGGCAACAGCTTACTAAATTGCCTAATCCACACATAACACATACGTGTTTTGCTATAGCTACAGCTGACAAATCAGGCGTTGCAGAAATATAGGGGAAGAAGACAATAAAACAACTCAAGAAAAAAAAAAAGATTTGATTGTTTTATCATGTTCATGTGTCACATACCTCCACACTACAGAGGGCTAAGGAATCAGCTATATTTCTGAAAATAAATGATAGATTGATAAATTGAATCATATTGTAGCTAAGAATTATTTGGTCATATACTCTATTATGGGTTTCTAATATCATTTGAGAAAAAATGCTATAACAACCTGTTCTACTTGATTACACATAAAATTTACATTAATTCTTGAGACCTAATTATGAGACAGATTCTATGTTCAGGGTCTTGCAAAAGTCATGACTGAGAGACTGGTGAAAAGGAGACAGAAGTAAGTTAGTGAAGAATTTCACTAACTTAATAAGACTCCCAGAAGAATTTCAGAGTTTGAATATTTTTATGTCACACATGACAAGCCACCAGACCATTGGCAAAGGGGCTCTTAAAAGTGATAGAATAACATGTTCTATGAATGTGTCCGTGCGTGCTCAACTGTGTCCAACTCTTTGCAACCTCATGGACTGTAGACCACAAGGCTCCTCTTTCCACAGGATTTTCCAGGCAAGAATGCTGGAGTGAGTTGCTATTTCCTATGTCAGGGGATATTTCCAAGTTATAGATTGAACTCACATCTCCTGCACTGGCAGGTGGGTTCTTTACAACTGGTGCCACCTAGGATATGACAATAAATATAATTCATAACTAACATTCACTGGGTTCATGACTACACAAGCAGAAATTCTCATGGACATCACCTCCTAAGACTGAACAGCTTTTACCATCAAAGAGTTGCCAGTTTTTCAGTGAAAATCCCAAATTATATCTGATATCATGCTATCTCAAAGATAACAGATACACTACTTGTTGCAAGTTGAACACATGGAAATCCTATGATGTGAGAGGGACAGTGAACACTAATATAGATATTAAAATTGGATTTGGTTTGACCATTCTTTTGGCCCTTGGAAGAGTGAGAAAATACTTCCTTAAATGCCAATTATTTTAACAAAGTGATCCATAAAAAATTGATTACTTTCAAGAAGCCATTTTAAAGGCAAATAAACATAGCCTAACCCATTCATAAGAAACCAGATACCTTAACAAAAAGCTATTGAAAGGCAGTATTTAAGATAATGAACTTCTTTAGAGACATTTCCCTTATAGTTGAGTTATAAGGAGCAACAAGTTAAGTAACAAGAGTGACCCTCAAAAAGTAGTTTCTAAAAACACAGTCTCTGAATGTTTGCATTTCTATACTTGAAACTCTGGATTTTGTTCCTATGGATATTCTAGTACATGAGAGAGAGAGAGAGAGAGAGAGATAAGTTAACTGGAATTATTAATAATGAGTATGTAAATCTGAATTATACTACTCCTGGAAGATTGATTATCAAAGCAAATTGGTTAATAGACTCAAAAAATAGGTAGTTGTCCAAATCAAACTAGTTACTTTATAAAGATTTTATGAAGAAGAGACTAGAGAAGACTCTTGAGAGTTCCTTGCACTACATGGAGATCAAACCAGTTAATCCTAAAGAAAATCAACCCTGAATATTCATTGGAAGAACTGATGCAAAAGCTGAAGCTCCATTACTTTGCTCACCTGATGCGAATAGGGGATTCATTGGAAAAGACCATGATGCTGGGAAAGATTGAAGGCAAAATGGAAAGAGGCAGCAGAGGATGGCATGGTTGAAAGTATCACCAACTCAATGGAATGAAATTGAGCAAACTCCAGGAGAGAGTGGAAGACAGGGAAGCCTGGTGTTCTGTAGTCTATGGGATTGCAAGAGTCAGATACGACTTAGCTACTAAATACCAATAACAAAGATTTTATGATAGTCTCTGTTGTTGTTTAGTCAATAAGTTGTGCCTGACTATTTTTTGACCCTATGAGCTATAATAGCCTGCCAGTTTCCTCTGTCTATGGAATTTTCCAGGCAAAAATACTAGAGTGATTTGCCATTTCCTTCTCCAGGGTATCATCCCAACCCAGGATTGAATCCATGTCTCCCAAATTGGCAGGCAGTTTCTTTACTATTGATCCTCCAGGGAAGCCCATGATGGTGTCTAGTATTCACTAAATACCTTATAAAGGTTAGCTATTTTAAGTGCTACTAACACAGATCTATAGCTTCTTGTCTCGGTTATTACCACAAAGGTTCTCTCATTTCCCCCCTCACCATATTCAGCTTCTTATCACCTTATCCTCAAAGAAGATTCTACACAATTCCAGGAGCTCTCAAACAGCTTTCTACTCTCAAAGAACCACAGGTAGAATGTTACTTTAATACCAAAACCTTGTAACACCAGCAAGCCCCCCATCACACTTAAGCTCACCTCTTTTTCTACAAATTTGTCCTATTGCTTCTTATCTCAGTGGAAAGCAAATTGCAACATATCTCTTCTGGGTGCTGGCTCCATCAATCACCCTTCATATTTCTCATATCTTCACACTGTTATTCTGCTGTTTTTCTCTTTAGCTCACAAAAATGCTCACATCTCTATCCTACAGAGAAATTCTCTCTCCCTAGTATGACATGTTCATCTAAAATATCCTTGCTTTTCCCTAGGACTTTTATTTTTAGAAGAATAATTATACTGCAGATTTCTCCATTTTCTCATCTGCTCTTTATTATTTAGCATATTTATAATTTAGTTGTTCCCCTAGTAATCAATTCATTCAACATGTTAAATATTTATTTTGGCAAATCCTGAGGATATTTCTTATAGACTTTGGATTCTAACATAGTTCACTCCCTATCAAGGGAGTGCTACTCACCTTTCCCTAAGATGATCATCTGATAAAGTTGTAAATCTAACTTCTACCATGGAAACTCAATTCTACAATGGGTTTCTAGAGGGAAGTTCTACTCTGCTACATTCAACTCCTTCCTTGTAGCTTTCCTTAATTTCCACTGTCACCTCAAGCTCAGAAAGTCCAGAGTCCATACTCTTTCATCTTTCATGAAATTTTGCTCCTTCAATGTTAACTCAATGAACACAACTGACACAGCTGTCTAAATCAGGATTAAAACAACATTACTCCTATCCTTCTGTCTACAGTTGTCAAGTCCTACCACTTCTGTATTTAATTTATCTCTACCTTTTATATTTCGTGTGTGTGTGTGTGTGTGTGTGTGTGTGTGTGGTGGTGGTACCATATGGGATCTTAGTTCCCAGATCAGGGATCAAACACATGCCTCCTGAAGTGAAAGGGTGCAGTATTAACCACTGGACCACCAGCGAAGACCCTTCTGCCTATTAGCTCTACTATCACTCTATTCTCACTGATCTCTCATTACTTTAGTCTGGGCCTTTCAAATCTTATCTCTATCTCAGTGCTCACCTAATCAATGAACGCAGTTTAGTGCCTTGTATAACCTTCTAATTACATTCAAATTAACGTCTATACTACTTAATACAGGTTCTTTATCTGGTTGTAAGTTCTTTTATATCCTCACTCATCTCTATGTATTTCCTCAAGATTTTTGATGGCATCACAGAACTTCTGGGTTTTCTTGGATATACCATGTGTTTTCAAAATGTCATACATTTCCATGTTCATCCCTTGATTGCAATGATTATATTCTCAGTAAAATGCCCACTTCAATCATTTCCTCCCCCCTTCTTGGAAAAATTCACCTTTATTTCTAAGGCCTAGTTAAGGTCCTAACTTCCTAGGAAGAATTTGCCATTTAGTCTGAAACCACCCTAGAGCTCATTATTCCAAACTGCATACTTTATAAATGCTCTAGTCTCACATATGTTATGGTACATAATAATTACTTTTAGTAATGCTGATTTATTCACAACATTACTATTACCATCCTCTATTTTAAATCCCTACAAAGAATAGGGAAAATTTAACTAGAAATAAAAATGGGTTAATCTCTTAGTCCAGGTCATGTGATGTGTCGGAATTATACACACACACACATATGTATATTTATAATTGTGTATATTTATGCAATGAAGTAATATATATATATAGTGTTTTGTGCAATTATGTATACTTATGTGTTATATATAATAATTCTCCACTCATAACTTTTTTTTCGGTAAGGATTTTAGCTTTAGAAATATTGACATATCTCAGCTTAACAAAAAGCTTATCTCTTCCTAAATAGAAAGGACTTTGTCACAGAGTGTGTTACTGCAGATTCTCCAAGAAGCAGACTCCAAGGAAATATTTTGCAAAAATTGTATTAGAAGATATCCTAGTCAGAGAAAACGGAGAAGTAGCAGGAAGAAGCTGGGCCAGTCATCAAATCATAATTTAAATTTGATCCAGTGAAGCAGAGAAAGAATGAAAACTGGATGAAAATATTGATGCTAAGTTTAAGCAAGGCTATTGGGGATTTCTTGAGCAAAATTCTGTAACTCCCAGGAAGGGACTCATTTATCGATTCATGCTGCACTCACCTTTGCTTCCACACAAACATGATGATATATTTCCAAGTATAGCATTCAGAATCCATGTTCATTTATTCTCACTCTTTTTAGATGTTTGAGAGGTGCATTATCATGGCCACCCACTGTGGCAAAACTGGGAAACAAACACGTTCTCCTGAAGTAGTTATCGAATGGGTCAACTGGAGCGCTGTAAATATCAGCCTGTTGCCAATGATCAATTTATCTCATCTTTCATGGGAAGCACATTACAAAGTGTAAAAAGATTTCTTGAAGTTGCATTGCAGTTGAAGCCAGAAATACTGAATTTTAGAATGAATTTATCCATCTTCATGAACTGTAGAATCCCTTAATCAATTTTATTCTCAGTTAACTTGTATCATATTCTCTAATAGGTGCTCATTTATTTAAAAAGTTAGTTGACACATTTCTTCTGAGTAGATATGTAGGTTGATAAACAAACACAGAGACACTCTTATTTCTATATACAGTAACATTTTCAGGAAACTAGGGTTTCAGTCCTATATCTGTTAAACTATCATATATATATATATATATGTATGTATATCTGTTCAGTTACTTTTCAATAGAGATGTGATTGCAGTATTTTTCTGAATACTGCAGATAGAGGGAAACTCGATCCTCTAGATAATTAAAACAGCTACATATGTCTTAGTCCTAAAGCTGAATGATGTAAATACCGTTCATATTACACCTGATTTTTTTTTAATACAGGGCTATTGTTTCCATAATACATAAGGGAAACTAAAGAAGAAACAAAATCATAATTTCTTTCTCATAACTTGATGAACTATAAGAAAATGCAGCTTATCTTATCATAAAAATTTAAGGCAAACCATCATGATGAATGCTACAAGTTAGCACTAAGGATCTTGGTAAATTTCAGACAATCTGTTCAAAATATTTTTCATTACACATATTCACTTTGCCTCTCATTCTTCCACCTGCTCAAACAAGATTAGCACTTGCTAATAAAAATAAAAACAAACAATTGAGAAAGAATCAAACACCGCTGAATTTATTAGGATAGAGTTGTTTCAGCTAATGTCATTACTTATTCTAAACACTACACTTATCCAAAATAAGGGAATTTTCTTTAAAAGGGTCTAGAGAACTGTCTGATTTTATACATTCTTGGATCTGACATGTTACAGCATAAATAAATAATGGTAATTTCAGTTCTAGTACAACTAAAATTTCATTTCTAATATGATTTCATTTTATTAAATGATACAATTAAATATTTAGTTGCTTACTTACCAAGAATTCTGAATATATAAAATAAACATCCCATTTGGGATATAAACTATTAACATGTAAATGGCCAGTATTTACATTTTTTCTTATTTTCTTTCCTAAATTATTCCAATATACTTGCATATAAGTTACAGTCTATCCATGCAAAAAATTACAATGGGTAAATTCACGTTCATCACTGATTGTTTCAATAAATTACTGTGTTCATACTTTATGTGAGAATATGTTCTAGATTCTGGAGACAAAGCAATAAACTGAAGATAAATTCCCTACCACTAAAAATGAAAGCTAAGATGCACACTGGTTTAAAAATATAGTACAAACTATGGAGGAAGCATATTTGAAAGGAAATCTAGGGGAAACCTCATTCAAATGAGCAAGTGATAGCTTGACTGGTTTTCTCTAGACTGAAGAATGAGAGAGAGAGAGAGAAATGAACAGAAGGCAGACATACATACACCCAAGATGGAACCCACCCTTTTGTATAACCTAATGATGGAAATAGAGTTGCACCACTTTTGCCACATTCTATCTTTAGATTATAGTCAGGAAAACCACACTTAAGAGGAAGGAAACCAAGTTTGATTTGTTGAGAGACAGAATAATCAAATAAATGTGACTAGGCCTATAAAACCATTATCATTCTTTCACTCTCTACATTTAATTGGATTTCAGGAAATTTGGCTTTCTTCTTTTTTTTTTTTTTTCTGTTGTAACATAATTGGCATATACCATTGTATATGTTTGTTTATTTTTATTTTTTTTGTTTTTATTTTTATTTTTTTTGAGACATTAACTTTTCTTTTTTTTGTTTTTTTAAATTTTAAAATCTTTAATTCTTACATGCATTCCCAAACATGACCCCCCCTCCCTCCTCCCTCCCCATAACATCTCTGTGGGTCATCCCCATGCACCAGCCCCAAGCATGCTGCACCCTACGTCAGACATGGACTGGCGATTCAATTCTTACATGATAGTATACATGTTAGAATTCCCATTCTCCCAAATCATCCCACCCTCTCCCTCTCCCTCTGAGTCCAAAAGTCCGTTATACACATCTGTGTCTTTTTTCCTGTCTTGCATACAGGGTCGTCATTGCCATCTTCCTAAATTCCATATATATGTGTTAGTATACTGTATTGGTGTTTTTCTTTCTGGCTTACTTCACTCTGTATAATCGGCTCCAGTTTCATCCATCTCATCAGAACTGATTCAAATGAATTCTTTTTAACGGCTGAGTAATACTCCATTGTGTATATGTACCACAGCTTTCTTATCCATTCATCTGCTGATGGACATCTAGGTTGTTTCCATGTCCTGGCTATTATAAACAGCGCTGCGATGAACATTGGGGTACATGTGTCTCTTTCAATTCTGGTTTTCTCTGTGTGTATGCCCAGAAGTGGGATTGCTGGGCCATAAGGTAGTTCTATTTGCAATTTTTTAAGGAATCTCCACACTGTTCTCCATAGTGGCTGTACTAGTTTGCATTCCCACCAACAGTGTAGGAGGGTTCCCTTTTCTCCACACCCTCTCCAGCATTTATTGCTTGCAGATTTTTGGATCGCAGCCATTCTGACTGGTGTGAAGTGGTTCCTCATTGTGGTTTTGATTTGCATTTCTCTAATAATGAGTGATGTTGAGCAGAGGTTTCCAAACACCAGGAAACACTCTCCATTGTATATGTTTAAAGTGTTTATTTGATCCATTTGTATATTGCAATATGATTATCACCATAGGGATAACTAACACCTCCTTCACTTCACACAACTATCTTTTTCTGTGTGTCTGGTAAACACACAGAAGATAAAGTTTTGCTATTCACCCGCTCGTTCTTGTTTTCTATCAGGCCTTCATGTGTTGGTTGCTTCCTTTTACCCAAATCCACAGCTTCATACAGCAACCTGTTCACCCTTTAGATTTTTATAGTCTGTCTCACCTGTGTCATTTTTATGCCTATGGGAGGGAAAGGCTCTCTGTTACCATTCTTTGTTATTGCATATTGAAAACACTTAAAGTAGATTAAGAATGGTATTGCATTCTTGTGTGTACTGATTAATAATATTGCACTAATAACATAATGGCACTATTAGTATTGCACACATATTACACAAGTATATAATGTACAGGTATTTACTAATAGAGGAGTAGTGATGAATTGACTGAAGCAACTTAGCATGTAGCATGCATGCATATTAACTAAATAAAATGGAATCAAGGCTATTGACAACCAACCTGAAGCCTTCATCAACTAAAATCTTCTGAGTGCTTCCCCCTTAAATCTTCCTCCTTTCCAGAAATTCTGATACCTATTTTTGTGAATTATGTTGCCTTTTAAAACTGAGCTTGACAACACTGAGGAGAGAAAGTAGTACAAAGAGAAATCATGACAGTTAGTGCTTGTCTTCATGAAGTCTTTACAATGGCTCCTTTTATAAATAACCAAATGATATATTCAAGAGACTCCTAACATATGACCTTATGAATAGAGAAAACACCACAAGTACTTTAGGATGGCAGACAAGGTTAATTATACCTAAACTTAAAAATTGAAACAAACAAATAAAAAACAGCTAAGAACTTAGAGTTTCCTGGGACAAATTCTCCAGATGTCTTACTTCCTTTTCTAGAGAAACAACTTCAAGTTCTAGCAAAAACTAGTAGGTTACACTTTAAGCAATATCTCAGAGCAAAAATAGCCTAGGATCTTTATTCACTTTTTTCCTTTATGATTTTTTTCTGCTTCCTCTCAGAGAAGTTCTCATCATGCCAACTTCCTTATTTAAATTCCTCTGACTTCTCCTCTACTCTCATGCCTACCACCTCAGCCAATGCACAAACTCCTCCTTCCTGGTACATGACCCCAACTTTGTCTCTGATTCCCTCTCATTTCCAGTCCCTTGCTACCTTCATTCCACCTCTAAAACTTGTCACCAACAAATTGACACTTGCCATCTACTTCTACACATGAGCTGCTTCAACTGCTGACCTTCAACACTCCCTGAAAGGAGTTCAGGGTGGAGATCAGGAATGAAACACTCTGTCCTCTGGGAAAACTGGCAGAAAAGGTCTTTAGATAGTTATTTTCAGGAGGCAATAATATTATGAGCCCAGTTCTTGCATCTTGTCATATCTAGAAAAGCACTAAAATCCTTCATGGTGATGTCTGTTCCTTGTGACTATCAGTAAGCTTCTGAACTCCCAAAAGTAGAGGCTCAGCAGCCATTGCCTTCTTTTTCCTTCCTGTGGTGTCCTTCCCAGGGGATAGGCAGGATCCAGTCCCATTACTTCATGGCAGATAGATGGGGAAACAGTGGAAACAGTGACAGACTTTATTTTGGGGGGCTCCAAAATCACTGCAGATGGTGACTGCAGCCATGAAATTGAAAGACATTTACTCCTTGGGAGGAAAGTTATGACCAAACTAGACAGCATATTAAAAAGCAGAGACATTACTTTGTCAAAAAAGGTCCATCTAGTCAATGCTATTTCCAGTAGTCATGTATGGATGTGAGAGTTGGACTATAAAGAAAGCTGAGCACTGAAGAATTGATGCTTTTGAAGTGTGGTGTTGGAGAAGATTCTTGAGAGTCCCTGGGACTGCAAAGGATATCCAATCAGTCCATCCTAAAGGAAATCAGTCCTGAATATTCATTGGAAGGACTGATGCTGAAGCTGAAACTCCAATACTTTGGCTACCTGATGTGAAGAACTGACTCATGTGAAAAGACCCTGAGGCTTGGAAAGATTGAGGTGGGAGGAGAAGGGGATGACAGAGGATGAGATGGTTGGATGGCATCACTGACTCAATGGACATGAGTTTGAGTAGACTTCAGAAGTTGGTGATGGGCAGGGAGGCCTGGTGTGCTGCAGTCCATGGGGTTGCAAAGAGTCAAACACGACTGAGTGACTGAACTGAACTGAGTGATGGATTAAGAATGTTATAATATTCTGTTTTTCTTAAACTCTGCCTGCTGCTGCTGCTGCTGCTGCTGCTGCTGCTGCTGCTGCTGCTGCTGCTGCTAAGTAGCTTCAGTAGTGTCCAACTCTGCAACCCCATGGACGGCAGCCCACCAGGCTCCTCCGTCCCTGGGATTCTCCAGGCAAGAATACTGGAGTGGGTTGCCATTTCCTTCTCCAAAACTCTGCCTATACCTATATGAATTGACCTTTAGCAAAATTCTCTTTATATTACTTAGAATACAATGTCTGCTTTCTATAGGGTTTCTAACTGATGTAATAATTAAGAAGGCAGATCTTAGACCCAGATGAACTTGAGATTTTAAGCTAAGCTTTATGTTACTTAATAGCTATGTGACATGGGAAATCTTCTGAAGTTCCCAATGCCTCAATTTCATCTTCTAACATACCTAATAAAAGTTTGCTAAGCATCCAACACTGTTTAGGCACTGAAAAATTTACAAATCAATTCACACAGCCCTTAGTATATTCCCATAATGCTGATGAACTATTGTTCATTTTTGATAGTTTTCAGTAGCCAATGAACTCATCAGAGTTTACAGTCATATGAATTGAAATCTCCTGACCCAACAGCACATGCTTGCCCACTGCCCTGGATTATAGTGCCTCCATCAAATCACTGATGTGAGAAATCAATATATTCACAAAAGTAAAGAGCTTAGAGATGCTCTAAGCTCTAAGATGCTCTATGTCTGTCCTTAGTAAATGTGAGTTCTTCCAATTGATGATTATAATTTTCTCTCCTACTGAAATAATTTAGCCACAGAATAAAACTAATATATTTGTTTCAATAACAAGTTTTCTCCTAACTAGAAATGAAAGTTACTTTGGGGGAGGGGACAGGGGTATTACAAACATTTCAATTTAAAAGTTAGTTTTAGTTTTATCAGATTGCTTCCCTGATGGCTCAGCTGGTAAAGAATCTGCCTGGAATACATGAGACCTGGGTGTGACCCCTGGGCTGGTAAGATCCCCTGGAGAAGATAAAGGCTGCTCACTCCAGTATTCTGACCTGAAGAATTCCTTGGGGTTGCAAAGAGTCAGACACAACTGAGCAACTTGCACTTCACTTTATCAGATCATCAATGAAAAATTCCTCAACAAATTTGAATTGTGCTCTGCATAAAACTCTAAGTTGACTTACAAGAAGGCATAAAAGAGTTCACATACAGTGTATAGCTGTCTTTAATAATGTCAAAGCATTTTAATTAGAGCTTTTACTTGTGAAAACATAACATCATTTTTCTGCCTTTTCTGTGATATATATTTTTTAAAGAGCATCTTGTCAGTATGGCAACACAGTAAGGCTTCACTCACAAATTTCTAAACCACTAATTTATAATGCAAATTTTAAAGAATATAGATTCTTTGTCTCTTAGTCTCTAAGAGAATAGAAGCCTACATTCTGTGGGGGCAGCACAGGGCATATTATTCCAAGTTATAAGATGGCAATAGAGAAAATTTCCTTTGACTGAGACCAACTAAAAAATGCAGATGACCTATGAAACTCCCCACCCTATCCCATCCCAGCTCTGTTTAATTTTTTTTAAGTTTTTAATTGGAGGATAATTACTTTAGAATGCTGTGTTGGCTTCTGTTGTACTACAATGCAAATCAGTCATGATATCCCTTCCTTCTTGACCCTCCCTCTCTGCTCGCATCCCACCTCTCTAGGTTGTCACAGAGTGCCAGGCTATTTAACAGCTTCCCACTAGTTACCTATTTTACACATGATACCGTGTACATGTCATGCCACTTTCTCAATTCGTCCCACGCTCTCCTTCCCCTGCTGTGTCCACAAGTCCATTCTCTACGTTTGTGTCCATTCCTTTCCTGAAAATAGGTTCAGCGGTACTATTTTTATAATTTCATATATATGTATTAGTATATATTTTTCTCTTTCTGACCTACTTCACTCTGTATAACAGACTCTAGCTTTATCCACCTCACTGCAACTCACTAACTCTCAGCTCCTAAAATCTCTCCAGCCCTTGGTCTTGGCCTGTGCAATTTCCCTTACTGCCTAACAACAAAACCAACTGCTATCAGCTTATCCATCTGGTGTGATATTTTTCCTTAACATAGATCAGGCTATTAGAAATACACCTGAAAGCTGGGAGGGAATGACTTCCATTAGATGTTTCAAAGAGTGCAGTTTTGTCTATCTCCTGAATAGGATCTATATGCTCACATTCTGGCTGAGTCAAACACTATGCTCAAGTTTTTTTTGCTGAAGGCTGAACATTTTTTATTAGAATCACTAGTGTGATACTGGGAGAAGGCAGTGGCACCCCACTCCAGTACTCTTGCCTGGCAAATCCCATGGACAGAGGAGCCTGGTAGGCTGTAGTCCATGAGGTCGCTAGGCGTCAGACACGACTGAGCAACTTCACTTTCACTTTTCACTTTGATGCACTGGAGAAGGAAATGGCAACCCACTCCAGTGTTCTTGCCTGGAGAATCCCAGGGACGGGGGAGGCTGGTGGACTGCTGTCTCTGAGGTCACACAGAGTTGGGCACGACTGAAGCGACTTAGCAGCAGCAGCAGCAGCAGTGTGATACTGGCCCAAGTTCTCAACTTCAGAAAGTTTCAGTTGTACCATAGTCAATTAAGAAATTTGTTTTTGTTTACTTACAATGCAAATAATTAGATGAGATTTGCACTCATCAAGGAATTGTCATAGTACTTTAAAATGTAGATATAATTAGATAAATAATTATAATTACTAAGATTATGAGATAAAAGTAAAAAGAGTCATGGAATTTCAAATTAGAAGGGATATTTAAGTGGTATTTTTAAAAATTATTTTTATTTTGAGGAATTAATTTGTATGATCTTTCTTGGTGGAGAGTGTGTCTTCATATGTATCTTCTAGCTCTAGGAAAAGTAAATTTAGTGCTAATGGCTATATAGCTGTTAAGCAGCATATACACATTAAATAGCTTCTGTAATTTTTATCAATTGGTCTTTTTTTGTTTTAACCCTTCAAGCTATGTATATAAAAGGCATGGCAGTTTTCCAAGTGAAGAAAAATGAAAGTACAAGTGTGCTGTTGTGTCTGATTCTTTGTGACCCCATGGACCATAGCCCGCCAGGTTCCCCTGCCCATGGGATTTCCCAGGCAAGAATACTGAAGTGGGTTGTTGCCATTTCCTCCTCTAGTCTTCACAACCCAGGGATCAAACCTGCATCTCCTGCATTGACAGGTGGATTCTTTAATTGAGCCACTTGGGGAGACCTTCCAAGTGATGTTTTAAAAATATTTGGAATATTTATTTCCCTACTTCATGTTGTCTGGCTTACTAATTCTTCCACTCTCCTCATCCTTTCCCTAAAGAAAACTATCTTTCCTCAAAGGCAACATCCATACACTCCTTTAAATATTCTTTATAAGATTATTATTTATTTTGCTAAGACTGTTACAAATAAAATAGCCTACAATTTCCTGTCATTATTTTTTAAATGTAGTAGTCAAAATTAAGTGTAACATCCAGGTATAATTTGAACAGAAATAGTATGAACAGAAATAACACATACAAAATTGAGTTCTGTTTAACTTCAGAGATTGAGCTTGAGTGATTAGCCTTCTTGAAAGCCACATTACAGGTTAACTTATCCTGAATTTACTGAGCTGTGAATCCTGAGATATTTTTGTCATATGCTGATGTTAGCTCAGTACCTATAGCATTTGCAATTTGGATATAAGTATGGTGCCCTCCATGTGCATATCCCTAATGCAGTTCATTTATTCAATTCAGCCGATCATTACAGGATATAGCAATCATTTCTGGATCATAATTTTTCTTCATTGCATTCACTAGCCTTTCAAGTTTTCAACGACCCATGCATCTAATGAACATATTAGATTCCTCCCTATTTGCTTATCCAAGATACTGATTAAAATGTTGAACAGGACACCACTGAAGACACAATTGTGAGGCCGCTATCCGAAACAGTATTAGTCTTCCAATCCGTTTTGGTATTGTCTACCTTTTAATGACTTATTAATGGACCTACTTAATGGTCCTTGCATTTAGACTTTCAAATAAAGTGTGTTTACTGACAATAAACAGTGAGCCCATTTTTTAAAATTAACTTTTCATTTTTTAAGTGTTTTGACTGCACAATGCAGCATGTGGGATCTTAGTTCCCCAATCAGGGATTGGACTTGTGCTCCCTGCAGTGGAAGCATGGTTTCTTAAACACTGAACCATTAGGAAAGTCCCTTTATGGCAGTTAGTTTTTTTTGTTTTTCAGTGTCTTGGGGGGCATGCCACATGGCATATGAGATATTAGTTCCCCAGCCATGGATTGAAAGTGGAAGGGCATGCAGCGGAAGGGCAGAGTCTTAACCACTGGGCCACCACAGAAGTCTGAAGAATGTTTCTTTTTATTAAAAAGACTTCTTAAAAAATAATTGCCTATCACATTTCTTATGTGGCTTTCCTTGAATATCTAAAAACAGAAGTAAGAAAGGAGATGACAGAGTTTTAATAAAGTGTATGTTTATGGCTCACTCTAACCTTCAGCACCTGACAAACTTGAATTTATGTCTATGGTTATATGTATATGGAAATAAATGCATTTGGGAGATTAATTATGATTACACATATTAAAAGTTTATTATAAGCTTCACAAGGCATTTTCTGTCCCCTCCTAAAAAGGCCATCTCTTAAAGCTTGAAATAGTCTCCCAATTTCAATATATCCAAGATGGAAAAATTCTGATATTTATCAAAAGCACCAGATGATCAAAAGTGATAGGGTACATTTTTCCAAGGGAAAAGTACACATACATATTAGAAAATTACCTTTAACTCATGATATAGTCTGCTTCAAATATAGTTGAAAGGATTGTTGAATTCTACCATCCCTGTTGCAGTTCACTTTGAACTTAAACAGTCCTGTACCAAAGTCTTTGTCACTTACTCTGTGACTTCGGAGGGTCCTTGAGTTTTGCGCCTTTACTCTAACTGTGACTTTGGAAGGTACATGAGCAAGAGAATTCCAGAGAAAAGTATATTTCTTCTTCATTGGCTACACAAAGGATAATGACTGTAGGGATCACAACAAACTGTGGAAAATTCTTCAAGAGATGGGAATACCAGACCACCTGACCTGCCTCCAGAGATATCTGCATGCAGGTCAAGAAGCAATAGCTACAACTGGACATGGAACAATGGACTGGTTCCAAATTGGGAAAGGAGTACATAAAGGCTGTATATTGTCACTCTGCTTATTTAACTTATATGCAGAGTACATCATGGGAAATGCCAGGCTGGATGAAGCACAAGCTAGAATCAAGATTGCCAGGAGAAATGTAATCAATAACCTCAGATATGCAGATGACACCACCCTTATGGCAGAAAGTGAAGAGAAAATAAAAAGCCTCAATGAAAGTGAAAGAGGAGAGTAAAAATGTTGGACTACAAGATCAAACAAATCAATTCTAATGGAAATCAATCCTGAATATTCATTGGAAGGACAGATGCTGAAGCTTCAGCTTCAGATGGCCAGTACTTTGGCCATCTGATGGGAAGAACTGACTCATTGGTAAAGACTCTGATGCTGGGGAAAATTGAAGGCAGGAGGAGAAGAGGATAGCAAAGGATTAGATGGTTGGATGGTATCACCAATGCAATGGACATGAGTTTGAGTAGGCTCCAAGAGTTGCTGTTGGTCAGGGAAGCCTGGCATGCTCTAGTCTATGGGGTCACAAAGAGACAGGACTGAGCAACTGAACTGAACTGAACTGAGCTTTGTAGGTTTGGATTTTCTCATCCTTAAAAGTAAGATATTATATGTTGATTATGTGTGTGTGTGTGCTCAGTTGTTCGACACGTCTGACTCTTTGCAACCCCATGTACTGTGGCCTGTAAGGCTCTGCTGTTTATGGAATTTTCCAGGCAAGAATACTGGAGTAGGTTGCCATTTCCTACTTCCCAACCCTAGGATCAAAACCAAGTCTCTTGCTTCTTCTACATTGCCAGGCAGATTCTTTACCACTGAGCCACCTGGTAAGCCCTTCATATTTATATATGACATATATATATATACAAATATTTTAAAATACATATTTGTAAAGACCTATCTTACAAATATTTGTAAGCATAAAATATTAGAATTCATGTAAATGAGTGTAACACTGACAGAAGAAGAATATAAGAAATATTTTTCAATGTGTTCTCAGAACCTTGTGGTTGTTTTTATTTTATTTGTAAAGGCTGTTTCATGCTGTCCTTCTTTCTCTCCTGTTTATAAGAAGATAGGGCCCAGGAGCACCTTCTTCTATCTTGGAAACTGGTGGAAATATCACAAAATATGGAGCACACCCAAATCCAGGAAAAACTATCATATTTTAACTGCTCATCTGATCATATCTTTGCTGTTAATTACTGTATAAAATGTGTATTAGAAGGTTTAATGTTTGAGGACTCTTTATGCGATCCCTAGAGGGCAAGATAATACCTTGAACATAGTAAACTTAACTTGTTCATTGGATTTAACAGATATTTTGCCAGTGATACACTGAAAGGTGCTGTTTAAAAAACAGTATCTCACATTCTATAGGTATAAAGATAGAAAAATAAAAACAATAGGTGCATAGGAAACTACTAAGACAAGAGGAAATTAATTTGGCTTGAATCACTGTTCATTTGAAAATGGTCAAATACAGAAATTAGCTAAGTATATACACTGATTGCAAGCTGGTCAAATTTATACCATGATTTGTATAAATACTTATATTTTACTTATATTTTATTCAATTTCATAAAAAGAAGTTTTCATAGCTTAGGTTTCAAATCTATTATTACTGAAGAGTAGCAGCGTACATGTGTAAGGAATCAGTCCATTCAGTCACTCAGTTGTGTCCGACTGTTTACGACCCCATGGATTACAGCACACCAGGCTTCCCTGTCCATAAGCAACTCCTGGATCTTGCTCAAATTCTTGTCCATTGAGTCAGTGATGCCATCCAGCCATCTCATCCTCTGTCTTGCCCTTCTCCTTGTGCCTTCAGTCTTTCCCAGCATCAAGGTCTTTTCCAATGAGTCAGTTCTTCACATCAGGTGGCCAAAGTATTGGAACTTCAGCTTCAGCATCAGCCCTTCCAATGAATATTCAGGACTAATTTCCTTTAGGATTGACTGGTTTGATCTCCTTGCAGTCCAAGAGACTCTCAAGAGTCTTCTCCAAAGAAGTGAAGAATAGGATTCATAAAGTTGGAAATAGGCAGAATTCTCCAGATTTGGGGTTATATTAGAATGTAGAACAATATATATGGACACTCTAAGCAGCATAATTCTTTCAGAAGTCAAAGGCAAAATTCTTTATGATTTTTCTTGATGACTCTTAGCATAATGAAACATCAAAACCTTTATCACAGGACCAAAGAACTCAGATGATTCAGTGCTAAACTAGCTTCTTTCAGTAAAGATCATGCCTTGAGAATATATAGCACACATTACTGAAATAACTATGATGAAAGCGCAGTCCCAGGTATTTCTGCCACTGTTTCCAAGCACCACATGCTTATACCAAGGAAGTCACCCTTTAGCCCCGGATCTTTATCTGTCCTTTTAACACTGTGAATTAGACAAGCTTATTTCAGAATTATCAGAATTTGTATTCCTTAATCCATGAAAACCCTAAGAAACCTGCCAGTTGCCACTTTGCCTGGCCTCTTTCTAGTGCTTTATTTACTTTTCAAACATTAAAAAATGGTACAGTGTGCTTTGAATTATAGATGCTAATTTAAAATGGCAAAAGTGAAAACTCTAGATCATTTATTTATTCACATATTCAAGAAGAAATGCTTGGCTCTTACAACACAGATAATCATTTCTATGTCTGCCTCTCCCCACAAAGAGTTTTCTTAATCTACTGTTCTTCATTTACAATCTTATTTCCAGAACACAAAATCAGGCATGGAAGATGCTCAGTAAATGTTAGGAGAACTAATTAAATGAGTTCTCAAAATGAATTTCAAAATGCATAACTTCTGCATCCTACAGGATTGTTCTAAGTGTCACAGTTAAATGAGACCCTATATTTAGAAATTTTGCTAATTTAAAGGCACTTTACAAATGGAAGATCAGTACTGTCTTGTCTTGAATATGGGTTCATTAGTTTCTACAATATGCCAGTGGAGCTGTATATCTTCACGAAGCTCAAGAACAGATCTTTGCAGCATTCTTTCTGCTCTCACTCACAACCCAAGCTGGATTCTCAGACTTCCCTGACTGTACTTTATAACAAAGCAAACATACTTTTCATTCATTTCACATATTCTGCCCTTTTCCACCTCTGTTCCTTTACTTAAATTGTCCTTGACATTTGGAGTAAACTAATCCGTGCATCCTTTCCGTTTCACAGTCCCGTCTTCCGTAGGCACTCCGTGAAATTTTGCTTATTCAGAGAGCAGCCTCTCATTAAACCAGGCTCACAAGCCTTCTACTCACTCATCAGAGAGAACAATCAATTCTAATTTACATGCAAAGGAATCTATGGCCAGCAGTGCTGTGGGAAACCACAGTTTTGCCTTTCACAGTTTTGAGAAAACACTGAATGATATTTAGCCCCAGATTTCAAATCTGCAGTTTTCATATGCTTGGTTCATTTTGGTTCACTTGAAGGATCAGAAAAAAAGTAAGATATCTTTCAGGCCATGGCATATACTACAGAGGAAGACCATCTGAGATCTGTCGGTTTTCCTAATACCCAGTATATGATTAGGTCCAAGCCCAGAATTCATGCCCTTGAAATGATGATAGTTCTTTTAAGTTTCATATATGTCTGTGATAACTGATGACACTATATGGGAAAGCATAAGTGCAGAAAGCTTGCTATATCAAGTCAGTAAGACCAAGACCACCTCGTTCAATGCATAAGGTAAAGATGGAGAGATTATCTTAAAAATAATTGATGCTGAAGCTAGCAGGAGGTCATCAGGAACATTTCTGAAGCTAGCACATTCTAAGAATTTTATTTAATTTTGCAGTATTTTGTGTGTGTGTGTATAAATTGTGTGAAATGATCTCATTATTTATTAATTTGCTTGTTTACCTATCCCCAAAAGCAGTATCATGTGACACATTTTAGATTACTTTTCTGCTTTGATGAAATAGATGAATGTCACTCACAGAAGACAGTAGAGAGCAACTTCAGTTTCATCACAAAACTTGATATAACTGTAAAGTATGAATTGCTTTATCATTCATTAGAAATATTAAAGTGATACAAAATACTACTGGTAACAATTTACATTTGTTACTTAGTATGCAAAGCAACCTTAGGACATGGCTCAACTAGTTTTCAATTTGCTAAAAAATTACTTCAATCAAAAGAAAGAGTGTCATGATTTTCATTGACTATATATTAAATCAAAGTGCTATGAGATCCATAGTCCAGATTACTAAAAATGAAACATGTTCAGATACACTGAATAGTCCAGGCTATCAGGTATTGTTATGTCCAACTACAAATGATAAAACCAATACTGATGCTTTTTGTGTAGGTCTTTCAAAGTGGTAGCTTTGAAAGCATTACATACATTAAATAAAGAAACATCCTAAACTAGGCAAAAAGGATAAAGCAAACAAATCCTCTGGTTCTCTTTTTTATTTCATTAATACGATTTTCACTGAGATTTCATACACAAATTTTTGAAGTGAGCTTTGAATTAAGATTGATGTGAAAGTACTTTTTACACATTGCCGTCCATCTAAGCTTTCAGGTTCATTTTGAAAAAATGGCAATAAAGAAACTGTACAGTCTGTACTGAACATAATCCCTGTGGGTGTCAGTGTGCCAGCTGGGAGTGTGTAATAGCTTTCCAAAGCCAAGAAGCAAATCTGTATTGTCACATCTTACATTACAGAATTCATACTTAAGTACATTCCTTGGAGAATGACTCTTCCTTATGTATAACTGTAAAATGTGCATATATGGATCTCTAATTATCAGAGTCTTCTGTCATGGTTTTGAGTTGAGAACCTTCCGGAATGTTAAAGAAACATGGCTACGGAAAAAAAAATGCGAATCAGTAGTTGGATGCTAAGCAATAATCTAATAACCTAGTTATATCCAAATTATACTGAATGGATAGGAGTGTACACAAAGATGGAAAAAAAGAGGAAAACAAAACCAAATAAATGCTTGTAATGAAGCTTCAGCATCTTTTTTATAGAAAAAGGTTAAAAATACAGAAAAGGATTAGCTTATTAAATGTTAGCAATATAATTTATATCATTGTTGCACTGATAAATAATAGTTTTCTGATAAAAAGCAAAATGTATTTTACCTATATTAGTTAATACACAATAAAATAATATATGAGTCTAACTCACTTATATACAAGTGTATGATCATCCCTAATGAATAAAATTAATATGAATTCTGAAATATCCATAAAGTAAAAATAAATGACCACTGTTTTTATCCCCAAAAGTCCAAGGATAAAAATATATGCTATTTATCACATTGAAAGATTAAAGAGGAAAATTATAAAATATTACTTTGTGAACTCACAGAAAAATAACTCAATCACACTTAACAAAATTTAAGAGTTTTTTTTTTTTTTTTCCCCAGCAAGCTAAGCATTTATTGGATATTTTTTTATCCAAATAAAGATCTTCCAATAAAAGCCTACACACTACTTAAGATGCCATTTTTATTTCACTGGGCAATCTAGAGAATTTTTAAAATAGACATAAAATTTAAAATTAAAAAGAAAAAATATTACTAGCAGTTGAGGAAATATTGCTATATAAAATGTCTTTGATAGTTCATTTATCATTAGAATCAGTATGAAAGTCTGACTCTGCTCAAACTCATGTCTATTGAGTCAGTGATGCCATCCAACTGCCTCATCTTATGTTGTCCCCTTCACCTCTTGCCCTTAGTCTTTCCCAGTATCAGGGTCTTTTCCAATAAGTCAACTTTTCACACAAGGTGGTCAAAGTATTAGAGCTTCAGCTTTAGTTTCAGTCCTTCCAATGAATACTCAGGGCTGATTTCCTACTGGTTTGATCATCTTGCTGTCCAAGAGACTTTTAAGAGTCTTCTCCAACACCACAGTACAAAAGAATCCATTCTTCGGTTCTCAGTCTTCACTATAGTCCACCTCTCACATCCATACATGACTGCTGGAAAAACCATAGCTTTGACTAAGTTTGCCTTTTTTTTGTTTGTTTCTTTGACTATGTTTGCCTTTGTTGGTAAAGTGATGACTCTGCTTTTTAATATGCTATCTAGTTTGGTCATAGCTTTTCTTCCAAGGACGAAGTGTCTTTTAATTTCATGGCTGCAGTCACCATCTGCAGTGATTTAGGGAAAAACTAGAGCTTTTTTCAAGAAAATTGGAGATACCAAGGGGATATTTCATGCAAAGATGAGCAAAATAAAAGACAGAAATGGTAAGGACCCAATAAAAGCTGAAGAGATTAAGAACAGGTGGCAAGAATACACAGAAAAACTATACAGAAAAGGTCTTAATGACCCAGATAACCATGATGGTATGGTCTCTCACGTAGAGCTAGACATCCTGGAGTGTGAAGTCAGGTGGGCCTTAGAAAGCAGTACTAAAAACCAAGCTCATGGAGGTGATGGAATTTCAGCTGAGCTATTTCAAATCCTGAAAGATGACACTGCTAAAGTGATGCCTTCAATATGCCAGAAAATTTGGAAAACTCGGCAGTGACCACAGGGCTGGAAAACATCAGTTTTCATTCCAATTCCAAAGAAAGGCAATGCCAAAGAATGTTCAAATCTCATCAATAGGGCTCAAATATAGTTCTGTGTGGAAAAGTTTTGAAAAATGCTGCAATTAAATATTCTACTTTTGAGGGCATGCTGACCAGGAAATTGTCTTTTTGAAAGTAGGAAGCAAGCATAATAATTTGAACAACTTTAAATGTTAGTTACTATGTAACAGTACTTTTTTGGTCATGCCACAGTTTGCATATCAGCCAAGCGGAAAGGGGTGGAGACTGTTCCACCCATTCATTCAGAGATCAGGCTTTTTTAGATCATGAGGTTCTGTAACTTCAATTGAGGGACCCCTGTTTCTCTGTATTCAGCAGATAACGTGAATTGAATGTGGTTGATTTTTTCTGATGTTCTCAATGGGCCTTGCCTTGAGGTGCTGCTTCTGTTCACATTTTATTGCACATAGTCAGGATCATAAAAACAGCTCCAGGCAAGGAAAACTAGAGGATACAGTCAAGCAGTATGATCTGCAGGTAAGGGGAGATAATCTAAAAATTATATACAAAGATGTGCCATTTATGATTTTTTAATATATCCATGTATGGTGCATATTATTAGCTTTAGTTTCCAGGGCTGCTGTAAGTTATTATCACATATTTAGTGGATTAAACAACACAAATTTATGATCAAGGTTAGAAATCTCATTGTCTTAAAATCAATATGTTGGCAGAGTTACAGTCTTTTCTGAAGGTCTTAGAAAAAAAATCTGTTTTTTGGACTCTTCATACTCCCAAAGGCTGCCTGCTTTATTGGCTTGTGTTTTTTCTTCATCTTAAAAGCCAGTAGCACTGCATCTTCAAATCTCTCTCTAACTCTCACCCCTCTCTTGATTTACTTCTCACTCGTGACTACACTGGGCCCAATAGCATAACCTGAGTATAATCTCCCTATTATAAACTAGTCAGTTAATTTACTCATTTGATGCCACTTGGAATATTACTTCCTCATGTGATAGTTGCTCAGTCATGTCTGACTCTTTGCAACCCCATGGGCTGTAGCCTACCAGGCTCCTCTGCCCATGGACTTCTTCAGGAAGATTACTAGAGTGGGTCACCATTCCCTTCTCCAGGGGATATTCCCGACCCAGGGATTGAACCCAGGTCTCCTGCATTGCAGGCACATTCTTTACTGTCTGAATCATAAAACATATTCATAGATTAATGTTGGCAGTTTGTTCGTGGTTTGGTATTAATCATTAAAATTTGCTACGTTTTAGTTATTTAGAATACAAAATAGAGCACATGTAAATAAATATGAATCAAATGAAATGATTATTGAGAAAAAATTCAATTCAAAAACAAGCAACTTATATTCCTTCTAAGTACCACATATCTATAAGCTTTATTCTCCAGGGAAAAACAAAAGAATTATCACATGTATACCAAAAGTTAATTATTAAGAAAAAAAAAAGCCCAGGAGACAGAAAAGATATATCAAATGTAAACATCATTATAGAAGTGATCATCATAGAATGTTTCATTGACATCAGAAGAGTGTTAAGGGCTATGTATATGTAACTTGAAATACAAAATATCAAGAATTTGACAGATTTTGGGCATTGTGACATTGTGAGAACCACCTGTTTTAACTTTGAAATTTAAAATTCCTCCTGAGGTTGGGAGGAAGGGTTATGCAGCGCCTGAGAAGAAAAAAATTTCAATTACTATCTACAAATTTTCCCATCTCCAGCAGGATGCTCTTGATTTGAGGTTGCCACATATGGTTTATGTTCTGTGAAAGACAGATCTACAAATAGAAAAGCTCCATGTTAGGCCTTTGCAAATGCCATCAAGGAGGTAGGATGCAGAGCAACAAGAAAAGTTGTTACTGTAAAGACAATGTGAGTTTGTGTCTCTTTGTACCAACAAAAATGACCTTATGGCAAAAGATGTAGAAAGGAAAAGAGAGAACATATGAGGAAAATCAACGGGAAGTTATTTTTAAATTGCAGTTTTATGCATTTGATATATGGTAGCCTTTAAAATCTTTAATAAACATTTGTATCTTAGAATGAAATACTATTCAGAAAACTCTTTTAAAGATATATCATGGTATTTAGGCATTTTAGAGTCAATATTTTATGTCCAGAATAACTAGTTTTAAGTATCTCACAGGAAAATTATGAAGGGTTATATTGATTTTTCTGTTCAATTTTTTTTAAATGTCTGAAAACTCTTAGTTAAAAAGCTACTTTTTGGAGTAAATTTATTAGGATTGTTTTGGCTGCCTGTCAAGTATTTAGTATTTCACAGTATCCCAGTGCTCGGTGAAGGTGTATACAATGATACTCCTTAAATAACTGTAACTGTGGTACTGAGATGTAGATTATGGTACATTATTAATAGTTTCTTTAAAACTATATATGACACTTGTTCAGACTCCAGTGAGCATTTTTCATGTTCTCAATGCATTAAATATTTGGATGAAGTGGAATAATCATTGTTTTCATGAGAGTATGACTTTTTAACTCCTTGTTTAAGATTGTTTTTTAAAAATAAGTTTAAAAGGCAAGGCAGTTTATCTTTCCATGTGCATGCAAAATATGTGTGATATGGGATCAAATATGAGTGCTAAACCTCTTTAAGCCAAAAGGAAATTTGGGGAGGTCATTGAGAGTTTCTTAAACTATATTCATATTTTTATTTCCCTTTCTCTTCGAAGTTTGTCTTACACTGGATAATGTCATTATATATAAAAAGCACATATTTTCAGCCCTGTGTCATGGCAGAAACTACTATCAACAGGGAACTCGACCACATGATTCTACTTTTGAGGAAGTAAGAAAGGAGACTTAGGACACAAAAATTTGGTTATTTACTAACTCAGAGATAGACTGTCAAGAAACTATAAAAATAAGATAAAATATTTAAACATAGAATTCTAAAAATGAAGGAGGGTGATAAATAGGCAAAAGCTGTGATCTACACCAAGGCCTGAAAAAGGTGAGTAAAGTTGAGCAGAATTAATTTAGGACCTGGAGATGTAGATTCAATCCCTGGGTTGGAACTATCTCCCAGAGAAAGAAATGGCAATCCACTCCAGTATCCTTGCCTGGGAAATCACATGGACAGAGGAGTCTGGTGGTCTATCGTCCACGGGATCACAAAATAGTCAAATATGACTTAGGGACTAAACAACAACAACATCCTCCCTTATGCCAATGGCACTTTCTAGTAGGATCTGGGATTATTGTTATTTTACATCCTGAGGTCAGTGACACATTGACTCATTTCATTACGTTCAAGTACATCATTGTGATTGTTTCTCTCTTCCTAAACTCATAGTTTCCACTGAACTCCTCCCACTCATTCTGGACTCAGCAGCTGGAGTGTTGTTTTTTAAGTTGTAATTTGGATTTGGTCACTCCTCAGAATAAAGTAATTCTAATTCATATTGCACTATAGCTGTGAATATGGACATGCTCAAAAATAAGATAAATTTCTCAACTTATCAGCAGGAAGTAAATGCAAAAACTATGAGCCTGCTGAATTTCAATTCCAGGAATAGGAGAGGCATTTGGAGTTTGATTTTTGGTGGATGTTAGTCCATGCACTGCAGGGATCCAAAACCAAGCTCACAACATGAAACTAGTCACTGAAGAGGCCTTTTGGCACCCAGGAACGAAGACTATAAAACATTTGAAACTGAGCCTGATGACTGTGAACTTTATGTCTATTGCTCACCTGGGGTAGTGAGAGAAAAAGTGACAAGCATTAAAACTTGGCTTGGGCCAGGCTCCTTGAGCTACTGTATCTCCCTGGTTACCTCTGAAAAACAGCCTCAAGTTGTAGTACCCAGGGTTGGGGACAGGAAACTATGAAAATCTCAACTTGGAAACAGGTTGGTACTGATAAAATACCACCACCCCCAACACAACAAAAGACAATGTGGAAACTAAAACTTTTTATAATGAGAAAATGAGCTGGCAAATAAAGCTTACAAAGCAGGTGAGAAAAAAAGCAATGGTAAAAATGTAAATTTTTAAATGCAAGTGAAAAAAACATTTATGAAATGAAGCAACTAACAAAGGAATTCACTAGTAGAGAACTTGAAAATGATCTTATAATAAGTGCATGTATTTTACTTAAATAGAACAAAGGATAAATAAAATGTTTACAGGGCACATGATAATAAAAATTAGGAAATGGTATCAAAGTAAAAAATTACATAAAACTCCTGGTAAAATAAGATAGAAAATATTATGACTGTGACAGGAAAGGAGGAGGCAGAGGAAAGACTTCCTAAATTAGATCAATTCTAAAGTAGTCACAATCAAAACGAACTGATCCATTGATTATATTCAAAAATTCGCTCAGAACATAACAAAGAGATATTAAAAGAATTACATAAATGCAAATTATGGATAGATGGCAGAGACATTCACAGATCCCATCAAACAATAGGTGCTCTTGAGTAAAGCATGTAGACAATGGTAGAGATGGAAATATTGATGAGGTATTGCTGAGAATTGTCCTGTGTATAAGAATGGCATCTTGGGAACTCCCTGGTGGTCCAGTGGTTAAGAATTTGCCTTCAACGGAGGAAAAGTGAGTTCAATCCCTGGTTGCAGAACTAAGATCCCACAGGTTGAGGGGGAATTAAGATGGAGCACCACAACAAAAGATCCTACAAGATGCAACTAAGACCCACACAGCCAAATAAAAAAATATTTAAAAAAAAAAGAAAAGAAAAAGAATGGCATCTCTTCTTAATTTGAAAGGCCTAGTGAGACCCAAAAAGAGTTAACGGAAACAAGTTCATATACCTAGATATGCACATAGTAAAAGTGGAGGACACTAGAACAGGAAAAAATCTTAAAAGAATACCCCCCACAAAATACAAAGCTAATCACAACTGTCTGCATGGCACTGAATGACTGGATCTTGTACCTTAGCTTTTTTCCTCACAGAGTTCCATTCCTCAGGACTCAGACTACTGCCACACTGGTCTTTTTCATTTCCTTGAGAGTAGGTCAGTTTGTTTTTAATGCTAGAAAAAATAATCATTCTCTATTACCACACTCCTCATAATTAAGCTCTAATTAAAGGTCTGTACAGTCAAAGCTATGGTTTTTTCAGTAGTCGTGTATGGATGTGAGATTTGGACCTTAGAGAAGGATGAGAAGAAAATAATTGACAATTTTGAACTGTGGTGTTGGTGAAGACTCTTGACAGTCCTTTTAACTGCAAAGAGATCAAATCAGTCAGTCCTAAAGGTAATCAGTCCTGAATATTCATTGGAAGCACTGATGCTGAAGCTGATACTCCAATACTTTGAGCACCTGATGTGAAGAGCCAACTCACTAGAAAAGACGCTGACATGGGGAAGATTGAAGACAGGAAGAGAAGGGGATGATAGAGAACGAGGTGGTTGGTTGGCATCACTGACTTGATGGACATGAGTTTGTGCAGGCTCCTGGAGATGGTGAAGGACAGGGAGGACTGGTGTGCTGCAGTTCATGGGGTCGCAATGGGTCGATATGACTGAGTGACTGAACAATGATAATCCTTCAGATCTCTGCTTAAGTACTGTTGCCTTAGAAAGAATTTTCTTGAGCAATAACTTCAAATCATTGTTTCACACTCATCAGTTCAGTTCAGTTCAGTTCAATCGCTCAGTCGTGTCTGACTCTTTGTGACCCCATTGACTGCAGCACACCAGGCTTCCCTGTCCATCACCGACATCCTGAGCTTGCTCAAATTCATGTCCATCGAGTCAGTGATGCTATCTAATCATCTCATTCTCTGTCGTCCCTTTCTCCTCTTGCCTTCAATCTTTCCCAGCATCAGGGTCTTTTCCAATGAGTCAGTTCTTCACATCAGGTGGCCAAAGAATTGCAGCTTAAGCATCTGTCCTTCCAATGAATACTCAGGACTGATCTCATTTAGGATTGACTAGTTTGATCCTCTTGCAGTCCACAGGACTCTCAAGAGTCTTCTCCAACACCACAGTTCAAAACATCACTTCTTTGGTGCTCATCTTTCTTTATGGTCCAACTCTCATATCCATACTTGACTACTGGAAAAACCGTAGCTTTGACTAGACACCTTTGTTGGCAAAGTAATGTCTTTGCTTTTAATATGCCATCTCAGTCAGCCATAGCTTTTCTTTCAAGGAGCAAGTGTCTTTGAATTTCAGGGCTGCAGTCACCATCTGCAGTGATTTTGGAGCCCAAGAAAATAAAGTCTCTCACTATTTCCATTGTCTCCCCATTTATTTGCCATGAAGTGATGAGACCAGATGCCATGATCTTAAATTTTTGAATGTTTAGTTTTAAGCCAGCTTTTTCACTCTCCTCTTTCACTTTCATCAAGGGGCTCTTCTATTCATCTTCCATTTCTGCTACAAAGGTGGTATCATCTGCATCTCTAAAGTTGTTGATATTTCTCCCAGCAATCTTGTTTCCAGCTTGTGCTTCATCCCATCCTGGCAAGTTGCATGCTGTGCTCTGCATATAAGTTAAATACACAGGGTGACAATATACAGACGACGTACTCCTTTCCTAATCTGGAACCAGTCTGTTGTCCCATGTCTGGTTCTTACTGTTGCTTCTTGACCTGCGTACAGATTTCTCAGGAGGCAGGTAAGGTGATTTGGTATTCCCATCTCTTTGAGAATTTTCCAGTTTGTTGTGATCCACATGGTCAAAGGCTTTGATATAGTCAATAAAGCAGAAATAGATGTTTTTTTTTTTTTTTTCTGGAATTCTCTTGCTTTTTTTATGATTAAGTGGATGTTGGCAATTTGATCTCTGTTTCCTCTGCCATTTCTAAATCCAGTTTGAACATCTGAAAGTTCTTGGTTCACATACCATTGAAGGCTTGTTTTGAGAATTTTGAGCATTGCTTTGCTAGCGTGTGAGATGAGTGCAGTTATGTGGTAGTCTGAACATTCTTTGGCATAGCCTTTCTTTGGGACTGGAATGAAAACTGACCTTTACCAGTACTGTGGCCACTGCTGAGCTTTCCAAATTTGCTTGCTTATTGAGTGCAGCACATAAACAGTACCATCTTTGGGGACTTGAAATAGCTCTGCTGAAATTCCATCACTTCCACTAGCTTTGTTTGTAGTGATGCTTTCTAAGGCCCACTTGACTTCACACTCCAGGATGTCTGGGTCTAGGTGGGTGATCACACCATTGTGGTTATCTAAGTCATTATTTTTTGTATATTTATTCTGTATGTTCTTGCCACCTTTTCTTAATATCTTCTGCTTCTCTTAGGTCCATACAATTTCTGTCTTTTATTGTGCCCATCTTTGCATGAAATGTTCCTTTGGTATCTTTAATTTTCTTGAAGAGATCTCTAGTCTTTCTCATTCTATTGTTTGCCTCTTTGTTTGCATTGATCATACTCTTTTATTACCTCAAGTCTTCCTGTCCTTTGCATTCTCTATAATGGAGAGAAGTTGTAATTTCTCAGTTGTGATCAGTTTTTAAAGTGTAAGTTTTAAGCTAAGTGTTTTAAATTAAATGTTGGTTTAGTGTTTTTTACTGTCTTTCCATAGAGGTATGTTCTCTTTCAAATGGATTTTGTCTTAACCTTGAAGGCTGCCTCATGAGTGAATTGTTTAGATTACCACACATGCAATATCTCTCTTCTTTGTAGGTTATCCATTGCATACTGATTTCTGCAGGATGTGTTTTTATCTGGGATTGGATTTAAATCATCTGTGACCTACATGTTTATATTCTCTGCTATATATCAAATTGAAAAATTTAAAAAGAACTTTCACACACCCCACAAAGCTGTTATGTCAATTTCATGGGCTCCTGATTTTAACCAATGTTGTGCCTAGCTGATCTCATAATGCTTAAATGGGAAACTGATTCAGGATTAGGAACTCATATACACCCATGGCGGATTCATGTCAATGTATGGCAAAACCAATGCAGTATTATAGAGTAAAATAAAGTAAAAATAAAATTTAAAAATAAAAGATAAACTTCAGGAAAAAAAAAGAAAAAAGAAAAGGAAACTGATTTACATGTGTTGTTTTAAGATTTCTCTCTAACCTTATCTTCAGAAAGGAAATATGCTGGATTATTTCGAGGACTGCCTTACATAACAAGAGTATTCGGTTTGCATCTTTAGAATTAATCAGGTTCTTTTGCAAATCCTCTTTTTCTACACTCTGTTTATGCCTTGAGATTCCTTGCTCACTTATGTACCTTTGTACAGTCAGGCCTATTCTACCACTGATATCCTGGGCCTGGTGCAATGCAATCTATGTCCTGTCTTCCACTGGGTCCTTCTCTGTCTTTGCTCTAAGGTTCTGACTTTCTTGCTAAGATCTCATAGAAAGGGACGTTTAGGAGGAAAATCTTCTTGCACATATACTCAATATATTACATTATTTCCCAGCAGTTTCTTGTGGTCCACTGCTGACTTTTTACTTTTTTCCTGGATGTAGCTCATTTACATAGACACAAGTCTCCTTAAGATACAGTCTGACATGAGATATGTTATTATCTCTGATTCAGCTCTCAACTTCAGGATTTTGTAAAGGAAATCTTGTTCTTCCAAGATTATGGGCAATATTTTGATTTTCTGCTGTTTGTTAGCTAACTTTCCTATTGTTCCCCCAACTCACTGAAACTTTATAAATGTATTTTCCTTCATAAGGTCCTAAAGTTGATTATGCATGGAGATCAGACTCTGTTCTGTTGCCAGCTTATCAAGAATCCCCTTGGTTTCTATGTCTGGATCTAGCTAGGAATAGCAAAGCTTAGACATTCCTTTCAGAGAGAGATGAGATCTGACAGCTAAATATGTACATTTTTTAATGCTAATGTGACAGATTTCAGCCTTGCAATATTGCTTTTGAAGATCAAGTCCTTGGGAATATAGAACCATGCTGCTCTAATTGAAGACTGTCGCAGGTCATTTCATGCTTCCATGACAATCTCAGATCTGCAGCCAGCCTCAGCAGAGCAGTTATCACTGCAACTCAGAAACTAGGATATTGAGAATTCATTCCTGACTTGGATTTACCTATGGAAGGTTTCCTTTAAAAAAATTTTTTTTTAATTAGGATTATACCATTTTCAGAGATCTTTTCCTTATTTTCCACCACTCAATTTTTATATGTGACCTGTTCTGAACTCTCCTAAATGACTATATCTTCCTAACTTTTCAACATCTACTTATACAATATACTCTGTGTAATAGGTTTTATAACTTTTAATAGCTTATATATACAATTTAGCATACAACAGGTGCTCAATAATGCAATTTATAGTAAAAAGAAAGATATCAATACCTTGTGGTTCTATTCCTTTCACTTGACCTGCTAATATATTGATATGTATTTTCAATCCATAAATATTTACCCTTTATCATCTGAACACATTTTGGTCTTTAACATGTTTGCAGGCTTGTCATCTCCTTACCTTAACTGAAATGAATTTTCCAACAATTACAAATGAAACTTAAAATATTTGATCAGATTTCAGTCAAGGCAGTCCGAAGGCAGTTATGATATGATGGAGGAGGTAGCATAGCTTGTCCCATCTGTACCATGTTCACTGTCACTCATGACCAGTGACTTCTACCCCAGTGTATTTTCCAAAAAGCATCTAGAATGAAAAGAAACAGCCTAGATGACTCACTCAATTAAAATAAAAATCTAAATGACTCCTTCCCTTTCCCTTTCTACTTTTATTCTGACTATGAAACAAAACTTCAAAAAGAAATTTGAGTAGTATATGACTGACTACATAACATCATCTACATGGAAAATTTCGGAGTCTAAAGAGAATAAAATTAAATAAATTCATTTAATTCTGAAGCAGTTTTATTTTACCAAAATATCAATTTATTATCTAGGCATATGTAGTAAATATATCACAACAATTTTGAAAATAAAATTATATCCAAAACAAAAATATAATCTTCTAAGCAAAATAAAGTTTTATTAAATTCTTAACTCTTATTATATGAAAAGCAAATTATGAATAAAATTAACAGAGAAAGTACTTTGCATATTCGTTTAGGTGAATCAGTTTCTTACCTTAACTGTCTCTAATATTTACTGCACTTTTTCTTCATAAATCCATTTTCTAATATGATCATATTAGTTTAATTTTTATAAAAGTACCAGCAAATTATCTTTAAATTTATACTTAATTGTTACAAAGTTTGAAACTGATACTTCCTTTTTAAACCATATATATATATATATATATATATATATATACATATATATATTTTTTTAAAGTAATCTGTGATATTGTACAGGAGACAGGGATTAAGACCATTCATTCCCATGGAAAAGAAATGCAAAGAAGCAAAATGGCTGTCTGGGGAGGCCTTACAAATAGCTGTGAAAAGAAGAGAAGTGAAAAGCAAAGAAGACAAGGAAAGATATAAGCATCTGAATGCAAAGCTCCAAAGAATAGCAAGAAGAGATGAGAAAGCCTTCCTCAGTGATCAATGCAAAGAAATAGAGAAAAACAACAGAATGGGAAAGACTAGAGATCTATTCAAGAAAACTAGAGATACCAAGGGAACATTTCATGCAAAAATGGGCTTGATAAAGGACAAAAATGGCATGGACCTAACAGAAGCAGAAGATATTAAAAAGAGGTGGCAAGAATAAACAGAAGAACTGTACAAAAAAGATCTTCATGACCAAGATAATCACAATGCTGTGATCACTAATCTAGAGCCAGACATCCTGGAATGTGAAGTCAAGTGGGCCTTAGAAAGCATCACTATAACCAAAGCTAGTGGAGGTGATGGCATTCCAGTTGAGCTATTTCAAATCCTGAAAGATGATGCTGTGAAAGTACTGCACTCAATATGCCAGCAAATTTGGAAAACTCAGCAGTGGCCACAGGACTGGAAAAGGTCAATTTTCATTCCAATCCCAGAGAAAGGCAATGCCAAAGAATGCTCAAATTATCACACAATTGCACTCATCTCACACACTAGTAAAGGAATGTTCAAAATTCTCCAAGCCAGGCTTCAGCAATATGTGAACCGTGAACTCCGTGATGTTCAAGCTGGTTTTAGAAAAGGCAGAGGAACCAGAGATCAAATTGCCAACATTCGCTGGGTTATTGAAAAAGCAAGAGAGTTCCAGAAAAACATATATTTCTGCTTTATTGACTATGCCAAAGCCCTTAACTGTGGAACACAATAAACTGTGGAAATTCTGAGACATGGGAATACCAGACCACCTGACCTGCCTCTTGAGAAACCTATATGCAGGTCAGGAAGCAACAGTTAGAACTGGACATGGACAACAGACTGGTTCCAAATACAAAAAGGAGTACATCAAGGCTGTATATTGTCACCCTGCTTATTTAACTTATATGGAGAGTACATCATGAGAAACACTGGGCTGGAGGTATCACAAGCTGGAATCAAGATTGCTGGGAGAAATATCAAGAATCTCAGATATGTAGATGACACCACCCTTATGGCAGAAAGTGAAAAGTAACTAAAAATCCTCTTGATGAAAGTGAAAGAGGAGATTAGGAGAGTGAAAAAGTTGACTTAAAGCTCAACATTCAGAAAATGAACATTATGGCATCCGGTCCCATCACTTCATGGGAAATAGATGGAGAAACAGTGGAAACAGTGTCAGCAAGAATAGCAAGAAGAGATAAGAAAGCCCTCCTCAGTAATTAATGCAAAGAAATAGAGGAAAACAGAATGGGAAAGACTAGATTTCTCTTATTTTGGGGGGTGCCAAAGTCACTGTAAATGGTGACTGCAGCCATGAAATTAACAGACACTTACTCCTCGGAAGAAAATGTATGACCAATCTATATAGCATATTGAAAAGCAGAGACATTACTTCAGTTAACAAAGGTCCGTCTACTCAAGGCTATGGTTTTTCCAGTAGTCACGTGTGGATGTGAGAGTTGGACTGTGAAGAAAGCTGAGCGCCAAAGAATTGATGCTTTTGAACTGCAGTGTTGAAGAAGACTCTTGAGAGTCCCTTGGACTGCAAGGAGATCCAGCCAGTCCATTCTAAAGGAGATCAGCCCTGGGTGTTCTTTGGAAGGAATGATGCTAATGCTGAAACTCCAGTACTTTGGCTACCTCATGCGAAGAGTTGACTCATTGGAAAAGACTCTGATGCTGAGAGGGATTAGGGGCAGGAGGAAAAGGGGACGACAGAGTATGGGATGGCTGGATGGCCTCACCGACTTGATGTACGTGAGTTTGAGTGAACTCCAGAGATGATGATGTACAGGGAGGCCTGGCATACTGCAATTCATGGGGTCACAGAGAGTTGGATACTACCGAGCCACTGAACTGAACTGAACCTCTCTAAAAGTGCTTAGACAAAAAAAAAATTCTACTAATGGAGTATTTTCTTAAAGCTCTTTTCCTGTACTGGCTTATGTAAATATTGAAATCCTAGCATTTCCATAGATGTTCCATTTTTTACTGCACTTGGAGTGTCTATCTTTTACAAATATTTTATAAAATGAAACTAAGTTCTATTTTTGAGGATTAATTTTTTCTAGAGTTGCTGGTTAGAAAGTCAAAGCCCTTCTCATTCTTATTCAACTTTGTACAGAATCTACGTTGATCCAATTTAAAACTACTGTTCTATAAAAGTATTCTTTCAACAATTTGAGATAGTCAAAATTAAAAATTAAATCATATTCAATATTTTAGCTCTTTTCCATTTATATAATGTCTTATCCCTTATCCCTTTGAAATCTTTAATAACTACAATTCACTAAAAGCTGAAAATTTGTGTTTGCTCTTTAATTATGGAATATTTTACTAAATATTTCCAATTGGTATTAAACTACAACCAAAATATGGAGTATTTATTTACAAAAATATATCTATTCTCTGTGTAGCATGTAGACTGATTTCCAGCACAGTTCTTCAAGAGTTCAAACATGTTTAAAGTATGATGAGAGTGACACGTAGTAAAAAAGAAAGGACAGTTGAATTTGAAACAAAATTTAAAAATAAATTAAATTTCTACTTAAGTGGGCAACACACAATAGGTAACACCTATGGATCCATGTTGAATGTGTACAAAGAAAGTTTGGAACAGAATGTGGATAAAGTTACCAAGGACAGAAGTTACTTGATCTAAATGGAAAGTCAAATAAATAAATAAATGGAAAGTCAGGATCCATAAGTGATGATCGCTGGCATTTCATATAGATATCTGTGAGAATTCCACTTCTTGTGAGATAGTTTTCTTAAAATAAGTAAGTTATCATTCACTCCACACATTTGTGGTCCACATGACCACACTCCAACAGCTTTCATTATGGATGCAAATATTACCATTTTATTTGAGGCACATCAGTTCAGTTCAGCCACTCAATCGTGTCCGACTCTTTGCAGCCCCATGAATCGTAGCACGCCAGGCCTCCCTGTCCATCACCAACTCCCAGAGTTCACCCAGACTCGCATCCGTCGAGTCAGTGATGCCATCCAGCCATCTCATCCTCTGTCATCCCCTTCTCCTCCTGCCCACAATCCTTCCCAGCATCAAAGTCTTTTCCAATGAGTCAACTCTTCGCATGAGGTGGCCAAAGTACTGGAGTTTCAGTTTTAGAATCATTCCTTCCAAAGAAATTCCAGGGCTGATCTCTTTCAGAATGGACTGGTTGGATCTCTTTGCAGTCCAAGGGACTCTCCAGAGTCTTCTCCAACACCACAGTTCAAAAGCATCAATTCTTCGGTGCTCAACCTTCTTCATAGTCCAACTCTCACATCCATACATGACCACAGGAAAAACCATATCCTTGACTAGACGGACCATAGTTGGCAAAGTAATGTCTCTGCTTTTTAATGTGCTATCTAGGTTGGTCATAACTTTTCCTCCAAGGAGTAAGTGTCTTTTAATTTCATGGCTGCAGTCACCATCTGTAGTGATTTTGGAGTCCCCAAAAATAAAGTCTGACACTGTTTCCACTGTTTCCCCATCTATTTCCCATGAAGTGATGGGACCAGATGCCATGATCTTCATTTCCTGAATGTTGAGCTTTAAGCCAACTTTTTCACTCTCCTCTTTCACTTTCATCAAGAGGCTTTTGAGTTCCTCTTCACTTTCTGCCATAAGGGTGGTGTCATCTGCCTATCTGAGGTTATTGATATTTCTCCCGGCAATTTTGATTCCAGCTTGTGGTTCTTGCAGTCCAGCGTTTCTCATGATGTACTCTGCATAGAAGTTAAATAAGCAGCATGACAATATACAGCCTTGATGTACTCCTTTTCCTATTTGGAACCAGTCTGTTGTTCCATGTTCAGTTCTAACTGTTGCTTCCGGCCTGCAAACAGATTTCTCAAGAGGCAGGTCAGGTGGTCTGGTATTCCCAACTCTTTCAGAATTTTCCACAGTTTATTATGATCCACACAATCAAAGGCATTGGCATAGTCAATAAAGCAGAAATAGATGTTTTTCTGGAACTCTCCTGCTTTTTTCATGATCCAGCGGATGTTGGCAATTGGATCTCTGGTTCCTCTGCCTTTTCTAAAACCAGCTTGCACATTTGGAATTTCACGGTTCATGTATTGTGAAGCCTGGCTTGGAGAATTTTAAGCATTACTTTACTAGTGTGTGAGATGAGTGCAATTGTGTGGTAGTTTGAGCATTCTTTGGCATTGCCTTTCTTTGGGATTGGAATGAAAACTGACCTTTTCCAGTCCTGTGGCCACTGCTGAGTTTTCCAAATTTGTTGGCATTATTGAGTGCAGCACTTTCACAGCATCATCTTTCAGGATTTGAAATAGCTCTAATTCCATCACCTTCATTAGCTTTGTCTGTAGTGATGCTTTCTAGTCGTCATCAAATTTCTTGAGATTAAAGAGACAATAACATGCATCGGAGAAAAGACAGTCTCTTCAATCAGCGGCACTGGGAAAACTGGACAATTACATGTAAAAGAATGAAATTATAACACTCCCTGACATAAAGATAAACTAAAATGGATTAAAGACTTAAATGTAAAACTCGATACTATAAAACTCTTGAAAAGGAAATCATAGGCAGTACACTTGACATAAATTGCAGTAATATCTTTTTGGACCTATCTCCTAGAATTTTGGAAATAAAAACCAAAAAAGCAAGCTAAACAAATGGATCTTAGTTAAACTTGAACGCTTTTGCATAACAAAGGCAACTACAAACAAAACAAAAAAGATAACCTCAGAACCCAGAACCAGAGGAAATATTTGCAAAAGCTGCAATCAACAAGGTGTTAATATCCAAACAACTCATACAGCTCTTTATATTAAAATAATTAAACAGCAACAAAAAACACAACCCAATTAAAAAATGGGCAGAAGATCTAAACAGACATTTCTCCAAAGAAGACATACAGATGCCTAAAAGGCATTCGAAAAGACACTCAACATCACTATTAGAGAAATGCAAATCAAAGTTACAATGAGGAATCACCTCACATCAGTCAGAACGGACATCATGGTAAATATTAAATGCTGGAGAAATGCAGGGGAAAAAAGAGACCTTCTTACACTGTGATACAGCCATTATGGAGAGCAGCCACTGTAGAGAGTAGTATGGAAATTCCTTTTAAAAACTAAAAGTAGAGCTACAGTAAGATCCTGCAATCAAATTCCTGGGTAAATACCAAGAGAAAAACCATAATTTGAAAAGATACATACATCCAATGTTCACCGCAGCACTATTTACAATAGCCAAGGCATGGAGCCAATGTACATATTCATCAACATAAAAATGGATAAAGAAGATATATACATATATATATATGTATATATAATGGATATGTATATATGTGTGTAGATACATATAATGGATATATATATATAATGAAATATCAGCCATTAAAAAGAAGGAAATAATGCCATTGCAGTAACATGAGTGGACCTAGATATTATCATACTAAGTGAAGTAAGCCAGAGAGCAAAAAACAATACCATATTATACAGCTTAAATGAGGAAACTAAAAAATAATATAAACGAATCTATTTAAAAAACAAGCAGACACACAGACATGGAAAACAAACTTATGGTTACCAAAGGCAAGATGGCACAGTGGAGGGGTAAATTAAGAACTTGGAATTAACAGACAAAATTTACTATGAATAAAATAGATAAACAACAAAGACCTATCAGATAGCACGAGGGATTATTTCAATATTTTGTAACAACCTATAAAGGAAGAGAATCTGAAAAAGAATAGATATACATATACAAATATATGAAACTAATACAACGTTGTAAATCAACTACATTTCAATAAAAAAATTAAAAATTGAGGCACTGCAATCTGATGCTTAAGTATTGATTAAAGGCATACTTTGTCCTCAGGAGCTAAGTGTCTATTAGGGTAAATCTGGGAAATGTTGAAGAAGGGAAAAAAGTATCTTGCTATAAAAAGGAAAATCTGAAAAAAAAAATGCTAAACTGAATGAGAAGGGAAGACAACAAGTATAAACTAGGGCTGCTGCAAGCAAAACATAAGTATATGACACCTATCCTATCATCTCCCAGTCTAAAAGTGGCTGTCCCCAATCACCGATCAATTATTTCTTTCCTTCTTGTCCCAGATTGTTCCTTATAGTCTTTTCTCAACATAAGACACATAACAGCAATGTAAAATTTTGTTTGGCTCTAAAATCACTCAACCCAGATCACAAATGATTTCTAAAACAAAGCCTTGTATATTCAAAATGGGGTTGGGGAGCGGGAAGGAGAGGACAAGATCTTCCATAGGCAAAGGAAGGCAAAGTAAGAAAAGATAATTCCAAAGACTTCCATGAATTTATGATGACTGATTTCTCGAATCAGGCTATATGTAATAAATATGTTATAACTGATTAAAGCAGGAAAGAAGAATCTAAAACATGAATGAGTTGAAAGATGCCACAAACATTCGAATTGTATGGGGGGGAAAAAAGCGTGTGCAAACAAGAAATACTTTAAAATAATGAAATAGAGGACATAAACATTTTAGTAATGAGAATCTATATCAATAAGTTATTTTTTTAAGAAATAAATTGTAGACACTGGAGGGGGCTGCCATTGCCTTCTCCAGGAGATCTTCCCAACCCAGGTATTGAACCAGGTCTCCCACAGTGCAGGCAGACACTTTACCATCTGAGCCACCAGGGAAGCTCAATAAATATGTTATAACTGATTAAAGTAGGAAAAAAGAATCTAAAACATGAATGAATTGAAAGATGCCACAAACATTCAGATTGTATGGGTGGGGGGAAAGCTTGTACAAATAAGAAATACTTTAAAATATTGAAATAGAGGAAATAAACATTTTAATAATGAGAATCTATATCAATAAGTTAATTTTTAAAGAAATAAATTGTGGACATTGTTTTATTATGTTATTAATATCTGCTTTTCTCACCTGTTATCTTCCTTTAGAATAAGAAGTGCATAAAACCTGAATGCTTTGGATCACTGAATTGAAGAGGTCAGTCTTTTTTTGAGGGAGGTTGAATTGACTCATTTCTTTTTTTTAAATTATTTTTTAATTAAAAGATAATTGCTTTAAAGAATTTTGTTGTTTTCTGTCAAACCAAAGAGATCAATCTTGAAAGAAAGTACTTTCAGTAAAAGTCACATATGCGTTGAAAATTAAAAAATGATGCTTAAATGAAGCAAAAGTGCTTTAGAAAAAAATATTTTTTTCAGAATAAATCATCAATTCACATAAGTATATATATATAATATGATACATATGTATGTAGATATATATCTCAATGACTACTTAATTCTATATTATTTTTTTAGTAAACTGAAAAGGCAATGTAAGAAAACTGTCTTAACTAGGAGAAATAGACATTAGATATTTTCAGCAACACAAAATGAAACATAAATTGGGATTATTTATAACATTTGATTTTATTACATTCTCATATCAAAATTTTAAGATGTTTAGACAATACCTTCCAAAATATAATTGTACTTTGTGAAGTGCTTTACTTTTTAGGTAAATGATATATTTACCTTCCTAACAGAGTGAAATTACTTTGAAATACAGTCTTTGCTCTCTAAAAAGTTGTCCCCAATAGTTTCACAATGTTTCTGTATGAATCAAAACTATGATTAAAAATAGTCTATTAAAAGAATTCCTCATTGAATTTATTCTCTAGAATATATGAGTTAACTGTTTGAAATATAATGATATTTTTTTGAGGCAAAGCTATATGTGAAAAAGGTTTTGTGTTATGACAACAACAATATTAAATTAAGCAAAGTAATAATTTGAACTAAACTACTGAACTTAAAAAAAATGGGGGAAATAGTAATTTCTGGTTCATAGATGCTAACATAGTAGTGAGAATTAGTTACCATAGATAAATTGAAAATCTGGTAAAAATAAACATATAAGACTATTCCTGAGACCTATTGAAGCAGAAAGCATCAAAAATAATCATTCTTATGTATAAGAGGAATAGATTTTAATTAAAGTTATAATTGGCGCAGTAACAGTTCTCAATAGAGTAAAACAAAACATCATATCTGCTTAAAGCAAAGAACACAAAGAACTCCTCCATTAAAGCAGATATAGTTGCACTGTAGGTGACATCACATACTCCTGCTACACAGTAATATGCTCTGCATATCTTTTTATAACATGTGGGAAAGTAAAACATTATTTTACCCTGCTGAACAAAGCCTCAAAGGATAACAAATATTGTTTCCCAACATTAAGATTTTTGGATATGCATTTGATACTTTCTTTTAAGTTCTAATCAGGAATGGTGGATGATTGGTACAACTATATGTTTCTTTTCTCCTGCAGCAAAGTGGCCTTGTGGTAATCAGTACTTGTCACCTCATGGTTCTAACCCTGAGAGCTCCAGTGACCAAGATGGAAAAGAAATGCATTGCTTTTATAATGTAGCTTCAGATGTCATATAACATCACTTCTGCCATTCTCCTTTAGATGAAGCAGTCAAAAGCTTGATAAGACAAGGAGATGGAACATAAACTTCCACCTCTCATGGGGAGAAATGCTAAAAGAACTTGAACTTGCAGTGATGATACACATAACAGATTATGTGTGTTTTGTGTGTGCATGTTCATGTACATATGAATATGTGTGCATGTAGAACTATTTACCTATATACATTTATATGCATATATTATATAAATATGCATATTTGCTTAAATAAGGGGAAATAGTTATAATAGTTTGAAAATAGTTTAGTAGTGGAGCCAATGATGAACATGGATACTTGTGAAATATATTTCCAGCCATCACATTAAAACCAAGTGTTAAATTATGAAGTTATAATCAGGTCTTCCTTTCAACTAAATGAAAACAAAAGAAACTGAAAAACATACAATCACATTGCCCTCATCAAAATGATAGAGCAAAAGCTTTAATAAGGGTTTATCTGTACCAAATATAAAGTCAATAAAGTTTATCTTTAACATATATTTGAAAATGTTAACTTTATTTACATATTTTATAACATAAATAACCTATTACAATAGTCATATATCCTGTTTATCAATTAATAGCAGATATATTGGTGTTGAATTATCACATTTTTAAATGATTTGATTAGAATAAAAGTACAGTAAAGAATCTGCCTGTAATGAGGAAGACCCAGGTTCAATCCCTGGGTCAGGAAGATCCCCTGGAGAAGGGAATGGTTACCCACTCCAGTCTTCTTGCCTGGATAATTCAATGGACAGAGGCTGAAGTCCATGGGATCACAAAGAGTTGGACATGATTGAACAACTAGAACTACTACTACTATTTTAAAACCGGCTATTCAAAAGGAAAAAAAAAAAAATCTCTAGGAGGCAGGGTTAGACTTGATTTGAATTGATTTCATTTACAATAGCTGACTGCAGAATCTTTCAAATGAAATTAAACACCTGCTTTTAGCCTACCACACATCTGTCTGTCTGTGTGTTGGGTACAGATTTGGGATCATTTTTCCCTTCTTGCAGCTGTGGATGTATCATTAATGAGTTGTTTCTGCTTTTCACTGTAGCATACTATTTTTTCTAAGAGTAAAACAGAGATTTTTACCTCTGATCACCTTGTTTTGTAATTTGATGAAAACATGATCTAGTGGTGATAAGAGTGAAAATATTCATCCAAGTAAGTAATTTATGGGGTGTTATCTATATTTTCCTGTCTGTGTTTGCTTTTAGTAACTCATCTTTTTTTTTGGTTCTTGAATATTGGGGCTTAGAAACCTGAGGAATGTGTTACCTCCTGAATATATACCTGTGATTTTCAGTTATGGGACCTAACTTTAATTGGATTGTAATATTCCACATTAGCCTGCATCTGGAAACTCTTTTACAGAACCATTTGAAAAAATACCTTTAATGATCTTTTGTGTGTATGTGTGTATGTATGTGACTCAGCATCTATTTTTTAAAGATATGTTGAATTTTATTTTGAATTGTAACATTGCCAACTTCTTTTTCCTATTCTCTTTTTTTTTTGCTTGAAGGACGATCATACCAAGTGCAGAATAAAGAATAGAGCTTCATATAATGATTTGATTATAGCTTGTTAAGAATAGACTTGTTTTCCACTCATCATTCTCTCTTCAATTTTTCACTGAGCTGTGCTCTTTTAGAAATTTCGTTGAGTGGGAAGATGTGAGCTTGTGTAAACATGCATTGAACAGCTGAACTGAAAGGTTTATAGCCTCAAACAGGAGATTACTCATTGGCACTAGTACAATGCACAGACATTTTCATGCATGGCCTATAATTGCAATATTGTATTTGAGGGAAAATGTGTTTGATAAAGAGTGAAAACAACTCTACAGTTGCTCAGGAAGATAACATTTGTTAAGTTAACCAAATCAATGTTTCATCTTGTGGCTTCTATTTCATCAAATTTATGGAACATTATCTTATAAAGCATGCTGTAATGCAAAATTATAATTAAATAAGGTGTGATAAAATTAATTCTAGTTTAGCCAATCGAGTGTAAAAAGAGTACTGCTAAATTTTGTATGTGTGTAATAGTATTATTTATAGCACAGAAATTACTCAATTGCCTTTCATGCATTTTATACCATTTTTGCTATTTGTGCAAAAATGTAATATCAATTCTAATCCTATTGTTTTTAATCAGACTATTCAAAATGCTTTGCTGTAGCTGGAAAAAAATGGGTTCAATACTGTATGTTTTTTCTTAAACCAACTAGATATGGATTCCTTACAGATTCTCTTCAAATTGGTCGTTCAAACTTCAGGATTTTATGGAAAACAAAAATAACTACTCTTCCAATTCGCTTATTTAATTAGTATAGCCATTGATAAAATGCTTTTGAGATAAGATGACAATAGGTTTAAGTTTTAATATCTCTATTTCAAAATCCCTCTATAGTTTGTATAGCTTTTTATCTTATTCTTTCTCCTTCCAGCTTTTCAAATTTTGACGTAAAAGCAGAACTACTTTTCAGCTTTCAAGTAAGAGTTTGAAAGCTCTGGAAAGAATGCTACCCCATCCTGAGAATAAGAAAAAGCTTCACTAACTACAAATTAATGATTTTTCTCAAAAACATTGGAGAAATGAAGGTCAAACTACTTACCAGAAACATAAAGAAAGATAGGTCCCTCAGAAGAAAAATGGAATTTGAGGATTTGCTTATTTAGTACAGATACCTGGTCATATAAATTGGCTAGTGGATTCAACTAAAATATTTAAGTTGCTAAAGACTGACTTTGGGTTAACATGACAGAGTGAAACTCTAGGAGACCTGAGACAAAGGAGATTTGCAGGTACTGGCAGGCTGTTCTTTTTAGAAATTCACCAGGTGTTTATGTGAAAGATCAGGGAGAATGCTTAGAAAATTATCCCATTTGAGGTTGATTTGGTAGCCACTTCCAAAATCCACCCAGAGACATCACATAAACATAAATATAGAGAGAGATATACTAAATATGATATATACATAGATATATGTTCACAATATGATATAAAATGTACATGTATATCCTTTAACATACATGGATTTTAAAGAAAATGTAATCTGCAGTGCAGGATATTCACTGCAATAGGCATCTGAAGACAGAAACGGGGAAAAATAAATTCTAGCCTTGGCTGATGGGTGGGAAAGGATAAACGCTGGATGGGCTAAAGAGCTAAACAAAGAAAACAGGAAAAAGAATCCCTGAATAAGAAGTGAAATTTTAGACACTGACCAACTTAAACAAAAGACAGAAAGCAGGCTAAAATCAAATGAACAAAGTTTTGGGCAACTGTAGGGATACAGTGAAACATCTAATATTTTTATCCCTAGAATTCTGGAAGAGAAGAGAGTGGGACTGAAAATTTTTTTTAAAGTATGTGAAGAAACAGTGGGAAAGCTTTTCAAAAATTTGTCAAAAATATCAACCAGAGAAAAAAGACACTTTACCTGCAAGGGAAAAACAATTGACATGAAAGCAGATTTCCCATCAGAAACCATCTAGACAAGAAGTGCCAAAATATTTTTGAAGTGCTGAAGGAATAAAACTTCTAATCCAGAATCGTAAACCCAGCCCTCTTTTCCACCCTCCCCCCCAAAAAAAATGCTTCAGGGATGAAGGAGAATTCAAGACAATGTAAAAAAAGGTAATCTAAGAGAATTTTATCCCCATGTGACCTACCCTAAAACAAATATTTAGGATATCAAACTGATAGTTTGATATCAGCTTATTGAGTAAAACAATAAATTGAAGAGAAGGTACAAATCTTCCTTAATGAATAATTCTAATTATAAATGTAGAATGAATGAGGTAGTAGCAAAGATTCTTCTTAGTCAAATATTAGTTAGGCTCCTCTAAGCTCTTTCTTCAATGAGGTTCCATCCTTGGGCCATGTTTTTAAGAGCAAGAATCCAGCTAAGTTAAACAAAAATTTCCCACCCATAATATATGATCATCTTTGATATTTGATCAAATTCCTCATCACTTACCATCCCCTACCATCCCCTAGATGCTTCCTGACCATCTGGCCTTAGTACAAGAATCGTCATTTTGGTTTAGCTAGATTTCTTTCCTCCTTTAGTAAGTTTCATCTGCTGACTCCTGTGCTACTCTTTCACTATAAATTTCTACTTTTCCTTACTGTTATTATTAGTTGAGCCTGATTTCTCTCTCTCCTACAGCTGAAGTTCTTCCAGAATAAAGTCTTCCTTGTAATCTTTAACAATAGTCATAAAGAAATGTTTAATAGTTAATCAAAATACAACAATAGAGCACCACCGTGATGGTTGTTATGGGCCAATTAATCTTCAAATTTCTGGTCAAAACTTTGAGAAACAGAACAGTAGCACAGCTTAAAAAAAATCTCCTTCAAAATATACAATTACTATGGTGATTTTTACACATGTCCAGAAATGAATTTTGGTTCCCTTGTTCCCTTCCTCTTGAACTTGGTATTTGCTTCTATACAATAGAGTTTGGAAAGGAAAAAGTAGTAACTTTATAGTACAGAAAGCTAACAAATACCACATTAAGCAAAGTGGTCCCTGAGACTGAATCATGCTGATATTGGGTATCTCCTGATAGGGTGAGATGAGACGAGTACAACCTCTGGTATTTGCACATTTCCAAGTAGGACAGTGGTCTATAAGTTATTTGACTAGTACCATTCAAAAGTGTCTTTTTTTTTTTTTTAATGAGAGAAAATGTTGCAGATTAAAGTAGGCCAAGGTGACACAATATCTACATACAATGTAATTTCCTATATTGTATCCTGGAGTGAAGAGAAGACAGTAGTGAAAAAAAAAAAAAAACAGAAAAATCAGATGTAGTCTGTAATTTAACCATTGCTATGCTACCCAAGTTAATGACTAAGTTTTGAAAATAAAGCGAAAAGTGAAAGTGAAAGTTGCTCAGTCAAGTCCAACTCTGTGACCCCATGGACTGTTAGTCTATGGAATTCTCCAGGCCAGAATACTGGAGTGGGTAGCCTTTCCATCACCAGGGGATCTTACCAATTCAGGGATCGAAACCAGGTCTCCCACATTGCAGGTGGTTTCTTTACCAGCTGAGTAACAAGGGAAGCCCTTAGTTAATTGCTAAGTTTTGAACATAGACAAAATATATAAACTTGTAAAATCAAAAAGTTAAAGGAAACCCAAGCAAGAGAACTCCAAAACAGAACACGTCAGTATATATCATTAGATTTTAACACTAATAGAATATGAGTGAAGAATATAACAGTATCCTCTGTACTATTTCTGTTCTTCTGAAATATATTAAATTCTAAATTTTAAAAGTTTTAAATAATATTGAAATAAATATCTGTGATATTTCCAGTTTCAACAATTCTACCTCAAAATATTCTCCTATCTGATCCTTGTTTTTACTGTATCTCTACTTGCATGTGTATGCTCAGCTGCTCAGTGTCCAATGCTTTGCAAGCCATAGACAATAGCTCACCAGGCTCCTCTGTCCATGGAGTTTTTCAGGCAAGAATACTGGAGTGGATATTCCATTTCCTACTTCAAGTAATCTCCCTGACCCAGGTATCCAACTCATATCTCCTGAGTTTCCTGGAATGGCAGGTGGGTTCTTTAACCACTGCACTACCTGGGAAACCCTTATATCTCTACTTAAATATTAATTATTTTGTGATATCTGTAGGAAATGCAACCTTCAAATATGCACATATAAGAAACATACACTTTTTGAAATGTTTACACTTAAGAAAACCATTCATGTATTTACCTACTCTAATGTAACCTTTCACTTGAATTTAAACATGGATGAGTCAATAATGCAAATGTACTGCACCATCATATAATAGAAAAATTGTCACTGACAGCACCGTTCTCTCATCTAGAGGAATATTCTAATGTATCTAAAATTGTTCCTTAGGTAGCAACAATTTCCTATTTTGATTAATAGGGACAATGCTTTTTTCTGCTGTTAGACTGTCTCTGGGAAGATCTCTTCCCACATGTGACTGCACTTTCGTGATACCACTTTCCCTTTTTCACAGTAAATGACTTGTGTGTTGCTTTGTATTTCAATTCTGGTGTTAGTTTCACTTCCTTCAAATAGTCTCAGGGCTTGGCATAAAGTAATACTCCACACCTTTGTGATCTTCAGGAGGAAAATATGGTCTGCTTACTTGTGTCCTTGAAAGTCTTTTTTGTTTTTTTTTTTTTTTTTGCTTTTTTGTGCGACAATATCTTCCAGACAATAGTCTTGTGTTTTTCTTATACCTTATGCATGGCAATAAGAATCTATTAATTGAAAATTAAGATTTGGAATTCATTAACATAGCTAATCCTAATCACTATAAGCCAGAAAAATGGGCTATCCTTGGGCTTAGAGACAAAGAATCCGCCTGCCAATACAGGAGACACAAAAAATACAGGTTTGATTCCTCAGTAGGGAAAATTACCTGGGTAAGAAAAGGCAACCGGTTCCAGGATTTTTGCCTAGAAAATCCCACAGACAGAGGAACGTGCATGGTGGGCTACAGGGGTCACAAAGAGTCAGGCATGACTGAGAACACAAACACACATTGCCTCTTTGTTACACTACAAAATCAGTGATGAGTTAATCCATTTTCTTTTAATATTCACTATGCTCTTTTATCATGTAACTGATTTACGCCTTTCCTTTCCATACTGTAAAAAAAGGTCGTAGAAAAAGCAAGAGAATTCCAGAAAAACAGCTGCTTCATTGACTACACTAAAGCCTTTGACTGTGTCGATTGCAACAAGTTGTGGAAAATTCTTCAAGAGATGGGACTAACAGACCACTTCACCTGCCTCCTAAGAAACCTCCATGCAGGTCAAGAAGCAACAGTTAGAACTGAACATGGAACAACAGACTGGCTCAGATTGGGAAAGAAATACATTAAGGCATATTGTCACCCTGCTTATGTGAAATGCCAAGCTGGATGAAGCACAAACTGGAGTTAAGACTGCAGGGAGAAAAATCAGCAACCTCAGAGATGCAGATGATACCACTCTTATGGCAGAAAGCAAAGAAAGACTAAAGAACCTATTGATGAAGGTGAAATAGGAGAGTAAAAAGCTAGCTTAAAATTCAACATTCAAAAAAAAAAACTCAACATTCAAAAAACTAAGATTATGGTATCCAATCCCATCACTTCATGACAAATAAATGGGAATCAATAAGAAACAGTGACAGACTTTATTTTCTTGGGCTCCATAGTCACCTCAGATGGTGACTGCAGCCACGAAATTAAAAGACGCTTGCTCCTTGGAATAAAAGCTATGACAAACCTAGACAGCATGTTAAAAAGCAGAGACATTACTTTGCCAACAAAGATTCAATTGTCAAAGCTATATTTTTTTTTTCCAGTAGTCATGTATAGATGTGAGAGGTGGACCATAAAGAAGGCTAAAAGCTGAAGAATGGATGCTTTCGAACTGTGGTGTTGGAGAAGACTTTTGAGAGTCCCTTGGACTGCAAGGAGATCAGTCAATCTCAAAGGAAATCAATCCTGAATATTCACTGGAAGGACTGATGCTGAAATTAAAGCTTCAATACTTTGGCCATCTGATGTGAAAAGCTGACATATTATTAAAGACCCTCATGCAGGAGAAGGGGATGACAGAGGATGCGATGGTTGGATGGCATCAGTGATTCAATGGACATGAATTTAAGCAAGTCCCCAGAGTTGGAGAAGGACAGGGAGGCCTTGAGTGCTGTAGTCCATGGGGTCGCAAAGAGTCAGACTCAACTGAGTGACTGAACAACAGTAAATGCTTTTTCTATTTTCTTACATGTTGGTCACCATAAACAAGGTCTCAAATTATCCAAAGTTTAAAGCTCAAAAGTCTCAATCCTGATTCATGTTCCATACAATTTTTCTTGAGGATCACTGCTTCCATTGAACTTAAGTCATTTTGTTACTAAAATACATTTAAGAAAAAATAAGAGGAAATAAGGAATATTTACATTTTGTGACTTTATACTACCTTAATTCTCATGTTTACTCTGTAATAGGTTTATTACTATTAATCTCTCTTTGAAAAAAGTGAAAGTGTTAGTCACTCCATCCTGTCATACTATTTTCAACTCCAATGACTATAGCCCACCAGTTCCTCTCTCCATTGAATTCTCCAAGCAAGTATACTGGATTGGAAATTTAAATACTGACCACCGCAGTGTAATGCTTAATTCCATGCTTTTTTTTTTATTAGTATTTTTCAGAGTATATCAGTTCAGTTCAGTTCAGTTCATTTCAGTCGCTCAGTCATGTCCGACTCTTTGCGACCCCATGAATCGCAGCACGCCAGGCCTCCCTGTCCATCACCAACTCCCGGAGTTCACCCAGACTCACGTCCATCGAATCAGTGATGTCATCCAGCCATTTCATCCTCTGTCGTCCCATTCTCCTCCTGCCCCCAACCCCTCCCAGCATGAGAGTCTTTTCCAATGAGTCAACCCTTCGCATGAGGGTGGTCAAAGTACTGGGGTTTCAGCTTCAGCATCATTCCTTCCAAAGAAATCCCAGGGTTGATCTCCTTTAGAATGGACTGGTTGGATCTCCTTGCAGTCCAAGGGACTCTCAAGAGTCTTCTCCAACATCACAGTTCAAAAGCATCAATTCTTCGGCGCTCAGCTTTCTTCACTCTTCTTTTAACTTCTCTGCTAAAGATTTAAATAAAATAGACACAAGTTATAGCACAGTGTTTAGTATAGAGTGAAAACCCTAAATAATTTGAGTTATAAGGATATCAAAAATAAAGCAGATTTAGAGATTTTAGAGACCATTCCTAACATAAATAAAAATATGTTAAAATTATTAGACTTGTAAGCATCAATAAATTTTGCTATATTTATATTACCATCACCTTGATGTCCTAATATAATTCTTTGTCCAGATCACTGCAAATAATTAGCATATAGCAAGAATCCCTTTCACCATCATAATCTGTATTCACCTGCAACAAAGGAATGCAAAATTCAAATGTGGTTCAATAAAGTATTATTAATTTCTCTTTGGTTTGATATCTTTATACACACACACACACACACACACACACGGGTTTTTAATCCAAATTGGGTTGTCTGTAAATACATCTAGCCCCAAAACACATGGGTCATTTCTTATTCTCACAGTTGATTTACTGGGTAGATGAAAGAAAATAAGGTCATAATGTATTTGCCTGGGTTACCTTAATGAGGAATCTCATATATTGATTAGCCTTTCTGAGAACAGCATCCTAACACTCCTTGCAGAAGGACATGGCATTCTAATTAACATCCATGGTGCGACTGAGGATAATGGAGTCTTGTTTCGTAGATAAACTAAAACTATGGTTGTCTTGACAACCATAACTCAGGCCTACTCTTCATGTGACTTTCTTGGGATGTGTAAAATTCTCCTCCGAGATTAATGATTTTTTCCCTCACCAAATTGATTTTTCAGAATTATGCTCCTTAAAGATGCTAAGATATTAGCCTTATTTACCAAATGAATTATACTTAAGAATCTTTTTGCTCCCTATCTAAAAGTCCAGTTTCAGACAGCAAGATCTATATACTTGCCTTTGAACTTGGAGAACTACTAAGTACTTCTACAAAGAGAAAAGACATTTTCTATTATCTGAACATGATTTGGTTACATGAGGTATGGGTACTCAGTGCAAGAACAATGTAAAGGTCACATGTCTGAGCTAAACCTGGGGAAGTATGAGGGACTGTTTCATCTTTTTCAGAATTCTAGATAAAGCTAATGCATTAGGGGGAAGACTGCAAGCAGATATTCAAAATATAAGTACAACAATGTTTCCCTTGTGCTTCCCTGTATGTTTAGCCAACATGCATAGTGTATAATTTTGCAGGATCCCTTTACAAGAGTCAGAATTACATCTATTTTCCAAACCATGCTGCTCATTAATTTTGCTATTAATGTTAGCGTCATGGAATATTTTTGTTTCTTATTAGGAAAACATCATTCCTAATGAAATGACATATTGGACTGTAGTTTTTAAAAGAACATAATTTAATGAATGTACATGAATTATAAAGGATAGTGATGAGAAATTTAATCTCCTTAAATAGTTGCTTCATAAGGTGGAAAGACCTAATATAAACACTGTGAAATTTTCTAGGGTTATTCAAAATACCTGTGTATCTAGAGTGACCTAACAAGGGCCAGATCATCACTAGATGATGTCCAAGATGGAAATATATCACAGGATTGTATGAGTAGGGAAAATATTGAGATTAATTTCAGAGGTGCAAGAGAATGAGAATATGAATATATATTTAAAGAGAAGTATTATAGAACATTTTGATTAAATATATTAAATGGTAATAAACAAATAAGCAAGCAAATAAAAGAATCCGGCCAGATTTCTGGCTTTGATAAATGCGTATTGAAGAGAGCAGAAAGAACAGAGGGGGAAGTGTAAACAGGAAAGCTTCAAAAGTGTTATTATTTGGTACATGATGTGACTAGGAGTTATCAAATAGGCAATGATAAATTGACAATGTAACATAAAAGTTTGGGCTTATAGAAGTTTTTGTCTGAATCGGTGAAAATGGTGATTGATATGACTTCTGGAATATATCTAGAGAATCTATACCATCAAACTATAGCATCACAATGATCAAAACCGAGGGAAATACATTATGAGTAGGTGCTGGTAACATGCTCTGAGGGATTTCAAAAAGTTCTGTTAGCTGAAGTGTCTATTTAATTTAAGTGAAAATGAATTTTAGAGTTTATACATGAGGCTGCTTTAATATGATAATATTAGGTGACAAAAATGTGGCAATAACCTATATTCATTAAATTTATCCTGAATGCTCTATAATATGGTAACCCCAGTCTATAAATTTTCTAATAATTTAAGGAGGTGGATGAGGAGCTATGTTTAATAATACTTCCTGACATTTAGGTCAATGTGGCAACAGCAGGCTCAGTTCAGTTCAGATCAGTTGCTCAGTCATGTCCGACTCTGAGACCTATGGACTGCAGCACGCCAGGCTTCCCTGTCCATCACCAACTCCCAGAGCTTACTCAGACTCTTGTCCACTGAGTCGGTGATGCCATCCTACCATCTCATCCTCTGTCGAACCCTTCTCCTCCCACCTTCATTCCCATCATCAGGGTTTTTTCCAATGAGTCAGTTATTAGCATCAGGTGGCCAAAGTAATGGAGCTTCAGCTTCAGCATCAGTCCTTCCAGTGAATATTCAGGATTGACTTCCTTTAGGATTGACTGTTTGGATCTCTTTGCAGACTTAAATTGAAGAAAGTAGGGAAAACCACTAGATCATTCAGGTATGATCTAAATCAGATCCCTCACAGTTATAGAGTGGAAGTGACAAATAGATTCAAGGGATTAGATCTGATAGACAGAGTGCTTGAAGAACTATGGACGGAGGTTTGTGCCATTGTACAGGAGGCAGGGATTGAAAACATCCCCAAGAAAAAGAAAGGCAAATGGTTGTCTGAGGAAGGCTTACAAATAGCTGTGAAAAGAAGAGAAGCAAAAAGCAAAGAAAAGGAAAGATATACTCATTTGAATGCAGAGTTCCAAAGAACAGCAAGGAGAGATAAGAAAGCCTTCCTCAGTGATCAATGTAAAGAAATAGAGGAAAACAGTAGAATAGGAAGGACTAGAGATTTCTTCAAGAAAATCAGAGATACCAAGGGAACATTTCATGCAAAGATGGGCACAAGAATGGACAGAAATGATATGGACCTAACAGATGAAGAAGATATTAAGAAGAGGTGGCAACAATACACAGAAGAACTATGCAAAAAAAAATCTTCATGACTCAAATAACCATGATGGTGTGAACACTCATCTAGAGCCAGACATCCTGGAATGGGAAGTCAAGTGGGCCTTAGGAAGCATCATTATGAACAAAGCTAATGGAGGTGATGAAATTCCAGCTGAGCTATTTCAAATCCTGAAAGATAATGCTGTGAAAGTGCTGCATTAAATATGCCAGCAAATTTGGAAAACTCAGCAGTGTCCACAGGACTGGAAAATGTCAGTTTTCATTCCAATCCCAGAAAGGCAATGCCAAAGAATGTTCAAACTGCAGGTTATGTCTCAGTCAATTCCTGGTGTGAAGAAAAAAAAAAAAAAAACTGTGAATAAGGTAGCCAAAGGTGAACTGGTGGGTTTCTAGTTCACAAGAATAACAAGTGACAGCATTAAAAACACAATATCTTAAAGATTGTATCCATTGTGGCACCTTCTCTTTTCCAGTTTATTTATTTTTAATTGAAGGATAATTAATTTACAACTTCCTTCTTCTGTCACTGCTTTGAAGAGAGATAATGGTGAAGGTTTTCAAACTTTGAATGATGGATGACATGTTTTCGTGACACAAAATAGCAAGGAAGTATTTGATACAATTATAGACAAATGAGTATGTGATTTATCATAAAATAACATTACAAAGTATTCTTAATGATTGTAAATTATTTTCTTGAAACAATGGTAAACTAAGCTCAGTATTGCACTCCAAATATGACTGTTCAAATAAGTTTGAAGTCTTCATCGTAAACTTCCTGAACATTCTTATTGAACTAACGACTGACTTTATAGTGAGAATTGCAAATAAATGCCCATTGACAAGCTATAGCTATTTTACATTCAAGTTTTCTTTCCATCTATGCTTTCATCTTGTTTAGATAAGTAAACATTTGTAAACAGGTATTTTTGGGTTTTGGGTTTTTGTGTGTGTGTGGTTTTTTGTTTTTTGTTTTTTGTTTTTTTTTTTGCTATTTTTATAATTGATAAAAAGAAATTCCCTTTTTCTCCAAGTTTAACAAACAAGTCATTTTAAAAAGGGTTGACTTTAGAAAATTAAATTAAGCCTTCCAAAGATTTTGTTATAGCTGGTAATTCTCTTCACTCTGATTATGCAAAATTGAAAAAGGACTCAAGAGACAGAAAAAAAAAAAAAGAAAAGAAAGAAAACTTAGCATGAAATTAAAATATAAGAAAAATGAGTGTAATGCTTAAACTCGTGAAACTGGAAATAATACACATAACCTTTACAATGTGAGCAGAAACATACCAGGGAAAATGAAATGATTAAATTAAACAATAATTCTCCCTAAATTTACTTTGAGTTTGGGTTTTTATTTAGTGTGAAAGCCAGAAATAAAAATGATATGTTTTTCTTCTCAGCACTAAACATTTGCCAGGGATAATTTAATGTTACCTTCTTCTAAATTAAAAAGGGGTAATAAGGAACATGAGGACACATTCATAAATAATATCATGCTTCCGGTAAATGAAGAAATCATATCTGTGGAAATCATAATCTATTAAGGTAAAAGGGAATTAGAATCTTCCCTCCACACAGGTTGCCATCACACTCCTTAGCCTAGCACCATATACCCAGTTTTTACTTCATCACAACTTTTGTACTTTCTAAAATCCACAATAAATATATATGCACTTGAGTGCTATTTTTCACTCTCACTATTCTATTGACAGTATAGCTTCAAAAATTCACCTTATAAGCAAGGCAGAATAACTTCAGCTCAGTTCAGGCACTCAGTTGTGTATGACTCTTTGAAACCCCATGAACTGAAGCACACGAGGCCTCCCTGTCCATTACCAACTCCCGGAGTTTACGCAAACTCATGCATGTTGAGTTGGTAATGCCATTTGATTATCTAATCCTCTGTCATCCCCATCTCCTCCTGCCTTCAATATTTCCCAGCATCAGGGTCTTTTCATATGAGTCAGTTATTCGCATCAGGTGGCCAGTGTATTGGAGTTTTTAGCTTCAGCATCAGTCCTTCCAATGAATATTTAGAACTGATTTCCTTTAGGATGGACTGGCGAGATCTCCTTGCTGTCTGAGGGACTCCCAAGATTCCTGTCCAACACCACAGTTGGAAAGCATCACTCAGCTTTCTTTATATTCCAACTCTCACATCCATACATAACTACTGTGAAAACCATAGCCTCGACTAGATGGAACTTTGTTGGCAAAGTAATGTCTCTGCTTTTGAATATGGTGTCTAGGTTTGTCATAGCTTTTCTTCCAAGGAGCAAGCATCTTTTAATATCATGGCTACAGTCAACATCTACACTGATTTTCGAGCCCCCCAAAATAAATGCTGTCACTGTTTCCATTGTTTTCCATTTATTTGCCATGATCTTTGTTTTCTGAATGTTGAGTTTTAAGCCAATTTTTTCAATCTCTTCATTTACTTTCATCAAGAGGTTCTTTAGTTCTTCTTCGGTTTACTGCCATAAAGGTGGTATCATCTATCTATCTCAGGTTATTGATATTTCTCCTGGAAATCTTGATTCCAGCTTGTGCTTCATCCAGCCTGGCATTTCACATGATGTGCTCTGCATGTAAGTTAAATAAGCAGGGTGACAATATACAGGGTGTTTGTGTGTAAACAGAAGCAAAAAATCACCCATATCGCTTTAAGCCACTTTAATATGTGTGTGTACTGAAGTGGTTTGTCATTCCCTTCTCGGGTGGATCAGGTTTTGTCAGAACTCTCTACCATGACCCATCCATTTTGGGTGGCCCTACAGCATGGCCCATAGTTTCATTGAGTTAGACAAGGTTGTGGTCCATGTAGGAAACAGAATTAGCCCACATGAGGTCATCTTTGAGAATGAAATGAACTACTCAACTGTTTCTGTTGTTTAGTTGCTAAGTCATGTCTGACTCTTTGCAACCCCATGAACTGGAGCACGCCAGGCTTCCCTGCCATTCACTGTCTCCCAGAGGTTACTCAAACTCATGTCCTTTGAGTGAGTGCCTCTATCTAACCATCTCACCCTCTGTTGCCCCCTTCTCCTTTTACCTTCAATCCTTCACAGCATCAGGACCTTTTCCTTTAGGATTGACTGATTTGATCTTGCAGTGCAAGGGACACTCAAGAATCTTCTCTAACACCACAATTCAAAAATATCAATTAACAGTTCAGTTCAGTCACTTAGTCATGTCTGACTCTTTGTCACCCCATAGACTGCAGCACACCAGGTGTCCCAGTCCATCACCAACTTCCAGGGCCTACTCAGATTCATTTCCATAGCGTCAGTGATGCCAGTCAAACATCTCATCCTATTTTGTCCCTTCTCCTCCTGCCTTCAATCTTTCCCAGCATCAGGGTTTTTTCCAGTGAGTGGGTTCATTGCATCAGGTGACCAGTGTTTTGGAATTTCAGCTTCATCATCTGTCCTTCCAATGAATATTCAGGACTGATTTCCTTTAGGATTGACTGGTTTGATTTCCTTGCAGTCCAAGGGACTCTCAAGAGTCTTCTCCAACACCACAGGTCAAAACATAAGTTCTTCAGTTCTTAGCTTTCTTTATAGTCCAACTCACACATCAATACATGACTACTGGAAAAACCATAGCTCTGACTGGACGGTCCTTTGTTGGTAAAGTAATGTCTCTTCTTTTTAACATGCTGTATCAGTTGGTCATAGCTTTTCTCCCAAAGAGCAAGTGTCTTTTAATTTCATGGCTGCAATCACCAACTGCAGTGACTTTGCAAATCCCCCACTCCCTCCAAAAAAGTCTCTCACTGTTTCCATTGTTTCCCCATCTATTCACCATGAAGTGATAGGACTGGGTGCCATGATTTTAATTGTCTAGATTTGTCATAGGTTTCTTTCCAAGGAACAAGCAGCCTTTAATTTCATGGCTGCAGTGACCATCTTCAGTGATTGTGGGCCTGTTATGAGCTTCCTATTTCATTTGACTAATTATCTGAAGAGTAAATTGCTTATTTTATGAGTCAATTAATTGTGAGACATTGTATGCATGCTCAATCACTCAGTTGTGTTGGACTCTTTGCCACCCCTTGGACTTCAGCCTGCCAGGCTCCTCTGTCCCTGGGATTCTCCAGGCAAGAGTACTGGAGTAGGTTACCATTTCCTTCTTCAGGGGATTTCCTCCACCCAGGGATCAAAACTGAGTCTCTGTCTCCTACATTGGCAGATGGATTCTTTATCAGCCTGCCACCTGTTAAGCCCTGTGAGACATTACTGGACAATAATTTACCTAGATTTTTTAGGTTATGCTATACTTGATTTTTCTAGACTCTGTAAAAGATTCAGTGTTATATTCTGGGATGTTTTCTTATTTTAATGCATTTATCATTCATCATTCATACACTGAAGTCTAGTCATGCATATACACAAAACTTATGTCATATTCAATTTACTATTCAGCAGCTCTTAGAATAACAGATCACTCAAGTTAAAATTGTACAAGATAACTAACTTTCAACTACAACATATGCAAGAATTAATCACCTAGTTTTAGGCAAAATGCTTCCAGTAATATTTATCTCCCTGCTTCATGATGGGGTTTGGGGCTCATCTCTATTCCCTATAGTTAAAGTAACTTTTTTTTTTTTTCAATTTTCACTTTGAGCATAAATCTGTAAAACTGTTGACTTCAAGTATTTATTATTGTAGGTCAGATTTCTCAAATCTTCTCAGAAAGGATTTTGTTTAATAACTTAAATGCAGTCTTCAGTAAAGAAATTCCACTATATCTCAAATAATTTATTTTAATGTGGAATAAGATACTACTGTAGTATCTACAGAGTTGCACATCTTATTCTCCAAGAAAGCTGTTTATCCTTGCCCCTATATTTTGATAGCAGAATTAATTTCATGAAAAGGAAGCTCATCATATTAATTTCTTGCTAATTATGTTTTAATTACATTTTAAAAGGTTAACTCCTGACTAATTTGTTTTGAATTTTACATCCATTAAAATTTGTGATCCCTCTATTAATATTGATCTTTAGTGCCATCTGTACTTGTTACAGGAATTAAAATAGCAGACAAATATTAAAGAGTATATAAAGTAAGGGCTCATAATTCAAGTCTGTCAAACAGTGTTTGTAACTCCTATTATATTTTCTCAGTTATATGCAGCATACTTTCTTCTCTTCAATCATGTCTACTGATGAAAATATGGAGTGAACCATTGTGGCATTCTCTATGTATAGCTCACCATGAATTCTAGATTTGTTTTTGTACTGAAAATGTAGCTCTCTAAATTTGATAACGGCAAATATTTAATGGGCTTTCCAGATGGCACTAGTGGAAAAAAGAAAAAACAAAAAACAAAAAAAACGAAAAAAAACACTTGCCTGCCAATGCAGGAGTCTCAAAAGGCATCAGTTCAATCCCTTGGGTCAGGAAGATCCCTTGGAGGAGAACATGGAGGAACCTGCTTCAGTATTTTTGTCTGGAGAATGCCAATGAAATGGCAGCCTGGCAGGGTATCATCCATAGGGTCACAAAGTGTTGGACATGACTAACGCAACTTAGCACACTCTCCAATATTTAATAATAGGATCATAGATTTAAATTTTTGCTTAAACTCTAATTTTAGGAATTTGTAACAAAAGTAAACCATTACAGCAAAAACAGTTCATAGATTATTGATGGGTATTTACTACCATGTATGAAGCTTTATTGTTTGAAAATCCATCTAGATCTCAATCTGAAATCAAAAGATGTAAAATAAATAATGGTTTAAAGATCATTTACTACACACCAGCCTATATACAAATTTCCTTAAAGACCATTGCCATGTGACTGATCAGCTGTTACTTACTGTTGGCTAAAGACTCTGAGGATTGAGACTAGTAAGAGGGGGAGGCCCAATACAGCAGGAAGTAGCCAGAAAGACTTCCACATCCCTATTCCCAAAGAATTGGGCCTCCCATCTCTTGAGGGGGAAATGTTAGGTAGGTAGAATAGGGAAAAGGAGTCCAAAATGGCAGTGGCTAAAAGACAAGAAGGGAAAAGCCCACGAAAATAGAACAAAAGGAGGTCTGAGGACCAGAGTGAAGACTTCAGGTAGAACAAACAGCACTCCTGGCAAAGCCCAATTTGCATAGGGCAGGCCCACATGGAAGAAAACATATAAAAGAAGGAGCCAAAGCACTTTCTCGCTCTCTTCCTCACCCGCGTGCATGTGCTCTTTCCCTCTCTCTCCCTCTCTTTCTCCCCCTCTCCCACGTGCGTGTGCTCTTTCGCTCTATCTCCCCCTCTTCCTCCCTCTCTCCCCCTCTTTCTCCCCCTCTCCCACGTGCTCCTCCACTCTCTTCCCTTCAAATCTTTGGGTTGGTATGCCCTCAAGCTTCAAGGATGGATTCTCCTTCTATCTTCTAAATAAAATAGAGCTATAACACTGATTTGCCTAAGAGCTATAACACGGTTTGTCCAAGACCTGAGAGCTGTGATGCGCCGAGGGCCTTAATGTCCATCTCTCCAAAACTTTGTTGTGACAGGGCAAAGAACCGAGGAACATACACTTGCATGACAGAAGGAATCATGCTAAAGCTGAAACTCCAGTACTTTGGCCACTTCATGCGAAGAGTTGACTCATAGGAAAAGACTCTGATGCTGGGAGGGATCAGGGGCAGGAGGAGAAGGAGACGACAGAGGATGAGATGGCTGGATGGCATCAGTGACTCGATGGACGTGAGTCTGAGTGAACTCCGGGAGTTGGTGATGGACAGGGAGGCCTGGCGTGCAGTGATTCATGCGGTCCCAAAGAGTAGGACACGACTGAGTGACTGAACTGAACTGAACTGATGCAGAAAAAAAGCCTGGTTTCGATAAGGGTCAGAATTGCTGACTCTGCATGACACTGCATCTTCCATTCCCCTCTATGTACATCCCAAGGTATAAAAGCTCTTTTTAAAAATAAAACTACAGACCTGTCCCCCCCCAAAAAAAAATAAATAAATAAAATATATAATAAATAAATAAATACTAAATAAATAAATAAAATAAAGAGCCTTGGGGACTCTTTTTTGGATGACATGGCTAATGTAATTATTTGAAAATTTTAATAATTAGAAAAATCTTATATACAATTAAAATATTTGAAAGAATTTTTATCCATGTAATTTATTTTTGTTCTATGAAACTCAATGACTAAATTTGTTGGTTTTTCTGAATAAAATTTTAAAACCATTTAATAATAACTCTTTTGTTCCTCCAGAGGAAAACATCTATCAATATGATGCATCATTAAATCCAAACATATATCTGAGCAGAGCTGAAAGATCCACATCAACAACATTGACTTTCCAAGGGTTAAACCATAAATACTGAAGTTAAAGACAATGTGTTTATTTAAAATTAGATTTATAAAAATTCCATATCAATTGTTATTTGGAGTGAATACAGTTTGCCACTGGATATTTTAAAATACATTTTTTGCTACCTATAAAGGATTTTAATCAAAAACTCAAAATTTAGTACAAAAATAAAAGGAAGGAAGTGGGCTGAGAAGGTAGAATGAAATCACTTAAATATCGTAAAATGGAGAACCCTGATTAATATACTTTGCTTCATTAAATTACATTTATATTGATTGTTTTATGCATTTGGACTGATTTTAACAATATAAATAATGCTAACGACAGGGAGACGAATTTAGGCAATCAGTTCAGTTCAGTTCCTTCACTCAGTCATGTCTGACTCTTTGTGACCGCATGAATCGAAGCACGTCAGGCCTCCCTGTCCATCACTAACTCCCAGAATACATCCAAACACATGTCCATTGAATCGGTGATGCCATCCAACCATCTCATCCTCTGATATCCCCTTCTACTCCTGCCCTCAATCTTTATTAGCATCAGGGTCGTTTCCAATGAGTCAGCTCTTCACATCAGGTGGCTAAAGTATTGGAGTTTCAGCTTCAACATCAGTCCTTCCAGTGAACACCCAGGACTGATCTCCTTTAGGATGGACTGGTTAAATCTTCTTGCAGTTCAAGGAACTTTCAAGAGTCTTCTGCAACACCACAGTTCAAAGTATCAGTTCTTTGCCACTCAGCTTTCTTTATAGTTCAACTCTCACATTCATACATGACCACTGGAAAAACCATAGCCTTGACTAGATGGACCTTTGTTGGCAAAGTAATATCTGCTTTTTAATATGCTGTTTAGGATGGTCATGTTTCCCTGGTGGCACAGACGGTGAAGCATCTGCCCACAACGAAGGAGACCCGGGTTCAATCCCTGGGTTGGGAAGATCCCTTGGAGAAGAGAATAGCAACCTACTCCAGTACTCTTGCCTAGAAAATTCCATGGATGGAGGAGCCTGGTGGGCTACAGTCCATGGGGTCACAAAGAGTCGGACATGACTGAGCGACTTGCAACAGGTTGGTCATAACTTCCTTCCAAGGAGTGAGCGTCTTTTCATTTCATGGCTGCAATCAGCAGCTGCAGTGATTTTGGAGGCCAGAAAAATAGTCAGCCACTGTTTCCTCTATTTCCCCATCTATTTCCCATGAAGTGAGGGGCCAGATGCCACGATCTTCGTTTTATGAATGTTGAGCTTTAGGCCAACTTTTTCACTCTCCTCTCACTTTCATCAAGAGGCTTTTTAGTTCCTCTTCACTTTCTGCCATAAGGGTGGTGTCATCTGCATATCTGAGGTTCTTGATATTTCTCCCGGCAATCTTGATTCCAGCTTGTGTTTCTTCCAGTCTAGCCTTTCTCATGATGTACTCTGCATATAAGTGAAAAAGGCAGGGTGACGTTATATAGCCTTGACGTACTCCTTTTCCTATTTGGAACCAGTCTGTTGTACCATGGCCAGTTCTAACTGTTGCTTCCTGATCTGCATACAGATTTCTCAAGAGGCAGGTCAGGTGGTCTGGTATTCCCATCTCTTTCAGAATTTTCCAGTTTCTTGTGATCCACACAGTCAAAGGCTTTGGCATAGTCAATAAAGCAGAAATAGATGTTTTTCTGGAACTCTCTTGCTTTTTCCATGACCCAGAGGATGTTGGCAATTTGATCTCTGGTTGCTCTGCCTTTTCTAAAACCAGCTTTCACATTTGGAAGTTCACGGTTGACATATTGCTGAAGCCTGGCTTGGAGAATTTTAAGCATTACTTTACTAGCTTGTGAGATGAGTGCAATTGTGCAGTAGTTTGAGCATTCTTTTGCATTGCCTTTCTTTGGAATTTGAATGAAAACTAACCTTTTCCAGTCCTGTGGCCACTGCTGAGTCTTCCAAATTTGCTGGCATATTGAGTGCAGCACTTTCACAGCATCATCTTTCAGGTTTTGAAATAGCTCAACTGGAATTCCATCACCTCCACTAGCTTTGTTTGTAGTGATGCTTTCTAAGGCCCACTTGACTTCACATTCCAGGATGTCTGGCTCTAGGTGAGTGATCACACTATGGTGATTATGTGGGTCATGAAGTTTATTGTACAGTTCTTCTGTGTATTGTTGCCACCTCTTCTTAATATCTTCTGCTTCTCTTAGGTCCCTACCATTTCTGTCCTTTATTGTGTCCATCTTTGCATGAAATGTTCCCTTGGTATCTCTAATTTTCTTGAATAGATCTCTAGTCTTTCCCATTCTATAGTTTTCCTCTATTTCTTTGCATTGATCCCTAAGGAAGGCTTTCTTATTTCTCCTCGCTACTCTTTGGAACTCTGCACTCAAATGGGTATAGCTTTCCTTTCCTCCTTTGTTTTTTGCTTCCCTTCTTTTCACAGCTATTTGTAAGGCCTCCTCAGACAGCCATTTTGCTTTTTTGTATTTCTTTTTCTTGGGATGATCTTGATTCCTGTCTCCTACACAATGTCACGAACCTCCGTCCATAGTTCATCAGGCACTCTATCAGATCTAGTCCCTTAAATGTATTTCTCATTTCCACTGTATAGTCATAATGGATTTGAATTAGGTCATACCTGAATGGTCTAGTGGTTTTCTCCACTTTCTTAAATATCAGTCTGAATTTGGCAATAAGGAGCTCATGATCTGAGCCACAGTCCGCTCCTGGGCTTGTTTTGCTGACTGCATAGAGCTTCTCCATCTTTGGCTGCAAAGAATATAATCAAGCTGATTTCAGTGTTAACCATCTAGTAATGTACATGTGTAGAGTCTTTTCTTGTGTTGTTGGAAGAGGGTGTTTGCTATGACTAGTGCATTCTCTTGCCAGAACTCTGTTAGCCTTTGTCTTGCTTCAGTCTGTACTCCAAGGACAAATTTGCCTGTTACTCCAGGTGTTTCTTGGCTTCCTACTTTTGCATTCCAGTCCCCTATAATGAAAAGGACATCTTTTTTGTGTTTTAGTTCTAGGCAGTCTTGTAGGTCTTCACAGAACTGTTCAACTTCAGCTTCTTCAGCGTTACTGGTTGGGGCATAGACTTGCAATATGAAACCTGACTTCTTTGATACCAGAGCAACTTGCATTTGGACGTAGGAAAAAATTATCTAATCTTTTCTCAGAGGATCCCAGACTTCTCTGCTGCTATGTTGATGGCCAGATTAGGTGAAATAACAGGGAAGTACACTATGTCTTATCACCCACATGGATGAGACCAGAGTTGATGGAATAAGCAACGGTTATCCCAGGTGGTGTTAGTTGTAAAGAATCTGCTTGCCAATGCAGGAGACATAAGAGCCACGGGTTAAATCCTTGGTCAGGAAGATCCCCTGGAGGAGGACATGGCAATTCACTCCAGTATTCTTGCCTGAATAATTCCATGGACAGAGAAGCTTGGTGAGCTACAGTCTGGGGGGTCTCAAAGGGTTGAACACAACTGAAGTGACTTTGCACACACACACACACACACACACTCACCAGTTACCAGAAGTCTCTTAAACCCAAGGACTGGAGATAATCTTTTTTAAAAGAGGTAAAAATAGTATACATTTTAACCTCATTAGCTTGCTCCCTACTGGTATTTTCCCCATTATATGGTAATTAAGCCTGCTTTTCTCCAATCTTGAGTCATATATAACTCACAACAAAAAGACCTACCTGAACATGGTATTGCTACTTTGTTTTTTGTCCTCATCATTGCAGTGTTTTAAAAAATACAAACATTACACATTTCTATCTGCATTCACCTAAATGTGTCTCATTTTCCATAGTCTCATTCTCTCATTCTCTGACACATTTTCTTTCTCTTCATCTTTCTCTTTTTCTAATGAAGATCTGGTTAACTTACCTCTCTGCAGCTTATGTTTTGTCTTATTTTGTCCTAAATAATGTATTTTTCTTCTGGACTCTTCATTATTCAAGATTTAAAAATCAAATAATTAATTTTAATATTAACCTGTAGTTACAAAGTTACTAGGTTTTAATAATAATTTATTGATTCACTTCATTAGCTGTCTTATAGCTACTAGCCAATTTTATAAATTTACTGTAAAATATGTTATTTGCCATAGCAACTAAATATAAATATATCAGTGTGCTTTATAAATTCAAAAGTGCTATGTTAATTCATGGTTGTCATAGCTCTAATTCAGAGACATAAGAGGTAGATGAGGAATAAAAAATGCATCACTCCAGAGACAATGGAGTCTTTACTGCACATATTTCTTAAATTGACCCCTTTACAGTCATTTCCTCCTGTGTCTATTGTGTGCTTAAAGCAAATTTAATTTAATGATGGTTTTTGATTATTTCTGTTCTGATGATTCAAGTGTTTCTTGAAAATAGACTTTCTTTTAAGAGTGATCATACTGTAGTTTTATAATATATTTTGAGTGAAACTACCATTTATTTGAAGTTCTAGTCTGTCATTTACAAGCTGCATGATCCCAGGCTAATTATATATTTAAGCCTACCCACTCATTTCTAAGGAGGTTCTCCTATGACTGTTCTGGGTTGTTGAGAGAGGATTAAAGCATGGATGATGCAGCAAAATTAGTCTCACTCCACAGGTGACTGTGAACTACTATATTCTGTTGTCTCCTATCTTCAAATAATCTTTATTCCTAAGAAATATTTTATGCCCCTGAGCCAAAATAAACAAAAATTATGCTAAAAATAGCTGCTATAAGGTAAAGTGAAATGAGTAAAAGGAAAATAAATAAAAGGAAGGTTCTTGGAATGAAAATAAAGTCATTTATAGGTAGATAATGCTAGTCTCCAAAGCATATAACTTCACTAAATGAATTTACTGAGTTACCATAGGTTTCTTGATTCTTGATTTCTATTAAGCCCTTTTCTTCTTTTAATATTTTAATCTAATAAACTTTTTCTTATAAAACTGCTATGAAGATCTTATTCCATACTCATATATGGAATATAGCCAGGTTCTAATTATTCTATAAATAATACTTCTTTCATTAATATTATCAATAATGTCATTACTATAATCATTAAAATTGTGCATTTTTCTGGAATACAATTAATTACATACTTTTTCATAACTTCAATTACACTAACAATTTTACAGTGTTGTTATTCTTGAGACTTATGTATAAAATAATCTATGGGGGACAAAAATCTTTTAAACAAACAAATATGATATACAATTTATATGTTATATTATCAACATCTACTATCTCTCTTAAAAATTGCTAGAATATACAATTTGGGAATATTGATGTGACAATTTCTTGATTAAAACATTCTAGAATATTTATATAGTTTGCTTAAAATTATTAATGATGGAAACACTTTTTTGTCTTTTTTGCCTATGTGAGTCATGTATATAATGACTCTACTCCAGAGCAGGCCTCCCTGGTGGCTCAAACTGTAAAGAATCTTCCTGCAATGCTAGAGATCCAGATTTCAATCCCTGGACTGGGAAGATCTCCTAGGGAAGGTAAAGAGAATCCACTCCAGTATTCTTACCTGGAGAATTCCATGGACAGAGAAGCCTGAGCTATAGTCCATGGGGTCACAAAGAGTTGGACATTACTGAAGCAACTTAGTGCATGCACACACACAAACACACACACACACACTCCAGAGCAACATGATGACATTATTGATAATATGCTGAATCAGTTAATGAGTAGGCAGAGTTTTAACTCATTGGAGAAAATTTAAAAATTGTTTTTCTGCATAATATCAGATGTGTCTGGAGTGTCCTTTTTATCATGAATTAGAGAAGAAAATATCTCCTTTGTCTTCGAAGAAGACCTTTATCCCTCTATGAATAATTTATTTACTTTAGTTTGCCCCATGCATCTAAAGGCCCTCAAAATCAAGTTGGTAGTTTAACTACCAACTACCTTTTCCCGTTGGGGCATTTCATTTGAGCAAAATACATATTTTGTTTTGTTTGTAATGTGATTTTCAAGACACACAGTAAAACTACTTTTATCAAATATAAATAATTTACTTTAAAATTGGCAAACAGCTAGTCTCCAAAGTATAAATAGCAAGATTTTTTTTTAAGTAGATAAATATAAGTTGAGGAAGAGTGAATTCTTCAAATCATGAAGAAAGGCAGGGAAGGACAATGAATATAGATAGAATGGAATTTGAGAGTAATTTTAGATAGTGAGGTGACTTAAGACACAAAAAAATGTAGTTTTGAAGATTTCTGTAATCCCCCATGTTATTAAATTTATTTTTTCTTTTTTTCTGGGTTTTATTATTGTCTTTTAAATTTATGTTATGCTTTCTATTATAGTATCAGTTCAGTTCAGTTCATTTCAGTAGCTCAGTCTTGTCTGATTCTTTGCGACCCCATGAATCACAGCACACCAGGCCTCCCTGTCCATCATCAAATCCTGGAGTTCACTCAGACTCATGTCCATCGAGTCAGTGATGCCATCCAGCCATCTCATCCTCGGTCGTCCCCTTTTCCTCCTGCCCCCAATCCCTCCCAGCATCAGTCTTTTCCAATGAGTCAACTCTTCGCATGAGGTGTCAAAAGTACTGGAGTTTCAGCTTTAGCATCATTCCTTCCAAAGAAATCCCAGGGCTGATATCCTTCAGAATGGACTGGTTGGATCTCCTTGCAGTCCAAGGGACTCTCAAGAGGCTTCTCCAACACCACAGTTCAAAAGCATCAATTCTTCGGCGCTCAGCCTTCTTCACAGTCCAACTCTCGCATCCATACATGACTACTGGATAAACCATAGCCTTGACTAGACGGACCTTAGTCGGCAAAGTAATGTCTCTGCTTTTGAATAAGCTATCTAGGTTGGTCATAACTTTTCTTCCAAGGAGTAAGCATCTTTTAATTTCATGGCTGCAGTCACCATCTGTAGTGATTTTGGAGCCCCCAAAAATAAAGTCTGACACTGTTTCCACTGTTTCTCCATCTATTTCCCATGAAGTGATGGGACCGGATGCCATGATGTTCGTTTTCTGAATGTTGAGCTTTAAGCCAACTTTTTCACTCTCCTCTTTCACTTTCATCAAGAGGCTTTTTAGTTCCTCTTCACTTTTTGCCATAAGGGTGGTGTCATCTGCATATCCAGCTTGTGTTTCTTCCAGTCCAGCGTTTCTCATGATGTACTCTGCATAGAAGTTAAATAAGCAGGGTGACAATATACAGCCTTGACGCACTCCTTTCCCTATTTGGAACCAAAGGCTTTGGCATAGTCAATAAAGCAGAAATAGATGTTTTTCTGGAACTCTCTTGCCTTTTCAATGATCCAGAGTTGACCTCAAATTATTTTAAATCTTCACAATGGAAAAATTTTAAATGAGTGAAAAATGGACAAGTATCTGTTAGGAGGCAGTTTTCTTCTGACAGAAGTCCAAACATCTGAAGTTTTGCAGAAGCAAATACACATATTTTGTCAATTTTCCATGTTGTTTACCCACTGAATCTTAAAGTATCTGTCCAAAAACAGATACTATGTAGGAAAAAATCTAATAATCACCCATCAACACAGACATGTGAGCACACCCTTGTGGTCAGAGGAGCATTGCCATGGAAAGGAAAAGGCAATGATCTTTGTAGTTAAATTCTAAGTTCAGTTCAGTTGAAGTAGAAGGCAAAAAAAGACTTTTTTTTTTTTTTTGGTTCAGTAACAGCTGTGTCAGAATAGGAACAGATGAGAGTTATAGCTTAGGAACAGAGGAATTAGTGTGATTAAAAGCTTTTGTACCTATTATGCTTAGATGCATAAAATGCTGTGAAGCTTCTAGTATAGAAGAAAAGCCAGCATATAGGAAAAGCAGGGAAGTTCATGTAGCATAGCACAGTTATGGCAGTTTCAAAATAATATTTATATTACCTAGAAGATCACTAGTTCAGATATGAGTAATTCAGTGCAATGGAAGTGAATTAAAGTCAACAAAATTTCAAGTTAAACTCTGTGTTTTCTTTTGTTTTTGTTGGAGAAGGAAATGGCAACCCACTCCAGTACTCTTGTCTAGAAAATCCCATGGACAGAGGAGCCTGGTGTCCATGGGGTCGCAAAGAGTTGGACACGACTGAGTGACTTCGCTTCACTTCAAAAAACCCAAAGATGGGAAGAGTTGAAATTTAATTTTAAGGACCATTTTAAGGTTCAAAGTAATATGCAATCAGAGGATAAAAAAGCAGTATCAAGAATATATATTACATTTTAGTCATATATAAATTGTCAAAAACATTTATGAGAATGTTTTTAGTTTGATTTCCCTCTTTATACAATTTGAAGCAAAACATATAGTCTACCTTGTATTTGTAAAATAATATTGTATAAGTTTATAGATTTAAATCAATTTATTAAATGCTATAATTATATTAACTGCATTAATTTATGAGGGCTATTATAACAAAAAGCAACATCCTGAGTGGCTTAAACAACTAATAGCTTGAGGTATCAACAGAGTTGCTTCTTTCTGTGTCCTGTGAGGGAGAATGTGTGTGTCTCTCTTAGCTTCTAGTAACCTCTGGTTTGTAGTCAGTATTCCCTTTTAATAAGGTTTTCAGCCATATTCGATCAGAGTATACCCTAATAACTAGATCATTGGCAATGACTGTATTTCCAAATAAGGTCACATTATTATTCAAAGTCACACATATTCACAAGTACTGGGGGTTAGAATTTTTAAACCTTTTGAGGGGCATAATTCAATAACTTGTCATTCATTGATTTCAATTACTTAAAGTTTGTATTTTGAGTTACTGGGAAAATCCTACCTGGAATGCTAAAATGAGTAATTTGGAAAACATTCCTGAATATTTTTTTCAGAGATATGTGTCCCAGAAGCCAAAATAAATTTGAAAATATCTAAGTAAACACTATGGGGCTTGCAAATATAGTAAGGCATTCTCTGTATCTTAAATGCATAGTGTATTAAGTAAGATTAAGTTTAAATATATAAATATGTAAATAACAAGAGCTAGAACAGCTCAAAGACAATAAAAGACTATGCTTGATTAATTGCTAACTAAGTGTTATAGACATTAGCTATAAGACAAGAACACAATTCCTTTAAGCTAGGCGGAATAGTTAATTTGTTAGGATTTAAATTAGAAAGTAAAGACTGGATACATTTTAGAAAGAAAGGTAGAAAAGGCAATTAATGAATAAAATGTTAGATACAAGAAAACAGGGCTTGAATTCAGAGGATGAGGTGTTGCTCAACAAGTTAAAAGAGCATTTCTTTAGCTATAAGGCACACTGAGTAGTCATGTATGGATGTCAGAACTGGGCCATAAAAAAGGGTGATCACTGAAGAACTGATGCTTTCAAATCGTTGTGTTGGAGAAGACTCTTGAGAGTCTCTTGGACAGCAAGGAGATCAAACCAGTCAATCTCAAAGGAAATAAACCCTGAATATTCTTCGGAAGGACTGATGCTGAAGCTGATGCTCCAATATTTTGGCCACCTGACGTGGACAGCCTGCTCATTGGAAAAGACCCTGTTGCTGGTAAGGACTGAAGGCAGGGAGAGAAGGGAATGATGGAGCCTGAGATGGTTGGATGGCATCACCCACTCAATGTGTATGAGTTTGATAGTGGAGGACAGGAAAGCCTGGTGTGCTGAAGACCACGGGGTCACAAAGAGTCGAACATGTCTGACAGCAACTGAAAAACACACTTAGAGGTGACAGGAAATTTAATCTAATATTTAAAGTCATAATGGCAATCTTTCTTTTTATAATTAACTAAGTTCCAGCCTGCCTGGAAAATCCCATGGACAGAGGAGCCTGGCAGGCTACAGTCCATGGGTTCACAAAGAGTTGGACTTGACTTAGTGACTAAACAACAAAATTCCAAACTGCCTTAGGGCCTTGGCCTCAGCCTCTGATATTCTCTCTGCTTCTATAGCTATCACCCCTTTTTTTTGCACAATTGTTTCTGTTGCATTATTTCCATACTCAGCTTAAATATTATCTTGTTAGAGAGTTATATCCTGAGTACTCTACTCTCTTTCACTCCCTAGTATAATCCCAGTTGATTTTCTCTATAACACTTATTAAAATTAATAATTATAAAAATTATTTATAAAATAAATAAAATTATTTTTTAAAATAAATTTTTTAATAATTATTAAAATTATAAATTTATCTATTTATAAATTCTTTGTTATATCTTATACTAAGATTTATGACATCAATAACCATATTTCTTGTTTTCAGCATTTTTACTTAGCATCAATAACAGTAGATGAAAGAGATATATGACATGTAAACATTGGCTAAATGAAGGTATTTAAGTTGTTTATAGTTTTACTATTAGTATTGCTTTCTAAATAATAAAAAACATTGGCTATTTGAGGTGCAGAAGGCAGGGTGAAACAACAAATAAACTATATGTGCCTCATACTGTGCAAATAGACTTTATATCAATAAGCTCATTATTATAACACTTCCCTGATGGCTCAGATGGTAAAGTATCTGCCTGCAATGTGGGAGACCTGGGTTTGATCCCTGGGTTGGGAAGATTCCCTGGAGGAAGGCATGACAAGCCACTGCAGTATTCTTGTCTGGAGAATCCCCATGGACAGAGGAGCCTGGTGGGCTACAGTCTATGGGGTCACAAGGAGTCAGACATGACTGAGCAAATAAGCACATAGCAAAACACATAGTCAACCATACAGGAAATTCGGATTCACAGTCATGGAGGGAGTAAATTTTGATCACCAAGTAGCTCCTGGCATGTGTTCCATATGATATCAGGGCACTCACATTTATACTCATGGTTCACTGGCATGATAGTGGTGGTGGTTTAGTCACTTAGCCATGTCCAGCTCTTGCAACCCCATGGATTGTAGCCCACCAGGCTCCTCTGTCCATGGGATTTCCCAGGCAAGAATACTGGAGTGGGTTGCCATTTCCTTCTCCAGTGGATCTTCCAGACCCAGAGAACAAACCCACATCTCCTTCATTGCAGGCAGATTTTTTTTTTTTACCTCTGAGCCACCAGGGAGGCTTATAGACATACACCCTCATTATCATGGCATTCATCAGGGTATTCCAGAGAAACAATCAGGGAATTCCAGAGAAACAAAACTATGTAAATAGGTGATGGTTAGACAGATAAATAAATGCATAAATGCTAAGTTGCTTCAGTCTTAACCAGATTCTTGTGACCCCAAGTACTGTAGACTGCCAGAGTCTTCTGTCCATAGAATTCTCCAGGCAAGAATAATGGAGTAGGTTGCAATGCCCTCCTCCAGGGGATCTTCCCAACCCAGGGACTGAACCCACATCTCTTGTGTCTCTTGCACTGACAGGCAGATTCTTTACCACTAATGCCATTTGAGGAGATAGATAGATAAATAGATTTTTTAAAATTGGCTCATGTGACTGTGTAAGCTTGGGAAATTCAATATCTGATGGTGAAATCTGACAGGCTAGAGACTCAGGAAAGACATGTAGTTCTAATTTAAAGGCAGTCTACTGGCAGAATCCCATCTGCTTGAAGGAGGGTATCTTCTTTTGTTCAGACCTTCAACTAATTGGGTGAGATCCACCGCATTCCAAAGGACAATATGCTTTACTCAAATTCCATTAACCAATAGGTAAATATCATCCAAAAGTACCCTCATAGAAATAACTAGAATAATGTTTGACCAAATATCTGGGTACCAATCAAGCTGACACATAAAGTCAACCATCATAGTCAAAATCATAGAAAAAAATCATAGTCAAATCACAGAAAGTGAGCCACCAGAGGCAGAATACACAGAAGGACGTAAGACTGAAGAGGGCTCTTCTTTTCTTTTCTAAGATTGAGAAGATTAACACCTTTTCTTCTGCCCATTTCTCCATAAAACATATACCATGACTTAAAGTAGTAAATATTTAAGCGATTCTAAGACTGCCCCTTGAAAAGATGAGGACAAAATTCATGCATCCTACTGAAATAGAGACTTTGGACTTTTCATTACCATTTTCTCAGAATCTAGTACAATGCCGTATAAGGTTTAAAACAAAAAGTAAAAAGCATTGCATCATTATACTAATAAGAAATGATGAAAGAGTGAGTAGGAAGATAGCAGTAAGAATTCCTCCCTAAGTTACTACAATATAATACAAAGAATTAATATAAAATTGGTCTAATAATAACACATATGCATTGACCAATCAATGCATCAAAATAGAAATTGAAGACACATCTAATAACACATAAATATTTAACAAATAATTCAAATCAATGGAAAATACCTTATTCAAAATGAGTGTTAAAATATTTGAGAAACAATAAGTACCACAATATAGGGTAAGAAACAGCAAATAGTAGTAATGATAAAAAGAATTGCAATAAATTTGAGCTTATAAATATTTAAAACACCCTGCCTGGAATTTTACAAATTTTATCCCTTTGTCTCTTTTAATGTATTAGAACTACTTGGTTTGTGAAGGCAGATTGCTGGACTTCACTCTAGGATTCTTATTTATAGGTTTGGGGAAGGCACCATATTTTGCATTTTCAACTAGGGGGTCCATTTGAGAATTACCAGTCTATACAAATTGTGATAAAATTTTCTTTTAAAAAGCTTCAAGATAAATTTAAGACCCCATGTTGCTTTCTTCTATAAAGTATGCTTAGTTTCAGGACAATAATAAAAAATGTCAACATGCTTAATCCTATTTGATATTACCCAGGATTTTGAAAATGTCATCACTATAACACTATAAGTACTTTACATATAAAATATACATTTACTTAATTTGACTCTATTAGTGTTTTAAAATTGATTGCAGAAATCTGTCATTGATTTTTAGTTTTATAATACTCTCAAAATATTTGTATTTCTTGCTGATACTGTAATCTATGAATGATACTATATTTCACTTATTATTCTTTGAATTAATTCTTAAGTTTGGCATTATTCCTTCTGAATATGAACCACCACCTGCCCCAAACATTCTAAGGAGCAGAAGATTATTATAATTTAACTTTTCTTGAAACATGTTTATTCCTTTGTAAGCTGAACATAAGTATCTATTAGTACTAGTTATTTGATTGATTAAAGAAATTCTCTTTTTTCTAAAGGACAATTTAAAAAATATATTTACTAGCTTATACCATGACTTGAATTTCTTTGGTAGCTAAAAAAAAGGCTTTCCTCGGAAGCACTGAAATTTAGGTGTAATAATTTGAATTCAGTATTTAAAAACTAAATTTATTTTATGATATCATCTAAATAAACCAGAACAACATTATCTAAGAAGTATAAACTGCAATATTGCTGAGAGATAAGGGATTGTAAGGAATTTGAAATTACTTCCTGAACAAATGATTCTAAGTTTTACTTCTTTCCTCCTTAAAACTGTTACTTTGTAAATAGTTATTTGGTGATAAACAGATGTCTATTACTTATTATTTTTCAATCAGAAAAAATATTTTCAATATTTACTATATATGGGTTCAAGTTCAACAAAATTCTATATGTGTAACTCGAAATTAACAAAATATCCTGCAAAACAATATGTTTGTTTTTGGGTGAGAGAAAGATAAATGCACAATAGTGCTTATTATTTAAAGTAAACAATTTACATGTAATAGTTTAACCACATATTCACACTTGAACTTTCTGGACACCTACCTCCTGATTTGATTCCATCAGCACCTTAAGGTCATGAAAGCATTCTATCAATAATTCTATATCCATTTTATTTTTACTTTACTTATGCAAAATTCTTAAGGAATATTAGCATTACTTGGGAATGATATTCTCAGATTTCTCAATTGTGTTGATATATGTTTTTTAAAATGGCTTTAAAAAGCCCTCATTTCTATAAGAACTAGTGATATGAAATGGCTACATATAAAACAATATCAAGAAAATTTATACCAGCTTGGTGTTGCACAAAATTTAATAAAAATAAAAGAATTAGGTTTGACATAGTACTCACATGACAAAAGTTGTTTGTTTTCTGTTTTGCTTTTAGAACTCTCTGGCTCTTTGAGTTTAGTTAATTTGAGCTAAGATTCCCATTATGACAGCACTTTACTTTGAAGTGGGATTTTTTAATGTCAAGAAGGAAAATCACCTCCCAGTTGGTTGGCAATTTATTAAAGCAAGAGGTCTCAGGAGATGAGCACGCATAATATTGTAAGACATAATGTCAGAGGGCTTGTCATTACAAAACAAACAATTTAATATAGATCAGAGCCTCTCATTTAGAAAGTCATAAAAAGCCCTCAAAAAGATGATATTAAAGTTTTAACATGAATACTTTTATATTCTTCTCTTAGGGAAAAAACAGGTGTTTTTTTTTTTTTTCATTTTCAAGTATGCATGCATTAAGGCCTATTTAAGTCAATAATAATTGGTCATATTTGTACTGTTAAAAAAAAGCAAAGTGGAGAAACATCAATATGTGATATATGATATATTTCTTTTATACTCCAGAATTTTAATTGTCCCTCACCTGTTCCTACTGCCTGTTATTACACTTAGAATTTTGTCATAGTTGATTACCAATCATCTCATATATGTTTTTAGAATACGTTGGAAATGATGATTATCATAATCTGACTTGTTTTATGATACTCAAGTAGCAAGTTGAGAACTTAAGCTGAAATGAAATTTGAATTTGAATGCAGAAATGATTGAATTCCAGAGGCAAGTACCAGGCTATTATGTTGGAGCAGAACCTTCACTGTTAGGTTTGGGAAGCCAAAAATACCAAAGAGAAGTTTAATCTTAGAGCATAGATATAAGGAGGTTTTACCTGTGCCTTAATGGGAAAAGGGATGTGTCAGGGGGGAGCATAAAAGAAACAGAGATACCTACTTGGTCTCTAGTGTTTGTGTTGCCACAATTTAATGTTGGTCAATAAATTGTACCTAAATTTTCTTGTATGCAGAATTGAAAATTAAAACCATGTATAGTTATTCATATGCTATATAAAACAAGTTTTAAAAACGTTCTAAAATTTGACTTTTGCCATGAGAACATGTGTATTAGTCGTTTCTGTTGTGTCTGACTCTTTGCTACCCTAAGGGCTATAGCGTGCCAGGCTCCTCTGTCCATGGGATTCTCAAGGCAAAAATATTGAAGTGGGTTGCCATTTTCTTCTTCAGGAGATCTCCCTGACTCAAGGATCAAACCTGCATCTCCTGCGTCTCGTGCATTGGAGGCGAATTCTTTGCCCACTGACCCACCTGGGATTTCAACTAAAAACTGAATTTGCAATAAGGAGCTAATGATCTGAGCCACAGTCGGCTTCAGGTCTTGTTTTTGCTGACTTTAAAGAGTATCTCCATCTTTGGTTGCAATTAATATAATCAATCTGATTTCAGTATTGACCATTTGGTGATGCCCATCTATAGAGTTGTCTCGTGTTGTTGGAAGAGGGTGCTTGCTATGACCAGTGTGTTCTCTTGGCAAAACTGTTAACCTTTGCCCTGCTTCATTTTGTACTCTGAGGCTAAAGTTGGCTGCTATTCCAGGTGTCTCTTGACTTTTTATTTCTGCATTCCCATCCCCTATGATGAAAAGGACATCTTTTTGGCATTAGTTCCAGAAGGTCTCCTGAAGTAGGAAATGGCAACCCACTTCAGTATTCTTGCTTGGAGAATTCCATGGACAGAGACGCTTGGCACGCTACAGTCCATGGGTCCCAAAGAGTTGGAAATGACTGAGTGACTAACACACACACTAGAAGGTCTAGTAGGTCTTCATAGAATCATTCAACTTCAGCTTCTTTGGCATTAGTGACTGGGGCACAGACTTGGATTACTGTGAAGTTGAATGGTTTGCTTTGCAAATGAACTGAGATCATTCTGTCATTTTTGAGATTGCACCCAAGTACTGCCTTTCAATATCTTGTAATAACTTACAATGGAAAGCAATTTGGTAATAATTCTCTATGTATGTACTGAATTACTTTGATGTACATCTGAAACTTTTTAAGTCAACTGTGCTCCAATTAAAAAACAGAAGACCTTATGAGTGCAGAGGTTATGGTAAATGAAGTAATACTACTAGCATCTAAGAGTTATATTGTAGAGGGTTTTCTGAGTACAGTTAACATGGAAAGTTGTTTTGGTAAAGCTCCTTACTCATTAGACATCAAGAGTTCATAACAGAGCAAGGCCTTCTGAGCATAATGAATGTAAATATTTAGCTGAAACTCCAACTACATTACACATCAGTGATCTCAAAATGGAGACAGGCCTAAGTACAGCAATTATGGGCACGTACTCAGCCGAAATTTTGACCTTACTCAGCACCAAAAAGTTCACACCAGAGGGAGTACTGCAAATGGGGGAAGACTAACAAATTACTCTAATCTATCCCTAAAAACTTCTTTAAAAATTGCAAAATGTATGTAACAAAGTTTATCTCTACCTTTTAATGTTTGGTGCAGCATGTTTAAAAACTCATATCTAATCTCCAGAACTCTTTTTCATCTTGCAAAAATAAAACTCTATACCCCTTAAACAACATCTCTCTCTACTCCATTCCTACCCCACCTGGCAACCACTTTTTGTATACTCACTCTATGTACTTGATTACTCTGGATACTTTATATAAGTGCAATCATACATTTTTCATCGCTTTGCAACTGGCTTATTTTGCTTAGCATAATGTACCCATGTTGAAGAATCTGTCATCACTTTCTTCCATACTGAGGAGGAGTCAGAATTGACCTGCCTAAGACATGAGGAAGGGTGCTGATATTCAATGCAATTTCATCTGACATGATGATATTTAGAGAAACAGGAGATCCAGATTTTATATGGACTATTTATTAACAGCTTTACTGAGGTACTACTATACAAACATTCATTTATTAAAATTGGAAAATGTATTTTCACATATGTGTGCACAATGAGACTATCACCAAAGTCGTGATAGTGAACATGTCCATTACTCACAGAGGTTTCACTAGCCCCTCCATATTCTCTTTCCCCAACCCTACCCAAGTTTCCATCTCCAGGTAGACATCATAGTTTACATTTATATAAAGGGAATGCTACAGGTATTCTTGTGTGACTCTTCAATAAGTGCACGAATATAGTTTTAGTATCATGTATGTGTAAAAGAATGACATCAAATAAGGATAAGTAAGCCTTTCCTATGTATTAGAGTTGCATTGTTTGTAACCAAATGTAGGTTATTTTGCTGTTGTTCTCACAATCCATGAGAAAATGTTGTTTAAAGTGGGAACTGAGGTTGAAACTATCAATAGTAATTTAAACTGAAATTCAGCTTCATATGAATTCTTTATGAATAAAATAATTTTGAACCATCTGTATCATACAGAAAAGAAATTTTCAGGTATTATGTTTTACTTATCAATGAGAAATGCCCCCTTAGTTTACAAAGTTTCTTTACATATCTGTTAAAATATTTGTACCCAGAAGCTATGTCATGAGTCTGTGATGATTAGAGAACAGATCACTGATTCTTCCAGGAACTGTGTACCATTTTAAGGTTTAAACTCAGACCTTACCTTTTTAGCTTTTTAGTTTATATTGGAATACAGTTGATTAATAATGTTGTGCTAGTTTCAGATACACAGAAATGTGATTCAGTTATACATATATTGATACATGCATCTATTTTTTACAAGTTGTTTTCCCATTTAGATTGTTACATAATAATGAGCAGAGTTCCCTGTGCTATATAGTAGGTCCATATATGCTAATAAAATGCTGTGGCCAATTCTATAATATTGGTGATTGCTACTATTCAAATCAACTGTGATTTTGAATGCAAAATCTATACCCTATAGCACTGTATTTAGACTCTATCTATTCATTATTCAATTATCACTTCATATAGGCATTCATCTGGATGTGATTCAACTAGAATATCATAGAGTGGAAGATAACTGATTATATACATATTCATTCAGTTACTAAACAAATGCCATAAACAAATATGTTAGATTCTAGTTAAGCATATTATTAATATATACTAGAAAGTACACTAAAGTAGTTTTCATTAAGTAATACATAGAAAGTAAACTTGCAAATTTAATTTCTCTACACATTGAAAAAAATCCTGCAAATTTAATATCTATACACATTGGGAAATGCCATTCTCTCTAACAGTCAAAATGTAAAGGAATTTAGTAAAATTCACTTAGTAAAATAAAGTAATAGAATTTAGAATAAACACAGTTGTCAGGATCCAATTAGATATGACATGTATAAGTTCATTATAAATTTTGAATAGGTATAGAAACTGGAACAGTCATTTCTATATATTTGAAAGTATTACGTTCAATAATTTTTTGCTATACTCATTAGTGGTATTATAGTCAAAATACCAACTTAATTAAATGAAGAGTAATTGTAATTATGAAGTTAGGACTCTTTTTGTATGTGATAGTTCATTTTATGTGTCAACTTGACTTGGGCCAACAAGTGCCCAGATGTTTGGTCAGACATTATTCTAGATGTATCTGTTAGGGGTTTCTGATGAGATCTGAATCAGTAAAGGAAGAAGAGCAGATTTTTCTGCCTAATGTAGGTGGGTTTCATCTAATCAGTTCAAGACCTGAAAAAAACAAAAAGGGCCACCCTTCCTCAAGAAAGGGAACATTATTACTACCTTTGGGCTTAAACAGATATATCAGCTCTTCCTGGGCCTGGAGCCCGCTGGCCTTCAGACTGGAAATGCACTTTTAAATCTCCTGATTCTCAAGCCTTCAGATTCAGACTAGAATTGCATTGTCCTCTCTCCTGGGTCTCCAGCCTACAAATTCAACCTCCAGTTCTTTGGACTTATCACCCTCCATAATCACATAAGCTGATTCCTGTTTATACATACTGTGGGCTTTTTTTTCTTTAAAGAATCTTTAGTATGAATACACTATAAGCATCATTCTTATACAAGATACAGATTGCTCCTTAGTAAACTTTTTATTTTCCCAGGTTCTTGTAAATTCCCTAGTAAATTAATGTTTGTTGAATTAGAAATTCTCAGATTTTTTAGCATGATTCACGATGGCTGCTAAGAAATTGAACTTTATTTTATTTTCACAGCCTTTAATTTGGGAATATACTTGCATCCAAACTGTTAGCCACACTGTGGTGAGTGGAAATTTGTTTGTTCACAAACATGGCACATATTTAAACTTTTATGCAATGTTGTTACTGAAAAATTTTGACACTGAGGAGATGTACTGAAAGAGAAAAATAAGTCTCTAACATCCTATTCTGCAATATGATTGGGCCTTATGAGAGATTCTGATACCACTAGAAGATATAACAAACTTACTTCCCTGGACACTATTATCCATAATTGTTTGAAGTAAGAATATAGTAGCTTAAATTTTCTTCCAAAAAACATGGAGCTGTTTAATCTACCTATTGTCAAACAGATAATTTTTTTCAATACATTATGGAATAAGTAAATCTTACTTGATTAATCTTGGTGAAAGGCTTTTCATCAATAACGCCTTTGAAGACATTACTTAAAACTATGTTCATGATTAAAATACCCAAAATATCTTGCATTAAATATCAAAAGCATTCAGGAGATTGAAATAGTAAAATCAACTTATATTACAAAAAGTAGGTATTTGTTTTAAAAACATTACTAGAGAATAACTATTAAAACTAAGAAAGTTCGTTTTACAGAAAACTCAGATAATAAACAGTCTGCCTGCAATGCAGGAGACCTGGGTTCAATCCCTGGATTGGGAAGATCCCGTGGAGAAGGGAGTGAATACCCCACTCCAGTATACTTGCCTGGAGAATTTCATGTTCAGAGGAGCCTGACAGGCTATAGTCCACATGGTTACAAAGAATCAGACATGACTGAGAGACTAATACTAAAGTGTTAGTTAGGATGGGAGTATGTGTTCTGTGAAATGTTACTTATGATATTTTCCTGAAACCACAGAGAAATAAAACTTAAGTACTGACAAGATCCAGTAATGAGGCATCTACTGAAAACATTAGCGATAAAAAGCATAAGTGATAGAAAAATGTCACTAGGGAGCACGGAATGAAGAAGAGTGAACACAGAAACTTTTTCTATCCCCAAGGAAGCCATCTCTTCCATTCCTGTTGTTGGCAAAGCAAAGGGATATAAGATACATATTCAGTTATTAATTAAGCTTCAGCAATATCAACTTTTGCAACTCTTTTTGATATCATAACGACTGGAAACCTGAGAACAATTTTTCTCAGAATTCTTACCAAAAGAGATTCCATCATCAAGAGGCATTTGCACAATACATAGAAATTAGAAGCTATAATTGCGTGCTATAGTCCAGGGGATCACAAATAGTCAGACATGACTGAGTGACTGAACTGATCTAAAGAAGGTCAATGGAGAAAAAGAGTGAAGAATAATAGTTGAAATAATAGATGATGTTCAGGGAAGAAGGTTTCCCTAGGGATAAATATGGGTATTGTCAAAATAACCAAGTAAGTGTGCAGGGAACATTTAAAATTGTTTAGATGTCTTTAGAGGTTTTAGATTTTTTCAGTGGAGGAATGATTTTGGGGTAGGAAAAGCAAACCTAAAATGTTCCCATACTTTTGGTGGCTGAAGCGTATCCTAGGTAATTTGATGAGGTAAAAAATCAGGAATCTCGGTTAATTACTTAGGGCGGCTATGATATTTGAGGAAGAGAGACAGATTGTTAAATGCCTAAATGCCAACCCTTGGCAATGAGTCAGAGTGACTGGGGAATCTAAAATTACACAACAGATAGAGATTTTTCTTCAGGTAATTTACAGATAAGAGGACTTTGCAGGATAGCTTGGGGAACTAATCCATGAACAATAATATTTGTGGAAGGGATATGTGTTTTAAGCCTTAAACAAGTGATTTAGAAACATACTGGAACACAAGTCACTTGTTCCTGAAATATAAATGTGTTCCACTAAAATGTGTTCCAGTTTTCTGCTTAGCCCTTAACCTTTATTTTACTCTGTGAACCTGAAAGATTTATTAACTTATTCATTTAATTTACTTTTGGGTACAGTCCAAGGAGTAGGTATTTGCTACTGTAGGTAAGGATTTTTAATTTGCTTTGTAGCATTAAATGTTTTCCTGTTTCTTATACTTTAATAAAGGCTATTTCTGTGGCAGACTGTTGCATCTTTCTTCATTTATTTGCAATATGGTCCATGTGATTACTCTCACCTTCTAAATTATTAACTGCAATTTGATGAACTGAAATTAAATGAATGATAGTAAACTACAGTTTACTATATATATATGATTAATTGTTTTATAATCTAGGCAGATGTCTAATTGTAATGATTATATAAAATGTAGTGGCCTATTAATGACTAAAATATTATAAGAATGCATATGATCAAAATATAAATATAAATGTTCCTTTAAATAAAGCATCATTTTTTTTCTTTGAAAATTGTTATTCCATGATAGTACACATGTTCCAATGCCATTCTCCCAAAGCATCCCACCCTCTCCCTCTCCCTCAGAGTCCAAAAGACCATTCTATACATCTGTGTCTCTTTTGCTGTCTTGCATACAGGGTTATCATTACCATCTTTCTAAATTCCATATATATGTGTTAGTATACTGTATTGGTGTTTTTCTTTCTGGCTTACTTCACTCTGTATAATCGACTCCAGTTTCATCCACCTCATTAGAACTGATTCAAATGAATTCTTTTTAATGGCTGAGTAATACTCCATTGTGTATATGTACCACAGCTTTCTTATCCATGATCCAGAGAGATGATATGGGGTGGGAGGTGGGAGAGGGGTTCAAGATTGGGAACTCATGTACACCCGTGGCGGATTCATGTCAGTGTATGGCAAAACCAATGCAGTATTGTAAAGTAAAAGAGGCCTGGCACGCTGCAATTCATGGGGTCGCAAAGAGTCAGACACAACTGAGTGAATGAACTGAACTGAACTGAACTGAAAAATTAAAAAAAAAAGTTATTGCAATCAATTTAATCACAATACATTTCTCCAGGATTATTCAAAACCATGCAAAATGACATGGCTACTTCTTCCACTATATCTTATCACCTTGAATCTCTTTTGTCTTATTAAAAAATTTCATGATATTCCTATACATGCAAATAATTGACTTCCCAAATATAGCAACCAGAGCACAGACAAGTTGTTACAACATAGCTATGCAAAAATACAGTCACATAAATTATAGTTTTCTTTTTCATTTGTCTTACTCATCCATCCTACTCCTCACATAGCATTCTAGTGACAACTGAGTAAAAGCCAGCAATGCAGTGTGATTCGGATCCACTGTGTCATTCAGAGGTCATTTTTTCTCTCAAAACTAAGGGCATTGTCTACATGGTTGAGGCTAAGTTATATTTATATGCATTGTAGCCCACAGAAAGGACAAGAAAAGCTGAAAAGGAAGACAATCATTTTCATTTTATGCAAATAATGAATTAGAAAAATTATCTTTCATTTACTTCCTACTGATAACACCAAAAATTTCATGAGTGCTTCTCATAAAGAAACCCAGTTTCTGGTAATATGGACATGTACCCAGCAAAATTTCTTGGGAAGACAGAATTTCAGATAACCTAGCACTTTGCCACACCAAGATCCCAGGTGAGGAACATTTGAATTTCTCAGAAACATGGACCACACATATTCTTCTCCATGCTTTACCTAGAAACCCATCATTCTTATTTTTCTTTATTCTATGAGTGAGTGAGTGAGTGAAAGTCGCTCAGTTGTGTCCAACTCTTTGCGACCCTCTAGACTACACAGTCCATGGAATTCTCCAGAGCAGAATACTGGAGTGGGTAGCCTTTCCCTTCTCCAGGGGATCTTCCCAACCCAGGGATCGAACCCAGGTCTCCCGCATTGCAGGCGGATTCTTTACCAGCTGAGCTATCAGGGGAGCCCAATTTCACCAAAAATAGATATAATAAAACTAAGCAATACTTATTAATATAATAAACACTACCTAGTTTCTGTTTCACTTGTTCTTCCTATCAGCTATCTGACAATAGGGAACATATCTAAACCATTTGATGTTTAATTTCCACATGTGTAAAATCAAGCTATTAAAAATTAACTCACAAAATTATGTTACTTAATGAGAAAAAATCAATAGAAAATCTGGACACTTAATAAAACACCGCTACTTTTCTTATGCCTTTTAGTCTCATTAGCAAACTAATTCTTGAATAATGTGAAATCTACCCCAGAAACATATAAGCATTTAAATAACCACAAGTATTATATAAATAAAAGCACACACTTTTCTTGAGTTTCAAGGCCACAATTTGCCTCACAAAGAGTCAAATAACTTGTAGGGACATGCGGGGATGCAATTTCCTCTTATAGGCTTTTAATTATTCTTTCTACCCTTTTCGGTGGATTTTTTTCCCCTCAGATTTATTCCTGAGTATTGTTCTACTTTTGAGGAAATGAATTAGAAATAGCATATGAATCATTATGAGTATGTGTTCACAAACAGAAAAAAATAAACTAAAACCAAAAACCTAGAACCCCAAACACAATATCCATGGAAAGACTGGGTCTTAAATCAAAATGATGGCACATAAAAGCTGGAATAAAATGCATACATTATACATGTATACTTTTTAATATTTTTATTATTTTTAAGTAACCTACAGTAAAGTTGAATGTCTTGTGTACCATTATATGAATTTGAGCACATGTATATATTCATGTAATCAGCACAGTTTCACTGGCCCAAAAAGTCTCCCTCATGGTATCTCTTCACAGCCACAGCCTATCTCAATCACTAGCTCCTGCTGACTACTTATTTGAAACCACAGTTTTTAATTTCTTTCAAATCATATAAAAATAAACATGCAGTACATAATTTTTTGAGGCTTGTTTTCACTCATCGTAATGATATACATTTGCATGTAACAAATCTTCTACTTGCTACTATCCCATCGTGTGTCTGTACCACCATTTGTTTGTCCATTCACCTATGCGGGATCTTCAGGTTATTTCCACTCTGAGGAACACATCTGCTATAAACACTTGTGTATGTTTATATTGGGTTGGTCAGAAAGTTAGTTTGATTTTTCTATACGATTTTATGGAAAAGCCCAAAAGAACTTTGTGGCCAACCGAATATAAACCCTAAGCTGCTTGAATCTGTAAATTTATATGCTTTGTCTAGTTTGTAACTATTATTTCTCAAACAATTTTTTTTTTTTTCTGGCAGAATGTTCTTTCACCTGTCTTTCTGAAATTCTCATGATGTAATTATTAGAAATGCTATTAATAACATCATCATATTAGGGTTCTACAGAGAAGCAGAAACAATAGGAAAGCGAGAGAAATTTATTTCAAGCAACTGGTTCATGAGATTATGGGGGCTAGGGGACCCAAAATCAGAAGAGCAGTTGGCATGCTGGAAATTCAAGGACATTTTGAATAACAGGACATTTTGCAGTCTCAAGTCCCAAATCTAAAGGCTGGAAAATAAGTCAAAGTTTGTTTGTTACAGTCTAGTGGCAAATTGCTTCTTTTTCATCAAATCCTGTCTTTGCTTTTAAGGCCTTCAACTGATTGGATGAAGTCCATATACATTATGGAGGATAAACTGCTTCACTCAGTTACCTGATTTAACTGTTGATATACCTTAAAAAAATGCAACATCGAGACAAACATGTATTTATCCTTGTAAAGATTAACCTATAATAAGTATTATAAGAAATAGAACTTCAAGAATGATATCATTTTATTTTATTTTTTTTTAATTTTTAGTTTTTTATTTTTTAAATTTTAAAATCTTTAATTCTTACATGCATTCCCAAACATGAACCCCCCTCCCACCTCCCTCCCCAGAACATCTTTCTGGGTCATCCCCATGCACCAGCCCCAAGCATGCTGCATCCTGCGTCAGACATAGACTGGCGATTCAATTCACATGATAGTATACATGTTAGAATGTCATTCTCCCAAATCATCCCACCCTCTCCCTCTCCCTCTGAGTCCAAAAGTCCGTTATACACATCTGTGTCTCTTTCCCTGTCTTGCATACAGGGTCGTCATTGCCATCTTCCTAAATTCCATATATATGTGTTAGTATACTGTATTGGTGTTTTTCTTTCTGGCTTACTTCACTCTGTATAATCGGCTCCAGTTTCATCCATCTCATCAGAACTGATTCAAATGAATTCTTTTTTATGGCTGAGTAATACTCCATTGTGTATATGTACCACAGCTTTCTTATCCATTCATCTGCTGATGGACATCTAGGTTGTTTCCATGTCCTGGCTATTATAAACAGTGCTGCGATGAACATTGGGGTACATGTGTCTCTTTCAATTCTGGTTTCCTCGGTGTATATGCCCAGAAGTGGGATTGCTGGGTCATAAGGTAGTTCTATTTGCAATTTTTTAAGGAATCTCCACACTGTTCTCCATAGTGGCTGTACTAGTTTGCATTCCCACCAACAGTGTAGGAGGGTTCCCTTTTCTCCACACCCTCTCCAGCATTTATTGCTTGCAGATTTTTGGATCGCAGCCATTCTGACTGGTGTGAAGTGGTACCTCATTGTGGTTTTGATTTGCATTTCTCTAATAATGAGTGATGTTGAGCATCTTTTCATGTGTTTGTTAGCCATCCGTATGTCTTCTTTGGAGAAATGTCTATTTAGTTCTTTGGCCCATTTTTTGATTGGGTCGTTTATTTTTCTGGAGTTGAGCTGCAGAAGTTGCTTGTATATTTTTGAGATTAGTTGTTTGTCAGTTGCTTCATTTGCTATTATTTTCTCCCATTCAGATAAGGAAGAGTTGGAGAACCCCAGAGTTAGTAGAAGGAAAGAAATCTTAAAAATTAGGGCAGAAATAAATGCAAAAGAAACAAAAGAGACCATAGCAAAAATCAACAAAGCCAAAAGCTGGTTCTTTGAAAGGATAAATAAAATTGACAAACCATTAGCCAGACTCATCAAGAAGCAAAGAGAGAAAAATCAAATCAATAAAATTAGAAATGAAAATGGAGAGATCACAACAGACAACACAGAAATACAAAGGATCATAAGAGACTACTATCAGCAGTTGTATGCCAATAAAATGGACAAGGTGGAAGAAATGGACAAATTCTTAGAAAAGTACAATTTTCCAAAACTGAACCAGGAAGAAATAGAAAATCTTAACAGACCCATCACAAGCACGGAAATTGATACTGTAATCAGAAATCTTCCAGCAAACAAAAGCCCAGGTCCAGATGGCTTCACAGCTGAATTCTACCAAAAATTTCGAGAAGAGCTAACACCTATCCTACTCAAACTCTTCCAGAAAATTGCAGAGGAAGGTAAACTTCCAAACTCATTCTATGAGGCCACCATCACCCTAATACCAAAACCTGACAAAGATGTCACAAAAAAAGAAAACTACAGGCCAATATCTCTGATGAACATAGATGCAAAAATCCTCAACAAAATTCTATCAAACAGAATCCAACAACACATTAAAAAGATCATACATCATGACCAAGTGGGCTTTATCCCAGGGATGCAAGGATTCTTCAATATCCGCAAATCAATCAATGTAATTCACCACATTAACAAATTGAAAAATAAAAACCATATGATTATCTCAATAGATGCAGAGAAGGCCTTTGACAAAATTCAACATCCATTTATGATAAAAACTCTCCAGAAAGCAGGAATAGAAGGAACATATCTCAACATAATAAAAGCTATCTATGACAAACCCACAGCAAACATTATCCTCAATGGTGAAAAATTGAAAGAATGATATCATTTTAATAACTTTACCCTTTGCTTTTGGCAACCCACTACAATATTTCTGCCTGAGAAATCCCATGGATACAGGAGCCTGGAGTGCTATAGTCCATGGGGTCTCAAAAGAGAAGGACATGACTTAATGACTAAACAACATTGTTTTTTAAATGGAGAACCCGTGGTGATAATATTGCTTTGTAATAGGTGGCAATCCTTAGTTATATGTTCCATATGAAGCTGGGGAAAGGAGGAAAAAGCAATTAGAGTTCAAATACATAGGATCATCAACCTTGGTGAGTTTGCACACGTGAGTAAGTGCATATGTTAGCATTTAGAATAATAATTAAAAAATATCTAATGCTTGTTTTTAAAATGGAAACTTTACTTTTAAAAATTTTTACATGGGCCTGGATATTTATTTATTTTTTTTAAGTTTTCTCATGTTCTTATTTTCTAACAATTTAACCATTTTAATGTAATTTCTCTCTGTGCTGTGTGCTAAGTCACTTCAGATGTGTCCAATTATTTGTGACCCTATGGACTATAGCTTGCCAGGCTTCTCTGTCCATGGGAATTTTCCAGCCAAGAGTACTAGAGTGGGTTGCCATGCCCACCTTCAGGGCATCTTCTGGACCCTGGGATTGGACCTACGTCTTCGGTGTTTCCTACTTTGGCATGCAAGTTCTTTACCACTAGTGTCAATTGTGTTACATAGAACTGAATTAATTTTTCTAAGTAAATTAAAATGAAATGGATGAATTACATTATGACTACAATTTGTTTGCTCTACTGTCACACTGAAATTTTTATGGTCTGTATTATTTCTTTGTTTGAGAAATTCTTAGCTACCCTGTGAGAGTTAAATCATTTTTGGCCGTATTTTTGTGTGGCAGATCAGGGAGTATCCTATATTAATGATCAGTGTCTTTTCTTTCTAGGAAAGTGTGAAGCAAAGGCTATTAATTTTGTTTATTATCATCTTCCCCTTTAGTATAGAGCCTGGTAATTGGGAAAACGTTCACATACCCCAAACTCATTTCACATGTGCTTTCTTTCATCACTGATTAATGATTCTGTCTCTTTTCCTCTAATGTGTGAAATTAGGTCTCCTTACTTTGACATGGCTTGTTAAAAGGGACAGAAACAGTATGTTCATGTGGGTTCATCTGGTCTGATGAGCTCTAAGTATTCCATGAAGCAATCATTTACAGGGCCAGGTGTCATGGGTCAAGTCAGGCATGGGGAGAAGTGTGCTATGATAATCTGAACTAAAATTATTTTTTTCAAAATACATTAATTGCTTCATTTTATAAGTCACTGAGAGCTATGAATAAGGCAGGGACTGCATCAAAATTCAACTTTACATAGCATATTTAATGAAAATGATAGGTCACAACATAAAAGTGCCTAGAACATGCCATGGTTTTAAAACCAGATGATTCTTAAAAGCTGTTGTTTAAAATGCATATACTTTCATTATAAATTAGTTTTTTAAATAACCACTAATATAGATATTTAACTTAAAATGAATGTATACACTTCAATTTCAGAATGGGTTTTAGGGCAAAGGACTTGTGATTCTACAAAATAAAAGCTTTTTTGGTGGGGTACTATGTTCTGGAAATACTCATTAAAATTTTGAAATATTCTGGATTCAAACTATTTAATCTTATCTTTTAACTTTTATTGGAGTATAGTTGATTTATGATGTTGTGTTAGTTTCAGGTGTATTGCAAAGTGCCTCAGTTATACATATACATATATCCACTCTTTTTCAGGTTCTTTTCCATATAGGTCATTGCAGAATATTGAGTAGAGTTCTCAGTTTGTCCCTAGTTATCTGTTTTATATATAATAGTGTGTATATGATGTCAATTGCAATCTCCCAATGTATCCTTTCTCCCTGCTTACCCTCAAGTAAACATAAGATTATTTTATACATCTGTAAACTTATTTATGTTTTGTAAATATATTCACTTCAACCTTTTCTTTTTTAATCCCACATATAAGCAATATCATATGATATCTATCTTTCTCAGTCTGACACTTCACTAAGTATGACACTTTCTAGGTCCATCCATGTTGCAGCAAATGACATTATTTCTTTCCTTTTTATGGCTGAGTACAAAATGCTACATTCACCCCTAGAGATTAGTGGTTTCAGTGCACTGGAAAATCAAGCATCTTTAAGTGTTTCAACAACTTTTTAAAATATGAAATGAGTTTCATTTCTACTAAAATCAGTTTTTCCTAACAATTTTGATTCACATATATGCTCTAATAAAAATAAAATTTTAAAGTGTGTTGCATTGTCTGTGGAATATGTGTACTTGTTGGGAAGGGATGTGTGTAGGTTGAAGCCTATGGGGGAAATATTTGAATAAATCTGTTATTTTTTCATAATAAAGACAAAAATCTAAGCCCCTTGAATTTGTAAATATTACTATAATTCCAAAGAAAACAGAAACACAGAAGGTAAATACTATTTAATGAAGCTCAGTATGTTATTTAAAAATATGTGTCATATGATTATGTCTATAATACTTTATAGGTACAGTATATAATACAATAGCATGAGATAATATAAGAGCACCAATCTTCAGTGGATATTTATACCTATATAAACAGGTGAATAAAAATATTTGTATTCAAGGTACAAACTTGAGGGCATTGTTATAAATATAGTTTCTACAGCAGGAGTTCGTACATTACAATCATTCAATTATGGGTTTTGAGCAATTATTATTTCCTTCTATCTCAATTTATTATAATATTTTTACTTCATAATACACTGCTTATATCACTGACATGCACTTAGAGTATAACTAGAAATGATAGATTTAATTTTTGGTAACATGAACTCATTGCTTTGGGAGTAATGTCAAAAGTCTTTACAGTGCTTTGTCAAAAATCAAAATAAATAAGTAGAGTACTTAAAAAAAAAAAAAGCCTTGCCTCTCTTCAGTATTAGTAACATGAGCGAAACACAACAAATGTTGAAAAGAGATAATCAACCATTCATTCATTCATTCATTAAAGAAACCTACTCGTGTGCTAAGTAGCTTCAGTTGTATCCGACTCTGAGACCTACAGACTGTGGCCCGCCACACTCTTCTGTCCATGGGATTCTCTAGGCAAGAATACTTGAGTGGGCTGCCATTTCCTTCTCCAGGGTAAATAAACCTATGGAGTTTAAAAAATAACAAGAGACATACTATTTCCTCAAGAGTTTTATAGCTTAGTAGATGATACAGACATACAGACTCTTAAGTGGCTGGAAATGTTGCTGCTGCTGCTGGTGCTAAGTCACTTCAGTCATGTCTGACTCTGTGCAACCCCACAGACGGCAGCCCACCAGGCTCCTCTCTGTCCCTGGGAGTCTCCAGGCAAGAACACTGGAGTGGGTTGCCATTTCCTTCTCCAATGCAGGAAAGTGAAAAGTGAAAGTGAAGTCGCTCAATCGTGTCCAACTCTTCGCGACCCCATGGCCTGCAGCCTACTAGGCTCCTCCGCCCATGGGATTTTCCAGGCAAGAGTACTGGAGTGGGGTGCCATTTCCTTCTCCAGAGTAAATAAACCTACTGTGGTTTAAAAAATGACAAGAGACATACTATTTCCTCAAGAGTTTTACAGCTTAGTATATGATACAGACATACACACATTTAAGTGGCTGGAAATGTTAGCAATGTGCAAAAAGACACAAATTAACTAATCAAGAATTTGGACAGCAATGGAGAAGAGGAATCATAGAAAGAGATGACTCTTGGTCCAAGACTTAAAAAATAAACAGGAATTAGCACTATTATTTCAGTCACTTCAAGATATGTAGATCATAAATAAAATATATACTTTAAAATCTGAAAGAATATACAAACATGCATCCCCCCTACTCCCTATTAATAAAGAATATTGAAGGCATTAATGAAGAAGGAAATGGCAACTGACTCTTATATTCTTATCTGGAAGATCCTATGGACAGAGGAGCCTGGCAGAGTACAGTCCATGAGTTCACAAAGAGTCGGACACTACTTAGTGACTAAGCAACAACATAGCAATGTACTAATCAACACTCAAAATTATTTTAAGCATTAAACACATGTATAGCTCTAAATAATTTTTGCCAGCCATGAATCGTGTCATCATTCCAGGTAATTTTAATGTTTTTATGGAAAAACAACCAAATAACAAAACAAACTTGCTCTTCCTTCCTTTGGGCAGTTTAATAGAAGATAACTCTTAACCTCCATTGTACTTAAGGTACCCATTTTTTTGGGGGGTACCATGAAACCTAAATACTCTATCTATGAACTCTTAACTTGAAAATCTAATCTTTGTTTATATTGCTGCTGCTGCTGCTAAGTCACTTCAGTCGTGTCTGACTCTTTGCGACCCCATAAACAGCAGCCCAACAGGCTTCTCCATCCCTGGGAGTCTCCAGGCAAGAACACTGGAGTGGGTTGCCATTTCCTTCTCCAATGCAGGAAAGTGAAAAGTGAAAGTGAAGTCATTCAGTCGTGTCTGACTCTTCGCGACCCCATGGACTGTAGCCTACTTTGTTTATGAACACCTACTAAATCTCTAATATGTTTTTATATTATAGCTATTATCATGTTTATGAATTTCTCTCTCTTGCTTTCATCTATTTTTTATCCAGCCTGGGTTATATAAGTGAAACTTTAACCACTTTTTGTTATTATCAAGTTGTTTGCTTGTTGAAATATAGATGCAGGCCCATTAGGAGTGTAGACAGAGCAGGTGAAGAAGGAAAAAAAAAATATATAAGAGAATGATTTCATATAACGAGTGTTATGGAGTAAATATCTGTATCCTCTTACCAAATTCATATGTTGAAGCATTAATTTCTAACTTGCTGTGTTTGGAGATGGGGCCAATAAGGAAGAAATTAAGATTAAATGGAGAAATGAGGGTAAGGTCTAGTTCAGAAAGGTTAATGCTCATGAAAAGGGACATCAGAAAGCTCACATTTTTTCTCTTTGCATGTGAGCAAAGATGTCATGTGAGTACGGAGCAAGAGGGTGGTCCTCTATAAGCCTGGAAGAAATTGTCATCAGAGTTCTCACCAGAAACCTCTCTTACTGGACCTTGATCTGGGAATTCCAAAGCAATGACAAAATAAAGATCTGTGGTTTAAGCCACCTAGTATACAGTATATTTTTATGACAGCTTAAGCCAACCAATGTAGCCAGTATCATATAAACAACTGAGCAAGCAATTTATAAATTATGAGGCTACAGTTGAAGAATAGTCTATGAACTTAAGGTTCAAGAAAAGCCAAGCTTCAAGGAATGCTTTTGAGAATGAATGGTTGCTCACAAGGTAGTGATGGTCACTGGATGTGACAAGGTCAAGAGAACAAGGAATCAGGATGGGGTGGGTGAGACTCAGAGGGATACAGAGACTAGAGAAAGGAAGATAATTTACATTGTTGGCCAGTAAGCAAGGATAACAGATACTACAAAGAGATATTTATTTACCTTAGTTATTGCCAAGATAATTTGTGTTAGTTTTCCTTCTTGTGAAAATAAATGTCTTCTGAGAATGTGGGCTCTGCCATGATAGATGGCATTTATAAGAGTGCTACTGGAATTTTCTGATAGTGAATATTTTTTCTCTTACCGTTGGCAAGGCAACTGTCATCTGCTTTGATGGTGTGGATACTAGGGTCAAGTTACAAGATCAAGACTCCACGAGTATGCTATCCCAAGAGAGAGAACAGACATTGTCTGTTTGCATGCAGTAAGTTGAAAGTCATAATGCTGGTGGCCAAAAGTGTGACCTCTGTGATAAAGGCCAGCAGACAGTAATACAGGGTCAGAATATTCCCATCCATCAGGGGCACCTTGAGATCACAGCCCATTTGGGTAGTGTCAGAAAGATCAGAGTGCTGTCTCCAGAGGCGATGTAATTTCTCAGAATACTCCACACAGATTCTTTACATAACAAGAAGGGTAATGCTGCTGCAAAGAAAACACCAAAATGTAATCTAGATTCCACATATAAGTGATATCATACATGGAATCTAAAAAATACAACTGACTAGTGAACATAACAAAAAAGAAAGTGAAAAAAGTGAAAGTGAATGTCACTCAGTGTGTCTGACTTATTGCAACCCCATAGACTGTAGCCCGCCAAAATGCTCTGTTCTTGAAATTCTCCAAGCAAGGATACTGGAAACAGTAGCCATTTCCTTCTCCAGGGGATCTTCATGACCCAGGAATCAAACCCAGGTCTCCTCAGTGGGTTCTCAATTTTTCCCAGTTGAGGAAGACAAAGAGGAGGATCAAAATAGGGGTAGAGATTGAGAGGTACAAAAGTAATGCATAAAATAGGCTACAAAGATATATTGTATAACATGGGGGAATATATCCAACATGTTATAATAAATATAAATGGAGTATAAACTTTAAAAGTTGTGAATTACTCTATTGTACCTATATAAAATGTATAGTATTATACAATAATGATGCTTCAATAAAAAATCTCAAAAAGCTTACTTATGGTAAGCTATTTCTTCAGAGTTATCTTTTTAAATATGTCATTATACATTACATTTTGCTTCTCAGCTGTTTTATTTTGAGGGCTGCAGAAAAGTTTTTCTTGAGGAATACATCCCAGAGATTAAAAAAAAAAAGAAAGAAAGAACTCAATAAGTCTATTTTTCAGACAAATTTCCTGTACACTGTAAGTGTAAAAAGACATGAAGCTAATCATTCATCATTAAACTTCCTGTAGACACATCCCAGGATTTCACTTTTGAATACATATTTCGATAACCATCTAGCAGTCAAAGCAACCACCTTCAGTGTGATTTTCAGCCTCTGAGAATATAGATTTTCTCATTATCCACAGGTAATTATTGAGTTCTACTGATTAAGTTCAGATACAAACACTGAATAAACAAGATGGCTGTTTATTAATGAAGACAGTATACTTTTCAATTGTTGGAATACAAATGACTTTATCAAGAGCCTATCAGTCATTTCTCATAGAATGAAGCATTTGAGAAATCACGTTACTTATCAAGGTTTCCTTGGTAGAGCAGAATTTTAAAAAAAAAAAAATTCCCATTAACAACACTTGCCTTCTTTCTCCCTCTATTAAGAATATTATCTAAATATCCTTTTGCAGAAATCCTCTATTATATGTGTTCTTGGCAACATGACAATCTCTGAAGCCTCTCACTACTGCCTATCATGAAAGCTAAGAAGGACCTAGACTCTCCCTCTGCTTCTCTGTATGGCAGACACTGAGGATGTCCAAAGTGAGTCAGATGGATTAAGGAGATCTGTCCCTGATCTTCACACTGTCACTGATTAATGGAGAAATGGATCAAAAGGTGGAGCACCAAGCCCATGGGGACATAAGTATTGGCACAGGAAGCAGTGTTCTTAAAGACCATCTTGGTTTCTCACCTGCTGCATAGATTGTAGACCCCCAGGGTGTTTTTTCTGTTTTCTAATTGTTTCATCAGCCTCCCATCCATTTTGTTAGCCCACTATCGACTGAATCCATTTTATTTTATAGTGTTACGATTTTGCTTAAAATCTCCTTTGTAATACTCTTCAGTTCAGTTCAGTCGCTCAGTTGTGTCCGACTCTTTGCGACCCCATGAACCGCAGCACACCAGGCCTCCCTGTCCATCACCAGCTCCCGGAGTTTACTCAAACTCATGTCCATCGAGTCTGTGATGCCATCCAGACATCTCATTCTCTGTTGTCCCCTTCTCCTCCTGCCCCCAATCCCTCCCAACATCAGGGTCTTTTCCAATGAGTCAACTCTTCCCATGAGGTAACCAAAGTATTGGAGTTTCAGCTTCAGCATCAGCCCTTCCAATGAACACCCAGGACTGATCTCCTTTAGGATGGACTGGTTGGACCTCCCTGTAGTCCAGGGGATTCTCAAGAGTCTTCTCCAACACCACAGTTCAAAAGCATCAATTCTTCAACACTCAGCTTTCTTCACAGTCCAACCCTCACATCCATACATGACCACTGGTGAGCATAAAATCAAGATATGAGAAAGGAAAATTCAAATTTCTTTTAGCTTCCAGATTTAGTATATTTTTCAGCTGGAGAGCAGGAGATGAATTCTGAAATCTTTTGTTTCTGTGAATGACATTTCCAAGCTTAGTAAACATGTCTTTGGGTATTTTTTTGTTTAATTCTTAGGTAGGGTGTTCCTACAATCAAGTTCCCATTTTGGGCTAAAGTAAAATTTACTCTGATATTTATCACTGATATTCATATGGGCACAGAGGAAGCTGGCTCTTCCCATAATGAGTTAATTTAATTCAGTGTACTTGAAGAGATATACATAATATCCATTGATGTTTCCACAGTCATTAATGCAAATAATCTCACTATGTAATTTAAACATACACTTACTAACTTAAAAAAACTGTACACATAAACTGATATATTTTATAATATATATAAGAAAGTTTAATATTGACAACTCTTTGAAAACCATCCACATATAGGACACAGTTCTTCAGCAAATGATTTTTATAGGTGTCTAATAAACAAAAGAGCATCCCCCTGTCCTTTTAAAGGTGCTAGTGAATTTTGCTTCAAGTATTCCTCCACCACAAAGTACACAAAAATTTATGGTGTTTTGTCATCTTATCTGTCAAGTGATTACTTCATAATTATTTACACCTGAAACAAACCTCTCAAGGCATGTGAGTAAAATGTTAATCTGTTTATAAATAATAGATTCAAAGACAACTTAGAAATATATTTACTTATATATCCTGAATATTAGAGCAATACACACATATTGAAAAGTAAATGAAGCATTTAAAAGCAAATCGAGTAATAAATATCACAAACAATTCTATCATCCTATAGCAATTACATGCTATTTATAATTCAGTTTTGTCAATAACATAATGACTGACCCACACACATCATATATATAAACCTTTAACAGTTTATTCATATGTCACAGAACATATATACTTGCCAAGGCTCATTATGCAGTGTTAAAATTGCTTTAGAATGGCAGTACCTATATGAACTCTGAGTCCTAACATGAATGTCTACTTGTAACTTCGTTGCATGCATGTTAGTAATGTTCAGTTTAGATGTTGCCAATTTTGTAAAATAAATACAATATTTAATTTTCATTAAAACTATTGGGATATTTCTTATATTTTCAGTTTTCTAATTTATGAAGTATCTAATGACATGATATTTATTCTTATCAATGAATGCTTAGAGTTGTTCATATATTAAATATATATTATATAATATATATTTTTACGGTTTAATTTCATTATGCATGTGTATATGTTCAGTCATGTCCAACTCTTTTGCAATTCCATGGACTTCAGCTCACCAGCCTCCCCTGTCCATAGGATTTCCCAGAAAAGAATACTGGAGTGGGTTGCAATTTCCTCCTCCAGAGGATGGTCCCAACCCAGGGATTGAACCTGTATCTACTGTGTCTCTTGCATTGGCAGGCTGATTCTTTAGCACCGTGCCACCTGGGAAGTCCCATCATTACTAATATCATAATACATTAAAAGAATAACTGGACTATGAATAACAAAAAGAATTAATATAGCAGTATATATTAATGCAATTGTCCTTGCTATTAATTTGATCTAGTGCATATATCAATTCATAATATTAAACATTCCTGAAATACACCTGACTACCATATACTTTTGCATCTACTCCTGGAATGTACATCATATTTTGGACCCTTTTTTTTTTAATCTCAAATACAGAGGAAGGTTTAAGGTATATCAGTAATGTGTATTATAATAATTAGTATTACAAACAAGTCTTAGGCACAGCTAATTTTCTCTTTGGGTAGTAATCAGAATCTTTTGCCTAGGTACTTTTAGTATGCTTTTTTTTTTAACAATCTGATATTACATGATATTGGTGTTTAACTTTATAACATTTGCTCCCAGTAAAACTGTTTCCTCAAATGTGTGTAGAGCTTGTACAACTGCTGTAGTTATTATTGTATTTGTTGCTTATTTGTTTAATATCTTGTTGCCTAATATATTATTGATATGGTATACTATATAGAAGAAAATCTGTGACAAACTAAGACAGTGTATTAAAAAGCAGAGATGTCACTTTGCTGACAAGGGGTCCATATAATCAAAGCTATGTTTTTTCCAGTAGTCATAAACAAATGTGAAAGTTGGACCATAGAAAAGGCTCAACACTGAAGAACTGATGCTTTCAAACTGTGTTACTGGCAAAGACTCTTGAGAGTTCCTTGGACAGCAAGGGGCTCAAACCAGTCAATCATAAAGGAACTCAACCCTGAATATTCATTGGAAGGACTGATGCTGCAGGTGAAGCTCCAATACTTTGGCCACATGTTGCAAAGAGCTGACTCATTAGAAAAGCCCCTGATACTGGGAAAGATTGAGGGCAGTTGGAGAAAGAAACAACAGATGATGAGGTGGTTGGATGGCATCACTGACTCAATGGACATGAGTTTGAGCAAACTCAGGGAATAGTGAAGGACAGGGAACCCTGGCATGCTGCAGTTCATGGAGTTGCAGAGTTGGACACGACTTAGCAATTGAACAACAAAAAATCTTGATTTATGGACATTTTCCAGAAAGGCAATGGCAACCCACTCCAGTACTCCTGCCTAGAGAATCCCAGGGATGGAGGAGCCTGGCAGGCTGCAGTCCATGGGGTTGTGAAGAGTTGGACACAACTAAAGTGAGTTAGCAGCAGCAGCAGCATGGACATTTTCTATATTTTAATTTTTTCTTCTGCCACAAAGCATCTTGTGTGTATGTACATCAATATGCATGTATATAACTGTTTCCTCCATCTTGGCAAAGGAATAGATTCCCAGAATTACAGTAATTGGATCCAAGGTACATTCAGTATTGCTTTTCAAGCAGGCTATCATAACTTTTATTTCCACATGAAAAAGTACTATTATTCCTACATATCTGATGAAAGGCATTTTAATCTGTTTTTAAAACTATAAATCTGATTAGGTAGGGATCAGCAAATGGCCGAATCTAACTAACCATATATTTCATAAGTAAAGTTTACTGCAACATGATCACACCAATTTACTTACTATTAACTGCAGATACTATGATGGAGACATCAGTTTGTTGACAAAGATCCATATAGTCAAACCTATGGTTTTTCCACTAGCCATTTATAGATGTGAGGGTTGGAATATAAAGAAGGCTGAGTGTCAAAGAACTGATGCTTTATTTATGTTTTTTAATTTTTATTTTTACTTTATTTTACTTTACAATACTGTATTGGTTTTGCCATACATTGACATGAATCCACCACGGGTGTACATGAGTTCCCAAACATGTACCCCCCTCCCACCTTCCACCCCATATCATCTCTCTGGATCGTCCCCGTGCACCAGCCCCAAGCATCCTGTATCCTGCATGGAACATAGACTGGAGATTCGTTTCTTACATGATAGTATACATGTTTCAATGCCATTCTCCCAAATCAGCCCACCCACTCCCTCTCCCTCAGAGTCCAAAAGTCCACTCTACACGTCTGTGTCTCTTTTGCTGTCTCACATACAGGGTCATCATTACTATCTTTCTAAATTCCATATATATGTGTTAGTATACTGCATTGGTATATTTCTTTCTGGCTTACTTCACTCTGTATAATTGGCTCCAGTTTCATCCATCTCATTAGAACTGATTCAAATGTATTCTTTTTAATGGTTGAGTAATACTCCATTGTGTATATGTGCAGCAGCTTTCTTATCCACTCATCTGCTGATGGACATCTAGGTTGTTTCCATGTCCTGGCTATTATAAACAGTGCTGCGATGAACATTGGGGTACATGTGTCTCTTTCAGTTCTGGTTTCCTCAGTGTGTATGCCTAGCAGTGGGATTGCAGGGTCATAAGGCAGTTCTATTTGCAATTTTTTAAGGAATCACCACACAGTTCTCCATAGTAGCTGTACTAGTTTGCATTCCCACCAACAGTGTAAGAGGGTTCCCTTTTCTCCACACCCTCTCTAGCATTTATTGCTTGCAGACTTTTGATCGCAGCCATTCTGACTGGTGTGAAGTGGTACCTCATTGTGGTCTTGATTTGCATTTCTCTAATAATGAGTGATGAATTGATGCTTTAGAATTGTGGTGTTGGAGAAGACAATTGAGAGTCCCTTGGAATGCAAGGATATCAAACTCAGTTAATTCTAAAGAAAATCAACCCTGAATATTCATTTGAAGGACTGAAGCTGAAGCTCCAACACTAAGGCCACCTGATGTTAAGAGCTGACTCGGGAAAAAACGCTGATGCTGGAAAGATTGGAAGCAAAAGTCAAGTGGGTGGCAGAGGATGAGATGGTTAAATCTCATCACCAACTCAATTGGCATGAGTCTGCGCAAACTCTGGGAGATAGTGGAGGATGTAGGAACCTGTTTTGCTGTTCCATGGAGTTGCAGAGTCAGACATGACTTAGGGACTGAACAACAATGACAGAATGACAAGATATGTCAGAGAGTTCATGTGGACTATAAAGCCTGAAATACTTATTACTTGGACTTTTACAGAAAAAGTTTACAAACTTCTAATAATTATTTTAATTGATTACCCTAATTGACTACTATTAATTTCCAATAACTTTATAATTGAATATATATTTGACTACCTTGATTAGGTCTTTAATTCCTTACCTATATCTTTTGTCAATATTTACATGATAAGGTTTTCCTGGTTATATTCTGAGATTATATGTAATTGATTGCAAATATTTTCTTAATACTTTATTTTCTATTGACTGTGCTTTTGAAATTTATGTTTTAATTTTTATAAATACTCCATTTTTTTTCTAAATAGCTACTCTTTCATGCTTGGTTAATATATCTCACTAATCCAAGGAAAGAGATTATAATTTAATGAAAAACCTCTTTTAATTCAATAAAATTTAATTTCAATGGTTTCTGATGAGTTATAAGAGTCCAATTTTATTTTCATTTGTGGTTTCATCTGGCTTTTGAAATAATCTGTTCATCTATTGAAATCACATATAAACTCAATCCCATATATACAACTTCTCTAAAGCCTTATAACATAACTCCATTTCATATGGTTAAAAAAATTACATGTAAAACCTAAACATGATGTTTTTCAATATTATTTCTACATATAGCCTTAAATTTTACTGAAGGCTGTTTTTCCCTATTGAAGTTCAGTTAAGTCACTCAGTCATGTCCAACTCTTTGCGACCCCATGAACCACAGCACGCCAGGCCTCCCTGTCCATCACCAACTCCCAGAGTACACCCAAACCCATGTCCATAGAGTTGGTGATGCCATCCAGACATCTCATTATGTGTCGTCCCCTTCTCCTCCTGCCCTCAATCCTTCCCAGCATCAGGGTCTTTTCAAATGAGTCACCTCTTCGCATCAGGTGGCCAAAGTATTGGAGTTTCAGCTTCAGCATCAGTCCTTCCAATGAACACCCAGGACTGATCTCATTTAGAATGGACAGGTTGGCATCTCCTCACAGTCTAAAGGATTCTCAAGAGTCTTCTCCAACACCACAGTTCAAAAGCATTAATTCTTCGGTGCTCAGGTTTCTTTATAGTCCAACTCTCACATCCATACATGACTGCTAGGAAAACCATAGCCTTGACTCGACAGACCTTTGTTGGCAAAGTAATGTCTCTGCTTTTTAATATGCTGTCTAAGTTGGTCATAACTTTCCTTCCAAGGAGTAAGTGTCTTTTAATTTCATGGCTGCAATCACCATCTGTAGTGATTTTGGAGCCCAGAAAAACAAAGTCAGACACTGTTTCCCCATCTATTTGCCATGAAGTTTTTATATAATTTAAATGTAAAATAGCATATAATTTTTCTACACAAGTAATATAGTTTATACATTTGTTACATAAATTCTGCTTTTGTGAATGAAAAAGACATTTATTTAATATACATTATTGACTCCCAAACACTTAGCATAATGTCTGGTATAAAATGAGCTTTTAATAGATTCATTTTCAAGCACTGTTATTGCATATCTAATATTTAACAATCTCTCAAGACCAAAAATACTGAAACACATTTTAAACCAGGCCTAAAAATATAATATGCTATAGGAAGTTGTTGCTGATAGGTACCTGAAAAAATTTAAAGGATTTTAAAATAAATTTCCACAAAGGAGGTTAAAATAACTTCCTTTTAATCACATAAAATAAAATATCTCTTATGAAGATAGAAGTTATTATTATAATAGCTATAAGTTTTGATCCCATATTTTGTGCCAGATGTGTGCTAGAAGCTTAATGGGAATTACACATGAAATTGTGTGCAGCTAAACACTAATTGGAAGAAGAAGGCGGGGCAGATTTGGTTATTAAAAAAATGGAGAAAGTGATACTTTAAATTTGGCAGCTGATTAACTGTATTAAGCAGATTAATAATAAAAAAAAATAAAACAGCTTGGAGACTGGTGACATTTTTCATCTTTGTCCAAGCATGTGTTGCTCCAGATGATACTAGATAGTGGGAAAAAACCTTTTAGGATAGTTATTACTGCATTCACCTGTGCATAAAATGTAGATTATCAGGTTTATAATATAATAAATAAGAAAGCTTGTAATCAATTGATTTTCATTGCATTATTTGTAGTATAAATATGTATATATTAAACATTTACATGTCATAAATATGATAATTTAGAAACCTCAGAAATCTAGTTTTCATCTTACATTTCATATTCTAGATGACAAAAAAGTTAGTATCATTAAACAATGTATTATAATGGAACATTTTGGAGGCATTATTTAGAAAGCTGTGAAAAACTGACATTAAAATTTAATTGTATTTTGGATCTGAGTCTTTTTAAGCAAAGTTAGATTTTAAAGAAGCCAGGATTGGTGAAGCATTTCACATAGAGTAAAATTTACAGTTTTATATTTTAATGTTTCATAAATGTATTTCATTACTTAACCACCATATATTCTCAAAATTTCCCATTTTTCAGTCAGTCTCCTCAATCCTATCTAAACCCTGTCAACCACTGATCTGAATACTTTCCAAATAGCAAGCATATGAATTGAATCATAAAGGAGTAGCACCTCTGGGATTCTTTCACTATTTTTGAGATCCATACCTGTCAGTATGTCGTTCCATTTGGTCTTACTTATTGCCAAGTACTATTCTACTGTGTAAATGTACCAAAATTAGTTTATCCATTTGATGGTTGAGGAACATTTAATTGTTTTCAATTTATGGTAACTACAAATGAAGCTATTATATATTCAAATACAGGTTTTTGTGGATATACATTTTTATGTCTCTTAGGTAAACAATTAGAAATAAGATTAGAGGGTAACAGAGTAAGTATATGTATAATTTTTGAGAGGCTTTACAAACATTTTTTTTCAAAGTAGAAATAGGATTTCAGGTACCTATCAGCAATATATAAGAATATAAGTTATATTATATTTCTACCAATGGTTGATATTTTGTAGTTATAGACATTCTGATAATGTTTAGTGATATCTCATTGTGGTTTTGTTTCTCATTTACTCAGTGCCTATTGGTGTGAACTGTCTCTTCATGTGTTTATTTGCAATTATCTTCTTTAGTGAAATGTCTGTTTAAAGTTTGTATCCAGCTGTTATTGTCTTTATCTTATATCGAATATTAAATTTCCATTTTCAGAGCCGTAGTCTGTGACTTGACTTTTCATTTTCTTAATGGGTTCTTTGAGGCAAAAAGTTAAATTTTGATGAACTATACTTAATCATTTTTCTTAAGATCTAAAATTATAAAATCTGTACTCAAACACACATACTTTGTAATTATTTTAGTGGGAAAACAAAGAGATCAAAAAGAGGAATTTGCTGAGTGTCAACTTCTCACTTATGCTCAAATACATGCCAAGACGTCACTGTCTTTTGTCACAGTAATAGAATGTTTGCGTACTATAAATTTATAAGTATATCTACAGTGTTAAACTTTAATTACTGCTATTTTTCAGAATATTCTAAAGATTCCAATTATAAATTCATAAGATTTGGTGGGCATAATGTATACTTTTATTTTTTATATATTTTACAGTATAATAAACACAGGCTCAGGGTGTCAAATATCTTGAGTCTAAAATTTCAAGAAGTCATTTGAAAGACACACAGCTTTGGGAAATTTATGTATATTTGCAATATTTTAATCTGTTAAATAAGATGTTTCTAATTATCAGAGTTCTGCATGATCACAGTAATATATATATATATTTTTGGCCTGACACATGTAACCCAAAGGAAATATTTAACAGTTCAATTTATTAAGTAGTACGTTCTATCACATTTAAAAGCATTTGTCTTGACAACTTTATGATCATTTAAAATAATCCACAAAAATTGAAAGAAAAATGCTTTTATTTAATTACCTCAAATCATTCACTATAGCAAATATTTCCTTTTATTCAGTATATCAAATATTCCATTACAAAAAACTACCAATACCTGTTAAATACTGTACACTTTCTTAGACACAACATTCTACAATATAGATAATACAGCCAATATTTTATAAATAATTTAAATAGGATATAAGCTATAAAAATATTGGATCACTATGTTATTCATCTGAAAATAATATAATATTGTAAATCAATATACTTCAATAAAAATTGTAGATTTGAATGGAAAAAGATCAGATCTACATTGCAACACATGATCTATGATAATGCCAGATATGAGACATTTTTAAAGCAATATTGGAAGCAGCATAAGAGAGGGACGATTTTATTCCTTCTGAGTAATAAATTCACATTGCCTATGTCCATAGAAAAAGAGGAACCTTTGTTTAACTGCAACAGCAACAACCCTATGTAAAATCTTATCAATCACCTATACCTCACTGTTGTGATATAGTAGATAACTTCCAATCCATGCTGATTAAAACTCTATATATATTTATAAGATAAAGCTTATTTAAAAATTTCAAACATATAGCAAAGATGAAATAATTTTATAAGGAATATCTATATATTCCAATCTGAATTCTAATGTTAACATGTTACCATACTTGCTTTATCACCTGTATGTATACTCATAATTCTATTCCTGTATTTGTCCACCTTATTTTCTGGAGCATATTACAGTAAATTAAAGACTGTCAATATGCTTACTCCTAAATATTTCAGAATCCTTTTTTTAATTAGAATTCAATAAATGTTGATTTTTTTTTCTTTTGGTGTAAAATTGAATATAAAAAAGTTCACAAATATTAAGAGTATGCTGGCTGACTTTATATACATACTTAAATGCATGAGCGGCCCTTGGACTGCAAGGAGATCCAACCAATCCACTCTGAAGGAGATCAGCCCTGGGATTTCTTTGGAAGGAATGATGCTAAAGCTGAAATTCCAGTGCTTTGTCCACTTCATGTGAAAGGTTGACTCTGATGTTAGTAGGGATTGGGGGCAGGAGGAGAAGGGAATGACAGAGGATGAGATGGCTGGATGGCATCACTGATTCAATGGACGTGAGTCTGAGTGAACTCCAGGAGTTGGTGATAGACAGGGAGGCCTGGCATGCTGCAATTCATGGGGTCGCAAAGAGTCAGACACGACTGAGCGACTGAATTGAACTGAACTGAACTGAACTATGTATATACATATGTTTTTAAGATCTTGTATCTTCTTCTACTAATTAATTAAATTGCACCTTAAAATATTTACTATGAAATATTTTATCAATGTTCAATTATCAATATGCCAAATTTACACTGTGATTTCTTCTTTGAATACTGCATTATTTTGAAGTTTAAGTATTGAGATTTAAATGTGTTTATTATTTCAACTGCATTTTTATCAGATAGCCAATTCAGATACTTGCTGTTATTTGAACATTGTTAAGATTTTCTTTATAGCCTAGCCCATGTTAAAAGTGCTCATGTAATTGAAAACCATCCATGTTTCTATGCATTAAATGTAGTGATTTACATATGGTACCTTCAATCATTTTTATTATTTTGTTTCATTTGTCTAGTGTTTGTGAGTTAGTTGCTCAGTCGTGTCCAACATTTGCCACTCCATAGACTATAACCCACCAGTCTCTGTTCATGGAATTCTCCAGGCAAGAATACTGGACTGGGTGGCCATTTCCTTCTCCAGGGGATCTTCCCTATCCAGGGTAAACCCACGTCTCCTGAACTGCAGACAGATTCTTTATCAGCTGAGAAAACAGGCAAGCTCACAACTGTCTAAATTCTTACCAATTTTTGTTTCTGATCTATTACCAAGAGCTATTAACATTCCCTCATTCCCACTGCATTTTAATCAGATATCATTGTAATCACTTTTTTTCCCCTTTCCTTCGTATAGTGTTGACTATTATTAGCTAAATGTTACATTTGGATAGTTATAAGTTTTTAAGTAATATTTTATTTTTGTTGTTTTTCTTCAGTCACTCAGTCATGTCTGACTTCTTGCAACCCCATGGACTGCAGCACCCTTGGCTTTCCTGTCCTTCACCATCTGGAGTTTGCTCAAACTCATGTTCATTGAGTCAGTGATGCCATAAACCATCTAATCCTCTGCCCTCCCCTTCTGCTGCTTTCGATATTTCCCAGCATCAGGGTCTTTTCCAATGAGTAGGCTCTTCATATCAGGTGGCCAAAGTATTGGAACTTCACCTTCAGCATCAGTCCTTCCAATGAATACTCAGAGTTGATTTCCTTTAGGGCATGGTCTTCCCTGATAGCTCAGTTGGTAAAGAATCCAGCTGCAAAGCAGGAGACCCAGTTCAATTCCTGGGTCAGGAAGATCCACTGGAGAAGGAATAGGCTACCCACTCCAGTATTCTTGGGCTTCACTTGTGGCTCAACTGCTGAAGAATCCGCCTGCAATGCGGGAGACCTGGGTTCGATCCCTGGCTGACAATTTACAGCCTTGACCTGAACCTTTCCCAATTTGGAAGATCTCCTGGAGAAGGGAAAGTCTACCCTCTATAGCATTCTGGCCAGAATTCCATGGACCATTGAGTCCAGTCATAAAGAGTTAGACACGACTGAGAGAGTTTCACTTTCACTTGGGCTTCCCTGGTGGCTCAGATGATAAAGAGTATGCCTGTAATGCAGGAGACCCAGGTTCAATCCCTGGGTTGGGAAGATCCCCTGAAGAAAATGGCAATCCACTCCAGTATCCATGTCTGGGAAATCCCATGGATGGAGGAGCTTGCCATGGGCTCACAAAGAGTCAGACACAATTGAGCAACTTTCACTTTCTTTCACTTTCCTTTGGGACAGATTAGTTTGATCTCCTTGCAGTCCAAGGGACTCTCAAGAGTCTTTTCCAACACAATTTGAAAGCATCTATTCTTTGGAGCTCAGCCTTCTTTATGGTTCAAATTTCACATACATACATGACTACTAGAAAAACCATAGCTTTGACTATACGACTTTTGTCGGCAAAGTAGTATCTCTGTTTTTTGATACACTAAGTTTGTCCTAGCTTTTCTTCCAGGGAGCAAGTGTCTTTTAATTTCATCACTGCAGCCACTGTCTGCAGTGATTTTCAAGTCCAAGAAAATAAAGTCTGTCACTGTTTTCATTGTTTTCCCATCTATTTGCCATGAAGTAATAGAACTGGATGTCATGATCTTTTTTTGAATGTTGAGTTTTAAGCCAGCTTTTTCACTCTCCTCTTTCACCTTCATCAAGAGGATCTGTAGTTCCTCTTCACTTTCTGCCATAAGGGTAGTGTCATCTGTGTATCTGAGGTTATTAATATTTCTCCTGGCAATCTTGATTCCATCTTGTGTTTCATCCATCCTGGCATTTTGCATGATGTACTTTGCAGAGGAGTTAAATAAGCAGAGTGACAATATGCAGCCTTGACATACTTCTTTCCCAATTTGGAATCAGTTTGTTGTACCATGACTGGTTCTAACTGCTGCTTTTTGACCTACAGAAAGATTTCCCAGGAGGCAGTTAAGGTGGTCTGGTATTCATATCTCTTGAAGAGTTTTCCACAGTTTGCTGTGATTTATACAGTCAACAGCTTTTGCATAGTCAGTGAAGCAGAAGCAGTTTTTTTTTTTTTTTTTTCTGGAAGTCTCTTGCTTTTCTAGATCCAGTGGATGTTGGCAACTTGATCTCTGGTTGCTCTGCCTTTTCAAAATCCACTTGTACATCTGAAAGTTCTTGGATTTCACACTATTGAAGCCTGCTGAAGGATTTTGAGCATCACAATGCTAGCATGTGAAATGAGTGCAATTGTGCAGTAATTTGAACATTCTTTGGCATTGCCCTTCTTTGGAATTGGAATGAAAACTGACCTTTTCCAGTTGTGAACAATCCCTCATTCTCACTGCATTTTTAGCAATTATCTTTGTAATTATGTTTTTTGTTTGCTTCACATATTTTGACTTTTATTAGCTAAATTTTACACTTGCATGTGTGCATGCATGTGTATGTGCTAAGTTGCTTCAGTCATGTCCAACTCTTTTGCGACTCCATGGACTGTTGGCCACCAGTCTCTTCTGTCCAGGGGATTCTCCAGGCAAGAGTACTGGAATGAGTTCTCATTTCCTCTTCCAGGGGATCTTCACATCCCAGGGACCAAAGCCACATCTCCTCCGTCTCTTGCACTGTAGGTAGGTTTGTACCCACTGAGCCAGCTCGGAAACTTACACTTGTGTCGTTATAATGTTTGCAGTAATTTAATATTTTATTTAATTGTATGTATTTTCTTCATTTTGATACTTAATAATATCAGTAATTCTATTACTAATATTATTTGATTACTTTATTATTTTTTATTCTTTTTATTGCTTTATTCTAATATTATTTTTTATTTTATTACTAATATTATTATTATTACTAAGATTATTTTACTAATATTAATACAACTCATTCAGCATTATTTGGTTTATATTTTTTAACCTGAGGTATATGTGGGCGGGTAGGTATGTATGTGTGTATGTATCACCTATCTGCCTGTCCATGTATCTTATATTCCATGTCTTTAAATGTTTATCATTTTGATTTGGATTTGTCTTTAGTAATTTGAATATTAGGTAATTTACATCTTATTTCAGTTTTTATTTACCTTTATTAAATATCATGGTGTTTGTATTTATTATCGCTAATGTAGTATTAATAATTTATACATCTTACCTTGTATGACTATCACTCTTTTTCCATATAGTTTTTCTCCTAATGGATTGATCAAGTTTTCTTTTTTCTTTTACTTGTTACCTAGTCCACTCTACGCTAAAGATTTGGAATGTCTACATCTATCATTTTTCTTTTCATGTTTATCTTTTAAAAATACATGCAGAATTTTCTTAAAGGTGAAAATCTAACTAGTATCTAGTCTCTACAGTCAAAATCTTTAAATCTGTTCATTATGTCCTGTGACCCTCATGAGGGGTTTCCCAGGTAGCACTGGTGGTAAAGAACCCTCCTGTCAATGCAGTAGACATGAGAGATGTGGGTTTGACCACTGGGTCTGGCAGATCCCCTGGAGTAGGCACGGCAACCCCCTCCAGTATTCTCGCTTGGAGAATCCCATGGACAGGAGAGTTTTGTACACTACAGTCCATGGGATCACAAAGAGTCAGACATTCCTGAAGTGACTACGCATTCATGCAGCCTCATAAGGGTGCATATTACATTAATGACATCATTTTCCACCTCCAGAATTAATCTTTTAAAATTCCTCTATACTGAGCAATTTATTTTCTCCAAATTTCTTCTGAAATTTTATTCCTTCTATCTGGATTCATTGTTGCTTTTGTTGAAGTGCCATCTTTAGCAGTTCATGTAGTTCAGTTGTCTTAGTGCTTTATGCTGATTTTTACTGAAAATTGTTTGTTTGCATTTAAATCAAACTAGAGGTTATTTGGGTATTTGACTCTAAGTTGGTAACATTTTGTATGAGCACTCTAAAGACATTATTTTATATTTTTTTGGCTTACATTTTTTCTTTTAAGAAATATTCTATCAGTCTCCTAATCTGCATTTTCTTTGGAGCTGCCTTTAACTTGATTTCTTCTGTCCTACCTGACTGTTGACACTCGTTTGCATTTACTATTGTTGCCCAAAACCATGTTTCCTTAGCCTGAGGACTCAGGTTTTTCATTATTTCTTAAATATTATTTTAATATTACTTCTTCCCTAGCCTCTCCATCTAGAGTCTTTATTATATGCTTCAAGTCTTCTGTTCCTTCTTTTTAAAAGACTCTGTAGCATGATCATTTGAATCAAGTAATCTCATTTTTTCAAACTCTTCCAAATTTCCCAGAGAACTTGGATCTAAAACACAGATCTTGGCTATGAATTGCAAGTCAGGGTCTGGTTATTTGCTCATTTGCACACTTCATCTCTCCTCACATCTCTTTCTCTACTTACCTTCAAGCATGACAATCTCAATCACACAGATTTAAAATGAGAAAGACATTACCAGAAACATCAATTTTGGACTAAATTAAATGTGTTACAAGTAGAGAAGACTATAGTTACTCAATAGAAGTAGTTATTTAATGTCTGGAGGAGGGCATGGCAACCCACTCCAGTATTCTTGCCTGGAGAATCTCCAAGGACAAGAGAGCCTGGTCCATGGGGGTCGCAAAGAGTCAGACACGACTGAGCAACTAAGCACAGGACAGCACAGCACACATACCACAGTTATTTAATGATTGATACTTAATTTGGAAGATGAATTAATTAAACAATAAACTAATAAACTGCAGAAATTACATAAGATGTCATGTTTTATCTTTTTGGTCATGAATAGCACCTTGTACATTTTAAGCGCTCAATACTGACTCAGAGAAATGTAATTGATTTTGATAGAATAGAATTTTTAACGAAAACTGTCTGTAGGTAGCAGGAAACGTGAGAATTTTAAAGGCCACAAATGTAGTTACTACAGGAAAATTCACTAAGCTTTGTGCATTTTTTAAATTGAAATAGAGCTAACATTCTGTAAGTGCAAGGTATGTATCATTAAACTTTGAATTTTCCCAAAATATTCGACTAGTAAGTGTAATATTATGAGAAAAGCAAATAAAAATCAAAATAGATCAGTCTTTGAGATGAGATAGACTTACCTTACTTTCTTTTCTATAGAAAATAATGAAATTTATATTATCCCATAGTTCAAACTTCGCTGCATAAACTGTACTGCAATTACCATAAAAACGTACAGTGCCTAATAAAAGTGAATCCATTGTTTGGAATAAAACTTGCCTTTTATTGAAGTCAGAGTCATCACATTTCTTCTACCAAACTTCTTGAATAATAAGGATTTCTACTTTCTTTAATGTTCTGAGAATTTTCTTTCTGAATAATATAAAGGCTTATATTATCATGCAGAGGAAAAGGTATAGGCTTCTATTGTGAATGTGCTGCAATATTCCATTTAAATGAAGTTGATTCAGCACAAGTTCTCTAGATACTAGCAATTTTAGTTTGAATAAATGTAAAATGTTTGCCTGGGTTGAGGCTCACATTATATACAAGCTTTCTATCATGAGAGAACTTCTTGGGAATTTTTTTTTTTACAATACATTTGGAAAGAAAGACTGAATAAAAAGATATTATTACTTTTTTTTTCTTTTGTGGATGTGATATAAATATATTTAAATACAACTTTGGTGATTAATAAATAGTAGTCATGGATTCAAGAGGCTTCTATTGTTTAATACTTTAAGCCCTCACATTTTTGTATAAAATTAATTTGAGTTTTGAATATGTGTAAGGGTTTATAAAGTCATTAAATTCAGAATATTTTGAACACTTCTTTATGTGGTATCATTCAAACCCATATAAATTATTAAATCTAATGCCTAATTATTTATTTAGCATAATAATAAAAATGATTGGGATGTTTTGAAAGCAATTTTTTCTCATTACTGAATATAACCAACTTCATCCACATTGAGACATGAATATCTAAAAACACTAATGTATGGAATGCAGTGAATATAAGTAAAAAGAAAATCACAAGAGTATGTTTTAAAAATAATAAAGTGAGAATGAGATCTCTCATACAAAAATCTATTTCTTTAAGGGGAAATTTACCTGTTTCAAATCCCACATTAGGTTGAAAGTTTAATACTAGATAAGACATACTCTGTGTTAAATATTTTTTAATCCCACTAGTGGTATTATATATAGTGCCAGCTGAAACATGAACTTTTGTGTCAGAAATTTCAAAAGTTCACTAATTACATGAATTTTAGTAAGTTAATCTCCCCCTGATCAACTATACATCCTTAAATTTAATAAAAATATTAGTACTATTTCAAAGGATTGTTGTGGAGTTTCATTGAGATAATATTTATAAACACAAAACAACACTATGTACAGATTAAATAGTACCTCCTAATATTTTTTTTTAAATCCACTCTGTCAGTTTATTCTTGGAAAAGGCATACAATTAGTCCATATTACATACATCAAGAAAAATAAGAGGGAGAAAGTTGAATTGTGTAAATCTGAGAGCCTCAGAGGGAATACTGAGTTGTTATGTATTTCAAAGTAGGAAAATGCTCGTAGCAGGCTCTGCTGTTCTCATATAGAAAAGAGAACTCTGCTTCTGTTTATGGGGACCTCTGTGGTCAATTAAACATATACTCCAATGTTTCCCTTCTTGTGAAATTAAATATGACCACATTGCAGAGCACTTGGCAATGGTAAGTGTTGGAAGCAGTCTTTCCTATAGCCTCATTAAAAGACAGCTTTCACTTATTTTTTCCTTCTTCCATCTTCACGTCTGAAAATATAGCAGTCATTACAGAGAGGCAACATATATTGAGACAGCCTGGAACCTGGGACCTGGGACTCTACTACAACACATACACCTGGACACAAGTCTCCTCAAACTAACTACAGAGAAACTATAGCAGACTAAAAGTAATTGTGGGTATGGGCAGTTGGGACAAATTGTGGACAATATATAAAAGGACCAAGAAGCCCAGCTGCCACTTCTAAAATGCCAAGAGCAAAAGTGGGGCACTGAATATGCTCCTGCATTGAACACCACCAAAGGAGTGGGCAAACCACCTAGGTCATCCCACTGGCCTGACCCCTGGACACCTGGACACCTGGACACCTGGACACACCTTGCTCTCATCCGATATAGGGAACCAGCTCATCCCCATTTGGAGAGTGACTGCATGAGCAAGGAAACCCGTTACATATTCTTGCCCACTGCTGTGTCAAGGGCCCCAATAAAGCCTTGTCTGAATTTCGTGTCTGGCCTCTAATCAATTTCTATTGATTAAGAAAGTCAAGAACCCTGGTCAGTAACAGTATTAAGATGGAAAATTACAATACAAATGCTGGACAAAAGATGAAATCTGAGTCCTTGTTAAGACAAAGTGGCAGAGATGAACTATCTATAGCTAGACCTCATTTTATGGTAGTAAAGCATATATCTCTGTGATAAAGCCACTGTAAAAGTTCCTTTCATCTTGTACAGTTAAAAGTAACCTGAACTGACACAAAACTGATGGATGAAGAAAACAGTAAAGGTGCAAAGATACCCCATCCATACCAAAAATGTAACCTTTTGTTTTATTAACAGTACTCTGGGGACTTCTCTGACAGTACCATGGTTAAGACGTCACCTTGCAATGCAGCGGGTATGGATTCGATCCCTGGTGGGAGAGCTAAGATCCCACAGGCTTTGTGGCCAAAAAATTAAACAAACAAACAAACAAACAAACATAAAACAGAAGCAATATTGTAACAAATTCAATAAAGACTTTAAAATGGTCCTCGTTTAAAAAAAAAAAAAGTACTATTTCATCCTTACGATCTTCCTTTGTCATTTGAAATTATTTCTATTGTTTTCTCTAACATCTTAGTCATCTCTTTTCCATCTTCTTTACTGCTTTACTGTCTACTTGATCATTCAGGTTTACAGCAGACAGTTATTGAAGTAGCCCACAATGTATTATGTGTCCCTGTCTCCATACTCATGTATAGCTTCTTCCCAGATCAGCTGTGATTGACCATGTGACTTTCTTTGGCCAAATATTTTAGCAAATATCATTCAAGCAGAAGCTTGAAAAATATGGGCATTGAAATCATCTCTTTTTTTGATTTTGGAATCACATTCCCATGTAAAGAATCCCAAGCTAGCCTGATCAAAATGTGTGGCCTGGGAAGTAGCTAGGACCAACTCTCAATCAAATTAATAAGGTTATTTTAAAACATCTAGACCAAGACACAGTGCTGAGTAATCTCATCTGAAACCAGCCAAAAGAACACCTAGCTAAACTCAATACAAATTGTTGACATGGATGAAAGCAAACAAAATTACTGTTAATTTTAAACTATTTAATTTGGGTGTTGTTTACTACACAGAAACAGGTAATACAAGTTGCATAAATGTTTTTGATGTTCTTCCATTATATGGCTATATTCTCTTGCCATCACTCCCAGATAGATATCATCAAATTATACTTCTCATTCAATCCTCCAGACCCTCACTTCCAGTCCTCTTTTCAGTATCCCTTCTAAGAGAATATTACCTATGTGGGGACTTCAAGCTAAACAGTTTTGTTGTTTTTGTTGTTGTTCAGTCACTCTGTTGTGTCCAACTCTTTGCAACCCCATGAACTGCAATATGCAAGGCTTCCCAGTCCTTCACTATCTCCCATAGTTTGAAAAACTCATGTCCATTGAGTTGACGATACCATCCACCCTTCTCATCCTGTGTCACCACCATCTCCTCCTCCCTTCAATCCTTCCCAGTACCAGGACATTTTCCAGTGAGTTTGCTCTTTGTTATCAGGTGGCCAAAATATTGGAGCTTCAGTTCCAGCATCAGTCTTTCCAAAGACTACTCAGGGTTGATTTCCTTTAGGATTGACTGGTTTGATATTGCTGTCCAAGGGACTTTCAAGAGTCTTTTCCAGAACTGCAGTTCCAAAGCATCAATTTTTTGGCACTCAGCCTTCTTTGTGCTCCAACTCTCACATCTGTACATGACTACTGGAAAAACCACAGCTTTAAGCATATGGACCTTTTTGGGCAAAGTGATGTCTCTGCTTTTTAATACACTGTGTAGATTTGTCATAGCTTTTCTTCTAAGGAGCAACATGATAGCCGCTGGTCCAGCAAAAATCCTAAGAAGTGAATAAATCCTGAACAGTTAATAATCTGTTCTCATGAGCTGCTACATGATAGCTGTAGCATAACACTTTCTGCAGAGCCCTTCATTTCTCTGACAGAATGCCCAGTGCCCTGTTAATGTAATGAGGTCCCACAGTGCTCGGTCCATTTCTTTCCTCTTCACTGTTGTATTTTTAGTGGTGCCACAGTGCTCAACTTACATAATGCAACTTATAAAAATGTATTAAGTGAAAGAAAGAAGGAATACATGAATGTTGATGTTTCCCTGCTTTCCAGGGCAGCACCAAGGGCTAGAGAGTGTCTGAAATTAAACATCTCCATCCTTCTGTTCTGTAAGACTCACATAAAAACACTTGGGGAAGATGTTGAAATGTATTTGTGTAGGTTGAAAATGCATAGCTGGTGAGTTTGATTTGACCTGTGTTGAAAAACACTATTTTAAATTATGTATCCTGGGTATATACATATTAGTCAAAAAGAGGTGGCATTGAGAAGACATTTAAAACAGTTTTTAAACCACATTATGCAAAGGCCATGCCTGCATTAATGTTGAAACAAGTAAGCTTCACAGATACTCAATTGCACACCTAGTTAACTGGCAAAGAAGAAATTGGAAGTAAATGATGATGGATGCATAACCCAGTCTTTTTCAACTGCTCTATCATTTGTAGTCTGAAGTATTTGAAATAAAGTGATGTTGATTACTGTAAAAAAGTTACTTAAACAAGCTATAATTTTCTGAAGATTGACTATAGAATAGGAAGTCAACAGGAAATTCAATGAATAAAAGCACATCTTAGAAACTTTGGGAGAATAATTCCAACATAATTGCACATGGTCTGAGCTCCCATGAAGTTGATGCTGAGATATTAGTGCCTGTGCATGCAAGTTAAATGATACAGTTTCTTTCATAAACAGTTAAAATATTATTTACTAAATAACCATACTTTCAGGCTTCTAAGATGAGTATTAAAAGTTTTGGGTCTCTGAAACTCATTTGCAATAAGTAAAACAATTGAATTATAATTTAACTGGTAGCATTTGATTCCATCTTAGTAAAGACTCAAAAATAATGGCATTATTAATGTGATAAACTACAGCAATGGTGTTATTCCATAGCAGATACCATTTTGCAAATGGGAGATAAAAATATAAAAAGTCATTTTTTTCAAAATCCTGACCTGGAACAGCAAAACTAAAAAGTCAAAGGTAATAAATATTATATTAGACTTAAAATTGTAAGGTCAAGAGGACTAAAAATATTATTACAGTGCTTAAAATATTTGGTGTTTCCATTGTGGTGTTTTCTAAATACTCTAAGTATTTGGTGTTTCCAATATGATTCTAAGGCATCAGAGTAAGTATTCACAAAAACGTGTTTGTATTGTGGATGCAAAAAAATTAACATCACTTAATTGGTTTTGTACACCATCCAATTTTACAAGGATTAAGTCGTAATCCACTACATCCCTGAACACAGTGCAGACTGAAAGGATTTCAGGGTGAAAAACAAGATGAGACACTCTGTACTTTGGAAGAGCATGAACTTAGGTGGTTAGATGGATACCTCAGGAACAATTTGAATGTCCCCTGATATTTGTGTATTCCCATATTAAAAATATAATAGAAGGTGCTAAAATCATTAACATGAATGTCTGTTCTTTGTTTCAACAGTAATCTTTTATCAACATGTATGTTTGATTGCATACATTTCCAAGTCAAAGATCATATATATACTGGCTTCTCCCCTAGTTCTTCAGAGCAGTTTCCTCAATGCTGAGTAGTTATCTTCCAGGCTACAGTCCTCAGCAAGAACCTGAATAAAACAAACTCACAACTCTTCTGCTGGATTTTTTTCTAAGTAGACAATGCATATAATCAATCAACATTCTACAATTTTTTTTTTTTTTGCCACAAATTTTCTAAAGGCTTATCTTACAGAGAAAGAGAAAACAAGTCTGAAATTAAGTTGATGTTCAAAAGCATGAGCATGAGCAACTAAGATAAATAATATTTTTAAAAAATGTGGTCCACAAATCATATCCATAACAATTGCCTGGCAAGCCTGTTAAAAATGAAGATTCTTTGACTGTGACCCAAACCTACAGACACAAAATTTATGGATAGAAACTCAAACTCTTTATTTTCAACAAGCTTTTCAGCATGTTTTATGCATACTAAAGTTTGAAAGAAATATTTTGTAGGAAAGGAAAAAAAAAGATTATCCAAAAAATATAATAAACATAGGATGTTACACCATAATTTTAGTCATTCACTAAGCTGTGTCTGACTCTCTGTGACCCCAAAGATGGCAACATGCCAGGCTTACTTGTCCTTTGCTGTCTCCTGGAGTTTGCTCTAACTCATGTCCATTGAGTTGATGATGCTAGGAAATTGTTAATAATAAGTATGCTGAATAGGCACTTAAAATTGTAATGCTTTCCTATGGAAATCTATTTAAAATGTGGATATATTTCAACTGAGTCATGAATAATTGTTCACTGAAAGAGTGGTGGTACAGAGAGCTATGTAATATTCAACTGTATGTATTGTTGATAAATCTAATGTAACACTATATTTCATTCCCACTGAGTAAAGTTGAAAATTCTAATATAAATTGCCTTTTTTTAGGAAGATTTACATATACTTCACATATTTTATCCAGTTTACAGCCTATGCATTTTGTCAATATGAAGTTATCTAGAGCACCAAAATTTCATTAGAAAAATTAACAGCTATAATATTTGTCATATTTTAAAAACAAAATTATAGTCATAAATTAGAGTATTTTATATACACATATATTTGTTGTCTAAAACTAAATATTAGCAATAAAGTTATAGTTAACTTATTAACATCAATTAATGTGCTAACTTGAAACCAGAGAACTATTAATATATGTGTTTCTTAAATAAACAATATAGTAGTACATCAAAAAACATAATTTAAAAATTGAAATTTGTCTTCAGTTAATCAATTACATTTTGCTTAACTACAAGATTATTGTCTGAATTAGAACAAATAGCCCTGATTTTCTTTACTCATCCTCAATTGTTTGCTATTTTGTTGTAGTAAATAGATAATCATTATTATTTACATACACCATTGAAATATTTCAATAAGAATTTGAATATCCAGCACATTTTGGAGAAAATGCAATCAAAAGTAATTTTTATATGAATTGATTATTTTTAAATACAAATTTAATCTTTTCTTTACCTAACTGCATATGTTACTATTTTAAGTTTTAGTAGGGGAGAAAATATTTAATGCACATGCTATAAGACTTCTCTACAATTCAGAAGATTTAAATTAGCATAGAAAAGAGTCAAGAAAACAAAAATAAAAACCAAGTGAGGAAAATAAAACATCTCTAGTCTACTTTTCTTGAGTGAAAAATTATTGGTACCACATATATGTTGGTACAATATATCTCTCATTTTCCTGACCAGCTTCCAGGAAGAGAATATCTTCTCAGGTCAAGATTATACAAAGGTTACATATTAGCTATGAATTGGTTCAGACAACTTTCTAACCATTTAAAATTGCTCCAAAATACATAAAAGCCATGGTTGTTCAAGGGAAAGCTCTTTTCTAAGTTTGCTATGTTCTTGATTTATGAAGTAGAGTAGCTAAAAGGATGTTTACATTTAAACAAAATGAGTCTTTTTTTAATCTTGAACTTATTTAGTAGAATTCTTACAAGAACAAGCCTACAAATAAAAGAAAAATGACAGACATAAGTAAATATTGTTACACTTAAATAAATATGTCTTTTTTGATACTTAAAAGAAATTGATTTAATATAAATTAGGACTAAAGCAAGTGCCAAAGTCATTTTTGCAAAATTATGCTTTTGTTGATTGTCTTTTTCTTATATTTGCAATGGTAATTTTCTTATATTGTGTTAGTTATAAATATGTATACAAATATACATGTACAAACACACAGAAAGGAAAGCACTAGAGTCTTGTTATTTTACATTTAAACTTTCTATGAAAAGATATTTTTCTCTTTTCTTATCATCAGAAAATCTCACACATCTATACTGTAATTACCACACTGAACAAATTTTGCCTCTCTATGGAGAATTCTGTTTTGTCATAGCAGATAAAATAGATCCTTGAGCTTTTAGCAATTGTCATAACACTCTAGTCTTGCATGTCATTTGGATGAATATTCATGCCAAAAATTTAAGTTAAAATTTATTTTTTTTAAAAAACCTCAAAGTATATTTTATATTTCATTTCCGGTTTTCCACTACAAAGATGGAAAAAATCTTATTTTGTGTCAAAAATAATAAAATAAAAAATACATTTTACATGTTACTTCTCTCTGGTTGTAACTGACTCCATGCAGTCACTCCAAAGTTGATTTATGAGAAAATGATACCGTTGAACTGTGAAAGGAAAAATTACACCAGATGGAGTTAAATAGCTAAGGAAGACCTTGTCATGACTATTACAATAAGGAAGAAGAATTGAACTCAATTCCATTAAATAAAGAGAAGAACTTTTAAGTTCCTGGGTACAGTAGTGAAAAAAATACTGGAGGACCTTAGAAAAGAGTTTGGTCACTGTGGTTAGGTCATCTGCATGTGCTAACTAGTGCTTGGGGAAAGCTAAGCTCCTTCAGGCAGATAGCAGCCCTATGTTTCTTGATGACTGCATTTCAAGGCGATGGCTCCCAGGTACTTGAGAGAAATTTTAGCAAGTTATAAAACTGGCCAAAGGACTGGAGGTTTACATCTTAAAAGGGTGGAGAAATAATTTACAATAAAATGTTGTCTTAGACAATGATTTAAAAAAAGGGAGGGAAGGGTCCAGGGTCACGAAGAAGCCTATGTAAAGTTTAGTCAAGCAGGCAATCACGGCTACAATAGGAGAGAGGTCTCTAGTCTACACTGCAGGTTCATTTAAGTGCTACCTATGGTTTCTCCAACAATCATGTACAGATTGGAGAGGTGGTCCATAAGGAAGGCTGAGCACTGAAGAACTGATGCTTTTGAAGACTAGAGCAGTGGTGCTAGAGAAGACTCTTGAGAATTCCTTGGACAGCAAGGAGATCAAATCAGTCAACCCTAAAAGAAACAAACCTGACTATTGATTGGAAAGACTGTTGCTGAAGCTGAAGCTCCAATACTTCTGTTATCTGATGTGAAGAGCTGGCTCACTGGAAAAGACCTTGTTGCTGGGAAAGATTGAAGATGGGAGGAAAAGGCAGTGGCAGAGGATGACATGGTTAGGAAGCATCATTGACTCAACGGACAGGAATTTGAGCAAACTCTGGGAGATAGTGGAGGATGGAGGAGCCTGATGTGCTACAGTCTATGGGGTCACAAAGAATTGGATACAGTTTAGCAACTGAATAACAACAAATAATACTGGAGGGAAATGTATCCATAAGATAGGTTGGATGCCTTATCCTTGAGGTCCATTCCTCCACTGTTTTGCCTTTTAAGTCAAATAGTTTGTCTTCTCCAAGAAACTTTAAAGTACTACCTCCACTCTTCCCCAGTCTGACTTAGACAGACTTTGTCTGTTCCCAGGTAATCCAGCAGTATCTCTTTCAAAATACGTGTCATCAGAGATTTAATTTGGGGAGGCAATTTTGTCTTCCCCATCACACTTCAGCCATTTCTAGGACAAGATGTTGTGATTTTTTATCTCTGTTATCCAAGAAACAAGCTAAGTGTCACAAATAGTCAGTACATAATGAACACTGCTAAATAACAGGAACATATTTATTTCAAAGTAAATAGTTTAAAGTCAGCTGGGGCTTTGCAGGTGGCACTAGTGGTAAAGAACCCACCTTCCAATGCAGGAGACTTAAGAGACAAGGTTTCAATCCCTATCCCTGGATCTGGAAGATCCCCTGGAGGAAAGCAAGGCAATCCACTCCAGGATTCTTGCCTGGAGAATCCCATGAAGAGAGGGGCCTGGTGGACTGCGGTCCATGGGGTCGCAAGGAGTAGGACATGACTGAATCAACTTAGCACACATAGGATAAAGAGAATCATCGATGGACAAAAGGTTATACAAAGTCCCTTAAATCTTGAATCTTAAAGCATTTATTCTGTTTCTTTGAGCAGTAAGGCCAACCCTATTAGAGAGCATTATAAATGAAAAATATGCAAATTAAAAAAATAGCCCAGATTTAATGGGGATTATAACAAAATCGAATATGAGCTTAACTTTGAATTTCTTGGCTTTTATGTTTAACTTAAATCCAAGATACCATTTGAAAGTTAGTATCTTTTGGAATGCAAATCAGCACCAATACTGCTGAGCATAGTGAAAATGAATGAAAATGATAGCAGAAAAAACTTTACAAATTATACAGAATCCTGTTTTAAATCCTTTTTTATGTTTTATTATTATTATAATTAATGGCATACAGACTAAATCTTACTTATCAACAGTAAATGACAAACAAGATTTTTCCATTGCATTTATTAATTGCAGACAATCACAAATTTGAAAGCTGATTTTAATTTTAAATAATTATTAAATCTTTCATTAATAACATGTAGAAGCCCAAATGATTATTTTTAATAACTATTTTTCATGAAATTTCACTTTCTTCTCAGATGTTGTATTGTAGTCTTTCAAAGTAAACATAAATGTTTTTAAAATACAGAGTTGATTTAAAGCTTTCTTTTATTTCCAAAAGTATTTTCTGAATATTTAACTTCAATAAGACCAAATTCAGACAATGAGGCTATCCTCTGACATGATCATTAATTTACATAGTTTTATTTTAGAAAGAAATTAACTTTTTATAAATGTCTGGTTTTAAAATTATAAAAAAAATATATCATTTGAAAAAATATCATACTAGAAAGAGAGAGACAATGAGAGAAACAGATATAAAATGTATCCAAAACTCTATAGTTACAGACATAAGCCATATATCTTCCCTAGGTTTCGGTTTTGGACTGTTTGCATTCACAAATATTTCCTAAGACATTAAAATTTGTAGATTTCAACATTTTAATGGCTTCATATTTTTCCATATAATAAATAAATAATGCCTATGAAATGAGTCCATTATTTTCAGAATTCATGTGGTTAACAGGAAATTGTTACTATGCTTCCACTAAGTGTATGCTAAAACTTACATAATCAGTGACTAGCAAGTTCATTTCAGCTTAGTTCAGTCGCTCAGTCGTGTCCGACTCTTTGCAACCTCATGAATCGCAGCAAGCCAGGCCTCTCTGTCCATCACCAACTCCCGGAGTTCACTCAGACTCACGTCTGTGGAGTCAGTGATGCCAACCAACCATCTCATCCTCTGTCATCCCCTTCTCCTCCTGCCCCCAATCCCTTCCAGCACCATCTTTTCCAATGAGTCAACTCTTTGCAAGAGGTGGCCAAAGTAGTGGAGTTTCAGCTTTAGCATCATTCCTTCCAAAGAACACCCAGGGCTGATCTCCTTCAGAATGGACTGGTTGGATCTCCTTGCAGTCCAAGGGACTCTCAAGAGTCTTCTCCAACACCACAGTTCAAAAGCATCAATTCTTCAACACTCAGCTTTCTTCACAGTCCAACTCTCACATCCATACATGACCACTGGAAAAACCATAGCCTTGACTAGATGGACCATAGTCGGCAAAGTAATGTCTCTGCTTTTCAATATGTTATCTAGGTAGGTCATAACTTTTCTTCCAAGGAGTAAGTGTCTTTTAATTTCATGGCTGCAGTCACCATCTGCAGTGATTTTGGAGCCCAAAAAATAAAGTCTGACACTGTTTCCACTCTTTCCCCATCTATTTCCCATGAAGTGATGGGACAAGAGGCCATGATCTTCATTTTCTGAATGTTGACTTTAAGCTAATTTTTTCACTCTCCTCTTTCACTTTCATCAAGAGGCTTTTTAGTTCCTCTTCACTTTCTGCCATAAGGGTGGTGTCATCTGCATACCTGAGGTTATTGATATTTCTCCCAGCAATCTTGATTCCAGCTTGTGTTTCTTCCAGTCCAGCCTTTCTCTTGATGTACACTGCATATAAGTTAAATAAGCAAGGTGACAATAAACAGCCTTGACATACTCCTTTTCCTATTTGGAACCAGTCTGTTGTTCCATGTCCAGTTCTAACTGTTGCTTCCTCACCTGCATACAGATTTCTCAAGAGGCAGGTTAGGTGGTTTGGTATTCCCATCTCTTTCAGAAGTTTCCACAGTTTATTGTGATCCACACAGTCAAAGGCTTTGGCATAGTCAATAAAGCAGAAATAGATGTTTTTCTGGAACTCTCTTGTTTTTTCCATGATGCAGAGGATGTTGGCAATTTGATTTCTGGTTCCTCTGTCTTTTCTAAAACCAGCTTGAACATCAGGGAGTTCATGGTTCACATATTGCTGAAGCCTGGCTTGGAGAATTTTGAGCATTACTTTACTAGTGTGTGAGATGAATGCGGTTGTGTTGTAGTTTGAGCATTCTTTGGCATTGCCTTTCTTTGGGATTGGAATGAAAACTGACCTTTTGCAGTCCTATGGCCACTGCTGAGTTTTCCAAATTTGTTGGCATATAGAGTGCAGCACTTTCACAGCATCATGTTTCAGGATTTGAAATAGCTCTACTGGCATTCCATCACCTCCACTAGCTTTGTTCATAGTGATGCTTTCTAAGGCCCACTTGACTTCACATTCCAGGATGTCTGGCTCTAGATTGGTGACCACACCATCATGATAATCTGGGTTGTGAAGATCTTTTTTGTACAGTTCTTCTGTGTATTCTTGCCACCTCTTCTTAATATCTTCTGCTTCTGTTAGGTCCATACCATTTCTGTCCTTTATCAAGTCCATCTTTTCATGAAATGTTCCCTTGGTATCTCTAATTTTCTTGAAGTGATCTCTAGTCTTTCCCATTCGTTATTTTCCTCTATTTATTTGCAATGATTGCTGAGGAAGGCTTTCTTATCTCCTCTTGCTATTCTTTGGAACTCTGCATTCAGATGCTTATATCTTTCCTTTTCTCCTTTGCTTTTCTCCTCTCTTCTTTTCACAGCTATTTGTAAGGCCTCCCCAGGCAGCCATTTTGCTTTTTTTGCATTTCTTTTCCATGGGGATGGTCTTGATCCCTGTTTCCTGTACAATGTCACAAACCTCCATCCATAGTTCATCAGGCAGTCTATCAGATCTAGGCCCTTAAAACTATTTCTCACTTCCACTGTATAATCATAAGGGATTTGATTTAGGTCATACCTGAATGGGCTAGTGGTTTTCCCTACTTTATTCAATTTCAGTCTCAATTTGGCAATAAGGAGTTCATGATCTGAGCCACAGTCAGCTCCTGGTCTTGGTTTTGCTTACTGTATAGAGCTTCTCCATCTTTGACTGCAAAGAATATAATCAATCTGATTTTGGTGTTGACCATCTGGTGATGTCCATGTGTAGAGTCTTATCTTGTGTTGTTGGAAGAGGGTGTTTGCTATGACCAGTGCATTTTCTTGGCAGAACTCTATTAGTCTTTGTCCTGCTTCATTTTGTATTCCAAGGTGGCTTTGCCTGTTACTCCAGGTGTTTCTTGACTTCCTACTTTTGCATTCCAGTCCCCTATAATGAAAAGGACATCTTTTTTTGGTGTTAGTCCTAAAAGGTCTTGTAGGTCTTCATAGAACTGTTCAACTTCAGCTTCTTCAGCATTACTGATTGTGGCATAGACTTGGATTACTGTGACATTGACTGGTTTGCCTTGAAAATGAACAGAGATCGTTCTGTCGTTTTTGAGATTGCATCCAAGTACTGCATTTCAGACTCTTTTATTGACCGTAATGGCTACTCCATTTCTTCTGAGGGATTCCTGCTGCAGTAGCAGATATAATGGTCATCTGAGTTAAATTCACCCATTCCAGTCCATTTTAGTTGGCTGATTCCTAGAATGTTACATTCACTCTTGCCATCTCTTGTTTGACCACTTCCAATTTGCCTTGATTCATGGACATAACATTTCAGGTTCCTATGCAATATTGCTCTTTACAGCATTGGACCTTGCTTCTGTCACCAGTCACATCCACAGCTGGGTATTGTTGTTGCTGTGGCTCCATCCCTTCATTCTTTCTGGAGTTATTTCTCCACTGATCTCCAGTAGCATGTTGGGCACCTACTGACCTGGGAAGTTCCTCCTTCAGTATCCTATCATTTTTCCTTTTCATACTGTTCATGGGGTTCTCAAGGCAAGAATACTGAAGTGGTTTTCCATTCCCTTCTCCAGTGGACCACATTCTGTCAGACCTCTCCACCATGTCCCACCTGTCTTGGGTTGCCCCACGGGCATGGCTTAGTTTCATTGAGTTAGACAAGGCTGTGGTCCTAGTGCGATTAGATTGACTAGTTTTCTGTGAGTATGGTTTCAGTGTGTCTGCCCTCTGATGCCCTCCTGCAACACCTACCATTTTCCTTGGGTTTCTCTTACCTAGGTTGTGGGGTATCTCTTCACAACTGCTCCAGCAAAGCACAACCTCTGCAGAGGTTGAATCCTGTGCTGCTGCAGCTGCTGACCTTCGACACACACTGAAGAGAGTTCAGGGTGGAGAGTAAAGCACTCTGTGCTCCAGGGAAACTAGTGGAACAGGTCTTTAGATGCTTAGATATTTTCAGGAACTGATTTCATGATCCTTACCTTGGATGAAGGGTATCTCCTCACCGCTGACCTTCAACATGGGATAACTCCTCTAGGCCCTCCTACACCCGTGCAGCCACCATTCCTTGGCCGCCACCCCTGACCTCAGATGTGGAGTAACTCCTCTTGGCTGCCGTCCTTCAGGCATGGGGTCTTCCCTGCTTTTGGCCCTGATCTTGGATGAGGGGTGTCTTCTCCTGGCCACCTCTGACCTCAGACTCAGGGTAGCTCCTCTCGGCCACCACCCCTGGCCTCGGACGTGGGGTGATGGAGGAGTTCAATTCAATCAAGAACTTATTTTATAAAATTTTTTCGGCTAATCGCAAGGAGGTGATGTCACCATGAAGGGAATTAGTGCTTTTCTAGATATGAGGACAAGAAAGGATTGGGATCATGAAATCAGTTCCTGAAAATATCTAAGCATCTAAAGACCTGTTCCACTAGTTTCCCTGGAGCACAGAGTGCTTTACTCTCCACCCTGAACTCTCTTCAGTGTGTGTCGAAGGTCAGCAGCTGCAGCAGCACAGGATTCAACCTCTGCAGAGGCAGGTGGCAAATGCCTTTGGCAAGTGCTAATTTGTAGCTGATATTGTGAAAGAATTCGGAGATGAAGCCAATAAGTTAAGAAAGGAGAGTTTATTTAACCAAGGATATGCTCTGGTGCTAGCTCTTTGTCCAGCCAGTTAAGAGGGATGTACAACACCCATAGCATATTCATGTTAATGTATGGCAAAACCCACTACAATACTGTAAAGTAATTAGCCTCCAATAAAAATAAATAAATTAATTTTTAAAAAAGTAGGATGTACAAATGAAGGGGCAAGATATTTACTGGGTGTGTTGCATGAAGGGGGAACCTCTTCCAGGGCCCAAAACTGGGCTCTTGTCTAACACTCAGAAATGAATTGTCTAAGGAGACACGTGCTGACAAAGGAAGAGATTTTATTGGGAAAGGGCACCCAGGTGGAGAGCAGTAGGGTAAGGGAACCCAGGAGAACAGCTCTGTCACATGACTTGCAGTCTCAGGTTTTATGCTGATGGGATAACCTCAGCAAACGTTATCCTCCATGGTGAAACCCTCACCATTTGAGGGTTTGATAACCCTCAGCAAACATTATCTTCAATGGTGAAAAATTGAAGGCATTTCCCCTAAAGTCAGGAACAAGACAAGGGTGCCCACTTTCACCACTACTATTCAAGATAGTTTTGGAAGTTTTGGCCACAGCAATCAGAGCAGAAAAAGAAATAAAAGGAATCCAAATTGGAAAAGAAAAAGTAAAACTCTCACTGTTTGCAGATGATATGATCCTCTACATAGAAAACCCTAACCACTCCACCAGAAAATTACTAGAGCTAATCAATGAATATAGTAAAGTTGCAAGATATAAAATCAACACACAGAAATCCCTTGCATTCCTATACACTAACAATGAGAAAACAAAAATAGAAATTAAGGGAACAATTCCATTCACCGTTGCAATGAAAAGAATAAAATACTTAAGAATATATCTACCTAAAGAAACAAAGACCCATATATAGAATACTATAAAACACTGGAGAAAGAAATCAAAGCGGACACTAATAGATGGAGAAATATACCATATTCATGGATTGGAAGAATCAATATAGTGAAAATGAGTATACTACCCAAAGCAATCTCTAGATTAAATGCAATCCCTATCAAGCTACCAATGGTATTTTTCACAGAACTAGAACAAAAATTTCACAATTTGTATGGAAATACAAAAAACCTCAAATAGCCTAAGCAATCTTGAGAAAGAAGAATGGAACTGGAGGAATCAATCTGCCTGACTTCAGGCTCTACTACTAAGCCACAGTTATCAAGACAGTATGGTACTGGCACAAAGAAAGAAATATAGATCAATGGAACAAAATAAAAAGACCAGAGATAAAATCACATACCTATGGACACCTTATCTTTGACAAAGGAGGCAAGAATATACAATGGAGTAAAGACAATCTCTTTAACAAGTGGTGCTGGGAAAACTGGTCATCCACTTGTAAAAGAAAGAAACTAGAACACTTTTTAACACCATACACAAAAATAAACTCAAAATGGATTAAAGATCTAAACGTAAGACCAGAAACTATAAAACTCCTAGAGGAGAACATAGGCAAAACACTCTCCGACATAAATCACAGCAGGATCCTCTATGACCCACCTCTCAGAATATTGGAAAGAAAAGCAAAAATAAACAAATGAGACCTAATTAAACTTAAAAGCTTCTACACAACAAAAGAAACTATAAGCAAGGTGAAAAGACAGCCTTCAGAATGGGAGAAAATAATGGCAAATGAAGCAACTGACAAACAACTAATATCAAAAATATACAAGCAACTCCTGCAGCTCAATTCCAGAAAAATAAATGACCTAATCAAAAAATGGGCCAAAGAACTAAATAGACATTTCTCCAAAGAAGACATACAGATGGCTAACAAACACGTGAAAAGATGCTCAACATCACTCATTGTCAGAGAAATGCAAATCAAAACCACAATGAGGTACCATTTCACACCAGTCAGAATGGCTGCAATCCAAAAGTCTACAAGCAATAAATGCTAGAGAGGGTGTGATGAAAAGGGAACCCTCCTACACTGTTGGTGGGGATGCAAACTAGTACAGCCACTGTGGAGAACAGTGTGGAGATTCCTTAAAAAACTGGAAATTGAACTGCCATATGACCCAGCAATCTCACTTCTGGGCATACACACCGAGGAAACCAGAATTGAAAGAGACACATGTACCCTAATGTTCGCAGCACTGTTTATAATAGCCATGACATGGAAGCAACCTAGATATCCATAAGCAGATGAATGGATAAGAAAGCTGTGGTACATATACACAATGAAATATTATTCAGCCATTAAAAAGAATACATTTGAATCAGTTCTAATGAGGTGGATGAAACTGGAGCCTATTATACCGAGTGAAGTAAGCTAGAAAGAAAAATACCAATACAGTATACTAGCACATATATATGGAATTTAGAAAGAAGATAATGATAACCCTGTATGCGAGACAGCAAAAGAGACACAGATGAATAGAACAGTCTTTTGGACTCTGTGGGAGAGGGCGAGGGCAGGATGATATGGGAGAATGGCATTGAAATGTGTAAATTATCATATGTTAAACGAAACACCATTCCAGTTTTGATGCATGATATAGGGTGCTCAGGCTGGTGCACTGGGATGACCCAGAAGGATGGGATTGGCAGGGAGGTGGGAGGGGGGTTCAGGATGGAGAACACATGTACACTCATGGAGGATTCAAGTCAATGTATGGCAAATCCAATACAATACTGTAAAGTTAAATAAATAAATCAATTTTTAAAAGTAAATTAAAAAATTAAAAGATTAGCAATTAAAAAAAAAAAAAGAAATATGACCTTATTAGGAAAAGGTCTTCAGTTTTACAAAATACCTCCAAAAAGAGCCAGCCTTTGAAGGGGTGTATTAATCTCTTTATTTGTAGCCATTCACTGGTAAGCAGGGTCAGATTATCTCTCTTATGAGCTGATCAAAGGCTCTTTATTTTTGTTGCAGAAACCAGTACTTGAGGAACTAAGCTCCATACTCTTAGAATTGGAGAACTCAGGTTTGTTACGCTGGTGGGCCCAGAGGAGTTAACACTCCAAGCTCTGAGCCCCAAACAAAGGGATTACAAAGTTTTTATAGACAGTCTATAGTGGGCAACACTAGCTTTTAATAGGCTGGTTTAAACTAAAGGGTTTTGCTCATGCAGGAACAGCAATCAAGATGGGGAGGCAGATGCCTGACCCTTACACAGATAGGCATGATTAAGCAGGTTTGCAGGGGCTGGGCGATTGCAAAGAGCAGGACAAGGATTGGTGAGATAACTTCAGTTCCTAGTATTGCAAGTCCCCAATTTCTGAGACTACGTGACCTATGTGATCCAGATTTTGCAAGGGGCAAGGTGAGTTACAGAGGCAGAAGCAGGTAAAATTTTAACTTTTCCTCTTCAGTTTAACAGTCAGGGAGAGGAGCAGGGTCCTTTGTGTGCGTCTATTAGTCCCTCAGTCATGTCTGACTCTTTGAGACCCCATGGACTGTAGCCCCCCAGGCTCCTCTGTCCATGGGACTCTCCAGGCCAGAATACTAGAGTGAGTTGCCATGCCTTTCTCCAGGAGATCTTCCCAACCCAGGCATTGAACCCAGGACTCCTGCATTGCAGGCACATTCCTTACTATTTGAGCTACGGTGGAAGAGGGTCCTTTGAGGCAGGCCATTATGTATGACTGAAAAACAAAAGCAACTAAAAGTCAAAGAAACAGTTCCAATGTGGAATCAGAATTGGCTTCTTCTCTGCAACATGCATACATATTTTTGAGTATTTTTTGTGTCTTAAAATATTAAATTTATCACACATTTTCTGAGCAGGTCCTAAATTCATGTGGTCCTATTGTAACTTTTCTAAATAACCACAAAAATCATTAACAATGGTGAAAGTGGTGCACCCTTGTCTTGTTCCTGACTTTAGGGGAAATGCTTTCAATTTTTCACCATTGAGGATAATGTTTGCTGAAGGTTTGTCATATATAGCTTTTATTATGTTGAGGTATGTTCCTTCTATTCCTGCTTTCTGGAGGGCTTTTTATCATAAATGGATGTTGAATTTTGTCAAATGCTTTCTTTGCATCTATTGAGATAATCATATAGTGTTTATTTTTCAATTTGTTAATGTGGTGCATTACATTAATTGATTTGCGGTACTGAAGAATCCTTGCATCCCTGGGATAAAGCCCACTTGGTCATGATGTATGATCTTTTTAATATGTTGTTGGATTCTGTTTGATAGAATTTTGTTAAGGACTTTTGCATCTATGTTCATCAGTGATATTGACCTGTAGATTCCTTTTTTTGTGGCATCATTGTCAGGTTTTGGTATTAGGATGATAGTGGCCTTATAGAGTGAGTTTGGAAGTTTACCTTCCTCTGCAATTTTCTGGAAGAGTTTGAGTAGGATAGGTGTTAGTTCTTCTCTAAATTTTTAGTAGAATTCAGCTGTGAAGCCGTCTGGTCCTGGGCTTTTGTTTGTTGGAAGATTTCTGATTACAGTTTCAATTTCCGTGCTTGTGATGGGTCTGTTAAGATTTTCTATTTCTTCCTGGTTCAATTTTGGAAAGTTGTACTTTTCTAAAAGAATTTGTCCATTTATTCCAAGTTGTCCATTTTTATTGTTATATAATTGCTGATAGTAGTCTCCTATGATCCTTTGTATTTCTGTGTTGTCTGTTGTGATCTCTCCATTTTCATTTCTAATTTTATTGATTTAATTTTTCTCCCTTTGTTTTTTGATGAGTCTGGCTAATGGTTTGTCAATTTTATTTAATTTCTCAAAGAACCAGCTTTTGGCTTTGTTGATTTTTGCTATGGTCTCTTTTGTTTCTTTTGCATTTATTTCTGCCCTAATTTTTAAGAGTGCTTTCCTTCTGCTAACTCTAGGATTCTTCATTTCTTCCTTTTCAAGTTGCTTTAGGTGTAGAGTTAGGTTATTTATTTGTCTTTTTTCTTGTTTCTTGAGGTATGCCTGTATTGCTATGAACCTTCCCTTTAGCACTACTTTTAGAGTGTCCCACAGGTTTTGAATTGTTGTGTTTCATTTTCATTCGTTTCTATGCATATTTTGATTTTTTTTTTCCTTCTGTGATTTGTTGGTTATTCAGCAACGTGTTGTTCAGCCTCCATATGCTGGAATTTTTCATAGTTTTTCTCCTGTAATTGCGATCTAATCTTCCTGCATTGTGGTCAGAAAAGATGCTTGGAATGATTTCATTTTTTTAAACTTACCAAGGCTAGATTTGTAGTCTGGCCCAGGATGTGATCTATCCTGGAAAAGGTTCGGTGTGCACTTGAGAAAAAGGTGAAATTCGTTGTTTGGGGGTGAAATGTCCTATAGATATTAATTAGGTCTAACTGGTCTATTGTATCTTCTAAGGTTTATGTTTCCTTGTTAATTTTCTGTTTAGTTGATCTATCCATTGGTGTGAGTAGGGTATTAAAGTCTCCCACTATTATTGAGTTTTTGTTAATTTCCCCTTTCATACTTGTTAGCCTTTGTCTTACATATTGCGGTGTTCCTCTGTTGGGTGCATATATATTTATAATTATTATATCTTCTTCTTGGATCGATCCTTTGATCATTATGTAGTGTCCCCCTTTGTCTCTTTTCACAGCCTTTGTTTTAGAGTCTATTTTATCTGATATGAGTATTGCTACTCCTGCTTTCTTTTGGTCTCTGTTCGTGCGGAATCTTTTTCCAGCCCTTCACTTTCAGTCTGTATGTGTCCCTTGTTTTGAGAAGGGTCTGTTGTAGACAACATATATAGGGGTATTGTTTTTGTATCCATTCAGCCAGTCTTTGTGTTTTGGTTGGGGCATTTAACCCATTTAAGTTTTAGGTAATTATTGATAAGTATGATCCCATTGCCATTTCCTTTATTGTTTTGGGTTAGATTATACACCGTTTTTGTGTTTCCTGTCTAGAGAATATCCTTTAGGATTTGTTGGAGAGCTGGTTTGGTGGTGCTGAATTCTCTCAGCTTTTGCTTGTCTGTAAAGCTTTTGATTTCTCCTTCATATTTGAATGAGATCCTTGCTGGGTTCAGTAATCTGGGCTGTAGGTTATTTTCTCTCATCAGTTTAAGTATGTCCTGCCATTCCTTCCTGGCCTGAAGATTTTCTATTGAAAGATCAGCTGTTATCCTTATGGGAATCCCCTTGTGTGTTATTTGTTGTTTTTCCCTTGCTGCTTTTAATATTTGTTCTTTGTGTTTGATCTTTGTTAATTTGATTAATATGTGTCTTGGGGTGTTTAGCTTTGGGTTTATCCCATTTGGGACTCTCTGGATTTCTTGGACTTGGGTGATTATTTCCTTCTCCATTTTAGGGACGTTTTCAACTATTATCTCCTCAAGTATTTTCTCATGGTCCTTCTTTTTGTCTTCTTCTTCTAGGATTCCTATGATTCGAATGTTGGGGCATTTAACATTGTCCCAGAGGTTTCTGAGATTGTCCTCGTTTCTTTTAATCTGTTTTTCTTTTTCCCTCTCTGATTCATTTATTTCTACCATTCTATCTTCTACCTCACTAATCCTATCTTCTGCCTCCATTATTTTTGTTCCCTCCAGAGTGTTTTTTTATATCATTTATTGCATTATTCATTATATACTGACTCTTGTTCATTTCTTCTAGGTCCTTGTTAAACCTTTCTTGCATCTTCTCAATCCTTGTCTCCAGGCTATTTATCTGTGATTCCATTTTGTTTTCAAGATTTTGGATCATTTTCATTATCATTATTCGGAATTCTTTATCAGGTAGATTTCCTATCGCTTCCTCTTTTGTTTGGCTTGGTGGGCATTTATCCTGTTCCTTTACCTGCTGGGTGTTCCTCTATCTTTTCATCTTGTTAATATTGCTTTGTTTAGGGTGGCCTTTCTGTATTCTGCCAGTTTGTGGAGTTCTCTTTATTCTGGAGGTTCCTCGCTGTGGGTGAGTTTGTACAGGTGGCTTGTCAAGGTTTCCTGGTTAGGGAAGCTCGTGTCGGTGTTCTGGTGGGTAGAGCTGGATTTCTTCTCTCTGGAGTGCAATGAAGTGTCCAGTAATGAGTTATGAGATGTCAGTGGGTTTGGAGTGACTTTGGACAGCCTGTATATTGACGGTCAGGGCTGTGTTCCTGTGTTGCTGGAGAATTTGCATTATATGCCTTGCTCTAGACCTTGTTGGCCCTTGGGTGATGCTTGGTTTCACTGTAGGTATGGAGGCATTTGATGAGCTCCTGTTGATTAATGTTCCCTGGAGTCAGGAGTTCTCTGGTGTTCTCAAGATTTGGACTTAAGCCTCCTGCTTCTGGTTTTTCATCTTATTTTTACAGTAGCCTCAAGACTTCTCCATCTATACAGCACCATTGATAAAGCATCTAGGTTAAAGATGAAAAGTTTTTCCACAATGAGGGACACCCAGAGAGGTTCACAGAGTTACATGGAGAAGAGGGAGGAGGGAGATAAAAGTGACCAGGATGAGGTGAGGCGGAATCAAAAGAGAAGAGAGCAAGCTAGCCAGTAATCACTTCCTTATGTGCACTCCACAGTCTGGACTGCTCAGAGATGTTCACGGAGTTATACAGAGAAGAGAAGAGAAGATGGAGGAAGAAGACAGAGGTGGCCAGGAGGATAAAGGGGGGAATTAAAAGGGGAGAGACAGATCCAGCCAGTGATCAGTTCCCCAAGTGTTTTTCACCATCCAGAACACACAAAGAGATTCACAGAGTTGGGTAGAGAAGAGAAGCACAAGGGAGGAGATAGAGGTGACCTGGTGGAGAAAAAAGAGAGTCCAAAGAGGGAGAGAGCAGTCAAGCTAGTAATCTTGCTTCCAAGTAAAAATGGGTACTGAAGATTGGGTTCTTAAAGGTACAAAATTGATAGCAAACACCAAAAAGCAAAGATTAAAAATCTAGAGTAGAGGTTGGATTTTTAAAAATACAATATTAAAGAAAAAAAGTCATAAAAATTATAAAATATATACAGATATGAAGTTTGCTTTAAAAAATAGTCTTTTTTTTGCAAAGTAATAGTAAGTTATAAAAATGAAAGTTAAAGCAGTAATAAAGGACTTAAATTTTTTTTAAAAATTTAAAAAAATAAAGAATGATAGTAAATATAGTAAAAATATATCTAGGACTTTCTCTGGTGGTATGGTAGGTAGTGTGGGGTCAGTTCATTTTTGGATAGTTCCTTGATCTGGCTTATTTTCTCAAGATCTATAGGCCCCTTCCTATGTAGTCTATACTAAGTACAGGGTTTTAATCTATTGCACCTGTCACTTCCAAGGAGGTTCCCTCTGTTTTAGCTTCTTCTGTTTTCTGGTCTCTTCATTATCTAATTTCTGCCCTGACACAAGGGGGCTGTGGTGGACACTTTTTTAGGCTCACTTGTTAAGTCGTACTGTGGGGAGGGAGGGACGCTGCAAATAAATAACTCTGGCGTGTGTTCCCAGTGTCTCAGCCACACTGGGTTTGACCCCACTGACGGCGAGTGTGGTTTCCCTGTCTACACTGCTTAGGCTCTTGGTTGCTCTGCAAGGAACTGTCTGAGGCCGGCCCTGGGTTGTATGCCCTTCCCAGGTCTAAGCACTCAGGTTCAGGTATTTGGGTAGTCCTCAGAGGCGCAGACTTGATTGCCTGCGATTTGTGCCCTTCCTGGGCCCAAGCAGCCCAGGTGACCAGGTGTTAGGTGAGCACGGTCGCTGCGACTTATTGCCTCCCCCGTCCCTGCTGCTTGGTTTTCCAGGTGTACAACCAGCGCACCTTCTGAGGCAGATGTTAACCATCCAGAATCCCAAGAAGTCTTAGTTAACAATGAAGCCTGCTTGCAGTTCCATAGATAATGCCTCTCTGGGGCTGCAATTACCCACTTCCGGCTCTGGCTGCCTGTCACCGGAGGGGGATGGTCTGCAGCTGGCTAGCTCAGATCAGTCCTTTGTTCTGTGAGAGTGCCTGGCGGTGTCTTACATTAGGGCTTTTAGCGTGGTAGCTATCCCACAGTCTGGTTTGCTAGCCTAAGTTAGCTCCCTCAGATTGCCCTTGGGGCATTCAGGCCCGGTCCTTACTCTAAGCAATGTGGTCCTTACTCTAAGCAATGCAACCCACACCTCCCTGCCCAGCCCCCCCTTGCTAGTGGTGGATGCAGGCATCTGCGCTGCTTCTCCGCTAGGGGAGTTACCATTGGGCACATAATCTGTGGGTTTTAATTACTTATTTTTCCTCCTGGTTATGTTGCCCTCTGTGGTTCCAAGGCTCGCCACAGACTCGGCAGTGAGAGTGTTTCCTGGTGTTTGGAAACTTCTCTCTTTTTAAGACTCCCTTCCCAGGCCAGAGCTCCATCCCTATCTCTTTTGTCTCTCTTTTTTGTCTTTTATATTTTCTCTTACCTCCTTTTGAAGAGAATGGCTTCTTTTCTGGGTGTGTTATGTCCTCTGCTGGCATTCAGAAGTTGTTTTGTGGAATTTACTCAGCGTTTAAATGTTCTTTTGATGAATTTGTGGGGAAGAAAGTGATATCCTTGTCCTATTGCTTTGCCATCTTAGGACAGCCTCCATACTAATCCACTAATGTCTTTCAGTCTTCCTGAGCAATCACTCCATAAAGCTGAAATATTTACTTATAGCTTTTATTTCAACTTTTGAACTCACTATGAAGGTGCTAAAGCTATGAAAAAAGCTGAGTGCTGAAGAATTAATGCTTTTGAACTGTGGTTTTGGAGAGGACTCTTGACAGTCCCTTGCACTGCAAGGAAATCAAATCAGTCCATTCTAAAGGAAATCAGTCCTGAATATTCATTGGAAGGACGGATGTTGAAGCTGAAGCTTCAATACTGTGGCCACCTGGTGCAAAGAGCTGACTCATTGGAAAAGACTCTGATCCTGGGAAAGATTTAAGGCAGCAGGAGAAGGGGACAGCAGAGAATGAGACAGTTGGATTACATCACTGACTCGATCAACATGAGTCTGGGCAAACTCCAGGAGTTGGTGGTGGACACAGAAGCCTGGTGTGCTGCGGTTCATGGGGCCACAAGGAGTAGGACACGACTGAGCTATTAAACATTTTCTGGTTCTCTGGTTATCTACTAAATTATTTTAATTATGTGACAAAGAATTAACTGGTCCCCAATGATGTTTACTTTTTAAAAAATGCTTTTTAAAATAAAATTACCAGGATAAATATTGTTTATAGAATAAAATATGAAGTATGAAAGTAAATAGTAGCCATCTTGATTTTTTGATAGTACACAAGCGAAGGAGGTTGAAACAGGAAGCATGAATATGTTAATTCTTTGCTTTGTTGTAAAGAAGATATTTGTTTCTTACCCTTTCACAAGCTTGTCCTGTCAGAGAAAGACTGAAAAAATTGCAGTCTTCTTGATGATTTTCCTGGTTTGAACTCTGGAATTAAAAATCAGGCAAACTGGCTAGCCTGAGTGTAGGTTACAATGATCTACTTGGATAATTGTCTAGTCAACTCAGGCATGATATGAAAGTTATATTAAATTTTGAATTCCTTCTTCATTTAAGTTCAACAGAATATTTAGATAACATGCTGTTGTACCTGAAAAAGTGAATGAAAGTCAATATGCGAAAATGCTGTTATATGTGTTGGCCAAAAGATATGTTCAAGTTTATGAAAAACCCCAAACAAACTTTCTGGGCAACATAATGTGTATGAATGAACATAAACATGAATATGAACAATTGTAAGTATAAAAACTGAGTATAAAAATCTGAAGCTAATGCCCACAAACTCATAGAATTAGTGAATGGAATTTCAAAGAAAGCATTTTATATTTGTTATTTTCTGTCCTTAAGAAATGGAAGTTCTACCTTTGTATCTGGCCATGACAGAGAAACTGGTAGCAGACTTGCCCTTGAACTGGAATGAATTAGAAAATTGGATAAGTCATTAAGAAAAACAACAACCAAAAAAATATGTTTCATACATTTAGCAATTGGAAGGAAACTCAGAAATGTGATCTCTGAGAGAAGGGAAACAAATGAGACCAACATTATGATTCCACAAACCTCTCTTTGTGGGACACTTCCTGAATTGTGGCCAAAGGGGGCATCCAATCTAAGTAGTCTCCACAGTGGAGCAGAAAGACTGAAATTCCAAGAGGCTAAGACAGTTGAAATTTATGGGGCAGAGTATCAGAGACATGAAAGCTACACTGTTCTCTGAAATATGTACGGTGACTACCTGATTCTTTGGATCATTTCTAAGCTGTGTTCATAGAGTGAGAACAAACAAGTGTGAGTAGTGCAATAGATTCTTAAATTCTCAGTATCAATTTTAAGAACAACAATAGGAAGCTGGTACCTAAAATACGGACTTCCCTGGTGGCCCAGTGGTGAAGAATCTGCCTACCAATGCAGGAGACATCAGCTTGATCCCTGGGTTGGCAAAATCCCCTGGAGGAGGAAATGGCAACCCACTTCAGTACTCTTACCTGGAAAATCCATAGACAGAAAAGCTTGGCACGTCAGTGTCTGTGGAGTTGCAGAGTCACACACAACTTAATGACTGAGCAGGAGTACACACAGAGAAAATGACCAGAATACATACAAGGATGAGAGGCATTCAATTCACAATCAGTGAGAGTGGAAACACCTTGTTGAACACTCAGTGTATTTATTCCATCTAAAATCTTAACTCATTGAATATTTTATGAGGGCAATGTTCTATGTACCCATCGCTCCTGTAAATGTAAACTAACAAATTTACAAACAAACACTGAGGATTTCAAATAACTCAAGTAATTTGGATTCATGTCAAAAGAATATAAAAAATCTTAAAAGATAGAAAATAATTGTATGCCCCCAAATTACCAACTTTAGGAAATAAAGAGGGCATCACAGATACTCCAGATATTATAGGGATAATAAAGACTTAATAATGAAAATTTTTAATGCAACACTGACTTAAGAAATAGGAAACTTGAATATCCTGTAACTATTTTGAGAAATGAAGTCATAATTAATAACTTTCAAATTAGGTAATAAACTTTAAGACCAGAAGCCTACACCAATGAATTCTATAAAACATTTGACAAGGAAATGGTACAAATACTACACATTTTTTTTCAGAAATCGAAGAAGAGGGAAACAGTCTCTTCTTTCCTGAAAAGTGATGATAATTTTTCAAATAGTATAAGTAAATATCCTTAAAAATCCTTCCAGACCAATAAGATGGAAGACCATGCCAAAACGTTTTCTGCTTTCATGAAAAATCAACCATTATTAAAACAATTGAAGTTCAATGAAAGATGATGAAAAGAGGTTATTAAATTTTTAGCGAAGTTAGTTCTTTGTTGTTGTTGTTCAGTTGCTATGCTGTGTCCAACCCTGTTGCACCTGCATGGACTGTAGCATGCCAGGCTCCTCCATCATGGGGATTACCAGGCAAGAATACTGCAGTGGGTTACCATTACTTTCAAGGGATCTTCCTAGACCAAGGATCAAACCCTTGACTCCTGCATAGGCAGGTGGAGTCTTTACGACTGAACCACCAGGGAACAGATATTAAAGCTATTAAAATGAACAGCTGAGTACATGTGCAACAGGAGAACCCAAGAGCAGAGAGGCAAGCATGTTTGCATCAGGTGGCATTTCTCTGAGATCTGCATTCAGATCTCTGTCTCTAACATCAATTGGTCCAAAGGTAATAAAGAAGGAATAGGATTAAATCAGACTGTCATATCTTGTAGAAGTCGAATATCAGGCAATAAGATAAATTGTAACACGTGTCAGACAAGCCTAAGTTAAGAACCAGAGCATAAATTTAGGAGCCCCTTTCTGTCTCCTTTATTGATATTTGGGAGAAAGGTGAACTTCCTAGGTCTTCAGGTGGAAAGAGAACAGGTCTAACTAAAGTTTAAAAGAACAAAGAATGTAAGAACAAGCTACCACTATCAGGCCAGAGAAATAACCACAGCATGGGTGTGTGTTAGTTGCTCGGTTGTGTCTGACTCTTTGCGATCTGAGGGACTGTGGCCCACCAGGCTCCTCTGTCCATGGGATTTTCCAGGCAAGAATACTGGAGTGGGTAGCCATTCCCTTCTCCAGGGGATCTTCAGGGATCAATCCAGGGATCAAACCCATGTCTCCTGTATTGCAGGCAGATTCTTTATCATCTGAGCCACAAGAGAAGCCCCAACTATAACATAGAGGGATCCAATAAATTAGTCACAAAGACTCCCAGCTCTGTTTCAAAGGTAAAGATTAGCTTGACATACATTTTTGAGCCATTTTCTAGTAAATAAACCTCCCTTGAACACTTGACCACCAGACTACCTTGAGCCAAAAAAATAAATGATGATACTGACCTTCTTTGATCTCATACCTTCACTCAACAAGGTGTCTAGATATTGTCAACCTAGAGAAAACTTTGTCTCATTTTAGAGCTAAAATCCCCACTCCTAGGATGGGAATTACTGCCATTTTGGCACATGCAACATATGTCTGAGCACTGTGTAAGCACATGTAGAACTCCACTCTGATGAAAGATTACACTCACTCTTTCATGAATATACATGCACCTTTGATTGAAAGTACTTGTTGTGTTCACTGGCTATGCATTCCAAGCAACAGACCCAATGAGTATCATAACACAACCCCTCTGGAGAACTCACAATTTCTTATAACTCAAGTCTACACATACTGTACAGCCCGTAAATTTCACTATCCACAAGAGATGAAAATGTATACATTAATACACACTGAGGAAACCAGAATTGAAAGAGACACATGTACCCCAATGTTTATCACAGCACTGTTTATAATAGCCAGGACATGAAAACAACCTAGATGTCCATCAGCAGATGAATGGATAAGAAAGCTGTGATACATATACACAATGGAATTTTACTCAGCCATTAAAAAGAATACATTTGAATCAGTTCTGATGAGATGGATGAAACTGGAGCCGATTATACAGAGTGAAGTAAGCTAGAAAGAAAAACACCAATACAGTATAATAAAGCATATATATGTAATTTAAAAAGATGGTAATGATAACCCTGTATGCAAGATAGCAAAAGAGACACAGAAGTATAGAACAGTCTTTTGGACTCTGTGGGAGAGGGCGAGGGTGGGATGATATGGGAGAATGGCATTGAAACATGTAAATTATCATATGTGAAACAAATCGCTAGTCCAGCTATGAGTCATAATACAGGATGCTCGGGGTTGATGCACTGGGATTACCCAGGGGGATGGTATGGGGAAGGAGGAGGGAGGGGTTTTCAGGATGGGGAACACATGTACGCCTGTGGATTCATGTCAATGTATGGCAAAACCAATACAATATTGTAAAGTAATTAGCCTCCTGATAAAATAAATAATTTTATATTTTAAAAAAAAGTAGCAAAGGAAACTAGTTTGAATGGAAAGATAGGGATAGGAACAGGGGAGAGGATGGTATAATTGGCTGAATGTTTAAAATGAGATAACAGGAAAAATTTAAAAAAATGGTAAATTCCAGGGTTTTAAGCACATCTGACTTTGACAATAATGTAGTAAATAAATTAAATAGATAAATCAGTAGGATTTTGGTTTTGAGAAAAAAATGACAAGATTTTAGGTACGACAAGTTTGAGATACTCAACCATGTCTTACTGTATCTTACTGATTTGGAAAGTTATTGATTAAATTACTAAGATAAAATTTTAAAAATAAATAAATAAATTGTTACCAGTTTCTTAGCCCCAACAGCCATGCTTTGTTTCTACATCTTCATATTTCCCCATCATTAACTCTCAAGTCAGCATTTTACTTCAAAAGACAAGGATACAGGGGCTTGCAGATGGTTTAATTCCTGACCCCCTTCCTCCATCACTTTGGAGACAAGGAAATTTTCTAGCAACATTGCCTGATAATAAGTAAAGAGGTTTTTTTTAAGTGATAATAATAATAATGTATGCATTAAAAGCATGCACACAAATGTTCACAGGGGTTTTATCACAATAGCAAAAACCTGAAAACCTTAAATTATCACCAGTATTTAAATGGATGAAAAGTGATGATCCATACAATGGAATACCATTCAGTAATAAAATATAATGAGATATGGATAGAAATAAAAACATGAAAGAATCTCAAAACCATAACATTGAGTAAGAGAATTCAGATGAAAAGGTACTTTCTATAATTCTATTTAAGTAGAGCTTTTAGAAAAGGATCTAGGGAAATAGTAAGCAGATCATTGCAACCGAGGATGATGGTGTTGGGAGACAGTGATTGCAGAGAAAAGCAAGATAACTTCTGGGGACAACAATCTTGATTCCATCTAATGCCAGCTTATCTCATAGCAGGTAGTGACAATTATCACCATTGATGTTTGACAATAAACAAGTCTTGACACAAAAGAAAATGCAAAAAAAATTCTAGTAAAAATCAAAAGAAAAATATTTCCAATAGGCAAATATGTCAAGACCTAAAGTCACTAATTATATAAGAAAAATATTTTTAAGAAGTAAAAAAGCTGTATTTTGATTATATCATTAAGTGTAATTATAAAATTATTTATACTATTAAAATATAAAGCTGAAAGCTACTTCTTGGAAGAAAACATTTGCCATACCTATATCTCAGATACAAATTGCCCCATGATATTTAACACAACACAATTCAGTGAAAAGAAGAAATCAAATAAAATTTAGAAAAATTGTTTGAGCAGATATTTCATAAATTATGGCTTATATTAACAACACATGCATTTAAAAGTTCACTATAATTATTCCTCAAGGTATTGAAAAATAGAAACACAAAGTACTACTATTAAACGTATACTAGAATGGCTAAAATTTAAAGGAATAATAATATCAGATACTGTCAAGGGTAGGTTCCAACTTGAAGTCACGTTTTGTTGTTTGGAATGTAAAATAGTGCAATTAATTTCTATAACTTTATGGCTCTTTCTTGTGAATATACAAAACCCACATAATATTGTAAATACATGTGTTGTATTACCATTAATTCATTTGTAGGTATTCTTTCAAGACAAGTGAAAACATTTGTCTAAAAAATTAATCATATGTGAATATTCATAAGAGCCTTAATCATAAGAAGAAAAATATTACAACATAATTCCATCAATAGATAACTGGATAATCATATTTCCATATATTAATCCATTCAAATACTACTCAGTAATAAATCAAAATATTTAAGCAATCAAACTAATGAATTTCAAAACTTGTGCTGAGTGAAAACAATCATACAAAAAAGAATAAACATTCTGTAGCTTTATTTATTTCAAATTTTAGGCCACTGAAATTTACCTATAATAATAGAAGCAGAAGAGTGCTGGTGAACATAAATTTGATTATATGTAGCATATTCAGTGGTGACAGCATTGTACTCTATCTTGATTGGTGTAGTTTGCCATACAAATGTAATATATTTGTTGAAGGAGTCTAATGATACACATAAAATGTGTTGTTTTGTGTAGAATATGCCTTAATAAAATGTTAAGAATAAATAAATAAATAAGCAAAAGATGGAGAAAAACAAGTAAGTGTTTTCATGGAAGAATATGTGACCAAATAACTGCAAATGCAAGAAAAGTTTAAATGAAAGGAATGAATTATTTATGAGACATCATATGGAGAACTAGAAACATCATTTATTTGGTTTTTTATTGATTGATTTTATACTTGAAATTATAAGATTTGGAACTTTTCTCCTAGAAAATAATTAGGGTAGTATATTTTCCCTCTGTTTTCCGTTGAAGTGTGCTGAAACCTGGAATACTTCATTCAGAAACAGAAACCAGCTAAAGAAGATACATATATAAACAAATTCTCTCCAATAAATAGCCTGGAGAAATCTTGTCCAAAGTGGCATACACAACTCCCTGAAACACAAAGCAGGTTAGTCTTCTACAAAATAATGTTTTGCAGCATAAATGTTGTTGCTGTTCAGTCGCTAAGGCAAGTCACACTCTTTGTGACACCCTAGACTGAAGCATTTCAGGTTCCTCTGTCCTTCACTATCTCCTGGAGTTTGCTCATATTTATGTCTATTGACTCAGTGATGCTTTGTAAGCATTTCATCCTCTGCCAGCCCCTTCTCCTTTTGCCTTCAATCTTTCCTAGAATCAGGGTCTTTTCCAATGAGTCTGCTCTTCACTTCAGGTGGCCAAAATTTTGGAACTTCAACTTCAGCATCAGTCCTTCCAATGAATATCCAGGGTTGATTTCCTGTAGGAGTGACTGGTTTAATTTACTTGCTGTCCAGAGTCTTCTCCAGCACCACAATTCAAAAGCATCAATTCTTCAGTGCTCAGATTTCTTTATGGTCCAACTCTCACATCCATACAGAACTACAGGAAAAAGTATGAAAGTGAAAGTCTCTCAGTTGTGTCTGACTCTTTGTGACCTCATGGACTGTAGCCCACCAGCCTCCTCCATCCATGGGATTTTTCCAGACAACAATACTGGAGTGGGTTGCCATTTCCTTCTCCAAAGGATCTTCCTGACCCAAGGATCAAACCCATGTCTCTCTCATTGCAGGCAGGCTCTTTACCAGGGAAGTCCCACTGGAAAAATTATAGCTTTGAATACACGACTTTGTTGCCAAAGGTCTATACAGTCCATGGTCTCCAGGCCAGAATACTGGAGTGTGTAGCCTTTACCTTCTCCAGGGGAGCTTCCCAACCCAGGGATCAAACTCAGGTTTTCTGCATTGTAGGTGGATTCTTTATCAACTGAGCTTCAGAGAAACCCAAATCCCAATGTAGGTGTGAACAATTAGTGATATAATAATGTTATAAACTCTTGTTATGCTTGACAAAATAATTTTAAATTTTTGTAAACAAAACTTCATAGTAACAAATACTTTAAAAAGGTTGGCTATCAATTTCTTTAGTGAAATATGCTGAGACATTTTTTTTTTCCTCCAAAGCAACTTTCAACTTTCATTATGTAGATGGCAATTCAATTTTCATCATGTAAGTTGAGGATGTAAGATGCATTTAGAACTAATACCTATGACTCAAATAAATTGTGTCAGACAGTGTTATGAAATTGGCAGGCAATAACTGGCATTTTTATACTGGCTATAAAATACTCCACAATATTGAAACCCTTACTTCTCCTTGAAATGAGTTTATTTAGATGCCTACTAAGATGATAGTTTACATCAAAATGAGTTATTCATTAACAGTACAGTTTAATAGATGATACATATCACTATGAAGTTTCAAAATTTTACTTAAGTATGAATATGGATTTGTAATATTTATTATTTAATATGTAATATAAAGTTGAAAAGTGAAAGTGCCAGTTGCTCAGTCCTGTCTGACACTCTGATTGCCCATGGACTGTACCCTTCTAGGCTCCCCTGTTTATGAGAGTACTCCAGGCAGGAATACTAGAGTGGGTTGCCATTCCCTTCTTCAGGGGATCTTCCAGACCCGGGGATCGAACTCAGGTGTTCTGCATTGCAGGCAGATTCTTTACAGTGTTAGTTGCTCAGTTGTGTCTGACTCTTTGCAACCCCATGGACTGCAGCATACCAGCATCCTCTGTCCATGGGATTTTCTAAGCAAGATTACTGGAGTGGGTTGCCATTTCCTTCTCCTGACCCAAAGGGGGATCTTCCTGATCCAAAGATTGAACCCTAGTCTCTTACATTGCAGGTAGATTCTTTACCATCTGAGCCACCAGGGGAGCCTCAGATTCTTCATAATTTAACAGTAATTAACATTTGTTGAGAACTTTTATGTCAGACATTGTACACAGGTTCTTCCATATGACCTTAAAAATGACTCTTAGTCACAGTCATATTCTACACTTTACATATGAGACAAATGAAGTTCAAAGTTAAGTCATTCACCCAAGGTCAGTAAGTTGGTACACAACACCTGAACCTGTGCAGTGTTCCTAACTCAATATGCTGCTAGGTTTTGTTTTTCTGAAACAAAATTACTAGGGAAGCCCAACATCGATCAAACCATTTCTGGGGATTAAGCTGACCAGCCAGAATTTGCTGCACTGGGTACCTTTCTGTTGTCTATAATACTAGATTAAGAGTGTAAAATACTTTGCCTAACAGAATGCACAATTAAAATTGGGGAAAAAATGAGAGCAATGACTCTTGTAAACCTTCTAAAAGTTTAACCAAAAGAAAATCTATAATTTTGTTTAGAATTAGTTTATTTGTATTTTAGTTTATTCCTTTTGTTTATATCCGATAATATCTCACACATCATAAAGTGTTAGTCGCTCAGTCCTGTCTACGTCTTTGTGGCCCCATGGACTGTAGCCCAACAGGCTCCTCTGTCCATAGATTTCTCCAGGCTAGAATAATGAAGTGGGTTGCCATGCCCTTCTCCAGGGGTCTTCCTGACCCAGGGATTAACCGCGGTCTCCTGCATTGCAGGTGGTTTCTTTACTGATTGAGCCACCAGGGAAGCCCCACACATGTATCATAAAAGAGAAATTAAATTTAATTCAACAAATAGAGTTTTAATGTACTTATGTGCAACTCAACTCTTAGTCATATAAGAAAGATAAAAGTAAATGCAGTGTTTTCTACTGGTGCTATAGAATAATTATTATCTTCTTAAAGATGTAATAGGTACTCTAGAGGAAATTACTAGTAATTAGAATTTAAATTACTGTATCAAAGAACACTTGAGTCATTAATTTTAGTGGTGGCACAAGGGAATTTTAATGGAGGAGATAGCATATCATCCAAGGTCAGTAATTTGGTCCTCAATTTATGAGGCTGTACAGTATTGTTCCTCAGTCAATATGCTGCCAGGTTTTGTTTTTCTGAAACAAAAGACTCTATTATTTACCTTCCCCATTTTGCTTATGCTACTGCTAAGTTGCTTCAGTCGTGTCCGACTCTGTGCAACCCCACAGATGGCAGCCCATCAGGCTCCCCCGTCCCTGGGATTCTCCAGGCAGGAATACTGGAGTGGGTTGCCATTTCCTTCTCCAATGCATGAAAGTGAAAAGCGAAAGTGAAGTCGCTCAGTCGTGTCCGACTCTTAGCAACCCCATGAACTGCAGCCTACCAGGCCCCTCCGTCCATGGGATTTTCCAGGCAAGAATACTAGAGTGGGGTGCCATTGCCTTCTCCACATTTTGCTTATACGAGCATACAAATAGTTTAGATTTATGAGTTTTAAGTCTATGGTACTCAATTGAATTTCTTCTTATATCTTCTTTGTCTTTCTCTTGTAGCTTGTTGTCAAGTTTTTCTACCTGTTTCTCAATCAGAATTTTAAAATTAAAAAACATTTTTTTGAACAAATACTGGTGACCAGTTGATCTAATATGTGACCAATGGGTCCAATATGTATGGGAGAGCTTCAAAGTTCCTGGTGCTGATAGATTTTTTTTTTTTTCTCAGAAACAGTGAATACAATCATAATAGCCTGGACACACTCTAAAATGTCTCACTGATCACAGAAAACTGGCCCAAATCTTACAGGGAATTATGCTGGCTGACTATGCTCCACAGGACGATTCTGAGATTCATTCATATTGTAGTGTGTACTGCTAATCCATTATTTTACTATTGAGTAATATTCTCTTGTGTGGATATAATGTAGTTTACCCATTCACCTATTGATGGACATTTGGATTGCTTTCAGTGTTTGCCTATTTCATATAAAGCTTCTATTAAAAATATTTGCAAATCTTTGTACAAACAAGTGATTTAACTTCTCTCAGAAGTTACACTTTTTAAGAAACTGACAGATCATTTTCCAAAGTGAATGCAATTTTTTAATTATTACCAGCAATGTATGATAGCTCTAGTTATTTCATATCCTTGCAAGCACATGATCAGTCTTTTCAGTTTTAGCTATTTTAATAGATTTGTGGTTCAACCTCAGTTGAGTTTTATTTGCTTTTATTAATGTCGATGATGTGGAGCTTCTTGCATGTGCTTACCTCAGATATATTAAAATTTTGGAATTTTTATTTAGGTGTATTTCTCATTATAAGTTATTTTTTGTATAAGTAGTGAGATACATAAAGTTTATATTTATCATTATACATCAATATTCAGTGCTCCAGTATCACTTCTAAAAATATTAATGTTTCTCCACTGACTCTCTGTTAACTAAGTAAAACTTATTTGTTTTTTCATATTCAAAATCTAACTCTGGATGTTGTATTCTCTTGCAATAGTTATTTGTCAATACTTATACAAATGGTGGAGGAGGGCATGGCAACCCACTCCAGCATTCTTGCCTGGAGAGTCTCAGTGGACAGAAGAGCCTGGCAGGCCACAGTCCAAGGGATCGCAAAGAGTCAGACACGGCTGAGCCACTAAGCACAGCACAGTGCATGCAAATACCACTTATCTTGATTATTATAGCTTAGTAATAAGTCTTTTAAAATTGAGATGTAACTAACATAAAACATTGTGTAAGTTGAAGGTGTAGAACTTGTTGATTTAACACATTTATATATTGCAATATAATGACCACCATAGTGTTAGCTAACGCTACTATCATGGAACTTATTATCATTTCTGTTTTGTGATTATAACATTTTCTGTTAATTATGATCACAATGATGTGCTTTCCTAAAATGTATTCATCTTCAAACTGCAAGTTTACACCCTTTGACAAAAAACTTCCCAAATCCCCCAGCGCCCCTCCTCCTCCAAGTCCCTGGTAACCACCATTCTGTGTTTTGTTTCTGCAAGTTTGACTTTTTTAGAGTCTACATATAAGTGATATCATACAGTGCATGTCTTAACATCATGCATTCTCACCACCTCTTTCTGGGTTTCCCCTCCCTGCTTACGGCTTGGATTTTGCTCAAAACAGTTAACTTTGGCAAATGAAGGCTCATTTTATTTGCTCCCTATCTCTTGTCAATCATGCTTCTTAACCGCCTGATATCCAATGTCTTGAAAAGCATGGTCTTGGATATTTTGTCTATTTAGTAGATAAGTTGTTAGGTAAAATTGGTCCCTGTTAGCCCATTTTGTCCAGAGATGGCAAGGTTCATTTTTTTGGTCCATATTCAGTTATATTTTAGACTGTTAGTACAGGTACCTTAAAGATTATACAAGCCCAAACTCTCTAGATTATCAACCTAAGAAAAGAAACAGTTTAGTAATTAAGGTAATGAGATATAACTAAAACCTCAATATTCCATTGGCTTAAAAGAGTGAACTTTTGCTTCTTATTCATCTACAATCAGATCGAGGTTAGTGACCCTCAGACTATCTTAGGTTATGCAAAATATCACCTTCATACTCCAAGTGGGTTCTGTGAACCAGCAGCAATAGCATCATTTAAGAGCTTGCTAGAAATGAATGATCTCAAGCCCCATCACAAGTATGTTTTATTATAATTTGGCTTGTAACCAGAACCCAGGGAGGCAGTATGAACATTAAGTTTGAGAAGCACTATTTCTCATTAAAGAAACATGACCACCAGAGTAGCTGTATCAGGGTTAATGATGAATTAAGAAAACCCACAAAATACTTTGTAATGATCCATTCTGAAAGTGTCTTCCATCGTTCTGACTCTTATCTAGTTTACCATAACACAATCATAAGACTTCAACCCATATGCAAGGAAGGATGGAGATTAAAAGGACAAATGGATATTTGGTAGTATAATCAGAATTATATTTGTCTCATTGGAAAAGACCATGATGCTGGGAAACATTGAGGGCAAATGGAGAAGAGGGTGGGAGAGGATAAGGCAGTTAGAGAACATCACTATTCACGACTCAGTGGACATGAATTAGAGAAAACTCTGGGAGATAGTGGAGGACTGAGGAGCCTAGTGGGCTACAGTCCATGGGATCACAAAGAAATAGACATGACTCAGTGACTGAAAAACAGCAGTCACATTTATCTACCTAGCTGATTCTTTTAATGTGAAAGGAGTCTAAAGTTTATGTCATATAGGAATACATGGAGAGTTATTAAAGCTCAAGTCTACATATGCACAAAAAACATTTTTTCTGATTTTTCCTCCTCAGTTGGTAAAGAATCCGCCTGCAATGCAGGAGACCCTGGTTCAATTTCTGGATTGTCAAGATCCGCTGGAGAAGGGATAGGCTACCTACTCCAGAATTTTTCGGCTTCTCTTGTGGCTCAGCTGGTGAAGAATCTGACTGCAATGCGGGAGACCTGGGTTCAGTCTCTGGGTTGGTAAGATCCCCTGGAGAAGGGAAAGGTTACCCACTCCAGTATTCTGACCTGGAGAATGCCATGGACTGTACAATACATGGAATCACAAAGAGTTGGACACGACTGAGTGACTTTCACTTTCACTTTCCCTCCTATAATATTGATCATGCAAAGGTCAGTTAAGAGCTTCACTTATCCTCTATAAAATATTTTTAAAAAGCAAAACATAGTTTTGCAGTCTTATTAAACATTTTCTAGGCTCAAAGTAGATTAAAAAGAGCCATTGGGAAAAACTGAGCATAGAGCTCAACAAAAGAACAATGACAAACTATCACTATCTGCAACTGATGGCTGAAAGAGTAAAATAGGTTAAACCAAACAAAAATAATAAACTCCATGAAGGTTGGTACTAATTTGTATAAGAACGACAACAACAATAACAAAATAGGTTTTTGAAATATTTTGCTCCTAAAATAAAAGGATTTGCTATTCAAGATAAAAATAACAAAACTGGAAGATTGAAACATTCTGATTAAACATAGAATTTATTTGTTAAAAGATTATTAATATTTCCATGCAGTTTTATAAAAGTACTCTAAAAATCATTGGTATAAATATTTAGTTTTGAAAAACACATTTACTGTTAGAGCCAGAGTTGAATATATATTAATAAAAATCAATTTTTCTCAAGTACTGTTCACTTAAAGTAATAATTACAAAATGACAATTATTGTGAGTTTGCTTTCCTCTAATGAGTTGAAATAAATGGGATTTTTATGTCTGTCTTTTAATGTAATTGAAAAGTAATCTCCTTTAAAATGCTCAATATAGGTAAAATTAGTGAATCCAACTTCTAATTTTATATAAATATTGTATTGGTACACAGCATGTCTTACTGACTACTTTCTCAATCAGCAGACAATATTAATCATGGATGAATTTATAAGTTTCTCTTTCTTTTCTTTAATATAAAAATAGCTCTCAGAATTAATTGAAATATATGATTTTACAAAACTCTTCCTTGGAGACAAATAATTTAATTTATATTACTTTCTGTTATATCAAGCAGGGATAATGAACTAAAGCAAAAAGAAAACAAAAAATAACATTTATTAGTTAATATCCACTTTTGAATATTATGATAAATATTTATAGTAGAAAATAAGCAAATTTAAAGATAGTCTGATTTGTTGTTTGAAATACTTTTCATTTATGAATTTGTTTTCAGATGCTTAGATTTTAAATCTGTTGAGTACACACATTTTATATAATAGTTACTAAAAAACATTATACTTATACAGTTCATTTTACTCATTAACCTCTATTATGTAAGATTCTATTATTAACAATATCATCACTATAATGTTTACTTTAAAGAACAATAGGGTTAGTAAAATTTCTCAGCTATCATGTGTAATTTTTGTACAAAAATTTTATTCTTAATTTACCATGAATTATGGAAGTGATGTTTTTATCACTTACAATTACTTATAAAAAGTCTCCCAGTCTCATTATTTGCACATGTGGCAGGTAAAAGAATATCTTTATAAAAGAAAAGGGAAAATTACTATAAAACCACTAGCATATAACACTGCAAGTCTGCATGGTAATAAGCCAATTTTTTGTGGAAATGAACTCATTAATGCTAAATTTTTGCTGACTTCCAACTGATCAGAAAACTGCCTTACAAAACTCAAAAAGCACTTCATGAATTGTAGAAGAGATGAGGAAAAAAGGAATGAACCAACCATAACCAAGCATACTTCACTCATTTGGCTTCCAGCTAACTCCCCTATAATCTATAGCTGTGATCTAGGGGGTGAAATGAATAAAATTGTTGAGAGTGACAGAAGGGTTCCATCTGAATGACACAAAAAGCTTGTTGATGAGCAGTGCAAAGCAGTTTAGACATGAAGTGCAGCTGGGATTTGATTGTTTATTATATTTTATTTTATCTCTCCTTGCACTTGAAAATATTCTACACATTATTTATAAATATGTCAACTTGCTATAAGAGGGTTTTATACAGTGGAGGGGAAAATTGAGAAACAAAATGGGATGTGAAATAGATAAGTATACAAGAGACAGAAGGCTAGGGAAAAAATAAGTTTCTCATGTTTGATTAGAGTACTTATCTAAAAAGACTTCTAAAAATACTTGGTAACTGATAATTTTTATAAACATCCATAGTCTTATGAGCAGAAAAAGAATTTATTTAAGTAAAGTTTCTTATCAAAGTGGCTTATTTCTATGGCAATGATTATTTTTATTTAAATGTCCCTAGACCTCTATGGTTCATTTGAAAGGCACATGAAAAGTCAATACACATTGAGATGCAGATCTTAAATACACAACACTGTAATAATCAAAGCTATAAAAACTAAATTTTTCTTTTTCAACTTATCTGGAAAATGTGATGGCAAATCATTCATCTACTATAACTATTCACAATAAATTTCCTGAAAAAAAGTAAATTCAAACAAGCTTAACTGTATCCTTTTATTTTGGCTCAAGTTATGACTGATTGAAAACTGAGAGAAGCAAAATGGTTTCCAAACAGAAGATATTCTGAGTCAAGGGGCTGATATTGCATTTACTTATTGTTTATATTCTACCCACATCAAATATATACACCACAGTTAAAAAATAAGATGGCAAAACCAAAAAGCAACTATTTAAGCAAAGGAAATGTCAAATTTCAAGTAATAAATTATGGTTGTAAGGCAACTATTATACAATAGAATAACCGTTACAATTAAACTATGACCCACAAGAAGCTATCTAAATTACTCAGTTCAGTTCAGTTCAGTCGCTCAGTAGTGTCCGACTCTTTATGACCCCATGAATTGCAGCACACCAGGCCTCCCTGTCCATCACCAACTCCCGGAGTTTACCCAAACTCATGTCCATCGAGTCGGTGATGCCATCCAGCCATCTCATCCTCTGTCATCCCCTTCTCCTTCTGCCTCCAATCCCTCCCAGAATTGTAGTCTTTTCCAATGAGTCAACTCTTCACATGGGTGGCCAAAATATTGGAGTTTCAGCTTTAGCATCAGTCCTTCTGATGAACACCCAGGACTGATCTCCTTTAGAATGGACTGGTTGGATCTCCTTGCAGTCCAAGGGACTCTCAAGAGTCTTCTCCTCAGTCAGTCAGTCAGTTCAGTCACTCAGTCATGTCCGACTCCTTGCGACCCCATGAATTGCAGCACGCCAGGCCTCCCTGTCAATCACCAACTCCCGGAGTTCACTCAGACTCACGTCCATCGAGTCAGTGATGCCATCCAACCATCTCATCCTCTGTCATCCCCTTCTCCTCCTGCCCCCAATCCCTCCCAGCATCAGAGTCTTTTCCAATGAGTCAACACTTCACATGAGGTGGCCAAAGTACTGGAGTTTCAACTTTAGCATCATTCCCTCCAAAGAAATCCCAGGGCTGATCTCCTTCAGAATGGACTGGTTGGATCTCCTTGCAGTTCAAAAGACTCTCAAGAGTCTTCTCCAACACCACAGTTCAAAAGCATCAATTCTTCGGCGCTCAGCTTTCTTCACAGTCCAACTCTCACATCCATTCATGACCACAGGAAAAACCAGAGCCTTGACTAGACAGACCTTAGTTGGCAAAGTAACATCTCTGTTTTTGTCTCTGTTTTTGAATATGCTATCTAGGTTGGTCATAACTTTTCTTCCAATTAAAAGTCTTCTCCTAGGGGAGCCCAAACATGGACCAAACCATTTCTGGGGATTAAGCTGACCAGCCAGAATTTGTTGCAATGGGTATCTTTCTGTTGTCTACAATACTAATTAAGAGTGTAAACACTGTGCCGGACAGAATGTACAATTAAATTTGGAAACAAAAATGAGAATGATGACTCATGTAAACCTTCTAAAAATTTAACTAACTAAAAGAAAATCTACAGTTTTGTTTAGGATTAGTCTATTTGGATGCTAGTTTATTCCTTTTACTTATATCTGATAATATCTCACATATCATAAAGTGTTAGTCACTCAGTCCTGATTAAGTCTTTGTGACCCTGTGGACTATAGCCCAACAGGCTCCATTGTCCATGGACTTCTCCAGGCAAGAACACTGGAGTGGGTTGCCATGACCTTCTCCAGGGGTTTTCCTGACCCAGGGATTGAACACTGGTCTCCTGCATTGCAGGTGATTTCTTTACTGATTGAGCCACCAGGGAAGCCCCACATATGTATCATAAAAGAGAAATTAAATTTATTTCAACAAATAGAGTTTTAATGTACTTATGTGCAACTCAGCTATTAGTCATTTAAAAGTAAATGCAATGCTTTCTATCTACTAGTGCTATAGCATAATTATTATCTTCTTAAAGGTGTAGTACATACTCTAGAGGAAATTATTAGTAATTAGAATTAAATTACTGTGTCACAGAACACTTGAGTCATTAATTTTAGTGGTGGCACAAGGGGATTTTAATGGAGGAGATGGCATATCATCTGACTATAATAGCAGTTGGTCAATCAATTACAATGGTGTGGGAAAATAAAATATATAATGTTTAAAGAAAATATTTTTTCAAATTATAGTATTTAATGGATATCATATATGTTGTTGTTTAGTCGCTAAGTCATATCAGACCCTTTGGGACTCCATGGACTATAGCCCACCAGGCTTCTCTGTCCATGGAATTCTCCTGGCAAGAATACTGGAATGGGTTGTCATTCCCTTCTCTAGGGGATCTCCTGACCCAGGGATCAAACTCAGGTCTCCTGCACTTCAAGAAGATTTTTTTATCATCTGAGCCATCAGGGAAACCTCTCATATATGTGTATATGTGTGTGTGTGTGTATGTGTGTGTGTGTGTGTGTGTGTGTATATATATATATACATACATATATATTTATGTATATGATTTTGAAGGACTTGTATGTCATAAAATACAATTAAAATTTTATCCTATGTTACTGGCAATTGACAGGATCAAATGGTCAAAGTAATTTTAGGTGATTCATTCCCTCATCATCTATTTGTCAATGATTCTCCTTTAACAATTGGAATAATTTATCAGTGGAGATAGCTGGGCCTGGTACTTCCTTTCTACTGAGTTTCTGTTTAGCAATTAAATATCTTTACTTATTATAGGTACATATTAAAATTTTATATTTCTGCTTAAATCATAGAAAAACTGTATCTTTCTAGAAAAATTTCATTATATCTGAGTTATATATTTTTGATGCATATTTCTCATATTTTTAAAGTGGGTAGAAATAGACTTGTCTCTCTTCTGATTTTAATAATTTCAGTCTTCCCTTAATTTTAATTTTGCTTGCTTTGGTTAGGCTTTTTACTTTTTCCTCTTTTTTATAATTTTTTATTTTGAAAGATTAGGTTATTGATTCATTTCCTCTTTTTTAACATATTCATATGTAGTTATTAATTTAACTCTAAGCATTTCTGTAAGTTCACATATATTTTGGTTTTGTTTTGTTTGCATTCAACTCAAACCATTTCTAATTTCCCTTGTGATTTCTTCTTTTATCCATTGATTATTTAGTAGTGTCTTGTTCAATTTCCACGTATTTGTAGAATACAAATTTCCATTTGTTTTTTATTCCTAATTTTCTTCCATGTGGTAAGAGAACATATTTTATATGATTTTTATCTTTTTAAATGGACTGAGGCTTTGTTATAATCTAATATATGTTTTTTCTTGAAGACTGTTCCATATGCCTTTTAGAAGAATGTGTAATAGGCCATTGTTGGAGCCTTTATGGATGGTTGTTAGTTGTAATTAGTTTATAATGGTTTTCATAACTTTCCTTTCCATACTGATTTGTTTTATCCAATACTAAAGGTGGGTCATAGAATTCTCCAATTACTATTCTATTTTTTTAATTGTTATTTTGTATTGGGATTCAGCTAATTAATAATGTGGTAGTTTCAGGTGAACAGAGAAGCGACTCACTCAGCCATACATATACATGTATCCACTATCCTTCAAATTGCTTTTTAAAAAACTGTTTCTTTTTCCACCTATCTCATAATTTTTCTTCATAAAATATGGGGGCTTTGGTGGTTTAGGTACTTACGTCTAAAATCGTTACATCTTCTTAATGGGTTGACCTTTTTATTATAAAATGCCCTTTATCTCTAATAATGAGTTTTGTCTCAGGATCTATTTTATCCAATACTTATATAGCCACCTCTGGTCAGCTTTGCTTACTGAATACATTTGTGCCTTTGAATTTAGTGTTATTTGTAGTTAGCGTTTAGTTGGATAGTGCTTTTAGCCATCTGTCAACCTTTTGATTGAAGATTTTTTTTTCTCACCTATAATAAAATCAACTGATAAGCTGAAAAGGTAGGATTTAGCCTCTCTTATTATGGTTTTTCACATGTCATTTATATTTTTATTTTATTTTTTTAAATAGCTCAGTTGGTAAAGAATCTGCCTGCAATACAGGAGACCCTGGCTCGATTCCTGGATTGGGAAGTTCCACTGGGGAAGGGATAGACTGCCCACTCCAGCATTCTTGGGCTTCTCTTGTGGCTCAGCTGGTAAAGAATCTGCCCACAATGCGGGAGACCTGGGTTCAATCGCTGGATTGGGAAGGTCCCCTTGGGAAGGGAAAGGCTACCCACTCCAGGATTCTAGCCTGGAGAATTCTGTGGACTGTATAATCCATGGAGCTGCAAAGAGTCAGACTCAACTGAGTGACTTTCACTTTCATCCCTCCTTACTGCCTAGTTTTGTGTCAAATAAATGTGCTCTACAATGACATTTTTAATCCCTTATTTTTATTTTAACTCTATTATTTGAATTATTTTATTAGTGATTGCTCTTGGATTGGATTTTCCTGGTGGCTCAGATAGTAAAGAATCCATCTGCAATGAGGGAGACCCGGGTTTGATCCCATGATGGGAAGATCCCCCAAGGGGATCTCTAAAGCAGGTAATGCTTACCCACTCCAGTGTTCTTGCCTGGAGAATTCTATAGACAGAGGAGACCGGTGGGTTACAGTCCAAGGGGTTGCAAAGAGTCAGACAAGAGTGAGCAACTAAGCACACACAGGCACACACCCGGATTACAGTTAACACTTTAATTTATATTGATCTACTTCCAATAAAGGCAACTTAACTTCCATATTAGGGACTTCCCTTCTTGTCCAGTGGCTAAGGCTCTTAGCGTCCATTGCAGGGGGCTCAGGTTTGATCCTTGATCAGGGAAATTGGAAGGACTAATGCTGAAGCTGAAGCTGATGCTTTAATACTTTGGCTACCTGATGTGAAGAGCCAACTCATTAGGAAAGACCCCGATGTTGGGAACGATTGAAGGCAGGAGGAGAAAGGGACAACAGAGGATGAAATGATTCAATGGCATCACCGACTCAATGGATGTGAATTTGAGAAAGCTCCAGGAGATGATGAGGGACAAGGAAGCCTGCATGCTGCAGTCCATGCTGTTGCAAAGAGCCAGACATGACTGAGAAACCGAGCAACAACTACTTCAATATTCTCTCTCTCTTTTGTGTTACTATTTATATAATATCATATACTTCTACATTATAAACCAATCTATGTAGTTTTTTATGCATGGAGTAATGTTACATCAAATGGGAGTATAAAAGTGTTTCCTCCCAAAATACCAAAAACATGTATGTGCATATGTGGGTACTTACTCCCTTCGGTCATGTCTAACTGTGTGACTCTATGGACTCTAGCCCACCAGGTTCCTCTGTCTATGGGATTCTCTAGGCAAGAATACTCTGATATTTACCAACGCAGTTACTTTTACTAGTATTCTTTATTTCTTCATGTATTTAAGTTACTCCCTAGTATTCCTTACCTATTGTTTTTCCAAGGCAGGTCTACTAGTGACAGATCCTCTCAATTTTGTTTAACAAGGATGACTTAATTTTTCATTTACTTCTTAGGACAGTTTTTCTGTTTACAGAATTTTTTGGTTCACAGTCTTTCTTCGAGCACTTTGAATACATCAATCTATGAAGAACTATAAAGGTTTTTTTTGGCCTTCCTACTTATTGGTGAGAAATTCACTATTAACCTTACCTTGGATCACTTGTACATGGTGAGTCATTTCTCTACCGCTATTATGTGTCTAGGTGTAGATATGTTTGATTTTACCCATAACAGTCAAGCCAAATGAATAGCTATAGTATCCAACTTGGATCAAGTGAAATTTTTTGATGTGTAGAATAATGTACTCAATCAAATTTAAAAAACTTTAGGGCATTATTTTTTCCCAAATATTTTTCTATGCCTTTCTCTGTCTACTATCCTTGTGGTACACCCATTTTGCATATGCTGTATATTTTATCATGTTCTAAAAGTCTCTGAGGCAGTCTTCAGTTCTTTGTTATTATATATTTTTTATTTTATGATTTATCTTGCAAGTTTACTGATTCTTTACTCTGCTGGCTCGAATATACTATTGAGCCTTTCTAGTGTATTTCTCTCTTTTATTGATATTTTTGTGAAATTGCTTTTATACTTTCCTATAGTTCTTTATACATGGGTTTTCTTTAATTCTTTAAAGGCATTTAAAATGACTGACCTGGAATATCTGTCTAATAAGTGCAAAATCTGGACTTCCTAATGGACAGCATCTACTGACTTCATTTGTTCCGTGTATATGCACATTTTCTCATTTCTCTGCATGACTCACATTTTGCTGTTGTTGAAAAATTGACATTTTAAATAAAATAATGCGGTCATCTGGAAAATAAATCTCTCACTTTTCTTTGGGATTTGTTTTTCTTGTCTGTCATGTTTTTCTAATGCTGTTCTTATGTGTTTTGTGACTTTCCTAAACTGGTTTTATAAATTCTATATTCTCTGTTGCATGTGCCCTGAAGTCTCTGTTTAGCTTTATTAGCGGGCAGATAATTATTAGACAAAAACTTCCTCAATGCTTTGAACTAAGATTTAGCTGAGAGGCTCTGTGTGCATGCTGGGACATGTCTTCAAAACTCCAGCTGGCAGATTACAATTCTGTCTTAAGCTTCCCTGTCTGCTAGTGTGGAGCTTCAAGGCAAGACAGAAGTGAGAAATCAGAGCCTTTTCACATCTTTACTGAGAAAGAACACAGTCCTGCACATGCACATGGGTTTTAAATTTCAAGGAATATATGGGAGCTTTTGAAGCCTGTTACACATATCAAGATCCCAACTTTTCCTTTTAAGTCTTCTGGTTGTAGTTTTCTCTTGCACCAGTGGTTATCACTTCCTCTGGAATCAGCAGTGTTAAGCAATTGCTATTGTTTGTTTTGATAACCCTCTTCTCACAGATGAAAATTCAGTTTCTTACAGTAATTATAAACTCTGAATCAGGTAAAAGAGACACAAAACTGAAGCTGGGCTTTTTGTGAACTTTCTACACATGAGGCTTTTGGGGAGCTTCAAAACTGTTCTGCCCCTCCTAGTGAATTCTAGAATACTTGTTTTCCTGACTACCGTTATTGCTACAAACTTGTTGGTTCTCAAGGTTATTACAGAACTCTGATATGGAAAGGGAATAGGCAAGTAAACATGCCATAAAAATAGCTGTTTAAACTCAGCAGACTCAGTTTATTTTTCTTAAATAAAGTCTTCTAAGATTATTGCAACACCTTGGTAAATCTTTACCACAATTTGAAAAAGTTGATTTTTTTCTAGTGTTCCCTTTGCTTTTCTGGTGGAACAGATTTTCAGAGATCCCTGCTGTATTATTACCACTATAGCCACTTGGCATTTCTTTTTAAGGATTTTAAGGGCGAATTTAGGCAAAAGTCTTTCTGAATTTTCCCAGCATATCAGAGGCCAACAGGCTAATTTCATCTACAACAAAAATGTCACTATATCCTTTGGGATTTTTGTTTTTATGAGAATAATGCTGCTGGCTAAGATAGCTGAACAAATATCTAGGTTGTTTTTCCTTCGATTTCAAATAATGCATAATGATCAACAAATTAGCTGCAAGCAGCATTGATTTAAAAAATCATTAGCCTTATTAGCTGAATTATAAATTATCCGTGTATCTATGGTATAGAAATTGCAAAGGCTGCATAAAGTAAAATATGAATGAAAAGAATGAGAGCAAATATCAGGATAAGCATGGGTTTCATGTAATGGCAAATATGTAACAAGGAAATAGGATAGTATGGTGCCTAAAATTAAGAGCTATGAATTGAGACTCTTTGGAATAGAGTTCTGGTATCATCAATTACTGATCTGGAAAACTGACTCTCAGTACCATTATTGGTAAATAGGATAATAATATCTTTAGACAAGGTTGCAGCAAGAATTATATGCCATAATCTATGTAAAGCACTTAGCACAGAGTTGGACATAAAACAAAAATTCAATAAATCTTTACAAATTATTGGTATTAATTTATATTAATATATTTACACCTGTTGACTGGTGATGGCAAAGTGAACCTCTCTAAAACAGGTTGTCTTACTAAAAATAATTATTGCTAATAAGTCACCAAAAATATTGTCAATTATTGTAGTAGATATTTTATAATTTTTATATTTTCTTGTCAAAATGACCCTTACACCATTCTGTTTTCTTTTGTTAATTTGATTTAAGTAAAGAATTTATGTGAAGGTAACTATCACAAAATCAGAGAACAAACTAATCATGAATTTAAAACAAGTGTATATGGCCCATGTCTTGATTCTATAACATATTGTTAACTCCTTCTCAGTCACACACTGTGTTAATAAATATTTACTTTTTTATGTCAAGAAATTTTTGTTAATATTTCAAAATATATAACTACAATTTGAGGCATTTTCCTCAGACAATTTCAGGACTTTCTGTATGCCTACATTCAAGAATTGTTTTCCTTGTGTTACCAAGATGAACCTAAGTAAAAATATAATTTTCAAATCGTATAATCTTGTGATTATTTAAGATTCCTACAATGTCCCAAGAAATACATGAGATTACATTTAAGTATCCTTAATCCTCAAATTCTCTGAGGAGTATTATCTGAGCTGAAAGAGTGTAGAAGGTTCAAACTAAGTATGCATCAGTAGAATCATATGTCTATGGCATTAAAGCAGGCCCCTGCTGATTGCTGATTGTAAGGATGCAGAATGTCACAAGAGACCCTTATTTCTGTCCTAATGGTTGAATTAGCCCAGAAAAATTCACAAAATAATTAGTTTTTAAAAAATCCATCTGAGAACTGAGGGTGCAAAAATACCTAAATAAAATAAACTTCAGAAAGAGAAACATGCTTTAGGAGAGACGAGTCATACAGTTCATTTCATCACACAACACAGTAAGTAGAAGCCAGTAAGGAGACTAGTAAACAGCCCAAATTTTAGTAAACTTTCAGTGGCTGCACATAGGCTGACATGACAGATTTGATATTTAAGAAACAACATCCTACAATTTTCCATTAGACCTTTACCAAGTGAATGGGGATTGGAACACTGCCAGAGGCCGAGAATATTTCTCAAAAGAAAATAGATTTTTCCCCAATGCAAGGCAGTAACCTGCCAAAAGGAGAGTCAGGGAAGGACAGATGAGAGAGAACCTCAAAAGTGTGCATGAATGCAAAATCACGCACGTGGACACACACACACAGACACACACAGACATACAACGTAGTGACCTAACACGAGATGAAACAAATCTTCTTTGGGTGTGGGAGGAGTGGTGAAAATATTTATTTCAATTTCTACTGTCCTTCCCATACTGTCAGGCAAGTAAAGATATTTTCTAAATGTCACCAATGCTTCAGGAATTCTGACTTCATATATTGGTCCCTCTAATACAAATATATTCAATTTTATCTACTGTCAGCAAACCGAATGCCAGTCCATATTTTAATTCAATCAGTATATTGTGTTGGTTCAGTGACCCTCAATTCAAAAAAAAAAAAAAAAGCCATGTCATTTGGGATGGAAAGGAAGTTAGAAAATGTTAAAAAAGGATTTATTTTGATAAAAAATTTATATCTTTATCAATATTCTTTAAATAGCTTGCTGTATGGCTATTTCACTACAGTTTGAATGTATCCAGTACTTCCTTCCTGAAAACGAATTTTTATGGTGTTTCAAATTTATCATTTTGCTCTCAATTTGATACATTTTTGAAATTTTCATTCTAAAGATAAACTCAATCGTTGTATTTATTTAGTTTATTTCCATGTTTTAGGAGAGTATTATTGACTCTAATTTTATAAACTGGAAAGTATATGATTTACAGGTTTCAACATTTTTATATCTATGAACTACTGATACATGAGGTTCATTTATTTCTCCTCAAGCAAAAATAAAATTTGAAAGCGATCAAATTTTATCTTTTCTCTAATTTTATTGAATTTATACAAATTTTGACTTTAGAATATAGTGGACACTGTCTTACCCAGGAATGTCATTGATAGCTGATGTGCAAGGAAAATTCTGAAAATAATGACTATATTCAATTTGCTGTCTTTCTCCAATGAGAAAAGTATAGAAAGATTAAAGACTTTAAAGGGTAATTTAATTAGGTCTTGAGTTTATGATTTTTGAACATAATGAGAATATTTCTAAATTTCTAAGTAAAAAGTTCATGTACTTTTTTCTCCAAATGAGGGAAGCTCTATTTCCTTACAAGTCCCATCAAGGCTTTGTTAGAGTCCATTCTTAATTATTATCCATTCAGAGGTGGAAATGGCAACCCACTCAAGTAGTCTTGCCTGGAAAATCCCATGGACAAAGGAGCCTGGTGGGCTACAGCCAGTGGGGTTGCAAAGAGCTGGGTATGACTGAGCAACTAACACTTAATTAACTGTCATCTCAGAAAGAGGTATTTCTCAGTCTCATTTTAATTGAAGACTGGCCTATGAGACTGACTTCTGATTGTCTGACACTGTCTCCATGGAAGGAGGCTTTATTGATTGTTTGGTGTTTGAAACTCTCTCTTGAAGAATCCTCTTTATTTGGCTAATTCATCAGTAATTTCCAATCCAACACAGGCAATCTGAGTCAAAATTCCTGTAAATGTTTCCATTTCATGTAACCAAGTTGATATTCTATCCCTAGATCACAAAGGTTTTGTCTTGTTAGATGTAGAAGTGTTCTTCAGGTAAGTGGGACAAATCTCTAGATGTGTTCAGACTAAATGCAGAGATTTATATTAGGAACTCATTCTAGTGACAAATATTTGCCTAGTGAACTAGGATATTTTGTTTTCCATAAGTTAAAGCCTGTATGTCTTAGTTCCTCAATTATGTTGTAATTTTACCTTTTGCTGGATATTTGAAACTTCACATTTACATTTTCATAATTATTAATAGCTCTCTCACCATATCAACATTTCCAGGAAAAAAAAAAAAAAAAGAAATGCTGGAAGAACTGAGTAGTTGACTTTAACTCTGAAAACTTTAAGAAAACGGACTGATCATTTTAGTTTATGAGCCTGGAGCTTTCTCACTAGACTTGTTTTAATTTCCTGGTAAGCTGGAACTGATTGGTTTAACATGGCGAATCTCAGCTTATTAAAATCACCTCAGCTGCTTTTTAAAAATACCTAATTCACTGCATCCTACTTCAGGGTGATTAAATCAGAGTCTCTGAGAGCAGAGACTAAACATTATAATACGATTTTAATATGAAGCCCAGTTGGAGAACTATGAACCAAAGCATGTTACTGTCTCTGAAGTAGTATCTCTTATTAAGAACTCTTTTGTTATTTTGAAAACTTACTGCAGGGTAGAACTGATCATATTTGGGGATTTAAATCCTAATTTTGGTGAAAGTATTGGATACCTTTCATGCAGATGATCAGTTTAGATATAGGTATATCTAACAGCATTTTTCGGAGAAGGTAATGGCACCCCACTCCAGTACTCTTGCCTGGAAAATCCCATGGACGGAGGAGCCTGGTAGGCTGCAGTCCATGAGGTCACTAAGAGTCCGACACAACTGAGCGACTTCACTTTCACTTTTCACTTTCATGCATTGGAGAAGGAAATGGCAACCCACTCCAGTGTTCTTGCCTGGAAAATCCCAGGGACGGGGGAGCCTGGTGGGCTGCTGTCTATGGGGTCACACAGAGTCAGACACAACTGAAGTGACTTAGCAGCAGTAGCAGCAATAGCATTTTTAGATGACAATATTTTTGAGTGAAATCATATGTGGTATGAACACAGAAAATTTTAAACTGTATCTCCACATGGGAAGTGAATATTGTATATTATTTTACTTATTCTATATATGCTGCAAACTGTGAAGGATTACTCTAGACTAGGTAAAAAGTGGGTCCTTATTATATTTTTTTTTATAAACCTGTAGATATTTCTTTTAGGAATAATATGAGATTGGGGATTTTTTTTTACTTTTCCTCAGACTTTGATTTTGTGGTAAGACAATCACAATGAATTAAAGAGCCAGAGTTGAATTTATTGTGGTAGTTGTTCAGTCACTAAGTCATGTCTGACTCTTTGCAACCCCATGGACTGCAGCATGCCTGGCTTCCCTGTCCGTCACCATCTCCCAGAGTTTGCTCAAACTCATGTCCATTGAATCAGTGATGCCTTCCAACCATCTCGTCCTCTGTTGCCCCCTTCTCCTCCTGCAATCTTTCGCAGCATTAGGGTCTTTGCCAATGAATCAGATAGATATGAATTGAGACCTCCAGATACTGATGCTTATGGAAAGACTTTTAATATTCATGGGAGTAGCAGGGATGGTGGAAATTGTGATCAGATAACAGTCTCTGCTGGTGATCCTACATCTTCTTATACTTGTAAATCAAAATCAACTGAAGGGCTGCATATCAAAAATTAATTGAGTCAGTGTCATGGGGTTTAGTGTCTCTTTTGTTGCTGTGATAATTGCTATACTCCCACATTTTACTGGCTTATGTTAAGAGATATGAAACCTTTTAACTAGTGGAATTAAGTAGGTACCCTCAGCAACAGCAGAAAAAAAAGTGCACTGCTTTATTCTGACTCATTAAGAACTGATTTTACTGAATTTTAACTGGAAGTTAGTTTTAATAATGGTGTAATTCTCTTTTTCCTATGGAATAAATTTGATTTCATTATCATCATGAATTATTTAACAGACATCTTTGTGTTATATGCCATATTCTTTGCATTACATTTGAGATTGGTCTGAGATCATTTTTAGCCCTCTATTAGTAGTAAATGTGGCAAATAAATTTTGGCTAAAGCATGTATATTGTGCTCCACTGGCATTGCCTTTTTCACTGATTTTTTTTTCTTCATGTCACTCTTTTTTCTAAATAATTTTTTCAACACCTCTTTTTATACTGCATGTACTTAAACCACTTTAAATCATTTCCGAAACAAAGTGACACATCTATAAAATTTTTTAAAAGTACAAATTATAAATTAAAAATCTTGAAGGAAACACATCATTTCTAACTCCAAATGATGAATACTTGACAAGAGTGTAGGGAACTGATTCCCATCCTTTTTTTTTTTTTTTTCCCCTCTCTAGGAGTTACTCTGTCAGTAAGCACTGCTGAGTATTTTGCTTTCGTTCTAATTCTACATAAAATACTTACATTTGCCCATCTACTGCTAGTATCAACTTGTTTCCACTTGAAAAATTATCCATGCATGTTTTATATGTATATTTTAATAATTAATTGGATATATAATTTAATTTTATCTGTGGAAACATTTTAAATCTCCATTCTTTGGAAAGTTATCTATTTTCAGTGTTGGATTTAGGAAGGTGATGGGGATCTGAGAGTCAATGCATCAAGTCAAATGGCAAAAGACTCTGAAAGTAATGGAAACAGCAACAGAAGGAAAAATGATTTTCCTTCAGCACAACAATTTAAATAAATTGAATACGCTATCAGCAAGGCAGTGTGCTATTTTCGGGAGTTAGAAATTGTCAGAACAGACCTTTCTAGATTTGCTTCAAGCTGCTGGCAGTCTCATTCCATCCCCCCATTAGGCCGAGGATAAAAAGCAAGCCAGGTGGTTTATGTATGCATTCAAAACCAAAATTGTTTTATCCAAATGTGAGAATGGACAAGAAACAAAAATAGTTCTGTGATCTACAAATGAGAATAGGACTATTTTTCAAAAGATTTCTCATGCTGAAAAAATCTTGAAAACTACAGAATTTTTTGCTGGCAAACATTTCGGCAGAAAAAGAACCTACTTGCCTGCACTGCCTTTTTAAGCTTTTGAAAGCTGAAACATGTAGACTGGATTAAAAAGTATACAGAAGTAACATTTTAAATACTTGCTAACTAACTTTCATTGTGCCTTCATGTGCGTCCATAGGAGGCAAAAGAACAATTACATCCAAATAAAATATATTTCCTGCTACCAATAACCATAACTATAAAAAGAGAGTGAACTGTGGAATTATATTAACTGTGATATGGACACTGCTAATGAGGTTAAATACTGGAAGTCATTCTTTTCCTTCACAATTTTACAAAACAAGAACTTGTCAACTACCTGGATTTTAGAAGACATTTTCACTACGAAAATATTTCATTTAAAGGCTTGTGTTTTTTGGCAACAATAGCACAGTTGAATTGTGACTGTCTTCCTTTCAAAAAGTTTATATACTGCTTGGTGTAAAAGATCACAGTGAAAGTCAGGGAGGAAACTGTAGATCTAACACCTAACTCATAAAACATAAAATGAGTTGCTCTTACAGATGTACACTTTGCAGTCCTCCCACCCCTTCCCCTGTTATACGGGCCTCAGTTATGCTTTCCAGACAGGAAATGTTCATAGCTGGTCCTGCAGGAGATGTGAGGACTTATTTAATAATGTGTGGCCATCAACAAAGGGAAAAAAATGTATGCTAAAAAAGAGAAAAGTGAAGAAAAAGCCAGAGGATTTGCAGACAGGAAATAATTTGTTCTGTTCACAGTTTTAGCCTTGTAAATATAAGTCACATTTGGCATTACAGCTCAGACTTTCAGTATCATCTTTGAAGGAGAGAAAAAAAATTCACAGAATCTATCTCATAATATTATGTAATATTTCATATTTCATAATATTTCACAGTTGTAGAAACAAATTAAGAAGCTGAACATTTCTCTAAGAGGGCAAAATTAAACACTAGGGTTAGGTGCATTGGCATTTTAGTTGTTACAAAGTTAAATACTTAGTTGTGGGTGTGTATCTAATTCCAGGTCTGCATTGTGCAAGACATTTTATATGTTTTCTCCTGTCAGTCTTTGCCTTTTGATCTTTGATTTGCCTATCTATTTTGGGAGAATGACATTCTAACATGTATACTATCATGTGAATTGAATCCCCAGTCTATGTCTGACGCAGGATGCAGCATGCTTGGGGCTGGTGCATGGGGATGACCCAGAAAGATGTTATGGGGAGGGAGGTGGGGGGGGGGGGTTCATGTTTGGGAATGCATGTAAGAATTAAAGATTTTAAAATTTAAAAAATAAAAAACTAAAAAAAATTAAAAATATAAAAAAAAATAAACGCAATACCAAATAATTAGCATTGAATTGTTCAGAATTTCTATTTCCTAATGTATCATTATACATATTATGTAAAGTTTATTTCACCTCAGATTACACCACTTCATGCAGGGGGGAAGTAGAAACCCTTTATGTTTCACTGTTCTTTTCATGTCATAAAAAGGACTTGAATTTGTTTTAAATTTTTTTTTCCGGAGTGCAGTTGCTTATTTCTACTGAATAGCAAAGTGAATCAGCTATACATATAACTTTCTGATGACACTGGAAAGTGCTGAATGTAGCATCCAGTATCCCTGGGTTTGCCTTTTAAACTTTCTCCATTAGTTTTTACCACCTTTCTAAGGCATAACCAACAAAGGTCCATATAGTCAAAGCTATGTTTTTTTCTAGTAATCACGTATGAATACGAAACTTGCACCATATTGAGTGCTGAAGAATTGATGCTTTTGTGCTGTGGTGCTGGAGAAGACCCTTCAGAGTCCTTTGGACAGCAAGGAAATGAAACCAGTCAATCCTAAAGGAAATCAACCCTGAATATTCACTGGAATGACTGAGGCTGGAGCTGAAGCTCCAATACTTTGGTCACCTGATGTGAAGAGCCAATCCATTGGAAAAGACCCTGATGCTGGGAAAAATTGAGGGCAGGAGAAGGAGCTGATAGAGGATGAGATGGTTGGATGGCATCACCGACTCAATGGACATAAGTTTGAGCAAACTCTGGATGATAGTAGAGGACAGAGAAGCCTGGTGTGCCATAGTCCATGGGGTCGCAAAGAGCTGGACATGAGTTGGCGACTGAACAACAACAAGGTATAGCCAGGAATCAAGAATCATGTCATCACAGATGGTGGGAGTCACAGTTCATAGTCTTTTTCCTAATACTGGGAATTTCTCTTTTTGTAGTAACTTCCCCTAAACAGCCTGCTCCTCTACTCTAGGACAGCTTTCATTATTTCTGCACAGAGCTGGACATTCATAAAAAGCATTCATTTAATATGAGCCTCTTCAAACTCTGTGACACAAAGAATTGCAAATCCCCGCTACCTGTTTAAAATGAAAAAGAGAAACTTATGAAAAAGTCAAAAATAGTTTAATATTTTAAGTAAGCCTGACACGAATATACTGCATTTTGAAAATAAGATTTTACTCTGCAGCCAAAAATTGCCACACCTCATGTTTGAAGTTTTATAGAATTATTTAGCTCTAAGAAAACTTGAAGATGCATGAATTTTACTCATTTTACTCAGAGATTTCATGAAGAAACAAAAAATGATTAAACAATATTAGTAGTAGAACCTGACTTATGTCATAACCATTGCTTTTTTCCCTACTTTTTTCTTTTTAATTTTTATATACTTTACTTCCCACGTGGTGCTAGTGGTAAAGAACCTGCCTGCCAATGCAGGAGACATGAGAGACTCCAGTTTGATCTCTGGGTCAGGAAGATTCCCTGGAGGAGGGCATGGCCACCCACTCTAGTACTCCTGCCTACAGAATCCCATGGACAAAGGAGATTGGCAGGCTGTAGTCCACAGGGTCGCACAGAGTCAGACATGACTGAAGTGACTAAGCAGCAACAGCAGCATACTTAACTTAAAATATTATATTAATGTCAAGTTTACAACATACTGATTCAGCATTTATATACACTACAAAATGATCACTACTGTGAGTCTAGTTAATATTTGTTGCCATTCAAAAATATCACAAAATTATTACTGTATTCTCTAAACTATAAATTACAGCCCCATGACTTATTTTAAAACTGGAATTTTTTACCTCTAAACTCCTTTCAGCTGTTTCACACAACTCCCACATTCTTTGCTGCTATTATTCATTAGTTTGCTCTTTGTATCTATGAATATGTTTCCGTTTGGTTTCGTTTGTTTTGTTTTCTATGTTCTGTTGTTATTTAGTCAGTAAGTCACATCCGACTCTTTGGAACCCCATGGACTGTAGCCCATCAGGCTCCTCTGCCCATGGGATTTCCCAGGCAGAATACTGAAGTGGGTTCCCATTTCCTTCTCTGGGGATCTTCCCTACCAGGGGTCAAACCTGCAGCTCCTGCATTGGTAGATGGATTCTTTACCATTAAGCCATTAAGTGAAATCATATGACATTTGTCTTTCTCAGCATAATACGGTCTAGACCCATTCATGTTTTTCCAGATGACAAGACTTCATTCTTTTTTGAGTAATATTCCACTGTGAAAATGAAAGTAGCTCAATTGTGTTTGACTCTTTGTGACCCCATGGACAAAATTTCCAGGCCAGAATACTGGAGTGGGTAGCCTTGCCCTTCTCCAGGGGATCTTCCCAACCCAGGAATCAAACCCAGGTCTCCTACATGGCAGGCAGATTTTTTACCAGCTGAGCCTCAAGACGGCAGCCATGAAATTAAAAGATGTTTGCTCCTCAGAAGAAAATCTATGATCAACCTAGAGAGCGGAGACATTACTTTGCCAACAGAGGTCCATATAGTCAAAGCTACAGTTTTTTCAATAGTCATGTATGGATGTGAGAGTTGGACTATAAAAAAAGCTGACCACTGAAAAACTGATGCTTTTGAACTGTGGTGTTGGAGAAGACTCTTGAGAGTCCCTTGGACTATAGGGAGATCTAACCAGTCAGTCCTAAAGGAAATCAGTCCTGAATATTCATTGGAAGGACTGATGCTGAAGCTGAAATTCCAATATTTTGGCCACCTGATATGAAGAACTGACTTATTGGAAAAGACCCTGATGCTGGGAAAGATTGAAGGCAGGAGAAGGGGATGACAGAGGATAAGATGGTTTGATGGCATCACTGACTAGATGAACATGAGTTTGAGAAACTTCTGGGAGTTGGTGATGGACAGGGAATCCTGGTGTGCTGCAGTCTCTGAGGTCGCAAAACTGAAAGTGAAAAGTAAAATTGAAGTCGCTCAGTCGTGTCTGAGTCTTTGCAACCCCATGGACTGTAGCCTATCAGGCTCCTCCATCCATGAGACTTTCCAGGCAAGAGTGCTGGAGTGGATTGCCAATTCCTTCTCCAGGGGATCTTCCCGACCAAGGGATCGAACCCGGGTCTCCCACATTGCAGGCAGACAGTTTACTGTCTGAGCCACCAGGGAAGCCCCAAAATTAGGATTAGTGAAAGTAACTCAGTCATGTCTGACTATTTAAAAACCCATGGACTGTACAGTCCATGAATTCTCCAGGCCAGAATACTGGAGCGGGTAGCCTTTCCCTTCTCCAGGGTATCTTCCCAACCCAGGGATCAAACTCAGGTCTCCCACATTGCAGTCAGATTCTTTACCAGCTGAGCCATAAGTGGCTCACACAGTTGGCCTGAAGAATTTCATCAACAGAGGTGACTGGCAGGCTACAGTCCATGGGGTTGCAAAGAGTTGGACTGAACTTAACTGACTGAATATTCCATTATGTGTGTGTGTGTATTTATAACTTCTTTATCCACTCACTTATGAGTGAGTACTTAAGCTATCTTGGCTATTGTGAATAACAGTACAATGAACATGAGGATGCATATATATCTTTTCAAAGTAGTGTTTCTGTTTTTTTTTTTTAATAAATATTCAGAAGTAGAATGACCTTAAGAACTGCTGAAACTTATGGTCATTCTATTTTTTTATTATTAAGGAATCCTCATACTGTTTTCCATAGTGACTGAACCAATTTACATTTCCACCTTCAGGTGCATGGAGATCTCCTTTTCTCCACATCCTTGCCAACTTTTCTTATTTCTTGTCTTTTTGATAATACCCATTTTCACTGGTGTGGGGTGATATCTCACTGTAGTTTTGATCTCATTGTAGGATGATATATTTGATTAATTATGTTGAACATATTTTCATATGCATATTGTCATATATATGTCTTCATTAAAAAAACATTTATTTAGGTCTTCTAAGTATTTTTATTCAGTTTGTTTTAATATTGAGTTGTGTGGATGTTTACATATTTTAACTATCAACCTGTTAAAAGTCATATCATTTGCAAATATTTTCTCCCATTCAGTAGGTTGTCTTTTCATTTTGTCAGTGGTTTCCTGTGCTATGAAAAAGCTTTTACATTTGATTTGGCTTCATTCATATATTTTTGCCATAGCTTCTTTTGCTTTGCAACAGATCCCTCCATATATTGCTATGATCTATGGCAAAGAAAATTCTGCCTTTGCTTTCTTCTAGAAGGTATACATTTCAAATCTTATGTCAAATCTTATGTTTAAGTCTTCTAGTTTGAGTTTATTTTTGTATAAGATATAAGAAATGGTCTAGTTTTATTCTCTTACATGCATTTGTCCAATTTTCCTAACACCATTTGCAAAAGAGATTCTCTTTTACCAACTGTACATTCTTTCCCTCTTTGTCACAGATTAATTGACCATATGTGCAAGGGTTTATCTTTGGAATCTCTGTTCTATTCCATTGATCTACATGTATTTATTTTTGTGACAGTGGCACCTTGTTTGGATTACTATAGCTTTGCAGTATACTTTAAAATTAAAGAGGAAAATATTCATATTTTTGTTTTCTTTCTCAAGATTGTTTTGCCTATTTAATCTTCTGTGGATCCATATATATTTGTTATTTTTCTAGTTTTATGAAAAATGTTATGTATATTTTGACGTCTATTCCATTAAATCTGTACATTGCTCTGAGTAGTATGAGCACTTTACTAGTTACTCTTCTGATCCATTAGCAATGTGTACCTTTCCATTTATTTCTCTTTTCTTAAATTTCTTTCAACAATATCTTATAGCTTCAATGCATTTAAAAAGTTAAAACTGTCATAATTTCCATCTCACTACAATAAATATGCAGATATAGAGGCCATGAAATAAATTGAACAAAACCAGCATCATTGTTTTCAGATAACTTTGATTATTCTCTTCATTTTTTGGTTTATTTAGGGAGCTTTTCAGGTTTTAAATTAGTTTAAAAGGCCCCTAATGCTGTGATTACATATATAAGAAAAACAAAATCTAGGCAACCACATCATTGTTTGGTTGAATAAATTATTAAAATTTTAATATACCTTGATATATCTTGATTAATCTTTCCTATGAATTGATATGTTTTACAAAGAACTAATTTTCCTCTTTGAAAAATTCATCCCATTCTATTTTATGTTCATTTTGAAAACTTTTTCATATGCTGGCAAATTTTAAATGTATTAGTGTAAATTATCGAGAAAATGAAGATCATATTTTACTGAATGTTACATTCAAAAACATTTCTCTGATAATATTAATTGAAAGGGATTATTTATGGAGAATGTTCCAGAATATCCTGATTATAATTTAAATCGATTGTTCAGCTTAGCTTGATGAGAAGGTGAAAATGCAGCTGTCTGACTGTTTGCATGCAGATCTACAAAATGATAAATCCTCAGTAGCATTTTTATTTCTGGCAGCATGTCTATTGTCAGTGATTAAAAAAAATAGTTACAATTAAAGATGTAAATAGAATTAATAATCTGATAATTTTAGTGCTGTGATTAAAAAAAATACTAACAGTTGACAAAATCATGTCAGTTTAATTAATGCCATCAGGGGAAAAAAAAAGTCATGAGTCTCATTGGAATGAATACTGCTCAGTTACTATGGATAGATAGCAGAATAGAGATGGACCATTATTTATCCTGGTTCCATTCATTCTAGTTCTATTGCAATACGAATGTCCATCCAAAGTGATTTTTAATTTTCTGAGACTATTTAATTTACTGTCCTTGGATTTAGTATACAAACTGCCAGATCAGGCCCTAACCCTTCTAGCAAAGAAGGGATTTACTAGTTTAAAAGTTTGGCTATTATCAGCCACAGAGCTAAGAAAAGAATGTTTTGTATGCTCTAGGCTTTTCTTTCATTTACTGTTACTTTTTGAAGTTGATGGCTCTGTAGAATCTAAAAATAAAGAATCATCAGAATATTCAAGTAAAATTATAACTCATAGATTCATAAGGAATGAAGGAAATGTAAACATTTTCTTTTTCCTCAGTGATCAATCGAAACTAACTCCATTCTACAAACAGATATGATAAAATCCTTAAACAACTTTTTAAACACGTCTGTTTCAGTGGTCAAAAACATAGTTACCTAAGTGTTCTCCACCTTGAGAATGTACAGAATAAGTATTCAAATGTGAGGATGCTTTGATAGCATCTCTTGTACACAAATTTGAATATGACTCACTTGAATCTAAGACCTCTAGATCTAGTTCATTGAAGATCATTGAACAGTAATTTTAAATGACAGCTATTGAGATGCCCCTCTTCCATTGTCTCGCTTACCATCTCCATTGTCTCATTCAGTGTTAAGCTGGTCATCAGGCCTCCAACTGGTTCCTTTACAACTGGTTCCTTTCACCAACTCTACTGACAGTGTCATTCATCAGGAGCTACCAGAGGACATTAATCAGCCAATTGACCTCATTGTACCCAGTCATCCCCATTTCAGCCCACTCTCCATGCCATTAACCTTTGGAAATAGAAATCATATCATGCAATTCTTGACAATGGTCAGGAGGCCTTGAAAAGTTTTACCTGCTAATTGCCTAAAGGAAATGTTCAAATACCTTTAGCAGTGTCTAGAATCAACATATCTTTACTGGCTATGGATCTGTTTATCTCTATTTATCTTCATTCCAAAGTGGTTCTAAGCAGAGTCAATTTCTTTTCCTTCACATTCCACACAAAATTGCATGTCTTTCGAATTTCTAATTTCTGTGTTCAGAATAGTCCACTATTCATTCTTTAAGATCCAGATCAAATGTCACCTACTCAGTGAAGCTCTTCATTAAAGCACCCCCATAAATTAACTAATTTCAAACACGCCACTTAGGCCTTAAAAAAAAAAAACCAAAAAACTATGGTTAGAGACCTTACAAGAAAATAATGATCCATTTTGATACTTTCCATGCCTTCCTTATGTCTTTTAAGACAATAGAAGTTTGGATAATTTAGTACTAAACTCCACTTTACTTTATGATCTTTTCTTCTGTAAGTCATATTTCCTTTAAAGTAATGACTACTCTATATTGTTTCTAGCTTTTTAAGATCTTCCTGAAGAACTCAAGGGATATTCATATCCTTTTAAACTTAAACTTTCAGATAGGATTAATACAGTGAATTTTCTAATTGAGCTATAAATAAGAACCATGTAAACATTTATGTAAAGGTGAGAATGGATGTATGGAAGACTTGGTTAAACATCCAAGAAAAACTAACGCAGACTGCATGTGAAAACATTTGCTTAGCATATTACAATAAAAGAAGATAATTACACACACGCACGAGCTCGTACACATGCACACTAATTGGCCCCAGAAAACCTGCTCTACTTTTTTGAACAATCTCCCGCTCTTTAAGGCCTATTTTACATCATTTATTTCCTGAAACCTTCACCAGCTCCTTTTGCAACACTCCTCTCAGCTGAATACCTTATTTCCAATCTCAATAGGAATCATAAGAGAGCTGCCAATTATTCCATCTCCATGCCAATTTACCTTTCTTGCTAACCATATGCTCAGTCCTCTGTCCTCTTCTCACAGATAAACGTTTGGGATTCTACCTAAATCCGCCAATTCTGTTTACATTTGAATGCCTCTCCTCCAGTTAACTCAAGCCTATCTCTTCAATAATTACCCCTCTCTCCTCTGCACCAGTTTCTCCTCTCCACTAGATCATCCCTTTCAGCATGCACATCTATTCCAATGCCTTCCATTTTAAAACAAAAAAAATCTCCTTTATTCTATTTATTTCTACATTTGAAAGTTGACTGAATGGACATGAGTTTGAGCAAACTCAGGGAGATAGTGAAGGACAGGGAAACCAGGTATGCTGCAGTCCATGGGGTTGAAAAGAGTCAGACACGCTGAGTGAGTGAACAACAACTCTACATTTACTCTTACCCCAATGCACCCTCACCTGTTTATAACAAGACTTTTCAAATGAATGTTCAAATCCCCTGTGCTTATTTCCTTTCTTTAATTCTGTTTGGAACACACTGTAATGGATGCGCATAACAGCAATCCACTTAGACATCAAACTGGATCACAGATAGCCTCCACAGTCCTAAATAAATTCTATACCTTTTATTTTTCCATCTCCTATTAATGGTATTTTTGCAACTTCTTCACATGTTCCCTTACATCACCTGCAATTGGTTAACTCTTATCTCACTGAAGACTACTCTCTGTTTCCTAACCTGCTTCCTGCTTATCTAACTTCTTAATATTTAAATACTCATATCAGTCATACTCATTTGATGATTAATGTGTGTGCTGATGACTCTACAATGGGTAAGTCCACTCAGGACTTTTCCTACTGTACTCTAAACTCATAGGCTCAAATCCATATTGGATCACTATTTCAACGTCTCAAATGTATCAGGTCCAAAACTCGATTTATACCTTCTCAACCCCCAAACTGGGCTTCCCTGATAGCTCAGTTGGTAAAGAATCCACCTGCAATGCAGGAGACCTCAGTTAGATTTCTGGGTTTGGAAGATTCTTTGGAGGAGATATAGGCTACCCACTCCAGTATTCTTGGGCTTCCCTTATGACTCAGATGGTAAAGAATCTGCCTGTAATGCAGGAGATCGTGGTTCAATCCTTGAGTTGGGAAGATTCCATGGAGAAGGGAAAGGCTACCCACTCCAGTATTCTGGCTTGGAGAACTCCAGGGACTGTATAGTCCATGGGGTCACAAGGAGTTGGACAAGACTGAGCGACTTTCACTTCCAACCAAAAACTATTACCTCTGTGTCTTTCTTAACTTAGTACACAGCAACTCCAAGGAATATTTATATTCATTCAAAATTAAACTTTCAGACTTGAAATTAATATGGTAAATTTTCTAACTGAGCTATATTTGAGGACCACCTAAACACAGATAACATCACCCTTATGGCAGAAAGTGAAGAGAAACTAAAAAGCCTCTTGATGAAAGTGAAAGAGCAGAGTGAAAAAGTTGGCTTAAAGCTCAACATTCAGAAAACGAAGATCATGGCGTCTGGTCCCATCACTTCATGGGAAATAGATGGGGAAACAGTGGAAACAGTGTCAGACTTTTTATTTTTGGGGCTCCAAAATCACTGCAGATGGTGATTGCAACCATGAAATTACAAGATGCTTACTCCTTGGAAGGAAAGTTATGACCAATCTAGATAGCATATTCAAAAGCAGAGACATTACTTCACCGACTAAGGTCTGTCTAGTCAAGGCTGTGGTTTTTCCATTGGTCATGTATGGATGTGAGAGTTGGACTGTGAAGAAAGCTGAGCGCCGAAGAATTGATGCTTTTGAACTGTGGTGTTGGAGAAGACTCCCGAGAGTCCCTTGGACTGCAAGGAGATCCAACCAGTCCATTCTGAAGATCAGCCCTGGGATTTCTTTGGAAGGAATGATGCTAAAGCTGAAACTCCAGTACTTTGGCCACCTCATGCGAAGAGTTGACTCATCGGAAAAGACTCTGATGCTGGGAGGGATTGGGCGCAGGAGAAGGGGATGACAGAAGATGAGATGGCTGGATGGCATCACTTACTCGATGGACGTGAGTCTGAGTGAACTCCGGGAGTTGGTGATGGACAGGAAGGCCTGGCATGCTGCGATTCATGGGGTCGCAAAAAAGTCAGGCATGACTAAGTGACTGAACTGAGCTGAAACATTTATATAATAGTGTGGATTTTGTAAGGACTAAAGCAAATACATGTAAACATCTTGACTATTCTCTTTGCCTTTATTCCACATTAACAAATTCTTTAAGACTTAAGGCTTTATCTTTAAAACGTACCCAGAATTCAGCCAGTTCTCACCAATATCCAGTACTATGAAAGTCCACAACTGCATAGTGTTTTTGAATTACTGATAAAGTTGCTACAGAATTCTCTTGTTCCCTCTCCATCCCCATCCCCCACCCCCCAACCCCTAGCCTCTTTTCTTAAAGTAACCCATTTAAAACAATGGATATTTACTAGTGGTCATTTTGTCTCCCCTGGGGAATGTCTGAAAATAACTCTGGAGTCAAAACCGGGTTGGAGGGGGGACTACTGACATCTAGTGGACAGAGGCCAAAGATCCTGCTATCAATATATCAATATAATCATAGGAAAGCTACCTTCAACAAAGACAGACAGCACCACAGTCACGGACTCTATTTTAAAATATATAAACAGTATATGCAACTTAGCTAAACATCTTTAAAAAACAACCCAATCACAAATAAATGGGAAGAAGACCTAAATAAGCATTTCTCCAAAGAAGACACACAGATAGCCCCTCCCCCCCAAAAAAAACATGTTGAAAGATACTCAACATTACTAATTATCAGAGAAATTCAAAGAAATTCAAATTGAAACTATAATGAGATATCGCCTCACACCAGTCCTAATGGCCATCATTCAAAATCTACAAATGATAAAAATGCTGGAGAAGGTGTGGAGAAAAAATAATCCTCCTACACTATTGGTAGGAATGTGAATTGGTATAGCTATTTTGGAAAACAGTATAGAGGTTCCCCATACTGGAACAGAGGTTCCCCAAATAAAAATAAAGCTACCATATCATCCAGCAAGTCCACTCCTGGGCATATATTCAGAGAAGATTGTAATTTATAAAGATACATGGACCTCACAGAAGCAATCTAAGTGTACATAGACAGAAGAATGGATGAAGAAGACGTGGTGTATACACAAAATGAAATATTACTCAACCTTAAAAATGAATGAATTAATGCCATTTGCAATGACATGAATGTACCTAGAGATGGTCTAGGTCACATAGTGAGTGAAGTAAGTCAGACAAAGACAAGTAATATATGATACCATTTATATGTGGAATATTAAAAATACAGTGCAAATGAACTTGTTTACAAAATAGAAATAGAGTCATAGATGTAGAAAACAAACACATGGTTACCAAAGAGAACTAAAGTTGGGATGGATAAATTAAGAAACTAAGACTAACATATACACAATACTATAAGGAAAATAGATAACTAATAAGAATCTACTATATAGTAGTTTTTTTTTTATATAGTAGTTTTTAAGAATCTATTGTATCATGAGAAATGTTGGGCTGTATGAAGCACAAGTCGAATCAAGATTGTTGGGAGAAATATCAATAATCTCATATATACAGATGACACCACACTTATGGCAGAAAGCAAAGAACTAAAGAGCCTCTTGATGAAAGTGAAAGAGAAGAGTGAAAAAGTTGCCTTAATCTCAACATTCAGAAAACTAAGATCATGGCATATGATCCCATAACTTCATGGCAAACAGATGGGGAAACAATGGAAACAGTGTCAGACTTTATTTTCTTGGGCTCCAAAATCACTACAGGTGGTGACTGCAGCCATGAAGTTAAAAGACACTTGCTCTTTGCAAGAAAAGTTATGACCAACCTGAACAGCATATTAAAAAGTAGAGATGTTACTTTGCCAACAATGGTCTGTCTAGTCAAAGCTATGGGTTTTCCAGTTGTCATGTATGGATGTGAGAGTTGGACTATAAAGAAAGCTGAGCACAGAAGAATTGATGCTTTGAACTGTGGTGTTGGAGAAGACTCTTGAGAGTCCCTTGGACAGCAAGGAGATCCAACCAGTCCATGCTAAAGGAGATCAGTCCTGAATATTCATTGGAAGGAGTAAAAAATGCTGAAGCTGAAACTCCAATACTTTGGCCACCTGGTGTGAAGAACTGACTTATTGGAAAAGACCCTGATGCTGGGAAAGATTGAGGATGTGATGAAAAGGGGACGACAGAGGATGAGATGGTTGGATGGCATCACAGACTCAACAGACATGACTTTAAGTAAACTCCAGGAGTTGGTGATGGACAGGGAGGCCTGGCGTGCTGTAGTCCATGGAGTCACAAAGAGTCGGACATGACTGAACCTTACTGAACTGATTGTTTAGCACAGGGATTCTCTGGTGGCTCAAATGGTGAGGAATCAGCCTTCAATGCAGGACACCTGGATTTGAAGATCCCCTGGAGAAGGTATCTACCCACTCCAGTATTCTTGCCTGAAGAATTCCACGGACAGAGAAGCCTGCTGGGCTACCATCCATGGGATCACAAAGAGTGGGACACAACTGAGTGACTAACACTTTCACTTTCACTGTATAGCACAGATAACTCTACTCAATACTCTTTAATGACCTTTATGGGAACGGAATCTAAAAAAGTGGATATATTCATATGTATAACAGATTCACTTCCCCATACAGCAGAAACAAACACCACATTATAAATCAACGATACCCCAATAAAAATTAACTTTAAAAAAAGTCTCACTCTCCTCAAAACTTTCCAATGGATTCTCATCTCACTGAGTGAAAATATTCTTGAAATTAATTGCCTACAAGGTCCCACAATACGCAGATCCCTGATATTTCTCTAATATCACTCCCTCTTATAACATCTCACTAATTTCCAACAACATTGGCCTCCTCAGAATATCTCAAGTATGTTTCTGTATCAGGGCCTTAGCATTTGCTTCTCTTCTTGAAATATACTTTGAATATATATTTTTATAATTTACCCTTTCACTTCTTTTAGATGTCTAATCAATGATGCTTTAATTGTGAGGCCTTCTCTGACCATCATTTATAAAATATAACCCCTCAATATGACATACACATAGATAGCTAGCCTTTCCTATTCCCTTTCTATGTTTTGCTATTCTCTATAACTTCTAACTTCTTAATATAATTACTTGCATTTCAATTTCTCTTCTACTGTAAGTTCAATGAGGTCAGGAACAAATTTTTTTTTTTTCTACTTTGTTTACTTCTTGAATACTTAGAAGCCTGGGACAGAAATGGGTGTTTGATAAATATTTGTTGTATGAAGGAACTGAAAATTCTTGGTTATTTATCTATTGAAATAGCATTACATTAAACTTTGCTTAGCTTGAGTCAAGGGAATAAAACATAGCAATTTTTCACTAAAGAGTTTTGATTCCTTTCAAATTTTATGTTGATTACATGAAAGCAGAATATCTTATAAGCTCCTTCTCAGTCCAAGGAAACAGGATCACATCAGTAAGACAGAGATGAAAGGGCATGGAGACTAAGAGGAGAATTAAATGTTCTTTTATTTTCTCTCTTACTTTCAACTGATAAGTAATTATGGGTGTAAGTCTTCAGTTCTTTGATTTGCTTTAAACCAATTCAAAAAAGAACAAATTACCTGAAACCTTAAAAGACAACTTCAGTTAATCAGCAAAGTACAGTTCATAAATTCCCTATGCACATCTATGCACTGCAAAGAGCTAATTCCAGTGAGAAAGTAAATTCAGAATTATTGTTAGCTTGCTCAGGCTAACTTATCCCTTAACTCACTACAGCCTTATTTCTTGACTCACAGTGCAGGGGATATGGAGAAAGCAGGTCAGTGATTGCATTTTAGTTTGACATTAATTACATCTTGGTATTTTAGCCATGTGAGTTGAGAAGAACCTAGTTTAAAAAATGTAAATATGAGTAATGAATGATACAGCATATTTTGCTGTATCCTCCATCCAAGCCCTCTGGCAAACTGCTAAATTCATTTAAACTCAGTTTTCTCAATAAGGAAGAAAATATGAAACTCTGAGTATTTTCCCATTGCATGTAAAATGCTTAGTATGATGTCTGAAGACTGCATATAATCAATGATTCTCCAACTGATCGTTTTTGCTCCTGTTATTACTGTTACCATTGCTATTATTATTTTAAAATCCCCACCATTTAGAACAGTGCTAAGACATTGTCAGACCCCAGCAAATGTGCTTTAAATGCATAAATGAATTATTTTATAGAAACAGAAGAAAATTACTCAGTCTATAACTTGTTTTAGAATTTAGATGAAAGAAGAGAAAAACTGTTTAATCTAACCCATCCAGAAAACCATTGCCACAAATAAAGCATTTATTTATTCAATGTCCTGGCATAAGATTTCTGATTTCTAGAAATCATACATATCAGATGTACTAGTCCATGAAGTATGAATTGTAGGAAAAAGGTTAACACAGGTCCCCAGAGAAATAAAGCTTAATAGGACCCCTATCTTATACTACTCACAAAAGTTAACACAAAATGGATTGAATACTTAAATAAAAGACCTGTAACTGTAAGTCCAAAAGAAAACCTGGGAAACATATCTTTGATAATGGTCTTGGCAAAAATTTCTTGGATAAGTCACCAAGAGCACAGGAAAAAACAGGCTAAAAAACAAGAAGAAAAAGAAGGTTACATCAAAAGATAAAAGCTTCCACACAGCACAAGAAATAATTAATAAATGGAAAAGATAACCTACAGAAAGAGAGATGGCATTTCCAAATAATATATCTGATAAGCAGTTAATATCCAAAATAATAAAGAACTCATACAACTGGATAGAAAAAAAAAGAAAATATTTCAATTAAACATGAACAACAGACCTGAACAGGCATTTTCCTACAGAAAATGTACGATTGATCACTCAGTTCAGTTCAGTTCAGTTCAGTTCAGTTCAGTCGCTCAGTCGTGTCCAACTTTTTGTGACCCCATGAATCGCAGCACGCCAGGCCTCCCTGTCCATCACCAACTCCCAGAGTGCACTCAAACTTACGTCCATCGAGTCAGTGATGCCATCCAGCCATCTCATCCTCTGTCGTCCCCTTCTCCTCCTGCCCCCAGTCCCTTCCAGCATCAGAGTCTTTTCCAATGAGTCAACTCTTCGCATGAGGTGGCCAAAGTACTGGAGTTTCAGCTTCACCATCATTCCTTCCAAAGAACACCCAGGGCTGATCTCCTTTAGAATGGACTGGTTAGATCTCCTTGCAGTCCAAGGGACTCTCAGAGTCTTCTCCAACACCACAGTTCAAAAGCATCAATTCTTCAGCACTCAGCTTTCTTCACAGCCCAACTCTCACATCCATACATGACCACTGGAAAAACCATAGCCTTGACTAGATGGACTTTTGTTGGCAAAGTAATGTCTCTGCTTTTCAATATGCTATCTAGGTTGGTCACAACTTTTCTTTCAAGGAGTAAGCATCTTTTAATTTCATGGCTGCAGTCACCATCTGCAGTGATTTTGGAGCCCAAAAAATAAAGTCTGACACTGTTTCCACTGTTTCCCTATCTATTGATGAGACCAGATGCCATGATCTTTATTTTCTGAATGTTGAGCTTTAAGCCAACTTTTTCACTCTCCTCTTTCACTTTCATCAAGAGGCTTTTTAGTTCCTCTTCACTTTCTGCCATAAGGGTGGTGTCATCTGCATATCTGAGGTTATTGATATTTCTCCCAGCAATTTTGATTCCAGCTTGTGCTTCTTCTAGCCCAGTGTTGCTCATGATATACTCTACATATAAGTTAAATAAGCAGGGTTCCAATATACAGCCTTGACGTACTCCTTTTCCTATTTGGAATCACTCTTTTGTTCACAAGGTATATAAAAAAGTCATCAACTTCACTAATCATCAGGGAACCCTAAGCCTGTGAGCCTGCAGGACGAGTCTTACAAGGCCCCAAACAGAGACTAGTCAGGGAGACTCTAAGTAGAGAACCCATTTGAGCTTTTCTATACTTCTGAGTTAAGAACTCTGAGATATGAAATAGGCTTTGTTTTAATTTTTTAACTCTATAGTAACTTGTTACTCAACAGAAAACGAATACATCTGAGTTCAGCAATGAAGTGATTTCTCACCATTCACAACAGAAGATAGGGGTTTATATTTTGGAAGAAAAAAATGTTGAACTCATGGAAATGGACTAAATAAGTGAACTTGGACATATTAAATAGTTTAGATACCAGCTCCCTCATAATATTCCATGACCAGAATTTAATCACCTAGCTAAGTATATTCTGCCATAATGGGATGAGGAAAAGAAGGAAAACATATATTTAGGTGCCTCAGGGTGAAATGATTATATTGCTCCCTCATTACCACAAAGTGAGTCTCACAATTCAGCAAAACTGGTCAACTCACAGAGGAAATTTTTATTGGGAAATGAGATCTTTTCCACTCAAGCTCAAGACTTATAGTCTGCTACCAATTCTGGTTGGGCAGGAGTGCATTTGTTCCTTACCCTTGGCTTCATTCCACTTGGAGAGAACACTGGTACACCAACCCTCTTCCCCTCTGTCCTCTTGTTTGCTCATTCATCTCTGAGTACATGACATGATTTATTCTCAACTATAAATTTAGAAGAAATGATGTGTGAGTCTCATTTTTCCTATTTGGGAATCACACTGCCAATGTATTAGGAATCATGCAACTCTGTCTTGTCAACTTCAAAGAGTCAACCACCAGGGAGGGGACCTAGGGCTTTCTTAGCAGACTGCCTGGGCCTGAGGATGATGTGTGAAATGGGAGGGGGGAATCTTTCCAAATACAAAATTTACTCTTAGGAAGCCCATTGGAAAGGGATGTAAGACCCAGTTTCTTCAGTTAAACTTCAGTAAATAGGAAATTTGGGCTTCCCTAGTGGCTCAGCCATAAAGAATCCACCTGCAATGTAGGAGATGCAGGAGATGCAGCTTTGATCTCCAAGTTGGGAAGATCCCCTGGAGGAGGGCATGACAACCCACTCCAGTATTCTTGCCTGGAGAATCCCATGGATAGAGGAGCCTGGAGGGCTACAGTTCATAGAGCTGCAAAGTGTCTGACATGACAGGATAGACTGAGCACACACACACTGCACAAGTAGAATATTTAGATCCTCCAAGTGTTGCCTCCAAGTGTTAAATCTGAGTAAATTTTAAATGATTTCAGCACTAAGTGTGAAAATGAATATCATTTAGTTACATGAAGCCAATAATGAGTAATCTACAAACTTAATTAACTATGTATGTAGACCAAAGAATCAGACAAAACTTGAAGAAAAGAAATAGCATGAAATAGGAGAAAATTACAATATTTATAATTTTACTTGCACCTGATCATCATATACTACCCTTATATTTCAATTTCATTATTATGAACTCCCTTTGTTTTATTGCTTATTTTTAGTACTTAAAAATATATATTACTTATTACTTATTTTTTCTATTCTTATTTTTTAAATTGTTTATCTCAAAATATTCTTGGAAGATCATTTGGGCTCTCTCAAGGGAAAAACTCTCAGATAAGAGAAGGTGAAAGCAAGCAAACTATTCAAACTACCATAGTAGGAAACAACCAAGAGTGATTTCCTGAGAAAATTTAAATTTCTTTTTTACCGGGCATGGTGCAAGATAAACTTATATTGAGAGTAATCTTGCTGGTTCAGAGAGAGTCATTTACAACTTATTTCAACACGCCTGTGATTTTCGTGATCAGTCTAAAGAAGCCCACAAAATCTGCTTTTAGCTATCTGCTCCTTAGGACTAATTGCTGCATTTTCCTTGCTAAAAACCAATGGAACAAAATATGGGCTTGCCTAAATTTTTGACAAGTGATGTTATATCAACAGAAAACATAAAACAGATACTTTGTTTCAAGTTAAGCAATAGATATAAAATTAAGATCATATTAAGCAAAAGAAATAAGTAATAGAAATATCATATTAAGCAATAGAAATAAAACAGCACTATTTTGTCCATTATATGATATGTATATATCAGAAAGGTAAAATCACAAGTTATTTCTAAAATAAATCAACACAAATAGCATTTATTGATGTTTCATTCACGTCAGTCACTCGGTCGTGTCCTACTCTAGGCGACCCCATGGACTGCAGCACGCCATCCTTGTTCATCACCAACCCCCAGAGTTTACTCGAACTCAGGTCCCTTTGTCAGTGATGTCATCCAACCATCTCATCCTCTGTCGTCCCCTTTTCATCCCACCCTCAATCTTTCCTAGTATCAGGGTCTTTTCAAAAGAGTCAGTTATTTGCATAAGGTAGTCAAAGTATTGGAGTTTCAACTTCAGGATCAGTCCTTCTGATGAACATTCAGGACTGATTTCCTTTAGGATGGACTGGTTGGATCTCCTTGCTGTCCAAGGGACTCTCAAGAGTCTTCTCCAACACCACAATTCAAAAGCGCCAATATTTCAGCTCTCAGTTTTCTTTATAGTATAACTCTCACATCCATACATGACTACTGGACAAACCATAGCTTTGATGAGACGGACATTTGTTGGCAAAGTAATGTCTCTGTTTTTCAATATGCTATCTAGGTGGGTCATAACTTTTCTTCCAAGGAGCAAGCGTCTTTTAATTTCATGGCTGCAGTCACAGTCTCCAGTGATTTTGGAGCCCCCCCAAATAAATTCTGTCACTCTTTCCCCATCTGTTTGCCATGAAATGACGGGATCAGATGCCATGATCTTAGTTTTCTGAATGTTGAGTTCTAAGTCAACTTTTTCACTCTCCTGTTTCACTTTCATCAAGAGGCTCTTTAGTTCTTCTTCACTTTTTGCCATAAGAATGGTGCCATCTGCATATCTGAAGTTATTGATATTTCTCCCAGCAGTCTTGATTCCAGCTTATGTTTCTTCCAGTCCAGTGTTTCTTATGATGTACTCCGCATATAAGTTAAATAAATAGGGTGGCAATATACAGCCTTGATGGACTCCTTTTCCTATTTGGAACCAGTCTGTTATTTCATGTCCAGTTCTAACTGTTGCTTCCTGACCTGCATACAGATTTCTCAAGAGGCAGGTTAGGTGGTCTGGTATTACCATCTCTTTTAGAATTTTCCACAGTTTGTTGTGATCCATATAGTCAAAGGCTTTGGCATAGCCAACAAAGCAGAAATAGATGTTTTTCTGGAACTCTCGTGCTTTTTCAATGATCCATCGAATGCTGGAAATTTGATCTCTGTTTCCTCTACCTTTTATAAATCCAGCTTGAACATCAGGAAGTTCACGGTCCATGTACTGTTGAATTCTTGCTTGGAGAATTTTGAGCATTACTTTTTAGTGCATGAAATGAGTGCAATTGTTTGGTAGTTTGAACATTCTTTGGTATTGTCTCTTTGAAATTGAGATGAAAACTGACCTTTTCCAGTCCTGTGGCCACTGCTGAGTTTGCCAAATTTGCTAGCATATTGAGTGCAGCACTTTCACAGCATCATCTTTTAGGATTTGAAACGGTTCAGCTGGAATCCATTACCTCCACTAGTTTTGTTAGTAGTGATGCTTCCTAAGGCCCACTTGATTTTACATTCCAGGATGTCTGGCTCTAGGTGAGTGATCACACCATCATGATTATGTGGGTTGTGAAGATGTTTTTGGTATAGTTTTTGCGGGTTTTCTTCCTACCTCTTCTGCTTCTGTTAGGTCCATAACATTTCTATTCTTTATTGAGCCCATCTTTGCCTGAAATGTTCCCTTTGTATCTTTAATTTTCTTGAGGAGATCTCTAGTTTTTCCTATTCTATTGTTTTCTTCTATTTCTTTGCATTGATCACTGAGGAAGGCTTTCCTATCTCTCTTTTGTCTTCTTTGGAATTCTGCATTCACATGGGTATATCTTTCCTTTTCTCCTTGCATTTTGCTTCTCTTATTTTCACAGATATTTGTAAGGCCTCCTCAGACAACCGTTTTGCCTTTTTTGCATTTTTTTTTTCCCTTGGGGATGGTCTTGATCCCTGCCTTCTGAACAGTGTCATGAACCTCTGCCCATAGTTCTTCAGGCACTTTATCAGATCTAATCCCTTGGATCTATTTCTCACTTCCACTGTATAATTGTAAGGGATTTTATTTAGGTCATACCTGAATGGTCTAATGGTTTTTCCTACTTTCTTCAAGTTAAGTCTGAATTTGGCAATAAGGAGTTCATGATCTGAGCCACGGTCAGCTCCTGGTCTTGTTTTTGTTGACTGTATAGAGATTCTCCATCTTTGGCTGCAAAGAATATAATCAATCTGATTTCGGTATTAACCATTTGCAGATTTCCATGTGTAGACTCTTCTCTTGTGTTTTTGTAAGAGGGTGTTTGCTAGGACCAGTGCATTCTCTTGGCAAAATTCTATTTGCCTTTGCCCTGCTTCATGCTATACGCCAAGGCTGAATTTGCATGTAACTCTAGGTATTTCTAGTCTTCCTACCTTTGCATTTCAGTCCCCTAATAATGAAAAGGACATATTTTGGGGGTGTTAATTCTAGATGGTTTTGTAGGTCTTCATAGAACCATTCAACTTCAGCTTCTTCAGCATTACTGATTGGATCATAGGCTTGGATTACTGTGATATTTCATGGTTTATCTTGGAAATGAACAGAGGTCATTCTGTCATTTTTGAGATGGCATCCAAGTACAGCATTTTGGACTCATTTTTTGAGTACAATGACTATTCCATTTCTTCTAAGGGATTCTTGCCCACAGTAGTAGATGTAATGTCCATCTGAGTTCAGTTCACCCATTCCAGTCCATTTTACTTCGCTGATTCCTAAAATGTCTATGTTCACTCTTGCCATCACCTGTATGACCACTTCCAATTTGCCTTGATTCATGGACCTAACATTCCAGGTTCCTATGCAATATTGCTCTTTATAGCATCGGACTTTACTTCCACCACCAGTCACAGCCACAACTGGGTGCTGTTTTTGCTTTGGATCCAACTCTTCCCTCTTTCTGGAGTTATTTCTCCACTGATCTCCAGTAGCATAGTGGGCACCTACCAATCTGGTAAGTTCATCTTTCAGTGTCCTTTTGCCTTTTCATACTATTTATGAGGTTCTCAAAAGAATACTGAAGTGGTTTGCCATTCCCTTCTCCAGCGGGATGTTTCACTACCTTAGTTCAAGTACAGAAAACAATTCAATGCAGATATGATAGTAAACACCTAGGAAACAGTTCCAACCCCAAGAGCTCACTTTGTTCCAAATAGCTATGTTGGATTTTATTATGTATTTTATATAGTTTAGTTAAACTCTTTTCAGTTTTTAGTATGATGGGTCTTTTGTGTTATTTGCCACATTTCTCTACTGTGATTGAGATTTTACAGCCAGTGATTGTCACTAATAATCATGTTCTCATGTGATTCTAGTGATAACTCTGTAATTTTATCTTGTTATCCCCATTTTATAGATGAAGAAACTTAATTCCCAAGACTTTAAGTAGCTTGCCTAGAATCTCTTAGCTTGAAAATTATTGAATTAGGGTTTTAAATCGGTGGCTCAGACGGTAAAGAGTCTGTCTACAATGCAGGAGACCTGGGTTCGATCCCTGGGTAAGGAAGATCCCCTGGAGAAGGAAATGGCAATCCACTCCAGTACTATTGCCTGGAAAATCCCATGGACAGAGGAGCCAGGTAGGCTACAGTCCATAAGGTCACAAAGACTCGGACACAACTGAGTAACTTCACTTTCACTTTTCACTTTTATTTAACTTAAACCCTCAAGAACTTTTCTTTCTATTATGTTCAAGAAATCAGAATCCTACTTTCCCTTTAAACAATTTCACAAGTTCTACCTACACTAAAGTTTTAATGATTTCAGATCACAAGAAACATAAAGCACAAGAAATAGGATTCCTTATGAAAGTACTCATCTAATCCACTTTAACCAGTGTTTAAGAACATTCCTCCACACAATATTTGGAGAAATAGTCAATTAGTCTCTCACTCATCAATTTAAATTATAGGTTTCTCAAATTATTACTTCTAAGAATAACTCAATATAATCTTGTTACTAGAATGTTTATTTCAAAACAAATTATCGATATAAATTTTGCATTGTACTTCTTAGGATCGAAGATATTATGTCTCAATAGTCTAAATAGCTTTTATTTCAACTTTCTTCTTAATATATTGAGTGTGTACATGTTCAGTTGCTCATTTATATCTGACTCATTGTGACTCCATTGATTGCAACCCACCAGGCTCCTCTGCCCATGAGATTCTTAAGGCAATACTGAAGTGGGTTGCCATTTTCTACTCCAGGGGATCTTTCCAACCCAGAGACCAAACCAGCAACTCTTTCATCTCCTGAATTGGCAGACAAATTTTTACCTCTGAGCCACTTGGGAAACATTCTAAATATATCAGGCCCCATTTAAATTAGTGAGAACCTTTGTTGTGCAGAAGCTTTTAAGTTTAATTAGGTCCCATTTGTTTATTTTTGCTACAGCAAAAGAGACACAGATGTATAGAACAGCCTTTTGGACTCTGTGGGAGAGGGAGAGGGTGGGATGATCTGGGAGAATGGCATTGAAACATGTATAATATCATATATGAAACAAACCACCAGTCCAGGTTCGATGCATGATACTGGATGCTTGGGGCTGGTGCACTGAGACGACCCAGAGGGATAGTATGGGGAGGGAGGAGGGAGGGGTGTTCAGGATGGGGACACGTGTATACCTGTGGCAGATTCATGTTGATGTATGGCAACACCAATACAATATTGTAAAATAATCAACCTCCAATTAAAATAAATAAATTTGTATTAAAAAAAGAAAAAAAATTAAATGAGAACCAAAAAAGTTGATTCTTTAAAATTTTTGTTTGTGACTTCCTGAGATTTAATGAAAATCTAGAGAGAATCCAGGGAGCTCAAGTGTTCCAGAGGTTGCTCTGGGTAATAAAAGTGTTTCTGGTTCCTATGGCTAGTTGAAGCTCTAAGATGAACCCAAGAACTGTACCATTATTTCAGGCCATTTTCATGGCTTGATGGAAACTGCACTGAAACAATAAGATCAGTATAGTCTTCTGTTTTAAAACTATACCTAAAGGGACTCTCAGAGAAGGCAATGGCACCCCACTCCAGTACTCTTGCCTGGAAAATCCCATGGATCAATGAGCCTGGTAGGCTGCAGTCCATGGGGTCGCACAGAGTCGGACACAACTGAAGTGACTTAGCAGCAGCGGCAGCAACAAAGGGACTCTGGGACCATCTCACTGCCTTGTGAACATTCAAGATGAAATTCCCAAGAAGAACATGTTTCCTGACCTTGCTTATTCATACTTGTGTCTTTCTCAATATCACCCCCAAATAAGAGCATTATCCTGGTCCCTAGAGAAGTGGGCTAGGTGGATGAGTGGGGTCCTAATGACATTTTATTACAATTTGAATTCTTATAATGTTTTACTCTACTTTAGACATGATATGGCTAGCACAAGATGATGGTCAACTGCCTATCCATCCTTAATGTACATGAAATAATTAGTATTTTTTTTATCTTATAATGATAATCCATAGTAATGGTTCAATTAAATGATTGTTCTATTCAGATTTTTCTAATATTCCTTTATATTATTATTTATATTACAATGATATCAAGGATGTCAGTTAATATATTTCATTCAAATAAAGTGCATGATTTTACTTAGAAATAAAACAAAATAAATGGATTTATTTCTCTTAAAAATCTTGATTTAGTCTGTCATCAAAATATTTTTGGATTCTGAAAAATTTTAATTTATACTCTCTACATATTTCATTTACTTTATTTTTTTTATTTTTTGGTATACATTTATTTATTTTAATTGGAGGTTAATTACTTTACAATATTGTATTGATTTTGCCGTACATCAACATGAATCCACCACAGGTATACACATCCTGAACCCTCCTCCCTCCTCCCTCCCCATATCATCCTTCTAGGTCATCTCAGTGCACTAGCTCCAAGCACCCAATACTGGTGGTTCATTTCATATATGATATTATACATGTTTCAATGCCGTTCTCCCAGATCATCCCACCCTTTCCCTCTCCCACAGAGTCCAAAAGACTGTTCTATACATCTGTGTTTCTTTTGCTGTCTCACATTCATTTACTTTAGAAAATTTAAATTTATTCAGTAAATTTCCTCACAAAGGAAAATTTGCAAAACATATTCATGGAAATTTTTACAAAAGAAAAGAAGCAGTTGATCAACAGAAAGACCTCTGTGCAACATTCACTCACAGATCAAAAAAACTGGGTCAGTAGATTTAAACCTAAAGCTTGCGGGAGAGTCCCGAGTATATAGATTCGCTATGGTATGGCCCAATAAATTGGATAGAGACAAAGAAACAGCAATGGTCAGCAATAGGTACTGAACACAAAACATATGGCAGAAATTCCTCCAACAACAACAGCAAAAATTATAGATAATGTCAGTTTCACACTTTTCTTTTTCTTTTTTTTTTTCTTCTTAAAAATTGCAATGCAAAATACACCAGAAAACTGCTATTCTATAGTCTGGTTAGCAGGTCAGCTGTACTGTAAGCTCACTGTTTGTCAAAGGCCATTCATTTTCTATAGCACTTTCCAGTCAATCCTAAAGGAAATCAACCCTGAGTATTCATTGGAAAGAATGATGTTGAAGCTGAAGCTCCAGTATTTTGGCTACCTGATGCGAAGAACTGACTCACTGGAAAAGACCTTGATGCTGGGGAAAAAATTGAAGGCAAAAAGAGAAGGCGGCGGCAGAGAATGAGATGGTTGATAACATCGACAACTCAATGAACATAAATTTTAGCAAACTCCAGGAGACAGTGGAGGACAAAGGAGCCAAGTGTGCTGCATTTCATGTGATCTCAAAGAATCAGATAAGACCAAGCAACTGAACAGCAACAACAACACAGCATTCTTCAATTATACAGTATACTTTTAGCTGACCTGTAGCATGTATAGAAGCTGATACTACTGCATCAAACAGCCTAATTTGAAGGAAACACATGTTGCTTTGATGGCCAATCCATGTTTATTTCACAGTCTGTTTATGAGATGGACACATTTTAAATATATTGATCTTCAGTAGACTAGCATCTGTAAATATATCTTTGGATATCTCAACATATCATATTCAAATTAATAATCTACTTCTAAAATTTATATTTTTATGTAGGTTAATTTTCATTACTGGGAGTTCAAAATAGTTTTTAGTAAGTTATTAAAATATGAATTTATTCTTAGCCACTATTTTTTAATATATTGTTTATTTATTAATAGATTGTTAGGAAATGGATTCTTTTCCATGAAGTTTGAAGTTCCAGAATACTGGGCACATAAATTTTCTGATTAAATGTTTGGTCTGGGCTGTGTGGTGGATGGGCAGTGCAGTTTCCAAGCAGCTTTTGAATTTTCCACTTGGTGTATTCCTGATGCATATGCGTGTGTGCTAAGTTGTGTCCAAATCTTTTGTGATCCAAAGGACTGCAGCTCAGCAGACTCCTCTGCCTATGGAATTTTTCAGGTAAGAATATTGGAGTAGGTTTCCATTTCCTACTCCAGGGATTCTTCCAGACCCAGGGATCGAACCCACATCTCCGGCATTGGCAGGTGGATTCTTTACCACTGCATCACCTGGGAAGCCTATATTTTTGATGCTTGCTCCTAAATTTGCCCTACATATGTGACCTTTCCCACTCTACAATTTTCCTTCTCCTACCAAGCAGCTTTATAAGATCTATTTGGACTCAGGGTGTTATAGACCTTATGATGACTGAAACAAATCAACTTTTTTATTAAACCCATTTGCATCACTGATTATCAAGAAAGATATGAAACAATGATATGAAAACAATTACCAAACAATGATATGAAAACAAAGATATGAAAACAATTACCTCCCACATGTTATACTTTAGCATGGACACAAACACATACACACACACACACATAATTATTATGTATACAAGTGTACTGATTTCCTATTGCTTCACAATCACCATAACACAAACTTGGTGGCTTAGAACAACACAAGGTTTCTGTTTCATGGTGGTTCAGGAGTCCCAGCACAGCTTTTGTAGGCACTCAGCTAAGGATCTCACAAAGCAACTGAGCTATGTTTTCAACCATAGGCTTGACTAGGAAAGAGTTTGCCTCCAAGCTTATTCAAATTCCTGGCACAACCCATTTACCTGTGGCTGAATGACACAGAGCCTTGAATTGTACTGGCTGCTGACTGGAGGTCACCTTCAGGTCCCAGAGACTGCTCAGAAGTCCTTGCAGCCAACTTTCTTCTTGTGTGACCTTCATCAACATGGCCTTTTCCTTCATTAACCCAACAAGAAGAATATTCCATTATGGTCACTGAGATGGAGTCTTATTTATAACATAATGAAATTATAGGCATGCATGCATGCTAAGTTGCTTCAGTCATGTCCCACTCTTTGTCATCCTATGGACTGTAGCCCACCACATTCCTCTGTCCATGTGATTCTCCATGCAATAATACTGGAGTGGGTTGTCATGACCTCATCCAAGGGACCTTCCCAAGGGTCGAACTCGTGTCTCTTACATCTCTTGCCCTGGCAGTCAGATTCTTTACCACTGGCACCACCTGGGAAGCCCTAGTTTCTTTGTTATATAATGTAAAATCAAATTGAAGGACTCTAGAAGGAAGTGATTTTGCTCATAACCCAGAGGATGAAATTACACAAAGGGTGGATGCTAGAAGATGGGACATTCAAGATCACTTTGGATTCTGGGCACCACAACATGTGATAGAATTATTTTACTAACTCAGTTAGTGTTGCTATTTTTTTTTTTTAACCAGCTCTTGCCCATGAAAAAAACTACAGAAAGATTATGAATCAACCAATTCCAGGAAGTGTGCCATCTTCTGCTATGTCAACCTTTTGATAATTTCTTGTGAGTTTCCAATACCACAAAAAGATGAGAGTCAAGAACCATCATAACAAAAATGTCCTTAACTGCAGTACCCTCATTCTTTGTAGATTTATAGACATGCGCTGGCTTCCTTGGTGGCTCAGAGGGTAAAGAATCTGCCTGCAATGCACGAGACCCGGGTTCGATCCCTGGGTTGGGAAGATCCCCTGGAGAAGGAAATGGCAACCACTCCAGTATTCTTGCCTGGAGAATCCCATGGACAGAGGAGCCTGGTGGGCTACAGTCCATGGCGTCGCAAAGAGTCGGACAGGACTGAGCGACTTCATACACACACACACACTGACCACTTTACAGAAGTGCAGAAATAGCTTTGCCGCAAAAATATGGATGTCATTATTAGTTTAGTCAAATTTTATTCAAATATAAGGTACTATCATGGTCAGAGAAATGTGAGCAAACTTTTGAATAAACTTTTACATGCTGGTATTTCCTTTGTACTAAAAGAAGACACACTGCATATTTTTTTATGCAATTGGACCTATTTCAAGGTATCTACAAACCTCAAAACAACAAAAGGTAAACAATAAAAAAGGTATTTTTCATTTCAGAAGACATTCCATTGAACTTAATTTTGTGATTCACCATAAATTTGGAGATACGATTATGTAGAAATAACATAATTGAGATAATGATGATGGATACACTTAAATAACACAAATTGCTATTGAAAATAATGTCAGAAGTGTAACACCAATTAGTTATTCTCAGCGCTCTTAGTAGTTCATATTTTTCCCTTGAGTTTTTATTTTATGTAAAGCCATACTTTTTATTCTAGCTGTCTGAAATTGAATTAATTCATTGATTACAAATTCACTTGTCAACATAATTAGAATAATGCACCTCTACACTTATTGCTCAGTTCGACTCATAAACATGTTCCCTTAAGAAGTTTAGGTCAGCCAGCCTTTGAAATTCTAAATATAGAAAAAGGTTTTAGCAGAAAAATGCACTTAGCAAAACCAGACAAAAATCTATGTAATTGCTCTTAATTGAGACCAGGGATGCTTACCTCTTTACAGATACAAGTATGAATACATAAAGTGTTAAAGTACTAATGAGCAATCAGAAAGCAGGGGAGAAGAAAATGAGACAGGTTTCCTTTCTATGTGCTCCTGACAGAGAGTAATATTCAAATGACCACTCTGCAAATCTGAAAAGGCATTTGCACATGTGCTTGAAGGTGACTGAGTACAGTAAATAGATGGCTATAGCCATCTATATGACTATAGCCTTCTCAAACTAGGCATATCACATTTTCAGATAGAAATGGTCTTTAAAAAAACATTCCTTCAATTTAAAATATGACCAATTATAAATTACCCTCACAGTGCTACTCAGATGAGAGAGAAGGACTTTCCCAATGGTATCAGATCATGTGTGAAAAATCTCTTATTTACCCATCAAGGATAAATAAATATTTGTCTAAATGTGCCCATGTTCCAGCATCACAGAAAACCTCCACAAATGATCCAGTGAAGTTAAGCATATAGGATTTTCTCCATAGTTGGTAAAGGTAACAATTGAATATAAAGTTTCCATGCTTTGACTGCCTTCTCTACAGGCTTTATGGTCTTGCTTTCAATTTTCTTAAATTGTTTCATTCAGCCTTAGTAAGTCCAATCAGTGTATAACCTTTGACTAGATGCTATTTTGAGTTTATGCATCATTTGAATTCCCATATCCTTTTTCTCCTTCCTGCCAACTTCCCTCCTGTCTGAACTCCCCCAATATATACTCATCAAAGATCTACTTCTAGCTAATTAGAAGCATCTAGAATTGCCTTGTCTGCTTACTCAGTAAGATATTTCTAAGAGGTCACAAGGAATATCAAAAGATATAGACAATAACCCTAGAATAGGTTGAATAAAATGTTGCTGAGATGAAACTATCTGGATACATTTCCATTATCTTTAACAAATTCATTACCAAACCATAGAGAAGGCTTGGAGTTTGTGAGAATTTTTGACCTGTGATGGGAGGTTTCATTTAATAGAAGAGTCAGTGAAAGGAATGTTTAAGGAGACAGAATAATAACTCAAATGGTTCTATATCTGTGGTTCAGAATCATCATCACTATATTCTAAAACAATACTAAATTTCTAAATAATGCACAAGTTCTTATTCCTTATACATATGGAAAGAATATATTATGGCCTTACTTTAGATAAGCAAAATGTAGCACAAGACTCCCACTTTTGTGCTGAATGTGATCTTTCACCTGTATTCACTCAACAATATGCATCTGACATTTATTGACTTTCCTTATGCAAAATACTTTATCTATTGTTCCTGAGAATACAAGGATGAATACATTATTACACTAAACTAAATCATCTCAAAAACTTACATGGGTATAGAAAATTACATAAAGAACTATTGCATTAAACAAAATTCATTAAGTATACAGCACTGCATGCTTTGGGAGTCTAAATGAGGCAGTGAAACTTTAGCCTGTAATTGTTAAGACAGACTTATGGAGAAACTGATGCTTGCTTTTATTCCAGATAATCAGTTTTAACTGTTTAATAATCACTTTCAACTGATAGTGGAAGGTTAAATATGAATACAAAATGAAATACTAGCTTAGATCTTTAAAGAAGGAAATTTACTAGCCTATTTATGTGTATCCTCCCTATGTAAATGGTCTTAAAGGTAAGCTATGGTTAAAGGGATAACAGTCAACTATTACAGACATTTTTGCTGTGGGTCTGAGCAAGGTTTTAACTTTATTTCTTTTCCTAAATGTTGTCTTTAACAACAACAACAACAAAGAGCTAGTGACAAGAGAATTGAAAGATACTCAAAGCATTATAATGCTTGGTTAGCCCTGAATATTGATATACTTAATAGACTTTGGCTCTGAAATTTTATATCAGGACAATTGTTTTAGGTATTTTTTATTACTTGATTTGCTATGAAGTTAACAACAAATGAAGGTTCGAAACAAATGATGTATGACTGTGTGTGTCAAAGTACTTTTTCCGAATTTTTCTTCATTTTGGAAAAACCCACGAACCACTGTTATGAATTAATCTGAATAAAATTATCTTCATATTAATACTCTGAAACATTACAAACATAAAAGAAAAAAAAAAGCTAAGATGCTCATACATTTTGGGTTTCCAGGGATGATTCTGATTTAGGACTGTGATTTATGAGTAATGGTTAACCATATCCATTTCACTCCTTGAAGTGGCCTAGTTTGGACAATAAATTATTTGATCAGCCTAAATAAAATGAATGTATATTCAGTTAATGGATAACCATACAGTTAATGATAAACATTAGAAATACCTTGGTCACTCTCAAATCCTAACTTCCTCTCTTGTCTAAATTTGGAGTTTATACATGTTATTGTAGGCTCAGTTGTGTCCCCCAAAATTGATACAGGAACCTCCTTTTCCCGTGAATGAGACCTTTTGGGGAAATAAGGTCTTTGAGATGTTTGAATCAAGTTAGTACGAGATTAGGGTGGACTGTAAATGTAATGACTTGTTCCTTTTAAAGAGAAAAACACACACAAACATACAAATACAACAGACCATGTGACGATCAAGGCAGAAACTGGTGTGATGCAGTTCCAATAAATGTCAAGGACTGCGTTCAATGACCAGAAGATAGAGACATGAAGTATTCCTCTCTAGAGTTTTCGGAAGGGACATAGCCTGCTAACAACTTGAGTTTGGAGTTCTAGTTATCAGTTTTGCAAGAGAATAAATTTTTGTTATTTTATCTCAGTTTGTGATACTTTGCTGCAGCATCCCTAGGAATATAAAAAAGAGATTATTTCCATGAATTTCTTTATAGTCTGACATATGTATATATTGATCAGATAGAATAGATTATTAGTATTTTTCATATATTAATACTTTATATAAATGGAATCAGGAGCAAAAATATTTCTATATTTAAGCTATTCATTTCTCTAAATACATTGTAGATTTCTTTTAGCTTGACTGTGGAATACTATCCCATTCCAAATACACATGCATACAGCTGTATATATATAGCTTCCATTGTTAATGGACATTAATGTTGTTTGCAATTTTCAACTATTACAAATGTATCTTGTACTTGCCTTTTCGTATGTGAGAGTGTTAGTCTATCAGTCGTGTCTGACTCTTTGTGACCCCATGAACTGCAGCCCACATGGCTGCTCTCTCCATGGTATTCTCCAGGCAAGAATACTGGAGTGGGTTGCCATTCCTATCTCCAGAGAATCTTCCTGACCCAGGGATCAAACCCAGGTCTCCTGCACTGCAGGCAGATTATCATTTGAGCCACCAGGGAAGCCTAAATGAGTAGGTAATACAATTCTCCAACTTAATGTGGTATTGTTAAATTGCTCCTCGAATTAGTAATTTTCAAACTCATCAGGAATGCATAGAAAGTCACTTTGCTTCTTGTTACTGCCACAGTTAGTATTAGTAAAGCAACATTTCTGTTGTCAACTTTTTTGTTGTTGGTGGGTGGTTGATTGTTTTTGCTAATCAGTTAAGTGAGAAATTATACTTCTTCCTGTTTTAATTTGCAGTTCCCTGATTACTAGTGAAGTTCATTTATTCCTATGCTCACTGGGATTTCAGATATTCTCTCCTGTGCATTATGTGATCATAATTTTTGCCCTATAGATGGGTTTATTTGTTTCTCCTCAGTAATATGTAGTAGATATTATTAGTTTTTGGATCATGGTTCTTGATTGATTTTACATGGTTTAAATATCTTTTTTCCAGATAGAGGCTTCTATGCACTGAACAATATAATTTGTTAAGGCAAAGTTATTTTTTTGTCCTCTTTCAGCTACCCTTATTATCATGAATATCACAGTGTTTTATGACTTGATTGTATATATGATTTCCTATGAAATTTTGAGTTCTTTACCAACAGGAACAGTGTTTCTTCTCATCTCTAGCTAATGACACACATAAGACACTACAACAATAAGCATTAAGTGATAATAAAATAATTTTAGTCTTGAGAAGTAGTTAAACCCATTACCAGAGAGCACCAGACAATCACTGCTGGTAAAAGTTTAGAAATACAGTACATATAATATGACTCTTGAGACTACAGGACTAAAGAAACAAATTGATGGAAAAGATTTCTTGGTTATTTATTCCCTCCAATCATCTAACACACAATATAGCCAGGCTATATTTTCTCTATTTGATTGCCCATAGTGTGTCCAAATACACTATAAAATGAAGAAAATTACTTGAGGCAACAAATATAAGAACATGAAATTACCAAAAAAAATCTATGATACTCTGAGCTAGGAGAAACACTGACTATATATATTCTGATCAAGAAGCCCACCAAGTCTTACTACTAAATTTTGGAGCACATTTAAATCTCATTAACATAGAAATTATATTTATTTTTATTATTTTCTTTTAAGCATCCTCATAATCTCCCATATTATGGTTCAGTTTTCTTTCTTATATATCACGAGTATATTAGCATATAAGCCTAAATATGCTAATGAGCAAAATTTATAAAGATGCTTACATAAGAGCTGAGGATTGTAATTTAGCCTTTCCAATCCAAATTAATGTGTTGAAGTAGAATAGAAGCTACTTTGTATTTATTTATAAATTTAAGTTGCACAATTCCTCCAAGAACATTGGAATTATTATTAACCCTAGTCTTTCTTAATTAGCCTCTTTATATCTTTTAATGACTAGCCCATGTAGCAATGAGAGACAATAGATTATGCCTTACCACTTAATTCTACATTTTGAAATGCATTCATGGTTCTTGTCATTCATATTATGTGAGTGTCACTTCCTTGGCAACATGCTGACAACATGTCAATAAGACTGAAGATGCAGGATTAATTCCCAAGAGTGATGATCTGAACAGATTCATTTATCTACAAACAAGTAAATATTTAACCCTTTCTTTTAAGTTTCTATGCGACAGCATCATTGTCATACATGACTTTTATAATATAAAAATTAAAAATAACTTATCTGAACATACTTAAATATAATGAAATATTTTAAAGATAATTCAATTAAAATAATATATGTATATGCTGAGTAAAGGAAATTGTAAATATATTTATATGAGTGGTTAGTTTGAAACATTACTGCAGATAGAGACTAGCTGTCTTTATGTTGGGTGAGTCACTTATATTGACAATCAGTTGCAAGTGACTTTTAGAAACAGTTTAAATGTGAAACAACAACAACAACAAAAACCCACTATGTTCAACTAGAGATCAAAGTTCCCTGAGGAACCAAGAAAAAATATTCAAATTATGTGCTCATCGATACATCTGTTGGGTGATCTTTAAAGTTCTACTTTCTCCTGTAATATTATTTTGCTTTTTGCCTACATACCTATTTGCAAATAGAATGAGCATATGCTTCACATTTACCAGGATACTCCCATTTAACTACTGTCTATTTGGTGTATGTTTTATCAACCTCATCTCCCTCTCAAAAGAACCTTGGCTTAGGCAACAAATTATGTACTTACCCTACAAATACTTTCCACTTTTAGTCATTTTTTATAGCAATCAAAGGGAACTTTCAGTATCTTCTGCATGTGAACAATATCGAAAGCAGTTTACTAACCCTGAAATTTCACTAAAAAAGAAAAGTTCTCATTTATAGTATATGACAAGAAATTGTTCGAAGGATGTATATTTTCCAACATATTATAGTTTGGTTAACAAACAAAAATAAAAGTCAAAGAATTTCAAGCACATCTAATGTTTTTGAATGTCTTCTGTTATATATCACATGAGGGATAAAATGGATTAGCCCTTGAGAGGTGCTGAAGTGTGATACAGAACTAATATTTTGGAAATGAAACAGTTTGGGAGAAATCAAGTGACACATCCGGCCGGTTGTACCAATGAAGATTAGAAGTCAATTAACTTGAACTGGTCAATTTACTTTTACTACAGCACACAGCCTTTAATTATTAGAGTAGCTGGGCCATAGCTATTTGCATAGTTTCAGGATATAAAATCTATATTCTCCAAAAGTATTAAAGATAAGCAAAAGAAGTAATCAAAATTAAATTCAAAGTTAAAATAAAGGAATTAAAGGGATGTATATCTATATCTGTCTATATAGATACACGTATGTATGTATCAATATACATGTGTGCATGCTAAGTCACTCCAATAGTGTTTGATCTGCAACGCTATGGACTGTAGCTTGCCAGGCTCCTCTGTCCATAGGAATCGCCAGGCAAGAATGCTGGGGTGAGTGGTCATGCCCTCCTTCAGGGGATCTTTTTGTATGTAGCATGGTAACCTATAGCCCACAATTTAGAAAGAATACAAATTAGTCTTTTTTCTTCCTAAATGTAATTACTTCTAAATACTATTCTTTCTTGCTGCTGCTGCTTCTGCTAAGTCGCTTTAGTCGTGTCCGACTCTGTGCGACCCCATAGATGTCAGCCCACCAGGCTTCCCTGTCCCTGGGATTCTCCAGGCAAGAACAGTGGAGTGGGTTGCCATTTCCTTCTCCAATGCGTGAAAGTGAAAAGCGAAAGTGAAGTCGGTCAATCGCGTCTGACTCTAGCGACCCCATGAACTGCAGCCTACCAGGCTCCTCCATCCATGGGATTTTCCAGGTAAAAGTACTGGAGTGGGATGCCATTGCCTTTCTTAGGAAGCTGTATAATTTTGATATGTGTTTTAATTTAAATTACTCCCAATCTGCTTCTAATTATTTTTAAATGTTGTATTGAGATTAACTTCAGTGGTATTAATGTATATAATTTAAATAAAAACATGAAATTAAATTACCATTGGCTTATGCAACATTTAAGAAAATCAGCTTAAATGGGGGAATAGTGGAATTAAGTACTGCATATTATTGAATGTATAAGTTAATGCTTTCCTACTGTGTTAAGTAAAGGGATTGGCACAGGATCTTTAGTTGTGAATTAAAGTGCTGGGACAGAGGTATTACATGAGTAGCAACATGAATGAGCAAGGAAGGATTACCACAGAAAAGAAACAACAGCTGTTCTTTAGGGATCTCTAAATAAGGTTTAGTAAGTACAATCAAATTTTTCCTGTTCCTTTCCTATTATATTTTACTGCTTGCTATTTTATTTTTATAGCAATTACATTTACCTATTTCTCCTTGTATATAAAAGAGCATATTTTTTCTTTTATGTAGAATGATAAAATGGTGGCAATTTGATTTAGTGCAGTGACTCTCTTTGGATTCTATTGAAACAATCTTTGAATAAAATCCAGTGGTAATTCTGGTTTCCTCGGTGTGTATGCCCAGAAGTGGGATTGCTGGGTCATAAGGCAGTTCTATTTGCAATTTTTTAAGGAATCTCCACACTGTTCTCCATAGTGGCTGTACTAGTTTGCATTCCCACCAACAGTGTAGGAGGGTTCCCTTTTCTCCACACCCTCGCCAGCATTTATTGCTTGCAGATTTTTGGATCGCATCCATTCTGACTGGTGTGAAGTGGTACCTCATTGTGGTTTTGATTTGCATTTCTCTAATAATGAGTGATGTTGAGCATCTTTTCATGTGTTTGTTAGCCATCTGTATGTCTTCTTTGGAGAAATGTCTATTTAGTTCTTTGGCCCATTTTTTGATTGGGTCGTTTATTTTTCTGGAATTGAGCTGCATAAGTTGCTTGTATATTTTTGAGATTAGTTGTTTGTCAGTTGCTTCATTTGCTATTATTTTCTCCCATTCAGAAGGCTGTCTTTTCACCTTGCTTATATTTTCCTTTGTTGTGCAGAAGCTAACATGTATACTATCATGTGAATTGAATCGCCAGTCTATGTCTGACGCAGGATGCAGCATGCTTGGGGCTGGTGCATGGGGATGACCCAGAATGATGTTATGGGGAGGGAGGTGGGAGGGGGGTTCATGTTTGGGAATGCATGTAAGAATTAAAGATTTTAAAATTTAAAAAATAAAAAACTGGGAACAAAGGGAAAGATGGCGGAGGAATAGGACGGGAAGATCACGTTCTCCCTCACAAATTCCTCAAAAGAACATTTCAACGCCGAGCAAACTCCACAAAACAACTTCTGTAGGCTGGCAGAGGACATCAGGCAACCAGAAAAGCAGACCATTGTCTTCAAAAACAGGTAGGAAAAAATATAAAAGACGAAAAAGGAGACAAAGGAGGTGGGGAGGGAGCTCCGTCCCGAGAAGGGAAGCCCGTCCCGGGAAGGGAATTTTAAGAAGAGAGGTTTCCAAACACCAGGAAACACTCTCCCTGCCGAGTCTGTGGCGAGCCTTGGAAACACAGAGGGCAACATAATAGGAAGGAAAAATAGATAAATAATTAAAACCAACAGATTACAAGCCCACCAGTAACTCCCCCAGCGGAAAAGCAGCACAGACGCCTGCATCCGCCATTGGGAAGTGGGGGCAGGGCAGGGACGCGCGGGAGGAGCGGGCTGCAGAGCTTTGCAAGAATCGGGCAGGAACGCCCCACCCGCAACCAGAACGATCTAACTTGGGCTAGCAAACCAGACTGTGGGATAGCTACCACGCGAAAAGCTCGAACATAAGACACCGCCAGGACTGAGCACAGAACAAAGGACGGAGCGGAAAAAGCCGGCTGCAGACCATTCCCCGCCGGGGACAGGCAGCCAGAGCCGTAAGGACTGGAAAGGGGCAATTGCAGACCCGGAGAGACTTTACTTACCTACCTGCAAGCAGGCTCCTTTGCTAAGACTTCTGGGGGTGCTGGACAGTCACAGTCTGCCTCACGGGGTGCGCCAGCGGTCCACCCAGAGAGCTGAGCGGCAGCGGCGGAAAAGTTGACAAGCCGCGGCGATTGCGCTCGCCAAACTCCTGAGCTACTCGGACCTGGGAAGGGCACAAAGCGCAGTCCCAGCCGCATTTGTGCCTCTGAGGGCTGCCTGAGCACCGAACCTGAGCGGCTTGGACGGGGGAAGTGCGCGCAGCCTAGAGCCGGCCCCAGACGGTTCCCGGCTGAGCATCGTAGAGCTGGAGCGGTTTGTGCGCCGCGAGAAAGGACAGGTCAAGCGGGGCAGAGATACTGTGTACACACGACAGTGCTATTTGTTTGCAGCATCCCCCCTCCCCACAGCGCGACTGAACTAGTGAGCCTAAAAACCAGCAAACAGAAGAAGTTAAACAGAGGGAACCACCTTGGAAGTGAGCCCACACGGCCCATAACATCAGAGAAGAGCCAGATATATTTTTAATTTTTTAATATTTTTAAAATCATTCTTTTTTTTTGCTTTTTGCTTTTTTTTTCCCTTTTTTTTCCGAGCTTTTTTTTAATTGTTAAGTCTTCTATTTCTCCTCTAATTTTTATTTCTATAACCTAGCATTACTATTTTTTTTTAAAAAAAAAGACTTTTTTTTTTTTTTTTAAGGCAAACACCATATATACTCTTTGGATGGTTGTTGGTGTTTTGTTTTGTTTTTTTTTGTTTGTTTGTTTTTTAATAATTCTTTTTTTTTCTTTCTTCCTTTTTCCTTCTGCTTTTCTTTAATATTGTATCTTTGAAAATCCAACCTCTACTCCAGATTTTTAATCTTTGCTCTTAGGTTTTTGTTGTCAATTTTGTACATTTAAAAACCCAAACTTCACTACCCAAGTTTACCTGAGAGCGAGATTACTGGCTTGACCACTCTCTCCTCCTCTGGACTCTCCTTTTTCTCCACCAGGTGGCCTCTGTCTCTTTTCTCCCCCATCTCTTCTCTATCCAACTCTGTGAATCTCTGTGTGTTCCAGACGGTAGAGAACACCTAAGGAACTGGTTACTGGCAGGATTTGTCTCTCTCCTACTCATTCCTCTCTTATCCTCCTGGTCACCTCTGTCTACTTCCTCCCTCTCCTCTTCCCGGTATAACTCTGTAAATACCTCTGAGCGGTCCAGACTATAGAGCGCACATAAGGAAGTGACTACTGGCTAGCTTGCTCTCTCCTCTCTTGATCTCACCGCATCTCATTCCAGTTACCTCTAACTACCCCCTCCATCTTCTCTTCTCCTTGTAACTCAGTGAACCTCTCTGAGTGTCCTTCAATGTGGAGAAACTTTTCATCTTTAACCTAGATGTTTTATCATCGGTGCTGTATAGATGGAGAAGTCTAGAGGCTACTGTAAAAATAAAACTGAAAACCAGAAGCAGGAAGCTTAAACCCAAAGCCTGAAAACATTAGAGAACTCTTGAATTCAGGGAACATTAAGCAATAGGAGCTCATCAAATGCCTTCATACCTACACTGAAACCAAGCTCCACCCAAGGGCCAACAAGTTCCAAAACAAGACATACCACCCAAATTCTCCAGCAACACAGGAACACTCCCCTGAGCCTCAATATACAGGCAGCTCAAAATTATCCCAAAACCTTTGATGTCTCATAACCCATTACGGGTCACTCCACTGCACTCCAGAGAGAAGAAACCCAGCTCCACCCACCAAAACTCCAACACAAGCCTCCCTAACCAGGAAACCTTGACAAGCCACTGATAGAACCCCACCCAAAGTGAGGAAGCTCCATAATAAAGAGAACTCCACAAATTATCAGAATATAAAAAGGCCACCCCAAACACAGCAATATAACCAAGATGAAGAGACAGAGGAATACTCAGCAGGTAAAGGAACAGGAAAGTTGCCCACCAAACCAAACAAAAGAGGAAGAAGTAGGGAATCTACCGGAGAAGGAATTCCGAATATTGATAGTGAAAATGATTCAAAATCTTGAAATCAAAATGGAAACACAGATAAATAGCCTAGAGACAAGGATTGAGAAGATGCAAGAAAGGTTTAACAAGGACCTAGAAGAAATAAAAAAGAGTCAAAATATAATGAATAACACAATAAATGAGATCAGAAACTCTCTGGAGGCAACAAATAGTAGAATAACGGAGGCAGAAGATAGGATTAGTGAAATAGAAGATAGAATGGTAGAAATAAATGAATCAGAGAGGAAACAAGAAAAACGAATTAAAAGAAATGAGGACAATCTCAGAGACCTCCAGGACAATATGAAACGCTCCAACATTCGAATTATAGGAGTCCCAGAAGAAGAAGACAGAAAGAAAGACCATGAGAAAATCCTTGAGGAGATAATAGTTGAAAACTTCCCTAAAATGGGGAAGGAAATAATCACCCAAGTCCAAGAAACACAGAGAGTCCCAAATAGGATAAACCCAAGGCGAAACACCCCAAGACACATATTAATCAAATTAACAAAGATCAAACACAAAGAACAAATATTAAAAGCAGCAAGGGAAAAACAACAAATAACACACAAGGGGATTCCCATAAGGATAACAGCTGATCTGTCAATAGAAACTCTTCAGGCCAGGAGGGAATGGCAAGACATACTTAAAGTGATGAAAGACAATAACCTACAGCCCAGATTACTGTACCCAGCAAGGATCTCATTCAAATACGAAGGAGAAATCAAAGGATTTACAGACAAGCAAAAGCTGAGAGAATTCAGCACCACCAAACCAGCTCTCCAACAAATTCTAAAGGATATCCTCTAGACAGGAAACACGAAAAGGGTGTATAAACCCGAACCCAAAACAATAAAGTAAATGGCAACGGGATCATACTTATCAATAATTACCTTAAACGTAAATGGGTTGAACGCCCCAACCAAAAGACAAAGACTGGCCGAATGGATACAAAAACAAGACCCCTCTATATGCTGCTTACAAGAGACCCACCTCAAAACAAGGGACACATACAGACTGAAAGTGAAGGGCTGGAAAAAGATATACCACGCGAATAGAGACCAAAAGAAAGCAGGAGTGGCAATACTCATATCCGATAAAATAGACTTTAAAACAAAGGCTGTGAAAAGAGACAAAGAAGGCCACTACATAATGATCAAAGGAACAATCCAAGAAGAAGATATAACAATTATAAATATATATGCACCCAATATAGGAGCACCACAATATGTAAGACAAATGCTAACAAGTATGAAAGGGGAAATCAACAATAACACAATAATAGTGGGAGACTTTAATACCCCACTCACACCTATGGACAGATCAACTAAACAGAAAATTAATAAAGAAATGCAAACTTTAAATGATACATTAGATCAGTTAGACCTAATTGATATCTATAGGACATTTCACCCCAAAACAACGAATTTCACCTTTTTTTCAAGTGCTCATGGAACCTTCTCCAGGATAGATCACATCCTGGGCCATAAATCTAAACTTGATAAATTCAAGAAAGTCGAAATCATTCCAAGCATCTTTTCTGACCATAATGCATTAAGATTAGATCTCAATTACAGGAGGAAAACTATTAAAAATTCCAACATATGGAGGTTGAACAACACACTTCTGAATAACCAACAAATCACAGAAGAAATCAAAAAAGAAATCAAAATATGCATAGAAACTAATGAAAATGAAAACACAACAACCCAAAACCTGTGGGACACTATAAAAGCAGTGCTAAGAGGAAAGTTCATAGCAATACAGGCATACCTCAAGAAACAAGAAAAAAGTCAAATAAATAACCTAACTCTACAACTAAAGCAACTAGAAAAGGAAGAGTTGGAGAACCCCAGAGTTAGTAGAAGGAAAGAAATCTTAAAAATTAGGGCAGAAATAAATGCAAAAGAAACAAAAGAGACCATAGCAAAAATCAACAAAGCCAAAAGCTGGTTCTTTGAAAGGATAAATAAAATTGACAAACCATTAGCCAGACTCATCAAGAAGCAAAGAGAGAAAAATCAAATCAATAAAATTAGAAATGAAAATGGAGAGATCACAACAGACAACACAGAAATACAAAGGATCATAAGAGACTACTATCAGCAGTTGTATGCCAATAAAATGGACAACGTGGAAGAAATGGACACATTCTTAGAAAAGTACAATTTTCCAAAACTGAACCAGGAAGAAATAGAAAATCTTAACAGACCCATCACAAGCACGGAAATTGATACAGTAATCAGAAATCTTCCAGCAAACAAAAGCCCAGGTCCAGATGGCTTCACAGCTGAATTCTACCAAAAATTTAGAGAAGAGCTAACACCTATCCTCCTCAAACTCTTCCAGAAAATTGCAGAGGAAGGTAAACTTCCAAACTCATTCTATGAGGCCACCATCACCCTAATACCAAAACCTGACAAAGATGTCACAAAAAAGGAAAACTACAGGCCAATATCTCTGATGAACATAGATGCAAAAATCCTCAACAAAATTCTAGCAATCAGAATCCAACAACACATTAAAAAGATCATACACCATGACCAAGTGGGCTTTATCCCAGGGATGCAAGGATTCTTCAATATCCGCAAATCAATCAATGTAATTCACCACATTAACAAATTGAAAAATAAAAACCATATGATTATCTCAATAGATGCAGAGAAGGCCTTTGACAAAATTCAACATCCATTTATGATAAAAACTCTCCAGAAAGCAGGAATAGAAGGAACATACCTCAACATAATAAAAGCTATCTATGACAAACCCACAGCAAACATTATCCTCAATGGTGAAAAATTGAAAGCATTTCCCCTAAAGTCAGGAACAAGACAAGGGTGTCCACTTTCACCGCTACTATTCAACATAGTTCTGGAAGTTTTGGCCACAGCAATCAGAGCAGAAAAAGAAATAAAAGGAATCCAAATTGGAAAAGAAGAAGTAAAACTCTCACTGTTTGCAGATGACATGATCCTCTACATGGAAAACCCTAAAGACTCCACCAGAAAATTACTAGAGCTCATCAATGAATATAGTAAAGTTGCAGGATATAAAATCAACACACAGAAATCCCTTGCATTCCTATACACGAATAATGAGAAAGTAGAAAAAGAAATTAAGGAAACAATTCCATTCACCATTGCAACGAAAAGAATAAAATACTTAGGAATATATCTACCTAAAGAAACTAAAGACCTGTATATAGAAAACTATAAAACACTGATGAAAGAAATCAAAGAGGACACTAATAGATGGAGAAATATACCATGTTCATGGATTGGAAGAATCAATATAGTGAAAATGAGTATACTACCCAAAGCAATTTACAAATTCAATGCAATCCCTATCAAGCTACCAGCCACATTTTTCACAGAACTAGAACAAATAATTTCAAGATTTGTATGGAAATACAAAAAACCTCGAATAGCCAAAGCAATCTTGAGAAAGAAGAATGGAACTGGAGGAATCAACTTGCCTGACTTCAGGCTCTACTACAAAGCCACAGTCATCAAGACAGTATGGTACTGGCACAAAGACAGACATATAGATCAATGGAACAAAATAGAAAGCCCAGAGATAAATCCACACACATATGGACACCTTATCTTTGACAAAGGAGGCAAGAATATACAATGGAGTAAAGACAATCTCTTTAACAAGTGGTGCTGGGAAAACTGGTCAACCACTTGTAAAAGAATGAAACTAGATCACTTTCTAACACCGCACACAAAAATAAACTCAAAATGGATTAAAGATCTAAATGTAAGATCAGAAACTATAAAACTCCTAGAGGAGAACATAGGCAAAACACTCTCAGACATAAATCACAGCAGGATCCTCTATGATCCACCTCCCAGAATTCTGGAAATAAAAGCAAAAATAAACAAATGGGATCTAATTAAAATTAAAAGCTTCTGCACAACAAAGGAAACTATAAGCAAGGTGAAAAGACAGCCTTCTGAATGGGAGAAAATAATAGCAAATGAAGCAACTGACAAACAACTAATCTCAAAAATATACAAGCAACTTCTGCAGCTCAATTCCAGAAAAATAAACGACCCAATCAAAAAATGGGCCAAAGAACTAAATAGACATTTCTCCAAAGAAGACATACGGATGGCTAACAAACACATGAAAAGATGCTCAACATCACTCATTATTAGAGAAATGCAAATCAAAACCACAATGAGGTACCACTTCACACCAGTCAGAATGGCTGCGATCCAAAAATCTGCAAGCAATAAATGCTGGAGAGGGTGTGGAGAAAAGGGAACCCTCCTACACTGTTGGTGGGAATGCAAACTAGTACAGCCACTATGGAGAACGGTGTGGAGATTCCTTAAAAAATTGCAAATAGAACTACCTTATGACCCAGCAATCCCACTGCTGGGCATACACACCGAGGAAACCAGAATTGAAAGAGACACATGTACCCCAATGTTCATTGCAGCACTGTTTATAATAGCCAGGACATGGAAACAACCTAGATGTCCATCAGCAGATGAATGGATAAGAAAGCTGTGGTACATATACACAATGGAGTATTACTCAGCCGTTAAAAAGAATTCATTTGAATCAGTTCTGATGAGATGGATGAAACTGGAGCCGATTATACAGAGTGAAGTAAGCCAGAAAGAAAAACACCAATACAGTATACTAACACATATATATGGAATTTAGGAAGATGGCAATGACGACCCTGTATGCAAGACAGGGAAAGAGACACAGATGTGTATAACGGACTTTTGGACTCAGAGGGAGAGGGAGAGGGTGGGATGATTTGGGAGAATGACATTCTAACATGTATACTATCATGTGAATTGAATCGCCAGTCTATGTCTGACGCAGGATGCAGCATGCTTGGGGCTGGTGCATGGGGATGACCCAGAAAGTTGTTATGGGGTGGGAGGTGGGAGGGGGTTTCATGTTTGGGAATGCATGTAAGAATTAAAGATTTTAAAATTTAAAAAATAAAAAACTAAAAAAATAAAAAAAAAATAAAAAAATAAAAAACTAAAATTTTAAAAAAAATAAATAAATAAAAATAAAAATAGATTATAAATATGAAAAAAAAAATCCAGTGGTAAGAAAAGGTTTAAATTAATAGCAAGGCCACATAAATGAAATGTCCAGAATAGGCAAATCCATAGACAGAAGGGCTTCCCAGTTGGTGCCACCAGTAAAGAACCTGCTTGTGAATGCAGAAGACATAGAGACTAGGATTCAATCTCTGGATTGGGAAGATCCCCTGGTGTAGGAAATGGCAACCCACTCCAGTAGTCTTGCCTGGAGAACCCCATGGACAGAGGAGCCTGGTGGGCTACAGTCCATGGATTAGCAAAGAATTGGATATGACTGAGGCAACTTTGCAGCAGCAGCATACACATACAAACAGTTCATAGAACACAGTATTAAAAAAAAAAAAAAGATAAAAAAAATGCACAGAAGACCTAAAGGTCATTTTCCCAAAGAAAACATACAGATGGCTAACAGGAACATGATAAGGTATTCAATGTTGCTAATTTTTAGCAAAATGCAAATCAAAATCACAATGGGCTATCGTTTCGCACCAGTCATGATGACCATGATCATATAGTTCATAAATAAAAAAAAATATTAAGGGTGTAGAGAAAAGAGAACCCTCCAACCCTGTTGGTGGGAATATCAATTGTTGTAACCACTCTAAATAATATAGAGATTCATTAAACAACTAAAAATAGAACTACCATATGACACAGTAATCTCACTCTTGGACATATGCCCAGAAAAAAAAAATTAATTCAAAAAGATACATGCATCTAAATGTAAAATTAACAATAGCCAAGACATGGAAAGCACCAAAGTGCAGATCAATAGACAATTGGCTTAAAATGATGATGTGGTATATATACAGACACAGACAAACACATACCCACACACAATGGAACATCACTAAGCCATAAGAAAGAATGAAATATTGCCATTTGCAGCAACATGAATAGACCTAGGCAATATTACACTTGGTGAAATGAAAATCAAATACTATATGATATGATTCTTATGTGGAATCTAAGAAACTAATACAAACAAATCTATATACAAAACAGAAATAGACTCGCAGACATAAAAATCAAAATTATGGTTACCAAAGAGGAGAGGGAGGTAAAGGGACAAATTAAGAGTATAGTATTAATATATATAAACTTTGGCCACCTCATGCGAAGAGTTGACTCATTGGAAAAGACCCTGTTGTTTGGAGGGATTGGGGGCAGGAGGAGAAGGGGACGACAGAGGATGAGATGGCTGGATGGCATCACCGACTCGATGGACATGAGTTTGAGTGAACTCTGGGAGTTAGTGATGTACAGTAAGGCCTGGCATGCTGCAATTCATGGGGTCGCAAAAAGTCAGACATGACTGAGAGACTGAACTGAACTAAACTGATAAATAAAACAGATCAGCAACAAGGATGTACTGCATAGAGCATGGCATTATTTTCAATATCTAATAACCTATAATGGAATGTAATCTGAAAAGGAAAAAAAGAACTTAATCACCAATTCCTGTACTTAAAACTAACATAGTATTGTAAATCAACTCACTTCAATAAGGAAAAAAAAAAGTAGCTTGTAAGTACAAAGATAAATATGGAAGTGCTTAAGAAGAGACAGATATAAAGGTGTGCTTCCAATAATCTCATACAGGGTAGCATCTAAGAGTAGAAAAATCCTATGTTAATATTTGTCTTCCTTATTTCTCTAGTAAGCCTGCTTTCTTCTGTAATTTCCTATCCTTTTTGGTAATGGCAATGAAAGCAAAAAACTGTACTTACTAGTTAAGACACAATCCGTGTATGAAACACAATGTGTGTGCGCATGCTCAGCCTCTAAGTCATGTCTGACTCTTTGCGACCCAATGATACTGTAGCCTGCCAGGCTCCTCTGTCCATGGGATTTTCCAGGCGAGAATACTAGAGTGGGTAGACATTTCCTTGTTCAGGATATCTTCCCAACCCAGGTATCCAACCCGTGTCTCCTGAGGGAGACACATCTTGCATTGCATAAAACTTTGGGCCTTTAACAATTCACACAATAATTTAAATGAAATAGCAATCTTTTGGAAAAGCACTTAGTATATGGAGAGAAAAATTAAAATATCTGTCATATTTATAAAATGTAGATATTCTGTTACCTTTGATGTAAATGCCTGAAATCATATTGATCTTGATAATCACAAACTCATGGCATTATTGTCAAATCAGTCTCAATCCAACTTTAAGATGTGATGTCTATTGCTCTGTTATCCATAATATTCGGTACCCGGCAAACTATATCATTTTCTTTCCCTTCTTTCTGCCAGTGTTTACCTTTTTCACTCCACTGGTAAATTCTCCAAGACATAGTGGCAAGGTAGTCTGAAATCTAATTGTCTTGAGTTTTTACTTCAACTCATACAGCTTGGATAAGTCATTTAATCTTTCAAAGATTAGAATTCTCATGTACATAAAGGGAATAAAAACAGTAATAACACAGGTACCACCAAAATAATATAAAATATTTGGTAAAAGACCCTGATGCTGGGAAAGATTGAAGCAGGAGATAAAGGGAACAACAGAGGATGAGATGGTTGGATGGCATCATCGACTCAATAGACATGAGTTTGAGCATGGGAGTTGGTGATGGGCAGGGAAGCCTAGCATTCTGCAGTCCATGAGGTCACAAATAGTCAGATAAGACAGAAGGACTGAACTGCAGGATTCAATAAATACTAGATAGACATTGTTACTTTTTTGTTTTTTTACTAAAATCTTACCTGGAATATATCCTTGTATCCCTTTTAGAGTTGGATACATATTTTATCTCCTTAGATCTCCAAATCAAACTGCACTTTTAAAAAATAGTTTATTTTTACCTTCCATCTCCAATATCTAATTCATTGCTAATGTTCATTTATTCTATATGATTTATTTACTTTTTTCATAAATTCAAGTAGTGTAGTTATCAGTAGCATTTTCTGGTGAATGAAACCTATCCAGAACATACTAAATAAACTGTAATATTCACTTAAACTACAAAGTTAACAATTTGAGAGAGTGGGGAAAAGTTGTTATTCAACAATGAGAGATGGGACTTTGAAAGTAATTCAAGTATGACCCAGTGGTGGCCTTTGTTCAGATGCTCTCTCCTGACAGTCAGAGATGTGTTGTTGATCAACCTAGAATACTAATGCCAGAATGTTGAAATCAAGATACCTGCCTCTCATGGTATAAATTCAAAGAGAGATTGCAAGCCATATCAAGGTTTGCAAAATGAACCTAAACACATTTGCCAATCATGGGAAAAAGTAACACTAGGTACTGCTACAAAGCCATCATGTTTGTAAAAAAGATTAAAGTAATAACCAGAGAACAGAGAACAGGTAGATTTGGCAAAGAGATCAGCCTCTGGATCATGAATCTTTCTTTTTTTTCTCTTGAAACCATAAATGATCTTTTATACTTGACACATTTTTCAAGTTGACCTCTAAAACTTTTATCATTGATGAAAATAGTACCAACAATGTATCTCCCACCACATTTTAAATTATTTGAGTTTTATGTCCCTCCTAAACATATTGAATTTACTCAAATAATTTTGAGTCTGTAATCACTCATTGAAAGAATAAATAAACTTTTTAAAAGTCATAATACTTTGCATTTTTTCCTTTGAACTTCAATTTCAATTCCACTTCTCCAAAGAATTCCTACAATAAATATTTTTATACATAAGTTTATATACATATTTCAAACAAAGCATACTGTGTATATTTAGATTGTTTATAATTTACATATAATTTAAAACATATTTCCTTTGCCAGTTAGGCTTTACTTTATGAAAACATTTATTCTAGCCTGAGAGCATTTAATTTATTAGTGGTTCATTGTTGGCCATAATAACATTATATATTACAACTTTTAAAAATGTTTAATTGTAAAATAAATTTTATTGAAATTGCAGTTAATTAAGATGTGTGGCATGGTTATAAAGCTTATATAAGGATGTCCTTAGATATTATATTTATAATTACCTCCTTGCTTAATGGTCCTGAGATTTTTACATTATAGGGAAATGCATCTTATTGGGATGTAAGGTGCACTTATTCTTATGAAAATGAGAAGCATAATTGTGAAGGAGGAGGTTAGAAAAAGAAAATAGTTGTCAAGAAGGTCATGCTAGGAAAAAAGTTTAGACAAAGGTAAAGGATCTGGAAAAATAATCCACTGGAAGAATCTGTGCATGAGTTTTTAAAAAGTTTTCCTGTGATGCCAAATGTACACATATCACAGGATAGAAACCATTGTTTTATATGATCTGTGAGATTTTCCTCAATTCATTCATGAGGGTTAGCCAGTTCACATTAGAGGAACATAGGAGTATGGGATGGAAACTGAAAGAACCCAAATGCAAAGGTATGCATTAGATGCTGTAGGCAATCAATGATCACCCTCCCCATTTTGACTCAAGAGGCCTCTGGTTTCCATGTGAAGGAGTCCCTCCACACTCTGCTCCTTGCTGGATTCAGAAGTGTAGGCATACTAATGAACATGCCCTTTGTGGATACACTTTAATTACGTAAGTTCATTTCTTAAAATTTCCTGGATAATCTTGGAAATCATAATTAACTAAGACACTCCAGTGTCATTTAATGAAGAACTGTCTTTGGTCACTATGGTCAGACTTTCGCAGCAACTTCAGTTCAGTTCAGTTCAGTCGCTCAATCTTGTCTGACTCTTTGCGACCCCATGAATCGCAGCACGCCAGTCCTCCCTGTCCATCACCAACTCCCAGAGTTCGCTCAGATTCACGTCCATCGAGTCAGCGATGCTATGCAGCCATCTCATCCTCTGTCATCCCCTTCTCCTCCTGCCCCCAATCCCTCCCAGCATCAGAGTCTTTTCCAATGAGTCAACACTTCGCATGAGGTGGCCAAAGTACTGGAGTTTCAGCTTTAGCATCATTCCTTCCAAAGAAATCCCAGGGCTGATCTCCTTCAGAATGGACTGGTTGGATCTCCTTGCAGTCCAAGGGACTCTCAAGAGTCTTCTCCAACACCACAGTTTGAAACTTAGTATGTTTCAAAAGTAATGGGAAAATTTAAATACTTCATGGATAATTATATGCCGCAGACAATAACTTACACTTTAACTCTTTCAGTATATTTAGCTTTAATTAAAAAAAAAAATTAAGTGTTTGGTCCATTTATTTATTTTTTATATTGTAGGTTCTTGGACTGTGTAATTGTTTGGAGAGTTTATACTAATCATTGTAGACATTTCCAAAAACAGAAATGAGTACAAAACTGGGCTTCTAAAAATACTGAATATGCTCTGAAGTAAGAATCCTTGTCTGGCTCAACAGTTTACTGAAAACATAGGGGCATTGTACTCTAAAAATCAAACTTCTTATTCATGTAAGCATTATTCATTGGGGTTGTTGGGTCTTCCAAAACATTCTTTCTTATACTTTATAGATCATCCATTTTAAAAACATCTTTTTTCATATTCCACCAGACTCCAGTTGGTAATACTGAATGAAAATTCTCTAAAATATCACTTTTACTTAGAGTGCTGATGTCAAACATTCAAGCAAACAAGGCTATCAGGTTGGTTGTCTTCTAATTAAACTCAAGGAGATTTTAGAAATTGAACACAATCACTTTTGTATGTAGCACACAGAAAGTAAATTTGTTTATTTTTTATGTTTATTTTTTATTGGAGCGTAATTGCTTCACCAGAAAGTAAATTTGAATAGAAATTTTACTTTTCTGTCCCAATAATATATTCTTTAGAATATTCTACTAGTGTCTTACCTAAAATATTCCAACCCTTTGAAATTGTATTCTATAGTATCATTCTTTTAAAGAGTATATAGAACCCTTAGGATTTAAACTCAATGTAATTTACTTACTTTTTAAGAAAAATGACACTGTGGAAAAATAGTATTTTCGTTAATATGAACAATGCCAATTTGTTAATTTCAAAATCAAAATATTTATCTCAATTATCTCTATTACTTCATTTACAATTACTTAAGGACATTTTCCTCACTAGATATTATTATAAAGTTTTATCATTAAAAATACTGAGTTATCAGAGAAATAAGAAAGTATACTTGAGATGACAGAAAATTTTAAAGTTTCATCCTCACTTTGCATACTTAATCCTAAGCGAAGAAAAACTGAATGGAAAAAACAAACAAACAAAGGGATAGACTCTACCTTATCTGCTGTGATATATTCCATTTCCCTAAATATGACCTATGTCTTGAATAGCATAGGTTTAATGGGTTTAGTGATGAATATCACCTCTGACTGTTTAAATTTTGTTTCCTCAATCTTCACAAAATTTATTTATGGTTTTATTTTCTTTTATTATGAATAAGTCTCTACAATTTCTGTAAATCAATTATGAAAATCAGTGCTTAAGAGAAAAAAGAAGCAAAAGGGATATGAAGGATGGAGCATTTTACTTGGAGTGTCTGAATAAGGACCACCGAAATGTTGGTGGAGTGGATCAAAATGGCACTGTGATTTGAGGAAAGTAGTAGGTTATATTTTTGTCGAAACAGATGACTGATGCAATGAAATTAAAAGACTTTCTTTTTTCTTGGAAGGAAAGCTATGAGACAGCATATTAAAAACCAGAGACATTACTTTGCCAACAAAGGTCCATATAGTAAAAGTTATGGTTTTTCCATCAGTTATGTACAGATGTGAGAGTTGGACCAAAGGCTGAGAGCTGAAGAATTATGCTTTTGAATTGTAGAGCCTGAGAAGACTCTTGAGAGTCCCTTGGACAACAAGGAAATCACACCAGTCAATCCTAAAGGGAATCAATCCTGACTATTCGTTGGAAAGACTGATGCTGAAGCTGAAGCTCCAATACTTTGGGCAACTGAGGCAAAGAGCTGACTCACTGGGAAAAAACCTTGATGATGGGAAAGACTGAAGGCAAAAGGAAAAGAGGGTGGCAGAGGGTGAATTGGTTAGATAGCAACACTGACTCAATGGACAATTTGAGCAAACTGTGGGAGATAGTGAAGAACAAGGAAGCCTGGCATGGTGCAGTCCATGGGCTAGCAATGACAGAAACAATGGAGTGATAGAACAACAATAAAGGCAGAAGTAGTTCCAACATAACTTAAAAACTGTGACTTTAGAATCAGAAAGACTAGGGATAAATATTAAGAATCAAATTTCAATATCAATAAGAGCTAAATTCTTACAAGAAAAGAAGTATAAGGAAATAATTTAGAGTATAATTAGGAACAGAGGACCACCCAGATATACATGGACCAAACCTTGAAGCAGCAATCATACTCCAAATCTATTTTCTTATTCCACTTAAAAGAATTCAGTCACATGGTCATACTAACATCAAAGGATGCTGCAAAATCTAATCTGGTTACGTTCTAGTTAGAAAAGGAAATCAGGGAGGCCAATTCCAATAGAGCATGTCTATCATTTAGCTTTAGTTTCCTCTGTTCCACTGTATAATCTCTTCTGATTATACAGTGGAAGTGAGAAATAGATTTAAGGGACTAGATCTGATAGAGTGTCTGATGAACTATGGATGGAGCTTTGAGATATTGTACAGGAGACAGGGATCAAGACCATCCCCATGGAAAAGGAATGCAAAAAAGCAAAATGGCTGTCTGACGAGAGCTCACAAATAGCTGTGAAAAAAGGAGAAGTGAAAAGCAAAGGAGAAAAGGAAACATATACCCATGTGAATGCAGAGTTCCAAAGAATAGCAAGGAGAGACAAGAAACCCTTCCTCAGCAATCAATGCAAAGAAATACAGGAAAACAATAGAATGGAAAAGACTAGAGATCTCTTCAAGAAAATTAGAGATACCAAGGGAACATTTCATGCAAAGATGGGCTTGATGAAGGACAGAAATGGTATGGACTTAATAGAAGCAGAAGATATTAAGGAGAGGTGGCAGAAATACACATAATTGTACAAAAAAGATCTTCATGATCCAGATAATCACGATGGTGTGATCACTCACCTAGAGCCGGACATCTTGGAATGTGAAGTCAAGCAGGCATTAGGAAGCATCACGACGAACAAAGATAGTGGAGGTGATGAAAATCCAGTGGAGTTATTTCAAATCCTCAAAAATGATACTGTAAAAGTGCTGCACTCAATATGCCAGCAAATTTGGGAAACTCAGCATTGGTCACAAGACTGGAAAAGGTCAGTTTTCAATCCAATTCCAAAGAAATGCAATGCCAAAAAATGCTCAAACTGCCATACAATTGCACTCGTCTCACATGCTAGTAAAGTAATCCTCAAAATTCTCCAAGCCAGGCTTCAGCAATACATGAACCGTGAACTTCCAGATGTTAAGATGGCTTTAGAAAAGGCAGAGGAACCAGAGATCAAATTGCCAACATCTGCTGGATTATCAAAAAAGCAAGAGAGTTCCAGAAAAACATCTATTTCTGATTTATTGACTATGCCAAAGCCTTTGACTGTGTGGATCACAATAAACTGTGGAAAATTCTGAAAGAGATGGGCATACCAGAACAACCTGACCTGCCTCTTGAGAAACATATATGCAGGTCAGGAAGCAACAGTTACAACTGGACATGGAACAACAGACTGGTTCCAAATAGGAAAAGGAACACGTGAAGGCTGTACATTGTCACCCTGCTTATTTAACTTCAATGCAGAGTACATCATGAAAAACGCTGGACTGGAAGAAGCACAAGCTGGAATCAAGATTGCCAGGAGAAATATCAGTAAGCTCAGATATGCAGATGACACCACCCTTATGGCAGAAAGTAAAGAAGAACTAAAAATCCTTGTGATGAAAGTGAAAGAGGAGAATGAAAAGTTGGCTTAAAGCTCAACATTCAGAAAACAAAGGTCGTGGCATCCGGTCCCATCACTTCATGGCAGATAGACGGGGAAACAGTGGAAACAGCGATGAACTTTATTTTGGGGGCTCCAAAATCACTGCAGATGGTGATTGCAGCCATGAAATTAAAAGACACTTACTCCTTGGATGGAAACTTATGACCAATTTAGACAGCATATTAAGAAGCAGAGACATATTACCTTATCAATGAAAGTCCATCTAGTCAAGGCTATGGTTTTTCCAGTAGTCATGTGTGGATGTCAGAGTTGGACCATAAAGAAAACTGAGCACTGAAGAACTGGTGCTTTTCAACTGTGGTATTGGAGAAGACCCTTGAGAGTCCCCTGGACTGCAAGGAGATCCAACCAGTCCATCCTAAAGGCGATCAGTCCTGGGTGTTCGTTGGAAGAACTGACATTGAAGCTGAATCTCCAATACTTTGGCCACCTGATGTGGAGAGCTGACTCATTTGAAAAGGCCCTGATGCCTGAGAGATTGAGGGCAGGAGGGGAAGGGGACAACAGAGGATGAGACAGTTGGATAGAATCACCGACTCAATGGACATTGGTTTGGGTAGACTCTGCCAGTTGGTGATGGACAGGGAGGCTTGGCTTGCTGTGGTTCATGGGGTCACAAAGAGTCAGACATGACTGAGCGACTAAACTGAACTGATGTCGGGGAGTTGGTGATGGACAGGGAAGCCTGACGTGCTGCAGTTCATGGGGTCACAAAGAGTCAGACACGCCTGAGTGACTGAACTGACTGAACTTAAGTCTTATTGGTGACTTATGTATCCCCACTCAGAGAGCAAATTCCAAGTGTGAAAAGAAATTGCAATGGAAATCCAACTCGCTAGATTTGAGAAGAAAGAGATTTTTCTTCTGAACATTTGCTCCAGGATTGGAGAAGATTTGGACTCAGCATTGCAAAAGCTTTTTTCTATGCACTGTCTTAATCTTTTCCCACTCCAACATCATATTTCTTTCCATATTCATGCTCTGGAGAGAGATACAAGATCAACTGAACTGACTTTTCAACATTATTTTGAACATTTTCCCAAGAAACAAGAGCTTTACACTCTAGTATCTGATAGCTGTTATGATTTCTATTTAAGGAAGGTAATAATCTGGATTCTTTATTTAACATCCTTGATAGTGGATTTTTGAATTTTTTTAATAAGTAAGATATCAATTTCAGAATTCAAACTAGCTATAAATTTCACATTTCATGGAAAGAACTCAGCTCACTAACCATCTTTATGATACCTATGGCAACTCCACACATGTCAAAAATAAACAAGATTATAAGGACCAATTTATTATCAGTGTTGTTAACAGTTAACGAAACATAGAAAGTAAGGTGCCTAGGACACAAATTGAAGGAGGTATTCACCTTCACTCTAACCTTCATTTTTTTTATTGCTTTCCAATTTAAAAATAAGTACCATCACCTCACAGACAACAAAGTTAGAAGTACTGTCCAAGACACATGCCTATTATTCCCCCATCCACGTATTAATGATGCTACAATAGTCAAATTTCCTGATCTCATTCATAAATGCACCCTTCCCTCAATCCACAGTGTTTCAGCATGATTATTCCTTATACTATTCAGTTCAGTCGCTCAGTAGTGTCCAGCTCTTTGCGACCCCATGAATCACAGCATGCCAGTCCTCCCTGTCCATCACCAACTCCCAGAGTTCACTCAAACTTAGGTCCATCGAGTCGGTGATGCCAACCAGCCATCTCATCCTCTGTCATCCCCTTCTCCTCCTGCCTATAATCCCTTCCAGCATCAGAGTCTTTTCCAATGAGTCAGCTCTTCCCATGAGGTGGCCAAAGTACTGGAGTTTCAGCTTTAGCATCATTCCTTCCAAAGAAATCCCAGGGCTGATCTCCTTCAGAACGGACTGGTTGGATCTCCTTGCAGTCCAAGGGACTCTCAAGAGTCTTCTCCAACACCACAGTTCAAAAGCATCAATTGTTCGGTGCTCAGCTTTCTTCACAGTCCAACTCTCACATCCATACATGACCACAGGAAAAACCATAGCCTTGACTAGACGAACCTTTGTTGGCAAAATCATGTCTCTGCTTTTGAATATGTTATCTAGGTTGGTCATAACTTTCCTTCCAAGGAGTAAGCATCTTTTAATTTCATGGCTGCAGTCACCAACTGCAGTGATTTTGGAGCCCAAAAAAATAAAGTCTATCCCAGAACGGGCAGGTCATGATGGAAACGTCTGACAGAATGTGGTCCACTGGAGAAGGGAATGGCAAACCACTTCAGTATTCTTGCCTTGAGAACCCCATGAACAGTATGAAAAAGCAAAATGATAGGATACTGAAAGAGGAACTTCCCAGGTCAGTAGGTGCCCAATATGCTACTGGAGATCAGTGGCATAGATCCAGAAAGAATGATGGGATGGAGCCAAAGCAAAAACAATACCCAGCTGTGGATGTGACTGGTGATAGAAGCAAGGTCTGATGCTGTAAAGTGCAATATTTCTTATACAGACTACATTAAATCATCTCTTAGTTTATCTTACTATATTAAATCATTCTGCTAAAATTAGCTATACTTACTCCTTCCTCCTGGTCTGATCTTTCTAAAATTCAAAACTAGTTTTTCTGTGCCTGTGTTCAAATAGCTCATTGTTGCTCAGTCAAGAAATGACATTCACACTATAATCTACTACTATTTACATCTACTACCTTATGTCTCTCAGCCTATCTGGGAAGTTTTCAAATGCATCATAATATTTTGTTAATACATATATTTGTTCTCTTACTATACCTTGTCTGACATTCAGTTCTTTTTGGAAGGAACTCCCTAATGTCTTGAGCCCAGGCCAAGCATTATTTATTTTATGAAGATTTCTCTCACCTTTCCCAAGGACAACTGAAACACTTTCATTTATTCCATAGCTTGTACAAATGTCTGCTATAGCATTTGCTATGGCATTTATTTTAAAACTCAAAGCTTAGAGTCAGTATATACATGCTCCTACTCTCTATTCACAGTTCTGATAGAAGAATTAAACATATGGCACTTTTTTAGTACATGTATTTTGAATGAATAAAGCCATAAAATATAATTCATCTACCCATCACGTGTTCAGTCATGCCCAGTTCTTCGCAACTCCATGTACTGTAACTCACCAGAATTCTCTATCCATGGGATTCCCTGAGCAAGAATACTGGAGTGGGTTGTCATTTCCTCCTCCAGGGGATCTCCTTAACCCTGGGGTTGAACCTGTATCTCCTGCCCCTCATGCATTGCAGGTGGACATTTTATTGCTTGAGCCATCAGGGAAGCCCAAACAGTATAATAAGAACAATGAAAAGTACATCCTTCCATTTATAAAAATTTTAATTCATTCTTCATTCTTCCAGAATCTCCTAAACATTAAAAACTTAACATAAGCTCTGACACTCTAAAGTTAGGATCAGAAGAACACAGTGTAGTATAACAAATTCTTCCTTCCCAAAAGGTGTCTAAATATTTGCAATCCTGACTTCAATTCCCAAGGGTCCTTTTAGCTCCTTAAGATGAATATCTCACTTCAAGCCCGTGAGATGCAACATGGGCTTGAAGGTCACATCTGAAATCACCTCTGCTCATGACTCAGCTCGGCTGAAGGCTAACAGTTTTCCCAAAGATAGCTGTAAACCCAGTTCCCAAGATAGGTTTGAAGACCTACCAGAACTGTTTCCATTTTTCTTGCTTCTCCTTCTGTGTCTACATAAATTCTATAGTGAGCATCGTAAATTTTAAATTATATAATTTCTTGATTTCAGCTTAGAGTGAAATTTAGAGAACGTTGGCTTTTTATATGCAAGGGTCTCCCCTATTCCAATTCAATCCCTCTACAATTCAGTGGCATGTGCTTAAAACAATCAAAACTGAGGATACATGACTAAAATTTACTCCTGAACAACTTACAGTCAAATTAACCTGAAACATTCAATTATACAGATATAACTGCTTTTCCATTTCAAGGTAATCAGGAATAAACAGCAAGCTATTTCCACAAATGACAATGATGCTATTTTAAATCAACAAAAATGACTTCTTTCTCAATATAGTATTGCTCTTTTATCTATAATTAACATCTATAGCAGATACTCCTTGGAGAAATATAGCATTTAGTTAACATCCAAATGATTAAACATCAACACACATTACACAGATACAGATAAAAATACATACACATATTGAAAAGTAATACCCACTGCCTGACATAATGTTGAATTTGCCTTGTTCTGGCAGACTTACAATGTCAACAGGGAAATAGACAAAACAGACTAAGAAACACATTTTTTAAAAGAAATGTACATTTTGTTTGGCAAAGACATGCATTTCTGTTTGACAAAAGTCTGCTAGAGGTAGTTGTAGTAAAATGAAAATCTGAAGCTGGTAGAAACCAACTTTACAGCTGAATATTTTTAGGGTGAAAGAAATAAGGTGGGCTTGCTTCAAGTAGAAGAAAAAGATTGAGATATAAAAGAATAGCAAAGAAGGATTGAGAAAATAAGTAGTATAATGAGGTTAAGAAGACAAGATAAAAGTTGCAGGCAAATCTGAAAATGGGATGAAGACCTCAAGATTCAAAGGGAAACAAACAAACAAACAAAAAAATAAAACTGAGTTAGCAAGTAACTAATAAGCTAATACAAATCCCACTCCACCACAGATACATAACATTAAATAATAAATATTTTATCTGTATACAGAGAAGGATGCTTTAATACACAAGTGTAAGCTTTCTATCAGTGGGTTATGGTAGAAGTGCAGAGATGACAAGTTTCTGCTGGCATCTAGAGTCAAAGGAAGGAGATTATACCCCCTTCTTTGTTGGCCACATTGCATGCAGACCCTGCTAAATAGGGATTGAATGATGCCTTGACTGAATGAGGAAAGTTTCAGCAATCCACATAATGCAAATTATCATGAAATGAGAAGCAGATTCTACTAAGAGATTTATTTCCCTTTCAAATTTAACGTTATCTTTATAGTATCATCTACTTCTCAAAATGATTTTAATCATTAAAAAAATAAGAATGTTAAATTGTTTCTGATTTCTTTTTGTTTTCCTTCCTTCCCTAGAAGCGAATTTTATTATAAAGTGATATTCCATTCCTATTAAATAAATTTTAAAAAATTTCACAGAAAAGTGGACAGGTATCTAAATATAGAGAAAATGTATTTAAAATATTTCATAGATTTGTCCAATGAATGCATGTATGCTTGACTCACTCAGTTGTGTCCAACTCATTGTGACTTCAAGGACTGTAGCCCACTAGGCTTCTCGGTCCGTGGAATTTCCCAGGTAAGAATACAACAGTGGGTTGTCATTTCCTCCTCCAAAGATCTTCCCAATCCAGGGATCAAACCCGTGTCTTATTTCCTATGTCTCCTGCATTGGCATGAGGGTTCCATTTTTTCAAAAAGGCATAGTGCAGTATTTTTTAAAATTAAAACCTGGTACATATAAACGTAGCAAAATTATTTAAAATCATATGAGATAGAGCTGGATAATCCTTTCACTTAAGGTATATAAGTAGAAATTATACCCAAATACTCACCAATTAAGATACAAATGTCATACTGAATTACCACTCATGTGTGTATATATGTTAGTTGCTTAGTTGTGTAGGACTCTTTGCTACTCCATGGACTGTAGTCTGCCATGGAACTACTCCTCTATCCATAAAATTTTCCAGACAAGAATACTGGTGCCATTTCCTTCTCCATGTCACTCATATACTTTTAAATTAATTTTTAAACACTATTGTATACAATGATTTTAACTATATGGTATAATTAAATGGAACAATGGAACAAACATTTCAGGCACAAATAAGATGTATCTAATGAAGAAGTTTTATTTTTCATTTAAATATATTATATCAACTGTTAAAGAAAATATAATTTCTGGATAATTTCTTAGCCTCCTATTTCAATCTTCCTCTGCATACAAAGCCATGATGTTAAAAACACTTTCTCAAACTTTTTAAGTTGCCACCAATCTTTGATTAACAGAAGTAATGGAACTTGGAAAAGACTATTTATTGAATGATACTAGAATACTTGGTAATCCACATAAGAAAATAATTTAACATTATCTTACCTCACAAACAGAAGCCAGTTCTAAGTATATTAAGAACTTCAGTAAAGAAGGCAAAACACCAAGGAAACCAAAATTGAAAGAGACACGTGTACCCCAATGTTCATCTCAGCAGAGTTTATAATAGCCAGAAAATGGAAGCAACCTAGATATCCATCAGCAGATAAATGGATAAGAAAGCTGTGGTACATATATACAATGGAGTGTTACTAAGCCATTAAAAAGAATACATTTGAATCAGTTCTAATGAGGTGGATGAAACTGGAGCCTATTATACAGAGAAGTAAGCCAGAAAGAAAAAACACCAATACAGTATACTAACCCATATATATGGAATTTAGAAAGATGGTAATGATAACCCTGTATGCAAGACAGAAAAAGAGATACAGATGTATAGAACAGTCATTTGGACTCTGTGGGAGAGGGAGAGGGAGAGGGTGGGATTATTTGGGAGAATGACATTGAAGCATGTATAATATCATGTAAGAAACGAATCGCCAGTCTAGGTTCGACGCAGGATACAGGATGCTTGGTGCTGGTGCACTGGGATGACCCAGAGAGATGGTATGGGGAGGGAGGTGGGAGGAGGGTTCAGGAATGGGAATACGTGTACACCCGTGGCGGATTCAAAATGATGTATGGCAAAACCAATACAATATTGTAAAGTAATTCAGTTCAGTTCAGTTCAGTAGCTCAGTCGTGTCCGACTCTTTGCAACCCCATGAATCACAGCACGCCAGGCCTCCCTGTCCATCACCAACTCCTGGAGTTCACTCAGACTCACGTCCATCGAGTCAGTGATGCCATCCAGCCAGCTCATCCTCTGTTGTCCCCTTCTCCTCCTGCCCCCAATCCCTCCCAGCATCAGAGTCTTTTCCAATGAGTCAACTCTTTGCATGAGGTGGCCAAAGTACTGGAGATTCAGCTTTAGCATCATTCCTTCCAAAGAACACCCAGGGCTGATCTCCTTCAGAATGGACTGGTTGGATCTTCTTGCAGTCCAAGGGACTCTCAAGAGTCTTCTCCAACACCACAGTTCAAAAGCATCGATTCTTCGGCGCTCAGCCTTCTTCACAGTCCAACTCTCACATCCATACATGACCACAGGAAAACCCATAGCCTTGACTAGACGGATCTTAGTTGGCAAAGTAATGTCTCCGCTTTTGAATATGCTATCTAGGTTGGTCATAACTTTTCTTCCAAGGAGTAAGCGTCTTTTAATTTCATGGTTGCAGTCACCATCTGCAGTGATTTTGGAGCCCCCCAAAATAAAGCCTGACACTGTTTCCACTCTTTCCCCATCTATTTCCCATGAAGTGATGGGACTGGATGCCATGATCTTCATTTTCTGAATGCTGAGCTTTAAGCCAACTTTTTCACTCTCCTCTTTCACTTTCATTAAGAGGCTTTTTAGTTCCTTTTTACTTTCTGCCATCAGGGTGGTGTCATCTACATATCTGAGGTTATTGATATTTCTCCCAGCAATCTTGATTCCAGCTTGTGTTTCTTCCAGCCCAGCGTTTCTCATGATGTACTCTGCATATAAGTTAAATAAGCAGGGTGACAATATACAGCCTTGACACACTCATTTTCCTATTTGGAACCAGTCTGCTGTTCCATGTCCAGTTGTAACTGTTGCTTCCTCACCTGCATACAGATTTCTCAAGAGGCAGGTCAGGTGCTCTGGTATTCCCATCTCTTTCAGAAGTTTCCACAGTTTCTTGTGATCCACACAGTCAAAGGCATTGGCATAGTCAATAAAGCAGAAATAGATGTTTTTCTGGAACTCCCTGGCTTTTTCCATGATCCAGCAGATGTTGGCAATTTGATCTCTGGTTCCTCTGCCTCTCCTAAAACCAGCTTGAACATCAGGAAGTTTATGGTTCATGTATTGCTGAAGCTTGGCTTGGAGAAGTTTGAGCATTCCTTTACTAGCATGTGAGATGAGTGCAATTGTGCAGTAGTTTGAGCATTCTTTGGCATTGCCTTTCTTTGGGATTGGAATGAAAACTGACCTTTTCCAGTCCTGTGGCCACTGCTGAGTTTCTAAATTTCCTGCAAAATTAGTTAATTAAAAAAACCCGACTTCATTATAGGTTATACATTTATGACCTAAGAAAAGAAAGCCCTAAAACAAGGCAAAGAAAGGGAGTCTTAAAAGACAAAAAATAGAAAAATAAAAAACCTAGAAGACAAAAAAAAAGAATAACCCTTAAAAATTGGCATGATTCACTAAGAATTCAGTTTATTAGAGTTCATATACAGAAAGTGAAACACAGCTAACTACACAGAAGAAAATATATTAAATTTTATACTGGTAAAACTTTGAACCCCAAAATATATAAAGAATGCCTGCTAAATTATAGTATCACAATAAACAATGAAATAAAAAAAAATATGCCAAATTCTTAGGCAGTCATTTTTGTGAAGAGGAAAATCTGAGTAGCCAGCAATCTTCTGTTATAATACTAATAATATCAGCAATGTGGAACATAGAAATTAAAAAACACACTGCATGGTCCAGTAGAGCAAAATTTTCAGCTCTGATAATTTCAGCAACTGAAATGGTTGAAAACTAAAAAGATGACTTCATAGACTGAAGCAATGGAAATCTCATATATTGCTGGAGAATACATAATTTTTTTTGCATCCATTGGAAAATAATTTATCTTTTTGTATTGATGAAACAAGAAATATTCTTTAAATATGGAATTTGCATAAGAAACAACTCAGTAATTCCACTGCTAACTATCAACTCAAGAGAGATCCTTGCACAAACAAACCTGAAGACAGTTTAACAAATTCATAACAGCAATGCTTTTATAGCAAAAACTTGGAGTCAACCTAAATGTCCAATTAGATCATGGAAAATAATATTTTTATCTATTCATTAAATATGTATAGACACACTACCATTAAATAACTTTAAAAGGTATAAAAAGTTCAAGAGTATATTGTTTGAAGCTACCTGTTTATATGACATGTTTAAATAAACAATCAAATAATTAACATAAATTTTAACAATACTGTTAGCACATGGATAGGAGAGAGTGACAGCACATAATTGATTTCAACTCTTCAAATTTTTTCTACATGTGTGGATTTACCTGTGTTTATTTTACTACTATTTATCTAATAGCCATTTGAATGTATTCTAGTTCAAACAAACAAGAAAAAAAAAACTCAAAAATTTTAAATTGAAAAGGACATTATGGGATCTAGTACACAGATATAATCACCACAACTATTTATCTACCTACCACCATCTATATTTTAATGCACCAAATTTGGGCAACTACTCTTACTTCAACTGAATTTTTCAAAAAATACATTTATTTGGCTGTGTAGGGTCTTAGTTGCAGCATGCTTGATTTTTTGTTGTGACACTTAGGCTCTCTAGTTATGGCACGTGTGCTCTGGAGTGCATGGGTTCAGTAGTTGTGGTGCATAGGCTTAATTGTTCTGCAGCAAGTGAGGCCTTACATTTGCAACCAGGGACCAAACTGGTGTCCCTTGCATTGTAAGGCATATTCTTAACCCTGAGCAATCAGAGAAATCCCTCAAGTGAATATATTCAATAAAAATGATTACAAACTAGACAGACTTAATACATAAATAAAAGCATAAACCACCTAAGTGAAAGTCATTCTTACACATTTAGGATTTTCTACAGTCTTTCTGCAGCTTTCTTGGTAGTTCAGTGATAAAGAACCTGCCTAACAATGCAGGAGCAATGGGTCCAATCTGGATCCAGGAAGATCCCCTGGAAAAAGGAATGGTAACCCACTCCACTATTCTTGCCTAGGAAATCCCATGGAGAGAGGAGCCTGGTGGGCTATAGTTCATGGGGTCACAGAGTCAGACAAGACTGAGGAACTAAAACAACAACATTTTTTCTGATGTCTGACATTTGAAAATTTTAATCTACTATCTAATGTTTTGAAAAGCAAACATCTCAAGCAGGAGGAAATATAAATCTGTGTTACTTCTTCCGTACACTAAGTGCTTTAGGAGACCATTTTCTTAGAGAAATATTTTATTTATTTTATATAGCCCTTCCATAATATTTATGAAATTATTAACTTGTACAGGCATTTGTATGTAGCTATGAGCAATCATCTCATATATTTTTAAACAGCTATAATGGAAAGTTCACACTAGCAATGGACAGTTACATTAAAGTGTGGTTTGGGCACTGAAATAAGAAAATTCAATATTCTTCTAGAGTAAAAATGATACTGAGGAATTGTCTTAATTCTGTCTAGTAGAAATAAATAAGTTCTGAACTAATTTCTGAGTTAGATACAGTACTTAACTATGATAAGTCAAGGTAGACCATTTCTGGATTGTTTTAAGAAGAGTGCATATAACATTTGAAGGCCTAGATACATGGAAGAGAAGAACGTACATTGGGAAAGCTATAAGTAATTCTGTTTGTCTATAGAATAAAAGGAAAAGAAGCAGTCATAAGAGAAGATGCTAAAGACGTAAGGGTCAGTTACATACAGGAATTGGGAAGCCAACATGGTGTGCTTGGGTTTTATCCTGAAAGTAGTAGAGATATTTCATAGTTCTTTAAATAATAGAGATTCATTTTCAAACTTCGGCTGTAAATCACACTGTATATGTAGAGCGGTGGGACAGCATGGTGAACACAGAGCAGAAGGTAAAAGACTTTGATTGTAACCCAGGCACACTTATGATAAACAAGGTAGATGGAAGTAGTGTGAACTCCCACCAAAAAAAAAAAAAGAATGAAAAATTAGTAAGAAATACTGACTAAACACCTGGAGTAACAGGGAAATTTGGCCTTGGAATGCTGAATGACGCAGGGCAAAGACAAATAGAGTTATGCCAAAAAAATGCACTGGTCATAGCAAACGCCCTCTTGCAACAACACAAGAGAAGACTCTACACATGGACATCACCAGATGGTCAACACCAAAATCAGATTGATTATATTCTTTGCAGCCAAAGATGGAGAAGCTCTATGCAGTCAACAAAAACAAGACCAGGAGCTGACTGTGGCTCAGATCTTGAACTCCTTATTACCAATTCAGACTTAAATTGAAGAAAGTAGGGAAAACCGCTAGACCATTCAGGTATGACCTAAATCAAATCCCTTATGATTATACAGTGGAAGTGAGAAATAGATTTAAGGGCCTAGATCTGATAGACATAGTGCCTGATGAACTATGGAATGAGGTTCGTGACATTGTACAGGAGTCAGGCATCAAGACCATCCCCATGGAAAAGAAATGCAAAAAAGCAAAATGGCTGTCTGGGCAGGCCTTACAAATAGCTGTGAAAAGAAAAGAGGCGAAAAGCAAAGGAGAAAAGGAAAGATATAAGCATCTGAATGCAGAGTTCCAAAGAATAGTAAAAAGAGATAAGAAAGCCTTCTTCAGCGATCAGTGCAAATAAATAGAGGAAAAGAACAGAATGGGAAAGACTAGAGATCTCTTCAAGAAAATTAGAGATACTAAGGGAAGATTTCATGCAAAGATGGGCTCGATAAAGGACAGAAAGGGTCTGGGCCTAACAGAAGCAGAAGATATTAAGAAGAGGTGGCAAGAATACACAGAAGAACTGTACAAAAAAGATCTTCACTACCCGGATAATCACGATGATATGATCACTCATCTAGAGCCAGACATCCTGGAATGTGGAGTCAAGTGGGTCTTAGAACGCATCACTACGAACAAAGCTGGTGGAGGTGATGGAATTCCAGTTGAGCTATTTCAAATCCTGAAAGATGATGCTGTGAAAGTGCTGCACTCAATATGCCAGCAAATTTGGAAAACTCAGCAGTGGCCACAGGACTGGAAAAGGTCAGTTTTCACTCCAATCCCAAAGAAAGACAATGCCAAAGAATGCTCAAGGTACTGCACAATTGCACTCATCTCACATGCTAGTAAAGGAATGATCAAAATTCTCCAAGCCAGGCTTCAGCAATACGTGAACCATAAACTTCCTGATGTTCATGCTGGTTTTAGGAAAGGCAGAGGAACCAGAGATCAAATTGCCAACATCTGCTGGATCATGGAAAAAGCAAGAGAGTTCCAGAAAAACATCTATTTCTGCTTTATTGACTATGCCAACGCCTTTGATTGTGTGGATCACAAGAAACTGTGGAAACTTCTGAAAGAGATGGGAATACTAGACTACCTGGCCTGCCTCTTTAGAACTCGGTATGCAGGTGAGGAAGCAACAGTTACAACTGGACATGGAACAACAGACTGGTTCCAAATAGGAAAATGAGTGTGTCAAGGCTGTATATTGTCACCCTGCTTATTTAACTTATATGCAGAGTACATCATGAGAAATGCTGGGCTGGAAGAAACACAAGCTGGAATCAAAATTGCCGGAGAAATATCAATAACCTCAGATATGCAGATGACACCACCCTTATGGCAGAAAGTGAAAAGGAACTAAAAAGCCTCTTGATGAAAGTGAAAGAGGAGAGTGAAAAAGTTGGCTTAAAGCTCAACATTCAGAAAATGAAGATCATGGCATCCGGTCCCATCACTTCATGGCAAATCGATGGGGAAAGAGTGGAAACAGTGTCAGGCTTTATTTTGGGGGGCTCCAAAATCACTGCAGATGGTGATTGCAGCCATGAAATTAAAAGACGCTTACTCCTTGGAAGAAAAGTTATGACCAACCTAGACAGCATATTCAAAAGCGGAGACATTACTTTGCCAACTAAGGTCCGTCTAGTCAAGGCTATGGGTTTTCCTGTGGTCATGTATGGATGTTACAGTTGGACTATGAAGAAGGCTGAGCACAGAAGAATTGATGCTTTTGAACTGTGGTGTTGGAGAAGACTCTTGAGAGTCCCTTGGACTGCAAGGAGATCCAACCAGTCCATTCTGAAGCAGATCAGCCCTGGGATTTCTTTGGAAGAAATGATGCTAAAGCTGAATATCCAATACTTTGGCCACCTCATGCGAAGAGTTGACTCACTGGAAAAGACTCTGATGTTTGGAGGGATTGGGGGCAGGAGGAGAAGGGGACAACAGAGGATGAGCTGGCTGGATGTCATCATTGACTTGATGGATGTGAGTCTGAGTGAACTCCGGGAGTTGGTGATGGATAGGGAGGCTTGGCATGCTGCGATTCACGGGGTCACAAAGAGTTGGACAGGACTGAGTGACTGAACTGAACTGAACTGAACCTATAGAACTTGTATATTAAATCAATGTGGGGATGTTGAGCAGTAGGAAGTGTAATGTTTCTGGCTTACATGAAGTTGATAATCTGGCTTCAATAATTTACATGAGGATTGGACACTGGAGATAAATGTGGGTTATTTAATAAAAATTAGATATTTTACGGGTAGAATATACAAATAACTATTTCAGAAAGAATGTAACAATAATGGCTTGGATTTCAAGGTAGAGATTTGATCAGAACAAAAAAAAGATTAAGTATTAAAATTGGCAATAAGGAGTAAATATATCAAGTAAAGAAATAACTTTAGAAAAAGTGACATGATGGGGTAGGCAGAGGAAAAACAGTATATATAAAAAAGACTACACAACAAATAGTATATAAGAAAAGTGAAGTGAAGTGGCTCAGTTATGTCTGACTCTTTGCAACTCCATAGACTATAGCCTACCATGCTTCTCCATCCTTGTGATTATCCAGGCAAGACTACTGAAGTGGGTTACCATTTCCTTCTCTAGGAGATCTTCCCGACCCAGGGATCAAACCGGGATCTCCTGCATTGTAGGGAGACGCTTTACTGCCTGAACCACCAGGGAAGTCCATTTATAAGAAAAGGCTACACAACAAAGAGTTAGGCTGTAAAAGAGGGATCATAAATGCAACACAAAGTATGTAGAAGGGAGATGGGCAATAATGCCAAATGTCTTCAAAGTTGAAGAGTGGTAGGGATTTTGGAATCCTTCAACACTAAAGGTGGTCTCAGAGAGGGAATTTTCAGGGGACTGAATGAAGATGGAGACTGAAGTCCAACAACAGTAAATTGAGAGGCATTAAGAAGTAAGTCACTGGATTTAGATTCCCCAAAATTTAGACAGTAAAGGAGAGAACAATTATTTTGCATCTAAAGGGGTTTTAGAGTTGCAGAAGCTTCGTCTATGAGAACTGAGCAGGGTCTGAACACAAGTTTGAAGGATTCAAGAGTGAGAAAGAATTTGAAGAGAGATAGGAGCTGATGATAAAGAGAATGAAACCTCTGTAAATTCTGTATAACATGGACTCCACATATAGATGAAAGTTTAGTCTGTCCTGGTCTCTCTTTCTGTGTACTTGTGGAAGGGGAAGAGGGGGAAGTATATACACAGCTAGGTATTCAAATGAGGAAATGGAAACTGTCAAATTAACTGACTTGCATGTAGTAGAACCAGCTTGATACTTAGTGTATGAATTATGCATTCAACTGTCACATGGGGAGCTCTACAATGAACAGCCATTATGCTTGCTACATCGAAAAGGAAGGAGGATGAGTGACGTGTACTGACCACAACATTTATGCCTCAGAAATGCTCCCTAGAGACTTGGATAATATGTACTTTTACCTTAGGATACCAAGCTATCAAAATCACTGTGGACTGTAACTATAGCCATGAAATTAAAAGACACTAGCTCCTTGGAAGGAAAGCTATGACAAATCTAGACAATGTATTAAAAAACAGAGATATCACTTTGCAAACAAAAATCCATATACATACAGTTAAAGTTATGGTTTTTCCAGTAGTCATTTAAGGATGTGAGAGTTGAACTATAAAGAATATTGAGCACCAAAGAATTGATGCTTTTGAACTGTGATGCTGAAGAAGACTCTTGAGAGTCTCTTGAATAGCAAGAAGATCAACCAGGCAATCCTAAAGGAAATCAAACCTTAATATTCCTTGGAAGAACTGATGCTAAAGCTAAATCTCCAGTACTTGGGCCACCTGATGTGAAAAGACAACTCATTGACAAAGACCCTGATGCTGGGAAAGATGGAGAGCAGGAGGAGAAGGGGGTGACAAAGGATGAGATGGTTAGATGGCATCAATGGCTCAATGGACATGAGTTTGAGCAAACACAAGCAGGTAGTGAAGGACAGGGAAGCCTGTTGTGGTGCAGTCCATGGGGTCTAAAGGAGTCAGACACGACTTAGCGACTAAACAACAAAAGGCACATCTGAGGACAAGTCTTTGCACAACACTTTCAGCAACTTAATGTTTGACTACAAATACTTCACTGCTGTTAGAGCTCTTGATAGATGTCTGGATAAGAGGATAATGAGTCTCTCATGATTTGCTTTTTATTTTCATTAAACAAATTATTCAAAGATTAGAGTTATGCTTCATCAAAAAAATCACATTTTAAACATGTTTAAAATGTATTTTTGAGATAACTTAGGACAAATAAAATTCAGAAATATTATTACAAACACATATATGGAATTTAAGGTCATAGAAAGTAACATCATAAACCATCAGCAAGCTTTGTTAATAACACCTCAATGCTGAATCTATTTTACCTAGATATTGTCATTTTCTTTTATTTTATAAAATCCTACTTAATTTTATGTAATGTATTTAAAGCAATCTGAATGAAAAAGCTGTAGGGCAAATGCTATTTTTGATAAGCTACCAAAATGCTAAGGTTATTAGCAGTTACTAGCTACTTTAGTGATATACTGATATTTTTAAAAAGCAAAATTATCAGTTCATGTCCAAACAGGGGAATATTTTTAAATATAATTTAGAGAGGTAATAGGTTTAGTTTTCACTTTAAAATGACACTAGTGTATTAGATTTTTGATACCCCACATTTTTCTAACGTTTTCAGGATATATTAATTTAGAATATATAAAATACAAAGACATTTAAAAGTTAATTAATAAATACAAAATTTGACAAAAAAAAAAGGTGTTAGAAATTCTATTCTGGTAATTGCCTAAAACAGTGTGTGTTAGTCATTCAGTCATGTCCAACTCTTTGCAACTGCATGGACTGTAGCCTGCCAGGTTCCTCTGTTCATGGGGTTCTCCAGGCAAGAATACTGGAGTGGGTTGCCAACAGTGTAGGTAAATAAATGTATGTTCTTTATGCAAGCATTTAAGAAAATCTATATTTCTATATGTTTATAATCATTTTATAAATTTTAAATGACACTGTACTTATATAGTAATATATATTACTTGTTGACATTTTAGTTTTTCCTCCACTTACCTAATAAAATTTAACTACAATTATAAATGTTGGGCAAAAATTATTTTATCTCCTAGTAACTTTCGACAAGTTAAATAATTAGGAAGCAAAATATAGGACAGAGGATTATTCAGAAACTCAGTATATATATGAAAATGATAGTCACTAAGGAAAAAAGCAGATCTTATAAAATATTAAACAGAATATCAAAAGAAGTCTGAAACTAACTTTCTAACTTGCTACTGTTATTAGTGCAAATATATTTTTGTCTTATGAATGAATTATCTTGATATCTTATTTGTATTTTCAACAGCTCAATTATATATATACAAATATATTTAAGTATTTACCAGTATTTACATTTTGCACAGCTCAGAAACTCCCAGAATTGACCTTGATGAATAAAAGTCAATAAAAGTAATGATAAACTTCCAATTAAACCCCAAACCATGCACTATTGAATGATGTCAAATACTTAACAACTAGGACTCTGTGCACCGGCCTATCTACCCAAAAAGAACAACAACAACAAAAAAGGGAAAATCAAAGAAAGAAAATAAAAAGAAAAACAAGTGCTGAATTAAACTAGGTAAATTATACCCTTGAACAAACAATATGTATTGAGCACATTTGTCTACACACTGCCCTACCTTCTCACAATAAAGAAGCAATAAGATGTAAGCTCCCAATGATAAACTGAGTAGGAAAGGAGAAAAAAAAATACATTCTGCTAATTTTAGGAAAATGAAAATGGACAGAATCATGAAAAGAATAAATCAGATGCTTTGATATCTACCATAAAGTGTAGTGAAAGTCGCTCAGTTGTGTCCAACTCTTTGCAACCCCATGGACAACGCAGTCCATGGAATTCTCCAGGCTAGTATACTGGAGTAGGTAGCCTTTCCCTTCTCCAAAGGAGCTTCCCAACCCAAGGATCAAACCCAGGTCTCCAGGTCTCCTATACTGTAGGAATATTCTTTGCCTGCTGAGCCACAAAGGAAGCCAAAGAATACTGGAGTGAGTAGCCTTTCCCTTCTCCAGGGGAGCTTCCCAATAAGGGATAGAACACAGGCCTCCAGGTCTCCTGAATTGCAGGCATATTCTTTACTAACTGAGTTACTAGGGAAGCCCTTCTTTGTATACCATAAATAAGGATACAAATGAGAAGTGAGCTGCTTCATACTATAGGAGACAGTTCATCCACAGAAATTATAGGGACCAGATACTTCAAAAGGAGCAAGGAAGAAATGGGGTTAATAACAAATTATTTATTAAAAGTCTCTATGAGGATTATTTAGAAACCCCATTCTCCTTCCCTACTTAGGCAGATTTATTCCCTAAAAACCTGAAACATATTATTTCTGGGCTTGAGAGATGTGATGAGATGCTTGAAAAGTAAACTGACACTTTCCTTAAATCTCAATCCATTATCTCTCAGAATGCTGCCAGAAAGGACTGTACAATCACCTTTGAGCCATAATCCCAAAGAGAATAAAGTGGGATATCTAGATGCAGACATCTGGTGTCCTTTGTAAAGCAGCAAGTCATTCCTGATCAACAGAAAACCCCTCCCAAACCACCTCTACTCCCATGCAATCCACTCCAGTGTTCTTGCCTGGAGAATTCCATGAACAGAAGAACCTGGTGGACTACAATCCATTGGGTCACAAAGGATTGGACATGACTAAATGACTAACACACACACATACACTCCCACCAGAGCTTTCAATGAATTTCTGAGTTTCATGAAATTTTATATTTGGAGAATTAAGTATCATGATATATTGTAGAAAATCCTTAAACATTGTTAGTGTAACAGAAAAAAAATTTAAAAAGAAAGAAAAACACCAAAATATTACTTAGAGAAATTGGAAGAAAAATACAGGAGGTAAATGAAATTAACATTAAAACTACTCAGTTCAGTGAGACGCTAGGCCTCTCTGTCCATCACCAACTCCGGGAGTTCACTCAGACTCACGTCCATCGAGTGGGTGATGCCATCCAGCCATCTCATCCTCTGTCGTCCCCTTCTCATCCTGCCCCCAATCCCTTCCAGCATCAGAGTCTTTCCAAGAGTCAACTCTTTGCATGAGGTGGCCAAAGTACTGGAGTTTCAGCTTTAGCATCATTCCTTCCAAAGAAATCCCAGGGCTGATCTCCTTTAGAATGGATTGGTTGGATCTCCTTGCAGTCCAAGGGACTCTCAAGAGTCTTCTCCAACACCACAGTTCAAAAGCATCAATTCTTCGGTGCTCAGCTTTCTTCACAGTCCAACACTCATATCCATACACGACTACTGGAAAAACCATAGCCTTGACTAGACGGACCTTAGTTGGCAAAGTAATGTCTCTGCTTTTGAATATGCTGTCTATGTTGGTCAAAACTTTCCTTCCAAGGAGTAAGCGTCTTTTAATTTCATGGCTGCTGTCACCATCTGCAGTGATGGTGACAAAAAAATCTGACACTGTTTCCACTGTTTCCCCATCTATTTGCCATGAAGTGATGGGACCAGATGCCATGATCTTCGTTTTCTGAATGTTGAGCTTTAAGCCAACTTTTTCGCTCTCCTCTTTCACTTTCATCAAGAGGCTTTTTAGTTCCTCTTCACTTTCTGCTATAAGGGTGGTGTCCTTTGCATATCTGAGGTTATTAAGATTTCTCCCGGCAAGCTTGATTCCAGCTTGTGCTTCTTCCAGCCCAGCGTTTCTCATGATGTACTCTGTGTATAAGTTGAATAAGCAGGGTGACAATATACAGCCTTGACTACCCAAATGTATCCTAAAGAGATGAGAAAAAATACTGCTTTCATAATTCAAAGGATGGAGTTGATAAAAAGTGAGGGAAAGGGGATAGAAACAGACATAAAAAGAAAAAGGGATCTTATAAACAAGAAAATAGGAGAGCATATCATTTAAATTTAGATTAACTGGAAATAAGATTGAAGAAATATCTGGCTAATGCAAGGAGATCCAACCAATCCATTCTGAAGGAGATCAGCCCTGGGTGTTCTTTGGAAGGAATGATGCTAAAGCTGAAACTCCAGTACTTTGGCCACCTCATGCAAAGAGTTAACTCATTGGAAAAGACTTTGATTCTGGAGGGATTGGGGGCATGAGAATAAGGGGATGACAGAGGATGAGATGGCTGGATGGCATCACTGACTGGATGGACGTGTCTGAGTGAACTCCGGGAGTTGGTGATGGACAGGGAGGCCTGGTGTGCTGCGATTCATGGGGTCGCAAAGAGTTGGACACAACTGAGCGACTGAACTGAACTGAACTGACGTAGATTAGAAAACATAGAAATAGAAAATAGGTTAGAAAATGTAAGGAAATTAGGTTGCTAATTCATAAATTCTGGTATATGACAAACAGGGCTTTCTGAAATAGAAAATGGAAAAAATGTGGAAGCTTGTAAGAAACTTTCTATAAGTATAGGGTATGAGTTTTCATACTAAATGGGCCAATCAATTGTCCAATGAAAGAAAACATACACATATACACATATATAAAGAGACATGCACATAGATAGAATCATGATTATGAATTTTCTGAACAGCAACTAATAGAAGATCATAAAACTTCCAAGAAGAGGGAAACTGTGACTTCTGTATGGAAAATTAGAGTAACTGTTTTTTTTTTTAACTTTACTATAATAAAGGACTTTATAAAGTAATAAAGAATTTTTATTATACTTTAATAAGCAAAACTTTATAATAGGATGCAATATTCTTACTGAAACATTAACTTTTTGTTGCATTTATCTACTTGTCCAATTTCAACTCTGAAAGTCAAGTTAAGAAAGTCATCTCAATAAAAATGGGGTTAAACTCATGAACAGATAATTCATATAAAAATCTACTATCCACAAAAAACTGTCAAACGCATATGTGAAGAGATGTTTTTATCATGATTAATCATAAATAGACATAAATTAAAAATATAAATTTCACCTGTGGTGATGGTTTGGTCGCTAAGTCATGTCCGACTCTTGCAACCCCATGGACTATAGCCCACCAGGCTCCTCTGTCCATGGGATTCTCTAGGCAATACTGGATTGGGTTGCCATTTTCTTCTCCAAAATTTCACCTGTAATGGTGCCCAAAATAAAAAAAGAAGAACACTACCAGGGAGCCTGAATAAAGATAAGAATAAATATGCATTGTAATTTTCTTCTGGTAGAAATATTTTTAAAAAATCATCCTGGAAAGTACTTTATTAATATACATCAACCTGAAATCTATATGCACAACTTGACAAAACATTTCCACTTTGAGCATTATTTCCTAATGAAACAACTTTATAAACATGAGAATAGGTTTACCACGTACAAAATTAAACTCATAAATCCCTTTTGCATGATAAATATGAATTTGTATAGCTGCATTGTACAAAATATAAATAATTAAAACAATTTAAATAACCATAAAGTTATGGTTAAATAATCTTGTTAAATAAGCCTTGGTTTACTTAATATGTACAATGTAGTACTAAGAAACTCAGTTATGATAAAGTTATATCTGTGTCTTGCTGCTGCTAAGTGTCTTCAGTCATGTCCGACTCTATGCGACCCCATAGACAGCAGCCCACTAGGCTCCCCTGTCCCTGGGATCCTCCAGGCAAGAATACTGGAATGGGTTGCCATTTTCCTCTCCAATGTATGGAAGTGAAAAGTGAAAGGGAAGTCGCTCAGTCCTGTCTGACTCTTAGCGACCCCAAGGACTGCAACCTACCAGGCTCCTCCGTCCATGGGATTTTCCAGGCAAGAGTACTGGAGTGAGGTGCCATTCTTTATCCAATTGATTAAATCAAATATATTTTAAAATTAGGTCAAATATATTTAAAAATTTGCTAATTTAAATATATTTAAAAATTTTTACGAGAACTGTTTTTTCTAAGGATCATAGTTTACTATACAAATGATTTTCTTCCACATGTGAAAATGTATAAGTTGTCAACAGCCATTTTCAATATAGAATTATTTTTAAATGAAAACAAATATATTTAAAATTTTTAATTTTTTTAACTTATTGTGACCTGCAGTGGTATTTTGAAAATATTAAATCAGGTTAACAGAATTTTCATTGCAAGTAATTTTGACAAAACTTGTAATGATAAATTTTAAAGGAAAATGACAAAATAAAATTTGTATATATATTAATAGATTAAAATATAGATAAATGTATAATCATATTAATAGTGTCTATCTCTGCTTCTTAATTATTGGTTGTTGTTGTTCAGTCTCTAATCATGTCCAACTCTTTGTGACCCCATGAACTGCAGCAGAACAGGATTCCCTCTCCTTCACTGTCTCCCTGACTTTTCTCAAACTCATGTCCATTGAGTCAATGATGGCAGCCAAACATATCATCCTCTGTTGCCACCTTCTCTTCTTGCTCTCAGTCTTTCCAGGCATCTGGGTCTTTTCCAATGAGTTAGCTCTTCACATCAATAGGCCAAACTATTGGAGCTTCAGCTTGAGCATCAGTCCTTTAAAGTAATACTCAGGGTTGATTTCCTTTAGGATTGGCAGACTTGATCTTGCAGTCCAAGGGACTCTCAAGAGTCTTCTCCAGCACCACAATTCAAAACCATCAATTCTTTGATGCTCGGCTTTCTTCATGGTCCAAGTCTCACATCCATAAATGACTACTGGAAAAACCAAAGCTTTGACTAGATGGATCTTTGTTGGCAAAATGATATCTCTGCTTCTTTATACACTGTGTAGGTGGGTCATAACTTTTCTTCCAAGGACCAAGAGTCTTTTAATTCCATGGCTGCAGTCATGGTCTGCAGTGACTTTGGAGCCCTTGAAAATAAAATCTGTCACTGTTTCCATTTTTTCTCCCTCCTGTTTGCCATGAAGTGATGGGACTGAATGCCATGATCTTTGTATTTTAAATGTTGAGTTTTAAGCCAGCCTTTTCACTATCCTGTTTCACCTTCATCAAGAGGCTCTTTAGTTCCTCTTTGCTTTCTGCCATTACAGTGGTATCATCTCCATATCTAAAGTCATTGATATTTCTCCTGGCTTTCTTTATTCTAGCTTGTGATTCATCCACTCTGGCATTTCCCATGATATACTCTGCATATAAGTTAAATAAGCAGGGTGATAATGTGTAGTGTTGACATACTCTTTTCCCAATTTCGAACCAGTTCATTGTTCCATGTCTGGCTTTAACTGTTGTTTCTTGACTTGCATACAAGTTTTCAGGAGGCAGTAAGGTGGTGGGGTATTCCCATTTCTTTAAGAATTTCCCACAGTTTGTTGTGATCCACACAGTCAAAGGCTTTAACATAGTCAATGAAGCAGAAGTAATTTTTTAAATTCCCTTGCCTTTTGTATGATCCAAAGGATGTTGGCAATTTGATCTTCGGTTCCTCTGTCTTTTCTAAATCCAGTGTGTATGTACGGAAGTTCTTAGTTCAAGAACAGTTGAAGCCTAGCTTGAAGGATTTTGAACATTACCTTGCTAACATGTGAAATGAACACAATTGAGCGGTACTTTTGACATCCTTTGGCATTGCCTTTCTTTGGGATTGAAATGAAAAATGACCTTTTCCTATCCTGTGGCCACTGCTGAGTTTTTCAAATTTGCTGGCATATTGAGTGCAGCACTTTAACAGCATTATCTTTTAGGATTTTAAATAGTTCAGCTGGAATTCCTTATCTCCACTAGCTTTTTTCATAGTAATGCTTCCTAAAGACTCACTTGACTTCACATTTTGGATCTAGGTGAGTGATCATACCATCGTGGCTGTGCAACCATAAGAGATTGTCTAGACTCTTTTTGTGCAGTTCTTCTATATACTTGCCACCTCGTCTTAATTTCTTCTGCTTCTGTTAAGTTCTTGCCATATCTGTCCTTTATTGTGACCATCTTTACATGAAATATTTACTTGGAAAAGTGAATGTGAAAGTCACTCAGTCATGCCTGATTCTTTGCGACACCATGGACTATACAGTGTATGAAATTCTCCAGGCCAGAGTACTGAAGTTGGTAGACTTTCCCTTTTCCAGGGAATCTTCCCAACCCAGGGATCGAATCCAGGTCTCCCGCATTGCAAGCAGATTTTTTTTACCAACTGAGCTATCAGGAAAGCACTTGGAAACAAACTGAAATCATTATGTCATTTTTGAGATTTCACCCAAATATTGCATTTCAGACTGTCTTGTTGACAATGAGGGCTACTCCATTTCTTCTCAAGGATTCTTGCCCACAGTAGTAGATATAATGGCCATCCATTTAAATTTGTTAATCCCTATCCATTTTAGTTCACTGATTCCTAAAATGTCTATGTTCATTCTTGCCATCTCCTTCTTGACTACACACAATTTACCTTGATTCACGGACTTAACATTCCAGAATTCTATGCACTAATGTCCTCTGCAGCATTGGACTTTACTTTCACCACCAGACACACTCACAACTGAGGGTTCTTTCTCCTTTGGCCCAGCTCTCTTTCTGGAGCTATTTCTCCATTCTTCCCCAGTAGCATATTGGACATCTACCAACCTGGGTGACTCATTTTATGGTGTCATATGTTTTTGTCTTTTCATACTGTTCATGGAGTTCTCAAAGCAAGAATCCTGATGTGGTTTGCTATTTCTTTCTCTAGTATCAATTGTTTTTTGTAAACTTTATTTTGTTCCTGTAGTCTACAATATAGTGCAATGACTATGGCATATTTTCTATTAAAAAAAAAAAGATGTAAATGGTTAAATGTATATATTTTTATTTATTTTTATTTTCTACATTTATTTTTTAACTGGAGGGAAATTGCTCTATAATGTTGTGTTGTGATTTCTGCTATACAACAATGTAAATCAGTCATAATTTTACATATGCCCCCTCTCTCATCAGTCTCTCTTCCCTCCTACCCCTCTAGGTCCTCACACAGCACCAAGCTGGGCTCCCTGTGGTTAAATCCCCAACATACATAAGAAGGTCAACATCAGAAAAACAAACAGCCCCATCAGAAATGGGCAGAAGATCTAAAGAGACATTTCTCCATAGAAGACTTGCATACATGCTAAGTTGTCTCAGTCGTGTAAGAAGGCTTACAGATGGTCTATAAACACATGAAATGATACTCAACATCACTAAATGTAGTCTTGTTCTTATGAAAATGGAGAGAGAAAAGGAGAGAAGAAAGAGAGGAAGAAGGAAAAAGCAAGAGGAGGATGAGGGTGGAATTACTGTGCAGTTATTTAATGTATTCTCCTAATACCTGTGTTCACATTTCTGTGTAATTGAATTACTTAGTAAACAGATGCCAGTTCCTTTTCCACATTGTCAGATTTTTATGAGCTTCCTAGGTCACTTTAGTTGTGTCTGACTCTGTGTGACTCTATGGACTGCAGCCCACCAGGCTTCCCTGTCCATGGGATTCATCAGGTAAAAATACTGAAGTGGGTTGCCATCTCCTTCTCCAGGGGATCTCCCCAACCCAGGGGTTGAACCCATCTCTCTATTGTCTCCTGCACTGGCAGGCAGTTTCTTTTACCATTAGTGCTACCTGGGAAGTATTACCAGATATATTCAATAAGTATTCATAAACTCAGAGACATCTGAAATCATTTTAAAAATGAAAAATGTGGCTCTTGAAAGTTAGAGAGTTTCCTGGGTTGGAGGATACCAACAATTAGAACACTGGCATCATTGAAAGCTGTACAGTTTTTATTTATCTATTTATCTATTTTACATTGTGTTCATCAATCTGGGTAAGTCTTTCCTAGTATAATTTAAACTACTGAAGCTCTGTACTATATCTAGGCTTCCCAGGCGGCTCAGTGGTAGAGAATTCACCAGCCAATGCAGTTGTTTTGATCCCTAGATCAGGAAGATGCCTTGGAGAAGGAAATGCCAATCTGCTTCAGTATTCTTGCTTGGCAAATCTCATGGACTGAAGAGCCTGGTGAGCTCTCTATGGTCCATGGCGTTGCAAATGTATTCAGGTACAACATAGTGACTAAACAACGACTTTGTCTAAATAGTGAGAATATCCAAAGCAGTGCTCAGCAATCTACCTTTTACCAATCTCCAAGATATTTCAGTTTCATATTAAAGCTTGAGAACTTACAGTCTACATACCCTGATAGGGCTAAAGTCTATACACATGGTGTATACACAGATGTACAATGGGCACTGAGTTCAGGGATTGTAGGGAATGCTAATCAAATGAAGTGTCACTTGAGATGAGTTTCTAACAATTAATGTGGGCCAGGCACAGAAGTGGAAGTTTAGCTTATGCAAAAGTTATAGACATAGTTTGGAAATGCTCAAAGCCTTTGGAAAATTGCAATTAGTTTATTACGGCTAGAGATAGAGTATGTTGGTAGGTGGTAGCAAATGAGGCAGAGGAAGTCATTAAGCAGAACTCAAGAAAAGTTATATCAAATTAAAGGCATGTCATTAATCCTAAGAGGGGTTCATGAGATGGTTTTCAAATGGAAAATGTCATAATGCAATCTGTATTGTTTCCTTGCTTTTTATAGTCTGCCAGTCTGTCTATCTGCTCCTCCATTCACTTACCTTTGCATCCATCCAGTCATTTTATCTACTTATCAATCTGTAATGAACTGTCTCCTTCACGCACCCACTGAAGAAGAATATGAAGTAAAATTTGCCGTTGAGAACAAAAAATATTGACCACTTTGTAGAATAAACAATAACGTTATTATTTTATAAAAAAGGGAGCTGACTTTAGGGTGTAGGGTTGCCCTAGAAAAGAGAAATAATACCACTGGTATGCCCTGAGGCAAACTTTATCTCTAGTGTTTGTAACTTTTTAATGTCCCCAAATGTATGAAAGTTGTAAAAGTGTTATCCATTAGTAAAGAGAAAAGAGTTTTGCTATTTGCTAATTCCAAACGCAACAGGGGAAAAGGAGAGCCATTTCTCTGATTTGCCTCTGATTAGTTGTCCATGACTAATCAGCCCCTAATGTGGGGCTGATAGTGCCTTCTTTCTGTAGTACTCATCTCTTGCTTTTCCTCAGCTTCCTTACCACTTTTAAAGAGGAGGAAAGAAGCAAGCTTTTACCTTAGGTCATCTTAAGATACCCTTTAATGAATGATTGAAGAGTTCCAAGAACATTAATAACATCACTGCAATCAGATAATGCAAGATTTATATACTACTCCATGAAATAGTCAAAATGATGTATTACATGAGTACTTTAATTGAGGAGCATAAATATAGAGTTCTGGGAATGGGTTTAATTTGATCACATAATTTTAAATGATGCACATTAATAATTAACACATTATGCTCAAATATAACTTGAGTTATATAAATTCCCACAGAAATTAAATGACCATAATTAGCATTACCTTAATAAATATCAAACAAATTATTGCCAAACCAATTATTTTCAAAGCATGCATGATTTATAAGTACTGCATAGAGTATGTCAATAATTAATAAATATTTTTAAATAACAGTTTTTTGGTATGGTAAAGTGTTGCACAGAAGACGAGAGTAATTCCTCTTTCTCTTTGTAAGGAAAATTTACAGTTTCTTCCATCAAGGAAATTGAGCTTATTTCCTCACTCTTTGATCCTGGGCTGGCTTTGTGACTTGTTGTGATCAATTTGAAGCTATAAAATGAGTATAGATTTCTATGCTTTCTACCTTCAGGCTTGCCCTCATGGAATGTTTCCCTAAAATCAAAATGAAGATTTTTACTCTCATATATGAGGCTGAAGAGTCTGATGGAGCAAATGCTAATTTCCAGGAGAGGTAGTGTAGCTATATTTGACCATCCAGTCACATTTGAGTCACAGATGACTGTACCCACATGAGTCACCCAGGAGAGACAACCAAAAATGCTCAACTGAGCCCAAACTAATTGCTGAAAATCAAGAGCAAATGATAGATTTGTAGGTGATTCTTGATGAGTCCTATATAGCTTCAGAATGGAAGCTGATCACCAGAAACAAGAAGGAATGATTAGCAGCTTCCAACTTTCAGTCCTACAGCTCTCCACCCCCAGCCCACATTCCAAGAAGAAGAAAGGAGCTGGAGATCTAGATTATGATTGATCATGCCTCTGTGATAAAGCCTCCATAAAAATCCCCAAAGCATGGGTTTAGAGAGCTTCTGGGTTGGGGAACACACTTACTGGGTGGGTGCTGTGCCCTAGCTCCTTGGGAACAGACCTCCTGCCCTTGGGACTCCTCAAGTCTTTGCTCTATATATCATTACATTGAGCTGTTCATCAATATCCTTTAATCTATCCTTTATTTTATAATAAACTGGTATATGTAAGTATATATTTCACAGAATTCTGGTGAGACAGTCTAGCAGATGATGGACTCCAAGGAGGGAGAGTCATGAGAACTTCTAATTTGTAGCCAGATGGAACAGAAGATGCAGGTAACTTGAAGACCTACTCTTTGTGACTGGGTTCTGAAAGTGGGGGACCGTCTCATGGGACTGAGCCCATACATAACCTGTGGGATCTGATGCTATATCCAGGTGTCAGAGTGCTGTGAATCTAGTGGCAGTGTAAGAATAAAGGGGAAACCCAGGAGAAGTTCTTTTTATTTTTTCTTTCCAAATATATACTGTTTTTATCACATATTAGGTATTTGGCCAGATCTGGAGATCCAATTGTGAACAAAACAGAAATATTAACAAAGCCTTTTTGAGATTCTGTTTGAATGCTGAGAAAGTATTGATTAGTCATCAAATAAAAACACTGTCCTAATTATTACAATTTTTCATTATTTATATATATATATTTTTTATTTAGAGACATCATTTAGACTGGAGTAGCAAAGGAAGCTTCTGTGAAGGAATAACATTGATTACAGGTATAAAGATGCCAGGTTTCTCACATTTTCAACATTTATACATAATGACAATTAAACTCCAAGGTGATTGTACCAATTTGTAAGCTTACCAAGAGCACATAAATTCTATTATCTCAAACTCCTGTCAGCAGTTAGGATGATGAATAGTTTTTAATTGTTCATCCTGCAAGAATTAAATACGAACTCCTTTTTAACATGTCTATTTTTCTAAATAGTAGGGATATTGAGAATCTCATAATATTTCATTGAACGAACAAGATTGCTTTTAAAAATTTTTCTCTACAGAAACATTTTCATCAAAAAGTTTTAATTGTTTCTTATTTAGTACTTAATCCACATAGAAGTGATATTTGTGCAGAGTATGAGACATAATTTCCCTTACATTTTATACACTGAGAGGCAATTTCTCCAATATGATTAGAATAGCCTTTTCCTCCCTATATTAGTTTCAACTGCTCTGGTAAAAATCATCAGAAATAGCGGCATTAAGCAGCACACATCTATTATCTTACTGTTCTATACATCAGAAGTCTTGCACAAGTGTAAGACTTTCACTTACACTTCTTACACAGAAGTCTAAAACAAAAGTGCTCTCTAACTACTTGGGTAGGACAACAGCTGTGCAAAAGCTATACTATTCAGACATGCCTCCCTGAGACTCCTATCTACCAGCAGAAACTAAAGCATCTCTGTGATTTCTAAATGGAACTCTGACCCTTTGGGCCAGACCCTGAAGGAGGCTCTTGAATCACTTTTACCCAGCAAGATCTCAAAACCTGCTCATGACCTGATTTGGATTCAAGTGATGAATTCTTATGTATGGAACAAAAAAGTACAATCCATATTTTTAGAGGTGGTCTTCCCTGGTGGCTCAGAGGTTAAAGCGTCTGCCTCCAATGCGGGAGACTCGGGTTCGATCCCTGGATCGGGAAGATCCCCTGTAGAAGAGAAATGGCAACCCACTCCAGTATTCTTGCCTGAAGAATCCCATGGACGGAGGAGCCTGGTGGGCTACAGTCCACAGGGTCGCAAAGAGTTGGACACGACTGAGGGACTTCACTTTCAAATCAGACTAAATCAAAATTAAAAGGTTTCTTTTATGAAAGACTTGTTGAAAAAGCCAAAAGAGAGAGAGAAAAAAAAAAAAAGCAAGCTACAGACTGGAAGAAAATATTCGCAAATAACATATTCGACAAATGCTGTGTATCAAAATATATGATAGACACTGTAAACTTGAAATAAGAAAAAAATATATATGAGAACTAGACAAAAGATATGGACAAATAATCCACCAAGAGGATGTGAAGATGGTAAGTAGGGCACATAAGAAGACATTTAGCATCATCAGCGCTAACAGAAATGATTTTTTCTTAAATTGAGATATCAGTGAATGCCTAGCAGAGTAGCTAAAAAAACAAACAAACAAACAAACAAACCTGAAAATACCACACATTAGTGAAGATGTGAAACAAGTCAAACTCTCAGACACTGCTAGTCACAATTCAGAATTACACACATTCTGCGGAAAATATTCTTTCTTTTTTTTTAAATAAAGTCAAACATCCAGTTACAGTATAAGCAAACAATTCCACTGCTCAGTATTAACCCTAAAGTAAACTTAGTTCCACACATACATACCTTACATGAAGATTAGTAGCATGTTCATATTGCTGAAAACTGGAGACAATTTACAAGAGGGTAGGTTGGATGACCCACAAGCTGGAATCAAGATTGCTGGAAGAAATATCAACAACCTCAGATATGTAGATGATATCACTCTAATGGCAGAAAGTGAAGGGGAATGAAAGAGCCTCTTGATGAGGGTGAAGGAAGAGAGTGAAAATGCTGGCTTAAATCTCAACATTAAGAAGACTAAGATCATGGCATCCAGTCCCATTACTTCATGGCAAATAGATGGGAAAAAAGTGGAAACAGTGATATATTTTATTTTCTTGGACTCTAAAATAACTGAGGATGGTGACTACAGCTATGAAATTAAAAGACACTTGCTCCTTGGAAGGAAAGTTATAAGACAGCATACTAAAAGCAGAGACATCACTTTGCTGACAAAGATCCATCTAGCCAAACTATGGGATTTCCAGTAGTTGTGTACAGATGTGAGAGTTGGACCACAAAGAAGGCTAAGCACTACAGAATTATGCTTTGGGATGCTCAACATCACTTGTTATCAGAGAAATGCAAATCAAACCACAATGAGGTACCATCTCACGCCAGTCAGAATGGCTGCTATCTAAAAGTCTACAAGCAATAAATGCTGGATAGGGTGAAGAGAAAAAGGAATCCTCTTACACTGTTGGTGGGAATGCAAACTAGTACAGCCTCTAGGGAGAGCAGTGTGGAGATTCCTTAAAAAACTGTAAATAGAACTGCCATACAACCCAGCAATCCCACTTCTGGGCATACAACCAAGAAAACCAGAATTGAAAGAGACATGTGTACCCCAATGTTCATCACAGCCAGGACATGGAAGCAACCTAGATGTCCATCAGCAGACGAATGGATAAGAAAGCTGTGGTACATATACACAATGGAATATTACTCAGCCATTAAAAAGAATGAATTTTAATCAGTTCTAATGATACGGATGAAACTGGAGCCTATTATACAGAGTGAAGTAAGTCAGAAAGAAAACACCAATACAGTGAGAAGAAAGTGAAGTCCCTCAGTCATGTCTGACTCTTTGCGACCCCCTGGACACTAGACTCCCCCATCCATGGGATTTTCTCAGCAAGAGTACTAGAGTGGGTTGCCATTTCCTTCTCCAGGGAATCTTCCTGACCCAGGGATCGAACCCCAGCCTCCTGCATTGTAGACAGATGCTTTACTATCTGAGCCACCAGGGAAGTACCAATACAGTATATTAATGCATATATATGGAATTTAGAAAGATGGTAATGATGACCCTATATGCGAGACAGCAAAAGAGACACAGATGTAAAGAACAGACTCTTGGACTCTGTGGGAGAATCAAGGGTGGGATGATTTGAGAGAATAATATACATTGAAATATGTATATTATCATATATGAAATAGATCACCAGTCCAGGTTCGATGCATGAAATAGGGTGCTCAGGGCTGGTGCACTGGAATGACCCTGAGGGTTCAGGATGGGGAACACATGTATATCCATGGCTGATTCATGTCAATGTACAGCAAAAACCACTACAATATTGTAAAATAACTAGCCTCCAATCAAAATAAATAAATAAATTTAAAAAAAAAAAGAATTGTGCTTTTGAACTGTGGTGCTAGAGAAGATTCTTGAGAGTCCCTTGGACATCAAGGTGATCAAACCAGTCAAACCTAAAGAAATCAAACTTGAATATTCATTGCAAGGAATGATGCTGAAGCTGAAGCTCCCATACTTTGGCCATCTGATGTGAAGAGCTGACTCATTGGAGAGACCCTGATGCTGGGAAAGATTGACGGCAGGAGAAGAAGGGGGCGACAGAGGATGAGATGGTTGGATGATATTACCAAATCAATGGATGTGAGTTTGAGCAAACTCCAGGACACAATTTAGTGACTAAACAACAGCAAAATTCATAAACAAATGGAATACTATGGACAATGGAATTACATAAAATACTATTCAGCAATAAATGTGGATACACTTTTGATAGACACACTACCTGGATGAAACTCAAATACATTTTGCTGAGTGCAACAAACAGTTCTCAAATAACTGTATACTGTATAATTTCATTTACATTGTTATTAAAAATAAATAGTAGAACTATGGATATTGAGAATAGGTCGTGATTGCCAAAGGCTACAGGTGGGAGAAGTGTATGGAGGTGATGGGACTGCTCCCTAACCTAACTGTGGTGATCCTGGCATGAATTTGAACATGTAATAACAGTCACAAACTTTACATGGAAATAAAATAACCCATTTCATTTCATGATAATTAAAACAATTCAAAAATTAGTAATAAAAATAAACTGTATTTTAAATCAGGCATCTAAATTATCATATCAAAATGTTATTTTTGGAGTTGAAGTTACATAGTCATTATTCCTCCAGATTCAAAGGCTTTTGTGAAGAAATTTTAATTAGACTAACAGATTACAATCATCTTTTGTGAAGTTTCCATCACAAACTCAATAATTTTGAAGACCTTGCGAACAAAAAAATATTAGGAGATATAAAGAGCAAAGGGAGGTGGTGATGAGCATCTTGAGTGGAGACACAGATTCTGTTAGAGGAAGCCATAGCCTCCAATTCTTTATTATAATAGCATTACCTACTCCGTTCACTAGGTTTTTAAAAAGCTACAGTTTTATCTTTAGATTCTTGGTCATTTTAGCAACTTATGTTCACGAGCCAGGAGTTACTCTTTTCAGCTTTGTTTTTTGTTGTTTTCATCTGTTCTCATTTTAATTTTTTAGATGGAAATATCTTTTTGGTTTAAAATGTTTTCTAGTTTCCCTGAGGATTGGCAGATCATGTGGTCTGTATTTCTTGACAATATGGCTTGTATTCTTTTGTTCATCTTCAATTATTTTTAATTTTAAAATATATTATCCTACAGGCTCCAAACTTCTGCCTCACCACCTATGATTCATAAATGATAATATCAAATCTATCCAGGGTACCAATTACCCACCAGGTTGTCCTCGCAAGACAGATAGAGACATAACATTTTCACATTTTATCTGTTAGTAAGGTGAACAACAAATATTTAGAATTAATAGATTACTGGAGAAAATAAAAAGTACATTTGAATTACACTGGATCATTTTCACCTTCATGGTTTACTGACATATAACTACAATGCTATTAGTCTATATTTCTTACAAGACCCATATAAAAGTAGTTTTTACCAGATAACTGGTGAGGGGGAGGAGTGGAAACAAAGGAAAACATTCATCTGACAGAGGTTTTAAAGTTACTAGAGGAATAAAATAAATTTTATTTTAAAATTTCAGTATTTCCTTGTGATTAGTCTGAGGTTCAAAACATGTTCATTTTGTAACAGCAAAACCACTCAATTTTATGAAAAAATGTTAAGTGACATAAGATTGCTGAAATCAGGACAAGAAAGTACATTTCTTGAGCAGTTTAAATTGAGCTTTCTAAAATCCTCTAAGCAGTTCAAATCTAAAAATAACCTAAATTATTCAGATCTTTAATAATGTGCAAATACAATTCCATCCTCTCTAAGCTCTAGGTATGTGATAATTCCTATCATTTTTCATTAAATGCTGTTGGATTCTGAACATTTAGAATTCTAATCTCATTTCCACAAAGGCTGAAATGGCATTAATATCGATTTCAAAGGAGATCACACATTTCATCTGCTTAGAGGAAGGACGGCACTCCAGGAGCCTTTGGCAGAAGGAGAGGAGGAGGAGAGAAATACGACCTTTTGGCAGGAGGAAGATTTTGTCTGGTCAAGATGCTCAGACAGCTGCACCACAAGACATCAAAACAAAAGTTTATAAAAATGATCTACTACATTGAAAAACCACAAGTTGTTTTTGCAGTTTGTCCTTCGAAGACTGAAATTTCAAGACTATTCTCTACTGTAACCTATAGAAAAATGAACTAAATACAAAAAAAATTCAATAATATTTGATGCTCTAGATGAGTAAGAAAAACTGTATCTAAAATCAAATGATTATAGAAATATAATTATCAATTTAAATGAATAGCACAACAAATTATGCTTTATGTCAGACATAAATATACTTTAAAATAGATTCTGAGACAGTGCTTATGTAACTTAGGCATGAATTTGAAAGTAAAGATAAAATCAGGAAATATTGAACTGTAGAATCATAATAAATAATACCACCATAATATCAAACATAGCAAGAATGTATTTTATTTCTTTTTATTTTGAAATTTAATCCCACTAATTTTTATTAGCCAATATGTGAGTAATGTATTTGTATTAGTGAAACATTCTTTATGGTTATTTTCTTGAGATTAAGATCCATTGTTCCATGTTTGAAGCAACTTCTCTTACTCTTTGCCAACTTTCACAACTATGATCTCACTTTTTCAAGAAGCTTTCCTTTTCTAACTAGATGAAAGGTAATATGAGGCCACAATAAACTCAGTACAACACAGAGAGATGTATTCAGTTCAGCTTGCCTGTAATTTCAGCGTGTTCCATTTTCAAACCATGGAAGCCTAAGTACTCAAGAATTTTCCATTTCAGTTAACTTCTGTCAGCCTGTATGATTTGGCCTCATTCTGTTGACATCTATTATGGACTCGCTGTTTGTGCATATTGGTACTTGGCATACAACCTATGACAAAACAGTGATTTCTCCTAACTTCTTCAAATATTATGCTTTTTGAATTATTCTGACTCATGAACAGCCTGGGATTCTAATTGCTTGAGACACCAATTTGGTGCAAAACTTTTACAAATGCTTTGAAACTTTTATACAGGAAGTTCAAATAAGCTTTCCTATAAATAAGAATGAATTGGCCTATTTGTCACAACACAGATTTCTGGGCATCACAATAAAAGGCTAAGGGTGATTCCAGAAATCACCCAAAAGTGTAATGAGAGATACAAGAAACAAATTCTAGACGTTACTTTCTTAATCTGGGACCAGACAGATGGCCTGTAATTCAGGATCCATAACATAAATCACCTAGAAAAATTTATCAAAGTGATTACAATTTATATCCTTAAATGTTTGACTACTACAATATCCTTCTGTCTACTCCCCTCCATATTACACAAGCTGAAGTCCCCTGTCTTTCTCTTTGTGAGAATCAGTATTGCATTTGATTCATAAGCTTCCATTCATCTCTAATATTCTCTTGTGGTTCCTGTCACCATTTGTTTTGCTTAGAACAAACACAATGAACACGGACATCACAAAGACATTTCTATTGCAGATTAGTTAAGATTCAGGGAGGTTTAGTGGGCATGGGTGAGGTTTTGTGGGCATGGGTGAGGTTTTGTGGGCATGGGTGAGGTTTTGGATTTAAACCACTCACTGACTCTGTGACCTTGGACAAATTACTTAATCTTTTGAAACTCAGTTTCCTGTCCTTGGAAGTTGAATAATGGTGCCAGGAATTCAGGTGTATTGCACTGATTTCATGAGATAAAATACAAGGAATTATATTGCAGTGCCTGCTGCATAACATGTCCATAAAAGAGGCACCTATTCTAATATTTCTATTGTTTTATTTAAAAAAAAATCATGTGAAACTCATCAAACTGTGCAACAAACAACAAATATATAACCAAAATTATAATCAATTCTTTGAAAATGATAATAATATTAAAACCTTGTGTTTTCTCCTATAATCTATCTAAAAACCATTTTTATTTTCAGAGCTGACATCATATTATTTAATTGTACATCCATGAAATCAACTAGGATTGGGTCTCATCCAAACTATCAGAAAGCTTTCCTTTATCCTCTCTTTGATCTTGTCTCTCAGACTGAGTATTTGATATTCTAATTAAAATTCTCCAATTTGCATATTAATGCAAAGCATAGGGCTAAATGCTTTCAATCCTGAAGTTCCTTTGCCTCAGTCCATCTGGACGTCACCCCTTGCTCTGGGTATGACTGACCCCCACCATTGGCTGCTCTTCTTTTCTGATTATGCATAACAGAACATTTTTCCCACCTGCCACATGCATCTGTTCTGATATCTGCCATGTTTTGCAGGTCCGTTTGTATCCTGGCATTTCATGTCTCTTTGTGGACCTCCACGAGGTTCAATTTTGAGACTTCCATGTGATAAAGCCTATTGACAATTTTCAGCCTTAGTATATGTCTCAATCAGAAGCTCAGCAGTCCCTCAGACTATAACAGCTTGAGTTTAAAGATTTTTCATTTTCAGGTTTACAGGAACATATCAGATTTAAAGCTCAGGTTGGATTATCTCCAGGTTGCAGTGATCTAAAACTTTATAAAGAGTATTGTTCAACTTGACTATACATTTTTGGAGTTATGGAGCAAAGGGTCAGCTGTGATGACAAGAAAAGAAGGTAAAAGAAAGAAACGTTTTTTAATAAATTTAAAAAATCATATTGAAATAGGTGCTGGGTTTAATTAAGCAAAAGGCTAGGCAAAGTAACATCTTGACAGTGAAGATAATTGTTATTGTGTGCACCACTAACTGTTATATAGTGTATCATTATAATTCCTCAAAAACAGCCTGTTATGAACTGAAATTATGGATTCCCTGATACCCCAGAAAATTCATATGTCTGTGTTGAAGCCCTAACCTCCATTGTTATGGTATTTGGAGGTGGGGTTTTGGTGGAGATAATAATGTTCAGATGAGGTCATGAGAATGGGGCCCCTGTGATAGGATTAGTGTTCTTTTATGAAGAGGAAGCTTCCCTGATGACTCAGATGGTAAAGAGTCTGCCTGCAATGCAGGAGACCCAGGTTCAATATGAGGGTTAAGAAGGTACCCTGGAGAAGGAAATGGCAACCCACTCCAGTATTCTTGCCTGGAGAATTCCATGGACAGAAAAGCCTGGCAGGCTATAGTCTATGAAGTCACAAAGAATCACCACTTAGCAACTTTCACAAACAGGAAGAAAGACCACAGGTCTGTCTCTCCACCGTATAGTAAGAAAATAGAGTAAGAAAGCAGTCATTTGTGAGCCAAGAAGAGGCTTCTCACCAGACACAGAATTTGCTGGCATTCTGATCTTGAGCATTCAGCCTCCAGAACCAAAAGAGAGGAGCAAATGTCTATTGTTTAAACCACCCAGTCTGCAATACTTGTTATGGCAATCTGAGTGAGCTAAAGGACAGTTTACCAAGTCTTCTCCTCCTTCCCACCCAAATATCTCATGATTATTCATACCACTGTGACGCTTCAGTATTTCCTGGTTTAAAATGCTTTTGCTGATCCCTTCACCTCTCCAAATGTTATCGAAAATCCTTCTTAGTTTAAAATTCACATGTAAGAATATTCAAATCTCTTTGGGGATTAGATGCGTAATTGGAGGAGTCATCTCTTCCCTTGTCAGCTGTAATTCAGCTGTAATATCCTCCTACCTGATACTTCTGCTTCTGCCTTCACCACACTCATTCTACAGTCAAAATTATCCTTTCAAAACATCATAGATCATTTCATTCTTTTGCTCAGTCCATAAGTGTCCTCCTTTATTATGCAAAATAGAGACCAAGTGTATATATCACCCTCACTGCTCTCTGCTACATCTTTGACATCATTTCTACTACTTTCCCTGGTAATCTTCATCCATCCATCCATACTAGACCCCTAGCTTTCTGTGAATATGCCACAAGGCTTCTGTATGTGCTGCTCCTGCTGGCTGAATATCCTTCAACCAAATACCTATACATTTTCTCCCATACTTACTCCAGTCCTTTGTATAGACATTATCACTCCAGTGAGACTTGCCCTCCCCTCCATACTCCCTTTCCATTTACTCGTTTTATTTTATTCATATCAGTATACAGTAAAGTTAGTTAACTGTATATTATCTCCTGTGTGAGTCGCTGTTGCTCAGTCACGTCGGACTCTGTGACTCCATGGAGTGTAGCCCACCAAGCTCCTCTGTGGGATTTTCTAAGCAAGAATACTGGTATGGGTTTCCATTTTCTTCTTCCCTACCAAAAAAAAGAAAAAGAAAAATCACAAGGGAAGAGATTCATCTGTACCATTAGCTTCTGTACTCCTAGAAACAACAATAAATAATTAAAAACAAGTACTTAGAAAAAGGTTACAATTTTAATTATTGCTATAAGGGGATGACAGAGGATGAGACGGTTGGATGGCATCACCGACTCAATGGACATGAGTTTGAGTAAACTCCAGGAGCTGATGATGGACAGGGAGGCCTGGCGTGCTGCAGTCCATGGGGTCCCAAAGAGTCAGATGTGACTGAGCAACTGAACTAATACCCTGTAAGTGAAAAAAATGATTTGCCCTCCCTACCTGAAAAACTTGTGTATCACTGAAGGATGGTTCTGGCTAAAATTGCCTACAAGTGTACCAACTTGACAGGAGAGCCAGTAATATTAGGGTCAAGTACGTGCTATAGGGGTTGAGGTTTCAAACTCTTTCCATCTTTCAGTTCTGCCATTCTCAGTGTATAAAATGTCTCCTTTTATGGTGCCAAGATAGCTGCATGTGATTTTTTGCTAATATTCTATTTTTTGGGGGGGCACAAATATTTCTATTGCAAGAAATAATTAACAGCTCATTCCTAAGACCAAACACTGCACAAAAGAGTAATATCATTATTGGATTAGGTAAACTATGAGTCATCCTATGAATCTGGATGCACTGGCCCCAGAACAAAAAGTGAGGCTCCACTTCAGGAATAATAAGGAATAGCTGTTGGGGAGATAACATGTGTGTGTGTATGTGCTCAGTCACTTCAGTCGTGTCCGACTCTTTGCGACCCTGTGGATTGTAATTCTCCAGGCTCCTCTGTCCTTGGAATTCTCCAGGCAAGGAGACTGGAGTGGGTTGCCATGCCTTCCTGCAGGGGATCTTTCCAACCCAGGTATCAAACCCATGTTTCCTGCATCTTCTTCATTTCAAGTGGATTCTTTGCCCACTGAGCCACCTGGGAAGCCCTATAGTATCTCACAAAACTGGTGTGGGTTAGAGCTTCCTCACCAACATTTAACCCATTTTGTAGGTAAATACTGACATTCAACAATTTTTTAAAGATTTGATCAGTAACCGCATTTTGATAAGGTCATTCAGTAGACCATCAAGTAGCAAGTTTGCAAGATTTAACAAAAATATTGGTATGGTAAAATGAATAAAAATTGAAAGATGGGGGTCTTGATAATGATGGAATAAACATTATCACAAGGTTTATGTAATCTACTCAATGCTATTTACTGACATTGTAGGATGCCAGTAGCCAAAATGGGTTTTAGGTTTGGAGTTAGATGTGCATTAGCCTTAGCTCTGCCACCATGGTGCTGTGTGACCTTGCATTAATTACTTAACTTCTCTGATCTCTACTATGTAATGAGAGTTCTAATTAGTACTCATCTAACAAATGCAATGAGAAGGAGAACAAGTCAATATATCTCTCTAAACATGAAGAAGACAAACCCAAATAAATAAGCAGTAAAAATCTCTGGAATAATTAATAAAGCACTTCAATGCACAATTTAATCAGTAATCAAGTTTTAAAATCCCTATTCTCATTATGATTTTGCTCTGAGCACTGAAAATATATTATGAGTAGTGATGTGAATATTTTATTCTAATCAAAATATTATCATATATTAGAGAAACTGTAAGACCTAAGGTTCCTTATTAATAATGCAGTTGCATTATTAAAAAGTGGTGATTTTGATTGTTTTACAACCTGTGCATATGTGTGCAGAAGGGGCAGTGGCAGGGGGGGAAACCAAATTAAGAATTAGAGAATTCTGAGTTCCAGTCACCTTCTTCTAGTTCATAGCCATACCCATATGTTAATTTGCATACATATATCTGCACTTTAATTTCATCATTTTTAATGGTAAAATGATTTTATTAATCCATTCATCTATCTAGATCTATCTATTTATCTATATTTCTGTCTTCTATTTACATATAATAAAGTGTTCCAGTATACCATAGGAGTTGAATCAATTGTAGTTTTCTTATTTTATGTAACTCTTTTGACAAGAAAAACTGTTGAGGCATATAATAATAATGATAATAATAATCTAAATAAAACAAATAAATATTTGCTGGGCAGAAATAATAATACCTTAATAGGGAGCAGGATATATTTTGAAAGAATTTTTCACTAAGATTATTTATATAACTAACTTTTAACTTATATTTAAAACCCTTTTTTATTCTATCCTACAAATTGGGATGAACAAAAACTTTAAACCTTTTCTCCCTCTGTTTATTTAGGTCACATTGTTTGTCAGATAGCAATTACTCAAACATATTAACTGTTTTTAGTTTTGTTTTTTCTTGCATTTCAGAGTTCTGTCCATTTCTTTCCTTAATGGCAAGGATTTTTACTGAACTATTTTATTGGTCACTGGGAGAAGGATAGACTGTTACTAACTGTGAGGTGACACTGATTTGGATATTATTTTTCTTACATCCTTGCTGCATTCCAAGTTTTGCTTTATGCTACTGAAACTCCATTGTTGTTTATTTGAAGTTCCATCTGTTTCAGAATGTTGAGGAGAGTTTTGTGAAATTTGAAAACTTGACAATTTTACCTGAATAAAACCCAATGACAAAGCAATTTTTAAAAGCTATCAGTTCAGTTCAGTTCAGTTCAGTTGCTCAGTCGTGTCCGACTCTTTGCCACCCCATGAATCGCAGCACGCCAGGCCTCCCTGTCCATCACCAACTCCCAGAGTTCACTCAGAGTCGCGTCCATCAAGTCAGTGATGCCACCCAGCCATCTCATCCTCTGCTGTCCCCTTCTCCTCCTGCCCGCAATCCCTCCCAGCATCAGAGTCTTCTCCAATGAGTCAACTCTTCGCATGAGGTGGCCAAAGTACTTGAGTCTCAGCTTTAGCATCATTCCTTCCAAAGAAATCCCCGGGTTGATCTCCTTCAGAATGGACTGGCTGGATCTTCTTGCAGTCCAAGGGACTCTCAAGAGTCTTCTCCAACACCACAGTTCAAAAGCATCAATTCTTCAGCGCTCAGCCTTCTTCACAGTCCAGCTCTCACATCCATACATGAATGACTGATGCTATAAGTCTAGTAAAATAATTTTGTTGCCCCCAATGAGATGTATGCAATTAACTGCTTAACTATTTCAAGTTCCATATTAAATTTTAATTAATAGCTTACATTTCACATGCCTTTATTATTAGATGATAAATTATTCAAGTTTTGATGTTATAGACAAGTGTAGGCAGATGCTAAATCAAAGTAGTTAATGATTAAAATGAGTTTTGATGGATTGCACCTGTTTTTTCTGGTTTTCAACTCCTGAGGGTTTAAGATTTTTGAATAGAGCTATAATTACTATGACCATTTGATTCTAAAACTTTTACATTAAGCAAATATTAATTGAACACCTACAATAATCTAAGAACTCTTCTGGGTAATGAGTATAAAGTAAGAAAAACATAAGTGAAAGTGAAAGTCGCTCAGTTGTGTCTCACTCTTTGTGACACCATGGACTATACTAGGCCAGAATACTGGAGTGGGTAGCCTTTTCCTCCTCCAGGGGATCATCCCAACCCAGGGACTGAACCCATGTCTTCCACATTGCAGGCGGATCCTTTACCCGCTGAACCATAAGGGAAGGCCAGAAAACAGAGGGTAACTTGAAAAAGTATAGAAGAGTGATCTAAGATTTTGGAATCAGAGAAAGCTAGGCTTCAGGATGAACATGAGCTCACCAGATGAGGAGCAGGGAAAAGGAAATTCCATATAGCAAAAGAGTGGGGAGAGACATAATGTCAAATTTTATGAATTACAAATTTTAATTTTAACATGACTGAAAATAGTGAGATAATGAAAAAGTGCAGTGAGCTAAGACTGCAAATACAGGCAAAGACAAAAATGTGGTCTTGTTGGGCATGTTAAAGATTTTGAAGTGTTTAGATTAAGTGTGTTGAGTTATTGAGTAACTAATGGGAAAATATAACATGGTAAACTTTAAATTTCAATTAGAGCACTACCTAGCAATATTTTTTAAAAAATGAAAAGTTAGAGGGGAAAAAGGAGTCTGTGTACAGTAAAATTTAAATTTAAAATAAAAGTTTTCCCTGTGGAAAATAAGGGAAAGAATATTAGTTCACCTCTCTTCATCATCCACTTAATGGACATGAGTTTGAGCAAACTCTGGGAGATAATGAAGGACAGGGAAGCCTGCCTAACTCTGGAGTTGCAAAGAGATGGACATGACAGCAACAGAACAACAACAACCTTTTTCTTAAAGCATTTACATTAGAAAATTTGAAATTATAATTTTTTTTCTATCTCTTTGAAATGAATGTAAACTTTTAAAAAGCTAAATAAACCTCTTACCATCTTTACTACCCCAAATTATCTAACTCTTTTAAATGTTATCATCAGGAAAAATAAAGCCTTTATCTCCCAGTTCACCTGGGCAGGCAGGAGCCCAATCTCTGTAGATATCTTGCTTGAAGTTGCCAAAGTACATCTTTCCTGTGGATAAAGCCAATTCACTAACACAGATGATTGCTCCCATACTCCATAGAATTTGTTGTTGTTCTGTTGCTCAGCTGAGCCCAACTCTTTGCAATCCCATGGACTGCAGCATGCCAGGCTTCTCTGTCTTTTACTATTCCCAGAGTTTGCTCAAACTCATGTCCATTGAGTCAATGCCATCTAACCATTTCATTTTCTGTCTCTCCACAGGATTTAGGATGAATTATTTGTGACAAATGGTGGTGTGAAGTCCTCTCACTTGAGAACATATATGTAATGGGTAGTATCTTCATGGCTGTATTAAAGGGCAGAATTTCTTTTTGTCTCTTTGCAATCTCTTAATGCATTACCTCTGATACATATCACATTTCAGTCCAATGCATTTTCAATAATCAACTTTATTTTTTTCTCTTCCACATTTGTGGAGAAGTTTTTTTTGGATTGGGAAAAGATTCTGGGTTTTTTGTTTTGTTTTTAAACTTTTATTGCAAAACAGTTGATTTATAGGAGATCTTGCTTTTAATTATCTTTTCCCAGCAACTGAACCCCACCAGATCATACTTGACAGGTATTGATTAATGTAATTTCGCTGGTGCTTCAGATAGTAAACAATCTGTGTGCAGTGTGGGAGACCTGGTTTCAATCCCTGAGTCGGGAAGATCCCCTGGAGGAGAGCATGGCAACCCACTCCAGTATTCTAGCCTGGAGAATCCCCATGGACAGAGGAACCTGGTGGGCTACAGTCCATGGGGTCACAAAGAGTTGTACATGACTGAGAGACTAAGCACTCCTCCAGAAGATAAAAGTCTTCAAACACTCCCTTATTCTGCCTCAGTCTCTGCTGATTGTCTGATACACCAATAGTTATTCATATCTTTTGGCTGAGCAATGTATCAGTTTCAATACATCTTTTCTCTATTATGAATTATTTTTACAAACAAATCAATAAATTAATAAAGGGAGCAATAACTAAGTCATGTATTTGCTTTCTAGTAGACATAATCTTCAATGCTGGACATCAGTGTCTGGGGCTTGTGGAGCAGATGTTGATAGTATTGTAACTGTAAGTGGGGTCCTGCTGCTCACCACTCAAAAGCCAACAAAGAGGCCAGCTTGGTGGAAAGAAAAGCTTGCTTTATTTTGGATGTTGGCAACCAGGAGGTAGGGCAGACTCCTGTCCAAAAGCCAACTCCTTCTGAAAGTTAAGCAGCTAGAGATATTATAGGTTGAGGAAGGGCCTACCTGTAGGAATCGTACAATTGGCTTGAACAGTCATTTTGACATTGGTCATCGATGGCCTGACTAGCATCATTCTGATTCTTTTAAGTACAATTAATCTTCAGTTCCTGGGTTTCCCTGGTGGCTCAGTTTTAAAGAATCTGCCTGCCAATGCAGGAGATGCAGATTCAATTGGTAGGTTGGGAAAATCTGCTAGAAAAGGAAATGGCAGCCCACTTCAGTATTCTTGCCTGGGGGGTCCCACAGACAGAGAAGTCTGGTGGGCTACAGCCCATGGAGTTGCACAAAAGCATCAGATACTGCTTAGTGACCAAACAACAATGACATCTTCAGTTCCAGGATCAATTGGTTTCCATTTCTTGAGGCCAGTTCTTAGAATTGTGGCATCCATGGTTACAGCCTGGTCATCACATAGTTAACTTCTCCACCTGGTGGGAGTTTCAGTAGCTTAAGACAGCTCACAGGATATGGCTCAGAATATTATCTATAGCCCCTGAGAAGGAACTAAGAGTCTGTGACTATGCTTAATGACTAAACTATTATTATTTTGTCTCCTTTGACTGTTTTCCTTTGTTTTCACATGTTCTCACTTCTCTGTTTAAACTTCTTTGGCTAAAGCTTTTCCACAGCCAAAAGGCAGGCAGAGGACATGAGGGACAAGGATCATAGGGTTGTGCTCTGTTACACTGACATGATTCTGCTTGAAGAATATACTTTATTACCTTTCTCCTGCCCTTCCTTTTCCCTGTATTTCTAACCATGGTTCATTTACTCCTGAAAATAAACCTCTTTCTATTCAATTCTCATCATATATGAAACAAAATGCTCTGATTTCATTCACCATATAATTCTTTTGTCTGTTCTTTAGCTTCATATAAGTACAGTCATAAATATAAACTCATTTTTAACTAGATTCTTTTGCCAAAATCATGTTTTTTAAATTGAGGTATAAGTAACATTAAACATTATATTGGCTTCAGATGTACAGCTAATGATTTGATATTTGTATGTGTTACAAAATGATCATCACAATATGTTTAGTTAATATCCATCACTACACATAGTTGCATTTTTCCCACCATAACAAGAACTTACAAGATCTACTCTCATAGGAACCTTCAACTATGCAATATAGTATTAGTAACTCTATGGGCTCCCCAGGTGGTGCAGTGATAAATAATCTGACTACCAATGAAGGAGATGCAAGAGATGTGGGTTCAATCGCTGGGTCAGGAAGATCCCCTGGCGTAAGATATGGCAAACTACACCAGTATCCATGCCTGGAAAATTCCATGGACAGAGAAGCCGAGCAGGCTACAATTCATGGGGTCTCAAAGAATCGGACGTGACTAAACGTATATGTATGCACACTCATTATCCAACCAGTCCATTCTGAAGGAGATCAGCCCTGGGATTTCTTTGGAAGGAATGATGCTAAAGCTGAAACTCCAGTACTTTAGCCACCTCATGTGAAGAGCTGACTCATTGGAAAAGACTCTGATGCTGGGAGCGATTGGGGACAGGAGAAGAAGGGGATGACAGAGGATGAGATGGCTGGATGGCATCACTGACTGGATGGACGTGAGTCTGAGTGAATTCCGGGAGTTGGTGATGGACAGGGAGGCCTGGTGTTCTGTGATTCATGGGGTCGCAAAGAGTCGGACACGACTGAGCGACTGAACTGAACTGAACTGAACACATATGTATGCACACTCATTATTAACTATAGTCTATATGCTGTATATTACAGTCCCAGGACTAATTTATTTTATGACTGTACCATTTTACTGCCTTCACCAATGTTGTCCATTCTCCTCCTCCCACCAACCTGTTCTCTGTATCTATGAGTTCAGAGGTTTTAGTGTTTTAGATTTCACATATAGGGGATTAAACAAATTTTATATTTTAAGACAAGGCAAAAAATCAAACATTAAATCCTTTTGGTGTGTTTGTTTGGGTCTCCTCCTTCCCTCTGTAATGTGCAGTGCACATCTGCATTACACATTAACCAGAGCTCCTGAAGATGCAAGTGCCTGCTCAACATAAACATCATCTTTTTTTTTTTAATTTCTTTTGATGATAGCAATGTAACTTCTCAAACAAATAAAATTCTTTCACAGTTCTGTACATCGTCATGGTGTCTTGCTGCTGGCTCTTCACATGTCTTACCTAGACTACACAGCCTTGGTGAATTTACTGTAAAATACTGTTTTTCCATTCTGATGTACAGTCCTTGGTCTCAAAAATATATATGACTGTGCTTAAGACTTCTAACAGGTGGAACAGTTCTCAGAAGTTTCTTAGAATCTGCTTCCCAGGTCATAACCCTCAGTTTGGCTCAAATATCAATAAAATTTCTTTTCTTAACTTTATTGTTAATTAAATTGTTATGAATGTAATCAAAACAAAAAACTAACAAGTGTTGGTGAGGATAGGGGAAAAATGGAACCTTTATGAACTCTGGGTGTGAATCTAAATTGGTACTGGAATACAGGTAGAGGATCCTCTAAAAATTAAAAAATAGATCTACCATATGATCCAACAATTCTACACCTGGCTATGTATCTGAAGGAAACAAAAACACTCACATGAATTACACCCTCATTTTTCTTGCAGCATTATTTACAGTAGGTAAGACATAGAAGCAACATATGTCCTTTGTTGGATAAATGGATTAAGAAAATAGAAAATAGAACAGAATACTATTCAGCCTTAAAAAAGAAGGAAATCTTGCCTTTTGCAACAACATAGTTGAAACTTGAAGGCATTATGCTAAGTGGAATGAGTTGAAGACAAATACACTATGAGCTTACCTGTACATAGAATCTGAAACAATAATCTTTTTGAGATCCATCCATATGCTGTACTTATTAGCTTCTTTTGTTTTTATTGCTAAGAAATACACAATTGTAGGAATACAATTTAATTGAAATTGATAGGTGTTTGGGTTATTTACAGTTTGAGGTGCTTATTAAAAAAGAACATTTTTTATACAAGTATTATTGTAGGAATGTTTTTATAAGTTTTGTGCAAATATATAGAAGTGGAAATTTTGGGTCATGGGGTAGTTGGATTTTTAAATTTATACAAAATTTCTGAATAATTTTACAAAAAATGTATCATTTTATACTGTCCCTAGTAAAGTAGAAGAGTTCCATATATATGCTTCACAATATTTGATATTGTTAAACACAGGCTAGTGGATATGAAACCATCTCATTATGGTTTTAATTTACATTTTATGGATAATGATGCTGCTAATGACTTAAAATATCAGTTCAAATAAACATTTTACATTGGATTATCTATACTGACATTTAATTAATTTCATATATTCTAAAAATTAATATATTATATGCATAGAAAATACATTTTCACTATCTATATTTACCTTTATCAAGTTCTTAGTGGTGTATTTTCATGAGTGAACATTTATTTAAATAATTCTAATTTAGCACTGTTTATTCAGTTAGTTTCATCTATGAAATCTTTGCTTACCCCAAAGTTGTGCAGGCTTTCTCCCATATTTGTGTCTGCTAAGTCACTTCAGTAGTGTCCAATTCTTGGCAACCCTATGGACTATAGCCCCCTCTGGCTCCTCTGTCCATGGAATTGTCCAAGTAAGAACACTAGAGTGGGTTGCCATACCCTCTTCCAGAGGATCTTCCACATTCAGGGATTGAACTCGAGTGTCCTATGTCTCCTGCATTGGCAGGCAGGGTTCTTTACCACTAGCTCTACCTGAAAAGCCCTCTCCTATATACTAAAGCTAAAATCTTAAGCTTTGAATTTGTCTTTAATTTTGATTTAATTTTTGAGGAGTGTGTGAGATAGGGTTCAAAGCTCTCTCTTTTTCTACTGTGTTTATCCATTTAGTCCAACACTGAATTCAGTTCAGTTTCTCAGTCGTGTCCGACTCTGCAACCCCATGGAATGCAGCACACCAGGCCTCCCTGTCCATCACCAACTCCCGGAGTATACTTAAACTCATGTCCATTTAGTCGGTGATGCCATCCAACCATCTCATCCTCCGTCATACCCTGCTCCTCCCACCTTCAATTCTTCCCAGTATCAGGGTTTTTTCAAATGAGTCAACTCTTCACATAAGGTGGCCAAAGTCTACCTGTTGAAAACACTTTCCTTTTACCCATTCAATCTTCTTGGTACTTTTGTTGCAAATAAATTGACTACTCATGTAGATATATTTCAAAACTTTCTGTTCTTTCCCACTGATTTATTAATTGACATGAGATACTTTTAATATGCCTAATAAATAACATTTTTTTCTATTTATATTTAGAATTTCTCAAGCATGTACAGATGTTGAATTTTCTCAAACAATTTTTCTTAAACTATTGAAATTATCATATAAGTTTTCATTTTTATTCTACTTATAATGTTAGCTTTATTAATGTCAAGCATTAAAGCAATTTGATTTCCTGATATAAACTCCATTTGCTTGTGGTGAATTATACTTTTAATATATTTCTGTATTAAATTTTCTAATATTTTGTTAAGAATTTTTCCAAGGAGTCATATATTATTCTTTTTTGCATGTAATTTTCTGGTCTTATAATTTCTTCTTCAGATTTTGATATCATTCAGTTCAGTTCAGTTCAGCTGCTCAGTCGTGTCCAACTCTTTGTGACCCCAAGAATCACAGCACACCAGGCCTCCCTGTCCATCACCAGCTCCTGGAGTTCACTCAGACTCATGTCCATCGAGTTGGTGAAGCCATCCAGCCATCTCATCCTGTGTCGTCCCCTTCTCCTCCTGCCCCCAATCCCTCCCAGCATCAGAGTCTTTTCCAATGAGTCAACTCTTGATATCATTATCCTGGGTTAAATCTTGTAAAATGAGGTGAGAAGAGTTTGGTCTTTATTTTTAAAAGAGTTTCTGTAGTATTGATACTTTTTCCTTCCTTAAATGTTTAATGGAATCATCAGTGAAGCTATACAGGTCTAATGGCTGTTTTTATTTACTGATATTCCAATTCAAAATTTCTGAATACAAAATCTTTTCTTAAAATAGATTTGAGCAACTCAGATTATTTAGTGTTTTGTGTGTTGATTTGGTCTATTTTTATTCTACTGTCCTTAAAGAGTTTATAAGACATGTAGAAGTATGTCCTTTTTCACATTACTGGTATTACTTATACTTGCTTTACTTCTTAAAAATTGTTCAGCCTCTCTATATGCTCACAGACTGTATTAGTTTTCAAATAATCAGTTTTGACCTAATTTCTCTATATATTTATTAATTTTAATTTCATTTATTATAATTTCTTTATGTCAATTCATATACCTTCCCTTCTAATTACTTTGGGCTTAGTTTACTTTGTTTTTCCTACTCTCTATAGATAGAAACTTATTCATTTACTTTGAAAAAATATTTTTATATAAGCAGTTAAAGGTATAATATCCTCCTTAACACTGGGTTAAATTGCTCTAAGTTTGAATTTTTCTTTCCATTGTCATTCAATTTGACAGATTTTTAATTTCCCCTGTGATTTCCTCTTTGACCATTTATTATTCAGATTTTTCTAATTTGTTTCTTTTCCCCACAGATTCCTTCATGTCAATGATTTCTAATTTAATTCTTCTGTGGTTAAACACTACATTTTTAAATTTAATGAATTGTTTCAAAGTCTATCATATACTTTTGAGGAGAACATTACATTTGCAGTAGCACATTACATTTATGGTATATTTTCTGTAGTTTCAGCTGCAGTGATAAAACCTGTCGAATAGTTCAAATTAAACATTAAATATATATTTTAACTTTTTATCTACATGTTTTGCCAGTTACATAGAAGAATGATGAAGTCTCCAATTGCTAATATGAGTCAAATCTGTTAGATTTGCTTTTTGTATTTTTAGCAAAAATGACACAATGATCTCTGTTAATTTCCAAGGCAAACCATTCAATATCACAGTAATTCAAGTCTATGCCCCAACTGAAGTTGAATGGTTCTATGAAGACCTACAAGACCTTTTAGAACTAACACCCAAAAGAGAGGTCCTTTTCATTGTAGGGGACTGGAATGCAAAAGTAGGAAGTCAAGAAACACCTGGAGTAACAGGCAAATTTGACTTTGGAATACAGAATGAAGCAGGGCAAAGGCTAACAGAGTTTTGCCAAGAAAATGCACTGGTCATAGCAAACACCCTCTTCCAACAACACAAGAGAACACTCTACACTTGGACATCACCGGATGGTCAACACCAAAATCAGATTGATTATATTCTTTGCAACCAAAGATGGAGAAGCTCTATACAGTAAGCAAAACCAAGACCAGCAGCTGCCTGTGGCTCAGATCATCAGCTCCTTATTGAGAAATTCAGACTTAAGTTGAAGAGAGTAGGGAAAACCACTAGACCATTCAGGTACGACTTAAATCAAATCCCTTGTGATTATGCAGTGGAAGTGAAAATAGATTTAAGGAACTAGATCTGATAGATAGAGTGCCTAACGAACTATGGACAAAGGTTCATGCGATTGTGCAGGAGAAAGGGATCAAGACCATCCCCATGGGAAAGAAATGCAAAAAAGCAAAATGGCTGCCTGGGGAGGCCTTACAAATAGCTGTGAAAAGGAGAGAAACGAAAAGCAAAGGAGAAAAGCAAAGAAATAAGCATCTGAATACAGATTTCCAAAGAATAGCAAAGAGAGAAGAAAGCCTTCCTCAGCGATCAATGCAAAGAAATAGAGGAAAACAACAGAATGGGAAAGACTAGAGATCTCTTTAAGAAAATTAGAGATACCAAGGGAAAATTTCATGCAAACATGGGCTCGAAAAAGGACAGAAATGGTATGGACCTAACAGAAGCAGAAGATATTAAGAGGTGGCAAGAATACACAAAGAACTGTACAAAAAAGATCTTCACTACCAAGATAATCACGATGGTATGATCACTCACGTAGAGCCAGATATCCTGGAATATGAAGTCAAGTAGGCCTTAGAAAGCATCACTACGAACAAAGCTAGTGGAGGTAATGGAATTCAGGTGAGCTATTTCAAATCCTGAAAGATGATGCTGTGAAAGTGCTGCACTCAATATGCCAGCAAATTTGGAAAACTCAGCAGTGGCCACAGGCCTGGAAAAGGTCAGTTTTCATTCCAATCCCAAAGAAAGACAATGCCAAAGAATGCTCAAGGTACTGCACAATTGCACGCATCTCACATGCTAGTAAAGTATTGCTCAAAATTCTCCAAGCCAGGCTTCAGCAATATGTGAACCATAAACTTCCTAATATTCAAGCTGGTTTTAGAAAAGGCAGAGGAACCAGAGATCAAATTGCCAACATCTGCTGGATCATGGAAAAAGCAAGAGAGTTCCAGAAAACATCTATTTCTGCTTTATTGACTATGCCAAAGCCTTTGACTGTGTGGATCACAATAAACTGTGGAAACTTCTGAAAGAGATGGGTATTTCAGAGCACCTGACCTGCCTCTTGAGAAATCTGTATGCAGGTGAGGAAGCAACATTTAGAACTGGACATGGAACAACAGACTGGTTCTAAATAGGAAAAGGAACACATGAAGGCTGCATATTGTCACCCTGCTTATTTAACTTCTATGAAGAGTACATCATGAGAAACGCTGGGCTGGAGGTATCACAAGCTGGAATCAAGATTGCCGGGAGAAATATCAATAACCTCAGATATGCAGATGACACCACCCTCAGATATGCAGAAATTGAAGAAGAACGAAAGAGCCTCTTGATGAAAGTGAAAGAAGAGAGTGAAAAACCTGGCTTAAAGCTCAACATTCAGAAAACAAAGATCATGGCATCCAGTCCCATCACTTCATGGCAAATAGATGGGGAAACAGTGGAAACAGTGGCTGACTTTAATTTTCTGGGCTTCAAAATCTCTGCAGATGGTGATTGCAGCCATGAAATTACAAGACGCTTACTCCTTGGAAGGAAAGTTATGACCAACTTTGATGGCATATTCAAAAGCAGAGACATTACTTTGCCAACAAAGGTCCATCTAGTCAAGGCTATGGTTTTTCCAGTGGTCATGTATGGATGTTAGAGTTGGATTATAAAGAAAGCTGATCACAGAAGAATTGATACTTTTGAACTGTGATGTTGGACTCTTGAGAGTCCCTTGGACTGCAAGGAGATCCAACCAGCCCATCCTAAAGGAGATCAGTCCTGGGTGTTCATTGGAAGGACTGATATTGAAGCTGAAACTCCAATACTTTGGCCACCTAATGTGAAGAGCTGACTCATTGGAAAAGACCCTGATGCTGGGAAAGATTGAGGGCAGGAGGAGAAGGGGAACTCAGAGGATGCGATGGTTGGATGGCATCACCAGATCAATGGACATGGGTTTGGGTGGACTCCAGGAGTTGGAGATGGACAGGGAGGCCTGGCATGCTGCAATCTGTGGTGTCACAGAGAGTCGGACACAACTGAGCGACTGAACTGAACTGAATCAATTTCCACCTCTTCTACCATGGTATTTGACATACATGTAATTATTGATATGATTTTATTTAAATTTTAACTATTGCTATATTCTTTTTGTTCTGATAACCTCATCTTTTTTTTTTCCCCCCCAATGGAAAAATAATGCAATGCTTAGTCCCTTAGACCTTCACTATTTCCATCAGTGTTGTCTCCTCATCTTTCTACTCTATGAGGAGTTTCCAACAGAGGCCTTTCCACATTTTAACAACAGAAGTATAAAAGGTCTCTCAATGGAGTTACCACTAGAAAGAAGGTCACCAAATCAAGAAATAACTGCATAGGAATTTGTGTGAATAGGAATCCTTTGAGTGAATGTGAAGCCGCTGAGATTGGGGTTTGTTCTTCTAACAGCAGTATTATTTTCCCTAGTACATTACTAACCTCATTTTAAATCCACTTACTTTAAAAATATTATTCCCTTTGTGGTGAACCTAAAGTGTTCCTCTACTATTCCCATCTAGCTTACACCTTCACCCATCTGCCCAAAGGCGTATTTCCTCTTTGTCTTCAAAATTTATATCAAGGTGTGTTTTTAATTTATTTCCTTAAATGTAATGCAAAGTTGAATTTTTAAAATTTTCAAGTAAGCTAATCATTTGGAAACAATGTTTTCACAACTACTCCATGTAATAGTGGTATTTTAAAGTGGTGTGAGGTGCAAATACTGTGGTCTTGTGTTGAAGATTGCTTCTAACTTCTATTTACATATAGTATAATTATTATTCTGTTTTAAAATTTTCTTAAAAATGTAAAAAAAAAATAAGTGAAGCTTATATTTCAAAAAATGTCCTCACTATATTCTTCATTCCTTGATAACTCCATCTGTCTGAAAATTATATCTAATCTCTTTTACAAATACAGGCATAGTTGTTGAGATTTCCCTATACTTACACTTCTGTAAAGTAATAAGGTCATCTTTCAGAATACTCTGCCATAAAACTTTTTCCTGCTGTTCGAGTATTCACAAAAATATATTTATTAAAACATAAGAGAAAATAATAAGTGTTCTACCTGTTAAGACCCTTAATTTGAAGTAAAGCTAATGCAGATTCAACTTCCCTTCTGTCATTTAATGCCAGTGTAATTTAAGAGAATTTGTTAATTTTGGGTCTCTCACTTGTATAGCAGAAATAAAAATAAAACAATTATTTGCGTGAGGTTATATAAATATGATAATCTAAAATATTTATATAATTCCTAGAATATATAAATAGGTAATTAATGATTATTATGATTATATTTTATGAATTTTTTTTAATTTTCATAAAAGTATATAATTGAAACTAGCTGTCAATTGAACAAGAACTCAGATTCTCTTTTCCCCAGCACAAGGGATAAACAATCTTTTACAATGAGTATAAAGTCTCTATCATTTCTAAACAGCCTTGCTGCCAATAATGTAACACAAAACAAAAATATTAAAATATGTGCAATGGGTTAATTAAATGGGTTGAATTTATTGTGGATATATAAATAGCTCTTCCTTTCACTTGGTTATCTCAAATCAGCCTTTTCCACTCCTGTAATGTCACCTTGGGCAGATCTTAAAGTTTTCTGCCTAGTCTGAGGTATTGCAAAACATTTTCTAGCACAAAGTTAAACTCTAGTCTCACCCTGATTTATATTTTTCCCTCCTCAAGTCAGATAACAAATTTGATACTGGCAGTACCTGAACAGGTATATATTCACTATAATTCTCTCCATCTGCTGGCTTTTACAGAGTTCATTGAGAGGAAGGGAAACAATAAAACAGGTATGGTTTCTCTGGAGGCTCAGATGGTAAAGAATCTGCCTACAATGCAGGAGACCCAGTTCCATCCCAGGGTTGGAAAGATCCCCTGGAGAAGGGAATAACGACCCACTCCAGTATTCTTGCCTGGAGAATCTCATGGACAGAGGAGACTGTCGGGCTCTGTGGGGTCACAAAGAGTTGAACAGGACTGAGCAATTAATACTTTCCTGATAAACAGAATAGCAGTCTCCCAAAGATGCCCACACCCAAATTCTCAGATCTTAAAACAGTAAGACTTACATGACAAAACGTATTTTGCAGATATGACTAAGGTGACAGACTTTGAAATGAGATTGTCCTGGATTGTCTGAGTGGACCCAATCTGATCAAGTGAGTCAAATAAGCAGAGAAACTTTCCCATCTATGATCAGAGATGCCCTGAAAGAACAAGGTCAGAGAAACAATATGAGGATTTTATGCTCAGTTCCTGGTTCTGAGATGCAAGGGATTATGTGAGAAGGCTGCACAAAGGCTTCTAGGAGAAATGGGCTGCCTCACACTGACTGCAGGTAAGGAATCAGAGACTTCAGATTGCTGAACAGAACTGAATTATGCTAATGTGTGAATGACCAAGAAGATAAATTCTCTTCTAGCCTCCAGGATAGTCTGTTGACACCTCAATTTCAGTCTGGTGATATTCATAAGTATTTCTGATCTGGATAACTGTAGGATCACAAATATGTGATATTTATGATGTGATATGATATATTCACATATCATATGTGATATGAAATAATTGTTATAGCAGCAATAGAAAACAAAGGATAACAAATATAGCTCATGCTCTTTATAATTCTCTGTACAGCATGCATCCAAATTCTGAATTGCCTGGGGATGCATTTTTGAGTTTTCAGAGTCCTCAGTGGTGGTCTGTGCTTCAGAGCTCCCTAACATGCTGCAGTATTAGGCAGAAAATTCTTGACCATAATCCTTCGACTCATTCCAGAGTAGTATGCTGGATTTATGGGGCCCCTCACCCTTGTTGGCTGCTTTCTTGAGAACTCTCATCAAAATTACTTGAACCTGGGTATTTCCTAATAAAGCCATGTTATCTACAGGCAACCCTAAACTGCTCAGCCCTTCATAAACCAGGGGTAGAGAGGCTGCCTGAGCTCCAGTGATGCACTCTTGCTTTTCCACATGGGAATAGTTGGTGTCACATAAAGGTGAGGAAGAGGGTGGATAAAAGAAATGTCAAGATGGGTAGCTCTTATAGACTTACAAAATCCATGCTTCCCTTTCCTGAAAAACTCTACTCTTATGTAGGCTAGTTTCAGGGAGTTTAGAGTGGGTACTGCTCACTAATATGAATTTGCATCTTATATTAACTTAGAAACACCTTTATCTTTATATTCAGTGCCCATTTTTCTCAAACAATATGTGTGTGTGTGTATATATATATATATACATACATATATATATATAGTTGTTGTTTATTTGCTAAGCTGTGTCTGACTCTTTGTGACCCCGTGGGCCATATATAACCTGCCAGGTTCCTCTGTCCATGGGATTTTCCAGGAAAGAATACTTGAGTCGGTTGCAATTTCCTTCTCCCAGGGGATCTTCCCAACCCAGGGATCTAACCTGTGTCTCCTTCATCTTCTGCATTGGCAGATGGATTCTTTATCCCTGAGCCACCTAGGAAGTGTGTATACACACACACACACACACACACACACACACACACACATATATATACACACTCCTATATATATATATATATATATATATATATATATATATATATATTAGAAGGCAATGGCACCCCACTCCAGTACTCTTGCCTGGAAAATCCCGTGGACAGAGGAGCCTGGTAAGCTGCAGTCCATGGTGTTGCGAAGAGTCAGACACGACTGAGCGACTTCACTTTCATTTTTCACTTTCATGCATTGGAGAAGGAAATGGCAACCCACTCCAGTGTTCTTGCCTGGAGAATCCCAGGGATGGGGGAGCCTGGTGGGCTACCGTCTGTGGGGTCGCACAGAGTCGGACATGACTGAAGCAACTTAGCAGCATATATATATAATATATGTATATGTATATCTGCATTTAACTTCATTATATTAATATGGATTTTTGTGTATTTTAAAGCTAAAATTAAATTAGATATAGCTATCTGATTCCTTTTTTTTTTTTTTGTATTCGCCTTAGTTTTCTCAGTGGCTACACAGGCTAGGTGTAGATGCTGCCACTAAACACTGGCAGTGAAACACTAATATGAAACCCAGTTCTCTCCCTGGCGTCTTATTCTGCAAGCTCTTCCTCTAGTTAACAAAAACAAGAATATGTACTCCAGGGGCTTTCCCTAGGTTCAGAGATGGGATACTAAAAATTGTCAGGTGTCTTCAGGGACAACACAGACTTACTGAAGGAGGAGTTAGAAAATCAAAACCATCGTTGCCTCCTTGAAGCAGAGCCATATGAATGCAAGAACCATTGGAAACTGTTAAGCAATTTTCACATTTTCATTAACAGAAAAAGTTCTCACTTCGTAGGGAAAAGCCTTTCTGGGAAGCTGGAAAGAATGAAAAGAACATGGATTATATGAATCAAAGTGATAAGAGCTACTGTTTTAGGCTTAGACAAATCTTTTTGTCCATGATACTCCCTGCTTGTATACCATATTACAGAAAATGGAAAGAGTCACTTTAAGAAAGCTGAATCCAGGTTTTCATCAATTTTTCCCATGAGCTTTTCTCTTTGGCATAAATGAGAGAACCCACATAAATATTACTCATATGTCTTTTTATTATAAAAATTGAATTGTTAAGCTATTTTTTCATTATCTACTGCTACAGGATGACTACAATGGAACTCAGTAATACAATTTTCAAAGACTGTAATAAACTTGTCACATGAATGGATGATGTAAAAATTCCATTTCATTGGTTTTAAGATTTTCATAGGTTTCTTGTCTAGGAAGAAACCAATATTAGCACTGCTGGGAATCAAACTCCCTACTTGAAAGAACAGTAGAAACAGTGGCAAAAACTGTGGAAAGACTGAACATGAAAGGGAAAGATTTAGAGAATCAATCAAAAGGAAACTGTCCAACATTCTCTCCCTGAAGAGAAACCAGCATATAAACCTGTTGTCTTTATTGCCTAGCTTGGAGCAGCACTCTCAGTGGGTTGAAACTTTGTTTACTTTTTTTATTCTTTCCATCTTTCTACCTGCAGCTAATTCCTGGCAGGATGCCATCAGGGTATTTAAACCCTTTTAGATCTCTGCCAGAAGAGAAAGAGCAGTTGACCGTGTTGAAATAAATATTATTAAAACATCTTTCATGTGAAGCAAGCCTAGAAACATTCAGGGAAGAAGGATAAGTAATTTGGAAGAAAAAATGACAAATTTTCAAGGTTCTATAATTTGTAGTCCTTAAGAATAACTAAACAATGTCTATATAATTAGGGTTATGTTAGGCTAAATTTGAATAATGGAGTATTAAGGCTTTAAGCATCATGGAAAAAATCATGAAATAGTTTCTCATTCTTTTGTTAGTTTTCTACAGAATAATTAAGATATGTTAAAACAGTCCTTCATATATATATGTGTGTATATAAACATAAACATATATATATATATGGATATGAGGTATTGTTACTCTAAGAAAGCCACACCTATTGCCCTATATGAACCTGTGCTATTATTCCACTATAATAAAGTTTAAAAATTATTCACACTGCACTTCAATATCCAAAAACATTGAGTTTGCTTTTTTTTTTTTTTTCCCCTATGCTGCAAATAATTTTTTGTGACACCACCACTCCAGATAACTCCTTGTTGGCAGTGGTAGAACTTCTACAATTAGCAATTAACTATGTCTGAAGTCTTTTTGGTTTAAGAAATGTATCCTTTCAGTTTAAACAATACTTTTCATATAAATGGTAGACATTTTCAACTCCAGATCTTGCAAGGATTTGGTCTAAGTTATATACTGCTCCCTCTTACAGTATTAAACCAATGTTTAATCTTAATGTCTATATTTGTTCCTTTTGTTCACAGAGCAACACATTAGTCTCTGATCTGGATTTACAAAAAGAGCTTTACTTCTTCTTTCGGGAACATTGTCTTGTAAAGGGATCAAAAAAGTCACAACCAATCAATGATATCTTATTCTAAGTGATATATATGTTCTTTTCTTGAGTTCACTCTTGAAGAAAGACACAAGCAATTGATTTAAGGGCAGAGCTGGGGTAATTTAAATTTATCAGCTAAATGTAGTGCCTGCATACTCACTCTGCCGTGTCTGACTCTGTGACCCCGTGGACTGTAGCCTGCCAGCCTCCTCTGTCCATGGAATTTCCCAGGCAAGAATACTGGAGGGGGTTGCAACTTCCTCTTCCAGGGGATTTTCATGACCAGGGATCGAACCCAAATCTCCTGCATCTCCTGCATTGGCAGGTGGATTCTTGACCACTGAGCCACTAAGAAGCCTTTTCAATGTAGTAAATTTCATTGTAATTATCTTTTTCTCATCCTGAACAAAAGGAAATAGAAACGTTGTTATGTTTAAAAAATATTATTCTATTCTATCCCAGAAAGTGGGAAGGTGTTAAAAATAGTACATAATACAGCCTATATAACACTAGGAAAAAAATAAGAGCATTTAAATTCAATTATTTTTATTGCACTTCAGAGAATATCTATTTCAGGTGAGTCTTAATAGCTATTTAGGAAAAATATGAATCTAGTAGATGAATACAAATAATATAGCCACTGGAGTACTTATCCACCTTTTAACTGTTTTCTGAAGTTTGGTATTTTATTTTCAAAGCAGAGATATTCTTATGGCAGAGGTTCTGGCGGCAAAATATAAGGAAGGAATATGATATTTTTTCATTAAATCATATGTGTAAGGACTTCGGGTTGAAAATGGAAGAGTAGGAAGATCCTGAGCTCACCTCCTTCCATTATTATTGTTGATCACTCAGTAAGTCACATCTGACTCTGTGACGCCATGGACTGTAGCACCCTAGGCTTCCCTGTGCTTCACCATCTCCCAGAGTTGGTTAAAATCTTGTCTCTTGAGTCAGTGATGCTATCTAACCATCTCATCCTCTGCCACCCCCTTCTCCTCCTGCTTTCAATCTTGCCCAGCATCAGGGTCTTTTCCGATGAGACGACTCTTCTCATCAGGTAGCTAAAAGTATTGGAGCTTCATTTTCAGCATCAGTCCTGCCAACGAATATTCAGGATTGATTTCCTTTAGGATAGACTGGTTTGATCTTCTTGCTCTCCAAGGGACTCTGAAGAGTCTTCCCCAGCATCACAATTTGAAACCATCAATTTTTCAGCACTCAGTCTTCTTTATGGTCCAAGTCTAGCATCCATACATAACTACAGGAAAATCCATAGCTTTGACTATACAGACCTTTGTTGGCAAAGTGATGTCTTTGGTTTTTAGTATGCTGCCTAGGTTTGTCATGGCTTTTCTTCTAAGGAGCAAGCAGGTCTTCTAATTTTGCAGCTGTGTTCCAGTCCATTTTAGTTCACTGATTTATCATATGTCAATGTTCACTCTTACCATCTCCTGCTTGACCATGTCCAATTTAGCTTGATTGAGGGACATAATATTCCAGGTTCTTATATAATGTCATTCTTTACAGCATCAGACTTTACTTTCACCACTAGATGTACCCAAAACTGAACCCAGCCACATTCTTTCTGGAGCTATTAATAATTGCCGTCCACTCTCCCCCACTGGTGTACTGGACATCTTCTAACCTGGGGGGCTCATCTTTCAGTGTAATATCTTTTCATCTTTTTCATACTGTTCATGTTCATGTGGTAAGAATATTGGAGTCGTTTGCCATTCCCTCCTCCAGTTGACCACATTTTGTCAGAACTCTTCACTATGATCCATCCATTTTGGGTTGCCCTGCATAGCCTGGCTCATAGCTTCATTGAGTTATGCAAGCCTCTTTACCACAAGAAGGGTGTGATCCATGAAGAGGCACTTCTTCCCATAGGCACACAAATCTACAACTACATATTGAATCACTATTTCTGAGAACCAGCTGAAGACCAGAAGAATTGATCTTTTACAACCAAGCCTATAAAGAAAAGGCCACACCTAGATGGGTAGAAGCAGAGAGGTGGACTACCCGAGGAGTGACATTTCAAGCCCGTGTTGAGCTCCCCATCCTAGGAGACCTACATTGCAACAATGAGCCCTCATAACATCTGACTTTGAAAACCAGCAGAGCTCATGTTTGGATGAGAGAGCTATTCTAAACTGAGACACTGAGACTCCGTTCTTGAAGGGCTCATATGAAAACTCACTCTCTCTAAGCTCTAGGGAAGTGGCAGCAACTTAAAATGCACCCAGGTCATACAACAAGAAGATCCCTTGACTAATTTTAGAGTATATATCAGAAGGGAAGAGAGCACATGGAATGAAAGGACTGATGGAGCCTTTTTTTAATTTTTTGACTTTTCTTCCGCCTGCTAGGTATGGCACTGGCAGGAGGAATTTCTTTCCTTCTCCATCAACCTGGCTAACACTATGTGCCCTACCTTGCCATTTTGCTTTGTTACTAGAACCACCCAAACCACTTGTTCAGCCCAACTGTATATCACCCAACCAGTGGGTGGCCCCAGCTGAAACTGGTGCTCCTCCAAACAGGTGCTCCTGTCCCTGGAGCCAGTCCACATACTAGCACACCTTCCTCCAAAGCCATGGTTGGGCCTGTGGCCAGTCACACCTGGGGCCAGCCCCAGACGTCAGCACCCCCACAGCAGTTGCAGCTGGGGTCATAGACATATAGACCAGGGACAAGTCCCACCCAGCAGTGAGCCCAGAGCAAACAAAGCTCAACCACAACAGGATTTCACACACATGAAATACCCCTGGGGTACCTGGCTTTGGACCCCATGGACACCTTCTACATAAGGACACTGTTTCAAGAACTGGATATGTAGCTAATATACCGAGCAGGTAGAAACAAAAACAGAGAATTAGAAAAATGAGGAAACAAAGGAATAACTTCCAGATGAAATTAGAAGACAAAAACCTCTCAGAAAAAGAACTAAACTAAATGGAAACCAGTCATTTACTTCATAAAGAGATCAAAGTAACAGACATAAAAGTGCTCAGTGAACTCAGGGAGGAGAAAGGATGAACTCAGTGAGAGTATCAACAAAAAGACAGAATTAAAGAAAAGAAAATCAGACTGAAAAATACAGTAACCGAAATTTTAGAATATTGTAGAGGGATATTAACAGCAGATTGGATGATACAGAAGAATGGATCAGCAATCTGGAAAACAAGGTAGCAAAGTTGACCTAATTACAGCAGCAAAATATTAAAATAAAACAGAACAAAAATGAGGATAGTTTAAGGGATTCCTAAATTAAGATAAATCATAGTTATATTAACATTATTGGAATCTTTGAAGGAGAAAAGAGCAAGTGACAGAAAAAAAAATATTTGAAGAAATAATTACTGAAAACTTCCCTAACTTGGGGAAGGAAACACGTATCCAAGTCCAGGAAGTACAGGGAATCTTAAATAAGATGAACACAAAGAAGCCCACACTAAAGCACTTTATAATTAAATTGGCAAAAATTAAAGAGAAAATCTTAAAAGTAGCAAGAAAAAAGCAAGTAGTTACATACAAATGTCCCCGCATAGGACAATCAGCTGACTTTTGAGCAGGTATAGCTATACTTAAATCAGTCAAAAAAGATTTTAAGGCAAAAAGAGTAATAAGACAAAGGACATTATATGATTATCAGAGTGTCAATACATCAAGACATATAATAACTGTAAATATATGTGCACCCAACGTTATTCACAATAGCCATATGGAAACCACCTGTCAATGGGTGAATGAATAAAGAAAATTTGCTATATATACATATGATGGAATATTATTGAGCAATAAGAAAGAAGGAAATCCTGTCATTTGCAACAATATGAATGAACCTTGGGGGTATTATGTGAGGTGAAATAAGTCAGAGAAAGACAAATACTGCATGAGGTCACTACTATATGGAATCTGTAAAAGGTGAACTTATAGAAACAAATATCAGAGTTGTGGTTACCAGAGATCAAAGGCTTGGGGAAAATGGTGAGATGTTGTTTAAATGGTACAAAGTTTCAGATATAACATAAATGAGTTCTGAGGATCTAATTGGGTTCATAATTAATGATGCTGTGATTTATATAGTTGACCTTTGACAACTTGATTGACTGCATGGGTGCACTTATAATTGGGTTCCTAAAGCACATATACATATTACAGTTCTATACAATCTGAGTTTGGTTGAATCCATAGATGCAGAATTGCTGACACAGAAGTAAAGTTTTATGTGGACTTTCAACAGTGTGGGGCTGCAGTGCCCCCAACTTTGCGCTGGTCAAGGGACAACTGTACTTAAAAGTTGCTTAGAGAGTATATCTTAAATTTTCTTATTTTAGAAAGGAAATGGTTATTAGGTGACAAGATGTATATTGTACTAGTACTATAGGAGTAATCATTTTACAACGTATGTGTTTCAAATCAGCATGCTTAAATTTTAAACTTACACAATGTTATATGTCAATTATGTCTCAGTAAAGATGAGAAAAATTGTCAAAAATTAGAAATTAAAATAGAATAGCATCCCATTACCAGAAGACAATCAACAAGTATTTTATTTTCTTCTATTCTATTTTTCCTCTGTGTTTGCTACAAAAATTTACTTCTTTTACCACGATCTGTTTCTTGTCATTAGTCTCATAGAATGTTTCAAAAATGATGCTCCATGTGTCTTAATGGGTATATAATTTCCATTTAGGTTGATAAAACAATTTGGAAATAAAAAATGGTGATGTTTGCAGAACATTGTGAATGTAATTGATACCACTATATTGTTTGGTTAAAATGCTAAAAATGATAAATGTAATGTTATATATGACCAGTGCATTCTCTTGGCAAAAGTCTATTAGTCTTTGCCCTGCTTCATTCCGTATTCCAAGGCCAAATTTGCCTATTACCCCAGGTGTTTCTTGACTTCCTACTTTTGCATTCCAGTCCCCTATAATGAAAAGAACATCTTTTTTGGGTGTTACTTCTCAAAAGTCTTGTAGGTCTTCATAGAACCGTTCAACTTCAACTTCTTCATCATTTCTGGTTGGGACATAGATTTGGATTATTGTGATATTGAATGGTTTGCCTTGGAAATGAACAAAGGTCATTCTGTCATTTTTGAGACTGCATCCAAGTACTGCATTTCGGACTCTTTTGTTGCCCGTGATGGCTACTCCATTTCTTCTAAGGGATTCTTGCCCTCAGTAGTAGATATAATGGTCATCTGAGTTAAATTCACCCATTCCAGTCCATTTTAGTTCACTGATTCCTAGAATGCTGACGTTCACTCTTGCCACATCCTGTTTGACCACTTCCAATTTGCCTTGATTCATGGACCTAACATTCCAGATTCCTATGCAATATTGCTCTTTACAGCATCGGACCTTGCTTCTATCACGTCACATCCACAACTGGCTATTGTTTTTGCTTTGGCTCGATCTGTTCATTCTTTCTAGAGTTATTTCTCAACTGATCTCCACTATCATATTGGGCACCTACCGACCTGGGGAGTTCCTCTTTCAGTATCCTATCATTTTGCCTTTACATACTGTTTATGGGGTGCTCAAAGCAAAAAATACTGAAGTGGTTTGCCATTCCCTTCTCCAGTGGACAGTTCCAGAAAAACATCTATTTCTGCTTTATTGACTATGCCAAAGCATTTGACTGTGTGGAAAACTGTGGAAAATTCTGAAAGAGACGGGAATACCAGTCCACCTGACCTGCCTCTTGGGCAACTTATATGCAGGTCAAGAAGAAACAGTTAGAACTGGACATGGAACAACAGACTGGTTCCAAATAGGAAAAGGACTACATCAAGGCTGTATATTGTCACCCTGCTTATTTAACTTATATGCAGAGTACATCATGAGAAACTTGGCTGGAAGAAGCACAAGCTGGAATCAAGATTGCCAGGAGAAATATCAATAACCTCAGATATGCAGATGACAGAAAGTGAAGTGGAACTAAAAAGTCTCTTGATGAAAGCGAAAGAGGAGAATGAAAAAGTTGTCTTAAAGCTAAACATTCAGAAAAAGAAGATCATGGCAACTTGTCCCATCACTTCTTGGCAAATAGATGGGGAAACAGTGTCAGACTTTATTTCGGGGGGCTCCAAAATCACTGTAGATGGTGACTGCAGCCATGAAATTAAAAGACGCTTACTCCTCGGAAGGAAAGTTATGACCAACCTAGATAGCATATTCAAAAGCAGAGACATTACTTTGCCAACAAAGGTCCATTTAGTCAAGGCTATGTTTTATCCAGTAGTCATGTATGGATGTGAGAGTTGGACTGTGAAGAAAGCTGAGCACTGAAGAATTGATGCTTTTGAACTGTAGTGTTGGAGAAGATTCTTGAGAGTCCCTTGGAATGCAAGGAGATCCAACCAGTCCATTCTGAAGGAGATCAGCCCTGGGATTTCTTTGGAAGGAATGATGGTGAAGCTGAAACTCCAGTACTTTGGCCACCTCATGCGAAGAGTTGACTCATTGGAAAAGACTCTGATGCTAGGAGGGATTGAGGGCAGGAGGAGAAGGGGACGACATTAGATGAGATGGCTGGATGGCATCACCAACTCAACGGACGTGAGTTTGAGTGAATTCCAGGTGTTGGTGATGGACAGGGAGGCCTGGTGTGCTGCAATTCATGGGGTCGCAAAGATTTAGTCATGACTGAGCAACTGAACTGAACTGAATGTTATTTATTTATTTATTTATTTATTTTTTTGGAATGGAATTTTTTTTATTTTTTATTTTTTTTACTTTTTTTTGGGGGGGGGGTTAATTTTAAAATCTTTAATTCTTACATGCGTTCCCAAACATGACTCCCCCTCCCACCTCCCTCCCCATAACATCTCTCTGGGTCATCCCCATGCACCAGCCCCAAGCATGCTGTATCCTGCGTCAGACATAGACTGGCGATTCGATTCTTACATGATAGTATACATGTTAGAATGCCATTCTCCCAAATCATCCCACCCTCTCCCTCTCCCTCTGAGTCCAAAAGTCCGTTATACATATCTGTGTCTTTTTTGCTGTCTTGCATACAGGGTCATCATTGCCATCTTTCTAAATTCCATATATATATGTTAGTATACTGTATTGGTGTTTTTCTTTCTGGCTTACTTCACTCTGTATAATCGGCTCCAGTTTCATCCATCTCATCAGAACTGATTCAAATGAATTCTTTTTAATGGCTGAGTAATACTCCATTGTGTATATGTACCACAGCTTTCTTATCCATTCATCTGCTGATGGACATCTAGGTTGTTCCCATGTCCTAGCTATTATAAACAGTACTGTGATGAACACTGGGGTACATGTGTCTCTTTCAATTCTGGTTTCCTCGGTGTGTATGCCCAGAAGTGGGATTGCTGGGTCATAAGGTAGTTCTATTTGCAATTTTTAAAGAAATCTCCACAGTGTTCTCCATAGTGGCTGTACTAGTTTGCATTCCCACCAACAGTGCAGGAGGGTTCCCTTTTCTCCACACCCTCTCCAGCATTTATTGCTTGCAGATTTTTGGATCGCAGCCATTCTGACTGGTGTGAAGTGGTACCTCATTGTGGTTTTGATTTGCATTTCTCTAATAATGAGTGATGTTGAGCATCTTTTCATGTGTTTGTTAGCCATCCATATGTCTTCTTTGGAGAAATGTCTAGTTAGTTCTTTGGCCCATTTTTTGATTGGGTCGTTTATTTTTCTGGAATTGAGCTGCATAAGCTGCTTGTATATTTTTGAGATTAGTTGTTTGTGAATGTTATATATATAATTTTTAACAACAATAAAAGTATATTAAAATCAATCAGGCATTTCTTAATTAAATGTAAAGTCAATGTTTATGAATAAATACTACACATAATTCTAATATGCATAGATGGTAAGATCCAGACTTGATAATCAGAAACTGATTACATTGAGAAAATTTCTTGATTATTACATTTTCTCATACATGAATTCAGTAGAGGTTTCTTTCCAAATTTCTCCTTGATAGGAATAGTTCTTGTAGCTGGGTCATTTGAGATGGGTTGTTATATCTCCTAAGGGCATCAAGGTTTAATGCCACCTCTTTCATTTCCTCAGAAGTGTTTCAAGGATATGCATGGTTCACTCAGTGTAATGATCTGGGACAATGGGAATGTGCACATCCTGTTTTGTGGCTGCCTGCAAATGAGACATTCATGAGTATTTTGATATTCATGAGTAAAATGAGCCAAGTACCACCATCTCCCTTCTTACAGAAAGCTTCTATGTATAAATAGAGTCAATTCAGACATGTGTTTTAATAGACTGTATACGTGTCCTGAATCTACTTTAAAAGGTGAACGCCGAGCAGAATCATTTCCTAGCATTATATCTTAATCAAGATTTATTTATTTTTTTCTACTTTAAAGCATTTTAATGGCTTTCTGTCAATATACCAATGAATCTGATATTGCCAGCTACCATTATCCTATGAAAGAAATATAGATTAGGAAATAATCATAGGATTGCTTTTTATTGCACTTTGCAAAAAAAAAAAAAAACTAAATTAATCAGAAATAGCTTTGAGGTTAAAAAAATATGAGGCATATGGTAATATAATATCATGGTTTATGTTTGTCTGTTTTTACAATAAAACTGGAACTAATGTAAGATCTGGAATAGAACTATTCTAGGATCACAGAAAATCAGAGTCTGAATGATTTTGAAAGCAATCTCCCTATTTTTAATCTAGTATTTTTCAAATTACATTTTTATTTTTCCAAATTGAGGAAAGGAAATATATAGCATGACAGCAATAACTTGCAAATTAAGTATATTTTACAAATTCTTTTAACTTTATAGTGAATGCAGTTTAATTTGCTTCCACAAAAATTATAAAATAAGAGTTTGCTCCTTTCTTATTTGGGAGAACTTATTAACATAAATGAACAAGGATTTAATGTTTAATTTAATGTCTAAGAAACAAATATATTCTACACAATTCTTCTGTTAACCTGTGATTTCTAGTTTCTTATCATCTCCCGCTGCTCCTGATTTTAATGTCAAATTCTAGATGAACTAATACATACCAAGATGTCTTTCAGAAATTAAATATTTTATATATCCATTGAAAACCACAACACACTATATATGGCGTGTTTAACTTGCTGTTTGAGAATTTAAGTTTAGAAATCAGATGCAGGGCTTACCATTTAAATGAATGACCTTGGGAAAGTTGAGTTAATCTCTTCGCCTCACTTTAGTCATTTGTAATGAAAAACAATAAGAGGACCTATGAAAACAAAGAATCATTTTGCTGTGATTTTTCATCATGGGTGTTCATATGGGTATGCATGTGTGTGTGTGTGTGTGTGTGTGTGAATGTGTGTGTGTGTATTTAACAATAAATACTTAAAAACTATGATATAATATGAGGCAATTTTGTAGTATAGTTAATTATTTCAAAGAAAAATATGACAGCAATACCAACAGATACTCTATTCACTTAGACAATTGGGAAATGAATAAAAGATAAAAATGAATTCAAGTCCTTACAACTAATACTTTCACAGGTCTCTGCTTTAATGATATCATGACTCTTAAGATATAAAGCATTTCAAAAAGGACTTTTTAAAAATGTATACCTATGGCTGATTCATGTTGAGGTTTGACAGAAAACAGCAAAATTATGTAAAGCAATTATCCTTCAACAAAAAATAATTCTAAAAAAGAAGAAAAAAATGTATTTTTATAAAGAAATGAAACTAGTGCTACTCTTTACTATGCTGTGAAATGTTAACACTTTTGTGGAAGAGGTGTCCTGAAAATTATGGAATGCTTAGGAAAACATTTATTGTCTTCTTCAATGATTTAGATTGTTTGGGCTTGGCAAATTAAACCTATTCTTGGAAAATAAATCCATGTGAACATTCCGACCATTGTCTGGAAGTATAAATGGACCTTGAGTACTGTGTTAGTCACTCAGTCGTGTCCAGCTCTTTGAGCCCGCCAGGCTCCTCTGTCCATGGAATTCTCCAAGCAAGAATACTGCAGTGGATAGCCATTCCCTTCTTAAGGGGACCTTCCCAACCCTGGAAGAGAACCTGGGTCTCCTGCATCATAGGCAGATTCTTTATTGTCTGAGCCACCAGACCTCATGTGGGTATAAATTAACATAATCTTTCGCAGTTCAAATATTTTAGCCATGAAATTATATCTCTAGGTGATATAAAAAGATATTAGTCCAATCAATGTTTCTAATGAAAATTTCAAAGTTATATGAGTAACTTTACATAAATTATTATATATCCATTCTATGGAATATCTTGCTACTTTTATAAACAAGGGACTGGGGTTAGATATACTTAGCCGTGAAAAATTTTAAGCTTATTTTTAGGAGTCGAAAGCATATTTGAAGATAGTACAATGGTATTAGTCCAGTTATGTGCAAACTCACACACACACATACACATTCCAAAACTCTTACAGGTATTGCTATAGTATGTATATAAATGAAGATATAGATAAAGCATTTAGGAGACCATAGATATTACCTATGACATCTCTTACCTGCGCAGTAAGAATTGAGGATGGTAGAGATCAGTAAAGAATTTAATTTTATCCATGAATTTAAAATGTAAGAATAAAATACTACAACTGGCTGTAGAATATTTTATTCAGAAGTTCTCATTGTTATTTGGTCATAGAAAAGGGTTCAGAGCAAGAAAAGAAAATCCATGTCCTAGGAATTTAATAGCTTTTTTTGAGAGAGCAAACAGTCCTAGAACTGTGTTCATTTTGAGCAATCAAATATGAGCATCTATGGCCAATAGTTTGGAAATAAGATATGAAAAACCATTATGGTCACTGCTTGAGATAATGAAGAAGGAATTGAACAAAGACTGCAAGTGCTATGGAAAAAATAGACCTAACAGTGCTAGAGAAACACAGCTGCATCAATAAATATGAAACTTAGGGGAGATGCAATATTTTAAGTTTTCAAGAAAATCGACTGCATGTAAGACTATCTCTTTAAGAAAACTTACATTAATGGCCTCTATTTTATTCTAGTACATATTTCTTTAAGTGATACTTTAATTCCCTCAAATGCAACTTTGGGTACAAACCAGTTCTCATTTTATCCCAATGCTTATTAGAGTAGATACACAAAATATTCAAGATACTAGAATGAATTACTACAGTGTATTAACTAATTTTGTGGCTCAAATGTCAGGTTCTCCAGGTTTTAATCTAGGCTTTACATTTCTAACTTTGGGCAAGTTACTTGGTCAACATATTCAAGCAATGAACACTATAAACTCAAATAAATAATGTGTAGATGAGACACTATGTTTGTATTCATTATCTACTGCCACAATAATTGAGCAAAGAAAAACACTACAAAATCTAGTGGCTTGTAATAGAAGCATTTATTTCTCCTTGTCATTGCTGCGGCTCAGCTGAGATTCGACTGCAGACTGTGGCTCTGGTCTGTTTCATGTAAAGCCTTTCTCACAATCTTAGCAGGAAATCAAATTGGCAAGATTATTTGTATGAGTACAATGCAAATCCTTGCTTGCAGTACATGTTCTATCATGCTATTGCCAAAAGAAAATGATAAAGCTGAGTCTATTGCCAGTGGGAGGAGAATGTTAACACTTTGATGATGATGTAAGAAGAAAAGAGTAAATAATACCTAATAATACTTCATAATACCTAATAACCACACAGTACCCTCAAGTCCATAAATGTTTACAACTTTGCCATATAAAAACAATCTCACCTTCTTCCCAGAACACCCAAATTTCTTCACTTACAACATTAGGCTTAAAAAGTATGATGTTATATATTGGGTTGGCCAAAAAGATAGTTTGGGGTTTTCTATAAGAGCTTATGAAAATATTCAGATGAACTTTTTGGCCAGTTCAATATGTCAGGGTGAATGTGAATTCTCTTGATCTTATATAAATTTACACATGAATTTTCTGCTTCCCTCCCCAACACTCACAGACATTTACACATAGGACACTGGTGGTACAGAGACGTGATGATAATAGACAACCTTATCTTAAAAAAAAGGAAAAAAAAATATGATATACAGTATTTACTGATTCATAGCAATTCTGAAATCTCATTAGGTCAATGTTTACCATGTTCCTCTACATTGAGCATAGATCCTATTTCTCTTAGGTTCAACATTAGTCCTGGGAACTAACTCCCATGTCCAGTGCCTTCCACACTCTTGCCTCTACCTTCTTGTTCTTTTCTATAACTTCCTTGGCCACTTCTGGATAAGAAAATATGCTCTCTTGGGGGGAGGCAGTATTTTCAACCTAAATTCTGCTTTTAGAAAGTTGGGAATTGAGGTTTTATTTGTCATTTATTTATTTTTTTACATTTTTGAATATTTAAATATTTCTCTTTTTTTGGTATGGTTTCTGTCACGTTTGACAACAAAGGTCTTTCAAAAACAGTCTTTTAAAAAAGAAATTTGCTTTGGTTAATAGCAAATGTGATTTTGATGACATCTAAAACACTTAGATTGAAAACAGAGGAACAGAATTCCTCCATCCCACCAGTTGTACTGTGACCAGAACTGCATATTATTTATCAGAGAAGAGGCAAGAAATACACAGAAAATAAAAATAACAGTAGGATGTGTCTCCCATGAAAGTGAAAATGGTATAAAATACGTGTATTAATTTTCTGTCACTGCTATAACAAATTTGTTAGTGACAGAAAAGAAACACCCATTTATTAACTTATAGATTTGTAGGTATGAAGTCTTGACATAGTTCTCTGAAGCTAAAATCAAGATGTCTTTTTTGGAAGCTCTGAGAGATTATTATTTTATACCTGATTATTCACTTTGTTGGTAAAATTTATTTCCTTAAGTTTGTAAGGTGGCAGATATTTTCTTGCCATCTACCAGCTTAGGGCTATTCCCAGCTTCTAGAAGGTGCTCAAATTTCGTGACTCATGGTCTCTTTCTTGAACCTTTGAATTCAGCAAATACATCTTGTGTCGGAACCTCCCGGGCTGATGTGTCAACAATGCTAAATGATGATGTGCAAGCCACCCAGCGGGCTCTGCAGTGCTTCCCAAATATCCAAGCTTCCAATATGGAAGTGAAAACCTTGGCCAGTTTGAGGGAAGGAGCAGTTTCAGTACACTTTCCCAAAGGAAGTAAAGTCATAAGATTTATCACTTACCAATCCCTGGACAGGATGCAATTAGCTGGGGGAAGGGCAGTCCTCTGTCCCATGTCACAGGCAATCAGGAGACAGACAGCAGGAGAGCAAACATCTGTGACTGGACTTATACAGTGGTTGGGGCACAGGTCACTAATTTTTCATTGTTTCAGTTCTGAGTGGTTGTTTTTAAAGGAATCATGAGAAAAAAAAAAAAAAGGTGGGAATCCTATAGCGGGGTCCATATCTAAATATCCAGACTCTGGGTGCAAGTAGGGTTATCCTGTTGTAAAATGCCTAGACCGCAGCTCAAAAATGGCTTTCTCATCACAAAGTAAGTTCCTTATTTCAAATCTCTTTCTCTATTTCTCTCTTCCACTCTTCTACCTTCCTCTCCCACTTTCAAGGACCCCTGTGATTATATATACACTCCAAACAAGGATATTATCTCTAGTTTGAAGTCCTTATACTTAATTGCATTTCCAAGTTCTTTTCATCAAAAACTATAACACATCCAGACATAACACCAAGGTCTTCTTTGGGGTAGGAGTGGGGCAATTATACTGTCCACCATGGTATATGTAATATTATAAGAGAAGGCAATTCTTTCTTTAGAGTTGACACTCAGCTGCTTGGTAAAAATGTAAAAATAACATGGTTGCAGAATTTAAGACATGGTGATCTTTTTTATTTATTTATTTATTTATTTTTGCTAATTTAAGGAATGAGGATGAGAATTTTCACAGAGAAACTGGATTTATTTATATATTTTCAGTTGTTAACTTTTCTCAGAAATGTTTGGAGAAATGAATTACTCTTAAAATTGAAAGTAATATCCTGAGAAATAATACTGTTGGAAAAAAGGAAAACTGGTGAAATAAAAATTAGCTGAGGATTAGTGTCTCTGAACATGTACATACTTGCTTTCAAACTAAAATTTTTGCAAAGTTGCTTGATAGCAATAAATACAACCTTTTCTCAATGATTTTACAGTTCCTCTATGTATTTTAGCAATTTCTATGACTCTCGTATTCTTTTTGTTGTTGTAGATATGGTCTTCATATTTAGACAGAATTTAAAATTCAGCAACTTGTTGAAACTTTTGCTTTAGAAGCAGTGTAAAAAATTTTGATATTACCCCCTTCCTAAAAGAAAATCAGTAAAAACAGGCAATTTAGTGAAACAATTCACTAATATCACTTGATAGCAATAAAGAGAAATGCTAATTATTTCTAAAAGTTAATTACATGATACTCCAAATTTATAAAAAGAAAATGCCTATGCATAGTTATGATCAAATATTACAAAGTATTACAAAAATATCATACAAAATATAAGAAAATATTTATTCAAATAAACATATTTGAAGATACAGCTATCAATTTTCAAAGAGTTGATAGATTCTAGAATATAAGTAATTCTGGTCTTTCACAGATATTAAACTTAATCAATGTTGCCCAACTATATGCACCAGTAAATACCAAGGTTATATTTAAACTCTAAACTCCAAGATAAAAATCTTAAGTACCTAAAAATCAAGGTACAACCTAAAACTAAAATAGAATCTATAGTTACTCTAAATTAAAATGCATGACCATTAGGTAATACACAATGCACCAGTGTTAGTAAATTGTGTTAATGTCACAGTTGCCAAACTGCTCAGTTTTTAATAAAGAAAGAAAATCCACATGGAATTCATATACTGGTCTATTTGAAAGGCTGAATAGACGGGAAAACAATTTTTGTGTGAATGTATTGAATATTTTTCTAGGTGTGTGGTGAGCTCTTACAGAGACCAAGTTTTATAATCTGGGACAATTTAGGTTAATATGACTGAAATTGAAAGCAGAAGTAGAGCTTACAAATCAGATATAACATAATCCACAGATAATCAGATATCAGACAGTCTCTTTCCCCAGCTACCCATTTCCATCCATGTCATATTTAGCCACTTTCCATTGAGCTTCCTGAATATTCAATGAAACGACTGATCTTGAAGCTGAAGCTCCAATGCTCTGGCCACTTGATGCAAAGAACTGACTCATTGGAAAAGCCTCTGATGATGGGAAAGATTGAAGGCAGAAGAAGAAGGGGAGGACAGAGGATGAGATGGTTGGATGGCATCAGCGACTCAATGAATTTGAGCAAGCTCAGGGATTTGGTGATGGACAGGGAATCCTGGCATGCTGCAGTCCATGGGGCCCCAAAGATTCGGACAAGACTTAGTGACTGAACTATGAACAAAGTGATGATGTTGTCAAGGATGGTGGTTATTAATGAACTCAGTAAAATGAACTTTCCTTGACCAAGGCTGATGTTGCTAGAGCTGCTGTTGAGCATGACCATGTCCAGAGCAAAGACTTGACACGAAACACACTGTGGCTCACTTCCTAGGGTGTCAACTAGATATGAGGTTTTACATGGATCACATTGGAGAACTTCAATCATGGAAGGGGTAGTATATTTTTCCCACTGAAATAGACATTTTGCCTGGATATGCATTTGCTTTTTCTGCCAGTAACATTTCTGTCACACAGCATCGCTTCTAACTGAAGAATTCATTTACCATAAATTAAGGTCAGAATTGTGCTTCTTGTCATGAAATTCAATGATTTTACTGTATTCCTAATCAAGATGAAGCAGCTGATACGAAGGAATGGTGGGATAGTCTTTAATGATTCAGTGATGGAATCAAAATGAGGTTAATGTTCTATCCTACTGAGAAAAATCCTTTTCAATATGCTCAGAATCAAAGACCAACATTTAGTGTTGTCTCTACCAAAGCCAGGATTCACAGGACTAAAAACCAAAGGGTGGAAATGGGATGACTCCTCTTACTATTATCCTTTATCATACACCAGGTAGCATAGGTGGTAAAGAATCCGTCTGCCAATGTAGAAGACGCAAGAGACACAGGTTCGATTACTGGGTCAGTAAGATCCCCTGGAATAAGAAATGGAAACCCATTCCAGTATTCTTGCCTAGAAAATTCCATGGGCAGAAGAGCCTGGCAGTCCATGGGGTTGGAAAGACTCAGACACAACTAAACGCATGTGCACGTGTGCGTGTGCACGCACGCGCGCACACACACACACACACACACACACAATGTCTGCTTGACTACTTGTCCACTCTGAACACCTCATGTTGGTCAACCAAATGGCAAAGAGAGTGTTATACCAAGGTAAACATCTGACTACCAAGAAGAAATTATATTTCTACTACCCATCAGTGATAAGAGGAAATTTTGTTGGGCATGAAGGGTACACCTATTATTTGCATGCACTGGTTGTAATCATTAATGGAAAAGTACCCTAATAAGCAATTTTGCCAATGACTAAGACTCGTCAAGAAAGAATACTTAGGTCACCTAATTAGGCAACAAAACAGGACCAACAGGGTTCACAATTCAAGACAAAGGGTGTAGCAATCAGCAGGTATGATCATACATATCATAAATAAGTGATAACCATGTTACTGATGGCAGAAATTAGGATTTTATTAGTTGTACCTCTGCCTTATTTTCATATGGATATAATTGTAAATATATTAACCAGTTCTTTCCTTGTTTCTTTTATCCTCATCCATACCTTTACCATCTACACTAAAAATAAGTTTATAGTAGTTAACTTGAGATGATTAGACAGCATCATTAAATCAATGGGCGTTAGTCTGAGCAAACTCCAGGAGACAGTGAAGGACAGGGACGTCCGTTGTGCTACAATCCATGGGGTCTCAAAGAGTTGAACATGACTGAGCAACTGAATAACAACAACAAAAGCTAACATATTTGTTTCAACAATCCAAAGATAAGGATGTCCCTTTTATCAGCAAAATAAGTATCAGTGTAAGAATAAATTGACCTTAGGGGCATTGTTTCATCTTTTGAGGAGATGATTAGTGTATTTGTGATTTTATCAAAGATAACTGCATCATAAAGAGATTCCCTTAGACTAGGACAGTGAAAATGAGTTTCGAAGCATTGAGAATATGGGTGTAACATTGTATGAAGATGCATTTACAAGCATATATTATCCACCTATACATTTATGATATTGAAAACTATTTTATTTGGATTGATTTATTTTTCTGTTCATTATAATTTACTGATATTCAGTGAAACAGTTTTATTATTCTGGCAATAAATTTCTTCAAATTTAGATTTTTTTTTCTTTCTTGGACTTTCTTTTAAAAATGGTCTAGTTCTATGGTGGCTACTTGTATAGACAGGGGTTTATGCCAGTTTATTTTATTCTGTTGATTTTTCTGAACTTGTTTTGTATTACTATGTATGCTTTTGGCTGATGCATTTTATAAGGAACTCAGTTACTATATAATTTAATGTGTTTGCTGGTTAGTATTGATTAGTCACTATACTGTAGTGTAAATCTTAATCTACCAGGAAACTTGCTTGGTTTTGTCTCCTATTACATAACTTTATAAATTAGTACCTGTGAATGTCTCTTCATCTAAACTTTTATGTATATTGGTTGATAGTTCAGTATACAAACTTAGATATTCCTACTGAATTCTAGTAGGCAGGCAGTCTGTTTGTAAGGAAAAATTTCCAAGAACAATGCCCTTGAAATATCTTTCAAAATTTGCATAATGAAAACTACTTGTTTTGTACTGCTGGGATGCATATTAAATGACACCATAACTTACATCAAAACTGCATTTTACATAAGTAGTTTAGCATCAGGAAAAATAAAATTATTAGTTATACAGATCATAAACCAATAATGGAATAAGCATGATAATTCATACAAATCAATATTCTGTTAATTTTAAGGGTGAAGGTTTAGCACAATGGAGCTTTTGTGTATAACAGGATTTTTCTAATTAATGAATTGGGGAATGACATGGGTGACAGCACCATGCTTATTCACTGAACGGTTTTTCATGCATTTCTTTGCATCTTTGTTATGAGTTTCTCAAGTATCTCACTAGTAAGAATCTGTCTGCCAATGCTGGAGACGCAGGAGATGAGGGTTCAATCCCTGGGTCATGAAGATCCCCTGGAGTAGGAAATGGCAACCCACTCCAATATTCTTGCCTGGAAAATTCCATGGACAGAGGAACCTGGAAGGCTGAAGTCTGTGGAGTCGCAAAAAGCTGAACTTGACTTGAGACAAGCATGCACGCATACACCTGTGTTATAATGCATGATACATCTAAACAGAAAAATTGTATATAAGAAAGCACACAAATTACCCTGGGAATAATGAAAATCAAGAGTTATTATTTCTATTACTACTAAGGATAAATTAGTAATGGCTGCAATTTTATATTTTAAATTTATTTGTATTTGGGTCATATAACTTTATTAATATCTCTGAGAATGTATCATCATATCAATATTTTCTCATTGATTTAAAAGATACAGTACAATACAAATAATTAATTTATATTAAATTTATAATCATTCTCACATGTATACTGATGTTATACATATGAAACATGCTATTTTATATAGTACTATATATTGTATATATAATACTGCACATTTTATTGAGTTATTTTCTCTAACTTACTCATTAAGAAATTATAACAACTAAAATTCAGGAAATTATTGTGCAGAATGAGCTTATTTTAGAATTGATATTTCCTTCCTTTAATATCTTCGTTTATTTTAAATTTCTTAATAAAGCTTTCTAAAGATATAGCTATCTCATCATCTAATACAATATACTGAATCATTTTCCCATAATACATTTGAAAGTATTTCTTTTCCATTTTAGCACTTCAATAAGACAGCTTAGAAAACTTGAAAACTCTACTTAAGAAAACTATGGGGATCATTATTTTAGAGCAGATTTATAGTGTTTTATTTAAATTATTGCTTAGAGATAGTTCATTTTAAAATAGAAGTAGAATATCTGACTCATATAAATTATATAAAATCAAAGCTATTAGAATTAGAACCTGTCTTAAAAGACTGTCTCAATCAGTGCCCTCAACTTAATGCTGAGAAAAGCAAGGTCCAAAGAGACAAACTGATTTTCATAAAGTGAAAAAACTTAACTCTAACTGAATAAAATTTTCTTAAAATGATATCTTGCTTAAGTGACCCTTGATGTTTCCTGAGTCTGCAGTAATATTCAATTCCTTGAATTTAATTTTTTAAAATAAATTCTCTGAGAAGTCACAGAAACATGCTTTCGATGCTATGTCAATCTATCAGACCTGGTCTTATCGAATCTTTTAATTTTTAGGTTAAATGCAAGAAAATCACATTTTGAGTTAGAAATAATTTCTATGCATTAGGTATCATCTAACAGATGAATATTTGGAACACTTTTTACTCTTTTTTGATTAAGCCTCAAGCATTTTGAAGTAGCAGAGAACTGTGTTCCCTCAGACATCCCAATGCACACCTCACCTAAAAGTTATCAGTTTAATGAGCTGTCGGCTGTAAACCTATTTCACGCTTTCTCTGGGACACAATTTTAATGGAAGGAAAGGTTGGTGGATCCATAGGGAGGCTGTCATGACAGTGACTTCATAGAAAACCAATAGAAGGGAGCATTCACACATAACCTAGGAAAACTATTAGCCAACTTCTTTAGTCACTGAGAAACAAGATTAAGACTAAAGGATATAGAAGCATAGCAGGTTAAATACTTTCAATTTTTGTGTAGATATATATTCTTCATTACATTTCTTTTGCCTATAACAAATGCAGGGTTTTGTGGGGTAATTCTTCAACGCTTTTTTTTTTTTTTTTCCTCTCTCTCTCTCTCAACATTTTACGAGGTTAAGTACTGTACCTGGCTAACCTCTGAATAATCTAATTATGTAATAAATGTTAAAGAAATGAAACACAAAATACTTATTTTTAGTTTGGAGCAGTAAAAAGTATTTAAATGATTGAACTGGTAGATGATTATGCCAATTTATATTACTTTACATTATATATAGAAACATTCTTAAGTACGACAGTTAAATGGTTTTGACAGCCTTGGTACTAGCAGATACTGGAAGGAAGCTTCAATAAGGAGGGTTGGTTGAAATTGTCTGATTGTATTCTTGATGATTGTGTGATTTAGGGAGAGAGGTTTGCCCTATTTATTTTAAAACCCTTTAGAGTATAGTAGAATTCTGGTCACAGTGATTATTAAATAAATGTGACGATGAATTTCTTTGTTTGAAATCACTTTAACCTAAGAAATATGAAATAAATGAAAGCATGCTCTACATTTTGACAAATATGTATTGAGGCAAACATATCTAGATACTAAATTATATGTGGCATATAGATTATCAAGAAATAAAGACTGAATTTTTTATTAATAAGTTTTTTTTAACCTCCTTAAGAGGTTGAACTCTTTTTTACGCAACTAAGGTACATGTTCATTTATTCGACTGGTTAATACACTCATCTATCTATGATTTATCTAGCTAGCTAGCTCAGTTGGTAAAGAATCTGCCTGCAATGCAGGAGACCTGGGTTCGCTCCCTGGGTTAGGAGATCCCCTGAAGATGGGAAAGGCTACCCACTCCAGTATTCCGGCCTAGAGAATTCCATGGACTGTATCATTCATGGGGTCGCCAAGAGTCAGACACAAATGAGGGACTTTCACTTTCATCTATCATCCACACAATGAAGAAAGATATTTGCACAGCCAAAAAAAAAAAAAAAATCCTTTTTCAATAAAGCATAATTTAATCTTTTACTGTTCACATACACTAGCCAATATCCTTTTCTAAAGTATTAAATATGCACTAAGTCAAAACTAATTCTATTTTCAAAATTAAATACATGGTTTTGCCAATATTTTGTCCATGGGACTTATTGGGAAAGGATAGGTGGTGTTATAGGGACAAAGCATTCAATCCTAAAATTATCACTTCAAAATTGAACAATGACAATTTACTTAATGTCTCTGAGTGAAGTTTATTTAATATTTATGTCCATGTTACAAGGCTATTCTTTTTTTTTAAGGTGTATTACTATTTTTTCATTTTAAAAGCTTCTGCACAACAAAGGAAATTATAAGCAAGGTGAAAAGACAGCCTTCAGAATGGGAGAAAATAATAGCAAATGAAGGCTATTCTAATGAAATCACACCGTCACATCTGCAGTCTGATATTTACATGTGTTCAACACATTGTTTCTCAATGTTCACTTCACTCAAGTTTGTCTGTTAATATCTAATGGAATCAACATATTAAAAACTGTAGTCAATAGTTGTTTACCTAATCACTTGGATATTTCAGAGACTTATTTAAAAAAATATAAATAATGATGAGTACCCATTGCATATGGTAGCTGATACCTGACTTACTGTCTCCTCACATTTTGGATCCCTTTATTTTCATCAGCTAGAGAAGTTATTCTCCAAAATTCCATAATTAGGTCAATAGGGAAAACTCAGGATATTTGATCTACCTCTTTAACATTTAAAGTTTGAGGTTTGTTGTACCCAAAATGGTGGTTAGGAGGCATGTTATTTAAGACAGTTCAGTGAGGTGATTCTTCCTACTTAAATGTAATGGTATTATTTTATACATTTAAGTAGTATTTAGTTTGACCATATTTCATGGGCAAATGTTGCCTCTCCAAGTTAGTATTTTAAGCATGTTTTGACCCACTCCTATGCAAATGATGATTGCTAAGGGCCAGGGTATATTTGGAATGCAATAAGCAAAGAGTCAGACATGACTTGGCCACTGAATAACAACAACAAGGCTAAGCGGAGGAAGTAACTCAAGTAGGAGAAATTGAAAAATCACAAGCTCCTATTAGAGAATGTAATTACAGTGTTTCAAATGCAGAGAAACTCTATAATTACTCTGACATTTACAAAGATTTTTGGAAGAGAAAAGGCAGGATCTTAAGGGATGTGATTTTAAACCTGAGGAAAATTCTTTTAGGTAAATCATGTTAGAAAGTATAATCCAAAGGTGACTCTGGGTAGTTTCAAATAACTGGATACTCTTTTTCATGCTAAATTCTCCTTATGCATATTGTTAATCTTTGTTTTAGGAGGAAATATCAGAGGTACTAGTCTTAAGAGTTTGAAGGCACTCAATTAACTGTATATGAATGAGTGTATGAATCATTGAACTAAGATTAAATCATTTATAAATACATCTATATACCTCTTGGTCAGGTTTTCCTTTCTCAACTACACTGTCATCTCTGTATTAGGATAATGTAAACTCATAAGTTTCTGGGTATTGAAAAAGGACAATGTCGTACATCCACTTCTAAATTCACCTGCTAAACAAAAATGTATTAACTACTACACACAAATCATTGTTCTATGTGCTTCTAATATATTAGTAAACAAAGTGAGTTTACAGGCTTTTGTGATGATGATAGTGACAATAATGATTATAAAAACAAATAACAATTTCATAATGCTTAATATGTACCAAGTAATTACTTTCATATATACGGGCTTCCCTGGTGGCTCAGATAGAATTGGCCTGCAATATCTGAGACCCAAGTTCAGTCTCTGGATTGGTAAGATTTTTCCTGGAGAAGGCAATGGCTTCTCATTCCAGTATTCTTGCCTGGAGAATTCCATGGATGGAAGAGCCTGGTGAGCTACAGTACATGGAGTCACAAAGAGTTAGACATGACTGAGTGATTAACATATGCATATAAATATATAAAATAGTGTTTCCATAAAAACTATGAAATAGGTACTTTGATTTCATCCTACTCTATAAATGAGAATTGAAATAGAGTGAGATTAAGGAAACTTGCTCATGATCACAGAGCTAGTAAGTCAGAGAACTTCATCAAAGCCTGGGAATGTGGCTATAGGACCTGTTCTTAACCATAATACCATGCTTCCACCTAATTATAGTAAGTGACGAGCAGTTGATTCTCTCAGGCTGTTATCTGAGAACTTTTGTTTTTGTTCAGTCACTCAGTGGTGTCTGAGTCTTTGTGAACCATGGACTGCAGCATGCCAGGCTTCCCTGTCCTACAGTGAGTGGGTGAAATATAATGCTTTACTTGTAGCTGGGGAAAGGATGGAAAAAATTATATAAAAAGGTAAGATTTACTTTTGGCATGAATATTAAAATATTTTAGGACTAATAGAGATAGAATGTGTATTATCTAAGGGATCTGTATAATGTAAACTTATAGAAGAGAAACCTGCCCAACCTCTTGGAGCTTAATTAATCTTCTATGATCACAGGGCTTTACAGTGTATAGCTTGGACTAGGACAAAGGCTCATTGTTATCGCACATTGTTCAGCCTCTAGTCTTATTTTTATTCAACTATAATTTATAAATGAATAGTTTATTTAAGTTAACACAAGCATATATACAATAAGGGATATCCATTATTGCAACTTTAGTGAAAGTGAGTGAAGTCGCTCGGTCATGTCCAAATTTTTTGCAACCCCGTGGACTGTAGCCTACCAGGTTCCTCCATCCATGGGATTTCCAGGCAAGAATACTGGAGTGGGTTGCCATTTCCTTCAGATATTCTGCACGCAGGGATCGAATCCAGGTCTCCTTCATTGTAGGCAGACGCTTTACCTTCTGAGCCACCAGGGAAGTCCATTGCAACTTAGGTGTAATGCAAATCCAAAGTTCACAATTAACAATTCAAGCATTTGCTTTTGATGCTAATTAAATAGTGTTTTTCTTGGAAGCAACTATAGACAAACTATACACAGTGTCTATACTAAAAACTGATGGCAGGTAGCAGGTAAGTTGGAAAAATAATTATTGAACTAACAATACCCATGTAAAGATTGCTTTAACCACACAGCCAAAACTAAAATTAACCTAACAATATATATTAAAGCATATATCTTTTTTAAAAAATTGAAAAAGAGTATATATGTTTGTGTGTATAACTAAATTTACTGTGCTATATGTCTGAAAGTAACACGATCTTGTAAATCAACTGTACTTTAATAAGAAGCAAAAAGCATATGTCCCTTTTAGCCTATGATATTATTATTAATTAGCATTTTCTATACTATAGGCTATATGCTTATTAAATATATAAATAAACTGATCCATCACTTATGTATTATCTCTAGGCCACAAAATATACTGTGCTATACACATAAACATGTGACTAAAGTGGATCCTGGATCAATTAAAACCTGATGCATGAGATGAACATATTTTCAAGTTCAATTTAAATGAATGTAAAATACACACTTTTATTGCTAATCATGTGTACACATTCCCTCAGCATGAGAATTATATTTTAATACATTATGCTAACAAAAAATGAGCAAAACATATTTCTTTTCAAGATAATTTATAATATCAAGTCATGCATGAGAGTAATGAGATTAATAATAGAAAGTATAGATTTATTCACTCTCTGGATGATAAATCATGACAAGTCATTAAAGTCATTTAATTCTGATACAGTAAAACCATGCGATGGCAGAGAGAATGGATAATACTATTTAGAACAGTTCATGCCTAGCTGATGAGATAAAATTAAGTCAGAGTTGTTAGTAGCGTTCTAAAATTGTTTTACATTAATAGAAATCTGGAAACTTTGAATGGAATGTAAATCATATGAGAATGGAATGCTCCCTTTGATGATTTCAATACCACACATGAAAAGAACATTCCAAGCTAGTACTCTTACAGTTTATGACTCATAATGATTGAGTTCTTTCTTACATAAAACGGGTTAATAGTCTCCCAAATTAAGTTAAAATATAAACATAAAAGATATGGAATTTAATTGTGTTTAAATATATAAACAATTGTTTGTATGCTTATTATCCTTGGGTAAACTATTATTTTCCTTATGTTTTATAATTTTATTTTTATTATTATTGTTTTAAAGTTAATAAACACCTGGCTCACAGCTCAAAATTTACAAAGGGATTTCTCCTGCTTACCTCTTTCACACTCCTACTTCTTTTGGACTATCCCAATGAGTTTACTGGGCAATCTTTAAGAGATACTTCACTTACAGTACATTTATTTGCTTATATATATATTCATTTCCCCACTGTTCTTTTCACAAAGGTTTTAGCACAATATACAACTGCTCTAAAACTTTTCATTATTTTTCACTTAGTGTTTACTTAGCAAATCTTGGAGAACTTTTTATACACTATACAAAGGCCCTCTTGTTAAATGAAAAAGTTATACCTACCTTATATACCAAAGCATTTATTAAAATTTTTTAAAGTGAGATATATTATCAATACTATGTACACTTTTTAATTGATATATTCATTTTACATTTAGAAATAGATCTAATTATTACCATGATTTTGAAATGAATTAGTTTAAGCTTATATTTTGTGCTACCTATGAAAGTGTTAAACAATAAGAAATATCAAAGCTATCTATTGGCAATTCTATTCCTGACTATTGTTAATGTACTGTGGTTTGTGGACTGGGAACACAATTTAAATATGTGCTCAATTTTGCATCTTAATGTAAATAAAACTTTTGCTTGTCTGCTTTGATCTGTTTATAACTCAAGATCTTAGACAACTGAATAGTCTCCATGGGTCTGCAAACTGCTGTTAATGCACCCATTTACAGGAATTTGCTATTGCTCAGTTGCTCAGTCTTGGCTGACTCTTCGTAGCTCATGGACTGCAGCACAACAGACTTCCCTGTCTTTCAATATTTCTCAAGTTTGCTCAAACTCATGTCCACTGAGTCGATGACGTTATCCAACCATCTCATCCTCTGTCACCCTTTCTCCTCCTGCCTTCAATCTTTCCAACTATCAGGCTCTCTTTCAGTGAGTCAGTTCTTCACATCAGGTGGCCAACATATTGGAGATTTAGCTTCAGCATCAGTCCCTCCAGTGACTATTCAGGGTTGATTTTCTTTAGGAATGACTGGTTTGATCTCCTTGCTGTCCAAAGGGCTCTCAAGAGTCTTATGCAGCACCACAATTCAAAAACATTGATTCTTTGACACTCAGCCTTCTTTATGTCCAACTCTAACATCTGTACATGACTGCTTGAAAAACCATTAGATGGACCTTTGTCATCAAAGTTTTATCTCTACTTTTTAATATGCTGTCTAGGTTGATCACAGCTTTTCTCCCAAGGAGTGAGCATCTTTTAATTTCATAGCTGCAGTCACCATCTGCAGTGATTTTAGAGCCCCCAAAAATAGTCTCTCACTGTTTCCAGTGTTTGCCCATCTATTTGCCATGAAGTGATGGGACCAGATGCCATGATCATAGTTTCTTGAATGTTGAGTTTTAAGCAAACATTTTCACCCTCCTCTTTCATTTTCATCAAGAGGCTCTTTAGTTCTTCCCTTTCTGCCATAAGGGTAGTGTCATCTGTGTAGCTGAAGTTATTGATATTTCTCCCTGGCAAACTTGACTTTAGCTTGTGCTGCATCCAGCCTGTCATATCACATGATATACTCTGCATGTATATTAAATAAACAGGGTAAAAATATACAGCCTTGTTATACTCCTTTCCCAATTTTGAACCAGTCAGTTAGTTGTTCCATGTATTGTTCTAACTGTTGCATCTTCACCTGTATAAAGGAAATCAGGAGACAGATAAAGTGCTCTGATATTCCCATCTGTAAAATAATTTTTCACATTTTGGCAAGAATACTGGTGTGCTTTGCCATTCCTTCCTCCGGTGGACCATGCTTAATCAGAACTTTCAAATTTGACCCATCCACCTTGTGTGGTCCTGCACATCATGGGTCATAGCTTCATTGAGTTACTCAAGCCCCTTTGTGAGAACGAGGCTGTGATCATGAAGGGGATATTAGCATTAACACTTAGAAAAAAACACCAATTACTAATTTGTATAATTTCTCAAAATAAAAGTCTCAAAGTAAATTGAAAAAGACATATACAAGACTTGCATGCCAAAAATTACAAAATAGTGATGAAATAAAATAAAGATCTAAATAAATGTTGGGATATGTTATACTGTTGTCCAGACAACTTAATACAGTAATGATGTTAATTTTTTCCCAACTGATACACAGATGTATCTCAATTCCTATCAAAATCATATCAAAGTTTTTATAGATATAAATAAGCTTATTATAAAATTTATATGTAAAGGCGTAGGAATCAGAGTAGCTGAAATGAATGTTTGTTGCATTTATGTTAATGGGCTTATTTTATTATTTTAAAATGTTGGAATTTTATGGTGTCATATATCTATAACTTTCTTTGTGTATCTTATTTTGATATCATGCTCTGTGGGTTTCTTTATTGAAATACAATTGATTTACAACATTGTGTTAGTTTCAGCCGTATAGCAAAATAATTCAGTTATGCATTTTTTCAGATTACTTTGAAAGACCTATATGCTGAAAACTATAAAACATTGATCAAAGTAATTGAAGATGATGTGAAGAAATAGATATCTCATGTCCTTGATTGGAAGAATTAATGTTAAAATGGCCATAATACTCAAAGAAATCTACATATTTAATGTGATCCCTATCAAAATGTCTATTATACTTTTCATAAACTAGAATAAATTTTCCTAAAATTTTACAGGTCTTTTTTTACACTGTAAATATATATGTATATGTTATATATAAATAACATATAAAATAATATAATATACACTTTCATGTTTTGAAAGTAAAAGTGAAAGTCACTCAGTCATGCCTGACTCTTTGCAGTTCCATGGACTATTCAGTCCATGGAATTCTCTAGGCCAGAATAGTGGAGTGGGTAGCCATTCCCTTCTCCAGGGGATCTTTCCAACCCAAGGATCGAACCCAGGACTCCCACATTGCAGGCAGATTCTTTAGCAGCCTTCAGGGAAGCCCTGTGTATGTTATATATATATAACATGCATATATCTATATATATATATCTATATATATATATATATATATATATATCTGTGTGTGTATTCAATATTTTATGATGATAATGATAAATTCCTAAATCCACATGAGATTTATTTTGTTATTTTGTATGCTATTCAGATTTAACTAATTTCTTATCTATTAACCTTATTTTGAAAAACATTTTTACCCACCTATTTTGGATACATTATCAATCATATAAAGGGTTATTTCAATTCCTTTTCTATCTTACAAAGCATTATTTGAGTTCAGAATAACAAGGTTCTTTAGAAAAGATAGACTAAGTAATTAATAATAAACCTTCTACATATGAAATTATTCCCCATGCAAGCATCCTTACCCATATTTAATTCTACTTGTTGTTGTTCTTTACTCACAAAGCCCTGTTGCAAAAATTGCAACCCCATGGACTATAGCCCACCAGACTCCTTTGTCCATGGAGTTTCCTGGCAAGGATACTGGAGTGTGTTGCCATTTCCTTCTCCAGGGTATCTTCCTGACCCAGGGATCGAACGTAAGTCTCCTGCATTGGCAGAAGCCACTAAGCCACCAGGGAAGCCACATAAATTCTATTAATCCAATCAAATCTTTAAAGGACAAAATGATATCAGGATGCAATATGAAGACAACAAAAAAGGGAAAATATTTAAGAATTACAGAAATGTGCCTAAAATGACTGTGTGTAGAAGTCAAACACAAAAATAAAAAGGAAAATATAGAATTATTTGATACCAATAATCAGTTAACTATGTCCCCTCTGCTAAAGAAACTCAAACAGTGCCTGTAAGTTGTTACAGATTAGAGGAAATAACTTGAGCTAATTCACCCTTCTATGGAATTATACGAAGTATATAGCATATCTCCCAGAAATTTTATGTCCATAAATATCAGTATTTTAGTTTTGAATATGTGAAATCAGTTATACTTTAATTCATGTGCTTGCTTTCTGATGAGCAAACGGCATCCGTTGCCTGTTATTAGCAATGGAAGACAAGCACTTCTGCCTACTGCATCTTGGTATCTGAGTCATCAAGGGAAATGTCAACACTGGAAGGAACATTGCTTTACTCTCCTGGAGAAGAGAGGAGTAAGATCAGCTTCAATAGTGGGCTTCAGTCTCCCATGGACAGCAGGTTCCTCTAGGCAGCCTGCCAACCCCAGGCAGCTGACCTGCACTCACACCTCTTGTGCTGCAGCAGAAGGCCTTTATCCCCTCCCTGTAGGAGACAGATACAGCAGTGGGCTGACCAGATGCCGTATGACATACACGCTTAGGCACACAAATGAGTGCACAGTGAGTGTGAAACAGGGAAAGACTTACCCACAAAATGATAAGTCAGGCATGATAAAAAAGTGTTCTGGACCCAACACCCATTCTTATGTGAATGAGAAAAAGTCCAAAGACAATGAAGGGACTGCTTTTCCCAACAACTTCATGGTGAATTTTTCCTTTTTCATAGTTTTATCTTGGCATTAAAAATAGAATATAAGCACCAAGGACAACTCCACAGACAAGCCATTAGAAAATGAAAGAATGATTCATTTTACAGTGATTTATAATGCAGCTAAAAGCCCAGAAAACAAAACAGAGCAGAACAAAACAGGAATCTAAAACAGGAGAGAGAAGTCGACTCATTTCAATTATTTTTATATTGAATATTCTTGTTACAAAATGCTTTACAACCTGATTTACACATCTTGTTTTTGTTCTTCACAAAAAAACTGAATGTCAGAAATCAGGTATTCTTGTTAGAAATTTATTGGAATGAAAATTGAACTTTAGAGTTATTCATATAATGTGTCAGAAACATTTTAATCATAAATTGCCTCTTATAGTTCAGTTCAGTTCAGTCGTGTCCGACTCTGAGACACCATGGATGGCAGCACACCAGGCCTCCCTGTCCAGCACCAACTCCCAGAGTTCACTTATGGTTATTTGCTTTCAATTTCCAGCATTTCTGTATTTTGCTTTTCTAGTAATATAGTCTTTATAAAGTAAGGATAGCTTCTTAAAATTAAGTACACAGTTCAGTAAAGGACATCAGATGACAGAAATTAAAAATTTATGTGACAACTTGGGTTTTATAATATGAAAATTTCATAATTCAAAAAAAATTCAAAATAAATCAGAACTTAATGAATTCACTTTATTATTTTCTAAAATAAGCATTGTATTATGGCAGGCTAGGTTAATAAAGGAGAGATAAGAAGGCCTTCTTCAGTGAAAAACAAAAAGAAATAGAGGAAAACAATATAATGGGAAAGACTAGCAATCTCAAGAAAATTTGTGATACTATTAAGGGAACACTTCATACAGAGATGGGCACAATAAAGGGCAGAAAAAGCAAGGGCCTAATAGAAACAGAAGAGATTAAAAACAGCTGGCATGAATATGTAGAAAAACTATCCAAAAGAAGGTCTTAATTACCCGGATAACCACGATGGCATGGCCATTCACCTAGAGCCATAAATCCTGGAATGTGAAGTCAAGTGGGCCTTAGGAAGCATTACTACAAATAAAGCTAGTGGAGATGATGGAACTGCAGCTGAGCTATTTAAAATCCTAAAAGATGACGTTGCTAAAGTGCTGCACTCATTAAGTCAGCAAGTTTGGAAAATTCAGCAATGGCCACAGGACTAGAAAAGATCAGTTTTCATCCTAAACCCAAAGAAAGGCAATGCTGAGGAATATTCAAACTATAGTAAAATTGTGCTTATTTCACATGATATCAAGGTATGCTCAAAATTGCTCAAAGCAGGCTTTGATAGTACATGAACCAAGAACTTCCAGATGCACAAGCTGTATTTAGAAAAGGCAGAGGAAGCAAAGCAGAGAACAAACTGTCAACATCCCTTGGATCATAGATAAGACAAGAGTATTCCAGAAAAACATCTACTTCTGCTTCATTGGCTATGCTAAAGCCTTTGACTGTGTGGATCACACAAACTGTGGAAAATTCCTAAAGAGATAGGCATACCAGACCACCTTACCTGCTTCCTGTGAAACCTTATGCAGGTCAAGAAGTGACAGAACCAGACATGGAACAATGGACTAATTCAAAATTGGGAAAGGAGTACATCAAGGCTAAATATTGTCACCCTACTTATTTAACTTATATTCAGAGTACATCATGCAAAATGCTGGGCTGGATAACTCACAAGCTGGAATCAAGATTGCTGGGAAAAATTTCAACAACCTTAGATATGCAAATGACACCACCCTAATAAGGGGGCAACAAAATCACCTACTCAATGGAAATGAGTTTGAGCCAACTCCTGGAGACAGTGAAGGACAGAGAAGGCTGGTATGTTGCAGTCCATGTGTTTGCAAAGAGTCGAACACAATTTAGCAACTGAACAACAGGTTAATAATATATCCTGATTGAAAATGGATTGTGGTCAACAATGTTAAGTGATAAATGAAATTGTTAAAAATTTTATCCATATTCAGAGTGAGAAACAGTTTCGGATTCAGAGGACAAGCTACAGCTTCACAATAAAACAATGCTAATCATTCAGGTGTGTCTGATTCTTTGCAACCTCATGGACTGTAGCCTGCCAGGCTCTTCTGTTCATGGAATTCTCCAGGCAAAAATACTGGAATAGTAGGTGTGTTTAGTCGCTCAGTCATGTTGGACTCTTTGTGATGGTCATAGACTGTAGCCCACCAGGCTACGTGGTCCATGGGGATTCTCCAGGCAAGAATACTAGAGTGGGTTGCCATGCCCTTCTCCAGGGAATCTTCCCAACCCAGGGATAGAACCCAGGTCTCCCGCATTGCAGATGTATTCTTTACTGTTTGAGTCACCAGAAGAGTAGGTAGCCATTACTTTCTCCAGGGGATTTTCCTGACCAAAGGATTGAACCCAGGTCTCCGGCATTGCAGGCAGATTTTTTACCATCTGAGCCAACAGGAAAGACCAGTTTCAAGACAGTTCACTTAAATAGAATCTGAAAGATCTCAAAGTGGCAAATAGTTATATCAAACATTTATGTCATGCAGGAATTTGTAACTTCGTGTGTGCATCTCTGTGTGCCCACTACAACTTGCCTATAGATTGGATTTTAAAATCTACTAGTAAAGTTGTTGATTAAAACTTGAGTCAGTGTTTCCCTGAGGATAAAAATCAAAAAGTTCAGTCTAACTGTATAAGCATTTGCTCTTGCACAAGAATATAATTTAGACTCACTTACAATAATAGCTTTATTTCTTTGCCAAATAATGTTTAATATTGTAATCTGTTTTCCTTATTTCAAGAATGTTCTCCTTATCATTATATCTATAATTTCAAATTCACTCTGTCATAATTAATGCAAATCTTTTATATACCCCATGGAGAAGGAAATGGCAATCCACTCCAGTATTCTTATCTGGGAAATCACATGGACAGAGGAGCCTGGCCGTCTTCAGCTCATGAGGTCGCAAAGTCAGACACAACTTGGCAATTAAGCAACAATATTTTATATGCTAAACAAGCCCTAGTAACTACCATTTTATTGAGAGATTTGAATTTTTTTTAACACAGTATATTTTTATACTAGGAAAGAAAAACTAACATTTACATATTTTAAATGTACATTAGCTATAAAAAATGTTATCTAAGTTTCAATAGGAACACACATAGTATTAATTGTTGCCTCTTTGATTAGTAGAATTTCTTGGTTATTAATGGCATAGAAATGATCTATCAATATCTTCATTCATGTCTATATGAATATTTACAGGAACCAGAGATCAAATTGCCAACATCCCTTGGATCATCAAAAAAGCAAGAGAGTTTCAGAAAAACATCTACTTCTGCTTTATTGACTATGCCAAGGCCTTTGACTGGGTGGATCACAACAAACTGGGAAATTCTTAAAGAGATGGGAATATTAGACCACTTGACCTGCCTCTTGAGAATCCTATATGCAGGTCAGGAAGCAACAGTTAGAACTGGACATGGAACAACAGACTGGTTCAAATTGGGAAAGGAGTATGTCAAAGTTGTATATTATCACCCTGCTTATTTAACTTATATGCAGAGCACATCATGTGAAATGCTGGCTGGAAGAAGCACGAGGTAGAATCAAGATTTCTGGAAGAAATATAAATAACCTCACATAGACAAATGACACCACCCTTATGGCAGAAAGTAAAGAAGAACTAAAGAGCCTCTTGATGAAAGTGAAAGAAGAAAGTGAAAAAGTTGGCTTAAAACTCAACATTCAAAAAACCAGTATCATCACATCTGGTCCTATCACTTCATGGCAAATAGGGATAAAATGAAAACAGTGAGAGACTTTATTTTGAGGGGGCTCCAAAATCACTGCAGATGGTGACTGAAGCCATGAAATTAAAAAAGACGCCTGCTCCTTGGAAGAAAAGTTATGACCAACCTAGATAGCATATTAAAAAGCAGAAACATTACTTTGCCAACAAAGGTCCATATAGTCAAAGCTATGGTTTTTCCACTAGTAGTCATTTATGGATGTGAGAGTTGGACTATAAAGAAAGCTGAGTGCTGAAGAATTGATGCTTTTGAACTATAGTGTTAGAGAAGACTCTTGATAGTCCCTTGGACAGCAAGGAGATCCAACCAGTCTATCCTAAAGGAAATCAGTCCTGAATATTCATTGGAAGGAATGATGCTGAAGCTGAAACTTCAATACTTTGGCCACCTAATGCGAAGGACTAACTCTTGAAAGAGCCTGATGCTGGGAAAGATTTAAGGCAGGAGGAAAGGAGATGACAGAGGATGAGATGGTTGGATCGCATCACCAACTCAATGGACATGAGTTTGAGTAGGCTCCAGGAGTTGGTGAGGGACAAGAAAGTCTGGTGTGCTGCAGTTCATGGGGTCACAAAGAGTTGGACAAGACTGAGCAAGTGAACTGATCTGAAGAGAGAGCATTATGTAGAAGGGCCCAGGGGTGAAGGGATCTAAGAATCTGAAAGAGCACCCCTGGAGCTAGAATTAAAGCCTGGCACGCTGCAGTTCATGGGGTCATCAAGAGTCAGACAGGACTGAGTGACTGAGATGACTGAACTGAACCAAACTGAGACATCTGCAATTAAAGTGCAAAATACTATCTATTTATTAGGTATTTTAAGACAATGAGAAAAACATCAACAGCTAAAAAGTTCATTTTTCTTTAGCAAATACACTGAAATATTATGATCTTAATATTCTTACAGGGACACAGCAGTTAATAAGCACTACAATGAGTTACCTTGATGAACATAGATAAATAGATTAGCTGTCTAAATAAATGGGTAGGGTTTTTCTGTTTCGTAATAGACTCATATGCACCAGTGAACACAATTAACATCTTAAATATGTTGTAGGGTAAACTTCAAACAGAATGAAATTCATATTTCTAGAGTGTGTGTCTCTTTAGAATGGATAAGTTTTTGTTTTTCCCTCTCATTGGAAGCAATTGCTAACTTCATCACTCCTCTCTGTCTCTTGTTCTCATTATCCAATGACCATTTCCATTAGCTCAACATCCAAGGCTACTACACGCTTTTTAACTACAGAGTCTATATAGTTGCTAATAATCTGGAGAAATAAATGTACTTTTTCCAGATATCACAACATTATTCGAGCAAGGATAAACTATGACCATGGAGACTGTAATCTCACTCACCATCTGCTTTTCCTTTGAATGGTTTAAGAGACAATCACAGAACAGACTAAGAAAATAACTCCACTTTCTTGGAATAATGAGTTATTTTCACATATACTTTAAGAACTGATTAATATAAATTCATAGGAACAAATTATGTTGGTCACATTCACTACTCCTATTAAATGAAGAATATTTCAGGATATGGAAGATAATAAAAAGCATATTTTGTTTATAGTTACTCATATCTTCTTGAGTTAGTTTTGTAAATCAATATATTCACACAAGAAAATATGTTTTTATTCTAAATCAATACAATGAAGAAATGTTTGTTGTTTAAATGCTGATATCATATGCTTCAATGCATCTGCCTACTTTGAAATATTAGAATATTATGAGTATGTTAAAAAAAGTTAATGCATTAATGTAAAGTGAAACCAAAAGGAAATATTGATTTAATTTAGGTTTATTAAATAGCCTTGGGGAAACATGAGATCCAATAATACAATTATTTAATTAATTAAAGTTTAATGAAATTCACTTTTGCTACATTTTGTAATGTGGTTATATCTATTTTATAATGTAAGTGTTTGCAACATGGTCAATAAAATAAAGACAGTGACTGCATGTAAAAGTCGGTATCACTTATATGAGAGGTACTCATTGGCCTTAGTCATATTTTCTTTCACTGAGAATTTTGGGGATGACAAAATATATATGTATTTTTATTCCTTTAAATGTAAACATTCTAATCTTGTCTTTTTCAGGCAAACATTACATGACATTTAAAAACATTATGTCCTTCCAAATAATATGTAATTGTTATACACACACACATACATACATATATATATATATTTTTTTTCTTGTACTCAGATTCCTTTCTATGACTATCTGTTAACTTGACAGGCAAGATATTTAAGTTTGCATTATAACTGAAAAATTACCAGACAAACCCATTCATGCAGCTTATTTTTGGTAATTTCACAAGGACAAATTTTAATCATTTGAAATTCATCAAAAGCATTTTCTTGAAGATACATCAATAATGCAGTGAAGCACAGAATTCATTTTAAATGGGCTAATCATAAGATCATACCACGATGAAATGAATGTTACAAAAATGGCATGGTCATACTTATTTTGAGCCAAGCATAGTCAACTAGAGTCACCAAGGATGTTAATTTCTGCAATAAAAACCAAATATAAATGTAAATATCCTTATTTATGCCAATGATTTGAATATAATAAGAACATGAATTGTTAAATAATTCTACATTTTAAGGTCAAATCAGTTCAGTTCAGTTCAGTTGCTCAGTCGTGTCCGACTCTTTGCAACCCCATGAATTGCAGCATAAGAGGGTACAAAAAACAAATCTGAGAATATTAAAATACATACATGCAAACACACATACATAAACATAAACACACTATTCCAGAGTAAAGGCAAAGTGGAGATTCTACCCAACTCATCCCCTATGCTTATAACCTTAATACCAAAACATAAGAAACACAGTATGAAAATAAACTTACTTATAGGTCAAGTTCTTAACGAAGTGCATGGGAAAATCTTATTCTTAGCAAAGCAGTATCAGCAAAGTGTAAAATGGGTAATAGAATTACCATGTGAGTTATTCCAAGAATGCATGGCTGCTTAAACATCAGAGAAAATCATTAAGTCCAGTTCATCTAATAAACATAATAAAGAGGAAAACATACATTTATTAGATATTTTAAAATGAGCATAGCAAATTTGTTGGATATAAAGTAAGCATACAAGGTCCATTTCTGCAAACAATGAAACATATTTTAAAAATTAGTTTAAAAGGATGCCATTTTACAACAGCATACCCATAGGAAGTACATGTGAAATAAACTGATAAAAACATAAATAAGACCTCTGTGAGACATAAAATACCTCCTAAACAAGCAAGAGAACATCTTACAAGTTCTTAGAAGGAAATAATACTGGTAAGATGTAAATTCTCTGCTAACTGAACTATAGATTCAAAAAAAATTCAAATCAAAATTGAAACAAGATTTTTTATGGACCTTGGTATAAGAAAGTCTCAAAAATTTATATGAATATGCAAAGGGCCAGAATACACAAGTCCCTATGTATAAGAATTACAAAGTGAGAAAATTTGTCAGACCCAATACCAAGCATCACTTATAATTTATAGTAATTAAGAGGATATGATTTTGGCTTTCTTATGAACATATGATCAATTTAACATAGTGACCTCAGAAGCATATACACAAATATATGAGAAATTTGATATATTACACAGATGAAAATGCAGATGGGAGTAAGATGACTGATTTATAAACAAATTGTACTGTTTTAAAACAGTTTTAAATTTACAGAAAAATATAGTTTCCTTGCAGCTCACACCCACTTTTCCCTATTATTAATGCCTTATATTAGAAAGGTATATGTTTTTATTGCTTAAGGTACATTTGTTATTGAATAATAAATAACATATAGATAAATACTTATACATTACTTTTAGATAAGCATTTATGTTTTCTTTCCATTCACATAGTGTTAACCTAAATTTGTTTTTCTGGTTCAGGAGTCACACCTCCCCCCAAGATATCACATAACCTTAGTCAGTATATCTCCTTATTCCCCCCTTGGTTTTGAGAATTTTTTAAACTTTCCTGTTTTAGTGATCTTGACAATTTTGGGAAGTAATGATCTTGTATTTGTAGAAGGTCCCTCAAATTAAACCTGTTTATTTCTCTCGTGGTTATACTTTTCTCATGGTTTTGGTTTTAGAGCAGAGGATCATAGATGAAGGTGAAGTTTTATTACAACATATCAAGGATACATGCTATCAACATGGCATCACTGTTGTAGTTGACTTCTTGAACTTAATCACCTGGACAAAGTAGTATTTGTCAGGTTTTTCCATTAGGTAATATTATGTCCTTTCCATACTGTACTCAAAAGGAGAAACTCAACATGCACAGCTGACACAAGGAGCAAGGAGTTAAATCCTACTTCTTGAAGGACAGAATATCCCCATAGGTTATTTCTAATTCTTCTGCATTCAATATATTTTAAAAAATTATTTGTTTATATCAGAATCAGATTGTTTCAGAATTAGCCATGGGGAGCTCTTTCATTTAGTTTACAAGTTCCTTTGCTATACCTCATCATTGCTGTATTTATTTTTTAAATATATCCTTACTGGAACTACAAGTTACTGCAGTATCATCTTGTCTACTTCCTGCCTTGGTTCTAGAATTACCATTTCTCTAAGGAATCCTTGAGTTTTTTGTTTTTTCTTTTTTTTGCAGAATGGTTTGTCAGATTTTTTTTGTAAAGTCCAAAAGTGGAAAAATCCCAAAGCTTTATTAATATTGGAATGAGTAAATATATTGTGGAGTATTCAGACAATGGGAAATTATACAGTAATGAATATGAATAATCTATAGCCTCAAGCATCCATATGGATGAATCTCACAAAAATGCTGAGCTTAAGTTTCAAATTACACTAGAATGTGATTCTATTTATAATTGAATCATGCACACTTCCTTATAAGAGGTCATTCGGTTAGATTTCTATTGCTATTGTAACAAATTACAAATTATTGTAACAAATATGTTTGTTTAGTATAAATAGACCTTACAGTTCTGAATCAAGTCAAGAGTTCTACATGGGTCTCAATGGGCTAAAACTAAAAGGTTGACAGGGCTGCTTTCCTTTTGTAGGCTCTAAAGGAGTATTCCTTTCTTTGACATTTTCTTAAGGTCACCCACATTCCTTAGCTCATGGGCCCCTTCCTCCATTCCAGTGCTAGCTATGTCAAGCTGCATTCTTCTTATGCTGCCATCTCTTAAATTCTCCATTTTTGCCTCCATCTTCCACACATATGGCCCTTATGATTTCAAGGGACCCACCTTGATGATGCAGAATAAAATCCTAACTGTAAGGTTAGTTGATTAACCAAGTTAGCTCCATCTGCAACCTTATCTCCCCTTTGCCATGAAATGAAACATATTTATAGTTTCCAGGTTTAAGCACATGGTAGGGGCATCATTCTGCCTGCTAGAATTATCATTCAAAAATTAATTACATATTTGAATGCCTGTATCGCTAGTAAAACCATGAAGAAACCTGAGGCAGTGATTCTCACTGAAGTTAGAAGAATGATTCCTTCCAAAAAGAAGATAAGGAAATATAAACAGAAAAAAAACGAAAATGTATAAGCCTCTCATTTGGCAGTGACTGACTTCTAAACAAAAGTTTCAGGTGGACTCATTGTTAATCTTTATCCTGCATCAGTGGGCACAGTGTTGAGGTACTACGTGTTCTACAATTTGGAATTATTTGTTGTTTTTGCCCTTACAATTTTAAAGGCCATTAAGTGCTTTCCAAAATCTATTTAAGATGACTCCAAATAAGCAGGTATACCCACACATGAAAAAGTAGTTATGCATTAATGTGTACAAAGGTAAATACTTCAATTAAAATGAAAATCTCTGAAGTAAAAGTACTGAATTCATTACATTTTGTCACGTGTTTGACCTGGTCTATGCCACAGAAGCCTGACTTGCATCAACTTGGTTCCTTTTACATCAGGCTTCAGGTAAGGTTTAATGACTGGAAGGCATGAACAGAAGATTGAGAATTCAGTAGTTAGGGAGAAAATATCTATATTTATAAAAATTTTAGTGAATAATTACAAAACTATTTAGAAAAAAACATATAGTTGTAATCCATTTTGTTAACATGTGAAGGACTGATTTTAAAGCTGAAACTCCAATACTTTGGCCGCCTGATGTGGAACTCCGCCCATGGCAAAGGTTGTGAGGAAAGAGGCTCGGCATACGCAAAAGTGTGATCAAGCCTCAGGAAACCCCCTGTTTCCGAGCATCTACCCCCAAAACCAGAGTCTTTATCTACTTTACTGTTTCATGCTCTTGCCTACACCTCTGACTTTATGGGGGGCTGTTCCCCACCGGTTCTCTTGGAGAAGGAGTAAACGTGCAGCTCCAAGTCAATAAAAATTCCTGGGCATGACAAGAGTGTTTCAGCTTACGGACTCCTCTGAAGGTTATCTAGCCCGCCTGTATAGGTTCCTCCAGCCACATGTGATTGTTTACAGCCTCCCAACCTGAGAGGCACAAGATGTTTTATACTTACTAAAGGCAAATTCTTTTGGGAAATTGTCAGTATAGTGGGTTGGTTAGGAATTATATTGGTGAAGGGTTTTTCATTTGTTGTGCTAATAATTGCTGTTAATTCCCTGCCCTGGGTGGGACAAGTGTGTCTCAGGTCAAACCTCTCTGCTGGGAAACTAGCTTGTATGACAGGATTGTCCATACTCCTGCCACTATGCACATGATTGTTTACTACCTCTCAACCATAAACAGCACAGAGAGTTTTGGAGTATTTTGAGAGTCTTAATTAGCATAGGGCTTTTCTCACTGTTGAGTCAATGATTGCCGCCAGGCCTCCATATCCTTAGGTACCTGGGAATATATTAATCAATGCATTTGGAATATGGAAAGGAAATATAATAGTTTTTAAGGTTAGCAATACTAGGCTTTTTGAGTTAATGAATTTTCTCTTTTGTAATAGATCACTGTACTTTGTTATAAATCACTGTGTCCTTGCTATGTAAAAATGTAACTTTATCACTATCTTAAGACTAAATAGATCTTAAGGGGAACATTGGTGAAAGGATTTTCATTTGTTGGGCTGATGTTTGCTGCTAAATCTCCATATTCCCTGCCCTTATAATGAATATAACTAAGATATAGGAGAAATAACTATTAACCTTTAAGCATATAGGAGAAGTAAGTATTAACCTTTAAGATTAATCATGTTAACCTTGGGTTAAATAAATTCCTTTCTTGATTGTAACTCACTACACCCCCACCCTATAGGAATGCAACTTTATTTGAAGGGTGGTGCCTGGTTTAAGAAAAAACACCCTTGGAAAAAAAATAAGATTTTTGGTTATCAGAAAGAAAGGATCATAAAATGTCAGCAGGTCTCATGGCCAGAAGATGATGTAAAACCACTAAGACTTTTTTATACATTTATGTGAAGCACCTGATTTTGAGAAAGGTCAGGACTGCTGACCCCCACGTGACTCTGTATTCATCCCTATGTGTAACAAAAGGTATATAAGCAAACCCCAAAATAAAGAAATCAGATCAGTTTCCGGAAAGACTGATTCCCCCATGTCGCTTCTTTCTTGTTCTCTGTTTTTCTGGCTGAATTCCCATCTGGTGCATGGGTACCCACCAAGCCTGCTAATCTTGCCTGGGCTTCTAAGATCGGACCAGGGAGGCCTCAGTGGTGATTGGTATTCCATGTAAACCAAGTTATTCAACCTTTTTCTCTGCTAATTTTCTACTCCCTCTCTATCTGTAATTAAATAAGTTATTTCCAAGGACATCGACTCCGTCCCCACCTTCGAATCACCCTGGATCCACCAGGGCTGGACCCTGGCAATCTGACTCATTTGAAAAGACCCTGATGCTGGGAAAGATTGAGGGCAGGAGGAAAAGGGGATGACAGAGGATGAGATGGTTGGATGGCATCACTAACTCAATGGACATGGGTTTGGGTAGACTCTGGCAGTTGGTGATGGACAGGGAGGCCTGGAGTGCTGCGGTTCATAGGGTTGCAGAGTCGGACACGACTGAGAGACTGAACTGGAACTGGAACTGGGAAAGTTCAGTGACCTTCTTATTAAACATAAATCATTTTGTTGTTATTGCTATTGCCATTCCTCCTTTCTCTTCCAACTCCGTATTTTTCTTCCTTTTATTTTTTTCTCATTTTTTTCTTCACTTCCTCCTCTTTCTTTTTCTCTATAGTCTTTGTCTTCTTCAGTTTCTTTTTTTCTAGTGTTTTTGCCTCTGTCCTTCAGGGAGAGTTATTACTCTCTTGATCTTCCTTTAACTCAAAACAGAAGCTCCTTTGGGGCTCCCCTGGTAGCTCAGCTGGTGAAAAATCCTCCTGCAATGAGGGAGAAATGGATTCGATCCCTGGGTTGGGAAAGACCCTGGAGGAGGGAAAGACCACCCACTCCACTATTCTGGCCTGGAGAATTCCACAAACTACATAGTCTGGACTGGACTGTATATTCCATGGGGTCACAAAGAGTCAGACTTGACTGAGTGACTTTCACTTTTGAGTAAAAAATAAAAGTGTAGAGGACCACATAATTAGGTCAAATAATCTCACCACTGCTTATACCAAAATATTATGTAAAAGAGTGGTTTCTAGAAGTCACTATGACTACAAATATTTTCCATTGTTACTTCTTCTGCATCCTTTGCTTTAGTAAGATCAAAGATAAATATCTACTGTATAGAGTAAAATGGTAGAGGAAATAACTAACCATATCTTGAAATTGAACAGATAATGGTTTTCCTTTTCATTCTGGCATAAGCAAAAAAAAAAATCACTACATGAAAAATTCATTAGTATGTGAATTGTTAGGTAAAAGCTTTATGAAAATATAAAGGAAGAAAGGAATTAAAAGAGTATTTGATTGTGGTGTAGCATCATATATGACCTTAAACCTGACTATTTTTTCTTCTCTTAAAGTGACCATTTTCTCTTCTTTCTTGAATATTATCTTGAAAGAATTATGAGTTGTTCTAATAATGTCAGCAATGAGGAAGAAAGAGTAAGAGAAGCTAAGTTTTTAGACTGCATGCAGTTACTAGCTTCTGCAAAAGTATTTTGACTTTCTCATATAGGTACATTAGAGAATAAAAACAGATTTCTAAATAAAAATGTGTTCATATAAGTGTATGTGAATGTAATAATTAGTATTCTACTATTTCCATGAATGACTATACATATAGGAAGCTTTATGGTATAGATATAAAGTATGCTCTCTCTGAGGTAAAACTGCCTGAATTTAAAAATTAACTAAAAAAAAAAATTAACTAAATTAGGACCATGTGATCAACAATAATTAACCTAACCTGTATAATCTTAGGTCAAACCTATAAATTTAGAATAATGAATTCAAATATTTTGGTAAACATATATACTCTTTCAAAATATCTAGAATACATTAGGCATTTATATATACTAGTAATTATGACAAAAGCTTAATCTATGAAATTTCAATATATATAACATGCACCTTTAGTCATACATCTTAATATCAAATAAATGAATATTGCATTTTATTTATTCATATATTATTTACCTTTTTTAAAAATAATTGATGCTTTTGAACTGTGGTATTAGAGAAGATTTTTGAGAGTCCCTTGAACTGAAAGGAGATCAAACCAGTCAATCCTAAAGGAAATCAGTCCTGAATATTCATTGGAAGGACTGATGCTGAAGCTGAAGCCCCAGTACTTTGGCCACCTGATGCGAAGAACAGACTCATTGGAAAAGACTCTGATGCTAGGAAAGATTGAAGGCAGGAGGAGAAGGGGACAACAGAGGATGAGATGGTTGGATGGCATCATCAATTCCATGGACATGAGTTTGAGCAAGCCCCAGGACTTGGTGATGGACAGGGAAGCATGGCGCTCTTCAGTCCATGAGGACGCAAAGAGCTGGATATGACTGAGAGATTGAACTGAACTGAAAAATTATAAGAATTCAATAATAATGAGAAATACATGAAACATGTAAAATCAAGATAAATGTCCATGGTCCTTTAGCATCACCATAGGTACTGCTAAATTTATGGAACTAACTGGAGATAATGCACTGCTAATGGTCATAATCTTATGATCATGATCATAGAAACCAACAAAAATTTAATTTCTAAATGTAGTTTAGAAAGTTTCTAATGATTTTAATATACTTTCACTCTTTTGTGTCTATTGTGTGTCTGTGTTATATTTGCATTGACATGGCCAGTAGGTATTGGGATATACAAAATAGAATTTCACGACAGAGGTTGATGAGAGAAATGTTTCAAGTTCTGTCCTTATCTCTTCATTCTTTTCTGTCTATGAGCTTTCTGTTGAAAACTTCAGAGACTGCTGTCATTTTAACCTCCTCAGTTATGCCCATGTCCCAGTTCTGCAACTGGCACTTTGAATTCTCTAATTAGATTCTGCATTTTCAACAGTTGCTGGTTATTTCTACATGTGAAATCCTTCCATCTACAACATTTTCTGGGAAAGGAGAACAAAATAGTAAATGCATATCACTGACATTTTATAGGTAAGAAAACTGGGTCTCAGATTTATGTATGGTACTTTGAAACACAGATTTAGTAACTAGAAAAGTAGAGGCTAAAATAGATCATTGGAGTTCAAATCTATTGTCCTTTCTATATGGCACTGTTAATGTAAATGTATTCTAATGCATAACAATGTTATAATAATTCAGTTTTATTATATCACTGTGCTTATATCATCCAGCATAATTTGTGGCCAGCTCCAAGTTAATTTATTTCATTTGCTTTATCCAGCCTTGTATATACAGAAAAGACCTTTTTCACTAAGTTATCAGAATGAACTGCTCCACATTATGCTTTGATGATAGCATTATTGCTTTGTGTTCTTTGGGGTATTACAGATTCAAAAGTATAAAGCTCATTAACATGAAACAGCTCCCTGAGGAGACGTGTTATATGGAATCCAATGTTTACAAACATTTATAGCCTTATTCATCTAAAACTTGCCCATTAGTTGGCAGTAAATCAGTGTGATTTGCATTGAAATACACTATTTACCCTTAGTAGCCATGCATCTGTATATATAGAGAGACACAACTATGGAATATATCATATTTTAAGTTAAAGAAATGCATTAACAAATTTAAAAGAAGATGCATAATTTATTTTCATGTACAAGTCAGTGGCAATTTATGGTTTATTTTCAATAGTGGTTCATAGCTCCAATTTCTTCAAACTTAACCTTATAGGTGTGTGTGCTAAGTGGCTTCAGTCATGTATGACTCTTTGTGACCCCATGGACTGTAGCCAGCCAGGCTCCTCTGTCCATACTATTTGTCAGGCAAGAATAACTGAATGGGATGCCATTTCCTTCTCCAGGGGATCTTCTCAACCCAGGGATCAAACTTGGATCTCTTACATCCCCTGCCTTGGCAGGTGGGTTCTTTAACTAGCATCACCTAGGAAGCCAACTTTATAGGTATTACTTTCAATTCTGAGAAACACTTAACATAATCGTCTTAATACTGAATGATAATATTTCCTATACTGAATTGCAATGAATTGATCTCAGTTATAATATAGGAAGTTAAGTCAGGATTTTATATTAATGTATTTATAACATGTAAGAAAATATACTCAATATCACATGGTTGTATTATTTCATTCATTTATTTAATAAATTGCCATTAAACTCTTAAAATATGTCAGGCTTTTTACAGTAGATGCAGTTATAAAGGAAAGAAAGTCTCTATTGGTATCATATACATTAAAAGAAGGCACAAAAATAAAACCTAAGTCAAAAATTAGAGGATAGGATATCTTTAGGAAAACACACACACACACACAAAAACCACACAAGAACTGAAACAGACAAGGGCAAAATTTAGTATCTCAATAATTTTCCTGTATATCTAAACAAAGAGGCTCTGCATTTAGAGAAGACTTTTCTTTTACCCTTTATATGGTCTGTGACTGAAAATCTATTTGACCACCCAAATCTGCACTTCTTCCTCACAGAGAAAACACTGGATTGGCCAAAAACTTTGCTCAGGGTTTTTCATAAGGTGTTATAGAAAAAAATCAGACAAACTTTTTGGCCAGTCCAATATTTGCATAAGCAGGGACTATATGCTCCATACCCATATGTATTTAGGTAAGGCCATGTCAGTAGTTCTTGCAAAGGGAATATGAATAAAGTGATGGGTCTCTTTGAAGCTGAAATATCAAAAATCTGTCTTCCAGACTTCCAGTTTCTGCTCTGGTATGCAAAGAGATTGGACAGCATTACTTCAATTATAAAGAAAACAAACAACTAAAAACACTAAGTACATTGGAACACTATAACTTCATTTAGACTTGGGAGAGAATTGAGGTGCAGGACAAACAGCCACCCTGAAATGTGGAGAGAAAGGTGAATATATAAAATGACAACAAAGATCTGTACACAAAAGTTCTGGAGCCATAAACTGGAAGGCCATTTAAACGGTAATACTGTGAAATTGCTGGGACTGAATATAGACTAACATGAACTTCAGAAATCTACAGAGCCAGTTTTATGGTCCAGTGGGGAAGTTCCTCTTTGGTTTTATATGCAGCTATCCCACCAGGTTCTCACTTGTTAAAGTCAGGAAAGACTCTGTGGCACTATAAGTAGAGAGGAAAGCAATCATCATGAAAGATTTCCAGAGAGTTCTACCTAACAAAGTCCTGTTCATCATGGGAAAGACTCTAGAAGAGCCTTATTCCTTCTAGGCAGTAGGGCATGCTCCAAATTCCTGTGCTTTCTAGTTTTCCAAGCTCATATCTGGTGAAAATAGTGGCACTATGTAAAACTTATCAAAAGGAAGCTTGAAAAGCTGTATTAATTTCAGCAATGCAGGTAAGATAGCACCATCATAATGATTTATCAGTCAATACTGTGTAAGTATGTTAAACCAAAATATACTGTTTTTATTATTGTTACTGCAGTTACAAATAATATTGGTGGAAACACACAGGTGGTATCTATTTCATATAACAAGTCCAGTGGTAGGAGTGCGTACATTCTACAGTCATGAGTGACTCTTTGCGACCCTATGCACTGTAGCACCCCAGGCTCCTCTGTCCATGGGCCAGTGGTAGGCAGTGCAGGACTAATGCACCATCAGGCTCCAAACATATCATCTTCCTTCCCCAAAAAACTCACCAGATGGGTCTTTGTCACCTGCGTATGTTTCACTTTTTATCATAAGAGCACTTGTGTGGCTTCAATCACAATGTCTATGCCTAAGTAGCAGGGAAAAGGATGAAGAAAGGCAAGCTCAAGTAACAGAAACAGGCTGTTGGTGCTGGAGTTAGTAAGCAAGAGGAAATTTTAGCATGAGATCATAATGAAGATATAGTCAGAAGCAAAATTAAGAACTGTCTTGTAGTTGATGGTAGATTTGAAGATAAGTTAGATTATTTTTAGCATTAATACACTGTGAAACCATCTAACACTTTTAAAATGGGGAGTGACTTTACTTCAGTTATAGTTCAAAAAATATCACTCTGGCTTCCTATATGGACTATGAATTGATAGCAATAAATGGAAACAAGAAAGATTGAATTAAATGACATTAGAAATGACTAAGGACTATGACTTTAACTTGGATGTCAGAGATAAAGAGAGATAGGATGACTTAGGTACATTTCAGGTGCAGATCTTTTAGGATGTATTGAAGGTTGGATATAGGCAATGAGGAAAGAGGAAGAACAATATTTTGGTATGAACTGGATACTTAATTAATTGAGGAGGTTGAGGTGAGGGGCAGATTTGGAGGGAAATTCTATTTTGCACATGTTAAATTCAAGATGGCTTTACATTCTGAGTGGCTATGTGTCTGTGCATGCTAAGTTGCTTCAGTGTCCCACTCTTGGTGACCCTATGGACCATAATAGCCTGCCAGGCTATTCTGTCCTTGGGATTCTCCAGGCATGAATACTGGAGTGGGTTGCCATGCTGTCCTCCAGGGGATCTTCCTGACACAGGGATAGAACCTGTGTCTCTAACATCTCCTGGATTAGCAGGCGGGTTCTTTACCACTAGCGCCATGTGGGAAGCCCTCTAAGTGGCTATATACAGTTATAAATTAGAGATTTGTTTGGACCTTGATAGAGATCTGGAATGCAGGTGTAAGTTTGTGGCATTATCACCATATACATGGTCTTCACAATCTGAGAATAATATATGCAATCATGAGGGTTGGGGGGTTAGGTATAGAAAAGAAAAGAGTATAGGATCAAACCCTGTTCAGAATATATAAAATAAAGGATATGCTCATAGAAGTAGACTGACAAGGTGTAGCCATTGAGCTAGAGGAAAACCAGAAAACTGTTACAGAATCTATGGGAGGAGAGTGGTGAATGAAGCAACACAGAGAGAGCTCAAGGAGATGCAGATTTAGCCCTGTATTTTGCACCTGGACCTGGCAGAGTTCTGCCAACCTTTACAAGAGCTTTGCCCTGCCACTGTCCTGCCACCAGATTCACATAATCACCTCTTATTCCAGGATAAGACATTTAGCACTGATCAGTCAGAGTCACAATGGGAGACAAAGAGCCCACTCACACTAGGATCATGTAAGGTGGGTTCATTTGTTCATACAGAGATTAATTACAAATATGCAAGTGGGGCTTAGGAAAACCACAGTGGATGCTCTGTGAACCCATGGCTAACAGTGGCAGAACTTTTATGACCACTAAGCCAAGAGTTCAGAAAACAGAAAGTGACTGCCAGAAGCAAGGGAGAAGAATCCATAGATGAGCACTGCTCTAGTAGCTGTTTTCTAAATGAGCTAGGTGTAGAAATTGTGAGCTAGAAAACTGTGAGTAAGCATTTTCAAATTTCAATAGCAATTCAATAGACTAACTGTATGCTTGTATCTAATCATAACAATGATTTGGTTTATCTAAAAAAAAGTAGTTTTGGAAGGGTAAGGATATGAGTCATTCTTTAGAGGGATGTATATTAAATGCGTTGACAGATCTTTAGAGAAGTTTTACTATAAAGAGGAAGTATAAAATCATAAAGTAATAGAAATGATTGTGGTATCCAGAGAGTAAATGTGTTTTAGAGGTTCAGTGGTTACTGTTACTATTGTCAATGCTGTTCCTATTTTTGTTGCCTTAAGATGGAATATTACTGGGGCAGATTTTTATGATCTTGGAGGGTTCAAGAAGCAAAAAAAAAAAAAAAGAAAAAGAAAAGAAAAGCCTGATAATGCATAAGAGAAAACTGCACCTTGTGAAGTCAACAGAGTTACAGATTCTACATAAAAAGGCAATGGTCAAAAGAGTTATATAGAAACCATACAATAAGCTAGGATCAAAAGACAGGTAGAGAAAGAATTCTAACCTACTGAAAAGGCATAAAGACTAAGGTATTTGGAATAATCATTAAGAATTTTAATAGAACGCAGAGTTGTACATAAGGTATGGGGAAATACAAGTTGTGAGACAAGTTCAAGCAGAATTTCATATGCTGTGTTAACCACTCTTTACCTTAGGCTGCATGCTGTGTCCCTTCAGTCGTGTCTGACTCTGCAACCCCATAGATTATAGCCTGCCTGACTCCTCTGTCCATGGGATTCTCCAGGCAAGAATACTGGAGCAGGTTGCCATTTCCTCCTCCAAGGCATCTTCCAGACCCAGGATCGAACCTGCGTCTCTTACATATCCTGCATTGACAAGTAGGTTCTTACCACTAGCACTACTTGGGAAGCCCATGGGGAAACAATTCTACCTTGATTTCTTGCATTCCACCACATCCTGCAAACAGAGGCACTGACTGATTGCTTTTGTTCTACATTATCTTGCCAAACATGTAGGCAGGTAGAGTGGCCATGAAAAAAACAGGAGACAGAAAAGAAGGAGCAGTAAAACAAGACTAAAATATAGGAAATATGGTAGGTAAGTGAAAAAATAAAGAAGTCTATAATACAGTCCCTTAAAATAATCACTGAAGATGATGACTGCAGCCATGAAATTAAAAGACTCTTACTCCTTGGAAGAAAAGTTATGACCAACCTAGATAGCATATTCAAAAGCAGAGACATTACTTTGCCAACAAAGGTGCATCTAGTCAAGGCTATGGTTTTCCCAGTGGTCAGGTATGGATGTGAGAACTGGACTGTGAAGAAAGCTGAGTGCCGAAAAATTGATGCTTTTGAACTGTGGTGTTGGAGAAGACTCTTGAGAGTCCCTTGGACTGCAAGGAGATCCAACGAGTCCATTCTCAAGGAGATCAGCCCTGGGATTTCTTTGGAGGGAATGATGGTGAAGCTGAAACTCCAGTACTTTGGCCACCTCATGCGAAGAGTTGACTCATTGGAAAAGACTGAATCTGGAAGGGACTGGGGGCTGGAGGAGACGGGGATGACAGAGGATGAGATGGCTGGATGGCATCACTGACTCAATGGACCTGAATCTGAGCAAACTCTGGGAGTTGGTGATGGACAGGGAGGCCTGGTGTGCTGCGATCCATGGGGTCGCAAAGAGTTGGACATGACTGAGCGACTGAACGGAACTGAAAGTAACTATACTCCCAATCCAGGAATCAAACCTGTGTCTCCTAAGAGGTCTCCTTCATTGCAGGTGGATTTTTTACAGACTGTGCTAACAGGGAAGCCCAGAGTAAATTATTAATAATGCCAAATACTTCCTAGATCAGGTAAAATGGCAACAAAATGAGCCAATCAATCCAAGTAATTAGAAGCAACTAGTCGTCAAGTCATTTTAATAGTAACCAGATTCAGATGGATTAAAGAATGAGTTTGGAATAAAGAAGGGGAAGCAAAGATTTGTAGAAATGCTTTAGTGGATTTGAACAGCCAGTTATTTTAAAAAAGGAATGCACATTTAAGAAAGATTTCATTTTGTTTTAAGATGGGAAAAAAAGTATAACGTGTTATTAAGCTACAGAAAAACAGCCCCTAGAACTTCTGAAAATGTAAAGAACAAGGAATCACTATGGGTCAATACTTTATAAAGACATGGAATCTTTTGAAATTGGAAGGAAGGAAACGTAGGAATAAATACAAAATAGCTTAGGGGCATTATCATAGAAAACAAAGTAATTCCAGGTGTAGAAACAAAGTTCATCTAATGAGACAGTTAAGATGATTCTGTGATAGGGAACTTGAGGAGGCAGTTGGGAGTTGTGTTTTTTGTTTTTTGTCTTGAAAATAAGTCACAATGATCCATGCCAATAGTTCAAAGCATTTTGCCATTTGCATTCCAAGAATAACTTCACTGATAATAACATTTGAGCAAGGGAGGAAAAATATAAAATATTCAGAAAGAACTACTAAAGAATATCTTGGGCAGGGAAAAACAAACATCAACAATAAAACATTATTCCCTTCATCTCTCATCTAACCCTACTACTTTATAAATTCATGAAAACCTCATAAAAATGGAAACCACTTCTAGGAAAGTGACCCCAGGAGTTACACATCTTTGATAGACCCAATATTCATTCTTTTCCTCAGTCCAAAAGCCTTCTCTATTTCTTTATACAAAATATATGTTCAAAGCCTAAAAGCATAGACATACTGTCAAAAATATAAGTGTTTGGTAAAGAAACAAAACATATTTTCATAAACAGAAAGTACCCAAATAACATTAAATAGCTTTTTTTTTTCCTGCTTGAAGAATGAAAAGAAAATTCAAGTGAAGTGTGAGATTTAATGTGTTCCCTATAGTTGGTGAAGATCTTTCAGAAACATTTGAGATGAATCCAGAAGAGAGCTCAAAGTGGCCTAGAAGAATTTTGCACACTTGCCCTCTTTACATTAAAATAATTTTTTGCTCCATGTTTTATATTGTATATAGCAAGGAATCCCAAACCCTAGGCCACGGGCCAGTACCAGTCTGTGGCCTATTAGGAACTTGGCTACACAGCAGGAGGGCAGGCAGCAAGTTAAGCTTTATCTGTATTTACAGTCACTCTCCATCACTCACTGTTCCACCTCCTGTCAGATCAGTGGTCACATTAGATTCTCATAGGAGCCCAAACTCTACAATCACCCATCACCTCCAGATGGGACTGTTTAGACAGGCTCTGGGTTTCCACTGATTCTGCATCATGGTGAGTTGTACAATGGTTTCATTATATATTATAATGTAATAATAATAGAAATAAAATGCACAATAAAATAATGCATTTGAGTCATCCCAATACCATGCCCACCCTCCCCCTCCCTGCTCCCCCTGTCCTATGAAAGCAGTCCCTGGTGCCAAAAAGTTGGGGACTGCTGTTATATAAAATTTGTATAGATTTCCATCATTCTTTGTCATACAAGCACCTCTCATCTGAAATAAACAATAAAAGAGCTGAGACATAATCCTCATGAAATATCAATGACCCTACTACAAGCAATAAGAAAATATTGTATAGCACAGGGAATTATAGCCATTATCTTATAATATCTTATAATGAGTCTAATCTGCATAAATACTGATTCACTATGCTGTACACATAAAACTAACATAATATTGCAAATCCACTGTACTTCAAGAAAAAAAGAAAAAAACAGAATCAATGAAATTAACTCCGTTAAATGCTTTGTATACACTCTGGCAGGAGATGAGCATTTAACAAATATTAACTTTTTCATTAGTTTGCTAAAGCTATCATGACAAAATATCACAGACTGAGTCGCTTAAACAATAGAAATTCATTTCTCTCAGTGGGGAAGCTAGAAGTCCAAACTGTCAGCAGTTTCCCTTTTCCTAAAGTCTTTCTCCTGCCTTGAAGAGGGCTGCCTCTGCTTATGTTTTCGTGTTGACTTATTTCATGCATACCCCTCTACTGTCTTTCTCTTTTTTTTCCATCCCAGCAGTGGGATCTTAATTCCCTGATCAAGAATTGATTCCCTGCACAGGAAGCGCAGTGCAAAGTCTTAACCATGGGACCACCAGGGAAGTCCCTCTCTCTTTTAATAGCCAAACAGAAAACCTAAAGTGTTTCTTTAAATTTCAAGTAGCTTGTTTTCTTTATATAATCTCATGTAAGAAACCCCCTCAAAGCATAAAGGCTTTAACAGTAAATCAATTACAATTCAATAATAATAATAAAAAAATAGCAACTTAAATATTTTTTTCCCACCATTTTGTGAACCAGAAATGCAGGAAGGGTTTAGCCAGCATTAGTGCATTATAGACAGTGCATTAGCTGGGGTGGCCTGGTCCAGAGAGTCAACTTTCAGAACAGACATACACTCACAATTGGCCCTTTCAGTCTCTCTAAATCTCTCCACACGAAGACTCATCTTCCACATGAGTCTGGCCCCTCACAACACTGTGATCACAGTAGTTGACCTTCTTAGCAGTAGCCTGCTTACAAGTACAGGAAGTGAAAGCTGACAGACTTGTTAAAGACTATGTCCCAAAACCAGTACAGTCTTACTTCTGCCCCATATTATTAATAATAACTGAGGCAATCACAGAACCTGCATAAATTTAAGGAAGTTAAGAAAAAGATTGCATTTCTATGTAAGAGAGTAAGAGAATGATACTGAAGAAGGGTTTATGGGATACAAGTAATTTTGAGGCCTTTTTTTGGAAATTACATGGGCACCAAGGTACTTGAGATGATTCATTACAGTGGATTCAGATTAATAAGGAAGAAATACTTCCCAGGGTAGCAGCTGACTCTTCAAAGGCAAAGTTACAAGAACCAAAGTAAAATAGGCTTATTTTAGAATAATTAAATCAGTCTTCACTGAAACTCTATCAATTGCTCATCTTTTGTTACTGGTGTCTCTGAGTTTTGAATTCATCTCCTCCTATACACACAACACAAACACAAAGACATAGACATACACGCATACACATTGACACAAACATTAAATACACACTCAGACTACTGTTTTCCTGGCAACTTCAGTCTACCTTTTGTGTGTTAGCTTTGAAGACCTCTTTTGCTTTACTAAGAAAAGGTTAATTTCCTCTTTTCATATTTTCACACTACATTTTAATAAGAAAATTATTTGTTTGAGTTTCCCACTGAACTGGATGTTCTAGAAAAAATTCTCTATTACTCAATCACTTTCTCATCATGTTTCCAAAAGTGAGGTATATGCTTGCTTAGTGGCTCAGTTGTGTCTGACTCTTTGCCACCCTGTGGACAATCTGCCACCAGACTTCTATGTTCATGGGATTTTTCAGGGGATGAGGTGGAGTCAGGTGCCATTTCATCCTCTAGGGGATCATCCCAACCCAGGGATAGAAACCATATCTCCTGTATCTCCTGCATTACAGGTGGATTCTTTACCCACTGAGTCACTGGGGAAGCCCACTGGTACATAGTAAATGCACACAATATATTTTTTACATAATTCAAAAAAATAAATGCATAAAAGTACTATTGAATGAAGTGAATTTCTCCAAAGGTTTGTAATAATGGCAGGTAATGGGATATGGCCATGAAATTAAAAGACGCTTACTCCTTGGAAGGAAAGTTATGACCAACATAGATAGCATAATAAAAAGCAGAGACATTAATTTGCCAATAAAGCTCCACCTAGTCAAGGCTATGGTTTTCCCTGTGGTCATATATGGATGTGAGAGTTAGACTGTGAAGAAAGCTGAGTGCCAAAGAATTGATGCTTTTGAACTGTGGTGTTGGAGAAGACTCTTGAGAGTCCCTTGGACTGCAAGGAGATCCAACCAGTCCATCCTAATGGAGATCAGTCCTTGGTGTTCATTGGAAGGACTGATGCTAAAGCTGAAACTCCAATACTTTGGCCACCTCATGTGAAAAATGTGAAGAGTTGACTCATTGGAAGAGACCCTGATGCTGGGAGGGATTGGGGGCAGGAGGAGAAGGGGATGACAGAGGATGAGATGGCTGGATGGCATCACCTTCTTAATGCACATGAGTTTGGATAAACTCCAGGAGTTGGTGATGGACAGGGAGGCCTGGCACGCTGCGATTCATGGGGTCACAAAGAGTCAGAACCAACTGAGCGACTGAACTGAACTGAACTGAACTGAACTGAACTGAATGGGATATGGAGATTTTATAACATACCAATTTGTTTTTGTACAAAAAGTAATTCATTATTCTGACTTTTGAAAATAATAATTATAGTTATTCATGAAAGTGAGTGAATAAGTTAGTATAAGGAAAATTATCTGCCAAAATATAATAATTTATCTTGTTTCTGGAAGTGTTAAGTTTCTGAAAGTCTATGATACATCTTGAAATATTTGAGGAGCTTTATTATTTTTCACTGCAAAGGTTTCAGCCAATAATTTCATGTATTTTATCTTTGATAGAATGTATATTAATATAAACATTTTGGGAGATATACTGCTGCTGCTGCTGCTGCTGCTGCTAAGTTGCTTCAGTCGTGTCCAACTCTGTGTGACCCCATAGACGGCAGCCCCACCAGGTTCTGCCATCCCTGGGATTTTCCAGCCAAGAGTACTGGAGTGGGTTGCCATTGCCTTCTCCTGGGAGATATAAACAAGAAAGAAATTTATAATGAAATAAAAAGTAGAATAATTTAAATTCTTACATTCATAACACATCTTTTTTTTTAAGTATTGTTTCAGGAAAAATATAAATACTTCCACTGAAAAAAAATGAAGGAATACAAGGTGAGAAAGAAGAAAAGAAAATTATTAACAAGTTTGTTCTTGTTCTTGTTCAGTTGCTGTGTTGTGCCTGACTCTGAGATCCCATAGACTGTAGCATACTAGACTCACCTGGCCTTCACTATCTCCCAGCGTTTGTTCAAACTCATGTCCACTGTGTGGATGATGCCATCTAACTGTCTCATCCTCTGTCACTCCCTTCTCCATCTGCTCTCAATCTTTCCCAAGCATCAGGGTTTTTTTCCAATGAGTCATCTCTTCACATCAGGCGGTCAAAATATTGGAGCTTCAGCCTGAGCATCAGTCCTTCCAATGAATATTTAGGGTTGATTTCCTTTAGGACTGACTGGTTTGATCTCCTTGAACCCCAAAGGACTCTCGGGAGTATTCTTCAGCACCACAATTCAAAAACATCACATTTTCAGCACTCAACCGTCTTTATGGTCCACTTCTGACGTCTATACATGACTACTGGCAGCATGCTTGGGGCTGGTGCATGGGGATGACCCAGAGAGATGTTATGGGGAGGGAGGTGGGAGGGGGGTTCATGTTTGGGAACGCATGTAAGAATTAAAGATATTAAAATTTAAAAAATAAAAAACTAAAATTAAAAAAAAAAAGAAAATCCATAGCCTTGACTAGACAGACCTTTGTCAGCAAAATGATGTCTCTCCTTTTTAATACATTGTCTAGGTTGGTCATAGCTTTTCTTCCAAGGAGCAAGTGTCTTTTAATTTCATGGCTGCAGTCACCATCTGCAGTGACTTTGGAGCCCCATAAAATAAAGTCTGTCACTGTTTCCACTTTGCCCCCATCTATTTGCCATGAAGTGATGGGACCAGATGCCATGATCTTAATTTTTTGAATGTTGAGTTTTAAGCCAGCTTTTTCATTCTCCTCTTTCACCCTCTTCCAGAGGCTCTTTAGTTTCTTTTTAATTACTGCCATTAGAGTGGTATCATCTGAATATCTGAGATTGCAGATATTTCTCCCAGAAATCTTGATTCCAGTTTGTGAGTCACCTTATGAAACACTATTTACCTAATCAACATTTAATTATAACTTTATATTCACAGACTATGTCACATGATGTAACACAATGTAATTTATACAGACATGGCCCCTGCCTCTGGATTCTTACAATATACAGGAGAGAACAGACTGCCACAAAGAAATTAATTTTTTTTTTAAAAAAGTAGTAAATGTGTGTATTCAGTGCAAGAAAATTGAGTTATTCATAACTTTATTATAGTTGTTGAAACATTAACAGATAAACACTAATACTGATTAATCTCAGTTTTAACTCTTCAACATATCTTTTATTTATCTTTGTAATACAAAACTTCACAGTCTATAAAATGCTCAAATATTCTACAAATGTGAGAGGTAGTCACAAGCTAGATATAAATTAAAGCTGCATAATGGTTTTAAATTGTTAAAATATCATTATGTAATTTCTTTGAGGATTACAATGTTATAGAACTGTTAATACTGCATTGAAAAATTGGAAAAGGTGCTTATATTCTACACTGTGTGATTTATGAGTGTGTTTCTTGGAAGAAAATGTGCTCTGCATATTGTTATTTTTTTCTTAGATAATATTCAAAGAAAGCATTCTTTAAAATTTCATGGTAGATGTCACTTATAATCTTCCAATATCTGCAGATCAAGACAGTCTTTGAATTTCTGTACTTGACTTGATTGACAATGCATTTCACATAATACAAATCTAAATTATTATTCAACAATGATAAAGCTGTATTGAAGGCCATGATTAACGATGGCCATATCAAAGAAATATTTTGAGATTCAGTAACAGTACAAACATATTGAAACATAGTGTTCCTTTGATTTTATAAACAACTTTGATGTTATAAAGTTTCCCTCTATACCACATTTTGATTGATGTTTTTCATGAAAAGAAAGCAAGAGCTATATGTCCTTGAACAATTTAAGATATTTTATCTCCTTAATTTTGTTCACCTTCAAAATACTTCCATTAATGGAGTAAATTGACTCAAGTCTTAGTTATTTTCAGTTCAGAATATTGTACATCCCATTTGAAATAAAAACATCTCCATATTAAATGTTATAATCTAGGGATATCTGTTATGTCAGTGTGCAAAACAATACAAGGACGGTGTGGCTTTATTTATGTTATCGTGTCATACAAAAACAAGTGAGAATACTTAATATTCCCCCCACCCTTGACCCTTACACTTTGGGCATCAATAAATGCTCCTCATTAATCTTTCTTAATTAATAGATTTTTTTAGAGAAGTTTTACATTTCATTTTAGAGCAAAAATTAGTACAATGAGTGGAAAGTACAGAGAAATTCCCATGTCCTCCACCTCACACTTAGCTTCCCTTATTATTTAACTTCTCCCACTAGTGTAACACATTTGTTACAGTAGATGAGCCGATATTGATATACTGTTATTAAGCAAAGCCTTCAATTTACATTTTATTCCTTGTGTTGTACATCCTATGGCTTTTGATAAATGTTTAATGACTCACCTCCACCATTACAGTATCATACAAGATAGTAGTTTCACTGCCTTACAGATCTCCTATCCTCCATGGGATCACCCAGCCCCTAAAGCCCCTATTCTCTTTACTCTCTCCATAGTTTTGCTTTTTCAGAATGTCATATAATTGAAATCACACAGTATGTAACGTTTTTAAACCAATTACTTTCACTTAGAAATATACATTTAAGGTAATTCCATGTTGGTTTCATTGTTGATAACATTTCTTTTTTATCTCTAAATTATAATATTCCATTATACTACTACCACATTTGTTTACTTGTTGAAGAATATCTTGGTTTTTCCAAGTTTTGGCAATTATGAATAAGGCTGCTGTGAAACATTCATATGTGGCCTTTTCTGTGGACATGGATACTCAACACATTTGGGTAAATACCAATGAGTGAATTGCCGGGTTGTATTGCTGTATTCCCAAGTAGCTGTAGTATTCTGCATTCCTACCAGCAATAAATGAGAGTTCCTGTTGCTCTACAAGCTCAACAATATTAATGTTGTCAGTGTTTTGCTTTCAGTCATTATAATAAATGAATCGATAAAGAAGATCTGGTATCAGTTCAGTTTAGTTCAGTTCAGTTGTTCAGTCATGTCCGACTCTGCGACCCCATGAATCGCGGCACACCAGGCCTCCCTGTCCATCACCAATTCCCGGAGTTCACTCAGACTCGCATTCATTGAGTCAGTGATGCCATCCAGCCATCTCATCCTCCGTCGTCCCCTTCTCCTCCTGCCCCCAACCCCTCACAGCATCAGAGTTTTTTCGAATGAGTCAACTCTTCGCATGAGGTGGCCAAAGTTGGTGGAGTTTCAGCGTTAGCATCATTCCTTCCAAAGAAATCCCAGGGTTGATCTCCTTCAGAATGGACTGGTTGGATATCCTTGCAGTCCAAGAGACTCTCAAGAGTCTTCTCCAACACCACAGTTCAAAAGCATAAATTCTTCAGCACTCAGCCTTCTTCACAGTCCAACTCTCACATCCATACATGACCACAGGAAAAACCATAGCCTTGACTAGATGGACCTTAGTTGGCAAAGTAACGTCTCTGCTTTTGAATATACTATCTAGGTTGTTCATAACTTTCCTTCCAAGGAGTAAGCGTTTTTTAATTTCATGGCTGCAATCACCATCTGCAGTGGTTTTGGGGCCACCAAAAATAAAGTCTGACACTGTTTCCACTGTTGCCCCATCTATTTCCCATGCAGAGATGGGACAGGATGCCATGATCTTCGTTTTCCGAATGTTGAGCTTTTAGCAAAGTTTTTCACTCTCCTCTTTCACTTTCATCAAGAGGCTTTTTAGTTCCTCTTCAGTTTCTGCCATAAGGGCGGTGTCATATGCATATCTGAGTTTCTTGATATTTCTCCCGGCAATCTTGATTCCAGCTTGTGTTTCTTCCAGTCCAGCGTTTCTCATGATGTACTCCGCATAGAAGTTAAATAAGCAAGGTGACAATATACAGCCTTGACGTACTGCTTTTCCTATTTGGAACCAGTCTGTTGTTCCATGTCCTGTTCTAACTGTTGATTCCTGACCTGCATACAGATTTCTCAAGAGGCAGGTTAGGTGGTCTGGTATTCCCCTCTCTTTCAGAATTTTCCACAGTTTATTGTGATCCACAGTCAAAGGCTTTGGCATAGTCAATAAAGCAGAAATAGATGTTTTTTCTGGAACTCTCTTGCTTTTTCCATGATCCAGCGGATGCTGGCAATTGGATCTCTGGTTCCTCTGCCTTTCCTAACACCAGCTTGAACATCTGGAAGTTCACAGTACATGTATTGCTGAAGCCTGGCTTAGAGAATTTTGAGCATTACTTTACTAGTGTGGGAGATGAGTGCAATTGTGCAGTAGTTTGGGCATTTTTTGGCATTGCCTTTCTTTGGGATAGGAATGAAAACTGACCTTTTCCAATCCTGTGGCCACTGCTGAGTTTCCCAAATTTGCTGGCATATTGAGTGAAGCACTTTCACAGCATCATCTTTCAGGATTTGAAATAGCTCTACTGGAATTCCATCACCTCCACTAGCTTTGTTCATAGTGATGCTTTCTAAGGCCCACTTGACTTCACATTCCAAGATGTCTGGCTCTAAATGAGTGATCACACCATCGTGATTATCCGGGTTGTGAAGATCCTTTCTCTACAGTTTTTCTGTGTATTCTTTAAATCTCTTCTTAATATCTTCTGCTTCTGTTAGGCCCAGACCCTTTCTGTCCTTTATCGAGCCCATGTTTGCATGAAATGTTCCCTTGGTATCTCTAGTTTTCTTGAAGAGATCTCTAGTCTTTCCCATTCTGTTGTTTTCCTCTATTTCTTTGAATTGATCACTGAAGAAGTCTTTCTTATCTCTTCTTGCTATTCTTTGGAACTCTGCATTCAGTTGCTTATATCTTTCCTTTTCTCCTTGGCTTTTAGCTTCTCTTCTTTTCACAGCTATTTGTAGGGCCTCCCCAGACAGCCATTTTGGTTTTTTTGCATTTATTTTCCATGGGGATGGTCTAAATATATACAATGGAATATTACCCAGGTATAAAAAAGAATGAAGTAATGCCATTTGCAGCAACAAGTATGGACCTAGACATTATCATATTAAATATAGTCAGAGAAAGACAAATATCACATGATAGCACTTACATGTGAAATCTAAAGACAATGATACAGATGAACTTATTTACAAAACCGAAATAGATTCACAGACATAGAAATCAAATTTATGGTTACCAACAGGAAAGGAGCGGGGGAAGAATAAATTAGGGGTTTGGTGTTAATAGATACACAGTGTTATAAATAAAATAAGTACACAACAAGGCCCTACTGTATAGCACAGAGAACTATATTCAACATCTTATAATAACCTATAATGGAAAAGAATATGTATGAAACTGTGTGTGTCTGTATGACTGAATCTTTTTCCTGTACACCTGGAATTAACACAACATTGTAAATTGACTACATTTCAGAGAAGGCAATGGCACCCCACTCCAGTACTCTTGCCTGGAAAATCCCAACGACAGAGGAGCCTGGAAGGCTATAGTCGATGGGGTCACGAAGAGTCAAACATGACTGAATAACTTCACTTTCATTTTTCCCTTCCATGCATTGGAGAAGGAAATGTGAACCCACTCCAGTGTTCTTGCCTGGAGAATCCCAGGGATAGTGGAGCCTGGTGAGCTCCCGTCTATGGAGTCACACAGGGTCAGACACGACTGAAGCAACTTAGCAGCAGCAACAGCAATAAAAATTGGAAAAAAAAAAAAAAAAGAAGTTGACTAATAGGTGTGTTCAGTTCACTTCAGTTGCTCAGTCGTGTCTGACTCTTTGCAACCACATGAACCGCAGTACACCAGGCCTCCCTGTCCATCACCAAATCCCGGATTCCACCCAAACCCATGTCCATTGTGTCAGTGATGCCACCCAACCATCTCATCCTCTGTCGCCCACTTCTCCTTCTGCCCCCCATTCCCTCAAAGCATCAGGGTCTTTTCCATTGAGTCAGCTCTTCACATCACGTGGCCAAAGTAATGGAGTTTCAGCTTTAGCATCAGTCTTTCCAATGAATACCCAAGACTGATCTCCTTTAGGATGGACTGGCTGGATCTCCTTGAAGTCCAAGGGACTCTCAAGAGTCTTCTCTAACACCACAGTTCAAAAGCACCAATTCTTCGGCGCTCAGCTTTCTTCACAGTCTAACTTCACATCCATACATGACCACAGGAAAAACCATAGCCTTGAATAGGTGGAGCTTTATTGGCAAATTAATGTCTCTGCTTTTTAATATGCTGTCTAGGTTGGTCATATCTTTCCTTCAAAGGAGAAAGCGTCTTTTAATTTCATGGCTGAAATCACCATCTGCAGTGATTTTGGAGCCCAGAAAAATAAAGTCAGCCACTGTTTCCACTGTTTCCCCATCTATTTGCCGTGAAATGATGGGACCAGATGCCATGATTTTAGTTTTCTGAATGCTGAGCTTTAAGCCAACTTTTTCACTCTCCTCTTTCACTTTCATCAAGAGGCTCTTAGTTCTTCTTCACTTTCTGCCATAAGGATGGTGTCATCTGCAAATGTGAGGTTATTGATATTTCTCCCGGCAATCTTGGTTCCAGCTTGTGCTTTCTCCAGCCCAACATTTCTTATGAGATCCTCTAGTGGTGTCTTGCTTTAATTTGCAATCCCCAAAAGTTATGATCAACCTAGATAGCATATTCAGAAGCAGAGACATTACTTTGCCGACCAAGGTCCGTCTAGTCAAGGCAATGGTTTTTCCAGTAGTCATGTATAGATGTGAGAGTTGGACTGTGAAGAAGGCTGAGTGCTGAAGAATTGATGCTTTTGAAGTATGGTGTTGGAGAAGACTCTTGAGAGTCCCTTGGACTGCAAGGAGATACAACAAATCCATTCTTAAAGAGATCAGCCCTGGGATTTCTTTGGAAGGAATGATGCTAAAGCTGAAACTCCAGTACTTTGGCCACCTCATGCAAAGAGTTGACTCATTGGAAAAGACTCTGATGCTGTGAGGGGTTGGGGGCAGGAGGAGAAGGGGACGACAGAGGATTAGATGGCTGGATGGCATCACTGACTCAATGGACATGAATCTGAGTGAACTCCGGGAGTTGGTGATGGACAGGGAGGCCTGGCGTGCTGCAATTCATGGGGTGGCAAGCAGTCGGACACGACTGAGTGACTGAACTGAACTGAACTGATTCACATACGGTATTGAACTTATTTTCCTATACTTACTTGCCTTCCATATGTCATATTCAGGGAGATGTCTCTTTCACATATTTTGTTCATTTTTAAAACTGGGTTCTGTATTTTCTTAATGTTTTAAAGATTATTTGTATATTTTAAATATCAGTCCTTAGTCAGATACATTTTTTTGCCAAGATTGCCTCCTAGTCTGTGGCTTCTTTTTACCTTTTCATAAAGATATATTAATTTTACTTAAATTAATCCATGGAAGGAAATTTATTTTAAGGTAAGAGAGTCATTTCCATTAATCATAATCCTTCATATTAACAGTTTAGAGGAACAGGTTATTTTGACACTGATGAAAAGTTTGCTTTATGAAGAACAAATATGACTTTTAATTTAGCATGTATATAACAGGTATATTACATACCTCTTTATTAGTTTTATGTACAAATCTGAAAATTACTGTATCCCATTTTCAAAAATAATGCACTTATTTAAATACTTATGTATCCCATCAGGTGGTTGATGGTCTGTTTTTTGCCACAGAGCACATTTAAAAATATTTCCCTTATGTGATCCATACACTGACAGAATATCAGAAATGGAAAAAGAAATTGCTGAGCATGTATATGTAAGTTTGGTGTCTTAAAAAGGAAATCAATTGAGTAACTGTATTGCTTGCTTTGACATCAAGTAGACAGGATCATATTTTTCATCTGAGGGTTTTAAATTAATTAAAATTTTCTGTGGAGAGGTCAATCCTTCTTACTATTCATTCTGTGGTTGAACATTGCCATGTCACATTGGTTTGTCAAAGTGACATCTTATTTAATAGAAATAAGGTGATCAGTACCACAGTTGCTTTTAGGGAAAGCAGATATGTAGTGAAAATATGAAAATAGAAAAAGATCTATTGCCTTAATTACACAACTGAAGTAAAATATGTGCTGTTTTGAAAGGATCATTTATGGTTGCTGTTCACAATTAGATATTAAGAATAATTGATGGCAGAAGATGCTAATAAATATTTGAGGGTTTAGTTTATACAACCTGGCTACCACTGTCCAATTAGCACAGTAGGACCTTCCAGTTTTCTTTTCTTTTTAAACTTCTTTACCTGGGAAATTTTAGACATATAAGAAGTAGAAAAAAAAAATGGACTTTCCTGGTGGTCCTTTGGTTAGGAATCCACCCTGCAAAGCAAGGGATACTGGTTCAATCCCCGATCCAGGAAGATCCCACATGCCTGGGAGCTGCAAAGCCCATGCCCCACAAATACTGAGACAACGTTCCAGAGCCCATGAACTCCAACAAGAGAAGGCACCACAATGAGAAGCCCGTGCACCACAGGAGAGTAGCCCCAGGTCACCACAGCTAGAGAAAACCCATGCAGCAATCAGGACCCAGTGCAGCCAATACATAAATAAAGAATCTAAAAGATAGAAAGAATAGTATAGTGAAATTTTCACATACCCAAAAGCCATCAATCCAAAGCCAAACTTCCTCTACACAAACACACAAGCACACACAAACACATCCATACAAAACATTTGTCACTTTCCCCATTTTAACACTAGACCATTCTGAAGCAAATTCCAGATATCATATTTGTTAACTATTTCTAAATATGTATTAAAAGCAAATGCATGCCCTATTTTAAAACACATAAGCCATTATTTCCAGTCTTTAATATCATGAAGCAGTGTTCATATTTACCTGAATATGAGGTCAATTTTTTTTAAGTTTCCTATTCTGTTCTGTTCTCAAAATCATAAACCAACAGTTTCTTGCTTCCTGAGATCTCTTTGTTTCATCTGAACCCAGCCTTTTCATTTCATCTATTACTCAACAGTCTCGGCTTAGTGTAGAGCCTCATCCTTGAATGATTACTTAGATCTGTTAATTAGATTCTAAAATGACTCAGACCCCAAGAGACCTTCCTGTGCTTCCCAGGCACTGCCTGTAAATCTCAACTAGTGGTGCCTCTGTCCAGTTTCTCCGGATGCTCATAATCTGTTCTGGAGTACATGGTGGTGACATACAGGCTCTTTGGAAATAGGAGTATGGAGGCTTCCTTTATCATTCCTCTTTTCTTCCAGCTCACATTCTCATACCATGAGATTCTTGCAGCTGTGGCCGATCATTTAAAAGGTTCATATTTTGAAACTTGGTGGGATATACTGTTATGGAATGCATTAGTTTCCTGTGATGTTGTACCAAATTAGTATAAACTTGTGGCTTAAAACAACACATTAATATCTTACAGTCTGGAGTTCAGAAGTCCCACATCAGTTTAATTGGACTAAATAAAGGAAGCAACAAGTTTGGTTCTTCTGGGAATCTCTAGAGGAGAAACTGTTTCCTTGCCTTTCCTTTTCTCCTTGATTTTCTGGAGATCATCTACATTCCTTCCCTCGTAACCCCTTCCTCCCGTCACTCGTGCTTCTCTTATCAGTCTTTAATTTTTGTGACAGCAGGCCTCTTCATTCAAGTGGGAAACCATCCAGTTTTTCACCATTAAGTATGATGTCAACAATGAGATTTTAGTATATGGCATTCATCGGGTTGAGGAAATTCTTTACTCCTCCTAGTTCGTTAAGTGTTTTTTACCATGCAAAGATACTGAATTTTGTCAAATGCTTTTAAGGTATCTATTGGGATAGCCAGGTCATTTTTGCCCTTATTATACTAATATATCATAGTTTATCAGTTGATTTTCATATTTTAATGTAACCTTGAATTCTGGGGATAAATCTCACATGACTGTAGTGTGTAATTTTTTTTTTTTTAATGTTTCTGGTTTGGGTTTGCTAAGTTTGTTAAGAATTTTTCTATCTGTAGGTATAAGTTATACTGGTCTGTAGCTTTCTTGTAATTCTTATCTTGTTTAAATAGTAAGATAATAGTTGTCTTATGGAATGAGTTTTGAATATCCCCTTCTCCACTAATTTTGGAAGAGGTTTGGAATGACTGTGTTAATTTTTCCTTAACACATGGTAGAAATCACCAATGAAACCATCTCTACCTGGATTTTTCTTAATAGGAGGTTTCACTGTCAGTAAATCCTAGTCATAGGCCTATTGAGATATTCTGGTTCATTTTGATAGACAGTAACTTCTTTCTAGGACTCTGCCCACTTTACAGACTATATAACTTGTCTGCATATATTTTTTATAGTGTTCTTTTTTTATTTTTGTAAGGTCAAAAATAATCTCACTTCTTTCACTCCTCATTTAAATAACTTAATGTCTTTTACTTTTTTGTTATTATTTTTTCACAACTATGGATTTCCTACTGACTATCATCCCTTTAAATGAAGATATAATTCTCTATTTGATGAGATAGAAAGAACTAATATCATTTACCATTGTTACTAATCAGTAAAAATAATACTGGCCTCACTTGTGAGCAGTAGAAATTTGTTGTAATAGTCTAGATGCTTCCTTTTTTACCAGATTCCAATCTTCTGTTTCTGAACCAGGCAGAGGCACAAGGATACTCAAAAAAGGTTAGGAAGAATTCTGGGCACTTGGAGCAGACATTGGTACCACCTGGTACCAAAGGCATTTCAAAATTTTAATATCTAATACTGCTGTACTGGTATTTATTTATAAACAGCAGTCTTATTTATAACTCTCAAGATTGCTTCTTGATACAACTTTCTTTTGGTGTGATTTCTGGAATTGAATCATGGTAAGTGAAGTGAGTGAGTAAAGTCACTCAGTCATGTCTGACTCTTCGCGACCCCATGGACTGTAGTCTATCAGGTTCCTCCGTCCACGGGATTTTCCAGGCAAGAGTACTGGAGTGGGTTGCCATTTTAATATTTGTATCGTCACATTAATAAAATTTAAAAAACACTCAAATGTATACTTGAAAAGAGATGTAATTTTACTGAATGACATCTCAGTAAAGTTATAAAATTTGTTAAAAGAATAAATCAATTCATTTTACATGAGTTTTAAATGAAGAATATGAATTTATATATTGTATGAACATAAAGCATTTTGGTTTCATCTGTAATTGTTAGGTTTATAATTAGATTGATTTGTGTCTCAGAGAGGTAAAGTTAGGACAAATTTAAATTTTTTTTTTCATTTTGTATGTCTCCAAACTCTTCTTGCAAACTTTCAGTATAGGAATGTACCGATAAAATGTATTAATAAGCTATGCATTTGGTTTGACTCCTTAAAAACTGTAGAGGTCTTGGCAGTAAATCATGCTTAAGAAGCTCTAAGCTGTCTTCCAAAACTGTGAATGATTTACTTACAAAAGGATGACATTTAACTATGCACCTTTCAAGGATCCCCAGTGTAAAATGAAACATAATGTTCTTTGTTGATCTTACTTGGTACCCCTAAGGAGATTAGCGAAAAATTATTATCTTTCTTGACTTAAAGAGCTATTTCTTATGTTAATGGTAAAGTGAAAGTAACATAATTCATACTGAATATAAAAAATGTTAACCTTTTTTTTAATCCTCAAGGAATTATAATCAGTCATAAACTCAGTAAAAAGGATGAGATCATTACTTAAGCTGAGAACATTTCAAGATGAAAGAAGACATGAAAACTTGCATATGTCAAGATTTTTGGGAAAGTTAACATTAAATTACACAGTTTTAGAAAGTAACAAAGAAATCAATTTAATTTTAATCAAATAAAATACATAAAAGCTGAATAATATTCCATATTTGTTCTCATGAGTAAAAACAGAGAAATCATAAAAATAAATAGTCTATAGCACCATTATAAAGACAAGCATTTATATGATTTAACTACTAACTGAATTAAATTAGATTTATAAGTTATAGGTGAGTATCTAAGTTGTAAACTTGAATCTTTTCACTCTATACAAAATCCAAATTAATTTTGACGTATCAAATGAAATCTAGAACCATAAATCAATAATTTATCACTTTTATTAATAACAATAGATATTATCTTAATGATGTTTACTTTCTTCCTTTATATCTAAAATCAAATTTTCATAGAATCATTCTTACCATTATCATCATCATTGCTAATAGTGATTAGTTCTTATATGTTGGTACAATTATACATGATTTACTTAAGTATTACTGTCTATAATCCAGGCCACAATTTTATGAAGCAAGAAAAGCTATTTTGTCCTAATTTTAGAGATGAGAAAAACCAAGTATAGAAATTGTGGTTAATTTGCATAATTTAACTCAGATAAGCTATGTTGAGTCAAGACTGAGGATTCAAAAACATGTAATCTTATTATGTAATCTTCACCATTTAACTTCTTTTAAAGGAAATTTATCTCTTATTTAAAAAAAATCATTGACCTGGAAAAGAAAATCAGAAACTTTTTTTTAACCCGGGTTCCCACTGATTTTGCTTTTGCCACGTATAACATTACATATTTTATACAATTCTTTCAGTCCATAAATTATGACTATCTCTCTTATTTCCTACAAAGATTTCCAATATGTTGACTCCTACAATCCAACTGATTTGCCCCGTAACATATAAGTGTCATAGACAAAGCTATGTATGAGACAAAATTAATGCTGTTTATTCATAAACCTGCAGTAGAAGAGAAGAAGCCACCTACATCACTTTTCTTTCAGCAAGGTCAAAGATGCTAGGAAAGAGAATAGATTTTATGCGGTAAGAATAGGAATTACTGAGACAGTCTGTGATTTGTGAACATTCTGGCAATATTTACAAGTGGGGAGATTTTCTAATTGATATTCAGGTATGTTTGACAGTCTTTTGTAGACTGTTAAGGGGGCCAGTCTGCTAGCATGTCAAAAGAGAAAAGATGATTCAATGTTAGGGCCTGAATGTCTCTGTAACCAATAATTTCTTGGAGTAAGTAGGGATTGATAAGAGATTTTTTGTGATCCTTAGTTAGAAGGAGAAGGCTGCCATACTAGACAGTTCTTAACAGAAAGATACTGACTATAAATTTATAAAATCAGAACCATGAATGAGACAACTATTTTAATAGCATATTTTAAAGTGAAAATAAAAATTAAATTAGCAGATAGTAGTTTTAAATTATATTTAAAATTACCATTAAATTTCAGAATTCCTAGAACTTGGGGTGAATTATATTGTGGAAGTAGAAATTTACTGCAAAATATTTTTGTTATTTGTTCAGTATTAAATCACAAATTAAAGCTTTGTCTTGCTGATGCTGTGAATGACCTAAACACATATACCATAATTAATATTAGTATATGTGCACACATGAGCCCATGAATCTACAGCTAAGCCCTTGAACAAGCTCTCTCCATGCTGGAGCATTAACACTCACTAATATCATTTCAGTTTCCTTTCACCCAACTTTCATCAGGTTTCTCATGTCATCACCTATAGAAAGGAAAAGATTTTTCAGGGATAGATATTTCAGAAAATAGTGCATTTTTGTTCTTTTTGGTACTCTTCAAAGAGCCAAAAAAATATAGTTAATAAAAGCAAACTTTAGACGGATATAGTTCTTCATGTTTTCAAACAATACTTTGTATTTTCAAGTATTATTGCAAAGATTTCCTCTGCCTAATTTAATATATTTGCGTGTAATTTTATCCTTCAAAAGTATACATTCCAGAGACTATTTTTGGATTAAATCCTAGAATTTTTGATGAAGCAGCAGTTTGCCTTTAGGAATGAAATCCTACTAATACATTAATCCATGATGTCCTAATAGCTATACTGGAACCTTCCTACTTTACAGAAAGAAGTGAATGAAGAGGAAATGGTTATCTCCAATCATGTAGCTTGTTTTCCACTTAGCATTATGGTATTTTGGGTAATTATGGATTCAATTTTATTAAAAAATGCTAATATAATTCATTTCTCATCAGAAGCATGGTCAAAATTACAACAGAAAATACTACAGCTAGTTCTCTGAACTAAATATGTTCTGCTGACTCAAGCTTCATATTTATTCTATCACTGGCTGTAGGAGTTTGTATAATGTTCTAACAGTGGAAATCTTAATAAAGTCATGAAAATATTAGTCAAAAAACATTTTCAAGAACTTCTGCATGTATGTTTACTCCAAAAATAAGATGTCAAAAATAATTTTGACAATTATGATTATTATAAATTCATAGAATTATATTTATATATTCTCATTATAAAATTCATTTAAGATACACTGAAGACTTGAAAAGTATATGCTGTTTCATGAAATTCACATTATTTGCCCATCTATTATTTCAGGAATATAAAACATACAATCGCTGTTTTACTTATATGCCATATTATGCATGTTTGTATCCTAACTGCATATGCAAGTTTGGCAAATTAATAGGTCAATCATATAAAATAATATTCAATATGCAAATCTAAGATTAATATTTTATATTTTAGGTAAAGGACATATCTATATCAGAGTATGATGTTTTCAAGTAAAAAATAAAAAGATAATGAAATTCCCAATGGGACCAGAAATGCTAGGTAAGACTGACGGGGTAATAAAGAGCAGTAAAAGAAAAGTAGAGTTTTTTCAGCATAACATAGATTATAGACAAAGCTATTAAAACTAGGTTATAATTACTGAGATTTAAACAGCATCTAAAATATTAGGTAAAACTTTTAGTCACCCATATTAAGAGAAATAAACTGTGGCACAGAGAGACTAAAGTAACTTTAGTCTCTTTAGCCAAATTCAGATACCAGATTAGAGGAAGAGCAGATACTGAATATTGGTAAACTGACTGCAACATCAATTCCTAGAAAGAGTTAGGTGACCCTTTGGGATGTAGACACGTTATAATTTGGTTACCTTATTAGTCTATGTCTACGGAATGACATTCTAAGAGAGTTTCTGATATGACGGGAAAATTTTGGCTGTATAGCCTTGTTTAGAGATTCATGAGACACACATAGAAAAAAGACTCCGTGATGCACTGAGATTAGAAAGTTGTTTATGCCAGCAATTTCCAAACTTACTTTAACATGGATGTATATTTTCATGGAATTAATGAAAACGCAAACTTGGAACAATATTAATAATTAATTTTAAATGATTTGCACTTGTTTTACCTTACAAAATTACAGAACTAGAATATAGAGAAAGAAATATTGTTGTTCAGCCACTGAACTGTGTCCCACTCTTTGTGACCTTATAGACGGAAGCACATCAGGCTTTCCTGTCCTTCACTATCTCCCAGAGGTTGCTCAGATTCATGTCCATTGAATCAGTGATGTTATTTAACCATCTCATCCTCTGCTGTCCCCTTCTCCTTTTGGAGGAAAGGTTTGCTTTCAATCATGAATATGAGTAAACGAAGTAGAATGGTATAGTTATTAACATTACACATGGGTAGAAATCTGTTCTAAAGGATTTTGCCTTATTTAAAAATTTTATCTATCTTCTTCCATTATTTAGATAGGCAGGTTAGTGATTATTAAATATAAAGGAGTTCTTTATACATCACTATAATCATTATATTTGTAGAAACACTTCATTCTCTATAACTCTCACTTTGATAAAATAAGGTGATATTATAGGGGACATGACTATATAAAATACTGTTTTATTTGGGAACTTTAGAACAATCACTACTATGGAACATCCAACATAATGGTAAGCAATGCTGAAAGAAATTGCAAAACTATTTATGAACAGCAATAGGTGGGTTGGAGAATGTCTCATTTCTGTGTAGCACAAAAAATTAATCTTCAAAATTGCTTAACTAAGCGAACATGAAGATAGAATAATGTCCACCATGCATAATTTATGTTTGTTACAGTTTCACAGTATGACCAAATTATAATAGCACAAAATGACCCTGGAAACAATATAGAAATATGTTAAAGATGTAGGAGCAAAGCCCTGCAAGCCTCATACCTCATTTATTTAAAATTCTTTTCTGCCCTTTTGTGATTCTGTATTCTTAGTACTAAGCTCTTCTGGTTGGGTTTTCTTTCAGAGCTAACAATGAAATTCCAGTGCTTGGGCTTGAGAAAGCTGCTAGGGCAAAAGAAAAATCAGAAAGAAAAAAAGCGCTCTTCTCTCTTGTGGCTGTGGAAATGCCGAGAGTACTGTGCATCAGGGAGCTAGTTTTGATGCAGTGATGGAGAGAATATTAACAAACGTGTCAATCTTACTTGCCTTTTAAATGTGAAGATTTGTATGAATATGTATAAGCCTGTTCAGTTTAGTGTTTAATAAACACATATTTTAAGAAAAATGTTCCACAGAGACTGTCAGAATGTTTTCCAAAATGCAATCTTTAATCCCTAAATGTCTGTACTTCTTTGGTTCTTTTTCTTTGTTTACAGTTTCAATATTAATAATATTTTAAATGCATTTTATGTTTTTCATAAACACTTAAATATTTGTAAACACCTTTGTAAAACCAGAGAAGAAAATGGATTTATCATCTTCTTCCTTCCTAAATGATAGAATAAACTCTGACTTTGATATATTATTTATTAAACAAGGAATTTAAGAGTCTCACATTTAAGTTAAATAATGGACTCTATTTAAATGGTGGCCCCGAAAAAAGAACAAAATCAATGATCTGTGCCTTCGTTGTTGGTTATCTGGCATCTACAAATGCCTCTCCCTTTTCAATGGATTTAGATTTTGTATGAGACATTCATGTGACCGCGACAGCTAAAATACACACTCTATTAAGGATAAAACCTTCCAACTTAATCTACCACTTTCTCTTCAAGCACATATTACAGTACCTGGCACATAAAAAATTACTGACTAACATTATTTTTAAGAACTGAATAGCGTAATGAGTAAAGAATGACTTCACTGAGGTTATGGAATTTGAAGTGATAGTTCATATATGGTGTATACATGGAAAACATGAAGTGTTTAAAATACATGATTAGACTGCAATACTTATGAAGTTACACTAACACCTTAGGTTTGAAAGTAAAGTATAAAAAATATTTTGGGTATCCTTGATTTCCAAACTAAAACTGTTTTGAACTTTGGTGTATATGAGCAAAACACCTCAGTTTCCATTTTTGAAAACAATAACTGTTGCTATAGAAGAAGCAGGAATTATGGGCAGGTAGTTCCATTAAAATGATGACTAAAATTAAAATGTATTAAGTAAGCTTATGTTTAAAGTCTAAAGTTATTTCTCAAGTATACTGTGATAACATGTACAACAGGAGTAATTAGACTATGAAAAATATGAAAATGTATAGCACAAGTCTTACAGAATCAAAGTAAGAAAAAATTATAACAACTACTCACTATTGTGAAACTTTTGGGACATAGCTAAAATTCCAGTCAACTTTTTCTTAAAATCTGAAGTATAAAAACCAGGTAATATAATTTGCCTTGCTTAAAAAAACGCTTTATCTCTGATCTAAGTCATAGTATAAGTGGGGCAGCCATTTATTAAATAAGTGATTTCTACAAAATTTGAATATGTCTTACTTGTCACGGGGATTTGAGTAAACTTTTGCAGAAAAATCAAACATTTTGAATTACGTGGACAAATATATGTAATCAACAAAATCCAGAATCATATCCTTCAAAATCTATTTCTAAATTCATTAAAAAGTATATGCATTAAAAAGATAACATACAGAATCTTTGCTTTCGTTAATTTGATCTATTTTGTGTAGGACTAGTAGGCCCAGGTTAGTCAGTACTACTTTGTCTATCTTACCCTCAGATGTGTATCTCTTCTAATTCTTTTTTAAGTGTCTGAAGGTTTCTGGGGGGAGATAAGCCTATTAGCATGAATAATATTTAATTAGAGGGTGGTTTAGGCTTTGTAATTATTCTCCTATGTATGAGTGTCAGAGGTATGTATCAAGGTACTTCAGAGACTAAGTGTCAATGAAGAAAATGAATATAGACATTGATAAGATAGGAAGTGGGTTGCTTTTTGGGTGGATCTACCTTCTCAACGTAACTGCCCAAAATGGTAAAATAAATATTGCCTATGCAGAAGAGCTGAGTTCACAAATGGACCAGTCCCTGCTGCAAGAATGCAGCCAGTATAATAAAAAACCAGAGGGAGAGGGAGAGGGTGGGATGATTGGGGAGAATGGCATTGAAACATGCATACTATCATGTAAGAATCGAATCGCCAGTCTATGTCCAATGCAGGATACAGCATGCTTGGGGCTGGTGCACGGGGATGACCCATAGGGATGTTATGGGGAGGGAGGTGGGAGGGGGGTTCATGTTTGGGAACGCATGTACACCCGTGGTGGATTCATGTCAATGTATGGCAAAACCAATACAGTATTGTAAAGTAAAATAAAGTAAAAATAAAAATTTTAAAAAACAAAAAAACAATGAAATTCCTGGGCCGGTGACTGCAACTAGAATTAACCTATTGTTAGGGAACCCTGAGAAGTCAGTAACAAGCTTGAGCCCAAATAGGCAGCTGAAAACCTTATATCTTAACAAATAAACCCTCCTGGTCCAAGAACACCCTCTGATCCAGCTTGAATACTATAAGGCGCTCACTAAACTTAAAATTATGTAAGAGAAAATGGTTACCCATTCAATTGATTAGGCTATTAAATCTTACATGAATTAGATTCTTTTAATATAGAGCTCTACCTCAAAGTGAAGCAAATGGAAATTTAGTAAACATCATTACTAATCTCCAAGGAAATGGCATTTAGTGTTTCAGAAATACACTAACATTCAGAGAAAGGCAATGGGTTAAAACTAGGAAGATATATACAAATCAAAAGAAGAGTATAAATATGAGTTGGGCTTCCCCGATGGCTCAGTGGGTAAAGAATCTGCCTGGAATTCAGGAGACACAGGTTCAGTCCCTGGGTCAGGAAGATCTACTGGAGGAGCAAATGGCAAATGTTAGTGAGGTAGTGAAAAATCAGGATATTCAGTATATATAAAATCAAGGGGAAGAGCAGAGAGTCGAGTAACCAGACAGAAAAAGCTTACTGCAGGCTTTCTCAATCTTAGCACTATTAACATTTGGGGCAGATAATTCAATGTTTTCTAAAGCTCTCCCATGCAAACATCAATATCTCCAGACACTGCTAAATGTTCCATGGGTGTCAAAACCACTCATGATTGAGAATCAGTGGCTCAGATAAAGGTGTTAAGAAGTAGATAAAAAAAATTCATCCCTCTTTTACACATAAGAGCCAGGAATGAATCAAAATCAAGTTGGGTCTTGGATATAAAACATCAGTAATCCTTATTGTCTGCCTCAGCAATATATATATGTGTGTATATATATATATATATATATACACATATATATATATAGTATATAATTATTGTCAGGCTTATTGTCAGGCTACTTATTAATTATATTTTATTTTAACTGCACAAGATATAAGTATGATTTTTACCGATATTAGATTAATATCGGATAGATAGTAAATAATTTCCCAATCATATAGGTAGTAAAGATCATTATTCAAAATCTATGAATAAGGATGACATTGTGCTGCCTTAAATTTCTTTTATGTTTCCTACTTGGAGGTAGCAGTATTTGAACACCTTAGATCTAAAATTGGTAAGAACTGGTAAGTGTTTTGTTGTTCAGTAGCTAAGTTGTGACTGAGTCTTTGTGACCCCATGGACTGTAGCACTTCAGGCTCCTCTGTCCTTCACTATCTCCCAGAGTTTGCTCAAATTCATGTCCGTTGAAGCATTAGTATGCACAGGAAGAATAATCAGCCTTCTCCTGATCAACTAGTTTCATTTATACTCTAGAGTAAATACTATTCCTCGCCTATATCAGCAATGTAGGAAACTCATAAAACTGATGAAAAAATATTTAGTATTTCATATTTTGTGTTCACATTAACTCCTGCTTCACTGTGTTGGCATCATATTTCTGAATTGCATATATCACTGGTCTTATTTCACGGTACATACATTTTATGTATTTTTCTAAGCAACCTCAAAGTCACTCTAGGAATCCCTTCATAGGATATGGTTTATTTGCAGATATCTAAGAAGTTAAATGACATGGCTTGTGATGCTGCATATACCCATGTAAAATTTCAACTCATCGTGGATTTAAATAGTATTTATATCTTTGTTTAAATACATTTAACAGTCTCCTTATTTGCAAAGCTATGTGTGTTTTATTTTTTTGGTATGTTTATAATATATTCAAAGCACAGAGTTTAGTTCTAACCACACAAAAGATCTTCAAAAGTTATATGATTCATTTTCATTGATTTTATGGCTGTCAGAATTTTTTTTTTTAATCATGAAGTATCTCTTTAGTGCTTAGATGCAGATTAAAGAATATTTATTGAGGCCATTTTTTTAATATTAATTCATTTATATTGATAGGATCATGCTTTATATGCATCTATGTACAACAAACATGATGACCAAAACTTACAAAATTTTGTCCTCTTCTTTTTATTTCCCCAAAGTGAAACGGTTATCAACATGACTCACTCTGAATTAGCTTCAACATGATGACTACTTTATTCGCTCAAATAACTGGCTAACTAGATATACAATATCCAGGTGTTCACTTAACAGAAATAGTGCTTATAGGAACACAACAGCTTGATGTGAAAAAAAATGCATATTTGAAAAAGTTTTCTCGTCTCAAATTACTAATCAGTTCATTTCATCAGAAATAAGTCAACAGAATTTTACTGAGCATGCCAAAAATGATGGAAAAAACTGTCGTGGGAGAAAGTAAGTTCTTAATACATATTTATTACATAAATCAACAGGACCTGTCTTCTTATTGAAGTAGTATTTGAGATATGTACTTATCTCAAGATGTTTACATAAACTAAGATTACTATGAGATAACTACATGACTGGAGCTTAAAAGATGTGCTTAAAAACTGTTACAAACTATAAATATTCTGGGAGGTTTGCTTTATAGGTTTTCCAGCTAAAACATTTCCAATAATGTGAGATTTCACTCAGATTTTGAGAAGTAAATGCACACAGTTAGTGAGAAAATTGATAATATGTGTTCTAATAAAAGGGATAAAATGATAACTGGGGGAAAAAACCAAGTGAAAATATGGGGGACATATGTTCTTGGAAGGTAGAGGGGGAAAAAACCATAATCTTGTGGCTTTTTGCCAGATGGATATGAGTTTATATTTGGAATAGAGGGAGCAAGAGCAGAAGCAAGAACAGTATGAAATTTATTGCAATTATCCAAACACGAAGTAATAAGAGGCTGAACTAACCAAATGGCAGTAGAATAGAAATGACAGATGTATGAGATGCTACACAGGATGAATCAACTCCCATCTTTTCAATCTCCAAGACAGCCTGGATAATTAAATATGCTGATAATACAAATTTATGGGAGTGGTAAACACAAGGCAACATAAATGAGAATTTGAAAGGGACTGGATGTTTTGATAAACAAGCTAGTTGGCAAGCACATTTAAATGACAGCTCCTGTGAAGAAAAATATGTTCAATAATAATTAAGCACCATCAAGAATTAATGGTTTGATTCATGCAGGAATTATGCTTGTATTATAGACAATGGAAGCCATAGTTACATCTATCATCTCCAGAAAATAACACTTATCACATTTGAAAATTTATAAAACATTTTTACACTCATTAATTCATTTGCTATTAAAAGGAAAGAAGCAAAGACATAGCTTAAACTGTGACGTGCATTTTGTAAGTTCAGTTACATGTTGATTTCATCATGTGGCCACGCCATTGCCTGGGAATGCATTCGAGGCTTTGTGAAGGGATATAGTTAGGCAGAGATATCATTGTTGTCGTTTAGTCTCTAAGTTGTGTCTGACTCTTTGTGACCCCATGGACTGTAGCCCAGCAGGCTTCTCCATCCATGGGATTTCCCAGGCAAGAGTCTGGAGTAGATTGCCATTTCCTTCTCCAGGAAATCTTCCCAACCCAGGGACTGAACCCATATCTCTTGCATTAGCTGGTGAATTCTTTACTACTGAGCCACCAGGGAAGCCCCTAGGCAGAGATATAGTTGCATTTATATGCTTAAGAAGATGTACTAGTCATGGCCTGGCTAGAAAAATATGTCATTGTGGAGAGTCTAAAATTTAAAAATATGGGCATTTATTTCAGATTAATAAAAGCAAGGAGCTTTCGTTTCAAAGTGAAAGTGAAAGTTACTCAGTTGTGTCCAACTCTTTGCAACCCCAATGGACTGTAGTCCATGGAATTCTCCAGGCCAGAATACTGGAGTGGGTAGCCTTTCCCTTCTCCAGGGGATCTTCTCAACCTAGGGATCAAACCCAGGTCTCCCACGTTGCAGGTGGATTCTTTACCAGCTAAGCTGACACTGAAGCCCAATAATACTGGAGTGGGTAGCCTATCCCTTCTCCGGCAGATCTTCCTGACCCAGGAAACAAATCGGGGTGTCCCACATTGCACGTGGATTCTTTACCAGCTGAGCTACCAGGATTCTTTGCCTGTGGAGCTACCAGGGAACCTCATCATTTCAAAGGCAGAAGGAAAGGGAAGTGACATGATCTCCACAGGAATTGTGCCCTTTGATGTAGAAATGCAACCAATCTGTGGAAAACTGGAAGAAAGTGAGCTAGAAAATTCACACTTCACTCCTACCCATCTCCTGTCCTCTGATCTCTTGCTATCTGTTAATGGCCAAACCCAACCATAAGCAAGGGACAAAGGAATCTGTTTGCCCAGAATGTGTGAGTAAGTCTCTCAGGGAAAGAGAAGGGTAGAATGGCATGGTAGGTGGCTCTGGAAGAAAAAAAAATAAGGAAAATATCCAGCAAATAATTTGTAGCATGTCTTTCATACAAGGAAGAACAAAAAATAGCTGGAATAAATTATAAGAGAGAATATGCATCTTCCTTACCCATAGCTTCCCCAGGCAAAGGATCAAAAACATTTTTTCCTGCAGAAGATTGCTCTGACTCATATCATGTTTGTCAAGTGAAAATATCCTGGTCTAAATTACAACTACAGCTTCAACATGCCCCACAGTAATAAAAACACTATGTGTTTAAATACAAAGCAGTTTTCTCAAGCTCTGGATAAATCCTGTATAAAGTGACTGTGCAATTTTCCTGGCTCCCATAGTCTTTCTAAATAGTTTTTACAGATTAGGATGCTATTTCACCTTTTCTTATATACCTGAAGCAGAGTTCAATTACCAGAGATGATTTAGGTGTGATTCATTCTTTCACTATTTATGAAGTCATTGAAAACACAGGACTTCAGTAGAATAGTTAAATTCAAGTTATTCCCATAGCCATTTCATAAATAAATAGTTTACATGTTCAAAATGTCAAGACCATGATAAAATTCACCAATATGATTGGCTTTGGCCATTTAATCATGAGGACAGTGCTGTGCATCATTTCTGCCAGGCTCCATTTAAGAGCCAGTGCACATTTCTCCACATTATTCTCCACATTATTCTCCCTCATTATAGTTCACTGAAGTCTAGCACCATAAAGCTCCAGCATGATATGGTAGAGACTGCATCAGCTTTGACACTTATTTGATTATAATGAGCTGAGTCCCCCAGTTGACCACCATAAAACATGGAGAAAGAGTGAGAATTAACTTTTGTTGTTTTAACACCCTTAATTTGGGGGGACAGTTTGGTACTGCAGTATAAACCTAGCCAATTCTCTTAATTAACTTGGGCTTCTATAGCAAAATGCCATAAATTCTGTAGCTTGCAAACAATGGAAATTTATTTCTGTAGTTGTGGAAGATGGAAGTTTGAGATCAGGATGTTACTTTGTTAGTCCTTTTTATGGCGATGGATTTTCCACTTCTCATTGTATCCTCAAATGGCAGAAAAAGAGCTAGAGACCTCTTTGACTTTTTTCTTATAGGGACACCTGTCCCATCCATGAGGGCTCTACTTAATTATCTCCCTCTAAATATCATCACACTGGGATTTGAGTTTCAACATTTGAATCTGGGTGGGGACACAAACTTTCAGTCCATAACACCAATCTTGCATGTTACATTCTCCTTAAGGATTTACCCAATTCCTACTTGTAATTTTCCAAAAGAACACCAGTCCATGTACATAGAACTAGGTTAAGTCCAACAAATGTGTCATACTTCTTTCTCTAGGCATGATTATATTTACGCATGGTCCTTCTCCTGAAGTGCACTTCTTACAATTCCTTGCCTCATTGACTCTTTGCAGGCTCACCAGATTACCTTACTCACATAAAAGCAATGCTGAGCTACAGCCAGTTCATATCTACCTGTAAGGGTCAGGTGTTAAATTTTTAGCAACTCTGTAATCCAATCTTTATAGAGCTTAAAATTGAATTATATAACTTATAATTAAAGTCCATTAAAAATGCATGGAGAAGGCAACGGCAACCCACTCCGGTACTCTTGCCTGGAGAATCCCATGGATGGAGGAGCCTGGTAGGCTGCAATCTTTGGGGTCACTATGGGTCAGACACGACTGAGCGACTTCACTTTCACTTTCCACTTTCATGCATTGGAGAAGGAAATGGCAACCCACTCCAGTGTTTTTGCCTGGAGAATCCCAGGGATGGCGGAGCCTGGTGGGCTGCCGCCTATGGGGTCACACAGAGTCGGACATGACTGAAGTGACTTAGCAGGTAGCAAAAATGCATACTCAAAACTCACCATTTCCCTTTTATTTTATTATTTTCTATTTCTTGAGGTAATTTACATCTATTTTCTATGTATGAGGAAAATAATCATAAGTTGCACTACTATGTATCTCTTCCTAGCTCTGTGTTCAATGAGAGGTAGGTAGTGGCAATATTTATAGCAAAGGTATTAAATGCTACAAGACAGGGCTGGATTGATATTTTACCTATTATCTAGGCTTAGGAAAGTGTTGGAAGGAATGTTAATAAAGTAGATTAAACTTTAAAATATACACAAATACATACAAAAATGATGAAATGTTTTTTTTTCCAGTATTCAAAACCTATTACTTAACTTAGCAAAGAAATTAGTCATATTCTTGATGAACAAGCACAGTTCTGACATACATTTTCATTGTTTTATTATTATTTTACTCACTGACATGTGAAAATATAAACCAACATTCATGGCAGAACTACACCTTGACTGCCAGTTTTTAAACATTAACTATCACACCACTGCACAAAAGTTGCCTTGTTCACTAAGATTTTTTCCATAATCTTCTTTCAGCAAGTTATTCATGATAATCTAACTATTGTAGACTGAATGTCTGTGTCTCCTCAAAATTCATGTGTTAAGGTTTTAACCCCCAAGATGACTGTATTTGAACATTGGGTCAAAGAGGAAATGATTAAAATTAGTCTGTAATGGAGGTTGCTGTTTTGTGACCCCATGAACTTCAGCACGTCAGGTTCCCTGTCCTTCACTATCTTCCTGAGTTTGCTCAAACCCATGTCTGCTGAGCCAGTGATGCCATCCAACCATCTCATTGTCTGTTGTCCCCTTCTCCTCCTGCCCTCAATCTTTCCCAGCTTCAGAGTCTTTTCCAATGAGCTGGCTTTTCACATTAGGTGGCCAAAGTTTTGGAGTTTCAGCTTTAGAACTAGTCCTTCCAGTGAATATTCAGGGTTGATTTCCTTTAGGATTGACTGGTTTGATCTCTTTGCTGTCCAAGGGACTGGCAAGAGTCTTCTCCAACACCACAGTTAGAAAGCATCAGTTCCTTGCCACTCAGCCTTCTTTATGGTCCAGCTGTCACATCCATACATGACTACTGGAAAAAACATAGCCTTCAATATATGGACCTTTGCTGGCAAAGTGATGTCTCTGCTTTTTAATAAACTATATAAGTTTGTCATAGCTTTCCTCCAAGGAGCAAAGGCCTTTTAATTTCTTGGCTTCAGTCACCATCCACAGTGATTTTGGAGCCCAGGAGAATAAAATCTGTCACTGTTTCTACTTTTTGCCCCATCTATTTGCCATGAAATGATGGGACTGTTTGCCATGCTCTTAGTTTTTTGAATGTTGACTTTTAAGCCAGCTTTTTCACTCTTCTCTTTTACTGTCATTCAGAGGTCCTTTGTTCCTCTTCACTTTCTGCAATTACAGTGGTAATACTGCATATCTGAGGTCGTTGATAATTCTACCAGCTATCTTGATTCCAGTTTGTGATTCCTTCAGCCTGGCATTTTTGCATGATGTACTTTGCATATGAATTAAATAAGCAAGGTAACAATATGCCTTGATGTACTTCTTTCCCAATTTTGGAGTCCATTGTTCTATGTCCAGTTCAAACTGTTGCTTCTTGTACTGCATACAGGTTTCTCAGGAGGCAAGTAAGGTGGTCTGGTATTCCTATCTCTTTAAGAAGTTTCCACTGTTTGTTGTGATCCACATAATCAACAACTTTAGTGTAGTCAATGAAGCAGAACTGTGAAAAGTAAATTGTAGTTGAAGTCTGTTTTGTAGCACAGTCTGAGCAGACTAAGAACCAACCTAATCTGAATAATTTCCTAACTGCTCTTAGTGCTCCCTTAGCATAATATTACTGGAGAACCTATTATTCTCCAGTATAAATGTTTCTATTAGTCATAATCAGTACAAAAAAGTTATTATTATACCATGAATGAGGGCTTCCCAGTTGGTACGGTGGTAAAGAATCTGCCTGCCAATGCAGGAGACACAAGAGATGTGCATTCAATTTCTGGGTTGGGAAGATCCTCTGGAGGAGGAAGTGGCAACCTGTTTCAGTATTCTTGTCTAGAAAATCCCATGGACAGAGGAGCCTGGCAGGCTGCAACCCACAGGGTCACAAAGAGATGGAGACACGACTGAGCAATTGAGTACCCATGCATACTGTGTAAGAAGTCTTTTCTAAATGATGGGGATGTAGCTTTGAACAAATCATAAAGGTCTTTCCTCTTAAGGAGATTATACTCTAGTGTAGAGAGACAAAATAAATGAATAAATAATACCAATAAAATAAGATCCCTTATGGGAATCATAAAATGAAAGCAAGCAATGTTGAAAACAAGTGATTGTGAAGAGGGAATTGTGTGCATCAGGTGGTAATGATTCGCTCCTTGAAATGAATATTATCATTTGCTCTCAGGATTCCCAGCTTCCTGCTTTCAGGAATGAAACATTCTTCTGCTAGCTGTTGAGAGTCTTGGCGATTGCCTTTTCACAGCTGAGTCTTCCTTGAAAAATTGCCCATAGTTGAAGAGAGTTGGCTCTGTAAATAACTCCCTTCCTTGTATGTAACACACACCCAGTGACTGGACCATAAATGGTTAAAGGGTCCTGGCTTCCTTGTCTCAATCCAGGCAATTCTGTATGTTTAGCCAGTTCCGCAGCTCCCCTTGTGACTAGCTGAAGTTATTGCATCACTGATTCAGCAACCAACTGTTCTTCCTCTGCACAATCTTTCTTCCTTAATTCCCCACAGCAGTTAGTGTTGAAAACCTTTTCCATCAATATTTCTACATACAAATATCTCTCTGACAGAAGCTATTTCATGGGTAATCCAGCTAATAATAGTTGGAAATAGGAGTGGTCAGGAAAAAAAGCTAAAATGGAATATCTGACCTGAATTATCCATTGACCAGTTGGAAGAAAGCTTCCCTTCACTGGTGGTGGATGGACTGTGGACAGCCCTTGATACAGGGGCACAGCCCAGGGGAAGTGTTACAAATGTGCAGTTATTAAAACTTCCACTAGTGTTGAAATAAGATGGTACACCATTGAATGAAAATGCACTAGTGCAATGAAAGTAGCAGATGTCTTGAAGTATAGGGAAAGTAGTAATCATAAGGACAACAGAATCGGGACACTGTTACTGGGACAATTGATACACTGGAGAAAGACAGTAAGAGACTGAGGGTGATTGTTGTTGTTCAGTCACTAAGTCGCGTCCAACTTTTTGCAACCCCATGGACTGCAGCATGTCAGGCTCCTCTGTCTTCTACCATCTCCCAGAGCTTGCTTAAATTCATGCACATGGAATAGCTGATGCTACCTAATGATCTGATCCTCTACCACCCCCTTCTCCATTTGCCTTCAATCTTTCCCAGCAGCAGGGTCTTTTCCAATGAGTCCACTCTTCACATTAGGTGGCCAAAGAATTGGAGCTTCAGCTTCAGCATCATTCCTTCTAATTTAAACACTAAAGTGTGAATATAAGAAGCAGTCCTGGCAGCATGTAAGTACACTCTTGAAGTTTAAGGAAAAAAGATCAGCATCATGCCTACAGCTTAGTCATTAGAAAATTCCTGAGAAGTTGAATTTTCAGTCTGGAAATATTTGGCTACCAAAAAAAAAAAAAAAAAAGGCATTCATTGGGAAGGAATGGGAAAGTGTGGTTTTAAATGAAGACATGTTACAAACAATTCAAAATCAGGAATCTAAAAGATATACCTGACCTCCTGAGCCTATGGAAGTGAGCCAAATCCTTTCATTTAAATACCAGAAGACAGAATTTAACTTATAGGAAGAGAGTTGGTTATATGAAAACACACTTCCTACCCAGTGTCTGGCCTCGCTTCCCCCCAACCCTGATCATCAGAACAAAACTAGGATACAGGTACAACATAACAGTTTGGGAGGTGCTGAGTATCCTAAGGGAGAAAAGGCATTACCTCCCCATATAGAAGTCAATAAAAGTCAGCACGTATCACTAAGAAGATATGGTTGAGATTAGATTCTGAGAGTGCTGTGTCAGGGGAACAACACATCACGATATTGGTAAGGAAATATTTATCATTTTAGGAGCATTATCCTAGGACACAAAAGTTAATAGTTGATTAATGCTCTGAAAGACAGTGTTCCTCAATACTAGAATTGGTCTTAAAAATTCAGAGAAAGCAAGTGAAGTAGGAATTCCAGAACCATTATGGCAGACACTATGAGTACAATTTGAAATACTTGGAGATGTCACTAAAGGATGCAAACTTGCAAATATTAATAGAAGATGAGTAAGTTCTGGAGATCTAATGCACATACTGTGATCAGAGTCAACAACAACGTATTTTCAAAATTGCTAGGAGATTAAATTTTAAATGTTCTAATCACTAAAAAGAAACAATTTTTATGACAGATATCCTAATTAGTTAAAGCTATGCTGGTAACCTGGAGAAGGAAATGGCAAGCCACTCCAGTATTCCTGCCTAGAGAATCCTGTGGACAGAGGAGCCTGGTGGGCTGCCATCTATGGGGTCGCACAGAGTCGGACACAACTGAAGCTACTTAACAGCAGCAGCAGTAGCAGCATGCTGGTAATCATAGTAATCATATTGCAATATGTAAATGTATTAAATCAATATATCATACACCTTAAACTTAGACATAAACTTATACAATGTCATATGTAAATTACATATCTAGAATAAATTGAAATGAATAAAAGTACCTGGAGAAAGGGGGCATGTACTAGAGTGATACACTGCAGAAAGCCAACAAATCTACAGGAAGATTAAGTTTCATGGGTAAACCTCAAAGGGCATTCCATTTACCAGAATAATCAGAAATGTGATCATGAATGGAACAAGAATATCACTGAGAATCTCAGAGGTTTCTGACTTCTGCAGTTTAGGACTGAAAGTAGGAAGTGTTGATACACAATTCTGTTCTGTGACAGCAATGAGAATAACAGATTCCTCATATCATAGAGACCAAATGGCAGCACTTGAACATCAAAAGCAAGGTGAGCACCATTATCAATTCAATATTAGAAACCGAGGATGGAGAGGATAAAGTGACACACAGATAATCATGGAGATAGCTAACAGAATACAATGTCCATGGCGCAAAAATGATAGTCCCAGTCAAAAAAAGATAGCTCAATCTATCAAATTAAAAAATAATAGAATAAAATATTAAAAAAGAAAGGTTCAGGAGGTTTAAAATAGCCACTCAAACTAAAAGTCATATTAACTTGTCCAGTTCTTTAACCATATTGGATACTTAGAATCTACTAACTGAAAGACATCAAAACACTACAACAAATCGGGGGAAAGACAGTCGGATAAAGAGATGACGTTTTGAGAATAAAAAATAATATAGCTTTGTTGGTGACATGAGGTTAGTGAATGTACTATGGAGGTGACTACCATTGTTTGTTTAAAGGAAATATAAACAAACAGAATCTATGAAAGTAAAATTAAAACCAAATGTTTAAATCCCTTTAGTGTGGGTTTTAAGACAGAGTAATAAAACTAAGTTATAAATACATAATCTCACTGTAAAATGATCCACAATGCCTTATAAAAAGTATAACTAGAAAAGTGAAGTTGCTCAGTTGAGTCGGACTCTTTGCAACTCCATGAGGCCTGCCAGGCTCCTCTGTCCCTGGGATTTTCCAGGCAAGAATACTGGAGTGGGTTGCCATTTCCTTCTCCAGGGGTTTCTTCCCAAGCCAGGTCTCCCACACTGCAGGCAGACTCTTTACCATCTGAGCCACCAGAGAAGCCTAAAACTAGAAAGACGTTTACTTGTTGTTGATTTGTTCATTTTTAATATTAAAATAGGACTTTAATAATTAACTATTCTGGATCCCACGCGATTTACCTTTTAAAAGAGTAAGATTCATATAACCACTTCCTTGTTTGCCTTTATTTATAGAATTATTTCAAATCGCATACACACTTGTCCTGGTTTTCTATGTTTGAAAAAAAAAAAAAAAAAGGAAAGCCTCTCTTGTCATGACATTCATCATCCTCCCTATCAATAGTTCCCATTTCATTATTCTACTCCTCTTGAAGGAAAATGCCTCCAAGAATAGTTATTGCTGTCTCCCCTCAATGACTGTTCTCTAACTTTCTCTAATCTGGCTTTCACCAACAAGGGGCCCCCACCCCATGCCAACTATTTCACTAAGCTTGAAAATGACATTCTCAAATTTAATGATCAAGTTTTTGTTCATATTTTACTCCATCTGTCAGCTATGCTGAATATAGTTGATTACTCCATTTTTCTTTAAACCTATATCTGTCTTGAAGTTCATAAAGCAGCACTCCTAAGACTGTTTATTATACAATGGCTCTCCCTTAGCATCCTTTCCCTCTTTCTATTTCTTTTACTGTTGCAATAACTTGAGTCATTCTTGGTCTCTTTTCTTTCTCAAACTATAATGAGGTCTTTCAGGCTTCTGGATTTCAGTATTAACATGTGCTTAGGATTTCACCTTCTATGTTGCATATATCCCTACAAAATATGTCTTTCTAGTTTTCTTTTTTAAAAGCATCATGGGTCATTTTATTGTGATAGTTTATATTTATAACTCACTTTTATTACTCTCTGTCTTAAAACCCACACTGAAAGGATTTAAACATCTGCTCTTCATTTTACTTTCATAAATTCTATTTGTTTATATTTCCTCTACACAAACAATCATAGTCACCTCCATAATGCATCAACTTACCTCATGTCACCAAGTAAACTATTATTTTTTATTCTCAGTAATGAATAAGGTCTTTCTTCTACTTTCTGTTTTCCTATTTGTTGCAGTGTTTATTGCTTCCAATTGTTTCTCCAGATATTTGGATATTTATTCTTGCTTGCTTGTATAATATCCCATTCCACAGTACCTCTCTGTTCCCATACATAATATAGTCACTATAGAAGACTGTCCCATTCAAGTGATTTGCAATGAGCAAGGCCTTCGCATTCATGTACTATTTTCCAGAATCTCACTGTGGAAAGCCTTTCACTTGCCATTCAATTTTGTGTGAGACATATTGATGCCAAAGAATAATGTTTTCTAAGGAGTTAGACTGTCAAAGTTGTGAGACATTCAATCTCAAAGAAGAATGGATAGACAACAGTTTGAATATGTGGCTCAGTCTAAAGTGTAATCTTAGAGATTTATACTACAAATGTATTACGATATATGAAGACTCTGAGTTTCTTTATTTGCTCTTCTAGTAATATAACTGCACTAGCTCTCAAACATGGTAAACTCTCCGAAAGATAACTGACTTCATCTTTGCGCACAGAGAAAACTGCTTTTTTCTCTAAGCACTTTTCTAGCCTTTCCTAAATAAGTTAGTAAAAAGGTAATTTTGCCAACAAATAAAAACCACAATGCTTCTTTACTAAAAAAGTATTTTATAGAAGTTATTTAACATATAACAGGGTATTATATGTTATATATACATATGTATACATATGTATATATAACATATAATAGTATATTTATACAGTATTTAAAATATATAATTTATACTATGAATATATTTAAATATATATTCATAAAATATATATTTATAATATATAATACATTATATATAAAGTATAATGTATATTATACATTATAAATTTTCTGCATATATGACTATTCAAAAGCTTCTACTGAAATATGGTTTATTATTATTTGAATAGTTTGATGATGTTGAATGTGATATATTAGCAGACCTTTTAATTAACTGGAACTATCACAAATATGTGTAGCTTAAATAAATCATTATCTGGAGCCTTTCTAATTTTATTTGTACAGTTATAGCTGTCCAATGCAAATATTAACATTAATTTCACAGTGAAATTTTGAAATTTCAAAAAAGGCCTATATTTCTGAAGATGTTTGAGGTTGCAGTGCTACATTGATGATGGATTTTAGCTACCTGTTCTGAAAAAATTATACCAACTACCCAAAATAGTAAATAAAATCAATGTGAGATTAAATTCATTTCATTCTGAAAAATTTGTGATATATTCTGTTTAAATAGAGATATTTGAAATAAATCAATATAAAAAACAGTCACCAAAAATTTGAATTTTACACTCAGAAAATGGTCTAGGTCACTGACCTGTCATAAGTTTTACAACAGAGTAAAAAGACATGTATGTCATAGCTCATTTCCATCATGCAAGTTCAGATTACATTTCAGATGTTCACTGAGTTTCTCTCTATTTTTGTGGTTTTTCCTTGTCCCTCTTTTTTTGTCACACTATACTTATCTCCAGTTAAAAATCCCAGTGAACACAGTATTCCATAAAGGCAGTTAGGTCCCAGTCACTACTCTGAGCCAAGAAAACCTGAGGCATAACTACACTTAATGCTATTGAGCTTCTGATAAACACTGCATTCAACTTCAATTCTAGAGTATCAAAATGATTCCTGTTGCAACAGTACATTATAAACAACCATAGGGACAAATATTGATATATTTGAAAGTGAATAATTACATATTTCTAAGTTTAATTGGTATTGGTGTGTGTGCACACAAGTGTTTAAATGTGCATTTAGAATGCTAAGAGTAACACGTTATGGGCCATCTATATATGATAAATAATATAATTTTAGTGGTTTACTTGAGAACATTTCTCATATAATCCTTTTAGGAGCACTGCTACAAGACCAGAAAAGAAAATGATTTGCTATCATCATGATGAAAATCCTGGAAAAAATTTTAAGGTGGTGTTTCCTGGATTAAAATCACACTTGAATATATCAGACAGTATAATATATGACAGAAAATAAATGCTTAATATATTCAAAATCTTGGTATAGTAAATGATGATAGGTTTATCTCTTCTCTACTAACCATAATATTGAATATGCCCTGCTGTGTGCTCAGTCCCTCAGTTGTGTCCAACTCTGAGACCCCATGGACTGTAGCCCACCAGGCTCCTCTGTCCATGGGATTTTCCAGGCAAGAATACTGGAGTGGGTTGCCATTTCCTCCTCCAGGAGATCATCTTGACCCAGGGATGGAATCTGTGTCTCCTGCTTCCTGTAATGCAGGTAGATTCATTACCGCTAAGCCATCATGGAAGGTCCAATATTTAAAATGCATTAGTCTTTAAAATTACACACTTTTTAAAAACTTTTTCTTAAATTTCTATGCTTTGTGTGTTTGATTTCAGTTTAATAATTCCCTGACCATTTTGTCTGCTGCTGTTGTTGCTCAGTCACTAAGTCCTGTCTGACAATTTAGACCCCATGGACTGTAGCACGCCAGGCTTTCTTGTCCTTCACTATCTCCTGGAGTTTGCTAAGATTCATGTCCATTGAGACAGGCATGACATCCCATCATCTCATTCTCTGTTGCTCCCTTCTCCTCTTGTCCTCAATCTTTCTCAGCTTTCTCAGTATCGGTGTCTTTTCCAGTGAGTGGGCTCTTTGCATCAGGTGGCCAAAGTATTGGAGTTTCAGCATCAGTCCTTCTAACAAATATTTAGAGTTGATTTTCTTTAGGATTGACTGGTTTGATCTCCTTGCAGTCCAAGGAATTTTCAAGAGCGTTCTCCAATACCACAGTTCAAAGGCATCAATTCTTCGGCACTCAAATTTCTTTATGGTCCAGCTCTCACACATCCATACATGACTACTGGAAAAACCATAGCTTTGATTCGACAGACCTTTGTCAGCAAGGTAATGCCTCTGCTTTTTAATATGTTGTCTAGGTTGGTCATAGCTTTTCTTCCAAGGAGCAAGTGTCTTAATTTCATGGCTACAGTCACCATCTGCAGTGATTTTGGAGCCCAAGAAAATAAAATCTGTCACTGTTTCCACTTTTTCCCCATCTATTTGTCATGAAGCAATGGGACTGGATGCCATGATCTTTGCTTTTTTAATATTAAGCTTTATGCCAACTTTTTCACTCTCCTTTTCACTTTCACCAAGAGGCTCTCTGGCTCCTCAGGACTGCAACAAAATAAAGATGTTTCTAACATTCAACTTTCAATAAAGTAGAATTCCAGTTGGTGAGAGAGATGAATAAAACAAATACTATAATAAAAAATTCTGTGGAATAGTCTTTGCTAGGTTAAAATGAGAAGGAACTAGATATCTTTCATGCTTCAGACTTCAATAAAATATAATAATCTGGCCCATCTCTATGTGCAAAGGCTGTTTTTGAAATTGATAGATTCTTCAATGTAATGCTATTTAAATGCTTAAGAATAAATCTAAAAATCAAATCACTTTAAAAAGTGATTCATCAATTTAACTAATATATATTATTGTATCCCAGTATGAAACCATATCTGAATATGAACAATATAATTCAGAGTCAGAGCTTTCCTCTTTTACTTTCATCCCCTTCTCTCCCTCTTCTTTCTCCTTTTCATTCTCTCTTCTTTCTATTTTACAAAAGACATATTTTTAAATTTCTGGCAGCAAAGAGGATTGGCAGCCATGCCAAAAATGCATGGAATATGCAGAGAAAGTAATGACATTAAAGTAAATCTTAAACAGCATTGTAAGTTAAATTGTCACTAACTAGATAGAATGTGACTAGGCATGGGCCTGTGAAAATACATAGATGTGAAGGAACCTGGCAAAGTAAAATCATGTAATGAATTACCATTGCTAGAGCGAAGTTAGCATTTGGAAAAGTGTCATAACAGAAGGTCACATATGAAGTGAGGGCACAGATTATGACAAACCCTGAGTGCATTACAAGGAACTTTACTTTGGATATGAAAAGAACATGGGAAAAGCAAAGGAATATATGAAGGAAAAATGGCAGAATTATAATCGATTTTTCGAGACAATTGTCTCTGGCTCTGAAGTTTAGTAAATTATAAGGTAAAGTGCCTGTGAAAGAGTCCCTATATATTGTTATAGAAATAGGTTTTGGTGAGTAAAATAACAGAATAAAAATAGAGACATAAGTAAAAAAATAAGCAATTATTTTAAAGTAGCATCACACACACACACATATATCTATGCTAAGTCACTTCAGTCAAGTCTGACTCTTTGTGACCGCATGGACAGTAGCCTGCCAGGCTCCTCTGTCAATGGGGCTCTCCAGGCAAGAATACTGGAGTGGGTTGCTGTGCCCTCCTCGAGGGGATCTTCCCAACCCAGGGATCGAACCCATGTCTCCTGCGGCTATTGCACTGCAAATAGATTCCTTACCACTGAGCCACCAGGGAATCCTCCAACACATATATGTGTATACAAATATACATCACTTTCTTTTGTGTAAGAAAATAAAATTACTTATCTTCTAATGAGTAAATTATCTCAGTTTATAATTTTTTAATTGAACAAGAATATTTGTCTGTATTAACCTAGTTTAAGATAACATACCATTCCAAAGCCTTTTTGTTCAGTCCAGACTGTTCCACTAAGCCACAATATTCCTGTTGCATAAAGATATTTTTCCATACATTGTTCACAAGTATTTAAATACAGTTTGTTCTGAATGGCATTCTCCTTCATGACATACACAAAAACTGTTTCCAGTGATTTCTTATATTACTTATTTCTATCCTCTTAGTCTACAAGCAAGAAGTCTTACAGCACTACTCAAATTTTTCCTTTTCCTTAAGTTGCTATATGTTCAATCAAGGGATACTAGTGAATACATATTGTTAATCATTTTTAACTCCATTTCTCTGGTTCTTTCACTTGGTGAATTAGAAACATTTATTTTTCTAAATAATAGACTAGATTGATAATATTAATTTCTATCTTTCCATCATTTTTGTAATCATTGATGAAATTCAGCTAATCTTTCTAATCTTTGTATTCTAAGTCTTACTACTACTTCACTCTATTCTCCATTTCACTGACCATCTTTTCTGCTAAACACAAATCATTACATTCTTTCCCCCTTACATTCTTTCAGCCCTTTCCGATTGCCCTCGGTGCGGGGCGGGGAGGGGGGAATTCTTAGGGCATCCACTAGAGCCTGTTTTTATCTTGCACTCTCTTATCTCATGGCTTTATAGCATCACTCCTTGCTCTCCCCTTCCCATACTTATGAATCTGAAGTGTAATTGCATTTTACCTAGCTCAATAATTTCTTCAGGTTTCATTCCTTACTTTATGCTCTTCCTTTGACCAAAATCTCCCTTTACTTCCTTCTACTAGCATCTGAGTAAAAGATGTTGGTTTTCTAGACTGAATTATACATATACTCCACTCCCACAATACTTTACAAACGATTTCAGGTTAGTATATTTTCTATTTTCTCCAATAGACTCTTAGAGTGATGGGCAGAACTATTTAATATCTTACTAAATAAATCACAACACAATTTCAAGGATCTTTAGGCCATGCTTTTTATAGTTTATTAATATTTTATAGATTTATATCACTGACATCATTGGAAGTCTATTCTGAATCAGGGGGAAATATCAATCTTTAAAGTACTTTCAAAATATATACTTTAAAATTAATAAAATAAGCATAAGACAGTGTTTATCCCTTCCCACACTCCTGTTTTCACATATTCTTATTCTGCTCAATAAGAAGAGAAAGAAAATGCGAGTTTATAAAAGATGGAACCTGCCTGCTGTTAGATAATAACCACTGTGTTCTTTGCAGTCTACTGGGCACACAAGCAACCTCTAATTTATGTTGTATTTTTGAAAGTGAATCTTTTTTCCTTGAAGATAAGCATTTTGTGCCAGACTTCATATTACTACTTCAGATTAGTCTACATAAAATATCCTTATGTCTTCTCCTCAAGTTTCCTGAAAAGTTGTGTACTGTATATACAATTTTATATCTGCATGACCTTAGTGAACTTTTATTGTTGTTTAGTTGGTAAGTTGTGTACGACTCTTTTACAACCCATAGACTATAGACCATAGTTCTTCAGGTTCCTCTGTCCTTGCGATTACTCGGTCAAGAACACTGGAGTGGGTTGCCATTTTTCTTGAGGGGATCTTCCAGACCCAGGGATAGAACATGTGACTCCTGCATTGTACGTGGAGTCTTTGCCAATGAGCCACAAGGGAAGCCCTAGCGAACTTTAGGCCCTTCAAAATTAAGCATTAGATGATGAATCATATCATAAAATGAGATATAAGAACTTAAATTCTTTTCTTCTTTGTGGTTGGATATCAGACCTTGTTTATCACTGTTGTTCAGTCACTCAGTCATGTCTGACTCTTTGCGACCTCATGGACTGCAACACACCAAGCTTCCCTGTCCTTCACTATCTCCCAGAATATGGTTTTTCCAGTGGTCATGTATGGACATGAGAGTTGAGAATTGATGCTTTTGAACTGTAGTGTTGGAGAAGACGCTTGAGAGTCCCTTGGACTGCAAGAAGATCCAACCAGTCCATCCTAAAGGAGACCAGTCCTGGGTGTTCACTGGAAGGACTGATGCTGAGGCTGAAACTCCTATACTTTGGCCACCTCATGCAAAGAGTTGATTCATTGGAAAAGACCCTGATGCTGGGAGGGATTGAGAGCTGGAGGAGAAGGGGACAACAGAGGATGAGATGGCTGGATGGCATCACCGACTCAATGGACATGAGTTTGAGTAAACTCTGGGAGTTGAGTTGGTGATGGACAGGGAGGCCTGGAGTGCTGCGATTCATGGGGTTGCAAAGAGTTGGACATGACTCAGCAACTGAGCTGAACTGATATATATATTTGCCTATGCTGTATGGTTTATAGGATTTTAGTTTCCTAACCAGACCAGGGATTGAAACTGGTACTCTCAACAGTGAAAGAACCAAGTCCTAACAGCTGGACACCAGGCTATTCACTCACAAATATATTCTTTATTTATTTATTTATTTATTTACTTTATTTTACCTTACAATACTATATTGGTTTTGCCATACATTGACAAGAATCCACCACAGGTGTACACGTGTTCCCAAACATGAACCCCCCTCCCACCTCCCTCCCCATAACATCTCTCTGGGTCATCCCATTGCACCAGTCCCAAGCATCCTGTATCCTGCATCAGACATAAATTGCACAAATATATTCTTAACCATTAAGACTGTCTCTCTCCTCAGGGAGAGACCAACGACTACTGAGATCCTAGCTCATGCCACAGTTTGTTACATCCTTTATGACAACCCGTTCTGCATTTATTTAACGACTACTGAGATCCTAGCTCATGCCACAGTTTGTTACATCCTTTATGACAACCCGTTCTGCATTTATTTCTCAAAAAAAGGTGACTTATTACTTAATTATTTTCTGTCCCTCTACTCTTTGGCATTTCTTGTGGAAATAACTGTTCAGTGCTTACTATATGCCGGACATTTTTGTCCTTGCTGGAGACAAAGCAATGTGTAAACTAAACTCTAATTTCATGGAGTTTGCATTTAGAAATTCCCTCTTTATCTGAGAGATAATTTATAAGTAACTTCCTTAATTTCCAGATATTTGGGGCTTTCTTAAATTACAGACTTTTAATTATATTTCTTTGTGGTTAGAGCAGCACTGTTTATAATAGCCAGGACATGGAAACAACCTAGATGTCCATCAGCAGATGAATGGATAAGAAAGCTTTGGTACATATACACAATGGAGTATTACTCAGCCGTTAAAAAGAATTCATTTGAATCAGTTCTGATGAGATGGATGAAACTGGAGCCAATTATACAGAGTGAAGTAAGCCAGAAAGAAAAACACCAATACAGTATATTAACACATATATATGGAATTTAGGAAGATGGCAATGACGACCCTGTATGCAAAACAGGAAAAAAGACACAGATGTGTATAACAGACTTTTGGACTCAGAGGGAGAGGGAGAGGGTGGGATGATTTGGGAGAATGGGAATTCTAACATGTATACTATCATGTAAGAATTGAATCGCCAGTCCATGTCTGACGTAGGGTGCAGCATGCTTGGGGCTGGTGCATGAGGATGACCCAGAGAGATGTTGTGGGGAGGGAGGTGGGAGGGGGGGTCATGTTTGGGAACACATGTAAGAATTAAAGATTTTAAAATTTAAAAAATAAATAAATAAATAAATAAAATAAAATTAAAAAAAGAATTCAGAAAAAAAAGAAAAAAAATATATATATACTTTACATCCCTTTAAATTCATCAATATTAGATTTTTGGTTCAGTGAATGGTCTAGCTTGGTAAAGATACATTTGCACTTGAAAAGAATGTGTATTCTGTAGTCTTCAGAGGCATTGTTCTAAAAATGTAAATTAAAACAAGGAATTCTTCAGATATATGTCTTTTATTTATTTATTGTTTTTATTATTGACATTGTTCAGTTCAGTCGTTCAGTCATGTCTGACTCTTTGTGACCCCGTGGACTGTAGCACGCCAGGCTTCCCTGTCCATCGCCAACTCCCGGAGCCTGCTTAAACACATGTCTGTCAAGTCGGTGATGCCATCCTACCATCTCATCCTCTGTCATCCCTTTATCTTCCTACTCTCAATCTTTCCCCAAATCAGGGTCTTTTCCAATGATTCAGTTCTTCGCATCAGGTGGCCGAAGTACTGGAGCTTCAGCCTCAACATCAGTTATTAGTATTCATTATTTGGTACATCAGTCAGTTCAGTTTAGTTGTTCAGTCATGTCCAACTCTTTGCGACCCCATGAATCGCAGCACACCGGGCCTCCCTGGCCATCAGCATCTGGCCGAGTTCACTCAAACTCACATCCATCGAGTCAGTGATGCCATCCAGCCATCTCATCCTCTGTCGTCCCCTTTTCCTCCTGCCCCCAATCCCTCCCAGCATCAGAGTCTTTTCCAACGAGTCGACTCTTTGCATGAGGTGGCCAAAGTACTGGTGTTTCAGCTTTAGCAATATTCCTTCCAAAGTACACCCCAGGGCTGATCTCCTTTAGAATGAACTGGTTGGATCTCCTTGCAGTCCAAGGAACTCTCAAGAGTCTTTTCCAACACCACAGTTCAAAAGCATCAATTCTTCAGCACTCAGCTTTCTTCATAGTCTAACTCTCACATCCATACATGACCACTGGAAAAACCATAGCCTTGACTAGACGGACCTTAGTTGGCTAAGTAATGTCTCTGCTTTTCAATATGCTATCTAGGTTGGTCATAATTGATCACTTTTGCTTTTCTGATGAATTTTCCCTTTTATCACTATGAAATAATGCTTTTTATCTCTGGTAATATTTTTTACTGAAGTCTCTTTTTCCTGAACTTAGTATATCCACTCTAAGTTGCATATGCTAACTCGTTGTTTGACATATACTACCTCTCAAAGTGAATTTGTTCTCTTTTTCTTTTTCCTTCTCCATCCAAACTTTGAAGATGATACGTCACTATCTTCTAGTCTTATGGCTTCTAAGCCACCATTCAAAATGTCTTTATATATCATTTTCTTTTTTTTCTTTTTATTTTACTTTACAATCATGTATTGGTTTTGCCATAAATCAACATTAATTTTTATCTACTTGTTTTAAAGATTTTTATTTGTCTTTCAGCATTTTGATTTTATGAATATTAACATGGTTGCCTTGGTACTTATCCACTTGAAATATTCTGAGATGTTTAAAGTTATAAATGTATGCCATTCACTGCATTTGGATATTTTTATACATTATTTTTTAAAATATGTCCTGGTCTTCCCATCTAGTACTCAGATTACACATATGTAATACTGTCCCACAGGTTTCTGAGACACTTATTTTTCCTCTGGAAAATTTCACTTTATTCTCAGGGTTTTTTTGTGGATAATTTCTATTGCTCTTTCTTCAGGTTCAGGGTTTCTTTCCGCTGTCATCTCCCTATGGTTATTATGTTAATTAGTGGAAATTTTAATTTCAGATACTGTATTTTCTACTTACAAAACTTTTATCCAGTTCTTTTGTACCATTTATTTATTTATCTCAGTTATATTATTATTTTTGTTTCATTCAACTCAAGTATGTTTTCCTTTACATCATGAAGCATAGTTAAATACCAACATTAAAGTCTTCGATGATTCCATTCTCTGGGTCTTCATAGTGTTAACAGCTCATAATTATATTTTCCCTTGAGAATCAGTCATGTTTTTCTAATTCTTTTAATGTCAAGTCATATCTGTGATATATTCTACTTAATGTCATATTGTATACACACATATTCTTTATAGCCACCTAGAGAATGTTGATGTATTTGTTTCAGCAATCAGCCTAGCTAGGTTCAACCAATTACTACAAGTTCTATCTTGCTTTTGCAGCTAGTAGTTCAAATTTAAATTAACTTTCTTTAAGTGTTTTATGTTCGTTTAGCTGGATCATGAAAATATATGTTTCAGGGATTGTGTTAAGATTTGCGCCAGTTCATACACAGAATCAGAGAATCTTCTTCCCAGCTCCATCTGGAATCTCATTTTCTACTATGGTTCATCAAGTGTCTTTGCTAGTATTTTTGGTCAGCAGAGTTTCTATGCTGAGTGATAGCTATCTATACTTCATTACTCCATGAGTGGGGGAGAAACAGGACAGGAAAGAAAAATAGTAAAAAATCACGATCATGACAGTTACTTCTCCAAATTCTGACCAACCTTTAAAATAAGACAAATTTGCTTACATTCCAACATTCTTTGATAGTTTTGTTTTTAGTTCATTATTTTTTAAATTGTAGAATTTATAGTTGAAATTAGGATGATGCATGAAATAGAGAGGGCTTTCACTGCTAAAGAGCAACCAGAATTTCAGGGAGAAACTTTGTCTTCATTAATAAGATTAATGAAAATTTCAAATAAAGTTGTTATGTCCCCTTCCTGATACTTCATGTAATTAGAATTTCACACAATAAAACGTTAGCTTTTTTTAAATTGACAGGTTCAGTTTACTTAAATTTCATATGAAAAAGAAAGATACAGATTTTATTTAGATACAGTTTTGACATATTCTATATTTACATGAATATATACATAAAAACAAAGCTAATTAGGTTTGATTCAGGTACATGTTTATCTAATGGTATCTGCATTGGTAAAGAATCCGGCTATCAATGCAGGAGATGCAAGAGACTCAGGTTCGATCCCTAGGTCAGAAAGATTCCCTGGAGTAGGAAATGGCAACCCACTCCAGTATTCTTGCCAGGATATCCCATGGAAAGAGGAGCCTGCCTCGCTACAGTCCATGGGGTTGTAAAGAGTCAGACTTGACTGATAACACTTTAGTCTTATCTAATAGACACCTTTTAAAAGAAAAAAATTTTTTTATATTTGTCACAATTGATAAACAGATGGCTTTTACCATGTATTCTCTAAACACGTTGCTGGTATAAGAAAAGACTGAATTTTGTATAGATAATAATATTTAGTGGATTTACTATAGTTTTAAATTTTCTGATATTTTAGTCAATAATTTGATTTATTTTCTTTTCCCAAGATAAAATTTTGCCACCTAAATTATTTTTATCAGACTTTCCAAGTTTTTATATTTTATTTTATATAATTTGCCTTTTTCTATAATTAATGATAATGGAGGTATTTTATATATAACTTTATTTCACCTTTAAATATTACATTGGACTTCCTGGCATTTATTTACATTGTTTACATTTATTTACAATAATTTACATTGACCTATTATTTTTGTGGAGATAAATTCATATTTATAGGTTGCTCTACTTTGATATATTCTCTCATAGTAAGGCTGAATGCTCATATCCCATTACTGATGTTTCCTTAGTAGTATAACATTTCATCATCTATCCACTCTTAACTTTATTCTGTCCAGAAAATGTGTCAGTTCATTTTAATTCATTGATTAGTTGGAAAAGAATTCTTCACAAAAAAATACAAACCTTTTTCCTCCTTTTATTAAAGCTAGAAAGGCCTGAAAGGCCATATATTCTGCTTTTCCCTCAGGCCCATTGGGAAAGCACCAGTTCCTGAGGAATAACTTATTTTAACTTCCCCTTAAATACATTTATAACTCTATTTAATTCTCAGACCTAGTATTATAAAACCCCCTTGCCTACAGAAAATCACTAATAAGGTACACATTTAATTTCACCTCTACCTTTTTCTGATCCAGTTTCTCATTTAGTTCATAACTTGGGCATACAGAGGCATGTTATTTATTTGCCTCCTTTAATATCAGAATTATATCACTCTTAATTGTTTATACTATCAACCATATCAATTCTACTTCTTCATATATGTAATATTCTAAGTTTTTAGCTAAAACAATAAAATATTACCTGTGTTAGGATCAAAATAGGGGTTTTCTGGTATCCAACATTTTTAAATAGCTTTATGGTCCTCATGGGTCATTCTTTGAAGATTTTTAAATGTAATTGAATAACATATTTTTACAATCTTAAACCAATTCAGGTTGCTTTCAAATCTTAACAGCAACACTTTTGGGTATATATAAGCAGTCACCATCAATTTTCCACATGGACATGGAATGTGTAAAATAGGAAAAGTAAACTATTGGTGCATTATAGAAACATACTATAATAGTTAATTCAATCTTGTCTGACAAGGGTATTTAAAATAGTATTATAGATAATTGTTATAAAGGTTGCTAATTTTCCCCCTATCAATAATAGCTATATTTCTCATATTCAACTCTTTATGTCAATTGTGAAATTCAGGTTACTTACAATTTTCATTGATTATAAATGCTATTTTGGTTTGGCATTTTTCATACTTTCAAATTAAAGCAATGGAAACTAAAAATCAAAGGATTTTATGTGTTGAAATGATTCTAAAGTGTGCATAGTGATTAAAATCACTGAAAGGCTTTACATTTTTATGGGTACTTTACTCTGGGAGCACTTCAATAATTTTAAATTACACTTCACTATACAAAGCAGTTTAAATTTATTGGAAATAAAATCTGGAAGAGTTCAAATTCTGGGCAATGTTGTACATACTGCTTGAAAATGACTAAGAGCACTTTAGTGTTTTTTATAAGCATTTCATTTAAAGGTGATCTGAGCTTTGGTGAGAAATGATATTAGAAAGCTCTGGAGTTGCTAGAATCACTCCAACTTCATTTCCAATTTGAAAAATTGAAGTTTTCATATAAATAAACTAATTTGATACTGTTTAATTTTTCAATTATTTCTAGTATACATTTAACATACAAACATATTTTGAAGTATCTGTTGAAAGTCTAACTTTCAGAACATTCATAATTTATTTCAGGAAAATCAGTGAAGTTCCACTGATTTTAATTTGTAATGTCAGACTAAAGGCCAATGGAAGTTCAGAGAAATTCTGATCTATTAAAACTGTGCCACCAAATGATTTTACATTATCTACTATATGTTATACCAGTATATGCTACTGCAAGAAAGTGCATTATACAATAAACTAACATTAGTACAATATGAATGTATTAGTAGTAGATATATTATTTCACTAAGTAATAAATTGGATATATAAATTTCAAACAATAGCTGTTATTTTGCAAGTGTGACTATCTCAGTATTGGTAACCTTAAGTATGAACAGAATTTTCAGGGAGAGATACAATCTTCAGAATAATGATATTTATAAAAGTAATATTAAGAGCATGCTATCTAATAACTTTAACATCTTAGCAGTGTGTTTTCTCTCCCTGATGTAACTTCATGTTTACATATAAAACACCATGCTGCATAAGCACAGTAACTAATGCATGATTTTGTTTACAGATAATAAGCACTAGCAGTTAAAAACTGACCTACCAAGGCACAATATTACCCCGAACCTTAGAGAATAGTGACTTTTTTGGTTTCACCTTAGTAAAGAAGTAGACCCTTAAGCATTTTGTCAGTGTTTCAAGAGTGACGAATAAGCTGGCTTGAAGTACTTCATGCATGCACTGAAATGATTCAAAGGGATTATAATTATCCCTAGCCTACCTATAATTCCCTAGGAACCTAACTCCTGAAACTGAAGCTGCATTATCTGGTAGGCATCTTTATAAAAGAATCTAGAAATGCTGTTCACAGTATTTGCCTCCAGAGACATTCATCCTAATTGAATTGTAAATGAAGCAGTCAGGGTGTAAACCAACCTATAGCTCTCTTCACTACTGAAAGACAGGGAAAGGCCTTCAGTATATCCCCTTTCATTGCTGGTAACTCTGAAATGACATTGAGATTTGTCCATTCAGAGCTTCTCTTTTTATGGGAAGAGCTTCATTTTAAATTGCCTATATTTTCAAGGTGTTCTCTGGACTGTCTTTGAAACAAAGGAAACTTGAGTGTCAAATTCACATATATCATAAGCGAAAAATGCTAACTCTGTGATCTATTTGCAAAATAATACCCAGTACTTTATTAAAATATGGTAAGTAACCATAGGCTAAATACTTTAACTAAATTTGAAGATGCAAGCACCTCTCAAAGTGTCTGAAATATCAAAATATATTTTGATTTTGATTCCTGGCAAACAGTCTAATTCAAGCTTTGTGAATATGTTAATCAAACTTACAGTGGTGTGGAGACTCAGTTATGTTTCTAAAATATACATATTCCAAATGTTGGAAATCCAACTTGACATCAAATAATTGTGATAGGAAGAAAAAAAAGTAATAAATACTTTTTGACTTGACTGTTAAGAAATAACTGCTAAGGTTTAACAAAAAGTGAAAAATAAGTAATTAATGAAATATATACAATAGTTTTTTTGTTTTTGTTTTTTTTTTTTTTAAAGAATCATCATTGTTATATTTTAGTGAACAGAAAGCTTGGTATGATGGACAATGGAGCATCGTTTAAGAGGCACTGACAGTAATAGACACTCTATTCCTAGCAATTTGAGGTTCCCTTACTTGCCTAAATATTACAATGCCTGACTAGAATTAACTTTACACTATTGTTTAAACAATCTAACCTCACTCCACTTTAACAAACTGAAATAATGAAAAATTTGATATAAAAATCAGGAATTTGAAATTATAAAATTAACAAACGTGGCTCTATCAAAGGCTCAGAGTTAACACATACCAGGGCTTCTCAAGTGGTGCTATGGTAAGGAATCTGCCTGCCAATGGAGGAGATGCAACAGACCTGGATTTGATCCCTAAGTTGGAAAGATCCCCTGGAGTAGGAAATGACAATCAGCTCTAGTATTCTTACTTGGAAAATTACACGGACAGAGGGACCTGGTGGGCTATAGCCTATGGAACTGCAAAAAGTTGGACATGACTGTGCAACGAAGCACAGCACAACTTTATCGCATTTTGGTGAAGTTAGTAATTTGAAATAAAATGAAGCTAACAAATGTAGAGATATCAAAAGATCAGTGTCAACACCTAAAACTCCAGAGAAATTAAAGGAAAAACAGAATTGAAAATGTAAGAGAAAAATTGGTATTGGTAGAGAAAATATTGTGAAGGTTCTTATGCCATAATACAGTAAGATCCCGGAGGCAGTATAATACCCACTAAAGTTATTTATGGACTAATGAGAAAGTATCCTATCATTTTGCTTTTTCATACTGTTTGTGGGGTTCTCAAGGCAAGAATTCTGAAGCGGTTTGCCATTCCCTTCTCCAGTGGACCACATTCTGTCAGGCCTCTCCACCATGACCCACCCGTCTTGGGTGGCCCCACGGGCATGGCTTAGTTTCATTGAGTTAGACAAGGCTTTGGTCCTAGTGTGATTAGATTGACTAGTTTTCTGTGATTATGGTTTCAGTGAGTCTGCCTTCTGATGCCCTCTTGCAACACCTACCATCTTACTTGGGTTTCTCTTAACTTGGACATGAGGTATCTCCTCATGGCTGCTCCAGCAAAATGCAGCTGCTGCTCCTTACCTTAGATGAGGAGTATCTCCTCACTGCCGCCCCTCCTGACCTTGAAAATGGAATAGCTCCTCCAGGCCATCCTGTGCCCATGTAGCCACCGCTCCTTGGACATGGGGTTGCTCCTCCTGGCCGCCCCTAGCCTCAGGCATGGGGTAGCTCCTTTCGGCCACCACCCCTGGCCTCGGGCGTGGGGTAGCAAAGCTAGTGGAGGTGATGGAATTCCAGGTGAGCTATTTCAAATCCTGAAAGATGATGCTGTGAAAGTGCTGCACTCAATATGCCAGCAAGTTTGGAAAACTCAGCAGTGGCCACAGGACTGGAAAAGGTCAGATTTCATTCCAATTCCAAAGAAAGGCAATGCCAAAGAATGCTCAAACTACCACACAATTGCACTCATCTCACATGCTAGTAAAGTAATGCTCAAAAATCTCCAAGCTAGGCTTCAGCAATACATGAACTGTGAACTTCCAGATGTTCAAGCTGGTTTTAGAAAAGGCAGAGGAACCACAGATCAAATTGCCAACATCCTCTGGATCATGGAAAAGCAAGAGAGTTCCAGAAAAACATCTATTCCTACTTTATTGATTATGCCAAAGCCTTTGACTGTGTGGATCACAATAAACTGTGGAAAATTCTGAAAGAGATGGAATTGGACATGGAATAACAGACTGATTCCAAATAGGAAAAGGAGTATGTCAAGGCTGTATATTGTCACCCGGCTTATTTAACTTATATGTAGAGTACATCATGAGAAACGCTGGGCTGGAAGAAGCACAAGCTGGAATCAAGATTGCCAGGAGAAATATCAAAAACCTCAGATATGCAGATGACACCACCCTTTTGGCAGAAACTGAAGAGGAACTAAAAAGCCTCTTGATGAAAATGAAAGAATAGAGTGAAAAAGTTGGCTTGAAGCTCAACATTTAGAAAACGAAGATCACGGCATCTGTTCCCATCACTTCATGGGAACTAGATGGGAAAACAGTAGCAATAGTGCCAGACTTTATTGTTTTGGGCACTAAAATCACTGCAGATGCTGATTGCAGCCATGAAATTAAAAGACACTTACTCCTTGGAAGAAAAGTTATAACCAATCTAGACAGCATATTGAAAAGCAGAGACATTACTTTGCCAACAAAGGTCCGTCTAGTCAAGGCTATGGTTTTTCCAGTGGTCATGTATGGACGTGAGAGTTGGACTGTGAAGAAAGCTGAGCGCTGAAGAATTGATGCTTTTGAAGTGTAGTGTTGGAGAAGACTCTTGAGAGTCCCTTGGACTGTAAGGAGATCCAACCAGTCCATTCTGAAGGAGATTAGTCCTGGGTGTTCTTTGGAAGGAATGATGCTAAAGCTGAAATTCCAGTAATTTGACCACCTCATGGGAAGAGTTGACTCATTGGAAAAGACTGATGCTGAGAGGGATTGGCGGCGGGAGGAGAAGGGGATGACAGAGGATGAGATGGCTGGATGGCATCGCTGACTCGATGGACGTGAGTCTGAGTGAACTCTGGGAGTTGGTGACGGACAGGGAGATCTGGCATGCTGTAATTCATTGGGTCACAAAGAGCTGGACACGACTGAGTGACTAAACTGAACTGAATGAGAAAGTATGTTGGGATTAAAAAAAAACTGAAATAAAAAGTGCTATGGTATAAATTCTGTCCTTCTAAAATTTAAAGGTCCTAACCTCTTTTAATTAAGAGAGTATGGCTTGCCTCTTTTCAACTAAAAATTACAAGGCAAAATGAATGGTAAAGAAAACAGGTTGAAGAAACTGGGCAAGCATCAGAACCAGAGTCAGATGTGTCTAGAATGGTGGAATTAGCACTGTTCAGTTGAGTTCAGTCACTCAGTCACGTCTGACTCTTCATGACCCCAAGAACCACAGCACTCCAGGAGTCCCTATCCATCACTAACTCCCAGAGTTCACCCAAACTCATGTCCATTGAGTTGGTGATGCCATCCAACCATCTCATCCTATGTTATACCCTTCTCCTCCTGCCTTCAATCTTTCCCAGAATCAGGGTCTTTCAAATAAGTCAGCTCTTCCCATCAAGTGGCCAAAGTACTGGAGTTTCAGCTTCAGCATCAGTCTTTCCAATGAACACTCAGGACTGACCTCCTTTCAGATGGACTGGTTTGATCTCCTTGCAGTCCAAGGGACTCTCAAAAGTCTTTTCCAACACCGCAGTTCAAAGCATCAATTCTTTGGAGCTCAGCTTTCTTTATAGTTCAACTCTCACATCCATACATGACTACTGGAAAAACCACAGCCTTGACTAGAAGGAGTTTTGTTGGCAAAGTAATGTCTGTGCTTTTGAATATACTGTCTAGGTTGGTCATAACTTTCCTTCCAAGGAGTAAGCATCTTTTAATTTCTTGGCTGCAGTCACCATCTGCAGTGATTTTGGTGCCCCCAAAAATAGTCAGCCACTGTTTCCACTGTTTCCCCGTCTATTTGCCATGAAGTGATGGGATTGGATGCGATGATCTTAGTTTTCTGTATTTGAGTTTTAAGCCAACTTTTTCACCCTCCTCTTTCACTTTCATCAACAGGCTCTTAAGTAGTTCTTCACTTTCTGCCATAAGAGTGGTGTCATCTGCATATCTGAGGTTATTGATATTTCTCCTGGCAATCTTGATTCCAGCTTGTACTTCTTCCAGCCCAGCGTTTCTCATGATGTACTCTCCATATAAGTTAAATAAGCAGGGTGACAATATACAGCCTTGACATACTCCTTTTCCTATTTGGAAATAGTCTGTTTTTCCCTGTCCAGTTCTAATGTTGCTTCCTGACCTGCATCCAGATTTCTCAAGAGGCAGGTCAGGTGGTCTGGTATTCCCATCTATTTCAGAATGTTCCACAGTTTATTGTGATTCACACAGTCAAAGGCTTTGGGATAGTCAGTAAAGCAGAAATAGATGTTTTTTTTCTGAACTCTCTTGCCTTTTTAATGATCCATTGGATTTTGTCAATTTGATCTGTGGTTCCTCTGCCTTTTCGAAACCAGCTTGAACATCTGGACGTTCATGGTTCACATATTGCTGAAGCCTGGTTTGGAGAATTTTGAGCATTACTTTACTTAGCATGTGAGATGAGTGCAATTGTGCAGTTGTTTGAGCATTCTTTGGCATTGCCTTTCTTAGAGATTGAAATGAAAACTGAGCTTTTCCAGTCTTGTGGCCACTGCTAAGTTTTCCAAATTTGCTGACATATTGAGTGCAGCACTTCCACAGCATCATCTTTCAGGATTTGAAATAGCTCCACTGGAATTCCATCACCTCCACTAGCTTTGTTCGTAGTGATGCTCCCTAAGGCCCACTTGACTTCACATTCCAGGATGTCTGGCTCTAGGTGAATGATCACACCATCGTGATTATCTGGGTCATGGAGATCTTTTTTTTTTTTTTTTTTTGCAAAATTATTAATTTAATTATATAACTTTAAAAAATAGCAAAATAAAGTACTCCAAAAATACAATTAAAGAGTTCTTCTGTGTATTCTTGCCTCCTCTACTTAATATCTTCTGCTTCTCTTAGGTCCATACCACTTCTGTCCTTTATTCAGCCCATCTTTGCATGAAATGTTCCCTTGGTATCTCTAGTTTTCTTGAAGAGATCTCGAGTCTTTCCACATGGATAGCCAAAACAAAACTAACAAAGACACAAAAACTTATGACCAATATGCTAATAACTTTAATGGAAAAAGTAGACAACATGAAAGAACAGAGGGGTGATTTAGGTAGGTTCTTTAGACAGAAGGAAGATAATGGAGGTTTGAAGCTGAAATCTACATAAAGATAGTATCTGAAAGTAGAAATAAGTGAAAATAAAACTTATTTTTATTCTTAATTGATCTAACTATAGAGAATTAATGGCTAAGTAGACATATACATTAGAATTCACTTTTAGACAAAACAATGCCATTTTCTTGCTGTTAGCATATAGATATTTAAAAATATTTGTTTACAGTTTTCATTTATTTTACATTATTTTTATATGTAATTACGCTTTATGACAAAACACTGTTATTTCAGTTCACTGTTTAAGAAAGAAGTTTCAGAAACACCAAGAGGTATATGTAAGTCAAATATCACAGTACAGACCTCTGAACTATTCTCTCTGATGTCTCCTTTAAGGGAGAAAAATATTCCTCAAGGAATGTTGAAGCATAGTGTGTAAACTGCGGGCACATTACAAAAGACATGACAAGTTTCTGGCGCAAGACTTGCTATGATAATGTAAATAAAGAGCACTAATACTAAATGGATAATCTGAAGTTAGATATACAAAATTACGTCGTATAAAGTAGTGATAATCCTCATTAGGTGATGAAAAGCCATATTTCAGACATACCTAAAACTTATTCAGTTAAATTGCTCTTTTGTTGAGGAGTGCTGGAGAATCTACACTCACACAGATAACTTGCTTTTACAAAGTTTTCCTTTCCAGATTTATTTGTTCTTTTATTATAGTTGTATATGAACTTCCTGTAAACATGTGAATCCATAGATTCTATATTCTGATTAATTGACATGTTCTATCTCTACTTTGATTAATTAGCTTTATAGAAAAGTGCAATATCTGGTAGATCAAGTGCCCTTCCCATTGTGTCCAGTGTTTTCTTGCTAATCATGGTTCCATTAATATTCTGTCTAAATGTTTCAATCACCTTGTAAGTTTCAAGAGTAAGCTTAAATGTATTTATTAAATTTGTCAGATCTATAGATTTCATTAGATATGTTTATGGCATCTTATGATATATGTAAATGCTTTCTCTCTCAAATAATTTTTAATTTCCTCAATGCATTTTATAATTTTTACATATGACTCATATCATTTATTAAATTCATGTCTATGTCCCTTATATTTGTTGCTATACTCTACTGAGCTTTTAAAATGAAACTATATTTTCTAATTGGTTTACAGTAAATACAAAATTTGTTGATTTTTGTATGTTATCCTCTATCCAGCAGGGTGGTGTTTGATTCTCTTAGAATTAAGCTGGTTTGGGATTGAAAACACAGCTTTATTATATTTTATATTGAAATTATAGTTTAAAAATATAATATCAAAACTTAAAGATTACAATTCTCTAAAAACAAAGAACAATATATTTCTGTCCAGTGATTATTAATCCTCAGCAAGATCCAATTCCTTTTTCTTGAGCACACAGCTCAATTATATTTCCCATTCCTCTTGTTGGAAGGTAGAAGAGCAATATCAATGAAATTTTCTGGCAAAGGAATGCCAGCAGAATGGGTATATAGTTGCTAAATATCACATGGATATATTGTCCCTGCTGTTCAGGTAAGAGGCAACTTGGGATGAAGGTGACAATACAATAAGTAACATGGAGCCCTTGTGTTACCATTTGTAGAGGAGTTAATTGACCTGTACTGGAATATAACATGAGTAACAAATAAACCTTTATTAGGTTAAGACACTGAGATTTGGGAATGCTCTATTACAACCCTTCACATGGTCTAGTACTATCTGTAGTTATTCAGAGTTGTTGGCCAATCATAAAACATTAACACTGAGTTAATCATTCTAAGCAAAATAGCAATGTGTCAAAATATAAAGTGGACTTCATAAAAGTATTAACATAGTGAGTATTCATTAAGTAGATAATATGGAATAGGTGCTACTCAAAATACTAGAGGTTTAGCATGAAAAAATACAAATTTCAGTCACCCTAGAAATCACATATTATTTGAGGAAATACTGTTCTACTTTAACACATAAATCAAGAAACTTTGAGTAATAAATATTAGAAAATATTTTCTAACAGAAACGAATACAAATTCCATAAACAATTTGTCTAAATGAAGTAAATATTTGTTTTAACATTTCTAGCTATCTATTTCCAATTACCTATCTCAAATAGATAAATGATATGAAAGTGTTTTTTTTAATTGTTGGTGAGTTTCAACATTTTGTTGGACAAAATATACATGGTGTAAGTCTTTTTTGTTATTGTCACTGTGAGAAGGCATTAAAAATATCATGATGATATTACTCACTTCTGAGACCACTACAATCAGTGTCTCAACTCAAGTACCACTTTTCTCTGATTTATTTTCTAAGAATACTTTCAGTTGAATTGAAAAAAATGAGGCTCAGATTTTAACCGAAGCAGTGTAATAAAGACATGAATTATTTTCAATTTTAGAGCTGTATTCCCAACTTTGAATGGCTAGAACAAGTGAGATTTGTGATAGAATAGTATGTGTTCAGGTAATTCTTTTCAAATATTTAGCTTCTATATTCATGGGTTTCTTTAAATTATTTATACATTATTAAAAATGTATGTTGCAAAGAAACAGAACAAGATAATTATAACTTAATGATACATTATTCACTGGTCAATGCACAATCTTTGTGAGGTAGTTTAGCTTTCTTGGTCATTTGGAGAGTTTCTCTTTAGATGATTAATCAGTGTAGGCTTTGATTGAAAAGATATAGTAGAGTTAGTAGCAAGTCTTTTTTCCTTCAAATGAAACCAAGTGAAAGTGAAACAGAGAAATAAGGAAGTATAATTAGGACTTATAATTAGATATGATTGAGACAGAGAGAAGGAGGAAGGAAGGAAGAAAGGAACAAAAAATGAAACTCATATGTACACAGGACCCCTTTCAAGAAGATGCTCTCTTATATAGCTCTAAGGAGTCTGGCTAAGTGGTGTGCCTTCTTGGGACAGACCCTGGCCAATCACTAAGTAAAGCAGTGGTAACTATAGCCCTGTCTTTCTTAAGTGGCTCCCAGACAAGGGACAAGGACCATACAAGTCCTTTGTTTCAGGGCTTAATTAGCCATTAAATCTAAGATTGAACTTTGCTCCAGAATCTCCTTGGGGCTGGCAGAGACTGTCAAGTATGCTTTGTGGTATGAGGGCTTCCTCATACACTCCTGTATATCACTTATTCCTTTTCTGATATTATTCCTCAATATACTTGTGCCTCCAATTCTCTCTCTCCGTATCTACTTCCCAGAAAAAACAAAACTTACACAAATACCTTTTGAATTTAGCAGGAAATAAAATGTATTTCACAATTGTATTTAAAAAAATGGAGTTAAAAAGAATTAATATTCCTTATCATTACATTCTGACATCAACATATAAGGTTGAAAGACTTGATTAGGTAAACATGGCAGTTATGTTTCTAGCAATTTCAATATTTCTAAGCGACTAAAAATAGTTGCTCAATTGTGTCTGACTCTTTGCGACCCCATGGACTATAGCCTACCAGGCTCCTCTGTCCAAGGGATTTTCCAGGCAAGAATACTGGAGTGGGTTGCATTTCCTTCTCCAGGAGATCTTCCTGACCCAGATACTGAACCCAGGTCTCCCACATTGTAGGCAGACGCTTTATCATCTAAGCCACCAGGGAAGTGAGTAAAATGAGTAAAAACAACACCAATTGCCTGGTGAGCACTCTCCTAGACTATCACTTGTGGTGTTATTTTTAATATCTTTAGTTTTCAACTGACACATTTCAACTACAAACTAAGTAAAACTTTAAGTATGCAAAATTATATTAATAATAATTAAAAGATGCTTACTCCTTTGAAGGAAAGTTACGACCAACCTTGATAGCATATTCAAAAGCAGAGACATTACTTTGCCAACAAAGGTCCGTCTAGCCAAGACTATGGTTTTTCCAGTAGTCATGTATGGATGTGAGAGTTGGACTGTGAAGAAAGCTGAGCGCCGAAGAATTGATGCTTTTGAACTGTGGTGTTGGAGAAGACTCTTGAGAGTCCCTTGGACTGCAAGAAGATCTAACCAGTCCATTCTAAAGGAGATCAGTCCTGAGTGTTCTTTCAGCTAAAGCTGAAACTCCAATACTTTGGCCACCTCATGTGAAGAGTTGACTCATTGGAAAAGACCCTGATTCTGGGAGGGATTGGGGGTAGAAGGAGAAGGGAACGACAGAGCATGAGATGGCTGGATGGCATCGCCAACTCGATGGACGTGAGTTTGAGTGAACTCCGGGAGTTGGTGATGGACAGGGAGGCCTGGCATGCTGCAATTCGTGGGGTCGCAAAGAGTTGGACACGATTGAGAGACTGACCTGAACTGAAGTGAACTGATACATATATTGCTATAAATTTCCAATCCAGACAGTGTCCAGAAAAAGAAAAAAAATGCCTAAGTGACACTGTATAATTTTGATGTTATTTAAAATCAAATTAATAGATAGTGATAAAACAAAGAATCCACACTCTGTAATTTCACAGTATTGAAAGAACCTGTCACATAATGGAAAATGCCTCTTAATTTTGTCATAAGACATAAGCAATATTTATTGACCAGTGTGTCTTTTTCAGAGGCACACCAAAAAGGCAAACTAATAGCTAAGGACTGCTAGAGAAAATGAGTCTTGGAAGTAGATTTAAAACAGAATATCCATAGTATTGTACATGTCATGCTATAGTCAGTAACCTAATGCTTCTCATGGCACTGATAGATTTCTACTGCTAATATTTGGTTATCATCACACCTTGTCAACTAGTAGCTTGCAGCATATTTATTGCATCAGATGCTAGTTGTGTAACAAAAAAAGAGAATATCAAAAAAGCATTTTTAATAGTTGCATTGGAAATAGCACTCTATTACATCACCCAGCACTACATGCTCTTTCTCTATAATCCTGTAAAACTTCAGCAGCAGAGAAATAGACTCAAGAATTAGTATTGATTCTCAGATACAAGCATCATGTTGTTGTCATGACAATGAACCACAGCTACAATTGTGTTCTCATTAGAAATGATACAGTAAAGCTCCACATATCACACCACAAGCACAGCAGCTTATTCTGCTTACATGCAAAGCCATCAGAGAAGGAAGCAGTCTATAAGAGCTTTGTATCTCATCTCTATGCCAACTGCAGCATGCCAACTGCAGCATGCCAACTGCAAACTGGATGTGGACTAGAAAATTGGCCAAAGTGTTTGTTAGCCCATGTGACCTATGCACAAATTGTCAGACTGGTACATTTATCTTGGGCCATCTGTATCAAATTTGTCCTATTCTTTTTTCTCACCCTAACTCCAAAAATCAAACAGATTATCCTAAGTGATTGTACAATACCATGTGAGCTAATCTGAATAAAACAATGTGATTCTACTACAGGGATAATAACATAATGAATGCAATAAATTTCAACAGAAAATAGATTGTTATACCAATGGATATACTGTAAATTGTAAATAAAACAATTCACACTTTTCCTATATGCACACACAAATAAATAAAAAGAACCACTGTTCTTAGTGATTAAGTTTTATAAATGTCTTCATATTGTTGTGTCCAGGCACTTTCAATTATGAATAGGCTATTTGCAAATGCAAAATTACTATCTTAAATGAATGCAAATATCATTTCTATATTTCAATGACATATACACTGACATATCTGACAAAACCATAACCCAAGTCGCAAGGAGCTTGCTGTTCAAAATTAGTTATATTTTCAAAACCTGAAGCTAGAGGCTTACTCTTGTAATATCTCTGATAACTAATGTTCTAAAAATTCCACCTCTGACCGGGAAAATATTTCAGTGGTCTCTCTTAACACAAGCTGATTTTGGGGTGAAGTGAACATGATCACATTTAGCCTGTCAATAAAAGCAAATAAACACTTTGGCAGAGAATAACTCTGTGCTGAAAATTGTGAGTGGCAGTGCTGTTATTGAAAACAAAATAATGTGAAATCTGATTTCACTTGTGTGTCAACTGTGTTTCTATATATATATCACAATATATTTTTTCTAATCCAATTTAAAATACTTTGGATTTCATTATATTGGAACTTCCTTTATTTTTCACACTTCTAGTAACTTTCAAAGAAACAAATAAATCAGTTGGGGGTTGGGGTACACATTTTAAAATGGTAGTTTTATTAGGTAGGAAGTTAGGCATGAACAAGGAGGGGTGGCCCATTTAAAAAGGATGCAAGCTGATTTCTAGATCTCTAAATCCCACCTGAGACTCACCCCATTGCCACCCTGGAGAGCTCGTAGATATGCTACAAAATAACCACAGAGACTTTTCCAGCTCTGGTCTGTGGGCTCTAAGCATACAGTGGATACAAATTAACCACAGTGGCTTCTCCAACTCTGGCACATGCACCCTTGATGTACAGTTATGTCCTCTAGTGACCTTAGGCAGCTGGCTTCATAAATATTCTATACTTACACACATCTGATACACACATTCATGATAGACTGAATTATGGGACAGACAGGCACAACAGAGCCTGTTGTTATGTAACTAGTAACTGTCAATCAAAACTCTCAACCCATGTTGAACTACATGCATGAATATATAGAAGCCTTGTCTTGAAAATCCCCTTAACTCATCATTCTGGGACCAGTGCCTCTCTTGGTTTGACTCACCTCTCCCTTGAGGTGTTCTTTCTGTTCATTCTGCTCATTCTTATCCTTTCCTTAATAAATTTGTTTTTACCACAGGTAAGAGCCCAGATTCTTCTTTGTATCCTTACCAAGATCTAAGGCATATGAGGTAGGGTCCTTTTCAACCCTCCCTTACCTATCTCCAGTAACAGTTTGAAATGAAAAGTGGGATGTGTATTTCATTTGATTAATGGTAAATGTCCAAACACCATGATATTTGAATTATTGTATGATGAACTCCTAAAAAATTCTGTACTGGAATTAAAGAGATAGGTAATAAGATAAGCTGTTAAAATTCTGTTTTCTCACTTTAGCTTAAGCTTAAATAGTTATTTGTTATCTGCTTTTTAAATTATATCTTGCAGTAGATTAAGCATGAATTATTTTCCTGCATGTTTCACTTAATTTAAGGAGTGCTTCCATAACTTCTTCATTTTTTCATGTCTCATCAAAATAAAAGCTAATAATTACCTTAATTTATATAAAAAGTTAAATATTTTTAAAAAGTTAAATATTTTAAAATTTTAAAATATTTTAAATTAAAATATTTAAAAGTTAAATATTTTTATATTTCTGCATATTTGAAATGATACAAAAAATATTTTTTAAATAATTTCAACATATGTTTCCAAAACAGAAAGCAGACAACCAAAAATGGAGAAGAAATCAAAACTCCCATATATTATCACCTATATTAGCAAAGTCTTTTTAGATGAATAATTCGATTTTTACAGATGTGACCTCATAAAGAACACTGAAATAAGATGAAAAATGGAAATGAATAGATTTTCTACAAAACATTTTAAAACAAAAACTTCCCCTGTTGAGCGGGGTGGGTGGGTGGAGAAGAGTTCTATAGTTCCTAAAACATTTTTTCTTAATTATTTACCTGCCAAACTTAAATACTGACATATTTACTTCACTAGATGGAAGAGATTTGATCATAATATACTTTGACATTTCCACTGATATAAACATAAATTTGAACTCAAAAAGTGAATCCTTCTATGAACTAAGCCAATTCTTCCTAGCATTACTGTAAATTATTTTTAATTGTGTGTATCTACTAACTCAAAAGGCGATTACTCAGGGAAGATGATAGTGTTAAAAAATCTTACTGTATATATTATAAACATTTTTGGTATTCATGGTTTGGCATAAAAAAATAAACTTTTACTAAAAATATCACTTCTTCCATCAGTCTTTTAATTATGAAATAATTTTAATAGAAAAAACAAAGAATTTCAGTTCTACTCATTCAGAACACACACTTCCCCACAGTCCTGTGGCCTTGCTGAATTTACTTATGTACCTTTAATATTAAAAAGCAGAGACATTACTTTGCCAACAAAGGTCCGTCTAGTCGAGGCTATGGTTTTTCCAGTAGTCATGTATGGATGTGAGAGTTGGACTATAAAGAAAGCTGAGCAAGGAAGAATTGATGCTTTTGAACTGTGGTGCTGAAGAAGACTCTTGAGAGTCCCTTGGACTGCAAGGAGATCAAACCAGTCCATCCTAAAGGAGATCAGTCCTGGGTGTTCATTGGTAGGACTGATGTTGATGCTGAAACTCCAATGCTTTGGCCACCTGATGGGAAGAGCTGACTCATTTGAAAAGACCCTGATGCTGGGAAAGATTGAGGGCAGGCAAAGACAGAGGATGAGATGGTTGGATGGCATCACTGACTCAATGGATATGAGTTTGGGTGGACTCTGGGAGTTCGTGATGGACAGGGAGGCCTGGTGTGCTGCAGTCCATGGGGTCACAAAGAGTTGGACATGACTGAGCGACTAAACTGAACTGAAACTGAAAGAGCAGTTCATTCAACTCACATGTTTTACTGGATGCCTCTTACGTACAAGGCACACTTTAGAGTTCAGAGAAAGAAAGTTGAGCAAGACACATACCACTTTACCTCCCTTCAAGCTCACAGTCAAGCTGAAGAGACATACTTAATAGAAGGAAAACAAACAGGAGCTTTTCATGTAGTCATTAGTTACGCTAAAACTAAAAACATGGGATATGGTAACTACATGGTCAAAGAAGACTTCTCTTGGGTGGTGATATTTATCAGAGATGAATATAATAAGAAAAAGTTATCTATGAAACCATGTGGATGAACAAAATTCCCAGATGAGGTTATGGCTGGTGTAAAGACCCTACAGCAAAATTAAGTTGGTCTTTCCCTGGAAGAGAAAGGAGAAAGTATGCTAGACTCACAAGTGAGTGAAGACAATGGGACTAAAAAGTAAGTTGGGAAAGTAGGAAGGCAGTGGCATCATTGACTCAATGGACAGGAGTTTGGGCAAGCACCAGGAGATGGTGAAAGACAGAAAAGCCTGGCATGCTACAGTCCATGGGGTTACAAAGAGTCGGCTATGACTGAGCAACTGAAGCATTTCTAATGAAGAGTTCAATGAGCCTGTCTGCTCAATGCTGCCTAGAGTGAGAAATGATTAAAATTTCTTCATCTCTCATTTCAGGGGAAAAAAAAAAAAAACACAAGAATTTCTTAGAGAATCTGGCCAGGGGAATATGCAGTACTAGCTCATAAGTAAGAGTAAGATGATTAGAGCCAATTTTGTTTATTCATAGCATTTCTGACTCAAGCAAGTGGGGGCCAAGCTGATGGTAAAATAGTCAGCCTGAGGTGCAACATCTGTTGTATCCAGAAGTTTTCTATATACAGAGAATCACAAGCTGGCAGGAATTTTGACATCCTTAAAAGTTAAAGCTTTACTGGATGTGTCAGTGGTAAAGAATCCACCTGCAGATGCAGGATACAGTAGTTTGAATCCCAGGTTGGGAAGATCCCCTGGAGAAGGGAACGGCTACCCACTCTAGTACTCTTACCTGGAGAATTCCATGGACAGAGAAGATTGGTGGATTAGAGCCCGGGGTTGCAAAAGAGTCAAATGTGATTTAGTGACTACACAACAACAAAACATTTTAAACTATGTCATTCTAGAATTCGTGGTAAAGCTAGTGAGAATGGGACCTGACACTCTTGTTCCCTGTTTGGCCAATGAATGTAAAATTAAAAAGTATATTTTCTAAGAGACTGAATGTCAGAACTTTTTAGTTCTAACAGCCTGCAAGATTGGATAAAATTTCCCTGTTTTTTAACTTATGAAGGAAATCAGAACATGTCACCTCAAAATTTGCCTTTGACATAAAATGTGTTTTTAGCTGGAGGACTACTGTATGATATCATTTACATGTGAAGTCTAAAAAATAACACAAACATATATTCAAGACAGAAATAGTCTCACAGATATAGAAAAAAAATTGTGTTTACCAATGGAGAGGGAAGAAGGAAGGGGAAAATGAGGGGCATGGGATTAACAAACATGGACTGCTATATATAAAATAGATAAGCAACAAGGATAGACTGTATAGCAAAAGGAATTATTAGCCATTATCTTCTAATAAGAAGCCCACCTGGGACTTCCCTGGTGGCTCAAACAGTAAAGAGTCCACCTGCACTATGGGGGACCTGGGTTTAATATCTGGGTGGGGAAGATCCCCTGGAGGAGGGCATGGCAATCCACTCCAGTACTCTTGCCTGGAGAATCCCTTACAGAGGAGTCTGGTGAGCTATAGTCCATGGGGTCGCAAAGAGTCAGATATGACTGAGTGACTAAGCACATCTTCTAATATCTGATAATGGAGGATCATCTGCAAAAATACTGAATTATCATGCTATATACCTGAATACTATAAATTAATTATACTTAAAAAGTTTTTAGAAAAAAAAAAAAACAGTAAATGCAGAAAGACAGCAAATAAATTCTTTTTCTGGGGACAGACTCTTATCAGTCCATGCATAGTACCAAGGGAATCTTAGGGAAAAAAAAAATCCCTTGTTAAACTAACACTTATCTTTCTAGTCACTTTTTCACCATTTACTACCCCTAGTCCAAAATTCTTTGTCTTGTCAATTCTTCACAACTTTATTGTTTCTTTGTCTAAGCAGTATAAAAGCTTCCACATCTGGTCATTTTTTCAAGTCTCTATTCTCTTTTGATACATATGTAAAATCTTAAGAAAAATATGTATGTTCTCCTTTTAATCTGGCTTTTCCAGATTATTTTTCAGACCAAGCCAAGGATTCTAAGAGTTGAGGAAAAAGTTTTTATCCACTACAGTTACAAGGTCCTTTTATTAAATTCAGTACAGAACTTAACTGAGCCCTTTTGTAACCTCATGAAGACACCAGTCCATGGGAACACCAAGGTCAAACTGGATGCCAGTGAGGGAGACACATTCCCCACCATGGTTCTTACGTTAGCTCCCTAACAATGCAAGACAAGAAAAACCTTCTGTGGTTTTTGTACAGATATAAGTCAAAATACAGTAGAATGTTCTGAGTATATTTCCCCTATTCTTTACTGAAATTGATAGAAAGTGGCATAGCAATGTATATTAAAATGTAGCCTATAGCCAGATTGGCTGCGAAGTAGATAGAAACCATGATTTACTTTCCGTTTAAACTAGAATATCAGCTTTCACTTCATGGCAGTAACAGAGTGAATGAAAGGAGTTGTTACACCTAAAATATTTGGGCCATCTTCTATTACATAGAATAGAGTAAAATTAGCGAAATTATAGTAAAATTGTTTTCCTTTAGGATAGACTGGTTGGATCTCCTTGCAGTCCAAGGGACTCTCAAGAGTCTTCTTCAACACCACAGTTCAAAAGCATCAGTTCTTCAGTGCTCAGCTTTCTTTATAGTCCAATTCTCACATCCATACATGACTACTGGAAAAACTGAACCATAGCTGGCATCTTGCCAAGAGCTCATCTAAAGTTGCCTATGATAGTGAAACATAAGGAGCTTACTATAGGGACCTCTTACTATTGTGAGAGGGGGTTAAGCAGTTTATGTAATACAGTTGTTCTTGAGATTGTATCACCCATGGAGAAGAAGGATTGTTGTTGTTGTTCAGTTGCTAAGTCGAGTTCAGCTTTTTGCAACCCTCTGGACCGTAGCATGACTGGCCTCCCTGTCATTCACTATCTCCCAGAGTTTGTTCAAACTCATATCGATTGTGTCAATGATGCCATCCAACCACCTCATCCTCTATTACCCTCTTATCCTCCTGCCCTCAATCTTTCCCAGAATCAGGGTCTTTTACAATAAGTCAGCTCTTCACATCAGGTGGCTAAAGTATTGGAGCTTCAGCTTCAGAATCAATCCTTCCAATGAATATTCAGTGTTGATTTCTTTTAGGATGAACTGGTTTGATCTCCCTCTAGTCTAAGAGACTCTCAAGAGTCTTTTCTAGCACCATAGTTTGAAAGCATCAATTCTTCAATTCTTACATCTGTAAATGACTACTGGAAATACAACTTCGACTATGTGGATCTTTTCAGGCAAGGTGATGTCTCTGCTTTTTAATACACTGTCTAGGTGTGCCATAGCTTTTCTTCAAAGGAGTAGCAATCCTTTAATCCTCAGCAAAGCCTTTGACTGCGTTGATCACAGTAAACTGTGGAAAATTCTGAAAGAGATGGGAATACCAGAACACCTCACCTGCCTCTTGAGAAACTTATATACAGGTCAGGAAGCAACAGTTAGAACTGGACATGGAATAGACTGGTTCCAAATAGGAAACGGAGTATGACAAGGCTGTATATTGTCACCCTGCTTATTTAACTTATATGCAGAGTACATCATGAGAAATTCTGGGCTGGAAGAAGCACAAGCTAGAATCAAGTTTGCTAGGAGAAATATCAATAACCTCAGACATGCAGATGACACCATCCTTATGGCAGAAAATGAAGAGGAACTAAAAAGTCTCTCAATGAAAGTGAAAGAGGAGAGTGAAAAAGTTGGCTTAAAGCTCAACATTCAGAAAACTAAGATCGTGGCACCTGGTCCCATCACTTCATGACAAATAGATGGGGAAACAGTAAAAACAGTGTCAGAGTTTATTTTGGAGGGCTCCACAATCACTGCAGATGGTGATAGCAGCCATGAAATTAAAAGATGCTTACTCCTTGGAAGGAAAGTTGTGACCGACCTAGATAGCATATTCAAAAGCAGAGACATTACTTTGTCAACAAAGGTACATCTAGTCAAGGCTATGGTTTTTCCAGTGGTCATATATGGATGTGAGAGTTGAACTGTGAAGAAAGCTGAGCGCTGAAGAATTGATGCTTTTGAACTGTGGTGTTGGAGAAGACTCTTGAGAGTCCCTTGGACTGCATGGAGATCCAACCAGTCCATCCTAAGGGAGATCAGTCCTGAGTGCTCATTGCAAGGACTCATGCTGAAGCTGAAACTCCAAATACTTTGGCCACCTCATGCGAAGAGTTGACTCAATGGAAAAGACCCTGATGATCGGAGGGATTGGGGGCAGGAGGAGAAGGAGACGACAGAGGATGAGATGGCTGGATATGAGTTTGGGTAAACTCCAGGAGTTGGTGATGGACAGCGAGGGCTGGCGAGCTGCGATTCATGGGATCGCAAAGAGTCAGACACGACTGAGCGACTGAACTCAACTGAATTGAACTGAATCCTCAGCTGCAGTCAAAGTCCACAGCAATTTTGGGGCCCAGGAAAATAAAATCTGTCATTATTTCCACTTTTTCTCCATCTATTTGCCATGAAGTGATGGGAGCAGATGCCATGATGTTTGTTTTTTGAGTTTTAAGACAGCTTTTTCACTCTCCTTTTTCACCTTCATCAAGAGGTTCTTTATTAAGAGGTAAAGCCTATCAGAACAAATTGCACCCAGTGAGGAAACATTTCATCTTCATCTCTTTCTCTCTCATGCTTTTTAATTTCTCTGATGCAGGCAAACGATAGGATAAACAGGAGCCCTTCTCTAAAGAACTACAACTGTACCTAGTCCAGGACTTAACTATTGAAGGTAAACATCTACTGGATACTAAAAGAGCTGCATTTTGAGATGCTGGCCCAAGCCAACAAGATGAGGTTATAGACTGGGGACAGTGCATGCAAGCTGCCACCATGTCTGGTCTTACTCCAACCTTCACAGCATGATACTTTATGCTATTCCACCTCTGTCATACACATGTCAAGAAAATTTCTTTTGCAGTCAACTCCAACATAGAACTACACAGGGAAGAATAATTTTGAAAATCTAATTTCAGGTTTGTTAAGTTGATCCAGCATAAAGTCATTGTAGGGTTACACTAGAGAATAAACTTCCTTTTGATGGTTGCTTACACTGTATGCATTTTAGGGTATTATCACCTTTCTCATTTGCTTTGGTTTTTAGTGAAATTCTTCTAGTGAGAAAGGGAATATATAGAGCTAGAGGGATATCTACCACACTCCATTCTCTAAAAGCAGATTAATTCATTTGAGCTATGTCTTATTTGAGAAATCCTAGTAGTCACTTTTCAAATGCAAATTGATGTCTTAATTATGAGATTGGACACATGAAATTAGTAAACTGATGCTGTGTGCTTGAACCTCAGTGAGATTATTATTATAAGATAGGGATCTCACAATATGTCCTATTATTATATGACAGTACAATATATCATATGACAGTATTATATTTTATTATTAAAAGACAGTATTACCTAACTGTAACCAAAAATTCTTGGAAATATTCAAATTTTTCATTAAGCTGCAATGAAGTTACCATTCCTTCTTGAAAAAATTGTAGAGACAGTGCAAAGACAAAAAGAAAGTTCCCTCTTTATTATATTTTAATAATCATGTGTATTAAATACAAATAATTTATTCCATTGAAGAATTAAATCATGATAATATTTTATTTTCTAATCTCACTTTTTGATATCTACCCATGTTTAGATTATCAATAACCATTTCATGTTTCCAAATAATTTCAGAATAAAGTTCTATTGCTTGCCTTATTTGTAACATTGGTATAGAGCCTTTTTCACTTCCTAGTACACCGGGCAGGTCAATAAAGAGGTTTTCAAAACCTATAGATCTCCTATTACTGACAGGAGGCTATTTAAAATTCCACCTTCCATCCTGAATTTCCTTAGCAGATGTTATTACTGTGAATTTCATATAACAATTTTTATGGGAAAAAAATTACAAAATAGGATTTACTTTTCTAACATACAGTTTATCAAGAATTCCTGGGTACATTTTAAATATTTTAAATTAATTGATGATTAATGAAATATCTAAAGCCTCATGCAATTTAAAACATAGATATCATTTGCATTCATACATTTTAAAGCAGGCCTCCAATAAACTCTTGAGGTAAAAGCTGTTATTTGGCAGAGAAGACTGATTCTAGAATAAAATTATTTGACATTATTTGATAACTGAACCTGGAAAATTATGCTGTGAGTGTTCAACTGCTGCTGCTGCTGCTGCTAAGTCTGCTTCAGTCATGTCCTACTCTGTGTGACCCCATAGATGGCAGCCCACGAGGCTCCCCCGTCCCTGAGATTCTCCAAGCAAAAACACTGGAGTGGGTTGCCATTTCCTTCTCCAATGCATGAAAGTAAAAAGTGAAAGTGAAGTTGCTCAGTCGTGTTCGACTCTTAGCGAGACTGCAGCCCGCCAGGCTCCTCTGTCCATGGGATTTTCCAGGCAAGAGTACTGGAGAGGGATGCCATTGCCTTCTCCGAGTGTTCAACTAATAGCTAGTATATGTCTTTTTCCCCAAATCCACATACCAAGTTCAACTGCCCTGATTATTTTAATCCCCATTTCTCTTTTTGGCTGAGATCTAACAATCTCTCCTCCTCATGGTAGATATTAAAACCAGAATTGAATAATTCTCATGAGATATTAAAAGGAAACACTGAATGATGCAATCTTACCTTCATTAGTAGGTGCTATGTTAAATCACTTCGGTTGTATCCAACTCTGCAACCCCATGAACTGTAGCCCACCTGGCTTCTCTGTCCATGGGATTCTCCAGGCAAGAATACTAGAGTGGACTGTCATGCCCTCCTCCAGGGGATCTTCCCAACCCAGGGATCAAACCTGCATCTCTTCGGTCTCTTGCACTGACAGGTGGGTTCTTCACCACTTACCACAAGCACCACCACTATTTAGAAGTACCAATTTATACCATTCTTTAAAAACTTTAAATCTTTACTCTGCTAAATTTGTATTCATTCTTTCATTGGATAATTCATCTATGATAACAAAAGGTTTTGGATTGTCAAAAAAAACTCAATGTGAATAACAGATTTTGCCCAGGACTAAACTCCAGTAGATTCAAGAGATCAAAGAATTTCTTGCAGACTCTACAACCCAATACTACTTGAAAATGAAACAATTATAGAAATATTTTTGAAAAGTCTATGCCCAGCAGAGAAAAGTCTATAAAGTGCCTTTTCCTTCTACAATAATATGAATTGGGTTGTAGATATAGCTGATATAACTGACATGTTTCTTTCTATCAAAACATGTGGGATCAATAGGGATTCATTTCAGTTATGAAGCATCTCAGGTTTCTAACGGTTTGCATGATGAACCCTCATGACTAATTATGTCTCCTGTAATTCCAACTTCACATATATTGTATATCTTGCTAAAACCATTTTAAAGATAAGAATTCTCCACTCCTTAATACCATTAGTAGGTTTACAAGGAGGTCTTGTTAATAGTAGGTTTTTAAGAATATTCTATTAAAAGCTTTCATTTTCCCAAGAAATCCCATAGTGCAAATATTTGCCATCCCTTCACTTAAATGAAAATCTGATGATCTCTTGCAAATATTTTTGATGAATATTGGGCATGCTCAAACAAAGTTCTTCCTTTACGAACCTTATTTATTTGTTTATTCTGCTGTGGTAAAATATACATAAGGTACAATGAATCATTTTGATCATTTTTTAAGTGCACAGTTCGGTGGCATTAAGTTTCTTACATTGTTGTACAGCCATTACCATCATCTATCTCCAGAACTCTATTCACCTTGCAGAGCTGAAACTCTGTCAGCATTAATTCCCCAGTGCCTGCCCCCCAACCTCCACCAGCCGATTCTACGTTCTCTCTCTATGAGTTTGTCTATTCTAGGTACCTCAAATAAATGGAATCACATAATACTTGAATAATTTCATTTCTGGCTTGGGCTTCCCAGGTGGCTCAGTGGGTAAAGAATCTGCCTGCAATACAGCAGACACCAGAAAAAATGGGTTCAATTCCTGGGTTGGGAAGATCCCCTGGAGGAGGGCATGGCAACCCATTCCAGTATTTTGCCTGGAGAATCCCATGAACAGAGGAGCCTGGTGGGACAGTCCATAGGTCACAGAGTCAGACATGACTGAATTGACTGAGCAAAGCACGGCATGAGAGCAGGTCTGGCTTATTTCACTTAGCACTGTACCATCGAGGTTCATCCATGTTGTAGCATGTATCAAATTTGAATTTCTTTTAAAAACTGAATGATGTTCATTGTATGTATATATCACATTTTATTTATTCATGTAGATGAACATGTGTGATGCTTACACCTTTTGACTGTTTTGAATAATGCTGCTATGAATTTGAGTGTACACATATCTGTTCAAGTCCCTGCTTCCAATTCTCTTGAATATATACTCTAAAGTGGAACTGATGGATCACATTGTGATTATATGTTTGATTTTTTCTAAGGAACCATCATCCTAGTTTTTCACAGTGGCTGCACCACTTTATACTCCCACCAACGGTGAACAGTTTCCAATTTCTCCATATGCTTGCAACATCTTCTAGTTTCTTGCTTTATTTTGTTATTTTCTTTGATAATTGCCATCCTAGTGGATACGAAGTATCTCCACATGGTTTTGATTTTTAATTTCCCAAGTTTAGTGACGTTGAATATCTTTTCATTTGCTTATTGGCCATTCATATATCTTCTTTGGAAAATGTCTGTTTTGAGTCCTTTACCTATTTTTTGAGATTATCATTTTTTTTTAATTGAGCTGTAGGAGTTTTTTGCATACTATTGACAGAGGATGAGATGGTTGGATGGCATCACCGACTCGATGGACATGAGTTTGAGTGAACTCCGGGAGTTGGCGATAGACAGGGAGGCCTGGCATGCTGCAATTCATGGGGTTGCAAAGAGTCAGACACAACTGAGCGACTGAACTGAACTGACATTAACCCATCATCAGATGTATGATTAGCGAATGTTTTCTCTAACAGGTTGTCTTTCTCTTTGCACAGAAGTTTTTAATGATGTACTCTAATTTCTCTATTGCTTCTTTTGTTGCCTGCTTTTGATGTCACAGTCAAGAAGTTGTTGCCAAATTCAATGTCACAAAGCTTTTAGACCACATTTTGGATAAATTACCAAGGAGCAACATATTTAACTGTTTTCCAATATTATTAAAATTACATAAGCTATTGATTTTTTTAAATATAAGGATTACTGATGAGAAAATGTGAATATTGGGTTATATCTACTGGCAATAATGCCTCTGGAGATCTTTCATGTTAAAACCATCAAGACAGGCAATATTAATCATAACAGACTCTTATTAGACTGTTTTAAAAGGTGTTAGGTGAACATGTAAGAATGTACCCTTCATTTTCTTCAATAAACCTACTTTTGTTTAGCATAGTCCTAAATGATTTGCTCTCGCTAGAATTATGGCTCTAAATTGTTTGCCAGATTCACATATGCTATGATTTTACTACCTTGGACAGGAATTAAATAAAATATAATTGTACCAGCCTAATTAGAGTAACATTCTACAGTATTCCCATTACTCCTCAAAATGGTCAAAGTCGTGGAAAACAAGTAATGGCTGAGGACCTGTTTCATACCATATTAGTCCAAGGAAACATAATAATTAAATGTAATGTGTATTCTGAATGGAATCTTAGAACAGAAAAGGGACAATTGAGAAGAAAATAGAGAAATCCAAATGGAGTCTGGACTTCTGTCAATGTAAAATGCCAAAGTCGCTTCCTTTGTTGTTGTGCACAATGATATTAGATGCCAAAAACAGTGGAAAATGGGTGAAAGGTATATTTTCTACAAATCCAAATTATACTAAAATAAAAGGTTTTTTTTTTAAATTTACAGATATATTCATATACAGATAATCATAAAAAGATAAAATATTTTAAACTAAAATTATTATTAATTTTGGTAGAGTTTGCCTCACTATAGTCTGTTTAAAACTATCAGTACATATAGCTAGTTATTTCAACTGATTAGATGGGCATAGAGCATATAAATAGTGTATCTTCTAGAATATATTAGCTAGTTATTTCAACTGATTAGATGGGCATAGAGCATATAAATAGTGTATCTTCTAGAATATATAAGTAATATTGTTTAAAGCAAGACATTCTGTAATATATTACTGAAAACTTGCTTTGAATGGGGAACGTCTGGACTGAAAATTAACTTGAACTTTTTTTTTTCTTTTATTAAGTATAAAACCACTGAGGCTTTGCAAAATGAAGTAAAATTCTTGTGACATCTATGGCTGAATGCTTGCTTGCTCAAGCAGATCAAAGGCAATTTATTCTGGGAGGTTTTTGAGCAGAGGAAAAATTAACTCCCTTACAGGCACATACATCTGTTAAACAACTGAACTTCCATAGAATGATATCAATATTACCTTCACCAATTTCAATATTACCTTCACCAATTTCAGTTTTATAATTCATTCAAGGGTTTTTAATTGTCTTCAAATAATAATATGGTATAGGTTCACCAAGTCTGAAAGCAAACTGCATCATTTCCTAAAGCAAACACTGATAAACCAAATCTAAGTAAACTCAAGGACACACACACACACACATATATATATGCATGCAATATGCAAAAATTTGCATAACGAGCAAAAGAATAAGATTATCTAGAACTAATTAAAAACAGAAGAATGTGGGTTTTGCTGAAACCTCAGTGGTGGGGGGAAAATGCTACTCAGAAAGGACTGATTGAATGATGTACAATTTTACCCCACTTACAAATATCCTTAGTATGCTGTCAATCTAAGTCAAACAAAAAGAGTAATACTTATACAAGGTGACTAAATTGTATGCCGCACCTCTATACACATGCATTACTTGCCTCCCAGGTATTTTTTTTTATTTTCCTGAATACATTTGATGCCATATCATTAACAATGAAAGTAATTACTGCATATTTCATAAGAATTCTGTCAAAGATAATTTTAGTTTTATCAGTCAGTATATTGTTCATGAATATTTGTATTTTTGCATTGTCTCTGTATTTATCTATTGTTATTACAATTGTATAGTTAAGCATGTTTGTTTTTGTTGTTGTTTTGCAGCAACGTAGGATAAAGCTAAATTTTAGCCTGCTCAATATAATCATATTCCATGTGTTCCAATTTTCTGCTCCTCTCTAGTTTATATCACAGCCTTGTCTTTTCAACTTATTTCCTCTCAGTTTTAGATTTTGTTATCTTGTGTTGTGTTTATTTCCCTGCTTAGGAATAACCCTAGGCTCATTCTGAATCTTTTTTAAGGGAAATGAAGATTTTTCATTAAGCGTAAACAATGTAAGCTCTAAAGACCCAACATTTTCCCTGCTGGTGAAATAAAGTCTTTCCACATATTTATCATAAGGCTTCTGTTATCTAAATGAATCAAGAAAGCTATAGAGAGTGATAGAATGCTTATGTAAACAGAATTATATGAGGCACAAAAATCACACAAATCTGTCAAAGTTGTTTCTTTTCAAAGTGGCACCTTTTAAACCTGGAATGAGAGGTTATTATTTTAAGACTTTCTAGGCAAATGGGCTTTAGTAAAATTAAGTACTTTCTCATAATACAGGGACAAATTTTGGAGTATAAGGATGGAAATAGAAGTATCTCTCCTTTGATAATCTTTGGTCCTAAGGTTAGTATAAATCTACCTAGCTAGAGCAAGTGATAGGAGCTTTTTTAAAGAGAGAAATCATGATTTTGATAGAATTTAACTTTTAATAAACTGATCGAAAATATCTGGCCTTATAGTGTACTTATTTTGTTTTCATTTTGTTGTCTTTGTGTATGTGTTTATTCTAAGGTTGTTATATAAGAGCATTGCTAAAAAAATAAAATAAAAGTGCATGGATAGATATCTTCAAAAATCCCTAGGATTATTGAAAACTCTCATTGTAAGAGCAGATACAATTTTTTACCAGAGTTCTATGCTCTTATGCACTGTTTACCTTGATGTCAGAAAGAGAGACTCATTTCAAATTGGTCATTTCTATTGTTGAGTTTTGTGCAGAAAGGGGGAAAATGTTCAGATACTCATTTTGTTAATCCTTTGACATTTTAATCTTTCAAAGATCTTTCCTATTTATGTTGGCCCTGTAAATCTTTCTATGATATATTCATTTAAAAACACTCAAAATGTAATTAGTTCTAACGAGATGGATGAAACTGGAGCCGATTATACAGAGTGAAGTAAGCCAGGAAAAAAAAAAAAAAAAAACACCAATACAGTATACTAACACGTATATATGGAATTTAGAAAGATGATAATGATAATCTGTATGTGAAACAGCAAAAGAGACACAGATGCATAGAATGGACTTTTGGACTCTGAGGGAGAGGGAGAGGGTGGGATGATGTGGGAGAATGGCATTGAAACACGTTTACTATCATGTAAGAAATGAATCGCCAGCCTATGTTCGATACAGGATACAGGATGCTTGGGGCTGGTGCACGGGGATGATCCAGAGAGATGATATGGGGTGGGAGGCGGGAGGGGCGTTCAGGATTGGGAACTCATGTACACCCGTGGCGGATTCATGTCAATGTATGGGAAAACCAATACAGTATTGCAAAGTAAAATAGAGTTAAAAAAAAAAAAAAAACACTCAAAATGAATGAAATGTGCTAACCAAGCACGTTGCAAGGATCTGAAAGAGCTTCTTAACATTTCACTAAAACTTCCAACTACATACTTATATATCTGACATTTATAATTTAAAACAGTAAAAGAGGATGCAGCATGCTTGGGGCTGGTGCATGGGGATGACCCAGAAAGATGTTCTGGGGAGGGAGGTGGGAGGGGGGTTCATGTTTGGGAATGCATGTAAGAATTAAAGATTTTAAAATTTAAAAAATAAAAAACTAAAAAAAAAAAAAACCAAAAAAAAAAAAAAAAAAAAAAAAAAAAAAAAAAAAAAAAAAAAAACAGTAAAAGAATACCAATGCTAGCCAAAGGGACTACAAATTCTGGGACAATCTGGAAAAGTTTAGAATTCATTTTATATAAAATATATGGTATGAGAGAAAATACATTTCACTACAGTTCAGAAATCTGGTCCTAGGCAGATAACCCAACAAATTCATATCAGGTAGAAAAGTATTTTTTTTAATGGACACTTTATATAGGAGATATTAAGTAAACTCCCCGATTAGAGGTAGAAGGTGCCAGATATGTTAGCTAACTAAATGTAAAACTTTATGCTAATAGACACTGCATGAAAAGTTCATAAAACTCACTACCTAGTTTTTGACCCCAGGCTCCTCTCAGTCCTTCAGAATATATGTCAACATAAAAGGAGCATGAATATTAATTTCATATGAATTCCTTCAGGCCAGCTGACACAGTAAGAATAAGATTGCACACTCTCCTGAGAGGCATAGTATTTAACCATTCATGCCATATACACAATGTTAAATCTTAGGACTGGAGAGAATACAAATACTCAAAAATTTGACTGAAGACATATTACATTTCTTTCTGGTGACCTAATCTGCTTTTGTTTTACTTGCCTATTTTCTTTCTTTTTCAGATCACTGAGAAAAATGGGTGATGACAGTAATGAGTAAGAATTTGGGGTGATAATCAAAATGAAAACTTGGATGCTCTCTCTCTCCTAAGGTATCCTGGTTTCTTACTACCCAGTAACAGTAATCTGGGTATAAGTTTCTTCAGACTGCTATTTTATCTGCCAAAAGTGGTTTTTTTTTTTTTTTAATCTATTTATTCTATATTCCTCTTATTAATCCCTACGGGACATAACTAGTCTTCATCACTTAGCAGTTCTTTAATCTTTGGAATATGCAATATTAATATTCTTTTGTTTTCCTATTTTGCCTTTTGTAAAACAGAAAATAACCCATTTCATAGTCTATGATAATAAGCACATGGGAGATGAAGTGCAGATATTTAAATGCAATGATGGTAAGAAATATATTCAGTTATTCTTTGCTAAATCATTGAGCTATAAAAATCATTTGGACAATTTTCTGGAATAATATCCTATAATAATGAAAACTGATTTGTAGGCATATAACCCTTAATCTAAAATAAAGTCTTGTATTTTTCTTTTAGAGCACTTAAAGTAATTGAAATTAGACAAATATTTATACATTTATTTGTCTTAGACTATGTCTCATCTAATACATTATGAGGTTAGATACTAAGTATGATTTATTCACTGCTCTGCATTAATACAAATACAAAAACTTATCTTAGGCACAATAAACATTTGTTGAATTCAAAAATAAAGGAGTGAATGAATCATTTGCCATATATACCTTAAAGTCTTGTGTAAGAAGTAGATGAATGACGAGACAAGCAATAATCTCGTGTTGTACATGTACATAAATAAAAAATAAAGGTTTGTCTGGGGGTAGAAGGGAGGAACAATTCATGTACGCTAACAGGTTGAAGAATATTATTGTTATTATACAGACGAACAAGGAGTATGTTAGTGAAGATAACGTGTATTCTATGTCAGAGCATACCTCTGCAAAAGCGCTTAGAGACTGAAGCATTTTTAGCAACTAAGCATCAACAAATATTGTCAAAAAAGGATTTAAAAAAACAAACAGAACACAGAATATGAAGGCAACTTTCTCTGCAGTCTTTTCTTCACCAGCTCATTGAATATATGTTGATGTTGCTTGGAAGTGATTAGAGGTTTACAGAAAAGTCAAAGAACATGATGTTATGGTGTTGAGTACTTCTTAGAGGTGAATTAAGGTAAAGACTGACAATGATCATTCTCTACATATTCAAAGACTTTTAGTGGCCTTGAAAATAATTTTCCAGTGTCATCAAGGCATGTGGTCAAGATGCCTATGTTTATGAAGCATGAAATTAAGAATAAGCAAGTGAGAAAGCAAGTGAAAGTAAGTGAAAGTAATCAGTAGCCATGCATGCATTTTTCATAAAGTTTTAGTGGAGAAGACAATAAGAGAATAGGCTGTGGACAGAGACAAACTCAGGATCAAAGGACAACTACATTGTTTTTCCATTAGTGAGTTTTACAAAAGAGATCTCAATTATGCATGTTTAACTGACGCAGGATGCAGCATGCTTGGGGCTGGTGCATGGGGATGACCCAGAGAGATGTTATGGGGAGGGAGGTGGGAGGGGGGTTCAGTTTGGGAACGCATGTAAGAATTAAAGATATTAAAATTTAAAACATTTAAAAAAATAATATTAGAAGGACTCCTTAGAGAGTCTCTCCTTAGAAATTTCTTAGGAGTCTCCTTAGGACTCCTTAGAGACTCCTTAGAGGCTGCACATAAAGAGAGTAATACAGAGGCAACTAGGAAAATGATCCATTTAAGTTATTTAGATTAGACTAAGAAGAGCCACCTATTGATATTTTACTTTGAAAACAGTAGAAGTGAATTAAAAAAACTTGAATATGAACAGGTTAGCTGATAAGTCAGTGGGTTGGCAGTAACAACAGATGTGTGTATTTGTGTTTCTTTCATGTAACATCTATTTTAGTCTCAAGGCAAAATGGAGAGTTGGCTGCTGAAGGGAAATATAGGGCAAGGGAGGCTTGACAGGAGAAGATGTACAATAAACTCTGTAGAGCACGGGATAAATAAGTAAACAGAGAAAGGTAAAAGCTTTCCTGTTACAGTAATAGTCTTTAGGGTTTTGGGGGGGTTAAGTCAGTTCAGTTCAGTTCAGTCACTCAGTCGTGTTGGACTCTTTGTGACCCCATGGATTGCAGCACGTCAGGCTTTCCTGTCCATCACCAATTCCTGGATCTTTCAGGAAACTCATGTCCATTGAGTTGGTGACGCCATCCAACCATCTCATTCTCTGTGGGATACCATGTTTGAAAGATATTCTCTAAGAATTGTCAGCATCCTGGACATAGTCAAGGGAAAGTGTTTATCCTTGGAAATTTTCCAGAAATGTGGAAAAATGGTGATGCCTTAAAAGAAAGAGACTGACTGAAATTTAACTGAGAAAAAACTCCATTGAGGAAAACATAATTGTCAGTGGAAATTACATTGGTAAACAGACTACTTCCAGGAAATTAAAGATGGATGAAGTGCACTAAATGGGAGAGGGCTGAACGACTGTGAAATTTTTGTGAAATAGTATAGAGAGTCAAATTTACTATCTTGGAAGATAGATTTTTTGAGTCATCACAAATGTCAAAAGGAATGGGGTCAAAGCAAATGTCAGTAAGCAACACAAATTAATGTGCTAGATGTATTAGCCTTGTGACTGCTGAAATGACCAGAGTTTGAGATAAGAACTAAGACTGTATAGCTTCTAATGTTTTAAAATCTCAGATGTACAAAGAAAAAAGATGGGATGTTTGGCTAATATTACAGAAAGTATAATCTGTTATGGAAATGAGAGTTGGAAAGAGGTGTTTGATGAGGGAAAATTTTGGTTTGGTCAGAGAACATGAGATACAGGGTATCAGTTCAGTTCAGTCACTCAGTTGTATCTGACACTTTTCGACCCCATGAATTCAGCATGCCAGGCCTCCCTGTCCATCACCAACTCCCAGAGTTCACTCAAACACACGTCCATTGAGTCAGTGATGCCATCCAGCCATCTCATCCTCTGTCGTCCCCTTCTCCTCCTGCCCTCAATCCCTCCCAGCATCAGAGTCTTTTCCAATGAGTCAACTCTTCGCATGAGATGGCCAAAGTACTGGAGTTTCAACTTTAGCATCATTCCTTCCAAAGAATACCCAGGACTGATCTCCTTTAGAATTGACTGGTTGGATCTCCTTGCAGTCCAAGGGACTCTCAAGAGTCTTCTCCAACACTATAATTCAAAAGCATCAGTTCTTCGGCACTCAGCTTTCTTCACAGTCCAACTCTCACATCCATACATGACCACAGTAAAAACCATAGCCTTGACTAGATGGACCTTTTTTGACAAAGTAACGTCTCTGCTTTTGAATATGCTATCTAGGTTGGTCATAACTTTCCTTCCAAGGAGTAAGTGTCTTTTAATTTTATGGCTGCAGTCACCATCTGCAGTGATTTTGGAACCCTAAAAAATAAAATCTGACACTGTTTCCACTGTTTCCCCATCTATTTGGCAGAATGTTGAGCTTTAAGCCAACTTTTTCACTCTCCTCTTTCACTTTCATCAAGAGGCTTTTTAGTTCCTCTTCACTTTCTGCCATAAGGGTGGTATCATCTCCATATCTGAGGATACAGGGTATGGGGCTGGGTAAATTCATATTGTTTTAAAAAGTATGATATTCACAGTGGAGCTTGGATGGTTATAGCCTCATGTTTCTGGCTTTCAAAATCTAGCACCCAGAAAGAGAACCGGTGCTGCTTAGATGTTCATGCTATATTTAATAGCCCTAGTCTCTAGCAGGGAGAATGATAACCAACTTCTTGTTTCCATCTGTTCAGACACACTTGAAAGAAAATTGTATAAGCATATGCTTTTAAAAATCAATGTTCTCTCTTTTTAAAATGTTATTTATATTTTAATTGAAGGATAATTGCTTTACAGATTTTTTTTTTCTGTCAAACCTCAACATGAATCAGCCACAGGTAAACATACATCCCTTCCTTTTTGAACCTCCCTCCCATCTCCCTCCCCATCCCACCCCTCTAGGTTGATACAGAGCCCCTGTTTCAGTTTCCTGCAATGTTCTCTTAACATCAGTTTACACTAGACCAATTCATTATTAACATCAGTTCCAGTTCAGTCACTCAGTCGTGTCTGACTCTTTGTGACCACATGAACCACGGCACGCCAGGCCTCCCTGTCCATCACCAACTCCAGCAGTTTACTCAAACTCATGTCCATTGAGTCGGTGATGCCATCAAACCATCTCATCCTCTGTCATGCACTTCTCCACCTGCCCTCAATCTTTCCCATCATCAGAGTCTTTTCAAATAAGTCAGCTCTTCCCATCAGGTGGCCAAAGTATTGGAGTTTCAGCTTCAGCATCAGTCCTTCCAATGAATACCCAGGACTGATCTCCTTTAGAATGGACTGGTTGGATCTCCTTGCAGTCCAAGGGAGTCTTGAGAAGACTCTCAAGAGTCTTCTCCAACACCACAGTTCAAAAGCACCAATTCTTCAGTGTTCAGCTTTCTTTATATTCCAACTCTCACATAAATACATGACTACTGGAAAAACCATAGCCTTGACTAGATGGACCTTAGTCGGCAAAGTAATGTCTCTGCTTTTTAATATGCTGCCTAGGTTGGTCACTTTCTTTCCATGGAGTAAGTGTTTTTTTAATTTCATGTCTGCAATCACCATCTTCAGTGATTTTGGAGCCCCCAAAAAAATAAAGTCAGACACTGTTTCCACTGTTTCCCTGTCTATTTGCCATGAAGTGATGGAACCAGATGCCATGATCTTACTTTTCTGAATGTTGAGCTTTAAGACAACTTCTTTACTTTCCTCTGTCGCTTTCATCAAGGGGCTCTTTAGTTCTACCTCCCTTTCTGCCATAAGAGTGGTGTCATCTGCATATCTGAGGTTATTGATATTTCTCCTGGCAATCTTAATTACAGCTTGTGCTTCTTCCAGCCCAGTGTTTCTCATGATGTACTCTGCATATAAGTTAAATAAGCAGGGTGACAATATACAGTCTTGATGTACTCCTGCCTATTTTGAACGAGTCTGTTGTTCCATGTCCAGTACTAATTGTTTCTTCCTGACCTCCACACAGTTTTCTCAAGAGGCATATCAGGTGGTCTGGCATTCCCATCTCTTTCAGAATTTTCCACAGCAAACTCCAATACTTTGGCCACCTCATGCAAAAAGTTGACTCATTGGAAAAGACCCTGATGCTGGGAGGGATTGGGGCCAGGAGTAGAAGGGAACGACAGAGGATGAGATGGCTGGATGGCATCACTAACTCGATGGACATGATTTGGGTGAACTCTGGGAGATGGTGATGGACAGGGAGGCCTCTGTTCATTTCAGTCAGTGGCGTGCTGCGATTCATGGGGTCACAAAGAGTCAGACACGATTGAGCGACTGAACTGAACTGAACTGAAATGAAAGAAAAAAAAAACACTGAATGCCTTGGATGTATTTATTATTAATATTGCATTCATATAACAATATAATGAGATTGCTTCTATTGTCTTCATTTAATAAATAAGGAAACTGAGATGACTACTGAAACTTCCAGTAAGTAAATTTGAGTCAGATGTTAGAATTTGAACTGGAACAATCTGGCCCTCACATGGTATCTTCTGAGTATTTCTATGCTGCTTTTCAAAAAATTAGAGGAAATGTAAAGTTGAAGCAGACACTATTCTTGCTTCCATAGATTTCATTTTTCAGTTTGGGCTGACATCATAAATTAAAATATAGAGCACAATTTTTATTCTGATAAATATTGCATAAAGGCATAAAGTTTCTATGTATATTTCAAAGTTCAATACAATGAGAGTAGAGTATAATGGAAATACCTTAAAATTTAAACTCAGAGTATTGACTAATCAACCAAGTAGCTCTGTGACCTTGGGCAAATTACTTATGTGCTCACATAAAAAAGAATATATAATTCATGCCATGAAGAATTTTTGTAAGGCTTGTGAAATATGGATATCTAACCTTTATTTTAGCATCTTGGAAATAATAAGCATTAAACAAATGGCAGCTACTATTAATGGCAATTAAAGCCTACTATGAATCATGAATCTTAAATAAATAGATTTTTTATCATATCAAAACAATAGGGAGATCCTGCACAATTTTTTGAAATGTTTTATTTCACAACTTATCCAAGTGTCATATTCTGCTCTGCCTTTGTTTCATTAATCTTATGTATAATTAGGATTTATTAAAATGTTAATAAAATATTTGTTATTTCATTGTAGGTCTAGTATTACTAAATATCTAGTATTACTAAATATTATTAATATTGAATAGTACTGCTTTATGCAAAGCAAAAATAACATAAAATTCAAATCAATTTTTGGAAATCCTAATACAATATATGACTTTTAATGTCACAAAGTAATGGTATACATTGGTTTAAATGGTCATTGTTTAATATTTGTGTCATTTGTTGGATCCAACTGTCCAGAAAGTGAATAACTTTTACCTATGTGGAGACATATTTACACACTTATGGAATGAATACATATAAATTTGGCAATATGTATTCAAAATATTTCACACGTCTAGGGTGGTGAAGGAAAGAGAGTCAAAGGGAAATAGTCATAAATATACTTAGTTTATAACTAATGATCAAATTCACAGGTAAATTAAAACTTTTATATTAGCTTCAAATATGTTTTCAGAATTGTTAAACCAAAGTACAGTACTAATAATGCCTTGTAGATTTTCTTGGCTTTATCTTTAAATCTTTTGAGATGATTTCAAATAGTGTGGAATGTGTTCTTTAAAAAACGTTGCATTTAAATCTATAATACTAAATAGACCATTATGAAAAAAATATATTTTTAGAAAGTAACTGATTTCCTCAACACACCATTGCAACCCAAAATATCATCCTCCTGTAAAGTATGGCCATACAGTATATTAGTCTCTATAGTCTGATGAAGAACTGTTCAAAAAGTTCATCTTCACATTTTCATGCATAAGTAATTTCTGTATATTTAACCCTTTACTGCATCTCACAGTGTAAAAAGGGAAGCATTTGAAAGAGTGATAATGATGTTGATCTCAATGAGAAGTTTAGTATCTCAAAGACTTAACTAAAAGAGGGAAATTCATAGCAAAGGTTACATTAAGAAGAGATTGCTTCATGTACTGTTTTCACTATTAGGCATAAACCCAATTTAGAGTTCTGTCCTAGTTGTTGATGCCTAAAGTAATATGCCCACTAGGCAGTTCAGGAATCAATCAATTTCTACTGCCCTTGGAAAGATAATGACTCAACTATGAATATTCAAGAGACACTAGAAGTCATTATAGATGTCCTTAATTATCTTTATTTTTAAATATGAAAAAATTTTGCCCAGGCTTAGAGAAAAATTGGAAAATCTGCATGTAATTAATATATAACATTCTGGATTCTAACAGATTTTGCTTTAGTAACTTTTTACCAAACCAACTAACTTCTAGAAGAGTGAAAACTATTTGACAATAGAAACAAAAATTGCACTAAAGAAGACAGATGTTGATGTGATCAATTACAAACAATGATTTTCTAATTTCCAGGGCACTTTGAATCACATCTACAGGGCAACTGGTTTCTCTTTTGATTCTTTTTTTTTTTTTTTTTTTAATAATACTTGATTTTTTTTTTCCCAGAAAGAAAAAGTTACTTATTTTCAACCACTTAAAATAATGTGTGAAATCTCATTTTCTTATTCATTTTGGGGAAACTGCTACACATTGCAAATGTATTGCTGCTCATCTCAACACAATAAATTAACACTGAATTGAAAAACTGTTTTCGTTACCTTCTATTTGTCAGGTAGTTAGAACAGAAAAAGGAGTCCAAGATGGCAGAATCATGTGGAGGGTAAAAATAAAAGTAACCAATCCTGGGTGTAGCCTACTGTGCAAGAGCTGGTAGAATCCTCTATTTGCATAGGGCTTAAGGAATCAGCTTCCAGGCAGAGGAGACATAAAGAATGAAAAGGGAAGTCAAGAGGGATGAGGCTTCTCCCGATTGGTCTGCCCTTGTCTCTCAGGAGTGCACTGCCAGCTGCCTGCTTTCGGCTGTTGAGCTATAACAAAGTTATAACTAGTTTGTCCAAATAATGCTCCTTGTTGCCTGCTTAATAAAATCCCACCTGTTTGATCTGCAAGTGACCCATCATCTCAAATCTTTGCTATGTTGAAACAAGAAATGAGGAAGAGTGAACCAACCCAACATTCTGAATTATAGAAAATCTGAAAAAATGTAATTATGAAAAAACTGTGAAACCATAAACCATATTAACTTAGATTAAAATACATTTTTTTAAAATTGCACGATGCCAGGCTCCTCTGTCCACGGGATTTCTCAGGCAAGAATACTAAAGTGAATTGCCATCTCCTTCTCCAGGGGATCTCCCCAGCCCACGGGTCAAAATTGCATCTCCTGTATTGGAAGCCAGTTTTGCTTTCTTTTGTTTTGCTTTACCACTGAGTTACCAGGGAAGCCAATAAATATTTAATAATGTATTATTTTCTTCTGTTTAGTGCTTTAATCTTGAATAAATAACAATATGTTTTTATTAAATCAAGATCACCTTTTGGCATCTGTACATGTGGGCAACTAATCTTCAGAAATTCATGTTTTTCTTATAATAGGAACAATGCATGACAACTAGGTCAAAATGCAAGGTAAAATTCAGTTGATTTTAGTAAATTAAAAGGCAGTTATATTTAGCTTTAGATATTCTGCCCTTAATTTTCTGTAAGTATGTTTTTCTCCTTCAGATGTGCATTTGTGAATATAACAAGGGCAAGTTAGGAGGGCAGGAGAGGGCAGTTAAGAATAAAAACTATTATCTCATTTTCCTGAAGCTAAAATATCAACGAAATTATTTTCAATGTCTTTTTAATTCAAATTTTATCATAAAGTATGTTGAACTCCTTGTCAAGGATCATGAAATTCACTGCAATTCAGTTTAGGAATGCCACAGACATCACAACTAAGTTCTTCCAAAATGAGACAAAGGAAAGGCTTATATATCTATTTTCTTCAATCCATTCAGTGCAAACATATGGATTAACACAGGGACTAAAACATGAGGATTATGTTAAGGATCTTAGTTTTGTCAACTAGAGTGGCATATCTAGATAATGGTTATCATGCACGCTCTGAACACTGATAGCCAGGCAGCTCCAGCACTTTTGAACTGACTATTTGGGGCATGTTACTTAACCATCTTGTACTGTTTCTGTAAAAAGGATATAATCTTACTTGAACTTTTCGCAGAGAGGTGATGTGAGGATGAAATAATTTGCATGCTATTTATAACAGTACCTGACTTATAAAAAGCATTCGCTGACAGTGAGTGATTATTATTTTCTTCATTATTATAGATAGTTTGATGTAGAAAATAAAGAATCACTGTCAAGGTTCAATGTACATGAGAACAGCATATGGTTTCAGAGCTACCATTTTTAGTTGACTGCACTTATACTCACAGGAGTGAGTATGCTCACAGGAGGCTGAGGTGAACTCATCAATGAGATTAAATGAGGAAACCAATATATTCATTCATAAGCAAGAAAAAGAAGTTGAGATTTACTTACTGTTTCAAAGTCATGGAAGCTATTTTACTTTCTTCTACTTTTTGAACCCTAAACAGACTCTTTGGAAAGACATTCAAGACCACCAAATTTGAATTTTTATTTTGTTTGCTTCACATAGGTAAAAATTGAAAACAATTTACAAGTTAATAGCATAGGCAGAAAAAGTCAATGTCAAAATATAACTATCATTATAATACAAAATATTTTCTAGATGTCTAAGATTAAAAACAAAAGGAATAGACAAAAGCATAATTTCTTAATATCCTTATCTCTAATATAGTGTATCTCTGTGTGTAGGAATTTGACATGCTTACAAAAATTTTATGTAAAAATAGATGTCTAATGAAATCAAAATAATAAATAAGTCCATTATAATGCTCATTCTGTCTTAACGAGTGAATTCCAGAAAGTACACCAAAATTAATCTTGTCTACAAAATTTGAGATTCCACTGTCCATCTATCACCCACTCAAAAATATTTTCAAGTTTTTCTTTGCAAAATGTTTCAGCTTATTTCTTTTCAAATATGTATTTGTGTCTTGTTTAAAATACCATTGTGTATTATACATATGTGTATGTATATTATATATTATATATATTATATATATAATATATATATATAATATACCTATTTCTCTTTGTTCAAAAACAAATTCCTGAGGATGTGTGATCTATCGGTGCTGCTTTTACTTCTTATCGTGTCCATAAGCTTAACATCAGGAATCCATGATCACTAAAGAGCAACTTTGTCAAATCCAACACTATACATCTTTTCTTCCTTAACTACGCATAGCACTTGACTCAACTGTGAAGAATCCAATATTTAAAAGTCTAACTTGAAAACACAATAGCTTTTAACTTACTTTCTGTGTGACCTTAGGAATGTTACACAGCTCTCTGAGATATATATTCCTCACCATTAAAAAAAAATATTTAATGCCACATACAAACATTTTAAGAAATAATGCAATTTCCCTAATGCCTGGAAAACATTAAATATTTAATAAGTGGAAACTGTTATTATCATTGTGGCTACTGCTAGTGCTGTTACTATCCAAATCATTCACCTTTGAAAAATTTTCTTTGCTTTTCTGAGACTATTTCTTTCCCTAACTCTTCTTTTTAATTTATAGTTTTCTTAGAATAACTTTTATGTCTATTGTGTGATACCTGTGATAGATATTTTCTTGTGACCTGGAATCTAGACTTCTACAAATTCACTCTTGTCTATTCTTGAATCAACTCTGTGGCCTACAGTTCTAACTTTAATTGACAGCCTCAGTGGTCTCCCTAGAACCATGGCTATTAATGGGTTTAGTTAAGCTGGGATATTTATTTTTCTGGTCCCCTCCCTGTCATCCTCTCTTCACTAATGTTTACTGTTGTCCTCTACTAAATATGACACAGCTTGATGGGGAAATCATCCTAAAAGAAAATGCCTCTCCCTCTTTCTCATCAGGTTGACAGGAGTAGAGATCTTTTCTACTGATGTCCCTGAGAACTATGCCATTACTTGCCATTTTCAGAGTCCTCCCCACACATCTGAAATAGTACTTTTCTTAAGCAATTCTCAGTTATCCATTAAAAATGCTTTTTCCAACCACAACTCTGACTAAGAGAAACTGAGAAGAGAATAACACAGAAAAACATACCTCCCGAGGCTGTATTGAATCATTTCCCTAGGAGGGCAATTTACAATTTTTGAATTGGCCAATTTCATGTCTAGATTAATGGCTGAAGTAAGGGAGGCTGAAAGCTGAGATGACTTGGCCTTTTATATAGAGAAATAAGTTATAAGGTTTAGATAGTGGAAAATGTTGAGATGAGTCAACAATGTTGGTTCTGCTTAGTTACTTCCTAAAAAAACCTCTACGCTTCCCTAGTGGCTCAGACAATAAAGAATCTGCCTGCAATGTAGGAAACCTGGTTCGATCCCTGAGTCAGGAAGATCCCCTAGAGAATGAAATGGCTATTCCACTCCCTTATTCTTGCCTGCAGAATTCCATCAACAGAGGGAGCCCAGTAGGCTACAATCCATGGAGTCAGAGTCGGACATGACTAAGTGACTAACACAACAACAAAACCTCTAAGGCTTGGTGGTTACCCTCTTTACCCTGCATTAGAGAATTCTTTGAAGAAGTGGTCACCAAGCTATATAGGCAGAGATAAATGTGGATGAAGCCACAAAAATTTTACACTTCCAAGATTACACTAGAAATATTGGAATTGGAATATAAGCCAGTTTTTATGATTATCCAGCAAAGACATGGGAACTTAATTATCATAACAGGTGATAGAACCAAAACAGTTTTTTATAGTCTTTTGACTAGCAGGGATCTGATCACGGCTGTTTGACAATGGGGTCTGCATAAAAGAAATGGATGGGCGGCCTAATGAGATCTTGTTCGACATAAATAATCAGATAATTTCTAAACCTGGAGAGGCAGATACACAACAGAACACCATACACTGGTTATAATCTGACCTATCCAATCATGACTAGACAGGTAGAGAAGCTGCACATTATCAAATACAACTGGCAAAAGGCAAACCAGACTTCAAGACAATTGAACTGCATGAGTTATGGCTGATACCATTGCTGGGCTGTCATGTTCAACAACCAGAGTCCCAGCTGGTAGTGATCAGAAGTCCTGACTACTGGATTTTCTGATTTCCATGGTATAATACTCCTGTCTTGGTCAACATTTGGAGATAGCAAAAAGTGTATATAATTGGCTCATGGGAGTCTGTGCAAAGACAGCTCCAGTCCACCTCTGGACCAGACTCATGATATATATGCTGAAACTGGCCTCTTGGTGTTTTCCCATTATCAGTTAACTGGCTTACAAATTCATGAAGTATTTAATAACCAAATAGATCAAGGTAAACTCTGGCCTGTGGAATGAATCTGCCATGCCATCTATTTGGATAAATTAAATTTTACTGGACACAGCCACATTTGTTCATTTATGTACTCTATGTGGCTGTTTTTTGTGCTTAGAGTTACAGAAATGAGTGGTTATAATAGAGGCCATGTGGAGCACATCTAAAATATTTACTATCTGGTCCTTTACAAGATTTACTAATTTCTAAAGTAGATTAAAAATAAAACACCCAGCAATCTCACTGCTGGGCATACATACCGAGGAAACAAGAATTGAAAGAGACACATGTACCCCAATGTTCATTGCAGCACTGTTTATAATAGCCAGGACATGGAAACAACCTAGATGTCCATCAGCAGATGAATGGATAAGAAAGCTGTGGTACATATACACAATGGAGTATTACTCAGCCATTAAAAAGAATTCATTTGAATCAGTTCTAATGAGATGGATGAAACTGGAGCCGATTATACAGAGTGAAGTAAGCCAGAAAGAAAAACACCAATACATTATACTAACACATATATATGGAATTTAGAAAGATGGCAATGATGACCCTGTATGCAAGACAGCAAAAGAGACACAGATGTGTAGAGCGGACTTTTGGACTCAGAGGGAGAGGGAGAGGGTGGGATGATCTGGGAGAATGGCATTGAAACATATATATTATCATGTAAGAAACGAATCGCCAGTCTATGTTCGATGCAGGATACAGCATGCTTGGGGCTGGTGCACGAGAATGACCCAGAGAGATGTTATGGGGAGGGAGGTGGGAGGAGGGGTTCATGTTTGGGAACACATGTACACCCGTGGTGGATTCATGTCAATGTATGGCAAAACCAATGCAGTATTGTAAAGTAAAATAAAGTAAAAATAAAAATTAAAAATTAAACAAATAAACCTGTTTCCAAGTTTTGTAGATGCCATCTAGCCTTTTTACCTCATCACCTCAGCCTTGATCAAGGGTCTACAAATAAACCTACTGTCATGAAAGAAATGGAAGTATTCATGGGTTAACAAAGATCCTGCTGAGTGTCCAGTTTCCCTAAAACATTGGCCAACACTTAATCACTCATGTCACAATATTTCTAGAGGGTCCAGATAGCAGATGTATTTGTTGGATCCTCTCCATTATAGACAGAGCAGCTATCTATCCTCCAAAATACAGACATATTATTTGGATGCGGATTGGCCTTAATTATCTGCAGTGTTTCTGTCATCATCATTTTTGGAATCATAGAATGCCGACAAAAGGTCTTCTTTAATGGAGAAAGCCATGGGACAGTGAATTCAAGCTTAAGGGTTTTTCTAGTGTACCTTCACCACAAATCAGCTGGCTTGACAGAAGAGCAGAATGTTCTACTGAAGTTCTTATTATATAGTCTCAGATGAAGGACACCTGGAGAGTTTTCATCATATGCCTCAAACCAAAAACCAATATATATTGCCATATTCCACCATAAGAATGAAACACAGAGTGAATTTGAGAATGGTCTTATTCTCATTACAACTTCAGATCACTCACTGACTAAATGCTTGCTTCTATCCCCACAATTTTGTTCAGATGATGTGAGGTCGTAGTTAGAAAAGGAAGATTACATTGATTACTCATACATATTGCTTTGCTTTTATGTTAAATTGGAAGTTAATGCTGTTTTCCAGTCTCAACTAACAAAGAAAAAGTTGGTTACCACACTGATAGATGCTGATTTTAAAGTAGGATCTTGTTGCTTTTACATATTAATGTTAATAATAACAGAAAGGGGACCAAATCTGAAAACCAGATTATTTAATGAGACACCTATTAAGAGTCACTGGTTTAACAGTCCTGGTTTAAAGTACACTATCCAACAAACGCAGGACACTAGGGTTTCAGATCTTGCAGAAATGAAGCATTAAGTTACCCCTTCAGGTACTCTCCTCTGCTAAGGTGCCAGCAGAATTTAAAAGAAAAATGAAAAAAAAAAAAAAAGTTATTATCATCAATTGGGACTTTGTGTCCAGACGCAGAAACAAGGCTAAATAACAGTAAACTCTGCTTAGTGTTATTTAACTATTTCCTACTGATTATTAAGTAAAACTAACCTGTCTGAACTTCATCTAAGAGCTCCGTTACCCTCTGACTTCCAGGTGAGTTTTCCCAGTAGAATTGTTGGCAGATGACAAGAAAGAGAAGAATAAAATTGGGATAGCTATTCCTATAACTCTCTCTTAGCTAGATTTCCATGGGTTGGGAAACCCAATTTCATATTTCTAGACTCTTGCAATTTTTCCCTCCACAGAATAGAGCTGTTAATAGAACTCTTTTCCTATTTTCTCAATTCCTTTAACAATGCAAGATGTGTCAAAGGGCCGAGAAAATCTTAAAACAAACAAAAGGGATATTTTAACAAAAATTATGCAGCTATATTCTATATTATATGCTATGGAAATCATTATGGTGGCAGTTATTATTGTTGGATTAACTTTCATAGTTCCAGCTATTATTGATCTGACCAGCTAATGCATGACACAGACTTTAAATAAGCCACTACCACCTACATGAGAAGTTGATTGTATAGAATAACAATGGAGTCAGGGACCTAGTTATGAGGTCATTGCAGTGGTCCTAGCAAAGATTGATGTGTAAAAAGACAAGCATACTTGTTAATATTGGTATTGCTTTATAACGTCCTGCCAAGTGCTGGGAGATAAAATGTGTATAAATATTGAAAATGTTACAGTTATTATTTTCAGGTGATATGTTTGGCTACTTGTTATACCCAGGAGATTCGACTAAGAAAATATTAAAATTGAATGCAGTAAGGAAGTCAGTTACTGTATGAATATATTTCCTTTTTATGAAAAACAAAGAGGCACTACAGCTAAAATATATTATTCACCATAGCAGAGATGAATGTAAAAGAAAAGGAACTCTGGATGGGTGAGGAGAGTGGCTTAAGGCCCAAAGCCTTTATAAAATCAGCTATGGTCTAAACATTTCAGTCTTCCTTAGGAAAAGGAGGAGTGAGGATATTGTATACTTATTTAGAGACAATTGCAAATATATGAAAATCAACTTCATTAATGAAGAAAACTAAAAGAATTTATTAGATTTTCTAGTATAAATTATTAATTTTCAAATAATTTTATAAATGTTACCATAATTAGACTAAAATTCCAATAAAATCTCTAACTTAGATCAACCACTTTCCATAGTATATAGTCTTTGGAGTTTTATCAATTTTAAGGTAAAATATCAATTAAACAGTTTATTGCAAATAAGATCACATATTAAAAAATCTAGTATAGTGGTTGAAGCTCAGGAAGTACTTTACAAATGTTGATTTTTGACGTTTCCTTCAAAGGCTTCATGGATGAGAGACTGTCCACTAAGGCTTGTACTTTTCCTCACAAATAACGACTAGAGCACTTTTTCAGTCAAGAACCACATTCCCCAGACTGCTTGCAGTTAGCTGGGGCCATGTCAATAGTCCTTGTCACTTGCATATAGACATAAGTGATGTGCCTCTTCTAGACAGAAATGATAAAAACAATATGCTGGATTTTCAGTTTCAGCTCTGAAATGTATAGAGTTTGAAACTTGTCCTTCTGAAACTTTCAAGGGCATGCTGCAACTCCCAAGACTGGGAAGACAGATGAATCAAATAATCACCACCAGCATATACTTCCTAGGAGCAGAAGATGCTGAAGCCACAAACTATCAAGAATACTTGTACAGGAACTGAATGAACTGCTAGAGGTGGAGTGTCGTCTGTGTGGGTATGAGTAAGAAACTCTACAGTCCACAGTCTTAAGAATCCCCACATATTCACAGGTTTACCTCCAGGAACTCCATCATGTTTTCAAGGTGAACTCCTGAGAAAAATGCCTCATGTTTCTGGCAGAGTGACTGAAAAAGGTACCTATTCTGAAATTACCCACATCATTCTCCATAAAAAAGTTTTACTTGGCAAGGGAAAAAAAAACAAAACAACTTTTTCATAGCCTCATATGAGTTAGTAAAAGAGAATTTACGCTAACCCACTCTCTCTAACCTTACTGTCCCACCTACAGTATGTATGGGAGGGCAGGGTAAGATAAGTTTGAATGTCACAGCACAGGCCCATTAAAATCCCACAGTTTAGGGAATCCTCTGGCAGTCTGCTGGTTAGGACTTACTGCTTTCACTGCCATGGCCCAAGTTCATTTCCTTGTCAGGGAACTAAGATCCCACAAGCCACATGGTGTGACCAAAACAACAAACAAATAATTTAATCATAAGATTACAGAATGCTTCCTGTCTCCCACACTTTATTACCAAACCAATAGGGCTCCAGTTTATAAACTATAACTGCAGCTGAAAGACCAGCAAGATACTGATCTTCTTTAAGAAGGAATCCTTAGGAAAGCACAGAGTAGGTCAGAGGGATTTTGAAGTCTCAGGTGTCTATAGATACAGCAAGATGAAATACTTACCCAGAGAAACTTAAAACTTCACAGAAAAAGAGTTTTACCTAAGTTGCTATTGCCAAACACATTATGTTTGACTTTCAACAAAAATTTACAAGCATTTTATAAGACAAGGGAAAAAAGTATAAAGAAACATATGACATATATGACATATATTTTGCAATTACTAGGGAGAAAACAAGATAATGATAACTAATACATTAAGGACTCTAAACAGAAATATAGACTAATTTGAAGGGTATTAATAGCTCAGTCATGTCTGATTCTTTGTGACACCATGAACTGTAACCCACCAGGTTCCTCTGTCCATGGAACTCTCCAGGCAAGAATATTGGAGTGGCTTGTCATTTCCTTCTCCAGGGGGTCTTTCCAACCCAGGGATCAAATTCGATTTCCTCCATTGAAGGTAGATTCCTAATGTGTGAGCCACTAAGGAAGCCCCATAGACTAATGGAACAAGATATTAATAGAAAGCCCAGAGATAAACTCATGCACCTATGGGCACCTTATCTTTGACAAAAGAGTAAGAATGTACAGTGGAGAAAAGAGCCTCCATTAATAAGTGGCTCTGGGAAAACTGGACAGCTACATATAAAAGAATAAAATTAGAATACTCCCTAACACCATACACAAAAATAAACTCAAAATGGATTAAAGACCTAAATGTAAAGCCAGAAACTATAACACTCTTAGAGAAAAAAGTGCAGGCAGAACATTCTTTGACAGAAATCACAGAGAGATCCTCTATGACACACTTCCTAGAATTATGGAAATACAAACAACAATAAACAAATGGGAACTAATTAAAGTTGAAAACTTTTGCACAGCAAAGGAAACTACATAAAAAGATTAAGAGACAACACTTGGCATGGGATAAAATAACTGCAAATAAAACAACTGACAAAGGACTAATTTCCAAAATATACAAGCAGCATATACAGCTCAATATCAAACAAAACAAATAACCTAATCATAAATTGAGCAGAAACCTAAACAAACACTTCTCCAAAGAAGACCTACAGACAGCCAATAAACATATTAGAAAATGCTGAACATCACTCATTATTAGAGAAATGCAAATCAAAACTACAGTGAGGTATCGCCTCACACTGGTACGAATGGCATTAATCAAAAAAATCTACAAACAATAAATGCTGGAGAAGATGTGGAGAAATGGGAACCCTCTTGCACTGTTGATGGGAATGTAAATTGATACAGCCACCATGGAGAATATTATGGAGATTCCTTAAAAAACTGGGAATAAAACTATCATATGACCCAGCAATACCACTACTAGGCATATACTCTGAGAAAACCATAATTCAAAATGGAACATGTACCCCCAATGTTCACTGCAGCACTATTTACAATAGATAGGAGATGGAAGCAACCTAGATGTCCATTGACAGATGAATGGATAAAGAATCTGTGGTACATGTATACAATGGACTATTACCCATAAAAAAGAAAAAATTTGAATCAGTTCTAGTGAACTGGATGAACCTAGAGCCTGTTATACAGAGGGAAGTACCTCAGAAAGAGAAAAACATATTGTACATTAAGACATATGGAATCTAGAAACAAATGGTAAAGATGAACCTATTTGCAGGGCAGGAATAAAGACAGACATAGAGAACAGACTTGTAGACACAAGTGGGAAGGAGAGGATGGGAGGAACTGAGAATAATATGGTAGCTATTTTACATTACCACAAGACCATCACCAAGAAAAACAAATGCAAAATGCAAAATAATTGTCTGAGGAGGCCTTACAAATAGCTAAGAAAAGAAGAGAAGCTAAAGGCAAAGCAGAAAAGGAAAGATATACCCATTTGAATGCAGAGTTCCAAAGAATAGCAGAGAGAGGTAAGAAAGCCTTCCTAAGTGATCAGTGAAAATAAATAGAGGAAAACAATAGAATGTGAAAGACTAGAGATCGATTCAAGAAAATTAGAGATAGCAAGGGAATATTTCATGCAAAGATGGGCGCAGTAAAGAACAGAAATGGTATGGACCTAACAGAAGCAGAATATGTTAAGAAGAATTGGCAAGAATACACAGAGAACTATACAAAAAAGATCTTCATGACCCAGATAACCAAGACGGTATGATCACTCACCTAGGGCAAGACATCCTGGAGTCCAAAGTCAAGTGGGTCTTAGGAAGCATCACTACGAATAAAGCTATTGGAGGTGATGGGATTCCAGTTGAGCTATTCCAAATCCTCAAAGATGATACTGTGAAAGTGCTGCACTCAATATGCCAGCAAATTTGGAAAACTTAGCAGCAGCCACAGGACTGGAAAAGGTCAGTTTTCATTCCAATTTCAAAGAAAATCAATGCCAAAGAATGTTCAAACTACCACACAATTTCACTCATCTCACACACTTGCAAAATAATGCTCAAAATTCTCCAAGCCAAGCTTCAACAATACTTTAATCCAGAACTTCCAGATGTTCAAGCTAGATCTGGAAAAGGAAAAGGAACCAGAGATCAAATCTCCAACATCCGTTGTATCACAGAAAAAGCAAAAGAGTTCCAGAAAAACATCTACTTCTGCTCTATTGACCATGCCAAAAGACTATGTGGATGACAACAAACCATGGAAAAGTCTTAAAGAGACGGGAACACCATAACTGCTTCATGAGAAATCTGTATTCAGGTCAAGAAGCAACAGTTAGAACTCGACATGAAACAACAAACCAGTTCCGAGTTGGGAAAGGAGTACATCAAGGCTGTGTATTGTCACTCTGCTTTTTAACTTTTATGCAGACTACATCATGTGAAATGCCAGGCTGGATGAAGCACAAGCTGGAATCAAGATTGCCTGGAGAAGTATCAGTAATGTCAGATACACAGATGGCACTATCCTTATGGCTGAAAGCAAAGAGGAACTAAAGATCCTCTCAATGAAATTAAAAGAGGAGAGTGAAAATGCTGGCTCAAAACTCAACATTCAAAAAACTAAGATCATGGCATCTGGTTCCAGAACTGCATGGCAAATAGATGGGGAAACAGTGGAAACAGTGAGAGAATTTATTTGCTTGGCCTGAAAAATCACTGCAGACGGTGACTGCAGCCACAAAATTAAAAGACACTTGGCCCTTGGAAGAAAAGCTATGACAACCTAGATAGCATATTAAAAAGCAGAGACATTACTTTGCCAACAAAGGTCCATCTAGTCAAAGGTTTGGTTTTTCCAGTAGTCACGTATGGATGTAAGAGTTGAACCATAAAGAAAGTTTTTGAACCATGGTGTTAAGGAAGACTCTTGAGAGTTCTTTGGACTGCAAGGAGATCCAACCAGTCCATCCTAAAGGAAATTAGTCCTGAATATTCATTTGAAGGACTGATGCTGAAGCTTAAACTCCAATACTTTTGGTCACCTGATGCAAAAAACTGACACATTGTAAAAGACCCTGATACTGGGAATGATTGAAGGTGGGAGGAGAAGGGGACAACAGAGTATGAGATGGTTGGATGGAATCACTGATTCGATGGACATGAGTTGGAGCATGCTCTGGAATTTGGTGATGAACAAGGAAGCCTAGAGTGCTACAGTCCATGGGGTTGCAAAGAGTAGGACACAACTGAGCAACTGAACTGAAGTAAAATGGCTAGATGGAGGTTTCTGTATAACACAGGGAGCTCAACCTGTGTTGCTGTAGATTGTTTTGTGGCAATCTAGAGGGGTGAGTGGGGTGGGGAGTTTGCAGGAGGGGACATATGTATACGTATGACAAAAACCAACACAACTTTGTAAAGCATAAAAATAAATACATTAAGTACTCTAATGGAAAAAAGTATACAACACATATGAGCACTGGGATATGTAAAGCAGTGTTAAGAGAATGAAAACAGTCACAGTCTGAAAAGACCACAATCTGTATTTTCCAGTTATATGACATCTAAAAAAGACAAAAGCATAAAGACAGTAAAAAGATCACTTGTTATCAGGGGCTTCGGAGAAGAGAAGAGGAGGTGCATACGTGAATCAAAGGGGACTTTAGGATATTGAAATTATTTTCTGTGATAATGTAATTGCAGACAAATTATACTACATATTTGTCAAAACCCCGAGAAATTTACAGCACAAAGAATAAATCTTAATGAATGCAAATTAAAAAATAATTTACTATGCTGGGTGATCTCAAAATAGAAAGCAGACTCTCACAATGAATATTCTAAGTGTATTCCAAATATATAAAACAATCTGAAGAGAGTGGGGAGGAGGGAGGAAGGTGCTGATCAACTGACCTAAGGAACTTTAGAAAGAAATAAAAACTCACTCTTTGCACATGGTTTGATATTATGTGTAGGAAACACTAAAAACTCCACCAAAAAACAATTAGATGAATTCTGCAGTGTTGTAGGATAAAACAATATTAATATACAGAAATCTGTTGCATTTCTGTGCACTAATAACAAACTATCAGAATGAGAAATAAAACTACTGTCCATAATTGCACAAAAAAAGAATCAAATATCTAGGAGAATTTAACTAACAAGGTAAAAGACATGATATGCTAAAAACTATAAGACACTGATGACACAAAACAGCACAAATAAATGGAAAGATAAGCCATGCTCATGGATTGAAATAATTAATACTGTCAAAATGCCCATATCAACTAAGTCAATTTACACTTGCAAGGCAAGCTCTATCAAGATACCAATAGCATTTTTCACAGACTGGTAACAAAGAATTCTAAAGTTATTATGAAACCACAAAAGAATCCAAATAGATACAATAAATTTCAGAAAGAGGAAAAAACTGGAGGTATCGGTCTCCCTGATTCAAATTAAAAAATAAACATATAGTAATCAAGACAGTGTGATACTGACATAAAATCAGAAACATGGATCAATGGAACAGAACAGAGTGCCCAGAAATAAACTCATACAGTTATGGTGAATTAATCTACAACAAAGAAGGCAGGAATATACAACAACAAAAAAAGACCATCTCTTCAATAATTGGTACTGGGAAAACTAGACAGCTACATGCAAAAGAATGAATCTGTACCACTTTCCTATACCATATACAAATATAAATGCAAAATGGTAATTGCAGCCATGAAATTAAAAGACACTGACTCCTTGGAAGGAAAGTTATGACCAACCTAGGTACCGTATTGAAAAGCAGAGACATTACTTTGCCAACAAATGTCCATCTAGTCAAGGATAGGTTTTTCCCAGTAGTCATGTATGGATGTGAGAGTTGGACTGTGAAGAAGGCTGAGCACCAAAGTATTGATGCTTTTGAACTATGATGTTGGAGAAGACTCTTGAGAGTCCCTTGGACTGCAAAGAGATCCAAACAGTCCATTCTGAAGGAGATCAGCCCTGGGATTTCTTTGGAACGAATGATGCTAAAGCTGAAACTCCAGGACTTTGGCCACCTCATGAGAAGAGTTGACTCATTGGAAAAGACTCTGATGCTGGGAGGGATTGGGGGCAGGAGAAGAAGGGGACAACAGAGGATGAGATGGCTGGATGGCATCAGTGACTCAATGGATGCGAGTCTGGGTGAACTCCAGGAGTTGGTGATGGACAGGGAGGCCTGGCATGCTGCGATTCATGGGGTCCCAAAGAGTCGAACACGACTGAGTGACTGAACTGAACTGAACTGTAGAAGTGTTGTGAAAGGCATGTATATACATAAGCTAATGTACACACACATTTCCTTGCTTTGCCAACTTAGAGTGTTTAAAAGAAAGAACATTCCAGTAGCAATAAGCACATTTAACACCAAGATCTTGGTTTCTAAAACTATTCTCCAATAAAAGGAACACGGATCTTCTAAGAAATGGCTGAGGCAGGAAATACTCATGATAAGCCTGAGAATCTGGCACAAGCATTGCTTGTAATACTTGTGAGCAACAACAGATAGCAACAAAGTGCTAACAAACACAGAAATCCAGAACAAATATCAAAATGAATTAATGAATATACATCCATGGGGTGCAGCAGGACCCAACTAAAAGAGCACCTAATGGCCAAAGCTGGAAAATTTGAGTAGCAACATTAATAAAGAAGAACTGAATTAGACAGCCCAAAGGCTAAAATAAATTTCTATTAGTTCATATTGATATAAACAATTGCATAAGTAAATGTGTGTGGAGAACAGATAAATCTCTCATCCAGAAGAATTCTAAAGAATTTATGTAGATTCCTGCCCTCAAGGAGAGAGAATATAAACTCCCTTTCTATAGCTGTGAGCTGCACCATGTTCTCTCCTTTCAAAGACTACAAAATGGAAAAGAAGAAAAGTAACTTTAGAGAAATCTGACAAACAGAAGCTCAGGTAGGTGATTAATATAAACTGTGATAAATTGTGTGACTAGTAAATACTCTTGACATCATGATGAAGTAAACTTTTACCTCTGTGGTCTTCCACCTAAAACAATTCATAGAATTCCAGTGTAATCAGAAGAAAAATGTCATGGAAATTACAATTGAGTAGTATTCTATAAAAATACCTGACCAGTCAAGGACATCAAAAACAATGAAATTCTGAGATATGGTTGCATCCTAAAGAAAGCCTAATAATTACCTAAAGAAAACATGCAAATAAATGTAATGTGGTATCCTGTGTAAGATTATGAAACAGAAAGAAGGCATTAAATAATCTGAAGGAAGCATGACTTTTCACTAATAATGTGTCAGAATCAGTCCGTTAATTGTGACAAATACAATACCAATATGAAATGTTAATTCAGAAACTGTGTGCAAAGTATATGAGAACTCTCTGTGCTATATTTTCATTTTTTCTGTAAATCTAAAACTGTTCTAAAAACAAATGTACTTAAAAATGTTTCTAATTCTCTCAATTCCACCAGTTAATAGAATGCTGAGATCTTTGGAGGCCTCTGAAACCACAAAACAGAAGGAGGCTCAGTCTGTGAATCACCACACAGGCATCCTGCAGGAATGCTACCTGCAAACCTGTAATGGCACACTGCACCATAACATCAGAATGAAATAAATGCCTATTGTGTTATACCATGAAAATGTGGGGATTTATTTTTTCCAGCAGCTAGAATCCCCCTATGACACACAATCGTGTTAGGATGCTCACTTTAATATGTCTGGCTTCCTGTACATACGCTTTTAGATTGCAGATACTAAAAGGTAAGATGAAAATTGGGTGAATGTAGCTGGATGTAAAAGGTAATAGTTAAAACTGGGGATTTATTTGATCTTTCAGAAAGTAAAAATGAGACATGTTTTATAAGTTTGACACTGCGTTAGTCACTAAGGTTGGAGCTATGAACAGAGAAAGTATCTTGCTCTTTGCATTAGGAAGGCAAAGTCATCTGGAAAGAAGAACATGGAAAGGCAGGAAAAGGAAAAGAGGAAGAGGAAGAAAAGAGCTGTGATATTAGAAAAGAAAGCAAGGGCCACAGGAGTATCTTATCATGGGTAACTGTTGAAAAGAAGATAGAACTAAAACTTAACTTTTTTTCAAGTTACTTCTTCCTCAAATTTGCTATGTCTATTTCCAGATGCAAACGAAATGATATAGTGAATTAGAAGAGCTTCTAAACAACATCATGGAATGTTTAAATATTTATATTCTTAGAATTTTTAGCACATGTTGGGATAGGTATAATGTCCAAAAGGAAGATATATGTTGAATGTTAGTGTTTGAGGGGGAAAAAAACCCAGAATATTTCTTTAATTTACATAGGTGGATCTCTCAGAGCATAGGATTGTAGTATCTGTATTTCAATAGACAAATAGTGAAATGCCTACTAGAAAGAACATGACCTGTTTCTCAAAGCATCTTAAATAAGCATATTTTAAGAAATAAAAGTAAAAATCCTTTTTACACATTTGTTCCTTGTTAATAGAAAAATAGTTATTTCCTCTAATTAGAATGATATTTCATATTGGGTGAACATGTAAAACAATTTTCCGGTAATAATTAATTAGTAAAGGTTTGTTTGAGGAAGTGACTTACCAACTTAATTACAAAATCAGATTGTGACCAAAAAAGGTTGAAAAATAAATGATTTAGGAGCATATGTTAGTGTATGAAGAAAACGTTGAGATTTGATAGGATAATTAATCATTTTGTAGGAAATTCATTTTAATCCCCTCCCTGTGTAAGCTTTTTTTTTTTTTTATGAGACGTTTCACTATATAGGAAAAGTTGCATGTTAATAGAGATGATTTTTATTCATTCTTTATTTTACTTAATCTCCTAACAATTTCCTTAAAAATGAGAACTCAAGTTAAATGAAACTGTTCAAGGACTTGTTAAAATGAAACATGAAAATACTACTTAAGTTTAGGGTTCTTAGGAACTTGTTCTAAGAAAGAGAAAATGAGCGATCTTTTTTTTTCTTCTTTCTTTAAATCTCTTCTATGAGGCTTAATACAGACAGTGCATCTGAACAAGTTCGAGTAAATTTTCAAGAAAAAGAGAAGAATGACCTTACACAATCAAGAAAATGAATAATTTTAAAAATTTATAAGCTAAAATATGACAGTAATTTTCGTAAGCAGTCAGGCACATTGCCCTTTTATATTACTGGGCTTAATGAATTATGAATGTTGGCTGAATAAAAAGCCTGAGGGTGACAACGGAGCCACATTTTGTCATCTGCACTTACAGAATGTCTACTGCCCTAGCTGGATTTCTAGATCTTACCACTATGACTGGCTGCTGAGGACTGGCTGCTAAGGAAACACAGGAGGAGTACTTTCAGGGTGGAGAAGAAATACTAATTGCTAACCACGATAATGAGTCTAAACCATGTAGACACTTGAGTCTTTTGATCTATGCGAGCAGCCAAGCTCAGCAAACTCTCACTGCCCCAGCCAACCTGAACACAGGAAGCAAAAAATCAAAATGAAAAGGCAATTTTTAAGTGCATACATCTCAGCTGCAGGAATTATGAGTGGGAAGAACAGGTGTTCTGAGAGATTCTACAGTGCTTCGGTTGCTAAGGAGACCAGTTTCATCAGTTCAGAAAGGCTGATAACCTGGACTTCTGCTGCCAAATTGGTACAACAAAGGTTGGAACTGATATAAACATGCATACACAAATAAAAAGGACATGGGTAGTTTAAAAAGTAATTCAATGATAAGGTTGCATTGTACCTGGCAAAATACTTCTATATTAAATAAAAATAGTTGCATAATAGCTAAATCACTTGAGGTAGATTAACTGGAGCACATAATTCCAAAATTAAAGTATAAAAACAGAAAAAGTTTATTTATGTCCATTATCTCATTAAAAACAATGCAACTAATGACATATATGCTTTAGTAATTACATTAAAAAGTTTGTTATATTTTAATGTGATGTTAATTATACAAAATAGAGAAAAGTGAGTGCTGGATAACTTCATTAGACATTAATAAATACTAATTAATTATTTCCTGGGCAAGTTGAATATGAAAGGCATTTATAAACAATGTGATATAAGTGGCATTTTAAGACACAAATACGATTAACATTGCACTGCCCCACCCAAATATTTTAATGCAAATAACTGGGTTTTAAAAGCATCACAATTATCTCTGCTGAGCTGTTAAACTGTTTTTTAAAGGATGTTGTATCATTTTTTCTTTATAAAACTAAGTAACATAAAGCATGTACCTGACAAATGAGGAAATAGCAAGGAAGTATGAGAAAAAAAAAACTCCCTTCCTAGGTTTCATTAGCACAGGACTGAAATATTCAACATTTGATACATAAGATCTTTCTATGTTTCACATCACAAAAGTAATTAAAATATGATTTGAAAACTAATGTTTAGTAAAAACTGTATCTTTGAGTTAGAATACTTTTGTGATTCTTCTTTAAAAGTTTCAAAATGATGAAAGGCACTATGGTAAATGTATCTTTAAAATATCAAGGAATACTATCAAACCTTAATATTTGGAGTCTAATAGCAAAGTATGATATATTCTATTATATAACACAGTCACTTTTTAAATTTAAATTTAACATTGAAATTTTGCTCATTCCATTACATAAAAATAAAACAAATTAGAAGTAGAGACATTGCATTTTTCACTTTGCCATTTTCATCATAAAGTCATTTGTTTTGAAACTGTTATGTATTTTTGGCAAAGTTTGACAGAACTGGCACATCTGCAGATAATGTTACAATTTGATATTTATAAAGTATCAAGTTTTCTATAAATATATGTTTCTAGTTTCCATGGAAATTGAGTAATCACTAGAGCTGATTTTTATCTTCTTCTACTGAAATCAAATAATGCTATTTATAGGGCTGTTTTTAAGTCTGTGACAATTAACTTTTTGATTAACCATTTTATAGAAGTAATATATTTTTGACTACTTATAAAGTCAACACATATACTTTAAGGTCTAGTGTTCCTTTTTTTCTTCTTCTTTTCCTTTGCTAAATTTTGGTTTGCTAGTTTGAAAAATTAAAATATTAATGTTAACCATTTTAAAATTGTTGTAAGAATTAAATGAGCTAATACAGGTGCAGTGTTCATAAATGTACCTTGTATATGTCTAAGTGCTATGTAAATATTTTTACCACAGTGCAAGCTCTGTAAAGGAAGGGACTTCTGAGAGTAACTAGCATATAATAGGCACTTAATAAAAATATGTGAATTAACTAACTTTGGAGTTCACAGATTATTTTTTTTACTGGATTTTAGATTAGTAAATGTGAAATAGGAAACCTACATTTTATACCAGTGGTCCCATACTGCCACTCTCCATTTAAACAAAGACTTTCAAAGGTATACATAGGCAAAGGCAGTCACAGAAAATGACATTTTAAATTGCCAACTACAGAAAGATTTCCCTCATAGCTCAGTTGTAAAGAATCACCTGCAATGCAGGAGACCCCAATTTTATTCCTGGGTTGGGAAGATCCCCTGGAGAATGAACAGGCCACCCACTCGAGTATTCTTGGACTTCCCTTGTGGCTCAGCTGGTAAAGAATCAACCTGCAATGCGGGAGACCTGGGTTTGATGCCTGGGTTGGGAAGATCCCTGGAGAAGGGAAAGGCTACCCCCTCCAGTATTTTGGCCTGGAGAGTAGGACACGACTGAGTGACTTTCACTTTCACAGAAAGTTAAGTGCCAAAAAATTGATGTTTTTGAACTGTGGTGTTGGAGAAGACTCTTGAGAGTCCTTTGGACTGCAAGGAGATCAAACCAGTCAATCCTAAAGGAAATCAATCCTGAATATTCATTGGAAGGATTGATAATGAAGCTGAAACTCAAGCTACAATACTTTGGCCACCTGATGCAAAGAGCTGACTCACTAGAAAAGACCCTGATGCTGTTAAAGATTGAAGGCAGGAGGAGAAGGGGATGACAGAGGATGAGATGGTTGGATGGCATCACTGACTTGATGGACATGAGTTTGAGAATGCTCCAGAAGTTGGTGAAGAACAGGGAGCCCTGGTGTGCTGCAGTCCATGGGGTCACAAAGAGTCAGACACAACTGAGAGATTGAACTGCCTGAGTAACAGCAAATTACAGAAAAAAAAAAAAAGTTTACCTTAGATGAATTTTAACATTTTCCTATTTCCATTTCACACAAACATGTTCTTCATGTCTCATACTCCAATAGGTACCATAGCCTCTTGCCTTTTTTGTTATAAAACATCTTGATTCAATGCTCAAATTGTTCTAGCTGTTGTCACTAGGAAATCCTTCAGGGTAACTCCTGGTTTCTTTCAATATTCTTTCTTATTTTCCTTCTCTCTTTCTTCTCCTCTCCATTTTCTCCTCTCTCCTACCTCCTCTCCATTTCACTATCTCCCTCCCCCTTCTCTTTTTCCTCCTGTCTGTCTCCTCCTTTCTAATTATGTGCTTACTTCCTGGAACCAGAATATATTCCAGACATCTATTAAAATGTCTTCCCCAGCTTTATACTCAATTACTACTATAATAAGGGCTGCTTCCCTTTGTTGGACACTGGAACTGAGAAATCAATGTAAAACATTAACATTAGATGAAGTCAGTTAAGTAATATTGTTGTTGTTCAGTAGCTCAGTCGTGTTCGATTGATTGTGACCCCATGGATTGCAGCACGCAAGGCTTCTCTGTCCACCATCTCCCAGAGCTTGCTCAAACTCATGTCCATTGAATCGGTGATGTCACCCAACCATCTCTTCCTCTGTCATCCCTTTCTCCTCCTGCCGTTAAGCTTTCCCAGCATCAGGGTCTTTTCTAATGAGTCAGCTCTTCACATCAGGTGACCAAAGTACTGGAGCTTCAGCTTCAGTATCAGTACTTCTAATGAATACTCAGGGTTGATTTCCTTTGGGATGACTGGTTTGAAATCCTTGCAGTCCAAGGGACTCTCAAGATTCTTCTCCAACATGACAGTTTCAAAAGCATCAATTCTTCTGGTCCTCAGCCTTCTTTATGTCCAACTCTCACATCCATACATGACTAATGGAGAAAACATAGCTTTGACTAGACAGATCGTTGTTGAAGTAATGTCTCTGCTTTTTAATATGCTGTCTAGGTTGTCTATTTACCACGAAATGATGGGTGCCGTGATCCCCATTTTTTTGAATGTTGAGTTTTAAGCCAGCTTTTTCACTCTCCTCTTTCAACTTCATCAAGATGCTTTTTAGTTCCTCTTCGCTTTGCCATAAGGGTGGTGTTATCTGCATATCTTAGGTTATTGATATTTCTCCTGATAATCTTGATTCCAAGCTTGTGCCTTATCCAGACCAGCATTTAGCATGATGTACTCTGCATATCAGTTAAAGCAGGGTAACAATACACAGCCTTGATGTGCTCCTTTCCCAATTTGGAACCAGCCCATTCTTCCATGTCCACTTCTAATTGTTGCATCTACATAGAGTCTCTAAGTATTTACAACTTCTTTACTTCAATTCAATGAATTAAGGTAATGATCAATGAATTAATTCAATCAATCTCCACAAAGATGGGCATGCTATTAAAACCTCAAATATAGTGAAGAAAACTGAGGGACAGAGAGGCAGAACAGAGCCAAAATCATGGTAGTATTTGTAACAGCCACAGTTGTGGCAATAACTAACAGTCATCCAGTTCTTACCATGTGCATTGTTTTAATAAATTCATTCAGCTATCCAATCAAATAAAAGTGATTATTATGATCATTTTACAAGGAAATAACAGAAGCTCCATCCTATACATGCTTTTATAAGATGTTGGCTAGGATATGGATCAATGATTATATGTTACATCATCAGCATTCCTATCCAGAGAAAATATGTATTTATCCTTTAATTTAATGAATATTTCCCAAACAACTATTGTGCATGTAACTATTATTGCCCAGGGCTTCTGAACTGCTTTTACTTCATTCTATATTAAAAAAAAAAACTATTAAAAGTATATTAAAATTTTATAATAGTTTAATTACATCCATGCCAATTATACCCATTTGAGGTCTACATATTTTAAATGACTTATATTAGTTTTTATTTATTGATATTCATATTATTATGCATTTTATAGTCCATATGTATGTGAAGTTTACTATATGGCATAAAATCATAACTAGTAACATCAATGCTTTGGCTTCTTCAAAATAAATAAGGTTTTGAGAGACATATTTTGCTCATTTCAGTCCTTTCTATTTTACCAGTCTTATAGGAAATCATTATGGATATTTGTACAGTATATTTTTTTTTTAAATTTTAAAATCTTTAATTCTTACATGCATTCCCAAACATGAACCCCCCTCCCACCTCCCTCCCCATAACATCTTTCTGGGTCATCCCCATGCACCAGCCCCAAGCATGCTGCATCCTGCGTCAGACATAGACTGGCGATTCGATTCAAATGATAGTATACATGTTAGAATGTCATTCTCCCAAATCATCCCACCCTCTCCCTCTCCCTCTGAGTCCAAAAGTCCGTTATACACATCTGTGTCTCTTTCCCTGTCTTGCATACAGGGTCGTCATTGCCATCTTCCTAAATTCCATATATATGTGTTAGTATACTGTATTGGTGTTTTTCTTTCTGGCTTACTTCACTCTGTATAATCGGCTCCAGTTTCATCCATCTCATCAGAACTGATTGAAATGAATTCTTTTTAACTGCTGAGTAATACTCCATTGTGTATATGTACCACAGCTTTCTTATCCATTCATCTGCTGATGGACATCTAGGTTGTTTCCATGTCCTGGCTATTATAAACAGTGCTGCAATGAACATTGGGGTACATGTGTCTCTTTCTATTCTGGTTTCCTCGGTGTGTATGCCCAGCAGTGGGATTGCTGGGTCATAAGGTAGTTCTATTTGCAATTTTTTAAGGAATCTCCACACTGTTCTCCATAGTGGCTGTACTAGTTTGCATTCCCACCAACAGTGTAGGAGGGTTCCCTTTTCTCCACATCCTCTCCAGCATTTATTGCTTGCAGATTTTTGGATCGCAGCCATTCTGACTGGTGTGAAGTGGTACCTCATTGTGGTTTTGAGTTGCATTTCTCTAATAATGAGTGATGTTGAGCATCTTTTCATGTGTTTGTTAGCCATCCATATGTCTTCTTTGGAGAAATGTCTATTTAGTTCTTTGGCCCATTTTTTGATTGGGTCGTTTATTTTTCTGGAGTTGAGCTGCATAAGTTGCTTGTATATTTTTGAGATTAGTTGTTTGTCAGTTGCTTCATTTGCTATTATTTTCTCCCATTCAGAAGGCTGTCTTTTCACCTTGCTTATATTTTCCTTTGTTGTGCAGAAGCTTTTAATTTTAATTAGATCCCATTTGTTTATTTTTGCTTTTATTTCCAGGATTCTGGGAGGTGGATCATAGAGGATCCTGCTGTGATTTATGTCTGAGAGTGTTTTGCCTATGTTCTCCTCTAGGAGTTTTATAGTTTCTGATCTTACATTTAGATCTTTAATCCATTTTGAGTTTATTTTTGTGTGCGGTGTTAGAAAGTGATCTAGTTTCATTCTTTTACAAGTGGTTGACCAGTTTTCCCAGCACCACTTGTTAAAGAGATTGTCTTTACTCCATTGTATATTCTTGCCTCCTTTGTCAAAGATAAGGTGTCCATATGTGTGTGGATTTATCTCTGGGCTTTCTATTTTGTTCCATTGATCTATATGTCTGTCTTTGTGCCAGTACCATACTGTCTTGATGACTGTGGCTTTGTAGTAGAGCCTGAAGTCAGGCAAGTTGATTCCTCCTGTTCCATTCTTCTTTCTCAAGATTGCTTTGGCTATTCGAGGTTTTTTGTATTTCCATACAAGTCTTGAAATTATTTGTTCTAGTTCTGTGAAAAATGTGGCTGGTAGCTTGATAGGGATTGCATTGAATTTGTAAATTGCTTTGGGTAGTATACTCATTTTCACTATATTGATTTTTCCGATCCATGAACATGGTATATTTCTCCATCTATTAGTGTCCTCTTTGATTTCTTTCATCAGTGTTTTATAGTTTTCTATATATAGGTCTTTAGTTTCTTTAGGAAGATATATTCCTAAGTATTTTATTCTTTTCGTTGCAATGGTGAATGGAATTGTTTCCTTAATTTCTTTTTCTACTTTCTCATTATTAGTGTATAGGAATGCAAGGGATTTCTGTGTGTTGATTTTATATCCTGCAACTTTATTATATTCATTGATTAGCTCTAGTAATTTTCTGGTGGAGTCTTTAGGGTTTTCCATGTAGAGGATCATGTCATCTGCAAACAGTGAGAGTTTTACTTCTTCTTTTCCAATTTGGATTCCTTTTATTTCTTTTTCTGCTCTGATTGCTGTGGCCAAAACTTCCAGAACTATGTTGAATAGTAGCGGTGAAAGTGGACACCCTTGTCTTGTTCCTGACTTTAGGGGAAATGCTTTCAATTTTTCACCATTGAGGATAATGTTTGCTGTGGGTTTGTCATAGATAGCTTTTATTATGTTGAGGTATGTTCCTTCTATTCCTGCTTTCTGGAGAGTTTTTATCATAAATGGATGTTGAATTTTGTCAAAGGCCTTCTCTGCATCTATTGAGATAATCATATGGTTTTTATTTTTCAATTTGTTAATGTGGTGAATTACATTGATTGATTTGCGGATATTGAAGAATCCTTGCATCCCTGGGATAAAGACCACTTGGTCATGGTGTATGATCTTTTTAATGTGTTGTTGGATTCTGATTGCTAGAATTTTGTTAAGGATTTTTGCATCTATGTTCATCAGAGATATTGGCCTGTAGTTTTCTTTTTTTGTGACATCTTTGTCAGGTTTTGGTATTAGGGTGATGGTGGCCTCATAGAATGAGTTTGGAAGTTTACCTTCCTCTGCAATTTTCTGGAAGAGTTTGAGGAGGATAGGTGTTAGCTCTTCTCGAAATTTTTGGTAGAATTCAGCTGTGAAGCCGTCTGGACCTGGGCTTTTGTTTGCTGGAAGATTTCTGATTACAGTATCAATTTCCGTGCTTGTGATGGGTCTGTTAAGATTTTCTATTTCTTCCTGGTTCAGTTTTGGAAAATTGTACTTTTCTAAGAATTTGTCCATTTCTTCCACGTTGTCCATTTTATTGGCATACAACTGCTGATAGTAGTCTCTTATGATCCTTTGTATTTCTGTGTTGTCTGTTGTGATCTCTCCATTTTCATTTCTAATTTTATTGATTTGATTTTTCTCTCTTTGCTTCTTGATGAGTCTGGCTAATGGTTTGTCAATTTTATTTATCCTTTCAAAGAACCAGCTTTTGGCTTTGTTGATTTTTGCTATGGTCTCTTTTGTTTCTTTTGCATTTATTTCTGCCCTAATTTTTAAGATTTCTTTCCTTCTACTAACTCTGGGGTTCTCCAACTCTTCCTTTTCTAGTTGCTTTAGTTGTAGAGTTAGGTTATTTATTTGACTTTTTTCTTGTTTCTTGAGGTATGCCTGTATTGCTATGAACTTTCCTCTTAGCACTGCTTTTATAGTGTCCCACAGGTTTTGGGTTGTTGTGTTTTCATTTTCATTAGTTTCTATGCATATTTTGATTTCTTTTTTGATTTCTTCTGTGATTTGTTGGTTATTCAGAAGTGTGTTGTTCAACCTCCATATGTTGGAATTTTTAATAGTTTTTCTCCTGTAATTGAGATCTAATCTTAATGCATTATGGTCAGAAAAGATGCTTGGAATGATTTAGATTTTTTTGAATTTATCAAGTTTAGATTTATGGCCCAGGATGTGATCTATCCTGGAGAAGGTTCCATGAGCACTTGAAAAAAAGGTGAAATTCGTTGTTTTGGGGTGAAATGTCCTATAGATATCAATTAGGTCTAACTGATCTAATGTATCATTTAAAGTTTGCGTTTCTTTGTTAATTTTCTGTTTAGTTGATCTGTCCATAGGTGTGAGTGGGGTATTAAAGTCTCCCACTATTATTGTGTTATTGTTGATTTCCCCTTTCATACTTGTTAGCATTTGTCTTACATATTGTGGTGCTCCTATATTGGGTGCATATATATTTATAATTGTTATATCTTCTTCTTGGATTGTTCCTTTGATCATTATGTAGTGGCCTTCTTTGTCTCTTTTCACAGCCTTTGTCTTAAAGTCTATTTTATCGGATATGAGTATTGCCACTCCTGCTTTCTTTTGGTCTCTATTTGCGTGGTATATCTTTTTCCAGCCCTTCACTTTCAGTCTGTATGTGTCCCTTGTTTTGAGGTGGGTCTCTTGCAAGCAGCATATAGAGGGGTCTTGTTTTTGTATCCATTCTGCCAGTCTTTGTCTTTTGGTTGGGGCGTTCAACCCATTTACGTTTAAGGTAATTATTGATAAGTATGATCCCGTTGCCATTTACTTTATTGTTTTGGGTTTGGGTTTATACACCCTTTTCGTGTTTCCTGTCTAGAGGATATCCTTTAGAATTTGTTGGAGAGCTGGTTTGGTGGTGCTGAATTCTCTCAGCTTTTGCTTGTCTGTAAAGCTTTTGATTTCTCCTTCGTATTTGAATGAGATCCTTGCTGGGTACAGTAATCTGGGCTGTAGGTTATTGTCTTTCATCACTTTAAGTATGTCTTGCCATTCCCTCCTGGCCTGAAGAGTTTCTATTGACAGATCAGCTGTTATCCTTATGGGAATCCCCTTGTGTGTTATTTGTTGTTTTTCCCTTGCTGCTTTTAATATTTGTTCTTTGTGTTTGATCTTTGTTAATTTGATTAATATGTGTCTTGGGGTGTTTCGCCTTGGGTTTATCCTATTTGGGACTCTCTGTGTTTCTTGGACTTGGGTGATTATTTCCTTTCCCATTTTAGGGAAGTTTTCAACTATTATCTCCTCAAGGATTTTCTCATGATCTTTCTTTCTGTCTTCTTCTTCTGGGACTCCTATAATTCGAATGTTGGAGCGTTTCATATTGTCCTGGAGGTCTCTGAGATTGTCCTCGTTTCTTTTAATTCGTTTTTCTTGTTTCCTCTCTGATTCATTTATTTCTACCATTCTATCTTCTATTTCACTAATCCTATCTTCTGCCTCCGTTATTCTACTATTTGTTGCCTCCAGAGTGTTTCTGATCTCATTTATTGTGTTATTCATTATATTTTGACTCTTTTTTATTTCTTCTAGGTCCTTGTTAAACCTTTCTTGCATCTTCTCAATCCTTGTCTCTAGGCTATTTATCTGTGTTTCCATTTTGATTTCAAGATTTTGGATCATTTTCACTATCAATATTCGGAATTCCTTCTCCGGTAGACTCCCTACTTCTTCCTCTTTTGTTTGGTTTGGTGAGCAACTCTCCTGTTCCTTTACCTGCTGAGTATTCCTCTGTCTCTTCATCTTGGTTATATTGCTGCGTTTGGGGTGGCCTTTTTATATTCTGATAATTTGTGGAGTTCTCTTTATTATGGAGCTTCCTCACTTTGGGTTGGGTTCTATCAGTGGCTTGTCAAGGTTTCCTGGTTATGGAGGCTTGTGTTGGAGTTTTGGTGTGTGGAGCTGGGTTTCTTCTCTCTGGAGTGCAGTGGAGTGACCCGTAATGGGTTATGAGACATCAAAGGTTTTGGGATAATTTTGAGCTGCCTGTATATTGAGGCTCAGGGGAGTGTTCCTGTGTTGCTGGAGAATTTGGGTGGTATGTCTTGTTTTGGAACTTGTTGGCCCTTGGGTGGAGCTTGGTTTTGGTGTAGGTATGAAGGCATTTGATGAGGTCCTATTGCTTAATGTTCCCTGAATTCAAGAGTTCTCTAATGTTTTCAGGCTTTGGGTTTAAGCTTCCTGCTTCTGGTTTTCAGTTTTATTTTTACAGTAGCCTCTAGACTTCTCCATCTATACAGCACTGATGATAAAACATCTAGGTTAAAGATGAAAAGTTTCTCCACATTGAGGGACACTCAGAGAGGTTCACTGAGTTACAAGGAGAAGAGAAGATGGAGGGGGTAGTTAGAGGTAACTGGAATGAGATGCGGTGAGATCAAGAGAGGAGAGAGCAAGCTAGCCAGTAGTCACTTCCTTATGTGCGCTCTATAGTCTGGACCGCTCAGAGGTATTTACAGAGTTATACGGTGAAGAGGAGAGGGAGGAAGTAGACAGAGGTGACCAGGAGGATAAGAGAGAGGAATGAGTAGGAGAGAGACAAATCCTGCCAGTAACCAGTTCCTTAGGTGTTCTCTACCGTCTGGAACACACAGAGATTCACAGAGTTGGATAGAGAAGAGATGGGGGAGAAAAGAGACAGAGGCCACCTGGTGGAGAAAAAGGAGAGGCCAGAGGAGGAGAGAGTGGTCAAGCCAGTAATCTCGCTCTCAGGTAAACTTGCGTAGTGAAGTTTGGGTTTTTAAATGTACAAAATTGACAACAAAAACCTAAGAGCAAAGATTAAAAATCTGGAGTAGAGGTTGGATTTTCAAAGATACAATATTAAAGAAAAGCAGAAGGAAAAAGGAAGAAAAAGAAAAAAAAAGAATTATTAAAAAACAAACAAACAAACAAAAAAAACACCAACAACCATCCAAAGAGTATATATGGTGTTTGCCTTAAAAAAAAAAAAAAAGTCTTTTTTTTTTAAATAGTAATACTAGGTTATAGAAATAAAAATTAGAGGAGAAATAGAAGACTTAACAATTAAAAAAAAGCTCAGAAAAAAATGAAAAAAAAAGCAAAAAGCAAAAAAAAACAAAAAACAAAAAAAAAGAATGATTTTAAAAATATTAAAAAATTAAAAATATATCTGGCTCTTCTCTGATGTTATGGGCCGTGTGGGCTCACTTCCAAGGTGGTTCCCTCTGTTTAACTTCTTCTGTTTGCTGGTTTTTAGGCTCACTAGTTCAGTCGCGCTGTGGGGAGGGGGGATGCTGCAAACAAATAGCACTGTCGTGTTCACACAGTATCTCTGCCCCGCTTGACCTGTCCTTTCTCGCGGCGCACAAACCGCTCCGGCTCTACGATGCTCAGCCGGGAACCGTCTGGGGCCGGCCCTAGGCTGTTTCACTTCCCCGGTCCAAGCCGCTCAGGTTCGGCCCTCAGGCAGCCCTCAGAGGCACAAATGCGGCTGGGACTGCGCTTTGTGCCCTTCCCAGGTCCGAGAAGCTCAGGAGTTTGGCGAGCGCGATCGCCGCGGCTTGTCACCTTTTCCGCCGCTGCCGCTCAGCTCTCTGGGTGGACCGCTGGCGCACCCCGTGAGGCAGACTGTGACTGTCCAGCACCCCCAGAAGTCTTAGCAAAGGAGCCTGCTTGCAGTTAGGTAAGTAAAGTCTCTCCGGGTCTGCAATTGCCCCTTTCCAGTCCTTACGGCTCTGGCTGCCTGTCCCCGGCGGGGGATGGTCTGCAGCCGGCTTTTTCCGTTCAGTCCTTTGTTCTGTGCTCGGTCCTGGCGGTGTCTTATGTTCGAGCTTTTCGCGTGGTAGCTATCCCACAGTCTGGTTTGCTAGCCCAAGTTAGATCGTTCTGGTTGCGCGTGGGGCGTTCCTGCCCGATTCTTACAAAGCTCTGCAGCCCGCGCCTCCCGCGCGTCCCTGCCCTGCCCCCACTTCCCAATGGCGGATGCAGGCGTCTGTGCTGCTTTTCCGCTGGGGGAGTTACTGGTGGGCTTGTAATCTCCTGGTTTTAATTATTTATCTATTTTTCCTTCCTGTTATATTGCCCTCTGTGTTTCCAAGGCTCGCCACAGACTCGGCAGGGAGAGTGTTTCCTGGTGTTTGGAAACCTCTCTTCTTAAAATTCCCTTCCCGGGACGGGCTTCCCTTCCCGGGACGGAGCTCCCTCCCCACCTCCTTTGTCTCCTTTTTCGTCTGTTATATTTTTTCCTACCTGTTTTTGAAGACAATGGTCTGCTTTTCTGGTTGCCTGATGTCCTCTGCCAGCCTACAGAAGTTGTTTTGTGGAGTTTGCTCGGCGTTGAAATGTTCTTTTGAGGAATTTGTGAGGGAGAACGTGATCTTCCCGTCCTATTCCTCCGCCATCTTTCCCTCCCCCCCTGTACAGTATATTTTAATTAGATTCCAATCCACTAAGGTATTTTATTCTAGAAAAGAGCAAAAAAGTCAGTTGGATTGTCTATGTTATGTGTATGTTAGAATATTTTTATTGCTAGCTAAAATAAAACTAACAAAAATCACACAGTCTCATGAATGTTGACTTCAAAGGAAATTGTCTCACATTAGCTTAAATTTTCTTTAAAGCAAATGTTAAATAAGGGCTGAAGAAGTAAATTTATTTGAGGAGAAAAAGTTAGTCACCAAAGTATTTTTGACATGAAAATGTGATAAAAGAATGACAGACTGATGTGAAAAAGAGGGTTTAGACATACACAGAAAGTATCTTCCACCATATGTTTATGTAATGAAGCCAAAAATCACTCAAATTGTTTTAGCTATAAGGAAAGCATTGTATTTAAAATAAGTATTCATTATTTCAACTGAAATAATTCACCAAACTACTTTAGGTGTTCAGTTTAGTTCAGTCGCTCAGTCGTGTCCGACTCTTTGCAACCCCAAGAATCACAGCACGCCAGGCCTCGCTGTCCATCACCAACTCCTGGAGTTCACTCAGACTCACGTCCATCGAGTCAGTGATGCCATCCAGCCATCTCATCCTCGGTCATCCCCTTCTCCTCCTGCCCCCAATCCCTCCCAGCATCAGAGTCTTTTCCAATAAGTCAACTCTTCGCATGAGGTGGCCAAAGTACTGGAGTTTCTACTTTAGCATCATTCGTTCCAAAGAAATCCCAGGGCTGATCTCCTTCAGAATGGACTGGTTGGATCTCCCTGCAGTCTAAGGAACTCTCAAGAGTCTTCTCCAACACCACAGTTTAAAAGCATCAATTCTTCAGCGCTCAGCCTTCTTCACAGTCCAACTCTCACATCCATACATGACCACAGGAAAAACCGTAGCCTTGACTAAACGGACCTTAGTTGGCAAAGTAATGTCTCTGCTTTTGAATATGATGTTACTATTTACCAAATACTGTGACAGCAACTTGGTGTATAAAATTATATCTACTTGAAATGTTTAAATCTAGATTAAAAATATAACTGTATGAAACATTATGAGATAATTTCAATACAGATGTTTGAACAACTTATACCAATGAGTTTTAAGAAAGTAAAGGGAATAAAAGTAGCTGAAGGAGGGGTAATTCATCCAGTTTATTGCATTATCTTTTTTGTATAAATTTATTTTAATTGGAAGTTAATTACTTTACAATATTGTATTGGTTTTGCCATACATCAACACGAATCCACCACAGGTGTACATGTGTTCCCCATCCTGAACCCCCCTCCCACCTCCCTCCCCGTACCATCCCTCTGTGTCATCCCGGTGCACCTTCCCCAAGCACCCAGTATCATGCATCAAACCTGGACTGGTGATTAGTTTCATGTATGATATTATAACTGTTTCTATGCCATTCTCCAAAATCATCCCACCCTCTCCCTCTCCCACAGAGTCCAAAAGACTGTTCTATACATCTGTGTCTCTTTTACTATCTCACATACAGGGTTATCATTACCATCTTTCTAAATTCCATATATATGTGTTAGTATACTGTATTGGTGTTTTTCTTTCTGGTTTACTTCACTCTGTATAATTGGCTCCAGTTTCATCCACCTCATTAGAACTGATTCAAATGAATTCTTTTTAATGGCTGAGTAGTACTCCACTGTGTAGGTGTACCACAGCTTTCTTTTCCATTCATCTGCTGATGGACATCTAGGTTGCTTCTATGTCCTAGCTATTGTAAATAGTGCTGCAATGAACATTGGGTACATGTGTCTCTTTCAATTCTGGTTTCCTTGGTGAGTATGCCCAGCAGTGGGATTGCTAGGTCATAAGGCAGTTCTATTTCCAGTTTTTTTGAAGGAATCTCCACATTGTTCTCCATAGTGGCTGTACTAGTTTGCATTCCCACCAACAGTGTAGGAGGGTTCCCTTTTCTCCACACCTTCTCCAGCATTTATTGCTTGTAGACTTTTGGATCGCAGCCATTCTGACTGGTGTGAAATGGTACCTCATTGTGATTTTGATTTGCTTTTCTCTAATAATGAGTGATGTTAAGCATCTTTTCATGTGTTTGTTAGCCATCTGTATATCTTCTTTGGAGAAATTTCTGTTTTGTTCTTTGGTCCATTTTTTGATTGGGTCGTTTAGTTTTCTGGAATTGAGCTGAAGGAGTTGCTTGTATATTTTTGAGATTAGCTCTTTGTCAGTTGCTTCATTTGCTATTATTTTCTCCCATTCCAAAGGCTGTCTTTTCACCTTGCTTATAGTTTCCTTTGTTGTGCAGAAGCTTTTAATTTTAATTAGGTCACATTTGTTTATTTTTGCTTTTATATCCAATATTCTTGGAGGTGGGTCATAGAGGATACTGCTGTGATTTATGTCAGAGAGTGTTTTGCCTATGTTCTCCTCTAGGGGTTTTATAGTTTCTGATCTTACATTTAGATATTTAATCCATTTTGAGTTTATTTTGTGTATGGTGTTAGAAAGTGTTCTAGTTCCATTTTTTTACAAGTGGTTGACCGGTTTTCCAAGCACCACTTGTTAAAGAGATTGTCTTTTCTCCATTGTATATTCTTGCCTCCTTTGTCAAAGATAAGGTGTCCATAGGTGTGTGGACTTATCTCTGGGCTTTCTATTTTGTTTCATTAATCTATATTTCTGTCTTTGTGCCAGTACCATACTGTCTTGATGACTGTGGCTTTGTAGTAGAGCTTGAAGTCAGGCAGGATGATTCCTCCAGTTCCATTCATCTTTCTCAAGATTTCTTTGGCTATTCGAGGTTTTTTGTACTTCCATACAAATTGTGAAATTATTTGTTCTAGCTCTGTGAAAAATACCATTGGTAGTTTGATAGGAATTGCATTGAATCTGTATATTGCTTTGTGTAGTATACTCATTTTCACTATATTGCTTCTTCTGATCCATGAACACGGTATATTTCTCCATCTATTAGTGTCCTCTTTGATTTATTTCATCAGTGTTTTATAGTTTTCTATATATAGGTCTTTAGTTTCTTTAGGTAGATATATTCCTAAGTATTTTATTCTTTTCGTTGCAATCGTGAATAGAATTGTTTCCTTAATTTCTCTTTCTATTTTCTCATTATTAGTGTATAGGAATGCAAGGGATTTCTGTGTGTTGATTTTATATCCTGCAACTTTACTATATTCATTGATTAGCTCTAGTAATTTTCTGGTGGAGTCTATAGGGTTTTCTATTAGAGGATCATGTCATCTGCAAACAGTGAGAGTTTTACTTCTTCTTTTCCAATTTGGATTTCTTTTATTTCTTTTTCTGCTCTGATTGCTGTGGCCAAAACTTCCAAATCTATGTTGAATAGTAGTGGTGAAAGTGGACACCCTTGTCTTGTTCCTGACTTTAGGGGAAATCCTTTCAATTTTTCACCATTGAAGATAATGTTTGCTGTGGGTTTGTCATATATAGCTTTTATTATGTTGAGGTATGTTCCTTCTATGCCTGCTTTCTGGAGAATTTTTATCATAAATGGATGGTGAATTTTGTTAAAGGCTTTCTCTGCGTTTGAGTATCATTGAGATACTCATATGGCTTTTATTTTTCAACTTATTAATGTGGAGCATTACATTGATTAATTTGTGGATATTGAAGAATCCTTGCATCCCTGGGATAAAGCCCACTTGGTCATGGTGTGTGATCTTTTTAATGTGTTGTTGGATTCTGATTGCTAGAATTTTGTTAAGGATTTTTGCATCTATGTTCATCAGTGATATTGGCCTGTAGTTTTCTTTTTTTGTGGTATCTTTGTCAGGTTTTGGTATTAGGGTGATGGTGGCCTCCTAGAAAGAGTTTGGAAGTTTACCTTCCTCTGTAATTTTCTGGAAGAGTTTGAGTAGGATAGGTGTTAGCTCTTCTAGAAATTTTTGGTAAAATTCAGCTGTGAAGACATCTGGACCTGGGCTTTGGTTTGCTGGAAGATTTCTGACTACAGTTTCAATTACTGTGTTTGTGATGGGTCTGTTAAGGTTTTCTGTTTCTTCCTGGTTCAGTTTTGGAAAGTTGTATTTTTCTAAGAATTTGTCCATTTCTTTCAAGTTGTCCATTTTATTGGCATATAATTGCTGACAGTAGTCTCTTATGGGAGAAAGCAATGGCAACCCACTCCAGTACTCTTTCCTGGAAAATCCCATGGATGAAGGAGACTGGTAGGCTGCAGCCCATGGGGTCGCTAAGAGTCGGGCATGACTGAGCGACTTCACTTTCATTTTCACTTTCATGCATTGGAGAAAGAAATGGCAACACACTCCAGTGTTCTTGCCTGGAGAATCCCAGGGACGGCGGAGCCTGGTGGGCTGCCGTCTATGGGGTCGCGCAGAGTCGGACACGACTGAAGCAAGTTAGCAGCAGCAGTCTCTTATGATCCTTTGTATTTCTGTGTTGTCTATTGTGGTCTCTCCATTTTCATTTCTAATTTTATTGATTTGATTTTTCTCCCTTTGTTTCTTGATGAGCCTGGCTAATGGTTTGTCAATTTCATTTATGCTTTCAAAGAACCAGATTTCAGCTTCGTTGTTTTTGCTATGGTCACCTTTTTTTTTTTTTTTTTTGCTTTTATTTCTGCCCTAATTTTTAAGATTTTCCTTCTACTAACTCTGGGTTTCTTCATTTCTTCCTTTTCTAGTTGCTTTAGGTGTAGAGTTAGGTTATTTATTTGACTTTTTCCTTGTTTCTTGAGGTATGCCTCTATTGCTATGAACCTTCCCCTTAGGACTGCCTTTACAGTGTCTCACAGGTTTTGGGTTGTTGTATTTTCATTTTCATTAGTTTCTATGCATATTTTGATTTCTTTTTTTTTTTGTATTTCTTCTGTGATTGTTGGTTACTCAGCAGCATGTTGTTCAGCCTCCATATGTTGGAATGTTTAATAGTTTTTCTCCTGTAATTGAGATTTAATCTTACTGCATTGTGGTCAGAAAATATGCTTGGAATGATTTCAATTTTTTTTGGAATTTACCAATGCTATATTTACAGCCCAGGATGTGATCTATCCTGGAGAAATTTCCATATGTGCTTTAGAAAAAGGTGAAATTCATTGTTTTGGGGTGAAATGTCCTATAGATAACAATTAGGTCTAACTGGTCTATTGTATCATTTGAAGTTTGTGTTTCCTTGTTAATTTTCTGTTTAGGTGATCTACCCATAGGTGTGAGTGTGGTATTAAAGTCTCTCACTATTATTGTTTTATTGTTAATTTCCCCTTTCAGACGTGTTAGCATTTGTCTTATATATTGTAGTGCTCCTATGTTGGGTGTATATATAACGGTTATATCTTCTTCTTGGATTGATCATTTGATCATTATGTAGTGCCCTTCTTTGTCTCTTTTCACAGCCTTTGTTTTAAAGTCTATTTTATCTGATATGAGTATTGCTACTCCTGCTTTCTTTTGGTCTCTATTTGCATGGAATATCTTTTTCTAGACTTTCACTTTAAGTCTGTATGTGTCCCTTGTTTCGAGGTGGGTATCTTATAGACAACATATATAGGGGTCTTGTTTTTGTAACCATTCAGCCAGTCTTTTTCTTTTGGTTGGGGCATTCAGCCCATTTATGTTTCAGGTAATTATTGATAAGTATGATCCTGTTGCCATTTACTTTATTGTTTGGGGCTAGAGTTTATACACCCTTTTTGTGTTTCCTGTCTAGAGAAGATCCTTTAGCATTTGTTGGAGAGCTGGTTTGGAAGTGCTGAATTCTCTCAGCTTTTGCTTGTCTGTAAAGCTTTTGATTTCTCCTTCATATTTGAATGAGATCCTTGCTGGGTAAAGTAATCTAGGCTGTAGGTTATTTTCCTTCATCACTTTAAGTATGTCTTCCCATTCCCTCTTGGCCTGAAGAGTTTCTATTGAAAGATCAGCTGTTATCCTTATGGGAATCCCCTTGTGTGTTATTTGGCATTTTTCCCTTGCTGCTTTTAATATTTGTTCTTTGTGTTTGATCTTTGTTAATTTGATTAATATGTGTCTTGGGGAGTTTCACCTTGGGTTTATCCTGTTTGGGACTCTCTGAGTTTCTTGGACTTGGGTGATTATTTCCTTCCCCATTTTAGGGAAGTTTTCAACTATTATCTCTTCAAGTATTTTATCATGGACTTTCTTTTTGTTTTCTTCTTCTGGGACTCCTATGATTCGAATGTTGGGGCATTTAACATTGTCCCAGAGGTCTCTTGAGATTGTAGTCATTTCTTTTAATTAGTTTTTCTTTTTTCCTCTCTGATTCATTTATTTCTGACATTCTATCTTCTAATTCACTAATCCTATCTTCTGCCTCCATTATTCTACTATTTGTTCCCTCCAGAGTGTTTTTTATCTCATTTATTGCATTATTAATTATATATTGACTATTGTTTATTTCTTCTAGCTCCTTGTTAAACCTTTCTTGCATCTTCTCAATCCTTGTCTCTAGGCTATTTATCTGTGATTCCATTTTGTTTTCAAGATTTTGGATCATTTTCACTATCATTATTCGGAATCCTTTCTCAGGTAGATTCCCTATATCTTTCTCTTTTGTTTGGTTTGGTGGGCATTTATCCTGTTCCTTTACCTGCTGGGTATTCCTCTGTCTCTTCATCTTGTTTATATTGCTGTGTTTGGGGTGGCCTTTCTGTATTCTGGCAGTTTGTGGAGTTCTCTTTATTGTGGAGTTTCCTCACTGTGGGTGGGGTTGTACGGGTGGCTTGTCAAGTTTTCCTGGTTAGGGAAGCTTGCATCAGTGTTCCGGTGGGTGGAGCTGGATTTCTTCTCTCTGGAGTGCAATGAAGTGTCCAGTAATGAGTTATGAGATGTCAATCAGTTTGGAGTGACTTTGGGCAGCCTGTATATTGAAGCTCAGGGCTGTGTTCCTGTGTTGCTGGAGAATTTGTGTGGTATGTCTTGCTCTGTAACTTGTTGGCCCTTGAGTGGTCCTTGGTTTCAGGGTAGGTATGGAGGCATTTGATGAACACCTGTTAATTAATGTTCCCTGGAGTCAAGAGTTCTCTGGTATTCTCAGGATTTGGACTTAAGCTTCCTGTTTCTGGTTTTCAATCTTATTTGTAAAGTAGCCTCAAGACTTCTGCATCTATATAGCACCTTTAATAAAACATCTAGGTTAAAGATGAAAAGTTTCTCCATAGTGAGGGACACCCAGAGAGGTTCACAGAGTTACATGGAGAAGAGAAGAGGGAGGTGGAATTTAGAGATGACCCAAATGACATGAGGTGGAATCAAAAGAGGAGAGAGCAAGCTAGACAGTAATCACTTCCTTATGTGCACTCCATAGTCTGGACCATTCAGAGATGTTCACGGAGTTATACAGAGAAAATAAGAGGGAGGAAGGAGACAGAGGTGGCCTGGAGGATAAAGGGAGGAATCAAAAGGAGAGAGACAGATCCAGCCAGTAATCAGTTCCCTAAATGTTCTCCACCATCTGGAACACACAAAGAGATTCACAGAGATGGGTAGAGAAAGAAGGGGGAGGGAGGAGATAGAGGTGACCTGGTGGAAAAAAAAGGAGAGTCCAAAGGGGGAGAGAGCAGTCAAGCCAGTAATCTCACTCCCAAGTAAAAATGGGTACTGAAGATTGGGTTCTTAAAGGTACAAAGTTGATAACAAATACCAAAAAGCAATGATTAATAATCTAGAATAGAGGTTCGATTTTCAAAAATAGAATATTAAAGAAAAGAAAAAAAAACAAAGACTCAAAAATTATAAAAAAAAATTATATATATATGAAGTGTGCTTTAAAAAATAGGGTCTCTTTTTTCTTTGCAAAGTAATAGTAGATTATAAAAATGAAAGTTAAAGGAGTAATAGAGTACATAAAATTTTAAAAAAATAAAAAATTAAGAGTGATAGTAAAAATGTACCTGGGACTTTCTCTGGTATTGTTGTCAGCAGTGTGGGGTCAGTTCTTTTTCAGATAGTTCCTTGGTCTGGCTTATATTTCTCAAGATCTATAGGCCCCTTCCTATGTAATTGGTACTAACTATAGGGTTTTAATCCATTGCACCTGTCACTTCCAAGGCGGTTCCCTCTGTTTTAGCTTCTTCTGTTTGCTGGTCTCTTCAATGTCTAATTTATGCCCTGACACAAGGGGGCGGTAGTGGACACTTTTTTAGGCTCACTTGTTCAGTCATGCTGTGGGGAGGGAGGGACGCTGCAAACAAATAACACTGGCCTGTGCTCTCAGTGTCTCAGCCACAATAGGCCTGCCCTTGCTCACGACGTGTGTGCCCTCCCTGCCCACACTGCTCAGGCTCTAGGTTGCTCTGCTGGGAACCATCCGAGGCCGGCCCTGGGCTGCATGCACATCCCAGGTCTAAGCTGCTCAGGTTCAGGTACTTGGACAGTCCTCAGAGGCGCAGACTCGATTGGGCCTATGTTTTGTGCCCTTCCCAGGTCTGAGCATCTCAGGTGACCAGGTGTTTGGCGAGTACAGTCTCTGTGACTTATTGCCTCCCCCTTCCCTGCCCCTCAGTTTTCTGGGTGTACAACCAGTTTTCTGGGTGTACAACTGGCACACCTTCTCAGGCAGATGTTGATTATCCAGAATCCCAAGAAGTCTTAGTTAGCAAAGAAGCCTGCTTGCAGTTTGGTAGTTAATGTCTCTCTGGGGCCGCAATTGCCCCCTCCAGCTCTCACTGCCTGTCACTGGAAGGGGATGGTCTGCAGCTGGCTAGCTCTGTTCAGTCCTTTGCTCTGTGAGAGGGCCTGATGGTGTTTAGATTAGGGTTTTTTGTGTAGCTCTAGTCAGTCCTGAGTTCTGTGAGTGGGCCTGGCAGTGTCTTAGGTTAGGGCTTTTCGCTTGGTAACTTTCCCACAGTCTGGTTTGCTAGCCCAAGTTAGTTCCCTCAGATTGCCCTTGGGGCATTCAGGCTGGGTCCTTACTCTAAGCAATGCAGCCCGCGCCTCCCTGCCCAGCCCCTACTTGCTAGTGGTGGATGCAGGCGACTGCGCTGCTTCTCCAGTGGGGGAGTTACCGTTGGGCACGTAATCTGTGGGTTTTAATTACTTATTTTTCCTCCCAGTTATGTTGCCCTCTATGGTTCCAAGGCTTGCCACAGACTCAGCAGTGAGAGTGTTTTCTGGTGTTTGGAAACTTCTCTCTTTTTAAGACTCCCTTCCTGGGATGGAGCTCCGTCCCTATCTCTTTTGTCTTTTATATTTTTTCCTACCTCCTTTCAAAGAGAATGGGCTGCTTTTCTGGGTGCTGGATGTCCTTTGCCGGCATTCAGAGGTTGTTTGGTGGAATTTACTCAGCGTTTAAATGTTCTTTTGATGAATTTGTGGGGGAGAAAGTGGTCTCCCTGTCCTATTTCTCCACCATCTTAGGACCACCCTGCATTATTTTTAATAGCTAATATAAGTAGATGTTTATCATATGCCATTCATTTAGATGAACTGTCTATATTCATTTTCTTGTTTAATCCTCAATGTGAAACATCACAAGATCAATTACTACTACTGCAATTATTGCTATTGTATCATATCCTTAGTTTGTAATGAGGAATATTTGGATTAGAAAGATTTGGTATCTTTTCCATGTGGACAGTGGGGCAGAGAACATAAACCACAGTCATCTAATCCTGCATTTGGATAACACATTATCCAAAGTATGAATTACAATTAGAGTTGAGAATGAAAAAGTTGTGGATACTATTTGCTCTGTTGATGGTGATGTTGATAATTAATAGTGTGTATCAGTTCAGTTAAATTCAGGCATTCAGTTGTGTCCGATTCTTTGCGACCCCTTGAATCGCAGCACGCCCGGCCTCCCTGTCCATCACCAACTCCCAGAGTTTACCCAAACTCATGTCCATCGAGTCAGTGATGCCATCCAACCATCTCATCCTCTGTCATCCACTTCTCCTCCTGCCCCCAATTCCTCCCAGCATCAGGGTCTTTTCCAGTGAGTCAACTCTTCTCATGAGGTGGCCAAAGTACTGGAGTTTCAGCTTTAGCATCATTCCTTCCAAAGAACACCCAGGACTGATCTCCTTTAGAATTAACTGGTTGGGTCTCCTTGCAGTCCAAGGGACTCTCAAGAGTCTTCTCCAATACCACAGTTCAAAAGCATCAATTCTTCAGTGCTCAGCTTTCTTCACAGTCCAACTCTCACATTTATACATGACCACTGAAAAAACCATAGCCTTGACTAGATGAACCTTTGTTGGCAAAGTAATGTCTCTGCTTTTTAATATGCTATCTAGGTTGGTCATAACTTTCCTTCCAAGGAATAAGTGTATGGTATTGTGCAAATGGGTGTAGGAAAAAAATAGATAATACAGTAAAATAGAAAGTCACTCCAGGAATGTATAAAGACATAAATTATTGCAGCATGTGTAGGAAAGAAACATATTTTTAATCTTCCATGAAAGTATTGTAAGAAGATAACTTTAGCAAGTTGCATAGTTAGAAAGTAAAACAGGTAATTGTGCAATAATCAAACTGGTAAGCAGGAAGTAGACCGTGATCTGTGAGATGCGGCCCCATTTGCTGAATGCGTAATAATCACCTAATCCCCCCAAGCGATTTTTCAACTCTACCCCAAACAAACCCCTAACAGTACTCCAAAATGGTCAGGGGACCAGAAAAATCCCCCACTGGCCAACTGGAGGGACATTCCTCACTCTGTTACATGGGCACATCTTATTATATCACGTCCTTAGATAACTTTCGGTGGCCTCATTAAAACTTCATAAATATTCTATGAATACATACATTTAACAATAACAGACTGAATTATAGTAAGAACATGCATAGCAGAGCCTCCTGTTATTTAACCTGCAGCTGTCAGTTAAGACTGTTAATCAACAACCTCCTGGATTATGACAAAAATCTTGCTTTATAAAATCTACACTCTAGGCCTCTGGGGCCATTGCCTTCCTTGGCCTGGCCCACCTCTCTCTTAAAGTGTTCTTTCTATTCTCTCCTTTTCTTCAATAAACTCTCTTTCAACAAGAAAGACCCCAAATTCTTCTTTGTATCCTTATCAAGAACTGATGTTCACAGGAAGAGGGATCTCTAGACACTCTAGATAAGAAGATCAGAGAAGTTACTGTATAAGGGATATGAAGCTTCATATTTTCCTGAAGAATATTAGGAAATAACTGAAGTGCTTTAAGGAGGGTGGTGGAACAGTCATATTTGTCTTACAGCTTATTCTTCCATATGAAAAACATACTTTATTAAGCTTACTGAAATATAATTAAAAAGCATCTGAATATATATACTGGCATAACTAACTACATCACCCCAAATGTTCCCTCATTCTCTTCAGCAATCACTCCATAACACCATAGACAAAAATATACTCAAAATCAATTAAAACCCTGAATAAAAGATCAGATACTATAAGACTCTTAGAGGAAAAAAAAGGCAGAACACTCTGACAGAAATCAAAGCAGAATCTTTTTGACCCACCTCCTGGAGTGATGAAAATAAAGACAAAAATTAACAAAAGGGAGCTAATTAAACTTACAAGATTTTGCACAGCAAAGACAACCATAAACAAGATGAAAAGACAACCTTCAGCCTGTGAGAAAATATATGCAAATGAAGTGACCTACAAGGGATTAATCTCCAAAATATACAAACAGTTCATGAAGCTCAATATCAAAAACAAACAAATAAACAACCCAATCAAAAAATGGACAGAAGACCCCAATAGACATTTCTCTTTTTAGCAATCAAATTCACACATCTTCTGCCCCATATAACCAATAATTTACAGTAGCCAAAACTTGAAAGCAACCCAAACAGCCATCAACAAATTGGATAAGCATCTATTTATGCCATGGGATTTTTGTTTTTCATAATGAAAAATGATCTACCACAATGCAGGCAGCAATATAGAAAAATCTCAAGAGTATTAAGCACAAAAGAAGCCAGGCACAAGAAAACACATTTACGTGATATTCCCAAACAGCAAAAATAACTACAGAAAACATCGGCCATGCAGGACTGCTTGAGGTAAGGAGATTGTTTCAATGCTTTGATAAGAAAACCCTTAATTAGTTTAATAGTTTGATTAGGTAATGATAGTTTTTGCGATAAGCAGATATGGAAGGTCAAAATCCCAAACCATAATTTCAGATAACTTTTCCCATTGAGTTTTAGTAACTGTGCAATGGCATGACACATATTAAAGTGTTTATCGAAGTATCTGGCTCTTAGTAAACTAATTTCAAGGGAGGAGTAAGTAGATAGTACTTCAGTACTGTTATCCTATTATTATTTTTTTTTTCTTACCATTTTCAAAAGCTGAGGAAGCAGCTGCTCAGTCTAGAGCCCTTGAGAACTTGGAACACTTCTTGTCTCCTCAGTCTCTGCCCGGTTGGGTGCTGAGATGGCAGGATGATAGGCATGGGCCAGCAGAGCCAGTCACTGGTACTTCTGCTTGGAGGACAGATCAGGCGAGGGGGCAGGAAGGTGGGCACCTCGTGGCCCTTCAGCCTGGCTTTAGTGAAGTGGTTGTCCAGGACAAATTCCTCATTGTCCAACACCCATTTGGGTCTACCTCAGCCAGCTTCCAGACCTTTCCCAGGACCGTACTAGGCAGCACAGACTTCACCATCTCCTACTTGGCATTGGCACTCCTGATCTGGCCACTGAAAAGTGACAGTCTGTAGATTTCATTGTAGGCAGGTTTGTCTTTGTCCACCACCTACTCAGCATCACCAGTATCCTCGCTGGAACCCCTCACCATAGTCATGCCCCAAAAGCTTGATCTGGAGCCATCCAAAGCATGACCCTTCACACAGAGCTGGGTATCACCATCAGTCAAGTGACGTTGTTGACCAGCATATGGTCCATCATATCCAGCAGCTAGGGTTTTAAGGCCTGGAACTTCAGCACAAACTGTCCTCTGGGTCTTGATGACTTCTGAACACTCTTCAGAGGTTACCACTTGAAGAGCATCTAAGAGCAAGATGATGCAGTCCAGATGCTTGGTGAACCACTCCAGGCCTCCACCAAGTCATAATCTCCCCAAAGTGCTATTTCTCTCCAGACAGTACCCCAGGAGGGCCGAGGAGGCCAATGCTGATAGCTGGGCACACATGAGTCAGTTCATGAACACTGAAGATGATGAGCTTGGGAGGGCAGGGGTCCACCAGGGGCTTCTGTGAGCACATTGCAGGACACCTCGTCCTCCTAAGGCTGTGACTGGTGGCAGTGGCAAATGGGTCAGTGGTATGCTTGGCCCCATACTGCAGCCCCATGAAGCCCTTTTTTATCAGGTGCCTTATGAAGGTGGTTTTGCCCATTCTGCACCAGCCTATCAGGAGAAACTTAGGTCGGAGTCATAATCCTCAAGCACCTGCGAGTGGAACTCTTGGGAGCCGTACTGCTCCTCCAGGGACAGCAGATCTGTGGGTACATTGGCCACAGGCCTTGGGCCACCATTTGGAAGAGCTCTGCCTCCTTCTTGTGGCGAGTATGCTAGCCAACCCAGCTGAATGTGCTGCCTGAGACGTAAGAGGCTGAGAACTGGGAGAGGGCACAGAGCCCAGACAGGACCAACGGCATGCCCCTCGACCAGGCAGGGGCAGCTAGCACCGCGCATGCGCACCGTGGGGCCAGCGGGGCGCCTCAGGTGTGGATACTCTGCTGGAGTTGAGGAGTTTTTAAATAGAAGGCTGTAGGATTTTCCCTTAAAAGAACAAGGTGAATTCATCTGCCTGATTTTATATTCTACCGCTTTGGTGCACATTGTGTGATGCCGGGGAAAGGTGTCTTTCACTAATTCATACTATGTGTACTTGAGTGCCCAGAGGCTTCAGTCATTTCAGTGGTCTCTGACTCTTTGCAACCCCAAGGCCTGTAGTGTGCGAGGCTCCTCTGTCCTTGGGATTCTCCAGGCAAAAATACTGGAGTGGGTTGTCATGCCCTCCCCCTACGTACACCCTTCACCAAAATCTTATAGGGCTCAGACGGTAGAGAATCCACCTGCAATGTGGAAGACCCAGGTTCGATCCCTGGGTGGGGAAGATCCCCTGGAGGAGGAAATGGCAACCCACTCTAGTATTTTTGCCTGGAGAATCCCATGGACAAAGGAGCCTGGCGGGCATAGTCAATGGGGTCACAAAGAGTCGGACACGGCTGAGCAACTAACACACATCCCTAGATAGTATAAGTAAGGTATTAAGATGATCACTTTTTTTAAAATGCCCTAAATTAAAATTCTGGAGTTATTAGAGACCATGGAAAATATTATTAAGTTTTTAGAGACTTACTTAATGTTATAAAAATGTAAAACTATAACTAGGTAAACAGCTTTAAGAACTAATTAGTGCTTAGTTGCCTCCGACTCTTTGTGACCCCATGGGCTGTAGCTCACCAGGGTCTTCTGTCCATGGGATTTTCCAGGAAGAATATATCCTTTCCTCCTCCACAGGATCTTCCTGACCCAGGGATGGAACCTGTTTCTTCTGTGGTTCCTGCTTTGGCAGGCAGATTATTTACCACAGAGCCATCTGGGAAGCCCTATATATATATATGAGACAAGTCCTAATTTAGTGCATTTATTTCTTAATTTATCATAATTTACTCTTTGATTTTGATGTTTAATGAACAAGGTTTGGTAACTTACTATTTCAAAGTATTTCTCTTAAAAAGGGAACATGGAATAATGTATTATTAGCCCAGACTCAGACCAGAAAGTGCTTTTACTGTTCATCAGATGGTCTGTCTATGTTGGGATACACATTCCATGTGTATCAAGTTCATTCCATGAACTTCAAGATGTTCAAGTTTAGTTAAATATCAAGGATGGAGTATTCCACAGCAAAGGATCAAATGGTTTGCTCTCTTATAGTTCCAACTAAATTATTCTGTTCTGGAAGAAGCCAATCAAGCAGAATTAACTACTTATAAATATTACTGTCATTTATGAATTTTTGTTTTCCTATCATGGAATACAGTAAAGCTACGAAGTCATAGGTGTTTAATTTTAATATACATTGAAGTTTTATAGCACATGATGGGATTCTTCTTATGTATTTTTGCATTTCCCAGAAATGACTCAGTGGTATTTTTAGTGTGCCCATAAATATCTAATGAACTCTCAATCAACCACTAAGAGAAAAAAGTATTTCCCATTGACCCAAGAGGTTTTTTTCAAGAAATTGAATTGAAAAATTGACAGTCCAATGTGAGTTTGATACAAAATTGAAGATACATTCACATGAAAAATAATAATGTCAAATGCCACTTCATTACAATTTGATTGCATTGAACCTATTCATAAATAAGACTATTGTTCTAAAATTCCTGGAATAACATTTATGCTTTGTTAAAGGTGAAAATGTTCTGAATCAACTCTCAGAACATGAAGAATTATCTTTGATTAAAGTTGTGCCATGGAACTTTCTTTAATGATAGGAATGTTCTATAATTCTGGATTATCTAACCTGATAGTTACTAGCCACAGGTAGCTATTAAGCACTTGAAATGTAATTAGGATAACTGAGGAATTGCCTTTTACATTTGAATTCATCGAAGTTCAAATATAATAGTTCTATGTGGCTAGTGGCTATTGTATTAAGTAGATCAGTCTTAGATTAATAATCGGAGTTACTTCCATGTTGGACAATTCTCCACAAAAGGGATTACCAAGATTTCCCACAAGTTTTTGTAGATAGAATTTGTTCTTATGATATGATGAGAAATTTTATTTTCTGTAAAAGGTATTGAGAATTGGCTTGCATTAACACAGCCTAGCAATCTTAACCAAGAACCAAACCCCACCCCTTCTACCCTTTCCACTTGTATTGACTTTGTCCCTAGATATTCTTGCTCATGAACTTAGGGCTAGGCACCAGTATGTAGATACTGTATTTGATTCAAGGAGATCCTATAAACCAGTATATGATAACATAATTTACTTAGTTACGCAAATAGCTCTTCTCAAAGGAAACACTTTGCTCAGCTGGGTAAGAGGTTTGATTATCAGACAATTTATTAAACAGACAACTTATCAGTTTACTTATTAAGGTCATTTTTTGCCTGTACCTACAGTCCTAAGTTTTTGTGTCAAACATGTTACCAGCACCAATCACCTTATCATAAAAGATTTGCCTTAAACCAGAAGGACAGGGAAGCCAGGGGTATGTAGTCCATTCAGTCACAAAGAGTCAAGACATGACTGAGCGACTGAGCAGCAACAAAGATGGCCCTAGACTCTGATAATCCTATGTACATCTTCCCCTGATATTCCCTTCCGAGATTCACTGAGGCTCAATCAAGATAGTATTCTCCATACCTGTACTGGTCTAAAAACTAGTTTCAGTTCAGTTCAGTCACTCAATGGTGTCCGACTGTTTGCGACCCCATGGATTGCAGTACACCAGGCTTCCCTGCCCATCACCAACTCCCAGAGCTTACTCAGACTCATGTCCATTGAATCAGTGATGTCATCCAACCATCTCATCCTCTGTCATCCCCTTCTCCTGCCTTCAATCTTTCCCAGCATCAAGGTCTTTTCAAATGAGTCAGTTCTTCACATCAGGTGACCGAAGTATTGGAATTTCAGTTTCAGCATCGGTTCCAGTGAATATTCAGGACTGATTTCCTTTAGGATGGACAGGTTGGATCTCCTTGCTCTCCAAGGGACTCTCAAGAGTCTTCTCCAACACCACAGTTCAAAAGCATCAATTAGTTTGCTTAATCAATAAGTTTTCTGGTGACCTTTTAGGGAGTCAATATTGCACAGAGATATTGACAGGAATCCCTAGTTAATAATGATTTAAAATAATGCTTCGTTATTTCTGGAGAGAAACAGAAAAGTTAGTAAAGTCCAGATGTAAAGTTAGCCATGTTTTGTTTCACTCTTTTCTGTAAAATGAGAATATTAGTAGTGCTAATCCCACGTTGTTATAAAGTTTGAATTAATTGATCTATAAGATTCACTTGATTTTCTCCCATTTAAGTCCTGAAGAGATATTGATTGTTTTTAATATTTATCCCAAGAAAGAAATCTCTCATGAAATATTAATATTTTCCCAATAGAGTGAAAAATACCATTAAATGTTTGCTAAGGGAGGATTTATGTATTATTTATATAATAATATTAAATATATATATTAACCATATGTAATTCTATAAAATCACACTGATTAATTATATATAATTTATACATTAGCTATATTATATTACTAATGTAAAAGTTAGAGGCTTTCTATTCATAAGAACATATATATTATATATACATGCATAAATTATAGTTTTTATAGAGAATAAAAAACCTGTTTTAGAGAGTAGAAAGGCTAACTCATTTAACATTTAACTTTGAGTAACAGTCTTATGCTACAATCCAGATAACCAGAAAACTGTTCATTTGTGATTTTAGGTACTGACTCAGGATATGATGACATTCCCCAAAAATTCATAGGAAGAAGGTGTTTCGAATAATGCAGGATTGTACATGGCTCTCCAGTGCCATGAGCAACTACTTTCTTTCCTTTTCAGTAAAATAATTACATGCACAAACTTCTACAGACTTCTTCTATCAGAGAAAAAGTGTCACTAGGAAATACCATATTCAACTTTATATAAAAGTTATTAGTGAATTGTTGAAGAGAAACAAGGGAAACTGTGGAATTAATATACTAAAGACTGGAATTGTACTGACAAACGAGAGCACATTTCAATTAACATTTGCCGATTATGGGAAATCCAAGTTCAGCTTAATTGACACCTATATCAAATCCTTTAGTCCTATAAATTAGCTCCCAGGGACACATAATTCCAGGAAAGTTTAACAGAGCCATCTATAATTGATGTGTTAGCTCTCTCACAGTATGCCAGGGAGTGCATTTAGGTGTCACTGGGCTATTTCAGCACTACTGGAGATGAACAAATTAACCAGCTGTAGATCCAATGGAGTTTCACAAAAGAGTCTATTTTAAGTTGTTATATATTTTGAGAAGATTTAGGATGAATGTATGAGATTAAGGAGTTATACAGGTAATAGTAACAGATTTTATAATACAAGAAACACTATTGCTTATTCAACTATTTTTGTCTATTTATACAAGCTCTTTATCACCATAGAAACACACAATAACTTTATTAAATCATTGTATGCTTAGTGATTGTCTACATAATAACAGGTGTTAACAGCAGAGTCTAACTCTACTTGATATTGTTACTGCAACAAAATATTCAATATTTAATTTTTCAGGAGCAGGCAAAAGCTAGTTTAGATATAAATTTAGAAGAACATAATGCAGATTAAATGTAAGCTCCTATGGGAAGGTAAGTGAACCCAGAAATAAATTAGCTTAAAGCATACGCATATATACATCCTCTTTCACCAATTAACATATATAAGCATTGTTATTGTTTTATTCCTGGAATACAGTTATCATCATCTAAAGAATAAATCCTGTCTACCTAATATGAACATGACAACATGATTGCAACAGTTTACTGTAAGGGAGATGATTGTGCAAAGACACTGGTTTAATTTATTTTTGTATTTGACAAAGTGATTTTCACAAGTAAATTTTTATACTAATTTGATTTATTGTATTTCCAGTAAATATCAATTACAAGAAATATTGATAATATTTGAAGAAAAAACAATAAAAAGGCAAAATAACCCTTGTATGTAAATTAAAATGGTTGAACTATAATCAATAAACTATTTCAAATACCCCATAATTATTCTATGAAATATTATACCAATTGGCAAATCTTTATATTTATTAGCAAATGTAGTCTTTCTGAATATTTTCATATTAGTTTAAGGAAATAATTCCTAGAAATTTTAAGTTTTACCAAATCTATATATTTATGGAATCTTAGAAGTTTTTAAATATGTTTGCTTTTAAGTAGGTAAAAAACATCTAATTAACACATATATTTTTCACACACTGAATAACAATAAAACATAATTGAGTCCAGGGGATCTTCCTGACCCAGGGATCAAAGCCAGATCTCCCGCATTGCAGACAGATTCTTTACCATCTGAGCCACCAGGGAAGCCCTCATAATATATCCACTTGGCTAGGCCAAACTGCTTTTCCCTGAAATCCTTTTCCTACTAATTTCCAATAAAGATGCATCATAAGAGAGATTCTTGTGCATGATACAAGACTCAATCAGTGTGTCTTGGGGATTGATTCCAAGACCCCCAAGGATACCAAAATCCTAGGATACTCAAATAACATGTAAAATGGCATAGTGTTTGCCTATATAACCTATGTACATCCTCTTATATATTTTAAATACCTGTGGACTATTTATAATGCCTAATACAATATAAATGCTATGTAAATAGTTGTAAATACAAAGTACAAAGTAAATAATTACCCATACTGTAAATTCAAGTTTTGATTTTGGGAAATTCTGGAATAGTTTGTCCATCTGTTGTTGGTTAAATTCTTAGAGTCCACGGACATGGAGAGTAGATTGTATGTGAAAGAAATGAAGCAACAACCATTTTATAGATCATTAATTTTTTTCGTTATTGTTGTTTAGTCACTAAGATGTATCTGATTCTTTGTGACCCCATGGACTGCAGTCCATCAGATTCCTCTGTACATAGGATTTTCCAGGCAAGAATACTGGAGTAGGTTGCCATTTCCTCCTCCAGGGGATCTTCCTGACCCAGGCATCGAACCTGCATCTCCCGTTTGGCAGGTGGATTCTTTAGCACTGAACCACCAAGGAAGCCCCAGATCACCCATTCTGCTACTTAACTGCTTGCACATCAAGCAAGACACAACTGCTCACCTCTAAAATATTCCACCTTTCCTACAATCATCCTTCAGCTTCTCTGACTCTTGGTCTAGGTAGATGTGTTCAGGGAAAGATAAAAATGATGTTTAAGTCTATGGTAAAGTACATGGATGCAGCATGAGTTCCCCGGGATGGGGATGAATATTCTGCTGGGATAGCCTATAAGAGCTGAGACAACTGGAAATAAATATGCTGCTTTTATATCCTGGGTGTCTATAGCCTTACCAAATGCCAGCTGTCACCATCAGTAAGCCTTACTTGCTGCAAATGCTAGTAAATGGGATAAACAAATTGATTCTCAGGGAAACAAAGAAAAAAAGAGTCCATATGAGGTCTGGAGTAGTGACCCAAAGCAAATTTGACCCACCAGTGTGTTGAGACATTCTTATTGGCCTTCGGAGCTAATTCACATTGTCAGGTTTATTGAGAATATACACCTGCCTATTGCCACTCTCTCTTACTAGGAACAATAAAATCTACAAATATAAAAGGGGAACAGTAATAGAAAATAAAGATATAGACTAGATTTCACCCAGGGACATAGGATAACACAATTTGATCAGATTATTCAATTATATACTTAATCTTAGAAATAAAAAAAGCACCAGCACAAAGTTCAAGAAAAACCTTTTAAGATTATATTCAGCATCATATTTCACTATCAAATGCTAGAAAGTCTCAAACATCTAGAGGTAGTGTCACATGTGAGTACTTTATTGAGTCCACCACAAGGGGGCGACCAAGGACACACTCATGTTGTAATCAAAACCAAGTTTTATTACCCTGTGAGGACATTCCACATTGGCTCAATGATAAAGAATCCACCTGCAGTGCAGGAGCCACAGGTGATGAGAATTTGATTCCTGGGTTGGGAAGATTCTCTGGAGGAGGACACGGCAATCCATTCAAGCATTCTTGCCTGGAGAATCCCTGGACAGAGGAGCCTGGTGAGCTACAGTCCACGGGGTGCAGAGTTGGAGACAAATGAAATGATTTAGCATGCAGCACATGCCAAGAGAAGGCAGCACAAATGGTCCACAGGAGTGACTCCTCTTTCTTCTGAATCTATGGAGAAATGTGGTTTTACTTCAGCCAGAGGTTCATTATTGTGGCTCACAAATTAACATTTTGCTGGTGGCCTGTCAGTGGTTTCTGACTATAGCAGACTATGGATTTGTTATACACAAATATCCTAGAAAAAAATGAAATATAACTGGTTCTAATTTTATATTGTTTAAAGGTCAATAAATCTAATCATAAATTTCCTACATTTGCATTTTAATGGTAATCTTATATCCAGCAATGGGCTATTCAATTTATGGTTTTAAGGGAATGATGAATATTATCTAAAATATGTTTGCCTGAAGCTTAGAGCTGAAGTTTGAACATCTTTAGCTTGTCTTTTGACTTATGGGACATTTGAAAAACACTTGGAAATTCTGTTACTCTTCAGTTCAGTTCAGTTCAGTCACTCAGTTGTGTCCGACTCTTTGTGACCCCATGGACTGCAGTACACCAGGCCTCCCTGTCCATCACCAGCTCCCAGAGTTTACTCAAACTCATATCCATTGAGCGGTGATGACATCCAACCCTCTCATCATGTGTCATCCCCCTCTCCTCCTGCCTTCAATCTTTCCCAGCATCAGGCTCTTTTCAAATGAGTCAGTTCTTCACAGCAGGTGGCCAAAGTATTGGAGTTTCAGCTTCAGCATCAGTCCTTCCACTGAATATTCAGGACTGATTTCCTTTAGGATGGATTGGTTGTATCTCCTTACAGTCCAAGGGACTCTCTTAGGACACTCTATTGGTTGCTGGTAATAAATGGAAATCTATGGGCATAAGAGTAAGTTGGATTCACATATAAGCTTTAGATATCTGGGCAGGCACATATCATGACTAGAGTTGGATCTGAGTGTATTCAATGGATGTGATGAGTAAGTTAGGAATTTTCCTCATCCCCATTCTGGTTTACATCACTTAACTGATTATTTCAAGAATAGAGAGGACTAGTTTTATTCACTATAATCTGAGTCTCTATCTTTTACAAATTCTGATGTGATGTCTTATCAATAAATCTTCACTTCAAGCAACATAGATTTCCAGCACCGCCTTGTATGGTTTACTACTGCATTATTGCCCAACTATCCATAAGTATGATCGGGATTGACCTCTGTGTACTGCCCTGTGTAAAACAGATAGCTAGTAGGAACCTACTGTATAATTCAGGGAGCTCAGCTTGGTGATATGTAGTGACCTAGATGGACGTGATAGGGGAGAGGGGGAGAGGGAGGTGCAAGTGGGAAAGGATATGTTTATACATATAGCTGGTTCACGAGCTTCCCCGAAGGCTCAGTGTTAAAGAAACCACCTGCAATTCAGGAGATGCGAGTTCAATCCCTGGGTCAGGAAGATCCCCTGGAAGAGGGCATGGCAACCTGCTTCAGTATTCTTATTTGAAAACTCCCATGGTCACACTGGCGGGCTACAGTCCATGGAGTCACAAAGAGTTGGACACGACTGAAGCAACCTAGCACAGAACATAGCTGATTCACTTCCTTGTACAGCAGACACTGGGCTTCCCTAACGGCTCACTGGTAAATAATCTGTTTGCCACTTCAGGAGATGCAGCTTCAATCCATGGGTTGGGAAAATCCCCTGGAGAAGGAAACGGCAACCCACTCCAGTATTCTTGCCTGGGAAATCCCACAGGCAGAGTAGCCTGGCAGGCTACCAGGCTTTGTGACTATGAATTCGCAAAGAGTCAGACATGACTTAGAGACTAAACAACAGCAGCAGCAGTAATTAACACAACACTGTGAAGTAACTATACCCTAATAAAAATACAGTACTGAAGGAGAAAATGGCAACCCACTCCAGTATTCTTGCCCCTATAACCCCATAAACGTTATGAAAAAGCTAAAAAGGTATGACAATGGAAGATGAGCCCCCAGGTTAGAAGGTGTCCAATATGCTACTGGGGAAGAGTGGAGGGCAATTACAAATAGCTCCAGAAAGAATGAAGTGACTGGGCCAAAGCAGAAATGGTGCTCAGTTGTGGGTGTGTTTGGTGGTGAAAGTATAAAGTCTGATACTATAAAAACACTATTGCATAGGAACCTGGAATTTTAGGTCCATGAATAAAGGTAAGCTGGATGTAGGCAAGCAAGAGATGGCAAGATTAAACATCAGCATCTTAGGAATCAGTGAACCAAAATGAACAGAAATGGATGAATTGGATCCAGGTGATCATTACATCTACTACCGTGAGGAACAATGTCTTCCTAGGTGGCGCTAGTAGTAAATAACCCACTTGTCAAGGCAGGAGATGTAAGATACACAGGTTTGATCCCTAAATTGGAGAGATCCCCTCGAGAAGGAAATGGTAACCCACTCCAATATTCTTCCCTGGAGAATCCCTTGGACAGAGGAGCCTGGCGGCCTACAGTCCATGGAGTTGTAAAGACACGAGTGAAGTGACTTAGCACACATGAACATGGGCAAGAATCACTTAGAAAAAGTGGAGTAGCCCTCAGAGTCAACAAAAAAGTCCAAAATGCAGGACTTTGGTGCAACCTCATAAACAACATAATGATCTCCGTTAGTTTCCAAGGCAAACCACTCACCATTACAGTAATGCAAATCTATGCCCCAACCACTAATGCTGAAGAAGCTGAAGTTGACCAGTTTTATGAAGATATACAAAACCTTTAGAATTAATACCAAAAAAAAGTCCTTTTCATCACGGGTGATTACAATGCAAAAGTAGGAAGTTAAAAGACACTGAAGCATGGCAAAGATTAACAGTTTCGTCAAGAAAAACACCCTTCTCCAACAACCCAAGAGATGACTACACATGGACATCACCAGATGGTCAATATCAAAATCAGATTGATTATGTTCTTTGCAGACATAGATGAGAAAAGCTCTACACAGTCAGCAAAAACAAAACCGGTAGCTGACTGTGGTTCCTTATTTCAAAATTCAGGCTTAAAGTTAAGAAAGCAGGGAAAACCACTAGGCTATTCAGTTCAGTTCAGTTCAGTTCAGTTGCTCAGTCTTGTCCGACTCTGAGATCCCATGAATCGCAGCACGCCAGGCCTCCCTGTCCATCACCAACTCCTGAAATTCACTCAGACTCAGGTCCATCGAGTCAGTGATGCCATCCAGCCATCTCATCCTCTGTTGTCCCCTTCTCCTCCTACCCCCAATCCCTCCCAGCATCAGAGTCTTTTCCAATGAGTCAACTCTTCGCATGAGGTGGCCAAAGTACTGGAGTTTCAGCTTCAGCATCATTCCCTCCAAAGAAATCCCAGGGCTAATCTCCTTCAGAATGCCATTCAGGTATGACCTAAATCAAATCGCTTATGAAAATACAGTGGAAGTGATAAACAGATTTAAGGGATTAAATCTGATAGAGTGCCTGAAGAACTATGGACGGAGGTTTGTAATATTGTACAGGAGGCTGTAATCAAAACCATCCCTAAGAAAAAGAAATGCAAAAAGGCAAAATGGTTGTCTGAGGAGGATTACAAATAGCTGAGAAAAGAAGAGAAGCAAAAGGCAAAGGAGGCAAAGGTGATATTTTTATTCTTTATTATTTTAGCAAATTTTGCATATTCATTATTACTTACTTTAAAATACTTTGGCATCCTTTTATCTGCCTTTTCTGGGTTTCTATATTAGTTCTGTAGTAGTAAATAACACAAGAATAATTATCTATTTGTGAAAAAATATTGTTTTTACTATTGCTATGTCAAAAACCATTTGTTGAATAATAATTAGATTAAGCCTTACTTCCAGTGTAAAACAGTAAATAAATAGACTGATTAGATTTAACAACTTTAAGTGATAACATGGAGAGTGATAGTAGCAAAGTAAAAGTATTTAAAACAATAATTAACTCATTTTGCTTAAGCTTAATGACTTTCAATAATATCAGTCTTTTAATAATATCTAATATGTAAGGCATGCTAGATTAAAAGGTACTAGTGAGTATTCTTTTTCTCTATGTCTAGAAAAATGTAATACACAGATCTTCTTAGGTATGTGTCATGTGTGAATATATAGTCAAGGGGCTCATGGACTTTGTTTCCCTTAAACCTGAAATACCCCAAGTGCCAACAACTGGTTATTTATATTAACATGCTCCACTATCATCTCTATTTTATTGTATATCTATTTTATCACATACATTATATATCATATATATAATTGATATTGTATGTATGTGATGTCTCTATGCAAATATCTACATCTGTGCTTACCATCTACTTATCAACTTTATCTTTACATATCACCTATCAATATCTTTTTATCATCATCTATCTAGAGAGAGACAGATGTCTTACATTGAGCTTTAAAAAGTCTCATCATTGATCATGGGGTTTATTCTTTAATTAATGCTATTAATCAACATTTTCTCCATCTTATCCATTTTCCTAATTACCAATTTTATCTTCTCCATGCCTCTCCATTTTATTTTCTAACATCTATTGCCAAATTTAGCATCTTAATTAAACCTCATCATCTTGAGTTTAGGTTCTTTTCATAATGTAATGTCAATTTTCCATACTTTCATCTTTAATCTATTTTTCACAATACCAGCAAAGTTTTATTTTTGCTTCATGTGTCAATGATGAAGCTTGAAACTCTTAGCATATTTACATGGATGTATACCATCTTATATGGATATATAATATCATTTTTATTAATATAATATTTCTCTAAATGCAGTGAATAATTTCAGGAGGGCCAAACTACTTCTATCCTTACTTCTGTGTCTTGGCTTATGCTATTTCATCTGGTTGGAATAGCCTTATCCACTGATGTTCCTTCTTGAACAAAGTCCTATAAATTTAAGCTCTAAAAATATTCATATATCTTGACAATTCATAATTCCCTCTTCTGCACACCCATTGCACTGTGTTCCTTACTCATTTATGGCATTCCTTATTGCACTTTTACATGATTATTTCTTGTTCTCTTCAGTTTCTAAAAAGTACATTAGAGTTCAAAGTTAAACTTAACCTATTTTTTTTTTGCAAGTAAGAAAAAGTATTTTATTTTATTATTTATTTTATTTATTTTATTTTAAATTTTTATTTTTACTTTATTTTACTTTACAATACTGTATTGGTTTTGCCATACATTGACATAAATCCACCACGGGTGTACATGAGTTCCCAAACATGAACCCCCCTCCCACCTCATATCATCTCTCTGGATCGTCCCCATATATGTGTACACCAAGGCACTTCTTGGGGTCCCCAGGAGGCTCAGTGGTAAAGAATCTGCCTGCCAAGCAGGAGACATGGGTCAGGAATATTCCTGGGTCAGGATATCACCTGGAGAAGGAAGTGGCAACCCACTCCAGTATTCTTGCCTGGGAAAGCCCATGGACAGAGGAGCCTGTTGGGCTACAGTACATGGGGTTGCAAAAAGTCAGACACAATTTCACAATTTAGCAACTAAAAAACAACAACAAGGCACTTCTTAGAATATAGTGAGTACTCAAATATATTTTTCTTGAATACAATAATTTGTCTGACAATTATTGAAAAAAAATCTGTTCATATACAAACTATTTCATGTAACCAAACACAGTGAACCTTCTGGAATGCAATAATTTCTCCTTAGCAGTGTGGCTGATCCTATAAAGCATATAATTTTAATGATACTTTTTTATGAAAATATCATATCTAACAGTGAGATGAAACAAGGCCTTAAATTATGATTCTATATACATTTTAGTATAAACTTCTATTCTATCATTAAACTCTATTAATAAACTATGAACTTGAGGAAAGAAGAAATTGATTGTCCATGTGACGATATACATTCATTTTCCAGAACTTGATATTACTATATTAAAGGCAGTTGTTACACTTTTCAATATCACTGAGTTTGTCTGACAATCAATAACATTTAAAATTGCTATCAACCCAGCATGTGCCAACTTGGCTGCCGTACTTGATGGTGTGACTGCCCAACTGTAAACTCTCAACAATTTAGTCAACAAACTAAGAAACAGTGAAAGCAGGCACATGAGCCCTATTCATTGTGTGAAAACATTTACTTTCAGGAAGTATTGATTAAGAACAAGCATCAAAACATAAAAATGGATGTCAACAACTTGGAAAAATATTAAAGACTGTTGGAAGAAAATCCTTAAAGAGAAAACAAACTTTTTAAAAAAATGCTATACTCTCTTTATTGGAGAATAAAGAGTTGCTGCATAACTCTTTATTGGAAAGAGATGATTATATGTAGAAATAGTATGTATCTATGGCTTTGACTTACAAAGTGATTTAGAAAAGTCAGACTTCATCAAGAAATTTTAAAAACCTTAACCATTTTATGGGCTTCCCTGATAGCTCAGTTGGTAAAGAATCTGCCTGCAATGCAGGAGACCCCGGTTCTATTCCTGGGTTGGGAATATACCCTGGAGAAGGGAAAGGCAACCCACTCCAGTATTCTGGCCTGGAGAATTCCATGGGCTGTATAGTCCATGGGTTGCAAAGAGTCAGACACGACTGAGCCATTTTATCTTTTCATTGACCATTTATTTAAATTTAAAATGTATTCTTATTATCTATATCTATATACATTTAAAATATCTTTTTAATATGAACATTTGTTTAAAAAGGATATTTTATACTGGATAATATATGGTGATAATATCACAAACTTATTAAGCACTTATCAAGCTATCTATTAATGGTTATATTCCAGACTATAGCTGACATGAGTAACAGTTATTTAAACCAATTACTATACATATAGTATATATTCATATACATATATAACACACTTGCACAAACTAACAGCTAAAAGATATACATGTACACACAAACATAAATGCATAATATAATTCTTATTTTACTAAAAATTTGTCTGAGAAAGGTGATAGTTTTTTTTGCAGTTTCTACATGTCTATATCCTTGTTCTTTAATTTCAGAATTATATTTACCTTTAAAGATTGCCCTTCAGGCTCAATGTTTATTTTAATAATTGTCTTTTCAAATTCTAATAGCAAAATCAAACATTTTGGGTAGTTTAATTTTCATTTTCTTGACTTCAGTGACACCTAAAAAGTTTTGTGTATTTTTTATTAATTTTTTCTAAATTCCCTATTGATTCCAATAGGTTTTGGAGAAGATTTACTCTTTAATCAGAGTCTAACTCATAGCTTCATTTTTTTTCTATTGACTTAGGGCTAAAAATATTACTGCTAAAGCTTAGGCATAAACTATGGGGGGAAATGTCATGATATTTATTATGTATTTTCAGGAATATTCAGTTTTTTAAATTATGTTAATTTATCTATTTATAGATATGTATTGGCAAATTTTTATAAAGTGTCTATTTGAAAAAATATAGAGAGAATTTTATACTTTATAGAAGATAAACGAGGATCCTTTTACAAGTGAGAAATTTTAATGTTGAATTTGTTCATTGTATTATCTTTAAATAATCCAATATACCACTCACAATAATTTCAGAGACCCTCTGGGCTCTAGCTCAATTTTTTGATTCATTGCTATAAAATCTGCAGTGGTTTGTTTCTCATTTGGGGCAGAAATTGCCCCTTTGTTCTCCAAACCATTTTTTTTTTTTCCTGGACAGAGCCATACTTCACTTCTAAGGCTGTCCACAGCTAGTATGGTCATGTGACTCAGTTTGTGGCAAGTTAAGTCAGAAATTACAAAGGTCATTTCTAGCCCTGGCCAAATATTTCCCATGTGTTATCTCTACCTCCTTTATTAGACACGCTGGCTGAAATCAAAGGATTCAGAATTCTAAAGCAGGGTAGACCAAATTGCAGGGGGCCCTAGGTACCTGAGTGACCTTTAGCAAGACCACATACTCATCAGACACACCCATTTTCAACTCCCATGACAAAGAAAGATACACCTTTTTATCAATCAATGGATTTAGGGGTTAATGTGTAAAAACAGGCTTCCAGGGTGGCACTAGTGGTAAAGAACCTGCCTATTAAGGCAGAAGATGCAAGAGACATGGGCTCAATCCCTGGGTCGGGAAGATCCTCTGCAGGAGGGCAGAGCAACCCACTCCTGTGTTCTTGCCTGGAGAATCCCATGGACAGGGGAGATTGGCAGGCTACAGTCCATAGGGTTGGAAAGAGTTGGACATGACTGAAGCAACTTAACATGACACAGCATGGGTATAAAAACAGTCACTCCAAAAACATGATATCTTGTCTTCTATCTGACCATGGGGACATGGTTGAACTGTATTTCTACTCAGTCAGTGACATTCATTGTTCAACTATCTCCTGATCTTCTCCACAATTGATTCCAGCTGTGGTCATTCCATATTCTTATATGGCCTTGAGATTCTTCCCCTAGATTTTTAAATGTGACATGAACATTGTAATTGAAATAATTTATAGCATTTTGGGGGCTTCCCTGGTGGCTTAGATGGTAAAAAATCTGCCCACAATTCTGGAGACTCTGGTTCAATCCCTGAATCAGGAAGCTTCCCGGAGAAGGGAATGGCAACCCACTCCAGTATGCTTGCCTGGAGAATTCAGTGGACAGAGGAGCCTGGTGGGCTATAGTTCATGGAGTCACAAAGAGTCAGACATGGTTAACGACTAACACACACACACACACACACACACACACGCACGGCATGTTTATAATAGAAAGAAACTTTATATGCATAATGCAAATGTAATTATAGACACAGTATTTGTTAATTTTATGTGTCACACTGAGTGGACCACAAAGTGTCCAGACATTTCTTCAAACATTTTTCTAGGTGTTTTTGTGAGGGTGTTTTGGATACAATTATCATTCAAATTGGGAGAGTGGAATAGATTGTTTCTGTAATGTAGATGAGCCTCATTTGTTGATAGCTTAAAAAATGATAATTAAAAAGCTTACCTTCCTCTAAGTAAAGAATTCTTTCTGTCTGATAGTCTTTAAATCAGATGATTGGCTATTTTCCTGACTTCAAATTTGAACTGAAACACTGGCCTTTCTTATGTCTCCGGCTTTTGGACTGGAACTGCAACATTGTCTTTTCTAGTTATCAACCCTTCTGACTTAGATTGAAACTAATCCATCAGCTCTCCTGGATTCAGCTAGCTAACTCACTCTCCAGATCTCAGATATCTTTGTTACTAGGAAAAGGCAAAATACATATACATATACATATACATATACATATACATATACATATACATATATATATAACTAGAAAGCATTAAATGAAAAGAGCAAATGATTTTTTTAAAGGCAGCTATTTATAGAACTGGACATTGGGATGGATTGAATCCTATCAACAGCGTAATAAGGAAGAAAATAAAGTTCTTTTAGTACTGAAATGTTAAAATCACTGTGAAGATCTAAAATTTTTAGGCTACTGAAGAAAATCAAGTACTTTACTAATTAGCTTCCTTAAACAAAGGAAACTATTAGTAAAAAAGAGAAACTAAGAAGAAAACATTTTCTAAAACATCATTGGTAGAAATATGCTGCTTAATTTTTTTTATTTAAAAATGTCAAGAGTTTAATATTATATTCAACAGAGTATCAAACAAAAATCTGTTTATTTCTAATTCTATCATTTGACAAGTGTTGATTTAGTGTCTACTAAATGATGGATACTGAGATTATAACAATTATGAGACAGAAGACTTGGTTTCAAAGGCACTCAAAATTTGGTGAAGCAAAGTCCTGTTTTAAATATAGTAGCAAAAGTAAAGTGTTATAAAAAGTATAATTCCAAATTATCATAGTGACATAAAATAAAGAGGGAAACTCAGCTAATCTTGGGAAAGACATTAAGAGAGGTTAAGAAAGGCTCCCTCAGTGGCGATTACTTGTGTGGAATCTGTTAGTGTAAAGTGTCAGTTTGATAGACCAAGACTCAAGAATATGGGCTTCTCTGGTGACTCATATGGTAAAAAGAATATGCCTGCAATACGGGAGACCTGCATTCGATCCCTGGATTGGGAAGATCCCCTGGAGAAGGAAATAGCAACCTGCTCCAGTATTCTTGCTTGGAGAATTGCATGGACAGAGGAGCCTGGCAGGCTAAAGTCTATGGGATCACAAAGAGTTGGACATGACTGAGCAACTTCCACTTCTTCTTCTTCACACAGTGTAGATCAGAAAAAAAGGTAGTAGAAGAAAATACAGACGTGAATCAGTACATTTGGGAGATCATAAACTCTGATGCTGGGAGGGATTGGGGGCAGGAGGAAAAGGGGATGATAGAGGATGAGACGGCTGGATGGCATCACCGACTTGATGGACATGAATTTGGGTAAACTTCGGGAATTGGTGATGGACAGGGAGGCCTGGAGTGCTGCAATTCATGGGGTTTCAAAGAGTTGGACACGACTGAACTATACTGAGCTGAACTGAAATTGTGGGTAAGAATGCAGATTTGAAGGAGAGGGTGTTAGTTGCAGTACAAAGGTAAAAATGTACACAGTGAAAGAGTTAAAGTTAAGACAGGCAGTCCAAGGACCTTTAAGGAGGAGAACATTCTCACTGGTGCTTTCTTTAGACCTTGTGCAACAATGTATCTTGCCCAAGAACTGGCCTTTCTTTAGGTCAGGAACTAATGATCACACACCACAATGCCTTACTCATGAAAATGCTTTTCTTAGGCTCTATGTTAATGATTATAATTGTAACAAATCTTGCCTGGGAACCTGTTTCTCAAGACTTATACCCAGATTACACAGCAACAGTATATCTCACCCAGAGATGTTGTCTGGAACCTGTTGTCTCTGGCTAATCTTGTGCCAGTTATCTCAGGATGTATGCCTTGGGAAAGGATCTGGTGGAACTCTTAAAACGTTGAGGTATTCTTTTTATCTATTCTCAGCAGCTAGTTGAGAAGTATATAAGGTCCCGCTTAAACTACTGAGGTGGGTACTCTTTCTACCCACCTCTGATGTCTATGTCAGGAGCTTTCTGTTCTGTCACTTTAAATAAAATTTTGCACACAAAGCTCTGAGTGACTGAGACCTGTCTTTGGTCCGGGAGTTAACTGTCCCTCAGAGACTACTAATCTGGCAGACTCATTCACCATAAGATATCATCTTGGGGGCTCATCCAGGAACTTCAGGGTAAGGACGCTTGGAGCTCTAGTTCTATGTTCTCCTAGTAAATACGTTCTCTACTTTACTAACTGTATGGTGTGTTTGTGTGAGTGATTGATCAAAAGCCAGAGGTGCATAAAACAAGTGTGAAGCAATATTAGAGCCCAGCTTTGCAGTTCTGTGGTGTCTCATAATGACTGAGGGCAGTCCCAAAAGGGGAGCCTGTCAGGGGTTTATACCAACCTGCCAATGCCAAGAAGCGCCCAATGTCCCTGCAAGGGGAGTGACCAGAAATGGGTGAAGCATGTGGACCAAACTTTCCTTTCTTGGTCACCTTTTCCTGGTCTCTTTAATCATTTCGTAAATGCCTGGGAATTGAAATGACTAATCTAATCTATCGAATCATAGATTTTCAAGGGACTTGCAATCCATGCTGTTACTATGTACTATTATTGAGACCCCACATTTGGATTGACAGTCCTGAAGCACCTAGTCTTGCTAGAAGCCAAAAGTTACACCTGAATTGTCTTTTCATGCACTTCATAGAGGAGCACGTTCGAGAGCTGGGTGGACCTCTGGCTCCAGGAATGTCTCTCAGGGTAGAAGTTGCTCTCTTAGCTGCCTACCTCAGCAACCTGTAAGTGAGTCCTTGTAACAGCCGTACCTCTGGTCTATATGAATGGAGGCACTGCTGGCAACTATGAGATTTCTGAGGACACAGGTCGGGAATCCTAAGATTTGGTCAGGTTAGAAGTGCAGTGGACGTCTTCCTTTGGTAACACTGGCTCTTGGTGGACCAGAGGAGGCTCTCCAGTGGCTTTTGTCTCAACTCCTTTGATATTCTTTCTGTGGAATCTGTGGAAATGAACTGGAAAGATTAGCTATAATAGCTTGAGAACAAAAATCACTTGTTTTTTCCTGGGTGGCTGGCCCTTCACCACCTCTTTTGCTATCATATATCACCCCAAGTGGCATCAGAGGAGGAACAGAAATCAGGCAAAGGTTCTAATGGTGAGGAATTGTACATCAGTCTGGGATGCCATCAGGTCTACCTCTGGTGCATGTCTACCCTGCCTCAGTGGTAGAATGAGGAGGGATGGTAATGAGACAACTGCATTGGTAAAAGACAGGTTAACTCTAGCCAGGGAAGGAAGCTTAGTTGGAAGACCTGTCTCTACCCTATCTATAGCAAGGAGGAAAGCCTCCAATGGAAAACAGCCTTGGCACTGGGCACGGCTTTTTTCTCTCTTACAGATGAGACTTAGCGGTTCCAGAACCACCCCCTTTGAATTGTATCTTGAAAATATAGGATAAGTTTGATCCCAAGAGCCTAAAAATTCCCTTATATACGGCTTTCTTTGCTTTATGAGAAGACCTCACCTTCGTAGAGAAACAGTCCCTGTTGGGACAACATCTCATCAGTCAATCTACCCCGGTCATCAGAGCCAACTTCAATACTCTCTGGTTTGAAAATTTTAGCTATGAAACTATGAATACAAATGGGAGAGATGACATTTTTGACAGTGAATGGCCATGATATTCTTTAGACTCCAGAAAAAAATTGGTTACAATGAAATATTTTTGAAATTACAAAACTGGTTCTTTTTGCACATGCAATTAGGAAAGAACTGTCTTGTTAAAATACTTTTTTTTTTGGAGCTTTGATCCTGCATGAGAAACAAAAAACATATCTTAGAAAAAACCTGAAGTTAACTCTTATCATGTCCTTGAGGTACACAGCCCACTCTATCTGTAACTCCAGCTACGGGAAAATTGGTAGAACTTCAGGTCAAGGGGATTAAAAAAAAAAAAAAAAAGCAAATAGACATTTTAAATTTCAAGTGGAAAACTGAGGTTTCTGTCTGTCCAGATTTGTGTGTTGTCTCAGTGTGTGTCTCCATCCTTGTACAACATTGCTGAAGCCTAATTGGTCAATGAGCTCTATTTAATTGGCCTAAAAAAAGTAAGCACTTACAAATCAAAGAGTTCTAAATTGAAAGAAGTTAAATAAAATGAATTTCAGGCTTGTGTGAACAGGGAAATATTCACTATTAAATTGATACCTGGTATTGATGTTTGTCTATTGATCTAATTAACATAGACATGGTGAAGATACTTTTACAAATGACATAGCTTCGGGTGACTTATGTTTACCAATCTAAAAAACAATAATACAAAGCTCAGTTCATGGTTGCCAAAAGAAAGTAGGACATGTGTTTTCAATAAAAAGGTGTAAGGCATGGAATTACATTCTAATAAAGAAAAAAGGAAGTAAATCTGAACTTCCATGTGTCTGTTCTATGAATGGGCAAATAAAGTGATGAACACAAAAAGTGTAAAAAATGTTGGTGGAAGTGAAGAGAGTTTTGTGCATGATATAAGTTTCTTAAGGCATTAAACTGCCTTTGATATCTTTGTTACTTTGATTAAGTGAATAACTATTGTTTCACAGTGAATATAAGCTGTACCAATCTAGAATTTGATTTTCCATTCCTGTTAAGGCTTTTGTGATAGCTCAGCTGGTTTAGAATCTGCCTGCAATGCGAGAGACCTGGGTTCAACCCCTGGGTTGGGAAGATCCCCTGGAGAAGGGAAAGGCTACCCACTCTAGTGTTATGGCTTGGAGAATTCCATGGATAAAAGACAAACTTTTCTTGGAATGTGGCTTTTGATAACAGACTATGGCACACATAAACAAAGCTCATTCTGCCTTTACAAAAATTAACCCCTCATCAGGGAATTTAAGATGGATAAACATTGGCTCTAAAGCAAACAGTCAGGGCTATAGGAAAGCCAAGATGGCCACCTGGCTTTTCCTGGCTCCCTGACAAACCTCACTTTTATTCGATAAGATAAAGCCTTTTCTGACTTTAGGGTCAATATCTCACAATGGAGAAAAAATGGTTAAAATGTGTTTTCTACAATCTCCAGTTATTGGGGCACCCACTTTACTGAACAGGTCATACAGACATTGGCAAAAAATAATCATGAGCTTATTGGAGACTGTTGTTTCACTGATGTCTTTGGTCATTGGGAAGGGATGGCGGAACAAAGGGGATTAGTAATATGAGATTGAATAGACTGCTAAATACGACTACAATTTTTATGACTTTTTATTTAATATATTACTGGCTTCTAATCTTTGTTTTCAAATATAAAGGAGCTCTTCTTAAGTTACTGATTATTTAAAACAATTTAGTAATTTACACCTGTGGGTAAAATTAGAACATTTTTCTTTTCTCTCTGCTGTGTCCCTCCAGAAATTGGAGATGCTTGGGTTTTGAACAGCCTCATCAAGGTAAAAAAGACTGTCTCCTGACATATATAGAAATCTGAAAAGATACTGGGGAGCTCTAAAAGAAAAATCCACCCAACTGATGTCAGGTCTATGGCATCTATTATATTTCACTGAATATTAAGTTCTAGTTTTGTTAATTAAGGTCTGTATTTACTAAGGCTCACTTCTGAGACAGTTCCTTGTGGTTATGTTACATTGCTAAGAGGTTTAATTAAGTTATTACAAAGGACACTTTGAGTTTGTCTCTAAAGATTGTCTCAGTAACCTGTCTTTGAATAAAGATCAAATGCTCCATGGTCTACAACCATGAGATTAACAGCAGGCTATAGTCATTTAACAAGCTAAGTCAGATGACCTGAGGATGTCACTGGGCTATACCTAATGGAAGTTCTTAACTTCAGTTCTTACTTATGGTTTTACTATTACTGCTAACTATATTGTTTTCTATATTGCCTGTTTCAAGAAGTGTTGTCCCTTACACTGAGTGACAGAGCCACTGATAGAATTATGGTGTCCAATTCCATATGAGATCCATAATTGTAATGGTGTGACTCTGCATATGAGAAGAAGCAACAAGAGGGAATATTTTCCTGGACCAAGAGACTATTGAGACAGGTGCGGTCCAGAGAATTTTGCTACTCACAGGGCCGAGTCCAATAATAGCACATTGACTGGCCTACCAGTGAAATCTTCGAAAAAACTGGGAATGAGCCTTCCCAGCACCATGGGACAAGATGGTCATGAAATGGCCCCCAAACTGTGGTCAAACTCATGGCCATAAAGGGGCCTTGCAACTGGAAACTGGCACTTTCAAGGATTAAATAATGGACACTACAGCTGCTGACCTTCAACATCTCCTGAGTGAAATTCAGGACGGAAATCAGAAATTAGGCATTCACTCTGTGCCCTGGAAAAATGGACAAAACAGGCCTTCAGATAGTTAGATATTTTCAGGTAAAGATTTTCTTTAGCCCAAATTCTTGCATCTTCTCATACCTAGAAAAATGCTAAAATTGTTAATGGTGACAACTACTTTGGCTTATATATTGATACCACAATGAGAGGCTAAAGCCTACTTGGACAAACTTAGACAACTGCCTACATAGCTATAAGTCTCCCGGAAACAGCTGTCTACATTGGGGTTCAGACTCATTCTTCTAAAAAGAAGTGATAAGGTTTATTTTGTCTGTTAAGGTTCAGGATTTGTTATACCTACATTCGAAATGTAAAAGAACATGCCAAATGGCTCCATTCTTATTAACAGGGCAACCCAAATTAGGATCAAAATTACTACCAAATGTAACCTGATACTTTCTCTTGCTTGGACTGTTGATTATGATAATTCTTTTACTGATATTTGGTCTCTGCATTTTAATCTACTTGTCTAGTTTCTTCTTTCTAAAGGATACAAAGGCTTCCCAGACCAAGTAACAATGATCTGGAGATTCTGGTCACTCTTCAAAATGGACTCCTCTGATATTCCAGATACAGATATCTGTTCTGTTCACAGGTACAATCTTCATTTACAAGCCCTCCTTTGTGGAAATCTATCTTGACTGTAATAATTGTAGTCATCTTATCCTTGCTGTTTGCTTCCTATATCTGTAACTGTATAATGAATTTTGTATCTAAGTGGCTTGGGCATTTAAGCTACAAGTGATTGTTCATGCCCCTGCAGTTTCTACTGCCTCCTCTATTACTCAGGGCCCCTGGATCAGAGACCCTCAATATGAGGATAAGGAAAATATGTTGCCTCAATAATTTAGGGTCTGCCCCTCTTTCCAGCAGGGAGAAGTTATGGAACAATTTCCACCTCTTTCCCTGGCAACCATATTCTCCTAAAAGCAAGAGGAAATGAAAGAGTTAAAGCTTAGGCAGGCAGTCCAAGGCCCTGTAAGGAGGAGGCAAGCATTCTCATTCATGCTTTCCTTGAGCCTTGTGCAACAATGTATCTTACCAGAGAACTGACCTTTCTTGAGGTCAAGAACTAATGATTACACAGTATGATGTTATACTCATGGAAATGTTTTTCTTAGGCTCTATGTTAATGATTATAATTTAACAAATCTTGCCTGGGAACCTGTATCTCAAGACTTGTAGCCCTAACAAAAAAAATTAAAAAAAAAAACACCACAATAACAAAAAAAGACTTGTAGCCCTGATTACACAGCAATGGTATATCTTGCCCAGAGACGTTGTCTGGAACCTGTTCTCCCTGGCTAATCTTGTGCCAAAGTTATCTCAGGATATATGTCTTGGGAAAGGGCCTAGTGGAACTCTTACAACGTTGAGGTATTCTTTTTATCTATTCTTAGCAGCTAGTTGAGAAGTACGTAAGATCCCACTTAAACTAGTGAGGCTGGTACTCTTTCTACCCACTTCTGATGTCTATGTCAGAAGCTTTCTCTGTTCTGTCACTTTAAATGAAATTTTGCACACAAAGCTCTGAGTGATTGAGACCTGTCTTTGGTCCTGGAGTTAAATCTTCTTCAGAGACCATGAATCCAGCGGCACCATTCATTGTAAGCAATCAATAGGCACCAGTAAGTTTTTTATGTGTTATATTTAGAAAACACCTTTTTTTTTTTTTTTTTTAACTATCCATTCATGCTGTCCTATTCTTCTTCCTGGAAGTAAATTTCTTCAGTCAGCAAACTATAAAACCATGGACCACAGGGATAGTTTGTTTCTTCCCTGAATGCAAATAAGAATGTGTTTAGCTCAGTTCAGTTGCTCAGTCATGCCTGACTCTTTGTGACCCCCACAGACTGCAGCACGCCAGGCTTCCCTGTCCATCACCAACTCCCAAAACTTGCTCAAACTCACGTCCATAGAATCGGTAACACCATCCAACCATTTAGTCTTCTGTCACCCCATTCTCCTCCCGCCTTCAATGTTTCCCAGCATCAGGGTGTTTTCCAATGAGTCAGTACTTCACGTCAGGTGGCCAAGGTATTGAAGCTTCAGTTTCAGCATCAGTCCTTCCAATGAATATTCAGGACTGATTTCCTTTAGGTTTTTTTTTTGTTGTTGTTTTAGTTTTTTATTTTTTTAATTTTAAAATCTTTAATTCTTACAGGCGTTCCCGAACATGAACCCCCCTCCCACCTCCCTCCCCTGGTTTGATCTCCTTGCTCTCGAAGGAACTCTCCAAGCAAGTGTTACCTTGTAGTGTTCTAGGCATTAGCTTGGATTGCAATATTGACTAATCATATTTGAAATTAGCTAAGGAAAATTTAAGAGGGTTTTCTTGTTTTTAAAAAGAAATAATTGGTTTATCTAACACTGCCTGAATTTCTGAATCCCTTTAACTCCTTTCAGTTTTGCTTGAAATAAGACAGTAATTTTTCTGAACTCTTTTTTGTCTAACCTTGATAAAAATTTGCAATGACTTTGAGCACTCACTATTCTATTTAGCTTTCCAGCCTATTCACCTAGAACCTACAATGTTTTCTTTTTTAAAAAATGTCATCCATTTTTTAAAAGCCAGTTTATCACTGCATAATATGTGACACCATCTTTTTAGTGTCTGAAATTAGCCTCCTCATTTTTGGATCTTACTTTCTAAGCCATTGCCAAATATTTAGACATTTCACAATTATAACACTAAGTTCCTGATACCAATATTCTAAGTTAGTAAGCAGGAACATCATACTGTAGGAATAGCAACAATAACAATAGTCTCAGTGGATTTATATAACAAAAAATTTATTTTCTATAAATACCCCATGTCACATGTAGGTTGGCAGGGGACTCTGGCAAATTAATAATTCTGGGTCACTGGATGTTGGAGAGTTCACTAGCTTTTAAATGTATCACATGGGACAACCTCCTCCATCATAGCAGTAGAAAAAGGGGAGTAGTTAATGATCAATAAAGATTTCTCTGACATTTGGATTTGAAAAAAGTTTCAACCTGTATTTCATTCACCAGAACCTTTACTATGGACTAGAAAATTCAAAACAGGAGGATATCTCTTTTTCTGTTTTAATACAAATTTTGTATGTATTATTAATATTGAAAGTGATTTTAGAGAATTCCCTGGCAGTCCAGGGGTTAGGACTGAGCACTTTCAATGCTGAATGCCTAGTTCAATCCTTGGTTAAGGAACTAAGAGCACAAGCTGTGTAATGTGGCCAAAAGCTTTTTTTTTTTCCTTTTTTTAAATATTTATGTTTATTAACTATTATCTTCATTTCTGTATATCTAGGGTGTTTTTAATTATTGAGTTTTTCATTTTGTATCATCTTTGTAATGTGCCATATGCATAATACACTGAAAAAAAAAAAGAAACTGATAGTGAAAGTCGCTCAGTCATGTCCAACACTTTGCAACACCGTGGACTATACAGTCCACAGAATTATCCAGGCCAGAATACTGGACTGGGTAGCCTTTCCCTTCTCCATGGGATCTTTTAGCTCCTAATTATAAATGTGTGTTTTGTTTCAAATTCTTACCCGAATATAAGGACTTCCTAGGTGGCTGAGACCATTAAGAATCTACCTACAATGCGGAAGACCTGGGTTCGATCCTAGCTTGGGAAGAGCCCCTAGATCTTCAAATTCTTGTGTTTATACTTTTTTTCTTTGTATTTTTTATTATTGAATAGTACAGGTCATGAACTAGAAAACAGTAGTTATATTGGAAATTCCTGCTTCCTTTCTTTTTTTTTTTTTTTTTAGGTTTAATTCTTTTTTTTTTTTTTAATTTTTAGTTTTTTATTTTTTAAATTTTAAAATCTTTAATTCTTACATGCATTCCCAAACATGAACCCCCCTCCCACCTCCCTCCCCAGAACATCTTTCTGGGTCATCCCCATGCACCAGCCCCAAGCATGCTGCATCCTGCGTCAGACATAGACTGGCGATTCAATTCACATGATAGTATACATGTTAGAATGTCATTCTCCCAAATCATCCCACCCTCTCCCTCTCCCTCTGAGTCCAAAAGTCCGTTATACACATCTGTGTCTCTTTCCCTGTCTTGCATACAGGAATATATTATTGAACTATCCACTGAAGGTGCTACCTTTGGGGTACAAGCATCTGTGCAATGATGTGTAATGCAACCTTCCATTTTGTTGCCTCCAGATTGTTATTTCTTCCATCCCCAATTCATGCCTAATTAAAATTCAAAAATATAGACCACAGGGATAAACAAGAAACACGGAGGGAATTGACCCTTTCAATGCTACCTAAATCTCAAGACGTCATTTTCTTTATAGTACTTTTTGGCTTTATAGCACAGCCTAATTTTAAATTATTTATCTTCTTATCTTTAATTTTTTTAATGTAATCCATAGGCAGGAATGCAATTTTCTATTATATTCTCCAAGCCTTTGACTCTTTTTCATTTTCTTACTAGTGCTTTTTGAAAAACAAACTATGCTAATATCAATAAATTCTAATTTACTATGAGTTTTTAAATGGTGTTTTCAGTGTCATGGAGAAAATATTTTCAACAAACTTCAAGGCACGAATGTTTTTTTCCTATATTAATTCTAGAAAATTTATGGTTTTAGGTTTTAAATTTAGGTCAATGATCTATTTTTTGTTAACCTTTTTGAAGTCGTGTATGTGTTGTAATTTTTTTCTTAATGTGTCTTTGAGAATTTTCCAGCACTATTGAAGAGATTAACTTTTTTCCCATTGGATTTGATTCCACTGAATCTCAATCAACATGTATATATAGTACTATTTCTGGATTCTCCGCTCTTTTTTATTGATGTATTTGACAATACCTACTCCAACTACATTATTGTGATTAATGAAACATTACTGTAGGTCTGGGCATCAGATAGTTAACATTGTGAAACTTCCAATTCTGTTCTTTTTCAGTATCTCATTGGCTATTGTAATTCACTGTCATTTCCAGAAGCTTTAGGCCTTTGTTCTAAAGGAGAGATGGGGAGAAGAATCTGAGTTCCACAGTGGCCACTGTTCACTCTGCCTCCCTAACCCTCACTCAAATCCTGCAGCAAGAGTGAGACTTTCTCCATTCACAGATATTGAGTGAATGTCTGCTATTGTCCTTGGAAAAGAGCCTGGGAGAGGTTGGAAATTTCTTCAGTGTATATGGCTTTAAAGGGTTCTATAATATTTCCCTAGTCACTTATACTGATTAAACATTTTCCAGAATTCTTCTTGCTAGTGGCTAGCAGTAGCAGAACTAAGCTAGAATCATTTCTGTTTAGAAGTACCCATCTTTTCTTAGGTTTCTGGTTAGCCGGTCACCTTTGACATTGTATTTTTTATGGAAACAAGAAAATTTGAATTGGCTGATTAGGGCTTCCCTAGTGAATCAGTGGTAAAGAATCCGCTTGCAATGCAGGAGACACAGGATACATGAGTTCAATTCCTGGGTCTGGAAGATCCCCTGGAGGAGGAAATTAATTTGCTGACTGTCTAGTGTTTTTTTGTGTGTTGGTTTGCTTTTGTTGTTATTAAGAGTAAAATTAATGCTGTTTCAAACTTTTTACATTCTACATGGAAATCAAAAGTCACATAGTCATTCAGCTAGATTTTGAAGATTTTTCAGCATTGAAGGCACTTGTTTCCAAAATTCAGATTAGTTTCCCTCCTTCTGGTTTAGTGGAATGGTAAAAATCTCCACCCAACACATATCTTATTAGAGCTGAGCTTTTCCCAGACTCCTTGCAAGACTAGTAATGACATTGCTATTCAGATACAAGGGACTAGAAATAGGCAAATTTGCAATGACCCTGGATAAGAAAAAGTTCAGACTCTTAATGAGGAAAGTGAGAATATAGATGAAAAGAAATGGTGGATTCAAAAAGCAATAGAGAATTAATGACATTTATTTATGAGGTACTTAAGTAAATGATGAAAATAATACCCTTTTTTTTTCTTTGTGTGACTGTGGAGAGTGTGAAAGTCTTGCTTATAGCAAGTTATACAAGTGAAGTAAAAAATTTGGGGAAGAAGACAAATAGTAGACATTATCTGAGCTCTTTTTTTGTGTGTATGAACTAAGCTGCTGTTTTTCAGAGGTATTCCTTAATCTTTGCCATTAGCCTTTATTTTTAAAATTTTTATTTATTTATTTTTGGCTGTGCTGGGTCTTCATTGCTATGTGAGCTTTTGTCTAGTTGTGGTGAGCAGGGGCCACTTTCTAGTTGTTATACCCAGGCTTCTCATTGCAGTGGCTTCTCCTACTGCAGAGCACAGACTCTAGGATGCACGGGCTTCAATAGTTGTGGCACATGGACTCAGTAGTTGCAGCTCCCAGGCTCTAGAGTACAAGCTCAATAATTGTGATGCACAGACTTAGTTGCTCCACAGCATTTGGGAATCTTTGTGGATGGGGGATTAAACCCCTGTCTTCTGCATTGGCAGGTGGATTCTTTACCACTGAGTCACCAGGAAAGACCTAAATATTTATTGCTTTGATCACATTTCACAGATTGGCAAATTCCGTTTTAAGGGAATTGAGTAGCAATAATACTACATGGCAGAATAGAGAACACACAGTAACACTTGCCAAGATTTGTAATCCTTGACACTTATGACGTTTTGAAAGTGAAAATGTTAGTCATTCAGTCATGACCAAATCTTTTTTTTTTAATTTTAAAATCTTTAATTCTTACATGCATTCCCAAACATGAACCCCCCTCCCACCTCCCTCCCCATAACATCTTTCTGGGTCATCCCCATGCACCAGCCCCAAGCATGCTGCATCCTGCGTCAGACATAGACTGGCCAAATCTTTGTGATCCCATGAACTGTAACTCACCAGGCTCCTCTGTCCATGAAATTCTTCAGGCAAGATACTGGAATAGGTAGCCATTCCCTTCCCTAGGGTTTCTTCCCAACTTAAGGATCAAACCTGGGTATCCTGCATTGCAGGCAGATTCCTTACCATTGGAGCCACCAGGAGGGTGAGACAATTCCTGGGGGAAACTGTGCTATGTGTTACAGGATCCATGAGCAGTACTTATTAGATGCCAGTAGGAACTATCTTCCCACTCAATTATGACAACCAAATATATCTCCAGATATTGCAAAAGCCCCCCAGGAAAAAATATTTGCCCCATTTTGAGACTGAGAGTTGGTGATGGACAGGGAGGCCTGGCATGCTGCAGTTCATGGAGTCGCAGAGTCAGATGCGACTGAGTAACTGAACTGAACTGGACTGAGAATCATTAATCTAATCTCCCTTACTCCAAACTTTCAGCTGTTAATGAGTCTTATCTATTGCTTTCTGAAATCCAGTGTGTATCTTTGAATTTGACATTAATAGATTATAAGTATTGCAGGTAATTCTAAATGGAAGCAATGGTGTAAAATAGCATATAAGCATTATCAGAAATTTGAGAAAATGAATGAAATTGTCCTGGTCTGATGGCAATTTTAATATCTCTAGCATATGCATAATTAGTGATACTAAAGAATTTCACCTAACCCATTTTGTTTCATATTAGATTTTATTAGCACAATTAAGCTGCTCTTTAAAATCCATAAAAGTCCATCTGTCTGTAGTCTAGATTCAGGCACATCTTTTTCAAGGTCATTTTATAAATTGATAATTAACCTTCTAAATATAGATACTTCATACTAAAGGTCTTTTGCCATATCTAATTAAAGCAAAGCAGTTGCATTTATATCTCCCAGAAGATATGTGGTTTGCATTTATTTTAGCATTACAATTAAAATGATGATTTCTTGGTTTTCCTAAAAATAAAATGATGGATGTAAACAACATCTGTTAAGATACTCACAATAGTATTTGTGTGTAATTATTAATAGTCCTTTATTAAGCACCCACTTGTTGGAATCATAGATTTATATATTTTAAAAGAGATCACCCAGAAAAGTACTAAATAGGAAAAAACATAGTCAAACTGCTGTTAAAAATTCAAACATGAAAAGAAAGTCATGGCCTACTGATGTATGGAATTCCAAGTTGGTATAAGATTGAGAAATAAAATCACTAAAAGTACTATTGAGGAAAAAGCCAGCTAAGCACAAGTTAAAGGAAGATTAGTTGAACAACAAAGTAAAGTAAATTACCTTGTAAAGATGAAATCTAAGATATTAAGTAATACATTTATTATTCTTCAGCTCTTAAGTAATAAAGGAAGTCCCTGCTCTCTGGTGGCTCAGTGATAAAGAAGCCAACTGCCAAGCAGGAGATGTGAGTCCAATCCCAGGGCTGAGAAGATACCCTGGAGAAGGAAATGGCAACCCACTCCCATATTCTTGTTTGGGAAATCCCAGGGACAGAGGAACTTGGCGGGCTACAGTCCATGGGGTTGCAAAGAGTTAGATGCAACTCAGCACATGTGCATTAGTTACTGGAGAATTGAAGGAATGCAGTTAAAATATAAGAGGCCACAATACAAAGAGCCACAATGCATTGTTATTTTGAAGTTGAGCTGTCTTTGTAGTCAGTGGTCTGCATATTTTAATTAAAGATCCAATACAAATTGATAACTGCGGAAACTTGAGAGGGCTTTAAACTGCAGTTCCTTCACTGGTAAACAGTGATGTCCATATTTACCTTGCAAAATACCTATGAGGATAAGAATTTGTTGTCCTTAGGTAAGGCTAGTACTGGCTTTCGATTCAATAGGAGTGAGAGTATCAAGGATCATAAGTCTAACTGTAGTGATCAGAAGTATTCAAAACAAAGGATATAGATAGTGAGCTATATTTTCTCAACTATTCACACTTGTTGAATGTAGGATGGTTTAATATAAAGTATTGTTTATATTTACAATATAACTAATATTCCAAACTAGGAAACATTTTTAATATTTCAGATAAAGCTTTAAGTAAATACAATGTAGAAAGGATATTATAATCATCTATCAACAATTTTCAATGAATGATCAACCTACTTTTATACATATCCCCACTCAATTTCCCTTCTCTACCTAGTGTAAATTAATGTGAAAGTAATTAGAGAATCATTTTGGTTTAAATATACCAGCATACGTTCTATAAAACAGTTTTTTTAAAAAACATGAAATATGCCCTCAATAAAATTACCACATCAAAAAAAAAACCTTTTAAATATCAGAAAATATAGACACATTGTTCACAAGCACACATTATAAATCTGTTTTTAATTTCCTTTTTATCAGTTGGAGGGCAAAACTAATACCTGTGTATATAATTACATGATATGGCCCTCAAGTCTCTTTTTTCTTTTTCTTTCTCACTTTTTAAAATTCGTAATATAATTTGCATGCATTAAATTTCACAGATCTTATGTGTACATTTGAAGAGTTTTTACATATATATAATTTCTAAGTCTGCTTATCTATCAACTAAAACTTACAAGATTTTATTTACTCCAGATAATTTCTTTTTATTTTCAATAGCATATTAGATAGTTTTAAGTAATTTTTTGCATGTTTGTTTTGGGCAGGTAAACCTGGTGTGCTACAGTCCCTGGGGTCACAAAGAGTCAGACATGACGACTGAGTGACTGAACTGTATTTAGATATAATTGACACATAAAATTGTGTAAGCTTAAGTCGTATAATATGTTGATTCAATGTATTTATATATTGCAATATGATTACCACTTCAGCAGTAGCTAAAAGCATTTCTTTATGTACCTTTTAGGGGGCAATTTTTTTCCCCCAGAAGCAATCACAAACTACATTTCTGATTTCTCTAAATATAGAACAGTTTCACTGTTCCAAAATTTCTTTGTGCTTCACTTAGCTCTTCCACTTACTCAAACCCTGGAAATCATGGTATTTTTATCATCCTCATAGTTTTGTCTTCTCATATATGTGGCATATTTAAAAGTATACAGTAAGTGACCTTTTTAAAATTGCTTCTTTCACTTAGCAAAGTATAATAGTTTCTTTCACTTAGATATGTACTACATATCTTGTTATGGCTGGCTAGTTCAATTCTTTTTATTACTGAATAATATTCCATTGTATGGATATAAACACAGTATTTTGTTTATCCATTCATCAATTTGTTGAATGCTATCAGACTTGTTGACTGCTATCATTTTGGCAACTAGGTGTAAGACTATTGTCAATATTCACAGGCAGACTTTTGTGTGACTATTAGTTTTCAATTCAGTTCAGTAAATACTAGGGAGCTTAACTAGATCATACTTGGCCTCTGTTTAGCTTTATAATCAAATATCAAAAAGTCTTGCAAAGTGGCTGCTTTGCTTAGCATTCCTACCAGCAGTGAATGAAAGTTCCTGTTGTTTTTACATTCTTGCTAGAATCTGGTATTGTCAAGGTTTGTTAGATTTTAATAGGTAGCAGAAACAAATTGTTGTTGAATTTTCAGTTTCTCTCAATACTGCTTCTCTGATTTTTTGCATTTTGAATATGATATGTTTAGGTGCAGTTGTTTTTGTTATATTTTGGAGTTGTTTCGAGTTGTTTCAATTTTTTTGTCTTGGCAATTATCTTTGCCTGATGTTCTTGAGCTTGATGAATCTGTGGTTTGTTGTCTGATATTAATTTAGGGAAACTCTCCATCATTATTGCTTCAAATATTACTTCTGTTCCTTTCTCTGTTCCTTTCCTGTCTGATATCTGCATTATATATATGTTACATTATATGTTATGTTACAGTTTTTATTGTTACTCCACATTCCTTAGATATATTACTTCTTTTCTCTCTCTCTCTTCTCTTTGCTGTCAGTTTTGAAAGTTTCTGTTGGTACATTTTCAGGCTCAGAGATTCTTTCCTCAACTGTGCCCAATCTACTAGTAAGTGCATCACAGACATTTCCCATTTCAGTTAGTAATTTTTAAAATTTTATTTATCTTTTAATTGGTAGAAAATTGTTTTACAGTTTTCTGTTGGTTTCTTCCACAAAACAACACAAATTAGTCATAATTATATGTGCGTTGTGTGTGTATATATATACCCCTTCCCTCCTGAGTCTCCTGAGCTTCCCCACATCCCACCCATCTAGGAACCCACAACAGGCTGGGTTCCTGGTGTTATTCAGCAACTTCCCACTAACTATATGTCAGGCGAGTGTATACTCCTTGGTTCTTCATCTCGTCGCAACAAAGATTTAGAGTGATGGACCTTAAAGCCACCCTCGGAGTGTCACAGCTCTCGGGTCTTGGATAGACTGTGTTATAGCTCTCAGGTCTTGAAAAGACCATGTTATAGCTCTTAGACAAATCAGTGTTACAGCTCAGTGTTACAGCTCTATTTTAGTTAGAAGATAGCAGGAAAATCCATCTTCAAGGCATGAGGGCACGTCGATCCAAAGATGTGTAGAGAAGACTGCCCCAGTGCACAGCGGGGCGGGAGAGAGAGAGAGAGCTAGCTTTGGCTCCTCTTTTTATATGTTTTTCTCTCCCTGGCCTTGTCCTATGTAAACTGGGCCAGCCAGGAGTGTTGTTTGTTTTACCTGAGGTCCTCACTCTGGTCCTCGGACCTTCCTTTGTTCTATTTTTGCGGGCTTTTCCCTTCCTTGTCTTTTAGCCACCACCATTTTGGACTCCTTTTCCCTATTCTACCTATCTAACATGTATATTTTACACATTATCAGCTATAAATGTCAGAGTTACTTTCTCAATTTGTCACAGCCTCACCTTCTCCTTCTGTGTCCATAAGTCCGTTCTATACTAGGTTCATCAGTACCATACTTCTAGGCTCCATACATATATGGAATATATATATATATATAAGGTATATATGTATATAAGGTATATATATATATATATAAGGTATAAGAAATATATATATATGGTGTGTATATATATATATATATATCTTAATATATGGCACTTATATATAGACGTGTGAGTTGGACCGTAAAGAAGGCTCAGTGCCTAAGAATTGATGCCTTTAAACTGCAGTGTTGAAGAAGACTCTTGAGAGTCCCTTGGACTGCAAGGAGATCAAACCAGTCAATCCTAAAGAAAATCAATCCTGAATATTCACTGGAAGGACTGATGCTGAAGGTGAAGCTTCAATACTTTGGCCACGTGATGTGAAGAGCTGACTCATGAAAAGAGACCCTGATGCTGGGAAACATCGAGGAAGGAGAAAAGGAACTACAGAGGATGAGATGGTTGGCATCACCGATTCAATGGACATGAGTTTGAGCAAGTTCTGGGAGATGGTGAAGAACAGAGAAGCCCAGCGTGCTGCAATCCATGGGGTCTCAAAGAGTCGGACACGACAGAGCAACTGAAAAACAATAAGCAATTATATGCTGATAAAATGGACAACCTACAGTAATGGAAAAATTCTTAGAAAAGTGCAACCTTCCCGGACTGAATCAGGAAGAAGTAAAAAATATGAACAGCTTAATAACAAGCACTGAAATTGAAACTGTGAGAAAACATCTTCCAACAAACAAAAGCCCAGGTCCAGATGACTTCACAGAATCCTATCTAAAGTTTAGAAAAGACCTAACAACTATCTTACTCAGACTGTTCCAAAAACGGTAGAGGAAAGAAAACTCCCTAACTCATTCTGCAAGGCCTCCCTCACCCTGAAACCAAAACCATACAATGGTATCACAGAAAAGTAAAGCTACAGGCCCATATCACTGATGAACATAGATGCGAAAATCCTCAACAAAATTCTAGCAAATAGAATCCAATAACACTTTGCAAGAATCATACACCATGATCAAGTGTGGTTTATTAAAGGGATGCAAGGATTCTTCACTATACACAAAACAATCAATGTGATATATTAAAAGTTGAATGACGAAAACCATATGATCATCTCAATAGATGAAGAGAAAGCTTTCAATAAAATTCAACACCCATTTATGATAAAAAAATAAAACAACCTCCAGAAAATTGGCGTAGAAAGAACCTACCTCAACATAATAAAGACTATATACATTAAACCCACAGCAAGCATTATTTTCAATGGAGAAAAACTGAGTGCGTATCTTCTAAGATCAGGGACAAGACAAGATTGTTTAGTGTTTTTGATCTCTACCAATTTCTTCCTTATTCTTTCCATCTCCTGTTTAAATTATCTTCATATTCTTGCATATTGTCTATTTTTTTCTATTAGAGCGCTTAACATTTTAACCAAAATTGTTTTAAATTCACAGTCTTATAATTCCAATATTCCTGCTATGCCTGAGTCTAGTCCTCATTCTTGTTTTGAATCTTCAAACTGTTTTTGTCCTTTATTATGCTTTGCAATATTTTGCTGAAAGTTGGACAGGAAGTGCTGGTTTTGGATGTTTCCCTTGCCCTAGTCAGCGAGGCTCTGACTAAATCCCAACAGGCTGTGGTGAAATAATTCCTTTTGAGGGCAGGCCTTGCTAAAAAGAATGGAATGCTCCAACGTAGTTCATAGTTGTTATTTTCCTTCTCTTCCTATTGGAAGCCAGAGATAATATTTCTCCGATATTCACCATAGAAATCTGGCAGAGCTTCAGGAAATAAAGTTCACTAAAGTATGGGGGTCCTGTTGGAGTTTTAAGCTCACAGACTTGGTCTCACTGATCCCCACAGTTCAGACTTTCTTGCCCTAATATTGATTCTTGCAGAGACCTCTGCTTCTTATTTCCTCTCTGGAAAGCTATGATTCTCTGTATCTACCTGTTTGCCTCTCCACCTTCTAGGAAGGCAGTTTGCTCTGTGACCTCACTTTTCTGACATCTAAGAAGAGTTGGTTTTTCACCTTGTTCAGCCTTTTATTTGTTATTAGGGCAGACTTTAAAGCCTGCAACATGCAGATCTGGAAATTGGCAGTTCCAATGAGCACTTTCTTAATTACAAATGTTTACCATCACTTCATAAGCGTGCTTGCCATCTGTATGTACTCTTTAGTGGTCTTTCTGTTCAGATATTTTGTCTTTTTCATGTGGATTGTTTATTCCTTGTTGTTTATTTTTAAGTGGCTTTTGTATAGTTGGGTATGATGAATTTCAAAATAATTACTTTTCCCTGAGAATTTTCAAAATGGTTGCTTTCCCCCTTTATTTGCTTAAATATTTGAGGAGTAAGTGTTAAGGAAAGGGGATGTTCTAATCTTTGCAGTGAGAATCTGGTATTGTTCCCAAAAGTAAAACTAACGAAACTGTGGGGGCTGCCCTTATACTGGGTCTATAGGAATTTTTCAGTCTGTTCCGCAATTGGTCTACAGCAGTTCATCAGCAATTGTTAGGGTTTCTGCCAGTCACTGTCTTCAGTGGTTTCTGCTCCTGGTAAATCATGACTCTGTGTATTTGCCTTTTCCCCTAGTTTCCTGAGTGACAGTTTGTTTTGTGACCTCAATTCTCTGATAGATCTGAGTTGCTGATTTTTTAGTTTTTCAGAAATTAAAAAAAAATTTTTTCTCATTATGAGGGTGGGAACCCTCATAATGAGGGTCTTCATATGTTAGAGCAGAAACCACTGCTGTGTCACTTTACATTATTTATGAACTGATGCATACTTATAAACTGTTATATAAAATAATCTTGTTCTTTCTGGGATTTCTATACATTTATGTTTAGCTTTTGTACATAATTTATCTAGTGTTTATAAAATATGTTTGTAAAAAATGTTGTCAAAATGAAAAAAACATAAATTATAGAGGCTAAATAGTACCTTTGATATCTTAAAAAAGTAATTCCCTCTCATTGCTCATCAGGCATATTTGTTGTTCTAAATAAAGTTTGTAATTGATTTTAATAACTATAAAAATGGAAATGGCAGCACCTTATTTGAAATTGTGTTCAGTTCAGTTCAGTCGTTCAGTCGTGTCCGACTCTTTGCAACCCCATGAATAGCAGCATGCCAGGCCTCCCTGTCCATCACCAACTCCCACTCAAACTCACGTCCATATAATCAATGATGCCATCTAGCCATCTCATCCTTTGTCCTCTCCTTTTCCGCCTGCCCCCAATCCCTCCCAGCATCAGAGTCTTTTCCAATGAGTCAACTCTTTGCATGAGGTGGCCAAAGTACTGGAGCTTCAGCTTCAGCATCATTCCTTCCAAAGAACACCCAGGGCTGATCTCCTTCAGAATGGACTGGTTGGATCTCCTTGCAGTCCAAGGGACTCTCAAGAGTCTTCTCCAACACCACACTTCAAAAGCATCAATTCTTTGGCACTCAGCCTTCTTCACAGTCCAGCTCTCATATCCACACATGACCACAGGAAAAACCATAGCCTTGACTAGATGGACCTTTGTTTTAAATTTGTAAATTAACCTATAAAAATATAAAACCTATTATATGATCTCTCCTATTCAAACAGAATTTTTTTTTTCATTTTTTTCAAATCTTTTTTGGTTTAGGAAAATTTTATAAATGTTAACATCTACTTTAAATTGATTTATTTCTAATTTTACTTCCAGTCAGCTTTTTAAATTGCTGTTCTTTTTACTGTAAATGAGGGTTTTATCTAAATTTTTATCTTTTATGATAGGCATTGTTTGCCTATTTGTTAACTATTGGTTTTATGTACATTTCCTTGTTATTACATTAGTAAGTTTTCCTGTTTTTCATTGGCTTATTTAAGCTATCATACCATCTATATGTTTAATTTCTTCCTCTCAAATTCAATATTTTCTCTTCTCTGTTTGCATTGTCCAAATGTTTCTTACATTATTTTAAATAGTAGTGAAACAGGAAACCGTATATGCTTAATTTTAGCAGGAAATGTTTTCATGTTTCTTTATTAGATAAAGATCTGTGGGTGAATGCATATCATCCTATCAATTATTATTTGATTTCACGTTCTTTACCATAAATATAATTTTTTATTTTTATAATATATAAAATTATAAATTATTGTCATGTGATTTTGCTTATATTATTATGATTGATTATATTAAAACAGTTGGTACTAACGGAATGCTTGGATTTCTGGGGTAGAGAAAACTCCATTTACTTGTGATTTTTTTTTCTTTTACTTTTTCAATATTCTATTGAATTCTGTTTGCTATTTTTCATTTAATATTTCTGAATTTATATTCATAAATAATCATGGTACATGGCTTTCTTTTTGGTGTAGTTCTTGATAATTTTCTTAAAGGATGTTATGATTTCATTATAAAACTAATTTAGAAGTTTTCCTTTATTTTCTGTGCTCTATAGTAGGTTAAGTAGCATTGGAATAAACTCTTTTTTAAAAAGTTTCTTTAATATTTTAGAGAGTAAATAGACAAATTAATAATTGTGCCAGTTCTTGGGCTTTCCTGGTGGCTCAGATGGTAAAAAATCTGCCTGTAATGCAAGAGACCCGGGTTCGATCCCTGGGTCAGAAAGATCCCCTGAAGAAGGGAATGACTACCCACTCCAGTATTCTGGCCTGGAGAATTCAATGGACAGAGAAGACTGGTGGGTCACAGTCCATGGGACACAAAGAGGTGGGCATGACTGAATGACTAAAATTTCCACTTTATTTTTCACTTAGAGTATAATAAGACATATGATAAAATTCATAATGTGAGAATACAAAATGCTATAACTCAGCTTATAATATACTAACCATATTTATATATATCCTTTTGTGTTCTCTTTTTAAAATGACCATTGTGGATACTCAAGTTCTGTTTAATAATTGTCTGTTAAAATCTAATTTGTCATTTTGGAATTGCATGCAAAATATGTTCATGTTTCAAAATATGATCACCTATATTAATAATGTTTCTTAAAATGACTGATTTCTAAGTTGGTTAACTCATAATTATGATTAATAATATTATAATTATAATTCATTTGTTCCTGAAAGCATACATTAGTTCTATAAACTCTTACTAGTGCTATGTTATAGTCATGTGATAAAGAGTTAGGATAGTAAAATTTAAAAAGGACTTAAATTTTCTTTCTGACTTTAGTAAAACTAATGATAGTGTGATACAAATCCACAGGCAAGGAACTCTATAACTCCTAACAGTAGGTGAAAAACATAATGATACTCTATTTTGAGTATCACATTTTAATGAAATGATCCTCTGAAGTGTTAATAATTTAAGCAACTTAGTCTTACGGGATGTTCTGCTCACACTTAGTTCAGGACTTTAAAGAAATTGTAATGCTATATTCTTTAGATTTTTAGCATGAAATTGAGTATGTATGAAACTCTACCTTATTATTTTGAATAATGCATTTGAAGAAAACTCTCAAGGTATTTAAGTATGATTGCAAATTCAAGAGTGATATTACATGATGATAAAAATCATGATTCTTAAATTTAGTAGGCTTAGGTTATAATAAAAGCTTCATTTATCTAAATTACTCTAAAGAATTTGAACAGGTAATTTAATGGCTCCAAAGTTTTGATTTCCTATCAAGAACCAGACGAGCCTAGTAAAACCTAGCTTATAAGCTGGTATAAATTCTATCCTTTGGTTAGTAGCAGTCAAGTGTTTGCTGTATTTTTTATTAAATAAAAAAGAAAAATGATTGATAAAATTGAATTTCCTTATTCTATGACCAATCAAACCTAAAAATCTCTTCTTCAGGTTATTCTGTGAATTCATTTGATGTTTAAGGAATTTTCAGCAACAAATTTGGTTACACTGGACACATTTCTTAGGTCAGGCCCCTCAGCTCATCATTTGAAACAATTCTCCTCTGCGGCACATATTTCATGAGATCTGGTAACATGCATTTTGAAAGTGTACAGCTCTAGTTATTGCTACCAAGTTTATAGAGAATATCTGGGTGGATACAAACCATTCATTTTTCTGATACATAAGGTCATGAAGCAGGAATTCTCTATTCCTTGTTTCCTCGCTCCCACCACGTATCCACACACCACTGGAGCATATTCTCCAAATATTCATATAAGAGATGGAGGTGAGAGAAGAGGTTTTTTTACTTCATTATGGAATTTTTTAAATGTAGTTTTCATCCATATTTAGGAAATGAGTTATCCAGTCTAGCAATAGCAAAAAGAAAAAAGAAAAAAGAAAAGATGATATTTTAATTCCCATTTGAAGAATATGACTATAAATGAAACTCTAATTAATTAGAATTTGTTAGTGAGGAGTGATAATTAATAAGGTTCTCCTGGACCTCCTACAGTGTAGAAATTAATTAAATAACAAATTAAAAAATTATTTTCCACATTTTCACAGTGCTGTTACCACCTTCAGTAAATTACTTTCTATATTGTTGATTTTTTGCCTTTACCATTGTACTGGTGGTAGAACTGAAAATCTCGATGCTAAATGCCTCAATCTATTCTTCATTACATACACAAAATTATCTCCCCATAAGATATGTTACTTTCCCCTCAAAAGTATATTTGTTTAGTATTTAAAGTTATTGCTCTAATTTTACTAAATCCACATTTGTGGTTTTTCTCATTTTGGAAGCTAGTATTGAAAATGTATAGATGTCAACCATTTTGCATAGTAGCTAACATAGTACTCATCTGACAACTGATGATGTCATACAGTTGCTGAAACACTCATCATGTCTAAGTAGAGAAATGGGCTATGGAGTCAGAACTACATGTATCCTGATTTTGTTTTGTCACTGACTACACCAAGTAATGCTCAAAATTCTCCAAGCCAGGCTTCAGCAATACGTGAACCATGAACTCCTGATGTTCAAGCTGGTTTTAGAAAAGGCAGAGGAAAAAGAGATCAAATTGCCAACATCTGCTGGATCATGGAAAAAGCAAGAGAGTTCCAGAAAAGCATCTATTTCTACTTTGTTGACTATGCCAAAGCCTTTGACTGTGTGGACCACAATAAACTGTGGAAAATTCTGAAAGAGATGGGAATACCAGACCACCTAACCTGCCTCTTGAGAAATCTGTATGCAGTCAGGAAGCAACAGTTAGAACTGGACCTGGAACAACAGACTTGTTCCAAATAGGAAAAGGAGTACGTCAAGGCTGTATATTGTCACCCTGCTTATTTAATTTCTATGCAGAGTACATCATGAGAAACGTTAGACTGGATGAAACACAAGCTGGAATCAAGATTGCCGGGAGAAATCTCAATAACCTCAGATATGCAGATGACACCACCCTTATGGCAGAGAGTGAAGAGGAGCTAAAGAGCCTCTTGATGAAAGTGAAAGAGGAGAGCAAAAAAGTTGGTCTAAAGCTCAACAATCAGAAAACGAAGATCATGGCATCCGGTCCCATCACTTCATGGGAAATAGATGGGGAAACAGTGGAAACAGTGTCAGACTTTATTTTAGGGGGCTCCAAAATCACTGCAGATGGTGATTGCAGCCATGAAATTAAAAGACGCTTAACCCCTTGGAAGAAAAGTTATGACCTACCTAGATGTATATTCAAAAGCAGAGACATTACTTTGCCGACTAAGGTCCGTCTAGTCAAGGCTATGGTTTTTCCAGTAGTCATGTATGGATGTGAGAGCTGGACTGTGAAGAAGGCTGAGCACCGAAGAATTGATGCTTTTGAAGTGTGGTGTTGGAGAAGACTCTTGAGAGTCCCTTGGACTGCAAGGAGATCCAACCAGTCCATTCTGAAGGAGATCAACCCTGGGATTTCTTTGGAAGGAATGATGCTGAAGCTGAAACTCCAGTACTTTGGCCACCTCATGCAAAGAGTTGACTCACTGGAAAAGACTCTGATGCTGGGAGGGATTGGGGGCAGGAGGAGACGGGGACGACCGAGGATGAGATGGCTAGATGGCATCACTGACTCGATGGATGTGAGTCTGAGTGAACTCCGGGAGATGGTGATGAACAGGGAGGCCTGGCGTGCTGCGATTCATGGGGTTGCAAAGAGTTGCACACGACTGAGCGACTGAACTGAACTGAACACCTGTGCAGGTAGATCAGTTACTGGGTCTTTTTACACCTGTTTGTACTTAGGTTGGGAGAAGGCAGTGGCACCCCACTCCAGTACTCTTGCCTGGAAAATCCAATGGATGTAAGAGCCTAGTAGGCTGCAGTCCATGGGGTCGCTAAGAGTCGGACACGACTGAGCGACTTCACTTTCACTTTTCACTTTCACGCATTGGAGAAAGAAATGGCAACCCACTCCAGTGTTCTTGCCTGGAGAATCCCAGGGATGGGGGAGCCTGGTGGGCTGCCGTCTTTGGGGTCGCACAGAGTCAGACACAACTGAAGCGACTTAGAAGCAGCAGCAGTACTTAAGTTACCTAAAGTTAATAATCACTATACAATGGTCTGCTGGAACCATATGTATCTATCTTTAGATAATATTGTATCCTGTCACTGAATTCCAGTATTTAAATTGTCAAAGGTTAATATTTGCTTTTAGATAACTAAAATGAAGGCCCATTATGTGAACACTATCTAGTGGCATAATTTAGGACCGTTTTACACCACTGGGTTTAGGGTTTTGTTTGTATGGTGATTAGTTTGTAATTGGTTTGGAGAGAACCAGTTTTTTTCTATATATAAATTACTTGAAGACAAAGAACACATAAATTATAAAAGAATAATAGATTCAAGACAAGATCTTCTCATAAGTTACCACTTACCATATGGAGTAACATTACAAATTGAATTATGAGACTACTTTAAAAATTACTTTAAAAGATTCTAAATAACCTTTAAGTATCTTTCTAGCAGACTTTTGATTATCAATTATCAAGGAATTATCTATATATTTGTTTAGTATTTGAGAATATTTCTCAAAAAAAGATTATTTTCACAACGATGGGAAGTAAGACACACACACAGAGGAATACTTAGAAATATTTAGTGATTGTATTTAACTTTTAAGTAAACTTATAATTTTATGTTTTGAGATATGCTAATTTATTGAGGTTAAAAGTCATGTCACACAGGTTGGTTGTAGAAAAGTAGAGAAAAAACTAAAATGGCAAATTATGATAAACTGATTATACCAAGAAAAAATATTATTACATACAATGCAAAATACATTTACAAATGATACTACTCTTTAATATTTTACAGTTAGATAATGAAAGTAAAATATAATTTTCTTAAATTATATTATTTTAATAACTGAATTACAAGAAAATTTTTATTATTCAGCTAGATATAATAAAGTATGTTAATTATCATCATAATATATTCTTTTCTTCTTGACAAAGGTGATGGCATTGATTTAAATATTAGATAAATATGTTCTTAGAAAATTTGTAAAATTGAAATAAGTCAATGAAAAACAAGTGCTGATAAACTGACCTTCATAATGAAGGAAAAAATGGAAAGAATCCCCTAGGGGTTTTGTTTTCATTTTGTCAAAATATTATTATGAAAATTCACTTAAATAAGAGAACTACTTTAAGTGACTTTTCCCATTTTGGATTTGAAGGTAAGATCTTAAACTTAGAACCACTGAGAACAGAATCCAAGAGAATAAGAATTCCCCCTTTTTTTAGCAGAACAAGGAGATAAAAGAAATTAGAAAAGTGGATTAATATGACTAAGCTCTTGTGATCATGGAGGGTAGCACGTGAGAAAGAGTTGCCTTACTTAAATTCCTATATCATCACATATGTGTGTTAGGAAGGGAGAGTATGTTAAATAAGAATGGCAAAGTACACCTATAGTTAAAGCTGTTCGGTTCTCTTCACTATAATTATTAATTTATAATTTGGATAATTGAGTATTTCATAAGTATGTATGTGTGTTTTAATTGCTGCACACTTCGAAGAGCCGAATGTGGAAGTATGCTAAGATTCAGAATTTAAATCAGATTTTACTAAGGCTACTCACTTATGATGCCCAGGAAAGAATGAGAAAAATGCTCTCCAGCCAGAAGCTAAGTGACTCTCACACTCCATGTCACAAATATAAAAATTCAAAATGGCAAGGCTCTTTTACATATTGACAATATCTGAAACACATATTTTAAATTGCTTTATGGTCAAGCAAGTGATTAGGGGTTCATGATACTCAGGTATGAGAGTGCAGACCTTATCACACTCTGCAGGAAAAGAAGAGAAGAACCTTTAAATCCTGATTTATCAAATTTCAAAAAGTTGTTCAAAAGCTAAAAACATGTCAGTTATTCAAAAGTGTGAATTTATCTAGTAAAATATTAATTTTATATTACACTAGATTTTTGTCATTTTTTTCTAAAGAGACATGCAGCACTGGAGGGACTAAACTGTTAATTAGTAAACATTTGCAATCTCACTAAAGCAAGAATGTTATTCCAGATAAGCAAATTAAACCATTATTTTGATTAATCAGTAGAAACATGAATAGAGTGGGTAATAAAAATTCAAAATGTGCTTGAATTTCTAAAACAAATCAAGTAACTTCAAAGACTCTTTAAGCTTATGGAACATTTATTTATGCTCTTTGGGAGTACAATTTCACTCTCCCCTGCCATTAACTGGAAATTAATACATTAATTAATTCAGTAAAAATGTCCAATTTTACACAATGAACATGCTCTTGACTGTAGAATAGTGAAGAAAGATATATTTTTGGTACTCTGGCCCTGGTGGTTTAGTGGAGACTAAGAAGAATGCATCTATTATACACATAAACATTTTAAAATAGCAAGCTTTAGGAAAGAAATGGTTTGGCTGTGATAGAAAATAGGGAGAGGGAATATAGTACTCTATGTAGATAAAATGAGTAGATGAGACTATATAGCATTTGCTGTCTCCTCTTAGTCTTTACTTCCTGTTCTTTCATATCTTCTCTTCAACACTATTTTAGAACCATTTTCTATTCTACCATTCTTGTCTGGAAAGTAACTTTAGATAATTACTTGTTCCAGGAGTATAGAACTCTAATGATACCTGAGTCCTTTCATGTATAAGTATGTCTATCATCATTTTAAGGACAACAACAAAAATATCAAGTATAACAAATACAATCTTTACTCATTTACTGAGAATAAAATTACTAGGTAATAATGGTTTACAAATAAAGCAAAATAAAACTCTTCCCATTCTTATAATATTTATTACATTTGAGAATCTGAGGGAAACAAATTTTGAATTGACTGAAGAAAATCTCCTCCTTCACTGAAGACTTATAGGATATATTCCTCACTCTTTTACTTTGACGCTTTCCCCTAATAATGATAGGAATTGTATTAGCCTCCTTCTGTAGAACCTGCATGCCAATGCAGGAGTCATAAGAGGCGTGTGTTCAATCCCTGGGTCAGGAAAATCCCCTAGAAGAGACCAGGCAACTCACTCCAGTATTCTTGCCTGGAGAATCCCATGGACAGAGGAGACTGGCAGGCTACATGAGGTCTCAAAGAGTCGGATATGACTGAAGTGACTTAGCAGGCATGCGTGGAGATCACTTAAATCCTTCTAGCCCCAACTGCCACTGTCAAATTGATTGATTCAGAGCAGATTTTACCTACCTCACAGGTTCACCCTACCAGCTCATGGTCACACAACTTTCCAAGTGGCACAACTGCCATTCACAGGTGAACCCATGCTTGACCTATGATGGATGTGGACAGGGGATAAGAGTTCCTCTTTAATAACTCAATCCCTGTACACAGTTGCAATATTCTTTTACAAAGACTCCACAGAATGTCACACAGGATTAAACGTCAGTTGTCAAATTGGTGACCAACTTCATAAACCATTCCCCTTAACTAATTATCGAATTGGTCTTTTTATTTTTCCCCTCTATATTACTCACTCCTTAATACTGCTTTGGAAATAAGCTAACTATTTGCAAGTCTCTGATTCAAGTTCTGCCTTGGGGGAAGGAAGAGCTGTCATTAGTCAAGATAAAATCTTACTTCAGAAGAACTCTTCATCTAAAAAATTAAAATTTTTTCCACTCAGAAATACTTTTGTCACTTATATGCTGAAGCTGAACCTCCAGTAAGTACTTTGGTCACTTGATGTGAAGAGCTGGCTCATTGGAAAAGACCCTGATGCTAGTACTTCCCTGTAACTCAAACAGTAAAGAATTTGCCTGCAATGCAGGAGACCAGGGTTTGAAGATCCTCTGGAGAAGGGCATGGCAACCTACTCCAGTATTCTTGCCTAGAGAATCCCATGGACAGAGAAGCCTGGTGGGCTACAATGCATGGGGTAACAAAGAGTTGGACATGACTAAGAGTGACTAACACACACTGATGCTGGGAAAGATTGAGGGCCAGAGGAGAAGGGGGCAGCAAAGGATGAGATGGTTATATAACCTTATGAATTCAATGGACATAAATTTGAGCAAATACCAGGAAATAGTAGAGAACAGAGAAGCCTGGTTTGCTCTAATCCATGCAGTGGCCAAGAGCTGATTGTGATTGAGTGATTGAGCAACATCACCACCACCAACAATTTTTTGTTTCTTTTCGATCTTACTGGAGGCTCCTTTACCACCATCATCGGTTACTTTGCTACATCTCAATAAATTCCACTCATTATTACATAAGGCCTCATCTATCTAGACCAATGATTAACTACAAATAAAATGAGTTGCATTTTAGTTCACTGGCTTGTCAGCTGAATGATCTTTTGAATCTAAGTCAGTGAACTGAAAGTTGCTCAGTGGTGTCCAACTCTTTGCGACCCCAAGGACTATACAGTCTGTGGAATTCTCCAGGCCAGAATATTGGAGTGGGTAGCCTTTCCCTTCTCTAGGGGATCTTCCTAACCCAGGGATCAAACCCAGGTCTCCAGCATTGCAGGCAGATTCTTTACCAGCTGAGCCACAAGGGAAGGGCAAAAATACTAGAGTGGGTAGCCTATCCCTTCTCCAGAGGGTCTTCCAGACCCAGGAATTGAACTGGGATCTCCTGCACGCAGACAGATTCTTTACCAACTGAGCTATCAGGGAACAAACAAATCAACGTGAGTACTCTTTTCTAATTTGTCCTCTCGTGTAGTTTTTCTCCTTTGTAATTGTGCTTTAAGGTAATTCAAAATAATTGCAATTGTAATTTAAAATAATCCGACTTTCTAGTCTTGCTACATTTCTCTCTTACTCTGAACATTACAATTCATGAGAAACTGCAGTTTAACTGATGTATTTAATCACCTTTTTTTCTGTTTCTAAGAGGCTTAGAACTGCAAGACTTGCTCGTAGTAACGACACCTCCCATATTCTCTTGTGCTTTTACTGTCCCTCTTTGTATTTTCATATCCAGCTATTTTTTGGTGTCTGGAATTTCTCTTAGGTTGTACTCACTTGGATCAAAGGTTAGAGAAGAACAATGGCCCATCTTGCTGATTAGGACAGACCCAGGACTTTTGATCTCTCTGTGTTTGGTTAGCACCACGCTAAGTCATTTGCATGCAGGATCACACTGAATCCTTGCAGCAATATAAGCTCCATTTTACAATTGAGGAAACTGACGCACAATAAAGTTAAGCAATGTGCCTCATGTCACACAGTTAATGGAAGGCAGAATCTTGAAATAAACAACAGAGTCTGAATTTTGAATTCAAACCGTCTGAATCCAGAGTTTATGCTCATCACCATTTCAATACCTTTCTTCCTCTATCACATTTATATCAAAGACAGTGTATAACAAAATAATTTATAACAACATTTCTGATGTTTCCTATGTACCAGGAAGTGTATTAGCTACTGAGAAAAGTGAGATGAATATCTTTACATTCATTCTTATTCTGAATCATGTAGCTTTTTATTCAACTCATTCCTGATCATCTACATCTGAACTACTTCAACCCAACCCACAATTACTCCCACTATGTTACTGATACAGTGAATTAACCAGACTATATTCTTCCATGGTCCACCTCTCTGAATAACTCTCCAATCTGCAGTTAATGACACCCTTATCAAGTGTAACACACACACACACACACACACACAATTGTGTTAGTTCCCTAAAATTGTGCCATGCCTTCTCATTTATCTGTCTTTAGAATACAGTCAAAAAAAAAAAAAAAAGAATAAAGTCAGATTTTCTTAACATGACTCATAAGGCCTTCAACATAGAGCCTGTCTTTCTCTTCAAAGTAATGTATCAGCATTTTCAACCTCAGGCTCTACCTTCAGTCATAGTGAACTTGTTCAAATTCCATATTTCATGCTCGTCCAAGTCATAAGTCTGGTACATACATTTCCGTTGGTGGACTGTGAGCTCTGTTAGAGCAGAGACTAAGTATATGTCCAAACCAATATACCACAATTCCTGCCACATACTGGGTACTTTTGTATTTATTATGGGGTCGCAAAGAGTCAGACACGACTGAGCGACTGAACTGAACTGAACTGTATTTTTTATTTGAGAGAATAAATGCCTAACAGCTAAATTCTCCTTTGTTATTTCTCTGTCCATCCTTCAGATTTCAGATTATATATCATTTCCTTCAGAAAGCTTTAAATAACTTGCCCTAGAAGAATTATACGTAACTGCAAAGGCCTGGTATACAAGAAGACCAAGGTTTTTTTGTTGTTGTTTGTTTTCTTTCTCTGTATAATTTTTATTTTTTATACACAAAAGTGAAGTGAAAATGTTAGTCAATTAGTTGTGTCAGATTTTTGTGACCCCATGGACTGTAGCCTGCTAGGCTCTTCTGTCCATGGGTTACTCCGGGCAAGAATACTCAAGTGGGTTGCCATGCAATCCTCCAGGGGATCTTCCCAACCCAGGATCAAACTCAGGTCTCCTGCATTCCAGGCAGATTATTTATCATCTGAGCCACCAGGAAATCCCTTTATATGCAAACTGTATTTTAACTGGCTGGATAGTAAATGAAAATGCCAATTATCCATCAGATTCTAAATCTATAAATATGGGATGGTGGGATACATAGATCTGGCTGAGGTGTCACTTGTTTAAAAGGGGTGCTTGCTTTCAGACCCATTGGACCAGTACTACATGTGTATTTGCCAAGTACTGTCACATCTTACAGCTTTTTACAAGAGACCAGTAAAACAAACTTTCCTCTCTAATATAAATTTTAAATGTTGAGAATTTGTTCAAATTTTTAATAAAACTTGGTCTCTATCTTAGTTTATACCTCCATCTAAATTATACTATAATTTTTCTTCATGTTCTCTTAGGTGGCTGTAACACATAGAAGATTTTATATAATTCCTTCCCTCTTTTCTCCTGCTAAATTTAAAGCTCTGTGAGGTGAGACATATAGAAAGATATGAATATCACTGGGCTTCCCTGGTGACTCAGCAGTAAAGACTCTGCCTGCAATCCAGAGGACGCAGGAGACACGGGTTCGATTCCTGGATCAGGAAGATGCCCTGGAGGAGGGCCTGGCAACCCACTCCAGTATTCTTGCCTGGAGAGTCCCATGGACAGAGGAGCCTGGTGGGCTACAGTCCTTGGGGTCTCAAATATCCTAACACACTGAAGTGACTGAGCATGCATGCACATACCCATAGATATGGATATAGATATAGATATAGATACAGTCACAATTTCAAATTCAGTACAGAGTCAACAGCCCAGAAAGAGTAGACCCTTGACATACAGCTCTTAACAATGAGCAAAAATTTAAAAAAGTATACTAGCCCATCAATCATAATTACACTGTAAACTGATTATATATAAAATATTGGCTAAAAGGGCTTGAAATCAAGCAAACTGAATTATTTTATGTGCTAATTCTAAAATATATATATATGTATATTCTCACACAGAATAGTTCTGCTAATATTCACAACTGCCAAAATATTTCAGTTCAGTTCAATTCAGTTGCTCAGTCATATCTGACTGTTTGCGACACCATGAACCGCAGCACGCCAGGCCTCCCTGTCCAGCACCAACTCCCGGAGTTTACCCAGACTTGTGTCCATTGAGTCGGTGATGCCATCTACCATCTCATCTTCTGTCGACACTTCTCCTTCTGCTTTCAAACTTTGCCAACATCAGGGACTTTTCAAATGAGTCAGCTCCTCCCATCAGGTGCCCAAAATACTGGAGTTTCAGTTCCAACATCAGTCCTTCCAATGATCACCCAGGATTGATTTCCTTTTAGGATAGACTGGATGGATCTTCTTGCAGCCCAAGGGACTCTCAAGAGAGTCTTCTCCAACACCACAGTTTGAAAGCATCAATTCTTCAGCGCTCAGCTTTCTTTATAGTCCAACTCTCACATCCATACATGACTACTGGAAAAACCATAGCCTTGAAGACAGACGTTTGTTGACAAAGTAATGTCTCTGCTTTTAAATATACTATCTAGGTTGGTCATAACTTTCCTTCCAAGGAGTAAGCATCTTTTAATTTAATGGCTGCAGTCACCATCTACAGTGATTTTGGAGCCCAAAAATAAAAAGTCAGCCACTGTTTCCACTGTTTCCCCATCTATTTGCCATGAAGTGATGGGACCGGATACCATGATCTTCATTTTCTGAATGATAAGCTTTAAGTCAACTTTTTCACTCTCCTCTTTCACTTTCACAAAGAGGCTCTTTAGTTTTTCTTCACTTTCTGCCATAAGGGTGGTATCATCTGCATATCTGAGGTTATTGATATTTCTCCTGGCAATCCTGATTTCAGCTTGTGTTTCTTCCAGCCCAGGATTTCTCATGATGTACTCTGCATATAAGTTAAATAAGCAGAGTGACAATATACAGCCTTGATGTACTCCTTTTCCCATTCAGAACACGTCCATTGTTCCATTTCCAGTTCTAACTGTTGCTTTTGGCCCTGCATATAGGTTTCTCAAGAGGCAGGTCAGGTGGTCTGGTATTCCCATCTCTTTCAGAATTTTCCACAGTTTATTGTGATCCACACAGTCAAAGGCTTTGGCATGGTCAATAAAGCAGAAATAGATGTTTTTCTGGAACTCTCTTGCTTTTTCCATGATCCAGCAGATGTTGGCAATTTGATCTCTGGTTCCTCTGTCTTTTCTAGAACCAACTTGACCATCTGGAAGTTCACGGTTCACATATTGCTGAAGCTTGGCTTGGAGAATTTTGAGAATTACTTTACTAGTGTGTGAGATGAATGTAATTGTGTGGTAGTTTGAGCATTCTTTGGCATTGCCTTTCTTTGGGATTGGAATGAAAACTGATCTTTTTCAGTCCTGTGGCCACCGCTGAATTTTCCAAATTTGCTGGCATAGTGAATGCAGCACATTCACAGCATCATCTTTTAAGATTTCAAATAGCCCAACTGGAATTTCATCACATCCACTAGCTTTGTTCATAATGATACTTCCTAAGGCCCACTTGATTTCACATTCCTAGATATCTGGGCTAGGTGAGTGATCATACCATCATGGTTATCTGGCTTGTGAAGATGTTTTTTTGTATAGTTCTTCTTGTATGCTTGCTACCTCTTCTTAATATCTTCTGTTTCTGTTAGGTCCATAACATCTTTGTCCTTTATTGAGCCCATCTTTGTATTAAATGTTCCCTCAGTTCTTGAAGAGATCACTAGTCTATTGTTTTCCTCTATTTCTTTGCATTGATCCCTGAGGAAGGCTTTCTTATCTCTCCTTGCTATTCTTTGGAACTCTGCATTCAAATGGGTGTATCTTTCCTTTTCTTCTTTGCTTTTTGCTTCTCTTCTTTTCTCAGCTATTTGTAAGGCCTTTTCAGACAACTATTTTGCCTTTTTTGCATTTCTTTTTCTTGGTTATGGTCTTGATCCCTGTCTCCTGTACCATGTCACGAACCTCTGTCCATAGTTCATCAGGCACTGTCCTTTTTATCCTCAGCAGCTATAAAATAATTCAAATGCTACTCAACACCCTACACCTGCCCTTAGCTAAATGAATCCTTTTAGCTTATTTTTGGCCTACTTTTTGTAGGTGTTAAATTTACAGTTTAATTATAAATCTGTTCTACATTTCTGAAACAATTGTAAATATTGGGAAAAATGCAAAGAATCAGTCAAACATAGTTGTGAATTTTAAAAAAAGGCTATTTTCTCATGATTTAAATCATTCAAATGCATGTATTTTCCTAAGCTTGTCTTTCAGCTTCTTGGTTCCCTTTTTGTGAAACAAAAAGTGTTTCATTAGCTGCTACGGTGAAGAAGAATTCACCAATTTATGCAGTATTATATCTCCACTTCTGTCTCAGGAATCATTGATATCTTCAACTCTAATCAGCAAAAGATTCTCTCTGGGCAAAGATGAGAATTCTTGCTCTGTCCTCAAAGCACATACTACTAGAGAAGAAATAGACAAAGAAATAGATTCAACCTAGCTAACAGGAAATTATATGAAATAAGTAAACAAATAGAAACATTTCTCAGGGCATATAGAAAAGAGGTCTACAGACCTCCACATAAGCCACTGATAAAATTTCACTGGGATAATTTTCAGTGGTGACTTGGGTATTCTAAAAAGAATAACATACATTCTGATTCAAGGGCATAGCTACCACTATACACAATACAGTAGAGTGCAGGATGGTCTATGACAACAAAATAAATGGTCAAATTCATTTGAAAGAAATAATGGAATCCATCATGGGTTAAAATAAAAGCTGCCTACATTACATTGTTTGATTGTTCTACTGTTTTCTTTATATAGAAAACATAAACATTTAAAAGTAGTTTTACCATATATTATCTATAATTATATTTTATATAAATGTATAAAAATGTAAATATTTCTTATATCACCAAGTGATTTCAAACACCTGCATTTATTCCAATACTCCAAAGATGCATCATACCAATCCTAAATAGATCTTAACTGATTATTGCAGTGGGTAATCTAGTCAAGAAATGAAAAATCATCAACTTTACAAAAGTCTTGTTTCATGAAGCTAATATATATTTATTTAAGCTGCATGTCACTAACTCATAGAATTGAATAAAATGCTTTGTCTTCTTTTCAATGTCATTTGAGCATAACTAAATAACAGAAAATCTGGAATGCATATTTTAAAATAATGATGAAAATATACACTACAAGTGACTATATGTGCATACAGAGACTGCCACTCTTAAAACGTTTCAAAAATTGTTCCTGTTCTATGAAAACCAAAAGCTAGTTCACAACTCTTTAAATGACCAAAAGTAAAATCACTCAATAGTTTAAGAAAGAACAAACAAAATATTTAGTAAAATTATCAGGGAGATTTTACACAGGCAGCAACTCTTGTAATTACTTTTGTGATTTTAGGAGAGGAAAACCAGAGATATCTTTGCTATTATTGCATGTGTTTCCAGCCTACTTTTATAAAGTTCAAGACTTGTGGATTATATTTTATTGGAAAGGCAATATGGTTTCAAGAGCAATAACTACTGTTAATAATAATACTTTCTCAAGAGATTCGTATAGAAACATAATAACAAAAGCAATACAACATATTTTGATGTATTTTTTTCTCATTAGAGTTTCTTGCACTCAACAAAAAAAAAGTTGATATGTAAGAATTGGGGCTTTATTTGGTTATTTTTATATTCTATAATGCATTACTTTCTTGAATACAAACAGCACTCATTTACACATTTAGATAAATGGATAAAACTCTAGTAATAATAGATCTCTGGCTATCTTGGTATAGCAGGGCCTAAGCTATCTCTTTGTTCATTGTTTATTAGCTAACTTATATCTGACTCTTTATGATCCCCTGGACTGCAGCCCCCCACCCCCAGGTTCCTTTTTCCATGGGGTTAACCAGGCAAGAATACTGGAGTGGGTTGCCATTTTAGGCAGCATTATAAAGTTGAAAATGTTTTCAAAGTGTTTTAGTGTGTTTCAAAATTAGACATATTAACTTCTCTTTTAAGGCTGTTGTAAAAATAAAACTAGAGTATCAACGCAATCTGCAACTATTTAATGTTACTATTTTAATGCTTGACTTGACATTAAATAATTAGTTGCATTGGGAGAAATAAGGCCTATCAGTTTCAGCTGAACCTGTTTATTCAAGTGTACAGGTCAGCTTCATCCCAAAGCAAAAGTCTGCTCCTTTCAAACTCATTATGACTTGCCCCTTCCTATGACTCCCTCCCATTTGAGGAATTCAGTTTTAGGCAGTCCCACTAGATTTTTCAAATGGATATGGAGGAAAGAATAAGATATGTGTGTGAAATTATTATCTCTTTATTCTTCAATATTCAATTATTCTAGTTCATGCAAATTTATACAATAGAAGCATTTTAAATATTTTGAAATTAGTGGGAATATAAAGTAGAATTTAGTTAAATACATAGCAGATAAAGAACATCAGTCTAATAATTTGCATCCTCTCGTGCAGTGCCATGTAGCTATTTCAAAACTTTAGTCTTCTTTTACCATTGATGAGCACACTTTGTCTCACTCTAAGTGACATTAATTGCACTTTTCACAGAAAATTGAAGACTCTAGATAGGAACAGAATAAATTTTCTTGCCACTAAACTTTTACATTTTCATCAATCCGTACTGTCTGTCCCACTTCCTGAACTAATTAATCCATTGTTAATCCTAATAGTCATAAGATTCTCAAATATTCTTGCCTTCTCAGGAGTGGGATGTCCCTTTTTTAATTATCGACTTTCTGCTGCTACTCCTTCCAAATTAAATCCTTCCCAGAGAGAGTTAATGATGCACTTGTCTCTTCAGCGCCAAAAAATACGTTGTACCCTCTCTCTAGTATTGTTGTTCTCTTCTCTTTCATAGGTACAGTTACTGAAAAAAATCGTTTTCATCCTATTGTTTCTAATCCCATTCAGCCTTAAACTCTACATTTTTGCTACTTTCCTAGAATGAAGGCAGGAGGAGAAGGGGACGACAGAGTATGAGATGATTGGATGGCATCACTAACTCAATGGACATGAGTTTGGATAAACTCCGAGAGTTGGTGACGGACAGGGAAGCCTGGCGGGCTGTGGTTCATGGAGTCGCAAAGAGTCAGACAGGACTGAGCGAATGAACTGAACTGAAGTAGAATGAAATAAAGCTGTTAAAATGGTATGCTACTGCTAAGTCACTTCAGTCATGTCCAACTCTGTGCGACCCCATAAATGGCATCCCACCAGGCTCCCCCATCCTGGGGATTCTCCAGGCAAGAACACTGGAGTGGGTTGCCATTTCCTTCTCCAATGAATGAAAGTGAAAAGTGAAAGTCAAGTCACTCAGTCGTGTCCGACTCTTAGCGACCCCATGGGCTGCAGCCTACCAGGTTCCTTCGTCCATGGGATTTTCCAGGGAAGAGTACTGGAGTGAGGTGCCATTATGGAATCAGTTCAGTTCAGTTCAGTAGCTCAGTCGTGTCCAACTCTTTGCAACCCCATGAATTGCAGCACGCCAGGCCTCCCTGTCCATCACCAACTCCCAGTGTTCACTCAGACTCATGTCCATCAAGTCACTGATGCCATCCAGCCATCTCATCCTCTGTCATCCCCTTCTCCTCCTGCCCCCAGTCCCTCCCATCATCAGCCAAAGTACTGGAGTTTCAGCTTCAGCATCATTCCTTCCGAAGAAATCCCAGGGTTGATCTCCTTCAGAATGGACTGGTTGGATCTCCTTGCAGTCCAAGGGACACTCAAGTGTCTTCTCCAACACCATAGTTCAAAAGCATCAATTCTTCAGCGCTCAGCCTTCTTCACAGTCCAGCTCTCACATCCATATATGACTAAGGAAAAACCATAGCCTTGACTAGACAGACCTTAGTCAGCAAAGTAATGTCTCTGCTTTTGAATATGCTATCTAGGTTGGTCATAACTTTTCTTCCAAGGAGTAAGCCTCTTTTAATTTCATGGCTCCAGTCACCATCTGCAGTGGTTTTGGGGCCCCCCAAAATAAAGTCTGACACTGTTTCCACTGTTTCCCCACCTATTTGCCATGAAGTGATGGGACCAAATGCCATGATCTTCATTTTCTGAATATTGAGCTTTAAGCCAACATTTTCACTCTCCACTTTCACTTTCATCAAGAGGCTTTTTAGTTCCTCTTCACTTTCTGCCATAAGGATGGTGTCAGATGATCTTATTTGCAAACCAAAGCAGACAAATATATGTATGGATACCAAGGAGGGATAGTTCAGGGTGGGAGGAATTGGGAAACTGGGATTTAGAAATAAACACTATTGATATTATGTATTAAAAGATAACTAATGAGAACCTAATGTATAGCACAAGGATCTTTACTTAATTCTCTGTGGTAAACTGAATGGGAAGGAATTTCAAAATGGAGGGGATATATATATGTGTGTGTGTGTGTGTGTGTGTGTGTGGCCGATTTATTTTGCTATGTAGTAGAAACTAACACAATATTGTAAAGTAACTATACATTAAAATTAATTTAAACAGTACTCTTGCCAATGCAATGACCTGTTCAACTGAAGAGCACTTTGCATTCAGTCTGTTGATCATATCCTCATACATCAGGCATTTTCATCCTTTGCATTTATGATATCAAATTCCCCTAGTTTTGTCCAAAGCCATTTCTTCTGGTTTTCTTTGCAGTCTCTACTTCTTCTTCTTCTTCTTTTAACACTTGAATGTCTTAAAAAATCTCATTTTCTTTCTCCCCAACACTTTGTCCAAGTAGCTCATTCTAATAGCATGTTTCCAGTTATCTGATGTAACAGAAAAGACTGCATTATCACATCTCTTATTTAGATTGATCTTCTGAGATAGCCCTTCTCAGATATGCAGATGACGTCAACCAAAAGGCAGAAAACAAAGAGGAACTAAAGAGCCTCTTGATTAGAGTGAAAAAGGTGGATTAAAATTCAACATTCAAAAAACTAAGATCATGGCATCCAGTCCCAAAAGTCCATGGCAAATAGAAGTTGAAAAAGTAGAAAGAGTGACAGATTTTATTTTTTTTTTTTTGGTCTCCAAAATCACTGTGGATGGTGACTTCAGTCATGAAATTAAAAGACACTTGCTCCTTGGAAGGGAAGTTGTAATAAACCTAGACAGCATATTAAAAAGCAGCGACATCATTTTGCTGACACAGATCTGTATAGTTAAAGTTATGGGTTTTCAGTAGTCATTTACAGATGTGAGAGTTGGACCATTAAGAAGGCTGAGCACCGAAGAATTGATGCTTTTGAACTGTCATCCTAGAGAATACTCTTGAGAGTCCCTTGGACAGCAAGGAGATCAAACCAGTCAATCCTAAAGGAAATTAACCTTGAATATTCACTGAAGGACTGATGCTGAAACTGCCCATACTATTGTCACCTGATGCAAAGAGCCAACTGGTTGGAAAAGACCCTGATGGTGGAAAACATTAAGGGCAGGAGAATGGGGCAACAAAGCAGGAGATAGTTGGATGGCATCACTGACTCATAAGACTTGAATTTGAGCAAACTCCAAGAGATAGCGAAGGACAGAGAAGCCTGGCATACTGCAGTCCAGGAGGTCACAAAGAATCAGGTTTGTTTCTTTGTTTCTTTTCTCAAATAAAAAATAAAATGACACAATTCACTCTGTTTTTAAGGGAGAAAATCAGATATCTTCCATGATTCTGTTATTTATGTCTCACTTATTAACCACAGCCAATCAGTTAAAAAGTGCTATTAATTACATGTCTATAACACCTCTTCAGGCTTCCCTGGTAGCTCAGCTGGTAAAGAATCTACCTACAATGTAGGAGACCCCAGTTCCATTCTTGGGTCAGAAGATCCCCTGGAAAAGAGACAGCTACCCACTCCAGTATTCTTGGGTTTCCCTGGAGGCTCAGATGGTAAAGAATCCACCTGAAATGTGGGAGACCTGGGTTTGAACCCTGGGTTGGGAAAATTCTCTGAAGGAGAGCATGGCAACCCACTCTAATAGTCTTACTTAGAGAGTCCCCATGGACAGAGGAGCTTGGCAGGCTATACAGTCCATGGGGTCACAAAGAGTCAGACATGACTGAGGGACTAAGCATAGCACAACATAACATTTTTCAAACCATGTATTTCCTCATCATGGTTCATCTTCCTAGACTTTTCCACCATTATCTCTTCCTCAATACATGGGCTAATGGGATTACTCGTCTCCTAATTACATTTTTGTTTGTTTTCAAACAAGCATTCTCCAATCCATTTACATAAGGCACTCAGATAAACTTGCAACTCTGCATTACTTATTTAGTCATTGCTTGTCTTTCCTCCACTCATTCACTTCAACAAATATTTATTGAGCTCCTACTATGTGTCAGTCATAATCCTATGTGCTGGTCAGGTGGTATTGAGCTAAATAAAGATGATAAGTTACACTGGGCTTCCAGGAAGGAACTTGTTGAAATTAAAATATTGAAACTGATAATTAAAAGATAAATGTATGTCAGCAAACAAGCAAATACATGCAATAGAAGAGAGGACTTAGGTTACAGGAAAACTAAATTTGAACGTGTTTATACAAGAAAGATCTTGCTGATTTTGAAAAACTGAAAGATCACTCTGGTTGAAATTCAAAGAGTAGTGGAAAGAGATGTCATTTGCTTGAGAGACAAGATCCAAATTTCCTTTCATATTGATAAAAGTCATAGTGCGTGCCTTGTGCTCAGTCATGTCTGATGTTTTATGATTCCATGGACTGTAACCCACCAGGCTCCTCTGTTGATGGGATTTTCCAGGCAAGGATACCGGAGTGGGTTGCCATTTCCTTCTCCAGGGGATATTTTCCACCCAGGGATTGAACCCATGCTTCCTGTGTCTCCTGCATTGCAGGCAGATTCCTTACCTGCTGAGCCATCAGTGAAGCCCTTGATAAAAAATATTGGATGGCTTTAAACAGATAAATATTATCAAGTATTTTATATACAGTGTATATTTTTTTAAGCTCATACCTTCTACTGTATGGGAGAAAGAGGGGAAGATAGGAGGCTGGGTGGGAAGCTACTACAGTATTTAAAGGAAGAGCTGATGTATTATGGACTGTAGTAGTAGCAGATACATTTAATACCTATTTTTGAGAGGACAGCCTGATCCCTTCTCATCTCCTCACTCTCAAACCAACAATTTATTCTTCAGTAATGTATTATTTTGTTTCAGTTCTTTTTTTTTCTTTTTAGTTTTTTTTTTTTTAAATTTTAAAATCTTTAATTCTTACAGGTGTTCCCAAACATGAACCCCCCTCCCTCCTCCCTCCTCATAACATCTCTGTGGGTCATCCCCATGCACCAGCCCCAAGCATTCTGTATCCTGCATCAAACATAGACTGGCGATTTATTTCTTACATGCTAGCATACATGTTTCAATGCCATTCTCCCAAATCATCCCACCCTCTCCCTCTCCCACAGAGTCCAAAAGACTGTTCTATACATCTGTGTCTCTTTTGCTGTCTCATATATAGGGTTATCGTTACCATCTTTCTAAATTCCATATATATGTGTTAGTATACTGTATTGGTGTTTTTCTTTCTGGCTTACTTCACTCTGTATAATCGGCTCCAGTTTCATCCACCTCATTAGGACTGATTCAAATGTATTCTTTTTAATGGCTGAGTAATACTCCATTGTGTATATGTATCACAGCTTTCTTATCCATTCATCTGTTGATGGACATCTAGGTTGTTTCCATGTCCTGGCTATTATAAACAGTGCTGCGATGCACATTGGGGTACATGTGTCTCTTTCAGTTCTGGCTTCCTCAGTGTGTATGCCCAGCAGTAGGATTGCTGGGTCATAAGGCAGATCTATTTGCAATTTTTTAAGGAATCTCCACAGTGTTCTCCATAATGGCTGTACTAGTTTGCATTCCCACCAACAGTGCAAGAGGGTTCCCTTTTCTTCACACCCTCTCCAGCATTTGTTGCTTGCAGACTTTTGGATCACAGCCATTCTGACTGGTGTGAAGTGGTACCTCATTGTGGTCTTGATTTGCATTTCTCTGATAATGAGTGATGTTGAGCATCTTTTCATGTGTTTGTAAGCCATCCGTATGTCTTCTTTGGAGAAATGTCTATTTAGTTCTTTGGCCCATTTTTTGATTGGGTCATTTATTTTTCTGGAATTGAGCTGCAGGAGTTGCTTGTATATTTTTGAGATTAGTTGTTTGTCCATTGCTTCATTTGCTATTATTTTCTCCCATTCAGAAGGCTGTCTTTTCACCTTGCTTATATTTTCCTTTGTTGTGCAGAAGCTTTTAATTTTAATTAGATCCCATTTGTTTATTTTTGCTTTTATTTCCAGCATTCTGGGAGGTGGATCATAGAGGATCCTGCTCTGGTTTGTGTCGGAGAGTGTTTTGCCTATGTTCTCCTCCAGGAGTTTTATAGTTTCTTGTCTTACATTTAGATTTTTAATCCATTTTGAATTTATTTCTGTGTGTGGTGTTAGAAAGTGATCTAGTTTCATTCTTTTACAAGTGGTTGACCAGTTTTCCAAGCACCACTTGTTAAAGAGGTTGTCTTACTCCATTGTATATTCTTGCCTCCTTTGTCATAGATAAGGTGTCCATGTGTGTGCAGATTTATCTCTGGGCTTTCTATTTTGTTTCATTGATCTATATTTCTGTCTTTGTGCCAGTACCATATTGTCTTGATGACTGTGGCTTTGTAGTAGAGCATGAAGTCAGGCAAGTTGATTCCTCCAGTTCCATTCCTCTTTCTCAAGATTGCTTTGGCTATTCGAGGGTTTTTGTATTTCCATATAAATCTTGAAATTATTTGTTCTAGTTCTGTGAAAAATACCACTGGTAGCTTGATAGGGATTGCATTGAATTTGTAGATTGCTTTGGGTAGTATACTCATTTTTACAATATTGATTCTTCTGATCCATGAACATGGTATATTGCTCCATCTATTAGTGTCCTTTTTGATTTCTTTCATCAGTGTTTTATGGTTTTCTATATATAGGTCTTTAGTTTCTTTCGGTAGATATATTCCTAAGTATTTTATTCTTTTTGTTGCAATGGTGAATGGAATTTTTTTCTTAATTTCTTTTCCTACTTTCTCATTATTAGTGTATAGGAATGCAAGGGATTTCTGTGTGTTGATTTTATATCCTGCAACTTTACTATATTCATTAATTAGCTCTAGTAATTTTCTGGTGGAGTCTTTAGGGTTTTCTATGTAGAGGATCATGTCATCTGCAAACAGTGAGAGTTTTACTTCTTTTCCAATTTGGATTCCTTTTATTTATTTTTCTGCTCTGATTGCTGTGGCCAAAACTTCCAGAACTATGTTGAATAGTAGCGGTGAAACTGGGCACTCTTTTCTTGTTCCTGACTTTAGGGGAAATGCTTTCAATTTTTCACCATTGAGGATAATGTTTACTGTGGGTTTGTCATATATAGCTTTTATTATGTTGAGGTATGTTCCTTCTATTCCTACTTTCTGGAGAGTTTTTATCATAAATGGATGTTGAATTTTGTCAAAGGCCTTCTCTGCATCTATTGAGAGAATCATACGGCTTTTATTTTTCAATTTGTTAATGTGGTGAATTACATTGATTGATTTGTGGATATTGAAGAATCCTTGCATCCTGGGATAAAGCCCACTTAGTCATGGTGTGTGATCTTTTTAATGTGTTGTTGGATTCTGATTGCCAGAATTTTATTGAGGATTTTTGCATCTATGTTCATCAGTGATATTGGCCTGTAGTTTTCTTTTTTTGTAGCATCTTTGTCAGGTTTTTGCATTAGGGTGATGGTGGCCTCATAGAATGAGTTTGGAAGCTTACCTTCCTCTGCAATTTTCTGGAAGAGTTTGAGTAGGATAGGTGTTAGTTCTTCTCTAAATTTTTGGTAGAATTCAGCTGTGAAGCCATCTGGACCTGGGGTTTTGTTTGCTGGAAGATTTCTGATTACAGTTTCAATTTCCGTGCTTGTGATGGGTCTGTTAAGATTTTCTATTTCTTCCTGGTTCAGTTTTGGAAAATTGTACTTTTCTAAGAATTTGTCCATTTCTTTCACGTTGTCCATTTTATTGGCATATAATTGTTGATATTAGTCTCTTATAATCCTTTGTATTTCTGTGTTGTCTGTTGTGATCTCTCCATTTTCATTTCTAATTTTATTGATTTGATTTTTCTCTTTGTTTCTTGATGAGTCTGGCTAATGGTTTGTCAATTTTATTTATCCTTTCAAAGAACCAGCTTTTGGCTTTGTTGATTTTTGCTATGGTCTCTTTTGTTTCTTTTGCATTTATATCTGCCCTAATTTTTAAGATTTCGTTCCTTCTACTAACTCTGGGGTTCTCCAATTCTTCCTTTTCTAGTTGCTTTAGGTGTAGAGTTAGGTTATTTATTTGACTTTTTTCTTGTTTCTTGAGGTATGCCTGTAGTGCTATGAACTTTCCTCTTAGCACTGTTTTTATAGTGTCCCACAGGTTTTGGGTTGTTGTGTTTTCATTTTCATTTGTTTCTATGCATATTTTGACTTCTTTTTTGATTTCTTCTGTGATTTGTTGGTCATTTAGAAGTGTGTTGTTCAGCCTCCATATGTTGGCATTTTTAATAGTTTTTCTCCTGTAATTGAGATCTAACCTTAATGCATTATGGTCAGAAAAGATGCTTGGAATGATTTTGATTTTTTTGAATTTATCAAGTTTAGATTTATGGCCCAGGATGTGATCTATCCTGGAGAAGGTTCCGTGATCACTTGAGAAAAAGGTGAAATTCATTGTTTTGGGGTGAAATGTCCTATAGATATCAGTTAGGTCTAACTGGTCTATTGTATCATTTGAAGTTTGTGTTTCCTTGTTAATTTTCTGTTTAGTTGATCTGTCCATAGGTGTGAGTGGGGTATGAAAGTCTCCCACTATTATTGTGTTATTGTTAATTTCCCCTTTCATACTTGTTAGCATTTGTCTTACATATTGCAGTGCTCCTATGTTGGGTGCATATATATTTATAATTGTTATATCTTCTTCTTGGATTGATCCTTTGATCATTATGTAGTGCCCTTCTTTGTATCTTTCACAGCCTTTTTTTTAAAGTCTATTTTATCGGATATGAGTATTGCTACTCCTGCTTTCTTTTGGTCTCTATTTGCGTGATATATCTTTTTCCAGCCCTTCACTTTCAGTCTGTATGTGTCCCTTGTTTTGAGGTGGGTCTCTTGTAGGCAGCATATATAGGGGTCTTGTTTTTGTATCCATTCAGCCAGTCTTTGCCTTTTGGTTGGGGCATTAAACCCATTTACGTTTAAGGTAATTATTGATAAGTATGATCCTGTTGCCATTTACTTTATTGTTTTGGGTTAGGGTTTATACACCCTTTTTGTGTTTCTTGTCTAGAGAATATCCTTTAGCATTTGTTGGAGAGCTGGTTTGGTGGTGCTGAATTCTCTCAGCTTTTGCTTGTCTGTAAAACTTTTGATTTCTCCTTCATATTTGAATGAGATCCTTGCTGGGTACAGTAATATGGGCTGTAGGTTATTGTCTTTCATCACTTTAAGTATGTCTTGCCATTCCCTCCTGGCCTGAAGAGTTTATATTAAAAGATCAGCTGTTATCCTTATGGGATTCCCCTTGTGTGTTATTTGTTGTTTTTCCCTTGCTGCTTTTAATATTTGTTCTTTGTGTTTGATCTTTGTTAATTTGATTAATATGTGTCTTAGGGTGTTTCGCCTTGGGTTTATCCTATTTGGAACTCTCTGGGTTTCTTGGACTTGGGTGATTATTTCCTTCACCATTTTAGGGAAGTTTTCAACTATTATCTCCTCAAGGATTTTCTCATGGTCTTTCTTTTTGTCTTCTTCTTCTGGGACTCCTATAATTCGAATGTTGGAGCATTTCATATTGTCCTGGAGGTCTCTGAGATTGTCCTCATTTCTTTTAATTCTTTTTCCTCTCGGATTCATTTATTTCTACCATTCTATCTTTGATTTTACTTATCCTATATTCTGCCTCCGTTATTCTACTATTTGTTGCCTCCAGAGTGTTTCTGATCTCATTTATTGCATTATTCATTATATATTGACTCTCTTTTATTTATATATATTATCTCTCTTTTATTTCTAGAGGGAAAAAAAAAGGAATGATTGTAAAAATAGTAAAGATATATCTGGCCCTTCTCTCATGTTGTGGGCAGTGTGGGGTCCCTTCCAATGCTGTTTAAATTTTCCTGTTTGCTGGTCTCTTCAGTGTCTGATTTCCGCCCTGACACAAGGCGGGCAGTGGTGGATACTTTTTTTTTTTTTTTTAGGCTCACTTGTTCAGTCGCACTGTGGGGAGGGAGGGATGCTGCAAACAAATAACACTGTCGTGTGCACGCAGTGTCTCAGCCCCGCTGGGCCTGCCCCTGCTCGCCTGCACAAACCGCTCAGGCTCTACGATGCTCAGCCGGGAACCGTCTGAGGCCGGCCCTAGGCTGCATGCACCTCCCCGGTCTAAGCCGCTCAGGCTCGGCACTCAGGTAGTCCTCAGAGGTGCAGATTCAGTTCTTCATTTTGTGCCCTTCCCAGGTCCAAATAGCTCAGGTGTTTGGCGAGCATGGTCGCTGTGACTTATCGCCTTTCCTGTCTCTGCTGCTCAGTTTTCTAGGTGTACCACTGGCGCCCCTTGTGAGGCAGATGGTGACTCTCTAGAACCCCCAGAAGTCTTAGCAAAGAAGCCTGCTTGCAGTTTGGTAGGTAATGTCTCTCTGGGGCTGTGATTGCCCCTTCCCGCCCTTATGGCTCTGGCTGCCTGTCCCCTGCGGGGGATGGTCTGCAGCCGGCTATTTCCGTTCCATCCTTTGTTCTGTGTGCGGTCCTGGAGGTGTCTTCTGTTTGAGCTTTTCACGTGGTAGCTATCTCACAGTCTAGTTTGCTAGCCCAAGTTCATTCTGGTTATGCGAGGGGCGTTTCTGCCCGATTCTTAAGAAGCACTGCAGCCCTAGCCTCCCATGCCTCCCTGCTCAGCCCCCCCTTGCTAGTGGCGGATGCAGGCGTCTGCACTGCTTTTCCACTGGGGGAATTACTGTTGGGCTTGTAATCTGTTGGTTTTAATTAAATATATATTTTTCCTCCCCGTTATGTTGCCCTCTGTTCTTCCAAGGCTCGTCACAGACACAGCAGGGAGAGTGTTTCCTGGTGTTTGGAAACCTCTCTTCTTAAGATTCCCTTCCCGGGATGGGATTCCCTTCCCAGGACGGAGCTCCCTCCCCACCTCCTTTGTCTCTTTTTTCATCTTTTATATTTTTTCCTACTTGTTTTTGAAGACAATGATCTGCTTTTCTGGGTAACCTGATGTCCTCTGCCAGCATTCAGAAGTGGTTTTGCGGAGTTTGCTCAGCGTTGAAATGTTCTTTTGATGAATTTGTGAGGGAGAAAGTGGTCTCCCCATCCTATTCCTCTGCCATCTTAGGACCGCCCCCCTGTTTCAGTTCTAAAATGTGTTCTCCCTTCACTTTCTATATTTACTCTCTACTTAGACACAGAGCTATCGACTTAGACTATACTTCCTCTGGGAAGTACTTGTTATATTCCTAATTACACTTCATTGCAATTGCCTGTAGACCCTTCCACTTCATAGAAAGCTGTATATGGTGGATCTGTCACCAGGCCTATCTCTACCTGACATCTGTAGCACCTAATAGATCTCATAGTAAAAGGAAGATATTCAATGGATATTTGTTGAATGGTATTACAAGATAATGGTCTCCTTTACTCTCTATCCTGAATAATGATTAACTTGCCTATTTGATTTAATAGTGCTTAATTTTTGTTATTTAAAATAAAAATGTTATCTGGAACTAGAGAGATATATATATTTTTTATTTTAGTAATACCTCCAAGACTTAAAGTGCCACAGATATTTTAATGGTAAAAGCTCACTTATATTTGGCTCCCAAGACAGAGAGAATTGATTTATAACAAAAGTAAATTGGAGAAAATCATTTGCCTTTAAAAATATGTATTTTCAAATTCAGTTTTCAGTTCACTTCAGTCGCTCAGTCGTGTTCAACTCTTCACAACCCTGTGAATTGCAGCACTCCAGGCTTCCCTGTCCATTACCAACTCCCGGAGTTCACTGAGACTCATGTCCATTGAGTCAGTGATGCCATCCAGCCATCTCATTCTCTGTCATCCCCTTCTCCTCCTGCCCCCAATCCCTCCCAGCATCAGAGCCTTTTCCAATGAGTTAACTCTTCACATGAGGTGGCCAGAGTATAGGAGTTTCAGCTTTAGCATCAGTCCTTCCAAAGAACACCCAGGACTGATCTCCTTTAGAATGGACTGGTTGGACCTCCTTGCAGTCCAAGGGACTCTCAAGAGTCTTCTCCAGCACCACAGTTCAAAATCATCAATTCTTCGGTGCTCAGCTTTCTTCACAGTTCAAATCTCACATCCATACATGACCACAGGAAAAATCATAGCCTTGACCAGACATTTGTGGGCAATGTAATGTCTCTGTTTTTTAATATGCTGTCTATGTTGGTCATAAATTTTCTTCCAAGGAGTAAGCGTCTTTCAATTCATGGCTGAAATCAACATCTGCAGTGATTTTGGAGAGCCCAAAATAAAGTCAGCCACTGTTTCCACTGTTTCCACGTCTATTTGCCATGAAGTGATGGAACTGGTTACCCTGCTTATTTAACTTCTATGCAGAGTACATCATGAGAAACGCTGGGCTGGAAGAAGCACAAGCTGGAATCAAGATTGCCCAGAGAAATATCAATAACCTTAGATATGCAGATGACACCACCCTTATGGTTGAAAGTGAAGAGGAACTAAAAAGCCTCTTGATGAAAGTGAAAGAGGAGAGCGAAAAGTTGGATTAAAGCTCAACATTCAGAAAACGAAGATCATGGCATCTGGTCCCATCACTTCATGGGAAATAGATGGGGAAACAGTGGAAACAGTGTCAGACTTAATTTTGGGGGGCTCCAAAGTCACTGCAGATGGTGACTGCAGCCATGAAATTAAAAGACACTTACTCCTTGGAAGAAAAGTTATGACCACCCTAGATAGCATATTGAAAAGCAGAGACATTACTTTGCCAACAAAGGTCCCTCTAGTCAAGGCTATGGTTTTTCCAGTGGTCATGTATGGATATGAGATTTGGACTGTGAAGAAAGCTGAGTGCCAAAGAATTGATGCATTTGAACTGTGGTGTTGGATAAGACTCTTGAGATTCCCTTGGACTGCAAGGAGATCCAACCAGTCCATTCTAAAGGAGATCAGTCTTGGGTGTTCTTTGGAAGGAATGATGCTAAAGCTGAGACTCCAGTACTTTGGCCACCTCATGTGAAGAATTGACTCATTGGAAAAGACTCTGATGCTGGAAGGGATTGGAGGCAGGAGGAGAAGGGGACAACAGAGGATGAGATGGCTAGATGGCATCACTGACTCAATGGACATGAGTCTGAGTGAACTCCGGTAGTTGGTGATGGACAGGGAGGCCTGATGTGCTGTGATTCAAGGGGCCGCAAAGAGTCAGACATGATTGAGCGACTAAACTGAACTTAACTGAGTTCCAAGGGACTGCCCATCTCCACAACTTTAGTGTTCAGTTACAAGTTCCGGTTGGTCACTGTGGTTTTGACAGACTGATTACAATTTGGAAGTTCCAATAACTCCTCCAACTCAGGAAATCAATCACAGATCCAGGTTGTTAGCCACTTCTTATGAACTGGCTGTAGATCAGGGATTTCCAAAAATCTCCTTGGATTTCATTCATTTGCTCGAATGGCTCACAGAACTCAAGAGAAACAGTTTATTTTCTAGATCATTGGTTTGTTATAAAAAGCCTGTAACGTCACATCAGTCAATTGGAAGAACTGCATAAGGCAAAATATATGGTAAGAGGTGTTGGTCTTCCATGAACTTTCCAGACACTGGTTTCTTCCCAAATCTCCATGTGTTTACCAACTTGTGCCTTATCCTTCTAGGCTTTAATGCTAGTCATAATTGATCAAATAAATGGCCACTGGTGATTGGTTTAATTTCCAGCCCCTTTCTGTTCCCCAGAGTCCGGAGGTGGCGGGGAGGGGGATGGGAGACTCCAACCCTCTAAACAAGCCTTTGGGTCACCTAGCAGCCAGTGCCTATCCTTCAGTTTAGTTCAGTTCAGTCACTCAGTTGTGTGAACTCTTTGCAACCTCATGGACCAAAGCATGCCGGTCCTCCTTGCCCATCACCAACTCCTGAAGTTTACTCAAACTCATGTCTATTGAGTCAGTGATGCCATCCAACCATCTCATCCTCTGTTGTCCCCTTCTCCTCCTGCCCTCAATCTTTCTCAGCATCAGGATATTTTCAAAGGAGTCAGGTCTTCCCATCAGATGGCCAAAAATTGGAGTTTCAGCTTGAACATCAGTCCTTCCAATGAACACCCAAGACTGATTTCCTTTAGGATGGACTGGTTGGATCTCCTTGCAGTCCAAGAGACTCTCAAGAGTCTTCTCCAACACCACAGTTCAAAAGCAGCAATTCCTAGGCACTCAGTTTTCTTTATAGCCCAACTCTTACATTCATACATAACTACTGAAAAACCATAGCTGTGACTAGTTGGACCTTTGTGGGCAAAGTAATGTCTCTGCTTTTTAATATGCTGTCTAGGTTGGTTATAGTTTTACATCCATGGAGCAAACGTGTTTTAATTTCATGGCTGCAATCACCATCTGCAGTGACTTTGGAGTCCCCCCAAAATAATGTCTCTTACTGTTTCCATTATTTCCCCATCTATTTGCCATGAAGTGATGGGGCAGAATGCCATGATCTCAACATTTTCACACTCCTCTTTCATTTTCATCAAGATGCTCTTTAGTTCCTCTTTACTTTCTGCATTATGGGAGGTGTCATCTGCATATCTGAGACTATTGATATTTGTCTGGGCAATCTTGATTCCAGATTGTGCTTCATACAGCCCAGCATTTTGCATGATTTACTCTGTATATAAGTTAAATAAGCAGGGTGACAATATACAGCCTTGATGTACTCCTTTCCTGATTTGGAACCAGTCTGTTGTTCCATGCCCATTCTAACTGTTTCTTCTTGACCTGCATACAGATTTCTCAAGAGGTAGGTCAGGTGGTCCGCTACTCACATCTCTTTAAGAATTTTACAGAGTTTGTTGTGATCCACACAGACAAAGGCTTTGGTATAGTAAATGGAGCAGAAATAGATCTTTTTCTAGAACTCTTTTGCTTTTTTATAGTCCAATGGATGTTGGCAATTTGATCTCTGGTTCCTCTGCTTTTTCCAGATCTAGCTTGAACATCTGGAAATTTGCAGTTCACATACTACTGAAGCCTGGCTTGGAGGATTTTGAGCATTACTTTGTGAGCGTCGCTGAGATGAGTGAAATCATGTGGTAGTTTGAACATTCTTTGGCATTACTTTTCTTTGGGATTGAAATGAAAACTGACCTTTTCCAGTCCTATGGCCACTGCTGAGTTTTCCAAATTTGCTGGCATATTGCGTGCAACGCTTTCACAGCATCATCTCTGAGGATTTGAAATAGCTCAACTGGAATTCCATCACCTCCATTAACTTTGTTTATAGTGATGCTTCCTAACGCTCACTTGACTTCACATTCCAGGATGTCTGCCTCTAGGTGAGTGATCACACCATCATGGTTATATGGGTCATGAAGATCTTTTTTGTATATTTGTTCTGTGTATTCTTGCCACCTCTTTATATCTTCTGCTTCTGTTAGGTGCATAGCATTTCTGTCCTTTATTGTTTATTCATTTTTTGCATGAAATGTTCCCTTGGTATCTCTAATTTTCTGGAAGAGATCACTAGTCTTTCCCATTTTATTGTTTTCCTCTATTTCTTTGCATTGATAACCGAGGAAGACTTCTTTATCTCTCCTTGCTATTCTTTGGAACTCTGCATTCAAATGGGTATATCTTTCCTTTTCTCCTTTGCCTTTAGCTTCTCTTCTTTTCTCAGCTATTTTTAAGGCCCCTTCAGACAACCATTTTGACTTTTTTCATTATTTTTCTTGGGGATGGACTTGATCATTGCCTCCTATACAATGTCACGAACCTCTGTCCATAGTTCTTCAGGCACTTTATCAGATCTAATCCCTTGAATCTATTTGTCCCTTCCACTGTATAATCATAAAGGACTTGATTTAGGTCATATCTTAATTGTCTAGTGGTTTTCCCTACTTTTTTCAATTTAAGTCTCAAGTTAGCAATAAGGAGTTCATGATCTGATCCACATTAGCTCTTCATCTTGTTTTTGCTGACTGTATAGAGCTTTTACATCTTTGGCTACAAAGAATATAATCAGTCTGGTTTCAGTATTGACTACCTGATGATGTCATGTGTAGAGTCTTCTGTTTTCTTTCATCTAGCTGTAAAATAATTCCATTGTCTTCTGGAGTTATAATGAATAATATTTAACTCTTTTCACATTAATTGACACAAAATTTTTGCATTTTTTCATGAAAAGGAGATCTTTGCGTGTATGTCATCCTGGGCATGCCTCTTTCTTACATTAAAAGGGACAGTTGTGATAAGGATTCTGGAATCCAGAGTCTGGAATCAAAAATATGTGTTATTGATTAGCTCTTTGTACCTAAGTAAACCGCCCTAACCTATCTATGCCCCTGATTCCTCATTCATAAAATGAGGCAGTGATATAAATTATTTCATGGTATCATTTTGAGAATTAAACAATTTATACAAGTAAATGCCTTAGATTACTTCTGTCCAAAAGTAAATACTCAATAATAAGTGATGACTGTTATTAACACTTTTACTGTTATAAATTTCTACAAGTGTAATTTAATAAGTAAATGGGAAATTATATAAAATTTCAATGCTTCAAAATACTTCTTAAATGTTTTCTCTAATTTATACCATTGTGCACTCTCACACAGAACACATAAGTAAACATGCTGATTTTCTTTCACTTTATGTCAGAACTCTTGTTAATTTGCCAAGTTTATGAGAAAATGTGTGGTTAATACAGAGATGGTAAAAATTTTAAGAGATGCATGCATGTGTATGTAGATGGATAGAGTATAGTAGATCCAGATAATTTTTAAAAGTTTACTTTGTGACAAGATAATCAAAAATAATTAGAATTATTTCAGTCCATAAGTAAACTGAAACATTGATAAATCACACAAGCAATGTGACTTAAAAATTGTCATTTCAGGCTTGGACATTGCAAGTCTGTAATTTATCATGAATCTAATAACAACTGTTTCATTTATCATAAACTTATAGTAAGTAGTATATTACAGAGTATAATAACGTTTATTATTTTGGTACTCTATGAGGTTTTATATTGTGAGCATTTCAGTTTTACTGTCGCTATAACTATTTGATGGATGCTTAATTAATCACACTTACTCTTCTACCAATGATTCTCCACGCACAGCTAGGCTTATTAAGCAAAATGCTTCCCCTTCCCTTCTTTAGTGATGTGTGCATGCTAAGTTGCTTCAGTCGTGTCCAACTCTGTGGGACCCTATGGACCATAGCCTACCATGCTCCTTTGTCCAGGAGATTCTCCAGGCAAGAGTACTGAAATGGCCTGTCCTGCCCTTTTCCAGGGGATCTTCACTCCTTAAATGCATTGGCAGGCAGATTCTTTACCACTAGCACCAGATATCCACAGCTTAATCTCTGGAACCAATGACTGTGTTAGGTTACCTGACAAAGAGAATAAAGATTGCAAAGGGGATTAAAGTTGCTAATTAGGTGAATTAAAACATTGAGGTTATCTGGGATTATCCAAGTAGTTCTAATGTAATGAAATATATCCTTATGCAAGAACAAGGGAGGAAAAAAAGAGAGTCAGAGAGATAGCAGCATGAAGATTTAGTCTGACTTCCTTGGCTTTGAAGAGAGCAATGGGACCACAAACCACTAAGTGTCCTTGGCCCCTTATCTATCTGGAAAATGAATAAAAGAGATTTCCCCCTACAGCCTTCAGAGGGAGTACAGCCCTTTTTAAACTTAGAATTTACCCCAGTTAGACTTATTTCAGGCTTCTGACCTCCAGAACTTGAAGATAATCAATATATGCTGTTTTAAGCCACAAGGTTAGTTGTAGATTTTTGCAGCAGCAATAGGAGACTAACAAAATAGCATTCATTCAGGATACATAAAATCATATACAGGAACCACTGATAGCATTTAGGTGCTTTCTAAGACCATTAAGTATTCAAGACACAGAGGAAATGTCGATGAAGGTCAATGAAAGACATGGTAAATTGTAATATGTGGCCTCATGTTCATAATTTCTCCTAATGTGCATAGTTCATTAAAATAATGTGTAACTGGCTAATATTGCAGGATGCAATTGTGTTTAGTGTAAGTGGAAAAAAATTTGGTTTACAACTTTTATACTTTCACTTTAGTATATTTCTCTATAAGTGAATACTTAATATTTACTTATTTAAAATCACATATGTTTTTTGAAAATTAAATAAGAACCTACACAGTTATTTTAATGGGGTTGATTTCCTCTTTATAATGTGTTCCAAATTACCATATCTTGATGCATTTTTTATAAATTATTGAGACAATATTATTCAACATTTAACTTCATCATGGTGCATGCATTTGTGGGCGTGCGTGTGTGTGTAACCAAAATGAGACATTTTGTCCACCACCAAAATTTTAAGTACATAATAAAATTTGAAATAACAGAAAAAAGTATATGAATGAAAGAAACAGTACATGATTATAGGTCCATTCACCCTGGAAACACAAAGTGGTAAAAAACAATATTATATATTTGCATTATAATGGAAAATTTTTTCTCCTCTGTTCATGTGATTTTATTATAGCAGTATAAATATATTAGTACATTAGAGGACTATCCAATTCATTAGACCATGACAGTAGTGATTAAAAATAGCTAAATGGAAACAGTGTTCCATAATTTAAAAAGAATTTTTCCAGAAACTTTATCCTTTTATATCATAAAACTCTAATTCTATCAATTGCAGGATTTTTAAAATAAATGTATCTTGAACAAAGCACAAAATCTGGTCTTATGTTAATCTTTAACAAAAGTTTTAATTATTATTGCTGGAATTATTCTAGTTACTAAGCAACATCAATTTAGAGCAGAGCTTCTTTGCTTTATGTGATTTTGTAAAGCAAACCAAACAAAACATATTCAGATATAACCTCAAATTCTAAAATAAAATACTTCCTATCTAAATGATTTCTTAAGTTTGATTCTGTCCTCTCATATATGTATTAGACAAGCAAACACATGAAATAATTTCATTCCAGTGCTTCCAAAACTATTATGAACAAAATGTAAAGCCCCTAATTAATGCTCATTTACCTCTTTCTTGAAGCTTTTATCTGTCTCTCCTCTGACTGCATTTCAGTCACATGAAGAAATGAAGGGATTCCCAATGTGTGATGTCCTCTCTCACCTCATGCTCTCTGTATATGCTCTTCACTTTATCTACTAAATAATAACATATATATATATGTATATATATTTAATCTTAGATCAAATTATCACTGGCAGAGTACTCATAATTCTATTTTCTCTTATATCTTTATATTTGGGGACATTAAAATCTACTAATCCTTCTAATTCTGTCTTACATCTGATAGGAGATCTTAATCTTGATCCTGGGAATGCAATCCTTAATTTAAGTGTTGCATTCCTTGAATCTGATCATATTGAAACATTATCTTGATTTATAACTCTGGACATTTTGGATTGAAAACAACATATCCATTTGATTTATCTGAAATGCACAATAAATTTTATTTCACAAATAGGTTATAGAAGAGTGTTTACAGATAGGACAATAATGCTTTGAATACTTAAAGTTCTAATTTAAAGAAAATTTCAGAAATTTATGTCCTACCTGACAGGCAAATACATTAGACACATTTTTCCAGTCAAAGAACCATATATTAGGATTGAGATCAGACCATGTAAAACTTTCTAAGCTATATATTTTTTATCTGACTACTTTATATTACTAAAGCAACATTATCTGTACTTACAACTTTCCTAATATGTTCTACAGCAAAAGAAAATTCTTGCGGGATCTTGGAACACAAGACACAGGCTTAAAAGATGAATGAAAGAATTGAGTGGATTTATTCTTACTAGACAAGATTGAAAGAAATATAATGAGTAGCTAGGGAGGATTAGACCTAGTTCCATTTCCATTCTGTTACAATCAGAGTTTTTTTCACTGAAACTTGCAAACTAGTTCTATCCAGATTTTCCACCCTGTTTATTTTAGCCCCCATGATTCCTCCATAATATTAAATAAATATTTAAATTAAAAAAAACACAAACAATAACACTAGCAACAAAATCTGAACCTCAGGAAATGGCAAATGAGCAGTATATTTATCTGAGGGACAACTTGTAGGACAAGAAGTTGGCTAAATATCATTACATATCACTCCTGACAAAGATGAAAGTGATCCTCCTAATTCTTCCCTCCCTCCTTCTCTTCCTTCCTCTCCTCCTTCCTTCCACAAAGTTAAACACCTGCTAAATGTTGAATTAGGATAACAAAACTGAACTATAAAATGGAATGAAGTGTTAGAAGGTCAACAAGATATGGTAAGAACTAGCAAGCAAGAAGAATTACACAGCATGGAAGTCCCACCAGAAAAGTCAAACCACAAGCACTGCATGTAGAGACTGTTAGAATAAAAAGGAAATTTGCATGAGATAAAAACTTCCTGGGAATTTGTTTTGGAATAAGACACTATTTATTTTGACATGGAAATTTAAACAGAGAATCTAAGATAGGAGGGCAGAATTCATCACTGAAAAGCTTTTCTTTTCTTTGTAAAGCACTGTTTAATTTCATGGATGACTGAAAATTTCCATTTCAAAATATATTCAATTGTCCAAGAAATTTACTTATCTATAAAATGTCCATTCCTGTTAACATGAACAAAGAGAGATCTACAAATTTTGGTTACATATACAATAATTAAAGCAAAGATAATTTTGGTTTGCTTAAAGATGGATGATTTCATTTATGAGAATATGAGTACACCTGCAGTTGAGGATAAAGCAATATGTATTTCTGACAATTCTAAAGGCATTTTAATAAGAGTTGCTTCACTTCATTAACATCAGTTTTAATTTAAAGGTGAAATTGAATAAACTACTAGTACCTGTCTTTTCATATACCCATATGATATGATTAACCATACACTGGAAATATATGTGCCTAATTTTACTGAACTTTTATTCTAATATTTCAATTTTTATTATGTAATGTGCATATCACAGATTGGGACAATTTAAAATTGTTATTATTGTTCAACTTAATTATGATTTTTTGTTTGTATTTCCAACTATTTTAGGTATTATAGAGGAGTCACAGATAGTATTCCAATGACACCTGAGATTGTGATTGCAGGCCTTCAAGGTTAGCCAGTGAGCCATGGGAGGGGAATACTTGCCACCAGGGCTTCCCAGGTGGCTCAGTGGTAAAATAATCTGTCTGCCAATGCAGGAGACACAGGAGAAACAGGTGTGATACCTGGGTCAGAAAGATCTGCTGGAGGAGGAAATGGCCACCCACTCCAGCATTCTTGCCTGAAAAATCCCACAGACAGAAGAACGTGAAGGGATAATATCCACAGAGTCGCAGAGACTGACAGGGCTGAGTGCCTAAGCACGATACATAGCAGGAATTAGTTTTGTAGGAAATATGTTGTATTCAATTATGTTTCCTCATTTTATTTGTGTTATACTTTTAATTAAGCTAAAATATGCATTAAGAAATATATAAATATTATATGTAGAGTTTAGTGAGTTTTCACAAAATGTATACACCTGTGCTACTACTTAGATAAAAAAATCAGAATATTACCAAACTCCCCCAAAATATTTCTATATACTACCTAAACTCCCTAAAATGAGAACTCTTCTGATTTCTATTATCACAAATTACTTTTGCCATTTTTATTTTATATAAATATTGTTACATATGCTTTTACATACCTAGCAGTTTTAAACATGATTTAATAGCATGAAATTCTTTTTCCTTAGTCCATTTTTATTGCTGATCAATTATTTGGCTACACAATTTATTCATGCAGCAATCTTATTAAAAATGGTGCCAGGGATATTAACATGTATGTCTTTAAATGCATATAAAACATGTTTTTGTTGTTGAGAATATTTCTAAAAGTGAGCATGCTAGGTCTTGGAGTGTTATGTGCTCGACTTTAGTATGTATTGCCTGAGTTTTCTGAAAGTATTCTTACCAATATAGGCTCTCATCTCCTGTGTGTAATACTTGTATTTCTACTTTTTCAGCAACAATTGTGACTGTCCTTTTTAAAAATTTTAAACATTCTGTTGTGAGCATTTCAATTGACTTTAATTTGTTTTCAGTTCAGTTCAGTTCAGTCACTCAGTCGTGTCCAACTCTTTGCGACCCCATGAATCGCAGCACTCCAGGCCTCCCTGTCCATCACCAACTCCCAGAGTTCACTCAGATTCACGTCCATCGAGTCAGTGATACCATCCAGCCATCTCATCCTGCGTCATCCCCTTCTCCTACTGCCCCCAATCCCTCCCAGCATCAAGGTTTTTTCCAATGAGTTAACTCTTCGCATGAGGTGGCCAAAGTACTGGAGTTTCAGCTTTAGCATCCTTCCTTTCAAAGAAGTCCCAGGGCTGATCTCCTTTGCTTTACTCGGTATCTAAGATGAGTAATTTGTCATTTCCTTATTGATTATTTGAATAACATTGTGAAGTGTTCAGATCTTTCCTTTCTTTTTCTCACATTTTCCCACTGACTTGTTTTTTGTTGTGATTTGAAGAAGCCCTATATGTATTCAGTCTATTAGAACCTTGTTGATTGTATGTACATCAAAAATCTTCTCCAACATTGATCTGATTCCTTTAGATTAACAAATGTTATTAATTTAATATAATACAATCTGGCAGTCTTTTCTATTATGATTAAGGGAATTTTGTGTAATGTTTTACAAAATGTTGACTTACACCAAAATCATAACAGTATTTTTCTATATTAACTTTTGAAAGCTTTAGTGTTTCACTTTTCACATTTAGATATACAGTATACGTTGAATTCATTGTTGTATGTGGTTTGAAGTAGAGGTCAAGTTTCATTTTTTTTGAATTTATGTATTCACTTGATCTCACACCATTTATTGAAAAAGCTATTCTTCCCTGAATATGTTATAAATTAAGTGAACATATGAGATTTCTGATCTATGTGTCCTGTTTCATTGGTTTTATCCTTGTGCATATATGATGTTGTCAAGTATTAGTTTCATAATACCTCTTGATATCAGGTTGTGCTATTGTTTCAAATTTGCTCATCCTTGAATAGTTTTCTTATTTCTTTTATATATAATACTTTAAAATCAAGTTACCAATTAAACATACACATACACAAATTTGCTATAGGGTTGGTTGTATTTAATTTCTACCTAGCATAAATATAGCAGTAATTAGCATGTTTAAATGAGTGAGTTTTCCTTTACATGTGCACAGTGTATTTCTATATTTATATAGCTCTTACATTTCTCCCAACAATTTTGGGTATGTGTATGCATGTAGATATCTCAGAATGTTACATTTATTTGCTTTTATGTATAGCATTGTAAGGGCTTTCCTGGTGGCTCAGATGGTGTAAAAAAAAAAAAAATCTGCCTGCAATGGGAGAGACATGGGTTTGATCCTTGGGTTGGGAAGATCCCATGAAATAGGAAATGGCAACCCATTCCAGTATTCTTGTCTGGGAAATATCATGGACAGAGAAGCCTGGAAAGCTACAGTCCATGGGGAGTCAGACATGGCTGAGCAACTAACACCCATAACATTGTAAATGGTATCATTTAAAAAAATTTTTATTTTCTGAATGTTTGCTGCTTCCGTGTGGACAGTTGGTGTCTGTCTGTTGACTTTGCAGGATGCTGAATTCCTTCGTCAGTTGTAAGAGTTTATCTGAAGATTATTGTGTTTTCTATTCATCTTCTCTGCAAATAATGACAATTTTATTTCTTTTTTCCATTTCTTACAATGTATATTTCTTATTATGTCTTTATTACCTTGACTAAGTTCTCCAGTATAATTGTGAAGAGACAATGTTATATAGTAATAGAGTGTACATTTTTCTCATTCTGGAGTGAGAACACAGGTTTGAGGATTATTGTGCAGAGTCACACCACTTAGTCCACACCACTAAGGGTCCCTTAGTCTTCACCCTTTTATAAATGCATATGATTAGGATGAACTTTCAAATTTACCTGGAAGGAAGAAAAGTAGGACATTATTGTTATGCCATATGACTTAATATTTAGCTTATCCTGAAATTTATTCCACACTTTTAATTCATCTGCTGTTGTAGAAAGAAAGCTTAATCAATCAGCCCTTACAGTACTCCAAAACCTGTGGTAGGTAAAAAGAAATTAACTCTGTATTAAAACTTTAAGTTAACCTTCTGTAAAACATATGGTTGATTTAAGCAACGAAACACATCCTTACAGAGAATTTGGGGTTATAAGAGATGTTATTCCTGGAGTCTAATTATGAAAAAAGTCAGTAACCTGTTACACATTATTTCAACATTAAAAAATAAATGTGACAACTTAAATTCGTCTCTACTTAAAGGGAGATGTAGTTTCTGTCTTGTTACCCAGCTATTTGATATTTCAGTGTCCTCAAAGTAAAAAAAAAAAAAAAATTGTATACAAGTGAATTTTCTATGATTTAAGAAAAATACACAACACAGACAGATTCATTGCTTCCTTTAGATAGTCAAGTTCAATTGACTTCTCAGCACTCTGTGTTGTTGTTATCATTGCTAATATGTTGATTTAAAAGCTGTAAACCCACTTCAATTTCCTGGAATTAACATACATTGGTTTGGGGGGCTGTGTGGGAGGTGGGGCAAGTAGCAGGTGGTTTGCCTATCAGAAGTGTCCCAGACTCCTGAGGAAAAGGAACCTCTGGCACGCTGAGGGTGGGGGGGGGTGTCTCCTCATCTTGACACCCTTGTCGGTTCTGCAGAACTCCCAAGATCTAGAGATGGGATTTCTACTAAGAAGGAGGCCAGGGGCTATAGCCACCAGACTGTCTAATTGCACCATTCTCTGAGCTTCTCCTGACATTCAGAGCTTCCCCGCCCGTTTTCTCACTGCTTTTCTGTCTGGACCCTTTCGGAAGAAAGGCTTCGATATTTTACCATTACTTATTATGTTCACTATATGATACTTGTTGCTGCTGCTGCTTCTGACTCTGTGCGACCCAATAGACGGCAGCCCACCAGGCTCCCCTGTCCCCGGGATTCTCCAGACAAGAACACTGGAGTGGGTTGCCATTTCCTTCTCCAATGCATGAAAAGTGAAAAATGAAAGTGAAGTTGCTCAGTCGTGTCTGACTCTTAACGACCCCATGGACTGCAGCTTACCAGGCTTCTTCGTCCATGGGATTTTCCAGGCAAGAGTACTGGAGTGGGGTGCTATTGCCTTCTCCGATGCAACTTGTTAGAGAACCCTTTATCTGATCAGGAAATATCCTGTGTGCATGCTACATCGCTTAAGTCATGTCTAACTCTTCTCAGTCCATGGGATTTTCCAGGCAAGAATATTGGAGTGGGTTGCCATGCCCACATCCAGGGTATCTTCCTGACCCAGGGATCAAACCTGCTTCTCTTACATTCTTGCATTGGCAGGCAGGGTTCTTTACCACTAGCACCACCTGATCAGGACACTACTCCTATATCCTTTATTTACTTACAGGTTTTGTACAAAGCATGAATATATTGTTGTTGTTGCTATATCAAATGATTTTTCTTCACTGGTTGATACGATTGCATTGTACTCTCTCACTCCTGCTTTGATGGTTGTTAATGGATGAGATGGCTGGATGGCATCACCGACTCGATGGACGTGAGTCTGAGTGAACTCCGGGAGTTGGTGATGGACAGGGAGGCCTGGTGTGCTGTGATTCATGGGGTGGCAAAGAGTCGGACACTACTGAGCGACTGAACTGAACTGAATGTAAGTAATTTTAAAACTGTAAACCCTCACTGATTTTCAGAAACAAATGTAAAGTAGTCTTTCAGTATTATGCTTTTTATGTATTATTTTAATTTCTGATTTTTTAATAAGAGTACTTAGTTTCAAATTTTAGTTTCATGGAATATACTCTACAATTTTTGATATCAGGTTATGTTAGACTCACATATAAGTTGGGAAAATTGCCCTATTTTTTGGTGGAAGTATTTGTGTAAGATTTGTATAATTCTTTAAATACTTGGGAAAGTTTCAACAGTGGCTCCATCAAAGACTGCATTTTTTTTCAATTGATTCTTATTCCAGCTCTTTATCCTGTCACTATGGGAACAGTTTGATCAGTTGAATCTGCTTTTGACAAGAATAATGAATGTACTCTGTGGGGTAACAGAAGGATCTCTTCTAATCTCAGCTTTAAAAAAGAAGTCTTAAGTGATTTGATAACATTCTTTTTAACATATATTGTTTGAGTGCATTAAAACTATAGAGAAAACATATAAATATCTGATATTCATATGCTATATTTTAATGGTCTAAGAATTAGATTCAATAGACATCTAGTATATTTGTTTTATCATTACTCTTCAGTACATCAGATAAACTGCTATAAATATGAAGTTTCTACTGAATTTTTTTAGATTGCTACCAGTGTTAAACTATTTTTATATAATTGTTCCATTTGGCAATTATATTTGTACCTATTCCTTGATAAAATGTATAATTTTTTATATTAGATAAAAGTTTTATTATAAGAAGGATGATTTTTCATTGCTCAGAGCTCTGCGGACACTGTACAATTACAGTTGCCTTAAAACATTTTAAGTTAAAAGAATTTTGAGTATGCTATATGTAAAAAAGTTTTGAATACTCAGTCCTCTATTCATTCGTACATTGTGGTAAATTAGAAGCTATGTTCAAAAGATCTCTACCCTGCCTTCAGGCACTCATTTAAGTACCCACTGAGCCAATGTCAGATAGCCTTTCATTCAGGCATACATACTGGCTAGACTATTCAATTTCCACAAGAGAAGGTCAACTCTATTCCGAGGTTGACTGTCTGTTAGTGCATATAGGTCAATATTTATCTGGCAGCATAGAATTGCTTTATTCCAATTTCTTACCAGGAAATACAATCTCAAATTCCCTCCTGCCCAATATCTATCTATCAAAGGCCCTTCTGAGAGAAGTCTATTTGTGGAGCATTTCTTCAAGGCTGTTCTGTTTATCAGTTCTTCCACATAATCTGAAATCTACTGCAATAGTTCAGGCAGTCACAAAACTGAGTAATTTCATCATATTATATTTTTTCTGATTCTCCAATAATCACTGCTGTTGAATTATGCACTTGTGTAAATCTATTGCCATTAAGAGAAATAAAGAGTCATGTTATTTATAGTTAGGACACAATAGGGGATGTTTCCTTTGATAAGCCTTCTTTCTGATTTTGTTTTTTGTTTGCTTTTAGGATTGCTTGTATCTCTCCTGAGTAAGTAGATTTGCTTTGATCTTTTGGACTCTGCATATTGTTACACAGACAAGGCTTCTCATCTCTGTTTTGCTGCTAGAATGCTAAGAACTACATCAAAGCACATCCTTGGCAAGTGTGTAATCTCCCTACATATGCATTTTATTACATTATTTTATCCTTTAAATCATTTAACATGCTTCCATATTTTACTCTTTTTTTCCCCAGCTTCTTCAAATTTATATTATGTATCACCAAACGTTGTCTTAAATTATTTCTGGGTAAAGAGTGGACATAAACTTTAAGTTCATAAAATAAGTTGAAAAAGTAATATTATAACAAATGATATTTCCCAGTTTTAGCTGGTAAACTTAAATCTCTAGATTTACTTTCTTAATGCAATCAATTGTACAAGTAATATTTGTAAGAAATTTTGTTCAATATTTGCATCTTAAAAATATTTTATTGTATAAAAACTAAATTTTAGCAGAAGAGTGATTCATAATACTGGAAAGTCCTTGTTTCAAAGCACATTTGATTTTTCTTCTCAGGATCCAATAATCTGAGATACATTATCTCAGATAAACAGAAATTTTAACCAAAATTTTTTCCCTAGATTCCAATAAGAGAATGGACACCACTCTAAAGAAATTTATTTCTATAATTAAATGCAACATTTAATTATATCTATGTCTATAAACCTATCCTAAAATGTTACCACTGTTTGACAATAATTCTATTTTGAAGTTGTTTAATCACTAAGTCATATCTGATTCTTTTGCATCCCCACGGACTGTAGCCCACCAGGCTTCTCTGTCCATTGGATTTCCCAGTCAAGAATGCTGAAGTGGGCTGCCATTCCCTTCTCCAGGAGATCTTCCCAACCCAGGGATTGAACCCATGTCTCCTGCATCTCCTGCATTAGCTGTTGGATTCTTTACCACAGAGCCACCAGGGAAGCCCAGTTTGAAGTTCACTGAGGCATAACTCATTACATAATAGAGTTCATATTCCCTTATTTAGTTAAGAGAAAAAATTTCTGTAAGCTATTATATTCTGAGTTGGTCAGTTTAGTAAATGTGACAGTTGAACATTACAAAAATACAAGCAATAATATTCAACAAGGAAATTTTAATCACCTCTAAAATTGAGATTTACCTAAGAATTTTGCCACATTTCCTTATAACTCTTATCTAAGCATTATCCACATCCTTGTTAGCTGTATTTATTTGTGACTTCAAATATATTTTTTAAATTTAATACATATACCAACAACATATATACATATGTTGTGTGTGCGTGCTCAGTCATGTCCTACTGTTTGTCACCCCATGGACTGTCGCCTGCTAGGCTCCTCTGTCCATGGGATTTCCCAGGCAAGAATACCAGAGTGGGTAGCCATTTCCTTTTCCAGGATACATATCTTATATATGCATAAATAGATAATATAACTGATATGGTATAAAATATCTGAAAAATGACCAGAACTCATGAGTGTTGCATTAAGATACTAAATGACAAATAACATTACCTTACTTTCACAGTTTTTTTTTTTACAACAGTGAGACCCAATTACTTTACATAATAGTAAATGTGTATGTGTGTGTGTGTGTGTGTGTGTGTGTATGAAGACGGCATGGCAACCCACTCTAATATTCTTGCCTGGGAGAATCCCTCTGGACAGAGGAGCGTGATGAACTACAGTCCATGGGGCTGCAAAGAGTTAGACATGACTAAACGACTAAGCATATATATGTAACTTCTAAATTATTTTAAATATGCATTCTTTTAAGAGTAACACACCAGTTTCCTTCTTAATTTGTACTATAAAATCTTATATTAGATGATGTTTGACTTAAATTCATTAGTGCTTAAATCAGTAAGATTTATCTAGTCTGGCATAGTATAGACTCGAAACCTTATAGCAGAGAAATGAAGACTTATAATTTAATATATTAGAAAATCATTAGTGACTTTTCTGATTTATATATTGTATTCATAATTCATTTTATACTTGATTTTTAATACATAGTTATATACTGTACATTTTCTGGCATGATTTAAGAATTAAGGATGGAATAAGGCAATAGTCTATGTAAATTTTGCTCTATTCTTTGCAAAGAACTCTTGGAGAACAAAAATTTTAAACTAGTGTCCTTTCCCAAATAAAAGTTTAAAGTCTTTCACTAATCCAGGATTATCAGTTTTTCATACTGTGTCTGATCTTGAAAACTGCTTATTTCAGGTAGATTATTAAATGTCAAGCAAAAACAAGAATGGTCAAGACAATGTCTGGTCTGTATAATATATTTTGGATATCAATTTGAAAATATTATAAAAGTATTTTATGAAACTATCTGGTTCAGGTTAATCATTTAGATATAAACATGAGGAAGTAACATGTCAGAATCAGTAACTTTTATGATATAAATCCTGTTTTCAGGTTTGAAATAAACAACAGCTCTGAAAATGTCTCCTCTACAAGATTGGAAAACCCAATTGGAAGTAGAGAAAACAGGGACCTTGTAGTATGAAATTCCCAATGATTTCAATATTAAAACTGCAAGAACACCCACTCTCGAAGTGTCACCCTTTGGTAATAGCAAGAAGTCATTTTACTACTAAATTTCAGATTTGGCCACTCTATTTCTTATTAAGAGACAGGTTTAAAATTAACCATCAATGTCTTTCTTCAAAATAAAATGTGGATCTCAATCACTGGTGCAACCCAATGTGGAATTGGAAGAAGATGCACAATCTTAACACATTTCCTTCAAGAGCCAAGAAAAGAAATGGAATTTGTCCTAAAACCTGAGCATTTCAGAGCACTGCTCCAGGGAAAAGGAACAGGTGGATCTCAGCATCATCAAGTCCTAGTAATTTTACATGTTAAGTTCTTTAATATATTTTATTTATTTATTTATTTTTTGGCAGTGCTGGGTTTTATCCTTGCTGTGTGGGCTTTTTTCTCTAGTTGTGGCCAATGAGGGCTACTTTCTAGTTGCAGTGCTCAGGCTTCTCTTGTTGTGGAACATAGACAGGCTCTAGGGCACAGGCTAACAGTTGCATTGCATGGGCTTAGTTGCTCTGCAGCATGTGGGATCCTCCCAGACCAGGGACTGAACCTGTGTCTCCTGCATTGGCAGGCAGATATTTTAGCACTGAGCCAATAGAGAAGAGTCCCTCTTCACTGTATTGAGTTAAAAAAGTGTGGCTCATACTTTTATAAAGGAAAATATTAATGAAACAATATTTAAACTTGTACAAACATAAGGAGGATAAATAAGATACTTTGTTGTCATTCACTAACTAATGAATGTATTGATAAATTTGTGATAAAAATATGATAATTCATAATTAAAAAGATGCAAAAATACACCCATAAATAGACTTACAACATTTTGTTCTTGAAGATGCTAGTGCTAGTGTTAAGTCAGCTCAGTTGTGTCTGACTCTTTGTGACCCTATGGACCATAGCCTGCAGGTTCCTCTGTCCAAGGGATTCTCCAAGTGAGAATACTGGAGTGGGTTGTCATTCCTCCTCCAGGAGATCTTCCCAACCCAGAGTTCGAACCTGCATTTCTTATGTCTCCTGCATTGGTGACTGGGTTCTTTACCACTAGTGCCACCTAGGTTATCACTGAGAAATGAATGTTTGAAAAATAAAATTGGCTTATGAAGTATCAATGATAAGCAATCCATTACAAGCCTTTATTCCTAGAAGAGAGAAAACCATTCCTAAATGTGATCTTGGTTCTTTATAAATTTACATATGCTGTAGAGGAGTAAAGAAATTTACAAAAATATGCACACTGCTATAAGCATACTTCTCCTTATTATTTGTGGAAACTAGGACAAAAGAACAAATGGGAGTTTATATATATTTAAAAGTTAAAAACTAAACAAAGAACACAGTCAGTTGGCACACTTGGGCTGCTCAATGTTCCACCCTTAAATATGGCTGCACAAAGAGACCCAGATAACAGGCCCTTGGCCAACACTCCTGGCTTTACCCTAAACCATCAGGAGCCTCACACAACATGGATGGACACACAAAGCCGAATATCAGTCTTTGTCCAACTCTCTGCAAGACATTACTTCTCATCAGCCCCTTGGGGCTAATGATAAACACACTGGTTGTATATTTAGATTGTGCTTTCCATATGATGGGCTCAGGGAAGAATTTTTTCTGCATAGGCCCTGGGAATGGATTTGAGTTCATCTGAGAAGGAAATCCCATACTTACAGGTACATGGAATGTAGATTAAAAGGGCAATGTGAGGCATGCGTGTTCATATCCCCTTTGCTCTGAGGATCTCACCCATGAAAAGGGAGGATGGTGAATAGGGCCCTTTGAAGTGAGGGACCCAGGGTACATGCCTCTCTTGCTGGGTTTAGGCTGATACTGAAAATAATGCAAAGAAAAAAACATGTCTGAAAAGATCAGTATAAATAGCATAAACACACACATAAATGTAGAAATTAAGCCAGTGGTAACATTAGTGAAAAAACTTAGAAATTTACCATTAAAGTTCTAAGAAGGCAAGAAAATATATGACATACATTATTTATTGTTCAATGGATTTAAACATTTTTGGGGGGATAGCAGAACAAGGGGATAATAAGACTAAGTTTTTTTTTTTTCTTTTAGTTCTGCCAAAATGAGATGCAATGAAATACAGTGGATGATGTATGTAGCAGCATTCTTACAGTGAATATTATAATTCTCTTTTTAGTAACTGATACATTTCAGATTCACTCATTGACCATAAAATATCAAAATAATATAATTCATATGAAAAGAACTGTGGCTATATTATCTTTTCCAACTCCCACTTAACAAAGCAGACAATAGCAGTGAATGCAGAGCAGGAAACTTCTTGAGGGTTCAGTGAATCCCAAAGGTCTTAGAGAAGTTATGTCAGTGAGGATCAGATCCAAGACCAGAATTTTGTCTATTATATTTGTTCTTTCCCCTAACATTTATGTAGGCATAGCCACAATAGTTCCTCCACACATTATATAATAAATTTCTCTCTAGATGTTGTTTGCCACTGGCATCCATAATGGTTTTGAAAACTAAAGAAGATTATTCAGGTAGATTGCTTTATGAAAATAAGCAGTGTTATTTGATGGTCTTAATTACACCTAATACTTTTTTTCCCTTTAGGGACAGAATGAAATATTTTAAAAAATATATTTAATGTATTTCTTTTTATCCCAGAGCATGGAATCTAGATGAAACAAGATTAATGCTGCTGAAATGATGAACACCAAGTGTTCCTAATATGGCATAGTGATTACATTCAGACTCAGATCAGGCCTTGAATTAAATCTTGGTTCATGGATAATAACTGTCCAGCCTTGAACAAGCCACTGTTCTGTCTATTCTTAAACACCCATGTCTGGAACAAAGGCATTTAAAATAATATCTACTTTACAGGATTATTTCATTTAGCATGATTCCAGGGATGTAATAGACACTATATGAATACTGATTTCATATTACAGTTTTGTCTAATGACAAAGCAATAATGAACAATAAGAGAAACACCAGTAATGATGCTAATGAAATAAATCATATGAAATCCTGGAAATGAATTCAGGACCATAAAAAACCAAAAACCTGCTTTGCTACATCTCTAAGATTATGAAGGCATTTTTCTGGGAATAGAATTTGGATATGAACATCCAGCGTTGTGACTCCATCCCTGCAATTTCTTTCTTTTTGTTATAAAAACTACTTCTGCCCTATATACTGCTACAGTGGATTGGAAAGTGGCCCCCAGATTGTATTTCCAAGTTCTAATCCTTGGTACCATTATGGAATATATATGGAACCTTACATGAAAATATGATGTTCACTAATTAGGTATCTCTAGATCCTAAATCCAAAGGTAATGTCCTTGTAAGAGACAGAAAGGAAGATACACAGGACACACAGAGGAAAATGATGTGAAGACAGAGGCAGAAATTGAAGTCATGTGTCTATAAGCTGCCAGAAACTAGGAGGGAGGCATGGCACAGATTCTTCCTAAGAGCTTCTGGAAAGAACCAACACAACCAACCCCTTGATTGCCAACCTCTGAACTTCAGAATGTTAGAAAATAAATTTATGCTGTTTTAAGCCATGGTTGTGAATATTTGCTATGAGAGCCCTAGAAAGCAAAGAGAGCTCCCTCTCCTATATTTGATATTTTAATGTCACTTTTAATTTGAACCCCTTTTTGTGTTCACTGTCATTATTCTCGCCATTTCTGTGGGCTGTGGATATGTTCTTAATTCTGAACTCCATTCTCTTTATGTCAAACTCCCAATCTAACTGGCTTTTCTTTATGAGACAGTTAGCTTGAGCTGGTAAATGGTTCCACCCAGAGGTCAATTTCTTAGCCTTTATTTTGGACTGCAATTCTTGGATTTTGAATGGAAGCCCATAGCCTGTAATTCTGTCCTCAAATCCCAATGGGACCTGTTAGTGACTGTGTGGCGTCCCCAGGCCACAGTTCCCATTAGTTGAGGTCTGCTGGTTCAATCCCATTCCAGTTCAAAGTCCTTTGGTGGGAAATTGGTGGTGGTGAGTGCAGAGTCTTTTCTTGGCCAGGATGCCATAATATCGCTTGGTTATAGCCAATATATTAAGACGCCCATGTTTATTTGTATTGTTTTCTAGAGACAGAAACTGTTTAAAGGATAAAAGTAGTGGAATTCTTGGAAGTCAAAGAGGCCACAAAAAGTGGTGGGTTTGGTTGAACATTTAAGAGCTAATAGAGCTTTTACCACCTAACTCAAAGACTCCTGTGCTAGGAGAAAATGTTCATGGAATAGATTAGATTACACTAGGTCAATACAATCTCAAGAATATTTCCATGCCAAAGGTACAGATAAAACACTACACCATCTCCCACACTGGTGGCTTATAGACACATGACGCAGGTCTTAGTTTGGCTCTGAGAAACCAAAAAAAAAAAAAAAAAGATTAGCTAAAATAAATATATAATAGTAAAATGAAATCTTTAAATTTTAAAGTCAGGTCTGTCACCTCCTGGCACACCTGCTTATTTTATGTCCCAGGAATATAGCACAGAAACTGTAGATATCTACAAAAATGGCAAAATCTTACTAAAAACAAACTAGAATTGCATTATGGGAAATGTTCCATTTAGACAAGATTATTCATGTAAGAAATTCACTTGATAGTAATGGTTCCCAAATTAAACAAACAATGGGATACCTATTTTAATTAGCATGCAGAAGCTTCCAAAAGACTTTAGGAGTCCAAAATATCTCATTCAAAGATTTAGTACAGAAGGCTAATAAAAATTAAAGACACTAGAAGTACTTAATACAAAAGACAATAGGACTAATCTGACTCCTGTTGTTCCTCTCTTTCCCTCTTTACTTGCAGACGCACATTTTATTAATTCTTTGTCTGAACTGTCTTTTCACTCTGAAGACACTATAATTTTTTTTTTAATAAAACTCCTAAATGGTAGAGGGACCTCCATGGATATCTTTCACCTCTTGATCAAAGATCAAACTATGGGTCATAGTTCAATGATTTTCTAAACCAAACAGGAAACCCAAAGGTTTTTTGAAGAGTTTAGAGTCACTGTCAAGGACTATATGACCCAAGGCTTCCAGATCTTTACCAGTTTATGCACCCAATGAAACCCAAAAATGGAAACAGGAAAAAATCCAGGATGATATTGGAAATTTTAAATCTTCAATATGTTCCGCTGCTGCTGCTGCTGCTGCTGCTGCTGCTGCTGCTGCTGCTGCTGCTGCTGCTGCTGCTGCTGCTCAGTCGCTTCAGTCGTGTCTGACTCTGTGAGACCCCATAGACGACAGCCCACCAGGTTCCCCCGTCCCAGGGATTCTCCAGGCAAGAACACTGGAGTGGGTTGCCATTCCCTTTTCCAGTGCATGAAAGTGAAAAGTGAAAGTGAAGTCGCTCAGTCCTGTCCGACTCTTAGTGACATTATGGACTGCAGCTTACCAGGTTCCTCTGTCCATGGGATTTTCCAGGCAAGTGTACTGGAGTGGGTTGCCATTGCCTTCTCTGAATATGTTCCCTTAGTGGACCAAAAAATATTGCAAAATAGCAACTGAACTTTTATAAGTCATTCCTAGGGTCTTCCCTTCCTATAATGATAGGTCAATTATTCAAACATGCAAACCAAAAAAGATGAATCTGTGGTAGATTTTAAAGATTGCTCAGAACCCACTTCTTCTTTTTTTTTTTTTTTTACTTTATTTTACTTTTTACGATACTGTATTGGTTTTGCCATACATTGACATGAATCCACCACGGGTGTATACAAGCTCCCAATCCTGAATCCCCCCTCCTACCTTCCACCCCATATCATCTCTCTGGATCATCCCCATGCACCAGCCCCAAGCATCCTGTATCCTGTATCGAACATAGACTGGCACTTCATTTCTTACATGATAGTATACATGTTTCAATGCCATTCTCCCAAATCATCCCACCCTCTCCCTCTCCCTCTGAGTCCAAAAGTCCATTCTATACATCTGTGTCCCTTTTGCTGTCTCGCATCCAGGGTCATCATTACCATCTTTCTAAATTCCATATATATGTGTCAGTATACTGTATTGGTGTTTTTCTTTCTGGCTTACTTCACTCTGAATAATCGGCTCCAGTTTCATCCATCTCATTAGAACTGATTCAAATGTATTCTTTTTAATGGCTGAGTAATACTCCATTGTATATATGTACCACAGCTTTCTTATGAATTCATCTGCTGATGGACATCTAGGTTGTTTCCATGAAAAAGGGAACCCTCTTACACTGTTGATGGGAATGCAAACTAACACAGCCACTATGGAAAACAGTGTGGAGATTCCTTAAAAAATTGCAAATAGAGCTGCCTTATGACCCAGCAATCCCACTGCTGGGCATATACACCAAGGAAATCAGAATTGAAAGAGAACCCACTTCTTACAGCATTCAAGGTTTCATACAATAAATCAGGTCAATCAATCTGCCCTGTCACGTGCTTGTGATCAGTGGTGTCCAACTCTTTGCAACCATATAGACTATAGCCTGCCAGGCTCCTCTGTCCATGGGATTCTCCAGGCAAGAATACTCGAGTGGGTTGCCATGTTCACCTCCAGGATATTTTTCTGGCTTAAGGATCGAACCCATATCTCCTGTGTCTCATGCTTTGCAGGCAGATTCTTTACTGCTGAGTCAGGGGGAACCCTAATCTCCTCTACATACATGCTAAGTCGCTCCAGTTGTGTTGCACTCTTTGTGACCCTTATGGACTGTAACCTGCCAGGCTCCTCTGTCCATGGGATTCTCCAGGCAAGAATACTGGAGTGGGTTGCCTTGCCCTTCTCCAGGGGATCTTCCCTACCTAGGGATTGAACCTGTGTCTCTTAGGTCTCCTGCACTGGCAAGCTGGTTCTTTACTATTAGTGCCACCTGGGAAGAGGAGCCCTAATTTCCTCTAGCTGCCCTGTTTGTAAATAGATTATCTCCTGAGATTAGTGGATTGATAAAAAGGCAGAAAATTGAATGAAAAGTTGCCAATCTGAATTTATGACAATACCTGAGCACTTTGAAAAGACTTTGGAAATAGACTGCAGGCAAAAATCTGCCAAGCTGTTGGCCTTACAACTACAATGGCTCCAAAGCCAGAGCCTGAAATAACATCTGGAGCCTCTGCCCCATAGTATCCTTCTAGAAGTCACTCATCAAAATCATGGTCCAAAGATTGATTCATCTGTAATCAACCAGGAACCTAGAAAGAAGAATGTCTTCAAAGGTCCTAAGCAAGTTCTTCAAGTTGAGGACTTCCATATGGGACTCAGAGGTGTTCTTTAGTAAACTGTTAACCATAATTCCCTTAAAGAGTCAAGCAGAAACTAAAGTTAAAATTAATGGGAAACCTTGCCAAATTCTAGTTGATACTGGAGTTAATACTTTTTACTTTAAAATTACTCTCATAAGACAATAATCCCTTGGAGTGAAAAAAGGTTTCTGTAGTAGGGGTATTTAATAAAGTTAAAATAGAACTCTTTTCTTAAACAGTTCAAATGACTCTGGGACCTTTCACTGAAAACCATTTGTTTTTGTTATGGGATATGGTCCCAGTCTATTAGGTAGAGGTCTCTGTTCTAATTTAAAAGGGCTAATAACTTGACTTCGAACAGAGACCTTGCCTTCAAATCATCTGATCAACTTGAACCAGATCTTTTATGGTCTCTGTAATTTAGCCCCCATATAGAAGAGGAAAATTTCAACAGGCAACCTCTAAATAATCATACTGCTCAAAAATCTTTTGGGCTAATTCTTACACTGATATTGGGATGATAGAAAGTATTGAACCTGTACAAATCTCTTTCTTAATTGCCTCAATATTCTTCGAAGCCTGAGGCCACACACGCTCCACAGTCACCAAACGTGGAAGATCTAATAGTGTAGGAGTGTCTGTGTTTAGTCACTCAGTTGTGTCCGACTCTTTGTGACTCCATGGACTGTAGCACACCAGGCTCCTCTGGCCACGGGGATTTTCCAGGCTAGAATATTGGAGTGGTTTGCCATACCCTTCTCCAAGGGATCTTCCCAACCCAGGGACTGAACCCAGGTCTCTCATGTTGCAGGTGAATTCTTTCCTGTCTGAGCCACCAGGGAAGCCCCATTAGTGCAGGGGCGATCACTTCCTCCACCCATCCCCAGAACAGACCAATTTTGTCAGGCTGGAAACTTAATGGGAGGGGATGGCAATTTGTCCATGACTTGAGAGCAATTAACAAGAGAGTTATTCTTTACGTTTCAGTTTTTTTCTAAACCATTATGCCCTTTTATTACAAGATATTCAAAATGGTTCACAGTTGTGGACTTTTGTTCAGTCTTTTACAGCAGCTCTATAGATCCTAAAAAGCTAATATCTATTTGCCTTTATTAGGAACAATCAACAGTAGGCCTGAACAATCATTCCTTAAGAGTTTCTGAGGCTCCATCTTGTCTGTTCCAAATGTTGACCAAGATTTAAGTGCCCTCCAATTCCTCTGGGAATTTAACCCATTTGAAATATGTAAACAACCTCTTGTGCTCAGTTACCAAAGAGGCGTCCATAAAAATTCCATTTATTTGTTGAAGCATTTACCTAAAAAGGAGCATAAACTCTTTAAAAGAAAAATTACAATTATCTCTAAGTACTGTTCATTAACTAGGTCATAATCTAATTGCCAAAGGAATCCAGCTATCTCAAAAGTAGAGTGAAAGGCACTCAGTTGTGTCCAACTCTTTGTGACTCCATGGACTATATAGAATTAAGGAATTCCACTCCATGGAATTTTCCAGGCCAGAATACTAGAGTGGGTAGCCTTTTCCTTCTCCAGGGGATCTTCCTAACTCAGGGATTGAACCCAGGTCTCCTGCACTGTGGGAAGATTCTTTACCAGCTGAGCAATAGGGAAGCCCATCTCAAAAATAAATTAAGCTAATTCAAGAATTTCCTAGGCCTACAGCTTCATGGATTTCTGGGCTAACTGATTACTACAGACTAAGGATTTCCATTTATGTATATTGTGTTCCTCATTCTATGAACTTACCAAAATTTCAACCCCTGAATTCCTTCCTTGGGAAGATAAACCTGAGCAGGCCTTTTAAAATCTAAAATAATTCTCCTAAGGCAAAGGAAATGAAAGCAAAAATAAACAAGTGTGACCTAATAAAATGTATAAGCCTTTGCACCCAAAGGAAACTATAAACAAAAAGACAACCTACAGAATGGGAGAAAATATTTTCAAACAGTGTGACCAACAGGTATTAATGTCCAAAATATACAAACAGCTCATACAACTGAATATTTAAAAAAAAAAAAAAACCTAATGATAAAAAAGCAGAAGACCTAAATAGACATTTCTTCGAAGAATACGTATAGATTGCCAACAGGTGAAAAGGTGCTTAACATACCTAACAATTGGAGAATTGCAAATCAAAACTACAACAAGCTATCAGCTCATACCAATTAGAGTGGCCATCACCAAAAAGTTTACAAATAACAAATGCCAGAGAGGGTTTGGATTAAGGGAACCCTCCTCAACTGTTGATGGGAATGTAAATTGGTCTATTCACTCACTATGAAAAACAGGATGAAATTTCCTTAAAAACTAAAAATAGAGTCACCATATGATCCAGTAATCTCACTCCTGGAGATATATCCAAAGAAAACTCAATAGTTTGAAAAAATTCACTCATGCCAATGTTTATAACAGCACTATTTACAGTAGACAAGACATGGAAGCAACCTAAATGTCCATTGACGGGTGAGTGGATAAAGAAGATGGTAACGATAACCCTATATGCGAGACAGCAAAAGAGACACAGTTGTAAAGAACAGACTTTTGGACTCTGGGAGAGGGAGAGGGTGGGATGATTTGGGAGAATGGCATTGAAACATGTATATTAGCATGTAAGAAACGAATCACTAGTCTAGGTTCAATACAGGATACAGGATGCTTGGGGCTGGTGCACTGGGATGACCCAGAGAGATGATATGGGGAGGGTGGTGGGAGTGGGGTTCAGGGTTGGGAACTCATGTACACCTGTGGTGGATTCATGTCAATGTATGACAAAATCAATACAGTATTGTAAAGTAAAAAAATAAAATTAAAAATAAAATAAATAACCAATAGGGCCTACTATATAACACAGGGAACTACTCAATATTATGTGCCAACCTAAATGGGAACATAATTTGAAAAAGAATAGGCACATGTCCAGGAATAACTGAGTCACTTTGCTGAACACCTGAAACTAACACAGCGTTGTTAATCAACTATAGTCCAGGGTAAAATTAATAGTGTAAAAAAATAAAAAAGAAAGATGGTGAAAAAAAAATAAAGACAATGTGACATAAATACGTATACACACATACTGGAATATTGTTCAGCCATAGAATAGAGTGATATAATGCCATCTGAAGCCACATGGATGGACCTAGAGATTACCACACTAAGTGAGGTAAGTCAGACAAAGACAAATTTCATATTACTTATACATGGAATTTAAAAAATGATACAAATGAACTTATTTACAGAACAGAAACAACTCACAGACATAGAAAACAAACTCATGATTACCACAGGGGAAGGCAGGGGAGAGGGATAAATTAGGAGTTTAGGATTAACTGATACACACTACTATATATAAAATAGATAAGCAGCAAAGTCTTACTGTATAGCACAGGGAACTATATTTAGTATGGGAACATTTCATGCAAAGATGGGCTCGATAAAGGACAGAAATGGTATGGACCTAACAGAAGCAGAAGATATTGAGAAGAGGTGGCAAGAATACACAGAAGAACTGTACAAAAAAGATCTTCATGACCAAGATAATCATGATGGTGTGATCACTCACCTAGAGCCAGACATCCTGGAATGTGAAGTCAAGTGGGCCTTAGAAAGCATCACTACGAACAAAGCTAGTGGAGGTGACGGAATTCCTACTGAGCTATTTCAAATCCTGAAAGATGATGCTGTGAAAGTGCTAATAAACCCAGGCCTATTGCCTATCACAAAAACAAATGAATTCAGTTGTTCAGGCTTATCATAGCAGTCTTAGGATTACAGCCACTGTAACTGCAAAGTTTGTAGAAGCCTCACTCAGTAGGTTCAACAGAAGGAAATAATATTTATTTGCAAATTACAAATGCTGTTCAAAGTTTTCTTAACTCTCTTACATTTCTCTGCAAGCAAGCTAACCTTCTGTGAGATCCTTCTTCCTTGACCATCTAATTTACATCTTAAAGTGACAATGATCTTAATCCTGCTATCTTACTACCTCTCCCTGATAAAAGTGAGTCCCCATGACTTTGAGGTAATAATCTCCCATTTTGTGAGACATGGTTCTGGTTTACAAGATACCCTTTTAATTCTTATCTAATGTACATTGCTGGTTCATACTATAGAAATGAAAATGGGAAATTCCAAGATGGTTATGCTGTTGCTGTTTAGTTGCTAAGTCATTACAACCCCATGGACTGTAGCATGCCAGGCTTCCCCGTCCTTCACTATCTCCCAGAGTTTGACTCAGTTTGTGCATTGTGTCAGTGATGCCATCCAACCATCTTATCCTATCCCCCTTCTCCACCTGCCCTCAATTTTTCCCAGCATCAGAGTATCTTCCAATGAGTCAGCTGTTCACATCAGGTGATCAAAAGTATTGGCACTTCAGCCTCAGCATCAATCCTACCAATGAACATTTCGGGTTGATTTCATTTAGGATTGACAGGATTGTTCTTTCCTTCTCCAGAGGAACTTTCCAACCTAAGGATAGAACCTGCATCTAAAGAATCTGCCTGCCTTTGCAGGTAGACATAAAAGAGGCTAGTTCCATTCCTGGGTAGGGAAGATCCCCTGAAGGAGGGCATGGCAATCCACTCCAGTATTCTTGCCTGAAGAGTTCCAGGGCCAGAGAAGCCTGAAGGCTACAGTCCATAGGATCACATAGAGTCAGACTAAACTGAAGCAACTTAGCTGCACTCCTGGTTGTTTGGCAGATTCATTATCACTGAACCATCAGGGAAGCCCTCCACATGCAATAGTCATCAATAAACCAATGAACTAAGACACCCTTGATTTAGATTGTTGAGTTAGAAAGGCCCTACCAGGAGATCTTCATGACACAAGATTTGCTTCCTTTGTCACACTGGTTAGGCTGGCTAGAAGTAAACGTAAATGAAAATATAATAAGAAATCTTTCCTCAATTTTTGATATTTCAGAATCTTCTTCTAAGATGAAAACCCTTAAACTCTCTAGCAAAGTTGTTCATAATAATAAGATATACCTTGCTATTATATAAACTAAGCAGTGAGGTGTCCAGGCTATAAGCAAACATTACCTGCTGTATCTAGAGTAACCCTTCCAGATGTATTGAAACTCAGTTACATAAAATCATCAAGCAAGCCACTTAATTTAAAGGAGTAACACCTTGAATGAAGTTTTGCTTTGACCCACTTGATTTTGATTGGTTTGGGTCTTAGGGAATGTCATGCCAAATGGAGAACTACCCTGCTTATTTTTAATATAATCACAATAATATCCCTGGTGTGTTTATCTCTCAAAAGACTTAAATGCATGTGCATTCACAGCTACTAACTGCCAAGCGGTTGATCTCCCTAAGAGTGGAATGTCAGAATGCCTCAGGGATTAAGCAAAAATATCTTGACCAATGAATACGACATAAAGGATCCCCCTCCAAAAAAAATCTTCAATTGGTAGCTGCGAGGGGTACTAATGCCTGAAATGTTGACCACATCTCTCAGCAAAGCCAAGAGTTTGATAAAAAGCAGAGGATTATTTAAAAAAAGGAAACAGCAGGCCAAAATAGAGTCATTTGTGCTAAATGTAGGCTTTCCAGGTGGTGCTAGTAATAAAGAACTTGCCTACCAATGCAGGAGACAAAAAGACAAGGGTTCAATCCCTGGATCAGGAAGATCCCCTGGAGGAGGGCATGGAAGCCCATTCCCAGTATTTTGCTTGAAAAATTCCATGGACAAAGGAGCCTGCTGGGCTATAGTCCATGGGGTCACAAAAGAGTCAGATATGACTGAAGTGACTGAGCTAAATATACATTACCAAACAAAGACTTAATACCTACCTAATTGCAGTTTCAATCTTCCCCAAGATGTACTCTTAGCAAGTCAGTTTGGAATTTCCTGGTCAGCACCAGAGGAGTAACTGGCCTTGGTACTCCAAAGGAAGGTGACCTAGACTGAAATAATCCTTTTTTCATTTATGACTTCCTTGTCTCAGCACCTCTCTTTCCTTAAAATTCTTTCCTTCCCTATAGTTCTTTGGAGCTCTTTTCTATTTACCACGGGCTTCCCTTGTGGCTCAGATGATTAAAAAAATCCGCCTGCAGTACAGGAGACCTGGGTCTGATCCCTCCAGTTGGGAAGATTCTCTGGAGCAGGAAATGGCAACTCTCTGCAGTATTCATGAATGGAAAATTCCATGGACAGAGGCTCTTGCCAAATTCATGAATCCTTTAGTAAACTTGTTAGGTCTCCAGATTTACTCAGTTCCATTTTACTTTTTAACACACACACACACATGCATATTTGTATAAAATGTTACTCAGTGAATATATATTAAATGTAATTAATACATACAAATCATTTCCTTATAATTATTTATGCAATTATTTTTAAGGGTGCATTCAGTGTGTCTGATATACTATGATCGTGGAATAGAAAACAAGATTGTTGACAGCTTTTCACTTTACAACATGATCATGTTTCTTCTTGAACTATTCTTGAAAAGTATATTGTCAGTCATGATTTCCTTCAGGAAATGGTATAACTGTCATGGCCCTTGTGATGTGAGTGGGCAGGATTCAGTCTGGTGGAAGTATGAAGGGACTAGGCATTTCCTCTGAGTCAGTATCAGAATATCCTAAAGAGGGGTCATGCTGCTGCTCTTTAGCTCCCTGTGTGCTGTGCTGTGCTTAGTCGCTCAGTTGTGCCTGACTCTTTGTGACCCCTACCTCCTATCTTTTTCACTCTGTTTAGGTGAAACCATACACAACCACTTTTGTTGGTTTCATGGGGAAAGAGGAGTTGCAAAGAAAATTCAAATTCTGTTAACTGTCATTAAGTTATTCCTTAGGTAGAACTCTAAGAGACCGATAGCTGCAATATTTAAAAAAGTAAAACCTAAAATAATTTTTATAACATTTCCATCAGAGTATAGCTCCGTCACAATGTTGTGTTAGTGTCTGCTATATAGCAAAGTGAATTGGCTATATATGTATAAATCCTCTCTTTTTAAAATTTCCTTCCAATTTAGGTTACCAGAAAGCACTGAGTAGAATTTCCCTGTGCTGTGCTGCACAGTAGGTTCTCATTCATTGTCTATTTTATACATAGTAGTAATACATATGGGCTTCCCTGGTGGTTCAGACAGTAAAGAATCCACCTGCAGTGCAGAAGACCTGGGTTTGATCCCTGGTTGGGAAGATCCCCTGAAGGAGGGTGTGGCAACCCATTCCAGTATTCTTGCCTGGAGAATTCTGCGGACACAGGAGCCTGGTGGGCTATAGTCCGTGAGGTCACAAAGAGCTGGACATGACTGAGCGACTAATCACAGTACAGCATATATGTCAATCCTAATCTCCCAATTCATCCCACCCCTTCATCTCCCTTTGGTGTCCATTTGTCAGAAAGATAAAAGCAAATATCGCATCTTAATGCATATATGACAGTTCAGTTCAGTCCAGTCACTCAGTTGTGTCCGACTCTTTGCAACCCCATGAATCGCAGCACACCAGGCCTCCCTGTCAGATCTCCAAAAATGGTACAGATGACTCTATTTGCAAAGCAGAAATAGACACAAATGCAGAGAACAAACATGTAAACAAACCATTTTTGAGAAGGATTTTGTGCCATTCTCATCTTTAACTATGACTCTGTTACAACAATAATATAATTCAGATTTCCCAAAAAAAGCAAGTAATGAATTTGTTTTATGTCATGTATGGATGTGAGAGTTGGACTGTGAAGAAGGCTGAGCGCCGAAGAATTGATGCTTTTGAACTGTGGTGTTGGAGAAGACTCTTGAGCGTCCCTTGGACTGCAAGGAGATCCAACCAGTCCATTCTGAAGGAGGTCAGCCCTGGGATTTCTTTGGAAGGAATGATGCTAAAACTGAAATTCCAGTACTTTGGCCACCTCATGTGAAGAGTTGACTCATTGGAAAAGCCTCTGATGCTGGGAGGGATTGGGGGCAGGAGGAGAAGGGGACAACAGAGGGTGAGATGGCTGGATGGTATCACTGACTCGATGGACGTGAATCTGAGTGAACTCCGGGAGTTGGTGATGGACAGGGAGGCCTGGCGTGCTGCGATTCATGGGGTCGCAAAGAGTCAGACACGACTGAGCGACTGAACTGAACTGAACTGATACAGCTATTTTACTCTATGTTTTATCTATTTTTTTTTGTCTGTTTTGCTTTTGGCAATGATGTATAGCTAAATCTTTACCTCAGTATCATTCCCATAAAAATAAACTACATCATTCAAATGCTAAGTCTGTTACTAGAAACCTCACTTGATTATGAAAATTATTGTAATCAATATATGTATTCTAAAAGGTTTTTCATTCTTGCAAACATTCCTTAAGGCAAATCATGCCTGCATTGATTTTCTAACTTTCTCTATTTTCCCATTGAAAGATGTGCAAAGAAGTATATTTATTAATGATAGCTGTATGCAATTATTTATAAACATATTAGGATGGTCCTAATACACAAAATTTTATTATTCAAATTATGTCCTTTCTATAATTCACTGTCAGTCTTTTTCTTATAATAAGTTTTAAAATGTATGCTGTATATGGTCCAGGAATATCATATATCAATTAGGGCATATTTCTTTACTCTGATAGGCAAATGAAGCTACAAAGTATAGCAATTCATCAGTGTAGCAGTTCTGTTTCCTTTTTCATGTTGCTGTTATAAACCTCTGTTGGGCATGAGTCATGGAGGAGATATTTTCAAGTTTCAAGTAAGTGGATCATGAAATGAGATTCTCTTAATATTACCAACATGGTTTATCTTTGATAAAAGTGATTCACAAAGCATATAGCACACAATGCTTAAACATGGCTAGTATAGAGCACTCAAACCTCCATAAGCGTTAACAATATAAATAAAATAAAATATCTTCAGCTAATTTGCTCCTTCTGAAAGCTGGAAAAAAATATGACCTAAATTTGATATAGACAAGTTTCCAAGACATCAGTTCAAATAGAAGGTTTCAACTCATTGTAGTCCTATATTCACACCTCTAAAAGGCTTTGGGGATAACAGTGAACCACAGGAAGCATGCTTCCACACAGCTGGCAAGGAAGGTCTGAAAGAACACATGCTGTCCTCATCTCAGCCCACTAGATTGCTGCTGCCAGCTTGGGTTTAAGTTCTCTGGTCATTCAGCATTGATTTCACTCTGAGTCTGTCACAGAGAGGCCAATCAGGAGCGATCATTAAATGGTCTCACTTCTAAAACAGACTCTGAGCCTGAAATGAGTCCAATGTCCACTAAGCTTTTCACCTTGAAAAGGTGGAAAGGGTCATAAGAAATAGCATGTTTTTTGTCAGTTGGAGCAAATAGCCAGAATGGAAATATCTGAAATCTTTGAGATTAGTTTGCCAAGAAAAAAGATAAAAGATTACCTTAAAATATTTTAAATTAGAGGGTCTCTCTTGAACCATTACAATGTTTCGCCTTTCTCATATTGTGTAGTGGATAGATCATATATGTGAGAATGCCATGTAATAATGTGAGGCTGCATGATTAAAAAAATCTGTATCTATGTTAATTATTGATTTTATATTCTGAGATAATAATCAGTATTCACTCAACCAGTTTAGTTATTGATACATCATACCAAGTTAATTCCAGATTTTGTCTGACAAAAGCTTATTTATTGTGTGTGAATTTATGAAGCAGTCATTGAGTTTTAATAAGCCCATAAAAGTATAAACAAATTTTATTTCAGATTGAGATTGCATCTGGATCCAATAAGAATAAAAACAAAAAGTTATTTCCTTTGCACATGAACTTGGAAGTTATTTGGGAAGTTCTGCTATTTCAAAAAAATAATGTAACTTGTGTTTCTTAAGTATCTGCTGTCATGATTGTGGGAGATGTTGCTAATATTCTATTCCCTGTGACATTCTGCTGTCAACCTTTATGGACAGAATGACTCCAGGTATCTAGGATACCTCTGCTGTAGACTAAATGTTTATGCCAATCCCTGAAACTCATATGCTAAATGCTAGTGCCCAATCTGATGGTATTTGGAGGTGGGGCCTTTTAAGGGTGTTTAGGCTATGAGGCGGAGAAGGTAATGACACCCCACTCTAGTACTCTTGCCTGGAAAACCCCATGGACAGGGGAGCCTGGTAGGCTGCAGTCCATGGGGTCGTTAAGAGTTGGGCACGACTGAGTGACTTCACTTTCGCTTTTCACTTTCATGCATTGGAGAAGGAAATGGCAACCCACTCCAATGTTCTTGCCTGGAGAATCCCAGAGACAGTGGGCCCCCGTCTATGGGGTCACACAGAGTTGGACACGACTGAAGCGACTTAGCAGCAACAGCAGCAGCAGGGTATGAGGATGGGGCTTCATGAATGAAATCAGTATCCTTATAAAAGAGAAATCAGTGAGCATTTTTACCCTTTCCAATAAGTGAAGACACAGTGAAAAGAAAGCACCCTGTGACCCAGGAAGGTACTCAGTATACCAAATACATGTATATGTATATTTCCTTTCTCATGTAGTGGATAGATCATATATGTGAAAATGTCACATGATAATGTAAGGCTGCATGACGAAGAAGAAAAGAACCTTGTATCTGTGCTAATTATTGATCATATATTCTGAGATAACAATCAGTCATCACTCACTGTATATCAAATCTGCTTATGTCTAGATTTGTTGCATTTAGAAGAGTAAGAAATAAATTTCTGTTGATTATAAACCACCCACCTCTATGGTATTCTGTTATACCAGTCCAATCTGACTAAGTAAAGACTTTACAAATAATTCTTCCCAGGGTGTGGCTTACTTCTTAGGTTCTTATTGGTGTCCTTTGAACAAACCAAGTTTTTAATTTTGATCAAATCTAATGTATTATTTTTTTCCTTTATGCATTGTACATTTGATGTTGTATGTAAAAACTCTTAATCCAAGGTCAAGAATATCTCAGTTTTTCTTCTAAAGGTATTATGTTTTTACTTGTATGATGCATTTTGAAATAGTGGTGTGAAATACAGCTTCCCTGGGGTTTCAGACAGTAAAGAATCTTCCTGCAATGCAGGAGACCCTGGTTCAGTTCCTGAGTTGGGAAGATCCCCTGGAGAAGGGAATGACAACCCACTCCACTTTTCTTGCCTGGAGAATCCCATGGACAGAGGAGCCTGGCGGGCTGCAGTCCATGGGGTCACAAAGAGTCAGACACGACTGAATGACTAACACTTTCATATGGTGTGAAATATGAGTCTAAATTAATTTCTTTGTTCATGGCTATCTAATTGTCTCAATACCATTGAAAACACTTTTCATTCTCCAGGATATTGCTTCAGTTAACTAGCAAATTCTCCATGAGGCCAAAGCTGCCAAATCTTAGGTGTGTTGTGTGCTTTCTCACTCAGTCGTGTCTGACTCTTTGCTACCCCATGGGCTGTAGCCCTCCAGGCTCCTCTGTCCATGGGGATTCTCTAGCAAGAATACTAGAATGGGTTACCATTTCCTTCTCCAGGGGATCTTCCCAATCCAGGGATCAAACCCAGGTCCCCTGCATTGCAGGCAGATTCTTTACCATCTGAGCCACCAGGGAAGCCCCAAATCTTAGGTATTTAGTTCACATGATAACTTATAGGAATGTGCTCAAGCATGCAGTCTCCATTGAAACTTGAGTTTCAAAGAGTAATTGCTCTAAAATCTAAAATGTTTGACTGTGAGTCTTTAACAGGGACCTGTCAAAATCTCCACAAACATCCCTATTTGTCATAGACACTTCAAGCATCAATCTCATCTGCTTTGTCATACAGCCAAGGAGACAATCCCCTTGCACAGAAAGGGACCGATGAATATTTTCTCTAGGATATATCAAGGAAGTTCTGACACTACAACTTTGTTTAGTTTAAGTTACTGTTTGGATCCAACTTTCAGTTAATCAATTACTCTAAAGTCTTTTGAGTTAAGACACTGATCCTAGAATCTGATTAGTGAATCCCTATCAATAAAATTGTTCTGAAACATTATTGTGTTTTTCCATTCAGATTAACTAGTAAAGAATCTTCCTGCCATGCAGGAGACTCGGGTTCAATTCCTGGATTGGGGAGATTCCCTGGAGGAGGGCATGGCAACCCACTCCAGTATTCTTGCCTGGGGAACCCCCATGGACAGAGGAGCCTGGCAGGCTACCATCCATGGGGTTGCAAAGAGTTGGACACAACTGAGCAACTAAACACAGCATTCTGATTCAGAACCTTTGGACTCTATTCTTGTATGTGTTTTTTCCAGATTTGGGTCAATGTAAGTTGGCAAAATCTTGCAGTTATTCCCTATGTATCCAGGTACAGGGTCTAGAAACAATAAGAGGTGTAATGACTAGGTCCTCAGAAGTGTCAGCAGTTCTTTGCAAGGCAACTGTCTCAGGGGAGACTATTGCAGATTCTTTAGGAAAAAGATCAATGTCCTCATACAAGAGGAAAGACTGCTCTGTTGATGAAGAAGGCTTTAGAGAATTTAGGGTCTAAGGTTTAAGACTCATTATAATATTACCATAGGGACCTATCCATATGTGCAGCAGAACATGAAGACTTAAGGTGAAAGAGGAAAAAGTCCAGAAAGACATTGGCAGAGTCAGAAGAATTTGATAAGCCAGGAAAAAAACAGGAATCAAGTGAGAGTGAGACTGAATGATGAAGTTGCTCTGCAGCATGGAGGCAAGTAAGTGGCATGTGAGTAAGTTTAGAACTCCCATAGGGTGCAGCAGAAGCCAGCACAGCATTGAAATGCAATTTTCCTCCAATTAAAAAATTAAAAAAAAAAAAAAACAACCAAAAACTCCCATGGGACTTTCCCAGTGGACCAGTGGTTGGGACAGCACACTCCCAATGCAGGGGGAACAGGTGCTGTCCCTGGTTGGGGAACTGGAATTCCATGTACCACAAAGCACAGAAGGGGGCAACAGAGAATAAGATAGTTGGATGGCATTATCAACTCAATGGACATGAGTTTGAGCAAACTCTGGCAGATGGTGAAGGACAGGGAAGCCTGGCGTGCTGCAGTCCATGGGGTTGCAAAGAGTAGGACAGGACTGAGCAATTGAACAAAAACAACAACAAAATCCATGAAAAAATAAAAAAGGAGGCAGAAAATGCAAGTAGATAGTTAAATAAACATTTTTTTAAAGCCAACTCCCTGCCCAGCATTGTACTTGAAGAAAAAACAGCCTTCTGGAGCTGAGTTTTGCACTCAGTTTCAACTAACTGTGGAAGATGCACAGTTGTTTGAATCTGCAGATAAGGGTGACAGACTATACTATGCAATTTTACGTGAGAAAACAGAACATCTGCAGATTATGGTATTCATGAGGACTCTGGAACCAACCACCCGTGGATACTGAGAGATGACTGTATTCTCACCTTCCTGATCACCCCAGTCACTCTGCTCTGAATGCTTTCCAATTCTCTGTGATCTTTCTAAATCATGGCAAGAAGAATTAAATTCAGCTATGTGTCATTGTCGGAGAATGCAATGGCACCCCACTCCAGTACTCTTGCCTGGAAAATCCTATGGACGGAGGAGCCTGGAAGGCTGCAGTCCATAGGGTCGCTGAGGGTCGGACACGACTAAGAGAGTTCACTTTCACTTTTCATTTTCATGCACTGGAGAAGGAAATGGCAACCCACTCCAGTGTTCTTGCCTGGAGAATCCCAGGGATAGAGGAGCCTTTTGGGCTGCCATCTATGGGGTCGCACAGAGTCGGACACGACTGAAGCGACTTAGCAGCAGCATGTGTCATTGTGCATGCAGGCATACTCAGTTGTGTCCAACTTGTTGTGACCCTATGGATTGTAGCCTTCCATGCTCCTCTGTCCATGAGATTCTCTAGGTGAGAATACTGGAGTGGGCTGCCATGCCCTCCTCCAGGGGATCTTCTTGACCCATGGATCAAACTCATGTCTCCTATGTCTTCTGCATTGCAGGTGGATTCTTTACCACTAAGCCAATTTGGCAAGCCAACTCTGTCATTGTGTATGACATAAATTGCACAGAGGGGAAAGACTATTATCAGTAAGATCAAGAAGAAGGCGCATAAATTTACTGAGATATAGTTCACTCATTTTTTAAAGGATGTTACTGATTTCTCACAGCATTTTGAGGAAGATTATTTCTGAAACTACACACAAAATTCAGGCTTTTGAAAATATAAACATGAACATATAAACTATTGCCATAATTAAAATACATTTTGGCTAATACTAAAGGGAATAGAAATCATATTTATGTACTCACAATCCTTTGGTGACTCATATTTATCAGTGTATACTAAAACCTTTCAGACTTTCTAAGCTCATTGCTAAATCACAGCTAATATATTCTCTACTTACAAAATTGTTTCTTTAAAAAAAGTCATTTTCTTTATTTCCTTAGCAGTAATGTTTGGTATCATTATCATCTATTACAGATTACCTATGTACAGGTGTAGGTTGTCAGTATCTATTCTGTAACTCTGATAAACTTATACAATTGTTGGACCAAATTTAAGACAAAGTATGAACTCTCAGAAACCACTCCACAATACTAACATCCATGCTTTATCACTACTCATAATGTAAAATCCATGTTATGATTATATTCTACTTTTATATAATTCAATGAAATTTCTTCATTATTTGTACAAGGAAGTAATATAATTCATAAAACACATCTTTGAAAACACACCATATATGCAACTAATTTTGACCTCATTTGCTAATTTTTCTCTCATGTTGGAGAGAGAAAAGGTGATAGCTTTTATTTGACTGCTGAAGTTAAGATTCTTTACATAAAACTACAATATCTTTTGAAAATTGATTTCTTGTTGAGAAGAAACCATATGAAAAAAGACAAGAAATTAGTCCAAGTAATAAGGTTATTTGTAAAGTATGTAATAAGATGACCAGAGTGTGAAATTAAGTCTTATTTTAATGGCAAGATAAGAAAAATTTAAACATAAAAAATATTCCCTGCCCTTTGGCTTCCTCTCCAGATTTTACTATGCTTGTGGATCTGCATTTTGCATCGATCAGTCTTTCCCATAGATAGAAATACCATGACCTGTGGCCCATTACTGGCTTTGTAGGCTTAGGTATGGATTGTGTTGTTGTTGTTCAGTTGCTAAGTTGTGTCCAATTCTGCAGCCCCATGGATTGTAGCATGCCAGGCTCAAACTGCCAATAAAATATCATTTAATGTACAGCCCCCTTAAAAAACTTGTATAGCTATGCTTCAACTTCTAATGGCTATAACAGTTCTCAGGCTGTTTCCAGGTTATAATCCACAATTTGGCTCAAATAAAATTTTCCACTTCTTTCTTAGAATAGTTGATTAATTTTTCATCTCCAAAAGAACAGGTGAAAGTAATTGCAGTAGTGGATATATTTTATAGGAAATGGAAAAAAAAAAAAAACACAAAGCTTATATCCTATTGTTTTCAACCTATACCAGTATATCAGGCTGGAAATATTTTGAAGATTGAAAAATAACTATTTGCATGTGTGCATTTGTGCATATATATATATACACACACATGCATATATATAATTACAATGATTTTTATAATAAAATACTTTGTTTTTTTAATTTATAAAGGGTTACTTTCCACTTTTTGTAACTACTTCCTTTCCATTGGAGCCTTCTTTTCTTTCAATTTCCCCATACATCAATCCTTGGTTTATCCCTTGTCAGTCTTAATTTATCATAATTGACTGATACTGACTACTTTAGGAGGAAATTATTTAACTGTGATTGACTGGGGACATTTAACTTTATTGGAAAGAAACAGCAGGGGGAAAATGGAGGAAATAGTAAATGTGCTCATTTGTAAGAAAAAGACTTCAGACACAGTTTGGCTCCTTGAGCTGAATAAAGGCTTATTGAGATTAAGTTGACATAATTAATTGAATAGAAATTTTACACCCTTTCTTGTAAAATGGAATTAGAGATGAAGATCTTATTTGAAATTTAATAAGACATGAATATGTTCAGAGACTGTATAATGAAATACACATAAATGAAATAAAAATTACCAAGATAATATTTTAGAATCACTTCAGAAATATTTATCCCTGAGACATATTACCTTTGAAAAATTTAGTCAATAGAAGAGACTTAACATATTATATATTTGATATATATGTGTAGTCAGGGAAGATTTTATAACTTTTCACATTTTACCAATAAAAAACTTTATCAAGTGGCCATTCAGCCAACAGTCCGGGTCTTCTTACTCTAGATCCTACTTTGTTGATAATGTACTATTGTTTTCCTTCACCATTTCTTTTTCATAACACTCCTTTTGCTCTTCTCAGAATATAAGGTGAAGTGCTCACATTTCTGTTAAAACCAATAAACTGACTACTGAAAACAGAGGTGAGAGGAGGTGTAATTTTCCTTCTACCATTCTAGGTTCCTCACCAAGAACCCCTGGTAATAAAAGACAATTAACATGGTAAAGCAAACGTAAGTTTAATAGCATCTATACCTCTATATACAAGAAAGATATCCGGGAAAACTGAGTAACTTTATAATGACACAAACCATCACCTTAAATATCATCTCCATCTGAAGGCAAGAGAAGTTGGGGGTTGCAGGACAGTGAAAGCCAGTTAAGGGGGAGAAACACAGTCAAAAGGGTAAGGCTGTTACACAGATTCAAGTTCTTCTCCATAGCTGACTTTCTATAGATTTAGTTACCCTCCTGTCACTGGTACAGACAGGGAGTCACCCTTCCAGACTGCCATGTCCCTTGTAAAAGTGTGAGTCCATTATAAAAGAATAACTTCTACTTTGATTTTAGAGCTTCTTCTGCATCTGTTATTTTAAATATAACCAACTCAAGATAATCCTTATACCAAAGAAGTATGTTTGGGGATGGCAAATTCTATTCCATTCAAAATCATGCATACATGAGAGCTAAGTCACTTCAGTTGTGTCTGACTCTTTGTGACCCTGTGAACCTTAGCCCAGCAGGCTCCTCTGTCTATGGGATTCTCCAGGCAAGAATATTGCAGTGGGTTGTCATGCCCTCATCCAGGGGATCTTCCTGACCCAGGAATTGAATCTGGCTCTATGTCTCCTGCTTTGGCAGGTAGGTTCTTTACCACTAGCGCCACCTGAAAAGCTCTTTAAAAGTCATGAGCTAACACTAAATCCCAAATGAAAACTATTTAAACTAAAATTGATATAAATGTACCTTTTCATAATTTAATTAGTAAACAAAATTTGGAAAAAAAGAGATAAACTGAATGTATTTATATATTATATATTTTTGAATAGCCAATATAAACAAATTTGGAGATATTCTTATTCAAAACTCAGATATCAGTATCTAGCAATTTCTATCAAAATTTACTTAAATATCAGATATTAAAGGAAGTCATTATTATCTCAAAGTGGTTGAGACAGGTACATTAATTATGATCAGTAGGTTTGTAAGATAGTAAAAAAATATTTAATATTGAATTACTTGATTTATGACCCAAATGATAAATTATTAAATCTTGATTATAGCAAGGAGTTTAATAGCCAGAAAAGAGGAAATAAACATAGGCAGAGGAAGTAGAGACAAAATGAACATTGTTTTTACACATACTTCATCACATTCCTATGTTCAAGTGCTTTATTTATACTATCACCAAAAAATTCACTTTGTTCTTTCATGTTTTAATTTTCTAAAGCTCTTCCTATTGCTTGAAGCCCATGGAGATTGGCACCTTCACATTTTTCCTAAATTACACTTTTTTCCCTCAGAATGCTCATTCATTCTAGTATTTCTGCAAGCAAGACTATGTTAATATCCTGTAAGCAGGGAAAATGCAGCCATGTCAAATATTCTAGGGATACTATTAGATGACTGAGTTCATAATACATTTAACCTGGTTCTATATAAGTTATGAATACAATCACACACCACCATGGCAGGATTATATATCGGCATATATAGTGAAAAGAATCACACAAACCAATGTTAACATTAAATAAGGAAATAAATTAAGAGTAGAAAGTATTAGGACTGAAAGTAATGACAGTTTTGCATTCATGAGCAATCCTGATTTGCTTTCCCAGTATCATTACTCAGCAGAGTCTGTAAATGTGACATTTTGATGAAGGTTGTCTTTATGTGATTGGTTGCTTTCATTTTTTAGGTGTTAGAAACAGTCCAAGAAACAAAATAATATATCAAGCAGTGCAAGAGAAAATGAATTCAGGAACTTTATGCATAGTATTTTGAGTGATGAAGGCAAACTTGCTAGAAAAAAATTATACTAGCTAATATATAGTCAGCTAATAAAAAGAAGAAATAATTCTCCAAATCAGTGATATTTAGAAACAGAAAATAGTATTAATATATTCATCCATTTAGTCAACGAATATTATTTTTTATTACCTAGTGTCCTAAAATAGAATCTTATTCACCAAAGCACATGGCTTTCTCTCCATGTTGTACATACTTGACAAAATCTTTGGTAAACAGAAAACAGTGGTAAATATTGTTAAATCTGCCATAACAATCAAGATAGCTATTTGTTAAAATTGTGTGCAAATGTTTAGTAATGGGATTTGAATGAGCTTACATATTTTAGTTCTTAATGTAAATCAAATGAATAACAGTTATTTTAATGTATCTGTTTTGAAGTAGCTTCCAAGAATTATTCTTCCAGATTTGTAATTTTGATGAAGGCATGTAAATTTCTATTTCTCAAATTCTTAATAAAGTTTGAGATTGGAAAGTGTGTTAGAGGTCATGTTGTACACCATTTTTCAAATAATGCAATGAGTTATGAAGCCTTGGGAGTCTCTACTACTGTCTCATATTTTGTAGCATAAATATCTACAAAATTTAGTGCAAACAAGGGAGGAAAATCTGTCTCGGCATCTATCCAGACAGAATATAAAAAAGAAAATATTTCTTTTTTGATAAAAGCCTACTCACATAACCAAATTTTTATTCTCTTTTGTTTCTGGCTCAAAGAGTATAGAAATTCTACAAACTAAAAAATGCACTGCCTTTTCATCAACCCCTGGTAAAAAGTGATTTATATTACTTTATAATTTATTGGCTAAATGTTATCAGATTCATGATAAAATGAATAAAATGAAGCATTATTTTTTAAGAATAGCTAGAAAGCTTCAAAATAATTTGTTTTAATTGCACTTTACAGCATCAGTCAGGTGCTTGGAGAGTTCCAGCTGTACAAATGGATGTGTATATGCTTATATGTCGATACTATATTTATTACTTTATATTTTTCCAGATCCAGTTTTGATTGAAGAATATCCATTATATACCTGTATATGTAATTTTCCACCTAATTGTGGATTTCTTAATATAAAAGGCACATGTATAAAATATTTGAAAAATAAAATGACATTTTTAAGTGTAGATAGAGAAAATTTACATTTTATCTTTTACTGTCACATACACGCATCAACAAATTATTAAATGCAGATAGTTGCCAGGATCTGGTGGGTGGGAGAATGGGGAGATGTAGGTCAAAAGATAATACCTTCCAGTTTTGAGATGAATAAGTTTTGGGGACCTAATGTTCAACATGGTGATTTTAGTTATAATATTATATTATACTTGAAAATTTTTAAGAGAGTAGATTTTAAGTGTACACACACACACACACACACACACACACACATACATAAAAGATAACTATGTAAGGAGATGAATATGTTAATTAACATGACAGTGGTCATCATTTCACAATGTATACATATATTAATAATCATATTATACACCTTAAAAAATCATGTTGTCCAAGCTAAATATATAGATAAATATGTAATTTTTATTTGTAACTCATCCTTCAATTCAGCTGGGTAAAAAGTGAAAAACAAACAGATAAAACTTTCCTGAGAAAATCAGGTACAATGAAATGTTTAAAAAGTTGCTTAGGCTTGCAGATATCTACTGTGTTAGCTAAGGTAATCGGCATGATATAGCCAGATCCTTAGCAGACCTAAGACAAGCTACAAAAATAGGAATAAATTTCCAAGGATCTTGGAACAAAATTCCATCCTCAAACCCAAGGTCACGGACTCATTGCTCATAAATTCCAGGATCTCCTCCACTATATTCACTGACAGGCAAAGGGCCATGCCTTTCCTGAGTTCAACCAGCACCACCTCTACTGGTAGGGATTACTCTTCTACCTTTTACCTCTACTAAATGATGGACCATATCCACCACCATCAACTTTGTCTCCTGTGCCAGGATACGAATGTCCTATGTCACTCAATTCCCTTTAACACCAGGCCTATTTGTTATATAAAATGAGCCAAGAAGAAAAAGAAGACAGTAACACTAGCCCCAAATCAGCCCTAATTGTCTATAGTCTCTGCAACTCAGGATCGAAACAGAATATTTAAAGGTTCATGAGCTTTCTCTTGGGAAGTACAGGGCCTACAATAGAGGTGTTAAAAATGATCATATTTGACTGCAGTGCATCACTATTTTACTAAGGATATTAGAGGCATGGATATTATATCAGCAAACTTGATATGCACCAGAGCAGTGAAACTTTATTTTTTTCTAGTGGGTAAGCCCATTTAAAGGGAAATATGCTTCTCACTAGTTGATGATGTAAAAATGAATTTTTGCATTTTCATAAGACTCTCAGAAACTGCAGAATTTGTTTATTACTGGCATGACTGACTTTCTCATTAAAAAACAAAATGGTAAGCCTACACATCATATCATTTTTTAGCTATATGTTAATATCTGCCCAAACAAAATTAAACAGCAAACAAATACAAAACCTCTAATTTGTTTTTTAAACTATTCTAAATTGAAACAAAATTAAATGTGGGCTTAATGTTTCCTTTTCCCCAAAGAAATACAAAAATTCACTCCAATATATTTTGCGTGCATTTAAAAATATGTTTATATGGCTTGTCTGTAATCCCAGACATATAAACACAAACACGTATGTGTGTGTTTGCAATATGCATGTCCCAACATGCACTTCCCTTGGGGCTTCCTTTGTAGCTCAGTTGGTAAAGAAACTGCCTGCAATGCAGCAGATCTGGATTTGATTTCAAGGTCAGGAAGATCCCCTGGAGAAAGAAATAACAACCCACTCCAGTGTTCCTGCCTGGGGAATCCCATGGACATTCACTAGATTATTTTTTCCCCCAGAGAATTTTCATAAATTTAGCTGCGCATGGCTTGTAAATAATCTTTCCAGCAGCACAGGTATTTACACCCTTTGAGGAAAAAAATGACAGTCAAGTCTAAAGAAACTAAACTAATGTTTCTACCTAAAAATTAGATAGAAACAGCAAGAGAGAGAGACAACAAGAGAATTAGTGAGTTATTTCCACAGTAAGAGCTGTGGCAAAATTTACATCCCTAGGTTCAGTGACTTAAATCAAGGAGAGTGATATTAATCACTCTATAGCCAGCAGATTGGCCAGTGCCCAGCCTCTAACCTCTGGGCTTTCAAACTCTAGGTTCCAGGCTACAGACTGACTTGCTATTTACTTCTTGTACCAGCAGAAGCTGCAGGGAGCGCGACGACTTCAAAATCATCTCCACAGGTCTTAATTTGAGACTGAGGCTGAGAAATGTTCTCATGGTAAGTCACTAGAATATAATTCATCAAGTGCAACACTGCCAACATAACTTCATAGTTCTCTTGTTATTTACTGCATGCTAAGTCACTTCAGTCGCGTCGGACTCTGCAACGTTATGGACCGTAACCCACGAACCATGCTCCTCTGTCCATGGGATTCTCCAGGCAAGAATACTGGAGTAGGTTGGCATTTCCTCCTCCAGGGTATCTTTCCCCTCTCAGGGATCAAACCTGTGTGTCTCCTGTATCGCCGGGCGGGTTCTTTACCACTTGCGCCACCTCGTGGTAGCAATCTATATTCCAGTTTAACTTTGAATAATAAATTTGGATTTCCTTTTTAGAAGTGGATATGATTTTTGCCTTTTCTTATAATTTTCTAACACTTTTGGTTTGGGTAATGAGTTTTCAAGATTTACTATTTGGAGGCAAGATGCAACAGAATCTTTTCTTTCCCTCTATAGGAAGATAATGTTTAGGAGAGAAACCTTGTCCCCACTGCGCTCTTTACTTTGAAGTTTTTAAAATTAAGCTAAAGTAACAAACACTCTCATAAATAACAGTTTGCTATTTACTAATAGATTTAAAGTTTCACAAAATAATAACCATTAGAGATGTCTAATTAAAATGCAATAATTTGATTTTACACAATTCTGTTGAATTACAGATTTGAGAGAAACATCTCAATTCCAAGTTTATGTAGGGCACATGCTGGTATGCAAGTGAGCATTTGCACATATGCGTGTGTGTGCGTACACAAACACACACACACACAAACATATGTTCCCTGTGGCCATATGTTTTATGGCCAGTTTTAACTGGAGAAAGTATTATTCATATTTAAAAATTTGGGGTAAGTATTTTAATTGTTGGGAATATTTTGCTACTGTAATAAGATTCTTTCCATTCTTTTTTTCCCCCTTCTCTTATCTCTATGCAGTGTTCTTGCTAACTGATCTTCTTTGCTGACCACATACCTCCAAATAAAATTATGAGGACCTATGCATAGCAATTTATAATGTTTAGCAATTTTAATGAAGTTTTGCTACTGGCATAATAAGGATGGCCCTGTAACATCTAAGTAACTGTATCAAGCTCTCTTTGCTTTGAAATAAATTACTTTACTCCTCAATAAGGACCAATTAAATTTAGGAAATGTAAAGTACCGTAAGTCTCAGTGAAGTACATGTCTTGGGAAAGGACTTCAAGAATATATTATACTTTATGGCTTATAAACTTGGCTGCTAATAAGAACCACCTGGGAGCTTTGTTAATAATACAGGTTCCCAAGACACAATCCAGACTTAATGAAGCAGATTCTCCAGAGAAGGGGCATGGGAATTATGTTTTTAATAAATGTCTCAAATGATGTGTATTCTCTGATGATTACGTTTGAAACTGAAGTTCAAGACTAGATGTACCACATGGCTGGTAATAATAAGTAGTGGGAGTCCTCATTTTGTGTTAAGACACTTAGTTTTCACAGCAGATGCGGAATTATTGAATATTTCTATTATGAATGAATGAGAAGCCGTGTACCATAGACAGGAAACTCTGACAGCATGCGATAAATGGTGGTCAAGGCAAGAAGGACAATGAGTGATATTTGTGACCCAGATGTCCAGTGAGGAAGACATGACTGTGGGGCACTTAGAAAGGAAAGGATGATTGTAAAAGATAAACAGAAGTACCAATTTGAACTTGGTGCAGAAGTCTAGCATTCTTAGGGGTATTGCATGGGCCGCATTATCTACAGCATTGTGCAGTAACAACTAGAAAAGACAGTATATTTAACCCACTTGCTGACTAAATATCAGAGATGAGAGTAATCTGTTTAGTTTGCACAGGCTACCAAAACAAAATCCCACAGACTGTGTGACTTAACAAAAATTAGTCCTGGAGGTTAGAGTCCAAGATCAAAGGTGTCAGCAAGCTGGGTTTCTCCTAAGGCCCCTTTCCATGGCTTGTAAGTGGCCATCTTTTTATGGTGTTCTCACATGAGCTTTAGGTGTGCAAGTCCAGTGTCTCCTTGTGAGTCCAAAGTTCCTCTTCTAATAAGGACACCAGTGAAATTAGATTAAAGCCCAACCAAACGTCCTCATCTTAATGTTCAGTTCAGTTCAGTTGCTCAGTCATGTCCAATTCTATGTGACCCCACAGATTGCAGCACGCCAGGCCTCCCTGTCCATCATCTCCTCTTAAAAGGTCTCATCTTCCATACAGTCACAGTCTGGAGTTCCAGAGGTTAGAGTTTCAACATATGAATTTTGGAAGATATCATAAAGTATAAATTTGTCATGAATTTCATGACATGTATGAAGCTCAGAATACTTCAAGCATGATGATTCCGAGAACTGATTAGGTGTTGATGCTCTATTCCAAGATAAAGAAAACATATAAAGACAAGCAGTATGGGTAACAAAGTCTGTTTGAACGTATCATGGTGAATTGAATATGGGAAATTAGAAGAGAGATGCCGGTAGACAACAGATGCTTATATGTGCGTAGGAATGTGTGTACACAGGTTCACTATATATAGTAACAATACTGAATTTGAACTTGGTGCAGAATTCTAGCATTCTTAGGGGTATTGCATGGGCTGCATTATCTACAGCATTGTACAGTAGCAAATAGAAGAGACAATACACTTTACTGATGCTTGTCTGGTAATATCACTTCTGTGTTATAAAGAAAGGTTTTTCTTTGTGATGTGCAAAACTTGTGTTTTTTATATATAAATGAGTGTAGTTAGATTAACGCTTCCCTGGGGGCTCAGTGGTAAAGAATCTGCCTGCCAACGGAGGAGACACAGGTTTGATCCCTGGGTCAGGAAGATCCCCTGGAGAAGGAAATGACAACCTGCTCCAGTATCCTTGCCTGGGAAATTTCACAGACAGAGGAGACTAGTGGGCTATATAGTCCATGGGGTTACCAAAGAGTCAGATATGGCTTGATGACTAAACAACAAGTAGATTACTGTTGCAGTAATGCCTGTTTTCGTCTGTGAAAAGTTAAGCATGTACACGAGGCACAATTTCTGATTTGTTGCTGTGTTCCATCTCATTTTTTTTTTAACTTCAATTCTTAAAGCACTCAGTTTTGCTTTCAATTTTATGTACCTTATTTCTGAGTTAGATCTGCACATGTGTACCAAAAGTTATATTTATGTATTGCACATAATCATGCTATTCAGGATTGATGCTATATTGTGTTATGTAAATAAGAAAATACATGTACAGAGGGAAAATTATAAACTGCAGGAAAAATTGATAATGACTAGTTTTTATAGTTATATGAAATTCTAAAGAATATTCTAAAGTGCTATCATTGATTAACTTGAAAAATTCCATTTTCCCTCCATGCCTATATGTTAAGTGTATAACCAATAAGTTTAACCTCCTTTTAGTGGTAAAGGCTTAATTGCTTGCTTCATTAGATTAAGCTTAGGCATGATTTACTTTTTCTGATTCCCTGATTTGTGGTGTCCCTTGTTGTGGCTGGATGAAAAATAAAGCTGTTAGTTAGGCATTTCTGCACTAGTACAATCTTCATTGCCTTCCTTGATTGTCTTCTTCAGAGAGAAACTGGTGTCTTGGCTATTTTATACATTTTGGAGTTTTTACTTCTTTTTTAAAAATTAATCCTCCATTAAATGATTTAGAAAGAATTAACTACTCTTTAAATTTGGACATTCAAGACAATGTTCTACGAACACTTTTCAAATCTGATTTACAAACCGTATATTTACAATATAAGCAAATGCATATTTGCCTGAGATAATAAGATTCCAAACAAAAATGTAGTACTACACACACACACACACACACACACACACACACACACACACACAAGGGAACACTAATAGATCACACCAAAAAAAAGAATGAAATTCTGCCATTGGCCACAATATAGATAGATCTTGAAGTATGTTATGTGAAATAAGTCAGACAGAAAAAGACAAATTATTTGACTCATATATGAAATGTAAAAACAAAATACGAAATAAACAAAAGCAAATTTATAGATAAAGAGACCAGGTTGGTGGCTACCAGGTAAAAAGTAAGTCGGGGATGTGGCCAAAATGATTGACAGAGGTCAGCTGTGTGATGATAGATGGTAACTAGAATTGTGGTAGTGACCACTTTGTCACCATCTGTCACAGATGTAGAATTATAATGCAGTACAAGAAAAGAAAAATAAATTACTCAGAAAATATTCTAGACCTCAATCTATGACAAAATCATACAAATCAATATGAAGCAGAAAGCATTCAGGAAAATCTTTTAAATTATATCCAGTTTTTTGTTTTTGTTTTTTCTTTTCTCCCAGAAATATGAGAATGCCATCAGAATTGAGTCATCACTCTGCAAAAGAATCACTGAAATGCAAATCTCTGTACTAGTGCCATACTATTGCCACAGAGTATCTCTTTACACATAAATCCTAATGTATTTATACAAGCAGTGTCTTACACTTGATATACTCTATGTTTTAGAGAAAACACAATAACATTTTTCTTGTGATTTTATAAGAAAACATTTAATAATAAAGAGTGAAGCTTCTCTCTTGCTTGGGTTTTTGTATTATTTCTAGATTTTCTTTTTTTTGGAAAGAAAATCTCAATTATAGTATCTGCATTATTATTCCAAAAACACAAAACAACCCCTCTCCCAAACCCTAATACATTCTTCTCAGTTCATGTCAAGTTAGGTGGAAAACTACACATATATTTATAATGTTGTCAGTGGAACTATCATTTGAATATTCATATTAATTTATTTTCCATGAAGGAAATGAACAATTAATTATCAAAGTATGGGGAGGGGGTGGAAACCTTCTATGGCTTCAAGGGTACACTACAAATGTTTTGTTGTTATTCTCCTGGACCATCTGCATGATGGCAATAAATCAGTAAAAAATATGCCCATGTGTTTCTTTACTTCTGTTCATCTCCTCCCTCAAATTGTTTTAGACTTCCCACTGATGATAATTATAGTTACTTATATAAATATGGCAGAAAATATTTCTTTCTAGCTCAATAACCTGGCAATGTTTTCTTGATTTTGGCTTTCATTGGTTTAGTGTCATCTTCATAAATCTTGTGAGCCAGGTCACTATATCTTTCTGGATAAAGTTGCAAAATATTTTTTAAAGTTTTGTTTTTTTTTTTTTTTTCCCATAGTGTTTATTCTAGCTAGTATTCTCCCTCATCTTGCAAAAGAACCATGCACAGAGCCAAATTTCAAGAGGTAGACCGCATGAAGATCACATGAACATCTTTTTGCCACTGAATTAGCTGAACACCCGGACAAGGTGTTGTCCTTCTGGTTGTCTCCAAGATGTTGCTACATTCTAATTCTAGCTGGACACAAATTCGTGCTTTCTAGATATTCCCCCATGGAGTGTTTTTGTGTTAACATTTAGAGGAATGCTATAACTTGCTTATTTAAAAAGAACTAGTTGGTTTCATAGCTATTGCTTTTCCTACTATTAGAAAATGTGCATACATAAGTTGAAATTCAGTGTTGACTTAAAACAAATAGTGACAAGGTATTTCTACAGAAAAGATGGGTTTATTTGAGATCACCAGAGTCTGCAACCATGGCAAGCCATGTGCAAGTTCCCACACAGAGGGAAAGAGAATGCTTTTACAGAGAGAAAACAGAAGTTGGAAGGCTTAAACAGAGTTAATAGCTTTCCATGGGTGAGTCCTCGAGAGGAAAGAAAAGTATTTTTCTTCCTATTGGACTCTGCTGTCATTGCAGACTGTGAGAAGATCCTTCTGGTCTTCCAACTCTATTTATTTCTGTTTTGTTTTTACATTTCTTCCTTTGATCAAGATGTGGGGAAAAGTGCACAGATTGAAAAAATACTGAGGTCTCATTCAAGTAACAAAGAGCATACATTTTTTTCCCATTTCATCCTGGTCCTTTTCAATAGAGGAAAATATCCTCTTTGAGTCCATTGATAAACATACAGTTAAAAGTTACCTGGGTGATATCCACATCTGAGGGAAAACTAGAATTTTCTTTAAAAACAATCAAAAGTTGATCATAATAATCATGAACAGATGCATCAGATTTTCGTGTGCAAGTCTGAATTTTGTTTCAATCAATAGGCTCAAAAAAGCCCTAAGAATTACTCAGTGAAGTCACTTAGTGATTAAGCCTGATCATACCATAAGTTTGGAGGCTAGTCTCCTGGTTCTAATTATAGAGATCCTTCAGGATTTTCCCAGTAGTTTTTAAATCTAACACTCAGCCTGACCTTTGCCAACAAGCATATGAACTGGCTGATATAAGTCAGAGATACCAGGTTGGTATGTTTGAATGGCTATATTAAATTCCTCAGCAGATATGGAAGAATTTTTGATTACTATGGGGAAATCTTTGGCTATGACTCGCAGTTCAACTTTAGTCCAGGGAGTATAAGAAATTAAGAGTTTAGCTTCTGGATCCTCAGAAGGCCTAGTTTTAAAAAAGAACAGGTTCTGAAGAAAAGGGAGTAGTGAAAGTTTCAGCAAAAGGGGAAGTTTGGAGAAAATTAATATGTGGGAACTGAGAGTATAGACAAGGCATAGGGGGCATATAAGGGAAGGAGAAAAAAATGGGACCGCATGGAAAGCCTGAGACAAAGAAGACAAAGAAGAGCTTGGGGCTTAAGGAGCCATTTAATCTTTTTTATAATTGTTTGCCTCAGCGAATCTTAAAAATCTTATTTTGCAGGGAGGCAATTTTCGACTACTGATCATGCTAGAATAGCAATCAAAATAAGCATTCCATTCAGTTTTGGAAATTTTTGAGTTATGATAGTCCAATTCAGTTTTAAGGCAGTTAAATTTGGGGATTTCAAAAGTTCCTCACTGATATTCTAAATCGCCTTTGGTTAAGTCAGCCTGTTTAGTTAGAAATGGGAATAAGAAAGAAATGTAGCTTTAAAACACAAAATAGGCTGGATTTTCTGTAAGGGTGGTGCCCTGAAAATATTTAGGTAATGGGATCTCATGTTTCAGAAGTTTTTCTCTAGAGTAAAATAACAATTTTTAAACTGCTCAAACAGCTCACAGCTCAAACAGCTCATTCAAACAGCCTGCAGGCTTAACATCAGACAGTTCTAAGGAGACAGCTTGGTTGCAGAAGAGCCAGGATGAAGGCTTTTTCAGCCAGGTTTCAGAGAACAGCCCCTTCCCAACAAATAGGCCGAAGTCTGAAAAACCTGCAGAGTTTTAGAGAAGTAGCCCTAATTCCCAGAGGAACTGGGCTGAAGGCATTTTCAGAAAGTTTCATTTGTAAGAGTCTGATCTCAAAATCAAACAAACAAGTACTCACATATAGAACAAGGCCTTAAACAGAAAGATAAAACCTTAAAAATAGATGCTAAATAAAGCCCAGATCACTTCAAACACAAGTAGGGCACACATTCAAATCCAGGAGAAAGACTACCCTTCAACACTAGAGTTGGAGAGAAAGGCCATAGAGTAATAATGCGCTCAATTGTGGGTCCTTCTCCTGTTTGCTTACCAGCCCTGGAGCTGTTGGGGATCTTCCCTGGTCACTGTTCAGTTCAATTTAGTTCAGTCACTCAGTCGTGTTTGACTCTTTGCAACCCCATGGGCTGTAGCACGCTAGGCTTCCCTGTCCAAGACCAACTCTCAGAGCTTGCTCAAACTCATGTCCATCAAGTTGGTGATGCCATCTGACCATCTTATCTTCTGTCATCCCCTTCTCCTCCTGCCTTAAGTCTTTCCCAGCATCAGGGTTTTTATAAAGTGAAAGTAAAGTCGCTCAGTCGTGTCTGACTCTTTGTGATCCCATGGACTGTAGCCTACCAGGCTCCTCTGTCCATGGGATTTTCCAGGCAATAGTCCTGGAGTGAATTGCCATTTCCATCTCCAGGGGATCTTCCCAACCCAGGGATCGAACCTGGGTCTCCTGCATTGTAGGCAGACGCTTTACTGTCTGAGCCACCAGGGTCTTTGTATGGGGCACAGAAATGTTGACTGAAAACGATTAGACTGTCAGACTATTCTACAGGAAAGATTGTGTGTGGTGGGGGGGACGGGGAGGGGATCAGCTGAGAATTACAACATGGACTACAATCATGGTGAGCCCCATGTGAGTCCCTACACAGCTAGTGAAGAAGAGTACTTTCATAGAGGGGAAAAGAAGCTGGGAGGGCTACAGTAAAGAAAGAGTCCAGGGTTTTCATTGATTGAGTCCTTGCCAGGAAAGAAGAGGAGTGTTTCTCCTTCCTTTTGGGTTCTGCTATCATCATCTCTTCCACTTCTGGCCTCCAGACTCTATTTAATTGAGGTCTCTTTGTTGATTTTTTTTTTTTTAATAAAAGGCTTCAGTAACATGTTCAAGATTGCTGTGTCTGAGTTAGAAAATACATTCACTTATCTTTGTGCCTTAATTTTCCCAGTACACCACTATCCCCAGGTTGGAAAGATCCTCTGGAGGAGGGCGACAACCTACTCCAGTATTCTTGCCTGGAGAATCCCCATGGATAGAGGAACCTGGCAGGCTACAGTCCATAGGGTCGCAAAGAGTCCGACAAGACTAAAGTGACTTAGCACACACACACACCCCTCAGACAGATGTTATTTATTTGCTGACAAAAGTTAATACATTCCAGAATCTTTTCTAAAGTAGTCTATGTATGTCATTTAATGTTGTTATGCATTAACTATTTTCAACTTTGTATTATTTGTAGTGATTCTGTTAGTTTTGGGCTAGCTTTACACTTAGGCTGTCTTTAAAACCAAGTCTTATTTTTTGGTAAGATTCATTATGTTCCAAAGTTTCAGTAAACATAAACTCTCTATATTAACATTGTATAAATCCAATATAATTCAATCAGAAAATGACATTGTGTTAATTTAACATAGAGCTTTATAGTTATTTGCTACTCATCTTCTAATCTGAATGTTACTGTAATTACATTTGTTCCGCATTGATTAGGGCTTAATGACATCTGACTCTTTTATCTATTGGATTTTTGTAAATTTCTCATTTTTCAAATCCAAAGTAACTTATCAAAACTTTGAATTTTCTCTTCACTTTTTGTTGTTGTTGTTCAGTTGCTAAGCCCTGTCTGACTCTCTGCAACCCCATGGACTATAGCATACCAGGCTTCCCCATCCTCCAGTATCTCCCAGAGTTTGCTCAAATTCATGTCCATTGAATCAGTGTTGCCCTCCAACATCTTATTCTCTGTCTTTTGTCTTCAACCTTTCCCAGCATCAGGGTCTTTTCCAATCAGTCAGCTCTTCACATCAGGTTAGTTTCTATTTAATTTAAATAAGCACTAATAATTCCCAAATAAATTCCTCCATGTATGACCTTGTCTTATTTCCGACTCATAATAAACTGGCTAATTGATATTGATGTGTCTACAATGCATTTTCTACTAAACATGTGTACAAATAGAACAATTTTGCCATTACCACCTTGTTAACTATAAAAAAATGTGCAGTGAGTTGAATTTTATTCAGTGTCTTATTGAGGACTAAAGCACAGACACCAACCTCTCAGATAGCTTTGAAGAACTGCTCTGAAGAAGCTGGGGAATGTCTGTCTGTATGTATATACAACTTTATATATACAATTTTTTATTTTAACTAGGAAATACATGTAGTCAAAAGGCTCATCCTTTTAAAAGACTGTTGCTAGTCACACACACACACACACACACACACACACACACACCTGGATATCTCAAGATAATGATTTTAGAGCTCACTTATATATAGGAAAATGCAACAATCTGAGCTCATTGAAGTCTTTCCTTGGATATGCATATTAATTATCTAGAGGCTTATATATCCAAACGTAGAATTCTGTATCCTTAGCTCCTTCAGTTGTACTGTTGGTTTGTATGGCTAATGGCTTTACCCTTGTAGGATTAGAAAGATGGGTGACACTGTTTACAAACTTATCATCCTAGGGAAGTAAGAATAATCTCCCCTTTAGCCTTCAAAATTCTTGACAGACTCCCTTGTGAGAAAAGACAATCACAGGAGTAAAAAATAGAATTTTAATAACATGTATACCTCTTATATACAAGGAAGATACCAAAGAATACTTAGCAACTCTTTGAATTAGGCCAATCCATCACCTTAAGTACTATTTCCATCTAAAGACAAATGATATTGTTGAGGGAAGGAGGCCCATTAGGGGAGATGACGAGGAAAAGCACAATAAAATAGGGCAAAATTATGATGCAGATCTAAGTCAATACCTTATTCCTTAATAAGAATTTCTGGAGACTTAGTCATGCTCCTCTTCCTGGCACAGAGTAACATATTCTTACAAATGGACATTTCCCTTATAAATATAAATGCATCTTACAAATGTGTAACTTCTACTCAGATTTCATAGCTTCCCTTGTGTCTCTGTTTCCTAAAAATAGCTAGTTGAAGACAATCCTTATGTCAAAGAGACATATTGGAGGGGGGGTGAATTCTGTCCCTCTTCATTACTGAACCCACTCCTTTCCCACTCTTCCACAAGTTGTTAAATGACAACATTACCCACTTGTTCAAGTCAAAAGTTGGGATTCGACTTTGATTTCCCTTTTCCACACATCTCAGTCACATCATGAATAAATCCTATATGGTTTGCAATAAAGTAAATCCAAAATTCGAACAATCATGTTTTGTCAGACACATCAGCATTTTTACGCTTATGATAACAGGACCATTTCTATTCTTACTATGATTTTTACTACAAAGACAGGTCTCAGCTAGCCTGCTATATTTCAGAGTCTACTTGTAGTATAGTCAAGATCTGGCCTCTGCAAACAAAATCAGCCTAGACTACCCAGGCCACCAACAAACTTGCTGATAGCAGCTGGACTGTCACAGTTATTTGGGTAGAAATATTCTGGGTTTACCAAATGGTACCAGTGGTAAAAAATCTTCCTGCCAATGCAGGGGATATAAGAGATGTGAGATCAATCCCTGAAGGAGGGCATGACAACCCACTCCAGTATTCTTGTCTGGAGAAAACCATGGACAGAGGAGCTTAGATGGCTACAGTCCAATCAGTTCAAAAAGAGTAGGATATAACTGAAGCAACTTTAGCACACATGTACATGGAGTACACAGATATTCTACAAACCTTAACAAATAAATTAAGCAGCACTTTATATTGATATTGTAGTATAGTAAAGTAACTGATTTTTGTATTGATTATACATTTAAAATCTAAGGCTATTTGTAACACATTTCTATGGAATTATAATTTTTCTCTTTTTTTTCCAGCTTTAAAAACTCTTCATGAAACCTTAATAACCCACTTTCGACTGTTTAAATAATGTGTTGAAGCTTATTGTTTTTGTTGGGGGAGTGTGTAATTTCCTTGGTTTTGACTTGCAGCAGCAAAAATCTGAAGTGATGCATGGAACAGCGTTACAGCTCAGTTTTATTTGGCAAGCAAAGGGAAATACATCTTGGAGGTGTGAGGGCAGATCAACCCAAAAGAAGTAAAGAGAAGAGAGGCCCCTTAGCTCAATTTTATCTCCTCTTTTTATATGTTTTTTTTTTTTCTCCTCCCCCGAGCCTGCCCTATGTAAATTGGGCTAGCCATGAGGGCTATTTGTTTTACCTGAGGTCCTCACTCAGGTCCTCTGACCTTCCTTTTTTTTCTATTTTTATGGGTTTTTCTCTTCTTTGTCTTTTAGCCACCACCATTCTGGACTCCTTTTTCCTATTTTAACTAACTAACATTTTGAAAAAATAGCTGTTAGTTTCAAAAGTAATGCTCCTGAAATGGAATTAATATATGTCCAATGGGTGACTTTTGAAGTAAAATCCATTTAATGTTTTCAAATTTAAATATCTTTCTTGGTAAGTGGATTCTGCACCTCGTTACTTAGTTCCCAACCATCAGTTTGGCTTTTGCCTTTGAACTGTAATGTCATTTATGACACATCAGCAAGCTTGCATTTGGTTAGTATGTTAGATGAGAGCCATTTGTATTTACTGTCAAATGCAGCAACAGAACTTTTGCATCTATGAAAATAAATTTACTTTCAGTATAAAACTATAACTCTTCAAAATGGGCTTTTACAAAAAGAACAAAGAAAGCAGTCCAGTATCACATTGCTATGTTAATTATGAAAGTAGTTTTAATTATTACAACTCCACATATTAAAGTGTCATCCAGTGATAGTCTGTGTGAATTTTGACTATAGCTATAACCAAAGTAAAAACTAATATTTTGACAAGAAAGAAGTAGGAAAGCCAGAAAAGGATTAAACATCTAGTTTAGCTTTAGGAAATAATTTGAATGTTAATGAGCAATGATTCTTCTAAATACCTTTTTTTCTGTTAAATACACTAGAGAAGGAAGGTAGAATAAAAGAGTAAACTCAAATCTAAGTGTTAAAAAGTGGAAGTGTTAGTTACTCAGTCATGTCTAACTCTTTGCAACCCATGGACTGTAACCCACCAGGCTCCTCTGTCCATGGAATTCTCCAAGCAAGAATACTGGAGTGGGTAATGATTCCTTCTCTAGCAGCTCTTCCTGGACCCAAGGTTTGAACTAGGCTATCCCATATTTCAGGCAAAACTCAAATCTAAGTACTTCATGGCAAATAGATGGGGAAACAGTGGAAACAGTGTCTGACTATATTTTTGGGGGGCTCCAAAGTCACTGCAGATGGTGATTGCAATCATGAAATTAAAAGACACTCCTTGGAAGGACAGTTATGACCAACCTAGGTGGCATATTCAAAAGCAGAGACATTACTTTGCCAACAAAGGTCCGTCTAGTCAAGGCTATGGTTTTTCCAGTGGTCATGTATGGATGTGAGAGTTGAATTATAAAGAAAGCTGAGCCCTGAAAAATTGATGCTTTTGAACTGTGGTGTTGAAGACTCTTGAGAGTCCCTTGGACTGCAAGGAGATCAAATCAGTCCACCCTAAGGGAGATCAATCCTGGGTGTTCATTGGAAGGACTGATGTTGAGGCTGAAACTCCAATACTTTGGCCACCTGATGCAAAGAGCTGACTCATTTGAAAAGACCCTGATGCTGGGAAAGATTGAGGGCAGGAGGAGAAGGGGATGACAGAGGATGAGATGCATGGATGGCATCACAGACTCAATGGACATGGCTATGGGTAGACTCCAGCAGTTGGTAATGGACAGGGAGGCTTGGCATGCCATGGTTCATGGGATCACAGAGTTGGACACAACTAAGAGACTGAACTCAACTGAAGTACTTATTAAAATCAATAATTTTTAGAAGAATTAATAAAACAAAAATAAAAGCATGGACTGTGCTTATAACTGGAATTACTGTGAGAACCACATAGGATTTTGCTGGTGACTCTAGACGTTTGTACACTAAATGAACTATTTACTAATATAAGCAAATTGTATATCCTCATGATGCAAAGTAGAGTTACTACAAAATGAGAAAATGAATTTGCTGAAAATATATCTACTACTGCTTTAGCTTTCTTATGGAGAATAAAATCTTTCAAGAAGACAGGAAAAAAAGATTTCTGGAAAAAATGTAGTGAATTTTTTTTGTCATATAGTAGAGATAATTCAAAAGGCAAAACATTTGAAGAAAGGTGAGTGGAGAAAAGTAGTATATATGACATGCAACAGGAGTGATAATCTGAGTGCGGATTATCAAGTTATTAATTGGCATGCATAATTTCACAAAGTGCAAGAATTTTGACCATGTGGGTTAATTCAAATGAGTGATTCAAAATACTGGAGTGGAAATGACATTTTTATAATGGTCGATAAAAATTAAAATAATTTATCAGTATGTGAGTATAGGGCAAAAAGCTTGGAGCCATAGTGACTCCACTAGAAGTGTAGTATCATGTACTATGTCCAGGGTAATTGACAAACCACATGAAGGAGATAAAATATCTCTTGATGGAAACATTAAAACTTTTGGATATGGAAAACATACAAACGGACTTAAATTCAGTCTCTCAGTCGTGTCTGACTCTTTCTACCTCCACAGAATGCAGTACCATAGGCTTCCCTATCCATCACCAATTCCCGGAGCTTTCTCGAACTCATGTCCGTAGAGTCAGTGATGCCATCCAACCATCTATCCTCTTTTATCCCATTCTCCTCCTGCCTTCAAAAGGACTTAATTGGGCTTAAAAGTGAAAGATATGAGAAGATATTTAGAATATTGAGAGGAACTTCTTCACAGTTCAGTGAGGGAGAGAAATGATAAAAATAAATAAATTTAATTATTATGTCATGTAATGCATGCTATGATGGAGACTTGAATAGATTCATATGAGAGTTCACAAGCAAACATAAACTGCTGGCTGTGGAATGATTTGACAGTGATCTGATAACATTCACAGATATATAGCAAAAAATCTCCCAATAGAAAATTAATAAGAGTAGATAATGTTTCTGATAAATGGGAAAACATGTGGCCAGGTACAGAAGTTTACAATAGTATTTGATATCTAGGTAACAGTCAATAGTGGTGTGTACAGAAAATGGCAAAAAACGTGTTTTATATATACACAAGTCTCGTCATGAAAGATTTCTGTGCCAAACAATTTGAAATTTATCATGAAAGGTTTGTGGAATGAAAGTAAATAATATCACCACATTTGTAACAAAAAACACTGCTTTAGTCATGGTTTGCAGAATGAATTTTAAAGGACAAGAACAGGAGACAGTGTAGTAAATTGTTGAAATAATCCTTGAGAATGTTGATAAGAAATTTAACAACAATGCTGATCAGAGTGGAAAAAAGAAGAGTCAAGAGATAATTGGGGTACTGCCCTTTATCATTTGCTTTCTAAAGGAAAGCTAGGTGTACATTTTAATAATACGAATTGCATCAAGATGGTCAACTATTCAAAACTTCTTAATACCATCTTACCATCCACTTGCAGTAAAAATCAAAGGACCTTTAATGACATTTTTGACGTCATCATCAACCACTCTGGGTTTCACTGGGGGCTCAGAGAGTAAAGAATCTGCTTATGATCAAAAGACCTGGGTTTGATCCCTAGGTCTGGAATACTCTCTTGGGAAGGGAATGGCTAATCACTCTAGTGTTCTTGCCTGCAAAATTCCATGGACAGAGAAGCCTGGCGGGCTACAGTCCATGGGGTCACAAAGAATGGACACAACTGAGCAACTAACACGTTCACTTTTTAGCTACTCTGCCTAACACTTATCCTTTTCCAGCCATACTGAATTCTTTGATCTTTCTCAAAGAAAGGCAATGTCAAAGAATGCTCAAACTAACGCACAATTGCACTCATCTCACACACTGGTAAAGTAATGCTCAAAATTCTCCAAGCCAGGCTTCAGCAATATGTGAACTGTGAACTTTCAGAAGCTGGTTTTAGAAAAGGCAGAGGAACGAGAGATCAAATTGCCAACATCTGCTGGATCATCAAAAAAGCAGAAGCGTTCCAGAAAAACATCTATTTCTGCTTTATTGACTATGCTAAAGCCTTTGACTGTGTGGATCTCAATAAACTGTGGATTCAGAAATAAACAATAAATTCTGAAAGAGATGGGAATATCAGACCACCTGACCTGCCTCTTGAGAAATCTGTATGCAGGTCAGAAATCCACAGTTAGAACTGGACATGGAACAACAGACTGGTTCCAAATAAGAAAAGTAGTATGTCAAGGCTGTATATTGTCACCCTGCTTATTTAACTTACATGCAGAGTACATCATGAGAACTGTTGGGCTGGAAGAAGCACAAGCTGGAATCAAGATTGCCAGGAGAAATATCAATAACCTCAGATGTGCACATGACACCACCCTTATGGCAGAAAATAAAGAACTTAAAAGCCTCTTGATGAAAGTGAAAGAGGAGAGTGAAAAAGTTGGATTAAAGCTCAACATTCAGAAAACTAAGATCATGGCATCTGGTCCCATCACTTCATGGCAAATAGTTGGGGAAACAGTGGAAACAGTGGCTGACTTTGTTTTTTTGGCTCTGAAATCACTGCAGATGGTGACTGAAGCCATGAAATGAGAAGACACTTAGTCCTTGGAAGGAAAGTTATGACCAACCTAGACAACATATTAAAAAGCAGAGACATTGCTTTGCCAACAAATGTCTGTCTAGTCAAGGCTATGGTTTTTCCAGTGGTCACGTATGGATGTGAGAATTGGACTGTAAAGAAAGTTGAGTGCCGAAGAGTTGATGCCTTTGAACTGTGGTGTTGGAGAAGACTTTTGAGAGTCCCTTGGACTGCAAGGAGATCCAATCAGTCCATCCTAAAGGAAATCAGTCCTGAGTGTTCATTGGAAGGACTGATATTGAGGCTGAAACTCCAATACTTTGGCGACCTGATGAGAAAGGCTGACTCATTTGAAAAAACCTTGATTCTGAGAAAGATTGAAGGCAGGAGGAGAAGGGGATGACAGAGGATGAGATGCTTGGATGGCAACACTGACTCAACGGACACGAGTTTGGGTAAACCCCGGGAGCTAGTGATGGAAAGGGGGGGCCTCGCATGTTGTAGTCCATGGGGTCTCAAAGAGTTAGACACCACTGAGCGACTGAACTGAACTGAAACTGGCTTAGAATTATCTCAAAATCTTTATAGTTTCTCTTTCCTCTGCCTACAAGACTCCATGCCTCTTCAAGACTTACTCTCTCACTTAAATTGTTGCTCAGATTTTACCTTTTCAATAAGTCCAACATCAACCATCTCAATTAAGTCTGCATTCCTCAGAAGCTGATTTTCTAATACCCCTAATCTCATCTAGTATTTTCACAGCACATGTTTCCTTTCAATGTTTGCTTGTATATAAATTATCTGTTCATCTTACTACATTTAGAACAGCACTTCTCTGAGAGCATCCACTCAGTCTATATTTGTTGAATTATTTCAACAGATAGGATATGAAACTAAGTGGTCATAGTAGTAGGAATAAGTATAGATGCATTTGAGGAATAAGGAAAACTTTATTTAATGTAGGAATAGTAAAGGAAATTTCTTAAAAACCATAATACCTTATTACTACATACAGCAAAAATCAAATAAATCACATTGAAGATGGTTAGTGATAATCTTTCACAAAGTGTAAAATGCAATATAATTCGTACTTTTGTTTAAAAAGATGTTATATGTTTTCTGAAAATTTACTTAGACTAGTTTAGAAAACCATTTCAATCAGTCACTGGCTATTACCCAGTGTTGCTTAGTATATCGGGGAAAAAATAATTTAGTTCAAAAAGCCTGAATGTTCAACTTTAGAGAATGAGTATTTATGTAGGAAATGTAGGAATTTACATCATGTTAGTGTGTATGTGTGTTTAGTGAGTGTGTCTGAATGTGTGTTTACATATACATATGCATACTTGTGTGTAACTACAAAAATAAAATGTATATATGAGGAATGGCAAATAACAAATTTGGAAAATAAAAAATGGAAAAATTTCATGAGATGAAATTATTTAACACATCCAAGAATATATTAGAGGTATAATTTCAACCTGATCAAAAACATCTAAAAGTTAAATTTTAAGGGAGTCATGCTGTTAAAATTAGCTAATGAATATGGTAACAGCACACTATATACCTTTAATAAACATAATCCTGGGGATTTCTAATATTTCAGACATGAAAATAGCACTTTGAGCTTGGTAACTTACTATATGGGCAAATGAGTATCAGTTACAAATTATTCTCATTGTAGTATTATGGCTAAGACCATAATAGGAACAATTGGAACAAAGTTATAACTAGAAAAAAACAATGGCACAAAATTTTATATTTTTAAGAAATATGCTTAACAGAATGCAAAATAAAACTAAATGATGGTTTTAGAAGTAAGCACACCCTTATAGAATTGGTGTACTGTATATTTGTCTACCATAAATAAAGGAAGTGAAGTGAAGTGAAGTCATTCAGTCGTGTCCGACTTTTGGTGACCCAGTGGACTGTAAACCACCAGGCTCCTCAGTCCATGGGATTCTCCAGGCAAGAATACTGGAGCGGGTTGCCATTTCCTTCTCCAGGGGATCTTCCCGACCAAGGGATCAAACCCAGGTCTCCTGCATTTCAGGCAGACACTTTAACCTCTGAGCCACCAGAGAAGCCCATAAATAAAGGAAAGTGATACTAAATATTTTGGTAAAAGAGGATTTTGCACATAATTTGCTTAATGAATATTATAAATCTAAGATGAGATGCATTCCTCTGAAGTATCATGTATTTCCAAGGATTTTGCATTTAAATTTCCTTTCAAGTATCACTAGTTTTCACTAGATTCTTAGTAATATACTTTTGAGTGTTGAGTTCTACATGCCAGAACATCATGAGGCAAGAAAATTGAAAAGGTACATTAGATGCATTTTTCCTCCATAAGTCCAAAGATTCATTAATTCAATTTCACTTTTCATTTTTTTTTACATTTTATTTATTGTCTACCTCTAAAAATTGATCTATAATGATCTATAATTTTTCTTATTATTTACCATATTTCTGTGCAATGGTCTATCTTAATCATATTCACTATAAAGGAATGATATTTTAATACTAAATCAAAAAGAGAAAATTAAAAAAATTAGGATTTATCTGTAAATTTTCTGTTTATGTAAATTTTGGTCAGGACCAAATTATTTTAGAAATTATATCAGAATGGAGGTAATGATAGGTTCACTTACTCCACAGTACAAAATGAAAATCTAAATACACTGTGAAAAAAAACTGACTTGTCCATTCAGATAACTTTAAATCAGTTTTAATCCACTCAACTAAATTGTTATTTTTTTCATGTAATGTAGTCAAAGTTTTATAAAGTAGTTTTGTGTTATATTTTTTACATTACAAATTGTGAATCCAATATAAAGTAGATTTTTAAGAAATTAACTATATCCATTTTCAGTGTTTCAGCTTTTTCTAATTTAAGTTTTTGATAAAATCAGAGCATATAAAATAATAAGAAACACATAGGTAAATGATAACCTCATTAGCTAATGCTCACACGAGTTCTGTCCCTATGGAACATAATATGATGAAAGCAACTAAGAATTTAATAATTTCAGCATTCAAAACATGAGCATTACCAAAATATATTACTGTGATATTCTTGGGCTAATAAATTTTGAGAGAAATATTTAAATTATATTGTTTCCCACCAATAAAGAATACAAATACTTGCAACCATAGGAATTCTTGGGGATAAAAAACAAACACAAAAACAGAATCTTTTTTAAAAAACAAATCACCTTAAAATGACTTTTTTATCCTAATCTAATAATTAACATTTAATAAATGCCATAAACATTTTAACAATGCTTTCTACTGAAGGGGGAAAAAAAGATTATACAAGAAAGGCTCTTTACATTGCATTTAACAAGTTCATGTTTAATGCCATATGCATACCATCCTGTTCTGATGGCTCTAGAGTCATCTATGTCCAGTTTTCAAATAAAAACTGTATGTTGTGAGTTTCTGTTAGATTTAACCCCTTTCCAAGCATCTGTCAGCATTTTCTTCCTAATGACATCTTATTTCCTTTTGGAGAATCACTACCTCATTCTAATTTTTTAATCTTGTTGGGAAAGTAAATCCCAATACCTTCAATAAGCCAAGGAAACACATGTAACATGATATTTCATCCCAGATCTTGGAAAAGTATTGTGAAATAATAATTCAAGAAGTAAACAGTTGTCTCTTTCTTATAACATACACCCAGATTGCTATTGTTATCATAGCGTTTTCATCTTCATACTGGATCTCCTAGAGTCTCCTCAAACTCATTTGCAGGTGTGTTTTCCAGGTGTTAAATGGTTTCCCAACAAACTATTTAACCCCTAACATCCTTTCTATAAATTTGATTTTACTTAATTTAGCTAGCATGATTTTCTATGGATGTTTGCCAGTTGAACTCAACTAACTAGGGTAGTCTAAGCTATATGATGATAAAATGTACGGTGCTGTGCTGTGTTGTGATTAGACACTCAGTCATGTCCAACTCTTTGTGACCCCATGGAGTGTCCCGCTAGGCTCCTCTGTCCATGGGGATTCTCCAGGCAAGAATGCAGGAGTGAGTTGCCATGCCTTTCTCCAGGGGATCTGCCCAACCAAGAGATCAAACCCAGGTCTCCTGCATTTCAGGTGGATTCTTTACCATCTGAGCTATCAGGGAAGCCCAAAATGTACTAGAAAATGTCCAAAAATTGATTGCTGGCTCATATTTCATGTCCAAGTCAGTGCAAGATTTCTGCTCATGACAGAGAAACCTAATTGGAGGAAATTCTACTTTCTTAAAATGCCACCACTTAACATGAAGTTTCAAGGGCTGTCTCAGTAGAACTAGAATTCTCCTATAACAAAGTGCTTCAGGAAACGTGTGTCACTCAGAGCTCAACCACCAGACCTAGAATCTTCTCCCAACTTAAAGGTTTGCATATGGACTCTCAAGTACCTGAAAGAAAAGGGGAACTGGGTATATTTAAGAATTAGAAATCATTAATTATCCTGCATTCTTAAACAATAGTCAGTAATTTAACTGAATTAAAGAACAATCATAATAAAGAGTTGACAAACATATGTTCATCAACTATTCACTTTCACATGTAGAACCTAGTGCTTATAGCACATGATATGTAGTCACAGTCAAAGCTATGGCTTTTCCAGTAGTCATGTATGGATGTGAGAGTTGGATCATAAAGAAAGCTGAGCAACAAAGAATTGATATCTTTGTATTGTGGTGCTAGAAAAGACTCTCGAGAGTCCCTTGGACTCCAAGCAAGGAGATCAAGCCAGTCAATACTAAAATAAATCAACCCTGAATATTCATTGGGAGGACTGATATTGAAGCTGAGTCTCCAATACTTTAGCCACCTTATGGGAAGAGCCGACTCATTGGAAAAGATCTTGATGTTGGGAAAGACTGAAGGCAAAGGGAGAAGAGGGTGGCAGAGGAGAGATTGTTAGATAGCATCATTGACTCAATGGACATGAACTTGAGCAAACTTCAGGAGATAGTGAAGAATATAGGAGTCTGGCAGGCTACAGTCCATGGTGTCACAGAGTCAGACATGATTTTAGCGACTGAACAATAGCTTACCACATGATTATCTATTCACTATTTCTTCTCCTTTTTTTTTTTTAAAAAACTAGTCAAAGGCATATTGATGCATTCTACCTGAAGGAAAATTAAAACAAACTAAATTTCTTCTGGACTGTCACTCCATTCCAAGTGTCCAGCCCAAGAGCAAATCTGTTTTTACTGTAGAATGAATGGGTCAGACTACTCCCCAGAAGAGGCCGTGTAGCACTATAAGTTCTAGGTGGCTTTATGGGTATGGTTTTCCCATAGGCAGTATAGCAACAGAAGTATCAACTTGGTTTGAAATAAAGACTGGCTGAGGTTAGGCATGTAGATCTCTAGAATAAAAATATATAGACAACTGATTAAAGCTTTACTTCTCATGTGTAATAGCATTATCAAAAGTAAAAATTAAGTAGATTCCAGATTGAGGTGGATAACGGGAAGTAGTGGTTCTACACCTAAAACTTTAGTCAATCTATATTTGAGCACTTTGAGCACCATACTGATGTTTAGCATGGAACCTAAATAGTAAAAAGTACCAATATCCTATGCATTGAGGGGAATTAGCATACACTAACGTTGAACTGAAGTTAATGCCAGAGGGAAAGTATCACTATGGCCCTCTGGACAGAGGGGAAACTTTTGGTGTTTGAATGATCTATGAGAGTATTGCTTCCAGTCTACTTAATTTAGGCCCAATATATAGTTTTAACAGATATTCAGAGCACACACAAAAAATCCTAGCATTACATCCTCATAATTTTTTTTTAAACACTCTCATGGTAGGAAGGCAAACACACTCTGGAGCTGAATAGCACTCTAAAAATATCAATAAAAAGGAAATTGTGTCATCAAGGAGAATGACAGAGATCAATGCCATCCTCAATGATTTGAAAGAATATTATGGGGAATCCTATAGAGTACATGCTTAACTAACCTGCTTGTAAAGATAAAATGATCTTAAAGAATTACAGTCCATTATTTCAATCAGTGCCACTGTATACATGGTCTCTTTGCTCTAGCAAACAGAGATCTCCTACCCTTTTGTGTAGTCATTGATTTGTTAAATATTTCTTTTCTTTGTCTAATAAAAATTGTGTACCCAAAATGAAAAGAAGCGTAGTGCAAGGCTCATTGTCCTCTCTGGTTTTATGCTGCATATCAGTCTGCAATGAGCTTGGCTCTCTTATCATCCTACAGGACATCACACTGCTCTGGCATGTTGGTATCAATAAGCTGATGAGTACTGGGGATCAGGAAGTAGCAATCAACCCACATGATCTGGTGACAGATATCTGTAGCTTGGGATGAGAGATAAAGCCTCCACAAAAACAAGCACTGTATTCCTTAAGACGTTTCTGGTGAGGCATAGGTTTTGAGATATATCAATATACCCTCTGAAAAAGAAAGGCCATGCTGTGGTACCTTGCCATCACTCCTTGTAAGAAAAATGTGAAATGTTCCATGAGTATCATCAGATATTCAGGAAAACATAACAGATGAGGCTATGCTGCTCTGATCCCTTTATCAGACTTTTAAGTTTTTAGCAGGCCTTGGAACAAAGGAATTTTTTTTTTTCTAACTCATTCTGGCTTCAGTATGAGTAATAACTTGGTCATCATGTGTGAGGGTTTCCAATGGATATCAAAATGTCTGTAATAGATTGTAACATTCAGTGAATCAATAAAGCTATGAATAGAGGGTCCTGGGTTTTTTTCAAATAAAATCATGTCTCTATGGCAATTTTGGATGGATTACATGTACTTAGAATCAGACTGAAACCTCATAATGGTTTCCAGAAACCTAGAGTATGACTATTGTGATAGGGGAGGTTAAGTGGGAACCACTGAAGCTTCTCCCTCACTTCTAGTCAAGAAAGGAAATCAGAATCAGAAGCACTAGTGCAAATATGAGGAATGCAGAGATGAGCACCACTATTAAACACTGAAGAACACAGTGGAGATGGTTTTACTTCATACGCTTTCAACTCACCATGTCAGTCCTCTGCAGAAACCAGGACATGACTGATGGCAAATGAAAGTGCGCTGATATATATTAACCATATCTTTTCCCCTATTTCAGCCACTGTTCTCAATACAATCTTTCTAGGATTAGATTAACCTGCTCTTTGGTACTTGATGCATACCAAGGATAACACAGATACTCTCTTCTCAACCTTTATCAATAGGGAAGATCAAAAGCATATCTTCTTTCTGTGAGAAAGTCAGTCATAGTTAAATATATTTTCTGTTTTGCCTGATCACTTGGTAAACCTTCCTGGGCTCTGTCATGAGTTCACAGGGTAGGAGAGTACCTTGACACATGCAGATTAGACCTAACAACCAGTCTATGGCAAGTGATCTAAATGTCTTTGTAAAGCAAATGCATACCAGAGGGTGAGAGATAACCTCTATGAACCTTTTGGGTTCTGTTATATAAGTGAAGATTTTAAAGGTTCTCTGATCTGAAGCATCCTCAGAGCATCTAATTGTTAGGTAAAGGGCATATTGGTGCATGTCAAACTTCTTCCACTTGTAAAAAGTGTTAACAAGTTCCTTTGTGCTACATGGAGTTTAGAAGCAGATCATAGAGCACTTAGGAAAATGACTTCACTACCAAATATCATATGTCCTGATAGGCAGACAGCTTTGTGTACCTCACAATGTGTGAGTGCTCTGTATCAGGGGAAGCCTGAAGTGGATACGCTCTGCCACTGGGTCACAGGACCCACTGGATAAGATGTTTTAGAGGTAACAGTAAAAGATAAATATGTGTGTGGAGTCTCTAACAAGCCAAACTGGAGCAAAGACCCCCTAGAGTTCTGATTCAAAACCATGACACTGGTATCAGAGAAATTTAGTCTGTGTGAGCAAAGAGAAAAAAAAAAAAATACAGGCTTGTTATTGAGACTTGGTAAAGACAGATATTTGTGAATGCTCCTCATGTGACTATGTGACATTTGAGCTCCCTGAGTCAAATGGTGAGGCTTATGCAACTCTAACCATTTTGTAATGGACATATTGCATTCAGGGTAAGTGTGAGTAGGTCCAGAAGACATGAGAAAAGTCATGAATAACTGCTCCAGATACTTTCATATTGTTTACCTATTTTGCAAAACTCCCTCTGCCTCAATCCACATTTAAGGACTCACAGCATTTTCTAAAAGAAGACAAAACTTGATTTATAGTAGAATCAGTACAACAAATGAAATCAGTTTAAAATAAACTGCTGCCATTTCTAGTTTCCACTTGGCATATAAACACAGGAAAATAGCATTGCTCCCTCATCACCGGGCTAATAATCTTCAAGGTCAAGCACTAGCAAAATACTGCTGAGACAATTAGAGCACCACTGAGAGAAATCCTCTTAGGTTTTAGTGCAAAAAAAGACCCGAAACAGAAGGTGGGTCAGACACTCATAAATCCCCTCTGATAAGGAAACCCCATTTTAAAAACAAGATTAGGAATTTGAAATCTGCAATACACTAAGGGTAAGCGTAGCAACAGCAGACCCCAAACAAATTCAACCACTGAACACACTGGCTGTGAACTCTACATACAAAACTTGATAAGTGGAACTTACCTCTTACCAATTTCAGGTAGAGATCTATCTACCATCTTTAAAATTAAAAAAATAAAATAAAATAAAATAAAAAAACAAAATAATCTACAGAACAAGCCAAAAACATAAGAATAATAAATGTTTTTCTTGAGTCAAACAAACAAACAAAAAAAAGATGTCAGATTGAGAGGCAAATAAAAAAAAAAAACAGAGTAAAAGACAAAAGCATTGCTAAGAGGCAAAGTAATCAACATAAATAGAATAAGAAATGTTATAAAAAATTATTCTATAAAGATAAAGAGAGGTCAGAAATGAAGAATGCATTTAATGGTTTAGGGGAGAATACAATTTTGTTCCTCACGAAGCTGTGTTCCAGAGAAGGCAATGGCAACCCATTCTTGTACTCTTGCCTGGAAAACGCCACAGATGGAGGAGCCTGGTAGGCTTCAGTCCATGGGGTCACAAAGAGTTGGACACAACTGAGTGACTTCACTTACACTTCACTTTCATGCATTGGAAAAGGAAATGGCAACCCACTCCAGCGTTATTGCCTGGAGAACCTCAGGGACGGTGAAGTCTGGTGGGCTGCTGTCTATGGGGTCGCACAAGTCGGACATGACTGAAGCGACTTAGCAGCAGCAGCAGTAGCAGCAGCAGCAAGCTGTGTTCAGTCACTAAGTTGTTTCCAGCTCTTTGGGCCTCTTTGGGGACTGCAGCATGCCAGGTTTCCCTGTCCTTCACTGTCTCCTGGAATTTCCCAAACTCATGTCCATTGAGTCGGTAACACTATCGAACCATCTCATTCTCTGCCGCACTTCACCCTCCTGTCTCCTCCTGCCTCCTCCTGCTCTCAGTCTCTCTGAGCATCAGATCAGGGTCTTTACCAATGAGTCAGTTCCTCGTATTAGGTGGCCAAAGTATTGGACTTCAGCTTCATTATAAGTCCCTCAATGAATATGCAGTGTTGATTTCCTTTAGGGTTGACTGGTTTGATCTTGCTGTTCAAGGGACTCTCAAGAGTCTTCTCCAGAGCCACAATTCAAAGGCATTAGTTCTTTACCACTCAGCCTTCTTTACAGTCCAACCCTCATATCTGTACATGACTACTGGAAAAAACTATAGCTTTGACCATCTGAACCTTTGTCAGCAGTTTTGTCTCTGCTTTTTAATATGCTGTCTAGGTTTGTCATAGCTTTTCTTCCAAGGGGCAGGTGTTTTTAATATCATGACTACAGTCACCATCTACAGTGATTTGGAGCCCAAGAAAATAAAATTCCTTCAGATGGAGTACTTTCTATTACTCTATTTTAAAGTTTGCTCATTGCAGCCATTTATGATACAATGAGCAAACTTTAAAATAAAGTAATAAAAAGTACTCCATCTGAAGGAAATTTTTTAATGTTAAAATAGAACAAAGCACCCATGAGCTTAGCAGTGGGTAGAGGTTATGGAATGAATAGCAAACTGATTTACTATATATTTATGTATTATTTCTCACAATATGCATATAATTGGAATCCCAGAAGTGTGAGAAAAAAATCAATATTTAAAAGAATAAAGATTATCCAAAATTAATGACATACATTATTCTCAAAAGTTCAGAGGACCACATAAAAATACACATATGTATACATATGCACATACATATATCATATTGAAAGTGCTGAAAACAAGGTTTTTTTTTTAAATTTGAAGACAGCCAGAGGGAAAAATAAACATTATATATATACATGCTGCTGCTGCTACTCCTGCTAAGTCGCTTCAGTAGTGTCCGACTCTGTGCGACCCCATAGAAGGCAGCCCACCAGGCTCCCCCATCCCTGGGATTCTCTAGGCAAGAATACTGGAGTGGGTTGCCATTTCCTTCTCCAATGCATGAAAGTGAAAAGTCAAAGTGAAGTTGCTCAGTTGTGTCCGACTCTTAGCGACCCCATGGACTGCAGCCTACCAGGCTCCTCTGTCCATGGGATTTTCCAGGCAAGAGTACTGGAGTGGGGTGCCATTGCCTTCTCCAATATATGTACATACATACAAACAAATAAAATAATTGCATAAGAGTTTCATCAGAAACAATATAAGATATATTATCATGTAATATATTAGACAATGGAATAATATATTAAACTGATGAAAGAATTAACAAACACTATTTCAAGACAAAATATCTATACCCAGTGAAAATAACTTTAAAAAGTGAAAAAAAAAAAAAAAAACCAAACATTAAAACCATCTCAGAAAATTAAAAATGGAAACAATTAACCCCAAGAGACCCACAACACATAAATGTTCATTTTTTTCAGGTAGAAGGAATACGATACTTTACAAAATATATACGTGCATAGAGATTATTTTTCCTTTATTTAATTAAAAAAAATGCTGGCTGGCTTCCATAATATCCAATGACAATATGGTGAAGAGACAAGTTTAAATGTACTTAACATCATTATCCATGGTAACATAATGAATAATACCACATGAATTCTGATTTTTAAAAACTTTCTTATTAAAAATTTATATACAGGATATGCAGTAAAACTGAAAAACATCTTTAACCACCTTATTCACAAATCACTCACATCCCAACCTTAGTTACTGTTCAAAGGTGGTTTTGCATGGGGAAATCCTTCCATAAATTAAACTATGCAATATTTGGAGGTGAATGGCTTGAAATTCAGTATTATACAATTATTTTACTTTGCAATATCTATTAATGTATTAGAGCACTTTCCTGACAAATACTCATAGAGCTATCCTACCTATTATTAACAGGTACTTAATAGAATAAAGCTTCCACGTTTATTTAATCACAATTCTCTGGCTGGTGGTTTAGAGTTTCTGCTAATACTAAGACTGTGCTGGAGAGACTTATCTTTACTTTTGGTACTTATTTGCAAGTATCTTTTTTTGAGACAGCATAAGAAGTGGGATTCAAGTATTTGTTGGTTAAACATTTTAATACCATGCCAAACTGGAAATAGAACTGCCTTATGACCCAGAAATTCCACTGCTGGGCATACACACCGAGGAAACCAGAATTGAAAGAGACACATGTACCCCAATATTCATCACAGCACTGTTTGTAATAGCCAGGACATGGAAACAACCTAGATGTCCATCAGCAGATGAATGGATAAGAAAGCTGTGGTACATATACACAATGGAGTATTACTCAGCCATTAAAAAGAATACATTTGAATCAGTTCTAATGAGGTGGATGAAACTGGAGCTGATTATACAGAGTGAAGTAAGCCAGAAAGAAAACACCAATACAGTATACTAACACATATATATGGAATTTAGAAAGATGGTAATGATAACCCAGTATGCGAGACAGCAAAAGAGATGCAGATGTACAGAACAGACTTTTTTGACTCTGTGGGAGAGGGAGAGGGCGGGACGATTTGGGAGAATGGCATTGAAGCATGTATAATATCATATAAGAAATGATTCGCTAGTCTAGGTTCAACGCAGGATACAGGACGCTTGGGGCTGGTGCACTGGGAATGTCATTGAAATATGTATAATATCATATAAGAAACAAATCGCCAGTCTAGGTTTGATGCAGGATACAGGAGGTTTGGGGCTGGTGCACTGGGATAACCCAGAGGGATGGTATGGGAGGGAGGTGGGAGGGGGGTTCAGAAGTGGGAACTTATGTACACCCATGGCCAATTCATGTTGGTGTATGGCAAAACCAATACAGTATTGTAAAGTAAAATAATAATAATAATAATAATAAAAATAGTATCATGCCAACGTGCCTTGAAAAAACAAAATCCCATAAAACTGTACCATCATCACTTGTTCCAAAAATAAATGAATTATCCATTTGCTTAGACTGTAGTCAATCCTAGAAATCATTGATTTGGAGCATAATGCTAAGGAAAGTCTCGTGGACAGATCTGAGTAGTCAGAATTGTACAGAAACTCACAGATTTGATCTTATTTGTGCCACTGTTACCAACTACCCTAATGATGTTTAAAAGGAGAAAATGCTTAAAGATCAAGTAAGCAGTGTAAGGACAATAAAACATATCCATTTATAGGTATGAAGCCATTATTGGTGTTAAGCCTAACTTTTATCTTTTAAACTTATGTAAGTTTTTTCATATATTTGAGAAGTAAAGTTGTTTTGCTGTGGTTTAGTCATTGTCATGCCAGACTCTTGAGACTCCATGGACTGTAGCCCACCAGGCTGCTCTGTCCTTGGGATAGCCCAGGCAAGATCACTGGAGTGGGTTGCCATTTCCTTCAAATTACTAAATTATATCTAGGTGATACAAGCATGTGAATTAAAAGGTTATCAAATGATTTTGCTGCTGACATGTAGGACACAAATAATCACTATTTATATATCTATGAATTTAGGTATGGGGCTTCCCAGGTGGCACTAGTGGTAAAGAACCCGCCTACCAATGCAGGAGATGAAGGGACGTGGATTTGATCCTTGGGTCAGAAAGATCCCCTGGAGGAGGGCATGGCAACCCACTCCAGTATTCTTGCCTGGAGAATCGTCTGGACAGAGGAGTCTGACGGGCTACAGTCCATAAGGTCACAAAGTCCAAAATCACTGCAGATGGTGATGGCAGCCATGAAATTAAAAGACGCTTGCTCCTTGGAAGGAAAGTTATGACCAACCTAGATAGCATATTCAAAAGCAGAGATATTACTTTACCAACAAATGTCCATCTAGTCAAAGCTATGTTTTTTCCAGTAGTCATGTATGTATGTGAGAGTTGGACTATAAAGAAAGCTGAGACCAAAGAACTGATGCTTTTGAACTGTGCTGTGGAGAAGACTCTTGCGAGTCCCTTGGACAGCAAGGAGATCCAATCAGTCCATCTGAAAGGAAATCCGTCCTGAATATTCATTTGAAGGACTGATGCTGAAGCTGAAACTCTAATACTTTGGCCACCTGATGTGAAGAACTGACTCATTTGAAAATACCCTGATGCTGGGAAAGACTGAAGGCAGGAGGAAAAGGGGACGACAGAGGATAAGATGGTTGGATGGCATCACTGACTCAATGGACATGAGTCTGAGTAAACTCTGGGAGTTGGTGATGGACAGGGAGGCCTGGAGTGCTGCAATCATGGAGTTGCAAAGAGTTGGACACGACTGAGTGACTGAACTGAACTGACTGATATATATATATATATATATATATATATAAGCATATACATGAATTGTACATACATATTTATTTTAGTAAGAAACATTGCTTTACATACTGCAATTATTCTTTGTATCAGTAGAAAGTCACTCATAACATTACAGTGTATTGGCCCTTGAAACATTTATTTCCTCCATGCCTTCTTAAAGAATATCATTTACCTTTTGTTAAGTAAGGTTAATTGAAAGCCCAGCTACTCTTCTGATGCCCAAACAGGGCCTCTCTGCTCACTTTTCAGAACCCATCTTGAAGTGCTTGAATGCTACTGACACTGCTACTTGTGCGGTTCAGATCATATTGTGTATATAATAACAGCGCACTGGAACTGGCTTTGCTTCGAGTGGCTGTGGGTGGTGAAGAAATTATGAACAATCTGTCAGTTTTCTAGGTTTAAAAAATGCTGTTCATGCTTACTAAAAATTCTGCCAAAAACTCTCTGTTAAATAAATGATTTTGAGAAGAAAACTGTTAACATTAATGATCAAAAGCGTTGCTAAGCCTTAATATTAAAAGATAATCCAATTTAGTGGGAAAATGGAAAAGGCTCAAAATACGTTTTGTTTTGTTTTTTCCCCCTGGGTGTTTTGCAAAGGTGATGGTGTTGTGGCTTCAGAATTGATATAGCTCCCATCCCCTGTTAGCACGTCATTGTTTCAGTGTACCAATAATCCCACATGATGAAGCTATCAACAGTCAAGGATAGATGAGTGTACACCAGAGTATTTAGAGTATTCCTGGGGGAACTTCAGTCTGGATGTGGCTGCTCAATTTGCCTTTTTGTACTGCTCTCTGGTTAGTATTTTGAACCTGGATGTAGTTCAGGCAATAAAGGCATGCCAGTCCCTGATTACTCAAGGACTTGGCTATGACCACCTGCCCAGCAACATCCAGACAGTTTTAGCTTTTAGGCTCACAACTGAAGGGAAATAAATGTAAGTATTTCTCAAATATAATTCAGAAGACTGGTAGAATAAGATATAGTGCTGTAAGAAACGTAATTCTGATTGCATGGGTGTCATTCTAGATGGAAAGAAGCAAAAGAAAGACCTATCAGTGACTATTTGATACACGTCCTGTTTATATGAGGAAAACTATAAATATCTATATATCCCTGATTGTCATCCTGAAGGCTGTGAAGGGAAAATGTAGTATATTTAGATTCTCAAATTTCATTTTCAAGAAAAACGTAATAAAAAACTTGAAACTTGTTAATTCTATAACAGATGACTTATTTATTTAGAGAACAGTCTTACTTCACTTGCAGAAACTTTTTGGTGAATAACACTGAAGAAACATGATGATTTCATTTCCTTTACACACTTCACTGACATTGGCTTTATTGAAATCTACAATTACATCACATTTCTTATGAACATTTTTATGTCTCATCAGTCTTACAAATTTGATTCAGAGTGGTAAAGGGCCACTAATTTTAGTGCACTTTTCATCCATGTGTATTCTAGTATTTCTATTTCACAAGCTCTCTTTGGACACAATGATATATATCTGTAAGGCTGACTCTCCTATGTGATGGGAGAGTTATCTTGTGCAATTTGGAGTAGTGCTGTTCCCATCACAGCTGAAACAAAGAGATAGTAGTTCATGGGGCACACTGCAAGATGAGGGGACACTTAGGGCTAAATTACTTTTTGAGAATCTATTTCTGTTGTTCATAGCAGAAAGAAGCTCTGCCTGCTCTGAAATTCCCCCAATTAATTTGAACACACAGTATAAAGTTTTAATATATGTGTAAGGTGTTCTAGATTTTAAAATGCAATTTTTTAATTCATTTTTCTAATCATGGCAATAGGAATCTATTGCCGTGGAGTTCAGTGAACATAAGATGTCAAATATGCATTTTATCTTGCATGAATGCTAAAATATTCATAAAGATTAGTGTGGTTTTGGTGTTCTGGCTTTTCTGAAGCATATATTCTAAAATGTGTCCTATGCTTACTTAGATGTAGTGAACTATGAAGTACAATAGGACTCTTTCTATCAATGACTTGAAGCCATTAAGTACCATACAGGTCTTTAGAAAATATAGGAAGGCTGTAGCTCAAGCAAACCCAAGCATAATAAAGTAAAAACTAATGCCCCAAACCTCTGTAGCTTCTCTTTCAAGTCTCATATTTCCATTTGCCATGATTACATTTGGATTAGATTTTTCCATTTTACTGAGTACCAGGAAATCTCCATATCAAGGATTTGTTAATTGTATTAATGGAAGAATCAAATTAAAAACACAGAAGGTTACAAGAGAGTGTTCAATTGTGATGAACTTGTTTTAAGTTTTATACAGTAATTAAAAATATAATATGTGAACAGTTGGAAAATTTTAGAATAATGTTACTAAAATGTAGTGTATTATTTTATCAAGTTGCAAAAATTTTTAGTGATGACCAAGGAGGTGTGGTATTGTATGAAAATATAAAACAATCTGATCTTTAACATCAGTAGAATAACTGTCTATGACATTTGATAAAAACCAGGTACAGAGTAAAGCCATGTCACACTATAGCTTTAGAAACTGTTTTAATAAAATGTAGCTGTTGTATGTTTCAGACTTCCCAGGTAGCTCAGTGGTAAAGAACTGCCTGTCAGTGCAGGAACCTCAGGAGATGCGGGTTCCATCCCTGGGTCTGCAAGATCCCCTGGAGTGGGAAATGGCAATCCACTCCAGTGTTCTTGCCTATATAATCCCATGGACAGAGGAGCAGGGTGGGCTATGGTCCATGGGGTCTCAAAGAGTCAAAAATGCCTCTGTGACTGAGCATGTACTGTATGTTTCAAAGAATAAGTGAAAGAATACTATTGATTCTGGAAAGACAGGGAAGGCAGCAGCACAGAACCACACAAGCACAGAACCACACAAAAACAGACAGAAGACATCCATGGATAATATGATCAGCAAAGCTGAGCAACAAGAAATTTCTGAGGACCCATAATGTGATCAGATTGTGACAAATCCCCAACTACAATATGTCATCTATAGTGTTAGCAAACAAATACATTTGGTTTAAAATCAATCAGAATTTTCTTTGCTTCCTCTCTGTCTTCCTGCCTTCCTCCTTTATTTCTTTTACTTTCTTTTTTTTTTTTTAATTAACTATACATCGGTGTCTCTTTTGCTGTCTCGCATACAGGGTTATTGTTACCATCTTTCTAAATTCCATATATATGCGTTAGTAAAATCCCATGGACTGAGGAGCCAGGTAGGCTGCAGTCTATGGGGTCGCTAAGAGTCAGACACGACTGAGCAACTTCACTTTGACTTTTCACTTTCACGCATTGGAGAAGGAAATTGCAACCCACTCCAGTGTTCTTGCTTGGAGAATCCCAGGGATGGTGGAGCCTGATGGGTTGCTAGTCAATGGGTCGCATAGAGTTGGCTTTTTAATGGCTGAATAATACTCCATTGTGTATATATACCACAGCTTTCTTATCCATTTATCTGCTGATGGACATCTAAGTTGCTTCCATTGATGTATGGCAAAACAAATACAATATTGTAAAGTAATTAACATCCAATTAAAATAGATAAATTTATATTAAAAAATTAACTATAGAGAAATTTTCAACTTACCAAAATTTTGTGAAGATTGTATTGAGAACTACCATATGCCCCATACACATTTTCTCTACTGATGTCCTACATTATGGTACATTTGGTACAATTAATGAAACAATACTGAAGTATCATTAACTAAAGCTATATATATATATAAAAGTTTTCAGAGTTTCTTTGTTTGCAACCAAGTGTTCTCTTTCTATTCCAGGTTTCCATCCAGAATGTCACATCACATTTATTTACCATGCCTACTTAAACTCTTGGCCATGGGACTTTTTCAGACTTTCGTTGTTTTTGATGACCTAGACACTTGTGAGGAGTACTGGGTAGATAGGATGTTCCTTTACTGGAATTTATGTGTGTATGTTTGTGTTTTCATGATTAGATAGGGACATAGAGGTTTTGAAGGAAAACCACAGAGATAAAATGCCATTGTACCCCATCATTTGAGAAATATCATCATTGTTTTTAACAGTTTAGTCACTATGTTGTGTCCAGCTCTGCCAGGATCCTCTGTCCATGGAAATTCCCAGCTAAGAATACTGGAGAGGGTTGACATTTCCTTCTCTAGGTGATCTTCCTAACCCAGAAACTGAACCTGAGTCTCCTCCTTAGCAGGCATATTATTTACCACTGAGTCACCTGGGAAGTCCATGTGAGAGATACAAGTGTCAACGCTACATCACTGATAACATTAGTTATCTGACTGAAGCAGCGTTTGTCAGCTTTCTCCATGGTGGTTACTCCTGTCTCTCCTTTTTCACTGTACTCTGCGGAAGGAAATCACTATTCATAGTCCACAGTTAAGAAGTGGGGAGTTAGGCACCATCTCCTAGAGGTGAGGGCACCTACACAATTTAATTGGAATTCTTATGCATGAAAAATTTTTCTATTCTCTCTCATGTATGGCTTCATTCAATAATTTATTTATATCAGTATAAGCTCGTGGATATTACTTAAAGTCACATTTCAATACTAGTTTCTTTCAGTTCAGTTCAGTTCAGTTCAGTCGCTCAGTCGTGTCCGACTCTTTGCTACCCCATGAATTACTTGGTTCAATTTGTTTCCTCTTTTGCCATTGAGAACTCTTTCAGTTGGTGACTTCCATGATTCTTTCATGTACATAAAGAATTTTTCTGTTTTATTTTGAATTTTCTTAATGTGTGACACCCCAACAGATTGCAGCCTCATCTTGTACAGTTTCTGCTCCATTCGTAGAATCAGTCATTTCTCCAGAAACCAAAAAAAAAAAAAAAAATGGCAACCCACTCCAACATTGTTGCCTGGAGAATCTCACAGACAGAGGAGCCTGGTGGGCCGCAGTCCTTGGGGTTGCAAAGAATCAGAAATGACTGAGGACATAGGCAAATACACAGTATTAGGTATTAAGCTCTGGGCACTGGTTATGCTTGTTGCTATTGGAATGATAATGTTTCTAGGCCCTCTCAGCGGACAGAACAGAGAAATATATGCGATATTATATTGTTACTATCATTCAGGAGAAGCAAAACATTTTGTGTGTAAACTGTTTTGTGCCTTTTGCTATTATCCTTAATAATTTCTTTGTAATTTCTTTGTTACTATCGGACTCCTCTTCTTCACTTTTTCAGAAGGAATTATGGCAATACAAAAGGAAGGAGAAAATAAACATAAAAGAAAAATATATATATATATACAAACATAAAGTTATATATACTATACAAATATATATATAACATAATATACATATATATGATATAATACACATAAACTGAAAGTGGAATTTGTTTGGTAGTATCCAAGTCTTTGTGTCCCCATGGACCATACAGTCCATGGAATTCTCCAGGCCAAAATACTAGAGTGGTTAGCCATTTCCTTCTCCAGGGGATCTTCCTAACCCAGGGATCGAACCTGGGTCTTCTGCATTGCAGAAGGATTCTTTACCAGCTTAGCCACCAGGGAAGTCCATAATATAAATATATAATATACAAATATATATAATGTGGGCTTCCCTTGTGGTTCAGATGGTAAAGAATCTGCTTGCAATGCAGGATATCAGGGTTCACTTCCTGGGTTGGGACGATCCCATGGAACAGGAAACGGTTACCCATTCCAGTATTCTTGCCTGGAAAAGTCCGTGGACAGAGGAGCCTGGGGTTGCAGAGTCAGACACGATCGAGCAAGAGGCTGCTCCTCAATAATATACAAACATATATTATACACAAATTTTATATATATATATATATACACACATATATATAAAATTCTGAGTTTATAGGTAAAAAGACTCATTCTAGAAGAAATAGAAAAAGATTTGGCAACAGCTTACTGTTGAGAAAGTCATTTTGTTTTTGTGTGCTACTCCTTCAATCCCATGTTAGATAAGATCCTTTGGATTGAAAAGAAAAAAGAAAAGGCATTATGAAGTTTTGATGAGAATGATCTTTAGATGATTCCAACACACACTGAAACCCTGTATCTACCACAGGACACTTTCATAGAGGAGGGACAAGCTGACAGAATCCAAAGAAAAATGTGAAGTTGTTGTTGAGGACACTTCATACTGAGATGTTTTATAAAACAGCCAACCCAGGAGACATCTCTGACCTTGCCAAATAGGAGATAGTGATATTGGCTGAGTTAGAATAATGTTCTGGTACTATGAGGGATAAAATATCTGAATTCATTGATGGGGTTTGTAAAATAATGATTTCACAGGTTACAACTACTAGACACAAATACTGCCAAATTTTTCGGAGGGAACATATAGCAAAATAAGGCAGAACATGAAATGCTGAACCCCAGACAGCAGTGTGGTCCAGAACTCAGTGAATTGTAGGGTTGAAGGAAACTGCTGGTGTAGACACACAGAATTGTGAATTTCAGTGAAATGAGAATAGCACCCAATATGCCCACTTGACAGACATCTCTTCTACCAGTGTACCAAAGCTCAGGCTGAATTAATTAAATGTCCTAGAATAGGGATCAATTTGAGAAAGTGTGAGAGATAGAGAGAAAATACAAGATCCTCAAATGTGCTCTGTTTAATACTTTAGACTAATTGAATTTGACAAAGTCTACATGGAAGTGATTAAATTAAAGTTTCTATTATCACGTAAAAATGAGGGCTTGTGATACAAATTAAGTCCAGTTATCTGGAAATAATGTTACATGTTTGCAATCTGAATTTGAGGTTTGTGAAAGTCATGCATCGACCCTGTACTCTGTCTTTGATAATGAAACAGTTCTTTGTTTGCTTTATGTCTTGCTGTATAAATTCATTTTTGTGGTGAGCTGGCTTTCATTCTGTATGCTTTGCTAAATGCTGACTGGATGTTTTATATTTAACCTTAGAAAAGTGTATCTCTCCAACTTGAGTGTTCTCTGTGTGTCTCCGTGTTATGTAGTGATATTTCTCTGTCACATTGTAGTCAAGAGAAAGACTAAATCATATTACCTCTGACAGAGAAGCACTTCCTTATTGAGGTTATATCTGAAAATGGAGCTCTTATTGTGCAGCCAGGATTCCTCTCTAGAACAGGAAGAAATTGCTTTTTAACCATTTAGTACCCATTCCTGTGGCTACTGTAGAGGAAGAAAAAAACTCTTCTACCTGGCTGGTCTTAGAGTTAAACTGACGTGAGACAGATTAACGGGAAAAAAATAAAATTTAGTTACATACATACTGGGGCTCCAGAGAATATGAGACCCCCACCACGAAATTAGTCAATTGTGGCTTATACGTCATCTGAGAGGTGACTGGACTTAGGACTTTAGAGGGAAGAAAGGCATTTCATAGGAAGATTTTAAAAAAGGACAAAACTCTGGGTAACAAATGTTTGTTAGGTCATACAAATACAATGGACAGAGAGGGGAATTTTAGCAAACACACTTTGCTAGGCTCCTCACTGTCTACATACTAAGTTCATATTATCAATATATAATAGTTATTTAATGTGATAGCTTTCTTCCTGGAGGAGGTCCTCTGCCTAAATTCTTTTAGGCAGTTAGGGGGCAGGTCAAAGTTTCTCACTGAGTCTTTTAGGCCTTGATTGTTTTCAGTTTGAAATAACCTACATGCCTGACACATTTGGGGGTGACAAATTTTACTCCACTGTGCCATTAGCATTCTAACCTACCAAATAATTGAGCAAACTTTCTATTTGTCTTGATAATTCATATGATTTGTTTTTACACTGTAAGTTAAACTGGAAGTTACGTTTTAAGAGAAGGAGACCATTCAGATAAGCAGCTGCATAGTTTCTATTTATATACTATTCATTGCTGCTGTCATTAAGTTGCTGAGTTGTGTCCAACACTTTTGTGACCCAATGGACTGTAGCCCTGCCAGGCTCCTCTGTCCATGGATCTTGCCAGGCAGAAATACTGGAGTGGGTTGTCTTTCGTTTTTCAGGGGATCTTTCTGATGCTGGGATCGAATCCATGTCTCCTGCATTGACAAGCAGTTTCTTTACCACTGAACCACCTGGAAGCCCATATAATATTTACCCAGTTGCAAAAATAAGAAAAAAAAAAAATGACAGGAGAAAGTAGGTTCTAAGCATTTTAAATTTATAACATATAAGCTTTAATGTGTGGAAGTTAAATAAATGTCTCCTTATAATTAAAGGTTGAGCTTTTAAATAAAAATCTATAGAAATAAGTTATACAAAGAATATCAATTTAAGAAACCTTCATCTTACATAGATTAAGCTTATTAAAATGCTAATGGGAAAACATAAAACCTAGAAAAATAATTTACAATGTTTTTATCAGCTTGCAATATTGCTCCAAATAAAGACTACGTTAAATCTATCAAGTGGAGTGAAACTTGCTGTATTATTTAAATGTTTTTTGTTAAATAATAATAAATAATATATAAGCAGACCAGTGTGTGATCTTAATTCATACTTGAAAATAATGAGTCTTGACTGGCTTTATTGTTACAAAGTTAGACCCACACATCCTCAGCTATTTCTTTGCTATTAATAGCAACATATCTTCTATGTTTATCATAATATACTAGAGCCTTCTATTCATGCCACCAGCTTGTGGCCTCTTACGTCATTAAAACTAATGCCTTAGGACAATGTCACAAAATGCCTATGAGAAACAAGACAGTGATCTTTGTTTTCCAGTGTGTTATAAAATGTGGTATGATCATTCCATTTATAATGAGAAAAATATCTGTAGTCTTTATGTGTGTCCTTTTTTCTGGCATAGAACTCCTAAAACCCTTGGATTTTCCTAAGTGACAGAGCAATAAAATCTTCTCTTATGTGAACAATGTTATGTTACTGAGGTGACTTTTGGACCTTGCCTAAGGATGGTGTCTGTTGCCTGAAGATCCAACTACTGACTGGAGGGTTGCAACTTTTCCCATGCCCTGTTGACCACTGGAGAAAAGAGGGCTGGAGGTTGGGTCAATTGCCAATGGTCAAATATTTAAGTCATTATGCCTATATAACACAGTTTCCATAAAACCCTAGAAGGATGAGGTTTAGAGAGCTTCCAGGTTGGTGAACATATGAAGATTTGGGGATAGCAGCATGCCTGGAGGGACATGAAAACTCCCTGTCCCTTCTCTATACCTTACCCTTTGCATTTCATAGGATATATCAGTGATATCCTTTTACAGAAAACCAAGAGTCTAATGAGTAAATAGTTTCCCTGAGTTTTGTGAGCCTCTCTAGCAAATTAAATGAACCCAAGGAAAGGGCTATGGGAATCTCTGATTTATAGTCAGTTTGTCAGAAGCTCAGGTAACAACTTGGATTTGCAACTGACATTTGAAGTCTGCAAGGTAGGGGAAGCAGTCTTGTGGGACTGAGCTCTCAAACCCTCAACCTGTGTAATCTGATGCTATCTCCAGGTAGATGGGGTCAGAACTGAGTGAAATTGTAGGATATCCGGCTGCTGATTGCTTTGTGCTGTGAAGGAAACCCCTACACCTACATCTATATCTGCAAGGTGGAACTGGGTACAGTTGAGCTCAGTTTAATCACTCAATCATGTCCAACTCCTTGCGAACCTATGGACTGCAACACACCAGGCTTCCCTGTCCGTCACCAACTCCTGACCTTACTCAAAGTCATGTCCATTGAGTCAGTGATGCCATCAAACCATCTCATCCTCTGTCAGCCCCGTCTCCTCCTGCCTTCAATCTTTCCCAGCATCAGGGTCTTTTCTAGTGAGTCAGTTATTTGCATCAGGTGGCCAAACTGTCAGAGTTTCAGCTTCAGTATCAGTCCTTCCAAAGAATATTCAGGACTGATTTCATTTAGGATAGACTGGTTGGTCTCCTTGTCCAAGGGACACTCAAGAGTCTTCTTCAATACCACAGTTCAAAAGCATCAATTCTTTGGCTCTCAGCTTCTTTATAGTCCAACACTCACATCCATACATGACTACTGGAAAAACCACAGCTTTGACCAAATGGACCTTTGTTCACGAAGTGATGTCTCTGCTTTTTAATATGCTGTCTAGGTTGATCATAGCTTTCTTTCCAAGGAGCAAGCATCTTTTAATTGGGTACAGGAACAGGAAATTGTGGGATATTTCTTTCCAAGGATACAAAATGAAGATTAGGTTAGATGATAAAAAACAAGGTGATAGGGAACAAAGTTCAATAAAAAGTAATTTTAAATCACCACAGAACTTACAAAATTTTGCAGCTTCTTTTTAAGATATTTCGCTTTTAAATCTCACTTGCATTTAAAAGAGCAGAGGCAACTTAACACCACTTGTTACCAGTGAAGGGGACAGAATATGCTACCCCAAATTATGATCTTTATGGTACCAATAATAAGGTTCTACTACAGTTTAATATCAGAACATTTTCCAAAACTGTATTAATGAATCTGAACACCACCAAGATTAATGTTCAGATCAATTAGGCCTGCACGAAGTTCAGTCCAGCTTTTCTTAGGTTTCGTTATAAAGAAGCTCTGTTCAGCATCTTTTAGCTTAGTCCAGTTTCTCAAAAAATGCTTAAAAGTTTTTGGTACCAAGCTTGACACATGGCTAGATTTGTGTGATGGGCAGATATCTGATATATTCTTTCAGACAGACCAAAAAAGCAGAAGTTAATATGCAAAAAATAAACCTATAATTATTATTGAAATATAGATTACATTGCCTTAAAATACCCAAAACCCTACAAATGTATTCTCTGTTTTTTTTTTTTTTTTTTCAGAATTTATCATGGCTCTTTTAGCCAAAAACAAAACTGCACCAATAAATACTAACAATCTGTAAGAGTCCCCTGATTGCAGAATATATTTTTAGTATGATGACTACACGGAGAATTTGGCAGCTTGATCCAAGAATGCATTGGAAACTGAAGTCTGTGAAACAACTCAATAATTTATTAACTTGGTCTTTAGATACGGTAAACGATAGCCCAGCTGACATTCCCTGAGGGCATTTTTAAGAGAAATACATTGGGATAGAGGGAATCATTACTTTTCCTATAATTTTACTATAACATTCTCTTAATTTCTTAGGCAAACACAACTTATTTGGTTACTGTGGATTAAAATTTTTCTTTTTTCTAGCTCTCATAAATAACTCATATCTGAAAGATGTACTAAGTCACTCTTTCTCATGTTAGCATGCACTGGTCTTTAGAAAAAGTATGGTGAAGAAATAAAGCAAAGACTATATTTTTTAATTAAAATTTTGCCCAATGACTTAATATTGATTCATAATTTGTCAACCTGCCACTTTTTAAAAGCTGCCTTTTCCATTGTGCACAAAATTGGGTTTTGTCACACTTTTTTTTTTTTTTATTCTGGAGAAGACTTAAATTTAACAGTGTGTTGCTGAAAGTTAGGCCTGAATTAGCTTCACTTTCCTGGACTGGCAATTAAAAATAAAATACACATAAGCCTAATTTCCATTTGACTTTGGATATTAAGGCAGGAAATCTATTTTCTTAAATATAAAATTCTTTTAGAGATCAAGTTTCTCCCTGTGCCTTTCCACTAAATGTAATTTCCATTTTTATTGCTCTGATAAAAAATGCACTTTTGTCTTCCCTCCTCAGAACTTCAGCAGGCAATTATATCTACCACAACTACCCCAAATACAATCACAAGAAACTAGATCTTTTGTTTTGTTTTGTTTTGCCTGTTGAGCTTACATTTTATCCAGTTGGTTTTCATTTGTTACAGCAAACTTCCTTAGAAACCAAATAACTCTGTTGGGCTTTACTCCTATTGATATTCAGCTAAAATGAAAGTTAGATTTCCATAACTTAACACTGGAGATCTTATAATCAGTTTAAAAAATCTAACTAAATTGCAGTGTCATATTATCTGTTATTTTAATATCACTTTTAAAACTGTAAAAAATATCTAGTCTGACCTCATCCCTTAATACTTGATGAAAATTTTCAGCAGTCCACAGAACTAATGTTATACTTTTATTTCACCTACAACAACAGACTGGTTCCAAATGGGAAGGGAGTACGTCAAGGCTGTATATTGTCACCCTGCTTATTTAACTTATATGCAGAGTACATCATGAGAAACGCTAGGCTGGAAGAAGCACAAGCTGGAATCAAGATTGCCGGGAGAAACACCAATAACCTCAAATATGCAGATGACACCACCCATATGGCAGAAAGTGAAGAGGAACTAAAAAGCTTCTTGATGAAAGTGAAAGTGGAGAGTGAAAAAGTTAACTTAAAGCTCAACATTCAGAAAACTAAGATCATGGCATCTGGTTCCATCATTTCATGAGAAATAGATGGGGAAACAGTGTCAGACTTTATTTTGGGGGGCTCCAAAATCACTGCAGATGGTGACTGCAGCTATGAAATTAAAAGATGCTTACTCCTTGAAAGGAAAGTTATGACCAACTTAGATAGCATATTCAAAAGCAGAGACTTTACTTTGCCAACAAAGGTCTGTCTAGTCAAGGCTATGGTTTTTCCAGTAGTCATGTATGGATGTGAGAGTTGGATGGTGAAGAAAGCTGCTGCTAAGTCGCTTCAGTCATGTCCGACTCTGTGCGACCCCATAGACGGCAGCCCACCAGGCTCCCCTGTCCCTGGGATTCTCCAGGCAAGAACACTGGAGTGGGTTGCCATCTCCATCTCCAGTGCATGAAAGTGAAAAGTGAAAGGGAAGTCGCTCAGTCGTGTCCGACTCTTCGAGACCCCATGGACTGCAGCCTACCAGGCTCCTCCATCCATGGGATTTTCCAGGTAAGAGTACTGGAGTGGGGTGCCATTGCCTTCTCCGGTGAAAAAGCTGAGTGCCAAAGAATTGATGCTTTTAAACTGGTGTTGGAGAAGACTCTTGAGAGTCCCTTGGACTGCAAGGAGATACAACCAGTCCATCCTAGAGATCAGTCCTCAGTGTTCTTTGGAAGGAATGATGCTGAAGCTGAAACTCCAGTACTTTGGCCACCTCATGCGAAGAGCTGACTCATTGAATAAGACCCTGATGCTGGGAGGGACTGGGGATAGGAGGAGAAGGAGACAACAGAGGATGAGATGGCTGAATGGCATCACTGACTCGATGGACATGAGTTTGAGTGAACTCCGGGAGTTGGTGATGGACAGGGAAGCCTGGCGTGCTGCAATTCATGGGGTTGTAAAGAGTCGGACACGACTGAGTGACTGAACTGAACTGAACTTTTCAATCATGGCATTTCCAGACTAAACTTACTATTTTACCTTCCATAAATTTTCACACATGGTTCATTTCTTTTAAATGGCATTACTCACCAACTCACACCAAGATTTTCCTGTATTCCTTATTTAACTAATGGTTCATTCTCAGTCCCAATCAGTTGCAACCTCCGGTTAAATTTTTCCTTTTAAGTGAATTTTACAGTGAATTTCAACTTTTCTTATCTAGACTAACAATGTAATTTGTGCAATTCTCTCCCTGTTACTCCTTTCTTCAACTAAACATTACATTAGTGGAAGAATTGTCTCTCTCTCCTTCTCCTACACCATTCCCTTCTCCTCCAGTATAAATATGATCATATCATCACTACTTGAATTCCTTGGATGGATTCTGTTTACTACAGATTGAATTTAAACTCTTTACCATAGTCTTAAGATGGTTTCTTTTTAACTCACTGTACCTTTCTGGTCTCATCATGTCTGTCAACTTCTTAATGCTACATATAATTACAATGATCTGAATCTTTGATTTATAGCCACAAATTCAACCCTCTCTTTCAGAGGCTTTCTTGGACAAAAATAAGTGACACACCATTCATTTGCTTGGTTTATTTATTTTTTTAAGAAGTCATTGCATTATATTCATACCTGATGGCTCAGAAGGGTTAAGAATCTGTCTGCAATGCAGGACACTCGGGTTCCATCCCCAGGTGGGGAAGATTTCCCTGAAGGAGAGAATGGCTACCTACCCCAATATTCTTGCCTGGAGATTTCCATGTACAGTGGAGTCTGACAGACTACACAGTATGGAGTCGTTCATGACTGAGCAACTAACACTTTCATAAATCCAGAAGGCCTATATTGCCAAATTGTTTACAGCAGAATTTCCTTTATTTTATTCACAAATTAATATTAAGAATACTCTATTATTGTCATGTGAGTCTCAGCTCCTTTCTTGACTTTTTTCAAAAGTTTGAAATGCAGACTTGTCCTGTCAATTCACAGTTTCTTAGGCAAGATGAATCAAAATAAATTAGGAATTCCCTTGAGCTTATATAGTGGCTTTGCCTCTCATTTTAAAATGTTTGGTAAGGAAGACTTTCAGTTACAACTTTTTCTTCTTGATTGGACCCTGAGAAATAGATGATCTCTAATAATCAGTTCAGTTCAGTTGCTCAGTCGTATCTGACTCTTTGCAACCCATGAATCGCAGCACGCCAGGCCTCCCTGTCCATCACCAACTCCCGGAGTTCACTCAAACTCATGTCAACCAAGTCGGTGATACCATCCAGCCATCTCATCCTCTGTCGTCCCCTTCTCCTCCTGCCCTCAATCCCTCCCAGCATCAGGGTCTTTTCCAATGAGTCAACTCTTCACATGAGGTGGCCAAAATATTGGAGTTTCAGCTTCAGCATCAGTCCCTCCAATGAACACCCAGGACTGGTCTCCTTTAGGATGGACTGGTTGGATCTCCTTGCAGTCCAAGGGACTCTCAAGAGTCTTCTCCAACACCACAGTTCAAAAGCATCAATTTTTCGGTGCTCAGCTTTCTTCACAGTCCAACTCTCACATCCATACATGGCCACTGGAAAAAGAGAATTATAATTTGCTACATTGGAATATATGGCTTTCAAATGTCAAATTCTTTTAAAATCTTGTATTTTAATTTTGTGTCTTACTTTAGAAGTTATGTAAAATTTCTGAGGAATAAAATGGTCCAAACTATGCGGTACATTAGTCTCCTACTGTTTATATATCAAATATATCACTAGGAAGGCAGGGCAATTACACAGCAAATGACCAGTAATTTAGATTTTTCTAGAGTTTTTAGGAACACAGTTCTCATAGCCAGAATTTTGGCTCTTGTGATTTTCAGTCCTTGGTATTGTGTTCATGAATCTGTTCCTGAAGATGCCCCCTGGCAAAAGGAAAATTGCAGATGTAATTGAAGTTTCTAAACCATTCACCTAAAAGTAGAAAAATTATCCCGGATTATCTAGGTACACCTAATGTGTTTTATTTGACAGAAAATTATACTTAGAGACTGAGACTGTCTTTGTTCAATATTTTATTTAACATGCTTCACTGTGGGAATTATGATAACTTCACAAGCCTATAGCATTATAAGGTAATGTTTCTTAATAAACCAATAAAGAAATCACATACTCCAGTGATAGATTAATTACACTATTGTTCCAGGTAGAGGGAGATAAAAAGAATAAAGTTCAAATTTATTTGAGGTGTACCTTTCTACAAGTAGGTTCTTAGAAGAGACCATTTAACCAATCATGAGCTGACTTCCAGCTGCCAGAGAAAAGAAAAGCTCCTTGTTGCTAGAGCAGGTTGCTAGGGAAACAAGATACTGGTTTGAAGGGCAAGATTATCTCTTTCCAGGGGGCTGCAAGTCTTTCACCACTGCTGCTAAGAGTCACCTTGTCAACTGCTTAAACTAAGGTCCCAAGTTCTTTGGAGAGCTGTTTTGATCAGCAAAATGTAGCCTTTGCTACCAAACACTGATAATCCTCCCAGACTCTGTGTACAAGTGTCACTCGGCCATAGCTGTTTCTTCATCATTTCTTATTGTTAAACCCCCAACAGTGGCCCCTTAGCAGCTTATCAGCAACCGGATGACATCCTGACACAATTACACTTTTATATCAAAATGACAACTTCCTTCTTATATCAAAACAACTTCACTCCTAAAAACAACTTAATTTTTTGTCACTGATAAGTGTGTTTGGAATCTTATCAAACCACTACATAACACAGTGTAATCACTTGAGGTATTGAAAACAGCTTTTTCTGGCAGGTGACAAAAGAGGAAGTCAAACAGATCCCAAGTTTAAGAGGCACTTAACCTGACATTGCTTTAGGGCAGCCCCAGGGAAAGCTTGAGAAGGAATGAGGTCAGTGTCTAGTAGCAAAGACTGGTCCCCTGACTGAAAAACAGGAAGAAACAGTTCTATACCCAGGAGGATTTAAACTCGGCCAATAATCTGCATGAATGTGGGAGCAGACTTTTCCCCAGGGTTTCCACAGGGAACAAAAACTTTCTGACACTTTGATTTCAGCTTTGTGAGATCCGAAGCAAAGAACCTCCCATCACTTCACGGCAAATACATGGGGAAACAGTGGAAATAGTGTCAGACTTTATTTTGGGGGGCTCCAAAATCACTGCAGATGGTAATTGCAGCCATGAAATTAAGAGATGCTTACTCCTTGGAAGAAAAGTTATGACCAACCTAAATAGTATATTCAAAAGCAGAGACATTACTTTTCCAACAAAGGTCCATCTAGTCCAGGCTATGGTTTTTCCAGTGGTCATGTATGGATGTGAGAATTGAACTGTGAAGAAAGCTGAGCGCTGAAGAATTGATGCTTTTGAACTGTGGTGTTGGAGAAGACTCTTGAGAGTCCCTTGGACTGCAAGGAGATTCAACCAGTCCATTCTAAAGGAGATCAGCCCTGGGTGTTACTTGGAAGGAATGATGCTTAAGCTGAAACTCCAGTACTTTGACCACCTCATGCAAAGAGTTGACTCATTGGAAAAGACTCTGATGCTGGGAGGGATTGGGGGCAGGAGGAAAAGGGGACGAGAGAGGATGAGATGGCTGGATGGCATCACTGACTCAATGAGCATGAGTTTGAGTAAACTCTGGGAATTGGTGATGGACAGGGCGGCCTGGTGCTGCAGTCCATGGGGTTGCAAAGAGTTGGACATGACTGAGAGACTGAACTGAACAATCCAATCAATCCTAAAGGAGATTCACTCTCAATATTTATTGGAAGGACTGATGCTGAAGCTGAAGCTCCAATACTTTGGCCACCTGATGCAAAGAGCCAACTCATTGGAAAAGACCCTGATGCTGGGAAAGATTGAAGGCAGGAGGAAAAGCAACAACAGAGGATTGTTGAATTCTTGATTCAATAGACATGAGTTTAAGCAAACTCCCAGAGGTATAGAAGGACAAGGAGGCCTGGTGTGCTGCAGTCCATGGGGTTGCAAAGAGTCGGACACAACTGAGAGACTACCAGCAAGAAGGATGGTTACTAAATAAGGATTAGGAAGGGTTTGAAATGATTGCATAGATACAAGGGGAGACTTTGAGTCTGTAAGTTTCCAGCTGCAGGTGTTGTACTGAATACCTCTGGTGATGTCCTTAGGTACGGTACAATCAACGAAAATTCAAGTTTTCAGTGTTGCAGAAACATGTTCGAAACAAGATCATCAGTGGCCCACCTGACTCCTTTTTTATTTTTATTTTTTCTTTTCTGCCTTAACTGTGATTCTACATGTATTCAGTCATTCTCAACTCTTTTGTGACCTAGTAGACTGTAATCTGCTAGGCTCTTCTGTCCATGGAATTTTCCAGGAAAGAATATTGTGGTGGGTTGTCATTTTCTCCTCCAAGGAATCTTCCTGACCCAGGTATTGAACCTGCCTCTCATGTGTCTCCTGCCTGGCAGGCGAATTCGTTACCACTGTGCCTTGTGGGAAGCCCAAACTGTGATTACGCCATTACAATTTCAATTTGTCAGCATTACCCACCTGTGCATTCATATAATAATTATGTGCATACTTGTTTTTATCAGTAAATTCTATTTTGAGAGATGGCTCTGTAATCACCTATTCATTTCATATATCTGTACCCTTTGATACCTAGCACTCTATCTGATACATTATAAACTTTCTAAATATATAAAATTTTAATTGATGTGAGCTCTTATACTTATCCATTCAGTTCTTTTTCTTCCAGATTTCCTAGATATCTTCTTCTATTTCATTCACTAATATTTATTGAAGGCGTATTTTATACCAGAATATCTGTTCAATAGGGGAAGCACATGAACAGCACAAGCATCTCTTCTTCCTTGGTAGAATCCTCACAAGTTCCTTTTGAGAAGATCCAATTACCAAATAAATGAAAATGACAATCTCAGATAGTGATGCTCAGTTAGATGGTCAAATGATATGAGTGACCATTAGAGGGGAGACTGTGATTGAGAGTTGGATAGGCTTTTCCAAGGACATGACTTTGAAGCTGAGCCCAGAAGGATTTCAAGGAGTCAGTATATGGAGAATTGAGCAGAGAGTGTCCAGGCTCAGGGGATAACTGTAAAATGATGTAAAGAATAGGGTTGAAATGCTTGAAGTAGAGAAACACTTGCATAGTAGCAAGCATGCCTGTGACAGAAAGGAAATATTTCAATACGTCTTAGTAGGCTTTAAACAGAACAAAACGGGGTGGGGGAGAGTGGAGAGAGATAAGTGAAGAAGTTAAGATGTACAAACTTCCAATTGCATGATAAGTGAGTTAGTGGTATGAAATGTATAGTATGGGGAATTTAGTCAGTAATTATATAATATCTTTGAATGGTGACAGACGGTAGCTAAATTTATCATGGTAATCATTTTGAAATGCATAGAAATATTGAATCATTATGTTATGTACCAGGAACTAACATAGTGTTATAGGTCAAAAATAAACAACCTTATAGAAAAAAAGATAATATTTTTGGTGCCAGAAGAGGTAGAGGGTGGGAGTGAAAGGAAATTGAGTGAAGGCAGCCAAAAGGTACAAACTTCCTGTTACAGGATAATTAAGTACTAGAGATATAATGAACAACATGACAAATATAATTAACACTATTGTGTGTTATATGTAAAAGTTAAGAGTAAATCCTAAAAGTTCTCATCAGAAGGAGAAAAACATTTTTTTTCCTATATTTTAGATTTTGTATCTATATGGGATGATGGATGTTAACTAAACTTGTGATAAGTCAAATCACTTCATCTTAGACAATTCTGTATGTTAATTATGTCTCAATAAAGTTGGAAGGAAAGTGAGTGTCTCTGGTTAATCTCTGTGCCAACAAGGGCTAACAGTGATTGTGACCTTGATTACTTGAACTAATTAATTGTACTATAAAATATAAAAGAGCTAAAATAGTGTATTATGTCTATTTGAATATATCATGCCCCCATCAGACAGCTTTGTGATATGACCATAGAACTTGTATGGTTTTATTTTTACATATAAAGGGTCTGTTTCAATTTTTTCAGTTACCAAAAAAAAAAAAAAAAATCAGGCAACCCTAATAAATACATTATCTCTAAATTTGTCCTATAATTTTTTTCTTAAAAAATATGTCTCTATAACTTTAAAATATATATTTAAATGTGGTCTAAAGGAAAGTAACACTGATTATTCACTGGAAGGACTGATATTGAAACTAAAACTCCAATACTTTGGCTACCTGATATGAAGATCTGACTCATTGGAAAAGCCCCTGATGCTGGGAAAGACTGAAGGCAGGAGGAGAAGGGGAAGACAGTGGATTGAGATGGTTAGATTGTATCATTGACTGAAAGGACATGACTTTGAGCAAACTAGGGAAGACAGTGAAGGAGAGAGAAGCCTGGTATGCTACAGTCTATTGGGTTGCAAAGAGTCAGGCATGACTGAGCAACTGAACAATAACAACAACAAAATGATAGTACAGTTAAACTGAAATAGTCTAGAATGTGACACTAAGTAATTTGTACTGACCATGGGCTTCAATTGCCTCATCTACAAATCATGAGATTTGAAGAAAGTGCTCTCTAATCTTCTTTTAGCTCTACAAAAACAGTAAGACCTGTCTTAGCTATATGCATAATCTACTGCATTCTTCCAGGAATGCTTTATAAAAAGGGCTACACCGGGGTGTTTAAAAGGTAATTGAAAATCACATATTTCAACTGCTCATCAACAGTGAGAATTTTGATATTTTTGAACTGAGTATTCAAAATTATATCTCTATAAATACATGAGAAAATAGATGATTTGAGAGATAAGCCCATGTTGGATGATTCAAAATTATAATAGTTCCACTGAAAAAATTATTGTATTAACTACAAGTTCTGAGGGAGTTAATCATGAGAAATTAAAGTTGTAATTGCACTTTAGGGTGTCCACATATTTTCTCCCTTATCTATGTTTGTCTTCCTGATAATTTATTCATATATTTTCCTTTACAATATCATTTTTTTAAAATAAAACTTAAGTCTTGACTTAGGTGGCAGGAACCTCCAGGGAACAGGAATACAATGTTTCAAAAACCTAAGGAGATGAATTTCCTACCCTGACCTGTGGCTGTCACATTTTTCTCTCAGAGCTAGACCATGTAATTTTTTTAATAAAATGAATATTTTTGGATTCTTACTCTCCATCATCTCTTGGTTCTCTCTCATCTGAAATCCTTGGACTAGTTTAAAGGGTGAAAACACCCACAGTCCAATCCTTACTGCCTTACATTTGCTGTCATTCTGAAACTGTGAAAACCTTTGTCTAAGTTTCAAATTTCATCTCTTCAGTTTCCAGTGGGTTGATGTAGAAAAGTCTGTGAACCTCATGCTGAATTCCAAGGCCTCATTTGGCATATTGGCTAACTGGAGATATATGATATTTCACCCTTATCCTGGGGTCACAGCTTCTAGCTTGCTCCTCACACACTTTTTGCTTAAAGCCTTAAAAATTGTTCCAAATATGTGTATGATATGTGTTTAGAATTACTAGAGTTCAACAGCAGTCCATTCATTTGTGTCTGTTTCTTTTCTTTCTGTTCTTTCTTCCTTTTTTTGCCTTCTTTCTGTTCTCTTTCTCCCTATTCCCCACCCTCTTCTCTCCCTTTCCTTCTGTCCTTCCTTTCTTCCTCCCTCTCTTTCTTTCTCTCTTTCTGCATTTCTTCTTTTTCCACATTTTAGCTAACAAAACACAAAGGTTTTATTTTTAATTTTCTTAGAAAACATCTGCTATTTACTTTCATGTTTCTTCACATCAAAACTTCTTACCATCTTTTTATTCTTAGTGTGAGACAATTTTGTGCAATATTTTATTTTTCAATATTGCCTTTTAAAGCATTCATAAGTGGACAGATCTATTAATGCATAACTATGAAACACAAATGTTCAGCTCCCAGGAAATGTACCATACATAAAACTTGGCAGTCAAGAATAGGAAGAGCAGAGTAACCACTGTTAATATGTGTCCACAAATTTTTACAATATAAAATATTAAGTGTTCTTTAATGTTAAAACCAAATATGAAGCTTGCCTTTTCCTTTATGACTAACTATATCTTCTGCTATTAATTAAATCACACTAGTTATGCAGTTAACAATTTACTTTAATTGTATAAGTAACAGTGTCATGTTTATGAGCCAGGTCTTTAGAGCCAGACTCTGGTATTGAAATCCCTTCAGGCCCTAAGAGTATATTGTTGTTCAATTGCTTAGTCGTGTACAACTGTTTGCAACCCCATGGACTGCAGCATGCCATACTTCCCAGTCCTTCACCAATACCAGGAGCTTGCTCAAACTCATGTCCATCGAGTCGGTGATGCCATCCAGCTAACTTATGCTTTGTCATCCCCTTCTCCTCCTGCCTTCAATCTTTCCCAGCATCAGGATCTTTTCTAATGAGTAAGTTATTTGCATGAGGCGGCAAAGTATTGGGAGTTTCAGCTTTAGCATCAGTTCTTCTAGTGAATATTTAGGGTTGATTGCTTAAGGATTGACTGGTTTGATCTCCTTGCAGTCCAAGGGACTCAAGAGTCTTCTACAGCACTGCAGTTCAAAAGCATCAGTTCTTTGGTGCTCAGCTTTCCTTACGGTCTAGCTCTCACATCAGTACATGACTATTGGAAAAACCATAGTTTTAATCATATGGATCTTTGTCAGCAAAGTAATGCCTCTGCTTTTTAATATGCTATCTAGGTTTGTCATAGCTTTTCTTCCAAGGAGCAAGCATCTTTTAATTTTATGGCTGTAGTCACCATCTGCAGTGACTTTAGAGCCTGAGAAAGTAAGTCTGTCACTGTTTCCATTGTTTCCGTGTCTATTTGCCATGAAGCGATTGGACCAGATGCTATGATCTTAGTTTTTTGAAAGTTTCATTTTAAGGCAGATTTTTCACTCTCCTCTTTTACCTTCATCAAGAGCTCCTCTTCAATTTCAATATATATTATTGTTCAGCTTAGTAAGTTTTCCACCATCTTAAAGTCTGTTTCTGACAATTAGTTATAAAAATAGCTATTAATAATAGTACACAAATGCAATGACTAGGAGATAATCAGAATATATATATATGTATATATATATATATATATATATATATATATATATATTTTCTTTTTTCCCCCCTCATCAATACCAGACAGATGAGATCACCAGCAGTTAACTAGCCACATATATTCACAGCCTGGTGCAGAAGGACACTGCTTCTTACAGGGCTACTCAGAGGTTGCATTTGGGAATAGAGAGAACAAGCAGGAGCTGTGAAAGGCAAGCTTTATGGTAACAAGAGTGTAAATCGGGCCCTGATCCCTGAAGAAGGATGTGATGATTTGTCTGAGTAATTTTGTGGGTTGGCTGGAGAACAAAACCTGCTAGGTTTAAAACCAAGTGAAAAACAATTTGTCCCTCTGATAGGGGAAACAGCTGGATGGGAGCATATGTTAAGAATTCTCATGTGCCGGGCACTGTTGGGGATCAACATATGTGGTGGAGGGGGAGCAGAGAGAGATTAAGCAACAAGAGAAGTCACACTGTTCAGTGAGCCCAAAAAGTCTTGTCTAGCCCACCCAGATCTCTGCAGCACACATGGTCCCTCAGAGTTTTCCTATGGTGGCCCAACACAGTGAAGGATGTGCTCTTGAGAAAGTCAGTTATTTGCAGCTGATACAAGTGCCAAAGGAGTGAATGGCAGTTTGCTTGACCACACTTAAAACACTGGGAAAGTATTTCTTTCTTGTGGAGTTGGCTGGATGGTACAACTCTGCAAGGAAATAAAACAAGTCAGTCCTAAAGGAAATCAGCCTTCATTGCTCACTGGATTAGTCCATCAGCAAGGACTGATGCTGAAGCTGAAACTCCAATATTTTGGCCACGTGATGAGAAGAGCTGACTCACTGGAAAAGACCCTGATGCTGGAGAAGATTGAAGGCAAAAGGAGAAGAAGGTGGCAAAGGATGAGATGGTTACATGACATCGTCAACTCAATGGACATGAATTGGAGAACACTCCAGGAGATAGTAGACAGGGAAGCCAGGCATGCTGCAGTTCATGAGCTCGCAAGGAGTGAGACACAACTTAGCAAATGGACAACAACAACAAGATTCATTTCCTATATTGGGGACCAGCTCCTTCAAGATTCCACTAGGCCTCTTTTCCTTAAGAAAACTTAAGAAGTGAGTGTTAGTAGCATGCCTGAAGATGCTAGCTTCTGTAGGTGTTCCTAGGGCCTTACATTGACACTCATCACCTCTACTATCATTCATCCTTAGAGTCCCTTCACCTTCAGTGTCTACTTCTGATTGATCACTTACCTAAGAATGTGACATAAGCTTTAGTTATTGTTGCTATCTTTACATAAAATTAAAATGTATGTAGATGAGAAAGAACACCTTATTTAAGATAATTTGTCTTTAAATATTTATACATATATTTGCTAGAATTCAAAACTTTATTCAGGCATTTAAGAAAAGTGGGGAAATTAAGAAAATTATCTTTAAAGCAAGGAAGGAAGGATAGAAAGAAAGCTGGAAAGAGAAGAGAAAAGACCATCAAATATGATATGCTTTCAGAGAATGAATGCACTGATGCTTAAGATATTTTAGGGTTGCTGAATTTCTTTCCTACCACTAAAAACTGTATGAACAGTATAATGTAGGCATTATATCACATGCACATCAAAATGCTTGGCATATTTTATATATCCAGGTTTTGTTTTTTTTTTTAATAGACTAAACATGAAAATAGAACTACAAAGCAACACTTAAGCCTTTTGATCTGGGCATTAAATTCTCAGGAAAAGTGATTTAGCTTTCTTCATAGAAGCCTGCTCATTACATAAGGCCAAGCTGAGACGTGTTGGTGTATTTTTTCATCCTTAGTGCTATATTACAACATTCCACTGACAGTAAAGTATCTCCTGCTGTGACAAGTATTGATCTTATTTTTCCTTTGAGCCTCCTAACAAGCCAAACTGTAGCTTCCTAAAATATTCAGCTGGAGTGGTAGTTTGTCAGAACTATAAGTTAATAAGAAATTTACTTTAATTCTCCATTGGAAAAATAAAACACAGTTCATATTCTCCATGTATTTGCTGACTGCATAATTTCTTTATCAGCTAAATGACTGAATGATTCAAAAATTGAAGCCAAGAGTCTTTTTCATTTTTCTTAAGTATACACGTGCTTTTGTCCAGTTAGAAGAATAATCGAGTTTTCATATATGAAACTATAAAACTGAGAAAATTACAGAGCTATAAATCTATCATGAATTGATGTTGTAAAGTTATTTCTATATGCAAATGTATATTAAATTAAATAGTCTGCCTAAATAATAAGAAAGCAAGAACACATATTTAATGTCTTTCTTACTTATACCATGGTTTTATACAAATTGTAAATGAACATGGTGACTGAAACCAGAAATCTAGAGGATGTTTTTGATGAGATTTAATTAGTGTGTTAGTAGAGGTTTACAGATAATACTTTTTCAAAACTAAACTTACTCATGATATTTGGTTTAAAAGAATTTTTTGTAATAAAAATAAGAATGTAAATGTCTATAATACTAGAAATTACTACATTACCTAACAAGCAAATAAATATATGATATGTTTAAATAAAATTACAGATTTTGCAATGGAAATTCATTCTTCAAAGACATAGAAGTAAAGTAATAGCAAATGGATTATTTACTCTTTTCACTCAGACTTTAGGCATCAGCATTCTAAATCATACTACGTAGGGAGAAAACAGTCTACTTAAAAAAAAACAGCCTCCATGTTCATAAATTACCACAATTAACATCTGAAATATATATTGTGTCATTCAAGCTCTTACTTATTGTGTTGTTGTTGTTCAATAGATAAGTTGCATCCTACTCTTTGTGAGTAGCTGCAGCATGGGCTGCAGCATGTCAGACTTCCTTGTCCTTCAGTATCTCTTGGACGTTGTTTAAACTCATGTCCATCTAGTCGGTGATGCCATCCAACCATCTCATCCTCTGTTGCCCTTTCAATCTCCAGTCCTCGAACTTTCCCAGCATCAGGATCTTTTCCAATGGGTCAGCTCTTCGCATCAGGTGGCCAAAGTACTGGAGCTTCAGCTTCAGTATCAGTCATTCCAATGAATATTCAAGGCTGATTTTCTTTAGGACGGAATGGATTGTTCTCCCTTATTACCCTTTCTATTCTATTCTGACCCGTATGTGAAAATGTGGTCTACCTTATACTTAAATTATCTATTTTCCTTTTGTTGGAAATCACATATGGCACAATAACTTCATTTCCTTTGAAGAAAAACTTCTCGTTATCTGTTACATACATGTACAGACTCAGTAACATTGCACATTGAACAGTCTTTATCCATGGAGGAAAGTCTCAGGTCTGGTAAGGGTATATTCATGTATTAATAGCTGAGCACTGAACATGCCTCAAATATTTTTGCATTAGAATTAACAATATTTTTTTTTAAATATAAGGGCTTGTAATTTCAACTTTGATCCCCCAAAAATGGAGTAAAATTGTGTTCATCTCAACTAAAGAAAGAAAAATAAGAAAACAAATTCCTCTCTGGATAAAATTCTTTGTCAATCACCTAAAAAGATGTTTGGTATAAGAAATACAGTGTACACCCCTACAACTGGGATTCATTCAGAGTCTCATGATTTTTCTACCACAAATGAATATCAAAAATCAAACCAAAAACTAGACATCCTTTAATTAACTATAGAAATTCCAAATATCTTAAATCCCACAGAAGGAGGAGAAAAAATTTACGCATCTGTTCATGAATAAAACAGTAGCCCATGCTTCAGAGTAGATCAGAAAATCTCCACAGAATAGTTCCATAAGTTGCATGAAATTATCTCTAACCTAAATCTAACACAATGTCTCATCCACACAGTCACATATAATGCTTTGCTAAGTCACTTCAGTCGTGTCCGACTTTGTGCGACCCCATAGACAGCAGCCCACCAGGCTCCCTCATCCCTGGGATTCTTCAGACAAGAACACTGGAGTGGGTTGCCATTTCCTTCTCCAATGCATGGAAGTGAAAAGTGAAAGGGAAGTCTATCAGTCGTGTCCTACCCTTAACATGGATTGCAGCCTACCAGACTCCTCCGTACATGGGATATTCCAGGCAGAACACTGGAGTGGGTTGCCATTTCCTTCTCCAATGCATGAAAGTGAAAAGTGAAAGGGAAGTTGCTCAGTCGTGTCCGACCCTTACCATGGACTGCACCCTACCAGGCTCCTCCGTCCATGGGATTTTCCAGGCAAGAGTACTGGAGTGGGGTGCCATTGCATTCTCTGATAATGCTTTAGATATCTCATTTATTATATATGGGGAAGATGGGAACCCTATTTTCAACTGTTCTATGGCTTATTTTCTATTAATTCCTCATAGGTGTTCACATTTCTTGTGTAATGGAATTTCTAAAAACAGTTTCTCACTTTTAGGACATTTACACTGTAATACAAAAATTTTCCATAAGATTTGCAAAATTTAAACAGTTTCCAGATTAAAAAGACAAAAATATTACTATTTATTTAAGAACAGAATACTTTATAATATTATTAAGCTTTTGTAATGATTTTATCCATTTTATAGTAACTATGCTGAGTGTTATTTGATTTTTGCAAACTGTGTTCCATTATATACATATATATATAACACGTATACATTCACAAGCAAATTCATATAGCATTTCATAGAAAGGAAATTCTCCAGTTAAAAACTAGACAATGTCTAGTGCCATTTGGAAATAAAAGTAGGTGATGAAATACATTAAGAGTTTCTATGTGTTTTTAAAATAGATAAAGTAAAAAATTAATAGCATATGACATTATGTTTATGTGATTGTACAGTATACAGATTATATAGAATACAGGTCATAACTTATTTTTTGTATTTTAAAATTCACTTCCATTTAACCTACAAAGATACATTGAATGTATTATCCTAAGTAAATGAATAAGGTATACTTCCTAATGGTGTCCATAGTTCAGTTCAAAATAAGAAATTCTTTCTAAACTTCATTACTAATTATGTAGGTTGTGAATTAATGTTACTAACCACACACTAATACTGAATGTTTCATACTTGAAAATTTTCCAAAACAAGGTTATGCTGATCTAAACTCATTTTATTTTACAGTCTAAGAAAGATGTAGATAACGGATCAAAAACATAGTTCTATAAATTGCTAATCATGTGGCATTTATCATTTAATTACTTTATTTTAAAATAAAAACATAAAATTACCCTTAATCATTGTTTCAGGTTAGAGCTAGTTTTCTTTAAACTAAATTAAATGCTTTCAGATATACCTGTTTTGATATGGAATGGGAAGTCCAAAGATAGCGTTATGTAAATATTCTTGCCTGGAAAATCTCATGGATGGAGGAGTCTAGTAGGCTACGGTCCATAGGGTCGCAAAGAGTTGGACAGGACTGAGCGACTTCACTTCATTACACGTCAAATAATCAATTAACTCTTCCACTCACACTATTTTCTAAAGTAATCCTAAATATTTCTGCCTGTTTGTTATCCTTCAGGCTACTCTCTTGACAATGATTCTTTTCCTGGAGGTGTTTGCAAAGAAATCTCTAAGAAACTCCATCTGAAAACAGAGTGGACAATCCCTATTTTCAGTAACCTGGTCATATTAGTCCACCTAAAGGAATTATTTTAAAGGGACATCATTTGAGTTCTATATAAGCTCATATGAAACTTAAAAGACATTGAAACACTTTGGTTTTACTTAATTGAGTAATATCAGCATGTGTAATAGGGCTCTTGTAATAGGGCTAAATTATTTTCATACTTTAAATAACAACTTAAGCTACTATTTTCGGTTAATAAGAGTGACTGTACTAACTTTTCAAAGAGATTACTAAATCTGGATAATGGGCTAAACATTTTACCTGAAGTATGTTTATTTTTATTTTTTTTTTTATCACAATCCTATGGAAAGTAAGATGAATGTACTTCATGGGATCAGGAAGTGAAATGTCATATTTAGCAGCATTATTTACAAAGTCCTAGGCAGTTAATGTACTTCTTTCAAACCTTATTTGGTAAAGAATCTGCCTGCAATGCAGGAGAACAGGTTTGATCCCTGGGTCAGGAAGATCCCTTGGAGACGGATATGGCGACCCACTCCAGTATTCTAGCCTGGAAAATCCTCATGGACAGAAGAGCCTGAGAAGCTATAGTCAATGGGATTGCAAGGCTGGACATGACTTAGAGACTAACAACCAGGCAGTTATTTATTAATGTGCATCATAAATGCCTTTTGTAAATACATATAGAATATTATGACTATTAATTCAGTTATACCTTTGTGAGTGTGTATGTTTTATGATATTTCAGTTCTTTTAATTTCTATTTATACCTGGAGTTAAGATCAACATTATAAAACAAATCAAAAAGAGAAGTAAAAGGTAAGGTGGTGGGGGTGGTTGGACTATCAATGAGCAAGCGAGCCTAAGTAAAAGCAAGGGCAAAAGAAATGTAAATAATAATTCTACATTTTAATAACTCTTCACTTAATAAGCATAAATTGGGCTTCACTGGTGGCTCAGAGGGTAAGAATCTGTCTGCAGTGTGTGAGAACCCAGGTTCTATTTCTGAGTAAGGAAGATCTCCTGGAAAAGAGAATGGCTACCCATTCCAGTATTCTTGCCTGGAGAATTCTGTGGACAGAGGGGCCTGGTGGGCTACAGTCCATGGGGTCACAAAGAACTGGGCATGACTGTGTGACTAGCACACTTTCAAATGGTGCAAACACTTTCTTTGTGGCTACCATTTCAAGAGAAATCTGAAACTTTGTTACATGCCAAGTTTGTCAAATGCATTTAATGTCTTTCTCAAACAATGTTGCACAAAGATTGCATGTCAATTTTATTTTAGATTTGCTAACTTTTCTAGCAATCTGTAAGGACATTTAAAATGTGTTCATGTGTAAATTGTAGGAAATAACCATTGCAGATCAGCTAAATTAATATTCATTTATTAGAAAGCTGTCACCATAACACATGCAAAGTGACCAAAATAAATATGTATGTACAAATGGATTTATAAATAACTTACATTTACTTTTCACTAAAAAAAAGTGGATAGAACTGACAAACTATAGGTCCAAACATATCTGATGATTGACATATATGGATTAGTGGTTGAACAACAAATTCTCCCATCCAGATTTGAATCTGGCTTCATCAGTTGCTATCTTTGTGAACTTGGGCAAGTAACTAAACTTTGTGTGTTTAGTGACTGAGCGTGCATACTCAGTCACTCAGTTGTGTCAGACTTTATGCGACCTCATGGCTCTGTTTGTCCGTGGAATTTTCCAGGTAAGAGTATTACAATGGGTTGCCATTTCCTACTCCAGGAGATCTTCCTGACCCAGGGATTGAGCCCACATATCCTGCATATCCTGCATTGGCAGGTGGATTCTTTACCACTGTGTCACGTGGGAAGCCCCTTACTAAAATTCTCTGTCTTCTTTTCAATGAAGCTGAAATAGTGTTTACCTCATAGGGTTGTGCTAAGAATTAAATATCAAAATACATGGAAATTGTTTAGAATACATATTGACATGAAGTAAGTGTTTGCTATTATTATGCAAATGATCATAAGAAAAATAAAAATGTCTACCCAAATATTAAATTTTAATTATAAAATTATTTGACTTCAATTCATAAAATATATAAAATATATTTAGAATTCCAAGTAATACTGTTAATTTGTTAATCCGAATTTATACTACCACTCCTGGCTTACATACTTCTCACCTACTTAGGGAGAGTATTTAACACATTGTAAAACTTAAAATATAAAAGGAAACTGAAGCCATCAAATATGTTATATTATATGATGTTTTAATTTTTTATCCAAAATATCATGCCAAGTATTATGTAATTTTTGAAGTGTATGTAGGTTTTATTTTTAAACTTCAGTGAATTGCATCTTTTCTGCATACTTACACACATATAAATATAAATATGTATATATTCAAATATTCATATTCAAATGTTGAATTGTATGTATATAAAGTTCAGAATTTTTTAAATTCTTGTCAATATTTTCTAGAATGCATTGTTTATTAAAAAAGCTAACAAAAAAACAAAAAATTTTCTTTGATATTAGTGCTTACTAAAGATTCCACTTTTAACTTTTTCTTACCACCAGGCTTCACCATCAGATATATATGTATATATATAATATATATACATATATTTATGTTTATGGTTCACTCTTTATCCTCTCACTTGTCCTTATTGACCATTCATTAACCTATTCATTTTCGTCTAGACATTAGTTTCTACTTTTTACTAAGTATTCTTGGCCACCTTGTAACTGAAATTTTCTTCTATACAAATTTCCAAAACAACCTCAGACTCAACAATCTTTTACTTTGTTAGCCTCATTGCCTGTTGATGAAACAAAAGAGTTTACCTTTAGTTTCACTATGTTAGCTTCACTTTTCTATTTACATTCCACAAATATCATGAATCTTGTTTCTAGCCTATGAGTATTACCCCAAATAATCGAGTCAAAAGCTGTTATAGGATTATGTATGGATAAGTCAGATTCCTCAGTTGTTCATTTTCTGTTTCATTTTCTTTTCTAGAAAAGGACAGTTTTCCTCTCTATCTATTCTCATGGGCTTCCCAGGTGGCACCAGGGGTAAAGAACCCCCATGGACAGAGGAACCTAGTGGGCTACAGTCCATAGAATCACAAAGAGTCAGACATGACAGAAATATCCATGGGATTCTCTGTTCGTGGGATTCTCCAGGCAAGAATATTGGAGTGGGTTGCCATGCCCTCCTTCAGGGGATCTTCCCAGCACAGGGATCAAACCTGCGTATCCTGCATCTCCTGTATTGGCAGGTGGGTTCTTTACCACTAGCACCACCTGGGAAGCCCAATATCAGTATTAATTTATTTTAAAATAATTTTATCTCGTTATCTCTGAATAAGACATACAGATGGCCAACAGGCACATGAAAATATGCTCAAAATCACTAATCATTAGAGAAATGCAAATCAAAACTACAATGAGGTTTCAGCTCACACTGGCCAAAATGGCCATTAGTGAAAAATCTATAAACAAATGTTGGAGAAGGTGTGGAGAAAATGGAACCTTCTTACACTGTTGGTGGGAAGGTAAACTGGTACAACCATTATGGAGAACAATGCAAAAAATAAAAATAGAGCCAGCAATCCCACTCCTGGACATAAATCCGGAGAAAACTATAATTGAAAGGTATGTCTGCACCCTAATGTTCTCTGTTATTTACTATAGCCTGGCTGTGGAAGCAACCTAAATGACAATTGACAGAGGAATGAATAAAGAAGACTGTGGTACATACATACAACAGAATATTACTCAGCCATAAAAAAGAACAAAATAATGCAATTTGCAGCAACATGGTTGGACCTAGAGATTGTCATATTGAATGAAGTAAGTCAGACAGAGAAAGATAAATATCATACGATATAGCTTATATGTGGAATCTAAAAAATAGTAGAAATGAACGAATTTGCAAAACAGAGTTACAGATGTAATAAACAAACTTATGGTTATCAGAGGAGGACATGGGGGGAAGTAAACTGGGAAATTAGGATTGACATTTACATGCTATTATATGTAAAATATATAACTAATAAATACTTATTGTATTGCACAGGGAACTCTACTCAGTATTCTGTATGACATACATGGGGAAAGAATCTTAAAAAAAGAGTGGATATATGTGTGTGTATAACTGACTCACTTTGCCATATAGCTGAACTAGCACAATGTTGCACAAATAAATACTTCAGTAAAAATTAAAATTAAAATAATTTGAAATACTAAGTGATGACCCTCTTCTTCCAAGTGAAAAGTAAAAGTCACTTAGTCCTGTTCAACTCTTTGCAATCCCGTGGACTGTAACCTGCCAGACTCCTCTTTCCATGGAATTCTCCAGGCAAGAATTCTGGAGTTGGTAGCCATTCCCTTCTCCAGGGGATCTTCCGACCCAGAAATCAAATCCACATCTGTTGCACTGCAGGCAGATTCTTCACCATCTGAGCCACCCTAAAAAAACAATTGCACCGTTTAATTTCCCAGTAACAGACAACCAGATTCAATGTGTCTTCTGCTTAGCTTCTGTGATACTTCTTTTTTTATAAGATTTCAACATGCTCAGTTATTCCTTTCGTTTTTCTTTTTGGTTTCCTTTCCCTTCCCCAAGTAGCTAACTAACGCATTGTTTCCAAAGACATTCATTGTGGATTTTCTACTTTTCTGTCTCTACATGATTTCCTTAAATGATATGATTAAATAACACGATTTAAATAACATATTTTTCACTTAAAAATTACTTATTTTTAGTTGGAGGATAATTGCCTTACACGGTTGTGTTGGTTTCTGCCATACAACAACTTGAATCAACCATAGGTATGTGTCCCTGCCCTCTTAAACCTTCCTCTCACCTCCTTCTCCATCTCACCCCTCTAGGTTGTCACAGAACATGGGTTTGAGCTCCCCAAGACACAGAACAAATCCATACTAGCTATCTATCTTACATATGGTATTGTACATGTTTCCAAGCTGCTCTCTCAAATTGACCCACTGTCTCCTTCCCCTGGGAGATAGTGAAGGACAGCAAAGCCTGTTGTACTGCAGTCCATGGGATCACAAAGAGTCAGACACAACTTAGCAACTGAACGACAACAACAACAACTCGTTCCCCTATTGTGTCCGCAGTAGGGGAAGTCTGTTATCTCTTTCTGAGTCTCCATTCCTGCCCTGCAAATAGATTCATCAGTACCATCTTTCCAGATTTCATATATTATGTGTTAGTATACCATATTTGTTGTTCTCTTTCTGACTTTCTTCACATTGTATAATAGGTTCCAGGTTCACCCACCTTGTTAAAAATTACTCAAATGCAATCTTATGTCACAAAAATTATATATACAACTCTTTTTTTGCTCTTGAAAATTACTTATGGAGTATATATGTGACCTGCAATATAGTAATGTATTCAAAACAGAACTGCCAAGTATTTTCTATAATCTTCTTTTCTAATGTATTTGCTAAATCAGAGTAAATTATATCAGCAGCATTTTAGTTATTCACATTGAAAACATTCAAATGATCTTCACCATCCCACACATGAAGTTCATTTTTTCCCCAAAATGTGATTCTGTTCTTCCTATGTCTTTCCCTGTATGTTGATGTAACTATAGCCCATATACTTTCATGTATTTCCTGGATTATATCAACAGTCTCTTAAAAGTCTCTTGTCTTATTTTGTTTTTCAATTTTTGTCTCCTTTCATCCATTTAAAAAATAAATGTTTTAATTTGTAATAAGGTTAGATTTACAGCAAATTTGTGAGGGTACCAGGGAAATCCCAGATTGGGATCCCAAATTGGGATCATTTGTCCCAATTATTGACATGTTACATTTACTGTGTTACATTTGTTAAAATTAGCGAGCCAATATTGAAACATTGGTATTAACTGAAGTCCACATATTATTTGGATTTCCTTATTTTCCACCTAATAATGTTTTTCTATCCCCAGATCTTACATAGGATGTCATACTGCATTTAATGCAGACTCTTCTTGGTTGTGACAGTTCCTCAGACTTGTTTTTGGTGTCCTTGACAGTTGTGAGGAATATTGGTCAGGTATTTTGTAGAATGCCCTTCAGTTAGGATTATCTATCATTTTTCTCATATCTACACTGGGATTATATGTTTTGGATATGGGACCACAGAAGTACTGTGCCATTCTCATCACATCATGTCAAGGGTACATATTTTCAAAATGACTAATTAATTTGCAATCTAGAATTTATCTTTTTATTTGCAAAACTATCCTCATATCATCTCATATACTATATGTAAAGAAAGTATAGCCTCAAATGTGTTATAAATATGCTTATAAAGTATTTTGTACACAAGTTGAAGTCACTCGCTGAATTCTGAAATTTCTAATTGCTATATTTCTTTTTTTGCACATTGTTAACATGTGATTGTACACCTAGATAATTGAAAAGCACTTGAAGACTTTGATGGTCTTAAGCTTTTCTTCAAGGAAAAGTTAATTTTATTCTTTACTTGGTCCTAAGGACACAGAGTCAGACACGACTGAAGTGACAGCAGTAACAGCAGCAGCAAAGGAACAATGGACCAGCAATGGACCAACAATCAATGAGTGAAATTTTCTCAAAAATGATATTTCACATTGAAATTGTTAAAAGGTTTCATGTAGACTTTGTTTTCTAAGTTTACAGAATAAACATAAGAAAAAATATCATAATTGAAATGAAATTCAATTTCCATTCCTAATATTTGCACATACATAAAGTATCTAAATTTGTATCAGAAGCAAGCACAATAAAAGGCCTGTGTATGTTGTGGCTGGGGCACACAACAACAACAAAAATCTAAACTTTTATGATTTTTAACTTTGTTTTATGTAGGAAAGAGTAAAGGAAGAAACTGATGCTTCTTTCTTCCTTCACTCTCATTTCCTTGTTTTGCCCTTCGTACCTGCTTGTCTACCTTACTGCCTCTCTTCTTTCAAGAAAACCATTGATACTGCAGATTTTGGATGAGTTTTGAAGCCTAAATATTCAATTCCAACTTGATGCAAACTATTCTTTGTGTTTCATTGTATATATTTCTTCTCTCTCTCTCTCTCTCTCTCTTTTTTTTTTTTTTTTGAGAAGAGATATTGAGTATAAAACTGCTTTTAAAAGTTGAAAAAATTAGTTGAAGAAGTATATCTGATTCTCTGGCCTTCCTCTGAGTACCACATTAAGAACATTTTAAATTATTTTAAAATGTCAAGACTAAAAACACTTTGTATGAATTCAGCACAAATGTAGAATGCCCTTGATTTATTGAAAATGGATCATTTCTTTATTAAAGAAAACATTAGAATCCTTTGCAAATCAAGATAAGTGTTTGAGGCTATGGCCTTCAGTACCTAAATTCAAGAGGCTAACAAGTATGTGTCTATGGGAAATCTAAGTATATTGAAACTTGAAATATAGAGATATTAATTATGCTTAAGAGAAAATAGAAAACACTGTGAAAAACTGTGCATAAAGCATCAGCCAGCAATTTATATATCACCAAAATTAAAAAAAATTCTCACAACCTCAGACTTAGGGTTATTCTGCTAGTGTCCACATAACTCACAATATTTCAGAATACTAGATTCCAACTGTCTCTTTGTTAACTTGTGCTTCCAAGAAATATCATAAAATTACACATGTACGTATATTATTTCAAAGTAATTGAATCCTTTTCTTTCTACTCCTTCTCTCTCTCTTGCTCTGTGTAGTTATTCACTGAGCATTCTTCATATTTTTAATGTTTTATGATCTATTTTTTATTTTCATTTAAATTTGAAAAGCTAAGCTGTAACTTGGCTAGGGAATCAGGGAGCAAAGGCATCAATGTCAGGAGAATACTATAGGATATGGCAAAGACATGATGTGAAACAGAGTGAATCCAATAGAACTTCTGTAATAATATAGACTTTCAGTGTAGGAGTGTAGTTAATTGACATAAGGTTTTGACTTCAGAGCATGAAAGTAGCCAAAGCAATGATGCACGAACAGCACCTGCCGCTCAGCTGTGGGTTGAAGAGCAAACATAAAATGATCTCTTTAGGTTATATAAACAGAAATGTCTTAATGATGCTTGAAGAACACTTATCTACATCTTAAAGCCAAGGGTATGTTTGTTATTACTTATAATTTGAAGTGATAACGTTTTTTAACAATAAAAATGATGCTGAAAAATTCATCAAGGGTTTTGTTTAACATACAAGTGCTATACTCAGTTGCTCAGTTGTGTCTGACTCTTTGCGACCCATGGGCTGTAGCCCACCAGGCTCCTTAGTCTGTGGAATTTTCCAGGCAAGAATACTGAAGAGGGTTGCCATTTGCTGCTCCAGGGGATCTTCCCGATCCAGGGATCGAACCTACATCTCTGTGTCTCCTGCATCTCTTCAATTGGCATGCAGATTCTTTACCACTAGCACCACCTGGCAAGCCCATATGACATATAATATTTAGTAATGAATCTTCATCTAGTCTTCAGCAAAATAAGCCACACTGTGCATACTTATGATATTGAGCCTGTTTTGTAACAGTCTCTTGCCCTGCACTGTTACAATTATCTCACTTCATCTTCAAAATACTGTATCTTAATGTCATCATTTCATGAACATTTTGCAGATGAAAGATCTTTATATAATTCAAAGGGTTAAAGAACAGCAAAACACCACACAATTAGAAAGTGATTAAGCTAGTGTGCAAAACAATTCTTATTAAAATGCAACTGTGGAATTGGTGATTATTAATTTAATATACACTAAAAACAACTAAATTTTAATGGGACATTTTATTAAAACAAGTTTTAAGCTATAGATTAACAGGTAATGCCTGCTAAAGGGTACAAAATAATTCTGACTTTTAAAGTGATTGGCAGTATGCAATTTTCATAATGAAAAATTGGAAATAAATTTAAAATATATTTTGTAGGCATGCATTCACCTTTAGGGATACATTTTTAATTTTCAAATTTTAGCCAGGACTGACATGTAAGTAGTGTGATTTCCTATATTTTAGATAAGCTAGGCTATAGCACAGTAAACTGTAGCTTAGAAGGAAAATCAACAATCTTAAATCCATATTGTACCCAGAGATTAGGTGTCAACTGTCCTTGCAAATATTGAAACAGAGTGAAACAAAATCAAGCAACAACAAAAACAAACAAAAAAGATAATTTTGTCATCCATCTGAAGAATACTGTTGACCAAGTAGTTGAAAAAGATGTATGGAGAGTTTAAGTAAAAAAGAAGTAGTAGAAAGGTGCAAAGCTAGGGAATGTTGCAGAAAAAACAGATGATAGTGCTTGCTGATTTTTGAATTACAAAATTATACCAGACATCACTTCTACACAGACCCTGACTTCCATTTGGCATGAGCTCTGTGTCCTCGTCTTTTGCAGCCAGAAAATAGAAGTATACAGAAGTACATCTTTTTACAAAATGCTTTAATGCAATTGTACTGTGAATGGTAGAATTCACAGGTTCAGAAATTTGACCAAGTACTGTTACAGCTTATTACAATCCAGAATTTAAGAGCGGCATTCCTGCCTCTTGATATCTACTTAAGCTTCACTGACCTGAAGAATTCTTTAAGCTACTGTGGGAGTGCAAACCTAGATTTATGCAAACACGTCCAGTACACGGGCTAATATTTTCATTGCCTCCTGGATCTCCTGAGTTGCTGGTTCCATCCACCACTATACACGTCATTGACCTGAACTTTAAATCTCAGCTCCAATTCCAAATTCAACAAAAAATAAAAATCACTCAAAGAAAGAATTTGTACATTTAGGAGATTTTAGTAATTTGCCAAAGGAGCTCTAACTTTCCCCATCAGTATTACTCAGGGCAGTTTAGCTCTCCCTATCTTCTTTCAGACTTCCTCCGTGGAACAGTGGTAGAGGAACCAGCCTTGCCATTGCAGGAGACACAAGAGACACTGTTTCAATCCCTGGGTTGGGAAAATTCCCTGGAGTAGGAAATTACAACCCACTCCAGTATTCTTCCTTGGAAAATCCCATAGGCCAAGGAGGCTGGTGGGCTACAGTCATGAGATTGCAAATAATCGGACACAACGGAGTACGGACACAGACAGACCTTCAGCTCAAAGAAGAAGAGGGTTATCTGTTTAAGAGGAAATATTTTCTGAAGAAGACCACTTTGATGATAGATGCTTATTCATTCAAGTTTGCCAAGGATAATCTTATTGATTCCCAGGTAGAAAGGCTTATGTGAGAGCAGGGAAATATAGGTAGGTAGAGTATGCTAGTGTCCAACCCACAGAAGTCAAATGTCAAAGGTAATCACCTTTCAGATTCTAGCATGTCTGTATCTGGCACATCCAGAAAAGAGCCAGATTATGATGACTACCAGGATACATTTATTCCAGGTATAGAGCTGTTCAGCTTACTTCTTGTGCTTAGAATAACCAGTATTACATCTTGCAAATTTTAATAAACATCTCAGACTCCTACTTGGGACTAATTAACTGCTAATAGAAGAGTTGGACATGACTTAGTGACTGCACAACAGTAACATATAAATTATTTTATTACCTTCAGAAACATATTGGGGAGGAAATGCAAAGTTATTATTAAAGGAATTGTTTATTGAAGATATACAATGAATTGTAAGTAAATGTGAATATTGTAAGTGGATAGACAGTATTTTTAAGAGGAAGAGAAAATTGGAAAAATTAATGGCTTTTAAAGTTAATTTTTATATTATTTAGAAATGTTTATTCACCAATGTATATTTTACAAATAGTAAGATACTGAATAAATAATTTTAAATTTAACTATTATTGTATGACACAACTGATGGTAAATGGTGCAAAATACAAAGAACCTGCCTTGACCTCTGGTTTCCTAGGTGATGGTATGTTGACTAGAAAGCCACCAAAAGCCAATGAAAATTTCTTTAATGTTTTAATAATTCACAACAGATTATCTAGAATGCTTTAGTCATGTACGGATGTGAGTTGGACCAAAAAGAAGGCTGAGCACTGAAGAATTGCTGCTTTTGAATTGTGATGCTGGATAAGGCTCTTGAGAGCCCTTCGATAGCAAGGAGATCAAATTAGTCAATCCTAGATAAAATCAACCCTGACTATTCATTGAAAGGACTGATGCTGAAGCTGAAGCTCCAATGCTTTGGCCACCTGATGCAAAAAGTCAATTCTTTGGAAAAGACTGTGATGATGGGAAAGATTGAGGGCAGGGGGAGAAGGAGACAACAGAGCGTGGTTGAATGTCACTATCAGCACAATGGACATGAATTTGAGCAAACTCTGGGAGAGAGTGAGAGAGAGGGAATCTTGGTGTGCTGCAGTCCATGGGGTCATAAAGAGTTGGATAGGACTTAGTGATTTGACAACAAGAGTGAACACAAGTGTATTTCACAACAGCAGTGAACACAAATGCATTTTGTGTTTAAAGTTGCTGTTGACAGAGTACAGGGACTCCAAGTTATGGTCAGGTTTCATAAGTACTTAACATCAAATCAGAAAGTGTTGAAGTATCAAGGGTCATGACTACTTCTTCATGCTCTGTTCCACAAATAGTTTGTATACACCATGGCCCAGATAAAGGTTTATTTATTTATTTATTTTGCATGAAATACTCCTTGAATAACCTTAATCAGAATTTATTAACCTCTCCTCCATAATTCACTCTTTAGATACTGTGTGTTTATATTGTGCTGAATTATCCATCATAAAATTTCAGCATTTTACACAGGTCAAAACTGCCTCTAGATGGGTAAACATTAGACTGGAGTTATTTAGTGCATGTGTCCAACAGCTTACTTTCTTCTTCAAATTATAAATAAATCTAAAGAGATTAAGAGTGTGGGTTTAATTATTTTAAGACTGTCTCACCTGCTTCGTTATCTGATCCTCTGGTTTCAGAGATAAAAAGCTTGTCTATTGGTACACAGATATGAATAAATGATCTACGTGTGCTGATTCTCAGATAGAAATAAGATAATGGCTATGCCTACAACGGTCTATACTAGATCTTCTTTATCAAGTCTAAGTACTCTAGACAGATTTAAAAATTCTGGTTACAGGATTTTTGGAACTGGGTCATCTATTGCATCAGATTTTAGAGAAAACCTGTTCAATGGAAATATTTAGAAGCCTGGTACAAGGCGTGCAGCTTCCTGAATTGTACCAGCTGTGCAAAATCAAAGGTCATAGTTACATAGGATGGTAGAGCTTTTTCAATGTAGTTCCTATAAGCCTTGAACTTGGTATGTATACAACAAATTCTTATTTTCAATATATATATTTGACTTACAAAATTATTATCCTATACCTGTAGATTGCAGGGTGAAGCTGTAAAATTTGCTGTTGACAGAATACAGGGACTCCAAGTTATGGTCAGGTTTCATAAGCACTTAACATCAAGTCAGAAAGTGTTGGAGTATCATGGGTCATGACTACTTCTTCATGGTCTGTTCCACATGTAGTTTTTATACACCACGAACAAAGGTTTATTTATTTATCTTTGCATGAAATACTCCTTGAATAACCTTAATAATTTGTTAACCTCTCCTCTACAACTCACTATTTAGATACTGTGTGTTTACATTGCACCCATGGTTCTTATACTGGTGCAAATTATTTGATATAGTGTTCTCCTGTAACTGAGCAAAGCCCTATGAGGCCTTCCTAAAATAGATCTCCACTCATGTCCTCTGCCTGCCTTTAGTCTGTAGAAAAACTTTAGTCAAAGAATAAATTTAATCTGAGAAGTGATAAAATGCAGAAGTAAAATAGTTAAACAAGACAAAATAATAATACTTTAGTCATTAAACAAAGGCAAAGACCTTTTGTTCTTCCTATATTCTGAGCCATGTCCTTTGAACAGTTTTTCAGACACTGAAACCCCCACCAGGTGGAAGAAGCTAACTATATGCTGCCCACAAGCACATAGCCCACAGACCAGTTGGAAGGTTGATGCTGCTGACTCCCAATTACCTCACCGTCAACCAATTGAAAGAATGTCCATAAACTGATCATATATCCCACAACCACCCCCACCTCTGCTTATTTTATCTTTATAAACCTGTCCTTGAAAACCTTCAGGGAGTTCTGGTCTTTTATGCATTAGCTTCCCTGGACTCCTTACTTGGTGCTTGCAATAAATGTAGTACTTTTCCTTCACCACAACCCAGTGTCAGTGGACTGGCTTTAATGGAAATAGGCAACTGGACTTAGGTTTGGTAATACTATTTTTTGCCCTCTCATTAGGCATCTAACAGGGATTTATTGACTAATCAACAACCACAAAACTGTCACTTTCCAAGTTACAGTAATATTGCAATCTGGTTTCCAAACTTCCCAGTTCTAATAATATTGCCATCTGGTTTCAAACTGTTTCTAATTTAAAAGGGCAAATTGATTGCTTGCATGTAATTCACATCTGAAAATAAAATTTAGTGGTTATAACTCCCTTGTAAAATGTGAACATGCCACAATTTATACAGAACAATATTATATATTTAGGAGATGCTGTTAAACAAAAATGTCAGTAATCTTCATGGTCCATGTTAATAAAGATTATTCTTGTTTGGGGGATTGTTTGTCTATGTATATAAATAATATAAATGCTCAATCCTAGTTGATACACATTGAATAAATTTTAAAGAAAAAAAAATAGACTTCCTAAGATAATATCATGTCCAGGAATTACATAGATTTCTTCATAAACAATAAAATGTGTAGACAATAAAAGAATGCAATTATCTATATTCAGACTATAGAGAAGATTCAAGCTTCACCTAACATTGTTTAAGTGAGGAGAGAGAGAAAGAAGAAGAAACAAAGGAAACACACTCACTTCCAAATATTGTATAATTGCCATTTAAATAACAAAAAAAATTGAGGATATCCTGTGATTTTACAAGGAGTAAATTAAGATAGCATACTTATAAAGCACACTTGTCTTACAAAGAACATGCTGAAATGTATATAAACTTTGCTGTACATTTGAAACTAAAACAACACTGTTAATCAACTATACTCTGATATAATAAGTTTTTAAAAAATGCTGAAGTGTAAGTCATGTCTGTTCTGAGTGAGGAGCCCTGTGAACAATATTGAGGGGTAAGAAAACAGCACGTTCAAAATCATTTTTAGACCATGTTAAGTTGTGAGGTAGGTAAATAGAACTGTTACTTCTAAAATGATAGAAACTGAAAGTTTAAAAATGCAGTATAAATAATTTCAGTCTGGAAAAATGCAAAGTGATTTATCTATGAAAAGTGGTCATTTAATAGGAAAAATCTGAAACATAGTGATTCTGGGGGTAATAATGAGCAGCAAACTCATGGAAAGTCTGCAATGTTACATACAATGTTACTTTGGGCTGCATACACCACCTTCTTTGAAAAGCTCCATGTGTGTTTTCTATTTTATCATTACACTCCATAATGCTTTTCTGCATTTTTTAAGTAGGTGTGAAAAAATGTTTGTGAATAATGATTTTCATAAAAACTGCATTAAAATTATAAATATATTTCATAAAATTTCCCGTCTTTAATCAATGATTCCATTCTCAGCAATGTGGGAGACCTGGGTTTAATCCCTGGGTTGGGAAAATCCCCTGGAGGAGAGCATAGCAACCCACTCCAGCATTCTTGCCTGGAGAATCCCTGTGGACAGAGGAGCCTATCTAGCTACAATGAGTTGGACAAAACTGAGCGACTAAGCACATATGTAATAATATTAAAATGTTTATTAAATGTGTTGCTAGATTTATTATTTTCTGCATGTTTTAAGTTTATTGATATGAAAGTCTAAGTTTGAGTGTCACCGTGGTTGTATACAGAAGGTAATATGTAAGGATAATGAGTAAACAGACAAATGTCACAGCTACTTTCTATTGTTACTTTAAAATAAGGTTTTTTTTGCAGTTGGTGTCAAAATTTAATCCAATGTGAAATTTAATGGAATTTAGGAAGATGGCAATGACGACCCTGTATGCAAGACAGGGAAAGAGACACAGATGTGTATAACGGACTTTTGGACTCAGAGGGAGAGGGAGAGGGTGGGATGATTTGGGAGAATGGCATTCTAACATGTATACTATCATGTGAATTGAATCGCCAGTCTATGTTTGACGCAGGATGCAGCATGCTTGGGGCTGGTGCATGGGGATGACCCAGAAAGATGTTATGGGGAGGGAGGTGGGAGGGGGGTTCATGTTTGGGAATGCATGTAAGAATTAAAGATTTTAAAATTTAAAAAATAAAAAACTAAAAAAAAAATATATATATATAAAGGAAAACCAGGTATAAAATAAAAGGTTCATCCAGATGTTCATAGACTGACATGAAAAATAAAGAAAAAGATCTTAGCAGAAGTAAACCCTTGCAAATTCCTACTGTGTGTGTGAATGAACATTCCTTTTTGTTGTATACCTTAGTGTTGTATATCTATTTTGGGTGTATACTGTATCTGTGTACTTATGCTATGATTCATAGTAACTTCTCATGCTCTGGAATTGATTTGCATTAAATATGAATAATATTTTTTAAAAAAACAACTACAGAGTATGTATACTATCATGTGAATTGAATCGCCAGTCTATGTCTGACGCAGGATGCAGCATGCTTGGGGCTGGTGCATGGGGATGACCCAGAAAGATGTTCTGGGTCGGGAGGTGGGAGGGGGGTTCATGTTTGGGAATGCATGTAAGAATTAAATATTTTAAAATTTAAAAAATAAAAAACTAAAAAAAAAAAAAAGAAATCAAAAAAAAAAAACAACACAACAATTGATAAATAATACATTTTATTCAGACAGAAACTGAGAGTCCTAAAATCATAATACCATTTCCTGTATTTATTTGCCTGCTATCATATAACTGAATCTCAAATTACTCTAACACCTCCACTACAAATTATAACATTGTGTTGTGTGATAAGGGCGGGCCTTCTTTTCAGGGAATATGGCAGATGAAAGTAGAAAACACTTGCTTAAGAGGACTTCCATGTGAAGTGTGACATGTATAAATGTCATTTTAAATGCACCACTGAACCTGCAAAATTATAAGTAAAATCACTAGGCACCATAATAATATTTTTTAAATGGAAGTATGGTATGCTTTTGGAAAGTTTGTCAAACTGGATACTAGTGAGGGCAGGGGTTTTAACTGACATGCAGGGAAATAATGCCAGTTAGAATGTTGGACTTCTGAAATTGGCATGAAGATGGAATTCTCAAAGCAATAAACTATCAGTAAAGGTAGGGACTAGAAAAAATATTTAAAACTGTCTCCTAGGGCCAGACAACTGGGGAAATCAGCCAAGTATTCTCCATTAATGATTACTAATCTGTGGCCTGCCTTCAGATGGAAAAGGGAATACAAATTTTCTTTGTTGGATGGGTCTAACCCACTCCAGTACTCTTGCCTGGAAAATCCCATGGATGGAGGGGCCTAGTAGGCTACAGTCCTTGGGGTCGTGAAGAGTCGGACATGACTGAGCAACTTCACTTTCACTTTTCACTTTACTGCATTGGAGAAGGAAATGGCAACCCACTCCAGTGTTCTTGCCTGGAGAATCCCAGGGATGGCAGAGCCTGGTGGGCTGCCGTCTATGGTGTCACAAGGAGTTGGACACAACTGACATGACTTAGCAGTAGCAGCAGTAAATGTTAAGCCACTCAATTATTATTTAAAAAAAAAAAAATGTCCCGGAGTGGTCAGGCTTGTGGCACCAGGAAGATACAAACAGAAATACCTTCTAAAGCAACTAAAACCTTAACTAAAAACTCAGGTTTTTCCCAAAAGAAATCCTTACACAGAAAAATGAGCTGAAAACCCCAAATTCCAGCACATGATTAAAAAGCCGCCATGGGCTATCATGATCAGAAAAAATGAGTGCCTCAACCATGTGCAGGGCGCAACAAGAAGTCTTACATGGTTATGTAGTTGGAATTAACAGAAAATATATTTGAAGATACTCATTTCGAAATTTTCCTAATTTCATAAGCTCAAGCCTAGGAATCTCTGGCATACAAATCTGAACACACACACACACATACCTGGGCAACTCATAGGTAAAGAGTCAAAGATAGAGAAGATACATGTTCAAAGCCGTGCTATTTAAAATAAGGAAATGTATTAAAATTAACCAGAAGCAGTTGGTTAGCTGAGAAAATGTATTGCCAGCAGACCTGCACTATAAGAAAAGCTAAAGGGAGTTCTTCAGGTTGAAGAAGATACCAGATAAAACTTAGATCTACATAAGGGAGGGCCAGTATAATAGAAGTGGTAAGTATATGGGTTAGTATAAAAAACTATTTTTGAGTTTTCTTCCAATTTCCTTCAACATAACTCTGTAAGCAAAAATTAAAATATAGCATATAACTATGTAGAAGTAAAATAGGAATATTACAATACTTAAGTACTACAAGATATGGAAAGACAATTATGCTGTTGTAAATTATACCATTTTATATAAAGTGGAACAATATCCATCTAAGTAGACTATAATAACATAATGGCACATATATAACCATCAGAATTATCATTAAATAGCAAATCATATAACTAAGTGTCAATATGCAACAGAGGAAGTTCAGTTCAATTCAGTTCAGTCACTCAGTCATGTCTGACTCTTTGTGACCCCATGGATGACAGCATGCCAAGTTTCCCTGTCCATCACCAGCACCTGGAGCTTGCTCAAACTCATGTTCATCGAGTCAGTGATGCCATCCAACAATCTCATCATCTGTTGTCCCCTTCCCCTCCTGCCTTCAGTCTTTCCCAGCATCAGGGTCTTTTCTAATGAGTCAGCTCATCTCATCAGCAGGCCAAAGTATTGGAGCTTCAGCATCAGTCCCTCCAATGAATACTCAAGATTAATTTCCTTTAGGATGGACTGGTTTGATCTCCTTGCAATCCAAGGGACTCTCAAGAGTCTTCTCCGACACCACAGTTTAAAGGCATCAATTCTTCGACACTCAGCTTTCTTCACAGTCCAACTCTCACATCCATACATGACCACTGGAAAAACCATAGCTTTGATCAGACTGACCTTTGTCAGCAAAGTAATGCCTCTGCTTTTTAATATGCTGTCTAGGTTAGTCATAACTTTTCTTCCAAGGAGTAAGCGTCTTTAAATTTCATGGCTGCAGTCACTTTCTATAGAGATTCTAGAGCCCAGGAAAATAAACTCTGTAATGTTTCCATTTGGAGAAGGCTGTGGCACCCCACTCCAGTATTCTTGCCTGGAAAATCCTATGGACAGAGGAGCCTGGTAGGCTGTGGTCCATGGGGTTGCGAAGAGTCATACACGACTGAGCAACTTCCCTTTCATTTTTCACTTTCATGCATTGGAGAAGGCAATGGCAACCCACTCCAGTGTTCTTGCCTGGAGAATCCCAGGGACGGGAGAGCCTGGTGTGCTGCCGTCTATGGGGTCACACAGAGTCGGACACGACTGAAGTGACTTAGCAGCAGCAGCAGCAGCAGCAATGTTTCCATTGTTTTCCCAATTGCCATGAAGTGATGGGACCAGATGCCATGATCTTCATTTTTGAATGTTGACTTTTAAATCAGGTTTTTCTTTCTCCCCTATCACTTTCATCAGGAGGCTCTTCAGTTTCTCTTCACTTTCTTCCATAAGGGTGGTAGCATCTGCATATCTGAGGTTTTTATTTTTCCCAGTAGTCTTGATTCCAGCTTGTGCTTCATTGAACCCAACATTTCTCATGATGTACTCGGCATGTAAGTTAAATAAACACGATGACAATATGCAACCTTGATGTACTCCTTTCCCAATTTGGAAACAGTTCTATGTCCAGTTCTACCTGTTGCTTCTTGAGCTGCATACAGAATTCTCAGGAGGCAGGTCAGGTGGTCTGGTATTCCCATCTCTTTCAGAATTTTCCACAGTTTTTTGTGATCCACACAGTCAAAGGCTTTGGCATGGTCAATAGAGCAGAAGTAGATGCTTTTCTGGAACTCTCTTGCTTTTTCAATTATGCAGAGGATGTTGGCAATTTGATCTCTGGTTCTTCTGCCTTTTCTAAATCCAGCTTGAACTTCTGGAAATTCATAGTTCGCATACCGTTGAAGCCTTGCTTGGAGAATTTTGAGCATTGCTTTGCTGGCATGTGAGATGAGTACAATTGTGTGGTAGTTTGAACATTCTTTGGCATTGTCTTCCTTTGTGACTGGAATGAAAACTGACCTTTTCCAGTCCTTTGGCCACTGCTGAGTTTTCCAAATTTGCTGGCATATTGAGTGCATCCGTTTCATAGCATCATCTGTTAGGATTTGAAATAGCTCAACTGGAATTCCATTACCTCCACTAGCATTGTTCGTAGTGATGCTTTCAAATGCCCATCTGAATTTGCATTCCAGGACGTCTGGCTCTAGGTGAGTGATCACAGCATAGTGCTTATCTGGCTCATTATGATCTTTTTTCCTTCTGTGTATTCTTGCCACCTTTTCTTAATATCTTCTGCTTCTGTTGTTGTTTATTGTGCCCATCTTTGCATAAAATATTTCCTTGAGATCTCTATTTTCTAGAAGTGGTCTCCAGACTCTTCCATTCTAATGCTTTCCTCTATTATTTTTTTGCAAGGTCTAGGCATTTCAAAAACCTCAGATATGCGGATGACACCACCCTTATGGCAGAAAGTAAAGAGGAACTAAAAAGCCTCTTGATGAAACTGAAAGAGGAGAGCGAGAAAGTTGGCCTAAAGCTCAACATTCAGAAAACGAAGATCATGGCATCCAGTCCCATCACTTCATGGGAAATAGATGGGGAAACAGTGGAAACAGTGTCAGACTTTATCTTTTTGGGCTCCAGAATCACTGCAGATGGTGACTGCAGCCATGAAATTAAAAGACACTTACTCCTTGGAAGAAAAGTTATGACCAACCTAGATAGCATATTCAAAAGCAGAGACATTACTTTGCAACTAAGGTCCATCTAGTCAAGGCTATGGTTTTTCCTGTGGTCACGTATGGATGTGAGAGTGGGACTGTGAAGAAGGCTGAGCACTGAAGTATTGATGCTTTTTAACTGTGGTGTTGGAGAAGACTCTTGAGAGTCCCTTGGACTGCAAGGAGATTCAACCAGTCCATTCTGAAGGAGATCAGCCCTGGGATTTCTTTGGAAGGAATGATGCTAAAGCTGAAACTCCAGTACTTTGGCCACCTCATGAGAAGAGTTGACTCATTGGAAAAAACTCTGATGCTGTGAGGGATTGGGGGCAGGAGGAGAAGGGGACAACCGAGGATGAGATGGCTGGATGGCATCACGGACTCGATGGACGTGAGTCTGAGTGAACTCCAGGAGATGGTGATGAACAGAGAGGCCTGGCGTGCTGCGATTCATGGGGTCACAAAGAGCTGGACACGACTGAGCGACTGAACTGAACTGAACTGAGGCATTTCAGTGCATCTATAGCAATTGCTCTGGCATCTGAGATCTGAGCAATAGAGAAAACAAAATATTAAATCTATTTTATGAGTTTTCCAAAAATGATTGAAAAGAAAAAAAAAATAGAAGCAAACAAAAAAAGAGGAGATAAGAAAATAAATGGCTTGATAGTTTGCCTAAACACAATTATTTTAGTAAATATACTATTTTTGGTTAGGTATAAAATATTCTAATATGTTCATACTTGTTTATTTCACACATATATAACCTATATTCTATTTAATAATATTAAAAATGAAACAGTTGGTGCATGTGGTAATATTGCAGAGAAAAGCAAAGACAATAAAACTATAGCTAAAGTAGTAATTAAACTTTTAAAATACAAGTGAAATTAAAAATATGAAAATTATATTTGTAATAAATTAAAATTACATATGATAGACATTGTGAATTCTGAGAATTAAATCCTTTCTGGAAATTAATCATAATATTTTCTAAAAGTTGATGATTAAATATTAGTGATCTTTAAAGCAGTGCTATGTAGTTTTAGGGAACCTTTGATCAGGAATTATTGTCACAACTTAGTGATTGAAAAACTTCAACCTTTAGCCCCGTGATTCTGTTCAGCTTTGCTCAGCTTTTCTGATTCCTTAACACTGCTTTCAGTATGATACTCATATCAGGTTCACCTCTCTGACCTTCTTTTCTAGATTTTTTAACATCATAAATCATAATTGGCTTGGTAGCATCCTAAAGCTTTCTATCATATTTTTAAGTTCTATTTATCCTTTGTTTCTGTATATTCACAAGACAACAGCACCTTATCTCCAATTTAAGAAGCAGTACCTAAACTGAATTTTTTTGGAAAAAGAAAAATATAGAAGGGGATTCAATTCAATTTAGTTTGTAAGCAAGAGGAAGGAGGTTTTCCTTGGAAATGTTAAAGTCTGATTATTCCATTTCACTGATAATTATAGAGCTTCAAAATTTTAAAATGATTTAAAAATTTTTAAATAATGTTGTATGATGGAAGAAATCTTGGGCAGATCCATTGTGGGTTAAAGTACTGTTCATTTCAAGCAAAAATTGTATTTTATATATTTAAAATGTATTAGTATATGCTTTGCTTGAAAATCAGAGATATTAGTTTCAGGTATACTCTGTTTCATAGCTGACCGAAATGAAAAACATGACAAAACACTACAAAATAAGTAATCAAAATGTCAGCTACCTTGGAGAGTTAGTAAAATCTATTTTCAAAGGAAATAATTACATATAATAGACGTAACTACCTCTTAGATAATATTTCTATTATAAATACAATGATGTGATGGCAAATTATGCTAGGTTTTTAAACTAAAAATTGTCCACAAAATACTCAACATCCATGTTTTTGATTCATTGCAAATTATTCATCACTCTCTTTATAGTTTCAACTCCCTGTCAGGGTAAGTTAAAAACAACAGTAATTATTATGACAACAACAAGAACATGTAAATAGAGTTTTCTTGTATCAACAAACTGGTTTTCATTTTTCTGTCTACAAATTAGAACTGGAAAGGAGAAAGTAAATTAATGTTCAGTTAGTTATTTATTTACCATTCTTTGATGATGAAAAATTCAAGAGATTTTGCAAGGCAAATGCAAAGATCTTCTTAACTGATACCTGCTATAAAACTGTAGTGCTTATCATCATCAACTTAACAGAAATTCATTACTAAAAATGGAGAAAACTCATTCATCAAATTAAAGCTGACTTTTCTAGTCAGAAGAGTTAAAAGTTGGCAGTTCAGAATCTTCAGATTCATTTCATCTGATTCTAGAGCCCAGCTTTCCTTTTGCCATGGAGTACTGCCCTGGAGATCATATCTAATATTAATCTCTGCTTTTTAAAAAATCATCTTCCTGAAAAAGATTATTTTGTTTTTAACTCATTCCTATTGATCTTTTATGGTTTTCTCTTTTTTATACAATTTAATTTCCAGAATTTTATTCCTTATAATTTTTAGCTTTATTTTCAATGTTTTCATTTTATTTTTTCTTTTAATATTGATAAATGTAATCATTTTCTATCCTTTTTGATGTGGCTATTTTACTTGGCAAGCAAGTGACCAAACTTAGGAAGAGTAAGTATGAATAGATTTCATATTTTACGAAAGGGTGAATGATGGTTTTTCCATTCAAAGCCACTCTTGATAAACATCCATGTGTTGACAGGTGTTGGATGCTTCAGAAATTCAAAAAGGGGGCATGGGTTCAAAATCTCTACCAAACGATAAGAACAGTGCTTTGTTCACATCTCCTATAACCCAAATTTTCTGTCAGATACTACATGTCTTAAAATGCATAGTATTTAATATATATCCTTCTCCTCCCAAATCAAGTGGCCCACTTTGCAATCTATATAACAAGACATTTAGGTACGCATAATTGTAAATTCAGGATAATTTCCAAACATAGTACCTAATGTCTAATTTACAAGAAAGTGAGCATACATAATTGCAAGTATCTATAATTATTATTTCTGCCTTTTTCTGTATTTATGTATTAATAGTTTACCTTTGTATTTATATATAATTTTTATTTTTATAATTATTCCATTAATTTATAAATATTTATAACCATAACTTTATATAATTATACTAGATATATATTACAATATATAATATATATATTATATCAGAATTATATTTATTTATGACTAATCATTTAATCTCCAACTTTGGGGAGTTCATAGTCCAGTGGTGAGTACAGACATATAATTAATATACAATGGTACATGATACAGAGATTTCAATTCATAAAATATCATTTTATTTTTAAGAATCCAATAGAGTATCAAGGTTTCAAAGGTATATCAGACTGATATTAAAATTACACTGGATATGGCTAGTTAAATCATCTTATTCCAAAGAAAGTGAAATGAAAGTGAAGTTGCTCAGTTTTGTCTGACTCTTTGTGACCCCATGGACTGTAGCCTACAAGATTCCTCCATCCATAGAATTTTCCAGGTGAGACAACTGGAGTGGGTTGCCATTTCCTTCTCCAGGGGATCTTCCCTACCCAGGGATTGAACCCATGTCTCCTGCATTGCAAGAAGACACTTTTATCACCTGAGCCACTTATTCCAAAGTTCTGTTAATCTGATTCTTCATAAACACACACATTACACTGACATGATTCATATAAGTCAGAAATATATCTGTACCAAGACTTGCTAGGGAATTTACAAAGACAAAAACTAAAATTGAGAAAAATGAAAAAGTTAAAATAATAAACTAAACAAACACACACACACAAAATAAAACAAAACCTAACTAGACATCACTAGCATCAACAACAATAACAAAAGCATTAAAAATAAAAATCTGTGTTTGAGACTTAAACACTACTAGTAGTTCAAGCATGCAATATTCCAGTGTTCATGGCAACTTCAATTTTCTTCAATATATTATCTGAAATTCTGGCTTTCCTTGTGCAATTCTATAAAATCCTTTCAATTTTGTCATAATTCTTAATGTATATTACATCTAATATAATAAGGCATTTATTTTGCCCTTTCTGAGTGATGGAGATTTTAGAATTCTAGGAAATGTCAGCCTCTGCTTGAGATCCAAGTTTGGAAACAATTTTCCCCTTGCAGAGCTCCAGGTCCACTAAGAATCAAAAGCTCTCTGGTTTCCACAGTATGTGTGAGCCACTGTAGAAAAAAAATTTTTTTTTAATTTTAGTTTTTTATTTTTTAAATTTTAAAATCTTTAATTCTTACATGCATTCCCAAACATGAACCCCCCTCCCACCTCCCTCCCCATAACATCTTTCTGGGTCATCCCCATGCACCAGCCCCAAGCATGCTGCATCCTGCGTCAGACATAGACTGGCGATTCAATTCACATGATAGTATACATGTTAGAATGTCATTCTCCCAAATCATCCCACCCTCTCCCTCTCCCTCTGAGTCCAAAAGTCCGTTATACACATCTGTGTCTCTTTCCCTGTCTTGCATACAGGGTCGTCATTGCTATCTTCCTAAATTCCATATATATGTGTTAGTATACTGTATTGGTGTTTTTCTTTCTGGCTTACTTCACTCTGTATAATCGGCTCCAGTTTCATCCATCTCATCAGAACTGATTCAAATGAATTCTTTTTAACGGCTGAGTAATACTCCATTGTGTATATGTACCACAGCTTTCTTATCCATTCATCTGCTGATGGACATCTAGGTTGTTTCCATGTCCTGGCTATTATAAACAGTGCTGCGATGAACATTGGGGTACATGTGTCTCTTTCAATTCTGGTTTCCTCGGTGTGTATGCCCAGAAGTGGGATTGCTGGGTCATAAGGTAGTTCTATTTGCAATTTTTTAAGGAATCTCCACACTGTTCTCCATAGTGGCTGTACTAGTTTGCATTCCCACCAACAGTGTAGGAGGGTTCCCTTTTGGCCACAGCAATCAGAGCAGAAAAAGAAATAAAAGGAATCCAAATTGGAAAAGAAGAAGTAAAACTCTCACTGTTTGCAGATGACATGATCCTCTACATGGAAAACCCTAAAGACTCCACCAGAAAATTACTAGAGCTAATCAATGAATATAGTAAAGTTGCAGGATATAAAATCAACACACAGAAATCCCTTGCATTCCTATACACGAATAATGAGAAAGTAGAAGAAGAAATTAAGGAAACAATTCCATTCACCATTGCAACGAAAAGAATAAAATACTTAGGAATATATCTACCGAAAGAAACTAAAGACCTATATATAGAAAACTATAAAACACTGATGAAAGAAATCAAAGAGGACACTAATAGATGGAGAAATGTACCATGTTCATGGATTGGAAGAATCAATATAGTGAAAATGAGTATACTACCCAAAGCAATTTACAAATTCAATGCAATCCCTATCAAGCTACCAGCCACATTTTTCACAGAACTAGAACAAATAATTTCAAGATTTGTATGGAAATACAAAAAACCTCGAATAGCCAAAGCAATCTTGAGAAAGAAGAATGGAACTGGAGGAATCAACTTGCCTGACTTCAGGCTCTACTACAAAGCCACAGTCATCAAGACAGTATGGTACTGGCACAAAGACAGACATATAGATCAATGGAACAAAATAGAAAGCCCAGAGATAAATCCACACACATATGGACACCTTATCTTTGACAAAGGAGGCAAGAATATACAATGGACTAAAGACAATCTCTTTAACAAGTGGTGCTGGGAAAACTGGTCAACCACTTGTAAAAGAATGAAACTAGATCACTTTCTAACACCGCACACAAAAATAAACTCAAAATGGATTAAAGATCTAAATGTAAGATCAGAAACTATAAAACTCCTAGAGGAGAACATAGGCAAAACACTCTCAGACATAAATCACAGCAGGATCCTCTATGATCCACCTCCCAGAATTCTGGAAATAAAAGCAAAAATAAACAAATGGGATCTAATTAAAATTAAAAGCTTCTGCACAACAAAGGAAAATATAAGCAAGGTGAAAAGACAGCCTTCTGAATGGGAGAAAATAATAGCAAATGAAGCAACTGACAAACAACTAATCTCAAAAATATACAAGCAACTTCTGCAGCTCAATTCCAGAAAAATAAACGACCCAATCAAAAAATGGGCCAAAGAACTAAATAGACATTTCTCCAAAGAAGACATACGGATGGCTAACAAACACATGAAAAGAAAAATTTAATGATCTTACTTAAACTCAGAGTACTAATGTTCTATAAGATTAATTTGGAAGATCCTTCTAGTGAGTAGTAAAATACTCAGTGTTTGTCTTGCTTTGTTAGTATTTACTGTGCAAAGATTTCTTTGGATGACACATTCTTGGTCTCCAAAGAATATCTGAAAAGATGAGTTGTAGTGTAGGATCTTTGCTGTTGAGTAAGCAGGAGACCCAGATTCAATCCCTGAGTTGGGAAGATTCCCAGGAGAAGGGAATGGCAACCTCCTCCAGTATTTCTGCCTGAGAAATCCCATAGACAGAGTAGCCCAGCAGGCTGTGGTCCATGGGGTCACAGAGAGTTGGATACAACTGAGCAACTGAGCACACATACAGATGATATATACATACATAATTAATACATGCATATACATTCACATATACACATATTATACATAAGACATAAAGGAAATATAGATGTATTTTCCGGAAAAGTTATGTGTTCAGTTCAGTTCAGTTCAGTTCAGTCGCTCAGTCGTGTCCGACTCTTTGTGACCCCATGAATCGCAGCACGCCAGGCCTCCCTGTCCATCACCATCTCCAGGAGTTCACTCAGACTCACGTCCATTGAGTCAGTGATGCCATCCAGCCATCTCATCCTCTCTCATCCCCTTCTCCTCCTGCCTCCAATCCCTCCCAGCATTAGTCTTTTCCAATAAGTCAACTCTTTGCATGAGGTGGCCAAAGTACTGGAGTTTCAGCTTTAGCACCATTCCTTCCAAAGAAATCCCAGGGTTGATCTCCTTTAGAATGGACTGGTTGAATCTCCTTGCAGTCCAAGGGACTCTCAAGAGTCTTCTCCAACACCATAGTTCAAAAGCATCAATTCTTCAGCACCCAGCCTTCTTCACAGTCCCACTCTCATATCCATACATGACTACCGGGAAAACCATAGCCTTGACTAGATGGACCTCAGTTGGCAAAGTAATGTCTCTGCTTTTGAGTATGCTATCTAGGTTGGTCATAACTTTTCTTCCAAGGAGTAAGCATCTTTTAATTTCATGGCTGCAGTGACTTTGGAGCCCCCCAAAATAAAGTCTGACACTGTTTCCACTGTTTCCCCATCTATTTCCCTTGAAGTGATGGGACCGGATGCCATGATCTTCGTTTTCTGAATGTTGAGCCTTAAGCCAACTTTTTCACTCTCCTCTTTCGCTTTCATCAAGAGACTTCTTAGTTCCTCTTCTGCTGCTGCTGCTGCTAGGTCACTTCAGTCGTGTCCGACTCTGTGCGACCCCACAGATGGCAGCCCACTGGGCTCCGCCTGGGATTCTCCAGGCAAGAACACTGGAGTGGGTTGCCATTTTTCACTTTCTGCCATAAGGGTGGTATCATCTACATATCTGAGGTTATTGATATTTGCCAGGGTCCAGCCCCGGTGGATCCAGGGAATTCAAAGGGTGGATGGCGTTGGCATGAGAAAAACTTATTTATTGATTGATATAAGAAATATAAGATTAGATTAGAAAGAAATAGTGTAGTAGGAGAATTAAGTGGAGGAAGAGGGCTGAATAGCTTGGATTATGCGGAAGACCAATAAAATTCCAGACAAGGAATTTGCACTATCTGTGTTGGGCCACCAGCGCTCACTTGAATATCTAAGGGTGCCTCACCTTAGGCCCCCTTTCACTTAAGTCTTAACAGCCAGGGCAAGTAAGTAGACTTGGCGAGCCTCTGCGCCCCAGGTGGAAATTCAGCCTGAAATTAAAGAGCAGAGGGAGGGAAAGGGAGAGAAGAAGAGAGAGAGAGGCACGGGGAAACCAGTCCAGCGACTGGCTCCATCCTCTGTTGCTCAGAAGGCCTTTTATACTTTTGATAAAACATGAAGATCAATGGGTAACACAAAGTTATGCAGTGTTAGCAGTCCACACTCTTATCAAAACCAGGCTTTTCTCTCTGCATACCTAATTATATACACAAGTCTTAGGTAATTTACATTATCTTCCAGCCAAAAGGGCCAATTAACATTTTACAGCCTTTTTTCTGATAGGGATTTGTCAACCAGAAGACTTATTTGTGTTGATCTTCCCAAAGTCTGGTGCCACTCTCAGAAAGCACTAAATAAAGTTACATTCTTACACAGCAAAGAAACAGCAACTTATAACAAGTAGAGGGAGTACAGTGATTTACAGCAAAAGAGAAGCAATTAACTCAAAAGTCTAGTGTTGCTAACATCAAAACTACTATGTATCTTTTTCTACATCCTGCTTACATTAAGTAACATCCTTCCAGGTGCCTAAAAGATAAAGAATATGGAGGCCTGGCAGCAATCATTGAGTCAACAATGAAAACCCTCTACCAAAATAATTTGTAACTCTTTAGAAAAGGCTCTGTATCTTTAAGATGCTTTTAAGCTTTGTGCTTCCCGCAGTTGGGGGCTGTAAGCAATTCACAAGCTGTAAGAGGTCTGGGGAACCTGTTAGGCAGGCTAGAGAGCTATCAGAGGGGTTTAACTGAAACATCCCTTTCAAATGCAGAAGACTAAAGCCCTGAGTTGACTTTTTCCAGAGAATATCAGAAGAGTGGAAAAGCAGGCAGATTCTTATTTTGGGGAGGTGGGGGTGGATGCTCAGGAAATTACAGGGGGAAAACCTGAGGTCTGATTAGCCTTGCCATCAGAGCTCTTGCTGCATGACCTTGTCACAGGTGGAATTCCTCACGCTGGCTCCCAGCAGATATTTCTCCCAGCAATCTTGATTCCAGCTTCCAGCCCAGCGTTTCTCATGATGTACTCTGCATATAAGTTAAATAAGCAGGGTGACAATATACAGCCTCGATGTACTCCTTTTCGTATTTGGAACCAGTCTGTGATTCCACGTTCAGTTCTAAGTGTTGCTTCCTGACCTGCATATAGGTTTCTCAAGAGGAAGGTCTTAAGTAACACTTGCCCTTCAGAGCTGTGATAAGAACAGTGCTTCTACATTTACTAAATGTGTAACTTTATGAAAGTCCTATCAATACTTCAAGCTAAAATTTATATACATGCAAGATGAAAGCCATAAATTTCTTCCTTAATTTTGAGCATCAAATATATGAATGCTTATTCATTATTTAGCACACCTTGCTAATTTTAAGTATTCTATGAAAGTGAAAGTGTTACTTGCTTAGTCGTGTCCAACTCTTTCTTACTCCATAGTCTTCCCAAAAATTCTTCAGGCAAAAATACTACAGTGGGTAGCCATTCTCTTTTCCAGGGGATATTCCTGATCCAGGGATCAAACCTGGGTCTCCTGCATGGTAAGCAGGTTCTTTACCATCTGCGCTAACAAGGAAGTCCAAGTATTCCACACATGATCATTAATAATAATAGTAATAATAATGAAAACAGAAAATTCCCTGCAGTCTAGCCTATATTATCATGTTAGGTATCCAGGAAAGCTGTAAATTAAAAGAATTTGAATGTTACTTTAACTAAAGAATTACATACTAGATTCAAATATTTTTCTAATTTACTTTCTCAGTTATCTGACATGGCAAGTTTCCACAGTCATTCCTACCTAATCCTTCCTTTTATTTTTCTCAAAGATAAAGTAATCCACAAAGTAACCACTTATGGAAACTCAACTGACCTTCTTTTATATTAACAACTTTTAATGAAGCAAATGTGTTAGCTTTCCTTCAAATCATTTACATGACTCTTAGGCCTCATTGAATTTTGATGGGCTTTTTTATTTCGCCAATGAAAACTATCATTTTATTTCTCATCTCATTTTACTTGATCCTCTTTCTGCCTGGCCTATTGACTTTCTGACAGGAATTTGTTTTCAAAGTGGCATAGAAAGGCCTTTTGGTTTAAACATGTGTGACTATGGCAGGATAGTGTATAGAACTCTTTGGAAAGATTCTTAGCCAAATAATTCACTATTGATAGAAAAATTGAGTATAAAGCACAAGGCATTCACTATTCTGTACTGCTGTGCCAAAGGCATTTCTTTTGAAAAATATGGAACTGTTAAGACTGAGCTATATAAGTACTGTATATGATCCTTTTCCTGTACCAATAGTTGGTTTTCCTTTAGTACTGTAATTCTTCCTACTCAAATCACATAGCTAAAATGCATCTAGTACTCCTTTATTTTGAAGATCCCTTTTATTGGACATTCAAATTTTGGCATGATTATTAAGGTACAATATTCTATCATTATATTTTCTATACTTGCCCTATTACCTTGAATTCTGTGATGCTGATTATGCTCAATTACACTCTCAATTCCATATATATGTGTTAGTATACTGTATTGATGGCAATGATGACCCTGTATGCAAGACAGGGAAAGAGACACAGATGTGTATAACGGACTTTTGGACTCAGAGGGAGAGGGAGAGGGTGGGATGATTTGGGAGAATGACATTCTAACATGTATACTATCATGTGAATTGAATCGCCAGTCTATGTCTGACGCAGGATGCAGCATGCTTGGGGCTGGTGCATGGGGATGACCCAGAAAGATGTTATGGGGAGGGAGGTGGGAGGGGGGTTCATGTTTGGGAATGCATGTAAGAATTAAAGATTTTAAAATTTAAAAAATAAAAAACTAAAAAAAACAAAACAAAACAAAAATTACACTCTCAATATTAGTAAGTCTACTTAAAGTGTCTGAATGACTTCATATTTTGCTTTGATTGAATCTAGTAACTAATTCACATTCTTATTTTTGCCTGGATTTTATATAATTATATGTTTGAGTACTCTGAAGATACATTAAAATACAAATGCAAATATTTTAGAAGAGCAGTACAAATGTTTCATTAAATATATGTTCATGCTATCCAGTTTTGTTTCCTCTCCTGCAAAGTTTCTTTTAGTACACTTTATCTTTATTGAAAAATTATGCTTTTTCTCTGTTTTTAACTATCAATAACATATAGTATTTATTGGATACTTACACAGGAGGAGCCATTTATTAAAATTGTTCTAAGCATATTTTTCAAAATGTCTTCTTAATGACCTTAAGAATATGTGCAACCTTGTTTTACAAAAAAGGTGAGGCTGAACTAGAGTAGAAAGTTAAGCAACTGTTTAAAAACTCCTTAAAAATGAAAATAAGATTCAAGTTTAGAAAATATAAAGCCTGAATACATATTTTAAAGCACTATGCCTAGTATTTCCTTGATAATACTATTGCGGAATATGCACTCTAAGTCTAGAATGAGGTGAGTAAAATACATGTCTCAGGACTAAAATATACAGTTATTGTTATTTAGTCACTCTGTCGTGTCTGACTCTTTGTGACCCCATGGCCTGTAGCCCGCTGGGCTTCTCTGGCCATGGGATTCTCCAGGCAAGAGTACTGCAGTGGGTTGCTGTGTCCTGGATCTTACCAACCCTGGGATCAAACCTGTATCTCTTTCATCTCCTGCATTGACAGGAGGGTTCTTTTCCACTGAGCCACCTAGGAAGCCCTTTATTAGAATACGGGTCTTTAAAAAGCATGTTTGTTATCTATTTTTTCCAAAATTTACTGTGGTGTCACAAATCTCCATCTTGAAAATTAAAAATATTTAACTCATTATTGTAAATAAATGATATCAATACAAAATTTCATGATGAACGAATTATCACTATTTTAATTAGAAACTATTGTTTATCTTTTCTTTTGCCTCAGGCTCTAATATGGCTCTATATAGAATGGTATACTTATCCCATCTTTATTTAAAAGGTGTGTATTTGCTCATCATGGATTTTTGCATTAATTTTGAGGTTTTTTAAAAATATTATTAAAAAAATATTATTAGAGAATTTTTGGTGCCTCCCCACATTTTGCATTTGAGGTGATTGTCTTACTCTCCTCACCTGAGTCCTAGCCCTGAGTGTGAGGCTGGACTGCTCATTCTCAATGATGGCCATCAGGGCACAGATGGATTTTTCCCACTTGAGAATATGTGGGAGGGTTTTATTCTGCTTCATTGCAGTTTATCTTGTCCACATGACTTGCTTCAGCCAATAAAATGGGAACAAGATTACCGTATGTCATCTTTTGTTGGAAGAGTTTACAAGTCAGTGCACAATTTTCCATGTTTCCATATTTTTATGTTCCAGATTGTAGAGGCATTATCAGGCTGTGTTCTGATGAGACTGAGGCAAAAAAGAGCTGCAGGTCATTCTGCAATATGTATCAAATGAGACCTTAATCTTTCTGGTTTAAACATGTGAGATTTGGCTCCTTATTGTTACTAAAGAATAGTCTAACCTATTTTTACTAACATACCTTTTCAGCAATTTCAAATCTTTGATAAATGTCATTTTCTCAGTTACATTCATCCTGACTCCATGTCAAAAATTGCAACCTACACAAACATATAGACCTCTATACTTGTGACTTTTCATTACTCCACTCAATCTTTTCAAAAGCATATATCTGGTTTTGACATGCTGTATTAGTTACATATGTATTATATTTTATGGCTACATACCATTCAATACTAAGCTTATAAACTCTTATTCTTATGGGCTGTAATGCAAAACTGTAATCTCTAAAGTCAGTTGATACAACAGCTAAGAACTGCAGTTACCATTTTGGATTCACTGAGCAGAGCAAATAGGAAACAACACAGAGAACTGTTTATTCAGTTATCTTCTTGTTTAAGTATAAACCTGGGTTTCAATATTCATTAATGATATGCCTAGAATCTTGGGTGACTAGATATTTTCCAAAGTGGGTGATTTATTATAAAATTTCAAAACATTTGTTGGTGATATCATTTTAAGGTTAGATATTGTTTGAATATTTGGCTTTATATCAGCATAAATTCAACCAAGGGCCCCTCACGTGGATGCTTCATACATTTTCCTGAATTACAAAATTGCTAAAGTCATGTTAACTTTTGCTTTGAAACTTGAAGCTTGGGAAATTTAAGTTAGCAGAAATACTATTAACTCCTATAACTGATTTATTGGATTAAATTACTCAGACTAAAGAACACAATATATTGAAATTATGCATCTAGATGGTTATAAGATTCTGGGGTCATAAGATTACTAAATCCGTGCTAACTTTTGCTTTGAAACTCACTGGAAGTTTTGGAAGCTTAAGAGAGCACAACTCTTTAGCTAACACTAATAATACAGATTTTTTTGGATTAAATTATTTAGAGTACAGAATATAGTATATTGAGGTTATACATCTAGGTGGTAACTCTTGAAACTACCCATAAACCCACTACTTCTTCATCAAGAGTCAGTAGAGAGAGGCATGGATGTATTTTCTTATTGTATCGGTTACTTAGTTAAATTAATTATATTATCTGAGTGTATAAAATAATGAAATATACAAAAAATAAATTGTTTTGTTTATATTTTAGCTATGTTAACAGGACTGATATAAGCAAAAAGCCACAAAATGCCTTTCAATTAATTATTGGAAATACATTTGATAAATATTAGAGGAAATATAAAATCAGAAAGGATTCTTTAATGAAATTACTTCATCAGTGTCTTCATTTTTTAAAGGTATACAGCATGCTTATATGATAAAATTATGTATTAAAATATGATTGCCATTATAGCAATAATTAGCACCACTATCAACAGGGTCTTTAAATTGTCTTTTAACTTTAATTCCAAAAATGTGGGTGTGGTTTATGAAATAAAGAAAATAAGGCAGCCCACACTCAAAAGTTCTTTGAAACACACAAGAATTTTGAAGTAAAATGCATGCATTTGGTTTAAAACAAACTGTATAAGTTGTGAATGTATCATTTTTATACATCATTTTAACCAAACTTTTCAATTAACTTCTGCACTACATGTCCTAATGGCATCAGATAAGAGGTTTTCTAGTGTATAATTCTGTTGAATTGCAGACAATTTTAGAGATCATCTATTCCTACTGTCCTCAGTTCTGAACTTCATTTTTTTTTTAAGCTCAAGATGTATATTACCTAAACCTTTAAATGGCTTGGAAAAAACTGCATAGCAAGTTAGGATTAAAAAAAAATAGCTATACAATATTTCTTAAGACTTCTAGTTTAGATAAAATTTTGTTACATAGTGTAGCTGAAACACACACAACTTCACCTTTAGTATATAAACCCTACTTCCTTAATTTAGGTTCTCCCAAAAGCAATCATAAGACAAAGATTTGTGTGCAGGTAGTTTCTTTAGGAAACCAACTCTGAATATTCATTGGAAGGATTGATGCTGAAGCTGAAGCTCCAATGTTTTGGCTACCTGATGCAAAGAGCCAATTCATTGGAAAGGATCCTGATGCTGGGAAAGACTGAGGGTAGGAGGAGAAGGTGGGGACCAATAATGAAATGGTTGGATGGCATCACCAAATCAGCAGATGTGAATTTGACCAAACTCCAGGTGAAGGACAGGGAAACCTGGCATGCTGCAGTCCATGGGGGTAGCAAAGAATTGGACACAATGTAGCACTGAATAACAAAGTTTGCTTTCCAGAAGAGCAGGAGAAGGAGGGAGCAGCTGAGAAAGAAACTATTGGTTACCAGTAAAGTGTGTCAATGAATGAATTACTGTTGAGAGTAACTGGGCACAGTCCTGTTTGGGTTATCCTGAAACATGTGGGTCACACTTTAGAACAATCTCTATTTCAGATAAGAGTATTGGAAGATGTATCCTCTTATCTTTCACTGGTTAAGAGTTGCCCCTGAACATCACTTTCCTGACACTTTGTTGAAGTTAAACTTGCTGACCTACAAGCTGCTCTGTGGCCAAAGCAAGCTCGCAAAAAGAAAATCAGAGGAGTGTGGTAATGAAACTTGTTCTTTCTGCCTTCCAGAAAGGGTATGACACCTGTAAGTGAATGTAAGAGATGGAATGAAATATACAGATCATTCCATCAGCAATATCTGCTACAATCATTTTAGATCCATACATAAGCAGATCTACTTGCTAAAGGAAAGCATCTAAGACTCTTCCTATTATATTATTTCTGACAATAAACATACAAATATAATTAACTAATTTCCCCCAATGTGACATCCATATTCTTAAAATCGACTGAACTATTTCAGTTCCAATATGAAATTTTGTTTAAAATTGTTATTAAATTATACAAATGATCATCTTTAAGATAAATGTTAAAAGGATACATTGTATAGGGAATATAGCCAATATTTTATAACTTTGAATGGAGTGCAACCCCAAAAAATATTGAATCATTATGTTGTATATCTGAAGCTAATATAACATTGTAAACAACACTGCAATAAATATATAATCTCCCAAATAATTGGCTCATTAACCTTTTTAGACAATTTAATCAACAGTCAATGTTTTACAAGTTATGTGTCCATCCTAGGTACTCACAGTTTGTTAAAGTTGTTAATAAGCATCTGTCACAGAATTATAAAATGCACTTGGATCTTTCTCAAGAATACTTTAAGTCTTATCATTCTACCTTTAAGCCATTGTTAATATTATTTATTTATGGATTACTTCCCTGGTGGCTTAGACGGTGGGAGACCCGGGTTCGATCCTTGGGTCGGGAAGATCCCCTGGAGAAGGAAATGGCAATCCACTCCAGTACTGTTGCCTGGAAAATCCCATGGACAGAGGAGCCTGGTAGGCTACAGTCCATGGGGTCGCAAAGAGTTGGACACGACTGAGCGACTTCACTTTCACTTTCACTGTGTATGAAACAAACTCATGATGGATCAATAGTTTTAGCGATCAGTTATTTTATGTGTAGTTTCATATATCAAAATTTTCATCTTTTCTTGTTTTATTTTTGGAGAGTCTATCACCATTGTGACTTAAATCTTTTAGAAACCATTCTCGACCTGTTTCAAACTAACACTGATAAGAGTAAGCAGAGAAAACAAACAGGTAGCAAACTTTCAAGAAGACACACATCTAATTTATTTAAAACAAAAGTCTATGAATTGGAAAGTCAAAAATATCTATAATGCTTCTGAAATTGCTGTAATATTCTTGTTGTTGCTGCTATTTGTGTATCTTTCTCTTTCCCTCTCGGGCTTAAATTTCATCTAAAGCTGTCGTGTTTCAGAATAATCAATACATAATAGACATTCTCTTTCAAATAATCTCCAGTTTATCAAAGTAGAAGTGGATGTTTCATCTCGGGGCAACAGATCAAAATAAATGCTGTTCTCAAATTAAAAACTAGTTTAAAATTTTGGACTAAAGCTAGTCCAACATAGTGGTTAAAAGCAACAGTGTTACTCAGAGCTTGATATCCAAAGTCACAGTAGTCGACAGATGAATGACTTCTAGCTTTCCTTTTTCCTTTCCTTTTTCAGAGGTAGGAACTTTCAAGAGTTATTGGGTTTTTTGATTGATAGTTTATATCTTACAAATCTTACTTTTTAAAATTTTCATTACTGTTGAGTATACATTAGTAGTTATTTTATGGAAGCATTGAGGTTTCTCTTTTATTACTTTCAGTACCAGCTATAATCCTAATTTAATTCAGAAAGCAGGAAGTCATCATGGCAATGATAAGCTTGGTATGTAATATTCCTTCATTTTAGACAATATTATAGACAATATGAAACTCCAAATGCTGTAATTTATCCCCAGGCAACATCTCAGCGCAGTAGCAGTTGTCAGAACACAAAACAAAATTCTGAGTTTGGTAAACTTAGTTTATCCAAAGTTAATGCACTATATGGATATTACACTATCATTTATGTAACTATTTATAGATGATACAAATAGTCATCAAAAGGATAATTTATTTTTCTTCTTTTTTATAGTAAGTGGCTCACTTCATTTTATAACATATTTTGCAAAGTTGAGTTGAAGCATTAAATGTTCAATTTCATCACAGTAAACATCTGAATTATAAGTGAATATAAAATATAATATCAAGCAAGTTGCTGAGGAGGCAGAAAGCATCACATGATTTGCCTCATGGTGATAAAATTTTATAGCTAGACAGAAGTCTCTCGTATTACAGATAAAAAATTTTGGCTCAGATCTATTAAGTTACTTATTCAAGGACACAGAAAGATTGTTCAACTGGGCCTAGGATTCTTGTTTCAGCAAAGGAACTCACTGTTCATTATAATATTTTCAAAAATAAAATGGGTAACTAGATGCCTATAAATATAGCATAACTGGCTATAAAAATGCTTTATGTAAAGGACTATAAGCAAACTATGTCCACAAATATGTAAATCATCTTTTACTTCAAACTCCTACGAACAAATATAGAAATAATGGGCCAGTAGAACTGAAGCTTTTCATTAATAACAGGTGAAATTTCCTGAATCAAAACATTTTCTTAGTTTTGTTGTTTTTAAGTTAATTTCAGAAGATCTTAGCCAGTATCCTGGGTTCCAATTTTTACATGTTCTGTGGAAAAGCTTTACATGTCTTACAGTTATATAAGGGATTACTCTAGTGAATATCATTATAACTTACTTCACTTTAAAATTATGGCTTTATTAAATCCACATAACTTCACATTTGATACATCTTTATTTACCCAATAATGTAGAACTGAAATGGATTTATTATCATCTGGTTATTATAATGATGCAATAAGGAATGGATTCACAATGTACTGCCTCAAACTTAAGTATTAAAATATGTGAGTATGTTTTGCAGACAGTTATATTAATATGTTTCTGCTTGTGTGTAATAGAGAACAATAAGGGGAAGAGAGAGAGTGTAAAGAGCTTAAAACCACATAAGCATGTGATTAATGCAGGTTTTTCTGATCATTTTGTTTAATGGAATGTTTACATTAGAAAACATCTAAACTATAGGAATGGAATATATCTATTGGAGAAAAATGTATATACAACTAATTCCATTAATACAAAATAATTTAGTATTTAAAATACAAATCTTAAAAATTTTCCTTCCCAAATATTTTTAAAACTGTGATATGAAGCAGCTATTTAGATGTGCTTAAATGAATATTAAGATTTTGGGAGGTGGGGATTTTTTTGGTCATAGTCTGCAGCATGTGAGAATTTTAGTTCCCTGATCAGGGATCAAACCTGTGCCCTCTGTAGTGGAAGTGTGGAGTCTTAACTACTAGACTGTCAGGGAAGTCTCAATTCTGAGTTTTAATTTTAATTAATAATTTTAATCTTTATTTCCAAAATTACCATTGTTTATTTTTCTAGTCTTTTACTCATATTTTATACATCAAAAAACTTTTGGATGTAACAATCACACACACTTGTCATAATCTATAATCAAATTTTCTCCAAGTTATAGGTCAAATATTTAAAAACTTTATCAACATTTTATCATCTTAGGTGACAAATTATAATGATAATTCTTAAAGCTTGATTTAATTTTTATTGACATAGAACTGATTTGCAATATTATATGTTTCAGGTGTACCACATAATTATTCAATATTTTTATATATAAAAATGGTCACCAAAACAATACAGTGTCTAATTACCATCTTTAACCACAGTTATTCAATATTATTGACTATATTTCCTATGCTGTACATTATATTCCTTTGAATTATTTATTTTATAATTAGAAATTTTTACCTTTTAATCTCCTTAGAATATTTTGACTCTCCTCCCATGCCCCTTTCATCTGTCATTTCCCAGCTCATAATCTATTTTTACCAAGCTGCTTCTGTTTTGTTTCCTTTGTTCATTTGCTTTGTTTTTCAGATTTGTTGTGTAAGTGAAATCATATGACATTTACCTTTCTGTTTGACTTATTTCATGTAGCATGATACCCTCTAGGCATCCATGTTATTGAAAATGGCAAGATTTCATTCTTTTTTATGGCTGAGCAATAGTCCATTATAGATTTAAAATATTTTCTTTATCCTTTTATTTATCAGTGGACTCAAGTTACTTCCATATATTGCTATGTAAACAATGCTGCAATTAATATAAGGTGCATATATCTTTTCAAATTAGTGTTTTTGTTCTCTTTAGGTAAATACTCAGAAGGAGAACTGCTTGATTATATAGTAGCTTTATTTTTAAATGATTCAGAAACCCCCATATTGTTTTCCATAGTGGCTTCATCAATTTAAGTTCCCATCAACAGTGTACAAGTGTTCTTCTTTCTCTACATTTTGCTAGCACTTGTTATTTGTGTTCTTTTTGATGATAGACATTCTGAAAAGGTGTAAGGTGTCATCTCATTGTGATTTTTATTTGAATTTCCCTAATCATTAGTTATGTTGAGCATCTTTCACGTGCCAGTTGGCCATTAGTATTTCTCCTGTTCAGGTCTTCTACCAAATTTTTAATTAGATTGTTAGATTTTGTTGTTGTTGTTTGTTTGTTTTCTGATATTGAGTTATATGTGATGTTCATATATTCTGGATATTAATCCATTATCAGACATATAATTTGCAAATAACTTCTCCCATTCAGTAGGTTGCCTTTTTTGTTTATTGCTGGATTCCTTTGCTGTGCCAAAGCTTTTGAGTTTGATGCAACCTCATCTGTTGTTTTTTTTGTTTTCTTTTTTACTTTTTTCCCCCTTACCTGAGAAGGCAGATACAAAGAAATATTGCTAAGAACAATGTCACAGAGTATATTTCCCATGTTTTCTTCTAAGAGATATCTGAATAAAGTCTCGTGTTTAAGTCTTTAATACATTATGAGTTTATTTTGTTTATGGTGTAAGAAAGTGGTCCAGTTTGATTATATTGCACATAGCTATCCAGTTTCCCCAACACCATTTATTGAAGATTCTGTTTTTCCTCATTGTATATTCTTGCTTCCTTGCCATAGATTAATTTCCATGTACATTTTTTTCTTGACTGCCCATTCTCTTTCATTTATGTGTGACTGATTTTTAATAATGCCACACTATTTGGATTACTTTAGCTTTGTGCTATAGTTTGAAATCAGGGCATTTATCTTCATTTCATTAAGATTTTTTTTCTTAGAGTTTTATCTTATTCATTCATTTGTAGCATATTCCTCTTTTTCCTCATTTTTAAAAATTTTCTGTGTGTGTTACTATGAATTAGGCAAAACTACTGCTCCTGGTCTTGAAGGCATAGCCTTATGGAGGATTGCCCCTGATGTAGACTCATGTGCTGGTTGCCTCTGGCAGCCTGACTGAAGCTAGAGAAGTAATGGACCAGGAGTCCCTCAGCTTTGTCCCTGGCCCACAGTGGCAGAATGGCTGGAGCTGGTGTGGGCCAGCGACCTGGGGTGTGCTAGAATAGTCCTGGCAGACCTATAAGACTGCCTAGACTTTTTTTTTTCTTTTTTCTGTCCCTTCTATCAAGGTAGGGGGCAGGCAAAAAAATGGTACTCTCCAGTGCCTCCAACTCTGGAGTGAGTCCCAGCAGTTTCCTGTTCATTTATCAGACATTTTTAGGCTTAATAAGTAGATTTCCTCACATATAGTGCAGATGCCTTTTAAATTGCTGTTTTTTTGTTTGTTTGTTTGTTTGTTTGTTTCTGTACCTATGGCAGGTGAGTCTGTGTGCAAGCCGCTCTGTGGTATTCCTCCTTACTGCAGGTCCTGAGATGGCCTCTGTCTTTCCTATCCATCTCTCTGGTTCTGCCATCATTTGTTGTGCAGAAGCAGTTCAATCAATCCTAAGTTCTCCCTCAGGAGAAACTGTTTATTTAAAAGATAGATTCCCCGTGTTCCCAGGAGGAAGTGAGTTAAAGCTATTCTTACACTACCATCTTGGACCCAGCCCTCCAAAAAAATCCTCTGCTTCACGAGAGAATGTATCATTTATGTCTAGCAGTAAAGCTATGAGAAGTTCATATTAATGCAAAGATAGCATGAACTGATTTGGGTCTTGTTGCTAACTTTTTGTGTACCTATGTAACTGGCTCTCAAAACCAACTAAATTTGTTTTTACCAAGGTCCCTTTATTTTTGCAGCCCAGAAATTCAATTTTTGTACTTAACTCAGAGAAACTTAATTTCTCAAGTTCTCCTCCAGGTTTAGATATGGTGATTTTGTTAAGGAGAATGTAGGCACCAAATGTTGGCTTGCCATTTCTAGACTTTCTTTTTCTCTGGTATTTGAACCTTTCAAACCTTCTGATGTTTTTAAGCAGATTAAAAAATATATATATATATAATTTTTTTCCTCTGCATTGTCTAGGTTTTCGGAGGAAGCTTGGTTTGACCAAACGGTCCACAATTACAGGAGACAAAATGTCTTAAAGAATTTTAATTGTTTGATAGCTTCAACATGAGTGCATATTTCTTGAAGCCTAGGATTAACCTCCAAATTTCTTTTTTGTCTTTGAAATATATGAGTTGTAGGTATAAAAAGTTATCAGCTTACAGCTGTTTGAATTATACCTTAACTTTCCATAGAGATGTTCATTTTAGATGCATATTTCACAGCAGTTCACTGTGTCAGATTATGTTGAGATTTAAACATTAAAATACCATTCTCAGTAAAACTGAGCATCATTTTTTGGAAATAATGATATTTGATATTAATATAAACCATGTGCATATGAAAACAGAAATTATGTAAAGTGAAATAGAGACAGTAGTCTTGCAAATAAAGACATAACAGTTTTTTGATGTACAGCAAAATGTCAATTCATATTACATGAGTAATGATCAGTTTAAAATACCAAGAATCATGACAGAAATCTCACTCTTTAGTATAGCTGCCTATTGCCACAGTGAAAATTGAACATTCATTGATATGCAAAAATCTACATCATTTAAAAAAAACAACATCCACACTCAAATGCTTATATTTAATAGAACTACAGAACTAACTATACAAACCTAAGTAACATACCTCCCTTGTAGGGTTATTTGAAGGTCTTGCAATTACCCTTCTTAAGGATTCTCATAATTTAATTCTATTGCAGTATTTTATTCTCTGAAAGGGGTAATCTTCTGCAAGTTATTATTGTTGGAAGAATACTTATCTAATCAACAACATTGCTATTCATTTTTATGTGGTAATAGGAATAAAAGTTTCTACCATTTGTCAAATTTTTGCTTTGTGCGAGAATTGACATACATTGTGCTACAGACTAGACGCATACACAGGCCCACTAGGTATAATTGTCTGTGTGTGTTTATATTCAGTTTTCTCTGGGATTAAATCTTTTCAGGTTTACATTGACTTTTTAGTTTTATATATATATATATATATATATATATATATATATACACATAATTTTTATATTATAATGTTTTTATATATAATGCTATATATTATAATGTTTTTTATATATAAAGTTTTATATATATATATATAATGGTAAGAAACTCATATGCTATAACAGGAGAAAATGGCAGAGTAGAATCCATATCAAGTTTTGATTGGTGTTTTGAATAGTTCAGTGTGTCTCAAATTAAGCCACCCACCACCAGTGGCAGAAGACAATGCTTCAGATAGAGATATCTATGAGTCAAATGAATTTTTTTCAATTATTTTCATTTCAGTGCAATCCAAAAGCAATAGAATTATTCTAGCCTATCTGTGTCACAACCTGTAACCTGTAAAAATAGGTTGCAAACTGTTGTAATCAATTATGTAGGTATTTTATACTAAGTTGTACTATATTACATGAGTTAATGGGAAAAGAAAACCAAATATTCTTAATAAATAAATTATAATAAATATAACTAAAAATTTTGGAAATGTGTCATTGATATAGTCTGTATATGAATGCCAGACTCAATGAACTTTCTGCATAAATCAATAGTGCATTAATATTAACAGAAACAATTAATCTCAGAAATTTTCAGAAATCATTTCTATACATGAAATTGATATTAATTGGAATTATATTGGTTTGCAATTTCTTTGCAATTAAATGTCTTTTAAAATATTTTGTTGGTACAATCTCCCAAGACTGAACCAAGAAGAAATAGAAATTATGAACAGATGGATCACAAGCATTGTAATTGAGACTGTGATTTAAAAACTGACAGCAAACAAAAGTCCAGGATGTGATGACTTTATGGATGAATTTTGCCAAACATTTTATATTTCTGAAGCTGTTTGAAATAGGAAAAACTCCCAAACTCATTCTGTGAGGGCACAATCAACCTGGTTCTCAAACTATACAGTTCAATTCAGTTCAATACAGTTCAATCGCTCAGCCGTGTCCGACTCTTTGCGACCCCAGGAATCACAGCATGCCAGGCTTCCCTGTCCATCACCAACACCCGGAGTTTACTCAGACTCACATCCATCGAGTCAGTGATGCCATCAAGCCATCTCATCCTCTGTCATCCCCTTCTCCTCCTGCCCCCCAATCCCTCCCAGAATTAGAGTCTTTTCCAAGGAGTCAACTCTTGGCATCAGGTGGCCAAAGTACGGTGGAGTTTCAGCTTTAGCATCATTCCTTCCAAAGAAATCCCAGGGCTGATCTCCTTCAGAATGGACTGGTTGGATCTCCTTGCAGTCCAAGGGACTCTCAAGAGTCTTCTCTAATACCACAGTTCAAAAGCAACAATTCATCAGCACTAAGCTTTCTTCACAGTCTAACTCTAACATCCATACAGGACAACTGGAAAAACCATAGCCTGGATTAGACTGCATTCAGATGCTTATATCTTTCCTTTTCTCCTTTGCTTTTCACCTCTCTTCTTTTCACAGCTATTTGTAAGGCCTCCCCAGACAGCCATTTTTCTTTTTTGCATTTCTTTTCCATGGGGATGGTCTTGATCCCTGTCTCCTGTACAGTGTCACGAACCTCATTCCATAGTTCATCAGGCACTCTATCAGATCTAGGCCCTTAAATCTATTTCTTACTTCCACTGTAAAATCATAAGGAATGTGATTTAGGTCATACCTGAATGGCCTAGCGGTTGTCCCTACTTTCTTCAATTTAAGTCTGAATTTGGTAAGCAGGAGTTCATGATCTGAGCCACAGTCAGCTCCTGGTCTTGTTTTTGTTGACTGTATAGAGCTTCTCCATCTTTGGCTGCATAGAATATAATCAATCTGATTTCGGTGTTGACCATCTGGTGATGTCCATGTGTAGAGTCTTCTCTTGTGTTGTTGGAAGAGGGTATTTTCTATGACCAGTGCGTTTTCTTGGCAAAACTCTATTAGTCTTTGGCCTGCTTCATTCCACATTCCAAGGCCAAATTTGCCTGTTACTCCAGGTGTTTCTTGACTTCCTACTTTTGCATTCCAGTCCCCTATAATGAAAAGGACACCTGTTTTGGGTGTTAGTTCTAAAAGGTGTCACCCTGCTTATTTAACTTATATGAAGAGTACATCATGAGAAACGCTGGACTGGAAAAAACACAAGCTGGAATCAAGATTGCTGGGAGAAATATCAATAACCTCAGATATGCAGATGACACCACCCTTATAGCAGAAAGTGAAGAGGAGCTAAAAAGCCTCTTGATGAAAGTGAAAAAGGAGAGTGAAAAAGTTGGTTCAAAGTTCAACATTCAGAAAACTAAGACCATGGCATCTGGTCCCATCACTCCATGGGAAATAGTGGGGAAACAGTGGAAACAGTGTCAGACTTTATTTTTGGGGGCTCCAAAATCACTGCAGATGGTGATTGCAGCCATGAAATTAAAAGACGCTTACTCCTTGGAAGAAAAGTTATGACCAACCTAGATGGTATATTAAAAAGCAGAGACATGACTTTGCCGACTAAGGTCCGTCTAGTCAAGGCTATGGTTTTTCCTGTGGTCATGTATGGATGTGAGAGTGGGACTGTGAAGAAGGCTGAGCACCAAAAAATTGATGCTTTTGAAGTGTGGTGTTGGAAAAGACTCTTGAGAGTCCCTTGGACTGCAAGGAGATCCAACCAGTCCATTCTGAAGGAGATCAACCCTGGGATTTCTTTGGAAGGAATGGTGCTAAAGCTGAAACTCCAGTACTTTGGCCACCTAATGAGAAGAGTTGAGTCATTGGAAAAGACTCTGATCCTGGGAGGGATTGGGGGCAGGAGGCAAAGGGGACCACCCAGGATGAGATGGCTGGATGGCATCACGGACTCAATGGGGACGTGAATCCAAGTGAACTCCGGGAGATGGTGATGAACAGGGAGGTCTGGCGTGCTGCAATTCATGGGTTCACAAAGAGTTGGACACGACTGAGTGACTGAACTGAACTGAAATGACTGGAATGACTTTTGTTGGCAAAGTAATGTCTCTGGTTTTCAATGTGCTATCTAGGTTCGTCATAACTTTTCTTCCAAGGAATAAGTGTCTTTTAATTTCATGGCTGCAGTCAACATCTGCAGTGATTTTGGACCCCCCCCCCCCCCCCGCAAAATACAGTCTGACACTGTTTCCACTGTTTCCTCATCTATTTCCCATGAAGTGATTGGACTGGATGCCATGATCTTAGTTTTCTGAATGTTGAGCTTTAAGCCAACTTTTTCACTCTCCTCTTTCACTTTCATCAAGAGTCTTTTTAGTTCCTCTTCACTTTCTGCCATAAGGGTGGTGTCATCTGCATATCTGAGGTTATTGATATTTCTCCCAGCAATCTTGATTCCTGCTTGTGCTTCTTCCAGCCCAGCATTTCTCATGATGTACTCTGCACATAAGTTAAATAAGCAGGGTGACAATAGACACTCCTTTTCCTATTTGGAACCAGTCTGTTGTTCCATGTCCAGTTCTAACTGTTGCTTCCTGACCTGCATATAGATTTCTCAAGAGGTAGGTCAGGTGGTCTGGTATTCCATTCTCTTTCAGAATTTTCCACAGTTTATCGTTATCCACACAGTCAAAGGCTTTGGCATAGTCAATAAAGCAGAAGAAGATGTTTTTCTGGAACTCTCTTATTTTTTCAATAATCAAAGAGATTTTGGCAATTTGATATCTGGTTCCTCTGCCTTTTCTAAAACCAGCTTGAACATTAGGAAGTTCATGGGAAACGTATTGCTGAAGCCTGGCTTGGAGAATTTTGAGCATTACTTTACTAATGTGTGAGAAGAGTGCGATTGTGTGGTAGTTTGAGCATTCTTTGGCATTGGCTTTCTTTGGGATTAGAATGAAAACTGTCCTTTTTCAGTCCTGTGGCTACTGCTGAGTTTTCCAAATTTGCTGGCATATTGAGTGCAGCACATTCACAGCATCATCTTTCAGGATTTGAAATAGCTCCACTGGAATTCCATCACCTCCACTAGCTTTGTTTGTAGTGATGCTTTCGAAGGCCCACTTGACTTTACATTCCAGGATATCTGGCTCTAGGTGAGTGATCACACCATCATTATTATCTTCATCTTGAAGATCTTTTTCGTACAGTTTTTCTGTGTATTCTTGCCACATCTTCTTAGTATCTTCTGCTTCTGTTAAGTCCATACCATTTCTGTCCTTTATTGAGCCCATCTTTGTGTGAAATAGTCCCTTAGTATCTCTAATTTTCTTGAAGAGATCACTATTCTTTCCCATTTTGGTGTTTTCTTCTATTTCTTTGCACTGATTGCTGAGAAAGGCTTTCTTATTTCTTCTTGCTGTTCTTTGGAACTCTGCATTGAGATGCTTTTATCTTTCCTTTTCTCCTTTGCTTTTCGCTTCTCTTGTTTTCACAGCTATTTGTAAGTCCTCAGAACCAGTAACACTGAAGAAGCTGAAGTTGAACAGTTCTATGAAGACCTACAAGACCTTTTAGAACTAACACCCAAAAAAGATGTCTTTTCATTATAGTGGACTGGAATGCAAAAGTAGGAAGTCAAGAAACACCTGGAGTAACAGGAAAATTTGGCCTTGGAATGAGGAATGAATCAGGGCAACGACTAATAGAGTTTTGCCAAGAAAATGCACTGGTCATAGCAAACACCCTCTTCCAACAACACAAAAGACTCTACACATGGACATCACCAGATGGTCAACACCGAAATCAGATTGATTATCTTCTTTGCAGCCAAAGTTGGAGAAGCTCTATACAGCCAACAAAAAAACAAGACCAGGAGCTGACTGTGGCTCAGGTCATGAACTCCTTATTGTCAAATTCAGACTTAAATTGAAGAAAGTATGGAAAACCACTAGACCATTCATGTATGACCTAAATCAATTCCCTTATGATTATACAGTGGAAGTAAGAAATAGATTTAAGGGCCTAGATCTGATAGATAGAGAGCCTGATGATCTATGGACTGAGGTTCATGACATTGTACAGGAGACAGAGATCAAGACCATCCCCATGGAAAAGAAAACCACACAAAGTTACCACAAAAAAAAAAAAAAAGAAAAGAAAAGAAAATCACAGGCTAATTTCACTGGTGAATGTACACAAAAATCCTCAACAAAATACTAGGTATTTGAATCTAGCAATTCGTTAAAAGGATCATATGCCATGATCAAGTGGGGTTTATCCCAGGGACGCAATGATTCTTCAGTATATGTAAATCAATCAATGCGATATACCACATCAATTAATTGAAGAATAAATAGCTAATGTGTCTTAATATCATCAAAACAAACAATGAAAAAATGGATAGAATACCTAAATAGACATTTTTTCAAAGAAAACATACAGGTGGCCAAGAGGCACATGAAAAGATGTTCAACATCATTAATTATTAGAGAAATATAAATCAAAACTATAATATGATAGCACCTCTTACCTGTCAAAAGACTTATCATTCAAAAATCCACAGACAATAAATGCCAGAGAGGGTGTGAAGGGCAGCAGACCCTCCTATACTGTTGGTGAGAATGCAAATTTGTACAGCCACTATGTAGAACAGTATGAAGGTTCCTTAGAATCTAAAAATAGAGCTACCATATAAACCTGGAATCCCACTCAGGCATATATCTGGAGAAAATCAGTATCTGAAAGGTTACATGCACCCCAGTATTCATTGCAGCACTGTTTACAATAGCCAGAAATGGAAACAACCAAAACGCCCATCAACAGAGGATTGGATTATGAAGATGTGAAGATAATGAAGATTATAAACAATGAAATAGTCCTAGCCCATTAAAAAGAATGAAATAATGCCATTTGCAATAAAATAGACAGACTGAGAGATTGTCATACTGAGTGAAATAAGTCAGACAGAGAAAGGAATATCATAGCATTTATAAGTGAAATCCGAAAAGAAACAATACAGATGAATTACTTACAAGACAGACACAGACTCACAGACTTAGAAAATGAACTTACAGTTAGCATGAGGGATGGGTGGGGGTAGGGTTATTTAGGGAGCTTGAGATTGACAATCACACACTGCTGCATTTAAAATGGATAACCAGAAAGGACCTACAGTATAACACAGGGAACTCTGCTTAATATTATATAGCAATCTAAATGGGAAAATAATTTGAAAAAGAATAGACACAAGTCTAACTGAATTACTTTTTTGTACATCTGAAATCATTATAATATTGTTAATCAACAATAGTACAATATAACCTAAGATGTTTTAAAAGTTTGTAGGAATATCGCCACAGTTTATATTTCGTTTTAAATTTGTATAGATTCAATATCATTGAAATGAAAATCATTTAAGCCAGTTTCAGGGCCAATACAATTATTTTCTTATAAGATAAATCTATATATTATTTTTGGTTTAGAAACAGTGTCATGGGAATAGTTAAGTGTTGATGAAGTAGGAACAAGAAGTATAAGGCACTCAGTTGAGAAATCAGTTGTGAGAAAGTATGTTTTTTACACACTTATCATAAGAAGCCTTAGGATAATTCAGGATCAAATATGAAGGTTGGGAAACAGTATATGAAGTTACCACCTTCTTATTTTTTCCTTAAGGTTCAATCTGAGTTACAGACTCCTCCATAGTACGATAATAAGGCAGAATAACCCAAAATTCTATTCATCTTTAAAGCTGTTTTATGCAGCATTATGAGTTACAGAAACTCATGTTGAATTTTTAAATCATTTTCTTATAAAAGTAGTGAGAAGACTGACCTACAAGTATACTTTAATCTGAAAAATATAAATACATATTCATAAAAATAGAAAATATACTGCAACCAAATAAAAGTAAATATAGTTGCCAAGGTAATATGTTCATTTTTCTGTTCAGCACAAATTACTATAAATTTAAAATATTGAATTCTAAAGAAGTACCAAAGAGGTCACTTTGCAAGTCATTTTGCATTTATGGTACATAGAAATAAAATTTTAGTGTTTGAAATATATCATCTCCTTTTTAACTGCCTGCTAAGTGGCAATCCCTTCATCATTTTAAGTAGGCATTCAACTTGAAATATAAAATTCACATGTTATCAATCAAGATAATCAAGTAAAACTACCCTTTATTTACTGTATTTGAGAAATTAACATTAAACTACTAACATTTCTGCCAATTTAATGAAAAAAAATTTCTTTTTTTAACATCATGCTGACAAGGATTTTCCTTCATAGGGATCTGTACTTCAAAAGTTCAGATAAACTTTGTCTCAACCTATGAATAAAAAATTCTACTGTTGAGGTCATGGCGAAATTGACTTGCATGGAAACTGCCTGCTTAACTTGTTGTCAGATGGTCTGGCACTCCTGAGGAAGGTGGATTGGAAAGTCTTTTGCTAATTGAATGACTTGAATTTTATTAACCTACCAAAACTAAAAATCAATATCTGGCTATATATATGTTACTCAAAATATTTATGTAATTGATATCTGATGCAATAAACAGTACCTGTTTCCTGAAGTAACATAAGTAATGTAAAATTTAAAAACAAGTAAAGAAATAGAATTAGAACAAAGCAATTTTACTTACCCCATAAAATGAGGGAAGAAAATAGAGTCAGCAGTTTTTCATCCTTGATAAGAGAGAGAATTCAGTAAATATAATCATTATATCAATAAATATAATCACTGTGAGTAAGCTAAACCCAGCATTAAAAAGGAACTCAGATTTATTCTAAACACTGAAGAAATAAATTGAATTCTAAAAATTCTAAATTTATTCTAAATTCTAATTTATTCTAAAAATTGAAAAAGTAAATACAACTTTAAGAATTCCGTTTTGAGTGTGTGTATGGCAAACATCTAAAATAATATGATCATATAAAACACATCTGTATTAAACTCATTTAATTATATTACCCTCTGAGATAGGTGATATATGATCCGTACTTTAAATATGAAAAAACTGATACACAAAAAGTCATTTGGCCAAGCCACTTTACTAATTAGTGAAGCTGAAATTCAAGTCTATGTATTTTTATCTTCAGAATTCATGCTTTTCAATGGCTATGCTACAGATAATTTTGAAAAAGAAAAAACTAAAAATAGAAAATTAACTAATGAGAAAGATATATGAGTAACATCTAAGAAAAAGAAACATGGTTAACAATGAGAGTAGTTTAAATATAACAGTGAAAACAGAAAAAGGGAAAATTTTATGTGGCTCAATTATATAAAATAATGTGTTATTGTGTAACTTTTCATTCTCATAAACTTCAAAGGATATAGGATAAAATTTTGTAATCCTGATAGTGGATTCCTTTAACATTAATTTCTGAGAAATAATCTTGTCTTAAAAATAAAAATGACAAATAATTTGCATAATATAATAGGCTCAGATATAATAAATATGTATTCATTGTTATGTAATTTCCTGATGCAATTGAAACTGATAACTAAGAGCCAAGTTTTCCATTTCTGTACAAATTATTTATAACTCTTGAAGGTATGTGGAAGAATGACCTTGGATTCAAAGATACCCATGCCCTAATCCTCAATACCTGTGATTATGTTACCCAAAGGGATTTTCTAGATCACACTAAGATTAGTACTTTAAAACAGGGAGATTATCCTGGTTTATCTGGGTAAGTCAATCTAATTATATCAACCCTTAGAAGTAGAGTATATTCTTCACCTGGAGACATAAGAGATTCAGGAGAAGTGGGAATCAAGGGGCTTCAAAGCTTGAGAACTCCACCCAGCTTTGCTGGGTTTGACGATGAAGGGATAATGTGACAAAGGAATTTAGGTGACCTTAGAAAGCTAAGAGATTTCTGCTGACCATCTGTAAGGAAATAAGAAATTCAGTATTGCAACTACAAGCAACTTCATACAACCTACAGCTTTAATAAACTCTAATACAGATTCTCCTAGCAAACTTCAAGAAACTCAACCTTGCTGAACAACTCCTTCCCAGTTTTGCGAAACTCTAAGCAGAGGACTTACACTTCTGACTTAGCGGATTTTGAGAAAATGAATGTGTTCTGTTTTCAGCCAATTGCATTTGTGGCTCTGTATTACATTAGCACTGGAAAACTAAAACAATTATTTAATATTTTTATTTTTTTTTAATTTATTTTTTTTTCTTTTAATTTTAGTTTTTTATTTTTTAAATTTTAAAATCTTTAATTCTTACATGCATTCCCAAACATGAACCCACCACCCACCTCCCTCCCCATAACATCTTTCTGGGTCATCCCCATGCACCAGCCCCAAGCATGCTGCATCCTGCGTCAGACATAGACTGGCGATTCAATTCACATGATAGTATACATGTTAGAATGTCATTCTCCCAAATCATCCCACTCTCTCCCTCTCCCTCTGAGTCCAAAAGTCCGTTATACACATCTGTGTCTCTTTCCCTGTCTTGCATACAGGGTCGTCATTGCCATCTTCCTAAATTCCATATATATGTGTTAGTATACTGTATTGGTGTTTTTCTTTCTGGCTTACTTCACTCTGTATAATCGGCTCCAGTTTCATCCATTTCATCAGAACTGATTCAAATGAATTCTTTTTAACAGCTGAGTAATACTCCATTGTGTATATGTACCACAGCTTTCTTATCCAATCTTGAGAAAGAAGAATGGAACTGGAGGAATCAACTTGCCTGACTTCAGGCTCTACTACAAAGCCACAGTCATCAAGACAGTATGGTACTGGCACAAAGACAGACATATAGATCAATGGAACAAAATAGAAAGCCCAGAGATAAATCCACACACATATGGACACCTTATCTTTGACAAAGGAGGCAAGAATATACAATGGACTAAAGACAATCTCTTTAACAAGTGGTGCTGGGAAAACTGGTCAACCACTTGTAAAAGAATGAAACTAGATCACTTTCTAACACCGCACACAAAAATAAACTCAAAATGGATTAAAGATCTAAATGTAAGATCAGAAACTATAAAACTCCTAGAGGAGAACATAGGCAAAACACTCTCAGACATAAATCACAGCAGGATCCTCTATGATCCACCTCCCAGAATTCTGGAAATAAAAGCAAAAATAAACAAATGGGATCTAATTAAAATTAAAAGCTTCTGCACAACAAAGGAAACTATAAGCAAGGTGAAAAGACAGCCTTCTGAATGGGAGAAAATAATAGCAAATGAAGCAACTGACAAACAACTAATCTCAAAAATATACAAGCAACTTATGCAGCTCAACTCCAGAAAAATAAACGACCCAATATTTTTAAAAATAAAAGAAAATGATATGTTTAAATGAAGGCCAAGTAAAATACTTCATATAGTCTATTCTCATGCAAGCTAAATGCTGGGAAAGATTGAATTCAGGAGAGAAGCAGAGGACAGGGGACAAGATGGTTGGATGCATCACTAACTCAGTGGACATGAGTTTAAGGAAACTCCGAGAGATGATGAAGGACAGGGAAGCCTGGTGTGATGCAGTCCATGGGGTCAGAAAGAATCAGACATCACCAAGAAACTGAACAATAAAAACTAATTCATATATCAAAAATTCATCATTTATACAGCTTGTGAGTTTTAGTGTATTCATAAAGTTATGAAACTATGACTGCTATCTAATTCCAGAATATTTTCACCACCTCCAAAGAAACCAACTCCTCATCTTGGTCCTCTCAGGCCCTGGTAACCACCAATAAACTTTCTGTCTCTATGGATATTACTGCTGGGCACATTTCTTACAAATATGTAACCATTGCTTCTGGCTTCTTTCACTTAGCATCACACTTCCGAGTTTAATCTAGGTTGTGGAATGCATCAGGTAGAGAAATAGATGGGTCATATACTAATTTTACAGGTTAAGGCACTTTTCAATTTTAGATCGTCTGCCTAGTGTATTTAGAATTCAGCTCAGTTCAGTTCAGTTGATCAGTCATGTCTGACTCTTTGCGACTCATGAATCGCAGCACGCCAGGCCTCCCTGTTCATCACCAACTCCCAGAGTTCACTCAAACTCATGTCCATCGAGTCAGTGATGCCATCCAGCCATCTCACCCTCTGTCGTCCCCTTCTCCTCCTGCCCCCAATCTATCCCAGCATCAGGGTTTTTTCCAATGAGTCAACTCTTTGCATGAGGTGGCCAAAGTATTGGAGTTTCAGCTTTAGCATTAGTCCTTCCAATGAACACCCAAGAGTGATCTCCTTTAGAATGGACTGGTTGGATCTCCTTGCAGTCCAAGGGACTCTCAAGAGTCTTCTCCAACACCACAGTTCAAAAGCATCAATTCTTTGGTGCTCAGCTTTTTTCACAGTCCAACTCTCAAATCCATACATGACCACTGGAAAAACTGTAGCCTTGACTAGACAGACATTTGTTGGCAAAGTAATGTCCCTGCTTTTTAATATGCTATCTAGGTTGGTCATAACTTTCCTTCCAAGGAGTAAGTGTCATTTAACTTCATGGCTGCAGTCACCATCTGCAGTGATTTTGGAGACCCCAAAAATAAAGTCTGACACTGTTTCCATTGTTTCGCCATTTGTTTCCCATGAAGTGATGGGACCAGATGCCATGATCTTTGTTTTCTGAATGTTGAGCTTTAAGCCAACTTTTTCAGTCTCCCCTTTCACTTTCATCAGAGACTTTTTAGTTCCTCTTCACTTTTTGCCATAAGTGTGGTGTCATCTGCATATCTGAGGTTATTGATATTTCTCCTGGCAATCTTGATTCCAGCTTGTGCTTCTTCCAGCCCAGCGTTTCTCATGATGTACTCTGCATATAAGTTAAATAAGCAGGGTGACAACGTACAGCCTTGACGGCCTCCTTTTCCTATTTGGAACCAGTCTGTTGTTCCAAGTCCAGTTTAACTGTTGCTTCCTGATCTGCATACAGATTTCTCAAGAGGCAGGTAATTTGGTCTGGTATTCCCATCTCTCTCAGAATTTTCCACAGTTTATTGTGATCCACACAGTCAAAGGCTTTGGCATAGTCAATAAAGCAGAAATAGATGTTTTTTTGGAACTCTTGAGTTTTCAATAATCCAGGAGATGTTGGCAATTTTATCTCTGGTTCCTCTGCCTTTTCTAAAACCAGCTTGAACATCTGGAAGTTCAAGGCTCATGGATTGCTGAAGCCTGCCTTGGAGAATTTTGAACATTACTTTACTAGCATATGAGATGACTGCAATTGTGTGGTAGTTTGAGCATTCTTTGGCATTGCCTTTCTTTGGGATTGGAATGAAAACTGACCTTTTCCAGTCCTGTGGACACTGCTGAGTTTTCCAAATTTGCTGGCATACTGAGTGCAGCACTTTCACAGCATCATCTTTTAGGATTTGAAATAGCTCCATTGGAATTCCATCATGCCACTAGCTTTGTTCATAGTGATTGTTTCTAAGGCCCTTTTGACTTCACATTCCAAGACGTCTGGCTCTAGGTGAGTGATCACACCATCGTGATTATCTGGGTCATGAAGATCTTTTTTGTACAGTTCTGTGTTTTCTTGCCACCTCTTCTTAATATCTTCTGCGTCTGTTAGGTCCATACCATTTCTGTCCTTTATCGAGCCCATCTTTGCATGAAATGTTCCCTTGGTATCTCTAATTTTCTTGAAGAGATCTCTAGTCTTTCCCATTCTGTTGTTTTCTTCTATTTCTTTGCAATGATTGCGGAGGAAAGCTTTCTTACCTCTCCTTGGTATTCTTTGTGTAAGATATTAAAGTCTCCAATGATTATTGTGAAATTATCTATTTCTGTTATTAATTTGTACTTCTTGTTAGGTACATATATTTTTATAATATGTCTGTTTTTTCTTTAGTAAAAATTTTGTCTGAAACTATGTCTTGTCTAAGGTTACTTTAGTCATTCCAGTATTATTTCATTACTATTTTCATGGTATAATTTTACATCCTTCCTATACTTTTTTGGTACAATTTTTCTCTTTTCAGCCTATGTTTGTATTTAAATTCAAGTTCAAATCAAATATTTGTCTGTTTTACCTAGTGTATAATTGGCTAAATTTAAAATTTAAATTCATCCTTACAATATTTGTCATCTAATTAGAGTGTTGAATATGTTGACATTTAATCACTTGAGGTAGGATTTATATTGGCCATTTTGCTTTTTTCTGACATATATTTTCATTCTTTTCTTCATTCATTATTGTCATCTTTTATGTTTAATAGTATGTTTTGTACACAACTTGGGGTCTGAACAACAATAACATGTAAGTGAAAGTGGCTCAGCAGTGTCCGACTTTTTGTGACCCCATGGACTATACAGTCCACGGAATTCTCCAGACCAGAATACTGGAGTCGGTAGCCTTTCCCTTCTCCAGGGAACTGCCCAACCCAGGGATACCAACCCAGATCTCCCTCATTGCAGGCAGATGCTGAGCCACAAGGGAAGCCCCAAAATGCTGGAGTGGGTAGCCTATCCCTTCTCCAGGGTTCTTCCTGACCCAGGAACTGAACCAAGGTCTCCCGAATTGCAGGTGGATTCTTTATCAACTGAGCTATCACAGAAGCCCATATGTTTATATATTTTAAAATAAGAAATATTTTTTAGAAAAATTCAGTGACTCCCTTGGGGTTTACAATTAACATATTTTAAAACATCTATTGTATTGTATACTTGATTTACGATGTTGTGTTAATTTCTACCATGCAGCAAAGATATTCAGCTATGCATACATATATATGTGTGTTCTTCTTCACAGTCATTTCCATTATGGTTAATTGTGGGATATTGAATATAGTTGCCTGTTCTATACAGTAAGACTTTGTTGTTTATCCATTCTATAAATAATAGTTTATATCTGCTAATCTTAAATTCCCAAACCATCCTTCCCACCCTTGCCTCCTCCTTGGGCAATTACCATATTAATTTATAAGGATTTAGTCAGGTGATGTCAACTTATTTTGTATATTTTATAAAAACTTTGCTACTATATAGCTCATTCCATCCCAGTATTTTGTATAAATTGTAACTTTGTCTTGCATGCACATCAATACAGATGTGTAATTACTACTTCATGTAGTTGTCTTTTAATATAGGAGAAAGAAGTGTTTCAAACAAAATCCCTGTATACTGACTTTATATATAACTACATAGTTATCTTTACCAGCACTGTTTAGGCTTTCAGGTGGATTTGATTTATATCTATTTTTTTTTTTCATTTTAGCCTAAATAATTCCCTTTATTAGTTCTCAAAAGATAGATCTGCTAATGAAGAATTCTCTTGTTTGCTTATCTGAGGATGGTTTCTTTTTTACTTTTGAATAATTATTTTGAGACATATAGAACTATTGTTTTTTCAGCACTTAGAATACACATTCTGTACTCTTCTAGACTCTTCGGTTGCTAATTAGAAGCAGTTTATAATCATATTGAGGATCCCTCAGTCATTTTTTCTTCATATATTCTTTCTGTCAATTTTCCTTACTCTTGAAACATTCAACATGTCTGTGTTGTCTCTGATAGCCTTAACAGACCTCTGACACTCTGATGACTTTTCTTTTTCTTGTTTCTTTTTCTCTCTCATACTGAGAAATCTCACTCGACCCATCTTTAAGGTTGATAATTCTTTCTTCCACCAGCTCAAATCGGCTGTTAAGTCCTTTTTTTTTCTTTTTTTTTAACAATTACAATGGTTGTGTTTTTAACTCCAGAATTTATATTTTGTTCTTTTTTTATGACTTCTAAATATTTATTGATATTCTCTATTTGGAGAGATATCATTCTCCTAATTTCCTTCAGTTCTTTAGACATAGTTTCTTTTAGCTCTCTGAAAATATTTAAAAGATCTTACTTAATTACCTCTGATAGTGAGTTAAATGTTTGGCTTTCTTTACGAATGGTTCTGGTTGACTGCTTTTATTTTTGCCCTATGCATGGATCATCATTTCTTATTTCTTTGCATGTTTTATAATATTTCATTGAAAATTTCACCTTTTAAATAGTATCATGTGATAATTTTGGAATTCAGAATCTGCTGCTTCCATGTGTTCTTTGTTACTTATTTCCATTGTTGATAATGTGTATTTAGTGATTTTTCTGATCTGATTCTGTATTTTATTGTACAAGGCAATTGAAGTCTCTGCTCACGTTCAGTTCAGTTCAATTCAGTCGCTCAGTAGTGTCCAACTCTTTGCGAACCCATGAATCGCAGCACGCCAGGCCTCCCTGTCCATCACCAATCCCAGAGTTCACTCAGATTCACGTCCATTGAGTCCGTCCGTGATGCCATCCAGCCATCTCATCCTTGGTCGTCCCCTTCTCCTCCTGCCCCCAATCCCTCCCAGCATAAGAGCCTTTTCCAATGAGTTAACTCTTTGCATGAGGCGGCCAAAATACTGGAGTTTCAGCTTTAGCATCACTTCTTCCAAAGAAATCCCAGGGCTGATCTCCTTCAGAATGGACTGGTTGGATCTCCTTGCAGTACAATGGACTCTCAAGAGTCTTCTCCAACACCACAGTTCAAAAGCATCAATTCTTTGGTGCTCAGACTTTTTCACAGTCCAACTCTCACATCCATACATGACTACTGGAAACACCATAGCCTTGACTAGACGGACTTAGTCAGCAAAGTTATGTCTCTGCTTTTGAATATGCTATCTAGATTGGTCATAACCTTTCTTCCAAGGAGTAAGCGTCTTTTAATTTCATGGCTGCAGTCACCTTCTGTAGTGATTTTGGAGCCCAAAAAATAAAGTCTGACACTGTTTCCGCTGTTTCCCCATCTATTTCCCATGAAGTGATGGGACCAGATGCCATGATCTTCATTTTCTGAATGTTGAGCTTTAAGCCAACTTTTTCACTCTCCTCTTTCATTTTCATCAAGAGGCTTCTGAGTTCCTCTTCACTTTCTGCCATAAGGGTGGTGTCTTCTGCATATCTGAAGTTCTTGATATTTCTCCCGGCAATCTTGATTCCAGCTTGTGTTTCTTGCAATCCAGCGTTTCTCATGATGTACTCTGCATAGAAGTTAAATAAGCAGGGTGACAATATACAGCCTTGACATACTCCTTTTCCTATTTGGAACCAGTCTGTTGTTCCACGTCCAGTTCTAACTGTTGCTTCCTGACCTGCATACAGATTTCTCAAGGGGCAGGTCAGGTGGTCTGGTACTCATTCCCATCTCTTTTAGAATTTTCCACAGTTTATTGTGATCCACACAAAGGCTTTGGCATAGTCAATAAAGCAGAAGTAGATGTTTTTCTGGAATTCTCTTGCTTTTTCCATGATGCAGTGGATACTGGCAATTTGATCTCTGGTTCCTCTGCCTTTTCTAAAACCAGCTTGAACATCAGGGAGTTCACGGTTCATGTATTGCTGAAGCCTGGCTTGGAGAATTTTGAGCCTTACTTTTCTAGCATGTGAGATAAATGCAATTGTGTGCTAGTTTGAGCATTCTTTGGCATTGCCTTTCTTTGGGATTGGAATGAAAACATATCTTTTCCAGTCCTGTGGCCACTGCTGAGTTTTCCAAGTTTGCTGGCATATTGAGTGCAGCACTTTTACAGCATCATCTTTCAGGATTTGAAATAGCTCCACTGGAATTCCATCACCTCCGCTAGCTTTGTTCATAGTGATTCTTCCTAAGGCCCACTTGACTTCACATTCCAAGATGTCTGGCTCTAGGTGAGTGATCACACCATCGTGATTATCTGGGTCGTGAAGATCTTTTTTGTACGGTTTTTCTGTGTATTCTTGCCACCTCTTTTTAATATCTTCTGCTTCTGTTAGGTCCCTACCATTTCTGTCCTTTATCGAGCCCATCTTTGCATAAATGTTCCCTTGGTATCTCTAATTTTCTTGAAGATATCTCTAGTCTTTCCCATTCTGTTCTTTTCCTCTATTTCTTTGCATTGATTGCTTAAGAAGGCTTTCTTATCTCTTCTTGCTATTCTTTGGAACTTAGCCTTCAGATGCTTATATTTTTCCTTTTCTCCTTTGCTTTTCGCTTCTCTTCCTTTCACAGCTCTTTGTAAGGCCTCCCCAGAAAGCTATTTTTCTTTTTTGCATTTCTTTTCCATGGGGATGGTCTTGATCCCTGTCTCCTGTACAATGTCATGAACCTCATTCCATAGTTCATCAGGCACTCTATCTATCAGATCTAGGCCCTTAAATCTATTCCTCACTTCCACTGTATAATCATGAGGGATTTGATTTAGATCATACCTGAATGGTCTAGCAATTTTCCCTACTTTCTTCAATTTTAATCTGAATTTGCTAATAAGGAGTTCATGATCTGAGCCACAGTCAGCTGCTGGTCTTGTTTTTGTTGACTGTATAGAGCTTCTCCATCTCTGGCTGCAAAGAAGATAATCAATTTGATTTTGGTGTTTACCATCTGGTGATGTCCATGTGTAGAGTCTTCTCTTGTGTTGTTGGAAGAGGGTGTTTGCTATGACCAGTGCATTTTCTTGGCAAAACTCTATTAGTCTTTGGCCTGCTTCATTCCACATTCCAAGGCCAAATTTGCCTGTTACTCCAGGTGTTTCTTGACTTCCTACTTTTGCATTCCAGTCCCCTATAATAAAAAGACATCTTTTTTGGGTGTTAGTTCTATAAGGTCTTGTAGGTCTTCATAGAACCGTTCAACTTCAGCTTCTTCAGCATTACTGGTTGGGGCACAGACTTGGATTACAGTGATATTGGATGGTTTGCCTTGGAGACAAACAGAGATCATTCTGTTTGTTTTTGTTTTTTTGGTAATTTATTCAATGTAAATTCAAAATGCTTTCAAAGCTGCATTCCCTTATAATTGACAGATATCTCCTCAAATCCTTGGAATCAGTGTCTCCTTACCTTTGAGAACAGCTTTATGGGCATGTGAGGACACATCTTCAAAGCCTAGGCATCTTACAGTGTTGACAGTTTGCTTCCTGCTTAGACTGAGTCTTAGTGTCATCCAGAATTGAAAATTTAGAGCTTTTTTTTTTTTTTTTGTCTTTCCTGAATATGCCACAGTTCTGCTCACCAGCCATAGGCTTATATGTGGGTGATCCAGAATTTTTTCAAAGATTTTCAAAAAGAAATAATGCAGAGATTTTCAAAGCCTTCTATGGAGAGATCATTCCTAAGGTTTCAACTGAACTTTGTGATCAGTTTGTTGCTTGACGCAACTGTTATTATTGTCTCAGGCATCTGTTATGTGAAATAATTACTGTTGCTTACTTTTAACAATGACAAGGGAAAATGTTGTCTAGACTGGACAAGCTTTAACTCTGGTCAAATAAAGAGAAAACTTGCCAGTCTTTATTTTCAAGGGACTTCCAAACAGATTAAATAATGCCAGTTATCTGGGAACTGGGATTTCAAAGACTCCCTTCCCCGGTGCAGATGGTGACTGCAGCCATGAAGTTAAAAGACGCTTGTTCCTTGGAAGAAAAGCTATGACTGACCTAGACAGAAAATTAAAAAGCAGAGGCATTACTTTACCAACAAATATCTGTCTAGTCTGCTAAGCTATGGTTATGGCTTTTCCAGCAGTCATACATGGATGTGAGAGTTGGACTGTAAAGAAAGCTGAGCACTGAAGAATCGATGCTTTTGAACTGTGGTGTTGGAGAAGACTCTTGAGAGTCCCTTGGACTGAAAGGAGATCCAACCAGTCCATCCGAAAAGAAATCAGTCCTGAATATTCATTTGAAGGACTGATGCTGAAGCTGAAATTTCAATACTTTGGACACCTGATGCAAAAAAAAAACTGACTCATTTGTGAAGACCCTGATGCTGGGAAAGATTGAAAGCAGGAGGAGAAGGGGACAACACGGGATGAGGTGGTTGTGGGCATCACAAACTATGGATATGCATTCGAGTAAGCTCTGGGAGTTGATGATGGACAAGGAAGCCTGGCTTGCTGCAGTCCATGGAGTCACAGAGTTGGACACAACTGAGAGACTGAACTGAACTGAACTTTCTCTGGTGGTTCAGTGGTAGCGAATCCATCTGCCAATGTAAGAGACACGAGTTTGATCCCTGCTTTGGGATGATCTCCTGGAGAAGGAAATGGCAACCTACTCTAATATTCTTGCCTGAAAATCCCCATGGACAGAGGAGCCCAGTGGGCTAAAGTCTATGCAATTCCAAAAGAGTCAGAAATGAGTGAGCAACTGAACAACTGTCCCTCCCATATCTATTACATTTCTGGATTTCACTGTAATTATGGCCCTTGGTTTTCAATGCTGCTGTGGAGCTGAGTAGGAGGAGGTAGGAACTGGGTAAGGTAAAACACCACACAACTCACTATTTACATATTCTGTGATTCAGCTTTATTGAATAAAGCTCCCTTGATTGATGCAAGTTTTGATTAACTTCCAGAATTCTGAAAAAGTTGTTAAACAATCTTTTCTTTCTTTCTTTTTTTTTTTTTTTTGTTGTTGTTTTATCAAGGAGAGGATTTTCAGAGATACGTCTCCATTCACATGCTCAGGGTATATTTTAGACGTCTGTATTCTTAAAGAAAATGTATTTAGTAAAGAGAAAATAAATTACAAAAACTTTTCTTCAAATATTAAAATAAGTATAGTGAACTAAATTTAAAGAAAGAAGAAGAAACAGATTAAGGGAAAAATACAATTAAATAAACAGAGCATAAAAGTACTCTCTCATTTAAATCTTATAATAGTAGAAATTTATTTTTTAATGTAAATGCAGAATGCTGTCAAATCTCCATTACCTGGTAGGGTGGCAACCTGAGTACTAGCTTTTTCCCAATGAAAGTGTTTTAAAATATTCAGTTTTTGTCATCACCACTTTCACACACATAACACTCACCCTATAGGGTATATGGTTAGAGAGAAAGTACAGATTCTTTCCAAACCAACTTCAAAGAAAAACTATACCAATTAGTTTCTGACCTTTGCATAAAATTTTGGGCTTTTTTTTTTTTTAATATCCTGTCATTATTCAAAAACACAGCAAGCGACAGGATAATGATGAAATTGATTAAAGTCTAAGTAAATTGTCCCTCAGGATAATAGCCAATTGCATTTAATTTTGAGATTAAATTCTTAACAAATTTAATGCCAGCAATATTTAGAATACAGTTATTAACTTACACTAAAGTATAGCCCGTAGATTCCAAATTTTAAATGTCAAGTACTTTTTGTATCTCTCAGTGACTGAAAAAAGAAAAAAAAAAACTCAGAGGAGTTATCATTTAATAATTTCATAGTTCTTTTGTGAACTCTATTTTAATTACAAACTCTTCTGTGCTTCATAAAATTCTATAATATTGACCTAACACAAGAGCGCTGTCAGATACTTCTCCTGCAAAGATGGCTTTAGTTGAAATCAGCCGAGAATTGCAATTCAAGTTCTGCAACATGGTGAGCCACATACAAGTTCTTAACAAAATAGGAGAAATTTTATATAAAAATAAAGGCAGTCAAGAGAGCCATAGTATCAGAAGAGTCCATGGTTTTTCACTGGATGATTCCTTGCCAGGAAAGAAGAGGAGTCTCTTTTCTTTCTGTTGGATTCTACTATTGCTGCAGAGTGAGGAGCTCCCACTTTGGGTCTGACCAATTATATTTAATTGATGTTTCTGTTTATTTTACATTTCCCCCCTTTGATCAAGATGTTTATCTGAAAACATCACTGATAGGGGCTCTGTGACAACTTAGAGGTGTGGGATGGGGAAGGAGATGGGAAGAGACATATGTATACCTATGGCTGATTCATCTTGATGTTTGGCAGAAACCAACATAATTCTATTAAGCAATTATCCTTCAACTAAAAAATAAATAATTATAAAAAAGAGTCTGGTTTTTTACTTTCAGAGGATTTTTATTCCTCAGTGCCAGGAAGAAAGTTTCCTGAGTATAGTATCTCATGCTGGAAAGAAAGTGCACAGATTGGAAACTTATTAAGATCACATTAAAGTAATAGGCAGAAGTAAGAGAGAGAATATTTAAGCATTTTTTATCTGAAATCTATATGTTATCTACACCACTGGCATTGGAGGTCATCTGAATTTCAATGTCATCATCAAATTTTGCAATAAATTTCCAACAGGTTTGGTCTGGATATCTTGGGAAAGCTGTTTCAGAAGATTTCTTGGAATCAAAGATTTTTCAACATTCCAAAATCATGCACTATTCTGAAAGCATATCTAATATCAGTGTAAATATTGACAGTTTTGCCTTTGGCTAAAGTACAAACTTATATAAGAGCACATAATTCATCCTGTTGAAACTAAGTAGTTATAGGCAAAGATACTGCCTCAACAACACCAAATGAAATTGTAATAGAACACTCAACACGTTATTTGCTGCCATCACCTTTTAAATACAAATGGATGGAGGAGGCTGGTGGGCTGCAGTCCATGGGATCACTAAGAGTCAGACATGACTGAAAGACTTCACTTGCATTTTTCCCTTTCATGCATTGGAGAAGGAAATGGCACCCCACTCCAGTGTTCTTCCCTGGAGAACCCCAGGGACGGGAAAGCCTAGTGGGCTACGGTCTATGGGGTCGCACAGAGTCGGACACGACTGAAGCGACTTAGCAGCAGCAGCAGCAACATTCATAAACTATGAGAAGTCAACATTGCTGCTGCTATTCAGTTGCTGTCATGTCCAACCCGGTGACCCCATGAACTGTGGTATGCCAGGCTTCCCTATCCTTCACTATCTCCTGGAGTTTGCTCAGATTCCTGTCCACTGAGTCAGTGATGCTATCCTTTGCCACCACTTCTGCTTTTGCCTTTAATCTTTCCTGGCATCAGGTTCTTTTCTAATGAGTCATCTCTTTGCATCAGGTGGCCAAAGTATTGGACGTCAGCTTCAGCATGAGTCCTTACAATAAATATTCTGGGTTGATTTCCTTTAAGATTGAGTAGTTTGATCACCAAGAAATTCTCAAACGTCTTCTCTAGCACCCAAACTGCAAAACATCAGTTCTTCTGCACTCAGCCTTCTTTAGGGTTCATCTCTCACACCCATACATGACCACTGGAAAAACCATAGGTTTGACTATATGGACCTTTGCTGGAAAAGGTCTCTGCTTTTTAATGTGCTGTCTAGGTTTGACATAGCTTTTCTTCCAAGGAGCAAGAATTTTTAATTTCATGGCAGCACTCACCATCTGTAGTGATTTTAGAGCCCCCAAAAAGAAAATCTGTCACAGTTTCTACATTTCCCCATCTATCTGCCATGAAGTGATGGGACCAGACACTACCTTTGTTTGTTTTTTAAATGTTGAGTTTTAAGCCAGATTCTTCCCCCAGTACCCCCTGGAATTCTCTCTCTCTCTCTTTTTTCCCCCTATAATCTAACCAATATTGGCAATTTGATCTCTTTTTCCCCTGGATTTTCCTAAATCCAGCTTGTACATCTGGAAGTTCTCAGTTCACATAGTACTGAAGCATATCTGGAAGTTTTACCTTGCTAACATGTGAAATGAATACAGTTGCATTGTAGTTTGAACCTTCTCTGGCATTGCCTTTCTTTGACATTGGAATGAAAACCAACCTTTTCCAGCCCTGTGGCCACTGCTGAATTTTCCAAATTTATTGACATTACTAAATGGAATTTCCTGTAGAATATAAAGCAGAGTCAGGAAGTAATCAGTCAGTATTAAGTAGTTGTGAGGGGCTTTGCCCATGACAGAGCGGAGAACAATTGTTGAGTTAAGGTTCAGTTCAGTTCAGTCGCTCAGTCATGTCCGACTCTTTGCGAGCCCATGAATCGCAGCATGCCAGGCCTCCCTGTCCATCACCAACTCCCAGAGTTTATCCAAATTCATGTCCATCGAGTTGGTGATGCCATCCAGCCATCTCATCCTCTGTCGTCCCCTTCTCCTCCTGCCCCCAATCCCTCCCAGCATCAAGGTCTTTTCAAGTGAGCCAGCTCTTCACATGAGGTGGCCAAAGCATTGGAGTTTCAGCTTCAGCATCAGTCCTTCCAGTGAACACCCAGGACTGATCTCCTTTAGGAGTTAAGGTTATTGCAACATAAATGTTATGTGAGAAGAAAACAGTAGCAAAAGGACTACACACATGGTGAGAAAGCTGAGAAGAAATGTGTGTGGTGAAACTTCAGGAAATCTTCCATTGTATGAGATAAAAAAATTAAAGGAGATCTCACACTAATTTTCTTAATAGCTTTAACCAAAATAAGTATCCATAATAACTCTAAGCAAGGAGGGTATATTCCCATGTCACAGGATCTAGTTCCTAGCTCTAACACCCTATGAGCCCACAGTGGCCCCAGGTTATTTAGGGAACTACTTCAAGGGCATTTAATTTCTTTTTATATTCAAAAAGGAAAAGGGGAATCCTTAACTGGGATGTCCAAAGGAGGTGAGTACTTCAAGCTTTCCTTTCAGACCTTGAAGGCTATGTCATCCAGATCTTCGTAAAACTGGACTGGAGTTGCTATTGTTTAGTTTAAGATATAGAGATCTGACAATAAGAGAGACATGTTAAATCCAATTTTGGCAGTAACAAACTCGCCTGAGAGTACCTGACAGTGGCATTTATGTGTGTGTTCTGAATCTAGGTGTAGCTCTTATCTCGATATTAGATGCCCTAAAGGTTGAACCTGAGTTTGGGCAAGCTGCAGTTTTTCTCTGATGACTTTATCTCCCTTTAAGGTTAATGTCTCTTCACGACTGTTTTCTGATGAAGACCTTTGAGGAGAACAAAGTAGATGATCCACATATTGCAACAACATAGGGCCTCTGGGGAAATTTATATCATCCATATCAGCCTTCAAGATTTGTTAGAAATAAGGACTTGCTGCAAAACCCTGAAGCATTGCTATCTAAGTGAAGACAAAAGGCACTGGCTAGCTTCATCAACTGGATTACTAAATAATGCAATGCATAAATCAATTACACTTGGAGAACTTACTTTAGTGGGAATAGATGTTAGAACATCTATTATAACATAGATGTTAGTAACTAATGTAGGATTAGTAACAGAATGTCGAGAGAGAGATTGTTATTTATTGCTTGGAAATCCTGGACAAACCTCCTCATTTGACTCTTTGGTTTTCTCCTGGCTAAAGGATAGTATTATGGGGGGGGGGGGGGCTGTGTAAGGGAAAATGAAGTCTTGAGCCTTGTAATATTTTATTAAGAGATTTATACCTTGAAGGATATTAAAAATGTATTACTTAGAGTATATCAGTTCATTCTAGGGTGAGGTCTTAGTGGGACTATTTGAAACTTGAAGGAAGTTGCACTGTGAATTTTGTCAATATCTGTTGGCGATTTTGCCCTTGAGAAAGGTGATAGCTGACTCAATATGGACAAAGAATTAGTGCTTTCAGAATCAGCTTTAGTACTGTTATTGATGGAACAAATAAAGAGCATCAAAAGTCATTTAATTCACCTGGTTGGTGACTTGGATGACTACCATCAAATTCTAGAACTTTTTTTCTTTATTTGGGTGTATTTCTTTCATAACACTGCTATAAGAAGTCTCAGCAAATTAAGTGGTTAGGGGCAGATGAATTAAGGAGCAAAGAGTATGTATCTCTCAAAGGGCATAAATAAAAGAGCATTGTTTTTGAGAAACCTCTTTAGTTCATTAGAGATCCTCAATACTTTAACTGTTTCAGTACTTTGAGTCAGGGGCTGTTTTATAATTGTGGGGTGAGCACCAAGACTTTTTTGTTCTTTGCTTGTTTGTCTCAGTGCATTTTAAAATCTTATTTTACAGAAAGACAATCTTAGACTCCTCAAAATATCAATTGAAATAAGCACTTTACTCAGTTCTGGAAATTTTTGAGCTATTGTAATCCAGTTGAAAAGGAAATTAAATTGGGGGATTTCAAAAGATCCTCATGATGGCCATTGATAGTCTAAATTGCTGTTGGTCAGATTGGTTAGCTACAAATACCTATGAGGAAGGATGGTGGTTTTTAAATATAAAACTGATAAGACACTCTGCAGAGGGACGTGCTAAATATATTTAGAATATTGGAATCTCATTTCTCAGAGGTTTTTCTCTAGAGGAAATCACCATTTTCTAATAGATGAAACAATTTTCAGCACAAACAGCTTTTTCAAACAGGTTGCAAACCTGAGTACCAGAAAGTTAAAAAGACAAAACAAAACACAGCTTGGTCCTAGAGGAGAAAGGTTGAAGGCATTTTCAGCCATTTTCCAGAGAATGCACCCTTCAAAGGATTAGGTCAAAGTCTGAAACAGCACAGTTTTATTTAAAGCAGTCTCTTCCAGAGTTATTGGACCAAAGGCATTTCCAGACAGCTTCAGTTGAAACAGTTTGAACTCAAGATTGGACCAAATCACCAAATGAGAACTTATATACAAAATAAGGCCTTAACCAGAAAAATAAAAGTTTTAAACAGATCCCAAAGAAAGCCTGCATGCGTTCTCAGTCTTCCAACTTTTTGTGACCCCAGGGACTGTAGACAGCCAGGCTCTTCTGTCCATGGGATTCTCCAGGCAAGAATACTGGACTGGGTAGCCATTCCCTTCTCCAAGGGATCTCCCCAGTCCAGGGACTGAACATGGGTCTTCCACAATGCAGGCAGATTCTCATCTGAGCCACCAGGGAAATAAAGCCTGGAGAGGTTCAAATGCAAAAAAAGCTATGAGCTCAGATCCAGGAGAAAGAAGAACCTTTAACCCCCAAGATTGACCAAAAATGTGTGAATGACAGTAGGGTCTATTATGAGCATCAAACCCTTACTCACCAACTCTGGAGACTTAATGAGTATTCTCTGCTCTCTGTACAAGCCACCATATATTGACCTCAAACAAATAGACTGCAAAACATTTCTCCAGCAAAGATGATTTATTGGGGATCAGTGGATAATTGCAGCTTGGAGTCTGCAAACATGTGAAGCCATGTGCAAGTTCTCACATGCCAAGTGAAGGACACATTGGTAGAGGGGAAATAAAGTTGGGAGGGCTATAGCAAATAGAGAGTCCATGGCTTTTCACTGGATGAGTTCAACCGGAAAAGAAGGGGAATCTTCTTCCCATTGTTCTGTTTTTGTCTCAGCATGTGAGGGCTTGCCCTTCTGGTCTCCCAACTCAGTTTGCTTGAGCTTTCTGTTTACAAATTACACAAAGTGATATTTAATATAGTGTCTTCATGACAGTCAAAATAAGGGACAAATATTTAAATATCTTCAATTTCATTTTGTTTTCAAGTCCTTGTACTTCTATACCCTCTATTTCTGAGCATACTAACAAAGAGATTTGTTTATTTATGCTTCACATTGTTCCAGCATCAATAAGTAGGATGTTGTAAAAGTGTTCTTTGTGCAAGTCAGTTTCACATAATACAATGTCATATGAAGTGTGGTCTACCTATTCTGATTGGCAGACCTACTTTAAATACTTAATCTTCATTTTATTTACTTATTATTTATTTTTTTTTAGTTTTTTTTTATTTTTTAAATTTTAAAATCTTTAATTCTTACATGCGTTCCCAAACATGGACCCCCCTCCCACCGCCCTCCCCATAACATCTCTCTGGGTCATCCCCATGCACCAGCCCCAAGCATGCTGTATCTGGCATCAGACATAGACTGGCGATTCAATTCTTACATGATAGTATACATGTTAGAATGCCATTCTCCTTCATTTTAGTAGACATAAATTATATTTGACGTCTTTGATAAACAGTCTTTCCCTCTGTACAATGCCAATGATTCTACCTCTGTTCCTGTTACTATGGGAATGGAAAAGTTACCTCTTCTCTATGAGAGAGTCTTCTCTACTGCCTCATACTTGTCAAAAAATTTTATTAGAATTATCTTTTTTTTCCCCTAACTCTCCAAACTAAGCTGCTTATTTGAATTTTATTTCATGTTTTCTATCAGCCATTTTTGCTAATGTAGCCTAACATAAATGAATACTCAAGAAATTTTAGCAGCAACCCTGTCATTAGTTATTATTACTATCCTGACTTTAGAGGTACGAAACCTGAAGTACAGAGAATCTTGATAACTTGCTCTGGGAGGCACACCTTGTAAGTAGTGGAGGCTGGAGTTCACCCAAGGCAATTTAAACAAATATGATTTATTTTCCTATTATAAATACAAACCATAAAAAAAAAAACTGCAGTGTTCTTTTGGAGATCAATGTTAGATGAGAAAACAACAACAACAACAACATTATTATGAAAGTAAGATAATAAGTGTAGGTGTTGGGGATTAAGTGCAAACCTAGGGATTCAGCACAAGGACTGAAAACACCCAGGGAAACAGACTCTTGGAGGGTACAAACAAAACCTTGTGCACAACAAGACCCAAGAGAAAGGAGCCTTGATCCCACAAAAGACTGAGCCAGACTTGCAGGTGAGTGCTAGGAGTCTCCAGAGAGGTGTGGGTCAACAGTGGCCTGTTGCAGGGTTAGGGGCACTGATTACAACAGTTCTGAACCCCATGGTGTGCTGGCATAAGTCGTTTTGAAGGAGGTTGCAGTTACCTCCATTACTCCTACCATAGTTTGACATCAGGCCAAACTACAGGGAGGGGACAAAGCTCAACCCATCAGCAGAACGTTGGATTAAAGATGTACTAACCATGGCCTTGCCCACCAGAGCAAGACCCAGTTTTACTCACAGTCAGTCCCTCCCACGAGGAAGTTTCCACAAGCCTTTTACTCTGATCCATCAGAGGGTAGACAGAATGAAAACCACAATCACAGGAAACTAACCTAACTGAAAACATGTATCACAGCCTTGTTTAACTGATGAAATTATGAGCCATGCCATGTAGGGCCACCCAAGACAGACGAGGCATGGTGGAGAGTTCGGACAAAATGTGATCCACTGAAGAAGGGAATGGCAAACCACATCAGCATTCTTGCATTGAGAACCCCATGAACAATATGAACAGGCCAAAAAATACGACACTGAAAGATGAACTCCCCAAGTTGATAGATGCCCAATATGCTACTGGAGAAGAGCAGAGAAAGAGCTCCAGAAAGCATGAAGAGGCTGAGCCAAAGAGAAAACAGCATCCAGTTGTGGATGTGTCTAGTGGTGAAAGCAAAGTCCAATGCTGTAAAGAACAGTATTTCACAGGAACCTGGAATGTTAGGTCCATGAATCAAGGTAAATTGGAAGTGGTCAAACAAGGGATGGCAAGAGTGAATATAGACATTTTAGGAATCAGTGAACTAAAATGGACATGAATGGGTGAATTTAATTTAGTTGGCCATTATATCTACTACCATGGACAAGAATCCTTTACATGAAATGGAGAAGCTGTCATAGTCAAGAAGAGTCCAAAGCACAGTACTTAGGTGTGATCTTAAAAATGACAGAATGATATCTGTTCATTTCCAAGACAAATTATTCAATATCAAAGTAATCCAAGTCTATGCCCTAACCAATAAAGCCAAAGAAGCTGAAGTTGAATTGTTCAATGAAGACCTATTAGAGAAGGCAATGGCACCCCACTCCAGTACTCTTGCCTGGAAAATCCCATGGATGGAGGAGCCTGGTGGGCTGCAGTCCATGGGATCGCTAAGAGTCGGACACAACTGAATGACTTCACTTCCACTTTTCACTTTCATTCATTGGAGAAGGAAATGGCAACCCACTCCAGTATTCTCGCCTAGAGAATCCCAGGGATGGGGGAGCCTGGTGGGCTGCTGTCTATGGGGTTGCACAGAGTCAGACACGACTGAAGCGACTTAGCAGCAGCAGCAACAGCATGAAGGTCTTATAAGACCTTCTGGAACTAACACCAATATATATATGTATGTCTTTTTCATCATAAGGAAATGGAGTGCAAAAGTAGGAAGTCAAGAGATACCTCAAGTAACATGCAAGCTTGGCCTTGAAGTACAAAACAAGGCATGGCAAAAAGGCTAACAGAATTTTGCCAAGAGTACTCACTGGTTATAGCAAACACCCTCTTCCAACAACACAAGAGACAACTCTACACATTGATATCACTGGATGGCCAATAACAGAAATCAGATTGACTGTATTCCCTGCAGCCAAAGATAGAAAAGCTCTATGCAGACAGCACAAACAAGACCGGGAGCTGACTTACATTGAAGAAAGTAGGGAAAACCACTAGACCATTCAGATATGACCTGAATCAAAATCCTTACGATTAATTAGTGGAAGTGACAAATAGATTCAAGGGATTAGACCTGATAGACAGAGTGCCTGAACAAATATGGACAAAGATTCATAACATTGTACATGAGGCCATGATCAAATCCACAACCAAGGAAACATAAATGCAAAACAGGCAAAATGGTTGTCTGAGGAGGCCTTGCAAATAGCTGAGAAAAGAAGAGAAGCAAAAGGCAAGGGTAAAAAGGGAAGTTATATCCATCTGAATGTAGAGTTCCAAAGAACAGAAAGGGGATAAAAGAAAGCTTTCCTCAGTGATCAATGCAAAAAATAGAGGAAAACAATAGAATGGGAAAGACTAGAGATCTCTTCAAGAAAATTAGAGATACCAAGGGAACATTTCATACAAAGAGGCACAATAAAGGACAGAAAAGGTATGGACCTAACAGAAGCAGAAGATATTAAGAAGAGGTGCAAGAATACACAGAAGAGCTATACAAAAAATATCTTAATGACCCAGATAACCACAATGGTGTGATCACTCACCAAAAGCCAGACATCTTGGAGTGTGAAGTTAAGTGAGTCTCACTACAAACAAAGCTAGTGGAGGTGATGAAATTCCAGTTGAGCTATTTCATGCCTAAAAGATGATCTGTAAAAGTGTTGCACTCAATATGCCAGCAAATCTGGAAAACTCATCAGTGGCCACAGGACTGGAAAAGGTTAGTTTTCATTCCAATCCCAAATAAGGGCAATGCCAAACAATGTTCAAACTACTGCACAATTTCACTCATTTCACATGCTAACAGAGAAATGCTCAAAACTCTCTCTGCCAGGCTTCAACAGTACATGAATTGAGAACTTCCAAATGGAAAAGCTGGATTTAGAAAAGACAGAAGAACTAGAGATCAAATTGTCAACATCTGTTGTATCATAGAAAAAGGAAGAAAGTTCCAGAAAAACATCTACTTCTGCTTTATTGACTATGCCAAAGCCTTTGACTGTGTGGATCACAACAAACTGTGGAAAATTCTGAAAGAGATGGGAATACCAGACCACCTGACCTGCCTCCTCAGAAAATTGCATGCAGCCCAAGAAGCAACAGTTAGAACTGAACATGGAACAACATACTTCTTCCAAGATGGGAAAAATGTATATCAAGGCTATATATTGTCACCCTGCTTATTTAAATTATATGCAGAGTACCTTGGGGTTCCCTGATAGTTCAGTTGGTAAAGAATCAACCTGCAGTGCCAGAGACCCCAGTTCGATTCCTGGGTTGGGAAGACCCCTTGGAGAAGGGATAGGTTACCCACTTCGGTATTCCTGGGCTTGCATTGTGGCTCAGCTCATAAAGAATCCACCTGCACTGCGGGAGACCTAGGTTTACTCCCTGAATTGGGAAGATGCCCTGAAGAATGGAAAGGCTTTGGAATGCTGTACTGGATGAAGCACAGTCTGGAATCAAGTTTTCTGGGTGAAATATCAATAACCTCAGATATGCAGATGAAAACAACCCTTATGGCAGAAAGCAAAGAGGAACTAAAGAGCCTCTTGATGAAAGTGAAAGAGGAGAGTCAAAAAACTGGCTTAAAACTCAACAATAAAAAAACTAAGATCATGGCATCTGGTCCCATCACCTCATGGCAAATAGTTTGGAAAACAATGGAAAAAGTGACAGACTTATTTTCCTGTGCTCCAACATCACTGCAAATGGTGACTGCAGCCATAAAATTAAAAGATGCTTACTCCTTGTAAGAAAAGCTATGACAAGCCTGTTTAACAGACAGCATATTAAAAAGCAGAGACATGACTTTGGTGACAAAGGTCTGTCTAATCTAAGCTATGGTTTCTTCAGTAGTCATGTATGGATGTGAGAGTTGGACCATTAAGAAGTCTGAGAACCGAAGAATTGATGGTTTTGAACTGTGGTTTTGGAGAAGACTCTTGAGAGTCCTTTGGACTGCAAGGAGATCAAACTAGTCAATCCTAAAGGAAATCAGTCCTGAATATTCGCTGGATGGACTGATAGTGAAGTTGTAGCTCCAATACTTTGGCCACATGATGCAAAGAGCTGACTAGTATAAAAGACTCTGATACTGGGGAAGACTGAAGGAAAGAGGAGACGGGAATGACAGAAGACCAGATGGTTAGATGGCATCACCGACCTAATGAACATTCGTTTGAGCAAGCTCCAGGAGAAGGTGAAGCATAGCGAAGCCTGGCATGCTGCAATCACTCTTTGCAGTCACAAAGAGTGGAACATGACTGAGAGACTGAACAACAATATGTAGTCAAGGCAGAGAAGACATTACTGAATAAGTGGAGTAAATGACAGTCAGGTCAAAGCTTGAAGAAAGCACAGATATCTGAAGGAATAAGTTTTTTTCAGGCACAAAGATTCTACGCAGGCTGAAAATTCTAAAGGAACGAGGGCAGTGTTGGTGAAGCCAGGTTAGCCCTAGTGACATGAATATGCTCATCCTTGACATTGCCAATATGGAAATCTTGATTACATAGTAAAACCTTCTCTACCTCCACCTCTTCATCTTGATGTTTCATCTCTCCTGTTGCTCCAATCAATAAGATTGTTTACTGTCACTTCCCTTCTTTTCCTTATAAACATAGACATTGCATCAAGAAATCTTGTTTACTTTTAAAATACTCCAGGAATCCACTTATTCTCCCACTTCCTCCACCACTACTTCACCTACCACCAGTTCAGTGATTCTCTACAGTTGGCCCAAAGCATAGGTCAACGTGGTCCTATTAAAATATGTATGAAATCTGATGCTACACTTCTCAAAACCTGCAATAGCTCTTTACTGAATTCAAAGATAAATCTGAGAATTTTCTCTTGGCACTGTTGTGTTCTGCTAGTGATTATTTGCTCTCTATCCTATCATTAGTATCATGTGCATAAATTCACATGTGTCAAATTAGCTACAGGTTTCTTTAGCCCCAATATCAAAAACCTTAGACTAAAAACTCGCTAATCCACATTATGACTACTAGCATCCTTGTTCCAATCAAGTATGGGTCATGGGATTTGAAACACATAAAACACAACTCCTAAATGAACTTAATGAAGAGACATAAAATAATCCAGAAATTAGAAGAAGAGTGGTTATCTGTGCAGAAAATCCAGAATATATCTTCTCTAACCTAATGTTAATTATAGTCCACTATCTGATTCATCCATATAAAGAAAAATGCCATTTATATTCTTATCAGTGTTACTCACAATCTATTTTGCTTTCCACTGTGGACTGACTTACTACAGTTAAATTACATTTGGACTCAGAATGTTTATCACCTATCAGTTTTTTCTTTTGGTGCCTATCATTTTATAAGTGCACTTTAACTGAATTAGTTATAACATTGGGAGAATAACTGACTACATTTTATTTCTTTTCCTAACATGGCAAAAATTGTGTTTATTCATATCTATTTGTAATGATTCAGTTCAGTTCAGTTCAGTTCAGTCAGTCATGTCTGACTCTTTGCGACCCCATGAATTACAGCATGCCAGGCCTCCCTGTTCATCACCATCTCCCAGAGTTCACTCAGACCCATGTCCATCGAGTCCGTGATGCCATCCAGCCATCTCATCCTGGGTGGTCCCCTCATCCTCCTGCCCCCAATCCTTCCCAGCATCAGAGTCTTTTCGAATGAGTCAACTCTTTGCATGAGGTGGCCAAGGTACTGGAGTTTCAGCTTTAGCATCATTCCTGCCAAAGAAATCTCAGGGTTGATCTCCTTCAGGATGGACTGGGTGGATCTCCTTGCAGTCCAAGGGACTCTCAAGAGTCTTCTCCAACACCACAGTTCAAAAGCATCAATTCTCCGGCGCTCAGCCTTCTTCACAGTCCAACTCTCGCATCCATACATGACCACAGGAAAAACCATAGCCTTGACTAGACGGACCTTAGTCGGCAAAGTAATGTCTCTGCTTTTGAATATGCTGTCTAGGTTGTCATAAATTTTCATACAAGGAGTAAGCATCTTTTAACTCCATGGCTGCAGTCACCATCTGCAGTGATTTTGGAGCCCAAAAAAATAAGGTCTGACACTGTTTCCACTGTTTCTCCATCTATTTCCCACGAAGTGATGGGACCGGATGCCAGGATCTTCATTCTCTGAATGTTGAGCTTTAAGCCAACTTTTTCACTTTCCTCTTTCACTTTCATCAAGAGGCTTTTTAGCTCCTCTTCACTTTCTGCCATAAGGGTGGTGTCATCTGCATATCTGAGGTTATTGATATTTCTCCCGGCAATCTTGATTCCAGCTTGTGTTTCTTCCAGACCAGCGTTTCTCATGATGTACTCTGCATATAAATTAAATAAGCAGGGTGACAATATACAACCTTGATGTACTCTTTTTCCTATTTGGAACCGGTCTGTTGTTCCATGTCCAGTTCTAACTGTTGCTTCCTGACCTACATACAGATTTCTCAAGAGGCAGGTTAGGTGGTCTGGTATTCCCATCTCTTTCAGAATTTTCTACAGTTTATTGTGATCCACACAGTCAAAGGCTTGGGGAAAGTCAATAAAGCAGAAGTAGATGTTTTTCTGGAACTCTCTTGATTTTTCCATGATCCAGCAAATGTTTGCAATTTGATCTCTGGTTCCTCTGCCTTTTCTAAAACCAGCTTGAACATCAGGGGGGTCACGGTTCACATATTGCTGAAGCCTGGCTTGGAGAATTTTGAGCATTTCTTTACTAACATGTGAGATGAGTGCAATTGTGCGGTATTTTGAGCATTCTTTGGCATTGGCTTTCTTTGGGATTGGAATGAAAACTGACCTTTTCCAGGCCGGTGGCCACTGCTGAGTTTTCCAAATTTGCTGGCATATTGAGTGCAGCACTTTCACAACATCATCTTTCAGGATTTGAAACAGCTCAACTGGAATTCCATCACCTCCACTAGCTTTGTTCGTAGTGATGCTTTCTAAGGTCCACTTGACTTCACATTCCAAGATGTCTGGCTCTAGATTAATAAAGACTAAATAAAATAACACAAATTTTGCATATCTTTCAAAGCTTAACTATCATTTTTAATCAAATCATGTGTAATAGTCATGCTTATAATATTGCTCATCTTCCCATATCAATCCCAAATTCAGTAGGCTTTAATGTAAAGTATAAATATATAGCAATATATATTTTAAATGAAATGTTACTTTTTCATTCTTTGTACACTGATTTTTTTGACTCATATAGGTTGAAAGCATTCCAGAGATTCTTCTTTTCTGTTGATTCCTTCTGTTTGTTTTCTCTCTGTGCTCCTCAGCTCTACACTGTATCCCTTACTGTCTGATTACTGAATGACTATATCCATATATACCTTAAGGTTCATTTAAAATAATTAAATGTGCAACTTTCTGACAGCAGCTCTTCTCTGCTTTTCTATCTTGAATACCTTAACTTTTTTCTACTTTTGTCCTTCCTCAGTGTTTTCATTTATAACTGAGACAAACTCTTCAGAATTTTGACTAATAATAGGGAGCAGAAAATTCAGGTCATATCATATTCACAATCTTCAGGTCTTTTTGGCCTGTTCTTTTTATTACTGTTTTTCTGTCTAGCTTCTGTGTGGCTGATCCTCTCCCAAGCCTATGGACTGAGTGTTTGAATTGCTATTATGTTTCCTGGAGGCATTCACTCTTCTCCAGCGAGTCTCATTTGTTTCTCTCAACAACCCTTGAAGGTAGACAAGGTAGGCAGTATTAATCACAAGTGAAGTCTGAAGTAGTGGTTGGAGAGATTGAGGCACTGAAAGTTCATGAATAGGCAGAAGAAATGATGTAATCATGTTTTAAGTCTTCTTCTTAAATGACAATGAATGGCATGCTAGGAATAATATCTGATAAGATCTGGCAACCAACAACCAAAATGGTTTACTTGAGAGAGAAGACTGAACAGCCTGTTAGTGTAAGGATTCAAATCCAGTTCATTTCAAATCCAAAACACACACTGTTTTTGCTACATGAGTTATTACAGTTAGATGGTCTTGGCAGCCATAGAAATAAATATATCTTGACACACACTAATCATGATTTTATAGAGGAGGGGTAGATGCAGTGGGCACTCATGGCTCATTAAAGTCTTGAAATCATCCAGAATATCTCACATGCACTACCAAAACATTATTTTGTTGTTCTACCCTGCCCTGGTGAAAATGAAAAATTGCTAAACTCTGTCTTACTCAGTTCTTTAGGTGATTGTCAATTTTATTGGATTTTGAAAATAAATGCTCAAGTTAAAAATATTATCCTGAGTGCTGTGTTTGTGTATGCCTATATGTGTGAATATGACTAAAACCAGGGAGGGTGCCTTTAATGCCAACTTCCCTGATGTATCTATTTAATATTAATGTCCTTTCTTGATCATAATAGAGACTTTATTTGTGAATGAGACATTAACTTTAGGAGTATGCTAGAGTAAGGGTCAGAAAAATGTTGTTGACTTTTAATCATGATCATCTCCTCCTTAATATTGTTTATCCCCTACATTATATTTTGTGTGTAGTCTGTTTGATTTGTCATTATGTATTAAAACTCTCCTTTGTAATTTGGAAACAGCAACATATATAAAATATGTAGTTCACTGGCAATTTTTAAGTTCTCCAATACATCTGTAATTAACTTCTTATGGCCATAGTTTGAGATACACTGACATGAGTCTTTGAATAAAATGTCAGATCCACACTGGATTTTAAGCATTCACCATCAGTGTCTCTTCAGGAGTCTGAGTATGTGACATACAAAAAGTAATACAGAGATCAGAGTACACAAAACTGTAGAAACACACAAGGAAGTACCAAGAGAAAACAACAAGCAGTAGAAGCAGTAGTCATGAGGCAAAGCAGTCTTGAGCAAACGGTAACGACATTACAAGTAGATGAAATTACTCAGTTTAAAAAGACTTCACATGAGCATACATGAGATGTGTATGCAAAAATAGAACAGTTGAATGTCATGAAGGCAGAGCTAGAGTAAAGAACGAAGTATATGTACTGGCAAGAGACAAGTTAAACAGGAAAGGGTGTTGTATATTAACTGGGGACATAGGCTCCTTGACTTTGAACCCTACAGCCTCCATTCAGTTGAGTTCAGTTCAGTGGCTCAGTCGTGTCCGACTCTTTGCGACCCCATGAATCGCAGCACTCCAGTCCTCCCTGTTCATCACCATCTCCCAGAGTTCGCTCAGACTCATGTCCATCGAGTCCGTGATGCCATCCAGCCATCTCATCCTGGGTGGTCCCCTCATCCTCCTGCCCCCAATCCTTCCCAGCATCAGAGTCTTTTCCAATGAGTCACTCTTCACGTGAGGTGGCCAAAGTACTGGGGTTTCAGCTTTAGCATCATTCCTTCCAAAGAAATCCCAGGGCTGATCTCCTTCAGAGAGGACTAGTTGGATCTCCTTGCAGTCCAAGGGACTCTCAAGAGTCTTCTCCAACACCACAGTTCAAAAGCATCAATTCTTCTGCGCTCAGCCTTCTTCACAGTCCAACTCTTACATCCAAACATGACCACAGGAAAAACCATAGCCTCGACTAGACAGACCTTAGTCGGCAAAGTAATGTCTCTGCTTTTGAATATACTATCTAGGTTGGTCATAACTTTTCTTCCAAGGAGTAAGCGTCTTTTAATTTCATGGCTGCAGTCACCATCTGCACTGATTTTGGAGCCCAAAAAATAAAGTCTGACACTGTTTCCACTGTTTCCCCATCTATTTCCCATGAAGTGATGGGACTGGACGCCATGATCTTCGTTTTCTGAATGTTGAGCTTTAAGCCAACATTTTCACTCTCCTCTTTCACTTTCATCAAGAGGCTCTTTAGTTCCTCTTCACTTTCTGCCATAAGGGTGATGTCATCTGCATATCTGAGGTGATTGATATTTCTCCTGGCAATCTTGATTCCAACTTGTGCTTCTTGCAGCCCAGCATTTCTCATGATGTACTCTGCATAGAAGTTAAATAAGCAGGGTGACAATATACAGCCTTAACACACTCCTTTTCCTATTTGGAACCAGTCTGTTGTTCCATGTCCAGTTCTAACTGTTGCTTCCTGACCTGCATACAGATTTCTCAAGAGGCAGGTTAGGTGGTCTGGTATTCCCATCTCTTTCAGAATTTTCCACAGTTTATTGGGATCCACACAGTCAAAGGCTTTGGCATAGTCAAAAAAGCAGAAGTAGATGTTTTTCTGGAACTCTCTTGATTTTTCCATGATCCAGCGGATGTTGGCAATTTGATCTCTGGTTCCTCTGCCTTTTCTAAAACCAGCTTGAACATCAGGGAGTTCACAGTTCACGTATTGCTGAAGCCTGGCTTGGAGAATTTTGAGCATTACTTTACTAGCATGTGAGATGAGTGCAATTGTGCGGGCAGGTCATGGTGGAGAGATCTGACAGAGCTTGGTCCACTGGAGAAGGGAATGGCAAGCCACTTCAGTATTCTTGCCTTGAGAACCCCATGAACAGTATGAAAAAGTAAAATGATAGGAAATGATAAAGTAAAATGATACCAAAATAGGAACTCCTCAGGTCATTAGGTGCCCAATATGCTACTGGAGATCAGTGGAGAAATAACTCCAGAAAGAATGAAGGGTGGATCCAAAGCAAAAACAATATCCAGTTGTGGATGTGACTGGTGATAGAAACACGATCCGATGCTGTAAAAAGCAATATTGCATAGGAACCTGGAATGTCAGGTCCAGGAATCAAGGTAAATTGGAAGTGGTCAAACAAGAGATGGCAAGGGTGAACGTCGACATTCTAGGAATCAGTGAACTAAAATGGGCTGGAATGGGTGAAATTTAATTCAGATGACCATTATATCTACTACTGCAGGCAGGAATCCCTCAGAAGAAATGGAGTAGCCATCATGATCAACAATAGAGTCAGAAATGCAGTACTTGGATGCAATCTCAAAAATGACAGAATGATCTCTGTTCATCTCCAAGGCAAACCCTTCAATATCACCATAATCCAAGTCTATGTCCCAACCAGTAATGCTGAAGAAGCTGAAGTTGAACGGTTTTATGAAGACCTACAAGACCTTTTAGAACTAACACCCAAAAAAGATGTCCTTTTCATTATAGGGGACTGGAATGCAAAAGTAGGAAGTCAAGAAACACCTGGAGTAACAGGCAAATTGGCCTTGGAATGTGGCATGGAGCAGAGCAAAGACTAATAGAGTTTTGCCAAGAAAACGCACTGGTCAGAGCAAACACCCTCTTCCAACAACACAAGAGAAGACTTTACACATGGACATCATCAGATGGTCAACACCGAAATCAGATTGATTATATTCTACAGCCTCAAGCTTCCTGTTTTTCCTTATTTCCATGAGACTTAATAATCTGGCACTAACTGAAATGATCAGAGCCCTCTTTCTTTAAAGCAATGTTCATGAACTCAAGCAGCACAATAAAATACCTAAGAACGTGTATTTGCATGAAGAAAGCCAGAGCTATGCCAACTAGCATTTCAATCTTCAAAGCCATATAGATCATATTATCTAAAAGAAAAAAATTAGGCTACCCTGGTGGCTCAGTGGTAAAGAATCTGCCTGCCAGTGCAGGAGACCCAGATGTGATCCCTGATCCAGGAAGATCTCCTGGAGAAGGAAATGACAACCCACTCCAGGATTCTTGCTGGAAATCCCTATGGACAGAAGAGCCTGGCAGGCAACAGTTCATGTGGTCGCAAAGAGTCAGACACGACTTAGTGACCGAATAATGACAAAACTAGAAACCTAAAATACCATGATGGTAATGGATTTTACTCTGTCCGACAGGTTTCAGGTGATTTGGCTTTTCTTCAGAGTGTTAAAACAGTATGAAAAGAAATTGTAATGTTGAGGGAACTCCCAATGAAATGTACATTGACAATGTTATAATTATTACTTTTAGCAATATGGATATTTTCAAAGATTAATCAAAGTCCTAGTTAAATACACATGCTCACAGGACTCTTTATTTTTTAAATAATGAACACAAGAAAAATATTATATCCATGAGAAAAGGTTTACCTTTTGTGTTAATGCTCTCTAAAAGATGTTCAACTGATATAGTTAGCACCTGTTTTCTGAGATAGTTATTCTTCAAACTCTAAATAGGTTAAAAAAAAAAAGTGTATACAAATGCTTTGTACAAATGAGTATAATGCCATGGACAAAATTTTATCTTTAGGAAGAAATACATTAACATGATTATAGTTTGCCACACATAACTCATCAGAAGTATATCAGAATATTGTATGAGCTACATATGTCCTACTTTACAATTAAAATGCATTGTTTTTCAAATCAGTTTCTGAAACACATTATTCTATTTACTCCATTATGGAAAGGAATAAATACTTGAATCCAAAAAAAAAAAAAAAAAAGAGAGAGAGAGAGGAATTCCAATCATTGTATTATATATTATAGGCAGCATAAATATGAACTAACCTCCATTGATATGCGGTTAGTTAATATAAAAATTATATGAGAAATAACTTTCCAAGTGGAAGAAATCAGCTCTCTGCTTTATATTTATGAATTAAAAACTAGACTGTCAAAAAGTTTTTTCTAGCCATTAGAATATCTGTTTATATTAGCATTTTTGTATTTTGATGCAAGAATATCTTACTAAATTGCTTCTATTCATGGTCACTTGAACATTATCTGTTCACAGGTAAATTTAGAAGTTATCTATACTATAAATATTAGCCGTTAAAACATCAGTTATAGATTTTTTCCAGAAACTTCATATTCATTAACAGAATATTTATAATCTGGTCAGCAAGAAGACTAACTTATCTAAAATATTTCAGTAAAAAATAAGAAGAAAAATTCCCAGCCTTATCAGGAGAACATTTTGTTCTGAGTTTGGCACTTTATCACTCCATTCAAATGAAAAGCCCTAGGTATTTCATCATAAGTCTTTATCACAACTATTATTTCAATTGTTATGCAAACAATGATATTAAACTCCTTAGTATTTCTTGAGCATTGTTTTCCATATTTGCTTCTAAGTCTCATTGGCATAATTCTACAAATACACATTTTTTAAATTGTTGTTGCTGTTTTTGTTACCAAGTGTAAGATCTACACTTGTTCCTCAATGTGTCATTCAGCAAACCTAAGGTCTCATTGAATCTGAATTCTGTAAACCTGTGATACCAAAACTCTAGAATCAGAATCCTGTCAAAAGCTTCTAGATTATTGTACCTGCCCCCAGAGTCAAATTCATTATGGGTCCAAGAATTCATGTGTCTAAGAAGGTCCCATCTGATACTATTCCTGCTGGTCTGGAAATATGTAGTAAAATGTTCAAAAAGTTGAAGTAAAAGCTACCCAAATGTTTAACAGTTTGGTTCAGTTGGTGAATTTGTTTCTAATCCACATAGATGTTCTTGTATCTAAGCAACATAACCTATTCCAATATAACATGAATACACTTCATATGATTTCTTGAAAATCTAAATAGAATGCCTTATCAAAACCTCTTTTTAACCGTGCACTTTTAGCTATTTCTGATTGGTAAATATAGAAATATCATTATTACTTACTTATTGCATTATTTTACAAATTTGGAGCATCAATATTTTGGTGTTTGTAATTCAGATGTGAAATGAGTTTAAAGATACTTTCTGTCATGTCCATATTCACTAAGAAATGTGTAAAAATGAACAGAAGTAAAATCATGTTCAAATTACAACTTTTTAGCATTTTTATATTTGTCCAGTTATAAAAAGCAAGAATAAAAATATGTGTTGAAATAACATGGCCTAGCTTTAACTTCACGTAACAATTTCAGTATGTGTGCCCAAACCATTACCTAGCTATATCCTTTCATATGATTTCTAGTGGTCAGCTATGATAAATATAATTGGTCTTCAAGTCTTACACTACATTGTAATTTATCCCAAATATAAAACCTTCATTGACTTTAGTTTTCCCAAATATGCCAAAGTTAGCTGTGCTTTAGAAGTTAAAATGTACATTATTCAATATTAAATTTTACTTCGTTTACCTACTACACAATTATCTTAGGTGAAACTAGCTGTCACAAATCAAAGGAACATTTGTTTAAGGCTAAATCTTTCTCCTGGAGAAATGTTACTTACATTTTAGTGAAAAAAAAAAAAGAGTATATTTTTCCTAATCCCAAAAGTCAGATCTCACTGTACTATTGTTTGACATAAATTATGTGTGTGTGTATGTGTGTGTGTGTCTGCTTTAGAGTGTGACATTTTATATGGTGAATGTTAAATTCAGATGTTCATTACCTTATTCAATTAAGGCAGCTGTTGAGTGAATTTTCAAAAAGGTTGTTGCTATGCCAATATCAGTTCCTACATTTAGAATGCAATGCTAATTTTATCATGCAGTGATATCAATTTTAAACAGACATCGTTCCACCATTTGCTCCTCCATTTATTAGATGTGTATTCAATAATCAGCCTATGACAGGTACTGTGTTAGGGATGCATGGATAAATAAAATGTTCTTTCTGGCATAATCTATAGATTTTGGGAAAAATGTTATTTTTCAAAAATGTATCCAAGAAATTGGTGAATCCTTACTATAAGTAATTATAAATCTTCAGAGGCCTTTTATTTATCTGAATAAAGCTGTAACACTTAAAATAATTTTGGAAAGTATTTTCTGGAGATGTCTTCAGAGCTGTGATACTTTATTCTGGATATTCTGAAATTTTAGAAAAAAAATCAGTTTATGTGGATATTTAGATTTATAGTAGACTTTTCTTTTTCGTGAACACCCTTTCTCATTCACACTGCGTACTTATCAATGAATATCTCGACGCACTTGAATTTGATTTTATTAGACTGGACCCTCAACCTAAGTAAATAAAGCTTCTCCCCCTGGAATTCTGACTCGAGAAACTGCTAAGAAATAGAAAATAATGATTACCTGAATTATAAGTTTAAAGGTACATAACATCAGAGATGATATTACTTAGGGGAGTAATAGAGGACAACTGGTCTTTCTTACCTACCAAGTGAAGAAGGGAATATACAGATGCACATAAGACAGGAAGAAACTCCCTAGGGAATTAGGAAATCCTAGGATATGATTTGGAGAAGGAAATGGCGACCTTCTCCAGCGTTCTTGCCTGGAGAATCCCAGGGATGGTGGAGCCTGGTGGCTGCTGTATATGGGGTCGCACAGAGTCAGACACGACTGAAGCAACTTAGCAGCAGCAGCAGCAGGGTATGATACTGATATTCCAATTCTAGAAACCCTCTCTTGACTTGAGCCAGTTTATGTTTTACTTGAAATTGCAAGCTTATTAAATACAACAAAAAATATTTTGTCTCCTGAAAACAATTGCAGACAATGTGAAGCAAGTCTGCTGAAGAAAAATTCAGTAACTAAACTGTTTATGCTCCAAATAATCTATGAAAAGTTATAAAGTGATGTACAATATCTTGAAAGTTAGTTAGATTATAAAGTATTTTGACAATTCTTTTTAAAATTTCTAAGTAGAAAGAGCATTTGCCCCACATTTTGGGAAATGGCTTTATTATTAAATAGCTACAAATTTCCCTCAAAGTGAGAATAGCACATTCTCATATTTTGCAGTGCTTTTTAAATGAAAGAAACTTATTGCTTTAAAGATTTTTTTATATGCAGCCTCACAAACTTTAGTATTATCAATTTTCACTTCTAATTATGGATATCTTTCAAAATTAAGAAGAGATACATTATGCTCTAGAGTATATAGATAAAACTCTATTTTGAATCAAACATTATTCACCATGAAGTTTTTCATGAAAAGAAATGTTTATAATCTTTTTCAAAAGAATATATTAAAAGTTGCTGAGTTTCCACCACCTGTTCCTGACAGCTATTTCAGTGTAAGTAATACATCACAGGGGTGATGGCAATCTGATGATGTATTGGAACTATACATCATTGTGGTGACGGCAGTTTAATGACAGATGAGTAATACATCTTCAGGTAAAGCTCTCAAATTTAGGCCTGCCTGGAAAATAGAGTTTCTGGAAGGAGAAAACATCTTATCAACTTTATAAAAGAATGCAGGTAATAAAACATAGTTTGCTAAATCAGAGGGCTATAAGTTTAGTTGCGGAAATTGGTGTGTTTTAATATCCATATTTTTTTTCTTTTAACAAGTCCAAATGCATTTTGTGTTAAAAGGTGTTCCTATTTTTTTTTTTTTGGTCTTTATACTTCATTTATTCATCATTTCAACATGTATCATTGTGTATCTCTATTCATTTTTTTCCTTAGAGCTGGAAGAAATTTCTTTTTAGATAATAATATTTAGAACCAGAACCAGTCATACTCCTCTTGCTAATAAAATCTCCGTTACTCTGTAATGGTAGAGATTTTATTTGCCACTTGATTTATCCTTTTTCTGCCTTTAATAAGCTGTTCAAAGTGCATTTTGGAGGGTATAATTTCTTTAAGGGCTTAATACTTAAGTATGCATTTAATTTTGAAATTTAGGGACTAAATCCTAAAAGATGCATTTCATTCATGGAATTAAAGTCATAATAGCAGAAGTCATTGACAATACTTAATGGGACTTGATAAAGGTAATAACGTGTTTTTTTAAAACTAAAGCATTATAACAGATTGCCTATAAGAGGTAAAATAACAGTTATGATGTCAGGCCCAGATCTGTTGTGACATTTTGAAAATGTTTATTGTCTCACATTAGGAATCTTATCCCAGGTTTGCCTCTGAGATTAATAACACAGAATATCTAAAATGAAAACTAAGATCAGATTATTCTATTAAACTATTATAAGAAAAATCTATAACCTAGGTATGGAATTAACAAATGAATTTACCATGCTTTTCCCTTTATTATCTGTTAGATTAAATGAATATATATCTAATTTTCCTCTCTCTTTAGTAAATTGTTCCTGAAGAGGAGAAAATATAGCCAAAGAATATATGGAAACTGAAACACATTGCTAGTTAAGCTGTCTTCAAATTAAAACAGTGATACATTGCCTGTGAGTGAATCTTAATGGATGATGTTAAATCAGAAATATGGTATTTTGTGGCAGTTAGACCTGGATTTCAATTTCAACTCTGAGATATCTTAGCTGGGTAATTATGTATGAGACTTAACTATTTGAGTCTCAAACAGATATTCCATTACATTTGCAGATTAATTTAAGATGATTATTTTTCAGGCACTAAAGACTCAGGAAAAAATCTTAGACCTTTCTCCTTAGGTACCCTAAAGAAGGTAGATTAGAGGACCTGTTCCAGGAAGGATGCTGTCACCATAGGTACCCAAAATATGAACTAGATGCAGAAGACAGGGAGGAATCTAGCAAAATCTGCTAAAATCCCTTTCTGTGTCCAATTGTCTCTGCCTAGTCGAACAGACATTCGTCAAACATTTCATGTCCATATGAATTACCTTTCTCCCCTTTGAAGACACAAAAATGTTATCCCCGATATCCTCTTTTTCTTTAGCTAAAGATGACATTACAAGTGAGGGTTTTATTCATTTTGGAAAGTTATTCAGTTTTCCTGGGTCTCTCTCATGTATACCTGATATGAAACCAAGCTGGATCCTGAGTGACCCTTCTGGGTACAAAAACCCCTTCAAGTCCCCTGTTTCTTGTTTATAGAAAAAGGTTTAGTCTCCCAGGCCTTCCCTGAGTCCCAAAGAGCAGGCACAGTCAGTTACTGATTTGAGAAGTGAAGCAGTGCAGAAACAAAGGAAAAGCAGTTAAACAAGAAAGACAATGACAATAGTTCAGCAATAAAACAGAGACCTAGTTCCTCTTCAAGGGGGGTGCACGATAATCAGTAGGATACCTCTGAGGTTTTCTTTCAGAGGTAGGATTTTATTTGTTAAATTAATTAGGGCTATATAAGATGTTAAATTACATAGAAAGCATTGTCAAATAAGAAAGTATGATAATACTAAGCCTTATTTACTGTGTGTTTGTATGAATATATAAATATTCTAAAAATTGTGTGGAATTCCTAGAAACATGATATGTTTTAGTACGATGTTATCACCTGTAATTCTAGTTATTATTTTTAAATGTTTATATCATCCTCTGGGACCCCAATTAGAAATGGACAAAAAATTAAATGATCTTCTGACTTTATTCTCTTTCCTTCTGAAGTTGCAGTCATCAAAATTGAGGCTCATACTAAAAGGACTAAACCCGAGTTATCAGGGAAGCACCCTGGCTGACTTTCATGCAAAAGCAGTAGCAACAGAATTGAAAATAATTGTGGAACATGCACATGACATTAATTCTACTTCTGCCAAAAAAAAAAATGACCACCTAACTGCCAGATGTTTGCCATCTTGATGCCCTTGCAACATTGAGAAAGTCTGATTCTGAATCAAATAATTTGATGTTGGTAAACAATAGCCATACATTAAATGAACAACTGGGGTTTGAGCCATCCAAGACAACCGTTTTCAGTTTCTTTCCTTTCTTTTTTTTTTTTTTTTTTTTTGCTTTTCTTCACTGGCCATAGTGCATTAAAAACAAAGACGAACAAAAACTACCTTTCCTTCTAGAGGCCTCAGATCTCCTCTTTCTGGACTTTTTGGACATCTACAGTTGGAAATCATTCAACTTCCATTTAGGGTGGACATCTTATTGTATCTATATTTTTTCTTTTTTTCTAGAAGGGTAGAAGTCTTTCCTTTCCACAGTTCTGATGCTCTCAGTAGCAAAGACATTTAGAAGATGTGTTTCCCACTTCAGGAATACCATCAACAATCTCCAGTGATTGAGACACCCGCTTCACTGGGCTACTCATACAAGTCTTTGTGAAAATCTTACAAACTTCTTGGAATTACCACTACTCCTTTAACCCTCAAGCATCAGGCAAAGTTGAGACAACCAATGGAAAAAAATGGATTCAAATAGAACAAGTATGAATTACATGGGATTATATGAACTGAGAAGGTGGTTCTTTATTTCCTCTAGACTTAAAGGAGACTTTTTCATTTAAGCTATCTATGACTTATAATAATTTGGTAAAGTCCACCTTTGTGAACAAAGGCAGACTATTTATTTTTCGTCTACATTTAATTCCTTCAGAATTCAGAAACTCTCAATATTCTTATTTTCATGACAATATATTTATCTGCATAAGCTCAGTAAGAATCTGTTCTCACTATAACAGGACATAAATAGAATTGGCTATACTACCAAGGTTTTGAACAGGAATGTCATATCCGAAAGAGATGTGCATGGGGTCAGATATGATCAGGCAGCTTTAAGGAACTGCTTAGAAAAAATAAACCTGGGAACTTTCTTACAAGGTTCTGGCAAAACAGTCTTTAAAAAGAATTTATACTCAATTACTATTCTTGCTGCATGTAAGAATATAAATATTCAGGTCAAGTTTAATATAAACATATTAGTTTTACTGTGATTATCTTTAGTAAAACATGGGGGGTAATTGCAAAGAGAAAAATTACATTTTTACCTCTGTAGGCTTCAGATTCTAGTCCTGTTAATTGTCTTTGAGGTTTTGTGATATACTTGCAAACTGGAACTGGATCATTAATTCTTCCAGTTTCCTCAAATGACTCACCAAACTAGTATTTCCAATTTTCCCCTACCCTTCTGATTTGGGAATCACTAAGAATGAAGACAGCCTTTCAGGTGCTACTGTAAAGGGATCTTACCAAGTGCTACTGACCGCTAACACGGTTGCAATGCTAGAAGGTATTGAGCCTTGGATATACATCTCACAGCTAAGGAGGCATCCACTTGATACCTGGTTCTGTACAAATGTGGAGACCTCAAACTCTCAAGCAAGAGAAGTAGCTGACATCCAGGTAAACTGCTTCTGCCCCAGATGCTGGATCAAGACTTACTACCTTAGCTAAACACATATTCTTCCCCCCCTCTTTTTTTTTTTTGTCTTCTCATTGGTCTAGAAATCTAGAAACACACCACCATCATCTGTATCTCTCAGACCATTGCATAGGGGGCCACCTTTTCAGATTGCTGTACTTGTCATAGGTTCAGACATATCTATAATTATCTACATCACATTTGCCTTCACTCTCTAAGAAATCTCATGAACAGCATCCATCTTTGAAAAGCATTTAGGATGGCATTTTATTTCAGTTAGGAGATTCTCTTTGCATATGTGCTAAAGATCTGTTTAACTCCTTGATTGAAGGGGTAGACACAGTAATCCCTGTGAATAAATCTATTCCTTTGTTAGGAGTGGATACAAATTACTAAAACATTAGCTTCCCAGCAAAGATCCTTAAACTTCCTGGCCAAAGTTGTTCTTGAATATAGACAGTCCTGGATTATCTTTACCTGAATAAGAAGGTATCTGTTCTGTGTGACATTTGTGGGGAAGTTGAAACTTAGTTAAGTATAATCATTAAGCAAGCAAGCAACTTGGCTTAAAAAGATAACTCCTTCAACAGGGTCTTTCTTTGATTGGCTTGGGTCTTGGGGACCATAACTTCAAAGTGTACTCCAAATACTGGGAATTATTCTGTTTGCTACAATCATAATAATTCCCTTGGCACATTGTATCATCTCAGAAGTTTTAAATAGATATTTGCAGTGGCTCACCCCAGACAAACAATCTCCCTAAGACTGAAACATTAGAAAAGAAGCAAAGAGAATCACAGATTTGTGGGTTTTGAACCTGGAACCATGACTTTTGAATGTCATAGGGATTAAGCAAAAATGTCACATCACGCTAAGGATTAATAAACTGTAAAGCTGTAACTAGTCGGATGCGACTAAAGCGACTTACCCTGCACGCATGCAGTGGAGAAGGAAATGGCAATCCACTCCAGTATTCTTGCCTGGAGAATCCCAGGGACAGAGGAGGCTGTGGGTTGCCTCCTATCTGTGACTCCATCTATGGGGTCACACAGTCGGACACGACTGAAGCGACTTAGCAGTAGCAGCAGCAGCAGCAGCAGAACTGTAACTGAGAGTGAAGCTAAGACCTTAAATTTTGATTATACTGCTCAGGCCAAAAATTTTGATCAAAACGAAGGGAATTGTTAAGAAAATCACAGACCCACCAAACCTAGACTTAATATCGACTGTAACTGTAGTTTTCATCTTCTCCAGAAATATAATCTTACTCAACCATTTAGAATTTTCTGGTCAGTACCAAAGAGGTTATATGTCATATATGTGCCCTTTCTATACCGCACCAGAGGAAAAAAGATGCCATCTGCATGATAAAACCCATGCTATTCTGCTGTTCTATTCCCCTGCAAAAGATTTTCTGTCCTAAAAATAATCTTTTCTTTTCCTTTTGCTAATAGCTCTCTCACTCTATACTTCTGCTTATTAAAACCTCCTGTTTTGTATAACCATTTAGAAAACCCTTCAGATGTGATGCTGCCCAACTCATGGATCATCTATTAAAGTCAATTAGTTCTTTAAATATACTCTCTTGAATTTTGTTTAACACAGTCATGCCTCATGTTTTCTCAAAATGCCAGAATGTATTTTAAAGCATAATGAATTTGATACCATATATGCATGTGTGTATAAAATTAATGATCTTGCATTATTATATAAATGCAAAAATCTTTCACATATAAGCTATCATTTGGCAATATAAAAACATTCATAAAACGTACTTAGCAGTTAAGGAGTTCAACTCAACAAAGAGAATTTCTCATAAAATTTATTATCAAAATTTAATTTTTTTGCTGTATTTTTTTAATTTTTATTTTTACTTTATTTTACTTTACATACTCTATTGGTTTTGCCATACATTGACATGAATCCACCACGGGTGTACATGCGATCCCAAACATGAACCCCCCTCCCACCGCCCTCCCCACAACATCCCTCTGGGTCATCCCCGTGCACCAGCCCCAAGCATGCTGTATCCTGCGTCGGACAAAACACTGCATACTACTAAGGGTCAAAATGCACTAAAAATACAAAAAGTGCTCTACCACCATATTCTTCAAAAATTGTTTTTCAAGTTAATGAATGACAAACAAATATTTTGTTTTTTACTTCTTTACCATTAAACTGTTGATGAGTTGTTACGGAAGTCTGAGTAACAGCTCTGTGTAAAACATTTACATACTAATCTACAGAAACAGTGAATGCTCCATTATTTGGCAAAGATTTAGCAGATGTTAAGAATCTTGATATGAAGAGATTATGCTGGCTATTATTTGGTGCCCTCCAAATGTAATTACCAGTGTTCTTCTTATAAGAAGAAGGTGAAAGAATATGTCATATAAAAGAGTACAGGGTAATATGATCAGGGAGGCAGAAATAGGGGTGTTGCAGCCACAAACTAAAGAATTCTCACAGACACATGAAGCTGAAAGAAGGAATAGATTCTCCCCTAGAATCTTCAAAAGGAGTGAGGCTCAGCTGGCACCCATTTCTCTGTATCAGCCCTGTGATACTGTGTTCTGACTTTTGGACTCTACAGTTCACTTAAGGACATAGCACAGATGATTTATCTTATGTCACAAACTCCTCATCTTATTGCAAACTCCACAATAGGTAATCTACAGACGACATGCTTTAAAGCTAGTCTGAGTTTATGTGACAGCCTGTGTGGGAAGGAAATCTGGGGGAGAATGTGTGTGTGTACTCAGTCATGTCCAACTCTTTGCGACCCTATGGACTGTAGCCCACCAGGCTCCTCTTGTCCACGAAAATGTTCAGGCAAGAATACTGGAGTGGGTAGTCATTTTCCTCCTCCAGAGGATCTTTCTGACCCAGGGATCAAACCTGCATCTCCTGTTTTGGAAGGTGGATTCTTTACCATTATCATTTCCCAGGTGGATTCAGTGTCACCTGGAAAGCACTTGGGGGAGAATGGATACATGTATACATATGGCTGAATCCCTTTGCTGTTCATGTGAAGCTATCATGACAGTATTTGTTCATTGGCTATACTCAGGTGGTGCAGAGGTAAAAATTGAGGTGCAGGAAACATGAGGTTCATTCCCTGGGTTGGGACGATCCCCTGGACTAGGAAATGGCAACTCGCTCCAGTATTCTTGCCTGGAAATTCCCATGGACAGAGGAGCGTGGCAGGTTATAGTCCATGAGGTTGCAAAGAATTGGACACAGCTGAGCAACTAAGCATGCATGTACATACTCTAATATAAAATAAAAAGCTTAAAAATAAAACTATTCTATTACTTCTCTTAACAGTAATCAAACCTCATTTTTTTAAAATTTCCATCACTTTTCTTTATTCTCAAGTAAGTGAATGTCATTTAAAATCCACAAATTTAAAAGTTCCATGCTTTTTCCTTAAAACTACTCATGGAAAATCTTGAAAAGAAAAACACTAGCAACAATTTCACTCCTTATACTTTTGTATTCAAAGATACTTTTATTTAATCCTATATGCTACTGATTACTTTTCGATAATCCCCCAAACCTAGGGGACAATTTCATTCCCATTTTTATGTTTACTTAGGTTTGGAAAAAGCCAATTTTGTTGGTCAGATGAAAATCAACCTGTAAATGAAAAATACATCTATTTAGTAGTCTTTCTGTTCTTCTATATTCAATGGGTTAATATATTCGGTAACACTAATTTAAAATAATTGTGTAAATAAATGTTTTATTTGATATAATAGAAACCTCTCTACTAAACTAATATTCATAGAAACATGCATATGTGTTTGATGTTATTCAAAGTACTTAGTAATTAGATTCATACCTCTGACCTAGAATATTAATATTAAAATTGTAAATAACAAGATCTCTTTATTAATGGAATAAAAATGTTTCAGATAGTAGTAAATAAAAAGCCAATAAGTTTTGCTTTTTCATAACAATTGTATTGAACAGAAATGAGGTGTATTTTCCTTAAAGGGATGTTATGCATTTACACTCAAAAAGTGTGCTTATTTACTGCCAAAGATTATGTTTCCTTTACCAAATATTCATTTTAGATTCATTTGTATAAATATTGTCTTATCTGTAGCTACATATATGTGTGTAACAAGTAGGAAGAATAGGTAGCCTTGAAATACACTGATGTAAAAAATATTTATTCAGAGTCAGTTGTAATTTATGCAGTCTATTATGATTCCTAATAAAGTCATTGTGATTTTTCTTTTCTGTAAACTACCAATGGGATTATTATTTCCCTGCAATGAATCAATTTAAATAGTTATCAGGCACTTATTCAAATATTTCAAATCTGGTTTCCCCCTCCCATTTATAAGCACCTTTCTTTATCCAAAACAAATTGCTACTGGCATTTATCATCTGTGAAAGAAGAAAAGATCTAACCTTTTTTTCTTACAGATAATGTATCTTAAAGACTACACTTACATGCACAAAACAGTTGAATTATTTAGACTAACATAACTAGCTCTCAGGCAAATTATCAAATCTACAATATAGATAAACATGATCCACATGCAGGGATTGGGGAAAAAATTTATAAGTACTAACTTGGAGGGACTTGTAGAGTAGGAAGAAAATGCTCTAGAACAATTTCTACCTTATATAATCTTCCCTTGCTTTATGAATATTGCTTGAATCATTCTAATAGTTTGCAAAAGAGTATCCCTCAGAAAATATAGCTAGAGGTACTACATAGCCCTTCTAATCCACCAGCAGATTTATTAGATAAGGTATCTGTAGGAGGGAATCTGAGTTCTTTCTCCTTCAAGTGTTGGGCATTATCTTAAGTGGTAAACATATGACTTTTATTTGCTTACTAGGTACAAACCAAAAAACAGAACATAGTATAACGCATTTCAATTTATATGTGCAATCAAGAAATTTTTCTTATTTTATATGTATTCAGTGTATGTTTATTTTGTATATCAAATGACTATTTATGTTATGTGTTAATAGATTTAAATTTAGCTCACTTGAAATTGCTTATCTGTTGTGCGATCTTGTCCTGTTCTAGATTATACTGCCTATCTTCCATTGTTATAAACCGAATATAATATTAATCAAGACACTCTCAGTAAAACTCAATGTTTGTACCTATTCATCATCATTGAACACTTAAAATGTGACTAGTCATAATTGCAATGCACTGGAAGTGTAAAATACACACTGAATTGTTGTTATTGTTGTTGTTTAGTCAGTCATTTCGGACTCTTCTGCAACCCCACGGACTGTAAACCAGGCTCCTCTGTTTACGGGATTTTCAAGGCAAGAATATTGGAATGGGTTACTATTTCCTCCTCCAGGGAATCTTACCGAGCCAGAAATCAAACCCCTATCTCTTGCATTTTCTGCATTACTAGGCAGATTTTTTTTTTTTTACCACTGAGACACCAGGGAAGCCCACACATGGATAGCAAATATTAAATATGAAAAAAAGTATATAAAACATCTCAAGAATATTTTTTATATTGGTGATGTGTGGAAGAAGCATTCAAGATATTTTGGGGTTAAAAAAAACAAAATTAATTTCACCTTGTTTCTTTTAAATTTTTAATTGGCCCCTAGAAAGTTAAAATTATATATGTCATACTCAATATATTTCTATTAAATGGAGCTATTTTATATCATTAAGCAGTTTATAAATTACATGCAAAGGAAATGTCTCATTTAATCATTATTAAATTAGAAAAATCAAAACTCAATGGGGCTAATTGGCTTGGCTAACTTACCTAACTCATAAGTAAATGAATCTTCTGTCTCCAAATCCTTTTTTACTTTTTCCAAATTATTTGCAAGGTGCTTAGCTTGAACTTTGCTTAGGAAACAGATGGCAAGAGTTGAAGTCCTGATAATTAAAGGTATTTTTTTTTACTTCAATTTTAAAAATACTTCTACAAATGAGAATTTTGTGATTTAGTTTACTCATAAATCAAATTTTAAAAGTTAAATTTAAATAAAGTTTACATAATGAGAATAATTATTATTTACTGATTTGACTATTGGTAGCATGGATTCTTTTTTTTTTGCTTTCTGAAATATTTTTGAGCTATTTATTTATGTTTTTTGCTCTGATCTATATTTGTGTTGCATATTTTGGGAGTTTACTAAAAATATTAAGATTATAGTTTCAGAATCTAAAAAACTATAAAATTTACTGTAAAGATATTCCTTTGATGATGCCATAAACAATTTATTTACAGATAATTTGGTACATGTAAATCACTAATAGCTGGTAAACATGAAAAGGTCCCATTTTGGACCAAGTAACTAAGCTTCTTATGATGGCTTTAGGAAAGTGTGATAAAAACATGATGTAAAAATATCTGCAAAATATCAGTTTACAAAATCATACAAAAGTTTATTTGGTAAAATTGGAAATGACTAACATAAATAATAGTAAAAATATTTCAAATGATATAACAAATTTAAATTTATTATTTTCTTACTAAATGTGAATCACATGTGTATTTAGTCTAAGTACATATTATAGTGGCTTCCCAGATGGCACAATAGTAAAGAATCTGCCTGCAATGCAGGAGACACAGGAGACTCAAGTTTGATCCTTAGATTGGGAAGATCCCTGGAGAAGGAAATGGCAACCCATTCCATTATTCTGTCCTGGAAAATTCCATGGAAACAGGATCCTGGTGAGCACCTGTCCAAGGGGTTGCAAAATAGTCAGTCACCTTGAGCGACTTAGCACACATATTAAAATTTGTATTACCGTAGTCAGTCGTGTCCAACTCTTTGTGACCCCAAGGACTGCGCCTCTCACCAGGCTCCTCTGTTCATGGGGATTCCAGGCAAGGATTCCCCATGCAGTGGGTTGCCATGTCCTCCTCTAGAGGTTCTTCGCAACCCAGCTCTCCCACATTGCAGGCAGATTCTTTACTGTCTGAACCACCAGGGAATTCCAAGAATACTGGAGTGGGTAGTAGCCTGTCCATTTTCTAGGGATCTTCCCAACCAGGAATCGAACCGGGGTCTCCTGTATTGCAGGTGGATTCTTTACAAGTTGAGCTACCAGGGAAGCCCACTTTTATCTTATATTTGCATATAAGTTTGAAATTTCATTAAATTCTTTAGGAAAACAAGCTCAAATTTTAATTATTAATTTAAAATACCTATGGTTCTATTGATAGACTTTTATGTAATCATCTGCTGTCATCATTGTAAAATGTGTTGGGGTATTGTAAAATCACGGGTTTTGAAGCCAGTCTTAAAATTATCTGATTTCAGTCTTACCTTGGCTCACTTATTGATTGATTGATTGATTGATAGTCTGGAGAAAATCTTAAGTGGTGATATGTTTCGTTGTGTCGGGATAAAGTCAGTAAAGGATAAATTATAAACTTAAAGCAGTTTGTCTTCCGTTTGTCATACTTAGTGTAGAGGTTTTATAATCCATCACAGTACAATCAGTGTAACATGTTAAATACAGTATCCACTTCAAACTAACTTACTGCTTCTTTATCAATATTCTCTATTAGAAAATGGAATTCATAATTTGACTTAAAAGATTAGACTGACATATGTCAATTTTGATCTAGGTATTTATCAATAACTAAGTACAAATGATGATAAATGATCTTGAATTTTCATATAGGTAGTAAAAATTTGTTTTTAAAAATTTGTGTTCATTTGGTACATAATGTTAGGTAAATGAATTTTCACTATGTTCTCAAGCTCCATATTGCCAATGAAAGAAAATGAAGGAAAAATGTATCTATATATAAAACTCATCCATTCTTCAGATTAGTATTTTAAAATGCCTCAGAGACATTCCTTAGTAAGCCAGACAAAAGACCATTAAAACTGGTATCATAAGAACTGGAGATAAGGATATCCATGACAGTTCCCAGGATGATACTTATATTTAATACATTTGGGGAAGTAGGTGGTAAAAGCAGAGTCATGACCTTCATTAAGAAGAAGGGAAAGAGCTGATTTCTGGAAGGTTCAGGCAAGCCTCCTCCTCAGATATCAACAAGGGCAAACACCAGTGAATCTTTCAGGAATCATTTCAATAAGAAGTCAGATACTCCAGAAAAGGGACCTTGATACACTCTAAACCTATTTAAAACTGTATGGTCTTATGTATGCTAGTTGCGACTTTGTTTATTGTTTCTTAATGTCTTGAGAGTCCCTTAGATAACTGCACAGAGATCCAACCAGTCAATCCTACAGGAAATCAGTCATGAATATTCATTGGACGGACTGATACTGAAGCTGAAACTCTAATACTCTGGCCACCTGATGCGAAGAACCCACACATTTGAAAAGACCCTGATGCTGGGAATGATTGAAGGCGGGAGAAGAAGTGGATGACAGAGGATGAGATGGTTGGATGGCATCACTGATGGGATGGACATGAGTGTGAGTAGGCTCCGGGAGTTGGTGATGGACAGGGAGGCCTGGTGTGTTGCAGTCCATGGGGTCACAGAGAGTCGGACATGACTGAGGGACTGAACTGAACTGAATGTCTTGGAGTTGGGCTTCCCTGGTGGCTCAGCTGGTAAAGAATCCACCTGCAATGCAGTAGACCTGGGTTCGATCCCTGGGTTGGGAAGATCCGCTGGAGAAGGGAATGGCTACCACTGTGGTATTTTGGCCTGGAGAATTCCATGAACTCTATAGTCCATGGGGTCATACAGATTCGGACATGACTGAGCACCTTTCACTTAAGGTCTTGGAGTTAAGTGAACTTAACAAGTTAACAGTAAAAAGGGAATGGTTTTTGCAATTTTCCTAAGGGATTGGAGACATTATGAGAAAGCATCTGTTTTACAGGCCACTGAGGTAGAAAGGAGAAAACAAAGTAAATAAGTGAACATAGGCTATGCTGCTGCTGCTGCAAAGTCGCTTCAGTCCAACTCTTTGCGACCCCATAGACAACAGCCCTCCAGGCTCTGCCGTCCCTGGGATTCTCCAGGAAAGAACACTGGAGTGGGTTGCCATTTCCTTCGCCAATGCATGAAAGTGAAAAGTGAAAGTGAAGTCACTCAGTCGTGTCCCACTCTTCACAACCCCATGGACTGCAGCCGACCGGGCTCCTCCATCCATGGGATGTTCCAGGAGAGAGTACCGGAGTGGGTTGCCATTGCCTTCTCCATTCAAATGATGGCACAATTTACTATTTAAAAAGGTAAAGTTTTACAAAAAATTAAAATTAATACAAATAGGATAATATCTCTATGTCTGTTGTGTGGAGTTAATTCAGCATTTGAAGTACCTTTATAATGTCTGAACATTCTAGATAGTGATTGCTTAATATTTGAAATTCTATTAGAAATGATCTACATGAAAGTGTTTGTTAATTCACATAACTGAGTTTACAGCTATCTTGTCATTGGTGAAATGAGTGGGGCTCAAAATAGAAGGTTATTTAAGAAGCGTGTTCAGGTCCTGCTATTTGTCAATGAATAAGACAGATAACAGCAAATATACTCAATAGTTAGTAACACTGGGATAGCAATCAAGATTGTGAGCACCATGAATTATGCTACACACCATTTTAGAAAGGACTCTATTTTTCTAAAGTATCAAAATACAGCTATAGCTGTGTATAGCAGGCATGGTGAGCTAAGATTTTCAGGCTAGAAAATGGGGCTTCTGAGAACAACAGAAGAGTTTGTGTGATTGTCTCTCTGCCTATTTATGTACAATAAATGTTTATAGCTTGGGGCAGAATTTGGATCTAAGAATTTCTTTGTCCTTACAGCTTAACATTTTCTGATTAGGTAAAGCAGGTGAAGTCATTTTCCAGCGTATTGTGCATTGGGTTATATGTGAATTAATGGGGGTAAAGACTTGTACTTATTCTCAAGAAGTTTACTCTTCAGCCTAAACTGCTGATACTTTTTTATTTTTTTCAAAATATCCTTCTATACACAGAATTCAGAAACTTGCACCCATTATATAGGCTAAGAATAAAACAAACAAACAAACAAACAAAAAACAACGGGAGGAAAGAAGTAGAAAGGGAGGAAGAAAGAAGAGTTAAAGGCCTTTTGCTAGGATCTGCTATAGTTTAGTGCAGCTTTTGAGAGGCCTAATGGGCCAGTCTTCAGGTTGTTATTATTTATTATTACTTTTGGAATTACTATTTTTTAATTTTTTTTTAATTAGAGGGTAATTGCTTTGTAATGTTATGTTGCTTTCTGTCACACAACATGCAATTCAGCCACAGTTATATATATATATATATATATATATATATATATATATATATATATAAAGTATATATATATACACATATACATATATACACATATACATATATATACATATATATGTATATATATATATATAAAATCCCTCTTCAGCCTCTCTCCCCTACACTCTAAGTTACACAGAGTACCAGGCTGGGCTGCCTGTGTTATCTAGCTGCTTCTTACTAGCCATATATTTTACACATGATAACATATATATGGGGGCTTCCCTGGTAACTCAATTGGTGAAGAATCCACCTTCAATGTGGGAGACCCCAATTAGTTCAATTCCTGGGTTAGTAAGATCCCCTGGAGAAGGAATAGGTTACCCACGCCAGTATTCTTGGGCTTTCTGGTGGCTCAGACGGTAAAGAATCCGTATGCAATGAGGGAGACCTGGTTTGATCCTTGGGTTGGGAAACCATTCCAGTATTCTTGCCTGGAGAATCCCATGGACAGAGAAGCCCAGCGGGCTACAGTCCATTCTGTCACAAGGTGTCGGACAAGACTGAGCGACTAAGCATAGTACAGCACAGCATATATATGTCAATGCTATTTTCTTAACTTGTCCTCGGATTATTTATCACCTGCAACATATGATATAGTTGATCTTCCTAAACTCATACTTGCTTAAGATAATTGTATTTTTCATATATCAAAGGGTTAGCGGCAGTGTTGATATAGTTCTTCTTGATGATTCATTAATATTATACACTGATTTAAAAAATAGCTGGTCTTGCTCAATACATATCATGCATTCTCTGGTCTTTCTTAATAAAGGGGGAATGACAGTGAGGGAAATGAAAGCAACCGGAATAACATACAGGGACTTCCCTTGTGTTCTAGTGGTTAAGATTCCACGCTTCCACTGCAGTGGGCATCGGTTGGATCCCTGTTTGGGGAACTAAGATCTGGCATCTGCGGTTAAAAAAAAAAGCATACAATATCTGTGTAAGGTAATTATCAATATGTTAGTTACAATAGATGATTTTCACATAGTTTTGATGCATCATTCCGTTGCAAATATAAAAAAAATTCCAGGAATTTTGTGATATGTAAAATTAGGCTCTGATGTCCTAAGTGCCCAGATAACATGCACAGCTGTCAAGAGACAAATCTGGGATTGGAGAACTATTTACTGCCTCCAAAAATTATTGATTTTATATATATATGACTATATGGTCAAAAGCTCACTTTTTGTATGTGTCCCAGACTCTTTGCTATAATTGACTCAAATTATGGCCATGAAAAACAAAAGAAATCTTTTTCACACAAACTACCTGAGATTCAGATAAACAGTACTCTTGCCTGGAAAATTCCATGGATGGAGGACCCTGGTTGGCTACAGTCCATGGGGTCGCAAAGAGTCAGACGCAACTGAGTGACTTCACTTTCACTTTGTTTTCATGTATATCACCAATATGACTAGGATAGAAATATATAGCATTTCTTTTCATAACCAAGGCAAATGTAGGATTGTCTTATTAGGATGCAGTTACATTTTAATTTTTTTCTGGGAGATAATGCAAGTGCCTCAGTGTTAACTTGGACAGTCCCTCTAGCAGGCCTTCAGTAAACCATTCACATGAAATAATCTTCTGTAGAATAAATATTACATCTCCCAATAATAAATCTTTTCCCCTATTTCCTTTATGTGATCATCAAATATCATTTAATATCTGCCATATACCTGTTACAAGCAGATCCCGCGGATATCGTTATAAATAGTCTGGAGAAAACACGCATTTATTCTTTGCAAAGAATTCATACATTGAATTACTTTAGGGAACACACATATGAATATCTCTCAGAAACAAGTACTCATGATAATATCTCTTTCTTCAGAGGAAGCAGTGTAGGTATTTAGTATTAATATTAGTAATTCATTACTTTAATATCAGAAACAATGAAAAAATGTGCTAATTTCAGAAATATATATTGATCCTCTAAAGTAAGTATTGTACTTCATATTGAAACGCTGAATACTTACTACTTAAAAATTAAATATTGATAAGATACTTTGGAGTTTTATCTTCTTTAAGAGCTTTTCCCCCCTCCTAAATCAATAAAAGCATGTATATTAAATTCTATAATGTTTATTATTTCTCTCTGAGAAATGGAAAATGATATGGGAAATGCTTGCCAGAAGCTTGAGGAAATTAACTCTCTATCTAGAATGTTTTCCTTTTAAAAGTGTACATATATGAAGAAGTGAGCATATAACAGATAATTTGTAAAATATACCCCACTTACTTGCATTAGTTAGAAAAAAAAAAGATCAGTCTGAATTGGTGACATGCCTAAAATGTAGGTTTATGACTCTCCAGTACACTAAAGAAGTCTACATAAATGGAAAAAATACTGAAAGAAATGGTCTTAATAAATAAATATTTTAATTAACATATCAATAATTGGAGTATGAGAGAGAGGAATTTGAGTGCTCCATGTGCTGGCAAAGAGTTTTCTGTCTTACATAATAGCATCTACTTCAACAGTCCTGTTTGTAAATATGTGTTTTTTGAGCAGCTTGACTTCATTTAATAGTGATGCTATATTTGCTTTTTGCTGCTTCACACTTATATATGGAAATCTGCCTAGTCTTACATTAGTTTGCTTTCTGTTTCATATTTTTTTTGTTTTATACTTAATGCATCCTGATATAGTTTCTGACTATAAAACAAACAAAAAAAAAGATAACATTCCAGGGCAGGATGAGGTAAGAGTGGCTGTCAGCTTCAAAGAGAACTAGGGAATTCACCCATTAGCCCTTGCTCTGAATGTGTTTCCTCTCTGTGCATACAGAAGTTCATAGAGTCAAATTGATACTCCTGGAAATGTCATCCTATTATCTTAGTCACATTACACGCAGCAAGATTGGGGTTTTGACTGAAGAAACAGACAAGTACTGTTTCTGGTGACATTTCTAGAATTGCTTCCAATTGATTATCAGAATGACTTTAAGAGATCTTAGGTTCATCCCAAAGATGGATGGCAGGAAATAAGGTTCTGCAACCACTCTTCCTCATGCTTGTGTTCCTACACACACACTGTTTTATTTATTGTGCTTTGGAGTTGCCTTGAAATATTTAAGAAAGTTCTATGCAGAAACTTTATCAGAAATATTAGAATATGTGCACAGTTGTTTTTAACAAATTGTCAGACTGAAAGAATGAATTCATGAAGAATTTACTAAAACCCACTGATGGAATGAATTAGCCCAAAGTAATAATAGCTGATGATAGCAAAATGTGGTTGAATTGTTTGATGTCAAGTCTGTCCCTAATAACCAGTAGGTAAAATTGTGAGAAAACACTGAAGTAACCAAAGTTTCAGCATCCCATTCTATAAAATGAAAATAATAACGAAGTCTTTCTTCGAGTACTGTTGTAACAATTAAATGAGATTATCCATGTGAAAATTCTTACTCTTGTATAATGCATAATTTAAAATCAGTTGAAAGGAATCATAAAACTTGATATCCAGGTCTCATTTCTATCACAGATAGCTTATGTGATTTAGTCAACATGTTTAATATGTTAATTGTTTCTTAATTATTCCTTAATTATTTAGCCAGATTTCAATAGTTTATTAAGCTGTTTTATTTGAGTGCTATCAGAATTCAATAACTAAACTGCAGTAGTGATTAACACACACTATTTTCCCTAAATAATTAAAGAAACAACTTCATATATGACACTTTCCCAGAATTTCATCATAGAATACCAAAGCATACTATAAATTAATACTATAGATCACATATGTTACTATGATTATCTAGAAGAAAGGTGTTAGAACTCTTAATAATCTATGGGACATAATTCAGGAAAACTCGAGTTCCTATCTTCACTTGTACACAGAGGGGAGAAGAAGATCTGTTTGGAACAAAATAAAATGACTTTTTTATTTGTTTTTGTTACTAACTTTCCCAGTAGAAATAGATACTAGACTTTTCAGTTTTGTATTGTTCCAGGGCTCAAGGTAATGATTGAACATTTACGTAATTGACATTTGGTGAACAAGTACATCCATGTTCATGCACATGCTATATAAAAAAAAAAAAAAAAAAAAAAACTAGAGAAAGAGAAGTAGTTACATGTATAATCAGTTCTAATGCAAAATTCAATGTGCTATTTTTAGTAGATAATGGCAAAATACAGTCAGCTCTAGTAGCTTTCTAAGGTGTGTTTATTTTAGATTTGTTAATTTGTGGTACCACTTATTTGTCACTTCTACTTTAATTCATTAATATAACACGTGTGTGTGTGAGACAGCGAGAGAGAGAGAGAGCACGCTTAATTGCTTAGTTGTGTCCGGCTCTTTGTGACCCAGGGACCGTATCCCAACAGGCTCTTCTGTCCATTGAGTTTTCTAGGCAAGAATACTGAAGTGGGGTGCCATTTCCTCTTCCAGGGCATTTTCCCAACCCAGAGGTCAAACCTGTCTTCTGCATCCCTTGAAATGGCAGGTGGATGCTTTACCACTAAGTCATCTGGAAAACCCTGATGTAACAGCAATATTTTAGTAAACCTCATAATGCTGAACTTTCATAAATCTCAAGATATAATTTGCTTGGACATTTGATTAATATTCTGTTAAATTTTCTTTGTCTCAATATTTAAATTAAGCTTTTATAAAAACATGCAGAGCTGAGTTTTTCTATTGCTTAACTTAGGTGTAACTGGTTTCCTTGATAAGATTTGTTATCAGGATGATACTTTTCTAGTTGAAATAATTGAGAATATTTCAGTTACTATTAATATATTAGTTAAAAATGTTTAAATAGTACAATCTCTTTCTTAAGTGTGTGGAGGAACTTTGATCAACCTGCGATAGATTTTTTTTTTTCCCATTACTGTTTAAATATAATGTTTTCTACTTGGTCTTGAACAAAGTTTGTAATTTATACTTTCCTTAAAGCCCAATCATTATGGTTTTCTATTTTTATGGTTATATATTTTTTATTGAGGTATATAGTTGATACACAACATTACAGGCACATAGTACAGTGATTCACAATTTTAAAGGTTATACTACATTTATAGTTATAAACTATTGGCTATATTCCCTGTGTTTTACAATATAAACTTGTAGCCTACTTTATACATAATAGTTTGTACCTCTGGAGGGCATAAAAATGACATTAAAATCTCTTAAATGCTTAAAACTTAACATTATATAGAATTTTTAAAAAAATTTCTAGTGAATAGTCATGTTTCCTGTCCTTTTGTTTCCCTATTAAACGCTGATGTTTTACTAATTTTGAACAACTTTCATATTTTTATTGTGTAAAACTAGAAACTGACTTTTCTATAGACAATATTTTATCTTTGTGTGGTTTTTATGTTTTGGAGTTGTTTTTATATTCTCTTTATTACCCATATGTAGGGTACATCATGAGAAATGCTGGGCTGGGAGAAGCACAAGCTGGAATCAAGATTGCCAGGAGAAATATCAATAACCTCATATGCAGATGACACCACCCTTATGGCAGAAAGTGAAGAGGAACTAAAAAGCCTCTTGATGAAAGTGACAGTGGAGAGTGAGAAAGTTGGCTTAAAGCTCAACATTCAGAAAACGAAGATCATGGCATTTGGTCCCATCACTTCATGGCAAAAAGATGGGGAAACAATGGAAACAGTGAGAGACTTTATTTTGGGGGACACCAAAATCTCTGCAGATGGTGACTGCAGCTATGAAATTAAAAATGCTTACTCCTTGGAAGAAAAGCTATGATGAACCTAGACAGCATATTAGAAAGCAGAGACATTTCTTTGCCAACAAATGCCCAACTAGTCAAAGCTATGGTTTTTTTCAGTAGTCATGTATGGATGCGAGAGCTGGACTATAAAGAAAGCTGAGACCAAAGAATTGATGCTTTTAAACAGTGGTGTTGGAGAAGACTCTTGAGAGACACTTGGACTGCCAGGAGATCAAATATGTTATTCCTAAAGGAAATCAGTCCTGAATATTCATTGGAAGAACTGATGATGAAGCTGAAACTCCAATACTTCGGCCACCTGATGTGAAGAACCAACTCATTGGAAAAGACTCTCATGTTTGGAAAGATTGGAGGCATGAGGAGAAGGGGATGACAGAGGATGAGATGGTTGGATAACATCGCTGATGAAATGGACATGAGTTTGAGTAAACTCTGGAAGTTGGTAATGGACAGGGAGGCCTGGCTTGCTGAAATCCATGGGGTGGCAAGGAGTCAGACATTACTGAGCTACTGAAATGAACTGAATGATATATCTGAATATATGTATAGTATTCTTTTATTTACTCTAATCTCCTTTCTATAAATTTTCTCTCTTTATTGGATTGTTTTCTTCCTTTCATATTTTACTTGCTTTTTCTTTACTTCTCTTACATAAGGGTGATAAAGATTTTACTTAAATGGCCACATGGTAAATATTTTAGACATTTTGGACTAGATTTAGTCTGGGTAATATGTTTTTCCTTTACAAAACTTTAAATTATGTAAAAAAATATTATTAGCTTACTGCCCAAAGTTTGCTAACCTCAATACGTCATTTGTATTTTAGCATTTACCTTTACATTTTAATGTTTAAGCATATTTTAGACATTTTCCTCAAAAACCTATAATGAAAAATTTTCTCTTTTAAAAATATAAGAATTTTATCAGTCTTTACTATATTTTGTTTCTCCATTTATCTCTCCAAGTTCCATTAGAGAATATTTAGAGATTTTGTATTCTGATTATTATAAATTTAAGCATTAAGGCATATTTTATTTGTATAGCAATATGCATTTTAGGAATCAGTGAACTAAAATGGACTGGAATGGGTGAATTTAACTCAGATGACCATTATCTACTACTGCAGGAAATAACCCTTTAGAAGAAATGGAGTAGCCATCATAGTCAACAAAAAGTCTGAAATACGGTACTTGGATGCAGTCTCAAAAATGACAGAATGATCTCTGTTCATTTCCAAGGCAAACCATTCAATATCACTGTAATCCAAGTCTATGCCCCAACCAGTAGTGCTGAAGAAGCTGAAGTGGAAGGGTTCTATGAAGATCTACAGCATCTTCTAGGATTAAAACCGAAAAAAGATGCCCTTTTCATTATAGGGGACTGGAATGCAAAAGTATGAAGTCAAGAAACATCTGGAGTAACAGGCAAATTTGGCTTTGGAGTACAGAATGAAGCAGGGCAAAGGTTAATAGAGTTCTGCCAAGAGAATGCGCTGGTCACAGCAAACATCTTCTTCTAACAGCACGAGAAGACTTACATATGGACATCAGCAGATGGTCAACACCAAAATCAGATTGATTATATTCTTTGCAGTCAAAGATGGAGAAGTTCTATAAAGTCAGCAAAAACAAGACCAGGAGCTGACTTTGGCTGTTGATCATGAACTCCTTATGCTAAATTGAATAAAGTAGGGAAAATCATTAGACAATGCAGGCATGACCTAAATCAAATTCCTAATGAATACACAGTGGAAGTAAGAAAAAGATTTAAGGGACTAAATCTGATAAACAGAATGCTTGATGAACTATGGATGGAGGTTTGTGACATTATACAGGAGACAGGGAGCAAGACCATTCACAAGAAAAATAAATGCAAAAAAGCAAAATGGCTCTCTGAGGAGGTCTTACAAATAGCTGTGAAAAGAAGAGAAGCCAAAAGCAAAGGAGAAAAGGTAAGATATATCCTTTTGTATGAAGAGTTCCAGATAATACTAAGGAGAGATAAGAAAGCCTTCCTCAGTAATCAGTGCAAAGAAATAGAGGAAAAAGTAGAATGGGAAAAAGTGGAGATCTCTTTAAGAAAATTGGAGATACCAAGGGAACATTTCATGCAAAGATGGGCTCAATAAAGGACAAATGGTATGGACCTAACAGAAGCAGAAGATATTAGAAGAGGTGGTAAGAATACACAGAAGAACTGTACAAAAAAGATCTTCATGACCCAGATATTCACAATGGTGTGATCACTCACCTAGAGCCAGACATCCTGGAATGTAAAGCCAAGTGGACCTTAAGAAGCATCACTGCGATCAAAGCTAGTGGAGGTGATGGAATTCCAGTTGAGCTATTTCAAATCCTGAAAGATGATGTTGTCAAAGTGCTACAGTCAATATGCCAGCAAATTTGGAAAACTCAGCAGTGGCCACAGAACTAGAAATGGTCAGTTTTCACTTTAATCCCTAAGAAAGGCAATGTCAAAGAATGCTCAAACTACCGCACAATTGCATTCATGTCACATGCTAGTAAAGTAATGCTCAAAATTCTCCAAGGCCGACTTCAGCAATACGTGAACAGTGAACTTCCAGATGTTCAAGCTGGTTTTAGAAAAGGCAGAGGAACCAGAGATCAAATTGCCAACATTCGCTGGATCATTAAAAAGGAAAGAGAGTTCCAGAAAAACATCTATTTCTGCTTTATTGACTATGCCAAAGCCTTTGACTGTGTGGATCACAATAAACTGGGAAATTCTGAAAGAGATCAGAATACCAGACCACCTGACCTGCCTCTTGAGGAATGTGGATGCAGGTCAGGAAGCCATAGTTAGAACTGGACATGGAACAACAGACTGGTTCCAAATAGGAAAAGGAGTATGTCAAGGCTGTATATTGTCATCCTGCTTATTTAACTTATATTCAGAGTACATCGTGAGAAATGCTGGGCTGGATGAAGCACAAGCTGGAATCAAGATTGCTGGGAGAAATATCAATAACCTCAGATATGTAGATGACATCACCCTTAAGTTAGAAAGCAAAGAAGAACTAAAGAGCCTCTTGATGAAAGTGAAAGAGGACAGTGAAAAAGTTGGCTTTAGAGTTCAACATTCAGAAAAGATCATAGCATCCAGTCCCATCACTTCATGGCATATAGATGGAGAAAATAGAGGAAACAGTGGCAGACTTTATTCTTTTTGGCTCCAAAATCACTGCAGATGGTGACCTCAGCCACGAAATTAAAAGATGCTTACTCCTTGGAAGAAAAGCTATGACCAATCCAGACAGCATATTAAAAAGCAGAGACATTACTTTGCCAACAAAGGTCCGTCTAGTCAAGGCTATGGTTTTTCCAGTAGTCATGTATGGATGTGATAGTTGGAATCTAAAGTAAGCTGAGTGCTGAATAATTGATGCTTTTGAACTGTGGTGTTGGAGAAGACTCTTGAGAGTCCCTTGGACTATAAGGGAATCAAACCAGTCCATCCTAAAAGATATCAATCTTGAATCTTCATTGGAAGGACTGATGTTGAAGGTGAAACTCCAATACTTTGGCCACCTGATGGGAAGAGCTGACTTATTTGAAAAGACTCTGAAGCTGGGAAAGATTGAAGTTGACAGGAGAACCGGCTGACAGAGGATGAGATTGTTGGATGGCATCACTGACTCTAACATGAGTTTGAGTAAACTCCGGGAGTTGGTGATGGACAGGGAAGCCTCACATGCTGCAGTCCATGGGGTTGCATCAAGTTGTACATGACTGAGCGCCTAAACTGAATTGTTGCATTTTATTGTATAAACACCTATACAGCACATTGTATACTCCAAGTACTATTCTAATTGCCTTAAAGTTATTAGTTTTTTTTTTATCTTCATGATAATAGCATTTATTGTTCTATTCGCATTTTATAATAAGTTCAAATTTTCACTAAATGCCCAACATCTATTAGGTAGTAGAAGGGGGATTGACACCCAATATGACTACCTTCAAATTTCATTCCCTTAACTATGTAAGTCTAACTGTATTCATTTGCAGTTTTTTGCTTAGCAGTATTTACATCCTTCCATTGAGATTCAAATTCCCCTTCTTTCTGTATTATACCATCCACTTTCCCTAGTTTATTTAGATAAGATCTATAGTAAACATTGTTTACATAGTTAAAAGTCTTAGGCCATTTCTCTTGAAGCTTGTCTTCATGTCGTGACTAGTATGGACCTTTAAATATGAATATCAGAATTAAAATTTATTTTTGCATAAATGAAATAGAATACGTGAAAATTTTCTTTTTGTTAGTCTAATTTTTAGACTAATTATTTGTGAGTCTAATTATTTTGGTTATAGTAATGTTTCCTCTCTCCTATTTAAAAATCTTAATTGTTTATTTTTTGCAATATTTTTCAGATATATATTTAGTTATTTCTTTCTGTTTCTTTATATATTTCTCAAATTAATACAGTTAAGATACTGATTCTCTCTCTCAGGAGATATTTGGCTGTATTTCTCTCTTTATTTTACCCTTCTCTGTTGATATACATAAATTGATAAAGTGATACAGAAAAAGAGTATATGTTGAACCAGTATAGTACCACAAGTAAATATTTTCCTAATTTTCAGTAAATTTAAAAAAATGAGTACTCAGAAATTAGAAGCGAAAAGGACTGCTAGAATCATATGTAAAGTAGATAAATATTTATTTTTCCTATAATAGTGTTTTATATATTATATAATATACTTATTTCCTATACTATTTTATCATTCGTCTTGTTTACTTTTATCTTCCTTATTCTGGTGGATCTTTTAGGATTCAACCAGCAAGATAATATATAATCTTATAATGATATATATATAAAATCAGAAAAAGGTGAAAATAAATGGAAATATGAATAGGAATACACTTGAACTCTGTTTTCAAATTCCCATCAGTTCAGTTCAGTTGCTCAGTCATGTCTGACTCTTTGCGACCCCATGAATTACAGCACGTCAGGCCTCCCTGTCCGTCACCATCTCCCAGAGTTCACTCAGACTCACGTCCATTGAGTCCGTGATGCCATCCAGCCATCTCATCCTCAGTCGTTCCCTTCTCCTGCCCTCAAACCTTCCCAGCATCAGAGTCTTTTCCAATGAGTCAACTCTTTGCATGAGGTGGCCAAAATACTGGAGTTTCAGCTTTAGCATCATTCCTTCCAAAGAAATCCCAGGGCTGATCTCCTTCAGAATGGACTGGTTGGATCTCCTTGCAGTCCAAGGGACTCTCAAGAGTCTTCTCCAACACCACAGTTCAAAAGAAGCAATTCTTCGGTGCTCAGCCTTCTTCACAGTCCAACTCTCACATCCATACATGACCACTGGAAAACCCATAGCTTTGACTAGATGGTCCTTTGTTGGCAAAGTAATGTCTCTGCTTTTGAATATGCTATCTAGGTTGGTCATAACTTTTCTTCCAAGGAGTAAGCGTCTTTTAATTTCATGGCTGCAATCACCATCTGCAGTGATTTTGGAGCCCAAAAAATAAAGTCTGACACTGTTTCCACTGTTTCCCCATTTATTTCCCATGAAGTGATGGGACCGGATGCCATGATCTTCATTTTCTGAATGTTGAGCTTTAAGCTAACATTTTCACTCTCCTTTTCACTTCATCAAGATGTTTTTTAGTTCCTCTTCACTTTCTGCCTTAAGGGTGGTGTCACCTGAATATCTGAGGTTATTGATATTTCTCCCAGCAATCTTGATTCCAGCTTGTGTTTCTTCCAGTCCAGCATTTCTCATGATGTACTCTGCATAGAAGTTAAATAAGCAGGGTGACAACATACAGCCTTGACATACTCCCTTTCCTATTTGGAACCAGTCAGTTGTTCCATGTCCAGTTCTAATTGTTGCTTCCTGACCTGCATACAGATTTCTCAAGAGGCAGGTTAGGTGGTCTGGTATTCCCATCTCTTTCAGAATTTTCCACAGTTTATTGTGATCCACACAGTCAAAGGCTTTGGCATAGTCAATAAAGCAGAAATAGATGTTTTTCTGGAACTCTCTTGCTTTTTCCCTGATCCAGTGGATGTTGGCAATTTGATCTCTGGTTCCTCTGTCTTTTCTAAAACCAGCTTGAACATCAGGGAGTTCACAGTTCCTGTATTGCTGAAGCCTGGCTTGGAGAATTTTGAGCATTACTTTACTAGCATGTGAGATGAGTGCAACTGTGTGGTAGTTTGAGCATTCTTTGGCATTGCCTTTCTTTGGGATTGGAATGAAAACTGACCTTTTCCAGGCCGGTGGCCACTGCTGAGTTTTCCAAGTTTGCTGGCATATTGAGTGCAGCACTTTCACAGCATCATCTTTCAGGATTTGAAACAGCTCAACTGGAATTCCATCACCTCCACTAGCTTTGTTCGTAGTGATGCTTTTTAAGGCCCACTTGACTTCACATTCCAAAATGTCTGGCTCTAGATTAGTGATCACATCATCATGATTATCTGGGTCGTGAAGATCCTTTTGTATAGGACTTCTGTGTATTCTTGCCACCTCTTCTTAATATCTTTTGCTTCTGTTAGGTCCATACCATTTCTGTCCTTTATCGAGCCCATCTTTGCATGAAATGTTCCCTTGGTATCTCTAATTTTCTTGAAGAGATCTCTGGTCTTTCCCATTCTGTTGCTTTCCTCTATGTCTTTGCATTGATCGCTGAAGAAGGCTTTCTTATCCTTCTTGCTATTCTTTGGAACTCTGCATTCAGATGCTTATATCTTTGCTTTTCTCTTTTGCTTTTCACCTCTCTTCTTTTCACAGGTATTTGTAAGGCCTCCCCAGACAGCCATTTTGCTTTTTTGCATTTCTTTTCCATGGGGATGGTCTTGATCCCTGTCCCCTGTACAATGTCATGAACCTCATTCCATAGTTCATCAGGCACTCTATCTATCAGATCTAGGCCCTTAAATCTATTTCTCACTTCCACTGTATAATCATAAGAGATTTGATTTAGGTCATACCTGAATGGTCTAGTGGTTTTCCCTACTTTCTGGCAATGTAATTTTGGTCAACTCTATTTCTTTTTAACATCTTCAGAGTGGAAGTAAAAGTATTTAATTATTTCAGTGATTTCTTTCTAGACTTTTTTTTCAGTTGTTGAAGTATGCATTGGATGTACAGTGATGGTCAAAAAGTTAGATTTACTTACTTTGCAATACATTGCTTTATAATTTGATGCAATTTCATTTTTCTGCATGTGTATATTCAGATTTTCCACCATTATTTATTGAGCAGACTATCCTTTCAAGGATGTTGTTGAATATCAATTTACTATATTGTTTTTCCTTATTGATTTATTTTTTGATCATACCCTGCACCATATGGGACATTATTTTACCCAATAAGGATCAAACCTACACAGCCTTCATTGGAATTGTGTTAAACACTGGACCTTCAGGGAAGCTCTGGAAATCAGTTGACTATAAATATATGAATTTGTTCCTGGTCTCTCTATTCTGGTCATTGATCTATATTTATGTTTTTATTTAGCTTGAATGTGGCAATTATTTAATGATGTATGTATACATATGTCAAAAGTGTATGTTGTATACCTTGTTGTTGTTTAGTCACTCAGTCTTGTCCAACTCTTTTGAACGCCATGGACTATAGCCTTCTAGGGTCCTCTGTCCATGTTATTTCCCAGGCAAGAATACTGGAGGGGACTGCCATTTCCTTCTCCAGGGGTCTCCCACAGCCACAGATTGAACTATGTCTCCTGTATTGCAGGCGGATTCTTTACTGTTGAGTCACTGGGAAATTGTACACCTTAAATATATATGATTTCAACGTCAGATATACTTTAATGAAGCTGGAGTGAAAAAAGGAATGTAATTATAAAATGGCTGGTATCAATTGCTTTAAAAAAATAAAAGAATAGATTTATCATGTTTGGGGACATAACACCCAGGACCAAGACCAGAAATTACAAAATGCTTAAAGAACCTATGTTGTTGCTGTTGTTCAGTCACTAAGTTGTGTCTGACTTTTTGAGACCCCATGGATTGCAGCACACCAGGCTACCATGTCCTTCACTATCTCCTGAAATGTATTCAGCTTCATGTCCATTGAGTTGATGATGCCGTCTAACCATCTCATTCTCTGCTGCCCCCTTCTCCTTTTGCCTTCACTCTTTCCCAGCATCATGGTCTGCCGGGGGCCAGCATGAGGAATCCCGTCCGTGACAAGGTCATGTGGAAGGAAGCCTGACAAAACGCAAGGACGTGATCAGGCTTCAGGGGTTCCCCCTGGAATTTCCTGAGCATCCACCCCCCAAAAAATAAGAATCTGCCTGCTTTTCCACTCTTCTAATATTCTCTCAGAAAAAGTCAAATCAGGGCTTTAGTCTTCTGCATTTGAAAGGGATGTTTCAGTTAAACCCCCTCTGATTAGTCTCTAGCTTGCCTAACAGGTTCCCCCAGACCTCTTATAGCTTGTGAATTGCTTGCAGCCCCCCAACCGCAAGAGGTAGAAAGCTTAAAAGCATCTTAAAGATACAGAGCCTTTTCTAAAGAGCTAAAAATCATATTGGTGACAGGTTTTCACTGTTGACTCAATGATTGCTGCCAGGCCTCCATATTCTTTATCTTTTAGGAACCTGGGAAGATGTTAATCAGTGTAAACAGGATATGGAAAAGGATATATAATAGTTTTGATGTTAGCAACACTAGACTTTTGAGTTAATTACTTTTCTCTTTGTTATATATCACTGCACTCCTCTTGTGTCTTTGCTATGTAAGAATGTAACTTTATTTAGTGCTTTCTGAGAGTGACACCAGACTTTGGGAAGATCAACACAAATAAGTCTTCTGGTTGACAAACCCTTATCAGAAAAAAGGCTGTAAAATGTTAATTGGCCCTTTTGGCCGGAAGATGATATAAATCACCTAAGACTTGTGCATACAACTAGGTATGCAGAGAGAAAATCCTGGTTTTGATAAGAGTCTGGGCTGCTAACCTGCATAACTTTGTGTTACCCATTGATCTCTATGTATAATCAAAAAGTATAAAAGGTCTTCTGAACAATAGAGACAGGGCAAGTTGCTGGACTGGTTTCCCCCCGTGTCTCCTCTTTAATTTCAGGCTGAATTCCCATCTGGAGTGAGGCAGCTCACCACATCTACTTACTTGCCCTGGCTTTTAAGACCCACGTGAAAGGGAGCCTAAGGCGGGGCACCCTTCAATATTCAAGTGGGCGCCGGTGGCCCAATGTAGATGGCGCAAGCTCCTTGTCTGGAACTTTATTGGCCTTCCCCGTAAGCCAAGTTATTCAGCCTTCTTTCTCCACTTAATTTTCTACTACACTATTTCTCCCTAATCTAAAGTTATATTCTTATATTAATAAATAAATAAGTTTCTCCTCGCCTACCCCATCCACGCTTTGAATCACCCTGGATCCACCGGGGCTAGACCCCAGCAATGGTCTTTTACAAAGAATCATCTCTTCACATCAGGTGGGAAAACTATTGAAGCTTCAGCGTCAGCATCAGTCCTTTCAATGACCTATAGGTGCAGTCAAGTGAAAGACATCATGACACTGCACTTAGGGAAAACCTTAAGATGATCTATGTAAAACAAAGGGTTGTAAACAAATGTTGACACTTTCAAGAAGTAGAGTATACTTGGGGAAAATAAAATTAGAGAATGGCATGTTCAAGGACTGCAAGTAATTCATATTTGACAGAATTTACAAGATAGTTGGAAAAGAAAGAGATGAATAAGAGATAATAGATTGAGAGATAATAAATGACAAGTTCTAGAAGAATAATTTGTTATAGCAACTGAAGTGAACTTTACAATAAAGGCAATAAAAAAGATTTTAAGTAGGATAGAAGCAGAATTATTAAGATAAAGAAACAAAATGAAAGTCATAATAATAATCATAGTAAACACAATATTAGTTTTAAGAATTGAAACCACAAATTACTCTCTTGCAAAGATTATTAAACAGGGACCCTAATTAAAAAATTGAATTATGAAAAATATAGAAGATTCAGAAGTGATAAAACTACACAACTGCATTTTTAAATATATGTATATTTATATTGATTTAATAAACTATTGTTGGGAGGCAATTGGCAAGGGCTTCTTGTACTACATATCTGAATGTACTGAGATTAGAAAGCTCTGAAAGTATTTTATCGAGGTCATTTGTATTCTACTGGATGTTTGTGCAACTAGAAATCTTGAAAGTGAGAAAAGTCTCTCTTGACGAAAAATAAAGTTGTTTACCATAGAAATGAAGGATTCCTTAAGCTCAGGATAACCCTCTGTGTGGAAAATACCTTAGCTGCAAGATACTACCAGTGCAGGCTTAATTTGACCCTATGTGTTACCTCCTGAGACTTGGGGGCAAAGGAAATTTGCATGCTCCAACATTCCTAGTATTGGCTGTGCTGTAAATGATATAATTATTTGTCTCAGACATTCATGTTTCTTGTCAGTTTCCATAGAACTGAGGCATGCTGACTTAGCTTGCATGAGGTGTAAAATCCATTTCCTTGTAATTTTATCAAATAAGAAAGCATGGATAAAATGTTTAGTATTCTGAAAATGCAAACTTTTTGGACACTGACATTTTTGGACAATTTTAAATTATTGAGAAACCTTAGTGACAAAAATCTCTCCACAAGGGAGAAGAAGATTAAGGAAAATCATGACGATTCTTTATATAACAATACTACAAGTTTCAGAAGATGAACTCTATGTATCAAGCTCAATTATGAACATGACTATAAAAAGACAAATAATATTATGAATTTAGCATATGAATCAAATAATGATGTAAGGACATATGATCTCAGGGTCATGAAATCTCTAGTACTGTTGAAAATCAGATTTTCATATTTGAGTTCACTAGATACATTGCAGAGTCCTGAATTAGAATCTGTGAACATTAACTATTGTTCATTTTTTTCATTTATTCATTAGTTTGAAAAACTAGTTCTAGATTTCACTAAAAATATATAAAGTGCCTGACTTCTCAAGGAGAAAAAATATTTTCTTTATGGTAAACCCTCAGGTATTTGGAAAACTATTACTAAGAATTTAATATAAAAATATAAATAAACTCCTTGAAAGGCTACCATGGGCCTTGTGTTTATGGGTATGTGTAATTTTGTATTCATTGCAGGAGATATGGAAAGTGAGGTTCAGAGAGATTATGTAAACTTGACTTCCTCATTCACAAAAGGAAAATTTTACATTATTTTCAATTTTACAATGCAAAGTTTATCAATGTTGGCTAAATAAGTTGTATTTGTTTCTAAAGTTGATGTAAAAATTTATCACTATTTTAGTCATTTAACATTGATAAGGACTGCTAGATATCATTTCAATCAGAAAATTTGAAATAGTCTTAGTTATTTTCCATATTTCAGTTTGACACATTCCATTTAGTTTTTTTTTTAATATTTCCCAGTGGATGAGTTCATATTTTTCTCATTTTATTATAGTTTACCTTAGTAATCTTATTCTTTGATATAGATTACAAAGTAGCATTCTAAATTTTTAAAACTTTAGTAAATCATTTTCTGTGTCCTCCTGAAAAAATATACTTTAATGACCATAAGTTTTGTGGCTTGATAAAAAGTTATTGCACAAAACTTTTCATTCATAGGTGTATTTTCATATTACAATTTAGAAGAAAAGGAATGTAAATTAACATTACTGATACTTATAAAGTATTTTAAGCAAATTATAGACAAAATTCCTCAAATGAGATAATAAAATTTTTGTATCTCTAAAAGTTATTAAAATTTAAACTTTTGCACTTCACATAGGCCAGGATTTTTTCAATTTTTAAAAAAGAAAGTAATATTAATATCGACATATAGTAGAAAATTAGTATATATTTAACAGATTTTATATGTAAAACTTTTAATTTAAAAAGCAATAATGATAACAAACCTTAAATAAATAAATATTTAGGAAAGTTCAATCATATGAGGATATTAATTCACCTCAAATAAATCCATGAATCCAAAGAAATTTTATTAAAATCCTTATTAAGGATTTTTAAGATGGCTCTAACATTTACATGAAAAAGTAAAGAAGTAAGAATATCTAATTAAATATTGAAACCATGAAAGGAAACAATTAGAGATGGGAGATGGGATGGAGGCAAAAAATTAGAGAAAATGAGGAACAGGAAAATTGTGGACTGGCTCTATTTAATGTAAAATTTTATAATAAAACCAAATATTCTCTCTTATAAATGGAATCTAAGAAAAGTAAAATGAAGTATCCAAGACAGAAACAAACTCACAGATGTAGATAACAAACTAGGGGTTAACAGTGGGGAGAGCAGAAGGGAAAGAATAAATTAGGGGCAAGGAATTAAGACCTACCAATTACTATGTACAAAATAAATAAGCTAAGTTTATACTTTACAGCACAAAGAATATAGCCAATATTTTATAGCTATAAGTGGATTTACTTTAAAAATTGTGACTATGTCGTATACCTGTAACTTATATAATATTGTATATCAGTTCAGTCGTTCAGTCCGTGTCTGACTCTTTGTGACCCCACGGACTGCAGCACGCCAGGCCTCCCTGTTCATCACCAATTCCTGGAGCTTGCTCAAACTCATGTCCATTGAGTTGGTGATGCCATCCAACCATCTCATCCTCTGTCATTCCCTTCTCCTGCCTTCAGTCTTTCCCAGAATCAGGGTCTTTTCTAATGAGTTAATTCTTTGCATCAGGTGGCCAAAATATTGGAGTTTCAGCTTCAGTAACAGTCCTTCCAATGAATATTCAGGACTGATTTCCTTTAGGATTAACAGATTTGATCTCCTGGTAGTCCAAGGGACTCCTAAGAGTCTTCTCCAACACCACAGTCCAAAAGCATCATCTCAATAAAAGTAAAAATAAAAAAAGCAAAATAAAGACATTTTAAGATATACATGGTCAGAAGACAACCACAACAGTGACAAAACTGAAATCAACAAATTGGTTAAAATATTTTTATTAAATCGACTTGGACCCCAGTGTACCTTAAAAATAAAGGTGCATATTAGGAAACAATGTTGACTGTTAAAAAAAAAAAAACTTAAATTTTATATAATGTTAAGAATCCTTATTTTTTTTTCTATATGTGCAATAAGAAGACTTTGAATTTTATTTAGTAGCTGGTGTAACATGATAAAATACATATTTTTGGAAAGATCACTCCTTCTATAGAAGGACAATTATTTGAAGAAGTATACAATCACTTGAAGGAAACCAGTTATTAGGTTATTGTGGTAGCATAGACACATAATTATAGTAATTCCTTCAAATTAACAAATGAATTAATGCATTAATTATCTTACTAAGTATTGTCACCGGAGCTTTCTGAATTGTGGCATTAAATGCATGTTGAGTTTCATATATGCTATTTTTACACCAGTTCATCTCTGTCTGAGATTTATCAACCAACGAGTCTCATTTTTTTGCTACAATTCATTCAGAAAAGAAATATTTGACACAGTCATCAGAAAACACTGAAGATGACAGAGGAAGCTAGTGATAACTTTGATATTAGCTGAGAGCCTAGTACTCATATCAATGCTGAGTTCTATTACTAAGGAAATATAAAATAATAAAGCTAATTGAATATGTGTATTTCCCCTTAGAGATGACTATTTTAGGATATTGTATTAGCATACATTAAAGGAAGGATAATAACTTTACTTATACTTACTATGATTGAAGGAAAACTATATCTAGAAACTAATTGAATTTCTTCAACTTGGAGAGTCTAGTGAATCTTGCTGAGCATGGCTTTCAGGAAGCAGTCAATATTTAAAAAGCCAAGTAAATGCATAAGGACGGTCAGGTATATAAGTTTACAGACAGAAGTGCCTATACTCTTGGGACTACATAGAATTATTTTGTTAGAGGACATTATTAAGAAAAAAATATACATAGTTAGAAAAAAGATAGAAAAATCAGAAGCTAAGGCCTATGTGACAGTATTAGTTCCTTAAATTTTCTTAAAGTTTCACACAATAACCTCATATGAATGTTCATAGCAGCTTTATTTATAATTATTAAAAAAAAATCTCAACCAACCAAGAGATGCAGTTGCTGGATGGATAACAAAGGGTGGTGAATCCATATAGTGGAATGTCATTCTGTGATTAAAAAAAAAAAAATGAGTTATCAAGTCAAAAGATATGGAAGAAACTGGAGTGCATATTGCTAAGTAAAAGAAACCAGTGTGAAATATATGCAAATTGTATGCTGACTATATAACTCTGGAAAAATATAAAGAGAGTAACATGATCAGTGATTGCAAAGAGGGTCAGGAAAGGAAGGCAGAACAGATAAGTGAAGCACAGGGATTTTAGGGTTAGTGAAGCTATTCTGTATTATAACTTCCTGGTGGATACATGGCATTATGTGTTTGTCAGAATTCATAAATAAGTACAACACAAAGAGTGAGCCTTGATGTAAAATATGTACTTTGGTTAATATCTAAATTAATATTGAGTTATTAACTGCAACAAATGCATCACATTAGTATAAGATGTTACTTGCCAGGGAAACTATGTTTTGGGGTGGGTTAAGGGTATAGGAGAACTCTCTATTATCTACTCAATTTTCTATACACCTAAAAATGTTTTTAAAAATAAAGCCTAATAATTTGAACACAGATAAAACTGAATTTTAAAATGCTGTTTCAAAGAGGATTGGCCACATAATATGGTGTGAATTTAACCTGGGTAAAGTGACAACTTCTTATTTACAGTGAGAAATTCAGGGGCAGGGATTTAAGTTGTCCATGTATATTGTTTCCTTCTTTGTGCATTACAACTAAGACCACTTAAGTAATAAGTGAACAGGTCCAGAGACAGTTCAAGTACTATCTAGTTAGGAATTACTATCGTAATGTGTGTATGTATGTGTTCACATATGAATGCACTTTAGTGGGTGCATGTATATATGATGCAACAAAGATATAAATCATAACGATAAGAATATCATAGATTAAATATTTAACAGTTTTAGTTCTAGATGAATAGATGTCAAGTTAAAACAGCTAAACTACTTTCTCTGGGTCAGGTTTTTATGCTCAACATGAGTAGATGTATATTCCTTACAATGAGTCTGAGAAAAGCTAGTGAAATCTCCCTTAAGGTTTCTGCAGCATTTAGAAAAAAGGCAATTGTTGATGTGAATCCTGTATCCTATTTTTACAAAAACTCACCTCTGTAAAGATTCAGTAGCCAAAACATAACACAAATAGCATTTCATATTTGAAGTCTAGTGAATATATGCATATATAGTATAACATTTTATAATCATTAAATAGTGTTTTATAATAATATCATATATAATATTATATACATAATAATAATATTATATACATATATACATATGTTAGTCTCTAAGTAATGCATTTTTTGTGACAATTTATCAATTTCTAATGGTATTGTACCTTATTTTTACATTAATTTTCCTCCAATCCAATCATTCCTCATAGAAAAGAGAATATTCTGCCCAGTTTTGACAATTCTGTTGCTCAGGGATGGAGGTTATTTATTGTTCCAATGTTCTCAGTCATAGGTGGTGGAAGATAACCAATATGACAGCATGTGAAGCCAAATAGTTAGATAAGACATACAATGTACCTTCCGCCAAGTTTTTTAATATTTGTGGTGACAAGTATTAAGGGAACACGTTACACTACACCAATTTCATTTATTTACACATACCTCTAAGGCTAGTTTTAAGATAGATCCTTTATTCCCAAATAAAACAAAGAAACCAAGGAAAGGGGTGGGGGGGACTCAACTTTGTTTTCTATCAGATTAATTTTTCTTGCTGAGGAAATAGCAAAGGTGAGAAAGGGTCTGTGTAAGGGAATAAAGCATACTTATTCTTTCATTCCAAACTCAATGCAGTCTACTCTGATCACCAGCATGAAGAGCGGCTCAGTGTAACACAGCACCTTCCTAACAGAGTTTAGGAGTGAAAGAGGTCACTGAGAATAGGGTCAGGCCAGTTTAGCAGTAATGTTCTTACCCTGGTGAGTTGGCTGGCAGGGCAGGAGAGGGATGGAGAGAGGAGGTCCCTAAACAATCACTCCAAACCCAGACACTTCCCAACACACTCTATCCTCAATTCATTAGGATCCATCCAATTATATCTTTCATTTTTGTTTGTAGTAACCATAAGAAATCTTAGACTCAGTCATCCCTCCTCTCCTCAAATCCAATCTTATTTAAAGTTCTTTTATTCCCTTCCTCCCCCCCCCTTATTCTATCATTTGCGTTTCTGACACCCTTATAATATGCGTGAAAATATTTTATATTTTGAGATAAAATTCTTCTTTGATCAATCCTTTTAGATTATTTTTTTTTCTGATGAAACATGGATCTCCTCTGAGAACGTAACTTTTACTACTGACTTCTCAATGGTTACCAGTTTTTGCTCCTGAAGTCCTCATGTGTAAGCCTGAATATTTTCTTCAGAATTTTTTCCAAGCTCCATACCTTTCTTTCTCTCTTCCTCTTTAAAGACTTCTGGCTATGATTCTCACACATATTATCAGATTCTGTGACTCACTAACCCCCACTGTTGCTGACATCTTCAACCTGCTGCTTTATTTCCCTTATTTCCCCTCATAGCTCAAAATTTTAACACATTCCTTGCTTTCATTCTCTGATGGTGTATCCAACCCTGACACTTCTGTTCCTTGAACTTCATTTCTCCAAATTCTTGTCTTCATCTCAGCGAAAACCTTTCATTCATTTATTCATAGTGTAAATCTTGTGATTACCAATGAATGCAGCATCTCTATGACCTGAGTTTCTTGTATTCTATAATTTGATCACCACCTCATCTCTCTAATTCACCCAACAGTGTTCCATAAGCAACACTTCAAGTCCATTTCATTGATACTAGCTTTTCATTGTATCTCTTTCACTTGATGTTCTATATTTTTTATTTCTCAGCTTTAATTCTATGCACATTAATTAACTCAACAGATATCCACTAAGAGCTAGGCATGGTTTTAAGTGCTGTGTATGTATTATTGAATAAAGATGAAAAAAACCTCTGTCTTTATAAATCTAAAATTGGAATTATTCCCTTGCTTACATCTGAGTGCATCAGTTTGTGCTAAATTATCCTGCAATAACAGATGATGCCCAAATATTAGTGATTCCCCAAAACAAGGTTTTGAATATTACCTACATTATGTGTAAACTATTGCCTTGGTTTCTCCTCTAGCCAGCCAAGATTGATCTACATCATGGACTTGTTCACCAAGATAGAGAGAGAGGAATTATGTCACACTGAGGCAACAGCCTTGCAAAGATCTTACTGCTATGTTGAATATGTCACTTCCAATAAAATTGTATTTGTCCAAATAATAACGTGGCCCAAACTGAAAGTATAAGATATATAGATATGAGGACCACAAGAAGCAGCCTGATAGGCTTTTATCCTTACTCAGTAGTCAAATGTACTTGGCAAAACTGTAGCCTGAGCTAATTCTAATTATCTCTGGTTATTCTCATCTCTACCCACACATGCGGGTATGGTTTGAGGGAAAAATGATGCACCAATTCATGAACTGACCACAGTGGTCACCAAATGGGTGGTCATAAATATCAGGTAGATGAGTCATAATACCAAGAAATAAAAGAATAAGTCTCTCTTATGAGTTGAATTAATGTCTCCCAAATTAATAATGTTGAAGCAATAAACCCTAGTACCTAAGAACATAATATTATTTGGAGATAAGATTTTTACATAGAAATTAGTTCAAGTGAGGACATTAGAGTTGGCCCTAATCCAATATGATTGGCATCCTTGTAAAGAGGAAATATTTGAACACAGAGGCACACACAGAGGGAAGATGCCATGTGAAAACATACAGGGAAAAGACAGCCATTCTATAAATGAACTAGAGAGGCATGAAACGGATACTTCACTCATAGCCCCATAAGAAATCAACTAGGCTGATACCCTGATTTTGGACTTCCAGCATACAGAACAATGAGACAATAAATTTCTGTTGTATAAGCCTCCCAGCCTATGGTTCTTTGTTATGGTGGCCCTGGCAAACTAATACAGATGCTAAGATATTCACTTCCTTATTCTCCCATCCACAGTACCTCCTCTCTTCTCACCACCAGTAACGCATGATCCATTCTCAGCCTGAGAAAGACTTCCATGAGATGATGGCTTTATTTCCTATTACTCTAAGAATATTAGAATCATCAGAAAATATAAAAGTTGCCTTCTACAAGCTCTTTCTGTAAAATACATTCACCAACAATATCTGTGTAAATATATCTGAATTATTGTTGAATCTCATAGATGGAATATCTTTGCGTCTATCTAAAAAAAAATCCCTTCACTCCTCCTCTCATCTCTTTAAGAATGTTACTTCAGCAATCTTCTTTTTTCCTTTCTACATAATACAGTCCTCCCTCTATAAAATATTTTCATTGCCACAGTTTTTCATCAAAAGATAATATTTTATCTCACTCTCCTTATCAGATGCAACACTACTTCTTTGCCTGCATTTGCAGTAAAATTCCTTGAACTTATTGACAATTCCCATTGTTTCCAGTTCCTTTCCCATTTTCTTTTAAATATGCTCAAATCAGACTTTTTACTTACTGCTACATTACAATTACTGTCATTCTAGTGGATAGAATGAAAAGAAATCCTCATAATCACTGCCTTTTTATATCATGTCCTTGTGTAATCCTTGTCCAGTCTATTGGGGAGAAATGTGTCTGTCTGTTCACCATTACAATATGCAAAAGGTGGTGGGTCATAGGTGGCCATTTTCAAGTGAATATGTAACAATCTCAATGTGTGTTGTTTAAGCTGCTTATTCTAAGTTAATATTGTTATACAACAAAAAATAAGATCTGTCCAGGTCACTGAAACTGACATGATGCAAAATTTAGTGATCAGTTCTTATTCTATTTCTTACCTGCTCTATCAACTGTAGTTAACATGGTTCATCACTTTCCTCTTCTATTTTTTTGAAATTTTATCAGAGTATATTTTATTTACAAGGTTGTGTTACTTTCAGGTATACAGAAGAGTGATTTAGTTATACATATACATTGCAGTGTTCACTTGCTCAGTCACATCAGGCTCTGTCATCCCATGGACTGCAGCACACCCAGCTTCCCTTTTATTGTCCACAGAGTCAATGATGCCATCCAACCATCTCACCCTCTGTCACCCCCTTCTCCTCTTGCACTCAATCTTTCCTAGCATCAGGGACTTGTCCAATGAGTTGGCTCTTCACATCAGGTGGGCAGAGTATTGGAGCTTCAGCTTCAGCGTCAGTCCTTCCAATGAATATTCAAGGAAGGAGATATATATATATATATATATATATCCATATACATATATTTATTCTTTTTCAGATTCTTTTCCCATATAGGCTCTTATAGAATATTGAGTTTCCTGTGCTTTACAGTAGATCCTTCTTTTTTATCTGTTATATATAACAGATAACATATATATATATATATATATGTTATATATAGTAGTGTGTATGTCAATCCTAAGTTCCCAATTTATTCCTTCCCACAGCACTTCCCTTTTGGTAACCTGAAGTTTTTCTTCAAAATCTGTGAGTCTGTTTCTATGTTATAAATAAGTTAACTAATATTATTACCCTCCTTTTCTTGCTTACATAACTTCTAGATATATCCTAATTTGCTTTTCACTCTAATGCTCTTGTTGATATTTCTCAGTCTCTTTTGCTTGGTCCCTCATTTTCTTCCCACATTTTAAGTGTACAAATTCCTTAGGCTCTAGATACAGGCAGTGACCTATATTTGAGTTAGAACTAGTGGTCTTCAAGGAATTGAAGCCCAATTCTGTCTTTTTTAGAGATAAATTTATTATTTCTTTTTTTTTTTTAATGGAAAGGATAGAAGTACAGCTGGGTACAATTAAAGACTAGATTCTAGTATCCAAAGTCATCACTCTCTCTGAGAGAAAAGGATAAATAATCATCATACAATAGCAAATTTTCTTAGCTTTTCTCATTAAATTGTTTAGATAGATTTGAAATATGCTTCCTGAAATCTAGGATAATACTGTTTCAGTTCAGTTCAGTTCAGTTCAGTCACTCAGTCATGCCAGACTCTTTGCAACCCCATGGACTGCAGCAAGCCAGGCTTCCCTGTCCGTCACCAACTCCTGGAGTTTACTCAGACTCATGTCCATCGTGTCAGTGATGCCATCCAATCATCTTAAGAGAGCTCTGTTGTCCCCTTCTCTTCCCACCTTCAGTCTTTCCCAGCATCAGGGTCTTTTCAAATGAGTTGGTTCTTCGCATCAGGTGGCCAAAATATTGGAGTTTTGGCTTAAGCATCAGTTCATCCAATGACTATTCAGGACTGACTTTCTTTAGGATGAACTGGTCTAATCTCCTTGCAGTCCAATGGACTCTCAAGAGTCTTCTACAACACCACAGGTCAAAAGCATCAATTCTTTGGCACTCAGTTTTCTTCATAATCCAACTCTCACATCTTTACATGATTACTGGAAAAACTGTAGCTTTGACTAGACTGACCTGTGTCAGCAAAGTAATGTCTCTGCTTTTTAATATGCTGTCTGGTTTAGTCATAGCTTTCTTCCAAGGAGCAAGCATCTTTTAATTTCATGGCTGTAGTTACCATCTGCAGTGATCTTGGAGTCCCCCAAAATAAAATCTATCACTGTTTCCATTGTTTCTCCATCTATTTCCCATGAAATGATGGGACTGGATGCCATGATCTTCGTTTCTGAATGTTGAGCTTTAAGCCAACTTTTTCACTCTCCTCTTTCACTTTCATTAAGAAGCTTTTTAGTTACTCTTCACTTTCTGCCATAAGGGTGGTGTCATCTGCATAAAAGAGGTTATTGACATTTCTCCCAGTTTTCTTCATTCCAGCTTATTCTTCATCTAGCCTGGCATTTTGCATGATGTACTCTGCATATACGTTGAATAAGCAGGGTGACAATATACAGCCTTGATGTACTCCTCTTCTGATTTGGAATCAGTATGTTATTCCATGTTCAGTTCTAACTGTTGCTTCTTGAACTTCATACAGATTTCTCAGGAGGCAGGTTAGGTGGTCTGATATTCCAATCTCTTGAAGAATTTCCCACAATTTGTTGTGATCCACACAGTCAAAGGCTTTGGTGTAGTCAGATAATAGTAACAGTAGTCAGGTAACAGTAGTAATATTAATTAATTGATTTCATTGACTTTAATGAAAGTCAGTCATGGGCTGACTTTAAACCCATGTATTATACATTAAAGTTCACTGAAGGTGTTCATCTGATGATGCTTGTTTCTTTGTTTATGGGAGTTAGTGCCTTCTAGCAGTTAAAACATGGGTTTTGATGTCAAAGAGTTCTTGGTTTTGAAACAAGTCTTATGATACTTAACTATGAATATGAACCCAGCCAACATTGTTTAGCCTCTTCTCTGAACTTATTTCCCACTAAGGGAAATAATAGGGTAGGGTTATGGAGTAATAATATCTATATTTGATGAATTAAGTAAGATAATGTACTTGTAGGCTCTCTTGGTGCTAGAGTGTTCACTATTAACAATTATTACTGTGGGAATGTTAATATGTCTATGTCAACTTTCTCCCAAGCAAGTACTCTTCACTCTCTGAACCTTAAAAATAAAATTAAATTTTAATCTCTGTTATAAATTTTGAGTAAATTACAATTGAACACAAACTGATTTCTTAATAAACACTATGAAAACTGAGGAAGCAAATAATAAAAGCAACTTGGATTTTTATGTCTATATATCAGAGCACTGGGAACCAGTTATTTGAAATCAATCAGAGTGCATTACATATCAATTCTCTAATCCACTTGAAACTATTACACTTTTGACCTCACAGTACCACACCTTACGATGTGTGATCCTGTGATGAAGTGACTTGCCCTTCACCTTGACTTTGGGTTAAGCCGTGTGACCTCATTTGGTCAATAAAATAAGGCAGAAATTATGAAAGTCCATTCTGACTCCTCACCTTATCTTTCACCACTTTCTCTCTTATGTTGTAGCTTTTTCTATAAAAAATGTCAAAGCTAGTCTACTTGACTCAAAAGGTAGATGAGAGACACATTAGACAGAATCATACCCAATCTCAATAGGGTAAGTGTACTCCTGAACAGTAGACCTTCCAGTCCAGGTTAACAGTCAACAGTCAGTCAATCTACAAGCTCATATCCACAAAATTTATTTTTTTAAGTACCTAGTTTTTTGGTGGTTTCAGTTCAGTTCAGTTCAGTCGCTCAGTCATGTCCAACTCTTTGCAACCCCATGAATCACAGCACTCCAGGCCTCCCTGTCCATCACCAACTCCCGGAGTTCACTCAGATTCACGTCCATCGAGTCAGTGATGCCATCCAGCCATCTCATCCTCTGTTGTCCCCTTCTCCTCCTGCCCCCAATGCACATCATTTCTTATGACAAACGGTATAAACTAAATCTCTACTAGATAGAAAGATAGATACAGCAGATAAATAGAAATAGAGATAGAGTTCTATAGGTCTAGATATACATTCACATGTTTATAAAACCAATGTGTATAAATACATGATATACATATAAAGAGAAAGAATGAGGGTATATATATTAACATGGCTAGTTTCTTAAAGTCACATCAAAAGAACAATGCCTACCACAATTAACAGCTTTGGTTGACACTCTAATTAAAGAAAAAATTTCCCTTGATTGGATTGTGAATGTTAAGAATATAGTGAGCATTTGTGAACTAACCAATAGTCAAAATCCCTTCAATTTTAAAAATTATTGCTTCCAAATTCAACTTCAATCAATGATAAATTATTGAACTTTTGTTCATTAATTTACTTTCTTCAGACATTAAAATTTTGTTCTAGAAAGTCACTAAATATGCAATTTCGTTTAAAAGTTTAGTATTTTTAGCAGCTATTGAAGCCTTATAAATCCTTTTTAGTCCATTGTATTTTTTTGTGACTGAAAAAATTAAGCTGAAGTAACTATATTTAAAGATTAAGACTCTCATTTTTACCCCTTAAGAGTTGTGTGGGAGGATGGGATGATCTGACTAAATCATTACATTTACAAATGAGTAGTGATGGAGTATGTTACAGATTGATGATCATGTCTTTAAGCAGAACACATCTTACTTAATTTTTTCATCAGTTTGTACTGGCTGATTATGTGTGAGGAGTTTTATTCTTTTATTTCAAATGTTTGTCAATGTGTGGGATGACAGAAGAAAAGAGCTGTTCTTTTTAATTGCTCCCAGCACAGAACACTCTTTTTGTGCACAGTTGGATTCTGGAATAATTTGATCCTCACTGTGGCTCAGCTGTGTCCCACTTTTTGTGACCCCGTGGAATGTAACCTGCCAGACTTCTTTTCATGGGGGCGATTCTCCAGGCAAGAACACTGGAGTGGGTTGCCACGCCCTCTCCAGGGGATGTTCCCATCCCAGGCATTGAACCAGGGTCTTCTGCATTGCAGGTGGATTCTTTACCAGTTGAGCTACCATGGAAGCTGTTTCTATCTAAATAAGTTTAGACAACAAACTTAAAAATATATAACTAAATACACAAACCAGTGTTTTAACATGAATCCCCTTAATCCAGTATGATATAATTGAGACAAAAATAAAAACATAGGTATCTATGAGCTTGAATGATTGTTAGAAAACAGAATGAAAACTTTGGCTAATTTTTGTTTCTTTGTTTCTGATAAATATAGTGACTAAAATGTGAAGGCTTACTATATAAATAGGATCTTTTTAATTTTAAGTTCAACAAATACTTTCAAAAATTTAGATGAAAAAATAGATGTGGCTACGTATATGATTACTTTTAACATCTTCAAAATATATTTTCTTATAATAAATTCCTGTTTGAAAATATCTTCTAAAAATTTTAGACTACTAAAATCACTGAATTATTTAAGTTAATTTTAACTTAAGGTAAAGTATTCTGTGTATGTAAAGTATATATTTTTTCAGTCATTTATTAAAATAAGTTGCACAGCAAATGTGCTATTTAAATTAAATGATATTAATTTAAAACTGCTACAATTTTTTAGATATTAGTATATCAATGCAAAAAATAAGCCTATTATAAAATTATTTTATTATAATGAAATATTTTTCTTGGATAAAAATCAGTATTTTTCAGAGTTTGGGATGTATCCAAATATCAATGTGTCACATTTACTTCTAAAATGAAGAGAAGATAAAAGATATTTGATTTATTCTTGCCCTTCAGTTCTTCTTGGCATCCTTCTGTCTTCTTAGCATCAAACTATGTAAGTGTTTGATCACTATTTTAATCTATTTTTCAGAATAATTTATCTCTCTGATATATCTTACTCCTCAGTAACTGAACAGTAGCAACCAACTCCAAGTTGCTGCCAGGTCCAGTCTTACCATCAAAAGTAACAGAAATTATATCTCTCAACTCTCGGCCTCTGGCTTCCCCAGTGGGTCAGTGGTAAAGAATCTGCCTTCAATGCAGGAGACATAGATTCTATCCTTGGGTCAGAAAGATCCCCTGGAGAAGGAAATGGCAACCTACTCCAATATTCTTGCCTGGAAAATTCCATGGACTGTGGAGCCTGGTGAGCTACAGTCCATAGGGTGGCAAAAAGTCAGATATGACTCAGCAACTGAACAACTAGGCCTCTAGTTATCTATGATTCTTAACTCATTCCAGTTGGATGCATTCTTACAGATTAGTAAAGAATCTATTTATTAGGAAGCAGGTGGTTTAGAAATTTATATTTGGCAAAACAACACAAGTAAAATTAGATATCTGTCTTCACTGGTAAATATCTTTCTTTAAGAGACTAAATCTCCAGAGCTTATGCACTACATTATATCTCCTGATTTATGTACTGGCTTGTGAGTTTTTTTTTTACTTTCTTCTTTATATGTTTTCTTTTTTCTTTGTATGCTTCATATATCATATGTGTTTACTTACATGTATGAGTTTGTTTAAAATTAGTCAACTTTATAGAAAATACTATACTCAGAAATATTCTTTGGACTCTAATTTTGAATTTTGATTGTTATCATAAAAATCCAAATATTGAAGTTTATTTATTTGTCCCTTAAAATAATTGTTTTACATTAGCTATGCTTTGTTAAGTCTGTAATATTTATATTTTAAAATATTATATTATATCTAAATATAATACAGTTCTTATTGTTTCATTCAGGATGATTTTAAATGCAACTAAAAACAAAACCAGGCAAAAATGGCATAATCAATAAGAGAATTTATGGAGTTATGCTAGCATTTTAGAGAGGAATCTATAGTCGTTTTGAGAAATATTTGTTATCTTCACTTCTTTCTCCCTTGGCTTCAGTTTCAAATTGAATCTTTGTGGTTGCACAATGATTGTTTACATTTCAGGGCCACGAGTTAAATCATCCAAGTTTAGAAGGAAAAAAAACCTCCCACCTAAAATTTGAAGAAACTACAGGTCATTATGTGCTCACTTGATTTACTGGCTTAACCAGGAACACATCACTGTTGTGATGCAGCTAGAAATATGCAGATGAGCTGTTATAAGCAGACTTATTCTTGAAGATCTCAACATAATCCATTACAAATCTATAGGTGGCAGGGAATATGAGAGAGCAAAGTATTCTTAAAGTGAAAGATGGATAATTATTGTATCTCAATGTATTAGATTTCTGCTATATAATTTAAAAATATTAACTCAATTTGGTCCTGTAGTTAAGTTCTATGTTATAAATAATATGAAAAGAGTTGACCTAGACATTTTTGGGCTTCCTTGGTGATTCAGACAGTAAAGAATCCTCCAGCAATGCAGGACACTCAGGTTCAATCCCTGAGTCCAGAAGATCCCCTGGAGAAGGAAACGGCTACTCACTCCAGTATTCTTACCTGGAAAATTCCATGTACAGAGGAGCATGGTGTGCTACAGTCCATGGGGTCACAGAGAGTCAGACATGCCTTAAGTAGCAAACAATTTCACTTTCAGACATTTTTAGTCATTTTGTTACTCAACATAATATATACAAACATATTGTAAGAATTTTTTTTTAGATTTAGGTGCTGAGAAAGCTGAATTTTTTTTTTATTCTGAAGTATAAAATATACTATTTTTTCTTGATAAACAATAAGAATAATTTAGTTGATTAAATTTTCAATTGCAAGAAACTCGGGAACAAATCTGGTGCTAAGCATTAATAACTATGTGTGGTTCTAATGCCTACATCTTAATATTATAATTTCTTCCAGTTTCAATCATCCATTAAGATGATATTTTCTTAGTAAAGATATCTGGACTTGGAGAGCAAGAGCAACAGTCTAATTCAGAATCTCTTATTCTTCTGAAATAATGAAAAAATCAACATGTTTTCAACATTGCTAGCAGATAGAGAACACCACAACCCTAGGTAATTTATATGTCAAAAAAATGGGGAAAAAAATCCCATCTGAACATCAATCACCTTTCCATGTCTATTCTCAGCCTATGGGTTACAGAAAGCAAGAAAGGGAACAGAGAGGAGCAGAGGACTGACAAGAAACACACAAAATCATTCTCAGAAAAAGTAAAATAATAAATATAAACATACTGAACATAAACTGGGAACTGCTAGTTCATATTCAGTTCAGTTCAGCCACTCAGCCATGTCTAACTCTTTGCGACCCCATGAACCACAGCATGCCAGGCCTCCCTGTCCATCACCAACTTCCGGAGTCTACCCAAACCCATGTCCATCGAGTCGGTGATGCCATCCAACCATCTCATTCTCTCTTGCCCTCAATCTTTCCCAGCATCACGGTCTTTTCCAATGAGTCAGCTCTTCGCATCAGATGGCCAAAGTACTGGAGCTTCAGGTTCAACATCATTCCTTCCAATGAATATTCAGGATTGATTTTCTTTAGGATTGACTGGTTTGATCTCTTTGCAGTCCTAGGGACTCTCAAGAGTCTTTTCCAGAACCACAGTTAGAAATAATCAATTCTTTAATGCTCGGCCTTCCTTATGGTCCAACTCTCACATCCATACATGACTACTGGGAAAACTATAGCTTTGACTATCCAGACCTTTGTTGGCAAAACGATGTCTCTGTTTTTTAATACACTATCAAGGTTTGTCACAGCTCTTTTTCCAAGGAGCAATTGTCTTTGTTAGTTCCTAGTTTATTTTTTCTAAATAAGAATAAAATACAAAACTTCAATATAAAAATACTACAGAATTTCAGATTCTGCAAAATACAGATTTTGTATTGGTAGAAAATCTCAACAATAAATGAACCATAAAGCTGAAGAAAACTCAGAGGACATTTGAAGTTAAACTAAATATCTCCCCAAAATACATTAGAAATATGAACTTTAGCTTGAATAAGACATACAAAACCTAAGTGTCATGGGTGTGTGTGTGTGCGCGCATGCGTGTACTTCTTTCCTGATCTGAAACAACTTTTCTTTCATTTTATTTAGCCTATATGTACATATACACATATAGGTTAAAGAAAATGAACGTTGATTTAAATCAGGAAAGACATATATGTAAAAGACAAAATTATATAAAAAATAGACAAAATTACTGATTACTCAAGACAGAATAGATCTGAATGAATCCTTAATAAATAATACTGAATCAAGGCAAGAAATAAATCAAGATAGTAAACTTGAGGTTTATAGAAACACATATAAAGGACCAGAGCAAATTGTTTGAGATGGAAGATAAGCAAAGAAGGGTGAATATTTGTAATATTGGTTTTCCTGAATAAAAACTCAAAATAATGGACCAGAACTAATATATTTCTAGAAGTAAAAGTAGACTTGGTGTATACAGTCTGTCTTTTGATATTTGGGTAGCACCATGCTACTTCTTCTGAACAACGGACTGTGCATGGGAGTATCTGAGAGACTTTGGGAACAAACAACCTAATATTTTTATAATTTTCCATGACATTTTTCCCTGCCCCAATGATTTTTAAACTCCATATTATGATATATGCATGAGTGCTAGTTGCTTCAGTCATGTCCAACTCTTTGCTACTACTGTATGAGCTGTAGCGGCCAGGACCCTCTCTTCATGGGGTTCTCCAGGCAAGGATACTGGAGAGGATTGCCCTTTCCTTCTCCAGATGATTGTCCTGGCCCAAAATTGAACCCATGTCTCCAGACCATTCTGTCTGGTACAATTATTCTTATTAAAAAATAAGAAAACATGTTGTGATTTGTGAAGTAATATATATAAACATTAAATTATAAAATAAGGATCAAACTCCAAAATTGATTAACTCTGCCTATTACATCAGAATGCCCTCTAAGCAAAGCTTAGAAATTGTTATTTTTAAAAGGTTCTCCCAGTTCATAGCTATGGCTAAAGCCTTCCTTTAGTGAAATGAAATCTGTACATAATTATGAAAATGTTTCAGTGAAAATCTGTTTCAAAACAAAATATATGAAAAATTTATCATTATAGAAATCTTTATTTTTCTTCTCCAGAAGACTGCTTATTTTTTCAGTGTGATTCCATATCATCATGCATGATTTGCACCTGTTGATGTTTTGCAAAATTCTTCATTTCTAAGATGATTGCTCTGTATAGTTTGCACTTCTTCCATTTGAATTTGCATCATCCTCTGAAAAACTACTTGTTTCTAAGCTAGGGTTCTCATTAAAGTTTTCATGGCTGATTGCAGTTGATGTGTACCATATAATCACAAAACTTAATCACATAGCTTGGAACAAGTATGGCATCTAGTCTTTCTTAGAAAGTAATTAGGTAAAATTTAGCATCTTTAAAATGAAGATCTCTTTTTCTTAAAAGAATGCTTTTTCCACCTGTCTTCAAGTTCATTTTCATATAGGAGTTTAGCTTTTTTACTCCCTTAATGATTCTTCTTTCTATGTTCCTCTATTTTTACTTATTTGGATTCAGCATCCTCCATAACTTCTGATTCTTAAACACACACACACACACACACACACACACACACTATATATATATGTACATATATATATATATATATATATATATATATATTTCCCCTGGAGCAATACTTTTTACAGCTTATGATCTTAAAATCTGTCCATATCACTTATTTTCTTTCTCATGGGAATTCTCCTTATTGATAATATTGTCATTTTTGGAGAGTCTTCCCTATAGTGACTCAGAATAATATTATTTTTCACTTACTGTCTCATTCCACATAGGATGTAGTTGCACTTTTAAGAAAGATTTTCTCTTCAATTCATTCATAAACATGAAACATACGAGGCCTACCATGAGACTTCTAAGATGATAAGCAATTCAAAAAATTAGTTATAATGTTGTGTAATAGGAGTACTCAGGTAAGTCCAAGCGGTCATGGAAAGATTGAAGACCTGTACAGGGTACTTTATAGTGTGGTTTAAAAAAGAAATATTCTTAAGAGTAATTCATGTCGTATGCTATCCATCATGCAATTTCATATTACTAATTCATTGTCTACTTTGTGATATATTAAATTAGATATCCACATGTAGAATTATTAATCTTCTGAAGATGTCTATGATGGCTAAAAGCTATATATTTTGCAAGGTTGTATTAGTAAGCCAGTTGTTATGACTTTAATTGTGTCTCTCAAATGATATAATGAACTTGTACTCCCCACCTCAGGAAGTGATCTTATATGGAACTAGGGTACTTTCAGACATGATTAGCTAAGATGAGGTCATTCTGAATTCAGTTGTGCCCTAATCCAATATGACTGAGAAGAGAAGGAGAAGGGAAGAGATAGACACACAGGAAAAATGCCATGTAATAATTGAGGTCAAGATTGGAGTTAATCTGCAAGCTCAAGCCAAGCAATCCCAAGGATTGCCCCACACCAGAAACTAAGAGCAAATGACAGAATATTCACTTGAGATTTCAGAGGGAACACTATCTGCTCAACAACTTGATTTTGGACTTTTAACCTCCAGAACTATGAGAGAATAATTTTTTATTTTAAGCTTCACAGTGTGTGGTACTTTGTTATGAGTGCCCAAGAAAACAGAAGTTAATGATAACATTTCATCTAGTTTGGGTCACAACTTGCTCTAAGTTTGGGGGCTATAGATTCCCCCCACCAGTATCAGTATCATCTGTATTGCACCTTATCATATTTTGTTTTCTGCTTTTGTTTGGGGAACATCATAAAAATACCTTAGTATGATAGCCTAGGAAGCTTTACCTCCCTAAGCATGTATATTGAAAACTCAGCTAATACATAGCAATATAGTAGACTAGGCACTGCCCATTACATTTTGTTGAGGATCTTTTCTAACTGGCCAATGTACATTTCATACTTGTCATTAAATATTGTGGCTAGCACTCCTACAACACATCATTAAAACTGTCACCTTGAAAATTAAAGAACAATACTGATAGTTAAACAATCAAAAATATTCAAGACAAATAATTTACAAAAACAAAAATGAAAATGAATAACTTAAAAAAAAACAACCTTCTGGATCAGACTTTTAAGTAACACCAGACTGCTGCTAAGTCAGTTCAGTCGTGTCCGACTCTGTGCAAAACCATAGACGGCAGCCCACCAGACTCGCCTGTCTCTGGGATTCTCCAGGCAAGAACACTGGAGTGGGTTGCCATTTCCTTCTCCAGTGCATGAAAGTGAAAGGTGAAAGTGAAGTCGCTTAGTCATGTCCAACTCTTAGCAACCCCATGGACTGCAGCCTACCAGGCTCCTCTGTCCATAGGATTTTCCAGGCAAGAGTACTGGAGTGGGGTGCCATTGTCTTCACCAACACCAGACTAACCTGGAGCAAAACATTAACTGCAGTGTGATGATAACTAATGGAAATGCCACTCAGATTTTTAAAATATAAATTTAAATATCTGTGAAATCTTCCAAATATACACCAGCAGAAAAATACTCAAATCTTCTATAAAGCTGATTGTAACATCCATGATTATCAAATATTGAAACAATTATTGCAATCTGTATCTTGATTGGAGATGCCTATGTACCACAACAGAACATTAAGTAGTAGTTAAAATAGCTTTTTAATATGAGAGGAATGGAACATTTTTACATAGTCTATTTTGTTTTACTGCAAGTGTCAGCTTTAGGTCTTTTAATGTATTTAGTATTGGTTGACTTTACGGTTGGTTTGGATTTTCTAAAGATGTTTGGAATTATGAGTTCATGCACAGCAACTTAAAGAAGTTTGGAGTCTTAATTTTACATGTCAGGGAAATTCTTTTTTGAGTCTTCTCACCCGTGTTATGTTCCTCATGATTATGGCAGTTAGCTGTGTGCTGGAATGACTCTCCTGCTGTGGTGTTAATCAGATGAGGGAAGACCCTGCTGGGAGTTGTGGTAATTACACTGGGATAGTTCATCTCTTTCTGAACTCTCTCTAGGTCTTCATTTTTCCTAACAGCAACAGTGATACTAATTAAAAATGGATGTTAATTATAAAAGTTTAAAATATCCTTCCTTTACAAGTTAGTATAATTTTTTCCACCAATGAAAGATATAAGCTTTTATATTCCTGTAGCTCTTTTGTCTAGCTCTTTGAAATGGAAAAAAAAAAGTTTTAATAAGACTCTTTTTATAAATGACAAGTATGCCTTTATATAGGATCATATTTTTTTCTCCTCATTTAGGCATATTTTGGTCCCTCAACTCTTTTCATTTATTAATAAGTAAAACTTCTATTAAATTTTATGACTTATAAAATTGGCATCCTGCTTACTAAGAGAGTAGGATGTTTACTGAGGCTTTGAAAATCAATCTTTATTTATAGAGGGTTACTAAACATCAACTGTTATTTTTTTTTTCTAGAATGACAAATGCAAATAGGATTAGATGTTAATGTATGTATGTATCCATTGAAGTGTTTCATCAGGACCTCTTTTTTTTTTTTAACTGAAATTCAATTCATAAGATACCTGGTGTTGCAAATGAATGTGAATAATATTTGTTAATAAAACTGTCTCTAAAAATAATAAAATCAGCCTTAAAAATCAAGTGATTGTGAACAATGTGTATTAGTCAAGATAATGGAGAAAATTGCTAGTAAATTTGTGCTAATAGGATATGAATGGGACATTATTATAAGAAAATCTTGTGTATTTTATATACTTAAATGTGGAGCAGTAATTTAAAAATGGAAACTAGTAGTTGTGCTTTGATTTCAATTTGTTTTACTTTGCATAGAAAGTACAAAAATGTTCAGAAAACATTCTTTGAAGAATAAACATTTCTGACTCATAAGCACTAGATAAAGTTCTAGCAATTATTCCATGAAATCTGGGACAAAGAAACTAATTGAGTGTATTATTATAAAACTCTAGTGGGAGAAACAACAAGTTCAGCAGAACTGTCAAAGGTTTAGAATATCTCTACCCTTTATAGGATTAATCTCTCTGGAAGCACAAGATCTGAAGCAAATCATGAAAGAAGAAATCATATTTTAAGTGCTAATGTGGCTGAAGAGGTTGTCATTTTAAGAATAACTGTAGCATCTTTAAATATTAGACACTTAGAAAAGTTAGGGTTTTAGGTTAAATCTCCAATCAAATTCTTTTAAAATACACATACACATTTTAAATCAAATAGGTTTAATATTAACATATTATGTAGAAATAAATTTTATTTCACATTTTTAAAATATTTGAGTTCTGTAATTAAAACAATGACAAGCACAACACAGTTTCTTAGAAATTTTTGCTATCTAATTTTTTTAGCTCTATAATTACCCTTATTGAGTCTGAGATTCCTTAATTTAAAATTCAGAATATATAGCTCAGATTAAGAAGACACGCTTCAGATTTAATTTGTAGACATTGTTCCAATAATGAATCACTTATGATGGCCTGATCTTCCAATTCTCTTCGAGACTTACCAAAATGGGTTTGACAGACGTGAACTCTGAATGGTTCTAGTTAAAGAATTCCAATTCAATGCAATTTCAAAAGCTTAAGTATATATGCTTGAGAAGTAATACAGCGTATGGAAAAATAGAACAAAGTAAAAAGCTTAATTTTAAATTATTTAGCCATCTAATTTTCAGAAAGTTAATTAATATATTTGAGTCATAGTTCCCTCATCAAATTTATTAGGAGAATTCAGTGACGTAGTTGAATTTAGTAATGGAAATTAATTTATGCAATATATAATAACATTTATGAATTCTGTAAATGGCTTACACCAGCCTTGCGGGAAATTTGGTGGTGTGAGGAGGACATGCAGACTCCATACTTTCTGTTCAATGTTCTCGTAAACCTAAAACTGCTCTAGTATTAGTCTATTACCTTTAAAGAAAAAAATGGATTAGTTAAACTTCTTAGGTTCAAGTAAGTTAAGCCATGTTTAGCTACTTTAACAGAAATAAAATAGGGATTTCAGAGACAACTTAAATTAATACTGGAAATTATATTAAAGAATTATTGCAGCATCCACAGGTACAAACACTCTTCATTCTGCTCCCAACATAGTTGCTATCCAACATTGAATGCGTAACATACATCAATTCTAATGCTATCTCTGGAAACTTGAACTTGTTACCACAGCCACCACTGAAAAATACATATTTCTTCAGTGCCTTCTTTTTTGTGTCACTAGATTCTGAGTGAAACTTCATGGCTTGCTCAAGCAAAGAACTGAGTCTTGGTCTAATGGTTATAACCTAGTCTTTAGAGACTCTGCCTTCAATTGAGATGAAGAAATCGCCACACATAGCAAGGAGGTTCAGATTCTGAGCAGCCCAAAAGAATATAAACATCACAGCAATAGCATACATAGCATATGTAATATATTAACAGAATGAAGTGAAGTGAAGTCGCTCAGTCGTGTCCGACTCTTTGCGACCCCATGGACTAGAGCTTACCAGGCTTCTCCATCCAAGGGATTTTCCAGGCAAGAATACTGGAGTGGGTTGCTATTTCCTTCTCCAGGGGATCTTCCCGACTCATGAATCGAACCCAGGTTTTCTGCACTGCAGGCAGACACTTTACCCTCTGAACCACCAGGGAAGCCCAATAAGTGATGTAAAGATATTGTCAACATAGTTCTTTTATCCATTGTAGAAATTTGGTCATTGATGAACTAGCAAGCAACAGTCATACTTTTGAAAACTGAGACATCAGATTTGTTATACATGTACTCTTTTTGGATGACATGCTATGGTCTGATTGGTTCTTATGAGGTTATATTTCCATTCTTTCTGCATTTTTCTAATGCCGATCTGGACAAATCCCTGTTTATTCTCTATATGCAAGTTGCTTCAAAGAACATTCTACCTATAGATAGACTCCACCCTTTCCATTCGATTTTTTGTTCCTACAATTTCCCTGCAATCACTAAATGCCCTTTAAAACTTCTCTATTTTAAATTTCATTCCATCTTCTATTAAAATTACTACTAGTTGCTCTGTTTAGGAATTCAACCTTGAAACATATTACAATTTCTCTTGCATGGAATCATCACCTCTCTATTTCTACCTATTACTTTGACTGCATCTTAGTAATTTATTCAAGAACTAAAATCTAGATGATCATGAAGCATGTTTTCTCTATATACTTCTGATTCTCCCATTGGATCCTTTTATTTCTATTCTCCTTTGATACAGGATCGCATTTCCCCAGTGTACCTAGAAGTGTCCTTTATTATCCTATCATCCCCTATAAGTTAACACATCTTAAAACACTAAAATCTACCTCTCTCCACCTATAGTCCTTTTCTAAATTAAAGACATTACTGCCACATAGAGAGATTAAAATTTGGCCATTGTCCTAAAATTCATGTTCTGGGTTGTCACAGCCAAATTCTCTCACAATTCTATGCACTCTGCTGCTTAAGTAGCACGACTATTTTTTTTTTTTCTTTCTACTTGTTTAACTTCTATTTGATGGTGTGATTTAGTTGCTAAGTCATATCCAACTCTTAAGATCCCATGGACTGTAGCCTGCTAGGCTCCTCTGTCCATGGGATTTTCCAGGCAACAATGTGAATGGTTTGCCACTTCCATCTTTAGGGGATCTTCCCAATCCAGGGATCAAACCCTGGTCTCCTGCACTGTAGACAGATTCTTTACTGACTGAGCTATCAAGGAAGTCCAAACTTTAATTAGACCCTTATTTTTTTCTTCCCAGAGCTATTTAAATTTTTTATATGTTCTGAACTTTTTTACTCTCCCCAATCATCCCACCAGAGAAGGCAATGGTACCCACTCCAGTACTCTTGCCTGGAAAATCATATGGATGGAGGAGCCTGGTAGGCTGCAGTCCATGTGGTCACTAAGAGTCAGGCGCGACTGAGCGACTTCACTTTCATTTTTCACTTTCATGCATTGGAGAAGGAAATGGCAACCCACTCCAGTATTCTTTCCTGGAGAATCCCAGGGGCAGAGGAGCCTAGTGGGCTGCCATCTATGGGGTCGCACAGAGTCGGACACTACTCAAGCAACTTAGCAGTAGCAGCAGCAGCAACAGTCATCCCAATCACTTCCCTCACTAGTCCTTTTCACACAACTTGAATAGTGAGGTTTAAAATACATAAATTTCCTTCAAATTCTTCATTTTGGTAACACAGTCTAAATAATAAAATTCATGTCTTGGCAGTCACAGCCCTTCACAATGTGATATTTTCTATAGAAAAAAGAGCAGGTTTTTTTCTATCTGTTCTTACCTCTGGGCTTTGATCTTAATATAAGCAAACGGTGACTTAATTGTTTGTATTTACCTGTATAAGTGATCCTCTTTTATAATTCCATGGCAAGTTGAGAAGGCAGATGATATATAGTAAAGATACATTCCAGTTCCAGTTCCTTTTCAGTCACTCAGTCATGTCTGACTCTTTGCAACCCCATGAACCACAGCATGCCATGCCTCCCTGTCCATCACCAACTCCTGGAGTTCACCCAAACCCATGTCCATTGAGTCAGTGATGCCATCCAACCATCAAGGTCTAGATAAACCTGAATATAAATCCTGACTCTGCATCTTACCTATAACTTGATCAAGGTCATTTATCTGGGCTTCAGTTTTCCAACTCTAAAATGGAGATACATATCTGACAAGAATGTGATGAGTTATAAACTACATAATATAGTTTAAGAGTCTGGAACAAGTTGTCCAATGAGTTTATTTTATCTGCACCCTGCAAAGACTTCCTGTAATCCATGCTTTTATTCATTCAATTATCAGTTATTGACTACCTATGTGCCAGACAATGCACTATAATGTGAGGAGGTACTTACGTCTTTAAACAAAACAGCCATCTGATTTTGATTATTCTCGTCCCTTTCTCATTTTACTTTTGTTACTTCTTATCAAATTATTTTTCTCACCTTACTTGTCTGATAAAATGATGTTGGTAGACACATTTAAAAATTTCACAAGCATTTCCTCCTTCCCAAACTTATGAAATTTATTCAAGTTAACTTTAGTATAGCTTGCATGCACAACTATTATGACTTTCATTATTTGATTTCAACTTATTTGTTCTTACTGTTAGACAATGAACTCTTCTTTTATGGAGTTCATGTCTTATTTTCAGTAGCTACTCCTGAAAAATTGCACATAAAAATATAAAGAGAAATAATCTTATTCTCAGATGTTTTACAGCAAATGCTTACATTTATCCAAATATATACTTAGAGCTAGACGTTAAGTATCATGTTGAAAAGGTTGTAGATAGAAAAGTTTAAAAATTACTGCTAAAAATTAATTTGAGAAGAAAAAGCATTTCTATGGGAAAATGGGTTGAATTACAATGCATACTCATAGTTTGTTTGACTAATTAGTAGTTCAGGTAATAAATTCTATGAGTTCAGGGAAGAGAAATATCACAGTGGATTACTCCAGTTAAGCGAAATTTCCATGGAGAGTTCAACTTTAATGAGAGGAGAGAAAAGGCAAGGACATTCCAGGTGGCAGGAATGAAGTAAACAATGGAGTCAGGCCAGGGATTTGCAGCCTATTTTATGGGGAAAAGTAAATCAATTTTCTAAAGTAAAGAATTCACTTAGGGAAGTAGTGAGTGATAAATTTGGAGACATATGGACTGGCTTATCAGAGATGTGAAAGCCAGGCCTTCAGTGGAGCTGTATGATTTAGGAGGAGAAGAGTTATGATAGTTGATTTAAGGGCTGGAGGTGCAAAGCAGTTTTTCAGAACATTTGGTCTGGATTTGAGGTACTCAACATGTTGCCTTCGCAGTGTCTCTAGATCTTGAGTGCTAGGTAAAAACCAGTGGTGAGAGAATTTATGTGAATTAATGAGAACCAAGACTAGAGTTTTGGTACCTTCTTCAGTCCTCTAGTGAATTCATAATAAATCATCTTGATGTCAACATCATTTCATCTCTAGATAAAATATAAGAAGTTCTTTTGAAATACATATAGTTTCCATAGTTGTTTTCAATTTTATTTATTTCCAAAAGGTATTTGAAATAGATTTGTTCCTTCAACATTTGAATTATTACACTTTAGAAGTGTAAGATGTGTGGAATAATTTCTGCTTTCACAATGATTACAATTTGTTGTGGAGACAACTGAAATTATCACTAAGATATCAAAATAATTAGTGGAAGCTATAATAATTAGTTAAAAAAATAAAAAGTCTCATGGAAGCAAAATTCTGGCAGTAATAATTAGAACAAATGTCACAGAAGGATTGCACATAGACCCCGTTTTGAAGTATGTGTGGGATTTTGAACCCCAGAGTTGGATGAGTAAGGATACAAGGATGAAAATGTGAAATACATAGAGACAGAGAAAACATGTTTTGGGCAGATTTGGATATTGGTAGGAAATTCACTGTGGTCTTAAAAGAAAAGGAAAATAAAGAGTATCATGAGAAATAAAGAAGGTTAGATTGTGGTCATCTTACTGGTGTGTGTGTGTGTATGTGTGTGTGTGTGCACTTGCATGCTTGCAGAGCAAGGCTTTAAATATCATTCAACTATGTTTGATCTTATTTTGGATAGAATAGGAAGTCATGGGTGAGATAGAAGGACAAAACCAGAGCTTAAGTGATATGCTGAGTCTGATTACAGCCATAGGTCAGAGTTTCGACTCTGATGCAGGTATCAGGGAATCATTGGAGATTTGTGAGCAGAAAAATGACATGGTTCATTAAATAGCTTTTTCAGTAAAATGGAAGAGAAATAGCTCTGTGAGTAAAATGTAAGAGTTTGGATGTGGAATGTTGTAAAAAAACACACACAAAAAAAAACATTTAAAAGATTTCTGCAAGAATACAAGTGAAAAGCAAGTGACCTGAAACTCTGTCTCCCTCCAAATACAAGATAAGGATGTGTAGGGAACAATAAACTACATTCTAAAAAGTAAAATCTTATCATGCAATCCACAATGAAATACTGTAATATCTATTGAGATAATTAAAATTTATAATAACTATTTTTTTCAGGCACAGGACAAAATCTAATTATATACACAGCATATAAGGGAGGAGAGATTTTTTTTTTCCCCAAATAGAAAAACTTGAAAGAAACAATTATAACTAAACAGTTACATTTAAAAGCTATATATCCCTAATAAATCAGAATAAAAATTTAGTGTTTAATATTTATAAAATGTAATCTTGTATATATTATATATTTCAATGCTCTTAGAATATTAAGCATTAATGTAGTCAAACATATATAAGGGCCACATATTCCTTATAAAGATATGTTCTTCTTGCATAAATGCAATATCTTATTGGCAATGCCTCATTTTCAGTTCAAGTGAGATATATTACAAGAAGTATATGTTGCTTTTTCATGGATGTACAATAATTTTTAATTCTGAGGAAATTTAGAAGGCTAAAATCATCAACTTAGAACCAGAAGTTTGTGTATTAAAAGTGGAGATAACTTTATAAATAATATATTCTACTGAAGTAGGAATAGGCTATACAAGCCTAGACTATAATGGACCTTAGTTATCTGTTACTGTTTCTGATGACAAGAGTGTGACTGTCAACTAGCATGTCCTTGTCACCTAACTGATGGTAGAACTAGAACTAGATCCCAGGGCTTAACTCCCACGTTAGGCTTCCTTTTGCTACATCACTGACCTCTCTTATGTTTTAGAGTGCCATGGTATCAACCTATTGTACATACTCTAACTTTATTTTAATTTCCAGAATAATTAAATCTTAAAACAATGTTTCTCCCCCGATTTTCCTCATTAAAAACAGCGTGATGGTGTTGTATGTTTCGTAGCACAGTGTTCTCAATTATTAGGATGGTGATATGTAACTGGACTTCCTTGTAGCTCAGATGGCAAAGAATCTTCCTGCAGTGCAGGAGACCAGGGTTCAATCCCTGGGTGGGAAAGATCCTCTGGAGAAGGGAACAGCAATTCACTCCAGTATTCTCGCTTGGAGAATCCCACAGACGGAGAAGCTTGGCAGGCTACAGTCCATGGGGTCTGCAAAGAGTTGGACACAACTGAGCAACTAATGTAACATATTGTAACTGGACAACTTTATTATACCAACAAGTAAATATGCCCAAGTTTAAGAGTTTACATAAAAGCACAGCTTGAGCTCATTTTACTCTATCATAAAATTAAATTGTAAAATGGTTCTCAATAATCTTGGCATTTCTATAATCTCTATAACCATGCTTTCATTTGGTTAGTTATCTGGTTTTAATAAGATATTCTAGAGATATTTCATCCTTTGTAGCATTTATTCTTCTTATAATTAAAGAATAGTCTTGTTTTGTATTGGGCTTCCATGGTGGCTCAGACAGTAAAGAATCAGCCTGCAAGGTGGGAGATCTGGGTTTGATCCCTGGGTTGGGAAGATCCCCTGGAAGAGCAGAATGATTTACAAATATGTACTTATGCCTTTTCTATATTTACAATAATTGGAGTGTAAAAATTAACTCCTATAGTTTTTAGTTTTATTCAAGGTAGCTTCAATAATGTTTTACATACTTTCCCTCTTGTGGTACATATTTAGGAACTTATAAGCTTTAACTTTTTCAGGAGTTCTATTACAAGGACAATCATCATTTTTTTTTCTTTGAATTTGGTTCTTTATTTTAAAAATGTATAGGTATGAATAATATTCAGTTAATAAATGCCACCTGAATTTCCACAGAAATAGCTATATGATTTTGATTAATAACATAACTGACAGTTACTTCTGAATTCCAAAGACTGCAAATACATTTTAAGTTTAAAGTTTCTAAAGGGATATAATACAGGTTAGAATCTCAAAACTTGCATGAAAACCACTAATATACTTATCCTGAGTAGCTAGTGTTTAAAACTGTATTCTGGTTTCCTATGTTTTTTTTGTGTGAATTTTAGTGTTCATAAGTCATCTTGTGTACTTTCTATTTTGTAAACTATAGCATTGTGCTATTTCCAATCAACTTGAAGTGGATCAAATAATTGTATTCTTTCAGGAAGTTCATCTGTGTTAATTCTGCATTTTCTTTTTTGGCAAGGTGGGTGAGAGAAGGGATAAACTGAGACAAATGATTCCTTTTCTAAATTCATTATTGGGCATCTTCTATTTCATTTTATTTTCTAATTTCTTTTTTCATCTGGGAGATTGTTTTCAAAGAAGGCTTTTGTAAAGGCTGTTGTAGTTTCTCTCTCCCTCCCACATTACCCACACAATCTTCAAAAGAAGAGAAAAATCATTGGCATTTCAATCATTGGAATTCCAGGTTATTTACATTGCAAAAATCTCATCTAATGCCATAAGAAATAAAATGATACTCACAGATGAACAGGCAATAAACATCTCAGAAATATCGTTTAATATTCTTACACAGTATGACATAGAAAACTGTCCTTCACAGTCCTAGAGTAATATGATACAGGAGAGCAAGTGCATAAATATCACTGGGATGAGGACCTGGATTAGGCAGGGATAATTTCTAGAAAAAAACTTAATTTTGCAGCTTCACTTACTGATATGCTCTTTTGGGCTAAAAGCTAGGCTCCAGCTCACAAGAACCAGAATCCATGAAGTGGGACAAATGAGTAAGGAAAAGGCAATACACTTTTGCAGTATAAGATTTGGGGGGCTCCAAAATCACTTGAGATGGTGACTGCAGCCATGATATTAAAAGATACTTGCTCCGTGGAAGAAAACCTATGACCAACCTAGACAATATGTTAGAAAGCAGAAACATTACTTTACCAACAAATGTCCATCTAGTCAAAGCTATGGTTTTTCCGGTAGTCATGAATGGATGTGAGAGTTGGACTGCAAAGAAATCTGAGCGCCAAAGAATTGGTGCTTTTGAACTATGGTGTTGGAGAAGACTCTTGAGAGTCCCTTGGACTGCAAGGAGATCCAGCCAGTCCATCCTAAAGAAAATCAGTCCTGAACATTCACTGCAAGGACTGATGCTGAAGCTGAAATCCAATTGGCCACCTGATGCAAAGAACTGACTCATTAGAAAAGACTCTGATGCTGGGAAAGACTGAAGGCAGGAGGAGAAGGGGATGGCAGAGGATGAGATGGTTGGACAGCATCACCAGCTCTATGGACATCAGTTTGAGTAGGCTCCAGGAGTTAGGGATGGACAAGGAAGCCTGGCATGCTGCAGTCCATGGGGTCACAAAGAGTCGGACATAACTGAGTGATTGAACTGAACTGAATTATTTAAATTTAAAGATGAATTCTTTAACCAAGGGTTCAGTTCAGTTTAGTTCAGTAGCCCAAGATATTAAGAATTTAGAGAGCTGAGAGTCAATCTCAATCTATGGGATTTCAAAATTAGTTTTCTTTCTACTGTCACTAAAAATGAAAATTATCTGACTGTAAAAAGGCATAACATTTAAGAATGTTTTATCCATTCTCTTGATCTGAAGGTGTCAGTTTGCTAGAGCCGCTATAACAAAATACTATAGTTGTTCAGTTACCAAGTCATATCTGACTCTTTGTGACCCCATGGACTGCAGCATACCAGGCCTCCCTGTTCCTCACCATCTCCTGGAGTTTGTCCAGATTCATGTCATTTGATTTGTTGATGCCATCCACTCATCTCATCCTCTGTCACTCTCTTTTCTTTCTTCCCTCAATCTTTACCAGCATCAGGGTCTTTTCCAATGAGTTAGTTGTGTGGCTTACACATAGACTGTGTGGCTTACACATAGACTGTGTGGCTTACACAGAGAAATTTCTTTTCCCATAATTCTGGATGCTACAAGTCCAAGATCAAGGTGTCAGCAGGTGGGTTGTGTTTCATTCCATGGCCTTTCTTTCTGACTTGGAGATGTATCCCCTTTGCTCTGTGTCCTCACATGATTTTTCCTCAGTATGTGAGCATCCCTAATGTCTCTTTGTGTACAAATTTACTCTCTTTATTATTATTATTATTTTTATTTTACTTTATTTTACTTTACAATACTGTTATTGGTTTTGCCATACATCAACATGAATCCACCACGAGTGTACATGAGTTCCCAATCCTGAACCCCCCTCCCTCCCCATACCATCTCTCTGGGTCATCCCAGTGCACCAGTCCCAAGCATCCTATATCCTGCATCAAACCTAGACTGGCGATCCATTTCTTACATGATATTATACATGTTTCAATGGCATTCTCCCAAATCATCCCAGCCTCTCCCTCTCCCACAGAGTCCAAAAGTCTCTTCTATACATCTGTGTCTCTTTTGCTGTCTCGCATACAGGGTTATCATTACCATCTTTCTAAATTCCATATATATGTGTTAGTATACTGTATTGGTGTTGCAAACTAGTACAGTAAATTCACTCTTAAAAGAATACCAGTCAGTAGATTAAGTCCCAACTTAACAACTTCATGTTAACTTAAGTATCTCTTTAATCCCCTATCTACAAGTACTGTCACATTCTGAGGTATTGGGGTTTAAGACTCCAACATATGAATTTGGAAGGGCACAATTCAGCTCATAATTCAGCACATTCAAAAGGTAATTGTGGGTTAAGTCAAAGAACATTAAGCTTGAAGTCCGAAAATCTGGATTAAAATAGATTCATGGCATTTAATAAGCAACTCAAAATCTCTGAACCCCAGTTTGTCACCTGCATATGAAACTAATACCCATTTCAAGATAATTTGAATATGATAAGATACATAGAATACCTACCATATTGCCTTATCTATATTAGTAGCACATTTATTTAATATGCATTTTGCATCAATGCTACCATACTTTTCCGTATATCCTAAGATTAAGGAAATATTTTGATAGAAAAAGCTGAAATTTAAATAATGTATCTTCACTTTGCCTTTGTAAAAGAAACACACTTTTGATAAAGAACATATTGAAGCATAATATATTAAATGTGTTCTAAAATTATAATAGCATTTTTTTAACAAGTTCAAGTTAAAGACTTTAGTTCTGGTTAGTTCTGAGTAGGCCCTTTTTTTCATACATCATTGATTTATAGACATTTGTCACAAACCAGCATAGGCCCATTTGTTAAAAGAACTTGTCGGTTTTTTTTTTTTTTGGTGACTGCCCTCAATCAGATTCAACAGATTAATGATTGCAATAATCAGCCATCCTGATTTTCAAGTGCATGGTCTTAACTATTCTACTCTTTCAGATTAGTTCCTTAATCTAAATCATTAATCTCTTTAGGACTTATTATTGCCTCCTTTTAAGCATATTGATCTGCATTCAGTCTGCACCTCTTTTGTCATGCCCCTTTTCTAGCATGAATTTTCATAGCAAAATATTCTTGTTGATTGATGTGTGGGTGTGTTGTTATATTGCTTCACATTAAGTACCTATTCCCCAACCCCCACCAAATATCCTTGAGTTCACTGTTTAAATGCTTAAACCTCTCATATATCTTTGCAATGTCCTTCCATGTAAGATCAGGTACAGTGGGTTGACTGTATTTTCTAGTGCAAATTAAAAATCCATTTGTTCAGCTTGACTTATGCTTAGTGACAGCTCTGTGTATTTTTCACTGTGATGTGAATACATGAAGGCCACAGCATAAAAACTGACTGCATTATACTCCATCTGCATTGTGAAGTAATTGTGATTGGAGTAATTACCAACATCTAAGTTTTTATTCCTTTTTTCATTAAAGCTGTTATCATGCCAGGGACAAAGATAAATAATACCTAATACCTAGCTTTTATTAGTTCCTGTCTTTGTTAAATGTGAATGAAGTGAATGGCAATAAGTAAGACTATAAAAAATCATAAATAAAACATTAGCACAGTTTTTAATAGTGCAGGTGTAAATGTCACTAATGAAGTAAGAATAAATATGTGATGTTAATTACACTGGTTTTCCTAAGTGTAAAATGTGAAAGGAAATGTAGTGCTTGATAAGAATGAAAACAGGAAATAAAATATACACTTTTTTCCCTCGGAAATACTCATTTTTTTTACTCTCCTCGTAAGAGTAGATTGTGTTCCTGGTTCAACTATGTGTTAGGACTGTTTTATAGGGTGATAATCTAAGCACAATAAGTCATTTATGACACTTACCCTTTCACCAGCTGGCCCCAAACCAATATATATATAGAGAGAGACAATTTCCTAGAGTATGTTTTTCTCTGTTTCTTCTGTCAAATATTCAGCACATAGTACGCGCTTTCCCAGTGTTTCATCCTTTTCTTTCTGTAAATGTAGCAATTACTCTTTTTAAAATTTATGTAAACAGTTAGGAAATAAGTATATAGAATTATATTTGTGTTAGATATTGTGTATGACTCTTCGTGATCCCATGGACTTGTAGCCTGCCAAGGCTCCTCTGTCCATGGAATTTTTCAAGCAAGAATACTGGAGTGGGTAGCCGTTCCCTTCTCCAGGGGACCTTCCCAACCCAGGGATTGAACCTGGGTCTCCTGCATTGCAGGCCGATTTTTTACCATCAGAGCCACCAGGGAAGCTCCAGAATTATATTTAACCAAGTATAAATAGACCATGAATTAACATTTAAGGAGACAACTGATAAAGTTCATGTACTATACACAAAATATTTAAATGAATTTATTTTCTCTTGCTTTGTTTGTTCCTCTGCTTGGCCTAGAAAGCAAAACAAAGTGGTGAAGTTCATGTTTGCTTTTGTATGTACCACTGTTTCCCTTGGTACTGGCTGGGGAGACAGACTGCCACCTACACCTTAGACAGAACTTACAGCCACACGGAAATGAGATTATAATCACTCACTCTTTTCTGATCATTGATTGCATTGTATCCAAAACCCAAGCGAAATAAAACAAAAATTCCAAAAACCTAAGTGTCATTCTGCTTGCTTTGTAAAAATTTATGCTTTGTCTCATGCAGCAATGGTTAAAATAAAGCAGGTTTAGCTCACATATAATTTCAAGTCTGTTTTAAGTAAGAATAATCTTTAGATCAAACGGGATAATTGAATCTTCTAACTTCACATAGTCACTAAGTCTCAAAATCAGAATTCAAATTGGAATTTGAACACAATTTGCATCCAAGCCTCAATGCTCATGTATCCCAAAGGATTATCCCTAGCCCAGACTTATGTCCTAAGGATCATGCCACTTACCCAGTCGTGGCTGTTAAACACATCCATTTGAATGGTGCAAACACATTTTTATCCTAAATTACTAAAAGTCAGCCTTCAAATTTTACTTATATCAATGAATAATGCAATATTGAATTGCAATATTGCAATAATGAATAACCATGCAACCAATTTCTTAAGTCTGAAATCCAACTTTCATATCTCAACAACTTTTCCTGTGCTTACTACAGCCAGTCTGTCACTGTGTCTTGTCATCTTTGATTGAAAGAAATTTCTTATATCTATTCCTATTTGTTTATTACCATTGGCATCACTGATTACTATAGAACTCTTCCCTCCTTTCTTTCATGGATGCTGCAGTGGCCTTTTAACAACTCTCCATAGACTTCATCTCTCTCTTCAATCGTTTCTTCACAATGCCTTCAAACGATTTCAAGTCTAGCATCCCAAATTTCCTTTCATTCTGTAACACTTTTCTCCTTACTTACTTTTGATAGTTCAGGCACTCTAGATTTCTTTGTTCTCAAATGAACCCCACTAATTTGTGCTATGGGGATTTTGCATTGCTGTCCTCCAGCCTGGAAAAGAGTTTACCACCAGAAACTTACTTTGTCTTTATCTACATCAATTCTGCCTCTTTAGGTTCAAATTCTATTTCCTTGAAATAGCATTTACTGAGCTTTAGATTAATACAACCTCCATTTTCCTTTGTTGCACAGAAAAGCTTTTCTTTTTTGTAACATTTTCATTTTTAATTGAATACGTACTTGTGTGATATTCAGTGTTTCCCCTACTTTGTGTACAAATTATTTTATGAGGAAAAGGAACATTTCTGATTTTTTTCATTGTTACTATCCTATAGATCTAGCATAGTGCCCAGGAACATTTGCATAATAAATAAATATATGTTAAAGGACTGAAGTCATGTTTCATGCTAAAGTTAATGTTTCCATTTACACTACAATATTACCTAATTTTGTGGAGACATCAAGCCAGAAATACCCATCTATTTTCCAACTGATTACTGAAAGATTTAACCTTAAATATATTCTGAAAGATATAATCTTTCATAATCTTCACTAAAATTCATTATTTTGTGACAGATTGCCATACTTGTTTCACCTTTCTTTCTTTTTCATTTCTTTTTTTTTCTTTTCTGAATCACTTGAAAATACATTGCACTTTGCATGACATGAAACCTTATCCTTGATCACTTCAACGTGTGTGTCTTAAAATAATAATATTCTTATCCATATCCTAAATGCTATGATAATATGCAAGATATTTAAAAATATGTGATGATCTCTTGAAATTTATAATACAAAATTCATATGTGCTTCTACTTATAATTCTTTTTCTTGAAGAGTGTACTGAATTGTATGATTTTCAGACCCAACAAAAGTTACATATTCCTATATCAAATTTTAAAAATATTAATAGAGTTATTGAAGAGAGAGTCATCTTTACTGGATATTGAACTATCTTGAGAAATATTTCACAAAATGAAGCATATACTTTTAAAAAAAATAATGGAAACCACAGGAAAGAGGAAGAGAAGGCATACAAAATACACATTTAAGATAACAAATACAGACATGTCAAGCTTTATGAAATGTCAAATTAAAAAGAGCAAAATTAAAAGAATTATCTCATTCACAATATAAAAAAAAACAATAACTTCTTAACTTGTAGAAACTTTGTTCCTATAGACAGAAAGTGCATACTGACACCAGCAATATTTAATTCATTAATTGAATAAAATCTTAAGCATCTTCAATTAGTCAAGAAGAATTCTAAGCACCAGGGATTCATCAATAGATAGAAGAAGCCAGTCTCTTCTCTCACAGGGTTTGATGAGGTCAGTGGAGGCAAACAATAAATGAATAAAATATCATCACACAAGATCATTTCATCAGTGCTCTGTTACGACATAGAGGGTTGGGTGGGATGAGGGTGGCATTGGAATGAGATCCAAGAGGGAGAGTATATGTGTATACATATAGCTGATTCACTTAGTTGTACAGCAGAAACTAAAACAATATTGTAAAGCAAATATACTCCAATAGGGGTGGGTATTAAATGAAAAAAAAAAAGGATGCTAAATACTCAAGTTTAATGAAAATTTTCTTTTCAAATGCAACATGAAAAATTTTTTTACAGACTGAATAATATCTTGGAGAAAGTTCAAATGATATAATTTGTATTAAAATCATTTTAGATTAAGGCAAAATTTTAAAGTAATATATTTTAAGAAGTCAGTGTGCATTTTTAAACAAAAGCATGGCTCAGAATAAAAACGCAATTCAACCGCATTTATGAACCTCTCAGTAAAATGTTGAGTTTTTCTTTTCCTGAGCTATTGATGTTATTTGATAAGATCTAAACTGATGATTTGATGCTTTTGAACTGTGGTGTTGGAAAAGACTCTTGAGAGTCCCTTGGACTGCAGAGATCCAACCAGTCCATCCTAAAGAGATCAGTCCTGGGTGTTCATTGGAAGGACTGAAGCTCCTTCCAATTGTTGAAGCTGAAGCTCCAATACTTTGGCGACCTGATGCAAAGAGCTGACTCATTTGAAAAGACCCTAATGCTGGGAAAGATTGAGGGGAGGAGGTGAAGGGGACAACAGAGGGTGAGATGGTTGGATGGCATCACCAACTCAATGGACATGGATTTGGTTGGACTCTGGGAGTTGGTGATGGACAGGGAGGCCTGGTGTGCTGCAGTTCATGGGATCACAAAGAGTCAGAAATGACTGAGCGACTGAACTGAACTGAACTGAAACAGGTATTTCAACAATATTTCATTCATACTCAGTATTTATATGACTGCTTGATTATCCCCTCCACCCAGAATTGCTCAGAATTTCTTATATCATTTATTTTTTTTAATTTTAATATGAATTTTAAAGGTTATAGTCCATTACTAATTATCACAAATATTGTCTATATTCTGTCTATATCTATTCTGTACCATACATCCACTAGCCCATTTTATACCCAATAGCTTATACCTCCAACCTCCCATCAATGCTGTAACACCCCTACCCTCCTCTCCCCACTAGTTTGTTCTCTATATTACTGAATCTGCTTTATTTCTATATAATCACTAATTTTTTGTATTTTTTAGAACCTACATATAAAGTGATATCATACAGTATTTATCTTTAGAGAAGAACTTATTTTCCCTAGCAAAATGCCCTCCAAGTCTATCTGTGTTGCTTCAAATTTCAAGTTTGTTACTTTTTTATAACTGAGTAGTATTCCATTGTGTGTGTGTGTGTGTGTGTGTGTGTGTATGTATACTGCATCATTTTTACCTATTTATCTGTTGATGGAAACTTGGTTTACTTTCATACCTTAACAATCGTAAACACTACTGCTATGACCAAAGCATGCATGTATCTTTTTAAATCAGTGTTTTTTCATTTATATATACCAGGAGTGGAATTACTGGGTCGAATGAGAGGTCAATTTTTAGCTTTTTTAGAAATCTCCAAACTGTTTTCCACAGTGGCTATACCAATTTACATTTCCACTAACAGTATACAAGTGTTCCTTTTTCTCTACATCTTTACCAGTATTTGTTATTTGTGTTCTTTTTGATGATAGCCATTGTGACAGGCATGAAGTGAATCTAATTGTGATTTTGAGCTGCATTTCCCTGATGACTAGTAATGTTAAGCATCTTTTCATGTACATGTTGGTCATTTGCATTTAAGTGAGCTGGAAGAATCATGTTTCCTGACCTCAGACTCTACTAAAATCTACAGTAACCAAAACAGTATGGTGGTGGCACAAAAACCAGACACATAGATCAATGGAGCATTTCATAACATCATACTCAAAACTAAACTCAACATGGCTTAAAGTCCTAAATGCAAAACCAGATACTATAAAACTGCCAGAGGTAAAAATAAGCAGAACACTCTTGGACATGAATCACAGCAATATTTTGAGGGGATCTGTCTCCTAAAGAAAAGGAAAGGAAAACAAAAATAAATGAATGTGACCTAGTTAAAAGCTTTTACACGTTAGAGAAAATCATTGTCAAAATAAAAATACAACCTAATGAATGGGAGAAAATATTTGCAAATAATATGACCGTTATGGAGCTAATATTCAGCATATATAAATAGTTCATATAAATCAAGACCAAAAAAAATGACTTTAAAATGGGCAGAGCAAGTGAATAAACATTTTAATTTTATTTTATATTTTACATGGTAAAGCTCCTAATCTTGCTTTAATAACATTCTATGACAGTATTGTAGATTGCTTTAATCTAGTTTGTCTTTTTTTTCTAGAGTTTTTTATATGTATCTGTCACACTGATTTGAGAAAAAAACATAAAATACATATGTACCATAGTTGAGAAAGAAATCCCATGCTATAATTATTGAAGGCAATAAGTTCACTGAATCCCTGTTTATTAAATTTTTTTTCATGTTTATGTCATGTTGATATTTTAAAATCACATTATATATCTAGCTGATTCATTAAAAGTATTAGGAATAATTAACATCAATGAAAATAAATACCATGAAAACCAAGGTGACTCACTTAAAAACTACAAAACTTAGAAAATTTGATGAGCTTCACGAAAAAAACAAAGCTATCAGTACATGGGCTTCTCATTCTGGTGGTGTCTCTTGTTGTGGAACATGGGCTCTAAGGCGCATGGGCTTCAGGAGTTGTGGCTCCCAAGCTTTAGAGCGCAGGCTCAATAATTGGGGCTCCCAGGTTACTTGGTCCAAGGCCTGTGGGAACTTCCTGGCTCAGGAATTGAACTCATGAATCCTGCATTGGCAGGAGAATTCTTGCCACTGAGCCATTAGGGAAGCCTTTCTTCGTTTTGATGTTCTTTCTCAAGCCTTTATCAAATGTAGTGGAAAAGCTTATATATGTATGTGTGTATATATATATAATATATATATTAGAAAACATTAATTTTTGCCTAGTTAAAATATTTATGACGTTTTAATTCCACTTGTTTGGCTTAGTGTGAATGGAATGGTAGATTTATAATTTATATTCTTTCAAAACTTTGATACAGTTCCATGTATTTCGACATCTAGTATTAATGACAAAATGTCTAGAAAGTTTATCTTATTTTTTAAAACGATTTTTTTTTTGAATGAAGCTTATGAGGCTTGAAACTTCTAATCCAATTCTGAGAATATAAAGAAATACTATGTTAAAAAAAACAAACAGGAAATTAGCCTATGATACAATATTATTGGACATCTCTGGTGGCTCAGATGGTAAAGAATCCGCCTGCAATGTAGGAGACCTTGGTTTGATCATTGGGTTGGAAAGATTCCCTGGAGGAGGGCATAGGAACCAACTTTAGTATTCTTACTTGGAGAATCTGCATGGACAGAGGAGCCTGGTGGACTACAGTCCGTAGGGTTGCAGAGGCAGACACGACTGAGTGACTAAGCACAGCACAGTTAACTAAAGTACATATTTTGTTTAAATTTCACAAAATTTTATGCTAGTGCTCATTATTTTGGAGAAGGCAATGGCACCCCACTCCAGTACTCTTGCCTGGAAAATCCCGTGAATGGAGGAGCCTGGTAGGCTGCAGTCCATGGGGTCGCTGAGAGTCGGACACGACTGAGAGACTTCACTTTCAGTTTTCACTTTCATGCATTGGAAAAGGAAATAGCAACTCACTCCAGTATTCTTGCCTGGAGAATCCCAGGGACAGGGGAGCCTGGTGGGCTGCCGTCTATGGTGTCACACAGAGTCGGACATGACTGAAGCGACTTAGCAGCAGCAGCAGCAGCACCCCATTATTTGTTTTCATACCTTATTTAAGACTCCATATTGCATTTAATTGCATTGAGCAGCTTCAGCTGCAGGCAACAAATACTAATAAAATCTCTCTCATGTTATTCTATTACAAATATTTTATATTTCCTTGTTATGGCTTAGTAGTAATACTCATCATTTAAAAGTGGATATTTAATGTCCAAATACATGGGGTTTTTAAAGTTCTTTGATATTAATTTCTTATTTTTATACTACTTTCTTATTCAAATAAATACTTCTCTTTAATTACCCTCTGTGTTTTTTTGTCTTCTAACTTTACTGAATCTTTCAATGGCTAAGTCAAAGATCTCTCTTGGCAAATGTCACATTGCACTTGAAAATATGTGGATTATTTTCAAATATTTTTTATATTGGTCTGTAACATAATTCCTGAATGATAAGAAAACAGACTCTGTATGATTTCAAAATCTTTATACCATCAAATTTTTATATCTGGTTTTATGTCTCTGGATATATTCCAGTGTTCTAGTTTGTAGTCTACGGGAACTTGAATAGAATTTATATCCTACTTTTGTGTAAAAATTGTATAAATCTTAATTATGTTGAATTGTTTCATAGTGTTTTTCACGTCTACTGTATCTTTCTACTTCTCTGTACATTCATTCTATTAAATTTTGGAGTTTGATACTAAAACTCCAACTAAAAATCTTAATTTATCTACTTTAAAATAATTGCAATATATAGTAAAATTATATATAACCTTGTTCTGTATTTTTCAAGTCTCCTATAAACGTGTTATCATATTTTCACAATTTAAAAAATTTATAAAAAATATAAAATTTCTATTTTAGCTGAGTTCACCTCCCTCCACAGAAACATTGAAAATATGTCTATAAATCGATATGACCCAGCAATCTTGTTCCTGAGCATTTATCCAGAGAAAGTCATGCTCTGAAAAGATGCATGCACCCCAATATTCACTGTAGCATTATTTTCAAGAGTCAGTATGTGGAAGTAACTTAACTATCCATCAATAAAGGAATGGATTTAAAAAATGTTGTGGATTTGATTCTTGGGTCAGGAAGACCCTCTGGAGAAGAAAATGGGGACCCACTCCAGTATTACCTGTAAAAATCCCATGGTCAGAGGAACTCTGTTTGCTATAGTCCACGGTGTGGCAAAGAGTCAGACATAACTTGGCGACTACACACAATGTATGTATTTAAACATGTCATTAAAAAAAAATAAACTGTGAATTTGTATGAGTCTATGTGTACTTATGAACATGGAGAAAAGTGTAAAGTATACACATATTCAATAGAAATCTAAGCAATTTGCATTGTAAGAAGGAATTAATACATATGTGTTTTTGTATATTATCATTTCTTTGTTGCTGTTAACCTCTACTATCTGTGTGATAATACTTTAAAAAGTCAATTAGCATACTAAGTAATCATATCATATGATTGTGATACACTTTTGAAGAGAACATCAGTCATATACTTTAGAGGAAATTCATATTATTTAGAAACAAAAGGCTATACATTATAGAAAATTTTGTCTCTTATTATATTATTAAGAGTATGCAGTTTTTGTCTTCCCCTGTGGCTTAGCGGCAAACAGTCTGACTGCATTACAGGAGAGGCAGAAACTCCTGTTCAGTCCCTGGGTCAGGAAGATCTTCTGGAGGAGGAAATGGCAACCCACTTCAGTGTTCTTGCCCAGAAAAATCCCATGGACCAAATAGCCTGGCAAGCAAGGGTCCATGAGGTCACAAAAGGGTGAGAAACCACTGAGCAACTAAAGAACAATAAAAAACAACAAATAAAGAAATTTTTATCACTATAAAGTGAAGTGAAGTCGCTCAATTGTGTCCAAATCTATGCGACCCTGTGGACTGTAGGTCACCAGGATCCTCCGTCCATGGGATTCTCCAGGCAAGAACACTGGAGTGGGTTGCCATTTCCTTCTCTAGAGGATCTTTCCGAACCAGGGATCAAACCCAGGTCTCCCTCATTGCAGGCAGATGCTTTAACCTCTGCGCCACCAGGGAAGCCCCTTTATCACTATAGAATAGACATACATTCCTCCTAATGTAGGATATCCTCTGTTCAGTTCAGTTTCTCAGTCGTGTCCAACTCTTTGTGACCTCATGGAATGCAATACCTCAGGCTTCCCTTCAGTTCAGTTCAGTTATTCAGTTGTGTCCGACTCCTTGCGACCCCATGAATCACGGCATGCCAGGCCTCCCTGTACATCACCAACTCCCAGAGTTCACCCAAGCCATGTCCATTGAGTCAGTGATGCCATCCAGCCATCTCATCCTCTGTCATCCCCTTCTCCTCCTGCTCCCAATCCCTCCCGGCATCGGAGTCTTTTCCAATGAGTCAGTTCTTCATATGAGGTGGCTAAAATATTGGAGTTTCAGCTTTAGCACTAGTCCTTCCCATGAACACCCGGACTGATTTTCTTTAGAATGTGCTGGTTGGATCTCCTTGCAGTCCAAGGGACTAAAGAATATTCTCCAACACCACAGTTCAAAAGCATCAATTCTTCAGCACTCAGCTTCCTTAGTCCAACTCTCACATCCATATATGACCACTGGAAAAACCATAGCCTTGACTAGATGGACCTTTGTTGGCAGAGTAATGTCTCTGCTTTTTAATATGCTTTCTATGCATCCCTGACCATCACCAACTCCCAGAACTATCTCAAACTCATATTCATCTCATCGGTGATACCATCCAACCATCTCATCCTTTCATCCCTTTCTCCTCCCACCTTCAAACTTTCCCAGCATCAGAGTCTGTGCAGATGAGTCAGTTATTCACATCAGGTGGCCAAAGAATTGGAGTTTCAGCTTAGCATCAGTCCTCCCCATGAGTATTCAGTACTGATTTCCTTTAGGATAGACTGGTTGAATCTCCTTGAAGTCCAAGGGACTCTCAAGAGTCTTCTCCAACACCAGAGTTGAAAAGCATCAGTTCTTCAGTGCTTAGCTTTCGTTATAGTCCAATTCTCATATCCATACATGAATACTGGAAAAAAAACAGCTTTGACTAGACAGACCTTTGTTGGTAAAGTAACGTTTCTGCTTTTTAATATGTTTTCTAGGTTGGTAATAGCTTTTCTTCCATGGAGCAACCATCTTTTGATTTCATGGCCAGTGATTTTGGAGCCCCCCAAAACAATGTCTCTCACTGTTTCCATTGTTTCCCCATCTGTTTGCCATGAAGTGATGGGACCAGATGCCATGATCTTAGTTTTCTGAATGTTGAGCTTTAAGCCAACTTTTACACTCTCCCCTTATCCTTTCATCAAGAGGCTCTTCAGTTCCTCTTTGCTTTCTGCCATAAGGGTAGTGTCATGTGCATATCTGAGGCTATTGATATTTCTCCCCACAATCTTGATTACAGCTTGTCTTTCATCCAGCCCAGCGTTTCTCATGATGTAGTCTGCATATAAGTTAAATAAGCAGGGTGACAATATACAGCCTTGATGTACTCCTTTCCTGATTTGGAACCAGTCTGTTGTCCCATGTCCAGTTGTAACTGTGGCTTCTTGACCTGCATGCAGATTTCTCAGGAGATGGTCTGGTATTCCTATCCCTTTAAGAATTATCCAAAGCTTATTGTGATCCACATAGTCAAAGGCTTTGGCATAGTCAATAAAGCAGAAATAGATGTTTTTTCTGGAACTCTCTTGCTTTTTCCATGATCCAGCAGATGTTGGCAATTTGATCTCTGGTTCCTCTACCTTCTCTCAATCCAGCTTGAACATATGGAAATTCTCGGTTCAAGTACTGTTGAAATCAGGCTTCGAGAATTTTGAGAATTACTTTGCTAGCATGTGAGATGAGTGCAACTGTGTGGTAGATTGAACATTGTTTGGCATTACCTTTCTTTGGTATTGGAATGAAAACTGACGTTTTCCAATCCTGTGGCCACTGCTGCATCTTCCAAATTTGCTGGCATATTGAGTGCAGCACTTTCACAGCATCATCTTTTAAGATTTGAATTAGCTCAACTGGAATTCCATCACCTCCACTAGCTTTGTTCAGAGTGATGCATCCTAAAGCCCAGTTGACATTGCATTCCAGGATGTCTGGCTCTAGGTGAGTGATCATACCATCGTGGTTTGTATAGCTCTTCTTTGTATTGTTGACATCTCTTCTTAATATCTTTGGCTTGTGTTAGGTCCATACCATTTCTGTCCTTTGTTATGTCCATCTTTGCCTGAGATGTTCCCTCCTTATCTCAAGTTTTCTTGAAGAGATTTCTAATCTTTCCCATTCTATTGTTTTCCTCTATTTCTTTGCACTGATCCCTGAGGAAGCCTTTCTTCTCTCTCCTTGCTATTCTTTCGAACTCTGCATTCAAATGGATATATCTTTCCTTTTCTCCTTTGCCTTTTCACTTCTTTTCTTTTCACAGCTATTTATAAGGCTTCCTCAGACAACCATTCTGCCTTTTTCTTTTTTTTTTTTTTTCCCTTAGGGATGATCTTAATCACCCCTTCCGGACAATGTCATGAACCTCCTTCCTTAGTTCTTTAAGCACTTAGCCTATCAGATCTAATCCCTTCAATCTATTTATCACTTCTGCTGTATAATCATAAGGGATTTGATTTACATCATACCTGGATGGTCTAGTGGTTTTTCCCTCCTTTCTTCCATTTAAGTCTGAATTTGGCAATAAGGAGTTCGTGATCTGAGCCACAGTCAGCTCCCGGTCTTGTATTTGCTCACTGTATAGAGCTTCTCCATCTTTGGCTGCAAAGCATATAATCAATCTGATTTTGGTATTGACTATCTGGTGATGTCCATGTGTAGTCTTCTCTTGTGCTGTTGGAAGAGGATGTTTACTATGACCAGTGAGTAATCTTGGCAAAACTCTGTTAGCATTTGACCTGCTTTGTTTTGTACTCCAAGGTCAAATTTGCCTGTTACTCCAGGTATCTCTTGACTTCCTACTTTTGCATTCTAGTCCCCTATAATGAAAAGGGTATCTTTTTTCAGCGTTAGTTCTAGAAGGTCTTGTAGATGTTCATAAAACCATTAAACTTTAGCTTCTTCAGCATTATTGGCCTGGGCATAGACTTGGATTACTGCGATATTGAATGGTTTGCCTTGGGAACAAACAGGGATCATTCTGTTGTTTTTGAGATTGCATCCAAGCACTGCATTTTGGACTTTTTTGCTGACTCTGATGGCTGCTCCATTTCTTCTAAGGGAATCTTGCACACAGTAGTAGATATAATGGTCATCTGAGTTAAATTCACCCATTCCAGTCCATTTAGTTCACTGATTCCTAAAATGGCAATGTTCATTCTTGCCATCTCCTGTTTGACCACTTCCAGTTTGTCTTGATTCATGGACCTAACAATCCAGGTTCCTATGCAATATTGCTCGTTACATAATCGGTGTTTTCTTCCATCAGCAGTCACATCGACAACTGGATGCTGTTTTTGTGTTGGTTCTGTCTCTTCATTCTTTCTGGTGTTATTCCTCCTCTTATCTCCAGTAACACATTAGGCATCTACCTACCTGGGGACTTCATCTTTCATTTTCCTATCTTTTTGCCTTTTCATACTGTTCATGGGGTTCTCAAGACAAGAATACTGAAGTGGTTTGCCATTGCCTTCTCCAGTGGACCATGTTTTGTCAGGACTCTGCACAATCACCCGTCTTATGTGGCCCTACATGGCATGCTTCAGAGTTTCATTGAGTTAGACAAGGCTGTGTTTCATGTGATCAGTTTGGTTAGTTTTCTGTGATCCTGGTTTTCATCCTGTTTGACCTCTGATGGAGAAGGATAAGAGGCTTATGGAAGTTTTGTTCTGATGGGTGGGGCCATGCCCATTAAATCTTTAATCCAATTTCTGTTGATGGGTGGGGTTGTGTTCCCTCCTTATTGTTTGTCCTGAGGCCAGTCAAAGCCAAAATCAGATTGATTGTATTCTTTGCAGCCAAAGATGGAGAAGTTCTATACAGTCAACAAAAACAAGACCAGGAGCTGACTGTGGCTCAGATCATGAACTCCTTATTGCCAAATTCAGACTCAAATTGAAGAAAATAGGGAAAACTGCTAGACCATTCAGGTATGACCTAAATCAAACCCCTTATGATTATACAGTGGAAGTGAGAAATAGATTTAAGGGCCTAGATCTGATAGATAGAGTGCCTGATGAACTATGGAATGAGGTTCATGACATTGTACAGGAGACAGGGATCAAGATCATCCCCATGGAAAAGAAATGCAAAAAAGCAAAATGGCTGTCTGGGGAGGCCTTACAAATAGCTGTGAAAAGAAGAGAGGTGAAAAGCAAAGGAGAAAAGCAAAGATATAAGCATCTGAATGCAGAGTTCCAAAGACTAGCAAGAAGGATAAGAAAGCCTTCTTCAGCAAACAGTGCAAAGAAATGGAGGAAAACAACAGAATCGGAAAGACCAGAGATCACTTCAAGAAAATTAGAGACACCAAGGGAACATTTCATGCAAAGATGGGCTGGATAAAGGACAGAAATGGTATAGAACTAACAGAAGCAGAAGATATTAAGAAGAGGTGGCAAGAATACACGGAAGAACTGTACAAAAAAGATCTTCACGGCCCAGATAATCATGATGATGTGATCACTAATCTAGAGCCAGACATTTTGGAATGTGAAGTCAAGTGGGCCTTAGAAAGCATCACTACAAACAAAGCTAGTGGAGGTGATGGAATTCCAGTTGAGCTGTTTCAAATCCTGAAAGATGATGCTGTGAAAGTGCTGCACTCAATATGCCAGCAAATTTGGAAAACTCAGCAATGGCCACAGGACTGAAAAAGGTATGTTTTCATTCCAATCCCAAAGAAATGCAATGCCAAAGGATGCTCAAACTACCAGACAATTGCACTCATCTCACATACTAGTAAAGTAATGCTCAAAATTCTCCAAGCCAGGCTTCAGCAATACGTGAGCCGTGAACTCCCTGATGTTCAAGCTGGTTTTAGAAAAGGCAGAGGAACCAGAGATCAAATTGCCAACATCCTCTGGATCATGGAAAAAGCAAGAGAGTTCCAGAAAAAACATCTATTGCTGCTTTATTGACTATGCCAAAGCCTTTGACTGTGTGGATCACAATAGACTGTGGAAAATTCTGAAAGAGATGGGAATACCAGACCACCTGATCTGCCTCTTGAGAAATCTGTATGCAGGTCAGGAAGCAACAGTTAGAACTGGACATGGAACAACAGACTGGTTCCAAATAGGAAAAGGAGTACGTCAAGGCTGTATATTGTCACCCTGCTTATTTAACTTCTGTGCAGAGTATATCATGAGAAATGCTGGACTGGAAGAAACACAAGCTGGAATCAAGATTGCTGAGAGAAATATCAATAACCTCAGATATGCAGATGACACCGCCCTTATGGCAGAAATTGGAGAGGAGCTAAAAAGCCTCTTGATGAAAGTGAAAGAAGAGAGTGAAAAAGTTGGCTTAAAGCTCAACATTCAGAAAACGAAGATCTTGGCATCCGGTCCCATCACTTCATGGGAAATAGAAGGGGAAACAGTGGAAACAGTGTCAGACTTTATTTTTTGGGCTCCAAAATCAGTGCAGATGGTGACTGCAGCCATGAAATTAAAAGATGCTTGCTCCTTGTATGAAAAGGTATGTTATGGTATGTTATGACCAACCTAGATAGTATATTCAGAAGCAGAGACATTACTTTGCCGACTAAGGTCCATCTGGTCAAGGCTATGGTTTTTCCTGTGGTCATGTATGGATGTGAGAGTTGGACTGTGAAGAAGGCTGAGCACTGAAGAATTGATGCTTTTGAACTATGGTGTTGGAGAAGACTCTTGAGAGTCCCTTGGACTGCAAGGTGATCCAACCAGTACATTCTGAAGGAAATCAGCCCTGGGATTTCTTTGGAAGGAATGATGCTAAAGCTGAAGCTCCAGTACTTTGGCCACCTCATGTGAAGAGTTGACTCATTGGAAAAGACTCTGATGCTGGGAGGGATTGGGGGCAGGAGAAGAAGGGGATGACAGAGGATGAGATGGCTGGATGGCATCACTGACTCAATGAACATGAGTCTGAGTGAACTCTGGGAGTTGGTGATGGACAGGGAGGCCTGGCGTGTTGGATTTCATGGGGTCACAAAGAGTTGGACAGGACTGAGTGACTGAACTGAACTGAATGAAGATCATGGAGATCTCCTTCAAAAGTTCCCATGCCAGGTACCCTGCATGGCCACTAATCCACACTTCTGCTGGAGACTATGTGACACTCATGGGCAAGTCTGTGTCAGTCTGTTGTGGAGTCAGTGCTCCTTTCTCCTGGGTCCTGGTGTACACAAGGTTTGTTTTCACCCTTCAAGAGTTTGTTTCCCCAGTCCTGTGTAAGTTCTGGTTGCTTTATGGTGGGGCAATGGAGATTATACATACATACATACATAAATATATATATATATATATATATATATATATATATATATATATATATATATATATCTGTTTCATTCACTTTTTAATCTGATACTCTGTGACTGTGATTAACATCTGGTAGTGGAGATGACAGAATTGGCAACTGAGAAACAAAAAGAAGCTTCCAATCGTGAGTTCAAATCAAATCTTTTGATAATGATTGCAGCATCATGTGAAATGCTTATTGCTAGTGAATCATAGTTAGTGTGATGAATATTTTGAAACAGAAAAAGAGCTTCTTGATTCTCTTTTAATAAGAAGTAGCTTTAAAACAGCTCTGGCAAATTAGAAATTTGAAATATAGCAGCATGATAAACATTGTTAATTGTTCTTTCCCAAGGCTGAACCCACTTAGTCATATACTCATAAGACTGAACCTAATGGAAAAAGTGCATAGGCTTGAATAGAAAAAGTGCTTCTTCTTTTTATAAGCTTTATTTTTCCCCCTTTAACAAATGTATGGATTAAAAGATAAATGACACAGGTTAGGAAAGTATCCAGCTTTACAAAAGAGTGAATTCATTCTCTGAGGACAAAGCCCTCAGCAGAAAGGCTCTCACATACTAGACACTTTAATCATGTCATTACATAAGTTTCTTCTTCTTGTGTACAATTAAGGTACAATTCCATTTACATTTTTGAGAAAAATCATTGAAAGGTTGTTTGAAATGATTGAGAAAGAGGCCTGTGTGGGAACTGGCAGACTTTCTCTATTAAGAAAGTCTTAGAGAATAGAAAGATAAAAATAACTTCACATTATAATAACAGGGATGACATTAAGCATCAGCATGTCTAAAAAATTGTGGAAAATGAAAGAGCTGCACTATAAGGATAAACAGAGAATAAAAAGATGAACACTGTATTTCTATCTCATCTAAGTGTATACTTTTTCATATTTTCCTGTGATGAAATTTCTTGTGGTGCTTCAAATATAAGGGAGCAGAAATGAAATAAGATATAAAATAAATACTATAGTTTATTGACTCATTTAGTCACTGAGATAGAGATATTAGAAAAGAATTTATGTATAATTTCACCAAATCCCTCAGGAAAATTGAGGCACAGAGAAGTGAAGAGATTTCTACACATTTATAAGAGAAAAACCAATCATTATTAGAACAGGGATTAACATGTAGGACTACTAACTCTTGCTTGGTGATTTTTAGTTTATATAAATAAAACATAATGAAATACTTCTTTTTTCTTGTTGAAAAATGAATATTGGATACATTGTATTAATCAGATATTTTTCAAGGACTGAGGATTGTGTTGAGAGCAAGTCATGTTACCTGTTGGGATATACTTTAGATTCTAATAGGAGAGGTAGGTAATAAAAATAGTGGATGTAAAATAAAAACTCAAATGGTAGTACACAGAATAAAATCAGTGTAGGTGATGCTGAGACAGGCTGGGACCTAGTGCCCTTTCCTGCAGTGCTTGACCTGGACAGATGTCTCTTCCAGCAACGAAATGCAAAGAAATGTACAAGGGATGAAACTGCATGCATGTGCAGTTGGAGCATGCTTGTGGTTTGAATCACAAGATACAAAAAGACCAAGACAAACAAACAAACAAACCACTGTTACTTCTGAAGAATCAGGAGTAAAAAACGGGGTCACAGGAGTAAAAGCAGGGAACTGTGCATGCAAGCTGCACTCAACACCACCAAAAGGGTGGGCAAGACACCTAAACCACCTCACCAGCCTGACCCCAGAACACATCTCTGCCCTCACCCCACATAAGGAAGCAGCTTGGTACACCCTTCAGGGAGCAGGCCATGGATTTGTTATTTGGTTTTGTTCCCCACTGCTGTGACAGGGGCTGCAATGAAGACTTGTCGGAATTTCTAGTCTGACCTCTGGTCAATTTCTATTGATTGGGGAAGGCCAAGCACCTTGCCTGGTATCAGTATGACTTGACGAGGTATCTGCTACATGAAGAAATAGGTTGAACATTTCAGGCAGCGAAGCCTAACACTCTCAAATTTAAAAAGACAGGATGAATTTGGGGTCCTCCAGATATAAAAAAGCAACTGGCATATCTTAATCAAAGCAGCTGAGACTGGGCTGTGGTGAATAAATTGGTATATAGAGGGGCAATAGCGAAATCAGAGAAAACACTTTTAAGACAATTGTGTTAGTTCTATTCAGTTCAGTTTCATCGCTCAATCGTGTCCAACTCTGTGACCACATGGACTACAGCACGCCAGGCCTCCCTGTCCATCACCAACTCCTGGAGTTTACTCAAACTCATGTCCATTGAGTTGAAGATGCCATCTAACCACTTCATCCTCTGTTGTCCCCTTCTCCTCTCACCTTCAATCTCTCCCAGCATCAGGGTCTTTACAAATGAGTCAGTACTTCACATCAGGTGGCCAAAGTATTGGAGTTTCAGCTTCAGCATCAGTCCTTCCAATGAATATTCAGGACTGATTTTCTTTAGGATGGACTAGTTGGAAATCCCTGCAGTTGAAGAGTGTCTCAAGAGTCCTCTTCAAAAAAGCATCAATTTTTTGGCACTCAGTTTTCTTTATAGTCCAACTATCACATCCATACATGACTACTGGAGAAACCATAGCCTTAACTAGATGGACCTTTGTTGGCAAAGTAGTGTCTCTGCTTTTTAATATGCTGTCTAGGTTGATAAATAACTTTCCTTCCAAGGAGCAAGCGTCTTTTAATTTAATGGCTACAGTCACCATCTGCAGTGATTTTGGAGCATGAAAAAGTAAAGAATGGCAAGGGAAACTATCACTGTTTCCACTGTTTCCCCATCTATTTGTCATGAAGAGATGGGACTGGATGTCATGATCTTAGTTTTCTGAATGTAGAGTTTTAAGCTAACTTTTTCACTCTCCTCTTTCACTTTCATCAAGAGGCTCTTTAGTTCTTCTCTTTCTGCCATAAAGGTGGGTCATCTGCATATCTGAGGTCATTGATATATTACTCATGGCAATTGTGATTCCAGCTTGTGCCTCATCCAGCCCAGCATTTCTCATGATGTACTCTGCCTATAATTTGAATAAGCAGGGTGACAGTATACAGCCTTGACGTACTTCTTTCCCAATTTGGAACCAGTTTGTTGTCCCATGTCCAGCTGTAAATGTTGCTTCTTGACTTGCATACAGATTTCTAAGGAGGCAGGTCAGGTGGTCTAGTATTCACATCTCTTTAGGAATTTTCTAGATTGTTGTGATCCACACAGTCAAAGGCTTTGGCATAGTCAATAAAGCAGAAGTTGATGTCTTTTTTCTGGAACTCTCTTGCTTTTTTGATGATCCAATAGATATTGGCAATTTGATCTCTGGTTCCTCTGCCTTTTCTAAATCCAGCTTGAGCATGTGGAAGTTCATGGTTCACATAATGTTGAAGCTTGGCCTGGAGAATTTTGAGCATTACTTTACTAGCGGGTGAGACGAGTGCAACTCTGTAGTAGCTTTAGCATTGCTTGGCATTGCCTTTCTTTGTGATTGGAATGAAAACTGATATTTTCAGTCCTGTGGCCACTGCTGAGGGTTCCAAATTTGCTGGCACATTGAGTGCAGCACTTTTACAGCATCATATTTTAGGATTTGAAATAGCTCAACTGGAATTCCATCACCTTCACTAGCTTTGTTCATAGAGATGTTTCCTAAGGCCCACTTGACTTCACATTCCAGGATATCTGGCTCTAGGTAAGTGATCACACCTTCATGGTTATCTTGCTAGTGAAAAATCTTTGTTGTATAGTTCTTCTGTGTGTTCTTGCTATCTCTTCTTAATATCTTCTGCTTCTGTTAGGTCCATACCATTTCTGTCCTTTATTGTGCCCATCTTTGCAAGAAATATTCCTTTGGTATTCTAATTTTCTTAAAGAGATCTCTAGTCTTTCTCATTGTGTTGTTTTCCTCTTTGCATTGATCACTGAGGAAGCTTTTCTTATTTCTCTTTGCCATTCTTTGGAAGTTTGCATTCAAATGGATGTATTTTTCCTTTTCTACTTTGTCTTCACTTCTCTTCTTTTCATAGCTATTTGTAACACCTCCTCAGACAACCATTTTGTCTTTTTGCATTTCTTTTTCTTGAGGATGTTCTTAATCACTGCCTCCTGTACAATGTGACAAACTTGTGTCCATAGTTTTTCAGGCACTCTGCCTATCAAATCTAATCCTTTGAATCTATTTCTCACTTTCACTGTATAATCATAAGGGATTTGAATTAGATCATACCTGAATGGTCTAGTGGTTTTCCCTACTTTCTTCAATTTAAGTGTGAATTTGGTAATAATTCTGTTCATGATATGAAGCCACAGTCAGCTCCCAGGCTTGTTTTTGCTGACTGTATAGAGCTTCTATCTTTGGCTGCAAATAATATAATCAATCTAATTTGGGTACTGACCATCAGGTGATGTCCATGTGTAGAGTCTTCTCTCGTGTTGTTGGAAGAGGGTGTTTGCTATCAGAATAATCAAAGTAATATCACAGTAATCCAAATAATCCAAGTAATATCTGAGTAATCCAAGTCTCTGACCAATAATGCTGAAGAAGCTGAAGTTGAATGGTTCTTTGAAGACCTACAAGACCTTCTAGAACTAACACCCTAAAAAGATGTCCTCTTCATTATAGAAGACTGAATTGCAAAAGTAGGAAGTCAAGGAATGCCTGGAGTAATAGGAAATTTGTCCTTGGAGTACAGAATGAAACAGGGAAAATGCTAATATAATTTTGTCAAGAGAACACACTGATCATTGCTTTAGTTAAGACAATAATAAACAATGCTTTGACTAATGTGTCAACAGTTTTGAAAGGGCTATTATTGGATACCTATATTTATGCTTGAAGCTAGACCTAACAAATCTTTAAAATAAAGACAATATGAGACTTGAGAGATAAGACTAATTGAGTGAATCCTAAGTTTTAGACTTGAGCAACTGTGTAGGTTGCTTTAAGCAACTGAGCTCTTGTATAGTAAGAATTAGGAATTCAAATTTGGACAAGGCATACTTAAGAAATGTATGGGACAACGAGAGGAGGTGTCCGGTAGGACATTGTATACATGAGTCTGAAGCTGAGGACACTTTTCTGGTAATGGGATATAGTGTGAAGGCATCTGCATATAGATATAATTTTATGGCTTAAGAAGGTACCCTGTAGTGATACTCAAGATATGAAATGAAGCTCTGAGTGTCTCTAGCATAATGAATAGAAGGCAGCAAAAAGAAGAGTCCTGTTAGTGGTAAGAAATTTACAATGTTATGATGTCAGAAGATAGGAAGTATGTGTATTTCAAGAGGGAAACTGTGATCATCTGATTAAGTGCCATAGGTAGGTCATGTAAGAATTAAAAAAAAAAAAAGTATTATGTCGGCAGATTTTTCATATTGCAAATCACTGACAACCTTGACAAGACCAGTTTTATAATACAGGACAGAGGAGTATTACTTGAAATTATACATGACGCTAATAAAAAAAAAAGGAAAGAACTAAAACAATCGGAAGGAAAGAAGTTTGAGAAAGATTGTTAATAGATTTCATCTGGCTTGTACTAACTTTCATTATTTGAGAAATTTCAATGGCATTTTCAATAAGGAAAATCCTGCCCTATATAATTAACCTGAGAGATTCATCTAGGCAAAAAAGGTTAACGCTGACAGAAATGAAAGTTAAATCATAACTATTCAAGTGAAATAAGTAGTCCTGCTTCACTGTGTAAAATGATTACCTCAGAAAATGATGTATGAAGTGAGTCTGCTGGTTAGTGAGAATATCACATGGTTGGTTACATGATATATAAAATTATCCAGTACTTTAGAATAATAGGTAACAACTTTCCTCCATTTCTGTTTTATTTTTCAATCCATTTAAACAATATATTTCTTTTAAATTTATTTTTATTGAGTATATCAATGTTTAGACAGACATTTCCAAGGATTAAGACACTCTATAAATAAAATAGACTGCAGGAAAACTATTATTTTTCAAAATATCCCAGATATTCTTTAAATAAGTTACTTTCCTTGCAGTAAAAGCTCCATCCATCAGTTATTTATTTGATCGACTAGTTCTATTTTCTGTTTTTAAGATAGTTTTATTTTGATTGTTAAAACTATTATGGTGATTCGAGAATACAAATTACATCAACTGTATTCAGAAAGTCTAAAAGGTACCTCAAAAGAACAAATAAGACTGGAACTTTATTCTGTAATTAAATTCAGTGTTAAGTAATTTATTTGGTTAACATTGTTGACTAGAGTAGGTAATATTGAACCACTACCCAACCAAAGAAAATGGCAGTTGGTAGTGATTCAAGAATACCTTGAAATGGAACTGTGACTAATTGTAAGGGCTAATTTTAATGAGAGTAATTTATATTTTTGATGCAATGAGGCTCCCTCCCCTTCACAATGGACATTCTTTATTAGGAGCATAATATGTTAAAGGTATACTCATTCAGATGCTATTGAATACATATATCCAACCCCAGAATTCTTAGCAATGGATCATATGATATAAAAGATACTTAGGAATATCAAATTAATAAATTTGAATTCCTGTTCTTTTTAGTCCTATAAGGTCGGAGGAGATAATTTCTGTATTACTCTCAAAAACAAAGTTACGTATTGTATTACTGGGGCTTCCCCAGTGGCTCAGCAGTAAAGAATCTAGCTTAAAATCCAAGAGACGTTGGTTCCATCCCTAGATCAGGAAGATCACCTGGTGGAGAGCATGGAAACCCACTCCAGTATTCTGTCCTGTGGAATCCCATGGACAGAAGAGCTTGGCAAGGTATAGTCCATAGGGTTGCAAACAGTTGGACATACCTGAAATGACTGAGCACACACACATTGGCTCCGAGAACACTGGAGTGGGTAGCCATTCCCTTCTCCAGGGCATCTTCCTGACCCAGGGATAGAATCCAGGTCTCTGGCATTGTCAGCAGAGTCTTTACCATCCAAGCAACCAGGGAAGCCCCACTGTGACTTGATTTGTTCTTTTGTAAAAGATACACGATGCCTGTGCTCATTTTGCTTTTAATAATAGTTTGATTTATAATACTTCAGAACAATTGAGGGACTTTTCCACTTAAAAGCATATTTCTTAATATCCATTTTTTACTGGAAGATATTCCACATAAAGATCTTCAGATGGATTTGTTATCTGCAACAAATGCATGTGTTAGGGCATATGATTTTAGAGTAAAAAACTACAGAGTTAAAAAGCAGAGAACTGAAATACTATCCGCTGAAAGTTAGACTCCAACTGCTCATAATTGTTTGTGAATGCAGACAATGAGAATAAGAAAAAAAATCCCTAATATTTTGATTCATTTTCATGATCCATTGGCCAGCTGCTACAAGGAGAATCATTAATGAAGCATGAGGTTTCATGCTGCTTGGTGCCACAGCATGAGACATGCTTCACCTTATGGTCACATTCTTTACTCTTCCCTAACACCAAAAAGGTCCATGTGTTTTGAACACATTAAAATAAGATATGTACATATTTTTCAGCTTTCTTTGAAAAATCACTGACAGCTACCATACCATTTGCAAGAGTGACAGCGTTCAGTGGAGCATTGTTCTGTGAAATAGAGTACAGAATCACATAGTGCGAAAAGAAAAATGTAAAATCAAAAGTTTTCCAGAAGCTATTATTTAGCAAGGTTTTTGTTAAGAAGTTAATACTGTAATAGCTCACCTGTAATTTTTGTTTCTTCTTCTGAGAAAAATTGGGTTTTGCAAACAATCAGATTGTAGTATTTATTACATGCTTTTGATGTTCCCTTCGCTTATTAGTTTTGTGCTGCATTTCCTAGTACTGTAAAAAAAAACTATGTGGTCTTTGACATTACAGCTTACAGTTGAATGTTGACAGCATAACAATGAGGTTTTCTTACGAAGGTTATTCTTACAAGTATTAAGAATAGGATTTCATAAATGCACCTTAAGTTCTGGCATGTCAAAAGTAAACACTATTGGTTTTTCTTAAGCCACCTACTGGTTACAGAGTTTTTTCAGTTGATTTGAAGAGTATAAATATGGAGCTCATTTTTTTTTTTTTTCCTCTGCATCTTGTCTTGGACTTGAAACTGAGATTGATTTTCAAATTCAAACAATTTGTATAATTCCATCTGTGAATACTAGCTGTCATTAAAAGATGAGCATGTATCCTATATTTGTCTACTAAAATATGTCCTGACTCAGAATGTTTAACCTCAGTTAGAAAAGTCATTAAGTATTCTTTCTCACATTATTTAGTTCATTATATCATGTTTGTTCTATGAATAATACATTATGCATATAAGGAAATTAGAGAAGTTATAGTAACAAAGAAGGCCACACTCCTGGTACTAGCTGAGTTAAAATTACAGCCAAACATCACCCTCAATATTGTGGATAAAATAGAAATTCACTGTAGTTATCAATCATTATATAATAATTTTCAAAAATCCTTAGAAATATTACATTTTTGGTTTTGTTCAGAATATTTCATCTTGAGTTCTCTGAAAATAAGATCTAAGGATCTGAGGTCAGTGGGAAAGTAATCCTCTGAGATCTGTTTTCAGAAAGAGCCTGTATTGAGAGGAAGTAGGATTGAACAGGATGGAGAGTGGGGTTTGAATATTGTAGCAATAAAAGACTCAGCTGGTCCAAAATTCCTCTTGGGATCTAGGATGGATATTTCTGTTGTTGTTGTTGAAGTGTAGTTGATTCACAATGTTGTGTTAATTAACACTGTACAGCAGAGTGATTTATATATATATATATATATTTTTTTTAACATTCTTTTCCATTATGGTTTATCGTGGATACTGAATATAGCTCTATTTACAGTAGGACTTTGCTATCAATCAAGTCTGTTTTTTTTCTTTCAATTTTAAAAATATTTTATATTAAAGTATAATTGATTAACAATGTTGTGTTAGTTACTTGTGTACAGTTAAATGATTCAGTTATGCATATTTGTTGTTTAGTCACTAAGTCATCTCCGACTCTTTGTGACCCCATGGACTGCAGCATACCAGGCTTCACTGTCCTTCAGTATCTCCCATTGTCTGCTCATATTCATGTCCATTGAATTGGTAAGGCTATCCAGCCATCTTAGCCTCTGTCACCCCCTTTTTCTCCTGCCCTCAATCTTTCCCAGCATGAGGGTCTTTTCCAGTGAGTCGTCTCTTTGCATCAGATGGCCAAAGTATTGGAGGTTTAGTTTCAGCATCAGTCTTTCTAGTGAATATTCAGGACTGATTTACTTTAGGATTGGCTGGCTTGATCTCCTTGTAGTCCAAGGGACTCTCAAGAGTCTTTGCTAGCACCACAGTTGGAAAGCATCAATTCTTTGGTGCTCAGCCTTCTTTATGACCAATTCTCACATCCATACATATACATGTGTCTATATATACATGTCTATTCTTTTTCAAATTCTTTTCCAATTTAAATTATTGTAGAATATTGAGCAGAGTTCCCTGTAGTATGGAATGTTGTATCAGATTTCCCAGTTCCCAAGTCCTAGGTGGCGCTAGTGGTAAAGAACCCAAGTACCAGTGTAGGAGACAAAAAAGATGTGGGGTTCAATACCTGGGTCCAGAAGATTTCCATGGAGGAGGGCATGGCAACTTACTCTAGTATTCTTGCCTGGAGAATCCTATGAACAGGGGAGCTTGGTGGGCTACAGTACATAGGGTTGCAAAGAGTCATACATGACTGAAGAGTCTTAGTAAGCACCCTGTAGTATAAGTAGGTCTTTGTTGTTTATCTGTTTTAAATATATCAGTGTGTACATGTCAATCCCAAACCAAGGAGATCAGGACCTAAAACCCCAACAGAATTAGTCACTAGATATGGGCTTCTCTGAGAATAAGACAGAAAGTGAAGAGGAACTAAAAAGCCCCTTGATGAAAGTGAGAGAGGAGAGTGAAAAAGCTGGCTTAAAGCTCAACGTTCAGAAAACAGATCATGGAATCTGGTCCGATCACTTCATGGGAAATAGATGGGGAAACAGTGGAAACAGTGTCACACTTTATTTTTGGGGGCTCCAAAATCACTGCAGATGGTGATTGTAGCCATGAAATTAAAAGACGCTTGCTCCTTGGAAGGAAAGTTATGATCAATCTAGATAACATATCAAAAAGCAGAGACATTATTCTGCCAACAAAGGTCCATCTAGTCAAGGCTATGGTTTTTCCAATGGTAATGAATGGATGTGAGAGTTGGACTGTGAAGAAAGCTGAGCACCAAAGAATTGATGCTTTTGAACTGTGGTGTTGGAGAAGACTCTTGAGAGTCCCTTGGGCTGCAAAGAGATCCAACCAGTCCATCCTAAAGATCAGTCCTGGGTGTTCATTGGAAAGACTGATGCTGAAGCTGAAACTCCAATAATTTGGCCACTTCATCCAAAGATTTGACTCACTGGAAAAGACCCTGATGCTGGGAGGGATTGGGGCAGGAGTAGAAGGGGAAAACAGAGGATGAGATGGTGGGATTGCATCACTGACTTGATGGACATGAGTTTGGGTAAACTCTGGGAGTTGGTGATGGACAGGGAGGCCTGACGTGCTGTGATTCAAGGGGTCGCAAAAAGTCAGACGCGACTGAGAGACTGAACTGAACTGAGAATAAGACTTTGCCTTGGGCAAAGTGGCTTTCTTCCTTTAAGAGAAACTTCCAGGGATGGTATCATTTTTTGCTACCCTGTCAAGTTCCTATTTACCAACACTTCAGTCATTTCCAACTCTTTGTGACCCCAGGGACTGTAGCCCATCAGGTTCCTCTGTCCATGGAATTTTCCAGGCAAGAATACTGGAGTGAGTAGCCATTTCCTTCTACAGGATATCTTCCCAACACAGGGATCAGACCCAGGTCTTGCACATTTCAGGCAGATTTTTCTACCATCTGAGATACCAGGGAAGCCCTTACCAACACTACCTTAAATGAATTTAGGCATATTCAAAGCTTTAGTTTATTATCTAATGATAATATTAATGTATATTTAAAGTGTAATATTTCCTTAAATATTGGAAGAGATCAGAACATTTTCACCCATTTTAAATAATGAAAATGCTATTTTTAATTTTTTATGCCTCTAATGATATTGATAATAGAAGTCAGTAAAATTAACCAACCTTCAGAATTCCTAGAAGGGATCCTTCTATTATATCTTATTGCCAATCTTTCACAGGGTCAATATAATATTCACTTTCTATGATAAGTAAATTGAGGTATAAGGAGGATAATGAAATTTGACATTTAGCTAAAAATACGAAAATATGATCATGCCCCATATTCTCTTGAGAAGTTTCCATTTAAAAATAATGAAATCTATTGTGCTAAAAGGTGGCTCAGATGGTAAAGCGTCTGTCTGCAGTACAGGAGACCCGGGTTTGATCCCTGGGTTGCGAAGATCCCCTAGAGAAGGAAATGGCAACCCACTCCAGTACTCTTACCAGGAGAATCCCATGGATGGAGGAGCCTGATAGGCTACAGTCCATGGGGTTGCAAAGAGTTGGACACAACTGAGAGACTTCAGTTTCAGTTTCAAAAGGAGGAGTGGGTGGAAAGAAAAAAGTAAAATCACAGAAAGAAGGAAAAAAAAGTGAGAAGACACTGCTTTTGCACAATAATAGTGTAATACATATATATATATAGTAATGAGAGAAATACACAAAAATGCATTGACTTGATGGATCTATATACCCCATATTTTTAGCTATAATTACTTTATCAAGTAGTTTAAAAAAAGTGAGCACCTATTATGCACTAGGGACAAACATACAAATTATCTTGCACTGAGTCAACTTAATTAGAGTCTCTTTAAGAACTGCATTTGTATAATAATAATATTTTCTTTTTTTTAATTCACATAATAATTGATAACAATATATAGGCATGTAACTTTAGGGATATTATTCAATAAGCTGGAAGAAGCAACTATGAGTTTAGAATGTGAAAAATCTATCTTTGACTTATTGAAGTCACTCTAGTTCAAAGAATTATCTAATATTTGGTAGTGGTTAGGAAGATATTAATGTATATCTTTAAGAAAGATATAGTGCATTTCTAGAGTTCGTGATTTTGTCTTTTTGCTATACAAATTAATTCTAATGTAACTTCCAGTATGACTTTATCTGAGGCTTCCCCTCTGGCTAATCCATGTTCTGAAATTTAGCAAAAAAAAAAAAAGTTACATAAAATGTTAATGTTTAGAAATGAATTTCTGAATACAAAATCACATGAGAAAACTAAACATGACTTCTGTAAGTTAATAGCTGTCAAAACAGAACACAAAATAAAGCTTAAAGTACCTTTTCTAGTATGCAATTTTTAGAGGTATAGGCCTAAGGGCAGAGAAACATAGAAAGGAACAAAGGTTTTAAATAGAATATATGTGTAGAGAGAAAATTCTTCTATAATTTTTCTAATATTTTAAGATAGTCAAACATCCTGAAATTTACAGTGAAAGAAATTTACAATGAACACCCACAACCTACCATTAATATTATACTATAATATCTTAGATTGTTTAACTTAACATATATCTGCCGATTAATCCAGCTCTTTTCCATCTATGCTTCTTTTCTATGCATTTAAAGGTAATCTTGTTATTGTTTTAAAATTATTAGTCAAGATTTTTATGACAGTTGTGCCAATCTTTGCAAACATATTTGCTCAGTCAACCCTTCCTGAACACTCTATTCAATTTAAAATTTCAGTTTTCCGAAGCCCCATCTCCCCAGAAGTCATCCAAATTCCTATTATGTCATCTATATATTATAGAACTCTTACCACTTCCCAGCTAACTATGAAAATGTAAATATCATAAAGATGGGAATTTTTTTAATGCTCTTATTTCAAAAGCCTAGAAGAGAGCCTGGTGCATAATATGACCTCTCTCTCTGTATATATATGTATACACACACACACACACACACACACACACACACATATATAACAAGATTTCTCATTGCACAGTATCCTCACATTTATAGAATATGACGTCAAGTTTTCATTTGTAATTGTACAATTTTAAGATATTTATTCTTGTTCAGTCGCTAAGTCATGTCTGATTCCTTGCAATCCCAAGGACTGCATAATGTCACACTTCCCTGTCCTTCACTATCTCCTGAAATTTGCTCAAACACACATGTGGCTCAGCTGGTAAAGAATCCTCCTGCAATGCAGGAGACCCTGGTTTGATTCCTGGGTCAGAAAGATCCCCTGGATAAGGGATAGGCTACCTACTCCAGTATTCTGGCCTGGAGAATTCCATGGATGGTATAGTTCATGGGGTCACAAACAGTAGGACATGACTGAGTGACTTTCACTTTCACAAATAAAATTATTTCATTCTAAGTGTTCATGTCCACTACCATTTTATTTTCCATTTGCTGATTCTGCTGTTACCTATTGCCAAATTTCTACTGCATGTTTCTACTCCTTTTATTAACACATAGATGAAAATTAATAAGATAATTGAAAACAAGAGACATATGAACACAGTCTTTCCTCTCTCAATGTTTCTCTTTGGAATTGTGTATGGAAGACCAGCAAACCTTCAAGATTAAGAGTAGTGTTAGAAAGACACAGCAGTAGACTGGATTTTTGATAGCCCTCCCATTTTTTGTCATGTCCTCAAATTGATACAAAGCCAGGCTCCTATGCTTCCAATTTTAAGCTATGCAGTGCTTTGCTGTTTTGACAATCTGTTTATTATGATGAGGTCTCAGCTTTGACTTAATCTTGACATCAGTTGGCTTTTAGCTGCAAATCTGCAATTGAGATGGTGAAGCTGTCACTCTTGTTGACCTTTTAACAGGCTGGTGACAGAGACTCATTTCCTTTTGCTAGACTTTAGTTAACCAGAGATTCTGCGGGCCAGTTTAAATCAGAGATTTGGAAACACAAGCTAACAACCTGACAAATAGGATTAAAACATTCAATGTGTGAAAACATGCTTGTTATTCTAGCAGATGATAGAAGAATTTTGAGTTAGCTTGCATAAGATGCTTTTCAAAACACAAGAGCCAAATTCAGCAGATAATTTTTCACTTCTCCCTCTAACTTTCTTTGTGAAGATGCCTCCTGGAAACAAAACTCTTAAATTATAAAGAATAGAATATTTTAGACTAAAAATTTCTCATAAAATTCAAGGGCAATGGACATTGAATATCACAAACTACAAGTATGTATACATGTAGAGTGTTTATTATGCCTTCAATATAAAATACTTCTTAAAAATACTGCAAAGTGTCCTTACACTGCTAAAGCATAAATTATAAATAGCTAATGATAAACTGTCTGAAAACAAAACATGATATAAATGCTTATATAGCAATATACATTTCTATTGTACATTGCTATATTCTAAACTTCAAATATTAAAAATATGAAACTATTTATTGGTATTTATCCCTTAGGTTTACATATACATTTATAAGAAATAATGCATTTCAATTTTATCAATAACCATATTCTCTTAAATGACATTCTCATGAAAGTATTTATAATCTATATTTTGGAGTCATATTATCTCTTCTTATAATTTTCCATGCAATCCTTCCCTATTACATGCCTAATTCATATTAATCCTTTAATATTAATTCTACCTCATGATTATAAAAAATCACTTTAATGAGCATTTTTAAAAACACTTCTGGCATTCTTCTCAAGCATTTAATAGCACAAATTAAGCAAATGGCAAATCATGATTTCATTTGTATTCATTGTAATAATGTTATTCATAAGACATTATTTTGGCATTTGTGTGAATTCAGCTCTCTATTTCCATGGAAATTTATTTTTATTTTGTTTTTAATTAAGTCAACTTGACTCATTGTTCTAGATGGCTTAGTTAACTGGCTGAGAGTACCTAAGAATTAATTCAGGTACAAACGGGTGGAAAGAAGTTCCATATGTCTAACAAGTGTTTTGTTTGGCTTGTTCAATATTTAAAAATGTACTGATAATTAAAACTTGGGATAATTTATCTAGCAGTCAGAATTTCTGTCTTATATTCATAAAGGTGCTTGGACACAGGTTTTAAAAAAGAATATTAGGGAAACCGTGTCACTGTTTCATTGTTAAGATTCCTAGGTACAGAAACTTATGTATCTAATACTGTTACCAGTAACAGGTAATTAGGTAGAGTGCAATCTGTTCAGGATTTAGTAAACCCAGAATGAAATATTTCTAGCAGAATCAACCACTTGCCTGAACTAAAAATCTAGTTTTGATTAAGAGAGGATACACTCCCATCAGATAGATGTGGAGAGCAGATTGGCCACTTGTGTTTGTGTGTGTGTGTGTGTTCATGACTATAACTAGATCCTACAAAGAAATACTTGAATTGGGGAAACGTTATGGCGCCAAGTTGGTTCTTAAAACATTATCAGAAGAAAATGACAAATATTCAAAATATCACAGTCCTTACTGGTGGTCATTTTTTTTTTTCTTCTCTTGTGCTTAAACAAGGTCCTGAACTTTACTCTTTAAACTCATTCAAGGTACTGCATTTGAATTAGGAGTTTAATTTATATTGGATCAACTTTTCAAATATTTCAAAATATATTTCAAATAAGCACATTTTCTAGTTAATTGGTTATTACAAGGTTTGTTGTTGTCTCTTTAGAAAGTACTGTCAATAATTAAACTCCCTTGACACGATTTAATTTTCTCATCTTGTAAAGATGAGTCTTGAAAAGTTTAATACATCACTTCCCCTTATAACACTCCTCCCTCTATTTATATTTATAGTCTTTATATTAGCTATCTTTTAGTTTGTATCTTCTCTTCTGCATTTTCACCATGATTGAAGAGAAATTCCACCATTTGCAAGCACTGACATTCTGGTTTGGCCATTTTCAGTAATATGCAGTAAATTGTCCAGATTCTGCCCTTTACAATATGATCTTCAATAAAAAAAAAGTAACCCTTTCTGGGTCTCTCTTTCATCTGTAAGTGTGGATAATAGCACTTGGTTGGCCCAGCCCATAAGGGTGTTTTGATCATAAGTAATGATAAAGTTAAAATCAAAGACAAATATTAATAGAAACCTTTTATTCACTCATAAAGCAGTCTTTAGAAGATTTCAGTACAAGGCTATGAGTTAGAATTTTTCTTTTTTAAAAAATAATTGCTGATTACCTAACATTTTAAGGGCCAGATTGAGAAATATTTTTCAAACTCTGGATCTGAAATCTTTACTAATTTACATATTTCAAAGCAAAATAAGGTTTCTTATCAAAGCTTTCTGTACAATGAAGAAATAATTTTAGGTTAGATGGAAATGCATGTCATGAAACTAGGGTTACTTTCCCTTATGCTTAGTAAAAATACTTCTTGCAATATAAAATATTCTACCTTTAGGTAATGAATACTCAATTTTTTTTCTTCAGACCTTTATAAGTCTTTCATATTGCTGCTAGGTATTTGTGAATAGATTTCTATTTGAAAATAGACATTGGTATTTCTGTATTATGAAAAAGACAGATCTTTTTATTTACCTTTGCCTTGTTTCTTATTCTATATTGTAATATTTATTTGACTCTGAATATGAATATAAGAAACATGAGGAATTCAACCCAGTAATTGCTAACAGTCAACCACAGGGGAATTTGGTGTCAAGTTTCCAGACAATTCATCATAAATTTGACACTGATAATATAACTGGCTATCATGTTGATACACCTTGAACTAGAGATTTATAAGAATTCATGTATTTGAAAATAAAAAAATGGAGATGTTTATGTAATTAAAATAATAGTCCTCATCCTAAAGCTTACTACTATTAACCGTTAGAATTAAACTCCTGCCAACACAGAAAATACTACAAGAGCCAAACAGCATTTGGGAAACCAAAGTCCAACCAATGACATGCTATGAGGCCAGCAGTTCTTGCACACAGCAAAGATGTGGCCATTTTCTAGATTTCCAATCAGAGGTGGGGACAGATTTTTAACTGAACTACATATAAATGTGATAAAAATAGAAATCTTCACTCATATCTAACACAGTCCTTCAAGTTAGGCTTCAGCAAAACATGAACTGAAAAGTTCGAGATGTCCAAGCTGGATTTTGAAGAGGCAGGGGAACCAGAGATCAAAATGCCAACATAAATTAGATTGTGGAGAAAGCAAGGAAATTCCAGGAAAACCACCACTTCTGCTTCATTGACTATGCTAAAGCCTTTGACTGTATAGAAACAACAAACTGTGGAACATTCTTAAAGAGATGGGAGGAGATGGGAGTACTAGATCACCATACTTGTCTCCTGAGAAACCTGTACGTGGATCAAAAAGCAACAGTGAAAACTGGACATGGAAAACTGACTGGTTCAAAACTGGGGAAGGAGTACGTCAAGGCTGTATATTGTCACCCTGCTTATTGAACTTATGTGCAGAGTACCTCATGCGAAATGCCAGGTTGGATGAATCACAGACTGGAATCAAGATTGCTGGGAGAAATATCAACAACTTCAAATATGCAGATGATACCACTCAAATAGCAGAAAGTGAAGAGGAATTAAAGAACTTCTTGGTGAGGGTGAAAGAGGAGAGTGAAAAAGCTGAGTTGAAGCTCAACATTCAGAAAACTAAAACCATGGCATCTATTCCCATCACTTCATGGCAGATATTAAGGGGAAAAGTGGAAGATGTGGCAGACTTTATTTTCTTGGACTCCATAATCACTGCAGACAATGACTGCAGCCATAAAATTAAGATGCTTGCTCCTTGGAAGGAAAGTTTTGGCAAACCCAGATAGTATATTAAAAAGCAGAGACATTATTTTGCCGGCAAAGGTTTGTATGGTCAAAGCTTTGATTTTTCCAGTGGTCATACACAGATATGAGAGTTGGTCCACAAAGAAAGCTGAGCGTTGAAGAACTGATGCTTTCCAACTGTGGTACTGGAGAAGACTCTGGAGAGTCCCTTGGACTGCAAGGAGATCAAACCAGTCAATCCTAAAGGAAATCAACCTTGTATATTCATTGGAAGGACTGATGCTGAAGTTCAAATACTTTGGCCACCTGATGTGGAGAGCTGACTCATAGGAAAAGACCCTGATGCTGGAAAAGACTGAAGGCTAAAGGGGAAGAGGGTGGCAAAGGATGAGATGATTAGGTAGCATCAGTGACTCAACGGTCATGAATTTGAGCAAACTCCAGGATTTAGTGGACAGTGAAGGAAGCCTAATGTGCTGCAGTTCACGGGGCCATGAAGAGTCAGATATGCCTTAGAGACTGAACAATAATAACAACAATATAGCCATTGTTTTGCTTATATTTATAAAGAAAGAAGGTCATAGGAACTTAAAAATTAAGTAAAAATATCAGGAATAAACGAAGCTTTTCTTTAATTTTTAAAGATTTCCTCACAAGAGAAAAATGTTCAGTTTAAGCAGAGAGATATTATCCCTGATTTTCAGTTTCTTCTTGAATGTTTTGCTCTGTATTTGATAGAGCAAATATAATTGAAAATCAGAAAATATTTCCATATATACAAAGCATGCTAAACATATTTGATTTTCATTGCAACCCTGAACTGTTTTGTATCTTTTATATTCAAGACATGCTTATTTATTAGTTTGTAAATATTGTCATGGCTGAGATTCTGTCATTGTAGATGGTGATTTTTTAAAAAATATCACTGTGTCAGGTTTTTCTTTCCTGCTCTGGTGATGGCAGATAGAATAGTTTGCTTTGGATTGTGGTTTGGATAAACATGAAGATAGAGAATACATCTCTCAAACCTAGGATCTCTGAGGACTGAAGTATCACCTGGTTCACTGCTATGTCCTTGGCACATTCCTGCCATACAATAAATGTTTGATAATGAGACATTGAATAGGTCCCCCCCCACCCCCCGCCACTGGCTTGAGAAATGCACTTTAAACTTCTGGTTGGGAAATGCATGGTATACTTCTTCAGCAATGGTTTTTGCGGTATTTGGAGTGAGGCAGTGATATATAGTGGTGGAAAAGGTTTATTATGGGGATAGAGTTCCTGGGTTCAAATCCCTTTCTGCCAATTATAAGCTCTATTATCTTGAAAAGATGTTAACTTCTGTGTTAAAAATTATCAACTAGAAATAGAAGCCAATAATAGCTCCTATGTAATACAGCTGATGTGATCATCTAATGGGTCTATATAAATCCTTGAGACAGCAAGCACTATAGGGACCCTTTTTAGGTCATTTAAGGAAATCTGTACCTAAATTAAGTGTTCCTACATCTTCCTAGTTTTTGAGTGATCCACATATATAATACAAAATTGTTAGTGTTTTATAAATTAAGCAAAAGTATTTCTTTAAAATGCTTTTAAATCAAGTAACTTGATGGATTTAGTTTCTAAAGCATTTTCAAAATAATCTTTTATTCATTTATTTAATAGAATTATCAAAAGAAATAATTCTGGATAGCGTTCCTATGTCAATCAAATGAAATAACCTTTTATTGTCTTTTAGAAATAATAGAAGGCAATGGCAACCCACTCCAATACTCTTGCCTGGCAAATCCCATGGACGGAGCAGCCTGGTAGGCTGCAGTCCATGGGGTCGCTAGGAGTCGGACACGACTGAGCAGCTTCACTTTCACTTTTCACTTTCATGCGTTGGAGAAGGAAATGGCAACCCACTCCAGTGTTCTTGCCTGGAGAATTCCAGGGACGGGGGAGCCTGGTGGGCTGCCGTCTATGGGGTAGTACAGATTTGGACACAACTGAAACGACTTAGCAGCAGCAGCAGCAATAAAAATATAGATAGGCATAATTTAATGTTTCAGAAAGTAAAAACATCAAACACAGGGTAAGGGCATAATTTCCATGCAAGTTTTACAATGAATATATGAAACATGAAGAGATTACTTTTACTAGAGTAGTATATGTTTTAAATTCCACTTCCTTTAGAAATTATGAACAGAGTTTGTATTTGGATTTGTGTGAAAGGAATTTTCCAGGGTAGAAATCTTTCTGATAGCCATTTTTCTTCATTTTATTTGTTTGGATTCACATTTTCAGTGAGAAATTACACATTGGTTTCAGAATTTTCTCTGTTGAATAAACATAGGGAACCCAATCCCCAGGTTGGTGAAGTGGAGGGGTCAGTGTTAATATCATCAGAGCTAGGAATGCGAAGTGTAAGTGGTGACATATAAATGGTGATACTAGTCATTTTTCTGTATATTAATATTCTTGAAGAGTCTCTAAAGAGTTCCTTTAGAAAAAAAAAACAAACAAACACACAAGAAAATGACTTTCCATTGTGTAAACTCATCATCTTTTTAAAAGAGAATATAGCTTGTCATTCTGAAAATTGGAAAATTGAATTTATTCCGTAGTTCAGTGAAAAGTATAATCAGTAGAGTGTAGTGATGATGCCAACTCTCTGGAGGTCGCATTATTATCATTCTCATTCTGCTGCTTTTAGACAAAAGTTGATTCAAAGATTTAGAGACTTTATATGATAGTTCAAAAGACTCCAAGAAAAAAAATCTGTCACATATAAGCTAAGAAGACTTCTTCAATGATCACATTATATATGATTATGCATTTTCTGAATTGTTAGATTTTTAGATATAGTACTATCTAACTACCTCTATTCCTATTATTCCAAGATATAATGCAAGAATTTAAATTTAAGGAAATGAGAAATTAATCATAGTCCTTCTGGAATATTTCCTTCTCCAGGGGATCTTCGCAACTCAGGGATGGAACCCTGGTCTCCCGCATTGCAGGCAGACGCTTTAACCTCTGAGCTACCAGGGAAGCCCCCAGATTATATTATGCATTTATTTGAGATCTCTAGTAGATGGACATTTTAATTCTCAGGCAGTATCTAAATTAGGGAAATATAATAGTATATTCTTAGAATTTTTTAATATATATATTACAAAAAAATTCTAGTGCGAAGAGTAGCTTTCCAAAGATTGGATCATTAAGATAATTTCCAACTAGCATAAAAGTGTTAATAGTGTGGTCAAGAGCATAGAGATTTTTGAACTACTGAGACTCGGAGTAAAATATTTAGTTCTTACTACAAGCACTAGCAAATAACTTTTTTTCATGTAATCTAGTCCCTCTATTTTATTTCTTGATCATTAAAAGTAAAATAATACCATGGTGCTTAGTATTGCTAAGTCCTGTCCAACTCTTGTGACCCCATGGACTGTAGTCTTCCAGGTTCCTCTGTCCTTTGGATTCTCCAAGCTAGAATACTGGAATGGGTTGCCATTTCCTTCTATCATAAGGATATAGTGTAATTGTTATGATGACTATATGAGATAATTTTCCAGATTTAATGAGAGTATAATTGACTAGTCCAGAGAAATAACTTCCTTATTCAGTCATGAAGATCTATCAGGGAAGTGTTTGCTTTTTATCCACTTCTGTTCCTTTCTTCAAATGGAGAAGATATTTTTGCTTCCAATATTAAATCAGTTTTTACAATAACTTAACTAATAACTAATAAGTCACCATGAAATAGGGTTATACTAAAAGTTTTGTGACTGGAAGGATATTCGTCGTTGTGAAGTCGCTCAGTCGTGTCTGACTCTTTGTGACCCCATGGACCTTACTTAGCCCACCAGGCTCCTCCACCCATGGAATTTTCTAGGCAAGAGTACTGGAGTGGGTTGCTATTTCCTTCTCCAGGGGATCTTCCCAATCCAGGGATCGAATCCAGGTCTCTGGCATTGCTGCTGCTGTTGCTGCTGCTAAGTCGCTTCTGTCGTGTCCGATTCTATGTAACCCCATAGGCGGAAGCCCACCAGGCTCCCCCGTCCCTGGGATTCTACAGGCAAGAGCACTGAAGTGGGTTGCCATTTCCATCTCCAATGCATGAAAGTGAAAAGTGAAAGGGAAGTAGCTCAGTCGTGTACGACTCTTAGGGACCCCATGGACTACAGCCTACCAGGCTCCTGCATCCATGGGAATTTCCAGGTAAGAGTACTGTAGTGGGGTGCCATTGCCTTCTCCGGCATTGCAGGCAGATGCTTTACCGTCTGAGCCAACAGGGAATCTGGTAGGATATTCAGTTCAGTTCAGTCACTCAGTCGTGACCGACTCTTTGCAACCCCGTGAATCGCAGCATGCCAGGCCTCCCTGTCCATCACCAACTCCCAGAGTTCACTCAGAATCATGTCCATCGAGTCAGTGATGCCATCCAGCCATCTCATCCTCTGTCGTCCCCTTCTCCTCCTGCCCCCAATCCCTCCCAACATCAAAGTCTTTTCCAATGAGTCAACTCTTCCCATGAGGTGGCCAAAGTGCTGGAGCTTCAGCTTTAGCATCATTCCTTCCAAAGAAATCCCAGGGCTGATCTCCTTCAGAATGGACTGTTGGATCTCCTTGCAGTCCAAGGAGCTCTCAAGAGTCTTGTCCAACACCACAGTTCAAAAGCATCAATTCTTCGGCGCTCAGCCTTCTTCATAGTCCAACTCTCACATCCACACATGACTACTGGAAAAACCATAGCCTTGACTAGATGGACCTTAGTCGGCAAAGTAATGTCTCTGCTTTTGAATATGCTATCTAGGTTGGTCATAACTTTTCTTCCAAGAAGTAAGTATCTTTTAATTTCATGGCTACAGTTACCATCTACAATGATATTCAGTTCAGTTCAGTTCAGTTCAGTCACTCAGTCGTGTCTGACTCTTTGCGACCCCATGAATAGCAGCACGCCAGGCCTCCCTGTCCATCACCAACTCCCAGAGTTCACTTAGACTCACGTTCATCGAGTCCATGATGCCATTCAGCCATCTCATCCTCGGTTGTCGCCTTCTCCCTCCCAGCATCAAAGTCTTCTCCAATGAGTCAACTCTTTGCATGAGGTAGCCAAAGTACTGGAGTTTCAGCTTTAGCATCATTCCTTCCAAAGAAATCCCAGGGTTGATATCCTTCAGAATGGACTGGTTGGGTCTTCTTGCAGTCCAAGGGACTCTCAAGAGTCTTCTCCAACACCACAGTTCAAAAAGCATCAATTCTTTGGCGCTCAGCAGTCAAATCAAAATAGATGTTGATAATGAACTGTCGGTAAGTGATAATTATTATAAATCATGTGAATATCAGCCTAATACAAGGTAAATGGATATAAAAGGGAAATACATCATATTTTCAAAATGAATATAAGCATGTTAATAGTTTATATTGAAAGCGTTCTTTGACACTGATTTGTTTTTTGTCTGTTTTGTTTTTGTTTGGGGCTATGCATGTATTTTTTGGGAAGTCTTATATACATTGTGATAGATAGCTTTGGCTTAAAATTATATCTGTCAGTTGTCAATGAATAGAAATAAACACTTTTATTTTTACAAGTGTATTGGTAGTATACTATTAATAATTCAACAAAAATTAAAGAAAGTCTCTTTTTATACAAAGTAATTCTTGTTACCTGGGTCTACTTATTTTTTCTCAAATTAAAAAAATATATCACTTAAATCCTTTAATTTACATCAGAATTCACTCTTGGTATTGCACATTGTGTAGGTTTTGACAAATATATAATGATGTGTAGCCACCATTATAGTATCATATGTTGTGCTGTGCTGTGCTTAGTTGCTCAGCTATGTCTGACACTTTCAACTCCATGAACTGTGGCCCTCCAGGTTCCTCTGTCCATGAGGATTCTCCAGGCAAGAATACTAGAGTGGGTTGCCATGCCCTACTCCTGCGAATCTTATTAACCCAGGGATTGAACCCAGGTCTCCTGCACTGCAGGCAGATTCTTTACCATCTGAGCCACTAGGGAAAGAGAGAAAGAAAGAAAAAGTCATTCAGTCATGTCCGACTCTTTGCACCCCCGTGGACTATATAGTCCATGGAATTCTCCAGGCCAGAATACTGGAGTGGGTAGCCTTTCCCTTCTCCAGGTGATCTTCCCAACCCAGGGATTGAACCCAGATCTCCCACATTGCAGGCAGATTTTTTACCAGCTGAGCCAGGAGGGAAGCCTGAGCCACCATGGAACCCCAAACAATTTACTTTACACAATGCCTATTCATTTCTCCCTGACACTTCCCAGCAATCATTAATCTTTGTATTATTCCCATTGGTTTGCTTTACCCAGACTGTCATATAGTTGAAAATGTACAGCATGCAGCATTTTCAAATTGACTTCTTTCACTTAGTAATACTCATTTAAGATTCTTCCATGTCTTTTCATTTCTTGGTATCATATTTATTTTAGCACAGAATAATATTTCATTATCTGCATCTACCAAAATTTATTTATGTATTCATCTATTTAAGGACATCATGTTTGCTTCTAAGTTTTGGAAATTATGAGTAAAGCTGCTGTAAGCATACATATGGAAACTTTTGAAGAGACATGAGTTTTCAGCTTTTATGGATAAATAACAAGAAGTACAATTGATGGATCATTTGGGTCGCAAATAGTTGGACATAACTGAAGTGTCATAGCACACGTGCATGCAGTACAGATAAGAACATGGTTAACTAAGAAATTACCAGACTATCTTCCTAAATGGCTATACCATTTTGTATTTTCACCAAAAATAAATGAGTTTTGTAACTCCATACCCTTTCCAAAATTTGAAACTGCCCAGTGTTTTGGATTTTTGTCTTCTTTGTAGGTATGTTTCAATATCAATTCCTAAATGACTTATGATCTTGAGTATCTTTTCATATGCTTATTTCCCATCTGCATATCTCTTTGAAATGGTATCTTTTTGAGTCTTTTATCTACGTTTTGATTGGGTTGTTCATTTTCCTATTGGTGAGTTTTATGGGTTCTTTGAATATTTTGGTTATCAGTCTCCTTCATTAGGTTTGTCTTTTGCAAATGTTTTTTCTAGTCTATGGCTTGTTGTCATCCTTTGACAATGGCTATTACAGAGTAAAAAATTGCATTTTGATGAAGTTGAGCTTATTAATTTTTTTCTCTTGGTATATGTCTTTGATGTGTATTTGAAAAATCATCATTTCCAAGGTTACCTAGGATTTAGCCTATGCTGTCTTGTTATATATTTTTTTCATTTCACATTTAGGTCAGTGATCCGTTTTGAGTTAATATTTGTGAAGGATGTAATGTCTGTGTCTAGATTCACTTTTGTGCATGCGGATGTCCAGTTATCCCAGGACCATTTGTTGAAAAGACTTTTTTCCATTGTATTGCATTTTGTTTTTTTCAAAGATCAGCTGACTGTATTTATGTGGGTCTATTTCTGGGCTTTCTGTTGTGTTCCATTGATCTATTTTCCTATTCTTTTGCCAATATCGCACTATGTTGACTATTTAGCTTTATATAAGTTTAAAAGTTGGGTAGTGTCAAGTCTTTGAGTTTTTTCTTCTTTATATTATATTGGGAAAGATTTTTTTTAATTTAATAAAATATAGACTAAGAATTGTTTTTCAGATATATTTTATATTCTAGAGTAAACATTTGCAAACTTCTTTTATTAAAGAGTCAGTATATATTATGGGCTTGTGAACAATATGTTGTTTGTTTCAACTATTCAACTCTGCTTTTTCAAGTGAACCAGCTTTAGGTAAAATATAAATGAATTATAGATTGGATGTGTTAAAATATATTTTTATGCAAGAACCAGGGGTTGGGCCAGATTGGTCCAAGGACCACAGTTAGTTTAATAACTGTTTTAGAGGATGGCTTCCTCACCAGCAATAACATCTGTAGCAAAGAGACCATATCTATTTTGTTTATTACCTTGTAACTGGTACCAAACAAAGTTCTTGGTACATACTATGGACTTAATAAGTGTATGTTGAAGAGATAAATGGAATAATGTTTTTTTTTTTCATTGGGAACATTTATTAATACTTTAGTCCAGAGAAATGATAATTTAGTAATATAGATCCTGTTGCTAGCAAAGTGTAAACTTCACTAAAAGGATTCTGGTTCTATGAAATTAATGATTAATGTACATCCTTCAGTGAGAATACTATTGCATGTCACACTATGAATGACGCATACTATCATCCACATTTATTGATAATAGTTTGTACAATTTGATGAGTTTATAACATGAGAAGGAAAACAATTGGAATTATTCCCATTATGATTATGGTTTAGTTGCTCAGTTGTGTCTGACTCTTTGCAGCTCCATGGACCATAGCCCACCAAGTTCCTTTGTCCATGGGATTTCCCAGGCAAGGCTACTGGAGTGGGTTGCCATTTCATTCTCCAGGGGATTTTCCGACTCGAGTATGAAACCTGGGTCTCCTGCTTGGCGCCAGGCTTCTGTACCACTGAGCCACCTGGGAAGAGCACTATTTCCATCAGGTAACACTAATTTTTGTGTTTAATATTGATAACTCTGTGTAAGAGGAGGAATTGGCAACCCACTCCAGTATTCTTACCTAGAGAATCCCCATGGACAGAGGAGGCTGGCAGGCTACAGTCCATGGTGTTGCTAGAGTTAGACACAACTTAGTGACTAAATCACCACCACCACCAAGATTTGTAATGGAAAAATGTATTTAGTTAAGATACACATTATATAAACAAGCTTTTCATGCCTCTGAAGTAGATACTCTCAGCTAAACATGAGGTATAATGCTGACATTTTCAATAAATTTTATTGTGTAAGTTAGAAGTTTCTTCAGAAAATTCAGTTTATTTCATATTTTAATTTAGCATTTCAAAAGGTCTGCATAAAGTTATTTAGAAGCACATTTATTTGTGTAAATTAGAGGCTATTTTAGTAGTCTATTGTAGTATTAATATTCATATTTCATTCTAGCCTGCTGATATTCTTTATTCTAATCAGAATATGCAAACCTTTGTTATTATTCACTGTTAACATCCCATTAACAAATCACATGGGAAAAAAAGTGTTCTTTGGCACATTGAGAATACAGTTGAAAGAGGGATTTTGTTCCTGTGGGATCCAAGAGGCATACCAGTATAGAAAATCAGAAATAGGAAATTATCTAGAAGAGTTTTGTTTTTGCTCAGGAAAATTTATATTTATGGACTATAATTATATTTATTTATTTATTAACATAGATATATATGAGAAAGATCAGTTTATAAAAATGATGTGGAGTTTTACTTTTATTGAAATTAATTTTAATAAATTATGTCTCAGGTAGGAATTGGAAATTTTTCTTAGCATACCAAGTTTCACTCTTAAAATTTACACTATCAAATATTTAATCCTTATATTATTAAATATTAGAATAATCATGGAGCTTAAAAGAACCCTAAGAATATAAAAAAATTAATATTATATCCTCTTTGTGTATTATAAAATTGCCATATTTACTGGTGTCATTTTTGCTCATGAGAAAGCAATACAACTGATTGATGCTAAATATTATCAGGCCAAATTCTCTGCGATGGCCATTGAATATTTAATGCCCATTGACTATCCAAGCAAATATTTTAGTGGATTTCATTAATATCAATAGCAATCCACTATTTTAAGTAAATTCCTCAAGTACAATGAGCTAATTTTTCCCATCTGTTATTAGCCATTATGTTTTCTGAATTTGTTTCCATAGTAGCGTATTTATATCCATGGTAAATAAAGACTTTATTTATACCTTATATTACTGATGAACAAGAGCCAGAACTGTTCAAGGCAAAAACAAAAACAAAAACAAAAAAAACAAAAAACAAAACAAAAAAAATTTGATGTCGTCTATTAAACTTGATTTTAATTATGCTTTAACACAAAGTTTCTTACTGATTCACATCCCCAAATTATGACTGCCCAATATTCACTATTATGGCCTCCATCCAACTGGCCCAGACCTTATTATACATGAGGCCTAGTTTCCTACCTCTCAAGCAATTTATAGGACATTTCTATTGGCATGTGCTGCTTTTGCCTCAGAGCTCAGGGCTTAAAAATTGTCATCATAATTTTCCTTTCTCTTGGCATTCCTATCCCCCAATAAGTAACACTAGAAATGTTGTTTTCCTATTTAAGGCAAGTCCAAAAAACAACTATTGTTGCCTCAAAAATTTAGCTTTCCCTATACTCTGCATTGAAATATTTCATGGGAGTCTACACTTTAGTTCTTTATAAGAAATGTATCCAGTGAAAAATGATTATAATTTAACTTAGATTCTCAAAATATCACAAGGGTTAATATTACCTACACTTTATCAATATAAGAACTGAAGCTTAGAGGTCTTTATCATCTGACTGAAAATTACATTGCTGATGGGATTGTAGGCTTCCCTGTAGCTCAGCTGCTAAAGGATCTAGCTGCAATGCACGAGACCCTGGTTCAATTCCTGGATTGGGAAGATCAGCTGGAGAAGGGATAGATGGAATTGTAAGGGTTGTAAAATAAGTGGCAGGTATTTAGGTAGAAAAAGTAGAAAGGAATATCAGTGAGAGAGAGAGAGAAAAAATACACAATTAAAAGAGTAGATGAAAAGACACGAGGTATTGCATATGCTAACTGAGCAGTGTTATCAAATATTGATGCTGTTAAATATTGATGACACTAAATTGTTAAGAATATAGGACATTTTTCTTTTCATTTAAATATTTTTTATAGTGTCCCACAGGTTTTGGGTTGTTGTGTTTTCATTTTCATTAGTTTCTATGCATATTTTGATTTCTTTTTTGATTTCTTCTGTGATTTGTTGGTTATTCAGAAGTGTGTTGTTCAACCTCCATATGTTGGAATTTTTAATAGTTTTTCTCCTGTAATTGAGATCTAATCTTAATGCATTATGGTCAGAAAAGATGCTTGGAATGATTTCGATTTTCTTGAATTTATCAAGTTTAGATTTATGGCCCAGGATGTGATCTATCCTGGAGAAGGTTCCATGAGCACTTGAAAAAAAGGTGAAATTCGTTGTTTTGGGGTGAAATGTCCTATAGATATCAATTAGGTCTAACTGATCTAATGTATCATTTAAAGTTTGCATTTCTTTGTTAATTTTCTGTTTAGTTGATCTGTCCATAGGTGTGAGTGGGGTATTAAAGTCTCCCACTATTATTGTGTTATTGTTGATTTCCCCTTTCATACTTGTTAGCATTTTTTGATTGAACAATCTAAATTCATTGTGATTTTCTTTGATTTAGTTAATATAACTTTATCTGCTATAAAAATTTTTACAATTTTTAATATTTTGAGTATGTTCTTTGAAAGATTCTTTCTATATTGATCAATCATTATTGATTATTTCAACACTTCTATATCAGCACAGTTCCTATAGAACTTTCTGCTCTAGTAGAGTAGGTGGTCTGGAGAAGGAAATGGCAACCCACTTCAGTATTCCTGCCTAGAGAATCCTGTGGACAGAGGCGCCTGGTGGGCTGCTGTCCATGGGGTCGCACAGTCGGACACGACTGAAGCGACTTAACGTGCATGCACAGTAGTCGATCAGTTTTGACTATTGAAATATGACTGATGACTATTGAAACATTGGAAGAACTCTGGTTACAATAAAGCTCTGAGAACGTCTGAGCCAGCACAGTGGAAAATTCAAAAGCAAAGATGTTCCATCAGAGGAGTCCTATTTTGGGCAGACATGTTCAGAAATCAGTACTCCCAACAGATTCAGTTGTCAGGGCATTACCTGCGGAGGATGTAGACCAAGGCATGCTCCCGTGGATTCTTTCCAGTTGGGAACACTGCTCCATTCAAATGCTTCTGAGGCTGTGAGTATCCTACATCCTTGAGAATGACATCCCAACCTGCTGGTACCTCATCAGCTCCCATAGTATGCTATTCTGAAGCCATCTACTTCTGGATTATGTAGCATATGTCTGCTGTTTAAGTGATATATTGTGTGGAATTCCATGTCTATGGGTCAGATATCCTATATGCCCCTAGATGGGTGCTGTCTTAGGTTCTTCATGACATAAGGCTACATCCACACCTGGAATATTTACCTTTTCTTGTCGGATTGGGCCCCCAGCCCAACTTGGAGCCTAGCGCTAGTCTGTTTTGCTGGTAAATTTGTCACATCACTGTGGCAATAGCCAGCTCAGTTTTGGTAAGCAGAAATCTATGCTGCCTACAGTAGTATCCAGGAACTTTCTGAAGAAACATATGATCCTCTGATGCAGGTACCAAGGCCTGGCTTCAGATTTGCAAGAACCTATGTTAACAATTCTCCCAGAGTTTTTTCATAAACTCCACATTGCAATATTTCTTGTTACTGACAATCCCATTAGGCTCAGCCAGGTTGCATGTTAAAAACAACAGGGCCGATGGGGTCATAGCCTGAACCTACTGTCATTTGGTCTTTCTCAGATCTTTCATGACACCTAGATTGTGAATCAGAGCAGAATTACTAGCTATGAAATGTACTGGTTTTACAAACCAAGAGAACCTATAAATGTCACACTACCTTCTTTGTATTAGAGGATGCAAGATGCCAGGAACTGTTTCTCTTTTACTCTGAAGTAAAAATTTCTCTCTTACATTTATAGAAGTGAAGGCTTGTGAAACTTTCTCAGGTTTGTGTCTCATCTCTGAAGCACACATTTTTCATCAATGCTTCTGGCAGCCCAGACACCTCTGGTTCATTCTGCTTTGTAAGCCGAATATTATTGAAGTAATTGAGCAAAGTGATATTCTTTGGGAGGTCCAGACAAGCCAGATGATTTTGAAAGGAAAACTGGAGAGTTTCATAGCTATAGAGCAAAATAGTAAAGGAACATTGTTGACAACTCCATGAATACAAGATATTTTTGATCCTTTTCACTGGTTGGAATAGAAAGAAAACATTTGCCAAATCAATAAAACATGTCATAGACTTTAAGCCCTTTTAGTTGACATTAGCAATGATATTAAATTCATCATGGATCTGAGATCAGGACTGCAAACTCTTTTAGCTTGTCCTAGTCTACAGTCATTCTCCAGGATTCATCTGGTTGCCATTGTAACCAGGCTGGTGAGTTAAATGCAGATATGATGGAGATCATCATCCTTGTCTTCTTTAGTCTAATATTGGTGCTAATCTGTGACATTCTGGGGAAGGGCCCGTGACTCTTTAGAGTTTTGCTTGTCTGGACCTCCCAAAGAATATCACTTTGCTCAATTACTTCAATATTAGGCTTACAAAGAAGAATGAGGAAGAGGTGTCTGGGCTGCCAGAGGCATTGATGAAAAACATGTGCAGTGCATTAGCTGTGCACCAAATCTGCTATGGGAAGGGCATCTTTTCCTGTGAGACTTACAAAGTAAAGCTTTTTCAGTTGTCTATAGTCAGGCTGATTGATCACATAGAGAATTATGATCTGAAGCTGAACTCCTTAAGCTATTTGGTTGTTCCTCCAAGGCTGCTGGAAGAGGCAATGGCAACCCACTCCAGTACTCTTGCCTGGAAAATCCCATGCACAGAGGAGCCTTGTGGGCTGCAATCCCATGGTCTCATGAAGAGTCAGACACGACTGAATGACTTCACTTTCACTTTTCCCTCTTATGCATTGGAGAAGGAAATGGCAACCCACTCCAGTGTTCTTGCCTGGAGAATCCCAGGGACCAGGGAGCCTGGTGGGCTGCCATCTATGGGGTCGCACAGAGTCGGACACGACTGAAGCGACTTAGCAGCAGCAGCAGCCAAGGCTGTTAAAGTAACCAAAGCCCTCTGACTCCTGGCAGCCTACAGTCTGGCTTCAGTTGCTTTAGAACTTAAAAATACCCTTTGCTATTAATGAGCCAAGAAACTATTTCTTCCAAACTTAACCCTGGCCAGCAGCAGAGACCCAACATCAGACTTCTTAGTGAAGCTGGTATCATCTTGCCAGAATAATCCTGGTGGCCTTAGTAAATGGTCATTTCTCTGAGCCTTCCTGTGAAACAAAATCTTCCGGTGTTTCTTCTGACCCTATGTAACGTGTCCATTCTTGCATGCTTATATCCCTGGGTCATTTTTGCCTTCATCTGAGATGAGAACTGAAGCATTAAAACTTCTTTCAGGATAGACCATTACTTACTCCAGACTTCTCAGAACTTCTCTAGTAGTGAGTTTACCTTACTTGCTGGGGTCTCTGCTAGGAAGTTGGCTTCCCTGGTGACTCAGACAGTAAAGAATCTGCCTGTAATGCAGGAGACCTGGGTTCAATTCCTGGGTCAGAAAGATCCCCTGAAGAAGGGAATGTCTACCCACTTCAGTATTCTTGCCTGTAGAATTCCATGGACAGAGGAGTCTGGCAAGCTACAGCCCATGGGGCTATAAAAAGTCAGACATGACAGAGCAACTAAAACTTTCACTGCTAGGGAGTTAAATCTTCTATATCAAAAGAGTGTTCTTAAATCAATTAACTCTTGCACATTTAATTTTATGTACTAAATCCATCGATCAAACAGTCTCAAAATTCAGTCCCTCTGGTGCTACCCACTTACTAGCTAGTTTAATATGTAATCTCTTCTTTCCCTCATTAGTCCCAGAATATTTCCAGCTTGCACATCTTTGCCTCAATATTTGTCATAGGCCTGCAAGATAGGAAGGAGGGTGAGAGTAGCTCTTGTCTTGTGCACAAGAGATCCCCTTTGGCAGTGCTACTTTTTATTAGCAAAGGATGCATTTCTTCTTCAGAATCTAATGGTTCAGAGGAATCATGAGTCATAGTTTTTTTTTTTTTTTTTAATTTTTAGTTTTTTATTTTTTTATTGAGATCCATCCAGATGTTTCCAACTCATATTTAAGTGTCTCATGTTTTCTCTATCAAGGCTCTGACTTTAGCATAACAGGCTTGTCTGGGCTGACAAATCAGTCTTCGAAAGTCTGAAATTACAACTGTCAAATTCTGAACATGCCATCAGTGGTGTCCTCTTCCTACAAAAAAAAAGGGCCTACTAGAATTAATCTACAAAAGCGTCCTCCACTCTCTTTCAAAAAACATTGAAACATACTGTTTGTTTACCACCTTCAGTTTCCAGTGTTCCCCTGAATAGTGTCAATTCATGTACCATAGTAATAACCAGACAACACCAATATTTTTATAGGTATTGTTGAGTTGAGTGGTTAGAAAAATAAGCTCTTTGATAATGAAATGTAATTTGAGGAATAAATTATGTAGATAAATCAAGCATACCTATTGGGTGGGCCAAAAAGTTGTTTTAGGGTTTTCTATAAGATCTTCCATCTTTCTATGAAAAAATCAAATGAACTTTTTGGTTATTTTTCCTCTTAGAAAAGAAAATTTTTAACCATATAAAAAGAAAATGGAAAACTAGTTTGCTTGGCTCTAGAAACTGAGAAGAGACTAGTGTAGGTTAGAAATGTGCATGCACGCTACATAGCTTCAGTTGTGTCTGACTCTTTGTGGCCCTATGGACTACATAGGCTCCTCTGTCAATGGGATTATCCAGGCAAGAATACTGGAATGGGTTGCCATTGCCTCTTCCAGGTTATCTTTCTGACCCAGGGATTGAACCTGTGACTCTTATGTCTCCTGGGAAATAAGAGTGAGTGGGAGGTGAGTTCCTTATACTTAGGAAGGTTAAGAATACTAGATAAAAATTATAAATAGGGGAAAGAAGCAGAGTACATGTTTTCTTGCAGGCTTAGGTGGAGAATTTAATTTTACTTCATATGCCAGGAATAGGCAAGGAATTATTTTAGCCAGATGAATTATCTGATTTGATTCTCTATTCAATGGGTAATTTATTATTTGGTTCATGAATTCAGTGACAGGTCATTTATTTCACACGATAATTTTCTCTGCTTGTCATTGATCTTGTACAAAGCACATGTGCTAGTTTTGTTTTCTCACTGGTTTATATATTAGAGCATGATCTTCTTGAGGACAAGGGAGGTCTTATTCGTTTTTGTATCTTCAGATTTTAGTTCAGTTCCCAGCATAAAACAAGTTCATTACACTTTTTGAATAAAGAAATGAAATACTAATTTAATAGAGTGGAAATATCTAATGATTCTTGCTGAGTTTATTTGCTTGGATAGTGAGGCTAGTTTTTAAAGAGACAAATAGGGAGTTTTCATTTAGTACTGAAAATTAAATTTAAAAAAGTGGACAGAGCTTGAAACAACCTAGACCACTAGAAGCATAGAAACTTTACTAGCTTTTGATTTCATGGGTCATATTTCTTACTCTTTTTCATAGTTGCTTCTAAATAAGGCATGTAAGGTATTTACTAATTCTCGGTCACCAGGTCTGGAGAAGGCAATGGCACCCCACTCCAGTACTCTTGCCTGGAAAATCCCATGGGTGGAGGAGCCTGGTAGGATACAGTCCATGGGATCTCACAGAGTTGGACACGACTGAAGTGACTTAGCAGTAGCAGTCGCCAGGTCTAATCACTACTGCCGCATCTTCCCTGAACACCTATCAAACTTTCTACCGCTGGTCTGAATGCTTTCTCTAAGAATACTTAGCTACATATTCAACAGCCTGGAAACACTATGGGAAGGACACTCATTCCTCAGGAGCAGAGCTCAGCTAAAGACTGAAGGAAGACAGAAGAGGTATACTGTAGCTCACTCCCTTTCAGCAGGATAATGCCTATGTAGGTGTTTTATTGTGTCTTTGACTTCCCCAGTGGGATTAGGCTCTAAGTAATTTACAGTGGTACTTGACTGATGAAAACACATTTTCAGTATACAGTTATCCCTTGGTATTGACATTATTGGTTCCAGAACACCATCCCCAAGATGAAAATCTGTGGATGTTATATAAAATCTGTGTCTCTTATATAATGACTTGGTAAAGTTGGTGCTCTGTATCTGTATCTGAGGATTGGACCCCATCAATCCAGAGGGCCAGCTGACAGTCACGTGATAAAGTATACATATAGTAGTCAAAGTATACATATAATAGTCAAAACTCTGGGAAAAAATGATTTTTACCTAAATTAGCTTAATATCTTGATAACACATGTCATAGGAAAATCAGTTTACTAATTATAAGCAATAAATCGAGGCGATAAGTAAAGAAGCAAACCTAAATTTATGAAAAAAAAGGAATCCACTGTTTTTCTGTTAATATGAGATGCGTAATTAAGGATTCATTTGGTTTCTCTCTATTGTTTGCTCAGTCACATTTGTCTATTTGAGACTCTATAGGCTGTAGCTAGCTAAACTCCTCTGTCCACAGGATTATCCTGCAAGAATATTGGATTAGGGTGCCATTTCCTCCTCCAGAGGATCTTCCTGACCCAGGGATTTGAACCCATGTCTCACACATTTCCTGTATTGGCAGGTGGATTATTTACTGCTTTCTATTAGCTATAGATAAATAAAAACAGCCCTTTGAATACATTAACTACAGTCTAAATATTGTTTAGGGTTATGGCAAGTGAGGTGTGTCCAGTTTTAAGGACCAAACTTCTAACTTTTCTGTTTTAAATTTGCTTAATCATGCATGAAATTTGAATACTAATATTAGGAGGCAGAGCAGAATGGCTGATCAGATATGCACCCACACACATACACACACATACATACTCACACTTGGTAATTTCTGGTACCAGCAATAGTGTTGGAAAGCAATTCAGTCACGCATGGTGGGAATGTAAATTGTGACAAACGTTTAAGAAAATATCTGGCAGTATAAACAATCTTTACACATGAAATCCGCTTTTAGAATTCCAACAAACATGATAACAGTAGGTTTATACTTTGATAAACTGTAGTGGGAGAATATGAGATAGAAATTAGATGTTGATCAGTGAGAAATAGCTAACTTTTTCTATATCCATTCAGTGGAATTGTAATGTCACACATCCATCTCCAGCCATCACAGGTAAATACAAAAGCTTGTTGCACAATTACATACAAGAGAAGAGAGGGAAGGGACCAGAGGAGTGGGGAAGAGAGGAACAAGGACAGGTGAGGAAAGACAATTGAAAAAATATCAAGGGGGAAAAAAATTTAAAAAAAGAGAGAGAGTGAGAGATAGCTACCAAGGTCTCAAACTGGTGCTTTCAGGAGTCACGATAAGGAAAGGCTGACAGAAGTCTCTTGAAAAAATCAATGCCATAATCATACTTAAGAAAAATCTAGGAATTTTACTGGTGGAACAGTGGGTAAGAATTGCCTTCCAATGCAGGGGACACCTATTTGATCCCTAATCAGAGAAGTACTAAGATACTATATACCATGAGGCCATTAAGCCCATGAGCTCTGGAGCCTACATGCAACAAATAGAGAGAAGCCCACACACAGTAATGAAACAACCCACCTGCCTCAACCAAGATCCTGTGTGTTGCAACTAAGACCCGACACAGCCAAATACATAAATTAGTATTTAAAAAAATCTTAAAACATATAAGCAAAACAAGAGTGTGAATAAAATGTATGCATGGAATTCTTTATAAAGGTATTTCAGTTCAGTTTAATTTCTCAGTGAAAAAGTTGGCTTAAAGCTCAACATTCAGAAAACTAGGATCATGGCATCTGGTCCCATCACTTCATGGCAGATAGATGGGGAAACAGTAGAAACAGTGTCAGACTTTATTTTTGGGGGCTCCAAAATCACTGCAGATGGTGATTGCAACCATGAAATTAAAAGATGCCTACTCCTTGGAAGGAAAGTTATGACCAACCTAGACAGCATATTCAAAAGCAGAGACATTACTTTGCCAACAAAGGTCCATCTAGTCAAGGCTATTGTTTTTCCAGTGGTCATGTATGGATGTAAGAGTTGGACTGTGAAGAAAGCTGAGCGCTGAAGAATTGATGCTTTTGAACTGTGGTGTTGGAGAGGACTCTTGAGAGTCCCTTGGACTGCAAGGAGATCCAACCAGTCTATTCTGAAGGAGATCAGTCCTGGATGTTCATTGGAAGGACTGATGTTAAAGCTGAAACTCCAGTACTTTGGCCACCTCATGTGAAGAGTTGACTCACTAGAAAAGACTGATGCTGAGAGGAATTGGGGGCAGGAGGGGAGGGGGATGATGGAGGATGAGATGGCTGGATGGCATCACCAACTCGATGGACATGAGTTTGGGTGAACTCCAGGAGTTGGTGATGGATAGGGAGGCCTGGCATGCTGCAGTTCATGGGGTTGCAGAGTCAGGCACGACTGAGTGACTGAACTTAACTGAATGTCCAACTCTTTGCTACCCTGTGGACTGCAAGATGCTAGGCTTCCCTGAGCATAACCAATTCCTGGAGCTTGCTCAACTCATGTCCATTGAATTCATGATGCCATCCAACCATCTTATCCTCTGTCATCCCCTTCTCCTCTTGAATACAATCTTTCCCAGCATAAGGGTCTTTCCCAGTGAGTCAGCTCTTCACATCAGGGGCCAAAGTATTACAGCTTCAACATCAGTCCTTCCAATGAATATTCAGGACTGATTTCCTTTAGGATTGACTGGTTTGATCTCCTTGCAGTCCAAAAGACTCTCAAGAGTCTTCTCCAGCACCACAGTTCAAAAGCAGCAATTCTTTGGCACTCAGCCTTCTTTATGGTCCAACTGTCACACTCATACATGATTACCAGAAAACTATACCTTTGACTATGTGGATCTTAGAACCTCTGTTTAAATATAGAATTTGATTAAGGGGAGCAAACAAGCTTCTTCCTTTCACACTCAAATATGCAGTTGTAAACATAGTCAACATTTAACATGTTCAACCTCTGAAAATCCATCAGTCTTTGTGTTTGGGGATTCTTTTTATTATCCACATGTGAAGTGAGAAGAGAGAAAATTGAAGAAAATATCAAGGAAAGAAGAGATAGAGTGAATTTATTATTCACTTTAATACATTATAAAGATTTTTGGAAATTTTTACTTCTAAATTTCTTGGGTAGACAACAATTACATATTAAAAAAAATAGGTCTTTGTGGACTCAAAACTTATGTGAACCCATTTTATAAAATTTATTTTAACCATAAACTTAAAAAAAATGACATCTTTTTTTTCCCTTTAGTACTTAAAGGGCTACCAGATCATTCAATATAATTGTTTAAAAAAATCTTTGGAAATTTAGAGATTTCAATAAATGTAGAAGCTCACACTCAAAACTAAATTCAATATGAGAATTTAAATTCCACTTTGAGAATTTACCTGAACTAGAATAAAAGAAGCATTTCCTAGGTTCTCTAATTTACTTTTAATTTACAGCATTAGAACAGTAAATTTCAACTGTTTTTCAATCGAATTACAATAGTCATGACAAAGTTAAGTGTGCAATAATTGCTGACAGGCTTTTATCATCCTGATGCACATTATTCATTTCTGCTACAAAGACCCTCAAACTAACAACATTTTTTGGAAGAGCACTGTTTAATACTTGTTTCCTTTAAGACAACGGAAAGGAATAGTCATATATAAATTGATCTGATTTAAACAGTCAAGGCTATGGTTTTTCCAGTGGTCATGTATGGATGTGAGAGTTGGACTGTGAAGAAGGCTGAGCGCCGCAGAATTGATACTTTTGAACTGTGGTGTTGGAGAAAACTCTTGAGAGTCCCTTGGACTGCAAGGAGATCCAACCAGTCCATTCTAAAGAAGATCAGTCCTGGGTGTCCTTTGGAAGGAATGATGCTAAAGCTGAAACTCCAGTACTTTGGACACCTCAGGCGAAGAGTTGACTCATTGGAAAAGACTCTGATGCTGGGAGGGATTGGGGGCAGGAGGAAAAGGGGACAACAGAGGATGAGATGGCTGGATGGCATCTCCGACTCGATGGACATGAGTTGGAGTGAACTCTGGGAGTTGGTGATGGACAGGGAGGCCTGGCATGCTGCAATTCATGGGGTCGCAAAGAGTCAGACACAACTGAGCGACTGAACTGAATTGAGCTGAGTGGTTAGTCTCATATAATTTTGAAAGAAATAATACAATATAGAAGAAAAGGCATTCCTGTTTGCTTCGGGGCAAAACAGCCTGCAACTAGGCAGATATGCAGATATGCAGATATTTCCCTTTGGTATTTTGCTATTTCAAGAACTAAATAAGGCTAATACAACCTCATCTTTTCTTGTGTACTAATTTTTATTGTAGTTTCATTCTTTATCTATATTCCTAGAAGCTGTTTCTGTAGAATTCTACATAGATTGTGGCCTTTCAGTAAGATTATAGAGAATGTAAGATGAAAAAATATTTTTTTCTAGATTTTTAGTTTCCTAGTTTCAGAATAGTTGATTCAGTTCAGTTCAGTCATTCAGTCATATCTGACTCTTTGTGACCCCAAGCATGCCAGGCTTCCCTGTGCATCACCAACTCCCAGAGCTTGCTCAAATTCATGTCCATTGAGTCAACGATGCCCTCCAACCATCTCATTCTCTGTTGCTCTCTTCTCCTCCTGCCTTCAATCTTTCCCAGCATCAGGGTCTTTTCCAATGAGTCAGTTCTTCATATCAGGTGGCCAAAGTATGGGAATAACATAATTTTGTGACATTTTGTACCTTAGTACAAAAATTGGCATACATAGGAATTAGAGAAATTCTTCTATTTGCACATAGAAATTAAACTGCCACCATAGTTGCAATGATTTCATGGTTAGTTGCTATTTGCCAATAATGTGTCCCAAACTAGAAATCAACCTGAGTGAAGAAGAAGGTAAACAATAAAAAGAAGTAAAAGAGAAAGACAGTGACACTTCTGGACAAAGAACTTAGAAACTGTGTTCAACTACTTGAAAAATAGATATAATTGAAACTGTAGTCTCAGTGTGTTTGGTATTTTAATTTAGACAATCACCTGTAAAATTTATTTCAGTATTTTTGGTTTAATAAGAAGTATTATACAATGGCAAGAGAAAACTCTCAGGGTTCTGAAACTGGAAACTTTGATTTATTAATTGTAATTGATAAAATCTGTTTGAAACAGAAAACGTAAGTCTATCATCTAATGTAATATCAGTGAGGAGCCTAATTCCACTTTCACAGTAATAGAAAAATAGAGATGTATAATTCTGCCTAAATTTGTCTCACTGTTGCATTGATTAAATACATTGTCACAGTGTCTGTTCTACTTCTAAGTTAGTGATTAACAAAAGAATGATTTTACCTAGATGGTATAAATTGCTATTCAAATGAAATAATTACTTTATACTTGTATATATAAATCATCCATACTTAGCTTTCAGAGAAAATCTTGGTTCAAATTATGTGTACATAATTGTAATAAATTGTAATAAATTATGTGTACATAATTGTAATGTGTAATAAAGATTTATAAGACATCACTTGGTTGTATAGTTTACAGTTCTATAAATTTTTAATGGTAAATTAGTCACAAGTTTACTACTTCAAATTTTACAAACATATTCTACATATGTGGTTCCTATATTACATTTTTTGTAAAGTGTTATGTTTCTTTCTTGAAATTTTGATGATATTTTAAGAAATTAGTAATGCATATTTTCTAAAAATGTATAAATGTATCTATATGTCTGCATATGTGAATTGAGAGATTATATCTATTTTAATGATTCTATCCTATTAATCTGGGTTATAACAAAGAATTAAAAGTTTTTCTCTTACTTCTTATTGCCATATATCATCTGTATATTTTAAAATAATAATTTTGCAGAAATCTCCATTCAAATGAAGAATTAATAGCTTTGGTTACTCGAAAGAATATGGAGTCTAGATTCAGAAAAACAGTCTCTTGGTTACTAAACTCATGACTACCTATTATGGAAACTTCTTCTTCCTCAATCGTTTGTTTTAATCTTACTTGGAATGTGGTTAGAATAATCAGAGATATTTTACCTAATGCACTAAGCATATCATATCAATATTGCTTATCAAATCAAATGTATTATTACACATTTTATTCACATGGCCATTTCTTCATTACCTAAGAAGTATTAATTACCTTCATTTCCATGCACATGTTACCGTTGAAGAGAGAGAAATACAAACAATTGGGAAAAATATGATCTGCTTCAAAAGCATATAGCCCAGTATGTGATATATTAAACATAATAATATATTATGTTCAGTGACTTTTGAAAAATATAGCAAGAAGCTTTTAATTCTGCTTGAACTTGGAGAGGAAGAGTTCAATGAAAAATGATATTTGAACTATGTCTCGAGAGTTGAGTTATGTTTTCTTTAGGTAGATTGAGTTTGAAGGCAGCATGGGCAGGGAGAGAGAGACTAAATTGAATTGGAAGCTTTCTAGACAGAGAAACCAACCAACATAAGGAAGTAAAAAATAAACTACCATATTCAGCTACCTGAAAATAAGAGCGAATGGCTTAGATTCAGGCATGTGTGCAAGAGATGAGACTTTTATACCATAAAGATTCACATAAGGCATCTGTGGAAAAAAAGAAAAAGATAACAGTCGCAGATCTGTGAATTACCTCTTCCCTACTTGAGGTTAATTTAATTGAGACACCTATTTTTCTCTAAGACAATAGCCAGTTCAGGGCTATGATACTTGAGATAAGGAAAGCATTAAAAGTGAGCTTCACATTTATCTTAGCTTTTTTCCTGGGCGTGTTTTCCAAAGGTGCTCAGGAATATGGAGTGTACAAAGAAAGTAGCTATATTGTTACACAGATGAAACAGAGATTGGGCACTAAGGTAGACATGGCAACAAAGCTTTGAAGAAAGAACCCAAGACAGGCAAAAACTGCATACAAGTTTTCTTCAAAATGTATATAAAAATTCTGCTGATACTCATGACTATAGATATTCATTGGAAAACTTTGGCTACCTAGGACAGAGCAAATGCTGGCTGGCAGAGTCAAATGGAAAAATCAGAGAGTTCATAGTACCGAAGTATATTTGTATATGAATCCAGTGAGAATGGACATAACAGTGAAGATTTTAAGTACTCAGCTGAAGCTCTGAAATGCAGTAGGAACAAGATCAAACAGAAATAAATATGCTCTCATGGGCCTAAAATCAAGTTTCAATAGAATCAAGGAGCTCCATGGGGATAAGATTGCTTACCAGAACAAATATCAATACCCTTCAGACGAAGACAGTATAATCCCAATTCTCAGGACATATTATCCACAATGTTCAATACGCAATAAAAATAACTAGACACATTAGGAGATAAAACAGTCAAGTGATATTCAGGAGGTGAAACTGTCAACAGAACTACACTTGAAAATAATGTGGATGTTGAAACAGGCTCAAGCATCAAAATAGTGAGGATTAGCTTTTTAAATAGAGAAAATAGTTGACAAAATGGTTTAATAAGTTAACACCAGGCTGGTATTAGTAAGCAAAAAAATAGGATTAGAAATTAGAGGACTATTCAGGGGAAAATATCCTTTCTGAAACACAGAGAAAAAATTGAAAAAGAGAATGCATATAAGAGAAATGCAGCATATGATACAAAAATTAACATGTATGTGATTGGGGTCCTAGAATAAGTAGAAAGAGGGAGAATGGGCTAGAAGCAATTTTTAAAAGAAATAATAACAAATAATTTTTCAAATATAAAAATAGATATCAAACCATGTGTTTAAGAGAGTGAATAAATAAACCATACAAACAAACACAGAAAAAATGACATGTAAGACAAACATAACCAAATCTCAGAGAATGAAATGGAAAGAATAAATTTTAAAATCACCCAGAGATAAAGAAATATTATCTTTCATGATTAATAATAAGAAAGAAAACCAACTTCTCAACAGAAACTTTGTCTCAGCAGGAGGCAAAGAAAAGTAATGAAATCATTTAGAATGGTTAAAAAAAATTCTATAGAAAGCAAACATATCCTTCAAAAATAAAGATGAAATAAAAATAGTCTCAGAAAAACAAAAGCTGAGATTTATTTTCAGGTACACCTCCACCATGGGAAATGTTATATTCAGATGGAAGCGGATAAATCTAAGGAATAAGCAATGTTAGAAATGGTAAATACATGACTAAATATTTGGGAATGCATGTAAGAATTAAAGATTTTAAAATTTAAAAAATAAAAAACTAAAATTAAAAAAAAAATAAAAAAAATAAAATTATATTCACTGTGTGAAGTAATACTAAATACTTGTGCTTTATAAAAAGTGTAGAATAGGTAACAATTGCACAAAATGTAGGCACAGTGCATGAGGTTATTCTATTTAATTCTATTTTCTATTATTTTACATGTTTTAAAAATAATAATTTGCTGTCTCTGGAAATAAAAAATATATATTGTTGTCTCTAATATGTTAAAACTGTGTTTTTAATTTCTAAGATAACCAGTGGGAGATCATAACAAACAGTATAATGAAAGAGCTAGTAGAAAATGGAACGTGAAATAAATGAAAATTTTTTCAAATAATTAATATAAAGAATGGTTTTGCAACCACATGGACTGTAGCCAGCTGGACTTCTATGTCCATGGAATTTTCCAGGCATGAATATTGGAATGGGTTGCCATTTTGTCCTCGAGGGGATCTTCCTGACCCAGAGAGAAAACCTGCATTTCTTACATTGACAGGTAGACTCCTTACCACTGTACATCTCGGAAAGCTATAGACAGCACAATATAAAGAATGGCAGGAAAGGTAGAATAAGGAGAAAATGACAAGCAAAAACAAAGAGCAATATGGTAGATTTGAACTCAACTGTATTAGAAGGCAATGGCACTCCACTCCAGTACTCTTGCCTGGAAAATCCCATGGACTAAGCAACCTGGTGGGCAGCAGTCCATGGGGTCGCTGAGGGTCGGACATGACTGAGCAACTTCACTTTCATTTTCCTGCATTGGAGAAGGAAATGGCAACCCACTCCAGTGTTCTTGCCTGGAGAATCCCAGGGACTGGGGAGCCTGGTGGGCTGCTGTCTATGGGGTCGCACAGAGTCAGACACGACTGAAGTGACTTAGCATCAGCAGAATTATCTAAACACTCAATTTACTGATTTATTTGGCTGCATCAGGTCTTACTTGCAGCATGTGGGATCTTTGTTGCGTCATGCAGGATGTTTTGTTACTGAGCTTCGGGCTCTCTAGTTATGACTCACAGGCTCAGCAGTTGTGGTGCTTGGGTTCCAGAGACCCTGGACTTCAGTAGTTGAAGCACAAATGGGCTTAGTTGCTCTGCTGCATGTGGGACAATTCCCTGACCAGGGATCGAACCTGTGTCCCTTGCTTTGTAAAATGGATTCTTAAACACTGGGAAGTCCCTCCAGGGAAGTCCCTAAACATTTACTTTAAAACACAAATATTGCCACACAGGATTTGTAAAAAGATAACTCAAATTGTTTTAAACACATACACATGTTAAATATAATTAATTATATATGAAACTAACATACCCAGCAGAATCGTGCCCTACTCTAACAATGTGTGCTACATAAAGCACAAATCTAACACTACTGACATTATTACCCCATTTTTTGTTACTGTGCTTTGCTACTGGTTAGGAGATGATGTGCTCTCATGTTGCATTTTGCAAAGGTTCAGTAAATATCATTTGCATTTTCTCCTTTAGCCTTTCCATTTAACAGTGTTGCATTCTCCTCTACATGCAAGAGTGAGTTTTTCCCCATCATCTTGTCTTTTCCACACTTGGCATAACTGAGTTAATATTCCATACATAGGCTTAGTCAATGTTAGCTCTAAATGTTATTCTGGAATCCCAAAGTAAAAACACCAGGCACCTGAGACTTCAGCTGTCAGTGAAATGATGCAAAACCAGATGTTTAGTCTTGACCCAGTAGCCAAAGTAGAGAAATAGCCAGTGTCAAATAGGATGATGTAAGTCGGCCACTGGGTCCAGAAGAATGCTTGAACTAGACCAGGGCCATGTCCCTGTAGGTGTACTTCTGTCCTTCCTAAAAGTCAAAATTACAAATTTGACATCAGTCACTTAAGGTAGTTATCTAAAAAGCCTCTTGAAGAAAGTGAGAGGGGAGTGAAAAAGTTGGCTTAAAGCTCAACATTCAGAAAACTAAGGTCATGGCATCTGGTCCTATCACTTCATGGCAAATAGATGGGGAAACAGTGGAAACAGTGTCACACTTTATTTTGGGGGGTTCCAAAATCACTGCAGATAATGATTGCAGCCGTGAAATTAAAAGACACTTACTCCTTGGAAGAAAAGTTATGACCAACCTAGATAACATATTCAAAAGCAGAGACATTACTTTGCCAACAAAGGTCCATCTAGTCAAGGCTATGGTTTTTCCAGTGGTCCTGTATGGATGTGAAAGTTGGACTATGAAGAAAGCTGAGTGCCTAAGAATTGATGCTTTTGAACTGTGGTGTTGGAGAAGACTCTTGAGAGTCCCTTGGACTGCAAGGAGATCAAACCAGTCCATTCTAAAGGAGATCAGTCCTGGGTGTTCATTGGGAGGACTGATGCTAAAGCTGAAACTCCAGTACTTTGGCCACCTCATGCGAAGAGTTGACTCATTGGAAAAGATTCTGATTCTGGGAGGGATTGTGGACAGAAGGAGAAGGGGACGACAGAGGATGAGATGGCTGGATGGCATCACTGACTCGATGGACAAGAGTTTATGTGAACTCTGGGAGTTGGTGATGGACAGGGAGGGCTGGCCTGCTGCGATTCATGGGGTCGCAGAGTCAGACACGACTGAGCGACTGAACTGAACTGAACTGATAGTAATGCTATTGCCTCATGGGGCCTTCAGAGAGCTCCCACGATTCTTTCTTCCTTTGTTGTATGAAAACTGAGGCTGCAAGAGGTTGGGTAATTCTCTCAAATTCACACAGGAAAACACAGTATTATTATCTAAATTATCAAACCCATTCTCTCAAAGGGTGAAGCCAGATAAAAGCACTCAGAATATGTCATCTGATGCTCTTGCATCCAGTGCACTAAAAATAACAAAAGTACCAGAGTAAAACAGATCTGGGTTCAAGCACAGCTGAGCTACCTATGAGCTGTGTGATTTGGTTTTTACATTTGACCATTTCTAAAATTCAGGTGGTGCTTCCCTGTTGGCGCTAGTGCAAAGAATCCACCTGCCAGTGCAGGAGATGTAAGAACCACGATTTCCATCCCTGGGTTGGATAGATCTGCTGGAGAGGGAAATGGCCACCCAGTCCAGTGTTCTTGCCTGGAGAATCCCATGGATAGAGGAGCCTGGCGGGCTGCAATCCATAGGGTTCCAAAGAGTCAGACATGACTGAAGTGACTTAGCACACACACACAAGAAAAGATCAGATGAGGTAAATTTAGACGGTATCTAGTGCAGTAACCAACATGGTTAGTTTTCAAACTGTCATTAAAGAATAACATCAATTATACTTAAAGCAAAAAAAAAAAGTGTAAGTATAATGGTGTTTTTATTTTTAGTTCCTGTGTGCATTTTTCATTTGAAGACCAAAAGTTAATATACAGTTACTAAGATACTAGTCTTCATACACAATAGTTGAAACTATAAAACCAAAGCTTGACTAATGTTACATTACCTTTAAATGTGTATTTTTAATAAATACATGTCTATGTTATTCTAGCTTTATCTGTTAAATTATGCTGTATAGATATTAGCTATATTTTACAGATAATGCAATGGTTGAAGACAGATTTTTCTTTTAGAAAAAAAAATTGAGGTTTTATAAATTAATCAATTGGCCAATTTAAAAATTAGAGAGCCCCTTTTATGAGCTTTGTGGCTCAGATGGTAAAGAATCTACCTGCATGCTGGATACCTGGGTTTGATCCCTGGGTTGGAAAGATTCCTTGGAGAAGGGAATGACTACCCATTCCAGTATTCTTGCCCAGGAAATCCCATGGACAAAGGAGCCTGGCGGGTAACACCCCATGGGATCACAAAGAGTTGGACACAACTGAGTGACAATCATTTTTATGAGCTTATCTATGTGGTCATGTATGGATGTGAGAGTTGGACTGTGAAGAAGGCTGAGCACCGAAGAATTGATGCTTTTGAACTGTGGTGTTGGAGAAGACTCTTGAGAGTCCCTTGGACTGTAAGGAGATCCAACCAGTCCATTCTGAAGGAGATCAGCCCTAGGATTACTTTGGAGGGAATGATGCTGAAGCTGAAACTCCAGTACTTTGGCCACCTCATGTGAAGAGTTGACTCATTGGAAAAGACTCTGATTTTGGGAGGGATTGGGGGCAGGAGGAGAAGGGGACGACCGAGGATGAGATGGCTGGATGGCATCACTGACTCAATGAACATGAGTCTGAGTGAACTCTGGGAGTTGGTGATGGACAGGAAGGCCTGGCGTGTTGGGATTCATGGGGTCACAAAGGGTCAGACACGACTGAGCGATTGAACTGAACTGAACTGAACTGATGTGGCAGACGTATAATAACGTATGTTGTGGTAATGCCACACTGTGTAAATAAGACTAGATTTTAGCCTCCAAGGAACTTGCTCTCTGATAGAGGGAGCAGGGTCTATTTCTCCCTGAGAAACAGAAAGAAACATTTGCCCATTAGTAATATCTAAAGTCACTTCAGCCGTGTCCGACTCTGTGCGACTCCATAGACGGCAGTCCACTAGGCTCCTCTGTCTCTGGGATTCTCCACGAAAGAATACTGAAATGGATTGCCATTTCCTTCTCCAATGCATGAAAGTGAAAAGCAAAAGTGAAGTCACTCAGTTGTGCCCAACTCTTAGCGACCCCATGGACTGCAGCCCACCAAGCTCCTCTGTCCATGGGATTTTTCAGGCAAGAGTGTTGGAGTGGGTTGCCACTGCCTATCTAAAGAGGAGTGGTGAATTACCTTTGCGTGAGGAACACCCTCACAGAGGAGATGACATTTAAACTCTTTTGAAAGATTACAAGAAAAAATGCTGAAGTGGTAAGAGTTCCCTGGCAGAAGGAACGGTATATGCAAATATTTAAAACAAATGAACAATAAGGGCTTCATTAAGGAAGTATGAAAAATTACATCTATCATGAGAACTGCATATCATGTTGGAAGCAGTGGAGCCTAGAGTCTTTGGAGCTGTCAAGACATCAAATGCTTAGACCCTCTCCTGAACTTAACAAGGAGTGAATCTGCAAGCTCTTTCTCAGATCAGCTCCCAAGCTTTTGTTTGGGAAGTTGGAATCACCAGGCAAGCCAAGGGAACTGCCAGGATCTGGGCTGTATTCAGCCTAGAACAACTAAGTCAGAATTTCACGATGAGAAACCTATCCTCAGGTGATTTTCATGCATGAACAGGGTCAAGCACCACTGATCTAGTTACTCCAACCAGTTTTAGATGCTAACAGGCAGGTTATAAGAGTCAAAAGTCTTTCCTTTTTATTGGTTTAAAAGAAAACTCAAGGTCACCTTCACTTTGCAGGGTATAAATTATCCCTTTCATGTCTTAAGAAACTCAAACTTTCCACTCTGGTGTTTTGTGCTACTAGCAAAGTACTGTATGTGAAGATATTCTTTAAAGGTTTGCTTATTTATGGAGATGATTTTAAAGTCACTGTTCAACTCAGACCTTTCAATCCTTTTTTGGCTGTGCATTTAAGATATATGTATAGCACCTTATAATATGTTAACTACAATTTTTGTAAAATACATAATATGTTTACTATGATTATAAAATGTTTCAGAATATGTTCACATATCATAGGCTTTGTAAAATACATAATATAAAATTTTGCAAATGTTAAATAAATTTAAGAATATATAAAACTTAAAAAAACCCCAAAAATATGAAAGAATGATAATTCAAGTTACATTTACCTTTAAATGATTTCAGAAAAAAAGTTAAAAAGGACATTAGCAGCTGAAAGATTTGAAAGACATTTATATTAATGGCATGGATGGAAGCATCCTTATGAACCACCAATTAGAAATTGCTATTAAAGAAATCAAAACATGAGACACACATAGAATAGCTATTAGATTCATTGTTGAGGAAACAATTTTCTTCTTTCAATTCTTTACAGCTTCTGTTATTTTTATGAGCAGCCTCCTCTTTTGAAGCTTTGAGATACTGTTTATAACAAATTTATTTGATTTAAGAATCCCTGCTTTTAGTAACTAAACTGTTAATACCAGGCTTTTCAATATTAAACTTCCTCAATTCATATTTTTTTCAAGTTTGGTAGACCAAATGCCATTATAATTTGTTCTTCTATAAATCAATAAACTCAAACCTAAACATAGAGCCTGCATTACTCTGAGAAGTGAACACATATATACATATGCTTCCTTCCTGATATCCAAATGAAACATATCCCAATGAAGAAATTAGCAGAAAAGAAGAGTGTAGTCACTAAAATTCAGAAATTTAAAAACAGGGAATTTTCTAGCAGTCCAAATGTTAGGACTCTGAGCTGCCACTGCAGGAGAAAGACTTCAGTCATTAGCCTGGGGACTAAGACCTCAGCATAGCCAAAAATAAGTAAATAAAAGAAACTTGAAAACAAGTGGCTGTACTGTTTCACTAAACAAGGCAAATTCAAAAATTGCATTTGAAAATTTAATATAAATGTAAACTTTAAAAATTCATAAATATTACATAAAATATTTAGCAACCTTTGAAGCAATCAGTTCAGTTCAGCTTAGTTCAGTCACTCAGTTGAGTCCAACTCTTTGTGACCCCATGGACTGCAGCATGCCAGGCCTCCCTGTTCATCACCAACTCCCGGGTTTCACTCAGACTCACATCCACTGGGTCAGTGATGTCATCCAACAATCTCATTTTTGGTTGTCCCCTTTTCCTCCTGCCTTCAATCATTCCCAGCATCAGGGTCTTTTCCATTAGGTCAGGTCTTCGTATCAGGTGGCCAAAATATTCAAGTTTCAGCTTCAGCATCAGTCCTTCTAATGAATATTCAGGAATGATTTCCTTTAGGATGGATTGGTTGGATCTCTTTGCAGTCCAAGGGACTCTCAAGAGTCTTCTCCAACACCACAGTTCAAAAGCATCAATTCTTCATCACTCAGCTTTCTTTATAATCTTACACTCATATCCATACATGACTACTGGAAAAGCCATAACTTTGATAAGACAGACCTTTGTTGGCAAAGTAACGTCTCTGCTTTATAATATGCTGTCTGGGTTGGCCGTAGCTGTTCTTCCAAGAAGCAAGTGTCTTTTAATTTCTTGGCAGCTGTCACCATCTGCAGTTATTTTGGAGCTTAAGAAAAGAAAGTCTGTCACTGTTTCCATTGTTTCCCCATCTATTTGCCATGAACTGATCAGACTAGATGCCATGATCTTAGTTTTCTTAATGTTGAGTTTTAAGCCAACTTTCCACTGTCCTCTTTCACTTTCATCCAGTGGCTCTGTAGTTCGTCTTTGCTTTCTGCCATAAGGATGGTGTCATTTACATATCTGAGGTTATTGATATTTCTCCCAGGAATCTTGATTTCAGCTTGTGCTTCATCCAGCCCAGCATTTCTCATGATGTACTCTGCATATAAGTTAAGTAAGCAGGGTGACAATGTACAGCCTTGGTGTACTCCTTTCCCGATTTGGAACCAGTCTGTTGTTTCATGTCCAGTTGTAACTGTTGCTTTTATGACCTCCAAACAGATTTCTCAGGAGGCAGGTCAGGTGGTCTTGTACTCCCATCTCTTGAAGAATTTTCCACAGTTTGTTGTGATCCACATAGTCAAAGGCTTTGGCATAGTCAATAAAGCAGAAATATATTTTTTTTTTTCTGGCACTCTCTTGCCTTTCTGATGATCCAACGGATGTTGCCAATTTGATCTCTGGTTCCTCTGGCTTTTCTAAATCCAGCTTGAACATATGGAATTTCACAATTCACATAATGTTGAAGCCTGGCTTGGAGAATTTTGAGCATTACTTTGCTAGCATGTGAAATGATTGCAATTGAATGGTAGTTTGAGCATTATTTGGCATTGCCTTTCTTGGGGATTGGAATGAGAACTGACCTTTTCTGGTCTTGTGGACACTGCTGAGCTTTCCAAATTTGCTGGCATACTGAGTGCAGCACTTTCACAGCATCATTTTCAGGATTTAAAATAGCTCAACTGGAATTCCACTAGCTTTGTTCATAGTGTTGCTTAGTAAGGCCGGCTAGATTTTGCATTCCAGGAAGTCTGGCTCTAGATGAGTGATCACATCATCCTAAATATCTGGGTTGTGAACACCTTTTTTGTATAGTTCTGTGTATTCTTGCCACCTCTTCTTAATAGCATCTGGTTCTGTTAGATCCATACTATTTCTATCCTTTATTGTGCCCATCTTTGCATGAAATGTTCCCTTGGTATCTGTAGTTTTCTTGAAAAGATCTCTAGTCTTTTCCATTATATTGTTTTCCTCTATTTCTTCACACTGATTACTGAGGAAGACTTTCTTATCTCTCCTTGCTATTCTTTGGAACTCTATATCTGGGTATATATTTTCTTTTCTCTTTAGCCTTTCATGTCTCTTCTCTTCACAGCTATTTGTAAGGCATCGTCAGACAACCATTTTGCCTTTTTGCATTTCTTTTTCTTGGGGATGGTCTTGGTCACTGCCTCCTCTACCATGTCACAAACCTCTGTCCATGGTTCTTCAGGCACTCTGTCTATCAGATCTAATCCCTTGTATCTATTTCTCATTTCCACTGTATAATCGAAAGGGATTTGATTTAGGTCATACCTGAATGATCTAGTGGTTTTCCCTAGTTTCTTCAATTTAAGTCTGAATTTGGCAATAAGGAGTTTATGATCTGAAGCCACAGTCAGCTCTCGGTCTTGTTTTTGTTGACTGTATAGAGCTTCTCCATCTTTGGCTGCAAAGAATATGATCAATCTGATTTTGGTATTGACCATCTGGTGATGTCTATGTGTAGAGTCTTCTCTTGTGTTGTTGGAAGAAGATGTTTGCTATGACCAGTGCGCTCTCTTGGCAAAACTCTACTAGCCTTTGCCCTGCTTCATTCTGTACTCCAAGGCCAAATTTGCCTGTTACTCATGTATTTCTTGGCTACCTGCTTTTGCATTCGAGTCCCCTATAATGAAAATACATCTTTTTTGGCATTTAGTTTTGGAAGCCTTGTCAGTCTTCGTAGAACCATTGAACTTCAGCTTCTTCAGCATTAGTGGTTGGGGCATAGACTTAGATTACTGTGATATTAAATGGTTTGCTTTGGAAATGAACAGAGATCATTCTGTCATTTTTGAGATTGCATCCAAGTACTGTATTATGGACTCCTTTTGTTGACTGTGATGGCTACTCCGTTTCTTCTTAGGGATTCTTGCCCACAATTGTAGATATAATGTCACGTGAGTTAAATTCACCCATTCCAGTCATTTTAGTTTGCTGATTCCTAAAATGTTGATGTTCACTGTTGTCATCTCCTGTTTGACCACTTCCAATTTGCCTTGATTCATGGACCTAACATTCCAGATTCCTATGCAATATTGCTCTTTACAGCATTGAACTTTACATTCGTCACTAGTCACATTTACAACTGGGTGGTGCTGTTGGTTTGGCTCCGTCTCTTCATTCTTTCTGGAGTTATTTCTTTACTGCTCTCCAGTAGCATACTGGGCACTTACCGACCTGGGGAGTTCATCTTTCAGTGTCCAATTTTTTTGGCTCTTTCACACTGTTCATGGAGTTCTTAAGGCAAGAATACTGAAGTGTTTTTCATTACCTTCTCCAGTGGACCAGCTTTTGCCCGAACTCTCCATCTTGGGTGGCTCTACACAGCATGGCTCATCAACTGGCTTCTAGAGATGTTCCACAATATATTAAGTGGTAAAGCAGGTTTCTGAGAAGGTAATAAAATATATGGTCTATTTTTAATTAAAACATTAATAGGTAGAGCGATTGATAGATATAAATAGGTGATAGAGACATAGATACAAAGATATACAGCTTAAAATATGAATAGATTTTTAAATTTGATCACAGAAGGTACAGAAAATTGTATAAGAGACTGTTAATGTTAGTACCTACATTGAAAGAAGGGGTTTGAAAAGAAAAGAAGGGCAGAGAGGAAGAAAAATAAGGGGAAAAGAAGAAGTATAAAAAAATTTGAAGTTTCCATGATAAAAATAATATACAGGATATAATCTCATTTATTTAAAATTAAATGTGTTGGTGACTTAAGTTACATGCTAAAATATAGCACTAGAAATTTTCTTTTATTTGAGTTTTATTGAGTGATCTCTGTTTGACTTTTAGGATAAGCATACGATGCTATATACCCAGTTATACCAACACTATCTTAAGTAAAATAGAAAATAAATAACAACATTTTTTACTAAACTTTCATTCTGTTTGAAACATATAAAGTGCATTTACTGGCTAACTAGTTTTATTTAATGTGCTAAAGAGATATAAAGATGAGTAAAAATCTAGGGATTTTTAAAATATATCTTTCTCTAATGTAGGTGTTAAGGGAATTTTTGTTATAACACATTATTTTCAGAATACTTATCTGACTAACATAATCTGGATGAGCATTTCTAAGTATTTCCAAAGATTTACTCATGAGCCAGAAAAAAAGAAGGAAAAAAAAGCTTTAAAATATGCTTAATACTTATAAATCATTTATAAATTGGTGTGTTCTTTTAACCTAATTCCTTACTAAAACTTACTCTAAATGTAGATACACATTTCCTAAGTTATATATCATAAAATATGTTTAGTAAGAATTTACATTTTAGGTATAATTCTATGCTGTATAGACATTTTGTTGATGAGAAATCTTTCCAAAGGATACACAATATTACAGCTACATTTGGCCATCAGTGCCTGGAGTCGTAATGTGTTTTGTTGCCAATGAGCAGTTGAGGGAGACTGTATAGTGCTTAACAGAATGGGCATTAAATTTAAATAGAACTTGTTTCTACTCCTGATTCTATCAACTGCCTAGCTAAGTCAGTTTCATTGACTGTCAGGATCCTTATATTATATCAAGTGAAATCAACATTCATCTTCTAAATTTGAGATATTTGTAAAATACTTGTATTTATTAATGCAAATATGGAATAAGTCAGTCATTGCTATTATGATAATCAGTTGTATCATTATGAGTGATAGCAGTAGCAGTTGCAATAATAATAACAGTGATAATCAGGTGACAATTATAAATATAAGCAGAATTTTAAAAAAATAATAAAGGACTCATATAAGTCATCCAAGTTCTGCATGGTTTATGAATATCCAAGGAAAGACTTCAAGGATTCTGAGAACTTCCTAAATTTTCATCATCTACATAAAGACTGGAAAATGTTGAAGTTCTTCAAACTATGATGAAAAACAAAGATCAACTATGAATAATGAATCCAGAATTCTACTTCTGCTGCATTATCTGGTACATGGTACATGCATCAATCCAAGATCCCAGAGTCTGTCCATGGTTCATGTTTCATTGCCGCAAACATTATAGTAAACCCCCTCTTATATGTATATATATATTTTTCAATACTTTAGAAAAGTATTGCTTATTGCCCACTAGAGGGGGCAGAGTACATGCAATTATGAATCAAGAGTAGAACAAGAGAACATGCAAAGAAATAATTTTGATAATGGGCCCTGGGATCAAACCTAAGTGAGTTGAGAAGTAAGAATCACAAAGGGGTGAGAAACATTGAAAGAAGATGTGAGGTCAATGGGGGAGAGATCACAAGGAAAATTAGAATGGTGGTCATAAGATTCAAGGAGGAATCAAAATAGGAAAATCAAAGCAAGGAGGAGTCAGTGTGTTGTGCAGATAATCAAAGTGACTGCTGAATTTATTAAAAATGATGGCAATTGTTGAATAGAGTGTCTTTTCACCATTGTATATTCTTTCCAACTTTGTCATGGATTAATTTCCCATATGTGTGTGGGTTTATCTTCAGACTCCCTTTTCTGTTCTATTGATCTATGTGTCCTTTTTTGTGCCAATATTATGCTGTTTTGATTACTGCAACTTTGTAGTATAGTTTGAAATCTGTGAAGATAATACTTCCACTTTGTTCTTTTTCTCAAGATTGATTTGGCAATTCAGGATCTTTTGTGATCTCATAAGAATTTTAAGATTATTTGTTCTAGTTCTCTGAAACAATGAGATTAGAATGTTTCTCATATCATATACAAAAAAAAAGCTCCACATGGATTAAAGACATAAAAGTAAGACCTGAAACCATAAAACTCTCAGAAGAAAACATAGGCAGAACATTCACTGATATAAGTCATACAAATATTTTTGACCTATTTCATAAAACAAAATCTAACAGCAAAAATAAATAAATTAGAACTACTTAAACTTAAAGTTTTTGCATAGCAAAACCCAACAGATGACTTATGAAATGGGAGAAAATATTCGCAAAATGGGAGAATTTTTTAAAAATTATATGACAGAGAAGAAGTTAATTTCCAAATGTAGCAACAGCTCATACTACTCAATATTTAAAAAACAAAAATCTGAGCACCTGAATATATATATATTTTTTCCAAATAAGAAATGCAGATTGCTAGCAGGCACATGAAAAGATGTTCAATATCACTAATATTAGAACAATGCAAATCAAAACAACAAGATATTACCTCACAGCTGTCAGAATGGCTGTCATCAAGAAGCCTAAAAATAGCAAATGCTAGTGAGAATGTGGAAACAAAGGAACCCTTACCTATTGTTGGGAGAAAGGTAACTTGGTGCAGCCATTATGGAAAACAATATGGAAACTCCTCCAAAAACTAAAAAGTAGAACTACCATATAGTCTAGCATTTCCGTATCTGAGTATACAGCTGGAAAGAAAAAACACAAAAAAAAACAAAAAACAAAAAAACAACAACACTAATTTGAAAAGATACAGCAGATTCTTTACTATCTGAGACACCAGGGAATTTCTAAATGTTCATATCAACATTGCTTACAATAGCCAAGTTAAGAAAGTAACCCAAGTGCCCATCAATAGATGAATGGATTAAAAAAAATGTGTATATATATATATATATAATGAAATATTATTCAGCCACAAAAATTGAAATTCTGCCATTTGCAGCAATGTGGCAATGTGGATAGATTCAGAGAAAACTATACTTAGTGAAATAAGTCAGATCAGTTCAGTTACTCAGTCATGTCTGACTCTTTGCCACCCCCATGGACTGCAGCACACCAGGCCTCCCTGTCTATCACCAACTCCCAGAGTTTAAACAAACTCATGTCCATTGAGTCAGTGATGCCATCCAACCATCTCATCCTCTGTCATCCCCTTCTCCTCCTCCCTTCAATCTTTCCCAGCATAAAGGGTCTTTTCAAATGGGTCAGCTCTTTGTATCAGGTGGTCAAAGAGAAAGACAAATACTGCATGATATCCACTGCATGATGTTCCACTTTTATGTGGAATCTAAAATAAAACACAAATGAATGAATATGCAAAACAGAGACAGACACACAGTATAAAATTAATGGTTGTGAAAGGGAAGGGGTAAAGGGGGTGGAAATGAGGGATATGGGATTGACAGATACAAGCCATATGTATAAAACAGACAAGCAGCAAGTATATACCATATAGCAAAGAGAATCCTGGCCATTGTCTCATAATAGCTTTTAATGGAGTATAATTTGTAAAAATACTGAATTGCTTTGCTATACACCTGGAACAAATATAATATTTTAAGTCACCTGTAGTTCAAAAAGCACTTCCCTGGTATCTCAGCTGGTAAAGAATCTGCCTGTAATGCAGAACCCAATTTGATTCCTGGGTGGGGAAGATCCCCTGGAAAAAGGATAGGATACCCCACTCCAGTATTCTTGCCTGGAGAATCCCCATGGACAGAGGAAACTGATGTGTTACAGTCCATGGAGTCACATACCGTTGGACATGACTGAAGGGACTAGGCAGTAGCATACTTCAAAAAAATGATGATGTTGATGGTTAAAACTAATAGTAAGAAGAAGAAGAAAAGTAGTAATAGTAAGAAGCAACAGCAGTAGCAGAAGCAGCAGCCAACCAAGTACTCAGTTTCAATGCATGAGGATTAATCATCTGGTCATTAATAAAATGATTTCAACACGGATAATTAGGTATGATGAAATCTATGGCAACCAGGGATAAAAGAGTAAGGAAAAATTACCCTAGCAGTGACAAGCTAGGAGATCACTGATCCCAACTCCAGACCTGTGGAACTCCAGGCTATGGGAATGACACCATTTCTCAAGTGAGAAGCATGAAATGCAGACGAATCTTCAGACAATAGCATGGTTTGAGTTAAAACAGGGAACTGAAAGTGATGTTCGAAGAAAACTACGAGAATACAAAGGATTTCCTAATGTCAAACAGATCTGCCAGTGGGCATATTTGGAACAAGGGAACTCTGATGAGAATTGGGGATACTGCAAATCACAGAGTGATAAAAATCATGATGATGGTAGGTGACTAGAGAAGCTTCAACTCTCGTTTGCATGCATGCATGATCAGTTGTGTCTTTCTCTTTGTGATCTCTTGGTCTGTAGCTGTCCAGTCTCCTCTGTCTATGGAATTTTTCAGGCAAGAATATTGGAGTGGGTTGTCATTTCCTCCTCCTTCCTGACTCAGGGGTTGAAGCCTCATCTCTTATGTCTCCTGCATTTCAGGTGAGTTCTTTTCAACTAAGCCACCTGGAAAGCCCTGGAGAGGGCCTGATTCAAGTAGGAAGGTGAGCAATGGTGGGGTTACTATAGTAGGTTGTTTAGGGAAAAAGAATAGCTCATAATTTTTTCTCCATTCCTGAGTATAATTTTCATGGGAGATTGGAGATATATATGATAGTGGTATGCAAAATCTCTTGTGCAAAGCCTTTTTAGCTGGGGAAGAGGAAACAATTCTTTCCCAGGTAGTGGTCTTAAATTCCAGGATAGTCCCATGTGTGGTGTCATAGTACAGGAAGCCTCTCACAGTTGTCTCAGTGCAATATCCATGTCTTTATGTTGTAGGACAAATTGTATTTTAAAAAATTCATTTGAGTATAAAGCTTATTTTATTCATTAATTCATATTCTTTAAAAAGGTTTTTCTACTTCAGTGCAAGATCAACTAGCATAGTGACTACTTAACTTTTTCAATGTCTTTTTCAGTGAAAACATCGATCTCAGGAATAGCCAGGTGAAAGAGATACATAGGGCATGGTATGGGCTATAGCCATGCTGTAGCCAAGAACACCACTCTCCTCAAATTCCCACTTTTATAACACCTGGATGCTCTCCAAATCTGGTCTTTTTGGTTTCCCTGTGGATGCTTCATTCAGTTCAGTTCAGTTCAGTCACTCAGTCGTGTCCGACTATTTGCGACCACGTGGACTGCAACACACCAGGCCTCCCTGTCCATCAGCAACTCCTGGAGTTTACCCAAACTCATGTCCAATGAGTCACTGATACCATCCAACCATCTCATCCTCTGTCATCCCCTTCTCCTCCCACCTTCAGTCTTTCCCAGGATCAGGGTCTTTTCAAATAAGTCAGCTCTTTGCATCAGGTGGCCAAAGTATTGGAGTTTTCAGCTTCAACATCAGTCCTTCCCATGAACACTCAGGACTGATATCCTTTAGGATGGACTGTTGGATCTCCTTGCACCCAAGGGAATCTCAAGAGTCTTCTCCAACACCACGTTCAAAAGCATCTACTATTTGGAGGCTTCATTACATAGGTATAATTGATTAAATCATCAGACATTGGCCATTGAGTCAATTTCCAACTTCTCTTCCCTTCTTATATCAGGGAAGTGGGACTAAAATCTTCAACTCCTATAATCACATATTCTGAACTCAAGCAGGGGCCTGTGGGTTCCTAAGCATGGAAATCTTTCTGTCCCCTGTTTGTTGACTCTAACCTTAATGACCTTTTTCAAGTTCCAAAGGGTAGAATAAAGTAGTTGCTAATTTAGGAAGGGAGAGTGAGGCAAAGACTATGGAAGAACAAGCCAGGAAATAAAGAGTGCTGTCTTGAGGTAGGGTCCTGGCACGACCTTGAAGGATCATATAACAATGTAATTAAGCTCTTTTAAGTGGTCAACCTCTTTGAGAGTTCGACCATAAAAAAGGTTGAGCACTGATGAATTGATGCTTTCATACTGTGGTGCTGGAGAAAACTCCTCAGAGTCCTTTGGACAACAAGCAGATCAAATTCGTCAATTCCAAAGGAAATCAACCCTGTATTTTCGCTGGAATGTGATGCTTCTTATGTTGAAGCCGAAGCTTCAATAACTTGGCCACCTGTTGTGAAGAGTCAACTCACTGGAGAAGACCCTGAAGCTGGGAAAAGTTGAGGGCAGAAGGAGAAAGGAGCAACAGAGAATGAGGTGGCTGGATGCTATCACTGACTTAATGGACATGAGTTTGAGCAAACTCCAGGAGATGTTGAAGGATGGAAAGCCTGGTGTGCTGAGGTCCATGGGGTCACAAAGAGTGACTGAACAACAACAAAGAGGTTAACATTCTTCATACCAGAGAAAAACATGTACCTCCACTCACGTTGTCTTTAAGTAATCAGAAAAGCTCATTGAGAAGATTGTGCATGCTCAGTCACTTCAACCATGTCCAGTTCTTTGCAACCCCATAAACTTTAGCCCACCAGACTCCTCTGTTTATGGGACTATCCCAGCAAGAATACTGAAATGTGTTGCCGTTTCCTCCTTCAGGGGATCTTTCTGACCCAGGGATCAAATCCAGAAGACCCAGGGATCAAATCCTTGTCTCCTGTGGCTCTTGCACTGGCGGGTGGATTCTTTACCACTGAGCCACCTGGGAAGTGCCAATCTTTACAGCATCCCTCTACTTAAAGCATTGCCATGAAAGTTCTCACCAAATCCCCCTGGGTTGGGACTTTGTGAGGGCAGAACCCCACTGTGCCCCTCTTTGCCTGGCAAACCAATAAAGCTATTATTTTCTACTTCACTCAAAACTCTGTTTCTGAAATTCAGTTTGGCACTGGTGAACAGAGACTGAGATTTTGGCATCAGTTCTCCTGTCATCCAGCCCCCATCCTTCAGTGCAGTTTAGTAGTCACCTCACTAACCTAGGGGTGTCGCTGGTGGCTCAGAGGATAAAGTGCCTGCATGCAATGTGGGAGACCCGGGTTCGATCGCTGGGTCGGGAAGTTCCCCTGGAGAAGGAAATGGCAACCCACTCCAATATCCTTGCCTGGAGAATCCCATGGATGGAAGAGCCTGGTGGGCTACAGTCGGACATGACTGAGTGAGCTCATTTCACTTCACTTTACTTCACTTCACTAACCTAAGAAGAGGTACCTTTTGGATCTTACTTCTTAGGCAATTCCAATGATTTTAAGGAGCCAGAAACCAGAATGAAGAGTCTATATGTCTTCTATATCACAATATCATACAGGAGTAAGTCAATTGTTTTGAGTCATCTTATATGGATGAGTCCCCAGGTATGAAGACACAGTATATTCAAAGACTAAAGAAAAGAAAAAAAACCCAAAAGCAGAATTTTTTTTTTTTTTACAATAAGGTAGTACTTTTAAAGTACTAAACAATTAAGCAAAGCTAATTCAAACTAATGTAATACGGAAAAGAATAATTCAAATAACATTTTACATTTACTAGAAAAGGAAATATACTCCTACTACTGTTAATAATGATGATGATGGTTTTGTGCAAACCTTTCTGCTAAATATTCATAAACATTATACTAAGTATCAAAAGCTATTTTATATGATGCAGAATGCTACTTATATTTGAAAACTTAAAAATAGCTATACACATAATAAGGAGAAGGCAAGGACACCTCACTCTAGTACTCTTGCCTGGAAAATCCCATGGACAGAGGAGCCTGGTAGGCTGCAGTCCATGGGGTCGCTAAGAGTCAGGTACGACTGAGCAACTTCACTTTGACTTTTCACTTTCATGCGTTGGAGAAGGAAATGGCAACCCACTCCAGTATCAGAGTGAGACACAACTGAAGTGACTTAGCAGCAGCAGCAGCATGCACATAATATAAAGTAATTTTCAGTAATCCCAAGGTTTAGGCCCCTTGTTTTCAAATGCTCCAAATCACTGTGACAAAGAAATGAAATGTAGAGGATTTCTGAGATAGTAAGATAATAACCATTTTTTTAGTTGGCAAGTTCCCTTCTCCCACCTCTAGAAGTAGTAAAAAATAACTTCAAATCAGGCAGTAGAATGCTTTGTTGGATTGTGAATTCACACAAAACAGCCTTTCCCTACAGTTGGGTTTCAGCGGGAAATGAAATGTATGCAACTTTAGGGATTTAAAGCTTTTATTTGTGAACATTCACCTTAAGCTATGATAAAATATTTTGTTTGGTTCCTTTTTCCCACTTTACAAGCATTACTTTATCAGCATTAACAGAGAGACTTCTATAATATGTTTATTTAAAGGAACAAGTAGACCTGGAAGAAATGAATATAAAGGAGAATGTGAATTTTATATTAAGTATCTTTGCCTCAAGAAAACTCTCTTAGCCTCTGTGAAAAATTCACTAAGCTGCTCTTAACCACTTGGATCTATCCAGTCCTAGACAATATACTTTATTTCTTCTTTCACTTCCTTCATTTGTAGATGAAAAAAGTTAAGTCCTTTTCTGTTGTTGTCCATTGGTCGCTAAGTCATATCAGACTCCTTGCAACCCCATGGACTGACTGTAGCACTCCAGGCTCCGCTGTCCTCCATTATCTCCAGGCGAGTTTGCTCAAATTCATGCCCCCTGAGTAGGTGATGCTATCTAACCATCTCTTGGTGGGGGGCTGGGGGGGTGTCCATTTCCTATACTTTAAATTCACAAGTGTTTCAAAACTGTGTACTACTAATTAAATTATCATGCATTAGCTATGTCACATTTTATTTTGGGACAAGTGAAATTGTATTTTCTAAGTATTCGTTTTCCCTTTTAAGAAAGGAATTTCCATAATGCACATACATAACAATGGTTCAAATAGGCAGCTCTATTATCTGCACTTCATGGATAAGCTTCACCACTGGGGGGGCAGAAGTGGCAATTTTATTTTTATTTTCTATTGTCAGTTTTCCTTTGACGCGTCAAATAGAATATTGATATTTTTGGCACTTATGCTATTTACTTACTGTGATTTAACGAGCTGTTATAAAGTGAGCCGTATTCCCACTATGCATTTCATACAACTATTACTAGAACTTCTTTTCAGAAGGATTTATCTACAAATCAATATTTCTCTTATTGTACCATTTCCAGAAGTACTAAAGAAACTTCTCTTCTGAAACAGGATTTGATTGTTATAGTTTACCCTCTCTAATAGTTGTACAATGTACAGCAGCAAATCTAACAGGTGGAATATGTAGTTTTTATGATGTTGCTATGGTCACAATTATACGTGGACATTTCCAAGAAAGGTGAAAATACATCAATTGGAATATCAAATAATAAGCAAAATGTTATAGAAATCTAAAATCATATTTAAAATCATTCTGTTTACTGAAAAAATCATGTTAAGGTATTTGATGTCTTAAATAATTGTTAATGAAAGATTATTTTAGTCTATAAACTCAGAGACACATAAAAATTCATGATCACTGATAAATAGAATTTAGATTCTTTCTCTTTTCTTAAACTTGAAATTTTGAAATTGAAATAGATAATCATGAATTCTGCAGGGAGTATATACAAAATTCCTTTTGAGTATCAGCACTGTCCGTGTGATATATATTTGCTACAGATGATTTACAGGTTACAGACATGCTGTGACCTTTCTCTCACAACTGCAAACATATTAAGCAGAGCTGATTAACGGAGACGGAAACACTGGGTTGTTTTCTCTAATGGGAGTCTTTGACAAAGCCCTCTTTGAGCCCTCCCACTTTATTCGCCTGCAAATCGCCGTGCCTAAAGAGTCTTTAGTCCCCAACCCAAACCTGGAGCCCTGCAGCGCCATCAGCGGCAATATCTTCCTATGTGAGGGACGTCTCTTATTAATCAGAAACGCTGAATGGAAACCAATCAGATAGAGAGTTCGTTTGGCTTCAGCTTCCTGCCTGTCTGAGTTAAAAGTGATGCTCGCTGTAAGAGGAAGGCACACTGAGATTCAGGAAGATTCGGCTGAGAAGATACTATAAAAAGAGAAGAGAAGGAATGAGAGAGAAGCAACACCAGAATTGTCAGCACTGAGCAGGGCTAAACTCAATTTCATTGCGGAACAAGGTAAATGTCATATACTTTGCTTGACATTATAAGCTCTTTAATTTTTGCTTTCTTGTAATGTAGTAATACAAATAGTGCTTTTCTCTTAGTTGCTGTATTTTGCTCTTTCATTCTCTCTCTCAACATTTGAAAGCAGGTAAGAGTACATTTTTTAGTATTTGGATAAGATATTAAAATGCTCAGGGAAAAACTTGCAATGTTTGCTTCTTATTTTACTTTTACAAAACTGATACCACCAAAGCTCTTTTTATAGTGCTCAAATTTGCATATGGAGCTTTATTTAAAAAATACAACTAAACTTCTCATCATGTTGATTTGGGTGGCTTTGAAACACATATTAATTTTGTTTGTGTGTACTACTATTATATTAATTTGAAATAGACTCCTATTTTTCTCATAACTTTTGCTTACGTAATTTGAGTCAGAACTATCAAAAATAAAGCCATCTTGATCATGTCTTAAAAAGTGATTTATTTTTAATATTAAAATGAAATGACATAGAAATAATAAAAATACCACATATATAGATAAACATAGGATGCCAGGATAATAGTGATCACTTTACCTGGTGAAGGAGGTTTCTTCACATATTTGTGGTTCTCACTCAGGTCAACATTCTGAGTGTGTACATCTGTTGGCTATAATTGTTCTCCATTATTCTGGGCAAATGTATCTTAATGTAATAAAGACTGGGTGAAAACCACAGGAGGGAGTTTCAAAGGCAAAATTGGTGTGTTTTATTTGAAGTGATATGGAAAATGCAATGACTTAATGGAGCATTATTTTTTTTTTTACCTTGCATACTCAATATAACCATTCACATCAATTATATTTTCAAGCATGCTAATCTCTAAAAAGCCATGATGAATTTTAACTAAAAGGTTATCTATATTCTATAGCACTTACATTTAGATACTGTTAACAGTGTATGTTCTCAGAATCTATTTTAAATAACAAAAGTGCACAAAGGAACAGTGATCACCTGTAGTAAAGTTCACATTTATTTGTATTATCAACTTTTGGAAGTCTTTTCTGGGAGACTTGTAATATAATATTGTGTTATATATCTATGAGATTAATAATCAAGATTTTTTAACAAGGTCTTTGGAATCTGTAGCATAAAAATGAGTGATTTTTGTAACTGACAAAGGTGGTAACTTTTGCATGACAGGAGGAAATCTTCTTGTGGCTCTCTACTTGTCTGTGGAATTAGAATGTTGCCCATCTTCAGCCATTAACTAAGAATGAACTTGATCATTCAATGTTCTTAACTTGGCAAAAAAGTACAATTTAAAAACCTCTAGTATTCAATAGAGGATGGATCCTGTTTTCAGACTGAGACACTGCTTCATTACCTAGGCAGTGCTATGTCAAAGGTAGACATCATTTGTGTAACTACAAAACTTGTTAATACAGGATTGAATGGTAGATATTTTTTGAAAAATAAAGAAAATGAAATAACATGCTATTCCAGCCCATAGCAGCAGAGACATGGGACTCAACATGAGCAGCATGTATTTGTGGTCTTGTCGTCAAACATACTATGGATTCAACTGAAGTTTTCTAAAATGAAGAGAACAAAATAATTGTATGCACTTAATAGATATATGCTGAGGTGTTAAAATACTGTCATCTCTGTATTTGTTTTGAAACATGAGAAAATGTAAGATAAAGCTCACTATATGGGCAAATCTAATTCTGGAAATAATGAATAGAAAAAATGCTTCAGAGGAAGCAGAATAGTAGTATCAATTTAGAAAGAATTCACTAACTTTAAGTCAGAAAGGTTTGTTAGGACTGAAAAAGCAAATCATTTAAGATCATATTACTTTCTAGGATAGAAAAATGATTTTCCCCTTATTATACTATTTACAGTTTAAGAACAATTTTGAAATGTTTCACATAATTATACCACCATTATTGTACTCATTGTATAATTGGGATAAAAATGTCTTGTACCACTGCCTGTGTATAAAGGATTATGGTATCAAAGTTAGCTTTGAAATTATGTCTTTAAATGTTATGTTGTTCTACTTGATAAATTACATGTTAGATCAGACGCTCTTCTGAATGTCACCTTGCATAAAAAGATTTCACTGGGTATTTGATATTTTACTGTAACCCTCATACACACAAAGTTTAGTCAGTTTAAGGTCCTTTCTTTGGTACATGCCCCAAAACTTCATCTGATTTTTTTTTTTTTTTTTTTTACTGAGTTACCTCTTTATAGACATCAGTGGTGATCTAAGGCAGACATGCATTCCCTATAATCTCTGCACAATCTGGAGGTGCAGTTTATCAGAATGTTTTGGACAATGCTTAAAATTACATAACATAAAATATATGAGTAATATGGAGATATATTATACACAAGAAAATAAAAATTAAGCTCTGTTAACTAAAAAATATGCATGTGTGTCATAAATAATCATTGGCTGTAACTTGTTTTCTATGAAAGTGAACAGACTAGATGGATAATTATTTAGTGTTAATACAAATGCTTCAATAAACTAGATCACTAGCTTGCTATACTCTTTAAGACTAATTTTGTCCCCTCAAAGGCATTTTAAATATAAAGTATAAATAAATCTAATGTTTTTAAAGAAGAGTATGATACTTTAAAAATGTTCAATGTGATATTTTAAATATTTTCACCTCTGACTTCAAGGACACACACACATACACACACACACACACATATATATATCTTACAGTATATATACATACATAATATATTATATTATTATCTTCTATTATAAAAGCTCTAGTTAGGTTCTTAGGTATTTTTACTTGCTAATTTATCTACTTAAGTTTTCCTAAGAAAGAAGAAAACATTCTAAATGGTACCAAAGGGTATTGGTCTTAGTTAGCTTTGTTTTTACCTAATGTAAATTTATGAATAAATTATTTTATTGTAGAATAAGACACTTCTTAAGGTAAAGAAATCATTTCCTTTGTAGCTTGCATATCTGTTTTCAAAATGAGCTGTGTCTTAAAATATACCCCCGTCAAGCCTCTTAATGTCAATAACATCTCATCATCTTATTTAGGTGTTAACATAAAATCCTAGAACTTTAAAAAAGGGGTTTTAACCACCTCCATCTCTGCTGTTGCACAGGAAAACTAAGGTTTAGAAAAATCAGATTATATAAGGATGTCATTATATACAAGGATGTCAAATTATATATGAAAATTGTCAACATTTTGTAAAAATATATCATTATGTGGGAACATTATGTGAAAGTTGAGTCATGAGAATCATATCAGGGATACACACACACACACACACAGAGTGACTAGCTGAAAATACTAGATTGTTTTAAACATTCTGAAAAAGGTTTTTTTTTTTTTCTTATAAGTCACTTCAAATTCCTCTGCCTGGAACTACCATTATCCTCATCAATAAAATAAGGTAAGGAATGCACAGTGAGGAGAGTATCTTTATAGCACTCTTATACATTTTCATAGCAGTCCTAATATGTTAATGTACTTATCCCTAAATTTAGCACTACTAAGAGATGGTCTTATAGCCACATTAAGAATGCAAAGTGCCTGAATAAAAGAAGGATCTCTGGAGCCTAACCAAGACATTTTATATTAACACTATCAAGAAACACCTCCCAAAGCATAAAAGTCATAATAATGGATCTTACTACTTATGAAGAGCAAATGGAAATCTCATGAGGTTATTGTTGCTGTGGTATGTGTGTGTGTGTGTAATACATATGTCTTTATACTACAGTCCATGGGGTCACAAAGAGTTGGACACAACTTCAGGACTGAACAACAATTTATTTTTAAGAGAAAAGGTGGGGACAAGAAGAAGAGAGAAGACCTGAATATTTTCTTAAAGTGACATTCAAGATTTTTCTTTTTTCCCCCTATTCAATCACTTTGCTAAATTATAAATCAATTGCAGGAGGAATGGTTGTATTCATATTCTGTATTTCTATTCATGAGCAAGATAATTATTGGTCTTTCAGATTAATCAGTGAAACACCAGAACATACGATTGTTTTGTAAGAGTTAATTAAAAAATCTACTCCTTATATCACTGTCTGAGATTAACAGTTTGGAAAGCATGGAGATAGTAGTGGCTAGTAGTTATTATTTGATTCTTGAGTTTAAAGGTGAACATGTAAGAAATAGATACACCTGATAGAAACTATATTGGAATATGTTAAAATCACTACACTTTATGTATTATTAACGGAATATCCAATAAATAGTGGGCATTTTCCTCATATTTACTGAACCAAGATCTTAGGAAAGTCATAAAAAGCAAGAAACAATACTTACAGGAAGGAAGTGTAATAAGGATGACAACAATGCATATCAATGTGTAATCGAAGCAAATAAACACCAGTAATTCACTTCCTGTGACAAAAGATATCCTGTGAAATATAGTGCTTTTATGAACTAGGCCCTCAATACTACAAGTTTTCAAAGGGTGTTTTCTTTCAGACAAATAATTTCTTAATCATCTATTTTTTTTCTAGCAAAACAGGTTATTGAAATTATTTAATATTATTGCTTGAAATATTGTTTCAAAATATTAACATCTGTGTGTTATAAACGCTTCACAATTCAAATCTCTTTTCACTGTAATGGTAATTAAGCCACAAATGAAACACTGGAGAACATTTACAGGTCAAATTACAAAGTAATATCTATCTATCTATGTTGTGTACTGTGCTTAGTTGCTTAGTCTGACTTCCTGTTACCCCATGGACTATAACCTGCCAGGCCCCTCCGTCCATAAGGATTCTCTATGCAAGAATTCTGGAGTGGGTTGCCATGCCCTCCTCCAGGGCTATCTATCTACATCTTTATATATTTATCTATACATCCATCTGTATGTATTTCTTTTTCTGTATATATAGGTAGATCTGTGTGCATGTGTTTTTGTGTACCCAAAAATATATAATGGAAAAAAAGAAAGGAATAACATGATCACTTCAATGTACAAATTGTTATAGACTTTAGTAGAATGGTATAATATTAAACAGTAAAAATCTATTTTATTGGCAATCATGGATACTATGAACAAGTGATAAAATAGGATTTAAAACTATGTTTTAATAATGGAAAAGTTTAAACAGAAAGTTCATGTATTATGGCTGATTTTTTTAGATAGGGAGAGTTACACGTGCATTTTTTAAAACCATAACTGGAAATAATCACTTTCCGTTTAATGTACAAAATTCTTGAAGACTTCATAAAATTATAATCTCTTTACCCACTCATATGGTGGGTAGAAAATAAAGTAGGAATTTTAATGCTATCTCAAGCCATATTGGTTAAAACTTAGATTATTTTTATTGGAAAATAAGATCTTTATTATTTATTTAAAATATAGCAACAGCATGTAATATATCTGATGAAATTTTAAATGATTTATTTGGTCATTTTCCATAGTTGAGGGTGTCAATACCCCTTTTATAGTTCTTGTATTATTGGGTAAATTAACTATTTGCTTATCCAAATTTTCTTTATATTACAAATATGATACTAAGATTAAAGACCATTGCTTTATGTCATATAACTTATATACAATAATTTACTAAATCAGTGAAGGATAAATATGTGTATTACTTCCAGTACTTCCAGGTTAATTTTATAACTTAGCATATTACAAATTAACTATGCATGCACTGAGCAGGGTTTAAATAAGTTTAACTATTAGAATAAAAGCAATACTTTTCCTTCTCCCCTAAATCTTGTCAGTGTATCTGGATGATGTGACATTTTATATATATTTTCAATTCAGTTAATGCTTTTTTGAGTACAAGAGCACTAAGTAAGATTCAGGTTTATATTTCTGATAATACTTAACTCTTCCAAAGACTAAATAATTAATACTATTATAATAATACATATGAAAATCATCTTTCATATATGTTTAGCTTAGAATTAAGGTTCCTGATACAGTCATTAACAATGAAGAATGTTATCATATCAGAAATAAATATTTTTTAGATAATTAAAATTAACTTTGGTCAGTTTAGAAAAGGGAGTTCTATTGAAATACAAATAGTGAACAATAATAAGCTTAAAAATTTTAATATAATAGGGTTCTTTTAACTCTTTAAAATGAAGATTTTTTAAAATCAATGCTATCTATATCTATATATTTAAATGTCTATATATATATTGAATGTATATATGTATGATGTGTCTCAAGCTCACTACTTTGGACTTGAGACTTATGTTAAATTTTGCTTTCAGTAGGTAAATATGGAAGATTGTTTTATTTAAATAAGAAAGTTTCCATTTTGGAAATTTAGATAATTGATTTCAGAAAATTAAGTGGGCAATTGTTCTAATAGAATTTTTAAAATAAATATATATCAGGAAACTACTTGAGTTTATAATTACAAATGCTCAAAGATGAATACTGAAACTGATGGAGACCAAATGACAGAATGGAGACTAAAAAGTAGTGAGATTCAATGACAGACTCAGTAGTAGCTGCTGCTGCTGCTGCTAAGTCACGTCAGTCGTGTCCGACTCTGTGTGACCCCATAGACGGCAGCCCACCAGGATCCAGTCCCTGGGATTCTCCAGGCAACCATAGTGGAGTGGGTTGGCATTTCCTTATCCAGTGTAGGAAAGTGAAAAGTGAAAGTGAAGTTGCTCAGTCGTGTCCAACTCTTCGCGACTCCATGGACTGTGGCCCACCAGGCTCCTCCATCCATGGGATTTCCCAGGCAAGAGTACTGGAGTGGGTTGCCATTGCAGAGACACACAATAATTGAATAATGATGTTATCACGGGTGTCTGATGTCTCCCCAAACCTTCTTATGGTTTGCTGCTGACAAATGAAGCATTATCTTTGGAGTCACTGTAACTATTTAAACACAGGCATAGAAATTCCTCTCCATTTTACTCAAAACTAAGCTGTATTTATTGCAGTTTTACATTGAAATTGAGCTTTAAGCGTTTTCAGGGAGGAATAAAATTTACTTCACAATAAATATGTCAATTGTGTATGTCTCATATTATACTTCAATGATATTATTGAATTATGGGCTTCCCTAGTAACTCAGTTGATAAAGAGTCTGCCTGCAGTGGGGGAGACCCGGGTTTGATCCCTGGGTAGGGAAGATCCCCTGGAGAAGGAAATGGCAAACCACTCCAGTATCCTTGCCTAGAAAATCCCATGGATAGCTAAGCCTGGTGGGCTGCAGTCCATGGGATTGCAAAGAGTCAGGCACGACTAAGCAACTAACACACATTTTAAATTGCACTGTTCTAAAACTACAAAAAAATGTAGGTAAACAACCCAAATGGAAAGGGTGTTGAGTAAATTCTACCCCAGAATGAAAATTTAATTTAGATGGTGAGTTTTGACAAACGTATCCTTATGTATTTATAACTAATATTTTTATGTAAAATATGGATTTGAAAACAGATTTTAGAAAATAAATAACTAGAAATCTATACATAGTCTTATAATGCAATGACTTTCTACAAATAAGAGATGTTTTATAAACTATCAGTGATACACATTTTATTAAAATTACAGCTTTATATCATTTTTCTAAATGTAATCATTTAATGTTTTCATTACTTTTCATCCAGTATTTTGACTTATATCAATGGAACCCATGTGAAATTAATCTTTATCCCCAAGATGAGAAACATTTTAAGTATAAGTAGTTAATTTACTAAAAGTAGAATTTTTTTTTTTGGTCATGCCACACAGCTTGCCCTGGGCAGTGAAAGCACATAGTGAAACCACTGGTCACTGGTGCAAACATTCTCAGTTGCTCAGTCATGTCCAACTCTTTGTGACCCCATGGACTGTAGCCTCCCAGGCTCCTTTGTCCATGGGATTCCCCAGGCAACAATACTGGACGGTGAGGAAATTCCCACTACAAGTTGCTTTTTAACCTATTTAATATAGGGGAAAGTAAGCATATGTTAAGATCATGTAAAGAACTTATGTCTTTAACATGTGATTAAAATGTTCTCGATAATAAATTCACTGATAAGATACATCAAATGAGGGGGTGACAGAGGATGTAATGGTTGGATGGCATCACTGACTCAATGGACATAAGTTTGAGAGGACTCCAGGAGATAGAGTAAGACAGGGACACCTGGCATGCTGCCTTCCACGGGGTCACAAAGAGTTGGACATGACTTAGCCACTGAACAAGTATATAAGTATATAACTATATATAATGCAAGTATATAACTTATATAATGCATTAATTTTCTAATATGCTTGGTGACATGTATTGTGCTGAAAGTGTTAAATATATTTCTCCTTTAACTATAACTATTATCTCTGAGAAAAAAATGATCCACATCCATCTTCTTTTAACGTTTTGCTTCTGCTTGAATTCTGAATTGTTGGGTGGCTAAAATAGACTTCATTTGAGTTGTACGTTTCCCACTGATTTCTACCAAATTGAATTTAAATATGTAGTGATTCATAGAAGGCAGATTTATTTTTCCAATGCAATGACCTGTGATAATTTATTTCTCTTGCTGCTTTTAACTACTTTAGCTTTATTTCTTTCATTGAAGTTTTAGTTTTCTGCTATTTCTGTTTCTAAGTTTACTGCTTTTCTCCTTCCACCTACCCCTACACCTTCAGTTTTTCCTACGCCTACACCTTCTCTAATTCCAAGACAGAATATGTTTAACTACAAGTGCTTTTTCATCCTTAATTTGGCTTGCTTTTCAGGAAGATGATTCAGTGAACTGTAATAGAAAAGTAGCTTTTCTAACTCAAGGAGCTCCTTAGATGTGACGCTAATAAAAATTGGTCAGTATAGTCAATGGGCAATTTTATTGATATAAACACTTCTCTGCCATTCCACTTCTCCCAACTTTACCTTCCAATTGACTGGAAATGGGCCTTATGACAGTGGTTTAGTTGCTAAGTCGTGTCTGACTCTTGTGATCCCATGGACTGAAACCCACCAGGCTCATCTGGCCATGGGATTTTGCAGGTAAGAATACTGGAGTGGGTTGCTAGTTCCTTCTCCAGGGGATGGGCCTTATGGGGAGCTGAATATTGCTGCTGCTGCTAAGTCGCTTCAGTCATGTCTGACTCTGTGTGACCCCAAAGACTGCAGCCAGGCTCCCCCGTCCCTGGGATTCTCCAGGCAAGAACAATGGAGTGGGTTGCCATTTCCTTCTCCAATGCGTGAAAGTGAAAAGTGAAAGTGAAGTCGCTCAGTCCTGTCTGACTCTTAGTGACCCCATGGACTGCAGCCTACCAGGCTCCTCCATCCACGGGATTTTCCAGGCAAGAGTACTGGAGTGGGGTGCCATTGCTTTCTCCAAGCTGAATATTACTGAGGTCACAATTCATTAAGAAGAGATAAGAGGAACACAGAGACATGGTACTACTGACTAGTGGGTTTGACTGCAGGTCCAGGAATGTAGCCCTGACTTGCATACAGCTGCATGAAGATTTTGAACGATTAAGAAAATTAGGACTTGAAACTGGTAAGGCTGTTCTTTGTATAGTTAATATACATAAGGTGTATATGTGAGGAGACAAATTAGCAAAAGTATTTCATGCTGACTGCTCAATAATCCCAAAACTGATACCTATGAACTTTTCACATTAAGAAACTGATTGTGTTCCATTTTCACGTAGTGGAAACGACAGTCCATCTTACAGTTCGCTGGTATTTGTAGAAGCAGTACTTCTCATAACATCAATAGCAGAATGTGGTGTTCTAAATATGTGCAGGTTTATTGAGAAGTCTGTTCAGAATCCTATATGCATCCTTTATGTTCTTTTAGGTTCACCATCAGGAGAAAAAGATCTTCTGATTAGTTGTAGAAATTAATCTTTCCGTTGGCTGATTATTTCATTTTCTTAGCTTTGAATTTATCCATCACTGAAGATCTGCATCATGTCTTAGGCTCTGTGCTGCTGTGGGCCATGTGCTGGGAAGACCATCACATGGAAATCACTTTCATTTCCAAAAGCTTCACTTGTTAGACAATCTCCTCTTGCCATAAGTGGCAACATTTAGCTTTATTGTCTCTATTTATTCTTAGTTTTCCTTGGTATTAATTTTTATTTCACCATTATGTAATAGTATTAAAGGAAAAGCATTCAAAGAAAACATTGTCTAGCCTATACTTTACTTTCAGTGTGAACAGGCCTCGTTACTGCAGTTTAAAATAAGTAATGTTTTATAGACTGCTATACCATTCAAGTTGCCCTGTGCAAATTGAGCTCTTGTTTGATATTATCCCAAAATTGAAATCAATAATCCTAATATGAAATAGGGATCACACAATAAGTAGGGCTATAACTCCCTTTTGTAAGCTGCTTTCCAAGTTAATCCAAGACCGTTTTTCTATTCTTCTTCACTGCTTTCAAAAGACATACATAGAAAAAAATGTCTTTATGATTTGTAATTCTGTGTTACAAGGCAAAATACCAAATCCTGAGAGAGAAAATACTAGTCCTGTCTTCCATTGATCTTTTACCATCTTGTCCTTCAACCAGTCTTCTTATGAAAACTTTCATATCTCTTTTCCCTAATAAGATAAGAAATTTTAATTGCTCACCTACCCAAAAATATGTTTAATAAATTTTCTTTTACATATACCCCTCTTTTTTTTTTATTTCTTTTCTATTTAGGTCATCATAGGGCATTACGTATCCCTGGATTGGGAGGATCCCAGAGAAGGGAAAGGCTAGCCATTCCAGTCTTCTGGCCTGGAGAATTGTATGGACTGTATAGTCCATGGGGGGTCACAAAGAGTCAGACACGACTAAGTGACTGAGTGGCTTTCACTTTCTTTTCTTTTTTCACTTTCTTTTCAGGGCATTAAGAAGAGTTCCCTGTGCTACACACCAGGGAACACATTTAGTTATCTACTTTATACATATTAGTGTGTATACATGCCAATCTCAATCTTGGTCTGTCCTCTAGTATGTTTAATTAATGATATATTCCACAAACTATAATCTTGTAAATTAAGAATATATATCAGTAACCTCTTCTCCCTTCTCTCTAACCCACCCTTCATCATGTCTGGAAATACATCAGTACTTCTCAGCCTTGGATCTGAGTCTTCAGCAGTTGGTTTATATATTTTAATTTTTCTGCTATATTATGAATCTTAAAAGTATGTTTACAGCCTTAAAGGGCCGAAAGTATACATTTCAAATGATCAGAACTATCCTGGAATCCTTACAAAAATATTTATGATTTGGTGTGAGTTCCCTGGAAGAAAAACCAAAGCTTTCATGATATGTATGGAGTTTTCATATTGACCTGACAAAGATGTGCTTAACAGTTTATAAGTTAAAATATTTGTAATTAACATACAAGTTTATCAAAATAATAGCAAAAATGCACTTGGCTGATGGTGTAAGTAAATATACAGTCTCTTCCCAGCTCCATTTACAGGTTCTGTCTTGTTGGTAAGTAATCTTCTTTATTGGGTACAAATTTTCTCATATGTAGTAAAATGCAATGAGCAGTAAGTTTAGATAGGTAATATTTTATGGTCATAAGGGCAAGCAAAGTCCTGGAGTCATACATTTAAAATATAAAAGTAGCTTTACTGTATACTTCATGTATGCGGTTGAGAAAGATTTTTAATGCTTCAGAGCTCTTGGAACTTCCTGAGTAAAGATATTAGCAATACCTACATTACAGTATATTATGGAGAGACACTACTGATACTATAACAACCACTGTTATTATTATTAAGAATGTTATTGCTCCGGTTCATTACATCTTAAAGTGTATTGAAACTTTCCATGTAGAAAAGCATAAGAGTGACCTAGCTTAATTTGATGACTACTTTCATTATTCTTGAAATTAGATAAGGTAAATCTGAAAGTCACCTACAATATTATCAATATAAATATGCTTACTTGTCATGTGATTTCTTAAGTTGACATAGCATACAATGACAATATTTTACATTTTGAAAAATTATGTGGTATAAATTTATACCATATTTAAAGTAAGATAGAGTATTTACAGTCATAGATTGAATACTATAAGGTTTATTGCTTCAAGTTAGAATGAGTATATTACACATGGATCTTGATGATGTGAATGAGTTACAAAAGTCTTTTAAATCAATGGTAATAACATTTCATAGTAACTCATATCATCATGTATTTTAGCCAGGTATTTAATTTTCCTTTTCTATCATTGTTATGGTCTTCTACCTTTTATTCTTTGAATTACATTAATAACTATAAAGTGAATGACATTCTTGACCTTAAAGTGCATAGAGTTTATAAAGATGGTTTACTTGTATAAGAATTTTACTATCATTTGAAAAATGTAGTCCAAATAAAAATGGTAATAATGATTGCAAGCTTGTGACATTCACTAAAATTAACTTGCAAGCTATCTTTGGGAGAAGGCATTTGTGATGAATGTTACTGATTTGATAGTTTATTCTTAATCCATGTAAAATGGAGTTAATATTCATAAAATATAGAAACTATTTAGTTATATTTATTAAATATTTACTATGCAGATAGCACTTTTCTGAGTGCTAAGTTTATTGCAGTAAACATGATACAAAGTGTTTCTAGTCATTAGATTGAAGTTTCTTGGGGAGTAATATAAATAATAAATAAGATAAACATGGTACTGATGAATACTAAGGAAATAGGCAGTGGGGTAGAGAGGTACTGAGGGGAATGGGGTGGAACTTATCAGGGTAACTCGGAGATTTTTTCGGAGGTAATATTTAAATTGGTTCTGAGTGGAAATATCATAAAAAAAACCCATCATTTTAGACAGAAAGAATGGCAAGTTCTAAAGTTCTGGTATGTTGATAAATTTTGCTGTTTTTTATAATATTCTGATTAAAATTGCTTTAACTTGTAAAAATTAGATTGTTATGTATATCTAGATGCTTATAAACTTCATAATAAAGATGTGAACTGGACATTTTCCATTTTTCACCTATTGGTAACAATGTGCATTCTCACATTTTTTTCTTGCTTCATGAAACAAATGCTTCTGATATAATAGTCATCTTTGTATGTATACAAAGCTAGATTTTATTAAATGTTACTATTTATATAGTGATAAGAATTTCAGACAATTACTATAGAATATATAAATATTAATTCTTAGTGTCCAAAATATTTATTTCTCTTTTTTCTCCTGGTTATAAGTTGAAGATTCACTGAAGCTAAGGTAGGAAAGAGTATCTTATTGTAAGGAGGACATATATATCTGTATATATCTCTGTATATTTCTGTATCTATAATAAGGGACAGTTAGTCTTACAATTTTCCAAAGGGGAAAAATGAACTCCATAATAGGTTTGATCCTCTTTTTTCCTAAATATTGAGGGAAATTCTATCCTTCTTGAAGGCACTAAGGACAGCGGGATCTGTTCTAGAATTGTCTCAAGTGTCTCCAAATGTTGATTTATCCTATCTGTGTGATTGTTTGGAACATGATTTTCATACTTCTGTAGAGTTTCCAAAAGAAATGGTCTAATTATGTGATTGGATATTTTTCTCTGCTTCTGAAGATCTGCTGTCTTACATGTTCCACTTTCATCACTTTATTATGTCATGCTTACCTTTATATTCTGGCACATTTACAATTTCTCTTTTGTTATTCATTTACTCTTTTTTTGATGATCTGTGGTTAAAATTTCAGAGATAATTGTATTACTCTCTTATTTCCACCAACCAAATTAGGTTGTTGTTGTACAGTCACTCAGTCATGTCTGACTCTTTGCAACCCCATGGATTGCTACACACTAGGCTTCCCTGTCCTTCACTGTCTCCTGAAGTTTGCTCAAACTCATGGCTATTGAGTCAGTGATGCCATCCAACCATCTCATCCTCTGTTGTCTCCTTCTCCTCCTGCACTCAGTGTTTCCCAGCATTAGGGTCTTTTCCAGTGAGTCGGCTCTTCACATCAAGTGGCCAGATATTGGAACTTCAGCTTCAGCATCAGTCCTTCTAATGAATGTTCAGGGTTGATTTCCTTAAGGATTGACTGGTTTGATCTTGCTGTCCAAGGGATTCTGAAGTCTTCTCCAGCACCAAAGTTCAAAGCTACAATTCTTTGGTTTTCAGCCTTCTTTATGGTCCAACTCTCATATCTGTACATGACTACTTGAAAAACCATAGCTTTGACTAGACAGACCTTTGTTGGAAAAATGATGTCTCTACTTTTTAGTACGCTGTCTATGTGTGTCATAGCTTTTCTTCCAAGGAGCAAACATCTTTTAATTTCATGGCTGTAGTCACCATCTGCAGTGATTTGAAGCCCAAGAAAATAAAGTCTGTCACTGTTTCCACTTTTTCCCCATCTATTTGCCTTGTAGTTATGGCACCAGATGCCATGATCTTCGTTTTTCGAATGTTGAGTTTTAAGCTATCTTTTTCACTCTCCTCTTTCACCTTCATCAAGAAGCTCTTCAGTTTCTCTTCACTTTCTGCCATAAGGGTGGTGTCATCTGCATTTCTGAGGTTGATATTTCTCCCAGCAATAGTGATTCCAGCTTGTGCTTCATCTAGTCTGGCATTTCATATAGTGCACTATACATAGAAGTTAAATAAGCAGGGTGACAATATATAGCCTTAATATACTGCTTTGTCAATTTTGAACTAGTCCATTTTTTCATGTCTGGTACCAACTGTTGCTTCCTGACCTGCATATAGGTTTCTCAGGGGGCAGGTAAGGTGGTCTGGTATAGTTGATCCTAGTCATATTCTCTTGGATCCCTGATATACAAAGTATTTGTGGAGAAATTGACCTTTGACCTCATCAAAGACTGGTTGGACACTCTTCTTTAAAAGCACCTGTCAGCACAGTACCCAATATACATGTATAAGATTACAACATTTGTGCAAAGTAAACAATCATAATGACAAGATTCTCAACCCAAATGACATGTAGAAAATGTGTTTCTTATCTTGCAAAATAGTGTTCATTTTGGCTAAAATTTCATTTGCAGTTGTAAAACAAAAGTGAAAACATACACAGTTTAGAGTTTTAGGATTATATCATAAAATGTTATTGGATGTTTTCAGTAAAGAAACACAATGGTCTAAGTATATTGGGTGAATTGTTCTTTGCTAAATAATTCCTTCCATAAGTTCTACATTGCTTAATTATGAAACTGATTCATATACCATATTGGAAGGTGTGTTATTTATAACTTTTGATTTGATGCTAACTTTATATTTCCTATATCCCTGCTTCTCCCTTTCCCAATGCAAATCTGCCTGCCGTTCTTTTGAGCTACAGAGTAGGGAACAAATCATATTTACTTAAGTGCTAACTGTAATAGTTAGAGCTTAGATTCTTGAGTCAGAAACACCAGCTTTATCTCTCGCCTCCAGTGTGGTCTCAGGAAACTTATTTTATCTTCTTAAATTTAAATTTCCTCAGGTGAAAATGTGGACAATTGAATCATTAAAATTATTGCAAGAGGGATTATGATAATGCATACATCAAAGTGATCTCTGGTGGCCTTGGCTTGCAGTGGCTTGAAGCAAGACTTGGGTTCCCATCCAGAGACTGAGGTCAGGTCACAGCAGTGAGAACACCAAATCCTAGTCACTGGACCCCATAAGGGTTCTTGGCCTTTCAACTTTGCAGAAAAGAATTCCCACAAAGATGAAAAGTAGTGAAAAAAGTTAAGTATTTATTACAAGAAAAAAAAGTACAGTACATGTGGATAGACATATGGGTGGGCAGACACACAGGTGGGCTCAGGGAGAGAATTGCTGAGTCATTCCCTTGTGGTGGCCTGAATTACTTTTATGAGGCATTTCTTTCATATTTTCTTGACCAATAATTCTGACTTGCTTGGTTCAGAGTCCATATTTGGTATATCTCAGGATCCTCCCATGTGTGTGTACATATCACCTAGTCAAGATGGATTCTACTGAAGACGTCTATGGGTATCAATTGACATCGCTCCCCTTTTGAACCCCAGGGAGCCTTTCCGCACATGTGTAGTCAGGAAGATCTTCTGACTGAGAATGAGAAATATATGGTCTCTTATCTTCTGTTTGGGCAGGGCCCAGGCTCCTCTTTCAGTTGTCCTACTGTTCTTATCTTGGTATATTGGTCCACAGGGGAAAAATGTCCCATTGTTTTACCCTGGGTTGCCATCTACCTCCTGCCTCAAAAGTGCTTATATAATAGCCATTTAATAAATATTAATTTTGCCAACTATTCTTGTTATATTCACAAAATACTCAAACTGTCAGTTTCTAATACGGTTTTTAGAGAATTTTACCCTTGTATTTGGAAAAATGTAGTTATAAAATTCAGTATATGTTTCATGACTTTTCCTGTCTAAACTTTTATTTTATTTTTTTTTTTACTTTTTTTTTTTATTTTTAGTTTTTTATTTTTTACATTTTAAAATCTTTAATTCTTACATGCATTCCCAAACATGAACCCCCCTCCCACCTCCCTCCCCATAACATCTTTCTGGGTCATCCCCATGCACCAGCCCCAAGCATGCTGCATCCTGCGTCAGACATAGACTGGCGATTCAATTCACATGATAGTATACATGTTAGAATGGCATTCTCCCAAATCATCCCACCCTCTCCCTCTCCCTCTGAGTCCAAAAGTCCGTTATACACATCTGTGTCTCTTTCCCTGTCTTGCATACAGGGTCGTCATTGCCATCTTCCTAAATTCCATATATATGTGTTAGTATACTGTATTGGTGTTTTTCTTTCTGGCTTACTTCACTCTGTATAATCGGCTCCAGTTTCATCCATCTCATCAGAACTGATTCAAATGAATTCTTTTTAACGGCTGAGTAATACTCCATTGTGTATATGTACCACAGCTTTCTTATCCATTCATCTGCTGATGGACATCTAGGTTGTTTCCATGTCCTGGCTATTATAAACAGTGCTGCGATGAACATTGGGGTACATGTGTCTCTTTCAATTCTGGTTTCCTCGGTGTGTATGCCCAGAAGTGGGATTGCTGGGTCATAAGGTAGTTCTATTTGCAATTTTTTAAGGAATCTCCACACTGTTCTCCATAAAGCAGAAAATGAAATATAAAAGATGCTTTTGCCCTGCTAGGGTTTTACTTGATTAGGCAACATATTTTTTCAAAAGAAATCTTCACTGACTTTTAAAAATACCATATCATCAATCATGACAGCAGAGAGTAGGAGTAACAATAAGAACATATTGGAAACATTGAAGAAATGTTGTTTAAAATTATGTAAGCAATCACACTTTGAAAACGCACAGAGCACTAAAAAAACTCCCAATTATCGGAAGATGAAAAATATGTTTGAAAATGCATGAAAAATACATTGGTCTTAGAAAAACACTTGTCCAGTTTTCATTATTAATAAAAATAGGGCCAAGTTGTCATAATGATTTTTAATGCTATTTTTAAATAAAAGAAGTTTATGCTATAAAATGTAATCTTTCTCTTGGAAGGAAGATTTTAAATTAAGAAAAGATTGATTCAATGTAATCAGGGACTATTACAGTAAGAAGGAATCTAATAGACATTTAGGTAAGGATACCAAGACTCCGAAAAACTTGCTTAAACTGATCCTAGACAAGAAAACTAAGGATAGAATCTAGGTCTCCAAGGATAAGTTATGTGATTAAGAATGACTGATTAATGCAAATCATTATATTTTAAAAAAATCAGTTTTGATTCATACCCTTTACATGTAAAATATGGCATATTAGTAAGCATGAATAGCCAGACATAAATAATGACTGCCATTTATTTCACCACTGTAGTTGGGCCTGACTTTCTCTATAAACCCTACAGAAAGAGTAGGATAAAACTAATCAACTCTGCATATAGAGAAGGAAAAATAGCTTATGCCAATTGTCTCTGCTGTCTGCAAGAATGAAAGTGGGGTTAACTACTTCTAAAATTTTATGTGGTGGAATTACATTACAATCTAGTCAAAAGAACAAGAGATGGGGCCAAAAAGACTGGATATAGGGGCTCTGTATTCATTTATCACTTTGGAATTTCTTCATTTTGAAAATGATTGATGGAGATAAGAAGACTTCTAAGGGCCTTTTCAGTTCTGAAGTCAATTAAATTTGTGAAAACAGTTATATTAATATTTAACATTCTATTATTTCTCTAACAAGCTTCCATCTTGTGGGGAAATAAAAAACAGAACACTAGAAATAAACAGTTTGAAAGTACCCAAAGACCTGGTACTATGCTCTTATACATGGTCCTTTTGAAGGCCTTTCCTGAGATGTGGATCCCTCTGTGTTGATGTCCACCCTAGTATTAGAGTAATAGTTTGTGTTCAGTTGATATTCTCTATATTGCCTAAGTTTTCCACATTGATATCAGACTTTCTTTGCATTAAGAAATATGAATTTGAATTTTATTATTGTCAAAAATATTCAGAAATGTATTAATTTATCATGTTTAAGGCACCAAACATTCTGTGTTTTTTCAAGCACATTCACAACTATTGTATTGTATTTGGATTTGTATAAAACTTGTTGTATACCATAAACTATACATAGCTTATTGTAGAATTACATAGCTTTCTAAAGAAATTATCTTGCTTTTTGTTCAGATAACTGAAATAGTGTAATTCTACTCATTTGATTGAACTTATATGTATGTTTCTGTAGTTATAAAATTATTTAACACTATTTATGTATTTTTATATTTGGACTTCCCTGGTAGCTCAGCTGGTAAAGTATCCACCTGCAATGCAGCAGACCCCAGTTCGATTCCTGGGTCAGGAAGATCCCCTGGAGATGGGATAGGCTACCCACTCCAGTATCCTTGGGCTTTCTTGGTGGCTCAGATGGTAAAGAATCTGCCTGCAATGTGGGAGACCTAGGTTCAATCTCTGGGTTGGGAAGATCCCCTGGAGGAGGGCATGGCAACCCACTCCAGTATTCTTGCCTGGAGAATCCCCATGGACAGAAGAGCCTGGTGAGCTCAGCATGGACAGAGGAGCAGAGTGGGGCAGAGGGGTCCCAAAGAGTTGGACACAACTAAGTGACTAAGCACAGCAAAGCACGTGTGTGTGTGTGTATTATTTTTATTTTTATTATTTCTGTGTTGTAGCAAAGATTGCTTGAAATGGAACAGTTTGCTAACACAACAGCTCAATCTTTGGGAAAAAGAAAGTATGTCAGTTTCCCAGTTTCAAAGATAACAATTGGATTCATTTAAAGAATATGTAATTCTAATATCAAGTGAATTTCTAAAAATACACTCAATTTGTAAATGACTAGACTTAAAAAAAGAAATATAGGTCAGTCATTTCTTTTAGACTTAAATATTGATATCTTTCAGTAATTCTGTCCTTGGATATCATCGTACCATTGGTTTATGTCAAAAAATATGTCAGGCATTTCAGATGTTAGATCCCTCATTTAAACCTAGAAGAATTTATTAACCTTAACTATGTTTTATTTATAGTGCTATCAGAGTAGTAAAAGCATAAATGTGTAAGATAAGTTCTCCCAAGTTGCAAAGGGCAATACCCTCTGTTTCAATGTAATGTCTTGAGGAAGCATAACATTACAAGTATTTGATAGTCAATTAAACATTTTGCTTTCACAATCTACTGACATGAAAATTAATTATTTATAGGTAAATTATTTCATCTCTTTGTGATTTCCTACTGGACTTAGAGGTTTGTTTCTTTATGATGTTTTGGAGAAGGAAATTAAACTATACACTAAATAAATTAATCCCACTGTAAAGTAACATTTTGTAGTAGGAACTACAGACTCTATTTTTCCTTGGCAATGAACCTTTATTAATAATGGTATCTTGCCCTAGTCTATGGGGAAAATGGGTAGTAGCTGTCCCAGATAAAACTTACATATTATTAGTATATAAGATCTCTTTGCCAATGATATCACTGGTTATGTAAAATATATACTTTTGGTGTCCTTTTTAAAATCCGTCATATTTTATTTTAATTGTATTCATGTGATGTAAACAACCTCACTGTTATTGGCCTTATTTATACAACTATAGGGACTTCCCTGGTGGCTCGGACGGTAAAGAGTCTGTCTAGAATGAGGGAGACCTGGGTTCGATCCCTGGGTCAGGAAGATTCCCTGGAGAAGGAAATGGCAACCCACTCCAGTACTCTTGCCTGGAAAATCCCAATCCCACGGATGAAGGAGCTTGGTGCAGGCTACTTTCCATGGGGTCGCAAAGAGTCAGGCATGGCTGAGCGACTTCACTTTCACTTTCATGCAAGTATAGACAAAAATCACGTGATTCAAGTTACTTGAAGATTATGTGATTTCTCTCTTTATAAGACTCAATCTTTTAAGAGTTTGCATAATATATCAATGTTAATTTGTCAATATCAGACCTGGTTAAATTTACATCTAAACACATCCCTTCAATTCCTATGTGAAATTGATCCATATAGAAAACCAAGCTACGTAGCACAATACTTTAGCGCCCTCTTTTGGTTGGCCCAGATTGCAATATGAAAATTACAAGGATTTGAAACAGTACTTATTTCATTGTTCCTGCATAAAATTAAACATCTAAATTACTTTTATAATAAAAATAATCAAATCTATTTCTGGAATGTTTTTACGTAGCTAAATGCTAACTTACTGAACACTTCATTTTAAAGTTAAAGATATATTTCAACACAGTTTTACAACATATCGTTTAAAAAATAGTATTTACTTAATTTTTGAGATTTTAAAGTATGATTTCTCCAAATAAAACGTGAGCATATATATCATACGTGTTTCCTAATCTCTATCAAAACTTGTATCTCCAAATCTATATTCTCATCTGTATTCTCATCTATATTTCTTAGCCTCATTTTTCCAGTCTTCATATTTGTGACTTTCTTTCATAACCTATGTTTAATCCTAGTTCCAGCTTTCATGATTACACCAAACTGAGTCTATCCCTCTAAATATTTCTGTAAAATTTCTGGGAGTGTTTCCAAGTTCTGAGTTTCACCTATTAGTACATGCTTAGGATCCCTCTTCAAGTTTTTCAGCTGACCAATGCTCAGCCCCAATAAGCCTCTGCTGTTTTCTCTCAGCCCTACTAATTCTAGGACATAATAGTAATTAACAATAATATCAATAATCATAATGTAACACCCTTTAGGGAAGGATGGGCTTCCCAGGTGGCTCAGAAGTAAAGAATGCACCTGCAATGCAGGAGCCATGAGTTTGATCGCTGGGTTGGGAAGATCCCCTGGAGGAGGGCACAGCAACCCACTCCAGTATTCTTGCCTGTAGAATTCCATGGACAGAGGAGCCTGGCAGGCTACAGTACATAGAGTCGCAAGGAGTTGGTCATGACTGAAGCAACTGAGCACACACACACTCAGTGAGAGACAGAAGAACAAAGATTATGTTAAGGAACAAAAGACATTAGGGAAGAAAAAATACAACAAAGTACTTCACTGTTGTTATTTATTCACTAAGTTGTATTAGACTCTTTTTGGGACCACACAGACTATAGCCCGCCAGGCTCCTCTATCCATGGGATTCTTCAGGCAAGAATACTGGAGTGGTTGACATTTCCTTCTCCAGGAGATCTACCCAATTCAGGGATTGAACTCACACCTGCATTGCAGGTAGATTCTTTACTTCTGAGCCACCTGGGAAGTCCTGCAGTTCACTGATGAATCAAAATAGTCCATGCAATTTCCCAGAACTTGACTCTAAGAATTCTTCTTCCTTTGCTCTCAGCCTCCTGACTAACCAGTAGATATTACCGTGACAGTAATTGTCATTTGCAAGCCCCAAATCCTCAATTCTTCTCCGACTATAGAAAAAGTTTTTGTTTTTTTTTTTAATGAAATAATTTGGGTTTCCCTTGTGACTCAGTGGTAAAGAACCTGCCAGCCAATGCAGGAGATGCAGGAAACATGGGTCTGATCCCTGAGTTGGGAAGATGTCCTGGAGGCAGAAGTAGCATCCCACTTCAGTATTCTTGCCTGGAAAATCCCATGAACAGAGGTGCCTTCCGGGCTACAGTCCATGGGATCACAGAAGAGTTGGGCATGACTTAGCACCTAAACAACAACAACAAACAATTTACTCTAATATTATCTCAGAGATGCCAATATGTTTGAAAATTGAATTATTAAAGAGTACACATGAGCATTTGTAATTTCTCATTAGAAATCACAAGACCATCACTTAACCTTTATCTACATGACTTATAAGGCTTTCTGTGCATGAGGACAAATCACACCTTTGAATTAGATAATCTAGAAAAATAATTCTATTAACTTTGTCAATGATATTTTGTCACTAATCACTGTCCAAAGATCAAAAGTATTTTCTACTGTTTTCCCTCCTAATTTTGGGTGTATATAAAAGTATTTAAATGTTTATGCTTATTGTGTGGTTAAGTGAAGATGGTATAAATTTGAGAAACATTCTGTATATAGTATGTGAAAACCAAATTTCTTTATCTCCTCCTATAAATAAACAGAGACCCAAATCACTTTGAATAGCTTTCCTTTTTTTTTTGGGGGGGGGGGTTATCCTCGTTTATGACATTTGTCACATAATAATTGGTTCAAATAATTTTTAGAAAGGTAATGAATCTTAAACTGTTTCTTTTAAAAAATGAATAAAAATTAGAATTACTGTCTTTCAGCCTTATTAGAACCAATGCCAGCCTTTATTATAAAAACCAAAGATAATATAATCTCTGTCACAACACATCATGAGGAAGAACATATGTGTTAGAAATAATTGGTTCTGAGATTAAAATGGTAGCACAGGTTGCTAATGGAATTTTGAAAATTAGGCAGGATTTGAACCTGATCTAGGTGGCAGCACCAGAAGCTGGTCTAAACAAGTAAATGAGACTTTATTTACAAAAACGTGCTTGGAAATGATATCATCTGGTTTCATATTCCAACCCAGTCATGCTCTAACTCCAGTCCTAGAGGAGTGATTTGATCCTTCTGAGGCCCAATTTATTTCTGTATAAGAGACCCATAATAGTTTTTTATATGTATTCCTTTATGAGTCTTGATGAAACATACCTAAAAAGAATGTGTGTGTTATGACAAAAGTAACATTTGGCAGAAAAATATTTTAATAAAAGCACTTTGACACATGTATGTCAGAAATCAAAGAATAAAGAATAGAACAAAGATAATAACAGTTTATAAATAATGAGTTCCTATATTTATTAAGCTTGAAGCTCATCATGTTGAAGGAGACAAAGAGAAGAAATTAATGACAGAACTTGATAACACTCTGGCACTGAAACTCCAAATGATCTTCATTCAACTCTTTGGAAAACAATCAGGGATTAATTCCAATGAATAAAAAATATGTCTCTCTTCTCTATGGATTAAGGTATGATGTATTTTTGTAACTTTATGCTTCCTTAATTTTCTCTTAATTTCACCAAAACTCCATAAATAAAAAGTTAGCATATCCTAAGTTTAGGTTCTTAAAAACATTTTTTGACAGCTAATTGAAAAACAAAATAGAATTTTACTTCATAAGTGATTTCCACAATGGATTTAAGTTATTCTTGAATTTCAGAATGCAAAGAGAAATATCAACAATCTCAGATATGCAGGTGATATCACCCTAATGGCAGAAAGTGAAGAGGTACTAAAGAGCCTCTTAATGAGGTTGAATACTTGCTGAGAGAGAACAAGACGGTGGAGGAGTAGGTGGATGTGGATCTCTCTTCAAGGTTACATCAGGAATACACCTTCAGACACAGAAGTGCATGCAGAACACCAACTGAGAGCGGACAGGAGTACCTGACCAATGGAAAAGAATATATAGAACCACGCAAAACTTGGTAGGATTCAAAGGAACCAGCGGGAAAAACAGGAGTGTTAGTAAGAATGGACCTGCCCTCAGCAGGTCAGGGAATTGAAGCAGGGGTCAGATCCCCACATCAAGGCAATTGTCTGAGTCAGAGGAGAAACATTTAAAGCTGAATGTGAAACAGCTGATCTGTGGCAGCCTAAATGGAATGAGAATCAGACAGTCCTTCCTGCAGCCATACATACCCTGGACAGGGATGTCTACCTGGAAGGCGCAGAAGCTGGATGCTGGAGTTTAGGGATTCTGGAGCCATCCCAGGGCAAGGGCCTCTGCTGACTGCAGAGAGATGGATTGAGGGGATGTGAGGGAGGAGATCGTGGTGGGAAGAGAGAAGTTTATAGCAATACAGTCCTAACTCAAGAAACAAGAAAAACATCAAATAGACAACCTAACTATACACCTAAGAGACCTGACCAGATAAATGAAAAAGAAATGAAACAAACAATAGTAAACTAAAAACTGATTCTTTGAGAAAATAAACAAAATTGACAAACCTTTAGCCAGACTCATCAAGAAAAAAAGAGAAAAGAATCAAATCAACAAAATTAGAAATGAAAAAGGAGAGTTTACAACAGACAACACAGAAATTAAAAGGATTATAAGAGACTATTATTATGAACAACTATATGTCAATAAAATAGATAACCTGGAAGAAATGGACAGATTCTTAGAAAAGATCAATCTTCCAAGACTGAACCAGGAAGAAATATAAATTATGAACAACCCAATTACAAGCACTGAAATTGAAGCTGTGATTTTAAAAAATCTCCCATAAAACAAAAGCCCAGGACCAGATGACATCACAGGAGAATTCTATCAAACATTTAGAGAAGAGGTAATGCCCATCCTTCTAGAACTCTTTCCAAAAATTGCAGAGGAAGAAACACTTCCAAACTCATTCTACGAGGACACCATCACCCTGATACCAAAGCCAGACAAAGGCAACACCAAAAAAGAAAACTACAGGCTAGTATCACTGATGAACATAGGTGAAAAAATCCTCAACAAAATTTTGGCAAACAGAATCCAGCAACATGTCAAAAAGCTCATGCATCATGATCAAGATGGGTTTATTCCAGGGAAGCAGGAATTCTTCAATATACACAAATCAATTAATGTGATACACCATATTAACAAATTGAAAGATTAAAAACCATATGATACTCTCAATAGTTGCAGAAAAAGCCTTTGACAAAATCCAGTACAGATTTATGATTAAAACTCTTCAAAAAATGGGCATAGAAGGAATCTACCTTAACATAGTAAAGGCCATATATGATAAGCCTACAGCAAACATTCTCAATGGTGAAAAACTGAAAGCATTTCCCTAGATCAGGAACAAGACAAGTGTGTCCACTTTGCCACTATTATTCAACATAGTCTGGAAGTCCTACCTACAGCAATCAGAGAGAAAAAAGAAATAAAAGGAATCCAGATCAAAAAAGAAGTAAAGCTCTCATTGTTTTCAGATGACATAATACTTTATGTAGAAAACCCTAAAGATAGTATCAGAAAACTATTAGAGCTAATCAGTGAATTTAGCGAAGTGTGGGATACAAATCAATACTCAGAAATCACTTGCATTTCTATATACTAACAATGGAAAATCAGAAAGAGAAATTAAGGAATCAATCCCATTCACCATCACAACAAAAAGAATTATATATCTAGGAATAAACTTACCTAAGGAAACAAAAGACCTGTACACAGAAAATTATAAGACACTAATGAAAGAAATCAAAGATGACCTGAACAGATGGAGAGATATTCCATGTTCCTGAGTAGGAAAAATCAATATTGTGAAAACGACTCTATTACAAAACACAATCTACAGATTCAGTGCAATCATTAGAAATTACCAATGGCATTTTTCACAGAACTAGAAAAAAATTCATAATTCATATGAAAACACAAAAGACTCCGAATAGCCAAAGCAGTCTTGAGAAAGAAGGATGGAGCTGGAAGAATCAACCTTCCTGACTCCAGATTACACTACAAGCTACAGTCATCAAGGCAGTATAGTACTGGCACAAAAACAAGAAATATAGAACAATGGAACAAGATAGAAAGCCCAGAAATAAACCCATGCACCTATTGGTAACTTATTTTTGACAAAGGAGGCAAGAATATACAATAGGACAAAGGCAGCCTCTTCAATAAACAGTGCTGGGGAAACTGGACAGCTACATGTAGAAGAATGAAATCTGAACACTTCCTAATACCATATACAAAGATAAACTCAAAATGGATTAAAGATTTAAATGTTAAGACCAGAAAGTAGAAAACTCTTAGAGGAAAACATAAGCAGAACATTCAATGACCTAAATCAAAGCAAGATCCTCTATGACCCACCTCCTATAGAGTAAGTAAGTAAGTGAAGTCGCTCAGTCATGTCCAACTCTTTGTGACTTCATGGACTGTAGCCTATCAGGCTCCTCCATCCATGGGATTTTCCAGGCAAGAATAGTGGAGTGGGCTGCCATTTCCTTTTGCAGGAGATCTTCCCCACCCAGGGATCGAACCCAGCTTTCCTGCATTGTAGACAGATGCTTTACCATCTGAGCCACCAGGGAAGTCTATAGAGTAATGGAAATAGAAACAAAAGTAAACAAGTGGAACCTGATTAAACTTAAAAGCTTTTGCACAGCAAAGGAAACTATAGGCAAGGTGAAAAGACCCTCAGATGGAAGAAAATAATAGCAAATGAAACAACTGACAAAGGATTAATTTCCAAAATATATAAGCAGCTCATATAACTCAGTACCAGAAAAACAAACAACCCAATCAAAAAGTGGGCAAAATATCTAAACAGACATTTATCCAAATAAGATATACAGATGGCTAACAATCACATGAAAAGATGCTCAACATTGCTCATTACTAGAGAAATGTACATCAAAATTACAATGAGATATCACCTCACACCTGTCAGAATGGCTGTCAACAAAAAGTCTACAAAAAATAAATGCTGGAGAGGGTGTGGAGAAAAGGGAGTGGACTTACACTGTTGGTAGGAATGTAAATTGATACAGCCACTATGGAAGGTGGTATGGAAATTCCTTAGAAAAATAGGAATAAAACTACCATATTACCCAGCAATACCACTCCTAGGCATATACCATGAGGAAACCAAACTTGAAAAAGACATATGTATCCCATTGTTCATTGAGCACTATTTACAATAGCTAGAACATGGAAGCAACCTAGATGTCCATTGACAGATGAAGAGATAAAGAATTATGGTACATATACACAATGGAATATTGCTCAGCCGTAAAAGGAACACATTTGTGTCGGTGCTAATGAGGTGGATGAACCTAGAACCTATTACAAAGAGTGAAGTAAATCAGAAAAAAGAAAGATAAATATCGTATTCTAATGTACACATAAGGAATCTAGAAAAACGGTGCTGAAGAATTTATTTACAGGGCAACAGTGGAGAAACAGACATAGAGAACAGATTTATGTACACAGGGAGAAGGGAAGAGAGGGTGAGTTTTGTGGAAAGAGTAACCTGGAAACTTACATTACCATATGCAAAATAGATAGCCAACAGGAATTTGCTGTATGGCTCAGGAAACTCAAACAGGGGCTCTGAATCAATCTAGAAGGGTGGGATGAGGAGGGAGATGGGAGAGAGTTTCAAAAGGGAGGGGATATATGTCTATCTATGGCTAATACCCCTGGAGGAGGGCATGGCAACCCACTCCAGTATTCTTGCCTGGAGAATATCCATGGAAAAAGGAGCCTGGTGGGCTATATAGTCCATGGGTCGCAAAGAGTTGGGCATGACTAAGCAACTAAGCACACACATGGCAGATTCATGTTGAGATGTGACTGAAAAAAAAAAAACACAATCCTGTAAAGGAATTATCCTTCAATAAAAAAATAAATAAAAAAAAAATCTGGCTGAGAATTCAGCTTTCATAAACAAAGATCATGGCATCTGGTCCCATCACTTCAAGGCAAATTGAAGGGGAAAAATAGGGAACAGTGACAGATTTTATTTTGGGGGGCTCCAAAATCACTGGGGATGGTGACTGCAGCCATGAAATTTAAAAAAATGCTTGCTCCTTGGAAGGAAAACTATGACAAACCTAGACAATGATGTCAGCATCACTTTGCTGACAAAGGTATATATAGTCAAGGGTGTGTTTTTTTCAGTAGTCATGTATGGAGGTGCTATTTTGACCATAAAGAAGACAGTTCCAAAGAATTTATGCTTTTGAATTGTGGTGCTGTAAAAGATTTTTGAGAGTCTCTTGGACAGCCAGGAGATCAAACCAGTCAACCTTAAAGGAAATCAACCCTGAATATTCAATGGAAGGGCTGATGCTGAAGCTGAAGCTGAAGCTGAAGCTCTAGTACTCTGGCCTCATGATGTGAAAAGCAGACTCATTGAAAAAGACCCTGATGCTGAGAAGTTCAGTTCATTTCAGTTGCTCAGTCTTGTTTGACTCTTTGTAACCCCATGGACAGGAACACACTAAGTCCCCCGATTCAATATCAACTCCCAGAATTTCATCAAACTCCTGTCCATTGAGTTGGTGATGTCATCCAACCATCTCATCCTCTGTCGTCCCCTTCTCCTCCCGCCTTCAATCTTACCAGCATAATGGTCTTTTCCAATGAGTCAGCTCTTCGCATCAGGTGGTCATAGGATTGGAGTTTCAGCTTCAACATCGGTCCTTCCAATGAACACTCAGGACTGATTTCATTTTAGGATGGACTTGTTGGATCTCCCTGAAGTCCAAGGAACTCTCAAGAGTATTCTCCAACACCACAGTTCAAAAGCATCAATTGTTCAGTGCTCAGCTTTCTTTATAGTCCAACTCTCACATTCATACAAGACTACTGGAAAAACCATAGCCTTGATTAGATGGACCTTTGTTGGCAAGGTAATGTCTCTGCTTTTTAATATGCTGTCTAGGTTGGTCATAATTTTTCTTCCAAAGAGTAGATGTCTTTTAATTTCATGGGTGCAGTCACCACTTGCATTGATTTTGGAGCCCAAAATAATAAAGTCTTCCACTGTTTCCACTGTTTCCCCATCTATTTGCCATGAAGTGATTGGCCCAGATGCCATGATTGTAGTTTTCTGAATGCTGAGCTTTAAGCCAACTTTTTCACTCTCCTTTTTCACTTTCATCAAGAGGCTCTTTATCTCTTCTTCACTTTCTGCCATAAGGCTAGAGTCATCTGCATATCTGATATTTGTCCTGGCAATCTTGATTCCAGCTTTTGCTTCATCCAGCTCAGCATTTCTCATGATGCATTCTGCATATAAGTTCAATAAGCAGGGTGACAATGTACAGCCTTAACATACTCCTTTCCCGATTTGGAACCAGTTTGTTGTTCCAAGTCCAACTCTAATTGTTGCTTCCTGACCTGCATACAGATTTCTCAAGAGGCAGGTCAGATGGTCTGTTGTTCCCATCTCTTTCAGAATTTTTCACAGTTTATTGTGATCCACACAGTCAAAGGCTTTGGCACAGTCAATAAAGCAGACATAGATGTTTTTGTGGAACTCTCTTGCTTTTTCCATGATCCAGCAGATGTTGGCAAATTGATCTCTGGTTCCTCTGCCTTTTCTAAAACCAGCTTGAACATCTACAATTCATGGTTCACATACTGTTGAAGCCTGGCTTGGAGAATTTTGAGCATTACTTTACTAGCATGTGAGATGGGTGTGATTGTGTGGTAGTTTGACCATTCTTTGGCATTGCCTTTCTTTGGGATTGGAATGAAAACTGACCTTCTCTAGTCCTTTGGCCACTGCTGATTTTTCAAATTTGCTGGCATACTGAGTACTGCATTTTCACAGCATTATCTTTTAGGATTTGAAATAGCTCCACTGAAATTCCATCACCTCCACTAGCTTTGTTTGTAGTGATGCTGAGAATGATGAAGGTAAAAGGATAAGGGAATGCCAGAGGATGAGATTGTTAAATAGTATCACTGACTCAGTGAATATGAGTTTGAGCAAACTGGGAGATAGTGAAGGACAGGGAACCCTAGCATGCTGCAGTCCATAGGGTTGCAAAGAATGAGATATGACTTAGCGATCTAAAAACAACTCAGGGGAAATTTATGTGGCCAAGCATTCTAAAGGTTTTTCCTACAACGGATAGAATCAAATCCTCAGATTTTGTACCACAAACATTGAAAAACTCAAAGTTCACAAATAGCTAAACTGAGATAAGTATTCTTATAAGATAAATGTCATATGTGTTTTAAGTTTATTTGCCAAATGAATTCCTTTTCTGAAATGAAGGTAGACTCTAAAGTGCACAATGTTTAACCTTTTTGTGTACATATCCCCTACTTGTGTACACAGAGTAGCATTTTGTGATAATTACATACATACATATATATATGTATATGTATATATATATATATATATTCATTGAATGACAGTCCTTCTCAACTACATCCCATTTCTCCATCTACTAGTCTATTGATTTCAGATCTGTGTTGTATTAACAGAAATGGGTTTCGAGTGTATGGTCAAAACCCATACCTGATATTCCATCAGTGTTCTGGAAAAATCCAAGATCAAGTTTACGAATAGTGGCTAATCAAATATCAGTACTGTCTGTTATAGATTTATTGAAATGTTCCAGTATCTAAAGATGGTTTAATTAAGGAAAATAATAAACTGTTCAAAACCTATAAAATATGTAGAAATTAAAAGGATAGACTATCTCACTAATACAAAGATATGTTCATATACATTGAATTTGTCTTTATTCAGTCCTCCAATTTACGTAATTACATTAGTTCTGATGATGATGATGATGATGATGATGTCTCATTAGATTAAGATGACGAAATCATAGGCTAGAAGTAGTTGTTCTCCAAGTTATTATTAGGAAATAATGATATACTGGATGTTCTGAGCTTCAGTGTTGGCACAGGTGATCCTCATATGCTTAATAAGCAAAATCCTATTAAAAAAGACAGCTGGGTTAAGTGTTTGGCAGAGTATGTAGTTATAATACTATGCAATGGAAACATGAATTATTTCTGGTAATCACTATTAATGCTCAAGAAGCCAGAGCATATATTAGAATTTATATCTAGTAATAAGTATCTTCCTAAGGGGTAAAATTTGAGGACATCTTGGCTTTAGTTAATATGTTGGCGATGACTCCTGAGAGTCCCTTGGACAGCAAGGAGATCCAAGCAGTCCATCCTAAAGGAAATCAGTCCTGAATATTCATTGGAAGGACTGATGCTGAAGCTGAAACTCCAATACTTTGGCCACCTGATGCAAAGAACTGACTCTTTTGAAAAGACCCTTATGCTGGGAAAGATTGAAGGTGGGAGGAGAAGGGGACGACAGAGGATGAGATAGTTGGATGGCATCACTAACTCAATGGACATGAGTTTGAGTCAACTCCGGGAGTTGGTGATAGACAGCGAGGGCTGACATGCTGAGTCCATGGGGTTGCAAAGAGTTGGACATGACTGAGCGACTGAACTGAACCGAATATATTTATTATTTCATATCTCTGATACTTAAAGACACTATTTAAGCAGCAGGCATATATTCCTTTGGCAAATATATAGAGAAAAAATTAAACATAAATTGATCTTATCATATATCTCACTTAAACTAGTTTCTTACAGAGAAGGATCCATAGCCAGAGGACTAGGAAGCTCAATAAGGCCTGGCTTTAGAAGGTATTTCTGACTTAATTTTTACTTCTTGGAGTTTCTCTTATAGCAAAAAAAAGATAGCCTAATAAAGATTAATAGTGAGACTGAAGTGATGTAGCATGAATGATAATTTTAACTGAAAATAGTAAATATTCTCTGCTTGGGATTCAGTGGATTAAGAAATATTTCAAAGCTTTATTAACTTCAGTGGCTGTGCAGTATTTCTAACTAAATTTTTAGCATTTTTAATGTTACAGTGCCTTAAAAATGAGATTAATTATGTGCAATATGTGTAGAGTGAAAGATAACATGTTGAAGTTGTCTGTTATAGGTAGCTGTTCCCTAGCATCCTGTTCCTTATTGTACAGACTTAGTGCATTGAGTCACTTGAACTCTTGGTCCATTATTCTTCCTCCAAATCAGACCATGATTCTATACTAATCTCAGGGTACATGATGAGCTTAATTAATTTTGTTATAAAACACTTTGATTCCCAGGTTATATTATTTATTGAAAAATCCTTAAGAAGACTGGGGGAGGTGAGAATGGCAGATGGGAATAATAGAAAAATAAATCAAGAAACAAGAGAAGGTCCTTGTATGATCTGATAATAATTACAGTCCATGAGCTGAGAGTGTAATTTATTCAGCCCTCTGCCCTTGAGGTTGGGCACTGAGGTAAGAACTGAGTCTATTCTTTAACAACCTTCCTTATAAATTCATATGCGTGTATACACACACATGCACTCATACACACATACCCCAGAATGTCATATTTGTGCCAGTTTTACTGCACTGTTCTTTGACAGTTTTAACAATTCTTTGACAATGATATTGTTTTAATCTTACCCTTTGATTTATTCAAAGTAAAAACTATCTATTATGGAATTACATTAAGAAAGGAACTAACCTAAGTAACCTCACTGAGTCTCAAAATTCATACTGCTCTGTTTCAATGACAGCATAGTTGTTGTGTGGTGGACAATAGAACCAGACTCCCCAGGTATAAACCTCGATTCTCACTGAAAAGTCCAATGCCTAAAGGACAGCCAGGAACACAGTTTTAGTCAAAATTTGGCATATTAACTTCCTGCAATAAGATATAGTGCTATCATGGGGAAATTGGAGATATTTTGGGCAGAGGGAGTTAAGATAAGCCTGTCATAGGGTTTAGGGGTATGATGGGGCATTTGGACTGTGTTGATAAAAGCAGAGATCAACACTAGTTTGGGTAATACCAGGAAATTGAGGCAATTCTGTACATGTATGTTACTTTCTATATGGTACCTGGGAAAACAGTTTGAAGTTGTTTTTGATAAAGACAGAGTAACTAAGAGAGGAAGATATTTGGTCATTTTGAGGGTGCCTAGTGCCTGAGAATGTTGTCTTGGACTTCCCTGGTGACTCAGACGGTAAAGCGTCTGTCTACAATGCAGGAGACCCAGGTTCGATCCCTGGGTTGGGAAGATCCCCTGGAGAAGGAAATGGCAATCCACTCCAGGACTATTGCCTAGAAAATCCCATGGACAGAGGAGCCTGGTAGGCTACAGTCCATGGGGTGGCAAAGAGTCAGACACGACTGAGCGACTTCACTTCACTTCACTTCATTCATAGAGGGAGCTCATCTAGTGATGGTATTCTGTTAAATTGTTTCTGCTCAGCAGAAGAAACCACAACCTTTTCTTAGTTGCCAGATCAGATACCAGCTGTCAGCTCTCAGAGCTGATTTTAATTTTCTCCCTTATCACCTAATGGATGTTTATCTTGGGCAATTTATTTAAACACTCTAAACTTTCATTTTTTTGTGTGTAAAATAGGAATAATATAGCACTTCATCAAGCAGATTTTGACACTGTAATGTGATTTAAGATCGATTCATCAGTCCTAAAGGATTAAGGTGTTCAGGGAGCTTAAACAAAAAATTTAACTTTTTCTCCCCATTTATAATTTGCCTAGTGAGGATGTCAGAGAGCTCCTTGTGGTCTTCATTTTGGGTCCTAGTGGAAAGTCCTGCTATTTGGTATGGCAAAGGGAAAACCATAGTAGCAGGATTATTTAGCAGTTCATAAATTTTCTTTCAGAAAGAACATATCCACTCAAACTTCAGTGGCTAAAGAGCTATAAAGAACTTCAAGATGGCAGTGCAACACAACCCCAGTGGACTAGAATTGGGATAATGAACTGTTTGTGAACTGAACAGACACATTACCAAAACTGTGAGGCACTTACAACAGTGCCTGGAGTATAAGATGTGTTTCATATATGCTAGATATAACAATAATAAATAACACTATTATCTTCATTTTCCTTCCCTCCATAAGATTTCATAATAATGACTTACCTATCATATGTGAGTTTATTTTCAGATGAACTTTCCAGATGAAATAAACACTGGATTTTTAATATCAGTGTCTGTTAATGACATATGAAGCAATTTCTTAGTAACTTTATCGTGTTTGAATAGGTAGTTTGCAAGGGAACAATGCTAATGTATTTTTACACTAGATTATTTGTAAAGTTTGGTGAGTATTTGAAATTTAAAAGTTAGGGATAGTACATGGTCGATGCTTTTTTCTTTTTCTTTTTTTTTTGGCCTGTTTAGATTTTATTGGCTGGTAAAATTAAATAATCTGTATATCCATTATGAACCTGCCAAGTGGTACATTAGACTCATGTTATGCTGTGACTGTGAACACTAATTGAAAACATTACCATGGTGATTGCTATAGTAACATTTAAATTTGCATCAGTGCCAAGAAATCTTTATTGTTGATCTGATAGAGATTAATTCATAGTACATTCCAAGAATATAAATGAAATTTTCCTGGTATTTTCATTCATATGGGCTGAAAAAAGACATTGTGTATATGTTCTTAAAATAATAGATTTTAATAAAAATTGCTTAAATGCAATTTTCCATGTTTCATATATGATTTTATATTTTAATGATATCAGAGTACCTCATATAGTTTTCTTCCATAATATCACACTATATTTTCAGTTTGAAATATAAAAGAAATTAAGATACACTCTAAGTAATTCCATATACTAAATATTAAGCATTTTAAGTATTAAAGTATTTAATCCATCAACATATACTTCTAATCTCCTCTGCTCTGTGCAAGATAATTTAATATAAAGACAGGAAAAGCCTGTTCTGGTTTTGAATAATAGTCTGAAAAAAGAGAGTCATATGTAATTTAAAGATAGCTAAACTTAATTGAGCATTTTTCTAAGCTTTTTATGAGAATTAGCAACAAGTTCATGAGTATTAAGTTTTACAAATTAAGAAACTAAGACGCAGAGAGAAGTCAGTGTCTTACCTAAAGTTACACTCTGATAGCTAGTAGGTAAGCATAGCTTTCTGAAACAATTCCAATTTATGGTCCTAAAAATGCTTTATGTTAACTCCCTTCACTGAATATTATATTCTCATTGATATTGAAGCATCAAAAAGAAATCTCTTACCTTTACCAGATACAGTGAAAGAAATCTTACAAATTGGTAATAAATATTAATATTTAGTTAGCACTGTATTAGTTTCCTAGGGCTGTTGTAACAAAGCACAATAAACTGGGTAGCTTAAAGAAAAACTGAAATTTATTATTTTACAATTATGAAACTTAGCTATCTGAAGTCAGGGTATTTGTAGTTCTCTACTCTCTCCATAGACTCTAGTGGAGCATACTTCTTTATCTCTTCCAGCTTCTGGTAGGCTGTTTTGTGGCAGCACAATTCCAGTATTTATATCTGCCTTTCCAGGGCCCTTTTTTCTCTACATTAGTCTCTTTTCTTCTTATAATCCAGTCGTGATGGATTAAGGCCCACACTAATTCAGAATGACTCCATCTTAATTTGATTACATCTTCACAGACCCAATTTCCAAATAATTTCACATCCACAGGTGCCAGAGATGAGGACTTGAATATATCTTTTTGGTGAACACAATGCAACATGTAACAAGCACTCTCATAAGCAATCATCCAGACTGTTGACCAAATATTTCTGGATTTCTTTCTCCCAAATACATTGTTAGACTGTCCTCCTTCCTAACCTCTGAATTTAAACATAACCATGGAATTTGTTTTGCACATTAAAATATGAGTGCAAGTGAATGTTCCTCTTCTGTGTGCACAGCCTAGGGGCCAGCCTGAGAGGCCCTATGTTTCTTCTTCCTTCTCTTGGTAATCCTGGGGGCATGGAGATGGGACGTCCTTTGCCTCGGTTCCTGGTGACAAGGTTTATCACAACCTCCCAGGAAAACCACAGTGTTGTATATCTTGAGCAAGAATAAGCATCTGTCTCCAAGCCACCATTGAACAATGTGACTGGTTAATAAATATTTGCCAGAACTCATATGCTGTCCCAACAACATCATCATCAACAACAACAGCCCATGCAGTTTGTAACACTGACTTAAAGCCTGGCCATTCAGCAGTCAAGAAGGCCTTGTCAGAGTCTCAAAATGTAGAAATTCATTCCATACAGGGGTGTAATATTTGGCAAAACTATCACCTGTGATAACTTGGAAGGTAGATTCTGGGCCCAGTGAGCTTGTAGCCTGAGTGGAAAGGTGGAAAAACAGAGTATCAGTAGAGTGTACCTGTCATTATGGCTGTGTCAGCCAAGTACTATAAAAAACAGATAAATTCAGAGAGCTATTGCTTCCCTTGTGGCTCAGCTGGCAAAGAATCTGCCTGCAACACTGGAGACCTGGGTTCAAACCCTGGGTTAGGAAGAACCCCTGGAGAGGGGAAAGACTACCCACTCCAGTATTCTGGCCTAGAGAATTCCATAGACTAATGGAGTCGCAAAGAGTCGGGCACAACTGAGCAACTTTTACTTTTCAATGCCAGTTTCTTTGCAGGAAAAGGAGATGGCATGAATGGAGTACCAGCCGGTTGAGAAGAAGGTGCAAACTTTCATAAAAGAGATGTTCTTTCATAAAAGGGAAATAATATTTTGTGTGAAAATGGCTGATTAAAACTTTATAGCAAAAGCAAATCAAGAGAATGGTCATACATCTATTTTTTAAACTTCTGAATTAATTATATAAGCAAATGTTGGGCTGTACCCTACAAACCTAGAAGGCCTGTACTTGCCCAGCTTTAACACCAAAGAAAGCCCAGAGGCAGCATCAGAGACATCAGCCATTTAATGGATGAGGGATCTTAAATGCCTGAACCAAGGTCCTGATGCCACAACTCACCGTATGTGGCAGATGGAGGGTAGGACATGATGGCAGTCTTCACACCAGAGTGGAAAGGGGAGATTGCCAGTTATAGGGGGAGTTGAGGGCAGTTTGGCGAAACCAAAAAAGAGGCATGCCCCTCATCACCCATTTAATAGTCCATCATGGTGGAGATGTTATGATCTAAAGCTAGAACCAACATTCATTATCTGGGCCCTGGAGTATGTAGGAAGGTCAGTCATGTGAGTGCAATGTAAGTGAAACAGGCATTGGTCTAGCTGAGGATGTATAGAGAGCAAGAGAACAGACATTTTGTGTGGCTTGACTCTACGGCAAAAGATTCAGGACCCAATTAAGTGTTTGGTTCCCAATAAATCCTTTTACTTGGACAAAATTTTTCATGTTAAAGACACTAAGACTGTGGCTTGTCCCGTAAAACCCAACAAGATTAAACAAACTAAAATCAAGTAGACAAATAACAAGAAATGTGAAACAATAAAAATAATAAATAAGTATAGAAAATCTAATTGTGTATAGACAGAAAATACCCTATGGAGTGTCTCTTGGCACATGAAATTGAAAGGAGCCAAATAGAAAAAGACCATTTAGTTTTTAATAGTTGTACTGCCCCAAACCAGCAACCCAGGCCAAAAAACCCAGATCTCATTGTTAAAATGATCTTTAGACTATCAATCCCCATGGTCCATAAGCTCACTAAGAATTTTTTTTAATTTTCAAGGTCCAGGAGTTTTCTTAAGATGTGGTCAGTGAGGTCAATGAATATGAAAGAATTCTGGAAGGTGAAGAGCTGCAAAGAACAGTGTACAAGGGATACGATCTCAGGAATCAGACCTGAAGAATGCTGTCTAATAATGGCCTGATTCTCCCACTGCCAGGATAGTAGGACATGCAAACATGATTTCAAAAGTGCCATGGCTTTCAGAAGAAACAAACAAACAAACAAACATTTATTATGTTTGTATTGCCCCTGTGTCACCACTATTTATTGCATGTGTGGGGAACAGATATCCTATTTTAGTTCATAGGTCTTGGGTCATGAGGCATTTCATCCGGACTTGGTGTACAGACTGTCTCCCTCAATTTGAACTTGATGACAAGTCTGTATATGACCCATAAGCTGTATTTTTGAATATTTTTTCTCCAGAAGGAAGAATCAGCCTTACATTTGGTAGCTAGGGCTTTAATCATAATGATTATCCTTGTTACTTACCAAATATTTCTGAGTGTTTTGTAGGAAGGCATTTCACCAATACTTTTGAAGTTAGACAAAGTAACCTGATTTGGTCAATGATAAGTAAATGGAATTAATGTGTGCCAATACTAGGTGGAAATTTTAAGAGACTGAATGCAAAGTTAGTTTTTTCCTACCTCGGCAAAAGTGGAATCAGAGATTGGAACAGGTCTCCTTCAGCCTGAAATTCTGATAAAACTGAGGTAGAACAACCTTCACTAACTGAATGATGATAAAATGCTGAGTGTATGTGAGGTACATATTATTATTTTACTATAATGTTATCACTGTTTTAACTAGCCCATTCAAACTAGTAGTGAGGCACTATTCCATTTAATTGATGTGTATCAACTAATGTAACACAAAATACTAAAAAAATGATAATACAACTTTCAAACTAGGGCAATCAGGGAACTAATGACTAAATAACACATTCAGGATCAACTAGCTAGAACTTGAAACCAGGCATTTGTGCTTCAGAGGCCATGTCCTCAAATAATGAGACCTGTTACAGTCTGAGTCTTAACATTTGAACAGTTTTCAGGGTTGACTCTACAGAAACATAAAATCATTGTAGGTATTAGGACATTTGCAAATATATTCATCAGGAAGAAAGATTGTAGCACCTTCTAGTAATTAAAAGCTAGACCAGTTGAATTTTTTTCATATTTAGAGACCATTAGAATAATCCAGGTAAAATGTAATCTGCATTTACTAATAAAAGCATTGCAAAATATTAATTGTACAGTGAAGATTGTGATTTCAATTCAATGGACAGCTTCCAGTCCCCATATTTTTGATCACGTTGCTTGATGTCATTACCTTCTCCCTCATATGCTTTCCTCTCTGGGCTACAAGAACCTCTCTCCACCCATGCTCAGTTTCTCTGTCCTCTTCTTCTATACTCTCCCCGCTTATTTCTCTCAGATAGACACAGCTGAAACAAACCAGGCACACTATTGCCAACTCATTGGAAAAGACCCTGATGTTGGGAAAGACTGAGGGCAGGAGGAGAAAGGAGTGACAGAGGATGAGATTGTTGGATGGGATCATCAACAAAATGGATGTGAATTTGAGCAAACTCTGGGAGATAGTGAAAGATATGGAAGCCTGGGTGCTGTAGTCCACAGGGTCACAAAAAGTTGGGCATGATTTAGCGCCTGAGTAACAACAAAATTGCTATAGGACCTTTGATTTGGCTGTTACTATGATTGGGCTTCCCAGGGGGCTCTAGTGGTAAAGAACCTGCCTGTTAATGCAGGAGACATAAGAGATGCAGGTTTCATCCTGAGGCAGAAAGATCCCCTGGAGTATGAAATGGCAACCCACTCTGGTATTCTTGCCTGAAGAATCCCATGGACAGAGGATCCTTGTAGGCTACAGTCCATAGGTTGCAAAGAGTCGGACACGACTGAAGCAACTTTGCATGCACATGTACGTGCATGATTGAAAGAACATCTCCCACATATCTAATTGGATATTTTCCATTTCTTCAAATATTTACTCAAATAATGATTTCTTAATAAGACCAACCTGGAATATCACTTCCCTTCCCTTGCCCAGCCTCTATATTCTTATCCCACTGTATTGCTCTAAGTTTTTTTCAATAGTTCTGAATGCTTTCTATCTACTATATGTTATTCACATTCATTGTGTTTATTGGAGAGTGTTTGTCACTTTCTGTATGCTTTTGTTTGCCACAAGCACCTGAATCATGCTCTATGCCTGCCAACAGTAGGCACCAGTCAATATTTGAAGAATAGGTGAATGGATTACTTCTAACATGCTAAAGGCTCATTCAGACCAATTGTGTAGGTAGCTCCTTAGAATCAGTATTGTAACTGAGACTTGGATTTGGATATGGGTGTTGAATTGAAAATGTGCTTCTCAGGAGGAAAGTATAAGGACGGAACAAAGCAAGAGAGAGAAAGAAAAAGAAGACAACTTCCTAGCCTGATAGTCCTCATCAGTCCAGAAGAATTCTCAGAAGGGAGCAGCAGTAGGCAGTTAGTAGCCAGACATCACAGCAGCTGTCTGGTAGGTAGATTGGTATGGTCGATGAGATCTGCATGGAACACAGTAGAATTTACCTCTATAGATTCCAGATTAGCACTTATAGTAAACCGTGGATGTGCTTATGCCTGTAAAATAGTTAATGTGATAGTTTACAAGGACCCTCTAAAACCTCATATTTTAAGTTTTCTAGACAAATGCATACTGTTTTATTGCATATTAATATGATATAATTATATAATGACCTAATCAATAGGCCAGTTTGAATGAAAGAGTTTAATTAACACAGATCGACTATGTTTCAAGGTTTCTTTATGCACATGATTTTATACATTCTGTTAAGATAGACTTATGATTCCTATTATAGATATGATGAAAATAGACTAGTTAATAAATTCCTCTATGCTTAGGATATTAACCCATATCCCTCTTCATAATTGCTGTTTATTCTACTCTTCTGCCTACATCTGTAATGTCAATGTAAATACTATTTTTTTTTCAAATTTTAAGTCCCTGTTACTTTAAAATATGGAGTCCATACATTTAAACTAGGAAACATTACATTACTATCCATACTAATTTCTTACTGAAGTTTAACATATCCCAAATTTGTGTTTATAGGTATCAATCTACAGAAGTTTTAGAGGTATCTGTGACTTTATCATAAGTAGAAATAAAATAAGTTTCTAAATATCATGTTTGCTCATTTTTTCTTTGTAAACTTTGGAACCAGTCAGATCTGCTACTAGGTCTTATTATTCATTGTATTACTTAAGAAGTATATGCCTTATTTTAGCATATATGTGGTGCATGTGCTCAATTTTGTCTGATTCTTTGCTACCCTCATGGACTGTAACCTGCCAGGTTCCCCTGTTCATGGAATTTTCCAGGCAAGAATACTGGAGTTGGTTGCCATTAGCTACCCCAGTGGATCTTCCTGATGCAGGGATTGAATCTGTGTCTCCTGCATTGCCAGGCAGACTCTTTACCACTGGCACAACTGAGGAAGCCATATTTTATAATAATGTTTTTAAAAATAGATTAATAGTTGTATTTTAATAAAATTAATCTCCATTTTAATACTATACATCTTATTTCTTAATTCATGCATTAAACTATTGTTATCAGATTGATAGAAAGATTCATGAAACAAAGAAGTTAAAATTCCTGTTTAAAATCCATGTATGTGTATTAAGTCACTTCAGTCATGTCTGAATCTTTGAGACTCCATGGACTGTCACCTGCCAGGCTCCTCAGTCCATGGGGATTCTCCAGTCAAGAATACTGGAGTAGGTTGCTATGCCCTCCTCCAACTGATCTTCGTACCCAGGAATCGAACCTAGGTGTCCGACATTGCAGGCAGATTCTTTACAGTCTGAATCTTTACCTGGCAGAGCCCTTAAAATCCATAATATATACTTTTTGATTAAACTATTAACTTCCCATCTGTATCTGTATATGGAAATTAGTATAAGTGCTTGCATATTTGTTTTGTAATTTGTTCTTCCGTAACTACTTAATTTTCCCTTCACTCCTCTGTACTTCAAAGCATATCCCACCATCCACTTGATCCTGGAATCTCCTCCTCTACCCTAAGACATAAGCTGGCCAGCAGTTTGGTGTGAACTATTGCTTTCTAGAGCTAATTTGGCAGAAAAGCTGTGTAAAATCAAATATAGTTTTAAACATGGACACTTTTTAACACTGTGCTATTTCTTAAATGAAAAATACTTAGTGAGACAAGTATATGTGAGACACTTATTAACTTACCTCTGTCAGGTTCTGATGTTCATTTTGACACTGGAAGCTAACATGAAACCACCAGTAGAAAATTCATTTACACCTTTCTCCACTGATTAAACATTTGAAATATAGAATTTTATTTCATTTTCCTGATTAAATGTTATTCAATAAATCACTTGTAATCTCAGTAACCTCTTCAGATATGTGTCATAAGCACATTTGCTCATGTTATATATGTAAAACATATTCTTGGAATATAAACTTAGAATATAAATTCCACCTGATGAGAAGAACTGACTCGTTGGGAAAGACCCTGATGCTGGACAAGATTGAAAGCAGGAAGAGAAGCGGAAAACAGAAAATGAAATAGTTGGATGCCATCACCAACTTGATGGACATGAGTTTGAGCAAGCTCTGAGAGTTGGCTATGGACAGGGAAGCCTGGCAGGCTGCAGTCCGTGGGGTCACAAACATTCCAATATGACTAAGCGAATGAACTGAACTGAACTGAAACTCCTTAAGGAATCTGCAGTTCTGTTCACCTAGAAAAATGCCTAGAAAAAGAGTAGGCACTTTGTACATATTTGGTGAAAGAATTACTAAGTGGATTTTTTGATGACTTCATGTATGATCTCATATTACATGTAAGTTGTACTCTTAGACAATTACTTCATTCTTACCTTTTCCCCAGTGTTTCTGTCAGGATATTTTCAGGAAACAACATACTGAATGAATGTGAAGTATTTAAAAGGTTTGTTGTTGTTTTTGCTTAGTTGCTAAGTCATGTCCAGTTTTGTGGACTCCCCATGGACTATTGCCTGACAGGCTCCTCTGTCTAAGGGATTTCCCAGGCAAGAATACTGAAATGGGTAGCCATATCCTTCTCCAGAGGATATTATCAACCCAGGGATCGAACTCCACCTCCTTCACAGCAGGCAAATTTTTTACCACTAAGCCACAAGGGAAGCCCCAAAAGATGGCATGGGTAGGGTTAAAGGAATTGACTGGGGATGGTGTAATGTTTGAACTGTGGTGTTGGAAAAGACTCGAGAGTCACTTGGACTGCAAGGAGATCAAACCAGTCAATCCTAACGGAAATCAGTCCTGAATATTTATCAGAAGGACTGATACTGAAGCTGAAGTTCCAATACTTTGGCCACCTGATGCAAATAATTGACTCATTGGTAAAGACCCTGATGCTGGGAAAAGGCAGGAAGAGAAAGGGATGACAGAGGATAAGATGGTTGGATGGCATCACCAACTCATAGGACATGAATTTGAGTTGTTGATGGATGGGAAGCCTGGCATGCTGCATGCAGTCCATGGGGTCACAAAGAGTCAGACACAGCTGAGTGACTGAACTGACTTAACTGAAAGTGTCAGGTGTGTGTGTGTGTGTTTGTGTGTGTCTGTGTGTGCGTGTGCATATACATACACATGCATGTCTGTGTTATTTTAAGCACTGACTCGCTTTTTGGCTTCCTTGGTGGCTCAGGCAGTAAAGAATCTACTTGCAATGTGGGAAACTCGGGCTGAGTTCCTGGGTCAGGAAGATCCCCTGAAAAATGGCATAACTACCCACTCCAGTATTCTTGTCAGGAAAAACCCATGGACAGAGGAGTCTGGCAGGGTTATAGTTCATGGAGTCACAAAAAGTACGACAGGACTGAGCAACTAACACTACCACTCACTGGCACTACGAAAGGCTTATCTTGTGTGTTTCCTTGGCTAGTTCTATAATCAGACATTTCTCCAAGAAGCCCCAGTTCCTTTAATTTGGAATGGCATTAGAAACTAAGATCAGTATACTAGGTGAGTTCATTGGTACTATATAGTATTGTTGGCAAGCCATCTCAACTAATAAAGTAAATAAATATACATGTAATTTATATGTGTAACCCATATCTATAAATATTTCAATATATAAGCATCTGTGATTACATTAAAGTACATAAGTTTTCACTGATGTCTCCAATTTTAATCTGTTAGCACATGGATCATGCTGTCCTCCTTTCCTTCGTTGTTTAGTCACTAAGTCATGGTTGACTCTCTGTGACCCCATGGACTACAGCACACAGGACTCCTCTGTCTTTCACTGTCTCCGGGAGTTTGCTCAAATTCACACCCATTGAGTTGGGGATGCTATCCAACTATCTCATCCTCTGCCTATCCCCCACCCCTCCTTTTGCTGTCTATCTTTCCCAGCATCAAGGTCTTTTCTAATGAGTTGATTCTTCCCATCACATGGCCAAAGTATTAGAGCTTCAGGATCAGTTTTTCTGGTGAATATTCAGGGTTGATTTCCTTTTGAATTGACTGGTTTGATCTCCCTGAAGTCCAAGGGACCCGTTTCCTTGTTTATCTGTAAATTCTCACAACAGCAGTAAGAAATGTGACTTCCAATATCTGCCATCCAATTACTTAATTGTTCAATTTCAGTATATATATACAGCAGCATAATTCTTAACCTATATTCTTGGAAGAAACAAACTTATTGGCTATAAGGCAATGCATATGTTCGGTTTCTTCCCATTTAGTCTTAGAGACTCATTCCCAAAGTTGTTTAGAGCAGCACCTTTCTCTCCCTTCCGCCACACTTCACTCAGGTGGTTTCATACTATTTTAATGTTAGATTCTCTTGTAGTAGCCTGCATTCCTTCTTGGATTCAACCTCTGCTGTTTTCAATTCCTAAGTGATTTTTTTCAAGTGCATAAATTAAAGCTGACTATTTGAGTAAAGTTTCATGGGTTTTTGACAGATGTATAATGTCACATAGGCCACTGTTGTAGTATCATACAGAAGTCGCTGTTCAAAAGTTCCCCTTTGTACACATATTCATCCTTATTATCTTCCTCCCAAACCGCTGCAACCACTGCTTTTTCTACTGTGTCTGTAGTTTTGCCTTTTCCAGACTGTCATTCAGTTTTAATGATTCAATATTTTCAAACTTGAATGCTACATTTTAACATTTCACTTATCACAAGGCATCTGTTTTCTCAATTTTTTGCAAGTGACTTGATAGCTCATTTCTTTTTGCCCCTGAATAATATTATATAAGTATATCCCAATTTGTTTACCCATTCACCTACATTTTGTGCCAGTCTGAGCCTACTGATAAGCAATGTCATTGTAAAACACTCTCAGCACCAAAACTCAAAAAACTTTGGAAAAAAAGAAAAAAGCCCAAAGGTTTATTCTCACAACTCCTGGAAAGCACATGGCATGCCTGAGTGCACATATCTGTTTCCTGGAGAGGAGGATTTGGGGGAGAAAGAGATATACACACACACATATACAGAGGCAGAGAGAGCAAGAGTAAGTTAGCTAGCCCGTGCATAGTTCTGGAGTTCCACTTTTACTAGTATGGACAGTGAGGGCCTAGGGCTTCTCATTCTTTACTGGTGAATTAAAAATGTAACAGCAGAAATTTAAAGGGCAAGAAGAGAAAAACAAGTGGCTCACAGATTGTAAGAAGTGTTGAGTTTGGTGACTTTTAACTTCTATACGAGCATAATTATTCTTTCCTATGGAAAGCCTTCTCTTTATCTAATTTCCTGCATTTCATAGATCCACTGTTGCTCTTTGTTTTTTATTCTTCCCTCAGGTGAAAGTGTTGTTGTATGTGTTTATGCTAATTAAATGGTGTGCATTTCTCTTAGTCTTAATACAGTCCAATTTTATGCTGAATGTTATGTCATTTTGCCGCACCAACTTGAAAGTCTTTTTGTCCAGTTTCGAGTGTTTAAGAACACAGAAACAAAAACTGCCCCTCTTTGTGATAGCAAATTCCAATAACACCTTACTAGCCAAATTTCTTAAACAAGTTGTAAACATGACTGTCTCTTAACAGTTTTCCCATCTCTGACCCTGACTAAAATGATTCACTTGTAAGGCAGGTCCCCCAATTAAAATATGTCCAAAATAACACCCCCTAACATGTCCCTTTTTTCTTTATCTTGTTATATTATAGGGGGTACCTCAACCGAACAGATACGGTAGTATCTTGGCCAACTACAAAGGGGGCATCTGTAATAGAAGGTCACATGTAAGTTTCAATCTTTTTGATCCCATTTCAGTTCAGTTCAGTCACTCAGTCATGTCCGACTCTTTGCAACCCCATGAATCGCAGCATACCAGGCCTCCCTGTCTATCACCAACTCCCGGAGTTCACTCAGATTCACGTCCATCGAGTCAGTGATGCCATCTAGTCATTTCATCCTCTGTCGTCCCCTTCTCCTCCTGCCCCCAATCCCTCCCAGCATCAGGGTCTTTTCCAATGAGTCAGCTCTTCGCATGAGGTGGCCAAAGTACTGGAGTTTCAGCTTTAGCATCATTCTTCCAAAGAAATCCCAGGGCTGATCTCCTTCAGAATGGGATGGTTGGATCTCCTTGCAGTCCAAGGGATTCTCGAGTCTTCTCCAACACCACAGTTCAAAAGCATCAATTCTTCAGCCCATTTAGGGGACTGATATTGGGGAAAAATTTCCTTGCCTATTTCCTTTTGTTTGAAAGTTGATGTGTTTTCCAGAAATCATAGAGTCATCCGTTATCAGTTATTTTTTAATCTAGAACATTATTCTTACAGACAGAGTTTCTCTTAGATTCTGACAATAGATTGTTTATATGTCTTCAGATTTTATAATCCTCTATCTCCCTATTCAATAGATCCTTGATTACAAGACTTACAACGCATAATTTTGATGTCTATTCACATTCATAGTATTGATTCTTTGTACATGCATCATTTAACTAGCTAAACTGTTAGACTTATCTCACCAAACAGCATAATAAACTACAATAGTGTGTTGGAAAGATCACTAGCCAAGCAAAAAACAACATATGTATGCCATTTGCCAAATCCACAGAGTAACTGGGTAATCAGAAATATTAACAGTTTTCTTTCTCTCCAAACCTTATATGTCTCATCTGGAAAAGGATTCAGAATATATGACCATAACCCAGAGGTTTATTTGTTGTTTCCTTTGTTTGTTTGTTTTTCTTTAGATGAATATGTAAATGTGTGTGGAGGTAGGTTATTGACTACAAATCTTAAAATAAGATACTACAATCAATCATATACACTTGTTTTGTGTGTACATTTTATCTCAGAAACTTTGCCTGAAAAATATGGTTGGAAATTTGAAAATACTTTGAGTTAAGGATAAGAAATAATGATATAATTAAAATCTGGCTGGTAATTTTATATGATGAACATCCTACCTAATTACAATAATTTACATTTTTTCTTGGTTCACAAATAGCCAACAGTCATTTTTGTCAAATGCAATTGAAATATAATTAAGAGAACAAGGGAATGATAATAAAATAATTTTCAGTTTTTAAAGTTAACAACATTCAAGTCAATTCCTTGATTACAAAATCAAGATTAAACCAAACTTAAAACATTATACTTCATAATACATCTGATGTTTTTATTTATCAACAAAAATGTGATTAAAATGCAGAGCATTTTAGGCTGATAGAGATAATTAACCATAGCAAAATTTAGTAGTCAGCTTGTTGCTATTGAATAAATAAAGGCTATGAAGATTTTTTAATAAACCCTATGGGATAAGAGCTTGCTAAATTTAAAAACAAATACAACAGAACCCTTTATGATGTGCACTATTGTTCAAGAGCTGAGGAATGTACAGATGTTAAATTGGCCACACAAGGGGGTACATTAATTTTTCCTAAAGGTGAATGAATTATACTTAGAATCATGAGGAAAATAAAGAAGATATTTAATAAAAGGGCTTCACTGTTCAAACAGTCTATAATTTATACCAATCACTTTGTGAAGTTCATGCTTAATCCCATGTTATGCAAACTTTTATGAATATCAGTCTTACTTCACTGCACCTTGAGTTTTACTTGTTAGAAAAAACACTAGAACTCTTTTTTTAAAGACTTTTTCCCCCAGAACCCTTTTAAAAAGCACGTTTCCTCCCAGTTAATCTCTTTCCATATCTTTATTAGATACTTATGCAATCAGATATCATCAATCTCATATTTGATCACAGGCTCAAATGAGGATTATCCAATTTAGGCATGAATCAACTAATCAGTTAATTTTACAAATACATATTAAGTACCTATGGTATGTCAATAATTGTTTCATGCAGGACACAAAATATCCCACAACCATCCATTATAACTAGAGGAAACTGTCAATAAACATATAATCTACTAAATGAAATATATAATTAAAATCATTGTAAATTATATGAAAGAAATATGGATGGTATGAAAGAAATCAATAGAGACTGAAGTTGGCTAAGCTATTTTTGAAAAGGTTACTTTGGAAGATTTTGAAAGAAAACAAAATATGACATAGAAATTGAAAATAATGAGGAGTCGACTATGGATGAACCAGGTAACATTGTTCAAGGTCAGAGTCTGAGTAAGGAAAAACCTTGATTTATGCAAGCATTTAAAGATCATAAAGGAGGCCTCCAGGTAAGTTGCATAGGCAGTAATATTACTTTACAGCAGAACAATTAATATCAGAAGCACTGATATCAGTACAACAGAATTCAAATCCTAGACCTTTTTACTTTCCCACACATGCCTCACTTTCTGTGATATTAACAAGTTACTTCAGTTCCAGTTTACCCGTCTTTCTCGTATGGTCATACTTTCCTTGTAATATGGTTATGAGGAGAATTTTAGAAACTGTGTTTGAAAAAAGACTTAGCACAGTGCCTACAACACAGAAGGCGAGTTGGAATAAATGTAAGTTGCCAGCATCACAGATGTTAAGTAGTCTATTTCGGGAGCAGTAGAGCCCAACTGCAAGTGAATGCCTAGTTTTAGTTTTCAGTCTTTCTGTTGCTATTTATGTGAACTTGTGCAGTCAGTTAAACTCTCTGTGCCTCAGTTTCCTTACAATATGAAAACTATGAGGAGCTATAGAAGACTTTAGTTTAAAAGGTTGCCATAAATATATAAACTATATAAAGTCAGTAGACCAGTGAATAACTTTGCTTCCTATTATTATGTTGAAATGTTAGTAGTAGCAGTTAAAAAAAAAAAAAAGATTTCATTTGACCAAGAATAAGGAGAAAAATGAAACAATTTTTCTAATGAATCTTCCCCCAGCCCCCGATATAAATGCCACTCCAAGTGGCTCAAGATTTTGTTCAATCATTTGCCTGGTTCACAAACTAATAATCTAGGAATTATGATTTATTTCTCCTTTGTTTAAGACTTTATAATCAATACAAGGACTGATGCTGAAGCTGAAACTCTAATACTTTGGCCACCTGATATGAAAAACTGACTCATTGGAAAAGACCCTGAAGCTGGGAAAGACTGAAGGCAGGAGGAGAAGGGGATGAGAGGATGAGATAGTTGGATGGCATCACTGATTCAATGGACATGAGTTTAAGCAGGCTCTGGGAGTTGATGATGGACAAGGAAGCCTGGCGTGCTGCAGCCTGTGGGGTTGCAATGAGTCAGCCATGACTGAGCAACTGAACTGAAATAAATCAATGCAATCAACATTCTCTGTTGAATATTGACTATGAAGATTTTACTCTGATCTTTGGTTCCCCAGAAACAGGCAAGGATTTGGGTGCAAGTGATTGGTTAACAGATTGCTTCCAGGTCAGGAAGTGTGGGAGAGAGTGGGAAAACAAGACAAGAAAAATAATCTAAGTGAGGGTGTTATTTCAGTCAGTCCAGGCTCAGCATGATTCTTTAGGGGAACTGTAGGATGCAAATAACATGTTGATTTTTAGCATTTCTGCACCTGTTAAACAGTAGCTCAGGGATTCCATGAGAGACACTTGTAAACTTGCAGGCACTTTAGGCTCCCTGTGCCTGTGGGCAAAGTGGCTCCAGTAACCAAGGGAAGTCCTTCAAAGAGAGTAGCAGGTGCAGGCCATTAGAAGCAAAGCATACAAAAATTGCAGTGCATGTAGTGTGTGTATGTGGCCATATTAAAGAATCAAAGGAAATCTGAGCAGAGATTGTGTCCACTTCAAACCACTTCTCTGTGAGCCATCATCATCACTTTCTGGATTACAGTGATAGACTGTCTCGCCAAATCCAATTTCCCTGTTTCCCAATCTGTAGCCAAATTGGTCTTTTCTAAGCATGGCATGTTAAAGCTTTTCAAGTACTTTCCATTTTGCACTGAAATGAAAGCAAATTTCTTACGATAGATTATAGAGACCTATGGAATGCTGGCCTTGGCCTAAGTCTTTGGCTCCATCTAATACAACTGAACTTTTCAGCTTAAAGACTTACATGCCACCTAAAGTGGATATCACAGAACAAACAACAGGAAATGAAGACTGCTCTTCAGTTTCTCATGGAAATCTCCCAGTGGGAAGAAGACAGAGTACCCAGTGTAGTCTACTAAGGAAGTGTGATTATTTATCAAAAAGTGAGTTAACAGCTATTCTTAAGATTCTCTGGCTGCTCATTTTCTACCACACCATCCCTGATAAAGGACTTCCCTGGTGACTCAGACAGTAAAACATCTGCCTACAATGTGGGAGACCCAGGTTCAATCTCTGGGAAGATGTCCTGGAGAAGGAAATGGCAACCCACTCCAGTGTTCTTGCCTGGAAAATCTCATAGATGCAAGAGCCTGGTAGGCTGCAATCCATGAGGTTGCCAAGAGTTGGACACGACTGAATGACTTCACTTTCACTTTCATCTCTGATAAATAAAATGTGGGGCATATTCTAAACTATTGACCATTAGATACTTTTCATTATGTGTTTTGCATGTATTATTTGCTGTTGTACTCTTCTTAAATTTCACAGTTTTATGGGTTGTGGTTAAATCTCCCAGTTTTCAGTAGTTTACAAGATATGTAAAGTCAACAGGAATGATCAATGAACAATCTATAATGAGGTTGTTGATAGAAGTAATAAACAATCTATTGTAAGGAAAAACAAAGGGTTTTCTTTGAGCCAGACGGAGCACAAGAGCTCCAGAGACACTGAATCAAGAACTTGAATATTGTTTTGCTGGACTACAAAATGGTGATGACTGATAAAGGCAAAAACCTTTATGCATTAAAAATTACATAAACTGCTCATCAAGAACTAGCAGTGGAGCTACAAGAAGTAAGGATACTTGTTAAGCAAGGATAAGTTGGTGTCCAAAATGGTTGCAGAGTTAAAAGGGAAGACCTTGAAACCATAATGTTGCAGCTACTAATGGATGTTAATTTGAGAGCGACTGGTGTTGTTGAATCTGAATCAGGAAATTCAAGTTCTTGGTGATGCAGGGACATGTCTGAAACTATGTCCATTTTGGGTGACTAAACCACAATTACTCCATTTTGGTTTTCAAATGTACTCTCTTCTTAAATGGTTAAAACGGATTTGTAATGTATGTTCAATAGATCACAGATAGGCTTTTCTAATTAGCGTAAAGTTCAACTTAAGTCAGGTATAAGCCAGAATGACTTTCTCATACCTCAATAAGTGAAAATTTCTCCCATCAATAATAATTATCACCACCCATGCTTTCAGATTAAAAAATAATAACATGACTTTGATTTCTCTCATTCTGAGTGTGTAGATTTGTGGTTACATATGTGTATTTTGTTAAGTAATAATTTTTTTAATAATAGGTATGGAAATTAGAGTACATATAGGTGGACAAGGTCTGTACCATAGCAAGTATCCATTCTTTATTATATTGGTATACATTGGGAGCAAACCTCGTTGACTGATAACAAAAACACTAACATGTTGGGGAATTGTATGCTAGCACTGTGCTGATATACTATAAACTACATGTATTATGTAAAAATTAGTTTAAAGCTGAGAATCTAAAAACTAGCTCCAACATGTACTACCCATATGAATTTTGTCAAATTACTTAATTCTTCACACTTCAGTGTTCTCATAGGTATATGCTACTGTAAAAATTTAATCTTTTTATTATAAACAGCTATGACTTTGTGATAAATGTTCAAAATGAAATAAATAACATTACTTTATGAGGCAGGTACTGATTATTTTCCTTTAATAAAAGAATTAATTGAGACCTCATGATGCAGGTAAGTATCCAAAAGTCTCAGATAATAAGATATAAGCCAAGCCTGAGGGCTATATATGACTTTTATGACTTGATAAGTAAGTAAGTGAAGTCGCTCAGTCGTGTCCGACCCTTTGCAACCCCATGGACTGTAGCCTACCAGGCTTCTCTGTCCATGGGATTTTCCAGGCAAGAGTACTGGAGTGGATTGCCATTTCCTTCTCCAGGAGAGGATCTTTCCAACTCAGGGATCGAACCCGGGTCTCCCGCAGTGTAGACAGACACTTTACCACCTGAGCAACCAGGGAAGTCTTAATAACTGCAACTAAATCCACAGGTACATAGTCTAGCACTGGACATCTGGCCGAGGCCGGGTAAATTAGAGCCATTTCTAGGATTTTTTTTTTTTTTTTTTTTTAAACTCAAAATAGAAAAAACTATCAGTTGTTTTCTCAATTGGAAGATATTGAATCTGAAATTCATGTGCTTGCAGATTTCATCAGGTTGAGAAGCCTTAGGTTGAAGCCAGAGAAGAGTGAGAGACAGAGAGAGAGAGAAGGGAAAAAAAGAACTCCAGTACCCAAGGCCCTAATTCTCAGTTTTCATGAGCAGGAAGTGCCCAGTTGCTTCTCTACCCCTTTCATCATCTCCTTTCCACACTTGATTTTATAATCTAATGAATTATTTATTTACTTTTGCCTGTACTAGTTTGAGATGGGTTTTTTTTTTGCTTATCAAATCATTATAATCAGTAACAACATCTCAAATGTTCTAGATTATATATGTCTCAAATTAAAACAAAATACTAATAGATAAAATTAATTTTGAAATACCAAAACATTTCAAAATTCTGGATTAAATTATCTCATAGGTAAAACTGCCTATCTAATTTTGTAATACCAACTTTGTATTTTCCTTTTTGTTATGATTATTATTTGAAATAAATGTGTTTTTTTACAATATCAAACAGGATATTATAAATGAACAGGAGGAGAGCACATTCTCCTTACTTACTCAACTCATGGTTGGGAAAAAAGTTATTGATTGTAAAGGGTCAACCTTACAATGCTAAGTAATTAAAGGCACAATCCAAAGTATATTTGGTATCATTTAATTTGCCTTGAGGCAACATCTCAACATGTTACAGAAGAAAAAGAGAAGAGAAAGGAGAGAAAGAGGTGATGGAGGAGAAACAGCTTATAAAATTTGGTTTAGGTTGTGGACAGAAAATAGTGTTCTTGTTCACATATATTTATATATTAATAAATATTCAACTTTCTTTGGTCTTGAGGACTTTAGGAACTCAATATGATCTTTGGTGTATTATAGAGCTTACTTTTTTCAAAATAATGAATATTTTAAAATATGAATATATTCACATTTACATGTCATAATACAGTAGTAGTAATTCAGCTGTTTTCTGTTTATTTTTTCTATACACTTCTCCTTTACTATCAATATGTCTTAAATGATAATCCATTGATGTATATCCAAATATATGTCAATAATATAAATAATACATCTAAATAATATTCAGAAAAGTTTTGCAGGTTACAGGTTATATGAAAAAGAAACACAGTCTAATAAACTATTTTTCTCCTACTACTTTTCAGGAAAAAAAGGACAGTACATTGAATCTGCTTTCCTGCTGAAGCCACAGATAATGAGGACTTATCATTGCCTATCACTATTCATCTGGACCTATATGTATCATACAACTGATGCTATCCCATTTCAAGAAAAAGGTAACAGTGATTTACCAAGTGGAAGGATAGTGGGTTTGACACAAGATGATGGTAAAATGCTACATCGCACCAAGCGTGGCTGGATGTGGAATCAGTTCTTCTTGTTGGAAGAGTATACAGGTACAGACACACAATACGTAGGCAAGGTAAGAGTTTTTATATGATAAGTCTAGAAGTTGAAAGTAATAGCTATTTTTTACATCAAATTTCCATCTCACTAATAATTATAGTATTTGACTAATGGCAATATCCAGAGGTATCATGTTGTCAATTCATTCAGTAGGATAATGTGGGGAATGCGATTTATTCAGGTAGTTAGATTAGGTCAGTATTTATAGTAAGCCTCAAAGAATAAACTATTTGTGGACTTAATTCACTATTAATCAGCTAGATATGATATACTTTCATGTGCATGTATCTAAAAGATTTTTTAAAAATTTCTTCAAAAATTGTCATGAGTAAAAATAATTTGATGCATTATATAAGCAAATAAAACTGTAACATACAATTGTTACTAAAATATATTAGTCTCTGTTAATGAATAATTTGTTGTAATTAATAGTAGTATGCTGTATATGAAAAAGAAGTAATTTGAATACTTCTAGATGCTTCTGTCTCCTAATCAGTCAAAATGAACTATATCTTGCCTATAATCCATACCGAAGGATTTAAAGCAGAGGGAAGAGGAAAAGAAAAAAAAACAGAACTAGAAAAAAGACACTACCCTTAGACAGACTTAATTCCATTCCAGTTGCAGCAGGTGAAAACTTGTTTATTAACAATCATGATCAAATAGCAGCAGGGAATACGTAACTGCCTTCTTGTATCCAGTTTTGACGAGAGTTAGTGCCTCACTCCTCTTTCTGCTGTGTCTTGAAATAGGTGACATATTCTTTCTGCCATCCAGAATTTTCTAATTACCTATTGTCCTCTTACCAATCACATTCATTCTATTCCACACATACACTAATTCCTGTTTTTTCTCTGTGACTTATCCCCAGTTTATGCCCAGTGCTGAGGTAGTTTCAAATTCTGAGAATAAAATAAATAAATAAATAATTATTAATACTAAAATTTCCCATTAGTCATGTATTTATTTATTTTTTTTTAGTTTTTGGCACAAGACACTAGAAGTGACTCTAATGATATAAATATTGTTTGACTCCCTGGCAACTCACGCAAATAGGATAGAATCAGACAAAAATGAAAACATGAAAAGTATCCAGTATCACAAAAGTTATGCTTATTGCTATTAGATCAGAAATATTGGTGAAATAGACAAAATCTTGGGTAATATTTTACTCTTTGTATGTGACAGTATATATTTTTTTCAAATGCAACTTCTTTTATCAGAAACCTATTATTTCCTTTTCTTTTGATATCTCTCTCCTCTGGTTCCATAAGTCATACTGGTTTTGCTCCATGCATTTCAATTCCTGATTCTTTTTTCCCTCTTATTTTGCCTTAGGTTAGTCACATGGCACTTTCCAACATCCCTCATTTAACATCACTTTTCACACTATATTTAATAACCAGCATCAGGATATTACAAGTTCAACTGACAAATGTTTCTGTCCAAGGACTTGAAATTGCCTTATGATTCTTTTCCTAAGGCAATGTGTAAAGGACACATTCAGTTCATGGGCCTTGCACAAAGGGATTCATCCTTGGAGATTCATGGATACAGAAGAGTAGACTCAGATAAAAAGAGATACTAGTAATCTTAAGGTAATCAAGGCTCCTCTACAAGCATTTAGTTTTAGCCATAAACAGAAATACTTCTTTCTAAATATTGATTGCACATTAATTAACTGATCACCATTACTGCACTGACATTTAAAAAATATACGTTATGCTTTAGATCTTCTTGCTCCTTGTTCATTTTTAATTAGTTCTATAATCTGTCAAAAAATAGTGAAGTGGGTGCCTGCTTTTATTAAATGACTTTTCTTAAAATATTTTATCACTTGTCTTGGGAAAAAAACCTCACTTTGATCATGGACAAGTTTAAACAAGATCATGAACCCAAAATAGAAAACACATTAAAATAGCAGAATTTTTCACATGAGGATATTCAAACCAAAACTATGTGTCAAATATTTTTATATTACCAATGGAAACAATACTCATATGAAAGAAAAACTTCAACAAAATAAAACACTTTTTGGAAAAAATACTTTATCTCTTTTGTAAGAAGACCTTTTCTTAGATATGCTGTCACTATCTATTTAGTTCATTATAAAAATGTGATTTCAACTACTCCTTAGCATTTATTAAGCTTTTCTGTTGTGTCAGTCGCTCAGTTGTGTCCAACTCTTTGCGGCCCCATGGACTGTAGGGAACCAGGCTCCTCTGTCCATGGGATTTTCCAGACAAAAATATTGGAGTGGGTTGCTATTTCCTTCTCCAGGGGGATCTTCCCCACCCAGAGATTGAACCCAGGTCTCCTGCATCGTGGCGGATTCTTTACCACCTGAGCCACCCAGGAAGCCCTATTAAACTCTTAAGGCTCTGTAAATTCTCTCCTAATCTGCTCTCCTAGCATTTGACATTATTGCTCACTTGCATAGCTCTCACCCTTGAACTTGGTCAAACACTTGAGTTATGATGACAAATTAATATTATGAACACAACACATATTGTCTTTTTGACCACCTTGCTCTGGTTGACCTGGGTAAACTTAAACTGAATCTTTAAGAATCCATTGCAGTGGCAATACCCCAAGTGAAGACCCACTGCATTTACCATGCATCAAGATTGGGAAAGAATAGGAGCTTCTAATGGTAAGAAGTTTTCAAAGTTTTTTTTTTTTTCCCTTCTTATTTTTCAGAAGCTAGGTATCACAGAATATGATAAGATAAATTAATTTATAGCTGATATAAAATTGTAGAAAGTTAGAAGTGTATCTGATCTTTGGATGTAAAATCTAGGGTTCAATCCTGAATTTAAAGGAATTAGTCTTAGAAAAAATAAAATGGCAGGAGTGAAATTTAATAAATCTACAAGTGTACACACACCAAACATAAAGCTTACAAGGTTCAGTTCTGATTGTGCCATTCAGTAACAGTGCAAAAGTTGTAAGTCAGCTAACTTTCCCAAACTTCAGATCCTTGTTAGGTTAAATTAAAACATCATTAAGATTTCTTAACTCCAAATTCCTGTTGTTTTCTAGGATTATGGAAGGAGGAAGCTGAGTCTGTAGCTAGGAAGTGCTAATAAAAAATTTTAAAATTTCATGTGGATAAATCCAAGGGTTGGGATTGCAGACAGCAAGAAACACACACACACCTAAATAAAAGCTAGTCTAACGGGGTGAAATTAGACCACCACTATGAAATGCTGAAAATTCCATGCTGTGATGTTTTCATACACATCATGGGATGTGAATCCCTGTTGAACTAGTGTACAAATTCATCATGAGTGGAGCACAATTCTGGGATGCTCATTTTATTTTCAGTGTCAGGGTGTAGTGGAGAACTAAGGGATACATTGTGAGGATATTTTTATAAGGAAATGTTGTAGAATATTTTATGTCATTTCAGGTCTTTGTAATGCAAGAGAAAAGTAAGACATGTTGAAATAAAAAGCATTTTTATCTTCACAATAATTCAAGCTGAGGTTTACTGATTCTGTTTTCTGCAACGAGGGAAACCTTTGGTTCTTATTCTTGAAGATTACAAAGTCATAACAATAGCCATGTGATTTTTCAGTAATGTGAATAGATGTGTGACTGAATTACTTGGGCAGTACTAATATCGCTCAAGAGAATAATTAAAGTAAATTTAAGAAAAAATATAGCAAAGGTTCCTACTATTCTTGTAGAGAAACTTCATACACAATTGATTTTTTATATATTAGGTTTAGATCTTAAAAAATCTGTACTTATGGATTAATAATCAATTGACCATATGTCTATACTTAATGAGCAGAATTTAATTTGATTATTTTAATATTTGGCTATTGAAACACATTTATTGCATGAAGAGATAAATTTACCGATATAGCAATTATTGACAATTATTATTTTTGAACAAAATTTTAGTATTCATAAAATAATTTTAATATATAATTTAATTGACCAATATATTTTAATTCAAAGATATGTAATATTTATGCTTACTTTGCTCAGGGGAATTGTTGAACTGCCTATTAATTGTCAGCATCTAAATTCAAGTTATCTTTTTTACAGAATAGCTCTCAATTATTTATAGCTTTAATTCAAAAACTTGTACTATTCCAAGGCTGAAATTATCCAAAACATAATCATAAAATTATAAACTAGAAAAGAGTAACATTCATAAAACTCTTGGTTACAGCTGGATACTATTGATGTAGGTGTTATCAAAAATGAAGCAAAACAAAAGTACTGATTGTCAAATGGTTAGGAATCTGATTTACACTTGATTGAGTATCAGGTGGTGGAATAACTCTCTTGGACTTTTACAGGTTAATGTGGTCACTAAATATGGATCTTTCCCCCAAGAAAATAAAAAGTAATATTCCTGGATAGGCAATTTTCTCTTAGGCTTTTAGGTAGGATATGGCGGTATGATTTGTACAGAGACAGAAATAAAGTCTGAAATTTCCTGAAGGCTATTTGATAAATGGTTATGGAACAATATAGTGCTTTTTCTGAATCTAAATAAATGATCTTTACAAAGGTTTTAGAATGTCATTACTTATGGTGCAGTCCAGGTAGCAGCTGCTTCTGATTTACGAACACATTGTATCCCAAAATGCTCTTTATAGGTTCGTTGTTTAAAACTAAGAACATATGAGAAAAATATTAAGCATTAAGGTGAGGTGCTCAGGAAAGTCTACAAAGGCTTATTTCATACTGAATTCTATACAAATCTACTTTTACAATAGAGTGCTGTCATTTCCTTCTTACTACCAATCCCCTCACCACCAGTACTGTAATACCACAGCCCTGTACCACTGTATCACCACAGTGAATAGACTTTTCACTTGACTTTATTTGATTTTTAATTCTCAGAAATATGTTGCACACTATTTCTTTCTTTTTTATTGGGATATAGTTGCTTTATAATGTTGTATTAGCTTCTACTGTATAACAAAGTGAATCAGCTATTTGTATACATATATCCCTTCCCTCCCTGTTGGACCTCCCAACCCTTTACCCCTTCCCATCCATTTAGGTCATCAAAGAGCACCAAGCTGAGCTCCCTGTGCCATATAAGGTAGGCTCCCATTAGTTTCTTGAATGATATCAGTCTCTTAGATAAAATGTCTATGGAAGAATAACCTAAATTTACTTAAGTAGAATTCAGTGTTCAATGCCATTGTGTATTCCTGCTTTTGTTCTGTGTTCCCATCATTAGGTAGCCTAAGTTCTGGGCAAAGTTAAAACTTTCCTTTTCAAAATACTTGACCTCTATCTGATCATTTCATAGGCCCTTTTCCAGGAAGAATCTAACATCTTTTCTCATAATCTCATCCTTCTCTTTTGCTTTAAGTCCTACATCAGCTGCGTCCTCCTACATGAAGCCCATCTTCATTCTCCCCAGCTAGAATCGACTGTCAAAGTTATGAAGTCATCTATCAAAACTGTATTTATGACAGAATTTTAATTATTTTGGTTTACCAGCTTATTTCCTATACACAATATGTGAACCTTGGGCTTTGAATTTGTGTTAGATTTTTTCTTTATTTTCTCAAAGTATTTGACATCGTATATTTACTCAAATTAATATTCAGGTGCTATCTCGATAGATTTTTATTGAGTGTTTATTAATCTGGGTCCTAAGAAATTGACACTGTATATCACAGAAAGAGCAGAAAAAACTTCAAAGAAATATACTTCATAATCCCTTTTACTCCAAAATAATTACTATCTTATAAATTATACTGTAAATGGAATCAATATTATATATTTTATAATTGTTTACAACATCTTTATAATTAAAATAGTAATCTTAACAACATTATAATCTCCCATGCCTGTAGGACTTTAGTTTTGTTATATATTTTCTTTCTGTATATATTGCAAATTGCTTTACACATTGCTATCATTTATTATTTAGGTGTTTTATTACCATTTAAAAGCAAAATATTTTTAAAAAATCATGTTATATTAAGTGATTACCATTTCTACCATGCTTTTTATTTTCACATGTAGACCTTAATTTCTGTATGTTATCATTTCTCTTCAAACCAAAAACTTCCTTTAGCATTACTTCTAGTGTAAGTTTGCTGGAAGCAAATTTTTTTAGCTCTTTTTAATCTGAAAACATCATTATTTCACTTTTATTTTTGAAAAAATATTTTCATTGAATATTGAAATTCAACTGATCTGAGAGTTTTGTTTTGTTCTGTTTTCCTTTCAGTACTTTAAATTTTTGCTTCATTGCATTCTGGATTCTATTTCTTTCAATAAGAAGTCAGTCATTATTCTTATCATTGTTGCCCTTTATATAATTAGTATTTTTCTCTGGTTGCTTTTAAAGTTCTGTCTGTATCATTGACTCTCAACAGTTTATCTATGCAAGTATCTTACTTTGATACATATATGGGTTTTATAAATCTTGCTTGAGAGTAACTGGTTTTTTTAGACCAGTGATTTTGTTTTAATAAAATTTTAAAATTAACAATCATATTTTATGCCCTGTTCTACAAAATTAATAAACATAATGGATATGTAGATTTAAACTACTCAAACACCAGAACAACCAAGAGTAAAAAGACAGAAAATTCCAAGTGATATGAACAAGCTGTAACTCTCATGAATTCACTTTGAACTATGAAAGCTAGAAATATTAAAGAACACCAAAATGAAGCAGAACAATGTGCTTAGAGGTTAGAAGATTAATTAATAATCTAAAAATTAAATATTACCCAGTCAATACCCCTGTACATTTCTTTTATCTTTATTTTTACTAATTTCAAACATTTGGAGGGTCACTCAAGTTGTACAAAGAACTATATATCATTCAGCATGATTTACCAGTTATCAATATTTCACCCAATTTGTTTTATCATACAATTTGCTTTATAGTATAGCTGAACCATTTCAGTTTGTCATTACTTCTAGAATTTGTCTCTTCTTGAGCTCTATAGGAGGTTTGATGTAGTTGCAAACCCAAGATAACTTGGCAATATTGAACTCTTCCATTTCCTATGGATGAAATCCACAACTCCTTAGGCTTCTTGCTGACATTTTCTGCTGTTTCTTAAAGTCAGATATTGTTCATGTGAAGTTTAGACATCAACTTAGAGATGTTAACAGAGACTTGAGTGCTCCATTTTTTGTTACTATCTCCTCCTTAAGATTGTGCTTTCTGGTTTCTGTCTACTCAGGCAAACCCAAACTCCAACCACTGTCTCCTCACCCCAGTGATATTACTTCTTCCTGCCTGGGGTCTAACTAAATATTCACTGGAAAATACCCTCAGAGGAAAAGTCTGGTAATAATGTGGTGGTTTAGGCCACAGAAATTTAACTCAGAGTCATAGGCTTTGCAATACCACCTCTTTTGCTTGGTGGTTTGTGTCATCAAGCAGTTTTGTCTGTTTGTATATCTGTAGGGATCATACATTCATAATTTTTCTCAGTGGATATATTTGTACAGTGCAGCTACCCATAAGGATAAAATGCTGAATATCAAGACTGATTTTGAGAAAATGCTTCATGATGTGACTATGCATGTTTCATGAACCAGTAAGACTTATTATTATATTGTAAGACTTAAAAATGTTTCAAGTATTCTAAGTCAAAGTAAACTCTTTTCCCCAAATGTATACTTATTGTTTCTGTTTCATGGTTGATTATATTAGGACTGTCAGAATATTTTACATCATAAGTAATAGTGTGAATCAGTTCCTTACTGTGATATGTCACTTTAAACAATACCGTGCTTGGTATTTTAAAGTTCTCTGACATGTTAAGAAACATGGTGGTTCACTGTTTTCTTCCTTGAAAAGAACTCAGACCTTCGAAAGGAAATTTGTTGTGACCATTTGCAAGTGTTTTCTATTCACGTCTTGTCTGGGCCAGCATGTCTATTTTTAGAGTCCCATTTCTGCTTTTCCATTCACATTTCAAATGCCTCAAAGAAAAAGTGATAAATGACCTTTCTTTCCAGGGAAGTTTTGAACAGCTCCACTCAGTCTACCAGTACATCAATGAGAGCATGAGGGCAAAAGTCAGGTTTCAATAGTTACCCTGTATCTTTTAAACTATTTGCTCTTCTACTGTGTATGTTAGTTATGTAAAATAAACATAAATATTACCATTTTGTTTTACTGCATTTTGTAAAAATAGTTCCATTTTATCTATTCAGGCTGGTTTATTCCTTGAAAATATAGATTCCCCCGCCCCCAGTCCAGTGTCTGGTATATATTCTCACTCAATTTCATGTTGATAGTAATCTAGGATTTTTAGCACTAGACTGTAATGTTATCATCAATGGTTATAATCATTACATTGATTAACCACAAGACAGAGCTAAAATTGAACAGGCAAATAGCTTCTAAACCTACTGAATGGCATTAGTGGTGTTTTGCAAAAGGAAAAAAATCACATACCATGCCTTTTTACTTATTAATTTTCATAGGTACATAAATCATTATTTAGCTCATTAAAGATGGCCTTTTCTTAACATCAAACATGATTTTAACAAAAAATAGCAAAAGAGGAGAAAATTAAGTTTTAAAATATGCAAGATAGTTAAAATTGAGCCATATTAAATAATATAAACATTACTTGTCATTGTGTTAATTTTCAACATAATGTAAAAAGTAAAGATACATTATATACACTACTTTAACCTTAAATTCATTCATGTTAAACATGTTAAAACAGAAATCAGATCACAATAAAAAATGTTCACAAAATAAATATTTATTAACACATGTTATTGAAGGTATATTAGGTAGAGACACACTCAGATCAGTGAAACTTGCTACAATCATTTGTAAAACTTTGGTCATGAAAGAAGTTGAAATTGATAGTTATTGTTCTATAATCATATGCTTTTCATGAGTTTAAATTTTCTCAACTGTATATCAATACAGTTGATATATATATATTTTACATATATATTTATATATATATATATTTTACATATATATTTATATATATATATTTATATATATATATATATTTATAGCCTTGCACTGCTAATCTTCAAGGAACTTTTTAAGTAAAAGAGTAAAAACTAAAATAGATGTTATAAAAGTGACTACAAGCTAAAGTACAAAAGTAAATGATATATTTATGCAATCAGATATCTAAAGATTCTTCCACATTAACTTAGGTAACTTAGGTTTTCCAATTTCTTAAACCATTACCTGAAATCATGACATAAAGTTAATATAGAGAGCACATTGAGTAAATAATCTTAAAGCCCCATCTCATGATCAGGCATAATTTCAAACTTAGGTAAAAAAATATAAACTTACTATTACTGTGCTGCAGTTAGCAGTCCTAAGAATAAGACTCAGTGTTCTCATTCCTTAGTCTTTTCCTCTTTCCTACAACCTGCATCACAAGTGCAATGCCAGAAGGCATTTTTAAGTGTTTGGCCATGTGCTGCAAGTCCTGGCAAGAATTACTTTAATATTTTTTCCTCACATGGAAAAGCATACAGTAGAAAAGGTATACAAAATATATTCAAGGGATGTCAATGCATTGAGTTTATCGTTGATGTGTCCTCTTTTTATTCCTCTTGTGCAATTGGTTGTATTATCTTCCAAATTCATAGGTATGGTGACATATGTGTTGCTTCTGTCAATCTTCAGTCTCTTAAAAGTCTCTGACTGAAGATTAACAGAAGCAACACATATGTCACCACACCTATGAATTTGGAAGATAAATCAATACAACCAACTGCACAAGAGGAATAAAAAGAGGACACATCAATGATAAACTCAATGCATTGACGTCATGTACACCAGTGGCGGATTCATGTCACTGTATGGCAAAACCAATAAAGTATTGTAAAGCAAAATAAAGTAAAAATAAAAATTTACATAAGAGTAAAAAAAACAAAAGTCTCTAGTCAGCTTTTCTTATACTGTTAAATTCCTAACAAGTCCTATTACTCCCTCTATTGTTTTTCTTGTCTAGCAATTTACTTTTCTATACCTAATCAGAGTACTTTTTCTAAAGTATGAGTAACAATTTTATCCTCTCCAAAACATTTAACATGGTTCTTACTTAGGAAAAATGCTCACATGTTGAGATTATCATTGTTTTAAAGCTCTTAACAGTTGAATATTCACTATTGTGTTGTTGTTTAGTTACTAAATCAACTTTGACTTTTTTGCAATCCCATGGACTGTAGCCCTCTAGGCTCTTCTGTCCATGAGATTTCCCAAGCAAGAACACTGGAGTAGGTTGCCATTTCCTTCTTCAGGAGATCTTCCCAATCCAGGGATTGTTTCCTGAAATCTTTACCACTGAGCTACTAAGGAGCCCAATATTCACTACTATTCATGTCATAATCACTCTTTATTTTTCCATTTAATACCCATCCCTCCACAATTTATACTCTCCGTTCTACTCCCTGATTATTGTCTTATTCAATTTAAAAGGTCTATATTTGCTATCACTCTTTATGATTGATTTACTCTTCTGCAATGTAGATGTTACTGTTTTCCCTTTGATATTATTGTATATTTATAGAGGTTTTTCTTTAAAAATCATAGAACACTTGTATTTCTTTCTGTGTGTATGTATTTGTGTGCAGGGTGTTAAAAAATAATTACTTTTCAATTTCAATGATTCTAGTATAGTACAGACATATGTACACATGAACACACACATGTGTTAGAGAAATAAAAACAGCTTTCTTTGTAAGGATATTAAATTTTGTAAGCAAATAATCTAAAGTGAATTCTGTTGTTAAAGTGCATTTTAAGCATGTGGTTGAATTTAGCAACATATACAAATAATATGATATAAGACAATGATTCAATCTAAACTCTTTTCTTTTTGACTTATGGGTTTTTATATTTAATGAATTTTATGCACTGAGAGCACAATGGATAATACTGTTTCAAGTTGTTCCTACTAAACAAGTATTTCTCTAAAGTTGGGATAAAATAGTGAGAGTGATAAAACATTGCTGTAGTTAACACTCCCCCGAGTATTAAAATCGCCTATTTAAAATGATGTGTTCAAGGCTATAACCTTCACTTGTATTCTATGAGATATAATATGACTGATGAATGAATCCTAATTTTCTCTCATGTCATTTCACTCCTGGTTATGTGTTTCATCTTGACCATTTTTATGGTGAATAATGCTGGAATCATAGAGTACACATTCTCTTTTCTGACTTTCCAGTCAAGGCTAGAAATAGACACTCTCTTTTTAGCTTTGCATAAACCTGAAAAGAAGCAGAGTTTGCATTTATGTCACAAGGAATTTCATAGAATAAAAGGTAGCTGAAATGTGTGTATTGTAATAAGAATGGCCTCTTCTATGTCAGAAGCATTTTTTGAGGTTTTTACTTGGTAACATTCTTTTCCTCGCTATGGATCAGAAAATTTAGAGGAAATGAAAGTTTATGTCAGTATTCAATTTGAATTATATGTGAAGAGCCCAGGACCATTCTTATTATGTTCACAGTAGACATTTGAATTACTTTAGGTCTTGCAACATTTATGAGAAAAATCACCTTATTTATATGTATACAGGTATACAAGACAAGGTCAAATTTGCAAAAGTGAGTGTTTTTTCTGAAGTAAATAAGGCTTATTCTATGTAAATATATGGAAAAATTCAGTGAATGCATAAAATGAAGATTACTAATGAAAAAGCTTCAAAGTGTACTCAATTATTCTGTCATACTGCTTTGGAGCTGTTGCAAAGCAGTTAAATGATTTAGTTGTTTTCTGTTTATTTTAGGCTAACAAGCCAAGTAAATATGGTATAACTTGAGCAATGAAGCTTAGTCATAAATATCCAAGCAGTACAATATTGGAAAAATCATTTACATGGCATGTGAAACCACATATGTCATGTATATTTGCGTGTGTGTGTGTGTGGTAAGGTTGCTTTTACTCATATATTTCTAAGGTTTGGTAATTTGTTAAAAAAGAACTATAAATAAATCTATAATGCTTATTCTTTACAATAAAATAATGTGCCTTTTATAATCACTTCTTGGCCTTTTGGCTAAGATCAAGTGGTGGCTCAGATGGAAATCTTCTGTCTACAATGTGGGAGATCTGGGTTCGATCCCTGGGTCGGGAAGTTCCCTGGAGAAGGAAACGGCAACCCACTCCAGTACTCTTGCCTAGAAAATCCCATGGACAGAGGAGCCTGGTGTCCATGAGGTCACAAAGAGTTGGACACGACTGAGCGACTTCACTTTTTCACTTATAGTTGCTTACTCATCTGACTACTTGAAAAAGTTTGATTAGAAAAAAACAGTAATTTAAGGTCAGTAACTACAATTCCAATTATACATATAGAGAAAAAGTCAGTGGCTGCTTAATTTTGTGATATTTCTTTTGAGGCAAAAACCTGACATTTCTTAAAATATTAAAAATTAAAGATTTACTAACTATATTTTAAACATTCATTTTAATTAAAAAATTGAGTTATTAGAAATACTTGAATTTTAAAATGTGTTTTGTGATGAAGAAAGTTTGAGACTATGACTTACCTTGAAAAAGATGTATATGTAGTGTTCACATACATATATATGTATATAAATTTGTATCCTACTCATCAATAGAAGACAAGAAAAATATAAATTTAAGATTCTTGATGTCATAAAACAGGAAATATGTGTTAAAATATGCCAATAAAACAGGAAAAAGTGAAATAAAATAAATAAGAAAAATATATATTAGGCAAAGGAAATTTTAAATTTTAAAGTATTAACACAATGTAATTAAACTCTACAATTATGCATTGATATCTGTTCGTTCTAGCCCTGTGCTGTATGACAGCTAAGGTTTACAATGAATGTTTACATAATTCATATAGTCCAGTGACATAGACATCAGAAGCATATACCCCAGGGAAAAAGCTAAATGTTTTTCACAACCCACTTTATTGGAATCTCTGCTTTTGCTTACTACCTTGCTGTAATTTGTCACACTGTTATTTCAAAAATTTTAAATGATCATCATCCAAAAATCTTTTCTGTTCAATTAACATAAAAATAGATTCACTTCAATCACAATAATAAAAATAATATCAAAACATCTATTAAATATAGTTCTCCAATGAGCCTTGTAAAGATGACAAAGTTTGAGACCTGGCAAAGGATTTGAAGTTTATTTCAGCTATCAGTATTCAAAAATAGCAAAAGACAAAATAGCAGTTAATAGTTGATGCTGTGATTCTTCCACCAGAAATGTACCCATTAGATACAGCCTCAGAAATATTTGAAGATATATGCATATGGGCATTTAGTATACCACTGTATATACTAGCCAATGACAACAAGAATAACCTGAACATCCATTCACTGAACTTTGCTTACATAAGAATGAACAATTTCCTCACAATGTAAAATGAGTAAATGGAACTACTTTAAATTATATGAGAAGCTATCTGAGATAAATTATTTAGTATTTTAAAAAAGTAAAGAAAAGTGCAGGAGATGAAGCTTTAGGAGGGCAGACATCTCCAGTTAATATTGCATATTTATACCTTTGATATATTAGACTATATTTCATGGCAATAAGGTGAGGACAGATGTTATCTTTATATTCACTTTGCTTTTATATTTACAGGTTATCTTAATTCTTTATCATCATCACATGTTCATTTCATAGTAAGTAAAAGTACTAACATGTATCCAATTTTACCTGACATGAGATCCTGTCCAGACTTAACCCCATCACTCTTTTTATTTTTTTTAACCATTTATCATTTATTTATTATTATTTTTTTTTACTTTACAATATTGTATTGGTTTTGCCATACATCAACATGAATTCTAGGTGCTTCCCCTGCCAAAGGTTGGGCTGCCTAATCATAGCAAAATCCTTACTGTCTTCAGATCAGATTATGTTTCTTATACCTGCCTGGTGGTAAAGCCTCTGGCTGCAATGCAGGAGACCTGGGTTTGATCCCTGGGTTGGGAAGATCCCCTAGAGAAGAAAATGGCAACTCACTCCAGTATTCTTGCCTGGAGAATCCCATGGATGGAGGAGCCTGGTGGGCTACTGTCCATGGGTGGCAAGAGTCAGACACGACTGAGTGACTTAACTAACTATACCTCTAGCGTTTTTAAATGGTTGGTTCTTTTTCAAGTGTCCTGAAATATCTCCCATCTCTTTTGTTTGCCATTGACTGGATATAACACCTATTCATATTTCATAATTACCTCATACATCACCAATTCCAGAAAAGGCTTCCTCAAATCTTCCCTCTCTTCCCTCAACGTATTTCCATATATATTTCAATAACATCATTTTATATTTCCTTTGTTTGTATGTTTCACATTACACTAAATTGTAAATCCATTAAATTAATGTTTATGTCTCTATCTCTGCATATATAATATATTGCACAGCTGCTGACACACAGTTCAGTTCAGTTCAGTCGCTCAGTCGTGTCCATCTCTTTGCGACCCCATGAATGGCAGCACACCAGGCCTCCCTGTCCATCACCAACTCCTGGAGTTCACTCAAACTCATGTGCATTGAGTCGGTGATGCCATCCAGCCATCTCATCCTCTGTCGTCCCCTTCTCCTCTTGCCCTCAATCCCTCCCAGCATCAGGGTCTTTTCCAATAAGTCACCTCTTCGCATCAGGTGGCCAAAGTATTGGGGTCTCAGCTTCATCATCAGTCCTTCCAATGAACACTCAGGACTGATCTCCTTTAGAATGGACTGGTTGAACCTCCTTGCAATCCAAGGGACTCTCAAGAGTCGTCTCCAACACCACAGTTCAAAAGCATCAATTCTTCTGTGCTCAGCTTTCTTTACAGTCCAACTTTCACATCCATACAGGACCACTGGAAAAACCATAGCCTTGACTAGACAGAATGTCTATAATTTGCATGTAGTGAAAGAATAAAAGAATATAAGAAATAATATAGATATTTAAAAGGTTGAGTGTAGTTTAGAACACATATTTGAGTATCATTCACTGTTTCACGATTTATCTTTACTAGTATGTAAGTTCCCTTCAGTAGGCATTTTCATTCACGTATTTCACTGTTGGGTTCCTAATACCTAAAAAGATACCTGGAATGTGTGTGTATATATATATATATTCCAGTGATCTCTAGGGATCACTTCATAATTTCAAGTGAAATACTGTATCATTTTTAAAAGCAGTAATTACCAACCTGCAGTAATGATCAAATGATACATGGTTAAGTTCAACTTGCATTTGTGTCCATCACTCTAGGATAATATATACAATAATGAAGTAAAAGTTCCTCGGTTTCTCTATTTCAGAAACATTTGTAAGAAGGCTAATGGTTGCTATTGATTGCATGATTGAGTGATTGATTTGGTGTTAATGTCACATCTTTGTAGCAATCTATAAGCAATAATTCGTCTGTAATGTTCTGTTTGGGCTTAAGTATCAGCAATGAATAATTGCTGTCACCGCAACCCAGAAAAGACAGAACTGACATTCACTGCCTTTGTACTTAGCCTTATTTTCTCTGTATATTTTGAGGGTGTCTAAGACATAAGTGACTTCTTCAAAACAGACTTAAAAGTAGTCCAACAGAGAGCACTCTAAAGGGGACTGGAGCCAGAAGCTCAATTAGCTGCTATCCTACAAAGGGATTTAAATTATTTGGGTTCTATTGTATGCTCGTTTTCCTCTAGGCAAATTAAGCACTATTTCTTTAAAAGGACAAAAGTCAAAATGCTGTAGATTATATTATGACTGATAATTGTAAATGATTAATTCTAATATGATTTAGTGAGTTATCATCAATTCTTATTCAGTACTTACATATATATAAATCTCATAGTAATTATATTTGTAAATAATTACATGAGTAAATTTTTACTTTTATGCTCTCATGAAATCACTGCAGATTAACTTGTTTAAAGAGAATAGATCTTTTTCTTGTAGAAACATATTGACTTAGTTTTTATGAGGGTTCTTTATATTAAGAAAATAATTCTTGTTTAGAAAAAATTGCTAAACATCAGATATGGAGTAAAGCTTTAGAAATAGGAAAGTCTGGGAGTTTTTTTGCTCATTTTGGTGAATAGTACAACAGTAGAGCACAGAGGTAAGACACTATTAGTGACAGAAGGCTAACTGCTTTGATGAAAGGTCAATAAAAGTTCATAACAAAAGCTTACCTTTGATAGCAAAAGGAACTCATAGTACTAAATGAACGCATAGTACTAAATTTCTGTATAGTGGTCAAAGTGACTCTGCTATGTCTTCCATGAAATAAATATAATCTTCTACAACAAAGTTAAAATTCTGTATGGATTGGTTAGTAGTTATAAGGTAGAATTATTAGGCAGTCAGTGTAAGGTTGGGGGCCTCAGTTTTGTGTGTGTGTGTGTTTTTTTTTTTTTTAATTTCACCTCATTTTCTCACATAAGCATTTTGTTCCATTCAGTTCAGTTCAGTCGCTCAGTCGTGTCCGATTCTTTGCTCCATTAGCCTGACCCTATACTTGTTGCTCCAATCTAGGCATTCATAGGAATGCCACGCTGGTCTGAGGATCATAAAACATTCAGATCCAGGACAAAGCAATCATTAACTGCTGTCCAATTTATCAAGGAGGAAAATTCAAGATGGATCATTAACTTTTAAATATACATCTGGTCCCCAAATGGAGAAGGCAATGGCACCCCACTCCAGTACTCTTGCCTGAAAAATCCCATGGACGGAGAAGCCTGGTAGGCTGCAGTCCATGGGGTTTCGAAGAGTCCGACACGACTGAGCGACTTCACTTTTCACTTTCATGCGTTAGAGAAGGAAATGCCTACCCACTCCAGTGTTTTTGCCTGGAGAATCCCAGGGACGGGGGAGCCTGGGGGGGTGCCATCTATGGGGTCGCACAGAGTCGGACATGTCTGAAGCGACTTAGCAGCAGCAGGTCCTTAAATAATGGTCTAGGACCAATGGTCTTGAGAAAGGGTTGAGGGCTGGCACTCAGTGTCTGGAGAAACTGAGAAACTGGGAACCCAAAGAAGCCGTAAAAAGGACAAACTGGATGTTGTGATATTTAACTGCTTGGTCAGAAATTACGTACATCCGGCTCTGAGCCAAACAAAAACGAACAGATCAATTCTAATAAAGAGATAAGGTTTTTATTCCTACTTTTGCAGGTATTTCACCCCCTCTCAGTGTCTATGCTGAGTTTCGTATCTCTGTCCTCTAAAATAAACTTACTCTGTGTGTTTGCGAGTTTGTGCAATTCGTTATTCAGCTCCACAAACAGCATTTGGTTTTCTGTTTCAGTTATATTGGTTGGCTCATTAATTATCTTGGGTTGAAATTAAGTGGATTAAATTTTTTTCTTATTTAATTTTCTCTTTTTTTACTTCAAAGTGTTATAAATGGGATTATCTGGAAGACATACAAGAGGGAAAGAGTAAAAGCGACAGAATATAGGCATCATTGATAAAAGTGTTCAGTTAAATGGAGAGGACTTTGCATTTCCGGAAGACATTAAAAAGGGTCAGTGAAGTTTTATCTAAAATTTCAAAAGATCAGAGGATACTAGCTGATACCCAGTTTAAAACTGGAGCTATATGTTTGAAAATATATGTCACCTAAAGAACAAATGAATAAACTTTAATGTTTCAAGATCATATGAATTTTCTTCTCTTAAAATTTCCCCACCCAGGAATTGAACCAGGGTCTTTTGCATTGCAGGCATATTCTTTACCAACTGAGCTATCAGGGACATCTCTTAATATCTACTAGTCATTAAAATCATGCTACCTTTTAGTTTCAGTCTATTTCCTAAATGAACTACTAATACTCTCCAGAAACTTTTACTTTTTTTTTTTAAGTAATTGGTTGTCTTCTTTATACTGACAAAAATGCATCAATATCATTCTCAACGTAAAGCCTCACATAACTATATTATCAATTGAAAAGTCTAATGTGATGTCTAAACTTTTTAATTGTTTTATAATGCCATATGGAAGGTAAACTTGTGTCCATGAATGAACTTTCTTGATTTTATTCTCTGTTTAACTAATAACTTTACTGTGTATAGAATTTATTTTCAAAATAACTTCAACTTGAACATGAGCAGCATCAATCACTCCTTTAATCCTTTAGTGTCCAAAGTTGTTGATGAGAACATACCTGAGCAGGTGATCTCCTCACTGGAAGCATTTAGGATACCTTTTCTTAATGTAGTAGTATAAAATTTAATGATAACAGAGGAGAAAGAAAATCAAAAGTAAAAGGATCCTAATTCTTATGTTTCATCACTTTACAAACATTTTGGAAATACTGTGAATATAAAATTCAATCATTTTGAAGTATTTAATTCAATGGAATTTATTTCATCTTCAGTGTGCAACCATAACTCCTATTTAATTTCAAAACGATTATATTACCCTCCATATAAACCCTATATTCACAAAGCAGTCACTACCTAATCCCACACCTCCAGCCCTGTCAACCACTAACCTGTTCTGGATACCTCGTATAATTGGAATCTATTCAATGTCATCTTTTATTTTTGGCTCCTTTAATTTGGAATAATATTTCTGAGGTTCAAACACACTGTAGATGAGGTCAGTTTAAATTTCTTTTTATAATTGAGTAATATTCCATAAATGAATATACCCCATCTTGTTTATCCATTCATCCCGTAATGAATCTGGTTCCACTTTTTGTTATTGTAAATAGTGCTGCTATGGACATTTAGGTACAAGTATTTGTTTCAATATGTGCTTTCAGTTTGGGAGGATATGCCATTAAGAGTGAAAATTCTGGGCATATGGTAAATTGTATTTTTAACTTATGGATGTTACAAAAACTTTCTCATAGTTTGGTGGTCTTTCATACATCATCTTTGATTAAAAAAGTTATTCAAGTCTTTTACCCAAATTTTAATTGTATTGTCTTTTGGTGTTAGGTACAAGAATTCTTTACATAGTCTGAATACTGGACACCTCTCAAATATATATTTTGAAAAATATAAGCTCTTATTATGTAGGTTACTTTTTTTTACTTTTCTGATAGTGTCTTTTGATGCACAACAGCTTTTGTTTGTTTATTTTTATTTACCTATGACATTCAGTTTATCTGAGTCTTCTTTTTTGCTTGTAAGGGTGTCCTGTATAAGAGTCCACAACCAAATGCAAGGTAATAGAGATTTACTTCTATGTTTTCTTCTAAGAGTTTTATATTTTTAGCTCTTAAACTCAAGCCATTGATCAATCTTGAGTTAATTATTCACACCATGCTATTTTGGCCATAGTTTTGTCCAGTCACTCTTATTAATATTTTTGCATAGGTTCTTATTAAATAGATAACTTAAGGATTTCTAATTGTCTTACCTTCATAGTAAAATATTTTACTAGGGTGTATGTAAGTTCTGAATATAATAAATGTACAATTTAGATTTTTTAAAAGTAAATTTGTTTTCACTGTACTGATACAGTATCTCCTGAGTACAGTTTTTTAATCTTTATTTGCTTGCTTTTGTCACCAGTTTTCTTCAAACCTATCATTGGCATTTTTGTCTGTTCATATCTATGTATGTTATTATAGCCACTATTCCTGAATTTGTAGGTGATTTTCCCTCTGTGCATATGAAAGAACTCTACAAAACAACAGGCTTTATCTCAGGAAGCACTTGTGGGAATCATAAGGGCAAACAAGGAGATCATTGCTTCCTTAAATAATCAAGGGAGATTAGTGTAAGATATATTTTGATTTTTTTAGAAAGCCTTGTTTCAATCTCTTGTTTAGATCTCTTGTTTCACTCTAAATGTAAACTGCCTCTTTCCCCCATGTTGGTTAGGGAAGAAGGGTAACTAAAATCAACCAATCAATGATACCATTGCCTAAAATATTATTTGATTAAGTTCTTCAATATTCAACCTCATTTTCACTTTTCTGTTAATCTCAGGGTTTAGTGTATGTGTATATATGTGTGTATATATATATATATATATATATGAAGCAAAAATTAAACAAGCTTCTCCATTCCTCACTAGAGTGTTCTTTTTGTTTTTCTGAGCTTTGAGCCTCTCTCTGTCTCGCTCTCTTTTTTTTTTTTTTAACAGAATCATGTTAGTAAATCCCACTTATTTGCTCTGCTCTAGGACTTGGCTAGAATTAACTAATGCATTCATCTTTGTTCTCAATGTTACTCTAAATTCATTCACTTGAGTATTTTTTTCTCATATTTCGTTTGGCTTGTGAGAAAGACTGAGAAATTAAATTTGCTTCTGTAATCTATCTTTTTAAACTCAATGTCTCAATGACTTTGAAATGTGAAAAGAAAGTCTCTCAGTCTAGGCTCTCAGTCATGTCCTATTTGCCATCCCATGGACTACCCATGCCTGCCAGCCTCTCTGTCCATGGAATTCTCCAGGCAAGAATACTGGAGTGGGTTGCCATTCCCTTCTGCAGGTGATCTAACCCAAGGATCAAGTCCAGGTCTCCTGCATTTCAGGCAGATTCTTTACCAACTGAATCACTAGGGAAGCCGAATGACTTTGAGATAATCTTTAAATAGAATCTATATGTAAAATAATGTATTTCATTTAAAATATAAGAGGGGTCAGAATGTCTTAATTAATTTGAAGTAGAGAAAGCATAAGATTTGTATAGCATGAAATCTGCAGCATGCCTATATGTGTACATTAAATTTGCTACCAAAGAAAAAATATATTTAGGTAATTTCAAGTATTTATGGGAATATCAATTTGACAACAAAAATAAGTTGACTTTATTATTCCCAACATGTTTTTAAGACCATTTTTTCAAATAGCAACAGACTCGCAGACATAGAGCACAGGCTTGTAGTTGCCAATGGGGAGACAGTGGAAGAGGAAAGGACTGGGAGTTTGGGATTAGCAGATGCAAACAGGATGGATAACACAGGGAGCTCTATTCAATATCCTGTGATAAACCATAATAAAAATATATAAACTATATTTTTTAAAATCTATATGTGTGTAACAATTCACTTTGCTATACCACAGAGATGGGAACATTATAAACATTTCAATAAAAATTATTTAAAAATTTAAAAGAACCATTTCTCATTTATATTATATGTAAGTTTCTCATTAATACTATATAAAATGCTCTCAGTATCACTCCTACAGCAAAACTGATTACAAATTTCAAAGAGAAGTTTCAGTTCAGTTCAGTCACTCAGTGGTGTCTGACTCTTTGTGACCTCATGAATTGCAGCATGCCAGGCCTCCCTGTCCATCACCAACTCCCGGGGTTCACTCAAACTCACGTCCATTGAGTCAGTGATGCCATCTAGCCATCTCATCTTCTGTCGTCACCTTCTTTTCCTGCCCCCAATCCCTCCCAGCATCAGAGTCCTTTCCAATGGGTCAAATCTTCGCATGAGGTGTCCAAAGTATTGGAGTTTCAGGATTAGCATTACTCCTTCCAAAGAACACCCAGGACTGATCCTTTAGAATGGACTAGTTGGATCTCCTTGCAGTCCAAGGCACTCTCAAGAGTCTTCTCCAACATCACAGTTCAAAAGCATCAATTCTTTGGCACTTAGCCCTGTTCACAGTCCAACTCTCACATCCATACCTGACCACAGGAAAAACCATAACCTTGACTAGACAGACCTTTGTTGGCAAAGTAATGTCTTTGCTTTTAAATATGCTGTCTAGGTTGGTCATAACTTTCCTTCCAAGGAGTAAGCGTCTTTTAATTTCATGGCTGGAATCACCATCTGCACTGATTTTGGAGCCCAAAAAAATAGTCTGAACACTGTTTCCACTGTTTACCCATCTATTTCCTATGAAGTGATAGGACCAGATGCCATGATCTTAGTTTTCTGAATGTTGAGCTTTAAGCCAACATTTTCACTCTCCTCTTTCACTTTCATCAAGTGGGTTTTTAGTTCTTCTTCACTTTCTGCCATAAGGGTGGTGTCTTTTGCATATCTGAGGTTATTGATATTTCTCCCGGCAATCTTGATTCCAGCTTGTGCTTCTTCCAGCCCAGCGTTTCTCATGATGTACTCTGCATATATGTTAAATAAGCAGGGTGATAATATACAACCTTGACGTACTCCTTTTCCTATTTGGAACCAGTCTGTTGTTCCTTGTCCAGTTCTAACTGTTGCTTCCTGACCTGCATATAGGTTTCTCAAGAGGCAGGTCAGGTGGTCCGGTATTCCCATCTCTTTCAGAATTTTCCACAGTTTATTGTGATCCACACAGTCAAAGTCTTTGGCATAGTCAATAAAGAAAAAATAGATGTTTTTCTGGAACTCTCTTGCTTTTTCCATGATCCAGGCGATGTTGGCAATTTGATCTCTGGATCCTCTGACTTTTCTAAAATCAGCTTGAACATCTGGAAGTTCATGGTTCACATATTGTTGAAGCCTGGCTTGGAAGATTTTGAGCATTATTTACTAGCATGTGAGACGAGTGCAATTGTGCAGCAGTTTGAGCATTCTTTGGCATTGCCTTTCTTTGGGATTGGAATGAAAATTAACCTTTTCCAGTCCTGTGGCCATTGCTGTGTTTTCCAAATTTGCTGGCATATTGAATGCAGCACTTTCACAGCATCATATTTCAGGATTTGAAATAGCTCCACTGGAATTCCATCACCTCCACTAGCTTTATTTATAGTGATGCTTCCTAAGGCCCACTTGACTTCACATTCCGGGATGTCTGGCTCTAGGTGAGTGATCACACCATCATGATTATCTGGGTCATGAAGATCTTCTTTGTATAGTTCTTCTGTGTATTCTTGCCACCTCTTCTTAATATCTTCTGCTTTAGCTTTCTGTCCTTTATCAAGCCCATCTTTGCATGAAATGTTCCCTTGGTATCTCTAATTTTTTTGAAGAAATCTCTAGTCTTTCCCATTCTGTTGTTTTCCTCTATTTTTTTTTTAATTGATCGCTGAGAAAGGCTTTCTTATCTATGCTGTTCTTTGGAACTCTGCATTCAAATGCTTATATCTTTCCTTTTCTCCTTTGCCTTTTGCTCTTCTTTTTTTCACAGCTATTTGTAAGGTCTCCCCAGACAGCCATTTGGCTTTTTTGCACTTCTTTTCCATGGAAGCTTATTCCTTTTAAAATTTTATATGTGATATTAAAATCCACTAAATATATGTAAAAGTTATATTAAAATTCAATTAAATAAAAGGATATTTTTGAAGGACCAATTAATGAAATTTTAGAATCAGATGTTCAGTAATTACTCAATTTATCCCTGTATAGTATTTTAAGGACATATGAAAACTATGCATTAAGAATAAAAAGTTAATTAAATGTCTTCAGATAAATTAAAAAAAAGGAAATGGATGGGCAGCTTCATTGAATTATGCCTATGATTATGTCTAATATTCATTGGGCACTAACCTTGGTCTAGGAACTTTTAAGTTTTTTCTACATTTTAATGAATTTATTCCTCAATTCTAAAAGTGATTGCTGGTATTAGGATGATTTTATGGAGATGGAGATGTTAAGTCACTTACTAAGGTCACACAATACCAAGTTGCAGACCTAGGATTTGGGTCCAGTCTGTCTGCCTCTCAGAAACATATGTTGAACCACTACACTCTACAGATGCTTAGTGTAGCTTAGTGTATGTTCTATAAATAGTATATTTACTAATATAGTAGGATATAATACAGTACATATTTATATAGTAAGTATATACTATAATATATATATTTGTGTATATATATATTACAGAAGAATAATTAGTGTAATAAACTGTACCTGAAAATATATAATAAGCAGAATGATGGTTCCAAATTTGCCTATATTCTAATACTGAGAATCTGTGATTTTTGTATAGTATGTAGCAGAAGAAAATTTGAATCCTTCTGATAGAGGGAGAGGGCAGGACAAAGAAAGAGAAAGATGCAACCACAAAAGAAAGTTCAGAGAGATATCATATGAAGATAATTTGACTTGCCATTGCTAGTTTTGAAGATGAAAGAAAAGCTTGTAAGCCAAGGAATCAAGCAAGCAAAAGAAATTTAAAAATTCAAGAAAATGGATTCTCCCTTATATCTTCCAGGAAGGAATGCAGCCTTGATGGAATCTTGATTTTAAGCTAGCTAGACCTTTTAGACTTTTAACTCAGAAAACTATAAGAATTGGAAGAGAATTAATTTGTGTTACTTCAAGTTATTAGACTATAGTAAATGGTTACAGCAGCAACAGAACGGAATAGTTGAATGATAGACTACTGATGTTTGGTTTTAGTTTACAATGACTGTTTGGATGCTAAGTCCCTTCAGTTGTGTCCAACTCTGAGACCCTACGGACTGTGGCAAACTAGGCACCTCTATCCATGGGGTTCTCCAGGAAAGGATAGTGGAGTGGGTTGCCATTTCCTATTCTAGGGGCTCCTCCCAACCCAGGGATCAAACTCACATCTCTTATGTCTCCTGCATTGACAGATTCTTTACCACTAGTACCACATTGGAAGCCATAACAACTGTTTAACAGTTTGTTATGGTAATGTTCTAACAGCCCATTATAATTTGTTACTTAATTTGAAATTTATAATGACAAACATAATACAGTCAGCATTTGATTTTATGAACCTTTACTTAAGTTATTATAATTTAAAAATTATCATTCATTATTCTTTATAACATTATGATTATCTACCTTTACCTCAGGAGGTGGGATTTAAGATCCAAAGAGTGGTGATTTAATATTCCAAGAATGGGAAAAATTAGGTGGTTACCAAAAAGACAAAAGCTCTAAATCTAAACTTCTCAGCTCTAAATTTCTCTAAGTCTAGTTAGGGTAAGAATTAATGTTCAAAATTGTTAATTAATCAGAAATGAAGTAAGTCATGGAAAGTGTTGTTGTTAATTGAAATTTACACACTTCTAAGAGGAGTGAATAATGATGAAGAGTCAATAAATTGTGACTTAAATAACATTCTGCAGTAAAATGTTAGCATGACTTTGGACACAGTAATTCATCTGTCACTCCAAATTGAAGGGATTGTGCTCAATTATATTGAGATCCATGGTGAATAAAGAAAGACAGTATGGTTACAGTGAGCAAGGAGAGAAATAATGCCGGGATAAATCTGGGCAGATAGAAAGAGCAAGGCCGCATGGGTTTTTGAAAGCCATGGTAACCTTTTGCCTTTATCTGTGTGTGTGTGTATGTATGTGTGTGTGTGTGTGTGTGTGTGTGTGTGTGTATAATTGAGCACAATCAAAAGATGAAAAGACATGAATGTGCTTTAACCGAGCAGTTTTCACCTAACTGGTTCTAAAGGAGAAAGAGATTCAAAAAGACTGATTAGGGGTTCACTGAAATACTACAGATGATCAACAGCAGTGGTCAGAACTAAGATGTTAACGGGAAAAAAAAAGTCACCATAGGACCAAGACAGATTGAATGAAGGCGAAGAGAAAAAGAGGAAATACCTTTGTCATGATCTGTTGCAGTGTTGACCGCAGTGGAGTCTACCGGAAAAGGCAAAGTGAGGGGATGAGGAGGGAATAACTCAGAGAGAAACAGACAATTCCTATGGGGCCATATAAAGTTTTAAATTGCCTGTTTGTCAAAATGATGAGTATGAAAGGCAATCATTTCAATGCTAGGTTTGAAAAGATAGTGGAAAAATTAGCATGGAGATATCACATGTGATACCATTCGCATAAATTGGTATGTAAAGACATTCAAATAGGTAAACTACTTGGGGAGAAAATATAAATAGAAGACAGGGATATGGACACTTTTATTATAATGACAAATTCTTTCAGGTAGTATCCATGGCAATGTCTAGGAGAAAATGCTTTATGAGCACATTTGCAGTGCACTGGTGCCTAAGTTTTCTTTTAAAAATATTTTTGAAGTATAATAGAGAAAAAAATTTAATAGAATGATAGTCAAATTTTTGAATTCAATCTGTAATAATAGAATCAAAATTATATAATTCCTTATGTGTCAAATTACTGTCTCATCAGGTTTTCTAAGGAAGAATGTTTGATATATTACTGAGTATGAACTTTAATTGGAGAAGGAAATGGCAGCCCACTCCAGTGTTCTTGCCTGGAGAATCCCACGGACGGGGGAACCTGGTGGGCTGCCGTCTATGGGGTCGCACAGACTCGGACACGACTGAAGAGACTTAGGAGCAGTAGCAGCAGCAGCATGAACTTTAATGTTTTTCAGTAAAAATGAGGAACTGTGTAGCAGAATTATAAAAGCTTCTATCAACACTGAGGTTACACTGAAGTTAATGTGAAGAATCTACTGCAGGCGGTGTATAGATACTGCATAGAATATCAATTATATAGTACACTTCCTAATTACATAATTCATTTTAGTTTATTATTTTGAAAACTGCCTCACTGTTCAACTTTGATTATTCTTTCCTTAAACTGTTTGTTCCTTAAGAAATGGACACATTTGGGGTTAATTCCCTGAACATTAATTAGTCTTAAGAAGAATTGTTTTCTTTCTTTTTTTTTTTTAAATTGAACCTATGCATTGAAGATGAAAGTTTTGTAGGCACATTTGAATCAATAAAAATGGAATCTGTGAGAATAGCCTTGGGATGTCACTGATTAAGAAATGACAAATGATTGTCTTTTCTTTCTAAGCTAAGATAGGGAATTGTCAGATCAGAGATATTGCCCAACAGTTAGTAAGATTTACTGGTGGTTTTAAGGACACCATACAATCCATGCTAAAATACAAAGGGAAAGGTGCAGGGCACTTAGTGAAGATTCCAAGATCCCTAAAGGATGCATCTCAAGCCCACTTCTCAAGAATAGGTCAAGGTAAAAAGGACAGTTGCTTGCATTATAAAACATGGTGTAATTAGTTTATGAAGCATTTCCATTTTATACTTATATAGCTTACATGCTATTTTCCAGAGAGTATGTTTCATTATTTATAGATTCTTTAATACCAAAGGCAACCCTAAACCAGGTATAGTCTAGTAAAGCATTTTAAAGGTAAGTATTCTCCTCCTATTAAATCCCATTAGTTTGTTCTTAGGATATCTATTCTTAGCATGTTTGCAATGAGATTAGATCATGTTCTTTCATCCTAAGGAGTGTCTCTTCATTAAAGAGAACATTTTATAGGTGAACTATTTGTTAGTCATCTTCTGTCCTCCATCATTATCTCCATACTGTATGTTTTATAGACACATTAGCATTTTCTGTCTTACATTTTGTGTTATATTTTCTACAAAGATTAATCATACTAACATGATGACAATGAATGAGATTTTTAAACTTATAAATAGGAACTTTCTTTGCAAAACTTGTTAAACATCATATGTCTTCAGAGTTGTTTTAACATTTTTTTGTCAGTGCAATTACTCTTATCCTCCAGTGACCACAATCATTTGAGATTTTTATATATGCTGATGTAAGCCTTTATTCAATGTTTAATTTTCATAAAGTCAACTTTACTTCCTTTTCTGGACAAAGTTTTCACAGGTCTTTGTTAACTGGTGGCTTCAATTAAGATCATAAAAATATTTTCTCATTCTGAAGAATTATCATTTACACAAGTCTGGTTTTAATTCTATTAAACTCTTTTTGAAGGATTTGTTCTTTGTATAGCTTTGTCATAGAGATTAATGTAGTAATTTCCCCATGTACGATACTTTTTGACTGATGAGATGGTAACTGAAGAACATTATGGTGTGAATTCTCGGATACACTTGGTTTGTGAATTTAACAGTACCCCAACAATAATAGGAAAGTATTTTGGACATTAGTGTCCAGGTGTCAGTGTTTTACACAGTTTATATATACCTAATAGGGATGGCACAGTTTTGCTTCTCTGTTTATTCAAACCCAATGAATTGAATCTTGCAATTATTTTAGTTGTGATATTCAGGCTATTAGAAAACAATGGTAAAGACCACATTTCTTTCTGATGAACCACTATTCCCTAAAGTTTAATATAGCATTCACACAATTGAACTTCCTTTGCTTGGTTCTCTAAGCCATACAGTCACTGACCTTTAAACCCATCAGGGATTGTATCTGATCCCCTATGTTTGTAATGAATAAGCCCTCTGCTACCACTGTTGGCAGCTTTGTTAAAGTTATTATTAAGTTAATCCATATAATTAGAGCTTTATTTTCTCTTAAGGACAATTTCCAATCATTCCTGGTCTCCTGGAAAATAGCTTTTCTGATGCCTTTATTTGTGTTAAAAAAAGACTTTTTCATCATCTTGACAACATTCTAGGGCTGTTATTTCAATCCTACTGAGACTCTCCAAACAAGATCTCAACATACCCATATAATATTTGAAAGAATGGGGCTGGTGCATTCATACAGGATGTTCATTTGTATGTTTCATTTGCATATTTGACATTTTTTAGTTACTTTACTATATTTGCAATTCATAAATGTTTCTGAATGCATCAGCATCTTTTAGTTAAATGCCGAGTGCTGTTCAGTTTTATGGATATATGTAATTTGTTATCAGTTCTCCTATTAATGATCAGATTATTTTGAATAAAATATCTTTGAACAATTTTATAAAATAAATATGAAGAATACAATATAAAAATTTTAAACAAATATTTAAGTACACATTATCATACATAGGTACATATCAAGGAGTCCATATACTGTCTTTGGATAAGTATGTAATTGACTCTATTAAAAGCTGAAAAATGAGTTTATCAGACTGATAAAATAAGTTACCCTTCATTATGGATAATGTTTTGCATAGCCTATCTTTGTCAATTTAACTTTCAATTTCAGGTGTTCTGGAATATTTTAGTATTAAGCATTCAAGACTGAAGCATTGTTGAGAATGTTTCTATGTTTAATTGACTGTTCAAGCAACTACTTTTATGAAATCTCTATTATTCTTTTATCCATTTTGTATTGGTTGGATTCTTTGTTTTTTGTTTATTGATTTCTAGTATTTCATTTTATAGAGATGAGATCTTTCCTAATGTATGTAATTCTGCAAATATTTTATTCCAGTCTATAGCTTGATTTTTATTTTCTTTACATTGATTTTTTTATAACTGTGTATTTGTTGTTTTGTTTTTAATTAAAATAATTTATTTTTTAAAGTAGTTTTGTGTTTACTGAAAATGGATTATAAAGAAGAGTTCCCTCTCCATTCACTCCATATAGCTTACCTTATTATTAACATCATGCAATAGTGTCACACATTTGTTAAAATTGATGTAACAAATATTGTAACATTGTATATAACTAAAGCCCATCGTTTAGATTAGTTAACTCTTTGTACCATACAGTTCTATAGGTTTTGACAGGTGGATCCAAGAATCCACCATTACTGTGTCATACAGAGTGTGTGTTGTGCTTGCTAAGTTGCTGCAGTCATGTCTGACTCTTTGTGACACCAGGGACTGTAGCCTGCCAGGTTCCTCTGTCTATAGGATTCTCCTGGCAAGAATACTGGAGTGGGTTGCCATGCCCTCCTCCAAGGGATCTTCCTTACCCAGATATGGAATCCATATCTCTTATGTCTCCTGCATTGGCAGGCAGGTTCTTTACCACTTGCACCACCTGGGAAGACCCTTGACATACAAAGCAGTGGAATTTGAAAATCCTACGTGCTTCCACAGCTCATCCCTTACTTTCCCGAAACCCTGGCACCTCTGGTATATTTTTGTTTCTAAACTTTTGCCTTTTTACAGAGTAAAATATATTTAAATCATGCAGTGTGTAATCTTTTCAGACTGGCTTGTTTCACTGAGTAATATGAATTTAAACTTCCTTTATCTCTCTTTTTTAAAGGATTATAATTTATTTCTCCAGAGTTAAGAGAAAATATAGAAAGTATTTAATATAACCAGAAAGGGCAGAAAAAGATTAAACATATAAGAAAAGAAACAAAGAACCAGGGACATGAATAAAATAATTGTGAATACGGTAAATATTAAACAAACTATATCAATAAAACTTCTAAGTTTGAATGACTTAAATATACCACTGATAGAGAATGGTTAATAAATACAAAATATCACTAGATGTTGTTTAAAATGAACTCATTTTAATATAAGTATACAGAAAGTTTAAAGTGAAGAGATACAGATATTCCAAGCTAGTAGTAATCAAACTTTGAATTATCTATATCAGTTTCAATCATAGCCAATATCAGATCAATATTATTATCAGGGATAAATAGGAACAATATTTAATGATAAAAACGGACAGTTTTCCAAGAAAACAAAACCCTAGTTAATGTGTATGCATTTAACTATATAACATCAAAATACATTGTCTTTTGATGACTATATTTTAGCTTCTGCTAAATCAAAATTATTGTCTTATTTTCTTTATTGGTGATGTCTATTGTTTCTTTATAAGAATATTTGCCTACCTTGTGTCATAAAGCCATGGATTCTTTTTCCAATATGCTTCTTTTTGTTGTTCCATTTATCACATTCATGTCTGTGTTGCTGTTCAGTGCATAGTCATGTCCAACTCTTTGCAACCCCATGGAGTGTAGCAAGCCAGACTTCCCTATCCTTCACCAACTCCTGGAGACTGCTCAAACTCATGTCCGTTGAGTCGGTGATGCCATCCAACCATCTCATCCTCTGTAATCCCTTCTCCTCCTGCCTTCAATCTTTCCCAGCATCAGAGTCTTTTATAATGCATCAACTCTTCTCATCAGGTGGTCAAAGTATTGGAGCTTCAGCTTCAGCGTCAGTCCCTCCAATGAATATTCAGGATTGATTTCCTTTAGGATTTACTGGTTTGATCTTGTAGTCCAAGGAATACTCAAGAGTCTTCTCCAACACCACAGCTCAACACGACAACAATTCTTTGAAATTATGGCCCAACTCTCATAGCCATACATGACTACTGGGAAAACCATAGCTTTGACTACAGACCTTAGTTGGCAAAGTAATGTCTCTACTTTTTAATGCTTTGTCTAGGTTTGTCATAGCTTTTCTTCCAAGGAGCAAGCGTCTTTAAATTTCATGGCTACACTCACCATCTGCAGTGATTTTGGAGCCCAAGAAAATAAAGTCTGTCAGTGTTTTCCTTTTTGTCAGATCCATTTGCCATGAAGTGATAGGACTAGATACCATGATCTTAGTTTTCTGAATGTTGAGTCTTAAGCCAGGGTTTTCACACACCTCTTTCACTTTCATCATGAGACTTTTCAGTTCCTCTTCACTTACTGCCATGAGGATGGTGTCATCTGATAACTGAGATATGTGATATTTCTCCTGGCAATCTTGATTCCAGCTTGTGCTTCATCCACCCCAGCATTTGGCATGAGGTACTTTGGATATAAGTTAAATAAACAGGGTGAAAGTATACAGCTTGATATACTGCTTTCCAACTTGAAAACAGTCCATCATTTCATGTCTGGTCCTAACTGTTGATTCTTGACCTCCATACAGATTTTTCAGAAGGCAGATAAAGGTGGTCTGGTATTCAGTTCAGTTCAGCTCAGTCTCTCAGTTGTGTCCGACTCTTTGCGACCCCATGAATTGCAGCACGCGAGGCCTCCCTGTCCATCACCAACTCCTGGAGTTCACTCAGATTCACATTCATTGAGTCGGTGATACCATCCCGCCATCTCATCCTCTTCTCATCCCCTTCTCCTCCTGCCCCCGATCTCTCACAGCATCAGAGTCTTTTCCAATGAGTCAACTCTTCGCATGAGGTGGCCAAAGTACTGGAGCTTCAGCTTTAGCATCATTCCTTCCAAAGAAATCCCAGGGCTGATCTCCTTTAAAATGGACTGATTGGATCTCCTTGCAGTCCAAGGGACTCTCAAGAGTCTTCTCCAACACCACAGTTCAAACGCATCAATTCTTCGGCACTCAGCCTTCTTCACAGTCCAACTCTCACATCCATACATGACCACAGGAAAAACCATAGCCTAGACTAGACAGACCTTAGTCGGCAAAGTAATGTCTCTGCTTTTGAATATACTATCTAGGTTGGTCATAACTTTTCTTCCAAGGAGTAAGTGTCTTTTAATTTCATGGCTGCAGTCACCGTCTGCATTGATTTTGGAGCCCCCAAAAATAAAGTCTGACACTGTTTCTACTGTTTCCCAATCTTATTCCCATGAAGTGAGGGGACCTGATGCCATGATCTTCATTTTCTGAATGTTGAGCTTTAAGCCAACTTTTTCACTCTCCTCTTTCACTTTCATCAAGAGGCTTTTTAGCTCCTCTTCACTTTCTGCCATATGGGTGGTGTCATCTGCATATCTGAGGATATTGATATTTCTCCCGGCAATCTTGATTCCAGCTTGTGTTTCTTCCAGTACAGCGTTTCTCATGATGCACTCTGTATATAAGTTAAATAATCAGGGTGACAATATACAGCCTTGACGTACTCCTTTTCCTATTTGGAACCAGTCTGTTGTTCCATGTCCAGTTCTAACTGTTGCTTCTTGACCTGCATACAGATTTCTCAAGAGGCAGGTTAGGTGGTCTGTTATTCCCATCTCTTTCAGAATTTTCCACAGTTAATTGTGATCCACACAGTCAAAGGCTTTGGCATAGTCAATAAAGCAGAAATAGATGTTTTTCTGGAACTCTCTTGCTTTTTCCATGATCCAGTGGATGTTGGCAATTTGATCTCTGGTTTCTCTGCCTTTTTGAAAACCAGCTTGAACATCAGGGAGTTCACAGTTCACGTATTGCTGAAGTCTGCCTTGGATAATTTTGAGCATTACTTTACTAGCATGTGAGATGAGTGCAGTTGTGCGGTAGTTTGAGCATTCTTTTGCATTGCCTTTCTTTGGAATTACCATCTTGTTAAGAATTTTCTGCAGTTTGTTGTAAACACAGAGCCAAAGGCTTTAGCATATTCAATGAAGCAGAAGTTGATGTTTTTCTGGAATCCTCTTGGTTCACCTATGATCCAGTGGATGTTGGCAATTTTATCTCTGGTTCGTCTGCCTTTTTTGCAGTCAGCTTGAATGTCTGGAGATTCTCAGTTCATGTACTGTTGAAGCCAAGCTTCTCTTCCAGAAAATTAGAGTTACCAAGGGGAAATTTCATGCAAAGATGGCACAATAAAAAACAGAAATGGTATGAACTTAACAGAAGCAGAAGATATTGAGAAGATGTGGCAAGAATACAAAGAAGAACTATACGAAAAAGATGTACATGACCCAGATAACCTCAATGGTGTGATCACTTACCTAGAATCAGACATCTTGGAATGTGAAGTCAAGTGGGCCTTATGAAGCATCACAATTAACAAAGCTAATAAGGGTAATGGGATTCCAGTTGAGCTATTTCAAATCCTAAAAGATGATACTGTGAAAGTACTACACTCAGTATGCCAGCAAATTTGGAAAACTCAGCAGTGGCCACAGGACTGGAAAAGGTCAGTTTTCATTCCAATTCCAAGGAAAGGCAATGCCAAAGAATGTTCAAACTGCTGCACAATTGCACTCATCTCACAAGCTAGCAAAGTAATACTCAAAATTCTCCAAGTCAGTCTTCAAAATACATGAACAATGTACTTCCAGATGTTCAAGCTGGATTTAGAAAAGGCAGAGGAACCAGAGATCAAATTGTCAATATCTGTTGGATTATCAAAAAAGCATGAAAGTTCCAGAAAAACATCTACTTCTGCTTATTGCCTATGCCAAAGCCTTTGACTGTGTGGATCACAATAAACTGTGGAAAATTCTGAAAGAGATGGGAATACCAGACCACCTGACCTGCCTCTTGAGAAATCTGTATGCAGGTCAGGAAGCAACAATTAGAATTGGACATGGAACAACAAACTGGTTCCAAATCGGGAAAGGAGTATGTTAAGGCTGTATATTGTCACCCTGCTTATTGAATTTATATGCAGAGTACATCATGAGAAATGCTGACCTGAATAAAATGCAAGCTGGAATCAAGATTCCTGGGAGGAATATCAATAATTTCGAATATGCAGATGGCACCACCCTTATGGCAGAAAGTGAAGAACTAAAGAGCCTCTTGATGAAAGTGAAAGAGGAGAGTGAAAGTTGGTTTAAAACTCAACATTCAGAAAACTAAGATCATGGCATCTGGTCCCATCATTTCATGGGAAATAGATGGGGAAACAGTGCAAACAGTGGCAGACTTTACTTTTGGGGCTCCAAAATCACTGCAGATGGTGACTGCAGCCATGAAATTTAAAGACACTTGCTCCTTGGAAGAAAAGCTGTGACCAACCTAGACAGCATATTAAAAAGCAGAGACATCACTTTGCCAACAAAGTGAAAGTCTGTCTGGTCAAAGCTATGGTTTTTCCAGTAGTCATGTATGGATGTGAGAGTTAGAGTATAAAGAAACCTGAGTGCCAAAGAATTGATGCCTTTGAACTGTGGTGTTGGAGAACCTTGAGAGTCTCTTGGACGGGAAGGAGATCCAAACAGTCAATTCTAAAGGAAAACAGTCTGACTATTCATTGGGAGGTCTGATGCTGAAGCTGAAACTGCAATACTCTGGCCACCTAATGCAAAGAACTTACTCATTTGAAAAGACCCTGATGCCTGGAAATATTGAAGGCAAGAGAAGAAGGGGATGTCAGAGGATGAGATGGTTACATGGCATAACTGACTCAAAGGGTATGAATTTGTGCAAACTCTGGGAGTTGGTGATGGACAGGGAAGCCTGGTGTGTTGCAGTTCATGGGGTCACAAAGAGACATGACAGATCGACTGAACTGACTGACCTGAACTGAACCCTAGCGTGGAATGTTTTGAGCATTACCTTGCCAGCATGTGAAATGAGTGCAATTATGCAGTAGTTTGAATATCTTTAGCATCCCTCTTCTTTGGGATTGAAATGAAAATGATCTTTTCTGGTCCTATGGACACTGCTGAGTTTTTCACATTTGTTGGCATATTGAGCACAGCACTTTAACAGCATCAACTTTTAAAATTTGTAACAGCTCAACTGAAATCCCATCACGTCTAGTAGCTTTGTTTGTAGTGTTGCTTCCTAAGGCCCACTTAACTTTGCAGTCTAAGATGTCTGGCTTTAGGTGAGTAATCATACCATTGTGGTTATCTGGGTCATTAAGATCTTTTTTGTATATTTCTTTTATGTCTTTAATTTTAAATTAATTATTATGGATGATTTGATCTGTAGATGGAGTTTCCTATTTTTTTTAAATACTGATAACCAAGTTGCTACAGCAGGATGTATTGAAAATATTTTCACAATGAAATTGCATTGACACATTTTTCTAAACTCAAATGACTATATCTGTGAGTTTACTTCCACAGTTTCTATAGGTCTAATTAGTCTTTCTAATGCCTCCATGGTTTCATTATCACAGTTATGTAGGAAATCTTGCAATATAGTAGCATAAGTTATCTTTGCTATTGTTTACAAAATTGTCTAGGCTGCCTTACGGTTTTTGCATTCTCATATTTATTTGAAATTTAGTTGTCAATTTGTTATTAAAAATACTTATTGGAATTTTGATACAGATAGTATCGACTCTGTATATGATATTTACAGCTCTTTTTGGCCCCATAGACTGTAGCCTGCCAGGCTCCTCTGTCCATGGAATTTTCCAGACAAGAATACTATAGCAGGATGCCATTTCCTACTCCAGGGGAAATTCCCAAACGAGAGACTGAACCCTAGTCTCTCATGTCTCCTGCATTCTTTACCACTAGCACCACCTTGCAACCCCACATTATACAGAGAAGGGGAGGAAACATATAATACAGATTATATATAAACAGGCTGTGGGATGTTAATTCCAGCTCATCACAGTAGTACATAGCAAAATGTGATGAATACCCCACATGCACTTGAAAAATGTGTATTATGCACATATTAGATTTCATTCTAGGAAAATATTATTGGTATTGATTTTATAAATAGCACTGTCCAAATGTTTTATGTCTTTACTAGTATTTGTTTTTCTGTTCTTTAAGCACTAAAATTAGTATTTTAAAATATCCAAGTATAGTTCAGTCTCAGTCACGACTAATTTTTTTGCAACTCTATGAAGTGCAGCACGCCAGGCCTCCCTGTCCATCACCAGCTCCCAGAGCTGCCTCAAACTCATGTCCATTGCAGTCCAAGGAACTCTCAAGAGTCTTCTCCAACACCACAGTTCAAAAGCATCAATTCTTCGACACTCAGCCTTCTTTATGGTTCAGCCCGCACATCTGTATATAACTACTGGAAAAACCATAGCTTTGACTAGAAAGATCTTTGTTAGTAAAGTAATGTCTCTGCTTTTTAATATGCTGTCTAGGGTGTCTAGGTTTTCTTCCAAGGAGAAAGCATCTTTTAATTTCATGGCTCCAAGTGTATATATATCAGAATAAACTGTATATAGATGCAGCTAGTTTCATAGTGGGAGAAGGCAATGGCACCCCGCTCCAGTACTCTTGCCTGGAAAATCCCATGGACGGAGGAGCCTGAAAGGCTGCAGTCCATGGGGTCACTGAGGGTTGGACACGACTGAGCGACTTCACTTTCACTTTTCACTTTGATGCATTGGAGAAGGAAATGGCAACCCACTCCAGTGTTCTTGCCTGGAGAATCCCAGGGACGGGGTAGCCTGGTGGGCTGCCGTCTATGGGGTCGCACAGAGTCGGACATGACTGAAATGACTTAGCAGCAGCAGCAGTTTCATAGTGCCAGACTCCTCTGTCTATAGAGTTCTCCAGGCAAGAATACTAGAGCATGTTGCCATTTCCTTCTGCAGGGGATCTTGGAACTAAACCAGCATCGCTGGTGCCTTCTGCATCGGCAAGAGGATTCTTTACCACTGAGCCATCCAGGAAGCCCCCTTATTTCATAGTACTGTACAATGCAGGTTCATTATAATATTCACATAAGTAATACACAAGAAACACAAAGATAAATAAAATATTTTTAATCCTACAATATAGTACTTTGAAATGTACAGTAGTGCAGTACAATAGCTGGCAAACAGGAGTGACTTTGAATAAACAGGCAAGAAGAGTTACTGACGGGAGGAGGGAAAGCAGTTAAGAGATTGTAGAGCTGAAGGATCATCAGCAATAAGAGATGGAGGACAAGCTACAATTTCACTCATGCTTGACATGGATAGACTCAATGGTTCTCATCTTTGAAAGTTCACAACTTGAGGGTTCATATGTAGGGGACTTCCTGTAATATTTTTAGAATATGTTTTCAATTTACAGGAAAGATACAAAGATACTTCAGTTAGTTCTCAAATATCTTACACCCAGTTTCTCTTTTATTAACCTCTTACACTCCTACAGCATCAGTTCAGTTCAGTTCAGTCACTCAGTCATGTCCGACTCTTTGTGACCCCATGAATCGCAGCACACCAGGCCTCCCTGTCCATCACCAACTCCCAGAGTTCACTCAGATTCACGTTCATCGAGTCAGTGATGCCATCCAGCCATCTCATTCTCTGTCGTACCCTTCTCTTCTGGCCCCCAATCCCTCCCAGCATCAGAGTCTTTTCCAATGAGTCAACTCTTCACATGAGGTGGCCAAAGTACTGGAGCTTCAGCTTTAGCATCATTCCTTCCAAAGACATCCCAGGGATGATCTCCTTCAGAATAGACTGGTTGGATCTCCTTGCAGTCCAAGGGACTCTCAAAAGTCTTCTCTAACACCACAGTTCAAAAGCATCAATTGTTCAGGGCTCCAAATAAAATGTAGACTTTAGTCAATAATAATTTGTCAATATTGGTTCATTAATTGTAGGAACAACAGACTGGTTCCAAATAGGAAAAGGAGTATGTCAAGGCTGTATATTGTCACCCTGCTTATTTAACTTATATGCAGAGTACATCATGAGAAATGCTGGGCTGGAAGAAGCACAAGCTGGACTCAAGATTGCTGGGAGAAATCTCAATAACCTCAGATATGCAGATGACACCACCCTTATGGCAGAAAGTGAAGAGGAACTAAAAAGCCTCTTGATGAAAGTGAAAGAGGAGAGTGAAAAAGTTGGCTTAAAGCTCAACATGCAGAAAACGAAGATCGTGGCATGTGGTCCCATCACTTCATGGGAAATAGCTGGGGAAACAGTAGAAACAGTGTCAGACTTTATTTTTTGGGGCTCCAAAATCACTGCAGATGGTGATTGCAGTCATGAAATTAAAAGACGCTTACTCCTTGGAAGGAAAAGGTAGGAGGGTAGGGGGAGGTAGGGTAGGAGGAGAAGGGGACAACAGAGGATGAGATGGCAGGATGGCATCACCGACTCGATGGACATGAGTTTGAGTGAACTCCGGAAGTTGGTGATGGTCAGGGAGGCCTAGCATGCTGGGATTCATGGGGTCGCAGAGTCCGACATGACTGAGCGACTGAACTGAACTGAACTTTTTACCTAGTATATTTTACCTTTTCCACACTGCATTTAGTCCTCATATTCCTTAGGCTTGTGTATGTCGTGTGATTGTTTCTCAGACTCTCTTCATTTTTTATTACCTCCAAAGATTTGAGGAGTCCATGTTATGTCTTTAGTAATATGTTCCTCTAATAGGATTTATTTGATGTTCTTTTTAAAGATTATACTAGGACTATGTTTTGGGGAAAAAGACCACAGGGGTAAAGTGGGGTAAAGTGCCATTTCATCACATCATGTCAAGGGTATTACTTTCAAAATGATGTATTACTGTCAGTGTTAACTTAGTTGACTTAGTGTTTGTACAGTGTCTCCTCTGTAAAGATACTCTATGTTTTCCCTGTCCTTAGTGTGTTCTTGGGAGAAAGCCACTATGTTCTATCAACATTTAAAGGGTGGGACTCATGCTTCACCTCCTTGAAGAGCTTAAGAACACAGTCTGAATGGAACTTGTTTGTATGTAGGGAACTTTCTGTATTAATGAGAGTATAGCATTAAGTCAACCTACCTAGTCTTTCTGCCTAAATTGTTATTTGCTGTTTTAATTATATGTGGACAGCATAATGACTCAATGGGATCATTTATTCTAAAATATCATAATTTTGATTATATATGGAAGAAATAAAACCTGATCATTCCCATAATAAAATTCAACTGTGATTTCAATTTGTCTACTACTTCTTTAAGTTTTATGAAATGCACTTCATGTATTTTGAACTTTCCTGGTAGCTCAGCTGGTAAAGAATCCTCCTGCAACATGGGAGACATGGTTTCAGTCTCTGGGTTGGGAAGATCCCCTGGAGAAGGGAAAGGCTACCCACTCCAGTATTCTGGCCTGGACAATTCCATGAACTGTATAGTCCATGGGGTCACAAAGGGTCACATATGACTGAGACACTTTCACCTTCATGTAGATTTAAAATTTCTTTTAGTTCCATTCACAATAGTTATTGTTACATCTTTTTAAGATAATTCCTATTTATCATTATAAAATATTCCTCTTTATCATCTCTTAAAGTTTATTTTGTTTGGTATTAATATAGCCCCACATATACCCCTACAATTATTATTTCCTATGTTTTTATTTCTTTACTTTGAATGTATTTGTACTGTTAAGTTGAAATCATGGCTGTTGGAATGTATGAATAATTAAGTATTTTTTAGTGGATTCTCATAGTCTTTTTATTACTTGAGGTTTTAGCCTGTTAATATGTACTGATCTATTTGTATTATATTTGTTCTACTTGTTCTTTTTTTAACTCCTTTGTTTCCTGTCTTTGTTTATGAAGCAGTGTTCCTGTCTCTCTTTCCCCTTTTTTCTCCCCTATGGTTTAAATTTCACTCTGATATTTTCAGCATAATCTTCTTATATTATTTAGTGGTTGTGCTAAGGATTATAGAACAATTACAAAGATAAAGATAAGTATCCATCCTTAATTTATATCCAAATAGAATATGATGCCCTTATTACAAAACATTATAACTTTGTAAAAGTGCAATTCCAGTTACTTTTACACACTAGGCGATTATTTCTATATAATTTACTTTTACTGTGTTGTATAAACCTCATAATACATTGTTATTGTCCTAGATTTAAACAAGCAATTATTTTTAAGGAATATGTCTAAAGTCTTATATTTACCAAGTGTTTTTCCCTTTCCAAGCCTCCTCATTTCTTATGTCAAGGATTCAACCTAGTATTATTTCTATATAGCCTAACAATATGATATCCCCTTAGTATTTTTTGAAATGAAAGTCCTATTATAGTGAATTCTCTCAGCATTTTTCTCTGAAATGTTATTATTTCTTCATTTTGGAAGGTTATTTTACTCAACAATATTGCATTTCACTAATTCTAATTCCCTGAGCATATGTTTATTTTTTGGATGATTTAAAGATCTCTTTGTTCACAATAGAATCAGATTAAAAGTGATAAAAATAATAAGAAAACATTTGCAAATTAATAATACACTTCTCAATAACTAAAGAGGAAATCATAAAAATTAAGAAACATCAATTTATTTTCTAAAACTTAGTTTTCATTGATTAATCTTGGTGTGCCCCCATTTACATTTTTTGTAATTATTTTCATTGAAATTCACTGAAATTGGATATATGGCCCAATGCCCATCACTAATTTGGAGAATAATCACCATTATCTCTTTTAAAAATTATTCTCTGCCATACTTTTTCCTCTCTTTTTAACTACATGCATATTAATTGGTTCTCTAAGTACATATACTTTTGTTAGTTCACATATCTGCATTGTTTCCTTCCATTGAGATGGAGATACAGACAGACGCACATATATATGTGTATGTATATATAACATTTTTCTCCTGATTTTGTTGTTGCTCATCTCCTCAGTCGTGTCTGACTCTTTGCCACACCGTGGATCATAACCTGCCAGGATCCTCTGTCCACGGGAGTTCCCAGATAAGAATATAGAACATATGGAACCGATTGCCATTTCTTTCTTCTGGGGATCTTCCTGACCCAGGGACCAAACGTGCCTTTCCTGCTTGGCAGTGGATTCTTTACTGCTGAGCCAATTGGGAAGCCATTATCTATCTATCTATCTATCTATCTATCTATCTATCTATCTATCCATGTAACATTATGTGTGTGTGTGTGTATACATACATATATATAATTTTCCTTTTACTTTGCTAATTAATTTAAATTATTATATTGTGTGTATTATAGATGATACAGTATCTTGTTTTGATTCTAGAAACTATTTGAATGTGTCTATGTTAGTCTTTTCTTCTTAGGGTGTACTTTTTTGTTCATAGAATACATTCCCTTCTCCTGAGGCATGGGTTTTCTCAAGTCTTAATGCCCAAGATACTCACTTAAGATGAATCATTCTGGTTGTGTCAAAACTCCTATCTCTTCCCACTCTTTGCAGTGGCTGACACTACCTGTTAAAATCTTATGTCCCCAGAAGTGTCTTTTTCTGGGCCTGCCTCCCTGTATATGTACAGATTAAGATTCTACTATAAATTTTAGCAGTAATCTTACAAAATTACCTTGGTTAGGCCCTTCTTGGTTCTCTGGTTCTCTCCTCTTTATACCCTCTCCAGGAAATTCATGCCACAATAGCAGCCCTGGATTCTGATCTCTTTTCTCTGCAGTATCGCTAATCTCTGTACACAGGCTACACATCCCTACAATAAAGCTTTTCCCAAACAAATGCTAGAGTGAATTTATATCTTAACCTGTTGCTTCCCCTCTGCTCTTCAGTTCTTATAATCAGAAACTTCATATATTTTGTCCAGATTTTTACTTGCTTACTATGAGAGTGTAAGTCCAACTAATGTATTTTAGCTTAAGCTAGAAATCTTTATGGCGTAAATATATTGCATATCAGTGGCTTTCTATTTAGATTTTATTTACCATAGAACTGGATATTAACATAAAATCATGAAGCCAATACCTAATATAAGTACATTTAAAAATAAAAAGTTGTTTTATCCGAAAGAAATATGCAAAAAGACATTGTTAAGACTGACACACAATGTACTATTTTTGAAGATATATTTTAACATTATTAAAATATCAGAGATATATTGTAATTGTTATCAATGATTATTTTTAGCAACTCTCAGGAAGAGCTCTTTGGCTTTCCTCACTAAAGTCTGAGCAGAATGTTAGGAAATTCCAAATATAATTTTAAGGATGTATAAGGATTATTTATAAGAGTTGGTCAATATGGCCTACTTTTGCATTTAGAAGCACTTTCAACAAAGCTTAAGTGAGCAAACAATTAATAGACTTTTATTTTTAATTTTTTTAATTTTATTTTTTATTTTTTAATTTTTTTTAATTTTTAAAGGAAGGGTGATTAGAAATGAATTTGCTTTGATTTTGCAAACTTTGCTTCAAAATGTTGTATTATTCTGAGTTCTTGAGAGACACAGAAAACATATAACATATTATATAGGTTATATATGTGTATGTGTATACATATACAGACATACACATACACACACTGCTTGAAGTTCTATCCACTGGGAATATTTCTTTTTAACACTGTCCTATAACGATGTCTCAGAAAATGATTGTAGTGTTACAGTCCAGCTTTCAGTGATTCCTGAAAATCATGAAGAAAACTTTGTAAACCAGACCCAAGACTTTTCTTCTTCTGTCACCTGAAGAAGGAACTTCTCATGAGGCTATAAATACAGGCTGGGTAGAGAAGTCAGAGTAGCAGGAGTGGGGACCATGGGCATTTGGGTCACTTCTTTCTGTCCCTTAACTTGAGTTTTGGGGGCATGTCCAGGCCTGATCACATATGAACCAGTTCCATTTGAGGATAGAATGCTGTCATGTACACTCAACTTTATGGCTCGATAGGTCAGATAATACACAGTTTGTGAAGAGCATCTCAGATTGCAACCATGCAGTGATCACACTTGGTACTCCGCGGGTTAAGAAATTAGTTTGTAAGCCTCCGTAGTAAGCCAAGAGGTTTTTCTCAAAAGGAGACTAGTATCCACAGAGGATGGCAGGGCCTTGTTCCAAAATCGGGAGGGTCTGTAATGCAATTCACCTATCACAGGCTCCAACCAAAATCTCTACCTGCCACTGCTACTTTAAGAACTTCTGGATCTATAGGGTTATATGGCCAAAGTGATAGAGTAGCTTGCACACCAGCCCAGACCTACTATAGTCAAAGCCAGCAGTTTTTCAGGTGACTTGGTAAATGGATTTGGAGAGAACACCCAAATGAGGAATATGTTGCCTCCAAAATCTGAAGAGGCCCACTAACCCATTGTGCTATTTTTTTTTTTTTTTTTGGTTGTAGGATGGGCCAGAAGTGACAATGTGTTATTTACCACAAGATGGGTTTGGGGACACATGGGGTGCAGTATGAGATGAACTGCAGGCAAAACTCTATCGGTCACCCGAGTTTCATACTCCTTTATTCGGGTTGGCAGATCACACTGACATTTTGCTTCTCCTGGAATTGATATCAGTTCAATGTCTAATAATACCAAACTGATCAGTTATTCCCTTTTCCCCAGTGTACAGTTCTCCTTAAAAAAAAAAAGCATAGGTTTTTTGGGAGGAAGACTTGGAGAAAGAATAAGAAATGTTTGGTTTATACTGGGGTCCTTCCTCAAGAAGAGTTGAGATCCTTTTTATTCAAGGGATTCTGGGTCTATAAGTTGGCTGAAGCCCGGGAACTGATTGATTCTGTTTTTATGATTCATGTTGGTGCTTTGCTCTCTTGACCTTGATTTTTTTGGCTTTTATAGGTTAAGTATGAATTTAGTAGCAATCCTATCCACTTTTAGGAACACTGTAATCAGTTAACCAATGCCATAAATCTATGTGAGTCAGACTATTCTGCTGTTTGACTCAGCTAACCACTATGATAACCCTGCCACCTATCTATTGCCAGGTGAGTGCGCTTAACCTCTGTCACTCTGGGATCCAGTTACTCCCACTGCACTTAGGTTTCCCAGTTCAGTGATAGTAGGTCCATTGTATCACAGAAAACAGTGATAACAAATCTCTTCAAGGATGACTGGGCTACCTCATAGGTTTGTATCCCACAGTAGTGATGAAAGATATGTTTTTTGTACCCTTTCAGTGTGGGTTAGTAGATGTTAAATAACAAAGCTACTCTAACATTCCAATCTTCCTTAAGACTATTTTCCTCCCTTTATTTTCCTCAGGAAAACCCAGACAAATACAGATTTTATTTACGTAAAATGTAATTTATATATACATTATATACATATATTATAAATATACATAACATTAATTCTTTCTCTGGAAATATATATACATATATGCAACATATATATCATTATAGACAAATATGTATTTGTGTTATATTAGCATATAAACATACATATGTAAAAATTGGCTCGCATGATTATGGAGCCTGAAAAGTCCTAAGATTTGCAGTTGGCAAACTGGAGACTTAGAATGTTGATGTACTGGTTTAAGTCCAAGTCCAAATACTTGAAAACCAGAATCAATGGTGTAACTTCCAATCTGAATAGAAGACCACAGACAGAAAGAGTAATTGTGGCTTATTCAGACTTGGATGAGGACACCACTTAGGAAAGGACAATCTATTTTAGTCAGTTTACAGACTGAGTTGTTAATGTCTTCCAGAAGTATCCTCATAGATACATTCAGAATTATGTTAAACCAAATATTTAAGTTGATTTATAAAATTAATTATCAGTTTAAAATATTAGCCTATTTTGCATGTGCATGTTTAATTTTTTCAAATTTTTGAAAGTAGAAAATATTGTAGCAGAGCAAAACTAATACTGTTGGAAAAAAATAGCATTTGGGATATTTATCCATAATTTATTTTGCTTTCAGTGTATTTATTCAAGTCTAGAAGAGGCAAGATAGTTATGATGAGGAAGTGAAGACTACTTGGTTTGTTGATGTCTGGAGAAAATAATTACATTTGGTACTCATTTCTTAAGGCATTTTATGTTGGCTTTGCTTTATAATAGATAAACAATATCTTTAAGATTTCTATTTTGTCATGATCCTAAAATTGCTAATTTTGAAGTCGATTTTTGTCATTTATATTTAAGCTATGGTGGAATAAATTTTACTACTGATTTATGTCAATTCTAAATATATAATTAAACATTAATAATGTATATGAAGAAAAATTTAATTTAGTGGCTTTTGTTTCTGTTAAACTTCACCAGAGAATAACTTTTGAAAACTTTCATTTTCAAAATGAAATTGTGAATTAAAGCCATTAAAATGTGTTTGATTTTGTGTAAAATATGCTTTTAAAGTGGAATTTTAAATTAACAGAACAAGGAATATTATGAAATATTGGAACAGGGTTTAGAACAAGTAGGAATAGGATAATAAAATTATTTCAGTGATGTATTACATCATTGAATGTAATGATTTCAATATATGAATGACTAAAATAATATTATGTTTTATTGCAAAGATTTATTTTGTAACTAAAATTTAATATTTTAAGAAAAAATACTTATTCTGAAAGTTTTGTATTTCCATGAATATTTTAATTTCCCTTTGGTTGTTACCCTTAGTCCAAACAGCATGGTATAATACAGAATTTTCCTTGAAAATTTAAAAATAATGGTACATATACACAATGGAGTATTACTCAGCCATTAAAAAGAATACATTTGAATCAGTTCTAATGAGGTGGATGAAACTGGAATCTATTATACAGAGTGAAGTAAGCCAGAAAGAAAAACACCAATATAGTATACTAACACATATATACGGAATTTAGAAAGATGGTAATGATAACCCTGTATGTGAGACAGCAAAAGAGACACAGATATACAGAACAGTCATTTAGACTCTGGGAGAGGGCGAGGGTGGGATGATTTGGGAGAATGGCATTGAAACATGTATAATATCATATATGAAATGAATCACCAGTCCAGGTTTGATGCATGATACTGGATGTTTGGGGCTGGTGCACTGGGACCACCCAGAGGGATGGTACGGAGAGGGAGGAAGGAGGGGGTTTCAGGATGGGGAACACATGTATACCTGTTGCAGATACATGTTGATGTATGGCAAAACCAATACAATATTGTAAAGTAATTAACCTCCAATTAAAATAAATAAATTTATATTTTTAAAAAATAGCAAAAATAAAAATTGAATATAGTATCGTTCAGAAAAAAAAAGTTTCTATCCTACGTAAATGTTTTTCTAGACTTCAAAATATTTTGAATGAGTAGAAAATCTTTGAAGAATAAATTGTTTCCATAAACGATAGACTCTAAATGTAGATTCATATATAATCCAGTGTGATAGATACAGGTTCATTTTCCTACACATTTAATTTTTTTATGTAAATTTATTTATTTTAACTGGAGGTTAATTACTTTACAATATTGTATTGGTTTTGCCATACATCAACATATATCCGCCACAGGTATACATATGTTTGCCATCCTGAACCCCCCTCCCTCCTTCCTCCCCATACCATCCCTCTGGGTCATCCCAGTGCACAAGCCCCAAACATCCAGTATCATGCATTGAACCTGGGCTGGGGACTCGTTTCATATATGATATTACACATGTTTCAGTGTCATTCTCCTGGAGGAGGGCATGGCAACCCACTCTAGTTTCTTGCCTTGGAGAATCCCCATGGACAGAATGATGGGCTACAATCCATGGGGTTCCAAAGAGTTGGACTCGACTGAGCGATTAAGCACAAGTGTCTTAACTGTCTAGACTAGACTCTTCAGAACAGAGAGTTAAGGAAAGTATCCATAAGAATAAAAATTTTAAATGAAATTTGATAAACAGTTAATTAGGGGAAAATGCAGAGAAGAGGAAGGGTGTTAAAGGGTGAGAGAAACATCTGCAAGCATCAGGTAGAAAAGCTGGAACAAGCCTTCTGAGAAATGAAGAAAACAAAACAAAGCAATTGATATGTATAGAATGTATAGCAAAGTGGATTAAGGTGATAGAAGCACATCTGCAGATGAGAACAAGATTATCATTAATGCATAAATAAGGCTGTAGAGTCCAAGCAAATAGAAAAACAATAAAAGTAAAGATTATTAAAAAAAGAATATTATCCCCTCTTAATAGAAGTGCCTTAGACTAAACACGCACACACACACACACACACACACACACAATTTGCCTAATATGACAGAAATGTGCATTAGACTAAGCCTGATTTCTAAGATTTTAGATTCATATTTATGTACTGTACCTGGTTGGAGATTTTTTTTTTTTTTTGCTAAAAAGTAGTATGACTACATTTGTGATGTAGAAAAATCAACTTCTTTAGTACAGAAAATTGTTTGGAGTAGAACCAGAGGGAAGTAGTCATCAATCTGAAGACTGCTGCATTGGTCCAGATAAGATCAGTGCAGGGTGGTAGCCATAGAGATGGAGACAGATGAATAGGCGGGGAGATATTTCAGAGAAGAAAAGTCTGCACTTATTTATTTTAATGTTGAGCTTAAAAGTAAAGAAGGAGTAAAGTATGAATCCCAAGTCTGCAATTTTTGCTATCATAAAAAATAGATTCAAGTGCTCAAATAGTTCAAAGATGGAATAAGATACCAAAGATAGGTGGAATCAGAATGTACTGGGAATTGCAAACTGAATGACGGAGGACAACAGAGCAGGGGATAGGCTGGAAATTACTCAAGGTACAGAATAGTGTTAGGTTTGAAAAACCATTGTTTCCCTTGTAGCTCAGATGGTAAAGAATCCACCTGTAATGCAGGAGACCTGGATTTGATCATTGGGTCCAGAAGACCCTCTGGAGAAGGGAATGGCTACCCTCTCCAGTATCCTTGCCTGGAGAATTCCATGGACAGAAGAGCCTGACAGGCTTTGGGGTCACAGTCCTTGGGCTCTCAGAGTCAGACCCGACTGAGAGACTAACACTTCCACTTTTGCAAAACCATTAGGAATTTTCCCAACTGAAAGTTTCTGTAAATATTGATACATGATTCATGTGTCTGTTTTAAATACTTGATAAAAAACCATCTATACTAAGAAGTTTACTTTTAAGATGGGAAAGAATAGAATGAAGATACATAAGATTATTTAAATGGCCAATGGAAAAGCTCTGTGAGTTTTATACCGCTTGAAATTTCAAATGTCCGTAAAATTTGTCAATTTCCAAAAAAATGAGAACATTCTGGTAGAAAGAGTACTCTTCTAAAGTCATGTAGAGAAAAATCTGTGAGATTAAGATTAATATTCTATCTCTGGTCAGTCTCTGATACACAGAGCCTGTGTATCTGGAAGCAATATTATACTGAGAGAAGTTAAATCATTTAAAATTATGGCATATAGCCTAAACTTATCATAATAAGGTTTGAAATTCCTCACATTATCTCTTTGAGTTCAGTGATTTTAAGTGTAATCAAGAGTATATTAATATTTTATACTTAAGATCTAGACTAATAGATTCTTTTATTGTTAATGTGCCAGACATTTAAATCTTGGTAGTATTCTATTCAAAAATATTGTATGAGCACTGTGTTTTGAAAAAATATTCTACTTTATTTCAAATTAATATATATGTGTTTTTGAGAATGATAAAATTAAAATGTTTAGTCTCTCCACAGTGAAAATTAAGATAACCACCTCAATCATTGTTCTGGTGATGTTAATGTGGAGATAAATTGATATTTGCCAATATTATTTTTTCTGTAATAACAATGCATATATTTATAGACTCTTCCTTTCTACCTCCCTGAAGCTTCACACTGACCAAGATAAAGGAGATGGAAATTTAAAATACATATTAACAGGCGATGGGGCTGGCAGTCTGTTCGTCATAGATGAAAACACAGGAGATATTCATGCGGCAAAGAAACTAGACAGAGAAGAAAAATCCCTTTACGTTCTTCGTGCCAAGGCTATAGACAGAAAGACCGGGCGGCAGGTGGAGCCTGAATCTGAATTTATAATTAAAATTCATGATATCAATGACAATGAACCAAAATTCACAAAAGACTTGTACACTGCCAGTGTTCCTGAAATGTCTGGAGTCGGTAGGTATATGTTAATTCATGTAAATTAAGTTTTTAATTTTATTTTTTGCTAAGGTAGTTATTATGGACCTACAGTTATGAGATGTGATCTCTTTCAAGATAAGAGCTATAACAAACTACTAATTAGTGTTAGCTAACTCACTCCTAATGATTTTCAGTTGTGTTTCTCAACATTTCCTGCTATTTTGTAACTGATATTTCAGATGATTACTGAGAACAATTATTCCACTGAATTTCAACCAAATCTTTACCTCTACTCAATTGCCATTCAAATGGCACTCAGATTAAATGTATTTTTGCCTGAAATGAAAAGAATAGTGTCAGCAGTTTTAGAAAGTTTTGCTTGCATTATTTTGCATAATAACAACAAATGCTTGCATTTGACAAATTTCTTTTGATAGTCTCATTTGATCACTGAAACAACTTCATGTGATAGGCATGAGAAATAGGATTTTAAATCCCCATTCTGTTAATTAGGAACCCTGGATTCAGAAAGATTAAGTAACTGAATTAAGATCAAATAACCTGGCAGCATATCAACAATATTCTAATTCTTTTTCATGTTATTTTAGCTATATTCCACATGACATTATTAGTCCTAAAAACTGAAACTAATCATTTCATTCTTTAAGGCTGCCCATAATTTTAAATGCCTGTTGTTATTATGCAATATTTTTATCTGTAAAGGCCACTACTTTTAACTATATTTATATGTAAGGTTTGATTTGTTAATGAGATAGTAAAAGCTGACTCAAATCATATTTCTAATAAAAATACTGAAAAACATGCTATTGATTTTCAAACTTTGATATTTAATTGAATATTATTTCAAAATCAAGTATATAATTTTGACATTGTTGTAATTAATACCTAGGTCAGTCTTAAATAAAAGAAGGAAAACAAACTGATGTACACCTTTGCTGAGTGATTGATGTTAACTATTTTTAAATTATTTGTGTCATCTAGCCAGAATAACCAAAAGTTTGTAAAGAAGTTTTTATTTTTTCTAAACTGAGATGAAATCTCACCTGAGGAGGGGAAAAATCTGCCTTTTCAGGTATAAATTCCAATAATATGAAAAGCACTAATCAAATTAGAAAGGAGTCCTATGAAATCATAAAGCCTAGGATGAAATATGAGTGGTTGTATTTTCTTTTAAGATTTTTAAATATCTGTTAGCTTGGTTAGGTTACATGGAAAGTACTGGGTTGGTCCATAAAAGTCGACCAGTGGGCTAATGTAGATATACAGCATGTCTCTTTGTAGGCTCATATTTGAGGTAAGTGAAGTGAAGTCGCTCAGTCACGTCCGACTCTTTGCGACCCCATAGACTGTAGCCTATCAGGCTCCTCCTTCCATGGGATATTCCAGGCAAGAGTGCTGGAGTGGATTGCCATTTTCTTCTCCAGGGGATCTTCCCGACCCAGGAATCGAACCCCAGTCTTCCGCATTGCTGGCAGACGCCTTACCGTCTGAGCCACCAGGGAAGATACATCTAAAATGATGTTTTCCATTTCAGCTTCCTATTGATGCACATTCTACAGTTCGGTTTTTTGATTAATACCCTTCAACACTGTAAAACTTGTTTTCTTTTTTTCTTGTATGTATGTTATTTTGTCAGATGTTTTGACACATAATAATACAAAAAGTGAAACTGTTAGTTTCTCAGTTGTGTCTGACTCTTTGCAACCCCATGGACTGCAGCCTGTCAGACTCCTCTCTCCATGGAATTCTCTAGGCAATAATACTGGAGTGGGTTGCCATTCCCTTCTCCAGGGGATCTCCCCACCAAGGGGTCAAACTTGGGTCTCCTGCATTGCAGACAAATTCTGTACTGTTTGAGCCACAAGGGGAGCCCCAATAGTACAAAACTTTCATGTCTTTTCTCCAGAAAGATTGTATAAACCTATAGGATATGCAATTATGCAAAATCATGCAAGCAAAGCTGTCTAAAACTGCTGACACTATTCCTTTCATTTCAAGCAAAAATACATTGAATCTGAGTGCCATTTCAATGGCAGTATATTCCCTAGTGGCTCAGCCAGTGAAGAATCTGTCTGCAATGCAGGAGACTCAGATTTGATCCCTGGGTCAAGAACATCTGGAGATGGGCCTGGCAACCCACTCCCGTATTCTTGTTTACAGAATTCCGTGGTCGGAGGAGTCTGGCTGGCTCTAGTCCGTGAGGTTGCAAAGGGTTGGACACGACTGAACAACAAACACTTTCACTTTCACAGAAGTAAAAAGTGTAATTAATATGATAGAGGTATTTGAATGTAATAAATTTGGATAATTGACTTAAAACCAAAAGACTTTTTAAATTTCCAAACTATTATTTCATCTTTAAAAACGGAAAATTTACTTATCAGAAACTCTTTATATTTAAATTCAACTTGTATTTTCTCCTATATTAATTTAGGTTATTTAATGGGATATTATCTTCTACTCAATATGGTTTTATAATCTGTCTACCAAATTCAAATTCAAAACTATCTTTGAATTTGATGAAATTTATTAGAATTAGATGAAATACTAATTCATCAGTATTAGATGAAATACTAATATCATTTACATTCTATTAATATTTATCAGGTGTGTGATAAGATCAGAACTAGACTAAGTGCTTCTCTGTTTTATTTTTCACAAAACTTTCACTTGTTCAAACCTATATTAAAATATAGAATATATAAGTTTATACATAGGAGAAGGCTTGCAGATTATCTTGTCCAAAAAGCCCTTCATGTAAAGCAATCTGTATGTCATTTATATAAGCTTTAAATTATGGGCAGTACAATTCCTAATTACTGTAAACCTTAAATACGAGAATTTGGGTCGTTGCCAATAATATTACCTGCATGTCTACAATTACAACAAAACTGAGAAAAGTGTATAGGTGGTGGCTGTATGGCTCCAGTTTCAGATTATGGTACTGATAAACAAAGATTCAAGAACTACAGGTGAATTTTGATCCCATTTATAGAGAGAGAAGTAGCGTTAGTCATTCAGTCGTGTCAGATTCTTTGTGATTCCATGGACTGTAGCCCATCAATCTCCTTTGCCTATGTAATTCTCCAGACAAGAATACTGGAATGGGTTGCCATGCCCTTCTCCAGGGGATGTTCCCAACCCAGGGATGGAACCCAGGTTTCCTGCATTAGGCAGATTCTTTACCATTTGAGCTAACCAGGGAACCCTGCCCCTTTATAGAGGATAGTTATTATTCTTTATTACTAATATTGACATTATTGCGCTAATTGATTCTTCCTTGCCCCACTCATAGACTTTGTGTGTGTATCTATTTTTAAACAGAAATGTACATATTATAAATATCATATATATATATATATGTGGAAGATACCTACTTGGTTTAATTACCACTCAATAAATAAGTAAAAATGAGTCTAAAAGAATTAAACTCACTTGCTCAAAAAAATACAGAGACAAATTGTTACTATACTATCTTTAAAAAGGAAAAAAAAGTTAATAAAATGAAGAGATATCTGGATAATTTTAATACCTTACTATTTTTCTCTACTATAAAATAGTTGATTATTATGCAAAATGTACTTTGGGAAACTTCTAATTTTATTAGCTTGACTCTTTGAAAGTAGAATTTTTTTCTTATTATTTTAATTCAAATTTCTCAAAAAATTAAATCTAAATAAGGAAAGGGGAAACTGCATTTTACAATAAGAATTTAGATATATTTATCTATATATGTATATATATATTTCTTGTATATATGTATATATTTTTTTGTGATTTTCTTTGGCAATTCTTCTACCTGATTTAAAGGAAAATAAAGATTAACTCATTATAGGTTTATAGATGTGCTTTTCTCTACTTTTACCTATACAAATTATCGTTTACAGAGAAATATAAAGGGTGATATTTAGAAGCTTTGTCAGGTTATGTGTAGCCCGTATGTTAACAGCTAAAGCCTAAATATGATCACATAAGAAAGAATGTTTTCTCTCTAAATGAAGTAATTCATAATTGTTTAATTATAAACTTACTATTAATTGTAAGCTTATTTTCATTATATTAGTGATTTTAATTTAAACCCAATAATTGAAAATCTGCTATTAACTTTTATGGTAACTTAAACCTAAGAAGGCGATGGCACCCCACTCTAGTACTCCTGCCTAGAAAATTCCATGGATGGAGGAGCCTGGTTGGCTGCAGTCCATGGGGTCGCTAAGAATCGGACACGACTGAGCCACTTCACTTTCACTTTTCACGCACTGGAGAAGGAAATGGCAACCCACTCCAGTGTTCTTGCCTGGAGAATCCCAGGGACAGGGGAGCCTGGTGGGCTGCTGTCTATGGGGTCGCACAGAGTCGGACACGACTGAAGCGACTTAGCAGCAAACCCAATATAATAAAGTATATAAATTCTTTATTCTCAATTTATTTTCCTTTCCAATTTTGTAGCCCAATGTTCTCCTTTAGAGTGCTCCCTTCTATGGGATTATTGGTTATTTCTTAATACATTTGTCTTTTCTTTTTCTCTCTCAACAAATCCTTTGCATGCTTTTTCCCTCTGCCTGTTTTTTCTGTCAAAATCATAAGCCATATTTCCTTTTGTTCTCAGAATCATGTGCCTCAATATAAAATGAATCTGGTAGCAAAAGAAATCTTATGAAATCAGTGAATTAACAATTTGAAATTAGCATATTGGTTATGTTTAATAATTCATATTTCAAATAATCCTCAAGCATGAAAACAATTACTAATTAACATATCTGCACAAAACTTTTTGTTAGTAGCTAAATTCAAATGATTCCAATTAACGCCAAATGATTTCAATTAACTCTTGAAATCTGAAACACGTTAGCATCTTCTGATCAGAATGCTAATCTGGGTAATATATGAGGCTAAATAGTGAAGGAAAATAGGATACACTTTGATTTAGATATTTGTAGCAGATTTCTATATTTTGTTTTTCATATTTTGTGACCATTATACTTTGGTTAAAGATTATCTATCAGCTTTCTATATTTGCATGCATTCGTCTCCATCAAGGCAAATTCCTACTGTGTAAATTTGGAGGCTTCTCATTGACTGGGTATTTCCGCCAACTGGTCCCTCAAAAACTTATCTAGTTTACCTCCCACACCATCGCCCCCAGCAAAGAATGTATCCGTAGCTTTTCACAGATCACACAATTAACTCATCAATGAATGCTTCATGTGCTAATCTAGGGCTCTATCTTATCTATCTACACTGCCTGTAGATTCAATAATGTGTTCAATTATACCACCAGAGAGGCCATTTATTTATTTTAAATTTTATTTTTTTTTTACTTTACAATACTGTATTGGTTTTGCCATACATTGACATGAATCCACCACAGGTGTATATGAGTACAGTGTTTAGACTGAAGCTTCTTCAGACTGGCTAGCTCAAATCCCATCCTATCACCATGTGATCATGAGCAACCTCAATATGCCCCAAGGTCTACATCCCATGTTTATCATGAGGATAAAATAATAATACAAATGAAGCACTGAGAACTCTGCCTAGTCTATGTTAAGCATTGTAAATGTTAGATCTTGTTATGACTTTGTACTAGGAAGTCTGTTGGGCTTTAGAGATAAAATATTGAACAAAAGCCCTTGCCTTGGGATATTTTACATCACACAGGACAAAATCTACAAGTAACAAGTGACATGAATTTGTCATTCAGGTTTCATTACATTTTACTTAATATTTGTTTAATAAAAAGTAAATATTTATTTTAAATCATTTGAGAATAAATGAAACATAAAGCTGAAAAAATCTAGAGGGCTATAAAAATCAATGTAGTCCCTTTTAGTCTTTTATAAACTAATATTTACAAAATAGGACAAAAGTACATAAACAATTAATTTTATTACTAAATGATATGAATTGTGAAATATTCTTACATTTGTGGAAATAGAAAACAAACCAAAAAAAACAAAAAAACAAAAAACAGCTGACCTTTCCCTGAAGTTCAGAACACTATATATTTCTCATTTGTTCATTTTTCTAGTATAAGTAATATATTAGTGATATGCTCTTAGTATTCATTAGTGTTTAACAACATTCTAATTATTACTGTGATTCTGAGAAGGGGAACAATATTTTATATGGGTGTTTGTGGCATTTAACCACATTGATTTCCATTCCTTAATTTATTTAATACTTTTAGGTTAAATAGTTTGGGGTAGATTCAAAGATCACATACCCATGATAAAGAACAAATGATCAGAACCAAACTTAACAGCAAAAAATACAAAAAAGTATAGAGGTGTGTGTTTACTTATTATAAAATGTAAGCCACAGTCAAAATGAATCTACTAGCAAAAGAAATTTATGAAGTCAATGAATTAACAATTTGAATTTAGCATCTTGGTTATGTTTAATAATTCATATTTCAAATAATCCTTAAGTATGAAAACAATAACATATATGCACAAAATATTATATAAAAATAAACATAAATCAAAAACAGGTCTAATTGATTTTTGAATGTTATTGTGGGTGGAAATCACTTTAAAGATTTCTGCTTGTGTCTAACTCAGATATAGGTGGATGCTTTTTAAGTGATAAAAGAGTACATCTAGGACTGAATGAGTTACAATGTGTCCTCTCACAAGATTTGAAAATTCCATTGCAGCTAAGGAAAACAGAGGATTTAAGAGGAAGAGATCAAGTTCTCATGTTAATTAATTTTGAGAAAACATAAAAATATTTGCTAAATTCATGTATTCAGAAATATTGATGAAAAATAAAGTTGTTAGTACAATCTTAATGTGCAATATATTAGTTTCTATAATTTGCATATATACACAAATTTTGAGAAACATTCACTACAACTCATTACACCAGCTCTGCCTGTGTAATGTATGCGGGATATTAAAGTGGGTGACAGAGCCAACACGCAACTCACTTTTTCTAAAGAATTTCAAAATCTATGTAAGAATCAGAGTCAACAGTTTGAAAAACTGCATGTAATATACTAGAAAATGCTCTACGAACTAATTTTAGTCAAGGAATACATGTAGGATTTATTTACTGGTAGTTTTAGAATCATGCCTTGAAACTTTATAGAGTTCTAGAATATATAGAAAAAGTCCATCAATATATTACATTTAGCTCCTGAAGCTAGCTCCCTTAAAGTTCTTTTATCTTTTAAAAATAATGTGTGATGAAGTTAAGAGAAAATAATTGAAATTTTACAAAATAAAATTTAACCGAGAGTAATGGTAGATTATAGTATTGTATATGAGACAATTATACACTTTCTTAACTCTGGAAGGATATACCTACTGATTTACATACATGTAGAAAATAATACAAAGCATATCAATAGGTATGATTATATATGACAATGTTAACTACATTAAAAAAAAAAACACAGACACAATACATATATAAATCTTACATACCAAAAATGTTGGCAATTTTATGTCTTTTGTTTCTTTCTTCGTGAAAACAGGGCCCCTTTATTTTCATTGAATTTACCATATATATTTCATTTATTAGAATAAAAGCAGCAAGAGTGCTTTCATTGTTGGATTTATCTTTGAGTCCACACTTCCAGTTAAGAATAAACATATGAATTGAGAATTCCATGAGCACTGTAGTGAAAAATTGTTTTTTGTCATAATATTTTCAATCAATCCGTGGATAGTCACTTTCATGATAAACTTTGCTTTTGATTGCTTAGATAGCCCAATAACAATATTATTCATGAATATTAAAATTAAAAAAAATGAAAGATGAGTGATTTTAGCAGCATAATTTAAACAAATTTCTTGAAAAATGTACCATGGTCTAACATACCATATTCCCAGTAATATGTTTTCATAAAGATAATTTCAAATTTCCAGGAATTTAAGTATCTGTGTTTGGGTGGGAATTCATGTAGGTACATCTGTTATACAAGTGACTGCGACAGATGCAGATGATGCCAACTATGGAAATAGTGCCAAAGTGGTCTATAGCATATTGCAAGGACAGCCATATTTTTCAGTGGACCCAGAATCAGGTAATAACGTTTAATACTTGGCCTCTTTCTCATTATGTAATACATCTGGATACACAGTTAATTTTTAAATTTTTATATACTTAAAATCAATCTATTACATAATGTGTTTTTATTTATTCTTAATACTTACTCCATGAAAACAGAAGCAGATTTCTTATTATTTAAAAAGATTTGAATCCTTAGCCCTTGAGACTAATATTTATTTAGTTTAAATTTATGATGTAAAATATAGAATTTCATAGAGATTGAACACATTATGTATCTTAGAAATTACCAAAACCTAAAAATTGTGACAATCATCAATATTAAACAAGCTGACTCATCTAAAGTTTTTGGTTTAAGTTACTTTTTTTAAAATCAAAATGGTAATTAAATTGATTTATCAAAACAGTAATTAAATTGATTTAGCAAAACCTGTTTCCTAAACAATTGCCCATGGAAGAATTTTTGTCTGTTCTGTGACTAATGTTAAATTGGTTATGGATTGAAAGACTTATCTAGGTCCACTGACATGTTATCATCTGCATGTTCTGATTAATTTCTGTAAAATGGATCTTGCATGGCTTAATTTTAAAACTCGATGATTGAATTGCAAAATATGTGTCTACTTTTTCCAAAAGGTATAATAAAAACTGCATTACCAGACATGAGTAGAGAAAACAGAGAGCAGTATCAAGTGGTTATACAAGCCAAAGACATGGGAGGCCAGATGGGAGGACTTTCTGGGACCACCACAGTCAACATCACTCTGACAGATGTCAACAACAATCCTCCTCGATTTCCCCAGAGTAAGAGAGGTTTCAGTGATATCGTGTGGAAAGTTTATGAAACACGCTGTGAACAGTTAACTGCTTTTGCTCCTAGTTTATGCATACAGATGAATCCACAAACCCTCCTTCAACAGAATGTCACAGTTTCCCTCATATTAAACTGAAGAATCCACCTGCAGTGCAGGAGATGCAGGTTCGATCCTTGGTTGGGAGACCCCGTAGAGGAGGAAATGGTAACCCACTCCAATATTCTTGCCTGGGAAATCCCATAGACAGAGGAGCCTGGTGGTCTACTGTCCATAGTGTGCAAAGATTCGGACATGTCTGAGCTATTAATACTGCATCACTTCAAAGTGACTATGATCATTTTTATCATTGAGTAGTTAATGGAGACAAGGAAATGAGGTTCTTTTTGGCAACTTTAATTATCCTCTCCTACTTCTTGAAGAGTTATAAAATTTTCCAGCATAGGTTTCCCAACATTTCTATGATAATATAGTTCTTTTGCTTATCTTTTCCCAGGTTATGTGTATGGACTCTCAAGGCTGACCACTTGGTTTCAAATCCATGTCTGTCACTTGCCTCAGTTCTCTTGTTGTACATAAAAATTATAATTCCTTATTTAGCCAATTATAAAACAGGTTTGTTTATATTTTTATGTCTCTGAAATCAAATACTATATTAAAATCAATGCCAGTTAGTTTAATTGGCCACATATTTCTTTTTTATTCACCCATAGCCTTATGGAATACCTTGGTTGCGATGGCATCTGAGCTATGTTAAACATTTTCTGGTATCTGTTACCTACTTGTGAGTAATTACACCAGCCTATAGCCTTTCAGTTATAGCCATTTTTAGGTATGCATGTTAAACCATAGATTCTTTGCAAGCCATGAGGCCCTATAAATATAGACTTTGATTCTCTGCTGCAAATATTTCCATTTGGCAGCAAATAAAACATAAGGGGCCCTTTCTTGAAATGCTCTACTAAGGACCCTGACCATTCAATTTCTGACATTGATTCCAATGCAATAAAGCATTTTTTCAAGCTAATCAAATTTGAATATTTGATGATACAGCTCTGGATGGTGGACACATACATACGATAAATGTTAAAAAATAAACTTCACTGAGGATATGAATAATAAGCTTAATTAACATAAATCTAAACTTTGAAGTCTGTTTCCTTAAATATAAACTGAAAGAGTATGATCTGATGAATTCTCAAATGACTTGCTGCTCTATAATTCTATGATATAATATAATGTTAGCATAAGGTTTGAAACTGTAACAGTAATAGCAGAAATGATCTTGAACTATGAAATGAACTAAGCATCATAACGACATAATTTCATGTAATCTACTTAACAAACATATGCGTTAATTGCTATCATCATCTCGATTTTATAGATGTGGAAATTAAGGGTTAAAGAATTTAACTAACTTGCCCAGTGATGAGAATTCAAATTCACGGTAGCTAGATTTAGAAGTCTCTCTTCTTAAGAACCAAGCAAATTGGAAAGAGAACAGACTTTGAAGTCAGAGAGACTTAGTTTTGCCTTCTGCATTTCCCAATTTTACAGGGTGATTTCTTTGAGCCTTATCTCTGAGGACAATATACCTGCCTTCATTCTATGAGGATGAATGTTAGAATTAAATGAATTAACATAGAGGGCTTTGGCCTTATATAGACATCAACACATTAAATGTTTAAAAATGTTTCTAACTTTCATTAACATTTGTTATGATATTTTCCAATTATCTCTTGAATAAACCCTCACAAACTTAAATGCTTTTGGTGACAGCACAATGTAAACATTTCAGGAGACAGAAACATTCATATCCCAATAAAAGACATTAACAAGAAAAAAAGAAAAGAAGGAAATAAATAACGTCATGAAAGGATTTATTTTCTTCTATCCTTGAGTTAGAATACAAGAATAAATGTATTTTCTAAATAATTCAGTTCAGTTCAGTTGCTCAGTTATGTCTGACTCTTTGCAACCCCATGAATTGCAGCACACCAGGCCTCCCTGTCTATCATCAACTCCCGGAGTTTACGCAAACTCATGCCCATCGAGTTGGTGATGGCATCCAGCCATCTCATCCTCTGTCATCCCCTTCTTCTCCTGCCCCCAATCCCTCCCAGCATCAGAGTCTTTTCCAGTGAGTCAACTCTTTGCATGAGGAGGCAAAAAGCTTTAGCATCAGTCCTTGCAGTGAACACCCAGGATTGATCTCCTTTAGAATGGACTAGTTGGATCTCCTTGTGAACTTGTCATGAAAGGATTTATTTTTTTTCTGTCCTTGAGTTAGAATATAAGAATAAATGTATGTTCTAAATAATTTAGCATATGAATAATGCGTAATGATAATACTGAACACTTCAAATAAGCAGTAAACAATTGCTTTCCTGCCCTCTTAAGTCAAAAAGTTCTGGATTCTAATATCAGAACTACCATCTATTATCTAAATAACCTTGAGATATCCATTTAATCTTTCTGGAACATAGATTTCTCATTTACAAAATGAGAGAGTTCTGCCTTTATAAATTAGTTTCCCAACTTAATAAATCTGTAAATTTTGACAGCTTGCAATTCAATATGATGAAAAATTATCCTAAGTTAAAATTAATTTAAGTAAAAAAAGCAGAGGAAATGAAAGTTTTGTTATCTAAAGATGAAACAGCTTTGATTTAATTTTCAGGTACGTACCAATTTCATTCTCCTGAGTCTGTACCTCTTGGAACTCCTCTTGGAAGGATAAAAGCCAATGACCCTGACGTAGGGGAAAATGCTGAGGTGGAATACAGCATTGCCGAAGGAGATGGAGCAGACATGTTCGATGTCATCACTGACAAGGATACACAGGAAGGGATTATAACTGTCAAACAGGTTTCTTCTTGCTGTCTTCATTTTTTCATTGAGCATTTTATGGTTAATTTTTGCTTTTTAGGTAAGAAAGCCTAGGATTTATTTCTTCCATCTTTTATATGCTACTGTCCTTCACATAAATGGGAATAGTTGTGACTTCTCATCAAGTGAGTTAAGCATGTTTATCACTGACACTTAAAATTGCTATAAAACTTCAACAGCTTGTGCTTAGAGTAAACAACAAGTAAAACTAGGATCAAGTAATCTCAAAGTCATTTTTATATTTCTCCGTGACATTATTTTGCCATGGCAATAGTCTGGCCACCTGACGTGAAGAGCTGACTCATTGGAAAAGACCTTGATGCTGGAGAAACTTGAAGGCAAAAGGAGAAGGGGCAGCAGAGGATGAGATGGTTAGATAGTATCACTGACTCAATGGGCATGAATGTGAGTGAACTCGGGGAGATAGTGAAGGCCAGAGAAGCCTGGTGTGTTGCGTTCCATGGGGTCGCAAAAAGTCACACAGGACTTAGCAACTGAACAACAGCAACACTATTATTTCATGTACATTTCCAAATGTTTAAATTTTTATGTGTGATGTCTATTAAAATAGATAAGGGTGGAAGATACTTAAATTTTATTTTTTTATTTTATTATTTTTTTAATTTAAATTAATTTATTTTAATTGGAGGCTAATTACTTTACAATATTGTATTAGTTTTGCCATACATCAACATGAATCCGCCATGGGTGTACATGTGTCCCCCATCCTGAACCCCTCTCCCACATCCCTCCCCATACCATCCCTCTGGGTCATCCCAGTACACCAGCCCCTAGCATCCTGTACCCTGCATTGAACCTGGACTGGCGATTAGTTTCTTATATGATATTATACATGTTTCAATGCCATTCTCCCAAATCATCCCACCCTCACCCTCTCTCACAGTGTCCAAAAGACTGTTCTATACATCTGTGTCTCTTTTCTATCTCTCATACAGGGTTATCGTTACCATCTTTCTAAATTCCATATATATGTGTTAGTATACTGTATTGGTGTTTTTCTTTCTGGCTTACTTCACTCTGTATAATAGGCTCCAGTTTCATCCACCTCATTAGAACTGATTCAAATGTATTCTTTTTAATGGCTGAGTAATGCTCCATTTAGGCATATAATTGCTGATAGTAGTCTCTTATGATCCTTTGTATTTCTGTGTTGTCTGTTGTGATCTCTCCATTTTCATTTCTATTTTTATTTATTTGATTTTTCTCTCTTTGTTTCTTGATGAGTATGGCTAATGGTTTGTAAATTTTATTTATCCTTTCAAAGAACCAGCTTTTGGCTTGGTTGATTTTTGCTATGGTCTCTTTTGTTTCTTTTGCATTTATTTCTGCCCTCATTTTTAAGATTTCTTAAATTTTAAAGCAGTGAAGGAGAATATTATAAAATATTACATAGTATAATCCAGCTAAATATTGACTACATTACATCACACTAATTTTACTGGTTTGATTCAGTTCAATTCTTGCTTTCCACAACATTCAGATTATTTTTTTTTCTTTTTAAAACACAAATTTTAGAACTGTAGGACTTAAGGAAGCAACTTATATGAATAGCCTGCTAAATCTCAATTTTATATTTCTGCTGATTTCAAATTTTTATAACTTTAAAATAATAATACATAATATAGTAATAAGTAAATAGCCTATTTATTTATTAAATATTTCATTTACCTGTGACCACCAAAATATAAAATGTATTAATAAGTGCAAATCAGTATTAATGTTATACTGTTACATTCAACTACTCTTTATAAACATGTAAGGCAAAAATAGAAAAAGTACTAACTTATTGGATATACTCATGAAGAAATAATTGGGAAACTTATTTAACCAAAATTACTGGAACTACTGGAGGGGTGTTTATTACATTTTTATATTTTCTCTGCTTGTTATGTCTGCTATGTTATACTAATTTTTCTTACTTCATTTCACTTTAGAATTTAGATTTTGAAAACAAGATGCTGTACACTTTAAAAGTGGATGCAAGTAACACACATCCTGATCCACGATTTTTACACCTGGGACCTTTCAAAGACACAGCTGTGGTTAAAATATCTGTGGAAGATATAGATGAGCCTCCTGTGTTCAGTAAAGTCTTTTATTTGATAGAAGTAGATGAAGATGTAAAGGAAGGCAGCATTATTGGACAGGTGACAGCATATGACCCAGATGCCGTGAACAATTTAATAAAGTAAGTATTTTGAGAAAACTTAAGGTTGAAGATATATAACAATTACTCACTATTTACAAGTTGTGTGAAAAATATATACAATATGTGATCAAGTACAGTAATAAGACCAAATGCTTCCGTAACAAAGACTCAGCTGTGCTGCCTTTTAAGTGCTCTGGATATATTGATTCCTTTGACTCATCACACTTTGGGCTTCCCTGGTGGCTCAGATGGTAAAGAATCTGCCTGCAATGCAGGGTACCTAGGTTTGATCCCTGAGTTGAAAAGATCCCCTGGAGAAAGGCATGGCAACCCACTCCAGTATTCCTGCCCAGAGAATCTCCATGGAGAGAGAAGCCTGGCTGTCTACAGTCCATGGGGTCACAGAGAGTCAGATATGACTGAGCAACTAAACACACACATCACACTTAACAAGGCAGCTCCTATTATTTTATCTTTCTGCAGATGATAAGACTATAGTACTGAGTATTTAAATAACATGCCAAAATAGTAGTCACTGGAAAAGCTGGTTTGAGGTTCAAGCTATCTGTCTCCTTTGTCCATGTTTTAATCCATTAGTTATTGAAGTAATCCTTATCTCACTGTCCTTCTTAGATAAATCATAGTTCAAATAATAAGAGATCTAAATAAAATTTTCTAGAAAAATGTTCTTCTAGAAAAGTTATTAAGAGATACCTGGAAAATTGATGAAATAACTTTGAAATTAGTCCCTAGGCATATTTTACATAAAAATTTTTGGGAAACAAAGCATCAACTATATTCTGTTAATAACACACAAGATTGGTAAAGACAGTAGTGATATTTGAGAACAGTGAAACTATTAAAAATTAATACATTTGTGCAGAATACTGTAATAATTTCTCAAAGTTTGAAGATTGTATTAACCATGTCAAAGCTTTCAAATGTGCCATAAATTATGCTTAAGTGAAGTGTAGCGAAAATCCCTCAGTCATGTCTGACTCTTTTTAATCCTGTGGAGTGTATAGCCTGCCAAGCTCCTCTATCCATGGAATTCTCTAGGCCAGTATACTGGAGTGGGTAGCTGTTCCCTTCTCCAGAGGATCTTCCCAACTCAGGAATCGAACCCACATTGCAGGTGGATACTTTACCATCTGAGCCACCAGGGAAGCTCAAGTTATGCTTAAAGAGAATATAAATGTAATTGTGATATAAATTGATAAATAGGATGGGTGGATGAAGATGGGTAGTTATGCTGATGAAGACAAAGAAGACTAAACGAACAAATACTATATTGTTTGTTAATGTGTGACTAGGATAATAAAATACCTAAAATTATACTTCACTTAAAATTTAATTTTATTATACAAGTACTTACCATGTAGCAAAGGGAACTATACTCAATATCTTGTAATAATCTATAATGGATGGGAATGTATAAGAAGAATATATATATTGACATGTAGTATAAACTGAACTATTTTGTTGCTTACCAGAAACTAATACCACATTGCAAAATGAACTATATTTATATAATTTTTAAGTTTTAATATTAATTAAATATGTATTGGGAGTGCCCAAATTTCCTACAACTCATGTCATATATCATACATAGAAAATCAGTGAGAGCAACACTAAATATATACGCATTACATTTAGATGTAATAACTATTCATGTTAATTTACAAAGCAACATTTTTTGCACTAAATATACACTGAGTTTAATTTGTTTTTTAATTAATATATTTTTAAAATAAAGAAACAATTCATGAAATTTTAATTGTGCTTAATACTTAGAGTTTAACTTGAACCATTTGGCTAGTTTTAGGTTAATTACAAAAGAATTTATGTAACTTTCTCTTTTAAGTAAATGTTCAGGTTCAAATCATATATTTGTATATTGTTCAACATTAATTTAAAAACATAATATCAATGGATGAAAGATTATTTGATACTTTTATATCATCATGCATAAAGAGTATTAATTTTACATTATCATGCTGTATAAAACAAAACTCTTAAAATAAAATAAGTAATCTAGTTTTCCAGCGGTCTACACATATGTTCCAGCAGGTCTACATCCAAAATTATGTTTATTTATTTTTATTGAAATTGAGTGTGGCTGATTGGCTTTGGCATCTCTTATATGTGAATTTATCTTTTTAAGTAACAAAAGGAAGTTCAGAGTGTTTTTGTGTTCTTTGTAATATTGAAATAGAAATAATTTACCATGTATATAAAAATGCATAAGGGGAAAAATTGCATAAGGGACTGTAGATACCAATAGCTATAAATGCTCAATAAATATCTATTCTTGATAGACTTTGCAGTTTCCAAAAACATAGTAGTCAGTGTTGGATGTCCCTTCATTTAGACCTAGTATTTGTGATACCAAATATTTATGCTTAAAATTCCACATTTATGTTTTTAAAAGTCATTGATTTTACCTTTTGTCAGTTAACAACACCCACTGTTAGAAAGTTTTAGACAAGTGACAGGATATTGACTGTTTTAGATTAAGAACAATTTATTGTCCTACTTGGAAAAGACTCTGATGCTGGGAGGCACTAGGGGCAGGAGAAGAAGGGGACGACAGAGGAGGAGATGGCTGGATGGCATCACTGACTCGATGCACGTGAGTTTGAGTGAACTCCAGGAGTTGGTGATGGACAGGAAGGCCTGGCATGCTGCGATTCATGGGGTCGCAAAGAGTCGAACATGATTGAGCGACTGAACTGAACTGCCCTACTACTGAGCATTCTGCAGTATAAAGCAGACAGCCTCTTAATAATCTTTTCTATTTCATTTGGTATATCTTGCAGATAGGAATTCAGTGAATGTTGATTAACTTGAGAAAGGCAAGTTGATTTTCCATGTTGCCAAGGATATTTATTTATTCAGATAACATCAAGGATTTTATTGTTTAATCATTTTAACACCCCTTTCTACACAAAGGTTTTAATCTTTTCATTGAATCAGTGATAAGCAACAAAATGCTTTTCTACTCAAATGATGGCATCCAATTCATGATATGAGACTCAAATATTTTGTCTATCTTTTCCTCTATAAAGTAACTATTATTTATTGTGCCTTTGCTATGAACTGGGAACTATCCAAAGTATCAGATCATTTAAATCTCATCACAATAGTATAAGGCAAGTACATCATTATCACCTATACTTTTTAAATAAACTATGTTATATTAGAGCATAGCTGATTAACAATAGTGTATTAATTCCAAGTGTATAACAAAGTGATTCAGTTATGCATATGTGTGTGTGTGTGTGTTAGTCGCTCAGTCACGTCTGACTTTCTGTGATCCCATGGACTATATCCCACCAGGTTCCTCCTTTCATGGAATTCTCCAAGAATTCTGGAGTGGGTTGGCATTTCCTTCTCCAGGGGATCATCCCAACCTCGGGACCGAAGTCGCCTCTCCAGTGTCTCATGCACTGCAAGTGATTCTTTCCTTCCTGAGCCATCAGAGAAGCTCACAGACCTAGAGAATAAATTTGTGATTACTCTAGGGGAAGCACAGGGGAAGAGAGAGATCGGGAGTTCAGGATTGACATGTATATCTATATTATTAAAAATAAATAGAGATAGAGATGCAAAGAGTTTAAGGAGCTTTACCAAGGACCCTATACAATTAACTAGCAGGCTGAGGATTCAAACTATTGTTGATCTGAATGCACAGCCAATTCTTTAACTTATATATTCTGCTTTCTAGGCCTGATTTTTAGAGATAATTAACAAGGTTTCACATTCAGTAAACTAATGTTACTAAATTCAGTAGTAATTAGCAGAACCTCAATGGCGAACTTTTACAAAAAGCAACACAGGGCTTTTTGTCCCTCAGAATTTGGTTTAGTTTTTCCTTTTCTTTTCCATTGTCCATAATAAGGAATTTTTTTTTCTTTTAGTTTTATTGAGGACTGTGTTGTGGGTTGTAACTTTTCTTTTTTCAGTTCTAATTTTATTAATTTGGACCCACTCTGTTTTTTCTCAATGACTCTGGCTAAAAGTATACCAGTTTTGTTTATTTTCACAAAGACTTAATTCCTAGTTTTGTTGATCTTTCCTATTGTTTCCTTGTTTGCTTGTTTTTTAGTGTCTATTTCATGTATTTCTGCTCCTTATAACTGCTTTTCTTCTACTAACTTTGGATTTTATTTTTTCTTAGTTCCTTTAGGTGTAAAATTAGGTTGTCTCTGAGATTCTTGTTGTTTACTGAGATAAGATTGCATTGCTATAAACTACCCTCTGGATCTGCTTTTACTGTGTCCCAAAGGTTTTGTATTGTTGTTTTTGTTTTAATTTGGTTCATTTGCATTTAAGGTAATTGTTGATAGCTATGTACCTACAGTCACTTTATTAATGGTTTTGGCGTTGTTTTGTAGGGCTGTTCCTTTCTTCTTCCTTTTCTCTTCTGCCTTCTGAATTTACGGTTGCCTTCAGTCTTTGTTTGGATTCCTTTCTCTTTTGCATGAATGTATCTGTTACAGATATTTGAGTGGTTCAAGATGGTGCTGTCCTCTTAGTATGCATTCAGAGTTATCCATTCCTTTAAAATTTTATGTAATAGTTTTAAAAGGATAGGTTTTAATTCCTACAATGTTTGGTAGAATTCAGCTATGAAGACATCTGGTCCTGAATTTTTGTTTGTTGGGAGTTATCATGAGATTTTGGTTACCATGAGGTTTATATATATATATCAGTTCATACATATATATATATATATATATATATATGAATTTAAAGCTGCATTTGTCTTAAGTTCAAACAGATTTTAACAGCCAACACTGCATTTTTACTCCACAAATCTCCTCTACATTTAATGTTTTTAACATCATATTTTACATTACTTTGTTTCATGTATCCCTTAACTACTTGTATATATGCATTATTTTACTACTTTGGTCTTTTCAACCTTTCTACTAGTGTCATACATCATTGATTCACCACCTCTACTGTATAGTTGCCTTTATAAATGAGATTTTTTTTTATACATTTCTAGCTCTGCTGTTCATTTTTACTCAGAGAAATCCCTTTAATTTTTTTTTAAAGTTGGTTTTATGATTCTGAACTCTAGTTTTTGCTTGCCTATAAAAACCTTTGATGTCTCCATCAAATCTCAGTGAAATCTTGCCAGGGAGCATATTGTCGCTTTTAGGTTTTTCCTCTCATTACTTTAAATATACTGTGTAGTATATTTAAAATATATAAATCTTCTGTCCTGTGTAGTAACTGTTGAAAGGTTGACTGATAGCTTATGGGCATTCCCTTATATATATCTGTTGCTTTTCCCTTCCAGCTTTTATTATCTTCTCTTTAGTTTTCTCATTTCATTACAATATTGTGTGGTCCTCTTTGGGTTGGTCCTGTTTTGGACTCTGTGCTTCCTGGCCTAGAAGCGCAGGTTAGGAAATTTTTCTGCTACCATCTCTTCAAATATGCTTTCTTTCTGTTTCTCTGTTTCTCTTCTTCTGCACCACAAAATATGAATCTTAATGTGCTTGATGTTGTACTAGGAGTCTTGCAAGTTTTCCTCCTTTATTTTCATCTTTTTTTCCCCTTTTTCCTATTTGTCTTCAATGATTTCCACTACTCTGTCTTCCAGATTGCTGGTCCACTCCTCTGTATCACATAATCTGTTGATTCCTTCTGGTGTATTTTTTATCTCAGTTATTATATACCTCATGCTTGTTTGCTGTTTGTTTTCTAATTGCTCTCTTTTCTTTGTTTCATCATTCCTATTTTCTGCCTTGTTTGGATTAACACTGTGCTTTATTTTGAATTATTCAATATTTCCTTTTTTAATGGTATCATTCTTTTCTTGCTGGGTACAGAATTTTAGATTGAGAGTAGTTATTGCTTTTTTTCTAAATCCTAAAGTAAATATTTTGAAATGTCTTTATGTTTATTTTTGTCTTAACAACTTAGTTGTTTCTTAGGATGCATTTAAATTTTGTCAAAAGCTTTAAGCGATTTGATTATGATGTGAATTTCTATAATGTGCTTCATATATTTTGTACTTGAAGTTTATTAAGCTTCTTGGATCTGTGAGTTTATGGCTTTTGTCAGACTTGGAAAACTTTTCAATCACTGTTTCTTCAATAATTTTGCCCTACCTTCCTCTCTTTCAGATCATTTAATTTTAATTATGTTAGGTCTCTTGAAAGTGCAACACAGCTCACTGGTGCTCTAATTTTTTAATCTCCCTCACCTTAGTCATTTTAAATAGTTCCTATTCATTTTTCTTTTAAAGTTTACTAATTCTTTTTTTTTTGCAATACCTAACCTGATTTAATCCCATTATAGGATGAGTTTCAACTCACAGACCGTAGTTTCTTTTCTAGAAGCTTTATGAAGGAGATGTGTGTGTGTGTGTGTGTGTGTGTGTGTGTGTGTGTGTGTGTGTGTATCCTTATTCTTTCATCTCTTTGTGACTGTACAGACTATTATCTACCAGACTCTTCTGTCATAGTATTCTCTGGACAAGAATATTGAGATGAGTTGCAATTTCCTTCTCCAAGTTAAATATTCAGAATACATTTAAAATAACTGTTAAAATATCATTGTCAGCTAATTCTGTCAACTGTGTAATATCCAGGTTAGTTTTAGTTGACAGATTTTTGTTTGCAGTCACATTTCCCATTCCATACTTATCTGTGATTTCTGATTGCACAAAAATATTGTGTTTATACTGTGTTTAGTGCCTGTCAGCTTTACATTTTTATAAATACTCTTGAACTGTATTCAGATGTGTGGCTAAGTTACTTGAAATAGCTTAAACCTTTTGGCTTTTTCTTCAGCAGCCCTTTGTCTGTAACTGGTTTGCCCCATAAATCAGGTAAGACGTTTCTGAGTAGTCCAGCAAAACCCCATGAGTGATGAATTTTCCCCTTTGGCTGGTGGGAACTAGAATTATTTCCAGACACATGCCAGTTCAACTTTGCTCCTGCCAGACTCTATAATTGCTTACATCTATGGAAGCCATAGATTTTACTTGTCCTCATATGTATTCTGACCAGTACTCAGCTGAAGAGTTGAGTGGGATTCTTTTCATATTTCTGTGGTTCTCTGTGAAGTTCTATCCCTTGAAGTCCTCTACCCAGAAAATTGTAGCCCACGTTAGTCTCCTTGGACCCTCAGAATCATCTCTTGAACTCAAGGGATTGACAGGCTCCACCTGGGGTCCCACTTCCTGCATTATTACCTAGAAACCCTCCCAGGCCAAAGCCACTTTTGAAGATTGCATCATTTCTTCCTCTTTGCCCAGGAATTACCCTCTCTGTCTCCTGATATCTAATACTTCAAAAATAATTGTTTCGTATATTTCATCTGGCTTTTAGTGTGGAAACAGGTGGTAAATATAGCCCCTGTTATTTTATATGTGAGAACATTCAAATCTTTTCAAGCTTTCAAGTTTTCAAGATTATATAATTATAGCCATTCATTTTAGAAAAATGTATTGCACAGATTATTTTACAGCAAATAAGATGTCTATAATTATCCCCTTAGTAGGTACACCAGTGCTATTTATTCTACTTCCATCAAGTATTTCATCTTTCAAACAACATATCAATCTCCTAATTATTTATTATTAAGTAGAAATCTTGTAATATTTATGGGTTTATATATTTTGCTAATTGTAAATATTTGCTAATGTCATTACCTTTCTTAATAAACTTCTATTATCTATATATAGTATATATATATATATATACATATATACATATATATGCAGTGAAGTGAGAGTCATTCAGTCATGTCTGACTCATAGTGTGTGAGTCTATATCTCACACATTATATCTGATAATTTCCACATGATACCATTTCAGGAGAAAAAATGATTGGTCAAAGACTGCTAGTAAAACTTGCAACTTTTTTATGATATATAAAAGTGGCTGATACATTTTTAAATTCTTAGCTCTACCAGAAATATTTACTTTTATAGGGTACTTATATCTTAAGTAAACAATGAGCACTAGTTTTACCTGTAAAGTCAAGAATTGTGACAAAGAGAAGAAAAATATTTGGGAAACAAATGAACTTGAAATTATGCTTCTAAAATTATGCTGCCAAATCTGATAAAATATAGGGCCATGCCTGAAAATATAATATTAAACTCATCTTGTTAGCATAAACATGTACATTAAAAAAGCTTTAGATATTCAATTACAGTGTGAAAAGCGATCAGTAATTCAACCAGAAGACAACATTGTAATATTTGACTCTTTTGTTTGTCTGAATCCTTTAGAAGGGTGACAGATCCCCAGAGCCTGAATAGGCTATGATAAACATCATGGAAAAACATTTACTAGGGAAGTTTGGGAAGTAATTCTCACCCACCAGTAAATCTGTCCATGAAACATATTTTCTGAAATACAGCTGCCACTTGCAAAATAAGATTCTGGTTACAATTAGCAGCTGTTGTCAACTCTGTGTCACTTCATTAGTTATTCTGGATTTACTAGTTTTAAGGTTGATTATAGCTTTACAGTTTCTGAAAGAGTATATTGTCTCATTTCACACTTATTTTATGCTCAACATATTTAAAATTCAACAAATTTTAGAAGAAATCAGTTCTACAGCAGTCATGCAGAGAAGTACAAAACAAACTTGGGGTGAGAAATTTAGTTATATCACAGTAAAGTACATGATTCCACAATAAACTGGAATAAGTGCCTTCATATATATTAGTATTTTCATAATATTTTATTTCATTACAGAAAGTAAAATACTGATAATTTCAAAATTATGTCACTGATATTTCCAAAAAATGTTATGAATTATTTGTTCAAGCAGTATAGTCACATTCTCAAGGAAGGTTTCAATTTGTAGCTGGAAGACACATTTCTAGAAAGCAGTAGCTGAAAAAAATGATTAACAAACTCACAGCCTAAGTATATTGAATTAATGGAAGATATACCTGGGATACAGAAAAGGGAAAGGAATGCTATCCCTGACATATTTCTGCATATTACTGATTTGTTGATTTGTTCTGGTATCTGTAATTTAACTAACATTTTTGTAGTAGGTGAAAATACAGGGATCTTCTATGTGTTTGCTTCTTTTTCTTTTTAAGAATCTTTTTTTTTTTTTTTATGTTGGAGTATATTACTCAATTCTGTCTGACTCTTTGTAACCCCATGGGCTGTCACCTGCCAGACTCTTCTGTCCATGGGGATTCTTCATGCAAGAATACTGGAGTGGGTTGCTATACCCTCTTCTAGCAGATCTTCCCAACCGAGGGGGTGAACCCAGGTCTCCAGCATTGCAAGAGGATTCTTTATAGTCTGAGCCACCAGGGAAGTGCATTTTCTTCTACCTGTAAATATATCGAATCTTTTTCAAAGTTTCCCATTTAGGTCATTACAGAATATAAACAGAATTCCCTGTGACAACAGTAGGTCCTTATTGGTTATCTATTTATTTATTTTTAAACTTTTTATTTTATGTTGGGATATAGCTGATTAATAATGTGGTAGGTTCAGGTGAACAGCAAAGGGACTCAGCCATGCATATACATGTATGTGTTTGATCCTTAATTGTAGAACTTGAAAAACAAACAACAACAACAACAACAAAGAAAACAAGCTAGAACCAGGTTTTAGGTTCCACAGGCTCAGCTTTCTTGTGACCTTTTGACCTTGATTTTTTTGCTGCTTATATGATTGGCTCCTGTTTCTGCATAAGATATTCATTCAAAAAATCATGCCAATGATTTTTTAAACTTACTATTAAAAATTCAATATAAGGAGATCAATAAAAAAATTGTTTTATTAAATCATCTGCTGAGGCATAGAGATAGTTTTGTCTCACATTAAATGTTTTTCAGCCTCCTTTTGATCATTTGTTGTACTCTGGTGTATTTATTATTAATAGGTAAACCAGAACATCCTATTCTGTGTTCAAAATAGAACATTGATTGCTAAATAAATGAAAATTATCTCTGGGCTTGGAAAAATGGCAAGATATAATTTGCAATGGGCAAACTTATAAATACACACCCAGAAGTTTACAGTGTTAATATTGAAGTGAACTATTTATAAATAATCAAAGTGATTCTTCTTCATGAATTCTTAACTTGAAGACAGTACCTTTCAAGGTTGAACCTAAGAGTGGGGCAGCAAGAAACATGGACTTATTTTGATGCCACACAAGTGCCAAGTCAAAGCTAGATTTATATAATGTAAGAATTATTCATTATTGCACAATCACAGAAATTCTCACACAAATCTCTAGAGCAAGTAACAATGGGAACAAAGAGATTTTTATTTCTTCTTGATCTCTGATGCAAATGATAGGAGGAAATCAGAGATCTATTCAGCAATAAGCAGATTATGGTTAGCTACTGAACTTTCCAATGATAGAGATATAAAGGTGAATATTATGAACTGAGTTTCATTCAACACATAGATGTGATTGAGTTATGCTCATTTATTTACTTTCTTTGTGTTTCTTTTAGGATTGTTTGTATTGATAAGTAAAATTTGGTCCAAGTATTTTAGGAATAACATTTTTTTTAATATTCCAGTAACTCTCAGGCTACATTAAGGGCTAAATTTTAGGAAAATTGAAACCTATAGATAGAAAACACTCTATCTTGCTTCATTTAAACACTACTTAAGCAATAAAAGACCTTCCCTGATGGCTCAACAGTAAAGAATCTGCTTGCAAAGCAGGAGACTCCAGTTGGATCCCTGGCTCTGGAAGATCCCATGGAGGAGAAATGGCAACTCACTCCAGTATTTTTCCCTGGGAAATCCCATGGATGGAAAATCTTGGTGGGCTACATGGAGTCACAAGAGTTGAACCTGACTTAGCAACTAAACCACAACCACCACCAAGGACTAAAAATTAAAAAGAAAAAATTTCATATGACTTTTAGTCTTGATTTGAATACGTGATGTTTATTTAAAAAAATAAACTATCTCAGATCCTTTGCTGACAATGAATTCTTAGTTATAACCCAACGTAACTTTTGTCTCTAAGAAATATAAATATAATATCTATATATACATACATGTATACATACACAGCTATGCAGAAAAATTACAATCATAATTATTGCAAAAATGTCCTCAGTCACTTCAGTCATGTTCAACTCTGTTATCCACAAATAGACTGCAGCCCACCAGGCTCCTCTGTCCATGGAATTTTCAAGCAATAATATTTGCATAGGTTGCCATTTCCTACTCCATTTGCAAAAATAATGGGACACTACCATTTCCATATAGCTCTATTGTCCATTGCACAACATGTCCAAAGGATAACAAGGAGGTAACTGACCTGGTTTCATATCTGTGAAGTGAAGTACAGAAAGAAATCTGAGAACAAGTATACAAAGCTTTTAGTTATTCTAAGATGAAATCCAATACATATACATTAATATGTATATGTCCACATGCCCAAATACTCAGTTTGAACTGTGTTTGTGGATTTGAAATAATAAATTTACAAAATTTAGCAGAGAATAAATTACATAAGTACCATCACATACTACATAGTTAAAATTATTTTTGAAATCTGAATTTATTAATGGATCCCTTAAGTTAAGCATATTTTTTATAAAAGTAGACTGTTATGTGTATTTTACTATAATAATCCTAATATAAAAACATAGCCTTTTCATAAATCCATTTTCATTCAATATGTCAAAAATTACCAATGTTTCACAATGTTAGAAACCTAAATATCTATTACTAATTTTTGTCAAAGCCAGTGCGCAATAATGGATATATTACAGAATCATAATGGGAGTTGTTGTTAATTCCCAAATTCACCAGATTAAAAGGGAGTTCATTTTGCTAAGTGTCTTTAATAGAAACCTGGAAAAATCAAGGTGCCACTTGATGCTGATTAGTCTGTTAGTTCTCTGCCATTGTTCTTCTCTTAGCTGTCCTTATTCTAACCAGTTTATCCCATGGTCTATAACCTTATTATACAAAACCTTGTCAGTGGACTTACAACCTGGATTCACCTAAGCTTGTTAGAATTGCCGAATAACTGTTCACACACTAGATCTAGTGAATCAGAATCTGTTCTACCAAGATTTCCATAAACATGTGAGATGCACTTAGGTTCTTACATTGCTCAATTAAACATTCAACAGCAGAAATTTAAAATATGCAAAAATGGTAGCTAGTACAGTTTAACATGGCCTGATGTAACTAAAGGATTTTCATGTAAGCTAGAATTTTACCTTTCTGCCTTCTTCTTCAACTTTTAAGGGTTCATAGGATTAATTTGTAGCTCAGACAGCAAAGAATCTGCCTGCAATATGGGAGACCAGGGTTTAATCCCTGGGTCAGGAAGATCCCCTGGAGAAGGGAATGACAATACACTTCAGTATACTTGCCTGAATAATTCCATGGACATAGAAGCCTGGCAGGCTACAATCCATGGGGTCACAAAGAGTCAGACTGAGTGACTAACACACACAAATAATCAAGTTTAATTGCCCATCTCAATGTCTTTAACCTTAATCACACCTGAAAAGTTAACTTTTACCATGTAAAGTAAACCATGTACAGCTTACAGGAATTAGAAGATAGACATTCATTGGAGGAAGGTGGGCATTATTTTGCCGGTCACTGAATAGTATAAAGTTTAGATTGACATCTTACATACATACCTGATGAGAGAGTCATGTATTCCGTGGCCCTTTGCATTTCAGTTTTTATTTGAAGTAAGTCACCCTGCTTATTTAACTTATATGCAGAGTACATCATGAGAAACGCTGGGCTGGAAGAAACACAAGCTGGAATTCAGATTGCCGGGAGAAATATCAATAACCTCAGATATGCAGATGACACCACCCTTATGGCAGAAAGTGAAGAGGAACTAAAAAGCCTCTTGATGAAAGTGAAAGAGGAGGGTGAAAAAATTGGCTTAAATCTCAACATTCAGAAAATGAAGATCATGGCATCTGGTCCCATCACTTCATGGGAAATAGATGGGGAAACAGTAGAAACAGTGTCAAACTTTATTTTTTTGGGCTCCAAAACCACTGCAGATAGTGACTGCAGCCATGAAATTAAAGGACACTTATTCCTTGGAAGAAAAGTTATGACCAACCTAGATAGCATATTGAAAAGCAGAGACATTACTTTGCCAACAAAGGATAGTAAGGCTAGTCAAGGCTATGGTTTTTCCAGTGGTCATGTATGGATGTGAGAGTTGGACTGTGAAGAAGGCTGAGCGCTGAAGAATTGATGCTTTTGAACTGTGCTGTTGGAGAAGACTCTTGAGAGTCCCTTGGACTGCAAGGAGATACAACCAGTCCATTCTAAAGGAGATCAGCCCTGGGATTTCTTTGGAGGGAATGATGCTGAAGCTGAAACTCCAGTACTTTGGCCACCTCATGCAAAGAGTTGACTCATTGGAAAAGACTTTGATGCTGGGAGGGATTGGGTCAGGAGGAGAAGGGGACAATGGAGGATGAGATGGCTGGATGGCATCACGATGGATGTGAGTCTGAGTGACCTCTGGGAGTTGGTGATGGACAGGGAGGCCTGGCATGCTGCAATTCATAGGGTCGGAAAGAGTCGGACATGACTGAACGACTGAACTGAACTGAAAGGGAGAGAGTGGAGGAGGACATTTGACTTAGCTGAAATAATCCTTGAAGAGAACCATTCAAGATCCATGTATTTTACAACAGCCTCTGCATATCCACTTATAAGGACTCTGTGGACACACATTTTCATGTGTTATTTGTAACTTAATTTCAATTTATCCAATGGAATTGATTTTATCAAATTTAATATGGCTGTTTAATATGTCTCAAGTACTGCGATAGGTCTATGATAGCATAAATAAATCAAGTGGCTATTAAAAACTCACTTAAAAACTGCCACAAGGACTCACAAATGTCAATAATGACTCTGAAGTACACATAATCATAGAATAGTAATAATGAAATCAGTCAAATGTACCAAATTGTCTAAATGAAAATTACACAAAATAAAAATTCAAGAAAATCATCTGTATTTCACTTGTCTCCTTTATCAGACCGTTGTGTGAATTGCCTCTAACTTCATGAAATGGTAGATAAGCTGTAATCTTAAAACAGTGCCTGGAATGATGGGTCTCTTTCCTGCTAGGTACTCTGTTGATCGGCATACTGACATGGACCGGATTTTCAGTATTCACTCAGAAAATGGCTCTATTTTCACTTTGAAGCCTCTAGACAGGGAATCAACTCCTTGGCACAATATAACCGTCATAGCTACAGAAATAAGTAAGTTGGAAATACATCCATCTGAGCACATTATTTTTCACCAAAGTCTTAAAATAATAGCATTAAATAAACTTTTTCCTGAGTGGGATGATTTTATTATTAGAACTGAGAGAGATTACTTAGAGTGTGTTGGATTTTTAACTCATTTTAAGGATTACCAGATATTCATTCATTTTAAACTTGGCTTTCTTTTACATCTTACTGTAGAACAAAACACGATCTAATCATAAAATAATCAGTCTAAGAAAAGAATATCTTACAAATAATATTCACTCTCAATTATATTCTCCTCATTCTATCATGCTTTCCACCTGAACCATGTAGGAAAGCTGAGATATACATCAGCAATCCAATCTAAAAGTGAATACCCTAGAAATGATGTGTTGCTAAGTTACAAATGGGGCAAACAATACCACTGCTACTCTGTAAATGAGACTAAAATCTTACACATGTTCTCACTGCAGATAACTCAAAACAAAGTAGCCACATTCCTGTCTTCATCAGAATTCTAGATATAAATGACCACGCTCCAGAGTTGGCCATGTACTATGAAACATTTGTTTGTGAAAATGCAAAACCTGGGCAGGTAAGTTATTATAAACTAAAAAAAAAATTTTTCCTCTTCACCAAGGCAAATGACATTGCATTAATTTACTTTGTTTTTTTCATGAAAACTATTGTCAGTTCAGCTTGTCAGTTCTTTATCTCCCATACCAAACAACTCACAATAATCTTAAAAATATTAATTTTAAAATATTTTATATAATCTATGATATAATATGAAAATTATAATATATGCTTTAATTTATATACCAGGTATATAATAGATATCACATATATAAAAAGTTCCTAGCTGGATTCATAATTATATTGGTAGTGATATATAATCATAAATGGGATGAAAATATATTATTAAAACATGAAGTAAGAAAATAAATATATTTTAAATAAATAAATAAAATATATTATTAAAACATGAAGTAAGAAAATAAAATTGACCTGTGTTAATATAAAGGAAATCATAATAATTTCTTGCTGATTACATTTGCCACTTTCAGTTGCTCAGTCAGGTCATTTTGGTTTGAGATTAGTTATATTTTGTCTGTTTTAAGCTTTAATATTAGATAAAAAGATTGTAGAAGAGTTACAAGGTCATCTTATAAAGCAATATTTGAGACATCACTAAAGTAATTTTAGGAAAAAGCTGAATATATTCAATATGTTCACTTTTTATACTTATATAGTATTTTATCACTGAGCTCCCTGGTATGGACTTAGAGAATACACAATAACCACAATGAAGAATACATTAAACTACTACAAAACTACTAATTCTTCATCACAGAATGTTGAACTGTGATAGCTGGAAGTGGTGAAACTATTTGTTTTTGTAGAAGAGGATTTGAAAGTAATGGTAATTAAATGACTGTGATTACAAATCACACAGATGGTAGACCCAGGACTGGAAAACAGGCACCCCGATGTGTGGCTTTGTACTTTATCCATGATAAAATGCTCACTTAGCATTTCACTGCCCAACCTGTCATTTGCTGTTCCATCTTCTCACTGTGGCACACCTCTGACCTACAGGGAGCACAGCTGAGAGGTGCTATAATTTCTCAAATTCAACAGTGTATTATAAAACTTTAGAAGGCTTTATTCATATATTCTTCTAATTTTTGCAGTTACCATTAAAGAGAAGAGCAAACATTTTGAATAAAATGTGCAATCTCATTGTAATTATGGCACCCCAAAGCTTAAAAATCTTCTGCTTTCTGGTATTATATGGCATATTGCTCATTTTTCCAAAACTATATTTATAGTTTCCTTAATCTCTAGGTGTGGTTGTGATAACCACTTTAAAAAAATCCATCTGTTATGTTCTTTGCTTTTGAAACAATCATTGTCTAGTGGAGGCAAGATGTTGGTAACCAGTTCATAATGAAAGGGACTGGAAGTATATATTAACAAGTCAAAAGGCAAAAGATATTGACTTGACCTAATTTTGGATTTCTTTTCTTGGATACAATAGTGGCCTGGAAGCAGACAATGATTCATAGAGGTGCTCTGCAAACTGAGACTTGATTGACAGTTTTTACTCCTCATTAAATAAGTTACATTAGACAGAGCTATAAAAAATGGTGGAAATTTTTCTCAAAATGGAATTTTTTTTGTTTAGTTTTAGTGATATATTTAAAGCCCAAACGCTGATTTTAAATGTCTTCTAATAACAAGAGTTGCTTTTTGTGCTATATTTAATTGATTTTTCTTCGGTTTTAGTTGATTCAGACTGTCAGTGTCATGGACAAAGATGATCCTCCCCGAGGCCACAAATTCTTTTTTGAACCAGTTCCAGAATTCCCCCTCAATCCAAACTTCACCATTGTAGACAATAAAGGTACAGAGCATTTTTAAAGACAAATATTATGAAACATTGAGTCAAAATTTAAAAGACTGATATGACTTTTCTTTTTTTTTTTTTAACAGATAATACAGCAGGAATCATGACTCGAAAAGATGGGTACAGCCGCAACAAAATGAGCACGTATTTGCTGCCAATCTTAATTTTTGACAATGATTATCCGATTCAAAGCAGCACTGGCACACTCACCATTCGTGTGTGTGCTTGTGATAATCAAGGAAACATGCAGTCCTGCAATGCCGAAGCCTTGGTCCTCTCTGCTGGCCTGAGCACTGGAGCTCTCATTGCTATCCTTCTCTGTGTCATCATACTGCTTGGTAAGTATGCCCCAGAGTGATATGCCCCTGAGATATACTCATTCAATTCAAGGAATTCTCTTCATTGTCCGTGATTGTGGACTGAAAAACACTCTTTTCTTATAGCTAAAGAGGGAGAATTTGAACTTGTTATTAAAATAGTTCTTCCAATTAAAAAAAATGAATTTTTGATGAAGGATAGTTCTAGCCTACAAGAGACCAAAAAAACAAGGATATAATAATGTGATATATATAAATACCTTAAAGTACATTTTATATATGTATAGAGTTTAGTGTGAACTAATATGATCATATTTCAAAGAGTATTTCATTTAATAATTGATTAAATTTTTATGTCAACTGTATAAGATAAATACTTTCATTTTTGTACAGAAAGTTAGATAACTTACACAGTCACTCATTCAGAAAGTGTTCTATCAGTCAAACCCAGGTTATTCTTTGTTAGAATTCACCTTTCTAACCATTGTCCTCAAAACAAAAGATTATTTTACAAATACTATTTCTAATATTACCATGTATTTCACATATGGAATTAACCAGAGCATTTAAGTTGTCACAATACTATAGACATTTTTTCATAAAATTTTTATATGTAGTTCCAATCCACCAGAGAAAATGTTTTAAGTTCATTTCTTAAAATATCATTATTGTGGCCATACCTAGTTCAGCAATATTTTCTAAATCAAGTCATGCTTCCAATTGCAAATGCTTTATTTGAGTATGCCCTAACAGGACAACAATTTAATTCAATTAAATGGTTGTTCCACTGTAAAACATTCCCCCCTAAACTTGTCTCCATCAAATACTCATCCAAAATGAATCCTTAGGGCAGGAGGGCTAGCCAAATTTATGTTCCAGTGCTCATATGTGTTGGCTCCTTTTCACTGCAAATCCCTTCAACCTATCTGGATGAAATCCCTTTGGCCAGATATTCTTGCAGGACTTCAGTGGGGAACTGATTCAAGTGAGGGGAAAACATTTGTCCCAGTCATGATGGTCCAACTATTTAGAAAAACAATTTATCAGAGTGATTTTGAACATACGAACTACTACCATCAGCAGGAGCAGTCTGCGCGTCCATGTGCTGTTAGAAATTTGAACTCCTCTGTAAAATATTTTTGTATCCCTACGGAGATTAAATTTTGGCTTACCCTTTCAGCTAAGTGCTACTGATATCATGCTGTTTTATTTGCTAAAATAGTTCTACTTCTCTAATTTAGTACAAGATGGAAATATGTATATTTTGAGTTTTTTTTAAATTTCAATATTAATATAATACATATACACAAAAAGACATGTATATGAGAGAATAATATTCATCTGCCAACATAAGTTTAGATATCATAACACTATTCAACTAAATCTCTATGCAGAAATTCTAGAAGGCTCTTTTATTCAGAAAAGTTTGTCATCTTTCTGACCTGGGCAATATGGAGGGCATACATTTCTTATATTTTACCTTTCAATTATTATCTAACATGGAATTACTTTCTGTTATTTTAGTCAGAATGTGTTCTAATTCATAAGGTTTTATTATAAAGTTTCTTAAGCACTCATGCCATTATTTCAAGCCTTTATGCTAATAGGCTGCACATAGTTGCTATATTTCTGTAGTTAGGAGAGTCGGCTTTGCAAGGTGATGATATAACAAGGGCCATGGTATTTTAGGCCTATCCTTTTACACTTTGAAGAAATGTAGTTTTTCGTTTATATCCATGACACAAGGCAGGGGTTAAAACCTAGGGCAGGACTTCTTAACCCCTTTGGTTCCTTGAACACCTTTGGTAGTGAAAATGAAACTTATGAATCATTTTAGAATAATAATTTAAACTTATTAAATAAAACATATAATACAAAAAGAAATATATTTATCCAAATTAAACAAAACGGAAAGCAAAATATGCCTATATATGCTTTGTTTTAGTGCAAGTCTAATGATCATTTGTGATGTATCTATGATTTTTATTAGTTTGATAGTCACTATACTTACCATCACTAAAATTTATGCTGATGTTTATGACAGGAAGTGCTACATTCAGTTTACAAATTAGTAAAAATAATGATGCTTTTTTTTTCTGTTCCTTATCTTAGCTTCTCTGAATTGCATTCACATACCCCAGATTAATAACCTCAGTTGGGAAAAGAAGCAGGTAATTTTGACCTGGCAAAGGAGAAAATACTCAGAGCAGATTCTAAAGGCCGTTTGTGAAAATGCATAAACATTACCTAAGAAACCCTTAAAGCAATCTGACGATACAGTTGTTGTGTTACACATATAGAGAATTTATAAATTAGTTTGGGCTCCCCAGGTTGTGCTAGTGGTACAGAGCTCATCTGCCAGCCCAGGAGATGTAAGAGATGTGGGTTCAATCCCCAGGTCAGGAAGATCCCCTGGAGGAGGGCAGGGCAACCCACTCCCATATTCTTGCCTGGAGAATCCCAGACAGAGGACCTTGGTAGGCTTCGGTCTATAGGGTTGAAAAGAGTTGGATATGATGGAGTGACTGAGTACACACATGTAAATTAATTCATTCAATATTAAACTTGGAAAGAACCCTCTTTTTCTAATTCATAGCTCACTAGATTGGTGGATTTCAGACCTACATTGGATTTAATTTACATGCTCATCCTTTAATAGGAGAGAGTAAAGATATGTCTCGTTTTTAATGGATAGTTTTTTATAATGTGTCCAGCATGACTCTGAATATAGCTCAACACTAAAAGCCTGCTTGGTGCAGGTGAGTAAAGATATTTCTAATGATATTTTGTATTCTTTCTATCAATTAGTAGAAGCTGAGGAAAGTGCATTGGTCAATATAACAACAGCATTGGACAGTACTTAAGGGTAGTTATAGGGGCATCAGGGCCAAGGTGAAGTGCAGTCTCAATGAAAATTAGTTCTATAATCTCAAAACAAAGATTGAAAAAAATGAAAGATAGAATTTGAGCCAACACTTTTCTTATTTTTCAGTGAAACATAAGTAATACCAAAAATACTTTAACTTTCCTAAAGTAAGAGAAAATTTGCTTTTATTTCTCCTCAGTAATGTATAAGTATGCTTTGGAAGATTTTTCTTTATATAATTTTAACTTTTCTTATGTATAAAAATATGGAATTTCAATGGAAAACATACTTTGTTGAAAATCAAATAGTCATTCTTACATTTTAAAATGTAATTTTTAGTTTATAAATGTATTTATCTTGCAAATATTTGTTGTTGAATATATGCATAATAGTTTAAATTTCACTAGTATAAAAGAAATAAGAAGGCACATCATACGTGGGGAGGGTTCATAGCGTATGCAGAGGGACCACAATTAACATATCAGCCTCAAAGCTTGAATACAACTGTATAAGTCAAGAAAGTCCTTAGAAACAAGATAACTTCTGTAAGATGAATAGAAGGTAGGGATGAGTTTAAGTTTAAATTTAATATTGTAGCATATAGAATTATATTTCAGATTTTAAGCAGGCTTTCAAAACCAGGTCAATAACAGGAATGGATGAAACCACGATATATGTATGTATACATATCTATAGATATGTGTGTATATATATGTCTATACAATACACATGACACATATTTACATGTGTCATATTTGCATGTACATACACATGACACTCATATGCATGTAAGGCATTTATGTGTATATATGCATAAATTTGAATGTTTTGCATATATCCACTTGAGTCATTAAGAAAACATAAAATTTGTGCTAAATTTCTCTTGTAAAAATGATTGTAGTTTTAGAATTTTAATATTTTGAGACAAATGTTCATTAAGGAAAAGTGAGATATTATATACTCATTTGGCTAAATGCATTAGCCATAATTAAAATTATTCAATGCCTGAGCTCTTTAGAAGACTGAGTCTCAAAAGCAAGTAAAAGGCACTCTATTATCCGCTTTTTTTGTTTTGTTTTGTTTTATCAGTATAGCACATCCAGTTTTTGGCTTAAATCATGCTGTATTTGCACAGGGTAGTTAGTCTTTATATCCAAATGAACTTAACACCTCTTTTACCACATCAAGGTCACAAAGATAAGAGTGTGCTGTATTTAAGCCAGAATTATTGAAACTCACCATTTCCTCTCTGTCTCTTTGTTATATTTTTGTTGTTGTTGTTGTTGTTGTTTGTTAATAGTTTTAGTTGTGCTTTTTGCTGCATTGAAGAGGCAAAGAAAAAAGGAACCTCTGATAATTTCAAAAGACGATGTCCGGGACAACATCGTGACCTATAACGATGAAGGCGGTGGGGAAGAAGATACCCAAGCTTTTGACATCGGCACTTTAAGGAATCCAGAGGCAAGAGAAGATAGTAAACTTAGAAGGGATGTAATGCCTGAAACAATTTTTCAGATAAGGAGGACTGTACCTCTGTGGGAAAATATTGACGTACAAGATTTTATCCATCGAAGACTAAAAGAAAATGACTCAGATCCAAGTGCACCTCCTTATGATTCACTGGCAACTTATGCCTATGAAGGGAACGATTCCATAGCAGATTCCCTCAGTTCTTTGGAATCTCTTACAGCAGATTGCAACCAAGATTATGATTACCTCAGCGACTGGGGGCCTCGTTTTAAAAAACTTGCTGATATGTATGGGGGTGATGATAGTGACCGAGATTGAGTATGGTATGATTTCATGGATGTCGATGGAAGTGCTCTCTTTGCTACTAGATGGAGTGGCCTGCATTCTCTTCCTTGGAGGAAATTTTTAAAAAGTTAAAATTACAAACAATACGTAGGTGTTGTCTTAGTAAGAGTTTGCTTAATCAGTAAGTTTCTGTGAATGAATATGAATGACATAGATTTTAAAAAGTAATAATAACCAGTTCACCCTCTTTGCCTAACAATCTCTGAAGGAAAGTATATCACATCAATAATCAATAAAATATACATGAAAGGCTTTTTGTGCCTTTTCTTAGATATAAGAACTTTATAAATAATGTTTTCTTAACTGACTTGCAGTCACCTTTACTATTAAATGAAACATTGTGCAACTGCTTTGTAAATTAATATAAAAAATATATCCCTAAAGAAATAGGAATGACTATTACTGCCATATTTATTTAGTTGAAGAATGTCTTTGTGTTAATTCATTCATATTTTTATAAATGTATATTTATATTTTTGTATTTTTATGAAATAAAATAATATTTATAAAAATAAATTTCATTTTATTTGATTCCTATTAGAACTTTTGATATTGCTTTTAACAGTTGTTAAACATCTTTAAAAGTAAAACATGATTTACTCAGGGAAAAAGCAGCTAAATTGTTGCATGTAATTTGGAACTAGAATATCATGGGACTATAAAAAACTTTGGTACAAATTGTGATTTTTTGCTTCCAGCTCTCAAATATGGACAAGTGTTTATCTAGCCACTGATGTCTACTCATTGATTAGGATGTGAGACAGGACTATAAAATATTATAAATATATCTGGGAATAATTAACTAAATTTTTGTAAAATTCTTTCTTACCAGTGAATTTTATCTGAGTGTAAAGTATGTGTCAGTAATGTGTTGATGCTAAAAAAATCTAAACCTTCCTTCAACAATAGTATACTTCTCAGAATGAGAAATTATAGTTCTGACTTTCCTTTTTAAGATTAGATAATTCATGGAATATATTAATTATATGGGTAATATTTCAAATGGGTATTAATAAATTATTGGAGTTTTTTGGCTGATAATATTGTTGAGGAGGTTGGAAGCCATTGTATTTGAGGAAATCTTAAAAACGAGTGTCATGTAGATTGGAGATAAGAAAAGTAATGTAAAATTTTGCTAATAATTGGGATTGTCCAGAAAACAGAATATGGACACCCTAAGACATGGGAAATAGAGAGGGAAAAACTGTGTGTAATAATCATTTGCAAATTTTGAAAGACTGCAATGCAAAAAACTTGTCCTAGTTTAGGCTGGAGAATAAAACCTAAACTAAAAGAACCTTCACGAGGAGATTACATGATACCATTTCTGTGTCATGAATTTCCCTTTTCTTTCTTTTGTATTACTCCTTTGAAGAGCAAATGTCATGCACAGGGTGTTTACTAGGTGGAATTTATATAAAAGTTTGGCTTTGACTAGTCTGTTACCAAGTCTTTTAAAATAGCTAACACTTACCAAATTATAAACAGACCTTTATGTATTGTATTATGTTACTATATTGGAAAATATTTAAAGACAAAGACCATTTCAATAACTTTACCACAATAGCTAACACATATTAAATATTTAATTTAATGCTAAGAAAACAAAAATATACTGGGTCTTTTAAAAATATGTGAAAATTTTCTTATCATTGGAATCACCCAGAAAACAGAAAACTTTTAGTTCAGAAAGTATTAGTTTTCACTTAAAAATAATTCCTTTCCCTATTGCTAGAGATTTTCCAACATAAATCAGACAAATATTTGAGGAGGATTATATAAGTGGCTTAAGGTAGTCAGAAAAAATGAATTTGATATCTATTAATACCTCATAATCACTTTATTCTATAATCACTAGAGGGATAAGTGACAATAAGCAAACACATTCTAAGGAGAGCCATAATTACAGTATGAGTAACATCTGCTTCAAAGAGAAGAGATTATGTGAGATCAGAACTAGAGGAATAGGCAGTTACATTTGCTGCCTGGTTTTACATGCTATAAATACTAAGAACACCACAATAAACCAAGCTTCAGTTGTGATCTATAATTGCTGTGAGAAAATCATAATGATAATAGAAAAGACATTAAATTTTTAAGCTCTATTATAAATAATTGTTAATTTGACTACATTTTCAGCAATTAAATAATGAATTTAGTTTTAGGGTTCTTCCTTTCCTTGATCTGAAAATCACTGATAAATTACTGGAGTCTTTATAAGGACAGAGCTACACACTTCATATTTTAAATAGATATATGATTGTGTCTGCTATAAATTGGAGGGTCAGATTCAATCAAAGAAATTACCAGGTCTGTGTAATACTATTCTTACCACAATTTTCCAGTAATCTTTAAAATTCCTACAGTGTAAATAATGCCTTTGAGAGTAAGATCAGATTTTATAATTTCCAAACTGACAAGTAAAAAATTTTCTAAGTTCTATAGGAAAATATTGATAATATTTACCCTACTGAATTTGGTTAGTTTGATTTCACTAAATGCACACATTAAACTTGATAATATTAGTTTCCATTACTTGGACGGTGGAGTTGGTATTATTTGAAGAAAATTAACACAATGTGTGCTTACTTTTCAAACAAAATAAATTAATTGCTTACTCTTGAGGTGGAATTAAATTAAAATCCATTTAAATAACCATTTTCCAAATATAAAGCTTAATCATTGTTCAATAATTTTCAGAAAAATATAATATCTGTCTATATTCATATTTTTCATTGAGGGGAACCCGTCTACATTGTTAGAACTTTAACATAATCTGAATGCTTTCACATTCAATCCTGTTATCTGACAAAGGAAATAGATTCCAATGGCTTAAAATCAAGCTTAGTAAAGAAAATATCATTAACAACAAAAACAAGCTAATAAATAAGAAAAAAAAAAAGTAACAGCATCTTACCTTAGCCAGGGTTGAAATGGTCCCAGTTGATTATTCCTTTATTCTGGATAAAGTACCACAATTGGCTCCCAAGATTCTTCATTATTTGGGGTTTTATTTTCTAAATTTTACCCTTTTCTTTCTTTCTAACTCTCTATTTAGGACTAATCCAAGCCTGAACATTTTTTCCCCTCTATTTAAATGTTGATGTTCTTATCTACAGATAAAATACGTATCTCTATCTTGATATAGATGTATCAATAATCACGAATATAAATGGAAAATTTCCAAATTTCCACTTATCTTTAACTCTTCTTTTATAATCCAAATATATATATATATATAAAGCTACTGTAAATTTCCACTTGTGCATTTAATTAAGTGAGATAAGTCCAGATTTTAACTTACAGTTTCCACTCCTAAATCTGTCCTATTTTCTACTTCTTTTATGTAGGTTGATGGCAATTGATCCATCTACTTGCCCAGGCCAAAACCTTATAGTGATCCTTCATCCCTCTCATTCATATTCAATATTTTAGAAAATCCTATTGAATATATCTTCAAATTTACTTAAAATATAATGACATTTCATCACACTTCCTGATATAATCCTGGTATAAAAGTCTTACCTTTTAGACACAATGGACATGAGTTTGAGCTAACTGGGAAATAGTGAAGGAAAAGGAAGACTGATATCTTGCAGTGCATGGGGTCACAAAGAGTCAGACACGACTGAACGACTGAACAACAACAAGAAAAGTTTTACCTAGACTACTGCCATACGCTTCTAAGTGGTTTTGCTCCTGCCATCTGCTTTGAATGTCAAAATGGATTGCATTTCTTTTAACTTTTGCTTATTTGTTTCAATTAGGTAAGTGTGAGCATCTCATCTCTTGATTCAAAATTTATCAACTGCTCTTCAAAGTGAGAATCCGTCCTCCCAAATGATATATCATTTGAGAACCATGTTATCTCTTTGATCTTATTCTTCTTTATTTCCCTAATTCATGTCACTTTAGTTACTCTGGGCTTCTTGTTATGCCTTAAAAAATGCTAAGCTCTTTCCCTTTGAACTGACTGATCACTCTTTTAGAACAATCTTTCCCCAGATATAGATGAAGTTAACAGAGTAACTTCCTTTAAGTGGTCAGATGCCACTTTCTAGATAAGGACTATATTAAACAATCTCAAACCGGGGTCTCCTGCATTGCAGGCAGATTCCTCACTGACTGAGCTATGAGGGAAGCCCTTATTAAACAATCTATTAGTATTTAAAACTGCAGTCCTTCTAACCCATTTCTTCTTTCCACACTTACAATACCATTTTCTCAGCAAATGCTATCATTCAACATTATACACAATTTGTTTGTCATCTAATTGTTGTCTGCTCATTTCCACTAGAATTATTTTTTGGTTCATAGCATGTAAGACAAGGAGAGACTGAAGAAAGAGGCAAGCAAGTCCAGATTAATAGGTGGCAGTTTTAATAACCAAGGGATCTTACATATGAGATTTCCCTTTGCAGTTGCAAGATAAGTAGATCTCCTCACTCTCCCACCAAAATCGTAGACATTTCTATAGAAGACTTACCTGGGTCTAGTCATATATTCACTCCAGATGGTATCAAATCTTACTCTCTCAAAGCTGTTTTTAAGACAGCATCTTGGTGTGGCATGGTGAGCGGAAGGTGTTTTCCAAGGGTGGAGAATATATGTAGAGCCTCCAGTTGCCCAGTCCAGTGTGCAGGTCAACCAGCAGTCGCATCGTCTTGATAACCTCCTCTAGCAACAACTGGTACCTTTGGGTAACAAAGGTATTTCATATATTATATTCAATAAAATATTCCATGTGTCTGGATTAGTGTTTTATACTTTGTTGAAAAGCAGCAAATATTTTACAAATGGGGAATGTCAGACTCAGTATTTAGATGTGATAGCTAATTCATAAAATAATATAAATGCATAGAATATTCAAACAAATGTAAATAAAAATGATTATACTCAAATTTATGACAGTGTGGGAGGGATTGGGGGCAGGAAAAGAAGGGATGACTGAGGGTGAGATGGCTGGATAGCATCACTGACTCGATGAACGCGAGTCTGAGTGAACTCCGGGAGTTGGTGATGGACAGGGAGGCTTGGTGTGCTGTGATTCATGGGGTCGCAAAGTTTTTTGTTTTTTTTTTTTTTTTTTAGTTTTTTATTTTTTAAATTTTAAAATCTTTAATTCTTACATGCATTCCCAAACATGAACCCCCCTCCCACCTCCCTCCCCATAACAACTTTCTGGGTCATCCCCATGCACCAGCCCCAAGCATGCTGCATCCTGCGTCAGACATAGACTGGCGATTCAATTCACATGATAGTATACATGTTAGAATGTCATTCTCCCAAATCATCCCACCCTCTCCCTCTCCCTCTGAGTCCAAAAGTCCGTTATACACATCTGTGTCTCTTTCCCTGTCTTGCATACAGGGTCGTCATTGCCATCTTCCTAAATTCCATATATATGTGTTAGTATACTGTATTGGTGTTTTTCTTTCTGGCTTACTTCACTCTGTATAATCGGCTCCAGTTTCATCCATCTCATCAGAACTGATTCAAATCTAAGTACTGTTTACTGTATTTTGTTTGATCATCACCAGTCACTATTTGAAAAGACCTTTTAAAAAATCAACAATTTTTCCACTTGTGTTTTTGAAAAGCTTCACAATGAACTAAATTACATGCAATGATCTTTGCTTCTCAAAGAAATTGGTAGTGAGATTTTACTAGATTTTAGGCCATCAATACCAAATGTGCCAATCGAAACAGAAGCCAACACAAAGAAAGAGTAAATACATTTCTCTTCTTCTGTTTTTATTATTTTTGCAATCTCCTAATCACTATATTGTTCTCAGATGATTATTTTCTGGCACATCAGTAGTAGAATAAAGGTGAAAGTAACTGACTAAATCTAAGAAAACATTCTCTGACTTAAATTTGTATAAACTTAGTAATAATATTTTTTAAGAACAAATACCATACCACTTGAAGGCAATTTATATAGAATAGAAACACAAATTATTTACATCTATATTTTCAAAATAACAATGCACCAACATCTGATTAGCACTCTTTGTTGCTGTTGTTTGATGGGATATTGCTAGTTAACTTAGGTTGAAAACATGGATAAAAATCACTATATTATTGCCAGCATTTAAAATTCAAGATACTTTAAATTATTTCTTCTAGATTTTCTTGAATAATTTAGTACTGAAATTAAGTATCCTTGCTCTAATGTTTATGTGAGTTAATGTTTATTAACAGTTCATTTCAGAAATTACCAGTTCATGCTATCAAAATTATATATTTATATTATATATAATTTTGATAGTAATAAGTTTTGATTAATATTATGAATATCCTTTTACAAAAATGTGGCTTCTGTTTTCACTGTAATTTATTTTAATATACTCAAAATGGTGTATGATATGATTTATAGTTTCCTTGCTACTTTTCTTGGTTTTCTGTGTGTCTGTATTGCTAGTTTAACTCCATATTTATGGTATATGATTGGTATATATTATATACCATATATATACACATATGGTATATATATGTATATACACACACATATATATAATATATACCATATATAATTTATGGTATATGGTATATGGTATACCATGTATATGGTATATGATTTATAATTTATATCAAAATATGTATATATAATTATATATATAATTTTGATAGCAATAAGTTTTAAATAATATATATTATAAATATCCTTTCACAAAAATGTGGCTTCTGTTTTCACTGTAATTTATTTCAATATACTCAAAATGGTGTACGGTATGATTTATAGTCTCCTTGCTATTTTTCTTGGTTTCCTGTGTGTCTGTATTGCTAGTTTAACTCCAAACTCTGTGTCCATAGTTTAAGCACAAAAAGTAGGGGACCGACTTTAGTCCTTGAAGAAATCTTTCCTTCTGTCATTAAACCACACCATTGGGGTGGATTAATTGTCCTGTATACTAAGTGCATCCAGATACCTTATCTCCTGATCAAACTGGTCATTTGAGGATATATTCTTCACAGTTAAGTCCTGATTATCATATGCCATGTCAGTTTGCTTTCCTTGTTCCTTTTCAGCACATTTACAATAACTTGGCCAATATATCTACCTATTGATAGCATTGCTTAATTATATCTCTATTATAGTAACATTATATTTTCTTCCAATTTTATTGAGATTAATTAACATACAGCACTGTATACATTTAAGATGTGCAAAATACTGATTTGAGTTGCATACTTTATGAAATTATTACCACAATAAGTTTAGTGATCTTCTGTCATCTCATATAGATACAAAATTAAAGAAATTAAAAAAAAAAAACACTTCTTTGATATGAGAACTCTTAAAATTTAGTCCCTTAATTTTTATGTGTAATGTTGTTGTTGTTCAATCACTCAACCGTGTCCCACCTTTTGAGACCCCAGAAATTGGTCTCACTTCTTTCTTACTCCTCACTCCTCATTGGCTCTGGTGCTGGCCTGGCCATGCACAAGGTCCTTATATGTAATATACAACAGTGTTAATTATATTTATCGTATTATACATTGTATCATGAGCACTTATCTTATAATTGAAAATTTGTACTTTTTGGCTGCTGCTGCTGCTGCTAAGTCACGTCAGTCATGTCCAAATCTGTGCGACCCCATAGACAGCAGCCCACGAGACTCCCCCGTCCCTGAGATTCTCCAGGCAAGAACACTGGAGTGGGTTGCCATTTCTTCCATCCAATTCCACATTTCCCACCTTCTGCCTCTGATAGTCACAATCTGATATATTCAATTTTTTTGTGTTTGAAGTATAATTGACCTGTAACACTATATTAGTTTCTATAAAACAAAATAATGATTCAATATTTCAAAATGATCACCTTGATAAGTCTATTACCTATCATCAAAAGAAAATATTATGTAATTAAAGACTATATTCCCTACGCTTTAGACTTTATACTGATGATTCATTTATTTTACAACTGGAAACTTGCACTTCATTCTCTCTCAACTATGTCTTTACTCACCAAGCCAAACCGCTCCTCTCTGGCAATGACTTTTTGTTTTCTGTATCTATGATTCTGTGCTGTTATATTTATTCATTTGTTTTTACATTTTTTAGATTCCACATAAAAGTCAAACTGTGTAGTATTTATCTTTCTCCTTCCAACATTTCACTTAGCCTAATACTCTCTCAGTTCAGTTCAGTTCAGTTCAGTCACTCAGTCATGTCTGACTCTTTGCGACCCCATGAATCGCAGCACACCAGGCCTCCTTGTCCATCACCAACTCCCAGAGTTCACTCAGATTCACGTCCATCGAGTCAGTGATGCCATCCAGCCATCTCATCATCTGTTGTCCCCTTCTCCTCCGCTCCCAGTCCCTCCCAACATCAAAGTCTTTTCCAATGAGTCAACTCTTCCCATGAGGTGGCCAAAGTACTGGAGTTTCAGCTTCAGTATCATTCCTTTCAAAGAACCCCCAGCGCTGATCTCCTTCAGAATGGACTGGTTGGATCTCCTTGCAGTCCAAGGGACTCTCAAGAGTCTTCTCCAACACCACAGTTCAAAAGCATCAATTCTTTGGCACTCAGCCTTCTTCACAGTCCAACTTTCACATCCATACATTACTACTGGAAAAACCATAGCCTTGACCAGATGGACCTTTGTTGGCAAAGTAACGTCTGTGCTTTTGAATATGCTATCTATGTTGGTCATAACTTTCCTTCCAAGGAGTAAGCGTCTTTTAATTTCATGGCTGCAGTCACCGTCTACAGTGATTTTGGAGCCCAAAAAAATAAAGTCTGACACTGTTTCCACTGTTTCCCAATCTAATTCCCATGAAGTGATGGGACGAGATGCCATGATCTTCATTTTCTGAACGTTGAGCTTTAAGCCAACTTTTTCACTCTCCTCTTTCACTTTCATCAAGAGGCTTGTTAGTTCCTCTTCACTTTCTGCCATAAGGGTGGTGTCATCTGCATATCTGAGGCTATTGAGATTTCTCCCGGCAATCTTGATCCCAGCTTGTGCTTCTTCCAACCCAGCATTTCTCATGATGTACTCTGCATATAAGTTAAATAAGCAGGGTGACAATATACAGCCTTGATGTACTCCTTTTCCTGTTTGGAACCAGTCTATTGTCCCATGTCCAGTTCTAACTGTTGCTTCCTGACCTGCATACAGATTTCTCAAGAGGCAGATGAGGTAGTCTGGTATTCCATCTCTCTTGGAATTTTCCACAGTTTATTGTGATCCACACAGTCAAAGGCTTTGGCATAGTCAATAAAGCAAAAATAGATATTTTTCTGGAACTCTCTTGCTTTTTCCATGATCCAGCAGATGTTGGCAATTTGATCTCTTGTTCCTCTGCCTTTTCTAAGTCCAGCTTGAACATCAGGAAGTTCACAGTTCACATATTGCTGAAGCCTGGCTTGGAGAATTTTGAGCATTACTTTACTAGCATGTGAGATGAGTGCAATTGTGTGGTAGTTTGAGCATTCTTTGGTATTGCCTTTCTTTGGGATTGGAATGAAAACTGACCTTTTCCAGTCCTGTGGTCACTGCTGAGTTTTCCAAATTTGCTGGCATATTGAGTGCAGCACTTTCACAGCATCATCTTTCAGGATTTGAAATAGCTCCACGGGAATTCCATCACCTCCACTAGCTTTGTTCATAGTGATGCTTTCTAAGGCCCACTTGACTTCACATTCCAAGATGTCTGGCTCTAGATGAGTGATCACACCATCGTGATTATCTGGGTCATGAAGATCTTTTTTATACAGTTCTTCTGTGTATTCTTGCCACCTCTTCTTAATATCTTCTGCTTCTCTTAGGTCCATACCATTTCTGTCCTTGATCAAGCCCATCTTTGCATGAAATGTTCCCTTAGTATCTCTAATTTTCTTGAAGAAATCTCTAGTCTTTCCCATTCTGTTCTTTTCCTCTATTTCTTTGCATTGATCGCTGAAGAAAGCTTTCTTATTTCTTCTTGTTATTCTTTGGAACTCTGCATTCAGATGCTTGTATGTTTCCTTTTCTCCTTTGCTTTTCGCTTCTCTTCTTTTCACAGCTATTTGTAAGGACTAGGTCCATCCATTTGTTGTAGTTGAGAAGATTTTATTCATTTTTATGTCTGAATAATATTCTGAGTAATAAGTAAGTGTGTGTGTGTGTATTCAAAGTGGTCTTTTAAAGGTTTTGAAAAGTTCTGTCTGCAACATGGAAGGTGTCTAAAATTACACAGTGAAGTTCTAGATGATGATAATATTGAAACTGAAGCCATCTAAATCTGACAAAAGCAAAGTAAAATAAAACTGCGATATATTAAAGAAAGTATTACAAATGTATAGTCTGTTATAGTATAAAACAAACAGTTCAGTACAACACATACAACAAACATTAATTTTGTAATTATAGTGAGTCTTGGTGCTTCATTATCATTCTTTAATGGCATGAACATCAAGGATAGGCTGGATGGAGCAATTGAAACTTTCATCATTGAAAAGTTTACTATTAAATTACAATATATATTGTAATCTCTACTTTATAAAAATAATTAAATAAGTCAATACATATTCCATTAATTATTTAAACGTAGCAAAATGCTAGGATAATTTTCAAAAACTCACAGAAATCAAAACTAAGATGTGAAATTGTGACCAGTATTTCTGCTGGTCATTTCTCCTCAGGTGGGAAAGTTACATGTGATGGGAGAAATTTCAACTAGAACATGAAAAATTATGTATGTTCTGTTATTACTTTGCCTTTGACAGAAAGTAATATGGAAATGTGTATAGAACTATTTTATATCTGTTTTACTTTCCTTAAAAGCTAAAAAGTTTATTTTGAATCTTCTGTTAAAAGGAACTTGAAGGCAGGTAAGAGTGGGAAGTTTGTTGTTTCCTTGCACAGGATTTGGGCAGAGAAAACACAATGAAAGAACAGGGATTTGAGGTCAGACTGAGCCTTTACCTTCTAAATTTCCACATGATGCTTTGAAATATTTGAAAGACCACTCTGAGTTAATCTGTGGAGCAACCAAATATGGGGCCTAGACTCAATTAAATCCAACTCCAGGAATGGTTATTGTGCATCATTTCTGCCTTTAGCCATACTAATTCTAAAGAGGGCAATCTGAAACTTAAGCACCTCCTGCTAAGATGAAAGAAGAATAACGGGCAATGCGGACAGTAGGTGCATACCTCTTTCTCTGGTTGCTGGATAAATTATGTGTTTTCATTTGTCTATTTTATTGCCATGCATAGTCATCTAAATCACAGAGGTAAGCCAGGCTAGCCCTTGATGGCCCTCCCTTCTGCACCCCCTACACCCATATTCCCAGCATCTTTTAAATCTGTCTAAATCCAAATATTTCTCAAGTGCTGAGACAGCTTTCCACTGATGCAAAGTTCCAAATATTGCCAAGGGTATAGCTAAAACAATATTGTGCTAAATTATCAGAAGCTCACATATTGATTCCAAGTCATTGTTGGCATCTATATAATGGAATATTTTGAAAATGTAGAGGACTGTTCATACATTATCTGAATGTGTTTATATACTCAGATTTAAATATTCATAGGAAAAAGCATACTTTAAAGTACAACTGTCTAATGAATGGGAACAGCTATTTGTCAAGCTTAGACTACTCTAAATATCCCCTTGTTTCCCTGTATCGATGCCATCATGCTAATAAACTATCTAATTTATTTTAAAAAAATGAAGCAAACAGATTCACACTTGTTCCATTTTCAGAGATGTTGATGTATTTGCTTAATGAAATAAGGCGTCTTATCAAGAACTAATCATCGTATGATCCAGTTCTTACCTGGGTATTATTTATTGAATTAGCCTAGTGAATAGACGGAAATGTCGATATAGTGTCACTAAGAAAAGAGACATGCTCTGAAAAGTGGAGTTGATTATACAGACCTAAGCATTAATCAAATATTGGAGAAGTTATTTCCATTTCATGGTCTGTGAAATGAATTCTTTAACCTTCCAGCAATAGTGAAAAATCATATTCTGCATTTGTTGTTAATAATCTACTCATATTTATTATCACCAAAATTATATTAAGTATTCTCAACCTTACTCATTAAAACTTTAGTGCAATAACCATCAGTTTTTCTCACTGAATAACAATAATTTAGAAACAATGTTGAAAGATATTTAAATGCAAATCTATGTTAAATGGAAGAGTGATCTGAATTCCTGAAAATTTTGATTTAAAAACTGACTTTAATTCAGTTGAAACTAATAGAGCTAAACTTTTTGCTGTGAGTTCATTTATGACAAATTAATTAATTAGTGTGATTTGCTGTTTTCAGCAGCATAACAAAAAATATGTACTCTTTATTCTCTAAATAGTCTATTCATCTTCCTTTTAAGAATAAATATGCATGTCATCAGGCAATAGAAGCCTGTAAATAAAATACTATTTCAGAAGAAAAGCAAATGTGTACTTAATTTTAGGCATCTATTGTTGATATATTTCTGCATATGTGGCAAAACATCTATGTGAATTGGGATGAAGGATGTGAATTTAAGATTATGAGCATATTCTGCTCATCTTTGAAGGAAAAGCTCTTTTTGCAGATTCACACGAGGTTCCAAGAAGAAAAGCAGCAAATGTAAGTGATCAAAAAGAAAAGCCCCAAGCTAAAAAATACGTGGCTAACCTCAAATGTTAATTATTTTCAGAATTTTTTAAAGACAAGGATACTGTTTTGAGATAAAAGGGAGAAAGCTTATCCTTATGCTTCAATTATGAGGAAAGGGAAGTTATCTCATTATATTTTAACTTAAAATCAAATCTCAATTAAAATAAAAACAACTTTGGAAAAATAAGTACAAATCCACAGAGAACCAAGATGACAAAATTTAGGTAATAATACGCTGAAGCTGAAACTCCAATACTTTGGTCTCCTGATGTGAAGAACTGACTCATTGGAAAAGACCCTGATGCTGGGAAAGATTGAAAGCAGGAGGAGAAGGGGATAACAGAGGATGAGATGGTTGGATGGCATCACCAACTTAATGGACATGGGTTTGAGCAACCTCTGAGAGTTGGTGATGGACAGGGAAGCCTGGCGTGCTGCAGACCACAGGGTCGCGAAGAGTCGGACACGATAGTGAGACTGACCTGAAATGATGCTTATATAAAAGTTCGCATGTTCTCTTACAGCATTCATCATCTTTCTAGACAAATGTTCTTTGTGAAAATAAAGCCTATCAATGTGTATTGACAGAAGAGAAATAAGTAGCCAAGGAGACAGTAAATAAGAAAGAACATGCCTCCTTCCCTGGTTTACCTTGCTTCTCTTTTTTAAATTATGTTTTTTACAGTATCTTTTCTCTCTCTCTCTCTTTTTTTTTTTGTATTTGTTAAGTGTCTATCATCATTAGCTTACTCAGTAATATGCATAACCAAAGGAGAAATCTTCAGCTCTGAAAATGTATGTAATGAATAGGAACATGCTTGTGTATATATTATAACTCTGTAAGTATAAAGGGGCAAAATAAATTCTGGAATCAAAATCCTGATGAAACTTCTTAGAAATTTACTTCCTTGGAGCAACTATAAAATTTCAAATGTCAAAGAGATAAAGTATAAACATATATATTTGATATATATGTATATATCAGACTATGCATTTTATCATACTCACATTAGCATCTCATACGGAGTTTCAAGGGAAAATGAAAACAAATACTTAAAAATATAAGCATTACAAAAGTTATTGTTAAGGCCATTAAGTAAAATTCATACTATACCAAGTTGTAGATGTTCACATGGACTTTATCATGTACACGTGTTTTAGAAGCAAGCATATAACAATAGGGTTCAAACCTCCATAACTTTGTGTGTAATATAAAATATATTCCCACTAAGACAATGATGGTCACATTTTTGTGCTGACACAATTTTAAACATTAAAAGTTTAATATCACATCTGAAGGAATTAAAAAACAACATAAAAATTTTTACCATCAAATCATCTTCTTACCTGGCAATTATGTTAGAATTGTTTAGTGACTTGACCAACTCTCTTCATACTCACAAATCTAATGATCTCCTTTTCTAGGGATATTAGTGATTTCAATTCAAGCAAATTCTCTGAGCTTTCTGTGCTCCTTCTTATGGTATTTCAAAAGTTCTGAGATAGTCTTTTTTGCCCTCTTAAGGTCATAGAGAAAGTGGGGAAGGCAGTGGGATTGAGAAACTAAGAGGCAGCCGCCATCTTTTCCACAGGCATAGTTATTCCAAACTTTGTTCTTTTCCCACCATCATGGGCTATTTCAGTATCATAGCCTTAAAAATATAAGCAGCAGTAGAAAGAGCCTCCAGAATTTTGCTCTCCATTCAAAATCAGGAGACACATGTTGGACATTCCCTAAAAAGTCTCCTGGCCCAATTTTTCTATTCTGCCTTGATGACAACAGCACCACAGCAAATCTCTTTTCAGAAGCTGAGAAAGCATCCAATGAAGGAGTCAAAGGAAGCCAGATTGTCTTTTTAAAAGATACCTCCAATCTGTCTGTGTGAATTTTACTTGATTCTCTTGAAGTAACACTTCATCTGACTGTGGGAGGTAGGACTATGGTAGACTGAAAAAAAAAAAATCGAGATAGATTCTCTACAACTTTTCAAAAAAGAATAGTCATCTGTGTCCCCATGTCTTGAAACTGGACTTTCAACTTAATCTAATAGATGTAAAAGAAGGGATTAGTACAACTTCCAAGCCTATACCTCAAGAGGGGGAACTTGGAGCTCTGCTCACTCCCTGAGAACTACACCTCATCTTCAGCCTGGCTCATCTTCTGGAGGGTAAGAGGTCACACTCATAGGAACAGAGCATCCAGCTATTCCAGCAAATGTCCCAGAATTGGGACCAAGTCCAGAAAACAATATCAAGGCCTATATGAAAACGACCACACACTGAACTTAGGCCAGATTGGCAACCCATGGAATAGTGTTCTAAATGAAATGCCTTTGTTTTATAGTGCTAAGTTTTAGAGTGACTTAGTATACAGAAAAAAAGGAGTAGAAGCACTAAGGAGAAATTACTTCCTACCTTGCACATTGAGATGGCAAGCTAAAACATCGATTTTTCATAAAGAAGATCTTCTGTAAACTCTGAAATATCATGTCATCCCTCTGTTTCCCTGGAAACTTAAGCACATAAAGCTACATCAAGAGTACGTGCTTGGTGATTGAAGAGTAAAGACATTTTACGAGTCTCTTAGTGAGCATCACAGAGGTATTAATATTTAATGACACATTTTTGTCCTTCTTTTATATCTAATTTATCAAAAAAGATGTCACACCCAACATGCTAAATATGTTTAACTGAAGAAAGTAGTTATACATGAGAGTGGACAGAATTAGAAAACTGATAAGAGAGAATGAAGTGTCCAGTGACCAATGACAATGAGTAGACCTTCTACCATTTCCAAAAGAGAATATGGAGAAAAGCAATGTGACAGGACCAGAATTTAGAATAGCATTCCTAGTCAGTACCTGTGGGTAGATAAATTTGTCTATTACCACATATATATCAAGGGGAAAGGGGCAACAATATTTTGGCATCTCTCCCCTCTTAGCTATTCCAGGTGCTTTCCATTGGCTAAACCCTCAGCAGCTAAAAGACGTGGAAGCCCAATGATGCAGTCATACACTACTAGATTTTAGCATCCTGAAGAACAGAGCAGGCCAACACAGCAGATCAGAGAAGTCTGGAAAATTTATCTGGAAAGACAATAAGAAGATCTATTATGAGACTTTTGTGCAAGTTCTATCTAACAGAAATGACACTCTATACATGTAAACTAATAACTGGCTACATTCCAATACAAAATGAAAAGTTAGAAAAGCAATAAAATTAAAAAAAAATATTAACCAGAAGTTAATATTTGAACTTATTTCTTCAGTTCTCTTCTTATATTTTAAATAAATAAAATGAAATAGAAATAGCTAAAGCCTTATTCTATCTTTTCCTTTCCTCCCTATTTATAGGTCAAGATAAAATTCTAGGAACTTCTCTGGTGGTCCAATGGTCAAGCATCTGCCTTCCAATGTAGGGGGCACAGATTTGATCCCTTGTCGGGGAACTAAAATCTCACAAGTTGCAGCCAATTAAGCCCATGCCCCACAACTATGGAGCCCACACTCTAGAGCCCCTGTTTTGCAACAAGTGAAGTCCCATATGCTACAACCAGAGAGAAGTTCTCATACCTCAACAAAATGAAAGATCCCCCACACCACACCTAAGACCCGATGTAACCAAAGAAATAAATACCTTTTAAAACACTAAAACAAAACAAAACAATGTTTCCTGGATAAACTTATGTGCTAGGTATTGTGCTGTTTTATGTCTGTGTATGCAATTATTCCTCTTGAAAACATTATGAGATTGGTATTATTATTATCCCTCTTCCTCAGTTATGGAAACCAAAATTCAGAGAGCTATTTTTTCAGAATCACTGAGCTAAAAGGAATAAGATTAAGGATTCAAACAAAATGTATCCTGGGTCCAGAATATATGATTTATTCACTTCTCTGCATTGCTTTCAAAAGATTTTACGTTATCATTACTGGCAAAATAAGTAATGCTGACAGCCCTGGAAACCTAGAGATGAAAAGCACCACTGAAATTAGTTAGCAGAAGTTAAAGAGGTTTTCAAAGAAACCTAAATATCTAGAAATATAAGCACTTTATGCCCATTTCCCACAAATATTGAGTAGATTCACCCATGGGTTACCCATATAAACATGTTCAGTCCTTGGAAGAGATAGTTATGCTCATTCTAATTCTGGGGGTTCCATAAGAATTCTCTGCTAACATCTGTCAGAAAACTCTAACATAGTGCTTTACTCTAAAACTTGTTCAATACATACCTAGTAGCTGTTCAGTCAGCAGGTCACTCAGTCAATTGGCCTAAACAGGTGTCCCATGAATCTCCTAAAGGGATTCTTCACAAGCTGCATACCAAGTGTGTCAACCCATTTCAAAGGACCCAATCATGGTGAGCATTGTCATAACCCAAGGCAGATTATCTCCTATCAACCTGAATGTATTACTTGATGGATTGTACTTTGCTTCAGTGAGTTTAAAAGAAATTGTCATATAAGTTATAAATCAAATGATAATCTGAAGAGAAGACAATTTCAAATTATTTTTGAAAAAAACATATTACCAGAATAGTCAATCCATATTAATCTTATGATTTCAGTTTTTCTAATAAAGTTGGAAATTTATTTTCAATTCCATATGTTTGGGAAGGGACTTCCCAGGTGGCATTAGTGGTAAGGAATCCACTGCTAATGCAGGAGGGACAAGAGATACTGGTTTGATCCGGGGTCAGGAAGATCTCTGGAATAAAAAATCGCACCCTGCTCAAGTAGTCTTGCCCGGAACATTCCATTGGCAGAGGAGCCATGGAGGGCTACAGTCCATAGGACCACAAAAAGTTGGACATGACTGAGCAACTGAGCATATCCATATATCTGGGATGGCATTACAAACTTCTATATCAGTTATAATAACATTCTGAATAATAAAACAGATCTAAGAAAAAAAAATTATCCTACATGTATAGAAGCCTATCATTGTAGAGCACTCTTAAGTTCCAACTATGATTAACTAATTTTTCTATACTCAAAAAAAATTCTACACCAAAAAAAGTCATTTTAGAAGTACTAGATCTTAGTGTTAGAGCAATAACATTTTGTTTAATTGGAGTATATTGCTTTACAATAGTTGTGCTAGTTTTTGTTGTACAACAAAGTGAATCAGCTATATGTATACGTATATCCCCACCTTCTTGAGCCTCCCTTCTACCCTCCTATCTCACCCCTTTAGGTAATCACAGAGTAACTGAACTGAGCTCCCTATGCTAGACACATTGGAGAGCTATATATAGATAGCGACTCCTCACTAGCTATCTATATTTTACACAGTGCATATATGTGATAGCAAACAAACACAGGAAAAAATACTCAATATTGCTCATTATTGTTGTTGTTGTTCAGTTGCTCAGTCATGATCAACTCTTTGTGACCCCATGGACTGCAGCATGCCAGGCTTCCCTGTCCTTTACCATCTCCAGGAGCTTACTCAAACTCATGTCCATTGAGTGAGTGATGCCATCGAACCATCCTGACCTCTATTATCCCCTTCTCCTGCTACCTTCTATCTTTCCCAGCAGCAGGATCTTTTCTAATGAGTTGGCTCTTTGCATCAGGTGACAAAAGTATTGGAGCTTCAGCATTAGTCCTTCCAATGAATATTCAGGATTGATTTCCTTTTATGATTGACTTATTTGATCTCCTTTCAATCCAAGGGACTATCAAGAGTCTTCTCCAACACTACAGTTCAAAAGCATCAATTCTTCAGCACTCAACCTTCTTTAGGGTTCAAATCTCACATCCATACATGAGTACTAGAAAAACATAGCTTTAACTATATGGACATTTGTCAGCAAAGTAATGCCTCTACTTTTTACTATGATGTCTCGGTTAGTCATAGGTTTCCTTCCAAGGAGCAAGTGTCCTTTAATTTTATGGCTGCAGTCATCATCTGCAGTAATTTTGGAGCCCCCCAAAAATAAAGTCTGTCACTGTTTCCATTGTTTCCCCTTTTATTTGCCATGAAGTGATGGGAACAGATGTCATCATCTTCATTTTTTGAATGTTGAGTTTTAAGCCAGCTTTTTCACTCTTTTTCATCTTCATCAAGATGCTATTTAGTTTCACTTTGCTTTCTGTCATAAGGGTGGGGTGTCATCTGCATTGACATTTCTCACAACAATTTTGATTCTGGCTTGTACTTTATCCAACCTGGCATTTTGCATGATGTAGTCTGCATGTAAGTTAAATAAGCATGTTGGCAATATACACCCTTGACGTCGTCTATTCCCAATTTGGAACCGTCTGTTCTTCCATGCCCAGTACTAACTGTTGCTTCTTGAACTGCATCCAGGTTTCTCAGAAGGCAGGTAAGATAGTCTTTTATTCCCTTCTCTTGAAGAATTTTTCACAGTTTGCTGTGATCTACTCAGTCAAAGATTTTAGCATTGTCAGTGAAGCAGAAGTAGATGCTTTTCCTGGAATTCTCTTGCTTTTTCTATGATCCAATATATGTTGGCAATTTGATCTCCGGTTCTTCCGCCTTTTCTAAATTCAGCTTGAACATCTGGGAAGTTCTCAGTTCAAGTACTGTTGAAGCTTGGAATGGAGAATTTTGCCCATTATTAGGTAAATGCAAATCAAAACTACAATGAGGTATTACCTCACACCTGTCAGAACAGCCATCATTATAAAATCTGCAAACAATAAATGCTAGAGAAGGTGTGGTGAAAGGGATCCCTCTTGGACTGTTGGTGGGAATATATTGATACAGCCCCTATGGAGACTAGCCTGGTGGCATCTAAAAAATTAAAAATAACATTAATATTAGTAAACTTGTAAAACAAATGTAAGGATTATTATATTCCTAGAGTCTGAAGTTAATATATTCTCAAAAATATTGTATTTTAATAATTTAGTGGGATATAGTACTTTATTCATCATTGTACCATTTCAGTAGAAAATATGAGAGAATGATCCTATATAACTAAAATAAACAACTCCTGTTTCTCGGTAATAGGCTGTCTTAAAATACCGACAGAAAGATATGGTACATTCATGAAGTTCAAAATTTAACTGAATTCATATTTCAGGTAAAATGTATATATTTCCTTTTGGTTTTAAAAATTTAATAAATTAGATCCTTTTCATATAAGCTTTGAATGTACTAGCTACATTTTATTTTTCTATGGCCATCTACTACATCACTGCGGAGGCTACAGGAGAACACAGATAAAATTCTTATTCACTTATCTTTAACACATAGTGCATACCAACACTATGGAATTAGTTTACATATATTTGTTGGTTACCTGAATGAAAATATTTGGTATGAATGTTCCTTGTTCTCAAAGAGTAGAACAAACTAGAAAAACCTTGCCTCTTAAAATTAAGAGGGTATTCAAAGTGATTTTGTAGAGAGAAACTTAAATGGCAGACACAGATCTTTCCAAAGGATTGTCTCCATTAAAAGGATATACTGAATAATAATAATAAAGTCAAACTCACTGAGTTATCCTTTGTCAGCAAGAGAATCAACAAAAAGACCATAACTGCAAAATAATCTTTGAAAACTTCTAGCACCTGTGCTTACAGGATCAGTGAACAAAAGCCTAAGAGAAGTATTGCTATTCTAAGACATGATGACAAAAAATAATTCATTTAAATGAAGAGGATATTTGGAGGAGACCAGATTTCTGAGAGGTTACTGAGTGTCAGCCCTGTTAAATAATATCACTTTTAAGGAAGTAAGGCATGAGTAATTCATCACAGACAAAACACTTACTTGATTTTATATCTACAGAACATTGTTTCTCTAAATCACTAGGATGAATCACCAGTTGGCATTCATTGCAGTCATATACCAGTGAGAGCAGATGGAATATAAAATGATATGAAACATGTCTACTGAGGAAACAAGCATTTTAAAAGTTAATGAAAGACAAAACAACATAAGTATAAAGTAGGCTGAGTGAATGTTAACACAGCAACTATAGCATAAAGAGAACCCTACACATCTAATGATGATCCCAATGGTACATAATGATACTAGCAACAATACTGCTAGTAATGTTTATATCATTTTTGAAGCAACATCTTAAACACTTTAGGCATATCATATTATATGATCCTACAGATAACATCTGAGAGATGTGCTTGTATTAATCCTATTTTCTTAGTAAGATAAATGAGACTCACACATTATAAAACTATAAGGAATGGCAGATACAGCATTCAAATTAAATTCACCCTACTAAATTTTATGCTATAACAATTAGATTAAATCATATTTTAAGTTTTGAACTTGCATTCACAAATACATAAGCGATGCAAGATATTTTAGTGGAATACCTGAAAACTCAAGAAACTCAAGAAATATCTTAATGCTTACTCCATACCAGGCACTTTGGGCATTGGAGATAGAATAGTAAACAAAAAAGATGACACCGTACCTTACTTGTTACCCTACCTCAAGGTGCTTATTATTTAGTGGACAATATAGTCAATAATACTTATTGATTATTGACTATGGCTTTGCTACTCTTCTCAGCTTTTTAAATGTATTAATTGATTCAATCTATCATTGAGCTAGGACATGCATTTCTGGTATAAGTAAACAGACACAAATTAGATAATTTGCTTTGGTTCTCATAGTTAATAAATAATTAAGTTGGAATTATTCTCCAGTAAGTTTGTCCCTAAATTTTGCAGATGTAGCCACCGTATAATAACCCAGGGATAGCTTATCAGCTAGCTGTCATAGTTTCTAAACTGCTTGCTGTGGTCAACCCAAAAACCTGCTTCATTAAGAATAAATAAAATAATGGAATCTAAAGATGGAATCCATTCTTGAATAAGTTAAATATTATCATTTATATTATGAAGATATTCTAGCCTTATATATAAGCCAGAATTCATGGAGCTGGAGATCATAAAGAATAAGTGCCATGCCTTTGTGAGGCAGCACTATCAATTGACTGTAATATTGGCCTTGATTTATAATATATGAAAGAGAAAGAAATTGCTATATTTTAAGTAACTAAATTATTGTTGTATCTCTGTGTTACAACCTCACTTCACTATGACCAAGAAATAGAACTATTAAATAATTTAATTCAATTCTTTGCAATTTATAGAAAAGGATATAATTAACAGTATGTATGTATTATGCTCCAAATATAGACTAAGAGCAATTTTAACTTTTAGACATTTGCTAAATATTATTCTCAGCAACACTGCAATCCTCATACAATTTATATGAAATGTCACATACTCCTAAATTCTTTTTGGAAATCCAACTTTATCATCACACACTCTCACTAACATGCACACATGCAGACACACACATGCAGACACACACACACACACACACACACACACCAATGAACAAATGCCTAGCTTATATTCATTTTCTGTTTGTCACCTTGACAACTGTACTCAATACAGCTATAACACAGGAAGATTATAAGCAAGAAGAGCTGGAAACAGGAGATTTTGTTTTGTTGCTATGAGTGTGAATAAAAGCTCTAAGAAACCTAGACAGTGTATTAAAAAGCAGAGATATCACTTTGCTGAGAGAGGTCTGCACAGTCAAAGCTATGGTTTTTCCAGTAGTCATGTACAAATGTGAGAGTAGGACCATAAAAATGTCTGAGTACTGAAGAATTTATGTTTTCAAACTGCGGTGCTGGAGAAGACTCTTGAGAGTCTCTTGAATAGCAAAGAGATCAAATCAGTCAATCCTAAAATAAATCAACCATGAATATTCATTGGAAGGACTGATGCTGAAGATGAAGCTCCAATACTTTGGCCACCTGATGTGAAGAACTGACTCATTGGAAAAGACCCTGATGTTGGGAAAGATTGAAGACAGGAGGAGAAGAGAGCAACAAAGAATGAGATGGTTGGATGGTATCACTGACTCAGTTCAGCTCAGTCTCTCAGTTGTGTCCAGATCTTTGTGACCCCATGAATTGCAGCACACCAGGCCTCCCTGTCCACCACCAACTCCCGGAGTTCACTCAAACTCACGTCCATCAAGTCGGTGATGTCACAAATTTGAGCAATCTCAGGGAGATAGCATAAGACAGGGAAGTCTGGCATATTGTAGTCCATGAGGTCACAAAGAGTAGGACTTGACTTAGTGACAGAAAAACAAAAACAAATCAGTGAAATAGTATCAGTAGAACCATGTTACTATGATTCAAAATATGAAAGATAAAGATAAAGACAGAATATTCCATATAAAAATTTGAGAATTGATAAACAATGGATCTTTTATTCTATTTATTTAGTTGGCATATTAAAGAAAGGTGACCCATGGTATATAACACAAATGCAATTGCTTTTTAAAAATTAATGTAGTAAAACATGGTTGTAACTACTGGTTTTTGCCTAATATCTATTACTGTCTTCCTCCAACGTAGTAATCTTTTGCTTAGCAAATGGTAATGAACAAAGACTATCATACGTCAGTGTCTCTTGCAGTAAGTGTGGCCTTATTACTGACACCAACCATTAGAATGTGAGCAGAATTCCTGTGGTTAGCCTCTGGAATGACACTCTACTTTTTCCACTGGATTTAATGCAGGAAAATTAGAAATGTGTGTTTAAGTGTAAATTACAAATCAATATACTAGTTCAGACTTTATATGATAAAGAGATCCATTTCTATCTTGTAAAAATTTGCCACAAGTTAATAAGAAATAAAAAGCCTCTTGATGAAAGTGAAAGAGGAGAGTGAAAAAGTTGGCTTAAAGCTCAACATTCAGAAAATGAAGATCATGGCATCTGGTCCCATCACATGGCAAATAGATGGGGAAACAGTGGAAATAGTATTAGACTTTATTTTGGGGGGCTCCAAAATCACTGCAGATGGTGATTGCAGCCATGAAATTAAAAGATGCTTACTCCTTGGAAGAAGAGTTATGACCAACCTAGATAGCATATTCAACAGCAGAGACATTATTTTGCCAAGAAAGGTCCGTCTAGTCAAGGCTATGGTTTTTCCAGTGGTCATGTACACATGTGAGAGTTGGACTGTGAAGAAAGCTGAGCACCGAAGAATTGATGCTTTTGAACTGTGATGTTGGAGAAGACTCTTGAGAGTCTCTTGGACTGCAAGAAGATCCAACCAGTCCATTCTGAAGGAGATCAGCCTTGGGTGTTCTTTGGAAGGAATGATGCTAGAGCTGAAACGCCTTTGGCCACCTCATGCGAAGTGTTGACTCATTGGAAAAAACTCTGATGCTGGGAGGGATTGGGGGCAGGAAGAAAAGGGAACAACAGAGGATGAGATGGCTAGATGGCCTCACCAACTTGATAGATGTGAGTTTGTGTGAACTCCGGGAGATGGTGAAGGACAGGGAGGCCTGGCGTGCTGCGATTCATGAGGTTGCAAAGAGTCGGACATGACTGAGTGACTGAACTGAACTGAATAAACATTGAAAACATGGTGACAATTCCCTGGTGGCTCAGTGGTAGAGAATTAACTTGCCAATGTGGGAGATATGGTTCAGTCCCTAGGTTGGGAAGATCCCCTGGAGAATGATATAGCAACCCACTCCATTATTCTTGCTTGTGAAATCCCATGGACAGAGGAGCCTGGCAATCTATAGTCTATAGGGTCTCAAAAGAGTTGTACATATCTTAATGGCTAAATAATGACAATTCAGATATAGGTTTTTGGATTGTTCTATTCCTCACAATTATTGAAACTATGAACTCATTTTAACACCAAATACTCTCAACTGGCCAAGGCAGAGTGTTGTGGATTGATCATTTGTTAGAGTTTAGGTCCATCTTATCTCTCATTTCCTCCCTCAGTGGGTAGCTAGTAGTCCTGACCTTTCCAGGTTTGGATAATAAAAACTTAAGAAAATTGGAGGTAAGAAGATTGCTATAAAAATCTCTTTCTCTGTGTGGTTCACATCTGGTACATGTAAACAAACACACATACACTTGGAACTTTGCCCACAAATATTTGTTTTCCAGATGTAGCAGGAGGCTTCCCCAATACAGCTTTTTCAAAGTATCTCATCAGTATAAATCTTATGCCCTCCGAATTTCTTAGGCAAAAATTACTTCTGTTAACAAATAAGGAAGAAAGTGCCTTCATATCCCAGTGGCTTAACAAGTGAAGTTCATTTAATGCTCATCAGTTCAAAGTGGTTATACTGAAGGTGATTTTCCATACAGCCATTAAATGAAATAAATCAGGCCATTTTATTTTACAGTTATAACAACCTTTGCACTTGGCCAGGAAGCAGAGACAGACAAAGAAAGAGAGATGAGGGAATTTTGGGGAAACACGTGAAAGTATTTTATCATCTAACTCCTGTCCACATTGTGGTGCCCAGAATGTAAACAAACAGCCACGTGTAAGGGAAGTTGGCACTGTCATCTAGATATAATTTTAGGGAGAAAGATAAATGATGTTAGTGAATCAGTAGCCAAAATAATAGCTATTCTCTGAACAAAGTTCAGACCACGTTGTCTAAGAAGTTTCATTGATACCTCCCAGTCTCTTCTACAGGTCCCACTTAGTCCTTTAATCTAGACCTACATTGTAAAAGAGACTTTTCCATCTTGCTTCTTTTCTAAATATTTTTGATGAAATTTTGGATCAGTTCAGTTTAGTTGCTCAGCTGTGTCTGACTCTTTGTGACCCCACAGACTGCAGCATGCCAGGCCTCCCTGTCCATCACTAGCTCCCAGAATTTTCTCAAATGCATGTCCATTAAGTCGGTGATGACATCCAACCGCCTCACCCTCTGTTGTCCCCTTCTCCTCCTGCCTTCAATCTTAATCAGCATCAGGTCTTTTCCAATGAGTTACCTCTTCGCATCAGGTGGCCAAAGTATTGGAGTTTCAGCTTCAACATCAGTCCATCCAATGAATACTCAGTACTAATTTCCTTTAGGATTTACAGGTGGATCTCCTTGCAGTCCAAGGGACTATCAGGGGTCTTCTCCAACACCGCAGTTCAAAAGAGTCAATTCTTGGGCACTCAGCTTTCTTTATAGTCCAAATCTCATATCCATACATGACTACTGGAAAAACCATAGCTTTGACTAGACAGACCTTTGTTGGCAAAGTGATGTCTCTACTTTTTAATATGCGTAAGTTAATATGTTTTAATATGTTTAGGTTGATCATAGCTTTTCTTCTAATGAACATGCGTCTTTTAATTTCACGGCTGCAGACACCATTTGCAGTGATTTTCAGTTCAGTTCAGTCACTCAGTCATGTCCGACTCTTTGCGGCCCCATGAATAGCAGCACGCCAGTACTTCCTGTCCATCACCAACTCCCGGAGTTCACTCAGACTCATGTCCATCGAATTCTGTCACTGTTTAGATTGCTTCCCCATGTATTTGCCATGAAGTGATGGGACCAGATGCTATGACCTTAGTTTTCTGAATGTTGAGTTTTAAGCCAGCTTTTTCACTCTCCTCTTTCACTTTCATCAAGAGGCTCCTTAGTTCTTCTTTACTTTCTGCCGTAAGGGTGGTGTCATATGCATATCTGAGGTTATTGATATTTCTCCCCAGCAATCTTGATTCCAGCTTGTGCTTCATCCAACCCAGCATCTCATATAATGTGCTCTGTATATAAGTTAAATAAGCATAGTGACAATATACAGCCTTGACTCCTTTCCTGACTTGGAGCCAGTCTGCTGTTGCATGTTTAGTTCTAAATGTTGCTTCTTAACTTGCATACAAATTTCTCAGGAGACAGGTAAGGTGGTCTGGTATTCCGATCTCTTGTAGAATTTTCCGTAGTTTCTTGTAATTTACACAAAGTCTTTGGTGTAGTCAATAAAGCAGAAGTAGATTTTTTTTCTGGAATCTCTTGCTTTTTTGATGAGCTAGCGGATCTGGTAACTTGATCTCTGGGTCCTCTGCCTTTTCTAAGTCCAGGTTGAACATCTGGAAGTTCACACTTCACGTACTGTTGAACACTGACTTGGAGAATTTTTAGGATTACTTTACTAGCATGTGACATGAGTGCAACTGTGTGGGATTTGAACATTCTTTGGTATTGCCTTTCTTTGGAATTGGAATGAAAACTGACCTTTTCGAGTCCTGTGGCCACTGCTGAGTTTTCCAAATTTAATAGTATATTGAGTCCAGCACTTTCACAGCATTATCTTTAGGATTTGAAATAGCACAATTGGAATTCCATCACCTCCACTGGCTTTGTTTGTAGTGATGCTTTCTAAGGCCCACTTGACTTTGAATTCCAGGATGTCTGGCTCTAGGTGAGTGATCACACCATCATGGTTATTTGGGTCATGAAGATCTTTTTTGTATAGTTCTTCTGTATATTCTCACTGCCTCTTCTTAATATCTTCTGCTTCTGTTAGGTTCATAAACGTTTGTGTTCTTTATTGAGCCCATCTTTGCATGAAATATTCCCTTGGTATCCCTAATTTTCTTGAAGAGATATCTAGTCTTTCCCATTCTATCATTTCCCTCTATTTCTTTGCACTGATCCTTGAGGAAGTCTTTTTTATCTCTCCTTGCTACTCTTTGGAACTCTGCATTCAAACGGGTATATCTTTCCTTTTCTCCTTTGCCTTTAGTTTCTTTTCTTTTCTCAGTTATTTGTAAGGACTCCTCAGACAACCATTTTGCCTTTTTGCATTTCTTTTTCATGGGCCACTGTTCTCCAGTAGCATATCGTGCACCTACCAACCTGGGGAGTTCATCTTTCGGTGTCCTATCCTTTTGTCTTTTCATACTGAAATTTTTGATAAAGCACAACAATTTGTCTCCAGAAAAATCACTGCTATTATTTTTTCTTTGCAAGTTCATTGCATAAGTTTTGGCATGAGGTTTCTATCCAAGGGAATCCAGACTGATGTTGGACTGCTAGGGAAAAAATTCTGACAATTTATCAATTTGCACTTGGGGTTGATATCACATCATTATTCATATCACCATGCCTCTGGTAGGATTTCTGGTTTAACATCTAAGAGAAGAGTAAACTCTTAGAGAACAAGAATAAAAGTGAGTAAGATCTGAGAGTTAAAGCACAGGAAAGTACTGAGATGGGAGAAAATTCTGAGAAGATGAGATACAAGGGAGCTCCAAGCATAAGGTAGGAGAAAATGAAACTAATTCATGCAAATTCAGCAATCCTACTAGATATCTCAGAACTTGAATGAGTGTCTAGTTATAGGCTTCTGTTTTCTATTGAGTATTACATGGGAAGTGATGAAATGGAAACTTTGGAGAAAATTATGAAACTTTGAAATAGCTGATTCCAGAACATCTCAAAGTATATTTCATGAAATATCTATTCATAGACACACTATGAATAGTCTGTGGCCAGTGTAGGAAGAATTACCTGCATATTCAACAAAGATACGCACACTATGCTAGCATATTATAGGGTTCAGATTTCAGTGCTGAGAATGGACATATCACCCAACATTTAATCTACTCATTAAAAAACTATAGCTTTCTTTGACTATATTTAAATACTGTTAAATTTATTAATTCTATATAAGCCACATGAGAGGGTAGTCCTAATACATTTTCTAAAGAGCTAATAATTATTACAACATTCTTAAAGCAGACAATGAAAAAAGAAAGCAATGGGCATTCAATTTGTTCTCTCTTTAGATACATACCATTAAACACCACAATATTAAGTGATCAAGCTGAATGGATATGCATATGATTGTGGACTGAATCAATTTCAGTTTTGCTGTCAGATCATACTGCAGGAAGAAAAAATATATAGAGGTTATGGTAAGGGCAAGACTGTTTTCCAACACCTAAGAGATATGTACTTACCTCTGAACACTAAAAGCCATAGTCATATTTTTCCTAGATCTGATTCGAATAAATTTACACTTTTCCCATGTGGTGAGTTTATCAGAAGTCCAAGGCAAAATGATTGGCCCATTACACTTCAGAGTGAAAGAGTGAGAGCCAAAAGTATAATCCTTTGAGGTTCATGGGATTTTATAGCCATTTATTGAAGGAAGGGTTCCAATGTATTTATTTAAGAAGACAAAGGATTCTGCAAGTTCAGTTGAAAGAAAAGTTTTCCCCAAAGTATGCAGAAGTTACTGCATATATCAGCTTAATAGAATCATTTCCAATCTCATGTAAAATAAGCCTTTTTGCATTAACCAGTAAACATTTTTCATAGCATCATTATCATTTAAAACAAATACCTACCGCAGAAGTAAATGTAGGGCTCTGTAATATTTCTCTTGATATTGTCACCTGAAATTCTGATTTTCTTGTTCTGAATTCTTAGAACTATATGATATATCAACTAACACTATAAATATGAGTCAGGTTCCTAGTAAAACACTTGCATTAAATTGACAACAAAATTCCACTTTCACCTTGTCAGATGGCTCTCTGACAGTCTGTGCACATGAAATAATTATTTAAAATTGCTAACTTAAAATTTATAGAAAAAAATAAGAAAATGCATATTGATTTAATTAATCAACAATTCCAGGACTGAAAATTTCTCCAAATGAAACCAAGTTGTTTTTCATCATAAAGGGTTTATTTCATGACAACCATGGACAATTCAGTTCAGTTCAGATCAGTTCAGTCACTCAGTCATGTCTGACTCTTTGAGAGCCCATGGACTGCAGCACACCAGGACTCCTTCTCCATCACTAACTCCTGGAGTTTATTTAAATTCATATCCATTGAGTCGGTGGTGCCATCCAATCATCTCATCCACTGTCATCCCCTTCTCCTCCTACCTTCAATTTTTCCCAGCATCAGGATCTTTTTAAATGAGTCAGCTCTTTGCAACAGGTGGCCAAAATATCAGAGTTTCAGCTTCAACATCAGTCCTTCCAATGAATATTCAGGGCTGATTTACTTAAGGATGGACTGGTTGGGTCTCCTTTCAGTCAAAGGGACTCTCAAGAGTGTTTTCCAACACCACAGTTCAAAAGCATCAATTCTTTGGCACTCAGCTTTCTTTACATTCCAACTCTCACATCCATACATTACTCTCACATCCATACATACATTTTCCAGTATCCATCCATACTGGAAAAAAACATAGCCTTGACTAGATAGACTTTTGTTGGTAAAGTAATGTCTCTGCTTTTTAATATGCTATCTAGGTTGGTCATAACTTTTCTTCCCAGGAGCAAGCATCTTTCAATTTCATGGCTGCACTCACCATCTGCAGTGATTTTGAAGCCCCACAAAATAAAGCCTGCCACTGTTTCCACTGTTTCTCCATCTATTTGTCATGAAGTGATGGGACCAAATGTCATGATCTTCGTTTTCTGAATGCTGAGCTTTGAGCCAAATTTTTCACTCTCCTCTTTCACTTTCATCAGGAGGCTGTTTAGTTCTTCACTTTCTGCCATAAGGGTGGTGTCATCTGCATTGGAGTAACAGGCAAATTTGGCCTTGGAGTGCAGAATGAAGCTGGGCAAAGGCAAATAGAATTATGCCAATAGAATGCACTGATCATAGCAAACACCGTCTTTCAACAACACAAAAGAAGACTTCACACATGGACATCACCTGTGGTCAACACCAAAATCAGATTGATTATATTCTTTACAGTCAAAGATGGAGAAGCTTTAAACAGTCAGCAAAAACAAGACCGAGAACTGACTGTGGCTCACATCATGAACTCCTTATTGCCTAATTCAGACTTAAATTGAAGAAAGTAGGGAAAACCACTAGGCCATTCAGGTATTATGTAAAATCAAATCCCTAACGATTATACAGTGGAAGTGAGAAATAGATTTAAGGGACTAGATCTGATAGACAGAGTGTCTAATGAACTATGGACAGAGGTTCGTGATGTTGTAAAGGAGACAAGAAGAAAGACCATCCCCAAGGGAAAAAAAAATGCAAAAAAGCAAAGAGACACTTAGAACTATTCATTTCACAGCCTTACAAATAGCTGTGAAAAGAAGAGAAGCAAAAAGAAATGGAGAAAAAGAAAGATATACCCAATTAAATGCAGAGTTCCAAAGAATAGCAAGGAGAGATAAGAAACCCTTCTTCAGTGATCATTGAAAAGAAATAGACACATGTACCCCAATGTTCATCGCAGCACTGTTTATAATAGCCAGGACATGGAAACAACCTAGATGTCCATCAGCAGATGAATGGATAAGAAAGCTGTGGTACATATACACAATGGAGTATTACTCAGCTGTTAAAAAGAATTCATTTGAATCAGTTCTGATGAGATGGATGAATCTGGAGCCGATTATACAGAGTGAAGTAAGCCAGAAGGAAAAACACCAATACAGTATACTAACACATATATATGGAATTTAGGAAGATGGCAATGACGACCCTGTATGCAAGACAGGGAAAGAGACACAGATGTGTATAATGGACTTTTGGACTCAGAGGGAGAGGGAGAGGGTGGGATGATTTGGGAGAATGACATTCTAACATGTATACTATCATGTGAATTGAATTGCCAGTCTATATCTGACGCAGGATGCAGCATGCTTGGGGCTGGTGCATGGGGATGACCCAGAAAGATGTTATGGGGAGGGAGGTGGGAGGGGGGTTCATGTTTGGGAATGCATGTAAGAATTAAAGATTTTAAAATTTAAAACATAAAAAACTAAAAATTTAAAAAAAAAAGCTTCATCAGAACACCCTAAAATTCTCAGCCCCCAACAGTTCATATCTCTTTTCACTGCTATCTTTTTTTGATTTATCTATAATATTGTATACTTTACCTGTTTATTTTGACTATTTTCTGCAGTAGACTCCACAAGGGTAGGAATTTTTGTCTAGTTAGTTCACTGTTGAATCCCAAGTTCCTAGACCAGTGTGTGGTAGATGGTAGGCATTCAAAAATATATATATACTTGCTCAATGAATAAATGAATGAACTGAAGAACTGAAAAAAAAAAAAGAAAAGAAATAGAGGAAAATAATGGAATGCGAAAGACTAGAGATCTCCTTAAGAAAATTAGGGCTACCAAGGGAGCATTTCATGCAAAGATGGGCTCAATAAAGGACAAAAATGGTATGGACCTAACAGAAGCAGAAAGATATTAACATGAGGTGGCAAAAATACACAGAAGAACTGTACAAAACAGATCCTCATGACCCAGATAATCACAGCAGTGTGATCACTACTCACCTAGAGCCAGACATCCTGGAATGCAAAGTCGAGTGTGCTTTAGGAAGCATTACCAGGAACAAAGCTAACGGAGGTGATGGAATTCCAGTTGAGCTCTTTCAAGTTCTAAAAGATGATGCTATGAGAGTGCTGCACTCAACATGCCAGCAAATTTATAAAAGTCAGCAGTGGCCACGGGGCTGGTAAAGGTCAGTTTTCATCCCAATCCTAAAGAAAGGCAAAGCCAAAAAATGCTTTAACTACCACACGATCGCATTCATCTCATATGCTAGCAAGCGATGCAGATGACCATGGACAATAGGAAAATAATAACATAAATTTATTTGCTCAGCTTATTTTAATTGTCATAAGTTCCCAGTTTAAGTCTACCAAAATATACTGTATTATTTATCCAATATAGAATGTAGTATGAAGAACTTAGTTTATGGCTAAATGTATGTTAAATATATTGTCTTTATATTAAATACTATATATTTTACATAAATTAAAAAAAACTATCATAGCAAAAGTGTAGATATTCAATTTTGTTTCAAGATATTCCCTGCATAGTTTGTGAAACTCTGTCTTTTGAGATGTATTTTTTAATTAATTAATTAATTAATTAATTTTACTTTACAATATTGTATTGGTTTTTCCATACATTGACTTGAATCCACCAGGGATGTACATGTGTTCCCCCTCCTGAATCCCCCTCCCACATCCCTCCCCATCCCATCCCTCCGGGTCATCCCAGTGCACCAGCCCCAAGCACCCTGTATCATGCATCAAACCTGGACTGGCGATTCGTTTCACATATGATATTTTATGTGTTTCAATGTCATTTTCCCATATCATCCCACCCTCGCCCTCTCCCACAGAGTCGAAAAGACTGTTGAATACACCTGTCTCTCTTTTGCTGCCTTGCACACAGGGTTATCATTACCTTCTTTCTAAATCCCATATATATGCGTTAGTGTACTGTACTGGTGTTTTTCTTTCTGGCTTACTTCACTCTGTTTAATAAGCTCCAGTTTCATCCACCTCATTAGAACTGATTCAAATGTATTCTTTTTAATGGCTGAGTAATATTCCATTCCATTGTGTATATGTACCACAGCTTTCTTATCCATTCATCTGCTAATGGACATCTAGGTTGCTTCCATGTCCTGGCTATTATAAACAGTGCTGTGATGAACATTGGGGTACACGTGTCTCCTTCAATTCTGGTTTCTTCAGTGTGTATGCCCAGAAGTGGGATTGCTGGGTCATAAGGCAGCTCTATTTGCAGTTTTTTAAGGAATCTCCACACTGTTCTCCATAGTGGCTGTACTAGTTTGCATTCCCACCAACAGTGTAAGAGGGTTCCCTTTACTCCACACCCTCTCCAGCATTTATTGCTTGTAGACTTTTGGATAGCAGCTATTCTGTCTGGCATGAAATGGTACTTCATTGTGGTTTTGACTTGCATTTTTCTGATAATGAGTGATGTTGAGCATCTTTTCATGTGTTTGTTAGCTATCAGCATGTCTTCTTTGGAGAAATGTCTGTTTAGTTCTTTGGTCCATTATTTGATTGGGTCATTTATTTTTCTGAAATTGAGCTGCAAGGGTTGCTTGTATGTTTTTGAGATTAGCTCTTTGTCAGTTGCTTCATTTGTTATCATTTATTCTCCCATTCTGAAGGCTGTCTTTTCACCTTGCTTATAGTTTCCTTTGTTGTGCAGAAGCTTTTATTTTAATTAGGTCCCATTTATTTATTTTTGCTTTTATTTCCAATATTCTGGGAGGTGGGTCATAGAGGATCTTGCTGTGGTTTATGTTGGAGAGTGTTTTCCCTATGTTTTCCTCTAGGAGTTTAATAGTTTCTGGTCTTACATTTAGATCTTTAATCCACTTTGAGTTTATTTTTATGTATGATGTTAGAAGATATTCTAGTTTCATTCTTTTACAAGTGGTTGACCAGTTTTCCAAACACCACTTGTTCTAGAGATTGTCTTTTCTCCATTGTATATTCATGCCTCCATTGTCAAGGATAAGGTATCCATAGGTGCGTGGATTTATTTCTGGGCTTTCCATTTTGTTCCATTGATTTATAATTCTGTCTTTGTGCCAGTACCATACTCTCTTGATGACTGTGGCTTTGTAGTAGAGCCTGAAGTCAGGCAGGTTGATTCCTTTAGTTCCATTCTTCTTTCTCAAAATTGCTTTGGCTATTTGAGTTTTTTTGTATTTCCATACAGATTGTGAAATTATTTGATCTAGTTCTCTGAAAACTGCCATTGGTAGCTTGATAGGGATTGCATTGAATCTATAGATTGCTTTGGGTATTATACTCATTTTCACTATATTGATTCTTCTGCTCCATAAACACGGTATATTTCTCGATCTATTAGTGTCCTCTTTGATTTCTTTCACCAGTGTTTTATAGTTTTCTATATATAGGTCTTTAGTTTCTTTAAGTAGATATATTCCTAAGTATTTTATTCTTTTCATTGCAATGGTGAATGGAATTGTTTCTTTAATTTCTCTTTTTGTTTTCTCATTGTTAGTGTTTAGGAATTCAAGGGAATTCTGTGTGTTGATTTTATATCCAGCAACTTTACTATATTCATTGATTAGCTCTAGTAATTTTCTGGTGGAGTGGTTAGGGTTTTCTATGTAGAGGATCATGTCATCTGCAAACAGTGAGAGTTTTACTTCTTCTTTTCCAATCTGGACTCCTTTCATTTCTTTTTCTACTCTGATTGCTGTGGCCAAAACTTTCAAAACTATGTTGAATAGTAGTGGTGAAAATGGGCACCCTTGTCTTGTTCCTGACTTTAGGGGAAATGCTTTCAATTTTTCACCATTGAGAATAATATTTGTTGTTTGATAATATTTGCTATAATGTCATATATAGCTTTTATTATGTTGAGGTATGTTCCTTCTATTCCTGCTTTCTGGAGGGTTTTTATCATAAATGGATTTTGAATTTTGTCAAAGGCTTTCTCTGCATCTATTGAGATAATCATATATATATATATTTTTTATTTTATTTTATTTTATTTTATTTTTTTTAATTTTTAGTTTTTTATTTTTTAAATTTTAAAATCTTTAATTCTTACATGCATTCCCAAACATGAACCCCCCTCCCACCTCCCTCCCCAGAACATCTTTCTGGGTCATCCCCATGCACCAGCCCCAAGCATGCTGCATCCTGCGTCAGACATAGACTGGCGATTCAATTCACATGATAGTATACATGTTAGAATGTCATTCTCCCAAATCATCCCACCCTCTCCCTCTCCCTCTGAGTCCAAAAGTCCGTTATACACATCTGTGTCTCTTTCCCTGTCTTGCATACAGGGTCGTCATTGCCATCTTCCTAAATTCCATATATATGTGTTAGTATACTGTATTGGTGTTTTTCTTTCTGGCTTACTTCACTCTGTATAATCGGCTCCAGTTTCATCCATCTCATCAGAACTGATTCAAATGAATTCTTTTTAACATATATATTTTTTTTATTTTTCAATTTGTTAATGTAGTGTATTGCATTGATTGATTTGCAGATATTGAAGAATCCTTGCATCCCTGGGATAAAACCCACTTGGTCATGATGTATGATTTTTTTAATATGTTGTTGGAATTTTTAATATGTTGCTAGAATTTTGTTAAGGATTTTTGCATCTATGTTCATCAGTGGTATTGGCCTGTAGTTTTCTTTTTGTGTGGCATCTTTGTCAGATTTTGGTATTAGGTTGATGGTGGACTCATAGAATGAGTTTGGAAGTTTACCTTCCTTTGCAGTTTTCTGGAATACTTTGAGTAAGATAGTTCTAGTTCTTCTCTAAATTTTTGGTAGAATTCAGCTGTGAAGCCGTCTGGTCCTGGGCTTTTGTTTGTTGGAAGATTTCTGATTACAGTTTTAATTTCCATCCTTGTGATGGGTCTGTTAAGATTTTCTATTTCTTCCTGGTTCAATTTTAAAAGTTGTACTTTTTAAAGAATTTGTCCATTTTTTCCAAGTTGTTCATTTTATTTGCATATAGTTGCTGATAATAGTCTCTTATGATCCTTTGTATTTCTGTGTTGTGATCTCTTTGTATTTTTGTTGTGATCTCTCCATTTTTATTTCTAATTTTGTAGAATTGATTTTTCTTCCTTTGTTTCTTGATGAGTCTGGCTAATGGTTTGTCAATTTGATTTATCTTCTCAAAGAACCAGCTTTTGGTTTTGTTGATTTTTGCTATGGTCTCTTTTGTTTCTTTTGCATTTATTTCTGCCCTAATTTTTAAGATTTGTTTCCTTCTACTAACCCTGGGGTTAATAATTTCTTCCTTTTCAAGTTGCTTTAGGTGTAGAGTTAGGTTATTTATTTGACTTTTTTCTTGTTTCTTGAGGTAAGCCTGTATTGCTATGAACCTTCCCCTTAGTACTGCTTTTACAGTGTCCATAGGTTTTGGGTTGTTGTGTTTTCATTTTCATTTGTTTCTATGCATATTTTGATTTATTTTTTGATTTCTTCTGTGATTTGCTGGTTATTCATCAGCGTGTTGTTCAGCTTCCATATGTTGGGATTTTTAATATTTTTTCTCCTGTAATTGACATCTAATCTTACTGCATTATGGTCAGAAAAGATGCTTGGAATGATTTCAATAAGTTTCTTTCTTCTTTCTGAGCCATCTTCATTCAAATTTTATTCCTTTCCTTGACTGTCTTTGCCTATTTCTCTATATTTTGTAAGCAAAAAATTTCTCTGAAATGATTCAGTGTGTAAAACTGATTAATTTCATTAAACTTTCATTTTACTTACTGCGAAAATTTATAAACACTGCATGTCCCTTGCTCTTTTGTTTTGCTTTTTGAAGATTTTGCTTCTGTCACTTACTGTGAACTTTTGTTCCTGTATCTTCATCTTACTTCATGTAATACTACCAATGCAAAATAGATATTCTCATATGTACTGTGATCCCTTTGTAACTTTATTTTGGAGTATGGCTACTTTGCCCCTTTTTACACAGTAAGAACACTATGTATTTTCCTTAGGACTCCATTCATTATATTTGGATTAAAAAAAAAATTGATGCTTTGCAAAATAACAAAAGGATGATCAGAATTTCAGGAAACAAAATCACTCCCCTGTCAATGAAACTCCTGGTCAACTAATTCTAAAGTGTCCCAATTACAGCTCCTGAGGAAGATCAAAGACATGCTTAGATTCAGGGAAGGAGGGAAATGCAATAAGAACACTTCCATCTTTCACTTTATATGATTCACCCCATGAAGATTTAAATGGTCCAGCATAATCTAAGATCTGCATTGACAGATGTCTCAGCATTCAGTACTGCACAGTTTTTAGATAAATGTACTCACAGGCATTAAACAAAATACACTTGTACTGAGTTTTTGTTAATAAGATGATTAAAAACATAGGCTTATGCTTTGAAAATTATAATTAAAGACTTTTGCAATCTGTGCCACTTGAAGAAACAAGACCATTGAGGTAGTGTTAGAACCGCTTGGGGGCCCTTTTAGATATCAAAATTTTTAATGCTTAAAAAAAAAAAACTAATTTAAGTAAATAGTTTATCTAATGGCTACGTCTGCAAAGCCTACAATAAAGACCATGTGAAATGATTATTAAGTGTACTTTAAAGCTACTCTCTCCAATCATAGGACTTATTTTCCTATATAGAAACTGATATGATGGTTATTTTCCCTAGTCAATGATATCTATTCTTAATTGATTTTTGTATACCAATTACTTAATGTGATGCCAAACATATGACAGACACTCAGAACTACTCATTTATATCAAGAAACCTTGAATAAAATTGAGTTTTAACGTTTTATAAATAAACATAGAAAAACAGTAATTGATTGCTTATCTGGAAGAACAATGATTATCCATGCTAATTTGTTCCTGTGCAAACACATTTTAATTATATTCTAAAATCGTATTTTAATATTTCTAGACATACTTGGGTTTTCTATAACCTCTGAAATGTATCACATTTTTCCTTTCATTTATTATTCATCCATTTATTTTTTCAGTCAATTGTGTATTTAGAAAATAGTGGGGATTAATATGTGCTACACTCAAATTTATGCATCGTTAATCCAGCTATGAATAAAAATGGACAACTTTACCATAGTCATTTTCTAGTGGATGCAGCTTCTATTCTAATCAATACATAAAAACAAATATATAGATATTGAAGAGTATAATGGAAGGTTGATTAAGTTCTATGAAGAAAATAAATCAAATTAAGCAAGAAAAGTATTTTTTTGCAAATGTGTATTATTGTATATAAGGGTATTAGTAAAAGTCCCTCTGATGTGGTAATATTTGAGCAGACAGACACTAGACAAAAAAATGAGAGGAAAAAAAAATGCTTGAAAATACCAGAGGAATGTTTCCCAGGCAGAGAGAAAAACAAATGCAAAGTCACCAAGACAGGAATTTGTATGGTATGATCTCTGGAACAACAAGAAACCAGTGTGTCAAAATAAAAGTGAGAAAGAGGAAGAGTTAAGAGATAAGGTTATAAGCAGAGCTGTGGCTCAGATCCATACATGCTGAAAGAGTGCCACATGGAATTTAGATTTAGTCTGAGTAGCATTAGGAAACCCTGGAAAATTTTGAGCAATATTGTGCAATGTATTTTCAAGGAATCAATTTGGTGTTAAAGACAAGGATGGCTGCAGTGAAGGTGGGAAGAAGTGGTCAGACAAGGTGTACATTTCAATGGACATCAATGTCATTGATGTATTGGTATGAAATATGATGGAGATAGCTTGAGGATGAATCGCCAGATTTGATCTGGGCAAGTAGAAGAAAAAGGGTCATTTTCATGAAATTGGAATACTGTAGAAGGTATCAGTTTATTGGGAGATGATGAAAAGTTACTTTATTTGCACATTAAGCTTGAAGTATTTTTTAGGCATCTAACTACAAGTCCTTAAGACATAGGGACATACTTTCATGGAGTTAAGGAGTAGACTCTAGGCTGGAGATATGACTTTGCAGCTCCTCAGTGTATAGAACATAATAAAAGTGTAGAGACTGAATGTGATTATCTAAATAAAGATAAGTTTGTCAAACACTGCTGATGGTTGAGAAAGATGAGGTTTTCAAACTGTCCATTGAAATTGGCATTCAGGGTCTATTCATGATTTCAAGACCATGTCAGTGGAATCATGGGGGAATGAAGCATGAATGAATGGTTTGTGAAAAAGAAAGGGAAAACTAAACCAGAAAATTTAAAAAAAAATCAAATTTAAATCATTTTCTCCAAGTAACAAGTTAACAAAATTTATGTTAATTGGAAGGAGTTCAGAGTCAAAGGAGAGTCTTGAAGTTGGGAGATATTGAAGCCAGGTATTTGTTGAAAATGATTCAGAAGAACAAAATCATGCTAATAGAGGAAGTAGAAAGCAGAGATAAGTTCTGAAGTGATGATAAAGAAGGGAAGGGATACAAACCACAAGTGGATATTTTTGCCTTAAGAAAGACTGAAAACAGTGATCCATTTATCATAAGAAGGAAGACAAAAAACAGATTCAGATAGATTTGATAGTTTTGGTGGTAAATACAGGTAGAGATTTTCTTCTCAGTGGTTCCATTTTTTCAGTGGAAGAGAGCTAAAGTTATGTTGAAACAAGGAAACAAAAGTCTTAAATGATAAAGGATAGAAGAGAAGGTGTGACATAGGTATCTAAGAGTGCATCTCTGAAATTGACTAACAGTACTTAAATTAATTATTTCCAAAATAAGACCATTTACTCTCTTTTGGTGCTCCCCAGCTGGTACTAGTAGTAAAGAACCTGCTTGTCAATGTAAGACAAGTAAGAGAACTAGGTTCAATCCCTGGAGGAGGATTCCCTCCAGGAAGATCCCCTGGAGGAGGACAAGGCAACCCACTCCATTATTCTTACCTGAAGAATATCATGGACAGAGGAGTCTGGCAGGCTATGGTCCATGGGATCACAAAGAGTTGGACAAGACTGAAGCGACTTTTTGCATTTCTTTTCCATGGGGATGGTCTTGATCCCTGTCTCCTGTACAATGTCACGGACCTCATTCCATAGTTCATCAGGCACTCTACCTATCAGATCTAGGCCCTTAAATCTATTTCTCACATCCACTGTATAGTCATAATGGATTTGATTTAGGTCATACCTGAATGGTCTAGCGGTTTTCCCTACTTTCTTCAATTTAAGTCTGAATTTGGCAATAAGGAGTTCATGATCTGAGCCACAGTCAACTCCCAGTCTTGTTTTTGCTGACTGTATAGAGCTTCTCCATCTTTGGCTGCAAAGAATATAATCAATCTGATTTTGGTGTTGATCATCTGGTGATGTCCATGTGTAGAGTCTTCTCTTGTGTTGTGGGAAGATGGTGTTTGCTATGACCAGTGCATTTTCTTGGCAAAACCCTATTAGTCTTTGCCCTGCTTCATTCCGCATTCCAAGGCCAAACTTGCCTGTTACTCCAGGTGTTTCTTGACTTCCTACTTTTGCATTCCAGTCTCCTGTAATGAAAAGGACATCTTTTTTGGGTGTTAGTTCTAAAAGGTCTTGTAGGTCTTCATAGAACCGTTCAACTTCAGCTCCTTCAGCGTTACTGGTTGGGGCATAGACTTGGATTACTGTGATAGTGAATGGTTTGCCTTGGAGACGAACAGAGATCATTCTGTCGTTTTTGAGACTGCATGCAAGTACTGCATTTTGGAATGTTTTGTTGACCATGATGGCTATTCCATTTCTTCTGAGGGATTCCTGCCCACAGTAGTAGATATAATGGTCATCTGAGTAAAATTCAGTCCATTTTAGTTGGCTGATTCCTAGACTGTCGACGTTCACTCTTGCCATCTCTTGTTTGACAACTTCCAATTTGCCTTGATTCATGGACCTGACATTCCAGGTTCCTATGCAATATTTCTCTTTACAGTATCAGACCTTGCTTCTATCACCAGTCACATCCACAACTGGGTATTGTTGTTGCTGTGGCTCCATCCCTTCATTCTTTCTGGAGTTACTTCTCCACTGATCTCCAGTTGCATATTGGGCACCTACTGATCTGGGGAATTCCTCTTTCAGTATCCTATCATTTTGCCTTTTCATACTGTTCATGGGGTTCTCAAGGCAAGAATACTGAAGCGGTTTGCCATTCCCTTCTTCAGTGGACCACATTCTGTCAGGCCTCTCCACCATGACCCGCCTGTCTTGGGTTGCCCCGCAGGCATGGCTTGGTTTCATTGAGTTTAGACAAGGCTGTGGTCCTAGTGTGATTAGATTGACTAGTTTTCTGTGAGTATGGTTTCAGTGTGTCTGCCCTCTGCTGCCCTCTTGCAACACCGACCATCTTACTTGGGTTTCTCTTACCTTGGGTGTGGGGTATCTCTTCACTGCTGCTCTAGCAAAGCACAGCCACTGCTCCTTACCTTGGAGGAAGGATATCTCCTCACTGCCACCCTGCCTGACCTTGAAAGTGGGATAGAAAAGAAATGCAAAAAAGCAAAACGGCTGTCTATGGAGGCTTTAGTAATAGCCGTGAAAAGAAGAGAAGTGAAAAGCAAAGGAGAAAAGGAAAGATGTAAGCATCTGAATACAGAGTTCCAAAGAATAGCAAGAAGAAATATGAAAGCTTTCTTCAGCAATCAATGCAAAGACATAGAGGAAAACAACAGAATGGGAAAGACTAGAGATCTCTTCAAGAAAATTAGAGATACCAAGGGAACATTTCATGCAAAGATGGGCTTGATAAAGGACAGAAATGGTATGGACCTAAGAGAAGCAGAAGATATTAAGAAGAGGTGGCAAGAATACACAGAAGAACTGTACAAAAAAGATCTTCATGACCCAGATAATCACGATGGTGTGATCACTCATCTAGAGCCAGACATCTTGGAATGTGAAGTCAAGCGGGCCTTAGAAAGCATCACTATGAACAAAGCTAGTGGAGGTGATGGAATTCCAGTGGAGCTATTTCAAATCCTGAAAGATGATGCTGTGAAAGTGCTGCACTCAATATGCCAGCACATTTGGAAAACTCAGCAGTGGCCACAGGACTGGAAAAGGTCAATTTTCATTCCAGTCCCAAAGAAAGGCAATGCCAAAGATTGCTCAAACTACTGCACAATTGTACTCATCTCACATGCTAGTAAAATAATGCTCAAAATTATCCAAGCCAGGCTTCAACAATATGTGAACTGTGAACTTCCTGATGTTCAAGCTGGACTTAGAAAAGGCAGAGGAATCAGAGATCAAATGGCCAACATCCACTGGATCATGGAAAAAGCAACAGAGTTCCAGATAAACATCTATTTCTGCTTTATTGACTATGCCAAAGCCTTTGACTGTGGGGATCACAATAAACTGTGGAAAATTCTGAGAGAGATGGGAATACCAGACCACCTGACCTGCCTCTTGAGAAATCTGTATGCAGGTCAGGAAGCAACAGTTAGAACTGGACATGGAACAACAGGAATGGTTCCAAATAGGAAAATGAGTGTGTCAAGGCTGTATATTGTCACCCTGCTTATTTAACTTATATGCAGAGTACATCATGAGAAACGCTGGGCTGGAAGAAGCACAAGCTGGAATCAAGATTGCCGGGAGAAATCTCAATAACCTCAGATATGCAGATGACACCACCCTTATGGCAGAAAGTGAAGAGGAGCTAAAAAGCCTCTTGATGAAAGTAAAAGAGGAGAACCAAAAAGTTGGCTTAAAGCTTAACATTCAGAAAACGAATATCATGGCATCCGGTCCCATCACTTCATGGGACGTAGATGGGGAAACAGTGGAAACAGTGTCAGACTTTGTTTTTTGGGCTCCAAAATCACTTCAGGTGCTACCTGCAGCCATGAAATTAAAAAATGCTTACTCCTTGGAAGAAAAGTTATGACCAACCTAAACAGCGTATTCAAAAGCAGAGACATTACTTTGCTGAATAAGGTCCGTCTAGTCAAGGCTATGGTTTTTCCAGTGGTCATGAATGGATGTGAAAGTTGGACTGTAAAGAAGGCTGAGCACCAAAGAATTGATGCTTTTGAACTGTGGTGTTGGAGAAGACTCTTGAGAGTCCCTTGGACTGCAAGGAGATCCAGCCAGTCCATTCTGAAAGAGATCAGCCCTGGGATTTCTTTGGAAGGAATCATGATAAAGCTGAAACTCCAGTACTTTGACCACCTCATGAGAAGAATTGATTCATTGGAAGACTCTGATGCTGAGAGGGATTGGGGGCAGGAGGAGAAGGGGATGACCGAGGATGAGATGTCTGGATGGCATCTCTGATTCGATGGATGTGAGTATGAGTGAACTCCGGGAGTTGGTGATGGAGAGGGAGGACTGGCGTGCTGAGATTCTTGGGGTCGCAAAGAGTCGGACACGACCTAGCGACTGAACTGAACTGAACAGAACTGAAGCGACTTAGCATGCAGCGTGCACTCAAGCACTCATGCGCGTGCTCCATTTTACCCTTTTAAGACTCTAAGCACTGGTAGAGTAGAGTTGACCCCGGGTAGAATTTACCACTCTTTGTTTTTGGTTACCTTTCTTTTGGGTTACTTGACTCTGAGTTTTGTTCTCCTCCTGTAACACTCTCTGGCACGTTAGTTTTATCTTTGTCTCACTTTGATAGACTAAGTGATTCAAAGATTATAACACTGGTCTTACAGTTCATGGTATGCCCAGTGCTTTACACATAATATTCTCTTATTATATATTTCATTAAAGGGAAAAATGATATTTCATACAATGATCAAGTATTAAGAGACACAGTCTGAAGCCTTTATCATAAGTTTAAATATCAGACAGTTCCCACAGCGTGTTATCTAAGAAATATTCCAAATTGCACTATTTACACATTCACAGATATCTAGGGTTTCAGCAGAAGTGTCTTCAAAAATCTACTTGAAGTACTTAAATGTCTTTGGTGCTTCCCAAGCCTAAATCTTCACTAATAAAGCAAATCAATCAAACATTCTTTTCTTGAGGCAGGGACTTTATTTTGGCCTATACTTGAATATTTAAGTATATAGGAGTATTCCATTCAGATACCTTGTGCCTGATTAGATTGGAATTTTCACTTAAAATTTAAATATGTTCCTAAATAGTTTAAAGATCAGCACTAATTTCAGAATAAAGGACATATTACTCATTCTCATAACAGTCATATTTGAGAGTGGATTTTAGAGTGTGATTGAATTAAATTTGGTTGGGACGAACACAGTTTTAATAACTGTTCTATATTGTCAGCCAAAATTACTTTAAAAATTACTTCTAGCCAAATCTGCTTCCATATATAAAACTCTGTATCATAAAATACTTTAGCCATAGACCTACAATCCACATGCCTGCTTGAATCACTTCCTGGCTGACTCAAAGACAAATTAAACTGAACAAGACCAAAATAAGTCACGATCTTCCTATGATCAAAAATGATTATCTTCCAGCATTCCCTCTCTTAGTAAATGACAACTGAATCCAACAATGATACAAGCCAGAAGCCACAATATCATATTTTCCTGCATTCTTCCTTAATTAATCCATCACCACATTTCTGTCAATTTTGCTTTCTTCTAAACACTTTTTAAATGTGTCTCCTTTTTATTTTTTTCCCCAAATGCAAAACTGTATTGTTTTTCCAAAATACTGCCAAATCTTGTTTGGATTTCTACAACAGTCTTTTAATTTGCCTCCAAGTTTCTTGGTCTCTTTCAAACCATTTTATTTATTCTGTATTCAGGAGTAGTTACACAAAGTTTAAATCTTATTTACATTATTCCATATCCCCAAAAATTGAGTTAAAAATAAAGATCAGTGCATTCTCATTGTTTTCAAATTATTTAACATGACACAGAAGGTCTGGTTCTTATATGCCTTTCCAGTTTTGACTGAGATACACTCCCAATTCTCTCTGAATATTAGGAATTTTGTCCTTGTTACATTTTTGCAAATATGACGTGCTTCCATTCAAAGGCACTTAATTGTCTCCATCGCCTGGGACATTGATAACTTTCCCTCACACATTATTCCACTTTGTCAAATTATATTTTTCCTTCCAATTTAACATAAAAGTGACCTCTCCAGAGATTTTCCTGGTCTCTCTGAAAGAACTGCTTCTCTTGCACCATTTCAAAGCTGCATATGTGTTTGACTCTTTGTTACTGAATGGACTATAGCCCACAAGGCTCCTCTTTCCTTGGGATTCTCCAGGCAAGAATACCGGAGTGAGTTGGCATGCCCTTCTCCAGGGAATCTTCCCAATCCAGGGATCGAACTGCATCTCTTACATGTCCTGTGCTGGCAGTAGGGTTTTTTATTAGTAGTGCTACATTCAAAGTCCATTATTTATTTATTTAGTGATTCAGTGTTACATGTACTGTTTCACCAGAGCTATGGTATTTTACATATATTTGTGTATTGTGTGAATATCTGCTTGATTACTGTGTATCTCATTACGCAGGGACCCCATAAGTTTTAGCAGACCCTGTGTGCTTTGTTCACAATTATTTTAGTAGTGTAAGTGAGTGAAGTTGCTCAGTCGTGTCTGACTCTTCGCGACCCCGTGGACTGTAGCCTACCAGGCTCCTCTGTCCATGGGATTTTCCAGACAAGAACACTGGAGTGGGTTGCCATTTCCTTCTCCAGGGGATCTTCCCAACCCAGGGATCGAACACGGGTCTCCCGCATTGTAGGCAGAGGTTTTTACCGTCTGAGCCACCAGGGAAGAACCTATTTTAGTAGGGTCCACTTCAAAACGAGCTCATAGAATGTCCATTAAATAGTGCTGAGAGAATAGCTAAATAAAAGTACACAGATACACATGTAGAGCAATAATGCTCCATAGAATATATAATAACTTCCCAAAGATAGAGTCATTATAGAATTATTAGAAACATTCCAGTTTTAGACTAACAAAAACATGCCTTTTTTTTTCTTCCTTTTTCTCTACAGAAGCAAGGTGCCAGAAGCAATTCTGAAATCAATTGTGCAGAATTGCACAAGCTAAAAGAGGATTCTGCAAACTTTTTGTTTGTTTGAACAGATGGCAGCTGTTCATATAAGAAAATAGATGTTATATAAAAATAAATAAATAAAGCAAATTAAAATAAAATAACAAAATATATTTAGGTTAATGGTATATCTATCTATAGAGGAAACACTTATTCCAATGATTGCTCATAAATCATTGCTCAATTTTCAAATTGCCTTGGTCTAATTCAAAGCAAGTTCCTTTTACAATAGAAAACAATATAATTATTTCCTTATATATAATTATTCTACTGTGTTTTACAAGAAATAACATATATAATGTAATATTGAAAAACTCAATTTACTGCACATTGAAGTTTATTAAATTAAGTATCACATTTCTAATCACATGAATTTTAAATAGTATTAATGGAAAAGTTTCATTAAGCAAATATTTTAAAGAATCAAGCTTTCTAAAAATTAATACAATTTTTATAAAATATACTTCATCCCTAATTGTATGGATAACTCCTTCAATTTTTATTCTTTTTTTTTTTTTTTTGGTTACAGTTTAAGTACAATAGTCTTTGCAAAGGAATAGGGACAACTGCATTTCCCTGGAAGCTCTGCCAGTCACTTGCTACTTGGCCTTGGGCAATGCACACTGGCATCTTAGAACTTGTTTCCTCATATCTCAGATGAATGTGCTACTCTTGATTATTTCTCAGGGAACATTCAAAGCCCTGATTCTGCAGTTTGATTTTCTAATTCAAATAGAATACTGCATTAATGTAGTCATAGATTTTTATCCCTGGAGTTTCTTTAATGGGGGGAATTAGAAGAGCTTAAAGAAAATCACAAAAGTAGAAGCAAAAACGGTAAGTAGACCTGGGGATTATTACCCAATTTAGATTTTGTTGCTGAGAGATTGTTTCCATGGTACAGATTCTGTCAAAATCCCTCAGAAAAGATGTCTCTATTACCATTATTTGCTCTGACAATATTAGCTGTTAACAGCCTTATATCTCCTTTTCAAAACAGAGACTGAAGCAAGGCCAAAGAGTGGAATGGTGTAAACTCATTACTGTGCCAAAATTTAAATCAAGCACATTATCATTTAAAAACTATAATCTTGTGCTCTCTCAAGATGAGATACTCACTTTGGGATACTGCATCTTTATCTTTCCTCAGAAACCATTAAAAAAAAGTTCTCAGCAGGGAAGTGAAGGCTAACAAAAATCACCATCTCATCTATTTAAAGCTCGAACATGCTGCCTCTTTCTACATATTAATTTATTTAGAAAGTAAATAATTTTTTAATTTGAAAAGTTAAGTTTATGTAGCAAGCAAGGTATGAATTACACATTCATATGTATGTGTGTCCATACATGTATGTATGTGTTTATCTACATGCAATATTACAAAGCCAGAGCATGTATTGTTTAGTAACATTGCCCTCTGACACATGTCCTCTAGGTAATAATGAATCACAGATACCTATTCAAATAAATTAATGGATAACTAACTGACTCTTTTAAATAGCTAATTATTCTTCATGCAGAGTTTATGTTTTAATTATATGCTTGGAAACACTATCATCAGGTAACCTATTATTCAACATGTTTTTGTATACTATATGTTTTTTTTTTTGTATGCTGTATGTGCCAGATTGTTGAGTTCCGCTGGTCCATCATTTCTGTTAAAATTAATCATACAATGAGCTGTGTCATGCTTTGATGTCAATTGTTTTGTTCTAAATTTATGTCTTTCTCATATATCATACCATTTTATACTTGGAGTATGTACCAGAATAAAGAATCTGAAACAGAGCAGGCAGTTTATCATATCAAACTGTACATTGCATATATTAATGTTGTTAATTCTATTTTTTGTGAGATATCTGAGACCTTATAGTTAATTAATTTAGATTCAAAAGCATTTTTCAATGATAAAATTAGTATATAATGTTAATGCACTTAATTTAATCCAAAATAAAATATGCTATTTAGTGTTCTACTCCAGATTATTTAAATTTAGTCCATAAATAATGTAGTAATTGGGAAATGCTGTTTTTTTAATAAATAAATACATATCTCAAGCACATGGATTTCTTTCCATTTGAACTTTGAAATAACTTCTTTTACAAATTATTGTGAATGGTTTTGGTTTGCTCTTCATCTGCTTTTTTTGCTCTTAATCCATGGTTTTCATATCTCAACCCTTTTAGTGCTTGCATATCCTTCTTTCTCCTCTAATTTATCTGTTACCCTGACCCTTATTCTTACTTATGTTTACTTTTCTTTCCCTTGCATTCATAGCTCTATTTGATCCACAATTTTGACATTGCCATAAGAACTTAAGTGGGAATTATTCTACTCAAGGTTTTGGAGTAACATAAAAGCATTGGCTACTGAAAACTCCAGATTTCATATGCAGGGAATTAACGTGACAATTTGTCATGGTTCTTGCAAGAATTGGCTGTAAGAAATGGAAACTTGGCTGTTCGCCATTCTCACTCCCTGCATCTAATTCAAATGGCCTATGATTCATGGCTTAACTCAAAATTCAGGTGATATAACTGTACTTCCAGCAGATTTAAAATATTCCATTCTGATACTCTTTTAATCACCAGGGACTGGCAGATAGGATAGTAAATTTAATTGATGTTTCTCACGTTTCTTCACATCATATTGTATCTCCATAACATATCAATATGAAAACACAGAACTCTTGGTTTATGGTTGATAAAAAGTTGGCAAATTTCCTTATTTATGTTTTATCAAACAAGGAGACTTACAATCTTGTAATGAATAAAAATCCTCTCCTTAGACGATTATAATATACTTGTCCCTAAAAGGTGGTCACTTGCCTCAGGACAGAATAGTTTTCACAGGACTCTGGGGTAAGAGCATTGATTCTTAATTACATTTCATCAATTAAGTTTTTGCCTGCAATTTTGAGACAATCTACAGAAAGAACTGCAGATCTTTCCAGGCTTTAGGTGCAAATTCTAAACTTTATCTCTAAACTACTTTTACTAATTGATAAAATTGTGCTGAAAGATCAAGAACCCTTCTTTTCTTCCACTTTTCCTGTAGCAAGAATGTGAAAAGTGACAGTTCTTTTGTAAATAGCACTGGAATTGTTTCCTTTTCTCTCTTTTCACCTTTCTGTACTTCCTATAGCTGAGGAAATGGGCTACAAAATTTTCCTTTTACTGCTGGATCAGAACTTCCAGCCAGCAACCAGTTTCTTCTTTCTCTTTGTGTAATGCTAATTTTTTCAGTCTCTTATCTTTGCAGGTGGGTGTATGATGCTGTTAAAGATTTAACTCTGCCCCTTCCTAAATAAATAAATAAATAAATAAATAAATATATACATATATATATACATATATATATATATATATATATATATATATATACACACACACACACACACACACACATGAGAGAGAGGCTTCCCAGTAGCTCAGACAGTAAAGAATCCACTTGCCAATGTAGTGGATGTAGGTTCATTCCCTGGGTAGAGAAGATTCCCTGGAGAAGGAAATGGCAACCCACTCCAGTATTTTTCCCTAGGGAATCCCATGGATAGAGGAGGCTGGTGGGCTACAGTCCATGGGGTCACAAAAGAGTTGGACACAACTTCATGACTAAAGAGCAACCACATTTGTGTGTGTGTGTGTGTGTGTGTGTATCCTAAACTTTAGAAACTACGTGTGTGGCCTTATTTAAAGATGAAATCTTTACAAAAGTCATTGAATTAAAAAAGGTTATTAGTTTGGGTTCTAATTCAGCACAACTGCTGTCCTTATTAAAAAAAAAAAAACACAATAATTTGGAAATAGAAACAGACAAGGATGAAGGAAGATGATGAAGAAACACAGAACAATGATGGTCATCTGCAAAGCAGGCAGAGCCTTGGAGCAGAATGCTCCCTTTCTAAGAACAAATAGAAATTAAAAGTAAGAGGAGTTTAATTATGCTTTATAAACAAGGATGGAGACTTTTCCTCCACTGTCTTCTTCGTAGATCATTTACTTTAGAAAACTTGCAAGTATAAGTTCTTTCATTGCCTTTTTGGAATGTTGTAAATATTTTTAGAACTAAATGAACTTTTGTCAGCTCTATGACCCAGGAATATCTTTTTTTAGAACCTGAAAGCCATCTCTCTGAAATCTATACGTCTAAAGAGATAGTACTGTAACATCCCCGATTTTTTGGTAAGGTAGGAGCTTAACCTCTAAGGACACTTTTTTTCTAAATTGCAAAGCTGTCTCATGTTACAACAATATGAAAAGTTTGTCTTTTGTCTTCATAACGCCAGTTAGATAACATCCGCTCTTATCAGATGAGCCTGGAATAAACTATGTGTGAAAAATGGTGCTGTCAATACTCCTACTTCAGGACTAATTATTGTTCACCTTGAGAACATGTATATAATAGGTTATTTCTGCATGATTGCATGAAATGATTTTTTTTAAATTCTGTCTTTGTGACACCTGAGGGGATTACATGTTAGAGTATCAGAGTGTGCTTTAATGCTTCATTATCAGTATCAGTTCAGTTGCTCAGTCGTGTCCAACTCTGTGGCCCCATGAACTGCAGTATGCCAGGCCTCCCTGTCCATCACCAACTGCTGGAGTCTGCCCAAACCCATGTCCATTGAGTTGGTGATGCCATCCAACCATCTCATCCTCTGTCGTCTCCTTCTCCTCCCACCCTCAATCTTTCCCAGCATCAGGGTTTTTTCAAATGAGTCAGCTCTTTGCATCAGGTGGCCAAAGTATTGGAGTGCTTATTCAGTAGTAAAAGTAGGAACTTCCCTGGTGGTGCAGCGGATAGTAATCATCTGCCAACAGGGAACATACCCTCTATCCGTGATCTGGGAAGATGCCACACAAGACGGAGCAACTAAGCCCCTACACCACAACTGCTGGCACTCTAGAGCCTATGCTCAACAAGAGAAGCCACAACAGTGAGAAATCCACATGCACAGTAAAACAAAGAGTAGACACCACTTACTACAACTAGAGAAAACCCAGGGAGGAACGAAGACCCAAGCACAGCCAAAATTAAATAAATAATAAAAATATTTTCTTTGTCTAATAACCTATATATATATATATTTTTTTTAAGGGGGTAGTATTTTGCTTTCAATTATATTTCCCCCAGGATTTCACATTCCTCAGAAGGAAATGAATGTGGAAAAAGGAAAATCAACAATTTGATTTTGTATTCTAACTTCTACAAATGTGAAACAGTAAATATCTGTGGCTTAATCTATCCAGTTATTTGCAGGGAGACATATCAACAACCTCAGATATGCAGATGATACCGCACTAATGGAAGAAAGGAAATAGGAACTAAAGAGCCTCTTGATGAGGGTGAGTGAAAGAGGAGAGTGAAAGATCTGGCTTAAAACTCAATATTCAAAAAACTAAGATCATGTTACCCAGTCCCATCACTTCATGGCAAATACACGGGGTAAAAGTGGAAACAGTGGCAGATTTTATTTTCTTGGGCTCCCAAATCATCATGGACAGTTACTGCAGATACAGGACTAAAGGACACTTGCTCCTTGAAAGAAAAGCTATGACAAACCTAGACAGCATATTAAAAAAGCAGAGACATTGCTATGCTAACAAAGGTACGTATAGTCAAAGCTGTGGTTTTCCAGTAGTCATGTACTGATGTGAGAGCTGGACCATAAAGAAGGCTAAGACGATTCATTGGAAAATATCCTGATGCTGGGAAAGATTGAGTTCAGGAAGAGAAAGGGGCAACAGAGAATGAGATGATTGAATGGCATCACTGACTCAATGGACATGAGTTTGAGCAAGCTCCAGGAGATAGTGAAGGACAGGGAAGCCTGGTGACCTGCAGTCCATGAGGTCACAAAAAGTAGGACATGACTTAGCCACTGAACAACAACCCAGTTAGTGGTATATTGTTACAGAAGCTTTAGCAAATCAAATATTAACATGAGGGTTTGAGTTTAAGACCTTGGAAAACTTTAAGACCTTAATCCAAGTCTGTTTGACTTCTATTCATTGGTCTATGTTATCCTAAAAATACATCTCCTTTTAAGATTTCATAGGAAACATGAATGTTTCCTGGGCTTTAATAACATAACACTTTCCTAACACATTCTACCATTATGAGATGGAACCAGTACATTTTTTCACCTCCTGCATTAGAGATTAATATCTAAGAAATATATTGTTGACTTCTATAAAGGAATCCCCTACTTAAATCTTTACATGTCTATATGCTTGCATGACTTTTCAGCCATTCCACAGCTTGTTAAGAATTGATCCCCAGTTTGTGCGAAACTTGCTCAGTTATGTTCAACTCTTTGCAACCCCATGGACCATAGCATTCATGGAATTCTCCAGGCCAGAATACTGAAGTGGGCAGCCTTTCCCTTCACCAGGGGATCTTCCCAACCCAGGGACTGAAGCCAGGTCTCCCGAGTTTCAGGTGGATTCTTTACCAGCTGAGCCATAGGGGGAGCCCTTATTTAATACCCACCAGTTTAATACCACCCAAATAATGTCATGATGAAAAATAATCAGTCAAAAGAGAAACTTTTAGGTTTATTTTAGAAACCAATCAAAAAATGTTTTGGGAATCCTGTTTGCAAGTAAATGTTTGTTTTGCATAAGTCAAGCACCTACACGACACAGAGTGAATCGCTGAAATCTCCCAAGAGTGATATGAATCTCCCTTTCCTCACAAATTAATAGATTCACATGTGATACAAACTATTCTGTTGTAGTAGTTGTTTTTGTTCCTCTTCAATGCCTCTGTTTATGAAGATCAATAGTTAGATATAAATAGCTTTTATATCTTTTTATCCAAGACGGTGGAGACCACAGTAAAAATAAAGGAAAAAAAAAAATTGAAGCTTTGCCACAACTTTTCAGTGTTAAATGGTTCCTCTCAGTTGCTAATATGGAGAGGAATCCAAGCAGGTCTCCACCTGGCCCAGCATTCTAGGCCCAGGGCAGGATGTATCATAAATAAGGGACAGGGAAATATCTGTGGAAATGAGCTTGGGTTTTTTCTCAGAACAAACATTTGTTTCTATTGTTGACTCATTGGAAAAGACCCTGATGCTGGGAGGGATGAGGGCAGGAGAAGGGGATGACAGAGGATGAGATGGCTGGATGGCATCACAAACTCAATGGACATGAGTTTGAGTGAACTCCAGGAGTTGGTGATGGACAGGGAGGCCTCGTATGCTGCGATTCATGGGGTCGCAGAATCAGATACGACTGAGCGACTGAACTGAGCTGAACTGATTCTTCCCTTTTTGCTTTCTAATTCAAGTTACAGTGTAGTGTCAAATACATATAAATTTGAACAGAAATATGGAAATACTTTTCTCAGAAAAACTACTACAAAGGGAGAATTCCTGGATCTCAGAAATACACAAGCATCTCAAAATCAAATGAAAAAAGAACTTTTCTTTTATGTGGTGAGCCATATCCGACTCTTTGTATAGACCCCATGGACTATACAGTCCATGGAATTCTCCAGGCTGAAATACTGGAGTGGGTAGCGTTTCCTTTCTCCAGGGGATCTTCCAACCCAGAGATCAAACCCAGGTCTTCCGCATTGCAAGTGGATTCTTTACCAGCTGAGCCACAAAGGAAGTCCAAGAATACTGCAGTGGGTAGCCTATTCCTTCTTCAGGGGATCTTCCCGACCCAGGAATTGAACCGGGGTCTCCTGCATTGTAGGCAGATTCTTTATCAAAGGGGCAACAAAAATCAGTAAAAGCTTATAGCAGAAAGTTGTGGAGGCAAGAGGAAATGATCAGTGGAGTCTTCTCTCTGCAGTCACTCAGTTCCCCAGATGAGCTTTCAGCTTGTGCTTAGATTTGGGAGAAGTTAAAATTCAGTAACTTGCAGGGAGGAGAGAAACCTGAGGAACCTTTTGTTCAAGATAAAGCAAATGTCACTAAATGGCAACTGAGACCATTCAGTCGATGGAGATGAACACCTTCTCTACTCCAGGAAATGTGGTTCCTCTGTTCAGAATGCTACTATAATGGGCAAAGGCTACTTGGTTTTTTGTGCACCAACTTCAGTTTTACTAACACTGACCCAACTTCCTCAGCAATCCAACCTTTTTGAGGAAACACTCCCTCTGGAACATCATCCCAAGTAAACCCATTAACAATTATTAGGAGCTAAAAATAGAATCTGGGTAATAAAATAAAGCCTATTTTTAAAATATTTTCCTTTGTGCTTGCATTCTCACTGGTTCATTGGGTGCCGGTTACAGAGGTCTTTTCCTGGCACTTCAGGCCAGAGTTCCTAGTGCCAAATAGCTGTGCCCATCACCTCAGCTCTGGGAGACTCAGTTTAAGATGGCAGTAGGCCATATGCAGATACGCTTTACCTGGCACTGCACTCCAGAGCCTGAACAACACAGCTGTACCAGCCCCACTAGAATTCTGCTTACTTCCCTTCTCACTGACTAAGCCCTAGAAAGTGTCCACCCTACAGCTTGTTGGGGGTAGTTAGCACTTGGAGCCTGAGGTCACACTTCTTCACCCTTTGATTAAAAACTCAAGCTTTCCTTTGCTTCTGAACCAAACTCAGACCTGTTCTATTGGCACAGCTACAGGAGGACGTTTGTAAGGGATCAACTTGGAAGGGTTGCCTTCCAAGTTCCAACTTCACTAGATCATTTATTTGGGGAATCACTTATAACATCCTCTACACTTGGAAACTGAAAAAACTGTGAAGTCTCAAAACCAGTCTCTAGGGAAACACTGTGTGTTTTTTTAACACTTAATATACAGGATCCTTTCGCATCATTTGGTGTTAAAAAAGTAAACAAACAAACAACCACCAAAAAAAAAAAAAAACCACAAGCAAATGTATTATTAGCGTTAACAAACAATTATTTAAGTATGCTCTTAATGATGCTTTATATTCCATGTAACTTGAAGTTATTTAAAAATTTAGTGCATTTTATAAATTGAAGCAGCCTAAAAAAAATTTACAGAATTCTTTTTAAACAAATACTTTTATCTCTTATCAAGAAATATTAATTTGTAAACATGAAGTTTCATTTTTTCCTGAAACAGTGGGGAGTAACTATGACAAAGATGATGGAAATGCATAAGAAATACATTAATAATGCAATGGGAAAATAATTTTAGTAGAAAAAAGGACAGGTGTAACCAATATCAGAATTTTCTCAATGATGTTTACACATATATATTTACAATTATATAACTATTATGGATAATCCTTAAGGACAGAAAATATAATTTAACTCTGAAAATTGTTTAGTCACTGGACATTGATTTCCTGCTGAAATATCTGAATTTATGACACCACAATGATTCCTCTTTTCTTTTTTTCCTCAGATTTCTCATTCTCAAAGCTCTCATTATTGCTCTCTGGATCCATTTTCCTCAGAGACAGGCTGTGTGCTTTGTTCTTATATCCCCAGAAACATTGGGCTTAACTGCAGGCGTTGTGGGAATACATTTAAGAAATTCAGAGAAAGACTATAAGGGAAGTGAACCAGTTGGTAGAAAAATCCTTGTCAATAGTGTATCTGGAATGATCCATGTTACTAGCTTGGAATATAAATACAATTACCTCACTTTTATTTATTCATTTTCTTGCTTGAGCACTCACCTGCCCTCAGTGACAGGAAAGCCCTTTACTTTAAAAAGCCTTACTTAACCACCCTACTTGGGAAAGAACACCAGGAATTTTTTTTTTTTTGCCTTTAAAAAAAAAATTATTTTTACTTTATCTTACTTTACAATACTGTATTGGTTTTGCCATACATTGACATGAATCCGCCATGGGTGTACATGAGTTCCCAATCCTGAACCCCCCTCATCAAAGAAGATTGGTCCACCTTCAAGAAGTCAGGGAAGAGAGAGAAAACCCAGAGGCATGACCAATCCATTAATGTCTTGGCTTGTGTCTCTGCCACACGGATTTACAGGTGGTCTGGCACATTCTTATGGCAGGAAATGTGTTCATAGTTTCTACAATACTCCCTTTAATTCAACTATTTTCTTCCCATCATCCCAGCAGCATCCCCCGGAACTCTAAGGACACCTCTCTTTTTGATCACACTCACGTACTGAGATCGCCCCATCCCGCAGTGAGGTTTACCTCAGTCCAGGTGGGCCATGCTGTAGAAAAACTCAATCCCAGTCTCCTGAGGTGCTGGAATAAGTTTCCCATGGAGCCTGGTTTGCTCCTCTTCCATGGGACCATCTCAACACAAAGGGGAAAGGCAAATGTTGTTAAATAATAAACACACATCTTACATACCTATACCTACACACAAATCTTCACTGGCAAGGACTGCATATTTGCCTTACATCTTCATAATTTAGAGAGTGTTTTATATCTTTGTCTACAATAAAGCAATATTCTCCAAGGGACTGTTCTTGGCTACGCAGTAGGAGTTGCACCTCATTTCGATATTAAATTTTCACAGAGAAAAATCTGGCTATTGAGTGAGACCAAGTAATCATATTTCATGGTTTGAATTCTTATGGTGGAGGAGTTAATTACCAATTGCATCTTCCCCAGCATTTGATAGTTTTACTCAACATTTTTTTTTTTAATTAGTAACATATGTAACTGCAAAGGATTGATACCCAACATGTATAAAGGATGACAATGGTCAAGAAAGAAATAGTGCAGTAGGAAAACAGACATTTCACAGAAAGGAAATCTAAATGTCTAGTAAGTCTTATTAGTAACCTTGAAAATTCATATGAAAATTAGGAAATCCATTTCACACCCACCAAAGCAGTAAAAAAGAAAATAGAAATAGGGCTGAAGGGATGAGAAGGGATGAGATGCCTATGGTAGAGCAGGTTCCCTCAGCTCCTTGGGAGGACAGTGGTGCTCACCAACCACCATGCTTTTCAAATAGCCCTGCATGTCAGCAGGTTGTGGGTCATGATATGGGCATCTGCTTGCTAGTGTTGGGCAAGGCCTTTCCAGGACTGGTTGGTGCAAGTAGCCCATTGCCCTAAAGAAAATTCCATGCCCCCAGCTCCAGCACATCTCAGAAATCCTCCTAGTCTCCACACATTGGAAGTGTGAGCTTGTGCAGAAACTGCTGGTTCTCCAGTTGTAACGGGCATGTTGACACCAGTGAGCCTGCCCCGTGGTATTCATGGCCCAGGTGGTCCCTCCCAGGCCTAGTGAGGCCAACCTGTATAATGACACAGATGACTCTGGAGCACTGGGACTTTCTCCTGGCTCTCTTGGATCACTTGCTGTAGGTCCCCAGCTGCCATGTTGTAAGGACACTCGAGGAGTCCTATAGGGTGAAGAGGCCCCATGATGAAGATCTGACACCTCTGGCCATGGCAGTATTACCTGGCTAGGCTGTCAGTGGCTCCTTCAGACCCAGGCAAGTCTTGGCCAAATCCTACTGCAGTCTTAGGAAGGATTGAGCTAAGTCACCCAGAGAGGCTGCTTCCTGACCCTCAGAAATGATGTGAGATCATAAATGTTTACTTTTTATAGCATCTATGTTTTGGAGTGATTTGTTATGTAGCTATAGGTAATTGAGAAACCTTATCAAATGCAGACTCTCTAACAATCTGCTGCCAAAGTGTTGGCACTTCAATGATGCCAATGAGCCAGCTCATGGTCCAAGATGAGAAGGAGAATTTGGCTCCTGCTCCCACTACACTCATTTCCAAGTGGCTCAGTCTGTAAAGAATCTGCCTGCAATGCAGGAGACCTGGGTTCGATCCCTGGGTTTGGAAGATCCCCTGCAGAAGGAAATGGCAACCCACTCCAGTATTCTTGCCTGGAGAATCTCCTGGACGGAGGAGCCAGGTAGGCTTTAAAAGTTCACAGGGTTCACTTTCCCTTTCCCACTACACTGAGAGGCAATAACACAAAACAGTGGATAGTCAGCAGCCTCCGGGCTTCAGAAAGGGTCAGAACAGCCAGGCTATGAGGACAAGCAAGGACAGTCCAGTGTAACAGCGGGGACCATTTGCAAGAACCAGGCTTGATGGGAAATGATGCCTAGTGGACTCTCGGAGCTTCTGTGAGCCTGGATCTTCCTGGTGAGTTCTAGTTACATTTAGCTCAGAATTTGCTCTGTGGGCTCCAGAAGGTTCTAAGTTCTTAATTAATTCAATGTTAGTCACTCAGTCATGTCCAACTGCTTGGGTCCCCATGGACTGTAGCCCTCCGGGCTCCTCTGTCCATGGGATTCTCCAGGTGAGAATACAAGAGTGGTTAGCCATTCCCTTCTCCAGGGGTTCTTCCCAACCCAAGGATATAGCCCTGGTCTCCTACATGGCCGGCAGATTCTTTACCATCTGAACCACCAGGGAAACACTGTGAGTCCTGTTTCCATTTAATTCTTAGTTTGCTCTGTGGGCTTCTGTAAGTTTGAAGTTTTAATATCTTTTGGTGTAAAGGTGAAAACTTATTTAAATGTGCTTTTAAAGACCCATTTAAAATTATTTAGTATAACTGTATTTAGTTATATTTGAAATTAAAAAAATAACACTATTTAGTTATGTTTGTAACATAGAGAAGAATGATCTGCAATCCAAAAATTTATTAATGGAGAACATCCCAATAAACAATAAGTGTAGAAGTATTTATGTAATTTGCTTTCAGGTTAAAAAGTTTTAATCAATTATGAGATATCAGTGTATATGATACATGCATATTTGACAGGTCACTTAAATATGGCACCTTTTTTATTACTTAAAGGAAACATAGTTAAATGTGTAGGTGATATTGTAAGCAAGAAAATTCCTTTGATTCTTAAATTTGTATGAATAATGCAATAATCATCTTCCCCATGAATTTTTTTTTTACCACTGATTGCAATGGCTGCACCACTTTTTTTAACTTAATTGTTCTTCAATTTGTTGAAAACATTTCTGTTTAGAAATATTACTGAATAAACTTACACAAATATAAAAAGACAGGATTACTCATTAGTAATTAATAACTTAATCCCCAAATTATTGTTTTAAATAGAAATTGTAGCATCCTGAAATATAGATTTGCACTAGCTATAGAAATAGGATATGGGGTTCATGTTGGTGAGTGCTAAGAAAGGAGTCGTCACATTTTAAAAATATGGGCAGTGAGAATTGTCATGTTGCTATATTATACACAACTAATAGCTTCTAAAATTAAATTTGTGTTTTCTTTTTTAAAATTTTTATTTTTTTATTTTCCATTATTTTTCACCTCATTGCTTTCTTGTTTTAATTTAAATTTATTTATTTTAATTGGAGGTTAATTACTTTACAATATTGTGTTGGTTTTGCCATACATCAACATGAATCTGCTACGAGTGTACACGTGTTCCCCATCCTGAACCCCCCCTCCCACCTCCCTCCTCATACCATCCCTTTGGGTCATCCCAGTGCACCAGCCATTGTCACCTGCAAACATCTTAGCATGAATTAATTTCTTAGATTAAGAATTTGTGTCTAAACAGAATACTACAGGGATGAGAGATGACAGAGAAGAAAGCAATAGTATGATCACTGGGGAAGGTACTGAGCTGATTCAGGAGTGACCTAGTAATAAATATCAGACGAGTGATTTTATCTTTTAATTTCTCAGCCTCCTATTTACAAAGAAGGGTTAATACTTGCACTCATTATATTTGTAAGATGTGGGTAATTTCTTTTCAAAATAAGATATTAACCTGTTACCATGACTTCTACAGATGAGATAATTAATCATAAGAAATTCAAAAGTAATAATTATATTTGAAAATAAAATAAGTATTATGAATATTAAGTGGTTCTAATCCACAGTACACAATTAGGAACTCATGAGGCCAAATGTGTTTCAGATTAAGAAATTTGGGATTTCAAATATCTTATTTGATGTATATACTCTATACCGGTTATCCTCTAACCAAACATAGGTATGCAATGAACCATGAATATTCATTAAAAGGGATAAATGAAGACTATAAATAGTTCATATTTTAGTTCAGGTCTTATGTAGATGGCTAATATAATTAAGTTTTTACACTTTGCTTAAAATTTTACTTTAGAGATTAAATACTATGGAATAAAATAAAGATTTTTATTACTGTGGGAATATGTTTATCCATCTTTCCACCTATGCATCTGCCTGGAATGTGGGAGTCCTGGGTTCGATCCCTGGGTCCGGAAGATCCCCTGGAGAAGGAAATGGCAACCCACTCCAGTACTCTTGCCTAGAGAATCCCATGGAGGGAGGAGCCTGGTAGGCTATTAGTCCATGGGGTCACAAAGATTTGGACAGGACTAAGCGACTTCACTCACTCACTCATATATATGTATGTATATATACATATGTAGAGAGGTAGGCAGATAGTTATAAATATATATTCTACATATTAGAACAACAGAGTTGGAGAAAAACAAATATTATTTATTCTGAATAAATTAAAAGGCACACTCTCTTGATTTATGAAATAGAATTTGACCTTAGCCCATATGTCACCTACATTACACACATCACATCCTGAGGGTTAGGGGAAACTGACGGCAAGTATTCATCATTATTCAAAGTGAATAAAGAGTAATAACATTGACAAGTGTAAAGTACACAATAAGAGTCATGCCCACTGCGTGGTACTGCCCAATCTTTTATAATTCCATACAATAAAAATTTAGCATTCTTTTGTTTGCTTTCCTTTGTGCTTATTTCTTGTGTTTACAGTTTTCCATAAATGTCATTTTTTTTCTGGTTAATAACTTCATGCTAATTAACCACTTCAAACTTTAAATGGTTTCCAATATTTAAACCAATAAACACACTAAGTATGACTATATACCCCAAAGAAAACTCATACTTGAGTTAAAAAAATAGTAGGTCAATAGCCTTAGTATGTTAGTATAAACCTTCCAAGGTGTAATTATATATTTTTTTTCATTGTTTGCCCTTTTTCACCAAAAAAGTAAGATTTTCTGAATATTATTTACTATATATTGACAGATGTGCCTTGAGGAAAAATAATGTGTTTCAGGAAATTACTAATTCAGTTGATTTACATGACAGAGAATTTTATACTTCAAATATTTTTCCTCAAACTTTACCTTTATGTTAAACAAGCACTTTTTCATATAGCAAACTAAACTTTAAGTCATCAACTAGATTATTATGAGGTACAGATTACTGAGTTCTTGTTAATAAAGAATTTTTAAGAATTAAGCTGGCTGGATGAAGGATAGAGTAACAAAATATTCAGAAGATTGTCTAAAGGAAAGTAACTGCTATGTGTTCACTTATCTTATTTCATTTTAATCTTCCAATAACAGTATCGTTAACTTCATCACATGTGAAGAGATTAGAATTCAAAAGAATGACATTTTTGTTTGATATCAAAGAGCTAAATAGATAGCATAGCTAAAACAGAGTGGATTCACAAAAACCTACATTTTAAAGTATATTCTTTTCTCACACTTTCCTATTGAAAGTTACTGAGAAATTGTCATGAAATTGCCAATACTATTTTCTTATATTTTTTTGAAGAATTATTCTTTTATGTCCTTTTATATGTATATAATTGATTTCATTTATATAATATAGTTATAAATATATATGAATGTATTTATAAATATATTCACTCTCTAAAATCAAATCTCAAATACTAGTACCAGTCAAATCCTCAAATAAGCCTCTGTAAGTGTGCATCTGAGACCTTGAGCTGATTTGTCTTTCTCTTGGGGCCTCCATAGTCAAACATATAGAAGTCTTCCTTGGCTATCTAAGCATCAACATTTCCCACCTGAATCTTCCTTGAGCCAGTGTCTAGCCCATCCCTCTGCAGGGTGAAAATGCAAGTTACTGGCCAAATTCTTCTCTTTTGCAGCTAGGAGTCACACAGGAGGCCTACTTCCAGCTGACTAAATACAAGGTGAAATAGGCTGGGAGCTTTTGAAAAGTCTGATAGAATAAAAGATGAAAAAAGGAGTTACCAGACTTGGCCTTACTCCTAGTGGACATAGTTTTGGAGTACTAAAGATTAAAAGCCATGCTCATCATCTAAGGAAAGGACAAAAAATAACAGCGAAGCTGACAAAAATCCCAATATTATTGACTGATATCCTTGGAATCCATTACCCCTTGATTTCTTGGTATTGTTAAGTAAGTAGATAAATAACACATGAATAAGATTTACTTTTCAGAAATTTTTAGTGAAATATCCTATCATTTCAGCTTAAAACCACCTTAGCAGGTAAAAGGTCTTGAAATTATCAGTTATCATGATGATTTGGGGTTGTGCATTTATGAAACCTTTCCACATTATTTGAGTTAATATTCAAGAGATCATATATAATTGTTCAGTTATTTAAGACTGAGTTGTACATGAATGCTAAGAATAACTTCTACACAAATTATAGAAAGGCATGCTAAAGATTCAAAGATAAATCTGATTTTGATGATAATACACTTTATTCATTATTATAGCTTTATATTATACCTCGATTAGTATGTGGTAAAGTTATCTAAAATAACCTTTAAAATCTCTTTTTTACTAGTATCTGCTTTCTACCATTGTAAAATTCTGTGACTGTTTATGACTATGCAGTTTATATGAACAGATATGTGGTATATTTTTGCCACAACTAGAAAAATAAGCTAAAACTTCCTCTTAGTAATTCTGTGAAACCAAAAATAAGTGGCATATTCATCCTAATGTTGATGTATTTCCCAATTGGAATTGACTTCTTAAGCAGCCTTCCAAGATTTCTAAAGAATGATATTCATAGCATCACAGCTTCATTACACTATAAATTTGAGTTTAGCTTTTCTTTCTCAATTTTTTTAGACAATCCTACTATGTTTAGGACAAATCATGAGAACCAAGTGACTCACTAAAATATGGCTAGCCAGCTGTTTTAACCATTACCTAAAACTGAAGGAAGAAAGCCTTCTCTGGCTAGAACTTAAAAAAAGCAAACAAACAAAATATAAAAGCAAACCATGAAATTATTGAAGACTTTAGCACATGAAAGTACAACGACTACCAAACATTATTATTTTAAGTCAATATAAAAACACTTATCAGTCACTGGAAGAAATTTATTTTCAAGACTGTGGCTTCCCAGGTGGTGCTCAAGGTAAAGAACTTGTCTACTAATGCAGGAGATGTATTATTGAAGGTTTGATCCCGGGGTCAGGAAGATCCCCTGGAGGAGAGCATGGCAACCCACTTTAGTACTCTTGCCTGGAGAATCCCACAGATAGAGTATCCTGGTGGACTACAATCCACAGAATCACAAAGTGCTGGACATGATGGAAGCAACTTAGCATGCACACACACATCTTCAAGATGGTTTGGAATTATCGACACTGCCTTGCATAATGAATACCTTTGGAAAAATGCTGAAGTGTCAGTTAGTTCAGTAGCTCAGTCATGTCTGACCCTTTGAGAGCCCATGGTCTGAAGCACACCAGGCTTTCCAGTCCATCACCAACTCCTGGAGCTTGCTCAGTCTCATGTCCATCAAGTCTGTGATGCCATCCAACCATCTCATCCTCTGTTGTCCCCTTCTCCAGCCTTCAATCTTTCCCATCATTAGGGTCTTTTCTAGTGAGTCAATTATTTGTATCTGGGGACCAAAATATTGGAGTTTCAGCTTCAGCATCAATCCTAAATATTCATCATCAGGGAATATGACATATTCATCATCAGGAAATATGACATATTCCTTTAGGACTTCCTTTAGGGTTGACTGGTTTGATCTCCTTTTAGTCCAAGCTGGAGTGTGGACTCCCCAAAACACTTGACCTTATTTTGTCCTTGAGAGGGATTCCAATCAACCTTCAAAACTCAGGAATCATGTCCCATTTTAAAATGTATCAGGCAGAAGATCCAAATTTGAGTGTAAAAGGGTTTTCTTACTAGAATGAGGACAGTTTAAGAGAGAATGCGACAGCTGACTCATCACCATTCTACTAGATAAAATTAAAGGGAATGCTAATAGTAATCTATGCACTTATGTTATTTTTAATAGCACTTTAGTAAAAATACTGAAAGATTGCTACTGGCTATCATTTTGTTTTCAGTTTTCATTAGGTGCTTTGCTACTATTTTTCATTATTTTGCATACACAAAATGGCAACTGATTATTGCTAAATAAATAGATGATATTGTAAATGCTTTATGTATAATGAACAACCTAAAATATATATTATATTATTGGAGTAAAAGTTATTCATTTTGTATGTCTATCTACCAGCAGATAGATATATCCATGTTTAGACTGATAGGAAAGTTGATGATTAGATGCAATGAGTAACTGTTTCAAGTGGTGTTAGAACCTGATTTAAATGCAGATCTGTTAATCTAAGGCACTATACGATTTTGATCTCTAAGCAATATTCTCTATGCCTGTGATAGGTTAGGTCAAAAAGTTAGAACATGACGGGAAACAGAGAAAGGATATCAGAAATTATATTTGAGCCAAGAAAATATCATTATGCTCAATTTTCACAGATAAATCTTGCTAACTATGAGGTGATTCTGGTTGAAGCCATCAGTATGTATCAGTACATGTACATATGCATGCTTCTTTCTAATTAATAGATGATTAAAAGATAGTAACTATTGTTAGAAACTTTTGCTGGTTATAATAAGAGAAAGAAAAAAGAGGAAATTCATATTCACATGTAAGATCTCATAATTGAAAAGATAATATTGTGATGAAGTGCAGACAATATTAGCACTGTTCTTTGCACAAAATAATAATTGATAACATGATTTTGAGTAAACTCCGGGAGTTGGTGATGGACAGGAAGGCCTGGCAGGCTGCGATTCATGGGGTTGCAAGAGTCGGACATGACTGAGTGACTGAACTGAACTGAATATATATTTTTAATCAAATGATAAAAGGAGAAAATAGTGATAAGAAAAAAGTAACTTTAAAATAAACAAGAAAAAACAAGCTTCAAGAATATATAACATTATATATGTTATATTATACATATAACATATATTTTATATATATATATAATATATGTAACATTGCTGCTATAACAAATCACCACACATTTAATAGTTTAAAACAACACAAAGATATTATCTTACAATTTTGGCTGTCAGAAGTACAAAATCAGTAGCATGGGGATAAAAGCATGTTGTCAGAAGATCTGGTTCCTTCTAGTCTCTAGGGGACAAGGAAATGGATTGTCCCCTTTCCATCACCAACTCCCTTAGTTTGCTCAAATTCATGTCCATTGAATCAGGAACTTTGGTTCCTTAAGTCACTCTTCTTTCTTCTCAAAGCCAGCAGTAAGTATTGCAACCTTCTTTCCTAGGTTCTTTCCTAGCTTCTAGAGCTACCTTGCTTCCCTTAAGTCACTCTGCTTCCTTCTCAAAGCCAGCAGTATTGCACCTTCAAAACTCTCTTGGCTTCCCTAGTCAAATTTACTTTTCTGACTCTAACATTTCTGCTTCCCTTTTATAAGGAGCCTTGTGATTATAATGTACTCACCTGGAAAATCCAGGAGAATCTCATCTCAGTACCTTTAATCTCATCTGCCTCTGCACACTCAGTCATGTCTGACTGTTTGTGACCCTATGGACTGTAGCCCGCCAGGCTCTCCTCTCCATGAGATTTCTCAGACAAGAGTACTGGAGTGGGTTGCCATTTCCTCCTCCAGGTGAATACAGAGATTGGACCTGTATCTCCTGCACTGGCAGGCGGATTCTTTACCACTGGGAAGCCCCAGTCGCATCTGCAAAGAATATGTCTGCAATGCAGGAGACGTTGGTTTGGTCCCTGGTTTGGTAAGATACTCTGGAGAAGGAAATAACAAAAATGACAACCCACTCCAGTATTCTTGCCTGGGAATTCCCATGGGCAGAGGAGCCTGGTGGGCTACAGTCCATGGGGTCACAGAGTCTGATGCAACTGAGAGACTAACAATTTATTTTAATTTTAAATTTATAGTATGATAACATCTTATCAGTGATTATTATTCAGGAACCATGGAATGCTTTTAACTATTGTTGATGATTCTGACATCCTTATTAATTATTCATAAATGCAAGTTAAATTCTTTTTTTTTCATTTTAAGCAAAAGTTCTTGCAATTAAATTATTTAGATACAACTGAGCTTGATTTTCTTTATTTTTAAGCTTTCAATGTTACTAAAAAAGGTACTTATAGGAAAGTACATAACAGCTAGCTTCCAGGACTTTCTCGCCTTTTAATTATTTCGGTATTTAAAGTAGATTTGATAATTTTCTTTCTCCAGTATCATTTCTTTAAATCCAACAAGAAATGGATATGTTTGCCAGATATAAAATACAGAAAAAAAAAGTCTCAAGCTTCTTTTCCCACAAAATTTTCCTTTGCAAAACATATGACCACTCAGCAAATGAGATAAATGTCAAACATGTTAAACAAACACACCCCTACAAACATTGTGACAAAATGATATAATCAGATAAGATATTAAAATGTATATTTTAAGGAAGCAAAATATGATATTTACATCCATAGAAGTTTTGGAATAAACATAGAAAGATATATAAAACAATAGAGAACATTGGCATTAATAAAATAGGCTAATTTGTGTCATAACAATCCCTTCAAAAAAATCACCCTTAATTATTTAGAGTCTATTAAAAAAAGTTTACAAAAGATTTTTCAACAGAAAAAGAAAATATAAATAAGTAATTAAAATTTAGGAAACACTTAAAAGTGGAAAAACAGTTTTATGATTTAATTTTTGATTCAATTTGTTGAAATTCTGTTCCACTATAGGAAGAGAAATGGAAATGCAACCAGGTATAGAGATAATTCCTTTCTTATAAAGTGTGAGCAGCCAAGCAACTGAGGAAGACAGAGCACTACAATTAACAATAAAATAGTAATAATGTTAAGAAAACAATGCCAAGCATGAACTGAAAAAATAGACATGCAATAAAACTAAGCTTATGAAAACATTTATTAAGAAAATTAATATCATGATGCCAATCTGGAATTTAGAACAGAACTGAGAGTTAAGGAAGAAATGGACCACAGATTTAGAATAATTTAACACTGAGTTTGAATGAACAGTGTGAAAACATTTTTTAAAAGATCTCAACATTTCATATCAGATGTGAATAATATTTAATGTACTATATTTTATGTGATATACATGTTTATCTTATATGACATTCCTTTTTCCATGAGAAATTTCTGGCAATATTTTTCTTTTCACTTTGTCCTAATGAGAAATTTACTCATTTTAATTATGTGGTAAATAAACTGTCAAAATTGAAATGTCAGTGCTTAATGTGAAAGTCAAATAAAAAAGTCAATAGGTATTTGTAAAATTATATAATGGATACTTTATAGCTGTTATTATAAAACAAACGTTTTTGATACTATAAGCAGAAAAGCAAATTATTGAGTCATAGCCTCAAACAGAAAATTAAAAGAAAGGATAGCACCTAACTGAACCAAAAAGATAATTTGTTCAACTAACATCTATTAATCTCAGGATCGAATATGCAGTCATTGTTTTTTTTCCCTGTTGAAATCCTACTGTAACCGCAAAAGAAAAATTTCCTAATGGAGGCTGAAATATGGATATTTCACTAAGTATGTCACATTTAAATGTAAGGATTATGCGATATGGGTGTCATGACCCAGACTAATAACAATGAGAACATATTTTATCCTGGAAGATTAGGATTCAAAGAAAAAAGTAAAGTAAAAAAAAGAAACATAAGAAAAGAGGTCTCTTAGTAATCTCTTGTTACATAATAAATCACTTCAGAGTATGATGGCTTAACACAATCCATTTACTTTATATCACAGTTATTTGATCTCACATAGATTCTGTGGGTCAGAAAACCCAGTGCATAGGAGCTGGATTGTCCTGGCTCGGGAACTTTCATGAAGTTGTAGTTAAGAAATTGGTTCAAACTGCCATTCAGTCATCAAAAATCTAAACTCTGATTGGAGGACCTATTTCCAGGATGGTTCCTCACTCACGTCTAATCAGTTGGTCCTGGTTCTTGACAGAAGCCAAAGTTCCTGACCATATGAACCTCTTCAGCTACTTGAGTGTCCTCACAAGGCAGTAGGCATCTGGCACAAGATATTAAAGGAAAAAGAAGGTGAAATCACAATGTCTATTATAACCTAGTCTTGAATACCTTATGCTGTCATTTCCATATTGTGTGGATTATACAGCTCAGAGAGGGCTGCATAGTATGTGAATACCAGGAGGTAAAGTTCACTGGGCCTCTTCTTGAAATCTGGCATGCACAGGAATGAACAAAGTTAGCTATTTTTGAAAAATATATATATACATAATGTATATAATTTTAGTGTAAATTCTATTATAGAATCTGAACTGAAGGATCAAATGTATCCTGCAACATGGAGTTCATGAGCCATGAATTTGTCTCATTTTTTTTATCCCATCCAAAATAAGTGTGAATTCTGGGGTCTTGTATTAATCCACTGTTACACATAGGATTCCCCAAATTTTATTCTGACTTTGCTGCTGGGAAAGATCTTTCCCTGATGGTTCAGATGGTAATGAATCTGCCTGCAATGCAGGAGACCTGGGTTCAACTGCTGAGTCAGGAGAATCCCCTGGGAAAGGAAATGGCTACCCACTCCAGTATTCTTGCCTGGAGAAATCTTTGGGCAGAGGAGCCTGGTGGGCTACAGTCCTTGGGGACACAAAGAGTTAGACACGCCTGAGTGACAAACACTTTCACTCTTCACTTTTGTTGCTGGGGGAGATTCCTCAAGGTTTTTGAAGTTGTTTAGGGGTGAGAATACCTTTTTTAGAATCTAATAAAATGTTCTATTAGGAGTGAGATTAGTCTTCACAAGGTCTGGATGAGTGAACTTTTTAATCATGCATGAAGAAACTTTGACCCAGTCTTCAGGGACTTCACTATATCAAGAACCTGTGTAATTCAGAAAGTATAAAACTTACTTGTGGTAGGAAAGCAAACTCTGAGTTCAGTCTCATTGGAGGAGTGGGTCATTATAGTTTTTCTCTCCAGTTATATAATCACCCAAAAAAGGAAAACTTTAAGGGAGACGGATGTGTGTTGGGGGTGAGGATTGGCCAGAGATTAGTACCAGAGTTAATGGATGTTTGTATAATCACCACTTTTAGAAAATCTACTCCTAATATTGAGATATATTATTTAGAGGTATATGAAATATCCCCTAGGTTATTGTATTTATAAATTGTATTCATAAATTGCAAATTGTATTCATCATTTTTCAGTCTCATCATCCTAGCTGAATTTTCAGATGGCAGTCCTTCTTCATTTTCCACTGATTTAATAATGCATTTTTACACCAAACTCCTGGACCTTCACAAGCATCCTCCCCATTTTACATTCAGTTTTAAGCAGAGATTTATTTTCTATATTGAAAGCCAATATGTGACCCTAGAAAACTGTTCAATCCTCAATTTTTTTGTAATGATGAGAAAAACTTATTGTTGTTGGTGGTATCTTTGCCTTCCATTTAAATATTCCATACTACCAATCTTCATCAGAAAGCAGTAGGTGTTAAGATATTTTAAACTTCTCACAATTTTTCAGGAGAAACATATGTGGCATATTTTTATCATTTGTGGAATGAGTGAGAAGAAGAGTACTACAGTTTATATGAAGCACCTGAGCATTAAGAATCTCATAAACAAATACTCCCCTCTTGCTCTTGTCTTGTGAATCTAAAATAAAGGATCACTGGGGATATATCAACAGCAGAGATAATTGATTATGGTCATTTCACAAATTAAGAAGGATTACAGGTTTATATCAAGCTCATCTCAAGTCATGTCTAGTGATGAATTACCCCTTCTCTCTGTTTTGAGGAAAGTAGTATGCAAGTAATTATTATTAGTACAAGGAAATATTAGACTTGAAAGGTACATGGAAGAATAGTTATACTGTAAACTCAGATTCCTTGCAATTTGTCTGCTAACCATACTGAATCTCTCGCTGGAAAGGAACATCACCTGAAAGTGTCATTCACACTTAAATGTCTAGAATAAGACTAATTTTGAGGTGATCATGGTAGAGTTCTTGTCTCAGATATAATCTTGTACAAGATGCTTATCCAGATAGCAGCATTTTTAAAAAATGTAGCTGAAAAAACATCATAGAACCTAGGAAATTTTTTTACTTTGCTTCATTTCTGAATCTACCCCACATACCTTAATATCAAATAGATGCCATGTAAAGAGTGATCATATTTACTTATTTAGACAAAGTTTATCAGAAATATCTGATGTTTAGTTTGAAGCTTGGGCGTCGCATTCATTTACAATAGTTTTTAAGTACACTAAACTAATTATGTTAAAGATGAAGACTAATTGGACTTAACAAACCAAATTTCATCCAATTATTGAGATCAATTTTCCTTGGAAGAAAGTGAGAAATTATTACACTTTCATTATTTTCTCTCATATATACAAATTGCTTTCTTCTTTCATCACCTCATTCTTGTTTGAAAGTCACTAACTAGAACACTACTAAGAAGAAAGCCTAAAGCCCTCAAACTAAACCCGGGTTCATTAAAATTCAATGTGTATATTTCAGGATTTGGTTAACCCTGAACAGAGCCCACACAGAATGGTCCTAGGAACATCTAGGAAGACAGCCATCTAGAGAAGTGAGTAATATCATCAAAAGTCAGTCTTATTTCTGGACACAAAGTTAATAATAAAGATGATGGTTTAATTACACATACTTAAGCTCTTACTCGGAGAAGGCGATGGCACCCCACTCCAGTAATCTTGCCTGGAAAATCCCATGGATGGAGGAACCTGGTAGGCTGCAGTCCATGGGGTCGCGAAGAGTCAGACACGACTGAGCGGCTTCACTTTCACTTTTCACTTTCATGCATTGGAGAAGGAAATGGCAGCCCACTCCAGTGTTCTTGCCTGGAGAATCCCAGGGACGGCGGAGTCTGTGGGGTCGCACAGAGTCGGAAACAACTGAAGCGACTTAGCAGCAGCAGCAGAAGCAAGCACTTACTAGCTCAGGATCTGGCCAATTATCAACTATAATTTCTAATAAACCAAGTGTTACGCTATTATTTGTCCTCACAGATTAGGCTAACTATAATCATAATTGAATATCTTCTATGTAGTTATTCTAGCTATAACTTCACCTTGCCTAGATTTATTGCATCAAACCTATCTTTATGGATACTCGCATTACTGCTCAGTGACTTAATTCCTTACATAAATGTTAATATTGATGTCATTAAACTTACTCCAGATGCTTTGAAATCACATACCCTCTGATGGATCAGGCAGAGACATTTATTTAATGTAATTAAAAAGCAGAAACATTATTTTGCTGACAAAGATCCATATAGTCAAAGCCATGATTTTTCCAGTAGTCATGTATGGATGTGAAAGCTGAACCATAAAGAAGACTGAGTGCCCAAGAATTGATACCTTTGAACTGTGGTGTTGGAGGAGACTCTTGAGAGTCCCTTGGACTTCAAGGAGATCAAACCAGTCAATTCTAAAGAAAATCAACCCTGAATATTCATTGGAAGGACTGATGCTGAAGCTGAAGTTCCAATCCTTTGGCCACCTAATGAGAAGAGCTGCTGACTCACTGGAAAATATCCTGATGATGGAAAAGACTGAAGGGGACAACAGAGGGTGAGATGGTTGGATGGCATCACTGACTCAGTGGAAATGAGTTTGAGTAACTCCAGACGATGGTGAAGGACAGAGAAGCCTGGCATGCTGCAGTTCAATGGGTTGCAGAGTCATACCTGACTTAGGAACTTAAAACAACACTATCTCTGACCTACTGAATCAGAATCCAATTCACTGTAATATGTTTCCAGACAATTCACAGGTACGTAAAACTTGAAGTATTAGAGATTCTGCTTCAAATGATCTGAGGTTGTTGGGCTGGAGAAATGTACATGGACAATAGTTAACATAGTAAGATTCAGAGTCTGCTTTTAAATAAGAACATGTGTGCTCTTCATTTACAAGAACAGGGAATGGGGAGAATATGGCTGAAGTGTAGCTCAGGAAGATAAGTTTATTTCTTCATCATTACTGTCTTTAATATTAGATTACTTTGAGAAATTAAAACTGCTCTTTAACGATTAATTTTGTGTCAGCTTGGCTAGTCATGGTGTGCCCAGATTAAATATTATTTCTGTTTGTGCCTGTTTCTGGATGAGATTAACTTTTGAATCTCTAGACCCAGGAAAGTACGTCTGCCTTCCCCACTGTGGGTGAACATCATCCAGTCTGCTAAAGGCTTGAATAGAGCAAAAGGAGGAGGAAGAATTCACTCCTTTCTGCTTCCTGTCTCACTACATGACTTAAAACAAAACGCTTCTCCTTTTTCAGCCCTCAGACTGGAATTTACACTAGCAGGTCCCCAGTTCCCAGGCATTTGAACTCAGACTGAATTACACCACAAGGTTTCTTGAGTTTCCGGTTTACAGATGGCAGATTATGAAACTTCCTTGATTCCTTATTACCTGAGCCAACTCTTCTTCATAGTAACTGCTCATAATAAATCTTTTTCTCTAACCACAAACAAATAAGTATACATAGATCTTTTGAGTAAGATACCCAGTATATATATATATATATATATATATATATATATATATATATATATGTTCTTAGTCGCTCAGTCATGTCCAGCTCTTTGCGACTCCATGGATTGTACAGCCAGTCCCTTCTGTCCATGGAGATTCTCCAGGCAAGAATACTGAAGCGGGTTGCCATGCCTTCCTCCAGGGGATCTTCCTAACCCAGGGATCAAACCCAGGTCTCCCTCATTGCAGGCAGATTATTTACAGCATGTGAGCCACCAGGGAAGACCAAGAATACTGAAATGGATAGCCTATCCCTTCTCCAGGGGAACTTCCCGACCCAGGAATTGAACTGGGATCTCCTGCATTGCAGGCAAATTCTTTACCATCTGAGCTACCACGGAAGTCCATATATATATAATACATATAAATAATGCATACGCACACAGACATACACATATATATATGTATATATATATATATATATAAAACCTATAAAAATATGGTTTCTGTTTCATGGTAGACTCCTAATAAATGTTGGCTTCTTCTTTCTTTGATAGTCTCATAAGAGGGAAGGGACTCCATGAAGAGCAAAAAAAAAAAAAAAAGAAGAAAAGAAAGACTTTAGAAGACCTGAAAAGCGTTAAAATTTCAGTATTTTTTTCGTTCATTGTAATCAGTATGATCATCATCATCATCACGATAACAGCATCAACCGAAACAAACACACATTTATTTTATACCTATAATATACCACAGAGATCAAAGTGTTTTACAGGTAGCATTTACCATTCACAGCCTCTCATGAAATGAAAACTATTCAGGACTCCATTTTTATAAATAAACAAAGTGAGGCACAAAGATGTTAAGAAAATCACTCAGTACCAAATAGTGAGTAGAGGAATAGTGTTTTAATATATTGCATTTTGGCTTGAGTTCTCTTGATGACTCTTCGCTCTTCCTCTTGACACATATAAGACCTTATCAAAATGTAAAATAATGTGTATTTAAATATACACAATGGAGTATTACTCAGCCGTTAAAAAGAATTCATTTGAATCAGTTCTGATGAGATGGATGAAACTGGAGCCAATTATACAGAGTGAAGTAAGCCAGAAAGAAAAACACCAATACAGTATACTAACACATATATATGGAATTTAGGAAGATGGCAATGACGACCCTGTATGCAAAACAGGAAAAAAGACACAGATGTATATAACGGACTTTTGGACTCAGAGGGAGAGGGAGAGGGTGGGATGATTTGGGAGAATGGGAATTCTAACATGTATACTATCATGTAAGAATTGAATCACCAGTCCATGTCTGACGCAGGATGCAGCATGCTTGGGGCTGGTGCATGGGGATGACCCAGAGAGATGTTGTGGGGAGGGAGGTGGGAGGGGGGGTCATGTTTGGGAACGCATGTAAGAATTAAAGATTTTAAAATTAAAAAAAAAATAATAAATGCACATTTATCATTTGTATGATGCTCAGTTACATATGTGTCTGCTCTGTCACAGTTTGCGAGCTCACCAATGGCTCTTATCTCCAGATTCTTACTACAACACCTGTTACAGCAGATCTTTTATAGATGTGTGCTGAATTTTAACTCTAATTATTTTAAAGTAGTAGGAAATACATACATCAAGACAGAAATCAGACATATTAGCATTTTTTACTATAGTATGCTTGACAATTATTAATTTCTCGGACAAGTAGAGATATGTGGGATCAGAGAAAGGGACTGATAATACACATCATATATCTTTGATTTCAAAGAGGTGGTAAGAAATTATCATCTAAGCCTGTTGTCATCTCTAATATACCTTATTTAGACCACAGAGAATGTAAAAATACTTCTCTTTTAGATTTAAATAGATGTATAAAGGTGAAGGTTCAACATGGAATTGAAAACATTCTTAAAATAATCTAAATTTTCCGGGTAAGAAGGGAAAGCAGAAAGGAGACTAGAGAGACTGGAGAGAGAGGAGAGAGAAAGAAAGAGATTTCTAAAAAAGAATTCACCAAATATATGAAAAAACAAGACATTTTTCTTGCTAAATGTGAATATTCATTTATGGAGACAACAGAATAACAGAGACTAACTTGGCCTAGTTAATCAAAGAGAGATTGAATAGAAATTAAAAACTAGGTGGAAGCTTTCTAGAAGAAAGAAAAGCCAGAGATCTGAGTACTATATGAAGGAAGGAAGAACAGCCATAAGCAAACTTGGACAAAAATAAGTACAGAGGGGATTTTTCAAGTGAAATGCCATATTTAGTGTACTGTGCAATGTGACCCTGCAAGCAACCCCATGCATCCTGAAGAAAATTACAGAAAACAAATTATGCTGGTGTGATTAGATGCCTCCCTGAAGCCAGCAACAGAGATGAGTTTTATGTCAGAGCTGTCTGAGGCCAACAGGACACCCATCTATCTGGATTACCTTTCCTAATTCAGAGGGGTTTTTTTCTGTTAGATATCAATCCTAAGGAAGAAAATAAATTACATGCTTTAAAGTTTGGGTGGTCTGCATAATTTTGAATATTTTGATTTGCTTTAAATTGTTTTCCCTCTGAAATATTTCCCATGTTAATATTAGTCTCAAAAATATCAAGGTTAAGAGAAATATTCTGTGCAGGTGTGCTGGTACCAGTAATACCAATGAGAAATATTAGGTAATGCTTATTAAGGAAGTTGTGAATAAACAGTGAACATTCTAAAGCATTGAATAAAACACAATGTTATGCCTATAACTAGCCAGATATCTTTATTTTACATGAATAAATATTCCCCAAAACTTTACTTCTAAAAGATATTTTTATGATTTATCAGGAATAATTTGAAGGGATATTTGATCATCTATTTTCTGGGCTGTGCTGTGCTTGGTTACTCAGCCATGTCTCACTCTGTGTGACCACATGGGCTATAGGCATGCCAGGCTCATGTCTATGGGGATTCTCCAGGCAAGAATACTGGAAGGGGTTGTGATGCCCACCTCCACGGAATTTTCCCAACCCAGAGATTGATCCCAGGTCTCCCACATTGCAGGCATATTCTTTGCCATCTGAGCCACCAACGAAACTCAAGAATACTAGAATGGGTACCTTATCCCTTCTCCGAGGGAATCTTCCCAACCCAGGAATTGAACCTGGTCTTCTGTATTGCAGGCAGATTCTATATATTATTTAAAGTGCTTTTGAAAAAAAAATCTGATAGAAATATTAGCAAGCTGGGTATTATTATGCCCCATTTTTTTGTCCATGAAGAAAACAAGATATGGAGCAATTAAAATATTAGATCCAATGTAATAAGTTACCAGTAAACTGTGGAAAATTCTGAAAGAGATGGGAATACCAGACTACCTGACCTGCCTCTTGAGAAACCTATATGCAGGTCAGGAAGCAACAATTAGAACTGGACATGAAACAACAGACTGGTTGCAAATAGGAAAAGGAGTATGTCAAGTCTGTATATTGTCACCATGCTTATTTAATTTATATGCAGAGCACATCATGAGAAATGTTGGCTGGAGGAAGCACAAGTTGGAATCAAGATTGCCGGGAGAAATATCAATAACCTTAGAAATGCAAATGACACCACCCTTATGGCAGAAAGTGAAGAAGAACTAAAGAGCCTCTTGATGAAAGTGAAAGAAGAGAGTGAAAAAGTTGGCTTTAAGCTCAACATTCATAAAACGAAGATCATGGCATCCGGTCCCATCACTTCATGGCAAATAGATGGGGAAACAGTGGAAACAGTGGCTGACTTTATTTTTCTGGGCTCCAAAATCACTGCAGATTGGTGACTGCAGCCATGAAATTAAAAGATGCTTGCTCCTTGGAAGGAAAGTTATGACCAACCTAGACAGCATATTTAAAAGCAGAGACATTACTTTGTCAACAAAGGTTCGTCTTGTCAAGGCTATTGTTTTTCCACTGGTCATGTATGCATGTGAGAGTTGGACTGTGAAGAAAGCTGAGTGCCGAAGAATTGATGCTTTTGAACTGTGATGTTGGAGAAGACTCTTGAGAGTCTTTTTGAACTGCAAGGAGATCCAACCAGTCCATCCTAAAGGAGATCAGTTCTGGGTGTTCATTGGAGGGCCTGATGTTGAAGCTGAAATTCCAATATGTGGCCGCCTCATGAGGAGAGCTGACTCATTTGAAAGAGTCAGCTGGGAAAGATAGCTGATGTTGGGAATGATTGAGGGCAAGAGAAAAAGGGGACAACAGAGGATGAGATGGTTGGATAGCATCACCAACACAATGGACACGGGTTTGGGTGGATACCAGGAATTGGTGATGGACAGAGAGGCCTGGCGTGCTGTGGTTCATAGGATCACAAAGAGTCGAACACAACTGAGAATCTGAATTGAACTGAAGTGAATAAGTTACCATAAACTAAGTGGCTTAAAATGACAAAAATTTATTTTCTCAGAATTCTGGAGGACAGCAATCCATAACCAACAATAAGCAGGACCATACCTCCCCTAACTAGTATGCATTCAACTCGACCTCTCTGCAAAGATCTTGTTTCAAACAAGGTCATGTTCACAAGGTACTCAGAGTTAGATCTTCAACATATTTTTTGAGAGATATGGTTCAACTCACTACCAACGCCAATTTTTTTTTCCAGTCTATTATGTCATGGAATTTCTAAATTAACCCAAGGAGCTAAGTATTAGTGTTACTTCTACTTTTATCTTTTATTTGAAAATCCTATAGCCTGAAAATAGAATACCTTATACATAACTGTTCAGCAAGTAGGAGGTGGAGTTGGGATCCTGATCAAGGCAGTTTCACTCCAGAGATCAAAATCTTAATCAAGAGGAACATTTATACAATGTTCCAGCTGGATATCACAGACAAGCATGTGAAACTGTGTTTCTAACTCCATAGTCTATATTTTTTTTCTTTTTGTTATTTCAAACCACATTTGTTTCTAAGTTTTTTGTGGTTCCTCAGTAACTTTATTGTTGAAAAATTAACCAATACCACATTTCTCTTTTCATTTTCCATTGTTTGTTTGCTTGATACTTAGCGAGTTCCTCCTCTAAGTGAGGTGTTGTTCTAGGCACTGGGTATACAGCACTGAATTAAACAGACAAAGATTTCTGCCCTTATATACCATGTAATAGAATACTGTGCTATGTTCAGCTGCGTCTGACTCTTTGCAACCCTTTGGACTGTAGCCTGCCAAGCTCCTCTGTCCATGGGATTTTCCAGGCAATACTGGAATGGGTTGCCATTTCCTTCTCCAAAAAATCAGTATATTTCCCTATCTAATACTATTATCACAGGATTCAGTTCATTTGTAAAGAGATTTTTTTAATGTTATTGTAGAATGCATTAATTAAAAGACAAATTTCAAGTCAGTTCCTCAAAGAAATAATGACTGATCCTACAACCTATAGCAGAAATTTTTAAGGAGACCAAAATGGAATGTATAGCTAATCTGAGGGTACCAGGAATTTTTTTTTCTGAAATATATGCAGAATATTTCTGTCACAAGTGCTTGGTGTCTCTCTAGGGCCTTAGCTAATTTTGCAGCTGTGTTTAACTACCAGTAGTACCCGTTATTCAGTAATTGACTAGTAGTGAGGAGCTGGATGACCTTTGAAAATGCCAACATTTGATCAAGATCTCGTGTAACAGTCTTCAGGAGACTACAGATCTCCATACAAGATGTCACTGCTCCTGTAGCCATGATTCTTCTATTCTTGATGTCAAATTAATATCAATTTTTACTTGATATAACATAAAAGTGATAGCCGTTGTTTCTTACTATTAATACAAAACATTCTGAGTTAAAAACTACAGGATATCAGAAAATCAAAAATTACAATGAAATATATTTGAAGGGCACTCTCCAGCTTATTGTCTTTGTGCTCCTTATTCAGCTGTACACTGAAATAATTAAAATTTTATGTTGTAAAATATGTCACAATGTTCTGTTAGGTTCTCTATGTCATAACTTAGAATTAAAAAAAAAAAAAGTTCGGGGGTATGGTTTTTGGTATGTTTGTTTTTGTCCCATGGAAGGGTTAGATCATTGTATGGGTACAAACAGAATCATTGTGTGAATTAAAAACAGTTATAATGGTAAAACTCTCCTGATTTTTTAAAAAAGTACTTTGGAAATTTTTAACATGCTTGACATCTACATTAAGGTTAAATACCTCGAGTATTAGCAGAAATTAGTATGAAATAGTTAAAATAATAAGACATAAAAATGCAGCTTGGTATTTTTTAGCTATTTTGACACTTAAACTGGTAAAATAATATTATTGGACTGAACCAGAAAAATCATGAAATATTATATAAGAAGAAAAGTACATTGTGCTATCTATCAAATATTCTATGTATTCATTTTTATTTGGCTATAAGGTCATATTGAGAATTATAAAAATAAATTATGTGTCATTAATATGGTACCCATTTTGGAGATCAGGTTGCTATCACTGGCTTCTCTATATTTTTATTAAATTTTATAAGAGAATTTTATTCCCTACTCCCAATGCCAAGAAAAGATGCACTTTTCTATATTTATTTTTTATTAACTCCATATTGTGATTATTGTTATTGACTCTGCTTTTTAAATTATTTTTTGCCTATCAGGATTATGTAGTTGATTTCATAGAGTAAATCAACTAATTATACATAACCTAATAACATATATTTTCATGAACTAACTTTCCCTTCATTATTATAATTCCTGTTTTCTCATTTAATATAATACTTCCTTTATTTTTACAAACACTATAATTATAAATTAAATACAATATAAACAAGTGAAATAGTGAATAATCAATGTAGTAGTAAGAGAAAATCTACTAGTAGTTGTTATAATTGGGGCACTGCTTAGTTGTTCAGTTGTGTCCGAATCTTTGTGACCCCATGAACAGTAGCCCACCATGCTCCTCTGTTCATGGGATTCTCCAGGCAAGAATACTGGAGTGGGTTGCTATTTCCTACTCCAAATTGGGGTGCTACTGACATTTTATTATTTTTCTCTATTTCTTTATGGCTATAAATCTGCACATATTTTATTTTCAATATAAAAAGAAACTATTAAAAAACCTAAGTATAATAAAGTTTAGAATGAGTTACTGACACATATTAGTGGATCTACTTTGTAGCATATATTGTACTACCGTAAGTATTCTTTATGCTACTTGCTGTACAGTTTGGCTGTTTAAATTACAGTTCAAGGCATCACCTAGGGGCCTTACTGTATTGTAGGGTATTATGCCAAATGAAATGTCAGAAAAAACAAATACCATATAATTTTGTTTGTATGTGCTATCTAAAATAACTAAACAAACAAAACTAAACTAAAATAGATCCATAATATAGAAAACAAACTGGTGCTTGCCAAAGAAGAGAGAATGGGACACTAACAAAATAGGTGAAGGGGATTAAGAGGTACAGACTTCCAACTATAAGACAAGTAAGTCACAGGGATGCAATGTACATTTAGGGAGTATAGTTAATAATGTAACTTGTACGGTTTGGTTTTATTTGGTTTTATTACTGTGATTATTTCAAAATGATCAAAATGTAAAATACACTGTATAGAAACATCAAATAATTATGCTGTATATCTAAAACTAATGTAATATTGTATGCTAATTATAACTCAACAGAAAATAAAATTAATGAACATAAGATGATTTTGTTCAAATAAAATTATTTAACATACTAAAGAAAAATGTTTCAAATAATATACTTTGAAATCACTCATTTAAACTACAAGAAAAGTAAGCAAAGATTTGAAAGTCATTTCAGGTACAGAGAGGTAGAAAAAGACTAAAGAGCAAGATAAAATTTACAATGGAATATTATTCTTTTATTTTCAATGCTGAGAATTTGCTTATTCAGAGAGAAATTACATTTTTACAATTCAGACAGCAACTCTCTAATCAAATAGACAGTAAGTATCTGTTTATCCAGATGGTGAATACTCTTTCCTATAAGAATATATTACCAATAAAGTAAATAAAAGTTAATAAAATATTTTACATCTGATATTATGAAATACAAAGTTATTTATTTAAGTAAATTTATTTAAAATGCAATGTAGAGATAAATATAGGTATGCTATTCTTTTCAGATTTGCATTCTTATCCTAGATATTAGACATACACTCTGATTACTTTATCAAAATAATTTCTATATAGTATACATTTTTTAAACACCTTTCAATGTATTTTACATCAGAGTTTATATATTGATAATTCATGAAATATAACAAGACTGCCAAATCTCACACATTCAGAGTAACCCAGTTAAATTTTTTAAAATGTCATTTTTTTTAAAGACTTGATATGCTTTCTGTGGGGTTGGTTGGTGAATTAAACTTTAAAGTTTATATGCTTCCCTGCAAAACACCCAAGGCAAAGGATAATAGTAGAGTCTAGAAAGATATTAGCTTTTAGAATTTTTTGATTCACAAAATAATTAAAATTTTACATGTTGAATCTGCTTCCATTTTTGCTAATAACCCTATATGACATCAAACTTAGATTAGGGTTTTTAAAAATTAATATGAAATTCAACTATATTGTACTATACTATATAGCTACAAAATTAACAAAAATGTATCAGTGAATCCAACATAATGCACTATATTGAAATAAATTTTGTTTATGCCTTGTTGTTTTTAACATATGTTTATACTGTAGGTCTTACAAAGCTGGCAATATCATTTTTGGGGAAAAGTCAGTATTTTACTGTGAGATAATATAATTTTTAAAACTTAGTTTCCAAAATATCCTTCTTTTATGAAACATGGTAAAGATAAATGGTGCTTTTGTTTGGGTTGCTGTAGATTGATTTTGGTTTGTCTTGCATTTATTATGCACTTACCATTACAATCAGAAGTTGATTATGTTAATCTGCTGTTTAGTAGAAACTTAAAATACAGGGAACAGCTTTCCAAAGCATCAGCTACATTTCATGGGTATGGATTTTAAACATAATGTTAACCCACATTAAAATTATTTCCTATAGGAAAAATACAAAAACCAAAATGCACCTAAATTTCAGGTAGTGTTTCAAACATTTTTAAAAAGTCTACATACATGAAAATTAGCACCATTTAACAGAATTTGCATGTTTGATTTTTTTTGTTTGATTTTTGGTTTCCACTTTGTTATATTTTTTCAAAATATACGCTAATTATTTAGCATTCAGTTTAACCAAATTCTAAATATTTCATTAAATCTGATATAAGAACTCACTTATTTCACTTAATTTAACCTTTATACTATCAAATATGGGATATTTTCATTTTCCGTCTAATACAGACTCGTATTTGATCTTTTTTTATGACTGGCAAAATCTAAATGTGAGTTATAGTCTCATTCTGATTCCTAATATTCACCTTAATGCAAATATGTTCAGTTGTTTCAGTCATGTCCAACTCTTTGGGAACCTATGAGCTATATAGACTACCAGGTTCCTCTGTCCGTAGATTTTACAGGCAAGAATACTGGAGTGGGTTACCAAGCTCTCCTCCCGAAAATCTTCTCTATCCAGGGATTGAACCCATGCCTCCTATGTCTGCTGCATTGCAGGCGGATTCTTTATGGCTCAGCCACCAGCAAAACCCATTCACCTTAATGTGCGGTGCTAAGTCAGGTCACTTAGTACCAACTCTTTGCAACCCTATGGACTGCAGCCTGCCAGGCTCTTCTATCCATGGGACTCTCCAGGCAAGAACAATGGAGTGGATTGCCTTGCCCTCCTCCAGGGTATTTTCCCAATGCAGGGATTAAACCATGTCTCTTACATCTCCTGCATTGGCAGGCAGGTTCTCTACCACTAGCACTACCTGGAACACACTTTCCCTTCAGTTCAGTTCAGTTCAGTTGCTCAGTCGTGTCCAACTCTGCGATCCCATGAATCGCAGCACGCCAGGCCTCCCTGTCCATCACCAACTCCCGGAGTTCACTCAGACTCATGTCCGGAGTCCGCGATGCCATCCAGCCATCCCATCCTCGGTCGTCCCCTTCTCCTACTGCCCCCAATCCCTCCCAGCATCAGACTCTTTTCCAGTGAGTCAACTCTTCACATGAGGTGGCCAAAGTACTGGAGTTTCAGCTTCAGCATCATTCCCTCCAAAGAAATCCCAGGGCTGATCTCCTTCAGAATGGACTGGTTGGATCTCCTTGCAGTCCAAGGGACTCTCAAGAGTCTTCTCCAACACCACAGTTCAAAAGCATCAATTCTTCGGCGCTCAGCCTTCTTCACAGTCCAACTCTCACATCCATACATGACCACAGGAAAAACCATAGCCTTGACTAGATGGACCCTAGTCAGCAAAGTAATGTCCCTGCTTTTGAATAAGCTATCTAGGTTGGTCATAGCTTTTCTTCCAAGGAGTAAACATCTTTTAATTTCATGGCTGCAGTCACCATCTGCGGTGATTTTGGAGCCCCCCAAAAAGTGACAATAAATCATATTATTTCACTATTCAACTGAACAGTAAATTGTAGTTAGGCAACTGTGATGGACAGTTTATAAATAGTCAAAAATCCTTCCTTTATTTAGTTAAGCCCACAGCATTTTTAAGAACATGGTTTAATGTTAAAGCTGCACTGATTCATATTGCACATTGTTGAATTTGAAATGTGGTCTTTAAAATATTGAACTGCATAATATTTATATATACATATGCACATTATTAAATTAACAATACCAATAAAAAGGGCCTAAATATTTTAAATGAATAGTAAATTAAATAAGACTAGATTATACTTTATAAATTCAAAATAGTTTGACAATACAATTTAAACACATTTAAAGATATGTCTATATATTATTTTACATTTCTGAACTTGTAATGATAATAAGCAATAGAATCTAACCTTGATTTTCTAAGTTCAAATCAGATTTTTAAGTTAAAAAAAAATAGTTTCCTTCCCTAAATCATCAAAACTGAGAATATCTATTTTGTGTTAATAATTTCCCTAATTTAAAATATATAGTTATTAATAAAACTGCATTTTGTATCCAGTAGAACCATAATAAAATATTTGAACAAAATTGAATTTCTAGGAAAATCCTCAAGCAATATGTTTTAAATAATTTTTATATGTATCTTACTTTATAAATCAAATGAAAACTACGAAGCAACCAGTAAAAACTCTTGAAGAGGAGGGATATATGTTTAATGAAATCAACAAAATCTGTATTTCTAGGAAATTGCCTCTATTCCTTTTCAACTTGGATTCATCCTGAATGTTGTTAATGTCACTTCCTCCTGCTGCTGCTGCTAAGTCGCTTCAGGCATGTCCGACTCTGTGCGACCCCAGAGACGACAGCCCATCAGGCTCCCCTGTCCCTGGGATTCTCCAGGCAAGACCACTGGAGTGGGTTGCCATTTCCTTCTCCAGTGCATGAAAGTGAAAAGTGAAAGTGAAGCCACTCAGTTGTGTCCTACTGGTACTGACCCCATGGACTGCAGCCCACCAGGCTCCTCCATCCATGGGATTTTCCAGGCAAGAGTACTGGAGTGGGGTGCCATTGCCTTCTCCTAGGACCTTCTAATTACAGTACAAAGAATCTTCCCATCCTGCCTCTAAAGTGTTTTTTGTATGATAAAGCTACAGCAGAAGTAAGATAGAAGACTAAAACTTAGTGCTAGAGTGTGGCACAAATAAAGAGAAAACATCTCACAATGATAGAACATAATAAAACAACTATTAATTGCTAATTACTTATTATATGCTAGGCAATATTCTAAGCCCTTTACATATATTAACTCATTAAATCTTTCTACCAGAATTAAAGTGATGTACATTCATTATCTTCCTTTTAATTTATTAATTAGTTTATTTTTTTATTTTTTTTTGGTTTTCATATCTTTTTTTTTTAATTTTAAAATCTTTAATTCTTACATGCGTTCCCAAACATGACCCCCCCTCCCACCTCCCTCCCCACAACATCTCTCTGGGTCATCCCCATGCACCAGCCCCAAGCATGCTGCACCCTACGTCAGACATGGACTGGCGATTCAATTCTTACATGATAGTATGCATGTTAGAATTCCCATTCTCCCAAATCATCTTTTGCAGAGAGTAAAAATGAGTAATACTATAGCTATATTTTATTGATGAACATTTTCTCCAACTTTAAATAAGAAGCATGTATCTACAAAAATGATACCTTATGTATAGAAGAGTAACTTATGTAAGACTATACAGATGTATTTGTGCAAGTTTAGTTTCAGCTCCAGCCCATCTGTCCTGATCAGCTTAACCACACTAAGCTAAGACACACTGCCGTTGTGTAGAAAGTAACTGAAGAAATAGTTTTACACTAATATATTCATTTAAGACATTTAAAGTTTAGGTTCAGGAAATTACTGACTAAAGTCAATTGAACTATTTTAGGTAGTCAATGAAAGTCCTGATTCTAAGAAAATGACACTCAAATGCCCACTGACTTGGGAAAGATACTCATGGTAAAATGATGAAATCAAAAAGGAAACTACTATCAGAAAAATAAAATGCTCTTATTAATTACTAATTCTATCATTCATTTTGTAGAGAAATAGTATTCAAATTAATATTAGAAACATGCTCTATTGAATTTATATTCTATGTATGTAAATGTGTTTAATTCTAAAGGCACATTTTATTTCACTGTATATTATATGATTTCTCAGCACACACATTTTATTGGACATAAGTTATCATAATAGAAATAGTATAGAGTTGGAAGATTCATAAATACCAATTTCTGCTATGAATATGATATCAAGAATAATGAAATCAGGAATAAAGCAGTATTTATAGAAAAATTTCCCAGTAATTTTTTTCTACTGGTATATTTCACAGTATACCTATGTAGCATAAGTACTTGCATTTTCAGATAAACATTTTTCTTCTTTCTTTAAATTCAACATTGCATAAATAAAACTTTGCTTCCTCAGGCTCATAACACTATCTATCTATTCAGATTAATCCCGCTTTCTATTTTCTTTTCTTCAATAGTGTTATTTTCAGATTTAAGTTGCTGCTTTCATATTCTCCATGGTTACTTTTTTTTCTTTTCTCTCTACTAGAAGGCATTGCTTGTTTATACAGTGTCATGTGTTGTGTCTAGAATTCTTCAATCAATACCAGTTCTTAAATTACCCTCAATTTGTAAAATGTCTAATGCATTTGAAGACTATTTGGCATATGAAAGTAAAAGTGTTAGTCGCTCAGTCACGTCCAACTCTCTGTGACTCCATGGACTATACGTCCCCAGGCATCTCTATCCATGGAAATCTCCAGTCAAGAATGCTAGAGTGGGCAGCCATTCTCTTCTCCAGGGGATATTGCCAACACAGGGATTGAACCTGGGTCTCCTGCAATGCAGGCAGATTCTTTACCATCTGAGCTACCAGGGAAGCCCATTTTTCATGTGGTTATATGCAAAACATATACTTTGGTCACCTCATGCGAAGAGTTGACTCATTGGAAAAGACTCTGATGCTGGGAGGGATTGGGGGCAGGAGGAAAAGGGGACAACCGTGGATGAGATGGCTGGATGGCATCATGGACTCGATGGATGTGAGTCTGAGTGAACTCTGGGAGATGGTGATGGACAGGGAAGCCTGGCGTGCTGCGATTCATGGGGTCACAAAGAGTCAGACATGACTGAGCGACTGAACTGAACTGAACATGATAAGTACTGAAAGGGCCTTCACAGTTTGTTCAATAAGTTAAATCTTTTAAAAATGGTAAAGAAAATAATTTGTCAACTTATAGGAAGTAAATATCTCCATAGAAAATTATCATATCTTAAACACCTGCTGTAGATAAGATACTGGTACGCTTTTTTAAAAGTATTGGTAATGATGTAGAAAAAAAATTAGATACAGCTATGAAAGATACTCTCATTCATACATGTTTAAAATAATCATATTTTTATGATAAGTTCATTTAAAATTCATGACCAAAACCCACAGATGAGCACTAAGTATTTGCTTACTGGTTCTGTTATTTGATATGTCAAATCCTGCAAAGATTATTTTATCTCTGCCCTTTTCCTCAATTCCCACACTTGGTCTTCTCTCTTCATTCTCCACATATAGTAGATGAACTTGTGCTGGAGAGTACAAAGTGGACCTGGGCAATGGGAGCTTTGCTAACCTAGTCCTTGAAATGTACATTCTGCCCATTGTTTCTGTACTTCAAGGATGCAGCCTTGAGAGCAAGGCATTTTTGAGATCATTTATAGTTGACTGAACTGAGGTAAGGCCTTTATATAAATTCTTAAGGTTCTGGTGGGCGTTTGTGGAGAGTGACTCATTTTGAAGGAGCCCAAGATAAGTCTCTCATGTAAGTTCCCTTGTTTATTAAAGCTGCTGCCTATCAATCAGGAGCAGTCTATTTCTTTCTTTAGTTTCTCCTTGCCCTCCATTTATGAGAGTCAGTTTCAAACCTCACCCTGGAACTCTCATGGTTGTGAACCAACATCCTGCCTCATACTTTGTCAAGAAAATGTTATCCATTTGAGTGTATTTAATTCATATACTCAGCTCTCCATATGAAATTCTACCTGCTAACCTCCCATTGTTCTTCAACTATTTTGTTCTAGGAGGAGTTTTGATTCTCTTGCCAAAAAGTAATCTCTTATAGTCTAGAATCCAAAGTTACCTGTAGTTCTGAAGATGTCTCTTGCCTATATCATTAATCTTATTATCATTCTGTCTACATACAAATGACGACTAATATTTCACCTCTAAAATGTACACACTAACATTTTTACTTCAAAACAGCTTAAGTATCTGACTTAAATTTTGTGATGGTCCACAAAGTTGCATTATTGGAAAACAACATTAAAACTGAATGGCAAGACTTCCCTGGTGGTCTATTGGTTAATAATTCACCTTCCAGTGCAGAGTATGTGGGTTTGATCCCCGGTTGGGGAGCTAAGATCTCACATGCCTCATTCAGTTCAGCTCAGTTCAGTTACTCAGTTGTGTCCAACTCTTTGTGACCCCGTGGACTGAAGCACCTCAGGCTACCCCATCCATCACCAACTCCCAGAGCTTGCTCAAATTCATGTCCATCGAGTCAGTGATGTCATCCAACCTTATCATATCCTGTATCCCCTTCTCCTCCTGCCTTCAATGTTTCCATATGCCTCACTGCCCTCCTCCCCCTCCCCCCCAAAGAAAAACACCAGAATATAAACAACAGAAACAATGTTGCAAAAAATTCAATGAGGACTTTTAAAAAATGGTCCATATTAAAAAAAAAAAATAGAAAACAAGAAAAAGCCTGTAAACCTGACCTATATAGTATTAAATACTATTCTAGCCTCACTTGTATGTGTATCAGTGTATTCTGTGTGTCTGTGGAGGAAACAGAGATGTGGTTAGTCAGCAATTATATAAACAAGGAGATCGGGAGATGGACTAGTGCATTGCTGTAAAGATGCCTTCATCTTTACAGAGCAAAAGCAGAGCTATACTCTCTCAGAATTTCACTCCAGTTACTTTTGTTAATTAATTTTGTAATTGGAAGATGAAGAATGGAACATATACATGAGCAGCATCATACATAGCAGCTCCTTGAGCTAAAATGTGGATTTTTAAAAAGATATATATTTTAATTTTCATATACCTTAGCATAAACAAACAAAAATAGGAAAACTGGTCATTTGATTTCATTTATTCCTAATCTAATCATTATTTTTCTTTTCTTGTTTCCCCTTCTTAGAACATGTCATTCTCTTTTATTACAGTGTATTCTCCTGTAGAGTGCTAACTTTTAAGTTAAAACAATTTCTTTGGGTCTTGGTAGTGTTTGCAAATGCACAGTTATCACCTTTACGCTTCCACTCCTAAATCTTCACTGCTTGATCCCATCTTAATCCAATCTTCATTTTTGCTTCTCTCCTGGATCAGATAACATAAATGGATTTCTTAGAATACCCTTTACATTTTATGATACCTTGTTTCCCAAGATTGTAGTAATCAGAAGGTGAAATGAACAGCAATATCAGTAAAAAAAAAAAAAAACATCAATCTCTTTTTTAGTCAAAGAGAATGTGACAGTGAGACTACGGAGCAGCTCTAGTCAAAGTCGTATCAGCATCTATGCAGCAGCAGCAGCATCTTCTGGACAAAAAGAAAAAATGTGAAATTATAGGAATAAGATTGTAATTAGTAAAAAAGCAGTCACCTGCTAACCAAACTCAATTTCTTTTCAGGTCACTATTAGAAATCTAAATAAATAAAGATGAAAATAGAAAGGATATAAGTATATAAGCTATAACAGTGTTTATAAATCTCTAAGTTTCACATAAATATGGTAATCTGAGTATGACTTGATATTTGTAATTTTTAGAGAAGGAGGTTATCTTAATTAATTGAGCTTCTATTGTAGATTAGATCTTCTGTTATAAATATGTGTGTGCACTTTTAAAAATATTCACATTATGACAATTACACAATTTTTTCAGCTGCCATATTATCCTGACAACTTAAAGCAAATTTTATGAATTAGCACTGTAGTCACTGTGTACAGTAAGCAATATCATGTATAATAATTATTTTTAAATATAATAAGTTGATATTTGTTTTCTTGTTAGTAGCTTTCTTCAAGATATATTAATTAAATTAGACATATAATAAATTTAATCTTCATGTTTTTGTTTAAGGGATTTGAAATAAAAAAAAAATTTTCGTTACTTAAAGTTATTGATAGAATTCTGTGTATAGGAAAGAGAATTGGACAGAAAGAGAAACCACTAATTGTATTCAAATGAACAGCACCCACCCTTAGGTGGAAAGGTTACAAGATTACACTTCACAGTTTTATAGAGAGGGAAGTTAGTTTGGGCAAATATAGCACACAGTAGCACACAACAATTACACCAGAGCTTACAAGTACTAGAGTCAAACATTAACTAGAGAATTTTATAAATTTGTATGTAAAAACAAAATGACCGGTCTTCTCAAGCTCTAGTTCCAAATATGCTTCCTCTTTATACAAGATCCATCTATGTATAGAAATCTGAATCATATCATTTATATGGAAAGAACAATATGGCAATGCTAGTTAGCAATGTCAAGTTTATGATATGATTTTGAAGACTTGAATTCAACAAAATAGGTTTGAATCACATGCTCCCAGATGATGATTTTAAAATTATATTAAACATTTGTTACTGTCTGAGCTACCAGTAAAACTCATATGAAGCATTAGATATCTTAATTACCTCTGACTTCAGCAAACTTCCTGCTCATTCTCCAAAAACTTGACATGTATCTTTCCCTTGTTACTCAAAGTTACTTCTTACTTCCTTTGAGCTAACTTGAGTTCTACAGTTTGGAGCCTTTAAAATATTTCTTCAATAAAGGCCAGTATCTAGTTCAAGATCTTCTTGTATTAGCTGTTTAGAGAATAAAGTAGTATCTAAATGATTACATATATTTATTTCTAGCCTCTCTAAACAGAGATGTACACACACACATACACACACACACACACACACACACAGACATTCATAATCTTTCTCTATTTTCTGCTTCAAAAGACCTTTGCATTTACAGGGCCTAGAAATTAATTTTCCAGGTGCTTACATATTAGTTATTGCCAAGTTCCATGTGTAGGACTAGGTTATTCCTGGATCAAAGCCCAAAATGTATTACATTAACAAATGATTGTAAAAGTCCATATGAAAATTCACATCTGTGTATTTCCTTAGCAGATCAGAGTTCATGTTATGTTACATGATGACTTTTTATTTTTCAAATGTTATCAGTATTCCTAGATAATACTAGCAGTTAATAGAAATAAGATTTTTTTTTTCTGTAAATATCTCCTCCTGACTTTAAAATCTTTCCCAGCATTAGGATCTTTTCCAGTGAATCAGTTCTTTGCATCAGGTGGCCAAAGCACTGGAGTTTGGGCTTCAGCGTCAGTCCTTCCGATGAGTATACAGGACTGATTTCCTTCAGGATTGACTAGTTTGATTTCTTAGCAGTCCAGGGAACTCTCAAGAGTCTTCTCCAACACCACAGTTCAAAAGCATCCATTCTTCAGCACTCAGTTTTCTTTATAGTCCAATTTGCACATGCATTCATGACTACTGGAAAAACCATAGCTTTAACTAGACAGATCTTTGTTGGCAAAGTAATGTGTCTGCTTTTGAATATGCTGTCTAGGTTCATCATAGTTTTTCTTCCAAGGAGCAAGTGTCTTTTAATTTCTTGCCTGCAGTCACCATCTGCAATGATTTTGGAGCCCAAGAAAATAAAGTCTCTCACTGTTTCCAATATTTCCAGTTTCCATTCTGCTACCTCACCACCAACCAATCCCAAGAAAGTCTTCACACAGTGAAAGATAATGAAGACTCTGATTCCCTCCCAAATGACTAACTGTGATTAATCTCACCTTCCTCCCTTTACAGAGGTTCATGATTTTACAGAAACATATATATATATACACATATAAAATAGTCATTCAAATGTGCCCAGCTTTTTGTAACCCTATGGACTATCGCCACGGAATTCTCTAGGCAAGAACATTGGAGTAGGTTGCCATGCCCTCCTCCAGGGTATCTTGTTGGCCCAGGAATCGAACCAGCATCTCCTGCATTGCAGGAGATTTCTTTAAACACTAAGTCTCCAGAGAAGCCCCATATACACATAAATACATAGACTAAATCACTTTGCTGAACACCTGAAACTAACACAACATTGTAAAGCAACTAGGAATGTGAAAAGTGAAAGGGTTAGTCTCTCAGTCATGTCTGAATCTTTGCAAACCCATGGACTGTAGTCCATGAGGCTCCTCTGTTCATGAAATTCTACAGGCAAAAATACTGGAGTGGGTTGCCATTTTCTTTTCCAGGGGATCTTCCCAACACAGAAATCAAACTTGAGTCTCCCACCTTGCAGGCAGATTCTTTACCATCTGAGGCACCAACTATACTTAAAAAAATAATAATAATAAAACACATACACTTTTATTGTCTAGCAGAATCTTTGGAGTTGGTTTTCTTGGACACAAGTCTGCCTTCTCGCCAGGTTTTTTATCTCCTGAATATAGTAGCCTTTCTTTTCTAACCAACACTTGTCTGTAGAGTATTGGCTTTTGAGAGGTGAGCACCTGAATGTGAGTTCAGCAACTAGATTATTATATTTAATAGGGAATTAGAAAATTCAGGCAAAAAAAGAGTTTCATGGCAAGAAAACTCTAGTGATTCATGTGAGTACTTGCCTGAAAACCAAGGAGGACATTCATAGAAGAGTGTGCCAAAACATGATATAAGATTGTTCCTAAAGTGAAGTAGTTTTCAGTTTAATCTTGAAATGAAAGGACAAAATTGTTCTGCAGTAAATAGCAAGTAATTCTTTTATCTAATTCTCTCAAAGTCAAATTGGAACTATTGATATGTCATTCATCAGAACGAAGGAGGTATGTAGCTCCATCTGTGCGTGTGTGTGTGTATCACATTAATTGTTGCTACAGAAAGTAGATACAAGTATTTTTGATGATCAGAGTGATGAGAATATTAAAGAATTGATAAAATCAAGGAAGCAGAGTTTAAAAATTTTTTATTATTTGGTTGAATGTCTACAATATCTCTAGAGAATTTGGCAAAAAACTGCATGTACATACACACTGTATGGTCACAGCTAGATCACGCAACAGTATTTGCAATAAAGAAGCTGTTATTAGAGGAAAATAAAAGGTTTTCTTTTCTTTTCTCAGTAAAGACACTGGACGGAAATTATAAAATATTACAGGTTTGAAGAACTAGAATCATTTTTAGAGATCATTCAATTCTTTACATAAACATCTTGGAGATCACCTAACATTTCTGTACAATGTCACTGATAATAGTCTGTTTAATTTGTGTTTGAATTCTACTTTTGAAGACTTCTTCATTTGTGAGACACCTTATTCCATTTTGATATATAGCTTGATTTTAGAAAAATATCTGCTTATATGATTCTATTTACACTACTTCTTAGCCCAAATTTTGCTTCTGAAGCTACAACTTATAAGAATATATAACTTTCTCATAAAACTCTTCAAATACCACAAGATAAGAATATTTACCCTTTCATTCTTCATGGTATTAAGTTTTCAAGTTTAACATATGTGCATGGATTCTAAGTCACTTCAGTTGGGTCCAGCTCTTTGCAAACAACTGTACAGACTGTAGCCACCAGGTTCCTCAGTCCATGGGGATTCTCCAGGCAAGAATACTGGAGTAGGTTGCCATGTCCTCCTCCAGGGAATCTTCCTGAGGCAGGGACTGAGCCTGTGTCTCTTATGTCTCCTGCATTGTCAGGTGGGGTTTCTTTTTTTTTTTTTTTTAATCACTAGTACCACCAGGGAAGCCCTTAATATATGAGTGAGTGAATGAGTAAGTGAAACTCAGTCATATCTGACTCTTTGTGACCCCATGGACTATACAGTCCATGAAATTTTCCAGGTTAGGATACTGGAGTGGGTACCCATTCCCTTCTCCAGGGGATCTTCCCAACCCAGGGATTGAACCCAGGTCACCCACATTGCAGGCAGATTCTTTACCAGCTGAGCCACCTAGCAAAGCCCCCGTAACATATATATTTGCATATATATGTATATATATATATACATATATATAGCTGCTGCTGCTGCTGCTGCTAAGTCACTTCAGTCGTGTCTGACTCTGTGTGACCCCATAGATGGCAAGCCCACCAGGCTCTGCCATCCCTGGGATTCTCCAAGCAAGAACACTGGAGTGGGTTGCCATTGCCTTATCTGATATATATATTAGGAATACAAAAATTCATATAAATCAGGTCTTAATGTTTAAACCCCTGCACAACCCCTGTGAAACACATGTTCTGTGCACAACACATGCACACAAAATAATTCCACATTGGCTTGATACTATTTGTTAAGGATATGGTGTTTCTTCATAAGTTATTTTTCTGCTCTTAATTGAATCTTACCTCTTTATGTATCTCCATGTTCATTTTCTTAATGCAAGCTTTATTTCTAATAAGACTACAACATATTACCTACTTCATTTATATGCAAGGTATACTCAATATGGGCTTCCCACGTGTCACACTGGTGAAAAATCCACCCGCTAATGCAGGAGACACAGGAGATGTAGGTTTGATACCTGGGTCAGGAAGATCCCCTGGAGTAGGAAACAGCAACCCACTCCAGTATCCTTGTCTGGAAAATTCCATGAACAGAGGAGCTTGGCAGGCTATGATCCATAGGGTTGCAAAGTGTCAGCCACAACTGAGCACACACACACACACATATGCTCAATCTAATCTAATTCTCCCATGATGTCATCTCACATGAATGAATATTAATTCGTATACAAGACTACAGGGCTTCCCTTGTAGCTCAGTCGGTAAAGAATTTGCCTGCAGTGCTGGAGACCTGGGTTTGATCCCTGGGTTGGGAAGATCCCCTGGAGAAGGAAATGGCAACCCACTCCAGTATCCTTGCCTGGAAAATCTCTTGGACAGAGGAACCTGGTGGACTGCAGTCTGTGGGGTCGCAAAGAGTCGGGCACGATTGAGAGACTAACACACACACACACATACAAGACTACCCTAGAGAAGTTTTCCTAAATTCCCACACTGATAGGTTATCAGTAGTCACTCCTATTTTCAGTGCATTTGGACTTATTTAATGGATTTCGTATCCTAACTGGCTGCTTCTAATATTCTGAGATACGAAAATCATATGAGAAAGTTCTTTTATGTTGTCCTTAAAATAAAGCAATGATGTGGTGGTGGTGTTAGTCACTCAGCCACGTCTGACTCTCTGTGACCCCATGGACTCTAGCCCATCAGGCTCCTCTGTCCATGGAATTCTTCAGGCAAGAATACTGGAGTGGGTTGCATTTCCTTCTCAAAAACAAAACAATGTCTATTCAATAAGTGTTTAAGATGGTAACAATAGAGAAAATTCAATATATTAATATTTTTATCCTGAGAGCTTTGTGATAATGTTTCAATGATTCAGGGCTCAGATAAATGTTAAATTTTATTTGGGTTCTATAACTATGATGAAAACAGGATGATGTTTGAATCCGGGATCCAACATTTTCTAGCTAAACAGCCTGGGCATTTTAAACCTTCAGAGTCTCATAGACCACTTATGAAAAATAGTAATAATAATAGCCACAGCTCAGAAATATTTTGAGAATTAAGTGAATAAAAGCAGATAAAGTTCTTAGAAAGTTCATGGATACTGTAAATAAATGCTCAACAAATTCCATTTGTATTTTTAATTTTTTTCTACTACTAAATGGCTACCTAACATGCATCTTTACTGAAGTCCACACTGCCATCTTTGTCTACATTTACATCTGTATTTATGCCTATGTCCATATCTAACAGTTTACAATTGGAAGGTATGTAGAAGCAAAACAATCTTAGTAATTGCATTAAGCTTAGATCTATTCTCCGTTAATTTGAAAAGGGATATCATAAATTTAGCTTGATATCATTAGTGGAAAGAATAAACAGGTATACTTAGAGCTGAGGAATAAATTAGTCAGATTCAATAAGAGAGGAGAGAAGCAAAATAAGTAAATTAAGTATAGACATTTTATCATTGCCTGGAATTTTTATTTTATTTTTGACAGATTTAACTAATAAAGAGTTCTAAATGACATTTTTAATTTTTGCTATTGAGGGCTCCATATTTGTTCATTCAACATTTAATAATCAAATTTAAAAAGTTTTTCTAAATTTTGGAGGTATATATTTGGCTGTGTACAGTTATATCATAGAAATTTTTAAATTCACAAGCTAAAATTTTCATAAATATAATAAAGATATTTCAACTTAGAAGCAATCATTTAGGGCATTGTTTGCTGATGTTACATAATTATTTTCCTAGAGAGGAAAGAATAATATAATCTAAGTGTATAAATGGTACCATGCTGCTGCTACGGCTGCTAAGTTGCTTCAGTCGTGTCCGACTCTGTGCAACCCCATAGATTTCAGCCCACCAGGCTCCACCGTCCCTGGGATTCTCCAGGCAAGAACACTGGAGTGGGTTGCCATTGCCTTCTCCAATGTATAAAAGTGAAAAGTGAAAGTGAAGTCACTCAGTCATGTCTAAATCTTGGCGACCCCATGGAATGCAGCCTACCAGGCTCCTCCGTCCATGGGATTTTCCAGGCAAGAGTATTGGAGTTGGTTGCCAATGGTATCATAATATGTAATAATAAAAAGTTTAATGACTATGAATGGATATGATTTCAGGATGACATAGCTGCAGAATTAATTGATATTGATTGGTCAAGTAATAATCACCAAAGCAATGAAAATCAGTGAATTTTCTTGCCTAGTTTCTACCGTGTGAATTGATTTTAGTATTATATTCATCACAAAACAACAATTTTGATATTTTATATAGAATTTTCTGCAATATTATCTCAAATGTACATTTCAATTTTGCTGCGCTATGCTATTCTTTGTTGTTCAGTCATGTCTGTCTCTTTGTGACCCCATGGACTGTAGCCTGCCAAGCTCCTCTGTCCATGGGGATTCTCTAGGCAAGAACACATGCTTTCCTCCAGGGGATCCTACCAAATCATGTATCAAACTGGGGTCTCCTACAATGCAGGTGGATTCTTTACCAGCTAGATATCAGGGAAGCCCCCATTATGTAAAATTAAAATGCCCTTCTCCATGGAATCCCTGGAAGAGTTTATTTCAGTTTTACTTAATGTAAATCTATGTTTCAAAAATGAGAAAGAATCTTATAATCTCTTGTTTTTGTTAGAGATGTAATGTACTTTATTTCCCATACATTCTACGAAGTAATCTGAACTTAAACCTCAAGTTCTGCATTCATGATTAAAACTGAGGAACAGATCATCATACTTTCTTTTTCACTTACTGTTTTATCATACTTTTAAAATTAGTATGTATTCTAATTTTTGTATACAGTTAAAAGAGACAAAAATGTTGTACATTAATTGCCTCATCAAAAGAATAATTATGAAACAAAATTAAAAATTTTTTGCTTTTTCTGAAAGCTATTACCAAAACTTCATGGAATTGGAAAAAAAAAAAAAAGCCATTTTTTCCTGAGTCTGAGATTTCATGTACAAGAAAATACAGTGTTTTTATAGCAATAAATGATTTATACCTCTAGAAAACTGGTAGAGAAGCCTAGCAGGCTACAGACTACGGGGTCCCAAGAGAGTCTCATGTGAATTAGCAACTAAACAATAACAATAGGCTGTGTATTTTAGGCCAATAGACAACTTTAAATCTAGGCGCAGGTTTGCTTGACTGTATCCTAGGGAAGAAAAAAATTTCCCTTGATGATCTTAAATTTCTGAAAAAGTTATTAATTTAACTAGAACATTAATAAAATGCCTATCAATGGTAAAATACAAGTTATATTTAGAATTAGAACTTAGTTGTGAAGTTCAAACATTTAAACTGCCAAATGTCAAAATCTTTGTGCACTTATTATGTACTTATCATTGCAAATGGCTTTCTTATGAGTCATAATTTTTAATATTTTTATCTTCATTATTTGATCTATTTAATCACTTCTCTGGCTCCCATATACATAGATAAAGCAATTCAAGTAGTATGGAAAAGAAGATTATATCTAATAGCTGATTATTAAACCTGTAGAAAGTGACACTGAATAGCACTGTGTGTTTTAACCATAGAGAAATTAAAAAACTGCTTTGGAGGATGTAATTGGCAGTCCACTTGGGCATCATATGACACTTCATCTGTCTGTGAATTTTATCATCTGAGAAAATATACTTGCAATTTTTCGCTTTTAAATGATAATAAAATGGTGGAAGAAGAAATTAAAATTGTTGACTAATGTCAAAAATGTCAGGGAAGATGGATTAAATTAATAAATTATTGATTCAGCAAGAGGAGAAATCAATAGCAAATTGTTGAACTTTAATTATAATGATTGAAAAGGAGTATGTCAAGGCTGTATATTGTCACCCTGCTTATTTGACTTATATGCAGAATACATCATGAGAAACGCTGGGCTGGGTGAAACACAAGCTGGAATCAAGATTGCCAGGAGAAATATCAATAACCGCAGATATGCAGATGACACCACCCTTATGGCAGAAAGCGAAGAAGTACTAAAAAGCCACTTGATTTAAGTGAAAAAGGAAAGTGAAAAAGCTAGCTTAAAACTCAACATTCAAAAAAACTAAGATCATGGCATCCTGCCCCATCTCTTCATGGCAAATAGATGGGGAAATAATTGAAACAGTGGCAGACTTTATTATTTTGGGTTCCAAAATCACTACCAATGGTGACTACAGCCATGAAATTAAAGACACTTGTTCCTTGGAAGAAAAGCTATGACAAACCTAAACAGCTTATTAAAAATCAGAGACATTACTTCACCAACAAATGTCCGTCTAGTCAAAGATATGGTTTTTCCAGTAGTTATCTGTGAGAGAGTTGGCCCATAAAGAAAGATGAGCACTGAAAAATGGTTGGTTTTGAACTGTGGTGTTGGAGAAGACTCTTGAGAGTCCCTTGGACTGCAAGGAGATAAAACTAGTCAATCCTAGAGGAAATCAGTCCTGACTATTCATTGGAAGGACTGATGTTGAAGCTGAAACTCCAGCACTTTCGCCAGCTGATGTGAACAACTGACTCACTGGAAAAGACCCTGATGCTGGTAAAGGTTAAATGCAGGAGGAGAAGGGGATGACAGAGGATGAGATGGTTGGATGGCATCATGGACTCCATGGACATGAGTTGGAGCAAGCTCCAGGAGTTGGTGATGGACAGGAAGCCTGGCATGCTGCAGTCCAGACATTGCAAAGAATTGGACACAATTAAGTGACTGAATTCAACTGACTGAATTATAATGATGATTGCATAAAAATTAATATAGACTACAGTTAATAGACAGGGTTTCACTGATGGTTTAGAGGGTAAAGAATCTGCCTGCAATGCAAGAGACTCAGGAGAGGCCAGTTGATCCCTGAGTTGGGAAGATCCCCTAAAAAAGGAAATGGCAATCCATTCCAATATTCTTGTCTGAATATCCTATGGACACAGGAGCCTGGCAAGTTACAGTCCAAAGGGTCTCAAAGAGTCAGAAAGAACTGAGTGACTGAGCACAGCACACAGTTAACAGACAAAGATTAAAAACTGGATAAAATAAAAGGCCCAACTCAATGCTGTATATGGGGCACATACTAAAATATAAATATACAAATAAATAAATAAGACACAAGGTGAAAGGAAAATCTGAAAATGATATAACATGTAAAAATTCAGCAAAAGATGGTTTAGCTACATTAGCACCCAGCACACAGATTTTAAATCAGGAGGTTTCCTAAAAAAATCAAGACTGACATTCCTTAAGTAACAGTGTATTATGGTCCAAATACTTTGTTCTGTGCTTAGTTGCTCATTCATGTCTGACTCTTTGCAATCCCATAGACTGTAGTCTGCCAGGCTCCTCTGTCCATGAGGATTCTCCAGGCATGAATACTATGAACTAACAACACATCCTCAGCATGTACATAGATATAGATATAGACATATACATCGATGTAAGTGTAGATCTAGTGTAGACCAGATGACAAGAAGAATAAGAATTTTAATAATTTAGAGTTTCTGAGGACTGCTATTAATCTTATTGCTTCTCTTCCAAACCTGAAGAGTCATTTTCTCTTGATGTGTTCAAGAAAGTCTCTAGCAGTTTAAATATGGTGTGACTAGTAACGGATGTCTTTAAATACATTCTACTTAGAATTTGTTGAGCCTCTCGAATGTATGGACTATAATTTTTTTATTAAATACTAAACTAAAAAAGAGAATTTGGTCTTCTGCATTCTATTCAGCCTCTCAAAGGACTGGATGATGCCCACTGGCATTAAGTCAGTCTACTGTTTCAAATGCTAATTTCTCCCGGAAACACTCATACTAACACACTCAGAAATAATTTTTAATTAGTCACTTGGTCATCCCTCAACTTAGTCAAATTAGCACACCAAATTAACCATCATGATAGGTGTCTTCTCAAGTAAACTGCAAGTCCATTTTGGCTAGGACTGTGCTTATTGTGACATATATAGAAACTATACTTGAATATGTCTCAAATAAGCAAATAAGTAGAGCAAACTGAGTCATCAATGACACATATTGAATTCGAGGAAGCATTAACAAGGAGCTCATTTTCAGCAAGCAAAATTTTTAATGGGACAAATAATATCTAGAAATTATCTTTCAAATAGATTCAAATAAATTTTCCACTGATAATATGTTTCCCTTTTCAGGCTGCTTATGAAATTGCTTCCTTATGAGGGCTTCCTTTCTTTACAGTGTCACATACTACCAATGCACCAATAAGTTTAAATTTGTCCAGAACTTCTCACTTTTTTCTATTATTCTAATAAGTTCAAATAAGAACATCAAATTCGTTGGTGTGAATTTTTCACTTTGTCCTATGCAAAAAAGTAAATAATTCATATCATCTATTATATTCAATATATATTCTAATATATGGCATAAAACTTGTACAACATACAAAGTATCAAGTGCATACAATGTTCAGTTCTATAATAAGACAAAAACACGATAGATGATATTCACAATAATAAACCAAGGTATGGCAAGATCTTAAAACCAAGCCTTTAAAAAAAATAAGCAAGCAGTGAAATGCTGAATGCTTATCCTTATACTTAATCACATATGGAGAAACGAGGACTTTTAATTTTGGGTCTCATTCCTCTACTTGAAAAGGAAGAAGTCACTTAATATTCCTAAATTCTATTTTTTTATTGTCTTTAAAAAAGCATAAAACTATAACATGCTCATAATGTTAACTCCAAGAGATTTATGTGAATATAAAAATTCTAATCTTAACAAGCAAATATTATTATGATCACCAACAGAAATTAATCCTTTCTATGTATTGCCTCATTTGTCCCTCATACATATCATATTAGGCATTTTCTATATTTTGGCTTGTTATAAAGGATGAAGAAACTGAGTTCTGTTGAGACCACACAAACAGCTCTTGAGCGCATGACTCTACCTTTCAAGCAAGTATTTGAATGCATGAAATTTAAAGACTTTACTCTTAATGACAAACTTTAATATATGTGAACACTCTTCAGTTCAGTTCAGTTCGGTCACTCAGTCTTGTCCGACTCTTGAATCACAGCAGGCAAGGCCTCCCTGTCCATCATCAACTCCTGGAGTTCACTCAGACTCACATCCATTGAGTCAGTGATGTCATCCAACCATCTCATCCTCCATTGTCCCCTTCTCCTCCTTCCCCCAATCCCTCGCAGCATCAGAGTCTTTTCCAATGAGTCAACTCTTTGCATGAGGTGGCCAAAGTACTTCACTGGTAGCCTAATCATTTGCACAATCTTTTCACTTATCCAAATAAACAGAACCTACAGCATATTCAAAAATCCATAAATTCTAAATAGAGGCAGCTAGCACTTGTTTTCGGAGAAGGCAACGGCAACCCACTCCAGTACTCTTGCCTGAAAAATCCCAGGGACGGCAGAGCCTGGTGGGCTGCCGTCTACGGTGTTGCACAGAGTCGGACACGACTTAGCAGCAGCAGCAGCAGCAGCGGCAGCAGCACTTGTTTTTGCTCCTAAAGCCTGGTGAGGCTCAGCTGCAAGAATACAAATCAATTTGGAGTATCACTCTCTCAGCACTTGGCACAAAAATCTCAAAGTGAATGGAAAATTACAAGGGCTGGATTTATTCCATTTACCAAATAAAAACTACAATCTTATCTCCTTCTTAGTATAGAAGAATCAAATAAAAATACTTCATTCTGCAAATGCCAAAAACTGCTTTTTGGACAATTACAGTACCAACTCTTCTTTTCCTAACTGTACATTTGTGGGTTTTATGTACCGACCAATCAAGACTATTTGCTTCACTTAGAACTTCTCTTGCCAAAAAGGCAATTTTGTGTATAAATGGCTCCAATCTGGGAAACCATCCAAAAGAAGCTGTTCAGGTGAAAAACAGTATGATTTACATCCAGGTGCAAAATGTAAACTTAGCAACAGTTTGAAAATGCTAACTAAAGATATAGGGTAGAATTGAGTTAACTAGACAGGTATATCACCTTCCTTCTGGTATGTTAAACATCCTAGAAATGCTTTATTATTATTATTTTTAGATTTATAAGAATGCATCTTCCCTTGAGTTTTGCTTATGCTTTTCATTTTTAAGGAAATGGATATTAGGGTAATGACTCATGCCCCGCAGAATCTAATGGTAAAAAGTATTAGTAGAGTGGAAAAGAGACCTGTCCTGCTTGATCGAAAACAAGAAACACTCCAAGGAGATGCATTCATATACCTGAAGATATAATGCAATTTTCCACTTTCATTTTCACAGCTCTTTATATAATAACTAGGTGTCTTTTATTTATTTCTTTATTTTTAATAGTATAAAAACAAAGCAACAATGTAAATCATCAAAAAACTGAAAATAGAAAGAAGAAAAAGCCCTTGGTTTGTGAAAAAGTTCAAAATAAATCTACCTACAATACTGCCCCTGGATCATTTTAGAAGTTAAAAGGAAAGTATGAACCAATGAAACTATGAAATAATATATTGACTCATAAGTTCTGGGAGGTAGAGGAAATGTTTCTCTCCTTTTCCTTGGATAGTCTAAAGTTCTGATTGCTATCAGCTGTAGCAAGGATTTACTAGAAAAATACAGATGGTAAGAAACCTGAATGGACATCTAATGATTGGAATTCTAGTGCTGAAACAGTTACTCAAAATGGAAACTTAAGAGCTCTGAGGGTTTTCCTGGTGGCTCAGATGGTAAAGAATCGTCCTGCAATGTGGGAGACCTGGGTTGAAAAAGGAAATGGCAAGTCACTCCAGTATTCTTGCCTGGAGAATCCCGTTGACAGAAGAACCCAGTGGGCTACAGTCCATGCAGTCGTAAAGAGTTGGACATGACAGAGTAATGAACACTGCTACCAAGGGTTCTTAATCTCAATTTCTTTATTGTAAAATAATGCTTCAATGACTAACCTTTATTATATGGGAAAAATTATTTTATAAATATGAAACTTTTTACAAAATGAATTTTTAAATAGGTTTTATAAGAATAAAAGGAAAAGCAATTTAAAATTACTTAATGAATAAATATAATGATTTGTACAATGTTATTAGCAAGTATCATTTATATTCCAGGTGCTGTAAAATTTTAGATTCCTATAAAAGGAATTTAATGTTAATGGTTCTAACATGTTAAATGAAATGTGACATAATCTCCTCTAAAAATGAGAATTAAAGATATTAAATGCATGCATTTTTGGTTCTACATGCAATGTTCATTTATTCATTGTACTCAGTCACTCAGTCATGTCTGACTCTTTCCCATCCCATGACTGTAGCCTGAAAAGCTCCTCTCTGCGTGGAATTTCCCAGGAAAGCACTCTGGAGTGGGTTGCCATTTCCTTCTCCAGAGGATCTTAATGATCCAGGGATCAAATGCACATCTCCTGCATTGGCAGGCATATTCTTTGCCATTGAGTCACTTGGGAAGCCTTAAAAATAGTGCTACTGTTTATCTAATAAGTAAGTAATAAAATCAGGCCTTTCTGAAATATAAGGTGGGTTGCTTCTTTCATCGTTAGTCATGCTTAAATTTACATTTTATTTTTGGCACACATTACACTCTATAACATTCCCAGTGGTCACTTACAGTTGTGAGAGTTGGACGAAAAAGAAGGCTGAGCACTGAAGAATTTGATGCCTTTGAGCTGTGGTGCTAGAGAAGGCTCCTGAGAGTTCCTTGGACAGCAAGGAGATCAAACCAGTCAATCTTAAGTGAAATCAACCCTGAATACTCATTGAAAGGACTGATGCTGAAGTTGAAACACCGGTATTTTGGTTATCTGATAGGAACAGCTGACTCATTGGAAAAGTCCCTGATTCTGGGCAAGACTGAGGGCAGAAGGAGAAGAGGGCATCAGAGGATGAGATGGCTGGATGGCATCACCGATGCAATGGATATAAACTTGGGCGAACTTTGGGAGGTGCTGAGGCCTGCAGTGCTGCAGTCCATGGGCTGGCAAAAAGTTGGAAACAACTGGGTGACTGAACAATAACGTCACTGTATGACTTTGGATAACTGTTTGAGTTTCCTCTTCTTCATATATAATAGCATAACATGACATGGAAGATAAAAGTAAGAGAGAAGAATCCAGAAATGAAAGGAAGGTATTTCAAAAATAAATGACTAAGTAGTGGTTAAGACTTTGCCTTCAGTACAGGGGATGCAGGCTCAATCCCTGGTCTAGGAGCTAAGATTCCACATGCTTCACTGCCAAAAAGCTAGAACACAAAGAACAGAAACAATATTATAACAAATTTAATAAAGACTTTAAAAATGCATGTGTTTTGCTAAGTCCCGACTCTATGGCTTGTAGCCTGTCAGACCCCTCTGTCCGTGGGATTCTCCAGGAATGAGTATTGGAATGGTTGTCATAACCTTCTCCAGGGGATCTTCCTGACCCAGGGATCCAACCTGTCTCCTGCATTAAAGGCAAATTCTTTACTCTCTGAGCCACTTGATCATTCCCTTCTACAGGGAAGATTCCTGACCCAGGGATCAAGCTGAGATTTCCTGCATTGCATGCAGATTCTTTACTGTCTGAACCACCAGGGAAGCCACCTTTTAAAATGATCTTTGTCAAAAAATCTTTAAAAAATAAATTAAAAAAATGAGGCACATAGATATTAAATCTATATAAAACTGAAGACATGAGTTTGAAAAACTTGATTAATAATATTTCTTTACAATAATTGATGAGCAGATCCAAAGGGAAAGTTCTGTGATGGAAATCACCTTGTAAATTTGTTTTGTCCTCTCCCAAAAATAATCCTTAATCTGATACTTTTTATATCTGCTCACATTCCAGTGAATTGTTCTGACAAAAATTGACTATTCTCTTGGTTTATTTACTAATTAGTAATTATTTAAATATAGATATGACTTTATTATTTTATCTAAATTACTAATCCTAAAATTTGATCATTTTCACCAGTAATTTTTGTACATTGACCAACTCTATTGCATTTCAAAAACATTGGTTAGATAGCTTCTATAAAGCTCAATAATTAAGATGTGATATTGCTAGAAGAGAAGATTGCAGACCACAGGAATGATATGTGAAGCTTATAGCAGACCTAAATATTTAAGGACACTTGATTTGACAAAATGAATTTACAGGTTAGTGAGTAAAGGAAGACATTTTTAATAAACAGTGCTGGACAAATAACTATATAAATCATGCTTATACAACATGTCCTCAAAAAGAACAGGAAACATAAACTTAAAATATAAATAGATACTACTCAGATCTACCAAAATTTCTTAATTGAAAGACACGCTTAATACTCAGTATTGGTAGAGGTATAAAACAACTGGAATCTTCTTACATGCTGATTAGGGTATAAGTTGGGACAACTGTTTTGGAAATGTCTTGTACTTGACAGCATTTAGAAAAAAACATAATATACATATACCTCATGATTAATCTCCCTGTTTATACAATATATGTACATGTTTTACTAAAAACATGTACACGTGTGTTAATGGAAACATCGTTCATAAGGGGAAAATATAAAATTAACTTAAATATTTATTCATTGCAATGAATTCATATCATGGAATCAAATAAAAACCTGAACCCTGAAACAGCAAACAATAGCTAGGTGAACCTAAAAAAAAAAAAAGGGTATTAGTGAAGTAGGCCAGGCATCAGGTACAGAAATGAACATGGAATATGATCCCATTTAAATAAAGTTAGTAAACAGAAAAATTTGAGTTTAGAAGTCAGAATATTGGTTATTCTCAGATGTGACAACAATTAGAATGGGGCTCAAGGAAGGATGTGATGTTGGTAATGCTGTATGTCTTGATGAAGATGTGAAATTAGAGGCAAGTTCCCCTTGGAACAATACCATAGAGTTGTTCGTTTAACATTTGTTCAAAATATTTCTAAATTGAAAAAAAAAATCTACCAAAATTAACAGTATTTATTTTCTTCTAGTGAGAGATAAAAGGATTCCTTTTAGTTGTTTGTTTGTTTTTTCCTCCTTTTTACAGGTTATGGGCTTTCTCAAAAGTTTAGAGAATGACTTACTATTAATCTGAAACTAAAATACTGTACTAAAAAAAAACTACAAAATTAGAAATTAAAATTGGTGGAGGAGGGAAAGAAGAATGACATAGATATTGTAAAGTAAAGGGTCATTCACTATTTTTATGACCTCATCTTGATAAGTACATATCCCCACATGTGAAATAAAGCTGGACATATCCCAAAATAATATTAAATAAAAATTTATGTGTGCAGTTGCTTTAAAGACTATTTCCTCTTGCTTTTGGGTGTAAGCAAAGTGAAGCCTAATATATATATATATACATGCACGTCAGTTCAGGTCAGTCGCTCAGTCGTGTCCAACTCTTTGCGACCCCATGAATCACAGCATGCCAGGCTGCCCTGTCCATCATCAACTCCCGGAGTTCACTCAGACTCACATCTATCAAGTCAGCGATGCCATCCAGCCATCTCATCCTCGGTCATCCCCTTCTCCTCCTGCCCCCAATCCCTCCCAGCATCAGACTCTTCTCCAGTGAGTCAACTCTTCGCATGAGGTGGCCAAAGTACTGCAGTTTCAGCTTGAGCATCATTCCTTTCAAGGAAATCCCAGGGTAGATCTCCTTCAGAATGGACTGGTTGGATCTCCTTGCAGTCCAAGGGACTCTCAAGAGTCTTCTTCAACACCACAGTTCAAAAGCATCAATTCTACAGCGCTCAGCTTTCTTCACAGTCCAACTCTTACATCCATACATGACCACTGGATAAACCATAGCCTTGACTAGACAGACCTTAGTCGGCAAAGTAATGTCTCTGCTTTTGAATATGCTATCTAGATTGGTCATAACTTTTCTTCCAAGGAGTAAGCGTCTTTTAATTTCATGGCTGCAATCACCATCTGCAGTGATTTTGGAGCCCCCAAAAATGAAGTCTTACACTGATTCTGCTGTTTCTCCGTCTATTTCCCATGAAGTGATGGGACCAGATGCCATGATCTTCGTTTTTGAATGTTGAGCTTTAAGCCAACTTTTTCACTCTCTTCTTTCACTTTCATCAAGAGGCTTTTTAGTTCCTCTTCACTTTCTGCCATAAGGGTGGTATCATCTGCATATCTGAGATTATTGATATTTCTCCCGGCAATCTTGATTCCAGCTTGTGTTTCTTCCAGTCCAGCGTTTCTCATGATGTACTCTGCATATAAGTTAAATAAGCAGGGTGACAATATACAGCCTTGACGTCGCTGGGGTCCTGCCCCGGTGGATCCAGGGAATTCAAAGGGTGGACGGAGTCGGCGAGGAAAACTTATTTGTTTATTAACATAAGATTAGATTAAGAAACAATAGTATAGTAGGAAAATTAAGTAGAGATAGAAGGCTGAATAAGTTGGATTATGTGGAAGACCAATAAATTTCCAGATAAGGAACTTGCACCATCTACATTGGGCCACCAGCGTCCATTTGAATATCGGAGAGTGCCCCGCCTTGGGCTCTCTTAGAAGCCGGGACAAATAAGTAGACATGATGAGCCTCCCTGCTCCAGATGGGAATTCAGCCGGAAAAAGAAAAGAACGACATGGGGAAGCCCAGCATCGGTGCAAGACTCCAAAAACTATTTTTCAAAATCAGCTTATATACCCCAAGTTGTACATAAAGAAATAGAGTTATGCAGGGGCAGCAGTCCTGACCCTCATTGAGACAAGGCTTTCCTTTTACATACCCTCCCATATACAAAAGGTCTCAGGTGGTTTACATTATCTTCTGGCCAAGAGGCTTGTTAACATTTTTATGGCTCTCTGCCTGGATAATTGTCCAGAAAACTCCTTTTCCCTAGAAGTGTTTTTTCTTTACTCTGCATCACCCTCAAAGTACAAAAAAGTTACATTCCTATAGAACAAAGGTGCAGTGGGTTATAACAAAGAAAGTACTTAACTCAAAGATCTAGTGTTGCTAATACCAGGTCTACTACCTGCTTTTCTATATACCAACTATACCTAAAAATAAAAGATATGAAAATTTGGCAGCAGGTATTGGCTTAACAAATGAAAACTTTAATCAATCCTATTCTAATGATTTTGACTCCTCGGAAGCCTCGACATTCCTAGGATGTTTTAAGCTTCCTGTGCGTCCCGCAGTCGGGAGGCCTCAAACAAGGCAGCTGTACGAGTCCTGCAGGCAGGCTAAAAAGCCATCAGAGGGGTTTTGGGATTGAAACACTTGTATTATGCCCAGGAGATTTATTATCTAAAAGCTCTAATTTTTTTCCAAAAAAAGGTGGTGGGGGGACAGTCCCCTGTTAATGACAGAAGAGTAGGTGGAAAACATAACATAGTAAAGCAGGCAGATTCTGGTCTTGGAGGGTGGATGCTTAGGAATTTCCTGGGGGAATCCTTGCGTTTTGTCAGGCTTCTTCCACATGACCTTGTCACAGGTGGGATTCCTCACGCTGGCTCCCGACAACGTACTCCTTTTCCTATTTGGAACCAGTCTATTGTCCCATGTCCAGTTCTAACTGCTGCTTCCTGACCTGCATAGAGATTTCTCAAGAGGCAGGTCAGGTGGCCTGGTATTCCCATCTCTTTCAGAATTTTCCACAGTTTATTGTGATCCACACAGTCAAAGGCTTTGGCATAGTCAATAAAGCAGAAATAGATGTTTCTCTGGAACTCTCTCGCTTTTCCCATGATCCAGCAGATGCTGGCAATTTGATCTCTGGTTACTCTGCCTTTATATATATATATATACACACACATACATACACACACACACACATATACATATATATATATATTTTATAATATTGCCATCAGGAAAAAACCTATGGTTTTTAACTGAAGTATGTATGAGATAACTGGTAAATTGAATCTGGGACAGAACTAAAAAGTATCAGGAAATGTCACATAAACATTCTCTGGTTTCAGGTTATTTTGTTGTTGTCATTGTTGAACACACATAAGAAATTTAAATGCAGTATAGATAAGGTGGGTTTGGGGAACAAATATGACTAGTTATCTGACTCTACAAAAGCTACAAAACATTTTTCCTCAGGTCAAAAGTTGAAAATAAATACATTTGATATTAACTTATTTTATAACCTTAGTAGATATTCAACGTAGGAAAATGTTGAAAGACACTGGAAGATAAAAATACGTTTAGGCCAGTAAAATACATTAATTTACTTGTTATTCATTTAAATATGCTCTTATAGTCATTTGCAAACATTAAGTTTATATCTGAAAAATTAAGGTAATGTTCCATGCCAATTGCGACCCATAAATTCTGTCTGTCCTTTCTCTAGATGCTGACGTCCTCCATCTGCCCTTTGGCTATTTGTTACTTTGTGGAACATTTATTTTTGTTTCCATAAACGCTTTAAATAAAAAGCCATTTAATCCAGTCATCTGAAGCATAACATATGCTTTTTCAGGGTTATCAAAATATCTTACTCTTCTTTTAAAGGATCTTAACTATGCAATTCTACTTTTGGGCTTTCTTCCAAACAAGACTAAAATAGAATTGCAGTTGCACAATAAACAAGAGTTGCTAATTGCCACTTTTGTAGAATTCCTTACAAAAAAAAGGAATATCACTTCAAATTGTGTTTTGATGGAACTTTTTCCTCTCTATTCATCTTGTTTCTGATAACTCAGGACTATTTTTTGCACTTGTGCATTTGAATTTTGCCTATGTTTTGAAAGATAAGTTTCTTTTGTTTAATTTTCTCTTCACTAAATGCATTTTCTGCTTTTCTATTTTAGAGTTAGAGTTGTAGTAATTTTCAAACTTTGTAATTTATCTTTACAACATTATGCTTACATGTTCATCTACAAGTTGAAACTAAGATTCTTAAAAGTAATCATCAAAACAAATGATTTTAATATTGTAGTCAATAGAGTTTATACTTAAAATTATTTATTAGTGTGTTGATGTTGCATAGTGTTTTATTTACAGACACCCCTCTAGACTCCTATGTCCTTAACTTTGAGATAAAATATCATCTTTTAAAAATGTCAAATTGCTAATGATTAAAATAAAACTCCCAATAGGAGAATATGAATGGCTCCCAACTTATTTTATCTAATTATCCTATTATGAGCTATGCTTTCTATGTGATAGCTTATTTTTCTCCTCTGGAAAAATAACATATATGAAATTGATTATATATTAAAAGTATGGGAAAGAATGATTATTAGAGAAATCATTTGACCATGGCTCTGTTATCTACTTCAACTGATTTTTTCTTAAGAACACTATGAAATAAATTTATACTATATATATGGCAGCTACTTAACATCTCCCAAACAAATCTCTCAAACAAATTTCTTCCACTAGCTTTCCCAAGATACAGAATTCTTTATAGGTTGCTGAACAACCAAGCTGTCAACATTGAGTCAACTGAAAAGTCTTTATAATATTGTTCCTTCCCTAGTAACAACCGCTTTCATCCTCTCATCTTTTGGTCACTCATGTTTTATATCTAAATTTATGCATTGAGTTCAGTACTACTTCATTCCTTAACTAGGTAAAACTCCTTTCTTATATGTTTTCATATTTCCCCAGTGTAGTAAGTAGAACCTGTCATAATTGAAAAAAAAAAAAAAAGTGAAGTCACTCAGTTGTGTCCAACTCTTTGTGACACAGTGGACTGTAGCCTACCAGGCTACTATGTCCATGGGATTCTCCAGGCAATAATATTGGAGTGAGTTACAATTTCTTTCTCCAGGGGAACTTCCCAACCCAGGGATCAAACCCCAGTCTCCCGTATTGCAGGCAGATGCTTTACCCTCTGAGCCACCAGGGAAGCCATAATTGAAATAACATCTTAATTTTAGGACTGTCCCAGTGTACTGAAGTCTTCTTTAGGTGGAATATTTATTTACATTTCTAAGAACTAGAAATTCTGTTGTATATCTATCTATCTATCATGATTATTAATAGCTCAGTTCAGTTCAGTCAGTTCAGTCACTCAGTCGTGCCCAACTCTTTGCGACCCCATGAACTGCAGCACACCAGGCATCCCTGTCCATCACCAACTCCCAGAGTCCACCCAAACCCATGTCCATCGAGTCAGTGATGCCATCCAACCATCTCATTCTCTGTTGTCCCCTTCTCCTCCTGCCCTCAATCTTTCCCAGCATCAGGGTCTTTTCAAACGAGTCAGCTCTTTGCATCAGGTGGCCAAAGCATTGAAGTTTCAGCTTCAACATCCGTCCTTCCAATGAACACCCAGGACTGATCTCCTTTAGGATGGACTGGTTGGATCTCCTTGCAGTTCAAGGGACTCTCAAGAGTCTTCTCCAACACCACAGTTCAAAAGCGTCAATTCTTCAGTGCTCAGCTTTCTTCCCAGTCCAACTCTCACATCCATATATGACCGCTGGAAAAACCATAGCCTTGGATAGACGGACCTTTGTTGGTAAAGTAATGTCTCTGCTTTTGAATATGCTATCTAGGTTGGTCATAACTTTCCTTCCAAGGAATAAGCTTCTTTTAATTTCATGGCTGCAATCACCATCTGAAGTGATTTTGGAGCCAGAAAAATAGATAAAAATCTATGAAAAAAAACTATAAAAATATCTAAATAATCTATAAAAATAGATAAATCTATGAAGTAAAAGACTAGTATTTTATGTGAGCTTTTCAGTGGTGGAGGGATTCTAGACAGAAAAACAAGTGAGAGAATTTTCATAACTAAGAGTTTGTAACTAACATCAGATTATAGATATTTGAAAGAACATTAAGAGAAGGGCTTCCCTGGTCGCTCAGATGGTAAAGAATCTGCTTGCAATTCACAAGACCCAGGTTCGATCCCTGGGTGAGGAAGATCACCTGGAGAAGGGAGTGGCAATCCATTCTGGTATTCATGCCTGGAGAATCCCATGGACAGAAGAGTCTGGTGGGCTACAGTCCATGGGGTCACAAAGAGTTGGACACGACTGAGTGATTAACACACACACACACTAAGAGGAGAAATCAAAATTTTGAGACAACTCAAATCAAAATTGACTTGAGACATATTTGGATAAACAGTGTTTTGAATTAAGAGGTGGACCTTATTTGCAGCCCAGCAAGAAGACCACTGCTAGCAATATGTAGGCCAAGGTCTGCTTGATCAGCTCTAGGAAGCTATCTGGGGATCTTGATTTTTGAAAGTAGCATGCGAGCATGTATATTAAGTTGCTTCAGGCATGTCCAACTTTTTGTGACACTATGAACTGTAACCCTCCTGGATCCTCTGTCCATGGGATTCTCCAGGCAAGAGTACTAGAGTGGGTTGCCATGCCCTTCTCCAGGAAATAATCTGGACTCAGGGATAGAAGCCACATCTCTCACATCTCCTGCACTGGCAGGTGAATTCTTTACCACTAGTGCTACCTGGGAAGTCTGAAAGTTGCATGACTGGTAACTAATTCCATTTTAAGCCAGAGAGGCAAGTCCAGAGACTGGCTTACAGTTTCAGTAAAGAAAGCATGTTGGAGGTTGGATTTGAATGTGCCAATACCTCTGCTGCCTGTAAGAAAAGTCTATGGCATTGCTTCTGGTTTCACAAAATCTAGCCAGTACTTTCACTTCAGAGGCAATTTTCCTGACATATGCCACATGCTAAGATAAAACCATGAAGTAAGGCAATGAATTGCAGGTTGATATAAATACAAACAGCTGTTATAAGATATAAAGAGTTAGACTGTTTAACAGAAGAGTGAGAAATTGTTTGAAAGCTAAAATAGGCAAAAAGGAGAGCTTACTTTAACACAGCCCATGACACAGGTGAAGTGTGAGAGAATATAAAGATCTCTGAGAATCCTGCTGATATTAATATAATGTTAAATAGTTCTAAAGACCTTATAGCAATTGCACTGACTTTTAAGTCAATTTAAGAGCAATTGACTTTAAGTCAAAATTTCAACTCTTTGTTTTTTATGTATTTAAAGAAGGAATCAAAGCAATTGCCAACTAAGAGATCATTATAATTCATTTTAGATTAAGGCTTGGGATGTAGTTTCATTGTCCTTAAAAGGAATAAACTTTTTTTGCTGACAAGAAAAAAAAAAAAGTTTGTAGTAAAGTGATGATGATGATGAAAGGATAAAGGGAAAGTCGCTCAGTCATGTCCAGCTCTTTGCTACCGCATGGACTATACAGTCCATGGAATATTCCAGGCCAGAATACTGGAATGAGCAGCCGCTCCCTTCTCAGGGATCTTCCCAACGCAGGGATCCAACCCATGTCTCTCTATTGCAGGTAGATTCTTTACCATAAAAGAACACTATGTTTTGTTTTGTTTTGTTTTGTTTTGTTTTGCTTAAAACTCACAAGTAATTCAAATATCTAAATACTATTCTCCATGTCCTTATTTATGTGAAGAAAATTATTCAGCTTTTATCTATAGAAACAGAATAGTTACTTAGAATTGATGGTAAATACTGTCTTAGAGCAATGCATGGAATTTATTCAAATTAAAGTACATTAATTATGGAAAGTACAATCAGGAGGCAGTCCTAAGATGGCGGAGGAATAGAACGGGGAGACCACTTTCTCCCCTACAAATTCATCAAAAGAACATTTGAACGCTGAGTAAATTCCACAAAACAACTTCTGAATGCCAGCAGAGGACATCAGGCACCCAGAAAAGCAGCCCATTGTCTTCAAAAGGAGGTAGGAAAAAAAATAAAAGACAAAAAGAGAGACAAAAGAGGTAGGGATGGAGCTCTGTCCTGGGAAGGGAGTCTTAAAAAAGAGAGAAGTTTCCAAACACCAGAAAACACTCTCACTGCAGAGTCTGTGGCGAGCCTTGGAACCGCAGAGCGCAACATAACCGGGAGGAAAAATAAATAAATAATTAAAACCCACAGATTACCTGCCTAATAGTAACTCCCCTAGTGGAGAAGCAGTGCAAACATCTGCATCCGCCACTAGCTAGTGGGGGCTGGGTAGGGAGGCGCGGACTGCATTGCTTAGAGTAAGGACCAGGCCTGAATGCCCTGAGGGCAATCTGAAGGAACTAACTTGGGATAGCAAATCAGACCGTGAGATAGCTACCATGTGAAAACCCCTAACCTAAGACACTGTCTTATGCAAAGATGGGCTTGATAAAGGACTGAAATGGTATGGACCTAACAGAAGCAGATATTAAGAAGAGGGGGCAAGAATACACAGAAGAACTGTACAAAAAAGATCTTCACGACCCAGATAATCACGATGGTGTGATCACTCACCTAGAGCCAGACATCCTGGAATGTGAAGTCAAGTGGACCTTAGAAAGCATCACTACAAACAAAGCTAGCAGAGGTGATGGAATTCCAGTTGAGCTATTTCAAATCCAGGAAGGTGATGCTGTGAAAGTGCTGCACTCAGTATGGCAGCAAATTTGGAAAACTCAGCAGTGGCTGCAGGACTGGAAAAGGTCAGTTTTCATTCCAATTCCAAAGAAAGGCAATGCCAAAGAATGCTCGAACTACCGCACAATTGCACTCATCTCACATGCTAGTAAAGTAATGCTCAAAATTCTCCAAGCCAAGTTTCAGCAATATGTGAACTGTGAACTCCCTGATGTTCAAGCTGGTTTTAGAAAAGGCAGAAGAACCAGAGATCAAATTGCCAATATCTGCTGGATCATGGGAAAAGTGAGAGAGTTCCAGAAAAACATCTATTTCTGCTTTATTGACTATGCCAAAGCCTTTGACTGTGTGGACCACAATAAACCGTGGAAAATTCTGAAAGAGATGGGAATACCAGACCACCTGACCAGCCTCTTGAGAAACCTATGTGCAGGTCAGGAAGCAACTGTTAGAACTGAATATGGAACAACAGACTGGTTCCAAATAGAAAAGGAGTACATCAAGGCTGTATACTGTCACCTTGCTTATGTAACTTATATGCAGAATACATCATGACAAATGCTGGGCTAAAAGAAGTACAAGCTGGAGTCAAGATTGCTGGGAGAAATATCAATAATCTCAGATATGCAGATGACACCACCCTTATGGCAGAAAGTGAAGAGGAACTAAAAAGCCTCTTGATGAAAGTGAAAGAGAGTGAAAACGTTGGCTTAAAGCTCAACATTCAGAAAACAAAGATCATGGCTTCTGGTCCCATCACTTCATGGCAAATAGATGGGGAAACAGTGTCAGACTTCATTTTTTGCGGCTCCAAAATCACTGCAGATGATGACTGCAACCATGAAATAAAAAGACTTCTTGGAAGGACAGTTATGGCCAACCTAGATAGCATATTCAAAAGCAGAGATATTACTTTGCAACAAAGGTCCATCTAGTCAAGGCTATGGTTTTTCCAGTGGTCATGTATGGATGTGAGAGTTGGACTGTGAAGAAAACTGAGTGCTGAATAATTGATGCTTTTGAACTGTGGTGTTGGAGAAGACTCTTGAGAGTCCCTTGGACTGCAAGGATTTCCAACCAGTCCATTCTAAAGGAGATCAGTCCTGGGTGTTCTTTGGAAGGAATGATGCTAAAGCTGAAACTCCAATGCTTTGGCCACCTCATGCGAAGAGTTGACTCATTGGAAAAGACTCTGATGCTGGGAGGGATTGGGGGCAGGAGGAGAAGGGGACGACAGAGGGTGAGATGGCTGGATGGCCTCAACGACTCCATGGACAAGAGTTTGGGTATACTCTGGGAGGTGGTGTTGCACAGGGAGGCCTGGCATGCTGCAATTCATGGGGTCGCAAAGAGTCAGACACGACTGTGCGACTGAACTGAATTGAACTGAAGAAACTTTCAGGCCAGCTTATAGAACAAAGGACTGAGCAGAGCTTGCCAGCTGCAGACCCATCCCAGCTACCGGCCCATCCCCCAACTCTGGTGACTGGCAGGTGAGGTCAGCCAGAACCGGAAGGGGGCAGTCGCGGCCCCAGAGAAGCATCATCTACCAATCTGTAAGCAGGCTTCGTTGCTAACCAATTCTTGGGATTCTGGACAGTCAACATCCACCTGGGAAGGTGCACTGCTTGTACACCCAGAAAACCGAGCGGCAGGAACAGGGGAGGTGATAAGTTGCAGCAACCGCATATGCCAAACACCTGATCGCCTGAGCTGCTTGGACCTGGGAAGGGCACAAAACGCAGGCCCAACCTAGTGTGCGCCTCTGAGGACTACCCGAGTACTTGAACCTGAGCAGCTTAGACCTGGGATGTGCATACAACCTAGGGCCAGCCTCAGACAGGTTCCGTCAGAGCAACCTACGGTGTAAGCAGTGTTGATAGGGAAAGCACACACGCTGTGAGCGGGAGCAAACCCAGTGTGACTGAGACACTGCAAGCACATGCCAGTGTTATTTGTTTGCAGCATCCCTCCCTCCCCACAGCACGACTGAACAAGTGAGCCTAAAAAAGTGTCCACCACCGCCCCTTTGAGCCAGGGCGGAAATTAGACATTGAAGGAAGAGACCAGTAAACAGAAGAAGCTAAAACAGAGAGAACCTCCTTGGAAGGTACAATATATTAAAACCCTATAGTTAGTACTGACTACATAGGAAGGGGCCTATCAATCTTGGGAAATAAAAGCCAGATCAAGGAACTATCTAAAAATGAACTGACCCCACACTGCTCACAACAACACCAGAGAAAGTCCTAGATATATTTTTACTATTTTTCTTTAATTTTTAAATCTTCTATTACTCCTTTAATTTTCATTTTTATAACCTATCATTACTTTGCAAAATAAAGAGAGACCTTATTTTTTAAAGCAAACTTCATATATATATATTTTATAATTTTTGTGACTTTTTTTTCTTTAATATTGTATTTTTGAAAATCCAACCTCTACTCTAGATTTTTAATCTTTGCTTTTTTGGTATTTGTTGTCAATTTTGTACCTTTAAGAACCCAAACTTCAGTACCCATTTTTACTTGGAAGTGAGATTACTGGCTTGACTGCTCTCTCCTCCTTTGGACTCTCCTTTTTCTCCACCAGGTCGCCTCTATCTCCTCCTTCCTTCTCTTCTCTACCCATCTCTGTGAATCTCTTTGTGTGTTCCAGAAGGTGGAGGAACTGAGGGAACTGATTACTGACTGGATTTGTCTTTCTCCTTTTGATTCCCCCTTTATCTTCCTGGCCACCTCTGTCTAATTCCTCCCTCTTCTCTTCTCCATGTAACTCTGAACATCTCTGGGTGTCCCTCACTGTGGAGAAACATTTCATCTTCAACCTAGATGTTTTATCAATGGTGCTGTATAGATGGAGAAGTTTTGAGGCTACTGTAAAAATAAGACTGAAAACCAGAAGCAGGAGGCTTAAGTCCAAATCCTGAGAACACCAGAGTACTCCTGACTCCAGGGAACATTAATCGACAGAGCTCATCAAATGCCTCCATACTTATGCTGAAACCAAGCAACATCCAAGGGCCAACAAGTTTCAGAGCAAGACATACCACGCAAATTCTCCAGCAACACAGGAACATAGCCCTAAGCTTCAGTAAACAGGCTGCCCAAAGTCACTCCAAACCCATTGATATCTCATAATTAATTACTGGACACTTCATTGCACTTCAGAGAGAAGAAATCCAGCTCCACCCACCAGAACACCGATAGGAAAATGGCTTACCTAACCAGGAAACCTTGACAAGCCACCCAAAAAACAACCCTACCCACAGCAAGAAAAATACAATCAATCTGAGATCATTAACAAATTAATTTTAAAAGCCCCTCTAGGGTCAAAGGCTATTTATCTAACTTTGAAGTATTCCTATATTGTTTAAATCAATTATATACGAATACACATCTGAGACATTGTAGGTCTGGTTCCAGATATTGCAATAAAGCAAATATCACAAGAAAGCAATCCCACAAATATTTTTATTTTCTAGTGTATATAAAAATAATGTTACACTACTGCAATCTACTAAGTGCGCAATAATCAGTTTAGTACTCAGTCATGTCCGACTCTTTGCGACCCCATGAATCGCAGCACGCCAGGCCTCCCTATCCATCACCATCTCCCGGAGTTCACTCAGACTCACGTCCATCGAGTCAGTGATGCCATCCAGCCATCTCATCCTCTGCTGTCCCCTTCTCCTCCTGCCCCCAATCCCTCCCAACATCAGACTCTTTTCCAATGAGCCAACCCTTCGCATGAGGTGGCCAATGTACTGGAGTTTCAGCTTTAGCATCATTCCTTCCAAAGAAATCCCAGGGTTGATCTCCTTCAGAATGGACTGGTTGGATCTCCTTGCAGTTCAAGGGACTCTCAAGAGTCTTCTCCAACACCACAGTTCAAAAGCATCAATTCCTTAGCACTCAGCCTTCTTCACAGTCCAACGCTCACATCCATACATTACCACTGGAAAAACCATAGCCTTGACTAGATGGACCTCAGTCGGCAAAGTAATGTCTCTGCTTTAGAATATGCTATCTAGGTTAGTGATAACTTTTCTTCCAAGGAGTAAGCGTATTTAATTTCATGGCTGCAGTCACCATCTGCAGTGAGTTTGGAGGCCAAAAAAATAGTCTGACACCGTTTCCACTTTTTCTCCATCTATTTCCCATGAAGTGATGGGACCAGATGCCATGATCTTCGTTTTCTGAATGTTGAGCTTTAAGCTAACTTTTTCACTCTCCTCTTTCACTTTCATCAAGAGGCTTTTGAGTTCCTCTTCACTTTCTGCCATAAGGGTGGTGTCATCTGCATATCTGAGGTTATTGATATTTCTCCCAGCAATCTTGATTCCAGCTTGTGTTTCTTCCAGTCCAGCGTTTCTCATGATGTACTCTGCATATAAGTTAAGAAATACTTAATTGCTAAAAAGTGCTAACTATCATCTCAGCCTTTAATGAGTTATAGGAGTAACAGCAAAAATCACAGATTACCATGATAAATATAACAAAAAATGACAGCAATAGACTTGTTTGCTGCAAGATTGGCATGAGCCTTCAATTTGTAAAAAAAAAAAAAAAAGCTGAAAAATGCAATAAACAAAGAGCAATAAAATGAAGTATCCTTGTAATTATAAAATCAAAAAATCCAGAAAAATAATTTTAGTAGTTAGATTCCTACTGGAACAACAACAGTGACAGAAAATTGCTTAAATACAAGTATCATATTTAAATAGTTTTAAATATTTCCTATGTCAATGAGGTACACAATTTTATGGGAAAATAGAAATAGACTTTGGGGAAATAGAAAACTATTTAAAGATAATATTTAAAATATTTGTTCAAAACTTTGTTCACACATTTAACAGATTTCTAACTTCATTATAAAAGTTTTGTGCGTGTGAGTGCTGAGTCACTATGTGTGTGATTGTATGCTAATTCGCTTCAGTTGTGTCCAGACTCTTTGCAACCTCATGGCTTGTACCCCTCCAGGCTCCTCTGTCCATGGGATTCTTCAGGCAAGAATACTGGAGTGGGCTGTTGTGCCCTCCTCCAGGGGTTTTCCTGATCCAGGGATGGAACCCTCATCTCTACCTCTCTTGCATTTGCAGGTGGGGTCTTAACAACTAGCGCCACCTGGGAAACCCATAAATATTGATACCCCCAGAAAGACAGAGGGACTAATATAATGAACCTACAGCACCCATCATGCATCTTCAAAAATTATTGATATTCTGCAACTCCATATCCTCTCTCTATTCACAGTATTGAAATGAAACATTACAGACCTCACATTCTTTTGCAAATAATAACATTCATATGTGTTCCTAGCATACATTTTAAAAATGTAAGCACAATAAATTATCAACAAAATAGATAATAATTCTTTAATATTATCAAATACCCATTTGCTTTTCAACTTTGCAAAATATATTGAAATTGCTTTTACAAAAATTGAGCCATTTGAATCAAGATCCAAATAAATTCTGGAAAACACATACCTTATATTTGGTTGATATAGCTAAAGCTTCATCTAACATGTAACCATTTATTCTGTTTTCCTTTTTGGAAAATTTCTCACATTCTGCCTATAGTTGCATGCTTCCTGATTTGTTTCTTAAAATGATATGTTTAGCTGTATGATTGACTTATTTATTTAAATACTCCCAAAGTATCTCAAAATCAGTATGGCTAATGAAAGACCCTATGATAATAGTGACACCAATTCTATTTCTAGCGTTTATCTTTTCTTTCTCTGTAAATAGTGCCATCCACTCTTTCTATGGAAAAACTTGAGTTATCTAGGTGAGAAGGCAGGAATGGGTTGGCTTTTTATACTCCAGGGGATCTGCCCCACGTAGGGATCACATTATCATCTCTTTTGTCTCCAGCATGGCAAGAAGATTCTTTGCCACTAGCACCACCTGAGAATCCCCTTAGAATTATCATGAATGCTACATAAAGTTCCTTGGAGGACTCTGCTTCCTCTGAGACCATCTTCAGCAGAGAAATTTTCTTGTGAAACAATTCATGAACCATTTGATTAAAATGGGAGATAATACATTTTGAAGAAGGAATAAGCTTTTAGAAATAACATTTTTCTGCTGTCACATAAATTTTTTCCCCACATCCCCAAGAACTGGTATGTCATTCAGTGTCTAACTCTCCATCCTTGGTTCTTCATCACTTGACAAGATTTAATGTCCCTATGTATTAGTTTTGAACCATTAAATTTATTCAGTTCCTTGACTTTCTCAACTTCAAACTCTTACATAGAAGTTCAAATATTTATAGCTGTAGTCTTAGCATAAATCTTGTTAAAACACTAACTGACTTGACGATGAAAATCTTTAATTCAAATAGCATAATCAGGGATAACTACCTGTGTGTGCATTTTTTAATAACCTTAGATTTCTAACACACATGCTACTACTGCATTTGTATGTGGGTTTATTAAAATATTATCTCATGTTTACTTTTTTCCCTAAAATCTTTTAACTGTCTTTGACCTCATTTCCTATTCTTTTTCTACGTGTATCTTTACTATATGGATTATTACACAGAATATATGATAAGGTTTCCCCAATAAACATATCAAAAAATAATAGCAGTGGCTTAAGCAAGACATATGTTTATTGATTTAGCACAGGGTTGTCAAGTTATAGTCAAAGGGCCAATTCAGTTGGAAAGTTGTTTTGCACACTGCCATCCAGGAAGGAGAAAATATTTGAATAAAAATAAACAATAATAAAAATAAAAACAAAATTCTATCATAGGCTGACTATATCTTTATTACCTTCTGAGAATAACTTGTACTATAACATCTCCATAATATTGTTCAATTATATATTTATATGTTTGTATATTTCTGTATTCTATCTTGCAGTTATTAAAGAATTAAAGTGAGGATTGTCTTTTTCCCCACATCGCTAATTTCTAACAGCATTCTTAAAAATAGTAGACACTAAATAGATATCAGTTAGACGAATCAAGGAATTAGTAAATTGTGAATAAATGCATGAATTGTGTAATTCCTTTTTGAAAGTTTCTAAGCTTAATATTCATTTAACATGGCAGCTTTATTTTCATTTATTGCATTTATTATTAAGATGTAGTGAAATTCTACATCATTTCACAGATACTAAAATGCTATGATATACATTGTATATATTTATGAATGAATATTTACTTAATAATTTACTAGTAATTGATACTTTCTGTATTTTTAATTTTCAAAGATCAGAGAGGAGCAGGTTGTCAGGAGCCACATTAGGCATTACTGACAAAATGGAGGAACGCTCCCAGGCCTCCTCTCCTCATCGGCAGGCAGGGTCCCAGGATGAAGGAGTTAGGCCTTGTAATTCTAACTTGTCTTTTCCTCTCCTCAGCTGAGTTGACTGAAAAGGAATATTAAGGTGCTTATTGTTCTTGAGAGGAGCATGAGAAGGCACAAAGCCTTCTGCAGCTGTGCTCAGAGAATAATTCATAAAATTAATCATTGACATTTGTTTAAGGACTTTTTTTTACAAAAGAGTGTTCCAGGATGAGCACATAGGCCGTAGCTTGAGGCCATGGGAGGAATTGCTATCTGGAGCCTATTTGTGAGGAGAATGTTTATGGCAAAGGAGTTTACTGAATTTAGGGCTTAGAAATAATTAAAATAGTTAGAAGTTAAAGATTTAAGGAATGTTGTAAAGTTAGCATATTTTACTATAGCTTATAGAAGTTAGGAATTTTTAGAGACACTATAGCTAGAAGCCTTTTTAAGAGATAGTGAGCTCAGGATGTTAGGGGCAAACAGGATTTAGGAAGATAAGTAGTAAACTGAGGAATGTAGCATGAGTTACAATGTAATCACAAGTTAACTATAGGACATATTAGAGGAGGTAGATAATAGATGATAAGGCTGATTCTGAGAGAATCACTGAAGCAGGAACTCTGTTTGAAGAGCAACAATGATTTATGGAGATAATAAATCTGGGAGAGGGGGAATTAAAAATGTCAAACCTCTGACCTAATGTTTTTGAAAAAGTATAAAAGAGAATCTTAAACTTGAAATAAATAGGCAGTCCAAAAGACAACTGAGAGACTGTCTCATTCACTGACACCATTCATCTCTTCAGGTTGAATCCCTGGCTGCTGGAGCTGGACTCTCACAGCAGGTAAAAATATGTGAAATGGTCAAAAGATATAAACTTCCAGTTATAATATAAACAAGTCCTGAGGAAGTGATGCATACAGTATGGTGAGTTAACAATATTGCATTGTATATTTGAAAGTTGCTGAAAGTGTAGTTTTTGAAAGAGTTATCCTGGTGATTATTTTGTAATATATATATATTTTCCATCATTTTGTATACCTAAAGCCAATATGTCAAGTATATCTTAATTCAAAGAGTACTTAAAAGCTATTTGTGCATATACTCTGGTGAAAATTATATAATATATGTAAATGTTCAGAATTTATGCATATATTTAATACTAAATACAATTTTCTATGTTGATTTTTAATAGGTTATGAAATGTTATTATTCTACTAATAATATATAAAAAAATCACCTATAACAGAACTGCAATAGCATGAACTGTTAGAAAGTGTAGACCTTGTCAAGTACTCATGATTGAAACAACTGAAAATCAGAAAGATGTTAGAAATGTGCTGTTTGAAAAAGAAATCACTAGCCACGACTTCCCCTTCAAAGCTTTTTTTTAGTTTAAATTTGTTAATTGATTTTAGATAAATTAAAACTTCAGTTTTCTAAGTCATACTAACCACATCCTATGTGCTAAATAGCCTTGAAAGTCTCAGGTCAGTTCAGTTGCTCAGTCATGTCTGACTCCTTGTGATCCCATGGACTGCAGTATGCCAGGCCTCCCTGTCCATCACCAACTCCCAAGTTTACTCAAACTCATCTCCATCAAGTCAGTGATGCCATCCAATCATCTCATCCTCTGTTGTCCCCTTCTCCTCCTGCCCTCAATCTTCCCAGCATCAGGGTCTTTTCAAATAAGTCAGTTTTTCACATCAAGTGGCCAAAGTATTGGAGTTTCAGCTTCAGCATCAGTCCTTCCAGTGAATACTCAGGACTGATTTCCTTTAGGATGGAATGGTTGGATGTCCTTGAGAGATCTCCAAGGGACCCTCAAGAGTCTTCTCCAACATCACAGTTCAAAAGCATCATTTCTTCGGTGCTTAGCTTTCTTTATAGTCCAACTCTCACACCCATACATGACCACTGGAAAAATCATAGTCTCGACTAGATGGATCTTTGTTGGCAAAGTAATGTCTCTGCTTTTTAATGTGCTGTTGGTTATAACTTTTCTTCCAAGGAGTAAGCATCTTTTAATTTCATGCTGCAGTCACCATCTGCAGTGATTTTGGAGCCCAAAAATACAAAGTCTGCCACTATTTCCACTGTTTCTCCATCTATTTGCCATGAAGTGATGGGACCAGATGCCATGATCTTTGTTTTCTGGATGTTGAGCTTTAAGCCAACTTTTTCACTCTCCTCCTTCATTTTCATCAAGAGGCTCTTTAGTTCTTCTTCACTTTCTGCCATAAAGGTAGTGTGATCTGCATATCTGAGGCTATTGATATTTCTCCTGGTAATCTTGATCCCAGCTTGTGCTTCACCCAGCCTAGCATTTCTCATGATGTACTCTGCATATAAGTTAAATAAGCAGGGTGACAGTATACAGCCTTGACGTACTCCTTTTCCATTTGGAACCAGTCTGCTGTTCCATGTTCAGTTCTATTGTTTCCTGACTTGCATACAGATTTCTCAAAAGGCAGGTCAGGTGGTTTGGTACTCCCATCTCTTTCAGAATTTTCCAGTTTGTTGTGATCCACACAGTCAAAGGCTTTGGTATAGTCAATGAAGCAGAAATTGATATTTTTCTGGAACTCTCTTGCTTTTTCCATGATCCAACAGATGTTGGCAATTTGATATCTGGTTCCTGTGCCTTTTCTAAAGTTAGCTTGACTCTCTGGAAGTTCACGGTTCAGGTACTGTTGAAGCCTTGCTTGGGGAATTTTGAGCATTACTTTGCTAGCGTGAGAGATGAGTGCAATTGTGCAGTAGTTTGAGCATTCTTTGGCATTTCCTTTCTTAGGGACTGGAATGAAAACTCACCTTTTCCAGTCCTGTGGATACTGCTGAGTTTTCCAAATTTGCTGGCATACTTAGTTCAGCACTTTCACAGCATTATCTTTTAGGTTGTGAAAAAGCTCAAATGGAATTCCATCACCTCCACTAACTTACACGTCTAGTGACTACCATGTCATAAGAACATATATAAAACATTCCCATCATCACCAAAAATTCTGTAGGAAAGCACTGTCTAGAGTCCAAGGTACTCCACAGGAAAAAATTATTGGAGGATGTGGGAAAGTGTCTGTATATTCTTGCCCAGAGAGTCCCATGAAGAGAGGAGCCTGGTGGACTACACTTCTTGGGATCACAATAGTCGGAAAGGACTGAACTACTAAGCATACATATGTGGGAAAGTTTCTGTACACATAGTGAGTCTTCTTTTTTTCCAGGTTGAAGATCAACAAAGTATTCGGAGAAGGCTGAACCTTCTCCATTGCCAGTATTTGCATGGTCTGCAAGATAAGAAAGATATTTCAGCAAAGAGGGGGTCCTTCCTTTTAAATGGCACATGGAAATTATTTGAATTTCAAATATCAGGGTTGATGAATTTTTGCTTATTAAAACATAGCCACTCACATGTATTTAAATATTGCTTTTCCTGGGATATAAACATCATAGTTGAGTAATTGTGACTGAAACCTGAAGTCCTCTCTCTCAAAATATTTGGGGGTCAGGATAAAGGGAAAAGCAGAATGAAGAGAAATAGGAGGTAGAAGAGCTGGAACCAGGTAAGTAGTAGTACCCAATAGATTTTCATATTTCATCTGTTATCTTACATTTACATTATCTCCAGAAATGAGTTATTCACACTGCATTTTCATAATAATATCCAAAATACTGATGATTTTTATAAATATGTTTCTTTTACAAAGTGAGAATTGGGAGGATTTGGGGAAAATTTTTTTAAATCCAATCAATAAAATGGTTTATTCAGCTATTTGAAAAACTACTTTTGTTATATTGTCAAATATTAATAAAGAAAAAAAGGGTGAAGGGGATCAATTGTATGGTGCTGTGCCATGTCCTTAGTTTCTGACTCTTTGCAACCCCATGGACTATAGCCTGCCAGGATCTTTTCTCCATGAAGATCCTTCAGACAAGAACACCAGAGTGGGTTTTCAGGCTCTCCTCCAGGGGATATTCCCAACCTAGGGATTGAACCTAGGTTTCCCACACTGCAGGTGGATTCTTTACTAGCTGAGCTACCAGGGAAGTGCCAATTATATGGCCGTTGTTGTTAGTCACTCAGTTGTATCCAATTCTTGGCGACCCCATGGACTATAGCCTACCAGGCTTTCCTGTCCAGGGGATCCTCCAGGCAGGAAACTGGAGTGTGTTGCCATCTCCTGCTCCAATTTGTACAGTAGTGGAAGATAATTAGACTATTGTTGGTGATCATTTTGTAGTGTAAACAGATGTTGAATTAAAACGTTGTACACGTGAAGTATATAATGTCATATGTCAATTTAACTTCAACTTAAAAATAAAAGAGAGCAGGAAATTTTATATATATATATATATATATATATATATATATATATATATATATATATATATATATATATATATATATATATACATATAACACATGACTGCAGCCTTGAAATTAAAAGATGCTTGCCCCTTGAAAGAAAAACTATGACAAACTTACCACACCAAAAAGCAGAGACATTACTTTGCTGATGAAGATCTGTCTAGTAAAAGGTATGGTTTTTCCAGTAGTCATGTATGGATGTGAGAGTTAGACTGTAAAGAAAGCTGAGTGCTGAAGAATTGATGCTTTTAAGCTGTGGTGTTGGAGAAGAGTCTGGAGAGTCCCTCGGACAGCAAGGAGATCAAACGAGTCAATCCTAAAGGAAATCAACCCTGAATATTTATTGGAAGGACTGATGCTGAAGTAGAAACTCCAATACTTTGCTCACCTGACCGGAAGAGCTGACTCATTAGAAAATACACTGATGCTGGGAAATATTGAAGGCAAGAGGAGAAGGGAACAACAGAGGACAAGATGGTCAGTTGGCATCAGCAACTCAATGGACGTGAGTTTGAGCAAGCTCTGGGAGATGGAGAAGCGGAGGGAAGCCTGGCGTGCTGCACCCCATGGATAGTGGAGAGTCACACATGATTGAATGACTGAACAAGATATATATGACTAATTTAGAAACACTGTTTTTTTTGTTTTCCTGAAAATTTAGCCTTTTAATACTTTTGAGGGATCTATACTGCCAAGTACTCTTTTATGTTTAGTTTGGTTATAATCAGGCTCTGAGTCTTACTAACAAAAGAAGCAAAATCTTGTTAATTGATCTTAACCCAGATGGAAATACCAAGGTTTCTCATTCAGGCTCTGTGTTTGAATTGGGAAATTTGAGAAAAGCTTAATGAATCATCTGCATACAATGGTGTGGGCTGGAATAGGGAATCAAGAAAAGAAAGCGCTGTTGGGCTACTCACAATAGGACAGACCAACTAAACTAAAAACTGACAGAGCCAAGGTAATAGAAAGGAGGCACATGTAATAACCCAGAAACCTTTAGAGCACATCTAAAATAGGGCTTTGACAGCCCATAGTCTGGCATCTGACTTTTATTTTAGTGTGTAGTGTGAAATAAAGATTAAAGTTCTTAACCTTTGTTGTCATTCAGCAGGTATTTTAAAATTAAACAGACATACATAAATGCAAGGTTCATATACACTTGCCTGTTTAAACACAAAAAAGTATATGCACAATACTCTTAAAGAATAGCAGTGCTTCTTAAAGAAAGTAAATCCTCTATTCATATGCTGGAAGGGCTATTTTGACCTAAATATAAAATAATATGCTCAAATTGACATATATATAACAGAAATTTCCTTTATTTTATTTTTTTATAAAAAAGCATTGGTCCAGTTTGTTCACCTCTGCCTTTTTTCTTTAGTATAATTCAGTATGGTGCCTCTCTGTATATAAAAACAACCATTACAGAAACATAGACCTTTGAACTTTGCACACTTGGTAATAAAGTCCTGAAACTAAAATTTGTATCCCATGTCAAGGTGATATTGAAATGCAGATGGGAGAACAAGACACATATTCCCATTTGAAAATGTTTCCTCTTCTTATAAAAGCATGTTCACATCTAAATATGGGTGCATTGATTACAGAAGAGTTTATTTCTAGCCCCTATGCTCCTGTCCTGGGCCCCATGTAGAAATACTGACCCCACAAGCTAAAATATCTAGGATCTAATTTTGAAGCAGGCAATATCTCCATGTATAAGGGACTTAGCCACCTGTCCTGGAATTATGACAGATTCCATAAATACACACTCACACACAGACACATTCTTAGAAGAATGATGTTTTCCCACACAATACTAATTCATTTTTTAGAAGAGTAGCTTCTGATTCCTGTATCTTGTTTTCAGTTGCAGGGCATCTGTGTGTTAAACACATTATGTGAGAAGCAATCTAGCACCAATCATTGGAAAGCTGTCTGACTTTCATTTTTGAATGATTTAACTGAGCCATGAGAGAAGCCTTTAACATTTACATATATGCTAAAATAAAATAGCTTCTTTTTCTTTCATATTTAAAACTGCCCATATACCTGATTCTTGTTCTCATCACCACTCTACTTCTACTTTTTCTATGTTGCTGGTAAATCGAAAGAATGCATTGTTTGCTATTCATAGTTATATTTTCAAATAATAGGTATATCAACAGGGCTCCAGGGCAACTCTTCGGGATAAATCAGAAGAGATTAGAAGTTTTGATGTATCCTTCATGTTTAAGCAATTTCATTTTCCTCCTCTAATTCACTGTCCATTTTTCTCTGTCTTCTAATTAGCTTAGAGAGATAGCTTTTTGCATTTTGGGGGTATTGTTTTTTAGGAAGACCTTTAGTTATTTAATTCTTTGAGGATAGAGATGCAAGTTTTCCAACTACATCTCCTATGGTCAATAAACTTGTTCAATAATAATTTGTTCTATTACAATCTCTGTATAGACAGAGTCCGCAAGATACTACATGACTAATTATCAGCTAATATATTCTATTGAAGAATTGACCAGACGTTTTCAAATTACAATTAGCTAGTTTACTCTTCATAGTTCCTGCCTATCCTGTGGCTCTTTGATTATCATGTTAGGTCTTTAACATACATTAGTTGAATCATCAGCCAAGATTCTTCTCCCATTTGAGACTTGGCCAAAGTTTAAAGAATAAGTGCTAAAGACTTAGCCAAAGTTTAAAGAGTAAGTGGAAGATGTGGCTTGTTTTCATAAATTATATATATATATTTAAGATTAAAAAACAAATGTTGACCTGTAGAATGGTCATCATGGTCTCTTTTATATAATTAAATGAAAGATTTTTAAAAAAATTCTACAAGGCTTTACAATTTTCAAATTTTGCACAAAAGATTTCATGGTCTCTCGTTTTATGGACATCTGGACAAATAGCTGATAAAATTCTTCCTCTTCTGCCTCATGCATTGTTAACTGTGTTTCACATTGATTTAGAAGACAGGCCATATGGAGGTAAATATATAGTTCATATTAATAGCTGAAACTAACTTGTCATTGGGGCTTCCCAGGTGGCTCAATGGTAAAGAATCCGCCTGCCAATGCAGAATATGCAGGAGATGTGGGTTTGACCTTTGAGTTGGGAAGATCTCCTGGAGGAGGAAATGGCAACCCAGTCCAGTGTTCTTGCCTGAAAAACTCCATGGACAGAGGAGCCTGTTAGGCTACAGTCCAAGGGGTCACAAAGAGTCAGACATCACTGAGCACACACACACTTAATTTGTCATTAATTCATATATCTAAAACCATTCAGCGATAACACCAATATCATGGATATCTATAGATACACAAAGTAATTAAGTCATCCTGTATCAATTAGTTACTGGAGAACAGATAATGGACCACTGATCTCCCAAACTAAATGGTATTCAATAATAGCAACTCATGTTAATGAGTATAGATCTACTTTAGATTAGCTAATCTAAATGAAGCCCAATTTAGAGACTCTGCTTCTAGCCAGGGACCCTGTCTGACTCTTCACTGCAGGCTACTATTAGTGTATAGCAACAGTGTTCACTCTGGACCCAGATCAACGAGCAGTTATCCTTAGGCAGGGAAACCATTTCTCCATGATGGCAGAGGCACAATAGAAACAGCTGTATATAACAAACAACTATCTCATTTGTAGCAGTAAGTCATATGACTGAGCCCATAGGCAAGCTGGGAGGATAAATAAACAACCCAACTTGTAGCCAAAGCCCAGCTAAACTGAAGTTAAATGTTTTCTTAAGGAGATAGGACTTGGGAGTGAATGAAGATGAGGAGTCATTTAATCTATCTCAGGCTTTATTCTAAATTCTATTCATTGCATTTAAGTATATACTGTCTGAGGACAAAATACATGAAATTGTGTTTTTTGAAATATATATATATATATATATATATATATATATATATATAAATAAATTGATGTTTCCACATTTATTTCCCATGAAGTGATGGGACCAGATGCCATGATCTTTGTTTTATAGATATATATATTTACATGTATATATGTTGAGAGTATTGGAGATGCCTAAATTATAACAATCACAGAACACACTGAAAATACATATGAGTCCTTTAAAAGAAAGACCATGAATTTTGTAATTGTCTCTATTAGGAGTCTACTCTTCTGGATTTTAATTATTCTCCTCAGTAAATTTAGGCATTTTATTAATCACCACAAGTAAGCATTCAAATATAAAAACATGAAGTTTAGAGTTAATAAAGTTAAATGCAAATGTTATTCAAAAAGTAATTAAAAGTACATTTTTGAAGGCATTTTATGCTCATATTTATACATGACCATTATTTGTTAAATGTCAAAATTTTACTAAATGAGTCAGCATTAAATTATAAACCAAAAACATACATTAATATAATTGTCTGTTTTAATCAAGAGTCAAAATAAATCAATTTTTTTTTTAATTTTTAGTTTTTTATTTTTTAAATTTTAAAATCTTTAATTCTTACATGCATTCCCAAACATGAACCCCCCTCCCACCTCCCTCCCCAGAACATCTTTCTGGGTCATCCCCATGCACCAGCCCCAAGCATGCTGCATCCTGCGTCAGACATAGACTGGCGATTCAATTCACATGATAGTATACATGTTAGAATGTCATTCTCCCAAATCATCCCACCCTCTCCCTCTCCCTCTGAGTCCAAAAGTCCGTTATACACATCTGTGTCTCTTTCCCTGTCTTGCATACAGGGTCGTCATTGCCATCTTCCTAAATTCCATATATATGTGTTAGTATACTGTATTGGTGTTTTTCTTTCTGGCTTACTTCACTCTGTATAATCGGCTCCAGTTTCATCCATCTCATCAGAACTGATTCAAATGAATTCTTTTTAACGGCTGAGTAATACTCCATTGTGTATATGTACCACAGCTTTCTTATCCATTCATCTGCTGATGGACATCTAGGTTGTTTCCATGTCCTGGCTATTATAAACAGTGCTGCGATGAACATTGGGGTACATGTGTCTCTTTCAATTCTGGTTTCCTCGGTGTGTATGCCCAGAAGTGGGATTGCTGGGTCATAAGGTAGTTCTATTTGCAATTTTTTAAGGAATCTCCACACTGTTCTCCATAGTGGCTGTACTAGTTTGCATTCCCACCAACAGTGTAGGAGGGTTCCCTTTTCTCCACACCCTCTCCAGCATTTATTGCTTGCAGATTTTTGGATCGCAGCCATTCTGACTGGTGTGAAGTAGAGAAATGCAAATCAAAACCAAAATAAATCAATTTTTAAAGTATTGGAATGAATTGTATCTACTTTAGTTTTTTGTTCGGTAATAAACAATGATTTATATTCATGCATGACTACAAGAAATAATTTTATTTAAAGTAGCTTAACTGACATGTGCTGTGTTGTGCTTTGTTGCTCAGTCATGTCTGACTCTGTGACCCCATGGACTGTGGCCCACCAGGCTCCTCTGTCCATGGGGATTCTCTAAGCAAGAATATTGGAGCGGGTTGCCATGCCCTCCTCCAGGGGATCTTCCCAACCTAGGGATCAAGCCCAGGTCTCCTGCATTGCAGGCACATTCTTTACCACCTGAGCCACCAGGAAAGCCCAAGAATACTGGAATGGGTAGTCTATACCCTCTCCAAGGGATATTCCCAATCCAGGAATTGAATTGGGGTCTTCTGCATTGCAGGTGGATTCCTTACCAGCTGAGCTACCAGGGAAGCCCAGCTTAACTGACATATTTAGTTTAAAAAAAAAATACAAATTCTTAAATTTAATTACATCTAAGGACTAAATTGAGGTATTTTAAAGAAACAATGTGAAAATAAAGCAATCAGATATCTAGCACAATGATAGTGAATATGGGAGTACTAGGTACACAGAATATCACTTCTGCTGTAACACATATTAAATTGTAACTGGACAAAAGTCTTAGGCTTTCATATTGTTAAAAACAAATCATGTCATTTTAAAACATAATGTCATTCTTTCAAAGCCTCCAGACATTTCAATTAAAAAATATTCAATCTGCTAATAATCCAGATGTTTCATTTTAACTACACCAAGCATCTGGATATTTGGGAACATCTGCTTGGCTCTGTTTTACAACATACAATTTTAACTTTTTGATTTAACCATAGCATTTGTTTATTAAGGAATAAGTGGTGTACATACACATACCCATATCCATGTCTTGATGTAAAAATTATCTCTAAAAGCAAACAAACAAATCTACTTAACAGGACTTTTAAGTGCATTTAATGACAGTTTTATTATGAGCTTAATAAAATATGCATACATATTTGTTTCTATCTATGCAATGTTTACACATAGGTATGTGATTTATGTATAATCATATATACAAGGAAAATTAGGCTGTTTAAGGTGACTAAAAGAATGGTGTACTGTGGTTAGCAAAAAAGAAATATATGTATTTGTTAGAAAGAAAATCAATTTTCCTTTAAATGCCAAACTCACGTTGTTTTCAAGAAAATATAAAATTTTCTATTTTAATTTAAACTCTAAAAATTTTAAAACCTGACACAAAATCTTTATTGTTTTCAGCAGCAGCAGCAGTGAATACATAGAAACATAAGTCCCTAGTCTATGGATGTCTGTTTAACTTGTATAAACAAATCTGAATATAAGCTGTTAACCTAAAAATTGTTAGTGATCACAAATGTGCTCTTCCTTTTAAAAAGTTTTAGAATAAAGCTGTAATAATTATAAAATGATGAATTTTATTTAATTATATAACTTTCAGTTCAGTTCAGTGACTCAATCATGTCAGACTCTTTGAGACCCCATGAATTTCAGCACGCCAGGCTTCCCTGTCCATCACCAACTCTCGGAGTTCACCCAAATTATTGTCCATCCAGTCGGTGTTGCCATCCAGCCATCTCATCCTTGGTTGTCCCCTTCTCCTCCTGCCCCCAATCCCTCCCAGCATCAGAGTCTTTTCCAATGAGTCAAGTTTTTGCACGAGGTGGCCAAAGTACTGGAGTTTCAGCTTTAGTCCTTCCAAAGAACACGCAGGACTTATCTCCTTTAGAATGGACTGGTTGGATCTCCTTGCAGTCCAAGGGACTCTCAAGAGTCTTCTCCAACACCACAGTTCAAAAGCATCAATTCTTCGGCGCTCAGTTTTGTTCACAGTCCAACACATCCATACATGACCACAGGAAAAAAAACACTGCCTTGACTAGATGGAACTTTGTTGGCAAAGTAATGTCTTTGCTTTTGAATATGCTATCTAGGTTGGTCATAACTTTCCTTCCAAGGAGTAAGCATCTTTTAATTTCATGGCTGCAATCACCATCTACAGTGATTTTGGAGCCCAAAAAACAAAGTCTGACACTGTTTCCATATCTATTTCCCATTAAATGATGGGACCAGATGCCATGATCTTAAGTTTTCTGAATGTTGAGCTTTAAGCCAACTTTTTCACTCTCCTCTTTCACTTTCATCAAGAGGCTTTTTAGTTCCTCTTCACTCTCTGCCATAAGGGTGGTGGCATCTGCATATCTGAGGTTATTGATATTTCTTCCGGCAATCTTGATTCCAGCTTGCACTTCTTCCAGCCCAGCATTTGTCATGACGTACTCTGCATATAAGTGAAATAAACATGGTGACAATATATAGCCTTGACGTACTCCTTTTCCTATTTGAAACCAGTCTGTCGTTCCATTCCAGTTCTAACTTTAAATTTCCTTAAATAAGCTCAAATATTATAATAATTAAATTTAAAACCTCTTTTGATAATAACACCATTTTCCAATAAAGTATAGGTTGCCAGGGATTACTTAGAAACATATAGCATTCATTTTGTAAACAACACAAAAAAATGCAATGTTTTTATGAATACTTGAACTTTTACATGTGTAATTATGCCATAATTTATTGGGGTGGTTCAGTCCCTAAGTCGTTTCTGACTCTGTAACCCCTTGCACTCAGCGTACCAGGCCTCCCTGTTCTTCACTGTCTCCTGGAGTTTGCTCAAATTCATGTACATTGTCAGTGATGCTCTTTAACCATCTCATCCTCTGCTGCCCTCTTCTTTTGCCTTCAATCTTCCCTGACATGATCTTTTTCGATGAGTTGGCTCTTCCCATCTGGTGGACAGAGCATTGCGGCTTCAGTTTCAGCATCAGTCCTTCCAATGAATATTCAGGACTAATTTCATTTAGGATTGACTGGTTTGATATCCTTGCTCTTCAAGGGACTCTCAAGAGTCTTCTCCAATATCGCAGTTCAAAAGTGCCAATACTTCAGCTCTCAGACTTCTTTGTTATCTAATTCTCACATCTGTACATGACTATTGAAAAAAACAAAGCTTTTACTATATGAACCTTCATTGGCAGAGTGACATCTCTGCTTCTTAATATACTGTCTAGGTTTGTAATAGCTTTTCTTCCAAGGAGCAACCATCTTTTAATTTTGTGGTTGCAGTCACCATCTGCAGTGATTTTGGAGCCCAAGAAAATAAAGTTTGTCACTGCTTCCACTTTCCCTCCTTTTCTTTGCCATGAAGTGATGGGACCAGATGCATAATTTTTGTTTTTGAACGTTGAGTTTATGTTATAATAGCATGATATAATACACACACACACACACACACATATATATATTTCAATTATAGTTATTTAAATATATCATTTCCTATCTGGAGACAAATCCTGGTTAGTGTTTTGAATATTCATATTTAAAATTATTAACTGAAGAAATGTGTAAATAAACTTTTTGATTATGAATAGTGTGTATTTTCTCTTCAAACACATCTAGTTAACATCAACTGTAGTAGATTTTTTGAAAATAAGCTTACTTATTCCATAGAAAGATTAAATCATTTAAAATCAGACCATCTTGCTTACTGGTATTTTGTATCATACTATCCTTTAAAAATTTGCAAACACATTTTGCAAAATAAAATGTGCATATTGTTTTCCAAAAAGAGTAAACTTTTCCTTCCAAATCAAGCAAACAAACAAAATAAATAAGGGTCACTAAATGAAATAAAATGATGGGTAATAAGTCAAAATTATTTTAAATTGTAAATGTCTAAAGCCAATATTAATTCAATAGATACTTATTGATATTTTTAAACACAGTGGCTCATATGTTAAAGAGTCTACCTGCAATGGTGGAGATCCAGGTTCAGTCCTTGTCTCCTTGAGAAGATAATGGCTAACCACCCCAGTATTCTCGCCTGGGGTGTTCCATGGACAGAAGAGCCTGATGGGCTAGAATCTATGGGGTTTCAGAACCAGACATGACTGAGAGACTAACACAAACTTCTAAAAATATCATTATATACAAGTTTTGAATCTCTTTAGATAATAAGTAAAATTTTCTTAAGGAATATAATACTGCCAGAATTAATTCAACAATTTTATGTAGAAATACTCACAGAATGCAGTGTGGCATATAGTAAGGGTGGAGATATCTTACATGAATGCTAGAAACTTCATTTTAACAAACATTGGTCCTTAGTTATTTTGTGTATTAAAATACAGATATATCCACTCAGATACATAAATTACTTTCATTCTCATATATAGCAGAACCACACTATTTTCTGTATGCATTGGTTTGAGCTGAAATAAAAATATTTGTAGTAACATTCCTTAAGAGCAAGTTTAATTCTGCAGCTTTAAAGTGAATCAGTCACCAAATGCAAGAAAATATCCATGGCAGCTCAGAAATACATTGAGTGCTATATTGAGAGAACTTTAAAATAACAAAGAAGGATGGCTTTTACCATAAAGGGAAGCATAAATAGTTCTGATAAAACATATTTGTATTCAGAGGTTAAACATAAAACAAGATCAACAAAATCTGACAAACAAAATTATAGGAAAAGAATTCATCACAGGGATGCAGACATTTGGAAATGAATTACTAAAAGAAGCAATGAATTTTAAAGCAATCATTGTGCATAAAGTGGTTAAAAACACGGGCCCTACTCAGATGGGCTAGGTTGAGTCAACTCTACAATTTCAGAGTATTATGGCCTCAGACAATTTACTTAATCTCCTGGCACCATCTATGAAATAAATACGCACATCATATGGTTGCACAGATTAAATGAGCCCTTGTTCAGCATAATGTCTGGCAAATGATAATTTCTAAATAAACATTAGCCATTATTTTTAGTACTATCAACAGATCAGATGATGTATCTATAAAACAGGAGCTAAAACATCAAAGGAGATAAATGACTAAACTATTTTTATAAAAAAGATCAAGTGAAGAAGAAGATGAGTAAGATTAAACAAGATTTAAAATAAACTAGTAGCTTTTGGAGTATTAAAGAGTAGAATTAAAATTAAGGCAACTTGCCTTTGTGATGTTTTCTCAGACAGAAAAAAGTGGGGGGCTAAAAAGGATGAGAATTGTAAGTATTACAGCTAATAATAGAGAAGTGAAAATTAGTCTGCCTAATACAACAAGATCATAGCTTGCAGTGTTTATCTGGGTGATTGCAGTATACTTTTCTTCCCATCAACTCCATGACAAGGGCATTTTTTCCCTTTTCAAATGAACACCAAAGCAATAAAAGATTCCAGAATCTGCAAGCTCAGGTTCTGGTAAGCTTTGCTATACCAGAACAGGAGAGCAATCAGAACTAGCCAACAGGGGAAAAAAAAGCCCTTTGCTTAGTTGCTCAGTCGTGTCTGACTCTTTGTGACCACATGGACTGCAGCCCACCAGGCTCTTCTGTCTATGAGGATTCTCCAGGCAAGAATACTGGAGTGGGTTGTCACTTCCTTCTCCAGGGGATTTCCCAACCCAGGGATTGAACCCAGGTCTCCCACATTGCAGGCAGATTCTTTACCAACTGAGCCACCAGGGAAGCCCCAAGAAGCCCTAGATAAGTTCATTTGTGTCATTTCTTTTTAGATTCCTGATATAAGTATATCATACGATATTTTGCTTTGTCTGATTTCACTCAGTATGACAATCTCTAGGGAGTCTGAGACCAACATGTGTACACTGATATATTTAAAATAGATCACTAACTGTATAGTACAGAGAACATTACTCAATGCTATGTAGTTGCCTGGATGGAAGCGGGGTTTGGAGGAGAACAGATACATGTATAGAGGGAAAGAGTTCTGCCTTCCATTAATGTGTGACTCTTTCTTTAACAATTCCCCACCCCCCCCAATTTATTTGAAAGATGCACCCATAGGAGAGTTGTGAAACTGTTTCAGGGGCCTTCACTAGGAAAATAGGTTGGGGGTTATTTTGCCTACCTGAAAGTTTGTTATAAAATTTAAATTAGTTTAATGTATATAAAGTAAACTTTGAAAAGAGTAAAAATGATCAGTCACTATTTTCTTTCCTCATTTCATATTTTGACTTTTTAAATGTATTATAAATTGATTCTTTAATTAGAAAATTAAAAAATTATCTTACATATAATATAACTGATGTATTTATATAGTAAAAAACTTTAGATGTGTACCCAACAGACTAAAAAGGTCAGCTTTTAATTTACAGTCTTGACAAAATGCAGTATATCATTTAATTGGAATGATGATTTTCTAACTGATGACTATTTTCACAAAGGAAATTATCTCTATATATCTATACCTATGTCTATATCCAACTCTGTATATTTATATATCTGAAAGTAGATAGTAGATTATCTACATCTATATTTATCTATAGACTGTTCTAGATATAGACTGATATAGAGATATGCATGGATAGATGTAGTGATATATCCTAAGTATTATAAGCTTTGATGGTGTGAGATGTACAGACTTATATTCTTTCAGTGTATGATTTTACGAATGTTTATATCAGTAGTGAGTAATATTTGTACATAGTTTATCCTAACCAAACGCGTATAGATATAGTAGTAATAACTATCCTATTCAGTTTCTAAGTTTACCTTGGTAGCAATTTCTCTACTTAGAAAAATGCTGCTGCTGCTGCTAACTCACTTCAGTCGTGTCCGACTTTGTGCAACCCCATAGACGGCAGCCCACCAGGCTCCTCTGTCCCTGAGATTCTCCAGGCAAGAATACCGGAGTAGGTTACCATTTCCTTCTCCAACTTAGAAAACTAAACTGTCTTAATGGCTTGCTGAAGTCTTCTTTAACATTATAAGAGAAATGTGTTAAAGAGTACCCTAGAGGCCCAGTGATTAACTCTCAACTGTCTTCAGAAAAAATTCATTTAGAATTCTACCTCCCTCAATTTTCTGTCTATTCAAACCCATGCATTCTAAATAGGGTCAATTCATGTTCACAATAATAACTCTGAGGTACTGTAAGAAACTACATCAGTGTAGTTTCTGACTCTTCAAAAGGATAATAATATGTTTAGCACTGGGCTAATTCTATTAGGCTCCAAGACTTTAAAAATAGCTAATCATCATATTCTCTAGAAAATATAATAATTAACTGAGATTTCTCATACCCCCTATAGCATTCTAGGTAATTAAATTTACTGTATGGAGAATTAATTTGAATTCTGTGGATAATAGAACCCAATATAGTTTATTTTAAAAATGCCCTGGGCAGGTTTACTTAACTTTTGCTATTTTTTTTTCATAGTTGTAGTATTAAAATGCAATTTGCTGAGTTAAGGTCCCTCACATGAAAAGGGGATGAATAAATGAGTGTAGTTGTTATAGTTGTTGCTATACGTGCAATTCTATTAATATTATATAAGTTCATTCCATGACCTTCACTGATAGAGCTGATGAAAGCAGTGTAGTCTAGTGGAACAAACATCAGACTGTTTTACAGCTGGTTTATATTCAAAGTCTGGATCTCACATTTATTAGTTGATTTCCTGAGATTTAATTTTTTTCATATCTAATATAGGATTATAGAAATTCTATGCTCTATAAATATATTCATGTATGATAGTTGGGGATTTATAACAGCTCATATAGTTATTATTTTAGGTAAAAACTCAAAGTAAACTAGGCTTAAGTAATTGACCAGTTTTTTGAATGTTTATATAATAAGCATGCAACTGTAAAGTTTAAGATTCAAAAGGTATGCAAATACTAATAGCCTTAAGAATGCACTCAAAAGTTTATGGAACTAAAATGATAAGTATGCTTGAAAAGAAAGAAAGGATCTCTACTTCTTTTGTACAGACAATTCCATATCTATAATGAGAATCAGAAAGCATTATTTTTGTTTTGAGGGGAATAAAACAAGGTTATTATCTGTTGAAATGCCATTTCTGCTCATTATATTTTAAACAGTGTAATCACTTTGTGAAAAGTTGCTTATGTGCTCAACAATTAATACACTTATAGTTTTGATGAAGATAGTCAGAAACTAGTCTGCAATTACAACAATTGTTTGATTTTAAGAAAACAAAATGACTTCATTTTGTGATGAGTGTCAAGGAAGCACAGTATGATAGCTTGCTAAGTTAAATATACAATATGCAAAATATTTTGATTTGAATACTGTTGATTTGTGGAAAAATAATACATTTTCTAAATGCAGATGTTCCCACAAATATACAATTCTCAGTGCAGGATAGTGAATCAAAGCATATGTTAAAAATAGTCAAATTATTTTTACCTACAGATATACCTACTCAGTTTTTAGATGGACTTTATAATATACAGAATATTTATGGATTTTTAAATTATTTATTTACAATTTAGTTACAGAAAAGAGTAAAAATTCAATAATAGATGCTTTTCTTCTAATAATAGATAAAAATATCACTAAAATTCATGCAATCATCATTCTATGTATTTTCAGGAAAAATAGCTGTGTCCTTTAGCTACACTCTGGGCTCAACAGATGACATCTTTCATAGTTCTATGTACACTGATTTATCCATTGCAAAACATATGAGTAAAGTCCATTTCATTTATTTTTCTTTTTTATTAAATTTCTCTGTTTCTCCATCTACATTCTCTTTTCTGAGAAGAGGTATTAACTACAAACACTGTAGCAAGAATCAATCAAGGAGAAATAGAATAGAATTCTGAATATTTATACCAGCTATATATTTGAATAACTTGGGCAGATTTTTTGTTTGTTTGTGTTTATTTTGCTTTGTTTATTTTTAAATAATGGATAGCCTCATTATCAGATGGCTCTAAAGCATTAGTTCCCCAAAAGTGGCTATTTAGTTTAACTTAGGAACTATATAAAAATATATTGCTAAATATTAATATATACTTATATTGATTATAAAATTAATATCAATAATAATATACTGAATGTTAATAAACTGAGCAAACAACTTAGGAGGATAGAGTTGCAATGCATAATATATTAAGGAAGTTTCTCCAGGGAACCAGAACTCACTGATAAAATAAATTTAGAACAGCAGACTATAGAATTTTCCCTTGTGACATTAATGTCAGAAAAGCTCCAAGAAAGACTTTATGATTAGGTTAATGACTTATAAATTAGAATGGAAGGATGGAAATCAAGGACTGCAAGAAAATTAACTTAGTATGGATAGTTTCTGTTAAATTGGTATGTGCTCTATTCACAAAAGAAAGCGGAGCCTCTAGGAGGTGATCAGGTCATGAGGACAAATCTCTCATGAATGGGTTTATTGTCTTTGTAAGAGAGGCCCCAGAGAGATCCTTCATTCCTATATGTGAGGATAGAGTAAGAAGGTACCTTTTATTATCCAGGAACTAATCCTTCATCAGACACTTTGATCTTGGATTTACTATCTTCACAGCAGTGAGAAACCATTGTGTTTATAAGTCATCCAGTATATAGAATTTTGTTATAGCAGCCTATATATACTACCACATCTCTAAATTTGATTTCAATTGCTCCAAATGGATTATTTGTTGTTGTTTAGTTGCTAGGGCATATCTGACTCTTTTGAGACCCCATGGACTGTGGCCTGCCAGTCTCCTCTGTCCATGGAATCCCAGGCAAGAATACTGGAGTGAGAAGCCATTTCCTTCTCCAAGTGATTTTCCTGGCCCAAGGATCAAACCCACATCCCCTACTTGGCAGGTGGATTCTTTACTACTGACCAGGGATGCCCAAACAGATTATTTTAGTCACTGACAAAAATTGGTTGGAATCATGGCAAAGAAGAAACTACTAAGCCTTTGCTTTTTAAAATTTAATCACATACATTAATTTCTAATCTAGTCTCTTCCACAGTATATATTTATATTATCCTGTGATCTAAAGTCTGATTAGAAAATGTGGTTCTAGATTGAAATATATATGTAAATGCTGATTCTTGCTACTTTGTTTGTAGTTAAACAGCTTCATCAATCCTGTTGAACATTTAAAATTTGAAGAATTAGGTTAAAAAAAACCCACAGCATTAGTGGAATATAAATTCATTCTGCTAAATCTGAAGATGCTGCACTACTAATTTTGAGTGTGTTCACAACATATATCCAAAAAAAAATAAATTAAAAAAAAAACAGAAAAAAAATCCACTCATGCAGCTTTTAAGATGCTATGGCTGATGCTGAATGAAGCCACACACACACACACAAAGGATGAGGCAGATCATTTAGTTTACATCATTTAATATATTAATAAGAGTGGCTTCAATTGCTAGCTCTCATTTGAATCAAGATTTCTTCTGTAATTCTAGGGTGTCAAACTAAAATAAAAGATTTTGCCCTCTTTTTAAAATAAATGATAAAGTAACAAGCTTGAAAAGCAAATTACATGTGAGAATTTTATCACTGAAGAGATCTAGCTTCTTGATCAAATTGCCACTTTACTTAATCATACATGCTTTATGTTTACCTGTTATGAGAAATTGCACCTGCTTTACTGTTTTTAATCACCTAACTTCACCACTTCCAGTGCATAATCATAGGGATTTGATATGGGTTATATCTGGATAATCTAGTGGTTTTCCCTACTTTCTTCAATTTAAGTCTGAATTCAGCAATAAGGAGTTCATGATCTGAGCCAAAGTCAGCTTCCGGTCTTATCTTTGCCGACTGTATAGAGCTTCTCCATCTTTGGCTGCAAAGAATATAATCAGTCTGCTTTCGGTATTGACCATCTGGTGATGTCCATGTGTTAGAGCTTCTCCATCTTTGGCTGCAAAGAATATAATCAGTCTGCTTTCGGTATTGACCATCTGGTGATGTCCATGTCCAGAGTCTTCTCTTATGTGTTGGAAGAGGGTGTTTGCTATGACCAGTCCATTCTCTTGGCAAAACTCTATTAACCATTGCCCTGCTTCATTTTGTACTCAGAGGCCAAATTTGCCTGTTACTCCAGCTACTTCTTGAATTCCAAATTTGGCATTCCAGTCCCCTAAGCTTCAGCAATACGTGAAATTCCTGATGTTCAAGCTGGTTTTAGATAAGGCAGAGGAACCAGAGATCAAATTGCCAACATCTATGGGATCATGGAAAAAGCAAGAGAGTTCCAGAAAAACATCTATTTCTGTTTTATTGACTATGCCAAAGCCTTTGACTGTGTGGATCACAATTAACTGTGGAAAATTCTGAAAGGGATGGGAATACCAGACCACCTAATCTGCCTCTTGAGAAATCTGTATGCAGGTCAGGAAGCAACAGTTAGAACTGGACATGGAACAACAGACTAGTTCCAAATAGGAAAAGGAGTACGTCAAGGCTGTATATTGCCACCCTGTTCATTTAACTTAGATGCAGAGTACATCATGAGAAACGCTGAACTGGAAGAAACACAAGCTGGAATCAAGATTGCCGGGAGAAATATCAATAACCTCAGATATGCAGATGCCACCACCCTTATGGCAAAAAGTGAAGGGGAGCTAAGAGCCTCTTGATGAAAGTGAAAGAGGAGAGTGAAAAAGTTGGCTTAAAGCTCAACATTCAGAAAACGAAGATCATGGCATCTGGTCCCATCACTCAATGGGAAATAGATGGGGAAAGAGTGGAAACAGTGGCAGACTTCATTTTTTGGGGCTCCAAAATCACTGTAAATGGTGACTGCAGCCATGAAATTAAAAGATGCTTACTCCTTGGAAGAAAAGTTATGACCAATCTAGATAGTATATTCAAGAGCAGAGACATTACTTTGCCGACTAAAGTCCGTCTAGTCAAGGCTATGGTTTTTCCTGTGGTCATGTATGGATGTGAGAGTTGGACTGTGAAGAAGGCTGAGCGCTGAAGAATTGTGCTTTTGAACTGTGGTGTTGGACAAGACTCTTGAGAGTCCCTTGGACTGCAAGGAGATCCAACCAGTCCATTCTGAAGGAGATCAGTCCTGGGATTTGTTTGGAAGGAATGATGCTAAAGCTGAAACTCCAGTACCTTGGCCACCTCATGCGAAGAATTGACTCATTGGAAAAGACTCTGATGCTGGGAGGGATTGGGGGCAGGAGGAGAAGGGGACGACCGAGGATGAGATGGCTGGATGGCATCACTGACTCAATGGACATGAGGCTGAGTGAACTTTGGGAGTTGATGATGGACAGGGAGGCCTGATGTGCTTCTATTCATGGGGTGGCAAAGAGTCGGACACAACTGAGAGACTGAACTGAACTGATAATGAAAAGGACATCTTTTTGGGGATATTAATTCTAGGAAGTCTTGTAAGTCTTCATAAAGCTGTTTAACTTCAGCTTCTTCAGCATTACTGGTAGGGGCATAGACTTTTATTTTTGTGATATTGAATGATTTGCTTTGGAAACAAACAGATTATTCTGTCATTTTTGAGATTGCATCCAAATACTGTATTTCAGACTCTTTTGTTGACTATGAGGGCTACTCTATTTCTTCTAAGGGATTCTTGCCCACAGTAGTAGAAATAATGGTCATCTGAGTTAAATTCACTCATTCCAGTCCATTTTACTTCACTGATTTTTTACTTCACTGATTCCTAAAATGCCGATGTTCACTCTTGCCATCTCCTGTGTAACCACTTCCAATTTACCTTGATTCATGGACCTAACATTCCAGGTTCCTATGCAATATTGCTCTTTACAGCATCAGACTTTACTTCCATCACCAGTGACATCCACAACTGAGTGCTGTTTTTGCTTTGGCTCCATCTCTTCATTCTTTCTGGAGTTATTTCTTCACTCTTCTCCAGTAGCATATCAGGTACCTACTGACCTGAGGAATTCATTTTTCAGTGTCCTAAATTTTGCCCTTTCATAATGTTCATGGTTTTCTCAATGAAAGAATAATGAAATGGTTTTCCATTCCATTCTCCACTGGACCACGTTTTATCAGAACTCTTCACCAAAATCCATCCACCTTGGGTGGTCCTACATGGCATAACTCATAGTTTAATTGAGTTTGACAAGGCTGTAGTCCATGTGATCAGTTTGATTAGTTTTCTCTGCCTGTTGTTTTCAGACTGTTTCCCCTCTGATAGATAAGGATAAGAGGCTTATGGAAGCTTCCTGATGGGAGAGACTGACTGTGGGGAAGACTGGATCTTCTTCTGGCAAGATTATGCTCAGTTCAGTTCAGTCGCTCAGTCGTGTGCAACTCTTTGCGACCCCATGAATCGCATCGTGCCAGGCCTCCCTGTCCATCACCAACTCCCGGAGTTCACTCAGACTCACGTCTATCGAGTCCATGATGCCATCCAGCAATTTCATCCTCTGTTGTCCCTTCTCCTTTTGCCCCCAATCCCTCCCAGCATCAGAGTCTTTTCCGATGAGTCAATTCTTCACATGAGGTGACCAAAGTACTGGAGTTTCAGCTTTAGCATCAGTCCTTCCAAAGAACACGCAGGACTTATCTCCTTCAGAATGGACTGGTTGGATCTCCTTGCAGTCCAAGGGACTCTCAAGAGTCTTCTCCAACTCCACAGTTCAAAAGCACAATTCTTCGGTGCTCAGCCTTCTTCACAGTCCAGCTCTCACATCCATACATGACCACTGGAAAAACCATAGCCTTGACTAGATGGACCTTTGTTGGAAAAGTAATGTCTCTGCTTTTAAATACACTGTCTAGGTTGATCATAACTTTCCTTCCAAGGAGTAAGCATCTTTTGATTTCATGGCTGCAGTCACCAACTGCAGTGATTTTGGAGCCCCCCCAAAAATAAAGTCTGCCACTGTTTCCACTGTTTCCCCATCTATTTCCCATGAAGTGATGGGACCAGATGCCATGATCTTCTGAATGTTTCTGAATGTTCAGCTTTAACCAAACTTTTTCATTCTCTTCTTTCACTTTAATAAAGGAGCTTCTTAGTTCCTTTTCACTTTCTGCCATAAGGGTGGTGGCATCTGCATATCTGAGGTTATTGATATTTCTCCCAGCAATCTTGATTCCAGCTTGTGCTTTTTCCAGATAGTGTTTCTCATGATGTATTCTGCATATAAGTTAAATAAGCAGGGTGACAATATACAGCCTTGACATACTCCATCTCCTGTTTGGAATCAGTCTGTTGTACCTTGTCCAGTTCTAACTGTTGCTTCCTGACCTGCATACACATTTCTCAAGAGGCAGGTTAGGTGGTCTGGTATTTCCTACTCTCTCAGAATTTTCCACAGTTTATTGTGAGCCACACAGTCAAAGGCTTTGGCATAGTCAATAAAGCAGAAATAGATGTTTTTCTGGAACTCTCTTGCTTTTTCCATGATCCAGTGGATGTTGGCAATTTGATCTCTGGTTCCTCTGCCTTTTCTAAAACCAGCTTGAACATCTGGAAATTCATGGTTCACGTATTGCTGAAACCTGGTGGAGAATTTTGTGCATTACTTTACTAGTGTGTGAGATGAGTGCAATTGTGTGGTGGTTTAAGCATTCTTTGGCATTGCCTTTCTTTGGGATTGGAATGAAAACTGACCTTTTCCAGTCCTGTGGCCACTGCTGAGTTTTCCAAATTTGCTGGCATATTGAGTGCAGCACTTTCACAGCATCATCTTTCAAGATTTGAAATAGCTCAACTGGAATTCCATCATCTCCACTAGCTTTGTTCCTAGTGATTCTTTCTAAGGCCTACTTGACTTCACATTCCTGGATGTCTGGCTCACACCATCATGATTATCATGGTCGTGAAGATCTTTGTACAGTTCTTCCATGTATTCTTGCCACCTCTTCTTAATATCTTCTGTTTCTGTTAGGTCCATACCATGTCTGTCCTTTATTGAGCCCATCTTTGCATGAAATGTTCCCTTGGTGTTTCTAATTTTCTTAAAGTGATCTCTCGTCTTTCCCATTCTGTTGTTTTCCTCTATTTCTTTTCATTGATTGCTGAGGAAGGCTTTCTTATCTCTTCTTGCTATTCTTTGGAATTCTGCACTCAGATGCTTATATCTTTCCTTTTCTCCTTTGCTTATTGGTTATCTTCTTTTCACAGCTATTTGTAAGTCCTCCCCAGACAGCCATTTTGCTTTTTTTGCATTTCTTTTACATGGGGATGGTCTTGATCCCTGTCTCCTGTACAATGTCACGAACCTCTCTCCATAGTTCATCAGGCATTCTATCTATCAGATCTAGTCCCTTAAATCTATTTCTCACTTACACTGTATAGTCATAAAGGATTTGATTTAGGTCATACCTGAATGGTCTAGTGGTTTTCCCTACTTTCTTCAATTTAAGTCTGAATTTAACAATAAGGAGTTCATGATCTCAGCCACAGTCAGCCACAGTCAGCCACAGTCGTGGGCTGCGGTGATGACGTGCAGAGCATGGCTGAGGAGAGCTGCCCTACATCCAAGATCAGGGGCAGAAATTGGGAGGACCGCACACCTGAGGGGCAGCAGCTGAGAGGAGCTACCTCAAGTCCGAGGTCAGGTGCAGCAGCCAAAAGGAGTTATCCCGTGTCCGAAGTCAGAGGCAGCAGCCTAGAGGAGCTTCACTGTGTCTGAGGTCAGGGGAGTTGGCCGAGAGTGCCAGGCTGTGACAGCTCAGGAGCAGCTAGAGGCCAGGGGCGGCTGCCAGGAGGAGCTTCCCCATGCCTGAGGCCAGGGTCGGTGCTCAGGAGGAGCGACCCCGTGTCCAAGGAGTGGCGGCTGTGCTGGCACCAGAGGGCCTAGAGGAGCTATTTCACCTCAAGTTTGGGAGGGCTGGTGATGAGGAGATACCCTTCATCCAAGGTAAGGAACACCAACTGTGCTTTGCTGGAGCAGCCATGAAGAGATAGCCCACGCCCAAGGTAAGAGAAACCCAAGTAAGATGGTAGGTGTTGCAAGAGGACATCAGAGGGCAGACACACTGAAACCATACTCACAGAAAACTAGTCACTCTAATCACACTAGGACCACAGCCTTGTCTAACTCAATGAAACTAAGCCATGCCCTCTGGGGCCAACCAAGACGGGCAGGCATGATGGAGAGGTCTGACAGAATGTGGTCCACTGGAGAAGGGAATGACAAACCACTTCAGTATTCTTGCCTTGGAAACCCCATGAACAGTATGAAAAGGCAAAATGATAGGATACTGAAAGAGGAACTCCCCAGGTCAGTAGGTGCCCAACACACTACTGGAGATCAGTGGAGAAATAACTCCAGAAAGAAGGAAGGGATGAAGCCACAGCAAAAACAATACCCAGCTGTGGATGTGACTGATGATAGAAGCAAGATCCGAAGCTGTAAAGAGCAATATTACATAGGAACCTGGAATGTCAGGTCCATGAATCAAGGCAAATTGGAAGTGGTCAAACAGGAGATGGCAAGAGTGAACGTCAACATTCTAGGAATCAGCGAACTAAAATGGACTGGAATGGGTGAATGTAACTGAGATGACCATTATATCTACTACTGTGCACAGGAATCCCTCAGAAGAAATGGAGTAGCCATCACTGTCAACAAAAGAGTCTGAAATGCAGTACTTGGATGCAATCTCAAAAATGACAGAATGATCTCTGTTCGTTTCCAAGGCAAACCATTCAATTTCACAGTAATCCAAGTCTATGCCCCAACCAGTAACGCTGAAGAATCTGAAGTTGAATGGTTCAGTGAAGACCTACAAGACCTTGTAGAACTAACACCCAAAAAAGATGTCCTTCTCATTATAGGGGACTGGAATGCAAGAGTAGGAAGTCAAGAAACACCTGGAGTAACAGGCAAATTTGGCCTTGGAATATGAAATGAAGCAGGACAAAAACTAATAGAGTTTTGCCAAGAAAATGCACTGGTCATAGCAAACACACTCTTCCAACAACACAAGAGAAGACTCTACACATGGGCATCACCAGGTGGTCAACACTGAAATCAGATTGATTATATTCTTTGCAGCCAAAGATGGAGAAGCTCTATAGAGTCAACAAAAACAAGACCACGAGCTGACTGTGGCTCAGATCATGAACTCCTTATTGCCAAATTCAGACCATGCTCAGTAAATCTTTAAACCATTTTTCTGTTGATGGGCGGAGTTTGTTCCCTCCCTGTTTTTGACCTGAGGCCAAACTTTAGTGGAGGTAATGAAGATAATGGTCATGTTCTTCAAAAAGTCCCTTGCAGCCACCTCTGCAATCAGTGCCCCCAACCCTGCAGCAGGCCACGACTGATCTACACCTCTGCTGGATACCCCCAAGCAAGTCTGTGTTAGTCTCTTGTAGGGTCACTGCTCCTTTCTCCTGAGTCCTGGTGTATACAAGGTTTTGTTTGTGCCCTCCAAGAGTCTGTTTCTCCAGTCCTGTGTAAGTTCTGGAGGCTCTATTTTGGAGTTAATGGTGACCTTCTCCAAGAGGGCTTAGGCCATACCCAAGTCTGCTGTACCCAGAGCTCCGTGGAGGCCACTGCTGACCATACCTCCACAGGAGACACTCAAACACTCAAAGGTATGTCTGGTTCAGTCTCTGTGGGGTCTCCTGGTGCTGACAAGGTTTTCTTTGAGCCCTCTGAGCATCTCTGGTGGATATGAGATTAGATTCTAAACAGAATTTCACCCCTCCTACCATCTTGCTGGAGCTTCTCCTTTGCCCTTGGATGTGGGGTATCTTTTTTTTGGTGGGATCAAATATTCTCCTGTTGACAGCTGTTCAGCAGTGAGTTGTAATTTTGGAGTTTTCTCAGGAGAAGATTAGTGCACATCCTTCTACACAGTGGAAGTGACAAGGGATAGATTCAAGGGATTAGATCTGATAGACAGAGTGCCTGAAGAACTATGGACAGAGGTTCGTGACATTGTACAGGAGCCAGGGATCAAGACCATCCCCAAGAAAAAGAAATGCAAAAAGGAAAAATTGTTGTCTGAAGAAGCCTTATAAATAGCTGATGAAAGAGGAGAAGCTAAAGGCAAAGGAGAAAAGGAAAGATATATCCATTTGAATGCAGAATTCCAAAGAATAGCAAGGAGAGATAAGAAAGCCTTTTTAAGTGATCAATGCAAAGAAACTGAGAAAAAAAAAATGGGAAAGACTAGAGATCTCTTCAGAAAATTACAGATACCAAGGGAAAATTTCATGCAAAAATGTGCGCAATAAAGGACAGAAATGGTATGAACCTAACAGAAGCTATTAAGAAGAGGTGGCAAGAATACACAGAAGAACTGTTCAAAAAAGAGCTGCACGACCCAGATAATCATGATGGTGTGATCATTGACCTAAAGCCAGACATCCTGGAGTGCGAAATCAAGTGGGCCTTAGAAAGTATCTCTATGAATAAGGCTAGTGAAGGTGATGGGATTCCAGTTGAGATATTTCAAATCCTAAAAGATGATGTTGTGAAAGTGCTGCACTCAATACATGGAACAACAGACTGTTTCCAAATTGGGAAAGGTGTATGTCAAGGCTGTATATTGCCAGCCTGCTTATTTAACTTATATGCAGAATACATTATGCAAAATGCCAGACTGGATGAAGAACAATCTGGAATCAAGATCGTGAGGGGAAAATTCAGTAACCTCAGATATGCAGATGATACCACCCTTATGGCAGAAAACAAAGAACAAAAGCACCTCTTGATGCAAGTCCATCTTTAAGGAAATCACAGTCCTGAATATTTATTGGAAGGACTGATGCTGAACCTGAAACTCCAATACTTTGGCCACCTGATGTGAAGAACTGGCTCATTGGAAAAGACCCTGATGCTGGGAAAGATTGAAGGCAGGAGGAGAAGGGGACAATAGAAGATGAGATAGTTGGATGGCATCACTGACTCAGTGGACATGAGTTTGAAAAATTCCAGGTGTTGGGAATGGACAGGGAGACCTGGCGGGATGCAGTCCATGGGGTTGCAAAGAGTTGGACATGACTGAGCGACTGAATTGAATTGAACTGATGGAAGTGAAACAAAGAGTGCAAAATTTTGCTTAAAACTCAGCATTAAGAAAACTAAGATCTTGGCATCTGGTCCCATCATTTCATGGCAAATAGATGGAGAAACAATGGAAACCATGACAGACTATTTTTTTGGGCTCCAAATCATTGCAGATGGTGACTGCAGCCATAAAATGAAAAGATGCTTGCTCGTTGGAAGAAAAGCTATGACAAATCTAGACAGTATATTAAAAAGCAGAGACATTACTTTGCCAACAAAAGTCCATCTAGTCAAAGGTATGGTTTTTCCACTAGTCTTGTAGGAATGTGAGAGTTGGACCATAAAGAAAGCTGAGCATCGAAGAATTGATGCTTTTGAACTGTGGTGTTGGAGAAGACTCTTGAGAGTCTTTTGGACTGCAAGGAGATTCAACCAGTCTATCCTAAAGTAAACCAGTCCAGAATAGTCATTGGAAGGACTGATGCTTAAGCTGAAACTCCAATACTTTGGCACCTGATGGGAAGAACAGACTCATTTGAAAAGGCCCTGATATTGGGAAAGATTGAAGGTGGGAGGAGAAGGGGATGACAGAATATGAGATGGTTGGATGGTATCACCGACTCAACGGACATGAATTTGAGTAAGGCCCAAGAGTTTGGTGACAGGGAAGTCTGCCATGCTATAGTCAATAGTGTTTCAAAGAGTCAGACATGACTGCACGACTGAAATGAACTGAACTTCATCACACATTGTCAAAAGTATATGTATTAGAGGGAAAAAAATGTAGGTATTAGCTGGCAATCAGAAAATAAAGCTAGATATATATACTATAAAACTTGCCAAAATTACACTGATTTTGTCTATAGTGAAAATTAAACAAAAATCTTTTAGCCATATCTTTCCCCATAAATGGAATATTTATGTTACACACACAAGCTGTAAGTATTTAGGTTCTATTTATCAGGACAATCTTTTGCAAATTTTAGTGAATCTTAACACTTCTTTACATAGTATGCTGATTGGATTGTAGTTTTTGCTGACTTCTGTTGCTCTGCATTAAGAATAATTAGCTAATGTTGTGTATATATCCTAAATACCATTTAACTATATCAGTAAACATGTATTGCTGTTGTTTGAATGAAATTGAAAGCATTACTTCTTATATGCATTTATTTACTGTTAAAACTGGAGAAAATATATACATGTTTAAAATTGAATATTTAATAAAAAAGACACTGCAAATATAGTTAAATATATTTTAGGGGGTTGTATTATATTCAAAAACAGAGGCATTACTTTGCCGACTAAAGTCTGTCTAGTCAAGGCTATGGTTTTTCCTGTGGTCATGTATGGATGTGAGAATTGGACTGTGAAGAAGGCTGAGCGCTGAAGAATTGATGCTTTTGAACTGTGGTGTTGAAGAAGACGCTTGAGAATTCCTTGGACTGCAGGGAGATCCAACCCATCCATTCTGAAGGAGATCAACCCTGGGATTTCTTTGGAAGGAATGATGCTAAAGCTGAAACTCCAGTACTTTGTCCACCTCATGAGAAGAGTTGATTCATTGGAAAAAACTCTGATGCTGGGAGGGATTGTGGGCAGGAGGAGAAGCGGACGACAGAGGATGAGATGGCTGGATGGCATCACGGACTCGATGGACGTGAGTCTGGTGAACTCCGGGAGTTGGTGATGGACAGGGAGGCCTGGCGTGCTGCGATTCATGGTGTCACAAAGAATCGGACACGACTGAGCGACTGAACTGAACTGAACTGATTATATTTAAGGACTTCCCTGGTGACTTAGTAGTAAAGAATCTGCCTGCATTGCAGGACACTGGGATTCAATCCCTAGATTGGGAAGATCCCCTGGAGAAGGGAATGACAACCCACTCCAGTATTCTTGCCTGGAAAATTCCGTGGACAGAAGAGCCTGGTGGGCTACACTCTATAGGGTTTTTATACTTAAAGAGTATGTGGAAAATTGAAAAAAAAAAAAAAAAAAAGAACATAGCAAACTCTTTAACCTCAAATAAATCAGTTTGTTCAATGAGAAATCATGTTGGAGCAGTGTGTATCAGGTATCCCTGGATTACAAAACAAATACTTCTGTGCATTGACTGAAATTCAGGTGATCGTATTTGCCTCTGCTGATTCTGGCATGGCTTGCTGAGGGGTCTATGAGATGCTGGACTCACTTGTGTGCTAGTAGCCTGGGTTTGTTCTCTAGGCCAGGCTTACCTGGTGAAGCTTCATTCAAGCAACACTGCTCTCTGTGTTCCTTATTATGCTAATGAAAGCAGTCTGCTAGCCCAGTTATATCCTTCTAACAGTGATGACAGGAGAACCAGAAACAACAGGAATATGTATGCAATTGTCAAACATCTTCCCTCCAACAACATAGTGATCAAAGAAGGCAAATGGAATCAAACTGAGACAGTGTTGTGGTCCAGTTAGTGCTGCTGTATAAAATAATAACCCCAATTTTAAGGGCTTAGCACAACAAGCATTGTATTTATACATCACAGATTCTGAATAGCTAGAGTATAGGTTAGATTGGCTGTATGATTCTCTTATTTGACATGACATTGACTTTTGTCACTGAATAGTTCTCAGGTAGTGGATAGGCTGAGCCAGAGGATCCAAGTTGACTGCATTAACCAGTCTTGGATTAGGGCTGAAATGCCTGCGATTTTGTTCCCAGTGAGTACTGTTAACCTTAATGGGTAAATGCAACCACTCATGCATGGTGGTTCCAGAATAGTTAGAGTTTACACGGTGATTTCTTCAGATAAAGAATCAAAGCGCGACAGTAGAAGCTTCATGAACTTTTCATGACTGAGACCCAGAAGTGGTGCAGTGAATATGACACTGCACTGTATTGATTACAAGTAAGTCATAAAGCTAGACCTGATTTACTTGGAGCAGAATTAGACTTTATATTTTGTTGGGAAGTGGCAACTCACATTGTGCTAAGATATGGAAGATGGGAGATATTGTGGATGAGCATCTTTGAAAAGTAAAATTTTTCACATAGAGTAAATATACATGGTAAAAATCATGGATATAGGAAGAAATAAAGGAATAGAACTATTAAGATAATTCACAAGAGAAATTTAAACTGAAATTTATAAAAATTATAGTTATAATAATATAATATTCTTATCCACTTTCTTTTTTTTGTGCATTGTCTTTTTTGTATTTCAGACCACTTGAGCTAACACATTATTAAATTAGTCATAAAATAAAATGAGAATATAAGCAATTTCAGCTTTTAAGATCAATAATTAATATTATTTATTGTTATACAAAGAACATATGAAATCATCTTATGTAGTTTCAATGAGGACATATATACATATATATATGAATACATACATATATATGAATGGATGCATTATATATATGTATATATACATGCTGCTGCTGCTAAGTCGCTTCAGTTGTGTCCGACTCTGTGCAACCCCATAGACAGCAGCCCACCAGACTTCCCCGTCCCTGGGATTCTCCAGGCAAGAACACTGGAGTGGGTTGCCATTTCCTTCTCCAATGCATGAACGTGAAAAGTGAAAGTGAAGTCTCTCAGTAGTGTCCAACTCTTAGCGACCCCATGGACTGCAGCCTACCAGGCTCCTCCATTCATGGATTTTCCAGGCAAGAGTACTGGAGTGGGGTGCCATTGCCTTCTCCAGTATATATACATACATATGTATATATATATATTTATAATGAGGACATATATAGATATATATGTGTGTGTGTGCTAAGTCGCTTCAGTCATGTCCAATTCTTTGTGACCCTACAGATTATAGCCCACCAAGCTCTTCTGTCCATGGAATTCTCCAGGTAAGAATGTTAGAGTGGGTTGCCATACCCACCTCCAGGAGATCTTCCCAACACAGGGATGGAACCGTGTCTACTATATCTTCTGCATTGGCAAGAAGATTCTTAACCACAAGGACCACCTGGGATACATGCAATATAAGATACACATACACATGTGTGTGTGTGTGTGTGTGTGTGTCGTGTGTGTGTGTGTGTTTGTGTGTGTGAAACCTCAAAATTTGCTTTATAGCTTGAACTATAGGGATACTCTTTGCAGCATTTTTGTAATAACAGAATCCAGAAGGACCAGAAATTTTCAAAATTAGAAATATAAAAATATTTAGACATTTTTGAAGTGATAAAATACTATAAAATCATTAAAATAAAAGAATATTTATGAACATGGAAAGACTTTAATAATATTTTAAGTTCTCTGATGTGTTTAAGTAAATATATGCAAATATTATCGAGACTGTGAGCTCTTAAAAAGTGTTCATCATGTCCCAGTTTGTGCACAAAATTATACATCTCTGGAATCTTCAGTTCATAAGACCACATCACTAATAAAATAGTTTCAGTTAGATGTGCTTTGACTGATGAATAAAAATCTCCATACACACAGATGTACTCCTTCATGGTCTTCTCTCCTTCCAGGAAACTGGAGAGGCAGTGATTTGAGTGCCTTTAAAATTAGCATTATCTGCCTTAAACAGTTACAGGGGTAAAAAACAAACTTGTTCTTTAAACCATACATATTATAGATTTTGTTATTCCTTTAGCTTATTCTCACTTCACTTTTTCAGTAATGCTGTCTTGTTTCTCAGTGTAAAATTATAGCAGCACAGTGTAGATATTTTAATGTAGAAACTTCTCTAGAGCCACACTGTATGATTTTTCAAACTTGGCTCTGACCCTTTCAAGATATGTAATCTTGGGTAAGGGTTATTCAGTCTCTCTCTGTCTCAGTTTCTTTAATGACAAAATGTGCATAACGTAGTACATATTATTAAGAAATACTTCACTAACTTGAAGATGAAGCAAAATGATGGCTGAATGACCTTCTGCTGTCACACTGGACCCTTGTCTATCAAGTAAATCCAAGGATGACTTGATTTTCAAGGAATATTCTATGTGCTATTTACTCTCTCAATGTACATGTTAAAATGGAACTTTCTATTAATTTGAGATTCAAGATTTCTATTTATATATTAAAAAAAGAACCCTGTGTATTTAGATTTATAATTGCCTGAGAAATAGATATTAAAGGTATGTATCTAACCTTGTGATTTTATGCCAACAGTCTTTGATATCTATAAATACTCAATTTTTCAAGTACTCTTTGAACATTTTTATTACCATATTGATGGTTTCTCATTAATAAATTAATCTTTATTTATTTTATTTTCTGGAAAATACAGAATGTATGCAGAGTAGACATATAAGAGTGTTTAAAGAATGTATTGTATAAGATTAAGCCAAAGTTAATAATACAGCCATGTCATTGGATATCCTGACAAAAGCAGAAAGCAGATTTAGTAGTTTGGAGGAATAAAATATTTAGAAGATGGTTTTCAAATAGAACAGGGGACTTCCTTGACAGCCAGGTGGTTAAGACCCACCCTTCCAATGTAGGGGACACAGGTTTGATCCCTGGTCAGGGAACTAAGATCCCACATGCCATGCATCATGGCCTAAAAATAAAATAAGTGCCTTAAAAAAAATAGAACAGGAGAGTTTAAGAAGAAGTTAATGGGCACAATATAGTTTTTCTTTCTCCTTGTATATCTCCCTAAATTCTCAGGTAAAATGAGACTAAGCAATCAGAATAGCAAAACAAAACATCCATTCATAACATCTAGATGAAAAAGTTTCTTGACCAACTTCAAACATGAAAGAGTAGTAGTAAACCAGTGATAGCCACAACACCAGTATAAAAAGAGTAACTGTGGGAGGCATGGGAATCAAAGAACTACAGAACTGTCAAATGCTCCCAACAGGAAAGATGATGGGCCCATTGGAGGTGAGAAGGTGAAATCATGAGAGATGCTACAAGCACTAACATTAGGGTAAAGGAAGTGTGAGGAGGTTGCAAGAGATGAAGTAATATAGGCCCTATGAACCTATAATATTCATAAAATCTGGCTAGCCTGGACAAAGATCCCTGTACTGAGTAGAAACTGCTGAAAATAGAATCTAAATTATGCCAGGATGGAAATAGTGGAGGAAGAGAAACGTGCAGCTAAAAGTGTGAAAAAAGACAGAGGTGGCTGATTTAAGATAAAATGCCATATTTTGTAAAAACTTCACAGACAAAACCAAAGAGGGAGCTCTGGGATTATGAAAGAAAAAAAAAATTATTCTGATCACCTCCTATAGGAAAATCATGCTATGCAAACTTGAAAGGAGCAGAAAGTACTATTAAATAAGTGAATAATTAATACTGAAAAATTAGATTAAGAATCCAAGGAAATGAACAATAACAAAGAATGAATAGAGAGATATATAAAAAACCTGAAGCTCAAACCAATAATTTATAACTAAAAAGGAAATTTAAAAAAGGAGTCTATGAAAAAAGCAGTAATTAGTATGAAATGACTGAAGAATAGGAAGACCTACAGAGGTGGCAAAACTAAAAATAATTAAAATGTATTAATAAAATCCTTGTCTAAATAAGAGACAGAAATTAAAGAATTAATTGCAACAAGAAAAATAGAAGATGAAAAGGAAAAATATAAAAATGAAGACAAAAATATATAAAATTTATAGAACAAAAAATGTTGAAAGTTACATTTTAATTAAAAAAATTTTAAAATTAAAAAATAATTTTATGAAACAAAAAGGGTGGTACAGAACTCTTTCAGAATAAAGACCAGAGACATGGCAATACAATTTAATGCACAATACTAGATTGGATCCTGAAGCAAACAACCAACCTCCCCCCAACCAAAAAAAATAAATAAATAATTAAAGAAGAGGGAGAGAGAAACAAAAAGAAAATAGAGAAAGAGAGAGGAACCAAACAGAGATAGAAAGACAGAGACACACCAAGGGAATTGATTCTACAAATTGAAAGAACACATAATGACTCAACTGGGAAAATCAACCAAGAACATCCAACAAATAATACCTATCCCAGTACTGAACAGCAAAAATTATGGCACACTACTAACTTCTCCAAATTTGGGAAGATTCTCCACTAACTTTAGGGTTTACATAAATGAAAGGCAAAAATAGTTGGAAGCTATTACTTCATAGATATTTGACAAAGAGAACAGCAAAAATTATGGCACACTACTAACTTCTCCAAATTTGGGAAGATTCTCCACTAACTTTAGGGTTTACATAAATGAAAGGCAAAAATAGTTGGAAGCTATTACTTCATAGATATTTGACAAAGAGAAAGCCACTAATTTGAAAGACTAAGAATGTGATTATCTCTGCAACTCCTTGCTTCAGTGCGCACTTCAAGATTCAAGATTTGTGCCCCTCAAAAAGCCAACAGACAGAAACAAAAGTTTGGTCACTGTTCTTCACATGGGCTCTTTCTTTTTCTCCCATATATATATATATATATATATATATCTTTCAAAACTGTTTTAAGTAAGAGGCCCAGGTTTTCTAGTATTAGAGTTGAGGTCATCAATAGTAGAGATTTATTAATAAGGCATAACTAGTATTGTGAAATTTTGTGTACTGCTTTGGCTCATTGTAAAGGATATATGGACTCCTCTGGTAGCTCAGCTGGTAAAAAGTCTGCCTACCATGCAGGAGACCCTGGTTTGATTCCTGGGTTGGGAAGATCCCCTGGAGAAGGGATAGGCTATCCACTCCAATATTCCTAGGTTTCTCTGGTGGCCTAGACAGTAAAGAATCTGCCTGTAATGCAGGAGACCTGGGTTCTATTCCTGGGTGGGGAAGATCCCCTGGAGAAGGAAATGGCAACCCACTCCAGTGTTCTTGCCTGGAGAATCCCCATGGACAGAGAAGCCTGACAGCTATGGGGTTGCAAACAGTAGGACATGACTGAGTGGCTAAGCACAACACAGCAAAGTATGTAGACATTTAATCTAAAATTAAATTACAAACTCAAAAGCTGAGTATATATTGATAGCACGATTTTGACTGATCAACTCATTTTTCTGCTACAAATTCAAGCAATTCTACAAACATAAGATAGCTGAGTTTCTTTGTTTGCTTGTTTTTGTTTTGTTTCTTTCTTTTGAATGGTAGTGATTTCTTCTTGTATATATGTATGTGTGTGTATATATATACATATATATATATATATAGAGAGAGAGAGAGAGAGAGAAAGAGGTGGGGGGAGAGAGAGAGACCATCAGCCCTTTTATATTTGCCTTTACTTAAAAAAACTCATATTGCAAGTATAAAAATGAACATAGGTTTTATAATTGTCTATATAAATAATTAACCTTTTTATAAATAATATGTTTTACACGTGCTACTATAGCCTCTTATACCTGTCGATTATACACACGTTATAAAAAACAATGCCTGATAGTTGACAGGTTCATTAAATATGTCAGAGGCATGTAAAGATAGACTTTTCACAGTATTTTTTTAATTAAATAAATGCCAGATTTTAAATATCTGACACATATCCATGAAGTTTCACCATGTTAGCCATGTTTTACTGACAGTCTGCTCTTAAAAAAGTTGGCAAAGAAGGAGCAATAGTGAGAATTTAAGAAAACTGCTGTGAGATACTGCATTTAGAGTGTGACCTTTCAGTTGTCGCAATGATTACCCTAGATATACATCAGCACAAGCATGAGAGGCCAACATATTGTGCAGTAGATATCAAAAAGGGGCTCAGAATATATACTTAGGTACCATGTAGTTCAAGAGAGAAGGTTAAAAAGGGAATCAATAAAAGAACAGAATAATGCTGACGAGATATCTAAGACAAACAAGGAGATAGTCAACCACTTATGGTAACCTTACTGAGAGATATCACACACACACACACACAAATGATAGATTACGTGTCAAAAATACAATTAGAATTTGTAGTATTATTTGGTAGTGCAAATTTAAATGGAGAAAATATAAGTTATGTGATATAAGATAATATAAATTATAACATTTATATATGTAGGAACATAGTATTATGAGATTATGGAATTTCCTTGTATGTTCAAAAATTAACGGGCATAAAATATCTTACAGAGTATGAGCAAAGGGCATTACCATAGAATTGGATCAAAATTCACTAGAATATAAGAAGGGAATTAACACTTGAAGATGTGGAAAATTTACCTCTCAATAATTGAAAGAAACTTTGTCAGTAAATGTCTTCCTCCACAAATGAGAAAGTGTAGTTAAAACAAACAGTTGAGGTCAATGATATCTAAAATAAACTATAATTAAAATCTGAGCATCTCTGTCAAAATATTTTGGAACTGGAGCTGCCACATGCTGAAGCTCTCCTGCATGTTTATTTTTCTAAACAACTGAATAGCTTGTTGAAAAATCTAGTTAAGGAAGTATCAATATATTTTAAAAGCTCATATAAATGAATACCTATCATATGTGTAAAAGTGTAAACATATAAATAATCTTTCTTTACACCTGTGGTTGTGAAATGATAAGGCATTGAAAATAATCTCTATGATACTATAACGATGGATACTTATCACTGCAGATTTTGCATGTGTCAATATAGGTTCATCAATTGTAACAAAGGTACCACTGTGGAGAGTTATGTTGAAAATGAAGGATACAGGCATGTGTAAGGACAGGGCATGTACAGAAAATCTCAGCACCCTTATCTCAATTTTACTGTGAACTTATAAGTGTGCTAAAAATGCATTAAAAAAAAAGAAAAACAAGATTGAGGACGTGATCACCTACATGGTTTACTTTTAAGAAATTAATAAGCTGGTCTGTCATAATGTACCCATTATTTAGTTATATGTGAAGAGTCATCATGTGAAATGCATTCCCTTGTTTGTAAAAGAGATTACATATTTCTAGAAACTTTAAATCACTTTTCCATGCTATATTTAAAACATACAAATTATCACCTTCTCAAGGCCAGCATAGAGATCAATCTGACAGCAAGGTAAACATCTATGGCTGGAGGGCATCAGTGGAGGCAGAATTATATTCACTACTTTGCTAAGGTATTGCTAGTAAAGCACAGACTATTTTTGACACTGTTGAATGAAACATATTTCTCCACATAGAGTTACATATTATAAATATGTGTATATAAAATATGCAAGACTTGGAATAAAAGTGAATATTAAAGTTCAGTATAAAAATGTTATGTAAATAGCTCTTTTAAATAATAACATAATTAACTGTTTTTTCCAACTAAAATGTTTTGAAAATAAATATGGCTTTATTTTTTATTCTACTGCTACTGCTGCTGCTACTAAGTTGCTTCAGTCGTGTCAGACTCTGTGCGAGCCCATAGATGGCAGCCCACCAGACTCCCACGTCCCTGGGATTCTCCAGGCAAGAACACTGGAGTGGTTTGCCATTTCCTTCTCCAGTGCATGAAAGTGAAAAGTGAAAGTGAAGTCGCTTGGTGGTGTTCGACTCTTCGCAACCCCATGGACTGCAGCCTACCAGGCTCCTCCATCCATGGGATTTTCCAGGCAAGAGTACTGGTGTGGGTTGCCATTGCCTTCTCTGATTTTTACTGTTTTTATTTTTATGCCACTAATTACAAGTTGCAATTTACATATTATCTCCAGTTCTCTTCAACATGAAACAATGATATTAACTTATGTATATTAAATTATATTTCTCTTTTCCAATTTACTTCAATATTTAACTATTGTTAAATTTGTTAATTGAATTAATTTTTATTTAGATAGCAAAATTTTATTCTCATAGAGATATTTCTCATGATAAATTAAATACCTTTTATAATATTTTTGCCTCTCCAATATTTCTTATTTCATTATACATATCATTCAAAAATATTCATTGACAATTTACTACATGTCATGCAGTCTTACTACTGAGGTCCATCACTGAACAAGAAGGCTAGAGACTGTCCTCTTGGAGACATTATATTCCTTCTCTCAGGGTCTACAGTCACTGAATGCTGATTTCATAAGGTGATAGAATTTATGTAATTTGTTAAAGATTTTCTAATTTCAAAAAGTTACACATCTTAAAGATACACATCTTTAAAGATCTCTTGATTCACGAGATTTCTGGAAATAAAGAATCATCAGGAAAAGGAAACATATACTGGGGGCACTAAAAGAAAATTTTCTAATGTCTCTGAAACTCTGAAGGACGAGTTGTAGCTATCATAAACAATGCTTTAACTGATATTATACCTGATCCTTGCTTGCTTGCAAGTCGCTTCAGTTATGTCTGATTCTGTGCAACCGTACCTAGCCAGCTAGGCTCCTCTGTCCATGGGATTCTTCAGGCAAGAACATTGGAGTGGATTGCCATGCTTGACTCCAGGATTATACTTGATAGATGTATGGAAAAGAAATGTATTTCAGTATAGTAGAAGATACATTTGATTTGGGTAGCAGTTCTTAAAGTACTTCTCTTTTTTCCCAATTTTTAAAAATGTTTCTCATAGGTCTTTCACACACTGTATTTACCTGATAGAGCTGTAAATGTTTCCTTGTTATCAATACAATTATCAACACTAGCAAAGTAATTAGACATTGTAAAGAGGAGAACTAAATTTTGCACAAAATCTTGATAGACTTAAAATTATGGATCCAAATGTTAAATGTTCTCAAGTTTCTTCAAGCTGCAAATAATAGCTCCCTCATTCTGTTGCTATGATATATATTTTGATGTGGACGCTTTAGGGGGCTTTGAGTTATTTTCAGTCATTTTTATGTCTTAGAAACTAACCTTTCATTAGAGTAATAAAAATTAGGAAATTCATCTTTTGGTATCTGTGTTTAATGTGAAATCCTAAATTTAAACATTAACTTGTTCAATCTATTCAAACATATTTTTTGAAAATAGAGCATTTATCAACTTTTTCGAAGTCTCTGCATCAAACATGTTGCTAAATATAATGTATTGATTGTTTTCATTTGTTTGCACATATTTCAATAATCAGATGATTATGCAAGAAGAGCACAGTTAGTTGTATACTGAGAAATTGTGTGCAGATATAGTCTGAGATGCTTTGACAAGTTCTTGTATTTAAATATTTATTTTGTAAAGTATACAGTATAACATTTATTTATAATTAAAACAAAGCTAATTTAATGACCTAAAGCCAACAAAGCTTAATAATTAATAATTAAAAACTTACACACTGTGAAGCAATAAAAAGTAGAAAATATTTCTTGGTAGAGAGAAATCATTTAATACTACTTAAATCACTGCAGATGGTGACTGCAGCCATGAAATTAAAAGATGCTTACTACTTGGGAGAAAAGTTATGACCAACCTAGATAGCATATTGAAAAGCAGAGACATTACTTTGCCGACTAAGGCCGTCTAGTCAAGGCTATGGTTTTTCCTGTGGTCATGTATGGATGTGAGAGTTGGACTGTGAAGAAGGCTGAGTGCCGAAGAATTGATGCTTTTGAAATGTGGTGTTGGAGAAGACTCTCGAGAGTCCCTTGGACTGCAAGGAGATCCAACCAGTCCATTCTGAAGGAGATCAACCCTGGGATTTCTTTGGAAGGAATGATGCTAAAGCTGAAACTCCAGTACTTTGTCCACCTCATGAGAAGAGTTGACTCACTGGAAAAGACTCTGATGCTGGGAGGGATTGGGGGCAGGAGGAGAAGGGGACGACCGAGGATGAGATGGCTGGATGGCATCACTGACTCGATGGACATGAGTCTGAGTGAACTCCGGGAGTTGGTGATGGACAGGGAGGCCTGGCATGCTGCGATTCATGGGGTCGCAAAGAGTCGGACAAGACTGAGTGACTGAACTGAACTGAACTGAACCATGTCTCATATGTGTTGATCTATAAAACCCTATGACATGAATTATATTTTCGGTATGTTCAATTTTTCCTTACATACTCTGTAGTTAAGAAAAAGGAGGTATTAAAGAAGTTATTTTATTAAGGGGAATACTGAAGGTAACTTCATGCAGGATTATTGAAGAAAAAAATATCTTTTCAAGAGGATCAAATGGAAGAATAATTGACAAAGTAGTAGGCTAGGGTTCCTAGAGATATTGATTGCCTTCTATCACAGTATTTTTTAAAAGAATATTTCTCATTAAATATATTTTTAAAAAGAAGATCATGTAAGAAATTGTATTCTGTGCTAAATATCATCCTAAATAAATAAATTTATTAGAAATTACCATTATAGGTTATGTTATCTAATAAGAAAATTTTGAAATTGTATTTTATGTCCCTAAATAACTATTAATGGGAAATATTTTCTATAAAAAATTCAAAAGCTATGTTTAAGTAACTCCAATAATTTATTCACAATATAAAAATACTGATAATAAAATTTTAAAAAAAATTACCTCCTGCTTATTCTGCTTCCTCATTTCAAGAAAATCACTGTTATCATTTAGTTAGTTGAGCAACTTTCAATTCCTTTATGTATAAAATACTAAAATCATATATTTATGGATAGAGATATGTTATTGTGTTCCTCTTCTCAACTATTCTATTAATAATTTTTCTGAATAAAATCTGTTGATATCTTGGTATTTTTCTAAAGGTAACAATAGATCTTGAAGTTTTTTATTAGTTCATTTGGATTCACATTAGTGCTTTTATCTCCTGAATATAGGCAGGTTTTTTTCATAAAAGAACTCTATGGCACCTATAAATCCAATTTATAAATAGTTACAAAGTTATTTTTAAAAAACAAGTAGCAGAAAATACTTAGGTATACTCAGAAATCAAACCATTCCTTCAACCTGGGAAAAGGATATTTTTCTCTAGATGTATATTTGCTGTGGTGTTACTTGAAAAAAAAGTATTAATATAAAGCTTTTCCACACAACACCATTGTGGTCAGTAATACTAAATATAAACAATGCCAACAAATTATTTGTGAATTTTTGTCATTATATATAATTAGTTGAAGAACAGATGATTTAGAATACTGTAAACAATAAGTTTATATAGGTTTATTTTCCTTTACTTATTTAGAGCTTAGAAATTATTACTGGTTTTTGTATACTAATCAATTGATAATCTCACAAACAGTATCTTCTATTATAAAGCCCCCAAACTGAAATTTGTGTGAACTCTATGACTTAGAAGAAGAAATCAGATGATACTAACATCATATTTTTCTGTGTTTATGGAAAATTTGAAATGCAGTTACTCAAATTTAAAAAAACCATTAAAATGCAGCAATAAAAACTAATGCACAAAATAAATGGTATTTAAACTATATGCACATGGGAGTGTCTAATTTTAAAATATGATCATCTTTACTGTAATCATCACAATATTTGTGAACTACAGTATTTTTGAAGCATTAAATTATATAAAAAACCAATGTGAGTACATATTTTAACTCCCAAATAAGTATTATAATAAATTAAAAAATTTAGTAACCAATCAGTCCCATGTAAACATATACCTAGTGATGCGTTAGTGCTATTTTTAAAAAACACACAGAGAGAAATCTAAGAAAATATAGAAAATATATCTACCTAAAGAAACTAAAGACCTATATATAGAAAACTATAAAACACTGATGAAAGAAATCAAAGAGGACACTAATAGATGGAGAAATATACCATGTTCATGGATCGGAAGAATCAATATAGTGAAAATGAATATACTACCCAAAGCAATTTACAAATTCAATGCAATCCCTGTCAAGCTACCAGCCAAATTTTTCACAGAACTAGAACAAATAATTTCAAGATTTGTATGGAAATACGAAAAACCTCGAATAGCCAAAGCAATCTTGAGAAAGAAGAATGGAATGGGAGGAATCAACTTGCCTGACTTCAGGCTCTACTACAAAGCCACAGTCATCAAGACAGTATGGTACTGGCACAAAGACAGACATATAGATCAATGGAACAAAATAGAAAGCCCAGAGGTAAATCCACACACATATGGACACCTTATCTTCGACAAAGGAGGCAAGAATATACAATGGAGTAATGACAATCTCTTTAACAAGTGGTGCTGGGAAAACTGGTCAACCACTTGTAAAAGAATGAAACTAGATCACTTTCTAACACCGTACACAAAAATAAACTCAAAATGGATTAAAGATCTAAATGTAAGATCAGAAACTATAAAACTCCTAGAGGAGAATATAGGCAAAACACTCTCAGAAATAAATCACAGCAGGATCCTCTATGATCCACCTCCCAGAATTCTGGAAATAAAAGCAAAAATAAACAAATGGGATCTAATTAAAATTAAAAGCTTCTGCACAACAAAGGAAACTATAAGCAAGGTGAAAAGACAGCCTTCTGAATGGGAGAAAATAATAGCAAATGAAGCAACTGACAAACAACTAATCTCAAAAATATACAAGCAACTTATGCAGCTCAACTCCAGAAAAATAAACGACCCAATCAAAAAATGGGCCAAAGAACTAAATAGACATTTCTCCAAAGAAGACATACGGATGGCTAACAAACACATGAAAAGATGCTCAACATCACTCATTACTAGAGAAATGCAAATCAAAACCACAATGAGGTACCACTTCACACCAGTCAGAATGGCTGCGATCCAAAAATCTGCAAGCAATAAATGCTGGAGAGGGTGTGGAGAAAAGGGAACCCTCCTACACTGTTGGTGGGAATGCAAACTAGTACAGCCACTATGGAGAACAGTGTGGAGATTCCTTAAAAAATTGCAAATAGAACTACCTTATGACCCAGCAATCCCACTGCTGGGCATACACACCAAGGAAACCAGAATGGAGAGACACATGCACCCCAATGTTCATTGCAGCACTGTTTATAATAGCCAGGACATGGAAACAACCTAGATGTCCATCAGCAGATGAATGGATAAGAAAGCTGTGATACATATACACAATGGAGTATTACTCAGCCGTTAAAAAGAATTCATTTGAATCAGTTCTGATGAGATGGATGAAACTGGAGCCAATTATACAGAGTGAAGTAAGCCAGAAAGAAAAACACCAATACAGTATACTAACACATATATATGGAATTTAGGAAGATGGCAATGACGACCCTGTATGCAAGACAGGAAAAAAGACACAGATGTGTATAACGGACTTTTGGACTCAGAGGGAGAGGGAGAGGGTGGGATGATTTGGGAGAATGGGAATTCTAACATGTAAACTATCATGTAAGAATTGAATCGCCAGTCCATGTCTGACGCAGGATGCAGCATGCTTGGGGCTGGTGCATGGGGATGACCCAGAGAGATGTTGTGGGGAGGGAGGTGGGGGGGGGGGGTCATGTTTGGGAACGCATGTAAGAATTAAAGATTTTAAAATTAAAAAAAATAAATAAATTAAAAATAAAAATAAAAATAAATAAATAAATAAATAAAAAAAAGAAAGAAAATAAAGTTAAAAATATAAAACCAAACAAAAGTAACTGCCATATTTTATATTTGAGACATTAATTTAGGACACAATATTCTGGAAATATATTGAATGTACTATTTTAGAGAAAAACAAAGCAGTATTTAAGGTAAATATATGATACAATGTTTATTTTTTTCTTACTCAAACATCATTAGTCACTGTTGTACATCAAATTTGTATAAGCTTTCCTTTCCTTTAATAATGAAACTATATTAAGAATATCTCTTATAGTTATAGTTGAGAATTTACTTTGAGGTTTAAAACATAGTTTTTGAAACATATATATGTTGAATGACTGCTCTGTGAGATAAACGTTTGAGTCTGATAAAAGTCAATGTGGTGTAACAAAGAACAGGGATTAAGTTTGACAGGAAATGAAGGGAAAGGAGCAGTTTGAAAGGCTGACCATAGAAAGTAGCAAATCAAATAGCAAGTCAGATATAAATCTAAACTGTAATTCAGAAACCTATTCAGAACCAGGGACATGATTTGAAGTCACGGAGAAAAGCCTTAGACTATTCAGGTGAGAAACACAGAAGGCAAACTAGCCACAGACACTGTACTAGGAAATGTAAATGTGTGTGTGCCTGCTAAGTCGCTTCAATGGTGTCCTTCTCTTTGTGAGTCTATGGACTATAGCCCATCAGGCCCCTCTGTCCATGGGATTCTCCAGGCAAGAATACTGAAGTGAGTTGGCATGCCCTTCTCCAAGGGATCTTCCTGACCCAGGGATTGAACCCATCTCTTTTAGTCTCCTGTACTGGCAGGCAGTTCTTTACCATTAGCACCATGTGGGAAGCCCTGTGGAAATAAGTAAGACAGTTCGATTCTCTGGAACCAAAACCTAATATCACCAGTATGTTCAAAACCCCAGTGAGTGATCAACACTTGAGGCTACTGTTTTAGGAAGAACAACTGGCAAAATAATAAATAATACAGGAGATCCAAGAGGGAAGGAATATGCATATGCATATGTACATTCCTCATTGTACAGCAGAAACGAATACAACATTGTAGCTCAAACAGTTAAGAGTCTGCCTGGAATGCGGGAAACCCAAGTTCTATCCCTGGGTCAGAAAGATCCCCTGGAGAAGGAAAGGGCAACTCCAGAGTTCTTGCCTGGAAAATCCAATAATGGAGGAGCCTGGCAGGCTAGAGGCCATGGGGTCACAAAGAGTTGGACACGACTGAGTGACTTCACTTTCACTTTTCATGTCTGGTCACTTCATTATACAGCAGAAACTAATACAACACTGTAAAGCAATTATATTCCAATAACAAAAAGAACATAAAATATGAAAAATAGAATAGTCAAACAAAAATAATTTTTAAAACTGCAAAAAATCTTGTAGGACAAGTATCCTGTGACTGAGTTAATGAAAGGCTTCAGGCTACAGATTTGGTTTAAATTGACAGGGATATGTAAGGAAATCACCGAGTTCTAGCAACTGTTTACAATTAGGTCTGAATAATCTAACATTAAAATTTATTAGAATTCTCAGCTAGCTTAGTTAACTTCAACTCTGAGTCACTAATTTCTTTGGAAGTAAGGAATAATTTATCATACAGATTATGGCCTATTTGGGAAATTTTAGAAATACTCAAATAATCTCCTATCCCTAGAACTTTCTAATTGTTCTAATCCAAATTCAGTTAAGTTCAGTCATTCAGTCATGTCCAACTCTTTGGACTCATGGACTGCAGCATACCAGGCCTCCTTATCCATCACCAACTCCTGGAGTTTATTCAAACTCATGTCCATTGAGTCATTGATTTCATCCAACCATCTTATCTTCTGTCATCCCCTTTTCCTCTTGCCTTCAATCTTCTCTACCATGAGGGTCTATTCAAATTAGTCAGCTCTTCATGTCAAGTGGCCAAAGTATTGGAGTTTCAGCTTTAGCATCAGTCCTTCCAATGAACACCCAGGACTGATCTCCTTTAGGATAGACTGGTTGGACCTCCTTGCAGTCCAAGGGACTCTCCAGAGTCTTCTCCAACACCACAGTTCAAAAGCATCAATTCTTCAGTGCTCAGTTTTCTTTATAGTCCAACTCTCACATCCATACATGTGACTGGAAAAACCATAGCTTTAACTAGATAGACCTTTGTTGGCAAAGTAATGTCTCTGCTTTTTAATATGCTGTCTAGGTTGGTCATAACTTTTCCTCCAAGGAGTAAGCATCTTTTAATTTCATGGCTGCAGTCACCATCTGCAGTGATTTTGGTGCCCCACAAAAATAAAGTCTGTTACTGTTTCCATTGATTCCCCATGTATTTGCCATGAAGTGATGGGACTAGATGCCATGATCTTAGTTTTCTGAATGTTGGGCTTTAAGCCAACATTTTAACTCTCCTCTTTCACTTTCATCAAGTGTCTCTTTAGTTCCTAATTACTTTCTGTCATAAGGGTGGTGTCATCTGCATATCTGAGATTATTGATATTTCTCCCAGCAATCTTGATTCCAGTTTGTGCTTCATCCACCCCAGCATTTCTCATGATGTACTCTGCATATAAATTAAATAAGCAAGGTGACAATATACAGCCTTGATGTATTCCTTTTCCTATTTTGAACCAGTCTGTTGTTCCATGTCCAGTTCTAACTGTTGCTTCCTGACCTGCATACAGATTTCTCAAGAGGCATGTCAGGTGATCTCGTATTCCCATCTCTTTAAGAATTTTCCAGAGTTTGTTTTGGTCCACAGAGTCAAAGACTTTGGCATAGTCAATAAAGTAAAAGTAGATATTTTTCTGGAACTCTCTTTCTTTTTTTATGATCCAATAGTTATTGGCAATTTGATCTCTGGTTATTCTGCCTTTTCTAAATCCAGCTTGAACATCTGGAAGTTCACAGTTCACATACTGTTGAAGCCTGGCTTCTTGTTCATTTTCATCCATGTTCTATCAAACATAATTTAACACTTCTAATGCCTCCATCAAAATATAGTGAACTTCCTTCCACCATAATCTTCTCTTTGCAAGACCTCTGGCGGGGGGTGGGGGTGGAAAAAACAAACAAACAAACAAACATATGCCATCTGCATTCATTTCCAATCCTTCCTCTAGATACTTCTGAATGAATCCTTTTTCTATTCTTTCACCAAGCTGCCAAGAAGTGATAACCTTATAGATTCATGTTAGGAAGTGAAGATTGTCTGCTCTAATACTGTACTTCCCTTGTCAGCTCTTTTTTTTCTCTACAGCAGTTACTATAAATCCCTAAACTGTTTCCTCAAGATAATCACTAGCATTAGTCAGATATCTGTGGTTCTAAACTAGGCACAGGATAGAATTGAGTACAGGGAGGATAAATATAACCATCCAGGCCAGTAAACTGTGAATAGAAATATCATGGATCTTTTCTGGGCCAGCATATTTCATTGGTGACTTGAGACCGCCATGTTTTTCTCCCAGTGAACAGAAATGAACATTGTAGCTGATGGCAGTACTGTCAGGCTTGGTTCCTGTTTACAATGAACAGAATTCCCACCTGGCACAATTTTGTTGTTTATTATTAGTCAGTTATTCATGTAAGACTCTTTGTGACCCAGTGGACTGTAGCCACCAGGCTCCTCTGTCCATGGGATTTCCCAGGCAAGAATATGGGAGTGGGTTACCATTTCCTACTCCAGGGGATCTTCCCAACCCAGGGATCAAACCCATGTTTCTTGCCTCTCCTGCAGTGGCACCTGGGCTTACCTGGTGGCTTAGATGGTAAGAAATTGGTCTGCAATGCAGGAGACCTGAGTTCAATCAGTGGCTTTGGAAGACCCCCTGGAGTAGGAAATGACAACTCACTCCAATTTTTTGCCTGGGGAATCCCATGGACAGAAAAGCATGGTAGGTTACAGTCCATGGGGTCACAAAGAGTCAAACATGACTGAGCAACTAACACATACACAATGCTTTTTATAATTGTAACATGCATTTTAAAGTAAATATTATATACATTTTAATTATTGTACTGAGAAATGGGCATATTGTTCTGATGTAAGAGATTCTGTCATTGTTGAAACTGTTGAAAATAGAAAATTTCTCCATTGTATTCAATATATTGATAATTATTAATATCTGATGGTTAACTTTTATCACACACTTGTATGCCACTTATGATGCAATCAGTCAGTCTTGGGCAACACTTTGCGATCCCATGGACTAGTCCATGGACTTCTCCAGTCCAGAATACTGAAGTGGGTAGCTGGCTCCTTCTCCAAGGGGTCTTCCCAACCCAGGTCTTCTGCATTGCAGGCAGATTCTTTACTAGCTGAGCCACCGAGGAAGCCCTATTATGCACCACTTTCTATTAAAAATATATATTTTTTAGAATCTCACCCAGTCAGATTACTTTTTCCATCTTGGGAGAAACCATTAAGTAGGAGAAAATGTAGAAAGCAGCAGGAGCTTTCAAACTCCCTTAAATGACCATACTTAGAGACAAGTCAAAGTTGAATGATTTATACTCTAAAAATGGATTCTAATCCAAAATGGCAGAGGATAACAATATATTATACTTGTTAAAACCATTTTAGCTTTTATAAATGGATTTTTTTCATGCCTGCCAGCTAATACTTTATTCTACACTAGTAAGCTAAATTCACTCAGTTACTGAAGCCACATACTGTCAGAAAAAGAAACGATTTGCATGCAGAAGAGACAAAACAACTGGAGAAAGAGAAACTATGAAATCTATACACTATATTTGATCAATGTGGGGTATTGAAAAAAATTTCCTTTGATATTGATTTACTATAGTGGTGATAAGACAGAGTGGATGACATTCCCTGTCAGAACTGATTTGAACTTGGACTGAGAAACAGAATTCTAAGCCACAGAAGCAAAAAATCTAGTTGGGCTTTACACATAATAAAGGTGCCCTTATCCTTATGACTTTTAAAGATTAAATTATATAAAAGGAACAGTTCAGAATTAACCTGACAAGTCATTCTCTGATGTACTTTGTTGGTGGAATATCATACTTGTATAATAAAAGTATACTCATTGTCTCAAATTAATTTGCCCTCACAATCTAATACTAGACATAGTAATGTCATGATTAATGTATATTTTCCTTGGTTATTCTACATAAGTGAAGCATCTTACATTTTTTCTTATCATATGCCTTCAAAATAGCATTGTAATATATTTTGGTACATGTACAGTGCTTATAAATAAGTGACAAGATTAAGAAGTTTATAAGAATAATTATGTATTTGATTTTGAAAATCTGAGTTGTTGAAAATATTATTAATCAAGTGTTCTGTCAATGCAGAATGTATTAATTTATTAACATCATATTCTGATTACCTGAATGCATTTCACTTTCATTCACATAAAATATGAGAAAAAACTTAGCATCCTTTGCCTTGTGAACCTATCTTCACAGGTCGGTTGAGATAGGTTTTGATCCTGCAGGCCTAAATGATACATTTGAATTTTATTTCCACAGAAAAATTAAAGCCATAAATTCCAACTCAAATATCTGAAATAGTAAAAATTATTTTTAATATTTTTCATTTTAAAATGCTTAAACGTACAGGAATTTGATAATATGTTGTCGCATTTACATGCTCTCTCTCTCTAAAACTTTCTCTTACAGAGGAACAATAACATTATCTTTTCTAAGATTAAAAACAATCCTAAAATGCATAGTTTATAATCAGATGTCTCAAAAATAGGTCATAGCTACTTTCTTCTTCAAATTGAGATTTAACAAGCCTTCCTTGTTACATATTTTTGCTATGCTTTTTAAGTCATTCTAAACATTGAACAATGAACCCAATATTTTTCCCAAAAAACAACACTGATTTTGTGAAGGAATCAAGTCAGTTTTCATGTGGAATTGATCATAGGTTCTTGATTTGTCTAATTGTCTCCTCATGGTATCATTTAACATGTTCTTCTACTCTCTGTAAAATCTAAGTTAGCTCTAGGAACCTGTTTACATTTCAGGATAAATTGCAAGCAAGAAGTCTTCATAAGTAAGAATTTCTATTTTATACCATGTTATATCTGAAGCCACAAAATGACAGTGTCTTAAACTTAAAGATGATTTTCCATAACATTTAGAGGTCTTTTCTTCCATTTATGTGTGTTAACACAATACACAGTAAGTCATATGGCTGCTGTTGCTGCTGCTGCTGCTGCTGCTGCGTCGCTTCAGTCATGTCTGACTCTGTGCGACCCCATGGACGGCAGCCCACCAGGCTCCGCCGTCCCTGGGATTCTCCAGGCAAGAACACTGGAGTGGGTTGCCATTTCCTTCTCCAGTGCATGAAAGTGAAGTCGCTCAGTCCTGTCCGACTCTGTGACCCCATGGACTGCAGCCTACCAGGCTCCTCCGTCCATGGGATTTTCCAAGCAAGAGTACTGGAGTGGGGTGCCATTGCCTTCTCCTTTAGTCTCTTCTACAAGTACTATAAAAACTTGTACTCCTAAAGTTACTAAATTATGATTAAACAAGACATCAATAGGAGTAGACAGCCATATAATTAAACCATATGTCCAACACTCATGTCATACATTCATGTTGGAGATTAGGAGGTAGAAAACTTCCATTAATTGTGACCTGTTTGCTAAGAATGATTGCTCTAAACAACCAAATGATAATCATATTATATTCATCATATAATTGTGGTATAGAATTAAATATAAATTTAAAATGGGTCTCTTCTATGTACATAACCTTCAGAGGGTCAAGCTTTCAGTAATGAAGCTGAGATTGGATCTCAATATTTATTTTGTAGATTCTTTTTCCTTAAAACAACAGATGTGGGCAAATAGGACACTGGTGAATTCAGAATGACAAGATGCTGATTTTTATCTTTAATGTTCCCATAATGAAAACTAGATAACAATTTAAAAAAAAATCCATGTTAGAGCTGTCAGTATTATACAATAAGACTTACTAATTCCCCAAGTCTTGACAATGGTAAGAAATGGTATAATGAAATAATTCTGCATGACTATAAACAAGGTGGAGCTGCACAGTGACTTCTTATTCCCAGGAGGCATTGTCATCAATAATCTCGAGTCAGGCACTTGGGGGCAGTAATGTTCCTCTCATCTTATGTTGTCCTAAAAAATCACTGTTTTCCTGTGTTTTTTAAATAGGCTTTTTCTACATTGATACACTTTATGTTATTTACCACATAAACACTATAATATTGTCTCTTTTATGTTTTACCTTGACATAGATGAACCTTACATACTCATTGTGAAATGAAATGACAACCTATCCATTCAGTGATTTTAAGAAAATAATTTTATGTACAGCACAAATACAAGAATCAGCCCTTTTTAGGGAACTTAGAAGGCAACAACAAAAATTTTAGTGAACACAAATGAAATGTCATCAGTCACAAAATGTGATGCTGTGAGAACACATCCATTTAATTATATAATAAGGACTGTAGAACTAGTTAAATTTAGGAATAAGTGATAGAAATTCAGAAACCATGTCAACTTAATTCTATTTTGCAAATTAGTGCTTAACACATTTCTCCAATTTTAAATAACTTTGATTACTTTTAAAAGTAATATTGCATAAAACATTTAAAGGATGAAGTTTTTAATGTTCACACTGATTAGTACTAAATAGAAGGCATATTTAATTAATTATTTTTCATATAAATTTTGTCCAACATAATACTTTTTGTTTGGCATGTGTGTGTTAATCGCTCAGTCGTGTCTGACTCTTGCAACCCTGTGAACTGTAGCCTGCCATGTTCTTCCATCCAATGGATTCTCCAGGCAAGAATATTGGAGTGGGTTGCCATGTCCTTCTCCATGTTTGGTACCTAGAAATATGTATTTTGCCATTCCTATCTTGACCATCTGGTAATGTCCATGTGTAGAGTCTTCTCTTGTGTTGTTGGAAGAGGGTGTTTGCTATGACCAGTGCATTCTCTTGGCAAAACTCTATTAGCCTTTGTCCTGCTTTATTCTGTACTCCAAGGCCAAATTTGCCTGTTACTCCAGGTGTTTCTTGACTTCCTAATTTTGCATTCCAGTCCCCTATAATGAAAAGGAAAGATACAAGCATCTGAATGCAGAGTTCCAAAGAATAGCAAGAAGAGATAAGAAAGCCTTCCTCAGTGATCAGTGCAAAGAAATAGAGGAAAACAACAGAATGGGAAAGACTAGAGATCACTTTAAGAAAATTAGAGATACCAAGGGAACACTTCATGCAGAGATGGGCACAATAAAGGACAGAAATGGTGTGGACCTAGCAGAAGCAGAAGATATTAAGAACAGGTGGCAAGAATACACAGAAAACCTATTCCTAAAAGATCTTCATGATCCAGAATTATGATGGTATGATCACTCACCTAGAGCCAGATATCCTGGAATGTAAAGTCAAGTGGGCCTTGGGAAACATCACTACGAACAACGCTGTGGAGATGATGGGATTCCAGTTGATTATTTCAAATCCTAAAAGATGATGTTGTAAAAGTGCTGCACTCAATACGCCAGCAAATTTGGAAAACTCAGCAGTGGCCACAGGACTGGAAAGGTCAGTTTTCATTCCAATCCCAAAGAAAGGCAATGCCAAAGAATGTTCAATCGACCACATAATTGCACTCATCTCACATGCTAGTAAAATAATGCTCAAAATTCTCCAAGCCAGGCTTTAACAGTAAGTGAACCATGAAATTCTGGATGTTCAAGCTGGTTTTAGAAAAGCCAAAGGAACCAGAGATCAAATTGTCAAAATCTGTTGCATCATTGAAACAGCAAGAGAGTTCCAGAAAAGCATCTACTTCTGATTTATTGACTATGCCAAGGCCTTTGCCTGTGTGGATAACAATAAACTGTCGAAAATTCTGAAAGAGATGGGAATACCAGACCATCTGACCTGCCTCTTGATAAATCTGTTTGCAGGTCAAGAAGCAACAACTAGACCTGGACATGGAACAACATACTGGTTCCAAATCAGGAAAGGAGCATGTCAGGCTGTATATTGTCACCCTGCTTATTTAACTTATATGCAGAGTACATCATGAGAAATGCTGGGCTGGATGAAGCACAAACTGGAATCGGTATCACTGGATGAAATATCAATAACCTCAGATATTCAGATGACACCACCCTTATGGCACAAAGCAAGGAACTAAAGAACCTTGATGAAAGTGAAAGTGGAGAGTGAAAAATTTGGCTTAAAGCTCAACATTCAGAAAACTAAGATCATAGCATCAGGTCCCATCACTTCATGGCAAATAGATGGGGAAACAGTGGAAACAGTGACAGATTTTATTTTGGGGGCTCCAAAATCACTGCAAGTGGTGATTGCAGCCATGAAATTAAGACACTTACTCCTTGGGAGAAAATTTACGACCAACCGAGACAGCATATTAAAAGCAGATACATTTTTTGCCAACAAAGTTCCATCTAGTCAATGCTATGTTTTTTTCAATCATATGTATGTATGTGAGAGTTGGACTATAAAGAAAACTGAGCAGTGAAGACTTGATGCCTTGAACTGTGGTGTTGGAGAAAACTCTTGAGAGTCCCTTGTACTGCAAGGAGATCCAATTAGTCCATCCTAAAGGAAATCTGTCCTGAGTATTCATTGGAAGGACTGATACTGAATCTGAAGCTCCAATACTTTGGCCACCTCATGCGAAGAACTGACTCTTTTGAAAATACCCTGATGCTGGGAAAGATTGAAGGAAGGAAGAGAAGGGGACTCCAGAGGATGAGATGGTTACATGGCATCACCGACTCAATGGACATGAGTTTGAGTAAACTCCAGGAGCTGATGATGACAGGGAAGGCTTATGTGTTGCAGTCCATGGGGTCACAAAGTCAGATACGCCTGAGCAACTGAAGTGAACTGAACTGAACTGATTTCCATCTTGATTTTTTTCTTTTAATTCAACTCTCCACTTATTGATGAATAAAAATAAAATATTAATATTGGAAGGACAATTATGTTATAACACTTAAACTGCATAAATCTATAGTAGAATAAACCCCAATTGAAGTACACCAGTCATGTTTTACTAATACTTAAATATAATTTATCATTATATTTAGAGTTTTCTTTTTCCCTCATATATATCCACATCTGGACTACAAACTAGAAGGAAATATGCATTTTTCTGTTATAATTTTTTATGGTTGTTCTTAGCAGAAATGTTCTCAGTGTGAAAATATACATACTGTCATCATTACCAATTTTTAAAAAATGTTAAGCTGTTAAAGAAGCATAAATATAGACATATAATTAACTCTATTAAAGTCTTCAGTGTTTCATTTTTGGCTGGTGTACTATATTTCTGATAATTCCAACTTGACATCATTTTCAGGTTCTTTTGGATACAATTTTCTCATTCTGCAGTGTAAAGAATTTGCAAACTCTCATAAGTACTGAGTAAATATATAACAGCAGTGGTTTGAATTGCTATGAAAGAATTACATACAAGTAGCTAAAAAACAACAGCTAGCATTATACTCAGGTATCCAGAAGTTCATATCTATTCCACCTTCGTAAATGGGGAAAGGTCATGTTCTCAGGTCAAAGTCAACCGTCCATGAAGTCAAAGATTCAGACACAAGTGACTGAGCACACACAGAGCAGGCAGATGAAAAAAGTGAATGGGATAGTTGCTTGTTTTCTTCAGAGCCATAGAGAAAAACTCAGACATGTAGTAACATTTTATTTCTTTGTGAACAACTGAATTTATCAGTTCTCAACACAAAATTATTGTTGCATGGTGACATTTTGAAGATGCAATCCTACATACTTCTAAATTACTTTGCTATTATTTAATTTCAAAGCCCTTGTCCTGTCAATTACAATGGGGGAATTCTTTAATATGATAGCTTATGGTGAACTGTGTTGGATTCATGATCTCCAAAGAAGAAGATTTAGCTTTGGGACCAGGGACCAGTCTTGATCACTCAAGAGCTACTGTATAGCAGGGTTTTATTAAAGTATGAAAAGGGACAGGGAAAGCTTCTGACATAGACATCAGAAACAGAAAAGAGAGTGCCCCTCTTGGTAGCATAAGCAAGGGAATTGTATACTTTTTAAATTGACTATTACAATAAATCAAAAGAATGTCTCAGGGTTGTAAAAATTTTACTAGACCCACTCCCACAATTTACATTTTAAGATAACAGGATCAGAACTTAACAATAAAAAGATCTTATCAGACCCACTCCCATAATATAAATTTTAAGATAACAGGATTAGTCAGAAGGTTTTCAGCAAGGAGAAACTGTCCTCAAGCAGGATACATTGTTGTTCTATAATCCTTAGTACAGAGTTTAAACTGAGTTGTTTGTTGTATAATCATCAGTTCTGGGCTTAAAGGAAAAAAAAAAAATTGTTTTATGTGATTCAGACCAAGGAATGCAGAGGAAAAAAAAGACATTTGTCTTTCTATCCTCCTTGAGAGCCCTAGACCCCTTTCTCCTCCTCCAGGACCTTCGACTTCTTATCAACCTGCCTAGAAATTGACTCTCACAAAGCATGCATAGAATTTGTTATTGACTTCTTATAAATGAAAGAATGAGATGATGAGGATGAGCAATACTCTTACTACAAACACATTCTGATTAAATCATATCCATAAAAATATACAATCCTGGGAGAAAAAGAAAAACAACAACAACACAGTCACCAAATATACATCGGGAAAATTGAAAAGCGGGATTGATATCATGACTGAAACAAAATTCTGAATATAGACTCCAAGGCTTCCCTGGTGGCTCAGACTGTAAAGCATCTGCTTACAATGCAGGAGACTCAGGTTCGATTCCTGGGTCATGAAGATCCTCTGGAGAAGAAAATGGCAACCCACTCCAGTACTCTTGCCTGGAAAATCCCATGGACGAAGGAGTATGGTAGGTTACAGTCCATGGGGGTCGCAAAGAGTCGGACATGACTGAGTGACTTCAGTTCACTGTAGACACCAAAAGCCAAGTGCTAACATTCGAATGCCCAGGCAGGTGCAAGAAGCCAATAATGTAACTAAAATTTCAAAATGTTTGGGAACACATGTAAGAATTAAAGATTTTAAAATTAAAAAAATAGAAAACTAAAAAAAAAACCCAAAATATAAAAAAATAAATAAAATAAAATAAAAGAGGAAAAACAATTTCAAAATGTTCTTTACTGAGCAAGAAAAGGGAAAACATGCAAAATTAAGCAGAGGGGCAAAACTATCAATCGAATACTAGCATAATAAAGCAATAGATAATACTTTTAAAACTTCCTTAAGAAGATTCTTAGTGAAAAGTAATCATATATCACAAACTTTAAAACTCTCTATACTTTTAAATATTTATCATTTAAAAAATGTTTCAGCTTCAGCAGTGATTTTCAGTTTTTATGCAACTGTGGGAATAAGAATTAAATCAATGGTATTTTATCTACCAACATATAGTCTTGCAAAGAATTTTCTTAAGCACAATTAGTCTGGGTAAGTCTCATAATTGATTATCGAATAATTTGAATCACCATTTCCAAGTGTGCAGTCGACTGAAAGTTGGAAATTCTACGTATTGTTTGAATAAGCACTTAACATGTCCTCTATACATGTAAACTTCATGTCTGATTCTACATGCATTTTACACAATCACTGTCTTACTTTAAGTGGTATTTCAAAGAGCACCACACCAAATACTGTATTGAACTTGCTCTCAATTACATCCTTCTAATAAGGTATTCAGTTCAGTCGCTCAGTCATGTCCGACTCTTTGCGACTCCATGAATTGCAGCACGCCAGGCCTCCCTGTCCATCACCAACTCCCGGAGTTCATCCAAACCCACATCCATTGAGTCGGTGATGCCATCCAGCCATCTCATCCTCTGTCGTCCCCTTTTCCTCCTGCCCCTAATCCCTCCCAGCATCAGAGTCTTTTCCAATGAGTCAACTCTTCTCATGAGGTGGCCAAAGTACTGGAGTTTCAGCTTTAGCATCATTCCTTCCAAAGAACACCTAGGACTGATCTCCTTTAGAAGGGACTGGTTGGAACTCCTTGCAGCCCATGGGACTCTCAAGAGTCTTCTCCAACACCACAGTTCAAAAGCATCAATTCTTCAGTGCTCAGCTTTCTTCCCAGTCCAACTCTCACATCCGTACATGACTACTGGAAAAACCATAGCCTTGACTAGATGGACCTTTGTTGGCAAAGTAATGTCTCTGCTTTTTAATATGCTCTCTAGGTTGGTCATAACTTTCCTTCCAAGGAGTAAGCATCTTTTAATTTCATGGCTACAATCACCATCTGCAGTGATTTTGGAGCCAAAAGAAAAAAAAAAAGAGTCTGACACTGTTTCCACTGTTTCCCCATATATTTCCCATGAAGTGGTGGGACCTGATGCCATAATCTTAGTTTTCTGAATGTTGAGTTTTAAGCCAACTTTTTCACTCTCCTCTTTCATTTTCATCAAGAGGCTTTTGAGTTCCTCTTCACTTTCTGCCATAAGGGTGGTGTCATTTGCAAATCTGAGGTTATTGATATTTCTCCTGGCAATCCTGATTCCAGCTTGTGCTTCTTCCAGCCCAGCGTTTCTCATGATGTACTCTTCATATAAGTTAAATAAGGTGTGGTTAAAGACAATTTTGGCTCATTTCAAGGGAAGAGATTTAATCTAAGGTACAGCTGAGTACTATACCATTTATCTAAATTCACAAGTTATAACTTCAAAAGATAATTCAAATATGGCTCTTAATTGCTGACTAGATCAATATTACTAATTAAAAGTATTATCTATAGAAATTACACACTTCAAAGTTATTAGAAATTAATGCATCTTTGAATGTAATTTTAAGTCTTTCATAATCAATGAGGATACAATCACTTTATATAATGTTAGTTTTATATGTTAGTATGATCATTTTTAGATCTAAGAGGAAGGCATATGACTAAAACTAGCTATATATAAAGGATCAATAGCTTTGCCTCCTGGAAGAAATAGGCTTATATTACCATTAGAATGAGTAATTTTATAAATTTATTATGGAGACTTGTTTCTCGGTTTCTTGGCCTTGTTAAATTTAATTTTCTTACTTTTACTCTATAGAAATCTTATCTCTTACTGACAGTATTTCTAGGCTTACATGATCACTTCTTAGAGTTAGCAATCTCAAAGAAATAGAGAAATAGAGAAATTTCTGCCTCTGATCTTTAGTGTGTAGAGCAATAGCTCTGCCCACTCTGGGTGCCTTGCTTGTGTCAAGATACACGACACATACAAAGGATGAACCACAGTTTGAGTCTTGGTAGCAGGCCTTGTGATTTTCCCAGAGCAGGAGAAGATGGAAGGTCTGTGAGGAGTTCCTCAAAGGTCACCTTGCACTTGACTTTGTGCATCATCTGTGAGGATGTCATGAGGCAGTTTCTCACCACCTCTCAGATTCTGATGAGCTGCGTGGCTCTCTGTCTTGCATACTTCAGAATACAACTGCAGAATATAAAACCACTTATCTGCACTCTAGAATAGGATTCTCAGCAACAGGGGATCCACAATCTGATGTTGCAGTTATTCAACTAATGTTGTTTGTGTTTCCTCCCTTTTTGTGTGTGGGACAGGAATCATGGGGAGTTCGCACCTTAGGTTTATTCTTCCCTTCATTGTCTATGTAAGTAGTAAACTGTCATGCAAAAATTGTTGACCATGCACACACACACACACACACACACACACACACGCATCCCTTTTGGGCTTCCTTCCAGTTTTCTCTTGATGTAACAAATTAGCACAAATTTATATCATTAAACCACACAAATTTATTATCTTATTGTTCTATAAGACAGAATTTAGATAGGTGTCTTCCTGGACATGCTCTCAGGGAGAATCCATCTCCCTGACATTTACAGGTTCTAGAGACTTTCCCCATTCATTGGCTCAAGAATACTGGAGTGGACAGCCTATAACTTCTCCAGGGGATCTTCCAACCCAGATATTGAACCAGGGTCTCCTGCATTGCAGGCAGATTCTTTACCAGCTGAGGTACAAGGGAAGCTCATTCAGTGGCTCATGGCTCTCATTTTCCACTTTCAAAGTCACAGTGAGCATGTCTCTGGAAATGCTTCTGCCATTATATTCCCCACTTACCACAGTTTTAAAAATATCTCTATCTCTGATCTTTAAATTCAGATCACCCAGATAAGGATAAAACAGTATAATGTTCCTATCTCAAGATGCTTAATGTAATAATACTTGTGAAGTCCCATTTAGCATATAAGATCATATATTCATAGGTTCTAGAGTTTAGGATGTAGACATCTTTAGGAAGGCATTATTTTGTCTACTTACACTTTCTGATGCCAGTGAGAAGTTGCTGAGGGAAGTACTTAACTGATTAAAAAACATAGTTTTACTTCTTAGATTTGGAATGTTAGAGGTAAAAAATAAAATTAAAATTGAGTACATGGTCCTAACAACATGGGGGGAACACAGAATTAGCATAAACAGTTGGGTAACAGGAACTACAGAAGTCACAATACCATGGTCATTATGAAAGGCAGAAGAACAGATGGACCATTCAGAACCCAGACAGTGGTCTGACATGTGGAGATCACACTGAAAATATATAGCTCCCAAGGATGAAATCAACAGGCGGGTAAGTAACTAAACAATGGGTAACCAAGTAACTAGGAGAACAAAGATTTCAAAATTAAAAACATCTGGTCACCACATAAACCACAATAGTCTAAAAATCATGATCTTGTCCTATTTCCAAACCTACATAAAATATTTCAAACACTTTGAATAAAATATTCAACAAGGCTCTTAAGGAATTTTGTTCTTGCATCATGGACGTTGATGGGAAACATTGATCTGATCCTTTCCTAAAGGGAGCTATTACTGTCTAACCAAGTAACTAACTCCAAATTAACCCCAATTCCAGCATATGACATTAAGTTCACTAGAATGAATGCAGGTAATAAATGGAGCTATCACTGAAGATCCCCTCGTTATAAGCCAGGGTGTCCTAAATTGACTTATGTATTTTTATTCAGGCCCTAAGAGCAGTTGAACATCATTTTTTTTTTCATATTATGATATCCAAAGAAAATGAAAAGACTAGTATGACATTTAAGGGTGAAAAATATAAAATTCTTCTAGGTATTGGTAAGAAGCTGGAAGTTCCCAGCTTCCAAAGACCCTGCTACTCCATGGGCTAAGGGAATATATATCAAGGACACAATTACCCAGTCACAACAAGCCAGGGTATTGTGGTACAGGAGCTGGGACAATCTTCCGAAAATAGCTGGAATGTATATATTCAGCACCCACAGAATACACCCATTGACAACATTAAATCTGCAGCAAAAAACCTTGCAGTAGAAATGTCTGAACACCTGTACTCATGTGTAAAACCTGTAACAAAAATCCACATCTTTTTCAATGCGGTGTCACCAGAGGAGTTGATATTCATTTCAAAACCCTGTGCACTGTTTTTGTTGTCTGTATCCATTCTTATTTGTCAGCATTAATTTGACAATTTAGTGCCCATGTTTAAGCTGTTATTGAATATATTAAGTATCATTCTGGCCACAATAAAGAATGTGAATAATGCAGGTTTTTTGATTCTATGCACACCTCATTTAATTCTTGTTTTTGGCCAAATGAATAACTAAAATAAAAATTTTAAATCACAGGGCATGAGAAAGACCCTGCAGTTTTTAACCTAATCAAGTTATGTTCTTCATTGGAGATGCACTTAGGAACACATTTTCTTTACTAGAGCAAACTAGTATAGCACTTGAAACAATATGATTAATCTGATAAATGTATATTTCTCTACAGCAAATGTCTACAGACTACAGCTGTGGGGTAATATTACTGCTATCTGTACTTAAAAATAAAGTTTTATTGGAACACAGAAACATTATTTATGTATTCTTTATGGCGGCTCTTGCTTTGAAATTGTAGACTAGAATATTTGCAAGTCTTCACTGTTTCCAAACTTTAAAATTCCTACTCTTCTGGTGCTTTTCAGAAAGAATGTGTCAATCCCTGGCTCTTATCAACAGCAGAGAAGCTTTAGAGAGGACTGTTTTCACTAGGCAAAAAGAGAAGTACCCTTTAAGTTTCCCTTTTTCAGAGATAGTTATTTGTTTCTCTTCCCCAAGTAGTACAAAGAGATTCTTATATTCTGTGTATCACATTGGTTTCTTCTACTGACAGCATCATGGGTTCCCAAATGGCTCAATGGTAAAGAACTTGCCTGCCAAGCAGGAGAGGTGGGTTCGACCCCTGGGTCAGCAAGGACCCTTGCAGAAGGAAATGACAGCCCACTCCAATATTCTTTCCTGGATGTCCCATGGGTAGAAGAGCCTGGTGGGCAACAGTCCTTGGGGTTGCAAAGAGTGCTACACACTTAACAACTAAACCACAACCCATAGATGATGTCATGCTGATATTACTTGTGCTGTGTGCATAGTCATGTCTGACATTTGCAACCCATAGCCTGCCAGGCTCCTCTGTCTATGTGATTCTCCAGGCAAGAATACTGGAGTGGGTTGCCTTTTCTTTCTCCAGGGGGTCTTCAAGACCCAGATATAGAAACCAGGTCTCCTGCACTGCAGTCAGACACTTTACCGATTACCTTACAAGGGAAGGTCAAATATAACTTGAGAGAGGGTAATCAGTTCAGTTCAATCTCTCAGTCGTGTCAGACTCTTTATGACACCATGGATTGCAGCACACAAGGCTTCCCTGTCCATCACCAACTCGTGGAACTTATTCAAACTTATGTCCATCGAGTTTGTAATGCCATCCAACCATCTCATTCTCTGTTGTCCTCTTCTCCTCTCACCTTCACTATTTCCCAGAATCAAGGTCTTTTCCAATGAGTCAGTTCTTCACATCAGGTGGCCAAAATACTGGAGTTTTGGCTTCAGCATCAGTCTTTCCAATGAACATTCAGGACTTATTTATTTATGTTTTTTTGGATTGACTGGTTGGATCTCCTTGCAGTCCAAAGAGACTTTCAAGAGTTTTCTCCAACACCACAGTTCAAAAGCATCAATTCTTCAGTGCTCAGCTTTCTTTATAGTTCAACTTTCACATCATACATGACTACTGGAAAAACCATAGCTTTGACTAGACGGGCTTTTTTTGGCAAAATAATGTCTCTGCTTTTTAATACACTGTCTAGGTTGGTCATAGTTTTTTCTTCCAAGGAGCAAGCGTCTTTTAATTTCATGGCTGCAGTCACCATCTTCAGTGATTTTGGAGCCCCAGAAAATAAAGTCTGTCACTGTTTCCCCTGTTTCCCCATCTATATGCTGTAAAATGATGGGACCAGATGCCATGATCTTAGTTTTCTGAATGCTGAGTTCTAAGCCAACTCCTCCCCCCTTTTTTTTAAAAAAATTTTACTTTATTTTACTTTACAATACTGTATTGGTTTTGCCATACATCAACATGAATCCACCATGGGTGTACATGAGTTCCCAATCCTGAGCCCTCCTCCCACCTCCCTCCCTATACCATCTCTCTGGGTCATTCCAGTGCACCAGCCCCAAGCATCCTGTATCCTGTATCAAAACTAGACTGGTGATTCGTTTCTTACATGATATTATGCATGTTTCAATGCCATTCTCCCAAATCATCCCACTTTCTCCTTCTCCCACAGAGTCCTAAAATCTGTTCTATACATCTGTGTCTCTTTTGCTGTCTTGCATACAGGGTTATCATTACCATCTTTCTAAATTCCATATATATGTGTTAGTATACTGTATTGGTGTTTTTCTTTCTGGCCTACTTCACTCTGTATAATAGGCTCCCGTTTCATCCACCTCATTAGAACAGATTCAAATGTATTTTTAATGGCAAAGTAATACTCCATTGTGTATATGTATCACAGCTTTCTTATCCATTCATCTGTTGATGGACATCTAGGTTGCTTCCATGTCCTGGCTATTATAAACAGTGCTGTGATGAACATTGGGGTACACGTGTCTCTTTCAATTCTGGTTTCCTCGGTGTGTATGCCCAGCAGTGGGATTGCTAGGTCATAAGACAGCTCTATTTGCAGTTTTTTAAGGAATCTCCACACTGTTCTCCATAGTGGCTGTACTAGTTTGCATTCCCACCAACAGTGTAGGAGGGTTCCCTTTTCTCCACACCCTCTCCAGCATTTATTTCTTGTAGACTTTTGGATTGCAGCCATTCTGACTGGTGTGAAATGGTACCTTATTGTGGTCTTGATTTGCATTTCTCTGATAATGAGTGATGTTGAGCATCTTTTCATGTGTTTGCTAGCCATCTGTATGTCTTCTTTGGAGAAATGTCTGTTTAGTTCTTTGGCCCATTTTTTGATTGGGTCATTTATTTTTCTGGAATTGAGCTGCATGAGTTGCTTGCATATTTTCGAGATTAGTTGTTTGTCAGTTGCTTCATTTGCTATTATTTTCTCCCATTCAGAAGGCTGTGTTTTCACCTTGCTTATAGTTTCCTTTGCTGTGCAGAAGCTTTTAATTTTAATTAGATCTCATTTGTTTATTTTTGCTTTTATTTCCAGTATTCTGGGAGGTGGGTCATAGAGGATCCTGCTGTGATTTATGTCGGAGAGTGTTTTGCCTATGTTCTCCTCTAGGAGTTTTATAGTTTCTGGTCTTACATTTACATCTTTAATCCATTTGGGTTTTTTTTTTTTTTTGCATGGTGTTAGAAAGTGTTTTAGTTTCATTCTTTTGCAAGTGGTTGACCAGTTTTCCCAGCACCACTTGTTAAAGAGATTGTCTTTAATCCATTGTATATTCTTGCCTCCTTTGTCGAAGATAAGATGTCATAGGTGTGTGGATTTATCTCTGGGTTTTCTATTTTGTCCATTGATCTATATTGCTGTCTTTGTTCTAAGCTAACTTTTTCACTCTCCTATTTCAGTTTCATCAAGAGGCTCTTTAGTTCTTCTTCGCTTTCTTTTATAAGGGTGGTGTCATCTGCATATCTGAGGTTATTGATATTTTATCCAGGAATCTTAACTCCAGCTTGTGCTTCATCCACCCTAGCATTTCCCATGATGTACTTTGCATATAAGTTAAATAAGCAAGGTGGCAATATGCAGCCTTGAAGTACCCTTTTCCCTATTTGGAATCAGTCTATTGTTTGATGTCTAGTTCTAACTGTTGCATCTTTCCCTGCATACAGATTCCTCAGAAGGTAGGTAAGGTGGTCCTGTATTCCCATCTCTTGAAGAATTTTCCACAATTTCATGTGATTCATACAGTCAAAGAATTTAGCATAGTCAATGAATCAGAAGTAGAATTTTTTCTGGAATTCCTTTGCTTTGTCTATGATCCAACAAATGTTGGGAATTTGCTTTCTGGTTCTGCTGCCTTTTCTTAATCCATCTTGACCATCTGGAGGTTCTCTTTTTTGGTATACTGAAACACTATATGAAGTTTGCAACAATCTTTTATCTTGATTATTTTACTAATAACCCTAAAGGCAAATACTGAAATACTTTTGTTAGTAGAACAGTAGAGTAGATATTATAGAATAAAGAAGAGTATGTAGAATTATATGAGAGATGACATGGAAAATTTTGAAATTTAAGAATTCCAATCTCAAGGAATATTGCGCAAGAAATTTATTTTATAAAATTACGCAGTAGGTAGTTCTTAAAACCACATAATTAATACAGATATGCTTTGATCCTAAAATCCCAATCTTTATCCATTGTTTCCTTATGTTTGTGTTTAATAGGGGGTATTACATATAGCAATCCTAAACCTAGGTAGATTGGATATTCATCCTCTGGAGTAGAAAATTTGCTAAAGAGAACATAAACTGAAAATGTCAAATTTATGTCGACACTTCTTGGAAGACAGAACAGAAGAACAAATTATGACTCAATGATAATCAATGATCAAATACTCAAATTCCATTTGCCTACAGATCTCAGTATCTTGATGCAAGCTGAGGATTCCAGAATAGGATATAAAGTTGGATAGTGGAAGGAAAGTATAAATACTTCAGCTTACTTGGTTTAGCTTCATTGGTGAAAATACTTTTTTCGCCATCAAATTTAGCTTAATGCTGAAATTAAATTTTGCTATCTAAAAATATAGAACATAATATTTTTCTGTGGAACTGAGATTATGGCTCATAGTAAAATACTTAGCCAGAATGCATTCACCTGTAACTCTGAGTATGGATGAATATTAGGCCAGAGTCACATAGAATAAAAAGAAGGAAATGTGACTTAGCTTTGTTACGAATAAAACACATCCATTAGTTTTGGTTTATACAGCTTCCCTGGTGGTTCAGAGAGTAAAGAATCTGCCTGCAATATGAGAAACCTGTATTTGAGCCCTGGGTCAGGAAGATATCTTGGAGAAGAAAAGGGTAACCCATTCCAATATTCTTGCCTTGAGAATGCTAGTGACAGAGGAATTTGGTGGGCTACAGTCCATGTGGTCATAAATAGTCAGACATGGCTTTCACTTTTATATGTCAATGAATATAAAATGGCCATTAGAAATTAAGTATAAACATTGTATGTTGAAACACATGTTTGATTGACAAATTTACTATTTTTAGCTTTTACTACCGTATATTGGTAATAACTATATATGATATGTATCATTTCAAGTGTATAAAATCAAACCAGTTTGACTGACCAGGGAGAATAAAGAAACCAGGGTCACTGGTTATTCTTAGTAGGATAACAGACTGGTTCCAAATAGGAAAAGGAGAATATCAAGGCTATATATTGTCACTTATTTGACTTATATGCAGAGTACATCACGAGAAATGCTGGGCTAGAAGAAGCACAAGCTGAAATCAAGATTGCCAGGAGAAATATCAATAGCCTCAGATATGCAGATGAAACCAACCTTATGACAGAAAGTGAAGAATTAAAGAGACTCCTGATGAAAGTGAAAGAGGAGAGTGGAAAAGTTGGCTTAAAGCTCAACATTCAGAAAACTAAGATAATGGCATCCAGTCCCATCACTTCATGGCAAATAGATAGGGAAACAGTGGCTGACTTTAATTTTGGGGGCTCCAAAATCACTGCAGATGGTGATTACAGCCATGAAATTAAAAGATGCATACTCTTTGGAAAGAAAGTTATGACCAAACTAGTTCCGTTCCGTTCCGTTCAGTTCAGTTCAGTTGCTCAGTCAAGTCCAACTCTTTGCAACTCCATGAATTGCAGCATGTCAGGCTTTCCCTATCCATCACCAACTCCCGAGGTTTACCCAAACTCATGTCCATTGAGTCGGTGATGCCATCCAACCATCTCCTTCTCTGTCATCCCCTTCTCCTCCTGCCGTGAATCCCTCCCAGCATCAGGGTCTTTTCAAATTAGTCAACTCTTTGCATGAAGTGGCAAATGTATTGGACTTTCAGCTTTAGCATCAGTCCTTCCAAAGAACACCCAGGACTGATCTTCTATAGGATGGACTGGTTGGATCTCCTTGCAGTCCAAGGGACTCTCAAGAGTCTTCTCCAACACCACAGTTCAAAAACATCAGTGCTTTGGCACTCAGCTTTCTTCACAGTCCAACTTTCACACCCATACATGATCACTGGAAAAACCATATCCTTGACTAGACAGAACTTTGTTGACAAAGTAATGTCTGCTTTTTAATATGCTATCTAGGTTGGTCATAACATTCTTTCCAAGGAGTAAGGGTCTTTTAATTTCATGGCTACAATCACCATCTGCAGTGATTCTTGGCCCAGAAAAATGAAGTCTGACACTGTTTCCACTGTTTCTCCATCTATTTCCCATGAAGTGATGGGACCAGATGCCATGATCTTAGTTATCAGAATGTTCAGCTTTAACCCAACTTTTTCATTCTCTTCTTTCACTTTCATCAAGGGACTTCTTAGTTCCTCTTCACTTTCTGCCATAAGGGTGGTGTCATCTGCATATCTGAGGTTATTGATATTTCTCCCAGCAATCTGGATTCCAGCTTGAGCTTCTTCCAGCCCAGCGTTTCTCATGATGTACTCTGCATATAAGTTAAATAAGCAGGGTGACAATATACAACCTTGACGTACTCCATTCCTATTTGGAACCAGTCTGTTGTACCTTGTGCAGTTCTAACTGTTGCTTCCTGACCTGCGTGTAGGTTTCTCAAGAGGCACGTCAGGTGATCTGGTGTTCCCATCTCTTTCAGAATTTTCCACAGTTTATTGTGATCCACATGGTCAAAAGCTTTGGCATAGTCAATAAAGCAGAAATAGATGTTTTCCTGGAACTCTCTCCCTTTTTTGGTGATTCAACAGATGTTGGCAATTTGATCTCTGGATCCTCTGACTTTTCTAAAACCAGCTTGAACATCTGGAAGTTCACAGTTCACGTATTGCTGAAGCTTGGCTTGGAAAAGTTTGAGCATTACTTTACTAGCGTGTGAGATGAATGCCATTGTGTGGTAGTTTGAGCATTCTTTGGCATTGCCTTTCTTTGGAATTGGAATGAAAACTGATCTTTTCCAGTCCTGTGGCCACTGCTGAGTTTTCCAAATTTGCTGGCATATTGAGTGCAGCACTTCCACAGCATCATCTTTCAGGATTTGAAATAGCTCCACTGGAATTCCATCATCTCCACTAGCTTTGTTCATAGTGATGCTTTCTAAGGCCCACTTGACTTCACATTCGAGGATATCTGGCTCTAGGTGAGTGATCACACCATCGTGATTATCTGGGTAATGAAGATCTATTTTATACAGTTCTTCCGTGTATTCTTGCCACCTCTTCTTAATATCTTCTGCTTCTGTTAGGTCCATACCATTTCTGTCTATCATCAAGCCCATCTTTGCATGAAATACTCCTTTGGTATTTCTAATTTTCTTGAAGAGATCTCTAGCCTTTCCCATTCTGTTATTTTCCTCAATTTCTTTGCATTGATTGCTGAAGAAGGCTTTCTTATTTCTTTGCTATTCTTTGGAAACCTGCATTCAGATGCTTATATCTTTCCTTTTCTCCTTTGTTTTTTGTTTCTCTTATTTTCACAGCTATTTGTAAGGCATCCTCAGACAGCCATTTTACTTTTTTGCATTTATTATCCATGGGGATGTTCTTGAGCCCTGTCTCCTGTATAATGTCACAAACCTCATTCCATTGTTCATCAGGCACTCTTGTCTGTCAGATCTAGTCCCTTACATATATTTCTCACTTCCACTGTGCAATCATAAGGGATTTGATTTAGGTCATACCTGAATGGTCTGATGGTTTTCCCTACTTTCTTCAATTTAAGTGTGACTTGGCAATAAGGAGCTCATGATCTGAGTCACAGACAGCTCCCAGTCTTGTTTTTGCTGACTGTATAGAGCTTCTCCATCTTTGGCTGCAAAGAATATAATCAATCTGTTTTTTAGTTGACCATCTGGTGATGTCCATGTGTAGAGTCTTCTCTTGTGTTGTTGGAAGAGGGTGTTTGCTATGACCAGTGCATTTTCTTGGCAAAACTCTATTAGTCTTTGCCCTGCATTCCAAGGCCAAATTTGCCTGTTACTCCAGGTGTTTCTTGACTTCCTACTTTTGCATTCCAGTCCCCTATAATGAAAAGGACATCTTTTGGGGGTGTTAATTCTAAAAGGTCTTGTAGGTCTTCATAGAACCGTTCAACTTCAGCTTCTTCAGCATTACTGGTTGGGCATAGACTTGGATTACTCTGATATTGATGGTTTGCCTTGGAAATGAACAGAGATCATTCTGCCAATTTGAGACTGCATCCAAGTACTGCATTTTGGAATGTTTTGTTGACCATCATGGCTACTCCATTTCTTCTAAGGGATTCCTGCCCACAGTAGTAGTTATAATGGTCATCTGAGTTAAATTCACCCATTCCAGTCCATTTTAATTTGCTAATTCCTAGAATATCGACGTTTATTCTTGCCATCTCCTGTTTGACCACTTCCAATTTGCCTTGATTCATGGACCTAATATTCCAGGTTCCTATGTAATATTGCTCTTTATAGCATTGGACCTTGCTGCTATCACCAGTCACATCCACAACCAGGCATTGTTTTTTCTTTGGCTCCATCCCTTCATTCCTTCTGGAGTTATTTCTCCACTAATTTCCAGTAGCATATTGGGCACTTACTGACCTGGGAAGTTCCTCTTTCAGTATCCCATCATTTTGCCTTTTCATACTGTTCATGGGATCCTCAAGGCAAGAATACTGAAGTGGTTTGCCATTCCCTTCTCCAGTGGACCACATTCTGTCAGACCTCTCCAGCATGACCTGTCCATCTTGGGTGGCCCCACATGGCATGGCTTAGTTTCACTGAATTAGACAAGGCTGTGGTCCATGTGATCAGACTGGCTAGTTTTCTGTGATTATGGTTTCAGTGTGACTGCCTTCTGATGTCCTTTCACAACACCTACCGTCTTCCTTGGGTTTCTCTTATCTTGGACGTGGGGTATCTCTTCATGGCTGCTCCTTACCTTGGATGAGGGGTATCTCCTTACTGCCACCCCTCCTGACCTTGAACTTGGAATAGCCCTTCTTGGTCTTCCTGTGTCAGTGCAGCTGCTTCTCCTTTAATGTGGGGTTGCTCTTCTCAGCCGCTGCCCCTGACATCAGACATGGTGTAGCTCCTCTCGGCCGCCGCCCCTGATAGACAGCATATTAAAAAGCAGAGACAGTACTTTGTCAACAGTTTGTCCAGTCAAGGCTATGGTTTTTCCAGTAGTCATGTATGGATATGTAAGCTGGACTATAAAGAAAGCTGAGCACTGAAGAATTGATTCTTTGAACTATGGTTTTGGAGAAGACTCTTGAGAGTCCCTTGGACTGCAAGGAGATCCAACCAGTCCATCCTAAAGGAGATCAGTCCTGGGTGTTCATCGGAAGGACTCATGCTGAAGCTGAAACTCCAATACTTCAGCCATCTGATGCCGAGAGCTGACTCATTTGAAAAGACTCTGATGCTGGGAAAGATTGAGGGCAGGAGAAGGGGCAACAGAGGATGAGATGGTTGGATGGCATCATCGACTCAATGGACATGAGTTTGGGTAAACTCTGGGAGTTGGTAACGGAGAGGGAGGCCTGGCGTGCTGTGGTTCATGGGGTCACAAAGAGTAGGACAGAACTGAGAGACTAAACTGACTGAATAATCTTTTTACTAAGGAAGTATACAATATTATGTTATATGATATTCACTTAATTTGTTATTGTTGTTTAGCTGCTAAATATATCTGATTCTTTCTGCAACCCCATGGACTATAACCTGCCAGGTTTCTCTGTCCATGGGATTTCCCAGGGAAGAATACTGGAGTGGGCTGCCATTTTATTTTGCAGGGGATTTACTCATCCCAGGGATTGAATCTGTGTTTCCTGTTCAGAAGGAAGATTCTTTTACTGCTGAGCCACTAAGGAAATCCTCACTTAGTTTGGGGTTCTATAATTCCTGGTTTTAAACATCTCAACTATTAAATGTTTCCAACATACTTGGAAAGCAATGAGATTCCTGTTTATAAATTTCTAAAATTTAGGGTAGCTTTTTATTTAGACATCATACATCTCTTTTCTCCTATTATATTTGATCAAACTCTTAAAAAGACAGCCTGTTGTGATATCCCAGAGCAGAACTCTGTTGTCTGTGCATCCATTTACCTGGGTTTTGTCTCAGTTTCCCAGTGACAAAAGCAGATTCTATTTGAAAATTGAAAACTATAAGGGAAATTTTATTAGGAATAATCCTTGCCAGAGCTTTTCCCTAGGATTTAGAGGCTCAAAATATTTACCCTTAGATTTGACTTGCTAAAAAAAAAAAAAAAAAAAAAAGGACTGTCATTGAACCATGATGCAATGGACCATGATGGGGGATTACAACTTCCTAATACACCTGCAATAGCTATTCTCCCTTCAGCAGAGTAGAAGATGGGATGATGCTTCCACTTATAGAAAATAAAAGACTCCAGAGAAGACTTGGTTTGTAGCTGGAATTTAGATTGCTGATTATTCCCTGCATCACAGTTCAGATTTTTTTTTTTCCCTAGCCCTAATTCCACTTTTTTTTTTCCTTTCTCCTTCTCATCAATCAGATTTATCCTCTACCTAACAGCTCCAACACTTATCTTCTCTTCTTGTTCTCAGATGTTCTTATCTCAGTAGCCTTGTGAAGTCATCTTGTATAATATATGTTGCTTGGAATTAACACAACTTGTTTATTTAGCTTCATAATCTATTCACAACTTATTTTCCAAGTCAAAATTTAACCTTGCTCCTGTAGACCTCTACCATTCCTTTTACTGCTAATAAGATTCTCATTAAACCTTTACTTCAAATTATGCTCCTACTAGAATTTTGATTCCATATGTTGATTTCAACACCAGGACAATTAGTAGTCAAGCCTTCTCAATGAATGTATTATCTTGTAATATTTGCACATGTCTGTTAGAGCTCCATACTGTTCTGTGTTTATGTTACTTCCAAACACACACACATATGCACAAAAATAAAAAATGGGAACCTTCAAGGGAAATTGCAACCCCTAACATGGTAGGTAAATCAAGTTTATTGTATATTTTTTCTTAACTTACATAATTTACTTTGGACCACTTTACTGGCTGCTTTTAAGCAATCACCGTCCAGTTGATAAAGCCACATTAATAATATTTTCTGAAGCATACTCAAGTCAGGCCACATAGAAGTATGCTAGCAGATTTATATTTAGATTACTATCATCCAACCTCTTTTTATATAATTGTCTGAAGACACTCAAATTTAATTTAACGTATCAGATTAAAGCCTTTATTTCAACAGAATATTTTTCTTCTGTGGTTTAAATTCTTAATTATTTTCTTTCCCTGAGTTCCAAACTCACAAACATTGCTAAAGGCCAATATCTGCTGGAAGCCTTCCCACATTATTTAAGATTGTTCATTAAAAACAACTCAAATAGGCTGATATGTAAGATAATTAATGATTATTAAGTATCTATTGGGATTTCCTGGTAGCTTAGTTGGTAAAGAATCTGCTTGCAATGCAGGAGACCTCGATTTGATTTCTGGGTTGGGAGGATCCGCTGGAGAAGGGATAGGCTACCCACTCTAGTATTCTTGGGCTTCTCTAGATATTAGCTTAACAGATGAACTATCTTTCAAACAATAGATGTTTTCTATGCTGGTCCACAGAAAAATATGCAAAGCTTATCAGTTTATTTTACAAAGACTGTACAACCTAACAAGACCTGCACAGACACACAAATTCCAGACCATTTGTATATTTGACTACAGAAGCAAATATCCGAATAAAATAGCATATGAATTCCAAAAATATGTTGAAAGAATAATAAGGATTGACTTAGAAACCAAGGATTAAGAACATAATAAGGAAATCTATCAACCACTTCATTTGTTGACTGGATGAAAATTGCACAATTAAGAGTTGAGTTTAAGTTTTATTCAGGGAAGTTACTCAAGACTACAGCCTGGGAGACAGTCTTTCAATAGCTCTGAGGGAACTGCTCTGAAGAGCTGGGAGAGAAGCAAGTGTATATGATTTTTGGCTAGGAAGTACATGCAGTCAACTTCAACTATACATCTTGGTGAGTGAGTGAGTGAAGTCGCTCAGTCGTGTCAGACGCTTTGCGACCCCGTGGACTGTAACCTACTAGGATTCTCTGTCCATGGGATTCTCCAGGCAAGAATACTGGAGTGCATTACCATTTCCTTCTTCAGGGGATCTTCCTGACCCAAGGATCAAACCCAGGTCTCCCGCATTGGAGGCAGGCGCTTTAACCACTGAGCCAAAAGGAAAGCATAAAACACTACTATTAGTCACAAAAAAGCATACATCAAGTTGATAATTTTAGTTCTTTTCCATGTATGAGAAGATGGACAAATCTGGGTTTATTAAAATTCTTCCTGAGTGTGTACATCTAACTGGTAAGGGGCCTGTTGTTCAAAGCACACATCTTGCTATCATTTTAATTTCTTCTCAGTATGCACTATCTATCAGTGACTGCAGTAGCTCAAAACTTAATCCCTGTATAACTTAATGATGAGCAATGCTCTTTGCTATTCTTGTTTACACTGTACATCAATTACTGAAGGAAAAAAAATGAGATTATATAAATATGACTGAAAGTACCTGAAAAATTTATCAGTCAATCCTGTTAAGAATTCTAAGCACAAGGAAACAACTTAAGTATGATGTTTAAATTCCTAACTTGAATATTGAATTGAACAATAGATGGGGGAAATATTCATTAAGAACATTTTAGGGAAAATAGATGAAAGAAAATAGATTGCTCATCTCAGATGCACTGGTTCACTGTTTCAGCCAATTCTGATTAAATCATGTGAATTAAAAATGTGAAATGCAAGTGAATTAAATTAAAACAGATCTAGAAGTGATATCACCATACAATTTTGCATAATTTTAAAACTGAAAAAAATCAAAATACTTATTTCTCAAGTTTAGCAAACCTTATAAAACATACATATTTAAAGGAACGTAACAGCTTAAAATAATACAAAATTATGGGTCAAGAATCAGTTGGAGACAGCTTAACCCTGTTCTCCCCTCAGGATCTCAGTAGATTGTGGCCAATGGGTCAGGTAGGCTGTATTCTCCTATGTTGTCTTACTTAGGGAATATTGTGCCTCAAATTCCGCTTAGCTCTAAGAGGCTGAAACAGCCGTTGCCACAAGGCTGTCACTAAAGCTCTCTTGCAACATGGCTTCTTACTTTTTTTTAATTAAATATTTATTGAACTATAGTTGATATACAATGTTGGATTAGTTTCTGCTCTACAGAGAAGTGATTCCACTTTATATATACATACATACATATGTGTATATATTAACATATATATACATACACACATATGAAAAGTGGTAGTTTCTCAGTCATGTCCAACTCTTTGCTACCCCATGCGCTATAGCTCACCAGGCTCCTCTGTCTATGGAATTCTCTAGGCAAGAACACTGGAGTGGTTAGCCATTCTCTTCTCCTGCAGATATTCCTGACTGAGGGGATTAACTTGGGTCTTCCTCATTGCAGGCAGAATATTTTCTGAGTAAGTCATCAGGAATGCCACCATATATATGTATGCTGTGCTATGCTTAGTCACTCAGTCATATCAAACACTTTGTGACCCCATGGACTGCAGCTCGTGAGGCTCCTCTGGCTATGGAATTCACCAGCCAAGAATACTGAAATGTGTTGCCATGTCCTCCTCCAGGGGACCTTCACAACCCAGGGATTGAACGCAGGTCTCCCATACTGCAGGCAGATTCTTTACCAGCTGAGCTACCAGAGAATCAGCCTATACAGCCTATCACTTTTTTAAGATATCCTTTGCCCATATACATCATTGTACAGTATTAGGTAGAGTTCCAGTGCTATCAGTTCAGTTCAGTTCAGTCGCTCAGTCGTGTCCGACTCTTTGCGACCCCATGAATCGCAGCTCGCAAGGCCTCCCTGTCCATCACCAACTCCCGGAGTTCACTCAGACTCGTGTCCATCGGGTCCGTGATGCCATCCAGCCATCTCACTCCCTGTCGTCCCCTTCTATTCCTGCCCCCAATCCCTCCTAGCATCAGTCTTTTCCAATGAGTCAACTCTTCGCATGAGGTGGGCAAAGTACTGGAACTTCAGCTTTAGCATCATTCCTTCCAAAGAAATGCCAGGGTTGATCTCCTTCAGAATGGACTGGTTGGATCTCCTTGCAGTCCAAGGGATTCTCAAGAGTTTTCTCCAACACCACAGTTCAAAAGCATCAATTTTTCAGCACTCAGCCTTCTTCACAGTCTAACTCTCACATCCATACATGACCACAGGAAAAACCATAGCCTTGACTAGACAGACTTTAGTCGGCAAAGTAATGTCTCTGCTTTTGAATATACTATCTAGATTGGTCATAACTTTTCTTCCAAGGAGTAACCGTCTTTTAATTTCATGGCTGCAGTCACCATCTGCAGTGATTTTGGAGCCCCAAAAAATAAAGTCTGACACTCTTTCTACTGTTTGATCCATCTATTTCCCATGAAGTGATGGGACCAGATGCCATGATCTTCGTTTTCTGAATGTTGAGTTTTAAGCCAACTTTTTCGCTCTCTTCTTTCACTTTTATGAAGAGGCTTTTTAGCTCCTCTTCACTTTCTGCCATAAGGGTGGTGTCATCTGCATATCTGAGGTTATTGATATTTCTCCAGGCAATCTTGATTCCAGCTTGTGTTTCTTCCAACCCAACGTTTCTCATGATGTACTCTGCAGATAAGTTAAATAAGCAGGGTGACAATATACACCCTTGATGTACTCCTTTTCCTATTTGGAACCAGTCTTTTGTTCCATATCCAGTTCTAACTGTTGCTTCCTAACCTGCATACAGATTTCTCAAGAGGCAGGTCAGGTGGTCTGGTATTCCCATCTCTTTCAGAATTTTCCACAGTTTATTGTGATCCACACAGTCAAAGGCTTTGGCATAGTCAATAAAGCAACAATTGATGTTTTTTTGGAACTCTCTTGCTTTTTCCATGATCCAGCAGATGTTGGCAATTTGATCTCTGGTTCCTCTGCCTTTTCTAAAACCAGCTTAAACATCAGGGAGTTCGCAGTTCACATATTGCTGAAGCCTGGCTTGGAGAATTTTGAGCATTACTTTACTAGCATATGAGATGAGTGCAACTGTGTGGTAGTTTGAGCATTCTTTGACATTGCCTTTCTTTGGGATTGGAATGAAAACTGAACTTTTCCAGTCCTGCGGCCACTGTTGAGTTTTCCAAACTTGCTGGCATATTGAGTGCAGCACTTTCACAGCATCATCTTTCAGGATTTGAAACAGCTCAACTGGAATTCCATCACCTCCACTAGCTTTGTTTATAGTGATGCTTTCTAAGGCCCACTTGACTTCACATTCCAAGATGTCTGGCTCTAGGTTAGTGATCATATCATCATGATTATCTTCGTCATGAAGATCTTTTTTGTACAATTTTCCATGTATTCTTGCCACCTCTTCTTAATATCTTCTGCTTCTGTTAGGTCCAGACCATTTCTGTCCTTTATCGAGCCCATCTCTGCATGAAATGTTCCCTAGGTATCTCTAATTTTCTTAAAGAGATCTCTAGTCTTTCCCAGGCTGTTGTTTTCCTCTATTTCTTTGCATTGATTGCTGAAGAAGGCATTCTTATCTCTTCTTGCTATTCTTTTGAACTCTGCATTCAGATGCTTATATCTTTCCTTTTCTCCTTTGCTTTTCACCTCTCTTCTTTTCACAGCTATTTGTAAGGCCTCCCCAGACAGCCATTTTGCTTTTTTGTATTTCTGTTCCATGGGGATGGTCTTCTTGATCACTGTCTCCTGTACAATGTCACGAATCTCATTCCATAGTTCATCAGGCACTCTATCTATCAGATCTAGGCCCTTAAATCTATTTCTCACTTCCACTGTATAATCATAAGGGATTTGATTTAGGTCATACCTGAATGGTCTAGCGGTTTTCCCTACTTCCTTCAATTTAAGTCTGAATCTGGCAATAAGGAGTTCATGTTCTGAGCCACAGTAAGCTCCTGGTCTTGTTTTTGTTGACTGTATAGAGCTTCTCCATCTTTGGCTGCAAAGAATATAATCAATCTGATTTCGGTGTTGACCATCTGGTGGTGTCCATGTGTAGAGGCTTCTCTTGTGTTGTTGGAAGAGGGTGTTTGCTATGACCAGTGCATTTTCTTGGCAAAACTCTATTAGTCTTTGCCCTGCTTCATTCCTCATTCTGAGGCCAAATTTGCCTGTTACTCCAGGTGTTTCTTGACTTCCTACTTTTGCATTCCAGTCCCCTATAATGAAAAGGACATCTTTTTGGGGTGTTACTTCTAAAAGATCTTGTAGGTCTTCATAGAACAGTTCAACTTGAGTTTTCAGCATTACTAATTGGGGCATAGACTTGGATAACTTTGATATTGAATGGTTTGCCTTGGAGAGGAACAGAGATCATTCTGTCGTTTTTGAGATTGCATCCAAGTACTGCATTTTGGACTCTTTTGTTGACCATGATGGCTAATCCATTTCTTCTGAGGGATTCTTGCCTGCAGTAGTAGATAAAATGGTCATCTGAGGTAAATTCACCCATTCCAGTCCATTTTAGTTCGCTGATTCCTAGAATGTCGACGTTCACTCTTGCCATCTCTTGTTTAAACACTTCCAATTTGCCTTGATTCATAGACTTGACATTCCAGGTTCCTATGCAATATTGCTCTTTACAGCATCGGATCGTGCTTCTATCACCAGTCACATCCACAGCTGGGTATTGTTTTTGCTTTGGCTCCATCCCTTCTTTCTTTCTGGAGTTATTTCTCCACTGATCTCCAGTAGCATATTGGGCACCTAATGACCTGGGGAGTTCCTCTTTTGGTATCCTATCATTTTTCCTTTTCATACTGTTCATTGGGTTCTCAAGGCAAGAATACTGAAGTGGTTTGCCATTTCCTTCTCCAGTGGACCACATTCTGTCAGACTTCTCCACCATGACCCGCCCATCTTGGGTTTCCCCATGGGCATGTCTTGGTTTCATTGAGTTAAACATGGCTGTGGTACTAGTGTGATTAGATTGACTAGTTTTCTGTGAGTATGGTTTCAGTGTCTAGTCAAAGATATGGTTTTTCAAGTAGTCATGTATGGATGTGAGAATTGGACTGTGAAGAATGCTGACTGCGGAAGAATTGATGCTTTTGATCTGTGGTGTTGGAGAAGACTTTTGAGAGTCCCTTGGTCTGCAAGGAAACCCAACCAGTTTATTCTGAAGGAGATCAGCCTTGGGTGTTCTTTGGAAGGAATGATGCTAAAGCTGAAACTCCAGTACTTTGGCCACCTCATGAGAAAAGTTGACTCATTGGAAAAGACTCTGATGCTGAGAGGGATTGTGGGCAGGAGGAGAAGGGGACAACAGGGGATGAGATGGCTGGATGGCATCACTGACTCAATGGATGTGAGTTTGAGTGAACTCTGGGAGTTGGTGATGGACAGAGAGGGCTGGTGTGCTGCAGTTCATGGGGTCACAAAGAGTGGGACACGACTGAGTGACTGAACTGAACTGAACTGTAACTGTTGACCTTCACTCTTGCCATCTCCTTTGTGACCACTTCCAGTTTGCCTTGATTAATGGATATAACATTCCAGGTTCCTATGCAATATTGCTCTTTACAGCATCAGACCTTGCTTCTGTCACATCCACAACTGGGTGCTATTTTTGCTTTGGCTCCATCTCTTCATTCTTTCTGGAATCATTTCTCCACTGATCTCCAGCAGCATATTGGGCACCTACCGACCTGAGGAGTTCATCTTTTCTACCCCTGGAAGCTATTTATTTTTACTGTACTGATGTGGGGCTAACTCCTTTAAATTACATTCATCCATTCCTTTACTTCTTAAATGTTTAATAGGTTCTAGCATATTTGTGGTTCAAATAGGGTGGTAACAAGTTTATGGAAATTTGTCAGATGTCCATAGCCATCTGATAGTTACCTTTAGTATAACTGATATGGACCAACATATGGTAAAAAATAGCTACCTACACATGATAATCTGGATGGACACAATGTGCAAAATTTCTAATTATTCTATTTGCAAGGAATACATAGAAGTAACCTTAGAGCAAAAGAGAAGGAAGGGTCTTCTATGATGTGTTACAAAATACATAACCACTTGCCATATATTGAACTTTTGTTTACTCATTTCACTTGTATGGAATGACCTTCCTCAATTTTGCTGTTTAAGAAAATCCTCTTGAAGTTTCAAAGCTTCTTTCACATGTCATCTTCCTCACTGAATAACTGAAGTTACGAGCTCTTTGCAGGTGAAACTCACTCATTCGTATAATTGTGTTCCCAGTGAATAGCATAGCAAACACTTAGTATGTTTGTTTCATGATTCAATGAGACATTCTTGAATTTTTGTCTTAATTATTTTTCCATCTACTGTCCATCTACTGCCACAGTAAGTTTCTGATAACAAATGAGATAAAATTTTCACTCTCTTTTATATATTAATATTTTCTCCCTTTTATCCCAAAACATTTGATGAAAACATATGAAGTGGCATTGTTTCAATGACTGACTATGGCATACTTATACACCTGTGCATGCAAACAGAAGTAACTTCCTTTAACTAAATATCTACTTTGTCCTAGTGAAGCTCCTATTAAAAGCTGAAAGCTCTAACAGGTTAGGTTGTCTGATCCTGAAGGTATGCTTTCCTCAGAATATCATGCTGCCTCTACCTATATGTTATTAATTTCTTTTTGTAGAAAATAGCCCACAAGTTTTCAAGATGAGAACAAAGATGTCTATGTGATTAATTCATATAGAAAACTAATTCTAGTGTGCTTCTCCCACCCAAGGAAATCTATTTGCTTCTCTATTTTCAAATGTAGGGCATTACAGAGAACTTGATAAGTGTTCCATATGATTTCTGTGAAATGTTTACAAAGATCAGAAAAAAAATTTGTACTGATAAATTATTTGCTTAAGCATTAGATATAGTAAGAAAAATACTCAGAACTATATTAACACATATCTTTTTAATAACCTTTAATAACTAATTCTTAAATTAGGTATTTTGTACTTGTTTCCATGTGTCTATTCTAAACCAATGATAGTTTATCATCCCCAGAAGTGTATGCTCCATGAATGTCAAGACTTTAGCAAAGACTTGCAAAAACAACCTTTGTTTTGTATACAGTAGCATGCTATCCACCACTTATTGCCTATGAGAACTTGAAAAATTTATCTTCTCTAAGCCCTAGTTTCCTCAGTTCTAAAATGAAGATAACAATGAATGAATTGCTTGAATGTAATTATTATTAAGTAAAGTATCTAAAGTGCTTGGAACAGAGATGACATTTAACTATTATTTTTTAAATAGATCAAATTGAAATAGATGAACTTTTAATGCTTCCCACTTCTCTGGGTAGTGGATCCCTGTATATCAGAATCAGGAGAGATGTTAGTAATGACTATCAGCAATTAGATAACCCTTGTAAGAACATGCATGAATGCAGAAAATTTTGTCAAACATACAGTTCAAAACTTTGTTTCATTTTGATAAACCTTACTTCCAATAGGAAATACATTTTTGGAATGATTCACCGGAGACTATATGGTTTTAAAGATAAATTCTCCACCTTTCTGTCCACTGAAAGAGAATGACCAGGAAATTTTAAAGTGTTTATTTTCCTCTGAGTTTCAAAAGATTACCTTTCAGGTTGATTTTAGGCTCTGTAAAATTTTGATAACAGTCTGTTAAAGTTGATGTGTTTACAATGATTTTTCCGTTGGGTAAGTTACATATATATTGTGTGAAGTGAGGGTCTTAAAATACACCTCAGTGCATTTTTGAACAAACTATTGCTATTTGGTGGGGGGGGGGGGGGGGTGGGGAAACAACCTAAAATGAGTCAAAGACTTGCCTCACCTGAACACTGAAAATGTTACCTCGTTTTGAAATGCTTGCTTCAACCAGGTAATTATATAATGAACATGAGGAAAATTTGGAGTTGAGTATATATATATATATATATTCTTCAATACCCTATGGATATGTGGATTTTTCAGTGGAAGGACAAATGTTCTACAAATATGAGGAAATATTAAAGAGCATATTAACCTTTAAAATGAATGAAAAAAACTCAAATTTTAAACACTGATTGCTTTTAGAATATAATCTTTCATAATATAATCTGATGAAATATTTCTTATACATCTCATATATACAGTTGCAATTTTACTGTTTATTTTCCTTAAAAATTTAATGAGGAAGAGAGATTATTACCTACATCTATATAGAAATAAATCAAAGGGTGTACAGGGTGCAGGGACCATTGTTTAACAATCAAGAGAGGAAATAGGAGGGATAAAAATGTCAAAAATATTGAGACCAATAATTCAGAGCCTGTGAGAACAAGCTTCTCAGAGCATACATATGAGACAAAGCTCTTGTTCAAGAAGAGCTAAAGTTTTCAATCTTATCCTGAAGCCAGCACTTTCTCTGTAATGTGTAGGAGTACATAAGATTTTAAAATCATTTAAGCAATGCAAATGTAAAGTGTCCTTTTGGAATTCTAGGAAAGTATTCTTCCTGATGTGCACTGTAGGATTACTTCATTCATTATCATTCAGTGACTATATATGGATCTTTCACACAAAATCCTTATGGGGATGTTAAACTGAAAAACATTTTGGTAATATCATATGAGTCCATTAACATCAGAGAAATCTGTGCTGATATATTTTATTTCATTTTATTTTGCTTTACTTCTATATCCATCTTCAATGATAGTCTTTGTCCTATGAATCACTTCAAACTGGAACTCTGGGATTTTGTTATCATATTCTTATAATTCTCTAATCTACTTATAGAACTTTGACATTATCAGGAGCAATTTATTTTATCTTAAAACAAACTCTGTACTGTTTATATAGACTTTAATATTCCCAATTGAAAAAACATTTTCTCTAGGTTGACAATAATTGGTATTTGGTTATTACTGATATTCTCAAATTTTCAAATATTTTATTTACATAATCTATTCAAGAATCTCATTCTTTAAAGTCCATATTATTTAAAAGACTAAACTTAGCTTTTAGTATATTTCCATTAAAAATCATGAAAGTTCAGTTCAGTTCAGTCACTCAGTCATGTCCGACTTTTTGCGACCCCATGAATTGCAGCTCGCAAGGCCTCCCTGTCTAACACCATCTCCCGGAGTTCACTCAGACTCACGTCCATCGAGTCCGTGATGCCATTCAGCCATCTCATCCTCGGTCGTCCCCTTCTCCTCCTGCCGCCAATCCCTCCCAGCATCAGAGTCTTTTCCAACGAGTCAACTCTTCACATGAGGTGGCCAAAGTACTGGAGCTTCAGCTTTAGCATGATTCCTTCCAAAGAAATGCCAGGGTTGATCTCCTTCAGAATGGACTGGTTGGATCTCCTTGCAGTCTAAGGGACTCTCCAGAGTTTTCTCCAACATCAAAGTTCAAAAGCATCAATTCTTCGGCGCTCAGCCTTCTTCACTGTCTAACTCTCACATCCATACATGAGTACAGGAAAAACCATAGCCTTGACTAGATGGATCTTAGTCGGCAAAGTAATGTCTCTGCTTTTGAATATACTATCTATGTTGGTCATAACTTTTCTTCCAAGGAGTAACCGTCTTTTAATTTCATGGCTGCAGTCACCATCTGAAGTGATTTTGGAGCCCCCCAAAATAAAGTCTGATACTGTTTCTACTGTTTCCCCATCTATTTCCCATGAAGTGATGGGACCGGATGCCATGATCTTTATTTTCTGAATGTTGAGCTTTAAGCCAACGTTTTCACTCTCCTCTTTCACTTTCATCAAGAGGCTTTTTAGCTCCTCTTCACTTTCTGCCATAAGGGTGGTGTCATCTTCATATCTGAGGTTATTGATATTTCTCCCAGCAATCTTGATTCCAGCTTGTGTTTCTTTTTTTTTTAATTTTTAATTTTACTTTATTTTACTTTGCAATATTGCATTGGTTTTGCCATACATTGACATGAATCCATCACGGGTGTATATGCATTCCCAAACATGAGCCCCCCTCCCACCTCCCTCCCCATATCATCTCTTTGGGTCATCTCCGTGCACCAGCCCCAAGCATGCTGTATCCTGCATCGGACATAGACTGGCGATTCAATTCTTACATGATAGTATACATGTTTAAATGCCATTCTCCCAAATCATCCCACCCTCTCCCTCTCCCTCAGAGTCCAAAATTCCACTCTACACATCTGTGTCTCTTTTGCTGTCTCGCACACAGGGTCATCATTGCCATCTTTCTAAATTCCATATATATGTGTTAGTATACTGTATTGGTGTTTTTCTTTCTGGCTTACTTCACTCTGTATATCGGCTCCAGTTTCATCCAGCTCATTAGAACTGATTCAAATGTATTCTTTTTAATGGCTGGGTAATACTCCATTGTGTATATGTACTGCAGCTTTCTTATCCATTCATCTGCTGATGGACATCTAGGTTGTTTCCATGTCCTGGCTATTATAAACAGTGCTGCGACGAACATTGGGGTACATTTATCTCTTTCAATTCTGGTTTCCTTGGTGTGTATGCCCAGGAGTGGGATTGCTGGGTCATAAGGCAGTTTTATTTGCGATTTTTTAAGGAATCTCCACACTGTTCTCCATAGTGGCTGTACTAGTTCGCATTCCCACCAACAGTGTAGGAGGGTTCCCTTTTCTCCACACCCTCTCCAGCATTTATTGCTGGCTGACTTTTGGATCGCAGCCATTCTGACTGGTGTGAAGTGGTACCTCATTGTGGTTTTGATTTGCATTTCTCTGATCATGAGTGATGTTGAGCATCTTTTCATGTGTTTGTTAGCCATCCAGCTTGTGTTTCTTCCAGTCCAGTGTTTCTCATGATGTACTGTGCATATAAGTTAAATAAGCAGGGTGACAATATACAGCCTTGACGTACTCCTTTCCTATTTGGAACCAGTCTGTTGTTCCATGTCCAGTTCTAACTGTTGCTTCCTGACCTGCATACAGATTTCTCAAGAGGCAGGTTAGGTGGTCTGATATTCCCATCTCTTTCAGAATTTTCCACATGAAAAGAGTAAAAAAAAAAATCAAGTGAAAGATTCATAGGAAATATAAAGTATTAACAATACAGTTCTTAAGTGGAACCCTCTATTTTTATCTTTTTATTAATATTTTTCTTTAGACCCTCTAAATCATGTTTAGTATATGAAAATATCTTTTGGATATTTAAGATAACTTCATCATTAAAATATTACCATAAAGTTTTCATGTTTTTATCATCATTATTCTTGAGGACTCAATTTGTAAATTACTATTTTAAACTAGCTCCTAGAAAACTTAAAACACTTTGGCTTATTCCTCTAATTAGTGATTTTCTTATATACTACATTATTTTCTGACATATTACAAAATATAACAAACACAAGTAAATAAATCTTCAAACTTCAGTAGATCCTGACAGACTTCACATCACAAATACATACTCTAAAAAACATAAATCTTTTCCCATAAAGGGAAAACAAACGTAAACAATCAGGAAAAAAACAAAGAGAGAGAGAGAGAATAAGCCATCTTACTCTATGGAAAATAAAACAAAAGTATAAATTCCTACATTGATATAATCAGTTCAGTTTAGTCGCTCAGTCGTGTCCGACTCTTTGCGACCCCATGAATCGCAGCTCGAAAGGCCTCCCTGTCCAACACCATCTCCCGGAGTTCACTCAGACTCACATCCATCGGGTCCGTGATGCCATCCAGCCATCTCATCCTCGGTCGTCACCTTCTCCTCCTGCCTCCAATGCCTCCCAGCATCAGAGTCTTTTCCAATGAGTCAACTCTTCGCATGAGGTGGCCAAAGTACTGGTGCTTCAGCTTTAGCATCATTCTTTCCAAAGAAATGCCAGGGTTGATCTCCTTTAGAATTGACTGGTTGTATCTCCTTGCAGTCTAAGGGACTCTCCAGAGTCTTCTCCAACACCACAGTTCAAAAGTATCAATTCTTCGGTGCTCAGCCTTCTTCACAGTCCAAATCTCACATCCATACATGACGACAGAAAAAATCATAGCCTTGACTAGACGGACCTTAGTCGGCAAGGTAATGTCTCTGCTTTTGAATATACTGTCTAGGTTGGTCATAACCTTTCTTCCCAGGAGTAAGTGTCTTTTAATTTCATGGCTGCAGTCACCATCTGCAGTGACTTTGGAGCCCCCAAAACTTAAGTCTGACACTGTTTCCCCATGTATTTCCCATGAAGTGATGGGACCAGATGCTGTGATCTTCGTTTTCTGAATGTTGAGCTTTAAGCCAACTTTTTCACTTTCATCAAGAGGCTTTTTAGTTGCTCTTCACTTTCTGCCATAAGGGTGGTGTCATCTTCATATCTGAGGTTATTGATATTTCTCCTGGCAATCTTGATTCCAGCTTGTATTTCTTCCAGTCCAGCGTTTCTCATGATGTACTCAGCATATAAATTAAATAAGCAGGATGACAAAATACAGCCTTGACATACTCCTTTTCCTATTTTGAATCAGTCTGCTGTTCCATGTCCAGTTCTAACTGTTGCTTCCTGACCTGCATACAGATTTCTCAAGAGGCAGGTTAGGTGGTCTGATAGTCGCATCTCTTTCAGAATTTTCCACAGCTTATTTTAATCCACACAGTCAAAGGCTTTGGCATAGTCAATAAAGCAACAATTGATGTTTTTCTGGAACTCTCTTGCTTTTTCCATGACCCAGCAGATGTTGGCAATTTGATCTCTGGTTCCTCTGCCTTTTCTAAAACCAGCTTGAACATCAGGGAGTTCACGGTTCATGTATTGCTAAAGCCTGGCTTGGAGAAGTTTGAGCATTACTTTACTAGCGTGTGAGATGAGTGCAATTGTGCGGTAGTTTGAGCATTCTTTGGCATTGCCTTTCTTTGGAATTGGAATGAAAACTGACCTTTTCCAGTCCTGTGGCCACTGCTGAGTGTTTCAAACTTGCTGGCATATTGAGTCCAGCACTTTCACGGCATCATCTTTCGGGATTTGAAATAGCTCACCTGGAATTTCATCACCTCCACTAGCTATGTTCTTAGCGATGCTTTCCAAGGCCCAGTTGACTTCACATTCCAGGATGTCTGGCTCTAGATTAGTGATCACACCATCATGATTATCTGGGTCTTGAAGATGTTTTTTGTACAGTTTTTCCGTGTATTCTTGCCACCTCTTCTTAATATCTTCTGCTTCTGTTAGGTCCAGACCATTTCTGTCCTTTATCGAGCCCATTCCTGCATGAAATATTCCCTTGGTATCTCTAATTTTCTTGAAGCGATCTCTAGTTTTTCCCATTCTGTTCTTTTCCTCTATTTCTTTGCATTGATAGCTGAAAAAGGCTTTCTTATCTCTTCTTGCTATTCTTTGGAACTCTGCATTCAGATGCTTATATCTTTCCTTTTCTCCTTTCTTTTCTCCTCTCTTCTTTTCACAGCTATTTGTAAGGCCTCTCCAGACAGCCATTTTGCTTGTTTGTATTTCTTTTCCATGGGGATGGTCTTGAAACCTGTCTCCTGTACAATGTCACTAACCTCATTCCATAGTTCATCAGGAACTCTATCTATCAGATCTCGGCCCTTAAATCTATTTCTCACTTCTACTCTATAATCATAAGGGATTTGATTTAGGTCATACAGGAACGGTCTAGCGGTTTTCCCCGCTTTCTTCAATTTGAGTCTGAATTTGGTAGTAAGGAGTTCATGATCTGAGCCACAGTCAGCTCCCAGTCTCGTTTTTGTTGACTGTATAGAGCTTCTACATCTTTGGCTGCAAAGAATATAATCAATCTGATTTCGGTGTTGACTATCTGGTGATGTTCATGTGTAGAGTCTTCTCTTGTGTTGTTGGAAGATGGTGTTTGCTATGACCAGTGCATTTTCTTGGCAAAACTCTATTAATCTTTGCCCTGCTTCATTCCACATTCCAAGGCCAAATTTGCCTGTTACTCCAGGTGTTTCTTGACTTCCTACTTTTGCATTCCAGTCCCCTATAATGAAAAGGACATCTTTTTTCAGTGTTAGTTCTAAAAGGTCTTGTAAGTCTTCATAAAACCGTTCAACTTCAGCTTCTTCAGCATTACTGGTTGGGGCATAGAGTTGGATAACTGTGATATGGAATGGTTTGCCTTGGAGATGAACAGAGATCATTCTGTCGTTTTTGAGATTGCATCCAAGTACTGCGTTTAGGACTCTTTTGTTGACCATGATGGCTACTCCATTTCTTCTGAGGGATTTCTACCTGCAGTAGTAGATGTAATGGTCATGTGAGTTAAATTCACCCATTCCAGTCCATTTTAGTTCGCTGATTCCTAGAATGTCGACGTTCACTCTTGCCATCTCTTGTTTAACCACTTCTAATTTGCCTTGATTCATGGACCTGGCATTCCAGGTTCCTATGCAATATCGCTGTTTACAGTATCGGATCTTGCTTCTGTCACCAGTCACATCAACAGCTGGGTATTGTTTTTGCTGTGGCTTCATTCCTTCATTCTTTCTGAAGTTATTTCTTCACTTATCTCCAGTAGCATATTGGGCACCTAATGACCTGGGGAATTCCTCTTTTGTTATCTTATCATTTTACCTTTTCATACTGTTCATGGGGTTCTCAAGGCAAGAATACTGAAGTGGTTTGCCATTCCCTTCTCCAGTGGACCACATTCTGTCAGACCTCTCCACCATGATCCGCCCATCTTGGGTTGTCCTACAGGCATGGCTTGGTTTCATTGAGTTAGACAAGGCTATGGTTCTAGTGTGATTAGATTGACTACGAGTATGGTTTCAGTGTGTCTGCCCTCTGCTGCCCTCTTGCAACACCTACCATCTTACTTGTTTTCTCTTACTTTGGATGGGGGTATCTCTTCATGGCTGCTCAAGCAAAGCACAGCCACTGCTCCTTACCTTGGATGAGTGGTATCTCCTTACTGCCACTATTCCTGATCTTCAAATTGGGATAGCTCCTCTAGGCCCTCCTGTGCCTGTGTAGCCACCGCTCCTTGATAATAATAAGTAGAACTAATTTAACAGTGATACTTAGATGGTTTCTCCAAATTTTACTAAGTGAGTATTATAGACATTGTGTTAAGTGTTAAATTTGAAACTAAACAGACATCATTTCCAACTTGAAAGTAATCAAACTATAATTGGCAATGCAAGTAACAATCTATTGCTATAAATTCCAATATAAAATATTCAAGATTCTCTATGAGCATGACAGTGGGCATTTAATCCACAGATAAGGGATTGAATGAGGTTCCAAGGTTAAGTAATCAGCAAAGTGGACAGGGTTCCAGGGATGGAAAAAGCAAAGAAAAGATTCCACAAGGAGAAAAACACATATAAGATGCGAGAAGTCCTCTGAAGGTTTGGGATTTTACCCATTTACTAGCTAGCAAGTTATCCTACAGTGGTATCAGAAATGCCTTTAACAAATAGAAGGCATGCAAGTCCTGGATAAGGAACAAAAGACATTATTACTGCAAGGCAACAAAGTGGCCTCTCTTTTTTCATTTTCAATTTACTGCCTAAAGTCCATGGTGGTGGGAGGGGAGGTGCCTAGACTGGGCCCCAGGGATGCTGTTCACACACTAAGTTTGAATGACGGCTGGGGAAACAGAGTTTATGAAACTTCAGTCTTATAAAGGGTTGTAAACAATCTGTCCAACCTTTGCCTCATAGAGAGAAAAAGATCATATTTATTATACTGGACAGAAAAATGGAAATGTCCTCTGCTCTGGAAGCAGACACTCTAATCTAGCTCCTAAGTCTGTTCACCACTCAGTCTTTAGGAGTTAGTCTTATACAAAAGATTTTAAAAAAAATAAAGTACCCCTGTTTGCAAGACATGTAGAAACAAATAAATCATGTTTTGGTATGATTTATATGATATCAGAAGTGTCTTTTCCCTGAATGGCTGAAATAATTCATACACGAATATAATTAAATGTATATCTTTGGGCTAGAGTCTGGAGAATAGTACTCTGATGACTGTCCCCAATTCTTCCACTGTTAGGATCAGTTGAGGATTTGGATTCCTCCTGGGAAACATTTTTATAATTTACATTTCCCAGGAAATCATCTTCTTTCAATGAGATATTAAAACTTATTTGCCTAAGAATTTGTAAAATATTTTTATGGTATTTTAAATTTCCTGTATTTCTCCCCTTACATTTCACATTTTCAGTGTTTATACCTAACTCCTTTCCTTCCCATTAGGTTTTGAATATTTTATTTCAATTTTTGTAAAAATCTTTTGAAGTTTTAAAGCAGTCCTGATCCCCCTTATTTTTCAAGTAATATTATCTTATTTTATTTTTATTATTTCATCACTTTACTCATTGTTCAAACTGTGTGATTCAGATACTTAAATAATTTATTTATCACCAGTGATTCTTTCTGTTTCTTATATCTCTAAATGACCCCATTGTGGTAGTTTTTGTTTTGTTTTTCCTAATAGGGATTTGAGCTTTGTTTTTCTATTTCAGAAAAACCTCCTCAATCACTATTAATCTCTCATACTGTCGTTTTATTTCTTTTGTCTCTTTTATAAGCAATTCAAGCTAAAGTGGTATATACTTAGTGTTTATTTCTCCAAATCTTTAGTTTTCAAATACTTGTTTTCTAATCTGACTTTTTTCTATACTAGCCTATACATTCAGTGTAAATTTGCCCTCTCTGTACTAACACTTCTTTTTTCAGATCATTTGATCTGGCCTCCAACTCTGGAGACTCTTCTCAACGAGTTACTATTTCTAGGCAAAGTCATTCACTTCTTGATGGTGCCAAGATTCTAAAATTGATCCTAGGCTTCTGAACTCTGAATACATATTGATACAATCAACCAGTAATTTAAAATTTCCACTTGATGACTCAATAAATATGTGAGTCAACTATCCAAAATGACTTATTATTTATATTAGCATTGAGATTCCAAATTTCCCCCTTCTTCTGTGTTTTCTGTCTCAAAATAGATAACAACCAAACAACCACTGAGTTTCCAGGTTACAAATATGGGAATTTCTAATAATATTTTTGCTTACTGCAACTAGCATTCCCCACCTATCACTATATTCTGTATATCTTGTCAATTTTAATTTCCTGACTCCAATGATCTTTATCAGTTTTCATAAGATTTGGATAGCCAAATCATGATCTTCAAACAGAAATAATGTAATTTCTTCCTTAGCTGTTTTCATTTAAATATTGGTCTATATTCCATTTCCCAAGTTTCAGAAGTGTGATCTTTTTAAAATGTACAGCTCACTATCGATGAGTTCCACATTAAGTTTAAATATTTTATGAACGAAGGAACTATTAATATTTTCATCCAGTTTTTGTTTTGTTTCTTGGAACAGTATCTAATAAATATGCTGGGACTATCATGTTTTTCAGTTGAATTTCTACATATTTTCTGTATATTGGTACTATTCAATTCACTGGTTATAAATGCAAATAAACCATGGGCCCAGTTTGCAAATAAGTCTCCATGTTTAGCAGATAAGTAACACTGAACTTGTAGATATTGCTTGCTTACAAGAAAGACTGGGCAACTTCAAATATCATTGTTGAATGGTGTCATCTGGTAACCTCCTCATTCAAGGTCTAGTCAACTACTCTATGCAACTCCTAAATAATTTCTGTTCATTAATGAATTAGACTGAGGCACACAGTCTTCTTAGTTTAGTTTTCTCCTGGAATTATTCTAAGGTGGGTAATTTATGAAGAATAAAATTTCATGGGCAAAAGTTGTCTACTTCTTTGACTTAATTTCTTCTCTGGCATTTGAACAAAGCTAGGGGAGGTGATGGGATTCCAGATGAATTATTTCAAACCCTAAAAGATGATACTGTGAAAGTGCTGAACTCAATATGCCAGCAAATATGGAAAACTCAGCAGTGGCCACAGGATTGGAAAAGGTCAGTTTTCTTTTCAATGCCAAAGAAAAATAATGCCAAAGAATGCTCAAACTATTGCACACTTGCACTCATTTCACATGCTAGTAAAATAATGCCCAAAATTCTTGAGCAAAGCTTCAACAGTACATGATACAAGAACTTCCAGATATTCAAGCTGGATTTAGAAAAGGCAGAGGAATCAGTGATCAAATTGCCAACATCCAATGGATCATCGAAAAAGCAAGAGAATTCCAGAAAAAAAAAATCTACTGATGCTTTATTGATTGCATCAAAGCCTTTGATTGTGTAGATCAAAACAAACTGTGGAAAATTCTTAAAGAGATGGGAATACCAAACCACCTGACCTGCTCCCTGAGAAATCTGTATGCAGGTCAAGAAGCAAAAGTTAGAACCAGTCATGGAACAACAGACTGGTCCCAAATAGTAAAAGGAGTAAGTCAAGGCTGTATATTGTCACCCTGATTATTTAACTTATATGCAGAGTACATCATGTAAATTGCCAGGCTGGATGAAGCACAAGCTGGAATTAAGATTGCTGGGGAAATATCAATAACCTTAGATATGCAGATGACACCTCCCTTATGGCAGAAAGAGAAGAGGAACTAAAGAGCCTCTTGATGAAAGTGAAAGAGGAGAGTGAAAAAGTTGACTTATCTCAACATTTCAAAAAACTGAGATCATGTCATCTGGTCCCATCACTTCATGGCAAATAGATGGGGAAACAATAGAAATAATGAGACAATTTATTTTCTTGGGCTCTAAAATTACTTGCAGATGGTGGCTGCAGCCATGAAATTAAAAGACACTTGCTCCTTGGATGAAAAGCTATGACCAACCTAGACAGTGTATTAAAAAGCAGAGACACTACTTTTCCAACAAAAGTTCATCTAATCAAAGCTATGGTTTTTCAGTAGTCATGTAAGGATTCAAGAGTTGTACCATAAAGAAAGCTGAGTGCCAAAGAATTGATGTTTTTGAACTGTGGTGTTGGAGAAGATTCTTGACAGTCCCTTGGACTGCAAGGAGATCAAACCAGTCAATTCTAAAGGAAATCAACCCTGAATATTCATTGGAAGGACTGATTATGGAAAAACCAAAACTAACTTTATGGCAAACCCAATAATTTGAATTTCTAAAAAGATCTGACATTATATGGAGGAACCACACTTGGAAAACCGCTGGTTTAAATTGGATGTACAAAATTTTAGAACTGCAGTAAGATATGATAGTTTTCCAACCTTTTATTTTGGTAGGAAAAGCATGTCAATACTTGCTGGAAATTCTTCAACTTCACTTCCATTAGGATCTTCATCTAGGATTCTTAATTTAAGTCACCAATAATCTGATGGTATCAGAAATATATGGAGGGGGTTCAATTTTCAATAACTCTAGAGGAAATAATAAATCACTTTAATTTTAAATTTTCTGAAATGTATTAAGATATTCTATAGGTCATTCAGATACTACCCAACATATTCTTTCTAAAATATACATATTCATGCACACACATACAAGCACACACAAGCAGATTCATAAAATAAAAGTAATGCTGGTTATAAAACAGGATAGAGAGATTAGTTTTGGAGGTTTCTAGTAATTCAAAATAGAATGATAAAATATAATCAACCGAAATTCATGAACAGATGGAGAAATATGGGATCACTTAACAGGATCATATAAAAACAATAATGAACACCAAGATGTTCTACTTAAACCACAGATAATAAACATTGACAGATAAACTGTTCAGATTATAGACAAAGATCATTAAGCTGACGGAAAACAAGCCTATATACATGCAGCCTAAAATATTTCTTATATTTGAGAATACAGAGTTCAGTTCTCTTCAGTCGCTTAGTCGTGTCTGACTCTGTAACCCCATGGACTAATGCATGCCAGGCCTCCCTGTCTATCACCAGCTCCTGGAGTTTACCCAAACTCATGTCCATTGAGTCGGTGATGCCATCCAACCATCTCAACCTCTGTCATCCCCTTCTCCTCCTGCCCTCAATCTTTCTCAGCATCAGGGTCTTTTTAAATGTGTCAGTGCTTTGCATCAGGTGGCCAAAATATTGGAGTTTCAGTTTCAGGATCAGTCTCTCCAATGAATATTCAGGACAGATAATACAGAGAAGCCATGATTAAAATAATAGAAAAATGTAAACACTAATAAAATTGGATACAGTTATATAAATATAAATTCAAAATTATAAAGTTTCAACACACCCCTCTTAGGAACTAGTGTAACAAGCAGACAGAAATGATACCAGTGATTTGGTCAAATATAAGCTAATATATATACCATTAAAGATATTAACTGATTGTTCAATTTGAAAATAACTAAATTGACCAAAAGCAGGGCATAAACACAAGTTTCAATAGTTTTCAAAGGGACACAGTCCCTGTACAAATGTTCTCTGACTACAAGTGGATTTTATTTGACATTAAAGCAACAATGTATGCCAAAAATTCAAGTATATTCTAAAGTTAAAGCATCTCCTTTAAATAGCACACAGTTAAAAGAAAAAAATTGTGTGATCCACACAGTCAAAGGCTTTGGCATAGTCAATAAAGCAGAAACAAATGTTTTCCTGGAACTCTCTTGCTTTTTCCATGATGCAGTGGATGTTGGCAATTTGATCTCTGATTCCTCTGCCTTTTCTAAAACCAGCTTGAACATCTGGAAGTTCATCGTTCACGTATTGCTGAAGCCTGGCTTGAAGAATTTTGAGCATTACTTTACTAGCATGTGAGATGAGTCCAATTGTGCGGTAGTTTGAGCATCCTTTGGCATTGCCTTTCTTTGGGATTGGAATGAAAACTGACGTTTTCCAGTCTTGTGGCCACTGCTGAGTTTTCCAAATTTGCTGGCATATTGAGTGCAGCACTTTCACAGCATCATCTTTCAGGATTTGAAATAGCTCAACTGGAATTCCATCACCTCCACTTGCTTTGTTCTTAGAACTGGACATGGAACAACAGACTGGTTGCAAATAGGAAAAGGAGTATGTCAAGGCTGTATATTATCACCCTGCTTATTTAACTTATATGAAGAGTACATCATGAGAAACACTGGGCTGGAAGAAGCACAAGCTGGGATCAAGACTGCTGGGAGAAATATCAATAACCTCAGATATGCAGATGACACCACCCTTATGGCAGAAAGTGAAGAGGAACACAAAAGCCTCTTGATGAAAGTGAAAGTGGAAAGTAAAAAAGTTGGCTTAAAGCTCAACATTCAGAAAACGAAGATCATGGCATCTGGTCCCATCACTTCATGGGAAATATATGGGGAAACAGTGGAAACAGTATCAGACTTTATTTTGGGGGGCTCAAAAATCAGTGCAGATGGTGACTGCAGCCATGAAATTAAAAGACGCTTACTCCTTGGAAGGAAAGTTATGACCAACCTAGATAGCATATTGAAAAGCAGAGACATTACTTTGCCGACTAAGGTCTGTCTAGTCAAGGCTATGGTTTTTCCAGTCGTCATGTATGGATGTGAGAGTTGGACTGTGTAGAAAGCTGAGTGCCGAAGAATTGATGCTTTTGAACTGTGGTGTTGGAGAAGACTCTTGAGAGTCCCTTAGAGACTCTCAAGAGAGAGAGAGTCTGAAAGGAGATCCAGCCAGTACATTCTGAAGATCAGCCCTGGGATTTCTTTGAAGGGAATGATGCTGAAGCTGAAACTCCAGTACTTTTGCCATGTCATACGAAGAGTTGACTCATTGGAAAAGAGTGTGATGCTGGGAGGGATTGGGGTCAGTAGGAGAAGGGGACGACGGAGGATGAGATGGCTGGATGGCATCACTGACTCGATGGACATGAGTCTGAGTGAACTCCGGGAGTTGGTGATGGAGAGGGAGGCCTGGAGTGCTGCGATTCATGGGGTCACAAAGAGTTGGACACGAGTGAGCGACTGAGCTGAACTGAAAAGAAAACAATTAGGAAAAAGTTCATTATTTTGAATAAGCAAATATTTATCTGGAAGAAGGAAAATAACGTGTTTATTTTAAGAGTTAAAAAAATAACATATCACTGATTAAGCAGATTAAAATTTAAAGAAAAGAGTTACAGGAGGCACTTAGGATCACTGCCATTAATTAGTAGAGAAAACATATCTATAGATTTTTTTTAATTGAAAATAAAGTGATACTTCAGTTGAATTAATTTTGGCAAATACATTTGAAAATTTAATGTAACATATTACATTCTGGAAAAATATAATTTATTAAGTCAGATCCCAAATAAGAATATTAAATTGTTTTGTATTTATTAAGTAGGTTGAGTTTGTATTGAAAGCTTTCCACAAAGAAAACTGACAGCTTAGTAATTTCATCAGTTAATTATATTAAATATGTAAGAAAAAATAATGGTATTTACCTAAGGAAGGGGCTTCCCTTGTCACTTAGTGATACATAATCTGCCTTCCTAACAGGAGACATGGGTTCAATCCTTGTGTCTGAAAGATCCCTTAGAGAAGGAAATAGCCACCCACTGATTCATGCTTGGAAAAACATAGAGGAACAAAGAATGCTATAGTCCATGTAATCTCAAAGAGTCTGACACAAATTAGTGACTAAACCACCACCACCACCTCTAACCTTACAGAAACCCTTGAGATTAGAAGATGAGGAAACATCCTTCATCTCTAATTGTAAGGTCATCTTTCCTTAAGTGTTACAGACCCATTTTATTATCAAGTATTGAAACAAAAAATCTTAAAATATTAATAATGTGAATAACCAGTATAGTTAAAGATAATATGCCACTATCTAGATGCCCTCATTTTGAGAGCTCAATTGATTAGTCAATTAAATTTTATTATAATGGCATAAGACAGAAGTTAAATAATGTAATTATCATCTAGCGGTTGTTGTTCAATCTTTCAGTTGTGTTCAACTCTTTGAAACTCCACAGACTGAAGCATGCCAGGCTTCCCTGTCCTATACCATCTTCCTGAGCATGCACAAACCCATGACCATCGAGTCAGTGATACCATCTTATCATCTCATCCTCTGTCATCCCCTTCTCCTCCTGCCTTCTATTTTTTCCAGGATCAGGGTTCTTTATGGTCCAACTCTGACATCCATACATGACTACTGGAAAAACCAAAGCTTTGACTATATGAATGTTTGTTGGCAAAGTAATATCTCTGCTTTTTAATATGCTGTCTGCTTTTTAATACATTGCCTGGGTTTGCAATAGTAGTTATTCCAAGGAACAAATGTCTTTTAATTTCATACTCACAGTCACTGTCCACAGTGATTTTGGAGCCCAGGAAAATAAAGTCTTTCATTTTTTCCATTGTTTCACCATCTATTTGCCGTGAAGTAATGGGACTGAATGCCATGATCTTTGTTTTTTGAATGTTGAGTTTTAAGCCAGCTTTTTCACTCTTCTCTTTCAGTTTCATCAAGAGGCTCTTTAGTCCTCTTCACTTTTTGTCATAAGGGTGTGTCAACTGTATATCTGCTATTATTGATATTTCTCCCCGCAATTCTAGTTTATGTTTCATCCAGCCTGGTATTTCACATGCACTCTCTATATAAGTTAAGGAGGATGACAATATACACCTTCACACACTTCTTTCCCAATTTTGAACCTGTCTGTTGTTCCATGTCTAGTTCTAACTGTTGTTTCTTGACCTGTGTATAGGTTTCTCAGGCGGCAACTAAGATGGTCTGGAAGTCCCATATCTTGAAGAATTTTCCCCAGTTTGTTGTGATCCACACAATCAAAGGCTTCATAGTCAATGAAGCAGATGTTTTTTCTGGAATTCTCTTGGTTTTTCAATGAACCAACAGGTGTTGGCAACTTGATTTCTGGTTCCTCTGCCTTTGCTAAACCCAGCTTGTACATCTGGAAGTTCTCAGTTCACATTGTGATGAAGATTAGCTTGGAGGATTTTCAGTGTGACATTGCTAGAATGTGAAATGAATGCAATTGTTAGGTAATTTGAGTATTTTTTGATATTGCCCTTCTTTGAGATTGGAACAACTGACTTTTTCTAGTCCTGTGGCCATTGCTGAGCTTTTCAAAGTTACTGGCATATTGATTGCACTACTTTAACAGCATCATTTTTTAGGTTTTCAAACAGCTCAGCTGGAATTCCATCACCTCCACTAGCTTTGTTCATAGTGATGCTTCCTAAGGACAGTTGACTTCACAGTCCAGGATGTCTGACTTTAAGTGAGTGATCACACCATTGTGGTTATCTGGAGTATTAAGGTCTTTTTTGTGTAGTTCTTCTATGTATTCTTGCCACCTTTTTAAAATATCTTCTGCTTCTATTAGGTCCATACCATTTCTGTAATTTATTTTGCCCATTATTGCATGAAATGTCCCCTTAGTATTTCTAATTTTCATGACGAGATCTCTAATCTCTCCCATTCTATTGTTTTCTTCTATTTATTTGCATTGTTCACTTGGGAAGATGTCCTTACATCTCCTTGATATTCTTTGGAACTCTGAATTCAGATGGATATATCCTTCCTTTTCTCCTTTGCCTTTGGCTTCTCTTCTTTTCTCAGCTATTTGTAAGGCTTCCTCAGACAACCATTTTGCCTTTTTTGCATTTATTTTTGGGGATGGTTTTGATCACTGCCTCCTGTACAATGTTAGAAACCTCCATCCATAGTTCTTCAGCACTCTATCAGATCTAATCCATTGAATCTATTTGTCACTTCCACTGTATAATTGCAAAGGATTTTATTTAGGTCACACCTGAATGGTCTAGTGGTTTTCCTTATTTTGTTCAATTTAATTCTGAATTTTGTAATAAGGAATTCATGATCTGAGCTCAGTCAACTCCAGGTCTTATTTTTGCCGACTGTATAGAGCTTCTCCATCTTCAGCTGCAAAGTTTATCATCAATCATATTTTGATATTGGCCATCTGGTCATGTCCATGTGTAGAGTCATCTCTTTTGTATCATCTTGGGAGATACACAAAATATAACTGACAAAATTCAAAATCTGTTTATCATATTTTTGAGCCAGTTAGAAATAAAGAGAATTTTTAAATTTGATAATAGTCATGGAAATAATAGGTTGAGTAATATGATGAAAGTTTATTGTTAAAAAGGTCTATACCTAGAATCTAGGCTATAAGAGAAAGTTACATGCTTTTTAGATTGATAAGGGATTAACAATTGACTTAGTCAAAAATATAGTTTAAATTAAATGGAAATTCACTTATGCAACCCTACTATATATTTAAATACTGATATAGTTACAACTCATTTGAATAGATATGGTGAACATCATTATGAACAGTATTTCTGAAAACAATCAAATAGTCAGGTTATTGGGATGTCAAGGTTAACCAAGAATAACACTTTAACTGTTAACTCTGTGAGTTAGCTCAGAAAATAGATCAATTAAAACATAAAACACTGGGGAAAGATATGGCTAGATTCTGAGATTTCAAACCAAACTGGAATCGATAGGCAACAGCTGCCATGTAAATTAGTTAATCAAGAAGGTAGAGAGAGCAAGATACAGGTTATGTGAGAAGATAGGCAAAGGCAAGTCTAAGAACACAGATCTTGGAATAAAGTTGATGTTAAACATGAAAGGTCCACAATTCCTTTGGATATTTATAAAGCTAATCCTCAAAGATATATTCTTATACTTTGATATTTTGGCAAAGGCAAAATGACATACTGAATAGCTTAATATTATATTAAACAAATACATCATTATGAGTATCTGATAGGTCTTTTATTTTTTTTAAACTGGAGATATATCACAAACATTTAAAAAATATTAACATGCCGTAATATCCAAGTGCAGTTGTTGAAAACACAAAGTCTAGAATAAGACTTCTTATTGTTGTTGTTTAGCTGCTCAGTCATGTCCAACTCTTTGTGATCCCATGGATTGTAGCCTACCAGTCTCCCGTGTTCATGGGATTTCCCAGGCAAAAATACTGGAATGGGTTGTCATTTCCTTTTCCAGGCGATCCTCCTTACCCAGGGATTGAACCCGTGTCTCCTGCAAGTCTCCTGCATTGTACATGGATTCTTTACTGCTGTGCAGTTGTTGAAAACACCAAATCTAGAATAAAACTATTTGATCTCAATTCCCACCTGCTCAACTTGCTAATTTATTTCCTATGCCATAATTTTCCCAAATGTGGAATAGAGATAATTTAACAGTCCTAACTCCTAGAGTTGTTGTGAGGACTAAAATATTTAAAACATGAAAACACTAGGAACAGTGCCTGGAGCATAAACATTCTTCAAGTGTTGGATAGATCTACTCAATATAAAAAGAAATTACAATGAATATACTCATTTTTACTGATATTTGGCACTGACTATAGTCTCATAATCTAAGCTGAGTTGAAGATATTTATGAACTATAATTTTGTGTAGAAATTTTGTTAATTTTTAAATTATTTTCTGAATATACATATTTCATTTCCACACATCAAGTTAGATAGACCTAGTGCTGAAGGTAAGGAATAAAAAACTGCTTTGCAATATTCAGCAAGATAATATATATTTAAATCAATTAATTTGGATTTACAGTGATACAGGTAACACAAAAAAATTACCCATGTATAAAAATAGTCTATATTTTTAGTAATAGTTCAGTTTAGTTCAGTTCAGTCTCTCAGTCATGTCTGATTCTTTGCAACCCATAAATTGCAGCACGCCAGGCCTCCCTGTCCATCACCATCTCCCGGAGTTCACTCAAACTCATGTCCATTGAGTCCGTGATGCCATCCAGCCATCTCATCTTGGGTCATCCCCTTCTCCTCCTACCCCCAATCCCTCCCAGCATCAGAATCTTTTCCAATGAGTCAACTCTTCGCATGGGTGTTCATTGGAAACACATCTGGACTTTCAAAGCACTGGAGTTTCAGCTTTAGCATCATTCCTTCCAAAGGACACCAAGGACCGATCTCCTTCAGAATGGACTGATTGGATCTCCTTGCAGCCCAAGGGACTCTCAAGAGTATTCTCCAACACCACAGTTCAAAAGCATGAATTCTTAGTAATATTACATTTTCTTAAATCGTTTAATTTTGAATGTTGCAACACACAGTGTGCACATCTTTAATTCAATGTAACTAATTTCTTGTTGTATATGTATGTGCTTCAAAAAAAAAAGTTAACACTGATGTGGAAATATACTTCACCAATATGATTTTTTAAATTGGTTTTAATTAGTGGAAATTTTTACTTTGTACCAAAATTATAAAATAATAATGTTTAAAATGAAAGATCTCATTTTATACCATACTGATAGAAATTAAGGAAAAAAAATCAAAGATTATGTTTAAGTATATATAAAGATATAAAAACATACTTGAAAGTTATTAAATCATCTAATTATAAAAGTAGTTTATATCCAGTATTTATAAAAAGGACATCAAATAGAAGCTTTAAATAAAAAAATGTAGTTCTACTACCCAAAGATTATTATTAAAATTTTGCTTATCTTTCCATTTTGATAAAATACACACAATATACATAATGTATCAATATCTTTATCTATGGAGAAGTAATCACTTAAATAAAATATTATTACGGTTAAGATTGAGGCATTCTGTATGTGTGTCTATTCATTTACCTTAACCAATGTAGGTAGACCATCTAGGAAACATTACTTTTTAAAATATATATATTTTATTGAAATATGGTTGCTTTACAATGTTTCAGGTGCACAGCAAGGTGATTCAGTTAAACATATACATGTATGTTATTTTTCTGATTCTTTTCCATTGTAGGATATTGTAAGATATTGACTAAAGTTCCTGTGGTATACAGTAAATTTTGTTGCTTGTTGTGTGTCTATTTTAAGTTAGAAATCTAACATTCTATTCATACTGTCAAACAAGTGGAATCAAAATTTCCATAATTTTTTTAGCTAGTCAAGCATTCATAAGTTGCCTAAAATAAAATATTATAATACTATATATGTGTGTGTATAAAAAAGTTTTTTTTCTATACTTTATAAAGCCTTAAGAAAGGGCATCTAAAAGCATAAAAAAAGAGAGATGGATAAATGGTAAAACATAAACTAAATGAAATGGAAGCACTGAATATGAAATAGGAAAACTGAAACAATATAAATAAGACTAAAAGATCATCATATACACGAGTTGTTTTTAAACATGGGTGTTCATTGGAAACACATCTGGACTTTCAAAGAAGAAAAAGGATACCTGAACATTTGTACTTTTCCAAAAATTCCAAGATAATTATCATATGAAAATGGATTTTAGAAACTGAGTACAGGTTTTTCTATTAAATGGTAGTTTTAGTGATATAGAATTCTATTATTTTCTGTTGACCAATCATGATACCATGGCATTAAGTGAATAATAGTTACATATTCACAATAGTAAAAGATGTTGGTCAGTTTTCACAATCAACATCCAGAAAAAAAAAAAAAAGATAATTACAACTGAAAGCCACAACAGAAACCTGATTAACCTAACAATATAAAATAATTATATATAATCTAGGGGATTAAATAGAGTAATGTGGTAAGTGGAAGTGCATACATGCACATGTTTTCATTTGCCCAGCCAGTATATATGTTTCTGTTGGTGCATTTAATCCCTTTACATTTAAGGTAATTATCAATATTTATGATCCTATTACCATTTTCTTAATTATTTTGCATTTATTTTATGTTAGCCTTTTCCTTCTCTTGCGTTTCCTGCCTAGAGAAGATTCCTTCGCATTTGTTGTAAAGCTGATTTGGTGGTGATGAATTCTCTTAACTTTTGCTTGCCTGGAAAGCTTTTGATTTTTCCATAGCATCTGAAGGAGAGTCTTGCTGAGTCAAGTATTCTTGGTTGTATGCTTTTCCCTTTCATTGGCTTGTAGAGTTTGTTGAGAAATAAGCTGTTAATTTTATGGGAGTTCCCTTGTATGTTGTCATTTTTCCCTCGCTGCTTTTAATATTTTATCTCTGTATTTGATTCTTGTCAGTCTGATTACTATGTGTCTCAATGTGTTTGTTCTTGGGACTTCCTGGGACTCTTTGTGCTTCCAAGACTTAGTTGACTATTTCTTGTTGCAAGTTGGAGACATTTTCAGCTATTATCTCTTAAAATATTTCCTCAGATCCTTTCTCTCTCACCTCTCCTTCTGAGAACCCTATAATGAGAACGATGGTGTTTCTAATGTTGCCTCAGAGGGTCTCTTAGGCAGTCTTCATTTGTTTTCTCTATTTTTTCTATATTCTTTTCTGCTGCAATGATTTCTACTATTCTCTCCTCCAAGTCATTCATATGTTCTACTGCTTCAGTTATTCTGCTATTGATTCCTACTAATGTACTCTTTCTAATGTAATGTAAGTGTTGCACTCAATATGCCAGCAAATTTGGAAAACTCAGCAGTGGCCAAAGGACTGGAAAAGGTCATTTTTCATTCCAATCCCAAAGAAAGGCAATGCTAAAAAATGTTCTAATGACCACACAATTGCACTCATCTCACAGAATAGCAAAGTTAGGCTCAAAATTCTCCAAGCCAGGCTTTAAAAGTGTGTGAACTGAGAAATACCAAATATTCAAGCTGTATTTTAAAAAGGCAGAGGAACTAGAGATCAAATTGCCAACATCCACTGGACCTTAGAAAAAGTAAGAGAGCTCCAGAAAAATCATCTACTTCTGTTTTGTTGACTGCACCAGTTTTTGACTATGTGGATCACAGCAAAGTGTGGAAAATTCTTCAAGAGATGAGAGTACCAGACCATCTTACCTGCCTCCTGAGAAATCTTTATGCAGGTCAAGAAGCAACAGGTAGAACCAGACATGGAACAACTGACTGGTTCAAACAAAGGAGTATATCAAGGCTGTATATTGTCACCCTGCTTATTTAACTTATATGCAGAGCACATCATGAGAAACACTGGGCTGGAAGAAGCACAAGCTGGATTCAAGATTGCCAGGGGAAATATCAATAACCTCAAATATGCAGATGACACCACCCTTATGGCAGAAAGTGAAGAGGAACTAAAGAGCCTCTTGATGAAAGTGGAGAGTGACAAGGCTGGCTTAAAAGTCAACATTCAGAAAACTAAGATCATGGCATCCGGTCCCATCACTTCATGGCAAATAGATGGGGAAATAGTGGAAATAGTGACAGACTATTTTCTTGGGCTCCAAAATCACTGACAATGGTGACTGCAAGCCATGAAATTAGAAGATGCTTGCTCCTTGGAAGAAAAGCTATTACCAACCTAGACAGCATATTAAGAAGCAGAGATATTACTTTGCTGACAAAGGTCCATCTAATCAAAGCTATTGTTTTTCCCAGTAAGTATGGATGTGAGGGCTGGACCATAAAGAAGGCTGCAAAAGAACTGGTTTTTGAGAAGACTCTTGAGAGTCACATGGACTGCAAAAATATCAAACCAGTCAATCTGAAAGGAAATCAGTTCTGAGTATTCACTGGAAATTTTCCAGACTATTGCTGAAGCTGAAGCTCCAGTGCTTTGGCCACCTGATGTAAAGAACTGACTCACTGGAAAGGACCCTGATGCTGGGACAGATTGAAGGCAGGAGAAGATGGGGACTGGATGACAGAGGGTGAGATGGTTGGATTTCATTACTGACTCAATGGATATCAGTTTGAGCAAGCTCTTGGATTTGGTGGACAGGGATGACTAGTATGCTGCAGTGCATGGGGTCGCAGAGAGTTGGACATGATTGAGCCACTGAACTGAACTGAATGCATTGTTCATCTCTGTGGTTTTTTTTTTTTTTTTTTTTTAATTTCTTCTAAGCCTTTGGTAAGCATCTCCTGCATCTTCTCCATTTTGTTTCCAAGATCCTGGATCATCTTCACTATCATTATTATGAATTATTTTTTATGAAAGTTTGTCTATCTCCACTTTATTTAGTTGTTTCTTGTTCCTTCATCTAGGACATAACTCTGCTTTTTCACACTGATTAATTTTCTGCACTTTCATCTAGGACATAACTCTGCTTTTTCATACTGATTAATTTTCTGTACTGTGGTTTTTGTTCCAGCCACTGTGGAATTGTTGTCCTTCTTCCTTTTTCTGTCTGCTTTCTGGGTGTTGGGGTTAAATACCTTGTATAAGCTTCCTGATGGGAGGGATTGGAAGTGGGAAAAAACTGGGGTCCTGTTTTGGTTGGCAGAGCGATGCTCAATTAAGCTTTATTCCAATTATCTGATGATGGGTGGGATTGTACCCCTTCCTATTAGTTGTTTGGCCTAAGGCAACCCAGCCCTGGAATCTAGGGGTCTCTGGTACTATTACATCAAGAGCCACCTTCCTGGACTGCTGCTGCCAGTGACCCTGTCCCTGTGGCAAGCCATTGCTGATCCAGGGCTCCATAGGAGACCCTCCAACACTAGCAAACAGGCCTGATTCTGTCTCCTGTGGGCATCACTGGCTCCTTTCCCCTGGATCTTCATGTGTGCAAGATTTTGTCTGTGCTCTCCAAAAGTGGAATCTCTGTTTTTCCCTGTCCTGTGGTAGTCCTCTAATCAAATCCCATTGGTTTTCAAGGTCAGATTCCCTGAGGACCCTCAGTCCCTTTGCCAGATCCTTAGGTTGGGAAGTTTCACCAGGGGTTCAGAACCTTCACAAGAGTGAGAGAACTTTTTAGTATTACTGTTCTCCAGTTTGTGGGTCACCCACTCAGTGGGCATGGGATTTTATTGTGATTGCTCCCCTCCTCCAGTCTCATTGTGGCTTCTTCTTTGGATGTGGGGTATCTTTTTTTGATATCTTTTTTTTTTTTTTTGGATGTGGGCTCGCTCCAGTGTCCTCCTTTTGATGACTATTCAATAGCTAGTTTTGATTTTGGTGCTCTCTCCAGGAGGAAATAAGCTCATGGCTTTCTATTCTGCCATCTTGAACCAGAAGCTCTAGGAAGTATTCTTAAAAGTTAATGGAAATCCTCAGTCCACTCCTTCACCTATCCTGTCCCCTGGAATGAGGTTTTATTGGTAGAATCTGTCAGTCATATCAGGCATTATGATGAAGGTAACATTCCTCATATATTAATCCTGGAACTGTTGGAATTGTTTCATTTTTTACACTCTCCTTCGCTGTCCAAACTAAAAAATGGCTGTACACTGCTGGTTGTATTTCCAAGGTTCCTATATCAGTTCTTCTGAATATCAAAGTGCACTAAAATTGTATTTATGCTATGCATGGATAATATATCACAAACTATTATATAATATGCTATACAATTTACATATATATGTATGTATATATTGGAGTAGGAAATGGCAATCCATTCCTACTTCTTGCCTGGGAAATCCCATGGACAAAGAAGTCTGGTGGGCTATAATCCATGGGGTCACAAAGAGTTGGACATGACTGATTGACTATCTACCTATCTATCTACCTATATTTTCTAACTTAAACATACCATTTTGATGTATATATAGAGAGAGAAGAGATTAACCATATGGAATTTTTTCCTCTATAATTATATTTTCCTATGAATCCTAAGTATAAATTAATGAACTTTATTATTTTTAAGTTATATTTTTTGCTAAATACTGTTAACTCATCTGTAAGGTATTTGTGTGCTGCTGCTGCTGCTAAGTTGCTTCAGTTGTGTCCGACTCTGTGTGACCCCATAGAAGGCAGCCCATCAGACTCCCCCGTCCCTGGGATTCTCCAGACAAGAACACTGGAGTGGGTTGCCATTTCCTTCTCCAATGCATTAAAGTGAAAAGTGAAAGTGAAGTTGCCCAGTCGTGCCTGACTCTTAGCGACCCCATGGACTGTAGCCTACCAGGCTCCTCTGTCCATGGGATTTTCCAGGCAAGAGTACTGGAGTGGGTTGCCGTTGCCTTCTCTGAGATATTTGAGTAATAACTGTAATCTCATTTAGCTTCCAGTCTTAACCATTACTTCAACCACATAAACTGGTATATCTTTTATCTATTAAAATGTATGAAAATATATTTATGCATGCATAGCAATCACTATTTTAATGCTATTTTTTGCACTTGAGCTAATGTCCTTATGGGTTGCTGAACTGTGTGTTTTTTCTCCAATAAAGGCACATAGACTTGATAAATAAAAGCAGAGAGCCTCTCAGTTCTCTAAATATGCACACATATATGAGATTCAAAGAGCCTTTCTTTTCGACAGAATTTGAGGCAAAAAGTAATACATTTCTTTAGTCAAATATCACAACCAAAATCTATCATACAATGTCATTTGATTTATTTTCTCAAAATTAAATTCAAAACTCATCCCATATATAAAATTGATTCATTATTTCAGTGTTAGAAAGAGTCCTCTGAAAATAGCAATTACATTAAAGAAATTAACATTTACATTTTGTTATAATGCACAGAATCAGATTTGATTAAGTGATAATTGACCATCAAATTATAGCAGATTTTGAAATTTATTAGATTTCTTGAATTGTTAACAGTTATTCAAACTGTAAACAACACAAACCAAAGTGATTATTTCATCATTTGAATTCTCTCACAAACAAAAACACTCCCACTCAAATGGCAGTATACTTTAATGAAGATAAAGCAGTTTCTCAAAAATTTTAGTGGTCCCATTTGTTTTCTAATCAAAATTATCATTATGTATCTTTAATAGTGATTAATTTTTCATTATCTCAATGATGTAATTATCATATAATTTGGATTATGGATTAAACTTTCTGATTATCATAAAACTCAATGAACTCCTACTTCCAGTTCAATTATTGCAACAATTTTAAACCCATGTAGAAGCTAATTATAAGACAGCATGAATAGCCAGAATGAATATAAATAATATCAATGGTTCATGTTCTCTCAGCAAGATTCTGTTAAACAGTTACTATAAATAACCAAATTGTTTTAGTAAAAAAGTGTTGATAGAAAAATGTGCTTATAGAAAGATTTCCTCTTTTGTAAGAGAAAAATAAAGTCGCAAGTGACCAATTCTACCTTTCCATCCCATTCTGCTACGCATTTTCTTCTGAATTAAAGCTTACTTTCTCCATCTATTGATAAAACATTTAAGTTTATGGATCATATGTATTTTGCTATACATCCAAAGAATATCTGCTGCTGCTGCTGCTAAGTCGCTTCGGTCGTGTCCAACTCTGTGAGACCCTACAAAAGGCAGCCCTCCAGGCTCCGCCCTTCCTGAGATTCTCCAGGCAAGAACACTGGAGAGTCCCAGGGACGGTGGAGCCTGGGGGGGCTGCCGTCTATGGGGTCGCACAGAATCGGACAAGACTGAAACGACTTAGCAGCAGCAGCAGCAGATATTCTTTGGATGTACAGATAGATTAGCCATTAAATAAGTACTTCATTACAGGCTAGAGAACACAAAATATGAGTAAAGGAAAATAAACTTTAGCTTCTAAAATGATTGCATTATAATTACAGAATTAAAACCTTAAATTACATCTGAAAGAAGCAGCATGATGAACAGAGCATGAAAAAGATCACGATGAACCAAGAAATGTAGATTCATATACTGATTAGGTGTGTGATAAAGGTTAAGCCATTTTATAATTTTGGTCTGTAGTTTCATTTTCTGTACTGAGAGTTGTTCTAAATTATATTAAGAGCAAAAACTGTAAAATGAAAGCTATTTTACTTACAAATTAACAAAAAGTCAATAAAATAAAAAATGGCAAGATAAGCTAATATATAACAGTAAATTCAAAGATTAACTTCCCAGAGAGATTTCTTCCTGCCAGATAATTTAGTGTCTTTAAAACTTTACAGAAATTTTAACATGAAGTCTAGAAAAATGAATACATGGGGGAAAAAAAAGGATTTTTTTAAAGATTTGAAACATATGCAGCATTAAAGGCATATATTAATTAAAAATGCATATAATATAAAAATGTTTATCAAATTCTGAGGTAAATGAAGAAATAAAATGTTTTCCTTTTCCACTTATTATAGAAAAATCTTGTCTGCAAATGTCCCAGTTTTATTTTACTAATATATGATGATTTTGTATAATTTATATGTATTCTAAGTATTTATGTTAGAATATATCACAAAAAAATTTAAAGCAAATACAGGATTATTTAAATATGAATATTGATGTGGAAATATTAATTTCAACATTAAAAAACAATTCAATAAGAAAAAAAGAGATTTTGCTTATTAACTATTTCCTTTCATAAAATAATGATGGTTAAATATTTTAAAGTAATCTATTAAAATATGATATGTAATATTAAAAGAATACAAAATAGACAAAATCTTCCACAGATAAATGAATCAGAAGCATAAAATAAGTAATAATTATATGTTAATATTAGATATAAATGTTACAACATATGCGAAAACAATTTTCTCGTAAAGAGGAGAAAATCTCACATTTACTTTTAACATGAAAAATATTGTTGCTTCTAATATTTAAAGGGGTATATTAAAATGTAGGGCCTTCCTTGTGGCTCAGCTGGTAAAGAGTCCACCTGCAATGCGGGAGAACTGGGTTCAATACTCGGGTTGGGAATATCCTGAGAGTCAATTCCTAGGTAGGTTGATAAGAAGTCCAAGGTTTCTGAAAAGGAGAAAGGGGATTTGGAGCCCTGGAGAAGGGGTCTGGACCTCTCAAGGAGAAAATGACAAACCTTGGTTTCTACATTGCTTTGTCTTAGTCAACATAATAATGTATCTTGTTCGAGGACATATGTCTTGACAAGAACATTCTGACAATCCTGTCATCTTAAAATGTATATTATGGAGTGGGTCTGGTTCAGTTCAGTTCAGTCATTCAGTCGTGTCTGACTCTTTACAAACCCATGAATTGCAGCATGCCAGGCCTCCCTGTCCTTCACCATCTCTCAGAGTTCACTCAAACTCACGTCCATCGAGTTGGTGATGCCATCCAGCCATCTCATCTTCTGTCGTCCCCTTCTCCTCCTGCCCCCAATCCCTCCCAGCATGGGAGTCTTTTACAATGAGTCAACTCTTCACATGAGGTGGCCAAAGTATTGGAGTTTCAGCTTCAGCATCATTCCTTCCAAAGAACACCCAAGGCTTATGTCCTTTAGAATGGACTGGTTGGACCTCCTTGCAGTTCAAGGGACTCTCAAGGGTCTTCTCCAGCACCATAGTTCAAAAGCATCAATTCTTTGGCCCTCAGATTTCTTCCCAGTCCAACTCTAGCATCTATATGTGACAGCTGGAGAAACCATAGCCTTGACTAAATGGACCATTGTTGGCAAAGCAATGTCTCTGTTTTTAAATATGCTATCTAGGTTGGTCATAACTTTTCTTCCAAGGAGTAAGTATCTTTAAATTTCGTGGCTGTAGTCACCATCTGCAGCGATTTGGGGACCCTCAAAAATAAAATCTGACACTGTTTCCACTGTTTCCCCATCTATTTGCCATGAAGTGATGGGACCAGATGCCATGATCTTAGTTTTCCGAATGTTAAGCTTTAAGACAATTTTTTCACTCTCCTCTTTCACTTTCATCAAGAGGCTCTTTAGTTCCTCTTCACTTTCTGCCATGAGGGTAGTGTCATCTGCATATCTGAGGTTATTGATATTTCTCCCAGCAATCTTGACACCAGCTTGTGCTTCATCCAGCCCAACATTTCTCATGATGTACTCTGGATATAAGTTAAATAAGCAGGGTGACAATATACAGCCTTGACATACTCCTTTTCCTATTTGGAACCAGTCTACTGTTTCATATCCGGTTCTAACAGTTGCTTCCTGACCTGCATACAGGTTTCTCAAGAGAAGGGTCAGGTGATCTTGTATTCCCATCTCTTTCAGAATTTTCCAGTTTATTGTGATCCACAGAGTCAAAGGCTTTGGCATAGTCGATAAAGCACAAATAGGTGTTTTTCTGGAACTCTCTTGCTTTTTTGATGATCTAGCGGATGTTGGCAATTTGATCTCTGGTTCCTCTGCCTTTTCTAAAACCAGCTTGAACATCTGGAAATTCATGGCTCATGTATTGCTGAGGCCTGGCTTGGAGAATTTTGAGCACTACTTTACAAGCGTGTGAGATGAGTGCAATTGTGCAGTAGTTTGAGCATTCTTTGGCATTGACTTTCTTTGGGATTGGAATGAAAACTGAGTTTTTCAGTCCTGTGGCCACTGCTGAGTTTTCCAAATTTGCTGGCATATTGAGTGTAGCACTTTCACAGCATCATCTTTCAGGATTTAAAATAGCTCAACTGAATACCATCACCTCCACCAGCTTTGTGGGTAGTGATGCTTTCTAAGGCTCACTTGATTTCACATTCCAGGATGTCTGGATCTAGGTGAGTGATCACACCATCGTGATTATCTTGGTCGTGAAGATCTTTTTTGTACAGTTCTGTGTATTCTTGCCACCTCTTTTTAATATCTTCTGCTTCTGTTAGATCCATACCATTTCTGTCCTTTATTGAACCCATCTTTGCATGAAATATTCCCTTGGTATCTCTAATTTTCTTGGAGAGATCTCTAGTCTTTCCCATTCTGTTCTTTTCCTCTATTTCTCTGCATTGACCACTGCGGAAGGCTTTCTTATCTCTTCTTTCTATTCTTCGGAACTCTGCATTCAAATGCTTATATCTTTCCTTTTCTCCTTTGCTTTCTGCTTCTCTTTTTTTCAAAGCTATTTGTAAGTCCTCCCCAGACAGCCATTTTGCTTTTGTGCATTTCTTTTCCATGGGGATTGTATTGATCCCTGTCTCCTGTACAATGTCATGAACCTCCGTCCATAGTTCATCAGGCACTCTATCTATCAGATCTAGTCCCTTATATCTATTTCTCACTTCAACTGTGTATTTATAAGGGATTTGATATAGGTCATACCTGAATGGTCTAGTGGTTTTCCCTACTTTCTTAAATTTAAGTCTGAATTTGGCAATAAGGCGCTCATGATCTGAGCCACAGTCAGCTCCCAGTCGTGTTTTTGCTGACTACATAGAGCATCTCCATCTTTGGCTGCAAAGAATAGAATCAGTCTGTTTTTGAGTTGACCATCTGGTGATGTCCATGTGTAGAGTCTTCTCTTTTGTTGTTGGAAGAGGGTGTTTGCTATGACCAGTGCATTCTCTTGGCAAAATTCTGTTAGTCTTTGACCTTCTTCATTCTGTACTCCAAGGTCAAATTTGCCTGTTACTCCAGGTGTTTCTTGACTTCCTACTTTTGCATTCCAGTCCCCTATAATGAAAAGGCCATCTTTTTGGGGTGTTAGTTCTAAAAGGTCTTGTAGGTCTTCATAGAACTGTTCAACTTCAGCTTCTTCAGCGTTACTGGTTGGGGCATAGACTTGGATTACTATGATATTGAATGGTTTTCCTTGGAAATGAACAGAGATCATTCTGTTCTTTTTGACATTGCATCTAAGTACTGCATTTTGGAATGTTTTGTTGACCATGATGGCTACTCCATTTCTTCTAAGGGATTCCTACCCACAGTAGTAGATATAATGGTCATCTGAGTTATATTCACCCATTCCAGTCCATTTTAGTTCGCTGATGCCTAGAATGTCGACGTTCACTCTTGCCATCTCTCGTTTGACATTTCCAATTTGCCTTGATTCATGGACCTAACATTCCAGGTTCCTATGCAATATTGCTCTTTACATCATCAAACCTTGCTTCTATCACCAGTCACATCCACAACCAGGTATTGTTTTTGCTTTGGCTCCATCCCTTCATTCTTTCTGGAGTTATTTCTCCACTGATCTCCAGTTGTATATTGGGCACCTACTGACCTGGGGTGTTCCTCTTTCAGTATCCTATCATTTTGCCTTTTCATATTGTTCATGGGGTTCCCAAGGCAAGAATACTGAAGTGGTTTGCCATTCCTTTCTCCAGTGGACCACATTATGTCAGACCTCTCCACCATGATCCGACCGTCTTGGGTGGCCCCAGAGGGTATGGCTTAGTTTGATTGAGTTAGGCAAGGCTGTGACCCTAGTGTGATTAGATTGACTAGTTTTCTGTGAGTATGGTTTCAGTGTGTCTGCCCCCTGATGCCATCTTGCAACACCTACCCTCTTATTTGGGTTTCTTTTACCTTGGGCCTGGGGTATCTCTTCACGGCTGTTGTAGCAAAGTGCAACTGCTGCTCCTTACCTTGGACGAGGAGTATCTCCTCACCGCTGCCCTTCCTGACCTTGAATGTGGAGTAGTTCCTCTTGGCCCTCTTGTGCCCACACAGCCACCACTCCTTTTTTTTTTTTTTTCCTGATAGGTTTATTTATTTATTTTTTAAATATAATTTATTTATTTTAATTGGAGGTTAATGACTTTACAATATTGTATTGGTTTTGCCATACATCAACATGCGTAGTGGGTCTGGTAAGATCTTTCTGTTTTTCATTCTAATCTTGTTAATTTAAGATGTATATTCTGGGAGTGGGTCTGAAAAAGTTTTATAAGGTCTTGATAAGATTAGCAAGGGGGCACTTCCCACCCTCCTTCTGATGTCTATGTCAGAAGCTTTCTCTGTCTCTCTGCGACACAAAAGCTCTTGAGTGATCAAGGCTGGTCCCTGGTCCCAAAGCTAAATCTTCTCCAGGGATCATGAACTCAACACCATTCACCATAAGCTATCAATTTCCTGGAAAAGGTAAAGGCTACTGAGTATTCTGGCCTGGAGAATTCCACGGACTGTGTAGTCCATGAGTTGTAAAGAGTTTGACACGACTGAGAGACATTCACAGATTAAAAAGTAAACACAGAAATTTTGAACTGTGGTGCTAGAGAAACGTGGTGCTCGTCACCTTGGATTGCAAAGAGATCCAACCAGTCAATCCTAAGGTAGATCCACTCTGAATATTCATTGAAAGGACTATGCTGAAGCTGAATCTCCAATACCTCGGCCACCTGATGTGAAGAGCTGACTCACTGGTAAAGACCCTGATGCTGGGAAGAATTGAGGGCAGGAGGAGAAGGGAGTGACAGAGGATGAGATGGTTGGATAGCATCATGAGTTTGAGCAAACTCTGGGAGAGTGTAAAGGACTGGGAAGCCTGTTCAAGGGGTCACAAAAAATGGGACATGACTGAACAACAACATTTCAAAATATGCTAGCAAATTATGGAAGACAAATTTTCAATAAAAACTATCAATGTAGGATAAAATAGAATTCAGTATGAAAGTGTATGAGTGGAAAAATATATATTTTTTAAATTCAAGGAGTAAGGTTTAAGTGGAATACATATATATGTTACATATGTGATATCATAAAATACTGTTTTAAAAAATTTAATTTTCATTTAACTTTAACATTATTCTGCATTTTGGTATATAAATACAATGCATTATTTTTACTTCTGCTTAATATTCTACAAATCCATTTTGAATTTTCTTTCTAGTGTTATGACAGGCATATTTTAATCCTAATGAATTCTATTTTTTTTCATAATCTACTCTTAGCTTTTGATATATTCTCTTTCTAGAATATTTAGTTACACTTAAGCCATCAGGATTGGAGCTCTAATTCCAGCTTTCTTTTTCTATCATTTTCTTTTTAAAAATTCTTCTCTTTATAGCAAGAGTCAGTAATTTCAATTTCAGTCTGCTAACTGTTTTTGTAAAATTTTATTTCAGTCCAGTCTCCTACTCATTTGTTTGTTTAAATAATTTCCATGGGTGCTTTCCCTCTAAAATGGTGGAGCTGAGAAGTGGTAACAGATATTATATAGCCTGCAAAGCTTCAAATATTTACTTGTTGGCTCTTCAGAGAAAAACCAGAATTTACGGGCCAGTGTTCTCAAAAATTATCCAATGTGTTTCAAATTTCTTTTTCTCCTGTAATATACTTAATTTCTAGGGACATTCTTTATTCCTTGCTGCTTCTTTCAAAAATATTCTTTTCCTGATTTGTGAAAGCAGTTAATTCCATCATCTACAAAAATGTATTCTTTTTTGTTAGTCTATTTATTTTTACTGGCCTATTTCCATTTTATCTAAGTTAGTTTATTCATTTTTCTTTTAACTTTCATGTCAGAAATTTCTTCAAATGGAAACTTAATTGTCCAGGACACATATATTTAACAGTGAAGCATTAAATTTCTGATTTAAACCAGTTGTATGATTGTCAATGTGCATCTGTGTTGGAGAATTATTAACTAGCATAATTTAGCAATACAGTGTGGTAATTTTTTCATTTTTGAGGGAAAAGCATACAACAGTATACCTGTCTGGATATTTATTAATTTAATTAAGTTTTTTGTTTGTTTTATGAATACTTCCTTTGTGTAAGAGGAGAAACCAGCACCTCTCTACATTTCACCTGGATCTGAGATTTCAGTTAGGCAAGTGTCAACTACTCTTCAGACAGATCAGAAAATCAGCCCTCATGCTATCCTCCAGTTTATATCAATTGACTCATCTTCATTGTTTGCTGTTCTTGAAGTTGTTCATGAAAGTGTTTTAGTCACTCAGACGTGTCTGACTCTTTGTGACCCCATGGACTGTATCCCCTGTCCATAGAATTCCCCAGGCAAGAATATTGGAGTGAGTAGCCATTTCCTTCTCTGGGGATCTTCTCAGCCCTGGGGTTGAATCCAGGTCTCCTGCATTGCAAGCAGATTCTTTACCATCTGAGCCAATAGGGAAGCCCTCTACCCCCCGCCCCCCCCCAAAAAAAAAGAGCAGATATACAAAACATGAGTATAAAAATTCTGTACATTATGTTTTAGGGTATAAGTGCTATAGGGAGAAGAAAATCATGTGGTGATGTATACACTAACAATTGATTTCCAAAATAAATTAGAATCAATAGCCCAGGATTTTGCACTCTTCTGTAGATAATCTCAGAGATTTGGCTGGGGGGCGGTGGGGTGGGTACGAGGCCATTACTGGTCACTTACTCATGGCTGGCTACTATTTCTTTTTTATTTGCCTATGATTTTTTTTATTAGCATTTCTTTCTGTGGGAGTTATGCTGTCACTTCCTCTCCTCTGTTAATTCAGGTACAATCGCACTGTTGCTTTCTATCTTCAAAAAAAATGTGTTGAGCTTGTAATCTGTTTGTTTTAATTATTTATCTATTTTTCCTTTCTGTTATGTTGCCCTCTGTGTTTCCAAGGCCCGCCACAGACTCGGCAGGTAGAGTGTTTCCTGGTGTTTGGAAACCTCTCTTCTTAAAATTCCCTTCCCTGGACGGGCTTCCCTTCCCGGGACGGAGCTCCCTCCCCACCTCCTTTGTCTCCTTTCTCGTCTTTTATATTTTTTCCTACCTGTTTTTGGAGACAATGGTCTGCTTTTCTGGTTGCCTGATGTCCTCTGTCAGCCTACAGAAGTTGTTTCGTGGAGTTTGCTCGGCGTTGAAATGTTCTTTTGAGGAATTTGTGAGGGAGAAAGTGGTCTTCCCGTCCTATTCCTCTGCCACCTTCCCCAGCGGAAAAGCAGCACAGACGCCTGCATCCGCCATTGGGAAGTGGGGGCAGGGCAGGGACGCGCGGGAGGCGCGGGCTGCAGTGCTTTGTAAGAATCGGGCAGGAACGCCCCACGTGCAACCAGAACCATGTAACTTGGGCTAGCAAACCAGACTGTGGGATAGCTACCACGCGAAAAGCTCGAACATAAGACACCGCCAGGAACACGCACAGAACAAAGGACGGAACGGAAAAAGCCGGCTGCAGACCATCCCCCGCCGGGGACAGGCAGCCAGAGCCGTAAGGACTGGAAAGGGGCAATTGCAGACCCGGAGAGACTTTACTTACCTAACTGCAAGCAGGCTCCTTTGCTAAGACTTCTGGGGGTGCTGGACAGTCACAATCTGCCTCATGGGGTGCGCCAGCGGTCCACCCCTGAGCAGCAGCGGCAGAAAAGGTGACAAGCCGCGGCGATCGGGCTCGCCAAACTCCTGAGTAACTTGGACCTGGGAAAGGCACAAAGCACAGTCCCAGCCGAATTTGTGCCTCTGAGGGCTGCCTGAGAGCTGAACCTGAGCGGCTTGGACCGGGGAAGTGCACGCAGCCTAGGGCCGGCCCCAGACGGTTCCCGGCTGAGCATCGTAGAGCCGGAGTGGTTTGTGTGCCGCGAGAAAGGACAGGTCAAGCGGGGCTGAGATACTGCGTGCACACGACAGTGCTATTTGTTTGCAGCATCCCCCCTCCCCACAGTGCGACTGAACTAGTGAGCCTAAAAACCAGCAAACAGAAGAAGTTAAACAGAGGGAACCACCTTGGAAGTGATCCCACATGGCCCACAACATCAGAGAAGGGCCAGAAATATTTTTACTATTTTTAAAATCATTCCTTTTTTTTTTTTTTTTTTTGCTTTTTTTGTTTTTTGTTTTCTTTTTTTTTCTAACTTTTTTTAATTGTTGTCTTCTACTTCTCCTCTAATTTTTATTTCTATAACCTATTATTACTATTAAAAAAAAAAGACTTTTTTTTTTTTAAGGCAAACACCATACATAGTCTTTGGATGGTTGTTGGTGGTTTTTTTTGTTTGTTTGTTTGTTTTTTAATAATTCTTTTTTTTTCTTTCTCCCTTTTTCCTTCTGCTTTTCTTTAATATTGTATCTCTGAAAATCCAACCTCTACTCTAGATTTTTAATCTTTGCTCTTAGGTTTTTGTTGTCAATTTTGGACATTTAAAAACCCAAACTTCACTACCCAAGTTTACCTGAGAGCGAGATTACTGGCTTCACCACTCTCTCCTCCTCTGGACTCTCCTTTTTCTCCACCAGGTGGCCTCCGTCTCTTTTCTCCCCCATCTCTTCTCTATCCAACTCTGTGAATCTCTGTGTGTTCCAGATGGTGGAGAACACCTAAGGAACTGGTTACTGGCAGGATTTGTCTCTCTCCTACTCATTCCTCTCTCTTATCCTCCTGGTCACCTCTGTCTACTTCCTCCCTCTCCTCTTCCCCGTATAACTCTGTAAATACCTCTGAGCGGTCCAGACTATAGAGCGCACATAAGGAAGTGACTACTGGCTAGCTTGCTCTCTCCTCTTTTGATCTCACTGCATCTCATTCCAGTTACCTCTAACTACCCCCTCCATCTTCTCTTCTCCTTGTAACTCAGTGAACCTCTCTGAGTGTCCCTCAATGTGGAGAAACTTTTCATCTTTAACCTAGATGTTTTATCATCAGTGCTGTATAGATGGAGAAGTCTAGAGGCTACTGTAAAAATAAAACTGAAAACCAGAAGCAGGAGCCTAAAATCCAAAGCCTGAAAACATTAGAGAACTCTTGAATTCAGGGAACATTAAGCAATAGGAGCTCATCAAATGCCTTCATACCTACACTGAAACCAAGCTCCACCCAAGGGCCAACAAGTTCCAAAACAAGACATACCACCCAAATTCTCCAGCAACACAGGAACACTCCCCTGAGCCTCAATATACAGGCAGCTCAAAATTATCCCAAAACCTTTGATGTCTCATAACCCATTAAGGGTCACTCCACTGCACTCCAGAGAGAAGAAACCCAGCTCCACCCACCAAAACTCCAACACAAGCCTCCCTAACCAGGAAACCTTGACGAGCCACTGATAGAACCCCACCCAAAGTGAGGAAGCTCCATAATAAAGAGAACTCCACAAATTACCAGAATATAAAAAGGCCACCCCAAATGCAGCAATATAACCAAGATGAAGAGACAGAGGAATACTCAGCAGGTAAAGGAACAGGAGAGTTGCCCACTAAACCAAACAAAAGAGGAAGAAGTAGGGAATCTACCAGAGAAGGAATTCCAAATATTGATAGTGAAAATGATCCAAAATCTTGAAATCAAAATGGAATCACAGATAAATAGGCTAGAGACAAAGATTGAGAAGATGCAAGAAAGGTTTAACAAGGACCTGGAAGTAATAAAAAAGAGTCAAAATATAATGAATAACGCAATAAATGAGATCAGAAACACTCTGGAGGCAACAAATAGTAGAATAACGGAGGCAGAAGATAGGATTAGTGAAATAGAAGATAGAATGGTAGAAATAAATGAATCAGAGAGGAAACAAGAAAAACGCATTAAAAGAAATGAGGACAATATCCAGGACAATATGAAACGCTCCAACATTCGAATTATAGGAGTCCCAGAAGAAGAAGACAGAAAGAAAGATCATGAGAAAATCCTTGAGGAGATAATAGTTGAAAACTTCCCTAAAATGGGGAAGGAAATAATCACCCAAGTCCAAGAAACACAGAGAGTTCCAAATAGGATAAACCCAAGGCGAAACACCCCAAGACACATATTAATCAAATTAACAAAGATCAAACACAAAGAACAAATATTAAAAGCAGCAAGGGAAAAACAACAAATAACACACAAGGGGATTCCCATAAGGATAACAGCTGATCTTTCAATAGAAACTCTTCAGGCTAGGAGGGAATGGCAAGACATACTTAAAGTGATGAAAGACAATAACCTACAGCCAGATTACTGTACCCAGCAAGGATCTCATTCAAATACGAAGGAGAAATCGAAAACTTTACAGACAAGAAAAGCTGAGAGAATTCAGCACCACCAAACCAGCTCTCCAACAAATGCTAAAGGATATTCTCTAGACAGGAAACACGAAAAGGGTGTATAAACCCGAACCCAAAACAATAAAGTAAATGGTAACAGGATCATACTTATCAATAACTATCTTAAATGTAAATGGGTTGAACACCCCAACCAAAAGACAAAGACTGGCTGAATGGATACAAAAACAAGACCCCTCTATATGCTGCTTACAAGAGACCCACCTCAAAACAAGGGACACATACAGACTGAAAGTGAAGGGCTGGAAAAAGATACACCACGCAAATAGAGACCAAAAGAAAGCAGGAACTCATATCCAATAAAATCGACTTTAAAACAAAGGCTGTGAAAAGAGACAAAGATGGCCACTACATAATGATCAAAGGAACAATCCAAGAAGAAGATATAACAATTATAAATATATATGCACCCAATATAGGAGCACTGCAATATGTAAGACAAATGCTAACAAGTATGAAAGGGGATATCAATAATAACACAATAATAGTGGGAGACTTTAATACCCCACTCACACCTATGGACAGATCAACTAAACAGAAAATTAACAAAGAAATGCAAACTTTAAATGATACATTAGATCAGTTAGACCTAATTGATATCTATAGGACATTTCACCCCAAAACAATGAATTTCACCTTTTTTTTCAAGTGCCCATGGAATCTTCTCCAGGATAGATCACATCCTGGGCCATAAATCTAAACTTGATAAATTCAAAAAAATCGAAATCATTCCAAGCATCTTTTCTGACCATATTGCATTAAGATTAGATCTCAATTGCAGGAGAAAAACTATTAAAAATTCCAACATATGGAGGTTGAACAACACACTTCTGAATAACCAACAAATCACAGAAGAAATCAAAAAAGAAATCAAAATATACATAGAAATGAATGAAAATGAAAACACAACAACCCAAAACCTGTGGGACACTATAAAAGCAGTGCTAAGAGGAAAGTTCATAGCAATACAGGCATACCTCAAGAAACAAGAAAAAAGTCAAATAAATAACCTAACTCTACAACTAAAGCAATAGAAAAGGAAGAATTGGAGAACCCCAGAGTTAGTAGAAGGAAAGAAATCTTAAAAATTAGGGCAGAAATAAATGCAAAAGAAACAAAAGAGGCCATAGCAAAAATCAACAAAGCCAAAAGCTGGTTCTTTGAAAGGATAAATAAAATTGACAAACCATTAGCCAGACTCATCAAGAAGCAAAGAGAGAAAAATCAAATCAATAAAATTAGAAATGAAGATGGAGAGATCACAACAGACAACACAGAAATACAAAGGATCATAAGAGACTACTATCAGCAGTTGTATGCCAATAAAATGGACAATGTGGAAGAAATGGACAAATTCTTAGAAAAGTACAATTTTCCAAAACTGAACCAGGAAGAAATAGAAAATCTTAACAGACCCATCACAAGCACGGAAATTGAAACTGTAATCAGAAATCTTCCAGCAAACAAAAGCCCAGGTCCAGACGGCTTCACAGCTGAATTCTACCAAAAATTTCGAGAAGAACTAACACCTATCCTCTTCAAACTCTTCCAGAAAATTGCAGAGGAAGGTAAACTTCCAAACTCATTCTATGAGGCCACCATCACCCTAATACCAAAACCTGACAAAGAGGCCACAAAAAAAGAAAACTACAGGCCAATATCACTGATGAACATAGATGCAAAAATCCTCAACAAAATTCTAGCAATCAGAATCCAACAACACATTAAAAAGATCATGCACCACGACCAAGTGGGCTTTATCCCAGGGATGCAAGGATTCTTCAATATCCGCAAATCAATCAATGTAATTCACCACATTAACAAATTGAAAAATAAAAGCCATATGATTCTCTCAATAGATGCAGAGAAGGCCTTTGACAAAATTCAACATCCATTTATGATAAAAACTCTCCAGAAAGCAGGAATAGAAGGAACATACCTCAACATAATAAAAGCTATCTATGACAAACCCACAGCAAACATTATCCTCAATGGTGAAAAATTGAAAGCATTTCCCCTAAAGTCAGGAACAAGACAAGGGTGTCCACTTTCACCGCTACTATTCAACATAGTTCTGGAAGTTTTGGCCACAGCAATCAGAGCAGGAAAAGAAATAAAAGGAATCCAAATTGGAAAAGAAGAAGTAAAACTCTCACTGTTTGCAGATGACATGATCCTCTACATGGAAAACCCTAAAGACTCCACCAGAAAATTACTAGAGCTCATCAATGAATATAGTAAAGTTGCAGGATATAAAATCAACACACAGAAATCCCTTGCATTCCTATACACGAATAATGAGAAAGTAGAAAAAGAAATTAAGGAAACAATTCCATTCACCATTGTAACAAAAAGAGTAAAATACTTAGGAATATATCTACCTAAAGAAACTAAAGACCTATATATAGAAAACTATAAAACACTGATGAAAGAAATCAAAGAGGACACTAATAGATGGAGAAATATACCATGTTCATGGATTGGAAGAATCAAGATAGTGAAAATGAGTATACTACCCAAAGCAATTTACAAATTCAATGCAATCCCTATCAAGCTACCAGCCACATTTTTCACAGAACTAGAACAAATAATTTCAAGATTTGTATGGAAATACAAAAAACCTCGAATAGCCAAAGCAATCTTGAGAAAGAAGAACGGAACTGGAGGAATCAACTTGCCTGACTTCAGGCTCTACTACAAAGCCACAGTCATCAAGACAGTATGGTACTGGCACAAAGACAGACATATAGATCAATGGAACAAAATAGAAAGCCCAGAGATAAATCCACACACATATGGACACCTTATCTTCGACAAAGGAGGCAAGAATATACAATGGAGTAATGACAATCTCTTTAACAAGTGGTGCTGGGAAAACTGGTCAACCACTTGTAAAAGAATGAAACTAGATCACTTTCTAACACCGTACACAAAAATAAACTCAAAATGGATTAAAGATCTAAATGTAAGATCAGAAACTATAAAACTCCTAGAGGAGAACATAGGCAAAACACTCTCCGACATAAATCACAGCAGGATCCTCTATGATCCACCTCCCAGAATTCTGGAAATAAAAGCAAAAATAAACAAATGGGATCTAATTAAAATTAAAAGCTTCTGCACAACCAAGGAAAATATAAGCAAGGTGAAAAGACAGCCTTCTGAATGGGAGAAAATAATAGCAAATGAAGCAACTGACAAACAACTAATCTCAAAAATATACAAGCAACTTATGCAGCTCAATTCCAGAAAAATAAACGACCCAATCAAAAAATGGGCCAAAGAACTAAATAGACATTTCTCCAAAGAAGACATACGGATGGCTAACAAACACATGAAAAGATGCTCAACATCACTCATTATTAGAGAAATGCAAATCAAAACCACAATGAGGTACCACTTCACACCAGTCAGAATGGCTGCGATCCAAAAATCGGCAAGCAATAAATGCTGGAGAGGGTGTGGAGAAAAGGGAACCCTCCTACACTGTTGGTGGGAATGCAAACTAGTACAGCCACTATGGAGAACAGTGTGGAGATTCCTTAAAAAATTGCAAATAGAACTACCTTATGACCCAGCAATCCCACTGCTGGGCATACACACCAAGGAAACCAGAATTGAAAGAGACACATGTACCCCAATGTTCATTGCAGCGCTGTTTATAATAGCCAGGACATGGAAACAACCTAGATGTCCATCAGCAGATGAATGGATAAGAAAGCCGTGGTACATATACACAATGGAGTATTACTCAGCCGTTAAAAAGAATTCATTTGAATCAGTTCTGATGAGGTGGATGAAACTGGAGCCGATTATACAGAGTGAAGTAAGCCAGAAAGAAAAACACCAATACAGTATACTAACACATATATATGGAATTTAGGAAGATGGCAATGACGACCCTGTATGCAAGACAGGAAAAAAGACACAGATGTGTATAATGGACTTTTGGACTCAGAGGGAGAGGGAGAGGGTGGGATGATTTGGGAGAATGGCATTCTAACATGTATACTATCATGTAAGAATTGAATCGCCAGTCTATGTCTGATGCAGGATACAGCATGCTTGGGGCTGGTGCATGGGGATGACCCAGAGAGATGTTATGGGGAGGGAGGTGGGAGGGGGGTTCATGTTTGGGAATGCATGTAAGAATTAGAGATTTTAAAATTTAAAAAATAAAAAACTAAAAAAAATTGTGTTGAATTACCTTTTCTACTGCTGTCTCTTCTCAAATTTCTGTGGAAAATATTTAATTATTTTGCTGACATTTTAATTAGCTCTTTAGTGAGGAGAGGGATAGATAAATATATACACTCAGTTCTTATAGGCCTATTTATTTCTTTAAAATAAAGAATGATATGATTTACCTGTGACTTACTCATATGAGCAAAGCAAAATAAATTAGTACTTTTATGGAGAGCAGCTTCTGGAAAGATAGGAGCTAGATTGTATACCCAGGGCTCTAATTTTCCAGATTTAAAGAACAACTACATCTATTCTAGACAAAACAATTAGTGCGGTTAGGAGGAAATAAAGCAGCCCTGGGTGCTTCTGCAATTGTGAAGAAGAAAATCACTCTTGATTCTGTTTTCCTTTTGTGGCAAGCTACCAACCTGGAAACAGAGTGAGGATTATGAGGATCTGTCAGTCCCAAATATACTGATTTTGCCACCTTTGCAGCCTTTGTAGGCCAGTGGAGAAGTCTGGGTAAATCTGATTGAAATAGGCTCCAAATCAAGTGTTATAGGCTCCTCCAAAGATGAAATATGCTGTTAAAATGTAGAATTATTATCTATGAAACAGAGATTTAGAACCTCCCAAATATCTATATATATGGGCTTCTCTGGTGGTTCAGATGGTAAAGAATCTGCTTGCAGTGCAGGGGACTTGGGTTTGATCCCTGGGTTGGGAAGATCCCCTGCAGGAGAGCATGGTAACCCACTCCAGTATTCTTGGCTGGAGAATTCCATGGATAGACGAGCCTGGAGGGCTACAGCCCATGGGGCCACAAACAGTAGTACATGACTGAGCAATTAACAGACACAAATAATATCTATGGGCTACTAGATTTAAATGAAACAGCAGAACCTAACAATCATGTCCTTAGTCAAGAGATGCAGAAAATATGCTTCTCCAAAAGGAACTATAGAAAGAAAGAAAGTGAAGTCATTCAGTCGTGTCTGAGTCTGCGATGCCATGGACTGCTGCCTACCAGGCTCCTGCATCCATGGAATTTTCCAGGCAAGAGTCCTGGAGTGGGTTACCATTTCCTTCTCCTTTAGATATGAAAGAATGTAGTAATCTTAATCCTCATTTACTTCCTGTTGTTGCCATAGGCTTAGTGTAGTACTTGAGGTGCTAGAGTGTTTCACTTAGTGTTCCTTTTACAGCCTCAGCTCTCATTACCCCTTCAATCACTTTTGTCACAGAAAAGGTCTTTCTCCTGTTCTGACCCTCCTCCTTCTGCTTGGTAGATGACTGAGTCATACTTGTATCGCAATGAGGAAATACATTATCTTTATTCTTCTGGTGCAACCTTGTGTTGATTTCCTATTGCTAAAGTAACACATTATCACAAACTCAATGCCTTAAAACAACTCACATGTTTTAAAATTTGAATTCTGGAGTTTTTGAGTTCAAACTTCTTATTACTGAACTAATGCCATAAGTTCATCAAGGCTAGTTCTTTCTAGAGTCTTTTGAAAAGAATCCACTTCCTTACCTTTGCCAGCATCTAGAGGCCATCTGCATTCATGACTCAGCTTCCGTCATCACCTTGCCTTCTCATCTTCAACTCTTATGTCTCCCTTGCATTAAACTTACCTTTCACTGCGATATTTGCATTCACTGTGATATTTTTCCCCTCAGTTCAGTTCAGTCACTCAGTCGTGTCCAACTCCTTGCGACCCTATGAATCGAAGCACGCCAGGCCTCCCTCTCCATCACCAACTCCTGGAGTTCACTCAGACTCGCGTCCATCGAGTCAGTGATGCCATCCAGCCATCTCATCCTCTGTCGTCCCCTTCTCCTCCTGCCCACAATCCCTCCCAGTATCAAAGTCTTTTCCAATGAGTCAACTCTTCACATGAGGTGGCCAAAGTATTGGAGTTTCAGCTTTAGCATCATTCCTTCCAAAGAAATCTCAGGGCTGATCTCCTTCAGAATGGACTGGTTGGATCTCCTTGCAGTCCAAGGGACTCTCAAGAGTCTTCTTCAACACCACAGTACAAAAGCAGCAATTCTTCGGCACTCAGCCTTCTTCACAGTCCAGCTCTCACATCCATACATGACTACTGGAAAAACCATAGGCTTGACTAGATGGACCTTAGTCAGCAAAGTAATGTGTCTGCTTTTCAATATGCTATCTAGGTTGGTCATAACTTTTCTTCCAAGGAGTAAGTGTCTTTTAATTTCATAGCTGCAGTCACCATCTGCAGTGATTTTGGAGCCACAAAAAATCAAGTCTGACACTGATTCCACTGTTTCCCCATCTATTTCCCATGAAGTGATGGGACCAGATGCCATGATCTTGTTTTCTGAATGTTGAACTTTAAGCCAACTTTTTCACTCTCCTCTTTCACTTTCATCAAGAGGCTTTTGAGTTCCTCTTCACTTTCTGCCATAAGGGTGGCGTCATCTGCATATCTGAGGTTATTGATATTTCTTCCGGCAATCTTGATTCCAGCTTGTGTTTCTTCCAACCCAGCGTTTCTCATGATGTACTCTGGATATAAGTTAAATAAGCAGGGTGACAATATACAGCCTTGACATACTCCTTTTCCTATTTGGAACCAGTCTCTTGTTCCATGTCCAGTTCTAACTGTTGCTTCCTGACCTGCATACAGATTTCTCAAGAGGCAGGTCAGGTGGTCTGGTATTCCCATCTCTTTCAGAATTTTCCACAGTTGATTGTGATCCACACAGTCAAAGGCTTTGGCATAGTCAATAAAGCAGAAATAGATGTTTTTCTTGCTTTTTCTCCTCGAAAGATTCTAAATTTAATTACAAAGTTCTTTTTATCAGTAAGGTAACATATTCAGAGATTCCTGGATTTAGGATCTGGACACTTCTCGGGACGTATTATTTAGCATATAGGCAAGTTCTAAGAACCTTGGCCTGTGAATGGTGCCTTCCTAGCATTCCTGTACCACCTCCTCTCAGGAGCCAAACTCTGTCTGCTTTCTATGGTTGGTTTTGTGCAGGAGAGATTTTTCTGCCTCTTCCCAGTATTATAAGACTTCTAGTGGCTCAGATTGTGAAGAATCTGCCTGCAATGCAAGAGACCTGAGTTAAGTCCCTGTGTCAGGAAGATCCCCTGGTTAAGGGAATGGCTACCTGCTATAGTATTCTTGCCTGGAGAATTCACTGGACAGAGGAGTTTGGCGGGCTACAGTCCATGTGGTCGCAAAGAGCTGGGCATGACTGAGTGACTAACACTTCCACTTTGAACTGGCACAGAATCTTTAGCCCAAGGATTTGGTACCCCTCTGTCTCACTGTAAGCTACTCCCATAGGCAGTGCCTGAATCCTGGGGTAAGTGTTATTTCCTCCAGCTCTTACAGATACATTTTTGTTTCTGGCCCTTCCCTTGAAACAAAGGATTTTTTATGGCCATGTAGGGGAGGGAGGCTTTGCTCCTCCTTCCCCATCAGCTTAAAGTTAGGGGAAAGATACAGGGAAGTCATTTTTGTCTGTTTCATAGTTGCAGTCCATCAGCTACTGCAAGGGTGCATCTCCAAGGCAGAGGTGGTGCTGTGGGACAGGGATTATCTTTGGTCCCTATCCTGGCCCATATTTTCTAAATCTAGACATTATTGTCACATCAAAGCAGATAATTCTTTGTTGTAGGGGCCATCCTGTGCATTTTAGGATGTTTAACAAAATCCCTGATCTCTACCCACTAGATGCCAGTAGTACTCTATATTACTTTTCTATTACCTACATAACAAATCATCACAAATGCAGAGCCTTAAATGAATGTTTTACTATCTCAGAGTTTCTGTGGGTCAGTTGTCTGGACCTGGTGTAACTATGTTCTCTGCTCAGAGTTTCACAAGGTATACAGTCAGGATATTGGCTGGGCTGTGTTTTCATCAGTTGCTTGGCTTCTCTTACCAACTCATATGGATTTTTGACAGTCACCACCTTATAGTTGTAAGATAGATCCTCAATTTGTAGAGATAACCTACAGTTTCCTGCCAGGTGACTCTCTTGATATGCTAGTCACACATAACAACTTACTTGTTTAATGCCAGCAAGAAAGAGAGACCCTCACTCCATGGCTAAGATGGAATCTTAAATGATAAATAAATAAATATCAGTCACTGGAGGGGACTCCTTTACCTCTGACATACTATTGGTGAAAAGGGAGTTAAAAGTCTCATCCACACTTAATGACACTTGGGGAGGTGATAGCATGAGGGTAGAGATTATTGGGAGAGATCTTAGTGTGTATCAACAACATCTACAACAGCTGTGACAAACAAAAACGTGTACAGACATTGATAAATGTCCCCAAAGGGCACTGTTACCCTAGATTGAGAGCAACTGCCCTAAGTTGATTATACTTTATTTTATTTACATGTCATTTAGTCACTAAGTTGTGTCCAACTCTTTGTGACCCTATGGACTGTAACCCACCAGGCTTCTCTTTCCATGGGATTTCCCAGACAAAAATACTGGAATGAGTTGCCATTTCCTACTCCAAGGGATCTTCCTGACCCAAGTATCAAACCCATCTCCTGAAATGGAAGGCAGATTCTTTACCACTGAGCCACCAGGAAAGTCCTTTATTTACCATTAGGACTTCAATAAATTTTTAGCTAATTTTTTCTTAACTGATTTTATTCTTCCTCCAGTGCTCTACCAAAGATGAAGCAGTCCATGTTTCATCTCTCCTTTGAGGCACACGTAACTTTGGAATTCAGCTCTTTTCCCTTGTGACTTCAGATTGTTGAGGTTCAACTTAATTTATGATATTGCACATTATCTGGATTCCCTCATTTAATAAAGAAGCAATAATTCCCAGTGGTTTTCTATATCCTGTGAGAATGCAACTTCCTTGTAGTGCAGATTTTTATATTTTATCACATAGAGGTGGAAATCCAGAATGATTATTGCTTTGGACACTGGAATATTCCCATTATTTTATTATTTCAACAGTTACCAATAACTAACATAAGTTCCTCTACTCAGTTCAGTTCAGTGGCTCAGTCATGTCTGACTCTTTGTGACCCCATGAATCGCAGCATGCAAGGCCTCCTTGTCCATCACCAACTCCTGGAGTTCACGCAGACTCATGTCCATTGAGTCCGTGATGCCATCCAGCCATCTCATCCCCTGTTGTCCACTTCTCCTCCTGCTTCCAATCCCTCCCAGCATCAGAGTCTTTTCCAATGAGTCAATTCTTCGCATGAGGTGGCCAAAGTACTGGAGTTTCAGCTTCAGCATTATTCCCTCTAAAGAACACCCAGGGCTGATCTCCTTCAGAATGGACTGGTTGGATCTCCTTGCAGTCCAAGGGACTCTCAAGAGTCTTCTCCAAAACCACAGTTCAAAAGCATCAATTCTTCGGCGCTCAGCCTTCTTCACAGTCCAACTCTCACATCCATACATGACTACTGGAAAAACCATAGCCTTGACTAGAGGGACCTTAGTCGGCAAAGTAATGTCTCTGCTTTTGAATATACTACCTAGGTTGGTCGTAATTTTTCTAGGCAGCAGATATTAACTATAATAAGAAACTTGTGCTTCAAGCTAGCTACAACATGAGACTCTCTAATCACTGTTTTGTGTAATATACCCAGAAGAGTAACGTGATCAGGAAGGTTACTTTTCCCTGGACTTCATGACAAGAGCCTAAGTGTGAACTGTGACCTTTCTGTGTTCCTATTAATAAAAATTATTTTACTTATTTTATAATTCAGAAAATCCATTTTTAATAAATGATATAGCCTTGTTTGCCTGGGATACAGGCCTTTTAAAATATTATATGCTGAATGCAAAACATCTTATTAATATTAACTATAAAAATATTTTATTATAATAATAACTTTATGAATAATCTGCTTCTCAGAAAATATGTTTTATAACTTTTTTGAAAAAGCAGAGACTTCTAAGTTTTTTAAGCGTGTGAAGATTTCCAATAACCACATAAATTTATATCAAGGAAAAATTAATTTATGCATATGTATCTTTCAAAATTTCTAAAATTTTTCTAAGTATTAGAACTGTTCATGCATACTAGTAAACTTATACTTTTGAACAGTGAAACAATAGATTAAGAATAAAAGGTTAGAAACTGTGCTATGTACTTACTCAGCTTATCATGTAGACTAGAATAGCTAAAAATGTATTAGAATAAATCTTATGAAATTGCATTTTTTTGTAGGTCAAAAAGTAAAGTACTATTCAATTTATTTTTCTTAATTTTTATTTTTACTTTATTTTACTTTACAATACTGTAGAAATTGTTATTTTCTGTCATAATATTGATGTTATTTAAAGCATATTTGGAATAGTAGAAGTTACTTAAAGCTGACAATATTACATTGCAAATGTAAAGATCTCATTATTTTTCTACATGCTCAACTTTTTGGAAAATATACGCTCTGATATAGCTTCCTTTATTTCTTTTAAACATATTATAAGACATTTCTATGTATGTTATTACATATTGCTTTGGAATTGTATGTCTACAGTCACATATCTGTATCAATTTTAGTAAAAGAAACACAGAAGAGAAATGCAAAACAGGGCATACAAACAGTCAAAAATGAACAAGGAACTACTGTAAAATGGATTGGCAGACATTTATTTTATTATTTTGGGACACATATCTTCCTACTTAACAGATTTTATTCTTCTGTCATATTTCTACAACTTTTTCTATGCCCTTGATTTATTTTACTGCCTCTTATTTACAATAATCAAAGTATATTGTGTTCCTTGAATCACTGGTGTATTTTCAACTTATTTTATTAGCTGTAGAGAGTGAGCATGACAGAATATAATTTTGTCCCTTTCTTTGTTTCTCTCTTTATCACTATCCTCTTTCTTTGCTTGGAGCCCAAACTATAAAGCCCATTTGTTAGTGTCTCTCCTAAGGTTACAACTTTTAGCTTCAAGCTGATGTTATCTGTGCAACTGCCTTTTTCTTCCAGAACACACTGAATTAGTTTCAAATTGGCTGAAAATCTCTTGTTGTCTGTTTCTATAATTGAACTTCCCAGAAACCCTAGCAAATTTTTATTCTTCCTGGTGGGAACTAACCTTTGGGATTTGTTCTCCTTGAGCCTTTAAATTTATTTTGTAGTGGCTTTTCCCTACAGTACTTTAAAATTTGGATGACCCAGATTTATGGAAGAGTTAACACTATTGTCATTTTCCTTACAGTATTTGTTTTTTACTGCCCTAGGAATGAAATAATAGAAAAGTGATGATTACTTTTAGTTATGTGAGTATTTACTCATTTTAAATACGAATAAAATCAATAAAACAATTTTAATCTTACTTTGATTCAGAATTTGTTTTAAATTAGGAGTTTTATATTAACACATACACACTACTATATGTAAACAATAAGGACTACTATATATTAATACACAGATAACTGTATTTAATATCTTGTAATAATCATTTATAACAAAATAATCTGGAAAATGTTATGTATATGTATATGTGTCTATATATATATACACATATAATATATACATAGCTGAATCACTTTGACATACACTTGAAAATAAAATAATACTGTAAACTAACTGTAGCTCAATTTTAAAAAATAATTAGAAAAAAACATTAACCTTAAATATTAACACAAAGTACTTCCACTTTTGTTACACTTTTAAGAATCTTAAGTATCTTTAAGTATCTTCTACTTTACTAAGAAGAATTCTTCAACTCTTTTTGTTATGGTTAATAATAAGCCTACTCTTACAATCAAGGATAAACTCAAATTTTACTCAATTGTATACATTCCTTGATTATTTCTCCCCTCCAAGGTTAAAAGCTGTTTAATCTTGGTGACTATATCATACCGAGCTTTGGCAAAAATATCATATCCAAGGATCAACAAAACAAAAGCAACTCTTGACTGTGCTGTGTGATTGAGGAAGATCAGTTGTTATAGTTTAGTGGGTTTTCAGATAACACCGCCTTGCAGCAATGTGGGCAGGCTATTTGAGCATGAGTACCATAGTACAGATCTAACGGCATACTTAGGATAAGATAATTTGCTAAGTAAAAAACAACACTGAGCTTCTGATGGTTTTGCATTTGTAGTATGGTCAGAAATGTTAATACAGAGAAGAGCACTGGCAGGGCCTGAGATAGAGATCTGGTTAGGAAAATAACAATTTGGTGATCTCCTTACCTGTAGAAAATCACAGATTTGATCTGATTTAGCACAATTGTCTTTCACTTCTAACTACTCTCAAGGAACACAGGATGAGAAACAGAAATTAAGAGTTTAAGCTGTCTACAAGCAAATGAATCTCACACTGGTTTCAGTGCACAATCACAAGTCTTTTACCTATCAAGGGAGAAGACTATCAAGCATAGAGTGTCAATATGAGAGAATATCTTATTCAGTCATTGTGTGCATGTGTGCATGCTCAGTTGCTAAGTTGTGTCAGACTCTTTGCTATCCCCTGGACCGCAGCACGCCAGGCTCTCTGCCCATGGGATTCTCCAGACAAGAATACTGAAGGGAGGTACTATTTCCTACTCTAGGGGATCTTTCCAATCCAGGGATTGAACCCATTCCTCCCTCATCTCCTGTATTGGCAGGCAGATTCTTTAACACTGAGCCAACTGGGAAGCCCTTATTTGGTCATTAATTACTGGTATAAGGAAAAACACTGGAGTTAATGCCCAAGATTTTATGCATACCTCTTAATAATTCTCCATGTAACACATTTTTTGGTCCTATGACTTTGGAACAAAGATATCCCTGGCAATACCTACACTTCACATATAACTATATCAATATATATCCATATTGATGTCTATATCTTAAAAGTCTGATATAATATCATTTATATTTAAAGGTAGAGCTAAAGCCCTGATTCAATCTAGGAGTCCTGTACATTCTGTAATAACCCTCCTGTATTGATGAGAACTCTGTCTCTGACAGCAATAGCAAGGGCCAGAAACTCTAAGTTGAAAATTGTCATCAAATGTATTTCATAGTTATAATTTCCTTTTGCATAATCAATGCATTCTTTCAAGCAATAGGATGTTCCTTTCACATCAATATGTAGCTTTAACAAACTAACTTCCAGCTATATCATACACTATCCCTCTATCCCAAGTGTTTTCACAGCTGTGTTATGCTGAGTGTTTGTATACGCATGTGTGGATGTGGGAGAGGGGAGGTATTGCAGAGAATCCAAATATAGATGCTTCAACTTTTTTATAGGAAACAAAAAGAAAAAAAAAAACCTAGTTTCCATAGAATATGTGCAGAATAATGTTCAAATATTTTAATTAAGTTTTTGAAGAATCATACAATAAAGTCTATAAAGGAAATCTGGAAGGAAAATGTTCTACATAAAAATATTTACTGATTTTAGAGTTTTGATTTTTCATCATAATGATTAAAAGTCCTCCATCATAACCATTTTCAAAAGCATATTCAAATGAAACCAAACAAGAAACAGATAAAACCAGAAATTTTATCTTTTAATCTTCTCAAAAGTTTTATTTACAATGCTAAAAATTTAGTAATTTAGTCTCTGTTGAACAATGGAGAATCCAGCAAGAGGTTAAAACTCACCTGTAGCAAACTTGCATAGGGTTTCATCAATCTTTACTGTCCTGTTTGTTACCAGCAACATCGAAACACCATGAGGCTCTTGATGTCATCAGCCTAGTGGAATCATTTCAAAATGAGTAGATGAAAGAATTATAGTTGTGTCTTGGTATCCACACAGACTTTGACTGTGTGGATCACAATAAACTGTGGAAAATTCTGAAAGAGATGAGAATACCGGACCACCTGACCTGCCTCTTGAGAAATCTGTATGCAAGTCAGGAAGCAACAGTTAGAACTGGACATGGAACAACTGACTGGTTCTAAATTGGGAAAGTAATATGTCAAGGCTGTATATTGTCACCTTGCTTATTTAACTTAAATGCAGAGTAGATCATGCAAAATGCTGGGCTGGATGAAGCACAAGCTGGAATCAAGATTGCTGGGAAAAATATCAATAACCTCAGATACACAGATGACACTACTTTATGGCAGAAAGAAGAACAAAAGAGCCTCTTGAAAGTAAAAGAGGAGAGTGAAAAATTTGGCTTAAAACTCAACATTCAGAAAACTAAGATCATGGCATGTGATCCCATCACTTCATGGCGAATAGTTGGGAAAACAATGGAAACACTGAGAGACTTATTTTCGGGGCTTTAAAATCACTGCAGATGGTGACTAAGCCATGAATTTAAAAGATACTTGCTCCTTAGAAGAAAAATTATGACCAACCTAGATAGCATATTAAAAAGCAGACATTACTTTGCCAACAAAGATCTGTCTAGTCAAAACTATGGTTTTTTTTGATAGTCATGTATGGATGTGAGAGTTGGACCATAAAAAAAGATGAGTGCCAAAGAATTGGTGCTTTTAAACTGTCTTGGAGAAGACTCTTGAGAGTCCCTTACACTACAAAGAGATCCAACCAGTCCATCCTAAAGAAATCAGTCCTGAATATTCATTGGAAGGACTGATGCTGAAGTGAAACTCCAATACTTTGGCCATTTGATGCAAAGAACTTACTCTTTGGAAAAGACTCTGGTGCTGGGAAAGATTGAAGGCGAGAAGAGAAGGGATGGCAGAGGATGAGATGATTGGATGGTATCACCAAGTCAACGAACACGAGTTTAAGTAGGCTCTGGGAGTTGGGGAAGGACAGGGAAGCCTGGCATGCTGCAATCCATGGGGTTGCAAAGAGTTGGACACAACTGAGTGACTGAACTGAACTTGGTGTCCATGGATGGTTCAGGAACCATTGAACATATAAAAATCTGGGAATGCTCATGTACCACAGTTGATCACCTGAAAATGTGGATTCTGCATCCTAGGATTTCAACCAACTGAGGATCATAAATGTAAAGACACGATCCACTGTTGGTTTAACCCATGGATGTGCAACAACAAATATGGAGGGTCAACTGTAAATCTTCTGAAAAACTTTTCATATAAGTGAACTCTTTCAGTTCAAAGCCCTGTTGTTCAACAGTCAACTTCACATCAACGCAATGAAGCATGAGTCCACACTAAGCCACTTCAGTCATGTCCAACTCTTTGTGACGCTATAGACTGTAGCCCACAAGGCTCCTCTGTGCCTAAGATTCTCCAGGCATGAATACTGGAGTGGTTTTGCTATGCCCTCCTCCAGGGGATCTTCCTGACCCAGGGATCGAACTCATATCTTTTATGTCTCCTGCATTGTTAGGTGGGTTCTTTACCACTAGTGCCCACCTTAGAAGCCCAAGACTATGAGGAATTATGTTAAATAAATGGAAGACAGTATTTTTGGAAATGTTCAGGAACAGTTTGTTTCTGCTAACTTCCAAGTACCTTTGGATGAATATGACATTATGACAAATCTGACCTATGCATATTTTCTTGGTGAGTTTGTGCTTTGTCATAAAATTGTAGTAAGATAATCGGTTTAAAAGGTTAAAGGGTATCCTTCATACTCAAGATCCCAATGCCAAAAGCCAGGAGCAAAGAGCAAAGAATACTGCTTTGTCTGAATAATGCAAAATAGATCAGCAAACTCTTCATAAGCCCCAAATATATAAAAATATAGTTAACTCATTATGTCTGCTTGAATCATGAAGTCATGTCATGAGGTTTCCATGCAGTGCTATACAACATGCTTTATATTCGCACTGATATTCTAGAATATGTATATATATTATATATTTGTAGATTCTAAACAAACCTTTTCACTCCTCTTATATAGAAAAATCTTACTTTTAGTTAGACCTCATATGACTATCATACACTCTCTGCAATTGGCACTATGCATCTGTAAATATAGCACTATATATCTTACAAAGAAGTTTCACAAAAACTTTTTTTTTCTTTTTTCTTTTGGACCTAAATTTTTATTGTGAGGTAAATATTAGTAACTCTTTTGTTCAGGGATAATTAAGATTATCTGTGATAAATACTAAAATTGGAGTTTGAGTAAAATTATGTTTCTGAATTTCAAATGTTTCATGAGCTTGCTTTCATAAATATATTCTTATTCAAAGCTAAGTTAGCACAGAGTGGTAAAGCATAGGCTTTTTTACTCTCATACTTTTTAATGATGTATTAGAGCTGGTTTTGAGGACTGTAAAGATACAATGGTCTTCAATATGCTTGGTTCCATACTACTGAAACAATAAATAGATGTTTTTCTGGAACTCTCTTGCTTTTTCCATGATGCAGCAGATGTTGGCAATCTGATCTCCGGTTCCTTTGCCTTTCTAAAACCAGCTTGAACATCAGGGAGTTCATGGTTCACGTATTGCTGAAGCCTGGCTTGGAGAAGTTTGAGCATTCCTTTACTAGAGTGTGATGAGTGCAATTGTGTGGTAGTTTGAGCATTCTTTGGCATTGCCTTTCTTTGGGATTGAAATGAAAACTGACCTTTTCCAGTCCTGTGGCCACCGTTGAGTTTTCCAAATTTGCTGGCATATTGAGTGCAGCACTTTCACAGCATCATCTTTCAGGATCTGAAACAGCTCAGCTGAAATTCCATCACTTCCACTAGCTTTGTTCATAGTGATGCTTTCTAAGGCCCACTTGATTTCACATTCCAAGATGTCTGGCTCTAGATGAGTGATCACATCATCATGATTATCTGGGTTGTGAAGATCTTCTTTGTGCAGTTCTTCCATGTATACTTGCCACCTCTTCTTAATATCTTCTGCTTCTGTTAGGCCCATATCATTTCTGTCCTTTATCGAGCCCATCTTACATGAAATGTTCCCTTGGTATCTCTAATTTTCTTGAAGAGATCTCTAGTCTTTCCCATTCTATTGTTTTCCTCGATTTCTTTGCACTGATACCTGAAGAAGGCTTTCTTAACTCTTCTTGCTATTCTTTGGAACTCTGCATTCAGATGCTTATATCTTTCCTTTTCTCCTTTGCTTTTTGCCTCTCTTCTTTTCATAGCTTTTTGTAAGGCCTCCCCAGATAGCCATTAGCTTTTTTGTATTTCTTTTCCATGGGGATGGTCTTGATCCCTGTCTCCTGTACAATGTCATGAACCTCATTCCATAGTTCATTAGGCACTCTATCTATCAGATCTAGGCTGTTAAATATATTTCTCACTTCCACTGTATAATCATAAGGGATTTGATTTAGGTCATACCTGAATGGTCCAGCGGTTTTCCCTATTTTCTTCAATTTGAGTCTGAATTTGGTAATAAGGAGTTCATGATCTGAGCCACAGTCAGCTCCTGGTCTTGTTTTTGTTGACTTATAGAGCTTCTCCATCTTTGACTGCAAAGAATATAATCAATCTGATTTCTGTATTGACCATCTGCTGATGTCCATGTGTAGAGTCTTCTCTTGTGTTGTTGGAAGAGGGAGTTTGCTATGACCAGTGCATTTTCTTTGCAAAACTCTATTGTGCGGATCACAATAAACTGTGGAAAATTCTGAAAGAGATGGGAATACCAGACCACGTAACCTGCCTCATGAGAAATCTGTATGCAGGTCAGGAAGCAACAGTTCGAACTGGACATTGAACAACAGACTGGTTCCAAATAGGAAAAGGAGTACATCAAGGCTGTATATTGTCACCCTGCTTATTTAACTTATATGCAGGGTACATCATGACAAATACTGGACTGGAAGAAACACAAGCTGGAACCAAGATTGCCAGGAGAAATATCAATAACGTCAGATACGCAGATGACACCTTCCTTATGGCAGAAAGTGAAGAGGAACTAAAAAAACCTCTTGATGAAAGTGAAAGAGGAGAGTGAAAAAGTTGGCTTAAAGCTTAACATTCAGAAAACAAAGATCATAGCATCCGGTCCCATCACTTCATGGGAAATAGATGGGGAAACAGTGGAAACAGTGTCAGACTTTGTTTTTTTGGGCTCCAAAATCACTGCAGATGGTGATTGCAGCCATGAAATTAAAAGACGCATACTGCTTGGAAAAAAAGTTATGACCAACCTAGATAGCATATTGAAAAGCAGACACATTACTTTGCCGACTAAGGTCCGTCTAGTCAATGCTATGGTTTTTCCTGTGATCATGTATGGATGTGAGAGTTGGACTGTGAAGAAGGCTGAGTGCCAAAGAATTGATGCTTCTGAATTGTGATGTTGGAGAAGACTGTTGAGAGTCCCTTAGACTGCAAGGAGATCCAACCAGTCCATTCTGAAGGAGATCAGCCCTTGGATTTCTTTTGAAGGAATGATGCTAAATCTGAAGCTCCAGTACTTTGGTCACCTCATGAGAAGAGTTGACTCATTGGAAAAGACTCTGATGCTGGGAGGGATTAGGGGCAGGAGGAGAAGGGGACGACCGAGGATGAGATGGCTGGATGGCATTACTGACTCGATGGACTTGAGTCTGAGTGAACTCCAGGAGATCGTGATGGAGAGGGAGGCCTGGCGTGCTTTGATTCATGGGGTCGCAAAGAGTCGGACACGACTGAGCGACTGAACTATTGCTATAAATAACGTCTGGAAATTGAAAAACACCACCATCCATTTGTGATATTATTTTAGAGCAGGTTCATAGTAAAACTAAGAGAGAGTTTCAGAGAATTCCTCTATACACCCATCTGCATAGATTCACGGAGAAGGCATGGCACCCCACTCCAGTACTCTTGCCTGGAAAATCCCATGGACAGAGGAGCCTGATAGGCTGCAGACCATGGGGTCGCTAAGAGTCAGACCGGACTGAGTGGCTTCGCTTTCACTTTTCACTTTCATGCACTGGAGAAGGAAATGGCAGCCCACTCCATTGTTCTTGCCTGGAGAATCCCAGGGATGGGGGAGCCTGGCGGGCTGCAGTCTATGGGTTCGCACAGAGTTGGACACGACTGAAGTGACTTAGCAGCAGCTGCAGCAGCCATAGATTCATCCATCATCAAATCACTGAACAGCATAATTTTCTTTTTACAATTAATGAACCTACAATGACACAACATACTCAAAAACCATAATTTACATGAGTCTTTACTCTTGATGTTGTACATTAAATGGGTTAGAACACATATATGATGATATAAATCCTTCACACGGAGATTTTTTTCATTCTTAAAAATCCTCTGTGATTCCAAATTCATCTGTTCATATTCTGGCAACCCACCACTGGAAACCACTTAACTTTTTATTGTCCCCATAGTATTACCTTATGCAGAATATCATATAGTTTGCAGATATCTGCTGGGTTCCTCAAGCAATTACCTAACTTCTCTGAACTATAGATCGCTCATATGTAAAGTGGAAGTCAGTATTATCTGCTTTAAAGAATTATTGTAAGAATCAGATATTGCATATAAAGATCACAGAGTAGGCAAAAAATAAACACATTTTATTTCCTTGATATAGTAACAGATTCTTAAATCAAGTTTATGATAGGGCCAGTAACCTTACTGTTATATAGTTGGAATCACAGAGAATATAGTTTTTTTTTTCAGATTATTTCACATGTATTTAAGTTTCTTCAATATCATTCCATGGCTTTGATAGCTCACTTCTTTTTATTGCTGAACAATATTTTATTGTTTGCGTAGTACTGCAATATATTTATCCATTCATTTAGTTCTTCCCAGTTTTGGCAATTATGAATAAAGTTACTATGAATATTTGTGTGTGTAGATTTTATATGGACATAAATGTCAATACTTTTGGATAAATACCAAAGTGCACAATTGTTGGATCCTAGTAGCCATCATCAACAAAAGAGTCCGAAATGCAGTACTTAGATGCAATCTCAAAAACGACAGAATGATCTCTGTTCATCTCCAAGGAAAACCATTCAATATCACAGTTATCCAAGTCTCTGCCCCAACCGTAATGCTGAAGAAGCTGAAGTTGAACAGTACTATGAAGACCTACAAGACCTTTTAGAACTAACACCCAAAAAAGATGTTCTTTTCATTATAGGGGACCGGAATGCAAAAGTAGGAAGTCAAGAAACACCTGGAGTAACAGACATATTTGGATTTGGAATGTGGAATGAAGCAGGGCAAAGACTAATAGAGTTTTGCCAAGAAAATGCACTGGTCATAGCAAACACACTCTTCCCACAAAACAAAAGAAGACTCTACACATGGAAATCACCAGATGGTCAACACCAAAATCAGATTGATTATATTCTTTGCAGCCAAAGATGGAGAAGCTCTATACAGTCAACAAAAACAAGACTGGGAGCTGACTGTGGCTCAGATCATGAACTCTTTATTACTAAAGTCAGAGTTAAATTGAAGAAAGTAGGGAAAACCGCTAGACCATTCAGGTATGTCCTAAATCAAATCCCTTATGATTATAGAGTGGAAGTGAGAAATAGATTTAAGGGCCTAGATCTGACAGATAGAATGCTTGCTGAACTATGGAATGAGGTTTGTGACATTGTACAGGAGACAGGCATCAAGACCACCTCCATGGAAAAGAAATGCAAAAAAGAAAAATGGCTGTCTGGGGAGGCCTTACAAATAGTTTTGAAATGAAGAGAATGAAAAGCAAAGGAGAGAAGGAAAGATATAAGCATCTGAATGCAGAGTTTCAAAGAATAGCAAGAAGAGATAAGAAAGCCTTCATCAGGAATCAGTGCAAAGAAATAGAGGAAAACAACAGAATGGGAAAGAATAGAGATCTCTTCAAGAAAATTAGAGATACCAAGGGAACATTTCATGCAAAGATGGGCTCGATAAAGGACAGAAATGATATGGGCCTAACAGAAGCAGAAGATATTAAGAAGAGGTGGCAAGAATACACAGAAGTACTGTACAAAAAAGATCTTCATGACCTGGACAATCACGATGGTGTGATCACTCACCTAGAGCCAGACATCTTGGAATGTGAAGTCAAGTGGGCCTTAGAAAGCATTAGTATGAACAAAGCTAATGGAGGTGATGGAATTCCAGTTGAGCTATTTCAAATCCTGAAAGATGATGCTGAGAAAGTGCTGCACTCAATATGCCAGCAAATTTGGAAAACTCAGCAGTGGCCACAGGACTGGAAAAGGTCAATTTTCATTCCAATCCCAAAGAAAGGCAATGCAAAAGAATGTTCAAACTACCAAACAATTGCACTCATCTCACCTGCTAGTAAAGTAATGCTCAAACTCCTCCAAGCCAAGCTTCAGCAATACGTGAACCATGAACTCCCTGATGTTCAAGCTGGTTTTAGAAAAGGCAGAGGAACCAGAGATCAAATTGCCAACATCTGCTGGATCATGGAAAAAGCAAGAGAGTTCCATAGAAACATCTATTTCTGCTTTATTGACTATGCCAAAGCCTTTGACTGTGTGGATCAGAATAAACTGTGGAAAATTCTGAAAGAGATGGGAATACCAGATCACCTGACCTGCCTCTTGAGAAACCTGTATGCGGGTCAGGAAGCAACAGTTCAAACTGGACATGGAACAATAGACTGGTTCCAAATAGGAAGAGGAGTATGTCAAGGCTGTATATTGTCACCCTGCTTATTTAACATCTATGCAGAGTACATCATGAGAAACGCTGGACTGGAATAAATACAGGCTGGAATCAAGATTGCCAGGAGAAATATCAATAACCTCAGATATGCAGATGATACCACCCTTATGGCAGAAAGTGAAGAGGAGCTAAAAAGCCTCTTGATGAAAGTGAAAGAAGAGTGTGAAAAAGTTGGCTTAAAGCTCAACATTCAGAAAATAAAGATCATAGCATCTAGTCCCATCACTTCATGGGAAACAGATGGGGAAACAGTGGAAACAGTGTCAGACTTTATTTTTGGGGGCTCCAAAATCACTGCAGACTGTGACTACAGCCATGAAATTAAAAGATTTTCTTACTCCTTGGAAGAAAAGTTATGACCAACCTAGATGGTATATTCAAAAGCAGAGACATTACTTTGCCAACAAATGTCCGTCTAGTCAAGGATATGGTTTTTCCTGTGGCCATGTATGGATGTGAGTGTTGGATTGTGAAGAAAGCTGAGTGCCAAAGAATTGATGCTTTTGAACTGTGGTGTTGGAGAAGACTGTTGAGAGTCCCTTGGACTGCAAGGAGATACAACCAGTCCATTCGGAAGGAGATCAGCCCTGAGATCTCTTTGGAAGGAATGATGCTAAAGCTGAAACTCCAGTACTTTGTCCACCTCATGAGAAGAGTTGACTCATTGGAAAAGACTCTGATGCTGGGAGGGATAGGGGTTAGGAGGAGAAGGGGACGACCGAGGATGAGTTGGCTGGATGGCATCACTGACTCGATGGACATGAATCTGAGTGAACTCCGGGAGATGGTGATGGAGAGGGAGGCCTGGCGTTCTGTGATTCATGGAGTCGCAAAAAGTCGGGCACAACTGAGCGACTGAACTGAACTGAACTGATATTTAGTTTTCTAAGAAATTACCAAACTGGTTTTCAAAGTATTTGTTCCATTTTGTATTGATACCAGCAAAGACTGAGAGTTCTTGTTGCCTTATATCCTGACCAGCATTTGGTGTTGTCAGTGTTCCAGATGGTGGTGTTTAATAGGTGTAACGCAGTATCACATTGCATTTTAAGTTGGTCTTTCCCTGATAACAAAGAAGTTGCAGAATTTTTAATATTTTTTTTGCTAACTGATATCTACTTTAGTAAAATATATGTTGAAGTCTTTGGCTCATTTTTAAAATCCACTTTCTTATTGCTGAGTTTTTGCATTCTCTGTATATGGTCAATATAGTATTTTTTAGATGTATATTTTGTAAATTCTTTTCATGTCTGATTTGTTTTCTACTTTTCTTGACATATCCTTTCATAGTGTAAATATTTTCAATTTTCATGAAATCCATCATATCAGTTATTAGTTTAATGGATATTATTTTTTTTTAAAATCTAGATTTTCCTTTAGGTTTCTACGGCTTTCATAATTGTGTGTTTTATATTTAGGCCTGTGATGCTTTGTAAGGTTTTATATTCATATGTGAGTGGGGAAGAATGTAAGGATCTTCTTTCTAGATAAACTTCAGAATTGCTTTGTTGATATCTGCAAAATAACTTGTTGGAATTTAGTGATACACTGCTATATTCAAAATAGATAACCATAAGGACTTACTGTATAGTACATGGAACTCTGCTTGATGTTATGCGCCAGGCTGCCTGGGTAAGAGAGAGTATTGGTAAAGAATAGATGCATGTATATGTATGGCTGAGTCCCTTCACTGTTCACCTGAATCTATCACAACATTGCTAATCAACCATACCTCAATAAAAAATAAAAAGTTTAAAAATTAAAAAAATTAAAATCATACAAGAAATAGATTAATATTTGACAAAACTGTAAAACACATACATATTTTTCTTAACACATTTTACAGATTAAACTTAATAGGCATTATAATATTTTAATTTGTTTTAAAGAAGAGATAAATGAAAGTGTAAGAGATAAACATTTGTGAGAAATGGATGGAGGAGCCTAGTGGGCTACAGTCCATGGAGTCGCTGAGAGTCAGACACGACTGAGCGACTTCACTCTTACTTTTCACTTTCATGCATTGGAGAAGGAAATGGCAATCCACTCCAGTGTTCTTGCCTGGAGAATCCCAGGGAAGGGGGAGCCTGGTGGGCTGCAGTCTATGGGGTAGCACAGAGTCGGACACAACTGAAAGCGGCTTAGCAGCAGCAGCAGGAGCAGAGCAAAATAAATCACTAATTAATTAATAGAATTCAAATCTTTTGGGGGAAAAAAAGTAACTGTCTTTTCTATGACTGCCTGTTCTTTGCGTAAATGGAATACAATTCACCACATCTTGAAAATCATTATTTGTCTTTCCCTGTTTGACTCAGTCTCAGATTATATCTACCACCTTAATTTTACGATTGAATGCTGACTCTTCTGATTTATGATATAGGACATAAATTGTGATAACAAATTGCTTTTTATTTTGAAATTATTAACATTGAGTTTCATTTTTGGAAACCTTGGTGAAAAACGAAGTGTCTATTAGTCTTTCTGTCTATGAGAGTAGATTTGTGGAAGAAAGTTCAGACATTCATCATTCACTCAAAAAACTTTTTGAATGCTTTCTGTTTTCCAAGTACTAAGCTCCGTGGCTTGGAATACAAAGATTGTGAGGGAGAGTTCTTGATGTGATGAAATTAATTTGAATTATCTATACAATTACATAAATATATGCAGAATTATGTAAATAAATGATGCCAGTAAATATTAGAAAATAATGATAGAAAATTATTCAGGACACTGTGGATCCACAGGAGAGTTGATATACAAGAATGCCTACAGATATCAGAGATATTCATAGATGTTCTATAAAATCATGTGAGACTTGCAGAAATATATAAATGTACTTCTCAGAGAAATATAGAAATTCCAGTTGACACAAGTAATATATAGACACTACAGTCTGAAAGGGAATCATATATTCTGAAATCCATGTATACTTCTTTACTTTGATTCAACAATGTCGGTCAGAATGCTTCAAGGTAATATTTTACAGCTAATAGCTATAATATCCACTTTTAAAATTATTTTATTGAAGTAGAACTGATTTTCAATATTAAATTATTTGAAATATACAGAGTAGTGATTCAGCATTTTTGCTTAATATACTGTATTAAGAGTTATTATAAAATAAGAGCTGTAACTTCTTGTGCTGTAAAATATATTCTTTTCTCTTATCTATTTTATGCATAGTAATGGCTACCTCTAATTCCCATACCCCTATATTGTCCTTCATATTTTCCATCTCTGTACTGGTAACCACCAGTTCTTTTCCTACATCTGTATGTCTCTTTATGTACTGCTATATACATTCAATTTTTAAATTATTTATACTACAAATATAAGCAATATGATACAGTATTTTTTTCCTCAGACTTATTTCACTAAACATAATCTCTAAGACCATCCATGTTCCTGCAAATGGCAGAATTTCATTCATTTTTATGATTGAGTAATATTCTGGTGGGCATGGGTGCCTGTATGTGTATATATATCAGGCACAAAAATAAATTATATATAACTCATATATTATATATAATTATATGTTAGTAACTAGTGCAATGATATACTAATAATTAAATAATATATATAATTTATTTTTGTGTCTGATTGCTATAACTAGGATTTCCAATATTGTGTAAAATAGAATTGGTGAACATGAGAATCTTTGTCTTGTTGCTTAATTTAGTGTGTATGTGTGTGTATGTGTGTGTAAATTGTCCTGTCTGACTTTTTGCAACCCCATTGACAGTAGCCTGCCAGTCTCTTCTGTCCATGGGATTTCCCAGTAAAGAATACTGGAGTGGGTTTCCATTTCCTCCTCCAGGGGATCTTCCCAAGCCAGGACTCGAACCCATAACTCTTGTGTCTTGGCATTCACACCAGACTCTTTATCACTAGTGTCACCTGGGAAGCCCCAGTTTAGTGGAAGACTTTTAGCATTTCATCATTGAGTTGATGCTGGCTGTGGGTTTGTTATAAAGGACCTTTACCTCCCCAGAATTCTGGAAATAAAAGCAAAAATAAACAAATGGGATCTAATTAAAATTAAAAGCTTCTGCACAACAAAGGAAAATATAAGCAAGGTGAAAAGACAGCCTTCTGAATGGGAGAAAATAATAGCAAATGAAGCAACTGACAAACAACTAATCTCAAAAATATACAAGCAACTTATGCAGCTCAATTCCAGAAAAATAAACGACCCAATCAAAAAATGGGCCAAAGAACTAAATAGACATTTCTCCAAAGAAGACATATGGATGGCTAACAAACACATGAAAAGATGCTCAACATCACTCATTATCAGAGAAATGCAAATCAAAACCACAATGAGGTACCACTTCACACCAGTCAGAATGGCTGTGATCCAAAAACCTCCAAGCAATAAATGCTGGAGAGGGTGTGGAGAAAAGGGAACCCTCTTACACTGTTGGTGGGAATGCAAACTAGTACAGCCACTATGGAGAACAGTGTGGAGATTCCTTAAAAAATTTCAAATAGAACTACCTTATGACCCAGCAATCCCACTCCTGGGCATACACACTGAGGAAACCAGAATTGAAAGAGACACATGTACCCCAATGTTCATTGCAGTGCTGTTTATAATAGCCAGGACATGGAAACAACCTAGATGTCCATCAACAGATGAATGGATAAGAAAGCCGTGGTACATATACACAATGGAGTATTACTCAGCCGTTAAAAATAATTCATTTGAATCAGTTCTGATGAGATGGATGAAACTGGAGCAGATTATACAGAGTGAAGTAAGCCAGAAAGAAAAACACCAATACAGTATGCTAACACATATATATATGGAATTTAGGAAGATGGCAATGACGACCCTGTATGCAAGACAGGAAAAAAGACACAGCTGTGTATAATGGACTTTTGGACTCAGAGGGAGAGGGAGAGGGGGGCATGATTTGGGAGAATGGCATTCTAACATGTATACTATCATGTAAGAATTGAATCACCAGTCTATGTCTGATGCAGGATACAGCATGCTTGGGGCTGGTGCATGGGGATGACCCACAGAGATGTTATGGGGAGGGAGGTGGGAGGGGGGTTCATGTTTGGGAACACATGTAAGAATTAAAGATTTTAAAATTAAAAAAAAGGATCTTCACTATGTTGAGTATTTATAAAAGAATATATTAATTTTGTCAAAGGTTTTTTTCCTTCTACTGAGATGATCAAGTGATTTCTATCCTTCATTTTGTTGATGTGATGTTTCACGTTGATTGATTTGCAAATATTGGGACCATCCTTATAACACTGGAATAAATTCAAATGGATCATGGTGTATGAACCTTTTTATATATTATTTTATTTGGCTTGCTAATATTTTGTTGCAGATTCTTGCATCTACATTCATCTAGAATATTGGCCTGTAATTTTTGGTAGTGTCTGGTTTTGTCATCAGGGTCATAATAGTCTTATAGAATGAATTTTGGAGTGTTTTCCCCTCTTCAGTTTTTTGAATAGTTTGAGAAGGATAAGTATTAGTTATTATCATTTCTGGGAGATTCATCTGATTTAGACTTTTGTTTGCTGAGACATTTATTATTATTATAAATTCAATTTCACTACTATTGATCCATATGTTCAAATTGGTTTCTTCTTGATTCAGTGTTGACAGACTTAAGTTTCTAGAAATTTGTCTATTAGATTGTACAGTTTGTTGACATATACCTGTTTACAGTATTTATTTTTTAATTCTTTTTTGCATCTCTGTGGTATCTGTCATTAATTTTCCTCTTTCATTTCATACTTTGTTTCAGTCCTCTTTTTCTTCTTGAGGAGTGTAACTAAAAGCTTATCGTTTTGTTTTGTTTGTTTGTTTGTTTGTTTTCAAAAAGCCAGTTCTTGATTTCATTAATATCTTCTACTGTTTTTGTTGTTGTTGCTTTCGTTTTCTATTTGTTTCCTCTCTGATATTTAGTATTTCCTTTATTATACTAACTTTGTGGTTTTCTCTTCTTCTCCCCATCCCCAATTCTTTTACATTGTGGGTTAGGCTATTTTAGATTTTTTTTTTTCCCTTGAGAAAATTTGAATCACCCTAAACTTCCTTCTTAGAGGTGCATTTTGGCATTCCATAGATTTTGGAATGTTGTGTTTCTATTGTATTTATTTATTTATTTTCTTAAAGTATTAAGGTATTTTCTGATTTCCTTCTTGATTTCTTCATTGACTCCGTTGGATTTTTAGTAGGATGTTGTTTAGTTTCCACATGTTTTTTCTTCTCTCATTTTTCTTTAACTGATTTTTAGTTTTATACTGTTGTAGTCTGAGGGAATTCTTGATATAATTTCAATCTCCTTAAATTTGTTGAGAGTTGTTTTGTGCCCTAGCATATGATCTATCCTGAAGAACTTTACGTGTGCACTTGAAAAGAATGTGTATTCAGTTTTTGGATATAATGCCTTGTGGTTATACAATAAGTGAGACTAATCTATTATGACATATAAGATCATTGTTGCCTTATTGTTTTCCTGTTTGTGTCATCTGTGCATTAATATAAGTGGAATGTTAAAGTCCGCTACTATTATTATTGTCCCTTTTTCTCTATGTCTGTTATTTGCTTTACACATTTAGGTGCTCCTGTGTTAGGTGGATTTATGTTAATGCATGTGATATCCTCTTGGTACTTATCATTATTACATAATGATATAAAGATAGTAATAAATGAAATAATCCCTTCTGTCTTTTCTTAGAGTCTTTGTTTTAAAGTCTGTTTTATATGACATGAATTTTACTACCCCTGCTTTATTGTCATTTCTGTTTGCATGAAATATAATTTTCCATGCTCTCACTTTCACTCTCTGTGTGTTTAGCTCAGCAGTGAGTCTTTTGTAGGTAGCATATAGAAAGTTTCTGCTTTTGTGTTTTATTTTCCCAAATCAACCAACATTTCTCTTTTCACTGGAACACTTAGTCCATTGATATTTACATAACATTGATTTTTTTTGATCATTTTATTTTTGGGGGGTTATTTTTATAATTCTCTCTTTTCTTATCTTACTGTTTCTTTCCTTTGTGGTTTGATGATTTCCTTTAATAGTATGTTTTCCTTCCTTTCCTTTTAGGTTTGCTTTATCTATTGCAGGTTTTCAATTTATGATTAACATGTGGTTCATATATTGATCTATAACTAAATCTGCTTGGTAGTCATTAAGTTCACAAACACAAGCTGTAATCAAGGTTGCTGGGAGAAACATCAATAATCTCAGATGTGCCGATGACACCACCGTTATGGCAGAAAGCAAAGAACAAAAAAACCTCTTGAAGAAAGTGAAAGAGGAGAGTGAAAAATTTGACTTAAAATTCAATATTCAGAAAAATAAGATCATGGCATCTGGTCCCATCACTTCATGGCAAATAGATGGGAAACAGTGGAAACAGTGACAGACTTTATTTTCCTGGGCTCCAAAATCACTGCAGATGGTGACTGCAGCATTGAAATTAAAAGATGCTTGCTCCTTGGAATAAAAGCTATGACCAACCTTGACAGCATATTAAAAAACTGAGACATTACTTTTTCAACAAAGGTCCATCTAGTCAAAGCTATGGTTTTTTCAGTAGTCTTGTATGGATGTGAGAGTTGGATTATGAAGAAAGCTGAGTGCCAAAGAATTGATGCTTTTGAACTGTGGTGATGGAGAGTTAGGAGATCTAACCTGTCCATCCTAAAGGAAATCAGTCCTGAATATTCATTCAAAAAACTGATATTGAAGCCCAATACTTTGGCCCCCTGATGCAAAGAGCTGACTCACTTGAAAAGACCGAGATGTTGGGAAAGATTGAAAGCAGGATAAGGAGACGACAGAGGATGAGACAATTAGATGGCATCACCGACTCAATGGACATGAGTTTGAGTAACTCTCAGAATTGGTAATGGACAGGGAGGCCTGGTAGGCTGCAGTCCAATTCAGTTCTGTTCAGTTCAGTCACTCAGTCATGTCCGACTCTTTGCAACCCCATGAATCACAGCATGTCAGGCCTCCCTGTTCATCACCAACTCCCAACGTTCACTCAAACTCATGTCCATCAACTCGGTGATGCCATTCACCCATCTTATCTTCCATCTTCCTCTTCTCTTCCTGACCCCAATCCCTTCCAGCATCAGGGTCTTTTCCAATGTGTCAAATATTTGCATGAGGTGGCCAAAGTATTGGAGTTTCAGCTTTAGCATTGGTCCTTCCAATGAACACCCAGGACTGATGTCTTTTAGGATGGACTGGTTGGCTCTCCTTGCAGTCCAAGGGACTCTAAACAGTCTTCTCCAACACCACAGTTCAAAAGCATCAATTCTTTGGCACTCAGCTTTCTTCACAATCCAACTCTCACATCCATACATGACCACAGGAAAAACCATAGTTTTGACTAGATGGACCTTAGTTGGCAAAGTAATGTCTCTGCTTTTGAATATGCTATCTAGGTTGCTCATACCTTTTCTTCCAAGGAGTAAGTGTCTTTTAATTTCATGGATGCAGTCACCATCTGCAGCGATTTTGGAGCCCCCCAAAAATAGTCTGACACTGTTTCCACTGTTTCCCCATCTATTTCCCATGAAGTGATGGGACCACATGCCATGATCTTCGTTTTCTGAATGTTGAGCTTTAAGCCAACTTTTTCACTCTCCTCTTTCACTTTCATCAAGAGGCTTTTTAGCTCCTCTTCACTTTCTGCCATAAGGGTGGTGTCATCTGCATATCTGAGGTTATTGATATTTCTCCCGGCAATCTTGATTCCATCTTGTGCCTCTTACAGCCCAGCGTTTCTCATGATGTTCTCTACGTATAAGTTAAATAAGCAGGGTGACAATATACAGCCTTGACATACTCCTTTTATTTGGAACCAGTCTGTTGTTCCATGTCCAGTTCCAACTGTTGCTTCCTGACCTGTATACAGTATTCTCAAGAGTCAGGTCAGGTGGTCTGGTGTTTCCATCTCTTTCAGAAGTTTCCATAGTTTGTTGTGATCCACACAGTCAAAGACTTTTGCATAGTCAATAAAGCGGAAATAAATAGATGGTTTTCTGGAACTCTCTTGCTTTTTTGATGATCCAGTGGATATTGGCAATTTGATCTCTGGTTCCTCTGCCTTTCCTAAAAACAACTTGAACATCTGGAAGTTTAAGTTCCACGGGGTCACAAATAGTTAGACACAACTCATTGACTGAACTGAACTGAACATATATTGATCTATATCAGCTGTGTAATCATTAAGTTCAAAAACACTCTAAAAGACCAACATTTTGAGTTTTTGATGTATTTTATATATTCATGTTTAATCCTTAACTGTTTATGGTGGTTACACTTGCATTTTCTTATTTTTAATCTTTGCAATTGCATGTTTAAGTGTTTGATCCTCCACCCTTAATACATATTCACCTTTCCTAAGTACCAATGTGCCTTTTCCCTTCCTATAAATTATTATTTATTTTCCACTCAGAGGAGAAATTTTATAATTTCTTTTAGAGTAGGTTTAGTATTCACAAACTTTTTTCTTATCTCATTTCTTTAACTCTCTTTCAATTCTAAGTGATAATTTTATTGGTTAGTTATTCTACATTGCAGGTTTTTCCCTTCTGCCCTTCGAATATATCATGATCCTTTTTGGCCTGCAAGTTTCTTCAGTGAAATCAGCTGATAACCTTTTGTGAATTTCCATATATATATATATATATATATATATATATATATATATAACTATTTTTCTCTTGATCTCTGTAAAATTCTCTTTAAATTTGACATTTTTAATTATGATATGTCTTGGTATCTGTCTGTTTGTGTTCATCTTGTTTGGAACTCTACACACTTATTTACATGGATATCTGTTTCTTTCTTCAGATTTGGAAAGATTTCAGCCATAATTTCCTCAAATACATTTTCTATCCCTCTTCTCTTCTTGCTTCCCTTGTGGCTCAGATGGTAAAACATCAGCATGCAATGTGGGGGACCTGGGTTTGATTCCTGTGTTGGAAAGATCCCCTGGAGAAGGAAATGGCAACCCACTCCAGTAGTCTTACCTGGAAAATTCCATGGACCAAGGAGCCTGATAGGCCACAGTCCATGTGGTCGCAAAGAGTCAGACATGACAGTGCTTCACTTCACATTTCTTCTCTCTCAGATCCCTATGAATGTTGTTAAGCTTAATTTTTACCCTGAGATCACTTAACCTTTATTTGCTGGGGTTTTTTTTTTTTTTGTACTAGTCTGATTGGATAGTTTCTATTTTTCTATCTTGCAGATCACTTATGTGTTACTCTTAGTCTGCTATTTATTCCTTCTTCTTTTTTTTTTCCAGTCATTGAATTCTGTTTCTGATTGGATCTATTTTTTTAAAAATATTTTCTAGTTCCTTGTTAAAATTCTCACTGTGTTCATCTATTCTTTTCTCCCTAATTCACGTTAACATTTTTATTACCAATGCTTTGAATCCTTTATCTGGTAAATTATTTCTATATCACTATTCTTTGGGGGTTTCTCTCACTGTTTCAATTGAGAGCAGTTCCTCTAGCTTTCCTTTTGTTTATCTTCTTTTTATCTATGAGTTTAATTGAAACTTTTACCTATTGTGTTTTTCAAGTGTGTTCTTATCTGGGAGCAGCCTTATACAGATTGCATGTTACCAAAGACTTTGGTTGGAGAGCTGGGTTTGATGTAAACTAAGTCACATCATTCCTCAGGGTATACTGGAAGCTATTCCCTTAGTAAGTGTGGGGCTAGAGATGGAGAGGCTAGAGCTGTAGCTGGGTATGAGGTGGGATTTCCCCTATGTTCAGTGCCTGTCACCATCATATCAGGGGCAGGATCTGGTCCCAAGCAGAAGTTCTGAGATTCATTCCTGAGCTGACTCTGTTACCTTTAAGCATGTGATGTCTCCTCTCCCAGCACCAGGACCCTTGCCCCAGAAAGGGAATGCTGAAGCAAAGGGGAGCGTGGGGGCTCTTGACTCATGTTGACTGCTGACAGAGGTCCCAGCTATCTCCAATACATTGCCTTTGTAGATGTCCACAATTGTTTCCCTTGCTCTGCTCAGATAGAGCCATGAGTGTAAAACTTCTTTGTTTTTTCCAGCCAGTCACTGCCCCCACCTCCAAGCCTCCACAAATCCTGCTCTGTTGTGGAGTCACACTGAAAGATAAATGGGGCCTACATGGTTTCTCAGCATGTAATGTTCAAGTAATGCACGCCTCTTTACAAAAATATGTTCCTTTCCAGTTCAGTAGTCTATCAGTATGTTTTACATAAATACAAATATTCCTTGTTCAAATAAGTTTTCATTAAAGCTTTAAACACATTTATTTAAAAAGACTCTCTCAGTCTTCCCTGGTAGTCCAGTGGTTTAAGAATCTGTGTTGCAATGTTGGGGACCAGTTCAATTCCTGGTCTAGGAAGATCCCACATGCTGCGGAGTAAATAAGCCCATGCACCACAATTACTAAGTCAGTGCTCTGGAGCCCAAGAGCCACAACTACTGAAGCTCATGCACCTAGAGACCATGCTCTGCTACAAGATAATTCACCACAATGAAAATCCTGCACACTGCAAATAGAGAGTAATCTCACTGTCCATAACTAGAGAAAATCCACACACAGTAACAAAGACCCATCACAGCACAGCCAGCAATAAACTCAAACAACAACAACAACAACAACAAAAAACCTTCTCATATAAACATACACTGTATATCTTTGACAGGAAGCATTTTTCATCCATAGCTGCAGATTTAATTTTTACAGAACAGTGTAATGAATAACACTTGCATACCCAGAGCACTGTTTCACTCACACATGCACCCACATAACTTCATGTTCATCCACTCTTAGACATATTCATACTTATTGGATGTGAAATACTGATGCCCCACCCCCCATATACACACACATACACACATGCACTCACATAGAGTATTGTCTCTCTCCCTGCCACCATTTATTGTCTTTCTCCTTCTCACTCTTACATTCACACAATCTAGAATCTGAACTCAAACTTCCAAACTCATACCACTGTTAATCGCCTCCTACAAAACTAAAAATGTTTATATTCTAGAAAAATATTGAAGTTGATTTTTTAATTGCTATGTATTCTATTTTTGATAACAATTGAATTTATTAAGTTGCATGGCATACCATACATACAGATCAATTTTTAATTTTATTTTTATATGTATTTGTAGATTTTAATAGTATCAAACTGCTCATGTATAATCATTTTTAGTGAAATAGTAAAAATCTTTTTTTATTAGAAAATATAAACAACTTTAGCTTAAGGGATTTTTTAAACAACAGAGTGTTTACTTTGGTGAGTTTTCTTCAATTTATCATTTATAAAGGTTAAATACCCCTCACACACACAAAATTCTATCTATAGCTATCTATGTGCATAGATAGCTATGTAGATGCTTAGCTATGTACGTATATTTCAGTTCAACAACAACAAAACAAGCTGACAAAAATTTTTTAAATGTTTAAAGTTTGGCTAACTAGAAACTGATAATATATACAATCTTGCTCTTTTAGTATTTAAGTGGCTGCAAAACTACCTAAATCTTTCTATGTTTTATTTTGCACTATAAAACAAGCACTTGCTATAACTGAAAATTGCTTGTGCTATAAAATATTAAATATTTTATGAGCACATTTGTTAATGTTAAAACAAGAAATGTATCAATTTATAAGCCAAAAATATATCTGAATCATTATGACAAATTTATATTTAAATTTAAATACCTTTATTTACATTTGCTACTAATAACAAAATATATGGTTGTCATGGACAAATTGTAAACCACGGAAATATAAAATATAATAAAAGTCAACTATATTATTATGTTTCAGGGATATTGAGTATTGAAGTTTTAATGTTTGTTACTAGTTATTTTCCTAGGCCTAAACACACAAACCAACACTTGAGACATTTAACATATGCTAATGTGTTTTTTTTCCTATAATATCATGTGTCACCTAATATTTATTATGAGAGTTTCCTCACATTATTAATTTATTCAAAATGTATATTCTCTCTATATATTTCCTTGCCATTTCAAATGTTTGTGAGCAATAATGTAATAGCCAGGATTTCTAATCTCCATGGAATAGCTAAAATCCAGTGAATACAGTTTGGTTCCAGGATTAACCTTGTGGCAGGCAGAATATAGGGTTGGCTGATAAATCCAATATAAAGATAGAGCAAATAGCTTGAGAATTAAATCAAGTTTGGTTACCTTCTTTCTAATATTCTTTCCTTTTTTAATTTTTAATTTAATTTCATTATTACCTCTTCCTATATTTAGGTGGATAATTCAGGTTAGACCTATTCTGTGAATCTGGAAAACTCAGATTTAAAAGGGAGTACAGAAAGACAGACATATTTTTCCTGGTTTAAACCATGATCTTCAAATTATTTTTCAACTGATTGACATACACTGGCCATTTAACCATTTATTTACTAACATGAAAAGCAAAAGTTGATAACCTTTCTTAATAATTATTTGTATACATTCATGTTTATTTATATTGATGGAGAAAAATATTCACCAAATGCCATCCTAAATTTTTAACGATGACCAACTCTTAGATAACCCTTACCAAAAAAAAAAAAAAAAAGCATAAGAACTATATTTAGACTTATTGAGGTGAGATTTCTTCAATATATCCATAAAATTTTAAACATTATCAATATTACATATTCATAACAATCAGAAGCAGCAGATGTATAAAATCCATTCAGGCATGCTGAAGTGTTCCTTTGAGCAACTTCCATGTTCCACCTTTATCAATTTCAGGATTATATTGGATATAATTGATGCATGAATGGTCATATCATCTGTTAAGTTAGAAAAAATTTCCCTAGTGACATTTCTTTAATATTATTTTAAATCTATTCCTATTGCTAAAGTTTAGGGCTTCCTTCATAGCTCAATGGATGAAGAACCTGTCTGCAAAGCAGGAGACCTAGGTTTGTTCCCGGACTTAGGAAGATCCCCAGGAGAAGGAAATGGCAACTCACTCCAGTATTCTTATTAGAAAAATTACATAAACAGAGTAACCTGGTGGGCTATAGTCAAAAGGGTCACAAAGAGGCAGACACAACTGAACATGCACACAGACTCACACAGACACACACACACACACACACACATTGTTAAAAATTATCTCACGACAATTTTAGAAAACATTCATGAAATTATCTGATGCCACTAGGTTTACTGTGGAGTTATCCCCATGGATTTTACAACCTGACCATATCCAGTGCTTTTTTTTAGAACTGAGGTAAGATTCCACGCATCTATGTTGAGATATTTGAATTTATCTATGTGTCAGGGTCCTGCCCCAGTGGATCCAAGGTAATTCGAAGGGGAGATGGAGTAGGCAAGGAGAAACTTACTTATTTAGAAATATATGAGAGAGATTAGGAAAGAATAGTGTAGTGGGAAATTTAGTGGAGAAAAGAGGCTGAATAACTTGATTTACATGGAAAACTAATAAAGTTCCAAGACAAGGAACTAGCACCGTCTACATTAGCCCACCAGCGCCCACTTGAATAGTGGAGGGTGCCCTGCCTTAGGCTCCCTCTCATGTGGGTCTTAAAAGCCAGGGCAAGTAAGTATACTCGGAGAGCCTCCATGCCCCAGATGGGAATTCAGCCTGAAAAGGAGAGGGAGGGAGAGGGAGAAAGAGAGAGAGAGATTCGACATGGGGGGAGCTAGATTTCCAAGAAACCAGTTCAAGAAGCTGGTCAGAGAAACTGGTCCATCCTTTATTGTTCGTAAAGGCTTTTTATACCTTTTTTTTGTACATAGAGATCAATGGATACTATAAAATTATATAGTGTCAACAGCCCTGACTCTTATCAAGACCAGGCTTTCTCTCTGCATACCTAGTTGTATACACAAGTCTTAGGTGATTTACATCATCTTTTGGCCGGAAGGCCAATTAGCATTTACAGCCCTTTTCTGATAAGGGTAATAGTGTTGTTCTTCCCAAAGTCTGGTGCCACTCTCAGAAAGCACTAAATAAAGTTACATTCTTACATAGCAAGGACACAATAATTTAGAGCAAAGAAAGAGAAGTACAGTGATTTATAACAAAGAGAAAATTCATTAACTCAAAAGTCTAGTGTTGCTAACATCAAAACTATTATATTCCTATTTATGCATCCTGATTACATTGATTAATATCCTCCAAGGTGCCTAAAAGATAAAGGATATGGAGGCCTGGTGGCAAACATTAACTCAACAAACTCTTCACCAAACTAATTCTTAACTCTAAAAGGCTCTATATCTTTAAGATGTTTTAAGCTTTGTGCCTCTCATGGTTGGGGGCTGTAAACAATCCACAAGTTGTAAAAATCTGGGCAGACTGGTCAGGTAAGTTAGAAAGCCATCAAAGGGGTTTAAACTGAGACATTCTTTTTATATGCAGAGACTGTTAACTGGAGCTCTGAGTTAACTCTTTCCAGAGAAAGGTGGAAATGTCAGAAGATTATAGTATAGCAGACAGTAAACAGACAGATTTTGGTTTCAGGGTAGATGCTCAGACAGAGGACCCCTTGAGACCTGAACTCGCCTTGACCATCAGGTCTCTCCGCATGACCTTGTCATGGGTGGGATCTCCAGTGATGGCTTCTGGCATCTATACGGTTGTTTTGCTGTTTTTTTTTTGTTTGTTTGTTTTAAACAAATCTTTTCACAAGAACTTTTGTAAGAGCAGCCTTTCCAACATGCTAATCAGCAGAGTTTTTATCTGTTCAAGGCATAAAATGGCAGGTGGTTTTTTTTATTAAGGATTAATATTTACCATTAAATATGCAAATGATTCTAAAAGATCTAAAGATAATTTGCTTAATTTATTCCAGTAAGCCATTGTGCTGAGGCATAGAGAATATGCTTTGGCTCTTGGATCAAGAGATAGCCTATGATAAGCTATGATTTTGAAGTGGGCCATGTTATTGTGTTAATCACAGTAAAGCATGACCTAAATGTTCATACACATAAAAAATATAGCTATAATTGGGGAAGACTTAATCTTAAATATGATAAGTCCTGATCCAAATGTTATAATTATGCAGAATCTTTTGTCAGTAGATCTGCAGTCATTTTTTAATTATTGGGTTATTTCTTGAGACATTAATAATGTATGTATCTAATGTCAAGGTGTCAAAATCAATTCAAATTTGGTTGCGGGGAAAAATTTTTGAATTTGTTAAAATTTCTATTAACACACTTCCTACAGGTTATTTTACAAATGGTAGTTCCATTTATAAATGAATTTACTATTAATCTTACACAAGCTGTGTCAAAGAGAATAAAGGAGTATTCTTCTAATAATGATCTCAATTTTAGGGAGGGACATGTGAAAGAACTTAGCATTAGCAAACATTCTCATTTCACTAGTGATTTTGGCACTTTGAGAGATCCAATATTTATAATAGAGTATTGGTTAGATACAATGTCACACATGTCAGTAAGAAAGCTGTGTTTTGTGCATCTATATTTCCTTTGGGAATTAAAAAGAAGGCTACAACAATTATAGGCTACAACAACCAAAATACTACAATTTTAGTAGGGCACTCCTACAGAGTGGCATCACTTTATACATTTTTAATATCTGTCTATCTGATTCTTAGTCAAGAGTTAACATTCCTTTCTGTTTTCCCCAATGACCTTGAAGCTTGCAAAATCTAAGATATCCATACCCAGAGATTTCCAGTTCTCAGAGGACAGCAGATAAATCAGTCTTGTTTTCTTTTAAGAAACAGTAATTTTATTTTGAAGTATAAATTTTCTTTGATTTTCATACTTTTTAACCCTTTCGATCTTATTAAAAATGTTTACCTACTTGATGAAAATCTCATCAAGAAATTACCCTTTCTAACTTAATTTTTCAAACAAGTATCTTTTACATGCCTAAGCCCACTTACAAAAATAAAACTATGTTCTCTTACTTTGGATATTGGCTCTATCCTAGAAAATTGTTCAAATTATGCCTGGATTCTATTTTTGAAATTTCCTTTAAATTAATCTTGTTACATCACAATTTTGAAACTTTTCCAATCTACCCTCAAGAAAAGACTCTTGAAAAAAATTTTTGTCAGTCATTTACTCTTGTTGTTTTCTCTCTCTCAAAGCTGGGGATCATTTAAAAACCCTAACATAAAAAAATGCATTCAAGGCATATTTAAATAATTGAAAACACAAATGGCTATAGAAACATTTACTTGGTAGTAAAAAAAAACAAACAAACCAAAAAAAAAACAACTCTATTTGGCCAAGATGTCTAGTCATAATGTTTTCATGTTCAAAGTCTGTATAGAATGCTTCTAAACGATAGGCTTTAAAATAATAGTGGTGGAATCTTCATTTATCAAAGAATGAGGCTAACATTCAGTATCAGAATAAAATCGGAGTTTATTCTTAGTCAAAGTAGCAGATCTGTACTGTAGAGCACTGCCTATCTGAAATAAGGACACTGTTTATCCTGTTAGGATTATATGAGTGTAGAGTTCAAGTACTGGCAGCCTTTCAGAAGAGTGAGGTTGCCACTAATTGACTGACATTCTGTATCACAATTACTCATGGAAAGTTGTCATCAATTATGACAGATTTAGAGGAACCTATGAATCTCTTGATGAGGGTGAAAGAGGAGAGTGAAAAAGCTGGCTTAAAATTCAACATTCAGAAAAAATAGATCGTGGCATCTGGTTCTGTTATTTCATTTCAAATAGAGAGGGAAAAAGTGAAAAGAGTAACAGACTTTATTTTGGGGTGTTCCAAAATCACTGCAGACAGTGACTGCAGCCATGAAATTAAAAGACGCTTGTTCCTTGAAAGAAAAGTTATGACAAACCTAGGTGGTTATTAAAGAGCAGAGATATAATTTTACCAAAAAAGCCAAAGCTATGGTTTTTCCATTTGTCATGTACAGATGTGACAGCTGGACCATAAAGAAGGCTAAGCACCAGAAAACTGATGCTTTCAAACTGTGGTGCTAGAGAAGACTTTTGAGAGTCCCCTGGACAGCATGGAGATTGAGCCAGTCAATCCTAAAGGAAATCAACTCTGAATATTCATTGGAAGGACAGATGATGAAGCTGAAGCTCCAATCCTTTGACCACCTGATGCGAAGAGCTGACTCACTGCAAAAGACCTTGGGAAAGATTTAAGTCAAAAGGAGAAGGCTGTGACAGAGGATGAGATGGTATCATAGACACAACGGACATGAGTTTGATCAAACTCTGGGAGATAGTGATAGACAGGGAAGCTTGGCATGCTGCATTCAATGGGGTTGCAAAGAGTAAGATACAACTTAGTGAGTGAACAATAAAAAGTAGTTTTAGTGAATACAAGTTGCTTTGTTTAAAAAACTTTTTTTTTTTGAGAAAGTATAAGAGCAAATATGCATTCTAGGACTGCACAGGGAATCAGATATAGTGCTAGTCAATTACAAATAAATATAGAATTATTTTTTATTATTCAACTACATTGTAATATGTCAAACATACATTAGCTGTAGTGATTAAATCTTTAATTCCTCTACATAGATGTTAGAGGAAAATGACCAAAGATTCCTTACAGGGGGTCCAATGAGAGGTCGACTTGATATGTGAGTTTGTGTGCCTGCATATTTTGTTCTAAATATTGTATAAAGCCACTGTGATTTATGTTCCCTAATGCTTGACCAGAAACTGCCTTTGACTATCTTTGCCCAGAAATTTTCATGGTACCCTGTTCAGTCATATTATAACTAAGAAACGATTAAAATTCTTTTCCTGTTTGATCCACTCCTACCTAAGAAACCTATTCACCCTACAACTGAAACACAACTCCCTCTGTGCTCTCCATTTCATTAAAATGCGCCATATATCATACAGATACTCAGGCCCAAAAAAAAAAAAAAAACTTGGCAAAACTATGCCTTCTCTGCTTTCTCATATTCCAAAACATATGCAAGTCCTGATGCTCTGCTTTCAAATTATACTTATAATGCCTATCACTGCCATCTTCTCTTGCCTGCTCTATTGGAATACTCCTTCGGAATAGCTTACTGTTTCTCACTATCCACCTGTTCCCCATCTCCTATTCTCCTCTTATTCAGCATCCAGACTGACTTTTTTAAAAAGGAAAAAAAAGTAAATATTATTTTGACACTTTCCTATTTGAAACATCAATGGTTCTGTAGCCATCCCACTTAGCATATAATTGAACTAATTCTGGCAACCTCTCTATTCTCATCATCTGCTACTTCCTCCCACTCTGATTCATTTCAACCCTCATATACACCATGTAAACAATTCCAATTCATTCCAATCCTCACACACACACCATGTAAACAATCAACAGAGAGCCATACTGCTGTTGTTTCTGGAATATCCAGCTAAATATATCTATGTGGCTTACTCTTTAATTTTACTCATGTCTTTTAGATCCTCCAACTAGAGGAGTCACCCTTATATACTCCAGTTCCCTTTTCTCTTTTTTCAGCATATTATTCAGTTCAGTTCAGTTCAGTCACTCAGTTGTGTCCGACTCTTTGTGACCCCATGAATCGCAGCACGCCAGGCCTCCCTGTCCATCACCAACTCAGTTCACTCAGACTCGCATCCCTCGAGTCTGTGATGCCATCCAGCCATCTCATCCTCGGTCGTCCCCTTCTCCTCCTGCCCCCAATCCCTCCCAGCATCAGAGTCTTTTCCAATGAGTCAACTCTTCGCATGAGGTGGCCAAGGTACTGGAGTTTCAGCTTCAGCATCATTCCTTCCAAAGAAATCCCAGGGTTGATCTCCTTCAGAATGGACTGGTTGGATCTCCTTGCAGTCCAAGGGACTCTCAAGAGTCTTCTCCAACACCACAGTTCAAAAGCATCAATTCTTCGGCACTCAGCCTTCTTCACAGTCCAACTCTCACATCCATACATGACCACAGGAAAAACCATAGCCTTGACTAGACGGACCTTAGTTGGCAAAGTGATGTCTCTGCTTTTGAATATGCTATCCAGGTTGGTCATAACTTTTCTTCCAAGGAGTAAGCATCTTTTAATTTCATGGCTGCAGTCACCATCTGCAGTGATTTTGGAGCCCAAAAATATAAAGTCTGACACTTTTTCCACTGTTTCTCATCTATTTCCCATGGAGTGATGGGACCAGATGCCATGATCTTCATTTTCTGAATGTTGAGCTTTAAGCCAACTTTTTCACTCTCCTCTTTTACTTTCATCAAGAGGCTTTTTAGTTCCTCTTCACTTTTTGCCATATGGGTGGTGTCATCTGCATACCTAATATAATTTATATCTGTGTCTCTATAGAGATAATTTTCTGTTTTTCCATTGCTTTATCACCAGCAGCAGCAAAAAAAAAAAAATCAAATTTTAACTTTTTAATAGAGCTAAAATAAGCACTGATCATTAAATAGCTTATCCTAAAAATTCTAGTGGAATTTTGGGGATTGAGGTATGAGGCATACTGTCTCTTCTTCTATCACCACACCCATTGCATAGGATTCTAGCTCTCCTCTTCAAATGGCTAGTGTTGAGGACACAAATCTACCTGAATCATGGAAATGAGCCAGAAAGGGCTTTAATCAACTTATATATAATCCATTCTGAAACAGTACTCTTCTAACAGAGATTCTATCCATTCACTTGAATCATCTTGCTCTCTTCTTGGGTTAAAAAAAGAAAAAAAAAGCAAGGAGCCCAACCAAACAAAAACAGATAAACAACATGGAAATTGAACTTCCAAAAAATATTTCCTAATGAAAATGTTTCCAACCTCAGGCATAATGTGTTTAATCCTTGGTAAATTGCTCCTTCAACTATTTGGTCCCATGATAACCACTTAACTTATTATTGTTCAGCCAAGGAATTATATGCTAATGAAGAGCAAATGAAGATATCCATATAAAACTTTGGAATTTATATGTACTAATTAGTTTATAACGTTTATGTGAATCCTAAATACTTACTCTTCAGTTATTCAAGGGTAAACTTATCAATAGCTTAGATAATTTTGTTAATGAAAAATAACAGGAATCCTTCCAGGATGCAAAATGTGTCTTTTGCTGTTACTCCTTTCAAAGAGCAATAATAAGAGAAAATGGCTTTTTGACATGCTGAAATTTTATCATGCACTCTTGTATTTGTTAATGCTGTTCACACACTTTTAGATAACTGATTTCTATTCATTGTATTATCAACATAAATATCTGCCAGCATGAAAATTATTCAGGCTATCATCTCAACCAAATTCCTTCAAAAACTGGAATAAGAAAGTGAACAAAAACTTGGTTGACTTCAGTAAAGAGGATTATAATTTTCTTTCAGCTCAACATTATAGTTCCAACTGTATCTGGTCATTTATTTCTTTTACAAATGTCTAGAATACTTAGGCACTCTCCCATTTCAAAGATAATTATTTTGGATAATAAATCTTTGTTCTACATATAATTTGCAAAAGTTTTCTCTCATTCTGTAGTTTGCCTTTTCATTTTGTTGTTTATTTTTCTTTGCAGAGGCATTTATGTTTGATGTGGCCCCATTTGTTGCTTTTTTTGTTTGTTTGTTATTTTTGTGCTTTTAGCAACATATTCAAAAACTTATTGCCAAGACTAATGTCAAGGAATGTCTTTCCTTAGTTTTCTTCTAGGAGTTTTATGAGGTTTTACATTTAAGTCTTTGATTCAAGTTAATATTGTATGTGGTGTCTGATAGGGGTACAATTTCATTGTTTTGTGTTTATAATTTTCCCAATGCTGTTAATGCAAACCGGCTCAATGACTGTGGAAAATATTATGGAGTTTACTAAATAAATTAAATATAGATCAACTACATGGTCAGATTGGTATAAGTGCAATTGGTATAAGTGCAATTCCACTTATACCTAAAAAAAAGGAGAATAGAATTTCAAGGAGATATGCACTCCATGTTGATTATAGCTTTATTCACAGTAGGCAAGAAATGGGAAAAAAATAAAAAACCTAAGTGTTCAATAATAGATGAGTAAAAATACAGCAAATATAAGAAAGAAAGACACATCCTGCCATTTGAAACATTATAGATGGACCTAGAGTGAGATGTCAAAGAAAGATAAGAACTGTATCATAGCACTTGTATGTGGAATCTAAAAGATCCAGACTTCTAAAACCAGAGTAAAATGATGATTACCATGAGATGAGGAGTGGGGCATAGGACAGGTATTGTTTAAGAGTACAAACTTAAGAGGAATAACAAATAGTCCTACAGATCTAAAGCACAGTATAGGAAATATAGATGATATTGCATTGTAATTATCAAACTTGCTAAAAAACTAGAATTTAATTACTTCAATAACTAAAAGATTTGACAATAATTTAATGTGTTAGAGGTGCTAATTAGTGCTACCATGGCAGTTGCATTATAGTATAAATGTAACATATAAACATGTTACATACCTTAAATTTATACAATGTTGTATGTGAAACATATTTCAGGTAAGAATAGATTATATGAAAATATTCATGTCTTGAAGTATGGACCATATCAAGGATATTTGTGTATGTGTAAATGATTATGTGAACATACTCTCAAGTTAAATCATGATAACTTATGTAAGAATCATTAATGAACTTAAATGTTAGAAACTACTTACTCACACTGCCTTGTTCAGAAAGGTGAAAGTTTTTTCAAGTCTCCCTGGGAGTAGAAGCTCTGATGACATTTTTGTTCCCCTCTGTGTCTCATATAATTGCATGAGCATGTGCTAGATATGCCCCAAGAAAGACCAAGGGTGGGAGCAGTTCTGTGCATTCTTCACAATTCCTCTTTTAATGACACCATGATAATGCTTGAAATCCTTTATGATATGATTATTTATACCATGTAGATTGTCAAACATTACAAATTAGGGCTTTATGTGAGAGACTTGTGTGGTTTCCAGCATATAATTAACAGTGGTAAATAAACAAAACATATATATTGAACAAATGTTTGAACAAATATGTTTATTGAAAAATGTCTGCTATTAAAATAGTTTATTTTCAAAGCCTTTTGGACTTTACTAGGTTCCATAAAAAAGACAGATGATTTGGTAACCAATTTACTGTGACAGGTATATTTCAGGAATTGTGAAAAGCATTAGTTAGCAAGGAAAACAATCTAAACTTCATATTTCTCTGTATGCAATAACTTGGAATATCAAAATTACATAAGCTTCATGAATGAAATTCAAAAAAATTTTTTTTAATATTGCTAAACTAAATGAAAGTGAAAGAGGAGAGTGAAAAAGTTGGCTTAAAGCTCAACATTCAGAAAACTAAAAATGGCATTCAATCCCATCACTTCATGGCAGATAGATGGGAAAACAGTGGAAACAGTAGCTGACTTTATATTTGGGGGCTCCAAAATCACTACAGATGGTGATTGCAGCCATGAAATTAAAAGACACTTACTCCTTGGAAGGAAAGATATGACCAAACCAGAGACATTACTTTGCCAACAAACGTCTGTCTAGTCAAAGCTATGGTTTCTCCAGTGGTCATGTATGGATGTGAGAGTTGGACTATAAAGAAAGCTGAGCAATGAAGAATTGATGCTTTCGAACTGTGGTGTTGGAGAAGACTCTTGAGAGTCCCTTGGACTGCAAAGAGATCCAACCAGTCCATCCTAAAGGAGATCAGTCCTGGGTGTTCATTGGAAGGACTGATGTCGAGGCTGAAACGCCAATACTTTGGCCACCTTATGCTAAGAGCTGACTCATTGGAAAAGACCCTGATGCTGGGGAAGATTGAGGGCAGGAGGAGTAGGGCAGGACAGAGGATGAGATGGTTGGATGGCATCACCGACTCAATTGTCATGGGTTTGGGTGGACTCTGGGAGTTGATGATGGACAGGGAGGCCTGGCGTGCTGTGGTTCATGGGGTCGCAAAGAGTTCGACATGACTGAGAGATGGAACTGAACTAAACTGAAACTAAATGAATTTCTGGTGTTTAGCAAGTCATTCCAAGCTTGTATGATGCTCATTTTACATCCTACAATCCACTTCACACAAAGTGAGAAAGTCTAGGTTAAGAACAAATTATCTTTCATTCATTTCATGCTATTTACTAGTTTGTGGTTTAAACCATGACATGAATCTCATGAATTATATTTTATTATTTTGTGAGTTTTTTAATAGAAAGGATCCTTACTCCTGAAGCAAGGAAACTGTCTCTTTATATTTTTATAGCTTTGATATTAATGCATTATTTTTGAAATCCAGTGAAGAGGAACTAAAAAGCCACTTGATGAAAGTGAAAGAGGAGAGTGAAAAAGTTGGCTTAAAGCTCAGCATTCAGAAAACTAAGATCATGGCATCTGGTCCCATCACTTCATGTGAAATAGATGGGGAAACAGTGGAAACAGTGTCAGACTTTATTTTGGGGGGTTCCAAAATCACTGAAGATGGTGACTGCAGCCATGAAATTAAAAGACACTTACTCCTTGGAAGGAAAGTTAGGACCAACCTAGATAGCAAGCAGAGATATTACTTTGCCAACAAAGGTCCATCTAGTCAAGACTGTGGTTTTTCCACTGGTCATTTATGGATGTGAGAGTTGGACTGTGAAGAAAGCTGAGCGCTGAAGAACTGATGCTTTTGAAATGTGATGCTGGAGAAAACTCTTGAGAGTTCCTTGGACTGCAAGGAGATCCAACCAGTCCATTCTAAAGGAGACCAGTCCTGGATGTTTGTTGGAAGGAGTGATGCTGAGGCCAAAACTCCAATACTTTGGCCACCTCATGCAAAGATTTGACTCATTGGAAAAGACCCTGATGCTGGGAGGGATTGGGGGCAGGAGAAGAGGATGACAGGATGAAATGGCTGGATGGCATCACCAACTCGATGCACGTGAGTTTGAGTGAACTCTGGGAGTTGGTGATGGACAGGGAGGCCTGGCGTGCTGTGATTAATGGGGTCGCAAAGAGTCGGACACGACTGAGCCACTGAACTGAACTGAATCTTTAAAAAGGTTTACACTTTCCGTTGTGTGATTACATAAAATAGAATTTTTAAAACTTTTGATCAAATATACTTTTTAGATTTACCTATAAAGAATGGAAAAAAGATTGACATGATTCCAATTCCAATGTAAATTTCTAAGGTCTTATACTATATAATAATGCATTATTGAATAATTGATAAATCTATGAACTTTGGCTTTTCTGCTTATGACTTTTATGATCCCAAGAGTTATTAAATCTCCTTGTCCACAATTGCAGCAGTTATATGAGTATGATTATAGTACAAAAGTTAAGTTTTACATGAAGAATGAAAGTATTTGTAAAATATTTAGAACAATGTCTAGCACATAATATTTGCCTTTTTTGCTATTAATTAGTATCTACTAAATAAATATAAGCATTTAAAAGGTTTTCTTCTTCCCATTCCTAATTGACTTCCTTACTTACCCTTCAATATATATATTCTGAAATGACTGGTATGTGATAATTTGTCAGAGAAATTGGTATTGATGAGGTAAAATTTAATAACTATTTTATTTTTAGAAACCTGAGTATTATTAAGCTGCAAAACTTCATTCATATATGCTATTATTAATACTTTTGCCATTATGTGCTTTGCACTTGATATCTACTAAATCATTTCCCTCCCTTTTGAAGAATTTATACAGCCAAAGAAATTGGCAAAGACTCCTTTCTGTCTCCTGTCAATATTTTTAAAGTCAATACTCCAAGAGGATGCTCTGACTATTAAAATTAGTAATAATAGAGTATTCTTTAAGAAGAATATCTTTCAGAAACTTGCTAAAATCATGTTTTTCTCAAGAACCAGTATAAGATTATTTATGTTTCAGTTGTCACTTTTTTTCCACATAAATTTGTGTGAACGTAACTCTAGCTTTCAAAATGGAGGAGTAGCTTACTTATCTCTGAATCACTTAAAGACTGGATAAAGTCAGCAACTTTGCATCACTTTAAGGTACTCATAATTTCAATTCTATTTTCTGATTCTCATTCATGGAGTATTATGACAGAGACATTGCACTACCAAATGCAAGAGTATAAATAGAGAACAGGAGATAAAAGTTAGATTTATGAAGATAAAATTGATAATGGTAATCAGTTCAATGAAAATTATTTAAAGGAACAAAGTTCATCCTCCATTAGCACACATGGAGAGAGTAGGTACCAAATGCTGATTTTTTTCTCCTTTGGATGCTATTTTCCAAGAGAATTATGTGCTAGTTCAAAGGACTTTCAAGTATGGGCTCATTTTGCCTTCTAACTTTTGTAAGGAGCTGAGCAGCAACAAACTCAGATTATCCATTTATATCAATGATAATAGAGAAAATCATGAAGAGAAATTGGAGATTATTACTTCAGCTTTGCCAGTCCAACCTGTTTATAAAATATTAAGTAAAATTTATTATGATTATATCAATAGTGTGAACAAACACATTCAATTAATCCAATGTTTTTCAACAATTTCTCCATAAGGTATTAAATCTATTTGAGTTTGACATGTGAAGATGATTTTATAAAAAGGAAATTAGTGGATATTTTAATTGTTTAACAGTTTTCTTTTGGGGTATTCATAGCAATTTGATTGTCGCTACCTGCATTTGAGGTGATGTGGATTAGCTGACATATGAACATCATTCCTATTACACATTGTTACAGGAGGAAAAGGGATTCTTTCAGTAAGTAAAATGTCCCCCATATTTAAATATAAAATATCAAGAACCATTTTAATTGTAAAGATCAATAATTTTCATTCCAATGCAAGCCTACTAATTCAAGCAAAATTCCATTTATTGCCATTAAATATATATTTTCATCTATTAAAAATTATTAGTCCAGAATTGTGATGAAATAATATGTATACTACTATTGCTTGGCTATTCCTGAATTATTGAGATTCATCAGGATGCTTAGTCTACACTGAAACTTCTTGGTTACTTTAGAAAATCAAATCAGAAGCACATGGCTATAGTTATATATATGCATGTGCTAATTTTCCTCTGAAAATAAAACTGTAGAATCTATAATATGCTTGATTCTTGAAAACTCTTAAAGCAAAAACATTGATGCTGCATGTGCACTCTAAATAACACTCATTCGGGAAATGATAATACATTTCATGTGCTTTTCAATAATGAACAATAGGTTTCACAGGGTTTACCATTATATTCCTCAAAGTGAAATAAATCTCTATCTGAAAAAAAAAATGGAGATTCCAGCTGTAGATTTCATGTTATATTTGAGTTTTATTTTAAAATATTTTGAAGTTTGAGATTTTTTTTTGTGGCCATATTTTGCATTTATTTGTCAGTTCCAAATTAAACTTAAAGAATCCAATCTGTGGTGGGAGAAATATATCTTCAGTATTGTTATAAGCTATTCATTTAGATGACTGTATAATTATATCCTTTAGTATAAACATTTAAATGCTTAAAGCCTTATTGAACTATTTTCCAGCTAGTAGGAAACATAGAGAGGAAACTATATCAAGAGGATTTGTTTGTTGTCTGTCGTTTTTGGTGTACAATAGTTGAAACTTAATACCTAGTTTCTCAAACTGTTCCTTGGAACTGAGATTTTGTTATAAATTTGTATCAGTCTTGTTTCAGCACTTCCTCGATTTTAAAGTTGAGAATTTTTGTCTTATAAAGTTATAACAGAGGAAGAAATATACAATTTTATAGAATTATACTTTTACCTAAGATAATGCTTTAAACATTAAATAGAATGCTGAATTAATTTGGTTTTGACTGAATTTCTATTATTTTTATAGAGCAAATATTGATCTGTTCTAAAATTTAATAGGAAAATATGTATTTAACAAAATATAGAAATTAAATCTTTCATAATGCATATCAATATTCAATTCTGAGTTACCTGGTAAGAACTAATGATAAAAGTTTTCATTTTAGAAAGGTAGGAACTTACTGATCTATTTTAGGTAAAAGGAAAGAAATTATAGGCTATTCATTTTTACAAGAAAATATTTAACATAGTTTATTTCCTCAACAGGCACTGTTGTTTATTATTATTTTTTTAAATATAAATTTATTTAATTTAATTGGAGGCTAATTACTATACACTATTGTATTGGTTTTGACATACATCAACATGAATCCACCACAGGTATACATGTATTCCCCATCCTGAACCCCCTTCCCTCCTCCCTACCCATACCATCCCTCTGGGTCACCTCAGTGCACCAGCCCCAGACATCCAGTATCATTTATTGAACCTGGACTGGTGAGAATGCAATTAAAATTGCATATCAATATTGTAGGATAATAAAAGAAAATATAACTATTTGGTAATTAACAGTGAGAAGAACAATAATGATGTTAAGTTTTAAGCTTCTATTTAATTTTAGGATGTTAACATTCAAGTAAACTAGAAAATTAAGCTTTATATCTTTAATCTAGTAGCACTGAATTTAAATAACACATTTATCCATCACTGATTATTATTTTATTATAGGCTAAACCTAAAAAGGATTTGAACTGAAGCATTTTTTCTAATGGGCTTCCCTGGTGCCTCAGACAGTAAAGAATATGCTGGCAGTGCAGGAGACTGGGGTTCGAATCCTGAGTGGGGAAGAGTCCTTAGAGAAGGGGATGGCTGCTCCCTCCAGTATTTTTACCCACTCCGTGTTCTTGCCCACTCCAGTATTCTTGCCTGGAGAATTCCAAGGACAGAGGAGCCTGTCAGGCTATAGTCCATCAAGTGGCAAAGAGTTAGACAGGACTGAATAATTAACACTTTCACTTTTTAAATTTTCATTTTCTCTAGAAGGAAATGGCACCCCACTCCAGTACTCTTGCCTGGAAAACCCCATGGACGGAGGAGCCTGGAAGGCTGCAGTCCATGGAGTCACTGAGGGTCGGACACGAGTGAGCGACTTCACTTTCACATTTCACTTTCATGCATTGGAGAAGGAAATGGCAACCCACTCCAGTGTTCTTGCCTGGAGAATCCCAGGGACGGGGGAGCCTGGTGGGCTCCCATCTATGGGGTCGCACAGAGTTGGACACGACTGAAGTGACTTAGCTGTAGCAGCAGCAGCACGTAATATAATTCTACAAACGAAGTACCATTTTCATCAACTCCTTTTACATATCTACATATAGGTAAGTGAAAAATCCCAAGATGTTAAAAAAATTAACATTTCTAAATAATTCCAGACTCAATTATTGAAATGATATCATGTCACGATTAGTATATTTTGCACAGTTTATGGAGTTTTTGATAAATGAATCATTAATTTAATCAATCAATTTTCTTTTTACAATTTTAACTATATTAGCAATTAGATTTTGGATTTTTGTTGTCTGAATTCAACTGTTAAAGACACATAAAAATAATTTTTAATGTTAATTATAACTCATTCCTTGAGTATAAACTAAAGAAATTCTTTTCTTGATATCTAAATGTAACTCAAATTTTTAGCTGGCTATCTTATCAGATGCAATTCTAATTTTTAAAATTATCCCATAAATTCAAATTCATTTGTTTTCCATATACTTTAGTGTTTTCAAAGCATTAAGTATTAAAAAAAAAAGTTTCCTAATTTTGTTAGCGCAGTAAAGACCTCATTACCTATTGCTACCATGTTTTGAGGTAAGATTTAGGAGCCTTGTATTTGAGTTTCAAGTCAAAGTTTTGTAGCTCCATGATCTCATAGAAGTTGAGCATTTATTACTCTATTTTAAAGTAATACATTATCTCTTATACAAATTAATATTGAGAAAGAAAAATGATAATATAGGCAAGTATTTTCTGTAACCTGTAAGGTTTAATGTACAAGTCATTAGCTATATGGACTAAAAGGTCTTATTCTTCGTTTAAAAATGAAGTCCTTTCAAAGACTAAATAGTTTAATGAGTATTTTTTCTTCATGGAATATACTTTAAAGTATAATAAAAAATAATGCACTAAAATGATATCCAAAGGACTGATAATATCTTGCTTGATTGATTTTGTATTTTTTGCCCATAACATCTTAAAGCTGTTCCAAATATTAATAATTGACACTTTCATTACTGTTGCTCCATTCTAAGGCATATCCAACTCTTTGCAGTGCCATTCACTGCAGCATGTTAGGCTTCCCCTGTCCACATGATCTCCCATAATTTGCTCAAAACTCATGTCCATTGTGTCAAAGATGCCTTCCAACAATTTCATGTCTGTCTCTTCCTTCTGTTCCTGTGTTCATACTTTCCCATCATCAAGGTCTTTACTAATGAGTCAGCTCTTTGCATCAGATGGCCAAAGTATTGGAGTTTCAGCTTCATCAGTCATTCCAATGAACACCCAGGACAGATCTTTAGGATTGAATGGTTTGATCTTGCAGTCCAAGGGACTCTCAAGATTCTTCTCCAACACCAAAGTTCAAAAGCATCAATTCTTCTACACTTAGCTTTCTTTATAGTTCAACTATTGGAAAACCATAGCTTTGACTAGACGGACTTTTGCTGGCAAAGTAATGTCACTGCTTTTTAATATGCTGTCTATGTTGATCATAGCTTTTCTTCCTAGGAGAAACCATCTTTTAATATCATGGCTGAAGTCACCATCTGCAGTAATTTTTGGAGCCCCCCAAAATAAAGTCTGTCACTGTTTCCACTGTTTCCTCATCTATTTGCCATGAAGTGATGGGACTGGATGCCATGATCTTAGTTTTCTAAACGTTGAGCTTTAAGCTAACATTTTCACTCTCCTCTTTCACTTTCATCAAGTGGCTGTTTAGTTCTTTTTCACTTTCTGCCATAAGGGTGGTGTCTAATGCATATATGAGGTTATTGATATTTCTCCCGGAAATTTTGATTCCAGCTTGTGCTGTATCCAGCCTGGCATTTCACATGATGTACTCTGCATACGTATTAAATAAGCAAGGTGACAATAAACAGCCTTGACATAGTCCTTTCCTGATTTGGACCCAGTCTGTTGTTCCAAGTCCTGTTCTAACTGTTGTTTCTTGACGTGAATACAGATTTCTCAAGAGGCAAGTCAGGTGGTCTGGTATTCCCATCTCTTTCAGAATTTTCCACAGTTTGTTTTGATCCACACAGTCAAAGGCTTTGGCATAGTCAATAAAGCAGAAGTGGATTTTTTTCTGGAACTCTCTTGCTTTTCCAATGATCCAACAGATATGGGCAATTTGATCTCTTGTTCCTCTGTCTTTTCTTAATCCAGCTTGAACATCTGAAAGTTCATGATTCACATACTGTTGAAGACTGGCTTGGAGAATTTTGAGAATTACTTTGCTAGTGTATGAGATTAGTGCAATTGTGAAGTAGTTTTAACATTCTTTCTCAATGCCTTTCTTTGAGATCGGAATAAAGACTGACATTTTCCAGTCCTGTGGTCACTGCTGAGTTTTCCAAGTTTACTGGCATATTAAGTGCAGCACTTTCACAGGATTGTCTCTTAGGATTTGAAATAGCTCAACTGGAATTCTATCACCTGTACTAGCTTTGTTCATAGTGATGCTTCCTACGGCCCGCTTGACTTCACATTCCAGGATGTCTGGCTCTAGGTGAGTGATCACATCATTGTGGTTATCTGGATCATGAAGAACTTTTTTGTATAGTTGTGCTGTGTATTCTTGCCACCTCTCTCAATATCTTCTGCTTCTGCTAGGTCCATATCATTTTTGTCATTTATTGTACCCATATTTGCATGAAATATTCCCTTGGTATCTCTAATTTTCTTGAGGAGATCTCTAGTCTTTCCCATTCTATTGTTTGCCTGTATTTCTTTGCATTGATCACTGAGGAAGGCTTTCTTATCTCTCTGTGCTATTCTTTGGAACTCTGCATTCTGAGTTTTCTTTTCACTATCTTGTCTCTTGCTTAAATTTATTAAACTTTACTGAATTTAATTAATTGATTTTGTTAAATTTTAAGTTATACCTTATGACAATGAAACACTTTGGTATTTATTTCCTCTGATTAAGGATTCACGTCAGTTCAGTTGCTCAGTCATGTCTGACTCTTTGCGACCCCATGAATCGCAGCATGCCAGGCCTCCCAGTCCATCACCATCTCCCTGAGTTCACTCAAACTCACGTCCATCGAGTCCGTGATGCCATCCAGCCATCTCATCCTCTGTTGTCCCCTTTTCCTCCTGCCCCCAATCCCCCCCAGCATCAGAGTCTTTTCCAATGAGTCAGCTCCGTATGAGGTGGCCAAAGTACTGGAGTTTCAGCTTTAGCATCAGTCCTTCCAAAGAAATCCCAGGGTTGATCTCCTTCAGAATGGACTGGTTGGATCTCCTTGCAGTCCAAGGGACTCTCAAGAGTCTTCTCCAACACTACAGTTCAAAAGCATCATTCTTCGGCACTCAGCTTTCTTCACAGTTCAACTCTTGCATCCACATGTGACCACTGGAAAAACCATAGCCTTGACTAGATGGACATTTTTTGGCAAAGTAATGTCTCTGCTTTTCAATATGCTATCTAGGTTGGTCGTAACTTTTCTTCTAAGTGATATCCTATATATTTGAACAGATTACTAGTTCAAAGTTGTAAACACCTGGCTATTTATTTTTCTCAGATCCAATCACTTTTAAGAGTTTTTTTTTTTTTTTTTCAAAGTTAGAAATCACTAGGATATTACATGAGCAATGAGGTTCTATTTTTGTTGCTAGTTTCTAATCTCACATTCAGAAATTATGGCTAGTGCAAGTTCTCCTCTATGGAGTACATTGTGAGTTTCTGTGTACTGAAATATGAAAATTTTGTGTGTTGCATTAATGAAAATAAAAAAAAACCTGTCTCAATGTGTTTTAGTATTCATTGAAATCCACAATAAAGTAGTTTATATTAAAATGACACAAGCACAGGCACACACACACTCAGAGACATATATAGTAAATGTAGATGGAGTTTGATGAAAATTTACTCTATCGAGTTCATTGTGAGTTTCTGTGTACTGAACTGTGAAGTTTTTTTGTTTGTTGGTTTATTGGAAATGAAAGAACATGTGCCTCAATGTGTTTTACTATTGGCGAAATTCACAATAAGATAGTTTGTGTTAAAATGACACAAGCATATGCACACACACACACTCAGAGACATACATAGTAAATGCAGATGAAGTTTGATGAAAATTTATACATAGTTTGAGATACAATGCATTCTATTCAATTCCATTTCACATCTTTAGCTTCTGGGTGTAACATTAAAATGGTCTCCTAACCCATGGTGTGGAAATGTTATTTGAAATATTAATATGTTTTATTTTATATTTTATTAAGGTGTAAGTATGTACTTATATTAAGAAAAATTATTATTTTTTATTTTCATGGGAACATTAAAAAGATATTCTCAGTGTACCAAATAGTTGCTGTATTTCCAGCCAATTTCTTTCTATGCAACACCAACATTTGTAGCTATCACAACACTTTTTTAAAAATAGTGTGTTTGGTGAGAGCTTAAAGACTATCACTTTCATTAGCCAGACAGTATTTTTAATCACAAATTCTTAAAGCCAAATAGATCCTGACATTGGGCTTACAATTTCTCCACCCTCCCCCCAATAAGCTTTCCGTTTGCAAATCTACTGAAAAGCAACTATACATTAATCAAGTTCATCAGACTGTAGGACTGATTTGCACACTTATTTCCTACTATTTATAACTGTCATTCTTTTTTCACCCATGTTTTATTTTAAGCTCTGTCAGTTATTACTCAATAAACATATTCTACTCTACAGTTGAAAATATGTTAATAATTATATATAAATGAATGACTGATGGATGAAAGGAAAATCAACTTTAAGTATTTACTTCATAACTATATTAAATAGGTGAAGAAAAGACATAAAAATAGAGTATCAATTTAAATGAATATACAAATGCATAAGTAGTTGTCAAATTGCTTTTAAATCTGTGGCTCTAAAGTTTAAAAATAAACTTTGTATTTCATATCCTTTATACATTTCATTATTTCTGTTTACTGCAAATAACTTTAAAAATAATAATTTTGAGAAAAGTATCACTTCTGAAAGTCTATGAGTTATCTATCTCAGTGTGTCTCACCACACCGAAACTGAAAACAAATATTGAAGTTGTTCCCAGATTATTAAGTGGGTCATATTTTGACTACTCTGTTTTCAACTCAGAGGTCTGCTTGTTTGGTGTGATATAGTAACAAAGTCACCTTCACCTTATGGTGTGTTATCTATGATTGCCTCATTCACATGCCTGTTGTTTCATTAAGTCTTTGATTCATTTCAAGTTAAGAGTGAGTGCAGTGTCTGATAGGGGTGAAATTTCATTGTTTTGTGTTGATCCAGTTTTCCCAGCACCATTAATGCAAAGTGGTTCAACCACTGTGGAAAACATTGTTGAGTATACTCCAAATTTAAAAATAGATCTACCATATGGTCATATGGTCAAGAAATTCTAGTTATATCTCTTAAAAAAAAAAAAAAGGAGAACAGGATTTCAAGGAGATATATGGACTCCTAGGTTGATTACAGCATTATTGGTGGTGAGTTTTCCCACTTTACTAATATATATTCCACATTTAACACTGTGCAAGTTTAAGGTGTACATTTTGTTGATTGGATATATTTAGAAATTACACAGTGATTGATACTTTAAGTTAGCTATCACTTTTTATGGTGAGAACTTTTAATAACCTTTCATTATTTGTGTTTATTGCAAATAACTTTAAAAAATAATAATTTTGATAAAAATCTCACTTCTAAAAGTCTGAGTTATCTATCTCAGTGTGTCTCACCACACCAAAACTGAAAACAAATATTGAAGTTGTACTTTCAATTTTCAGATGTATGATACATTACAATTAACTATAATCAAAATGTTCCCAGAACTTGCTTATCTTCTAAAAGAATGTTTATAGTCTTTGACAAACATCTCTCCATATACTCCATCCTGAAACCCCTGTTACAACAATTTTATTCCACTTATACAAATTTGAATTTTTGATTTTTCACATATAAGTGAGATTATGCAGTATTTATTTTTGGGGGCTCCAAAATCACTGCAGATGGTGACTGCAGCCATGAAATTAAAAGACACTTACTCATTGGAAGAAAAGTTATGACCAATCTAGATAGTATATTCAAAAGCAGAGGCATTACTTTGCCAACAAAGGTCCATCTAGTCAAGGCTATGGTTTTTCCAGTGGTCATGTATGTATGTGAGATTTGGACTGTGAAAAAAGCCGAGCACCGAAGAATTGATGCTTTTGAATTGTGGTGTTGGAGAAGACTCTTGAGTCCCTTAGACTGCAAGGAGATCCAATCAGTCCATTCTGAAGGAGATCAACCCTGGGATTTCTTTGGAAGGAATGATGCTAAAGCTGAATCTCCAGTACTTGGCCACCTCATGCGAAGAGCTGACTCACTAGAAAAGACCCTGATGCTGGGAGGGATTGGGAGCAGGAGGAAAAGGGGATGACAGAGGATGAGATGACTGGATGGCATCACCACCTCGATGGACCAGAGTTTGAGTGAACTCTGGGAGATACTGATGGACAGGGAGGCCTGGCATGCTGAGATTAATGGGGTGGCAAAGAGGTGGACATGACTGAGTGACTGAACTGAACTGAAATGAACTGATACAGTATTTGTCTCCTTCCTCTTTCTTGCTTATTCACTTAATATACCTACCAGGTGCATTCATATTGTCAATACTATTGGTAGGATTTAAATTACATATCCACTAACTTGTTTGTTAAGTCCTAACTTTCCATCAATTTTCATTTAAAGTTAATGGATAAATACATAAAACAAAAATCAAAATCATACAAGTCAAATAAAGCATATTATTTTGATATTATAAATGGTACTTTCTTGCTTGCTTCAATTCTCCAATCTGGGCTTAATAGAAAAAATGCACATTTGTAATTTCCACATTTGCTAGTTAATATGATTTTGTTTTAAATTTTAAGGATAATAAAACATCATATTAACAAATATTAATCAATAGTATCCTTGCCAAATAATAAATATTGCTGCTTTAACAACACTAGTATAACCAATAATTTGCTAAGCTTTGAAGATTTAACTTATATGCAGAGTACATCATGAGAAACCCTGGGCTGGAGGAAGTACAAGCTGGAATCAAGATTGTTGGGAGAAATACCAATAAGCTCAGATATGCAGACGACACTACATTTTGGCAGTCACTGCAGATGGTGATAGCAACCATGAAATTGAAAGATGCTTACTCCTTGGAAGAAAAGTTATGACCAACCTAGAGAGCATATTAAAAAGCAGAGACATTACTTTGTCAACAAAGGTCCATTTAGTTAAGGCTATTATGACCAACCTAGATAGCATATTCAAAAACAGAGACATTACTTTGCCGACTAAGGTCTGTCTAGTCAAGACTATGGTTTTTCCAGTAGTCATGTATGGATGTGAGAGTTGGACTGTGAAGAAGGCTGAGTGCCAAACAATTGATGCTTTTGAACTGTGGTATTGGAGAAGACTCTTGAGAGTCCCTTGGACTGCAAGGAGATCCAACCAGTCCATTCTGAAGGAGATCAGCCCTGGGATTTCTTTGGAAGGAATGATGCTAAAGCTGAAGCTCCAGTATTTTGGCCATCTCATATGAAGAGCTGACTCATTGGAAAAAACTCTGATGCTGGGGGGGATTGGGGGCAGGAGGAAAAGGGGACAACAGAGGATGAGATGGCTGGATGGCATCACTGACTCGATGGACGTGAGTTTGAGTGAACACCAGGAGTCGGTGATGGACAGGGAGGCCTGGCGTGCTGCAATTCATGAGGTCACAAAGAGTCAGACACGACTGAGCGACTGAAATGAACTGAACTGAATGGTTTTTTCAGTGGTCATGTATGCATGTGAGAGTTGGACTATAAATAAAGCTGAGCACTGAAAAATTGATGCTTTTGAACTGTGGTGTTGGAGAAGACTCTCAAGAGTCCCTTGGACTGCAAGGAAATCCAACCAGTCCATCATAAAGGAGATTAGTCCTGTGTGCATTGGAAGGACTGATGTTGAAGCTGAAACTACAATACTTTGACCATCTGATGCAAAGAGCTGACTCTTTGGAAAAGACTCTAATGCTGGGAAAGATTGAGGGCAGGAGGAAAAGGGGATGGCAGAGGATGAAATGGTTGGATTGCATCACTGGACTTAATGGACATGGATTTGGATGGACTCCAGGAGTTGGTAATGGACGGGGAGGCCTGGCGTGCTGTGGTTCATGGGGTTGCAAAGAGTTGGACACGACTGAGCGACTGAACTGAACTGAACTGAACTGAAGAAGCAATCTGTTTGATACCTAGAATGTTGTACTGAAAAAAAAAAAAAAGAAAAAAAAAGAAAAAAAAGTCATTCCTTGAATACCTCTCATGGAATATTTAATTTTTTGGGCATATTATTTGGGCTGATCAGCTCATGCTACCTTTTCTTGCAGCATCTATTCTTGATGAAACACTCTCCCACTCTGATTTCAATAATTCAAGCCAATCTATCACTTTATTTCAGTTATAATCTATTATCTAGATCTTACCCTTAAATGTCTTCTTTTCTTCTGGGAACATATCCTGGTTTAGTCATGGTCTGATAAATCAATATGGTCAAAAGTGAGTCTGGTTATTTTGAATAGAATATTCCCATCTTTTTTTTTTTATTATTCTTTTTCTTTTCTGAAACTACTGGTGACAGTCTTTTGTATAATGTGAGCCTAACTTTCGCTGATACTACAGCCAACACATTTGAAATAGAACTAAAGGATAAAAAAAGCACAGTGTCCTGATGACATTTACGATGTTGAGATTCCAGCCTTCTTCACATCAGATGAACCTCTGGAACTTTTAGATTCACAAATCACTAGACTTCAAACTTTGCTTAAGTCACTTAGGAGTTGTTTTCTATCACAAGCCATAAGTAGTACCAACAAATGAAATATTTATCAATACACTTATTTGAGTTTAACAAGTGGGTATGAGTAAACAGGAAATCAGAGACTATCAGATCATTTTTATTTGAATGTCTATTCTGTGCAATTAGTTTGTTTTATCATTGCCTTTTGTTATTTGGAATACCACAAAAATCTCTGTTCATAGAGTGTGGAATGATGTCATTTGCCTTTTACTTGGCAATGATGCATATTTTGCATATTAAATGGAATAATTTACTCTTTTAAATTAAATTATTTCTTCACACTTTCATTGTGTCAAGAGCGAATTTCAGTATTACACTTTATAGGATTAAAATGCAAATTATTTTCATTTGAATTTATCAGGACAAAGACAGCAGAATACAATATCAGCACAGTACAATTTCAGTTAATGTTAATGTCAAGACATGGGTATAGGAGCAGCTAAGTATGTTTACAAATACAAAGTGCATGGTGGAGAACATTTGTACACTTTATAATAATTTTTAAATATTAAATATTTTTCATTTAATATTTAAAATATTTTTATTTTTAATGATTTTTAAAAGTGATTTGAGAAACTCAATTTAAGCTATCTGTTTTGAAGTATGTTAGGTAAATTATTTTGCCCTTTGATTAATGATTATTTTTGCAAATTGTCATGGATTACGTTTCCTAATAAAACTCAATGAAATTTGTTTCATTGATCAATGTCATTGATTAATACTGGCAACTGTTTAAGGAAGTGTCTTATTTAACCTACTTGAAAGATAATCTCTAAGTAAATGGTCTCCAATTGAGTATTGATATTCTTTAAGAGTATGCAGTTTTCATCCCCACTGTCAAAAGTACATGTTAACTGGGGAAACCAGTATACCTATGTTAAAACTTTACACCAAAACAGAATAGCTGTTTCAACACAAACAGTAATAAATGCTTCATTTTTTTTCCCCTCACACAATATAGCCAAATATTGCCTAAGAAAATTTTGTAAAAAATTACACAACATTACAAAGAAGAAAAACAAAAAAGGAAGAAACAGTTAAAGAAGAAGATGAGACAGTAGGAGGAAAATAAAAATGAAAAAAGAAAATTCAAAGTAAAAAATAGCACAAAGCACTAAGTTGCTAAGATATACTTTTCTGATTCTGAGAAATTTACCCTAAATAGTACAGATTTAGAAAGGTCTAACTTCCTTAATAACGTCAGAAAAGTTTATATCCTACTTCTTTTTGTTGCATGTTTTGTTCTTTTCCTTTGGGCATGCCAATCCTAAGCAAATGGGACACAGACGTTCAATGGGACCACGATGAGTCAAAGACAGTTGCCCACATCAAGCATATCCTAATTAACTTTATGGTAATTAAGTATTAAAAAAGCACACTTTAGAGAGTCAAGCAAAGTTTTCTAAGCTGTTTTAAAGCAGAATAAGAACCCAGGCTTCCACACAATAAAGTTAAATGAAAATCAGCTATATCTACAGGATATTTGGTGAATAAAAGGAAGACAGTACTAATTTTTATTTAGACAGTCTATATTCAAGTATAAATTTAATAGTTCTATAAAACTATACCAAGAAATATTGTTTCAATGAGCTTTGTTGAAGAAAACTCTTGAAAGATTATCTCCCAATGAAGATAACCTGTGAAACTGCAACAAAAGACCAGAAGTAAGTGTTGGTATATTGAACTGCAGAGTTAAGATGAAAACTAATGTGGTGTAAGTATGACAATAGAATGTGCATTTTTTCCAACCACTGTCAAAATAATGCAAAAAAAAAAAACAACCAGAAGATAAGTAGAAGATAGACCATAAAAATAGTTTTTTATATTTCTTTAATAGTTGGAAGCCATAAATTATGTAAATATGGCAAAACAAGAAGGTTATAATTATGTTTAAAGTATGAAGGTAAACACGAAGAACAATAATTACTTTGACTAAAATTGTGTGATGGGGAACAGACAACAGAGGGAGAAGACAGAAAAGTTAATAGAAAAGGAAAAATGTGTATGTATATATCATATCTTGTGTCAAAGATTATACTCATTCAATGATTTACTAGAAAGACTAATGGAACTCAGATAAGCTGTTATATTCATGAATATAGTTTATTACAGTGAAGGGACACAAATCAAAATGAGCAAAGGCAAAGGTGCATATGACTTAGAGAGAAACCAGTCATGAGCATTCAGTTGTCCTTTCCCCATGGAGTGATGCATACAGCACTTAATTCTTCTTGCAATGATACAATATTGACAAGCAAGGATGCTCATCTGAAACTGGTGCCCAGGGATTTTACTGGAGGTTTCTGATGTGGGCATTAGATATTCACAGGTCTGTTATTAACTGTTTAGTGTTCATCTCTCTCCCTCCCCTCTCTGCAGAGAGCTGATAAAGCAGAGGTGAGACCACATGTGAACAAAAATAAACACTCACCATTAATTGCATTGCTACCACAAACTGTATGGCATAGCCAAAGACTCCATATGTCAGTCGTGTCTGACTCTCTGTGACCCCATAGACTGTAGCCTACCAGACTCCTCTGTCCATGGGATTTTCCAGGCAATAGTACTGGAGTGGATTGCCTTTTCTTTCTCCAAGGGATCTTCCCGACCCAGGGATTGAACCCAGGTCTCCCACATTGTAGACAGACGCTTTACCATCTGAGCCACCAGGGAAGTCCCTATGTAGAAGTACTGCTGCTGCTGCTAAGTCGCTTCAGTCGTGTCCGACTCTGTGCAACCCCAGAAGCGGCAGCCCACCAGCCTCTGTGTCCCTTGGATTCTCCAGGCAAGAACACTGGAGTGGGTTGCCATTTCCTTCTCCAATGAAGGAAAGTGAAAAGTGAAAGTAAACTTAGTCGTGTAGAAGTACAGAAACTCTTAAAAGACACTCTTTTCAGGCAGAATTCCAAGGGTTCATAGTATTATCTCCCAGAATGGGTTAAAGATGAGTCTTTTCTTTGGAATGGCAGAGTTTGAGCCCCCAAGCCCTCAGTGAGTTAACACTCTACTGTAAATTGTATCTGTGGATATACATATGTAACACTATATATATACACATATATATAACTATATAACTGTCTATAATGATATATAGTATCTATATTCTGTAGTATAGCATATAATATACTATAATATATAGTATAGTATAGATGCTATACAAAGACTGTATGGCTGTATTATATATTGCTTTATATATTTCATTAACTGCTTATAGAGAGAAAACCTAACATTAGTATGGATCAAACATCAAAATAACTGTCACTTAATTTTTAAAAGCTCAAAATTAATAAGAAAATATATTTTTGTGTTATTATTTTAAAAACAAGAAAACTAATACTAATATCATTTTTAAATGTTAATTATTATTTGAAAAAATAATAGATAAACATGGATAATCTCATGACTTAATAAATATCTTTTCAAAGTTAAAAATAACCACTAAAGCATTGGTTAAAATATAAAAGACAAAATGATAAAATATTTTAACTCTACACAAAAATATTTTTTAAAATTCCAAAAAAATGAGTAATGGTCTAGAAATGTTTGTTACCAAAACTTTTTACAGACTTATTTACAATGAGAAAATACAGATTTTTTTCAAGAACTAACTTCTTCAAACCCCTGGTGATTTTACCTGAACACTCAAGCATTTGAAGATCAGACAAGTCAATTTTCAGATTAATACTTTCAAAACATTCGATTAATACTTTCAAAAAAGAAGGGAATTTTAAACTGTTTTGTATTGAAATGTAGTTGACATACAACTATATTATGCTAACTTCAGCATATTGCCTATGAATTTGGTACTTGCATACATTATGAAATGATCATGTTATGTAATAACTTTAATAATAATCTGTCCCCATATTAAAATTATTACAATATTATTGACTGTGTTCCTTATACTGTGTATGACATCCCATGACTTATACAACTGGAGATTTATACCTCTTAATCCTCTTTACCTATCTCTTCTACCCTTTCATCCCATACCATTCTAGCATCCATTTGTTTGTTCTCTGCATGTATGTGTCTGTTTATATTTTGTTTGCTTTGTTTATTTAGATCTCACATGTAAGTGCCTGGATCTTCCCTGGTGGCTCAGATGATAAACAATTTGCCTGCAAAGCAGGAGACCTGGGTTCAATACCTGGGCTGGGAAGATTCCCCTGGAGAAGGAAATGGCAACTCACTCCAGTATTCTTGCCTGGGACATCCCATGGATAGAGGAGCCTGGCAGGTACATCTCATGGGGTCGGCAAAGAGTCACACATGATTGAGCAAGTAAGAGTTAATAAGTGTGATCATGCAGTATTTATCCTTCTCATTCTGAGTCATTTATTTCTCTTAGAATTATGCACCCTACCATTTATTGCAACTTTTAGTCAAGATGAAGAAGCAACATACGTGTCTACTGATAGACAAATAGATAAAGATGTGGTGTATACACACACCCTCACAAACATAGCATAATGGAATATTCAGTTCAGCTCAGTCACTCAGTCGTGTCTGACGACTCTTTGCGACCCCATGAATCGCAGCACGCCAGGCCTCCCTGTCCATCACCAACTCCCAGAGTTCACTCAGACTCACGTCCATCGAGTCAGTGATGCCATCCAGCCATCTCATCCTCGGTCGTCCCCTTCTCCTCCTGCCCCCAATCCCTCCCAGCATTAGAGTCTTTTCCAATGAGTCAACTCTTCGTATGAGGTGGCCAAAGTACTGGAATTTCAGCTTTAGTATCAGTCCTTCCAAAGAACATCCAGGACTGATTTCCTTTAGAATGAACTGGCTGGATCTCCATGCAGTCCAAGGGACTCTCAAGAGTCTTCTCCAACACCACAGTTCAAAAGCATCAATTTACTCAGCCATTAAAAATGAAGTTTTTAATTTGTGATAACATCGTCTAGATCTAGAGAGGGTTAAGTTAGATGAAACAAAATTATTTTTAAATCATGTATAACATTTTCATTCAAACTTAATAAGGACTTTCCCCTAAAAGAAGTAACTATATATCAACTTCAATTACTGACATTAATAAAAAAAAATACATTTGTAAACAGAATTTAGCAGACTGTTAAAACAAGATTAAATTAGCTTATCCCAGAAATACAAAAATGTTCAATGGTGGAAAATATATAGCAAATATTTCTCATTTTAATAAATCTAGTGAGGAAATACAATTTTTTGCAAACAGTGAAAAGGCATTTAACAAAATTCAGCAGATATACTACAGAAAAAGATGTTATGGGGAGGGAGGTGGGAGGGGGGTTCATGTTTGGGAATGCATGTAAGAATTAAAGATTTTAAAATTTAAAAAATAAAAAACTAAAAATTAAAAAAATAAAAAAATAAAAAAAATAAATAAATAAAAAAAATAAAAAAAAATAAAAAATTATATTAATTAAAGAAAAAAAAATTAATAGGAACTGCATCAATGAGATAATGCACATACAGGCCAAAAGCCATCATCATACACAATAGTGGAACAATGAAACACCTGATACATAGCCACTAAAGCCAGGACCAAAATAATAATAGGTGCTGGATATTGTGCCCATTTATCATTCTTATGCACTTATTCATTTCAGTTCAGTTCAGTCACTCAGTCATTCCCGACTCTTTGTAATTCCATGAATAGCAGCACACCAGGCTTCCCTGTCGATCACCAACCCCCGGAGTTCACTCAAATTCACGTCATCGAGTCAGTGATGCCATCCAGCCATCTCATCCTGTCGTCCCCTTTTCCTCCTGCCCCCAATCCCTCCCATCATCAAAGTCTTTTTCCATGAGTCAACTCTTTGCATGAGGTGGCCAAAGTACTGGAGTTTCAGCTTTAGCATCATTCCTTCCAAAGAAATCCCAGGGCTGATCTCCTTCAGAATGGACTGGTTGGATCTCCTTGCAGTCCAAGGGACTCTCAAGAGTCTTCTCCAATACCACAGTTCAAAAGCATTAATTCTTCAGCACTCAGCCTTCTTCACAGCCCAACACTCACATCCATACATGACTACTGGAAAAATCATAGCCTTGACTAGACAGACCATTGTTGGCAAAGTAATGTCTCTGCTTTTGAGTATAATATCTAGGTTGGTCATAACTTTTCTTCCAAGGAATAAGCGTCTTTTAATTTCATGGCTGCAATCACCATCTGCAGTGATTTCGGAGCCCCACAAAATAAAGTCTGACACTGTTTCCACTGTTTCCCCACCTATTTCTCATCAAGTGAAGAGAACAGGTGCCATGATCTTAGTTTTTTGACTGTTGAGCTTTAAGCCAGCTTTTTCACTCTCTTTCTCTTTCATCAAGAGGCTTTTTAGCTCCTCTTCACTGTCTGCCATAAGGGTGGTATCATCTGCATACCTGAGGTTATTGATATTTCTCCTGGCAATCTTGATTCCAGCTTGTGCTTCTTCCAGCCCAGTGTTTCTCACTATGCGTATAAGTTAAATAAGCAGGGTGACGATATACAGTCTTGATGTACTCCTTTTCCTATTTGGAACCAGTTTGTTGTTTCATGTCCAGTTCTAACTGTTGCTTCTTGACCTGCATACAGATTTCTCAAGAGGCAGGTCAGGTGGTCTGGTATTTCCATGTCTTTCAGAATTTTCCACAGTTTATTGTGATCCACACAGTTAAAGTCTTTGGCATAGTCAATAAAGCAGAAATAGATGTTTTTCTGGAACTCTCTTGCTTTTTCCATGATCCAGTGGATGTTGGCAATTTGATCTCTGGTTCCTCCGCCTTTTCTAAAACCAGCTTGAACATCTGGAAGTTCATGGTTCATGTATTTCTGAAGCCTGGCTTGGAGAATTTTGAGCATTTCTTTACTAGCATGTGAGATTAAAAGAGGGGTAAATTTAAAAATGTAATAATTTGCAAGGGGCAGGTAAAACTGTTGCTATTCATCACTGATATGACAGTATAATGGAATGATTTTCAGAAACAGATAAAAATTATCATAACCAGCAAAATAATACAGTCAAGTAGCAGTAAAAGTGAAATTGTTAGTTGCTGAGTCATGTCTGATTCTTTGTGACTCCATGGCCTATAGCCCACTAAATTTCTCTGTCCATGGGGTTTATCAGGAAGAATACTAGAGTGGGTCAAGTAGCAGTGTATATAATATTAGCCTATAGCACGTTCCTCCTTTTATGTTTGTCAGATTAAAGTTTTAGTATTTTATTAAAATCATATGGATGTGTAAATGCATATATAGATGAAGTATATATATATATGGAGTATATAGATATATACATATATATCAGTTAGAATACATAGTACTTAACAAAAATTGTGGATCTTTTTATAAAGAAAAAATCAAAACTTCTGAAAAGCTTCAAAAAGAATTCCATTAAAATTATATTTAATTAGAATCATTAAATTTTAATACCTATACATTTTTTGATTTATGTCTCTAATTAAAAAGTCAAGAATATTTGAGTTACTGATGCAATACAGTTGTGGTATCTGTCTTTAAGTGAGAAATATTAACTCCAAAAAATGTTTTCTGAGTTCTCAGTCTCTCTTCCCACCACTTCATGTGATGCATCTGCCTTAGAAAAACCAAAAAGGAACACAGCTTGCATTTGAAAAGCAGCTGGAATAGAGGTTCATTTGTTGTTGCCCAGAGATTTATGTCAGGCAAACAAAAAGCATGCTAACCTCCTATGGTGGACAGTAACGCCTACATCTAAATGCTACTATGGTTAGTCTCAGGCTTTGGAAAACTCTCACAGTCAGAATATTCACCACAGAATGGCACTCTGACAACTGGATATGTTTAATGCCATTTAGCTATAGAAAAGGCTAAAAACTGCCCTAAACAGCCTCTGATAAATGGTATCTCTTAACAGCACCTCTTTCCACTAATATTTCTATTTTCTAACATTGTTCAATGAAACTATTTTTTTCCAAGACTGCAATGCTCATTGCATGCTATTTGTTTTCACAAATGTTTATAGAAAATTAAAATATAACTTATATGATTGTTATATAGAAAATAATCCATATGGCTTATAAATCATCTGAAGTTAAAAATAATTCTAATTTCAGTCTCGGCTTTTGACAGAGCATTTGATTCTTTGAAAAGTAAGGCTGTGTCACTCTAGTTTTGGAACCGGGAATAAGATCTATTTTAAACAACATATGTAATAAGCCAGAATTATAATCAATATGATTCAGTATTAAATTAAGTTGTCAGAAAGATGGTAAAGCTATAAATTCTAAAATCAAGCTAAGTTTGAATTCTGGATACTCAACATATGACTATTCAACCTCAGGAAAACTACTTAGCTCTCTGCACTCAGTTTCTTTATCTGTGGAATAGGTATAATAGAAATAACTCCTGAAATGATGGTTATAACAATTAAAGGAGATAAATGTGAAACAGTCAGTAGAGTATTTAGCACCAAATCAGCACTCAGTAAGCATTAGGTGTTTTTATTACTGACATTATTGATATTATTATCCATTTTTTTCCAGATGTAGTACATTAAAAATTGATTAGTCTCAGAACACTAAAAAGCGATTTCATTCCTAAGTTCTTTAAAATTCCATTTGTCCACGTCTTGACATTAAACCTAATACTTCCAGCAGTCAATAAATTTCTTGCATTACCATCGTAATTATGCTTTGTATTTGCTACTCACAGGCCATGTCAATTCTTGATATGCCTGGTTATTAAAAAATGAAAACACTTATCAGCTTTAAAGTCAAGGCAGGGGATAGAACACATATTAAGATATATCTTACTTATCCAAGCACATTAGCATCATTGGAATACATTTAAAATACTTTAAAATATATTCCCAGATGAAAGGTAACAAAGAAAAACCTCCAGAACTAGAACAGAAAGGAAATATGTAACATTGAATGTCAGAGAAATAAAGTTGTAAAATGGATACTGTGCAGATATCAAAGGCAGAACTTCAGGGCTGCAGATTGAAAGCCATTTTAGATAGAATCTGGGACTATTTCCATAGAGTACCTAAGAGCCAGCTCTGGACTTCCTGTTGTAAGTCAAGGAAGGATTACGCACAAAAGAGGATGAAGCTAACTTTTTTCAACCTTAGCCATGTTTGCAGGAAAACATGTCACCCAGTCCTCACCATGCTGATCCAATGGAAAAATTGATTCAAAGCAGGAGAATATTTTAAGATCAGGACAAATTAACATACCAAACCCATATGTGCTCACAAACATAGAAAATGAGCCAGAGTCACCTCCTGGAAAGGATATTATCCAGGAAAAAATTCGCAGCAAAGAACATAAACACAAAGTGATAAAACTGAAAGTCATGAAAAGCATTGTAGTCACTCTCAAGAATGTGAGAATTCATATCATTATGGAGATTATATAGCAATATAAAATATTATACAATGTAAAATTTAAAAGATGTAAAATTTTCCATTGAACATAAATAAGGAATATACTGCAAAAAACATGTTTAAAATAATCAAGGAGGAATATATCACAATGACACTAATTATGACTAAAGTAGTTGAGTGCTGAAAAGTAATCTTTCTCTAAGGCCTCTATATGCCATATCTCACGTAGTCCCTATAAAACCATGTCAAAACAGCAGAAAGATTATACAGTGGAAAACATAATTGGGAGAGCCTTTGGAATATATTTAAATGTTGAATGTTGAATATCCATATTATGTCAAAAATTTACAACAGTTAAAACACACTATATCTGTAAAACTATTTTTATAGTAAGTCAACCTGATAAAATTCAAGTGACCTATTTTGATTCTCAAATGATGCACAGAGAAGAGAATGGTCATGATTTCTTAGCCTCCCCAAACATCCATGTTTCAACTGAGAATCTGACATGAATTGCAATTAGCTCTCATTGTTGTGAAAAATGGAGCAAAAATTGCAATATTGACAAAAATGTGCCAAGTATAAATAATATAGACAGATATTTTCAGATCAGTTCTTTAGAGAGAATTCATAAACTGCAACAAAATATTTTGTGTCAAATATATGTATTTGTTGTTTGTTTAGATTAAGATTTTTGAAATATGTGCAAAATAATTCAGTCCATAAATGTCAATGCAAGCAGTTATGTGACAAAGTATCTTGGTATTGAATGATTTTTTTTTTTTTTCCTTTGTGGCTTTTCTATTTTAGGGTAAGGTGATATCTTTTGCCATTCGTAATTCAAACTTATGCCTCACAGGGGAACTTAAATGATCTTATCAATTGGGTTATTTTGGAATTTCTCAATATATGTCAAAATTCTTAGTAGGAGACATTCTTTTTCAATTACTGCAAATATATTAAAGCCATTTTTGTCATTCCCAAATCAAATAGTGTGACTTTTTGATCTCTTTTTCTTTTTTTTTTTCACCTTTACTACATCTTACTTTGTAGTAAAGGATACGCTAGTTTCAAAAAAGACCAGAGTTTGTTTTCAGCAGTTACCCACTCCCCCAGATGTTAATTCTTTATTTCCTCCTGTTTGGCACTCCTATTTTAGGGGGTCAAGGTTCTCTTAATTTCTCTACTTCCCTTGCTCATTATTTTCCCACAAAATATTGCTTTGTTTCTCTAAAAATGTATTGTGTGCGCATATTTTCCTTTCATTGTCATGTTTATCAATTTGTAAACATATTAATGGTCACATATTAATGGCAACAGACAGCTAGCTGATTAGTCCAGTTACCACTCAATGGGTGAATTTAAAAAGGACTCCTAGTTTTGCTTTTTTTTCAACTGCACATCTTAGCTATGCTGACCCTCAGTCTGATTCAGGTGTTATCTGAACCAATGTAATATGTGAGAGAGAAGTTCAGGTGCTATGATTAGCCAGTACTTTTGTGCAAGCTGATCTTAGGGCAACCAAACATGTACTCAAGTCAGTTACTTATTTTTATAGTTGAGTGGTAATTTGCTCCTTCTTCAAAGAAAAGTTATAGTGAGAGACCTCACTTTTCCCCACAGCTCATTAAAGGTAGTGGTTAGAACAATCCCATAAAATGCAGGCTAAATTAATGTACATTGCCTTTTTATATATGCTAGATATCAAGTTAAAAAATTTAATAACCCAGTCTTGTAGGAACCCTGGCATTTACTGTGTTTAGTACACAGTCCTTCTCCAGTCAAAGACCTTTATTTTCACTGTATCATGATTGTTTTCTTGTCTATTTCTCTATAACTTCTAAGAAGAAAGGCTGACTCTTACTTTATCTTTTAGGTGCTAGGCACAGAATTTGAAGCACAGGAGATGTTAGTAAATTCAGATGGAGAGAGACTGCTTTAAAATATCTCTGCAATCTTCCCACTGGCATAAACCCAACATCCATTATAAGTTTAAGTAGACCAGAGTGTTGGAAAAATTATTCATTGTTTAATTTCAAGCCTTATGGAAATAGGCACTTTTTCCCTCTTCACTTTATTTGCAAATTTAACACTTGTCAAAATCACAAAGTCAGCTAAAGGTCAATATCCCTGAGCTAATGTTATTGTTCTAACTGTTGCTTCCTGACCTGCATATAGGTTTCTTAAGAGGCAGGTCAAGTGGTCTGGTATTCCCATTTCTTTCAGAATTTTCCACAGTTTATAATGATCCACATAGTAAAAGCCTTTGGCATACTTAATAAAGCAGAAATAGATGTTTTTCTGGAACTCTCTTGCTTTTTCCATGATCCAGCAGATGTTGGCAATTTGATCTCTGGTTCCTCTGTCTTTTCTAAAACCACCTTGAACATCTGGAAGTTCAGTTCATGTACTGCTGAGGCTTGGCTTAGAGAATATTGAGCATTACTTTACTAGGGTGTGAGGTGAGTGCAATTGTGTGGTGGTTTGAGCATTCTTTGGCATTGCCTTTCTTTGGGATTGGAATGAAAACTGACCTTTTCCAGTCCTGTGGCCACTGCTGAGTTTTCCAAATTTGCTGGCATACTGAGTGCAGCACTTTCACAGCATCATCTTTCAGGATTTGAAATAGCTCAACTGGAATTCCATCACCTCCCCTAGCTTTGTTTGTAGTGATGCTTTCTAAGGCCCACTTGACTTCACATTCCAGGATGTCTGGATCTAGGTGAGTGATCACAGCATCGTGATTATCTGGGTCATGAAGATCTTTTTTGTACAGTTCTTCTGTGTATTCTTGCCACCTCTTCTTAATATCTTCTGCTTCTGTTAGATCCATACCATTTCTGTCCTTTATCGAGCCCATCTTTGCATGAAATGTTCCCTTGGTATCTTTAATTTTCTTGAAGAGATCTTTAGTCTTTCCCATTCTGCTGTTTTCCTCTATTTCTTTTCATTGACCACTGAGGAAGGCTTTTTTTTTTAATTTTTAATTTTTTTTATTTTTTAAATTTTAATATCTTTAATTCTTACATGCGTTCCCAAACATGAACCCCCCTCCCACCTCCCTCCCCATAACATTTCTCTGGGTCATCCCCATGCACCGGCCCCAAGCATGCTGCATCCTGCATCAGACATAGACTGGCGATTCAATTCTTACATGATAGTATACATGTTAGAATGCCATTCTCCCAAATCATCCCACCCTCTCCCTCTCCCTCTGAGTCCAAAAGTCCGTTATACACATCTGTATCTCTTTCCCTGTCTTGCATACAGGGTAGTCATTGCCATCTTCCTAAATTCCATATATATGTGTTAGTATACTGTATTGGTGTTTTTCTTTCTGGCTTACTTCACTCTATATAATTGGCTCCAGTTTCATCCATCTCATCAGAACTGATTCAAATGAATTCTTTTTTACGGCTGAGTAATACTCCATTGTGTATATGTACCACAGCTTTCTTATCCATTCATCTGCTGATGGACACCTAGGTTGTTTCCATGTCCTGGCTATTATAAACAGTGCTGCGATGAACATTGGGGTACATGTGTCTCTTTCAATTCTGGTTTCCTCGGTGTGTATGCCCAGAAGTGGGATTGCTGGGTCATAAGGTAGTTCTATTTGCAATTTTTTAAGGAATCTCCACACTGTTCTCCATAGTGGCTGTACTAGTTTGCATTCCCACCAACAGTGTAGGAGGGTTCCCTTTTCTCCACACCCTCTCCAGCATTTATTGCTTGCAGATTTTTGGATCGCAGCCATTCTGACTGGTATGAAGTAGTACCTCATTGTGGTTTTGATTTGCATTTCTCTGATAATGAGTGATGTTGAGCATCTTTTCATGTGTTTGTTAGCCATCCATATGTCTTCTTTGGAGAAATGTCTATTTAGTTCTTTGGCCCATTTTTTGATTGGGTGGTTTATTTTTCTGGAGTTGAGCTGCATAAGTTGCTTGTATATTTTTGAGATTAGTTGTTTGTCAGTTGCTTCATTTGCTATTATTTTCTCCCATTCAGAAGTCTGTCTTTTCACCTTGCTTATATTTTCCTTTGTTGTGCAGAAGCTTTTAATTTTAATTAGATCCCATTTGTTTATTTTTGCTTTTATTTCCAGAATTCTGGGAGGTGGATCATAGAGGATCCTGCTGTGATTTTCTCTTATCCATTCTTACTATTCTTTGGAACTCTGCATTCAGATGCTTATATCTTTCCTTTTCTCCTTTGCTTTTCACTTCTCTTCTTTACACAGCTATTTGTAAGGCCTCCCCAGGCAGCCAGTTTGCTTTTTCGCATTTCTTTTCCTGGGGGATGGTCTTGATCCCTGACTCCTGTAGAATGTCATGAGCCTCCGTCCATAGTTCATCAGGCACTCTGTCTATCAGAAGAATTGATGCTTTTGAATTGTGGTGTTGGAGAAGACTCTTGAGAATCCCTTGGACTGCAAGGAGATCCAACCAGTCTGTCTCAAAGGAGATCAGTCCTGGGTTTTCATTGGAAGGACTGATACTGAGTCTGAAATTCTGATACTTTGGCCACCTCATGAGAAGAGTTGACTCATTGGAAAAGACTCTGATGCTGGGAGGGATTGGGGGCAGGAGGGGAAGGGGATGACAGAGGATGAGATGGCTGGATGTCATCAGTGATTCGATGGACATGAGTTTGGGTGAACTCCGGGAGTTGGTGATGGACAGGGAGGCCTGGCGTGGTGTGATTCACAGGGTCGCAAAGATTCAGACACGACTGAGCTACTGAACTGAACTGAATGCTATTGTATCAGCAATATGTGATACTCATGGGTTTGTGATGATTACAATAGCCTTAAAGCGACATTCATATCCTCAAATCGAAACTACTGTTTTCATGGTAATCAACCACATAGTCTGTGACATCCCATTCAGAATTGTCTATGCATTCACAAGGAAACAACAGCCATCAAGTCACTGGGCACCAGAAGCTATACTTCCAGTTATAACCAAATAAAGAATTTATTTAACATTATAGAAAAGTAACAGTCATCAAGTCACTTCAGCTAAGTCAGAAAATCATCAGGCAGATGAAAAGTACCATCTATGTAGGATAGAGAGAATATATTTGAAATAGGAAGGATTTCTTTGGATGTGGCAGGTAAAATATAGAGAAGAATGGTGTTTGAGAAGAAAAATTAGGTTCGTTTATATGAATGACTGCAAAAAATATATTATGAATTTGAAAATGTGTCTTGAAACAGTGTTTTTATATTTAAATTATTAAATAAATTTTTAAATAAGATGATTCAAAAATATTTGTTTGTAGTTTGATTAATCAACCTTTGGGGATACATGTAAATTTAAGATAAATTTAAAAACCCTTTGAAAAGAATGAGCAACAGGTCATGTTGATTTGAAAAACTTATTCTATATATATATCATCTATCTAGTGATATTACATATATTACATTATATGAAGCTCTTCATTGAGTCCAGGATGAGAGGCATTTGAAGTAATAGTCATATGGTGAACAGATAAATCATACAAACATTTGGATGCTGCGTGCATATTTATTCTTATTTTCATAGATAAGAAACCTCTAATCTGGACACGATAAACATCATTCAAGTGTATTTATAATAAATATCTATAGTTTTATTCAAAGAATGTAACATCAAGGAAGACTTTACTGAATAAAAAGCATAGTTTCTGTGACATTCTTAGGATAACATAACATTCTTAGTGTAACAAAACACTAAAGAGAAAAAAAAAAGTAAAATAAGTTTAAAGGAAAATTGAGTTTGTGCTACATATAAAAATGTATTCATTAATCACAATGCTTTTTATCCTAATTTTCATAAACATTCCATTTTCATAAACATGGTTCTTCTTATAACATGTGCATTTAAAACAGGCATTTTTCAACAAAAAGGCCTCAAAGACAGTGTAGACACTTTAGATTATACTGATAATTTCTTTTTCTTCCTCTTTTAATTTTCACTCTCCTACATATGTTTCATTTGAAATAAAAAATAATTAAACAAAAAGACTTATTATTCCAAGACAATTTTCTTCCAGGTTTTATATTTTTTCATTTGACTATTCAACTATACCTTTGTTGATAAAAGAATAGGGACCAACAGAATATAAATTAAAGATGTGTTCACTTTATCTTGATATTTTGTATTATAATCAAAATCTCATCCTGGACATGAAACATAGAGATGGGAGACAAGATACTTGTGTGTTCTTGGTAACCTAATCTTGCCATCAACTAATTCATTCCTTACCATAAAATTTTAAATCTCAATTACCAAGAGGTGAAGATTTCAAGGTGTTAGTGTGCGGCAATATGCCAATCTAAGGCTGAGAAAAAAGTCATTTGAGAAGGTTTGGCTTTTTGCCTTGTTTGAATAAACACTTAAGTCCTATGCCAGCAACTAATAGCAAGAGTAGGCAAATGTCCAAATATTATCATCTATTATGCACTTTTTAAAGCTATCTACAACTTACTGTGTATTTATTACAGGTTGTTATATTCATTATCTCATATAACCTTCAAAAACAGTATAAAGGCTCTTTCCCTTGCTCTCTCTCTCTTTCTCTCAAAAATGGTAACTGATGCTCGGAGGAGTAAAGCCCCTTCCCCAGGTATATAGTGTTATATTTTGACTCAAATATGTTTTTTCAAACACCAACATTTGTCATTTACATATTGATTTAATTTGTTACTTGTAACTGAAGCATAGCTTGAAAGAGTAAGTTAATGAAGAATAAAATTATCTTGTTTCTTTAACGTGTACTTTAAAGTATTAAGTGATTTCCTTCTGTCTTGATGTTTTTCCTCTAAAGTACAGTGAACATTATGATTTCATACCTATGATGTTCATGGAGAAATATGGCTTGAATCAGTCATTATCCATCTGACTTAAGGCAGATCTGCTATTTAAAATGCAGAAAAATATCTGAATTATTCCATAAGATCTGTCAATTGCTAACCTTTTAAATACTCTGAGTCAAAATACCTATAGAAAGAAAGCTCAGAAGAAAACTTCTGATAATATTACTTTTCTATTATGAGTGATACCGAAGTTGAAAACAATTCTGAATTCTATGCTCTATTATATTTTGACATATTCCCTGATATTTTAACATTTTTAAAATTTTAATGTCAGTAAGTTCAAATGAACCAATGCAACTGCAGCTAATTTTAACATGAATTCATAAGATAATGAATGAAATACATATTGAATGTATAGTACTACTAAGATGATCTTGTACTGTCATTTCTTAGAACTCCTGTTTTAGGATTTTTTCTTATGGAAAGAAAGACAAAAATTATAGAAATAAAATAAGTGTTCTGTCTTTCTGAAAAAATATACTTTATACATTTATAAGTAAGGATTCAGACATAATTAAACATTTTACATTTACATATTTTTCTCTTTTCTTCATGCTACTATTATAGACTAACTTTTCCCTTGGTAATAGTCTTTAGTAATTCAGGTTTGTTCCTAGATGTATCAAGACTCTTATTCATTGACTACATTCTACACTTTCATGATTATTTACAGTTCTTTATGTGTTTGTCCATTTTCTGTGTATATTTTGGACAATTCATTTAGCCAAAGATGCATATCTATTATTGCTAATAAATTCAGTTAATTAAATATTTTATATTCTTCAAAAATATTTACATTTGTTTTCTAGAAGATGAGCCCTACAGGTTGGAAGATGTCTGATATGATACTGGGGAAGGGTGGAAAATTAGCTCCAGAAAGAATTAAGAGGCTGGGCCAAAGCAAAAATGATGCTCAATTTGTGGGAGTGCCTGGTGGTGAAAGTAAAGTGTGATGTGGTAAGGAACAATATTGCATAGGAACCTGGAATGTTAAATCATGAATTAAAGTAAATTGGAAGTGGTAAATTGGAGATGGCAAGAGTGAATATTGACATGTCAGGAATCAGTAAACTAAAAGAGATGGGAATGGGTAAATTAAATTTAGATGACTATTATATCTAGCACTGTGGGCAAGAATCCCATAGAAGAAATGGAATAGGCCTCATAGTCAACAAAAGAGTCTGAAGTGAAGTACTTGGGTGTAATCTCAAAAAACAACAGAATAATCTTGGGTCATTTCCAAGGCAAACCATTCAATATCACAGTAATCCAGTCTAAGCCTCAACCACTAATGCCAAAGAAGCTGAAGTTTAATGGTTCCATGAAGACCTACAAGACCTTCTAGAAATAACACCAAAAAAATATATCATTTTTATAATAGGAATTTGGAAAAGTAGGAAGTTGAGAGATATCCGGAGTAGCACATAAATTTGGCCTTGCAGTACAAAATGAAGCAGGACAAAGGCTAAAAGAGCTTTACCGAGAGAACACTGATCATAGCAAACACCACCTTCCAGCAACACGAGACAACTCTACACATGGACATCACCATAAGGTCAATACCAAAATAAAATTAATTGTATTCTTTTTAGTTGAATGTGGAGAAGTCCTATACAGTGCAAAAACAAGACCTGGAGCTGACTGTGGATCAGATCATGAACTCCTTATTGAAAAATGCAGGCTTAAATTTAAGAAAGCAGGGAAAACCACCTTATGATCATACAGTAGGGATGATGAACAGATGCAAGGGATTAGATCTAGTAGACAGAGTGCCTAAAGAACTATGGATGGAGATTTGTAATAGCATACAGGATGTAGTGACCAAACCATCCCAAAGAAAAAGAAATGCAATGAGGCAAAGTGGTATGTGAAAAAGCTTTACAAATAGTTGAGGAAAGAAGAAAAGCAAAAGGCAAGGGAGAAAAGGGAAAGCTGAATGCAGAGTTCCAGAGATAGCAAAGAGAGAGAAGAAAGCCTTCTTAAATAGACAATGAAAAGAAACAAAGGAAAGCAACAGAATGGGAAAGACTAGAGATCTTTTCAAGAAAAGAGATATCAAGGGAATATTTCATGTGGGGATGGGCACAATAAAGGGCAGAAACAGTAAGATCCTAAGAGTACCAGGAGAGATTAAGAAGAGGTGGCAAGAATACACAGAACTATATTAAAAAATTCCAGTTCACTTTAGTTTGCTAATTCCTAGAATGTCGACATTCACTCTTGCCATCTCCTGTTTGACTACTTCCAATGTGCCTTGATTCATGGACCTGACATTCCAGGTTCCTATGCAATATTGCTCTTTACAGCATCAGACCTTGCTTCTATCACCAGTCACATCCACAGCTGGGTATTGTTTTTGCTTTGACTCCATCCCTTCATTCTTTCTGGAGCTATTTCTCCACTGATCTCCAGTAGCATATTGGGCACCTACTGACCTGGGAAGTTCCTCTTTCAGTATCCTACCATTTTGTGTTTTCATACTGTTCATGGGGTTCTCAAGGAAAGAATACTGAAGTGGTTTGCCATTCCCTTCTCCAGTGGACCACATTCTGTCAGACCTCTCCACCATGCCCACCCATCTTGGGTGGCCCCACAGGGCATGGCTTAGTTTCATTGAGTTAGACAAGGCTGTGGTCCTAGTGTGATTAGATTGACTAGTTTTCTGTGAGTATGGTTTCAGTGTGTCTGCCATCTTGCAAAATCTACCATCTTACTTGGGTTTCTCTTACCTTGGATGAGGGGTATCTCCTCACTGCCGCCCCTCCCGACCTTGAACGTGGAATATCTCCTCTAGGCCCTCCAGCGCCCACACAGCTACTGCTCCTTGGATGTGGGGTTGCTCCTCCTGGCCACCACCCCTGGCCTTGGGCATAGGCAGCTCCTCCTGGCCACCACCCCTGGCCTCAGGTGGGGGTAGCTCCTCTCGGCTGTTCCTGTGCTGACGCAGCCTGGCACTCTGGGCCACCTCCCCTGACCTCGGATGCGGCATAGCTCCTCTAGGCTGCCGCCCCTAACTTCAGACGTGGGATAACTCCTTTTGGCTGCCGCCCCTGATCTCGGATGTGGGGTAGCTCCTCTCGGCCGCCGTCCCTTGGGTGTGGGGTCCTCCCAACTTCTGCCCCTGACCTCGGTCGTGAGGTAGCTCCTCTCAGCCGCGGCCACCGAACCAGTCCATTCTGAAGGAGATCAGCCCTGGGATTTCTTTGGAGGGAATGATACTAAAGCTGAAACTCCAGTACTTTGGCCACCTCATGTGAAGAGTTGACTCACTGGAAAAGACTCTGATGCTGGGAGGGATTGGGGGCAGGAAGAGAAGGGGACGACCAAGGATGAGATGGATGGATGGCATCACTGACTCGGTGGACCCGAGTCTGAGTGAACTCTGGGAGTTGGTGATGGGCAGGGAGGCCTGGCGTGCTGCGTTTCATGGGGTCTCAAAGAGACGGACACGACTGAGCCACTGAACTGAACTGAACTGATATTAAAAAAGAACTATATTAATGACCCAGATAACCATGATAGTGTGGTCACTCACCTAAAGCAAGTCATCCTAGAATGTGAAGTCAAGTGGGCCTTAGAAAGGATTACTATAAACAAAGCTAGTGGAGGTGATGGAATTCTAATTGAGCCATTTCAAGTCTTAAAAGATGATGCTGTTAAAGTGCTGCACCCAATATATCAGAAAATCTGGAAAACTCAGTAGTGGACAAAGGACTGGAAAAGATCAGTTTTCATTCCAACCCCAAAGAAAGCAATGCCAAAGAATGTTCAAACTACCACAAGTTTGTGCTCATTTCACATGCTAGCAAAGTAATGCCTCAAATCCTTCAAGCTATGATTCAGCAGTTTGTGAACCAAGAACTTGCATATATACAAGCTGGATTTAGAAAAGACAGAGGAACCAGAAATCAATTGCCAACATTCTTTGGATCATAAAGAAAGATAATTCCAGAAAAAACATCTACTTCTGCTTCGTTAATTATGCTAAAGCCTTTGACTATGTGGATCACAACAAACTGGAAAATTCTGAGAGAGATGGGCATACCATACTCTTGAGAAACAGACTTCCAAAATTGGGAAAGGAATATGTCAAGGCTATATATCTTTACCTGTTTTTTTAAACTTATATACAGAGTATATCATGTGAAATGCTGGGCTTCATGAATCACAAGCTGAAATCAAGATTGCTGGTAGAAATAGCAATAACTTCAGATACGCAGATGATACCACTTTAATGGCAGAAAGTGAAGAGGAACTAAAGAACCTCTTGATGAAGGTTAAAAAGGAGAGTGAAAAAGCTGGCTTAAAACTCAACTTTCACAAAACTGAGATCATGGCAAAAAGATGGGCAAGACGGGAAACAGTGACAGATTTTATTTTCTTGGGCTCCAAAATCACTGTGGATGGTGACTGAGGCCAGAAATTTAAAAGATTATTGCTCAATGGAAGGAAAGCGATGACAAACCTGTGAGTGAGTGTTGCATGTTAGTTGCTCAGTCATGCCTGACTCTTTGTGACCCATGGACTATATGGACTGTAACCCACCAGGCTGCTCTCTCCACGGAATTCTCCAGGCAAGAATACTGGTGTGAGTTGCCATTTCCATCTCCAGGGGATCTTCCCAGCCCAGGAATTGAATCCGAGTCTCCTGTATTGGAGGCAGATTCTTTACCATTTGATCTTCTAGGGAAGTCCACAACCAACCCTGATAGTGTATTAAAAAGTAGAGACATCACTTTGCCAACAAAAATCCATATACTCAAAATGTGAGAGTTGGACCATAAATAAGGTTGAGCACCAGAGTATAGATGCTTTTGATCTGTGGTGCTGGGAAGATTCTTGACAGTCCCTTGGACAACAAGAAGGTCAAATCAGTCAATCCTAATGGAAATCAACCCTGTTTGTTTATTGGAAGGACTGATGCTGAAGCTCCAATACTTTGGCCAAGTGAAGAGTTAATTCATTGGAAAAGACTGTAATGCTGGGAAAGATTTAGGACAGAAGAAGGGGGCAACAGAGGATAAGATGATTGAGTGGCATCACTGACTCAATGGACTTGAGTTTATGCACACTCTAGGAGACAGTGAAGGACAGGAAGCCACATGTACTACAGTCCATGAGATCTCAAAAAGTTGGACGCTTCTCCTCTGAACAACAATAACGTGCTGCCTTTGACTTTTCTTGGGAAAAAATGGGTAATGTTTTAATCACCATTGACAAAACTAAATCAAAATGGCAGAGCTAATAATGGGTTATAACATAGATATTTGGTTTATCTTGCCATTCCTGAAACTAATTCATGAGAACCATTTACTATTTGATCTAAAGTAAAAACCAAATATAACCCTTCACAATATGAAGATTTCTGGTATATGTATTTATAAATTTATGTACATGTTGCTTTTACACTTGTATTGCTCTTTATAAATGATTTATTTTGTTAATTTTTTCTTAATTAGAACATAGTCAAACCAAAATATATGACAATTATTTTTAGTGAAATGCTTTCTGGATTATGTTTCACTGTTTTAATTGTATCACAAATCCCTGTTGGTACTTCTGACCAACAATTTATTGTACTTTACTGTCCTCACTTCTAAAGTCTGGCACCTAGATTCTTTTTCCACAACTGCCCTTGAACTACTGTAGTCATTACCAACAAGAATATTGTACCAGGGACTTTAGTCCACACACCCAGTCCTCAGTGACTAAGCACTACTGGAGTAGGAATGTCCAGCTCTCCTTCCTGGATTTTGACCAAATTCTGAGGCATCATTTCTGCTTAGCTGCATGATTACACTGAAGCTTGGACTCTGTCCAGAGCCAAACACATTCTTCCACTGTCAAACTATGTTTTCTTCCACTGTTTACTTGTCTCTCCTGTTTGCTTACTTTTTTTTTTTTTTTCTGAGAACCAAATTCTTAATAAATCACTTGCACATGAATTCTTATCTAGGGTGTTATTCTGGAGAACTCAATTTAATAACAATGATGTTTTACACTATTTTTCCCAAACATTGAGGAAAATCATTCAGTATGGATTATGAATATATGCTATAATTCATAGTATTGAGAGTGTAATTGATTAGTATTGATTAATGGTAATAAGGTTAGGCTAAGAGTGACTACAAACCCTCTCTCTCACATATGTATAGGCAACTCAGGGTTGACGATCAAGGACAAATGCCCCTTCTATTGTTTATCTTGTTCAGTAAGAAAACTTATACATTGTAATTAAATATGACTGAATTTGCTGCTGGCCCAGGTGGTAAAGAATCTGCCTGCAATGCAGATTATCCCTAGGTCAGAAAGATCTACCAGAGAAGGGAATGGTTAACCACTCCAGTATTACTGCATGGAGAAATCCAAGGACAGAGGAGCCTGGCAGTCTACAGTCCATGGGGTCACAGATAGTCAGACACAACAGAGTGACTAACATGTTCACACATTCACTGCTTTACAAAATTCAAGAAGATTCAAGAGAAAAGGGAGCAATTCTCCTTTCAGTTTAAGGAGGCAAATTTATATGTATGCATATCGTTCATTCACTGTTAGTAAAGAAACTAACACAATATTATAAAACATTTATAGTCCAATAACAGAACTGGATAAAAATAAAGACACTTTTTCAGTAATATAAAAGATCAGCTTCGAATCAAGATTATCACAAGGACAAGTTTTTGGGCAAAGGAGAATGAGAAATCCAGCTTTTATTATAGGAGGTCATTTGTCTATTAAATATTGATAGGATGCATTAAATAGAGAATAAAGGGAAAATGAATATTGGGGAAGAAAGTGCAATATCTGTTACAGAAAAAAAAAAAAGAGAGAGTACTTTATTTTTTCTCCCGAGATTAAAATTTACTATATAAATGTGTTTTAGGAATTGCAGAAACATCAATTAAAAATATCTTAAAGCCTTTTTATAACCAGTTAACTATACTTCTGTTGTTATTTCAATTGAAGCAATAAGTTTAAAATTAAAAAAAAATAAATTTGGGGCAAATCTAAATAGCATAAACGTCTGTTAAATGCCTACAGATGACTTTTAAAGCTACTCAGTGTATTCTAGCATTCAACTCATTATCCCAAAAGTCTGTTTGCATGCAAGACTTCCTCTCCAGCAAGAATTCATTCTTGTTATATGACTCCAAAGAACTGTTTCTGCTGTTTAAATAGGCAGAATTGTTGGTCTCCTTTGTGCTGTGATTTTGCAGGGCAGCTCCCATGAATAAATATTTTGAAACCATCAACTCAGGTATCTAACATTGAGAGAGTCTGTTTAGAAATCTATTTACTGAGAAAATTACCATTTTTTTCATAGAAAAAGAATCTGTATCTATAAACATGTATCACTGGGATGACAAATATTCCATTTCATTCTGACTTTAAAGAGTCTCAGAAGTCCTACCACTAATTTATTCAGGTTTGCAGATAAATGTATTTAATTAATATAGCCTATTCACTAAAATGTGGTTTAAAACCACAAATTTCACTTGTTTTTTTAGAATTTTAAACTCCACAAAAACAAGGGTTATAGGAGATTTCATATCCACATTTTATCACTAACACTTAAAATAGTGTCTGGCCTGAAGTAGAAATGTGACATTTTTAAATTAGGCATTAATACATAACTGCATTAATGGATAGAGTGCCTATTGGTATTTTGCCATTTTTAGTTATCCAAAACAGGAGGAGAAATCATCCCATTAAATTATGTAAGGAATGCCAATAGTCAGAAATCAAAAAAAAAAAAAAGAAAAAAGAAATCCAAATAGTAAACCTAGATTTACTTCCCCTGCAAAGGTTAAAATCACTTTCTTTTTAATACAAATAGCAAACAAAAGTTGAAAAAAAAAGCACACATTTTTCTAAAAGTGAATATAATCTTGCTTATCATGTGTTATTTCTGTGCCACACTAAATTTATAAACCATAAAGATTAACAGCCTAACTATATTATTTATTAATGTATGCATGGTTATAGATGTTATTTCTATGATATAATGTAGGGTTTAGTAACTTTTTTACAAAGTAGGTTCAGTTCAGTCACTCAGTCATGTCTGACTCTTTGAGATCCCATGGGCTATAGCACACCAGGCTTCCCTGTTCATCACCAACTCCTGGAGCTTGCTCAAACTCATATCCATTGAGTAGGTGATGTCACCCAACTATCACATTTTCTGTCATCCCCTTTTTATGCCATAAATCTTTAGCAGCATCAGGGTCTTTTCCAATGAGCCAGTTCTTAGCATCAGGTGGTCAAAGTATTGGAGTTTCAGATTCAGCGTCAGTCCTTCCAATGAATATTCAGGACTGATTGCCGTTAGGATTGACTAGTTTGATCTCCTTGCAGTCTAATGGGCTCTCAAGAGTCTTCTCCAACACCACAGATTAATAGTAAGAATTCCTCGGTGCTCAGCCTTCACATCTGTACATGACTACTGGAAAAAACATAGTTTTGCCTAGACGGACCCTTGTTGGCAAAGGAATGTTTCTGGTTTTTAATTTGTTGTCTAGGTTAGACACAGATTTTCTTCCAAGGAGCAACCATCTTTTAATGTCATGGCTGCAGTCACTTTCTGAGGTGATTTTGAAGCCCTAGAAAATTAAAAAAAATTTTTCATTGTTTCCATTGTTTCCCTATCTGCCATGAAGTGATGGGACTGGATGCCATGATCTTCACTTTTTGAATGCTGAGTTTTAAGCCAACTTTTTCACTCTCTTCTTTCACTTTCATCAATAGGCTCTTTAGTTCCTCTTCAATTTCTGCCATAAGGGTGGAGTCTGCATATATGATATTATTGATATTTCTCCTGGCAATCATGATTCCAGCTTGTGCTTCATCCAAACCAGTATTTTGCATGATAAACTCTACATATTAGTTAAATAAGCAAGGTGACAATATACAGCCTTGACATACCACTTTCCCAATTTAGAACCAGTCCATTGTTCCATGTCCAGTTTTAACTGTTGCTTCTTGATCTGCATACAGATTTATCAGAAGGCAGGTCAGGTGGTCTCATATTCCCATTTCTTGAAGAATTTTCCACACTTTGTTGTGATCCACACAGTCAAAGGCTTTTGTGTAGTTAATAAAGAAGTAGATGTTTTTCTGGAACTCTCTTGCTTTTTCCATTATCCAAAGGATGTTGGCAACTTGATCTCTGGTTCCTCTGCCTTTTGTAAATCCATCTTGAACATCTGGAAGTTCTCAGTTCATGTACTGTTGAAGCCTGACTTGGAGAATTTTGAGCATTACTTTGCTAGTGTGTGAAATGAGTGCAATTGTGTGTGGTGTGAACATTCTTTGGCATTGTTTTTCTTTGGAACTGGAATGAAAACTGTACTTTTCCAGTCCTGTGGATAGGTTAGACATAGCTTTTCTTCCAAGGAGCAACCACCAAAACTACTGAGTTTTCCAAATTTGCTGATATATTGAGTGCAGTACTTTCACAGCACCATCTTTTAGACTTTTAAATAGCTCAATTGGAATTCTGTCACCTCCACCTTCCACTAGCTTTGTTCATAGTGATACTTCCTAAGGCCCGCTTCACTTTGCACTCCAGGATGTCTGGCTCTAATTGAATGATCACACCATCATGGTTATCTCGGTCATGAAGATTTTCTTTTGTACAATTCTATGTGTTCTTGCCACCTCTTCTTAATATCTTCCACTTCTGTTAGGTCCATACCATTTCTGTCCTTTATTGTGCCCATCTTTGCATTAAATGTTCACTTGGTATTGATGGCTTATGGTGAACAGTGTCAGATTCATGATCTCCAAAGAAGGCTTATCATTGGAACCAGGGACCAGGCTTAATTACTCAAAAGCTTTTGTGTAGCAGAGTTTTATTAAAGTGAAAAGCGACAGAGAAAGCTTCTGACATAGATAGACATCAGAAGGGTGATGGTGAGAGCCTCACTTGCTGGTGTTAGCAAGGGAGTTGTATATTTTTTTAATTAATTATTACAATAAGTCAAAAGACTGTCTAAAGGATGTAAAATTTTTACCATTCCCACACCCATAACAAAAGGTCAACAAAAGAGTGTGAAATGCAGTACTGGGATGCAATCTTAATATAGACAGAATGATCTCTGTTCTTCTCCAAGGCAAACCATTCAATATCACAGTTATCCAACGCTATGCCCCAACCAGTAATGCTGAAGAAACTGAAGTTGAACGGTTTTATGAAGACCTACAAGGCCTTTTAGAAGTAGCACCCCCAAAATATGTCCTTTTCATTAAATGGGACTGGAATGCAAAAGTACGAGGTCAAGAAACACCTGGAGTAACCGGCAAATTTGGCCTTCAAAGGTGGAATGAAGCAGGGCAAAGAATAATAGAGTTTTGCCAAGAAAATGCACTGGTCATAGCAAACACCCTCTTCCCACAACACAAGAGAAGACTCTACACATGGACATCGCAGATGGTCAACACCAAAATCGGATGGATTATATTCTTTGCAGCCAAAGATGGAGAAGCTCTATACAGTCAGCAAAAACAAGACTGGGAGCTGACTGTGGCTTAGATCATGAACTCCTTATTACCAAATTCAGACTCAAATTGAAGAAAGTAGGGAAAACCGCTAGACCATTCAGGTATCACCTAAATCAAATCCCTTATGATTATACAGTGGAAGTGAGAAATAGATTTAAGGGCCTAGACCTGATATGTAGAGTGCCTGATGAACTATGGAATGAGGTTCATGGCATTGTATAGGAAACAGGGATCAAGACCATCCCCATGGAAAAGAAATACAAAAAAAGGAAAATGGCTGTCTGGGGAGGCCTTACAAATAGCTGTGAAAAGAAGAGAGGCAAAAAGCAAAGGAGAAAAGGAAAGATATAAGCATCTGAATGCAGAGTTCCAAAGAATAGCAAGAAGAGATAAGAATGCCTTCTTCAGCGATCAGTGCAAAGAAATAGAGGAAAGCAACAGAATGGGAAAGACTAGAGATCTCTTCAAGAAAATTAGAGATACCAAGGTAACATTTCATGCAAAGATGGGCTCGATAAAGGACAGAAATGGTCTGGACCTAACAGAAGCAGAAGATATTAAGAAGAGGTGGCAAGAATACACAGAAGAACTGTACAAAACAGATCTTCACGACCCAGATAATCATGATGATGTGATCACTCATCTAGAGCCAGACATCTTGGAATGTGAAGTCAAGTGGGCCTTAGAAAGCATCACTACGAACAAATCTAGTGGAGGTGATGGGATTCCAGTTGAGCTGTTTCAAATCCTGAAAGATGATGCTGTGCAAGTGCTGCACTCAATATGCCAACAAATTTGGAAAACTCAGCAGTGGCCACAGGACTGGAAAAAGTCAGTTTTCATTCCAATCCCAAAGAAAGGCAATGCCAAAGAATGCTCAACCTACTACACAATTTCACTCATCTCACACCCTAGTAAAGTAATGCTCAAAATTCTCCAAGCCAGGCTTCAGCAATACGTGAACTGTGAACTCCCTGATGTTCAAGCTGGTTGTAGAAAAGGCAGAGGAACCAGAGATCAAATTGCCAACATCTGCTGGATCATGGAAAAAGCAAGAGAGCTCCAGAAAAACATCTATTTCTGCCAAAGCCTTAGACTGTGTGGATCACAAGAAACTGTGGAAAATTCTGAAAGAGATGGGAATACCAGACCACCTAACCTGCCTATTGAGAAATGTTTATGCAGGCCAGGAAGCAACAGTTAGAACTGGACATGGAACAACAGACTGGTTCCAAATAGGAAAAGAAGTACGTCAAGGCTTTATGTTGTCACTCTGCTTATTTAACTTATATGCAGAGTACATCATGAGAAACGCTGGACTGGAAGAAACACAAGCTGGAATCAAGATTGCCAGGAGAAATCTCAATAACCTCAGATATGCAGATGACACCACCCTTATGGCAGAAAGTGAAGAGGAGCTAAAAAGCCTCTTGATGAAAGTGAAAGAGGAGAGTGAAACAGTTGGCTTAAAGCTCAACATTCAGAAAATGAAGATCATGGCATCTGGTCCTATCACTTCATGGGAGATAGATGGGAAAACAGGGGAAACAGTGTCAGACTATTTTGTGGGGCTCCAAAATCACTGTAGATGGTGACTGCAGCCATGAAATTAAAAGATGCTTACTCCTTGGAAGAAAAGTTATGACCAATCTAGATATTATATTCAAAAGCAGAGATATTACTTTGCCGACTAAGGTCCATCTAGTCAAGGCTATGGTATTTCCTGTGGTCATGCATGGATGTGAGAGTTGGACTGTGAAGAAGGCTGAGCGCCAAAGAATTGATGCTTTTAAACTGTGGTGTTGTAAAAGAATCTTGAGAGTCCCTTGGTCTGCAAGGAGATCGAACCAGTCCATTCTGAAGGAGATCAACCCTGGGATTTCTTTGAAAGGACTGATGCTAGAGCTGAAGCTCCAGTACTTTGGCCACCTCATGTGAAGAGTTGACTCATTGGAAAAGACTCTGATGCTGGGAGGGATTGGGGTCAGGAGGAGAATGGGACAACCGAGGATGAAATGGCTGGATAGCATCATGGACTCGATGGACCTGAGTCTGAGTGAATTCCGAGAGTTGGTGATGAACAGGGAGGCCTGGCGTGCTGCGATTCATGGGGTCGCAAAGAGTTGGACACGACTGAGCGACTGAACTGACTTACTGACAACCATAATTTACATTTTAAGATATCAGCATTTGTCAGAAGGTTTTCAGGAAGGAGAAACTCGTCAATCAGGATACATCGTTGTTAGATAATCCCTAGTACAGAGTTTAAACTGAGTTGTGTAATCATCAGTTCTAGGAAAAAAAAAAAAAAGGAAAAAAATGTTTTATATGACTAAGACTAAGGAATGTAGAGAGAGAAAAAAAAAATTGTCCTGTCCTCCTCCTTGAGAATTCCAGACCCCTATCTCCTCCATGAGGATCCCAGACCCCTTTCTCCTCCTCAGGGAACCCCTGATTTCTTATCAACCTGCCTAGAAATTGACTCTCTCATTCCCTTCTTTTCTTTTAGGAGAATTATGTTGCCAAGGGAAAAGGGCATTGTTTTCATTCCATAACTACTTCTTGCTGTGATGGGATGCTGTCCCTAATTGTCAAGGCAATATATTCTCCTAACCCTCATGTTGAGTGTCTCTGATCCGGGGGCCCCAAGTAATAGTTGGCAGAGTTTTTGGTACTCGTAGGACCCTGGACAACTATTTGTAACTTAAAAGCTTTCAAGATGGTTAGAAGCAAACCCTGTTATACAGTTACAGATGTAAGGTAAAATAGTAATTCAGTTCAGTTCAGTCACTCAGTCGTGTCCGACTCTTTGTGACCCCATGAATTGCAGCATACCAGGGCTCCCTGTCCCTCACCAACTCTAGGAGTTCACTCAGACTCACGTCCATTGAGTCTGTGATGCCATCCAGCTATCTCATCCTCTGTTGTCCCCTTCTTCTCCTGCCCCCAATCCCTTCCAGCATCAGAGTCTTTTCCAATGAGTCAACTCTTCACATGAGGTGGCCAAAGTACTGGAATTTCAGCTTTAGTATCATTCCCTCCGTAGAAATTCCAGGGCTGGTCTCCTTCAGAATGGACTGGTTGGATCTCCTTGCAGTCCAAGGGACTCTCAAGACTCTTCTCCAACACCACAGTTCAAAAGTATCAATTCTTTGGTGCTCAGCCTTCTTCACAGTCCAACTCTCACATCCATACATGACCACAGGAAAAACCATAACCTTGACTAGACGGGCCTTAGTCGGCAAAGTAATGTCTCTGCTTTTGAATAAGCTATCTAGGTTGGTCATAACTTTTCTTCCAAGGAGTAAGCATCTTTTAATTTCATGGCTGCAGTCAACATCTACAGTGATTTTGGAGCCCCCAAAAATAAAGTCTGACACTGTTTCCACTGTTTCCCCATCTATTTCCCATGAAGTGATGGGACCTGATGCCATGATCTTCATTTTCTGAAAGTTGAGCTTTAAGCCAACTTTTTCAGTCTCCACTTTCACTTTTATCAAGAGGCTTACAATAGTCATTAAACCAAGTTAAAACATAATAAAATTAAAAATTATATTATGTCCATGGTTACATCAGTCCATCTTAGGATTGTTAGATGTCATCACAGAATTGAGGAAAGTCCTTTCCCTCAAGTGGAGAAACCCACCATGGGGAGTCTTCAGTTTAAGAGGAGGGTAATGCTCTGCAGATCCAGCAATTATTTCGACTGTGGAATGCAATGTAGGAATGAGCTCAAGACAGGAAGGCTTTGTCTTGAGGGTAAATGGCAGACTCATTACTTTTGGAGTCAGCAGAAGCAAGCCCACCTAGGTTCTCAGGCCCATCTTGGTTCCTCGCTCAAACAACAGCTAGTTTGACTCGAAGGCTGTGTCAGGAGTTAACCTCCTGGTAATGTCTGTTTATAAGCTAAAAGCTGAGTCATATAGTTAATTTTAAGGCTTCAGGATCTATGACAATATCTGTGCACAAAAACAGTTGGTCATAGAGACAGTTTCTTTTTCTTAGGGACAGCTTGAGTCCTCATGAAAGCTACGGGTAAAACTTTAAACCAACTGTCTTGTATTTCTCGAGTTAGCTTATGCAGATGTCTCTTAATAATGTCATTAGCTTTTTTTTTTTTTAACCTTTCCCAAAGAGTAAGGTCTCCAGGAACAGTGTGATATTCCATTCCTAGAGCTTTCGACACCCCTTGAGTTACAGCAACTTAAATGTCAAACATTGTTTCTCTGTACTTTTGAGTTTAAGATCTCACATCATGAGAAGTCAGTACAGTAAAATTTCACCTATTAGTAAACTTATGAGTTTTAGGTATTAGCAAAATAATAGCAATAATTACCCTTAGGCAATGTGGCCATAGTCTTTATTTTCAGTAACAAACAACTTAAAATCTGATCCTGTGGGCAAGCTCATAGCTGGAGCCTACAAGAGAGCAATTTGAAGAGCCTTAAAAGCCTTTTGAGTAACTAGAGACCAAACCACCTTGTAGGTTTGGGCCTGCTGAGTCTCAGTTATACATTATATAAAGGCCAGGCAAGTTCCCAATAACCTGGAATCCAAATGTGGCAGTAGCCTGTAATTCCCAAGAATCCTTTCAATTGTCTTAAAGTCATAGGTAGAAGATGATCTAATATAGATTTAACTCTGGAAAGCATCCTTCAAATCAATGATTGAAAAATGTTTGGCTTACCCAGACAGCCCAATTACAATAGTGGATGGAGAGGAAAGCAGACCAGGGGCTTTAGCGAGCAGAGAGAAATTTGCCCCAGTGTCAGGTGTAATTAAGACAGGAGCTTGTGTGGGGACCCCCGGGAACCTTCAGCCCTGATTATCTTTAGAATCTGATCCCTGGGGCCTACACCACAGAGGACAGTCTCTTCTCCATATGGTCTTTTGCAGACCAGACCTGGAGCCAGGGGTGGCTTAGATGCCTGAGGGCAATCCTGCTTGAGATGCCTGTCCTTTTCACAGTAATACCAAGCCCATCCCTTTTCACCTGGATTACTCTGGGCATTTTTCTCAGGCTGTTTCAGAGCAGATCTAACAGCCATTGGTGAGGCTTCAGTCTTTCGACTGGTTCTTTTTTTTTTTTTTTTGGTCTATTTTCATCCTCATATTCTCTATTGTAATATTCCATCTGAGCCAGTTGCAACAGATTATCTAAAGACTGATTTGGTCCAAACACCAGTTTTCATAACTTACAACAGATATCTGGAGCCTACTTAGTGATAAATCTATTTTTTAAGATAGTTTCTCCCTCTGTAATTTTGAGATCAACGTCAGTAAACTTGTGGAGAGATTTCCGTAATCTGTCTAGGAATTTACTAGGAGTTTTCTTCTCTCCCTATTCTATGTCAGCCAACCTAGAATAGTTTAAAGTCTTAGCATGTGCTTGCTTAAGTCCTTCAAGAATACATCCAGTAAAGTGACTCTGTTGTGGGACCGCTTGGCTCCCAGTAGGAAGGAGGGCTATTTTGTGTTCCCTCTTTTTCCTTGCCTTATGCTCAAGTCATTCATCTCCCAAAGTAGTAGCCTCCCCCAAAACTCGAATTCTTGATTCAGGAGTCAGCGTCTGTCCCAAGACATACATTACATCTCTCCAAGTAAGCTCATAAAGTAAAGGTAGTCCCATAAAGGCTTCTATGTACTTTTAGATCTTCTAAATATTCTCAAACACAATTGGGACTGTTTGAAATTCTACCAAGAATGAGGCAACCCCTCCTGGAAGGGTGCCCTGATTCTCAGCCTGTTCAATTGGGAGCCCCTGATACAGGGGCAAAGTAAGAGGACAGGAAGAAGCTGAAGGTTTCACACTCAAATCTGCCCCCTTAGCTTTCCTGGGATGTTTCCCAAGCTAGTAATACTAGGGAAGCATCCATCTTATGTGTGCCTATGTGCATTCCTGTCCTAACTGCAGTAGAAACGGTGAGCCATAAAGAGATGAATAACAACCAAGATGTCCTTTCTGAGTGTCACCACGCCAGTATATGTGACAGCAAAAGAGGTGGTAGAGAGTTGGCCAGCAAGGAAAGAGTGATTTTTGTCCTCAAGCTACTAGGACCAATCCTTCCAGTTCATTTCCACAGATTCCACAGAAAGAAATATCTAAGGAGTTGAGACAGAAGCCATCAGAGAACCTCCTCTGGTCCACTAAGAGTTAGTACTACCCAAAGAAGAAGTCCATTGCATTTCCAATCTGACCAGATCCTGCAATTCCCGATCTGTGTCCCCAAAAACTTCATGGTCCTCAAAAACCTCAAAACCTGCATACCAGCAGTGCTGCTATCCACACAGCTGGAAGACATAGCAGTAACAAAGACTCACTTTCAGGTCCCTGGCCCCCGAGGCAGGCAGACAAGAGAGTGAGCTCTAGCCTGAGAGACGTTCCTGGAGCTAGAGCTCTGCCTCGCTCCCAAACGTGCTCCTAGCAATGGGGTCTAAGTAAATGTACATAGTAACAGCATTGATCACAAGTCCCTTGAAAGTCTATGATATGACAGATTATGTTAGTAGTTCTAATTCCCCATGTAATTATAGAATGATCAAAAAGAACAGGAAAAAGTGACTCAGAAAGGAAAGTTCGGTCCACACACTTTTCCCACTTCTGACCCTCCTCTATCAGGGACCTTGGGTGTCTCTTGGCATTGGCAGGTCAGTATAAACCCCTGTCTAGAGCAGGGAAGGGCACTTCCAGTGGCAAAAAAACCATGGTTGTGGATGCTGGTTCTTTCTCTCTTACAGATGGAAGCCAGCAGTTCCAGAACCACTTCTTTAAAATGTATTTTAAAAAGTTGGGGCCAGTTTGATTGTCCCATCTTTACAAGAAATGTTGCCATGGCATCTCTAATTTTCTTGAAGAGATCTCTAGTCTTTCCCATTCTATTGTTTGCCTCTATTTCTTTGCACTGGTTACTGAGGAAAGCTTTCTTATCTCTCCTTGCTATACTTTGGAACTCTGCATTCAGATGGACATATATATATATATATATATATATATATATATATATATATATATATATATTTTTTTTTTTTTTTTCTCCATTGCCTTTCACTTCTCTTCTTTTCTCAGCTATTTGTAAGGCCTCTCAGACAACCATTTTGCCTTTTTGCATTTCTTCTTGTGGATGGTTTTGATCACCACATCTGTACAATGTTACAAACCTCTGCCCATAGTTTTTTAGGAACTTTGTCTATTAAATCTAATCCCTTGAATCTATTTTTCACTTTCACTGTATAATTGTAAGGTTTGATATGCATCATACCTGTATGATCTAGTGATTTTCCATACTTTCTTCAATTTAAGTTTTAATTTTGCAATGATTTCATGATCTGAGCCACAGTTAGCTCCCGATCTTATTTTTGCTGACCGTATAGAACTTCTCCTTCTTCAACTGCAACAAATATGATCAATCTGATTTCGGTGTTGACCATCTGGTGCTGTCCATGTGTAGTTGTGCTGTTGGAAGAAGGTGTTTGCTATGACCAGTGTGTTTTGTTGGCAAAATTCTTATCCTTTGCCCTGCTTTATTTTGATTCCAAGGTAAATCTTGCCTGTTACACCAGGTATCTCTTGACTTCCTACTTTTGCATTCCAGTCCCCTATGATGCAAAGGACATATTTTTGGGGGGTTAATGAATAAATACCTAAATTATAGGATAAATAAATGTAATTCATTAGAAAATCTAAAATAACTAGAAATATTTCAATGCCATGCAGAAAATAGATGTTCAGTCTATCCCAGCTTTCTAGTGTGAGATTCAATTTGAATTTTCTGTCAGGAACAGCTGGATTCATGGATTGTGTATGTAGGCAACTCTCACAGGATGGTAAAGGGTATGGAATGGCCTATGTGTTGTCACTACAACAGAGTTCAAATTCAGTAAAGGTTCATCCATTTTTGAGATTGCATCTGTTATCTATTCTTGAGATTGTATCTATTGGCAAATAGATGGGAAAAGCAATGGAAACAGTGACAGACTTTATTTTGGGGGGCTCCAAATTCACTGCAGATGGTGACTGTAGCCATGAAATTAAACAACTCTTGCTCCTTGGAAGAAAAGTTATGAGCAACCAAGACAACATATAAAAAGCAAAGACATTACTTTACCAACAAAGGTCCATCTAGTCTATGCTATGGTTTTTCCAGTAGTTATGTGTGGATGTGAGGGTTTGACTATAAATAAAGCTGAAGGCTGAAGAAGGGATGCTTTTGAACTGTGGTGTTGGAGAAGGCACTGGAGAGTCCCTTGGACTGTAAGGAAATGCAACCTGTCAGTCTTAAAGGAAATCAGTCCTGAATATTCATTAAAAAGGGCTGATGCTGAATCTGAAACTCCAATACTTTGGCCATGTGATGTGAAGAACCAGTTCATTGGAAAATACCCTGATGTTGGGGAAGATTGGAGGCAGGAGGAGAAGGGAACAACAGAGGATGAGACGGTTGGATGGCATCACTGACGTGATGGACATGAGTTTGTGTAGGCTCTGGGAGTTGATGATGGACAGGGAAGCCTGGCGTGCTGCAGTCCATGGGGTCGCAAAATGTTGAACACTACTGAGAAACTGAACTGAATGGAAAGGTTCATCTAAACTTAAAAAGATTCAAATTATAAACAATTGATTGGCACTTGATTGGAAAACTAGAAAATAGAATAGAGTTAAGATGAAAGGACAAATCATTGGGAGAAATGACCCGAGAGAAGGGTTCCTCTGACAGAGGGACGTCTTGACATATTTTTGCAAACCTGTTAACATTTGTAACATATGCAATGCTGTCTATAGTTTCTAATATTGCAAGATGAACCTGCCCCTGAAAGTTACTTATATTAATATATAGCAAGTACATAGTTTTTCCTTGATATCTTAACTTTTTTATCTCTAATCCCAGGATTCACTCTCTAACAAGTTCTTTGATCTTATTCCCTGGCAGGATGTCAGTGTTGCATTAAAGTAAGAGCTCAGAAAAGTCAACCTTTGAGCATGGACTCTAAAGAAAGGATCTATGTGGGAAACATAAATTTACTGAGTATAAATGTAGATTCAGTATCTCCTTCTCTGTAAAAAACATCAGCCATGGCCTTACTATATTGTTATATATCTAATGGCTATCATTTATGTGAAATATTTATAATATGATTAATAAAATATGAATGTACCAAATATGTATTAACCACCTACTATGTGCCTGGATCACTTCTTTGCTTTCATTATAGACAGAATTTTACTTACCAAGTGCCAATTAATTGATAATAATTAGTTTTACTTTATTAGTTTTACTTTAGTTTTAAATTATCTTGTTCTTTCGTTTATGCACGGTGATGACACAGAGAGATGTTATGGGGAGGGAGGTGGGAGAGGGGTTCATGTTTGGGAAAGCATGTACACCCGTGGTGGATTCATGTCAATGTATGGCAAAACCAATACAGTATTGTAAAGTAAAATAAAGTAAAAATAAAAATTAAAAAAATAAAATAAAATATTAATAAAATACATATAAAATATAAATTAATATATATATGTTGGTTTGTAAATACTTGAGAAATCAAGAACTAATTTTAACTTCACACTGATTTTAAATTTTCAGATGAGCAATAGGTGATGGATTAGAATTCTTTAAAAATATAATCATTTTGATTGTATCCAAAGTTAAGAAAGGCAAAAGCAAAAAAAAAAAATCAATATTCTTATTCTTAATTTTTAAAATTTATAAAATGGTAATTATCTTTATAATTATAGATTACTTAATCATATACTATTGTCACTGATAATTTAGACAGAACAAAATATAATATTAGAAAATTCTACATGTGTGTTATGTTTACTAGAAGCTATAATATACTATGCTTATAAATCAGTATCAAAGATAGCAACCTTTACCTCCAAAACTATTTTCTGTTGAAAGGTTTTCAGTATATTAAAAGCAGCATAGTCAATCACTATTTGCATTTATTTGGTTTGCTTCAATAATGTTACAGCATTTTAATGAACATAATTCAGATTGATTTGTAAGTATGGGTTTAAAAAAGTTTTCTATTTGAATTATTCCTTATAAAAGACAGAATAACAAGATGAATACAAATTTGATCAAAGATGTATAATGGCAGCTCAATCATAATCACCCATGGTGAGAAGAAATTTCATGGAGTGAGAATCTGAAGGCATTGCTTGTCTTCCTCTTAAAATGAAAATCTACTAGCTGGAATGAGAATGGGTTGCTCACAGACATGCCTTAATTCACTGAATAATGACTATGCTTTTATGGCAGAAATTCAAGTCAGCTGAAGGACTAAAAGAGTACTCAGTGGGAAGTAACTCTACTTCCCAGAGCTGATGAACTTTGGAACTGAGGTAAGTTGAGGAAAAAATGAAAATCAGGCATCCTACTGTATCTGTAGCAAGCCGTCACACTGATAATTTAATAGATATTGATGCCTGCCTACAGAGATGAATGGTTAGAAAAGAAAAGAGACATTTTTTCAGCAATTCTTGATTCCATATTATTCTTCTCAAGAGTACTGCTTGAAAGCTTAGTAAAATAATTCAAGAATACCATTACCTCTGGAATGTATCTAATTGAATAAATGGCAGTAGGTCATGGTTCCCACTGATGGAGATGTAGTTACAGACATGCAGTAGTTTTGTTTAAGGAAGGTTTATAATGCTGAGTGAATTTTGTTATTTTTGAAAGACTACTATAATAATGCTTTTATCCTTATTTCTTTAGACCTGTATCAGCACTTCAAGCACTGTATCCAAAACTTGTCATATTCCATTATCAGCAAAAACTAAAGAGTAACACCTGCTTTAAAAACAAGAACATAGAGCCTTTCTTTGCGTCATGTGATTATCTAATACCAAGTTAATCTTCCAAAAACAAAATTTTTATAACCTAATCTTGATCAAGTGTATATGACACTCAATTTTGACATCATAATTTTCTTCATGGTGATCTACTGATAAGTTTAGTACAAGATGATTTGTACAAATACTTTGGACAGGTGCTCTGTAATTTTAAATATTTACTAAAATATTATTTTTGTGGTTAATTTTTCATGCCAAAATATGTGTTGTTCACTGTAATCCAGTCAACATATGATGCAATGAAACAAAATGGACAATGTCTATGAGAATATGCTAGATTTTTACGGGTTTAAACCTTTTGAATTCTAAACCTGTTGAATTGATTTGAAAGCTTTGTTGTCATTTTAGATTTGGTATTGTTAAAATAGCCATATAAAGAAAAGAAAGATAAGTTGTTATTTTTCTTTAATTTCAAGTGGAACTAATTTGCTTTCATGCCTCAATATTAGAATTGCAAAATATTACATTATGCATAGTACTTGAACTATGCATATGATATTCTAACATTTTTAAATCAAAGTGTAGTCATTTAACATTTGTGGAAGTGGTTTCATTCTTTGATATGCAGTAATGTATGATGCTATATATGGACAATACCATGTCTCAGATGAAACAAATGTTTATGTGATTCACATGCTCATATGCTCACAGTTCTTTGAGAGAATTCATGGTTTTGTGTATGTACACAGAAAAGGGTTAGCAATGTGCCAAATCTTACAATGAATCCCTGCTAAATGAATCATACTATAATCACACTTTAGCAAAAGGTATGTATCTCTTTATTTTGAACTTGCAAGTTGTTTCAAGGAGGATTAAAGTTTTATTCTCTTAGGGAATTATACAGAGGAAAAAGTCTGTAAGTCATTCACTCTTACAAGAAGAGTGCTGGACTGTTTTGTTCAAATTAGGTATGTGTGGTGAAGCCAAAGCCAGAATTCTCCCACCAATCAAGAGGAGGCAGGAGGATATAAGGATACCTAAAGAGATAATATGAATTTCCAATCATTCCTACTGTAACCCCCAATCCACATATGTGATATTGATGATGGTTGTTCATTCATGGGAAACGTAAGGTGCTGAGAAAGTTATCTCCTTCTGCGAGCACGTTATCCAATTGTTTTTATGTAGCTTAACGTTACAAGTATGACTCCATATCCTCTGTTTGAAGGAAACCTATATATCACTTATATCTAAAGTCATTTTGCTCACAATACTATACAGACCTTACACTGAAAGTGAGTTTTATGTATATTTTATGATCTAGTATTATGATTAACATACTCTCAATAAAAAAAATCAGTTAACAATAATACCTCATAAATAATTTCTATAAAAATAAGTAGAAATTAAAACACAGATTTAAAAAATCTGTTCTATATTTTGCTAAAGGCCCAATCCACATTTCTTATATATGTATGTAAGTTGATAAGTTAGCATATAGGAAAAAAATCAGTTTCTTTCAAGAAAGTAATATCTTGCTTTCTCTTTTTTCCATCAATAAAATAAAATACCAGACCACATAACCTGCTTCTTGAGAAATCTTTATGCAGGTCAGGAAGCAACAGTTAGAACTGGACATGGAACAACAGACTGATTCCAAATAGGAAAAGGAGTATGTCAAGGCTGTATATTGTCACCCTGCTTATTTAATGTCTATGCAGAGTACATCATGAGAAACGCTGGACTGGAAGAAGCACAAGCTGGAATCAAGACTGCCGGGAGAAATCTCAATAACCTCAGATATGCAGATGACACCACCCTTATGGCAGAAAGTGAAGAGAAGCTAAAAAGCCTGTTGATGAAAGTGAAAGAGGAGAGTGAAAAAGTTGGCTTAAAGCTCAACATTCAGAAAACGAAGATCATGGCATCCGGTCCCATCATTCCATGGGAAATAGATGAAGAAACAGTGGAAACAGTGTCAGACTTTATATTTTGGGGCTCCAAAATCACTGCAGATGGTGATTGCAGCTATGAAATTAAAAGACGCCTACTCCTCAGAAGAAAAGTTGTGACCAACATAGATAGCATATTGAAAAGCAGAGACATTACTTTGACGACTAAGGTCCATCTAGTCAAGGCTATGGTTTTTCCAGTAGTCATGTATGGATGTGAGAGTTGGACTGTGAAGAAGGCTGAGCACTGAAGAATTGATGCTTTTGAACTGTGGTGTTGGAGAAGACTCTTTTGAGAGTCCCTTGGACTGCAAGGAGATCCAACCAGTCCATTTTGAAGGAGATCAATCCTGGGATTTCTTTGGAAGGAATGATGCTAAAGCTGAAACTCCAGTACTTTGGCCACGTCATGCAAAGAGTTGACTCATTGGAAAAGACCTTGATGCTGGGAGGGATTGGGGGCAGGAGGAGAAGGGGGCAGGAGGAGAAGGGGATGACCGAGAGTGAGATGGTTGGATGGCATCACTGACTCGACAGACACGAGTCTGAGTGAACTCCTGGAGTTGGTGATAGACAGGGAAGCTTGGCGTGCTGCGATTCATGGGGACGCAAAGAGTCGGACACGACTGAGCGACTGAACTGAACTGGTAGGTATTTTTAAAAGTTCTAGAACTCCTATGTAATATATAATGGAATCTAAAATTTCTTAATTTTATAAATATAAAAAATTATGTATGTTCTTCAGCTTAAGAAGAACGTGCTCTTATACAAGTTTACAGTGATCAAATCTACACCTTACATAGCAATTTAAAAGGTCAAAATTATAGGATATTAAAAAAATTTGTGATTATTTACTCAATTCAACCTTTTAAAGGAACTGGATTAAAAATCTCACTATAAATATTATATCTTTTTTTTTCCCCTGTTATGTGATCAGTTGTGCCTCATTCTTTATAACCCCATGGACTATGTACATGTACATCCTGCCAGGCTACTCTATCCATGGCACTTTCCAGGCAAAAATTCTGGAGTGGGTTGCCATTTCCTCCTCTAGGGGATCTTCCCAACCCAGGGATCAAAACTGTGTTTCTTGCATTTGCAAGTGGATTCTTTATCACTGAGCCACCTAGGAAGCATTAATCATATATAAAAGTAAAACATCAAGGTAGCCAACAAAATACTTTAAGCAAATATAATAGATATGAAGCTTCCATGGTAGATCAGTTGGTAAAGAATGCACCTGCAATGCAAGAGAGCTGGGTTCAATTCTTGTGTTGGTAGGATCCCCTAGAGGAGAGCATGTATTCTTGCCTGGAGAATCCCCACAGACAGGGGAGCCCTGATGGGCTACAGTCCATGGGTTCGCAAAAAGTCTCTCAATTAAAAGCTTCTGCACAACAAAGGAAAATATAAGCAAGGTGAAAAGACAGCCTTCTGAATGGGAGAAAATAATAGCAAATGAAACAAGTGACATACAACTAATCTCAAAAATATACAAGCAACTTATGCAACTCAATTCCAGAAAAATAAATGACCCAATCAAAAAATGGGCCAAAGAACTAAATAGACATTTCTCCAAAGAAGACATATGGATGGCTAACAAACACATGAAAAGATGCTCAACATCACTCATTATTAGAGAAATGCAAATCAAAACCACAATGAGGTACCACTTCATACCAGTCAGAATGTCTGCAATCTAAAAATCTGCAAGCAATAAATGCCGGAGAGGGTGTGGAGAAAAGGGAACCCTCCTACACTGTTGGTGGGAATGCAAACTAGTACAACTACTATGGAGAACAGTGTGGAGATTCCTTAAAAAATTGCAAATAGAACTGCCATATGACCCAGCAATCTCACTGCTGGGCATACACACCAAGGAAACAAGAATTGAAAGAGACACATGTACCCAAATGTTCATCGCAAAACTGTTTATAATAGCCAGGACATGGAAACAACCTAGATGTCCATCAGCAGATGAATGGATAAGAAAGCCGTGGTACATATACACAATGGAGTATTACTCAGCCGTTAAAAAGAATTCATTTGAATCAGTTCTGATGAGATGGATGAAACTGGAGTCGATTATACAGAGTGAAGTAAGCCAGAAAGAAAAACACCAATACAGTATACTAACACATATATATGGAATTTAGAAAGATGGCAATGATGACCTTGTATGCAAGACAGCAAAAAAGACACAGATGTGTATAGCAGACTTTTGGACTCAGAGGGAGAGGGAGAGGGTGGGATGATTTGGGAGAATGGCATTTAAACATGTATACTATCATGTAAGAATCGAATCGCCAGTCTATATCCGATGCAGGATACAGCATGCTTGGGGCTGGTGCATGGGGATGACCCAGAGGGATGTTGTGGGGAGGGAGGTGGGAGGGGGTTCATGTTTGGGATCGCATGTACACCCGTGGTGGATTCATGTCAATGTATGGCAAAACCAATACAGTATTGTAAAGTAAAATAAAGTAAGAAAAAAAAAAAAGTCTCTCAGTCGAGAGACTAAGCACTACATAGCACAATAAACAAGAAATTATTCTAATAAGTGATATATCTTTGGATAAGAATCTAATAGTAGAATAAAGAGTCATGATAAAATATATTCAAAATACAATAGTTGACAGTGCAGGAGTGCATCTTATTCAAAGTCCAGGACTAATGAAGGCCAAGGGACATTACTACAAGATTAGTTTTGGGGGAATTTATTCCAAATGAAAACTTGTAATCTATGACAGTTTTTAAGACACCTTTTTTTCTACAAGTTTTGTCTCTTAGGCCTACATCCTAGCTTTGACATTATATTTCATAGAATCATCTCCCTGTAGAAGCCCAACATACAATTTCAGTATTTCTCAATTTGTTACTGTTGTGTTGATTATGTTTAAACATGTATAGCATGCAACTGAATTCAATCAACCCCTGTCCCCAGAGATCATAACCTCATTTTTTATATTTGTTTTACCCTTCCTTTCCTTGATTCTATCCTTATACCTTTGACTGAATAACTGTGGATGATTTGAAAAAGTAAACAGTGTTAAATGAAGAACAGTCTTTAATTTTTCTTTATACATGGTTGAAAAACTTCAGAGAGATTAAATGTCATTTTGTACACTATGCTTTTTTGAGGAAAGAGTGTAGCTAACATACATTTAATTCAACTAGAATACTCTATCCCAAGGTTCTGATTAAGATTTTATTATACTGTAGAATGATATATCAGAGAAGGCAATGGCAACCCACTCCAGTACTCTTGTCTGGAATATCCCATGGATGGAGGAGCCTGGTAGGCTGCAGTCCATGGGGTCTCGAAGAGTTGGACATGACTGAGCGACTTCACTTTCACTTTTCACTTTCATGCACTGGAGAAGGACATGGCAACCCACTCTAGTGTTCTTACCTGGAGAATCCCAGGGATGGCGGAGCCTAGTGGGCTGCTGTCTGTGGGGTTGCACAGAGTCAGACACAACTAAAGTGACTTAGCAGCAGCTGCAAGATGATATATAGTCATCTTTTAAGTAAATCTATTACTCTGAAGATTGTCCAAGCTCTTATTTGAATAAAACTGAAATTTACAGATTTGGTAAGTGAAAATTCTGCATACAGTAATCAGCAGATTTTAGTACATATAATTTAAAGTGATAAAGTTTGCTGAGTATAGTCAAACATGGTACTTTTGAGTTTTGTTAGATAATTAGATAATTATAACATGTTAATATTTTTTAAGAAGAAACTTCAACAGAATAACTATACCTATTGCGTTACTCATAACTGCCTACATAGCACTCCCTATAATCAAGGATCTCTCATTGTACACTGCTTAGTAATTTAACAATGGAATTAACCTCTTTCCCAGTGAAGGAGGACTTTACAATTTATTCTGTCTCTAAAAAGTTGACTTCATGTTTTAAAAGTATGACTATGCCTTAGGGTTGAATAGGTCATACATCAGTGACAAGCAATCTACAGAGATCTCAGCAAGGGGTTCTGTTTTTAGACCCAGGGATCCAGGTTGACAGCAATTCAAGCACCTTATATTGTAACTTCAGGACCATGTTGGCTACCTCAGTTGCTGCAACAGGGAAAGACAGAATGAGAACTGAGTGTATCTTTCTCCATGTCTCTCTGCAAGTGACTTAAATCATCATTCAGAACTCACTAGCCAGAATAAGAAACATTACTTTGGCTAACTACAAGGAGGATGAGAAAATATGATGAAGAAATAGAATACTTGGTATATGTTTTCATTACAAAAATTTGTATGGGGAAAAATGAGAACTGAAACAGAAATGACAATTTACTATAAATTTTCTATGCTAAGGGACAAAATGATTTAAAATATAATGAACTGATTCAAATATGCCTAATTATACTATGCATTTACATGTCTATATTCCATCTGGATAACATCAGTACTTAATTAAACTGACCTTCATAATATAAGCCCTTGCACATATCATTCCAAATGATTTTCTCAAGACCCCAAGGGCAAGAAGTTTAAGTAAGAATTTATTGTTTCCTGTGATTTAAGAAGCTCTCTGAAAGCAGTTTTCCCCAAAACCCTTCCATCATTCTCATAGCACTAAACTTGCTGAAGCATTACAAATATTTTTTACTCTTAATTTACAGTTTATAAATTAAATTTTTGCAAGCAAATTTACAAATGAAACTTACAAATAAATTTTATCCAACACTAAATTATAATTGCCTTTTGTACAGATAGAAAATAAACCTAGTATGAGCTCTTGAAAATTTAAAATTTGTGTTTGTGTTAATTAGGTGTCACAGTGATAAAGAATATGGATTCAATCCCTGGGTCAGAAGATTCCCTGGAGGAAGGCATGGCAAACCACTCCATCCCTGTATTCTTGTATTGTATTTTCCATGCATGTATTCTTCCCTGGAGAATCCCCATGGACAGAGGAGGCTAGTGGGCTACAGTTCATGGGGTCTCAGAGTCAGACACAACTGAACACACAGTCATATATGCACACATGTGGACATTGGGCCAGGTAAGCAGGAAGAATGAAGCGCACTTAAAGAGTGGATTATTTCGCTGGGTATATATCTAGTAGTGGGAATGCTGTGTCACATGGTAGTTCTATTTTCAGTTTTTTGAGTAAATTCATACTGTTCTCCACAGTGGCTGTAACAACTTACAAAAAAGGTATAGGAGGATTTCCTTTTCTTTAAATCTCCAGTATGTATTGTTTGTAGATTTTTTGTTGATGGCCCTTCTGAGTGATGTGAGAGGATACTGCATTATATTTTGATTTGCATTTCTTTAATAATTAGCGATGCTGAGCATCTTTTCATGTGCCTTTTTTTTAATGCTGTAATGATGTTATTTTTTAACACAAATTTATTTATTTTAATTGGAGTTTAATCACTTTACAATATTGTATTGGTTTTGCCTTTCAATCCTCTATGGTTAAAAGAAATGGTATGAACCTAACAGAAGCAGGAGATATTAAGAAGAGGTGGCAAGAATACACGGAAGAACTGTACAAAAAAGATCTTCACCACCCAGATAATCACGATGGTGTGATCACTCACCTGGAGCCAGACATCCTGGAATGTGAAGTCAAGTGGCCCTTAGAAAGCATCACTATGAACAAAGCTCATGGAGGTGAAGGAATTCCAGTTGAGCTATTTCAAATCCTGAAAGATGATGCTGTGAAAGTGCTGCACTCAATATGCCAGCAAATTTGGAAAACTCAGCAGTGGCCACAGGACTGGAAAATGTCAATTTTCATTTCAATCCCCAAAAAAGGCAATGCCAAAGTATGTTCAAACTACCACACAATTGCACTTATCTCACACACTAGTAAAGTAATGGTCAAAATTCTCCAAGATAGGCTTCAACAGTATGTGAAACAATAACTTCCAAATGTTCAAGCTGGTTTTAGAAAAGGCAGAATAACCAGAGATCAAATTGCCGACATCCACTGGATCATCAAAAGAGCAAGAGAGTTTAAGAAAAACATTTACATACTTTATTGACTATGCCAAAGCCTTCGACTGTGTGGATCACAATAAACTGTGGAAAATTCTTCAAGAGATGGGAATACCAGACCACCTGACCTGCCTTCTGAGAAATTTGTATGCAGATCAAGAAGCAATAGTTAGAACTAGACATAGAACAACTGACAGGCTTCAAATAAGGAAAGGAGTATGTCAAAGATGTGTACTGTCACCCTGCTTATTTAACTTCTATGCAAAGTATATAATGAAAAATTCTGGACTGGATGAAGCACAAGCTGGAATCAAGATCACCAGCAAAATATCAATAACCTCAGATATGTAGATGACACCACACTTATGACAGAAAGCGAAGAAGAACTAAAGAGCCTCTTGATGAAAATGAAAGAAGAGAGTGAAAAAGTTGGCTTAAAGCTCAACATTCAGAAAACTAAATCATGGCATCTAGTCTCCTCACTTCATGGGAAACAGATGGGGAAACAGTGGAAACAGTGTCAGATTTTATTTTGGGGGGCTCCAAAATTACTGCAGATGGTGATTGCAGCCATGAAATTAAAAGATGCTTGCTCCTTGGAAGAAAAGTTATGACCAACCTAGACAGCATATTAAAAAGTAAAGACATTAATTTGCCAACAAATTTCAGCCTAGTCAAAGCACCTTTTTTTCAGTAGTCATGTATGAATGTGAGAGTTGAACTATAAAGAAAGCTGAACATCCAAAGAACTGATGCTTTTGAAATGAAGTGTTGGAGAAGACTCTTGAGAGTCCCTTGGACTGAAAGGAGATCCAATCAGTCTATTCTAAAGGATCTCAGTCCTGAATATTCATTGGAAAAGCTGATTCTGAAGCTGAAATTCCAATACTTTGGCCACCTGATGCAAAGAACTAACTCATTTGAAAAGACCTTGATGCTGGGAAAGATTGAAATTTGGAGGAGAAGGGGACAGCAGAGGATGAGATGGTTGTATGGCATCACCAACTTAATGGACATGAGTCTGAGTAAACTCCGGAGTTGGTGATGGACAGGGAGGTTTGGCGTTCTGCAGTCCATGGCGTTGCAGAGTCAGACACAACTGAGTGACTGAATTGAACTGAACTTGACCATCTACATGCCTTCTTCGGAAAAATATCTTTTAAAATCTTATTTGATTAGGTTATTTTGTAGTTGTTGATATTTAGCTGCATGAATTGTTTATATATTTTGGAAATTAATTCCTTTCTGTTGCTTAATTTGCCAATAGTTTCTTCCATTCTGAGGGTTGGCATTTCATTTTGTTCATCATATTGACCTCTATGCAGAAGTTTTTAAGTTTAATTAGGTCTCATTCATTTATTTTCATGTTTATTTTTATTACCTTAGGAGATTGAGACGGAGAAGGCAATGGCACCCTACTCCAGCACTCTTGCCTGGAAAATCCCATGGATGGAGGAGCCTGGGAGGCTGCAGTCCATGGGGTCGCTAAGAGTCAGACATGACGGAGAGACTTCACTTTCACTTTTCACTTTTATGCATTGGAGAAGGAAATGGCAACCCACTCCAGTGATCTTGCCTGGAGAATCCCAGGGACAAGGGAGCCTGCTGGGCTGCTGTCTCTGGGGTCACACAGAGTCAGATACGACTGAAGTGACTTAGCAGCAGCAGGAGATTGAGATAAATTGCAGCAAGATTTCTTTTGACCAAAGTATGTTTTGCTCATGTTTTGCTCTAAGGATTTTGTAGTGTTCAACTTTATTGTAATTGGAAAAGATATATGCATCCCAATGTTCATTGCTGCAACACTTACAATAACCAGGACATGGAAACATCCTAAATATCCATCCAAAGATGAATGAATAAAGAAGAGGTGGCACCTTAATACAATGGAATATTAGTCATAACAGAGAAGGAAATGGCAACCCAATTCAGTACCCTTGCCTGGAGAGTACCATGGACAGAGGAGCCTGGTGGGCTACAGTCTATGAGGTCTCAAAGAGTCGGACATGACTTAACTAACAACAATTTGTCATAGAGGGAAAAAATAGTGCCATCTGCAGAGACATGTTTAGGCTGTCTAACGATTAGACTGTCATACAGAGTAAAGTAAGTTTGAAGGAGAAAAAACATCATAAATCTGGAAAAATGATACAGATGAGCACATTGTCAAGCAGAAATAGAGACACAGATGTAGAAAACAAATTTATGGAAAGCAAAGGGGGCTGAAGAAGGGTGGGATAAGTTGGGATATTGGGATTAACATATATATATATATGGCTTCCCTGGTGGCTCAAAGCGAAAAGAATCTGCCTGCAATGCAGGAGACCCATGTTGAATCCCTGGGTGGGGAGAATCATCTGGAGAACGGAATAGTTCCCTACTCCAAATCCATGTCTGGAGAACTCCATGGACAGACACTACTGTCTATGGGCTTGAAAAAGTTGGATGTGACTAAGCAACTAAGACACACACACACACACACACACACACGCACACACATATAACTGATTTACTTTGCTGTTTAGCAGAAACTAACACAACATTATAAAGCAACTGTACTCCAAAAAAAATTTTAAAGTAAAGGAATATGTCAATATGGAAATTCACTATAACATACTTTAAAATTAAGCTTTGTTAATCATTCTTCAATGAAAAAGAAATGCAAAGCTATGAAGAATAGTATGCCCTCTGAATTCCAGTAATGCAAACAAAAAATGTGATGTAGGAAAAACAAGCTAACATTTCTGCTACAATAAATTGTGAATGTTTTGGGAGGAAATTAGTTGCATCCTTGTCTATCAAAATTTCTGAACTATGAAATGCACTAGTTACAATCATGCTTGCATATTTGTGGGAAAATGTACAGAGATGTTCATCATTGTGTTGCTTTTTATATGAAAATGTCACAAATCTTAAAAATGAATAATCAAATAAATTATGGAACATACATTCTATGAAATATATATATTTTTTAAGTCAGTAAATTCAATCCAACTCTTGAAACCCTACGGACTGTGGCCCACAAGGCTCCTCTTTCCATGGGATTTTCCAGGCAAGAATACTGGAGTGGGTTGCCATTTCTTTTCCCAGGGTATCTTCTTAACCCAGGGATCAAACCTGCATCTCCTGCTTGGCAGGTGAATTCTTTACCACTGAACCATATGGGAATCCCCTATGAAACACTATGAAGCTATTTAAATTGTATATGTAGTAACTGTCTGTGGAGATGTTTCTGACAATGAAGACTAAGGAATGGGTCAAATGATAGAAGTCATAAAATTACTATCATAGCAAATATATATTGGGTTCTTTCTCAATGTCAAATATTGTTATAAACATCTCAAATACATTACACTTATATTCACACACTACTTCTGTAGTGCAGGTACAATTATAACCCTCTTTAAGAATTGAATCGCCAGTCTATGTCTGACGCAGGATACAGCATGCTTGGGGCTGGTGCATGGGGATGACCCACAGAGATGTTATGGGGAGGGAGGTGGGAGGGGGGTTCATGTTTGGGAACGGATGTAAGAATGAAAGATTTTAAAATTAAAAAAATTTAAAAATATAATAAAATAAAATAAAATCAGTGCTTAATTCAAAAAAAAAACAAAAACAAACCCTCTTTTCACAGATGAGGAAATGGAGTCTCTGAGAAATTTATCATCTTGGTCAAGATTGCAGGGCTAGTGAACCTGGTGAAACTTGGAAACAAACCAAGGCAGCCGTATGCTGTATTATTCCTATTGGGAGATACAATATTAATATACATACACATACAGACACACATAAACTCAGTAGTGAGTGTGTATGTGGGAATAACTTAAAGATAATGAGATATTAAAGGATCCTCTTTGTATGGAAAAAAAAATGTCCTGTCATTGTAAACCAACAATGCTTTAAAAAGAATGATAGGATAAACATCAAACTTCCACATGTGGGGCCAGAATATAGGCTATTATATTCATCTTATAGAAGCTGTTGCTGTATCTGCTTATATAAAGCTTTCTCTCTAGCCACAGAGCTTTGCTGAGGTTAAGCATTTGATAAATATGTTGCTAAATTACTGAGTAATGGGATGATAGAATGTTCACAATGCTTGTGAAGTGCTTGTGCTTAGTTGCTCATTCATGTCTGACATTTAACGAGCCCATAGACTGTAGCCCACAAGGCTCCTCTGTCCATGGGGATTTGCCAGGCAGGAATACTGGAGTGGGTTGCCATGTCCTCCTCCGGGATCTTCCCAACCCAGGGGTTGAATCCAGGTCTCCCTAATTTTAGGTGGATTCTTTACCATCTGAACCACCAGGGAAGCTCAAGAATACTGTATGGGTAGGCTATCCCTTTTCCAGGGTTATCTTCCTGATCCAAAGATTGAACCGGGGTCTCCTGCATTGCAGGCAGATTCTCTACCAGCTGAGCTATGAGGGAAGCCCCCTTTACACTCTATCTACTTAAATTTATCTACCACAAATTCTCCTATCAGAGCAGTTTACAAATATCTAACCTTGACATATATAGAAGAAATGCCACATCCAAATTTGCCACTTTGCAAAAAATGTTCATTGAATGGAATTTAATGCGTTTAAATCATAAAATGGCTTGTTCCAATTTTGTCACAAGATAAATGCTATAACCAGTGAGAGTGTTCCTGACCTAGGGAGCAGCAGCAAATCCAGTCACCTTGGCACATGACTTGCCATAAATGACAAGATACAATAACCATAAAACCCTATTATCATAGTGTACTTACATGTATACATTTACTGACTATATATGATATAAACACTACACTATATGCACAATACACTATAACTAAAGTACTACCCTATCTCCAGCAAGGGCAAAAACAGAAACAGTACCTCATCAACAATGGCAAAAAAGAATAAAGCAGAATTACAATTACACTGAAAAACCATTAAGGCTCCTTCCATCCTTAAGTGCCATGAAAAATACAGCTCAATGATATTGCAAATATGATAAATATAACCTAAAAACAATCAAATTTTGATGAGAAACATTCTCACACTAACTTTAAAGACAGGATTGCTTTTATCACTTAGGCTTCTTAAGATTTTGAGAGGAATAAGAATTCTGCACATAATGATCAAAAGTTCAATCCAAAAAGAAGATATAACAATTATAAATAAATATGCACTTCTTTCAGGTTAGTTGAATTATTGGAAATGAGGTCATATTACTCATAGCCTTATGCTATAACAAATTTTGAAAATTATCTCAAGACATAAGTTTTATAAATATTTAAAGTTCATGCCACCTTAGGGTATCAGTAAGATTTTTAGGCCACCCCTAGTAAGGGGAAATACTCAGTTGAAAAACAGAACTTAAGCATAGATTTTACTAAATTTACTCAAAAGTTTAATAACAAACCACTTAATATCATCGTTTATATGATTTTGAGGGATTTTTCTATGTTCCTTTGAAAATTTTCAATACTCTGGGTCACGCTTATAAGTTTGCTGAGGTTTCCAGGGGCATGTTTTCATGCGTACAGAAACCACAGTGTCATCAGTTCAGTTCAGTTCAGTCGCTCAGTCGTGTCCAACTCTTTGCGACCCCATGAATAGCAGCACGCCAGGCCTCCCTGTCCATTACCAACTCCCGGAGTTCACTCAGATTCACATCCATCGAGTCAGTGATGCCATCCAGCCATCTCATCCTCTGTCGTCTCCTTCTCCTCCTGCCCCCAATCCCTCCCAACATCAAAGTCTTTTCCAATGAGTCAACTCTTCACATGAGGTGGCTAAAGTACTGGAGTTTCAGCTTTAGCATCATTCCTTCCAAAGAAATCCCAGGGCTGATCTTTCGGCATTGCCGGGAGAAATATCAGTAACCTCAGATATGCAGATGACACCACCCTTATTGCAGAAAGTGAAGAGGAGCTAAAAAGCCTCTTGATGAAAGTGAAAGAGGAGAGTGAAAAAGTTGGCTTAAAGCTCAACATTCAGAAAACAAAGATCATGGCATCCAGTCCCATCACTTCATAGGAAATAGATGGGGAAACAGTGGAAACAGTGTCAGACTTTATTTTTGGGAGGGCTCCAAAATCACTGCAGATGGTGACTACAGCCATGAAATTAAAAGACGCTTACTCCTTGGAAGAAAACTTATGACCAACCTAGATAGCATATTCAAAAGCAGAGATATTACTTTGCCAACTAAGGTCTGTCTAGTCAAGGCTATGGTTTTTCCTGTGGTCATGTATGGATGTGAGAGTTGGACTGTGAAGAAGGCTGAGCGCCGTAGAACTGATTTTTGGACAATGTCATAACAGAATTTAAATTCCTTAGTTTGAAAAAAAATATTTTCAAAGGTATATCTTAATTCCAAATGTAAATTGTTTTAACTTAGATTTGTTAATTAACTTTTAATTAAATAACATAATTAAATAATACATTATTATTAATGATGTTAATATCAACATCCTTGGCTACTGTAATTTTTCTCAGCTTTTTATAGTTTTGTTTAGGGGTGTGGTCCTTTTATGATCTATATAGTAACTGGCAATTTCTTATAGGTTTCTTCTATTTTCAGGTAAAAGGTAAATGTATAGTTCTCTGGAATGTTTCTTAATGTTTTCATGACCTATTCTTTTCTATATTGATAGTCACATTAAGCTGTCAAAATGAAGTATGAGCTTGATGACATCAATAATAGCTGTTTGAAAAGTGGCTGCTATAAAAATAAAGAGAGAGGGGCTTATGACTCACATTGTATCATTCTAAATATATATATAGTTTTTTCTAAGATATGCAATATTTTTATATTGTGAGAAAGCCAGAACATGCCACTATAAAAGTCCTCCCCATAAAATAAACTCTGGATATATTTAATGATGATATCAACATAAAATCATGCTTTTAGAAATCATGTATATAAATGAATAATTTTCAATAATTTAACATTGTAAATTGAAAGCCAAATTTCACTGGAGATAGATGAGATACCAAATTAGTATCTAGTATTTTTAATACTACTATTAAGTGTAACCATAAATGAGTTAACTTTGATAACTTCACCATGAGATATAAAGGTATAATCTTGCTCACAAATCAATGCCAGAGACAACTGAACTAAACTTTATCAGTTATGCCTGGCACAAGGAAGTCATTAATCTAGTAGGTATAGAATTTAGAATTGCAAATTTATTTCTAAAAATCTAAATTGTTTATCTGTTATTTTGCTTAAATAGTTTACATTTCATCAATATTTACTTGAAAAATATTTACAAATATTTCTCTATAAACTGTCAATCATTTTAGGAAGCATTGGAGATGAAAAATTGAGCAAGACACATGTTTTTGGCCACAGTGGAGCTTCCTTTATTAGTATGTGTCTGAGATGTGGGGATACAGAAAAGTACTCACAGAATACAAAAATGTAACATTTCAAAAAGTGATCAATATCATGATTAACTACTCACTGGAAAGTTATTTTAGATAGAATGGAAAGGGTAACAAGGCAACATCTAAAATCAGGACTTAATAATAAGGAAGAACAAGTCCTACCTCCTAGGAAAATAGATTCCCATGCAGATGAATCTGTACAAAGACCAAAGGATGGGAATAAACCAGAACGAACTGATGAGTAAGACAAATGTTAGAGAAGAGATGACTCATTGGAAAAGATGATAATGCTGGAAAGATTGAGAGCAGGGGGAGAAGGGTCCAAGGAGAGGATAAGATGTTTGGTTGGCCTCATTGACTCAGTGGACATGAGTTTGCACAAACTTCAGGAGATAGTGAAAGACAGGGAAATCTGGAGGGCTGCAGTCATTGAAGTCTCTAACAATCAGACACAACTGAGCAATTAAACAACAAAAAGTATAGCTACAACAGAATGAGGAATGTTGCAGGGGGTCTCACTGCAGGAAAAAGGAGGGATCAGATTTCTAAGTCATGACAGGAAGGCTGTTGTTGGGCTTCCCTTGTGGCTCAGATGGTAAAGAATCTACCTGTAATACAGGAGACCTGAGTTTGATCCCTGGGTTGGGAGGATCCTCTGGAGAAGGGAAAGTCTACCCATTCCATTATTCTGGCCTGGAGAATTAGATGGACTATAGCCCATGGCATGAGTCAGACACAGTTGAGTGACTTTCACTTTCAGTTGACACTTTCAAAGCTGTTGTTGTTCAGTCACCCAGTCTTGTCTGACTCTTTGCAAACCCATGGACTGCACCATGCCAGGCTTCCTTGTCCTTCAGCATCTCGTGAACCTTCCTCAAACTCATGTCCATTGAGTTGGTGATGCCATCCAGCCATCTCGTCCTCTGTCATCCCCTTCTCTTTCTGCCTCCAATCTTTCCCAGCTACCAGGGTCTTTTCTAATGAGGCAGCTCTTTGCATCAGTTAGCCAAAGTACCGGAGTTTCAGTATCAGTCCTTCTAATGAACATTCAGGACTGATCTCCTTTAGGATTGACTGGTTTGATCTCCCTGCAGTCAAAGGGACTCTCAAGAATCTTCACCAACACCACGGTTCAAAACCATCCATTCTTTGGCACTCAGTTTTCATTATGGTCCAACTCTCACATCCATACATGACTACTGGAAAAACAATAGATTTAACTAGATTTTCCTTTGCTAGCAAAGTAATGTCCCTGCTTTTTAATATGCTGTCTAGGTTTGTCATAGTTTTTCTTCCAAGGAGCAAGTGTCTTTTAATCTCATGGTTGCAGTCACAATCTTCAGTGATTTTGTAACCCAAGAAAATGTAATGTGTCATTGTTTCCATTGTTTCCCCATCTTTTTCCCATGAAGTGATGGGACCAGATGCCATGATCTTGTTTTTTGAATGCTGTTTTAAGCCAGCTTTTTCAGTCTCCTCTTTTACCTTTGTCAAGAAGCTCTTCAATTCCCTTTTGTTTTCTGCCATAAAGTTGGTGGTCATCCGCATATCTGAGGTTATTGATATTTCTCCTGGAAATCTTGATTGTGATTCCATCTTGTGTTTCATCCAGTCCAGCATTTTGCATAATGTACTTTAGATATAAATTAAATAAGCAGGGTGACAATATACAGTCTTGATGTACTCCTTTTGCAATCTGGAACCAGTCCGTTCTTCCACATCTGGTTCTAACTGTTGCTTCTTGACCTGCATACAGGTTTCACAGGAGACAGGTAATGTGGTCTGGTCTTTCCATCTGTTGAAAAATTTTCCAGTTTATTGTGATCCACACAGTCAAAGACTTTAGCATAGTCAATGAAACAGAAGTAGGCAGGAAGGTTGGATTTGTTCTAATACTGGTAGATTTTGGGTGATTTAATCAAGTTGTAGATGTAATAAACAGTTGTAAATGTGTTTAAAACAGAGGCCAAATTTAGGTAATTGTGAAGCTTTTGGATAGTTTAACTGGGGAAAAATTATTTGTAATAAATAGTATTAGAGAAGATAGGGAGAAAAAATTCATTTGGGAAATATTTTGGAGGTACAATCAAGAGAATGAATTTGCTGAAAGCAGGCATGGATTGGATTAATTTGGGATAATTTATGCCATAGAGGAATTCTGATGCCATAATGAGAGAATGAATGAATTATGAACTGATGCAAGGGAGTGTAGATGGAATACGTCAAGATATCTTCTTTTGGACATATAAAATTATAACTAATATCCCCAAAAGATGTCCTTTTCATTATAGGGGACTGGAATGCAAAAGTAGGAAGTCAAGAAACACCTGGAGTAACAGGCAAATTTGGCCTTGGAATGAAGAATGAAGCAGGGCAAAGACTAATAGGGTTTCGCCAAGAGAACACACTGGTCATAGCAAACACCCTCTTTCAACAACACGAGAGAAGACTCTATTCATGGACATCACAAGATGGTCAGTACCAAAATCAGATTGATTATATTATTTGCAGCCAAAGATGGAGAAGCTCTATACAGTCAACAAAAACAAGACCGGGAGCTGACTGTGGCTCAGATTATGAACTCCTTATGCCAAATTGAGACTTAAATTGAAGAAAGTAGGGAAAACCACTAGACCATTCAGGTATGACCTAAATAAAATCCCTTATGATTATACAGTGGAAGTGAGAAATAGATTTAAGGGACTAGATCTGATAGATAGAATGCCTGATGAACTATGGACATAGGTTCAAGACAATGCACAGGAGACAGGGATCAAGACCATCTCCATGGAAAAGAAATGCAAAAAAGCAAAATGGCTGTCTGGGGAGGCCTTACATATAGCTGTGAAAAGAAGAGAAGTGAAAAGCAAAGAAGAAAAGGAAAGATATAAGCAAATGAATGCAGAGTTCCAAAGAATAGCAAGGAAAGATAAGACAGCCTTCTTCAGCGATCAATGCAAAGAAGTAGAGGAACACAACGAATGGGAAAGACTAGAGATCTCTTCAAGAAAATTAGAGATACCAAGGGAAATTTTCATGCAGGAATGGGCTCGATAAAGGACATAAATGGTCTGGACCTAACAGAACCAGAAGCTATTAAGAAGAGGTGGCAAGAATACACAGAAGAACTGTACAAAAAAGAGACTCATGACCAAGATAATCATGATGGTGTGATCACTCACTTAGAGCCAGTCATCTTGGAATGTGAAGTCAAGTGGGCCTTAAAAAGAGGGATGGTATGGGGAGGGAAGAGCGAGAGGGGTTCAGGATGGGGAACACATGTATACCTGTGGCAGATTCATGTTGATGTATGGCAAAACCAATACAATGTTGTAAAGTAATTAACCTCCAATTAAAATAAATAAATTTATATTAAAAAAAGAAAGCATCACTATGAACAAAGCTAGTGGAGGTGATGGAATTTCAGTTGAGCTATTTCAAATCCTGAAAGATGATGCTGTGAAAGTGCTGCACTCAATATGCCAGAAAATTTGGAAAACTCAGCAGTGGCCACAGGACTGGAAAAGGTCAGTTTTCATTCCAATCCCAAAGAAAGGCAATGCCAAATAATTCTCAAACTACTGCACAGTGGCACTCATCTCACACGCTAGTATAGTAATGCTCAAAATTTCCAGGCCAGGCTTCAGCAATACGTGAACTGTGAACTTCCAAATGTTCAAGCTGGTTTTAGTAAAGGCAGAGGAACCAGAGATCAAATTGCCAACATCCTCTGGATCATGGAAAAAGCAAGAGAGTTCCAGAAAAACATCTATTTCTGCTTTATTGACTATGCCAAAGCCTTTGACTGTGTGGATCACAAGAAACTGTGGAAAATTCTGAGATAGATGGAAACACCAGACCACCTGACCTGCCTCTTGAGAAATCTGTATGCAGGTCAGGAAGCAACAGTTAGAACTGGACATGGAACAGACTGGTTCCAAATAGGAAAAGAAGCACGTTGAGGCTGTATATTGTCACCCTGCCTATTTAACTTCTATGCAGAGTACATCATGAGAAACACTGGGCTGGAAGAAGCAAAAGCTGGAATCAAGAATGCCAGAAGAAATATCAATAACCTCAGATTTGCAGATGACATCACCCTTATGGAAGGAAGTGAAGAGGAACTCAAAAGCCTCTTGCTGAAAGTGAGAGAGGAGAGTGAAAAAGTTGTCTTAAAGCTCAACATTCAGAAAACGAAGATTATGGCATCTGGTCACATCACTTCATCGGAAATAGATGGAGAAATAATGGAAACAGTGTCAGACTTTATTTTTGTGAGCTCCAAAAGCACTACAGATGGTGATTGCAGCCATGAAATTAAAAGAAGCTTACTCATTGGAAGGAAACTTATGACCAACCTAGATAGCATATCAAAAGCAGAGACATTACTTTGCAACAAAGGTCCATCTAGTCAAGGTTATGGTTTTTCCAGTAGTCATGGATGGATGTGAGAGTTGGACTGTGAAGAAGGCTGAGCGCCGAAGAATTGATGCTTTTGAACTGTGGTGCTGGAGAAGACTCTTGAGAGTCCCATGGACTGCAAGGAGATCCAACCAGTCCATTCTAAAGGAGATCGGTCATGGGTGTTCTTTGGAAGGATAATGCTAAAGCTGAAACTCCAGTACTTTGGCTACCTCATGGGAAGAGTTGACTCATTGGGAAAGACTGTGATGCTCGGAGGGATTGGGGGCAGGAGGAGAAGGGGATGACAGAGGATGAGATGGCTGGATGGCATCACCAACTCAATGGATATGAATTTGTGTGAACTCCGGGAGTTGGTGATGGACAAGGAGGCCTGGCGTGCTGCAGTTCATGGATTCACAAAAAGTTGGATATGACTGAGTGACTGAACTGAGTACATTTCCAAAGGAAGAATCTGAGTAGTTTGTTAGATAAATGGACATATGAGTCTGACACTAATGGGAGATAGCAAGACTATAACAATAAATCTGGTAATCATTGAAATATAGATTATTTTAAAACCTTGAGGGTAAATGACATTATGCGTTATGCAATTCATGGAGAAAAGAGCCCAAGGTGAAGCTCAAATACCCTAGAGTTTTGAGACCCCTTTAAGAGAAGCCTTAGCAGTGGGGCTAGGGTACAAAGATAATCAGAATACTCTATTGTCACTAATTCCTGACAATGGAGTTTTTTGTTTGTTTTAAGAAATTGGAAATGATGTTCAATCATATCCTGCTGAGAACAAAATTTAAGTGAATATATAGGATTGACATTTTGCAAGATATAAAATGCTGGTATTTTTATGTTTATTTTTTAATTTTTTAATATAAATTTATTTATTTTAATTGGAGGCTAACTACTTTACAATATTGCATTGGTTTTGCCATACATCAACATGAATCCGCCTCAGGTATACACCTGTTTCCCAACCTGAACCTCCCTCCTTCCTCCCTCTGCGTACCATCCCTCTAGTTCGTCTCAGTGCACCAGCCCCAAGCATCCAGTATCATGCATTGAACCTGGACTGGAGATTCGTTTCATATATGATATTATACATGTTTCAATGCCATTCTCCCAAATCATCCCAACCTCTACCTCTCCCACAGAGTCCAAAAGATTGTTCTATACATCTGTGTCTCTTTTGCTGTCTCACATACAAGGTTAACATTACCATCTTTCTAAATTCCATATATATGCATTAGTATACTGTATTCATGTTTTTCTTTCTGGCTTACTTCACTCTCTATAATAGGCTCTGATTTCATCCACCTCATTAGAACTGATTTAAATGTATCCTTTTTAATGGCTTAGTAATACTCCAGTGTGTATATGCACCACAGCTTTCTTATCCATTCATCTGTTGATGGACATCTAGGTTGCTTCCATATCCTAGCTATTATAAACTGTGCTGCGATGAACATTGGGGTACACGTGTCTCTTTCAATTCTGGTTTCCTTGGTGTGTATGCCCAGCAGTGGGATTGCTGGGTCATAAGGCAGTTCTATTTGCAGTTTTTTAAGGAATCTCCACACTATTCTCCATAGTGGCTGTACTAGTTTGCATTCCCACCAATAGTGTAAGAGGGTTCCCTTTTCTCCACACGCTCTCCAGCATTTATTGCTTGTAGAGTTTTGGATCATAGCCATTCTGACTGACATGAAATGGTACCTCATTGTTTTAAAGAGGAGTCTTATTGGCATGTTAATGAAGAAAGCTATTGTAATGTAAATTTAAGAAAAAATAAAGATAAAAAAATGATAGTATTTACACTCATTTGTTGTATTAACTGTACAGTCTTATGGAAAATAATGGATTTTAGATTAAGTTGCAGCACTTCAGGTTTTTTTAAAAGTAACAACTTAGTGATTAATGGAAAATAATTCTATTTATTCTGTTGATGAAAATATAGAAGTGGCAATGATTTACTACATTTTTCTAATATTAATAAAATAGTGTTCAAATTTTTAAACATCAATCAAATCCCCATTTTAAAATCTAATTGTAATAAAGCTTATATTTGAGCCACTTAAATAGTATAAAACAGAAATATAATTTAGAAGACTTTTTATAATATTTAATTTCATTTTCATAAATATTTATTTATTTACTGATAATATGTTTTTCAAGACTCAGTAGTTCAGCTATATTATTAATATTTTAGCACAATCTTTTTTGTAATAAAAATATATGCATGTGAGTATCTTTGTTTGGAGACAGACAGACTTACACAGACTAGACAAAGAAGAGGAAATGAGCTTTGCAGAGGGATGAAAAATTTTAATAGCATAAATGCATCAGCTATATGAAGACATTGCTATTGAACTATAATTTAAACAAGAAGATATTTTTATTTGTCCTTCCAGACTAAATATATTTTTATTTGTCCTTCCAGACTAACTTTCAAATATGTTTTTGGACATGCTTTGTTATATCAAATGCCAGTTAGGAGTGTTGTAGACCATTTTATACACCATTTTTAGAAGGGATGAGCTTAAAGTACAAATGCATACTAAATATAAATGAATATAAGTATTTCTTAGATTAGTAAGAAAGATTAAATATTATCACATTCAACAGTTCAATGAAGGCACATGGAATTTTAAATATATAGTTTTTCAAATAGAATTATATGTTATAAAATTTGGTTTTGTATTACTCAGAAAGGTATGCTTGTTGTTTGAAATTTCCTACTGCTAATTGGGTGTAAATCCAGATGAGTGTATGCTCAGCAGTAGATTCTTAGAGTGAAGACTACTTAGAAGAGAAAATATTTCTCCTTGGTATTACTGAACACTTCTGTTAGCATAACATTTTGTATCACTATACTGAAAGATCCCCTTACTTCCAGGTGCTAATAGTTGTGATAAATTAATGAAGAACAAAGAAAACTCCGTAACACCACACATTATCCCTCACTGAAATTTCATGATGACAGGATTAAATGAGAGCTTTTACACTAAGCCAGCGCTGAAGGAGAGAGGAAAGGGGAAAGCTATGTGAAATCCTTAAATTCACTAATAAAATTTTCTTTAAGCTTATGCATTAATGAAGAATTCAAACTTTATGTGAAAGGAAGGAGAATTCAACGTCTCCTTTCATGAAAACATCTGAACACAGAAACAGTTGGAGAAAACAAAGGATCAAAACAAAACTTTTCAAACTAAAAATATTGAGCTATATAGTTGAAAAATAGAACCCTCCAATTCCAGAGAACATAGTTAGCGTGTTATAATGAATAGAAAAATAATGATGCAAAATAAAACCAATGGTTACATTTACTTTATAAACATTGAATAGATAAGTAAAATATTAGAGATGTTTTCAGGAAAAATATTCAAAGTCTTTATACATTTTATACGTCTCCAACAGTGTATTGAAAAGGATAAATCAAAATAAGAAATTAAAATCTGGACTTTACTATATTAATTGTAGCTATCATTTGGTTAACTTTGCATAATCCCATTATATCTTTATAAGTATAATATTGTAAAGCCTTAACCAGTTTTTCAAAGCAAGTTTTTGGCCCCCATTTAACAAAATGGAAAAAGACTGAAAGTTGTTCGATAATGCCTTAAATATATTTTAGTCATTTCCACTTCAAGACATATAGTTTATCTTATCCCCAATCAAAATCTCTCATAGGCACACACTGACTTTTTAAAATTTATTAACTACTTGTTTGGAGTTTATATCTAAATTCAATACTGTCTGATTTAACTATGTAGACAAGATTTGCTTTTATTTCACAGAATATGCTGCATAAATAAAATCAATTGATTGTTTATTGAATGTTACAATGACAATGTTTTAAGTGCATAGTAAGTGCTTTTGTTCTTGACTTTTAAAAATACATTAACAGGTCATAGTGAAGGTAAGACTCTCCTCAAGATGTGGCAAGTAGAATGTTCTCTTAGGTTTGGGAATTAGAATACTTTAATATTGAGGTTTTTTTTTCTGTATATGTTACATTATGCTATATCAAATATATATTTTACATAGGAGAAATGTGATATCAAGTATATGACTAATGGGTACATTAAAAGAAAATGATAAGTACATTTTTAAAAATGTATTTTTCATTTAAATACTAGATATTTATATCTGTATAAAATATAGTTCAGTTATCAAAGTATGTTTCTGTTAAAGCTGGCCATAACAATCTCTTTGCACAAAGTGCATTTTTCATTAAATTGAAAATAATAGCACATATTGTTTTAAAAGATGTGATTTATGTGTAATATGTGAGTTATATAATTTATGTAACATAAAAATATTTATATAATTGGCCCCTTTTGACAGACATTTTCTGGACCAGATGAATAAATTCATAAATTATCCCCTTATTGCCATTAAGCTTGTCATTTCTGCTCTTTTCTCCAAATGACAGAGGCACTGATATTTTATAAAAGCAAATTTATTCTTGTTGTTCTCTAGCTTAATTTCACTCACTCTATCCCTATTAAATTTAGAACGCATTTCAACATGCCTAGCAGACATAAGCTCTTGCTTCATCTTGACTTAATTTCATTGTACTCTCTGCTTCATTCATTAGTCTCTAGCTACCTCAGTCTCTTGTCTCTACGGGCCTTTATTGCTACAAGAATTTTTTATATCCTTTCTCTATAGTTTGAATACTCATTCACCTTTCCTTTACCTTGCAGGCATCAGATATAATATCACTTATTTCAAATTAGACTAGTGTTCTACTCTTCGATGCTTCTATAGATTTATTTTCTTTATTATAATTTGAACATATTTTTTTCAAAAAATATGTTTTCTGTAAATGTCAGAATAGAAATGTGGTTACCAGGACTTGGTGGGTGGGAGACCTGGCTATATGTTGTTTAAGAGCACAGAATTGCAACCAGTAGATAAATAAATGTAGTAATTATATACAACATTGCAGTATTATAAACTTCAAAGTTGCTAAGAGACTAGACCTATATTGTTCACATCACAGAAAGGAAACAGTTATGTGAGATGATAGAGATATTAGTTAACCCTATGGTGGTAATTAGGCTTCCCTGGTAGCTCAGCTGGTGAAGAATCCAGCTGCAATGCAGGAGACTCTGGTTCAATTCCTGGGTTGGGAATATCCCCTGGAGAAGGGAGAGGCTACCCACTTCAGTATTCTTAGGCCTGCCTGGTGGCTCAGATGGTAAAGAATTCACCTTCAATGAGAGTGACCTGGGTTTAATTCCTGGGTTGGGAACATCTCCTGATGGAGGACAACCCACTCCAGTATTCTTGCTTGGAGAATCCCATGGACAGAGGAGCCTGGTGGGCTACAGTCCCTAGGGTCACGAAGAGTTGGAAATGACTTAGCAACTAAGCACAGCACATGGTGGTAATCATAGTGCAATATACAAATGTATCAAATCAGCATTTTGTAAATCTAAACTTACACAATTTTCAATTTTTTTTTTAAATTTGTATTTTTTCCTTATTTTGCTTTACAATACTGCATTGGTTTTTCCATACATTGACACGAATCAGCCACGGATGTACATGAGTTTCCAATCTTATTTTTTAAAATCATGGTTTTCTTTGTTTCGTGTAGTCCTTTTATTTATATTATTATTTTTGGAATGCTCTAGCAGCTATTTCAATACTCAAAATGATAAAATGCAGTTCTCAAAGCCTGAAAAGCATGTGGGCAAGCATCAGTATAATTTTTGCTAGATTTCTCTCTCAAATACTGGTGCAAAGAATTACAGTGAGTATGTAATGAAAATAGCTTAAAATCCAATTAAAGATTTTCTCCATGATGAAAAAATTGAATTAAATTGTATTTGCTTTTAAAACACAAAGATAAACTAAATTTTTATTTTTGGCATCTCTATACAATGGGAGAAATTAGCACACACAAAAAAGAGCATTATTTTCTAGGTCACTTTTTTTAAATGATATAATTTATCAGGTAGTAAAACAGTACCTTGTAGGGAAAAGTAGAGTTGACATAGCAGTATTCTATAGGCATTACAGCCTTTGGAAAATTGTCTAATTTAAAAGTAAGATATTTTGGCTATGGTTGATTAAGCTATTTAAACTATCTTTCCTATTATATGCTGCTGTCTTTACATAATCTGAAACAAAATACATAAAACAAATATAAATTTTTATCTCCTGATATATCGTTGTGTATATTTTTATAGTTTAAAATGCACATTATTGTGGTTTTTAAGCTAATTCTACTCTGGATTGAAGATGAGTATTTTAAGAAGTTAGTTATTTCTATCTTTTGTAGTAGATTGATTCATATCACACACACACACACACACACACACACACGGCACTCCTTGGACTTATTGTTCTGATTACATTTTAGAATTAGATTTTACAATATATTTAATGCATATTTATTTGACTTATGGAGTGGATTATAAAGATTATAAAGGGTTTATACATAACCTTTTTTTACCTCATTGGTCCCACATTATTGTGACTAATACAATGTTTATAGTTAGTATTTTCAATTCATGGATGGAAATTATGTTTCTGTGTTCATCAGTTCAAATAAACATGTTTGATAACCAGAATTGCCAGTTCCAAAAATCATATCTTCTTCATTCCAGTGACTTTATTAACATGGGGAAAATCCTTAAGTCTATAGCAATAGATAAGATATGCCATATTCATTTTTGTGCACTCTTATTCAGAGGGTCTGTTGTTGTTGTGCCTTTCAATCACACAGTGCCTCCTGCTGTGCTTCCATCCTAATTAATACAGTCCATGGATCTGTAAATCTCTTAGGAATTTCCTAACCTCGAATACAACTTTAGGTCACTAGGACAGAAATTTAAAAAACCTTAATGCAATTAATGTGGCTTTATTTTGCATTGTATGTTATGCTAAACTTTAATCTGGGTTCCCAAAGATTTGTAGTTGTTTATCTATATTTTGGGAGGCAAGCAAGGCAAAATGCCTTTCTGTGGGATGAGTCACTTCAAGGAGTATGACTAGAGACAGCGTATTAGCATTGCTTGACAAAGCACCTGATTATTACAAGCACTGAAAGGGACAAGAAATTGTATTTGAGTGAAAGGGAAAGAGGAGGCAGAAGAGGAAAATCATCAGTGCAAACCATAACAACCAGAAAATTGGATGAAAAGAATGAAGTCAAAGTTGTAGGAGGAATACCAAATGCAAGCATAGCCTGCTGCTCTACTTATCAGCTGCATACAGGCCAAGCTCCTCTAGAAAATCCAATTTGATTAGAGGAAGTGACCAAAAAGATAGAGCCAGGCAAATGATCCGATGTGCTCTGTAACAAAACATACCAGAGAAGCAGCTTTCCACAGTTTGAACCATTTCCCACTAGGCTTTGTCATGAGAAACCACCCACTTCAAAAAGGCACAAAGAATCCTTAATTTGTTTAGAGTTATTATATATATATATATATATATATATATATATATATATATATATTCAAAATTTATGGGAAAAGGTATAGACCATTGAAACAGTGAATTCACATTCTTTTAAGTAGTAAAATTCTAAAACCTGTAGCATTTGTTCTAAAGTATCTGAAAATATGTTCTTGATCATTTTAAGAGAGTAAAACCTAATTAAGGAAAATGAAAACAAAACAGTTTGGCAGCAATTACATCAGAAGAAGATTCAAAAGTGCAAGTAGACTATAGGGACCATCAGACGCATACCAAGCCACTTCAGCTGTGTTCAACTCTTTGTGACCCCAGCAACTATAACCTGCCAGGCTCCTCTGTCCATGGGATTCTCCAAGCAGGAATACTGGAGTGGGTTGCCATTCCCTTCTCCAGATCATCTTTCCCAGCCAGGGACAGAATGAAAGGTCTCATGTCTCTTGTATTGGCAGGCGGGTTTTTTACCACTAGCACCACCTGGGACACCCTTGGAATCATATGGACTGTAGGGTAGCATAATTCTGAAAGACAAGTGCTATACTGATGGGAATGTGCTATAGCAACAATCCATAATGGAATTACCCACGTTGAAGGACATGCAAGAAACTCAGTCCCTATCATCTTGAACATAAAAAATGAGGTACAACTAAACATGAAAAATCCAGGCTTAAAGAAATATAAGTTTGCATCAAAGTAGTAATTAACATGGACTTCCCCGGTGTCTCAGATGGTAGAATATGCCTTCAATGTGGGAGACCAGGGTTTGATTCCTGGGTCAGAAAGATCTGCTGGAGAAGAGAATGGCTACACACTCCAGTATTCTTGGGGCTTCCCAGGTGGCTCAGCAGTAAAGAAACAGCCTGTCAATACAGGAGAAATGGGTTCAAAACCTGGGTTGGGAAGATACCCTGGAGAAGAAAATGACAACCCAATCCAATATTGTTGCCTGGGAAATCCCTTGGACAGAGGAGCCTAGTGGGCTCTAGTCCATGGGAACACAAAGAGTCAGACATGACTCAATGACTAAACAACAACAGTAGTTAACATAATACAGTAAGCTCCAAAATTGGTCATGGAATCATAGAATCACCAAATTGCCAAATTTCAAATTAAGTTTATCTAGAGATAAGGTGCTGGGTTAATATAACTCTTGGGATCTTGAAATAGACTGGTATGTGTGCATTGCATAAATTTTTTTATCTCTAATTTTGTTTGGAAACAAAGAATTTGTGCTGTGGAGTCACAGTTCAGTCTTTATATATTTACATGCAAACCAGAATGATTTTCCTTTACCCCAGTTTCTTTCAATTCTAAATTTGTTCACACTTTCTGTATTTGGTTTATAACTACCTGAATGTTGCTTCTATGGTTGTTGGTTGCCTATGTGCACAGTAGAAATTAATTGCATCATAGTTGTTTAAAAGTACTGCAGCATTAAGAATTTGTGAAAGTATTTTCAGGTTTAATACTGTGAAAAATGATCTATTGGCTAAATCTATATTTAAGCCTTTGTTGTCTTTATGCTGAAATAGATCAATTTTTCAGTTTGATGGAAAAATGCACTAACTATCCTCTAAGTATCATTTTCTAATGTGTATGAATTGATATTCTGACAATTTTCCTTTATAGCAATCATATATGGTTTTTACGGTTTCTTTCATCTATATTTCTACTTACAGTCTTATTTCACATGCGGGAACATGCAAAACCACTGAATTTCTTCCCATATAATCTTCCCAATCCAGGGATCAAACCCAGGTCTTCTGCATTGCAGATTTATTACTGTTTGAGCCACTAGGGAAGCTCTAATGGAAGTATAATTATTTATAATTTCTAGTGCAATACATTCCCAAAATACTTGAAGTGGTTAGATAGATAAAAAACTTAGGTGTTAGTTTGTTGCTGTTGTTGTTGTTAAGTTGCCCATTTGTGCTTGACTGTGTGACCCCATGGACTGCAATATGCCAGGCCTCACAGTCCATCACCATCTCCAAGAGTTTGCCCAAGTTCATGTTCACTGCATCAGTGATGCCATCCAACCATCCCATCCTCTGAAACCATCTTCTCCTTCTGCCCTTGGTCTTTCCCAGTATCAGGGACTTTCCCAATGAGTTAACTGTGAGCATCAGATGATCAAAATACTGGAGCTTCAGCTTCAGCATCAATCCTTCCAGTGAATATTCAAGGTTGATCTCCCTTAAGATCGACTGATTTGATCTCCTTGCTGTCCAAGGGACTTTAAGGCGTCTTCAGCACCACAGTGGGAAGGCATCAATTCTTTGGTGTTCTGCCTTCTTTATGGCCCAGCTCGCACAACTGTATGTGACCACTGGGAAGACCATACCTTGACTATACAGACCTATGTTGGCAGAATAATGTCTCTGCTTTTCAACACACTATCTAGGTTTGTCATTGCTTTCCTGCCAAGAAGCAGTCACCTGATTTCATGGCTTCGGTCACTGTCTGCAGGTGTTGGTTTACATGGAGTCTTTTCAAGTTGTTTCAAAATATTTAGAAAAAATGATTTCATGTATATTATCTAACCTACTCTTATTTATTTGGTGCTATTCCATGATAATCACAGTTTGAAGGTCTGGAATGAATTTCTGAACAAGACAGACAGTTCTCTCCTCCTAGAATGCTGTCATCCTTCTTAAAAGAAGGGACAAAAAAATTGAGTAGCTGTTCAAATACCCTATTGAAAGATTTCAGTTTGTGGTTCATATTCTGCATATAACATATGGTAAAATGTGGTAAGACATAAATGACAAATGCAGGTTGCTCTGCAGTGGGAGAGAGCTCTTACAAGATCACACACATATCAAGGTATAAATAATAAAAAAATAAAATATAGCCATAAAAATATGAGAGAGGGCATTTCAAGAAGAAATATCGGGTTGGCCAAAGAGTTCATTTGTGTTTTTCTGTGACCTCTTATCGAATGAACTTTTTGTCCAACCCAACAGTCAGCACATTTTGTGGCCAATATGCCAAGTTTTCTCCAAATATCAAATCTACCTTTTTCCAAAGAATTCCTTACAAGGTATAAAGTGAAGTGGCTCAGTCATGTCTGACTCTTTTCGACCCCATGGACTGTAGCCTGCCAGGTTTCTCTGCCCATGGGATTTTTCAGGCCAGAATATTGGAGTGGGTTGCCATTTCCTTCTCCAGGGGATCTCCCCAACTCAGGGATCGAACCTAGGTCTCCTGAGCTGCAGGCAGGTGCTTTACCATCTGAGCCACCAGGGAAGCCCTTACAGGTATATTCCTGAGTGATATTTACATATCCACATTTCATTCTCCATCTCAATATGGGCCAAATATATGTGAACAGAAATGGTATGCAGTTGATGCCTAGGAAAAGTCCTCATAAACAATCAGCTAGTGGCCTTGCCTTACATTTATCTCTTCCAGTTATCTTTTTGACAAAAAGACAGGAGATATATGAAATTAAATTATAACTACCAAGTTGTACCATGAAGTTGAGGGTCTATATCCAGGTGGTAGGAGTTGATCATTTTATCATGAGGACCATGAGAATTTCATGAAATACAAGGCATCTTGTCAGGTACAGCCTGGTCACCAAGGGAGTATTGCAGGAAAAGAGAAGGGCCATGATTATCTCAGACTTTTTTTTACCAGCAGATTCCTAGTTTATTGTTACATATAGGATTGTTCAAGTATAACAGAGAAAATAATTAAAATAATTTTGCAATGAAAAGAATAAACTAAAAAATATATATTATTTGGAAAAATTACCAGACACTGTATTTCTGAATAAATCACAGACAATGTGTCATTGGACCTACTTTCCATGTGTCAACAGAGAACTCTTGCAGTTCAGAATAGATGGTACTCTCATTAAACCTTTTAAAATTACAGTTAATTTATAATATTACATTAGTTTCAGTTATACAACACAGTGGTTCAGTATTTTTATGGATCATACACCATTTGAAGTTATTTATAAACTATTGGCTATAATCTCACTGTTATACAATACATCTTTGTTTCTTAGTTTATACATAGGAGTAGGGATTTAAGAGGTAAATGTTATTATTTTGTCCCCATCCCTTCCCCACTGGTAACTATTAGTTTGTTCTCTGTATCTGTGAGTCTGCTTCTATTTTGTTATATTCATTTCTTTTACTTTTCAGATTCCACTTATAAGTGATAAAATGAAGTATTTGTCTTTGTCTTATTTCAATAATAAAACCCTCCATCCATATTGTTGCAAATGGTAAGACTGAAATATTTTTATGGTTGAATAATATTCTATTCTCTATATAGATCAACAATACTTTTTATTCATCTGTTGCTGGACACTTTAAGTTGCTTCTATTTCTTGGCTATTGTAAATAGTGCTGCAATAAAAACTGGGGTGCATGAATCTTTTCAAATTAGTGTTTTTCATTTTCTCTTGATATATACCAATAAGTTGAATTGCTAGAAAATATTATAGCTCCATTTACATTCCCACCAACATTGTAAGAATGTTCCCTTTTCTTCATATCTTCATCAGTGTTTGCTGTCTGATCTCTTTGACAATAACCACTCTGACAGGTGGGAGGTGATAGTTCCTAAATTGGAGAGAGAGGATCTATAAATAGAATTTTATTAGATTTCAGAGTATAATTTTATGACTAGCTTGCAATGAAACTAGTCTGTTGTGGGAGTAGATGATAGTGATGACATAGTTAATATAGAAAGAACTGACATTTATTGATCACTGAAAATGTTATGAGAATATTCATATATTTCATGATGAATCAAACATTCTGATGTATATCTCATTTAACCCATGTGTAGCCAAAATAGTTTAAAACAATTTAAGCAAATTTCTGAAAGTAAAAGATTAGGGTAACCTGAAAAAAAACTGGAACTGTTTCGCATGATTTATTATATACTACATATTGATTCCTGGGTCAGAAAATCCCCTGGAGGAGATCATGGCAATCCACTCCAGTCTTCTTGCCTGGAGAAGCCCATGGACAAAGGAGGCTGGCGAGCTATACGATCCATGGAGTTGCAGAGTCAGATAGGACTGAAGTGACTGAGCACGCCAGCACACCTATCTATATACGATTAACCACAAAATGGTAGTAACCCAGTTCTTTTTTGAGACAATCCAGCTAGTCTCAGTTTAAAAAAAAAAATCACAGTAGTGAAGAATAATCACTAGTTAGAGAAAAAAAATCACTAGCTAGTCAAAGATATACGTGGATATTAAAGAATTATGTATATGTGCTTGGTCGTGGGTGACTTTTTGCAGCACCATGGAGTGTAGCCCACCAGGCTCCACTGTCCATGAGATTTTCCAGGCAAGAATAATGGAGTGGATGGATTGCCTTTCCTCCTCCAGGGGATCTTCCCGACCCAGAGACTGAACTCACGTCTCCTGCATTGGCATGTGAATTCCTGACCACTGAAAGAATTATAACATATAACAAATTAAAATAAATTGCATAACTGTGATACTAATCACCTACCATGAAACAATATTCCAATGTGAAATATATATCTTTTTAAATTTCAACAGCCCAAAATTTTATCTATAAAATTCAGAAGTAATATGTTTATTATTGTAAGATTAACATTAATTGTAAGATTAAATGAAATATTAAATATACATAAGATTCTGACAAATATTAAGTATCAATCAATGTTAACTTTATGCAAATAATAAATTATAGACACATACTATTTTAGTTTACTCAAATAATAAAGGCATAATCATGAAATCAGAACAATTTTCCATTACTAAAATCACTAAGCTCATCATATATTTTATATTTATGCAAAAAAAAGTTCCATTACTTGTGGTTATGTTAAAAAATGTTTACTGCAATGTTAAACACATGATCCAGCAACCCCACTTGGGCAAATATTCAGAAAAAAATATGATATATATCAAAGGATATATGCACCCCAACATTCATTGCAACACTATTTATGATAGGCAAGCCATGGAAGCAATCTAAATGCCTATCAATAGAGAAACGGATAAAGATGTTGTAGATATATACAATGAAATACTATTCAGCCATTAATAAAAGTGAAATAATGCCATCTGTAGCAATTTGGAGACAGGTGGGGAGGAGGAAAAAATTAGGAGTCTGGGATGGACATGTACACGCTGCTGTATTTAAAATAGATTACCAACAAGGAAGGACTTGCTGCATAGCTCAGGGGATTCTGCTCAATATTCTGTAATAAATAGAAAAATAATTTTAAAAAAGAAGAGATACATGTATAACTGAATCATTTTGCTGTACACTTGAAACAAAACATTGCTAATCACCTATACTCCTATGTAAAATAAAATTTAAAATATTTAAAATATAAAATTTGATAACCTAAAAAAGGCAAAATGTGTGTAATAGATTGTATCTGATCTGGTTATACAAACAGGGTAAGATTTCTTTTGTTCTTTGTAATCTCTTTAGCAGATTACCTGTGATTCACTTTATAAGGGATAAAGCTGTTTTATGCTTTTTAAAAATTTATGGATAGGTGTACTGTCAGGATAGCAGTATACTTTTAATTATATTTCTCCAACAACTGAACTATGAGAACGGGATTAATTTGACAGTTTCTCAACTGAGTCGACAACACAGTTGAGTCCACAGCTGAGGTTCTTGTGGTAACACAAATATAAGGTAAAAGTCTTACTTCTGGCTCTCTTCTCTTTTAGTATGAAAGTGGAAGTGTTAGTCACTCAGCCACATCTGACTCTTGAGACCCTGTGGACTGCAGCCCATCAGGCTCTTCTGCCCATGGGATTCTACAGGCAAGAAGACTGGAGTGGGTTGCCATTTCCTTCTCCAGGGGATCTTCCCAACCCAGGGATTGAATCTGGGTCTCCCGCACTGTAAGCAGATTCTTTACCATCTGAGCCACCAGGAGGCCCTTTAGTACAGAACCAGACAAAACATCCTCTACAAGTTCAAGATGTTATGGTGGAGTAGGCATTGATAATACAAGTTCTTACATCTTGTAAAGATCACTGCTAGGTTTTTTTCGTTTTTTTTTTTTTTTTTCTTTGATGGTATAAAAATTTGGTAAGCCAGGAATGTATTCTGCAAGTCTTTTTCATAAGTGACTTATATCTCTCTATCATATTTGAAACAGGTTTAAATATATGAATCCAATCTTGCAGTAAGCCAGAGGATGGTGTCTCAGATTTGGATAAATAAGGTATTTATAGGTAACCAGTCACAAGCAAATGGTTGTTATTTGTGGAGTGAGTATCATCTTAAGAGGAAAGTTTAAAAATAGCCAGAAGAAAATACTAAGAGAAAAACTGAAGGGGGAAATGTGATCATTTATGTTACTTTCTTGCTCACAGAACCCTTTTTTTTTTTTTTTCTACTGTTCCCTCCCTCTTTCATCTTCCTGCATCTCTTAGTCCCTCCATTCCCCAAAATCAACTCCTGGGAAGAGGGAGACAATGATCTTTCAGATGTATGGCCCCTTCATGTGTGCATTTCCTTACAAAAAGAGACAGGTGCACCATATCTTTAGCTGGTAATGAACCACTTTCTCTGAGGACCCAAGTTGTGAATCTCATGACCTAACCGGGATCTCTCCATGTTTTACCCTGGATTTAACATTTATCATCCACATACCATGTGGCTAGGAAGCAGGAATCACAGAGATATGATTAGAGGATAACTGAGAACTTGACTGGGAGGCTGTGTCCCTACAATTTAACCAGTCATTGTGGTTGGCACTTGGAGAAGGCAAACAGAAATATTAGGTGGAAATACCAACCCAGAGAGGGGGAAAAAGCCTTAAATTTTCTATGTTTTTATCTCAATAGGAGGAAAATCAGCCCTTCTTATTCAGACTGCCAGTGGAGCTGTTGCCAGTGCCAAGCTACCCAGCCCTCCTATGTAATTCACCTGCCATCCACCTGCTCTTATTACTCATTTATTTTTTTTCTTCTTCCCTGTGTTCTTTTGTCAACTATTCAAGCTCACATGAGGAAAAAGAGAGTAAAATGGCAAAGATGGACTATTACTTAAAATCTTAGCAGCAGCTACTTAGTTTAGGGACAACATAGAGATAAGAAGAAATAAAATAATTTTTAAAATACAGTGTCAGCTTCTGAGTTTGAGCTATTTATTCTCAATATAACCCTTTTCCTGCACATCCTTTGAAGGGAACTAGAGAAGAAAAAAAACACTGTATTACTGCCAGAGGCTGGGACAATGGAAGATGGATTGGAGAAAGAGACTTCAAGAAACACAGAAATGGCAGCAACAGGGATTCAGGAAATCCCAGAAGGACAAAATCCTCTTCTAGGGAATAACTAGCAAATGGCTTAACATTGATGGATTGAAGGAAATCTCTGAGGCAGTGACTGGTGAAATATGTTTCAACATGTTTCCTCTATGCTATCTCACACCTTGCCATTCCTAGTACATACCTATGCTATTTATTCCATACCAGTCTCTTACTTTTGATCTGATGATACATCAGTATCAGTTGTTGGTATTTTTAGTCAGCTTTTCACTTTTCTCTTTATTCTTTTTCAGTATTTTTCATACAAATATTTCCTTTTAACTAAGGAACATAGTTTTCCCTCCCAATCACCTGTAAACTGATTTAGAAGACAATGGCTAGGCAAATTAGGCCTCAGTATTCTATATGCTGGATAGAATAATTATGGAGACCCCTGGGGGAATAAAAGGCATCTTATCTGACTACTTTGTCCTTTCTGAAAGAAAAGGGGGTAAGGCAGTGGCATTCTCACAGTATGTTGGAAAAACACCCTCAATGGCAACAAATAAATGTATCAGTTTAGGCTCTGAAGTTAATGATACTTGTTTAATTTGACATGTAAAACAAATATATCTAACAAAACAATAAGCCACGGCCAAGTGTAAAACAATATCCTTTGTCAACTCTCAATTAGAATTAAAGCAGTTACACCAGAATTAGAAAAAGAGGGATAGATAAAATGGGAAGTCACTGAATACTTCCATATGTTCAGTAAAGAGGAAGGTAAATTTGATCAAGGTGGTAACCCCTCTAGCAAACAAATTGCTGTTTAAATAACCATACTGTAGTTCCTAACCCTGCAACTATTTTTATTTTGGTACCATCATCTACAAAACTTTTCTCTATAGTTGATCTACATTCTGCTTTTATCTTCTTATTCCTCTTATGAATGACTCTTAAAGTTTGGTTGATGTTTGCTTATAAATGAGTCCAGAATTTATGGCAAAGAAGTTTGCCGGATTTCATGTTTCTTATTTTCTCTTGTTATTTACAGGAAAACTTGAGGAAAGCTGTCCCACCTGAGAGATTTATGAATTATTCACAATGTAGATGATTTGTTGGTACCCTTGGAAACTAAATAGCAATGCAAAACTGATGCTTGGACTTGGCTAACTACCCTTGCTTCACAGGAGCAAAGGATGTCAGTAGACAAACTACAGTACTTCTGGAATGAAGTAAAGTATTTAGGGCATCTGTTGTCAGCTAAAGCCAACAAGTGCTACAATCTACAAGTCAGATATTCTACAGTAGGTGTTTCTAAAAAGCCAAAGAAGTATGCAAACAAACCCCAAATAGACAATTTAGGGACAAGCAGGGTATTATAGAGATTGGGTCCCAGCTTTAGTGAATGCTAGAAAACCACAACGGAGCAGTTATGTGGCAATATTCTAATTGTCTGGGTTAGTTTCTAGAAGCTAAAGAGACTCTGAACCACTGAAGTGGGCTATAGTCTCTCAGTTTTAGAGATTCTAGATTTCGAGAAGCCTTTCCACTTGTTTTGTTATGAAGATAAAGTTGCTGCTAGTGAAATTATAACTTAAAACTTGTTAGCAGACTAGAGATAAATAACATATTTCTCCATTCATCTGCAAGTGTGGGTACATGGAATGTCTGAACACCTCCAATAAGATAAATGAAACCACACTTTTGAGTTACCATGGGCTACTGAGCTATCTTGGGTTACCTGACAGCTATCTTACAGGTACACAGGATCTAGCATTCAATGCACTATCAAGCTTATTATTAATGAGTGCTGTTTTCTATTTATGATATTTACTTAGGGAACATTCCCCAAATTCCCTAAATCTTACTTAAAAAAATCACATCCTGAGGAAATAGAAGATGATGATCATCACAGGGATAATAGAGGATATTAGACCCTGATTAGAATGTCTGATATTCCTGTTCCAAATACACATGTGATTATATGACGTTAGTATGAGAGAGTATTACACACATAAGTACATGTGTATGTATCTTTGGTTTAACGCAATAGGGGACATTTGGAAAAGTAGGGAGTTCTTGATTTTGATGAGAAACAAAATGTCACTTGGAAAATTCATGGTCAGTTTGTAGAGGTTTTACAACTAATTTCCTGCTTAGATATTAGTAATCCATTGTAGAGCTTAATAAAGGCAAAACAACAAAAATTTTTAAGGCAGTGATTTTTTGGACAAAGTTGTAAGAAAAAAAAAAAAACACAGTTAAAACATGACAGACTCCAAACTCAGAAGACCCGTTTTTAATAAGACATTTTCAAAGAATAGATACATGTATATCTATCACTTTGCTGTACACCTGAAACTAATGCAGCATTGTTGCTCAACTTTACTCCAAAATAAAGTAAAAATTAAAAAAAATCAAGTAGTCTTAACTATCTGGAATTGGAAATGTAGATAGCTAATACAGTGTTGTCATCAACTCAAAAGTGAATTTTGAATTTGAATAAATCTTGATATCTTGTATAATTCTCTGCAATAAACCCTCAGTGAATGAAGAAACAATTCTGAATGGCATAGAATAGTTTTATGAAAGTGCTGGAGGCAGAAGTTAAACTCAAAAGTACAAATGATAGAAAGTCTTATTGAAATTAAATCATTCAGGTATATTGGAACTTGGTGATTTTTGTATTATGATTACCATTGTAAACTGCTCAAAATTTTTCTAGGAATAAAAATCTGAGTTGTGCCTGATGGGAAAAAAAAAAAGAAAGAAAGAAATGTTCATTCATTTTAAAAAGATACCACAAGGGAATTACCTGTATTTAGGAAAATAAAAGAAACTCAATGAGTAATGGGAATTATCTTATGAAGCAATTCCTATATCAGTCTTTATTTGCTTTGTTAAAATTGTTGTCACAATAAAGCCAGAGTAACTAGACTCTCCTGTACAAGATGAACTATGGAATGAAGATCATGACATTGTACAGGAGACAGGGATCAAGACCATCCCCATGTAAAAGAAATGCATAAAAGCAAAATGGCTGTCTGGGGAGGCCTTACAAATAGCTGTGAAAAAAAGAGAGGAGAAAAGCAAAGGAGAAAAGGACAGATATAAGCATCTGAATGCAGAGTTCCAAAGAATAGCAGGAAGAGATAAGAAAGCCTTCTTCAGCAATCAGTGCAGAGAAACAGAGGAAAAGAACAGAATGGGAGAGACTAGAGATCTCTTCAAGAAAATTAGAGATACCAAGGGAACATTTCATGCAAAGATGGGCTTGATAAAGGACAGAAATGGTATGGACCTAACAGAAGCAGAAGATATTAAGAAGTGGCAAGAATACACGGAAGAACTGTACAAAAAAGATCTTCATGACCCAGATAATCATGACGATGTGATCACTAATGTAGAGCCAGACATCTTGGAAAGTGAAGTTAAGTTGGCCTTAGAAAGCATCACTAGGAATAAAGCTAGTGGACGTGATGGAATTCCAGTGGAGCTGTTTCAAATCCTGAAAGATGATGCTGTGAAAGTGTTGCACTCAATATGCCAGCAAATTTGGAAAACTCAGCAGTGGCCACAGGACTGGAAAAGGTCAGTTTTCATTCCAATTCCAAAGAAAGGCAATGCCAAAGAATGCTCAAAGTACCACACAATTGCACTCATCTCACATGCTAGTAAAGCAATGCTCAAAATTCTCCAAGCCAGGCTTCAGGAATACGTGAACCAGGACCTCCCTGATGTTCAAGCTGGTTTTAGAAAAGGCAGAGGAACCAGAGATCAAATTGCCAACATCTGCTGGATCATGGAAAAAGCAAGAGAATTCCAGAAAAAAACATCTATTTCTGCCTTATTGACTATGCCAAAGCCTTTGATGTGTGGATCACAATAAACTGTGGAAAATTCTGAGAGAGGGGAACAACTGACCACCTAATCTGCCTCTTGAGAAATCTGTATGCAGGTGAGGAAGCAACAGTTAGAACTGGACATGGAACAACAGACTGGTTCCAAATAGGAAAAGGAGTCCATCAAGGCTATATATTGTCATCCTGCTTATTTATCTTATATACAGAGTACATCATGAGAAATGCTGGAATGGAAGAAACACAAGCTGGAATCAAGATTTCCGGGAGAAATATCAATAACCTCAGATATGCAGATGACGTCACCCTTATTGCAGAAAGTGAAGAGGAGCTAAAAAGCCTCTTGATGAAAGTGAAAGAGGAGAGCAAAAAAGTTGGCTTAAAGCTCAACATTCAGAAAATGAAGATCATGGCATCTGGTCCTATCACTTCATGGGAAATAGATGGGGAAACAGTAGAAACAGACTTTATTTGGGGGGGCTCCTAAATCACTGCAGATGGTGATTGCAGCCATGAAGTTAAAAGACACTTACTCCTTGGAAGAAAAGTTATGACCAACATAGATAGTATATTCAAAAGCAGAGGCATTATTTTGCCAACTAAGGTCCGTCTAGTCAATGCTATGGTTTTTCCAGTAGTCATGCATGGATGTGAGAGTTGGACTGTGAAGAAGGCTGAGCGCTGAAGAATTGATGCTTTTGAACTGTGGTGTTGGAGAAGACTCTTGAGAGTCCCTTTGACTGCAAGGAGATCCAACCAGTCCATTCTGAAGAATATCAACCCTGGAATTTCTTTGGAAGGACTGATGCTAAAGCTGAAACTACATTACTTTGGCCACCTCATGCGAAGAGTTGACTCATTGGAAAGGACTCTGTTGCTGAGAGGGATTGGGGGCAGGAGAAGAAGGGGACAACCGAGGATGAGATGGCTGGATGGCATCATGCACTCGATGGACATGAGTCTGAGTGAACTCCGGGAGATGGTGATGGACAGGGAGGCCTGGCATGCTGCGATTCATGGGGTCACAAAGAGTCGGACACGACTGAGTGACTGAACAGAACTGAACTGAACTAGACTCTGGGTGTGTTCAGTTGTTCAGTCTTATCTGCCATTTTTGAGACCCTAAGGACTCTAGCCCGCCAGGCTCCTCTATCCATGGAATTTTCCAGGGAAGAATACTGGAGTTGGTTGCCATTTCCTATACCAAGATATCTTCCCAACCCAGGGATTGAACCCAGATCTCGTGTTTCCTTCACTGGCAAGAGGATTCTTTACCACTGTGGCACCCAGGAAGCCCCTACCATAAAGATGAAATTATTCAAAACTTATTAAAGAGGAATACTTTTTTCAGAGTTCTTTATATGCCAATTCCAAGACACCTGCAGAAGATTCCTCATTAACTTTACAAGAAACCTGGCGGCAGTTTGGTTTTATAGAATCAACACCCGTGGGAGGTAAGAGATTTCGTCTAATTACATTATGTATGATCCCTGAATTGCCTATTATCTTTTCCTTTTCAAAAGTTGATTATCAAACAGTAGTACCAGCTCTCATAATACATAGAATTCCTTCTTCAAGGTATCAGAGCATATTGAATCAGAGAGGAATTAATTTTGTTTTCCCTGCTATGTAGAAGTTACATAAATGTTTGTGGGTACCTATTGGTTATTACATTTCTTTATCCTCAGCCCTTTGGATGAATAGAATGGATGAACCAAATTCTAAAGAAATCAAAACCCAAGAAAATGATTCAATGATTTATTGGCTAACCTTCTACAATCTATTGGGTTAAAATGGTCTGGAGCTTTACTATTATACTAGCTTTGGTACAAAGTATAGAATTCCTGCAAGCAAGAATATACTTTTCCCTTTGAACTTATGTTTGACATGTCTACAAATGGAGTCTGAGTGGCTGCCCTGGGCCTGATTTAACTGAATGCTCCATAATTGTTTCCAATATTTAAAAAGGGCTTCTCCCTTCCCTGGAAACTACAGTCATAAGGACCTGGAGGATCAACATAGAGAAGTCTGTCATTTCTCTTGGGAGATTTCATCTACATAAAAGTGTTCCAGAGGAAAGATAGACTGTCCCCATGCTGAGAGGGATCCTTTCAAGTGTTACTTATCATTCAGAAAGCTATTAATGTGAAATGAATACCTAGTGGGATTCATGTTTCCTATGTGAGCTAACACCTCAGGAGGACTAAACTGTGGCTTCCACAAAACACCGGAAATCTAAGTTTTCCAGACTCATTGATGCTGAACTCAATTGAACTGGTACTGAACTCAATTGAAAGGAGGTCTTCTAAAGAACTTACTACCAATATTTTACCTTACTATACTATGCTTATATTTTATTCTAATGTCCTATTCATAGTGAGAGTTGTTTCAGTGACTTAAAGGACCAAATTTACATTTAACTTGCTATACTACATTTTTTCCTATACTTCCAATAATGCATACAGAGGGGAACAGCTGGGCACCGACAATATGAGGCTACCTCAGAAAAGACAGTGGCAATGCAAGCAATGGCACCCCACTCCAGTACTCTTGCCTGGAAAATCCCATAGACGGAGGAGCCTGGTAGGCTGTAGTCCAAGGGGTCACTAAAAGTCAGACATGACTGAGTGACTCCACTTTTACTTTTCACTTTCATGCATTGGAGAAGGAAATGGCAACCCACCCCAGTGTTTTTAACTGGAGAATCCCAGGGACAGGAGAGCCTGGTGGGCTGCCATCTCTGGGACTGCACAGAGTCAGACGCAGCTGAAGCGACTTAACAGCAGCAGCAGCAGCAGAAAAGACAGAAAGATGTAGAAAAGGAAAGCCTTTAACTAATAGACAGAAATCCGGCATTACAGACAGAGGTTACAAAAGACAGGTCTAATATTATTCAGTGAATATTGGAAGGTAAACTCTTGTTGCTAAAATATAGACAGATAAACAAAGGTGAATGCCTATTATTCATGGAGACATAATTAACTTATCATAATAAAGCTATTGATTTTAACCTATGTGAAAAATGGCCCACTGTTTGTATTTGTTTTAATGAGTTAAAACAATTAGAGCTATGTACATTAAACACTATAATTTCAATCTGAACACTTCAATGAGTGCCTACTAATAAGACTTCAAAACCTGCCAACAGCCATGGGCATCGTTTTCTTTCACATCCAGGAAAAATTATCTGGGAAGACAGAATAATTATCACAGCACCTAGATTAGTGTGTAAGTGTAATGTTGCTTATGTGTTTGATGAAAACAAGAAACATGTACTGGCTTTACAAGAAAAACTCACAGAAAAGACAGAAAGATGTAGAAAAGGAAAGCTTTTAACTAATAGAAATCCAGCACCTACAGACAAAGGGTGCAAAAGACAGGTCTAATATAATTCAGTTAATATTGGAAGGTAAATTCTTCCAATTCTAAAAATTTAAATATTTTATTTTATTTATTTATTAAATAAATATTTATTATTATAAATAAAAATATTAGTTATTTTTAAAATATAAATTTATTTATTTTAATTGGAGGTCAATTACTTTACAATATTGTATTGGTTTTGCCATACATCAACATGAATCCGCCACAAGTATACACGTGTTACCCGTCCTGAAGCCCCCTCCTTCCTCCCTCCCCATACCATCCCTCTGGTAGTTATTTTTTAAATAAAATATTATTTTAAAATAAATTAAATATCAAGCTCAAGATTCAAGCAATAAAGATATAACAATTTGTGTAATTAATTTTATCCTGTTGTTAATCAAGAATCTGCCTTAATTATTCATTATTAGCATGATATATTTAAAGGTAATTCTCCAAGACAAACATTGATTTTTGGAAAATCCATCCTATTGTTATTCTGATAACTGCTTTGCTTTTTATTTTGATAGGGGCTTGCTAGATATTTAGACAGCTGGATTTTTCTGCAGCTACTCTGAGAAAGGTTGGACTAGAAGTACAGATAATGGAAAAGTCAGGATGTTACTAATGGTTATGAACAATAATAGGAGACAACATATAGGTAAACACACATCTAAAAATAATAAATTTTAGATTTTTCTGATGCAAAAGGGAGAGTGAACTAAACCTCTTTTTTAGCATTTTTTCTATTAAAAATACGTTTGTATGTTATTCCTCTGTATCTTTGAGATGTGTACAATTTTTTCAAAAAGATAAATGAATTTCTTGCCAGTTTTGCATTCCAGCGGTGCTTTCTTAAGAGTCTTGGAATATTAGCATCAAGGAGGTGGCAACCTGTAATCTATTCTCTGTGGGAGATTATCCAAGGCACTTGGCTCCAAGTTACATCTTCCACTTGTCATAAAAAGATACAAGAAGTGAATGCAGTAACAAAATTTCATCTTCTGAAAATGAAACCAATAAACAAGGGTAAGAATGCATTTTAGAACACCAACCATGCTTACAAGAATAAAATTCATACTATAATATTTTCCTTCTTTACATATCCACCCTCATTACTCATTACTGGACTCACTTCCACTACTTGATTTTTCATATAGCCATAAATACCAATTAAGTATGCACACCATGTTATTTCTGATCTTGGTAAGATATATCATCACAGTGTCTATATGTGAATAATCCTACTTTGAACATGGGAGAATTCCTATTTAAAAAATGAGTTATCCATGTTTACACAGCTCTTACATTTTAAAAACTATTGGTTGTTCATTGTTGTCAAATATCTTGGGAAAATTTAATTTTGGTGAGGTCCCCACCACTGGATGATTTCTCAAGACTCCAATATTTTTTTTTAATATTTATTTTGTATTGCGGTATAGACAATTTAAAATGTTATGATAGTTTTAGCTGAACAACAAAGCAACTCAGCTAGACATATACATGTATCCATTTCTCCTTCAGGCTCCTCTCCTCCCACCCCCCTGCGCATCCAGGCTGCCACATAACATTGAGCAGAATTCTACGTGCTATACAATATGTCCTTGTTGATTATCCATTTTAAATATAGCAGTGTGTACGTGACCATTCCAAACTCTGTAACTATCCCTTCCCACCAGTCACCAGAAGTTTGCTTTTTAAGTCTGTGAGTCTCTTTCTTGGCTGTTGTAAACAGTGATGCAATGAACGTTGGGCTGTATGTGTCCTTTTGGATCATGTTTTTCTCCGAACATTTGTCCAGGAATGGGATTGCAGGGTCGCATGGTAGCTCTATATTTAATGTTTTGGGAGGAATGTCCATGCTGCTCTCAATGGTGGCTGCACTAATTTACATTCCCACTAACAGTGTAGGAAGATTCCCTTTTCTCCACACCTTCTCCAGCTTTTACAGCTTGTGGATTTTTTTGACGATAGTCATTCTGGCTGTTGTGAGGTGATATCTCATTGTAGTTTTGATTTGACTTTCCATAATAATTAGCAGTGTTGAACATCTTTCCATTGGCTATCTGTATGTCTTCTCTGGGGGAATATGTGCTTTGATGCTGTTAAATGTCATGAGGTATATGTAAATTTTGGAGATTAACCCTTTATTGGTCACATCATTTACAAATATTTTCTCCCAATCTTTGGGTTCTATTTATCATTTCCTTTGCTGTGCAAAAGTTTTTGAGTATGAGTAGGTCCCATTTGTTTATTTTTATTTTTATTGCCGTTATTCTGGGAGATGGAACAAAAAAAGATGTTTCTGTAATTTATGTCAGGGAGTATTCTGTCTGTTTTCCTCTAGGAGTTTTACAGTCTCTGGTCTCACATTTAGGCCTTTAATCTATCTTAAGCTTATTTTTTTTAATACGGAATTAAATAATGATCTATTTTCATCAAAACAGCAATGTTTAAAAATGTGGCTGCAAATGATTTAGGATGCCTTCACTAGTATTTTGTTTGCCCAGTTCTTAATGAATTCCTGAAGTATCAGTTCAGTTCAGTTGCTAAATCATGTCTAACTCTTTGCGACCCCACAGACTGAAGCACACCAGGCTTCCCTATCCATCATCAACGGCTGGAACCTACTCAAACTCATGTCCACCACATCAGTGATTCCATCCAACCAGCTCATCCTCTGCCATCCCCTTCTTCTTCTGCCTTCAATCTTTCCCCACATCAGGGTCTTTTCCAATGAGTCAGCTCGTTGCATCAGGTGGTCAAAGTATTGGAGTTTCAGCATCAGTCTTTCCAACGAATATTCAGGACTATACTGAAATATAGTTTAGAACAAAATATTAATGTACCAATGTTAATACAATAAACTATAGTTATTAAGAAAAAATAAATGTTTAATTTAGTTCCTGAACAGGTTTTCAAATTGCTATATATTTAAATTTTCTACATCTACTTCTAGATATTCCTAAGATAAAATATTTACAACTATTGCATAGAGAAGTAACTACTGCTCAAATTGAGTCCATAACATGTAATGTGTACCTGTTCGTGTTTTTTTTTGATAAAATTAACATGAATTTACACTCCAGAGTAGGAGAGTTCATTTATCTTCACAGCCTCTACAGAATTTATTGTTCCTACTAATGAGAATGTACTGTAAAGCAGAGGGGACTCTACTCAATACACTGTGGTGACCTAAATAGGAAGAAAATCCAAAAGTGAGGTTACACACACACACACACATACACATACACACATAAGTGGTTCACTTTGTTGTACAGCAGATACACAATATTTTAAAGCAAATATACTGCAATGAAATTTTTTTAAGTATGCATTAAAACTTGGAAGAGAGTGTTTGCTATGACCAGTGCATTCTCTTGGCAAAACTCTATTAGCCTTTGTCTTGTTTCATTCTGTACTCCAAGGCCAAATTTGCCTGTTCTCTAGGTGTTTCTTGACTTCCTACTTTTCCATTCCAATCACTTATAATGAAAAGGATATCTTTTGGGGGTGTTAGTTCTAGGTCTTGTAGGTCATCATAGAATTGTTCACCTTCAGCTTTTTCAGCATTACTGATTGGGGCATAGACTTGGATTACTGTGATACTGAATTGTTTGCATTGGAAACAAACAGAGATCATTCTGTCTTTTTCTGAGATTGCATCCAAGTACTGCATTTCAGACTCTTTTGTTGACTATGATGGCTACTCCACTTTTTCTAAGGGATTCTTGCCCACAGTAATAAATATAATGGTCATCTGAGTAAATTCACCCATTCCAGTCCATTTTATTTCGCTGATTCCTAAAGTGTCAACGTTCGCTCTTGCCATTTCACTGTTTAACCACTTCTAATTTGCCTTGATTCATGGACCTAACATTCCAGGTTCCTATGCAATATTGCTCTTTGCACCATCAGAAATGCTTATATCACCAGTCACATCCACAACTAAATGTTGTTTTTGCTTTGCCTCTGTCTCTTAATTATTTTTGGAGCTATTTCTTCACTAATCTCCAGTAGCATGTTGGGCACGTACTGAAATGGGGAGTTCAACATTTAGTGTCCTATCTTTTTGCCTTTTCATACTGTTCATGGGATTCGCAAGCGAGAACACTTGAAGTAGTTGGCCATTTCTTTCTCAAGTGGACCACATCTTGTCAGAACTCTCCAACATGACCTGCCATCTTGGGTGGCCCTACATGGCATGGCTTAGTTTCATTGAGTTAGACAAGGCTGTGGCCCATGTGATTAGATTGGTTAGTTTTCTATGATTGTGATTTTAGTCTGTCTGCCCTCTCTCTGATGCTGGGAGGGATTGGGGGCAGGAGGAGAAGGGGACGACCGAGGATGAAATGGCTGGATGGCATCACTGACTCTATGGACGTGAGTCTGAGTAAACTCTGGGAGTTGGTGATGGACAGGGAGGCCTGGCATGCTGCGATTCCTGGGGTCTCAAAGAGCCCGACACGAATGAACTGAACTGAACTGAATCATGCTACTACATAAAGTCATTAGAAATTTCCTGGGACATACCAAGTATTCAATACTTTCTCTTCTACACCATTATCATTGAATATAGAAAGGTGAAATAAATTATTAGGACAATCACCAAATTCATCAACCATGACTTTACTCACTTTGAAGGACATACTTCATTGGGTTTCCCAGATGGGCTTCCAGGCAAAGCCCTCATCGAACACACTTTTTTTTTAATTGCCTGAGAATATTCGTTATCAAACTACTTTTATCTAAAAAACTGAATTATTTAAAATATAACCTATTAAAAGGACCTAAGGACTATCACTACAAATAGCATAATGGTTTGCAATTTGAAAATTGCTGTCATTTAGATTTACCACATATACTAATGGTAGATTGGTCAAGGCCAAAAGATATTATAAAAATGCAAATCAAGTTTATGTATTAATGGAGATTTTATATACTCAGGAAAATACTATTAATATTAAAATTGAAGAAATAATTAACTAGAATCTCTAGAGTTTCAGGAATAAAATGAGATTTAAGGGTCAAATTGACTTTAGTTTCCTCCTGAGAAAATTTTATATATTTTGACTTTATAGAGTGTAAATATCAAACTCAGAATTTATAGGAAAACAATATTAAGGCTACTATTACAAAATGTTAAATTATGAAAGCACTAAATTGGGTCATTCATGTGAACAGAGGAAGCATTATTATGTAAATATTTTGTGAGGTTATAAACTTAAAATTTGTATCTTATCCAAAATGAAAAAAAATATACATTGTAATATTTAAAATATAAAATTTAGTTTGTGAATATAAAATTATTTTTGTATATAACAATAATGATTTTTAAAATTTTGAAAACAATTTTGTAAACGAAAAGGAGCATAAAATGAATGAATCAAATACAAAGATTAGTTTAGTTCATATATATTCAAATTAAAACACTATATATTTCCAGATTCCTAACATATCTCTGATATTTTAAACTATTTGAAATACTTATTGAGTACATTAATACATTCAAATAAATATCATTGAATTTGTGATCTGGATAATATGAGATGTACATTTACCATAATAAGATGGATAAACTTAAATTCAATGTCAAGTATATTAGAAATAGTGCATTAGGTGTTTGAACGGAGAAAGTTATAAAAGTTAATTCCAAGATGCAATGAAGAATAAAGACTCTTATTCTGCTAAACATCAGGATTACTAGAATGTTCAATCATCCTTCATCCAACAAGTATTTGTTGAACTGTTATATGTGCCAATCATGTAGTTATATGAGTTGTTACCAAGGTAAGGAGCAGCGGCTGCACTTTGCTGGAGTAGCCGTGAAGAGATACCCCATGCCCAAAGTAAGAGAAACCCAAGTAAGATGGCAGGTGTTGCAAGAGGGCATCAGAGGGCAGACACACTGAAACCATACTCACAGAAAGCTAGGCAATCTAATCACACTAGGACTACAGCCTTGTCTAACTCAATGAAACTAAGCCATGCCCGTGGGGCAACCCAAGACAGGCGGGTCATGGTGGAGGGGTCTGACATTATGTGGTCCACTGGAGAAGGGAATGGCAAACTACTTCAGTATTCTTGCCTTGAGAACTCCATGAACAGTATGAAAAGGCAAAATGATAGGATACTGAAAGAGGAACTCCACAGGTCAGTAAGTGCCCAATATGCTACTGGAGATGAGTGCAGAAATAACTCCAGAAAGAATGAAGGGATGGAGCCAAAGAAAAAACAATACCCAGCTGTGGATGTGACTGGTGACAGAAGCAAGATCCAATACTGTAAAGAGCAATATTGCATAGGAACCTGGAATGTCAGGTCTATGAATCAAGGCAAATTGGAAGTGGTCAAACAAGAGATGGTAAGAGGAATGTCGACATTCTAGGAATCAGCCAACTGAAATGGACTGGAATGGGTGAGTTTAACTCAGATGACCATTATATCTACTACTGTGGGTAGGAATCCCTTAGAAGAAATGGAGTAGCCATCATGGTCAACAAACCATTCCAAAATTCAGTACTTGGAAGCAATCTCAAAAATGACTGAATGATCTCTGTTCATCTCCAAGGCAAACCATTCAATATCATGGTAATCCAAGTCTATGCCCCAATCAGTAACGCTGAAGAAGCTGAAGTTGAATGGTTCTATGAAGAACTACAAGACGTTTTAGAACTAACACCCAAAAAAGATGCCCTTTTCATTATAGGGGACTGGAATGCAAAAGTAGGAAGTCAAGAAACACCTGGAGTAATAGGCAAATTTGGCCTTGGAATGCAGATTGAAGCAGGGAAAAGACCAATAGAATTTTGGCAAGAAAATACACTGGTCATAGCAAACATCCTCTTCCAACAATACAAGAGAAGACTGTACACATGAACATCACCAGATGGTCAACACCAAAATCAGATTGATTATATTCTTTGTAGCCAAAGATGGAGAAGCTCTATACAGTCAACAAAAACAAGACTGGGAGCTGACTGTGCCTCAGATCATGAAATCCTTATTACCAATTCAGACTTAAATTGAAGAAAGCAGGGAAAACCGCTAGAGCATTCAGGTATGACCTAAATCAAATCCCTTATGATTATACAGTGGAAGTGAGAAATAGATTTAAGGGCCTAGATCTGATAGCTAGAGTGCCTGATAAACTATGGTTGAGGTTCATGACATTGTACAGGAGACAGGGATCAAGAATATCCCCATGGAAAAGAAATGCATAAAAGCAAAATGGCTGTCTGGGGAGGCCTTACAAATAGCTGTGAAAGCAAGAGAAGCAAAAAGAAAAGGAGAAAAGGAAAGATATAAGCATCTGAATGCAGAGTTTCAAAGAACAGCAAGAAGAGATAAGAAAGCCTTCTTCAGCAATCAGTGCAAAGAGGAAAAGAACAGAATGGGAAAGACTAGAGATCTCTTCAAGAAAATTAGAGATACCAAGGGAATATTTCATGCAAAGATGGGCTTGATAAAGGACAGAAATGGTATGGACCTAACAGAAGCAGAAGATATTAAGAAGAGGTGGTAAGAATACACAGAAGAACTGTACAAAAAAGATCTTCATGACCCAGATAATCACGATGGTATGATCACTCATCTAGAGCCAGACATCCTCAAATGTGAAGTCAAGTGGACTTTAGAAAGCATCACTATGAACAAAGCTTGTGGAGGTCAAATCCTGAAAGATGATGCTGTGAAAGTGCTGCACTCAATATGCCGGCAAATTTGGAAAACTCAGCAGTGGCCACAGGACTGAAAGAGGTCAATTTCATACCAATCGTAACGAAAGGCAATGCCAAAGAATGCTCAAACTACTGCACAATTGCACTCATCACACATGCTAGTAAAGGAATGCTCAAAATTCTCCAAGCCAGGCTTTAGCAATACATGAACCATGAACTTCCTTATGTTCAGGCTGGTTTTAGAAAAGGCAGAGGAACCAGAGATCACATTACCAACATCCACTCGGTCATGGAAAAAGCAAGGTAGTTCCAGAAAAACATCTATTTTTGCTTTATTGACTATGCCAAATCCTTTGACTGTGTGGATCACAATAAACTGTGGAAAATTCTGAGAGAGATAGGAATACAAGACTACCTGATCTGCCTCTTGAGAAATCTTTATGCAGGTCAGGAAGCATCAGTTAGAACTGGACATGGAACAACAGACTGGTTCCAAATAGGAAAAGGAGTCTGTCAAGGCTGTATATTGTCACCCTGCTTATTTAACTTATATGCAGAGTACATCATAAGAAACACTGGACTGGAAGAAACACAAGCTGGATCAAGATTGCTGGGAGAAATAACCTCAGATATGCAGATGACACCATCCTGATGGCAGAAAGTGAAGAGGAACTGTAAAGCGTCTTGATGAATGTGAAAGAGGAGAGTGAATATCTTGGCTTAAAGCTCAACATTCAGAAAACGAAGATCATGGCACCAGTCCCATCACTTCATGGAAAATAGATGGGGAAACAGTGGAAACAGTGTTAGACTTTATTTTTTGGAGCTCCAAAATCACTGCAGATGATGACTGCAGCCATGAATTTAAAAGATGCTTACTCCTTGGTAGAAAAGTTATGATCAACCTAGACAGCATACTCAAAAGCAGAGACATTACTCTACTGACTAAGGTCCATCTAGTCAAGGCTATGTTTTTTCCAGTAGCCATGTATGGATGTGAGAGTTGGACTGTGAAGAAGGCTGAGCGCCAAAGTATTGATGCTTTTAACTGTGGTGTTGGAGAAGACTCTTGAGAGTCCCTTGGACTGCAAGGAAATCCAACCAGTCCATTCTGAAGGAGATCAACCCTGGGATTTCTTTGGAAGGACTGATGCTAAAGCTGAAACTCCAGGACTTTGGCCACCGCATGCAAAGAGTTGACTCTTTGGAAATGACTCTGATGCTAGGAGGGATTGGGGGCAGGAGGAATGGGGGACGACAAAGGATGAGATGGCTGATGGCATCACTGACTTGATAGACATGACTCTGAATGAACTCCGGGAGTTGGTGATGGACAGGAAGGCCTGGCATGCTGCAATTCATGGGGTCGCAAAGAGTCAGACATGACTGAAAGACTGAATTGAACTGATTAGCCACTACCCCACTATCCTCCCACTAGTGCTCTTCTCCAACATCCTGAGCTTTATAGCAGAACCCCTAAACTCCCTACAATTAAAGGCTCAAATTCAAGTAGAACTAGTGGTCACTTGGACACTACTTCAACTCTGATTTCAATCTACAGTGAATAGGCAGTAATAGTATTATATGGTTTCCAACATTCTGGGTACTATTGCAGAATTTATATTCAACCAACTACATTTCCCAGAATTCTCTTCACTGTAGAGAAGGGAACAGAGACAGCTTGAAATGTTGAAGATAGAGGATAAACAGTAGCTATGTTTCTCTTTTAATCCCAAAATGTCAGTGCAGTGTATGAGAGTTTACAGCTGGTCACATTATTGTCTCTTCTGCCATTGATGCGAGGCAGCAACCAGGCTGTTCTACCTCCTGATGGATTTCTTAAATCATCCAATACTGGGGCCAGGTGTATGTTTTGCTTCATGATAAAGGGCATTATCTTTTCCTGTGGAATATCTCTATCTAGGTGACACCCAGGTATTGAGAGACTAAGGAGGGTTTAGACGTAATGCTCAAAATTCTCCAAGCCAGGCTTCGGCAATATGTGAACCATGAACTTCCAGATGTTCAAACTGGTTTTACAAAAGACTGAGGAACCAGAGATCAAATTGCCAACATTTTCTGGATCATGGAAAAAGCAAAAGAGTTCCAGAAAAACATCTATTTCTGCTTTATTGACTATGCCAAAGCCTTTGACTGTGTGGATCACAATAAACTGTGAGAGAGATGGGAATACCAGACCACCTGACCTGCCTCTTGAGAAACCTAAATGCAGGTCAGGAAGCATCAGTTAGAACTGGACATGGAACAACAGACTGGTTCCAAATAGGAAAAGGAGTCCATCAAGGCTGTATATTGTCACCCTGCTTATTTAACTTCTATGCAGAGTACATCATGAGAAACACTGGACTGGAAGAAACACAAGCTGGAATCAAGATTGCTGGGATAAATATCAATAACCTCAGATATGCAGATGACACCACCCTTATGGCAGAAAGTGAAGAGGAGCTAAAAAGCCTCTTGATGAAAGTGAAAGAGGAGAGTGAAAAAGTAGGCTTAAAGCTCAACATTCGGAAAATGTAGATCATGGCATCTATTTCCATCACTTCATGGGAAATAGATGGAGAAACAGGGTAAACAGTGTTAGACTTATTTTTTGGGGCTCCAAAATCACTGCAAATGGTGACTGCAGCCATGATATTAAAAGACGCTTACTCCTTGGAAGAAAAGTTATGACCAACCTAGATAGCATGTTGAAAAGCAGAGACATTACTTTGCCAACAAAGGTCCGTCTAGTCAAGGCTATGGTTTTTCCTGTGGTCATGTATGGATGTGAGAGTTGGACTGTGAAGAAAGCTGAGCGCCATAGAATTGATGCTGTGTTGTTGGAAAAGAGTCTTGAGAGTCCCTTGGACTGCAAGGAGAGCCAACCAGTCCATTCTGAAGGAGATCAGCCCTGGGATTTCTTTGGAAGGAATGATGCTGAAGCTGAAACTCCAGTACTTTGGCCACGTCATGGGAAGTGTTGACTCATTGGAAAAGATTTTGATGCTGGGATGGATTGGGGACAGGAGAAGAAGGGGACGGCAGAGGATAAGATGGCTGGATAGCATCACTGACTCGATGGACATGAGTCTGAGTGAACTCCGGATGTTGGTGATGGACAAGGAGGCCTGGCGTGCTGCAATTCTTGGGGTCACAAAGAGTCAGACACGACTGAGAGGCTGAATCGAACTGAACTGTGGGTTCCAGCACATCCTCAGAGATTCAACAATTTCCTTGCTTCCCCTAGTTTGTGCCTATATTTCTTTCCTGATGGCCCTACTGATTTCCGGGTGTAATTGCAGATGGAAAAAAAAATCAGCCTTACCTAGATTTTTAATGATCCCCAATGATGTCTCAGGGATTAGATAGTACCTCAAATGGTAAAAAGTATGCCTGCAATGCAGGAGACCGGAGTTCAATCCCTGGGTTGGGAAGATCCTTGGAGAAGGAAATGGCAATCCATTCCAGTACTCTTGCCTGAAAAACCCCATGGATGGAGACTGGCAGGTTACAGTCCATGATGTCACAAAAAGTCAGACATGACTGAGTGACTTCACTTTCAATGATGCCTCTAACAAATGCTTTTATATATATTCTTTAATGGAAATCCACTCCAGTACTCTTGCCTGGAAAATCCCATGGAGAGAGGAGCCTGGTAGGCTACAGTCCATGGGGTCGCAAAGAGTCGGACAAGACTGAGCAACTTCACTCTTCACTCAAGTTCTGCTTCTCTTGTTTTCAGATATAAAATTCAGTACAGCAAATGTTTCTAGTGGAACAGAACATCAAAATGGGTAATTTGAATTGTGTACAGTTTATCCATAGTGATCTTATATGATTGCAGATACTATGACAGTATTTCCAATGGTAAAGACAGTGTTCATACATCATATTTTGTGGTAAAACATGGAAACTCACAAAACAATAACTTAAAATATCACTTGTAATCAAGAGATTAGACAATAAAAGGTATTAGGTAACAAATTATTTGGTACCATAAGAAATGTTGTCAAAATAAACAGTATAATAAGGTTAGGTGTTTGTTTTAAAATATACTGGCGAATTTAGGGATTAAAAGAGGAACTCATAATATTAACTGCTAATCCCAAGCTTTTGCTTCTTTGAATATCCTAAACTCTCATAGCTCTATGGTTAAAATTTCTGAAAATAAAGCCCTAAATTTAATCCTGCTAGGGATCAAGTTATACCACAAAATAAATTCCAAAATATTCAAGGTCCATTATTTTGAAGTAGCGAATCAATTTTGTAGGAGTGGAATTGGGATGCACCTAAAGTTAAATCCCATGGAACTTAAACTTCTAAATTGTTCTGATCCTCCTTCAACTATGAAAATATCTCTTGACACCTTCTACGGGGAGGTTAATCTTCCCTTGCCTCAAAATCTACAGCTTCCTCTGAAATAATTGCTTTATTAGACACTGATGAACTTCAGGATTTATCCCCTTAGTTTCATATTGCTTTTATAAACAAACTATAACAATTTATGCTGAGTACTAGGAGAGAATTTGTTTTCTTATCTTTTTCACCTTCTAGTATGTGTGTGTACTTGGTCGTTCAGTTAAGTCCAACTCTTGGTGACCCACTGATGTAGTCTGCCAGGCTCCTCTGTCTATGGGGATTCTCCAAACAAGAATATTGGAGTGGGTTGTCATGTCCTCCACCAGGGGATCCTTCCAACCCAGAGACTGAACCCAAGTCTCTGACATTGCAGATGGATTTTTACCAACTAAGGCACCAGGAAAGATCAAAAATACTAGAATGGATAGACTATTCCTTCTCCAGGGATCTTTCTGACCCAGGAGTCAAATTGGGGTCTTCTGCATTGCAGGCAGATTCTTTACCAGCTGAGTTACCAGGGAAGCCTGCCTTCTAGAGGGCTCTCGTATTTATTGGCTTGGGGATTCTTTTTCCATTTTCAGAGACAGCAGTGTGGCATCTTCCAAACTCTTACTCCATTTTCATCATCACCACGTCTCCTTATCTGATTTTGGCCCTTCTGTCTTACTCTTAGATTCACCCAGATAACCCAGAATAAAATTTCATCTTGTTTCTTAACTTAGTCATAACTTACAAAGTTGCTTTTGCCATAAACAGGTGACATATTCCCAGGTTGCAAGGATAAAGATGGGAACATTTTAGTGCATCTATTGTTTGGTTTATTATGCTCTCCCATTTTCTATTGTCTGCATCTATCATTAGACTCAGGTTAAAAATAAGTGAGTGTGTGTGTGACAAAGTATGACCCATAAGATGTGATACATAGCAAATAGTAACAGAAACTTGGGAACACACAGGGATGCAGTTTCAAACTGAGGATAACTGTGGAAAGGACATTAGCTGGATTAGGTTGAGTTTATTGCAATGAGCTCACTAAACAGATTTACAAGTAGCTACAACAATGTGATCCAATTCAGAACTGAGGATTTTAATAGGTGTAAGAATTTTTTAAAAAAACTTAGTTTTAGATAATTTCTACATAATATTTTCTCTTCTCCTGTTTCTTATCACATCCATAATAGTTTAAGATTAGTTAACCATGTATCTCAGTATTAAGTTACAGGATATTAAAGGAGGAATTCCACAGCTTGAAGAGGAAAAAACTCAAGATGGTAAAAATACTTCCCATCCAATTTGGAAATGATTGGTATGTTCTCAGGTATAAGAGTAGATATTTCATTGATGAAAACTTGATTTTGTGAATATATTTACTTGCAATATATATTAAATCTGATTAAAAGTAGTATGTGTGAATACTAACCTGATATTTATTTGTAGTGGGTTCATATGGTATCAGCCTAATTAAACTAGAATTCCATTTTTTTTTTGTGTTCCAAATTATTGTGGGCCATAAGATGTTTTGTGAGACTTGAAAGACAGAAATGAGGGAAATAGTCATTTGTAAAAAGTTAGAGGGATTATTTGCATTTTAAAAGAGGACTAAAATGATTATTAATACAAAGAATAAAGAAATAAAGTGTTCACTTAAAAAGACAGCATAAGAGCTAAGAGGTAAGTGTCAAACAGTGGAAGCAGAGACTAAGGAAACAAGTTATGCTGTGCAGCAGTGATGGCATTTTCCTTAGATTTAAAAGAGCAAAATTCTACAGCACCTTGAAAAAAGAATGGGTAAAACATTGTTACTTATAGATAATACAAGAAATACAGCAATTATAGAACTGAACTTATTCAATCTCTGCTTGATTTTAGATTTTGTTGGAGTTTTCTCAAGTGCAAAGATAAATGTACAGTAACAGAGTCAATCACAATTTAGAACTTCACACATTGTAATCTATTCATTTTCCATTTGCTGAGAGGGTTAAATCTTTGGGATTCAGAAACATGGAATCAGAATCCCTAAGAATTCTAGAGCCATGAGTCATTTAAAAAATATTTTTAATATTTTTGCACATTTTGCTCACCAGTATAGATGTATATAAAAATTAAAGCCTAAGAAATACAAGTTTAGCACTGCTTACAATAGAGAAGGAAATGGCAACCCACTCCAGTGTTCTTGCCTGGAGAATCTCAGGGATGGCGGAGCCTGGTGGGCTGCTGTCTATGGGGTCGGACAGAGTCGGACACGACTGAAGCGATTTAGCTCCAGCAGCAGCAGCAGCAGCACAATGGATTGCAGCCCATGTTAAACAAGGATGAACTGAGAAATTCCAGCAAATGTTATCAGGTAATGTTTAAGTAAACATAACCTTCAAGTTTCCTTGTAAAATACCAAGGTTAGGGCATAATTTGCTCCAAAAGTGTGTTACTTTTTTTGTTATTACCCATCATAGGGTTTGTATAACATGTACTTTGTGTATAAACAATATATTCTTTATACAATCCTCACTTTTCACAAAGACAGGGCCACAAACATCACAAACATTCATTTTAACATTGTAATGACAGGGAACAGGGCTTGCTGACTAGATCATGACCACATCCTGTCCTGTCTGGTCCTTGACTGAGACTCAGAATTGTTCAACTTATCCCTTGATGGAACAGCATCCTGTTCTGACCTTGCTTTTGATTTGATGTCAGTGGATCCCTTTGTACCAGTAACATACATTGACTACTAAAAACCTAATTCATATGGCTGAAAGTTACTAACCAATTTTCATCAGATTACATGAGTGAAAGTCGCTCAGTCATATCAAACTCTTCGAGACCCCGTGAACTATACAGTCCATGGAATTCTCTAGGCCAGGATACTGGAGTGGGTAGCCTTTCCCTTCTCCAGGGTATCTTCCCAACCAAGGGATGGAACCCAGGTCTATTATAAGGCAGAGTCTTTACCAACTGAGCCACAAGGGAAGCCCTCCACAGACTATAAGATTCAGAAAAACAGATAAGAAAGCTGTGGTACATATACACGATGGAGTATTACTCAGCCATTAAAAAGAATACATTTGAATCAGTTCCGATGAGATGGAAGAAACTGGAGCCGATTATACAGAGTGAAGTAAGCCAGAAAGAAAAACACCAATACAGTATACTGACACATATATATGGAATTTAGAAAGATGGCAATGACGACCCTGTATGCAAGTCAGCAAAAAAGACACAGATGTGTATAATGGACTTTTGGACTCAGAGGGAGAGGGAGAGGGTGGGATGATTTGGGAGAATGGCATTGTAACATGTATACTATCATGTAAGAATCGAATCGCCAGTCTATGTCCGACACAGGATACAGCATGCTTGGGGCTGGTGCACGGTGATGACCCAGAGAGATGTTATAGGGAGGGAGGTGGGAGGGGGGTTCATGTTTGGGAACGCATGTACACCCGTAGTGGATTCATGTCAATGTATGGCAAAACCAATACAGTACTGTAAAGTAAAATAAAGTAAAAATAAAAATTAAAAAAAAAAAGATTCAGAAAAACAAAACAAGCAAACAGACATAAAACTTCCTAAGACTGTCAAGAAAATTCTTACCTGGAAACTATTCCAACTAGATTTCCTAAGGTTTTTACATCAGTTCCCCAGGATCAAGGTAGATAAGCTATGTCACTCTTATCTATATCCAAGAAGCAGAAAACTTTTAAACTCTTATCTTTCATATGACTTCCCTGATGTATGTAGGCATTCTACCTTTCCTCTTTCTACCCCACCCTACCTTGTGGTTTCCTTGTCTATTAAGCAAAGTATTAAAAACAAACAAACAGCTTGCCTAAATGTTCTGCTGTATGACCTATTTTTCTTGTGGATGATATTTTATAATACTCTCAGCTCGATTTCTTATTTAAACTAAAGCCAATTGTACTTTATCTTTTCAGAAGATAAAGGTATGAATATACGTATATTGAGATCTTTATGAACATATTGACTTTTATGAAAGTTAATTTGATCTTTCTAGAAAATACAGTGCTTTCGCACAAATATCAGCTGAAAAAATAGATGTAAAGTGATTTTATACATAATAAATGAATAGTATATCTCATATGAGAAGTATAAAAGGAAAGAACACCCAGAAAAAGTCTCTCTTTCTGGAGAAAGAAGGTTAAAGAGATCATTCTGTGGATTTTAAGAGGTAAAATATATTAGGTTGGTGCAAAAATTGTGGTTTTGCATTTTTAATATTGCCATCTGATATTAGAATACATTCTTAAATAAATATGGTTATGTTATACATCATCTTAATGCAAATTTCTTGCTTTATAATTTTTTACTAATGACTTATTATTTTCTATTTGTATACATATGTATAAGTATATGTATACATATATATGACTATAGTAATGATGTTAGACAAAAATAAAATCTAAGTGATTTTTTCTGAGCTCAAAATGGGTTGTAAAGCAGCAGAGAAATCTCACAACATTAACAATACACTTGGCCCAGGGACTGCTAATGAATGTACAGTGCAGTGTTGATTCAAGTGTTTTGCAAAAAAGATGAGAGCCTTGAAGATGAAAAGTGCAGTGGCCAATCATCTGAAGTTGACAATGACCAATGGAGAGCCATCATCAAATCTGATTCTCTTACAACTACTAGTTGCCAAAGAACTCAGTGTTGACCATCTTACAGTCATTTGGCGTTTGAAGTAAATTGGAAAGGTGAAAGAGCTAAACAAGTGGGGGCCTCAGGAGCTGATTTAAAAAAAAAATCATCATTTTGAATTGTCATCTTCTTTTTTGCTATGCAACAACAGTGAACCATGTCTTGATCAGATTGGGATGTGCAATGAAAAGTGGACTTTATCCAATAACCAGTCATGACCAGCTCAATGGCTGGACTGAGAAGAAGTTCCAAAGCATTTCCTAAAGCCAAACTTACACCAAGGAAGATCATGGTCACTGTTTGGTGGTCTGCTGTCCATCTGATCCACTACAGCTGTCTGAATCCTGGTTTACATTTGAGAAATATGCTCAGCAAGTCAATGAGATGCACCAAAATCTGCAAGGCCTGTGGCTAGCATTGGTGGACAGATAGGCCCAATACTTCTCCATGATGATGACCGGCCACATAATGCACAATCAATGCTTCAAAACTTGAACAAATTGGGTTATGAAATTTTGCCTCATCTGCCATCTTCACATGACCTCTTGCCAACTGACTACCACTTCTTCAAGCATCTTGACAATTTTTTTTTCAGGGAAAACTCTTCCACAACCAGCAGGAGGCAGAAAGTGCTTTCCAAGAGTTCGTTAAATGCTGACACATGGATTTTTACACTTCAGGAATAAACAAACTTATTTCTTGTTGGCAAAACTTTGTTGATTGTAATGGTTCCTATTTTGATTCATAAAGATGTGTCTGAGTCTAGTTACAATGATTTAAAATTCACAGCCTAATGGTAGAGGTAGGGTATAAAATACATTCAATTTTATGTATGTTGTTTTGAGAAGTTGCGACATCCAAGTAGTCATGTCTTACCTTAGCCAAGAAATGTTGAGTCAAATTTAAAAAGGAGACCTGCTTTATTTAGAGAAATAAAGGCACATTTATGATAGGGAAAATTTCTCAGGTATTTAGTGAATGCAAATAACTGATGTGAGTAAAGGAAATACAAAAAAGTAACAGTGATAGAGAAATTAAAGATGTTATTAACATGGAGGATGGCAAAAGATAAACTGTGATGACTAATGAGCATCATTGAATGTTGAAAACAAGTTTAAAGAAGTGAGACCTGGGGAAGGAAATTATATTTGTACTTGAAGATAGCACAGATGATACTATGGTGGTGCTTTAGTCACTAAGTTGTGTCTGACTCTTGCAATCCCATGGACTATAGCCTGCCAGGCTCCTCTATCCATGGGATAGTATAGGGTGATACTACAGGATGAGTTAAAAAATATACCCAGTTTACTAAGATAAGAGCACAACTGTGCTTTGAGGATATTCACTATAGAGGAACAAAGTGAACCCCAAATGCCTACTAAACCTTTTGGATATATTAACCAATAATTCTTGTGTACCAACCAGAAGAAAATAGATATTATATTTGGTAAATGGTCATACCATTTATTTCTCTACAATAAAAAGTGAATTGTTAATATTAGCAAAGAAAAAATACAACCAATTAGGTCCATCAGGTATTTCTAAATGTACTAACCTAGGAATCACCTGAATATTCTGTTCTTAAATTTTTTTCAGTAAAAAAAAACCTTTCTATTAAGAACCCATAAATGCTTAACAAATACATACCAATTCCTTTAAAGAAAAAAAAATCATAAAATATAATTCTCAAATCCATCTATTATTGCCTTTATTTTTTTCCTATTTTCCTCAATCCCAGGGAGGCAAAGAATCTCAGCAGATGCTTTTATTTTCTTCTATTGCAAAAATTGCTGCAAAGAAATAAAGAATATGAGAACTGCTTTGATTCTCAAAATCTGCAAAAGGCTGAAAAATAAGGAAAAGCTATTTTTCAGTTTTCTTTCCCCTAAGAATAACCACTGAAACTACAGTTTTAGTATAAAAGTTCTTACTTCTAATACTAAAATAATATTTATTTATTTGATTTTTGTGACATGTATTCATAAAATAATCTGGAACTGGACAAAGAATGATAAATCAACTGGAGCAATTTTTCCATGAATGATGCTTGAATCAACAAAGATTGAGACCTCTGAACACCTCCATGACTCACAGCTGCAGGATGCTACACTTATTCAGGAAGTTCAGTCATGCATGCACCAAGCACTGCTTGCTCAGCAGGAAAGAAGCCCTCTTAGAACTATGGACTCAGCAGAATCCCTGGATATAAGTTCCATAACAGCCTCAAAATGCTATAAACACTCCTTTCTTGTCTCATATATAGCAGTTTTCACTCTACATTTACATTGACATTTGTATCATAAGTATAAATATATGTTATGTATATAAATGTAATATATGTATATACACACATATATGTATGTAATCCATGATGATAAAACACTGGAGAAGCAGACACTTTTCTCCAATTGAATATGTTATGTGCCAAGTATTCATTAAATCACCTTGCTGCTGTTCTATAATTGAATGAATAAGCCACTTCATTAACACATAATTTATATTGAACACTAAAAATTGAACTCCGTGCTAAATGCTCTAAGATTTGAAGAATAAGTATACACTGTTTTAGCACTGTAGGTGCTCAAAATTTTTAGAGCATTTGGACAAGAAAATGAATAATTAATATCTAGCAACAAAATGTGGTTCCACAGTATTATAAAGATTTTTGATTAAAGTATACATGTGAATTTAAACCAGGCACCCACCACTACCATTAGAATATTATAGGTCCTCTTTCAAATTTTAACTCTTCTGAATGCTATACTAATTCTTATTTGTCCAGAAAATAAAATCATTTTCTATTGCTTCCTAATAATAAAGTATTGGGAAATAAAGCTGGAAAATAATGAAAAAAAATTCTAAGCCTCAGATTCTTTTCTCTAAATAAGATTTTAATATACAAAACTTTGACTTTCAAAAATATAATTGCTTAATTAGGTCCTATTTAATTTTTGTTTAATTTCTGTTACTCTAGGAGGTTAGATATTGGAGAAGAAAAGGGCAACCCACTCCAGTATTCTTGGCTGGAGAATCCCAGGGACAGGGAGCCTGATGGCTGCTGTCTATGGGGTGGCACAGAGTCAGACACGACTGAAGCGACTTAGCAGGAGGTTAGATAAGGCAGATTTTGCTGCAATTTATGTCAGAGTGTTCTGCTTATGTTTTCCTCTAAAAGTTTTATAGTTTCTGGACTTGCATCTAGGTTATTAATCCATTTTGAGTTTTCTTTTGAGTATGCTGTTAGGAAGTGTTCTAATTCAACAAATAAATAAAGTTGTGGTGCCTATATATAGTGGAATATTACTCAGCCATTTTGCATCAGTTATAGTGAGGCGGATGAAACTAGTGTCTGTGATACAAGAGTGAAGTAAGTCGGAGAGAGGAAAACACATATCCTATATATATATATATATATATATATATATATATATATATATATATATGGTATCTAAAAAAAAAAATGGTACTGATGAACCTATTTGTAGGGCAGGAATCAAGAATCAGATGTAGAGACCAGAATTGTGGACACTGGAGGAAGGAGAGGGTGGGACAAATTGAGAGTAGCTATGACATATACACACTACTATGTGTAAAATTGGGCTTCCCTGGTAGCTCAAATGGTAAAGCATCTGCCTACAATGCAGGAGACCCGGGTTTGATCCCTGGGTCGGGAAGATCCCCTGGAGAAGGAAATGGCAACTCACTCCAGTATTCTTGCCTGGACAATTCCATGGAGCGAGGAGCCTGATAGGCTACAGTCCATGGGGTTGCGAAGAGTTGGACATGACTGAGCGATTTCACTTCACTTTTATGTGTATTATAGATAGGTAGTGGGAAGCTGTTGTATAGCCCAGGGAGCTCAGCTTGGTGCTCCATGACTACCTAGAAGGGTGGGAAGGGGAAAGAGGGAAGTGGTTCAAGAGGGAAGGAATATTGAAGGAGCAAGATACTATTTTCACTGCCTAAAAAATGGGAAGAAAGAAATGTGAAGTAAACTTGAGTACCAATTTAATGCTTCTATAAAAACCTCAAGTCTTCAAGGTACAAAGTAAGGGAATGAGACAACTGAAAATTATAATTCATGTGTAGCAATTGAAACTCTCATTTATCATTGTGTGTTAGTCCGTTGTGGCAGACTCTTTGCGACCCCATGGACTGCAGCCCACCAGGCTTCCCTGTCCATGAGATTTTCCTGGCAAGGATACCGGAGTCTGTTGCCATTTCCTTCTCCAGGGGATCTTCCTGACCCAGGGATTGAATCTGGGTCTCCTGCACTGCAGGCAGATTCTTTACCAATTGAGCTACAAGAGAAACCCACCATTCATTATTGGTGGGAATGCAAAATGATACCAATACCTTAAAAGTTTGGCAGTTTCACAAAACTGCCAATCCAGACATACCAATCCAGAAATTGTGCTCCCTGCTGTTTGCCCAAATGTGCTTAAAATTTATGTCTACACAAAAGCCTATAAATGAATGTTTATAACAGCTTTATAAATAATTACCAAAACTTAGAAGAAATCAACATATCCTTTAGTAGGTGAATGGAGAAATTTTCTTACATCCAGAATATAAAATATTACCCAGCATTAAAAAGAAATGAACTATCCGTATGAAAGATGCTCAACATCACTCATTATTAGAGAAATGCAAATCAAAACCACAATGAGGTACCACTTCACACCAGTCAGAATGGCTGTGATCCAAAAATCGGCAAGCAATAAATGCTGGAGAGGGTGTGGAGAAAAGGGAACCCTCCTACACTGTTGGTGGGAATGCAAACTAGTACAGCCACTATGGAGAACAGTGTGGAGATTCCTTAAAAAATTGCAAATAGAACTACCTTATGACCCAGCAATCCCACTTCTGGGCATACACACCGAGGAAACCAGAATTGAAAGAGACACATGTACCCCAATGTTCATCGCAAAACTGTTTATAATAGCCAGGACATGGAAACAACGTAGATGTCCATCAGCAGATGAATGGATAAGAAAGCCGTGGTACATATACACAATGGAGTATTACTCAGCCGTTAAAAAGAATTCATTTGAATCAGTTCTGTTGAGATGGATGAAACTGGAGCCGATTATACAGAGTGAAGTAAGCCAGAAAGAAAAACACCAATACAGTATACTAACACATATATATGGAATTTAGGAAGATGGCAATGACGACCCTGTATGCAAGACAGGGAAAGAGACACAGATGTGTATAACGGACTTTTGGACTCAGAGGGAGAGGGAGAGGGTGGGATGATTTGGGAGAATGCCATTCTAACATGTATACTATCATGTGAATTGAATCGCCAGTCTATGTCTGACGCAGGATGCAGCATGCTTGGGGCTGGTACATGGGGATGACCCAGAAAGATGTTATGGGGAGGGAGGTGGGAGGGGGGTTCATGTTTGGGAATGCATGTAAGAATTAAAGATTTTAAAATTAAAAAAAAAAAAGGAAAACCTAATGAATGGAAAAAAATAAAATAAAATAAAAAATTAAAAAAAAAAAAAAGAAATGAACTATCAAGCTGTGAAAAGACATAGAGGTACTTTAGACACATACTATTAAGTAAAGCAAGCCAATCTAAGGATACATACTACTTGATTCCAACTATATAATGCTGCAAAAAAGGAAAGACTGCAGAGATAGTTAAAAGATTTTCTCTCATTGCTTTCCTAAGGAGTATAAAGTGGAATGTGGTGGTTTGGAGAAATTTACATTTCTCTAATGACTGATGATATATATTTTTTTTCTTTGCTACAGGCCATATATATGTCATAGAGAAATTTTTAGTCAAATACTTTGACTATTTTTGATTTTTATTGTTGCTGCTATTGAATTTTAGGAGTTCTTTACATATTCCTGATATGAACCCTTCATTGAATATGATTTGCAAACATTTTCTACTACTTCGTTTGCTGCCCTTTCACTATTAATAGTGTTATCAGTTCAGTTCAGTTCAGAGTGCTATAAGAGGCAAAAATATTTTTAATTTTTATGTAGTTCAACATATCTAATTGAAGAAGCGTGTTGGAGAAGACTCTTGAGAGTCCCTTGGACTGCAAGGAGATCCAACCAGTCCATTCTGAAGGAGATCACCCCTGTGATTTCTTTGGAAGGAATGATGCTAAAGCTGCAACTCCAGTACTTTGGCCATCTCATGCAAAGAATTGACTTATTGGAAAAGACTCTGATGCTGGGAGGGATTGGGGGCAGGAGGAGAAGGGGACGACAGAGGATGAGATGGCTGGATGACATCACTGACTCGATGGACGTGAGTCTGAATGAACTCCGGGAGCTGGTGATGGACAGGGAGGCCTGGCGTGCTGCGATTCATGGGGTCGCAAAGAGTCGGACACATCTGAGCGACTGAACTGAACTGAAACACTGTTCTTTCCACTTTCAGTGGCTACCTGGCTGCTGGTTTTCAAAGCTATTAGAGTAGTGAGTCTTGAAGAAAAGAAACAGGGCAAACAAACTCATCACACAAAACACTGTTAATGTTGGAATTACTTTGTTTTCAGAGTAAAGATTTTCTGCTTTATGAAAGACTTCGGCTGATTTCTAGAGTTCTGGACTAGCTGACTGTTTTTGCCAGTTTTTCCTGTCATTGTTACAGAAGAGAATTTTCAGATATCTTCACCATTTTCACAGACATCACTCTCAGCATGTATACTAGTGATGTTATTTGTCAAAAAATTGAGAAATAAGAACTCATGGGAAAGATTGGAGTACAATAACATTAATTTACAGGCTGAAAATGTCATCACCTTCTAAAACACAGCCTGAAACTTAAAGAGCATGTTGAAAAATTACTACTATTCTAATGTTCTTTAAATTCAGCTTTACATAGTATTTCAAAACATTCTCCAATATTTTTGATAAATTATTAGGCTTAAAATAGGGTTGAGCCTATTTATGAAAGCATGAACTTTATCTATACTTAAATGAGATACAATAATTATCCTATTTATTCTAGCCCTAGTTTCTTTTTTTAAAAAAAGTTTATTTACTTTTTAATTGAAAGGTAATTACTTTACAGATTTTTTTGTTGTTGTTTTCTGTCAAACATCAGTTGAATCAGCCATAGGTATATGTATGTCCCCTCCCTCTTGAACCTCCCTCCGCATTCCACCCATCTAGTTTGATACAGAGCCCCTGTTTGAGTTTCCTGAGTCATTTAGCAGATTCCCATCAGCTATCTATTTTACATATGGTAATGTAAGTTTCCATGTTACTCTCTCCATACATCTCACCCTCTCCTCCCCTCTTCTCTGTGTCAATAAGTCTGTTCTCTTCATTTGTTTCTCCATTGCTGCCTTGCAAATAAATTCATCAATACCATCCTTCTAGATTCCATATATATGCATTAGTATACAATATTTATCTTTCTCTTTCTGACTTACTTCACTCTGTATAAGAGGCTCTAGGTTCATCGACCTCATTGGAACAGACTCAAATGTGTTCCTTTTTATGGCTGAATAATATTCCATTGTGTATGTGTATCACAGCTTTTTTTTTCAGATTTTATTTATTTATTTTTTTTACTTTACAATATTGTATTGGTTTTGCCATACATCAACATGAACCTGCCATTCATTTGTTGATGGACATCTAGGTTGCTTCCATGTTCTAGCTATTGTAAATAGTGCTGCAGTGAACATTGAGGGTACATTGTTTTCTTCAACTTTGGTTTTCTCAGGGTATGTGCCCAGGAGTGGGATTGCTGAGTCATATATTCACTTTATTCCTAGTTTTTAAAGTAATCTCCATACCATCTTCCACAGTGGCTGTATCAATTTACATTCCCACCAACAGTGCAAGAGGGTTACCTTTTCTCCACACCCTCTCCAGCATTTATTGTAGCCTTTTGATGATGGCCATTCTGACCAGTGTGATGTAATTTCTCATTGTAGTTTTGATTTACATTTCTCTAATAATTAGCAATGTTGAGCATCTTTTCATGTGTTTGTTAGCCATCTGTATGTCTTCTTTGGAGAAATGTCTCTTTAGGTCTTTTCCCCACTTTTTTATTGGGTTGTTTGTTTTTCTGGTATTGACTTGTATGAGCTGCTTGTATATTTTGGAAATTAATCCTTTGTCAGTTGTTTCATTTGCTATTATTTTCTCCCATTTTGAGGGCTGTCTTTTCACCTTGTTTATAGTTTCCTTTGCTGTGTAAAAGCTTTTAAGCTTAACTAGCTTATAGTTTTCTGTATACAGTTCTTCTGTCTCCTTAGGTAGATTTATTCCTAGATATTTTATTGTTTTTGTTGCAATGGTGAGTGGGATTGATTCCTTAATTTCTCTTTCTGATTTTTCATTGTTAGTATATGGGAATGCATGTGATTTCTGTGTATTGATTTTGTATCCTGCAACTTTGATAAATTCACTGATTAGCTCTTGTAATTTTCTGATAGCATCTTTAGGGTTTTCCAGGTATAGTGTCATGTCATCTACAAATAGTGAGAGGTTTACTTCTTTTCTGATTTGGATTCCTTTCAATTCTTTTTCTCCTCTGATTGCTGTAGCTAGGAATTTCAAAACTATTTTGAATAACAGTGGTGAGAGTGGATACCCTTGTCTTGTTCCTGATCTTAGAGGCAATGATTTCAGTTTTTCACCACTGAGAATAATGTTTGCTGTGGGCTTATCATATATGGCCCATGAGAAGAGTTGTCTCGTTGGAAAAGACCCCGATGCTTGGGGGGACTGTGGGCAGGAGGAGAAGGGGATGACAGAGGATGAGATGGCCAGATGGTATCACCAACTCAATGGACATGAGCCTGAGTAGACTCCAGGAGTTGGTGATAGATAGGGAGGCCTGGCATGTTGTGATTCATGGGGTTGTGGAGAATTGGGCACGAATGAGTGACTGAACTGAGTGTTGAGGTAGGTTTCTTCTAGGCTCATTTTTTGAAGAGTTTTAATCATAAATGGGTGCTGAATTTTGTCAAAGGCTTTTTCTTCATCTATTGAGATTATCATTTAGTTTGTTAATATGGTGTATCACATTGATTGATTTGTATGTATTGAAGAATCCTTGCATCTCTGGAGTAAACCCAACTTGATTATGGTATATGAACTTTTTGTTGTGTTGTTGAATTGTTTGCTAGAATTTTGTTGAGGATTTTTGCATCTTTGTTCATCAGTGATATTGGCCTGTAGTTTTCTTTTTCTTTTTTTTTTTTTCTTTTGTCTTTGTCTGGTTTTGGTTATCAGAATGATGGTGGCATTGGGGAATGAATTTGAAGTGTTCCTTTCTCTGCAATTTTTCTTAATTTTTTCTTTCAGTTCAGTTCAGGCACTCAGTCGTGTCTGACTCTTTGCAACCGCATGAATTGCAGTATGCCAGGCCTCCCTGTTCTTTCTCTACTATTTCTTGTATTCTTGATTCAGTAAATTATTTCATTCCTTTAAAATTTTTAAAAATTTCATTAAAACTATATTAAATTAATGCTAATTGTCTTTTTCCTCCTGTTGATTCTGTTTTTCTCTCAAATCACTTCTTCCCCACTGTGCTAGGTATGAGTCTTTGGGAAATAATGTCTTTTTATTAATTTTTTTATCCTTGTAGTGTGGACATATTCAGTTCAGTTCAGTCGCTTTTGCATCCCCATGAATCGCAGCACGCCAGGCCTCCCTGTCCATCACTAACTCCCAGAGTTCACCCAAACTCATGTGCATCAAGTCGGTGATGCCATCCAGCCATCTCATCCTCTGTCATCCCCTTCTCCTCCTTCCCCAGTCCCTCCCATCATCAGTCTTTTCTAATGAGTCAACTCTTCACATGAGGTGACCAAAGTATTTTATTATATATTAGTATCTTAAATTTTATGTCCCTTAAGATAGTCTACCTCTTTTTTTGAAGTCCTGCTTAATATTAATATATTGTCTAAATTAACCATAGTAACTAATGATTTTATATCTTCAGGATGTACTTACATGAAACATAGCATTGTGATGTTTCTATTTCTTATTTACAACACATTATAGCCAATAGAACAGAATGTGCATATAATTTTTGTCCTAAATATTCTCTTCATATTGGTATATAACAATATCATTATTTGGAATTAAACCTCAGGAAACGTGATTTACTGGTAGAAATCAAACTTCATTACTCACCTGCCTGATTGTTTCATTCATTTCTACACATTTTATATTAAATTAAAAAGTAGCTTTGTGCTATTGGAGATTTATCCAAATAGTTTTTATAGATAAATTATTTTACCTTTGTTTTTCACATCTGATTTTTGACCCTGTGGTACATATTTTGGGCTTCCCAAGTAGCTCCGTGATAAAGAATCCACCTGCCAATGCAGGAGTCAAGAGAGGAGGATTCGATCCCTGGGTCAGGGAGATCCTTTGGACTAGGAAAGGGCAACACACTCCAGTATTCTTGCCTGGAAAATTTCATGACAGAGCAGCCTGTCAGGCTGCAGTTCATGGAGTCACAGAGTCATATATGACTGAGTAGGCACACATATCTTTAATGTTAAACAGAACAAAGCAAATACTAAAATTAGTACTTTAAAAACTCTGGGATTGTGTGTGTGTGTGTGTGTGTGAGTGCACATGTTCATGTGTGTGCACACATGTGTATTTTTGCTTTCATGCAATGGTGGCAGGAAGAAGAGAGAGACCCATTCAATTAGATTCATTCCTTCCCTTACTCCCAGCTAACAGTTCCCTCTTTGTGGCTGTTGCCATTTTATTTTAAGAAATTAGTGTGTAAACTATTTATGTTTGTACTAAAAGAGTCCAATAACATTCAAGAATTTATCCCATGGTATCACAGAAAAATTGATTATAAATTCTGGTTAAAACATTTAATAGCTTTGTGGACTTAAGGGAATAAAATATCTTCTCTAAACATCTAGCCCATAATCAAACAAGATATTTTATTTTTATACATATATTTAAAAAGACTCAGCAAGCTAAATAAATATTTATTTTTAATATTTACTGGAAATAATTTTAAATTTTATTATTTTTTTCTCCATATTGATGTAAAAATGAGAAAATGAGTTGTATATCCCCAGAGTATTTATAAAAGCAACCTCCAGGAAATTTAAATTAATCTACATTGTATACATTGATATGTATGCTGATCAAACATAGCAGTACACTACTGAATATCTAGTTGTTGCATTTAATATCTTCAATTAAAAGATGAAGTCTGTCAAGTTTTATCTTTGTCACTTGGTCCTTCTGTAACACATTTGGCAATTTGAGTGTAATAAGATGGCCCCTGATCAAACATTAAAGATTGGTCAAACATTAAAGATTCTTAACTTCATAGTAAAGAGCCATTTTATTCTAGAAATTCAATGCATCAATTTATGTAATGTATAAGAAAATGCAAGTTTATCTAGGCAAGTCTGGAACCAAGTTAATAGAGTCAAAATGTTGCTGACACTGGAGACTGTGAGAATGCAGTTCATAATAGACCCAAAAATATGTACATAAATATATATACATGAATGAAAAATAATCTATTTTTACCATTTGTTTCTTTAAAATCAGGTGAATCAGAATGCTTCACATATGACAGGGAAGATGAATCTCATGATATTAAATAATTTTGGAAACAAAAATGTCAATTAATCATTCAAATGAAATAGAGACACTTAAACAATAAAGAAGTAACTGCATCTATACCCTTTTACACATTTTTCTTAGTAATGAATAACATGAGAGCCTATCTGCCAATGCTTTTTTTTTCTTCAGAAAAGTTAAGTAAATCCATACAGAATATACATGGTGAAAATTTATTTTTTTATTTATTCTACAAAATTATTGGTAGATTTCTTTCTTTACTTAGGGTGGGGAGATGTATCAAAATAATCTCTTCCCTTAATAAAGATGTGTTAAATAATATATAAACATCTATATATATTCCTACCAGAGTTTGTTGTTCATTATCATGTCTATAACTAAAGAGAAATGATATTAATCCACAATATTTATTACAGTTTAACATTTTCCATCAGTTTCAAAAGGTTTAACATATTAAAAGCCTGTTTCTAAATTTTTCATAAGTTTTATGTCATTTAAATATTAATATACAACTAGGTAAAATTCAGAGTACATTAGAAAACAGGAAAATTTGAATTATAAAGATCTCATTAACTCGCTTAAGGGATCAAACACATACCTGCACAAGGGGAAATTTTTCTTTGAAAACAGAAATAGTCTGACTCATTTAACACAGAAAATAATCAGCAATATATTTTCTATTCCTTTTGCCTGTTAGAAATTGCAGATTATGTTTTATCTAATATCTTTAAGGAATTCATTTTAATATGTTGTTTTAGATTTCAATATGCAACAGGAAATCATCCTTCAAATTGTCATTTTATGTTTCTATTTAGTCTATGTGCTTATACATAATTATTGGTTACTTTCCTTCTATACTTGGCTATACTTAGCTAGTATACCACTTTTGGTTGCTGAATATGTATCACTCATGGACCAACCAGAGAAAGAAAACCAGTAGGAGATAATCATATATTATGAATGGTCTCACACAATTGTTGTAACTGGTACTAGTCAGATTTGTCGGGAATGTCAGGAAATGTAAACTGGAACTCTCTGGCATCACCTAAAGCTGCAATCAACAATCAGAATTCATTCTTCAGTGAAGCCTCAATTTAGTTCTTACGGCCTTTAAGTGATGGAATCAGGCCCATCCAGATTATTTAAAATACTAATCTCACTTAGAGTTAGTTGATTTGGACTTTAATCATCTTTGCAAAATGCCTTCACAGTATCACCTAGACTAGTATTTGGAAAACTGGAGACCTCAGCTTTGCCAACATGACACATAAAACTGATCATGGACTACCTGTTCTCACATTAGAGCCCATACACATTTCCTTGATCCATAAGGAATCTCCAGATAAAGAGGAATGACAATGTAATACAACTGAGAATATAATAATCCCTTCCTCAGAGAAGCATGCAAAATCTTCAGGTAATGTTTACTCTTCTCCTTTGACATTTATAACTTAAATATCATGACAAAACTAACTATGAAGAATATATCTTGTGGTAGATAAAACATATTTTTTTTTAATTTACTTATATATACTTATAGGGCTTCCTTCATGGTTCAGATAGTAAAGAATCCACTTGCCAATACAAGAGATGCAGGAGATACAGGTTCAATCCATGGGTCAGGGAGATCTCCTGTAATAGAAAATGGCAACCCACTCTAGTATTCTTGCCTGGAATATTCCATGGACAGAGAAGCCTGGTGTGGTGCAGTCCATAGGGTCACAAAGTGTCAGACACAGCTGAGTGACAGAGCAGCATGCACACATACATTCATAAGAAAAAAATCTCATAATTTTTCATTCCTTATTTCAGCAACTGATCATGAGGTTACACCTAGTGTTTATAACTACCTTCATTTACTACCATTCCATACTCCCTTTGCTGTCATTAATCACTTCAGCTGATCCTGGATGTTTGCCTGCTGAGGTGAACTAAACCTTAATCTTACGGGCCTCCATCATTAGCTATCCTGTATAAATTGGATTTTTGAAGTTTTTCATTTATTTTAATCCCAGAACATGGTAAGGGATATGTAAGGGATCTCTTATATTCCAGATATGTTTTTTTCTTCCTCATCTCCATTTATAAGACCACAGTTTCCCCTTGGTAATAATTAAAAAAAAAAAAAATCACCCCATGCAGTATACTAGCATGTTGAATAGGATCATTCTCTTCTTTGACAACCTGGAAGGTTAGGGTGGGGAGGGAGGTGGGAGAGGGTTTCAGGATGGAAGGAACACATGTATACCTATGGCAGATTCACACTCATGCGTGGCAAAAATCCATCCCAATATTATAAAGTAATTATCCTCCAATTAAAATGTAGAAACATGAAAGTTTAAGATACAATTCTAAATAATACAAGATAGATAATTCATAAAATAAGGAAACAAGTATGATAGTTCAAAAAAGTATACGAGTCTAAAAGCTGAGAGGAAATTTCATGCTTAGATATATGGAAGGAAAGGAATAGGCTTCCCAGGTCGCTCAGTGGTAAAGTATCCACCTGACAATGCAGGAGCCAGGGGGTTCAATCCCTGGGTTGGGAAGATCCCCTGGAGGGAAAAATGACAACCTACTCCAGTATTCTTATCTGGAAAAAAAAATGCATAAAAGATCACAAAAGAGTCAGACACAGCCAAGTACGGATGTGCAGTATGCAACAAGGGATAAGTCTGAATATGTGATATATTCTTAATATCAACATTTAGGGGAAAATACAAATCAAACTGAAAGAAAATGTGAGGAATTAAATAAGGGCAACAGCAGCATATTAAAGAACTAGTATATAGTGGAGAAAGAAAATAAGTGGGTATTGGGAAGAGTTTTACTCCACAGGAAAAAAAATCAGATAAAATAAAATGATTTTTTCAAAAGCACAACTAAATATGACTCAATGAATAAAGATTATAAACTTTGTCTGGTTCACAGTAATTGTTAAAAATCACTCACACCCCATAAAACCTATGCTACTTTATATCTTCTCCGTTGTAACATTTGAAACATTTAATGAATAAATAACATCAAACTTACATAAACTCTTAATAGGAATAAAGGAAATGTTACCATGCCTTTTATGATTTCAGAGTAGCCTGCTACTGCTGCTGCTAAGTCACTTCAGTCATGTCTGTACGACCCCATAGATGACAGCCCACCAGGCTCCCCTGTCCCTGGGATTCTCCAGGTAAGAACACTGGACTGGGTTGCCATTTCCTTCTCCAATGCATGAAAGTGAAAATTCAAAATGAAGTCTCTCAGTCATGTCTGACTCTTAGCGACCCCATGGACTGCAGCCTACCATGCTCCTCCATCCAGGGGACTTTCCAGGCAAGAGTACTGGAGTGGGATGCCATTGCCTTCTCCCAGAGTAGCCTACATTAATACAAACCACTAACAAAGACAGCACCAGAAAGTTATCTCCTGAATATAGATGCAAATATATATATATATATATATATATATATATATATATATATATATATATATATATAGAGAGAGAGAGAGAGAGAGAGAGAGAGAGACAGAGAGAGAGAGAGAGACAGAGAGAGAGACAGAGAGAGAGACAGAGAGAGAGACAGAGAGAGAGAGAGGACAAATCCAACAACATATAAAAAAGATAAATCAAAAGTAAGTTGTTTTCATACCAAGAATGTTTATTAGAAGAATATTCAAAACTCAACCAAAATAACATGATAGAAGTAGAAAAATCATGATAAAAGGCAGCATCTTACCTGCATGTGTTATAGTAAAAATGCTGAGAGTCAAAGACAATGACATTTTGAAATCAGCAAAGTTACTCATAACATACAAAAAACCCAGTGTAATTAAAGACTGACTATTCAACAAAACAATTGAGTTTAGAGGGCAATGCAAAGACAGAGGCCATGGGCTTAAAACATTAGTCAACCAAGAATCTTATAAACAGCTAAACTTTCTTTCAAAAATTGAAAGCAACAAGATTCCAATTTCAGCCCTGGCTTGGAAGTTCTCAATCCCATTCTTACAAGAAAAATTCTGAACAAACTGAGGAAATATATTTTTCTTGAATCCATCAGAGAAAAGAGCACACACCAAACTGACAGTAAAATCCAGAGAGACAGGCAACCACAAAATATTGCAGATAAAGCTTAACTGGAGCAGAAGCTGCTAGAATCATAAACTAGTCAGAATACATAAACACTAATTTTGACAAATTGCTGGAGTTTGTGTACTAAGTAGTGTGAATCTCATGAGATTTGCAGTTTGGGGTGAACCCAGTATTTTCGTGGGTTTCTTCTATAAGAACACCACAAGGTTATGAATTTAAATAAATCAAAACACAAGAAAAAATGCACCTCATATCTCTAGCAGGAAGAGAGGAAGATAACCATTGTGAAATATGTTGGAAGTATTCTCCATAACAAAGGTCTACTTTCCAGAAACCAAACTTCCTGAGCCTTAGTTCCCTGGTAGAAGGGTATTTCTCTAATTCCAGCTTTTCCTGGCCTTCCTTTCTCACCTACAGAAGAAAAGATGATAAAGAAATACTGTGAAGGTTGTAGTTCAGAGGCACAGACTCACTAAAATGCTGAAACCTAATCATAGTATCACAGAAGGTTGTTTTCTCTCCTGCTACTTACCACTGTACCACCAGGGCTCCACAAAGGAGGAGAGTTGAAAGAGTTGCACGGTTCAGTCTTTACTGAAGAGGCTGCCTTGGGGAAAACAAGGTACACCTGGGAAGGCAAGAAAGCACACCTGAGAATGTGAAGCCTTTTGCATTTAAAGTTACAGGACACATTAAAAACATCCCAGTGTCACCATATTAACATAAAGTCTCATACAAAAGGTTTATTTACATCAATTTCTGTCACCCAGTGTTGTGAATTAAGTTGTATCTCCCAAATAGATGTTGAATTCCTAACCCGTGGTAACTGTGAATATGACCTTATTTGAGGTGTAATCAAGTCAATAGGACATTATATTGGATTATGGTGATCCCTAATCCAAAGACTAGTGTCTTCATAAGAACAGAGAAATATTGTTTCATGCAGAAATAATATTGTGTGAGAACGAAGGCAGATATTGGAGAGAGACATCTGCAGACCAAGGAATACCAATGGTTTCTGGCAACCTCTGCTGTTGCTGCTAAGGCGCTTCAGTCGTGTCCATCGCTATGCAACCCCATAGATGGCAGCCCACCAGGCTCCCCCATCCCTGGGATTCTCCAGCCAAGAACACTGGAGTGGGTTGCCATTTCCTTCTCCACTGGCAACCTCAAGAAGCTAGAAAAAGGCAAAGAAAGATAGTCCCCTAGAACCTTCAGAGAAAATGGCCATTTCAACAATTTTATTTGGGACTTCTAGATTCCAAAACTATGAAAGAACAAATTTTTTTTTTTTCTCTTGTTTAAAGCCTCTCAGATTGTGGTGCATTATGGAATACGTAGTATACTAATACACACTTTTTAATGACAGTGAAGTCCTAGTGAAACAAATACTTGAAAACTTTGAAGTTGATTTGGAATTGGGTAATCAGCAGAATCTGGAGGTGTCTTAAGGTTCATCATAGAAACAGTCTGAAGTTTATATAGAAAGAAAAAAAAACTAGAATAGTTATAAAACAGTGAAAAAAAGAACAAAAAAGACTGACTACCCAAAATCAAAATTTACTATAAAGCAACAATAATAAGGAAAGTGTGGTATTGGCAAAAAATGGACTTCTAGATTAAAGGAGAAAAGAGAGCCCAGAAATAGGTCTATACAAATATATTCTACTAATTTTTGTGACTAAGGCACAAAGACAATAGGAAAAAAAAAATAGACTATTCATAAAATGGTGCTGGAACAACGGGACATCAAAATGCAAGAAAAAGTTAATCTTGACAAGTAATTTATAAATCTCACAAAATTATCTCAAGATTAATCATAAACTTAAAATGCAAAAACATAAATATTCTAGAATAAAACATAGTAGAAAATCTGGTTCACCTAGGTTTGCAAATAAGCTTTTAGACACAACACCAAAATCATGATCTATTAAAAAAGTAATAATAAAAAAAAATTAGACTTTAGTAATTTAAAATCGTTTACTCTGTGAAAATCACTATTAAAAGAAAGAAAATCAAGCCTCAGGAAAGACAAATCTTACAAAACCATTATCTGATAAAGAACTTTATCCAAAGCTCTAAACGACTTTTCAATTGCAAGATAAGAAAACAAAACACCCTAATTTAAAAATAGCAGGAGGGTGGTGTGCCAATAATCTGAACAAATACTTTACATCAAAGAAAATATACATATAAAAAGATACCCAAAATAATTTGTCGTGGAAAAATTACAAAGTAAGAAAAAGGAGATGCCATGCTACACCTATTATTGATAGAATATTAGCAATAATAAAAATAAATGGAACTGACATTATGAAATGTTGGCAAGGATAGGGAATTGCATGAAAACTCTGTGCTGTGAGAATGCTAAATTTGTAGCCACTTTAGAACATAGTGTGACAGTTTCTTTTGAAAATAAACAAGTCTTAACCATACTTCAGCAGTTGTGCTTTTAGATATTTGCACAAGTGGTTTGAAAATTTATTTCCACATAAAACCCTGCACACGTTTTTAGCAGTTTTACTTATAATCAAAGGAACCAAGATGTTGCTTTGTTAATGAATAAACATGTTAATGATTGTTTATTCATTATGTTAATGAATAAATAAGCTGAGGCACATCTATAAAATGGGATCTTTTCAGTAATAACAGTAAATGGAATATTAAGCCATGGAAGGTGTGGACAAACCTTAATCATCTACATCTAAGTAAAAGAAGTTGGTTTAAAAAGGCTACCTGCTGTATGATACCAATTATATGTCTTTAGAAAAGGCAAAACTATCAAGAGAGTAAAAGGTCCACAGATTGCCAGTGGTTTGTGATTTAAACAGGAATGTTTGAGATTTAAACATACAATTTTGATGGTAGTGAACTTTGTGTAATGGTTAATATATGACATTTTGGATATGTTTAAATACATAAAACTTTATAGAGCAAAGAGTGAAACTTAATGAACCCGGGTTTTCTTAAAAAAAAAAAAATTAGGAAGTTTAAAAATATCAAGAAGAAAATGTCATCAACAAAGCCCAATGGCGTCCGCCAGAAAAATAAGATGAAATCTAGGTAATGATATACCGTCTAATCTATTCTTTTGTGCTTAGTCTAGTTTTCCTAGCGTATAGGGGTCTGTGTGCCAAGGCCTTATACATAATATGTAAGATTACAGATACCCGCACAGAACCACTGGGCCCACCTAGTGCTTCTCATTCCAACTTGGTGGGACTTTGTGCAAAAGGACTGCTCAAAACACTGCAATTCAAGATGGCAACAGCATACTGTGTGGAGAGGTGCTAAAATGAAGTGAATGTTGCTCAATCATGTCTGACTCTTTGCAACCCCATGGACTGTAGCCTGCCAGGCTCCTCTGTCTGTAGAATTCTCCAGGCCAGAATACTGGAGTGGGTTGCCATTTCCTTCTCCAGGGGATCTTCCCAACCCAGGGATCAAACCCAGGACTCCTGCATTGAAGGCAAATTCTTTATCCTCTCAGCTATCTACACCGGGTATTTTAGACTGAAGCAACAGGACTGAGGGAAATCTGCCCCTCCCTCTGCAGAGGAGAGGAAGAATCACAAAGGTCAGCAAAAATTTATAAGGGAAAGTTACACAAGCAAGGGGAAATGATAAGTGTAGTGTGACTCAAACAGCATCTCCCTCAATTAGCCAGACATCAAGATGAGTTTTCAGCTGTTGCTCAGACTTCAGTTCAGTTCAGTTCAGTCGCTCAGTCATGCCCAACTCTTTGTGACCTCATGAATCGCAGCACGCCAGGCCTCCCTGTCCATACCAACTCCCGGAGTTCACTCAGACTCATGTCCATCGAGTCCGTGATGCCATCCAGCCATCTCATCCTCTGTCGTCCCCTTCTCCTCCTGCCCACAATCCCTCCCAGCATCAGAGTCTTTTCCAATGAGTCAACACTTTGCATGAGGTGGCCAAAGTACTCGAGTTTCAGCTTCAGCATCATTCCTTCCAAAGAAATCCCAGGGCTGATCTCCTTCAGAATGGACTGGTTGGATCTCCTTGCAGTCCAAGGGACTCTCAAGAGTCTTCTCCAACACCACAGTACAAAAGCAGCAATTCTTCGGCGCTCAGCCTTCTTCACAGTCCAACTCTCACATCCATACATGACTACTGGAAAAACCATAGCCTTGACTAGACTTGGGGGAAGTTAAAATTCAGAACTTGCAGGCAGGAGAGAAGCCTGTCTAATGTTTAGTGAAGACACAATGTTTGGTCTTTTGAGGAATGTATTAGCAGTTTGCTGCTGGTTTGCTATTCCACTGTAAAGCTCCTCCTGTGTTTACCTGCACTTCCTAGAACTTTCTTGTTGAACATATTCTTTTTCATGTGATATTACTAACTCCTATGTTATTGAAAGATTGTGCCTTTCTGTTTTTTCTATCTCTCTCGCATTCTTACTTAGATCTCATATATTTTATTAGATATTACATATTTTCTATTTTTCCATAGAATAAAACAAGCAGTAAAAAACTGAACTATTGTGCATCTTACACATCAATTATGTGTCTCTACTAACCAACTTCTTTCACCAGTTGGTAAAAAGTTGCTGCAAGTATTTTTATCACTCATTATTCACCTCACCATAATTTGGACTTCCTCCATTGCATTCCCTAAAATATAGTTTGCTATGATCAATAGTGATTTCACTACAGTCACTCAGTCATGTCCAACTAATTGCACCCCCTTTGACTGCAGCATGCTAGGCATCCCTGTCCATCACCAACTCTCAGAGCTTGCTCAAAGTCATGTCCACTGAGCCAGTGACATCATCCAACTATCTCATCCTCTGTCATCCCACTCTCCTCTTGCCTTCTATGTTTCCCAGCATCAGAGTCTTCTTTAATGAGTCAGATCTTCACATCAGGCAGCCAACGTACTGGAGCTTCAGTTTCATCATCAGTCCTTCCAATGAATATTCAGGATTGGTTTCTTTAGGATTTACTGGTTTGATCTCCTTGCAGTCGAAGGGACTCTCAAAAGTCTTCTCCAATACCACAGTTCAAAAGCATCAATTCTTCAGTGCTCAGCTTTCTTTATGGTCCAATTCTCACATCCATACATGGCTATTGCAAAAACTATAGCTTTGACTAGATGGACCTTTGTCAGCAAAGTAATGTCACTCCTATTAATACTCTGGGTTTGTAATAGCTTTTCTTAAAAGGAGCAAGCACCTTATAATTTCATGGCTGCAATCACCATCTGCGATGACTTTGGAGCCCAGGAAAATAAAGTCTGTCATTATTTCCATTGTTTCCGCATCTATTTGCCATGAGCTGATGTGGCCAGATGCCATGATCTTCATTTTTTGAAATTTAAGTTTTAAGTCAGCTTTTTTACTCTCCTCTTTCATGTTCATTAAATGGCTCTTTAGTTCCTCTTCACTTTCTGCCATAAGGGTGGTGTCATCTGCATATCACAGGTTATTGATATTTCTGCTGACAATCTATTCCAGCTTGTGCTTCATTCAGTCTGGCATTTTTCATGATGTACTCTGCATAGAAGTTAAATAAGCAGTGTGACAATAGACAGCCTTGGTGTACTCCTTTCTCAATTTGGAACCAGCCCATTGTTCCCTGTCTGGTTCTAACTGCTGTTTCTTGATGTGCATACAGATTTCCCAGAAGGCAGGAAAGGTGGTCTGGTATTCCCATCTCTTCAAGAATTTCCCACACTTTGTTGTGATCCCCACAGTGAAAGGCTTTGGCATAGCCAATAAAGTAAAAGTAAATGTTTTTACTGGAAATCTTGTGCTTTCTTGATGGTCCAACAGACGTTGGCAATTTGATATCTGATTATTCTGCCTTTTCTAAATCCAGCTCGAACATCTGGAAGTTCTTGGTTCATGTACTGTTGAAGCCTCTCTTGGAGAATTTTGAACATTACTTTGCTAGCATGTGAGACAAGTGCAAGTGTGCAATAGTTTGAATGTTATTTGGCATTGCCTTTCTTTTGGATTGGAATGAAAACTAACATTTTCCAGTCCTGTGGCTACTGCTGAGTTTTCCAAATTTGCTGGCATATAGAGTTAACACTTTCACAGCATCATTTTTTAGGATTTGAAATAGCTCAACAGGAATTCCATAACATCCTCTAGCTTTGTAGTGTTGCTTCCTAAGGCCCACTGACTTCACACTGCAGGATGCCTAGCTCTAGCTGAATGATCACACCGTTGTGGTTATCTGGATCATGAACATCTTTTTGGTATAGTTTTCCTGTGTATTCTTGCCACGTGTTCTTAATATCTTCTGCTTCTGTCAGGTCCATATCATTTCTGTACTTTATTGTGCTATCTTTACATGAAATGTTCCCTTGGTATCTCTAATTTTCTTGACGAGATTTCTAGTCTTTACCGTTCTATTGTTTTCCTCTATTTCTTTGCATCTATCACTTAGTAAGGACTTATATGGCTCTAAATCCTATAGTAGTTTATATTGCTGACCATTCTCTTCTTGAATACCTCACCTTTCTTGGTTTCTTTGATTTCATTTTTTTTTTTTTTAATGTCACTGGCCTCATCTTCTTGATCTTCATTTTTTCCCCTCTATCCTCTTTGGGTTCTATCAAATCTTGTTTGTATAACATGAGACTCCTTATTTCACTTTTTAACACAATAAAAATATTCCTGTTAGTCAGTTGTTACATTTATCAGATTTATCTCACATTAATACTTCTACTTATGTACTTATATCCCTTTATGACAACTTTCTCTGAAGTCTCTATTCACCTTAAAAAGAACAACTTTGAAATAAAACCTAAGAACTCTCCTTCCTTTTTTATACTTTATCAGGATTCCTTATTTTAATACATGACACTTTCTTAAATATTTAAACTTTACAACCTATAAATCAATTCAACATTTTTTAATATTTTTGGTCATTGTGTTACTTAGATACACCTTGAATCTATCAGTTTTTCTTCTTTACTCTGATAATTTCCAACTACCATAATTCTTAGTTTGAAATATTGCACAAACCCAATAGGATAATTCATTTTATCCTGGTATATACAGAGCTGACCATAACAAAATCATTTCCTATGTGACAAGTAGAGTCCTCTTGTCAAAATTCAGATCTGATTATATTGCCCTCTCCTTAAAGTATCTTAATTATTTTCATTTTTCTCTTAAATAAATGTCAAAATGTATCAAAATAGAAAACAAGACTACATGTTCTACTTACATTTGTCTACTTACCTGTCTACTTACATCTAAATATATTTGCATCTTGATTGAGATGCTGCAGATGCACTACAGTTACTTTATTACATTGTTTTACTTTTTAAAGTTCCTTTGTTTGCAGAGGGCCTTCACCCATGCTCTCTTCTTTCAGTTTAGAACATTCCATTCATTCCTCCATTTGCCATATTAATTTTGATTCTACAATTTCAGTTCTATCACTTGTTAGATTATCCTTTGCTAACCTCTCTAACAATAAATTTTCTTTACACTGCATTTTCATAACACCAAGGATCTATTTAGCACTTGATAAATAACTTCATTTTTTGTTTGTTTGTGTGATTCATTGATAAATATCAGTCCCTTAGTAGGTTCTGTGCTAAGGAAACTGTTTTCCCTTTTTCCTTTATTTTATTCCCAGTGTCTCAAACACACCTGATAAATGGAAGGCATCCCTCAAGTATTTATAAAGTGGATTAATAAATGAACACAAAAATAAATAAAGCTAGTTCCATGATTTTAATAAATACATTTTAATGTATATACATACACATATATTTGAGAAAAATTATCTTTTTTGTACACATATACATATATATGATAAAAATATAATATTTTGTAAAAATCATGGAACTTGTTTTATTTCTTCACTTGTTCACTTATTAATCCATTCCACAAATATTTACGGGACACCTCCCATCTATATATAATAGGAGATACAAGTTTGTTTTCTGGGTCAGAAAGATCCCATGGAGAAGAATGGCAACCCACACTAGTATTCTTCAGTGGGAAATCCTATGGACAGAGCAGCCTGGTGGGCTACAGTCCATGGAGTTGGAAAGAGTTGGAAATAACTTAGTAGCCAATAAACAGCAATAGCTATACACACACACGTGTGTGTTTGTTAGTTGCTCAGTCATGTTCGACTCTCTGCAACCCTATGGACTGTAGCCTCCTAGGCTCTTCTGTCCATGGAATTCTCCAGGCAAGAATATTGGATTGAGAGGCCATTTCCTTCTCTTCTTGGGGATCTTCCTGACCCAGAAATCGAACCTGGGTCTCCCGCACTTCAGGCACATTCTTTACCATCTGAGTCAATATATATTTGTTTTTATAGCATGTGCTTTTTTGGTATTCTTATACAGTGTAAAGTGGTTTTGTGTTCAGTTCAGTTCAGTTCAGTTCAGTAGCTCAGTCGTGTCCGACTCTTTGTGACCCCATGAATCACAGCACGCCAGGCCTTCTTGTCCATCACCAACTCCTGGAGTTCACTCAAACTCATGTCCATCGAGTTGGTGATGCCATCCAGCCATCTCATCCTCAGTTGTCCCCTTCTCCTCCTGCCCCCAATCCCTTCCAGCACCAAAGCCATTTCCAATGAGTCAGCTCTTCTCATGAGGTGGCCAAAGTATTGGAGTTTCAGCTTCAGCATCAGTCCTTCCAATGAACACCCAGGACTGATCTCCTTTAGGATGGGCTGGTTGGATCTCCTTGCAATCGAAGGGACTCTCAAGATCTTCTCCAACACCACAGTTCAAAAGCATCAATTCTTCGGCATGCAGCTTTCCTCAGAGTCCAACTCTCACATCCATACTGACCACTGGGAAAACCATAGCCTTGACTAGATGGACCTTTGTTGGCAAAGTAATATCTCTGCTTTTGAATATGCTATTTAAGTTGATCATAACTTTCCTTCCAAGGAGTAAGCATCTTTTAATTTTATGGCTGCGATCAGCATCTGCAGTGATTTTGGAGCCCCCAAAAATAAAGTCTGACACTGTTTCCACTGTTTCCCCATCTATTTCCCATGAAGTGATGGGACCAGATGCCATGATCTTTGTTTTCGGAATGTTGAGCTTTAAGCCAACTTTTTCACTCTCCTCTTTTACTTTCATTAAGAGGATTTTTAGTTCCTCTTCACTTTCTGCCATAAGAGTGGTTTTGTATTAGGTTGGTGAAAAATCAATTGTGGTTTTGCATCGTTGAACTTTGCTGTTTGATATTTGAATACGTTCTAAAATAACTATGGTTATGCACATTTCTTGCTTTACTCACTTCCCATGTAGCTCAGTCGGTAAAGCATCTGCCTGCAATGTGGGAGACCTGGATTCAATTCCTGGGTCAGGAAGTCCCCCTGGAAAGGAAAATGGCAACCCACTCCAGGATTCTTGCCTGGGGAATCTCATGGACAGAGGAACCTGGCAGACTACTGGTCCATGGGATCGCAAGAGTTGGACACAACTTAGCGCTATCTTTCTTTCTTGCTTGCTTTATTTTTTTTAACTAATGGTATTACTTGCTGTTTATTTTGTTTATTTTAAAATTTTATATTCATTTTAATAAATACAGCTACATTTATTTATTAGAAAATAATTATTGATATAGTGATTTTCATTAGACAAAAGCAAATTCAAATGATTTTCTCATTCAAGTTCAAGATGGGTAATATATTGGCAGAGACAACTCATCACATTAACAATGCATTTGGCCCAGAAACTTCTAACAAGCATATAGTGCAGTGGCGGCTCAATAATTTCTGTACAGGAGACAAAAGCCTTGAAGATAAGGATAGCAGTGGCTGGCCACAGGAGGTTGACAACAACAAAGTGAGAACCATCTTTGAAGTTGATCTTCTTACAACTATAGGTGAAGTTGCTGAAGAACTCAGCATTGACTATTCTATGGTCATTCGGCATTTGGAGCAAATTGGAAAGGTGAAAAACCTCAGTGGGTGGGTGCCTCGTGAGCTGTCTGACAATTAAAAAGAAAATGTTGTTTTGAAGTGTCATCTTCTCTTATTCTGGGCAGCAACAACAAACCATTTCTAGATCAGATTATGACAAGAAATGGAAAGTAAATTTTATTCAATAACCAGCCATGAGCAGCTCAGTGGTAGGACCAAGAAGAAGCTCCAAAGCGCTTCCCAAAGCCAAAGTTACACCAAGGAAGATCATGGTCACTGTGATTGTCTGCTGCCCATCTGATCCACTGCAGCTTCCTGAATCTGGGTAAAACCACTACATCTGAGAAGTATGTTCAGCAAATCTGTAAGGTGCACTGCAAATAGCAATGCTGGCAGCTGACTTTGGTCAACAGAATGGACCCAATTCTTCACAACAATGCTGGACTGATTGTTGCACAACCAACACTTCAAAAGTAGAATGAACCGGGTCACAAAGTTTTACCTCATCTGCCAAATTCACCTGACCTCTCACCAAATAACTACCACTTCTTCAAGCATCTTGACAACTTTTTGCAGGGAAAGCATTTCCACAACCAGCAGGAGGCAGAAAATGCTGTCCAAGAATTTGTCAAATCCCAAAGTGTGGGTTTTTATGCTATAGGAATAAACATTTCTTATTGGCAAAATGTGTTGATTTTTAATGTTCTTATTTTGATTAATAAAAATATGTTTAAGCTTAGTTATAATGATTTAAAATTCATGTTCTAAAACCTCAATTACTTTTACACCAGCCTTAATATTTTGGAAAATAAAACATCTGTCAGAATTTTCTATTTATTCATAACATTTTATCCCACGCATTGCATTATCCATGGCAACTCTATAGGAATTTGTTGGGGGTGGTGGTGTTCATAGATCTGAAAGCTCTATACTTGTTTAATAGTTAGATACCCATATGAATAGAATATTCCAGAATTTTCCAGAAATAAAACCCCTTGATGGAACCACACAATCATTATTGGTTTAGTATGGAAATTGTTGCTTTTACTTTAACAAATGCCTAATTTTTCACTCAGTTAAAAAGCTATCTACATAACGTATACACTTTCAATGTTAATATTCAGCATAGGTAAAAAAAAAATAGGAATGTTAAAAGGTAAAGAGAAATTCTCTAATTGACTGTATTTCTACTCAGTTAAAAGACGTCTGGGGACATGAGTCAGTAGGACCAGCCTCAAAATAAATTAGTGGATTAACAAGGGATATGGTTATCCAGGGAATTGCATGAGATGATGATAAAATACCTGGGAAAGTTTAATGATGAAATTTCCCCCAAGGAAAACTGCTGAACAGTCATTAAAGTATACTCTTACATCTCCTAGATTTATTTATTTATTTTTTATCATTCCTCCTGGTGATTTAAATGTGAATAATCACATTTCTAAAAAGGCATGTAACAGTATCTTTAAGCAAAACTATAAAAGTAGTTATGCCTGAAAAGACATAGGTGGTATTTTAAGGTTCTTGCAAAGAGCAACCATTCGTGAATTAAAATTCATGTTGCATGTCATCTTATATTCTAATATTGGTTAAAACTAACATTTAATGAATGCATGTTATGCTCTAGACATTCTCTTAGGAGCTATCTTGTTTAATCTTCATAATAACACTCTTTTAACTTATTCATATGTTGCAGAAAGGAAACTGAGGCTCAGTGGAATAGAATGTGTGTGTGAGCTTCTTGTGCACCCAAGACAAGGATGAGCCAACGTATAATTAATTGACTCTAAACTCTAGGTATGTTTCATTATGCCATATGATCCCTAGAATGAAAAGCCATTTTTCCACTTAGAGAAAGATAAAATGTTAATATCCACAAGATTGTATCTCTCTTCTACACTGTGCATAATAACTAATAAAACTGCTTACATTTTAAATTATTCTCTGTCACAGTGTTACCACTTAACCTGAGAAGAACACATTCATTTACATTCCAAGGGCAGTTTGCAATTTGAATTAAACATAAGTGTACATAAGAAAAGCATCCCATGATGTTTTCCAGGAAGTTAGCTTCTAAGCACTTATTAGCTAATATGTTTCCTTGGCAGATAAATGGTAAACTAAAATATACTGCATGTCAGTGGAAAGAAACTGAACTGAGGGCTATTCTGCATCCTAATCTGATACAATAATTTTCATGACCTAGGAGAAGTCATTATTTCATATTTCTGGGTCATATTTTTTCTATTGAATATGAGGGAATTGATGAGACAATTTATGTAGCTATTTTGAGACTTAAAAATTTTTTTAATAAAATGATTATTGTAAGAGTCCTTATTTCAAAGATGGCAGTCCTCCTAGTTTCCACCTTAGTTAATCAACCCACTTGGACTGTCTTCAAACCAGAAAACATTTTTGCTTCATTCCTTTTCCTTATCTCCAGTGGAATAATGAGACATAAGCACAAAGAATGTTCTTATCACATGGGCACACTGCAGATTGTTCTTCCATAAAGCCTTCTTATCCCATGGATACCCAGCATTTTTCATAACAGATGTGTGAAGTCAGTGGATTTTGTTAGCATTTCAATGATCTGGCACACAGAATGGGAGCACTCAGAATCCTGGGTGCCAGTTGCTCAGGGAGCTACACACAGCTCTGGATAAAGCAGCTACCCAGCAGGCTTGCCTCTTAGTGCCCGTATCTCTACAGCACCTGGGAGAGGTGAAGCTACCGGGGTATCTAGGAAGTACATTGACTGTATAGCTTTTTGTGCCATAACACTATGTATTTACACTTACTGAAAGTTTTGGTTTGTTTTATAGTTTCAAAATTTGACCTACATTTGATCACTTATCTTCCTATCTACAACTGTCACTCCAATCAAAGCCTACCTGATCATAAGCAAAATTTTGTTAACTGCTCCTTGGTATCATTCCTGATCTGACATGATGCATTTTTTTAATAAGGCAAACATACTGATACCAGTTCATCCTTTCTGACCCAGACAATCCATATACTCCATGGCAATGCCAAATCCACCTTTAATCCCAGCTCCTTTGCTCACTCTGAATTAGCCATATTAACTCCTGTGTGTCTCAGAGTAAGTTAAACCAGTACTCACCTTAGATTTTTGACTCTGCTCATATTCTTTCACCCCAGATTTTGCACGGATATTCCTGTCCTTATGCATGTCCCAGCTCTCAGAAAAATCCTTCTCAAATACCTATTTAAAGAGTCCCAAATCTCTGTCCCTCCCTAGTGCTTACCATTTTTTATTAATATTACCAGTCACCATCTTATATTCTTATTTTTTAACATTAATATTGTTTCCTATTAGGTTGTATCCTCCAAGAGAACACAAGATTCTCTTAATTGGGAATTCTTAGCAAAATCATTTGAGTATATATTAGATTATATAATAGAGAAAAGGAGACAAAGAGTTTGAGGGGTGAATGAGTATAGGAGTACAGACATATCAAAGTAGAGCGGGAGTTTTCTGTGGCACTTGGGACACTGCCTTTTTCTTGCATGTGTTTATTGCATGTTTTTCTTAATGCATGTGTTCATACTCATGTGTGATGCATATCTAATGTGAAATTGTATGAGCACTTCCCGCTATCATAACTTTATATATATATATATGTCCATATATAGGCTTCCCGGATGGCGCTGGTGGTAAAGAACCCACCTGCCAATGCAGGAGACATAAGAGATAGGGTTTGATCCCTGGGTCAGGAAGATCCCTTGGAGGAAGGCATGGCAACCCAATCTAGTATTTTTTGCGTGGAAAATCCAATGGACATGGGAGACAGGTTGGCTACAGTCCATAGGGTTGCAAAGAGTTGGACATAACTGAAGCAACTTAGCATACAGGCATACACATATCCATATATAGTTAAAAATCTTACATTCAGAAAAAAGTAAAGTATTAAATATATATATATATATGTATATATGTATGTATGTATATGCATATATATTCCTGGAGAAGGAAATGGCAACCCACTCCAGTACTCTTGCCTGGAAAATTCCATGGACGGAGGAGCCTGGTAGGCTACAGTTGATGGGGTCTCAAAGAGTCGGACACAACAGAGGGACTTCAATGTCAATGTCAATGTCTATATATATATATATATATATATATATATATATATATATCAGAAGGCTGAATTTGTTCCTTCTAGATTAATATTTGTTTAATAAAGAAAAAATCATGTTTCTCAAAATGCTATAATTGTTTCTATGCTTAGATAAAAATATTCAGATACTTAAATATGGATTTACTTTACTATTAAACAGAAAGTTTTGGATAAGAAACTGTCTGGTTTGCTGTGTTTTACACAACACAGTTGTTTGCTGATGCAAGTTGATTTGGGCTTTTTGTAGCCTTATTTCTTGCTAAAAAATAAAATATTGGAACAATAGCAGAAATTTTTTTAGAATTGCTCCCTCAAGAGAATGAGTTCTCATAGAATGTTGTTTTGAAAAGATGAATACTATTGCTGGACCATAGAAATCTTTATCGAGATATATTTTTGCTTTGTTGTGTTGCAGTGTGGTACTGTAGTATTATTCTTTTTCTCCAAGCATTATTTGGAATATAAGTTCAAAAACAATTCTAAAACTTAGTTGAAATCAAGACAAAAAGAAGAATAGTGAAGTAACAATGATAAAGTTCCAAAGACAGAAGCTAAAAGTAGTCAGGGGGGAAATATTAACTAAAATTGCTAAAGGAAAAGAAAATAAATGGATAAAAGAAATGTCACTTTAAGACATCAGAATAAAATGAAAAACAGATAGGCTTCAATTTAATGTCTACTTGATGCCTTATATGAAATAGATTGATTTTCTCAGCCTAACATTTAGTAAAAAATCATCTATATTCTAAGACAAGGTTAAAATGTGAGTTAAAGAAACCTTTACACATTAAAGATTTCACATGATGTTTTCCACTGAAACAGTTATGAAGACTTCTTGGAAAATATTTTACAAAGCTAGAATAAAATACTAGACTTTATTTGATAATCTTCATCGTTCTCAGCTCTAGGTTAAACTACATACATCAAAACTTATTAATGAAATTTATCATGTTTGACCACAGTGTTTAAATATTTTTGACTTATTTTATGATTGTGATAATTGTTAAGTCACAGGCAATTATATAACTGTTCATTACAAGAGAAACTTAACCTAATTTCACCTTATTAAAAAAAATATTCTTAGTAATGGTATTATTTTGTGAGCCATAGTTTTAGAAAAGTAGATAGAAGATCCCCAAATTTAAAGTACTGTTAGGATAACCTTTTAAAAAATGATGATGAAATCTATTTAGGAATAGCTTGCTTTCTTGACCAGTATTTACAACTCCCACCACTAATCAACTTTAGCATTCTCATATATACTTCCACATATTATATGCTCATGTTTACCAAACACATTAGATTTATCAAAATGAACTTTGAGCAGGGGGTAAATTTTGTCTAAGCTATATGTCTTAAAGGTTAAACAACATAAAGAACCACTGTTCTTATAATAAGGCAATATTTTAAGTTAAAAGAAAGATATTTTATTAACTTAAATAACCTTAATTTTGTGAAAACCATGAAGTTTTATTTTAGAAACTAATTTGGCTATAACTCCAATACTTTGGCCATCTGATGTGAAGAGCTGACTCAGTTGAAAGGACCCTGATGCTGGGAAAGACTGAGGGCAGGAGGAGAAGGGGACGACAGAGGGTGAGATGGCTGGATGGCATCATTGACACAATGGACGTGGGTTTGGGTGGACTCCGGGAGTTGGTGATGGACAGAGACATGTGTGCTACAGTTCATGAGGTTGCAAAGAGTCAGACATGACTGAGTGACTGAACTGAACTGAACTGAACTTTCTAGAGAGTATTTAATTAACTTGGTTATAGCATTTTTCTAATATTATATCCCATAAAACTAATGCTTTTAAACTGATATTGCAAGGACATCAATGACGTTGAATTTAGAACCACATTGACCCAATATATCTCAACAAGTTACATTTTCAGAATACTCTATTTCCAAACAAAAACATTTTCTGAGGTCCCATTGAACATATACGTTTTGGGGTACATTCCTTACCCACTGCACATGGCTTAAGGAAAAGGAAAAGATTTACAAAACTGTATTAAGTTCAACAATTCTACAGTCCAGTTTTAATAATCTTCAAGAAACAGATACTGTCTTACAGAAACTGGTCAAGAGTCTAGAGCAGGAAATCTATTCACCTTATATGAGGTCCTTGTAACATGGCTACCAAACTAGCTGAGAACACCACTGCAAAGAAGGATATTCATGTAAGCATATTGGACTTCCCTGGTGGCTCAGCTGGTAAAGAATGCGTGGGCAGTGCAGGAGACCCTGGTTTGATTCCTGGGTCAGGAAGATCATACCACATATATGTAAATATTAGGTCAATGATACAGTGATGTATTAAATACAGATCTATCAAGATCAGGGAGAGTTGTTCATAGAAGACGGCTTGCTTACATAACTGAACACATTAACAGAGTAAAGGAGAAAAAAACATATGCTTTTTTAAAAATTGAATTAAATAAATTCTAACTTAATAAGTCCTAGAGAAGGGCCTGGCAACCCACTCCAGTATTCTTGCCTGGAAAACCTCCTGGACAGAAAAGCCTGGAGAGCTACAGTCTATGCAGTCACAAAAGAGTTGGATATGACTGAAGGAACTTAGCAAGCATGTTTGCAATTTTATAAGTACTCATTATCTATTCATAATAAATTTTATCCAACCAACCAACGATAGAGGAGATATTTCTCAATATGATGCTGGGATATAAGGAAATAAAATTTTTTTAATTGAGAGTATAAACCTAGCCAGCATTCATTTATTATTATTATTCTTTTAACTTGCAAGAGGCACTTAAGCCAGTGTCTAAATGTTTTCTGTCTAGAAAGAGAAGATGTGTCTTTTTTATCATGATAAAATAATCAATGTAAGTTTATGTTTAATAAGTTATCCATCAAAAGCAAAGATGTCTTATGAATGATTCACATAAATTTTCCCTAATAAGCACCCTTGCAAACTCTATTGACTGTGGCAAATTTGAAGTTAAACATAGAAATAATTTTACCCTTGCAGGTGATGGCTGTTTTGTATGGGATCTTTCTGCATATTTCTGTAGCTAATTGCAGAATATCACATGGAAAATCTTTTTTCTTGTTTCCGGGAAAGAAACAACTTAAATGCAATTTAATTACCACAATTATAGAACATATATAAATTTAATTCAAGAAATTCATCTCATTTGCAGTTACCCTATGTAATCACCCTTTTACATTCTCCTCTTCTTTTGCAACCAAGCGCAATAATTAGTCTGATATATTTTTTACACAATCTAGTGTAAACAATTTTACTTCCGAGTTTTACCATTAAACACTAAAGAGATTTGTGGCCTCTGGTTTCTTTCCATTTTAATCAAGAATGAACCAGGATATTTGTATTTGATCATTATCTGATTGCATATTCCCATTCCAGTGCTTCCTTTGAGCCAATTTGCTTTACAATCTAAAGTTTTTGAGTAGAAACATTCTCTCTGTCTCTAATCTGATGTGCTAATGCTCTTCCTTCTCTAACAAAACTAGTAAAAAAAAATTTGATGATTTCTGAATTATCAGGAATGTATGTTAAATTGTCTTTTAAAAAGTGAGGGCTTACTCCTTCATTATTCAACTGAATAATACCAAGAGCTCAATTAAGAGTTATCAGCTACATATTTAATTATGTCTTGAGAATTAGATTTATCTACTAAATTCCTTTAAATTTTTGCCCTTTATTCCCTCCAAAGAGATCACACAATCCATATATTGGGAGTACCAGTATTTTTTTAAAGTTACATGAGCCACAAAATCTCATGATATCCACAGATAGTTAGATATTATATCTTGGGAAACAAATAAATCACCTTGTGAGTTGCTATACCTTTATTTTGGTGCACATGATCTTAGGTAAGTTCATCCAAGAGGGAAAAGGGCTTATTATCATAATGGTGGCTATATGACTGAGGTATGAATATATAAAATTAGAGGAAAACACCTTTCTCTTTATTTGCGGCAAAGATAAGCATTCTGGAAATGTTAGTACTAGTCACATGGAAATCCAATATGTAATAATTAAGAGAATAGGAGAGACGATTAGTAAGGCACTTCCACAAGACATCAACTGCATAAATATCTTGAACAAAATAATAGAAAATATGACCTACAGCATTATTTGATACAAAACTAGAGGTTAGATACAGTGTTTAAGGCTTTCAATAAGTGAAACACTTCCAAAAATGCCAGCTTTCCTGACAGATGGTTTGTTCAATCTATTTTGGAAAATCAAAAAGAAGACAAAGCAAAACCAAAACAAAAGGCTAATAATTAAGAACAAATGGAAAACAACACCTCTAATTCTCAGAATATAACAGAAATTGCTAATAAAAACCAAAAATAATGGTAAGTTATATGGAAATATGAACATTTCTTTGAAGTTTTGAGAATATGGGAAAAAACATACAGATATATCTGATTGAGAACATTCTTGCTGCCTTTAATAATAAATAATCTTTAAAAGAAGGAGTCTCTCTAGGATTGAGAAAATTCTTATGTGATGGTTCTCATAGATGATTTCTAATCAAGCAGTAGAAAATTCTCCTATCAAAATGCCTACTAAAAGTTTATCAAAAGTATAACAAAGTTATGGAAAGTAAGTCAAAGTGGAAAATATGAAATCTATAGCTTTCATTTTTACAGATCAGATTAAAATGTACTGACTCAAATAATCAGCTTTCTATAAAATAAAATAAATGTATTTACAATAGAAAATTAGATGCTGCTGTAATACATTTATGTTTCTTAATGTCAACCCTAACTGACTCTATGGATGTGAATCTGAGTAAACTCCAGGAGTTGGTGATGGACAGGACCTGGTGTGCTGCGATTCATGGGGTCACAAAGAGTCGGACACACCTGAGAGACTGAACTGAACTGAACTGAAAAAGTAGAATGCATTTTAAGATTATTTAAACGTACAACTGGATTCATGCATTTCCAGAAGAATACTATCACATATGCAATAAATTTTCTGTCAAATTTGCAATAAGGTATTGAGGATATTACTATTATTTGACTTGAATGCCTCAGTTCAGTTCAGGTGCTCAGTCGTGTCCTACTTTTTTGTGACCCCATGAACCGCAGAACACCAGGCCTCCCTGTACACCACCAACTGCTGGAGTCGACCAAAACCCATGTTCATTGAGTCAAGGATGCCACCCAACCATCTCATCTGCTGTTGTTCCCTTCTCCTCCTGTCCTCAATCTTTTCCAGCATCAGGGTTTTTCAAATGAATCAGCTTTTTGCCTCAAGTGGCCAAAGTATTGGAGTTTCAGCTTCAACATCAGTCCTTCCAAATGAACACCCAGGACTGATCTCCTTTAGGATGGACTGGTTGGATCTCCTTGCAGTCCAAGGGACTCTCAAGAGTCTTTTCCAACACTACAATTCAAAAACATCAATTCTTCGGCGCTCAGCTTTCTTTGTAGTCCAACTCTCACATCCATACATGACTACTGGGAAAACCATAGCCTTGACTAGATGGACTTTTTTGGCAAAGTAATGTCTCTGCTTTTTAATATGCTATCTAGGTTGGTCATAACTTTCCTTCCAAGGAGTAAGCATCTTTTAATTTCATGGTTGCCATCACCATCTGCAGTGATTTTGGAGCCCCCCAAAACAAAATCAACCACTGATTCCACTGTTTCCCCATCTATTCGCCATGAAGTGACGGGACTGGATGCCACAATCTTATTTTTTTCTGAATGTTGAGCTTTAAGCCAACTTTTTCACTCTCCTTCTTTCACTTTCAACAAGAGGCTCTTTAGTTCTTTTCACTTTCTGGCATAAGAGTGATGTCATGTGCATATCTGAGGTTATTGATATTTCTCCTGGCAATCTTGATTCCAGCTTGTGCTTCCTCCAGCCCAGCATTTCTCATGATGTACTCTACATATAAGTTAAATAAGCAGGGTGACAATATGCAGCCTTAACGTACTCCTTTTCCTATTTGGAACCAGTCTTTTGTCCTATGTCCAGTTCTAGTTGTTGCTTCCTGACCTGCATACAAGCTTCTCAATAGGCAGGTCAGGTGGTCTGGTATTCCCATCTCTTTCAGAATTTACCACAGTTTATTAAATGCCCAGTGAGGTGTAAAATATACTGGCTCTTTAAAAGCAATTTAATTTTTAGCCAATTTGGCCATACAAAAGTAAATTCTAAATGAAAAGAAAAGAGAGATACTGACTCTAATTAGCAAAGCATCTCTGCATGTTGTTTACTCAAGGAAAACCCTGTAAGAGCCTGGCATTAACTTTTCAAAGTTTGTTCCTGTTGTAAACAAAACACAGAAACTTCAGAATGGCTTATTATCTTAGGAAAGTACTGAAGAGAAGTGAAAATCACTCAGTCATGTCTGACTCTTTGAGACCCCATAGACTATAGCCTGCGAAGCTCCTCTGTCCATGGAATTCTCCAGGCAAGAATAATGGAGTATGTAGCCTTTCCCTTCTCCAGGGGATCTTCCCAAACCAAGGATCGAACCCAGATCTCCTGCATTGCAGGCAGATTCTTTACCAGCTGAGCCACAAGGACAGAAGAAGCACAGAAGATTCAGAATGGTTTACTGTCTTAGGAAAGTATTCAGTTCAGTTCAGTCGCTCAGCCATGTCCAACTCTTTGTGACCCCATGAATCGCAGCACACCAGGCCTCCCTGTCCATCATCAATTCCCAGAGTTCACTCAGATTCATGTCCATTGAGTCAGTGATGCCATCCAGCCATGTTATCCTCTGTTGTCCCCTTCTCCTCCTGCCCCCAATCCCTCCCAGCATCAGAGTCTTTTCCAATGAGTCAACTCTTCACATGAGGTGGCCAAAGTACTGGAGCTTCAGCTTTAGCATCATGCCTTCCAAAGAAATCCCAGGGCTGATCTCCTTTAGAAAGGACTGGTTGGATCTCCTTGCTGTCCAAGGGACTCTCAAGAGTCTTCTCCAACACCACAGTTCAATAGCATCAATTCTTTGGTGCTCAGCTTTCTTCACAGTCCAACTCTCACATCCATAGATGACAGCTGGAAAAACCATAGCCTTGACTAGACAGACCTTTGTTGGCAAAGTATTACCCTTATCTAGTTTACACCAGGTGGACAAAAGATAATCCACATTTTTGTAAACAAAACAAAACAAATTGTACCCTATCATATAGCCTGAGACCAGTCATCGCATCTGAATTTGATTCTGCATATGACATTTTTCATAAATCAAATAAGCCCTAAATAAAAATCTGTGCCTTTGTATTTAAATCTAGATCTTCTCTTCACCACCACTATCCGCCCCACCCCACCTCACTAGACCTCTGAATGCTTGAAGCCCATCTGTGTGAGTTCACCATTTATCATGTCTTTGGGTCATAATGCCCATTCACATCAGTACTCATGATATTCATTGTGGAACATAAATCACTTAGAGTGCTAATCTAAGTCCATCCACTGAAAATGTTGTAGAAACTTTGAACTATAAAACCATTTGTTTTCAATAAAATCTAACTTGCTAGATAAAACACTTTTTCTAATGTGAGGTTTGGTATCATCATTTTTAAAAATCCAAAGAAATGCAAAAGAGACTTGATAGAGTTCTATCAAAATGCCTTCTAAAAGTTTATCAAAAGTATAGCAGTTATGGAAAGTAAATCAAAGGGGAAATATATCAAGTCTAGAGCTTTCATTCACTAAAAACAATTGTTTGTCCAAGGAAACAATCTTGTGATTAAACTTTGGTTCTGATTCTTATTAGGTTATTTTATATACTATAGTTACATAAAGCTTCCTATTTAAGTACTTGGCATATTATTATGGTCAATTGAGCTCATAGGGAATTCCTGGCAATGCCCAGGTTTTACATGTTGTTATAAATATTTCTTGGGACCTGGTAACCTTGGGTTGTTCAATCTTCTTACAACTAAAAATATATCAAGTTTATTTTATATTTAAATTAAAATGTAATTGGTCATAATCATTCAAAATGCAAGTTACTTATAGATATCTTGCTGTCCGACTCTGTGCGACCCCATAGATGGCAGCCCACCAGGCTCCCCTGTCCCTGGGATTCTCCAGGCAAGAATACTGGAGGGGGTTGCCATTTCCTTTTCCAATGCATGAAAGAGAAAAGTGAAAGTGAAGTCACTCAGTTGTGTCTGACCCTTAGCGACCCCATGGACTGCAGCCTACCAGGCTTCTCCGTCCATGGGATTTTCCAGGCAAGAGTACTGGAGTGGAGTATCTTGATAAATGTTGTTAAAAAATAAAAACACAACTATGTTTATTCCAGTACCCTAAGGTAGAGAGGCCCTCTAAACATTTTAAATTAAAATTCCTCACCCTTTTAAATCTCATATTCTTTCATATGTTTAGTGATTCATATCACACTCAGTTCATGAATGAAGAATTAATGCAAAGATACATGCATGTTTGCTGTGCTCTTTAGTCAGTCAGTTGTGTCCAACTCTTTGTGACCCCATCGACTGTAGCCAGCCAGGCTTCACTGTCCATGTGATTCTCCAGGCAGGAATAGTAGAGTGGGTTGCCATTTTTTTCTCCAGGGGATCTTTCAGACCCAGGGATTGAACCCAAGTCTCCTATGGCTCCTGCGTTGGCAGGCAGATTCTTTTACCACTGAGCCATCTGGGAAGCCTGCATGTTCAGTGTCACTTCAAATAATGCTTTTTGAAGAAAATAGCAATCTTATCCATGATGAAGCCAATTAGGGACAGAATTCATCATGAGTATATCTTACATTTAAATTATATTACAATGTTACTGATCACATATTTTACATTTATGTTATATTTGATGATCTTAGTATATGCTCTGTGATTTTATGAATTTTTAATACAATATATATATATAAAGAGACATCAAAAACTTTCAGATCAAAGTCCTCTAACAAATATTACTAGCAGTATAATCTACCTGCCAAAGAAGGACATTCAGGAGACATGGGCTCGATCTCTGGGTCAGGAAAGTATCTGAAGAAGGACACGCCAATATTCTTGCCTGGGAAATTACATGGACAGAGGAGTCTGGTGGCCTATAGTCCATGGGGTTGCAAAGAGTTAAACACGACTAAGCGAGCACACACACACATGCACAGCAGTATAATAGAAGTATTCCTTTATGGAAACAGCACATGAAGATGAGATAAAAGTAAGAAGGCACATATGCACATAGTAAGAAGGCACATAGGCACATATGTGAATATCACTTGGTGAACAAATTTGAAACAACCATGAAGTACCCTGCGAGACCTTCAGTATAAAATAACCAAATCTTACAAAAGCCACACTCTGCGAGCTGTTGGTGTTTACTCAAATGGTAGGGAAGTGCAAAGAACTGCCTCTTCATGAGAATGTTAAATACGATATTTGGAGCTGTCAGCACCAAGAAGCAAGCAGCAGGCAGACTTGTGGGTAAGGGATATGTAGGTCTCCTTGAGGGCAAACATTAACAGAATTAAGAGAAGCAGTGACATCTACAAACAAGTAGCAAATTGAGATCCCTGAGCCTGGATCTCTGGTTCCTTTCTTTGTCTCTCTGATTCTCTGTCTTTTTCTCCCTTACCCACAATGCTCACTTAGCCAGGTCAGCCATTGCATCAGAGAGAGCCCCACTTTGATGATTCTCCTGGTTGCAATCAAAAGCAGAGGCACATATTCAGTGGAGAAAAAGTGTTCCCATTTGAAGCTCATGGGACAAATACTGAAGGAATGAGTTCATGTGCAGAAATTATCAACTAGAAGAGAGCAAACTATAAATTTAGGTTATCAGAAATGTACAAAGCAAAACAACAATAAAACAAATCCAAATCCTTAAAGACTACAGACAAGTATCCACATTAGTCAGGGTTTTCCAGAAAAACACAACCAATAAGAGATTTTATACATATATAAAATAAGATATGGCTCACGCAATTATGGATGCCAACTCCCACAATCTGCCATTTGCAAACTGAAGGCTGTGTTGTGGCTTGAAGACCTCAAAGCTAGAAAGGAAATGGTTAAAGACTCCAGTGAGTCTGACATCCTGAGAACCAGTAGCATAGAAAACAGAAGACAATTGATCAGTGTTCCAGTTCACAAAATCAGGTAAAGAGTGCCACTGGAACTTCCTCTAGCTTTCTGTTCTATTTAGGACCACATAAGACTAAATAGAACAGATTTATAGAACATGATGCCCACTCACATTGGGAAAAGCCATCAGCTTTATGCAGTTCCCCAATTCAAATTCTAACACCTTCTCAAAGCAGGCAGCCACACAGAGAAATTTATTTTTTTAATTTTATAAATAAAGCATGATTGCTTTACAATGTTGTCCTAGTTTCTGCTGCACAACAAAATGAACCAGCTGTATGTATACATATATCCCTTGCCTCCCACTCCACTCCTCCCATTCCAGCCCTTCAGGTCATTGCAGAATATTGAGCTGAGCTCCCTGTGCCATAGAGCAAATTCCTGCTAGCTATGTAGTTTACACATGGTAGTCTGTATACGTCAATGCTGCTCTCTCGATTTGTCCCAACCTCCCCTTTACCTGGACTTCCCTCATAGCTCAGTCAGTAAAGAATCTGCCTGCAATGCAGGAGATCTGAGTTCAGTTCCTGGGTTGGGAAGATCCCCTGGAGAAGGAAAGGGCAACCCCCTTCCCCTCTGTGTCCACATGTCTGAAGAAAGTTTTTAACCAGCCATCTGGGCATTGTGTGTTTCTGTCAAGTTAACACAAAAAATTAATGTATCATACATGCCAGCATATATGTTTACACATAAATTATCCCACAAACTCCATAAGACAGAGCTCGCGTTTAGACATTTGTCATTCAGAAAGCACAGAGAGTCATGTAAAATGTTTTTACCCCTGTACAGGCAGATTCACATAAAAAAGATGGAAGAACGAGTGAGAGTCAGGTGGAGATGGTGGGGAAAACCTGAGAAGTACCCCATCTTCCTTCCCACTGAATGCTTGAGTGGCTCAGCCATGGCAATGCTGAGATATTCTCCAACACTCTTGCCTTCATATTAAATTCTGTGTAGTTTCAGGCAAGTTAAATCCATATCTCAGCTAGTTAAGTTAGTCCCAATCCACTCACCCTTTCTCTTTGAATGATCAGTGCAGAGATGGGCATGAGATTTAGGTTGTACAATCAAATATGGACAGCATTCATGAACTGGACCAGCTGCTAGGATGAAAGCCAACACACAAGAAAGGACAGAGTCAGGACAACCACAAAGAAACTGTAGTGGAATATCCTTAAGACTTGATGCAGTTTGATTCATAAATGTCCTTTGTTGTTTAACACAGTTTGAAGAAGTTTTCATATCTTTGATATAAAGATTTCTAGTGAACAGACATGAAATTGGCTCTCTTGTGTACAAATTATATTCTAATAACTAAAACTAATACCTTATTTGTATCAGACTAAAGACTATGTGCTATATTATCTACTCATCCCTTGAGAATTATATGAATATAGCAGCAAAATATTCTTTCTTTACTTTGAGAATTTATAAAAGGACAATATAAGATTAATTTTAATCAATTATTTTTATATGCTCATGAGGCAACAAAACATTCAGATATCTCTTATCTTAGTTTATCTAAGGAAGAGTTGTAGTCCAATGGGTCAAGGACCTCATCATAAGCCCTTTAGATATTAGTAACTAGGAAATTCTAGAAAAATGATAGCTATTCTTTATAAGTGCACACAGACGGAGATTAGGGAAGGTTTTGCTGAATCAGCATAGTGTTATGAACTGACAATCAGCCTGAAGAAGACAGCTCATTAGCAACCTACACCGGGAAAACACCATAGAAAACTAAAGATCTCCATGGGTGACGTGGAGCTGAAAGCTGTCAGTGAATATTGCTCCTTCTTCAGCACAATTGCCTTTAAAAGGAAAGTTAATGGGAAAAAACAGCAAACCAGATCAATAAAATCAGCATGACCTTCAAGACGGCAGGAGGCAGAGCCTGTTATCCAACCACGTTAATGGTTTCTCAAGCAGTCAGAGACTCCAGTTGTTTTGAGGTTTTTGTTATTTGTATCTGACATGGCCATTACACACACGATTTCGAAACATAATTATTTAAAACTGACCAAACGTTCTACATTTGACAGGAAATCACAAGGAACCATCATTAAGGCCATATAAAGATTAAAAAAGCAGAGAGTATTTGAAGAAGCTTTGCAGAAGTATGAAATGGAAAAAATATTTTTTAATGAAAGAAAAGGTACAGGTAGGATATTTGTATAGATTTTGCTAGAAAAATAAAGAAGTGAGAGTATTTATTCAAAAGTATAGGTATAACTGGCAAGTTCACAAAGAAGAAAATGTCCAATAACTGACAAATATTGATGATTTATAATGAAGATATCTATATAAAATCAGTGAGTAATTTCAGACTCTACTAATCTCTATGATATAATTCTTCATTTTCTCTGAATTTGTAAAATTTAAACACAAGTCAAGATCACAGATATAATTAGTTAAATAAATGTATAGAAATATATATATCTTTCTGTTATGCAGATATAAAAATCTAAGTTTTATAAACAAAATTAACACATATATACATACATTTGTGCATGCTGAGTTTCTTCAATTTTGTCTGACTCTTTGAGACCCCATGTGTGGACTGTAGCCTGCCAGGCTCCTCTGTCCATGGCATTCTCTAAGCAATAGTACTAGAGTGGATTGTCTTGCCCTCTTCCATGGAATCTGCCTGACCCAGGGATTGAACCTTTGTATCCTACAGCTCCTGCGATGGCAAGTGGATTCTCTTCCACTAGAGCAACCTGGAAAGCCCCATATACTCACAAACATATAAGTCAAAGGAACACTATATGTAGCTATGTGCATATAAAACATACCTGTCTCTATCTCTCTCTCTCCCTCTCTCTCTATATATATACATACACATATGTTTTTATGTATATATATCACAAAAGTTCAAAAAAAATGTTCCAAACGCCACAAATAAACTTGAAATAGCACTTTGACACAGAAGCTTTGTGACCTTTGTAGTTTAAAATTAAAAATATTTCAGTTTAAACAATGTTTCATTTTATAGAAAATAAAATGGAACAAAATGAATTGTATGTTAATATTCTAAATATGGATAAATGCATTTCATGCCTTAGCTTTTCAAAGTAATGGTTTTCAAATTTAAAGAATAAAATTTAATATGACCACTTACATTCTTAAAAATATTTTACTTTTTAAAAATTACCATGTTTCCAAACTCTAGCTAAAATTAGAGAGAACTTTTTTAGTTGCATCCTATTGCAGATCTTAAGTCTTGTGGTTTTTGAATGCAGAATCAGAGATTATAGGCAAATGACGAGTATTCACTTGAATTGAGATTAGTTTGAAACAAATGACCACAGATAATTCACGTTTGTAGAACACAGTCTGTCATATGGCTCTAAGTGAAATGAAAGACTGAATTGTTTAAAGACGTGATTCAAGTCAGTTGACTACAAGTCAGTTGGCTAGAGAGAAGTAAAGACTATATCTTCTTTTTTTAATGTTTATTTGTTTTTGGCTGTGCTGGATCTTCATAGCTACACAGTCTTTTCTCTAACTGTGGTAAGCAGGGGCTACTTTCCAGTTGCAGTGAATGGGCTTCTCATTGCAGTGGCTTCTCTTGTTGCAGAGCACAGGCTCTAGGGGATGCGGGCTTCCAGTCCCTAAAGAACAGGTTCAGTAGATGTAACACACTTGCTTAGTTGCCCTGTGGCATGAGGGATCGTCCTGGATCAGGGATCAAACCCATGTCTTCTGCATTGGCAGGCAGGTTCTTTATCACTGAAGCACCAGGGAAGCCCACAAAATTTTTAAAATAAGGAAGCTCTCAACTAGGAATATTGCTCTAGTCTCTCTACAACACAAATTTCCCTCAAATAGTTGGTCCAAAAAAAGAAACTTACCTCCTATAAATCTTTAGTTCAGTTCAGTCACTCAGTTGTGTCCGACTCTTTGCCACCCCATGAGCCACAGCACGCCAGGCCTCCCTATAATAGCCAAATCCTGGAGTCCACCCAAACCCATGTCCATCGAGTCAGTGATGCCATCCAACCATCTCATTCTCTGTCATCCCCTTCTCTTCCTGCCCTCAATCTTTCCCAGCATCAGGGTCTTTTCAAATGAGTCAGCTCTTTGCATCAGGTGGCCAAAGTATTGACATTTCAGCCTCGACATCAGCCCTTCCAATGAACACCCAGGACTGATCTCCTTTAAGATGGACTGGTTGGATCTCCTTGCAGTCCAAGGGACTCTCAAGAGTCTTCTCCAACACCACAGTTCAAAAGCATCAAATTCTTCTGCGCTCAGCTTTCTTTATAGTCCAACTCTCACATCCATACATGACCACTGGAAAAACCATAGCCTTGACTAAATGGAACTTTGTTGGCAAAGTAATGTCTCTGCTTTTTAATATGCTATCTAGGTTGGTCATAAATGTCCTTCCAACGAGTAAGCATATTTTAATTTCATGGCTGCAATCACCATCTGCAGTGATTTGGGAGCCCAGAAAACTCAAGTCAGCCACTGTTTCCACTGTTTCCCCATCTATTAACTTAAAAACGAGGCATATAAATTTAAGAATAAAAAGGAAATGAAAGGAGTGAAATATGAAGTGCTCTTACTAGGAAAAAACAATATTGTTAGGGGTGCATTAGTTTTGTGAATGCACATTGCCATTAGCCAAAAACAATAAATCTGCATCCTACATAAAGATTTTAAAAATGGAAGCTACAGTATGTCAGAAAGGAGAGAATGATATATCAGAGAAGGTGAAATTTGCATTGGCAGAATTAAGATAAGAGGAAAAGAATAACTGATTGTCCCAAAAAAATGATGCGAGCCTCAAAAGATTAAATGGAAGAACAGATTCTAAAAGAAAATCCAGCTAAGAACTTTCTATAATTTTAGGCTGTGTTAGTAAAGCAGATGCTATCTTTGGCTTCTAGATCTAAAGATTTTACTTATGACACTGTTTCTCAAACTTCTTCATCTCAGATAATTTTATCATTCTTAAAAATGGTTGAGAACCCCAAAGAGCTTTTGATTGTGTGGGGTATATTTAATAATATTTACCATATTTGAAATTGAAACAGATATATTTATTGAAAGTGAGAGTCTCTCAGTCATGTTGGACTCTTTGTGACCCCATGGACTATATAATTGCACTCTAGGCCTCCCTGTCCATCACCAACTGGACTATACCATCCATGGCATTCTCCAGGACAGAATACTGGAGTGGGTAGCCTTTCCCTTTTCCAGGGGATCTTCCCAACCAAGGGATAGAACCCAGGTCTCCAGCATTGAAGGTGGATTCTTTACCAACTGAGCTATCAGGGAAGTAATATTAAAATACTAATATTAAGATCAATTTATGTTAACATAAATTTCATATTTTTTATTTGAAACACATATCATTATAAAAATTGTGAAAAGAATAGCATTGTTTACATTTCTTATTTCTTGTCTCCCTTAATTGAAGACAGATTTATTTTCACATCTGCTTCTACATTCAATATGCTATACCTTGTTATTTTGGTTGAATGGCATTTAAAAAAATCTATCTTCAGAGAAATATGCAGTTGGAAAAGGGCAAGAATTTTTTAAAGGCTTTTCAGGTAATAGAGGATATTCTTTTATACTACAGCAAACATGGTGTGGAGTCTAATCAATGATAAAATCAATGATCTATCTTGTGCTTTGAATGCAATCTTTAATCAAATGTGATTTTGTTTTTGTTATTGTGTTTTCTTATTACCCATCTTTCCTAATCCTTAAGACTGTCATTATATACCTGTGGTGTGACTGAGTATATATAATGACTAGTCACTGTACATGAGTGGGTAATGTAGTCATAAACATTGATGGCATAGGAATTATTTCTCCCCAGAACTGAAATGCTGGGTCTAGGTAAAGTAGCTCATCAAACAGAGACTTTTGAAAATATGTATATAGGAAAATTATGCTGTAATTACTTGGATACTTGGCTACCCTACAAGTTTGAAAAGTCCAGCCCCAATCTGAGATTGTGGACTCTTGCTGGTGACCACTGACAAACAGTGACTACTCATAAAAGCAAAATGTAGGGAGACAATGTGTTCATGAATACTCCCCAGGCTGAAACTTATGAGCAACAAAAGTAACATTTATTTTGTGCATATTTATTGTGTGTTGGAATGCCTATTTTTGCCAATCTTTAAATCCACTTCCCTGTGAAAATGATTCAAATAGTAAGGAACAGCACAGTGTAATTACAAACCAAGGAGAAAAGGCACTTAAGGTGTAAAACCTAAGTGTGTACCTCTCTTGAATTTCTTTTATATGCATTTATATACAACATTTGGAATATTTTTTGAAATAGCATAAAATCTTTTATGAAATCTGTCAGGATGCATACTTGGGAAGAGTTATCACTATCATTCTATTATGTAACAGTTTTTTAAATTAGTTAGAAAAGTAAATCAAAAGATACTTAATCTTTAAAAAACCCACTCACAGAGACTTGCCTGGTGGTCCAGTGGCTAAGACACGACACTTCCATTGCAAGGCGTGAGGCTTCAGTCCCTGATCAGGGAACTAAGATCCCACATGCTGTGAGGCACAGCCAAAAAGTAGAATAATAAAATAAAAAAAGGTTTGGTATTTCTCTAAAAAAGGCCCACTCATAGCTTAATAATATTAAACACTACTACTACTTTTCTTCCTCAGATGTGATTTTATCTGTTTAAAAATACATATAAACTACATGCAGTATACGAGAAATGTAGTTTCTTCTAGGGAAAATTCTAAAACTTGTTTCTTGCATTGGAACTTTAAATGGGTACCAAGTGATATTCAATATTCTGTGATATTATTATAAATGATAATATAAAAGATAGAGTAAAATTGAATTTTGACCTCTTATTCACCCTGGATAAAAATGATAAAAGACTATGGGGACCAGGGAATTTGAACTGAAGGAAAAATCAATAAAATTAAGTAGATTTTCCTCCATAGCCTGGAGTGTATTTTTATGCCTGTGTTAACTGCATTTAAGATCTTTTTTTTTTCTTTATGCTTTCATGAAAAGCTCTTAACCTTATTATATAAATTAAAATCGTTCCATAATCATTACAGATTAATATCTTTAAAAGAAATTATTTAGTTTTCCAGAGTTTTTGCTCTTTTTAAATTTTAAGTTACTTTGCTAATTCTTTGAATAGCTAAAGACATATTACACTTTTAGTATGTCTGTATGTTATATATTAATAGCATCAATGAGCATGATATCACCCTCCAAGTCAGGTTTAACTGTAGAGTAATCAAGAGAAAGAGAAGTAACAAGTCAGAGTTCACTAAGCGCAGAACCACAGAAGTGAGAATAAGGAAAATGGCCACCCTAAATTGACTGATTTACAATTCCCACATCTTTCTAAGATAATATGAACTCTAATCCCTCTCAACAAGCAACCTTGAAATAAACATCATATTGCGATATTATTCCAAAGTTCCACTGCTCCTAACCTTGGAGGAAATCATGGAATCTGCTCTTCCTATAATTTATCAATCTGTTCCTTGGAGAGAAAGCTGGTACGGAGTGCAGCCAAAATGAAGGAATACGTTTACACCCGTTCTTATGTTGATGTATGGCAAAACCAATACCGTATTGTAAAGTAAAATAAAAATAAATAATAAATAAAAATGTAAAAAAAATAAGATGTCTTCACACTTGCCCACCTTACTTCCTCTCCCCTGGGAACGCAGAATGAGAGTTCTCATAAAATCTCATCACATTATGGCGAGCCTACACATGGCTGTTAGTGTAAAGATCATATTCTTCTGCTGACCCTACCAACACTCTATAGATTCTCATTGTATGTCTCATGTTATCAGTAACTTGACAATACTCCAGAAATCACATGTATCAAGAAGCAGAATCAAGAGGGACAATCTGTAAATAAATGCACATAGTTAAATTGGTTTTTGGAAAGTCACTCTCATTTGCTGAAATTATGTTTAAAACTCTTTTGCCTAGAGCAGAGACTATGCTTCTGAGAAATAGCCATGGGGTAAATTCCTGTGACTTTACCACATGTCACATTCTAGAAGGTAGGATTACAGAAGCAGCAATAAATAATGTAAATAATTGAAAAACATTTTATATGAACAATCTGATTTAAAATTCTCAACCAATTTGTAAATTGAAAATTATGATTCTCCTTATACAGGGTTGAAAACTGAGACTCTACGGGTATGCGAGTAACTTCAACAGGCATAAAAATCTAGTGAGGGCTAAGAATCTGGTTTTATTTCATTTCAAATGCATATTCTTAGTTACATTCTTCTTCTTTTTCCTAGAAAAGTCCTAGTATATGATGCAGAATCATATTTGTAATTATTCACAAACCCCTTTCATTTCTCCCCAGTGGTCTATCTTAGAGAAAAAACAAAACAAAACATACACAGAGAAATATCTATATGTGTGTGTATACACACACACACGCGCGCGCAAATGCACACCTTACAATCTCTCTATTTCATATCACTTTATTAAATTAGTGGCTTCCCAGGTTGCGCTAGTGGTAAAGAACCCAGCTGCCAATGCAGGAGACATAAAATATGCTGGTTCAATCCCTGAGTCAGGAAGATCCCCTGGAGGAGGGCAGGGCAACCCACTCCAGTATTCTTACCTGAAGAACTGCAGGGACAGAGAGGCTTGGTGGGCTACAATCTATAGGGTCTCAAAGAGTCAGACACGACTGAAGCAACTTGCAAGCATGCTATTAAATTAGAATCAGAATAAGAATCAGAAATCTACCTATACTTCTCTTAATCTTCAGGATTAAAGATTTTTTAATTTACCTCATATATAGCTATTTTATATATAATAGCAGAAATTTATCATTTTAAATCACAATTTATCATTTCAAACTTTGCATCTTAACTGGCATTTTAAGGAGCTGCTAAAACATTATTTTTCATCAACAAAGTAATTCATTTCTAGATGAATTAGTTCAGAACATTTTTATATTTCTGGGACAATCACAATGTGCAGTCAAAATACAGAACCACTGATACTTCAAGCGACCAGAAAGTACAATTTATCTGAAGCTTTATCCCTAAGTGCCAGGTATCTTTCTTTGATAACAGAGAAGTACCTAGGTTTTCTTATACTCATTTCCTTCAAGCTATTCCATTCATATAAAAAACAAAAGTCTCATTTAGGCCAAATCTATACCATTACACTTCTATAAAAAGGAAGGAAATTGAGAGCTCAACCCAAACATCTCCCTCCACAAAGATATAAGGTTTTTCTCAAATTGTACTACAAAAAATTAGTATAGTAAAGGCAATTCATATGAACATACTTCTCACATTTCGCTAGCTTATTTCCTTTCTAGCTCTGAGTCTTCAAAATGAAATTCATCTGGAGATGCAGCAGTTTTGAAAATATTGCCTAGATATAGGGATTTGGGGGCTTCTGCCATGGCTCAGCAATAAAGCATCCACCTGCAGTGCAGGAGATTCTAGTTTGATTCTTGGGTCAGGGAGATCCCTTGAAGGAGGAAATGGAACCCATTCTAGTATTATTGCCTGGAAAAAAAAATCCCATGAACAGAGGATACCGACAGCGTACAGTCTATGGGATCCCAAAAAGTCAGACATGACTGAGCAACTATGCAAACATAGGGAATTTTGCTTCAGTTTAGTTTAGTTCAGTCACACAGTCATGTCCAGAGCTTTGCGAACCCATGGACTGCAGCATGCCGGGCTTCTCTGTCCATCACCTACTCCCAGAGCTTGCTCAAACTCATGTCCATTAAGTCAGTGATGCCATTCAACCATCTCATCCTCTGCCATCCCCTCTCATCTTGCCTTCAGTCTTTCTCAGTAGCAGGGTTTTTTTTCAAATGAATCAGTTCTGCACATCAATTGACCAAAGTATTAGGGCTTCAGCTTCAGCATTAATCATTCCAATTAATACTCAGGACTGATTTCCTTTAGGATTGACTGGCTTGATCACCTTGCATCCCAAGGGATTCTCAAGAGCCTTCTCCAACGCCAAAGTTCAAAAGCATCAGTTCTTCAGCACTCAGTTTTCTTTATGCTCCAACTCTAACATCTTCACATGACTACTAGAAAAACCATAGCTTTGAGTAGATGGACCTTTGAAAACAAAGAAATGTCTCTGCTTTTTAATATGCTATCTAGGTTGGTCCTAACTTTTCTTAATTTCATGGCTACAGTCACCATCTGCAGTGAGTTTGGAGCCCAAGAAAATAAAATCTGTCATTGTTTCCATGATTCGCCCATCTATTTGCCATGAAGTGATGGAACAAATGCCATGATGTTTGTTTTTTGAATGCTGAGTTTTAAGAATGCTGAGTTTTAAGCCAGCTTTTTCACTCTCCTCTTTTGTCAAGAGGGTCGGAAGTTCCTCTTCGCTTTCTGCCATAAGGTTGGTGTCATCTGCATATCTGAGGTTATTGATATTTCTCCCAGCAATCTTGATTCCAGCTTGTGCCTCAGCCAGCCTGCCATTTCCATGATGTACTCTGCATATAAGTTAAATAAGCAGGGTGACAGTATACAGGCTTGACATGCTCCTTTCCCAATTTGGAACCAGTCTGTTGTTCCATGTTTGGTTCTAATAGTTGCTTCTTGACTTGCATACAGATTTCTCAGGAGGCAGATAAGGTGGCCTGGTATTCCCATCTCTTTCAGAATTTTCCACAGTTTATTGTGATCTACAGAGTCAAAGGCTTTGGTATAGTCTATCAAGCAGAAGTCGATGTTTTTCTGGAACTCTCTTGCTTTTTCTACGATCCAACACATGTTGGCAATTTGATCTCTGGTTCCTCTGCATTTTCTAAATCCAGCTTGAACATCTGAAATTCTTGGTTCATGTACTGTTGAAGCCTGTCTTGGAGAATTTTGAGCATTGCTTTGCTAGCATATGAGATGAGTGCAAGCGTGCAGTAATTTAAATATACTTTGGCATTGCCTTTCTTTGGGATTGAAATGAAAACTCACCTTTTCCAGTCCTGTGGTCACTGCTGAGCTTTCCAATTTGCTGGCATATTGAGTGCAGCACCTTCACAGCATCATCTTTTAGGACTTGAAAGAGCTCAACTGGAATTCCATCACCTCCACTAGTTTTGCTCATAGTGATGCTTCCTAAGGCCCACTTGACTTCAGGGTATTAATTAGCAATTTATCTGTATTAAATTTGAGGTGAATATACTGTGACCATGGCTAAGTCCCTCTCATTACCTGTTTTCTGTCCCCAAACTATGTTACCTATGGTTACCTGGGTGAGATATAGTTGGCCTGACTAGATACTTAAGTAAAAGCATGAAATTATTTTATAATCCTGTTGGGACATAGAACTAATACTTTAAAATCCAATATCCAGAGGTTTGTACTCAGCCTCCTGCAAAATTTTGTGCATCAGTACATTTTTATTATTGCTAATTTATCACTAGAATCTCATCAAAAACAGCATCTAGAACTCTACATAAGTTCATTCTTTTTTAATAAATTTAATTTTAATTAAATTTTCTAATAATTTTAACATGCATTCAATCAAAATTCCAAATAGCTTCATGTAAATTTTATCTTGCCTTATAACAAAATAGCTGTGATTATCTAATGTGTAATTATTATTATGACAAACAGCTAGCATTAATAAAGTTTTAATAACAAAAAGCCTTCAGTAACAATCTTTAAATAAATATTAAAAATCATTGACTCATGAAAACAGAATATAATGTGACAGCCTAAATTAAACTGTGAAACAGAAGAGTTCAGTGGGAAAAGCAGGTGACTTCCAATAAATTATTTAGTTTACTTTATAGTGTTATATCAATATTATTTAATTATTTTTACTTTAGGTCATATACTGAGTTATATAAAATATTAACAGGAAATTTGAGTGAAGAATGTGTGCAACTCTGTACATTTTTGCAATTTCTTTTGTAAATCTAAAATTATTTCAAATTAACAAGTTAAAAAAGCCATTGTAGTTTGATTCTTTTTTTGGACAGTTCCAGTAATAAAGAAAAAAAATTTTTTTGGTTGTTTTTTCTTTTTTTAATATAAATTTATTTATTTTAATTGGAGGTTAATTACTTTACAATATTGTATTGATTTTGCCATACATCATCATGAAAGAAAAATATTTTTTATACTGAGCCATTATTTGTCTTCCTGAAACTTTCACCTAGGCATTCTATCCTTATCTCTGGAGGGACTATAGAACACAGTTAAGACCATATCTGTGACAGGTTATTTCAGATATTTGAATGGACTTACCACATCACTGAACTGCTAACTTTTCCAAGTTAAACACTCTCTAGTTCGTCAGGTTTACATCATGTAATAGGTTTTTAATACCTTCACTATCCAGTTACTTTCTCTGTAAATGTGAAGGTACAGGATCTGTTATGCCCTAAGGTCTGTGCTGACAGCAGTGACTCTTGGCAGATGCAGACACTCTTGACAGAAACATTTCCTGCTGCAGACCCTCAATTGCTAGTCCTACCAGCAGTGTCTCTCGGCTGTCAAACCCTCCTGGAGGCAGGAGTTCCTGGCAGCTTGTGAAACTAACACTGACAGCTCTTGTTAATGTTAGCTAGTAATGGAAGTAGCAATTTCCAGTAGTACTCAGGGCTTTTCAAAATTTCCTTGGGGTGATTGAGTGATTGGTATTTTTGAGGAGTCTTTCTGTTCCTCACCATTGCTATATTATTCCTTGTCAAAGGCTTCTTGGATATCAGGGGAGGGAATTCTCATCGATATAAAACACATTGTTTTACTACTCGGGTTGACTTAACAAAATACTATAGATTGGGTGATTTAACAGAATTTAATTTCTCACAGAACTGGAAACTAGGAAGTCCATAGTCAAGGTGCCAGGCAGCTGAGTCTGGATGATGACTTTTATATATGACCACCTTCTTTCCTGTGTCCTGACATGGCCTTTCCTTGGTCCTTGAACAAAGAGAGAGGACTCAGGTTTCTCTTTGTCTTAGTAAAAGGCACAGTTCGCTCAGATTAGAGCTCCAACATTATGACCTCACCTTAATCTCCTCTTCAGAGACCTTATCTCCAGTAAAGTTGCATGGGAAACTGGGAGGAGATAGGGCTACAGTGTTCGAATTGGGGTGGGGGGCGGGTGGAGAGGGCATAACTCAGTGCATAGCATTCTTACCCTGAACCACCAAAATTCATGTCTTTCTGATACACAACACACATTCATTTCATTCTAACATCTCCAAAAGTTTTAGCACCTTCCAGTATCAACTTAGAGCTTCCCTGGTATCTCAGTTGGTAAAGAATTTGCCTGCAAAGCCAGAGACCCCAGTTCAATTCCTGGATTGGGAAGATCCCCTGGAGAAGGGAATAGTACACATTGCAGTATTCTTGGGTTTCCCTTGCAGCTCAACTGGTAAAGTGTCAACTTTAAAGGTATCATCTAAATCAAAGTATGATTGTCCTGAGGAAAAATTCCTCTCCAGCTCTGTGAAACGAGACAAGTTACGTGTTTCCAAAATATAATGATGGACATGTTTAAGATAAAACTCATTCCAAAAGTCCTAAGCAATTCTAGATCCCAGCAAGGCAAATTCCATTAGATCTTAGGACTTGAAAATAATCCTCTTCAGATGAAAAATTTTCTCTCCAGGCTCAGGACAGGGACAGAGTCATCCCTAAGCTCTGTGGATGGTGCTGCCCCTTCAGCTCTTACAGGAACAGTCCTACTGCTGAGACATCCTGGCTCCTTGAAATCACAGAGGCAGCCCTATATTCAGAAGCAAGCAAGGAAACAACTCTGCCCCCTAGGCCCATGGAGAGAGTGAAGATCTGATGGTCTCTGAATCACCTTCTGGGTTATTCTTCCTTTGAAGAATAACACACATTTATAGCAAAATTGCTCTATGATCTGCTGCTGCTGCTGCTGCTAAGTCACTTCAATCTAATCCGACTCTGTGCCACCCCATAGACCACAGCCCACCAGGCTCCACAGTCCCTGGGATTCTCCAGACAAGAACACTGGAGTTGGTTGCTATTTTCTTCTCCAATGCATGAAAGTGAAAAGTGAAAGTGAAGTCACTCTATGGTCTGGTCCTGCAGAATTAGAAAAGTTGAAAGCCTTCCTTCATTTCATCCTCCTTTTTCTGTCTTCTTTAGTTCAAACTGGCTGTATCTCTATTGGTATAAACTCATCTTTATTACTTGTCTCCTCAGAGATTGCTGATTAAGTCCATAATTCATACCCATAATGTCTTAATCAAATGGTCATTTAGCCTCAACCTTGGTAAAGAACACATTTCTCATGTTTCCAATATGGATTGGATGAGAATTTTCCAGATCTTCAAGCTATGCTTACTTTTTGCTTTACAATCCCTTATTATATTTTTCTCTCTCCTGTATTTTAGTATACACAATTAGGAAGAACCAAGCCACTCCTTCATCATTTTGCTTGCAAATTTCCTTCACTAAATATCAAATTTCATCACTCACATCACTAAAACACTAGAACACAGTTCAGCTAAGTTCTTTGCCACTTAATAACAAGAATTAGCTTTACCCTCCATTTCCAATAAGATGTTCCTCATTTCTGTCTAAGACCTCAACAGAAATGTCTTTAGTGTTTATATACATAACATGCATCTCAAAATTTTTCTAGCCACCACCTGTCACCCAGTTTCAAAGCTCCTCCCACATGTTTTGGTATTGTTACAAATTCCCCACTTCTCAACTCCAAAATTAATGTTAGGAATCTCCTGAGAAATAATCCGAACAGAATATACTTATTTGTACACACACACATACCACATTTATTTGTTTATTATAAATTGGCTTATGTGAGTATGGTGAAAACTTATTTGGAAAACTAGAGACCCAAAAAGCTAATGATACCAATTCAAGAGTGAAAGCTGTCAGTCTTAAAATCTAAAAGCCAATTTTCTGGTTTGAATCCCAAAGCAAAAAAAAAAAAACCAAAAAAAAACAAAAAAAACAAAAACAAAACTAAAACCTAATATCCCATCTCAAGCAGTCAGGCAGGAGAAATTCCCTCTTATTTTCAGGAAGTCCAGCCTTTTTATCCTATTTAGACCTTTATTTGATTCCATGAAGGCCAGCCATATTGTGCAGGGAAATCTGCTTTACTTAATTTGTAAATTCAAATGTTAACCTCATCCAAAAACACTTTCACAGATACACCCAGAATAATGCTTGACCAAAATCTGGGTATCTCATGGCCAGTCAAGTTCACACACAAAATTAACCATCACATCCATGTGGTCAAACTTCTGTTTATAAGACATATGTTTCTCTAGATCTAGTGGCCATGGCTTACCATTAGCTCTCAGGGAAAAACAAACAAACAAATTATAAACAATTTGTAAATGGCTCCAATTTAAAATGTTCCTTCCAGTAGAGTTCCTGCTATGTTTTCTAGAAGTTTCAAAGAAGTTGCATTAGAAGAGCAATGTTCTCTGTATAACCACATCTTAGCTGCCATATTGTTTGAAAGGGATTATTTAATCACACTGGGTTCAGTTGAACAAGAGGTCCCACATTGATGCCCTTCCAAAGTCTGTAGCAAATTACATCTAAAACAATAATGGGGAGTTTGAACTCAAGTGACTAAACAGATTAGTCAGAGTCCCATTTTCTTTCTATACAACTGCTTCTAAATAAAAAGAATTACATTTAAGCATTAAATTGTATTATAAATAACATTCCTGGGCATATTATAGTTCTCCAATTTAGACACACAGACTCTCTCAATCCTATAGCATAGGTAATAGAATATTTTCTAATTTTGTTACATTTGAAGATAATTTTTATTCTTATTTTATAATCAACACATATATATTACAGAATATTTCAAAATGAAAAAAATAGAAAATTTCATACTACCAGACATAACAGGTACTAATAACATTTTGTCTTATATACTTGTGTGTATACATTACATACAGATATAATTCTTTTAAAAAACATTTAACCATTTATTCTTTCAGTTGAGTAGTTTGCTTTCCTTCAGGTGTATTTCTCATGTCATTTAATGATTCCTTCTCATTTTAGTTGCTTCACTAATTTTCTTTAAATACTTTAAGAAGCATTTTATGCTTACAAAGCTAGTAAAGAAGGTAATACATATTTCCCCAATACTGATTATTAGTGTAAAATTTATTTAAAATATCAAATAATTGATTATTGCTCTTTAATTGTAACACTTTTCCCTAATCTGAGATGTAACCCCTATCCTTAATCATCATCAATAACCCCAATCCAAGGATTGAACCTGGGTCTCCTACACTGAAGGCAGATTCTTGAGCGACAATGGAAGCCCATTAGAATTGCCTACATAGTCCTGAATGTTGTAACTCAACTGATCTTATATACCAAATTTTCCTTCTAAGCTAATTAACATTCTTCATTAAGCACAATTATTTTTGTTTGAGGCCTCAAATCCTGAACTATGAAGACGTAGGCCATTTTGGTGACTGTCCCAGAAAACAGGCCAGGAGCCAAGAAAATTAGAAAAGGGTCAAGATTATAGAGGGCCTCTCAGAATCATCTGGTTATTCATCCACCAGCTACTATTCCTCTTATTTGAGAGTGGACTCTGGAACTGTTGTTCTCTTGGTTTGTTTGCCTGCACATCCAGAAAGCACATAGAGAATGCCTGGAGAAAGAAAACAGAAACCATCAAAGCTGGTATTAATACTGGCAGTTGCTACAGAGAGTGTGAGGGTACAGGGAACCGTCTATGAGTGTGAGTCTGGCTGAAATCAGAGGTGGGCTAACGTTCTGTTAATAGTTCAGCAACATAATTTATAAGTTATTCTTGTCAGTGTTAAAAGTGTCACAATTAAATTTCTGTTTTTCTGAATATATCTATTTATATTCATGACTAAAAGTAACTGCTGAAAATTCAATTCCGGGTACAATTTGCATGCCCTACAGATTATATAGCCTGCCAGGCTCCTCTGTCCATGGGATTCTCCAAGAAAGAATACTGGAGTGGGTTGCCATGCCCTCCTCCAAGGGATCTTCCCAACCCAGAGATCAAATCCACATTTGTTATGTCTCCTGCATTGGTAGGCAGGTTATTTACCACTTAGGGCCATCTTGGACGCTAATCTCAAAACTGCAAAGGTAAAGAGTAGTCCTTTATCATTCACTGTTGAGCTGAGGAATCTATCAGTAGTCTTCTTGGTGTTCCATTTGACGTGATCTCTCTCTTTGCTGGTTTAATAATCTAATATTATTAGGCTATTTTAAGATATTTCTTTTATATGATGATTTTGATCATCATTTCCATGAATCTGTCTTCATTTCTTGTATGTGCTTGTCTGAAATTCATTGTGATTCTGGAGTCTAAAAATGCATGACTTTAACATGTTTTGAATTTAAGCACATATAATTTCTTTGGAAGATAACATCCCATATTGTTATTATTCATTTTCTCTGTATTACAATTTAGGTGCATTTTAGACTTTTTCATTTTAATCTTTGTAACTTTTTTTCTTCCCTGGTGGCTCAGAGGTTAAAGTGTCTGCCTGCAATGTGGGAGACCTGGGTTCGACCCTGGGTCAGGAAGATACCCTGGAGAAGGAAATGGCAACCCACTCCAGTATTCTTGCCTGGAAAATCCCATGGAGGGAGGAGCCTGGTAGGCTACAGTCCATGGGGTCATAAAGAGTCGGATACGACTAAGCGAATTCACTTTCATTTTCACTTTGCATCATCAAATAATACTATGCAATTTCTTAAGTTATGCATTTCAGTCAAGTAATCTCATCTTCAGTACATCATGAGAAACACTGGACTGGAAGAAACACAAGCTGGAATCAAGATTGCCAGGAGAAATATCAATAACCTCAGATATGCAGATGACACCACCCTTATGGCAGAAAGTGAAGAGGAACTAAAAAGCCTCTTGATGAAAGTGAAAGAGGAGAGTGAAAAAGTTGGCTTAGAGCTCAACATTCAGAAAATGAAGATCATGGCATCTGATCCCATCACTTCATGGGAAATAAATGGGGAAACAGTGGAAACAATGTCAGACTTTATTCTTTTGGGCTCCAAAATCACTGCAGATGATAACTGCAGCCATAAAATTAAAAGATGCTTACTCCTTGGAAGAAAAGTTATGACCAACCTAGATAGCATATTCAAAAGCAGAGACATTACTTTGCCAACTAAGTTCCGTCTAGTCAAGGCTATGGTTTTTCCTGTGGTCATGTATGGATGTGAGATTTGGACTGTGAGGAAGGCTGAGCGCCAAAGAATTGATGGTTTTGAACTGTGGTGTTGGAGAAGACTCTTGAGAGTCCCTTGGGACTGCAAAGAGATCCAACCAGTCCATTCTGAAGGAGATCAGCCCTGGGATTTCTTTGGAAGGAATGATGCTAAAGCTGAAACTCCAGTACTTTGGCCACCTCATGCGAAGAGTTGACTCATTGGAAAAGACTCTGATGCTGAGAGGGATTGGGGGCAGGAGGAGAGGGGATGACAGAGGATGAGATGGCTGGATTGCATCACTGGCTTGATGGATGTGAGTCTGAGTGAACTCCTGGAGTTGGTGATGGACAGGGATGCCTGGCATGCTGCGATTCATGGGGTCGCAAAGAGTCGGGCACGACTGAGCGACTTAACTGAATTGAACTGAACCTCATCTTCATCAGTATTCAAATTTCAATTTAATTTAAATTTCATTTTCCATTTTTGTTTTTAAGATGTACACCATATACTCACTGGAAGGACTGTTGTTGAAGCTGAAGTACCAATACGTGGGCCCTCCGATTTGAAGACCCAACTCACTAGAAAAGATCCTGAGGTTGGGAAAGACTGAGGGGAGAAGGATAAGGAGGAAACAGAATGAGATGTTTGGATAGCATCACTGACTCAATGGACATGAGTTTGAGCAAAATCTAGCAGATGGTGAAGGTCAGGGAAGCCTGGCATGCTACAGTCCATGGGGTCACAAAGAGTCAGACACAATTTAGTGACTAAACAACAACAAATATTATTATTGTCTTGCCTTTTGTTCATGTTTTTATTTTATCCTAAGAAACAAACATTTCTATATTATTATACAGATGATTCTATTACTGCAGTGCTTGGATTGTATCAATATTCTACTATCATTTGATATTAGTCTCTGATGTATAGACTTATCAGCTATATGTGTTATTGATATGTGATTATTATTATTTTATGTGCATCTATGTGTTTGTTTTATATGACACAGTCACTTAAAGAGCAAAGCTAAGGCTTTAAACTACTAGTAAAAATTTGCATTTATTTTTGCTATATTCCCTGAAATTATTTACACTCAGACCATATTAGACGGTATTCCTCAAAGTGAAGAGAAATTCAAATGTCTTGACATGGCTGTGATCCCAAATTTTCAAGGGGAAGTTATTTGTTCATATTTTGTGTGTTTCTTTTATTTTTGTTTTGGATTTTTTTTTTTTTCACAAGAAGCTTAGAAGAAGCTAGGCATAGTATGTTGCATTGTGTTTTTTTTTGTTGTTGTTGTTTGTTTGTTTTTTTTTTTTACTTTATTTTACTTTACAATACTGTATTGGTTTTGCCGTACATTGACATGAATCCACGACAGGTGTATACAAGCTCCCAAACCTGAATCCCCCTCCTACCTCCCACCCCATATCATCTCTCTGGATCATAAATGAATTAAGTAGTCCAGGTTTACAGTTTTTGAATGTTCAGTCGAATTCCCTCTGAAGAGAGCTAAATCATTGTATTTCTGTGGGCTGACTCTTTAAAAATAGTCTCTATTTCTCCCTTGGAAATTTGCTGTTTAAAATGTTATCATTGGGCCTGTTTTTAGGAAGTGCATTGTTTTGGAAATTTTACACTTAAAATAATTTGAAAATATTTGTATACTAAATATTCTCATTCCAATACTTAGTGCTCCCTTACAAGTGCTTATATTTTTAATTATTGTTTTTTATTACATTGGTGAATAGTTTGTCAAACTTATATAAATATATTAGACATATTTCTCATTTTAATTTATTTAAAAGCTTCATTTTATGTATTTTAAGTAATTAATTTGACTTTTTATATTATTCCTCATGTTTGCTTCATTTTGGTTTACTTCATTGAAGTTTCATATTGTTTTAAACTTGTTACTTAACCCACTTATTTTTCATTCTTTTTAATTTTATTTTGTCTCATGAGTTCAGACATATTTTATATTCATTAACTTTAAAAATATTTTCCATCTATTTTTATTTTTGCTCCCATCTGAAGTGCCTAATTGAGTGGGAAATCCGTTATTATTTTTTAAATAAATATCTCCTATTTTGTATTTTACTCATACAGTGTGTTTTATTAGATTTACTTTATGGTATCTATGTGACTTTTTAATAAATGCTTTGATATTGGTAATAAACGGTTTTTGTAAATGTCTGTATATTTCTCTCTCACACACACATAGACACATAGACACACACACATGCACACACACATGTACTACAGAAGGCTTCTGTGAGAACATAGAGAGAAGGTGCTCATCTACAAGTCACAAAGTGAGTTTTTGGTAGGAACTAAATCAGCCACCACCTTGAACTTGAACTTCATAGACTTCAAAACTGTGAAAAATCAGTTTATGTTACTTACACCACCTAGTTTGTGGCATTTTGTTACTGCAGCCTTTGTAGATTAATACATCCCATAATAAAGCACATTTTGTCCTTGGTTTATAATGAATATTAAAACCCAATGGAAAATAATAGAAACAGAAATCCAGAATAGAATAAAATAGAAATTCAGAAATAGAATCGACCAATTACAATGATTTGTTACATATTAAAGAAAATATCTAAAATCAGTGGAATTAAGAAAAATTTTTATTGGTGAAGTAGAGTCATTTGAAACAAGATAAAATTAGATCCATACCACAACATACACTGGAATAAATGCAAATGGAACAGAATGTTAAAATAAATAAAATTAAGTAAAGAGTTAAAGAATGGAGATGAAAATGATCAAAAAACCCAGGTGGATATTTTGTGAAAATAATTTTATGTGAAGCTTTTAAAAAATGTATTTATACTTGGTTTTACATTGCTTACATCATACATGGAAGATATATTTTGGAGTTTAGGTTTCTTGGATAAAACTCACTTCCCATCAAGTTTCTGGCATCATTACCTGTTAATATAGACTTTAGAATTACAGAAAACACTAAAACCATCCTGGGTTGTAGAAGTTAAGCAGCTGACCTGAAATCCAAGTATCTCTAAATTACAAAAGAATGCTGTTGGGGGAAAAAAAGAAAAGTTATTTAGAGGGGATTTGTGTCTTGGTCTTATTTTCTTGTCAATATACTTACATCTTGATCTATTGGTAAATAAACTTCTGATATTTGCTAGGAAGAGAGAACTTCCTCTGGATTAGTCTCAGCAGAATGGCCATATTTTAGGATAGCCTAAACAAACCTAGAATATATGGACTTATGAAGCATGACTCCTTGGAAAATGTCATACAAGTCCTGAAATAATCCAGGTATAAAACAAAGATGCTTCATAACTTAAACTCTCTTTGTTGGGGGAGGCGGCCCACCTGTTGCATTCAGTGACCTCATCTATCACACTGAGCCAGAGGGAATGTGTCCAGTGTGAGATGGGAATGCCGAGGAGCCCTGTAGAATGTGCCAGACCTCTCCCACCTTTGCCTTTGCTTCTTGCATGATTGCCTCTTTCAGATTATTAGTAGAATTTTATGCTGGATAATGTCACTGATTTGTGTGAGTCAGATCTGACAATTCTATTTTTGCGTTAGCTTTCAGTGGCACTCTAAACAGGATTACTTTACAGACTCATAAATCATAATGGTTAGAGCACTTCTTAAAAGATAAAGGTGGGGGTGAGAAAATGTAAAGAGGCTCTGATGACAGAATTACTACCTGCTTATCTTTTGTATGAGGGAAATATTATCAGCATAAATAAAGGTAAATTCACATGGGAAATCTCTTCAGTGGAATTTGGAGAAAATAGATCCAGTGTAACTGGATAAATAGATTGTTAGGCATTAGAAAACTTAAAAAAAAAAAAAGGTAGCACAATCTCTATTCCTTGGTTTTTGCTAAGAGCTCTAATCCAGTTTAGATATCTGAAAGAAGAGTAGATGGAAGTGGGAGAAAAATCTATGTATAGGACAGATTCTTCCTATCACCAGAAAGCTTTCTTAAGCCTTTGGCATAAGCAGCCTTGTAGCTGTGGGTAAATATGGTGTTCATTCACAAAGTAACCCAATAAAGATCATCTATTACCTAAAAGAATATATAGATATCGGGGTGTCAGGGAGAGTGTTCTTTTCAACAGTTGGATTGTTCCATAGAACAATACCAGCAGAAACCTGGTGAGTTATATGACTTATATTCTTGGAAGTAAAATTCAAAAGACACATCGTTTTAGTTATTTATTTTTAAAACATGTTTATTTGAAATAAAGGAGCTTTGTTCACATCTCTTCTGTTCCTTTTTTGGTAAAGGTTGTCATCACTCTTTCGTTTACATTCTGTCCTGTTTTTTTTTTTTTTCATGATATGTATTTTAGAGTCATTTTTCTCCCTACTCACCGCCAGAAATCCCCACATCTACCTCACACAAATGCAGATGATCAAAATCTAACGAATGAATTTCCAACCTCTAAGTAGTAGAGACAGCGCAGTCTGAAAAAGAGGATGTGACAGTAAAATGTTTCCAAAGATGAAGAAGGGCACTTTTGGTCTCCAGAACAGAACAGAACAGAACAGAATAGACTTGTTCAAGAAGCCCACAGGTCAATCACCAGGATCCACTTGATCTTTCTGCTTGAGAGGGCTGTTGCTCTGCCTAAGATTTTACTGGCAACCCTGGTTCATCAGATTATTAGTTTGTGATTCTACTTAATGGAGTGTAGTATTTGAGCTGATCCACCCTTGACAGATAGCAAGCTTTTTTGGTAGGAGCTTCCAGGAATACACCAGCTAATCTGCTGTTGTTGTTTACTAAGTTCTGTCCAACTGTTTTGCAACCACATGGACCGTAACCCTCCAGGCTCCTCTGTCCATCAGATTCTCCAGGCAAGAATACTAGAGCAGATTGCCTTTTCCTTCTCCAGGGCATCTTCCCGACCAGGGATAGAACCCACGTCTCCTACACTGGCAGGCAGATTCTTTACCACTGAGCCACCAGGGAAGTGCACAAAAACAACACAGAAATGCAAAAAGCAGATTTAGCAATGCAATATTTTATAACAATAGACAGCAACTGGAGATACTACCTGCTAACAGACAATCTGATACACAACCCCTGGGGAGGAGTCAGCAGGGAGTGTGGCAGAGGCTGCTTGTTTGGATTAAAAGCCTTTCAATGGACTGATGGATGGATTGGATTTGCTGTTTCAGCTTTGAGCCTTCTTTGATGGTGACAGGACAGGGGATGACAGACCTGGAGACCCCACAGGCTGGCCCCGGGGCCTGCCTGGAGCGCACAAACAGATAGGGTACATTCTTGTCCTCAGACAACAGCTGGAGGTTCAGGATCATCTCCAGGGGTTCAGCTAGTCTGCAGCAGTAGATAAATGAAGCTATTGGTCACAACTACCCTGAGAGGGGTCACTGCCTTATTCTTTCCCATACGAAAATAGAATCGTTCAGAAGTGGTTGAAATGTTAGCAATATAAGTGACTTTATACTTCCTTTATAATGATCATAGAGAAAAACTTAGTTTAATGCCATTGACAGGGGTATTGATTGGGCATTTTGATCTTGTATGCCTCTTAGAAACCTGCTTTTGGGAAACCACAGTGATATTCATCAGGCAGGATTTTATGTGTCTCAGTAATGTTCAGATGGACTGCCTAATTCAGAGAAAAAATCCACACCTCACAAAAACAGAAAGCATGAGGAGACTTGAAAAGGCATGTGAAGAATGACAGCCAGAACAGCTGTGTGGACTTGTTTATTTGGCTTATAAAAATGGAGTGATCAAAATAAATATACGGAACTTTTCTATTAAGAGTTTGACAATTTATTATCAAAGTTTGATTGGTGAAGGGAGCAGCTCCAGCTCCCCTTCCTACTCCTTAAACACCTTGGCAAATTCACTCTCTATATCCTACTCTGAAAAAATTCAAATCCAATTGTGAGGATCAAGATTCATAACAGGATCCTCAAATAAGGTACAGAACTTATTGCTTTAGTTAAGCCCACAGAATCTGAAAGAAGACTGAATGAAGGCCAAGATCTTGCCCTACCACTGAGAGTGAATGAAGGTGAAGTATTAGGCTGTATTCAATAGTTTGGGGAAAATGGCCTTTGGTTAATAAACAAGAAAGAGAGCAGCATATCAGAGCCCACTCACAACATAGGGTCTATTCAAGGACATAATCAAAGGAGCAGAACTCAAGGGGTGGTTATTGCCTTCAGAAGGAGGTTGATTAACTCCCTAAAAGATCAAGGATGGAAGCTTCCAAAGACCATTTTCTCCCATCACTCTGTGATAAGAACCTTATGGTTCTGTTTCAGCCAAGGCAAACCTGAACACCTGGTTCACTGATGAGAATTTCTGGATATAGGAATACTTCACTGTTGAGAAATCCATAGCAATACACCGTAGAGATGACACAGCCTTGGAGGAAGAGGAAAGACCAAGTTTTTACAGTGGTCAAAGTTAAGAAACTTTTTTTTTTTTTTTTTTTTTTAAGCAGTGGAGGCAACACCAAGTTCCCATTCTTAGTGCCTCATTTGACTATTCATAGGATCTTAGGATAGAGACAAGCACACTTACGTATAATTAAGTAAATAGGCTCAGAATGAATGGAAATCTTTGGGGAAATTTGAAAAAGTAAATTGGATAATGTAGATGACCTCCAAATAACAGTTGCAGACTCAGAAAGATTTAAGACCTAATCAGATGCTTCAGTCCTATCCCAAAACATAGCTGCCTGTTTCTATGAATGTCTGAAATTAAACTTTGCATTTGTGGACTAAAAGGTGACACAAAAATATGAACCAGCTCACCAAACTATGAGGTTATTGATCCATCCAAGGAACTTTCTCCCATGGATATAGGAAAAACATCATTTTTTCTTGTCTTGCAGATCATGTGGTCCTAAGCCTGAGACTAAGTAAGCATCCCTCCAAAAGTTAATGCTCCAAACATTGTATCAATAACATTATTTTTGACAGTATGTATTCCAGAAACATATTAGGTTGGGACATAAATTTACCTCATCTAGCTTCATTAAGTTGTTGTTGTTCAGTCACTAAGTCATGTCTGACTGTTTGCAATCCCATGGACTGCAACATTCCAGGCTTCCCTGTCTTTCATTATCTCCTAGAGTTTGCTCAAACTCATGTCTATCAAGTCTGTGAAACAATCTAACCATCTCCTTCTCTGCTTCCCTCTTCTCCTCTTGCCTTCAATCTTTCCAAGCATCAGGGTCTTCTAATAAGTCTTATTAATTCCTCTATTACCAAGTGGCAGAGACAGCTCTGCGATTCTTTATTTGCCAAAAACCATGCTATGTGCCTGGGATCAGGGGCCAAATATAATTTCTAGTGAATGACATTATTATTAGCTTTGTAGTAAATCTTATATCTTCTGAGCTGGAAAGTCTGCTTTAAGAGGAAAGTAGAAGGCATATAGGCAAAATTGCCCGGTTTGTAGGAAGAATCATTATTTCCCTTTGAAATGTTCAAATCCTGGGCATCTTTTGGTTGTTATCTTATCATTTTGTAAAAGATTTTGTAAGATAAATGTCAACAACAACCAGAAAAATATATCACAAAGGCAAAGAGGCTGCAGAATATGAGACTGTTAGATAGCATCAGTGACTCAGTGGACATGAATTTGAGCAAACTCTGGGAGATAATGAAGGACGGGGAGCCTGATGTGCTACTGTCTATGGGGTCACAAAGAGTCAGATACTACTTAACGACTGAACAACAACAAAATTGAACTGGAAAGGATATACTTGAGAGGAAAGAGTTAAAGCATCTGGATTGTTGTTTTTCTCTCCTGAATACTGGTGAAATATTCCTGGAGAAATAATTAGGTGACCTGGTTTAAACAACTTTAAAAGTGTTAACTAAGACTCCTCCTAAATAAGACTGCTAGTGTTGTTTAGAAGGAAAGAGGGGTCTTATCTATTGCAACTCTTAGCTAGATATTTTTGGCTTAGAATTCCTTAGAGTAACAAAGCTAAAATACAAAAACATAGCTAAAATCCAAAGATTTAGGTAACTATGACCCCCTGAAAACATTTTTAAAACATATTCAGCAATCTTGTCTTTTAAAATTTTTTCTTAATATAAATTTATTAATTTTAATTGGAGGTTAATTACTTTACAATATTGTATTGGTTTTGCCATACATCAACATGAATCTGCCACAGGTATACACGTGTTCCCCATCCTGAACACCCCACCCTCCTTCCTCCCCATACCATAGATGGCAGAGGAATAGGATGGGGAGACCACTTTCTCTCCCACAAATTCATGAAAAGAACATTTAAATGCTGAGTAAATTCCACAAAACAACTTCTGAATGCCGGCAGAGGACATCAGGCACCCAGAAAAGCAGCCCGTTGTCTTGGAAAGGAGGTAGGAAAAAATATAAAAGACAAAAAAAAGAGACAAAAGAGGTAGGGAAAGAGCTCCATCCTGGAAAGGGATTCTTAAAAAGAGAGAAGTTTCCAAACACCAGGAAACATTCTCATTGCTGAGTCTGTGGCGAGCCTTGGAAGCACAGAGGACAACATAACAGGGAGGAAAAATAATAAATAATTTTTTTAAATTAATTTTTTGAGGCTAATTACAGTGTTGTGGTGGCTTTTGCCATACATTGACATGAATCAGCCATGGGTTTGCATATGTTCCCCCCATCCTGAATCTTGTCTGAAATGTTTATAATGCAAATAAACTGTTATAGAAAATGAATGACTTGTTTAAGTGTACATACCAACAGGTAGCAAAATAGATGTTGAATTCAGATCAATTTCTCCATTCATCGGTTTCAATATTTTTAAATAGTGTTAGGTAGAAAATTACAACTCTTGAAAAGAGAAGCAAAATAATATAACTGATTTATTTATTTATATTTTAATTTATATCTTCCTGAGCTCTATTTGCACAAGGTACTTATTGTAGTATCCATTTCACTGACTGAACTGTAATCAAATACTTCTGGAATTCCAAAGAGTTCCTTGCACATTTCTTATAAAAGGTTTCTCATCTACTTGGTTTTCAGATTGGTTTCTTACCTCTCATGCTCGTCTCACATGCTAGTAAAGTAATGCCCAAAATTCTCCAAGCCAGGCTTCAGTAATACGTGAACCATGAACTTCCAGATGTTCACGCTGGTTTTAGAAAAGGCAGAGGAACCAGAGATCAAATTGCCAACATCTGCTGGATCATCAAAAAAGCAAGAGCGTTTCAGACAAACATCTATTTCTGCTTTATTGACTATGCCAAGGCCTTTGACTGTGTGGATCACAATGAACTGTAGAAAATTCTGAAAGACATGGGAATACCAGACCACTTGACCTGCCTCTTGAGAAAACAATATACAGGTCAGGAAGTAACAGTTAGAACTGGACATTGAACAACAGCCTGGTTCCAAATAGGAAAAGGAGTACATCAAGGTTGTATATTGTCACCTTGCTTATTTAACTTCTATGCAGAGTACATCATGAGCAACGCTGGGCTGGAAGAAGCACAAGCTGGATTCAAGATTGCCAGGAGAACTATCAGTAACCTCATCTATGCAGATGACATCACCCTTATGGCAGAAAGTGAAGAGGAACTAAAAAGCCTCTTGATGAAAGTGAAACAGGAGGGCAAAAAAGTTGGCTTTAAGCTCCACATTCAGAAAACGAAGATCATGGCATCCGGTCCCATCACTTCATGGGAAATAGATGGGGAAACAGTGGAAACAGCGTCAGATTTTATGTTTTGGGGATCCAAAATCACTGAAGATGGTGACTGCAGCCATGAAATTAAAAGACACTTACTCCTTGGAAGGAAAGTTATGACCAACCTAGATAGTTTATTCAAAAGCAGAGACATTACTTTGCCAATAAAGGTCCGTCTAGTCAAGGCTATGTATTTCCAGTGGTCATGTATGGATGCGAGAGCTGGACTGTGAAGAAAGCTGAGGGCTGAAGAATTGATGCTTTTGAACTGTAGTGTTGGAAAAGAGTTTTGAGAGTCCCTTGGACTGCAAGGAGATCCAACCAGTCCATTCTAAAGGAGATCAGCCTTGGGTGTTCTTTGGAAGGAATGATGCTAAAACTGAAATTCCAGTACTTTGGCCACCTCATGCGAAGAGCTGACTCATTGCAAAAGACTCTGATGCTGGGAGAGATTGGGGGCAGGAGCAAAAGGGGACGACAGTGGATGAGATGGCTGAATGGCATCACCGACTCAATGGCCGTGAGTCTGAGTGAACTCTAGGGGATGGTGATGGACAGGGAGGCCTGGTGTGCTGCAATTCATGGGGTTGCAAAGAGTCAGACACGACTGAGCAACTGAACTGAACTGTCTCACATTCTGCCTTTGCATACCACTAAGTTTGGTGATTGTTATCATGTTTCCTGGTTTCTCTACCAGCCCATTTGATGCTCTACCACACAAGTGCAGAAAATGTCCCTTTTACCTGTATAAGAGTCTGTTTGGAATCTCATGTCTCATAAGCTTTCTGAAGTCAATGTGACACCCCTCAAAATTATAAGAGATACACTCAATTTCATTCATATATACAGTCAATAATGACATGTTTCCTACGTAATCCTGTTTTAACTTTATGTACAAAAAAATTTCTTTTATTCTTCTTTCAACAAATTCTCACACAAACTGACTCCTTAAGTACCTTCAAAAAATTTGTCAGACACGTGGACAAGAGAGTAATTCATTTTGGAACCCTTGCTATATAATAAAAGAGCAAAACATTTTTGTGTCATGTATCCAAGAAATTTGAAATCTTAAGTTGAGATAAGAAACATTATCCTCTAAAACAGCCGTTGTATTAATATAAAGCACTAAAAGAATTGGTTGACATAGGCAGCTTTGAAATGTCTTAGCAAAATTAAGATCTGCTACATTTACGTATAAATAAAGCAAGCTATACTATTAGCAAAGTGATGCTTCCCAATTAAGTAGATTAAAGTAACTTTTAAACTTTTGACCTTAGCAATGCCCTAAGATTTTATGAATATGTTTAACAGTAAGGAATCACAATATGCATTTTTGGAATAAGGGCTAACAGTAGGACCATAGGGTCTTTCAAAACTTGCAATTTATGGATAAAAAATGAGCAGATAGTGAGAATACCCAGAATAGACATGTTTTTAAAAGCAGCAGACCATAAAGTGAATGCTGCAGAAAATAAAAGAGGCATATGAAAGGAGAGTGTTCTCACCTATTCACCTGTAAATGAAGATAATGCTGAATAAATATGTACTGTCATTAGTGCGCATAAAAGTGAAATAGGAACGTGAATGTCTTTACGGTTTTATGCAACATAAACTATGGTTTGTGCTATTAACCATTTCTATAGCTCCATAGTTACAACTGTGTGGTAATATGAGTTAGGCCAAAACTGATGGGAGAACTGAAAGATCACGTTCTAATTCTTGCATTAAAAAATACTCATATGGCTTATAGAAATAGCAATTGTGAACCTTAGTGCCCTTATTTTTTAAAAAAAAAATTATTTACATGGTTATATAATCCATATTGGAGAAGGCAATGGCACCCCACTCCAGTACTCTTGCCTGGAAAATCCCATGGATGGAGGAGCCTGGTGGGCTACAGTCCATGGGGTCGCTAAGATTCAGACACAACTGAGCAACTTCACTTTCACTTTTCACTTTCATGCACTGGAGAAGGAAATGGCACCCCATTCTAGTACCCTTGCCTGGAAAATCCCATGGATGGAGGAGCCTGGTGGGCTACAGTCCATGGAGTCGCACAGAATCAGACACGACTGAAACTTAGCAGCAGCAGAAGCATAATCCATATGCTGTCTGTTTCATGTCTAATTTGAAAAAAAAATAATTCCTGTGAAAATGCATTTTCAATCACAGAGTGCTGCATTTTTAGGAACTGTTGTTTCAAGGTACTAAAACAGAACATAAGTCAGATTGGAGGCCTCTTTGCCATGATAATTTACTGAAGAACTTTGGGTATGTTGGCAAAGAATTATTATGAATGCTAATTTCATATTTGCACAAAATCACCATCAATTTTACAGTGTGATGTGAACAGGACTTGAGTGAAAACTAGACACCAAAGCACAGGGCGTTCTCTAGAAACACTTTTATGATTATAAGCTAAACCAACTCATTGACCCAATAGTAATATAAGGGATATTCGGAAGTGCTTGATTTGTCAAAACATACTAATTATAATTTAAAATATTGTACACAAATATTTTATCATTTATTATTTTATTTATATGTTCACAGATAAGCATTATTTAGCATTTTAATCCATTTATTTAATAGCAAAGCAACAATACAGAACAACTAGAAGTATAGGTTAGAACTGATAAGACACAGACAGAATTCTTAGTGTTTGGACTCAGTGTCATACCTCAGAGCTAAAGCTTCTCTCCTCACACAACTTTCCATTTACTGAAAGCTTCTTCCATGATCTTCCAATGATAAATTATTTTTAGTGGTACCTGAAACCCTATCACCAACACCAATATTGCTTTTATTGGCAGGAGATGAGCTATTCTAAGTAACAAATTATCTCACTTCTAAGAGACACTTGGAATCATAAACCAATCCTAAAATGGATTTCTGAGGATGAAGGCTGCATAAGGGGAATTTTGTCAAAATTAGGCTTCAGCTAATTTTATTAAAAATAAATCCTGGCAACAGCAATATTCAGATTTCTGTAAGTCTTGCTGGTTCTTCCTACTGGTGGCATCAGTTTTCTGATTGAATTAAGTTAAGGATAGTCTAAGATTCTTTGGAAGTTAGGAAACACTTAATGAGTGATTTCCTTATTTTTTACTCTTTATTTTGTTGGCCCTGTTTGTGAATATGTGATTTCATTGTATTATTTGATAACCATTGTGGATTACCCAAAGACTGACAATTTAAATAGGGTTGTAGGAGCCAGATTTCTTCTCAAATAGGACACACTTCATTCATTTTTTTCTTGGATATTTATACTTTTTCAAAATAACAAAACATTTTCAATAAAATGAATAAAACAGCAGTTTCCTTGTTATTGAGAAATGGGTTATGGGAAAATAATGCTTTAAGCACAGAGCCTTTATCTAGTTTACAGGTACCCTTTGAAAATCTATGGAACTGTGGAAGCCTCTATTCTTTATATAAGTAAAATATCATTCTCTCAGACTTTGAACCCAATCAGCTTTTTTCATGCCATCTCCCAGGACAGACATGTGAATAAGTAGGGTCACTTTGGACTCCTGGCTTCTGACTCACACTCATTCCTGGACTCCAGCAAGCCTTTATTTTAAGGATGAACAGATAATTAATCAGGTACCTATAGTAAAATGGCTTACTTGAAGCTATGGAGTTATTGCAAGCAACCAGCATTCCCTAGCAGATGGATGAAGTTATCTGTCGCAAGATGACTTATTTGAGTAAGTAGAAAATGTAGCATATAAAGCATTTAACACGGGTTAATAATTAATTACACTTAAAGATTTACTTTAGAAAATGCTAACAGCACTCTGTGATCCTAAGGATTTAAAGAGTCCACTTATAAACTTGATCATTTTTCTTTTTATGATCACATTATGTGGGTAGTCATGAATTTTGACAACAAGGGACACATAATGAGCTTCCTTTTTGCAAGCTTACTGCACCACGTGTATATTATTCTTCTTTCACTCTGCAGCTTAGATTTGGGCTGTGCAGCCTGAACAGGTGCAGAGTGATGAGCTCTCTAAGCAGTTCTATGCACATTCCAGGGCTGGTTGAAAATCACTGAACAGATACGGCCCTACCTTGCCAAGAGGAAAATCTCCCCAAACAGGAACAGATGTTAATATGGGAAAAATGTTCTGTAACAATAAATATTTTATTCCAACATTTATAGAAATTCTTTTATTCCACAAAATGTTTCAGTATTCCATTTTATACAAGGATCATTTTGTTGTAGAGTTTCTGTTATTTCAATAAACTGCTACATAATAGAGAACAGTAACAATTTAGAAAGTAAATAATTTCTTTTAATTCTTGAATACAGATCTCATGGACTCCTACAGGTTGATTTTTTATTTTATTTTATTTTTTACTTTACAATATTGTATTGGTTTTGCCATACTTCAACATAAATCCGCCATGGGTATACACATGTTCCCCATCCTGAACCCCCCCTCCCACCTCCCTCACCATAGCATACCTCTGGTCACCTCAGTGCACCAGCCCCAAGCATCCTGTATCCTGCATCGAACCTGGACTGGCGATTTGTTTCTTATATGATAGTATACATGTTTCAATGCCATTCTCCGAAATCATCTCACCCTCTCCATCTCCCACACAGTCCAAAGACTGTTCTATACATCTGTGTCTCTTTTGCTGTCTCGCATACAGGGTTATCATTACCATCTTTCTAAATCCCATATATATGCATTAGTAGATTGTATTGGTGGAGAAGGCAATGGCACCCCACTCCAGAACTTTTGCAGAAAAAATCCCATGGACAGAGGAGCCTGGTAGGATGCTGTGCATGGAGTCGCTACTGTCGGACACGACTGAGCGACTTCACTTTCACTTTTCACTTTCATGCATTGGAAAAGGAAATGGCAACCCACTCCAGTGTTTTTCCCTGGAGAATCACAGGGACCGGGGAGCCTGGTGGGCTGCCATCTATGGAGTCGCACAAAGTCGGATACGACTGAAGCCACTTAGCAGCAGTAGCAGCAGCATACTGCATTAGTGTTTGTCCTTCTGGCTTACTTCACTCTGTACAGTAGGCTCCAGTTTCATCCACCTCATTAGAACTGATTCAAATGTATTCTTTTTAATGGCTGAGTAATATTCCATTGTGTATATGTACCACAGCTTCCTTATCCATTCATCTGCTGACGGACATCTAGGATGCTGCCATGTCCTGGCTATTATAAACAGTGCTGTGATGAACATTGGGATACATGTGTCTCTTTCAGTTCTGGTTTCCTCAGTGTGTATGCCCAGGAATGGGATTGCTGGGTCATAAGGCAGCTCTATTTGCAGTTTTTTAAGGAATCTCCACACTGTTCTCCATAGTGGCTGTACTCGTTTGCATTCCCACCAACAGTGTAAGGGGATTCCCTTTTCTCCACACCCTCTCCAGCATTTATTGCGTGCAGACATTTGGATTGCAGCCATTCTGACTGGCGTGAAATGGTACCTCATTGTGCTCTTGATTTGCATTTCTCTGATAATGAGTGATGTTGAGCATTTTTCATGTGTTTGTTAGCCATCTGTATGTCTTCTCTGGAGAAATGTCTGTCTAGTTATTTGGCCCATTTTTTGTTTGGGTCATTTATTTTTCTGGAATTGAGTTGCATAAGTTGCTTGTATATTTTTGAGATGAGTTGTTTGTCAGTTGCTTTATTTGCTATTATTTTCTCCCATTCTGAAGGCTGTCTTTTCACCTTGCTTATAGTTTCCTTTGTTGTGCAGAAGCTTTTAAGTTTAATTAGGTTACATTTGTTTATTTTTGCTTTTATTTCCAGTATTCTGGGAGGTGGGTCATAGAGGATCCTGCTGTGATTTATGTCGGAGAGTGTTTTGCCTATGTTCTCCTCTAGGAGTTTTATAGTTTCTGGTCTTACATTTAGATCTTTAATCCATTTTGAGTTTATTTTTGTGTGTGGTGTTAGAAAGCATTCTAGTTTCATTCTTTTACAAGTGGTTGACCAGTTTCCCAGCACCACTTGTTAAAGAGATTGTCTTTTATCCACTTTATATTCTTGCCTCCTTTGTCAAAGATAACGTGTCCATAGGTGCGTGGATTTATCTCTGGGCTTTCCATTTTGTCCCATTGATCTATATGTCTGTCTTTGTGCCAGTACCATACTGTCTTGATGACTGTGGCTTTGTAGTAGAGCCTGAAGTCAGGCAAGTTGATTCCTCCAGTTCCATTCTTCTTTCTCAAGATTGCTTTGGCTATTTGAGGTTTTTTATATTTCCATACAATTTGTGAAATTATTTGCTCTAGCTCTGTGAAAAATACCTCTGGTAGCTTGATAGGGATTGCACTGAATCTATAGATTGCTTTGGGTAATATACTCATTTTCACTATATTGATTCTTCTGATCAATGAACATGGTATATTTCTCCATCTATTAGTGTCCTCTTTGATTTCTTTCACCAGTGTTTTACAGTTTTCTATATATAGGTCTTTAGTTTCTTTAGGTAGATATATTGCTAAGTAATTTATTCTTTTCACTGCAATTGTGAATGGAATTGCTTCCTTAATTTCTCTTTCTATTTTATCATTAATAGTGTATAGGAATCCTATAATAAGAAATTATTTGAAACTTAGTTGGAGAGTTAGATCTATGTTCAGTGAATATCTAACATAGTTTTTATATATAAATTGATCATTTAAAAAATCATACTCAGGTGAACTGTCAATAAATTTACAACTTTTAAAAAAATATCCACTGTTACTTTATAAATTCATTTAATTGGATATTTGAGAGTGAAAAATAACTTTAAAATAATTTTTTTCTGATCAACTATAAGTTAAGTAAGCAATTTTCAGGGCATGATGTTAATATTCAGTTGTCACTAGCTGTCACTAGTTTTGAAATACTTCTTAGTTATTTTAGATGATCCTTTCCATTTAATAAGTAAGCATACTAAAAAATGTTTCCACAAATAAAAATCACCATTTGATGTTTTTGAACAGTGGTGTTGGAGAAGACTCTTGAGAGTCCCTTGAATTGTAAGGGGATCAAACTAGTCAATCTTAAAGAAAATCAGTCCTGAAGGATGGGTGCTGTAGCTGAAACTCCAATATTTTGGCCACCTGATGGGAATAATTAACTCATTTGAAAAGACCCTGATGCTGGGAAAGATTGAAGGCAGGAGAAGAAGGGGATGGCAGAGGAGGAGATGGTTGGATGGCATCACCAAATCGATGGACATGAGTTTGAGCAAGCTCCAGGAGTTGGTGATGAACAGGGAAGCCTGGCATCCTACAAGTCAATGGGATTGCAAAGAGTTGAACATGGCTGAGCAACTGAAATGAACTGAACATTTTTATATTTACCATATTTTTCTTTCATTTGGAAAATATTCAAATCATTGGAATAAATTTTTTAGAATTTCAAAGGTGAAAAATATGGTTTCAAAATGTACACTATTATTTTTTTCTGAAAATAACTATGCACTATATTATTTATGAGCTTAAATATACATTCACAGGAAATATTTTAATTCAGTACATTGTGTATGGCATCAAAAGTGTTGAATTAGAAAATAAAATACAGAAACTTAAAATATTTTCTCATTTAGTGTGTAATAGACATTTTACTAATTGAAAGTTTCAATTATTTACTTAGTGTCATTGTCATATAAGCTGAAATACACATCTCTAGACCAACAAATATTAAAATGATAATATTTCAAGTGTCAGACATTTTCCAAATTATGCTAAACATTTAATTTCACATTGAGTATAGACAATCTGAATAATTGAATTCAACCTCTGGATATGCTAAATACTGCTTTACTACAAACATGTTAGGGCCAAAAGATTGTCTCAATGAGATTCCTTTAAAAAACAGATCATAAAATTTCTTAATGAAATCCACTTTACCTTAATCTGTTCAGAAGTTCTAAGCAGGTGAAGTTTAGAAGACATAAAAAGACAGATTTCCAGGCTGCTACAATTAGTCTCTGTGGGTTAATTTAAGTAACTGTGGGGCAAATGAACACATAATTCCCAGTAGCCAGCAGCTGCAGTTAGTGGTTTTTGTCGTCAGATTGATATCAAAGAGCAATCACCAGATCCAGCTTTATTTTGCATTGAATGCAAAAAAAATGCATATTGACTAGAAGGTAAAGAACACGTTTGGCTACCAAAGTTTATCAATTCAGCATATTATATTTAGAGTATGGACTCTCTATAAATGAGGACAGATTAGTACACTGTGTAATTGGTTGGTAAGTGCCCAATATGCTACTGGAGACCAGTGGAGAAACAACTCCAGATAGAATGAAGGGATGGATCCAAAGCAAAAGCAATACACAGTTGTGGATGTGACTGGTGATAGAAGAAAGGTCTGATGCTGTAAAGAGCAATATTGCACAGGAACCTGGAATGTTAGGTTCATGAATCAAGGCAAATTGGAAGTGGTCAAACAGGAGATGGCAAGAGTGAATGTTGGCATTCTAGGAATCAGCAAACTAAAATAGACTGGAAAGGGTGAATTTAAATCAGATGACCATTATATCTACTACTGTGGGCAGGAATCCCTCAGAAGAAATGGAGTAGCCATCATGGTCAACAAAAGAGTTTGAAATGCAGTACTTAGATGCAATCTCAAAAATGAAAGAATGATCTCTGTTCGTTTCCAAGGCAAACCATTCAATATCATGGTAATCCAAGCCTATGCCCCAACCAGTAACACTGAAGAAGCTGAAGCTGAACAGTTCTATGAAGACCTACAAGACCTTTTAGGACTAACACCCCAAAAAGATATCCTTTTCATTATAGGGCACTGGAATGCAAAAGTAGGAAGTCAAGAAACACCTGAAATGAAAGCCAAATTTGGCCTTGGAGTATGGAATGAAGCAAGGCAACGTTAATAGAGTTTTGCCAAGAGAACGCACTGGTCATAGCAAACACCCTCTTCCAACAACGCAAGAGAAGACTCTACGCATGGAAATCACCAGATGGTCATAACTGAAATCAGATTGATTATATTTATTGTCACTAAAAATGGAGAAGCTTTATACAGATGGCTCAGATCATGAACTCCTTATTGCCAAATTCAGACAAATTAAAGAAAGTAGGGAAAACCACTAGACCATCCAGGTACGACCTAAATCAAATCCCTTATGATTATACAGTGGAAGTGATAAATAGATTTAAGAGACTAGATCTGATAGAGTCCCTGATGAACAATGGAAGGAGGTTCGTGACATTGTACAGGAGACAGGGAACAAGACCATTCCCATGGAAAAGAAATGCAAAAAAGCAAAATGGCTGTCTGAGGAGGCCTTACAAATAGCTGTGTAAAGAAGAGAAGCGAAAAGCAATGAAGAAAATAAAGATATAAGCATCAGAATGCAAAGTTCCAAAGAATAGCAAGAAGAGATAAGAAAGCCTTCTTCAGCGATTATTGCAAAAAAATAGAGGAAAACAACCAAATGGGGAAGACTAGAGATCTCTTCGAGAAAATTAGAGATACCAAGGGAACATTTTATGCAAAGATGGGCTTGAAAAAGGACAGAAATGGTCTGGACCTAACAGAAGCAGAAGGTATTAAGAAGAGGTAGCAAGAATACACAGAAGAACTGTACAAAAAAGATTTTCATGACCCAAATAATCACAGTGCTGTGATCACTCACCTAGGAGCAGATATCCTGGAATGTGAAGTCAAGTTGGCCTTACAAAGCATCACTATGAACAAAGCTAGTGAAGGTGATGGAATTCCAGTTGAGCTATTTCAAATCCTGAAAGACGATGCTGTGAAAGTGCTGCACTCAATATGCCAGCAAATTTGGAAAACGCAGCAGTGGCTACAGGACTGGAAAAGATCAGTTTCCATTCCAATCCCAAAGAAAGGCAATGCCAAAGAATGCTCAAAGTACCACACAATTGCACTCCTATCACATGCTAGTAAAGTAATGCTCAAAATTCTCCAAGCCAGGCTTCAGTAATACGTGAACTATGAACTTCCAGATGTTCAAGCTAGTTTTAGAAAAGGCAGAGGAACCAGAGATCAAACTGCCAACATCTGTTGTATCATCAAAAAAGCAAGAGAGTTCCAGAAAAGCATCTACTTCTGTTTTATTGACTATGCCAAAGCCTTTGACTGTGTGGATCACAAGAAACTGAAAAATTTTAAAAGACATGGGAATACCAGTCCACCTGACCTGCCTCTTGAGAAACCTGTGTGCATCTCAGGAAACAACAGTTAGAACTGGACATGGAACAACAGACTAGCTTCAAATAGGAAAAGGAGTACATCAAGGCTGTATATTGTCACCCTGCTTATTTAACTTATATGCTGAGTACATCATGAGAAACGCTGGGCTGGAAGAAGCAGAAGCTGGAATCAAGATTGCCGGGAGAAATATCAATAACCTCAGATATGTAGATGACACCATCTTATGGCAGAAAGTGAAGAGGAACTAAGAAGCCTGTTGATGAAAGGGAAAGAGGAGAGTGAAAAAGTTGGCTTAGAGGTCAACATTCAGAAAACTAAGATCATGGCATCTGGTCCCATGACTTCATTGCAAATAGATGGGGAAAAAGTGGAAACAGTGACTGACGTTATTTTGGGGTGCTCCAAAATTACTGCAGATAATGATTGCAGCCATAAAATTAAAAGACACTCATTGGGAGGAAACTTGTGACCAATCTAGATAACATATTAAAAGGCAGAGACATTACTTTGCCAACAAAGTTCCATCTAGTCAAGGCTATGGTTTTTCCAGTGGTCATGTATGGATGTGAGAGTTGGACTGTGAAGAAAGCTGAGTGCTGAAGAATTAATGCTTTTGAACTATGGTGCTGGAGAAGACTCTTGAGAATCGCTTGGACTGCAAGGAAATCCAACCAGTCCATACTACAAGAGATCAGTCCTGGGTATCCATTGTAAGGACTGATGCTAAAGCTGAAGCTCCAATACTTTGGCCACCTCATACAAAGAGTTGACTAGTTGGAAAAGGCCGTTATGCTGGGAGGGATTGGGGGCAGGAGGAGAAGTGGACGACAGACGATGAGATGGCTAGATTGCAGCACCAACTCGATGGACATGCATCTGGATACGTTCCTGGGGTAGGTGATGGACAGGGGGGCCTGGTGTGCTGTGATTCATGGGGTCACAATAAGTCAGACACAACTGAGTAACTGCACTGAACTAACTGAATGGAAAAAAATAACAAATTGGAATCAATATGTGATTTGAACACAAAGGGTTTTAAAGATCAGTAAATACACTGCAACTCAGAGCAACAAGTGTTAATGTCTACCCTTACTGAAGAGTCTTCAGAACTTCACTAGTGTTTAAGGGTGATATGTTATTAATAAAACTGCACATATATAAAATTATAATTTGACATTTATTAATTTGGGTCTTTGTTAGTCACTAGTAAATTGTATATCATTTGTTCACTAATCACAATTGTCATTGTTAACAAATTCTTTATTGCCTTTCTAAATCCTGAATTATTGAGCCTGCTCAGATATTATTTGATAATTATTTAAAGTGGGTTGATTAAGATGAATGACTAAGGAGAAGCAAATTGAATTTAAGAGAAATGCATGGCTAATAACTATTACTCCCTGAACACATAATTTATTATAATGACATTAATAGTTTTCTTTTATTTTGTATGCTTCCAGATCCATTCAGAACTTTATGATTAAATACAGGAATTGGGCACTGTAACCTACCACAGTAAGAAAAAAAGAATGTATTATCAGAGCCTAATAATCTCGAGGTGAGGAAATTTCAAGTGAAAATTTGACACTTATTTGGAGAATCTTGATAAAATAGTGAATTTTGGTGGGTTTTAAAAATATAATTAGTTGAAGTATATTTTTCTTCTTCTTGCTCTGCCTTAAGCTTGAAAGAGTTGATTTCTTTCCTTTTTAAAACCTTTTTATTTTGCATTGGAGTATTCCTAATTAACAATATTGGGATATTTTCAGGTGGTTTGCAAAGGGACTCAGCCATAAATATACGCATAACCATTCAGCCCAAACTCCCTTCCCATCCAGGCTGACACATGTCATTGAGCAGTGTTTACTGTGCTATACAGTAGAAGCCCATTGGTTATCCATTTTAAATATAGCAATGTGCAAATGTTGATCCCAAATTACCTAAAATTCCTTTTCCCCTATCCTCCCCCCTCCCACACCCAGCAACCATAAGTTTGTTCTCTGAGAGTCTGTTTCTGTTTTGTAAATAAGCTCATTTGAATAATTTCTTCTTGGATTCTTTCCTTAAGGAATATCATGTGATATTTTTCCTTCTCTCCCTGACTTACTGTACTAAGTACAACAATCTCTAGGTCTATCTATGTTACTGCAAATGGCATTGTTTCTTTCTTTATAACGGGTGGTTAATATTCCATTGTGCCTAGGGTCTAGGATTGGGGGCAGGAGGAGAAGGGGATGACAGAGGATGAGATGGCTGGATGGCATCACCGACTCAATGGACATAGGTTTGTGTGAACTCTGGGAGTTGGTGATGGACAGGGAGGCCTCGGGTGCTGTGATTCATGGGGTCACAAAGAGTTGGACATGATTGAGCAACTGAACTGATTATATATATATATATATATATATATATAATCAGTTTCTCTGTCAATGGATATTTAGGTTGTTTCCATACCTTGGCTATTGTAAACAGTGCTGCAATTAATATTGGAGTGCTTGGAGTGCATATATCCTTTTGGGCCATGTTTTCCTCCAGATACATGGCCAAGAGTTGAAGTTTAGCTCTATTTTTAGTTTTCTATGATAGTTTTCTATGATAGCTCTATTTTTATTGTTTTAAGGAACCTCCATACTGTTATTCATAGTGTATATACCAATTTATATTTCTACCAACATTGTTAGAGTCAGCTGATTTCTGTGTCATACTAAGACGCAGGGTAGGAGAAAAAGAGACTATAATGTAGACAATGTTTTCACTAGGTGAAGCAAAAAAAAAAGTTACTGCTATGGCAGTGTGGAGAGACTATGAAAGGAAAACAAATAAGATGAGTATAGCACTAATAGGCATCCAGATAGTGAGGGGAAAAACAAAACAAAAAAAAAAACATGGGAACATACAAGTTGAGACTCTGCATCCTACCTAACCAGATCCAGAAGAGTGTTGGAGCAATAGAAAAGCCAAGCTCAAGGTGGTAACTAGATCAGTAAGTACCAAATGGTATCTTGATCTTCCATAGCCTTGATTCAGTGCACAAGAAATCAGTATGCCACAAGATGGACACATGTCTTCTGAGAGAATTAATTCACTGCTCAATACTGTGAGGTCATCCAAAGAGGACACAAGGAAGACCTAACATTTGAAGGAAAAATGCAAGAACCCGAACTTCTGAAGTGACAGTTAGCATGACATCCAAAAGGGCCTGGTATTAATGGACAAGCAATGAGACTCCTCACTGCATGATCACAGGGATGCAATTGTGACCTTTCACTGTGCCACATATTCCAACAAAGACATAGAAGAAGCCATTTGGATCAAGGTCTTTACTCCTACCATCATGAGGGTACTGTCCTTGGTAAGGAGATTAATAAGGTACACATACCCCTGATAGGGCTTCCCTGGTGGCTCAGCTGGTAAAGAACTCACCTGCTAACGCAGGATATACAGGAAATGTAGGTTCAATTCCTGGATCAGAAAGACTATCTGGAGAAGGAAATGACAATCCACTCCAGTATTCTTGCCTGGAAAATTCCTTGGACAAAGGAGCCTGATGGGCTACAGTCCATGGGGTCACAAAGAGCTGGGCATGACTGAGTGTACCTGCAACTCGTTTATTTGCACACACACACACACCACACATCCCTGATAGAGAAAAGGGATATAAATTAACTGTATTTTGCTACTAGGAACTGAGATAATGTGAAAGACATTTGATCTCATACAGTAAAATATTTCAGCTTGAAAAACACTGACTGATGAAGTAGTCAACTCAATAACAGTGATCAACTGACAATATGAGAAGTCAACTCAGATAACTATGTTATTATGTGCATAGTCAAGTCTGGGTAGAAGATGTAGCATAAGTTGAAACTACATTTGAAGTTTTATCACAGGAAACTAAATAAAGAAAAAAAATCATTAACTTGTTTCTACTAAGAATTATTGGCACTGATTTCTAAACATGGAAACAAAATTTAACAAGTTGTACCCAAGTAACAGCATAAAAAGCATTCATTTATTTTCTAAAAGTGACCAATTATAGATAATGAGTGGCTTACTTTTATCTTAATCCCCCAATATTGTAGGTTTTAGAGTCCAACGTTTAACTACTATATCCTGCTAAATTTGCTCCAGATCTTAACCCCTTACTATGTAATTACTTTGTGCTGCCCCTTAGAAAAGCAATTTAATTCAGTCTTCTGTTTCTTCTTTCAATAGGCCAGTAATTTTCTCCTTGCTTTTGGAGTCAGAGAACTATTCAGGTATTTTTAGAAGACTTATAAAGTGTTTAAGAAACTGTAAACAAGACTGTTAAATTGGGGGAATAAACACGTGAGAACTTTTAGCATGGTTACAATTCACTGTAGAATCTTGAAAAGGGAATTTTGTGATTCTAATCAAACTTGCAAATTTATTTGCTGCTAAACATTTTAGTTATAAATGTTTTTTTCTGGTTTCTAACAAAGAGCATCTTTGGAAGAAAAGTCTCCATATTTTGAAAACATTTTGTAGGGGGGGGGATCAATTTACACTTCGTATTTTTTTCTCATCAATTCAATCTCCATGTTGCTCCAACTGTACAGAAGATATGTTGTTGCTGTTTAGTTGCTAAGTTGGGTCTGACTCTGTAGTCCACCAGGCCCCTGTGTCCATGGAATTTTCCTTGCAAGAATACAGGAGTGGGTAGCCATTCCCTTCTCAAGGGGGTCTTCCCCCTAGAGATCAAACTCACATTTTATGCATTGGCAGGCAAATTTTTTTTTACCACTGAGCCACCTGGAAAGCCCTAGAGAAGGTATACTCTATTTTTTCAACTCATATATGAATGAATCAAATATTCCTGAACTATTCCAAGAGGTTGCTCAGGATGGGGTGAAGGTAGGGAGAAAGCATTTAAGCTTTGCCTCTCAATGACTCCCTCCTCTATCATAATAGTAGAGACTGCCACTTCAGAGTATGACTCTTTGGGCAGCTGCAGTGCCTCTGACATGAAGAACCAACCTGGGGCAGGAGAGTTTGTTCAGTTCCAGGCCTCTCCTCTTTTCTTCTCAGACTGTCTTACTACCCTTATCATCAAGAGACATAGCCCTTAGTTTCCAAGGTGATGCCTGAATTTATTTTCATAAATTTTGTTTCACTAGAGCTCTCTGACACTGAGATATTTAAGTCACTTGAAATAAACATCATGCCTTCTCTATTGGCTTTCACTAGCATTGGAACCCTGTTTGATCTCTATCCTGGATTTAGCAGGTTCCTTTTGGGTGAGATTCCCCTCCTTTGTGGAGTGACTATTCCACCAAGACTAGATCCTTTTTATCTCCCAGTTTTTCCCAAACATAGTTCAAGGACTCGTGAGGACATGTGGGGCTCCAATTTGGATACATTTTCTGAAATATCTTAGATTACCATAGTCTCATACTTACTCTCCAGAAGGAGATTTTTAAGTACGTTGTGCTTTTGGGAAAGTTCCAAAATTCAGAACCAAACTGTTTCCATGTCTTACAGATACCAAAAATCTTTATAGGCATGACTTTATATCAGTTTATACAGGGAAAATAATTTTCCAAAGATTCATGGGATGTTGCAGGGATCTCAGATTTTACAGGTTGAATTCTTATTTAAAATTTGGTAATATTTCCTACAGGACCATGTGGGATCTTCAATTTAAATCATAAAGTCTCAGAAGAACTGAAGGGTACTTCCAGATCATTTAGTTAAAATGCCTAGCAAACTAACAAGGCATTGATAGTTGCTAACTAAAATATAGTTTGCACATATTCTAGGAATTTTGAGAGTCTACTTCTGGCATCCTGTTTATTTGATTATAGCCTGTACTTTATTGTAAGCTGTCACACATCATAAATGATTAAAATAAGGTTTGATAAACTGTATGTCAACTTCACAGAATAATATACTTTTGAGAGTAAAAAAAATGTGTTCTCTTTACCATTATTGGTCTAGCACATAGAAAATCACGTAGAATGAAGTACATGGACATGAATCAGTCCTCCTCCACCCAGCACACATCTTAAATCTTGCATTTTCTCAATAATTTCATCCTATGTTTTCCCTTATATGTCTTATGAACATTTACATTTTTATATATTTTAATTATCATCTCATGCATACAACTGCTGGAATACTTGGGGTTTTTGCACATTATTTCTTGTGTAGTGTCTGTCTGTTGTGTAGCAGGTGCTCAATACATATTTATTTTATGAACAAATGAATGTAGAGAAAAAAAGTGAGATAGAAGGTAGAAAAGCTTACATATGCACAAGCATTTATAAAGATATCTGAAAAAAGGAGAGTTTAAGCAAATTTATTTCTTCTTGAACTTTATGCCACTGGTTACAAAATGATTCCCTATTGACTTCTTTTGTTTGGCTCAAACACTGTTTTTTTGTTTTTTTTTTTTTTTTAAGGAGGAGGGATATGTTGCTGCCAACTGACTCCAGGATAAAACAAGCAAACAAATGAATAAACCAGCTTTTTGGTTGGCTTAAAAAAATACAATATCTGGCTACATTCAGCATTATTGAATCACCGGATTAGAGCTGACGCTTCAACTTGCCACATATCTTACAGCATTCTGCTCTCTTTGTTTAGTTGTCTTTCTTTGCTTAACATTATAGAAACTTAAATTAGTCATCTGAACTGTACTGGGAGATTGAGTAGTTGCAATTACACATTATTTTTAGAACACTAGTTATTATTTTGTAAGACATTATTGTATTAATCTTCTTTTGCTGTATGATTAATTACTACACATTTAGCAGCTGAAAATATTATCTTTATTAGCTCATGGTTTTTATAGATCAGAAGTCTTAGCATGGGTTATCAGAGTCCCCAGTTCAGATTCTCAAAAGGCTAAAATCAAGGCACCTGCTGGAATTGAGGTCCCATCTAAGAGAGTCCTATTCTGATCCTTTTCAGATTGTTGGCAGATGTCATCTCCTTGTAGATGAAGAAGCTATAGAACTCAGGCCCTACATATACAGTTCTCTGTGGAGTTCAGTGACCTGGCTTTTTTTTTTTTTTTCCCCCTCTGGATTTCAACAGGAGAATCTTTCGAAAATTCATCTTTTTTTCCAACATTACATGACTAGGTCAGGCCCACCCAGAATAATCTTCTATTTGATGAACAAAAGTTAACTGATAAGTACCCTAATCATGGGAGTCCATCGATATATTCATAGGTTCTCCCCACCCTCAGTGTGAAAGTGTGAAAAGTGAAAGTCGTTTAGTCATGCCCAACTCTTTGCAACCCCATGGACTATAAAGTCTATGGAATTTTCCAGGCCAGAATATCGGAGTGAGTGGTCTTTCCCTTCTCCAGGTGATCTTCCCAACCCAGGGATTGAACCCAGGTTTCCCACATTGCAGGTGGATTCTTTACCAGCTGAGCCACAAGGGAAACCCTCCCACCCTCAAGGAAAGGGAGTTATAAAAAGGTCATAGGAGATCATCTCAGAATTCTCCCTATCTTATAAAACAAGGCCTGGGACTGAATGTAATTAAAAAGTTTCCAGAGTCATAAAACTTAAAGCTCATAAAAAATGTGATGCTAGTATTTCTTAGAATAAGATTTGGCAAAAACATATTGTCATGGGGTAATCACTCATTTGAAACTACCAACATCATTGCTTCTACTTCAGTGAAATTAAGTAAACTTATGAAGCTCTGTCATTGTACCCCACACAGGGATATGTTTAACATAAGAGGATTACACCTAAGGAAAGTTTTGAGTGTAACATTAGAAAGTTGTGCAGGATATGTATAAAATCAGTGACTTTGCATTCATCAATTGCCCTGACAGAGATGATTTTGTTATTTGTGATACCCCTCACATTCTTTAGATTACTCATGTCATTTTCATCAGGTTAAGTTTACACATATCCTCTGCTAATTTAATTTACAGTGTACATTTTTGTTTGCTTCTCACCAGGTGCAAAGATAGTTATCACTCTCTTTTCCAGACTACACACCTTTTTAAGATTTTTAAAAACTGCTTTATTGCTTTTTAGAGATTCTGTCCCATCTCTTTGCAAGTCAGGCAACAACCCTACAAGTTCACATAATCACTCAGATTCACTCATACAAATTATCATTTGTCTCTCTTGTTTTAAATATCCTTGAACCACAGAAGACACATTATGACTGCTCTATTCCCAGAGAGAGTAAAGGATGAAAGACTTCAGTACTTCTAAATTAGCAAACGCTTAATAATTTATTCCCTGGGAAATTTTACTTTGCCTTTAGATGTTTACATTATTATTATTATTAATACATTATTTATAGGTATGAACAAACTATTTCACTTCTCAAGTGAATCTACAGGCAAAATCCATGGTTAGGAATTATGGTTCTGAAAACCATGCACTAAATTATGCTAAGAAGCAAAATGTGGAAAGATCATAATTCAACTCTTGTTATAAGAAGCTGTGCTAGAATTTCAAAAGAAGGAACAAAAATCATTTGAAACAAATATCCTGCAGATCTGAAAGATATTTTTTTTTCTGTATAGAGATCTAAAACATATAGCCACTTGTATTCATTACTTTAGCCTTGTGACAGGGAGTCTGAGTTTCATAAAATTATGGTGTTAGTTAACATTATAATTGGGCTTCCAGGTGGTGCAGTGATAAAGAGTGCTTGCCAGTGCAGGAGACAGAGGAGACACGGATTAGGTCTCTGGGTCAGGAAGATTTCGCTGGTGTAGGGAATGACAACCCTCTCTTGTATCCTGCTCTGGAAAATTCCATAGATAAAGGAGCCTGGTGGGCTTTTGTTCATGGAGTCACAAAGAGGTGGACATGACTGAGCATGCTTGTCCAATATCATAATTAGGTGCTATAATTTATCTAAAGCTAACCTCTATATCTGAAATTTAAAATCATTTTGAAAACTTTATTATATATATCATTCACATTTTACTGGTTGGCAACTATGTTTACACAAATGGAATCTTGTATATTTTTTCTGATTCTATTTGGTTTGGAGTATTCTGGAATGTCACATTAAAAAGAAGGTGCACCACCATGATAGAAAATGAAGAAATGAAGATTTACTTAATAGAATAAAGCAAAATGTTATGAAACACATTTCACTATATTTTTGATGTTTAACAGTAACTCCTAATCTAACTATTGTTATATGGAAATGTTAGAGTATGATGTTCTTTTTTTTTTTTTTTTACATCTTTTATTTTTTTAATTTTAAAATCTTTAATTCTTACATGCGTTCCCAAACATGAACCCCCCCTTCCACCTCCCTCCCCGTAACATCTCTGTGGGTCATCCTCATGCACCAGCCCCAAGCATGCTGTATCCTGCGTCTGGGCATACACACCGAGGAAACCACAATTGAAAGAGACACATGTACCTCAATGTTCATCGCAGCACTGTTTATAATAGCCAGGACATGGAAACAACCTAGATGTCCATCAGCAGATGAATGGATAAGAAAGCTGTGGTACATATACATGATGTTCTTTTTTTAAAACTTGTTAAGCCCTACATGTATTTGTACTGTTTCCTATATGGTAACTGAAAGTGAAAGTGTTAGTCACTCAGTTGTGTCCAACTCTTTGCAATCCCATCAACTGTATGGACTGTAGCCTGCCAGGCTCCTCTGTCCATGGAATTCTTCAGACAAGAATACTGGAGTGGGTTGCCATTTCAACTTCCAGGGGATCTTCCTGACCCAGGGATTGAACTCAGGTTTCCTGCATTGTAGGAAGATTCTTTACCATCTGAGTCACCAGGGGAGTCCCTTCTGTGATGGCTATTGCTTTCTTAAGATGTACATCCAAGCTGATTCTTATAGGTTCCTTTGACGACAGGCCTTAGATACTGTCAAATATCCCATTGATATATAAAAAACATATTTACTGGAGATATTGGCCAATAATTATAAGAATAATTGGTATGAACTGAAAAAAAAATAAAAAACTATAGTGTTAATGAGCAACACAATTTTGGGCAACAAATTTGATACTGTTGTTAATAATGCCCAGTGTGTTGACCTTGCTATGCATTAATATAATATTAGCTCTCTAGTTCTCCAGGATACTCTGAAATTCCTAATATATTTAAAAATATTTACAAATTACCGTTTCTGCTTTATCTAGGCACAGTAAATCCTGTTGTAGGTAACTGAGAACCTAAACAAATTGGAGTGTTTATTAAACAAGGTATGTGTCTATAAATAATTTTGAATGTATCCATCTCTGAATGCAATTCTATCTCTTCCATTAAAATAGACAAATATATATATATAAGTCATATTGTCTATTGTATTCATAACATTTTGCCATGAAATTAGCATGTAAAAACAACATAAATTAATATCTCATTGTCTATAGCTCAGAAGACCATGGGGCAGAGGTTCACTTGGGTCTGCTGCTTAGGATCCCACAAGGCTGCAGTCAAGATATTGGTAGAGCTTTGATCCTGTCTGCAGGTGTACCCTCCAATTTACCCAATTACCATGGGCTCCAAGCCTCACTTGTTTTTTGGTGACTTATTGTTCAATAAGTAAGTGAGGAGCTTCCCAGGTGGCTCAGTGGTAAAGAATCTGCCTGCCAATGCAGGAGACCCTAGAGACGTGGGTTCATTCCTCGGGTTGGGAAAATTCTCTGGAGGAGGAAATGGCAACCCACTGCATTATTCTTGCTGAAAATTCCATGGACAGAGGAGGCTGGCGGATTATAATCCATAGGGTCACAAAGAGTCGAACAAGACTGAGCACACACACACATACACAGGTAAGTAAGAGAGGTCTTTGGGATGTAAGGCTTGTATGAACTACAGGATGCAGCATGCTTGGGGCTGGTGTATGGGGATGACCCAGAAAGATGTTATGGGGAGGGAGGTGGGAGGGGGGTTCATGTTTGGGAATGCATGTAAGAATTAAAGATTTTAAAATTTTAAAAAAAATAAATAAAATAAAATGTTAATACTCATAAAGAAAAAAAATAAACAAATACTAATAGGAAAAAAAAATAAAATTTGCACTTGCCATCTAAAAAAAATAAAAATAAAAAAAATAAACACAATGACATTTGGCCACAGTATTTGCCATGTTTGGTTGAAACAATGGTTTTCTTGGAGAGTTTAAACCTCTGGATCCCAAAGTAAAAGCACTCAGACCAGTAGTAATAGGACCAATAGTTAATAGCATGCTGTGCAGATAGACTTGATATAGTTTTGTTTTCTGATGTTGATGTCTCTCCAGCACATATTATAACCAATGAAAGTAATATATCAATGTGTGGTTTATAATTATGAATATAAATCGCTGTGTTTATTATAACTATAATTATGTATTTTATAATAATAATAAAATAAAATTAATATAAATGTTGAGTTTATTACTATTTATGAATGTGATTTTTCCTTATAAAGCAGAATTTTTAAATCCCCCTTTTTGGTAGCTTATACTGTCTGTGGATATGGTTCTAGAGGACTCACTGTAGTTTCTTGGAGAGAATTTGAGGGAGAGCCGGGATTAATTAAGTACTCATTTAAACCCCAATACTAAGGAGGCTTTTTAATTGGTTGAAGTTTAGATTCATTCATGTTCCATAGCAGATGGACAGGGGATGTGTAACAGGTCCCAGGAGTGTATGCACCCTTGATTTGTCCTCTAGCCTGTGATATGGGAGCACGAAGGAAAATTCACATAGATAAAAGGAAATTTTACTTAAGGACCCCGTGTAGAACTAGTCTTTATTTACATGGCAGTGAGACATATTCCTCTTTAAAAAGAGGAAAGGGCAATGGGAATATATTTTTGTAGTTGGTATGAGGTATGAGTCAGCCAAGGGGTCTTGCATTCAGACAGTTTAAGGCCTTGGGTCAAATAGAGACTATTTGTCAGACTGGAGTTTAAACGAGAGTTGTTCCAGGAAATTTTTATGTCTGTTAATTAAACCAACTGCCTGGGACCTAGAGGGGAGATGAAAGTTCCCTTTGTAAAGAGCAGGACATTGTGTATCCAGAGAAGTAAAATGTGCCTTGGTTACTATTAGCAACATCTGAACCTACAGGGGCATAAGGAGTGTACTGTGACACTTCACATTGTGGCCTTAGTTTACATAGAGATCTTTGACCTTGGTTTATGTTTTACGTGTCTGTGGGACAAGAGATTCCCAGACATTTTTATCCTGAAGGGAGCAACTGTCTGTAATGGGACAAGAGTTTGTATTAATGCACAAGATGGAGCCATTTGCTGATGTCCAGTACTAAAATGACTGCTGCTTGTCATCATCTTGGGTCCCAGTGTTTATTTGGACATCCTTGTTAAATGATGGAAAGCAGCTATGTTTCACTTAGCTCCATCATGTTTATGATGACAGCAGTGCTCTTCAGACAGTCTATGAACTTTCCCCACTGTTGACTCAGTTAATCTCAAGGGATTCTCTAGGTAGTCAAGGGATCTTGGGGAGGAATGATCCCTTCCAGAATGTGGTATCTGGCCAGAAACTTAGAACAGAAGAGACCACCCCGTTCTGCAGGTGGAACATGCCTCAGGTCCCAGGTTTGGTTTCATACTAATTCAAGAAGGACTTGGCAGCCTGGAAGAGTTTGTGGGGTGCTGCTCCCATGGATCAAAGCATAATGGACATATGGGTACAGAGGGTCATAGGCTCAGCATCTATGAGAGACTCTGTTTTCAATAGAGCCCAGTATGTGACCAGTAACTTTCGCTCCAATGATGTACAGCATTGGGTTAATAATGACAATTTCTTGTGATAGAAGCCCATCAAAGCTGTATGTCCATATAGCTGGTCCAGAGGCTCCAGAAAACTCAACAAGAGGTTATTAAAGTCCCTATGATGAAGGAGCCTCTGGAAGCACAAATGAGACTGTGTGCTGATTTTAGAGCCTTTGTTGGAGAGATTGTTTTTTATAGTGGACTGATTTTAAGTAGTGACATCTATGAGGCTAAGTAAAATTTTAAAATGAGGACTATATTGCCTCCAGAAGTCAAAAAGGACTAAAAGTTATTAGACATGTAGTTTCAAAATAGTGTGTGAAATCAAACTCTTTGGAGGAAGTCATCAATGCAATATCATACCTGTGCTCCTAGACAAAGTTGGGTGCAGTTAAATCTTGCAAAAATTGTGTGCAAAGGCAAGGCTGCTAAGGCAACACATGGATAGTTTGAAAAAGGTGTATCGTGTCCTGTTGAAGGTGAAGGTGAACTGCAACCAAGAAGCTATTGAAATAATCACTTAACAGAATGTATTAGTTAATTACAGTAGCAAAATATTTCCAGTAGCTGATTGGATTGATGTTATTAACTTCAATAACATTGGTATCGGGTTTAGGGAACTTTTTATTTCTTTTTATTTAATTATTTTGTTGTGTTGTGTCTTACCTGAGGCTTGTGGGCTTTCCCTAGTTGTGGTGTGTGGGCTTCTCTTATGCCACATGGGTTTAGTTGTCCCTCAGAAAGTAGAATCCTGTTCCCTAACCAAGACTTGAACCCACATCCCCTACATTGGAAAGCAGATTCTTAATCACTGGACCACTAGGGAACTCCTGGGTTTAGGGAACTTAATGAATAGATCACAGCATTATGCTTGCAGAAATACATCATGGGGCTCCCCTGGTGCCTCATACAGTAAAGAATCCACCTGCAATGCAGGAGACCTGGGTTCAATCCCACTGCAGTATTCTTGCCTGAAAAATCCCATGGACAGAGGAACCTGGCACACTATAGTACATGGAGTTGCAAAGAATTGGACATGACTGAGTGACTAAGCACACACACACACTCCACCATGAGGGACCATTCATATATATATTTTTTTAGGTCTAAGATCAGGCAAAATTGGATTTTGATATTAAGGAGCAGTGAGGATAATCTCCATTAATTCATTATTAGATCTTATATAATATGTTTTAATACTTGAAGGCCCTATTATAACTTACATTGTACCATTTAAATTATGGTGTCCATAGAATCTAATTTTGGCAAACCAATTTGTGCTTGTCAAGATCTTAATTCAATTTTAACTTAGTATTCATTGTGTCATACTGTTTATGCTCAAGATAAACTATTATAGGACAATGAGAGATTTAGCCAAAGCCATAGTTAAGTGAGGTATTCTTAGTTTTCTCTAACATAGTTAATCATCCTCCACAAATTATAGGAGGCATTATGCTTAAATTCAGTGAGATCCCAAGATAGAACTTAAACTTGAACCCTAGGATTAATTAATCTATGAAGCCTTATCAGTTGGTGTATTTTGTGTGTTAGTCACTGAGTTATGTCTGACTCTTTGCAACCCCATGGGCTGTAACTTGCCAAGCTTCTCTGTCCGTAGAATTTTCCAGGCAAGAACACTGGAGTGGGTTGCCATTCTCTTCTCCAGGGATTGAACTTGGGTCTCCTGCATTGCAGGCAGATTCTTTATCATCTGAGTTACCAGGAAAGCCCCCTTTTAGCATATGTTAAACGTAATTTAGAATCTCTATTGTAGATGCACAGCAGCTAATCAGTGCCCTTGTTATCTTTATATTTTATAAATTCTTCTAGTAAATATTTTCAATTGTTCCAAATTATACACATACACACATAATTTATTTTTAATGTTTAAAATTTACTCTCCTGTATCTAGGCTTGATTTTGCTGATAGTTTCTTCTGCAAAACTTCTAGGTGTACCCTAGAAATTTGTAGAAAATGGGAGAGGGAGAAGGAGTCTGGTTATCTCTCTTATTCTAAAGGGAATGGGACTAAGCATTTGTACTTAGGCTAAGTACAGGAACTAACGTTTGTACTTAGAAACTATAGCATGCTCTCCTTGGGACAGCATAGGTAGTTCCTCTGCTGGAAGAATCAGTCCCTTGGTGTAACTTGAAGGTACTCACTAAGGCCAGGCACCCTGGCTAGGTTCTTGCATTGTCTAGCAGCTCAGTACAGTTCAGTTCAGTTCAGTAGCTCAGTCCTGTCCGAATCTTTGCGACCCCATGAATCGCAGCACGCCAGGCCTCCCTGTTCATCACCAACTCCCGGAGTTCACTCAAACTCACATCCATCGAGTCCGTGATGCCATCCAGCCATCGCATCCTCTGTCATCCCCTTCTCCTGCCCCCAATCCCTCCCAGCACCAGAGTCTTTTCCAATGAGTCAACTCTTCGCATGAGGTAGCCAAAATACTGGAGTTTCAGCTATAGCATCATTCCTTCCAAAGAAATCTCAGGGTTGATCTCCTTCAGAATGACTGGTTGGATCTCCTTGCAGTCCCAAGGGACTCTCAAGAGTCTTCTCCAAAGCCACAGTTCAAAACCATCAATTCTTCAGCGCTCAGTCTTCTTCACAGTCCAACTCTCACATCTATACATGACCACAGGAAAAACCATAGCCTTGACTAGACGGACCTTAGTCGGCAAAGTAATGTCTCTGCTTTTGAATAAACTATCTAGGTTGGTCATAACTTTTCTTCCAAGGAGTAAGCGTCTTTTAATTTCATGGCTGCAGTCACTATCTTCAGTGATTTTGGAGCCCCCCAAAAATAAAGTCTGACACTATTTCTAATGTTTCCCCATCTATTTCCCATGAAGTGTTGGGACCGGATGCCATGATCTTCGTTTTCTGAATGTTGAGCTTTAAGCCAACTTTTTCACTCTCCTCTTTCACTTTCATCAGGAGGCTTTTTAGCACCTCTTCACTTTCTGCCATAAGGGTGGTGTCATCTGCATATCTGAGGTTATTGATATTTCTCCCGGAAATCTTGATTCCAGCTTGTGTTTCTTCCAGCCCACCGTTTATCATGATGTACTCTGCATAAGTTAAATAAGCAGGGTGACAATATACAGCCTCGACGTGCTCCTTTTCCTAATTGGAACCAGTCTATTGTTCCATGTTCAGTTCTAACTGTTGCTTCCTGACCTGAATACAGATTTCTCAAGAGGCAGGTCAGGTGGTCTGGTATTCCCATCTATCTCAGAATTTTCCACAGTTTATTGTGATCCACACAGTCAAAGGCTTTGGCATAGTTAATAAAGCAGAAATAGATGTTTTTCTGGAACTCTCTTGCTTTTTCCATGATCGAGCAGATGTTGGCAATTTGATCTCTGGTTCCTCTGCCTTTTATAAAACCAGCTTGAAAATCAGGGAGGTCATGGTTCACGTATTGCTGAAGCCTGGCTTGGAGAATTTTAAGCGTTACTTTACTTGCATGTGAGATGAGTGTAATCATGTGGTAGTTTGAGCATTCTTTTGCATTGCCTTTCTTTGGGATTGGAATGAAAACTGACCTTTTCCAGTCCTGTGGCCACTGCTGGTTTTCCAAATTTGCTGGCATATTGAGTGCAGCACTTTCACAGCATCATCTTTTAGGATTTGAAACAGCTCAACTGGAATTCCATCACCTCCACTAGCTTTGTTCATATGATGGTTTCTAAGGCCCACTTGACTTCACATTCCAAGATGTCTGGCTCTAGATTAGTGATCACATCATCATGATTATCTGGGTCATGAAGATCTTTTTTGTACAGTTCTTCCATTTATTCTTGCCACCTCTTCTTAATATCTTCTGCTTCTCTTAGTTCCATACCATTTCTGTCCTTTATTGAGCCCATCTTTGCATGAAATATTCCCTTGATATCTCTAATTTTCTTGTAAAGATCTCTAGTCTTTCCCATTCTCCAAGAGTATAACCAACAGTACTCCTAAGGGCATTAGGATACTGTGTTTTGTGTACACTTCAAACTTACAAGATTATGGCTCAATGATTGCTCAATAAAATTTTTTTTCAAAAAAATAAATAAATTAATTAATTAATAAAAAAAAGAAAAAAAAAAAAGGAATCAAAGTAGCCACTCCCATAACCTGAATGTCATCGCCAGTAAGACAGGGTACCATTTCTCTACCATGGGAGAATCTAACCTTAACTTTCCTCTGTATGGATCATTGAAAGCATCCAGACAAACCAAGGTTCTGGCCTGAAAAATAAATACCAAAGTCAAAGACATAAGAGGATAAAAGGGGCCCTGGAATAGGCTTCTATGATACATTGGCTGTGACAAGAAATAAATAAAACAGCCCAGATACTGCAGTTCAAGTGGTCCCTCATTCCTCCTGTCCTAGAGAGGGCCTGTTTGGTGACTATATAGCCATCAGAGTTTAGAAATAAGCATTGTTAGCTTTGAATATTCCTATGTTGAGAAAATTTTGGTCTGGAGACATGGCAACCACTAGTAGACATGGCAACCACTAGTAGACATAGCAACAAGTGACAAGTCACAAACGAAACAGGATCATCATAAGGAGTATTTCCCTTCCAAGTGACTGCTGTGCAAGTTTATACATTTAGTGATCCAAAAGCCATTGTCCAAGAAGCTATGTAAGAGTGAGTGGTCATGGCTATATCATTCTCCTCATAGTGTCATTGCTTTATAAAATTTAAAGATTGTTCTGATGATGGAACACAATATATAGACACTCAGAGGTGATCCAAATGGGATTTTTTTTTTTAATATGCAGAGGCTGGGTGGTAGCCTATAACTTCAGAAACATGATAAAACGATTATATCTATAAATTAAATATTGAGAGTTATTTTTTGTTTGTTTGTTTTATCTTCAAAGATATAGGGAAGTTTAGAAATGAATGAAATTGCAAATTTAACAGTATGTATATTGACATATGTAAGAAGAAAAAATAATAATAATAAGATCTGGGAGAGAGATACCTAACTGGAATCATCCTAGTACAAATTCATGACCTCAACCCATTTCAAAGATAAAGTCACTTTATAGCCCTATAACATCATGACTGAGGCTAAACTAGAATCCACTTTAGGAAGAATGTTACAGCATGGTCACAGATATATGTTCTGAATCTTTCTTCAAACCACCTCAGAAGGAAATCTTGTAGAGATTATTGGCTTCCATTTTGGCCAAGATGGTAAAGAATCTGCCTGAAATGCAAGAGACCCAGGTTTGATCCCTGGGTCAGGAAGATCTCCTGGAAGAAGGGAATGGCTACAGTTAATGTGGTTACAAAGATTCAGACATGACTGAGTGACTGACATTAACTAACTAGCTATAGGGATTAATGTTCCCCAACTTTAACTGTTTCTGGAAACTAATGATGAGGTTATGGAGGTCTGGTAGTAAGTGGATCCTTGACCCAATTCACTGCCAGTGCAATCTTAGACCCATTCTATGGCTATTTCTCTCAACACCAAACATATATAAGGTACAGAAACAAGAAATAACTATCAAAATCCCCACATTGTTTTTCTGACCCATGGAAAAGTTACTATTATGGTACTGGAGCCACTGGAATTGCACTTGCCCAATACTGACTTGCTAGAAAACAAAACAAAGCAAAAATATCACACCCTTAGGGGAATCAGAAAGATTACTGCAACCATCAATGATCTGAAGTATGCAAAAGTGCTAATTTCTACCACATTCCCATTTAATGTGCCTATTTGGACAGTGCAAAGCCAGATGTGTCAAGGAGAATGACAGTCGATTATCACACACATAATTAGGTAGTGATTCCAATCACAGCTGCATTTCCAGATACGATGCCTCCCCTGGAGAAAACTAACACAGACCCTGACACCTGGTATACAGCTATTGAAATAGAAATGCACTTTCCCCCCTCTATCTCTGCCAGCCAAGGAAAACATAAGCAGTTGGCTGTCACATGGTAAAGACAAGACCATACCTTTCTTGTCTTGTTTCAGAGATATATCAACTCCCCACTTCTCTGTCACAAAATATTCTGGAGTAGGGACAGGTGTGGATACTGCACAGAATAAGGCACTGGTCCATTATAGTGCTGATTGTATGATCATTCCAAAACAAATACACAGGAAGTAGCCAGTATCCTAGGTCTTTAGTAAAATAGAGGATGCTAAAGTTGCATAAGCAAACCTCTCAATATCCACACATCTGTAAAACTGATGAAATATCTTGGATTCAAGTGCTCTTTTTTTTTTCTTATACTCTAGAGAGAAAGAAAAATATTTCCCCTTTCAACAATCATTATCAATAAATAGGCACAATATTTAGTGGATCATGTTTATGGATTTTGAGGGCAATGTGTGTCACATTTGTCCATCCAATTCCAATCTGCTTCCTGGATAATTTGAAAGGCTACTAATTTTGAGTTGAGCCAAGAACAAGAAGGGCCCTGTAATAAATCCAGGTTTCTGTGCAACTGACCTGCCACTTGGGCCTTATGACCCAGAAACCTATTGTTATTGCAGGTGTCTGTGTCAGAGAGATAATTCTCATGGCACCTTGACAAACCCTAGTGAGAGATTATGAGTCCTAAATCGTTGAATTTGGGAGTAAGGCCATGCCCTTTTCTGTCGACAAACTATTCTCCATTTGAAATGTTGTCTGGCTGTTACTTGGATTTGCTTGTGAATATGTTACAGAAAACTAACCAATCTAATCACATGGACCATAGCCTTGTCTAACTCAATGAAACTATGAGCTATGCTGTGTAGGGCCACAGAAGAAGGACAGGTCATGGTGGAGAGGTCTGACAGAAGGTGGTCCACTGGAGAAGGGAATGGCAAACCACTTCGATATTCCTGCCTTGAGAACCCCATGAACAGTAGGAAAAGGCAAAAAGATAGAAAACTGAAAGATGAACTCCCCAGGTCAGTAGGTGCCCAATATACTACTGGAGATCAGTGGAGAATTAACTCCAGAAAGAATGAAGAGACAAAGCCAAAGCAAAAACAACACCCAGTTGGGGATGAGACTGGTGATTGAAGGAAGGTCTGATGCTGTAAAGAGCAATATTGCATAGCAACCTGGAATGTTAGCTCCATGTATCAAGGCAAATTGGAAATGGCCAAATAGGAGATGACAAGTGTGCATGTCTACATTTTAGGGATTGGCAAACTAAAATGGACTGGAATGGGTGAAGTTAACTCAGATGACCATTACATCTACTACTGTGGGCAAGAATTTCTAAGAAGAAATGGAGCCATTGTAGTCAATGAAAGAGCCCAAAATGCAGTAATTGGATGCAATCTCAAAAACGAAAGAATGATCTCAGTTCATTTCCAAGGCAAACCATTCAATATCACAGTAATCCAAGTCTATGCACAGACCAATAATGCTGAAGAAGCTGAAGTTGAACGGTTCTGTGAAGACCTACAAGACCTTATAGAAATAACACCCAAAGAAGATGTCCTTTTCATTATAGGGAACTGGAACACAAAAGTAAGAAGTCAGGAAATACCTGGAGTAACGACAAATTTGGCCTTGGAGTACAGAATGAAGCAGGGCAAAAGAATATAAAGTTTTGCCAAGAGAATGCAGTGGTCACAGCAAAGACCCTCTTCCAACAACACAAGAGAAGACTCTATACATGGACATCTCCAGATGGACAACACCAAAATCAGAATAATTATATTCTTTGCATCCAAAGGTGGAAAAGCTCTATACAATCAGCCAAAACAAGACTGGGAGCTGACTGTGGCTCAGATCATGAACTCCTTATTGCCAAATTCAGACCTAAATTGAAAAAAAAAAAAAAAAAACTAGTCAAAACTACTAGACCATTCAGTTATGACCTAAATCAAATCCCTTATGATTATAGAGTAGAAAGTGAGAAATAGATTTAAGGGACCAGATGTGATAGACATAGTGATGGGTGAACAATGGATGGAGGTTCGTGACATTGTACAGGAAACAGGGATCAAGAACATCCCCAAGAAAAAGAAATGCAGAAAAGCAAAGTGGCTGTCTGAGGAGAACTTACAAATATCTGTGAAAAGAAGAGAAGAGAAAAGCATAGGAAGTCCATGCAATTTCTGTCCTTTATCGAGCCCATATTTGCATGAAATGTTCCCTTGGTATCTCTAATTTTCTTGAAGATATCTCTAGTCTTTCCAATTCTATTGCTTTCCTCTGTTTCTTTGCACTGATCACTGAGGAAGGCTTTCTTTTCTCACCTTGTCATTCTTTGGAACTCTGCATTCAAGGTGAGAAAAGAAAGCCTTGCTCAGTGATCAGTGCAAAGAAACAGAGGAAAGCAATAGAATTGGAAAGACTGAAGATATCTTCAAGAAAATTAGAGATACCAAGGGAACATTTCATGCAAATATGGGCTCAATAAAGGACATAAATGGCATTGATGTAACAGAAGCAGAAGACATTAAGAAGAGGTGGCAAGAATAAACAGAAGAACTGTACAAAGAAAATCTTCATGACAGGAAAAGACACGATGATGTGATCACTCACCTGGAGGCAGACATTCTGGAATGTGAAGTCAAGTGGCCTTAGAAAGGATCACTATGAACAAAGCTAGTGGAGGTGATAGAATTCCATTTGAGCTATTTCAAATCCTAAATGATGATGCTATGAAAGTGAGCACTCAATATGCCAGCAAATTTGGAAAACTCAGCAGTGGCCGCGGGTCCAGAAAAAGTCAGTTCAGAAAATGATCAGACTAACACACAAATGCACTCATCTCACATGCTAGTAAAATAATGTTCAAAATTCTCCAAGCCAGGCTTCAGCAATATGTGAACCATGAACTTCCAGATGTTCAAGCTGGTTTTAGAAAAGATAGAGGAAATAGAGATCAAATTGCCAACATTCGCTGAATCATCGCAAAAGCAAGAGATTAAAAAACAAAAATCTATTTCTGCTTTATTGACTATGCCAATAAGCTGTGGAAAATTCTGAAAGACATGGAAATACCAGGCCACCTGACCTGCCTCTTGAGAAACCTGTATGCAGGTCAAGAAAAAACAGTTAGTTCTGGACATGGAACAACAGACTGGTTCCAAATAGGAAAAGGAGTACCTCAAGGCTGTATATTGATTTCTTTTTTGATTTCTTCTGTGATTTGTTGGTTATTCAGAAGTGTGTTGTTCAACCTCCATATGTTGGAATTTTTAATAGTTTTTCTCCTGTAATTGAGATCTAATCTTAATGCATTATGGTCAGAAAAGATGCTTGGAATGATTTCGATTTTTTTGAATTTATCAAGTTTAGATTTATGGCCCAGGATGTGATCTATCCTGGAGAAGGTTCCATGAGCACTTGAAAAAAAGGTGAAATTCGTTGTTTTGGGGTGAAATGTCCTATAGATATCAATTAGGTCTAACTGATCTAATGTATCATTTAAAGTTTGCATTTCTTTGTTAATTTTCTGTTTAGTTGATCTGTCCATAGGTGTGAGTGGGGTATTAAAGTCTCCCACTATTATTGTGTTATTGTTGATTTCCCCTTTCATACTTGTTAGCATTTGTCTTACATATTGTGGTGCTCCTATATTGGGTGCATATATATTTATAATTGTTATATCTTCTTCTTGGATTGTTCCTTTGATCATTATGTAGTGGCCTTCTTTGTCTCTTTTCACAGCCTTTGTTTTAAAGTCTATTTTATCGGACATGAGTATTGCCACTCCTGCTTTCTTTTGGTCTCTATTCGCGTGGTATATCTTTTTCCAGCCCTTCACTTTCAGTCTGTATGTGTCCCTTGTTTTGAGGTGGGTCTCTTGTAAGCAGCATATAGAGGGGTCTTGTTTTTGTATCCATTCTGCCAGTCTTTGTCTTTTGGTTGGGGCGTTCAACCCATTTACGTTTAAGGTAATTATTGATAAGTATGATCCCGTTGCCATTTACTTTATTGTTTGGGTTCGGGTTTATACACCCTTTTCGTGTTTCCTGTCTAGAGGATATCCTTTAGAATTTGTTGGAGAGCTGGTTTGGTGGTGCTGAATTCTCTCAGCTTTTGCTTGTCTGTAAAGCTTTTGATTTCTCTTTCATATTTGAATGAGATCCTTGCTGGGTACAGTAATCTGGGCTGTAGGTTATTGTCTTTCATCACTTTAAGTATGTCTTGCCATTCCCTCCTGGCCTGAAGAGTTTCTATTGACAGATCAGCTGTTATCCTTATGGGAATCCCCTTGTGTGTTATTTGTTGTTTTTCCCTTGCTGCTTTTAATATTTGTTCTTTGTGTTTGATCTTTGTTAATTTGATTAATATGTGTCTTGGGGTGTTTCGCCTTGGGTTTATCCTATTTGGGACTCTCTGTGTTTCTTGGACTTGGGTGATTATTTCCTTCCCCATTTTGGGGAAGTTTTCAACTATTATCTCCTCAAGGATTTTCTCATGATCTTTCTTTCTGTCTTCTTCTTCTGGGACTCCTATAATTCGAATGTTGGAGCGTTTCATATTGTCCTGGAGGTCTCTGAGATTGTCCTCGTTTCTTTTAATTCGTTTTTCTTGTTTCCTCTCTGATTCATTTATTTCTACCATTCTATCTTCTATTTCACTAATCCTATCTTCTGCCTCCGTTATTCTACTATTTGTTGCCTCCAGAGTGTTTCTGATCTCATTTATTGTGTTATTCATTATATTTTGACTCTTTTTTATTTCTTCTAGGTCCTTGTTAAACCTTTCTTGCATCTTCTCAATCCTTGTCTCTAGGCTATTTAAATATGCATAGAAACTAATGAAAATGAAAACACAACAACCCAAAACCTGTGGGACACTATAAAAGCAGTGCTAAGAGGAAAGTTCATAGCAATACAGGCATACCTCAAGAAACAAGAAAAAAGTCAAATAAATAACCTAACTCTACAACTAAAGCAACTAGAAAAGGAAGAGTTGGAGAACCCCAGAGTTAGTAGAAGGAAAGAAATCTTAAAAATTAGGGCAGAAATAAATGCAAAAGAAACAAAAGAGACCATAGCAAAAATCAACAAAGCCAAAAGCTGGTTCTTTGAAAGGATAAATAAAATTGACAAACCATTAGCCAGACTCATCAAGAAGCAAAGAGAGAAAAATCAAATCAATAAAATTAGAAATGAAAATGGAGAGATCACAACAGACAACACAGAAATACAAAGGATCATAAGAGACTACTATCAGCAGTTGTATGCCAATAAAATGGACAAGGTGGAAGAAATGGACAAATTCTTAGAAAAGTACAATTTTCCAAAACTGAACCAGGAAGAAATAGAAAATCTTAACAGACCCATCACAAGCACGGAAATTGATACTGTAATCAGAAATCTTCCAGCAAACAAAAGCCCAGGTCCAGATGGCTTCACAGCTGAATTCTACCAAAAATTTCGAGAAGAGCTAACACCTATCCTACTCAAACTCTTCCAGAAAATTGCAGAGGAAGGTAAACTTCCAAACTCATTCTATGAGGCCACCATCACCCTAATACCAAAACCTGACAAAGATGTCACAAAAAAAGAAAACTACAGGCCAATATCTCTGATGAACATAGATGCAAAAATCCTCAACAAAATTCTAGCAATCAGAATCCAACAACACATTAAAAAGATCATACACCATGACCAAGTGGGCTTTATCCCAGGGATGCAAGGATTCTTCAATATCCGCAAATCAATCAATGTAATTCACCACATTAACAAATTGAAAAATAAAAACCATATGATTATCTCAATAGATGCAGAGAAGGCCTTTGACAAAATTCAACATCCATTTATGATAAAAACTCTCCAGAAAGCAGGAATAGAAGGAACATACCTCAACATAATAAAAGCTATCTATGACAAACCCACAGCAAACATTATCCTCAATGGTGAAAAATTGAAAGCATTTCCCCTAAAGTCAGGAACAAGACAAGGGTGTCCACTTTCACCGCTACTATTCAACATAGTTCTGGAAGTTTTGGCCACAGCAATCAGAGCAGAAAAAGAAATAAAAGGAATCCACATTGGAAAAGAAGAAGTAAAACTCTCACTGTTTGCAGATGACATGATCCTCTACATGGAAAACCCTAAAGACTCCACCAGAAAATTACTAGAGCTAATCAATGAATATAGTAAAGTTGCAGGATATAAAATCAACACACAGAAATCCCTTGCATTCCTATACACTAATAATGAGAAAGTAGAAAAAAGAAATTAAGGAAACAATTCCATTCACCATTGCAACGAAAAGAATAAAATACTTAGGAATATATCTTCCTAAAGAAACTAAAGACCTATATATAGAAAACTATAAAACACTGATGAAAGAAATCAAAGAGGACACTAATAGATGGAGAAATATACCATGTTCATGGATTGGAAGAATCAATATAGTGAAAATGAGTATACTACCCAAAGCAATTTACAAATTCAATGCAATCCCTATCAAGCTACCAGCCACATTTTTCACAGAACTAGAACAAATAATTTCAAGATTTGTATGGAAATACAAAAAACCTCGAATAGCCAAAGCAATCTTGAGAAAGAAGAATGGAACTGGAGGAATCAACTTGCCTGACTTCAGGCTCTACTACAAAGCCACAGTCATCAAGACAGTATGGTACTGGCACAAAGACAGACATATAGATCAATGGAACAAAATAGAAAGCCCAGAGATAAATCCACACACATATGGACACCTTATCTTTGACAAAGGAGGCAAGAATATACAATGGAGTAAAGACAATCTCTTTAACAAGTGGTGCTGGGAAAACTGGTCAACCACTTGTAAAAGAATGAAACTAGATCACTTTCTAACACCGCACACAAAAGTAAACTCAAAATGGATTAAAGATCTAAATGTAAGATCAGAAACTATAAAACTCCTAGAGGAGAACATAGGCAAAACACTCTCAGACATAAATCACAGCAGGATCCTCTATGATCCACCTCCCAGAATTCTGGAAATAAAAGCAAAAATAAACAAATGGGATCTAATTAAAATTAAAAGCTTCTGCACAACAAAGGAAAATATAAGCAAGGTGAAAAGACAGCCTTCTGAATGGGAGAAAATAATAGCAAATGAAGCAACTGACAAACAACTAATCTCAAAAATATACAAGCAACTTATGCAGCTCAACTCCAGAAAAATAAACGACCCAATCAAAAAATGGGCCAAAGAACTAAATAGACATTTCTCCAAAGAAGACATACGGATGGCTAACAAACACATGAAAAGATGCTCAACATCACTCATTATTAGAGAAATGCAAATCAAAACCACAATGAGGTACCACTTCACACCAGTCAGAATGGCTGCGATCCAAAAATCTGCAAGCAATAAATGCTGGAGAGGGTGTGGAGAAAAGGGAACCCTCCTACACTGTTGGTGGGAATGCAAACTAGTACAGCCACTATGGAGAACAGTGTGGAGATTCCTTAAAAAATTGCAAATAGAACTACCTTATGACCCAGCAATCCCACTTCTGGGCATACACACCGAGGAAACCAGAATTGAAAGAGACACATGTACCCCAATGTTCATCGCAGCACTGTTTATAATAGCCAGGACATGGAAACAACCTAGATGTCCATCAGCAGATGAATGGATAAGAAAGCTGTGCTACATATATACAATGGAGTATTACTCAGCCGTTAAAAAGAATTCATTTGAATCAGTTCTGTTGAGATGGATGAAACTGGAGCCGATTATACAGAGTGAAGTAAGCCAGAAAGAAAAACACCAATACAGTATACTAACATATATATATGGAATTTAGGAAGATGGCAATGACGACCCTGTATGCAAGACAGGGAAAGAGACACAGATGTGTATAACGGACTTTTGGACTCAGAGGGAGAGGGGGAGGGTGGGATGATAAAAAAAAAAAAGAAAGAAAAAAAAATAATAAAGTCTGTCACTGTTAAAAAAAAAAAAGGCTGTATATTGTTACCTTGCTTATTTTACTTACATGCAAAGAACATAATGAGAAACGTGGGGCTGGAGGAAGCACAAACTGGATTCAAGATTGCCGGGAGAAATATCAATAGCCTCAGATATGCAGATGACACCACGCTTACGGCAGAAAGTGAAGAACTAAAAAGTCTCTTGATGAAATTGAAAGAAGAGAGTGAAAAAGTTGACTTAAAGCTCAACATTCAGAAAACTAAGATCATGGCATCTGGTCCCATCACTTCATGGCAAATAGGCGGGGAAATGGTGGAAAGAGTGGCTGACTTTATTTGGGGGGGGGGCTCCAAAATCACTGCAGATGGGGATTGCAGCCATGAAATTAAAAGACGCTTACTCCTTGGAAGGAAAGTTATGACCAACCTAGACAGAATATTAAAAAGCAGACACATTACTTTGTCAACAAAGGTCTGTCTAGTCAAAGCTATGGTTTTTCCAGTGGTCATGTATGGATGTGAGTGTTGGACTGTAAAGAGGGCTAATAGCAGAAAAGTTGATGCTTTTGAAATGTGGCTTTGGAGAAGACTCTTGAGAGTCATTTGCATTGCAAGGCGATCCAACCAGTCCGTCCTAAAGGAGATCAGTCCTGGGTGTTCTTTGGTAGGACTGATGTTGAAGCTGAGACTCCAATACTTTGGCCACCTGATGTGAAGAGCTGACTCATTTGAAAAGACCCTGATCCTGGGAAAGATTGAGGGCAGGAGGAGGGGATGGCAGAGGATGAGATGGTTGGATGGCATCACTGACTCAATGGACATGAGTTTAGGTAAACTCTGGGAATTGGTGATAGCCAGGGAGGCCTGGAGCACTGCGGTTCACAGGGTTGCAAAAAGTCGGTCATGACTGAGCAACTGAACTGAACTGAGTGATGCAGATGACACCACCCTTATGGCAGAAAGTGAAGAAGAATGAAAGAGTCTCTTGATGAAAGTGAAAGAAGCGAGTGGAAAAGTTGGCTTAAAACTCAACATTCAGAAAACTAAGATCATGGCATCCTGTCCCATCACTTCATGGCAAATAGATGGAGAAACAGTGGATATAGTGACAGACTTTATTTTATTAGGCTCCAAAATCACTGCAGATGGTGATTGCAGCCATGAAATTAAAAAGACACTGATTCTTTGGAAAGAAAGTTATGACCAACCTAGACAGCATATTTAAAAGCAGAGACATTGTTTTTCCAACACATGTCCATCTATTCAAGTCTATGGTTTTTCCAGTAGTCATGTATGGATGTGAGAGTTGGACTATAAAGAAAGCTTAGCACAGATGAATTGGTGCTTTTGAACTGTGGTGTTGGAGAAGACTCTTGAGAGTCTGGTGGCCTGCAAGGAGATCCAACCAGTCCACTTGAAGGAAATCAGTCTTGAATATTCATTGGAAGGACTGGTGTAGAAGCTGAAAGTCCAATACTTTGGCTATCTGATGTGAAGAGGTGACTCATTTGAAAAGACCCTGATGCTGGGAAAGATTGAAGGTGTGCAGTGAAGGTGACAACAGAAGATTACATGGTTGGATGGCATCATGGACTCAATGGACTTGAATTGAGTAAACTTCTGGAGCTGGAGATGAATAGGCAAATCTGGCATGCTGCAGTCCATGAGGTCACAAAGAGTCGGACCCTACTGAGCTACTGAACTGAACTGAACTGTTGTTACCTTACGTGGTAACACATAAAAGACCTTAATACATAAAACGGTTTTGTATATATGATGAAGTTAAGGATATTGAGATGAAAAAGTTGCTGTGAATTATCCAGGTGGGCCCAGTGTACTCATAAAGGTCTTAAATGAGTAAAAGCCCAAAGTTTCAAGTTAGAAAGAAACAACAAAAAAAGAGGGGAGAGGGGGATTGGAAGGTTCTACTCAGCTGATTTTGAAGGTGAAAGGTGGTTCCACAAGACAAAGAATGCAGATGCCCTCTCAAAGTTAGAAAAGGAAAGAAAACAGACTATAGCCTCCACAAAGAATGCAGCCCTGTCAATACCTTGATTTTTGGAATCCTGACATCCAGAACACTATGAAAATAAGTTTGCATTTTTTATGCCACTAATTTTGTGCTAATATGTTACAGTGGCAATCAGGAAACTAAGACAATGAAACACAAAATCAGTAAGCTAACAGAGGAACCTGGCAGGCTACAGTCCTTGGGGTCACAAGAGTCAGACACAACTTAGAGACTAAACCACCACCAACAGCTCATTATGTAGTACTTGTTATCTTATTCACAAAACAAAGAAATACCTATATACAAAATGCATACATTTATACATTCATAAGTACTTTTGTAAATTCAAAACTGGATATACTTAATGACATTTAATTATATAAAGGAAATAGTGTCTAGGAGATGAGTCTGGGTGGTTCCCAAAAGTTCAAAAAAACTTTAAAAAGCTACATGTCTTTAAAAAGCTACATATCTGTGATATCTGCACTAGATCTCTTCTTATTTTTCTTCTTTCCTATAAGCTCATACCTGTGGCCACTTTTCCAAATTAATAAAATAGATACATTGCAGTTAGTAGTTTCTACTACAATGCAGATGGGAGATAATTCAGAAGAATATATTAAGACTGAACTCTGATGTCTAGTTAGAACAAGAGACTGAAATATCAGCCAATGACAACATTTAAAATGAGTTTGCACAGACATTAGAAAGGAGCATCTAGGAACTTCGAAGAGAATTTCCAGAAGACTTGAAGAAATTCATGATAATGCTGGATTTTGGAGAAAGATTGAGTTGATTAAGTTTAATTTATAAACAACAGTACAGGAAAAGATAATCTATTTTTGAAATAATGTCATATATTTAGATGCAGAAGTGTTAAATCATTCAACATCCACAGAAGGTTATTATTTCTGTAATATGACTAGAGATATGTCAACACGTACAGTAATGGCAAATAGATGGGGAAACAGTGGAAACAGTGTCTGACTTTATTTTCTCACGCTCCAAAATCACTGCAGATGGTGTCTGCAGCCATGAAATTAAAAAGACGCTTACTCCTTGGAAGAAAAGTTATGACCAACCTAGATAGCATATTCAAAAGCAGAGACATTACTTTGCCAACAAAGGTCCATCTAGCCAAGGCTATGGTTTTTCTAGTGGTCATGTAGTGATGTGAGAGTTGGACTGTGAATAAAGCTGAGCACCAAAGAATTGATTCTTTTGAACTGTGGTGAAGGAGAAGACTCTTTGAGAATCCCTGGGACTACAAGGAGATCCAACCAGTCCATTCTGAAGGAGATAAGCCCTGGGTGTTCTCTGGAAGGAATGCTGCTAAAGCTGAAACTCCAGTACTTTGGCCACCTCATGCAAAGAGTTGACTCATTGGAAAAGACTCTGATGCTGGGAGGGATTTGGGGCAGGAGGAGAAGGGGACAATAGAGGATGAGATAGTTGGATGGCACCACTGACTTGATGGACGCGAGTCTGAGTGAACTCCAGGAGTTGGTGATGGATGGGGGGCCTGGCTTGCTGTGATTCATGGGGTCTCACAGAGCTGGACATGACTGAGTGACTTAACTGAACTGAACTGAACAGTAAAGGTGGGCTTAGAAAGGACAGCTAAACAGAGAAATGTTTGTGGAGGAATTACATGTTTAAGACAAGGAATGTGAAAATCATATTGAAATCAAGTGGGAAGGCACATAAGTAATTCAAAAATAAGGCTGACATAAATAATGCAGGATTTTGTAGCAAGTATTCTTACAGCAATATCAGATGTATATGAAGGGGACAAGCTGGAAAGTGGAGAGTAAATTGGAAAATTTACAAAAATAAAGGGCAGGATGCAGACAGGAGGATGAAGTCAAGTGTAGAATAAATATGACCTGAACTCAGTAACAAATTGACTTAGGAGATCATGGGAGTGGGTAACAGAAATTGGTGCTTTGGTTTCTGCTTGTGGATGAATTGATGTTGGTACCAGTCTGTAAAATGGACTTCCTAGGTGGTGCTAGTGGTAAAGAACCAGCCTGCCAGTGCAGGAGATATAAGAGATGCAGGTTTGACTATGGGTGGGTCACATCCCTTAGCAACCCACTCCAGTATGCTTGCCTGGAGAATCCTCATGGACAAAAGTGCCTGGTGGGCTATGGTCCATGGAGTAACATAGAGTCAAACGTGATTGAAGCAACTTAGCAAGCATGCATGTGCCAGTCTGTAAGATAGGAAACACTGAAGGAATAGATTCTGGAGAAAAGAGTAATTTGTCTTATTAGTCTTAACTTTGTCAGGTTCCAGTGGAAGAAGTTTAATTTGATATACTGCTGTATAGTCATTATAAAAATGTGATGTGTTGAAAGAAAATGAAAATGTGGAAATCTGGCAAAAGGAAGATGCTGACATCAGTTTGACTATTCAGTGAATCTACATCAAGAAATGAAGTTATCCCCCTTCACCCTGCCTTCCTCAGACTGTAGCTATCTATCGCCATCTGTGGTTGATTCCTCTGTGAGGGTTGAGGGAACTTCAGCCTCTTTGCCCTTACTAGGATTAGGAGAAAAGAGGAAAGGTGGCATTGGCTACATTTTTTTCTCTACTCAGGTGCCTCTGCCTATCAGATGGATCCTGACATTAAAAGGAGTAGTAGTTGACAAAATGTGATTAATTTAAAGGGGAAATGATGGTTAGGCCATAGGTTTAATGGTAATAACAACTGTCATCAGAATATCATATTATTAAAAATGAGATAGTAAACACAAATCTAAATACATTAATAAGTTGTAGTAATGTAAGTAGGGTAAACACAGCCATCAAATGTCACCCAACTTCAGATTCGGTTGTTTAAAAAGGATCTAGCAATACCTGTGATACAAATCTAAAACATGATAACCCTGGAAGCTGAAAGTAGGGCAATGAAAAATGATGTCAAGCAAAGCACAAATCTCACATAGAAACACTAAATATAGGACAGTAATGCTTTAATATGGTCTATTTGTAGATACTAAAAAAAATCTAGTAATTAAGATGAATTTCATAATTATTTAAATAATTAAGTGTTCTACTTTTTAATTATTGGAGTTTAATAACAAAATTATTGCCAAATAGTTATTAATGATATTAATACAAAGTTAATGAACTAAAAAGAGCAGTTGTGGTAAAGAATTACAGCAATTATATCTTTGTATGAATATTGCAAACTAACCTCTAAAATACACAAAGCAAATATGCACATATATGTGTCTGCATGTTCAGTCACTTCATTTGTGTCCAACTCTTTGTATCCTGGAATTCTCCATGCAAGAATACTGGAGTGGATTTCCTTGCCCTCCTCCAGGGGATCTTCCTTACCCAGGGATTAAACCCACGTTTCTTGTATTTACTGCATTGGCAGGGATATTCTTTACCTCTGAGTCACTGGGGAAGTCCATATAAACATATATATGTATATACAAAAGAATTTATAAATGTTATGAAGTTGGCAAGTCACCATCACATTGGAACATTTGAGAACAAGTATTTCAGTCAGATATATCAAGCAAACAAATTTTAGTAAGTGTATATAGCAACTGAATGACTCAATTAATAACTTAAAACTAGTATTTCCTTTTGAGATTACATGTAGCATTCATAAAATATTTACTGAAAAGTTGATCATGAAGAAATTATTTTAAAAATCCATAAGAATAAGCATCACAAAGAGAATAGTCCTTGATTACACTGCAATGTAATTTAAAATTAATACATTTTTTAAAATGTTATAAAATCAAATGTTATAAAACAAGTGTCATATATAAATGTTATAAAATAGAAAAATAATTAATTGATTGAAGAAAGCACTGTAAGCATCAATATGTCTGATTGATAAAATATATACTTATATACAAAAATTCACAATAATGTTAAATAAAATATACTAACAATTTCAAAAGCATTGCTTAGCTCAAGAATGAAAAAAAAAAAAAAAAGAGAGGACTCCTCTAGTGATCCAGTGTTTAAAACTGTGCCTTCCAATGCAGGGGGTGCAGTTTTGATCCCTGGCTGGGGAGCTATTAATAAGATCTCATATGCCTCATGGCCAAAAATCCGAAACATAACACAGAAGCAATCTAGTAACAAATTCAATAAAGACTTTAAAAATGGTCCACAATGAAAAGATATTAAAAATAAATTAAAAAAAAAAAAACAGAATAAATGAAGAGTCTTCTTTTTATTTCAAACTTTAAGAATGACGATTAGGTTAGTAGAGAAACTGGTAAATAAAAGTCACAGAAACTAGGTGTTTTGATCCTAATATTGGCCCTAATATCTAGGCATTTAGCATTTAACATTTGTGCAAGATTGGAGAAGTGGAGTAGGGACCTCTTAACCCAACTGTTATAGTAAAAGTAGAGCAAAGACCAATAACTGAATGAGAAAATTAAAAACAAAACCAAAAACAAAACATGCTAGCAAGGTAACACAAACCTTATTTATGTCTGGGACTGTTAGAAGAAAATATATTCTATGAAAAGTTGAAGCTGCATGACTCTTATAAGAATTCACTTATTTTCCTCTAACTTGAAGAATTGCTGTAAGGCTTCATTCCACATTTTTGAAAACTCTAGAATTACCAGCAGAAGTGTGTCTTAAATGTTCTGTATTCATATACACTGATGAGATGGAAGAAAGAAAGTGTTAGTCCCTCAGTCATATCCGACTCTGTGTGACCCCATGGACTGTAGCCTGCCAGGCTCTTCTGTCCATGGAATTCTCCAGGCAAGTATATTGGAATGGGTTGTCATTGCCTTCTCCAGGGGATCTTCCCAACCCAGGGATCGAACCTGGATCTACTGCACTGCAGGCAGATTTTTTCACCATCTGACCCACCTGGTTTCTTGATTGGATGAATGATCTAAACAAACAAACAAAATGGTAAAAGGATGAAAGGATATAAACTAGGAGAAAATATTTGGAATTTGCATATCTAATAATGTATGCATGGTATAAAGACTAGTAGTGAATCTCAATTAAAAGAAAAAAATTAAAAATGTGCACAATATTTAAACTGAAACCTCAGCAAAAATGATAAAAAAAGATGGCAAAGGAAAAGACACTAAAATGCATTACTCACTGTAAGGTGCATGAGTGAACTATAGCTTCATATGAATGTGGGTTATTTGGTACAGAATGATTGGAACACATAATGCTGATTATTTAATTTTATGAGCTTTAATACATGTAGGCTATCTTTAAAAAATACAGGAACTGTTTATTTATTGCAGTATAGCTGATATGTATTATGCAAATTATAAGTATACAGTATGAATGAGTGAGTAAAAATCGTGTTCAACTCTTTGAGACCCCATGGACTGTAGTAGCCCACCAGGCTCTCCTCTGTCCATGGGATTCTCCACACAAGAATACTGGAGTGGGTTTCTGTTCCCTTCTCCAGGGTACACAGTATAGTGGTTCGCAATTTTAATGGTTATATTTTATTTATAGCTATTATAAGATAATGTGCTTTTACTCTGCATTGTACAATATATCCTTGTAGTTTATTTTATACATGATAGTTTGTATATTTTAATTCCCTACACTTTTATTGTTCTCCTCCCTTCCCTCTCTCTACTAGTAACCACTAGTTTCTTCTCTATATCTGAGTCCGCTTGTTTTCTGTTATATTCACGAGTTTGTTCTTTTATTTAGATTATACATATAAGTGATTTCATACTGTATCTGCCTTTCTCTGTCTGATTTATTTCACTTAGCATAATGCCCTTCAGGTCAACCCATGATTATGCTGCAACTGCCAAAACATCATTTTTAATGGCTGAGTAGTGTTCCACCACATATATACCATGTCTTCTTCATCCATTCCTCTATTGATGGGCACCTAGATTGATTCCATATCTTCACAATTGTAAATAATATTGCTATGTACATTGAGGTGCATGTATCGTTTTGAACTAGCTTTTTTTTTTTTTTTTTTTTCTGATCTATTTCCAAGAGTGGAATTGCTGGGTCATATGGTAGGTCTTTGAGTAGGAAATGGTAACCCACTCCAGTACTCTTGCCTGGAGAACCCCATGGACAGAGGAATCTGGTGGGCTACTGTCCATGGGGAGTCACAATCAGCTGGACAAAACTGAGTGACTAAAACAACTACTATTATGGTAGGTCTATTTTTAGTTTTTTGTAAAAACTTCATACTTTGGTTCACAAATTGGCTATGCCAATTTACATTCCACTAACAATGTACAAAGGTTATCTTTTCCCCACATCCTCAATATTTATTTTTGTTCTTTTTCATAATAGCTATCATGACAGGTACAAAGTGATATCTCATTGTGGTTTTGAGATGCATTTCCCTGGTCATTAGCAAGGTTGAGCATGTTTCATGTGCCTATTGGCTGTCTGCATTTCCTCCTTGGAAAAGTGTCCATATAGTTCTCTCACCTATTTTTCAATCAGGTCATCTTTTTTAATGATGTATGAGTTGCTTATATATTTTGATATTAGCTTCTTATCAGTCATATAAATTGCAAATATTTTCCTATTCAATAGGTTGTCTTTTCTTGATGGTTTCTCTTGTCTTTAAGTTTAATAGGGTCCCATTTATTTGTTTTTGCTTTATTTTCTTTGCTCTATGATTATAGTATGGTCATGTGTTGAAAGTTTTAATATTGAAAGTTCAGATATTTAAATATTGTAAAAATAACAATTCTCCATGAGTATTATCTTGTAAGTGGGGAAATTTTTAATGGCATTATTTATCATCAATGTGTTTGTAGTGTCTAATTTGTTTTATTTTTTGGCATAATCTCAAGGAAAACCACTAGTTAGATATTCCAACATGCAGTGATTTCTTTTTAATATGATATTATGGAGGTCTAAAATTAGGTATAAAGAAATGATGTTTGCTGATAAATGTATTGGAAGTACATTTTGTTACATGAAATGACCTATTGTTTCCATTAAATCCTTAAAAATGTACCAAGATGCCTTTTGGTAGGATTTTTAGGATGATTTTTAAAATGTTTGGGTAATAGCAAAGTAACTGAAAACCAATTTGCAACTACATACTTAGGGCCATAGCCAAAACACTATGAATGAAGTAAAACTAAGTTGGGCATTGATTCTACCATATAATGATAATTAGCATTAAGTATTGGTACTTAATGTAGGCAGCTTAGAAATTAGTGATTTTTCATACAGAATAAATTCAACGTGGAAATAATGTATTTTTCCATGTTAATTATCACACGACTCCAAAGTAATAATTTCTTTTTTAACATGATGCTAACTTTCTTTCATTCTCTCTGACTTTTACTTTGTGCTGTTAATCGCGTTCTAAATGTTCTGTGTCAAATAAAGCTGCTGGCATACTTTGAGAAAAGATAAAATGTTTAATTGTCCACCATTCCATATATGTATAGCTATATAATTCTTGGATTATGGCATCATGAAACAGGAGATCATCAAAGTAACTTCCAGATGTGAAACTGACAGGAACCTCCAAGAAAAGGTAGATTGCCGGCTACAGTGCTATAGCCTATGAAATATGTATTAACTGAGGAGTTTTCTATTCAAGATGAAATTTATAAAGAATCTGTTCATTCTCTGCCATAAGAAAACCTCATATATCACTCATCGAAAAGGAGGAGGAAGAGTTCACCAGAATCATGTAATAAGATGTCAGGACTGGATGGTGATTAAAAGCACCATCTAAATTCTATTTGGGTGAGGTACTTGAAAATCCAAATCAAATAGGCCATGTATCAAGAGAGCAGACTAAATGTCACAATGTTCCACTGTGACAGATAGATAAGTGCCAGAGAGTATATATCAGCATGAAACAAGAATTTCTAAGCAGACACTTTAAAACATGCTTCATAAGCATTATTCTAAATGTATAGGAACATTTTTAATAATGATATTTATCATTAAAGCATTTAGAAGATCATTTAAAGTTTAATTAATTTTTGGCATGGTCTCAAAAAAAGCTACCTGTGAGATATTCCGGCACTCAATGTTTTCTCTTAAATATTATGCTAAAGAAGCTTAGATTTAGATGTGAAAAAATGGTGTTTTTTTAAAATATAAATTTGATGCTTTCCATCCTGAAATATTTTTCTTTTTTTAAGCTATGATTTTTATTGGAGCATGGTTGATTTACAGTTTGGTGTTAGTTACATGGGTACAGCAAAATGAATCAGTTATACACATACATGTTCTATATCCCCTCTTTCTTAGATTATTTTCCCATACAGGTGATTAATACTGAGTAGAGTTCCCGGTGCTATACACTGTGCATGCTGTGCTTAGCTACTCAGTCATGTCCGACTCTTTGTGACCCCATGGACCATAGACTACCAGGCTCCCTTAAGCATGAGATTCTCCAGGCAAGAATACTGGAGTGGACGGATAGTCTCTTCTCCAGGGATCTCCCCAGCCTTGGTTAGAACCTGGGTCTCCTGGATTGCTGGTGGATTCTGTACCATCTGAGCCATCAGGGAAGCCCTTACCTTCATGCTGTAACTGGCAAAATCATACTCAAACTCCTTCAAACTAGACTTCAGAAGTGTGAGAACCAAAAGCTTCAAGGTGTTCACACTGGACTTAGAAAAGCCAAAGAGGTACCTGAGATCAAATTGCCAACATCCGCTGGATCATAGAAAAAGCAAGGGAATTAAAAAAAAAAAAAAAAAAGAACTACTTCTGTTTCATTGACTGTGTTAAATCCTTTGACTATGTGGATCACAACAAACTGTGGAAAATCCTTAAAGAGATGGGAATACCAGATCACCTTACCTTTCTCCTAAGAAGCCTGTATGCAGGACAAGAAACGAAAGCTAGAACCAGACATGAAATAACTGACTGACTCAAAATTGAGAAAGGAGTACCTCAAGGCTATATATTGTCACTCAGCTTATTTAATTTCTATGTAGAGTACATCATGTGAAATGCTTGGCTGACTCACAAGCTAAAATCAAGATTGCCATGAGAAATTTTAACCTCATATGTGCACATAATACCACCTGAATGGCAGAAAATGAAGATGAATTAAGGAGCCTCTTGAGGAAAGTGAAAGAGGAGAGTGAAAATGCTGGCTTAAAACTGAATATTTCGGGAAAAAAAAAAAAAGGCATCCAGTCCCATCACTTCATGGCACATTGATGGGGAAAAAGTGAAAACAATGATAAATTTTATTTTCTTGGTCTACAAAAGTCACTGCAGATAGTGACTGCTGCCACAAAATTAGAAGACAAGTGGTCCTTGGAAGAAAAGCTATGAAAAAACTAGATATATTACAAAGCAGAAACATCACTTTGCCAATAAAGGTCTGTCTAGTCAAAGCTATGGTTTTCTAGTATTTATGTATGAATGTGAGATTTGGACCATAAAAAATGCTGAGTGCTGAAGAATTGATGGTTTCAAACTATGGTGCTAGAGAAGACTCTTGAGAGTCCCTTGGACAGCAAGGAGGTCAAACCAGTCAGTCCTAAAGGAAATAAACCCTGAATATTCATTGAAAGGGCTGATGCTGAATCTAAAACTCCAATACTTTGGGCACCTGATGTGAAGAATCTGGAAATGGCCCTGGTGATCAGGACAAGAGGAGAAGGGGGTGACAGTGGATGAGATGGTTACGTGGCATCATTGACTCCATGGAATGAGTTTAAACAACCCCAGGAGATAATAAAGGACAGAAAAGCCTGGTGTGCTGCAGTTCACAGGGTCACAAGGAGTCAGACATGACTGAGCTACTGAACAGCAACATTTCATATATAGGTAGGCTGCCATCTATGGGGTCGCACAGAGTCAGACACAACTGAAGTGACTGAGCAGCAGTAGCAGCAGTGTCTACAGTAGTAGTGAAGTGTTAGTTGCTTCAATCATGTCCAAGACTTTGAAATACCATGGACTGTAGATCTCAAGACTCCTCTGTCCACGAGATTCTCCAGGCAAGAATACTGGAGTGCATTGCCATTCCCTTCTTCAGAGGATCTTCCCAACCCTGGGATCAAACCTGGGTCTCCTGCATTGCAGACAGATTCTTTAATGTTTGAGCCACAGGGAAGACCTAAGTGTGTATATGTCAATCTCCGTCTCAAATTATCTCTTCCCCCTACTCCCTTAGTAACTGTAAATTTGTTTTTTAATCTGTACCTCTATGTCTGTTGTGTAGATAAGTTAAAGTGTACTCTTTTTTTTTTTTTCAGATTCCGCATATAAGCAATATCAGGTATTTAACTTTCTGTGTCTGGCTTACTTCACTTCGTATGGTAATATATAGTGTATATCCATATCGTGGATATATATAGTGTGTATCCATATCGCTGCAAATGGCATCATTTCATCCTTTATTTATGGCAGAGTAATATTCCATTGCATACATGCACCACATCTTCTTATGCTTTACCATTATCTTCTATTGTTTCAGTTCAGTTCTTTTGAGTCGCTCAGTCATGTCTGACTCTTTGCGACCCCATGAACTACAGCCTGCTGGGCCTACTTGTCCATCACCAACTCCCAGAGTCCACCCAAACCCATGCCCATTAAGTCGGTGATGCCATCCAACCATCTCATCCTCTGTCATCCCCTTCTCCCCCTGTCTTCAATCTTTCCCCAAATCGGGGACTTTTCAAATGAATCAGCTCTTCACATAAGGTGGCCAAGATATTGGAGTTTCAGCATCAAATTCAGTCCTACCAATGAACACCCAGGACTTATCTCCTTTAGGATGGACTGGTTGGGTCTCCTTGTAGTCCAAGGGACTCTCCAGAGTCTTTTCCAATACCACAGTTCAAAAGCATCAATTCTTCAGTGCTTAGCTTTCTTCACAGTCCAACTTTCACATCCATACATGACCACTGGCAAAACCATAGCTTTAACTAGACGGACCCTTGTTGACAAAGTAATGTCTCTGCTTTTTAATATGCTGTCTAGATTGGTCATAACTTTCCTTCCAAGGAGTAAGCGTCTTTTAATTTCATGGCTACAATCAACATCTGCAGTGATTTTGGAGCCCCCAAAAAATAAAGTCAGCCACTGTTTCCACCATTTCCCCGTCTATTTGCCATGAAGTGATGGGCCTGGCTGCCATGATCTTAGTTTTCTGAATGTTGAGCTTTAAACCAACCTTTTCACTCTCCTCTTTCACTTTCATCAAGAGGCTCTTTAGTTCTTCTTCACTTTCTTCCATAAGGGGGGTGTCATCTGCATATCTATTGTTTAGTTTAATAATAATCACCAAAAATCTAGTTGTTCAATGAAATTTCATTTAAACACTAGTTTAATAGCCATTCAGATAAGAACTTAAATTTTTGAAGATATTAGGGGATAAGCAGCAAGTGACTAGGACAAGTCACTTTTGAGAAGAAAACAGGGAATTTGTAATGAAAGAAATAAATGTGGCCATTTTTCTCCAGCTGCCCTGTCAATTCAGAGTAGCTTAAATTCTCTACAGTATTCCACTTAAAAGTAAAATGACTGATTTATTTTTTATTCATCATCATATGTCTGAATTCAGATCTTTCCTCCTTTCTTTTTATTTCTCCTATATTGCTGCCTCTAATTTCTGCTCCACTGTTGCCTAGCCCACAAGCTCAAAGGTGTTTATGCATGATTAATTTGGTAGAAAAAAATGTGACACTATGATCGACTGTATTGTATTTTGTGAATGAGGCTAATAATGATTTCCTTTTATATTGAAGTCATATGAGTAAATGAGCTAATCTACTGTCAAAAGCTCTACCACTAAGCTATACCCCCAAGTGAACTAATCTTATCACTGGAAATTTTATTCTGCATATATATGCATACATACATGTATACATATATATACATTATATATATATGTATATATATATATATATATACACACACACATACATACACACACACACACACATACATATATATATATATGGTGGTGGTTTAGTTGCTAAGTCATGTCTGACTTTTGCGACCCAGTGAACTGTAGCCCTCCAGGCTCCTTTGTCCATGGAATTCTCCAGGCAAGAATACTGGAGTGGGTTGCCATTTCCTTCTCTAGAGTTTCTTCCGAACCCAGGGATCAAACCTGGGTCTCCTGCATTGCAGCAGATTCTTTACCAACTGAGATACGAAGGATGTCAAAAAAGTTAGGGGAAAAAAGATGAAAATAATTCCAGGACCACAGAAGGTTTGCCTATTGCCATATCCCAGTTAATAACACTAAGGCCAAGTTAATTGATTAGTTTTTCTTGTCTTCACATCATATTAATTGAATCAAAGGGTGTATAATCTGTATGCTGTAATTTAATTTCACAAACTTCTGTGAAATTCATCTATGGTTTCTACGTAACTCTTTGTTTTCATTTGCTATGTGATAATCTATCCTTGAAACATATCACATTATATTAAAAGACTGTCTCTTAACAGTAATAGCCACAATCTTTATATCCATTTTGGGTTTACAAAAACTGAGAATGTCGTACAGAGTCCCCATGTACTCTCTATTGCTCTCAAACTGTCCCCTTTTGTTAATAACTTGTATCAGGATGGTACACTAGCTGCAATTGATGAATAAATATTGTTATGTTATTATTGGCTAAAATCCATACTTTATATTAGGGTTCACTCCTTTGTTTTACATTGTACAGGTTTTGACAAAATTTAATATATTCACCATTGCATCATGTATCCACCATTACATTATCACACAGAAGAAATTAACTCGCTTTAAAATTCTTTGGGCTCCACCTATTCATCACTTGCTTCCTCTCTTGAGACCCCTGCCAAATACTCATCTTTTTTAAATTCTGTCTAGTGTTGCCCTTTCAGAATACAGTTGAAATATAGTCAAATTATTGTTGGATAGCCTAGAAAATCCCGTGGATGGAGGAACCTGGAAGGCTGCAATCCATGGGGTCACTGAGGGTCGGACACGACTGAGTGACTTCACTTTCACTTTTCACTTTCATGCATTGGAGAAAGAAACGGCAACCCACTCCAGTGTTCTTGCTTGGAGAATCCCAAGGACGGAGAAGCCTTGTGGGCTGCCTTCTATGGGGTCGCACAGAGTTGGACATGACTGAGGCGACTTAGCAGCTGCAACATAGTATATATACTATGCAAAAGGGATAACATATACAATGTTACATAGTTAAAGTAATACACCATGTAGCCTTTCCAAACTCACTTTTTCTTTTTTCCAATTTTCAGTAGACATTTAAGTTTCCTCCATGTCTTTTTGTGGCTTAATAGCTCATTCTTTTCTGTCACCAAGTATTATTTCATTGTATGCATATATCAGAGCTTCATTGTATGACTATATCACAGCTTACCTGTTCACTTCTTTAAATATATATTTGTTATTTTCATTTTGAATAAATTATGAATAAATCTACCATAAATATCCATATGGAAATTTTTGTATAGGTATGAATTTTCAACTTAGCTAGGTAAATAGCTAGCATGGTATTATTGGTTCATATGATAAGGCCATGTTTAGCTTGTAAGAACTAACCAAACTGTCTTCCAGAGTGAGGGTACCATTTGAATTTTATCAAAAATGAATAAGAATTCTTGCTGCATCATAAACTGACCAGCATGTGATGTTGTCAGTTGTTTTGAATTTTCACCATTGTAATAGGCATGTAGTGGTATCTCACTGCTGTGTAATTTGCAGTCCCTTAGTGATATATGATGCTGAACATATTTTCACATATTTAATTTCCATCTTTATATATCTTATTGATGAAATATCCAATCAAATCTCATTCCTACTTAAGTATACATATTTTTAAATATGAATTCCATATGTATTTTTGATACAAGTTCTGAACAAGATATTTTTCTGTATTTGTGTTTGCTTCCCCCCCCCCCCCACCAGTATAAGGCTACTCTTTTAATTTTCTTATAATGTCTTTAGAAGAGAAGAAATTTTTAAAAGTGAAATGCAACTTATCCTGTTTGCTTTCTTTGTTGATTGTGTTTTTGCTGCATTTCAAAACTGATCACTAATTTTTATAGCCAAATTTTACAATCTTTTAAGTATATCTTCAATATATTACTATGCACTTTGTTTTACAAACATACATTTTTGGTAAGACACAAAGAGTCTTCCTTCTCATTTTTTAAACCATTTTCATCACATGTTAGGAATCTGTATCAGTGACCTATTGCAGTTCAACCTATTGGGCAGTTCAACCTATTGGTCATAGTGATTTATAACCACCACTGCCCCAAATGCAAAATATCTATACATTTTCTTCTTTCCCAAACCACAAAACGTTCATCCAGTAATGAAATCTGATTAAACACTAGGAATGTAAATTTTTTATCATGTTTGATTCTGGCTGTCTTTGTTTTAGAATACTGAGACATAAAACGATCATTTATGTCCTTATATCCTCCAAGAGGAGCTACCTCACATCTGTGTGAGGCGGTGGCAGGGAGGAGCTACCCAATGCCCTAGGCTGGGGGGGGGGTGGCGAACAGGAGCACCCCACATCCAAGGAGTGGTGGCTGTGCGGGTGCAGCAGGGCCGAGAGGAGCTACTCCACATTCAAGGTCAGGAGGGGTGGAAGTGAAGAGATACCTTTAATCCAAGGTAAGGAGCAGAGGCTGCACTTTGCTGGAGCAGCCATGAAGAGATACCCCACGTCCAAGGTAAGAGAAACCCAAGTAAGAGAGTAGGTGTTGCAAGAGGGCATCAGAGGGCAGACAAACTGAAACCACACTCACAGAAAACTAGTCAATCTAATCACACTAGGACCACAGCCTTGTCTAACTCAAAGAAACCAAGCCATGCCCGTGGGGCCACACAAGATGAGCAGGTGATGGTGGAGAGGTCGGACAGAATGTGGTCCACTGAAGAAAGGAATGGCAAACCACTTCAGTACTCTTGCCTTGAGAACCCCATGAACAGTATGAAAAGGCAAAATGATAGGATGCTGAAAGAGGAACTCCGCAGGTTAGTTCAGTTCAGTTCACTTCAGTCGCTCAGTCATGTCTGACTCTGCGACTCCAGGAATTGCAGCACACCAGGCCTCCTTGTTCATCACCAACTCCCGGAGTTCACTCAGACTCACGGCCATCGAGTCAGTGATGCCATCGAGTCATCTAATCCTCGGTCGTTCCCTTTTCCTCCTGTGCCCAATCCCTCCCAGCATCAGAGTCTTTTCCAATTAGTCAACACATCTCATGAGGTGGCCAAAGTACTGAAACTCCAGTTTCAGCTTTAGCATCATTTCTTCCAAAGAAATTCCAAGGTTGATCTCCTTCAGAATGGACTGGTTGGATCTCCTTGCAGTCCAAGGGACTCTCAAGAGTCTTCTCCAACACTACAGTTCAAAAGCATTAATTTGTCGGCGCTAAGCCTTCTTCACAGTCCAAATCTCACATCCATACATGACCACAGGAAAAACCATAGCCTTGACTAGACGGACCTTAGTCAGCAAAGTAATGTCTCTGCTTTTGAATATACTATCTAGGTTGGTCATAACTTTTTTTCCAAGGAGTAAGTGTTTTTTAATTTCATGTCTGCATTCACCATCTGCAGTGATTTTGGAGCCTGAGAAAAAGTCTGACACTGTTTCTAAAGTTTCCCCATCTATTTCCCATGAAGTGATGGGACCAGATGCCATGATCTTCGTTTTCTGAATGTTGAGCTTTAAGCCAACTTTTTCACTCTCCTCTTTCTCTTTCATCAAGAGGCTTTTTAGCTCCTCTTCACTTTCTGCCATAAGGGTGGTATCATCTGCATATCTGAGGTTATTGATAGTTCTCCTGGCAAACTTGATTCCAGCCTGTGTTTCTTCCAGTCCAGCATTTCTCATGATGTACTCTGCATATAAATTAAATAAGCAGGGTGACAATATACAGCCTTGACATACTCCTTTTTCCTATTTGGAACCAGTCTGTTGTTCCATGTCCAGTTCTAACTGTTGCTTCCTGACCTGAATACAGATTTCTCCAGAGGCAAGTCAGGTGGTCTGGTATTCCCATCTCTTGAGAATTTTCCACAGTTTATTGGTGATCCACACAGTCAAAGGCTTTGGTAGCGTCAATAAAGCAGAAATAGATGTTTTTCTGGAACTCTCTTGCTTTTTCCATGATCCAGCAGATGTTGGCAATTTGATCTCTGGTTCCTCTGCCTTTTCGAAAACCAGCTTGAACATCAGGAAGTTCACGGTTCACGTATTGCTGAAGCCTGGCTTGGATAATTTTGAGCATTAGTTTACTAGCATGTGAGATGAGTGCAATTGTGTGGTAATTTGAGCATTCTTTTGCATTGCCTTTCTTTGGGATTGGAATGAAAACTGACCTTTTCCAGTCCTGTGGCCACTGCTGCGTTTTTGAAATTTGCTGGCATATTGAGTGTAGCACTTTCACAGCATCATCTTTCAGGATTTGAAACAGCTCAACTGGAATTGGTTCAAAGCTCAGCTAGCTTTGTTCATAGTGATGCTTTCTAAGGCCCACTTGACTTCACTTTCTAAGATGTCTGGCTCTAGATTAGTGATCACATCATCATGACTATCTGAGTCGTGAAGATCTTTTTTGTGCAGTTCTTCTGTGTATTCTTGCCACCTCTTCTTAATATCTTCTGCTTTTGTTAGGTCCATACCATTTCTGTCCTTTATCGAGCCCATCTTTGCATGAAATGTTCCCTTGGTATCTCTAATTTTCTTGAAGAGATCTCTAGTCTTTCCCATTCTGTTGTTTTCCTCTATTTCTTTGCATTCATCGCTGAAGAAGGCTTTCTTATCTCTTCTTGCTATTCTTTGGAACTGTGCTTTCAGATGCTTATATCTTTCCTTTTCTCCTTTGCTTTTCACCTCTTTTCTTTTCACAGCTTTTTGTAAGGCAGGGTCCACTGGAGAAGAGAATGGCAAGCCACTTCAGTATTCTTGCCTTGAGAACCCCATGAACAGTATGAAAAGGCAAAAATGATAGGATACCAAAAGAAGAACTCCCCAGGTCATGAGGTGCCCAATATGCTACTGGAGATTAGTGGAGAAATAACTCCAGAAAGAATGAAGGGATGAAGCCAAAGCAAAAACAATATCCAGTTGTGGATGTGACTGGTGATAGAAGCAAGATCCGATGCTGTAAAGAGCAATATTGCATAGGAACCTGGAATGTCAGGTCCATGAATCAAAATCAAGGCAAATTGGAAGTGGTCAAACAAGAGATGGCAAGGGTGAACGTCCACATTCTAGGAATCAGCGAACTAAAATGTACTGGAATGGGTGAATTTAACTCAGATGACCATTATATCTACTACTGTGGGCAGGAATCCATTAGAAGAAATGGAGTAGCCATCATGGTCAACAAAAGAGTCCGAAATGCACTACTTCGCTGCAATCTCAAAAATGACAGAATGATCTCTGTTCGTCTCCAAGGCAAACCATTCAATATCACAGTTATCCAAGTCTATGTCCCAACCAGTAACGCTGAAGAAGCTGAAGTTGAACGGTTTTATGAAGACCTACAAGACCTTTTAGAACTAACACTCAAAAAGATGTCCTCAGGTCAGTAGGTGCCCAGTATGCTACTGGAGATCAGTGGAGAAATAACTCCAGAAAGAATGAAGGAATGGAGCCAAAGCAATACCCAGCTGTGGATGTGACTGGTGATAGAAGCAAGGTCCAATGTTATAAAGAGCAATATTGCATAGGAACCTGGAGTGTTAGGTCCATGAATCAAGGCAATTTGGAAGTGATCAAACAGGAAATGGCAAGAGTGAATGTTGACATTCTTGGAATCAGCTAACTAAATGGATTGGAATGGTTGAATTTTACTCAAATGGCCATTATATCTACCGCTACGGGCAGGAATCCCTTGGAAGAAATGGAGTAGCCATCATGGTCAACAAAAGATTTCAAAATGAAGTACCTGGATGCAGTCTCAAAAATGAGAGAATGATGTCTTTGTTTCCAAGGCAAACCGTTCAATATCATAGTAATCCAAGTCTATGCCCCTACCAGTTATGCTAAATAAGCAGAAGTTGAATGATTCTATAAAGACTACAAGATCTTTTAGAACTAACACCTAAAAAAGGTGTCTTTTTCATAATAGGTGACTGGAATGAAAAAGAAGATAGTCAAGAAACACCTGGAGTAACAGGCAAATTTGGCCTTGGAAAATGGAATGAAGCAGGGCAAAGGCTAATGGAGTTTTGCCAACAGAACACATTGGTCATAGTAAATACCCTCTTCCAACAACACAAGAGAAGGCTCTACACATGGACATCACCAGATGGTCAACACCAAAATCAGATTGATGATATTCTTTGCAACCAAAGACGGAGAAGCTCTATACACTTAGCAAAAACACGACTGGGACCTGAATGTGGCTCAGATCATGAACTCCTTATTGCCAAATTCAGACTTAAGTTGAAGAAAGTAGGGGCCACCACTACACCATTCAGGTATGACCTAAATGAAATCCCTTATGATTATACAGTGGAAGTGAGAAATAAATTTAAGGGACTAAATATGATAGACAGAGTGCCTGATGAACAATGGACAGAGGTTCATGAAATTGTACAGGAGACAGGGATCGAGACCATCCTCGTGGAAAAGAAATGCAAAAAAGCAAAATGGCTGTCTGGGGTAGCCTTACAAATAGCTGTGAAAAGAAGAGATGCGAAAAGCAAAGGAGAAAAGGAAAGTATAAGCATCTGAATGCAGAGTTCCAAGGAATAGCAAGAAGAGATAAGAAAGACTTCCTCACAAATCAATGCAAAGAAATAGAGGAAAGCAACAGAATGGGAAAGACTAGAGATCTCTTCAAGAAAATTAGAGATACCAAGGGAACATTTCATGCAAAGATGGGCTCAATAAAGGACAGAAATGGTATGGACCTAACAGAAGCAGAAGATAATAAGAAGTGGCAAGGATACACAGAAGAACTGTACAAAAAAGATCTTCACGACCCAGATAATCACAACCGTGTGATCGCTCACCCAGAGCCAGACATCCTGGAATGTGAAATCAAGTGGGCCTTAGAAAGCATCACTATGAACAAAGCTAGTGGAGGTGATGAAATTCCAGTTGAGCTATTTCATATCCTGAAAGATGATGCTGTGAAAGTGCTGCACTCAATATTCCAGCAAATTTGGAAAACTCAGCAGTGGCCACAGGACTGGAAAAGGTCAGCTTTCATGCCAATCCCACAGAAAGGCAATGCCAAAAAATGCTCAAAGTACCACACAATTGCACTCATCTCACATGCTAGTAAAGTAATGCTCTAAATTCTCCAAGAAGCCAGGCTTCAGCAATATGTGAACCTTGAAATGCCAGATGTACAAGCCAATTTTAGAAAAGGCAGAGGATTCAAAGATCAAATTGACAACATCCACTGGATCATGGAAAAAGCAAGAGAGTTCCAGGAAAACATCTATTTCTGCTTTATTGACTATGTCAAAGCCTTTGACTGTGTGGATCACAATGATGTATGGCAAAACCAATACAGTATTTTAAAGTAAAAAAAAGTAAAAGAAAAAAAAAACTGTGGAAAATTCTGAAAGAGATGGGAATATCAGACCATCTGACATGCCTTTTGAGAAATCTGTATGCAGGTCAGGAAGCAACAGTTAGAACTGGACATGGAACAACAGACTAGATCCAAATAGGAAAAGGAGTACGTCAAGGTTGTATATTGTCATCCTGCTTATTTAACTTATATGCTGAGTACATCATGAGAAACGCTGGGCTGGAAGAAACACAAGCTGGAATCAAGATTGCCAGGAGAACTATCAATAACTTCAGATATGCAGATGACACCACCCTTATGGCAGAAAGTGAAGAGGAACTAAAAAGCCTTTTGATAAAAGTGAAAGAAGAGAGTGAAAAATTTGGCTTAAAGCTCAACATTCAGAAAACGAAGATCATGGCATCTGGTCCCATTACTTCCCGGCAAATAGATGGGGAAACCAGTGGAAACAGTGTCAGACTTTATTTTCTCAGGCTCCAAAATCACTGCAGATGGTGAATGCAGCCATGAAATTAAAAGACACTTACTCCTTGGAAGGAAAGTTATGACCAACCTAGATAGCATATTGAAAAGCTAGACATTACTTTGCCAACAAAGGTCGGTTTAGTCAAAGCTATGGTTTTTCCAGTGGTCATGTATAGGTATGAGAGTTGGACTTTGAAGAAAGCTGAGTGCCAAAGAATTGATGGTTTTGAACTGTGGTGTTGGAGAAGACTCTTGAGAGTCCCTTGGACTGAAAGGATATCCAACCAATCCATCTAAAGGATATCAGTCCTGGGTGTTCTTTGGAAGGAATGATGCTAAAGCTGAAACTCCAGTACTTTGGCCACTTCATGCGAAGAGTTGATTCATTGGAAAAGATTCTGATGCTGGGAGGGATTGGAGGCAGGAGGAGAAGGGGATGACAGAGGATGAGATGGCTGGATGTCATCACGGACTAGATGGACATGAGTCTGAGTGAACTCCGGGAGTTGATGATGGACAGGGAGGCCTGGCGTGCTTCAATTCATGGGGTCAAAAAGAGTCAGACACGACTGACCGACTGAACTGAACTGAACTGATATCCCACAAACAATAGTCACATGGGAAAAGATTAACGGCAAGCAGCACCTCCATTCAGAAAAACTGGAAAACACATAGTCATTATTAGGATTGGTGGCAAACAGTCAACTTTTGTCCCCAAATGTCTCCAAACTAAAAGTCGGAAACAGTCTGTTTCCTGGGAGTGGCTCCATAGTTCATTTTTCCATTCTGTCTCTGAGATACCTTTAATTTTCATTATATTATTTTTTCAGTTTTAAAGAGAGCTTCATATATATTATATATAATATGTTAAATATATAAATTTATGTATATATATATACTGTTTGGCATCTGGTAAACTTTCTTAATCTATTTCTTGCTGGTAAACACAAAAACTGGAGACTAAATGTCTTTCTTGTTTCGTATTTACTTTCTTTTAACCAAGATCAATGACACTTTTCCTCTAAAGCTTTCTTTCTCAGAAACACTGTGACTTTTTCTCTGTATTCATTTATTTTCTGTATTGCGAAGCCATGATTATTTTACAGGCATGTCTCTGTCTTAAAGTGTAATTACAGGTAGATTGGATACATCAGACTTCTCTCAGACCATGTCCTTAAACCTTCTATAAACACTTTAAGAAACAATTCACTAGATAGCACCTTAATGATTTCAGAGACTATGATAAAGGGGGTTACAGATACCCTTTGCTGCATAAAAATAGCTAGCAATCTCACTGACATAGAACTTAAGCATGTTTTTTTTGCCCATCCATCTGCCTGGCTGAGGTTCTACTAATGTACATTGGGCTTCATTACTATCCATTGCTCTTTCTAAAATGCAGGTTTGCTTTAGGTTTGGTTCATGTATCAGTCATTTTTTTCTTGAAACAGCAGACTAATGCATATTTGTCAGAGCAGAAATCAGAAGTTTTCAGAGAAGCTGAAGCTTTTGATTAAAAACAACAACAACAACTTAGGCTTGAAACATTTACATTTCATTTCTGTTTCTTTCTATTGGCTGAAGAAAATCCACATGGCCAAGCTGCTCATCCTTGGAGCAAGCAATTCCCTCTATGTGCATTAAACTGAACTGAAAACATGATAAGAGATAGACACAAGAAAAAGTAACTAAAATAGTGAGCAATATGAAATATGCTATGGAGCAGTTTATCAACTTTCACTTAATATAGACATGGGTATATTTAGCTTTAAATCTGCCATATCAGTATTTATTCCAATTTATTCTCCCTGAGATTTGTTCATTTTCTTTCCTTTCATGACTATCTAGAGATAATTGAGAAACTTTCTCTTATTATCATATATTTTAGTCAATTAGGTTGTTAATTATACATTTTGGTATATCCTTTTAGCCTTTATTGAAGAGATTACAACATGAATCCTTGACTTAATGTACTGTATTTTATTTATGTTTTATTTTTTATTTTTTTAAATTTTTTTATGTTTTATGAGGTTTTATTTATTTATTTTTAAACTTTTCAGTTTATATTGGAGTATAGATGATGATCAAGAATGTTATGATAGTTTCAGGTGAACAGCAAAGGGACTCAGCTATACACATACATACATATATATATATATATATATATATATATATATATATACTCAAACACACACATTTACATATACTCATTCCCCCTACCCACAAAAAAAACCCTCTTTTCCTCCAGGTTGCCATATAACATTGAGCAGAGTTCCCTGTCTACACAGTAGGTCCTTGTTGTTAACAATGTAAAAATAATTACATATAGCAGTATTGTGCTACAATTTAAATTACTTATTTTACCACTTCTCCTGTTGGAATATTCTACCAGCACTTCAAAAGCCACAAGACCCTAAATCTATTTACCCTTATACCACTAGTAAGCATAATGTCACATATTTTAATACCATATATATTAATCTATTAGTACATCATTATCAGTATTATTTTACAAAGTTGGCATTTAAATGCATTCACATATGTTTTCTATGCTTTTCCCTCTCTACTGCCTCTTCAATTTCTGGAATAATTTTGGCTTAAGTTTTGCTTTTTAAGACTAAATATTATTTCTCTAAATTAAATTCCCATACATATATCAAAATTACTACTAATAAACTTTGTTGCAAAAACGTACTGCATACATTGGTAGCTATGGGAAGTGAGATTGAAATAATAATTATTATTAATATATTTGAGTTTTGTAAATAAGTTATTAAAGTAGGTAAATTATATTTGAATAAGAGTTTGACTCTATGGAAGTAAGAGGAATGTTTAAGTCATATATACTCTACTGGTAGAATATATAAAAATTTAAAATTCAAAAGTCAAATAAATTTGCAGGATGATTTTTAATAAATGGTCTAAATCATACTTATGTGTATATTTCATATGTTAGGACTATTATCTTTAATTTTACTTCAAGTATAGTAGGTGTTTCCACACTTCAAACCCGTTTCTATGTCATCACAGGATAGCAAAGAAAGCCTCTCTTTACAGAGAGTTTAACAGGTAAATTATTGCAAGTCTATTCCAGCTGTGTTCATTAAAGAGCTTCATAGATAAAGGGAATTTTATTTGAAATTAAAAAAAATTGATTCTTGAAATTGCTGGTGAAATCTTTCAGAGGTGTTCAGAATGCTGAAGTCAGTAAGATGTTAAATCATGATCTGGTTAAGGAGATTAATGGAAGTCTCTAAAGCACAGAAATGGTGACTTTTGACTCAGGAAATACGGCATATAATTGACTGAAACTTTGTACAATACACAAGAACAGTAATAGCACTGCAGCTTCTAATGAGTAAGTTGGACCTGAGATGTGGTTATTGGCATGGCATATTCCACTGCTGCTGCCATAAGTCCTTGTCCTTTTTATACATCATCTTAGAATTGGAGGGCTAAAGTGGCCTTGCACCACAAGCACAAATCCCTGTTCATACCTAGGGCCTTTTCTACAAAAGTCATTGTATCATTTAGATTTAGTTGTATCATCTGCATATATCAGATACCACTTAGTGGTTTAACCAAGAACAAGGAATTTTCTCACTCTGTTCAATGATTTGTGATATATGGCTGTTCAAAAGCAGACTTCTTTCTTTCTACTCTGGTCTTTACATATAAATTTTATCTTCATAATTTTAAGGAAGTTTGTCCTCTTTTGGATACCAATGAAGAATTCTGTCAGGTAAAACAGAGCAGGAAAAACATGAATGGCATGCACAAATTGATTCTGTCCTTTTTGTATAATAAGACAAAAACTTTCATGAAAAAAAGAAATGTTTTAAAGAGTGCAGTGTATTTTTCATACATACCATAGGGCAGAAGTACACAGATGAAGCTACAAGGAAATCAGATTTATAAAGTTAAATCTGAGCACTGACTTTCTCATTAACCAAATCATTGTCCACTTAATCAACAAGACGAACAACAACAATAAAAAGTGAACCAGTGCACCAGCCCCAAGCATCCAGCATCACGCATCAAACCTGGACTGGTGATTCATTTCACATATGATATTATACATGTTTCAATGCCATTCTCCCAAATCATCCCACCCTCTCCCTCTCCCACAGAGTCCAAAAGACTGTTCTATACATCTGTGTCTCTTTTGGTGTCTCACATACAAGGTTATTGTTACCATTTTTTCTAAATTCCATATATATGCGTTAGTACACTGTATTGGTGTTTTTCCTTCTGGCTTACTTCACTTTGTATAATAGGTTCCAGTTTCATAGTCACTTGGTACACTCACCATTAAGGGAGGATGAGAAATGGAGTCTTGATTATTGGGAATTAGCTAATGAATGAGCATTGATAGTTTGAGGAAAACCAGTAGTGTCTGTAACAAGAGTCCTTTAATGCAAAAGATATGCTTCCCACCCAGATCCTAGAATGCCTAGCAACAAGTTAATCCAAGTTGATCTCCAAGCAGATCAGATCTATGATAGTGCTGTACAGTGAAATTGTCTGTTTCATTTCAGTGGAATTTGCCAAGCCAATAACCACATCTCAGGTTCAGGATACAATCCAGTATGGTAGTATCCACCAACCATGTCTGGCTATTGAGTAAATAGATTGTGTTTAGATTGACCAAGTAATTTGTTTTTTAAATTTTAATTTTTGTTATATTTAAATAGCCACATGAAAGTGGTGATTAACATAGTGAACAATGCAGGTTTAAATCTTTCCAAAAGGAAATTAAGGGATTCAGTCCCTCAAATATGAGCCATACTTTCGCAATAAATGTAAATCTAAAAACTACTTTCATTAGGAAAAAAAAGGAAAATAATGTAAATATCCATCAAGATATTTTAATTCAATGATTTTCTCTTTACATTTTTATTTTGTCATTGTTCTATAATTTTATGTGACAGAAAACTAAGAAATCAGTGGTTCCATTGGCAGTTGACTCAGTAAACTTTAGATAAGAACAAATGGAAAATGACATTAAAAACTGTATTTATCTAGCTCTGTGCATATGCATTTTGAAGAAGAATTTTAACCTAGGTTTTCAGAGTGTAAGAACATATCCCCAAATACCCTTCCACTCTGTCCTCTCCACTGTAAGATCTTTATATAAATCTGCTGCAGAGGTGACCTGCAAAGCTATAAGTTACTGAAATGAGCCCTCAGAGTCTTGCCCAAGATCTGGAGCCCACAATGAAAGATTATTGATGTTTTCAGCGGAGAAGCTGTCAATTAGATGTACAGTTTGCCATAACAGCTCCAGGGTATAAGCCTGAACTCTTCTGTGAATTTAGATCTACCTCACAGCCACAGGGCCAAACACACAACTCTCCACTTGCTTCAGGAGATCCAGATGCTCACCTTTTGGGAAGTGTGCCAGAAACTGGATTGTAAATTTCATGCATTCTGGTGTTTTAGCTTAATTTGCTTATTTTTAAAAGTATGTTTTTTGTGTGTGTGTTCTGACTGTAAAGTGATACATGTTGAATGTGGTTAATTTAAAATGTATGAAACATATGAACAAAATTATAGTTACTTGCAATTCTACAACATAGTGATAATGACTGTTAACATATTTCCTCTAAGTTGAGAAAACTGCTATTTTCATTAACTTTGCTTTGCCATGGAATATTTTAAGAATATTTTCTTCCCTCTGTCTCTTGCTCCCTCATTTATCATTCACACTTCTCAGTACACTGCCATCTGGCTCCCTTTTGGTTAATCCATTGTGGCTTCTGTTGCCAAGGTCACCAGTGTTTACTGTCATTAATTTGAATGGACACTATTAAGTCTCTTTCTTAGTTGAGTTCTCTGCAATAGTTCTGAATCCTATCCACTCACCTAGCCAAGGTTTGTAAAAGCTGCTGAATCAGACTGATTCCAAATGATTGCTTAAGCTTCTGAGACTAAACCTAGTCAACCTGTTGTATCAAAAGAATAAGTATGAAGTCTATTTTGCTTCAAGTCTTTCCAGGTGGCTCAGTGGTAAAGAATCTGCCTGCCAATGCAGGAGACACAGGAGTCACAGGTTCGATCCCTGGGTCGGGAAGATCCTCTGGAGAAGGAACTGAAAATCCACTCCAGTAAACTTACCTGGGAAATCCCAAGGACAGAGGAGCCTGGCGGGCTACAATCCATGGGGTTGCAAAGAGTCAGACATGGCTGAGAGTCCCAGTACTATTTTGCTTCAAACACTATCTACCTCAAAAATTCCCAAAGGGGCAAGTATATCTGCTCAATGCTCTATAGCATTGCTTTAACTCGTTTCTTCCCTATGGTTATCTCCAAGATAACCATAGGTTCTCTCCAAGAACATGTCTTTCTGACAAATAATATCTATATCTTTATATATATATATATATATATATATATATATATATATACATACATACTATATATATCTCAAGTGGTTAATCACACCCAAAACAAGAATAGATACATTACTCAGATTAGTCTTCGTGAATTCCAGTCCTCCACAGTGGTGGTTATCACAAGGTTGATAGTAGTCTTTGCAGTGTCAGGGACATCTGGAGGCATTGAATGTAGATGTGACAGATTTTAAGGATCTAAAGCATAGAGAAGCTGATTTTGGCACATTTGGAAGGAACTTGCTGGAAACAGAAACATGAAAGAGAGAAAAGCAGAAAGAAGAGAGAGAGAAAGGAAAGCACCTGATTGGTCTCTTCACCTATATGAGTCAGTGAACACTTCTCCAGGTTTTTCTTTTTCTCTTTCTTTTTTTTTTCTGTTCTTCTCTTTCTCTCTCTCTCTTTCCTTCCTTCCCTCCTCTTACTCTGTCCATTTTTCTGTCATTCTGTGTGTTTGTATCTATCGCTCTATCAAATGAAGCTGGTAAAGCAAGAGGGCTTGGACTGGTAGCTTCTGAACACTCCTCCTAAACTCTTTACATAATTTCGTATTAACAACTCTCATCTCTCTCTTCATGCAGATGTCCTCTGTTCCATCTGGAAATCCTGAGCCATAATGGCAAAAATCATACTCATTTTGCATTTCTTTATTAATTTCTCTACCTTCTCTTCCATTTTCTGAAAACTGGGTCTTAATTTAAGAATCTATAGCTGTCCAAAACTGCTCACTTTGGCCAACATTGCAACTACTAGGATGGCTTGTTAAAACACTTATTGCTGGGCTCACCCCAAAGTTTCTGCTTGTTCTACTAAGAGGACCAAGAATTTGCATTTCTAGAAAATATTGATGCTGCTGATCTGCGATCACAGTTTTATTTGTTATCAGGATAGAGTGATGACTTCCTAGTTCCTTATATGCCAGACCAAAATCAAAAGTCTCAATCAGATTTGATCAATGAAGAAATAATAATTTGAATATAAAAAAACTAAACTTCACATTTAAATTGAATCAAAAGTAGGAAAACACTAAATTAGAAATTGTGAATATTCTAGCAGTTATTTGAAAATATTCACGTGTGATCAGTCATGTCCTACTCTTTGCCACCCTATGTACTGTAGCCTGAAAGGTTCCTCTGTCCATGGGATTTCCCAGGCAAGATTACTAGAGTGGGTTGCCAGTTCCTCCTCCAGGGGGTCTTCCTAACCCAGGGATTGAACTGCATATCCTGCAACCCTGCATTGGCAGGTGGATTTTTTGCCCCTGAGGCAGATGGGAAGCCCTGTTTGAAAGTATATCCAAAACTCCAATTAAAATAAATATTTATATTTAAAAAGAAAATATATCCATATATTAATAAAACAAAACGATTAAAACTGATAAGATTAAGCTATATAAGGAAATAATAATAAACCAACAAATATAAGTTCAGTAGCTCAGTCATGTCCAATTGTTTGTGACTCCATGGACTGCAGCACACCAGGCTTCCCTGTCCATCACCTACTCCCGGAGCTTTCTCAAACTCATGTCCGTCGAGTTGGAGATGCCATCCAGCCATCTTATCCTCTGCCTCATCCTTTCTCCTCTGCCTTCAATCTTTCCTAGCATCAGAGTCTTTTCCAATGAATCAGTTCTTCACATCAGGTGGCGAACAAATAAAATTACACAGAAATATTTACCTATAAAAATGGCATTTAAAGTGCTGGCCATTCTTTGGGTTTTGTGATTGGGTTTTTTATATTTAAAAAATTCCTTGTATAATATCCACATTTTCTCTACTGAGCCTGCTGCTGTTACAACAAAGATTTTTTCTTTATATTGTAGGAAAAATTTAATTGCTCTCTCCTTGCATATCTCCAAGAGAACACAGAAACGTGTTGATGGTTGGCCAACTCTTGGGAATGTATCCCTCAGAAGGGTCTTAATGTTAATTATTGAAGATTTTGTTGTTACACCCATAACAACATATCATGATGCACCAGCCTGTAAGGCTTCCTTTATTGTTGTTGTTCACTTGCTAAGTCATGTCCAACTCTTTGTGACCCCATGATCTGTTGCATACCAGCCTTCCTTGTCCTTCATTATCTTCCAGAGTTTGCTCAAACTCATATTCATTGAGTCAGTGATGTCATCCAACCATCTCATACTCTGATGTACCCTTCTCCTCTTGCCCTCAATCTTTCCCAGCATCAGGGTCTTCTCCAATGAGTCAGCTCTTCACATAAGATGGCCAAAATATTGGAGCTTCAGCTTCAGCATCAGTCCTTTCAATGAATATTCAGAGTTAATTTCCTTTAGGATTTACTGGTTTGAATTCCTTGCTGTCCAAGATATTCTCAAGAGTCTTCTTCAGCACCACAGTTTGAAAGCATCAGTTCTTCTTACTCAGCCTTCTTTATAGTCCAACTCTCACATCCTTACAGGACTACTGGAAAAACCATAGCTTTGGCTATATGAACCTTTGTTGGCAAAATGTTGTCTCTGCATTTTAATACACTGTCTATGTTTGTCATAGCTTTTATTCCAAAAGGCAAGCATCTTTCAGTTTCATGGCTGTAGTCACCATCTGCAATGATTTGGGAGCCCAAAAAAATAAAGTCTGTCACTGTTTCCATCATTTCCCCATATATTTGCCATGTAGTGATGGGACCAGATGCCATGATCTTTTTTTTTTTTTTTTTCTTTTGAATGTTGAGTTTTACACCAGATTTTTCACTCTCCTCTTTCACCTTTATCAAGAGGAGCTTTTGTTCCTCTTCTCTTTCTGCCGTTAGTATATTATCATCCCCATGTCTGAGGTTGTTGATTTTCCCCCTGCACTCTTGATTACAGCTTGTGATTTATCCAGCCTAGCATTTCACTTAATGTATTCTGCATAGAAGTTAAATAAGCAGGGTGACCATATACAGCCCTGACATACCCTTTTTCCAATTTTAAACCAGTCTGTTGTTCCATATCTGGTGCTAACTGTTGCTACTTGTCCAGCATACAGGTTTCTTAGGAGGCAGGTAAGGTGTTCTAGTATCCCCATTTCTTTAAGAATTTTACACAATTTTTTGCGATCCACACAGTCAAAAGCTTTAGCATAGTAGTCAAAGAAGCAGATTCTTGAGATTGATTTTATGAATTTAAGACTAGAATCAGAAAGATTTATTAGGATGCCATTAGTCTCATTTGGATAGTAGATTATTATGACCTGAATGAAGTGAGGACAGTGGAGAGAAATGAACTTCCTTTAAATACTTTTTTAGAGATAGAATATATAGAAATCTATGGATGAGAATACATGGGGGATGTTACAAGTTCAAAAAACATACATTTATATTTTTGCTTGGCCACAAATACTTAGAGGTGTAGCTTACTAAAACTGTGGCAAAATCTTACTTGGCAATAATAGTTTTGAAAATGACTACGTAAGCAACAATAATAAAGTAGGTGATTTGTGGAGTGTGTCTTATTTGAAAAGATAGAAAAGATTGTCATTACTTCTAAAACTGTGCTGTCGATTACATTAGTCACTGCTGCTAAGTTGCTTCAGTCGTGTCCAACTCTGTGTGACCGCATAGACGGCAGCCCATCATGCTCCCCCGTCCCTGGTATTCTCCAGGCAAGAACACTGGAGTTTGTTGCCATTTCCTTCTCTAACATTAGTCACTAGTCACATATAATTTTTTTTAATTAATTAAGATTAGTACAATTTAAAAATAACTTCCTCAGATGCACCAATCAGATTGGACAGTACAGATTGCAGACCGTTTTTATCATTATCAAATGTTCCAATGAAGAGCACTGCCTAAAAATTCTGGATTTGGGGATAGACAAAGGGATAACAATTATCATACAAGCCTGTGATTCAGTAGCTAGAAAAAGAGTAGAAAAGCAGGGGTGGGGGTGGGGGGCGGAATGTGGAAAAAAAAAAAAAGAGAATTTTGAAATGTCAACTACATCACATACTAAAGGAAATTTAAACAGCATTAGAATTAAAATGGTCTTTTTCCAGTCCCCAAACATTCAACTACCTGTATTACTGATTTTCATAATCAAGTATATGTATTAACTGTCTAGAAGATGCTTAAACAAGTGAGATTTAGAAACTACTTTTAATATATACTAGTTCAGTTCAGTTCAGTAGCTCGGTTGAGTCCAGCTCTTTGCCATCCCATGGACTACAGGATGCCAGGCTTCCCTGTCTAACATCAACTCCCAAAGCTTGCTCAAACTCATATCCATAGAGTCAGTTATACTCTGTCATCCTTAAATCTTTCCCAGCATCGGAGTATTTTCCAATGGGTCAGATCCTCGCATCAGGTGGCCAAAGTATCTGAGTTTCAACTTGAGCATCAGTCTTTCCAACGAATATTCAGGACTGATTTCCTTCAGGACGGACTGGTTTGATTTCCTTGCTGTCCAAGTTAATCTCAAGAGTCTTCTCCAACACCGTCCAAGGGACTCTCAAGAGTCTTCTCCAACACCGCAGTTCAAAAGCATCAGTTCTTCGGTACTCAGCTTTCTTTATGGTCCAACTCTCACATCCATACATGACCACTGGAAAAACCATAGCCTTGACTAGATGGACCCTTGTTGGCAAAGTAATGTCTCTGCTTTTTAACATGCTTTTTAGGTTGGTCATGGCTTTTCTTCCAAGTAGCAAGCATCGCTTGATTTCATGGCTGCAGTCACCATCTGCAGTGATTTTGAATCCCAAGAAAATAAAGTCTGTATATGTATAGATATATATGCATATTCTGAAAAGTTTGAACATTTCTTCTTCCTCACTCATTTTTCTGCATTCAGCAACCACTAATACAGTACACTTCAAGAAGGTGTAAAAGGCAAGCTATAAGCACTTAATGTTTAAGTAATGAACCAACAAATTTCCAAAGACTATTCTGTCTGTCTGAGCATATTAAGACATACGTACACAGGTTCATTCCCAGGATAAGTTAAGGATCATTTATATTGCTAAATAGAAAAAGTGCTGCTATCACAGAAAGAGAAAAGTGGGCCCTTCCAGCAAAATACATATTTCCTTTCTACATTTTAAAAACATTGCTGCAGTGGAGGCTGAATTTCTTAACTTTTATTCTTCACAACATTTGTTGTGTAAAATAGTTTTGAGAGGCACTAAAGTATATTCTACTTGTTTTTATTTTAAGGTGAGAGTCCTTCAAATGCTTTATATACCTCTTGTTACACATAATAATTTTATTTCTAGAGACTTTTGTTCATTTTTTATTATATTACTGGTATTTTATTTCCATATAGGCACTACACATTTAATTTTTCAATATACAATATTGAATGTTTCCTTTCTTTAATATTTCATATAGAATTATCTTCATAGCTTCCTGTGAATGCTAAATTCTCCAGACATTAACCTATTGTCTACATTTTCTCCCTCTCTTTTTTTGGCTGAAAGATCTATTTAAGTTAGGAAAACCTTTTCACATTGCTACAATAAAATGATGACTTTCTGGAGAAGAACTGAATGTGTAGGAATAATACAAGTCAAGGAGAATAACAAATAAGTAAAAACACATCAGTAACATATATACACCTGAAAGCTTTATTAATACACGTGAAAAAGTGAATTTAAAATAATCACAAAGGAAGATATGAAATAGTAGTGAGCCATTTCATGGGTTGTATAATAATCACAGAAGTTCTTGAAGAAACAAAATGCAATTAGAGTTGTGAAAACTGATTTAGGATTTATGAAGCATAATTATAGTTTAATAAATATATATTTATATGACACTAAAAGAGTTTATGATTTCTTGAAGTAAATTAACTTGTATTTAGCATAACAGTGAAAATTTAAAAGTAATGAAATTATAGTATCATTTGTGGGGAATCATTTTGGAATTGATGTGGAAAATAAAAGCAAAAGCTAAGAAAATGATATGTGTAATCTACCATATTTATTTGACTTTGAAAAAGCTACTTAGTCAACACTGTAAATTCTATTAACACTTTTCATTTGTTTGTTTATGTACATGATTTTTTTAATGTGGAAATTATAACATTTCTCATTAAATACAAGGTCTTTGTGATGAGACAAGGAAACCATAGAATGAAATAATCACAACACTTATATGAGTCTATAGTTGATTATTTTTAATTGATTTTCCCCTTATTGACATGGTAGAAGAAACAAATACTGTAAAATATTTGTTGCAGCAAAATGTGTCTTTTAATGGAGCATTACTTTTGAAGGAATATATCTAAAAATATTCTTTTGTAGTATAATATCATGCAAAATTAGCAATGAATAAAAGCTAATTGATAAATATTTGAAAAAATCCCTTTCAATATTTGTCTTGTGAGAGTTATTCAGATGAAAATGACTTATTCTGAGAATATCCCATCTTCAATGGTATGAAACTTTTGGTATACCATTTTGCTGCACATTTCAATGGATCCTGAAATTACACAGGTAAGCTCAAATATTCTTGTTTTTGTGTATGCCTTTGGGAAATGTTGGTTCTTGCCTTACTTTTATCATTTGCAAAATGAGAATAATTATGCCTAAACTGTAGGACCATTGGAAAGATCATCAGTAATCATACAATTAAAATATTTAGTTTAGAATATTGTACTAAAATCTGTATCTTATTTCTTCTAAGTATATTTAAAATACATACAAGTAAGTGGATAGGATTTGACATTAAGGAATTGTTAGGCAGGTGTTTTTTTTAAGTCTACTGTACTTTTGCATTGCTTACTATTCTTACTAACAAAATGTTCATATTCAGTACAATGAAAATGTCTATACTGTAAATGGGGCTTCCCTGTTAGCTCAGCCTGTAAAGAAAACTGCCTGCAATGTAGGAGACTTGGGTTTTATCTCTGGCTTGGGAAGATCCTCTCGAGAAGAAATGGCAACCCACTCCAGTTTTCCTGCCTGGAGAATCACATGGACAGAGAAGTCTGGCAGGCTATAGTCCATGGGGTTGCAGAATTGGACATGACTGAAAGACTTTCACTTCCATACTGTACATGAAAGACACACTTATAATATTTAAGATAGAAAATGGTTGCACAAGATGGAGATTATGTTACTATCATTAATTTTAAACTATGTATAGGATATAATTGATTAAACAAATTAATTTAATGATATTTATTATTTAGTCTGGAGAGGTCACTTTTTTTTTTTAACTGGGAAGAAAAAATATTAAACAGAGTCTCACTGTGATATGATTTCCCAAATTAAAATCTGAATCTGAATGAGCTAACTCACCAAGTTTCCTTTGGCTCTCCTTATGGAAGAACTGTTCATTGTCATTTTATATTCATAAAACAATCCCATCTAATACTGAAAACCGAAATCTAAATTCTCAAAGGCACAAGAAAGCAGATTGTTGATGAGGCTGTTTGTATATGAAACAACATGTTTTTTCATCAAAACAGAATAATCCTCAATGTCTTTCAGTACTTAAAGTGACTTTTTATTCTTGGTATTATGGAATAACACACACATATGCACAAACTAAATAAAAATTATTGGTTATTATAAAATTATCAGAGTTCTTATTTTTTTAAAAAACAGTGAGATGAGGAATCCATTAATTTTCAATATCCCTGGGTAGTAACGCTTCATTGAGTACATACACACTGTATATTCATGTGACCTATAATTTCTATGAAACGCTAATATGAATTCCCAAATTAATCATTCATTCTTAGTCGTGTCATGAAGGGTTTGTATTCTTCAAGCTCTGTAACATTTTAAATGGATAGGCTTAGGGAAAAAAAAAAACAATTATATTGACAAACTCTTTGTATACTTGAATTTGGTAATTTGTTACTGTCATATTTTCCACAATGGTTAAAGAGAAGATTTTTAGACATAAAATTAGTGTCAAAAAGTGATGGAAACATTTTTATGAGAAATCCAGGTACCTAACTCTTTATGTGTGGATATAAAATAAATTGTAATAAAAATGATCAATATGTAAAAATCAGAATGTGCAAATGAATAAAAGAGAAGGGGAAATATAATGTAAACTATACATAATCCCATGCTTCAAGGAGAGTTAGTAGCGTATTGATACATATATACCATAACAATTGTATGCATAATTAAAATAAAATTTTATTTATTCTGTGCATGCTTTATACATATTTGTCTTATTTGATCATTAATAAATTTACAGGTATTATTGTCTTTTTATTTTATTTTATTTTGTATTATTATTTGTACACCCGTGGCAGATTCATGTTGATGTGTGGCAAAACCAATACAATATTGTAAAGTAAAAAATAATAATAATAATATTGTCTTTTTAAATTTAAGAAGATTAAAACTCATTCTTTGCAGTCACAATAAAATAATCCCATTAATAAAGTATTAATATAAATATTTTAATATTCATGTTAAATTTTACTAATGTACTGAGAACATTTTTTATAATTGATTTATCCCAACCAAGGATTCTATTCAGAACCACATTTCATCATGTCAGTATGTCCCTTGAATGACTTAATTTAGATAAATATATTTCTTTGTTATTGAATTCTTGAAGACATTTGAGCTGGTAGAATTCACCATGTTCTGGAACTTATTAAATGTATATTCATGATGTCACTTACCTTTTCTCCTCTCACTTTCATTACCTACTAAAAAAATGTATTTACCAGCTGGCTTAAATCCAAGAAAATATCTTTGGCACCAATGCATCATATATGCTATTATATCAATATTGCTACATATCAGGGAACAATTAATATTTTTTCCCATTATGTGTCCTGATAAATTAATTTTAACTGTAATTTTCTTCACCCTTGAAACAAAAAATAGTCTCTGCAATATCATATTGGCTCTATATAAGCTTTCAATTCCTCATCAGACATTTATCTGTTGGATTTACTACCAACTGATAATATCTGTTTGAGGAAATGTTTTTTATTAGATTTGGAAATGATGTTGTGATATCATAATCATTTATCATTCTTCTGACCACTGCACTCCAAGAGTAGGTGATCTATGTCACTTAGGATTTTGTTAAATAAGGGAAAGCGGATCCAGGATGGTAAGCTTTCCATTCAATTCAGTTGCTCAGTCGTGTCCGACTCTCAGCAACTGCATGAACCGCAGCATGCAAGGCCTCCCTGTCCATCACCAACTCCCGGGGTTTACCAAACTCACGTCCATTGAGTTGGTGAAGACATCCAACCATCTCATCCTCTGTTGTCCCCTTCTCCTCCTGCCCTCAATCCCTCTGAGCATCAGGGTCTTTTCAAATGAGTCAGTTGTTCTCATCAGGTGGCCAAAGTATTGGAGTTTCAGCTTCAACATCAGTCCTTCCAATGAACAACCAGGACTGATCTCCTTTAGGATGGACTGGTAGGATCTCCTTGTAGTCCAAGGGACTGTTAAGAGTCTTCTCCAACAGCACAGTTCAAAAGCATCAATTCTTCGGTGCTAAGCTTTCTTTATAGTCCAACTCTCGCATCCATTCATGACCGCTGGAAAAACCATAGCCTTGACTAGACGGACCTTTGTTGACAAAGTAATGTCTCTGCTTTTTAATATGTTGTCTAGGTTGGTTATAATTTTCCTTCCAAGGAGTAGAAATCTTTTAATTTCATGGCTACAATCACCGTCTGTAGTGATTTGGGAGCCCCCCACAAATAAAATTAACCACTCTTTCCACTGTTTCCCCATCTATTTGCCATGAAGTGATGGGACCAGATGCCATGATCTTAATTTTCTGAATGTTGATCTTTAAGCCAACTTTTCCACTCTCCTCTTTCACTTTCATCAAGAGGCTCTTTAGTTCTTCTTCACTTTCTGCCATAAGCGTGGTGTCATCTGCACATCTGAGGTTATTGATATTTCTCCCAGCAATCTTGATTTGAGCCTGTGCTCCCTCCAGCCCAGCTTTTCTCATGATGTACTCTGCATAGAAGTTAAGTAAGCAGAGTGACAATATATATCCTTGATGTACTCCTTTTCCTATTTGGAGTCAGTCTGTTGGTCCATGTCCAGTTCTAACTGTTGCTTTCTGACCTGTATACAGGTTTCTCAAGAGAGAAGCCTTGGTTAAGCAGAAACCACAAGAGAAACTTAAATGTAGAATTTTGTTACTCACAGAGCCTGGAGGAAATACATGGTATGTCTGGAGGGTGTGGGGCCCTAAATGGGAAACCTTAAAAAGGTGGGTTAACTTTGTGGTGGAAAACGAAGATGATGCCTGGTGGAAGAGATAGGAGCGTGGTCTTTGTTACAGTTTTTGATTGGCTCTCTTGATTTTCATGCCGGTGGACAGCAGGGTGATCACCAGAGACTCCTGTTATAATGAAGGCACATGACGATTTGACCTTTAACGAGATTGGTGCAACTATGGCATATTACGATTTGACCTTTAACGTGATTGGTGCAACTATGGCACATGACGATTTGACCTTTAAGGTGATTGGTGCAACTATAGAAAGTCCCTCACAAAACCCCCCTGCTTGCCTATATAAACTAAGAGTTTGTGGCAATAAAGCAGAACTGCTTAGATGGAACCCCTGTCGCGTCTGATTGTCTCTTGCTCACCAAGGGTGTGGGTTGGTGGACAGCAGGCTCACCTCTCCTGGGGACCCCTCGGCTTTGCTGAGGGAAGTTTCACTGCCTCTCTCTTTCTGCGGAGCGTCCCCTGCAGAGGGGACATATGGGAAGGTCGAGGCAAGCTGCTAGCCTAGAGAGAGGTACAACCTGGGGGCACTTCCCTTAACTAGGTTCCCTGCTTAGGGCTTCCCTGGTGGCTCAGTGGGTAAAGAATCCACCTGCAATGAAGGAGACTCTGGTTTGATTCCTGGGTTGGGAAGAACTGCTGGATAAGTGATGGGCTAGCCATTCCAGTATTCTTGGGCCTATCTGGTAGCTCAAACAGTAAAGAATACACCTGCAATGTGAAAGACTTGGGTTTGATCCCTGGATTGGGAAGATCCTCTGCAGAAGGTAACAGCTACCCACTCTATATTCTGGCCTGGAGAATTCCAAATACAAAGGAGCCTGTTAGGCTACAGTTCAGTTCAGTTCAGTTCAGTTCAGTTCAGTTATTCAGTTGCCTCTGACTCTTTGCGACACCATGAATTGCAGAATGCCAGGCCTCCTCGTCCATCACCAACTCCCAGAGTTCACTGAGACTCACATTCATCGAGTCAGTGATGCCATCCAGCCATCTCATCTTCTGTCGTCCACTTCTCCTGCCCCCAGTCCCTCCTAGCATCAGAGTCTTTTCCAATGAGTCAACTCTTCGCATGAGGTGGCCAAAGTACTGGAGTTTCAGCTTTAGCATCATGCCTTCCAAAGAAATCCCAGGGTTGATCTCCTTTAGAATGGACTGGATGGATCTCCTTGCAGTCCAAGGGACTCTCAAGAGTCTTCTCCAACACCACAGTTCAAAAGCATCAATTCTTCAGCGCTCAGCCTTCTTCACAGTCCAACTCTCACATCCATACATGACCACTGGAAAAACCATAGCCTTGACTAGATGGACCTTAGTCGGCAAAGTAATGTCTCTGCTTTTGAATATGCTATCTAGGTTGGTCATAACTTCTCTTCCAAGGAGTAAGAGTCTTTTAATTTCATGGCTGCAGTCACCATCTGCCATAAGTCACTTTCTGCCATAAGGGTGGTGTCATCTGCATATCTGAGGTTATTGATATTTCTCCCTGCAATCTTGATTCCAGCTTGTGTTTCTTCCAGTCCAGCGTTTCTCATGATGTACTCTGCATATAAGTTAAATAAGCAGGATGACAATACACAGCCTCGAAGTACTCCTTTCCCTATTTGGAACCAGTCTGTTGTTCAATGTCCAGTTCTAACTGTTGCTTCCTGACCTGAATACAGATTTTTCAAGGGGCAGGTTAGGTGGTCTGGCATTCCCATCTCTTGAAGAATTTTCCACAGTTTATTGTGATCCATACAGTCAAAGGTTTTGGCATAGTCAATAAAGCAGAAATAGATGTTTTTCTGGAACTCTCTTGCTTTTTCCATGATCCAGCGGATGTTGACAACTTGATCTCTGGTTCCTCTGCCTCTTCTAAAACCAGGTTGAACATCAAGGAGTTCATGATTCACATATTGCTGAAGCCTGGCGTGGAGAATTTTGAGCATTACTTTACTAGCATGTGAGATGAGTGCAATTGTGGGGTAGTTTGAGCATTCTTTGGCTTTGCCTTTCTTTGGGATTGGAATGAAAACTGACGTTTTCCAATCCTGTGGCCACTGCTGAGTTTTCCAAATTTGCTGGCATATTGAGTGAAGTACTTTCACAGCATCATCTTTCAGGATTTGAAATAGCTCCACTGGAATTCCATCACCTCCACTAGCTTTGTTTGTAGTGATGCTTTCTAATGCCCACTTGACTTCACATTCCAGGATGTCTGGCTCTAGGTGAGTGATCACACCATCATGATTATCCGGGTCATGAAGATCTTTTTTATACAGTTCTTCTGTGTATTCTTGCCACCTATACTTAATATCTTCTGCTTCTGTTAGGTCCCTACCATTTCTGTCCTTTATCGAGCCCATCTCTGCATGAAATGTTCCCTTCATATCTCTAATATACCTGAAAAGATCTCTAGTCTTTCCCATTCTGTTGTTTTCCTCTATTTCTTTGCATTGATCACTGAAGAATGCTTTCTTATCTTTTCTTGGTATTCTTTGGAACTCTGCATTCAGATGCCTATATCTTTCCTTTTCTCCTTTGCTTTTCACTTCTCTTCTTTTCACAGCTATTTGTAAGGCCTGCCCAGACAGCCATTTTGCTTTTATGCATTTCTTTTCCAATGGGATGGTCTTGATCCCTGTCTCCTGTACAGTGTCACGAACCTCATTCCATAGTTCATCAGGCACTCTATCTATCAGATCTAGACCCTTAAATCTATTTCTCACTTCCACTGTATAGTCATAAGGGATTTGATTTAGGGCATACCTGAATAGTCTAGCGGTTTCCCTATTTTCTTTAATTTGAGTCTGAATTTGGTAATAAGGAGTTCATGATCTGAGCCAAAGTCAATTCCCGGTCTTGTTTTTGCTGACTGTATAGAGCTTCTCCATCTTTGGCTGCAAAAAATATAATCAATCTGATTTCGGTGTTGACCATCTGGTGATGTCCATGTGTAGAGTCTTCTCTTGTGTTGTGGGAAGAGGGTGTTTGCTATGACCAGTGCATTTTCTTGGAAAACTCTATTAGTCTTTTTCCTGCCTCATTCTGCATTCCAAGGCCAAATTTGCCTGTTACAGTTCATGGGGTCGCAAAAAGTTGGACATGACGGAGTGAGTCTCACTTTCTTTCTCTCTGGTTAGAGTGCTTTGGGGTTCCTGGACAAAGGCAGAATATGTATTTACCAATTCACTCTAAAAAGAATCGGTTTTGGAATCATTGGGTCGGTGGGGGGGGGGTCTCACTTAATGGGCACAGAAAAAGAAGACACTGAGAAATGAAGGAGACTGCGTATCACAAGGTTTGTTGGAAGAAATTTACATTTGCATGTGACTGTCTAGGCTGTTATATAGGAAGTGTATGTGCTTGCAAGACAATGCCACTGTCACTTTCAGATACCAACATGCCAGTTTTCTCAGTAAAATGTATGACAAAGCAGTAAAACCATGGGGTAGCATAGCTAAAGTCTCAACAATCACTTTCTGCTTGAGACAGCTTGTTGTCTGAAATCTGCCTGTTTTAATTGTATGAGGCCAGAAAAGATTTTTTTCCTCTATGGATGCAAGTGTCAAGAAATAAATATTTAGCTAATCTTCTTTAAATGAATATTTATGTAAAATCATAAAAACTAAAGAAAAGTATTAGCAAATTAAACCGTACACTATAATACAAAATAAGGTACTGTACTTTAACACAATATTTAAGACATAATAATATTACTTTTTGGCTTCCCTGGTGGCTAAGATGGTAAAGAATCCCTTAATTCAGGAGACATGGGTTTGATCCTTGGTTCAAGAAGATCTCCTGGTGAAAGGTATGACTACCCACGCCAGTATTCCTACCTGGGAAACCCATGGACAGAGGTTATTGGTCCATGGGATCATCCCAGGTGGCTCAGTGGTAAATAATCTGCCTGAAATACAAGAGATGTGAGTTCGACCCCTGGGGTGGGAAGATCTCCTGGAGATGGGGAATGGCAACCTACTCCAGTATTCTTGCCTGGAGAATTCCAGGTAGAAGAACCTGGTGGTCCATAGACTCATAAAAGAGTTGGACATGACTGCGTGACTGTGTGTCTAATGAAAAGTTTTATACAAATTGACTAAGTAATTTCCAGTCTATAAATGCAAAAAAGTTCAATATAAGTTAAATACATTTTAAAAATGAAATGCATTTATTAATCACAAATCAACTTATAAATGTAAATCCAATTAGAATTCTGCAAATTAGACTCAGTGCTTTATGTGCCTGCTTAGTTGTGCCTGACACCTTGCCATCCTTTGGGCTGTAGCCTGCCAGGCTCCCCTGTCTATGGGAATCTCCAGGCAAGAACAGTGGAGTGGATTGCCATCTTCCTCCTGCAGGGGACTTTTCTGACCCAGGGATCAAACCTAAATCTCATGTGTCTCCTGCACTGTAGTTGGATTCTTTACCTGCTGAGCAATCTGCTGCTGACACTAAGTCACTTCAGTCATGTCTGACTGTTTGTAACCCCATGGACTGTAGCCCACCAGGCTCCTCTGTCCATGGGGTTCTCCAGGCAAGAATACTGGAGTAGGTTGCCATTTCCTTCTCCAGGGGATCTTCCCATCCCAGGGATTGAACCTGTGTCTCTTATGTTTTCTGGATTGGCAGGCAGGCTTTTTCCTACTAACACCACCTGGGAAGCCTTGAGCAATCTGGGGAAGCCTCAAATGTTTTATAGGTTCAAAGTAATATAAGTGATCTGAGGATAGAAACATGAGTCATCACAATGTTAGAGTAGTTAAGAGGACAAATTCTGGAATCAAATATCTGGGATTAAATTCTGAAAATGTCAGAGTAAAATTCTGAAAATAAAATGAAATAAAATTTTCTAAGTGTTTGAGATAAGTATACTGGTTAGGAATAGGGAAGGATGATATTTCCCAGCTCCATTTTGGTTAGATTTTAATTCTTTTATTGAATTCTACCTAATGGGTTAAGAGTAGAAATATATATAGCACTTCTAGATCATGAAATCACTTACCATTCCACAATTGCCATCTTGTTCTTCAGAGACCATGGTGGCTATGTATCATAAGACAAAAGAGATCACAATTATCTAATTACAGAAAATTGAAATACACTAATTCAAGGCATAAGCACCAAGGATAGTGGTTCAAGCTTGTTCTCAAAAAAGATTTGAAGAAAAATAGGGTTTGGTTGAGATATGTTACTAAGAAAGGGCTTCTTTGTAGCTCGGAAGGTTATGAAACTGCCTGTGATGTAGGAGATCCAGGTTCAATCCCTGGGTTGGGAAGATTCCCTGGGGAATGGATGGCAACCCACTCCAGTACTTTTGCCTGGAGAATCCCATTGAACAGAGGAAACTGGAAGACTACAGTCCATGGGGCTGCAGAGAGTCAACACAAATGAGCAAATAACACACATGCTACTAAGATTTGGGAAAGGGAATGTTTACTGCAAATTGTTGATATGAATTATGCTACACAGTCTCAAAAACAACAGAAAGATATCTGTTTATTTCCAAGGAAAACCATTCAATATTACAGTAATCCAAGTCATTGCCCTGAAAAATAATGCTGAAGAAGCTGAAGTTGAACTGTTCTATGAAGACTCACAACACCTTCTAGAACTAACACCCAAAAATGCTGTCCCTTTCATTATAGGGGACTGGAATGCAAAAGTAGGAAGTCAAGAAATACCTGGAGTAACTGGCAAATTTGGCCTTGGAGTAGAGAATGAAGCAAGGCAAAGGCTAAAAGAGTTTTCCCAAGAGAATGCACTAATCATAGCAAATAGCCTCTTCCCGCAACACAATAGAAGACTCTACACATGGACATCACCAGATGGTCAATACTGATATCAGATTGATTATAGTTTTGCAGCTAAGATGGAGAAGCTCTATCCAGACAGAAAAAACAAGTGGGGACTGACTGTGGCTCATATCATGAACTCCTTATTGCCAGATTCAGATTTAAATTGAAGAAAGTGGAGAAAACATTCAGGTATGACATGATTCAAATCCTTTACGACTATTCAGTCAAAGTGACAAATAGATTCAAGGGATTAAACCTGATAGGCAGAGTCCCTGAAGTACTATGAACGGAAGTTGAAGACATTGTACAGGAGACAGGGATTAAGACCATCCCCAAGAAAAAGAAATGCAAGGAAGCAAAATGGTTGTCTGAGGAGGCCTTATAAACAGCTATGAAAAGAAGAGAAATGAAAGGCAAAGGAGAAAAGGAAAGATACATCCATTTCAATGCAGAGTTCCAAAGAATAGCAAGGAGAGATAAGAAAGCCTTCCTTAGCAATCAATGCAAAGAAATAGAGGAAAACAATAGAATGGGAAAGACTAGAGATCTTTTCAGGTATATTAGAGATATGAAGGGAATATTTCATGCAAAGATGGGCACAGTGAAAGACACAAATGGTATGGACCTAATAGAAGCAGAAGATACTAAGAAGAGGTGACAAGAATAGATAGAAGAACTGTACAAAAAAGATCTTCATGACCCGGATAATCACGATGGTGTGATCACTCACCCAGAGCCAGACATCCTGGAATGTGAAGTCAAGTGGGCCTTAGAAAGCATCACTACAAACAAAGCTAGTGGAGGTGATGGAATTCCAGTTGAGCTATTTCAAATCCTAAAAGATGATGCTGTGAAAGTGCTCCACTCAATATACCAGCAAATTTGGAAAACTCAGCAGTGGCCACAGGACTGGAAAAGGTCAGTTTTCATTCCAATCTGAAAGAAAGGCAATACCAAAGAATGTCCAAATGAAGTGGAAATTGCTCAGTCGTGTCTGACTCTTTGTGACCCCATGGACTGCAGTGTTCAGGTTCCTCTGTCCCTGGAATTCTCCAGGCAAGAATACTCAAACTGCTGCAAAATTTCTCTCATCTCACACACTAGTAAATAATGCTCACAATTCTGTAACCCAGGCTACAATAGTATGCGAACTGTGAACTTCCAGACGTTCAAGCTGTATTTAGAGAAGGCAGAGGAACCAGAGATCAAATTACCAACATCTGTTGGATCATCAAAACAGCAAGAGAGTTCTAGAAAAACGTCTACTTCTGCTTTATTGACTATGCCAAAGCCTTTGACTGTGAGGATCACAACAAACTGTGGGAAATTTTTTCATGAGATGGGAACGCCAGACCACCTGACCTGCCTCCTGAGAAATCTTTATGCAGGTAAAGAAGCAACAGTCAGAACTGGAAATCAAACAACAAACTGGTTGCAAATAGGGAAAGGAATACATCAAGGCTATGTATTGTCACCCTCCTCATTTAACTTATATGTAGAGTATATCATGAGGAATGCTGGGCTGGTTGAAGCACAATTGGAATCAAGAATTCTGGTAGAAATATCAATAACCTCAGATAAGCAGATGGCACCACCCTTATGGCAGAAAGTGAAGAAGAACTAGAGAGGCTCTTGATGAAAGTGAAAGATGGAGTGAAAAAGTTGGCCTAAAACTCAACATTCAGAAAATGAAGATCATGTCATCTGGTCCCATCACTTCATGTCAAATAGATGGGGAAACAGTGGAAACAGTGACAGACTTTATTTTTTTGGCTCCTAAATCACTGCAGATGGTGATTGTAGCCATAAAATTAAAAGATGCTTACTCCTTGGGAAAAAAAAGTTAAGACCAACCTACACAGAATATTAAAAAGCAGAGATATTACTTTTCCAAAAGTGGTGAGTCCAATCAGGGCTATGGTTTTTCCAGTAGTCATGTATGGATGAGAGAGTTGGACAAAAAAGAAAGCTGAGTGCCAAAGAATTGATGGCTTTGAACTGTGGTGTTGGAGAAGACTCTTGAGAGTCCCTTGGACTGCAAGGATATCCAACCAGTCCATCCTAAAGGTAATCAGCCCTGAATATTCATTGGAAAGACTCATGCTGAAGCTGAAACTCCTATACTTTGGCCATCTGATGGGAAGAACTGACTCATTTGAAAAGACTCTGATGCTGGGAGAGATTGAGGGCAGGAGGAGAAGGGTATGACAGAGGATGAGATGGCTGGATGGCATCACCAACTCGATGGACGTGAGTTTAAGTAAACTCCAGGAGTTGGTGATGTATGGAAAACATGGTACACTGCAGTCCATGGGGTTGCAAAGAATCGGACACCACTGACTGACTGAACTGAACTGAGCTTAATATCACAGATGCCCATAAATATTAATCAGTATCCCCAAAAAATATTTCAAGAGAGAAGTCATTAGAAACTTAAATTTGAATCATTTTACATGAATGCTGAAGAATTGATGCTTTTGAACCGTGGTGTTGGAGAAGACTCTTGAGAGTCCCTTGGACTGCAAGGAGATCCAACCAGTCCATTCTGAAGGAGATCAACCTTGAGATTTCTTTGGAAGGAATGGTGCTAAAGCTGAAACTCCAGTACTTTGGCCACCTCATGTGAAGAGATGACTCATTGGAAAAGACTTTGATGCTGGGAGGGATTGGGGGCAGGAAAAGAAGGGGACGACCGAGGATGAGATGGCTGGATGGCATCACTGACTCGATGGACGTGAATCTGTGTGAACTCCGGGAGTTGGTGATGGACAGGGAGGCCTGGCGTGCTGCAATTCATGGTGTTGCAAAGAGTCGAACACGACTGAGCAACTGAACTGAACTGAACTGAGAAAATAAATGCATCTCTTCTGAAGAAGATAGAGGTCTAAAATCTTTCTTGGAAAATGGGTATTATATTTTGAAATCCCTATTTTTCTTTGCATAAATTTCATTGATAATGTAAAAGTGGCAAAAAAATTATGTCTATGAAGAGAACAAGATAGCAGAAATACAAAGGAAAAATATGGGGTGCATTTGTGGGTTTATATACCGTGTTTCCTTTTGTTTTAACTTAATTATATACTATTTTTCATTATTTTCAAAGATATTTATAATAAATATAGTTTTTCACACATATTTACTGTGTTATCTAATGCCTATGAATGATGAATTTTCTATACACAGTCTATTTTAATACACATCTTTTTTAATAGGAATTTGCTCCAAAGTGATTGATATATTAGGGGATATTTTGAGATTAAAGCTAATTTTACCTTTGCTTGTGTGTGATTTCATCTCCAAAAATCATTGGCAATTATAGAAAATTTCACCCAATAGAACAGATACTTCTAGGAATACACAAAAACAGACAGAGAAACACATATATACAAATACACACAGCATCAAACATCTACTAATTACTGTAGTTTATCATATATGCTGTAAGCCATGCCCATTCACACCTGCTGTTGCAGTTTTCCTTCTGATTTCAGATAACCCTTCCACTATGTCTTCATATTATCTTACAAGCTGTAACTCTTCTGATGCAAACAAATTTTAGGATGTTTCAAGGTAGAATACTACATTGTCATCATGTATTTAACTGTTAACATGTACAAATCTGTGCTCTCATTTCTATTAAGTTATTGTCAACTTTGGGCTTCCCAGATGGTGCTAGTGGTAAAGAACACTCCTGGCAATGCAGGACATTAAGAGACTTGGGTTCAATCCCAGGGTCTGGAAGATCCCTGGCAGAAGGCAAGGCAACCCACTCTAGTATTTTTGCCTGCAAAATCCCTATGGACAGAGGAGCCTGTCAGGCTACAGTCATTAGGGTGATGAAGAGTCAAACATGACTAAAGCAATTTAGTATATGCACACACTGTCAATTTTGTGTGTGTGTCTTTGAAAATATTTTGGGGATTTTGCCCCAACCTTATTCTTCCCTACCTCAGTTATGCATAGTGAGGTAACCTTTAGGAGTATGTAACATAACTGACTATAAATATAACTGACTTCATCTCTCCAAATGATGTAGAAAAAATGAAAAGCATCATTTAGCCTGGCAATATGGGTTCAGTTAAGAGATTTCTAATGCAATATGAAACAGTGATGAGAATAAGATAATACTTCTTACCTTGAAATATTTGCTGATAATATCTGTGGTTCCAGAGCTGACTGTGTTTTCATGACTCCTTCCCCAGTACTCTCAGTTTCTGAAGTTTGTTATCATTTTAAAAAGCCACAGAAATTTTTTTTTTCATAATTTGCTGTTAAGAAGATTGCCTGATGGACATATACTTCCCTGTAGTCTCCATATTCAATTCATAATATATACATGCGGCTTTCCCAGTGGCTCAGTGGTAAAATAATCTGCCTGCAATGCAGGAGATGCTAATGGAGCCACAGGTTGGATCCGTGAGTTGGGAAGATTCCCTGGAGAAGGAAATGGTTACCCATTCCAGTATTCTTGCTTGGAGAATTCCATGGACAGAAGAGCCTGGTAGCTACAAGTCTATGAGCTTGAAAAAGAGTCAATCATGACTTAGTGACTTAACACATACTCTTACCTCTTTTGAAAATAGTTACCCCTACCATATTTTGAAATACAGCACATTCTGATGTTGAAGAGAATTCAACATGTGAACTTGGATGGAAGGGGGCAAAATGCAACCCAAAACACTATATCACAAAATGATATTAATTATAGCTATTATTAATCAAAATAAAATGGGCATACACTTTGCCAAGGAGGTCAGTTAAATAATTCACAGTTTTCATTTATTTATAAAATTTAGATAGCTAACCCAAAGCAGACTGTGTGTGTCCCGGGTCACATACATTGCTGCTGCTGTGCTAAGTCACTCAGTCATGTCTGGCTCTGTGGGACCCAAGAGGCTCCGCTGTCTCTGGGATTCTCCAGGCAAGAACACTGGAGTGGGTTGCCATTTCCTTCTCTAATGCATGAAAGTGAAAAGTGAAAGTGAAGTCGTGTCTGACTCTTCGTGACCCCATGGACTGCAGCCTACCAGGCGCCTCCATCCCTGGAATTTTCCAGGCAAGAGGACTGGAGCGGGTTGCCATTGCTTTCTCCAGTTACATACATTACAGAATGTTTACCTTTGATGTTTATAAAGCTGTTATCTAACTTCATAAAATGATTTTGGTTATCTATTTCTTTTACTATATAACCACAAAAAGCACCATAGTATGCATTCCTTGAAGGGTTTTTCTTCAAATACTATGAAATTTCTCTCTTGTTTTCTAAATTTAAATGTTGCTTTAGGAACACATGAGGCCCAAAAATGCATTCTGTCCTTTCAGAGAATTGCCTATTTTGTGCAACAAAAAATATATTTTCTTAACTTTAACATTTACCAAGTATATTTATATATTTTAAATGATTTAAATGTTTCAATTTTTGGTAAAATAATGTTGCACATTATATTCACTTGTTTAAGGAAAATTTTTATTAATAAATTATATCAAACTATTTTTGTATGTTATTTTTGTTATTAATTATGTTTGTATCAAATTTTATGTTAGCTGAATAGTTATCATTTTCCCTAATAATTTTATTTATTTCTTTTCTATTTTGTATCAAATTCTGAAACATATTCTTCACTCCCATGAATTTATTTCTAGTGAAGTCTCTTCTGTTTCTGTAACATGTGACATTAATTTTGTTGAAGTCAATAATTAAAATTCATATACTGTGGTGTTAGAAAAGACTCTTGAGAGTCCCTTGGACTGCAAGGAGACCCAACCAGTCCATCCTAAAGGAAATCAATCCTGAATATTCACTGGAAGGACTAATGCTGTAGGTGAAACCCCAAAACTTTGGCCACCTGATGGGAAGAACTGACTGATTTGAAAAGACCTTGATGCTGGGAAAGATTGAAGGCAGGAGGAGAAGGGGGTGACAGAGGATGAGATGGTTGTAGGGCATCACCAACTCAATGGACATGAGTTTGACTAGGCTCTGGGAATTGGTGATCTACAGGGAGGCCTAGCATGCTTCAGTCCATGGGGTTGCAAAGAGTCAGACAGGACTGAGCTACTGAACTGAACTTTCTATTTCTTTATATATATATATTTAGGCCATGATAGGTCTTACTTGCAGTACCCAGGATCTTTAGTCTTCCGTGCTTGATTTCCGTTGATATTAGTTGCAGCATATGAAATTTAGTTCTCTAACCTGGGATTGAATCCATGTCCCCTGAACTGGGAGCATGGAGTTTTAGCCACTGGACTACCAAGGATATCTCTCTATTTCTTTAACTAAATCTTTTCAGTGCATTTTCATATAATGTATTCTCATTCATATTTAATCCTCTTTTCTTATTTATATATTTCTAAAATTATTCTATTTTCTTTATAAAAAGTTGTGATTATTCTCATGAAATTTTGTTTAAGATCATGAAAATTGTTCCTGTTGTACAACCTTCATATAGCATTTTTCTTGATTTTTCATTTCATTTTCTTTGTAGCATTTATCATGGATGTATTTTCTGATCAATAGTAATATTGAAATAGGAATAGATCTATCTGTATCTTTATTTACTCAACAAAAGCTTTTATGCTTGAGGCAGTATCCTGGAGGGAGGAGGGTAAACGATAACCACTGTTTAGTTTTGTATATATTTTTGTGCTAAGTTACCTCCCATTCTGTGAGGCTTCTATCAATGTGCATGAGTTTATATTCTAGGTGGGAAATCATGATGACAAACTGCAGATAGAGTGCTCTTTTTGGTGATTTACAGTGTATGCATTACTCTTCAACTGGCTTTGGAAGCAATTATGAGTCTTTGACATGTGATCTCTTTTCTCCTTTGATCTCACTTCAGACTTTTCTTTTCTTTTTTTTTTTTGGTGGTGGGTGATACTGTTGTCTATGATGTGGTAATGGGTCAAACCAGGAAAATTTCTCCTCTTTTCTATGCCCCATTCATGTCTGTAAACCTATAAATCATCATCATTCAGTGTTTTTTTTTCTCTCCATTTCAAATCATTTCACTTAGCTTTATTCTGTTTATACCAAATTTATTTGCTGTTTTATTACTTTGTATTTTTTATAGTTGTATCATTTATAATTTATTATAATAAGGGTATTTTTCTACTTTTGTATTATCTGTTTTCAAAAAATACAGAAAAACAATTAAAATAGATTTTTCTACCTTTAAAAAATTGAATATTATAAATTTAGCAATCATCTCACACACTAGTAAAGTAATGTTTAATATTCTCTAAGCCAAGCTTCAGCAATACGTGAACCGTGAACTTCCAGATGTTCAAGTTGGTTTTAGAAAAGGAAGAGGAACCAGAGGTCAAATTGCCAACATCTGCTGTATCATCGAAAAAGCAAGAGAGTTCCAGAAAAAAGATCTACTTCTGCTTTAGAGACTATGCCAAAGCCTTTGACTGTGTGGATCACAATAACCTGGAAAATTCTGAAAGAGATGGGAATACCAGACCATTTGACCTCCCTTTTGAGAAATCTGTATGCAGGTCAGGAAGCAACAGTTAGAACTGTACATGGAACAACAGACTGGTTCCAAATAGGAAAAAGAGTACATCAAGGCTGTATATTGTCACCCTGCTTATTTACCTCATATGCAGAGTACATCATGAGAAACACTGGGCTGGAAGAAGCACAAGCTAGAACCAAGAATGCTGGGAGAAATATCAATAACCTCAGATAAGCAGATGACACCACCATTATGGCAGAAAGAGAAGAACTAAAGAGCCTCTTGATGAAAGTGAAAGAGGAGAGTGAAAACATTGGCTTAAAGCTCAGCATTCAGAAAACTACGATCATGGCACCCGGTCCCATCACTTCATGGGAAATAGATGGGAAAACAGTGGAAACAGCGGCTGGCTTTATTTTTCTGGGCTCCAAAATCACTACAGTTGGTGATTGCAGCCATGAAATCAAAAGATGCTTACTACTTGGAAGGAAGGTTATAACCAACCCAGACTGCCTATTAAAAAGTAGAGACATTACTTCGTCAACAAAGCCCATCTAGTCAAGGCTATGGTTTTTCCAGTGGTCATGTATGGCTGTGAGAGTTGGACTATAAAGAAAGCTGAGCACTGAAGAATTGATGCTTTTGAACTGTGGTGTTGGAGAGTCCCTTCGACTGTAAGGACATCCAACCAGTCCATCCTAAAGGATATCAGTCCTGAGTGTTCATTGGAAGGACTGATGCTGAAGCTGAAATTCCAATACTTTGGCCACCTGATGTGAAGAGCTGACTCATTGGAAAAGACCCTGATGCTGGGAAAGATTGAAGGCAGGAGGAGAAGAGGACGACAAAGGATGAGAGGTTGGATGGCATCACCAATTCAATGGACATGGTTTTGGATGGACTCAGGGAGTTGGCATGCTTCAGTTCATGGGGTCACAAAGAGTCAGACATGACTGAGAGACTGAACTAAACTGAAAGTCTTATTTTAAATAACTGAAAACTGTATTCTTATCCATCAGGTGCATTTTTTGGATGAGATAATATCTATCTTTATAAAATATCAAATTATGCAATATTAATTCCTATATATGTATGCATACATTTAATGTCTTCCAATTTTCCCATTTACTCCTTAAAATTCAATAAAGTTGTGTGCACATATCTTATAAGTAATATCTCAAAGGTACTCTATTTTTCGCAGGATATGTCCTATGTAACCTCTTTCCTCCTGTAGTTTCTTATTGTGGAAAGAAACTATGAATGTTAGATCTTTGTAAATTAGATGTATAGAAATGTTTTTCTTATTATATTCAGTAATATAAGTAAGCTAGCACTAAAGTAATAGTAATTACTTTAAAAAGTGCCACTAACCCATAACTTATTTGATTTAGTTGTTTTTATTTACTAATTATTCATTGTTGTTTTTGGTGTTCAGTCACCAGTCATGTCTGTCTCTGCGACCCCATGGACTGCAGCATGGCTGACCTCTCTGTCTCTCAACATCTCCCAGAGTTTGCCCAAATTCATATCCACTGTATCAGTGATGTCATTCAGCCATTTCATGCTCTGACACTCTCTTCTCCTTCTGCCCACAATCTTTCCTACCATCAGGGAATTTTCCAATGAGTCAGCTGTTTGCATCAGATGACCAAAATAATGGCGCTCCAACTTCATCATCGGAACTTCCAACGAGTATTCAGGGTTGACCTCCTTTAAGACTGACTGGTTTGATCTCCTTACTAGCCAAGGAACTCTCAGGAGTCTTCTCCAGCACCTCAGTTAGTGGCTCTGACATATAATGAGCTTCGCTTGTGGCACAGTGGAAAAGAATCGTCCTGTAAATGCAGGAGATTTGGGAGACATGGGTTCAATCCTTGCATCAAGAAGATGCATTGGAAGAGTACGTGACAACCCACTGCAGTATTCTTGCCTGGAGAATCCCATGAACAGAGGAGCCTAGGTGACAACAGTCCATGGGATTTCAGAGTCAGACATGAATGAGCAGAAGCTTTGACATATATAGCGCTTGTTTGATAACCAGCACACGATTCCCTTGTTCTCAAGTCTTTGAAGTTTCATCTAATCAGGGAAATAGATTTTCTGGAAATTTTATGAATCTTCAGAAGTTATTATAATGGTGATTAGAAGAACTCACTTCCTATTCCTCCTAGATTTCTTTCTCTGAGGAAACATCCACACAGTAATTACAGGCAACAGTTATTGCAGGCCAGGTCCACTTTGAAAGCTGGCACACTCTATTATGTGTGCAGAGAAGTCCCATAAAAAGTGCTGCAACTACAGGGTACAAAAGCCATTCTCTCAACACACTTCTCCCATCAGAGATTGCTGAGACAGAAGACACATAGATAGCCTCACTTTTTTTTTTCCTATGTGTTTGTATTTTTTTTTCTAATTTTAAATGTTTTAAAATAAATTTAAAAGCACTAACAAAAATGGAAAGACAATTACAGTAGGCATCTATATCCTTGCTATTCACATCCAAGCAGTTCAACGTTTTGACCGTGTTTTTGATTCTATTTCCTGTCTTTTCAACTGTGCTGTTTTACTTTAAAGTAAGTCTCTTACTTTTTTTTTTCCCCTATAAATGTCTCAGTTTGAATGTCTAATTGATAAGGGATTTAATTTATAAAACCACATGACATTTATCATGTACCAGTGGGTAAATTATGTAATTTCTCCATGATACTCTGTTTCTCATCTAATTTGCATCACTGTTATTCCATCTAGTTTCTTACAACAAATATCTATTTTTCTTTCCCTTCAGTATTGTTTTCTCTAATATGTATCTTAAATGGTATTTTCTCTGGTCTTTTGTAAAGCAAACCTGATCACATCACTCCCAAGTTTAAAAACTTCTAAGAGTGATCTATTACTTTCTGAATAATATTCAGATTTCTTAATAAAATATTCCATTTATTTCCTAATACAAATCTGATATATGGAATATCATATTCCACAATATTCCTCATATGGTCCTTTATAGATTGGCTGCTAATTATTTTTCCAGCCTCATCTTATAACTGATTCAATGTAATGGCCACATAGTCAGTATTTTATTTGATCTTAACCAATGGGTGTTTATATACACCATTTCTTTGATGAAATAATCATTGCCTATTCTTTGGTTTAACTTTATGATTAATTTACATATTTTTTGATGTGTTAATTGATCTCCCAAGTCTTGGCTATCCATTCTTTCTAAATGTTTACCTAACATACTATAATTTACTACACTGAGGAGCAAGTTCCTGAGCACTTGTCTCTATTATTATTGATTTATCTTTCGACACTTTAGCTAAGCTACTCAATCCATAGATTTGGTTGCTGTTCTGTCCTGTGCTTAGTCTCTCAGTCTTGGTCAACTCTTTGTGACCCCATAGACTGTAGCCTGTCAGACTCCTCTGCCTTGGGATTCTCCAGGCAAGAATACTGGAGTGAGTTGCCATGCCCTCCTCCAGGGGATCTTCCCAACCCAGGTCTACTGCACTGAAGGCAGATTCTTTACCAGCTGAGCTACCAGGGAAGCCCAGATTTGGTTGATCATACTGCAAAACAATTTGAATGTGTTCACTTCTCTGCATAACCACTGTTTCTAACCTAACCTAGTCACCACATGCTATAGCTTAACTACTAGTCTCTGCTTCATTTTTTACTAATTCTAAAAATATTATCTACAATATGATTTTTTAAATATCAAGTGAAATTTGCTATTGGACTATTTTAAAAATACATGATGATGATTGGTCTTTGAATAAATTATTTTCCCCTGTGTGATCTATATGGTATAGTCCTTGCCCCCTCTTTCTACTTTATCATTTTATGTCACTGCTCCTTTCAAAGTGCTCAAGCCACACACATTTTATATTTTCCTAGAAAATGTTGATTTTTTTTTTTTTTGGTCCATCTAAGGGAATTTCAAATTCTGCTTCTCTCTAGAAGGTTCTTCCAACAATTTATGTAGGGATGGCTCCATCATATGCTTTATGTTAAAAGCTTTGATCAGGGATACCTTCCTTGAATTCTTCCATTTTCTCATTATCATTTAATGTCTGTGACTTATTAAATTAGTAGACTAAAGAGCAGTTGAAACTTGAATGATGCAGGAGTTGGGCACTGACTCCCTACACCCTCAAAAAATCCATGTATAATTTATGGTGAGCCCTCTCATATCCGTGATTTCATTTCCATCAATTCAGCTAAGAGCAATCACAAGTAGTATGATACTATGTATATAATATGCATTTATTGAAAAAAAATCATTTGAAAGTGGACCTGTATAGTTCAAACCCATGTTCTTCAAGGGTCAATTGTATAACCATTTTTCCTTCATTGTTTGTGAATATTCTAACAATTCTTAAAAAGAAGTAGTCCTTTTTACTGGAGGTATCTATCGGTCACAATTCTTTAGAAAAACGGAAACAATAGGGTGTATGCTTATACAAAGTTATTTATTATAAGCAATTGGGTTCATATAGTTATAGAAAATAGCATGTCCAAAATCTACAGTGTAAGCTAGTAAGCTGGAGACCCAGAGTAGCTGATGTTCCAACTCAAGTCTGAAAGCTATCTGCAGAAGAATTCTCTTTTATTCAAAAGTGGATCAGTCATTTAGTTCCACCAGACCTCCAACTGATTGGATGAGGCCCTAAGGAGACCAGTTTGTTTACTTAGATCCCACCAATTTATATGCTAATCTCATTCAAAAACACCCTCACTTAAATGCTTAGAATAATGTTTGCCCAACAATTTGGGCATCATGACTCAGCCAAATTGATACATAAAATTAACCATGAGAGGGTCCAAGTTCCATAGCTATGTATAAAATATTCTCTATCTATTATGATTATGTGGTTTAGACCTACTCAATCCTACCTTTTCCTTCACTTTTTGTATTTAGATTGAGAGAGGTATATTGATGACATCTATTGATACTATTTTTTCTCCCTTACATCTCTTAGATTTAGATTTATGAAAATTAGAGTTGTACTGTTTTCAAGATGAATAATTAATAATGTACACTCTATAATAACATACATTCTTCATTGTTATTTGTAGATTGTATCATTAAAAAAAAGATTTTTGCCTCATTTATTGTATTATTCTAGTTTTAACCTTCTAAACATCTCTAACTGTTACTTTCATTTAGAATTATTTTAGATTTTGCTTTGATAGTCAATATGAAAATATTTTTGATCAATGAGTTGAAACTACTTATAGTTATTTTGTCAACATTAATAATTTTTAACCTCAGTTCCATAATTTAATTTTGTTCTTTTTTTGACTGTGTTGTACAGCTTGCAGAATCAGAGTTCCCAACCAGGGATTGAACCTGGGCCCTAGTAGTGGAAGTGCAGACTCCTAATCACTGGAAGCCAGGGAATTCCTTGTGCTGCTCTTTCTTTAAAATATATTCTGTTTTTAGAGAAGGTTTGGATATTTTTCTAGTGGTTGTTGCTATTGTTCTATACATAAGCCCTCCCTAGTTGTTTAAGACCGCATGAACTGTAGCCCGCCAGGCTTCCCTGTCCTTATTATCTCCCAGAGTTGACTCAAACTCATGTCCATTGAGTCTGTAATACTAGCCAATCATCTTATCCTACGTTGCCCTCTTCTCTTTCTGTCTTCCATCTTTCCCAGCATCAGAGATTTTTCAGTGAGTCCACTCTTCGCATCAGGTGGCCAAACTATTGGAGCTTCAGTTTCAGCATCAGTCTTTCCTATGAATATTTAGAGTTGCTTTCCTTTAGGACTGATTAATTTGATCTCCTTACAGTCCAAGGGACTCTCAGAAGTCTTCTCCAGCACTACAATTTAAAAGCATCATTCTTTGGAGGTCAGCCTTCTTTATAGTCAGATTCTCACATCCACAGCTTTAACTCTGGCAGTTCTGGGTTCACATAATGCTGAAGCCTAGCTTCAGGGATTTTGAGCATAATCTTGCTAGCATCTGAAATGAGTGCAATTGTACCATAGTTTGAACATTCTTGGGCTTTCCTGGTGGCTCAAACTGTAAAGAATCCACCTGCAATGCAGGAGACCTTGCTTCGATCCCTGGGTTGGGAAGATACCCTGGAGAAAGGCATGGTAACCCACTTCAGTATTCTTGCTGGGGAATCCCCATGGACAGAGGAGCCTAGCAGGGTTGCAAAGAGACATACATAACTGAGCCACTAAGCACAGCACACTGAACCTTCTTTGGCATTGCCCTTCTTTGAGATTGGAATAAAAACTGACATTTTCCAGTCCAATGGCCACTGCTAAGTTTTCTAAATGTACTGTCATGTTGCCTGCAACTCTTAAAACAGCATCACCTTTTAGGATTTGAAATAGCTCAGCTTGAATTCCATCACTTCCACTAGCTTTGTTTGTAGTAATGCTTCCTAAGACCCACTTGATTTCCCACTTCAGGATGTCTGACTCTAGGTGAGTGATCACACTATCCTAGTTATCTGGTCATTTTGACCTTTCTTGTGTAGCTCTTATATGTATTCTTGGCACTTCTTCTTAACCTCTTTTGCTTCTGTTAGATTTTTGCCATTTCTGGCCTTTATTGTGCCCATCTTCGGTTACATATATACTAAAGTGAAAGTGTTACTCACCCAGTCACCTCCAACTCTGTGACTCTATGGACTGTAGCCTGCTGACTTCCTCTGTCCATGGAATTCTCCAGGCAAAAATACTGGAGTGAGTTACCATTCCTTCTCCAACATTTATACTAACACTTCTGTAAATTATTCCTATTCCCCTTTGTTACTCTAAATAATGTTTCCATTTTCCAGTAACTTTTCCTTTATCCTCTCTTTTTTTTTTTAATGCATAATCTGGTTTATATCTGAAAGTGAAAATGTTAGTAGCTTAGTCGTGCCTGAATTTTTGCAACCCCATGGACTGTAGACTGCCAGGATTCTGTGTCCATGGATTCTCCAGGCAAGGATATTGGAGTGGGTAACCACTCCCTTCTCTAGGGAATATTCCTGTCCGAGGGTCTCCTGTTTTGCAGGCAGGTTCTTTATTATTTGAGCCACCAGGGAAGCCCCATTTATTCATAATTATAAGGCTTTTTAAAGAGCTTTATCTATTTTGACATACTCTTCATTCTTCTCTCGCAGGTTTTGATAGTTGTACTGGTTCTACCTTGTCTGAGAAAGCATCTGATCTTTTCTTTCTAGCTATTTCTTATTGCAGAAAGAAATATATATGTGGAGATCACCTAAATTCTTTATGTTAACAGTATTTCTATTCATTGTATTTAGTTGAAGTCTTTTGATAATTGACTTTTTTAGAATGTCTCAATAAAAGAAATGTTCTAAGCGGCTTTATGCTGTTAAAAGCATATCAAAGGATTTTAAATGTGAAAATGAGTGTGTTTAGGCATATCCTTGGTTCACAATCCCTGATAAAAATATTTTCTGTACACTTACTTTCTTTTTCATTCCTGATAACTTTTCTCCTTGCCTGGGAGTTAGATAATGAGAAAATTTCTCTAAATACTTGCTTCCTTTTCTGTTATGCCTTCCAAATGCTTGCACTTAATCTCACACATATGAAGAAACATTGCTGAGCTCTTAAGAGTTTTTCCACTGAAGGTGTGCAAGAGTGATATCCATTCATTTTCCCAACTTATGCACAATCCAACCAAATATTTCATACATATTCTATACATATATATTCTGTGAGTGCATGCACACTCACAGATATACATTTGTGTGTGCCTGTGTATGAGAAAGAGAGTTAGAGAGCAAAAGAGAGAGATTACTACCTGAAAATAGATTAAAAAATGGCATTGGTTCTTTTGGGTTTACATTAAACAGTGCATCCTATAAGGGACCCATCATTGCATATACATGATGAACACACTAAAACATATTAAGTATTATAAAACAAAAAAGTCAGAAAATTAGAAAACTGTTCTGATTAACCATTGAAGAGGAAGCCCTAGCTTTATGCTTAGACGACTGGGAGAAGGTTAATAATCAAACAATAAAAGACATAGAGAAACTGTACAGTGCACTAGAGGCCAAGGGGAAGGAGAACTTCCCCAAACCATCTGTTTAAGGGCATTTAGTACCACAGAGAGTTTTGGCCCTTTCCCCTCACTTACTAACTTTCCATACAACACTCAGAGGAGTCCTTTTGTAATGTATATAAGAATATGGATCTCTTGTGCTTAATCTACAAATAAGTTTCTCATCGCACTCAAAACAGAATCCAATTTTCTTCCTTCAATCTCTTCTTGAAAGTGAAAGTGGAGAGAGAAAGATTTGGCTTAAAGCTCAACATTCAGAAAATGAAGATCATGGCATCAGGCCCCATCACTTCATGGGAAATAGATGGGTAAACAGTGGAAACACTGTCAGACTTTATTTTCTGGGGCTCCAAAATTACTGCAGATGGTGATTGCAGCCATGAAATTAAAAGTTGCTTACTTCTTGGAAGAAAAGTTATGACCAACCTAGATAGCATATTCAAAAGCAGAGACATTACTTTGCCAACAATGGCACATCTAGTCAAGGCTACGGTTTTTCCTGGGGTCATGTATGGATATGAGAGTTGAACTGTGAAGAAAGCTGAGCACCGAAGAATTGATGCTTTTGAACTGTGGTGTTGGAGAAGACTCTTGAGAGTCCCTTGGACTGCAAGGAGATCCAACCAGTCCATTCTGAAGGAGATCAGCCCTGGGATTTCTTTGGAAGTAATGATGCTGAAGCTTCAACTCCAGTATTTTGGCCACCTCATGCAAAGAGTTGACTCACTGGAAAAGTCTCTGATGCTGGGAGGGATTGGGGGCAGGAGGAGAAAGGGACGACAGAGGGTGAGATGGCTGGATGGCATCACTGACTTGACGGATGTGAGTCTGAGTGAACTCCGGCAGTTGGTGATGGACAGGGAGGCCTGGAGTGCTGCGATTCATGCGGTCGCAAAGAGTCAGACATGACTGAGAGACTGAACTTAACTGAACAGAACTGAACGTGGTCTCCACAGAGAAGGGGATGGCAACCTACTTCTTTACTCTTGCCTGGAAAATCCTATGGACGGAGGAGCCTGGTAGGCTACAGTCCATGCGGTCACGAAGAATAGGACACAATTGAGCGACTTCAGTTTCACTTTTCATTTTCATACATTGGAGAAGGAAATGGCAACCCACTCCAGTGTTCTTGCCTGGAGAATCCGAGGAACGGGGAGCCTGGTGGGCTGCCACCTATGGGGTCCCACAGAGTCAAACACGACTAAAGCAACTTAGCAGCAGCAGCAGCAGCAGCAGCAGCAGCAGCAGCAGCAGCAGCAACCTGGTCTCATCACCTAGCACTCTCTCCTGACCATATTATGTTTGCTCCTCTGTAAGATTGCCAGGAGAATATCAATAACCTCAGATATACAGATGGTACAATTCTTGTGGCAGAAAGTGAAGAGGAGCTAAAGAGCCTCTTGATGAAAGTGAAAGAGGAGAGTGAAAAAGTTGGCTTAATGCTCAATATTCAGAAAACTAAGATAATGTCATCTTTTCCCATCACTTCAGGGGAAGTAGATGGGGAAACAGTGGAAACAGTGTCAGACTTTATTTTTGGGGCTCCAAAATCACTGCAGATGGTGATTGCAGCCATGAAATTAAAAGACACATACTCCTTGGAAGGAAAGTTATGACCAACCTAGATAGCATATTCAAAAGCAGAGACATTACTTTGCCAAAAATGGTCCATCTATTCAAGGCTATGGTTTTTCCAGTGGTCATGTATGGATGTGAGAGTTGGACTGTGAAGAGAGCTGAGTGACAAAGAACTGATGCTTTTGAACTGTGGTGTTGGAGAAGACTCTTGAGAGTCTCTTGGACTGCAAGGAGATCCAATCAGTCCATTCTAAAGGAGATGAGTCCTGGGTGTTCATTGGAAAGACTGATGCTAAAGCTGAAACTACAATACTTTGGCCACCTCATGAGAAGAGTTGACTCGTTGGAAAAGACTCTGATGCTGGGAAAGATTGAGATCAGGAGGAAAAATGGACGATAGAGGATGAGATGGCTGGATGGCATCACTGACTCGATGGATATGAGTTCAAGTAAACTCCAGGAGTTGGTGATGGACAGGGAGGCTTGGCATGCTGCAATTCATGGGGTCGCAAAGAGTTGGACATGACTGAGCTACTGAACTGAACTGAAGTACCTTGAAGAGATCAAGATTGCTTTTATGAACTGTCCCCTTTCCTGCAGATTTTGGCTGAAAAGTTGCCGTATAAGAGAACCTTTCTTATCTCTCTATCCTTAAGACCACCCTAAATTCCTCTATTCACTTGTCAGGGTTTGTTCATCCTCAGTGCTTTTTCATTTTTTACAGTAGATCCTTTTTAATTATCTACTTTTAAAAAAAATTTAAATGTATTTATTTTAATTGGAGGCTAATTACTTTGCCATATCATATTGGTTTTGCCAATATGAATCCACTACTGGTGTACACGTGTTCCCAATCCTGAACCCTCCTCCCACCTCCCTCCCCATACCATCCCTCTGGGCATCCCAGTACACCAGCCCCAAGCTCCTGTATCCTGCATCGAACCTGGACTGGTGATTCGTTTCTTATATAATATTATGCATGTTTCAATACCATTCTCCCAAATCATCCCACCCTCGCCCTCTCCCACAGAGTCCAAAAGACTGTTCTATACATCTATGTCTCTTTTGCTGTCTCACATACAAGGTTATTGTTACCATCTTTCTAAATTCCATATATGTGTGTTAGTATACTGTATTGGTGTTTTGCTTTCTGGCTTACTTCACTCTGTATACCGGCACCAGTTTCATCCACCTCATTAGAACTGATTCAAATGTTTTCTTTTTAATGGCTGAGTAATACAAATATATCAGTGTGTAAATGTCAATCCTAAACTCCCAATCTATCCCTTCCCCTACCCATCCCCCATCTCCCTATAACTATAAATTATGACTCTGTTTCTGTTTTTTAATTTTACTCGTGTCTTTTTTTTTCTTCTGCATATGTTGTTCAGTCACTCAGTTGTTTCAGGCTCTTTGCAACCCCATGGATTGCAGCAAGCCAGGCTTCCCTGTACTTTACCATCTCCTGGAGCTTGCTCTAACTCAGGTCCATTCATTCATTACTGCCATTAAACCATCTCATCCTCTGTCATCCCTTTCTCCTCCTTGATATTATATGATATTTGTCTTTCTCTCTCTATCTTACTCCACTTAGTAAGAAAATTATGATAATCTCCAGGTCCCTCCATGCAGCTGCAAATGACATAATCCCATTCTTTTTAATGGCTAATATTCCATTGCATATATGTACCACATCTTCTTTACCCATTCTTCTGTCAATGGATGCATAGGTTCTTGCATATCTTTTCTATTGTAGTTAATTGGAGGTGCATATATCCTTTTATTTAATAACCTTTTGAAACATGTTTTCCTCTTGCTATATGCCTAGGAGTGGGATTGCTAGATCACATTGTAGCTCTGTTTTTAATGTTTTAAAGAACCTCCATACTAGGCTTTTTATCATATGAAAAATCATTTATCTTTCCAGTTGTTGAAGTTCTGTCCACCTCATTTAAATGTTAGCTTTCTAAGGTAAATAGGCAATCTCTCTTGTTCGACTTTGTTTTACCAGTTTGTTGTTGTTGTTCAGTCATTAAATCATGTGAGACTCTTGGTGACCCTAGGGACTGCAGCACACCAGGCTCATCCCTCCTCCACTGTCTCATGGAGTTTCACCAGTACTGTTAACTAATGTTTGCTGAACACATCAATAGATGATGATGCCCTTCTGTATTTTCATCTCTGTAATAGTACATTTAAAACAACAATTTTAATTTGGTGATAAGCAATAAGACACATTCCTAAGAGAGTATGGGAGTAATTGGGTTGGCAAGTGGTTGACTTTTGAATCAATATTTTTTGCGTAATAACTGTAGTTCACTGGCAAAAAGAGGGAATGTTAATTAGCAAACCATTATAGATAAAATCTTGTTAAATGTATTTGACTGAGGAAGAGATTGATTCACTGCAGATTAAATTTTGATAGATCAAGAGCAAGATATCCAGAGACTAATTGGTCAAATAGCATGTTTATAAAAGCTATAAAGTAATGTGAGTGGAAAGAATAAAGATTCGATATAGGTTAAACAATATAGACATTTTGCAATGTAAAATAAGCCAGCAAAGTGTAAAAATACTTTTGAATTATCTTTTATTTTTAGCATAGGCATTTCACATTTTCTTAGCAGAACAGATTGAATCACTCAGTATTCACATAATTTTCTCTGATATTTATACTTTCTATTGTATTGATTGTTGGGCTGAGAAAGCTCCATAACTTACTCCTCCCCACAAACACACACCCATAAATGTGACCTGCCTGTTTCCAATATCCTTTGCTACCTGATTCTCAGAAATCTAACTTGCTTCAAACTTTGTGAACCCATGCTCTCCCTCTCATTTTCTATATGTGTGAAAAAGTTAATTAAGCTGCTGTGTTGTCAAATGCCGAATTTGACACTGGCTGAGTGAGGATCTTCTGAGACACTATTAATAATAAACAAGGGGTCAATTGCTGTATCAGCTCCTATCTCCCTTAGTAATAGCTTATTTCTTAAATGGGGATGGAGAGAGGTCAGTTCCATATAAATTAAGGAAGTATAAGCGGAGCCATAACTGAATTTAAATATATAAATCTTATGCAATAATGGCTTTGGCTTCTGCTGGTTAAGTCTTTATCATTTTAATAAGAGTAAGGTTAAAATTAATGAAAAGCACAAAATGGCTCCAGAAGCATTTGGTAATATAGCAGGATAGAACTCTCCTAATAGCAATGATTATTCTTTATTTGTTCTAAGTCAGACTGGATTATAAAAAGTGGATTCTATTTAATGCTATTAATTTTTCCTGGTTATTAGTAATTAAGTTGATTTATAAAATCAATCTAAATTTCTTTTTTCACTTTTATTACTATTTTTTAAAAAATATTATGATTACTTTGTTCATAATTAGTTGAACATCAAAACTGTTAATTATTTCTCTGAGAAAAATTCTTTAAGTACTCTATTTTTAATATTTCAACTAAACACAGTGCTAATTTATAAAGTGTTCCTTTTTATTCAAGAGTGGTGCCTTGCAAAATAGAATGATCAATTATGATATTATCAACCATACAGTTCTAATTATGATTTATTAATATGATCTAGAAATTGGCCATTATTCTGTCAGACAATTAAGAAGCACTTACAGATTGTAGTATATAAGACAAAGCATTGTTTATTTGTTCTTTTTTCAAAGGATGAATATCTAAATAAAAATATTCTCAGGAAAGGGCAGAGAATTAGAAATGGATAATGAACAACCCAACCAACTGAAAAGCTAACAGACATGCCATATATAAAATTGAATGGTTTTGGTGAATTTTCTGAGGTTTGGATAGATCTCAGATTTATTATAAGTGATAGAAGTATATGATTGTATTTAAGCAACTTAGGTAGGTCAGTGAGACATATTCCTTAGAGCAATTCCACTGAACTCCTCACCTTCAAAGTTCACCTGTGTCAGGATTGATCCAGAAGTTCATATGCAAAGAACATTTGTACATAATTTATCCGAGATAACAACTTGAAAGTAGTATGACAACAAATCTACACAACCCTATACCTTCAAGAATGTCCAGTATTTTTCTTCATTTCACCTGAATATATTCCTTTTAAAGGTTTCATACATAATTCCTAAGAAACTCAACTCCACAGGTATGGCTTCAGTTCGGTTCAGTCAGTCAGTTCAGTTCAGTGACTCAGTTCAGTCACTCAGTTGTGTCTGACTCTTTGCAACCCCATGAATTGCAGCACACCAGGCCTCCCTGTCCATTACCAGCTCCCAGAGTTCACTCAAACTCATGTCCATCAAGTCAGTGATGCCATCCATCCATCTCATTCTATGTCATCCCCTTCTCCTCCTGCCCCCAATCCCTCCCAGCATAAGAGTCTTTTCCAGTGAGTCAACTCTTTGCATGAAGTGGCCAAAGTACTAGAGTTTCATCTTTAGCATCTTTCCTTCCAAAGAACACACAGGACTAATCTCCTTCAGAATGGACTGGTTGGATCTCCTTGCAGTCCAAGGGACTCAAGAGTCTTCTCTAACACCACAGTTCAAAAGCATCAATTCTTCAGTGCTCAGCTTTCTTTACAGTCCAACTCTCACATCCATACATGACCACTGAAATAGTCTTGACTAGATGGACCTTTGTTGGCAAAGTAATGTCTCTGCTTTTGCCTATGCTATCTAGGTTGGTCATAACTTTCCTTCCACTCAACATTCAGAAAACTAAGATCATGGCATCTGGTCCCATCACTTCATGGGAAATAGATGGGGAAACAGTGGAAACAGTGTCAAACTTTATTTTTTTGCAGATGGTGATTGCAGCCATGAAATTAAAAGACCCTTACTCCTTGGAAGGAAAGTTATGACCAACCTAGATAGCATAGGCAAAAGCAGATATAGCTTAAAGTTTTTTTATTAAATGTCAGACTGGTTGAATCCAGATCAAATTTCTTCTCATTTTAAAAGAGAAATTTGACTTTTTTTTTAAATACAATAACATGTCATTCACAGGATCTGGATCATATTACACTTATGTAGACAAGGCTTTACATGACAAGTGTATAGTGGTGGTGGTTGTGGTTTCGTCGCTAAGTCATGTCCGACTCTTGGGATGCCATGGTCTGTAGTCTGCCTGGCTACTCTGTCCATGGGATTTTCCAGGCAAGAATACTGGAGTAGGTTGACATTTCCTTCTCCAAGGGAACTTCTCGACCCAGGAATCTCCTGGAGAGCAGGTGGATTCTTTACTAACTGAGCTACTAGGGAAGCAAGTGTATAGTAATTATATTGAATTAATAAGTTATCTTTTCATGGAATTTGCATTAATTTAGTACATCATTAAAAGTTACATATGTTTAATTTCTAATATGTTACAGTTTCATGTTCTCAAGCCAGTTAGAAAGGATCAAGGCCCTCAAAGCAGTCTATGTGTTCAATAGGGGGGTTACTTGTAACTATTATATAGCTAAAATTATTTTAGAAAATTACAATATGCTTGTAGGCTTCAAAAGGACTGATGTATTTCTTCTTTGATTTGATATTTTTGATGTCAAAAATTTTAAGTATTTTTTAAAGTATATGTATTTTTCAGAGACTCGGTCATTTTCTTTCCCCCCTAAGTAACATATGGATTCACAGGCATTTTTACCTAATTTGCTAGATTCTTTGTGTTGATGGCAATTAGTCCTTATTATTCCCCATTGGGGTACTCAAATTTGGTGAGTATGTTAGCTATCTACAATGTTAAAATTGTATGGGCTTTTATGTATTTTTCACAAAAGATTTGCTTATTTAGCCTAAAGATATTGTCTACTATTGTAATTGGCATTTAGTAAAATTTGTTTCCAGTAACCTTCAACTCTCTTAAACGTTTTCTCATTTCTCTCTTTTAATAGTGCCTATTTTATTAGCTTTATGTTTTCCCTTTCAAAATGCCTCATCAGTTTTCGAAAATACTTTTTTAAGTTAAAGAAAATTATCAATTACAGAGAATCTCTCAGCTATGTATAACCTACTTGATCCGTTATTTTTTCATAAGAGTTTTTGACTATAATTTTCTTATGATTATTACACACTGCCGTAGAGAACATTTTCAGAGTTCTTATCTCAAAAAACAGCAAAATAACATTGAAAACAAACAAAACTTCAAACATAGGCAAAATGAAATAATAAAGTTTTCTAAAGACATCAAATTTTAAAAGGAAAGTCAGATAAAACAGTATAAATAGTGAAGATATATAGATGAAAGATAATAAAAAGAGACTTTCAGCTCTCAAAGGAGAAATATCAGTACATTCATATTTGCTGCTTCACTAATCAGCATAAGCCTATTAATAGAACAGACTAATAGTTGGACTGTGAAGAAAGCTGAGCACCGAAGAATTGATGCTTTTGAACTGTGGTGTTGGAGAAGACTCTTGAGAGTCCCTTGGACTGCAAGGAGATCCAGCCAGTCCATTCTGAAGGAGATCGGCCCTGGGATTTCTTTGGAAGGACTGATGCTAAAGCTGAAACTCCAGTACTTTGGCCACCTCATGCGAAGAGTTGACTCATTGGAAAGGACTTTGATGCTAGGAGGGATTGTGGGCAGGAGACGACAGAGGATGAGATGGGTGGTTGGCATCACTGACTCGATGGACGCGAGTCTGAGTGAATTCTGGGAGTTGGTGATGGACAGGGAGGCCTGGCGTGTTGTCATTCATGGGGTCGCAAAGAGTCGGACACAACTGAGCGACTGAACTGAACTGAACTGAATGTATTTGTATCTGAAATTATTTGAAAATTTAGTTTTTTAAATCTTGTTAGTGCTTAGTTGCTCATTCATGTCAAACTCTTTGTGGTCCCATAGACTGTAGCCCACTAGGCTCCTCTGTCCATGGGATTCCCCAAGCAAGAATACTGGAGTGGGTTGCCATTTCCTTCTCCATGGGGTCTTCCCAACCCCCAGACTGAACATGGTCTCCTGTGACTCTTGCCTTGAGAGGCAGATTCTTTACCACTGAACCCCCTGAGAAGCCTCTAATTTCAATATTTGTAGGTATATATTAAACGCTGCCTATAGAATTAATTATTTACAAAGAGAAACTTTATTTAAAAGGAAAACAGACATATTTGTGTACACATACATGCATACATGCACATAATGATGGATCTAAAAATGTGCTCAGTCGCTCAATCGTAGCCAACATTTTGTAGCCCACCAGCTCTTCTGTTCATGGAACTTTCCAGGCAAGAATATTGGAATGGGTTGCCATTTGCTTCTCCAGGATCTAAAATACCAGAGCAAATACCAATTACATGTTTTATCTCATATGTCCAATAAAAAGCTATTGGTAATGAGACTATGAAAGTCAACAACTACCTCTATTTTCCTGAAGTAAATTTCACCTCTGTTACTAAGCTTATTAAGTTATTCACATTTGCTTCTATACTTTGGCTACAGTGATACATTGGTTAACTTCCTATGTAAAATGCATGTGTTTTGTATGATATTTGAATCAATTTCTTAACCTTGAAATCCATATGTTGATTTATCCTTATGTATATGAATCTGAAAATTAAATTTGTTAAAAAATTAAACACTATTTAATAGTATCCTCATATTCTAGGAAAAGCTTGAGTAAGTCCATTTGAATCACATTAAATTATATTTACATGTTACACTTCAAGGTTAGCAATAGAAGAAAGCCTTAGTGAGTTGAAATCTACTTTCCTGCCAATGAGGCAAACAGTGAAGAATATGGTTAGCTAAATACTAGGGAATTTTATAGGGGAGTATATTGAAACTATAATAAAATATATAGCTAAAGCACAGATGAGTGTATTATAGTAATGAAATGTGGCCACTTACTCGTTCTGTAAAATAGAGTGATTCAGAAAGATAATTCCTTTGCTGTTTCCCCTGTGTGATTTAATCTTTTCATTTATTTCCCCCCTGGTGGTTTTCCCACTGATAATCTCTTCCACTAGATGTCAGGCAAGAGGAGGCAGTGGTACTGAATCTAAAATGAACACATTTGCTTTTTAAAAAGTGTTAAAATTGATGACTAAATGCAGCCAAACTGAGTAGCGATTAGGCATATGGAAGATAAAATGCTCTGATAATTAGTCTGAACTAAATATTAATAACAGCAGCTGCAAGAGGAACCATATTCTTTTATGATAATATGTCTTTATTTTGTAGTCCTCTGGGAAATATTCTCTGTTTAGAAAGTTTAGCTCCGCTTATGCTTTCGTAAAACAACATGTACATGTACTTTGTAGAACTCAATATGATTTTAATTGAGTAATTAATTTTGTCAAGGTTGATTGAATGCACATCTCACTACCATCTCCCCCATGTAAATTCTGTAAGGTAGGGACTAAGTCTGTTAGTTTCTTTATGCACAGACCCAGCATAATATATTGGGATATTGTCCATATAGTCAAAGCAATGGCTTTCCCAGTAGTCATGTGTGGATGTCAGAGTTGGACAATAAAGAAGGCTGAGCGCTCAAGAATTGATGCCTTTGAACTGTGATGCTGGAGAAGATTCTTGCGAGTCCCTTGGACTGCAAGGAGATCAGTCAATCCTAAAGGAAATCAGCCCTGAATATTCATAGGAAGGACTGATGCTGATCCTTTGGGCACCTGTTGCAAAGACTGACTCATTGGAAAAGACCCTGATGCTGGGAAAGATTGAGGGAAGGAGGAGAAGGGAGTGACAGAATGTAATGGTTGAGATTGCATCACCAACTCAATGGGCATGAGTTTGAGCAAACTCTGGGAGATAATGGACAGGGAATCCTGGCATGACGCAGTGCAAGAGTCAAACTCGACTTAGCAACTGAACAACAACAAATGAAAAATAAAAGTGTATTGAAGAAGTGACTAAATTAAAAAAAAAAAAGAATAAATATGAGTGATTGAATGGATGAACCAATGAGTGAATGAGATTATAGAGTTTTCCATTTCAAACATGAATGCAGTCTAGATTCATTGTTTGGGCTCAGTTTACATACATTATCTTAAACAATGAGACATAAAAATTATAAATGAAGGCTTTGCAGTCTCTTTATTAGACTGGCTATAATATTTTGGTTAAGATGTCCACAGAAAGACAAATAAATGATGGCATTGATACTGAATGAAAAAGACAGAAATGAGGAAGTTGTACCCAGTGTACAACAGGTATATGGCCCTTAGAGCATATTATCCGTGTTTTAGCATGTTATAATTCACTTTGTTGCATGCCGATTCCTCTGATGGGAATGTTATGATTGAACTGTAGAAGATAATTTACCATCCTTGCTGCTTCTTGTCCAACTCATGCCCTATACCATTGAATGAACTATTTCTTTTCCCTAGAAAATTAATCTTCCTCCTTCTTTTTTTTTTTTTTTTTTGACTATTGAGAACTTTATTTTAGGCACTTAACACAGGGTCACCGTCATCGAAACAATGATGGAAAATGGGGGAGGGTAAAATAATTGATTGTCTTCTGTTGGTTCATAGAGCAATAGTCTTGTACACATAGGGAAAATATAGTTATATTATTGGAGCATTCTATACCATGAAGAATTTTTAAGTCACTTTAGACAGTTTCCCAAGATTACAGATAGACACAGAAAATTTAGAGAAATTTAGACTTGCAAAATTAATGAAACAGGGAGGAGATAATCGTTGATAAACTCATTCACTTTCTTATAATAAATACTCCATCTTACATGTGACACCTGTCCAGGCTGACTAGAACCACCCCTTCTACTTCTGTCCTGGACTGTAACTACCAATTCCTATCTCTCACTCTCCTCTCTCACAGTGTCCCATTCAGACCACAACCAGAGTCTCCTAAAAAGCACTATTTGCTTTAAAATATTTTTTTACACACAATGTATGGTTGTTACCCCCCCACCCCCCGCCGGGAATCTTCTTCCATCCCTTCCTAACACAAGCTCCTACTAATAAACTTGCACTATCTAATATAGCGGCCAGTAGCCATATTTCAAGCCTAAATTTAAATTAAATAAAATTAAAAATTTTAATGGCTATGAAATCTTCTTACTGATTTCTCAGGGGACATCTATATATTACCTTCTCAATAAAGCATTCCCTAGTTTCCCATGTATGTAATTGCTCAATCTCTGTGTTCCCATTGCATATATTGTAGCCTTTGTAACTAAACTCAGCAAATTTTATTGAGCTTAACTGATTGTATACATATTCCTCCCTAACTATTGAATCCCCTTATATAGTGGTCATCTTTTTTCTATAGTGCTTTGCATAGTTCTTGACAGGAGTTAAACTAGTAAAGCTGTCAAATACATGATAAAGTAATGAGAACATTTACACTGAGAAAGAGCTAATGATCATCATTTAGAGAAGACATTACAATAGTATAATCAATCAATGATTTAGCCCTATTAAATTATGTAATTTAAGTATAAGACAATAATCAGGTTTTAAGAGTTTTATCCTTGTTTTCCTTCTTTGATCTGATATTTAGCTCTTTAACTTCAGAGTTATGGAATTTTTCATTTGCTAGTTTCCAGGAATTATTTTCCTTTGATTGATGACTTTATTTTTATTATTATGATTTATTTATTTATTTTAATTTTACTTTACAATACTTCAAATTCCAGTTTCATGCAATGTCTTCATCACCCCACAACAAATATTTCATCTTTAGGAATTTGTTTTCTTTCCAGAGTTCTAAACATTTAAACTGTAATATACATGGTTGCCAATCATCAATCAATAATAAATTTGATATTAATAAATGATATTTAACACATTGTTTTTCATATCAGAAAACATGGTTATGACTTCTAAAATATGAAGCTTAAAGTTGATTACTTATGCTCACAAAAAATATACTGTTTCTTATTTTGAGAAAATTCTATTATGATAATAAAAATATGGAAATAGAATCAAGAATGGACAAAATAACTTCTATACAGAGAAAGGAAATGATTTTTTAAGCTTTTCTTCAGTGCACTGATTAAATGGGAGGCTTAGGATTTCAATAGAATAAGCACATGATGGAGCCAGCCATATTTATCACAAGCGTATCTCATTTCATTATGCTTCATTTTATTGTACTTCACAGATAATGCGTGTTTCACAAATCCTAGATTTATGACAACCTCTGTAGCAAGTGTAGATGCACTATTTTCCAGCATCTGCTCAGTTCATGTCTCTGTGTCACATTTTGGTAATTCTTACAATAGTTCAAGCTTTTTCATTATTATATTTGTTATGGTGAGCTGTAATTATTGAAATTGAGGTTATTATTACAATTGGTTTTTGGGACCACTCAAACCATGCCCATATAGGGAGGCAAATTTAATTATAAATATTATGTCTGTTTCACCTGCTCCACCAAGTGATGGTTCCTCCTACTTGGGCTTCCCTTTTCCCTGAGAAATAGTAATATAAAAATTAGATAATTAATAACCCTACAATAACTCCAAGTGTTCAAGTGAAATAGGTGCATGTCTTACACTTAGAAATGTTTAAAGCTAGAAATGTTTAATCTTAGTGAGGGAGGCGTATTGAAAGCTGAGATAGGCTAGGCTTCTTGTGTCAAATAGTTAGCCTAGTTGTGAATGCAAAGAAAATGTTCTAGAAGGAAATTAAAAGTCTTACTCCAGTGAACTCACAAATGAAAAGAAAATGACACAGCCTTATTGCTGCTAAGGATAATGTTTTAGTGGTCTGGAGAGAAGATCAAACCAGCTATAACATTTCATTAAACCAAAGCCTTGTCGGAGCAAAGCCCAAACTCTTGTCAAATCTATGAAGGCTGAGAGTCTGAAGCTAGCAGAGATTAGGTTGGAGAAGGTGATGGCACCTCACTCCAATACTCTTGCCTGGATAATCCCAGGGACAGGGGAGCCTGGTGGGCTGCTGTCTATGGGGGTCACACAGAGTCGGACACTACTGAAGTGACTTAGCAGCAGCAGCAGAGATGAGGTTATGAGATTTAAGGATATAATTCATCTCCATAACCACAAAGTGCAAAGTGAAGTAAGAAATACTGATATAGAAGCTGTTGCAAGTTATCCAGAAGATATAGATAATATAATTAATAAAAGTGGTCATATTAAACAAAATATTTTTAGTGTAGACAAAAGTTTTCTATTGGAAAAAGATGTCATATAGGACTTCTGTAGCTGGAAAGGACGAGTCAGCACCTGGCTTCAAAGCTTCAAAGGACAGACCAAATATCTTATCAGGGATTACTGCAGTTAATGTCTTTAAACTGAAGCCAGTGCTTACTATATCAACTCAGAAATCCAAGGACTCTTATTAATTATGAAAACTATACTCTGCCACTGAACTATAAATGGAACAACAAAGCTTTTATAACAGTACATTTGTTTATAACATGGTTTGCTGAATGTTTTAAGCCCATTGCTGAGAACCACTACTTAGAAAAAATATTCTCTTAAAAACTATTGGTGCTCATTGACAATGCACTCAGTCACCCAAGAGTTCTGACGGAGATGTGCAAAGAGATTTGTTGGTATTGTTTTTCAGTTGCTAAGACATGGACTACAGCAGGGCAGGCTTCCCTATCCTTCACTGTCTCCCAGAGTTTGCTAAAGCTGATGCCCATTAAGTTGGTGATGCCATCTAACCATTTCATCCTCTATCCCTTCTCCTCTTGCCCTCAATCTTTCCCAGCATCAGTCTTTTCTAATGAGTTGGGTCTTCACATCAGGTGGCCAAAGTATTGGAGCTTCAATTTCAGCATCAGTCCTTCCAATTGAAATTCATCATTGATTTTCTACAGAATTGAATGGTTTGACCTCCTTGCTGTCCAAGGAACTCTCAAGAGTCTTTCCCAGGACCACAGTTTGAAAGTATCATTTCATTGGTGCTCAGCCTTCTTTATGGTCCAACTCTCACATCCATATATAACAACTGGAAAAACCATAGCTTTGACTAGATGGACTTTGTTGGCAAAGGGATGTGTCTGCTTTTGAATATGTTCTCTAGATTTGTTATAGCTTTTATTCCAAGGAGCAAGCATCTTTTAATATTTTGGCTATAGTCATCATATGCAGGGATTTCAGAACCCAAGAAAATAAAATCTGTCACTGTTTGTACTTTTTCTCCATCTACTTTCCATAAAGTTATGGGACCAGATACCATGATCTTTTTTTTTTTTTTTTTGAATGTTGAGATTTAAGCCAGTTTCCCACTCTTCTCTTTCACCTTCATCAAGAAGCTCTTGAGTTCCTCTTCTCTATCATTAGGTTGGTATCATCTGCATATCTGAGGTTATTGATATTTCTCCCCCCAGTCTCGATTCCAGCCTGAGATTTGGCCAGCCTGGCATTTTGCATGATTTACTCTACATAGAACTTAAATAAGTAGGGCGACAATATACAGCCTTGACATATTTCTTTTCCAAATTTGAACGAGTCCATTGTTCCATTTCCGGTTCCAACTGTCACTTCTTAACCTGCATACAGGTTTCTCAAGAGGCAGATAAAGTGATCTAGTATTCCCATCTCTTTAAAAGTTTTCCACAGTTGATTGTGATCCACACAATCAAAGGCTTCAGCCTAGCCAATCAAGCAGAAATAGATGTCTTTTTAAAATTCTCTTACTTTTTCTATGATCCAATGGAGATTAATACTATTTTTATGCCTGATAACACAACATCTGTAGCCCATGGATCAAGAATTAAATTAGGCTGACATAGATGCTGACAAATCTGATGGATCTGGACAAAGTCAACTGAAAATTCTATGGAAAAGAATCACCATTCTAGATACCATTAAGAACATGTGTGATTCGTGGGAAGTATTTAAAGTATAAGTATTAACAGGAGTTTGGAAGAAATGGATTCCAAACCTCATGGTTGATTTTTAGGGATTCAAGAACTAGGTTTAGAAGTGGAACCTGAAGATGAAACTGAATTTCTGCAATCTTATGATACAACTTTAAAAATGAGGAATTGCTTCTTATAAATGAGCAAAGAAACTGGATTCTTGAGATGAAATCTACTTGTGATGAATATGCCATGAAGACTGTTAACATGATAGCAAATGATTTAGAATATTACATAAGCTTAGTTGATAAACCAGTGGCAGATTTTGAGAGGACTGACTCCAATTTTGAGAGAAGTTCCAACGTGAGTTAAATGCTAACAAACAGCATTGCCTGCTACAGAGAACACTTTCATGAAAGGAAGAGTCGATAGTTGTGGCAAATGTATTATGTTCTTATTTTAAGGAATTGCCACAGCCACCTCAGCCTGCAGCAACCACAATCCTAAAGTCAGGAGCCATCAACATAGAGGTGACACTTTCCACCAACAAAAATATTGCAACTTGCTGAAGGCTCAGACTATGGTTAGTGTATTTTAGCAATACAGTATTTTTAAATTAAGGCATGTGTATTTTTGAACATAATGTTATTGCATACTTCACAGACTATAGTGTAGTGTAGACACAACTTTTATATGCACTGGAAAACCAGTACATTCCTGTGGCTTGTTTTATCATGATATTTGCTTTATCATGAATGCCTAGAACCAAACCCACACAATTTCTCAGGTATGGCGTATCCTCACTTAAATGTATTTTCAACACCCTCCTTTTACAGTTCAACTGCATTCACATGATGAAGTGGGTTCTAGTCTTTCCTATTAAAATAAAAAGCAAAATCACATACATACACACACACACACACACAAAGTTCAATCAAAAAGTATTTCTTTTTTTCTTGTTCTTCCGTACCCTGCTTCCTACCATCCTATTTCTTCAAAGTTCTATACTAATGATTTCTTTTTTGATTCTTACTGGCATATCATTACACATCACATCAGTGAATTTAAATTTTCATTCATAACTTTGTCATCAATCTTTATATTACTAAATTTAATGGTTATATCATTTTTCATGTTTGTATTACCTCAACATTGATCTCCTGCAATGGATCTTTTTCTTTCTTTCTTTATGTGTGTATACACACATAAGATGAGTTTTTAGAGACCATGTTTTCTCTTTTTAAATATCCTTGACAAGAATACTTAGGCTATAAATACTTCTAAATAAATACTTATTGAAAGAAAAAAATGAAAATTTAACTTAATAAGTTATTGAATTAAAGTTACAAATTTCCCTAATGAAATTATTTTAGAGGTGTTAGTCTTTAAATTTATGTTTGCAGATATAGTAAAGGGAAAGGTATCTTTTATACTGAAGCACTGTTATAAAGATTGCAGTTGACTATCAATGGAACATTTAACTGACATAGTTATTGCAATTTGTTGACCTTCAGGACTATGGTATATCCAAAGAAAAGTCCAAAAATAATTTCCAAATTGTTTTGGAGAAAGTTACTTAGGGCATAATCAGAGGGAGAAGTTTGTATATTTGCTCTTTTAGAATTAGGCAACTTTGGAAGGAATGATGCTAAAGCTGAAACTCCAGTACTTTGGCCACTTCATGTGAAGAGTTGACTGATTGGAAAATACTCTGATGCTGGGAGGGATTGGGGGCAAGAGGAGAAGGGGACGACAGAGGATGAGATGGCTGGATGGCATCACCAACTCGATGGATGTGAGTTTGAGTGAACTCCGGGAGATGGTGATGGACAGGGAGGCCTGGCATGTTGCAATTCATGGGATTGCTAAGAGTCAGACACAACTGAGTGACTGAACTGAACCGAACTGAACTGAATTCTACATTATATAAAATATGTGTGCATTTCTGACAAGATTCAGTTTTTGAGGTTATGTATTATTAAAGGTGAAAATGCTTACGCATGGTCTTAGATGCAATATTCGTCTACTTACATCAAAGAATCTCAGTTGTCTTTAAGTGGTTAAAAAAAAAAAAATCCTGCGATGCTATTGGCACCATGCTCTATTCTAGTTAACTTGCTATGCTTTGAGTTACATCACTTCAGGCGTGTCTGACCCTGTGTGACGCTTTGGGCTTCAGCTCACCAGGCTCCTCTGTCCATGGGATTTTCCAGGCAAGAATACTGGAGTGGACTGCCATGCCCTCCTTCAGGGGATCTTCCCAACTGAGGGATCGAACTCAGGTCTCCTGAACTGGAAGTGAATTCCTGTGTGAGTCATTAGGACCCAAAACATTCTGTTCTTATTCTCAAATAGAAAATGAGAAAGCTGAGACATTAGCATCATGTCAATTGCTTATGGTATTTCCTCACAATTAGCATATTCTTTGTTGAACTGAAACTAGTGATAGCTATTTCAGAATAAATGAAATTTTATTCACATCTAGACTATCATCCATCACTTACTGCATGCCTCTATAAAATAATATGATTAAAGCTCTAGTCTTATGAATATGCTTTATGTTATGAATATACTTTATGTTATGCCTCATTTTTTCATGAATATATTTCTAAATGTCTACATTGTTGCTATTATTTATTCATAACAATCTTCAAAGAAAAATAAAAACAGCAGGTTGCATAAGCAATAGTAAGCTAATATTTTGACAAGAAAGACATTTCCCCAAAATTGCATTATACATCTGAGGAGTTGAAGACAATGTCACCCATCAAATGCACTGACGATGTTTATTTAGGAACTGAAGTTTAGAATTATAGCAGTTATTCAAGAAGCATATGGATCTGCATATGAAGAAAGTGTTGGAATAATTCTTGGTATCTGTAATAACATAAAGCATATGTTTTGATTTTAAGTAGGTGACACCAAGATAAAGGGCTCAGAAGGAAATGAAAGCTAATACTGAAATATATGGAGTTAAAGTACAGATGCGTTATAAAAGTGTAAGAAAAATTTAGCAGTTACTTAAAAAAATACTATTTAAATATTTGTAGTAATAATATACATCAAAAATTCTCCTATGTGTCAGTACATCATAGATAAATAAGATGGACAAGTCCTTTCCCAGATGGAACTTATAGTATAATGGAAGAGTTAAAAAGTAACACATATATAGCATTTTATGTATACATATGTATGCAGGGTTCTCTGGTAGCTCAGCAATAAAGAATCCGCCTGCCAATGCAGGAGACACAGGTTTGATTCTTGGTTTAGGGAGATCTCCTGGAGAAGGAAATGGCAACCCATTCCAATATCCTTGCCTGGAAAAACCCATGGACAGAGGAGTCCGGCAGGCTACAGTCCATGAGGTCACGAAGACACAGGCATTACTTAGTGACTGAATAACAACAATATATATGTACATACAAATATACAATAGGGAAAATATTCAAAAGCAGTAAAGTGTTACTTGCTCAGCTGTGTCCAACTCTTTAAGACCCATGGACTACAGATTTCCAGGCTCTTCTGTCCATAAAATTGTGACCCCATGGGCTCTAGCCTGCAAGGCTCCTCTGTCCATGGGATTCTCCAGGCAAGAAGACTATACTGGGTAAACATTCCCTTCTCCAGATCTTCCCAAACCAGGGAACCTCTGCCTCCTGCATTTCAGGTGGATTCTTTACCATCTGAGCCACCAGGAAAAACCAAAAATACTATTATTACGTCTTAATTATTATATTTCATTTTATTACAGACCTCAAAGAATGAAGAGAGCCTGAGAAATGTGAAATTACTGGGAGAGTATTCATATTAAGGGCTATACATGGGTGTTCACAGCAGCTTCAGGTGTAATTATTAAAACTGAAAACAACCCAAAGGTCCTTCTAATTCTTTACCATCATACAGTAGAATACTACTCAGGGACGAAAAGGGACAAACTATTGATACACATGAGGACTTAATGGATTGCAATGGCTTTATGCTGAGTGAAAAAGTCAATTTCAAAGGTTATGTACTGAATTATTCCACATATATAATATTCTCAAAGACAGAAAATTATAATAATGGTCACAGATAAGTGCTTGCTGGAGTTTAGGATTGGCGAAAGGGTTTGACAATTAAGGATTAATGTCAGGGAATTTCTATGTTTTGATGCATGGAAACTATATATTGCTATCGTGGCAGTTATTCAAATACATTATATTTATGCAGTGTGTTGCAGTCCATGGGGTTGCACAGGCACAACTGGGTGACTGAATAACAACAACATATTTTTGTGACAAAACTTTGCAGGCACATCCATTCCACTCCCCAAAATAGTGCATGTAAAACCTGCTGAAATCCAGATAAGTTGTATCCCAGATAATCATACTATAATCACATCGTTTCCCTGGTGTTTACAATGCCCTATGATTATGCAAGATATTATCTTTAAGTACACTTCAAATGTGCTATCTTGCAAGTTCTGCAAAATAGTAATGCCATGCCAAAAATTAAAACAAAATACTAGGAAAAAGAGCAACTGTTAAGCATTCAGGTGTGAAAGATCATAGTACGTTAGAGGAAACTGTTCAACGTTCACTGCCCACCAAGAGTACTATGCTCATATTTGTAAAATAAGTAAAAGTAATTAAAAAAATCTTCAAATATAATTAAATGGATAATCAAGAGATATATGTAGAAGAAAAGGTTAATGCTAACCAAAGTCCCATTACTATTTAAATTTTATTAACTGTTAATGGGAAGACATTAGGGTTTTTGAGCAGGGAAAGAAATTGAATTCATTTATATTTTACAAAATAGCCAGATTTCTGAGACCAGGAAGATTCAGCATTGTACTAGTGGCTATAGTCAAAGCAGTAGATGAAGAAGATAAAGAAGATAAAATAAATTTTAAAAGAATTGTTATTACTGGAAGATAGTATGATCTATTCTTTAAAACGTGTAAAGAATCTATGAGCAATTTTCTGACTTCAGGCTCTACTACAAAGCCACAGTCATCAAGACAGTATGGTACTGGCACAAAGACAGACATATAGATCAATGGAACAAAATAGAAAGCCCAGAGATAAATCCACACACATATGGACACCTTATCTTTGACAAAGGAGGCAAGAATATACAATGGAGTAAAGACAATCTCTTTAACAAGTGGTGCTGGGAAAACTGGTCAACCACTTGTAAAAGAATGAAATTAGATCACTTTCTAACACCGCACACAAAAATAAACTCAAAATGGATTAAAGATCTAAATGTAAGATCAGAAACTATAAAACTCCTAGAGGAGAACATAGGCAAAACACTCTCAGACATAAATCACAGCAGGATCCTCTATGATCCACCTCCCAGAATTCTGGAAATAAAAGCAAAAATAAACAAATGGGATCTAATTAAAATTAAAAGCTTCTGCACAACCAAGGAAAATATAAGCAAGGTGAAAAGACAGCCATCTGAATGGGAGAAAATAATAGCAAATGAAGCAACTGACAAACAACTAATCTCAAAAATATACAAGCAACTTCTGCAGCTCAACTCCAGAAAAATAAACGACCCAATCAAAAAAATGGGCCAAAGAACTAAATAGACATTTCTCCAAAGAAGACATATGGATGGCTAACAAACACATGAAAAGATGCTCAACATCACTCATTATTAGAGAAATGCAAATCAAAACCACAATGAGGTACCACTTCACACCAGTCAGAATGGCTGCGATCCAAAAATCTGCAAGCAATAAATGCTGGAGAGGGTGTGGAGAAAAGGGAACCCTCCTACACTGTTGGTGGGAATGCAAACTAGTACAGCCACTATGGAGAACAGTGTGGAGATTCCTTAAAAAATTGCAAATAGAACTACCTTATGACCCAGCAATCCCACTTCTGGGCATACACACCGAGGAAACCAGAATTGAAAGAGACACATGTACCCCAATGTTCATCGCAGCACTGTTTATAATAGCCAGGACATGGAAACAACCTAGATGTCCATCAGCAGATGAATGGATAAGAAAGCCGTGGTACATATACACAATGGAGTATTACTCAGCCGTTAAAAAGAATTCATTTGAATCAGTTCTGATGAGATGGATGAAACTGGAGCCGATTATACAGAGTGAAGTAAGCCAGAAAGAAAAACACCAATACAGTATACTAACACATATATATGGAATTTAGGAAGATGGCAATGATGACCCTGTATGCAAGACAGGGAAAGAGACACAGATGTGTATAACGGACTTTTGGACTCAGAGGGAGAGGGAGAGGGTGGGATGATTTGGGAGAATGACATTCTAACATGTATACTATCATGTGAATTGAATCGCCAGTCTATGTCTGACGCAGGATGCAGCATGCTTGGGGCTGGTGCATGCGGATGACCCAGAAAGATGTTCTGGGGAGGGAGGTGGGAGGGGGGTTCATGTTTGGGAATGCATGTAAGAATTAAAGATTTTAAAATTTAAAAAATAAAAAACTAAAAATTAAAAAAAAAAAGAAAAAAAAAAGTTAATTGTTGCAAGGCCAATAGTGGTAATTAATATATTTATATATGTCAGTGATACAAAACAGCTCTTAAAAATGATATAATACAACTGAGTGAAAAATGATAAATACATATGTAAAAATTCTAACAAAAGGTATGCCAGAATCTGAATAGAAAATTAGAAATCCTTACTGCATGGCATTCGGAGAAGGCAATGGCACCCCACTCCAGTACTCTTGCCAGGAAAATCCCATGGATGGAGGAGCCTGGTGGGCTACAGTCCACGGGGTCGCTAAGAGTCAGACACGACTGAGCAGCTTCACTTTCATTTTTCGCTTTTACGCATTGGAGAAGAAAATGGCAACCCACTCCAGTGTTCTTGCCTGGAGAATCCCAGGGACGGGGAAGCCTGGTGGGCTTCCGTCTATGGGGTCGCACAGAGTCGGACACGACTGAAGCGCTGCCGCCGCAGCAGCAGCAGCATTGCACGACATTAATGAAAATCTAACTCAATGGATGATTGTTTAAAGTAGTGTCAGTGCATTGTGAGAATTTAAGTTTCCTCCATTTTATTTGCTGATTCAATGTAATCCCAATCAGAAAACCCTATCGAGTGTTTTGGTAGATTCTGAATATCTGATTCTACATTTTATACACAATATATTGCTCCTAGAAGAGTAGAAATATTCTTGAAAAATGTAAACAATAGATTTACTCTACCAGATATTGTTAAAGCTATAACAATTAAATAATTTTAACATGGGTTTGTCACTAGTAAACACATATAGCCCACCATGTATTATAATGAAACCAGAAATAGGCCGATATTTAAGAAATGGCATTTCAGAGCAGCATTAAGAAAGCCTATCTTTTCAATAAGTGGTAATTACTAAACTGCAATATCCATATGAAACATAAATTAAACTTGGTGCATACTTCCACCTTTCACAGAAATTGGATTTAGGTAGAATTTATATCTAAATGGGAATGTTAAAAATAAGTATTATATTAGATGGTATATAAGACTACTATTTGAAGCAATATATTTAATTACTAACCCAAGTTTCGGCATGCTTTTGCAATTTCTCTTTCTTAAACAAATGAAGTACATTCACCTGTTCTCCCCTCTTGACTTTGGATGTGGCTATTTGACTTGCTTTGTTAATTAAATGATCCGGAAGTGACAAGATACCAGTTGCAAGCTTAGCACTTAGCAGGCGTGACTGTTTCACCTTCTACTCTGCTCTGCCTAAAGAAGATGCACCAGCAAGCCCTCTAGTTCTAGGGGGAGGATGAGAGGCACTTGGGGGACCATCCCAGCTGAGCTGAAGCACAGGCAACACATGTGAGCAATGAGAAGCCGTGTCACCCTGCCAACACTAACTCTCCTCATACTTGTTAACAAAACTTAAATATTTCTGATTGAGGCCACTGAGTATTGGATGGCGTGGGGAGAGAGCAGATTGACCAAGATGGTGTGTTCAGCCTCTCTCAGTCCACAGCCTCTAGCTCTTGCCCCCTTGTTTTGTAAATGTTTCTGTAACAGCTGAGATCACTCATAGCTTTGCATATGCACCTCAGGAGGGACTCTCTTGGTCAGGAGCTGCTTTGTGTGGAATGCCTGAAGGAGCCTCACCATGAAAGCTCTGGCTATGGCCACATCGGTGCTATAATGGACCAACATCATGATTATCTTCTATGAAATGATGTCATGGCTATGTTATGGCTTCATTCTGGTTACGTTGTGGCTGCTGCTTCAGCTGCTTCGTCAGCCAGGAGACAGGCTGTATTATAACTGCAGTGCCAGGGGAGAGAATAAATGTGTCTGCAATTCCTAGAGTTCCTCCAGTCTCCCTCCCAGCTCTTATCCCGTGCCTTGCCCTACCCTGGGTTCAGCAAAGAGAGTGAACAACTGTCACTGTGAACAGGATGAAGGGTGATACAAGTGGTTTGATAGTAAGACTTATTTTGGAAATAGCTAACTTATGAATCTGAGGGAGAAAACTATATTTTTTATTTTTTTTTATTTTTTTTTTTTGAACATGACTAATGCTTTTATTTGGGGTTGTTTTATTTTTTATTTTTTATTTTTTTATTTTTTTTAATTTTTTTTATTTTTTTATTTTTTTTTAATTTTAGTTTTTTATTTTTTAAATTTTAAAATCTTTAATTCTTACATGCATTCCCAAACATGAACCCCCCTCCCACCTCCCTCCCCATAACATCTTTCTGGGTCATTTTTTAAACAGAAATCAGATAACACTCAACATAAAGAAAATACTGATAAATTGAAATACACTAAAATTGACAACATCAAAACTTCATCATGGAGTAAAATTTAAAGGAGACTTTTTTCAGAAAACATAAAAACATTTTACAAATCAATAGGAAAACACATTAAAATAGAAAAATGAGCTAGAAGCTTTCAAAGGCAGTTAATTAAACAGCATATCCAAGTGACCAAATGTTTGAAAAGATGCTTCATCTTATTATAAATTGTGCTAATGTAAATTAAAAACAAATCAATGGAAACTCATGGTGTCATTAATGAAAATTAAAACAAATACAGGATACCACTAAATACTCCCAAATAAAATTTAAAGGCCTATGATAACAAGCCTTGGGTGTGAGATGATTGGAACTCTCAAACATTGCTTGTGGGATTATAAATCAGTAGAGCAATGTCAGAAAACCTTTTTAGTAAATTTAATAATACATTCACTCAAGATTGATAATTCTACTTGTAGGTACATGTGAGTGTTCATGAACACTGAGATTATAAGAATGTTCAGAGCAGCATTATTTATAATGACAAATAGCTGAAAACAGACAAAATGTTCATGGATAGTGCAATGATGGAAAATTAACAAAATAAACTTATAGTCAGCAAAGATAACTCATGAGATAATGTTGAGGAAATAAATCACACAAAGTATGCATATCTTATAATTCAGTTTATGTATTAAACTAGACAAAGCTGAGATAGTGCTAGAAGGCAACATGGCTGTTATCATCATGGAATAGGTTGTTTATAGGTATCGGGATGTAAAATTAGGGTGGCTTCTTCAGTGTGGGTGATATTCTATTTCTTTACCTGGACCACAGTTATCAAGGACTCTCAAAGGCAAGTTGCATCAGTTGTCCTTTATAAAACATATGTTTTTGAGTTGATTATACATTGAAAATGTACCCATAAAGAAGAAGAGACTATGTGAAGAAGAGACAATAGTGAGCCTCACTTGGAGGTACAATGCTAGCTGAAATTAGATTATTAGTAGAGGAGATGCTGAATGATAATGATTTGTAGCAGGAAACTATGGGCCAATTAAACTTCAGTTCAGTTCAGTTCAGTCGCTTAGTCCTGTCCGACTCTTTGCGACCCTATGAATTGCAGCACGCCAGGCCTCCCTGTCCATCACCAACTCCCGGAGTTCACTCAGATTCACGTCCATCGAGTCAGTGATGCCATCCAGCCATCTCATCCTCTGTCGTCCCCTTATCCTCCTGCCCCCAATCCCTCCTAGCATCAGAGTCTTTTCCAATGAGTCAACTCTTCGCATGAGGTGGCCAAAGTACTGGAGTTTCAGCTTTAGCATCATTCCTTCCAAAGAAATTTCAGGGCTGATCTCCTTCAGAATGGACTGGTTGGATCTCCTTGCAGTCCAAGTGACTCTCAAGAGTCTTCTCCAACACCACAGTTCAAAAGCATCAATTCTTTGGCCCTCAGCCTTCTTCACAGTCCAACTCTCACATCCATACATGACTACTGGAAAAACCATAGCCTTGACTAGACGGACCTTAGTCAGCAAAGTAATGTCTCTGCTTTTGAATATGCTATAATTATGATGATCATAAAGATCACCATTTAATGATTTTGTCACAACACATGACAGCTCTATCAAAATGCCTTTTTCTCTTACTTTTAGATCCAATTTGTGAGACTTAACAGATGTTCGTTCTGGGGAGTGTAAGCATTGACATTACTACCCAAAAGGAAATTATTTTGATTTTAGAATTTCAATAGTGTTCAGCCATTGATTAGTTAAAACAATAGGCTTTTTCGACTATCCCTCACTCTCAAATCAGGCAAACTATAAACCCATAATGACAAATATATTTATGATAGGTTATCTTGATGGAAGACCCTCCAGAGGATCTTCCTGGCCCAGAGATCAAACCCTTATCTCTTATGTCTCCTGCCCTGTCAGGCTGGTTCTTTGCCACTAGTGCCACCTATGACCCATGCCATGTAGGGCCGCTCAAGATGGAGAGATCTGACAAAATGTGATCCACTGGAGAAGAGAATGGCAAAACACTTCAGTATTCTTGCCTTGAGAACCTCATGAACAGTATGAAAAGACAAAATATATATGACACTGAAAGATGACCTCCCCAGGTGAGTAGGTGCCCAATATGCTACTGGAGAAAATTGAAGAAACAACCCCAGAAAGAATGAAAAGACAGAGCCAAAGTGAAAACAATACCCAGTTTTGGATGTGACCCATGATGGAAGTAAAGTCCAATGCTGTAAAGAGAAGTACTGCATAGGAACCTGGAATGTTAGGTCCATGAATCAAGGTAAATTAGAAGTGGTCAAACAGGTGATGGCAAGAGTGAACATCAACATTTTAGGAATCAGTGAATTAAAATGGACTCAAAAGGGTGAATTTAATTCATATGACCATTATAATTACTACAGTGATCAAGAATCCCTTAGAATAAATGGAGTAGCCCTCATAGTAAACAAGAGTCTGAAATGCAGTACTTGGATGCAATCTCAAAAATGACAGAATGATCTCTGTTCGTTTCCAAGGCAAATCATTAAGTATCACAGTTATCCAAGTTTATGCCCCAACCAAAATGCTGAAGAATCTGAAAGTGAACAGTTCTACGATGACCTACAAGACCTTCTAGAACTACCACCCAAAAACGATGTCCTTTTCATCATAGGGGACTGGAAATCAAAAGTAGGAAGACAAGAGATACCTGGAGTACCAGGCAAATTTGGCCTTGTAGTACACAATGAAGCAGGACAAAGGCTAACAAAGTTTTGCTCAAAATTCTCTAAGCAAGGCTTCAACAGTATGTGAAACATGAATTTTCAGATGTTCAAGCTGGATTTAGAAAAGATAGAGGAACCAGAGATCAAATTGCTAACATCTGTTGGATTAACGAAAACACAAGAATTCCAGAAAAACATCCACTTCTGCTTTATTGATTACACCAAATCTTTTACTGTGTAGATCACAACAAACTGGAAAATTCTTAAAGAGATGGGAATACTAGACCCCCTTCCCTGCCTCCTCAGAAATCTGTATGCAGGTCAAGAAGCAACAGTTAGAACCAGACATGGAACAACAGACTGGTTCCAAATTGGGAAAGGAGTACATCAAGGCTGTATATTGTCACCCTGCTTATTTAACTTATATACAGAGTACAGCATGTGAAATGCCATGCTGGATGAAGAGTGAGCTGGAATCAAGTTTGCCAGGAGAAATATCAATAACCTCAGATAAGCTGATGACACCACCCTTATGGCAGAAAGTGAAGAACTAAAGAGCCTCTTGATGAAAGTGAAAGAGGAGAGTGAAAAAGCTGGCTTAAAACTCAACATTCAGAAAACTAAGATTGTGGCATCCAGTCCCACCACTTCATGGCAAATAGATAGGAAAACAATGTAAACAGTGACAGACTTTATTTTATTGGGGTCCAAAATCACTGCAGATGGTGATTGCAGCCATGAAATTAAAGACACTTGCTCCTTGGAAGAAAAACTGACCAACCTGGACAGCATATTAACAAGCAGAGAGATTACCTTGCCATCCAAGGTCCATCTAGTCAAAGCTATGGGTTTTCCAGTAGTCATACAGGATGTGAGATTTGGACTATAAAGAAAGCTGATCACTGAACTGATGCTTTTGAACTGTGGTGTTGGAGAAGACTCTTGAGAGTCCCCTGGACTGTAAGAAGATCAAACTAGTCAATTCTAAAGGAAATCAGTCCTGAATATTCATTGGAAAGACTGATGCTGAAGCTGAAACTCCAATACTTTGGCTACATGATGTGAAGGACTAACTTATTGGAAAGGACTCTGATGCTGGGAATGATTGAAGATGGGAGGAGAAGGGGATGACAGAGAATGAAATGATTGGATGACATCACTGACTCGATGGACATGAGTGTGACCATCTCCAAGGGTTGTTGATGGACAGGGAAGCCTGGCATGCTGCAGCCAATGGGGTCCCAAATAGTTGGACACGACTGAGCACCTGAGCTGAACTGAACTGAACTGAACTGAACTGATATGGTCCATTATTTTTCTCAAAGAAGATTTGACTTAGATTATTTCTTCTCTGAGACATCTGTGGTGGAGTAAGTAACTGTAATACTCTTTGTGCTTACTTTCATTTATTTCCCATATGTAATTCCTTTTAAAAAAATAATAGATTATACTATCAATATGTAGTAAAAGGTATTAACTCACCTACTTAGGTGTTCTATAACATATTCAATCATTATATGAGATAAATAGTTTGTTTTACTTTGTTCAATAGACTGGCCACATATAATTTTTTTAATATTTTATCAAATACCTAATTGTTTATTTATAACCATTTACCTCCCCAAAAGAAATGACTTTAAGTTCTAAATTTTAGATATCACTGAAAAATATTATAAGAAGTGATTTAAATATTTGTTAAAAAGAAGTTAGTTCAAATATCTTCAATTCTTTTATGGAATGCTGCATTGTATCTCAAGGTTTATGTTCTAATTAACAGTTTTATCTACAATAAATAATTTGTAGATTTTCCTAGTGAGTCCTGCAATATTTTATCTTTATGAAATCTAGTTTTCCTCCACTCAGAAAAAATATCCCCAATACTGACAAAATCAATTAGATGAGAATACATTCTTAAACATACTGTTGACTAACACATCTCTCAGGAGTGGATAAGATCTTAAAAGAACAAAACAAAATAATACTAATAAGTAGGAATATAAAATATCTAAACTACATAGAATATATTATCTGAATTATATATAGTGTGTACAAAAGAAAGAACTCCCATTGTTTTCAATGACGTATGATATATTTACCAAAACTAACTATATGCTGGTGTAATAAATTATTAAAATTGTTAAAATATGCTCTCTTTTTACAGTGGATTAAGATAGGAATAAATATCAAAAAAGATAAGTCATCCATTTGGAATAAATCACATAAGTAACCTAAAATTTACAAGAAATATTTAAAACTTTAATAAAGGATAATAAATAACAGATAAATCTCTTGGGATGAAGTTACACTATGCTCAGGGTTTAATTTTTGACTCAATTGGGTATATTTAAAATGAAATAAGGTATGTAAGTAGGTAATCATTGACAAAATATTCCACTTCAAAATGCGAGGAAAAAATTGAATCAAGAATAAAACACAGAATAAGGAAATAGTAAAATAATATACATTGATTAAAATATAAATGAAATGTACGATATAGTAAAATTGAAACAAAGAAAATAGCTATTTTGAAAAGATTATTAAGTTTGATAACTCTTCCATAACAATGATGAAGTTAATTTAAAATACAAAAAATTAATTCATTAAAGAATTTCATCCTCAGACATTTAACAAGAGACTTTTAGATTTAATAAATTTGGCAAATTTGAGTAAATGGAAGTTCGTTTTTAAAATAAAATCATAAAAACTGTCACACAGTGATGAAAATCTAGCAACTCTAAACATTTATAAGGAATCAAATTATTCAAGAGATTAGAACATAATAGATTATTCTTCACTTTAGATATAGTTTTATTGAGAAGACATATAGTGACAAAAATATCTTCAAAGAAACCATTAAATAAAACTTTTATATCAGAAATTTTGTAAGATGATTTTTTTTTCCAATTTGGTCAAATTTATGAATGAAATTTCTCTTGAAACAGAGGTGAAGGAGATCTTAAATGTGTGATAGCATTTTCTGGAAGAAAAGAAAAAAAAAAACCCTCTCCTCCCTCATGGTTGAGTGCAACTTCTGTTTCTATATTAAGAAATGCAAAAGTTCATAGCTGACCCACATTCATTTTTAATACTTTTATATGAACATCTATAAGCTGCTCAGCCTCCAATTACTTTTTTATTGCTTCATAAGAAAAGCGCTATGTTCTGAATGACATATGCCCTATATTAAACTGCATTTTGTATTTTACAAGGAAAATTAATCCTCAAGTTTTAGTACAAAATTGCCACTATGGCTTAAAAATATGACACCAACTGAGGAACACCACTTCGTCATTGTGCAAAAAAAGGCCACACTTAAAAAAAAGTTGGTTAAGACACAAAAGAGAATATCAACTAAATAATATCTTCATAGCAAAAATTGTTTTTTTTTAATTAATATACTACTTTAAGTCTTTTAATCCAGTTATATAAAATTCAGGAAGTCCAAGAATTATTTCTCAAAATTATTCTAGCTTTACCACTTTGAAGTAGTTAAATACACGATCATTTTTACTACTTGTAGACAAGTTCACACTATCTTGACCAAACAAATCCATCAATATGTATGACTTATACCATCGAGGAGATGCTATTTCAGATGTGTTTTATCATTATATGACATGTAAGTATTTTATATCAAGAAGTACAAAAATTAACTACTGTCACACTCATTCTACAGCTGATTCCCAAAATATAAAACCATATGTATATGGAGACAAAAGTTTATATTTTCAAAATAATTATAAACATGCCATTTATTTATAAATAATAAAAACAGAAATATAATTTTATATTATATGTTGAAGTTAGTTATCATTTCTTTGTATAAATATTTAGTGAAAAAGTGAAAGAGTTATTCACTCACTCCTGTGCAACCCTTTGTGAACCGAAGGACTGCAGCCTACCAGATTCGTCTGTTTATGGAATTCTCCAGGCAAGAATACTGGAGTTAGTTGATAGCCATTCCCTTCTCCAGGGCATCTTCCCAACTCAGGGATTGAAGCCGTGTCTCTGGAATCCAGGCAGATTTTTTACCTAAAGATTAAGACTCAAAATTGTATACAGGGTTATCATTACCATCTTTCTAAATTCCATATATATGTGTTAGTATACTGTATTGGTGTTTTTCTTTCTGGCTTACTTCACTCTGTATAATCAGCTCCAGTTTCATCCATCTCATTAGAACTGATTCAAATGTATTCTTTTTAATGGCTGAGTAATACTCCATTGTGTATATGTACCACAGCTTTCTTATCCATTCATCTGCCATGTCAATCTATGGCAAAACCAATACAGTATTGTAAAGTAAAATAAAGTAAAAATAAAAATTAAAAAAAAGACTCAAAATTGTAACATTAGTAATTTAAGTTAAAAAAAATACTTGTAGTACCAGGTGAATTATGGAAATGCTAACTTTAAGGTAATCAAGCTATATATCAATTTAGGATCAACTAAATATAAACTAAAATTGAAGATTGCATTATCTCTTATCTTCTAAAAGAAAATGAATTAAACATAAATCTAGTAGTTAATTTACAAGTGTCCACAGAAAAAGCACTGTGTGTTTATTATAGAGGTGTGTTTTCATTAAGTCTGAGGATTGTAGTAGATCCTTGTCTTATTTAGAAAGAACAAAATAAATTATATATGAAAAAGATCAGTTCAGATCAGTTTCTCAGTTGTGTCTGACTCTTTGCAACCCCATGAATTGCAGCAGGCCAGGCCTCCCCATCCATCACCAACTCCCGGAGTTCAGCCAAACTCACATCCATCGAGTCCGTGATGCCATCCAGCCATCTCATCCTCGGTTGTCCCCTTCTCCTCCTGCCTCCAATCCCTCCCAGCATCAGAGTCTTTTCCAATGAGTCAACCCTTTGCGTGAGGTGGTCAAAGTACTGGAGTTTCAGCTTCAGCATCATTCCTTCCAAAGAACACCCAGGACTGATTTCCTTTAGAATGGACTGGTTGGAACTTCTTGCAGTCCAAGGGACTCTCAAGAGTCTTCTCCAACACCACAGTTGAAAAGCATCAATTCTTCGGTGTCAGCTTTCTTCATAGTCCAACTCTCACATTCATACATGACTACTGGAAAAACCATAGCCTACACTAGACAGACCTTTATTGGCAAAGTAATGTCTCTGCTTTTCAATATGCTATCTAGGTTGGTCATAACTTTCCTTCCAAGGAGTAAGTGTCTTTTAATGTCATGGCTGCAATCACCATCTGCAGTGATTTTGGAACCCAAAAAAATAAAGTCTGCTACTGTTTCCACTGTTTCCCCATCTATTGCCTGTGAAGTGATGGGACCAGATGTTATGATCTTCGTTTTCTGAATGTTGAGTTTAAGCCAGCTTTTTCACTCTCCTCTTTCACTTTCATCAAGAGGCTTTTGAGTTCCTCTTCACTTTCTGCCATAAGGGTGGTGTCATCTGCATATCTGAGGTTACTGATATTTCTCCCAGTAATCTTGATTCCGGCCTGGCCTGTGCTCCTTGCAGCCCAGTGTTTCTTATGCTGTGCTCTGCATATAAGTCAAATAAGCAGGGTGACAATATACAGGCTTGACATACTCCATTTCCTATTTGGAACCAGTCTGTTGCTCCATGTCGAGTTCTAACTGTTGCTTCCTGACCTGCATACAGGTTTCTCAGTAATTTCTTTCAAATATGCACTTTAAAGAAGGAACTTCATTTTCAAGTGTTTCATTATGATAATATAGCTGTACAAATTATCACATAATATTTTCACTGTATATGAATAGTATAAATGATGAAAATATGAATAGTGAAATATTATATGATAATTCATACAGCTATATTATCATAATGAAATACTTGAAAATGAAGTTCCTTCCTTAAAGTGCATATTTGAAAGAAATTACTGTAATGACTTATTATGTGTATCTACATCATGATATGTATGCAGGAAAAGTATCATTCACTGGATCGATTACCATTACTATGAATAGATGATGATCTACATATATTTTCAAGCACCAAAATATTTTATTAAACTTAAATGTATTGCATATTTCTAGCTTTGAAAAATAATATTTCTCATTAAAACATGCTAAAGATAAAAATAAAACTCACAGTAGTGAAGACTAAAATTTGGAACTGCAATTAAACAGAAATAAATTAATATCACTGCCCATTTCACCTAGATGATAATGAAAGGGATAAAAGAAAAACAAGAGAGAAAGCTATGTCATTTATGAAGCAAGGAACCCCAGAATTCCAACAAAAGTTTATATTTGAAGAATCCAGTTCAGTTCAGTCACTCAGTCACGTCCGACTCTTTGTGACCCCATGAATTGAAGCAAGCCAGGCCTCCCTGTCCATCACCAACTATCAGAGTTCACTCAGACTCACGCCTATCGAGTCCGTGATGACATCTAGCCATCTTATCCTCTGTTGCCCCTTCTCCTCCTGGCTCCAATCTTTCCCAGCATCAGAGTCTTTTTCAATGAGTCAGAGCTTTGCATGAGGTGGCCAAAGTACTGGAGCTTCAGCTTTAGCATCATTACTTCCAAAGAACACCTAGGACTGATCTCCTTTAGAATGGACTAGTTGGATCTCCTTGAAGAATAAATGCTAACATACGTTGGCCACGTGATGCAAAGAGCTGACTCACTGAAAAAGACACTAATGCTGGGAAAGATTGAGGGCGAGAGAAGGGGACGGCAGAAGATGAGACGGTTGGATGGCATCACTGACTCAATGGACATGAGTTTGGGTAAACTCCAGGAGTTAGTGATGGACAGGGAGGCCTGGCGTGCTGAGGTTCATGGGGTCATAAAGAGTAGGAAGCAACTGAGCGACTAAACTGAACCTAAATGAATGTGAGGTAAAGTTCCAGGAACACGGAGATCTTGTAATAAGGAAGTATTTATGTGGAAATGTGTGACACAAACAAAAATAGTAAAGACAGATTAAAACTAAAACTCAGAGAAAGTGCATCGTGAATCATCTAATTTATAAACAATGAAATGACATCATTTAATTTGGTGGAGTAGGAAGCTCTAAGAATTGGTCCCTACACTGAACAGCTATTGAGCTGGCAAGAACAGTCCGAATAAAATATGCCAGAACTCTGGTATCTAGTCTAACACTTAGAGTGTCCAGGAGCGTTTTTATGCTTCACATAGTGGCTATCATTCCCTTAATGGCTTCGCTGGTGGCTCAGATGTTAAAGAATTTGACTGAAATGCAGGTGACCTGGGTTCAATCCCTGGGCCAGGAAGATCTCCTGGAGCAGGAAATAGCAACTCACTCCCCATTCTTGCCTGGAGAATTCTATGGACAAAAATGCTTGACAGGCTACAGTCATGGAGTTAGAAAGAGTCAGACATGACTGACCAAATAATGTCATTCCCTGATTTCTTGTAGAAGCCATTCCTGGGGCCAGCAATCTACATTATTTATGTAATTCGCTCGTACCAGGTGGGCGTATAGACCGTGTTGCCTTAAAAATGGGGTTGTGTGTTTTAAGCAATCTGGAGGTTCACTGGACACAGACTGAAGGCTGTTTCTACCCCATTGGTCTGAAATGACTTCTCAGAAAGGATCTATCAAAAAAGTTCCAAGAGGCAGAACACATTTTTGCTTAGCTCATCTTTTTGGACCCAGACATTTAAGGAAATCATTCTGAGGTCACTGACTAACTGAAAAGATAATGAAACAGAGATTTGAGGGACCGCACACAACAAGGAGTACCTCTGCAAAAACATATTCTCCCCCCCCCCCCAAAAAAAAAAAAAGTTGCAAAAATGTTTTGAAAATGTCACTAAACAAATGGATGACTACAGTTCTCAACAAAACAACAGCAAACACTGGGAAGGAGAGAATCTGATTTCCAAATTTATTAGATTGCAATCTCTACTATGTTCAGTTCTGTACAATTACAACTACAACACAAAATGACAAAGCACACAAAAGAAAACTAAAGAATAAAACGAAGGAACATGACTAGAGCTTAAGAGACTTATGGAACACCATCAAGGTGTCAGCATACACATTATGTGAGATTCTGAAGAATATGAAAGGGAGAAAAACACTAGAGTAATGATAATCTTCCTGGCCGCCGCCCCTGACCTCGGATGCAGGGTGGCTCCTCTTGGCTATTCCTGCACCGTCACAGCCTGGCACTCTCAGCCTCTACCCCTGACCTCGGACATGCGGTAACTCCTCTTAGCTGCCACCCTTTGGGCATGGGGTCCTCCCAGCTTCTGCCCCTGACCTCACTCATGGGGTAGCTCCTCTCAGCCGGCCGCAACCCTACAACCAAGGCCAGGTGCAGCAACCAGGAAGAGCAACCCCACGTCCAAGGAGTGGTAGCTGCATGGGCACAGGAGGGCCTAGAGGAAGGGCAGTGGTGAGGAGATACCTCTCATCCAAGGTAAGGAGCAATGGCTGTGCTTTGCTGGAGCAGCCATGGAGAGATACCCCACGCCCAAGGTAAAAGAAACCCAAGTAAGATGGTAGATGTTGAAAGACGGCATCAGAGGGCAGACACACTGAAACCATACTCACAGAAAACTAGTCAACCTAATCACACTAGGACCACAGCCTTGTCTAACTCAGTGAAACTAAGCCATGCCCATGGGGCAACCCAAGACAGTCGGGTCATGATGGAGAGGCCTGACAGAATGTGGTCTGCTGGAGAAGGGAATGGCAAATCACTTGAGTATTCTTGCCTTGAGAACCATATGAACAGTATGAAAAGGCAAAATGATAGGATATCAAAAGAAGAACTCCCCAGGTCATTAGGTGCCCAATATGCTACTGGAGATCAGTGGAGAAATAACTCCAGAAAGAATGAAGGAATGGAGCCAAAGTAAAAGCAATACCCAGTTGTGGATGTAACTGGTGATAGAAGTAGGTCCGATGCTGTAAAGAGCAATATTGCACAGGAACCTGGAATGTCAGGTCCATGAATCAAGGCAAATTGGAAGTGGTCAAACAAGAGATGGCAAGAGAGAACGTTGACATTCTAGGAATCAGCGAACTAAAATGGACTGGAATGGGTGAATTTAACTCAGATGACCATTATATCTACTACTGCAGGCAGGAATCCCTTAGAAGAAATGGAGTAGCCATCATGGTCAACAAAAGAGTCTGAAATGCAGTACTTGGTTGCAATCTCAAAAACGACAGAATGATCGCTGTTCATCTCCAGGGAAACCATTCAATATCACAGTTATCCAAGTCTATGCCCCAAACAGTAATGGTGAAGAAGCTGAAATTGAACAGTTTTATGAAGACCTACAAGACCTTTTAGAACTAGCACCCAAAAAAGAGGTCCTTTTCATTATAGGGGACTGGAATGCAAAAGTAGGAAGTCAAGAAACACCTAGAGTAACAGGTAAATTTGGCCTTGAAATGACGAATGAAGCAGGGCAAAGACTAATAGAGTTTTGCCAAGAAAATGCACTGGTCATAGCAAACATCCTCTTCCAACAACACAAGAGAAGACTCTACACATGGACATCACCAGATGGTCAACACTGAAATTAGATTGATTATATTCTTTGCAGTCAAAGATGGAGAAGTCAACAAAACAAGACCAGCAGCTGACTGTGGCTCAGATCATGAACTCCTTATTACCAAATTCAGACTTAAATTGAAGAAAGTAGGGAAAACCACTAGATCATTCAAGTACGACCTAAATCAAATCCTTTATGATTATACAGTGGAAGTGAGAAATAGATTTAAGGGCCTCGATCTGATAGATAGAGTGCCTGATGAACTATGGAATGAGGTTCGTGACATTGTACAGGAGACAGGGATCAAGACCATCCTAATGGAGAAGAAATGCAAAAAAGCAAATGGCTGTCTGGGGAGGCCTTACAAGTAACTGTGAAAAGAAGAGAAGTGAAAAGCAAAGGAGAAAAGGAAAGATATAAGCATCTGAATGCAGAGTTCCAGAGAATATCAAGAAGAGATAAGAAAGCCTTCTTCAGCAATCAGTGCAAAGAAATAGAGGAAAACAACAGGATGGGAAAGACTAGAGATCTCTTCAAGAAAATTAACGATACCAAGGGAACATTTCATGCAGAGATGGGCTCGATAAAGGACAAAAATGGTATGGACCTAACAGAAGCAGAAGATATTAAGAAGAGGGTGCAAGAATACAGAGAGTTCAGTTCAGTTCAGTAGCTCAGTCGTGTCTGACTCTTTGCAACCCCATGAATCGCAGCACGCCAGGCCTCCCTGTCCATCACCAACTCCCGGAGTTCACTCAGACTCACGTCCATTGAGTCAGTGATGCCATCCAGCAATCTCATCTTGGTCGTCCCCTTCTCCTCCTGCCCCCAACCCTTCCTAGCATCAAAGTCTTTTCCAATGAGTCAACTCTTCTCATGAGGTGGCCAAAGTACTGGAGTTTCAGCTTTAGCATCAGTCCATCCAAAGAACACCCAAGGCTGATCGTCTTCAGAATGGACTGGTTGGATCTCCATGCAGTCCAAGAGGCTATCAAGAGTCTTATCCAACACCACAGTTCAAAACCATCAATTCTTCGGTGCTCAGCCTTCTTCACAGTCCAATTCTCATTTCCATACATGACTATTGGAAAAACTATAGCTTTGACTAGACGGACCTTTGTTGGCAAAATAATGTCTCTACTTTTCAATATGCTATCTAGGTTGTTCATAGCTTTCCTTCCAAGGAGTAAGCGTCTTTTAATTTCATGGCTGCAGTCACTATCTGCAGTGATTTTGGGGCACCAAAAAATAAAGTCTGACACTTTTTCCCCCATCTATTTTTCATGAAGTGATGGGACCAAATGCCATGATCTTTGTTCTCTGAATGTTGAGCTTTAAGCCAACTTTTTCACTCTCTTCTTTCACTTTCATCAAGAGCCTTTTTAGTTTCTCTTCTCAAGAACTACATAAAAAAATCTTCTCAACCCAGATAATCATAATGGTGTGATCACTCATCTAGAGCCAGACATCCTGGAATGTGAAGTCAAGTAGGCCTTAAAAAGCATCACTACGAACAAAGCTAGTAGAACTGATGGAATTCCAGTTGAGCTATTTCAAATCCTGAAAGATGATGCTGTGAAAGTGTTGCACTCAATATGCCAGCAAATTTGGAAAACTCAGCAGTGGACATAGGATTGGAAAAGGTCAGTTTTCATTCCAATCCCAAAGAAAGGCAATGCCAAAGAATGTTCAAAGTACTACACATTTGCACTCATCTTACATGCTAGTAAAGTAATGCTCTAAATTCTCTAATCGAGGCCTGAGCAATATGTGAACCATGAACTTCCTGATGTTCAAACTGGTTTTAGAAAAGGCAGAGGAACCATAGATCAAATTGCCAACATCCTCTGGATCATGGAAAAAGCAAGAGAGGTCCAGAATAACATCTATTTCTGCTTTATTGACTATACCAAAGCCTTTGACTGTGTGGATCACAATAAACTGTGGAAAAATTCTTCAAGAGATAGGAATATCAGACTACCTGACTTGCCTCTTGAGAAATCTGTATGCAGGTCAGGAAGCAAGAGTTAGAACTGGACATGAAGCATAAGACTGGTTCCAAATAGGAAAAGGAGTACGTCAAGGCTGTATATTGCCACCCTGCTTATTTAACTTATATGCAGAGTATATCATGAGAAATGCTGGACTGGAAGAAACACAAGCTGCAATCAAGATTTCTGGGAGAAATATCAACAACCTCAGGTATGCAGATAACATCACCCTTATGGCAGAAAGTGAAGAGGAACTAAAAAGCCTCTTGATAAAAGTGAAAGTGGAGAGTGACAAAGTTGGCTTAAAGCTCAACATTCAGAAAATGAAGATCATGGCATCCGGTCCCATCACTTCACAGGAAATAGATGGGGAAACTGGAAACAGTGTCAGATTTAATTTTGGAGGGGGCTACAAAATCACTGTAGATGATGACTGCAGCCATGAAATTAAAAGACGCTTACTCCTTGGAAGAAATGTTATGACCAACCTAGATAACATATTGAAAAGCAGAGACATTACTTTGCCGACTAAGGTCTGCCTAGTCAAGGCTATGGTTTTTCCTTTGGTCTTGTATGGATGCGAACGTTGGACTGTGAAGAAAGCTGAGCACCAAAGAATTGATGGTTTTGAACTGTGGTGTTGGAGAAGACTCTTGAGAGTCCCTTGGACTGCAAGGAGATCCAACCAGTCCATTCTGAAGGATATCAACCCTGGGATTTTTTGGAGGGAATGATGCTAAAGCTGAAAACTCCAATACTTTGGTCACCTCATGCGAAGTGTTGACTCATTGGAAAAGACTCTGATACTGGGAGAGATTGGAGGCAGGAGGAGAAGGGAACGACCGAGGATGAGATGGCTGGATGGCATCACTGACTCTATGGGCGTGAGTCTGAGTGAACTCCGGGAGTTGGTGATGGACAGGGAGGCCTGGCGTGCTGCGATTCATGGGGTCGCAAAGAGTTGGACAAGACTGAGTGACTGAACTAAACTGAATGATCTTAAACTCCATGTTGAAAGTCAAAGCCAAAGAGAGTATCTTAAAGTAGCAAGAGAGAAATGACATACAAGGTGTAATACTCAGGGTTATATAGAGGAAAAGGCCACAGAATATAGGAAATGTATAGATAGATTTTTGGAGATAGTTTAAGAGAAGATTGTGGGACTGGCATATCCAAAATTTGTAGGGCCCACTGGCAGTCTGGAAATTCAGATAAAAATCAAATAGCCCAACCAAAAAATGTACAAAATCTAGAATAGACATTTCTCAAGTAAGATACACAAAAGACTAACAAGTACATGAAAAGGTATTTAACATCATGGGTTATTAAGGAAGTATAATTCAAAATCACAATTAGATACCAATCCATACTCATGGAATGGCTACAGTAAAAATAAAGGAAATTAGCATGTGGTCATATGTCTACACGTTTAACCCTCTTACTTAGAACAATAATTATCAGACTCACTCTGTTCCTATTCAGATCCCACTAGTTCACAGATTTTCAACCTCCATTGTTCTGTGACTCTGAAGTTATTTCATTGACAAATTATCTGACTAATCTTGGGATTTATGATTCTTGTATCTGGACACTATACCTGATCAAAACAACCTGTAGTCTGTGCGTAATCCAGCCACTTAACCACAAGAGCCCTTAGATCTCACTATTCTGTCTTCCTGTGAACATTGATTACTGATGACAATGTACTCATCTCATTGTTGGTTCTTTTGAATGAAATCTCCCATCATCATAGTGGCCTATTCAGTTTTTCACACATTCAATGGCATAGAAAGACATTCCATATGAATAGCCATTCTGTGTTGCCTATGAATTATCAGCAAGTATCACAAAGAATCAGGCTGTTACTCATTAGCAATGAGTTAACAGGTATATGGACAATGTACTGTGGAGAATTACACTTTGGCTGGGACAAAACTGTGTGCCCTTTGGTTTCTGGTCTCCAATAGAGAACCATTCCTCTGCGGTTCTTTCATTTTATAAAACAAGCTTGGGGATAGTTTTTGGATTATGGGAGATAATTCTTTTGAGTTAAGGTACCAAAACAAAGAAAACTTAATTTTGATGCCATGCGAAGTTGAGTCTATGTGGGAGTTTTAAGTGGGGACTTGAAAAATTTTGTTTGCAGACAAACAGAAAGATGTTTCAGTAATCAATTATATTTTTTCAAATATTCCATTGTATTCTGTTAATTTAACTTATTATTATATGATAGAATTATAAACTATAAGAATAAATCAAAGTTGCACTACTTTTTAACTTTAGAAATTTTATAGAGTTATATAAATATCCACAATTTAATAAAGGATTATAGACACTGGGAAGGCACATTTAAAATAAGGAGAATGAATTAAATTTCTATAACTTTTGAGTCAGAGGATATTTGAATGTACTTCTATTTTATCAACTTAAACTGAGGCTCTTCACAGGGTCTCCAGCGTTTCACTCACTGTTTTTGTTCAATGAATGGAAAAACATAATTATAATGCAATAATTCTAAATTCTTTTAATTTGTGTAAAATTTAAATGGCTGAATGGATATTTATCTATTTCTGTTGTTGCATAAAGGGAGTGTTTTTGATCAAATACTGTGATTCCTTCATGTTAATTATAACAGTCATACAATAAAACATCTAATTTAGAGGTCAAGAACCTAAAAACTAAGTCCTACTCAAATATGGAATAATCTGATTAACTATCCTCCAGAGATAAGTTGAAGACAAATCCAGTTTCAAACTGTAACTCTAATAGTCTTCTCTTGAATAATTTCCTACATCTCTAAATTTTGTCTTTTAGACTGGTTACATGACTTTCATTCTACTATATTCTTAACAGATGCCCAGAGACACAGAACCGATAGGATGTTTATAGTCAGAGAGAGACATTTAAGAAATAGCTCAGGTGACTGTGAAAACTATCATATCCAAAATCTGCCAGGGAGGCCAACAGGCTGGAGACACAGGCAAGAGTTGATGTTATATCTTGAGTCTAATGGCAATCTGAAGACAGAATTTCCTCTTCCTTGAAGGATCTCAATCTGTTTTCTCTCAAGGCCTTCAACTATTTGGAGGAGAACTACTCACATAATGGAGGGTACTTGGCTTTACTCAAAGTTGACTGATGTAATGTTAATGTAATCTTAAAAATTTCTTCACAATAATATCCAATCTGGTATTCAACCAAATGTTTTGGTTACCATGGCACAGCCAAGTTGACCCATACAATTAACTATCAAATATATCTAATAATAAAGTAGCTCAATGCATTTCTGATTTTCTTTTCTGTACCTTTACTATGTAGAGTTTAATAGAGATTCATAAGTCTACATGTAACACAGTTAGTGTTGATAGCGCTTTTGGTTGTATATGCTAAATGTAAGTCAAAGAACAACAGAGGGCACTGATGGCAAACATGTCTGATGTAAAAGAGAAGAAAAAGAAAGAAAAAAAAGGAAATTACTAGAAAAGAAGAATTGCTAGAATATGACAGGTGCATGCTGCAGGCTCAGTCACTAACTCATGTCTGATTTTGCGACCCCATGGATTGCAGCCAGCTGTACTCCTCTGCCCATTTTAGTGAATCAAACTGAGTCAACAACTTTTGGCCTTAGATAAAGTATGCACTATCAACTTTTGTCTTTTTTTCCTTTTTGTACTTTTGTTGCATTTACATTTTCCTAGTGTAGATATAACTTTCAAGTCTCTGTAGATTTTTTTAGATGCACAAAGGGTTGATGTCAACTGAATTAAAACTTTAGTGCTTAGGTATTTCTGTACTTTAATAACCATATCAACTTTAAACAGATGCTACCATCTGTTCTTAAAGCCTCAAGAAAATTTAAATTAGGTTTAAGCTATAAACAGAGGATGACTTATTTCTCATTAAATAAAAGGATAAACTAATGATGTGGGTAAAATGATTTAGAATAATTTGCCAGTTGAATGACTATCAATCAAAATTATTTATAGAGATTCCACAATGTGAAAAATTTTAGTTTCTATATTCAGTCATTTTAAATATTTTGCCTTTAGACTTGAATGTTCTCAAAAATCTTCACTTTCCATGTACTTATATGCTACACAAAATAGGGAAAAATAAGAGCAGGCAAGAGGAAGACATGATATCCAGTAAAAAGGCAATATAATCTGGAAGAGAAATGAAGGAAAGATTTAGAAAAAAATATAAAAGCATAGAGATCAACCTATGAAAACAACAGAAAAACATAGTAATCAAGAAGAAAAGACCAAAAAAAAGAAACAAAGAAAAACCAGAATATCTCAGTTTCTTCAGAATTCTATCAAATAATTAGAGATAAATTAGAAATAAGTATATATAGTGTACATAATCACATACAGCATAATTAAAACAAAACTGTCATTGTATAAAATTAATACAAAACTGTCATTGTATAAAAAACAAGTGTAATATTACTTCACTTGGCTTTCTAGTAAACAATGCACTTAAAATTACAATAAAATAATAAATGTTGATATAATAAAAAAAACTCATAAGGTTATGTTGGAAGAACAGAGGAAAGTGAAATGTTTATGTTTTTGCTGAGGCATGTAGAAGAGACTAAAATATAAAACTGACTATTTAAATTGACTATTGGAGGGATTCAATAGATAATATCATAAAACATAATTGTGTAAATGAGTTGGTTAAAAGGAGTTAAATAAGAAAAGGAAGGGAAGTAGAGATATCAAAGGACACCTCTCTTTCCTACAAGTCTAGTTTGAGAGTTGTGAATTTCCTCCAGTCGGTTCTGCATATTAGATGAGGAGTTCCAGAAGTTCTGTTTGAAATGACAAATGGGCAATGCCCTTCAATTAAGTTTTTTATCACCCCAAATCAATCTTTTCCAACTTGGCTCTACTTTTTTATGTAAATCCCACAATCTTAATGGCTAAGATTACATAAGTTCTCCAGAATCTTGGCTGTATGGTGCAAGTAAATTGTGGTCTTGAAGGTGAGTTACAGTTGAAGCTTTTCCAATAAACTGTCTCTTAATTAGCCAGTTGGTAATTAGAGGAACAGTCTTCAGATTATTTTCAGGTGTGTTGCAAATCATTCTGTCTTTAAAGTAGATGTCTGGAGAAGAATAAAGGCCAAACTTCAGATTTAAGACTTGCATCTTCCCTTCCCTAACCTAGTTGGTAACTTTATCACACATCATGTATTTTTAATACATGTTTATGCTTTATCTGATATTTTAACCTTATCTGGTATTGAAAGCTAATAATCTCTTATAATAGATTTTTAACTCTATATTCTTTCTGTAAATACATAATGTACACACACATATATATATATAATCATTATATAGTGAAATTTATATTTATAGATGTAACCATTGGTGTTGTTCAGTCACTAAGTTGTATCTTACTCTTTGCAACCCCATGGGCTGCAGCATACCAGGCTTCCCTGTCCTCCACTATCTCCCAGAGTTTGCTCAGATCCATGACCATTGAGTCTGTGATGCCATCCAAACATCTTATCCTCCACTGCCCTTTTCTCCTTTTGCATTCAAACTTTCCCAGCATCAGAGTCTTTCCTAGCGAGTCTATATTATATGCATACAAGAGTTTTGAGATATTGGGATACTAGAAGTTTATATATTCAATGGTGCCTTATTATATTTCTTTCTAAATTTTATTTGGTATCAAATAATTGTTCCTTAAATTTTATACTGAAATTTTTCTATGACAAAAATAAGTAATTATTAATTTAGGACAACTTTAATAGCTGTAGCCAACAATCATTTGCTGCCAAGTTCATTTGGCTATAATGAGTTTGACTTGTTGCCCTCCTCAAGGTTAATATTATGTTTACAAATTTAAGTTAGGAAATATACACTATTTCCAAGTTTCCAAATATCAGATTTTATTGCTTGATACAATGATTATCCCCTAGATGGGGGTATAGTTTTATTTTAATAATTCATGCTATGGAAAGCCTCTTGGCTCATCCCTTTTAGAGCAAAAAAATTTTCTCTCAAAATTTTAGTGAACCATATCAAAATACAGTGTATTTTTAAGTTTCATACAGATCAGCAAGTATGAAAAGGGAAAATGGAAATAGGAAACATGACCAAATATTTTACCCACCATGTTTCAATGTAATAATTATCCTCTCACAAAAAGAAAAGCCTTACGTTTTCACTTGATAACATATCAGAGTACTGAATTTACTCACATTCTTATCTTGCTGACTATACTTGAGTTTGTATGGAAATTCTTGCCTAAATAGCAGGAGAGAGTCCTTTCTCCATGTCAGACAACAAATTGGATTCATTTTATGATTGAAAGATTCAGACCTCAATAAGACAGATATAATTGATATGATTTGTATTAAAATTTTGTTTTCTCCTTTACCATTTAACCCAAGATTGTGGTCTCTCAGACATCTGCTTATTCTTTTACTTCTTTAGTTGTTTCACATATTTGAATACTGATGATAGCTTCTGTTAAGAATGGCAGACAAATAAGGATTCAATCATTGTGTTATTCCACAAATATGTCCTTTCTACTTTGATTGGTAAAAGCAAAATAAGTAAATAAGTAAGTGTTAGTCTCGCAGTCATGTCCGATTCTGTAACCCCATGGACTGTAGCCCTCCAGACTCTGTGATGGATTCTCCAGGCAAGAATACTGTAACTGGTTGCCAATCCCTTCTCCAGGGGATCTTCCCAACCCAGGGATCAAACCGGAGTCTTCTGCATTGCAGGTGGATTCTTTACAGCCTGAGCCACCATGGCAGTCCAAAAGCAAAATAAGTACTTATAAAGCAGAAAAACATTTCACAGACTTAGAGAATGAACTTATGGCTGCCAGCTGGGAAGAATAGGGGGAAGAGATAGTTAGGGACCTTTAGCTGGGCATGTACACACTGCTATATTAAACTGAATAACAGACAAGGATCTACAGTATAGTCTATGAAACACTGCTCAGTGCTATGAGGCAATCTCGATGTGAGGGGAGTTTGGGGGAGAAGATTCATGTACACGTATGGCTGAGTCCCTTCATTGTTCACCTGAAACTGTCACAACATTGTTAATTGACTATATCCTAATACAAAATTTAAAACAAGTTTTAAAAACAGGCAAAATAAACAACTCAGTATTTTTAAGAAAAAAAATTATTCAGATTGACATAAATGGTAACATTTAATGAGAATGTTGTCAACTACAAATTGGCACTTGCCTGTCAACTGTGAATTGGCACTTGCCAAGACAACAACAGTAACAAAGGCATTTGCCATCTGCCTCTGCAGAGATTGAACCCTATGCTGCTGCAGCTGATGACCTTTGACACCCACTGAGGGTATTTCAGGGTAAAGGATCTCACTCTGTGCTCCAGGGAAAATGGTAGAACAGGTCTTAGATAGATATTTTCCAGAACTGATTTCATGATCCCAATCTTTGCATCTCTTCATATCTAGAAAAACACTAAATCCTTTCGTGGTGACATCAGCTTCCTCAGGATGAGCAGAAAACCTCTTGTAAAGTAAGTGTTTGATTGCACTGAACTCTCCCTTCACCAAAATCCTATATATTGACCTTCCCCCACTACCCTTTTTGAGCAGTCTCTCAGAGCTATCTGAGATGCTGTCTCCTGGGCTGGAGTCCTCATTTTCGCCCAAATAAAACTTAACTCACAACTCTCACATTATGCATCTTTTTAGTCAACATTGTGCATGCAGTAGATATTAGTATACTCTCACATCTTGCTATTATTCCCCCTAATTCTTGGTTGCCACTCACTTTTTGGACCTGCTTTGCCTTTCTAATATGTCTGTCACTGAAAACACGTTCAGTAAAAAACAAATAAACTACTAGTTAATCTAAAAAACCCCTAACATAGTCTTTTTGTAAATCAGTCTTGAAATAAATGTGATCTTGGGGATAGTCATATTTTTTCTTAATGTAAAATGATTATCATCTTGGGAGACAGTATCTCAGACTTTTTCTTCCTCACCAGTCAGCACCAGGAATGACAAATTATATACTAGCAAAGGGTATCTGGAATATGTGTGAAATATGCATATAAATATAATAATAATATAATTTACATATATATTTCATTAGAATTTCATGCACAAGCAGAGTCCTAATGAAGGGAGTTTGTACTCCATAATGGACTTCAGGCTCAGATATAATACCTAAGGAGCAAGGGAAATATCTCAATGATGAAAGACTGTATGCTGAGAGGAATGAAAGGAGAGTAGCCCTATTTTTGGTATCAGGCTTGGTGTACTAGTCAAGGAATTGTTTTTATCTGTTTGATATGTACATAACTCACTTTAATTAGATACTCTAGACAGCATCATGAAACATTCTTGCTAGAAATATTTCAGAATTCTGAATATACCCCAATGAGTGCTAATAAGTTTGAAAATATATCTCACCTCTTGCAGCTTTATCACTGCATAGATAACCAGTAGGGATATATGTGTGTTAATACTTTTGACACTCATAGTTTCTTCCCTGAAAATATTCTTCCATAAAAGTAGAAGTTCAAATGTTCCTGAGCTAATTAGCATGAATTTTTAACAATGAAGTTCAAACTCTTATAAGACTGCATATTATAAAGCATACTATTGGGTTTTTATATTTTTTCAGATTCATTAAGATATTATTGAAATATAACATTTTGTAAATTTAAGGTGCACAATATGTTGATTTGATAAACATATAGTGTAGACAGACTTTTAAAAATTGGTTTTGGAGCATTTCTGTATTTGAAAAGTTTAGGGCAGAGGTGAATACACAGAACAAGCATAATGCAGTTAAAGTAATATAAATACAGCTGAGCCATGAGATTTGTAGGGGTAGCAAGTTTAAAATTGTCAGCAAAAAATAGTCACATAGATATAAGAAATATTGCCAACTAGAAACTATAAACTGTATTTATTAAAAATAACAAATTCTGAAAATTAAACAATTTCTATAATCATAACTGGAATGGATTAAGGCTAACTTGATATATGAATATTGTATATTCCTAGCTAGTTAATGATTAAAGCTTTATAACTCCTAAATAATAACTGGTTAAATTATTTCTAATTTCCAAATAATTCCTAAGTAATTAATTCATGTATTAATCAATTCATTGGTATAACATCAATATATGAAATCATTTAAATTTTCTAGACCCTTGAATTTCTTTTTTTTTTTTTTTTGTAGTCATACGGTTTAAATCATTTTAAAATGTGACATAGAATTTAAACATCTTAAAATATAATTGATGATGAGCTTCCTAATTTTCCTACAAGATAAATAACTTCTAAGCTATTAATTATGTGAAGCAGCAAGTTTTTGGAATTGTTCATTGTCACATATCAAAAGTTCAGAAATCAGTTCACTGAAGAATTGATGCTTTTGAACTATGGTGTTGGAGAAGACTCTTGAAAGTCTGCAAGGAGATCAAACCAGTCAATCATAAAGGAAATCAGTCCTGAATATTCCTTGGAAAGACTGATGCTGAAGCTGAAGCTCCATTGATTTGGCCACCTGATGTGAAGAACTGATTCATTGGAAAATACCCCAGTGCTGGGAAAGATTGAAGGCAGGAGGAGAAGGGGACGACAGAGGATGAGATGGCTGGATAGCATCACTGACTTGATGGACATGAGTTTGAGCAAGCTCTGGGAGTTGGTGATGGACAGGGAGGCCTGGCGTGCTGCAGTTCATGGGGTCGCAAAGAGTTGGACGCGACTGAGCAACTGAACTGACTGAACTGATTGTCACATATCAAAAATTAAGAAATCAGTTTATCCAGTATCATGCATCAAACCTGGACTGGGACGACTCAGAGGGATAGTATGGGGAGGGAGGGGGGAGGGGGGGTTCAGGATGGGAAACACGTGTATACCTGTGGCAGATTCATGATGATGTATGGCAAAACAAATACAATATTGTAAAGTAATTAACCTCCAATTAAAATAAATAAATTTATATTTAAAAAATAAATCAGTTAATTTGGGGAAAGAGAAATCTTTAAAACCCATTCAACAAATAAAAAGGCTTCCTAGGTGGAGCTAGTGCTGAAGAACCTGCCTTCCAAGGCAGTAGACCCAAGAGATACAGGTTTGATCTCTGGGTCGGGAAGATACTCTTGAGTAGGAAATAGCAGTCTACTCTGGTATTCTTACCTAGAAAATTCCATGGACATAGGAGCCTGGAGGGCTACAGTCTATGGGACCAGAAAGGGTCAGGCACAACTGAAGTGACTGAGTGCACATAACGAGTAAAGGATACAGATTCCCAGCTTTCCCAGTACTTGCATAAGAATTGTCAGGGTTCAGGCTGCTTATTAGAAATCGAGTATATGTACATGTCTAGGTAAACGAGCTTTTTTCAATATTGCTATAATAGCATATTTGAATATTGAAAGTCAATTATGAGAGTGAGTTTATCCATGAAAAGTTCTATTAGATGATCTGTACTAGCCCTCTCTGGATTTAAGTTCCAGAAACACAAAACAGATGTCTGGCATCAGCTGGACTCAGTTCCCAGAAATCTTGGTGAGGGGACACTGTGGCCCTCTTACCAGGATGTGTAAGCCCCAGAACAAATGGAAAACAGGCTGTCCACATGCCCATTGTGAGAAGAAGAAGACAAGTTTCCTTCAAGTAATGTTGCCCCAGACAACTCAAATTAAGAGCACAGAACCATTTTTGGATAATCTGATTTTGCATTAAGTAACATCACTGTTAATAGTGATATATCTAAAATATACCACTAGAGTTACTAGTGTCAATGGAAAAAAAGTGCAACCCAAAAGCTGACAGTTATGTTGCTGATGGACAGGGAGACCTGGTGTGCTGCAGTTCATGGGGTCACAAAGAGTCGAACACGAGTGAGTGACTGAACTGAACTGAACTGAACTGATGTTTTACTCAGTATACATTCTGAGAGCTTCAATACCAGGAGACCAGTCTTTCAGAACTATCTCCAAAGAAGGAAGGAAGGAACCAGGATATATAGGGGATTTTGTAACAAAGACTAGGTATTCAGAGCATCATAGATTACACATAACCAAAGAAAACCATACATGTCAAGTTAATGAATAGTGTTTTCCAATGTATAAGAGATGCAAAACTCTGAGCTCATTGAAATCATTCTGATATGTATCTCAGGTGTCTGGGGACAGTACCCTAAGCTTTCTCACCGAGTGTCCTCAGGGTGCATACTTGGGGTGGATGCAGTGACTGACTGGCTGATGGTAGGCATCCTGTTTCTATCCTGAGTTTCCTTCCGGCTCACCATGGGGGCCATGGTAATGTGATGGCTTGATGGCTGAAGCATCCTTTGTTTACTGATATGACAGGCAGCATGCCTTCATTCACACTATTATGTGAAACTAAATAAAGGCAATGCCGAAGAATGCTCAAACTACCACACAATTGTACTCATCTCACACACTAGTAAAGTAATGCTCAAAATTCTCCAAGCCAGCCTTCAACAATACATGAACCGTGAACTTCCAGATGTCCAAGCTGGTTTTAGAAAAGGCAGAGGAACCAGAGATCAAATGGCCAACACCCCCTGGATCATCAAAAAAGCAAGAGAGTTCCAGAAAAACATCTACTTCTGCTTTACTGACTATGCCAAAGCCTGTGACTGTGTAGATCACAAAAAACTGTGGAAAATTCTGAAAGAGTTGGGAATGCCAGACCACCTGACCTGCCTCTTGAGAAACCTATATGCAGGCCAGGAAGCAACAGTTAGAACTGGACATGGAAAAACAGACTGGTTCCGAATAGGAAAAGGAGGACATCAAGGCTATATATTGTCACCCTGCTTATTTAACTTATATGGAGAGTACATCATGAGAAATGCTGGGCTGGATGAAGCACAAACTGGAATCAAGATTGCTGGGAGAAATATCAATAACCTCAGATAAGCTGAGGACATCAATCTTATGGCAGAAAGTGAAGAAGAACTAAAGAGCCTCTTAATGAAAGTGAAAGAGGAGAGTGAAAAATTTGGCTTAAAGCTCAACGTTCAGAAAATGAAGATCATGTCATCTGGTCCCATCACTTCATGGCAAATAGATGGGGAAACTGTGGAAACAGTGTCAGACTTTATTTTTTGGGCTCCCAAATTAATGCAGATGGTGACTGCAGCCATGAAATTAAAAGAATCTTACTCCTTGGAAGAAAAGTTATGATCAACCTAGACAGCATATTCAAAAGCAGAGACATTGCTTTGCCAAAAAAGTCTGTCTAGTCAAGGCTATGGTTTTTTCAGTAGTCATGTATAGATATGAGAATCGGATTATAAAGAATGGTGAGTGCAGAATTGATGTTTTTGAACTGTGGTGTTGGAGAAGACTCTTGGGAGTCCCTTGGACTCTGTGGAGATCCATCTCATCCATCCTAAAGGAAATCAATCCTAAATATTCACTGGAAGGACTGATGTTGAAGCTGAAACTTCAATATTTTGGCCACCTGATGCAAAGAGCTGACTCACTTGAAAAGACCATGATGCTGTTAAAGACTGAAGGCAGGAGGGATGACAGAGGATGAGATGGTTGGGTGGCATCCCCAACTCAATGAACATGAGTTTGAGTAAACTCTGGTATTGGTGATGGACAGGGAGGCCTGATATTCTCAAGTTCATGGGGCTACAAAGAGCTGGACATGACCGAGCAACTGAACTGAACTGAACGGATTATGAGTAACAATCCACTCCAAACTTAGTAGTATCAATCAACATTTGGTTGCTCTTATGAATTATTTAATCAGGAATTTATACATATAGAGTAATCTGTTTCTGCTCTACTCAACAATGTGGTACTGGAGTCAGGTGGATGCAGCTTCAACTATATTGTCTGAAAACTGATGTGTGATGGAACCTCATCTAATCTGTCAATCCTACCAGGATATTCCACATGTCTTTTCTGCACAACCTTGTTTCAGTTTCCTTACACAATTCCATCTGGGTTCAAAGAATAAGTATACTGAGAGAAGGGTGAAACTTCATGACATTTTTTGTAATGCAGTTTCAGAATTCAAAAGCATCACTTTTGTCGTATATCATTATTCAAAGCAGTCTGTAAAGCCCATCAGATTTGAGGAAAAATAAAGTCAAGGGAATTCTCCTGATCAGAGCGTATTAGGGTTTAAGAAGAGTTAAGGGATGTGGGGATATATTCTTGATATCTTTGGTAAACATAAAGCATTTACATGATACAATTATACTCAAATTAGTATAAAAACATTTATGTTTACCAGGTCTATTTCCTACTTTTAATCAAATTCATTTTGTTTCTGCCTGTAAAATGCTATTGTTTTACAGGCAATAGACATGTAAAGTTGAAAGAACACCTTGGGAAAGCAAAAATGACTGATAATTCTGAAAGGGTCAAACACAGAACAGTGAAATAAATCTAAAAGAGCTATTAACCCTAGGCTAAGTGGCTTATGAAACTCCCTTTCCTTCCTTTTCTATTTATTTATTTATTTACCTTTGTATGTGTTTCAACGTTTTGTTTTTGTACCACCAGAGAAAGTTTCCAAGGTGTGGATTTTGTTTTCTGAGATTTTGTGCTGTGTTGGTCTTTATCTTGGGGCTTCCCTGGTGGCTGTCTGCCTATAATGTGGGAGACTCAGGTTTGATCCCTGGGTCAGGAAGATCCCTTGGAGAACGAAATGGCAACCCACTCCAGTACTCTTGCCTGGAAAATCCCATGGACTGAGAAGCCTGGTAGGCTACAGTCCATGGGGTCGCAAAGAGTCAGACACAACTGAGCGCCTTCAATTTCACTTGTCTTTATCTTAGCAGTGATCTTCAGTGTCGGCATTTCAAAGGATCAAAGAATATAAAAATATTTCTTGCGGTAGGTGATTATATAAGATTTGTTCTACTTAATAAGAAAGTGACTAATAAACATGTGTGTGATGAATTGTTCTCTAGATCTACTCTCCAATTTCTTAGTTAAAATAGAGTAGAGAGGTAGACAATGATTGATTCTATTTGTCAATATCACAGAATTTAGTACATAATGGTAGAGAAGCATAAGAAATTCTAAAAATATTTAAACATAATATGGAAGCATCATTTAATATTATAAGTTATGGACATATTATGTCAATGTAATATGTCAATCTACATTATAGCTATATTTTAGTGGTTTGTAGTAACATCTGAGGCAGGAGGCAGATGCCCCTCCCCAGGGTTCATTCCTTTGGGCTTAAACTTCAAGATGAGAATAGCATAAAAAATAAGGAAGGAGGCTGGGCCCTGCCCAGACCACATATTTCTCATTCCTGAGTCAGGACAACTCCCTGACCATGCCAGTACAAAAAAGCTCCTTGGAAGTCAAAGGGGAGTGATGCAAACTAATGCCAGGCCTCTTTGATAGACTCCATCTTGGCTAAGAGATGCCTGAGCACTCATGAGAGTGATCTAGGGTGGCCTCAGCCTGCAATAGCTTGGAGCAGTGCTTAGGTTCCCAGCCAGAGATTGGGCTGAGCCATGGTGGTGAAAGCACCAGATCTAGCCATTAGACCAGTGGTCAGTCAAGGGCACTAGCTTTTTGGCTTTGCAGAAAAGAATTCCCACAAAGATAGAAAGTAGTGAACCAACCAAAGTATTTATAAAGAGGGAAAAACTGCAGTGAATGTGAATGGGCACATGGGCTGACTCAGGGAAAGAGAGGGTAGCTGAGTCACACCCTCATGGCAGTTTGAATTACTTTCATGGGGTATTTCTTCTGGGATTCCTTTGGTCAATCATTTTAATTTGCCTGGTTCACAGTCTCTGTTTCGTATATCTCAAGATCCTCACATGTGTGAACACAGATCTCTTAATCAAGATAAATTTTACCGAAAAGTGTCTGCTCTCCTTTGGCCTCCAAGGAGCCTTTATGTATATGTATGGTTAGGGAGGTCTCCTGACTTCCAGAACGAGAAATACATGGTCTGGACAGGGCCCAGCATCCTTGCCTCAATCACCTTGCTATTCTTGACATGGAGTTTTGGTCAATAGAGAATAAATCCCCAATTACTTTACCCTGAGGGTGGGCGCCATCTGCCTCCTACCTCAGGAGGATCCTGAGATATACCAGACATGGAATGAGAACCAGGCAAATCAAAATGATTGACCAAAGGAAACCCGGAAGAAATACCCCATACAATTAATACAAATTGCCAGGAGTGTGGCTCAGGGACTCTACCTCTAAGTGTGTCTGTGTGTCTATCCAGATGAACTACACTTTTTCTTCCCTCTTAATAAATACTTTACTTTTTCCACTATTTTCTGTCTTTTCAGGAATTCTTTGAAAAATCAAAGGGCCAGGGCCCTTATCACTGCTACTGGTCTAGTGGCTAGGATCTGATGCCCTCACCTCTGCAACCAGGCCTCAATCTCTGGCTGTGAACTTAAGCCCCTCTCCAAGCTGTTGCAGGCTGAGATCAATTCTATATATGGTTATTAACACTTTTAATCAAAATAAATTGCTTAACTTAGTTTTTGGAGTCAGCAATCTACTTTTGACCTATTCTTGATAATTAAAATGGAAAAGAATTGAGGATTGAAGAGCAAATAATAATTCAGGGAATGAAAACAAAGGTAGAACAAAATGATAACTTTAAAATGTGCTAGTTTTATTTTGAAATAGTCTGTAAAATTTTTTCTCCAATCCTTTAAATTCATTTGCCATACATGATAATATATATGCTGTACTTAGTTGCTCAGTTGTGTCCACCTCTGTGTGACCCCATGAACTGTAGCTCACCAGGCTTCTCTGTCCATGGGTTTCTCCAGGCAAGAATATTGGAATGGGTTCCCATGCTTCCTCCAGGGGATCCTCCCAATCCAAGGATTGAACCCAGGTCTCCTGCATTGCAAGTGGATTCTTTACCAATTGAGCCACCAGGGAAGACCAAAATATGTAACCTTTCTAGTTCCACTGTATTTTAAAACCAAAACTCATTCCAATATATGCAAACTGACCTCCAGGTTTTAAAACCAATACAATATTGTAAAGAAAAAAAAATTAATTAATTTTAAAAAAGTAACAATTGGAGGGAAAAAATTAAAAAAAAATAAATTCCCCTAGTTCTATCTGGATATACTTTCAAGAAGGGCAGTTAACTCTACTCATTACCTAGTATCCATTGTCATGTAATTATAGATTAATTAATGTTTTGGTTAAGCTACTGCTCTAATAAAAAGTTTCAATTATCTCTGTGCATTATGACAAATGTATATTTATAAACTATGTTCTACTTTGATCCCAATTTGCCACTATTAAATTTAATTGTATCAAATATCCATTGTATACAGTAATAGCAGATATAATTTCATATGAAAAAGGCTCTTCCATTTCACAAAAAAATAAAAACTCTCACAATTTTTATTCCCTTTAACTTTGAAGGAATATTTATATTTCTCATAAGGACTCTTGGAAATAAAGCATTCATATGTGCTAAGATTTGACTATTGTTCATTGAAATTAAAAGAAATACAAAAATTACTGGGTCAGAAATGAAATATTGTATAGATTTTATAATTTTCCCAGACAGACAAATGAAAAATAATAATTTCTGTAAAGTTATATTTATAATGGGGTGCTTGTGTTCATGCTAAATTATTTCAGTAACATCTGACTCTTTGTGACCCTATGTACTGTAGGCTGCCAGGCTCCTCTGTCTATGGGATTCTTCAGGCCTGGAGGGTTGCCACACCCTCTCCAGGGGCTCTTCCTGACACATGGGTCGAATCTACGTCTTTTAGATCTCCTGCATCGGCAGGCGAGTGCTTTATCACTAGCACCAACTGGGAAACCCTTGTAATAGGGTACAGAGATTATTTAATTGTCAAATATGAAACCAATTTATTTAATTCCAAAGTTTAAATCATAAAAAGAAAAAGTAGTTTAAACTAACAGGATCTTATTATCCTCATAGTAAACTTCAGAAGCTGTTCTGTTGAAAGCAAGATTCCTTAAGGTGTCTGAAATCCTCACAGGTCTCAAAGACCCACTGGATTAAGTATATATTCCATTACTGAAATGAATGAGGACATCTAACCTCAGAATCAACATTTTTCAGAGATGTGAATGGAAGTGCCTCATGGAGGAACACGTGATGATGGCATCTCTGATTCATAAAAGCAAGCCTATTTGAACTTATAAGCATTGATTTTTTTTCTGTTTCTAAATTAAACCTTATATTTTATCATATTCTTAGTCCAATAATATACTGACACATGTTTAAATTACATGATATGTTTAAATTACATGATATACCTCACCCTAATTGCTATAAACTGTATCATATATGTCTTATTTCCCTCCATTTCTAATGGCACCATCTAGTTTGTTTTAGCTTATACTAACACCCTCCTCCTAACTTCTCAGGTTTCCTTCTTTCCAAACAGCAAATAATTCTATTGCCTCCAGTGATCATTTCTAAGTACATAATAATTGTATTAATTATTTCACCTTTCAGAAATTTAGTGGGCTTTTGTACTCTATTAAAGAAAATAATCCTACCCTGCTCACCATCTCTACTGTAATATATAATTATATGATATGATATATAATCATATATTATAATTAAAATAATTATATAGATAATATATAATATAATATAAAATTATATTGTATATCATATAATTATACATTATAAATGTATAATTTTATATATATATATATATATATATATATATATATATATATATATGTGTGTGTCAGTTCAGTTCAGTTCAGGCATTCAGTCGTGTCCAACTCTTCGAAACCCCCAGGCCTCCCTGTTCATCATGAACTGCCAGAGTCTACCCGAACCCATGTCCATTGAGTCAGTGATGCCATCCAACCATCTCATCCTCTGTCATCCCCTTCTCCTCCTGCCCTCAATCTTTCCCAGCATCAGGGTCTTTTCAAATAAGTCAACTCTTCACATCAGGTGGCCAAAGTATTGGAGTTGCAGCTTCAACATCAGTCCTTCCAATGAACACCCAGGACTGATCTCCTTTAGGATGGACTGGTTGAATTTCCTTGCAGTCCAAGGGACTTTCCAGAGTCTCTTATAACACCACAGTTCAAAAGCATCCATTATTCAATGCTCAGCTTTCTTTATAGTCCAACTCTCACATTCATACTTGACGTCCAAGGTAAGGAGCAGTGGCTGTGCTTTGCTGGAGCAGCTGTGAAGAGATATCCAACATCCAGCATAAGAGAAACCCAAGTTAGATGGTAGGCGCTGAGAGAGGGCATCAGAGGGCAGACTAACTGAAACCACAATCACAGACAACTAGCCAATCTGATCACACGGACCACAGCCTTGTCTAACTCAATATATATGGATATATATATAAAACTATAATATATATACAAAATACATGCTCACACATAAAAGATATGACCTTTCTTATGCCTCCACATTCCCTTCAGTCAAATCTGCTTCTCAAGAATTCTTGCACATATGTGACTGAGTGGACGATTAACAAAGAAATTCCTACAGGGTTAGTGTTTCTCTACCAGTGATTTGCAATTTGGTCACAGTAATTTGAGTCACTCTCATGAATATGCAGCTTCAGAAGGCATACAGACCACTGGAGTAGGATTTTTCATTCTGTATAGAGAAACAATGAACAAATAAAAAATGTTTATGAACAGATTGTGTGTGCCAAACACTATATTAAGTAGTATTTAATATAATGGGGGCCTCAAATCGTTTCTCCCTTTTTAATTATGCAGACATCCAATATTTAAAGAGTCAGAAAGTGAAAGTCACTCAGTCGTGTCCACCTCTTTGCGACCCCATGGACGATACAGTTCATGGAATTCTCCAGGCCAGGAATACTGGAGTGGGGAGCCTTTCCCTTCTCCAGGGGATCTTCCCAATCCAGGGATCAAACCAGGTATCCCTCATTACAATCGGATTCTTTATCAGCTGAGCCAAAGGAAAGCCCAGAAGAAGGGAGTAATCACTAAGAGAGAAGATAAACTGCCACGGCAGTTAGGAAACTTTAGCTGATTCTTTCGTTTCTGGTTGCTTCTCTAGTCTCATTTTCCGTCTCTCAGCAAGTCTAGCTTGTTTCCTTCAGTTTTGGGTGTGATTTTAGAATGCCCTTTTACAGGTGAGTTTGTTGTCTATGTACCCGATTTAGGGCATGCAAGATGTTTCCAATCTCTCATACACTGCTATTTCCCTAATCCAGTACACCTGCACTGGTATAGCCAACCAGAGCATATGAGTGGAATAGCATTTTGACTTTGGAATATTTTTATGTCCACTCGATCATTATTATGTTATTCTTCAGCCAACTTTGATTTATGTCTCACTATGCACTACCTAAGCAGCAAGTTCATACCATTAACTCCAAGTACTAAGAGATATCATAATTTCCTCTTAAAATATTCTATTCCTTGGCAACCTGCTTCCTCTTTTTAGGTGCAAACATTTCATGTAACTAATTAGCCAGATGAGAACATTAGAGAGTTACAGTGATGAGATATGGAGGCATTTAGATTTTGGAGTATACACGTAAATCCAATACATCTTCATAAAAAGTGAGTAGGACTTGATAATTAGATATCATAAGCCTAACAAATATATTCTCTCATTTTCTATACAACCTAATGACTCCTGACTGCAGTGATATTCAATGTTACCTGATTATTGTTAGGATAATATAGTACTCTGTTAAAAAAAAAAAAAAAAAGAAAAAGAAGAAGAACACCGTATAACTTACCTTTCTGCTACTATATTCCCATAGAGATGCTTACTCATTACCTTTTCATTAACACAAATCCAACCTACACTAAAATTAGTTCATTTTTCTAGCGGTTGAGTTTACCTAGAAGAGGTGTTTTGTCTGTGTGTGCTTTAACAGGGTAACATCTACTCTTAACTTACAGTGTGGGTTTTGTATACCCTAGTTGCCTTCATTTACTACACACTCCTCCCAGATTTAAGTTCATAAATTTTTCTTAAATGTCCCTCTTATGTGAAGCTTATAGCATCGTTTCCATACTTATATAACATGAATAAAATGTGTAGATACTCGGCATTTTTTGCCCATTTATGTTACTACACTGAGATGGTATGGAAAATGAATTCTATTAATTCCTGCACTATTTATATAAGGTACACTTGGCAGATATTAGGAATTTGGTAATTATTTGTTGAGTGAAAGGATGTTCTGCTTTAGTTACATTAGTCTAAATTAAGTCATTGCATACTTTTGTCACTAAGTTCTATATTGCTATCCTTGTATTAACATTGCCCTAGATATGAAAAAGAATATTATGGAGAAAAATATATTAGTACACCATGAGTTCTAGCCAAAGAATTTTCTTCATTCCTATGTATTAAAGGATTAAGTATTGCATTTGATCAAATAAAGAATGATTTATAATGTATTAAACCCATGGATATAGAATCATTTCAAAATAAAATCTGTGAGAATATTTAACATGATAGTAAAAATGTGGGAATATAAAAATTGTTATTCTTTTTTCCTATTACTAATAATGAGAAGACCAACAGTCCACGACAAAATAATTTTACATATTTGATTGTTAAAGAGTATATATATATATTTATACTTGTGGCATTTTAATTGAAATATAGTTGATTGGCAACCCACTCCAGTACTCTTGCCTGGAAAATCCCATGGATGCAGGATGCTGGTAGGCTACAATCCATGAGGTCGCACAGGGTCAGACACGACTGAAGCGACCTCCCTTTCACTTTTCACTCTTGTGCATTGGAGAAGGAAATGGCAACCCACTCCAGTGTTCTTGCCTGGAGAATCCCAGAGATAGAAGAGCCTGGTGGGCTGCTGTCTATGGGGTCACATAGGGTCGGACATGACTGAAGTGACTTACCAGCATAGTTGATTTACAATACTGTGGTAGTTTCATATGTACAGCAAAATGATATATGTACTTTTTCAGTTTTGTTTTCTATTGCAGGTTATTAAAAAGTATTGAACATTATTCCTTGAGCTACATGGTAAGTTGTTATTATTTATTCATATATATATTTTAATATATATATATATATATTCATATATATATATATATATATATATATAACATAAAATATATGTTATGGCCAAACTTCTAATTTAACCCCCTACTTTCCCTCTTGGTAGTAATAAGTTTGTTTTCTATGTCTGTGACTCTTTTTCTACTGTGTAAATAAGTTTATTTGTATCATTTTTTTAAGATTCCATATATGTGATATCCTATGATATTTGCCTTTCTGAGTTACTTAATATGATAATACGTAGGCTTCTATGAGCATTGAGATGCTTGTACTTTTTTGAATTAGAGTTTTCACTGGGAATATTCCCAGTAGTGGGATTGCTGGATCATATTGTAACTCTATTTTTAGTTTTTTAGGAAACCTCCATAGTGATTGTGGCAATTTCCATGCTTAACAACAGTGTAGGAAGATTCCTTTTTCTCAGCAATCACTTCAACATTTATTATTTGTGGACTTTAAGAGTTAATACAGTTTTTAAATAATCATTTAGCATATATGAGTATGTTGTTTTGTTTATAATCAAGAAAATACAAATTAAATTCACAATGGGGATCTGCAACACTGATCCACCTGAAAATATTGGTAGTAAATATATGGTAGCTATTATTATTTCTGGCTCTTTCACTCTCCTCCTTCACCATCATCAACAGACTCTTTAGTTCCTTATTTCATGGCATCCAGCCCCATTACTACATTGCAAATAGAAGGGGAAAAGGTGGCAGTAGTGATGGATTTATTCTTCTAGGTCTCCAAAATCACTGTAGACAGTGACTGCGGCCGTGAAATCAGAAGACGATTGTTTCTTGGAAGGAAAGCGGTGAAAAACCTAGATCGTGTTGAAAAGTGGAGACATTACTCTGTCAACAAAGGTCTGTATAATCAAGGCTATGGTCTTCTCAGTGGTCAGATATGGTTGTGAGAGCTGGACCTTAAATAAGGAAGAAGGTCAAAGAGTTGATGCCTTCAAACTGTGGTACTGGAGAAGACTCCTGAAAGTTTTGGATGGCAAGGAGGTCATACCAGTCAATCTTAAGGGAGATCAACCCTGAATATTCACTGTAAAGACTGATGCTGAAGCTGAAGCTCCAGTATTTTGGTCATCTGATGCAAACAGACAACTCATTGGAAAAGTCCCTGATACTGGGAAAGATTAAGGGAAGAAGGAGAAGAGGGCATCAGAGGATGAGATGGACGGAGGGCATCACTGATACAAAGAACATGAACTTGAACAAACCCTGGGGGATGGTGAGGCACAAGGAGGCCTGGCCTGCTGCACTCTATAGGGTAGCAAATAGTCAGACACTATTGGGTGACTGAACAGTAACAATATTACCATTTCCAAGTCTATTCCTTCATTCAACATCCATATTACTTACCAGTTTCTTACCTCCAAAGAAACCACTTTGTCCACTTTTTTAATTTGTATGCTCTTGAGGCCTTTCAGTATTACCCTCATATTCTTAGGTTTATATTTCTTTATGTTAATTTCGATCATGTCATTTGCATTCCCTAGTTGCTCTAATCTTTATATGTTTAGCACAACCTAGCTTATTTGCTTTTACAAAGCAAAACTTGATTGAATAACTAAGTAGTTTAGCCATCTCAGTTGGTGTGATTAAATTTTTGAGTTAATTTTGCTTTAGGAGCTAAATCTTTATTCTTTGCTTACAATGCCCCTAACACCCTGTCATGTATCATTTGATTTTCTCCAGGTTTACACATGTAAATCTTCAATAAACCTCTTAGATCCTACTTACTGTTTCCACATTGACATGCATTGCAGCTGAGCAGTCGGGGAGTTATTTCTAAAAAGAAAATCCAGAAATAATGTCATTCTTACCTTATAGTTTTCCAGCTTCTTTCACATTATCATTTTGCTTAATCTCCAAAGAAATAAATATTATTTCTTTGTTCTACAAAATATAAAAGGTAATCTTACTTATAAAAAAGTACATACTTCAAAACACAGACTTGTTTTCAGACCATCTTTTCCTTCTGTAAGTTGTGCAATGCTGATGAATACATTAACTCACATGCATTTCATTAATCCTTTGATCACTTATTTAGCTAAACCTTTATGTCAAGATAGTAAGTGTGAATGATTGCTTCTCTCTTTTCTTTTAGATAGTGACTTTTGTTAATCTTTGTTAATATGAAAGTTTAACTAGGTTAAATTTCAGTCCAGGTAATTAAGAGACATCACTTTGGAAGTAATTAAGATAGCTCATTCTAATTATAAAATCAAACCACTGAAGTCTAGCTTTATAATTTTGTCTAGTTTTATAACTAGATAAGGTGATATTATTTTAAGATTTAACAACACTAGATACTATCAAAAATTCCTCAATGGTAACAGAATCTTATGAATAGCAAGGTAATAAAATCCTCTAACTTTAGTGCAAATATGTGCTCTAAAAAATACCAAGGCTCAAATTGTAATCTAGAAACCGATGAGTTAGTGTAATGCCAAAACCACACAAAGATAGATTCTGTAAATTTCCCATGAGAGATGATTCATTGCTTTGACGATGTTGATCAGACAGATGTTACATTTTAGTTATTTCCTCTAGTTTCTCTCAATTATTCTTTACTTGCCAGTATATGTGAGAAATACAGATTTTCTAGAAAGATATTTTTATATAATGTTCATCTTCTCCTCTCAATTCCTGGGGCTTTGATCATGCATGAATCTATTTTTGCAAGGAAATGATGGCATAATTAATTTTTGAATAGCAATGTTCTCTGAGTAACTATTATCTCTGAGTAATTATTCAGTAAATAATCATCTAGCATTATTCAGAACTGCATATATTTGCAAGTGAAACAGCTATACTTTGAAATCTTGTCTGAGGCACATCAACACATTAAGAATGAATTATTTTATGTGTAAGTGTATATTTGTTTACTATTTCAGTTTTTATTTCATTTTATTAAGGATATTTATCATGTTCATTATCATCCATGCCTAGGATTTTTTTTTCAGTTTTGTGAAAAATGCCATTGGAATTTGGATGTGAATACCATTGAACATGTGGATAAATTTGGATAAGATGGAGATCTTAACAATATTGTTGTTCAGTTGCTAAGTCATGTCTGACTCTTTGCAATCCCATAGACTGCAGCATGCCAGGCTTCTTTATCCTTCACTCTCCAAGAGTTTGCTCAAACTCATGTTCATTGACTCTATGATGCCATCTAACCATCTCATCTGCTGTAGTCCCCTTCTACTCCTGCCCTCAATGTTTCCCAGAATCAATGTCCTTACCAGTGGGTTGGCTCCTGGCATCAAGTGGTCAAAGTATTGGAGCTTCAACTTCAGTTTCAGCATCAGTCTTTCCAATGAATATTCAGGATGGATTTCCTTTAGAATTGACTAAATAGTCTCCTTGCTGTCTAAGGGACTCTTGAGAGTCTTCTCCAGAACCACAATTAGAAAGCATCTGTTCTTTGGTATTCAGGCTTCATTATAGTCCAACTCTCACATCCATACATGACTACTGAAAAAACCATAGCTTTGACTATACAGACCTTTGTTGGCAAAGTGATGTCTCTGTGTTTTAATACACTATCTAGGCTTGTCATAGCTCTCTTTCCAAGTAGCAAGCATCTTTTAATTTCATGGCTACAATCACTTTACACAGTGGTTTTGGAGACCAAAGGTGGGGGGGGGGGTGAAATCTGTGACTTTCTCCACTTTTTCCCCATCAATATGTCATGAAGTGATGGGCCTGGATGACATGATCTTAGCTTTTGTAGTGCTGAGTTTTAATCCAGCTTTTTCATTCTCCATTTTTGCCCTCATCAGGAGACTCTTTAGTTCCTCTTCACTTTCTGCCATTAGAGTGGTATCATCTGCATATCTGAAGTTGTTGATATTTCTCCTGGTCATGTTGATTCCAACTTGTGATTCATCCAGCTGGGCATTTTGCATGATGTACTCTACATAGAAGTTAAATAATCAGAGTGATGATATACAGCCTGACAATGTCTTGTTTTCAATTTTTCACTTTCAATAATATTGTCTTCCAATATATGAACAAGGGTTGTCTTTAGATAAAAGAGTAGTTCTGTGGATTTTCTACGTATCAGATTATGGCATCTGCAAACATATACGTTTTTAGTTCCTTCCCAATTTGGATGCCTATTATTTCTTTTTCTTACCTAGTTCCTCTAACCCAGACTTCCAGCACTATTTTTAATAGAGGTGGTGAGAGTGGGTATCCTTGCCTTGTTCTTGGTCATTGAGGATATATTTTCAGTTTTTCATCACTGAGTATGATATTAGTTGTGAGATTTTCAAATATGTCATGTTCACAGTTTTCTTATGAAAACTTGTTGACTTTTGTCCAAAGATTTCTCTGAGTCTATTGAGATGATCATATGCTTTTTATCCTTCATTCTTTTAATAAGATATATCACATTACTTGATTTGCCTATAGTGAAACATCCTTTTATCCCAGTGATAAATCCCAATTCACAACAATGTATAATCCTTTTACTGTGTGGTTGTATTTGATTTGTGAATTTTGAAACACAAAAAGACTCCAAATAACTAAAGCATTCTTGGTAAAAAAGAATGGAGCTGGAGGCACAATGTTTCTTGTTTTCAAAAATATATTACAAGGCTAGAGTAATGAAAACAGTAGATCACTGATATTAAAATAGATGCATTACTCAATGGAACAGAGTAGAGAGTACAGAAGTAAACGCGTTCATATGGCCAACTGATCCTTGACAAGAAAGCCAAGTATACACAATGGGGAAAGGCTATTTTTTAAATTAATGGTGGGAAAACTGAATGTGCTCTATGTTAAACTGCTTCAGTCATGTCTGACTCATTGCAACCCCATGTACTGTAGCCCACCAGGCTCCTCTGTCCATGAGGATTCTCCAGGCAAGAATCCTGGAGTGGGTTGCCATGCCATCCTCCAGGGGATCTTCTCAACCCAGGGATCAAACCCAGGTCTTCCTCATTCCAGGTGGATTCTTTACTGTCTGAGCCACTAGAGAAGCCCATGAAAACTGGACATCCACGGGCAAAATAATAATATTGAATTCTTATTCTACATCCAAATTTAAAATCAAATAAAAATTAATTAAAGTCTTAAATGTAAGATGTGAAAGTACAAAATTCCTAGGAGAAAACTTATGGGAAACTATTAATGACATTGTTATTGACAACAGTGTCTTGCATGACACAAAAACACAAGTAACCAGAGCAAAAATAGACAAGTGGGACAATATCAAACTAAAAAGCTTCTGCACAGCAAAGGAAACAATCAGCAAAATAAACAAAAAATTCATTACATAGATGAAAGCCATATATTTCATATGGGATTAACCTCTAAAATGTATAAATATCTCCTACTATTCAGTAGTATAGGCACAACCATCCTGTTCAAACAAAGGGAAAATTACTTGAATAAATATTTCTCCAAAGAATACATACAACTGATGGCAGGTATATGAAACCACAGTAAACATTACTAATCATCAGTGAAATGCAAATCAAAACCATAAAGTAGTACCACCTCCATCTGATAAATGGCTATTATCAAGCAAAAAGAATAACAAAAGATAGATGTTGGTAAGAATGTGAAGATATTGGAAAATTCTTATGCTATTGGTGGGAACATAAAAAGGCACAGTTGCTATGAAAGACAGTATGGGGTTTTCTCAAAAAAAAAAATGCCATATGATCCAGAAATTCCATTTATGGGTCTATATCCAAAAAGAATTGAAATCAGAATTTCTAAGAGCAGTCTCTACACTCAGATTCATTGCAGTATTATTCACAATAATTAAAATATGGAAGTAACCTCAATGTCATCAATGATGAATGGATAGAACAAATAGGGTATATACATTCAATGGAACATAATTCATCTTTAAAAAGGAAGAGAAAAAAAAATCTTGCCATATGTGATACTATGAGTGAAACTGGAGGATATTATGTTAAGTGGAATAAGGTTATCACATAAGAAAAATACTGAATAATTGCTCTTATATGAAAATTTTAATTGAATTCACAGAAACAAATCAGAATGGTGGTGTTCCAGGAATGGGAAAAGAGGAAAAAAAAAAAAAAAAACAGGGAGATGCTGTTCAATATATATAGGTACAGACGGTAAAGAGTCGGCATGCAATGCTGGGTTCAATAGCTGGATCAAGAAGATTTCCTAGAGAAGGAAATGGCAACCCTCTTCAGTACTTTTACCAGGAAAATCCCATGGACAGAGGAGCCTGGTGGGCTATACTCCCATGGTGTCACAAAGAGTCCAACATGATTGAGTGACTAATACACACACACACACAAAATTTTGTAAGATGAGTAAGTTTTAGACGTCTGGGTACAGCATTGTACCTATAATTAACAATACTCTATTAAAATGTAAATGTTTGCCAAGAGAGTAGGTCTCCTCTCAACTGTTCTTTCACAATAGCAGTAATTGGAGGTCATCCATCCTAGCCCAGAACTAACATAGAAGATGACCCATTGAAATTTTTCTAGTTACTGAATGTAGTTTTAGCAGAGAGTTAGTAATCTTGGACACCATTAACCATAGATACACATCTTGACCTCCACACTCACTAAAATATAAATCTCATGGTATGTTATGAAATATACCAATTAAGACATATTTCAGAAAGGAACAGCAAGGTAAAAATTATGCCAACCTTGAGCTAGCTAAAGTTGTAGAATCAAAATCTAACTATAAATCAAGACACATGTTTCCTAGAAGTAGCTGAGGCTAATTTCTGAAATAAGAATGTTCTGTATTCTCATTATACTTGAGGCGGCTCTTGACACAACTTACAGCCAATAATCTTTCCTATGTTATGACTTTATGTTTGTAGAAACATGATATCTTTTTATCAACATAAAAATTATTTTTAATGATATTATATTTGATGAACTGCCTATTGATCATGTGAGCAGATCTCTGTCATAGTGCAATAAGTATATTTAAAAACTTTAGATTTTTCTCTTCAATGCCTCCCTTTGAAAAGGCATGGAGAAACTTTTTTATACTTTCTTCTATTTTTATTAATATTTGGTACAGATAAAAGTTTTCTTTTATATCACAAGAAAAATTTTTATATCACAAGAAAAATTGTGATAGACTTTGGAATAGGCTAAAAAGATTGCTAGGTATACTCTGTCTTCAGTGAATCATTTTGGCCTGAGCTAGTTAACAGCTCTGTAAGTTGTTGAAAACTGACAATAATACAAATTCATATCCATAAAAAGCTGCCAATGAATTATGTCCCCTGGAAAGTAACTGATTCTTGCCCTGTGGATGTTGATCAGTTTTACAACTATCTGTATTCATTTCAGCATTCCCGGGCTGCCCGCATGTATGTGCAGTAATTTGAATTCTCCCTTGATGTGGCTGTAATATCTTCCTGACTCCTTTATATATTTAATGATATAAATAAAACCTTTTACTTTTATTCATTTTGTATTTGGGCACAAGTCACACTTTAACCCTTTAAAAAAAATAAATGCTTGTCAACTTAAGAACTATGATATCAGTACTGTTATATCAGCTGTATGCTCTTTCCCTAAGTCATTTCCCTGACTCCTATCTGGTGTGAGACTTCCCTGGTGGCTCATATGATAAAGAATCTGCCTCCAATGCTGGAGACCCAGGTTCAATCCCTGGATTAAAAAGAAGTAACCACTATCCAAAATTTTAAAATTATTCCCTTGGTCTTTTTTGAGACACATGTCTGTATTCCTATACAATCGATTCTTTTACTTTTGCTTATTTTGAGCTTGAAAAAGTTACAGCTTATATTTGTGTGATTTAATTAAAAGATAATATCAGTAAAGTTGAAATGGGCATACAATTACTTGATTTTCAAGTGGTTGCTAAATAAATTTTTAAAAATAAATTAAAAAAAAAAGAAACAGCATGGACTTTGAAGCATGAAAACATGTATTTTGTGGCTCTCCTGCTTGTCTGGAATTAAATTACATTGGACAATGCACCATACTAAGACTTAGGCTTTCATCTACAAAGTGGAAAAGACAAGAGATAAATTTCAGAGACATTGGGAAAGCTTGCAGTAATCTATTGAGATGAATATTTTCATACTGGATATATTTCAAAATAAACTGTGATGTTATAAATAATTGCTGCTCTTCTTTAGTCCCTAAGTTGTATTTAACTCTTTTGCAACTCTAGCCTGCCAGGCTTCTCTATCCCTGGGATTTCCCAGGCAAGAATATTGGAGTGGGTTGTCATTTCCTCCTCCAGAGGTTCTTCCTGACCCAGGGATCGAACTGAGATCTGCATCGCAGGTGGATTCTTTACCACCTAGCCACCAGAGAAGCCCTCTACAAATAATTACCGAAATGAATAACCTGGGGTAAATGTATACACGTGATTTGAAGATTGAACCCTTATAAAAGGTGAATTATTTGATCTAGATAAAGAAACTCTATCTTAAGAACCTTAATAATGAATAGTTATAAGAATGTCTAGGCCAGACAATTTTACCAATGTTATCATATTCAACAATCACAATGTGTTATGAGTAACTATTTGGAATAAAACCAATAAAAACAGCAAATCATAGTACACAGCTCATCTCCTTGGAGCATGTAGTCCCTGCTAGTGTCTGTGTTTATTCACTGTCTATTTCTTTCAGGGAGCTGCATTTTATATTATGTTCAGAATTTATAGTTGTTGTCTGTAAGAAGGTCTGCCTGATAAGACCTTACACAGCCTTCACTGGGGGTGAATTTTCACTGATCTATTCTTAAAATGTAAATTTGATCATCCTTAAAAGACACCAGTGGCTTCACATTGTTCTTAGGATAAAATTCAAAGTATTAGATATGCTTACCTTAAATAATTTTAATACAGCAGAGGCTTCCACTTCCCTCTCTGCATTTCTCAACATGATCCATTTATGCTGTCTTCTCTCTTCCTTTAATCTCCTGTCTCTCTGTCTAGGGTTTTCACTTATGTAGTCCAATTTATATACATTTCTTTCTTTTTCATTTCCATGTCTATTTTCCTCAAAAAAGCCAACACTGTCCTCCCATTCAAGGTTAGGGTCCATTCATAAATTTTCTTGAAGTACTTTGTAATTTTTCTTTAAATTTGTAGAGTTATTTATGTAATCCCTTACAGTTACACATTTATTTATTTTTTGTTTTGTTTTTTATTTTTTAAATTTTAAAATCTTTAATTCTTACATGCATTCCCAAACATGAACCCCCCTCCCACCTCCCTCCCCAGAACATCTTTCTGGGTCATCCCCATGCACCAGCCCCAAGCATGCTGCATCCTGCGTCAGACATAGACTGGCGATTCAATTCACATGATAGTATACATGTTAGAATGTCATTCTCCCAAATCATCCCACCCTCTCCCTCTCCCTCTGAATCCAAAAGTCCGTTATACACATCTGTGTCTCTTTCCCTGTCTTGCATACAGGGTCGTCATTGCCATCTTCCTAAATTCCATATATATGTGTTAGTATACTGTATTGGTGTTTTTCTTTCTGGCTTACTTCACTCTGTATAATCGGCTCCAGTTTCATCCATCTCATCAGAACTGATTCAAATGAATTCTTTTTAACGGCTGAGTAATACTCCATTGTGTATATGTACCACAGCTTTCTTATCCATTCATCTGCTGATGGACATCTAGGTTGTTTCCATGTCCTGGCTATTATAAACAGTGCTGCGATGAACATTGGGGTACATGTGTCTCTTTCAATTCTGGTTTCCTCGGTGTGTATGCCCAGAAGTGGGATTGCTGGGTCATAAGGTAGTTCTATTTGCAATTTTTTAAGGAATCTCCACACTGTTCTCCATAGTGGCTGTACTAGTTTGCATTCCCACCAACAGTGTAGGAGGGTTCCCTTTTCTCCACACCCTCTCCAGCATTTATTGCTTGCAGATTTTTGGATCGCAGCCATTCTGACTGGTGTGAAGTGGTACCTCATTGTGGTTTTGATTTGCATTTCTCTAATAATGAGTGATGTTGAGCATCTTTTCATGTGTTTGTTAGCCATCCGTATGTCTTCTTTGGAGAAATGTCTATTTAGTGGGCTTTATCCCAGGGATGCAAGGATTCTTCAATATCCGCAAATCAATCAATGTAATTCACCACATTAACAAATTGAAAAATAAAAACCATATGATTATCTCAATAGATGCAGAGAAGGCCTTTGACAAAATTCAACATCAATTTATGATAAAAACTCTCCAGAAAGCAGGAATAGAAGGAACATACCTCAACATAATAAAAGCTATCTATGACAAACCCACAGCAAACATTATCCTCAATGGTGAAAAATTAAAAGCATTTCCCCTAAAGTCAGGAACAAGACAAGGGTGTCCACTTTCACCGCTACTATTCAACATAGTTCTGGAAGTTTTGGCCACAGCAATCAGAGCAGAAAAAGAAATAAAAGGAATCCAAATTGGAAAAGAAGAAGTAAAACTCTCACTGTTTGCAGATGACATGATCCTCTACATGGAAAACACTAAAGACTCCACCAGAAAATTACTAGAGCTAATCAATGAATATAGTAAAGTTGCAGGATATAAAATCAACACACAGAAATCCCTTGCATTCCTATACACGAATAATGAGAAAGTAGAAAAAGAAATTAAGGAAACAATTCCATTCACCATTGCAACGAAAAGAATAAAATACTTAGGAATATATCTACCTAAAGAAACTAAAGACCTATATATAGAAAACTATAAAACACTGATGAAAGAAATCAAAGAGGACACTAATAGATGGAGAAATATACCATGTTCATGGATTGGAAGAATCAATATAGTGAAAATGAGTATACTACCCAAAGCAATTTACAAATTCAATGCAATCCCTATCAAGCTACCAGCCACATTTTTCACAGAACTAGAACAAATAATTTCAAGATTTGTATGGAAATACAAAAAACCTCGAATAGCCAAAGCAATCTTGAGAAAGAAGAATGGAACTGGAGGAATCAACTTGCCTGACTTCAGGCTCTACTACAAAGCCACAGTCATCAAGACAGTATGGTACTGGCACAAAGACAGACATATAGATCAATGGAACAAAATAGAAAGCCCAGAGATAAATCCACACACATAGGGATACCTTATCTTTGACAAAGGAGGCAAGAATATACAATGGAGTAAAGACAATCTCTTTAACAAGTGGTGCTGGGAAAACTGGTCAACCACTTGTAAAAGAATGAAACTAGATCACTTTCTAACACCGCACACAAAAATAAACTCAAAATGGATTAAAGATCTAAATGTAAGATCAGAAACTATAAAACTCCTAGAGGAGAATATAGGCAAAACACTCTCAGACATAAATCACAGCAGGATCCTCTATGATCCACCTCCCAGAATACTGGAAATAAAAGCAAAAATAAACAAATGGGATCTAATTAAAATTAAAAGCTTCTGCACAACAAAGGAAAATATAAGCAAGGTGAAAAGACAGCCTTCTGAATGGGAGAAAATAATAGCAAATGAAGCAACTGACAAACAAATAATCTCAAAAATATACAAGCAACTTATGCAGCTCAACTCCAGAAAAATAAACGACCCAATCAAAAAACAGTTACACATTTAGATATGTGTTCAGTCATTGCAAAAAAAAAATTAAATAACAGTTATCATATTCAGTGTTTCTCACATAGTAAGGTACAATACATCTTTATGGAATGACTGAAGGATTGAATTTAAGATGAGGTCATGTTACTTTATGCTGTGTGTTTGTTTGCTTATTTACTTGGTTTGGTTTTATATTCTATTTCAACTTTTTTTTTTTTTACTGTATTAACACAGTTTAAAGAATGTTTAATAAAATGACTTATGAAAATTATCCTTTTAGCTACCTTCCCTCAGAAAGAGACAACTAAGGGTTTGAGGATGTATTCTATATTCTCATATTTTATTTTATTGTCCAACTTGTGTGGAAATTCAGGGAAAAATTAAATAATTATTATTAGTAATTTAAACAGTATAAGTTTATCTTAATTAACTATACGTTTTAATAAATGACAATATATTTATTTCAATATCACAGTTTTTCAAGTTACCAAATTTTCAAGAAAACTACAGCAAATTAACTTTAAATTAATTAACTCTACTTAGGCTAGAGACTCAGAAGATATACCCAAAAAACTAAAATGTTCCCATGTAATAGCACATTATATTTTTATAAACTTGCAAAATGCCCAAATGAAATCTCTCAGATTTTATCATTAAATGATTTTTATAGATAAATCTCAAGAACATCTTCTCTACATATCATCACATAATAATAAAAAATATACAAATTGAATTATCCATTCTATTTTTTTTTTTTTTCAGACATGGACTGGCGATTCAATTCTTACATGATAGTATACATGTTAGAATTCCCATTCTCCCAAATCATCCCACCCTCTCCCTCTCCCTCTGAGTCCAAAAGTCCATTATACACATCTGTGTCTTTTTTCCTGTCTTGCATACAGGGTCGTCATTGCCATCTTCCTAAATTCCATATATATGTGTTAGTATACTGTATTGGTGTTTTTCTTTCTGGCTTACTTCACTCTGTATAATCGGCTCCAGTTTCATCTATCTCATCAGAACTGATTCAAATGAATTCTTTTTAACGGCTGAGTAATACTCCATTGTGTATATGTACCACAGCTTTCTTATCCATTCATCTGCTGATGGGCATCTAGGTTGTTTCCATGTCCTGGCTATTATAAACAGTGCTGCGATGAACATTGGGGTACATGTGTCTCTTTCAATTCTGGTTTCCTCGGTGTGTATGCTCAGCAGTGGGATTGCTGGGTCATAAGGTAGTTCTATTTGCAATTTTTTAAGGAATCTCCACACTGTTCTCCATAGTGGCTGTACTAGTTTGCATTCCCACCAACAGTGTAGGAGGGTTCCCTTTTCACCACACCCTCTCCAGCATTTATTGCTTGCAGATTTTTGGATCACAGCCATTCTGACTGGTGTGAAGTGGTACCTCATTGTGGTTTTGATTTGCATTTCTCTAATAATGAGTGATGTTGAGCATCTTTTCATGTGTTTGTTAGTCATCCATATGTCTTCTTTGGAGAAATGTCTATTTAGTTCTTTGGCCCATTTTTTGATTGGGTCGTTTATTTTTCTGGAGTTGAGCTGCATAAGTTGCTTGTATATTTTTGAGATTAGTTGTTTGTCAGTTGCTTCATTTGCTATTATTTTCTCCCATTCAGAAGGCTGTCTTTTCACCTTGCTTATATTTTCCTTTGTTGTGCAGAAGCTTTTAATTTTAATTAGATCCCATTTGTTTATTTTTGCTTTTATTTCCAGAATTCTGGGAGGTGGATCATAGAGGATCCTGCTGTATTTATGTCTGAGAGTGTTTTGCCTATATCCTCCTCTAGGAGTTTTATAGTTTCTGATCTTACATTTAGATCTTTAATCCATTTTGAGTTTATTTTTGTGTACAGTGTTAGAAAGTGATCTAGTTTCATTCTTTTACAAGTGGTTGACCAGTTTTCCCAGCACCACTTGTTAAAGAGATTGTCTTTACTCCATTGTATATTCTTGCCTCCTTTGTCAAAGATAAGGTGTCCATATGTGTGTGGATTTATCTCTGGGCTTTCTATTTTGTTCCATTGATCTATATGTCTGTCTTTGTGCCAGTACCATACTGTCTTGATGACTGTGGCTTTGTAGTAGAGCCTGAAGTCAGGCAAGTTGATTCCTCCCGTTCCATTCTTCTTTCTCAAGATTGCTTTGACTATTCGAGGTTTTTTGTATTTCCATACAAATCTTGAAATTATTTGTTCTAGTTCTGTGAAAAATGTGGCTGGTAGCTTGACAGGGATTGCATTGAATTTGTAAATTGCTTTGGGTAGTATACTCATTTTCACTATCTTGATTCTTCCGATCCATGAACATGGTATATTTCTCCATCTATTAGTGTCCTCTTTGATTTCTTTCATCAGTGTTTTATAGTTTTCTATATATAGGTCTTTAGTTTCTTTAGGTAGATATATTCCTAAGTATTTTATTCTTTTCGTTGCAATGGTGAATGGAATTGTTTCCTTAATTTCTTTTTCTACTTTCTCATTATTCGTGTATAGGAATGCAAGGGATTTCTGTGTGTTGATTTTATATCCTGCAACTTTACTATATTCATTGATTAGCTCTAGTAATTTTCTGGTGGAGTCTTTAGGGTTTTCCATGTAGAGGATCATGTCATCTGCAAACAGTGAGAGTTTTACTTCTTCTTTTCCAATTTGGATTCCTTTTATTTCTTTTTCTGCTCTGATTGCTGTGGCCAAAACTTCCAGAACTATGTTGAATAGTAGCGGTAAAAGTGGACACCCTTGTCTTGTTCCTGACTTTAGGGGAAATGCTTTCAATTTCTCACCATTGAGGATAATGTTTGCTGTGGGTTTGTCATAGATAGCTTTTATTATGTTGAGGTATGTTCCTTCTATTCCTGCTTTCTGGAGAGTTTTTATCATAAATGGATGTTGAATTTTGTCAAAGGCCTTCTCTGCATCTATTGAGATAATCATATGGTTTTTATTTTTCAATTTGTTAATGTGGTGAATTACATTGATTGATTTGCGGATATTGAAGAATCCTTGCATCCCTGGGATAAAGCCCACTTGGTCATGGTGTATGATCTTTTTAATGTGTTGTTGGATTCTGATTGCTAGAATTTTGTTGAGGATTTTTGCATCTATGTTCATCAGTGATATTGGCCTGTAGTTTTCTTTTTTTGTGGCATCTTTGTCGGGTTTTGGTATTAGGGTGATGGTGGCCTCATAGAATGAGTTTGGAAGTTTACCTTCCTCTGCAATTTTCTGGAAGAGTTTGAGGAGGATAGGTGTTAGCTCTTCTCGAAATTTTTGGTAGAATTCAGCTGTGAAGCCGTCTGGACCTGGGCTTTTGTTTGCTGGAAGATTTCTGATTACAGTTTCAATTTCCGTGCTTGTGATGGGTCTGTTAAGATTTTCTATTTCTTCCTTGTTCAGTTTTGGAAAATTGTACTTTTCTAAGAATTTGTCCATTTCTTCCACGTTGTCCATTTTATTGGCATACAACTGCTGATAGTAGTCTCTTATGATCCTTTGTATTTCTGTGTTGTCTGTTGTGATCTCTCCATTTTCATTTCTAATTTTATTGATTTGATTTTTCTCTCTTTGCTTCTTGATGAGTCTGGCTAATGGTTTGTCAATTTTATTTATCCTTTCAAAGAACCAGCTTTTGGCTTTGTTGATTTTTGCTATGGTCTCTTTTGTTTCTTTTGCATTTATTTCTGCCCTAATTTTTAAGATTTCTTTCCTTCTACTAACTCTGGGGTTCTCCAACTCTTCCTTTTCTAGTTGCTTTAGTTGTAGAGTTAGGTTATTTATTTGACTTTTTTATTGTTTCTTGAGGTATGCCTGTATTTCTATGAACTTTCCTCTTAGCACTGCTTTTATAGTGTCCCACAGGTTTTGGGTTGTTGTGTTTTCATTTTCATTAGTTTCTATGCATATTTTGATTTCTTTTTTGATTTCTTCTGTGATTTGTTGGTTATTCAGAAGTGTGTTGTTCAACCTCCATATGTTGGAATTTTTAATAGTTTTTCTCCTGTAATTGAGATCTAATCTTAATGCATTATGGTCAGAAAAGATGCTTGGAATGATTTCGATTTTTTTGAATTTATCAAGTTTAGATTTATGGCCCAGGATGTGATCTATCCTGGAGAAGGTTCCATGAGCACTTGAAAAAAAGGTGAAATTCATTGTTTTGGGGTGAAATGTCCTGTAGATATCAATTAGGTCTAACTGATCTAATGTATCATTTAAAGTTTGCGTTTCTTTGTTAATTTTCTGTTTAGTTGATCTGTCCATAGGTGTGAGTGGGGTATTAAAGTCTCCCACTATTATTGTGTTATTGTTGATTTCCCCTTTCATACTTGTTAGCATTTGTCTTACATATTGCGGTGCTCCTATATTGGGTGCATATATATTTATAATTGTTATATCTTCTTCTTGGATTGTTCCTTTGATCATTATGTAGTGGCTTTCTTTGTCTCTTTTCACTGCCTTTGTTTTAAAGTCTATTTTATCGGATATGAGTATTGCCACTCCTGCTTTCTTTTGGTCTCTATTTGCGTGATATATCTTTTTCCAGCCCTTCACTTTCAGTCTGTATGTTTCCCTTGTTTTGAGGTAGGTCTCTTGTAAGCAGCATATAGAGGGGTCTTGTTTTTGTATCCATTCGGTCAGTCTTTGTCTTTTGGTTGGGGCGTTCAATCCATTTACGTTTAAGGTGATTATTGATAAGTATGATCCCGTTACCATTTACTTTATTGTTTTGTGTTCAGGTTTATACACCCTTTTTGTGTTTCCTTTCTAGAGAATATCCTTTAGAATTTGTTGGAGAGCTTGTTTGGTGGTGCTGAATTCTCTCAGCTTTTGCTTGTCTGTAAAGATTTTGATTTCTCCTTCGTATTTGAATGAGATCCTTGCTGGGTACAGTAATCTGGGCTGTAGGTTATTGTCTTTCATCACTTTAAGTATGTCCTGCCATTCCCTCCTGGCCTGAAGAGTTTCTATTGACAGATCAGCTGTTATCCTTATGGGAATCCCCTTGTGTGTTATTTGTTGTTTTTCCCTTGCTGCTTTTAATATTTGTTCTTTGTGTTTGATCTTTGTTAATTTGATTAATATGTGTCTTGGGGTGTTTCGCCTTGGGTTAATCCTATTTGGAACTCTCTGTGTTTCTTGGACTTGGGTGATTATTTCCTTCCCCATTTTAGGGAAGTTTTCAACTATTATCTCCTCAAGGATTTTCTCATGATCTTTCTTTCTGTCTTCTTCTTCTGGGACTCCTATAATTCGAATGTTGGAGCGTTTCATATTGTCCTGGAGGTCTCTGAGGTTGTCTTCATTTCTTTTAATTCGTTTTTCTTGTTTCCTCTCTGATTCATTTATTTCTACCATTCTATCTTCTATTTCACTAATCCTATCTTCTGCCTCCGTTATTCTACTATTTGTTGCCTCCAGAGTGTTTCTGATCTCATTTATTGCATTATTCATTATATTTTGACTCTTTTTTATTTCTTCTAGGTCCTTGTTAAACCTTTCTTGCATCTTCTCAATCCTTGTCTCTAAGCTATTTATTTTTTGAATTATAAGATATTTTTGATAAAGCCATTCCCCTAAAGCTTTTCATTATGAAGAACTGGAATTTTTTGTTAGGTTCTTTTGTTTCCACAGAACTTTGTACTTCAATCTCTGGTTAAAATTATCCACTCCATTTTAATGAGCTAATATCCTGATTCCTTCCCTCATATAGTATGATCTACCTGAGCATTAAAAAAAAAAAAAATGCCCACAGGCCTTAACGTCAATATCTTAAAATCTAACATTTTCATTGTTACAATAAGTGAAATCAGATTTTATAGACAAAGTGACATAAGTAGATTAACAGGGTGATAAAAAGGTTAATAAGGGTGAGAATAACTTCCTGATATCTATGAAAGCATGAGACTGGAGGCTCTATTGAATGTGGATAGGAAGAAAACACAAAAATCTGTGAGCAATTAGGCAGGTGCCCATGAAAATGCTGAGGTTAACAGTTGTTTAATGATGGAAGATTATATGAAATCTAACAATAGAAGGACTTTCTCTCTCAACAGTTCATGCTAAGTCCCTTCAGTTGTGTCCAACTCTTTATGACCCTATGGACTGTAACCTTCCAGGCTTCTCTGTCCATGGGATTCTCCAGGCAAGAATACTGGAGTGGATTGTCATGTCCTTCTCCAAGGGCATGGCCCAGGGATTGAAATTGCAGCTCTTATGTCTCCTGCATCTCTGTGCTTACTCCCTGCCTTAATAACACTCTGAGGAGTTACTTACCAATCTAAAACATTTGTCATAAATAACCCTCTTCTTTGGAAGTAGCTGATCACTACAGAAAGAGGAATAAAGGACAATAAATCTTGCATTTTATGTCAGATAACATTACTATTATCCATGTTTATGACAAACATTATGTAATAGTACATGGATATCAATGGAACAATTTCCTCACCTGTTTTCCAGATGAAAAACTTTGAAGTAGAATTGTCTGTCTATGACAAATGGCAGAAAGTAAAAGTGATTGAAGGTGGGACTTCCCTGGTGGCTCAGTGGTAAAGAATCTGATTGCCAGTGCAACAAACATGGTTCAATCTCTGGTCCAGGATGATCTCACATGCAGTGGAACAGCTAAGTCCATGTCCCACAACTACTTAGCCTGTGCTTTGGACCTCAGGAAACACAACTACTAAAACCACACCCATGCTCCAAAAGAAGAGATGTCACCACAATGAGAACCCCATGTGCCACAAGTAAAGAGTAGCCCCTGCTCACTGCAACTAGAGCAAAACCCAATGCAGCAACAAAGATCCAGCACAGCCAAAAATACAGAAATAAATAAATATTTTTTAAAAGTGATTGATGGGAATTTGTGAAAGATAACATCAATTGTAGACTGGCTTTTCACATTGAAAGAGGAGAAAGCAAAATTAAAAAGTATTTGGGTCAACATTTACAACAAAACTAGGTGAAAAATTATCTCAACACTCCCCTAATACAAGCAAATTGTGACAAATTGTCAACACAGAGAAGAGGTACACGGTGTCAACATCTGTGGAGTGAGAAGAAGGGAACAGAAAGATGCAATCTGGCGGCACTGAGAAAAGGGAAATATCAAGATAGTCATTAGATTAAAATGAGAGGCTTTTACCCTCTCCAATACAGGGTGAGTGTGAGGGTCATACAATAAGATCAGACAGAGATATGATCCCATACAAGTCTTAAAATTAACCCATTTAGGTTCTTTTCTATTTGGAAAGAAAGAGGATGGCAAGAACAAAATGGAATTAGGTAATAGCACCAGAAAGTTCCAGGACATAAGCAAACAGTTTTTGGAAAGTTGCACAAGATTAATATAAGGAGAAAGATCTGTGACATTTGAAAATATACTGAATCTTGCTTCACTCTAGGACTTAGAAAACCTGGTTTCAAATGGAAATAAGGAACATAAAAGTATCAATGTAAAAATCTCATTAAAATGTACTATAAGGAGAAGGAAAGGTCAAATGAAGAATTACCTCCCTGCAAACATTAATTTTGCCAGATAGATTTGTAGACAAACATTATTTAAAAGACATGCATTTGAGTCAGTTCTAATGAGGTAGTTGAAACTGGAGTCTATTATATAGAGGGAAATAAGTCAGAAAGAAAAACACCAATATAGTATATTAATGCATATATATGGAATTTAGAAAGATGGCAACAACGACCCCATATGGGAGACAGCAAAAGAGACACAGATATAAAGAACAGCCTTTTGGATTCTGTGGGAGAAGGTGAGGGTGGGATGATTTGAGAGAATAACATTGAAATATGTATATCACCATATGTGAAATAGACTGCCAGTCCAAGTTCAATGCATGAAACTGGGCACTCAAAACCTTGCACTGGGACAATCCAAATGGATGGAATGGGGAGGGAGGTGGGAAGTGGAAGGGGGGTTTGGGATGGGGGGACACATGTACACCCCATGGCTGATTCATGTCAATGTATGGCAAAAAACATCAAAATATTATAAAGTAATTAACCTCCAATTATAATGAATAAATTTTAAAAAGATAATATATTCTTTCAAAATTAAAATAAAATAAGAAAATGGAAAAATCATTAAAGTGCAATATAAATCAGAATTAGATAAACTCAGAATGAGGTGACAGAAAGTAGAAGAAAATTATTTTTAAAATAAGTTTAAGTAGGAGTAACACATAAGCAGATGAGCATAACAGATAAGAGAAAAAAATGGAAATTAAAAAAAAATGAAGTGAGGCTTCCATCAAGTTGTTAACATTGACTAGATTTTTATATTTCAGAAACATCTGAAACATTTCAGATACATTTCAGATATTTCCTACCAAAAACAAAGAGAACCCATGAAGCCCTACAGTGGGTACTCAGCAGATGTCTGGAAATGATCTATGGGTGGATAAATAACTATCTGAAAGAACTGGGTAAAATCATACAGGAAACTGAAATGGGGTTAAGGATAATACCTATTGCCACCAACTTTAATTGCAGACCTCAGAATTCACACAGCACTTGGAATTCACACAAATCCTGCCTCAGTAGTGAGAAATAATTGGCTGCAGACTAAATGCTTCACATTATTCCTCACCTAACATACTCAACATATTTATATTCCTAATGACTGTTTCAAAATAACCCAATAACTCAAATCCAGGAAAACTGAAAGAAAATATAGACATATTTTCAAGGGATTTCAACACCCTTCTTTAAATACTTAATAGAAAATTTTGTTGTTCGGTCACTAAATCATGTCCACCTCTTTGCAACCCTATGGGTTACAGCATCCCCAGCTCCCCTGTCCTTCACCATCTCCCAGAGTTTGTTTAAATTCACAGCCATTGAGTCAGTGATGGTATCAAACCATCTCATCCTCTGCCACTCCCTTTTCCCCTTGCCTTCAATCTTTCCCAACATCAGGGGTCTTTTCCAATAAGTTGGCTGTTCACATCAAGCGGCCAAAATTTTGGGGCTTCAGCTTCAACATCAGTTCTTTCAGTGAATATCCAGGATTGATTTCCTTTAGGATTGACTGGCTAGATATTGCATTAAATCAGCAAGGCTGTCATAGACTTAACAGCACCATCAACCAACATGACTTAGTCATCATTTACAGAACCTCACACTAAAATAACACATATTTTTGAAGGACTTGCTGAATATTAATATAGATAGACCATGTTCTCAGTCACAAAGCATGTCTCAATGAATTTAATAGGTTTCATGTAATATAACATATAACCCCTGAGACTAAGGCAATTAACTTAGGGATCAATTACACAAACATTTCAAAATGCCTCCAACCTATGGGTAGTAAATATACACTTTGCATCGACCAATGAGTGAAAATGAGATTAAAAGAGAAGAAAGATTTTTGAACTGAATGAAAATGAAAATACACCAGATCAAAATGTGTGTGAGGCCACTAAAACACCACTTAAGAGTGACATAGCACTAGACACTTGTTTTAGAGACAAAGTCCTTAAATCAAAATTATCAGGAAATCCATAAAGATACAAAAGGTTTGAATAACTCTATCAATCCAGTTGATCTAATGTGTGTGTGTTAGTTGCTCAGTTGTGTCTGACTCTTTGCAACCCCATGGACTGTAACCCTCCAGCCTCCTCTCTCCATGTGATTCTCCAGGCAAAAATACAGGAGTGGGTTGCCGTTCCTTTCTCCAGGGGATCTTCCTGACCCAGGGATCTAACCTAGGTCTCCTGCACTGCAGGCAGATTCTTTATCCTCTGAGTCACCAGGGAAACCCAGTTGATCTAACAGACATCTGTAAATACACCATGAGAAAGGAGTATTGAATATACATTATTTCATTTGCATAGGGACCATACACCAATATAGAACAAATTATGACCCAATTGGTCATAGACCTTGATAAAGTTGAAATAATTTAATTCAGAAAAATCAGCAATTTGGGGGAGGGTGCTTAGGCAAGAGAGTTGTCTTAGCGGTTTGCATTCAAACAAGCCTTTCTTTCTCATTTTTAGTCTCAGGAATTGGAGGCAGTTTAGATGTGAGAGCCTGGAGACCAGGTTGTTGTTCAGTCAGTAAATCATATCCAACTCTTTGTGACCCCATGAACTACAGCACACCAGGCTTCCATGTCCTTCACTATCTCCCTGAGTTTGTACAAACTCATGTCCATTGAGTCGGTGATGTTATCCAACCATCTCATACTCTGTCACCCCCTTTTCCTTTTGTCTTCAATCTTCCCCAGCATCAGGATCTTCTCTAATGAGTCAGCTGTTCACATCAGATGGCCAAATATTGGAGTTTTAGCTTCAGCATCAATTCTTAAAAAAAAAAAAAAAATTTAAGATCCGATTTCCTTTAAGATTCAATGGTTTGATAACCTTGCTGTCCAAGGGACTCTAAAGAGTCTTCTCCAGCACTAAAATTTGAAAACATCAATTCTTCTTCACTCAGCCTTATTTATGGTCCAACTCTCACATCTGTATATGACTACTGGAAAAACTGTAGCATTGACTATACAGACCTTTGCTGTCAAAGTGATGTCTCTGCTTTTTAATATACTGTCACCAGATGGTCAACACCGAAATCAGATTCATTATATTCTTTGCAGACAAAGATGGAGAAGCTCTATAGAGTCAACAAAAAAAGAGACCAGGAGCTGACTGTGGCTCAGATCATGAACTCCTTATTACCAAATTCAGACTCAAATTGAAGAAAGTAGGGAAAACCGCCAGACCATTCAGGTATGACCTATATAAAACTCCTTATGATTATATAGTGGAAGTGAGAAATAGATTTAAGGGCCTAGATCAGATGGATAGAGTGCCTGATGAACTGTGGAATGAGGTTCGTGACCTTGTACAAGAGACAGGTATCAAGACAATCCCAATGGAAAAGAAATGCAAAAAAGCAAAATGGCTGTCTGGGGAGGCCTTACAAATAGCTGTGGAAAGGAGAGAGGCAAAAAGCAAAGGAGAAAAGGAAAGATATAAACATCTGAATGCAGAGTTCCACAGAATAGCAAGAAGAGATAAGAAAGCCTTCTTCAGCGATCAGTGCTAAGAAATCGAGGAAAACAACAGAATGGGAAAGACTAGAGATCTTTTCAAGAAAATTAGACATATCAAGGGAATATTGCATGCAGAGATTGGCTTGATAAAGGACAGAAATGGTATGGACCTAACAGAAGCAGAAGATATTAAGAAGAGGTGGCAAGAATACACGGAAGAACTGTACAAAACAGATTTTCACGACACAGATAATCATGATGATGTGATCACTCATCCAGACATCCTGGAATGTGAAGTCAAGTGGGCCTTAGAAAGCATCAGTATGAACAAAGCCAGTGGAGGTGATGGAATTCCAGTTGAGCTATTTCAAATCCTGAAAGATGATGCTGGGAAAGTACTTCACTCAATATGCCAGCAAATTTGGAAAACTCAGCAGTGGCCACAGGACTGGAAAAGGTCAGTTTTCATTCCAATCCCAAAGAAAGGCAATGCAAAAGAATGCTCAAACTACCACACAATTGTACTCATCTCACATGCTAGTAAAGTAATGCTCAAAATTTTCCAAGCCAGGCTTCAGCAATACGTGAACCGTGAACTCCCTGATGTTCAAACTGGTTTTAGAAAAGGCAGAGGAACCAGAGATCAAATTGCCAACATCCGCTGGATCATGGAAAAAGCAAGAGAGGTCCAGAAAAACATCTATTTCTGCTTTATTGACTATGCCAAAGCCTTTGACTGTGTGGATCACAATAAACTGTGGAAAATTCTGAAAGAGATGGGAATACCAGACCACCTAACCTGCCTCTTGAGAAATCTGTATGCAGGTCAGGAAGCAACAGTTAGAACTGGACATGAAACAATAGACTGGTTCCAAATAGGAAAAGGTGTATGTCAAGGCTGTATATTGTCATCCTGCTTATTTAACTTCTATGCAGAGTACATCATGAGAAACGCTGGACTGGAAGAAGCACAAGCTGGAATCAAGATTGCTGGGAGAAATATCAATAACCTCAGATATGCAGATGACACCACCCTTATGGCAGAAAGTGAAGAGGAGCTAAAAAGCCTCTTGATGAAAGTGAAAGTGGAAAAGGAGAGTGAAAAAGTTGGCTTAAAGCTCAACATTCAGAAAACGAAGATCATGGCATCTGGTTCCATCACTTTATGGGAAATAGATGGGGAAACAGTGGAAACAGGGTCAGACTTTATTTTTTGGGGCCCCAAAATCACCACATATGGTGACTGCAGCCATGAAATTAAGACACTTGCTCCTTGGAAGAAAAGTTATGACCAACATAGATAGCATATTGAAAAGCAGAGACATTACTTTGCCTACTAAGGTCAGTCTAGTCAAGGCTATGGTTTTTCCTGTGGTCATGTATAGATGAGAGAGTTGGACTGTGAAGAAGGCTGAGAGCCAAAGAATTGATGCTTTTGAACTGTAGTGTTGGAGAAGAGTCTTGAGAGTCCCTTGAACTGCAAGGAGATCCAACCAGTCCATTCTGAAGGAGATCAACCCTGGGATTTCTTTGGAGGGAATGATGCTGAAGCTGAAGCTCCAGTACTTTGGCCACCTCATGCGAAGAGTTGACTCATTGGAAAAGCCTCTGATGCTGGCAGGGATTGGGGGCAGTAGGAGAAAGGGACTACCGAGGATGAGATGGCTGGATGGCATCACGGACTCGATGGACATGTGTCTGAGTGAACTCCGGGAGGTGGTGATGAACAGGGAGGCCTGGCATGCTGCGATTCATGGGGTCGAAAAGAGTCAGACATGACTGAGCGACTGAACTGAACTGAACTGAACTTGTTACAGCTATTCTTTCAAGGAGCAAGCATCTTTAATTTTGTGGCTGCCGTCATCATCTGCATTTAGACCAGGCAGAACATTTATATCTCAAAGGTCCAAGGAGATAAATGTAATCTCTACCTAGAAGGATTTTTATTTCTTTCAGGTCAAATTTTGGGGAAAAAATGAGCATAACAATCATAGAAATTTCCGTCAGGCCATTGGATGCAGTGGTGCCTTCTCCAGGGATTAATCTCAGTGCTATAATAAGTAAGTTCAAAAAAAACATGATGACAAGGAGAAGAACATTGCAGTGGACCTTCAGAGGAACAGGGAGGAGCAGAGGGAGAACAAAAAAGTGAAAGAGAAACAACCTGAAACCTCAGAGGGGTTTTCCAATTTAAAAATCCTTTGAGATACTTCTGAGTTTGTTTCTCTCAGGGAATACAATAGAGGATTCATTATTACATTTTGGAAGCTTCACAACATCAGTTAAAATATACTTCCATTCTTGTCTTACATCCTTTTTCTTATTGACTCAACAAATAAACTAATTTAGAAAACTTCAAAGACGTACTAGATGAGCTAATTGTATTATAAATCATCCTGGATAATCATAGTCCAGCAAAACAAGTACCTTCAGAGCTAAGACCTACAGCTTTTGTACATAAAAGCACCAGAAGTTCCAGAAAGAGACTGCTCTGTAGCTCCACCCTTAAAGAGCAAACTTCCCATAATTCAAGAGTAACTACTCACCAGTATAAAAGGGAAAATAAAGTCCCCAGAGCAAAAGTCAGCAATTCAAATGAAATGGGAACAGGAATCCCAGAGGACTTATCAAATGTAAAGTGAAATTCTGGAGGATACAACACCCAAGTAAACTGGAATGTCATTCAATAATGTGAGCGGTTTGCTCAGACATAAATCACAGCAGGATCCTCTATGATCCACCTCCCAGAATTCTGGAAATAAAAGCAAAAATAAACAAATGGGATCTAATTAAAATTAAAAGCTTCTGCACAACAAAGGAAACTATAAGCAAGGTGAAAAGACAGCCTTCTGAATGGGAGAAAATAATAGCAAATGAAGCAACTGACAAACAACTAATCTCAAAAATATACAAGCAACTTATGCAGCTCAATTCCAGAAAAATAAACGACCCAATCAAAAAATGGGCCAAAGAACTAAATAGACATTTCTCCAAAGAAGACATACGGATGGCTAACAAACACATGAAAAGATGCTCAACATCACTCATTATTAGAGAAATGCAAATCAAAACCACAATGAGGTACCACTTCACACCAGTCAGAATGGCTGCGATCCAAAAATCTGCAAGCAATAAATGCTGGAGAGGGTGTGGAGAAAAGGGAACCCTCCTACACTGTTGGTGGGAATGCAAACTAGTACAGCCACTATGGAGAACGGTGTGGAGATTCCTTAAAAAATTGCAAATAGAACTACCTTATGACCCAGCAATCCCACTGCTGGGCATACACACCGAGGAAACCAGAATTGAAAGAGACACATGTACCCCAATGTTCATCGCAGCACTGTTTATAATAGCCAGGACATGGAAACAACCTAGATGTCCATCAGCAGATGAATGGATAAGAAAGCTGTGGTACATATACACAATGGAGTATTACTCAGCCGTTAAAAAGAATTCATTTGAATCAGTTCTGATGAGATGGATGAAACTGGAGCCGATTATACAGAGTGAAGTAAGCCAGAAAGAAAAACACCAATACAGTATACTAACACATATATATGGAATTTAGGAAGATGGCAATGACGACCCTGTATGCAAGACAGGGAAAGAGACACAGATGTGTATAACGGACTTTTGGACTCAGAGGGAGAGGGAGAGGGTGGGATGATTTGGGAGAATGACATTCTAACATGTATACTATCATGTGAATTGAATCGCCAGTCTATGTCTGACGCAGGATGCAGCATGCTTGGGGCTGGTGCATGGGGATGACCCAGAAAGTTGTTATGGGGAGGGAGGTGGGAGGGGGGTTCATGTTTGGGAATGCATGTAAGAATTAAAGATTTTAAAATTTAAAAAATAAAAAACTAAAATTAAAAAAAATAAAAAAAAATAAAAAAAAAATAATAATGTGAGCGGTTTGGATATGGAAGGGCTCAGCACCAGAATCTGGGACCACAGAGGAGACAATTGAGAACAGTGGTCACTTGTAGGTACTTTACTCCAATTCAAGAGGGTGTGAGGAAAGTTGTGGAGTGGGGAGGGTTCAGATTAGGTTAGACTGCTCCAGGAAAGAGAAACAGTCAAGAACTTCTAAAGATTAAAAAGTCATCAGGTTGTTAAAAGTTGTCTGTTGTGACATCATTTAAAAGTGGGCATTTAATTTCCAAATATGTGGGTTTTTAAAAAGTATCTCTAACTTTAGTTTCTCATTTTAATATTAATTTCTTTCAAACATTTTTTCTCTACAATCACCCTCTGTATTTTTTTCTGTCTTTTAACCTCCTTGAGGATTTCAATAGCTAAGTCAAAGATCTCTCTTGGTAAATGTAACCTTGCACTTGAAAATACGTGGGTTATTTTCAAATATCTTTTGATATGTATTTCTAACACAATTCCATAATGATAAGAGAACAAACTCTGTGTGATTTCAATACCTTTAGACAATGATATTTTTGCACTTTATTTTATGTCCCTGGATATGTTCCAGCATCTCTTGCAGTTTGTGGGAATTTGAATAGAATTTGTATCCAACTGTTGTGTGAAACTGTGTATATCTTAATTATATTGAATTGGTTCATGGTGCTTTTCATATCCACTATATCCTTTTACATTTCTGTGTAGTCATCCTATTAATTTTTGAGAGTTTGATATTGAAACTCCAACTGAAGATCTTAATTTGTCTACTTAAAAAAATAATTGCAATATATAGTGGAATTATATGTTATTTTCTTCTGTATTTTCCAAGTCTCCTGTAAATGTGTTATCATACTTCCATAATTTAAAAAAAATAAAAAGGAAGAGAATAAATTAAAAACAAAAATTATTGCTTATAGAGTTTTGGATCGCAGCCATTCTGACTGGCATGAAATGGTACCTCATTGTGGTTTTGATTTGCATTTCTCTGATAATGAGTGATGTTGAGCATCCTTTCATGTGTTTGTTAGCCATCTGTATGTCTTCTTTGGAGAAATGTCTATTTAGTTCTTTAGCCCTGCAAAAGAGACACAATGTATAAACAGTCTTTTGAACTCTGTGGGAGAGGGAGAGGGTGGGATGATTTGGGAGAATGACATTAAATATATATATAATATCATATATGAAACGAATCGCCAGTCCAGGTTCCATGCATGATACTGGATGCTTGGGGCTGGTGCACTGAGACAACCCAGAGGGATGGTATGGGGAGGAAAGAAGGAGGGGATTTCAGGATGGGGAACACATGTATACCTGTGGTGGATTCATGTTGATGTATGGCAAAACCAATACAATACTGTAAAGTAATTAACCTCCAATTAAAATAAATAAATTTATATTTAAATAAAATAAAATAAAAATTAAAACATTGTGACCAATTTTGACATGTCAGGATATATTTGTCCTTAATAAATAATATTTTTTAATTAATTTATTTATTTTAATTGGAGCATAGTGAAGCTGAAAGTGAAGTTGCTCAGTCATCTCCGACTCTTTGTGACCCCATGGACTGTAGCCCACCAGGCTCGTCTGTCCATGGGATTTTCCAGGCAAGAATACTGGAGTGGGTTGCCATTTCCTTCTCCATGGCTGATTTATGTTGATGTATGGCAAAAACTAAAAAAAAAAAAAAAAAAAATCACAATGTTGTAAGGTAATTATTCTCCAATTACCTTACAATATTGTGTGTGTTTTTTTGTTTGTTTGTTTTCCATACATCAACATAAATCAGCCATAGGTGTGCATGTGTCCCTCCCATGTTGAACCCTTCTCCTACATCCTTCCCCATCCTATCCCTCTAGGTTGTCCCAGGAGAAAAAAGAAATCATAAATTATTTTAGGGTAGGGGTCACATGTATCTCTAGTTTCTAGCCGATGTTTTAAATGTTTTCACTAGAGCAGTAAATGGTCAAAAAATAAGATTCCATGCAGGCTGAAATGTACATAAGTTACATTGCCTTAGTAGCCTCCAAGCTCCATTTTAAAGAACTCCCTTAGAAACACTCACTTCATTTTGATTTTCTTTTACAAAAGGATGGAGAAAAAATTTTTATTTACAGAGCACATAATCATCTACATAGACTGTCGAATTAAATTGATGAATCTTCGCTGGAACCAATACATGAGTTTAGTAAGGATGCAGAACATGAGATCAGTATATACAGATCAATCATATTTCTATATACTAAAAACAAACATTTAAAATGGAATTTAAAAATAACACCTTTTAAAATAACATTAAAATAAATGAAACAAAATTCTTAGGGATAATATATTTGACAGAAATGTGACAGACTTCGTCTCAAAGTCTTTCACTGTAAACTGCAAAATATTGTTGAGGCAACTTCAAGCAACCAAAATAAATGGAGAGTTGTACTATGCAAATGGTTTAGAGTGTTAGATTGCTAATTCTCCTGTAATCAATTTGTTGATTTGATGTAACCAGTAAAAATCTCACTAGATATTTTGGTAGAAATTGATAAGTTGAAACTAAATTCATATAAAAATAAAACTTTTCGCGATTTTGAAAAAGATGAACTAAGAGCAAAGAACATAAAACCTTTAATAACTTTTATAAAAATGGACTAACACTACCTGATTTTAAGAAATTATTTTAACTAATTTAATAGAAACCTAATTAAGATTTTGGTCCTGGTGTAAACATATCCAAATTGATCAATAAATGGAATACAAATTTCAGAAAAATAGAATGCATGAAGAACTAATTTTTGACAAATACACAATGCCAAGTGGAGAATGGATAGAATATATTTTAATTAACTCAATTGAAACTTTCAAATATCCATTGCAATACAAGTAAGTTTGCTTCATATTTAGCCTAATACCATATTCAAAGTTTAACTCAAATATGCCATAGTCCTAAATGTGAATCCTAAAACTAAAATACTTCTAGAAGATACCTTGAAATAAACTTTCAAAAGACTAGTATTATTCCTGAGTGTCTGATCCTGGATGCTTGGGGCTGGTGCACTGAGACGATCCAGAGGGATGGTATGGGGAGGGAGGAGAGAGGGGGGTTCAGGATGGGGAACACGTGTATACCTGTGGCAGATACATGTTGATTAAAAAAATTACAAAAATAAATGAAGGGCCAAAGCCACATGACTTGAGGAAAATATGTTCAAATCATAGATAATAAAGGGCTTGTATCCATGCTATGTTAAAAAAAATTTATCAAAACTCAACAGTTGGGAAATAACTAGCCTATTAGTTAATAAAGAAAGTAGACAATATATATTTTACACATGATTATCAAAGAAAACATATAGATGACAAAATTAACACATGAAAATGCATTCCACATCATTAGTCAGTAAGGACATAAACATGAAAACTAAAGTTAAATCCCTTCCAAGGCTGTTAGAATGGTTAAAACTTAAGGTTGACAATACCAATGTTGGTTGAGGATGTATAAGAATTAAAATTCACACAGTTCTGGTGGGAATGGGAATGGAAATGGTACAATCACTTTGGAAAACATATTGATGTGTTCTTAAGAAATTAAGCATGCATATAACATCATTTCAACCTTAAGTGAAAAATGCAAGGGAAATGAAAATATATATGCATGAAGACTGGTAAAGAAATGTTCATAGCAACTTGTACAGCACGCAACTGGAAATAACCCAAATGTTCATCAACAGGTGGATGAGTAAACACACTGAGGTATACAATGGGATACTGTTCAGTTATAAAAATGAATGAAATAAATGTCTGGGAACATGCAAGAATCACAAAATAATTATGCTGTGTTATAGAAGATACACAGAAAGAGTACATTCTTTATGATTCTGTGCATGTAAATTCTAGGCAATAAAAGCTAATGTGTAATGAATGACAAAATAAATCAGTACTGGGGAGAAGGGCAGTTTAGGGCAAGGAGAGGAAGTGAGGAAAGAAAACAAAAGAGTTTCAGAGAACTTTTGGAAGGTAATGGATAGGTTTATTATTTTATTTTGGTAGAAATATAAGGAGGAACAGTGGAAACAGTGTCATACTTTATTTTCTGGAGCTCCAAAATCACTGCAGATGGTGATTGCAGCCATAAAATTAAAAAAAGACTCTTACTCCTTGGAAGGAAAGTTATGACCAACCTAGATAGCATATTCAAAAACAGAGACATTACTTTGCCAACAAAGGTCTGTCTAGTCAAGGCTATGGTTTTTCCAGTAGTCATGTATGGATGTGAGAGTTGGACTGTGAAGAAAGCTGAGCATTGAAGAATTGATGATTTTGAACTGTGGTGTTGGAGAAGACTCTTGAGAGTCCCTTGGACTGCAAGGAGATCCAATCAGTCCATTCTAAAGGAGATCAGTCCTGGGTGTTCTTTGGAAGGACTGATGCTAAAGCTGAAACTCCAATATTTTGGCCACCTCATGCGAAGTTTTGACTCATTGGAAAAGGTGCTGATGTTAGCAGGTATTGGGGGCAGGAGGAGAAGGGGATGACAGCAGATGAGATGGCTGGATGGCATCACCGACTCGATGGACATGAGTTTGAGTGAACTCTGGGAGTTGGTGATGGATAGGGAGGCCTGGTGTGCTGCAATTCATGGGGTCGCAAAGAGTTGGACACGACTGAGTGACTGAACTGAACTGAACTGAACTGAATAGTTTCATAAGTATCTACATATGTCAAAACACTACACCATGTGTTATAATCTTCATCAAAACACATTTTTATGTGATGAATGAAGGTAACGTGTTCAGTTACAAATTCCTTCTGAATATAAAAAACAAGTTGCCAGTAAAGTAAAATGCTTGTCTGATTTGTAATGAGTCCTCAAAAACTCTATATTAAAGGTGCAAAAACTTAATAAACATTTAATTTCACTCAAAGAATTAACAAACTGCACAATAAATTCATGACAAGACAGTGGCATAACACCAAGGGAGACAAAAACTGCTGAAGCTGGAAAGTTATATATTATGCATTGTCATCTATTAGTAGAAAATTTCAAAGTAAAGTGGGATATCTTTCAAGTTCAGTCAGAAATTATTTTTTAAGATGTTGAGAAGTTTGTGTTCTATAAATAATGATATTAATGATCTAATAGTTCAAAAGGCCAGCACATTACACTAAAGTATTCACTAAACCATTGAAAAAGGATCAAAATCATAAAGTTTCATGTGCAATTAAAATGATCTTAAACTAGACTATGTTTTATTCTATCTTACATACAAATGTTTAAGGAAATATAATTGTGGAAATTTGTACATGAAAGCATTACTAAAAATCTGAGGAAAGGCCTAAGGTGTTAAGAGAATGAACATGCAGATTTAGCTGTTATCTAATTTCACTTGAAATATATGCCTTTCCTTTTCCTTGATAAGTGCATATTGAATTAAAGACATTGGACTTCCCTTGTGATTCATCTGGTAAAGAATCCGCCTGCAATGCAGGAGACCTCGGTTCGATCCCTGGGTTGGAAAGATCCCTTGGAGAAAGAAAAGGCTACCCGCTCCAGTATTCTGGCCTGGAAAATTCCATGAACTGTATAGTCCATGGGGTTGCAAAGAGTCAGATATGACTGAACAACTTTCACATGTGTCATAAAAACAAATTACTATAATGCTGACTTTATTTTTTTGTTTCATGCTTTTATTTCAAGGCAGTATAGTAATTGATATATATTCTGATTGATACTGAAGTAAAAATGAGTATTATTACTCTGCAAACACCTAAACTTACACTTACAATCCAGTTAGATATTAGTAACCAGAAAGTCCTTGGTTCCTGAGCATTAATATTATCTTTAGAAGAAAAACAGCTATTTTCAGATGTAACCCCAAAAGTAAGTTAATGGAGTTTCTGATACATTTTGGAACGTGTTTGAAAGTTCAGTTTAGTTTCAGGGTCTCAGTCTTGTCCAACTCTGTGACTACATGGACAGCAGCACACCAGGCCTCCCTGTCCATCACCAGCTCCCAGAGTTACTCAAACTCATATCCATTGAGTTGTTGTTGCCTTTCAACCATCTCATCCTCTGTAGACCCCTTCTCCTCCCAGCCTCAATCTCTCCTAGCATGAGGGTCTTTTCAAATGAATCAGCTGTTCACATGAGGTGGCCAAAGTATTGGAGCTTCAGCTTGAACATCAGTCCTTCCAATGAACACCCAGGACTGATCTCCTTGAGGATGGACTGGTTGGATCTCCCTGCAGCCCAAGGGACTCTCAAGAGTCTTCTCCAACACCACAGTTCAAAAGCATCAATTCTTTGGTGCTCAGCTTTTTTTATTGTCCAACTCTCACATCCATACATGAATACTGGAAAACCATAGCTTTGACTAGACAGATCTTTGTTGACAAAGTAATGTCTCTGCTTTTTAATGCACTGTCTAGGTTGGTCATAACTTTTTTTCCAAGGAGCAAACATCTTTTAATTTCACAGCTACAGTCACCATCTGCAGCGATTTTGAAGCCCCTCCAAAATAAATCTGCCACTGTGTCCATTGTTTCCCCATCTATTTGCCATGAAGTCATGGGACCGCATGCCATGATCTTAGTTTTTTGAATGTTGAGCCTTAAGCCAACTTTTTCACTCTCCTCTTTCACTTTCATCGGGAGGCTCTTTAGTTCTTCTTCACTTTCTGCCATAACAGTAGTGTCATCTACATATAAGCAGGATGACAATATACAGCCTTGACATACTCCTTTTCCTATATGGAACTAGACTGTTGTTCCATGTGTTTGAAAGACAAGGATGCAAAAGTGGATCAACAGAACTCAAGACTTTTTATAATCTTTTTCAAAAACTGAAATTTTGAAATTATAGACAATAGCACAAAGCTGAAAAACAAATTGCCAACATCTGCTGGATCATGGAAAAAGAAAGAGAGTTCCAGAAAAACATCTATTTCTGCTTTATTGACTATGCCAAAGCCTTTGACTGTGTGGATCACAATAAACTGTGGAAAGTTTTGAAAGAGATGGGAACAACAGACCACCTGACCTGCCTCTTGAAAAACCTGTATGAAAGTCAGGAAGCAACAGTTAGAACTGGATATGGAACAACAATCTGGTTCCAAATAGGAAAAGGAGTACATCAAGGCTGTATATTATCACCCTGCTTATTTAACTTATATATAGAGTACATCATGAGAAATGATGGGCTGGAGGAAGCACAGGCTGGAATCAAGTTTGCTGGGAGAAATAGATATGAAATCAGATATGCATATGACACCACTCTTACAGCAGAAAGTGAAGAATAACTAAAGAGGCTCTTGATGAAAGTGCAAGAGGAGAGTGAAAAAGTTGTGTTAAAGCTGAACATTCAGGAAACAAAGATCATGGAATCCAGTCCCATCACTTCATGGCAAATAGATGGGGAAACAGTGGAAACAGTGACTGACTTTATTCTTCTGGGCTCCAAAATCACTGCAGCCATTAAATTAAAAGACACTTGCTCCTTGAAAGGAAAGTTATGAACAACCTAGACAGCATATTAAGAAACAGAGACATTACTTGGCCAAAAAATGTACTATTAGTCAAGGCTATGGTTTTTCCTGTCGTCATGTACCAATGTGAGAGTTGGACTATAAAGAAAGCCGAGTGGCAAAGAATTGATGCTTTTGAACTGCGGTGTTGGAGAAGACTCTTGAGAGTCCCTTAGACTGCAAGGAGATCCAACCAGTCCATCCTCAAGGAGATCAGTCCTGGGTGTTCATTGGAAGGACTGGTGTTGAAGCTGAAACTCCAGTACTTTGGCCACCTGATGCAAGAGCTGACTCATTTGAATAGTCCCTGATACTGGGAAAGATTGAGGCCAGGAGGAGAAGGGGACAACAGAGGATGAGACGGTTGGATGGCATCACCGACTTGATGGACATGGATTTGGGTGAACTCCGGGAGTTGCTGATGGACAGAGAAGCCTAGCATGCTGCGGTTCATGGGGTTGCAAGGAGTCGGACAGGACTGGGTGACTTAACTGAACTGAACTTTAAAACAAAGTTATTAATTATGGCAATATTGTAATAGAAAGAATAAAATAAAGACATTGTTCATATTTACCATGCTGAAAATGTTACCAATCCCAAAGCTTGCTCTGCTCACCACACAACTAGCCAATGAATCAGAAGACCAGTTGGGGCAAGGAATAACAACTTTTAATCAGAAAACTAGCTGACCCAAAACTGGCAGACTAGGGTTTCAAAATAATCTTCCTTCAGTCCAAATTCCCATTTCTTTCATACATAAGAAGGGGAGGACATGTGTCCACTGTGATACCAACCAATAGCTGAGCAGGATTGCTATTTGTCCTGCCTGTTAATGTTAGTTGCTCAGTCAAGTCTGACTCTTTGAGACCCCATGGACTGTAGCCCATCAGCTTACTCCGTCTAAGGAGCTCTCCATGCAAGAATACTAGAGGTGGTAACCATTTGCTTCTCAAGCAGATCTTCCTGACCCAGGGATCGAATCTGGTTTTCTGACATTGCAGGCAGATTTTTTACCACCTGAGACATCAGGGAAGCCCTATTGGTCCTGCCTGCACCACCCCTATTACAAAAACACTCTGGTAAACTCCAAAACTGTTAACCTTCCAAGTTAGTGAAAGTTTACCTCCTCTACTTAGTTTATGAGGCCAAACAAATTATTGAGAATAGAATAGAAGTCTCTATAAATGTTTGTGCATCTCTAAAGGGTACTTGGTGAAACTTTCAACTTCAATGAAGCCATACTCTCAGGCATATTCTGAAACCACCTAATTAGGAGTCCAGGAAATAGTACCAGTTTTGCTTTGGAGAAAGAAAAATAAAAATAAATTCCAAATTTCTAATTAGGATTGTCCTAGCACCAACTTGGTGCTAGATTCCATGGTATTAAACAAATTGCCTATTCTATTTACATACTCAGATATTTAAAAATATCATTCTAAGAAGTACATTCACAGTAAAATCACGATAAATTGAAGGAAATAAAACCAGCATTTTAAAATACCTGAAGCTATTTTGTTTGGCTTGATTTTACTGTTTGTTTCTGCTTTATCATTCCAAAGTGCACTTTCACTCTATGGTGAATATAACACCCTGGCAGCATGCTGATTTTATGCTCTATTAAAAAGCTTACTCTTCAAATGGGAAAAAAAAAAAAACACCAAAGACATTTTCCATTTTGGATTTTTACCCCCATTAATACCTCTGCCCTATGTTATATTTAACTTACTGTATCTTGCCTCTGGATGAACAGAACAGTTCGTATTCTAGAGAGAGGAGGGGTCTTGGTTTAAACAGATGGCTTTGTGTCCTCCCTAATTCAAGGGCAACCATGGCAACAAGCAAAGAGGGGGTGTTGCTTAGCAACTGGGAACATTAATGAAGAGATTTCCAAACTCTATTTAGAAAAAAAAAAATGCTTTGGAGGAACTTCAGGACTTGGCATAAATATACACCAAAATTCATTTATGAAACATGCTGAGTATATAATCACAAACCTGAAAAGCATAATGCTTTATAAGGGAAAAATATTAAATAAATGGCTTATTGCATATTTTATGTAAAAATAACATGCTGCATCAATAAAAGCATTTATGTAAAAATATAGTTAAATGTCAAAATCACAAATTTTTTGAGAAATAATAATTTTAAAAGTTAGGTTTATTAAAACATCTATTATTATTAAGTAGGACCAGGAATTCACCTAGTTGAACTGCTATGCTGTACCATATTTACACCCAAACTTTTCCGAGAGTTCTCTTTCAAGCTAGAATAGGCACTGTTGTTGCAAGTTGTCAATGTCTGTGTTGGCTAAAATTATATTTTCACCAGAAAATATCTTTATTATTAGCATTTTCCCTTGTATTACTTCTTAACTTTGAAAAAATAACTTAGCAATATATATACTGGGGGATGGAGTTCATTAGTAAAAATAGAACTAAACTGAGCCTCTAAGATCAGTGTGTAGCTATTTTACTATTATTGTATTTTATGTGCTCTTGAACTTAAATATAAACTTTAATTGATCATGTCAGATTTATATATATATATATAAAATTCCCATGGATAGAGGAGTCTGGCAGGCTACCATCCATGGAGTAGCAATGAGTCAGACATGACTGAGCAACTAAACAACAACAAAACAATACATATTATTGTATATATATATATATATATATATATATATATATATATATATATATTTCAAGTGTCTATCAGTTTATAGGACTTCTCTGGTGGCTCCTGTGGTGAAGACTCTGTCTGCAATGTAGGAAAACCAGATTCAATCCCTGGGTCAAGAAGATACCCTGGAGAAGGAAATGACAACCCACTCCATTATTCTTTTTTTTTTTAATAAATTTATTTATTTTAATTGGAGGTTAATTACTTTACAATATTGTATTGGTTTGCCCTGTATGCAAGACAGCAAAATAGACACTCCAATATTCTTGACCGGGAAATCCCACAAACAGAGGATCCTGTCAGGCTATAGTCCATGGGGTAACAAAAAATTGTACACAGCTGAGCAACTAACACTGTCTTTTCTTTATGGCAATTATCATATCATCCACTGAATACTTTGACATTTATTCTTCAATGATTTATAGATATTTGTGAAGCACCAACATTTGGCTAGGCACTATGGCAAGTGTTAAAAACATTGTAAGGCAAGAAGAACATCTTTCTGTGTTTTTCTCTACTCTATATAACACTCAACCCTTCTGTGCTCTGGTGACTAAATGCGAGGGCATTTTTCACATACTAAACAATTCTTCAGTACCAGATGGTTGTCCTACAATTTAATTCAATTCTGATACTATCTACCTGAGATGGGATCAGATCTCACAAGTTCCCATCACACAAGTCTCTCCTCTCCCATCTCAGATGCTAATAACAAGTCTAGGTTGTTATCCGTGCTTCTGACCGATAGACTATAAATCACAGGTTCCCATAATCCCCACCTTTGCTAGAACATTTCATAGAACTGAGAAAACCATTTTACTTACTAGTTACCAATTTGTTATTAAAAAAAAATCCAACTCAACAGTCACATGAAGAGATGCACATAGAGCACAGTATCTAAAAGGGATGCTGAATTCCCACGTCCTCTCTGGATGTACTACTCCTCCAGTGCCTCTAAAAGGGATGCTGAATTCCCATGCCCTCTCTGGATATACTACTCCTCCAGTGCCTCTAAAAGGGATGCTGAATTCCCATGCCCTCTCTGGATGTACTACTCCTCCAGTGCCTCTAAAAGGGGGCTTTATTAGGTAGGGATGATTGATTAAATCATTGGCCTTTGGTGACTGAGTCACCTTCCAGCCCCTCTCCCCTCCCTGGAGGTTGGAGAAGTAGGACTCAAAACTCCAACCCTCTCATCACATGGTTGGTGTCCCTGGCAAGTAGGCTTCATCCTTAAGGGCTTTCTAGATGTCAGGTGTGGTTGAAAGGGGCTTATTACGGTTAACAAAATACACTTTTGTTACTCTTCTTACTTAGGAAACTCTAAGAGTTTTAGGAGATCTGTGTCAGGAGAATGACATCCATATTTCTAATTATGACTCACAATATCACATATATATTACTAATTTTTTCAAAGAATCTGCAAGTTGTTAATGTCTCCTATTTAAGATTAGGTGATGATGATTGGGAAAGTTTCACCTGCATGAGCATCAGTATACATGCTGCTGCTGCTGCTGCTGCTGCTGCTGCTGCTGCTGCTGCTGCTAAGTCTCTTCATTCGGGTCCGATAAATAGTCTCTAAACCATGTTGAATTACATGAGTTCAAAACTCACCTCTCTACAATGTTGTGCAACTTATTCAACTATCTGCTTCTACGTTTGTTCATTAAAAAAGAACAAACAAACGTACCAAAAGAAACAAAAAATAAAATCTAAGAGTACTCACTATGGTAAGAATTAATTAAACAAGGAGGCCATTAGACTGGTGTGGCTCTAAGGTATTCAATCAGTTCAGTTCAGTTGCTCAGTCGTGTCCGACTCTTTGCGACCCCATAAACTGCAGCACACCAGGCCTTGCGACCCCATAAACTGCAGCACACCAGGCCTCCCTGTCCATCACCAACTCCTGGAGTCAACCCAAATCCATGTCCACTGAGTCAGTGATGTCATCCAACCATCTCATCCTCTGTCATTAACTTCTCCTGCCCTCAATCTTTCAAAGCATTAGAGTCTTTTCAAATGAGTCAGCTCTTCACATCAGGTCACCAAAGTACTGGAATTGCAGCTTCAACATCAATCCTTCCAATGAACACCCAGGACTGATTACATTTAGGATGGACTGATTGGATTTCCTTGCAGTCCAAGGGACTCTCAAGAGTCTTCTCCAACACCACAGTTCAAAGGCATCAATTCTTCAGCACTCAGCTTTCTTCACAGTTCGACTCTCAAATCCATTCATGACCACTGGGAAAACCATAGCCTTGACTAGTTGGACCTTTGTTGACAAACTAATGTCTCTGTTTTTTAATATGCTGTCTAGGTTGTTCATAACTTTCCTTTCAGGGAGTAAGTGTCTTCTAATTTCATGGCTGCAATCACGATCTGCAGTGATTTTGGAGCCCAAAACAATAAACTCAGCCACTGTCTCCCCGTCTATTTGCCATGAAGTGATGGCACCAAATGCCATGATCTTAGTTTTCTGAATGTTGAGCTTTAAGTCAACTCTTTCACGCTCCTTTTCCACTTTCACCAGGAGGCTCTTTAGTTCTCTTCACTTTCTGCCATAAGGGTGGTGTCATCTGCATTTCTGAGGTTATTGATATTTCTCCTGGCAATCTTGATTCCAGCTTGTTCTTCCTCCAGCTCAGCATTTCTCATAATGTACTCTGTATAAAAGTTCAATAAGCAGGGTGACAATATACAGCCATTAAGTACTCCTTTTCCTATTTGGAGCCAGTCTGTTGTTCCATGTCTAGTTCTAACTGTTGATTTCTGACCTGCATATAGGTTACTCAAGAGGCAGGTCAGATGGTCTGGTATTCCCATCTATTTCAGAATTTTCCACAGTTTATTGTGATCCACAGATTTAAAGTCTTTGGCATAGTCATTAAAGCATAAATAGATGTTTTTCTAGAACTCTCTTGCTTTTTTGATGATCCAGAGGATGTTGGCAATGTAATCTCTGGTTCCTCTGCCTTTTCTAAAACCAGCTTCTAAGGTGTTGGCAGTAGTCATAAGCAAACAAAAATCTAAACCTGGAAATGCCTCAATGTTACAAAATTTAAATATAAGGACAACCAATCACAAACAGCCAACCCAGCTTCAATCTATAGCCAAGCAATAGTTTCCCTAATAGCTCAGCTGGTAAAGAACCCGCCTGCAATGAAGGAGACCCCAGTATGATTCCTGAGATGGAAAAATCCCCTGAAGAATGGATAGGCTACCCACTCCTGTATTCCTGGGCTTCCCTGCTGGCTCAGATGGTAGAGAATCCACATGGAATGTGGAGCACCTAAGTTCGACCCCTGGGTTTGAAAGATCTCCTGGAGGGGGAGCATGACAACCCACTCCAGTATTCTTGCCTGGAGAATCCTAGGGATAGAGGAGTCTAGTTGCTACAGTCCATGGGGTTGCAAAGAGTCGGACACAGCTGAGCAAGTAAGCACAACACAACAGTGCTCCCACTGTTCTCTGTAAAAGTCTCTCCCCAAATTCTGTATATGAAGAACACCTAATGATTTCTGGTTTTGATCCTGCTCAATTATAATTGATACCTAGGCTTCCCTGGTGGCTTAGATGGTACAGAATCTGCCTGCAGTGTGGGAGACCTTGGTTTGATCCCTGACTTTGGAGGATCCCCTGGAGGAGGGCAAGGCAACCCACTCCAATATTCTTGCCTGGAGAATTCCATGGATGGGGAGCCTGGCTGGCTACAGTGCATGGGGTCACAAAGAGTCAGATATGACTGAAAAACTAACACACAATTCAAATTGATAAATGTGGAAACCAACTCTGAAAGGTTTTAATATGACTCAGTTTATCTTTTAATACTTTGTATGACTCTTCGAGGTCAATACATGGATTGTGAGAACTGAGTAAGTTAATATACAAGAAGCTCTCCATGCTAGTGTATGCATTGATGCATTCCTTTTTGGTGCATTTTTATGTCAGTATTATTTGTTTCTGTTATTGTAATCTATGCTAGTCATATAATGAGGGGCTCCTCTGGGACTTAGATGCGGTTGTGATTAGCACTAGAAACTACTACTGATTTAATAAAAGTTAATTAAATGTATGTTAGTTTACCAATGGAATAGGAAATGTTTAACATTAAAATAGACTTCCCTGGTGGCTCAGATGGTAAAGCGTCTGTCTACAATGCGGGAGACCTGGATTCAATCCCTGGGTTGGGAAAATCCCCTGGAGAAGGAAATGGCAATCCATTCCAGGACTATTGCCTGGAAAATCCCATAGACAGAGGAGCCTGGTGAGCTACAGCCCATGGCGTAGCAAAGAGTCGGACACAACTGAACAACTTCACTTCACTTCAACATTAAAATAATTTTAAATCAGTAGTTTAAAATTGTTTTATTTTGTGTAAGAAATGATTCACTCAAAGTAAAGCAGTGTCTTTCTTACTCACTAATTTTAATTATTGTGCAATGTTCCAGCATTATGCTATGCATTTTAACCATATGATCCCCTCTTGCATCAGCTTGGCTGTAGAGTTTGTTTGGTTATAAGGTAAAAATAAAAGGCATATATTTCATTTTCACCAAGAACTTTATTGAATAATATACTCTCCATTTTGTTCAATTGCTTTCTGCCATTTTTCATGTTAACTTCATAATTCCATCTTCCCAAAACTTTTTATCGTTTTGAACAAAGAACTGTTCAAGGTTTTTTTTTTTTTTTTTTTAATAGTCTTTCAGGGAATTGACATTTTTTCCATTAAAAGAATTTTGCAAAAACCAAAATAATTGAAAGTTTGAAGGTGCACTGTCTGGTACATACAGTGGATGAATCTGAATTTCCAGGCAGTGACAGTTTTTGCCTTGTCATTGGAGAAACCTGCAGTCTTGTATATAATCCTGATAGAATGTTATAATTTTCTGTTGATGAATTTTGGACAATGTTTGTCAAGTGTTGCTTTACGTTGGTCTAACTGTGACAGTAGTTGTTTGAATTAAGTTAAAGGCAACTAAGCATTACTAGAGCCATCCTAGGGAGAAAAAAAATAAATACACTTTTTGGCCAACTCTTGAAATACATTAACTAGAAATTATTCCTTCTAAGTTGCCCTGTTGTATATTCAGGAATGTGACAGGAGCTGGGTTCACACCTATATCGGTTTTCAATTGCCCAGAACTATTTATCACAAACTTAAAGGAAAAAGGCAATGTCAGGATCAGATTAGCAGGACTGGGTTCTCTTAGGGTCTGACAGGCTGAAATCAAAGTATCGGCAGGGCCAGGCTTTGCCTGGAGGCTCTGAGAATGTGCTTCAATGAGATTGTTAGTAGAATCCTCTTGCTGCTGGCTGTAAATCTGAGTTGCCTTTTTTGTTGGTTGGTTTTGGTTTTGCTTTTTTTGTTCAGCTGTGAGCTAGAGGCCACTCTCCACTCCTAGAGGTGGCTTGTAGTCCTTCTCACATGGCCCACTCCACCTTTAGAGTCAGCAGCGGTGATGCATCTTCTCACTCTTTCTCTCTCTCATTTCCTTTCTGTCACCAGCCAGACAACACTCTGCTTTTAAATGACTTTATGAATAGATCGTTGTTCAGTCACTCAGTCCTGTCCATCTCTTTGCAACCCCATGGACTGCAGCACCCCAGGTTTCCCTGTCCTTCACCATCTCCCAGAACTTGCTTAAACTCATGTCCATTGAGTCGGTGATGCCATCCAACCATCTCATCTTCAGGCATCCCCTTCTCCTCCTGCCTTCAATCTTTCCCAGCATCATGGTCTTCTCTGATGAGTCAGTTCTTTGAAATGGGTGGCCGAAGTATTGGAGCTTCAGCTTCAGCATCAGTCCTTCCAATGCATATTCAGAATTGATTTCTTTTGAGACTGACCCGTTTGATCTCCTTGTAGTTTAAGAGACTTCCAATAGTCTTCAACACCAAGGTTCAAAAGCATCAATTCTTCAGCAGTCAGCTTTCTTATGGTTCAGCTTTCACATCCATACATGATTACTGGAAAAACCATAGCTTCAACTAGACAGACCTTCACCAAAATAATCTCACAATTTAAATTTAAATAACAGCTTTGAATAAACCTGTAAATTTCCTTTTGCCATGTAATGTAGCATATTCATGGAGTGACATCTAGTCATGTTTGTAAATTTCATTCACAATAAAAGAGAGAAAGATTTACACAAGGGATGTATCATTGGGGGTTACAGTTAGAATTCTGCCTTAGAATTCCCAGTACCTAAGACTGTGACACCAGAGAACAGACTCTTAAACACAATGCGATAATATGACACCATATTCAAGGCATTCCTATTATTTGTTTGAAAAAATCTTGGAGAGAACAAGCATTAGAAGAATCAATTTAGCTGAATATTTAACTGCATTAAAATAGAATTACCTCTGTCTTTACAGCTTTATTTTGTTCTAAACATTACTCTTTTCACTCTTTTATGCTTCAAGAATGCTATCAAGATAGCCAAATTGGTTGGCTTTTTTGACTCCAGATTTAACATACAGATTTATTGGAAATTGTTAGATTAATTTCACAGAAGCCTCTTTTGTTTGATTTGCACAAAATTTATTCTATTATAAAATTAGTATATAATTATGGACCGTGTTGGACATAAACAATGAGCCCGCTTGATTATTCTATTAATTTTATCTGCTTGAGACGACAATTCAATAATTAAGGGAAAATGAATTTGTCATCATTTATCTTTTTTTCCTTATATCATTCAAATAATTATCAGAATCAACAACTGTCATAGCAACACTGAAACATAAACCCTAAAATCAGCAACAAGGTTGGGAGGAAGGTTTGTCATTACTCTCTTAAAATGTAGCTGTATGAGAAAAGTTTCAATTTCATCACCAGTACGTAATAAAAGAGTGTCTGTTGTGTGTGTATAAGTCCCTCAGTCCTGTCTCTTTGAGACTTCATAGACTGTAGACCACCAGGCTTCAATGTCCATAAAATCCTTCAGGCAAGAATACCAGAGTGAGTAGCTATTACCTTCTCAAGGGGATCTTCCCAATCCAGGGATTGAACCCGGACTGAATAAGCCTCCTTCATTGCAGGCTGATTCTTTACCATCTGAGTCACCAAGGAAGCCCAGAAAAGTGCCTCTAGTACATCAATTGTTTAAAAACTAAGTTTCAAGTAAAAAATAAAATGAATAAAATTTGATAAACTGTATAAATCAATAAGTTAACTCAAGTAATTGTCAATAGTTTTGGATGCAACTACACATAATTTTTCATAATAAACTATATATATTCTAGTTTTAAACATTGTCTTCACGACAAATTTTCCAACTAAAATCTCCAACATAGTAACATAGCACTAATGCTTATTTCTTCATATCAATTTGGCTAATTTTTCTATATTTGATTTTCTGTTATTATAAATAAGATCAAATTCTAAGTTTAATCTATGAAATATCAGCCACATTTGTTTATGTATCTGTTAAATTATCAGAGGTAAATAGGTCATGAGTATTAAGAATCAGTATGCAGATTTTTAAAATTTCTCATGTTTTAATTTTTAATCCTGTATTTGTGTTGTTATTTCAGAAAATCTGCCCCCCAATTACATGGAATGGAAAAAATATATATATCTTAAATCAACTAAATTTTAAAAAAATTGCAGATGATAACCCCAGGGTTTCATCGAATTTATCTTTTCTCTTGTGATCATAATGCACAGAGTTGGCAATCGATGACCAATACTCTCGACTGTGATATTTAACTATCCTTCAAAATATATCAGAAAATGTCCTAACAAAAAAGTGGGCCTCAGGTTCCTCAATGTAGCACAGAACATAAATGTCCATAATGGAGTTTGATTTAGCTCATTTTTGATTCCTGGGAGGGAGGCACACAATCCAGAACTTATCCAGGTGAGATTCGTTTCTAACTCTTAGACATACATGAACTCAGTGAACAGTTAACAATTCATCTAAAGGATTTCTTTTAGATATAAACAAATAGAAAATATAGTACCTGCAAAAAAAGATAAAAAGAACATCAGTTACAAAATAAACCATAAAACTCATATATTTAAATTCTTAGACAAATTTGAGATGGAAAAAGCCATATAAAAGAATAGGAGACGGTGTCAAATATAAATTTGTTTTAAAACAGGAAATCTCAGAAATCTGGGAAATTAAAATAATCAATAATGAAATGGCCAAAGCAGAAACAACTCTGTAAGATGAAGGGCAAAGGGGACACAGTAAACAAAAATCTATATGTTAAACTATATTACAGCATAGTCCAAAAGAAAGAAGGAAAGGGAATGTGAAAAACTTTAAAGTAATAGCATCAACCCAAAACTTCTAAATATTTCTAATCAGAGTTCTAAAAGAAAGAATACTGAGAATGGAAAACAGAAAACATGAAAGAAATAAATGAAGTCACTCAATCCTGTCTCTTTGCAACCCCAAGGACTGTAGCTTGCCAGGCTCCTCCATTCATGGAATTTGCCAGGCAAGAATACTAGAGTGGGTTGCCATTTCCTTCCTCAGGGGATCTTCCCCACCCAGGAATTGAACCCAGGTCTCCCACATTACAGGCTGGGCAGACTCTTTACCTTTTGAGCTACCAGGGAATCCCACAAAAGAAATAAAGGCCTCAAGTTTTGTATCATCAAAGTGATGCATCTATAGAATTAAAGAACCTGCTATGTACCATTTCAGGCTACAACAACAGCAATGTAATAACTAATTCATACACACTTTAGCAACAGTAAATAAATAGTTATTGTAATGACCTCAATGCATTAAGGATAAACAGAAAATCCTAAGAGTAAAAGGAGAGAGAGCATGTTACATACAACAAATGAGAATCAGTTTTGTTTGTTGCTTAGCAAATGTTGACTCTTACAGTATCAGGCACTGATGCATAGAACATGCAACCAATCAGAAAAGCAATGCTCCCTATCAATTTTTAATTCTATGGGAAGGATATGGAGTATAAATCATAGAGCTATGATATAATGTAATGAAAGTAATTAGTCCTTTGGGGGCATAGACTAGGTAAAGTGAATTAGACTTTTAAGTGTCAGGTCAAGACAGAAGTTAGAGTGTTCTTCTTTGAGAAACTGACATTGAGTGAAGGTATAAAGGAAGTGAAGGACCTATTTATGCAGGTGTCTAGGTGAAGAAATAGGGAGCATAAATCTTTATATTAGGAGTTTACCAAGACTAGTTGAAGAGCAAAAGCCAATAGTGGGGGTTAGATTAGAAAAAGATCCTGTTTGTGGATCATAATGGCCTTTTTAAATTATATAAATAACTGTGATTTTACTCTGAGTAAAATGAGAAGTTTGGGGAGGATTCTAAATAGAGGCATAAATATCATCAGATTTAGACTTTAAAACAATCATTCTGTTTTGTTGAGAAGAGATTTTGGGAATTGGTCAAAAATGAAAGCAGAAAGACTACGTAGAAGAAAACTGTAGCTGTATTTCTGAGAGATTATGGCAATAAGCTCCATCAAGGAAGCAAGAAGCAGAGTGGAAAGTGGCTGAATGCTAGGCTTTGAGAAATGAACTGAATGAGTGAGAAAGGATTCAAGGGAAGCTCTGACTAGGAGAAAGAGAGTGGCCATAAAATATAATAGGAAAGACTGTGGTTGGATAAGATTTGGGGCAAAATATCAGAGCTCCATTTTAGGCTTGTTAAATTAGAAAAGATAGATTGGTCTGTAAGAGAATTCACCTAAGAGGTTGGATATATGGTATTGACTTCAGGAGAGAGGTCTGTGCTAAAGATATAAAACTGAAAGTTGTTGTGTAAAAACTTGTTTAAGCTGTGAGGGTGTATCAGTCCAACATCGACCATGGACTCAGCACAGATAGTTTAAAAAAAAAAAAAATAAAAGAACACAACAAAGTCATAGGGTACTAAAAATTTAAAGATATCTGGAAAAGGTGAATAACCAATGAAGCAGACTTTGAGGAAGGCAGACAATGAAGTGGGAGAAAAACTAATAGAATGTGCTATCCTGGAGATTACATTTTATTAAGGAGTGTGTTATTAACTTTGACAACTGTTGTTCTTGGGTTAGGTCAACTAAGAACTAAGAATTGACTCTTGGATACAACAACATAGATATTATTTGGATGACTTTGACAAAAGCAGATTGGCTTGCTTAGAGTAGGAAAAAGTGTTTAAATAGAGAACAGAAGATGAGAAATTGAAGACACTGTGTATACAGATCTTTCTCAACTTGCAATGGGGCTGTCTTGATAAACTCATCATAAAGTGAAAACATATGTAAAAAATGCATTTTTTTCTTGAAGTAAAATTGACTTGCAATATTTTATTAGTTTCAGGTATACAACCTAATGATTCAATATCTAAAGTGAAAGTGAAACTGTTAGTCACTTAGTTGTCTCCAACTCTTTGTGACCCAAGGGACTGTAGCCCCCCAGGCTCCTCTGTCCATGGAATTCTCCAAGCAAGAATACTGGGGTGGGTTGCCATTTCCTTCTCCAGGGGATCTTCACAACCCAAGGATTGAACCTGGATCTCCCACATTGCAGCTAGACTCTTTACCAACTGAGCCACCAGGGAAGACCCTTCAGTATTTAAAGTTATTGGAAAATAATGGCTGTATTTCCCTATGCCTTACAATCAGTTCAGTTCAGTCACTCAGTAGTGTCCAACTCTTAGCAATCCCATGGACTGCAGTACACCAGGCTTCCCTGTCCATCACCAAATCCTGGAGCTATGCAAACTCATATCCATTAAGCAGGTGATGCCATCCAACCATCTCATCCTCTGTTGGCCCCTTCTTCTCCTGCCTTCAATCGTTCTCAGTATCAGGGTCTCTTCAAATGAGTCAGTTCTTCACATCAGGTGGCCAAAGTATTGGAGTTTCAGCATCAGCATCAGTCCTTCCAATGAATATTCAAGACTGATTTCCTTTAGGATGGACTGGTTGGATCTCCTTGCTCTCCAAGGGACTCTCAATAACCTTCTCCAACACCACAGTTGAAAAACATAAATTCTTTGGTGCTCAGCTTACTTTACAGTCTGACTCTCACATCCATACAACGCTAGTGGAAAAACCAAAGCTTTGACTAGACAGACTTTTGTTAGCAAAGTAATGTCTCTGCTTTTTAATGGCCTTGTTATATATTTTACAGAGTAGTTTGTATTTTCTTAATGTTTTACCACTGTCTTGCCCCTCCCACCTTCCCTCTTCCCACAGTAACCACTAGTTTGTTCTCTGTGTCTGTGAGTCTGTTTTTGTTTTGTTATATACATTAGCTTGTATTAGTTTTTTAAAATCAGCATTTGAGTGAAAACATACAATGTTAGTCTTTCTCTCTTTGATTTACTTCACTAAGTATAAAATACTCTAGGTTCATCCACTTAAAAATGACAGTTTTATTCCTTTCTGTGGCAAATGATCCATTGTATGTGTGTGTGTGTGTGTGTGTGTGTGTGTGTATTCTTTATCTATACATAATGAACACTTAGGATGCTTCCATATCTTGGATGCTGTAAATAATGTTTCTTCCCAAGATGCACTTAATATGCTTACACTGAAAGTGAAAAACAGAATGGTTGTCTGGGTAAAGAATGGCTGTGAGCCTAGTGGTTATTTAGTGTAGTGACTGTGTGGCTGACTGGGAGTTACAGCTGCTTCTGCCCAGTATCATAAAGCATATGGCAAGCCTGGGAAAGTATCAAAATTCAAAGTGAAGTTTCAATTAAGTGTATATAGCTTTCATACCATCATAAAGGTAAAAAAAAAAAAAAAGGAATTACAAGGTGAACCATAATAAGTCTGGGACTGTCAAATTTATTAATTTGAGAAGTAAGTTTCCTTTGAAGTGGGGAGAGTAAACTTGACAACTCGGGATTAGAAAAGAATTTTTCCTCTTATTTTTTTTATCTTCATCTTTTTGTCCAAAGCCTCCTATGTGGCATAGTGGTAAAGAATCCACCTGCCAATGCAGGAAATGCAGGTTCCATCCCTGGTTCAGGAAGATCCTCTGGAGGAGGACATGGCAATCCACTCCAGTATTCTTGCCTGGAGAATCCCATGGACTGGGAGGAACCTGGTGGGTTATAGTCCATGAGTTCACAAAGAGTTGAACACAACAGAACACGCATGCACGCATATATCTTTTCTCCTCCCCCCACCCCTACCATCATCACTTCTTTTTCTTCTTAGCTTTTACCTGCCTCTTCCTTCACATTCTTCTCCTCTTTTACTTTGATAAGAACAAATACCTGGGCTATATTTGTAAGTAGACATAAAGGTAAACAAATTAATGCTTGAGTTGGGACATTAGCTGTAAAGAGGATCATGAATGGCTCATATATAATAAATTGGTAGGAAAACAAATTACATGAGTTGGAAGTATGCTGATATTACAAAGGAATCTGGAAAAGTTCTCTTTCAAGTGCTATAGCTTTCTTAATAAAAATAAGGTTATAAATTTAGAAAAAGGGCAGAATAGGTTATTTTGGTCAGCTGAGGAGAGAAGAAAAGTAAAATATTTATAAAAGACAGAATAAAATTAATACACTATAAACATATAGCCAACATGCCTGGAAATATGAATATCTACTTCAAGTTCTAGATTTTGAATTTAAAGTGCATTTTTCAACATTCTGAAGACCTTCACTAATGGAAGTTGAGACAAAGTAGATACTGTATATTTTCATAGTGTGATTTTTTTTTCCAAACAAGTGAAAAACGGAGAGAAATGCAAGGGAGGATGATTATAATGACTGGCTACAATAATAGAAATTTATCTGGGTAGCGACGGACAGGTTGAGACCCTAGAATTGAGGGAGGAAAATAAAGTTGCTTTTATTCATGGACTGGAGGTTCCAGAGGGGTCAAAAATACCTGGGACCATGGTGCTACAATTGGCAATGGGGCTCCTTTTAGTGGCCAATGCAAACAGGGGAAAAGATGATTAGCCATTGTGTTCTCAGAGCAGATGCTGTGTGATTGTTAGGTACAAAGGAGTGGGAAATAACTGTAGCTCACACTTGACCTAATCACACTCAGGGGATTAGAATGCCAACAAATGAAAGCAGGAAATCTAAATGAGATGTGGTTTTGGACTGACTAAAGTGATTCTTTTTGACAGCCCTCAGGGAAGAATAGATTTACCAGGGTGTGCAAAAGCCGTATTGATAGTGTTTGCTGTGTGCGGAGCTTCTACAAAACATAGAGGTGGAAGATCAAAGAAGAATTGGACTTTTCCAAGTAGAAGAAGGACTGATAACTCAGACTGCCAGATTCCTCTCTTGGATTTGGGATTTTACTGAAAATTTAAAGAATTTGTGATTGAATACTATGATTTTTGAGGTTGGGAGTAGGGTTACAGCTCTACCCTGACCGAACAGCTTTATTTCAGAATTCAGTGAGTCTGCATTCATCAGCATTTAGCTAGCTTCATTTCTTTGTGTGTGGTTGGTGTTAATACATTTTTATTTTAATGAATTTGAAATAAATATATTTTAATGCCTTTGGAGTAAGCTAACTCTGTGCTGCAGTATTAGTCTGATATATTAACCAAAAAATGTTTACCTTTTTTGTTTTACCATTCACAATCTCTCTCTCTTTCTGTCTCTCACCCTTTTTCTTTTTCTCTCTCTCTTTCTTTCTCTCAAATATACATATATATTTGCAAAGAATGAGGATTTGGTTTAGGTTAATAAAAAAATATCTAAGCCGTGTTTTTGTTATTTCAACTTCTTTGTAATTTAATATAAATAATTAAACCAAACTAAGAAGTAATCACGTATGTTTTGATAGATTTGACATTGACTCACCTTTCTTCAAGGTACATAATTAGTCTTCTCACCTCCTTTTTGGGTAAACTTATCAGATATTATAGAGAATATAGGTGTTATGAGAGTGAGAATAAAAGTCAACACCTATTTATACCACAAAATTTTAATATGTATAATATTCATACATGTCTTCTAGTAGTATTTTCCTTACAGCTGTAAAATTACCAGCCAGAAATTGAAGTGGAGAAATGATGACATCAAGAGTAAGATATCCCAGGGAGAGAATTAATATCAAAATAATTACATGGTTCACAGTTAAGGCTATATGGTTATTAGCAACTCTAGAGAAGCTAATTAAGTGAGTCAAAAATTGTACTTAAGCCAGTTAAGTCAGAGTGTTTCTATGGCTTCTGAACAAATAGGTAACACCTAAAAGCTGAGAATGTACTCATTAATCAAAGGAACTGAAAATTATATCACACTGATTAAAACCATATGTAGTAAAAATGGTTATTTGGTCTTCTTTTAAAATGAGATCTTACAAAAAACTGAACTGCTACTAACTTTAATTCATTCCTACAATCAGACAAGTTTTTCATCTTATTATATTCAAAAAAAATTATAATTATCTAATTTTCTTCAACTCTTCAGTCTCTCATTTATAGTAATAAACACAACTAGTTTGTAAATTAGAAAAAATTATACTTATTTAAAATATAGACCCACCTTCTTATATGAAGCCTAAAAGCAAAATAAAACAAACAAACAAACAAAACAGTGTGACAGTGTATCACATTTACAAAATAATTAACATGCAACATTTACTCACTGCTTAAATAATGGTTAACTGTAGTTTAGTCTAAATAAATTTACCCATAACTACTCCAAACATTTTATATAGGGAAGGCAAATAAAATACCAGATATTCCTATCTATATACAACAATAGAAGAATCATACACTTTGAAAGAAAAATAAGGCAGAATTTGAAAGATGAAAAACAACATCATGGCTGTTCTAAACACAATGTCAGTGTCAGAATTTAAAACTTGCTACCATTGTCGGCTTCTAGTCTTTCTCCTTTACTTGTCTCTCTCTGAGATCCTTGATTACATTGGAATAATGTACAAATTTACAAAAATTTTAGAAAGATCCTCCTCACGTTATCATGAAAGAAATGCAACAGATATTTGGTAAATTAACTTACTAAATATATTCAAACTTCATATTCCACGACTATAGTTCAATCCATAACACATTATAGCGATCAGTTCAGTTCAGTCAGTCTGTCTTGTCTGACTCTTTGCAACCCCATGAACTGCAGCAGGCCAGGCCTCCCTGTCCATCACCAACTCCTGGAGTTCAATCAAACTCATGTCCATCAAGTCCGTGATGACATCCAGCCATCTCATCCTGTGTCGTCCCCTTCTCCTCCTGCCCCCAACCCCTCGAAGCATCAGAGTCTTTTCCTATGAGTCAACCCTTCTCATGAAGTGGCCAAAGTACTGGAATTTCAGCTTTAGCATCATTCCTTCCAAAGAAAAACCAGGACTGATCTCCTTTAGAATGGACTGATTGGATCTCCTTGCAATCCAGGGACTCTCAAGAGTCTTCTCTAACACCACAGTTTGTGTACACCCATGGCGGATTCATGTTGATGTGTGGCAAAACCAATACAATATTGTAAAGTAAAAAAAAAGAAAAAAGAAAGAAAATTTAAAAAGGCATCAACTCCTTGGCGTTCAGCTTTCTTCACAGTTCAACTCTCACAACCATACATGACCATTGGAAAAACCATAGCCTTGACTAGATGGACCTTTGCTGACAAAGTAATGTCTCTACTTTTTAATGTCTAGGTTGGTCATAACTTTCCTTCCAAGGAGTAAGCATCTTTTAATTTCACAGCTACAATCACCCTCTGCAGTGATTTTGGAGCCCCCCAAAATAAACTCTGACACTGTTTACACTGTTTCCCTATCTACTTCGCATGAAGTAATGTGACCAGATGCCATGATCTTAGTTTTCTGAATGTTGAGCTTTAGGCCGACTTTTTCACTCTTCTCTTTCACTTTCATCAGGAGGCTTTTTACTTCCTCTTCACTTTCTGCCATAAGGGTGGTGTCATCTGCATTTCTGAGGTTATTGATATTTCTCATGGCAATCTTAATTCCAGGTTGTGCTTCTTGCAGCCCAGTGTTTCTCATGATGTAGTCTGCATATGTTAAACAAACAGGGTGACAATATACAGTCTTGATGTACTCCTTTTCCTATTTGGAACCAGTCTGTTGTTCCATGTCCAGTTCTAACTGTTGCTTCCTGACCTCCATATAGATTTCTCAAGAGGCAGGTCAGGTGGTGTGGTATTCCCTTCTATTTTAGAATTTTCCACAGTTTATTGTGATCCACACAATCAAAGGTTTTGGCAAAGTCAATAAAGCAGAAATAGATGTTTTTTTCTGGAACTCTCTTGCTTTTTCCATGATGGATCTTTGTAATTATCTAAAATAAAGAAATACTTGCTTTTGATAATACTTTAAATAATTTTAAAATAGTCAAAATTTAACTTTCTATTCAGTTAAACATTGAGATACTTTTGGAATTATATTTTTATGTTGAACATTATAAACAATACAAAAATTAAAGTGGTGGAGTGTGTTATCTCTTGAATGTTGTGTGGTACCAATTCCATGAGACAAATTATCATGTTGACAGCATACATGAGGAGTAGAAATGGATATTCTGTAATGTCCTTACCTTTGTAGCAATGTTTTAATGTCAACTTTAAATACATATGTGTTTATATATATTGTTGCTTATAGTTGTTGTTGTTTATAGTTATTTATAGCTGTTATATGAGATTCCCTGGTGGCTCAGATGGTAAAGAATCTGCCTGCAATGCTGGAGATCCGGGTTCCATTCCTAGATAGGAAGAACTTCTAGAGAATAGAATGGCTACCCACTCCAGTAATCCTGCCTGGAGAATTCCATGGACAGAGGAGCCTGGCCAGCTACAGTCTATGGGGTTGTAAAGAGCTGGACATGACTCAGCAACTAACACTTTCACATAGTTGTTATATGTATATTTGTATTTTATTTATAGTTGTTGTTTGGTTGCTAAGTCCTGTCTGACTCTTTTGAGATGCCATGGACTGTAGCTTGCCAGTCTTCTGTCCATGGAATTTCCTACTCCAGGAGATCTTCCTAACCCAGGGATGAAACCCAAGTCTCCTGCATTGGCATGCAGATTCTTTACCAGGGCAGGCCCAAATGTTTGGAACTTCCCTGGTGGCTCAGTTGGTGAAGAATCAGTCTGCAGTGTGGGAGACCTGGGTTGGATCCCTGGGTTGAGAAGATCCTCTGGAGAAAGGAAGAGCTATCGCCCTAGTATTCTGGCCTGGAGAACTATACAGTCCATGGGGTGGCAAAAAGTTGGACTGAGCGACTTTTACTTTCACTTTCATATATATATATCTATATATCTATATCTATATATATATAGATATATACACGTTTTAGTAAAGGAAATGGCAACCCACTCCAGTGTTCTTGCCTGGAGAATCCCAGGGACCGGGGAGCCTGATGGGCTGCCGCCTATGGGGTCACACAGAGTCGGACACGACTGAAGCGACTCAGCAGCAGCAGCAGCAGCAGCAGTATGCAAAATAGACAATATCCTCTAAAGTTTATTCTAAATTTTTAGTACTATTCTATATTTTAATATCTTCATTTTGCATTGAATTTGGTGACAAGTGAATATTGCCTATACTTAAATATATTAGCATAAATATGTCAAGGGAAATAATTCAACATGCATTTTAATAGCTCTTAAATCTCTAAGAGTGTGTCAGCCTCTCCAGAATAGAAAATTGAAGAGGATGAATACTGTAATCTGAAACACCTTTTTAAAGATTTTGGCTTTTAACATGATTTGGATGTATGACTCTGAGTGTGTGTGTGTGCTTAGTCGCTCAGTCATGTCTGATTGTTTGAGACCCTATGGACTCTAGCCCACTAGGCGCCTTTGTCCATGAAATCTTCCAGGCAAGAATATTGGAATGGGATGCCATTTCCTACTCCAGGGGTGTTCTCGACTCAGGGATTAAAACCAAGTCTCTTGTATCTTCTACATTGGCAGGCGGATTCTTTACCACTGAGCCACCTGGGAAGGATGTATGACTCTGAACAAAATATTTAAGTGTTTTTAGTACTTGTGTTTTTCTGTAAATTAAGAGATATATATCTAATTTATTAAGCTATTTTCAGAATTGGTTATAGTTTATTTCAAACAAGTGACAGTGTATTTGGGATAGAAGCGAATTTTTAAACTCCAGGTCTTAAGATATTCAGAGCTTCCTTCCAAGTTTTGTACCTAGGCAGCAACTAGAAGAACCTGGAGAATTTTTAAAATGTTGAAAGGGTCATGACATTCCCCAGAATAATTAATTGTAAACTTTGTGGGGAGGACCTAAGTACAGATATCTATTTAAAACTTCTTAAGTGATTATCAGTTGAAACCAGATTTGTTGTTACTCAGTTACTAAATCATGTGAGAGTCTTTGAGGTGGCATGGACTGCAGCATGCCAGGCTTCCCTGTCCTTCATTGTCTCATTGTTGACTCAAACTCACATCCGTTGAGTTGGTGATGCCATCCAACTTTCTCATCCTCTGTCACCCACTTCTACTCTTGCCTTCAGTCTTTCCCAGGATTAGGGGCTTCTCCAATCAGTTGGTTCTTTGCAGCAGGTAGCCAAAGTATTGAAGCTCTAGTTTCAACATCAGTCCTTTCAATGAATATTCAGGACTGATTTCCTTTAGGATTGACTGGTTTGATTTCCTTGCAGTCCAAGAGAGTCTCAAGAGTCTTCTCCAGCACCATAATATGAAAGCATCAGTTCTTAGGCACTCAGCCTTTTTATGGTCCAAATCTCATACCCATGCATGATTGCATGATTATTCAAAAAACCATAGCTTTAACTATATAGACGTTTGTTAGCAAAGTGATGTCTCTGCTTTTGAATATGGTGTGAGGTTTGTCATAACTTTTCTTCCAAGGACCAAGAATCTTTTAATTTCATGACTGCATTCACTGTCCACCATGATTTTTGAGCCCAAGAAAATAAAATCTGCCACTGTTTCCATTTTTATTTGAGAATCACTGATTTTATTTTTTATTTATTTATTTTTTTAAATTTTAAAATCTTTAATTCTTACATGCGTTCCCAAACATGAACCCCCCTCCCACCTCCCTCCCCATAACATCTCTCTGGGTCATCCCCATGCACCAGCCCCAAGCATGCTGTATCCTGCGTCAGACATAGACTGGCGATTCGATACTTACATGACAGTATACATGTTAGAATGCCATTCTCCCAAATCATTCCACCCTCTCCCTCTCCCTCTGAGTCCAAAAGCCCGTTATACACATCTGTGTCTTTTTTGCTGTCTTGCATACAGGGTCGTCATTGCCATCTTTCTAAATTCCATATATATGTGTTAGTATACTGTATTGGTGTTTTTCTTTCTGGCTTACTTCACTCTGTATAATTGGCTCCAGTTTCATCCATCTCATCAGAACTGAGAATCACTGATTTTAATGTTTACTAGGTTGGTACAAAAGTAATTGTGATTTTGAAGAGACTTAGTATGGATGGTCCATGGACCATGGATATTAAATCATTATAGGCATGCATGCTAAGTCTCTTCACTCTGAGTGACCCTATGGACTATAGCCTGCCAAGCGTCTCTGCACATGGGATTCTCCAGGCAAGAATATTGGAGTGGTTTGTAATTCAGCTTAAATATATCTTGATTAATCAAAATAAGAACCATTACAATTAACATATTTTGCCCCTGAGAAATAAGTTCGTTCATTCCTGTAGCATAAAAATCTGTGCTTCAGGATTCAATAAATTCTTGGAAAGCATTTTCTTCCTCCTGCTGGTTGCAGAAACATTTTCTTTGCAAAAAGTTTTGAGATACTTGAAGAAGTGGCAATTGGTTAACAAGAGGTCAGGTGACTATGGGAGATGAAGCAAAACTTCATAGCCCAATTCATTAACTTTTTTTAAAAATTTTTTTGCACTTTTATTTTTTTATTTTTTAAATATATATAAATTTATTTATTTTAATTGGACAGAGGGATGGTACGAGCAAGGAGGAGGGACGGGTTCAGGATGGTGAACACGTGTATACCTGTGGCGGATTCATGTTGATGTATGGCAAAACCAATACAATATTGTAAAGTAATTCATTCACTTTTGAAGCATTGGTTGTGCAATGTGTGGTTGGTCAGACATTATCATGGAGAAGAACTGGGCCCTTTCTTTTGATCAATGGTGGCTGCAGATGTTGAGGTTTTTGGTGCATCTCATTGATTGGCTGAGCACACTTCTCAGATGTAATGGTTTCACTAGGTTTCAGAGCAGCAGACCAACACACAGTGACCATGAACATTTTTCGTTGCAAGTCTGGCTTTGGGAAGTGCCTTGGGATTTCTTCCCAGTCCAACCACTGAGCTGGTCATTGCTGATTGTTATATAAAATCCACATTTCATTTCAGGTCACAATCTGGTCTAGAAATTGTTCATTGTTGGTGCATAGAATAAGAGAAGGGGACACTTCAAAATTATGATTTTCTTGATTTGCAATCTGCTCCTGAAGAACCCACTTATTGAGATTTTTCACCTTTCCAATCTTCTTCAAAGGCCAAATGACAATAGAATGGTCAACATTCAGTTTTTCAGCAACTCCTCCCGTAGTTGTAAGAAGATCAGATTCGATGATTGCTCTCAATTAATTGTTCCCAACTTCTGATGCCCAGCCACTGAGCTCCTCATCTTCAAGGTTCCCATCTCCTTTGGAAAACTTCTTGAACCACCACTGCACTGTATGTTGATTAGTACTTCCTTGGCCAAATGCATTGTTGATGTTTTGAGTTGTCTCTGATCCTTTATGACCTGTTTTAAACTAGAATAAAAAAAAAAATCACTTGAATTTTTGGTGTCTAGCATCTTTTCTATAAAATAAACAGCAATAATAAGTCATTATCAAAGAAACATAAAATGAGAAATTTTCATTAAAATGATGTATAACATAACCACATTTATTTAGGAATGCATTCCAATATTAAATGGCAAATTTCAACAATGCAAAACCGCAATTTATTTTGCACCAACCTAATACAAGGCAAATTGGTAATATTGCTTCACTGAAATAGTTTAAAACATACATTGATTACAACTAAGTAACAAATTTACTATTAAACACCCTGGATAGAGTCTATAGAGGGGCTTCCCTGTGGCTCAGACAGTAAAGGGTCTGCCTGCAATGCTGGAGACCGGAGTCTATAACCACACTGAAAACTTTATTGTTAATAAATGGGGGAAAAGGTTTTGCTTGAGGGGAAATGCAGAATATGAATTTTAAGATGACAGAAAAAAAAATGAATCCATCGATTTTAATTGAAAGGAAAATAATGACAGCAGTATATTTTGAAGGAAAGCTGAGGCTTGGTAACATTAGTACAATACTCATATATTTATATTTTTGATAAAAATAGGCCAGTCCTAAGGATAAATTCCAAAGTTATATCTAATGATGCAAAAACATGTAATTACATATGCAAAATAGGTAATTTTGTACACAATCTGAAATTTACTATTGTTTAATTTGAAGGTTAGTTAAATTGCTTCCTTTGCCTGTTGAGTTTTAGATTGCTTTTTTTTAAACCGTTTGAGATATTCTAAAGTTATTCACCTATATATTTTTGAAGAATTAAGAACTAATTTTTAATAGTAACAGATGGGTTCCTTATAATCTTAACAGTTTTAATAGCTCTTATGAAATGAAAACGTGCTTATTTACAAATTTATCATATATAATTTTTTCAAAGGAATTATGGCTTATTAAACACTGGGAAAATTGTGTAAATTTGTTCTAGTAAACGGACAAGTGAAATTCATTAAAAATAAAGAGACAGATGTATAGAACAGTCTTTTGGACTCTGTGGGAGAGGGCGAGGGTGGGATTATTTAGGAGAATGTCATTGAAACCTGTGTAATATCATATGTGAAACAAATCGCCAGACCAGGGTTGATGCATGATACAGGATGCTCAGGGCTGGTGCATTGGGATGACCCAGAGGGATGGTATGGGGAGGGAGATGGGAGGGGAGGTTCAGGATGGGGAAAACTTGTACACCGTGGCGGATTCGTGTTGATATATGGCAAAAACCAAGACAATATTGTAAAGTAAAAAAAAAAAAGAAGAAGAAAGAAAAGGAAAAAGACATGGAATAGGGAAAAATAAAATAAAAGGAAAAGTAAGAAGTACCAATAAAAGTTATCACTTCTGTCATTAAAATAATGAAGAAGATATTATATACTTCCACTTTTAAATATTCCTGAGAAAATATATATAGATACATACATATGTAGGCTTCCCACGTGGCACTAGTAGTAACGAAATCACTGCCAATGCAGGAGATATAAGGGATGCAGGTTCCATCCCTGGGTTGGGAAGATTCCCTGGAGAAGAGCATGGCAATCCGCTCCAGTATTCTTGTCTGAAGAATCCCATGGACATAGGAGCCTGGCGGGCTATGATTCATAGGGATGCAAAGAGTCAGATGTGACTGAAATGACATAACACACACACATGTTCACACATATACACGTACACAAAATAGAGCGTCTTGTAGAATTATCTGATTTTCTTTTTGTTTATTTTCAGTTCAGTTCAGTCACTCAGTTGTGTCTGAATTTTTCTATTTTAAAATATGATAAACATACATTTTTGTAAATGAAATACTTGTCTATTTATTACATTTTCTTTAGGGTCAATATTTATGCTATTATATATTTTACATGCATTTTATTCTAGTATCCAAAATTGGGGCACATTTCTCTCATAATATCTCTTCTAACATTTAAATAATATGAAAAAAACTAATGCTTATTTAAGAGTGGAACTTTCAGTTTCCTAGAGCAGTCATTTACTCAACAGCACCTTGTGGACTTAAAAATCTAACATACTTCTTCAAATGTTTAACTTTTATGCAAGAATTAGATTCTCCACACAAAGAATTAAATGCCTCCAGATTGCAGATTTGTGCTTTAAAAATATATAGTCTAGTATATATAGATGCATATAAAATATTCCCCTTATACCTGGAGTCTGTGACTATATTACCTTATATTATAAGAGAAATTTTAGAAATATGATTCTAATAAGAACTTTGTGATAAGAAGATTATCCTGGAATATCCAGGTTGGACAAATATAATCACAAAAGTGCTTAGCATATAGAATAGAGAGAAAAAGAAGTGCTGTATATCTGTTCTGTAGTTTCCAGAGGGAAAACAACCTTGCTGACACCTTGGATGTTGCCCAATAAAACTCCATGATCATAATAAGATAATAAATTTGTGTTGTTTCAAACCACTAAATTTTGATAATGTGTTATAGCAGGAATAGAAATATAATATGTGTGCGTGTATAGTTGCAGCTATACATACATGTATGTATAATGTTGCTGTTGTTTGTTGTTGTTCATCCATGCAGTTATGTCTGACTTGTTGTGACCCCAGGAACTGTAGCATGCCAGGCTTCCCTGTCCTTCACAGGCTTACTCAAGTTCATGTCCATTGAGTAAGTGATGCTATCCAACCATCTCACCCACTGTTGTCCCCTTCTGCGACTGCCTTCTATTTGTCTTAACATCAGTGTCTTTTCCAATGGGTCAGCTTTTCACATGAGGTTGCCAAAGTATTGGAACTGTAGCATCAGTTCTTCCAATGAATATTCAGGATTGATTTCCTTTAGGATTGATAATTTGATCCCCTTGCAGTCCAAGGGATTCTCAGGAGTTTTCTCCATCACCACAGTTCAAAAGCATCAATTCTTTGGTGTTCAGCTTATTTTATGGTCCAACTATCACATTCATACAGACTACTGGAAAAACCATATATTTGACTGGATGGACCTTTATCAGCAAAGTAATTTCTCTGCTTTATAATATGCTATCTAGGTTTGTCATACCTTTCTTCCAAAGAGCGAATGTCTTTTAATTTCATGGTTTCCATCACCATCTGCAGTGATTTTGGAGCCCAAGTAAACAGTCTCTCACTCTTTCCATTGTTTCTCCATCTATTCACTATGAAGGGATGGGACTGGATGCCATGATGTTAGTTGTGTTTTTTTTTTTTTTTTAAGACCCTAGGTTTATTTATTTATTTATTTATTTATTTTAAATTTTTATTTTTACTTTATTTTACTTTACAATACTGTATTGATTTTGCCATACATTGACATGAGTCCACCACGGGTGTACATGCATTCCCAAACATGAACCCCCTCTCACCTCCCTCCCCATAACATCTCTCTGGGTCATCACCATGCACCAGCACCAAGCATGCTGTATCCTGTGTCGGACGTAGACTGGCGATTCGATTCTTACATGATAGTATACATGTTAGAATGCCATTCTCCCAAATCATCCCACCCTCTCCCTCTCCCTCTGAGTTCAAAAGCCCGTTATACACATCTGTGTCTTTTTTGCTGTCTTGCATACAGGGTCGTCATTGCCATCTTCCTAAATTCCATATATATGTGTTAGTATACTGTATTGGTGTTTTTCTTTCTGGCTTACTTCACTCTGTATAATCGGCTCCAGTTTCATCCATTTCATCAGAACTGATTCAAATGTATTCTTTTTAACGGCTGAGTAATACTCCATTGTGTATATGTACCACAGCTTTCTTATCCATTCATCTGCTGATGGGCATCTAGGTTGTTTCCATGTCCTGGCTATTATAAACAGCACTGCGATGAACATTGGGGTACACGTGTCTCTTTCAATTCTGGTTTCCTCGGTGTGTATGCCCAGCAGTGGGATTGCTGGGTCATAAGGTAGTTCTATTTGCATTTTTTTAAGGAATCTCCCCACTGTTCTCCAAAGTGGCTGTACTAGTTTGCATTCCCACCAACAGTGTAGGAGAAGATGCAAGAAAGCTTTAACAAGGACCTAGAAAAAATAAAAAAGAGTCAATATATAATGAATAATGCAATAAATGAGATCAGAAACACTCTGGAGGCAACAAATAGCAGAATAATGGAGGCATAAGATAGGATTAGTGAAATAGAAGATAGAATGGTAGAAATAAATGAATCAGAGAGGAAACAAGAAAAATGAATTAAAAGAAATGAGGACAATCTCAGAGACCTCCAGGACAATATGAAACGCTCCAACATTCGAATTATAGGAGTCCCAGAAGAAGAAGACAAAAAGAAAGACCATGAGAAAATCCTTGAGGAGATAATAGTTGAAAACTTCCCTAAGATGGGGAAGGAAATAATCACCCAAGTCCAAGAAACACAGAGAGTTCCAAATAGGATAAACCCAAGGCAAAACACCCCAATATACATATTAATCAAATTAACAAAGATCAGACACAAAGAACAAATATTAAAAGCAGCAAGGGAAAAACAACAAATAACACACAAGGGGATTCCCATAAGGATAACAGCTGATCTTTCAATAGAAACTCTTCAGGCCAGGAGGGAATGGCAAGACATACTTAAACTGATGAAAGAAAATAACCTACAGCCCAGATTACTGTTAGTTTTTGAATCTTGAGATTTAAGCCAGATTTTTTACTCTCCTCTATCACCTTCATCAAGAGGCTCTTCAGTTCCTCTTCAATTTCTGCCATAAGCTTGGTGTCATCTGCATATCTGAGGTTATTGATATTTCTCTGGGCAATTTTGATTATAGCTTGATATTCATCAAACCTGGCATTTCACATGATATACCTACATATAAGTTAAATAAACAGGCTGACAATATATACCCTTGACACACTCCTTTCCCAAGTTTGAAGCAGTCTGGTGTTCCATGTTTGGTTCTAACTGTTGCTTCTTTATCTGCAAACAGGCTTCTCAGGAGGCAGGTAAGATTGCCTGATATTCCCATCTCTTGAAGAATTTTCCAGTTTGTTGTGATTCACATAGTCAAAAGCTTTAGTGAAGTCAAAGAAGTAAAAGAAGATTTTTTTTTAATTTTTCCTGTAATTCTCTTCCTTTTTCTGTAACTCAAATGATGTTGCCATTGGATTTCTGGATCCTCTGCCTTTTCTTAATCCAGTTTGTACATCTCCAAATTCTAGGATTACATGCTTTGAAGCCTAGTTTGGAGGACTTTGAGCATGACCTTGCTAGCATGTGAAATAAGTGAAATTGTGTGGCAGTTTGGACATTCTTTGGCACTGCCCTTCTTTGGGACTGGAATGAAAACTGACTTTTTCCAGTCTTGTGGCTACTGCTGAGTTTTTCAAGTTCGTTGGCATATTGAGTGCAGCGTTTTAACAGCATCACCTGTTAGGATTTGAAATACTTCAGCTGGAATTTCATCATCTCCACTAGCTTTGTTCATAGTGATGCTTCAGAAGGCCCATTTGACTTCACACTCCAAGATGTATATATAATAGGTATGTATGCATGCTTAGCTCCTTCAGTCATCTCCAGCTCTTTGCAGTCCCATAAACCATGGACACAAGACTGCTTTGTCCAAGAGATTCTTCAGGCAAGAATACTAGAGTGGGTTGCTATGCCCTCCTCCATGGGATCTTCAAATCCCATGGGGATGAACCAACATCTCCTATGTCTCCTTCAGTGACAGGCAAGTCCTTTAGCAGCACTTGGGAAGCCCATATAGTACATGGTGTATATATATACATATGCATATTTATATTTGTCATTTTGTTTAGATTTATGCTGTTTATTGGAAAAGTGAAATGAAAGTGAGTCCCACACAGTCGTGTCCAACTCTTTGTGACACCGTGGACTATACAGTCCAAGGAATTCTCCAGGCCAGAATACTGGAGTGGGTGGCTTTTCCCTTCTCCAGGGGATCTTCCAAACCCAGGGATCAAACCCAAGTCTCCCACATTGCAGGTGGAATTTTTACCAGGACGCGACTCTGAGTGAACTCTGGGAGTTGGTGATGGACAGGGAGGCCTGGTGTGCTGCGATTCATGGGGTCGCAAAAAGTCGGACACGACTGAGTGACTGAACTGAACTGAACTGCACTGAGGCATAAGGAAAGCCCAAGAATACTGGATTGGGTAGCTTATCCCTTCTCCATCAAGTCTTCTTGACCCAGGAATCAAACCAAGCTCTCTTGCATTGCATATGGATTCTTTACCAACTAAGCTATTGGAAGTTTAATATGAAAGAAGGGATTACTTCCTTTTGAATACCCTTGTATGTGTGGGGAAGTCTTTATGTTGTGAGTGCTGTCATCCTGGGAAAGAAATCAAGACATATTTCCAGCTCCATTTGCAGCTAGAACTGACAATCAGATGTACCTATATGAGACTTCTCTTCAAAAGGGAAAAGATGAATAAAGAAACTCAGTATAGAACTTCTCTTTTGTGAATATGTGAGCAGCGAAATGGAGTTAGGTTTTACACTGAGCAGCAGTTCATGCTTCTGATGGTTGCCAGGTTTCAGAATGGTGTCTATCTGGTGATAGTAGGAATTGCAATCTGGTCAACACGCTTGTTTTATATGCCACAGTCACAGAGATAACATTTTAGCTGTCGTTGACTTCTTGCTATGTGTTTCTGAAGAGGCACCTGGAAGGGAAGCTTGCACATAGTTTCTCTGATCCTGTGAGTGAATCTGCAAGTCCTCTCACAATTATGAGTAACTTACTTTTCAATTCAATTTTATAAACAAACATATTGAGAAGAAAGGAGTTCAAGAAAACTTATGAAATCCATTAGGCAGTAAATGAAGAAGCCATAATCAAAAGCAGAGTAAGATCCACAGTGTACATTGCTCTTAACTACATGGAGATGTGATGTTCCCAGGTAACTCAGTGGTAAAAAAATCTGACTGCCAGTGTTGGAGATACAAGAGAAATGGGTTTCACAACTGGGTCTGGAAGATGCCATAGAGAACAAAATGGCAATCTACTTCAGTATTTTTGTCTGGGAAGTTCCATGGACAGGGGAGCCTGAAGGGGTACAGTCTATGGGGTTGCAAAGAGTCTGACACAACTTAGAAACTAGGCAACAACAACAACACATGGTCATTTCCATTATTCATTTCTTTGCTGTTGTTTTTGTTATTCAGTCACTAAGTCATGGCCGACACTTGCCATCCCATGAACCGCAGCTTGCCAGGGTTCCCTGTCCTTCACTATACCCAGGAGCTTGTACAAACTCATGTCCATTGAGTCAGTGATGCCAACCCAACCATCTCATCCTCTGTCATCCCCTTTTCCTCTTGCCCTAAATCTTTCCCAACATTAGGATATTTTCCAAAGAGTCAGTTCTTTGAATCAGGTGGCCAAAATATTGGAGCTTCAGCTTCAACATCAGTCCTTCCAATGAATATTCAGGGTTGATTTCCTTTAGGATTGACTGGCTTGATCTCCTGGCTATCCAAGGGACTCTCAAGAGTCTTCTCCAACACCACAGATTGAAAGTAACAATTCTTCAGCACTCATCCTTCTAAACGGTAAAACTCTCATATCCATACATGAGCACTGGAAAAACCATAGCTTTGACTCTAAGGACTTTTGTTAGCAAAGTGATATCTCTACTTTTTAATACACTGTCTGGGTTTGTCATAGTTATTCTTCCAAGGAACAAGTATCTTTTAATTTTGTGGCTGCAGTCATGTGTGCAGTGATTTTGGAGCAAAATGAAGCTTTGTAATATAGGCTCTTTCTTCATTTTTTCCATACTGATCTTTACCACTTAGGAAGTATAAAAATAGGATGGTATTCCTAAACGTCACCATTTTATACTATCCTCTATCCCAAATATACCTTTCCCCAGTACAGTAATTATTCACCAAAATCAGATAAAATCCTTAAGAGTTATACAGTCAGCCTCCCATATCTATGGGGTTGACATCTGTGGGTTGAATAAACTGTGGATAAAAATCATTAGTAAAATGTCAAAAACTTCCCAAAAGTAATATTTCTATTTGACTCACACTGGCAAATATATACATAGCATTTTCATTGTATAAGGCATTAGGAGCAGTCTAGAGATTATTTTAAGTATACATGAGAATATGCATAGGTCATATGCAAATGCTATGCCATGTAATATACAAGACGAGCATACTTTGAAATTGGTACCCATGGAGGGCCTGGAAATAATCCTTGCCTTGGGACAGAGGATGAAAGGGTTGGATGGCACCACCGACTTAATGGGCATGAGTTTGAGCAAGCTCCAGCACTTGGTGATGGGCAGGGAAGCCTGACATGCCACAGTCCATATGGTTGCAAAGAGTCAGACACAACTGAGTGACTGAAATGAATTGGCTGGATATCTTGGACAACAGTATGAGTCTCACTTGCTCTGACTCTATGCCTCCTAATACAAGATTATCCCTAATTCTAATAAGAATCTCAAGTCGTCTCATTGACATTAACTTTTAAAGACAGATACCTATTATTGGGCCTAGTCCATAAATGTATAAAGAATGACACTAACTGCTCATATAAGTGATTCTATACTGTTGCCATTTTCTCTCATTCAGATTGAACTACTAGAATCTCTGTTATTTGTATGGGAGATGGTGAGAAAAAATCCAGAGGCAAGACACTTTTTAAAGTATCTTCTAAATAAAGAAGATATACATTTGAAATCGTCCTAGTCCATAGGTAGGATATAGTATTTTTTCTCCAAAATTTCCACTGTCCATGTTAACACGTCCTTTCCCCAACTTTCAAATGTTATTTCAGTAGTGGAGATTGATTTTCCATTGGCTGATTACCACTTCAGTTTGCCACATTAAAATAATACCATATTCAACTTTGAGTAAAGAATTATATATATATATATATATATATATATATATAGTTATATATATAATTGTTATTATTACAGGGGTAGTAGAGTATGTGTTATTAAATATCTATTAAAATATATAACCATGATATGCAATAATTCAAGTACTTTTAAATGTCTAGCCTAAAAAATAGGGACTTGGAGAACAAGATGGTGGAGAAGGTGGATGACAAGCACTTCTCTCTCAAACAAGCAAAAACCTTAGCACAAATATCACCCTATACAAAGCTTACACAAACTACTGGACCAATCTTAGGAGGGCATAAAACAAAAAGAAGAAAGAATTCAACCTTGAGGCCTGGGAAAAGGAGACCTCAAACACAATAAATATATATATATATATTTTTTTTCATTATATATATATATATATATATAATGAAAAGGCAGAGAAATACTACACAAATGAAGGAACAAACTATAAACACAGAAGTCCAAATAAATGAAGAGGAAATAGGCAAACTCTCTGAAAAATAATTCAGAATAATGATAGTAAAGTTGATCAAAAACCTTGAAAACAGAATGGAGACAATGCAAGAATCAATTAACAAAGACCTAGAAGAATTAAAGAATAAACATGCAGAGACAAATAACACAATTACTTGAATTAAAATTACTTGAGAAGGGATCAATAGCAGAATATCTGAAGCAGAAGAACAAATCAATGAGCTGGAAGATAAAATCGTGGAAATAATTTCTGAAGAGCAGAATAAAGCAAAAATAATGAAAAGAACTGAGGACAGTCTGAGAGACCTCTGGGACAATTTCAAATGCACCAACATTCAAATTACAGAGGTATCTGAAAAAGAAGAGAAAAAGAAAAGATATGAGAAAGTTTTTAAAGAGATTATAGTTGAAAATTTCCCCAACATGGAAAAGTGAATAGTCAATCAAGTCTAAGATGTGCAGAGTCTCATATAGGATAAACCCAAGGAGAAACAGGCCAAAACACATACTGACCAAACTAACAAAGATTAAACACAGAGAAAGCATATTAAAAGCAGCAAGGGAAAAGCAACAAGTAACATACAAGGGAAACACCATATATTTAACAGCTGATCTTTCAGCAGAAACTCTGCAGGCCACAAGGGAACGGCAGGATATATTTACTGAAAGGGAAAAACCTACCACCAAGATTGCTGCACCTAGCAAAGATCTCATTCAAAACTGACATAGAAATTAAAAGATTTTCAAACGAGCAAAAGTTAAGAGAATTCAGTACCACCAAACCAACTTTACAAAAAATGTTAAAGGACTTATATAGTAAAGAAATACAAGAAGAGAAAAAGATCAACAAAATCAAACCTCAAACAATTAAGAAAATTGCAATAGGAACATATATATAAATAATTACTTTAAATGTAAACAGATTAAATGCTTCTACCAAAAGACACAGACTGGCTGAATGGATACAAAAAACAAGACCCATACATATGATGTCTACAAGAAATCCAAGCAATCCTCATATCAGACAAAATAGACCTTAAAATAAAGAATATTACAAGAGATAAAGAAGGACACTATATAAAGATAAAGGGATGAATCTAAGAGGAAAACATAACAGTTGGAAATATCTATGCACCCAACATAGGAGCTCCTCAATAAATAAGACAAACACTAGCAGACATAAAAGGAGAAATTGACAAAAACACAATAATAGTTACTTTTACAATTAATAGAGTTTAACATCCCACTCACACCAATGGACAGATTATCAAAATAGAAAATTAATAAGGAACACCAGTTTTAAATGATACATAATGCGAGATGGATCTCATTGGAATCTTCAGGATATTTCATCCAAATGCAGAATACATCTTCTTCTCAAGTGCACATGGAACATTCTCCAGAAAAGGCTACATCTTGGGTAATAAATCAAACCTCAGTAAATTTAAGAAAACTGAGACCATATCAAGCATCTTTTCTGACCACAACACTATGAGACTAGATATCAATTACAAGAAAAAACTGTAAAAAACACACAAACATATAGAGATTAAACAATACATTTCTGAATAACCAACAGGTTACTGAAGAACTCAAAAGGGAAATAAAAAAAAATTTCTAGAAACAAATGACAGTGGAAACATGATGACTCAAAACCTATGGGATGCAGGAAAAGCAATTTTAAGAGGGAAGTTTATAGCAATACAATCCTACCGCAAGAAACAAGAAAAACATCAAAACATCAAATAGACAAATAACTTTACACCTAAAACAACTGGAAAAAAGAACAAAGAGACTCCAAAATTAGCAGAAGTAAAGAAATTGTAAAGATCTGAGTAGAAATAAGTGAAAAAGAAATGAAATAGACAATAGTAAAGATTAACAAAACTAAAAGTTGGTCCTTTGAAAATATTAAAAAAAGAGAGAAGACTCAAATCAACAAAGTTAGAAATGAAGAAGGAGAGGTTACAACAGACAAGAAATCCAAAGGTTTATAAGAGACTATTATGAACAATTATATGACAATAAAATGGATAACCTGGAAGAAATGGACTGATACTTAGAAAAGTTCAACCTTCCAAGACTGAACCCAGAAGAAATAGAATTTATGAACAACCCAATTACAAGCACTGAAATTGAATCTGTGATCAAAAATCTCTCCAAGAAACAAAAGCCCAGGACCAGATGGCTTCACAGGAGAATTTTATCAAACATTTAGAGAAGAGTTAATGTCTATCCTTCTAAAATTCTTTCAAAAAATTGCAGAGGAAGAAAAACTTCCAAACTCATTCTACGAGCCCATTATCACCCTGATACCAAAACCAGACAAAGACAGCACTCACACAAAAAAGAAAGCTACAGGCCAATACCACTGATTAACATAGATGGAAAACTCTCAACAAAATTTTACCAAACAGAATTCAGCAACACATCAAAAAGCTCATACACAAAGATTCACTTGAGTTTATTTCAGGGATGCAACGATTCTTCAGTATATGCAAATCAATTAATGTGATACACCATATTAACAAATTGAAAGATTTAAACCATATGATAATCTCAATAGATACAGAAAAAGCCTTTGACAAAATTCAGCACCCATTTATGATTAAAACTCTTCAAAAAATGAGCAGAGAAGGAATCTATTTCAACATAGTAAAAACCATATACAATAAGCTTACAGCAAACATTATTCTCAATGGTGAAAAACTGAAAGCATTCCCCCTAAGACTGGGAACAACACAAGGGTGTCCACTTCCCCCACTATTATTCAACAAAGTCTGGAACTCCTACTATAGCAATCAGAGAGGAAAAAGAAATAAACAAAATCCAGATCAGAAAAGAAGTAAAGCTCTCACTGTTTGCAGATGGCATGACACTGTACATAGAAAATCCTAAAAGTAGTATCAGTAAATTACTAAAGCTAATCAGTGAATTTAGAAAAATTGCAGAACAAAAAATCAATACAGAGAAATCACTTGAATTCCTATATACTAACAATGAAAAATCAGAAAGAGAAATTAAGGAAACAATCCCATTCTCCATTACAATAAAAAGAAAAATATATATCTAGGAATAAACTTACCTAAGAAAACAAAAGAACTGTACACAGAAAATTAAAAGACACTGATGAAAGAAATCAGAGACAGCATAAACATTCAGAGGGATACTCCATGTTCCTGGGTAGGAAGAATCAATATTATGAAAATGACTATACTATGAAACATACAGATTCAATGTGATCCCTATCAAATTATCAATGGCGTTTTTCACAGAACCAGAACAAAAATTTTCATAATTCATATGGAAACACAAAAGACCCAGAATAGCCAAAACAGTTTTGAGAAAGAAAAATGGAGCTGGAGGAATCAACCTTTCTGACTTTAGATTATACTACAAAGCTACAGTCATCAAGAGAATACAGTACTAGCTCAAAAACAGAAATATAGACCAATGAAAGAAGATAGAAAGCCCAGAAATAAATCCTTGCACCTATGGATACCCTATATTTGACAAAGGAGGCAAGAATATACAATGGAGCAAAGACAACCTCTTCAATAACTGGTGCTGAGAAAATTGGACAGCTACATGTAAAAGAACACTTTTACATGCAGAACACTTCCTAATTAGAACACTTCCTAACACTGCACACAAAGATAAACTCAAAATGGATTAAAGACCTAAATATAAGACCAGAAACTATAAAATTCTTAGAGAAAAACATAAGCAGAACACTCTATGACATAAATCAAAGCAAGATCCTCTATGACCCACTTCCTAGAGTAAGGGAAATTTAAAAAAAAGGTAAACAAGGGGGACCTGATGGAACTTAAAAGCTTTTGCACAGCAAAAGAAACTATAGGCAAGGTGAAAAGACAACTCTTGGAATGGGAGAAGATAATTGCAAATGAAACAACTGACAAAGGATTAATTTTCAAAATATACAAGTAGCTCATACAACTCAATTCCAGAATAATAAATGACCCAATGAAAGCTGTGGTACATATACACAATGGAGTATTACTCAGCCATTAAAAAGAATACATTGAATCAGCTTTAGTGAAGTGGATGAAACTGGAGCCTGTTATACAGAGTGAAGTAAGTCAGAAAGTAAAACACCAATACAGTATACTAACACATATATATGGAATTTAGAAAGATGGCAACAATAATGCTGTATGTGGGACAGCAAAAGAGACATAGATGTATAGAACAGTCTTTTGGACTCAGAGGGAGAGGGAGAGGGTGGGATGATTTGGGAGAATGGCATTGAAACATGTATAATATCATGTATGAAACAAGTCGCCAGTCCAGGTTTGATGTATGATACTGGATGCTTGAGGCTGATGCACTGAGACAACCCAGAGGGATGTTACGGGGAGGGAGGAGGGAGGAGGGTTCAGGACGGGGAACATGTATATAACTGTGGTGGATTCATGTTGATATATGGCAAAATCAATACAATACTGTAAAGTAACCTCCAATTAAAATAAATTTATATTAAAAAAAAACTGAGGAAAAGGCCTAAACATTTATCCAAAGAAGTTATATAGATGGCCTCACATCACATCACAAACATATGAAAAGATGCTCAACATCACTCATTATTCAGTTCAGTTCAGTCACTCAGTGGTGTCTGACTCTTTGCGACCCCATGAATTGCAGCATGCCAGGCCTCCCTGTCCATCACCAACTCCCGGAGTTCACCCAAACTCATGTCTATCTATTTGGTGATGCCATCCAACCATCTCATCCTCTGTCATCCCCTTCTCCTCCTGCCCTCAATCCCTCCCAGCATCAGAGTCTTTTCCAGTGAGTCAACTCTTTGCATGAGGTGGCCAAAGTATTTGAGTTTCAGCTTTAGCATCAGTCATTCCAATGAACACCCAGGACTGAGAGAAATGCAAATCAAAACTACAATAAGATGTCACCTCACACCAGTCAGAATGGCCAACACCAAAATGTCTACAAACAATAAATGCTAGAGAGGATATGGAGAAAAGGGACTCTTCTTGCACTGTATGTGGGAATGTAAGTTGATACAGCCACTGTGGAAAACGATATGGAGATTTCTTTTAAAAAACTAGGAATAAAACCACCATATGACCCAGCAATCCCACTCCTAGGCATATACCCTGAAGAAACCAAAATTGAAAAAGACACATGTATCCCATTGTTCATTGCAGCACTATTTACAATAACTAGCACATAGAAGCAACCTAGAAGTCCATTGACAGATAAATGGATAAAGAAGTTGTGGTACATATACACAGTGGCATATTATTCAGCCATAAAAAGGAGTGCATTTGAGTCAGTTCTAATGAGGTGGATGATCCTAGAGCCTATTATACAGAGTGTAGTAAGTCAGAAAGAGAAAGATAAATATCGTGTACTAATGCATATATGGAATCTAGAAAAATGGTACTGAAGAATTTATTTGGAGAAACAGACATAGAGAATAAACTTATGGACATAGGGAAAGGGGAGGAGAGGGTGAGATATATGGAAAGAATAACGTGGAAACTTACATTATCATATGTAAAATAGCCAACAGGAATCCGCTGTATGGCTCAGGAAATTCAAACTGGGGCTCTGTATCAACCTAGAGGGGTGGGATGGAAAGGGAGATGGGAGATAGGTTCAAAAGGGAGGGGCTATATGTATACCTGTGGCTGATTCATGATGAGGTTTGACAGAAAACAACCAATTTATGTAAAGCAATTATCCTTCAAATAAAAAATGTTTTTAATAAGGGGATATACATATACATATGGCTGATTCACAATGTTACACAGCAGAAATTCATACAGCATTGTAAAGTAATTATATTCCACTAAAAATGCATAAATAAATGATAGATGATGTAAAAAAAAAAAAAAACACCTGGGACTCTTTCTAAAATAATTTATTCAGCAATTATTGTATCGTATGGGTCACTTTGTTTCTGCTAAATGACACTTACCAAAATGAGACACCTACCTTTTCACCAAGATAGGGATATAGATATCTTTATCTTCCTTGATGATTACATTTTAATGCAATGGCCCTGAGATCCTTGGGGGCAGTGGGTGGCGGGGGAGGAATTGTGCTGATTGTAAAACTGGCAAGAGAGTGGAAAAAGATTTACTTCTCCAAGGCACAGTATTTACACTGGTGAATTTTCAAAAATGATTGCTCTAAAAAAGGGAGGTCAAAGGCCTCTGATCAGGAGGAAATCTGTTTAGAGTTCAGTCCAGCCTGGGGAAAGTGGAGGCCATCTTGCTCAGTATGTGTAAAAAGCCAAGGCCTTTATCTCTATTCACATAGAAAACCTGGGGATGTCAAGGTCAGGAATTCACTTCTCAGGCAGAAATAACTCAGGCGCCTGTTATTCAGTAGCTCAGTAGTGTCTGATTCTTTGTGACCCCATGGACTGCAGTGTGCCAGGCTTTCCTGTCCTTCCCCATCTCCCTGAGTTTGCTCAAATTCATGTCCATTGAGTCAGTGATGCCATCCAACCATCTCATCCTCTGTCACCCTCTTCACTTGCTCTCAGTCTTTGCTGGCATGAGAGTTTTTTTCCAATGAGTTAGCTCTTCAAATCAGGTGGCCAAAGTATTGCAGCTTTGACTTCAGCATCAGTCCTCTTCAAGTAAAACATAACTTGGTTTTTAAGCACATCGTGGATATTGCTACTTCTCTAATCCTCTGTTCTGGCTCCTCTTCCACTCTTTGTCCCCAGAGTCCTGTGAGGAAGTCTGAGAAGTCTGTAATGAGAAATAAATAAATGGATAATTAAAATAACTGTGAGATAGTAAGCACTTAGGACCATTTCCAAACTATTGTCTTTGTAATGGTAAAGTAAAGGCCAGGAAGTAAAGGATTTGCTCCAGTTCAGCAAAGGGATTATGGAAGCACAATGAGTGTGAAGCTGCCTTAGGGAAAATAGAGACCTGGGCAGAGAGAAAAATCAAGAGGCCAAGGGAATAGGAAGCCACAGAGCCAGTGTCAAGGATCTCAGACGGAAAGAAAAAAGACTAATATAGAATTTTCTGAGATGTCAGTGGATTGAAGTTGCAAATCATCTCAAAGATTTAGGTTGGTATTCTTAGGAAGTACTTAACAATAGTCCCTAAAATTTTAGAATGACGGCCTGTGAGAAGATTTACACAATTTCTAACACTAAACATACTCTGACTAGTTCCATCCAGAGAAGTCTGTTATACGTACAACCTACACATTCATCAGAGAAATGATCATCACCTTTTCTACCAAGGGTAGTTAATACATTTCACAAAGAAGCACAATAATAAGAAAAAAAAGAAAAAAAAAAATGTAACTTGAAATAGCCAAAGAAACCAATTAGAGTATGACAGGGTCTTTGACTGTCTTAGGAAAAATTAAACTGCAAGCATTTTAAGCCACAATTGAAAAGAACAGGATATGCGTAATGCTGAACTGCATGATGTTCCTGATAAATCTCTGCTTTGGGGAAAAGTAATTACTAATGCTCTTCTGAACTTTTGGTACCTGCTATTAACCCAGTGGGAAATTTTAAATTGTAACTTACCCTAAAGTCAACCACTCATAGAAATGAATGCATTCCTCCTTCTAACAGGAATAATAACATTCCTCTATTCCTTCTCTTGAGCGATAGGGGCTGAACATTGCATATAAATAGTATGTGCATTGTTTTCCTTTAAGTATTTTTTTTTTTGCTGTATTATTTCACTTAAACAAGTATAAAGTGGAAAAAAATAAAGTAGGTATAATGTTTTCATTTTAAATTGTAATTTTTATTTGTACTCAATGTAGAGTAAATATACTAAAGATCAGCAAAATATGCATTTGTAATCTTTTTACTTAGAACATTCAGAAAAGAAGTACAAAGCAGTTTGGGTTTACTTTCAAATAATCCTCCGTCTATCCATTGCCTCTTATTCCTGGCATAATGTTTTAGAATTTAAGAAGTATGGTGATATAAATCATACTTTAGGGAACAATTTTGAGTTTATATATCACTTTCTTGTTGAAAACTTAGGAGGAAACTAAGGAATTATAATTTGGATAAAATTGCACTTAGAATATCAGGCAATAAATAATTTTAGGTTTAAGTAAAAAATGTTTCTGAAATTTCAGGATTTTATGTATGCACATGTGTGTACAGGTCTGAATGACTGTATTTCTTCATCCCAAACTATCAAGTGATGTTCCAAATGACACTGTGAATGACTCATAACATTGTTTTGCTTTTATTTGTTTGTAAAGTAGCTAATATCAAATACATGCTCCAAAATTAATCTGTGGTATGGGCCCCTAGGTGATGACTGATGGATGAATGAGGAAGTCACTGTTGTGGTAGAGGAGAACCAAAGGACTGAAGTCTTGAGAAGTTTGATTTCATAACTTGGAATTTGCAACACAGAATTAAGTATTAAAAAGGATGTTGCATTTAGGCAGTTTATAGGAACTAAATAGACAAGAAAATTGTTGTTTGCCTCAATATCTTTTCTCCCATTTATTTGTTCATAGAAATATACAAGGATGGCAGAAATATTTCTCAAGAAGTTTTCATTTAAAGTTTATATCAATTTCTAATATATGCATGATAATGTTCATGATACAATACATCAACATACTCAAAAGGGAGATATTACTCTGAAAGCATATACTATACTATAAAAATGGGAAATCTTACATGGGAATGCTAATTTCTTCTCTTTTGTTTCATTCTTATATAATTAATGTCATGAAATGTGTTAAACAGCAACTTTGGGAATATATCCCCAAGTTTCATAGGTACTGCTTAGGAAGTGATAAATTTGCTTAGTGCAACAAAAGACATCCTGTGAGAGCTCAATAAATACTTGTTGACTTGCTGACTAAAATAAAATATCCCCCTTCTCCTGAGAATTCAGTTGCTAAACAATTATTGAAAACATTCTAATTGAGATAATTCTAAAAATATGTTGCATTGGTAAATTCCTCTTTATAGGCAGGAATCTTCATCAAAAATTTATGGCAGTTAAATTAAGCAGCCTATAAAACAGATCAAAAAGACTACTACTTAGTGGCAATAGAAAAGAATAGGTTTTTTGTTTGTTTGTTTGTTTGTTTGTTTCTCCCAAGCATATTTTTTTTAACTTTTATTTTTACTTTATTTTACTTTACAATACTGTATTGGTTTTGCCATACATTGACATGAATCCACCACGGGTGTACATGAGTTCCCAAACATGAACCCTCCTCCCACCTCCCACCCCATATCATCTCTCTGGATCATCACAGTAATTCTATTAAAATGCTAGTTTTCAAACTATTATTCTATTACTAGTGTACAAATGGAAATATGGGATTTACTCCTACTTATGTAATTTATGATAATCAAAGCACGTTGAAAATAAGATGCTAAAAAATTGCAACATTAAAATAACTTTTAACACCCCTCAGAGTTGCCAAATGAAAGAAAAAGAATATATGCAAAGCCATGATACAGTGAAATATAGTGAGGCATGAATAAATATTGGTACTTTTTAAAATTTTAAATCAACTTTATTGAGGCCTAATTTACATTTAAGAAATGACATCCATCTTAACTGTGTGTTTTTAATGATAAAATCATATCATATACTATGATATTACCTGTATTCCTATGTACCCATCCTATCAAAGTAGAAAGCATTTTTATAACCTTCAAAACTTTTCCCATGCTTTTCCCCCCCAGTCCAAAGTAATAATTGATATACTTTCTGAGACTATACATTAATGCCCTCCTCTACAATTTCATGTAAATGGAATTGAACACTACAGATTCTCCTACCTGGTTTGTTTTACCCAGTATTATGGGGTCATAAATGCTTTGGAATGTATGAGTAGTTCACAGCTTTCCATTGATAAATAGTATTCCAATATACTGAAGTTATTGTTCAGACATTCAGCTGTGTCTGACTCTTTGTGATCCTGTGGACTGCAGCATGCTAGTCTCTTCTGTCATCCACTATCTCCTGGAGTTTGCATAAATTCATGTCCATTATTCACTGATGCTATCTAACCATCTCATGCTCTGCTGTTCTTTCTCATTTTGCCTTCAGCCTTTCCCAGCATCAGGGTGTTTCCCAATGAGTTGGCCTGTCACATCATGTGGCCAAAGTATTGGAGCATCAGCTTCAGCAGCAGTCCTCTCAGTGAATATTCAGGGTTGATTTCCTTTAGGATTGACTGGTTGATCTTGCAGTCTCTCAACAAGGGACTGTTAACCGACACATCCACAACTGAGCATCATTTCCGCTTTGGCACAGCCACATCATTCTTTCTGGAGCTATTATTAATGACCTTCACTCTTCCCTAGTAGCTTATTAGACACCTTCAAACCTTGTGGGCTTATCTTCTCCATCCTATCTTTTTGGCTTTTCATTGTGTTCATGGTGTTCTCATGCAAGAATATTAGAATGAGTTGCCATTTCCTCCTCCAGTATCAATTCAGTCTCAGTCAAGTACAACTCTTTGCCAAGCCATCAGGCTTGCCACAGCACATCAGGCTTCCCTGTCCATGACCAAATCTCAGAGCTTGCTAAAATTCATTTCCATAGAGTCATTGATGTCATCCAGCCATCTCATCCCCTGTTTCCCCTTCTCCTCCTGCCTTCAATCTTTCCACATGCCTCATTGCCCTCCTCTGCCTGCCCCCCACTGCTCAAAAAATAATAATAATAAGGGATCAAGGGATCTAGTCCTTTGAATCTATTTCTCACTTCCACTGTATAATCATAAGGGATTTGATTTAGGTCATACCTGCATAGTCTAGTGGTTTTCCCTACTTTCTTCAATTTAAACCTCAACTTGGCAATAAGACAATTTTTCATATAGCCTTTATTAAATACAAGTTGGCATGAACATCTAAGAATTAATTAACACAGTTAAGCAGAAGTGGACTCATTTCAGCACAACATCTGTGTCTATAGGCTCTCAGAAATAATAATAGACAATTGGGTTCTTTGGTAATGAAGCAGTTGGGAAAGGTTTGTCTTCCTTTGAAACAGAAGTTTTTACTTCTCTACCTTCTGTCATGCTGAGGGCATGCATTGGCTTTCTCAGGCTTCTCTGAAAATTATCACTAGGATAATTTAGGGGAGATGTTTATGTTTACCTAAGTTTAATAGTTTGTGAGTAGCTTCAATGTAGATGACATTTACTGAGGTTGAAAAGGTTCTTCACTGTGAAGACTCCAACTTGCCATTGAGAACTCTAACATTTTGTTTTCATTGGTGCATTTGCTCTGAAACCAAGAGGTTATTAGTAGAGTGCTAAGCTGATCAACACACCACAAGAATGAAAAATAGAGATAAGCTAAAAGCAGAAGGCAGAGGATAAGATGGCTGGATGGCATCTCTGGTTCAATGGACATAAATTTGAGCAAACTCCAGGAGATGGTTAAAGACAGGGAAGCCTGATATGCTGCAGTCCATGGGGCCACAAAGAGTGTCCCATGTCCATGGGGACATGACTGAGTGACTGAACAGCCAAAGCTTAAATTATAATACAATGTTTTCTCATCACTACCTATGTTTTGTTTTCTTTTTAAGCAAACCATAGGTGCTGGAAAAAATGCTCAATACAGAATACTCCTACTACACACACACAATGCACACAAGTGACAATACATTTATTTGTATCAATTGTTTTAAATTCTATACTATAGATTTTCACAGATTAAATTTACAATATCTTAATTTAAAAAAATTAATGCAAAAAATAGAAAAATAAAGAAAGAACAAGCTATTATGGTCAAGCATACGGTCCCATCACTTCAGGGGAAATTGATGGGGAAACAGTGGAAACAGGGTCAGACTTTATTTTTGGGGGCTCCAAAATCACTGCAGATGGTGACTGCAGCCATGAAATTAAAAGATGCTTACTCCTTGGAAGAAAAGTTATGACCAACCTAGATAGCATATTCAACAGCAGAGACATTACTTTGCCAACTAAGGTCTGTCTAGTCAAGGCTATGTTTTTTCCTGTGGTTATGTATGGATGTTAGAGTTGGGCTGTGAAGAAGGTTGAGTACTGAAGAACTGATGCTTTTGAACTGTGGTGTTGGAGAAGACTCTTGAGAGTCCCTTGGACTGCAAGGAGATCCAACCAGTCCATTCTGAAGGAGATCAGCCCTGGGATTTCTTTGGAAGGAATGATGCTAAAGCTGAAGCTCCAGTACTTTGGCCACCTCATGCGAAGAGTTGACTCAATGGAAAAGACTCTGATGCTGGGAGGGATTGGGGGCAGGAGAAGAAGGGGATGACTGAGAATGAGATGACTGGATGGCATCACTGACTCGATGGACATGAGTCTGAGTGAACTCTGGGAGTTGATGATGGACAAGGAGGCCTGGTGTGCTGCAATTCATGGGGTCGCAAAGAGTCGGACACGACTGAGCGACTGAACTGAACTGAACTGAACTGAACTGAAGGAGCTCAAAATGGCTTCCCAAGTGGATCAGTGTGTAAAGAAAGTGAAAGTAAAAGTCTCTCAGTCTTGTCCTACTCTTTGAGACCCATGGACTATATAGTCCGTGAGATTCTCCATTCAAAAATACTGAAATGGGTAGCCACTATTTTCTCCAGGGGATCTTCCCAACTCAGAGATGGCATCAGGGTCTCCTGCATTGCAGGTGGATTCCTTACCACCTGAGCTACCAGGGAAGCCTATCCACCTGTAGTGCAGGAGACACAGGAGATGTGAGTTCCATGCTGTGTTGGGAAGACTCCCTGGAAGAGAGCATGGCAACCCACTCTAGTATTCTTGCCTGGAGAATCCCACAGACAGAGAAGCCTGACAGGCTATAGTCCATAGGGGTACAAAGAGTCAGACACAGCTGAAGTGACTCAGCACGCACAGGCAGGTAGCTTAAAAACTACATTTGCCAATTTGGTGTCAAGGCTAGGTACATAAATCAAGTATTTTTAAAATAAATAATGTTTCTAATATAGGATCTAATTTGGATATTTTACTCTACAGAAGTGTATTTTTTACAGAAGTATATTTATTTTAAATAATAATGATTCATTTGGATAATGTCATTCATAGGTATGTTTAGCTTGATATTAATTATATTCTCTACTTAAATGTACATTTGAATCGTAAAATTCTAGAGGCTTATCATTTATCTAGTAATAATGATAAGTAAAAATTATAGGTTAATTAAAACTATAAGAAACATTTCTATAGAATATAATTCAAAATATTCAAGCATGAAATGACAGTACTAACAGGGGGATTTCCAGCAAAATCAGTTAATTAGCCCTGAATTATGATGTTACTATCTTTGTGCATGATTCTTTAGCTGTGAACTGTCTGTAGACTATATGTAAATGATGAAAAGAACCTGATAGCCTTGACATATGTTCAGCTTAATCCAAGGTGCAACTGGTCTTATCTTTGTCACTGATGATGGTAGAGTGAAAAATATTTTTAGTCATATTATAAAATACAACTATTAACTCATTAATGATTAAAATCATGCTTTTTTGTTATTTAGACTAGATTGTGCAATTCAAGAGAGTCTTGAGATATTAACTATATATTAACTATAGTTATTTTTAATTAATTTTGAAATATAACCACTTGTTAATTTGAATAAATGGGGATTGTCCTGTGAAAATATTGAGGGAAACTATAACCCTCCAGGAAAGTGAAAGTGATAGTCACTCAGTCATGTCCAACTCTTTGAGATCCATGGACTGTAAATTGTTAGCCTTTGTCCATGGAATTTTACAGGCACGGACACTGGAATGGGTAGCCATTCCTTTCCCCAGTGAATCTTCTTGACCCAGGGATTAAAGCTGGTTCTTCTTCATTGCAGGCAGATACTTTACCATCTAAGCCACAAGGAAAGTCCGTAACACTCTTGGCATATTAATTTTTTTTTAGTGCTTTATTTCAAGTATATACCAATATTAATGTGGTGTGAAATCTTGATGTAAAATTGTTTAAACAACAAAATATTAAGGATCATAAGCAAAATATATAAATATAAGACAGTAATGACATTTCTAATTTATTGCCTTCTTTTTTTCCCCTATGCCTGGTAATTAGCGTAAGTTTAGTTCCAAACTATTTAAAATATTTTCAAACATATTTGGCAATACCTCAGCTACTCAGTTCACTTTCTTCTACCTCCATAAAAATCAGGGTGAATGTTTTATTTTTCTGTCAGTTCAGATCAGTCAGTTGAATTCAGTCACTCAGAAGTATCCGACTCTTTCCGACCCCATGAATCACAGCAAGCCAGGCCTCCCTGTCCATCAGCAACACCCGGAGTTCACTCAAACTTATGTCCATCGAGTTGGTGATGCCATCCAGCCATCCAACCTCTGTCATCCCCTTCTCCTTCTGCCTACAATCCCTCCCAGCATCAGGGTTTTGTCCAATGAGTCAACTCTTCACATGAGGTGGCCAAGGTACTGGAGTTTCAGCTTTAACATCATACCTTCCAATGAACACCCAGGACTGATCTCTTTAAGATGGACAGGTTGGATCTCCTTGCAGTCCAAGGGACTTCTCCAACACCACAGTTCAGAAGCATCAATTATTTGGCACTCAGCTTTCTTCACAGTCCAACTCTGATATCCATACATGACCACTGGAAAAACCATAGCCCTTGACTAGATGGACATTTGTTGGCAAAGTAATGTCTCTCCTTTTGAATATGCTATCTAGGTTGGTCATAATTTTCTTTCCAAGTAGTAAGCGTCTTTTAATTTCATGGCTACAATCACCATCTGCAGTGATTTTGAAGCCCCCCAAAATAAAGTCTGACACTGTTTCCACTGTTTCCCCATCTATTTGCCAGGAAGTGATGGGACCAAATGCCATGATCTTAGTATTCTGAATGTTGAGCTTTAAGCCAACCTTTTCACTCTCCTCTTTCACTTTCATCAAGAGGCTTTCTAGTTCCTCTTCACTTTCTGCCATAAGGGTAGTGTCATCTGCATTTCTGAGGTTATTGATATTTCTCTCTGCAAACCTGATTCCAGCTTGTGCTTCCTCCAGCCCAGCATTTCTCATCCAGTCTGTTGTTCCATGTCCAGTTCTAACTGTTGCTTCCTGACCTGCATATAGGTTTCTCAAAAGGCAGGTCAGGTGATCTGATATTCCCATCTCTTTCAGAATTGTCCACAGTTTATTGTGATCCACACAGCCAAAGGCTTTGCATAGTCAATAAAGCAGAAATATATGTTTTTCTGGAACTCTTTTGCCTTTTCGATGATCCAGTGGATGTTGGCAATTTGATCTCTGGTTCCTCTGCCTTTCTTAAAACCAGTTTGAACATCTGAAAATTCTGGTTCACGTATTACTGAAGCCTGGCTTGGAGAATTTCTTTTTTAAATATAAATTTATTTATTTTAATCAAAGGTTAATTACTTTACAATATTGTATTGGTTTTGCATGAATCAACATGAATCTGCCACAGGTATACACGTGTTCCCCATCCTGAACCCCCCTCCCTCCTCCCTCCCCGTGCCATCCCTCTGGGTCATCTCAGTGCATCAGCCCCAAGCATCCAGTATCATGCATCGAACCTGGACTGGTGATTCGTTTCATATATGATATTATAAATCTTTCAATACCATTCTCCAAAATCATCCCACCCTCTCCCTCTCCCACAGAGTCCAAAAGACTGTTCTATACATCTGTTTCTCTTTTGCTGTCTCGCATACAGAGTTATTGTTACCATATTTCTAAATTCCATATATATGCATTAGTATACTATTTTGGTGTTTTTAATTCTGGCTTACTTCACTCTGTATATTAGGCTCTGGTTTCATCCCCCTCATCAGAACTGATTCAAATGTATTCTTTTTAATGGCTGAGTAAATACTCCATTGTGTATATGTACCACAGCTTTCTTATCCATTAATCTGCTGATGGACATCTATGTTGCTTCCATGTCCTGGCTATTATAAACAGTGCTGCAATGAACATTGGGGTACATGTGTCTTTTTCAATTCTGGTTTCCTCTGTGTGTATGCCCAGAAGTGGGATTGCTGGGTCATAAGGCAGTTCTATTTCCAGTATTTTAAGGAATCTCCACACGTTCTCCATAGTGGCTGTACTAGTTTGCATTCCCACCAACAGCCATTCTGACTGGCATGAAATGGTACCTCACTGTGGTTTTGATTTACATTTCTCTGATAATGAGTGATGTTGAGCATTTTTTCATGTGTTTGTTAGCCATATGTGTGTCTTGTTTGGAGAAAGGTCTATTTAGTTCTATGGCCTATTTTTTGATTGGGTCATTTTTTTTTTTTGAATTGAGCTGCAGGAGTTGCTTGTATATTTTTGAGATTATTTATTTGCCAGTTGCTTCATTTGCCAGGATTCTCTATGACCCACCTCCCAGAATATTGGAAATAAAAGCAAAAATAAACAAATGACTTGGAGAATTTTGAGTATTACTTGACTAGTGTGTGAGATGAGTGCAATTGTGCTGTAGTGAGCATTCTTTGGCATTGCCTTTCTTTGGGATTAGAATGAAAACTGACCTTTTCCAGTCCTGTGGCTACTGCTGAGTTTTCCAAATTTGCTGGCATATTAAGTGCAGCGCTTTCAAGCAACATCTTTCAGGATTTGAAATAGCTCAACTGGAATTCCATCACCTCCACTAGCTTTGTTCGCAGTGATGCTTTCTAAGGCCCACTTGACTTCATATCCCAGGATGTCTGGCTCTAGATGAGTAATCACACCATCGTGATTATCTGGGTCATGAAAGTCTTTTGTGTACAGTTCTTCTGTGTACTCTTGCCACCTCTTCTTAATATCTTCTGCTTCTGTTAGGTCCGTACCATTTCTGTCCTTTATTGAACCCACCTTTGCATGAAATATTCCCTTAGGTCTTCATGGTATAGTGAATAGTGAAGTCGCTCAGTCGTGTCTGACTCTTTGCGACCCCGTGGAATGTAGCCTACCAGGCTTATCTGTCCATGGGATTCTTCAGGCAAGAATACCGGAGTGGGTTACCATTTCCTTCTCCAGGGGAAACTTCCCGACCCAGGAATCAATCCTGAGTCTCTTGCATTCAAGGCAGACACTTTAACCTCTGAGCCACAGGGAAGCCCTTCATAGAACCATTCAAATTCAGCTTCTGTAACATTAGTTGCTGGAGCATAGACTTGGATTACTGTGATATTGAATGATTTGCCTTGCAAACAGACAGAGATCATTTCATTATTTTTGAGAATGCAGCCAAATACTGCACTGTGGACTCTTTTTTTTTTTTTACCATTTTTATTATTTTTATTTATTTATTTTTACTTTACAATACTGTATTGGTTTTGCCATACATCGACATGACTATGATGGCTGCTCCACTTCTAAGGGATTCTTGCCCACAGTAGTAGATATAATGGTCATGTGAATTGAATTCTCCCATTCCAATCCATTTTACTTCATTGATTCTTAAAATATTGATGTTTACTCTTTCCATCTCCTGGTTGACCGCTTCCAATTTACTTTGATTCATAGGCCTAACATACCAGGTTCCTATGCAATATTGTTGTTCATAGCATTGGACTTAACTTTCCCCACCAGATGCATCTACCATTGGGCATTGTTTCCACTTTGTCTCAGTCTCTTATTCCTTCTGGAGCTATTTTTTCTGCCCTATTCCAGTATCATATTAGACACCTACCAACCTGGGGAGTTCATCTTTCAGTGTCATGTCTTTTTTTCTTATTTTTCATACTGTTTTGGGGGTATGAAACAATATTCTAGCACCAATAGACTCTGGCATTTCACCAAGATTATGTCCATTTATCACCTGTAGCATGGCTACCTGAAGGCAGACTATGCTGCATGCTACGTTGCTTCATTCACATCTAACTGCGCAACCTCATGGACTGTAGCCTACCAGGCTTCTCTTTTCTTGGGATTCTCCAGGCAAGAATACTGGAGTGGGTTTTCATGCCCTCCTCCAGGGGATTGTCCCTACCAAGGGATCAAACCTGTGTCTCCTGTGTCTTGCAGGTATATTCTTGACCACTAATACAATCTGCCTTAGAGGAGACTAAACTCTGTAGAAGAGTAGAAACTTAAAAAAAGAAGTGTGTCTTACACGAGTACTGGAGTGGTTAGACATTCCCGGGGATTTTTCCCAATCCAGGGATTGAACCTGGATCTCCTACATCACAGCCAGATATTTTACTGTCTGAACCACGAGAGAAGCCCTTTCTAAATAAATGGTGTGTTTAATTCTAAGATATTGGTTATGAGTTTAGAGATGAGAGTTTACTTTTCTTTGCGAGTTCATGGCAAAATATTCACATTGAAAGCTCCCAGGTCTGTACAGATCAAAGCTAAAGAAAACTTAACCAAGCATGAGTAAGGCAGAGGAGACTTGGAAATCAGAGAATAAAAATTGTTTGAAAAAAAATAAAAGAAATATACCCTGGAAAAAATATTAAAAAGTAAAATTGTTTGATCACATTCCAATCAGGCAAACACATATATGACTAATCAGCACCCATGTCTCTTCTCCAACCTGGTATATATAGTCCAGAAGCCTGAAAAGAAGAAGATAAGAAATTCCATCTGATTATTATAGAAGGTAGATACTGCTCATAGAACAGCCTTATTTCTGATCCATTTTCCTTAGTGGCTTCCCTGGTAACTCAGTTGGTAAAGAATCTGCCCGCAATGCAGGAGACTCTGGTCTGATTCCTGGGCCAGAAAGATCGGCTGGAGAAGGAATAGGCTACCCACTCCAGTATTCTTGGGCTTCCCTTATGGCTCAGCTGGTAAGGAATCTGCCTGAAATGAGGGGTATCCAGTATTCTGGCTTGGAGAATTCCATGGATTTTATAGTCCATGGGCTTGCAAGAGTAGAACAAAACTGAGCAATATTCACTTTCACTTTCTTTTACTACCTTAGTGGAAATTCTTAAACAGAGAGTGTCTTGTTAGGTTTAGAGACTGGATGAAAATGGACTGTATCCCATCAGGCTCCTCTGTCCATGGAATTTCCAAGGCAAGAATACTGAAGTGGGTTGCCAGTCCCCTCTCCAGAGGATCTGCTCAACCCAGATATCAAACCCAGGCTCCTGCATTGTATGCAGATTCTTTACCTTCTGAACCACCAGCAAAGATCCTCAAAAATAATGCATCAAAAGGAAAATTGTTTATGGCTGGAGAACCAGATTGTTATATGCAAAAACTAGAAACTGAATAAGTTGGCTGTTCAAGCATTGCCCTGTTTTTCACCTTCTTGCCCCTTGCTGTGGAGATCATCTTGCTTTTTTAGTGATTCCACCTGTGTTAGGGGTAATCGCAGTGAAAAATAAAATAATGCAAATAATAGAAGGATGTAGATATTCAGCCAATATATAAGTCTATTTTCAAATGCTCAGAGACCTTGAGGAAAACAACATATCCATAGCATCGTGCTGCTTCGCAGATAAGCATTACTGTCTGGAAGGGCACCTTAAGATTTTCTATGGGAGAGACATAAAATAAAGTTAAACTTGATTTACTATGCAGAGGGTTTGTCGTGAAGGACTGTGTCTGACAAATTTTGTAACTCTAATAGTCCTATTAATTTCCTCTTCCATGGAAACACTAAGCTTCCTGTGTGCACCATTCACAAAGCAATGGATGTAAGGCAAATACAACTTTGATGTGAAACACAGTCTTATCTAACTTCATTTCCACATGGCAAGAGAGAGAATTCATAGACAGAAAATACTCTGCTCAAATGTTGAACAGGACACTTTCCCAGATGGAAAATAGATTTCTACTGGGGTTTAATAGAGGGACGGGTAGAGAAAAGATGTTTCTCAAGCAGTGGTTAAAAAAATAAAAATAAAAAATGATCATGGACTTCTTCAGCAGTCCAGTGATTATAACACTGCTTCCAATGCAGGGGCAGGGTTCAACTAAGATCCCATGGGCTAAGCAGCATAGTAAAAAAAAAAAAAAAAGACCAAGAAAACATGATCATGAGACACATCTGAGACAAGGATTAACATTTCAAATTATTTTCCATATACAAATTATAATCAGGATGGAATGGTGGAAAGCTTCTAAGCCTGGTGCAGGTGAAGGTGAAGTCGCTCAGTCATGTCCGATTCTTTGCGACCCTATGGACTGTAACCTACTAGGCTTCTCCGTCCATGGGATTCTCCAGGCAAGAATACTGGAGTGGATTTAAGCCTGAGTTATAAGAAATTTTCATCACTTTGAAAGAAGAAAGTAACCTTTTGGTTAGCATATTTAAAGAATGTTTTAAAAAGAAATAGAACCTAAAAAGGATAAGTAGTCAACATTTTGGAAAGGTAGAAAGAAAAGTTAGGACCATCTGTGCAGCATTAAATTTATGATTTCATTTTTAGCTGGGAGAATATGCATAAAATTGTAAATATAAATAGATACATTTGGCTATTTGGGGAAGAACATTGACTTAGAATGTAACAGTCCTGGAAATGAACAAGCTGGGTCTCTAGATTTGGAAAATATGGATAAATTCCTAGGTGCCACCTATGTGTTTCTGGAAAATCATTTATCTTACCTAATTCTCTTCTTCATTTATATAATAAGGATAATGACTGTATCTACTAAACAAAATGAACAATAATTCTTGCAATACCTTTCAAACATTGAACTCAAGCACTCAAAAACCATAGTTTGTTACTATTTCTTAATGAAAATTTTTGAATTTTCATAATTTAACCTTTATTTCATTGATAATAAAGAATAATAATAAAGTTTTTTAAACTAGCAATTGAAGCAGTCAGTGCTGATCTCTAATGAAAAATTCCTCTCTCTAATGAGAAGTGTGAAACTGAATAGAGAATGGATGGTATAGTCAGTTTGTAGCCTGGAAAACACAGAAAGACAGTGTTCATATTAACAAATTTTAGATAATATCCTGATTATTGGAGGAGGAAATGGCAACCCATGCCAGTATTCCTGCCTGGAAAATCCCATTGATAGAGAAGGCTGGCAAGGCACAGTCCATGGGGCCACAAAGAGTCAGACAAGATTGACTGAATATGCACGCATGCACACACACACACACACACATCCTGAAGATTAATGTAGGAAAAACTATGGAAACTATATCTTTTGTTTTGAATGACACTTATAGGTCTAAAAATATTTTAATACTTTTTCATTTAATTGACCAAAACTTTAAAAATTGATATATATTTGTCCCATTCGTTTAAGATTTATTTCAGAGACCTTTACTTTTTATTTCAGAATTTTTTTATTATTTTAACAATGTAGTGAAAATTTTGAAATGTTGAAATAACAGCATATTTTCAATACAATCCAGAGAAGAATTAAATATTTTAGTTCTCAAGTGTAAATATATTCATTAAAAAAGGTGTAACTATAAGAAACAAGAATATGAAATTTATTTTAAATATAAAATAATATTAGGCATCAGAAGTTGTTTTTAAGACCATCTCAGAAATTACAGATAGAAAATTAAAGGCTAGTTGATTTACCCTAAGTGAAATCAATATAAATATTGTCAAAAAATAAGTATTTGTCAATATTAAATAAAATGGAATTAAATGTAAATAATATGCAAAAAATGCAAAATAGTACATACTGTATGTTCTACACGATTCCATTTATATAAGGTTCAATTTTAACAAATCTAATCTACAATGTCAGAAGCTAAGATTATTAAGCTACTCTGATATTACTACTTTGTCTCCGAAGATGTTATTTCTCTTGTTAGCAGTTGACTTGTTAGGTTTTAATACAAGGAAATCACTGAAGGAGACTGGAAGACAGAAGAAGCAGAAAGGACTTGCTCCATCCTGTTTGTTTGCTTTCCTATGAGACTAGCCACAGAGATGGCTCTTCATTCATGCAATGGCTGTAAGTTAACACCTTCAGCTTTTTTTTTTTTTTAACTTCATTAACAGAACCTTCCTATATATAAGAGAAAGCTTATATATACATATATATATATATACAAGCTTATATATATATATACAAGCTTATATATATATATATATATATAAATGATGGAAGTGGACAAACCCCCAGATTTGCATTCAGCAAGCTGGAGATCCAGGAAAGCCCATGTCTGAGTTTCAACATGAGTCTAAGGGACTAATACCCAGGAGATCCAAGGGTGTAGTTGGGACAGCTGATGTTTCAATTTGAGTCTGAAGGCAGAAAAAGACTAATATCCCAGTTCAAGGAAGTCACATGGGAGGAATTCCCTGTTTCTCAGGGTTTTTTCTGACCAGATATTTAACTAATTGTATGAAATCCACCCATACTGGGAAAGGCAGTCAGCTTTCCTCAGTCTATTAACTTAAATGTTGTTTTTGTTGTTTAGTCGCTAAGTCATGTCCAGCACTTTTCTGCAACCCTATGGATGGACTATAGCCTGACAGCCTTCTCTGTCTATGGGATTTCACAGGCAAGAGTACTGAACTGGGTTGCCATTTCTTTCTACAGGGGATCTTCCTGACTCAGGAATCAAACCTGCATCTCCTGTATTGTCAGGCAGATTCTTTACCAATGAGCCACCAAGGAAGCCCCCACTTAAATATTAAGGTCATCCTTAAGCATTCTTACAAAACACTCAGCATTGTATTTGACCAACATCTAGTCATTCCATAACCTAGTCAAGTTGACAGTTTAAATGAAATGTTATATCTATCCAAGTTTCTAGATTCTAATACGCCTAAGCTTTCTTCTTTGTCACAGCAAGGAGGTACTTCTTCCCGAAGTTATTATTTCAGTATTCTCTGTGTCCTTGTTTCATATTTCTTTGTCCAACAGCTTATATATTCCATCCTCACATTAACCTCTCAAATTTGAGATAACTAGCTTAACTTTTGCTTTTTTGATAGGACCTGGTTAGGTCAGCATATGGTCTCAAGAGTGGTACCACACAGACCCTTAAAAATGAGATTTCACAATTCATTTGCATTTATCTTTGCATTTGATATCTGTTATATAAATGATGAAAAGTGAGATAATAGCAATTAGTGACATGTAGGAGTACTATGAATAATTAATTCCAAACAAGAGTTTTTATGACCAAATGACTTTTGCTTTTGTTTTTCATGGTAAGAAGAATAAATACCAGGCCTGTGAAATGGAATAGCTTTTTCTGACCATCCTGAAAACCTGGAAGTCAGGACCATGGCTCCCTGTAGGGATTGCATTTGTGAGGAGACATTAAAAGAATTGCAGAGATTTTATAAAATATATTTTCTTAACCTGGTTAACAGATTAAAATATTCATTCCCTTTGTAAAAACTTATCAATAAATAAAATTGTTTATACACTATTCTTTTTGCCTTTTCATATCTCAATAGCATTTTCCAAAAAAAAAAAAAAGTGGGATATAACACTAAATAGAAGTGAATTTAATTGATCATGTTGAGGACAATTTGAATATAAAAAATAATCATGACACTAATAAATTATAGCAAATTGAATTAACTAAAAAATTAATTGAATCCATGAAGAAAGAGAGAGTATAGAGTGGAGAAACTTAATAAATGTATAGCAAATAACATTTTTAAAATCAACATTTTTTAGGTAATTTAAAGCAAAGATTATCAAGCAAAGATTCAGGCAAAAATAATCAAGATATGCTAAATTCATAGTGTGAATGTTTTTGAGGAACAGCCCACTTATACAGTTTCAGAAAATCACCCTATAATTTATTTTTAATTGCACATTAAAATATATCCTTATAAGAATGAAATATATCATTCTCCTCCTTTGATCAAATTTTGATCAAATTTTCTGTCGTTAATACTGAACGACTTCCTAGAATGTCATAAAGCAGGAGTGAAAGGCATTATCTATTTAATGCTCTTTCTAGAAATTACTGACCAGAATGAAATAAAAGACAGAGATAAATTGGCAATGCAAGACATATTCTAGGGTAACTGGTCTGGACTCTTCAAAAGTTTAAGGCCATAAAGAATAGAGAGAAGCAGTGGGAATGGTTTAACCTGAAGGGGTTAAAAGAGACTTTATAGAAATGTGCAATGTATGAGACTGAATTGAAAAAAAAAAAGATAAAAGAAAAATGGTGAAGCCAGCTGGGGATTTTCTTTGATTGTACTGTTGTATCACTATTGATTTTGAAAGTAATTTGTAGTAATTTTGTTATCGTTACATAGGAACTAATGTCCTTTTTTTCTGAAAGATACATGTCAGATAATTTAGGAATGAAAGGTTTTGACATCTACAATGATTTAGCAAAAAGGAAAATAGAAATAGAACAGGTTTGGAAAGATTTTAATCTGTTTGAAGAGTGTTGTATACATTTGAAATAAAATGGAATAAAATAGCTTAATTAAAATGCATACACACATATTCTTTTTCATCAGGGTTTTTTCAAAATTCCATGCATAGTAAAGATAGAAAACTTTAATGTATTCATAAAAGAAAAATACCTTTAAAACCAATATTTTACTTTCACAGACTTCTCAGAATCTCATAATTTACAAGTATCCTAAAGTGTACACATATGCTTCTCTGGTAAATACCACCACAAATTTTCTCAAATTTAAAAAAAAAATGTGAAGGAATGAAATAGAGAACTAAGAAAACTACATTAGTCCTTTTAACTAATTTTAGCCTGTTGTTAAAAATGCAAATATTTGTAATAAAGAAGAATTTTTTTTTTTTTGCTAAGCTTTATATTTGACTTCTTTACCATGACTTGATTTTTTTTTCTACATTACCATTTTTAGAGGGACTTCCTTGTAAATATAATAGTGAATTGGCTTAACTTTTGGATATTTCTACCAATAGTGTCAATATTTGAATTTCAGATTTATATACAGGCTAACATATCATAGAAAAATATTAGGGAAAAGCACTTAGCAAAGTAAAACTGAATATATAAATTGAGAACTTAAATGATCCATTTATTACACTGAAAGTGTTATAATTCATTTTAAGAAGTTACTCCTATGTTGAAAATTAAACTTTTCAAGTGCTACAGAATTGCAAATGGAGAAACAGAGCATCAAAAAATCTTTAAAAGATAAAAAAAAAAAGTAATGACAATGGACTTCCCTCGTCCAGTGGTTAAGACTGCAGTTCCACGGCAGAAAGCATAAGTTTGATCCCTGGTGACGGAAAGACCACAGGCCGTGTGGTGTGGCCAAAAGAAAAAAAAGAAGAAACAAAACAATTAAATCAGCGTTTGATGCTTTTCTTTGCAAGTAAATTAAAATGAAATGTTTATTAACTTTAATGTTTATTTTTTTATCTCATTAGGATGTGGCTACAAATGACCATTACTCTCACTAGAACAATAAGATCAGTTATTATAGGTTAAAAATCATAACCCTCTCCTTCCTGTCAAAGCACTAAACATAAGAAAATCTAAATAAAGTAAGTCCAAATAAAGAATTGTCTTTTGTAGGAGAAACGTACCTGAGTTATGTTCATTCTGGAAACGTAACAGAATAATAAGTGAACACACAAGAGAAAAGAAGACAAGAAAAAGAAACATAGAGACACTTAATGGCCAGATGTAAGCCAGCAAGATGAAGTAGGATTCTGAGTATCTCCAGTCATTAAGTGAGTCTCCTCCTACATGAAAATACACACCCTGACCATCTTCAGCAAGTATAATAAATATGAAGAGGATGCCAATAGCTGGGAACCAGGAAGTAGAGTTGAAACGGGTGCCCCCAAAGGTATAAAAGGCATCCCAGGGTACAAAGCAGCTGCCTGAGACTCAGTATTTTGGACAGAAAAGGAGGACACAGACATATACTCCCTGCAAAAGAATGGCCTACACTGTCAGCCAACTACCATGGACCAGCAAGTGTGGTAAGGAGAGGGATTTGAGAAATCTAAAAATTGGGGCAGGAGTAGAGGACATAGAAAATATCAACAGAAACAACACCCCCCTCCCCCAGAAAACAAAAACAAATCCTGGCACCCAGTTGCAAAACAAAAAGGACCCCCCCCCCATAATAGAGAACAATTAGAACTGTAAATCAGCATCAGATACTTAGATTTCATTAGATCCAATTTCTACTGAAGATAGGGCTTACTTATGCCCTCAAAATGTTTGAAGTTAGTGAACTTAATCTAATAATAGCTACAAAAAGTCCAGATGTTTCTAAGCTACTGACTATATATTGGTCATACACGCTAGCATCTAGATAGAATATGAGGTATGTCTTTTTCTGGAAATCATATTATTTATATCATCATCCAGTATTTTGTTTCATTTTGTTTTAGATATAGCCCCACATACAAAGAAGACTGTGCAACTACCAAGTACCACAAACATATACTCACAATCAAGAGAAAAATGTCCTGATGGAAAAAGATTTGGGGGTAATAAAACCTTTAAAGTATGAAAAATATAAAGTAAACCACCTCCTGGAAAAATGATAAATGCATAAAAAGATAGTGATTTTTCAATGTAGAAATGGAAGCAATAAAAAGAAGCAAATGGAAATATTAGAACTGAAAAATTTCATAATGTTAGTAAAAGCAATCCATGAGTAAATTCACAATGGGTCAGATGCAACAGAAGAAAGTAGATCAGCCAACTTAAAGCTAGTTTCTACATTATGTAAATGAAGAGGAATTAAAAACAATTCAGTAAATGTAAACAGAATATCCAAGACCTGTAGCAAATATTAAATATTCTAGTATGCATGTGATAGGAGATCCAAGAGGAGAGCAAAGAGAAAATTGGATACAAGACACATTTGGAAAGACAGTGGCCAAGAATTTTTCCAAAATGTTGTTAGTATTTCAACTCAGGGACCCAAGAAGCTCATTCTATTCAAAACATGATAAATGCAAAGAAAATAAAATGAGGTACATCAAACTCAAAAGGCTGAGAGCTAAATATAAAAAGGAAATCATAGAAATGGTTGGGCTTGGAGGGAAGGACACATTAAAAAGAATGAAAAAACAAAAAATGTTACCTAAAGTTTCATCAGAGCAAATCAAAGAAAGAAAACTATGTGCTGAAATCAAAATAAGCTGTAAACCTAGAAATTTATACCCTGGAAAAAAATAGCCATAAAAAAAAATGGAGACAAACTAAATACATTTAAAAAGTAAATTTAAGAAAATGTAACTTAACTTGCCTCAACTAGAATTTAATTACAGTGTATGTATATATATATATAATTATATACTATATAATATGTATTAATATATAATATATAAAGCTCTATAATTATATGTTATATAATATATATTAATATATAATTATAAAGCTTTGTATATAATATATATTAAGCATATATATATATATGCAGCAAGTCTAGGAATTTATACCCTGGAAAAAAATAACCATAAAAATATGAAGACAAACTAAATACATTTAAAAAGTAAATTTAACAAAATGTAATTTAACTTGTCTCGACTAGAACTTCATTACAGTATATATATATATATATATATATATATATATATATAATTTTCATTCTCAAGTTAAGGGATACCAGATGGAAGTTCAAATGTGTAGGAAGGAGTAAAGACAAAAATAAATGGGAAATATATGAATAAACATAAGTTATCTGCACAACAAAAGAGAGCAGAAGAAAGATGAATGAGTAAATCACAAAATTCAGCTCAGTCAGTCGTGTCCAACTCTTTGTGACCTCATGGGATGCAGCACGTCAAGCTTCCCTGTACATTACCAGCTCTCAGAGTTTGCTCAATCTCATGTCCATCGAGTTCCTGATGCCATCCAACCAACTCATCCTCTGTCATCCCCTTCTCCTCCTGCCTTCAATCTCTCCCAGCATCAGGGTCTTTTCCAGTGAGTCAGTTCTTCACATCAGATGGCCAAATTATTAGAGCTTCAGCTTCAGCATCAGTTCTTCCAATGAATATTCAGGACTGATTTCCTTTACGATTGACTGGCTGGACATGACTGAGCGACTGAACTGAACCAATTTCCTTTTGAACTTGTTGTACTTGAGTCTCAGTTCCAAACTGTGTGCTGGTAGAAAACTTTCTTCAGGTCTTTACTCTGCAGTACTTACAGAACATTCTGGCTACATATCCAGATAAGTAGCAAGACTGCTCACAGTATAGAAGCCATAGTCTCTTTATAATCTAATATTTTCCTTCAGCTTTGTTTACATATGGTTGACATATAATATTGTATATGATTAAACTGTAAAATATTTTCATATATTTATATGAAAAAATACTTATCTGTGAATATCTTAAAAACATTCATAATGTCATATGATTACTTTTTTTGAGGAAAACATTTAAGATCTCCTGTTTTAGCCACTTTTAAAAATATATTAAAATAGAGTCACAGACTTCTTAATATTATTACTTGGAAGTTTTTACTTTTTGACAAATATCTTTGTATCTCCCCAATCCCAGCCCCTGGTAACTGTCACTCTACTCTATTCTCAAAACATTTACTTAATTTACTACACTAAAGCCTTTGACTCTGTGCATCACAACAAACTGTGGATAATTCTGAAACAAATGGGAATACCAGGCCACCTTACCTGTCTTCTGAGAATCCTGTATGTGGATCAAGAAACAACAATTAGAACTGGACATGGTACAAAAGACTGATTCAAAATTGGGAAAGGAGTATGACAAGGCTATACATTGTCACCCATCTTATTTAACTTAAATGCGGAGTGCATCATGAGAAATGCTGGCTGGATGAATCACAAACTGGAATTAAGATTGCCAGGACAAATATCAACAACCTTAGATATGCAGATAATATCATATTAATGGCAGAAAGTGAAGAGGAACTAAAGAGCCTCCTGATAAGGGTGAAAAGGAGAGTGAAAAATCTGGCTTGAAACTCAACATTCAATAAACTAAGATCATGGCATCTGGTCCCATCATTTCATAGCCAAACAAAGGGGAAAAATTAGAAGTAGTGACATTTTATTTTCTTGGGTTCAAAATTCACTGCAGACCATGACTGCAGTCAGGAAATTCAAAGACGCCTGCACCTTGGAACGAAAGCTAAGACAAAGCAGAGACGTCACTTTGCCAACAAAGTTCTCTATAGTCAAAGCTATGGTTTTTACAGTAATCATGTATGGATGCGAGAGTTCAACCATAAAGAAGGCTGAGTGCTGAAGAATTGATGCTTTTGAATTGTGGTGCTTGAGATGACTCTTGAGAGTTCCTTGGACTGCAAGGAGATCAAAACAGTCAGTCTTAAAGGAAATCAACCCTGAATATTCCTTGGGAGGACTGATGCTGCAGCTGAAGCTCCAATACTTTGGCCACCTGATGAGAAGAACTGACTCTTTGGAAAAAACCCTAATGCTGGGAAAGATTGAGGACAAGAGGTGAAGGGAGCAACAGAGGATGAATTGGCATAACTGACTCAGTGTACATGAGTGTGAGCAAACTCTGGGAGATAGTGAAGGACAGGAAAGCCTGGCACGTTGCAGTCCAAGTAGTAACAAAATGTTGGACATGACTTAGCAACTGAACAACAACAACAACAAACATATTAATAAAACTGAACCACAGCATATGTATAATTCTAATTTTACTATACCTTGGTAAACTTATGAAAATGAAGCAGCACTAAATAAATATTTGAATTATTTGAATACTGCAGAAATAATGCTTAAAATTATTTAATTAATATTAAAGTGTCAACATATTATATCTAATTTTAGTCTGTCAATTTGTTTTCTGAAATATACTTTTAGTATAACAAACTTTTTAAGTGATAGCTACATCTAATATTTGGAAATAATAAATTAAAGATTAACACATTAGCTACTCATCAACTTTCCTTAAAAGAATTAATAATTTTCTAAAAAGAAATCTTTCACTTATTTTCTGTCTTGTTAAGAAAGCAAACTAATATTACGTGTTGACAAATCCACAGGAACATTTGGCATATATTAGTAGATCACAAGGCTTCCCTGGTGGCTCAGATGGTAAAGAATCTTTCTGCAATTCAGGAGACATGAGTTCAATCCCTGGGTTTGGAAGATCCCTTGGATAAAGGAATAGCAACCCAATCCAGTGTTCTTGGCTGGAGAATTCCATGAACAGTGGAGACTGGTGGGCAACAGGCCAGGGGTCACGAGTAGTCAGATATGACTGAGCAAATAACACACTCATAAATGTGGTATTTACTTCAAATGAGTGTTATCTACCTGACAGCATCTGTCTATTATCTATCTATCTATTATCTATCTATCTATCATATATTTAGATCTATGACAGAATTTCAAAATAGATATAAAAGGGTAAATATGCTGCTACTGCTGGTGCTAAGATACTTCCAACTCTTGCAAGCCCATGGACTGTAGCCCACTAGACTCCTCTGTCCATGAGATTCTCCAGGCAAGAATACTGGAGTGAATTGCCATTCCCTCTTCCAGGGGAATCTTCCTGACCAAGGGATCCGCAGGCATCTCCTATCTCCTGCATTGTCAGGTGGGTTTTTTACCACTAGCACCCCTGGGAAGCCCCAAGGTAAGTATGCATATTAATAATGCAAATTTCCTGTTCTTAGGCTCCAAATATTCTTTCTGTCCTCAGCCTATTGCAAAAATTTCTATCCTGGCTACCTCATATTTGTTCTGTTACTTTTTTGCATTACAAATTACCCCAATTTAGAGGTATAAAACATTCTTTGATTATGGTCATGGTTTCTCCCATCAGAGATTTAGAGAGGACACAGCAGACATATTAGCAGCTTGTTCCTGCTGCACAATGTCTGGAGCTTCATCTGGTAATCAAGGAGTGACACAGAAAGTAAGGGCTGGAATAAACTTGAAGCTGTTTCTTTCTTTTCTTTTTTTAAAATATCTTATGCTTGGGTAGAGATTACTCTCTGGCTAAACTCAGCTAATACCTCTGATCAGAATACCTACATGTGGCTTTTCTATGTGGCTTGAACTTCTCATAGTCTGGCATGGAGGCCAGAAAAGGAGAGTTTGAGCACCCTGTTCAGAGAGTCACTCTTCCAATAGTGCCAGCTTGTCAAAAGGCCAAGCTGTAAGGCTTTTTCTAATCTTTCCTTGGATGCCACTTGTCATCACTTGTGCCACACTGAATCAAAACAGTCAGCAGCCTGTGTTCATGAGTTCACAAAGACCTCACTTCTCTTTATTAAGAGCAGCAAATATGTCACAGTTTTGTTTTGTTTTTTGGCCACTACCTCTTGCGGTAATAAAACACACACGTAGAGCCTCTTGGCGGCATTTTTTTGTTATTGTTGTTTTGTTTCCTGCATGCAAGTATTTTTTGTAGCAACTCTCTGCTCTTATATCAAGGATTTTTTTCTTGCTTCTCTGCTGATGGTGTTCACTATTAGATTCTTTGCTATCAATTTGAACTTCCTTGAGTTGACACAATGTTCTTTGAGTTAGGCATATAAGAGAAACATAATCTTATTGTATGCTACACTTTGCCATCTGATTGACCTATGTAGATCTCAGTTTTCTTTTTCTATGTGACATCTTCCACACCATATTTTAGAGTTTTTCATTAAAATCTTTAGTTTTTTTTTTTTAATAAACATTTTGCCCACTGAGGCTTAAATGATGTGGTCTATGATATAAAATGTATCTAGCACAATCCACCCCCCACCCCCTCCTGATCACCCTTCAGCAAAGGGGAATCATGCGAAAATTTAAACACTCAAAATAATCTTGAAAGAATTTACATTCTCAAGGGAATTCCAGTGTCTGCCCCCCTGCAAAAAGAATGTGTGGTTGTTGCTTAGTCACTCAGTTGTGTCTGACTTTTTTGCGACACCATGGACTATGTGGCCTGTCAAGCTCTTCTCTCTGTAGGATTCTCCAGGGGAGAATACTGGAATGGGTTGCCATTTCCTTCTCCAGGATATATTCTCAACTCAGGGATTGAACCCATGTCTCTTATATCTCCTGCATTGACAAGCATTGCTTTCCCACCAGTGCCTCCTGGGAAGCCTGCAGAAGAGCCTACCTACATATAATAAACCTATGATTTCCTTCTCTAAGGATGTTAAGAGGCACAATTATGTCTACTGAGATACTATGCTACTCATATCCCAGGGTCATACAGCTTTATCACACAAAGCCCAATGTGTGTCATTCATATTCTTTCCCCTGACATCACAGCAGGGATAATATGAGTCAAAGCAAAATAAATTTGATAAGTAAATGCAGCAGCTTGCTTGTTTTTGAAGCAAAATAGATAATTACTTAACAATTTAATTAACAAAAAATTAATTGCAGAAATACAATAGGTAAAAAGAGCATTAGAAATGGGAAGTGCATCATGCAGATGACATGGGTAAAAATTAAGCTACATAAAATAGTACAAGGTGCAAACATACTAATAAATATGAAAACTAGTTGATTTTAATATATTTTTAAATTCTCCAAAGAACAGTAGAGACACCAAATTAGTCATGATTTGTGTTTGTTTGTGTGTATATGTGTATATATTTCAGATAAATTGTGAATATTTCACATTTATTTTAAAATTATTGTCCTTTTCAAAACTCAAAAAAATTCATAAAAGATAACACATATAAAACTAAGTTATTTATCTTTATACATGCATTTATATATAGATATACATAAGTTCCATACTTGACACTTGATACACAGAATTCTAAATAAAAATTTTAGAAAATGAATTAATAGATAATTAAAATATTTCACTCCAAATTAAGAAGCTATATATCAGGAATAAATGATACTTCAGATGCAAGACAATATTAAATATAGCAATTTAAAGCATGATACTGGATGCTTGGGGCTGGTTCACTGGGATGACCCAGAGGGATGGTATGGGGAGGGATGAGGGAGGGGGATTCAGGATGGGGAACACATGTATACCTGTGGCAGATTGATGTCAATGTATGGCAAAACCAACACAATATTGTAAAGTAATTAACCTCCAATAAAAATACATACATTTATATTAAAAACTAATTAAATAAAGCCATCAATTGAGAAAGAATAATCTGAGTGTATATGAAAAAAATGTTAAGTAAATGTCATACACATAATTCTGATTAAAAAAAGAAAAAATGAAACTTTTAAGCAACTAGGAACCAAATTGACAGAGAATTCCAATTGCTCTTTTTAACTGTTTCTCCTTCCCTCCCTCCCTCCCTCCTTCATTTCTTTTTTTCCTTCCTCTCTCTCTCTCCCCTTCTTTCTTCTTTATTAACAAAGGTTTTTGGTTTTCCACAGATGCAAGCCTACCCAGAACACCACACCACACATTTTTTAACCCTCACTTCTAGGTAGGAATAGATGTGAGATCACATAATGTTGATGATAGGAGGGCAGAGTGTGAATTTTTGGTGAAGTTTACATTTCATCCTTGTTTACAAAATCTATTCCTACATCCTGTGATTGTTACATAGGATACTTCCATTTTGATCACAACATTGTTGTTCACTTGTGTCCAACTCTGTGTTCCCATGAACTGCAGCAAGCCAGGCTTTCCTGTCCTTCACTATCTCCCAGAGTTTGTTCACAACTTAGGTCCATTGTATCAGTGATGCCATTCAAACATCTCATCCTCTCGCCCACTTCTCCTCTTGCCCTCAATATTTCCTAGCATCAGGGTCTTTTCCACTAAGTCAGTATTTAACATCAGGTGGCAAAAGTACTGGCACTTTAGCTTCAGCATCAGATCTTCCAGTGAATAATCAGGGTTTATTTCTTGTAGGATTAATTGGTTTGATCTCTTTACTGTCCAAGGAACTCTCAAGAGTCTCCTCCAGCACCACAGTTCAAAAACATCAGTTCTTCAGCACTCAGCCTTCTCCATGGTCCAGTTCTCACATCCGTACATGATTACTGGAAAAACCATCATTCAGTTGAGTTCAGTCACTCAGTCTTGTCCAACTCTTTGAGACCCCATGAATTGCAGCACGCCAGGCCTGCCTGTCCATCACCAACTCCCGCTGTTCACTCAAACTCATGTCCATCGAGTCAGTGATGCCATCTAGCCATCTCATCCTCTGTAGTCCCCGTCTCCTCCTGCCCCCAATCCCTCCCAGCATCAGGGTCTTTTCCAATGAGTTAACTCTTTGTATGCGGTGGCCAAAGTACCAGAGTTTCAACTTCAGCATCAGTCCTTCCAAAGAAAACCCAGGTTTGATCTCCCTTTGGATGGACTGGTTGGATCTCCTTGCAGTCCAAAGGACTTTCAAGAGTCTTCTCCAACACCACAGTTCAAAAGCTCAGCTTTCTTCACAGTCCAACTCTCACATCTATACATGACCACTGGAAAAACCATAACTTTGACTAGACAGACATTTGTTGGCAAAGTAATATCTCTGCTTTTTTATATGCTATCTAGGCTGGTCATAACTCTCCTTCCAAGGAGTAAGCATCTTTTATTTCATGCCTGCATTCACCATCTGCAGTGATATTGGAAAAAACATAGCTTTGACTATATGGACCATCATCAGCAAAGTGATGTCTCTACTTTTTAATATGCTGTATAGGTTTTTCATAGCTTTTCTTCCAAGGAACAAGCATCTTTTAATTTCATGGCTGCAGTTACCATCCACAGTGATTTTCCAGCACAAAAAAAATGAAATCTGTCACTGTTTCCATTTTTTCCCATCTATATGCCATGAAGTGATGGGAAGAGATGCCACAACATACTAGGGCATATTTGTTTTAGCATCAGAATGGAAGAATTGTGGATGTCTGAAACCATGAAGCATTAAATCAGGTTTTACTTTTAGAAAAATCTGTTTTTTCTTATACATAAATTCAGTTGTATTTTTTAAAACATTTATGATATTGAGAATGAGGGAAACTTGAAACCTTGATAGAAATCAAAATTGGGAAGATGGAGTCGGGGGAAAAGGCAGTGATTGAAAGACGAAAAATATTTTAAAGGTTGTTTGAATTAATTGTTAAAATTTAGGATCAAAGTGAAGAGTTCCCACACAAACATATGAAAAAGCAATTGCTATAAGAAATAATGAAAAGATATAATGAACAACATTCATTCAGCAAAAAAAATCATTATAAACAGTGACATAAAAATATTTTAATGAATGTCTAATCATTAGCAATCATAATGATAATTCTTATTGTATTGGGCTTCCTTGGTGGCTCAGATGATAAAGAATCCATCTGTAATGTAGGAAACCCAGGTTCAAATCCTTGGTCAGAAATACCCACTGGAGGAGGGCATGGAAACCCACTCCAGTATTCTTCCCTGGAGAATCCCATGGATAGGTATGCCTGGTGGGCTATAGTCCATGGGGTTTAAAAGAACTGGACATGACTGAGTGACTAACACATTCACTTTCACTTTTTTATTGTACCTACACTAAATTTTTCCAGAAAACAATATAAATATTTTGATTTTCATGTAAACTTTTCATATTTCATATTCAAAATTTTCATATTTCAAAATTTCATGCTCAAATGCAGAAACATAGTATAAAATAAGACAAATAATTACTCTTTAAGATGGAGAATGGAAAGAATTTATTGTTTAACGTTTAATTAAATTATGTAACATATATAACTTTTTTAAAGTAAATATTACTCAAGTGAACAAATCATGTTAAGAAACTGAGATTCACTTTACATATACTTGAACTACAAGGAGTAAGAAAACAGCCAAGTTTAAGCTTATGATACTTTCATTGGTTTTATACTTGCAAAAATACTGACTTTTGATTTAACTAGAGATTGAGGAAGCAACCAGTGACTTTAATCCTTGATTACAACATTAATAATAATTTTGACAAGAATAAACGTAGTTTATAATCTATAATTTTGGCCAATATTTGAGTAAGTGTGCATGTGTGTGTGTGTGTGTGTGTGTGTGTGTACCCTGTATACTGTGTAATTTAGTTCATTTCTGGGAAAAATAATCTCACTCTGTTAACTTCAACTGTCTTCAGAATATTTATATATCACTTGTGAAATTTTCTGGAATCTCTAAAAGTTGGAATAATTTATTTTAATTTTTATTTTTAATTGAAGTATAGTTGATTTATAGTGTTGTATAAATTTCTGCTCTACAGAAAAGTGATTAGCTATATACATAACATTTTATATTTTTTTCCATTATGGCTTAATGAAACTGGTGGCTCAATTGTAAAGAACTCTAGTCTGCAATGCAGGAGACTTGTGTTCAATCTCTGGGTCAGGAAGATGCCCTGGAGAAGGAAATGGCAATTCACTCCAGTCTTCTTGCTTGGAGAATTTTGTGGACAGAAGATCCTAATGGGCTATAGTTCATGGGGCCGCTAAGAGTCAGAAACGACTGAGCAACCAAAACACAGCACAGCAGAGCTTTTTGGTAACAAGGTTTAATTTAAACAGAGTATAAGATTCAATATAACAATCAAATAAACAGAAGATTCATTTAAGAAAGGAACAAACATTTTGAAAACCTTTTGAATACACAAATATACTATTACTTAACACAATACTATTCTTTGATTTTTTAATGACAACATACACATAAAAAAAACAAATGTTTGTTTAATTGTTTGAAACTTTAATAGATTTGAACTATTTTTATAAGATAGAGAAAATTACTTTTAACAGAAAGAAAATGCCTTTAAACCAGTCTGCAGAGTTGCATTCTAAAACACTTTAAGCAGATTGGAACAAATAAAGTATTTGCATGACTCTGAAGAAGTCAAAATTCACATAAACTAACCCCAAAAGTAATGTTAGAGGAGACTATGACCTGGCCATTTTAGATCATGGTTAAGAGTCTCAACAGCTGAAAAGGAATGTGCAGCGTGACTGTAATGAGCTAAGCTTTATTTGGAGCAAAATGAGGACTATATACCAGGAGACAGCATTTCAGTAGTTCTGGGAAACTACTCCAAAGTGGTAGAGAAGTTCAGGGTATACGTGATTTTGGTGAAATGGAAGTATTACGATTAAGCACATATTTTGCAGAAGATTTCTGTTGGTCTTGTGAAGGTTGTTACTAGTCACAAGGAGCAGACATCACTGTGAAGGATTTTAGTGCTTTTCTAAATACAAGGCAATGCAACAATTATAAAATATTCTCCAGAAAATATCTTACTATCTGAAGACCTGTTCTGCCACTTTCCCCAGAATATATAACCTGTTATTCCTGATCACCACAATCACCTTTCAGGAGATGTTGATGGTTAGCAACTGCAATGGCTCATAATTTAATCCTTGTAGAGGTAGATGGCAAGTGATGATTTGTAGATGACAGTTTCAACTGAAAGGAGATGTGAATACATAGATGTGTCTAATGCTTTTTAAAAAGTTTTATTTGTATCATCCTACTATTGAATTTCTGAAGGAAAAATAACTTAATCCTGTATAGATCTAGACATTACTTTAAGAATCACTGAGATTTTTAACCCAAAATTTGACCTGTAGGCTAAAACTATAATAAAACAATAAAGTGATAATTTTATTTTATTGTATATACTGACTCAAGTTTCATTTCTGAATCTAAATATTGCTTACTAATTCTATTGAGAAACTTAATTGTAATCCTTAGCAGATGAACTTTCTTAAATTTAAACTTTTAAGACAGTTTTGGGAACTACAGTGACTCAAAGCGTATTCAATTTGGTGTTACCTGAGTTTAATCCATTCATGTGAAAACCATATCACAGCATAATTAGCAGATTTTGTGAAAACACATTTTTATTATTTATTCAAACATTGACCTCCTATCAATAGAACATCTAGATACATGTACTAATTTTTTACACTGGCTCCCTTAGCACAAGAAATACTTTACTAACAGCTAAGAGCACACACCAGTTTAATATGCATCATTAGGTCTCTCAGTGAGAAAGGTAAAGTATTTCAATAATAGTTTTATTTTTTCCAATCAAATAATGCAAATGAATTACAACTTTTGGGAATTCATTTTGCCAAAGATGAAAAAAATCTGTCATTTGTGTAAATGTTATAATTTTGGTCTAAAAATTTAATGTTAAAGAAAAAAATGGAGTTTGTTAATGTGTATGCAAATTTTGTACTAATATGAAAATTTGCATTTTGATGGAACACAGAGTTCTATTAAAAAGTATTTTTATTAAGTTAAGGAACTTACAGAGTAAAAATGCACTTTAAATTACTAGTGATATAAATTTATAATTGCATACAAAAAATCCTTGTGATTTTATACCTATTGAAATAAAACTGATAGTTGTTTTAAAATCAAAAGCATATTCTAAAATAAGTTAATAAAGTGAATATAAAACTATTGACCTTAGGTAAACAAACTGCCAGATCTTTCCCTAACCAAGATGGTTTTATTCAGGATCTGTAGAGAATTGCAATTAGGGGTCAGTTACAACGGCTAGCCACTTGCAAGTTCCTTCAGAGCAAGAGAAGGAAAGTGATTCTATAGAGAGGAAAAGGAAGTTGGGAGGGTTAGAGTAAACAAAAAAAGAAAAAAAAAATGTGTGTGTGTGTGTGTGTGTGTGCTCAGTCACTCAGTCATGTCCAAGTCATTGTTGGCCCATGTACTGTAGCCCTTCAGGCTCCTCTGCCTATGAATTTTCCAGGCAAGAATACTGGACTGAGTTGCCATTTCCTACTCCACGGGGTCTTCCCAAACCCTCCTCTCTTATGTTTCCTGCGCTGGCAGGCAGATTCTTTACCGCTAGTTCCACATGGGAAGCCCAACAGTAAACAAAGAGTCCATGGCTTTTCATTGACGGAGTCCGTGCCGGGAAAGAAGAGGAATATTTCATTTAGTTGGGCTCTGCTATCATTGAAGAGTGTGAGATCTATCCCTTCTCTGGTCTGCTAAATCTATTTAATAAAGATTTATATTTATTAATTAACTTACGCATAAATTTATGGCACTTCCCTAGTGGCTCAGTAGTAAAGAATTCCCCTGCAATGTAGGAGACACAGGAGATATGGATTCAGTCCCTGGATTGGGATGATATTCTGGAGAAAATGACAATCTACTCCAATATTCCTGCCTAGAAAATCCCATGGGCAGGGTAACTGGTGGGCTACAGTCCAAAGGGTCACAAATAGATGCAATGGAGGGATGAAGCCTAGCACAAAATCAAATAATGTAATAAAATAAATTAACTCATTTTAGCAATGTTACTTATAGAAATAATTTTTTTTAGTTCCTAAGAGAGTGGATCTTAACATTTCTCAATACAAGGCAAAAATAATTATGTTGTGATGGATGTTAACAAAATTTATTTGGATAAACATTTTGCAATACATACAAATATTAGATTATTTTGCTGAACATCTAAAACTAATGCTATGTGTCAACTATAATCTAAATGGACTCTGTGGGAGAGGGAGAAGGTGGAATGATTTGGGAGAATGGCATTGAAACATGTATAATATCATATATGAAACGAATTGCCAGTCTAGGTTCAATGCATGATACTGGATGCTTGGGGCTGGTGCACTGGGACGACCCAGAGGGATGGTACGGGAAGGGAGGAGGGAGGGGGGTTCAGGATGGGGAACACGTGTATACCTGTGATGGATTCATGTTGATGTATGGCAAAACCAATACAATATTGTAAAGTAATAACCTCTAATTAAAATAAATATACATTAAAAATAATAATAAAATTAAAAGAAAATAGAACGTGACTCTTGAGTACATTCTAGCATTCAGCCCTCCTTGAGAAAGTTTCCTGGACACTTCACTTCTGGGCTTGAAACAAAATGTCAGCCCAAATGGTAATAGTTTTAGAAAATTACCAATCCTTGAGAATGAAGGTGGAGAATGAAAATGCTGTTTCAGGCTTTTCTGGTAAGTCATTTCAGTTGTGTCTGATTCTTTGTGACGCAATGGACTGTAGCCCACCAGGCTTCTCTTTCCATGGGATTCTCCAGGCAAGAGTACTGGAGTGGGTTGCTGTGCCCTCCTCCCGGGGATCTTCCTGACCCAGGGCTTGAACCTGCCTCTCTTATGTCTTCTTCATTGGCAAAGCGTTCTTTATCACTGGCACCACCTGGGAAGCCCAATTTCAGCGTTGAATGGAAAGAATTAAATGCTGATATATCTATCCTAGTTTTATTATTAACTATAGTTAAAATGTGTTAAAGACAGAAAGTATCACCTGAGAAGGCTCCCTCAGCTTTCAGGACCCCCACTCCTCGATGTTTCTAGACACCCTGATTTTCTTTCAAGTGGTAGGAGCCCTATGGCCCACAAGGCTGGAGACAGGCTTTAGAGGTTTTGAGGCCCAGGGGGCTCAATGATCCTTTTGAGTATTTATAATATATTACCTACTTCAACAGTTTTTACCAGTGATGAGAGATACTTTCTGAAAGGGATAATTTTTAATGGGGGGTGGGGTAAGATTAACATACACAAATTTTACATAGTAACATTTAAAGTTTGTACACAAAGTTTCCTGGGAGGACTGAACTCTGATTTTCCAGGGTCTCTGGTGACCCAAGCTAGACCATCTGTACTGGCAGCTGACTTGGTGAGGATGGTGAGACCAAGCCTGACGTTACTCTTCCTGCTCCTGACCAGTTGGTGGGATAGGACTCTCCCTTCCACAGACAGGGCTTCCCTGACTTTGACCCTGACCTTCCAGGTCTCTGCTTGCTGACCACTGGACAAAGAAGCACAAGTGAAAGAGGTGATGACCAGCAGGATAAACTTTCACCTCTACCACAAAGGGCCAAAGTGATGTCAAACTGAAGTCTGATGCCCTGGGTTTCAGTTCCTCTTACTACAATGGAACTCCCCTTGAATCTAATTTTTTTCAATCTGAAAAATTGGATACGACTGAGTAACTGAACAATAACATCAAAAATGACTATTAACAGAATGCATGCAAGCTTATCAAGTGAGGTGTGTGTGAAATTGCTTTATTCTTCAAATACTTGGGACACAGTGCCACATAAGCTAATGGTTCCCATTAACCTGCACCTCATTTCATACCTGCATAGGTAGTCATTGTGATGCTGTAGCAGGGCCTGGGTTATTACACCCACTCTAGCAACCAGGTTTTTCTTGCCATCCACCCAGGAATTAACCCAGATCAAGGATTCTATACTGAGAGTCTGCTCTTTGGGGCTACTTTTAGCAAAAAATGTCAGCGGGGATTTCTCTCCAAAGACGAGCCTTACAGATTGTAAATTTGAGAATGAAGTAAATCTTTAGGAGCTTATCCCACAAGGAAGGAGGGAAGGAGTAAGAAGAAAGAGCGGGGGTTGGGGGGGGGAGCCAACTAAATGGTCATTATTAGGATAACTGCTGGGCTTCCCAGTGGGTGCTAGTGATAAGGATTCTACCTGACATTGCAGGAGATTCAAGAGACATGAGTTCGATCTGATACCTGGGGCTGGAAGATCCCCCAGAGGAGGACATGGCAATTCACTCCAGTATTCTTGCCTGGACAATCCCATGGACAGAGGAGCCAGGTGGGCTATGGGGTCACCAAGAGTCCAACAGGACTAAGTGACTGAGCGCACACACACACACACACACACACACACAATACCTGCTGTAGTCAATGAGTGTTTGACATTACAGGAACATTTGAAAATTTTAGTTACTATTAAAGTCTGTTATAATCCCCAACTCTCAATCTCAGACAATCCTTCTGGGAGTAGCAGAGTTTTCTCTGTCACTCCAGCTCTCACTAGGAAAAGCCCACTGCAGTACCCGATTCCCATACATGAATTCCCTTGCCTTCCTAGGCTGGGGAAACTTCCTTCTCCCCTTTTTTCTTGTAGCCTCAGGATGGTAGCAGCTTCTGTTATTGACAACCATCTTGATTTTGGCATCATCCTATTTGACTTCTGATTTTCGTTTACCTAGGTAAGCAATCTTCTGCATTAAATTCACCCACTTATTCTTGATTTAAGGCTCATTTCTCCAGTTAAACTCATCTTGTAACACGGACTTGAGCTATGTTCTCAAGTATTAGTTCATTCCTAAATGTGGGTAACTCTTCTCAGCTTCAGATATTGTTGAAAATCTTATATGGCGACATTTTCTTTCTTTGCATTCACTTAACAAATTATTTCCATTGAACCCCTTCTTTGTCCTTGTTACAGAATAAGTCTCCTCCACCACCCAAATAATGCTGACCATTATCAAGACTTAGTACACTATAACAGGTCTGATTTTCTTTCATTGTATAGTACTTCTCTCCTGTATTGCAGGCAGATTCTTTGCCATCTGAACCACCAGGGAGGCCCCTTTGTCCACACACACAGCTTCAGTTACTGCCCTGCTAGAAAACACAGAAGCATGTAGCTCCAGCCCAATTTTTTTTTTTTTGAGTCCCTTCACTTATATTAAAATGTCTACTTTCATTTTTACTTAAATGTTTCAAAAACAGTTTAAATCAAACGTGTGCAGAACTATTTCATATCACAAAACTTCCTGTTATAATCAGAAACCTGGTCTCCTAGGGTGGCTAATTTTATTTCATGGAAATAGGCTGTAGATTTTTCTCTGATCTAAGCATTTCAAGTCACATTAATAATCCCAATTCATCTCTACAATGTATATAATCAAGAAGTGAGAGGCGAAAGCTCATTTCTATTATTTCCTTTTAATGTAGTGTTTTGTTATTAACTTTGTGACTCTGTTTCTTCTTTGGTATGTAATGTAGATATACTAGCATAATTTCATTGGATTATTTGACCTATTTCTCACAGATTCCTTGATAAATGTCAATGAATGTTTTAGATATTAGACATATATTGATCTAAAATTTTACCATAATTTGGAGGACTGGAGACCTACATAAAGATCCTTCTTAACATCATATAGAAAGTAGAAAAAATTATTAGTTTACTCTGTTTTCTAATTTATTGTTGTTGTTCCTAGACTGTTTGCACTGTGGAAAATAGAACTAAAGCATTTTTGATTATAAATATTTAGACCTCTCACCCAGTTTTGAGTCACACTTTAAGTATTAAGTGTGACTTTGAGTATTAAGTTCACACTGCTTACCTGGAAAAAACACAAACTATGAACTAAATATTGTTACCACTATTTAACTGTTGCTTTTTCTATAATTTTTAGGATTACAGTTTCCATAGGAAATAATATAAAAGGTGACTACATTAGAAACTAGACTTATTATATATTTATTGTTTTCAAACTTATAGAACAATAGATAGTAGTTACTGGTAATGCTGCTAATTTATGCATCTGATGTCATTTTTTACTAGTCTTTACTTTCTACTGGTGATTGATATCAATTCATCTGAATTTACTGTCTTCTCAACTTTAAAATAAAAAGGAAATTTATTTTATGTAATATTAACAACCAAATTTATTTTGGGATGTTCTGTTGTTGCTCAAGAATTTAAAACATTCTTAGAAAGTTGTACAAGTGGAATATATTTCTCCTCTATATTAATTGTTGTTTCTTTTTTCATTGTTTTGTGACCCACATTGTATAAATCCATTACTAATAAAACAGATGCAAGCATGGCATCAAAATTAAAAAGTCTAGCACGATGTGTCTTATACTTTAGAATTTCTCCAGTGAGGAAAGCTGTCAACCTTCTCTTTAATTCTCATTCTTCTATGAAAGGTTATGTTAATTACAGAATTTGTGGCCTGGCATTTATGTTGCCATTCATGGTGACGGATGTACATTAATCAAGTTGTCAATTCCAAAGTATATAAACAGTATTTTATTATATATTTGTTTAACTATCAATTATTTCTTCTGCAGCAATGGATAACATTATACAAATATTGCTCTCCAAAATATTTGTCATGAATAGTACAAAGTTATTTGTCTTTCAATCATAGCATTAATTTGAAATAGAAATGAATATGAATTTTCTGTGCAAATTGAAGAAATTTATACCATCACTGGGTTCCCAGGTAGTGCTAGTGGTTAAGACCCTGCCTGCCAATGCAGGAGACATAAGAGATATCTCCTGGGTTTGATCCCTGGGTCAGGCAGATCCCCTGAAGAAGAGGATGGCCACCCACTCCAGCATTCTTGCCTAGAGAATCCCATGAACAGAGGAACCTGATGGGCTACTGTCCATAGGGTTACAAAGAGTCTGACATGACTGAAGCGTCTTAGCACACTTGTGTGCACATGCTATGGTGTTCAGTTCAGTTCAGTTCAGTCGCTCAGTTGTGTCCGACTCTCTGCAACCCCAAGAATCGCAGCACGCCAGGCCTCCCTGTCCATCACCAACTCCCGGAGTTCACTCAGACTCATGTCCACCGAGTCAGTGATGCCATCCAGCCATCTCATCCTCTGTCATCCCCTTCTCCTCCTGCCCCCAATCCCTGCCAGCATCAGAGTCTTTTCCAATGAGTCAACTCTTCACATGAGGTGGCCAAAGTACTGGAGTTTCAGCTTTAGCATCATTCCTTCCAAAGAAATCCCAGGGCTGATCTCCTTCAGAATGGACTGGTTGGATCTCCTTGCATTCCTGCTAAATATCTTCTTTCAGCTCTGAAGCTAAGCACGGAGAAAGTTGCTGCTAGGAGCCAGGAGCGATGTTCATTGACCACTCTGCTTTGTGAACTGGCAGCCTTCCACTGTGTCGAATTTTCTGATGATGTTTTTGTTTTTCCAAAAGTTAACCTCTCTGACTCTCTGCATTGAAGCTATTAGTACTGATTGTATTGACTATACTGCTCTGCTGCTGTGCTGAATCTAGATTCATAGAGAATTACTGATTATTCAAAACCATTACAGAGATTTATTCCAGGAGGTGGCATGGGAGTAGCAAATTTAACAGAAAGTGTGGGTTTCTAACTTTACAATGTCTTTTTACTGCTGTTCTAATATCTAAACCCTCCCAAACTCCTTCTAATTGGTTTCATGGCTACATTCTCACATCATTTTAAGACATTTTGTACATGACTTCCAAGTTAAACTATCTACTTTGGCAGTTTAATTGTATTAATTCCTCAATATTAGCTCTGACCATGACCTCTTTTCTGGGTTTATGGATTAGAGAATGTCAGTTAGAAGTTAATATAGAGTTTAGCCAACACAGATCACAGTTTAGATGTACCAGAATATTAAATGACTTATCTGAAGTTACCTAGATCAAAAGTGAGAGATTAAAATTGTAACTTACCAAAAACATTATTACAATCATGTATATAATCATTTTTAAGGCAATATTATTTTCACCTTTCCATTCTGCCTTAAACTACTGAATAAATGGCATTTGTTTAGTTCTCAACTCCATCTGATACCTTTCTCTATCTAAACTAGTCTTTTAGTCTAATAGGACATTTCTAATCATGTTATATTCTTCATTTTATCCTTTTATTCTCTGGTCATCTATTGATGGTTTTTTACTTTATGCTTCACAGAACACCAACTTTAGTGCCTAAACAATTCTGTTTCCGCCATAACTATTTACAGGTTATGTGGATAGATGAGCAAGGATTTTTAATACTTCCTTAAAATATATGACTTCATCAGAACCATTAGTATGAGCACATAGTAACCTATTTTGACCCAATCCCAAGTATTCTAGGACTAGTAGAAAGTATAATATTTGTATAATACATTCCATATGCTGTGTAAAGTTTTTACTTTCCTTGGGGATTACTGGATTAAATTTCTTATCCAATCAAGTTTGAGCACAAGGGTTAAATATGTAATAGGTAGAATTAGAAGGTGTCCCTATTAATTATTTTCTATAATTATTTAGTCTTAGAGTAAAAATGAAGCTGACATTATGGGAATATTTAAAAGAGGAGGAAAGACTGATGAACCAAAATGTATTTTGTGAAACATTTCCTCAGGTTGGAAATAGTTTCATTTAACCTCTACATGTGAACTGGTTTTTCTGGCAATAATTAAATTTCTGTGAGGGATAAAGTATAAAATCAATTTTGATGTTTATTTATATTGGCTTAAGAAGTAAAATACATCAAATATTACTGTTCTGAAATAGCCATCTTAGGAAAATGACTTTCTGTGTCTAGAATACAAAAGCAGTGTTCTCTGATCTATCCTAAATTATTTTCACAAAAAGCAAAATTGAAGTTTTCCAAATAAGTTCTGAAATATAGTCAGTGTAATTAATAGCTAAAAATATAAAATTAATATAGCAAGTTTTCTAACTTACTATTAGAGATGTGAATTCAAATTTAACAGGCAAATACCTGAAATCTTTAAAGGCAATACTAATTTGTACATTGTGTTCTGTGTATAATTTTAAATTAATTGGAAATAGTAATAATTCAATATAGAGTAAAATATTTTATATCAAGATGAAGCTCAAAAATAAGAACCATTATAGATTTCCTCCACATCCTGTCCAACCATAGCCCTCCAGAAATTGTCATGTTTTCATTATCAGATAATCTTATTTCAGTTGCCTCATTTAAAACATAAAGGTAATAATTCCATTTTTGTCTCAGGATTTAAAGACTAGAAAAATAGATGTTAGAGATCTTTGTTAACTTTAAAACCATTGCTTTTTGTGTTTTTTGGTTAAATTATGCCTACTAAGGGAACTGTATTAAATTATTTTTTGATATTCTATTGTATTGTCAAACATTTAAAAACAAATTTTAAAAAGAAGACAGACTTTTAAAAATTAGATTAATTTGTTTAATTATTTATTCCTTATTGCCAGATACTTTTCATCAAATATTTTTGGACAAACATAATGATATCTTTTTCCACAAAACATTTAAATCTTCATTTTATTTCTTATGATGCTGGGAAAGACTGAGAGCAAGATGAGAACATGGGGGCAACAGAGGATGAGACTGTTGGATAGCGTCACTGACCCAATGGACATGAGTTTGAACAAACTCATGGAGATAATGAAGGACAAGGAAGCCTGGCCTACTGCAGTCTGTGGGGTGGCAGAGTCAGACACAACTTAGCCACTGATCAAAAACATCAAACATAAATATTGCTTCCATGTTTCAATGGAATAGCAATGGAAGAGTCTCTCACTTTTGACATCCTTTTTATTTTGAAGGAATTTCCATAGTGGGAAGGCATGTTTTATGCTGCTCCTTGTTCATAAGACACAGAAGAAAGTGGCAAGAGAAAAAGGAGAAAATGACAGTATATCATCACTATAGTCAAGTCAAATAAACCCAAACAAAACAAAAATGTAAGGGAAATATAATTTATGTTGATCTTAATTCTTTCATACTCAAAAACATATACAGTTCTCTGAATCACAGATAAATATGCACCAAATTTGAAAGTAAATAATCTTCCTTGAGTTTTTTTTTTCTTTTTAACAACACCATACATTTTTACCTTTAGCAGTTTTATATAAATACTTTTACTTAAGACCTATATTGTCCTTGTATAGTTTTCAAAGCACTGATTTTGGGAACCAGATTGCTAAAGTTGAAATCTAAGTTTTATTACTTACATTTTTTTTATTTGAAAAATAGTAATAAGAACAATGTATTTCCAACTAAACGTGAAGGTAATTGAATGTAAAATGCACACACATCCGTATGTCTTATTTGGAGAAATGTCTATTTAGTTCTTTGGCCCATTTTTTGATTGGGTCGTTTATTTTTCTGGAGTTGAGCTGCATAAGTTGCTTGTATATTTTTGAGATTAGTTGTTTGTCAGTTGCTTCATTTGCTATTATTTTCTCCCATTCAGAAGGCTGTCTTTTCACCTTGCTTATAGTTTCCTTTGTTGTGCAGAAGCTTTTAATTTTAATTAGATCCCATTTGTTTATTTTTGCTTTAATTTCCAGAATTATGGGAGGTGGATCATAGAGGATCCTGCTGTGGTTTATTTCTGAGAGTGTTTTGCCTATATTCTCCTCTAGGAGTTTTATAGTTTCTGATTTTACATTTAGATCTTTAATCCATTTTGAGTTTATTTTTGTGTACGGTGTTAGAGAGTGATCTAGTTTCATTCTTTTACAAGTGGTTGACCAGTTTACCCAGCACCACTTGTTAAAGAGATTGTCTTTACTCCATTGTATATTCTTGCCTCCTTTGTCAAAGATAAGGTGTCCATATGTGTGTGGATTTATTTCTGGGCTTTCTATTTTGTTCCATTGATCTATATGTCTGTCTTTGTGCCAGTACCATACTGTCTTGATGACTGTGGCTTTGTAGTAGAGCCTGAAGTCAGGCAAGTTGATTCCTCCTGTTCCATTCTTCTTTCTCAAGATTGCTTTGGCTATTCGAGGTTTTTTGTATTTCCATACAAATCTTGAAATTATTTGTTCTAGTTCTGTGAAAAATGTGGCTGGTAGCTTGACAGGGATTGCATTGAATTTGTAAATTGCTTTGGATGGCTAACAAACACATGAAAAGATGCCCAACATCACTCATTATTAGAGAAATGCAAATCAAAACCACAATGAGGTACCACTTCACACCAGTCAGAATGGCTGCGATCCAAAAATCTGCAAGCAATAAATGCTGGAGAGGGTGTGGAGAAAAGGGAACCCTCCTACACTGTTGGTGGGAATGCAAACTAGTACAGCCACTATGGAGAACGGTGTGGAGATTCCTTAAAAAATTGCAAGTAGAACTCCCTTATGACCCAGCAATCCCACTTCTGGGCATACACACCGAGGAAACCAGAATTGAAAGAGACACATGTACCCCAATGTTCATCGCAGCACTGTTTATAATAGCCAGGACATGGAAACAACCTAGATGTCCATCAGCAGATGAATGGATAAGAAAGCTGTGGTACATATACACAATGGAGTATTACTCAGCCGTTAAAAGAATTCATTTGAATCAGTTCTGATGAGATGGATGAAACTGGAGCCAATTATACAGAGTGAAGTAAGCCAGAAAGAAAAACACCAATACAGTATACTAACACATATATATGGAATTTAGGAAGATGGCAATGACGACCCTGTATGCAAGTCAGGAAAAAAGACACAGATGTGTATAACGGACTTTTGGACTCAGAGGGAGAGGGAGAGGGTGGGATGATTTGGGAGAATGGGAATTCTAACATGTATACTATCATGTCAGAATTGAATCGCCAGTCCATTTCTGATGTAGGGTGCAGCATGCTTGGGACTGGTGCATGGGGATGACCCAGAGAGATCTTGTGGGGAGGGAGGTGGGAGGGGGGGACATGTTTGGGAACGCATGTAAGAATTAAAGATTTTAAAATTAAATAAATAAATAATAATAATAATAATAATAATAATAATAATAAAAATAAAGGACTTCCCTGGTGGTGAAAGTGAAAAAAAAAATGCACACACATACACACAAGGAAGTATCACACAAATGTGTCTTGTTTGTAATAGTGCCTGGCATATGGTAAGCACTATAAAATATGTTACTGTTTTTGATATTTCTACCTACTGAGATATTTTACTTAGAAAATGTAAAAGTCATACATTGTTTAATTTTTTTATTTTATTTTTTTTTTAATTTTAGTTTTTTATTTTTTAAATTTTAAAATCTTTAATTCTTACATGCATTCCCAAACATGAACCCCCCTCCCACCTCCCTCCCCATAACATCTTTCTGGGTCATCCCCATGCACCAGCCCCAAGCATGCTGCATCCTGCGTCAGACATAGACTGGCGATTCAATTCACATGATAGTATACATGTTAGAATGTCATTCTCCCAAATCATCCCACCCTCTCCCTCTCCCTCTGAGTCCAAAAGTCCGTTATACACATCTGTGTCTCTTTCCCTGTCTTGCATACAGGGTCGTCATTGCCATCTTCCTAAATTCCATATATATGTGTTAGTATACTGTATTGGTGTTTTTCTTTCTGGCTTACTTCACTCTGTATAATCGGCTCCAGTTTCATCCATCTCATCAGAACTGATTCAAATGAATTCTTTTTAACGGCTGAGTAATACTCCATTGTGTATATGTACCACAGCTTTCTTATCCATTCATCTGCTGATGGACATCTAGGTTGTTTCCATGTCCTGGCTATTATAAACAGTGCTGCGATGAACATTGGGGTACATGTGTCTCTTTCAATTCTGGTTTCCTCGGTGTGTATGCCCAGCAGTGGGATTGCTGGGTCATAAGGTAGTTCTATTTGCAATTTTTTAAGGAATCTCCACACCATTCTCCATAGTGGCTGTACTAGTTTGCATTCCCACCAACAGTGTAGGAGGGTTCCCTTTTCTCCACACCCTCTCCAGCATTTATTGCTTGCAGATTTTTGGATCGCAGCCATTCTGACTGGTGTGAAGTGGTACCTCATTGTGGTTTTGATTTGCATTTCTCTAATAATGAGTGATGTTGAGCATCTTTTCATGTGTTTGTTAGCCATCCGTATGTCTTCTTTGGAGAAATGTCTATTTACTGTTTTTGATATTTCTACCTACTGAGATATTTTACTTAGAAAATGTAAAAGTCATACATTGTTTAATTTTTTTTAAAACATACCTTCTTATATGCTTATGGTTAAGCCTGTTATATTTTGTTAATTAAAGGTGATGCCTTATGCTTAGATATATAAATTGATTTAAATTAGGTTTACATGAGCAACAGTATTTTTGCTTAGACATAGCAGTATCACACACTTTTGAATTCACAAAGTTAATATAAAGCTATCAGTTCATAATGACATAACCATTACAATGCCTCATTGTCCTGATATCATTTTGCTGCTAGAATTGCTTTCATTTTCTTGTGATACAGCTCTGACTTCAAGATAGAATAATTTTAGTGTTTTTTTTTGATTATTCTAAAAGTAAATCCTACAATGCTATTGGCATTTTAATTAACTTTTCTGAATAGTAATACAAGGTTTATTATTTTCTCCAGAAACTACATAATCAATCACAATTTTTCTTACAGTGTATACTATACAAATGAAATTCTAATATTATTATTAGAGAACTATGCATAGTGACACTATCTTTGAATATATAGATTTCTAAGTCCTTCAAATTATTATTTTTTTTCTGTTGAAAATGAAGACTTCTTTCTTTTCCCTCCTAATTACATGGCTAGTGTGTACACAGAGATAGAGATTAAAACTTAGATAGAAATATGGATCAGGTCAGAGAAAGAAACTTGCATATACACAATGCCCCAAACCAGATAACATGTCTCATTTTACTTCCCATATTGTTTATGTTAAATCTCTTATTCAATGAGTCTACTTTAATAAAAGTGCCATGATTCCAAAAATCTTTAGATAATCCATATTATTTTTTTTTAATAATTTCTCTGTAAAACCTTAAAAAGTGACTGGCACAGTATAGGCAATCATTTTCAAAATTATAATATTATAAAATACTACAGATTAACTTCCCAGCATGTATATTCTGGTGGTCAAATCATACAAAACATAGCAACACTGAATATTATGATACTAAATATCAGCTGATCTACAATGTTAAATACACAGCAGGTTAGGTTGAGGAGAATGAAAAATAGTCTATGTAAGCAAGGCTTCTGACAGTTTCTAAATGCTTCCATGATAGAGTACCAAAAACTAAGTGGCTTAATGCAAAAGAAATGTATTGACTCATTATTCGAAAATCTAGAATTCCAAAATCAAGATATCAGCAGGGCTTTGTTCCCTCTAGCTTTCTTGAGATGTGACGAACATACATTTTGTAAGTTTCATTTTGTAAGTTTCTATCATGATTTGATAGACATGTATAGTGCAAAGTGACTACCACAATTAGGTTAGTTACTACATCCATCACTTCATAAAATTTACAATTTTTTTCTGTGGGGTGAGAACTTTTAAGATTTACTCTCACAGTAACTTTCAGGTACAAATAAACTTCAGTATTGTTAACTCTAACCACTACGTTATACATTAACTGCAGTACTTTGAACTCCTGATGCAAAGAGCCAACTCACTAGAAAAGACCTTGATTCTGGGAAGGATTAAAGGCAGGAGGTGAAGGGGACAACAGAGGATGAGGTGGTTCGGTGGCATCACTGACTCAATAGACATGAGTTTGAACAGTCTCCAGGAGATGGTGAAGGACAGGAAAGCCTGGCATGCAGCAGTCTATGAGGTTGCAAAGAGTTGGACACGACTGAGTGACTGAACAACAACATCTTCCTAGAGCTTATTCCTCTTTTTAAAAAAATTCGTTTATTTTTAATTGAAGGATACTTGCTTTACAATATTGTGTTGGTTTCTGCCATACATCAGTAGTAATTAGATATACACATGTCTCCTCCCTCTTGAACATCCCTCCCACCTCCTATCCCATCCCACCCCTCTAGGTTATCACAGAGCACCTAATTTGAGCTCCGTGCATCATACAACAAATTTCCATTGGCTATCTATTTTACACATGCAGTGTATATGTTTCCATACTACTCTCCATTCATCCCACCCTTTCCTTCCCCCATCCCATGTTCATAAGTCTGTCCTCTAGTTCTGCATCTCCACTGTTGTCCTACAAATATGTTCATCAGTATCATCTTTCTAGATTCCATGTATAGACATTAATATATGATGTTTGTTTTTCTGATTTACCTCACCCTGTAGAATAGGCTCTGGGTTCATCCACCTCATTAGCCACAACTCAAAGGTATTCCTTTATGGCTAAGTAATATTCCATTGTATATAGATACCTCAGCTTCTTTATCCATAATCTGTCAATGGCCATCTAGGTTGCTTCCATGTATAGCTATTGTAAATTGTGCTGCAATGAATATTGGGATACATGCGTCTTTTCAATTAAGGTTTTCTCAGCGTATACACCCAGTAGTGGAATTGCTGGGTCACATGGTAGTCTCATTGTTTTTTTTTTTTTAAGGAATCATCAGACTATCTTCCATAGTGGCTATAGAAATTTACATTCCCACCAGCAGTGCAAGAGAGTTACCAATGAGATATCCCCTCACACTGGTCATAATGGTCATCAGTTCAGTTCAGTCACTCAGTTTTGTCCGATGCTTTGCAACCTCATGAACCGTGGAATGCCAGGCCTCCCTGTCCATCACCAACTCCCGGAGTCCACCCAAACCCCTGTTCATTGAGTCAGTGATGTCATCCAACCATCTCATCCTCTGTTGTCCCCTTCTCCTCCTGCCCTCAACCTTTCCCAGCACCAGGGTCTTTTCCAATGAGTCAGCTCTTCACATCAGGTGGCCAAAGTACTGGAGCTTCAGCTTCAGCATCAATCCTTCCAATGAACATCCAGGGCTGATCTCCTTTAGAATAGACTGATTGGATTTCCTTGCAGTCCAAGTGACTCTCAAGAGTCTTCTCCAACACCACAGTTCAAAAGCATCAATTCTTCGGTGCTCAGCTTTCTTTATAGTCCAACTCTCCCATCCATATATGACCACTGGAAAAACCATAGCCTTGACTAGATGGACCTTTGTTGACAAAGTAATGTCTCTGCTTTTTAATATGCTGTCTAGGCTGGTCATAACTTTCCTTCCAAGGAGTAAGTGTCTTTTAATTTCATGGCTGCAATCACCATCTGCAGTGATTTTGGAGCCCAGAAAAATAAAGTCAGCCACTGTTTCCACTGTTCCCCATCTATTTGCCATGAAGTGATGGGACTGGAGACCATGATCTTAATTTTCTGAATGTTGAGCTTTAAGCTAACTTTTTCACTCTCTTCTTTCACTTTCATCAAGAGGCTCTTTAATTCTTCAGAATGGTCATCACTAGAACTTATTCATCTTACAGTTGGAACTTCATACCCTTTGATCACTTTAATCCATCTCTCACAAGTCCTGACCCCTGGTAACCACTATTCTACTTTGTTTCTATGAGAGCCTCTGATTCAAGTTCCTCATAAGTAAAATTATAGGGTGTTTGTCTTTCTCCATATGACTTACTTCACTTAATTAAATGCACTCAACTCTCATGCATGTTGTCACAAATGGCAAAATTTTCATTTGTATGCCTGAACAATATTTAATTGTATTTGCATATATTCCTTATCTACTCATCTGCCTAAAGATATTTTGGTTCCATGTCTTGACTATTGTAAATAATGTTGCCATGAACTTGGAAGTGCAGATATCTCTTCAAGATATTATTTTGAGATGTTCCTTAAGATATATACTCAGAAGTGTGATTTTTTATTATTTTGAGAGTTCTCTTTTAAATTTTTTTAGAAACTTCCATATTGTTTCCCATAGTGTTTGTATGAATTATATCCTCACCAACAGTACACGAGTGTTCCAACTTCTCCACATCCTTGTCAACCCTTATTATTTTTATTTATTTCTTTATTTATGTTTTGTAAAGAGACATCACTGGTTTAATGGATATTTAATTGGGGAGTTTACATGCCTGAAGCAAGGTTCTGGTGCAACACCCCATTATGTGTGGCAGATGGTGTGCAGGACATGGCAGCAGTCTGCTTATCTTGTGTCTTTTGTATGACAATTCTAATAAGTATGTTGGTTATCTCATTCTGGACATGATTTGCGTTCCCCTGATGATTTGTGAGGTTGAGCACATTTTCTTGTACCTCTTGGCCAAGTCCGCAGATTCATGTGTCTGACTCTGGGACAGAATCAGATCAGGCTGGAACCAGGTCACACAGCTATTCTCAGCTCTACATTTGGGTCTGCAGTTGGCAGACTTCTTACCAGAGATATGGGTAGGCATGGTTCTTGATAGATCCCCAGATAGAGGAAACTGCTGCTGGGCCCAGACCACAGCTGGGATCAAGTCTATAGACAGTGGGTTTGGGAGTAGTGGAATAATGGATGTGGCTGCCACTGGGTCCCTGAGCAGGCTTCTTGCAAATCCCTGGCCATGAAGGACTGCATCTGGTAACTTGACAGTGTAGGTGGGGAGCCAGGTAGCAGGGTCACTTCAGGATCTGTAGTCTGGTCTGTGGTCAATGGTGCCTATTACCAGAGATGTGAATGAGGTGATTATTTCTGTGTCCCTTGGTGGGAGGGGTGGTTGCACACTGCAGTCTAGTGAGATTAGAGCCAGGTCTCTAAGTTCATGGGGCTGCTTCTGATCTACAGGTAGGACCGTTTTGCAAAGCCTGCAGCAACGTTACAGGCTTGCTTTTTTAAAGCCTGTCTCCTTGTTCCTAGGCTTCCCCAGAGTTTTTCAAGTTCATTTCTGGATCCCAAAGCTCACACCAAGACACTATTGTTCACAAATGGTTACCAAGTTATTGTTTAAGCAGATGAACACAAGTTGGCAATCTTAATCCAGGGCTGGTTGAATCCGAGGATGTGAAACCCACAGATAAGAAGAGCCAACTGAACTAGACCACTTATATAAGGGATTTAAGCTTCTTTGGATTTTGGCATCTGTGTCCCATAACCAGTCCCCTTTAGATCCCAAGGGAGAATTGCATTCTGCCACTTTACTAACATCACTCCCAAAGAAGTGCATTTTCATGTACTCAGAATATGTACTTGAATTTTGAAGTTAATCATTATCGATTTTTCTAAAGAAAGTATGCTGCTGCCACTGTTCAGTCGCTAAGGAAAATAATTGGTACTACTTATATGAATTTAGGACTTCCCAGGTGGCTCAGTAGTAAAGAATCCGCCTGCCATGCAGAAGATGCAGGAGACCTGGGTTCGATCCCTGGGTGGAGAAGATCCCCTGGAGGGGGACATGACAACCCACTCCAATATTCTTGCCTGGAGAATCCCATGGACAGAGGAGCCTGGTGGGCTATAGTCCATAGGGTTGCAAGAGTCGGACACGACTGAAGTAACTGAGCACACACATGTATTTAAGGGCTTACCCGGTGGCTCAGAAGGTAAAGAATCTGTCTGCAATGAGTGACACCTGGGTTCGATCCCTCAGATGGGAAGATCCCCTGGAGGGAAGATCCCCATTCCAGTACTCTTGCCTGGAGAATCCCCATGGATAGAGAATCCTCGCAGACTACCGTGCACGGGGTGGCAGAGTCAGACATGACGGAGTGACTAAGCACACACAGCACATATAAATTTAAAAAGTATGTGTATAAGTTATTTATGTGTATAAATTATAATTGTCGTTTATATAGGTCATAATGATCAAATATTGGCAATTTAGTGGTATTCAACCTCATATATTTAATGCATAACTTTGGACATGTTTGCAAAGTATTTTAAAATGAATTTGCACCCCAATCAGAATACTTATTACTGAGGTTGAAATTGGAGAGTGATATGTCAGGAGATAAATTTTAAAGTTCACTTTTACTACGTCATGCAGTGTTTTCAAACATCACCTTTTTTAACATGAGGATCTTTCATAGAGTCTGAAATATATTGGCTTGATATGATTTTCTGGAGATAGCATGAAAGTAATTTTTTTGACTGTTGAAAGTGCATCCACATATAAAAATAAAAGTTAATATGCCCTTAATAAAAAATTGAAGAGTTTGGCATATGCCCAATGGAAACCCACTCACTTCTATCATAAATGTAGAATTAAATACCACCTTCAATTAAATAAAAAATATGTTGAAAGCTCACTCCTGTAAACTTAATAAGGACAAATGAGTTTCAGATTTTTACATCAAAGGTTATGGGCAAACTATTAGACTACATTTAAAGCACACATTTGAATTGCTAATTCTCTTTAACACAAATGCATACAGGTTAAGTTAAACAACCTATATTATTCCTGAGTTCTGAATAAGAATCTTTAAAATCTTAAAATATTAGTAGTGATATACAATGGAAATAATAACTAAAAACAATAAAATTTCCTTTTGGTGGAAAAGAGAGTAATAATAAATAGAAACACTTTGGCATAAAAATGGGAAAAATACAGGATTTGGCAAAGACATGGGAAATAAAATTGAACTAAAAACCCAGGAAAGCATTCAATATGCAACATTCACATCTTCAAAACATATCTGATATGAATTATCAGTTTTAGCTATACAAACTAATCCACAAGAAGCAAAACAAAACACACATAGAAAAGATATATTCAATAATCAGTCAGATCGACTGCCTTACAACATAATTACAATTTACAATAAACCTAAGTATGTGAATCAAATATGATAATAAAGGTATCTCATTTTTGGATTATAAATCAATTTTTAGCTTCCTTTTTAATAAATTTTATACTTTTGAAAGGACTTTTATTTTAGCAATTAATCATTCAATAATTTATTTTTATTTTTTTATGTGAAAGTCACACATAAAGAGTGGCTTCCATAGTGAACAAAAAAGTTTCTAGGAATCTGGCTTTAAAAGGTGTTTCTCGATTCTCCAAGGACAATCTGGTTCAATAAGTTCCACTTTCAAATTTATTTCCTGTCTAATTCAATCTCATTTTAGCAGCCTAACCCATTTACAACATCTAAAGGTTCCCTTTGTATTTTTAGCACCATCCAAAATGGCGTTTGTTAATGTTTCCTTGTTACTGTAATCAGGTTAGATAAATCCCAACTCTCAGTCCAGCCTCAGCCCAATACACATGTTCTCCAAATCAAACTACCACTCCCTGTCATTGTATGTTAGTACGCTTGTGAACTAAAAATTGTGAATGAATAGTCTTCCATTTCCAACCAATATGCACTGGTTTTGCAAGAAAGATACTATGAACCATCAGGGCAAACAGCAGCATTTTTACAAGCATTAATCTTTCTTCCAAAGAACTTGGCCCTCTGGACAGATGTCAGCTTATTGCTCCTGACTACATACCTGTTTGGTAGAGAAATGAGAAAAAAATCAGAATCAAAACCCAAGGAGGAATTGGAGTTGAATTCTCTCTCTCTCCACTAGTCTAATTCTAAGGGAACTGCTCCTGCTGCTCCTAAGTCACTTCAGTCATGTCCAGCTCTGTACAATCCCATAAACGGCAGCCCACCAGGCTCCCCCATCCCTGGGATTCTCCAAGCAAGAATACTGGAGGGGGTTGCCACTTCCTCCTCCAATGCATGAAAGTGAACAGTGAAAGTGAAGTCAATCAGTGGAGTCTCACTCATAGCGACCCCATGGACTGCAGCCCCCCAGGCTCCTCCGTCCGTGGGATTTTCCAGGCAATAGTACTGGAGTGGGGTGCCATTGCCTTATCCTCTAAGGGAACAGGGAAGTGTTATCTTTTAACCATTGGAAACGGAGAGTCTTGCTTTACATTTTCTCTCATTTCCTGCACTCAGGAAAGAAAATCAGTTTCCTGTAAACCCAATCTCCTCATTCTTCTAAGAGAGATGGTTGGAGGATAAAACCTGAATGCCAGCTAAACAGAAAGGAGCAGTTCAGATGTCACTCCAGCCCCAGCACAAAGAGATCAGGGCATGAATTTAAGGGTTCTGGACAGCTAGTTTGAGGGGCTCATTCTTTAAACCTTCTATCACCTTCCTTTGCTTTTCTAAGTAGAGTCCTTATTCTAAAACCCCAGATTTTCCTTTTGGTAGGAAACAGATTCTTTCATCAAAAGTTCAGTGTTAGCTTGACAGATGAGAGGGCGATCTTGGTCCAAGGACTGAACTACAGCTCCTGCAGTGAACATGCATCATTCCTATCGGCTTCTCCAGTGCATGTGGCTATAAGAGCCCTAGAGTCTTTTGTGTTAGGCCACCTCTGAATACATCCAACAAAAGGAGATTTGAATAGTTTGCCAGGAGAATAAAATCAGAAGTCTTGTTCACTCCTTTGGTGCCAGGGCCTTCCACATAATTTTTATATTAATTTTCCTGTTAATAAATTGGGCTTTAAGATTTTTGTATGCATCATTATATGTGTATTCTTCCATGTAGATGACTGTGTTTCTGTATTTCAATATTGAAAAATTCATAAATTACATACAGGTTTGAAATATATCAATAATGATTTTAGCATTATGGAATATCATAATTTTATGGTATTGTATGCTTAATCTAAACAGAAATTTATTCATGTAAATTATTGTCAGTGATTAGATATTCATATGCAGTGTAGTAAGTAAGACAATTTAATCATATACAGTGTGGTGCATATCTGTCATGTTTCTGGCCACCCAACACATTGAATATCCTTAGCTATAACTGGAAAATTCCCAGCACCACTTGCACATCACATTAAAATCCAGAAATTGAAATTCTTTGAATCATTGTAACTAGTATACAAACTTGGAAAATAATATCCTTAAATCAGAAACACTACAAACTTAAGTCTGGAAATAAACAAGGGTGGTAAGAGGTTTCCTGACATTTGTTTTGGGTGATGGTCAAATTATCAGATACTGATAGTAGCAGAAATGACAGTCTGATGTTCTGTTGATTTCAAGATTGAGTATGTGACAAATAAATAGTTTCAATTGTGAAACTACAGTTGGATTTATCTTTGGCTCATTTTTAATATATGTCCTTAGGCACAATTCCTGAAAATTGTTTTCTATTCCTCATAACAGTTATCTGAACTACTTATTATTTTTTATTTTTTAGTGAGTCTGTTTTTGCTTATTCAAAAGAGTCATCTTCTGTTGCTTGCAGCTCAGACTTATATAGTTGAAACAGAAAAATCTCATATCCATCATAGAATTAAGTTTGTTATAAGTTATCAGTGACAGAAATTGGATAGTATACTGTAATTGGTTCTTTCTTTTTTCTCCAAGAATATCCTAATTTATCCAGAAGACTAAGATCACTGCACTGATTTGAATGCCCACAAGCTGACAGAGCCAAAAAGTTCTTTATTTTTCCTAGTCTTTTTCTGTGGGGTCACATGTGGATTGTTACAGACATAGTCACTAAAACAAATTTCCACCGGTAAAAGAGGTTAAAAAAAATAATGTAAAGGGCAATGGGAGACAAGCATATTATGGTCACAAAACTTTAGCAGAATTTTCCAGTAGACTTGTCCTTGTACCCAATAGGTGAAGTCATGGGGCCACAATAATTGTAACATAGGCCAATGACTTTAGTTTTCTAGCTGAGTGCATTGCTGCATTAAATCAAATTGGGATCTGTTCTAAAGAAGAATCTAGCCTGAATATACAATTCAGGATCATATTCAGATAATAGCAAACCCTCTAGCTATTTTTATACCAAAAATTAATACAGAGTTTGATATTTATGATAATCACCAAAATTAGAGGAATGGTTTTAATCTTTGTTTCTAGGAATGACTTTATTTTTTATATTACCTTGCCTATTTTATTTTTATTTATTATTATTTTTTTAAATTTTTATTTTTACTTTATTTTACTTTATAATACTGTATTGGTTTTGCCATACATTGACATGAATCCGCCACTGGTGTACATGAGTTCCCAATCCTGAACCCCCCTCCCACCTCCCACCATTTATTTCAACAGAGCTAACCCAGCAAAGGATATGCCATTTCTGTTTCAGTCAGAAAACTGCTAACCTAACTGCAGACCCCTGAAACACATTGCTAATTATCTTAAAATCCAGATGTCACTGCTGTGAATACAGGACCTGGATTCACACTGCTCAAGCCCCACTGAATGGCTCATACATTTCCCACCATCTTGCTGTAATGGTCCTGAATTCAAATTTCCTGTGGAAACAAGTGTGATAGAACCACAGTAATAATCAGAAAAGCTATCTGAAGAGAAGCTTAGAAAATATGATTTTTAACTTTTCAGCTGGTGGTTCAGATGGTAAAAAATTTGCCTGCAATGTGGAAACCCAGGTTTGATCCCTAGTTTGGGACAATCTCCTGGAAAAGGGATGGCCTACCCACAGCAGTATTCTTGACTGGAGAATTCAATGGACAGAGGAGCCTGGCAGGCTACAATCCTTGGATCCACAAAGAATTGCACATGACTGATTGGATAACACTCCACTTTTCAATATAGGAAGAGTGCCACAAAAAACACTGAGAGATATGTATGGACATGTCTGTTACAACTGTGTAAAATAAAATTACATTTCAATGTCTTTTTACTTTCCATTTAATTACATTTTGCAGAAGATCAGATCACATTATCACTTCTTGAATTTATAGTGATTTGATATAAGGGATAACCTAGCAAACAATCTGCTTTCTCTGTTTCCAAGACCTTCCAATGTAGTTCATTCTTCTGTTATAAAGCCATGCCTAGGCTACCACCAAATTCTTCTGATTAACCCTCTGTCTCTTTTCTTACTTCCTCCAAATGCATCCATTGTACCATTTAACTAGAGAGGAGAAAAAAAGTAACTGTTTAATATTTAATTTTATTTTTCTGCTTCTAATACTCCAGGGATCCCTTGACATTATAAGAAAATTTGAAATTCTCAACTGAGCATATGAGGTGCTGCTAAACTCTCTCTTACCATCATCCTTTGCTTTATCTCTGACAACTCTGTAGAACACATTAGGTTCTAATCCTAGACATCTTTTTTTTAAATATGTTTATTTATTTTAATTGGAGGTTAATTATTTTACAATATTGTATTGGTTTTCCATACATCAACATGTATACACATGTATACCACCACAGGTATACATCTTGAAGATGTTTTCCAAATTCATAAATTTACTTTTGCTGTGTGCTCTACCTATCTTGTATTTTTTCCTTGCTACTCTGTATTCACCTCTTAATATACAGCTGTGCTATCATTCTACTAGATACCTACCCTTACATAAGATTCCTGGAACCAAGAGATGCCTGGAGTAATAGGCAAATTTGGCCTTGGAGGACAAAACAAAGTAGGTCAAAGGCTAACAGAGTTATGCCAAGAGAATGTGCTGGTCATAGTAAACACTTTCTTCCAACAACACAAGAGAAGACTCTACACATGGACGTCACCAGATGGTCAATACCAAATGAGATTGATTTTATTCTGTGCAGCCAAAGATGGAGAAGATCTATACAGTCAACAACAACAACAAAAAAACACCAGGAGCTGACTGTGGCTCACATCATGAACTCCTTATTGACAAATTCAGACTTACACTGAAGAAAGCAAGGAAAACCACTAGACCATCCAGGTATGATCTAAGTCAAATCCCTTATGATTATACAGTGGAAGTGAGAAATAGATTCAGGGGATTAGGTCTGATAGACAGAATGCCATCCCCAAGAAAAAGGAATGCAAAAATGCAAAATGGTTGTCTGCAGAGGCCTTACAAATAGCTGAGGAAAGAAAAGAAGCTAGAGGCAAAGGAGAAAAGGAAAGATATTCTTGAATTCAGAGATCCAAAGAATAGCAAGGTGAGATAAGAAAGGCTTCTTCAGAGATCAGTGCAAAGAAATAGAGGAAAATGATGGAATGGGAAAAACTAGAGATCTCTTCAAGAAAATTAGAGATACCAAGGGAACATTTCATGCAAAGATGGGCTCAATAAAGGACAGAAATGATATGGACCTGACAGACACAAAAGATATTATGAAGAGATGTCAAGAATACACAGAAGTACGATACAAAAAAGATCTTCATGACTCAGATAACTGTTATGATGTGATGACTCACCTAGAGCCAGACATCCTGAAATGCAAAGTCAAGTGGGCCTTAGGAAGCATCACTATGAACAAAGCCAGTGGAGGTGACGGAATTCCAGTTGAGCTATTTCAAATCCTAAAAGATGATGCTGGGAAAGTGCTGCATTCAATATGCCAGCAAATTTGGAAAACTCAGCCGTGGCCACAGAACTGGAAAAGGTCAGTTTTCATTCCAATCCCAAAGAAAGGCAATGACAAAGAATGTTCTAACTACCACTTGATTGCACTTATTTCACACACTAGCAAAGTAATGCTCAAAAGTCTCCAAGTCAGGCTTCAACAGCATGTGAACTGAGAACTTTCAGATGTTCAAGCTAGATTTCAAAAAAGGCAAAGGAACCAGAGATCAAACTGCCAACATCTGCAAATTATCTGCAACATCATCAAAAAAACAAGAGAGTTCCAGAAAAACATCTACTTTTGCTTTATTGACTACACCAAAGACTTTAACTCTGAATCACAGAAAACTGGAAGACTTAGATATGGGAATATGAGACCACCTGACCTCCTCCTGAGAAACCTGTATGCAGGTCAGGAAGCATCAGTTCAAACTGGACATGGAAAACAAACTGGTTGCAAATCAGGAAAGGAGTAAGTCAAGACTGTATATTGTCACCCAGCTTATTTAACTTATATGCAGAGTCCATCATACAAAATGCCAGCCTGGATTGAGAACAAGCTGGAATCAAGATTGCCCAGAGAAATATCAATAACCTCGGATCTTCAGATGACACCACTCTAATGGCAGAAAGCCAAGAAGAACTAAAGAGCCTATGGATGAAAGTGAAAAAGGAGAGTGAAAAATCTGGCTTAAATCTCAACATTCAGAAAAGTAAGATCATGGCATCCAGTCCTATCACTTTATGCCAAATAGATGAGGACACAATGGAAACAGTGAGAAACTCTATTTTGGGGGATCCAAAATCACTGCAGATGATGACTATAGCCATGAAATTAAAAGATGCTTGCTTCTTGGAAGAAATGCTATGACCAACCTAGACAGCATATTAAAAAGCAGAGACATTGCTTTACCAAACAAAGGTCCATCTCATCAAAACTATGGTTTTTCCTGTATTCATGTATGGTTGTGAGAGTTGAACTATAAAGAAAGCTGAGTGCCAAAGAATTGATGCTTTTGAACTGTGGTGTTGGGGAAGACTCTTGAGAGTCACTTAGACTACATGGAGATCCAACCAGTTAATCCTAAAGGAAATCAGTCCTAAATATTCTTCGGAAGGACTGATTATGAAGCTCCAATACTTGGGCCACCTGATTCGAAGTGCTGACTCATTGGAAAAGACCCTGATTCTGGGAAAGTTTGAAGGTGGGAGGAGAAGGGGAGGACAGAGGATTAGATGGTTTGATTGCATCACTGACTCAGTGCACATGAGTTTGATTAGGCTCTGGGAGTTGGTGATGGACAAGGAAGCCTGGAATGCTGCAGTCCATGGGATTGCAAAGAGTGCGACATGACTGAGTGACTGAACTGACTGACTGACATGATATTCTCTCACTTTTCTTTCTTTGCTTCTCCTTAAAAACATTTCCCAATAGTCTTTACCTATAATTATCACAGTAACTGCCACATTTTATTTATCTTGTGGGAAACTTGTCTTTCTTATGACATTATGAATTAATTGTAGAATGAATTTATGTTCACTTATATGTTGCTAACACATTATTCAGTTGCCAAATTCTTGCAAGTCATCAATAAATGTTTATGAGAGAAGACAAAGTCAAATGATAAAGACTACTCTCTTATTCCTAACTACTAAATAGTCCTAACTACTGATATCATGAAACATTAGTTAAATAAGCTAAATATGCTTTAATTTCTTGTATTTATAATGTACTTTTTATTGAACTGGCTGAAACGTTCATTCAGGTTTTTCTTAAAACAGTTTGGAAAGCTGGAAGAAACATTTTAGCCAAACCAATATGATTTCAGTGACAGACAATGCTGAACAACTTTTTTTTTTTTTTTTTAAATAATCAAAAGCTTGGGCATATTCAGGACAAACTTTAGACCTGATTTCACAACTAGAATGTTTTAAATGCTAGTTATATTCTATGAAATAAGCATAGTCTTATGAGACTTAAATAGATTACAATTTATTTATTTGTACCTTTTTGTCTTACTATTAAAATTATAAGCCTTATCTGTTTTCTTTAAAGCAAAATTAATGTAACTTATTATTTATTTAAAGTTTCTAATAAATAATAAATGAGGAAGTATGCCCTCCTGTGTGGTTAGTTACACTCTTTGTCAGATTTCTATAATTAATTATCTCACAACAATTACTTGTCTTCCTTAATTAAGAATATACTTTCTCTCCATTTCTGAATTCAGTTAAAAATAAAATGAAGTGTAACACCCACATGGATTCAAGACTGCTGAATTGTCTTTTGGAAAGTGTCCTCTAACAAAAAAGTACCTTCTCAGAAGTTATTTAGTGTACTTTAATGTTACTTTGATTCATGACTTTGAGGACTGATTTTTAAAAAATTAATCTTATAAATTGCCTTCACAATAGTGGGAATTTGTTTTAAAGTCCACTAATAAGATACGTGTGTTAGTCGCTCAGGTGTGTCTGGCTGTGACACCATGAACTCTAGGCCTTCAGGCTCCTCTGTCCATAAAATTCTGGCAAGAATACTGGAGCAGGTTGATGTTTCGTGCTCTAGTAAGATATCCCAATATGAAATTATTTCAAGTAGGGCAGTAATCAAAGTTTCTTATTTGAATATCATTCAAATTTTTCTCCGAAGGAGAACCAGGTCCACATTTTTGGCAAAGCTTAGAGGTAACTCTCCCTAAGATTTTTTTTAAAAAAACAATTTATTTTAATTGGAGGCTAATTACTTTACAATATTGTAGTGGTTTTTGCCATACATTGGCATGAATCAGCCATTGGTGTACATGTGTTCCCTAGTACATTCATATGGTCCTGTGGCTTGCTCATATTAGGCTGTTTTTCCAGAGTATTAGAATTCTGGACTCTGAAGTCTGGAGTAAAATCCTAGTATAAATGTAATTGAGTTTTTAAAGGTTTCTCTAAAGTTCAACAGGGATTTAAAATGAAGAATTTCAAGCCTGCCTGGTTATAAATAAGATACGTCCTTTAATGTTGGAACCAAGCACTTTTTATTCTTGTCAGCAGAAGGAAAAAAAAAAAAATCATCATTGGAGAAAAAAGAAATATGCCTGATCAGTCAAAATAGTGTTCATCCTGTCGTGATGTTTTGTTACTAGAAGTCAAAGTCCTTATGATAATACTTCTGCTTTTCTTTTATCACTGGGGTCAGGGGAATTAGGTGGGAACCAGATTGCTGCTGCTGCTGCTGCTGCTGCATCACTTCAGTCGTGTCCGACTCTGTGTGACCCCAGAGACGGCAGCCCACCAGGCTCCCCTGTCCCTGGGATTCTCCAGGCAAGAACACTGGAGTGGGTTGCCATTTCCTTCTCCAGTGCATGAAAGTGAAAAGTGAAAGTGAAGGCGCTCAGTTGTGTCCGACCCTCAGCGACCCCATGTTCTGCAGTCTTCCAGGCTCCTCCGCCCATGGGATTTTCCAGGCAAGAGTACTGGAATGGGTTGCCATTGCCTTCTCTGGGGAACCAGATTAAAGTATCTTAAATAGGAAATATTTTCAATTATTCAGCTCTAAATGTGTTGGTAGAAGCAAAAACCATATATACACACACATATGTATAAAGATTAGTTATAAACACACATGTTTACATAATAGTTACTGTTATCATCTTCCCTTATCTTATGTAATAGATACATTCAAATATTAATATCAGCAGGATATGATCATTGAAGAAATAGGAAATAACATTCTAAACATCAACAAGTAAGGTACATGTAACAGCAGAGAAATACTGATTATGTTTATTACTAAAGGAAGAATATAGAATTTTTGAAAGAATAAATATGGGAAGAATTTAGGGAAAATGAGGATATGTGGTCATCATACCTATAATTCTTATGTAATTAATTTATATTTAAGGTAAGGATTAAAGGTATCAGAAATCTCATACTGTGCCAATTTTAAGGTATATGATTATTCTGAGATTTTAGAAGTTAGGAACATTACTGAGCATTGGTTTCTGTTGTGTAGGAATAATCATATCAGTACAAAGGATGACCTCTATTCTTGCACAGAATTTACCTTACATAAAATATATGGGCTCAAATCTGTGTCAAGATGTCATTTCTCCATTAACATGAAACACTGCATATGCTATAAGAATATAATTAAAACATTATCTTGCTGTTATCTTATATATTCAGTGAGGATTTCTTATTTATGTTCCAATAATAAGCACACAGACTTATTACTTAAAATGTCATAAAAACAATCTCATGAGTATTAACTTGCTTTGCCAGTACTATTACTATATTTAGATTGTATTGTTCGATTCAAATAAGACTATTCTATAACAATACTATCCTCGGAAGAGAGGAATGGCAACCTACTCCAGTATCCTTGCCTGAAAAATCCCATGGATAGAGGAGCTTGGTGGATTACAGTCCATGGGGTAGCAAACTTGGACACAACTGAGCAACTAACACACACCAATACTAATATTATTATTTAAAGAGAAGGATTAATAATAATGTTAGTATTTGTTGTTCAGTATAATACTTGAATTTTTCTAAATTTTTATATGTATTATCTTTAATATAAGCATTAAATGTCAGAATGTCATTAAGTTTGAATATAATATCTGAGAGAGAAAAAGGTATATCATTATAGAACAATGTCACAAAAAAACCCCTCATATTTTTAATCCTGTAGTCAACAAAATTGTTCATAACCACTATTTATATCTACTATTGAATAAGGGAAATAAAACATAAAAATATATAACCTCAGTTAATCAAACCTATAAAGTGATATATTTTTTCATTTCTTAGTGCCAACAAATGTCTGGACAACAAATAAATTTTCCCCTGTATCAGTTTTTCAGCTCAGTTCATCACAGAAATATAGTTGACACTAACAATGCCATGTACTGACTGACATTTTGTTGGAATTATTGAAAAGTATATTTCAGAGTAAAAGTAAATTTACTGTTTTTCTATATGTTGATGAAAGGGAAAAGAAACAGCTGAAACAAAATTCATCTGTCAAATTTTACTATGAAGTCTAATAAATATTCTAAAAATATTTCTGTGAAGAATGAATACACAGGAAATATTTGTAGTTTAATTTAGTCTGTTAATCTGAAAACAATATTAAAACATAATTTAAATAATTTAAAATGTGCATACAAATTTTGAAAAGAAACTTAGATAAATTTGAGGTATACAAGTAAAAATTAAGCTGAAAATAGTTGAATTAATTAAAATACATAATGAATTTATCTGTGTGTATTTCCATTTTTTAGAGTAGTAACTCAGCAAAAATTAATCTTTACAATCATGATACATCATTTTACAGATAATCAGATTAACTTTTCTCACTAAATTTTCTGATAATAAGAATCAGGTAAGAATTGGTTCTGAAGTTTATTCTATTTTATTTTTTTACTTTACAATATTGTATTGATTTTGCCATAGTTCTGAAGTTTAAAGTAGTTTCAGTTAGTCTGAAATTACATTTTCATGTAATCAATTGGTCTTTATTTATTTTGCCTCTATAAATTTACTATTAATACTATTTTTTTTGGTATGTACAGTTGATGGTTTATATAAATTTTTACTCCTTCACCTGAAAGTTTAAGTGTAATAATTATGAAAAAAGCTGCTATGCGCAGTACTAGTTTCATACAGAAAACAGTTCCATCACTTGCTGCTTTTCAGTGACAATATTTAAAGTGTTATGTTCTATTTTATTTGGTATAGTTTTAGATTTGATTTATCACAATTATTGAGATAATGTTTATATGACATTCTTGGCCAAATCATATGATAACACTCATGAAGGAATTGCAGACGATGATTCTGTTACCTTCTGTATGGGTGAAGTAAGATAAATGGGATAATGGCAAGGATATATAACTCCTCAAGAATAAATATTTAGGTGGGACTGTTCCATTATTCCTTACAAATCCTTCCTAGCTAAAACTAGAAATGCCTCAAATATTCTGTTTTCTTTCACAATTATGTTTTATATCTGCAGCTTTCTTGTCTTTGTGTTAATGAGAAAATGCACTACTATCAGACAATGCCTCCTTATAGGCAGAATTTAGTTGTTTGTAATCATTTTAGAATTTTATTCAGCTACTGTTCCATTGTAAATTGATCCTTGATATCTGTACTACTGAAAATAGTTTTTAAAAAAGAAAATGTAAAGTAAAAAGAAGATAGAAGGGGAAAAATGGAAGCAGTAACATATTTTATTTTCTTGGACTCCAAAATCACTGCAAGCAGTGACTGCATCCATGAAATTAAAAGTAGCTTGTTTCTTGAAAGGAAAGCTTTGACAAACCTAGACAGCATATTACCCACTCCAGTGTTCTTGCCTGGAGAATCCCAGGGATGGGGGAGCCTGGTGGGCTGCCGTCTATGGGATCGCACAGAGTCGGACATGACTGAAGTGACTTAGCAGCAGCAGTAGCAGTAGCAGACAGCATATTAAAAGACAGAGATATCACTTTGCTGACAAAGGCCCATATGGTCAAGGTTATGAGTTTTCCAGTAGTCACGTATGGATGTGAGAGCTGAATTAAAGAAAAAAAAAAAAAAAAGGCTGAATGCCATGATGCTTTTGAACTGTGGTCCTGGAGAAGACTCTTGAGAGTCCCCTGGAATGCAAGGAGATCAAACCAGTCGATCCTAAAGGAAATCCACCCTGAATATTCATTGAAAGCACTGATTCTGAAGCTGAAGCTGAAGCTCCAATAGTTTCATCACCTAATGTGAAGAACTGACTCAATGGAAAAGCCCCTGATGCTGGGAAAGATTGAAAGAAAAAGGAAAAGGGGTCAGCAGAGGATGAGATGGTTAGAAAGATAGCATCACTGACTCAACAGTCATGAATTTGAGCAAACTCTGCGAGATAATGAAGGACAGGGAAGCCTGGCACACTGCAGTCCTTGGGGTCACAAAGAGTTGGACATGACTTAGTGACAGAACATGGAAATAAAAATACAAACCTAGAAGCACAAAGCAAAGAGAGGTATACTGGATACTGAGAGCTGTAATAAGCTTAGTATGAATTCAGTGCATAGTAAAGAATTAGAAAAGAATGACTAAGAAATTGTATTATTTTATGTAGGTGATTGTAAAGGACAATTAGAAGTTCATTTCACTTGTGAAGAATTCACAACTGAATTTTTACATGTTAAAACCTACACCTTCTCAATTTAACAGTGTGCTAAACAGTAAAACACCATGATCAAGTAAATCTGTTCTGTAAATTCAAGTCACTTTTCACATTAAAAAACCTAAGAATATAAATCATAAAACTAATACAAAATGCTGGGGTCCAGCCCCGGTGGATCCAGGGAATTCGAAGGTGGGGATGGTGTCGGCGTCCTTGGAAAAATACATATTTAATTACAGATATATAGAGAGATTAGAAACGGATAGTGTAGTAGGAAAATTAGTGGAGAAAAAGAGGCTGAATAACTTGGTTTACGTGGGATAGCATCCATGCTCCAGATGGGAATTCAGCCAGAAAAACGGGGAGCAAGAAAGAAACGACATGGGGGAATCAGTCTTTCCAGAAACTGATCTCATTTCTTTATTTTTGGGTTTGCTTATATACCTTTTGTTACACATAGGGATGAATACAGAGTCATGCGGGGGTCAGCAGTCCTGATCTTTATCAAAATCAGGTGCTTCACATAAAAAGGTCTTAGGGATTTTACATCATTTTCTGGCCATGAGACCTGCTGACATTTTATAATCCTTTCTTTTTTGATAACCAAAAAACTTGTTTCTTCCAAGGGTGTTTTTTCTTAAACCAGGCACCACCCTCCAAATAAAGTTACATTCCCATAGGGTGAGGGTGTAGTGAGTTACAATCAAGAAAGGAATTTATTTAACCCAAGGTTAACATGATTAATCTTAAAGGTTAATACTTATTTCTCCTATATGCTTAAAGGTTAAAGCTTATTTCTCCTATATGCTAGTTATATTCATTATAAGGGCAGGGAACATGGAGATTTAGCGGCAAACATCAGCCCAACAAATGAAAATCCTTTCACCAATGTTCCCCTTAAGATCTATTTAGTCTTAAGAAAGTGATAAAGTTATATTTTTACATAGCAAGGACACAGTGATTTGTAACAAAGTACAGTGATCTATTACAAAAAAGAAAATTCATTAACTCAAAAAGTCTAGTATTGCTAACCTTAAAACTACTATAACAAAACACACAGTTGTATAATTATCTTAAATGATGCAAACAAATATTTTATTAACTTCAACACTTACTTAAGATTTAAAATATTTATCAGATGGAGACTGGAAGATAATTTTTGAATCTGTTAATAATTACAAACAAAAAACTGACAGCAAACATAATTATTGGACAATTTTTTAATATATTAGACATATTTTTTGAGAGCAAAAAAGAGTGTCCACTATCACTGAATTATTTGCATTGGAGGTATCTGCCAGAAAGAAGATAAAGAAAGAAAACAAATATTGTGAAGATTAATACAGGAGGGATGTGCTATTTTTTATTTGCTAATGATAATATCTTAATTAGAAAATCAACACCTGTGGCAGCTTCACGTTGATGTATGGCAAAACCAATACAATATTGTAAAGTAAAATAATAATAAAATTAAAAAAAGAAACAATTAAGCAAATGAAAGAACTTGTCAAATTTCCAAATAAAACATGCATTTACCAGCATCACTAACATATCTTTAACCAACTAGAAAATTTAAATGTAAAGATACACCAGTAAATATCAATTAGAACCCTAAGTACATAGTAATAAGTATAGGCAAGAATACAGATTTTTTTCATAAAAATAAGTTTAAATTCTAAAATAAAAGCATATGATCTGGATTAATAGAGGAATACTCTAAAGGTCTAATATAAATTAGAAAACGTATTACTAGAAACATAAAGTACATGGAGAAAGGGCAATTATTTGGTACCACGCCCCTCTAGGTTTCCTGACTCTAGTGAAGTAAGCCAGAAAGAAAAACACCAATACAGTATACTAACACATATATATGGAATTTAGGAAGATGGCAATGACTACCCTGTATGCAAGACAGGGAAAGAGACACAGATGTGTATAACGGACTTTTGGACTCAGAGGGAGAGGGAGAGGGTGGGATGATTTGGGAGAATGACATTCTAACATGTATACTATCATGTAAGAATTGAATCACCAGTCTATGTCTGACGCAGGATGCAGCATGCTTGGGGCTGGTGCATGGGGATGACCCAGAGAGATATTATGGGGAGGGAGGTGGGAGGGGGGTTCATGTTTGGGAACTCATGTAAGAATTAAAGATTTTAAAATTAAAAAAATATATATTTAAGAACAATAGGGATTTAATAATAATTACAACAGAAATAAAAAAAAAATAAAAGTGTGGAAGAGGATGAGGAACTGTGAACTATTTGTTGGGGAAAAAGCCCCAAGACACAGGCTCAGTAAAAAACTGAGAATTAATCATAATCTGATGGAATACTACTACACAGTGTCCTTTTTACTATCAACAATGTTCAAGTATATTTATGGAAGATTTAGTGCAGCTCAAAAATCAACGGTGGAGGCAAAAACAAGGATTTTAGATGAATTTGAAGCCAATGACAGCATCTGTAACAAATATTAAACAAATCCCAATGTCTAGTTAGATAAATATAAAATCTCTTCTCCTGGGTTCCCTTACCCTACTGCTGTCCACGCGGGTGCCCTTTCCCAATAAAATCTCTTGCTTTGTCAGCACATGTGTCTCCTTGGACAATTCATTTCCGAGTGTTAGACAAGAGCCCAGTTTCAGTCTCTGGAAGGGGTCCTCCTTCCTGCAACAAATGGTGACTCTGGCGGGATTCTTCTTCACTGAGCCTGACATCCTGAACACTCAGGGTACTCAGGGGCCAGCTTGCCTGCCAATGGACCAGACCCAGTGGCCGCAACTGGGACCTTTTGTCCCTGGACTCCTCCTGACGTGGACAACTGGCCAGAGTGCCCCAACCAGTAAGGAACAAGAAACTTTGTTGACCTCTCTCCCCTTCCCTCTCTCTTTCCTCTCCTTAACCCTTCCTATCCTTCCCTGTTTTTCTAGTCTCCCAGTCCTGGACGCAGGATTCTGGTCGAAAGGCCCTCAGCCTGAGCTGAGGATTGGAGACTGATCACCTCCTCTTGGCAGAGAACTAGAATTCTGGTTCTGGTCTGGTCTGATTTCTGGTAGGGCCAAGTTCCAGTCCTCCCTTCTCTGGAGGCCCAGGGAAAAGTCCCATAATGCCTGGGTATCTGTAGGTGGCAGGAGACGTCTAAAGGCCACCCCTTTTTTGCCCCCACCTTCCTCCTCCCTCTTCCTCTTTCAACCTGGTGTCCTTTCCTCCCTTGAAATCTTTGATGTTAGTACTTGGATTCTTGTATTTGAGTGCTTCCCTGGTGGTGCAGAGGTTAAAGTGTCTGCCTTCAATGTGGGAGACCTGAGTTCGATCCCTGGGTCGGGAAGATCCCCTGGAAAAGAAAATGGCAACCCTCTCCAGTATTCTTATCTGGAGAATCCCGTGGATGGAGGAGCTTGGTGGGTGACAGTTCATGGGTCGCAAAGAGTCAGACACGACTGAGTGACTCCACTTTCACTTTCACCCTGTGGATGGAGGTTCGTGACATTGTACAGAAATCAGGGATCAAGACCATCCCCGTGGAAAAGAAATGTAAAAAAGCAGAAGGCTGTATGGGGAGGCCTTACAAATAGCTGTGAAAAGAAAAGAAGTGAAAAGCAAAGGAGAAAGTGAAAGATATAAGCATCTGAATGCAGAGTTCCAAAGAATAGCAAGGAGAGATATGAAAGCCTTCCTCAGTAATCAATGCAAAGAAATAGAGGAAAACAACAGAATGGGAAAGACGAGATTTCTTCAAGGAAATTAGAGATACCAAGGGAACATTTCATGCAAAGATGGGCTTGATAAAGGACAGAAATGGTATGGACCTAACAGAAGCAGAAGATATTAAGAAGAGGTGGCAAGAATACACAGAAGAACTGTACAAAAGGTCTTAACGATAATCTTGTATGCGAGACAGCAAAAGAGACACAGATATATAGAACAGTCTTTCGGACTGTGGGAGAGGGAGAGGGTGAGATGATATGGGAGAATGGCATTGAAACATATATAATATCATATAAAAAATGAATCACCAGTCCAGGTTCGATGCAGGATACAGGATGCTTAGGGCTGGAACACTGGGATGACCCAGAGGGATGGTAAGGGCAGGGAAGAGGGAGAGGGGTTCAGGATGTAGAAAACGTGTACACCCATGGTGGATTCATGTTGATGTATGAAAAAACCAATACAATACTGTAAAGTAATTAGCCTTCAATTAAAACAAATAAATTTAAATTAAAAAAAATATATCTTCACAACCAAGATAATCACAATGGTGTGATCACTCACCTAGAGCCAGACATCCTGGAATGTGAAGTCAAGTGGGTCTTAGAAAGCATCGCTCTGAACAAAGTTAGTGGAGGTGATGGAATTTCAGTTGAGCTATTTCAAATTCTGAAAGATGATGCACTCAATATGCCAGCAAATTTGGGAGACTCAGCAGTGGCCACAGGACTGGAAAAAGTCAGATTTCATTCCAATCCCAAAGAAAGGCTATGCCAAAGAATGCTCAAACTACTACACAATTGAATTCATCTCACACGCTAGTAAAGTAATGCTCAAAATTCTCCAAGCCAGGCTTCAGCAATATGTGAATCATGAAATTCCAGATGTTCAAGCTGGTTTTAGAAAAGGCAGAGGAACCAGAGATCAAATTGCCAACATCTGCTTGGTCATGGAAAAAGCAAGAGAGTTCCAGGAAAACATCTATTTCTGCTTTATTGGCAATGCCAAAACATTTGACTGTGTGGATCACAATAAACTGTGGAAAATTCTGAGAGAGATGGGCACATCAGAAAGAGATGGGCACATGCCTCTTGAGAAACCTATATGCATATCAGGAAGCAACAGTCAGAACTGGACATGGGACAACAGACTGGTTCCAAATAGAAAAAGGAGTACGTCAAGGCTATATATTGTCACCCTGCTTATTTAACATATATGCAGATTACATCAAGAGAAATGCTGGTCTGGAAGAAGCACAAGCTGGAATCAAGATTGCCACGAGAAATATCAATAACCTCAGATATGCAGATGACACCACCCTCATGGCAGAAAGTGAAGAGGAACTAAAAAGCCTCTTGATGTAAATGAAAGGGAGAGTGAATAAGTTGGCTTAAAGCTCAACATTCAGCAAACAAAGATCGTGGCATCTGGTCCTATCACTTCATGGGAAATAGATGGGGAAACAGTAGAAACAGTGTAACACTTTATTTTGGGGGGGCTCCAAAATCATTGCAGATGTGATTGCAGCTATGAAATTAAAAGACGCTTACTCCTTGGAAGGAAAGTTATGACCAACCTAGATAGAATATTCAAAAGCAGAGACATTACTTTGCCGACTAAGGCCCGTCTATTCAAGGCTATGGTTTTTCCAGTAGTCATGTATGGATGTAACAGTTGGACTATAAAGAAAAGTGAGCCCCAAAGAACTGATTCTTTTGAACTGTGGTGTTGCAGAAGACTCTTGAGAGTCCCTTGAACTGCAAAGAGATCCAACCAGTCCATCCTAAAGAAGATTAGTCCTGAGTGTTCATTGGAAGGACTGATGTTGAAACTGAAATTCCAGTACTTTGGCCACGTGATGCGAAGAGCTGACTCATTTGCAAAGACCCTGATGCTGGAGGGCAGGAGGAAAAGGGGATGAAAGAGGATGAGATGGTTGGATGGCATCACCAACTCAGTGGACATGAGTTTGGGTAAACTCCGGGAGTTTTTGATAGGCAGGGAGGCGTGGCATGCTTCGGTTCATGGGTTGCAAAGTATCGGACACGACTGAGCAACTGAACTAAACTGAATGTTCATAAAAAGAGTAGAAATTAGGCAAGAACACATGGTTAATATAAGCAGAGAGATACAATCTATAAGGAACAGTAGAAGGTCATGATAAAAATGTTGAGTACAACAACACTCTAATAGAAATGAGGATTGCCTTTGAGAAGACTGAATAAGGCCAAGAATAGAATCAGGGAACTTGCAGGTCATTCAATAGAAACTTCCCAAATGACATGCAAAGGGAAGTGAGAGGACAAAAAATGCAAAAATAGAATATTTAAGAACTGTGGGACTATTTTAAGAGGTTTAGTAAACTTTTATTTGGAATATCAGGAGGAGAAGGAAGAGGAAATGGAGAAGAAAAATACTTGAAGAAGTAATGGCTGAGAACTTTCCAAAATTAATGACAAATTGTAAAACTGGATTAGGAATCTCAGGAATATGGAGTAGAATTATTAAATATTAAATACACTGAGACATATTATTCAAATTTCAGAAAGACAGTGACAAAGAGAAAAACATTAAAATAAGTCATGGAAAATAAGCATTTTCCCAGAAAACAATAAGGGTAGAGTTCACAGTGGATTGTTCATCAGAAAGCTTAAAAGTAAAAGAGGCGAGACAGTGAAATATTAAAGTGTTGAAATAAAACACCACTAACCCAGAATTCCATATCCAATTAAATCCACACATAAGAGAGAAATAAAGAGTTTATCAAATTAATAAATGTGGGAAGTAATTAGCAAACAACCTGCTCTCTAAAAAAATGTTAAAGTATATTTTCAGGGAAAAGAGCAATTACATGTCATAAACTACATAAAGAAAGAGTGTTGGAGAAGAAATAAATAAAAATAAAATGACTTTTTAACCTTTTATTATTCTTAATTGATAAAAATGACAAATGTTTAAAGATAATACTAATGCATTGGGTGATGATACATGAATGACTTATGTCAGTGAGAACAAAGCTATAAATTTCAGATGAAGTTGAGAATACACTGTTGTAATATACTATTTCTACACTGTTGTAATATACTGTTTCTACACTGTATAAGAAGTGGATATAGAGCTATTTAAAGGTGATATATTATTTATAAGTTTTATTGGAATTTTAAAGAAAACCACTAAACAAATGACATCATAATAGAGATTACGTCATTTGTTGGATTCTTTACCAACTGAGCTATCAGGGAAGCCCACATACCAGAGAAGGCAGAAATAAGAGAAGAGGCAAGGAGAAAAGCTAGAGAATGAACAAATGCAAAGAATAGACACCAGCTTTAAATGTAGTAGCTATTAACCTAATGATAGATAACCTAATAATTAACTTTTTAAATGTAAAAGGCCTAAACACATCAGTTAATTAACAAAAAAATGTCTGGCTTAATTAAAAATAAGAAAACAGTTAGTAAAGTCATTTCCTTCTCCAGGGGATCTTCCCCACCCTCAGATTGAACCCAGGTCTCCTTATTGCAGGGAGATTTTTTATGATCTGAGTCACCAGGGAAGCCCCCAACTCTAATCAAAATAGAATTGGAGTAATTACATTATTAGCTGAAAAATTAGACTTCATAAAGAGAAAAAAAATATTCGTACAAAAAAGAGAAAGTGAAAGTGCTACTCACTCAGCCATGTCCAACTCTTCTAGGATCCCACAGACTGTAGCATACCATGCTCCTCTGTCTATGGAATTCTCCAGACAAGAATATTGGAGTGGGTAGTCATTCCCTTCTCCAGGAGATCTCTCCAACCCAGGGACTGAACCTGAGTTTCTTGCATTGCAGGCAAATCCTTTACCATTTGAGCCACACATAAAAGAGAAGTATTACACAATTATAAATAGGTCAAATCTCCAAGGACATATAGCAGTCTTAAGCATGTACTCACGTAACAATAGAGCTTCAAAACACATGAGGCAAAATTTAAAGTAGAAATAGACACATCCACTAGTAGAGATAAAAAATTCAACATCCTTTTATCAGTTTATAGAACAAGCAGGTGGAAAATCAGTTAAGGATAAAGCTAACCTGAATAGCACTATTAATCAACTTAATGCAACTGATATTTACATCATATACAGTCAAGCAACAGCAAAATACACATTATTATCAAGTTCATAGAATTCAACTAGAAATCAATACAGAAAGAGCCAAAATTCTAATATTAAGAAATTATATAACACATCTGTAAATAGTCTCAAGAAAAAAAAAATTGACCCACATTAAACTAAAAATTGGCACGTTTACATTTGTGGAATACAGTTGAATAAATAGAGAAACTTTTACAACAGGTAAGTATATAATTTAGAAAATAATAATCTAAAACTGATAACTTAAGGCCCACTTTGGTTAAAAAAGTTAAGCTTACAGCAATCAAAAGACAATGAATTGTAAAAATTAAATTAGAAATAAGTGAAATTGAAAACAAAAATAACAAAATTAATGAAACTGAAAGATTTATCTTTTAAAAGATCAATAAAATTTATAACTATCTAGTCAGGCTAAGCAAGAGAAGAGATCTTTATTAATTATCTCAGAAATGAAACAGATTATTATTATTGATCTCCTGGACATAAAAAAGTACGATAAAGGGTATGAATTCCATGAGAGACATAAACTACAAGAACTCACACAGACAATATGAATATGCTTTTATTAATTATATAAATTGTATTAGTAATTAATCACCTTCCCAAAATGATGTATCAGGACTAGATGGTCCCACAGTTGTATTCTACCAAATATTTGCTACAAAACAATATAATTTCTGCACAATTCTTTTTTTTAAGATAGAAGCATAATGAACGTTTCCTAACTTATTCTATCAGGCCAATAGTCCACAATACCAAATGAGATAAAGATAGTATAAGAAAGAAAAACTACAGATTAATATCTAATTGATGTTTCAAATTTTAACAAAATATTATCAAATGTCACCTAAAATTTAAAATTGTAAAAAGAATTATTCAGTGCCACCAACTTGAATTTATTTCAGTCATGTGTGGCTGACTTAAAATTTGAAAATTGAGACTTCCCTTACCATCCAAAGGTTAAGATTGTGAGTTTCCACTGCAGCAGGCACAAGTTCCATCCATGGTCATCCTGTATGCCACCCAATGTAACCAAAAAAAAAAAAAAAAAGGCATTTGAAAATCAATCAAGGAATCCACTATATCAATAGACTAAAAAAGAAATCATATGATCTAATTGATACCAAAAAAAGCATTTTATGAAATGAAACATCAATCCATTAAAAAATAGCAACAACAAAAACTCTTAAGAAATCTAATATCACAATTAAAAGTGAGCAAAAAATATTCCCATTTAAGAGGTGAACAAAGAAATCATCATCAAGTAATATATACGAATGGCAAATATGTGTATGAAAAGATGCTCATCATCATTCATAATTAGAGAACTGTATATTAAAACAAGGGAAGCACATCTATTAGAATGATTAATACAATTCAATTAATTATATCTACTCTTGGGGAAAATGCCCAGCTTCAGAAACTTTCATTCATTACTAATGTGAATGAAAGCAATATAGCCCCTTATTAGAGAGTTTTGCAGTTTCTTACAAAAGCAAACATAGTTTACCATATAATCACACTTCTATATGTTTGCACAGAATATTTTAAAAGTTTGTGTCCATACAAAAACCTGAACACGAATGATTCCAATAGCGCTATTCAGTCTCCCAAACTCTCTGAAACTTGAGATAATCAAGATGTCCTTTCATAGGTAAATGAATAAATGATGGCACATCTCCACAACAAAAGTATTATTTAGCGATTAAAATAAAAGTGAAAATGAAAGTCGTTCAGTCATGTCCAACTCTTTGAGAGCCCATGGATTACAGCCTGCTGGGCTCCTTTGTCCATGGAATTCTCCAGGCAAAAATACAGGAGTGGGTAACCATTTCCTTCTTCAAGGGATCTTCCTGACCCAGGGAACAAACCCATGTCTCCCTCATTGCATGCAGATTATTTACTATCTGAGCCACTTAATTGTTTTTGTTACCAGAGAAATCCAGACTAAAAGAAATGAACTATCAATAGATGGAACAACATGAATGAATCATAAATGCATATTGCTAAGTAAAGGAACCTGAACTGGAAAGTCTACATGATGTGAGATTCTAAGTATACATTATTATGAAAAACTCAAAACTATAGAGATGGCGTTTGTCAATGTATAAGATGAGATTGTCAACAGGGAAGGTTTAGTGGATAAAACATTGGAATATTTTAGGGTGGTGAAACTCTCATGTATAATACTATTAGAGTGGATACATGACTATATGAATCTATCAAATGCCATGGAGTTTTAAAGAATATAAACCATAAGCAATTAAAACGAAAAACAAAAAACAAACAGGAAGTCAAGAGAATCCCAGGTTAAAACATAGAATTGTAAAAAATCTAACTGAGTTACAAATATAGGAAACCTCATTGAAGGGGGTGTGGGGGCAAGGTAAATGCTAAACAACTTCAGAAATGAGTAGAGTTTTCAAGTTAATGGCAAAAGATATTTTAGAGAAGCACTATATTCTAGTTGTTACTTTATTTACTGTGAGGATGGGAAGTCAATTCTGATACAGCTCTATATGTATACTGAAACTGGAGAAAAGTTAATTGATGGTGGATAGTGGGAGTAAGCTTTCTCACTGTTGTAGTGGCAAGTCATAATGAATTAGATTTGAAGGCATCAATATGAACTCATGTTTGGCTCAATATAGATAGGAAGGTGACATATGCAAGTACTGGTAGATAAGGGTATATGCATCTGTTAGGATAGAAACATATATTTCCTTGCTCTGTCAGCAGAACGTTCCCATGAGCAATGGCAGTCCAGTGTTAATGTACACATACTCCTTGGAAGAAAAGTTATGATCGACCTAGATAACATATTGAAAAGCAGAGACATTACTTTGCCAACAAAGGTCCATCTAGTCAAGGCTATGGTTTTTCCAGTGGACATATATAGATATGAGTATTGGACTGTGAAGAAAGCTGAGGGCCGAAGAATTGATGCTTTTGAACTGTGGTGTTGGAGAAGACTCTTGAGATTCCTTGGACTGCAAGGAGATCCACCCAGTCCATTCTGAAGGAGATCAGCCCTGGGATTTCTTTGGAAGGAATGATGCTGAAGCTGAAACTCCAGTACTTTGGCCACCTCATGTGAAGAGTTGACTCATTGGAAAAGACTCTGATGATGGAAGGGATTGGGGGCATGAGGAGAAGGGGACAACAGAGGATGAGATGACAGGATGGCATCACTGACTCGATGGACGTGAGTCTGAGTGAACTCTGGGAGTTGTTGATGGACAGGGAGGCCTGGTGTGCTGCGATTCATGGGGTCACAAAGAGTTGGGCATGACTGAGCAACTGAACTGAACTGATGGTACCCAGATCTTGGTTTCTAATTCTATTCTTCAATAAAAAGCACCATATCTCCTTGGTAAAATGGTTGGTTCAAGGACTGATCCAGGAAATAAAAAAGATCACCTGTGGTTAGGAAAAGTCAGATGTGACTTAGCAAATGAACAACAACAACAAAAACAATGGAGGTGTGTATGAAAGACAAAGAAGCCAACTTAAAGAGCTGCCACTTTTCAGAGCTTGAACTATATGATAGGAAAAAAAAAGGTAAACAATAGTATTAGATGATTATCCAAAGTGTAAGATAAATATACTTTATTTCATACTGACATAAATAAGTGACAGTATCAGTAAATGTATAGGGAAAATAGAAAAATATCCTGTGCAAGAGAATTCCAAACATTTTATGCAAATACTCCTCATTCAAGAGGGTGGAGAATAACTTCTGTCTCCCTAAGTGTGAAGTGCATATAATGAATTTCTTCCGAAGGGTACAGTATGAAAAGCTGAGCTGGGGGGTGGGGGAGTAACCTCACAGTTAAAAAGCCTAACAAACACTGCTACAGTTAGGGGATGAAGATTAATGTCAATAGTATCAAGTCACACTGTAAATTCCCCCACGACTCAGCTGGTAAAGAACACTCCTGTCAATGCATGAGATGCAAGAGATGCGGGCTTAATCCCTAGGTATGGAAGATCTCCTGGAGAGAGAATTGGCAACTCACTCCAGTATTCTTGCCTGAAAAAATCCCAGGGACAGTTGGGCGCACACAGGTCATGCGCACACATACACACACACGCACACGCGCACACTGTAAATATGTATCTTGCCTAAATGTAACCATTTTTTTTCAAGTTGCTCTGTCATTTGCATGCTGGAGAGGGTGTGGAGAAAAGGGAACCTTCTTACACTGTTGGTGGGAATGCAAACTAGTACAGCCACTATGGAGAACAGTGTGGCGATTCCTTAAAAAACTGGAAATTGAACTGCCTTATGACCCAGCAATCCCACTGCTGGGCATACACACCGAGGAAACCAGAATGGAAAGAGACACGTGTACCCCAATGTTCATTGCAGCACTGTTTATAATAGCTAGGACATGGAAGCAACCTAGATGTCCATCAGCAGACAAATGGATAAGAAAGCTGTGGTAAATATACACAATGGAGTGTTACTCAGCCTTTAAAAATAATACATTTGAATCCATTCTAATGAGGTGGATGAAACTGAAGCTGATTATCCAGAATGAAGTAAGCCAGAAGGAAAAACACCAATACAGTATACTAACACATATATATGGAATTTAGAAAGATGGTAATGATAACCCTGTATGCAAGACAGCAAAAGAGACACAGATGTATAGAACAGACTTTTGGACTCAGTGGGAGAGGGAGAGGGTGGGATGATTTGGGAGAATGGCATTGAAACATGTATAATATCATGTAAAAAATGAATCACCCTTCTAGGTTCGATGCAGTATACAGAATGCTTGGGGTTGGTGCACTGGGATGACCCAGAGAGATAATATGGGGATAGAGGTGGGGGGGGGGGGGTTCAGGATTGGGAACTCATGTACATACACCCATGGCAGGTTCATGTCAATATATGGCAAAACCAATACAGTATCATAAAGTAAAATAAAAAATAAAAGAATAAAGTTCAAAAAAAAAAAAAAAAGAATGACATTGAAACATGTATACTATCATGTAAGAAACGAATCGCCAGCCTATGTTTGATACAGGATACAGGATACTTGGGGCTGGTGCACGGGGATGATCCAGAGAGATGATATTGAGTGGGAGGTGGGAGGGGGGTTCATGATTGGGAACTCATGTACAACCATGGCGGATTCATGTCAATATATGGCAAAACCAATACAGTATTGTAAAGTAAAATAAAGTAAAAATAAAAATTAAAAAAAAAAGGAAAATAAAAGGAAAAGTTCAGTTTAATTAAAAAAACAAAAACATTTCCTTTGGAGTTTTCACCACATTACTATAGTTACATTAGTTCCATATCTGTTGAGTAAAATAATACAACAAACTATTATGAAAAAATGGTGGTGGTTTAGTCGCTAAATTGTGTCCAACTCTTGCAATCTCATGGACTGTAGCTCACCAGTTTCCTTTGTCCATGGGATTTTCCAGGCCAGATTACTGGAGTGGGTTGCCATTTCATCCTCCAAGGAATCTTCCTAATCCAGAGTTTGAACACATGTCTCCTTCATTGCAGTCAGATTCTTCACCACGGAGCCACCAGGGAAACCCTATGAAAAAGTAATAAATTTGTATTCTAGAGATATTCTTTAGCTTTCATAAAAACCAATCTGATCATTAATTCAAAACTTACATATGAATTTCAGGTTTATTAAAATATAGTTCTAATATGGCATTCTCTCCCTTTAAACACAGGTTAATAAAGAACAAATGAATGTATTAAGTATGAACTGCAGCAGATTTGGTTAGGTAAATTTAATTGCATATAGTTATTCTTAAGGTAACAAAGATAATAGGCTTCCCTGGTGGCTCAGAGGGTAAAGTGTCTGCCTGCAATGCAGGAGACCCTGGCTCAAGTCCTGGGTCAGGAAGATCCCCTGGAGAAGGAAATGGTAACCCACTCCAGTACCCTTGCCTGGAAAATCTCATGAATGGAGAAGCCTGGTAGGCTACAGTCCATGGGGTCACAAGGAGTCGGACATGACTGAGCAACTTCACTTCACTTCATTCTTAAGGTAACAAAGATAATAGCATTTGTATTACAAAGCATGTATATATGGACTAATCAAAATGGATATTAATAGGTAGAAATAAGCAGAGAAGGCATTAACCAGATTAAGGTAAGTTTTAAACTTTAATAGTTAGAGTAGCATGATATTCAGGAATGGAAATAAAGATCAATGGGATAGAATGGAAAATCCAGGACCAGGCATAAGCCATTTTGGAACTTTCATTTCAGTTCGGTTCAGTCACTCAGCTGTGTCTGACTCTGCAACCCCATGGACTGCAGATCACTAGGCCTCCCTGTCAATCACCAACTCCTGGAGTTTACCCAAACTCATCTCTATTGAGTGGATGATGCCATCCAACCATCTCATCCTCTGTCATCCCCTTCTCCTCCCTCCTTCAATCTTTCTCAGCATCAGGGTCTTTTCCAATGAGTCAGCTCTTCACATCAGGTGGCCAAAGTATTGGAGTTTCAGCTTCAATATCAGTCCTTCCAATGAACACTCAGGCCTGATTTCCTTTAGGATGGACTGGTTGGATCTCCTTGCAGTCCAGGGGACTCTCAAGAGTCTTCTGCAACACCACAGTTCTAAAGCATCAATTCTTCAGTGCTCAGCTTTTTTATAGTTCAGCTCTCACATCCATACATGACAGGGAATGCTAATCCAATGTAGAAAAGACAAAATATTCACTAAAGTGTAATGTGATGACTTGATTAACCTTCTGAAAAAAAATTATATTTATATCCCATATTGATCACTGGGATGAAATCAAAAGTAGTATAATAAAATATGTGGGAATTCCCCTATCCTTCCATCTTTTTAGATGGAGATTTAAATATATTTTTATAAAATTTGATGACTAAATAAAAGAGTTTTTGCATATTAGAAAAAAGAGAGTAAACATTTTTTAAAAATTGAATAGGCAAATGTAGATAGCTCTGGGGAACAGGAAGGATCTAGGAAATGATGTAAGGACTGCAAGATCTAATTTTGCACTCACTGATCACTTTGGATTTTCATTTTCATATGTTTATTTTGGTTTGTTGTTGTTGTTTAGTCACAAAGTCATGTCCTACTCCATTGCGAGCCCATGGACTGTAGCCCATCATGCTCCTCTATCCATGGAATTTACCAAACAAGAATGGTGGAGTGGGTTGACATTTCCTTCTCCAGGGGATCTTCCCAACCCAGAGAGCAACCCACATCTCTTGCATTAGCAGGCAGGTTCTTTACTACTGGGCCACCAGGGAACCCATTATTTTGCTTTATGAAAGTAAAATTTCACGTTGTATAAAGGCTGTGCAGAAACCACATAGAATGCAATGATCAAGATAAATAATCATGGAAAATTACAATTTATATTTTGGAATCAAGTAGATTGTTTGGATTGTTTATTTCTGTATTTCCATCTAGATAATTTTTTAAAACCAGACAAGGCATGTAGACCTTAATTCATTTGTATACCCTGTTCCTTTAGTTAATAGTTGCCAGTAGCTGAATTAAGAAAATTTCCAAAGTTTCCAAGATTAGTAAGTAAACGAATGTGATGATTTATCTGTTTTCCAGTTTTGAAAGATAAATAAAAAGATGATGTCTTTATTTCTTCTCTATTTTATCAGCAGACATTGTGATATACTATGTATATTGGCTAGGTCTTCCTGTAAATTCTAAAATAAGGAGACTTAAATATAGCTTATTCAATTTTAGTGAAGCACACATCAAAATGGATTGCATTTTTGTAATATTTCAACACAGAATTAGCTACAAACTATACATGATTATTTTGATGCATAATTTTATTGATTATTTATTGTTATATAGCTTTAAAAATATCATGAAAAATTCACATTTTCTGCACATAGTCACTAATTTTAAAATGCTAATTTTATAAAAATAAGTTTTCATTTTAATATACTTCATGCAATTTAAAATTGTATGCTATCATTTGTGGGAGGAAGGTAGCAAATTCCTGAGTTTCACTGCAGGCACAAATAAAGTTTGCAACTGTGACCAGTTCTATGATGATTTGTTAAGGTCTTCTGCATTTAAAACCTGAAACTCATATGGTTTAAGATTAAGCTCACTAGGGTATAAATTTTCAACAGGGAAAGCATGGTTTCGTGGACAAATTGTAAGGTCCATGTGAGTTATACTGGAGAGAACTATCATTCTAAATTATAAACATTCATCTATTTCCCTTTTCTTGCTTTTTATTTTTTCCTTTTTAAAAATAAAACCAGTGATATTCTTGCAGAAAAGCTAGAAAAGGAAACTCACAGCCATAAATGAGAAAATGTGAGCTATTGGCAAATGGTTAAGTTAAAATGAGGTAAATGTGAAGTGGGATTTGCATTCTAGTCATTGGTGTGGTATATAATCATGTACTGTATGCAGTTAAATGAGTCTGTTGTCTGGCTGCAATGAATATCTACATCCATCCTAACAGTTAATGAGGAATAAATGACTTATTATCCACAAATGGCTGTGTCTAAATAGCTCTGCAACAAAAACAGAATATTAAAAAGTGTAACCAAAATAGATCTTAAATGATAATGGACGTACTTAGACTATTAATTAATTTTTAAAGCATCATAAGTTTCAATGCTTTAGGATAAAATCAGCACTAGAACAAGTTCAAGCACAATGACAGATTCAAAGTGTGAGTTTTAAATTAAACTTGAATGCATACATATGTTTTTATGTGTATGCATGTGTATACATGTATATATGTATATATTCATCCCCTCCACATATATATATATATATACGCACACAAGTACATACATACATACACTAACACATTAAAAAAAACTGTATTTTATAAGACATCTTTGCTATCATGAAAATGATGGCACATAGGTTAAACTTACCTACTCAAAAGTGCTACATTCATGTTTAATACATTCATTTATAGTTTACAAATCAATTTTTTTAAAAGAAAATGTTTTATTAAAACTATTTTCTTTTTTTTCCTTTATTTATTTATTTACTTTTTGTTTTATTTTACAATACTGTATTGGTTTTGCCATACATTAACATGAATCCGCCACGGGTGTACATGAGTTCCCAACCCTGAACCCCCCTCCCACCTCTCTCCCCATGTCATCTCTCTGGGTCATCTCAGTGCACCAGCCCCAAGCATCCTGTATCCTGTATCAAATCTAGACTGGCGATTCATTTCTTACATGATAGTATACATGTTTCAGTGCCATTCTCCCAAAACTATTTTTCAATATGCCTGAAATCCATATAGTTTTGAAATGTGAGGATTTTTTGTGAAAGCTAAAACACTGTATTTTAGAATATAATTTTAAAAAGAACTTACAACTTTATACTTTTTTCATAATAGTTCACTATAATATTTTACTCAACTAATATGAAATAAATTTTTAAAAACACAACTTTATCCATATTGCTTTGTGGTCAAAAATTCAAAGAGCTGTAAATGACAAAGGAGCAACTTCTGAAAATGGCTGAGTTCAGGCATTGTGTAAATCACCCCCAAAATTCAGAAGAGTTATTTATTATTTTATCACCTCAATAGGTTGTAATTTATCTATTCTCTTAATTTAACGCCAACAAGATCCCAACTACCTTTATCATTAGCACAGGAAACTGCAGTCATTTCAAAATGACCCAGCGATGCTCCTGAATTCAAGCCATATTACTGCATGCTTGCTCAGTCATGGCTGACTCTGCAACCCATGGACTGTGGCCAGACACACTGCTCTGTCCATGGAATTTTCAGGCAAGTATACTGGAGTGGGTTGCCATTTCCTTCTCCACCAGATCTTCCAGACCCAGGGATTGAACTCACCTTTCCTGCGTCTCCAGCATTGGCAGGCAGATTGTTTACCACAGAGCCACCAGGGAAACTCATATTCTTGTCCTTCAAATCCATTTCTCACCCTGAAGGCAATCTATGAAAATATCATATCTGAGTGTGTCACCCCCACTACCCATTAACACCTCATTCAAGTATTCCCATTGCTTTCAACCAGGGACCCTTCTCTTACCCCTTCCTTCTTCTACAGTGGTCTCCTTTGCTCTTTCTCTCATTGACAGTACTTTGGAAATATTCTTTTACTGAAACATGCCCCATTTCCAGGGGGATTTTTTTCATATCCTATTATACTCATTTTCAGCTTTTCTGAATCATCAGTTTTCCAAAGAAAATTATGCTGAACTTACAGATCATTCCAATTTCCCCTAAATGCTTCTGTACATAACCAATACATCTCTCCAGATGAATTTTCCAGAGTTCTAATTTCCCCTATATTTGTAAGCATGAGCAGAGTGTATACCAAAATAAAATAAGGGCAACTTTATGGGAATGAAAAATTATGACTTGATCACAGCATTGTGTAGACACAGTGTTAGCATTATATTTCAATCACTTCTTGCCAGACTTAGTAGAAACACAATGAATTAATGAATACTGTTTGAACACTTGAGCAAGTATTTCTAAGATTTGCAGATTGTCTTAGTTTTCTGTCACCTATTCCTGGAAAGGATAGCAGTATTCAAAGATAGAATATCTATATCAGAAATACATGTTTTAAATTGTCCGTGATTCATTTCATAAGTAAATGAAAAATATCAGAGATATAGAAACTTGTGTCTTGAATTTTTAGACATTTCAGAATTTTCAGTAGCTGAACACTTTCAAAATTACATTTGAACACAAATTTGGCCAGCAGTTATATGTTTTAGTTCAGTTCAAAGTGATCTCATTCTTAGTTTGCCAAGTGTCCATATTTCAAGGTATTTTCAGTTTGATGCAAGTATGACATGGTGTTTGTGGATAAGTTCACATTGCTTCTGTCCCTGCTCAGTGCTAAGACTATCCAGGAAAATACCAAGGACATATGCCTATGTAGATGCAATTAATCATCAAAGGGAAGTACAGGTGAAACTATAGAGAGTAAGGACTTCCCTAGTAGCTCAGCAATAAAGAATCTGCTTGTCAATGCAGAAAAAACAGGTTCAATCCCTGGGTTGGGAAGATTCCCTGGAGGAGGAAATAACAACTCATTCCAGTTTTCTTGCTTGGATAATTCCACGGACAGAGGAGCCTTGCAAAAGAATTGGGCCTACTTAGTAACTAAACAACAGCATAAAGAGTAAAGGAAACAAGAATTTGTATTATTAAGCATGAAGGAAAATTTGCCTTTTTTTTTGAATTTTTAGATGGTAATTTTTTACTATCATACCATGATTATCATACTAAGTGTTACAGTAGAATAATATAACCTAGAAGCAATGTTTTTAATTTATATCTTATTTTGAAAAATGTCAAAAATACAAATTCATATGAAATAAGTTCAAACTTAAAATGAAAGTGTGGTTCCTTTAGTAAATTGATTTCCCACGCAAGCTGTTTTTATTTATATCTTCATGAAAATTTAAGAAAACAACACTGAAATTATTTTTTAATGAGAGAAATGATTGAAATACTTAAGAGTCTAGCAGACATAATGTATTTAGATATAATTAGCCCAAATGACAAGAATATAAGAATCTTATGGGTTAAACAAAGCTAGAGAGGAAGTAAAAGTGCAAGCATATAGTGCACATGACATATTTTTCTGTATTTTCTAACAGCTATTGATAGGCATGAACTTGAAGCAGTGATCATCATATAAGAATATTTGTTATTTGTCCAAAGTTTTTGATTCTGAAAGTTTTCAAATTTGGTTGAGTTCATATTTTAAAAAATTAAAAAGGGGGCTTCTGTCTTATCTCAGTGGTGAAGAATCTCCCTGACAATACAAAAGACACTGGTTCAACTCTGGTGTGGGAAGATCTCGCATGCAGAGCAACTAAGGCCATGCACCATAACCACTGAGACTGCACTCCAGAGCCCAGGAGCCTCTAGCATTTAGCCCACATTATACGACTACTGAGGCCTGCTTGCCCTAGACCCTGTGCTCTGTAAGAGAAGCCACCATGATAAGAAGCCCACACACCACAACTAGAGAGTAGACTTGCTCACTGCAACTAGAGAAAAGCCCACACAGCAATGAAGACCTAGCACAGTCAAAAATGAATAAATACAATTATTTTTAAAAAAGCATTTAAAAATTAAATTACTCCTAGGGATATCTGGAACATATAATAGATTGTGCAAGTAAACGTTCTCATTTGGCTACAAAATAAAACATTAAAATAGAAATGGTAATCTAGGACTAATATGGGAAACTCAAGTCAGGGATGTATTGAGAAACACTTTACAAGGCTTTTTAAAATCATCCCTCATTGATATAGCTAATGACAAGATGCTGATTTTCCACCAAGGATGTGAAATTATTTGTAGATATTATTTGTGGTTATACTTTGTTTTATTCTAACACTCACCATTTGCTAAAACAATTTTCCAAATAACAGAGAATATCCTACACCCTGACAGTTAAGCAATGGCTTCCCTGGTGGCTCACTGGTAAAGAATTCAGCTGAAATGCAGGAGGCCACGGTTTGATTCCTGGGTTGAGAAGACCCTCCTGAGAAAGGATAGGCCATGCACTCTGGTATTCTTGGGCTTCCCTGGTGGCTCAGATGGTAAAGAATTCATCTAGAAGAAGGAGACCTATTTTCGATTCCTGGGTGGGGAAGATCCCTACAGAAGGGCAATGGTAACCCACTCCATTATTCTTGCCTGGAGAATCTCCATGGATAGAAGCGCTGGGCAGGTTACAGTCCATGAACTTTAGCCTGTCAGACTCCACTGTCCATGGGATTTTCCAGGCAGGATACTGGAGTGGGTTGCCATTTTCTAGAAAGAGCTTGCCTATATATGTATTTAAACTAGCATAGTACCTAGAATCTAAGGTTATTAATATTGTCTAGTATGTGCTATATTCTTTGCAGCCAAAGGTGGAGAAGCTCTATAGTCAGTAAAAACAAGACCAGGAGCAGACTGTGGCTCAGATCATGAATTCCTTATTGCAAAATTCAGAGTTAAACTCAAGAAAGTAGGGAAAACCTACTGGTCTTCAGGTGTGACCATTTAGATGTGACCTAAATAAAATGCTTTTATATATATATATATATATATATATATATATATATATATATATATATATATATATATACACACACACACATACACTATATAAACTATACAGTGGAAGTGACAAATAGATTCAAGGGATTAGATCTGTTAGATAAAGTGCCTGATGAACTATGGATGGAGGTTCATGACATTGTAAAGGAGACAGGGATCAGGATCATCCCCAAGAAAAAGAAATGCAAAAAGGCAAAATGGTTGTTTAAGGATACCTTACAAATAGCTGTGAATCGAAGAAGAGAAAGGCAAAGGAGAAAAGGAAAGATATAAGCATCTGAATGCAGAGTTCCAAAGAATAGTAATGAGAAATAAGAAAACCTTCCTCAGTGATCAATGCAAAGAAATAGAGGAAAACAATAGAATGGGAAAGACTAGAGATTTCTTCAAGAAGATTAGAGATACCAAGGGAACATTTCATGCAGAGATGGGCTCGATAAAGGATAGAAATGGTATGGAAGAACTGTATAAAAAAGATCTTCACTACCCGGATAATCATGATGATGCGATCACTCATCTAGAGCCAGACATCCTGGAATGTGAAGTCAAGTGGGCCTTAGAAAGCATCAGTACAAACAAAGCAGGTGGAGGTGATAGAATTCCCATTGAGCTGTTTCAAATCCTGAAAGATGATGCTGTGAAAGGGCTGTACTCAATATGCCATCAAATTTGGAAAACTCAGCAGTGGCCACAGGACTGGAAAAGGTCAGTTTTCATTCCAATTCCAAAGAAAGGCAATGCCAAAGAATGCTCAAACTACCGCACAATTGCACTCATCTCACATGCTAGTAAAGTAGTGCTCAAAATTCTCCAAGCCATGCTTCAACAATATGTGAACCGTGAACACCCTGATGTTCAAGCTGGTTTTAGAAGAGGTAGAGGAACCAGAGATCAAATTGCCAACATCTGCTGGATCATGGAAAAAGCAAGAGAGTTCCAGAAAAAACATCTATTTCTGCTTTATTGACTATGCCAAAGCCTTTGACTGTGTGGATCACAATAAACTGTGGAAAATTCTGAAAGAGATGGGAATACCAGATAACTTGACGTGCCTCTCGAGAAATCTGTATGCAGGTCAGGAAGCAACAGTTAGAACTGGACATGGAACAACAGACTGGTTTCAAATAGGAAAAGGAGTATGTCAAGGCTGTGTACTGTCACCCTGTTATTTAACTTATATGCAGAGTATATCATGAGAAACGCTGGATTGGAAGAAGCACAAGCTGGAATCAAGGTTGCCGGGAGAAATATCAATAAACTCAGATATGCAGATGATTCCACCCTTATGGCAGAAAGCGAAGAGGAACTAAAAAGCCTTGTGATGAAAGTGAGAGAAGAGAGTAAAAAAGTTGAATTAAAGCTCAACATTCAGAAAACGAAGATCATGGCATCCAGTCCTATTACTTCATGGGAAATAGATGGAGAAACAGTGGAAACAGTGTCAGACTTTATTTTTTGGGCTCCAAAATCACTGCAGATGGTGATTGTAGCCATGAAATTAAAAGACGCTTACTCCTTGGAAGAAAAGCTATGACCAACCTAGATAGCATATTAAAAAGCAGAGACATAACTTTGCCAACAAAGGTCTGTCCAGTCAAGGCTATGGTTTTTCCAGTGGTCATGTATGGATGTGAGAGTTGGACTGTGATGAAGGCTGAGCGCTGAAGAACTGATGCTTTTGAACTGTGGTGTTGGAGAAGACTCTTGAGAGTCCCTTGGACTACAAGGAGATCCAACCCGTCCATTCTGAAGGAGATCAACCCTGGGATTTCTTTGGAAGGAATGATGCCTAAGCTGAAGCTCCAGTACTCTGGCCACCTTATGCAAAGCGTTGACTCATTGGAAAAGACTCTGATGCTGGGAGGGATTGGGGGCAGGAGGAGAAGGGGACAACAGAGGATGAGATGGCTGGATGGCATCACTGACTCGATGGACATGAATCTGAGTGAACTCCGGGAGTTGGTGATGGACAGGGAGGCCTGGTGTGCTGCGATTCATGGGTTCGCAGAGTCAGACATGACTGAGTGACTGAACTGAACTGGACATGCACTCGTAAAGTAATGCTCAAAATTCTCCAAGCCAGGCTTCTAGAGTATATGAACTCTGAACTTCCAGATGTTCAAACTGGTTTTAGAAAAGACAGAGGAACTAGAGATCAAATTGCCAACATCCATCTGATCACAAAAAAGCAAGAAAGTTACAGAAAAACATGTACCTCTTCTTTTTGACTATTCCAAATCCTTTCACTATGTGGATCACAATTAACTGTTGAAAAGTCTTAAAGAGATGGGAATACTTTACCACCTGACCTGCCTCCTGAAAAATCTATATGCAGGTCAAGAAGCAACAGTTAGAATCGGACATGGAACAACATACTGGTTCCAAATCGGAAGCGTATGTCATGGCTATATATTATCACCCTGCTTATCTAACTTATATGCAGAGTACATCATGGGAAATGCTGGGCTGGATGAAGCGCAAGCTGGAATCAAGATTGCCAGAAGAAATATCAATAACCTCAAATACACATATGATACCACCATTATGGCAGAAAGCAAAGAAGAACTAAATAGCCTCTTGATGAATGTGAAAGAGAAGAGTGGAAAATTTGCCTTAAAACTCAACATTCAGGAAACTACAATCATGGCATCCGGTCACAGCTGTTCATGACAAACAGATGCAGAAACAATGGGAACAGTGACAACTTTATTTTGTGGGGCTTCAAAATCATTGCAGATGGTGACTGCAGCCATGAAATTAAAAGAATCTTGCTCCTTGGAGAAAAGCTGTGACCAGTCTAAAGAGCATAGTTAAAATCAGAGACATTACTTGCCAAAAAAGTTCCATCTAGGCAAAGCTATAGTTTCTCCAGTAGTCATGTGTGGATGTGAAAGTTGGACCATAAAGAAAGCTAAGTGCTAAAGAATTGAAGTTTTTGAACTGTAGTGTTGGAGAAGAGTCTTTTTTTTTTTTTTAAATTTACAATACTGTATTGGTTTTGCCATATGTCAACACGAATCCTTGGACTGCAAGGAGATGCATCCAGTCAATCCTAAAGGAAATCAGTCCTGAATATTCATTGGAAGGTCTGAGGCTGAAGCTTCAGTATTTTGGCTACCTGATGTGAAAAACTGACTCATTTGAAAAGACCCTTATGCTGGGAAAGATTGAAGGCAGGGAGAGAAGGGGACGACACATGATGAGATGGTTGGATGACATCACCAACTGGATGGACATACATTTTAGCTAGCTCCAAGAGTGTATGATGGACAGGGAAACCTGGCGTGCTGCAGTCAACGGGGTCACAAAGAGTAGGACATGGCTGAGAGATTGAACTAACAAACTAATAGGTGTTAAAACAAATAACTGCAAAGAGAGTATATTAAACTCAGTTTCTTTATAATAATAACAATATGAAAAGAAATAAACATAGATTTCAAATTTCTATCACATTAAGTATAGTTGAAGAGAATGAGAAGAAAACCACACCACATGTGTTCTTAATGTGATGTTCTAAGGCTCACTTACACTTCACACATACATAAAATATGTCACATGCTGACCACCATAATTCCCACAAAATGATATTTGTGAATGTACATGTTAAACTTTTGTTAGCATTATTACTAAATTATAATTTCAGTTCAGTTCAGTCACTCAGTTGTGTCCGACTCTTTGTGACCCCATGAATCACAGCACGCCAGGCCTCCCTGTTCATCACCAACTCCCGGAGTTCACTCAGACTCACGTCCATCGAGTCAGTGATGCCATCCAGCCATCTCATCCTCTGTCGTCCCCTTCTCCTCCTGCCCCCAATCCCTCCCAGCATCAGAGTCTTTTCCAATGAGTCAACTCTTCACATGAGGTGGCCAAAGTACTGGAGTTTCAGCTTTAGCATCATTCCTCCTAAAGAGGTCCCAGGGCTGATCTTCAGAATGGACTACTTGCAAGGCAAAAAAAAAAAAAAAAAAAAGGTTAAGTAAATTAATGTTTGTAAAAATTTACCTAGGAATAGATATGTGAACCAGATTACATCATTTGTGGATTATGATCAATTATTCTATATCATTTTTATAAAATTATTAATAATTTAATTTCAAACAATTTGACATTGAATTCTTAATTACTTTGGCAAAAATGCACGACTGAACACAACTTTTTACCATATCTTGGCAACTAGAGAAAATTGTCTTGCAGAGGAAAGCCCTAAAATTTTCAAAGTCATTTGTGCACTTGCAATATGGCCATTTTCCCCATGGTAGTGCATAACTGCTTGAAGGTATTGAAATTAATACCAAAAGCAGTTAATTCTGTGGAGTGGAATAGCTTTATTGTACTTCTTTCTAGTATTTAGTTGGCAGTTGAATGTTGAGTTTCAGGTTTTCTTAGGTTTTATATTTAAGTATATCAGTTTATCGACTAGTCAGTTTACATGCAATCTTCTATTAATATATATGTTCTTCTGTACTTTAGTCACTTCACTTATATATCACTGAGGCTTACCAAGTGTCTGGTTACTTCTTTGTGGATATTTAAGTTATATTAATTTTTTAAAAATAATGTTATAAAACAATGAGTGATAACATAGCAGGAATTGGGCACTGAATCTAGACTTCAGGTTATGAGTCCTGGAGCAACAAATGATGTTCTACAAATACATTCTATAAATTCTACAAATAATATTTTTCTTTTTTTTGCTTTAGTTTCCTTATCTCTAAAGAGAAGCTACTTTGACAATAGAACTGCATGCATTAAACATCTGAAAATGCATTGCATATATAAATACTCAATATGTATTTTTTTAATTGAAAAACTAAAGCTGCTTCTAAACATCTATATCCTTTTGCATGAATTATTTTTATCATTATTATTGGTACTATTTTAATGACTATGTAAAAACCATACGCTTTAACTTCTCTTTTGTAAAGCATAGAGTTTTTTCATTCCTCAATACTTTGTTTTCCATTTATTGCATTGTATTCTCAAAACAGTTCTAAATTTCTTACATATTCTTTGATATGAACAATAAATAAAGTATTAAAAGGATTATGACTCTGAAAGAAAGCACTTGGGGATACTTTTTGGAATCTGTACTGGTTTTGAAGCTTATTTATTTTTGTGGAATTTTTATTTATATTGACAGGGGGATTTCAGTGACAGGTATGAAGGAGGAACATTTTATATTTTAGTCACAGCTGGGAGGTAGTATTAAATAATATTTATTTCCTAAAAATTGTGAGGAGAGATGTTATATCTTCAACAGTATCTCTAAAATTTGTCATTGTTTTAATATGATACAAACAAAACAGATTTTTCAGCTTTGTCCTTAGGCATCTGTCTGCTCACTTGAAGGACACCAATTATATTTGTATATATCACCTATTTTAATGACATCACTAAGGAGTCCACGGTGGCTCAGTGGTAAAGAATCCTCCTGCCAAAGAAGGAAATGCAGGTTGAATCCTGGGTGGGGAAAATATGCTAGAGAAGGAAATGGTAATCCACTCCATTATTCTTGCCTGGGAAATCCCATGGACAGAGGAGCCTGCCAGGCTAGAGTCCATGAGATTGCAAAGAGTTGGACATGACTGAGTGACTAAACAATTAACAGCAAGAAAGAGTCCATATACTTTCGGAAAAATTTCCAGAGTATTAACAATTACTGTAAATAGTAGCTATATCAATTATTTACATCTCCAAAGTAGGTTTTAACAAATTCATTTTTTCTATGTGTAGCTATATTGTATATCTAAACCCTAAGAACTAGTTTAAAAGATTATCTTCATTTGTATGGCTTTGTTTAGCTATAATAACACAATCTAATAGTGTGTTAAATGAAAATCATAGGGAGTGGTAAGGAAGTTAATAAGGAGAGATATTTTTCCTCTATATTCTTGACTGATGAATCTTTGAAGATATACAAAGATTGATAGATAGCTCTGTATGTCTATGTGTAATACTAAAGCATAACATGAATTAGGAAAAATGTGAGATGATAAATGCATTGCTCCTTTTTGATTGGTAGATTTTGATATCCTAAAGAAGAGTTCCCAGAATAGATGTAAAAGAAAACTGCAAAATGTGTGTACAACACAAATAGGTATATCTCTATTATATCTCGGTCCTCTAGAAGTAGACCGAACTGTGATGAATCTTTTGGAATTGTTTTCTTGACAGTTACATCAAGATTAGTATTTCTCATACTCCTTTTCTAACTTCTGGAAGAACCAGTTCTCTCTTTGAGGATCAGGATATCAGATACATCGCTTAGAGATTAACATTAAAATACAAATACAACAGTAACTTATCTATCCAATCTTATTTATTTTCATGTCACTTCCCCCCTCTTTCTTCTCCACTCCTCCCCTATTCATCATACTGTGTCAAAACACACATCTACACACATCTACAATGTCTACAATGTCCCTAAAACCTCACATAGTTCCACAACTTGTTTTTTTAATTAAGTTTAACCCCTTGCCAGGGCTTCCCTGGTAGCTCAGACGGTAAATTGTCTGCCTACAACGCGGGAGATCTGGGTTCGATCCCTGGGTCGGGAAGATCCCTTGGAGAAAGAAATGGCAACCCACTCCAGTATTCATGCCTGGAAAATCTCATGGACCAAGGAGCCTGGTGGGCTACAGTCCATCGGGTTGCAAAGAGTCAGACACGACTGAGCAACTTTACTTCCTTGCCAGGAAATACTTTAGCCCCAATTTGATATATCTTGTGTTCATCTTGTCTTAAAATAAAATAATGGTTAATTTATATCTCAAAATATCTGTGGTCTGGATTATAGCTATATTTATCTAATCATTTGAAAAATAATAATGTCTGTTAAAAAAAAAAACAAATCTAAGACTCTACAGACTATAGTGTTTAGATAACACTCTTTAGAGTAAAGAATTTATGATGGAGTGAAAAATTCTCCAGATTTAAGAGGTATTAATAATATGTATGCTTAGAAACATTCTCCTTAATTACTCCTCCAGAAGTGCCTTTGCCCAGGACCTTCTCAGAGTGACCTCTTCTTCATACAGTACACATGATGTTTTTGAAACAGAACATCTGTGTTACTTAAAACAACAACAAAACTGTAATGATGCCAGAACTAGCAGGCATTATTTATTATATGAACAGATTCCTGCCCAATTGCAGAAGAATAAACTCTGGAAATTCAGTGTGTGTAGTTAATCTATAGTCTGAAATACATTCTAACAGAGATGGCTATAAGAGAACACAGACGGAGTAAAAATTGAGCTAATCACTTTGAGTTAAATAAATGAGAACTAAGATTATTTTACTAAGAATGTGAAAGATCCTCCCACAATGAGTAAACATTATTCCATTATTCCATACCCAAAGACAGTTTTATATCAGAAAAATAAACAAGAAGAAGTATTGTGTTATATTGTTAAAGATAGTCTTATTACATAAAATGTGTTTGTTAAAATAGAGGATATTATTAGCCAGTTGGTTAAGGAAAAATATCATGGTAAAAATAATCTTCATGCACTGCTTGCACATTGGCACTTTGAATACAACCTTGACAGCAATTTTCAGTTGACGAGATACACTCTATAACATACAAACCAAATTTAATGTTAAAGTCTTCTGTGGCTCTTTAAGTTAAAGGTTGTATAGAAATGGTAGTATATGGAGATCAACAAGATATACTCGCCTAGATAAACTGTTCAAAATGTCCGTGCGTGTCATGACTGAAGTAACCATGAGCTTCTTTAAGTACCAGAAATATAATAATCCAATAGCATTTGTTTTAAAATAATGTGAAAGATTAATATTCATATTTATTGCATAAAATCACTTTTAAGAACTCCAACATGCCTAATTTGCATCAGATACTTCTTGATGCATACTTCCTTTTATTGAGAAATCTCTTTACTTTTTGTTTCTTTATGCTCTAAGCTACTATCATCACTCAGCTAAACCTTTTAAAACAAGAAGAGAATTCTTTAGGTCATCTCTACTGTGTTGCTTTTCAAAGGAAGCACGTAAAGAGGACAAGTGTTTTCACTGAATGATTATTTGTATATTAAGTATATCTTTCACACCAGGCACTTGCATACATATTACATAACATCGTTTGAGAAGCTAAATGAGTCTAATTTTATTATTTCATTAGGAATCTCTCATTGGCACCTCAGGGACTTAGCTTATCAAAAAATAATTTTTAAATTATAACAAGTAAATTTGAATGCTTAAAAATGAGCTGTCAACTTGATTAAAATAAAAAAAATATACAAGAAGTTTTACTTTCCACGTCTCTATTAGATAAACAGTTTTCACTTAACAGTGACTTTAAATTCTGAATAAAGCATCAAATAATATTTTGAATTATTTTGGCTCAACTATAAGTTTCCAAGCATAATTTATAAAATTATTAGGTTTCATACTTTGTAGACTGAAAAAGAAGAGCAGATGGTGATAATATGAGCCAAACATTATTTAAAGGTGGCTTTTTGCATAATTGTGATTTTTGAGTTTCTTGGAAATAAAGCAGTATGATCACATTGCATTCAATTTTAATATTTTTTCATTAATTCATTAAATTCAAGCAATTTACAGTATGCTAAACACACAAACATTATTGTTGCATTAAAAAAAAAGATTACTTAAAGCAATATGATACCAGAGGAAATGAAATAGAGTAGCCTAAATGTGTCTGCTTTAACATAAATTTAGGCTTTATTGTTCTCAATGAAATTAAACACACATTATAATTAATGAATATTAATGACAAATATAAGCATCATACCACCGTCAAATTATTCGGTGAAAAAAAACAATGAATCATTCATGCTTAATTACTCTTTTTTACAGCTTTATTAAGGTATAAATACACAAAACTACACGTATTTAACAAATACAACTTGATGAGTTTGGACATATGCATATACCCATGATACCATGCTCAATTACTCTTAAGGACTCTGTATATGCAAATTATGAGTTTTACAAGCAAAAATTGAAGGTCAAAAATTTCTCTACATGTAACAAACAACAAATAATGCAAAAATCCAGCCCTGAGTATAACCATTAGCTATTTTATCAGTAACTGATGAACTAGGAAGATTATAATAATAATGCAATGAAGGCAAATTAATTTTTCTGTATTGGTGTTGGGTGTTCCTCAATAGGCAAACAATCAGATTGAACCTTTTTTTTTTCATCTTTCACATAATTCTATAATTTTCCATTTAAAAATAAAGTTTAAATGAACATATTTAAGGTAAGAAGCTGAATAAAACTGAAAAGATGAATGATAAGTGTTATCAGGGCAAAGAAACAGAACATGTTGTGTTTGTTTTAGCGTGTGGCTGTTGTAAACTTCAAACTGGGATATGTTCTGAGTGTCACTATCATATAAGCATTAAATCAGTGCCACTTGCAAAATGCATGAAAATATGACAGTTTGAATTTATAATGTTTATGGAAGAAATCATTTTTAATGTATACTATAAAACTTGAAATACTCAGGAGCTGAGTGAATAAGTCTGTTGCTACTTACAATTTTCATCTATTAGTCTCATTAATTTTCTTTTAATATGGTCTTTTTCAGCTACCGTTGCAAACTCTCAAGTTGAACTGTTGTATTATAATGGTACTATATGCCACTAGTGTGGTTATGATCTTTATTTATATAAAAACCAAATATTTAGTTAAAAATATATTTATTTTTACCCCAAACCCATGACTTGACATTTAAATATTACTGTCACCCTGCTTATTTATAATAACTTATATGCAAGTACATCATGAGAAATGCCAGGTTGGAGGAATCACATGCTGGAATCAAAATTGCCAAGAGAAATATCAACAGCTTCAGATTTGCAGATAATACCGCCCTAAAGGTAGAAAATGAAGAGGAAGAGGAACTAAAGAACCTCTGAGGAGGGTGAAAGAAGAGAGTAAAAAAGCTGGGTTAAAACTCAGCATCCAAAATCTAAGACCACAGCATCTGATCCCATCACTTCATGGCAACTAGAAGGGAAAAAAGTGGAAGCACTGACATTTTATTTTCTTGAGCTCCAAAATCACTGTGGATGGTGACAAGCAACAATGAAATCAAAAGATGCTTGCTCCTATAAAGAAAAGCTATGACAAAGCTAGATAGCATAATATAATGCAGGGACATTACTTTGCTGACAAACATCTATATGGTCAAATCTATGGTTTTTCCAATAGTTATGTATGGACATGAGAGTTGGACCATAAAGAACGCTAAATGCCAAGGAATTGATTCTTTCAAATTGTGGTGCAGGAGAAGACTCTTGGGGATCCCTTGGACAGCAAAGAGATCAAACCAGTCAATTCTAAAGCAAATCAACCCTGAATATTCATCAGAAAGACTGAGGCTGAAGCTGAAGTTCATATACTTTGGCCTTCTGATGAAAATAATTGACTCATTGGAAAACACCCTGATGCTGGCAAAGACTGAAGGCAAAAGGAGAAGGGGGCTGCTGAGGAAGACATGGTTTGATAGCATCATTGAATCATTGGACATGAATTTAAGCAAACTCCAGGAGATACAGAAGGACAGGGAAGCCTAGTATGCTGCAGTTCAGGGGGTCACAAAGAGTTGAACACAACTTAGAGACTGAATAATAAGTACATGGTCAGTACAATCAGTGGTCCTGGAACGTAAATGAAACCTCAGAGCAAGTTGTATTTTGTTTCTCTGTTGAATTCAGAATAAAAACTATATACATTTAATTATGGGAACATAAAGAATGATATATTTCTTACACACTTAAATTTGTAACTGAAATAAGTATCTGCTACTCTTGTATACATTAGATTTAAATAAGTAAAGATACTGCATATCTAATTTGTAGATGTTTGTTATCAAGTAAATATACTACAGACACAATTAATCAAATTCTGACTCCCTGAATTTTACTAATAGATTAAATTAACATTTATTTACATATGAATTGTAGTGAAACTTATAGTCTATCCTAATATTGACTTGGATCCTTAAAAACACACAACTGGATTATCTGAGCTGTGCACTTACCTCTGATCTTGAAATGCTCTCATTCCAAAGTGTATGTGTGGATTTATTCTGTAAACTATGGTGCTACCAGGTTGTTGTTGCTGCTGCTGCTGCTGCTAAGTCACTTCAGTCTTGTCCGACTCTGTGTGACCCGACAGACAGCAGCCCACCAGGCTTCCCCATCCCAGGGATTCTCCAGGCAAGAACACTGGAGTGGGTTGCCATTTCCTTCTCCAATGCATGAAAGTGAAAAGTGAAAGTGAATTCTCTCAGTCGTGTCTGACTCTCAGTGACCCCATGGACTGCAGCCTACCAGGCTCCTCCATCCATGGGATTTTCCAGGCAAAAGTACTGGAGTGGGTGGCCATTGCCTTCTCCAGTACCAGGTTACTGGTTATCATAATAATTCATTCAGAAAAGCAATATTTTAAAATGTTATCGGGCTCAAGTCAATTTTCAGTTCAGTTCAGTAGCTCAGTCATGCCTGGCTCTTTGTGACCCTACGGACTGCAGCACTCCAGGCTTCCCTGTCCATCACCAACTCTTGGAGCTTGTTCAAACTCATGTCCATCAAATCAGTGATGCCATCCGACCATCTCATCCTTTATCATCTCCTTCTCCTCCTTCCTTTGATCTTTCCCAGCATCAGGGTCTTTTCCAATAAGTCAATTCTTCTCACGTGGCCAAGTCAATTTTAGAGCCCTCCAAGAATGAGATGGATAAAAAGAAGTGACCCTAGTCTGTCATAAGCTTTACCACTACTGAATAAGTCACAGCAAATGATAAATAGGATAAAAATTATTAAGAGCTTAAAAATTAGCTTATTTTGATTTATCTCAGTTGACATAGATGACAGAAATAAATGTCCATATCTATAGTCATTTGAGTATGTAAATTGTCCTTCATTTGTAAATATTTTATCATACCTGTTGGCTAAAGTGTAATTTTATATATAACCTAATAAATACAAATATTTAATAATGTAATGATTACCAATTTTCATAATCTTATAATTGTTTCCATGCAATTAATCATTGTTGTATTTATATTCTCAGTGTTCATTTCTAGTAGTAATTTTACCTATTGAAAGAATAATATTGCACCTGTTTTCAGATTTACTGAAGTGTGTTTCATAGTATTATTAACCTGCCTTTCACCTAGGTCTGTTCATTCATATTTAATCCTTATTTAAATCCTTAATTAATATTTTAAATAAAACCATACCATTGATCTAATTTAACATACTAGATAATAAAAATGATAGAAAAGTTTTACTTTATGCAAAACAAAGTTTTACTTTATGCAAAAATGAGATATTTGTTTAGTATGGAGATTCTTCAAAATACCAAAAAAACTGCCATATAGTCTAATAATTCCACTCCTGGGTACACACTCCAGAAAAATAAAAACACTAATTAGAAAAGATACATGCACCTCAATGTACGTTGAAGTGTTATTTATAGTAATTTACAAAAAAGACAAATATGGAAGAAGCCCAAGTGACTATCAATAGAATAGTGAAAATATAGATATGGCATATATATATATATATATATATATATATATATATGTATTAATAGTGCTCAGTGTCTCAGTCGTGTCCCACTCTTTGTGACTCAATGGACTTTAACCCACCAGGCTCCTCCATCCGCGGGATTCTCCAGGCAAGAATACTGGAGGGAGTTGCCATTTCCTTCTCAAGGGGATCTTCCTGACCCAGAGATCGAACCCAGGTCTCCTGCATGGCAGGAAGACGCTTTAACCTCTGAGCCACCAGGGAAGCCCCTGTATATATGTTCAGTTCAGTTCAGTTGTACAACCACAACCGGCTCTTTGCAACTCCATGAATCTCAGCACACCAGGCCTCCCTGGCCATTACCAAACCTCAGAGTTCACCCAAACTCATGTGCATCGAGTCTGTGATGCCATCCAGCCATATCATCCTCTGTCATCCCCTTCTCCTTCTGCTCCCAATCCTTCCCAGCCTCAGGGTCTTTTCCAATGAGTCAACTCTTCACATGAGGTGGCCAAAGTATTGGAGTTTCAGCCTCAGCATCAGTCCTTCCAATGAACATCCAGGACTGATCTCCTTTAGGATGGACCGGTTGGATCTCCTTGCAGTTCAAGGGACCCTCAAGAGTCTTCTCCAACACCACAGTTCAAAAGCATCAATTCTTTGGCACTCAGCCTTCTTCACAGTCCAACTCTCACATCCATACATGACCAGAGGAAAAACCATAGCCTTAACTTGACTTGTTGTTTCATGTCCAGATCTAACTGTTGCTTCTTGACCTGCCTATAGATTTCTCAAGAGGCAGGTCAGGTGGTCTGGTATTCCCATCTCTTTCAGAATTTTCTGCAGTGTATTGTGATCCACACAGCCAAAGGCTTTGGCATAGTCAATCAAGCAGAAATCGATGTTTTTCTGGAACTCTCTTGCTTTTTCCATGATCCAGCAGATGTCGGCAATTTGATCTCTGATTCCTCTGCCCTTTCTAAAACCAGATGGAACATCTGGAAGTTCACGGTTCACGTATTGCTGAAGCCTGACTTGGAGAATTTTGAACATTACTTTACTAGCGTGTGAGATGAGTGTAATTGTGCAGTAGTTTAAGAATTCTTGGCATTGCCTTTCTTTGGGGTTGTTATGAAAACTGACCTTTTCCAGTCCTGTGGCCACTGCTGAGTTTTCCAAATTTGCTGGCATATTGAGTGCAATACTTTCACAGCATCATCTTTCAGGATTTGAAATAACTCAGCTGAAACTCCATCACCTCCACTAGCTTTGTTCGTAGTGATGCATTTACTATGTCATAAAAAAAGAATGAGTTTCTACCATTTGAAACAACATGAATAGACTTGTAGGGTACTATTCTTAGTGAAATAAATCAGACAGAGAAAGACACATACAGAATGCTATTGCTCACGTGCGGAATATGAAAAAAAAAAATAACAAAACTGAAAGAGACTCACAGATATAGAGAACAAATTAGTGGATATCAGCCAGAAGAGAAAAGGGAGAAGGGCAAGACAGGGTTACTGGCTTAGAAAATGCCAACTACTATGTACAGGATAAACAAAGTACACAGATACATTGTAGAGTGAATGTATATAGCCAATATTTTATGATAACTTTGAATAGAGCACAAATTATAAAAGTGTTGAATCAATTTAGACAAATCATTATCCCAGTATTTATGAATATAATATTTATGTGTTACACTTTATCCATTTTATTTAAAATGGATAGTTGTTTCTCATAGCAATAATAATATGAGGGAAAGCAATATGAATGTCTACATGCTTTCTCCATTTTTACCTTGTCCCTCTACACCCTCCTGGCTAACACCTGCCTATAACAATTTCTCTGGGGTAAGGAAATACTTTTGTTCATTTATACATAAAAGAAGCATTGTCTAATAAGGAAGATGTTTGAAAATGCCAGTCACCAAGGACTTTTGTTTAATATTCTGTAGTATTTTTTCTGCTTTGCAAATATTTATTCATGAATTTTTGTAACTAAAATATTTTGTTTATATATTTCTCTTAATTCTCTCTCTAATCAAGTTTCTTCTAAACTATAAATTCAGGCCTCTTTAAATAGCCTTAATTGAAAGGATCCTCAACTTATTGTTGTACATAATATGATTTTTGATAAACAGAAAATACAACTGAAAACATACATGCTTGCAGCTAGTTATGCATCAAAGATGCAATTAATTGATATAGCTCATTAATTGTAGATTGATACAATCAAGATATTTTGTTACATATGTGTTTTGAGGTGGATAAAGACATCATTCTGAATTCAAACAATGTACTGGCTAATTATTTAAATTATTTATATTAAAAAGAAGACTTTCATTTTGAAATAATATTAGATTTTAAAGCCTCAATAGATACTACTGATTCTATTCAGTTATTTACTTATAATGAGTGTTTGTTAATTATATTTTGAATAATCAGAATACATACAAATATTTCACTTGGAATAATAGTTAAGCAGAGCAATGCCATCGAAAGATGTTCTTGTCATAATCCCTCAAACTTGTGAATATGTTACTTCCCATGGGAAAAATGGACTTTACAGATGTAATTAAGTCAAGAATCTTGAAAGGAGAAAAGTATCCTAGTATGAAAGAGGAAGGCAGAAAGTTCAGAGTCTTAGTGTACATGTCATCAAAGAAGCAGAGGTTAGTGAGATAAGCTTTAAAGATGGAGAGAGGGACCATGAGCCAAGGAATTCAGGCAGCCTCTAAAACCTGAAAATGTAAAAGAGGTGAATTTCCCCCTAGAGTCTCCAGAAACAATTCAGCCTTGCTGTTTGTACTGGAAAGTACCTCTATTCTACATCTGTAAGATAATAAATTTGTGTTGTTCTGAGACACTAAGTTTGTGATAACACTAAGTTTGTGATACTGTTTGTGGAGGAAGAGTAAACTAAAACAACATCCTTATTGACATTGTAGTGGGTCAGCATTTCAAAAGTGTTCCCTCTTATTTATCAAAATTTTTGGCCTCCCTGCTTTTCTCTAAGACAAAACTCTTAATATTCCCTCCCACTTCAGTGCCTACTCCAGAGTTCTGTTGTGTTTTGGCCATGAAATATACTCTACTGTGTCTTCTTAGCTATCTCTTGCCACATTTGAGATGTTAACGTAATTACTTTCACAGATAAAATATACTGTCTTACAAACAAGACTTAATTTGCTATTTTTCCCAGAAGCCTTTAGAGTTTTATTTCCCTCACTAAATTTATTCATATGGCTTCCCTTCAAAATCTATCCCAGTAGTTTAAGCCATCTCTATTAATTTTAAGAGGACCCTTCCTTTGAGGGTCCATTAACTGCTGTTAACTCTTTAGTACAGTAGCTGATGCAATAACAAATACAAATTTTCTTTTACATGTGAACTGAAATCAGTTTAAGCTAATTATTATATGTATATAAAGTAGTAAAGAATGAAATTCTCTCTCTTTATACAATAAACATATTTGCAGAAATGCTTCCAATAGCTTTTCATGTATTATCCTAGCAGTTGATTAAAATAATAACATGAGTATATTTATTCAATAACTATTTGACATGCTCTGGCAACTCTGTAGCCATGAAATGAAAAGACACTTACTTCTTGAAAGGAAATCTGTGACCAACCTAGACAACATATTAAAAAATAGAGATATTACCTTACTGATAAAGGTCTGTATACTCAAAGCTATTGCTTTTCCAGTATCATGTACTGTTGTGAAAGTTTGACCATAAAGAAGGCCAAGCACCAAGTAATTAATTGATTCTTTCTAACTGGGGTGCTGGAGGAGATACTTGAGAGTTCCTTGAATAACAAATAGATCAAATTGGTCAATCTAAAGGAAATCAATCCTAAATATTCATTACAAGGACTATTGCTGAATCTGAAGCTCTACTATTTTGGCTACCTGATGTGAAGACCTGACTCATTGGAAAAGACCCTGATGATGGGAAATAATGAAGGCAAAAGAAGGGGCTGGCAGAAGATGAGATGGATAGATAGCATCACTGACTCAATGGATATGAATTTGAGTAAACTTCCAGAACTAGTGGAGGATAGAGTCCATATATGGACTATAAGGAATCTCAAAGAGTCAGACATAACTTAGCAACTGGACAACAACCATTATCAGGTAAAAATTATCTCCCTAAAAATAAGAATAATTCCTTAGTTCTTGTTTTCTCAAAGTTCCTAAAGAATACATAGTGAAGTTTATCATAGGCTACATACCAACAGATTAAATGGGAACACAAACATAAAAATCCAGCTGTGTTCTAATTTGTCAGTCATTAAACAAAGATCATGGCATCCGGTTCCATCACTTCATGGGAAATAGATGGGGAAACAGTGGAAACAGTGTCAGATTTTATTTTTGGGGGGCTCCAAAATCACTGCAGATGGTGATTGCAACCATGAAATTAAAAGACGCTTACTCCTTGGAAGAAAAGTTATGACCAACCTAGATAGTATATTCAAAAGGAGAGACATTACTTTGCCGACTAAGTTCCATCTAGCTAAGGCTATGGTTTTTCCTGTGGTCATGTATGGATGTGAGAATTGGACTGTGAAGAAGGCTGAGCGCTGAAGAAGCGATGCTTTTGAACTTTGGTGTTGGAGAAGACTCTTGAGAGTCCCTTGGACAGCAAGGAGATCCAACCAGTCCATTCTAAAGGAGATCAGCCCTGGAATTTCTTTGGAAGGAATGATGCTGAAGCTGAAACTCCAGTACTTTGGCCACCTCATGCGAAGCGTAGACTCATTGGAAAAGACTCTGATGCTGGGAGGGATTGGGGGCAGGAGGAGAAGGGGACAACAGAGGATGAGATGTCTGGATGGCATCACTGACTCGATGGATGTGAGTCTGGGTGAACTCCAAGAGATGGTGATGAACAGGGAGGCCTGGCGTGCTGCAATTCATGGGGTCGCAAATAGTCGGACACGACTGAGTGACTGAACTGGACTGAACGAGATTTGAAAAAAAAAAAGTCTATTTTTCTCATTATTTTTATTAGATTGCAAATTACTGTTCATTTTCTTTAAATGTTATTTTGTTAGTGTACAAACCATTTACTACTCTTTTAAAATAAATAAATAGCTTTGTGTTTTCTCAGTTTTAATTTCTAATATAGTAGATATTGACCTATCAGTTCAGTTTAGTCCCTTAGTCGTGTCCAACTCTTTGCGACCCCATGAATCACAGCACACCAGCCCTCCTTGTCCATCACCAACTCCCAGAGTTCACTCAGATTCATGTCCATCGAGTCAGTGATGCCATCCAGCCCTCTCATCCTCTGTCGTTCCCTTCTCCTCCTGCCCCCAATCCCTCCCAGCATCAAAGTCTTTTCCAATGAGTTAACTATTCGCATGAGGTGGCCAAAGTGCTGGAGTTTCAGCTTCAGCATCATTCCCTCCAAAGAAATCCCAGGGTTGATCTCCTTTAGAATGGACTGGTTGGATCTCCTCGCTGTCCAAGGGACTCTCAAGAGTCTTCTCCAACACCACAGTTCAAATGCGTCAACTCTTCGGTACTCAGCCTTCTTCACAGTCCAACTCTCACATCCATATGTGACCACAGGAAGAACCATAGCCTTGATTAGACAGACCTTAGTAGGCAAAGTAATGTCTCTGCTTTTGAATATGCTATCTAGGTTGGTCATAACTTTTCTTCCAAGGAGTAAGCGTCTTTAATATATAACTCATCAAAATGGAAGTCCTTAGGAATGCTCAGTAATTTTTAAGAATTCATAGGGGCCCTGAGACCGAAGTTGTTGACACATGTCAAAGCATACACGTTACACCAATTGAATTAACCCTAGATGCACATGTCCCAGGCAATATTTAAAAAACACGGATACATAGGCTCCATCCACAAAACTTCAGTCATGCCTTGAATGCACTTATATTCAATTATATTTTTCTTGTTTGTGCAAAGCAGATGTGGTTGGTGGTGCTCCTAGTTGCTAACCATAATGAAAGCAGACAAACATGTTTTTGTGCATCTTCCATTTTCTTCACAGCCATGCAGAAAATAGTTACAGAAATATTCAAAATATAAAATGTGGGGTAGAAGAATTTGCAGGAAAAATTGAATATGGAAGAGGATACAGAGTTTAAACAATGATTCTGAGTGAGAATAACAACAAAATGATAATAACAACAAAAGTGATAAGAAAGTTAGAGGAAATAGAGAAGCATAACTGTATTCAGCACTTCTCCTCCTGAAATCATGGAGAAGACTGAATAATGACTTAATACATTTTTTATGGATAATGATTGGTAGACTGAATAAAATTTAACAAGATTCAGGATTCCTCTCTGGTAATTTCTGTGACGTTTATAAAATGGAAAAATCATGTTATCCATATTATTTTCTGAGGATTCATGACACTTGAAAATGAAATGCAAAAGTAAGCTTTAAAGTATAGTTGAATCTTGTATGCAGAAATAAAAAACTAAATAAATGAGCTAACCAAACAAGTATATATTTTGATTATTTATTATATCATATATATTATTAATTTATCCTGTTAGGTATAGCTACATATTAATTACCCTTTTAGAATGTTCTGGTAATATTTTTTTTTATGTCTGGGAACATTTTTATTTTTCTATTTTATTTTTCTTTTTTTAATATAAATTTATTTGTTTTAATTGGAGGTTAATTACTTTACAATATTGTATTGTTCTGATAATATTTATATTTAAGTTGCACTCACATTCTTCTCCTTAAAATAAAGTCAGATACTTTCCTAAAATAATATTTTGCTAAAAATTATTATCTGAATATCAAATACCATAACATCCCTCTCTGTTGGAAAACTTGAATTTCAGATGTGAATAAAAATAGAAAAGTGGTAAAACTCTCATACCTCTTGGTATTTTACTAGATTAACTTTAAGTTATAAGGGATATCTTAAAACACTAGGTCTTATTTTATGTGTCATTTTTACTATTATCAAAGTTAGTATTGTCAGTGCAAATTTATATTTGGGTACTATATCTTTTTTCATAATGGAGATCATGAAAAAATTAATATGAAAAATTATTTAAATTACTAGCCTATCTCTTCATAAAACATATATGTGCAATGTTTATATTTTTTTAACAGTCATTTAAAAATATTTGAGATAATGCTGAACTTAAAGATTTATAAAACTAGTAGAGAGTTCCTGTCAGTACTTCTTAGAGACTCTCTTTATTTTAAACATTAAAATTTGATGCTTTCAAACTGTCATGCTGAAGAAGACTTTTGAGAGTCCCCTGGACTGCAAGGACATCAAACCAGTGAGTCTTAAAGGAAATCAACCCTAAATATGCATTGGAAGGACAGATGCTGAAGCTGAAGCTCCAATACTTTGGCTACCTGATACAAAGAGCTGACACCCTGGAAAAGACCCTGATGCTGGGAAAGATTGAAGGCAGGAGGAGAAGAAAGTGGCAAAGGATGAGATGGTTGGAGGGCATCACCAAATAAATGGACATGAACTTGGGCAAACTACAGGAGATGGTGAAGGACTGGGAAGCCTGGCATGGTACAGTCCAAGGGGTTGCAAAGAGCCTAACATGACTCAGCAACTGAGCAACAGCAAAGCATCTATGAAATTTAAGAAATCATCCTTAATACAATATTATTGACTAAAATTATAACATTGAGATTTATCACATTTCTGCTAACATCTTTTAAGAAAAAAAAAACCACTTCATTGAAGTTTGATTGACATGTGAAAAACTGTATATATTGAATAGCTATAACTTCATGAGTTTGAAAATAAGTATATACCTGTGAAACCATCACCATTATCAAGTTCATAGCTGCTGCTGCTGCTGCTACTGCTGCTAAGTCACATCAGCCGTATCCAACTCTGTGCAACCCCATGGACGGAAGCCCACCAGGCTCCTCTGTCCCTAGGATTCTCCAGGCAAGAACACTGGAGTGGGTTGTTATTTCCTTCTCCAATGCATGAAAGGGAAATTTGAAAGTGAAGTTGCTCAGCTATCACCTCTCAAAGTTTCCTCCATCCCTGTTGTTACTATTATGTGTGAGTGGTGTGTGTGTGTGTGTATGTGTGTGTGTGTGTGTCTGTGTGTGTGTGTTTGAGAGAGAGAGAAAGAGAGAAAGAAAGAGAAAAGAACTGGTTCTGTTACCTCTAAAAAGAGTTTTCATCAAGTACACCTCTGTGAGTCTGCTTGTATTTCTCTAAGCCTGGTAATTTGGTTCCAAGTTTGAGAATCCTGAAGAGAGAAGCAGGGAAAGCTACCTTATCTTTTGGCATCATAAATCATATTTCATCACTTATGATGTCGTTCAATAAGAAGGTACATATATTCTGCCATTTGCTCATAAAGTAGCAAAGTTCTAAAAAGAACACACAAAACCAGAGATACTGTTATTTCTACATACCTTACCTTATTCCAGGAAGAATTTCAAGCAACATTTATAAAATTATACAAGACTGCAGAAACTAAATGGGAGACAATGAACCAGAAGAAGCAAAAGGGCTTCTCTGGTGTCTCAGTGGTAAAGAATCCACCAGCCACAGCAGGAGAGGAGAATTTGATCCCTGGGTCAGAAAGATCCCCTGGAGGAGGAAATGACAACATTCTCTCGTATTCTTGCTTAGAAATTTCCATGGATAGACGAGTCTAGAGGGCTACAGTCTGTGGGGTCACAAAGAGTCAGATACATGCCTGAGAATGCACGCAATGGAAGCAATACTTACACAACAAATAACCACAACATGGTCTTTTGTCAAATGAAACATTCTCATTAATGATTCTTCAGTTCAGTTCAGTCGTTCAGTCATGTCCAACTCTTTGTGACCCCATGATCTTAGAATATTTAAAATTATACCCTCTTTCTCTATAATTATTATATGCTTATCCTTATATTTTATACTCCTCACATGTCATATATTTATCTTCATTATTATCTATACTTCCTAGCAGAAAACAAGCTTCATAAGGAAATAGTTTCTGTTTGGTTGGTTCTTTATTTTATACGTGATTTGTAAATAGTGAGCCAGAACTACTTTTAACTGGATTAATTAACTCATGCATTTTGGCTACTACTTGTAAGCTTGAACTATATTTATAACAAAGAAATAAACTTTTTAATTACCGTTAGTTGCATTTTGAACTTTAACTTGCTTTTTATTTATAGACTAAAAGTTCAGCATATGTTTCTCTATGCTTTCAATTTCAAAACATTTTTTTCTATTTACAACAAAACTCAAAGAAATATTTTTTGTGCCTGCCAAAGAAGCTACTGTTTTCTCTAATGAATCCAGGTGTTTAGTTTAAGTGACTTTCATTAGACCACTCCTGGGATAATCATCAAATTGTCATCATCAAACATATTTTAATTCCAAAGATTTTAAATTTTTCTTGCAAGTTAAAATTGTATTTGTGATACTGGCTAAACTTTAAAATATATATTTTGTGATTTCTCTCTCATTAAACCTTTAAAATATATTCATATATTTATTCTTAACCATTTTGTAGACAGAAGAATGCTTAAATAATAAATGAAACTAGGCTTTGTGAAGATGCCAAATATTAAATGGAAACATTTCTACAGTGTTCTCATTTCAGTAGAAGGTTTGGCAAACGACTACCTATGGTACAATCCAGTCTGCCACCTGTTTTGTTAATGATGTTTTTCTGGCTCACAGCCAGACCATTAGTTTCTCTATTGTCTATGGCAGCTTTCTTTGAGTCATTGCAGTAAAGACACATGGCCTTCAATGTGCTAGTAGATGATGATGGTTAAACTATGAGAAACTGAAAGATGTAAAACTCTAGGACTACCCTGAAATTTCTAGAACATTAAAGACAGTTGTCACAAACCATATTTGCAAATCAATTCCTGAGAGAGGTCAACATGCTTTAACAGTAAAGCTTAGCGTCAGCATGAAGATTAAGATACATAATGAACCAAGAGTAGGTCTGAATGCTCTACCAACGTTGGAATATGCAAATACAGTAAAAAAAAAATAGATTGTAAGAGGAAAAAAAATAGGGAACTATCAAGCTGCTAATATATAGCCATTATTCTGTATCACATTTGGTATTTCCCAAGGAACATAAGCATGTGCTACTTAAATGTCTCTCCAACATCAACCCCAATATTTTTTTCAGTTTCTTAGGAAAGTATGCTAATGTTTAAAAGCATTACATGTCTAATAAAGAAGTCTACTGAATACTATGTTCATTCTCTTTTTTAAAAGATATTTTTAGCAGTCAGATTTACCATTGAAGAAAAAAAAAATCCTGTTAGTGTTTGCTAAAGCTAACTTATTTGGATGATTTTTTACTTATAATGGGAAAAAGAGGGAGACCTACAAAATGATGCAAAACAAAATTTGGAATCACTGTACAATTGACTTCAGTAAAGTATGCAGTATATAACCCCAGGGGAAAATAGAAGGGTGTGAGAGGCTCAGAGTATCAAAATATTACCCAATAAGCAGACTACCTTCACTTTATAACAATCACTATAAAATGTAATATCTTAAGCCAATGAGAGTCTTTTATTAACTCGAGGATCTACAATTTTGGCAGGAGTTACTGGGGAAAGTCAGCAACATGACATCTCTTGGGACAGTGATGGGATATAGAATTATTTGAACTCTCATGCTACCACATGTTGGGTGGTTTGATGTTAGGTCTTCATCAAGAATACTTACATGTGACTGTTTGGGTTTCTCAAAGCCTGGTGACTTGGTTCCAAAAGTGAGCATTCTGAGAGACAACCAGGAAAAGCTACCTTGTCTTTTAGCCTCTGAAGTCATGTTTTATCGCTTATGCCAAAGTTCAGTAGGAAGGTACATATGTTACGCCATTTGATAGAAAAGTAGCAAAGTTCTAAAGAGAACACAAGAAACTGGAGATATTGTAGTGACAATTTTTGGAAAATATAATCTGTCATATGAGGGTGAAGCATTATCTTAAATTGTATCCATATTACTATGTGTCCATAAATATTGTTGACATAATTAAATATGCTGAGCTCTCTAATGCATCTTGTAAAACATAATGCTTGAAAAAAAGAATAGGAAAAAAGAAAGCCATACAAGAGTACAGATCTAGGCATCAAATTAATTGCTTTTACTTAATGTTGGTATTCAATACAAAACAAACAAAAAAAGTCACTGAAAAATAAAATGACTCAGAGAGTTTAATTGCTGATTTTCATATACCTAGTAAATGGTTGTTACAAAGGTGAGAGAGATTGTTGAGTAGCAGGGGAAGGAATTATGATATATAAGTTATTTTTTACTTGGAGTGGGTACGCTCACTATTAGCAGATGGTTCCTTCACAAATAGCAGATGGTTCCTTCACAAAGGTGTGTCTCATGCTTCCCTAGTCTTCAATTCCCAGTGAAAAATCCTGCATGCCAAAGGTATTGCCTGACCAAGGTCACATAAGATCATCACTTGTACATTATCATGAGTGTTTTATAAAATGAACATAGGAGATGTGATGGGGCAACAACTGATGATGCTTGTTAATTTCTTGTATGAAATGGCAGTCACGGCGACCTCATGAACAAAATGAAGAAGAACAGGGGCTGGATTTATGGGAATTAACTATGGTACAATTTGATATACTCATGATTTGTAATATAGCTTGGAAATGAGGTTGGCCTAAGTAATAGCACATGCTTAGAATGTGAAGTACCAAGAATGTGTGGGATCAACCTAGTGTTAACTCACATCACCAGCTCCTCAGTTCCATCAGGAAAGAATGTGTCTGTCTTATTCCAGGTGCTCCAGTTAACTTTACCAGAAGCCTAGTCATGTATAACTAAATTTAATCAATCCATAATCTGCCATAAATCACAGGCTATCCTTTGTTTTCCATAGTAGTGTCCTGATCAAGTCCTTGAGCATATCTGAAATCTAGGGAATCTAGTATCACAAAGAATTAAAATAGAATGCTTTTCCAAGGAAACCAATAAGATCATGAAGAAATTTTCAAATAAACAGATTGCTAGAAAATAAAAATCGCACTGATTTGAGTAGGAAGGAGTGAAGGAAGATGTTTACTTTTATAAACATGAAAGTGAATTTTATTATCTATTTTTGGAGCTAACTTTTTTGATTATGCTGCATATTCTTAAATCAATATTATGTCCAGAATTATAAGACACACAAATTTGAGGAAGGGAGGTCTTTGCTCTTGTATAGTAAATTCTAAAAAAAAAAAAAATTTGAACTATTTCTCTGGACACACAAAAAAATTATATATCATCAACAGTACTTTTTTTTTTCTGGGAACACTGAAAGGGATATTTCTAGGTGTGAATATAAATTAAATATATATTGAGTTATAAATAGTTGGAATAACATAAAAGATGGCTAGATAAATGTAGGGAAACAGTATTACTGCAATGCTATGTTCTTGTTTGAATGATCTTTTACAGTTGAATCTTTTACAGTTGAAGTACAGTAAAATTGATGTATTGACAGACTGTTAACTCCATTTGTGCTCGGGGCAGTACATATTAAAGTATTTGTTCTACTTACTTTTCAATGTCATGCTCATTATCCTTTTTTAACTAAAAGGATATTTATGTATTTGTAAGAAGTTTTGTTTACCTAGGTTTATGAATTGCTAATTTTGATAGATAGGGAACTGAGAACTGATTCAATTGTGCAAGTATTCAGAATTTTTATTAGGGTGCCAGGTACAATAAACTGTATGCCTGTATTCTTTGATCTGTTTCTGAGGAGGAAATGGTTTAAAAAAAAATGGATGTCACTAAATATTTCACTTTATCTCCATGGATCTCAGTGAAATCAAATCATGTAATAAAGTTTGAAACTTCATCTAGCAGCATAATATGCTCCTGTCACCTTTTATTAACATGACAAGGTTTAAACCATAATTCACTTGTGCAGGTTTGTTTCTCATTATTCATAGCTATTCTTTTGTCCTTAAGGTTTCTATCTCAGAAATGATATTCAAAATTTAGGACAGTATGTAAAGCTCTGACAATTGCACCAAGAATGTATTTTGTTTGTGGTTGAATAATTTATATTTATATGAAAATATTTTCCATTTCTTTCAAGTGCTGATTTTTGAACATATATATTTACATGTATATGTATTAATTCATGTATATTTGACATCTGGAAACAAAGTCAAATGACATTATTTAACACTGCTATTTATTTTACCTTAGAATAACAAGTATTAAAAATATAAACTTATTATAATAATGACAATTTCATAGTCATTTTAAATGCTATATTTTAAATTTCCCCAAGAATATCCAAGATAGTTAGGTTCTTGGTTCAAACTATTTGGCCATTAGCACACACATTTCCATGAAAAAATCCAATAAATGAAATTTCCTAAATAAAATAAATAAATCAGTTATTGTTTTTATTAAGAAAATAAAATGATCTCACTGGAATGACAACTTGATCATAAATTTCATTTAAAATTTAAATATAAATAAAATATGTTAAAGAAAACCATGTAAAAAGAAACAGTAAGGTGTGTTCAATCTTGACATACAAAAATTATTTTAAAAGCTCAGATATTAAAACCATGTAATAATACCATATGACTAAATTGTTGAACAATGAAATAAAATTTAGGAAGCATGAGAAATAGACTTAAATGTGTATAGAAACCTGGAAGACAATATTTCATCCCATATCAGTGGTCAGCAATGTAGAAAGTTCTAAATATTTTATAAAAATTCTATTAGAAATAAGAAGTCAGTTAGTAATGCCATACAAGATTAATATATCTTTTATAAAAAACTATGACTAAAGTTTTTTTTCAACCTTCCTTTCTAATATTTATAACCTGTAATCATTTTTCTCATGTAACAGCTAAGGTCTTCATTTCAATGTGGTATAAAATCAGTAAGAATAGATATCTTTGTTTTGTTCCTAAGCTCAAGAGATATCATTCAGTCTTTTTTTTGTGTGTGTGTGTGTGTTAAAAATAATCTTAGTTTTTAATATTTTTTAATTTTCCTTTTTTATATTGAAAAAGTTCCCTTCTTTTCTAATATACCAATAATTGAGAGTTTCAAATTTCACATAATTTTTATGCATTCTGTTAAAAGCCTTTTTATATTATTAATTACCACAAATAATTATTGAATGCAAATCCTGTATTGCTTGAATGAACAACACTTAATCACAACATTTTTAATCTTTATATTTACAGCGTTCAGTACCAGCTCTGTAATTTGTGGCACCTAGTGCAAAATGATAACATTGGACCTCTCATTCAAAAAAGCAGGAAAAGCCCCCCTTTCAAGGATCTAAATTATATAGCTGTTCCCTTTCTTCTGCCTCTCTTTTAATATAAGTATTATAGTGCTCTTTTCTTTAACACTTAAAGCTGTGTTTTACTTAAAGAAAAGCTAATCTTTTAAATTATTATTTTTTTTTAGTTTTTTTTTATTTTTTAAATTTTAAAATCTTTAATTCTTACATGCGTTCCCAAACATGAACCCCCCTCCCACCTCCCTCCCCATAACATCTCTCTGGGTCATCCCCATGCACCAGCCCCAAGCATGCCGTATCCTGCGTCAGACATAGACTGGCGATTCAATTCTTACATGATAGTATACATGTTAGAATGACTATGATCATTTATACTTACATTGTGCAGTCAGTTTTAAATATATATATATATATATATATATATATATATGAGCATGCATGAAATCATTAAAATTACAAACATTCTGTTTTGTGACTCATATTTGTATATGCATTTCATTCTTAGGAAAAAAAATGGAAACACTGTACAAGCCTAACTCAACTATGGCTTATTTCAACTTTTGATATTACACATACTACCAAAACACTCTACTTTTGCTTACCAATGGGCATGAGTGGACTTGAAAAGAGAAGAAACTATGGGTTGTTTTATTTTTTCCTTTACTTTTATGTAATGATATTCAGCATTGGGCTTCTCTGGTGGTTCAGACAGTGAGGAATCTGCCTGCAATGTGGGAGACCCAAGTTTCCATCTCTGGGTTGGGAAGATCCCCTGGAAAAGGGAATGGCTGCCCACTCAGTATACCTGGAGTATGCCTGGAGAATTCCATGGACAGAGGAGCCTGCCAGGCTATACAGCCCATGGGGTCAGATATGATTGAGCAACTAACACTTTCACTTTCATTTAGCCTTAGCGGCTAATCAGTACAAAAGATTGCACCTAGAAAGTTTAGTCTCTAGAAACTACAGGTGACGTAGATTATCAGTCATAGTTATTGATGAAATGAGCACAGAATCCCCATGGCCCCCCAGTGCAATGTAGTTCAGCAAGACTCAAAGTGAACACAGGGTATGCTACCATAACATGTATAATTTGTATTTGCTTTGACTCTCACTAAACTACCATGCATTGTAGATTTCCCAGAATCCTGTGCTCATCAGGTATATGAATAGGACATCAAAGAACTTGGACATGTGTACTGTGTGTATTTACTCTACTTGCTTGCATGTAAAACGGTCTTCTTATTTTCTGGCAAAACAAAATTTCAAAGATGAAATTATTAAGAATTTTTAAGATTGACATCAGAACATTGAACAAAACAGAGGCCAGAAAAACACTGGGTTTTGAGCAACTTCAGGAGTCATAGGCCCATAAAGCTGGCTCAATTACATGTATTACATTTAATTCCTGTCTTGCAAGGAATATTACATTAAAAAGAGAAAACAAACATTTAAATACTTTGTTACTATAAGCACAATTTTAAAACAAAATATAAATGTATCTTATTCTAGTTATGTTTCTTCAGTAACATAATATATATTTTTAATGCATTTTATGACTGTGTGTAGATCAAAACAATCAATATCAGAGCACTTTACCTGCCTCCTGAGAAACCTGTATGTAGGTCAAGAAGCAATGGTTAGAACTGGACATGAAACAATGGACTGGATCAAAATTGAGAAATGAGTGTGTCAAGGCAGTATATTTTCACCCTGCTTATTTAACTTGTATGCAGATTGCATCACTCTAAATGCTGGGCTGGATGAAGCACAAGTTGGAATCAAGATTGCCAGGAGAAATAACAACAGCCTTAGATATGCAGATAATACCACCCTTAGGGCATAAAGCTAAGAGGAACTAAAGAGCCTCTTGATGAAAGTGAAAACAGAGAGTGAAAAAGTTGCCTGAACACTAAACATTCAATAAAATAAGACCAGGATATCCAGTCCCTTCATGGCAAGTAGATGGGAAAGCATGGAAACTGTCAAGAGAGTTTATTTTCTGGGGCTCCTAAATCACTGCAGATGGTTACTGCAGCCATGAAATTAAAAGGCACTTACTCCTTGGAAAGAAAGTTATGACCACCCTAGATAGCATATAAAAAGCAGAGACTTACTTTGCTGACAAAAGTCTGTATGTTCAAAGCTATGGTTTTTCCAACAGTCTTGTGTGGATGTGATAGTTGGACCATAAAGAAGTTCAGTTCAGTTCAGTTCAGTTGCTCAGTCGTGTCTGACTCTTTGCAACCCCATGAACTGCAGCACCCCAGGCCTCTCTGTCCATCACCAACTGCCAGAGTCTACCCAAACCCATGTCCATTGAGTCGGTGATGCCATCCAAACTTCTCATCCTCTGTCATCTCCTTCTCCTCTTGCCCTCAATCTTTCCCAGCATCAGGGTCTTTTCAAATGTGTCAGCTCTTCACATCAGGTGGCCAAAGTATTGGAATTTCAGATTAAACATCAGTCCTTCCAGTGAATGCCCAGGACTGATCGGCTTTAAGATGGACTAGTTGGATCTCCATTCAGCCCAGGGGATTCTCAAGAGTCATCAACATCACATTCAAACGCATCAATTCTTTGACAGTCAGCTTTCTTTATAGTCCAACTCTCACATCCATACATGACTATTGGAAAAACCACAGCCCTGACTAGACAGACCTTTGTGGACAAAGTAATGTCTCTACTTTTTAATATGCTGTCTAGATTGGTCATAAATTTCCTTCCAAGGAGTTAGCATCTTTTAATTTCATGATGGCAATCACCATCTTCAGTGATTTTAGAGCCCCCCTCCCCCAAAATAAAGTCAGCCACTGTTTCCACTGTATCCCCATCTATTTGCCATGCAGTGATGGGACCAGATGCCATGATCTTAGCATTCTAAATATTGAGCTTTAAGCCGAAGTTTTCACTGTCCTCTTTCAATTTCATCAAGAGGCTCTTTAGTTTTTCTTCACTTTCTGCCATAGGGTGGTGTTATCTGCATATCTGAGGTTATTGATAATTATTCTGGCAATCTTGATTCCAGCTTGTGCTTCCTCCAGCCCAGCGTTTCTCATGATGTACTCTACGTATAAGTTAAACAAGCAGGGTGACAATATACAGCCTTGACGTACTCCTTTTCCTATTTGGAACCAGTATGTTGTTCCATGTCCAGTTCTAACTGTTGCTTCCTGACCTGCATACAGGTTTCTCAGCAGGCAGGTCAGGTGGTCTGGTATTCCCATCTCTTTTGAAATTTTCCGCAGTTTATTGTGATCCACACAGTCAAAGGCTTTGGCATAGTCAATAAAGCAGAAATAGATGCTTTTCTGTAACTCTCTTGCTTTTTCCATAATCCAGCAGATGTTGGCAATTTGATCTCTGGTTCCTCTGCCTTTTCTAAAACCAGTTTGAACATCTGGAAGTTCATAGTTCACATATTGCTGAAGCCTGGCTTGGAGAATTTTGAGCATTACTTTACTAGCATGTGAGATGAGTGCAATTGTGTAGTAGTTTGAACATTCTTTGTCATTGCCTTTCTTTGGGATTAGAATGAAAACTGACTTTTTCCAGTCCTGTGGCTACTGCTGAGTTCTCCAAATTTGTTGGCATATTGAATGCAGCACTTTCACAGCATCATCTGTTAGCATTTGAAATAGCTCAACTGGAATTCCATCACCTCCACTAGCTTTGTTCATAGTGATGCTTCCTAAGGCCCACTTGACTTCACATTCCAAGATATCTGGCTCTAGGTGAGTGTGAGTGATCATACCATCATGATTATCTGGGTCGTGAAGGTCTTTTTTGTACAGTTCTTCTGTGTATTCTTGCCACCTCTTCTTAATATCTTCTGCTTCTGTTAGGTCCATACCATTTCTGTCCTTATTGAGCCCATCTTTGCATGAAATGTTCCCTTGGTATCTCTAATTTTCTTGAAGAGATCTCTAGTCTTTCCCATTCTGTTGTTTTTCTCTATTTCTTTGCACTGATCACTGAGGAAGGCTTTCTTATCTCTCTTTGCTATTCTTTGGAACTCTGCATTCAGATGCTTGTATTTTTCCTTTTATCCTTTGCTTTTCACTTCTCTTCTTTTCACAGCTATTTGTAAGGCCTCCTCAGAGAGCCATTTTGATTTTTTTGCATTTCTTTTTCTTGGGGATGGTCTTGACTCCTATGTCCTGTACAATGTCACAAACCTCCATCCATAGTTTATTAGGCACTCTATCAGATCTAGTCCCTTAAATCTATTTCTCACTTCCACTGTATAGTCATAAGGGATTTAATATAGGTCATACCTGAATGGTCTAGTGGATTTCCACAAGAAGTCTGAGTGCCAAAGAATTATACTTTTGAACTGTGGTGATGGAGAAGATTCTTGAGAGTCTCCTGGAGATCAAGGAGATCAAACCAGTCAATGCTAAGGGAAATCAATGCTGAATATTCTTTGGAAGGCCTGATGCTGAAGCTGAAACTCCAATAATCTGGCCACCTGATGTGAAGAACTGACTCATTGGAAAAGACCCTGAGGCTGGTAAAGATTGAAGGCAGGCGGAGAAGGGGATTGTAGAGGATGAGAGAGTTGGGTGGCATCACTGACTCAATGGACACGATTTTGAGCACACTCCAGGATATAGTGGAGGACAGGGAAGACTGACTTTCTTCATAGGGTCGAAAATTATTGGACATGAATCAGGGACTGAACAACAACAATGCGTTTTACATTGTCTTTTCTCATTTGAACATCACCAGGGAATCACAGTCTTTTGCAGACTCAACATTTGCAATCAGCATTATTACAGCTTATAATATTGTTAAAAGTGACATTTTCAAATATTGCATAGAGAGTTACAAGGTATCTCTTTATACTACATATATCATTTATAGCACCCATGTATTAACAGCAGTGTTACCAGATCCAACACGGCATTTCCTTACATCCTAGGGCCATGAAAATCAGTTACATTCATGGTTTCTTAGAGGACAGTAGTAAGATGTAATAAAAATTCTGGTGATGAATAGAGAGTGAGTAGAAAGCAAGGACACTCTGATATTCTTCAGTCTCATATAATATGGACAGAGTTAGATGAAATGTTTTATAAAAGATGTGGATTCACATTGATTATTCCAATTATAGATGTAAATGTTATTGTAGTGACTTTTTTTTTTCCTCAGAGAATATGTTTCACCTATCATCAAAACTTTCTAAAATAATAATGTTCAAAGAGATACATTTTCAAAATTCCCAGACAGGGCAGATGATTAGCTTTTCATTTTCTTAATATTTAATGAAAAAACCTATAATTCTAACTTCTTCACTTCTTTTTATTACCTCTCCCAGAGTGTAGAAGGAGGCTTCCCAGATGGCACAGGGGTCAAGAATCTGCCTGCCAATGCATCAGACACAAGAGACATGAGTTTGAACCCTGGGTCAGGAAGATCCTCTGGAGGAGGAAATGACAAGCCACTCCAGTATTCTTGCCTGGAGAATTCCATGGACAGAGGAGCCTGGTGGGCTATGGTCCATGGGGTCGCATAGCATCAGACACGACTGAGCACACACACACACAAAGTGTAGAAAAACAGATCTTGCCTACAGTTTTTATTTTTATCCACTTATAATTTTATTTTTACATAATAGGCTATCTTCAATTTTCAAATATTATTCAAAATGTTTGTGTTCTGCTGTGACCTGAACTTGTAAATGAAAGTTTACAAATGAGTCCTTATTTACATTTAGTAACAAGTTTAAGTCCTTGCTTATGGCTCAGGCAGTAAAGAATCTGTCTGCAATACAAGAAACTGGGATTTAATTCCTGCATGGGGAAGATTCCCTGGAGAAAGTAATGGTGACCCTCTCCAGTATTCTTGCTTGGAAAATCCCATGGACTGAGGAGCCTGGCAGGCTACAAATCCATGGGGTCACAAAAAGTCAGACATGATTGAACAACTAATGCACTTTTTTTTTTTCTAATAGTACATAGTAATCTTATTCAGAGGACAGGCAAAATTACAAAGAACATTTTAACTTATTTCAATGCCAGATTGACTAAAAACCAATCTCTTACAATCCTATAGCCCTATGAGGAAATAATGGAGAAGGAAATGGCAACCCACATCAGTACTCTTGCCTGGAAAATTCCATGGACAGAGGGAGCCTGGTAGGCTCCAGTCCATAGGGTTGCAGAGAGTCGGGAACTTTACTTTCTTACTTTTCTTTCTTATGGGGAAATAAATCTTTTGATTATCATACAAAGAAAGAGAGGGATCCCTTTCTAACTCCTGACTTGATGACAAACATAACTTGAGTTCCTACGTGCTAAATCATTTCTGTCCTCTCCCACTCTTTATGACCTATAGACTGTAGCTTGCCAGGCTCGTCTGTTCATGGTGTTCTCCAGGTAAGAATACTGGAGTGGATAACCATGTCCTTCTCCAGGGGATCTTCCCGACCCAGAGATCCAACCCCCATCTCTTTTGTCTCCTGCATTGGCAGGTGGGCTTTTTCACACTAGTGCTACCTATAATTTAAAAACGTTCCACATAACCAGGCAGTTTGCCACTTTTCACTTTCTCCAGAGAGATCCTAGAGGTACTGCTGAATCTCTAACTCCTGTACAAAAGTAGATTTTCCTGGTCAGCAGCTTCAAAACTATCTTTTACTAAGCAGTCATTCATATTATCTTACAGCAGCTGTGATGTGGAAGTCCGCCAGAAATAGGGCAATAAAAAGGAAAGACAATTATCTAAAGAACCATAGCAACAATATGCACTTGTGACAAGAGGGAGGAAAATGACTGGATGCTTGTCTCAAACAAAGAGATAACATTGTAAATTCAAGGGAAGAAGTGGTAGTATATTGCTTTATATCTTATATATATGCACCATAAAGTGAAAATAGTGTGATACTAGGGAATGGAAATTTGTAAGAAGTCAGCTTTGAACATTTTAAGATAGCCTTTTAAAATTGGTGATATCTTCTACAAGGACAAGCCTTACATACTAGATATATATAAGAACAGAAGATTTAATCCCTTAGTAATATCATAATCCTGGAATAATGTCTTTCTACATTCCCACATTTGCATAATTAAGAGAGATGATCTTACCTAGGTGAACTGGATCTAAGTACGGTGGAGGAGATTGGCATTCTAATACCTCTCATTGGCAGGCATCTCTCTTAAAAAATATTTTGTTTTATATTGAAATACAGCTGATTAGCAATGTTGTGATAGTTTCAGGTGAACAGTGAAAGGGCTCAACTCTACACATATATGTATCCATTCTCCCCAAAGCTCCCCTCCCATCCAGGCTGCCACATAACTTTGAACAGAGTTCCCTGTACTATACAGTAGGTCTTTATTGATTATCCATTTTAAACATAGCAGTGCGTACATGTAGATCCCAAACTCCCTAACTATCCTTTCACCTCATCCTTCCCCTCCAGGTAGGCATCTCTCTTAATTTTGATAATTTACAGGCACTTCTTCTCCTTTAAAATTATTAGGAGTTTGTAGGGAAATTCTGAGAGGTTCTGTGAACATATGATCCCATTGTGGAAGATGTTATATTTTTCACAGATTGAAGAAACAATATCTCTTTTTCCACATGCTTTCTTTACACAGTGCCCTAGCCATTCTTTCTTCAAAAGGTACAGCTTTGAGAAACAAACTATGGTGATGGTGACACTGTGTGACTTTCAAAACCACATCATAAAAGATGACCCCCCCCCCCAAAAAAAAAAAAAAGATGACCCAGCTTTTCCCTGGTTTTCTGGAACATGTTCACTCAGAGTACTGAGCTACAATATAAGAAGCCATCTTGCTGTGAGGAATCCAAGCAAAAGGGAGACTATGTCTGGGGACTTTTTTTTTTTTTTTTTCATACACTGTAAGTATTCTCTATTTTGGATGAAAGTAAAAATCAATGCTTATTAAAAAAAAAATACTGAGATTTTCTGTAAAGGTAGTAACACAGAATTCAAGAGAAGGCTGCAAGTACAAGTAAAGGGACAGTGCCTACTAGGTCTTAAGAACTGGAACTATATTCCACAATCTTGTCTGGACAAAGTTACTAGAGTAAATATTCATGTATAGGTCTTTGTTTTTGTTGTTGTTCTAGCAGTATGGAATTCTAGAGATTGATTTAATTTTGAAAATGTGTGTATGTTACATTTGTAACTTTGTGTTAGTGCAGAGAAAAGTTGAGTGAAAGGAAGGGAAGGGAAGAGAGGAGGAAAAAGAAATAAAAAGGAAGAGAAGGAAGGAAAAAAATAAAAACCTAGTGATACAGGGAGATACAATCCCATACTATGTGCTCATTCAAAATTTGAAAACAAAGGAAGCTAATTCATTCTCAAAAACATCTGGATTTATCTTTAAAGAAATAAATTATTAAAATAAGATCCCCTAAATATAGAAAAAAAAATACATGGGAAATAGGACACTCATGTTTAGACACAATTAATCCAGGATGAAATTGCAAGTAGTAGACATACTTATTTAATTTCTAATTATGAGTAAATAGTATGCTAAGAATTTTTTAAAATAGAAATTATTAGTTAAAACCTGTTATCTATTTCCAGATATTTTTCTGTAAGGTTATGTATTAGATTCACCAAAACTGAATATTTTTTCCTTGATTTTCTTTTTATTTTGTATATATACTTTTATTTTTAATCCTGGTACTGTATTTGTTTGTATTGAATACTTTTATTCCTGTTTTTTTCTTGAAGGGATCAAGGAAAACTCTTTGACATGTCATAGTCATTTCATTGCCTCAAGGAAACAATTACATTACAATTTCAATTCAATGGCATTCTAAAATGCACTCATCACAAGTAATCTAATTTTTTATCTTTTTTTTTTTTCTTTTTTGTATTCTGCTGTAGTCTAGGGGGAAAAGAAAGAAGCTTGCTGTCTTTAAAAAATGTAGACAAATTTATGCCAAAAACAAACCAAACAGGAAAATTTGAGAAAGAAAAAGAAAAGTAGAACAACTTCTTCATTTAGGTTTTTCCAGTTCTGTTGGGATACAGTTGATATAAAACATCTATAAGGTTAAAGTGTAGAATGTCTTAATACACGTGTATTACAAATAATGACCAACACAGCAAACACTTCCATCATACCACATAATTACCATTTCTTTTTTGGTAATAACATTAAACATCTGCTCTCTTACCAAATTTCGAATATATACTACTTTTGTTTAGGGTAATCACCCTATTGTATATTGTGCGTGCTGAACCATGTCCAGCTGTTTGAGGCCTCATGAACTATAGCCTGCCAGGCTCCTCAGTCCATGGAATTTTCCAGGCAAGAATACTGGAATGGCTTGCCACTTCTTTCTTCAGGGGATCCCTCCGACCTAGTGACTGAACCCTTTGGCAGGCAGATTCTTTACCCCTGGTACTTCCTGGGAAATCCTGTTGTACATTAGATCCCCATAACTTATCTTCTAACTGGAAGATTGTGCCTTTGACCAAAATACTGTCTTTCCTCCTCTTCTCAGCCCCTGGTAATCACCATTCAACTCTTTGTTTCTGACTTTTGCTTTTTCAAAATACCAGACATAAATGATACCATACAGTATTTGTTTTGCTCTGACTTTTTCACTTATCCTAATGCCCTCAAGGCCCACTCAGATAGTCACCTGGTAGGATATACTTGTTTCGCATTGTTGACTGATATTTTATTGTATTTGTAAACCACAGTTTCTTTATCCATTTTTCCATTGATGGACACTTAGATTACCCATATCTTAGAAATGTGAATAATGCTGCAATGAACATGGGAGTGCAGATATCTCTTCAAGATCCGATTTTCATTTCCACTGCATATATAATCAGAAGTGGGATTGCTAGATAATATGGTAGATTTGTGTTTAACTTTTTGAGAAAACTGTCTACAGTTTTCCATAGCAGCTGTAATAGTTTACATTCCCATGAAAAATGCACAGAACATTCTTCATATTCTTACCAGCACTTGTTATTTCTTTCTTTCTTTTTTTTTTTTTTGAGAATAATTATTCTAACAGGTGTGAGGTGATATCTCATTATGGTTTTGATTTGCTTGTCCTTGATGGCTAGAAATGTTGAGCCCCTTTCATATACCTCTTGGTTATCTGCATATCTTCTTTGGGAAAATGTCTATATAGATTCTTTGCCTTGTAAGCATTTGTCCTTGTCTTTCTGACGACTTTTCCACAAAGAAATTTTTATTCTTGCTTTTGAGTGTCAGAATAAGGAGATCAAAATTCATTTCCTTCTAACTTGAATGTCAGAAATGGTAGACAATTTTCTTTAATCACCTGTTTCCATAATTATATAATTGTTTCATTCAAAAGATATTATCTGCTTACTTATATTTTAATATGCTTAAATTTTATAGTTTATATTTTATCACAAATTTTATTAAATTATGTTTAAAAAATTAAGGAAGTTATTAAAACTATAAACCCCAGTCCTTAATATTTTTATTAATATCTTTTAGAACCTTATAAATTTATTTAATCAGTATTTATGTTTCTGTAAATTTCAAATTCATATTTACTGAATAACTTGATATCCATAACTTCATAAATTATAGAACAAGTATTAATAATTCACTATAGTGACTTCCCTGGTAGCTCAGATGGTTAAGCGTCTGTCTACAATGTGGGAGACCTGGGTTCAATCCTTGGGTCAGGAAGATCCCCTGGAGAAGGAAATGGCAATCCACTCTAGTACTATTGCCTGGAAAATACTATGGATGGAGGAGCCTGGAAGGCTACAGTCCATGGGACTGCAAAGAGTCGGACATGACAGAGTGACTCCATATAGTCATATATATTATTTAAATTATGTTAAATATTTCTGTTTTATATAACATAAGATATTTTCTTTTTTAATTACAAATAAGAGTTATCTGCTTAGATTTTTCTACCCTAATAATTGCTTATTGATTTTCCCAAAACATTTTCATGTAAATATATATCTAATATATATCTAATATATGCATGTGCATATGTATATGCATATGTATTGACACTTAAAAATAAATGAAATACTCTATTATATCTTGTAATTTTGAATCTTTCTTCACCTTACAATCACTTTTCAGTATCATAGATAACTAATTTATTATCTTATTACAAAAAAGAGTCAGACACAACTGAGCAACTAAGCATATGTACAGAATTAAATTCCATTTAGAGTAGATTGGAAAAATAAATCACCAAATAAATCTCCATTCTGATAAACAACTAATTTGTCTCTAACTTTTTGTCCCCAAAAATTCTTTTTAGAAATTTATTTGAGTATTTCTATGAGCACCAAAGAACTGATGCTTTTGAACTGTGTTGGAGAAGATTCTTGAGAGTCCCTTGGACTGCAAGGAGATCCAACCAGCCCATTCTGAAGGAGATCAACCCTGGGATTTCCTTGGAAGGAATGATGCTAAAGCTGAAACTCCAGTACTTTGGCCACCTCATGTGAAGAATTGACTCATTGGAAAAGACTCTGATGCTGGGAGAGATTGGGAGCAGGAGGAGAAGGGGATGACAGAGGATGAGATGGCTGGATGGCATCGTGGACTTGATGGACGTGAGTCTGAGTGAACTCCAGGAGTTGGTTATGGACAGGGAGGCCTGGCATGCTGCGATTCATAGGGTCACCAAGAGTCAGACATGACTGAGTAACTGAATTGAACTGATGGGGTAAATTACTTTGCCAACAAAGGTCCCTCTAGTCAAGGCTATGGTCTTTCCAGTGGTCATGTATGGATGCCAGAGTTGGACTGTAAAGAAAGTTGAGTGCTGAAAAATTGATGCTTTTGAACTGTGGTGTTGGAGAAGACTCTTTTTTGTAAATATAAATTTATTTATTTTAATTGGAGTTAATTACTTTACAATATTGTATTGGTTTTGCCATACGTCAACATGAATCCGCCAGAGGTATACACGTATTCCCCATCCTGGATCCCCCTCCCTCCTCCCTTCCCATACCATTCTTCTGGGTCCTTTCAGTGCACCAGCCCCAAGCATCCAGTATCATGCATCAAACCTGGACTGGTGATTTGTTTCATATATGATATCATACATGTTTCCATGCCATTCTCCCAAATCATCCCACCCTCACTGCCGAGTCTGTGGGATAAGACTCTTGAGAGTCCCTTGGACTGCAAGAAGATACAACCAGTCCATTCTGAAGGAGATCAGCCCTGGGATTTCTTTGGCAGAAATGATGCTAAAGCTGAAACTTCAGTACTTTGGCCACCTCATGAGAAGAGTTGACTCATTGGAAAATACTCTGATGCTGGGAGGGATTGGGGGCAGGAGGAGAAGGGGACGACAGAAGATGAGATGGCTGGATGGCATTACTGACTTGATGGATGTTAGTCTGAGTGAACTCCGGGAGTTGGTGATGAACAGGGAGGCCTGGCGTGCTGAGATTCATGGGGTCGCAAAGAGTAGGACACGACTGAGCAACTGAACTGAACTGAACTGAACTGAACTGAACTGATGGGGTAAATTAATGAAATAGAATTACCAGATCAAAGTCTATATACATTGGGTTTCCCTGATAGTGCAGTTGGTAAAGAATCCACCTGCAATTCAGGAGACGCCAGTTAGATTCCTGGGTCAGGAAGATCCACTGGAGAAGGGATAGGCTACCCGCTCCAGTATTCTTGGACTTCCCTAGTGGCTCAGCTAGTAAAGAATCCTCCTGCAACGTGGGAGACCTAGGTTCAATTCCTGGGTTGGAAAGATCCCTTGGAGAAGGGAAAGGCTACCCACTCCAATATTCTGGCCTGGATAATTTCATTGACTCTATAGTCCATGTGGTTGCAGAGCCGGACACGACTGAATGGCTTTCACTTCACTGCAGTAATTCTGTTCACTTGTTTTGCACTAGATTTAAGAATGTCTGATTCTCAGAAATATTATGTTTTTCATAATGCAATGATAGGTCAAATATTATAAACTTTTAATCCTTCAAGCATATCTTGTGAAACAAAACAAAATCTATGACAGAATATTAAGTAAGATTCTTTGTCTTCTGGTGTTTCAACCGAAGACAGCTAGTTGAAAAAAGTGATGCCATGTGTCCCTGCCCTCTCCAGTTTTAATATAAGTAATTAAACTATTTATGAAGACTCTCCAAAGTGATTTAACCACCATTAAATCATTTTCAAACTCAATATAAAGGAATTGAGAAATCAATAAGTAAGTTATTTTCTTCAATATAGTTGTCAAGATCCTTCTGATAGTATAGCCTTATGTGAAGGGTGGAGTTTGCTTCCCACAATCATAAATACAGTGAAGAAGGTGTCTCTTGACCATTGACACTTGACTAGGTGATCACTATGACCAACTGACCACAGGAACGCATGACCACACTGCCACACCTACCACTGACTCCAGGGACATAAACTCTGAAACCTTACAACTGACAAGTTCCAAAGAAGAGTGGCTACCTGGAGCTAATGTAGAAGAGTAAGAGAGAGAGGACTGGATTGGGATCAGTCTTTTCATGCTTTTCAGCACAAGGATGCATGAGTTTTCCCAGTGACAAAGTGAATTTTTGGAAATTCATTGGATTGAGTAAATTTTAAAGGCAGCAAGTCACAATGGCTTGCCTGAAACTGCAAGATTACTGCTCAGAAGTCTCAATGGGATAAGCTGCTGGAAATGGGGTAAAGGAGTATTGACAATAGGAATTGCCATGTGCAGGAGATATATCAGTCTTGAGCACTGCCAGTGGTTGATCTCATAGATTTGAATCAACCATGGACTTCCCTGGTGGCTCAGAGTTTAAAGCATCTGCCTCCAATGAGGGAGACCCAGGTTTGATCCCTGGGTCGGGAAGATCACCTGCAGAAGGAAATGGTAACCCACTCCAATATTCTTGCCTGGAGAATCCCATGGACGGAGAAGCCTGGTAAGCTACAGTCCATGGTGTCTCAAAGATTCAGACACGACTGAGCGACTTCACCTTCATGAGCACCAAAAGCTTCATGGGTGACAGGACCAACCTTATACTCCCTGAAGCCAGAGCTGAAGTAAGCTGTCCTCCTCCACCCCTTTATCTCTCTCTTTTCTTTCAAAATAACTTTATCCTGGCCCCAAGACAAGATGCCATAAAAGCAATTATTGAGATCAGGAGAATATGGAATTTCAAAGAGAAAAAAAGCCAAATATAAATTCTACCTTCTGCACTATAGACTTCTCATTCATAGTGAGAATTATAAGATTTTGGAATCACTAATATATTACATTTTTAAATGATGCAACTAATTTATGTTTATAGCAGTTTTGTCTAATTTTGATGTATATTCCCAAATGTAATGGATGGATTAACAAGGGGAATATAAATTTGGCTGTTATAAAAAATTGGCAGGCATTTACAATGTGCTTAGATGTGTTCAAATTGTGGTGAACAGTGAAAATCACATGGTGCCACCAGCCATTTTCCCTTTCCAAGTAGGTCATATCCAATGATAGGATCTTATGGGGTATAAAGGCCTGAAGATTTCAGCTCAATACAGAAAAGGTTTCAAGGACAGTCTCAATTTAAAATTCCCTCCAGTAGTTGGCTGAAACTGTTGCCCTGCCACTACCTTGCAGTTGAACTACTCCTTTGGCTCATTTTTACCTCCCTCCACTTCATTACACAGATGTTGATGCTAAGAGTCCTGAACATATCATGCCAGCTAAATTGTGTCCAATAGTTTGCCAGCAGAAACACCCAACAGTCATGCAATAATTTGTTTAATGTTAAACCAATCTCTAATATGAGAATATTAATAGTCCCATTTTAAGATCAGGAAATGTGAAGTGCATATATTTTCAAATATATACATACACATATATAGTAAGGATGCAATAAACATATAAATTGAAGGCTTTCAAATAATTCAGAGACTCAATTTAAGAAATTTTAAAAGTATTCTAGTGAACAGACCTATGAAGAAAGACAGCACGTTTAGACTTTTTATTTTTTAAATCAAATCGATGGCTAGAGATCACTTCAAGAAAATTTGAGATACCAAGGGAATATTTCATGCAAAGGTGGGTACAATACAAGACAGAAATGGTATGGATCTAACAGAAGCAGAAGATATTAAGAAGAGGTGGCAAGAATACACAGAAGAATTATACGGAAAGATCTTAATGACTCAGATAACCACGATGATGTGATAACTCACCTAGAGCCAGATATCCTGCAGTGTGAAGTCAAGTGGGCCTTAGGAAGCATCACTACAAACAAAGCTAGTGGAGATGAGGGAATTCCAGCTGAGCTATTGCAAATCCTGAAAGATGATGCTGTGAAAGTGCTGTACTCAATAAGCCAGCAAATTTGGAAAACTCAGCAGTATCCACAGGACTGGAAAAGGTCAGTTTTCTATTCAATCCCAAAGAATGACAATGCCAACGAATGTTCAAACTATGGCACAATTGTATTCATTTCATATTAGCAAGATAACAATCAAAATCCTTCAACCTAGGGTTCAACATCTTTTGGATCATTGAAAAAGCAAGAGAATTCCAGAAAAACATCTACTTCTGCTTTATTGACTATGCTAATGCCTCTGACTGTGTGGATTACAACAAACTAGAAAATTCTGAAAGAGATAGGAAAATCAGACCACCTGACTGGCCTTCTGAGAAATCTGCATGCAGGTCAAGAAGCAACAGAGTTAGAATTGGACATGGAACAGCAGACTGGTTCAAAATTAGGAAAAGAATACACCAAGTCTTTAAATTGCCACCCTGCTTATTTAATGTATATGCAGGGCACATCATGCAAAATGCCAGGCTGGATGAAGCACAAACTGGAATCAAGATTGCCAAGAGAAATATCAACAACCTGAGATATGTAGATAAAATCACTCTTATGGAAGAAAGCAAAGAGGAGGTATTAAAAGATCTCTTGATGAAGGTGAAAGAGGAGAGTGAAAAAGCTGACTTAAAACTCAAGATTCAAAAAACTAAGATCATGGCATCTGGTCCTGTCACTTCATGGGAAATGGATGGGGAAAGAGTGGCAGGCCTTATTTTCATGGACTCCAAAAACACTACAGACGATAAATGCAGCCATGAAACAAAACAATGCTTGTGCCTTGGAAGAAAAGGTACAACAAACCTAGACAGTGCATTAAAAAGCAGAGACACTACTATGCTGGTAAAAATCTGTATAGTCAAATCTATAGTTTTTCCAGTAGTCATGTACAGATATGAGAGCTGGACTGTAAAGAAGACTGAGTGCTGAAGAATTGATTTTAAACAAGAGGTTCCATAAAATCCAGAAACCCCAGTGATTCAACACAACAAAAGACTATTTATTGATCTGCCAAAGTCTGCTGACTCTTTGGAGATTCATGGATCCAGTTCTTGTGTACTTCATAGCACCATCATGTAATGATGTGACTCCCAGCACACATTAGCATGGACATAGAAAGAAAAGTATAGCTCAGCTCAAGAGTTATAAATATCATTCTTTTCTGAAGCTCTTTAGGATGACTTAGTCTCTACCTAAATTCAAGCGGTCTGAGAAGCATAGCTCCCTGTGCTTCCTAAAAAGTGAGGCACACAGATATTGATGAACAATGATGATGTCTACAATCCTAAATCTAGATTAACCTTATATCTAAAATAGTATCCACTGTTACTCCTAGTATGAGTCAGGCAGTCACATTCCAGCCAATACAACACTAGCATTTGAATCAATTCAGTTCAGTCACTCAGTTGTGTCTGATACAACTGACACCCAACTGACACAACTGAGTTGAGACCCCATGGACTGCAGCACACCAGACCTCCCTGTCCATCATCAATTCCCGGAGTTTACTCAAACTCATGTCCATCGAGTCAGTGATGCCATCGGATTATCTCATCCTCTGTCATCCCTTTCTCCTGCCTTCAATCTTTCCCAGCATCAGGATCTTTTCCAATGAGTTATTTCTTTGTATTAGGTGGCCAAAGTATCGGAGCATCAGTCCTTCCAATGAATATTCATGACTGATTTCCTTTAGGATGGACAGGTTGCATCTCCTTGCTGTTCAAGAGACTCTCAAGAGTCTACAACACCACAGTTCAAAAGCACCAATCCTTCGGGACTTGACTTTCTTTATGGTCCAACTCTCACATCCATACATGACTACTGGAAAAATCAAAGCTTTGACTAGACGGAACTTTGCTGGCAAAGTAATATCTCTGCTTTTTACTACGCTGTCTAGATTTGGTCATAATTTTTCTTTCAAGGAGCATACATCTTTTAATGTCATCATTGCAGTCACTATCTGCAGTGATTTTGGACCCCCCCCCCCAAAAAAAAAATAAAATCTGCCACTATTTCCATTGTTTCCCAGTCTATTTCCATGAAGTGATGGGACCAGATGCCATGATCTTAGTTTTCTGAATGTTGAGTTTAATCCACCTTTTTCACTCTCCTCATTCAGTTTCATCAAGAGGCTCTTTAGTTCTCTGTTTTCTGCCATAAGTGGTGTTATCTGCATATCTGAGGTTATTGATATTTTCCGGGCAAACTTGATTTCAGCTTGTGCTTCATCCAGTCCAGCATTTCTCATGATGTACTTGGCATATAAGTTAAATAAGCTGGGTGACAATATACAGCCCTGACATACTCCTTTCCTGATTTGGAACCAGTCTGTTGTTCCATGTTCAGTTCTGTTTCTTCCTGACCTGCATACAAATTTCTCAGAAAAACTATACCAAAAAAAAAAAAAAACCATGATCCAGATAATCACAATGGTGTGATTACTCACCTAGAGCCAGACATCCAAGAATGTGAAGTCAAGTGGGCCTTAGGAAGCATCATTATGAACAAAGCTTGTGGAGGTGATGGAATTCCAGTTGAGCTATTTCAAATCCTAAAAGATGATGCTGTGAAAGTGCTGAACTCAATATGCCAGCAAATTGGAAACTAAGAGTGGCCACAGGACTGGAAAAGGTCACTTTTCATTCCAACCCCAAAGAAAGACAATGCCAAAGAATGCTCAAAGTACCACACAATGCACTCATCTCACATGCTAGCAAAGTATTGCTCAAAATTCTCCAAGCCAGACTTCAACAGTATGTGAACAGTGAACCTCCATATGTTTAAGCTGGATTTATAAAAGACAAGGGGACCAGAGATCAATTTACCAACATCTGTTGTATCATCAAAAAAGAGAGAGTTCCAGGCAAACATCTACTTGTGCTTTATTGACTTTGCCAAAGCCTTGATGTTGTGGATCACAACAAACTGTAGAAAATTATTAAAGAATACAAATGCATCATTCTATATTCTTAAGTTCTCACTAATTAAAATGTTGTTTCTGTAGCTGAAAATCCAGAACACTCACTATTATGGTTTACATTTTTCTTATCCATTGGTATTCTAGGTATGTTTTCTGGGTTTCTAGAATTGTTAGCTCTGATTGAAATTGTTGTAAAGAACAAGCCATTGTTTAATAGTGACAAACTTTATTTTCTTGGGCTCGAAAATCACTGCATATGGTGACTGTAGCCATGAAAGTAAAAGACACTTGCTCCTTGGAAGAAAAGCTATGACCAATACAGAGAGTATATTAAAAAGCAGAGATATACTTTGCCGACAAATGTCTGTCTAGTCAAAGCTATGGTTTGTCCAATAGTCATATCTGGATATGAGAGTTTGACTATAAAGAAAGCTGATCACCAAAGAATTGTTGCTTTTGAACTGTGGTGTTGGAAAATACTCTTGAGTGTCCCTTAGCTGCAAGGAGATCCAACCAGTCAATCCTAAAGGAAATCAGACTTGAATATTCATTGGAAGGACTGATGCTGAAGCTGAAGCTCTAATACTTTGGCCACCTGATGGGAAGAACTGACTCACTGGAAAAACCCCTAATGATGGGAAAGATTGAAGGCAGGGGGAGAAGGGGATGACAGGGGATAAGATGGTTGGATGGCATCACAGTCTCGAAGGACATGAGTTTGAGCAAGCTCCAGGAGTTGATGATGGATAGGGAAGCCTGGTGTGCTGAAGTCCATGGGGTTGCAAAGAGCTGGACATGACTGAGCAACTGAACTGAACTGAACTGAAAGTATAATTTCTATTGTGTAGATCTTATGAAGAATCTCTCCATATTGATTATTTATTAGTAGTCCTTGGAAAATCCCAGTTTCATGAAACTAAATAGAATATGTGTATAGTGAGTTCTCAATAGCTCTTTGCTTAAGAATTAAATATTACATTGTCTCTTGAAATTGCAGTTAAAATTGCAGAACATATGTTCCCCTTTCCAGAAACTGGTTTGTTTTTCAATCCTTTTATAACTGCAATTGTGCATCTCAACAATTAGAAGTAGTTACCATTTGGAATAATAAAACCTTTGATTACGCAATTTACAGAATTAAAGTGCTGATTTCAATGTAAGACTATAAACATATATCAACAATATCCAAAGTCAAGGCATTGAAATTATAGGAATAAAGAAATCCATTTAAAATATATACTGTCAGTTTTTCCTGTGTTTTCTTAAAAACATATTTCTTACTAAAGCTACTTCCCTTATAGCTCAGTTGGTAAAGAACCTGTATGCAATACTGGAGACTCCAGTTTGATTCCTGGATTTTTAAGATCTGCTGGAGAAGGGATAAGCTACCCACCCACTCCAGTATTCTTGGGCTTCCTTTGTGGCTCAGCAGGTAAAAAAATCCGCCTTCAATATGGGAGACCTGGGTTCAGTCTCTTGGTTGGAATGATCCCCTGAAGAAAGGAAAGGCTATCCTCTCCAGGATTCTGGCCTGGAGAATACGGACTATACAGTCCATTGGTTCACAAAGAGTCTGGCACGACTGAACAACTTTCTTCTTTTTTTAATATAAATTTATTTATTTTAATTGGAAGTTAATTACTTTACAATATTGTATTGGTTTTGCCATACATCAACATGAATCCTCCACAGGTATAAACGTGTTCCCCATCTTGAAACCCCTCCCTCCTCTCTCCCCATACCATCCTTCTGGGTCATCCCAGTGCACCTGAACAACTTTCACTTTCACTTTATTAAAGCTGCAAGGTTATAGGGGAAACAATCTCTATTTACATGATAATATTAATTATACATTTTATGCACCAAAATATTTGAAAATTGAAAGAACCCTACATTAAGAATCAAATATTAACAGCTGCTTTTTTTCTTTGATTTAAGCTCCACTTAATGTTCAGTGATTATCTAGAATAAATTTATTAAATTTATGTACCACAGACATAGGTTAAAATGACTGACTTATAAGATCACTTCTTATTTTAAACAGGTCAACTGTATAATTTCAACAGACCTTATGTCTAGCTTTATTTTAAGAGTCAGAGACCAAGTTGAAACTTTTCTTATGCGTCAGACAATGCCTTGGGCACATATGTTATATACCAGCAATTCTATTATTGACTCAGCTATAGATCATCTTGATTTGGCATGAAAAGGAACCACTTCATCTTTTCTGCTCCAGTTCCTTCAGTTGAGGATCAAAAAAAAAAAAAAATGTTTCTATCCAATTGTCTTATAGAGAAGACATTTATGTCATGCTGTTAGCTCTAATCACCTATAGAAAAAATTTGGCCAGCAGTGCATGGCTTCCTGTTTCCCAGCTGTGTTTTCCAACTTTTCCTTCTATTAAAGTACATTTGAGGTAAATTGTATACATAGCAGAAAACTTATGATGAAAAAAACTGATGTTAATATAATGGAGGTTACAAAGATATACCTGGACAAGATTAAGGAAGAGGATAGGTAGTAATGGATAATGATGTTATTGAAGCAAATGGCTAGGACAACAAAAAAAAGTCAGAGGCTAGACTGAGGTCCAAAGAAGAGTCTGATGGTAAACAGTAAATAAAACTCCAAAGTTTAAGTGCTTTTTAGATACTCCAGGAATATTAAAGAAATACTAAGCATATATGAATTTGTTTTCATTCAAAGTCATATATTACAAGATGCTATTATTACATTTGTGGGTCAAAATGTACATACTTTATGCACATTTTGAGTATCAAATTAACAATACCACTCAAAAATGGTGATATATACTTCCCCAAAGACTTCAACATTTATATTGACCCACATGTATTGATATTGAGGGCTTCCCTCATGGATCAGTGGTAAAGAATCCACCTGTAATGCAGGAGACATAGGAGATGTGGGTTCACTCACTGAATTAGTAAGATCCCCTGGAGGAGGAAATGGCAACCCATTGCAGTATCCTTGCCTGAAAAACCCCATGGACAGAGGAACCTGGCGGGCTACAATCCATGGAGTAGCTGAGAGTTGGACAGGACTGAGAGACTGAGCATGCATGCATTGATACTGATGTTCTGTTATTAAGGAAAGTCAGCACAAGTTTTAGGTTTTATTAAGCTTTTGAAGCATGATTTGCATCACTTTAAACCGCATTACTCCCTTTAGATGAGACCTAACCTAGGCTTCCCTGATAGTTCAGTTGGTAAAGAATCTGCCTGCAATGCAGAAGACACCAGTTTGATTCCTGGGTTGGAAAGATTCACTGGAGAAGGGAAAGGCTACCCACTCTGGTATCCTGGCCTGGAGAATTCCACGGACTGTATAGTCCATGGGGTCGCAAAGAGTAGGACACAACTGAATGACTTTCACTCGACTGTATGTACAATTAGCTATAAGGCAGTAGTTGCAACCTGGCCAGATATATATACTTCAGTGTCGCTATGGATGAATAGAAAATGGCAACCCACTTCAGTATTCATGGACAAAGGAGGCTGGTGGGCCACAGTCCATGTGGTCACAAAGAACTGGACATGACTGAGTGACTAGGCATCTAGGTATGCCACTAGGGAAATGCACTCCCACTGGGAAACAAAAATGTTATAAAGATAACTAATGAAAATACAAGGAAACATCAAATGTATTTTTTTTTTCTTGCCGCAAAGGAAGACAAGCTAGGATAGTAGAACAGGATATTTCAATGAGATGAAACAGGGCATTTACTACAACTGGGTACATGGTAAAGAAGGAAAAGATCTAAATTTCAATTCCAGGTGTCTGCACATCAAGTTTTTATGTCTCATAACATCTGGCTATCAATTACTACTCTAGCAGTAATTAAAATAGCAATAACTCAGTTTTCCCTTCCTAGTCTTTGTTGATACACACTGATATAAAGTGAATCCAAAGAGTAAGTCCTACTCACATGACAGCTCTTTAATTAGGTTATAATATATATGAATTGTCTACAAAAGGCACTAAGAAAATCAAATTTTATGCAATACTTTAAATATTGTAGGTGACACCAATGTACAATGGTACACATTTTCCCTAGATTCATTATTGTACTATACAGTATAACTTTGTTTTGAAAAAAATCATAAAATTATGAAATTTTGAGACCAAAAAGGAAGAATATTATAAAGAATATATATGTTTACCCAGTTCATTATTATTTTACCCATTTATACATGCACTTTATCATGTGCTCCTTCAATCTCTCTCTCACACTTCCACAAACATCCATGCACACACATACACACACGTACACACAAATGATTTTTGAACAATTTGAATATTGAAGACTTTGTGGCCCTCTTTAACTACAAGAAAATTTACACTAAAGTTATCAACCTCAGTACATTTACAAGTAATATTTTATCTAATTTATTAATACTTTCTGTCATATAATTCTATTTGACTCAATATTCTTTATAGCATTTTTCTTCAATTATTGACTTCAGCCTAAAAGTTTGTATTGCAAAGTGTCCTACAATGTATATGGAGATAAATGGAAGTTTGAAACTCAATGTAAAATACTCAAATGTTTGGATGTAGAAAGAACTTGTTCTTGCTTTTGTATAAAGTTTTCCAACAGCATTGGTGTTTGTGTAAGGACATTCAGGTGCATTGAATCTTAGCAGAATTTGAGGCAGAATTCAATGAAGTGGAATGTGATTAAATTCAACTCTATTATGTTTTACCCCTAATATCTATCAAGGATAACAGGAAAACAAACAGGAAAAATCAGGTAACATGATATCTAAATCTTGGATTCTTCCCAATGCTATACTTGTCTTCTCAACAAATGTGTTGATGAATCCTAGTATAAAATACATTCATATTAATTAATCCATTAATTTATTTAGCAAATATTCAATAAATATTTACTTTTTTTTTTAATTGACAGGCTGGGAAGAAACAGATGAGCTCACAGGAAAGCCCCCTGTTGAGAGTAATAGAAGATGAGATTAGAGAAGGCAGAAACCATATCATAAGGACGTTGTAAGTCTTGATTAGGAGTTTTAAATATATTATAAATATAATAATAGGTTATTAAAGGTTTGGGTCAGTACATTGACTTATATTTTAGAAGTATAATCTGGATATTGTTTTGAAAGTAGGTTATTGAGTTTTTGGTAGATTGATTGTAATGTTGACTCCAGTTTTCCAACTTTTCCACCACACTTTCCCAATTCCTGTATCATATCTACATTCCTTGGAATGTGTCTTTGCAACAACTCTCATCATTTCTGCTTCTCCATCTTTTAAATCTGTCTTGGACTAGCTACATTTTGGCCAGGAGATTGCGACAGGAATGTGGCATTTCAGATCTAAGTCTAAGTCTCAAAAGCATTGAACACTTCTGTTCTCTCACTTGGATCATCATGAAAAGATGCCCAGGCAAGGCGGTTGCATGAGAAGAAACATGAAACAGAGCCAGTAATCTGAGCTGAGGTTATCTTCCATTAGCCAAACAGAGTGACTTCCAGACATGTGAGTGTGTCTAAGCCAAGCCCAGGACTGCTCTGCCAATCCAAATCAAGACCATCAGAAACATCTAGCTCTTCCATAGAAATATGAGCAATAACAAACCATTCTTTCTGTAAGCCACCAGGTTAAGGAGTAGATTAGTTCTCATTAATAGCTCTGTTTTACAGGGAAACAGTATGTTCAAGGATAGCTAGAAATCTCTTATGGGAGTGGAGGTTAATGAGGATTTTGGCCTGGATAAATGGTCTAATACTAAAAATGGGGAAAATGATACATTTGGTATATATTTTGGGGAGAATTCAAGAGGACTACTAAATGGTTTGAATATGGATGGTGTCAAAGATTACTAAAGGTCATCCAAGACACCATTTCTATTTTTTTTCTTCAAAGAATAAACTCAGGTTTGGTATTTCTATAATCGATATTAGCTTTCAATGCTTTGCTGATGATCAGTTTTTAATATTTGATTTGAAAATATACTTTTATCTAAAATCTTTGACCCATGTTATATAAAGGGAAGACACATTTTTTACTCATTAATATAATTGTTGGCCTAACATTTGAGACAATTTGAATTATCCAAGGAAATAATTCTAGAAAAATACTGTTTAATAAAGGTCTACTTAGCAAAAAAGTATGTATTTTTTATTTTGTTTTAAATTTGGAATGCAAATTATTGTTTTATCTCTCAATTTATATTAGCTTTCAAAATAAAGTATTGAGAAATGTTTAAATGGATGTTTAAATAAAGATACTTTCTTATAGTTTCAATATGAAATGCTGTAGTGTTAAAGGCATATTGCAAGCAATAACCTACACAGTTTCAACTGCCTTTAAATATCAGGACTCTTACTTTTTAATGCTTTTTTGTATTAAGAAAGCACAATTACCATTTCATTTTTTTTTCTTAGTGATGAATGCAACCGGGGAAATTATTCTGTATGTAATTTTTTGTGTGTTGTTAAAGCTTTACAAATTGTCATTCATATAAAACACAAACTTTCACAAAGTATAATAAAACATGACTATGCTTTTTTCAATGCTTTGAAGAATAAAGATAAAGGATTTCAATTACCTATTTAATTATAAATTAATCATAACAATGATACAATATTTTACTTAATGTTTATGATGATAAATTTGATGTACTAACCTAACGGGAGTGTGGAATACCTAGGTATTTGGTTAAGCAGTATTTTGACTGGTTGTGAGAATATTTCTGGAGGAGATTTTTCTTGGTCAACTGAGAAAATCAGATTGTTCTCCCCAAAGTGGGCGAGTCTCATCCAAACCATTCAAGGCCTAAAATGAACAAAACCTGGAATGAGAGAATTTATTCTCTCTTCCTGTCTTTGAGCTGGCACATTGGTCATCTCTTACCTTCAGACCAGAATTTATATTATTCATTTTCTTGCTTTAAAGTCTTTGCACTCAAGTTTGAAGGATATAATTTCTTTCCTAGCTTAAGTAAGGGAAATCATGAATACCAGAAATGCCTTCACTCATTTATTCAGCAAAACAGACTGAAGGTCTGTTAGATGCCAGGCAATATTATATTTACTATGGATCAAAACATTCAGGGGAGAAAAAAAAAACTTTCTTTATGTTTTATTGAAGAAAGTGAGTTAAAAATAATTAGTAAAGTTGGTATGTTATATGGTCATATATATGTATACAATAGACAAACAGCAAAAGAAGGCATATTCTTTTGGGAATGTGGCAATTGAAAGAAAAACTTGGAGGAAGTACATAAATGAACAATGTACATATTGGGGAAAGGGTCCTTTAGATCAACAAAAGAGCAGAAATAAAGCCCTTAAAAGAAGCATATATCTGCAGTGCATCAGTTCAGTTCAGTCACTCAATAGTGTCTAACTCTTTGCAATTCCTGAATCACAGCACACCAGGCCTCCCTATCCATCACCTACTCCCAGAGTTTACCCAAACTCATGTCCATCGAGTTGGTGATGCCACCCAGTCATCTCATCCTCTGTCGTCCCCTTCTCCTCCTGCCCCCAATCCCTTCCAGCATCAGGGTCTTTTCCAATGAGTCAACTCTTCGCATGAGGTGGGCAAAGTATTGGAGTTTCAGCTTCAGCATCAGTCCTTCCAATGAACACCCAGGACTGATCTCCTTTAGGATGGACTGGTTGGACCTCCTTGCAGTCCAAGGGATTCTCAAAAGTCTTCTCCAACACCACAGTTCAAAACCATCAATTCTTTGGTGCTCAGCTTTCTTCACAGTCCAACTCTCGCATCCATACATGACCACTGGAAAAACCATAGCCTGACTAGATGGACATTTGTTGGCAAAGTAAGGTCTCTGCTTTTCAATATGCTATCTAGTTTGGTCATAACTTTCCTTCCAATGAGTAAGTGTCTTTTAATTTCATGGCTGCAATCACCACCTGCAGTGATTTTGGAGCCCCTCAAAATAAAGTCTGACACTGTTTCCACTGTTTCCCCATCTATTTCCCATGAAGTGAAGGAAGAACTATTACATAATGTATTATGTAGTATAGATTATTTTAAGATTTTGCTTTTTTCCATGAAAGGAACAGACTAGAAGATTTTGAGTAGTGATTAGCATAATCTGACCTCTGTATTAACAATATCCTTCTAGCTATTGGGTTAGCAATATATAAAAGGGAATACATGTAAAAGCAGGGAGACTGCCTATTACAGTCATCCAATAGTATAATGATAATGGCTTATATTTACCGTTAGTCAGTGGATGTGTAAGTAGTAGTTGTATTTTGAAAGTAAAAACAAGGGACTTTGTTGGTTGTGAAATACAATGGTGTGCGATTGTATTTCAATGATTTCAAATTTTCTATACTGGCAAGGTGAGCTTGCCATTTACTTTGATCAGAAAGACTTCAGAATGGTCAGGTTTTCCAAATAATATGACAAATTTTGGACATAATTTTGAGATGACTAAGAAGCTAACAGAAGACATAGAGAAGTTAATAGATATGTCATTTGGGAGCTTATGAGAGAGTTCTGAGTGGAACTTTGGAATATATATTTGGAATTTTTCTATGAGCACATGGTACACCAAGGCTATAAATTAGATGAGATTTCTACCTGTAATTCAGGTAGAAAAGATAAGTTTTAGAAATAAAACTTTTTTTTTCTAAAAAAAAATTGAGAAATAGTATTCTGAAATCTGTTTGTGTGTATATATATATATATATATATATATATGGAGGAAAAAGAAAAATAAGCAAATATGAGGAGGACTGAGAAATGACTAATATGTTTTGCAACAAGTAGAACATTAGAATGCTTACTAAGGGAATGCTGCGGGAGTAAAAGTCTATTTGGAATGGGTTCGAACTGTATAGGGTGAGGGAAAGTTGAGTATAGACAATGCTTTTTCAAGAAATTTAATTCTAAATAGAAGATAAAAAGTGTGCAGTATTGGAGGAGAAAGTGACATAAAGTTTAATGAGGTGACAGCTTTTCATTAAGAAATGGGACTGATTGAATAGATAAGGATAGAATTCACAGTCCAGGTATAGTGTGGGCAGTGGATAGATTTTATTTAACAAGAGGAAGGATTTTCCTTTGCCTGGGGCAAAGCCCATTCTTTCTAAGTTCAAGGAATATGGGAAGCTTTAAAGTAACTTGAAAAATGAAAGAAAATGGCACTTGGGAAATACAGTATATTTGCCAGGCGTCTGTCGTGATCCCTTTCAGGTATTAGGTGCTCCTGGAATCTACCATAATTTCTAGTCTCCTGTTTATCCCATTATCTCCCAGGAATGAGGAGAGCTGGTAGGGACTGGTGACACAGATGGTGAGGTGTTAGTCGCCTCAGTAGCATCCAATTTTTCATGACCCTTTGGACTGTAGCCCACCAGGCTCCTCTGTCCATGGAATTCTCCAAGCAAGAATATTGAAGTGGGTTGTTGCCATTTCCTTCTCCAGGGGATCTTTCCAGCTCAGGGATTGAACCCAAGTCTTCTGCATTGCAGGCAGATTTTTCACCACTGAGTCACCAGGGAAGCCTGGTGACATACACACAGCAATGCTTTCTGGGTTTTGGCTTTTTAGAATAGGATATAGTAAGAAGACTACACTTCGTTTGTACTGGGTTCTTTTCATTCTACCCGTTCCACACAGAGTGGAATGGGAATTGGAGGTGTTTTCCAATAGGAAGATTTAGTTAAGCTCCTTTCCCCACACTTTGTATGTGTTGTTTCAACTCACAGAAGCCAATTGGCACAAGGACTGGAGAATTTACCTGAAGAATATTTAAGGAAGAATCCTAAACAAGATCAAAATACAGGAAAGGTATCAAAAAATATTTCTTAGTTCATTTTTTTTATTAGCAGCAAATAATATATCTATGTGTTAGTCTTTTAAAAGGATACAAAGGAAGCCCTATTGTTTGTTTTTGGAGCGTAGTCTTGCATTCAGTCCAGAAAAAAGAAAAGGTGATGACATGATTTAGCCTAAATTAATACTGGCATTTTGATGCAAACCATCATCATAATAAAGGTAATTAGCTCCCCAGTCATTTTTTACCTCTCATACATTGTATTTGAAAGCCTTTTGGATATGGTGACTGCAAGTAGAAATAATTTTTGTCTTCATAGGCTTCTTGGAGAAACACCCTTTCAATATCCTCTCTTAGCGTTTTGACAGAAAACCAAATTTCAGTATCATGTGTGGTCAAATTTTATATACATTTTATTTGCCTCAGGGTCTTTTGTTAATTAATGATTTGATGATACTGAATTAGTCTCTTGTGCCCAGAACTCAAGTTTAGGTACAGATGTAAGAATCTTTTGGAGTAGCATTAACCATTTTATTTCCTCTTAATGACACCGTGATCTTAATTGAAAAATTTAGTGATTCTAAAAAATGTAGTGATTCCCCAATGTTCATTGCAGCACTGTTTATAATAGCCAGGACATGGAAGCAACCTAGATGCCCATCAGCAGACAAATGGATAAGAAAGCTGTGGTACATATACACAATGGAGCATTGCTGCTAAGTCACTTCAGTCATGTCCGACTCTGTGCGACCCCATAGACGACAGCCCACCAGGCTCCCCTGTCCATGGGATTCTCCAGGCAAGAACACTGGGGTGGGTTGCCATTTCCTTCTCCAATGCATGAAAGGGAAAAGTGAAAGTGAAGTCACTCAGTCCAGTCTGACTCTTAGTGACCCCATGTACTGCAGCCTACCAGGCTCCTCCATCCATGGGATTTTCCAGGCAAAAGGAGTGGAGTAGGGTGTCATTGCCTTCTCTGACAATGGAGTATTACTCAGCCATTAAAAATAATACATTTGAATCAGTTCTAATGAGGTGGATGGAACTGGAGCCGGTTATACAGAGTGAAGTAAGCCAGAAAGTAAAACACCAATACAGTATACTAACACATATATATGGAATTTAGAAAGATGGTGATGATAATCCTGTATGTGAGACAGCAAAAGAATGTATAGAACAGTCTTTTGGACTCGGTGGGAGAAGGAGAGGGTGGGATGATTTGGGAGAATGGCATTGAAACATGTATAATATCATGTAAGAAATGAATCACCAGTCTAGGTTCAATGCAGGATAAAGGATGCTTGGGGCTGGTGTACTGGGATAACCAAGAGAGATGATATAGGGAGGGAAGTGGGTGGGGGGTTCAGGATTGGGAACTCATGTACACCCGTGGTGGATTCATGTTGATGTATGGCAAAACCAATACAGTATTGTAAAGTAAAGATTTTTTTTTAAAGGAACAATAAAGAAACAATACACCATACAAAAAAGAAAAATTTAGTGATTCTAATCAAGAATAGGTTACTGAAGTAACAAGGGACTATATTGCTACTTAAGCCAGTTTTTAATTATTGCTTCTTATTTTTGATGATAGCCTTTTCTTTCTTTATCTTCATTTCTCAGCTTCATTTACCCTTGCTTATTTTGCTTACTTCATTATCCTTATGAATATTCAATTATAAATTGTATAACTCCATAAAATATTTTCTTAATGATTTCTTAGGAAAATTAACTGACACCTGCAATGTGCATATAGTGTGAATTTAAATTCACACCTTTGAAGTAAAATAGAAAAAAAAAAAGAGCAATTGTATTTTGATACTGTGCTACAACTTTTTTTTTTTTCCTGTAGAGAATTCATATAGAAGTGCAAGGACAACAAATTGTCAAGTTCAAACAAAATTTTATACCTTGAGGTAAAAACAAGAGGCACAACAAACAACACAGATCTTCTCAACAGAAGGTCTCCTGTTGCTCTTGTTATAGATGGTAATACTATGTGGTCCAAAAGTCCTATGAATTAATTACTTCCTTGACACATTGTTGGGAACCAATTGCCAGCCTTCTCACTTACAGAAAGCCTTTGAGGGTTGGGAAAATAAAAAGCATAGTACATTTTATCTTCATTTTTAATCTCTCAGACATCTCTAAAACAAAATTTGTTTTTAACTTACATTGTTTTACCTGGTACACTATGAAATTTAAGATTTTTTGGTGGCATTATATGTCTCCCAATTAAAAAACTTGACTATATTTCTGCTTAATTTCTGTCTTATAGCTAAAATCACAATCATATTTCTACATTTTTAAAATGAAATCTCAGTTTCAGTCCTGATTAAAACGTCATTACTTTTGTTCAAAGAATCACCAAAGTGTCACAGTTTCACTCCTAAGTTATTATGTTAACCATCATATTATATTGACTTCTATGATCAAAACTAGGTATACTATCATGTAAGAAAGGAATCACCAGTCTATGTCCGATGCAGGATACAGGATGCTTGGGGCTGGTGCACGGGGATCACCCAGAGAAATGTTATGGGGAGGGAGGTGGGTGGGGGGTTCATGTTTGGGAACGCATGTACACCCGTGGTGGATTCATGTCAATATATGGCAAAATCAATACAGTATTCTAAAATAAAATAAAATAAAAATAAAAACCTATTTCTATATTTTATTTTTATTATGGGTGTTATACTCGATCTTTGATTCCTATTGCCAACTCAAACTGGCAAATTTTCAGGCATTCTGAGTGACTTTGAGATCACATTAATCACTTATTTGAATTTCAACATTCACCCAAACAATGTCTGAATTCCAATATATTTTCACAGAAAAAGCTAAAATGATCTTATGGAAACCCAGCATAAGCAATGTTTTGTAACAGACAGTTTTTGAATAAGTGAGAATTAAGGGTACAAATATTCTGTATATATAATTTAGAGATGACTGGGGTAACATATTCAGAAAACATATAACTAGATCATATGGGATAGATTTCTTAAAAATAAAACCACCACACAGTCTAGTTACTCTGGATTAGTAAGGGACATTCCTATCTCATCTTCCTCATTGAGCACAAATTAATGAACCCATGACTTAGTGAGATTCTTGGTTTCTGCAATGTTATATGGTAAGAACATCACAGTACAAGAGGAAGAGCTTTGGCGGTCTTCTGTTTTCCACAGCTGGATTCAGGGCTTCAGTTCAAGAATCTCATGTGGTTATAGGGAAAGAAACTGAAAAGTTTGGAAGCATCTAAGAATGTATTACAAATAGTAGGGGTCTTTTACACACAATTAGCTACAGTGGTTCCTTAAATCTATGTGTCTTCAAGTTACTTCTGTTGAGATTCCACTGTTCACAAAACATTAGATATCATTAGTTTAACACATTTATAGAACAGAGAGAAAGCTAGAGGCAGAGCTTGGAGTTGAGTTCACTCCCTGCAACACATATCACTTATGTTTTCTTCGAGTTTCCCTGGTGGCTCAGATGCAAAGGATACAACTGCAGTGCAGGAGACCTGGGTTCGATTCATGAGTCATAAAGATCTCTTGGAGAAGGAAATGGCTACCCACTTCAGTAGTCTTGCCTGGAAAATCCCATGGACAGAGGAACCTGGAGGGCTACAGTCCAGTGTGTCCCAGAGGTCGGACAATGTTTTCTTCAACTATGTCTTTCATGTCCTCATCTTTGTCTCTTCCTTTAGACTGTTTACTCTCCATTGCCTTTTCCATTACTTTCCAAACATGGCTAATGCATTTTTATTACCAACAAATACTCAAATCTTCTAAAATTGAGAGTTTCTATTTTCTCCAGGAAAGTGGAGAACATCTGATTGGCTGGTGCATGGGGATGACCCAGAGAGATGTTATGGGGAGGGAGGTGGGAGGGGGGTTCATGTTTGGGAACACATGCAAGAAGTAAAGATTTTAAAATTTAAAAAATTAAAAAAAAATCTCTCTATGTGACCTCTAAAATAAATAAAATGTAAGATCAAAAAGACATAGAAATATAATCAAACACTATCCAAGCCTTCTCCATTACTGGGATACAGGGAATACCCTGCATTTCAAATTACTCATAAGCATGAAAGTACATGTCAAATTCCCAAAGAAACACTACTGGAACTTGAGCCATTTTTGTAAGTCTGTGGATATTGAGAGTAGGGGAAGATAGTCTTTAAAGGTCAGTGAACAGGAAGATAGTGGAAAAAACTTAAATAGAACAGGCAAAGCTACTTTCAGAAAAAAAATAAATTCAATTTTAAGTGCAACAATTTTGAATACAAGTCGGAAACTTGATAGTTCACAGACCTAGCAGAGAGGGTGTTGGAAAAGCCCAGAGATGGCAGCATTGGGAAAATAATTACTTCTGCAAGAAAAGAAGATGGAGAACCGGAGTTGTTCCTTTTAAACATGACAATGAGTAGCAAAGATGCAGGTTCTGCAAATTGAAAGAGATCTAGAGAACATATTAACTCTTTCCCTATCCTGATGGATATCACCCAAAAGACTTTATCCATTAAAAATAAACAAACACAAACTGCACCTCACTATGCTGACTGAATTAAACAAGGAGACCTTTGGACTTAGTTGTGTCCTGTAAGCCTATGTCTATTCACTTTTTCAAAACTGCCCTGAGAAATTAGTACATAGAGAATGCTAAATGCAATTGTCTTGTGAACATAACATTCAAGTATGTTATACATACAATTTTTCAACCACTCCCATTCCCAAGCGTTTTAATCATTATAAATTGTACAATCCAATGGCATTTAAAACTTTCACAGTGTTGAGCAACCGTGACCTCTGTCCAGTTTCAATACATGGATTTTAAATGTACTTTTTCTCTCCAGCCTTCATCATCATGCTTCCTATCTTTAGAGAGTTCCTCTTTTCTCCCCAGAGCTCTCACTTCAGTACTCCATTGATGGAGCTGAACCAATTTGATAGCAACACGGGGAAAAAAAAAAAAAATCTCTTGGATTTTTAAAATTACTCTTGAATATGTAGGTAATAGGTAATGTGTAGGTAATAGGTAGCAAACAACTTATATCATGTAAACGTGATAGACTAGATATTTGAAGAATAGTTAAAGAAGATTAAGACCATTATAAAGATATAAAAAGATAAAGCAGCTAAACATTCTAAATACCATAAGAATCAAATACATAGCAAAGTTGCATACAATGAGAAAGAAGTTTATTAAATATAACATACAAGCACAGAAATTTAAAAATAAAATAATATGACATAGTCACTATATAATATACTAAACACATAAAAAATCTGAGTTTTACTCACTAATAAAAAAATCCTTCATATTGAATAATAAAGTAATACTCTTTTCTCTGAAGAGACTCATTTATAAATAAATGATTAGAAGTTCAAAATAAAAGGATGGCCAAGGACACATACTCACATACAGAGAAAAGGAAATATCAATAGAATAAAACTATGAATAAAGTAGAGGTTGTAATATTAATATAAAAGTACAATTCTGACCAACAAACAGTGGCAAGAAACATTTTTTTAGTGATAAAAGGCAAAAAATATGAACATCTGTTATTGTAATATTACAATAAACACCTATGAAAGATTAATTTGCATAATAGAAATTATACAGAAATAAATTTCTGAAAAACACTGAAAATAGAACACATTAACACAGTATGCACAGATAAAAATATGACAAATTGACAAAGAATAAGTACAATTTTAAAAGATTTAACAACATAATCAGTAGGATACACCTTATAAACAGTTAAGTTACAATCTATAATACACTCTTAAAAAACTTTCAAGTAAAGTTGAACAGATGGAAAGCCATTCCTTCCTCTTAGTCAGCATGTCTCAACCTCTACAACATGTCAGTTGTCTTTAAATAAATTTTAAAAGTAATGTGATTGCAATAAAATTAACAACATATTTATTTTGGTGATAAAGAATGTCTTACTCAATTTAAGAAATAAATATTACACTTTATTCGCATGTAACTGCTGTTGATGTATGGCAAAACCAATACAAAATTGTAAAGTAATTAGCCTCCAATTAAAGTAAATATTTTAAATTAAAAAAAAAAGAGAAATAAACCTTACAAGAATCTGTAGGAAAACACTGAAGTGAAAGTGTAACCAGTCCTTACGATATTTCAACAAACTATAATTCAACTATTTTTTAAGACTGCAATATTGACACATAAACAAACAAACTGATGGTAAAAGATAAAAGATACAGAAATAGGCTAAAAACTTATGAAAATTAGTATTTGTGAAAGGTGGAACCTTAAATTACTAATAAAAATATGAACTTTTAACTAAATTACCTTGGGATAAAAGGATAGTGACATGAAAAAAACAGGTCAATTCCTCAAATAAAGATTAGATTATTCATAAATATAAATGTAAAATGTAATCAAATGAGCATTAAAGGAAAACATTGGCAGACTTCTCTGTGTCATTGGTGTAGAAGAAGACTGTCTAATTAGCTAAAATTCTAGAGGCAGTAATGAAAAATATTAATAAATCTGACTAAATTATATATGGAAAAACATAGTTACCAAAAAAAAATCAGATTTAAAGAATAAATTCTTAATAAATAAAAGGCTTTTACAAATTGATGAAAAAAAGACCAAAAGCATGAGAGTAAAACAGATGAAATCTATGAGAACATATTCCACAAAAAAAATGTACAAAATGGCTCTTATATGATGTATAGAAACTATATGCAAATCTAGTTAAATAAAATAATGTTTAAATACACACTGAATACAATTCCTTAATCATCAGATTTCCCCAAATTTCGATATTTACATTTTCTTTTCCTGTTATTTATTTTGCAACATTATTCCTATAGATTTAAGAGTATGCCTTCTTCGGGGATGTTTTTTGCTATTGTTTCACTGACTTTTTGTATTTTTTAAATGCAGATTTTTCCATGCTATACAGCATTGTTACTTACAGAATTTACCATGAACTTTTCTATAAAAAATCTGATTAGAAAATTTCCATAAAAAAAAACATGCAGCAAGAAAGTTTCCTAATGCATTAAACTGTCAACATGAAAGCTGTGTATATTCTTAATGAAGCTATTGGGAAACGGCACTCACATGGGTTCCTGGAAGGAGACAAAAAACACCCAGTCTCTAGAGAAATGACTTCAGTGCATCTAAAAGCCATATGTTTTGCACTTCACAGAGCAATTCTAATTCAGAAAATTTACTTTGGAAATACACTTCTAATATTATGAAAATGCTTATACCGAAAGCTATGTTCTGAAAATAACTACAAAATATTTGGAACTTGGAAAACATTCCAGATTTTGTGTGAGAGATTTTATGTCTACCTATCTTCGTTGCAAAAACAATAAACCAGATACTAATAAAATTAGTAAATAATAAGGGTAGAGTGACATGTGATGGAAATGAAGTGAAAGTTGCTCAGCCGTGTCCTACTCTGTGATACCATGGAGTGCACAGTCCATGAAATTCTCCTGGCCAGAATACTGGAGTGTATATCCATTCCCTTCTCCAGGGACCTTCCCAATCCAGGAATTGAAACCAGGTCTCCCACCTTGCAGGTGTTTTCTTTACAGTTTTAACCAGCATGGAAGCCATGTGATAGAAGAATCCCCCCACGAAAAAAGAAAATTGGAGAAAGGGACATTTCAGTAGAAAAGTGCAATCAAATGTAATAAAAATATTTTCTCCAACTGAAATCTGGACATAATCAGTTCAGTTCAGTACAATAAAGTCATTCAGTCATGTCCGAATCTTTGCGACCCCATAAACTGCAGCGCACCAGTCTTCCCTGTTCATCACCAACTCTTGGAGCTTGCTCAAATTCAGTCAGTGATGCTGTTCAACCATCTCATTCTCTGTTATCCCCTTCTCTTGCCTTCAATCTTTCGCAGCATCCAAGTATTTTCCAAAGAGACAGTTCTTCAAATCAGGTGGCCAAAGTATTGGAGCTTCAGCTTCAGCATCAGTCCCCCAGTGAATACTCAGGACTGATTTCCTTTAGGATTGACTGGTTGGGTCTCCTTGCACCTAAGGGACTCTCAAGAGTCTTCTCCAAAACCATAGTTCAAAAGCATCAATTCTTTGGTGATCAGCTTTCTTTATAGTCCAACTTTCACATCCATACATGACTACTGGAAAAACCAAAGCTTTGACTAGACAGACTTTGCTGGCAAAGTAACATCTCTGCTCTTTAATATGCTGTGTAGGTTGGTCATAACTTTTCTTCCAAGGAGCAAGTGTCTTTTAATTTCATGGCTGCACTCACCATCTACAGTGATTTTGGAGCCCAAGAAAATAAAGTTTGTCACTGTTTGACAAAGCTTATTCTTTACAATTTGAATCAGAGCAAACAATTCTAGGACCCCACAAAACATACCTAGAATACAAATGGAAAAGAAAAATGTAGGCCATAATAGTGAGTGTTCTGGACCTGTAGTCACAAAGATAGTATTTTTTTCTTAGTGAGAATTGGAGAATTTAGAATGATGATTTCATATTCTAGTCTTGCATTGTCTGGAATGTGATTGTCTGACTCATTACTGAGAGTCACAATAGATAGCAATTTTAGATATAAAGTTAATCTGGATTTAGGGTTGTAGACATCATCAGTGTACATCAATAGCTGTGTGCCTCACTTTTTCAGAAGCACAGGAAGCTATGCTTCTCAGACCTCTTGAATTTCGGTAGAGACTAGTTCATCCTAAAGAGCTTCAGAAAAGAATTGTATGTATGGCTTCTGGGCTGAGCTATGCTTTTATTTCTCTTTCCACGCTAATGTGTGTTGGAAACCATGTCATTACATGATGGTGCTGTACAGTACAAATGGACTGGATCCATGAATCTCCAAAGAGTCAGCAGACTTTGACAGATAAACAAATAGCCATTTGTTGTGTTAAATCACTGGACTTTCTGGATTTTATGGAACCTCTAGTTTAAAATCAATTATCCAGTACTCTGGCTTCTTTATGGTCCAACTCTCATATTTGTACATGACTACTAGAAAAAACACAGCTTTGACTACACAGATTTTTGCCAGTAAAGTAGTGTCTCTACATTTTAATTCACTGTCTAGGTTTGTTGTAGCTTTTGTTCCAAGACACAAAAACCTTCTTATTTTATGGGTGCAGTCACCATCTGCAGTGATTTTGAAGCCCAAGAAAACAAGTTCTGTCACTGTTTCCAAACCTATTTGGTATGAAGTGATAGGACCAGATGGCATAATCTTAGTTTTTTTTGAATCTTGATTCTTAAGTCAGCTTTTTCACTCTCTTCTTTCACCTTCATCAAGAGGCTCTTAGTTCCCCTTTGTTTTCTTCCATAAGAGTGGTGTCATCTGCATATCTGAAGTTATTGATATTCCTCCCAGAAATCTTGATTCCAGCTCTTGTTTCAACAAGCCCTGTATTTTGCATGATGTACTCTGCATTTAAGTTATATAGGCAGGGTGACAGTATACAGCCTTAACGTACTCCTTTCCCAATTTGGAATGAGTCTGTTGTTCCATAACTGGCTCTACTTGTTGTTTCTTGACCTGCATACAGATTTCTCAGGAGGCAGGTAAGGTGGTCTGGTATTCCCATCTCTTTAAGAATTTTGCACAGTTTGTTGTTATCCACAGAGTCAAAGGCTTTGATGTAATCAACAAAGCAGAAGTAGATGTTTTTCTGGAACTCTCTTAATTTTTTGATGCTCCAGCAGATCTTGGCAATGTGATCTCTGGATCCTCTGCCTTTTCTAAAAACAGCTTGAACATCTGGAAGTTCACAGTTGAAGCCTGGCTTGGAGAATTTTGAGCATTACTTTGGTAGTGAGATGTGTCAATTGTGCGGTAGTTTGAGCATTCTTTGGCATTGCCTTCTTTTGGGATTGGAAAGAAAACTGACATTTTCCAGCCCTGTAGCCACTGCTGAGTTTTCCAGTTTTGCTGACACACTGAGTGCAGCACTTTCACAGCAATTTTTAGAGTATTTGAAATAGCTCAACCGGAAATCCATCACCTCCACTAGTTCTACTCATAATGATGCTTCCTAAGGCCCACTTGACCTCACATTTCAGGATGTCTGGCTCTGAGTGAGTGATCACACCATCATGGTTACCTGGGTCATGAAAATCTTTTTTGTACAGTTCTTCTGTGTATTCTTGCCACCTTTTCTTAATATCTCCTGCTTCTGTCAGGTCTATACCATTTCTGTCCTTTATTGTGCACATCTTTGCATGAAACGTTCCCTTGATATCTCTAATTTTCTTGAAGAGATCTCTAGTCTTTCCCATTCTATTGCTTTTCTTTATTTCTTTGCATTGATCACTGAGGAAGGAAATCTTATCTCTCTTTGCTGTCCTTTGGAACTCTGCATTCAAATAGTACTGGACATAATAGTTTTCACTTTATGTACTCAGGTAAAACACAAACACCCATATGAACACACACAAGAGAGCACATATCTATTGAATGCTTGGTATTCTTTTTAGTGGTGATAGGCATTTAGCTATTTTCTAAACATTATCATTTAATTTTTAACATTCAGCAATTGAAAGCAGCTCTTTTGCCCCTTTCTGCTTTTCCCATTTCTGTTTCCTTCTTTATATGACAGAAACTAATACAATATTGGAAGGCAATTATCCTCTCATTAAAAATAAATTAATTTATTTTAAAAAAGCAAAATAAAATAAAATGACAAAAAAGCCTCATTTATAGGAATGAGATCACTAAAACAATTGAAACTCATTCCTGACTTATGCTCTCCTGAATGAATACACCATGCATTGTCTAATCTGCTGGTTCTTTTGACAGATAAAAAGAAGCAAGAATAAAGAAATGAGTAGTTAAAGAATGATTAGCTCTCTACCTTCCAAAGCCCCCTACAGGAATCCTACAGGATACTGGAATGATCCTAAGGATCATAGAGGGAAGATAACATCTGAAGAGAGAGTCACCCAGTCTGCACAAGATGGAGAATGTGCTGCCTGCATGATTCACTGAGATTCTTCTCCCATTCCTTTCCTTTAAAAACTGTCATGGTTGAGCAGCATCTTCCAAACCGGTCTCTGGACACAAGTCCACCATCTCCCCAGATTGCTGGTTTTCTGATTAAAGCATATTTCCCTTCTACTGACACTTTCCTCTCAGATTATTTATTAAATTTTATTAAACTTTGTAGTTTCCAAGTAGGACCCTGAGATCACTTTATAGTGTACCCCTTACATTGGCCCCTTTAAATATAGCTTTGTGCTACTTTGGCACATAAAACCATTGTTCTCTCTAAATGTCACCTCAATTCTATAATTCACTCTAGTTTCCTTAATTTCTATTGTTTTTCTTTGTTGAGCGAGACATCCATTGTTTTCCTGATGCACAGTCTTCTTTGATAGAGCAGTCAAGAAACCTGAATTTGTCCATTCATCTGCTGATGGACATCTAGGTTGCTTCCATGTCCTGGCTATTATAAACAGTGCTGCGATGAACATCGGGGTACACGTGTCTCTTTCAGTTCTGGTTTCTTTGGTGTCTATGCCCAGCAGTGGGATTGCTGGGTCATAAGGCAGTTCTATTTGCAATTTTTTAAGGAATCTCCACACTGTTCTCCATAGTGGCTGTACTAGTTTGCATTCCCACCAACAGTGTAGGAGGGTTCCCTTTTCTCCACACCCTCTCCAGCATTTATTGCTTGCAGATTTTTGGATCACAGACATTCTGACTGGTGTGAAGTGATACCTCATTGTGGTTTTGATTTGCATTTCTCTAATAATGAGTGATGTTAAGCATCTTTTCATGTGTTTGTTAGCCATCCGTATGTCTTCTTTGGAGAAATATCTATTTAGTTCTTTGGCCCATTTTTTTGATTGGGTCATTTATTTTTCTGGAATTGAGCTGCAGGAGTTGCTTGTATATTTTTGAGATTAGTTGTTTGTCAGTTGCTTCATTTGCTATTATTTTCTCCCATTCCTAAGGCTGTCTTTTCACCTTGCTTATATTTTCCTTTGTTGTGCAGAAGCTTTTAATTTTAATTAGATCCCACTTATTTATTTTTGCTTTTATTTCCAGAATTCTGGGGGGTGGATTACACGGGGATGACCCAGAGAGATGTTATGGGGAGGGAGGTGGGAGGGGGGTTCATGTTTGGGAACGCATGTACACCCGTGGTGGATTCATGTCAATGTATGGCAAAACCAATATAGCATTGTAAAGTAAAATAAAGTAAAAATAACAATTGAAAAAATAAAAATAAATAAAAATAATTAAAAAAAGAAACCTGAATTTGTCCATGCCAGGAATTCAGATGTGCTAGGAAAGAGCTGAAAGATATGTGAATACCAGACCACCTGACCTGCCTCTTGAGAAACCTATATGCAGGTCAGGAAGCAACAGTTAGAACTGGACATGGAACAACGGACTGGTTCCAAATAGGAAAAGGAGTATGTCAAGGCTGTATACTGTCACCCTGCTTATTTAACTTATATGCAGAGTACATCATGAGAAATGCTGGGCTGGAAGAAGCACAAGCTGGAATCACGATTTCCAGGAGAAATATCAATAACCTCAGATATGCAGATGACACCACCCTTATGGCAGAAAGTGAAGAGGAACTAAAAAGCCTCTTGATGAAAGTGAAAGAGGAGTGAAAAAGTTGGCTTAAAGCTCAACATTCAGAAAACGAAGATCATGGCATCTGGTCCCATCAATTCATGAGAAATAGATGGGGAAACAGTGGAAACAGTGTCAGACTTTATTTTATTTATTTATTTATTTATTTATTTGGGGGGGGGGGGCTCCAAAATCACTGCAGATGGTGACTACAGCCATGAAATTAAAAGATGCTTACTCCTTGGAAGGAAAGTTATGACCGACCTAGATAGCATTTTCAAAAACAGAGACAGTACTTTGCCAAAATATGTCCATCTAGTCAAGGCTATGGTTTTTCCAGTAGTCATGTATGAATGTGAGAATTGGACTGTGAAAAAAGCTGAGCGCCAAAGAATTGATGCTTTTGAACTGTGGTGTTGGAGAAGACTCTTGAGAGTCCCTTGGACTGCAAGGAGATCCAACCAGTCCATTCTAAAGGAGATCAGCCCTGGGTGTTCTTTGGAAGGAATGATGCTAAAGCTGAAAATCTAGTACTTTTGGCCACCTCATGCAAAGAGTTGTTGCCTCATTGGAAAAGACTCTGATGCTGAGAGGGATTGTGGGCAGGCGGAAAAGGGGATGACAGAGGATGAGATGGCTGGATGTCATCACCAACTCGATGGACGTGAGTTTGAGTGAACTCCGGGAGTTGTTGATGGACAGGGAGGCCTGGCGTGCTGCGATTCATGGGGTCACAAAGAGTCGGACACGACTGAGCGACTGAACTGAACTGAACTGAGGAAAGAGTTGAGCTGCCTGGTTGTTGGAGTACCAATAGATGCAACTTTGAATTAAAAAAAAAAAATGAAATTAACAGTGCACAAAGAAGCTTGTAATCACTTATCATGGTAGTGCTGCTGCTGCCCCTGCTGCTAAATCACGTCAGCTGTGTCCGACTCTGTGCAACCCCATAGACGGCAGCCCACCAGGCTCCCCCGTCCCTGGGATTCTCCAGGCAAGAACACTGGAGTGGGTTGCCATTTCCTTCTCCAGTGCATGAAACTGAAAAGTTAAAGTGAAGTTGCTCAGTCGTGCCTGACTCTTCATGACCCCATGGATTGTAGCCTACCAGGCTAGACCATCCATGGATTTTCCAGGCAAGAGTACTGGAGTGGGTTGCCATTCCCTTCTACTATCATGGTAGTATATGAGGCCAAACACAGAGAGGGCCCCAACCTTTCTGATATTTATTTTTTTTTCCTATGAAACAATGGCCTGGTGGAGAGTCAGATGGATTATAAAGAGGTGGGTTTGTCTCACTGTCAAGGTATCTCCAAACAAAAGTCTCTGGCCCTTGAATGGACCCTGGCCTAAGAGACGGAGTGCTAAGAGTAGAAAATCACTGGGTACTAAGTTAGAGTGGCTTGGTGTGTTTTCAAAGTTTCCCTTTCCCTTCAAAGTTTCCACCCCATTCCAGACCTTACAGGACTGAGTGAATAACTCTGCTCATGATCTCAGAAAAAAACTACCTAGAAATAGAGCCCTCTGTTTTAGAAATACAAACATGCAAAGAACATGATCAATCAGAGGTGTCTGTGTCTTTGACTGAATCTCACTTCAAAGGCTATGAGAGAAGTCTGAAATGGGGAGGGCAACTTTCCTGGTGAGGTTTGCCATGTAAAGCATTTGTAACAACCTACGGGCTTCCCAAGTGGCCCTAGTGGCAGAGAACCTGCTTCCCAATGCAGGAGATGTTAACAGACAAGGATTCAGCCCCCGGGTCAACAAGGCTCCCTGGTGGAGGGCCTGGCAACCCACTCCAGTATTCTTGCCTGGAGAATCCCATGGACAGAGGAGTCTGGTGGGCTACAGTCCATGGGGTTTCAAATAATCAGACATCACTGAAGCAACTTAGCATAGCCCTCATGGTTGAGCCTGAAATATCACCAACAGTTTTTATATTTTTTTTAATTGGAGGATAATTGCTTTACAATGTTGTGTTGGTTTCTGCCCTGTAACATGAATCAGTCATAAACATATTTATATATGTACACACACATATATCCCCTTCCTTTTGACCCTCCCTCCTGCCCCTCTCATCCATCCCTCTAGGTCATCACAGACTGCCATGCTAGGATCCCTGTGTTATGTAGCAGCTTTCCACTGGTTATCTGTTTTACACATGGCAATGTATATTATTACATATATGTGGAATCTAGAAAAATAGTACAGGCAAACCTATTTTCAGGACATGAATAGAGACACAGATGTAGGGAACAGACTTCTAGACACAGTGTGGGAAGGAGAGGGTGAGACAAATTGAGAGAGTAGTACTTATATAACCAATCATTTTTTTTAAGAGTGGAGAATAATTGCTTTATGATATTTTGTTTGTCTCTGCCATAGGTCAGCATGAATCTTTGACATGCATCACAGCAAGATCCTTTCTGACCACCTCTTAGAGTAATGGAAATAAAAACAAAAATAAACAAATGGGACTTAATTAAACTTAAAAGCTTTTGCACAGCAAAGGAAACAATAAACAAGATTAAAAGACAACCTTCAGAATGTGAGAAAATAATTGAAATTGAAATAACTGTCAAAGGATTAATCAATCTCCAGAATATATAAGCAGCTTACACAGCTCAACAACATGGAAACAAAGAGCCCAACCAAAAGATGGGTGGAAGAACTAAGCAGAGATTTTCCAAAGATATACAGATGGTGAAAGCAAATGAAAAGATGTTCAACATTTCTCATTACTAGAGAAATGAAAGTCAAAACTACAATGAGCTATTACCTTACACCAGTCAGAATGGTCATCATCAAAAAATCTACAAACAATAAATGCTAGAGAGGGTGTGGAGAAAAGGAAACCCTCTTGCACTGTTGGTGGAAACATAAATTGATACAGCCAGTATGGGGAACAGCTGTTGGAAGAGGGTGTTTGCTATGACCAGTGTATTCTCTTGGAAAGACTCTGTTAGCCTTTGCCCTGCTTCATTTTGTACTCCAAAGCCAAACTCACCTGTTACTCCAGGTATCTTGAAATCCTACTTTTGCATTCCAGTCAGCTATGATGAAAAGAACATTTTTTTTTTCTGTTAATTCTAAAAGGTTTTGGAGGTCATCATAGAACCATTTGGCTTCAGGTGTTCAGAGTTAGTGGTTGGGGCATAGACTTGGATTACTGTGATACTGAATGGTTTGTCTTAGAATCAAACAGTGATCATTCCGTCATTTTTGAGATTGCACTCAAGAACTTCATTTCAGATTCGTTTGTTGACTATGAAGGCAACTAGATTTCTTCTAAGGGATTCTTTCCCACAGTAGTAGAGATAGTGATCATCTAAATTCAGTTCACCCATTCCAGTTCATTTTAGTTCACTGATTCCTAAAATGTCAATGTTCATATTTGCCATCTCCTGTTTGACCACTTCCAATTTACCTTGATTCATGGACCCAACATTCCAAGTTCCTATGCAATACTGTTCTTTACATCATTGGACTTTACTTCAATCATCAGTCACAACAACACTTGGGCTTTGATTTCACTTTGGCTCCATCTCTTCATTCTTTCTAGAGTTATTTCTCAGTAGCATATGGGCACCTATCAACCTAGGGAATTCATCTTTCAGTGTCATATCTTTTTTGGTTTTTCATACTGTTTCATACCCTCTTCCAGCAACACAAGAGATGACTCTATACGTAGACATCACCAAAGGTCAATATTGAAATCAGATTAATTATATTATTTGCAGCTGAAGATGGAGAAGCTTCTACAGAAGCTTATACAGTAAGCAAAAACAAGACTGGGAGCTGACTGTGGCTCAGATCATGAACTTATTGCAAAATTCAAATATAAATTGAAGAAAGTAGAGAAAACAATGAGATAATTCAGGTATGACCTAAATAAAATCCCTTACAATTATACAGTAAAAGTGGCAAATAGTTTCAAGGAATTAGATCTAATAGATAGAGTACCTGGAGCACTATCAGAGGTTTGTGACATTGTACAGGAGGCATGATCAAGACCATCCCCAAGAAGAAGAAATGCAAAAAGGTAGTCCCAGGAGTCCTTACAAATAGCTGAAAAAAGAAGAGAAGTGAAAGGCAAAAGAGAAAAAGAAAATATACCCATCTGAACACAGAGTTCCAAAGAATAGCAAGGGGAGATAAGAGAGCATTCCTCAATGATCAATGCAAAGAAATAGAGAAAAGCAATAGAATGGAAAAGCCTAGAGATCTCATCAGGAAAATTAAAGTTTTCAAGGGAATATTTCATGCAAAGATGAGCATAATAAAGGACAGAAATGGTATGGACGTAACAGAAGCAGATGATATTAAGAAAATGTGGCAAGAATACACAGAATAACTGTACAAAAAAGATTTCTATGACTCAGAGAGCCACTAAGGTGTGATCACTCACTTAGAGCCAGACATCTTGGAATGCAGTTAAGTGGGACTTACGTATCATCACTGGGAACAAAGCTAGTGGAGATGATAGAAATTCATTTGAGCTACCTCAAATCCTAAAAGATGATGCCGTTCAAGTGCTACACTCAATATGTCAGCAAACTCCGAGGATTCAGCAGTGGCTACAGGACTGGAAAACATCAGTTTTCATTCCAATCCACAAGAAAGGCAATGCCAAAGAATGGTCAAACTCCTGCACAATTGCACTCATCTCAAATGCTAGCAAAGTAATGCTCAAAATTATTCAAGCAAAGCTTTAACAGTACACAAACCAATAAATGCTAGATATTTAGCTGAATTTAAAAAGGCAAAGGAACCAAAAATCAAATTGCCAACATCTGTTGGATCATTGAAAAAGCAAGAGAATACCCGAAAAACATCTATTTCCTCTTTATTGACCATGCCAAAGCCTCTGACTGTGTGGATGACAACAAATTGCAGAGAATTCTTAGAGAGATGGAAATACCAGAACACCTTATCTGCCTCCTGAGAAATCTGTATGCAAATCAAGAAACAACAATTAGAGTAGACATGGAACAAATGACTGGTTTCAAATTGGAAAGAGGTGTGTCAAGGCTCTATATTGTCTTCCTGCCTAGTTAACTTATATGCAGAGTACATCATGCAAACTGCTGGGCTGGATGAAGCACAAACTGGAATCACGATTGCCAGGAGAAATATCAATAACCTCAGATATGCAGATGACACCACACTTATGGAAGAAAACAAAGAGGAATGAAATAGCCTCTTGAAGGTGAAAGAGGAGAGCGAAAAAAACTTGGTTTAAACTCAAGATTCAAAAAACTAAGATCATGACATCCAGTCCCATCTCTTCATGGCAAATAGATGAGGAAACAATGGAAACAGTGACAAATTTTATTTTCTTGGACTCCAAAATCCCTGAAGATGGTGACTGCAGCCATGAAATTAAAAGACACTTGATTTTGGAAGAAAAGCTATGAGAAACCTAGACATCTTTTTATTTTATTTTTTAATATAATTTTTTAATTTTAATTGGAGGTTAATTACTTTACAATATTGTATTGGTTTTGCCATACATCAGCATGAATCCATGTATACCTAGACATCATTTTAAAAAGCAGAGACATTACTTTGCTACCAAAATCCATTTAATCAAAGCTATGGTTTTCCCAGTAGTCATGTATGGATGTGAGAGTTGGACCATAAAGAAAGCTGAGCACCAAAGAACAGATTCTTTTGAACTGTGGCATTGGGGAAGACTTTTGAGAGTCCCTTGGATTGCAAGGAGATCCAACCAGTCTATCCTAAAGGAAATCAGTCCTGAATATTTATTGGAAGGACTGATGCTGCAGCTGAAGTTCCAACATTTTGACCACGTGATGTGAAGAACTGACTCACTGGAAAAGTCCTGATACTGGGGAAGATTAAATACAGAAAGAGAAGGGAATGACAGAGGATGAGATGGTTGGATGACACCACCAACTTGGTAGACATGAATTTGAGCAATATCTGGGAGCTGGTGATGGACAGGGATGCCTGGTGTGCTGCAGTCCATGGCATCCCAAAGATTCAGGCACTACTGAGTGACTGAGCTGAACCAAACTGACGGGGAACAGTTTGGAAGTTCCTTAATAGACTAGGAATACAACTACCATGTGACCCAACAATTCCCTCAATAGGTTTTTAGCAAGGAGCTGTATTTCTCAAACAAGAATTTTCTCCCTTACACTCTTTTTTTTTTTATTTTAGTTTTTTATTTTTTTAAATTTTAAAATCTTTAATCCTTACATGCATTCCCAAACATGAACCCCCCTCCCACCTCCCTCCCCATAACATCTTTCTGGGTCATCCCCATGCACCAGCCCCAAGCATGCTGCATCCTGCGTCAGACATAGACTGGCGATTCAATTCACATGATAGTATACATGTTAGAATGTCATTCTCCCAAATCATCCCACCCTCTCCCTCTCCCTCTGAGTCCAAAAGTCCGTTATACACATCTGTGTCTCTTTCCCTGTCTTGCATACAGGGTCGTCATTGCCATCTTCCTAAATTCCATATATATGTGTTAGTATACTGTATTGGTGTTTTTCTTTCTGGCTTACTTCACTCTGTATAATCGGCTCCAGTTTCATCCATCTCATCAGAACTGATTCAAATGAATTCTTTTTAACTGCTGAGTAATACTCCATTGTGTATATGTACCACAGCTTCCTTATCCATTCATCTGCTGATGGACATCTAGGTTGTTTCCATGTCCTGGCTATTATAAAGCAAATCAAAACCACAATGAGGTACCACTTCACACCAGTCAGAATGGCTGCGATCCAAAAATCTGCAAGCAATAAATGCTGGAGAGGGTGTGGAGAAAAGGGAACCCTCCTACACTGTTGGTGGGAATGCAAACTAGTACAGCCACTATGGAGAACAGTGTGGAGATTCCTTAAAAAATTGCAAATAGAACTACCTTATGACCCAGCAATCCCACTGCTGGGCATACACACCGAGGAAACCAGAATTGAAAGAGACACATGTACCCCAATGTTCATCGCAGCACTGTTTATAATAGCCAGGACATGGAAACAACCTAGATCTCCCTTACACTCTTATCTCTCTTCTCTTAGTGCATAGATTTGAATACATGTACACACTCATAATGCACACTCATTCATACACACACATTCATACACACACATACACAATTATACATCTAAACAAAAGCAGCTCATGAAGGATATAGATGGTGAAAAAGTCAGCGTTCATGTTTGTTTATTTACACATTCTTGTTTTGTCTATTAAACTGATATTATAAGCATATTAGAGTAATAGTGATATAAATAAAAAATGATGATAGAATCAGTAAAAAATATTTGTTTAAAATAATGATGACATTAATATAACTCCACAAAAGACAAAAGGATTGTGCATTATCTCTGAAATTATAAGAACCTACCTAATAAAGGGCATTTGTTTAAGTGAATTTAGAATATTTGAAGAAACAAGTGTACTTTAAGAATGAGACTTCCATTTGTCAAAGGAAAGACAAATGCAATTTGTCTACACATTCTTGAATACAGAAGAATACTTTTCAACAGTCTGCATACTTTAGGATTGTTAACAGAAACACACCTAGGAACATAAAATGCATTTAAGAGTGGATAGATTCCATTTGAATTATTTTTTCAATAACATTCCAACTTCAAGAATTTAAAAATGTGAACCTACTCCTCATTTTCTATGTGCATAATATCTTCCCAAAAAAACAAAACAGAGAAATGTGGATTGCAAAAATTATATTAAAAGGTTTTAATATCTTGTAGAACCAAATAGGTATAAGCTTTCTATTGATTTGTCGTATAAGATAAAAGGAATTTCTGCTTAAACCTTACATATATGTGTAAAGTGTTGACTGCAGCAGGACCCTAAATCTACTTAAGTCTAAATTACTTTCTCTGGAAGAACTAGGTCTCGTTTTATGCTCCCAAAATATGCTACCATAATGACCAATCCCAAAAGAGACATTCAAATCACCTTCAGGAACTAATCAAATTCTGCTATTATGAAACAAACAATTTAGAATAAAATTCCTCCTTCCTATATTATAACTACTCCTCAGAAAGCACATTCAGAAAGATTTGCTCTATCTATTCTAGCATGGCACTTTCATCCTAATAGATATAAACTTAGCCTTAATTTAGATGAATATTTCATCCTTGAATATTTTTCAACATTTTCCTTAAAAAAGCTATGATTTCCAATTAATTTCACAAATTTTATATAACAAAATACTAAATGAATCACAGTTTGAAAATCTTTTTTTGCATACATTTAATATTCTTGCTTTGGGAAATTAAATCCTTCTTCCTATCTTATATTTTACTTATTTTGTTTTTCTTCTTGTAAGACATATCTAAGGCTTTCTCTACATAATCTCAAGTCATTAGATCATTCTTGCCTTCATCCCATGTTAGACAAGGAGCAAGTAACATGGGCTTGAAATACAATCTTTCTCCTTAGGAATTTTAATTTGGGGTATTTCTTAAGCCATCATGTAGGGAAGTTAGGAAAGTGAATTAAATTCAGCACATGATCAGAAAATACATGAAACCCCACTTCATGTGGATGCACTGATCCTATTTAGCTGACTGATTTTATTGTAGTTGCTATTGCCTGTACCTCTGGAATTTTCTTGGTTCATTTTCCATTCCCCCACCCTCATTTTCAAAAAAGCCTTTCAGAATATACTTTCAATTGCTTTAATTAATTCTCTCTAGGACTTTAAAAAATATTTGAGAACACTTTTTATCACTTATAATCCATAATCCTGCCTGGAAGATGGATTGCTATTAAACAGTGAACTGTAGGCAAGAGAACTGTAGGAAAATATGGGGATTTAGAAATAATTAAATGGCTCAGACAAGGCAGAAGGCTATAAAAGCATATTATTATGATGCTTAGACGTTAAATTAGCTGACCATGGCACACAGGGGTGAAAGAAATTTTAACTTATTGCCTGTGATCATTTGGAACCAAGTGTTCACTAAGGAAAAATTTTGCAGAGTGCATTGTAGGAAGAATTTGAGAGATCTGTGACAGTGTTTTGCAAGTGAGAGAAAACTTAAGAACACATACAAACACCCATTTTAGATTTCTTATCTTAAATTAAGAGCCAAACACAGATGTATTATGTGGCAGTGAGAAACAAATTCAATATTTCTAACCTCTTCAGGAGTGAGATATATGGAAGTCACACTCAGACTTTTGGCATGGTAGGTTGTCAAAGTAGAACTTCTACTGGTTAATCCAAACCTGGTTTTAATACCTGGAGTCTAAGAAAATAAAGATAAAAGAAATGCCTTGTCATAATCATGAACAATGTTTCTCAGTAATTTTCAGTTCATGTCAAAAAATATTAGTACTTATATGATATATAGCTCTGAAAGATGAATCCAGTGCTTCCCTGATACACAAGGACTAGAGGAATCAAGCTATAAACACACCTGTACAAGAAGTATGTGTAAGCATGCTCAGTCGCTCAGTGGTATCAAACTCTTTGTGAACCATGGATTTTAGTCTACCAGGCTTCTCTGTTCCTGGGATTTCTCAGGCAAGAATACTGGAGTGGGGTGCCATTTCCTTTTCCAGGGGATCTTCCCCACCTGAGGATGAAATTCTCATCTCCTGCATCTCCTGAATTGGTAGGTGGATTCTTTAAAAGGATGCCAAATCCCACGTTAAGAGAAAGGTGTATAAATATTTGGGAAGTTGGGAATGATAGATAATATTTGCCAGCCTCAAATAACCCATAATTGTGATTTTAAAGATAGTGTAGAAAATATAATCAATACCAAAAGTTTGATGCATATTTTCATCGAGGGAAATTCCAACAAGCATGGAAATATCTTGCTGGCAGATTTCTTTGCTGGAGAATCTAGAGGGTACTTCAATAATTAAAATGGATCTGTGGTAGTAATATAAACATTTTTGGTGGCTATGTGGTCATGGCTTTCCTTGGAATAACATTAGCATGTAAGTAAATTTGGATCTCTCTTGAAAAACCTAATAATCAATCAATCAATTCAAGACTAGTAACAAAAGGTTATGATTGAACTAACAGATAAGAGAATTGTGATCTTCTCCTCCAGCCATCTCAGAGTCAAATCAGAGATACAAAGCTTGAGGAATAAAATATATTATTCTGTCAATACATTTGCTGTCGCTCTCTAATTAACACCGGGCCTATATGGTGTCTCTCACCTGTCTCTTCCTATAGAAGAGTATTGAAGTTTGTGCTTAGTCACTCAGTCATGTTCAACTCTTTGCAACCCCAAGGACTGTAGACTGCCAGGATTCTCTGTTCATGCGAATTCTCCAAGCAAGAATAGGAGTAGGTTGCCATGCCCTACTCTAGGACATATGTTGTTCAGTCACTCAGTCATGTCCAACTAGGTGTGACACCATGGAATGCAACTCACCAGGCTTCCCTGTCATTCACTATCTCCTGAAATTTTCACAAGCTCATGTCCGTTGAGTCAGTGATGCCATCCAACTGTTTCATCCTCTGTAATGGTCCCCTTCTCCTCCTGCCCTCAGTCTTTCTCTCCATCAGGGTTTTTCCCAAAAAGTTAGGTGTTCACATCAGGTGGCCAAAATGTTGGAACATCAGCTTCAACATCAGTTCTTCCAGTGAATATTCAGAGCTGAATTCCATTAGGATTGACTGGTTTGATCTCCTTGCTATCCAAGGGGCTCGCAAGAGTCTTCTCCAGCACCACAGTATCAATTTTTCATTGCTTGTTGTGTGTGCACTCAGTCATGTCTTACTTTTTGCGACCCCATGGACTGTAGCCATCCAGGTTGCTCTGTCCATGGGATTTTTCAGGCAAGAATACTGGAGTGGGTTGCCATTCTCTTGGTTCTCAGCCTTCTTTATGGTCCAACTCACACATCCATATATGACTGCATATATACTGTATATGGTATATGTATATATGACTGTATATGGTCCAACTCACACATCCATATATATACTGTAGCTTTGACTATATGGACCTTTGTCAGCAAAGTTATATCTCTGCTTTTTTAATACTCTGTCTAGTTTTGTCATAGCTTTTCTTCCAAGGAGCAAGTGTGTTTTAATTTCATGGCTGCAGTCATCATCCATAGTGGTTTTGGAGCCCAGAAAAACAGTCTGTCACTATTCCCACTTTCCCCCCATTTGCTTTCCAGGGAGTGTTGGGACCAGAAGCCATGATCTTTGCTTTCTGAATGTTGAGTTTAAAGCCAGCTTTTTCACTCTCCTCTTTCACCTTCATCAAGAGGCTCTTTAGTTCCTCTTTGATTTCTGCATTAGGATGGTATCATCTGTATATCTGAGGTTGTTGGTATTTCTTCCAACAATCTTGATTCCAGCTTGTGCTTCAACCAGCCAGGTATTTCACATGATGTACTGTGAATATCACTTAGATAAGCAGGTTGACAATATACAGCCTTGATGTACTCATTTCCCAATTTTGAACCAATCTGTTATCCCATGTGCAGCTATACCTCTTACTTCTTGACCTGCATACAGGTTTCTCAGGAGGCAGGTAAGGTTGTCTGGTATTCTCATCTGTGTGTGTGTGTGTGTGTGTGTTAGTAGCTCAGTAGTGTCTGACTTTGTGACCCCATAGACTGTAGCCTGCCAGGCTCCCCTGTCCATGGAATTCTCCATGTAAGAATACTGGACTCAGCTGCCATTTCCTTCTCTAGGGATCTCCCTAAGCCAGGGATCAAACCAGGGTCACCTGCTAGACAGGCAGATTCTTTACCATCTGAGCCACCAGGGAAGTCCATTCCCTTATCTAACAGAAGTGATATTTTCCATTTCCAAGTAAAAGGTATAAAAGTCATTAAGACTATGGCTCTCTTATCCAAGCCCTAAAAATGTCATGTTCCCAACATGAGCTATATCTTTAAGATATATCCCCAAAAATGAAGAAAACAAATGAAGCAGAAACACAGCCAATGTGTAATATGAGAAAAAAATTAATTTTAATGGTGACTATTGCTTAGATTTTTGATTTTTATGTTGATATAGCATAACCTAGTAAAGTCTGATGAATTCAGAAAGAAGTTCAGATATATTTGAGAAAGGGATATTCAGTAACAACTTAGGCAATATTGATGCGTATATTTAACTGAAAGGATCTCTGGCAATGTTATTAAAATATATACTGAAGAATGAAAACTCAAAATATTCTGGAATTCTTACATAGTAGCCATAATTTATCATTAATTTCCAGAACCCTACAATATCATTGCAGCCCAAAAATTTAAAAGGAGACATTGCATTTTGATGACTAATACTATGTTGATATCAGTCATATTAATGTTTACCCCAAGAGAAGCCAAAGGCCATTTTGATTGGTTCCCTAATTTCTGAATATAAAATTAGAATATTCTTGAGAAGAAATCATCAAGATCTGTTCTTTTTCTCTCTGCTTTAGTCCAAAAGTCAGGGAAGTTAGGAAGATAATCCATTGAGGAAGTGACTGAGTTCCTATATGAAGAATGAGCAGGACTTTTGAAGTGAGAAGGTCAGGGAGCATCTCTCATCAGAGTACAGGAAAGGAAAGTAAAAGGACATATCCATTCTTGAAGAAATAACTCATTAAGGAATTTAGAATAGCAACTGGGAAAGCAATAATTTCTAGACATTGAAACAAAGACAGTGCTACAAGAACGGAAATAAAATTGTTTTGTGAAATGGGGGAAGGACCTGTGACTTAGCATTAAGACTATGACTTTATGCTAACAAATGTAAGTATGATTGAATATATTTTAGCAGTTTGATGAACCTTCATTTTGTGGTTGTCATTTTGATTTGGATATTTAAAATAGGTTAATCGGAAGAAAAGAGGAAATGGTTAGACTCATTTCTATTCCCAGGCAATTACATTTCCTACACATTTGTAACAGCATACCTGAGAAATGATATGGGGTAGGGAAAAGTGGTCAGAGATATATAAAGAGGTACTAAGGATGAAAATAAGAGAAATTTGTACATTGATTCATAATAAATATAAAGCTAAATGATACAAAAAGCAAAAATTTAATTGCTGGATGAAATACTTGGGATCATTATCATACACATGTGCATGTACAAACACACACACATGCACACACACACAAACACACATTAATTTTTCCTTAAAGTTTCCACTTTGTTATCCTGAAAAAAATTCTACTTTTCCCATATTTTGTAAATCATTCTTATATTTTCTGAAATTAATTTTCTAACTTCATCTTGTTTTCTCAATTTTAATCATTTAATTAATATAAACACATATAAAAATGCTAAGGAAGCAAATTAATGAATTTTCACACACACACACAAAAAGCACATGCACGTAACCAGGAACCTAATCAATAAACAGAACATTAACTGAAATCCAGAAGACCCTGAGCTCACCTTTCATTCACAACCCACTGCCTGAAAGGTAACTGCTATTCTGACTCCCAACATCTTAGATTAGTCTTGCTGTTTTTTTTTTTTAATTTATATATGTGGCAAGAACAAGTGTGCTAGGTTTTAAATTCATTTTTTATGTTGTTTATTTTACATCATTTGTAGTTTTTAAGTTTAGCGCAGGTAAGTTAAATTATTCCATCCTACAACATTTTGGCTTATGCTATTGTAGGCATACAACTGATTATTTCCTTTGAGAATAGTAACTGAAAAGAGAGTGAGAGTAGAATACAAAGAGAATGAAAAGCCTGTGCTAAATGCAAAATTGTACAGGTGAGAAAGAGAAGTTTGACGGTAGATTAGGTGTTTTTGTAATGTCTGAATACTCAATTGCTGGCTTTTACATGCAGCATGCTTGGGGCTGGTGCATGGGGATGACCCAGAGAGATGTTATGGGGAGGGAGTGGGAGGGGGGTTCATGTTTGGGAACGCATGTAAGAATTAAAGATTTTAAAATTTAAAAAAAAAAAAAAACTAAAAAAAAAAACTAAAAAAAATTTTTTAAATTATTTTTTAATAATGTGTGTGCATGCTGAGTTGCTTCATTGTGTACAACTCTGTGCAACTCTATGGATTGTAGACCTCCAGGCCCCTCTGTCCATGGGATTTCCCAGGAAAGAAAATTGAAGTGGGTTGCCATGCCTTCTTCCAGGGTATCTTCTGCACCCAGAGATTGAGCCCATGTCTCCTGTGTCTCCCACATTGCAGGTGGATTTTTTACCTACTGAACCACTGGGGACCATAACTAAATAATGACAGTTCATGGTGATATTCACTTTAGATTTAATTATCGCTACAAATAATTTATTATAACGTCAAAGAAGAGCTTTAACATTTATTGTTTTGCCAATAGCTGTTTTAAATTCTTTAATGAGTGATTTCCTCAAGATTAGATAACTAGGTGTTCAGATTAGAATTCTAGCATTAAAGGGATGATTTCAGATTCTTAGTGCAAGAATCTGAAAACTTCTTAAACAAGATACTTTATAAACCAGTGTAGTTACTATTTCCAAAAGTTCGGGAAGTATATCTGGGGAGGATTTTTATATTCTACTCTTAAAAGTTAGAAGGAAGAATATATTTAAACTATTATATGTTTTAGCTAATCCAAACCCCTGGATATTTTAAATTGACCCTTAAAACCATTTCTAGTATTTGCTATGCTGATGAAAACAGGTTTAACCAACATAAAACTTTTTGTATCCTAATACTAATAATTTACTAATTTAAAAAGTGTATACTATTTAAAAAGTGCTGATAATTGAATGGAATATGGCTAACAGGAAGATAGTTAATATCCCAATCTACAGCAGGCTTCTTCTCTTATAAAGCTAGCTAACTGTCTCCAAATTGTGCTTATTTGATTGAATTTGTTATCTCATCACATTTAGAATTAAACTTAAAGTAACTGGCATATATGTCTTAAGCCTTTCACATTGATTATACTCAACTGTATGATATATATTGTCTTTTTAAAAAGTACCATTATTGATGAGAATCATATATATTTAAGATTGTGTCATTAAAATGTAAAGTATTATTGTAGTGTAATTTTATTTAAACAAAATTTCACTTGAGTCTTTCAAGCCTGGAGTTCCAATAAAACACAGAAATCATTATATTTGTACTATTTTATGAAATTAAAATTATTCCTTAGCTGTCATACCCAGCAGTAGAAATTCATAGAGCTAATACACATTACTGAAGTGAGATTTAATTAGAGCTGTTTTAAAGTGCAAAAAGCTCATAATTTGCAAAGAGAAATTGGTTGAAGAGAATAAATTATTATTAAATTTTAGATTATGAGTGTATATTGATTTTGAAATGCAGTTTTTGGCAATTTTAACAGAGCTGATCGAAACTTTAAAACAATATTTTGAGAAAATATTACTTTGGAAGAATAATGGCAATATCTATAATGTTCATTCATCCATTGTTTCAGTAGAAGTATCATTCAGTAATTTCATGAAGTGAAAATAATATATCTCCATCACTTTTTTCAGCTGAAGTTCATTGCTTTTAAACTTTCCTGCCAAGAATCATTGTTATAGCAGTGCATTAAAATGTTACCTGCCAGAGGCCAGTGGTGGGTAACAGCTACACCTTAGGACATAATGTGACATGCAATTTCTAAACATAAAGAAAAAAAAATTAAGTAAAAAGGATAATACTTTCAAAAGTCAAAAGTATGGTCCACGTTGAAAATTACTGCCTTGAGCATTTTCATAATATGGCTATATTTCTTAGGTCTTTTACATCTATAAATATCCTTATCAGTATTTTATTTTACTCTTTCCAAATCTGAGAGATTTCTGGGAGACTTATTTCTTTCATTTCTTATGTCATAAATTTGATCATTGCATAAAATGTAGATTTTTGCATCTTCCCTCCCCTGCCCATTCAAACTTGCCTAGTGCTGCACTCTAGGCTCAGCGGACTGCTTGCTATCCCATAAGCAAACTAACTTCTGTCCTACTTTAGTGCTTTTGCAGGTGCTTTTATGGCTTCTTAAAAGTACTTTTCTCTCTACTCTTCATGTGACTGAAACCTTCTTATTCTCCACTGTTCAGTTTCAGTGTCACATTCCTAGTGAGGCAATTAGTTAACAATGTATCCCAGTAGGTTTCCTGGCTGCCAAACTCTGAAGGCCCCTTGTATTATTTTGGATGATAAAGGCCTGATTCCTTCAGTGTGTGCATCACATATTTCTATCAAAAACTGTGCCTTTATACCTATAGATATAGATGTATATAAACAAAAATCTGTTTACATGTTTATAGCCTATGCCCTAATTTTTCTTGATTTTCATATTCTTTATTTTTCAATATTTTATTGCATCGGTAGTAAATATGAAGCTTGCCACATAGAATGCAAATGATACTCTTCTTATCTTTAAATTCTACCCTTTCTAAGAAACTTTAAATTACTACTTTCATGTTATAGTTAGGCTTAAAGTTTAATGGACATGGGTTTGGGTGAACTCCGGGAGTTGGTGATGGACAGGGAGGCCTGGCGGGCTGCGGTTCATGGGGTCATAAAGAGTCGGACATGACTGAGTGAGCTGAACTGAAAAGTTATACATTTCCAAAGATAAACCATCAGTTATTACAAAAGACACAGTTTGTGGGGGGGGGGGGGAACAAAACAAACCTAAATATAAACATTCCTAAACAGATATGTAAATCTTCATTACTTCCACTCAAAGTATCTTTACAGAAATATACCCACCACTTCCTCATTTCTATTTTCCGTTACTCCAAACTTGTTTACTTACTATTCCCTGAATAAAGATGTTTTCTTTTAGCTTGCTTAAATATGATATTCTCTTTGCCCACAATATCACCATTTCTTCCTACATGTTATTTATTCTTTTCCTTAATGGCCAGTATTTTAATTATTTTTCCATCTCAGAAGGAACTATTTTTCCTTCCCATAACTCCATATTACATGCCTCTCTTTTAGCCTTAATTTCACTTGGAAGATTTAGCAAAGACTCATGGGAAAAAAGCTTGGAAGCTATCTTTAAGGACTAGTCTCTGAGCACGAGAACACATGTTCATTTAAATTTTCCAATTTATACCTACAAATGTATCTATATTTCACCCTTTTCAATATATTCTGTTACCAACGCCCACATTCATGTTGTATTGCAGTTAACACTGCTACCACAACAGGTTAAGGCATCTGCCTCCAATGTGGGAGACCCGGGTTCGATCCCTGGGTCGGGAAGATCCCCTGGAGAAGGAAATGGCAACCCACTGCAATATTCTTGCCTGGAGAATCCCATGGACGGAGGAGCCTGGTAGGCTACAGTCCACGGGGTGGCAAAGAGTCGGACACGACTGAGCGACTTCACCTTCAACAAAACAATATACAAAAGATTTTCCTTTATTTTCTCATCTTGGCCTCTTCAAAATATCTCATCAAAAATGCCAGGGTGAACATTTAAAATACCAATGTCGCAGTGTCAGCCCTTGGGGGAAAACACACACACACACACACACACACACTTCAGGGCTCCGTGTTTTCTTCAAGGTGGAATACGATCTGTTTGATTTGGCAGATCGAACCTCTGAGATCTGCTTCTGCAGAACTTTCCCCTTTCTTATCCCTCCATTCCATTTCTCTACTTTCATACTCTAGAATTCTGAACCACTTGATATTCTCTATAACAGCATCCCTCAGAGTCTTTCTACAATTTGGGAGCCCTTTCCCACTCTCTTTCCTTTCTTAAGTCTCTGCTTCTGCTGCTGCTGCTGCTCCTGCTAAGTCACTTCAGTCGTGTCTGACTCTGTGCGACCCCACAGACGGTATCCCACCAGGCTCCTCTGTCCCCAGGATTCTCCAGGCAAGAACACTGGAATGTGTTGTCATTTCCTTCTCCAATGCATGAAAGTGAAAAGTGAAAGTGAAGTCGCTCCGTTGTGTCCGACTCTTAGCGACCCCATGGACTGCAGCCTATCAGGCTCCTCAGTCCATGGGATTTTCCAGGCAACAGTACTGGAGTGGGTGGCCATTGCCTTCTCCATTGTACAGCTTCAGTTCAGTCAGGTCAGTCGCTCATTCGTGTCCAACTCTTTGTGACCCCTTAGGGCAAAATAAACCTCTATGCTTCAGTTTCATTTCCCAATATATGAGAATGAGAATTGAACCTATGTTAAAGGGCTATTGTAAAGACAAAGCAAGCCATACTCAAGGAAAGCATCCAAGCTTCTTTTCTTGTGACTATTATTAGTGTCATAAATATTTATCTCTTGTCAATCTCTCTCTCCTGATTGTCAGGTTCTGGAAGGCAGAATTCATGACATGTTTATTTCAGTGTCACCACAGGGTAGAATAGGAACAAGCATGTATACCTATTAAAAACTTTGTTTAGTTAAAGAATGAAGGAATGAACATACTGATTATTGGAAGAATTGAAAAATTATGTCTAGTATAGCAGGTTTTATGTATACATATAGACTCTAATGTTTTGCATATATTAAATCAGTATATATTTTAAAACATTATCTAGTGTCTAGGTGTCATCTGAGACTTTCAATAGCAACTTCTGGAGACAGTGCCTCAATTTAAAAATAACAACAATCTTTAAAAATGGAGAATGACAGGCAGTGAAATCTGAAATCAATCCTTACAGACCAGCTTGACACTGACTGTGGCTCATTTTTATTCTACTCCAGACTTTAAGTACTTTTCTGTGGTGCGAGTTCTATGATGCAAAATAAATTTATTTTTCAAACTTTGAAATACTTAAGGATAACACTGAGATGATGATGAGGAGGTGGAGTAGTGAAACTAAGAGATTACATTCCATTTGCTATTTACTCATGAAAATGGATGATTTCGTATTTGCATATGTTTTTGCTGAGATCTGAAAATGGGAAAGTAGTGGTGGCTGTTTGACAAATTGGTCAATCTAGAGTATTTTTTAAAACTCAGATGTATAGTTTAATAATCTTAAACTTGCTATGGCTTGGAATTTTTCAATGTGTAATTATGCATGTGAATGAGAGAATTGGCTACAGAGGAAAAAAATTGGGAAGGGACATTAACCATAAAACATCATAATTAAATGACTTATATTATGAAGCAGTAAAACAGAATATTTCCAGAAAACAAACAAAAATCATTGACTGATCATGTTTACTTAAGGAGCTCTTCATTTGAAATACTAATATTTTCTCACATCATATGCTCAAAAATTTTAACTAAAAGGCAGTTCATTTCTTTGCTTAATGTTTCTAAAGTCTAACTGGAAATAATTATTTAATAAGTAATTTAGTGATCCACCTTGTTCTGTTTACTGCACTACATATTGTAGTATCAAATAAGTTAACAGTTGGTACAACTCTAGAATTTTCTTTTCTATTTAGGTATACTTTTTATAATAATTTAAATTAGTATGAATAAGAAGGAATAGAGATGTCTTCAAGAAAATTAGAGATACCAAGGAAACATTTCATGCAAAGTGGGCTCAATAAAGGACAGAAATGGTCTGGATATAAGAGAAGTAGAAAATATTAAGAAGAGGTGTCAAGAATACACAGAAAACATGTACAAAAAATAACTTCATGAACCAGATAATCAAGATGGTGTCATTACTCACCTAGGGCCAGACATCCTAGAATGTGAAGTCAAGTGGGCCTTAGGAAGGATCACTATGAACAAAGCTAGTGAAAGTGAAGAAATTACACTTGAGCTATTTCAAATCCTAAAAGATGGATGATGCTGTGAAAGTGCCACACTCAACATGTCAGCAAATTTGGAAAACTCAGCAGTGGCCACAGGATTGGAAAAGGTCAGTTTTCATTCCAACTCCAAAGAAAGCCAATTGCCAAAGAATGTTCAACTACTGCACAATTGCACTCATCTCACACGCTAGTAAAGTAATGCTCAAAATTCTCCAAGCCAGGCTTCAGCAATATGTGAACCATGAACTTTCAGATGTTCAAGCTGGTTTTAGAAAAGGTAGAGGAATCAGAGATCAAATTGCCAACATCCACTGGATCATCAACAAAGGAAGTGAGTTCCAGAAAAACATCTACTTCTGCTTTTTTGACTATGACAAAGTCTTTGACTGTGTGGAACACAATAAACTGTGGAAAATTCTTCAAGAGATGGGAATACCAGACCACCTGATTTGCCTCTGGAGAAACCAGTATGCAGGCCAGGAAGAAACAGTTAGAACTAGAAATGGAACAACAGACTTGTTCCAAATAGGAAAAGGAGTACATCAAGGCTGTATATTGTCACCCAGCTTATTTAACTTATATGCAGAGTACATCGTGAGATACTCTGGGCTGGAAGAAGCACAAGCTGAAATCAAGATTGCCAGGAGAAATATCAATAACCTCAGATATGCAGATGACACCACCATTATAGCAGAATCTGAGAAAGAACTAAAGAGCCTCTTGATGAGAGTGAAAGAGGAGAGTTGGCTTAAAGCTCAACATTCAGGAAAGCTAAGATCATGGCATCCAGTCCCATCATTTCATGGCAAATAGATGGGGAAACAGTGGAAACAGTGTCAGACTTTATTTTGGGGGGCTCTGAAATAACTGCAGATGGTGATTGCAGTCATGAAATTAAAAGATGCTTAATCCTTGGAAGGAAAGTTATGACCAACCTAGACAGCATACTAAAAAGAAGAGACATTACTTTTTCAACAAAGGTCTGTGTAATCAAGGCTATGGTTTTTTCAATAGTCATGTATGGATGTAAGAATTGGACTCTAAAGAAAGCTGAACACCAAAGAATTGATGCTTTAAACTCTGGTGCTGGAGAAGACTCTTGAAAGTCTCTTAGACAGCAATGAGATTCAACCAGTCCATCCTAAAGGTGATCAGTCCTGGGTGTTCATTGAATGGACTGATGTTGAAGCTGAAACTCCAATACTTTGGCCACCTGATGCAAAGAGCTGACTCATTTGAAAGACTCTGATGCTGGGAAAGATTGAAGGCAGGAGAAGAAGGGGACGACAGAGGATGAGATGGTTGGATGGCATCACCAATTCAATGGACATGAATTTGAGTGAACTCCGGGAGTTGGTGATGGACAGGGAGCTCTGGCATCTGTGGTTTATTGGGTCACAAAAAGTCAGACACGACTGAGCAACTGTACTGTACTGAACTGAAATAAATATATATATATATATATATATATTCACACACATGCATATATATGTGTGTATGCTTGTGTCTATAATACCTTAAATAATAATTTTATAAAACCCAACTGAATTTTTTGGTCCAAGATGATTTTTAATTGACATATTATTCTAAGTAAGAAAGAAAAATATCTTCTCTCAGATTCAAAATATATTGATACCAGTGGAGAATTTTAAGTTAGGAGAGTCCAAATAACTGCTTTGTTTTGTTTTGTTCTATAGAATATAGAAGAAGGAAACAATGAAATTCAGTTTAAACTATTTGGAAATTTGTCATATTTGTGGATAAGAGGATCTCTGCCACACCAGCAGAAGCATAAAAAGAAGAGGAAAATTTAATGATTAAAGTGTCATGAGAATGGTGGGTTCAAAGACAATGGATGAGATGTTTTGGGTTTTTTTTTTGGTGTGTGTGTGAAGTTGCTCAATCATGTCTGACTCCGATCCCATGGACTGAAGCCTACCAGGCTCCTCTATCCATGGAATTTTCCAGGCAAGAGTATTGGAGTGGGTTGCCATTTCTTTCTCCAGGGAAACCTTCCTGACCCAGGGATCGAACCCAGGTCTCCCACATTGCAGGCAGATGCTTTACCATCTGATCCACTAGGGAAACCCTGAGGAGATGTTTTAATTACTAATTTTTAAGTGATATTTTTAGAGTCAGCAAGTCTCGAGCATACTTACAGAAATTTGTTTATGCTGAACAGTGAAATATCATTGCTGGTATGCAGTTCAAGATACGACTTGGGTGGCTATATCAATATCCATCCATATGGATATACCCATGTAATTTTCAGGGAATAATGACATGATTTGGGATATAGAATAAATATGCGAGTCAGTTCCTACTATTTTCCAAAATTGATAGAGATAAGAGTTTGGTATATTAAAAAAAAAAAAGTGTAAGGGAGAAGTTCAGCACATTCCATGGCATGTGATCTAAAGCAGCGGTGTTTTATTTTGTGCTGTTTTTCTCACTCTATGTTTGTATAAGTGTATAATCAAAAAGGGAAGGAACGCCCTGAAATTAACATTAAGGAGCAAGAAGGAACCCTACATAATTTCAACCTCAAGATTTGTGAGGACAAAGCATCTATGTATTGTAATATACATTCCAATCAATGTAAATTGGAAGTGGTCAAACAGGAGATAGCAAGAGTGAGCATAAACATTTTAGGAATCAGTGAAATAAAATGGACTGAAATGGGTGAATTAAACTCAATTGCCCATTATACCTACTACTATGGGCAAGAATCCCTTAGGAGAAATGGAGTAGGCCTCATATTCAACAAAAGATTCTGAAATGCAGTTCTTGGGTGCAATCTCAAAAATGACAGAATGATCTCTGTTCATTTCCAAGGCAAACCATACAATATCACAGTAATCCAAGTCTATGCCCCAACCAGTAATCTGGATAAGCTGAAGTTGAATGGTTGGATGAAGACCTACAAGACCTTCTAGAACTAACACCACCAAAAGATGTTCTTTTCAATATAGGAGACAAGAATACAAAAGTAGGAAGTCAAGAGATACATGGAGTAAGAGGCAAACCAAACCTTGGAGTACAAAATGAAGCAGGAAGAAGGCTAGCAGAGTTGTGCCAAGAGAATGCAGTGGTCGTATCAAACTCCTTCTTCCAACAATACAAGAGAAGGTTCTACAGTTGGACATCACCGGATGGTCAATACTGAAATCCGATTCTTTATATTCTTTGCCGCCAAAGACGGAGACACTTTATACAGCCAGCAAAAAGAAGACTGGGGCTGGCTGTGGCTCCATTCATGAACTTCTTAATGCAAATTTTAGACTTGACATTGAATAAAGGAGGGAAAACCACTAGATCATTCAGGTATGACCTAAATCAAATCCCTTATGACTATACAGTGGAAGTGACAAACAGAGTCAAGGGCTTAGATCTAATAGACAGAGTGCCTGAAGAACTATGGATGGAGGTTCATGACATTGTACAGGAGGCAGTGATCAAGACCATCCACAAGTAAAAGAAATGCAAAAAGGCAGAATGATTGTCTAACAAAGTCTTACAAATAGCTGAGAAAAGAAGAGAAGCTAAAGGCAAAGAATAAAAGGAAAGATACACCCATTTGAATGCAGAGCTCCAAACAATAGCAAGGAGAGAGAAGAAAATCTTCCTCAGTGATCAATGCAAAGAAATAGAGGATAACAATAAAATGGGAAAGACTAGAGATATTTTCAAGAAAATTTGAGATGCCAAGGGAATATTTCATGCAAATATGGGCACAATAAAGGACAGAAATGGTATGGACCTAACAGAAGCAGAAGATATTAAGAAGAGGTGACAAGGATACACAGAAAAGCTATACAAAAAAGATCTGCGTGATCCAGATAATCACGATGGTGTTATCACTCACCTAGAGCCAGACATCTTGGAATGTGAAGTCAAGTGGACCTTAGGAAGCATCAGTACAAACAAAGCTAGTGGAGGTGAGGGAATTTCAGTTGAGCTATTTCAAATCCTGAAAGATGATGCTGCTAAAGTGTTGCACTCAATATGCCAGCAAATTTGGAAAACTCAGCAGTGGCCACAGAACTGGAAAAGGTCAGTTTTCATTCCAATTCCAAAGAAAGGCAATGTCAAAGAATGTTCAACCTACTGCACAATTGTGATCATCTCACATGTTAACAAAATAATGCTCAAAATTCTCCAAGCCAGGTTTCAACACTGCATGTACCATGAAATTCCTGATGTTCAAGTTGGATTTAGAAAAGGCAGAGGAACCAGAGATCAAATTGCCAACATTCACTGGATCATCAAAAAAAACAAGAGAGTTCAAAAAAAAAAAAAAATCTACTTCTGCTTTATTGACTAGGCCAAAGACTTTTACTGAGTGGATCAAAACAAACAGTGTAAAATTCTATAGAAATGGGAATATCAGAGACTTTGCTTCCATTGTGACTCTATGTCCATTTTTTGAAGAGTTTTAATCACAAATGGGTGCTGATTTTGTCAAAGGCGTTTTCTGCATCTATTGAGATTATCATATGGTTAACTTTCAATTTGTTAATATGGTGTATCACATTGATTGATTTGCATATATTGAAGAATCCTTGCATCAGTATGGTACTGGCACAAAAACAGAAATATAGACCAATGGAACAAGACAGAAAGCTCAGAAACAAATCCATGCACAATGGGTACCTTATTTTTTACAAATGAGGCAAGAATGTATAATGGGGCAAAGACAGTCTCTTCAATAAATGGTGCTGAGAAAACTGAACACCTACATGTAAAAGAATGAAATTATAACACTTCCTGACACCATACACAAAGAAAAACTCAAAATGGATTAAAGACCTAAATATAAGACCAGAAACTATAAAACTCTTAGAGGAAAATTTAGGCAGATCACTCAGTGACATAAATCAAAACAAGAAACTCTATGACCCACCACCTAGAGTAACGGAAATAAAAACAAATGTAAGCAAATGGAACCTGATTAAACTTAAAAGCTTTTGCACAGCATAGGAAACTATAAGCAAGAAAATAATAGCAAATGAAAAAACTGACAAAAGATTAATTTCCAAAATATATAAGCAGCTCATACTATCTAATACTGCGAAAACAAACAACCCAATCAAAAAGTGGGAAAAAGACCTAAACAAACATTTCTCCAAAGAACACATATAGGTGGATAACAAACACATGAAAAGATGCTCAACATCGCTCATTATTAGAAAAATGCAAGTCAAAACTACAATGAGATATCACTTCATATTTGTCAGAATGGTCATAATCAAAAAGTCTACAAACAATAAATGTTGGAGAGGTTGTGGAGAAAGCCACTATGGAAGACGGTATGGAGATTCCTTAAAAAGCTAGGAATAAAACTACCATATGACCTAGCAACCCCACTCCTAGGCATATACCCTGAAGAAACCAGGGTTATAAAAGAGACACGCAATCCATTGTTCATTGCGACACTGTTTACAACAGCTAGAATATGGAAGCAACCTAGATGCCCTGCCCATGAACAGATAAATGGATAATGAAGTGGTGGTACATATACACAATGGAACATTACTCAGCCATAATAAGGAATACATTTGAGTCAGTTCTGATGAGGAGCATGAACCTAGAACCTGTTATACAGAGTGATGTGAGTCAGAAAGAAAAAGGTAAGTATTGCATTCTAACACACATATACAGAATCTGGAAAACTGGTTTTGAAAAATTTATTTACAGGGTAGCAATGGAGATACAGACATAGAGAAAAGACTTATGGATGTGGAGAAAGGGGAGGACACGGTGAGATATATGGAAAGAGTAACATGGAAACTTACATTACCATATGTAATATAGCCAGTGGAAATTTGCTGTATGACTCACTCAGGAAGCTCAAACAAGGGCTCGGTATCAACCATAGGGGTGGGATGGAGAGGGAGGATAGGAGGGAGGTTCAACAGGGAAGGGATATATGTATACTTATGGCTGATTCATGTTGAGGTTTGACAGAAAACAACAAAATTCCTTAAAGTAATTATCCTTCAATAAATAAATAAATAAAAACTCAACATTCAGAAAACTAAGATCATGGCCTCCATTCCCATCACTTCATTACAAATAGATGGGGAAGCAATGGAAACAGTGACAGACTTTTTTCTTGGGCTCCAAAGTCACTGCCAGTGGCAACTGCTGTCATAAAATTAAAAGACTCTTGTTCCTTGGAAGAAAAGCTATGACCAAATTTGACAGCATATTATAAAGCAGAAAAATTACTTTGCCAACAAAGATTGATCTAGTTAAAGCTATGGTTTTTCCAGTAGTCAGGCATGGATGCGAGAGTTGGACTATAAAGAAAGCTGAGTGATGAAGATTTGATGCTTTTGAACTCTGGTGTTGGAGAAGACTCTTGAGAGTCTGCAAGGAGATCACATCACTCATTCATAAAGGAAACCAGTCCTAAATATTCATTGGAAGGACTGATGTTAAAGCTGAAGTCCAATACTTTGGCCACCTGATGTGAAGAACTGACTCACTGGAAAAGACCCTGATGCTGGGAAAGGTTGAAGGAAGGAGGAGAAGGGGACAACAGCTGTTGAGATCGTTGGATGGCATCAAGTCTCAATGGATATGAGCTGAGGAAACTACAGGATTTGGTGATGGACAGGGAAGTGTGGGGTGCTGCAGCCAATGGGGTCACAGAGTCATACACGACTAAGGGACTGAACTGAACTGAACTGAAATTGCATGAAATTCTACTACATGAAAGAAAAGAAGGGATCCTTATTCTGGTCTTTGCAACAAATTACACTCAATTCAGTTCAGTCACTCAGCCGTATCAGACTCTGCGAATCCATGAATCCCAGCATGCCAGGCCTCCCTGTCCATCACCAACTCTCGAAGTTCAGTCAGACTCAAATCCATCGAGTCAGTGATGCCATCCAGCCATCTCATCCTCTCTCATCCCCTCCTCCTCCTGCCCCCAATCCCTCCCAGCATCAGAGTTTTTTTTCCAGTGAGTCAACTCTTCGCATGAGGTGGCCAAAGTACTGGAGTTTCAGCCCCAGCATCATTCCCTCCAAAGAACACCCAGGGCAGATCCCTTCAGAATGGACTGGTTGGGTCTCCCTGCAGTCCAAGGGACTCTCAAGAGTCTTCTCCAACACCACAGTTCAAAAGCATCAATTCTTCTGCACTCAGCTTTCTTCACAGTCCAACTCTCACATCCATACGTGACCACTGGAAAAACCATAGCCTTGACTATTAGGACCTTTGTTGGCAAAGTAACGTCTGTGCTTTTCAATAAGCTATCTAGGTTGGTCAAAACTTTTCTTCCAAGGAGTAAGCGTTTTTTAATTTCATGGCTTCAGTCACCATCTGCACTGATTTTGGAGCTCCAAAAAATGAAGTCGGACACAGTTTCCACTGTTTCCCCATCTATTTCCCAAGTGATGGGACCAGATGCCACGATCTTCGTTTTCTGAATGTTGAGCTTTAAGCCAATTTTTTCACTCTCTTCTTTCACTGTCATCAAGAGTTTTTTTAGTTCCTCTTCACTTTCTGCCATCAGGTAGGTGTCATCTGCATATCTGAGGTTATTGATATTTCTCCTGGCGATCTTGATTCCAGCTTTTATTTCTTGCAGCCCAGCGTTTCTCATGATATACTCTACATATAAGTTAAATAGGAGCATGACAATATACAGCCTTTAAACTCCTTTTCCTATTTGGAACCAGTCCGTTGTTCCACATCCCGTTCTAACTGTTGCTTCCTGACCCGCATACAGGTTTCTCAAGAGGCAGGTCAGGTGATCTGGTATTCCCATCTCTTTCAGAATTTTCCACAGTTTATTCTGATCCACACAGTCAAAGGCTTTGGCATAGTCAATAAAGCAGAAATAGATGATTTTCTGGAATTCTCTTGCTTTTTCGATGATCCAGCAGATGTTGGCAATTTGATCTCTGGTTCCTCTGCCTTTTCTAAAACCAGCTTGAACATCAGGAAGTTCACGGTTCATGTATTGCTGAAGCCTTGGATAATTTTGAGCATTATTTTACTAGAGTGTGAGATGAGTGCAATTGAATGGTAGTTGAACATTCTTTGGCATTGCCTTTCTTTGGAATTGGAATGAAAACTGACCTTTTCCAGTCCTGTGGCCACCGCTGAGTTTTCCAAATTTGCTGGCATATTGAGTGCAGCACTTCCACAGCATCATCTTTCAGGATTTGAAATAGCTCCACTGGAATTCCATCACCTCCACTAGCTTTGTTGGTAAAGATGCTTTCTAAGGCCCACTTGACTTCACATTCCAGGATGTCTGGCTCTAGGAGAGTGGTCACACCATTGTGATTATCCAGGTCATGAAGATCTTCTTTGTATAGTTCTTCTGTGTATTCTTGCCACCTCTTCTTAATATCTTCTGCTTCTGTTAGGTCCATACCATTTCTGTCCTTTATCGAGCCCATCTTTGCATGAAATGTTCCCTTGGTATCTCTAATTTTCTTGAAGAGATCTCTAGTCTTTCCCATTCTGTTGTTTTTCTCTATTTCTTTGCATTGATATCTGAGGAAGGCTTTCTTATCTTCTTGCTATTCTTTGGAACTCTGCATTCAGATGCTTGTACCTTTCCTTTTCTCCTTTGCTTTTCACTTTTCTTTTTTCACAGCTAGTTGTAAGGTCTCCTCAGGCAGCCATTTTGCTTTTTTGCATTTCTTTTCCATGGGGATGGTCTTGATCCCTGTCTCTTGTAGAATGTCATGAACCTCAGTCCATAGTTCATCAGGCACTCTCTCTATCAGATCTAGTCCCTTAAATCTATTTCTCACTTCCACTGTATAATCATAATGGATTTGATTTAGGTCATACCTGAATGGTCTAGTGGTTTTCCCTACTTTCTTCAATTTAAGTCTGAATTTGGCAATAAGGAGTTCATGATCTGAGCCACAGTCAGCTTCCAGTCTTGTTTTTGTTGACTGTATAGAGCTTCTCCATCTTTGGCTGCAAAGAATATAATAAATCTGATTTTGGTATTGACTATCTGGTGATGTTCACGTGTAGAGTCTTCTCTTGTGTTGTTGGAAAAAGGTGTTTACTATGACCAGAGCATTTTCTTGGGAAAACTCTATTAGTCTTTGCCCTGCTTCATTCCATATTCCAAAGGGAAATTTGCCTGTAACTCCAGGTGTTTCTTGACTTCCTACTTTTTCATTCCAGTCCCCTATAATGAAAGGGACATCTTTTTTGGGTGTTAGTTCTACAAGGCCTTGTAGTTCTTCATAGAACCGTTCAACTTCAGCTTCTTCAGTGTTACTGGTAAGGGCATAGACTTGGATTACTGTGATATTGAATCATTTGCCTTGGAAATGAACAGAGATCATTCTGTCGTTTTTGAGATTGTATCCAAGTACTGCATTTCAGACTCTTTTGTTGACCATGATGGCTTCTCCATTTCTTCTAAGGGATTGCTGCCCATAGTAGTAGATATAATGGTCATCTGAGTTAAATTCACCCATTCCAGTCCATTTTAGTTCTCTGATTCCTAGAATGTCAACGTTCACTCTTGCCATCTCCTGTTTGACCACTTCCAATTTGCCTTGATTCATGGACCTGACATTCCAGGTTCCTATGCATTATTGCTCTTTACAGCATTGGACCTTGCTTTTATCACCAGTCACATCCATAACTGGGTGTTGTTTTTGCTTTGGGTCCATTACTTCATTCTTTCTGGAGTTATTTCTCCACTGATATCTAGTAGCATGTTGGGCACCTACCGACCTGGGGAGTTCCTCTTTCAGTATCCTATCATTTTGCCTTTTCATACTGTTCATGGGGTTCTCAAGGCAAGAAAACTGAAGTGATTTGCCATTCCCTTCTCCATTGGACCACATTGTGTCAGACCTCTCCACCATGCCCGCCCGACTTTGTTGCCCCACAGAGCATGGCTTAGTTTCATTGAGTTAGACAAGGCTGTGGTCCTAGTGTGATTAGATTGACTAGTTTGCTGTGATTATGGCTTCAGTGTGTCTGCCCTGTTGCAGCACCTACCATCTTACTTGGGTTTCTCTTACCTTGGACGTGGGGTATCACTTCACAGCTGCTCCAGCAAAGCGCAGCTGCTGCTCCTTACCTTGGACGAGGGGTATCTCCTCACTGCTGCCCCTGTTTTCTAAAAGCTGGTATATTTTAGATGAAGGGCATGTTATATTTGCTTTATTTTCCTATGTGATAAAATGTTCATTAAAATACAGAGCTTTCAATTTTTGATTTTGAATATGATGCAACGATATTTATATCATAATTAAAATTGTTGAGCCTAGATCAGTTGATATTTATTAAAAACTAATTCTTGTCTATGTTACAGTTTCCCTTTTTTTCCCTAATATAATTAATGACTGTTTTATGTTACACCCTTCACAATTGAAACACTTGTACAAAAGTGTGTCTCTGTTGAGGGTTATAAATGTCACTGGGGCAAGGGACATACCCACATTTTAATGTGATGCAAAAGACATGTTATACCTTAACTGTTCATTTTTGTATTACTCAACAATAATTATATTGAGGTCATGTGGATGACCCAAAGATTATACACAATATAGAACCAACTTCTGAATAGTCTATAATTTAAAGCAAGTGGTGAAAATACACACAGTTTCTATACACTGAAACTATAGGTTCCAAGATGGTATAAAGACCAATGTTCTACCAAAGATAGGAAAATAATAATTTCAGAGCACTGAAATAGAGAATGTTAATTCTTCTTGAATGATGTTTAAATGGAGAATATTAATGGATTTAAAAAGCAGAATTTCAACAGTCAAAGTACCCAAATGTCTTCTAAGATAGAAGAAGTATCATAACAAGTAATGATCAAGCACATCCTCTATACTTTACATTGGCTTTAGCATTTAAACATGGGATAAATGGGAGTTGTTATGGATGGAGTCATATCTTGAGTGTCCATATAAAATTTTAAGGTATAATGAGTAGTAAACTCAGGACTTCCCTGACAGTCGAATGATTAAGACTCTGCACTTCGACTGAAGGGGCATGGGTTCCATCCATGGTTGAGGAACTAAAATACCACATGCCACAAAAAGCACGCTAAATGCTACTACTTGTTTCCTTCATTTCTTGAAAATTTGTTTTGGTTTCTTTGTTAATTAAGTGTGTGTTGGGATGATCATGGAAATATTGATCAGAGCTACACACTTGGGTGACAAATAACAGATAAGTATTAATATATTTATTTTGCTTTCAGTTATTTAGTTTCCTGTCTTTAAATTATGTCTTTTTTTGTCATTTCTATTTTCTATCATGTGACATTCAAATGTAAAGGATGCAAAATTAATGTATGCTAAGAAAACGGTGGCTATCCAATGATACATGTTTGAGTGCTGCACTATTAAAATTCTAGTTGAATTTATTCCTTTGCATTTGGGCAACACATTTTAAGAAACAATAATTCAGAATTATGTTTATAATACAGTAACATTACTGTAGCATATTTATGCAATAGTTTTAAATTAAAAAAAACTCTCAACAAGTTACTCACATATAACTCATATATGACTCTCACATATAACTAATTGTATGATTTAAGTATTTTCCCTTTGAATTTTCCAGACTCTTTTTTCTATTACTTTTCCCTCAAGATATTTTATCTTTTTTATTTTTTTCAAACATTTTGGAGATACTGACTCAGAGATGAAAAGGACTAAATGAACAAATTGTCAAGTTTGATCAAAATTGGCATTTAAGATGTTTCACAGAGCCTTGTGTGCCAGTTATTGACACTCTGCAAGTTCCCAAGATTCAAATATCAGTTTATGACTAGTAATAACCTTACTTAATGTGTACTTTAAATATGACTTTTAATTACCTAGTGCAACATAAAATTTTGAACTCTCTGCAAAAAATACTAGAGATTTATTTTCATCCAAGGAAAAGTGTTTCTATTCCAAATCCAAGGTGCCCCAAGATACTACATTGTAATATTGAATGTATATTTATATGGTACACTTGTTAACATGAGTAGGCTAATTCTTATAAAGCAGAGTGTGCATATTTTCCATGAAAAAATAGCCATTTATAAAAATGTTAAAGTTATTAACTTTATTAAAATATTAGTTTATTTAAAATCATATTATTATCTAAGTGTTTGTAATATTATGAAATATATCACACATATAATCTCAAAAAAAGATGTACAAGTCAAAATGATTTCTTTGTAGAGGAAATAGATTATAGATTAATTGCAATTCAAATCATCACATAGCATGTATTTATTTTTCATGTATATTGGTCAAGGGAGGTTGGTCAATGATTTACTCATATCTTATTAATGGATAATAGAGAGATGATCTAGACAATTTTCTGACTCTTGAGCTCATCCCATGCTTATTAGTTTGTATCATTATTGTGCATCTCTAAATAGAGATTTCACTGTAGTAGTTTGTTTTATAAATTTGAAAATAAATACAATGAATATTTTAATAGCATTTAATAGAGAAAGCCTCCAGGGATCATAAGAAGTAATTATGTTAACAAGCCTCTTAAAATTTCAAAGTAGTGAAACAAACATGAACATTTGAATTGTAATATTTCAAACTCATACTTAGCATAAAATCCCAAACTTCTCTGAGCAAAAGTATTTAATTGTTCAGTAACATATTCCTTGTTTATTGCTAAATAATGCTAAATATTTTAAATATATATTCTTGTGTGTAGTGTGTGTTTGTGTATGTATGTGTGTATGTGTGTGTGTATCACATGTGGTGGAATAATAGAGCAATTCTTCCAATACTTTCAAAAAGAGGAACATTTAAGAAATTTTCTTAAATTTCTTGACACATTCAAGAAATTGCATCACTTTTGTTAGATTCAATCTGCAATTTTGTCAGAATAATTCAATATCACCACATTTCAAGTTGCCATCATGTTTCACCTGGACCACTACAGTAGACTCCTAATTTGTCTCCCTACTTTTGTATCTTACTCCTACAGCCTACTCTTTATAAGAAACCAAACAGCTCCTTTTCTTAAATGTAAGTATGTTCATTCCAATTCCCTAGTGAAACTCTGTAATGGATTTATCCCCTTTTTAGGACCAAAGACCTTAAGTCTGTTCCTAAATCCAGTGTGTTTTGGCACTGGTTCTTTCTCTGACCTCATCATCTGTTCACTCAGGCTGCCGGCTGCCCCAGACATTCTGGCCTCTGGCGTTTTCCTTGGTCATGCCAATAATGCAATTTTTTAAAGTGTTGGCTCAGGTCTCTTTCCTTGTATATTTTCTAGCCTTATTTTACAACTTAAGTTCATCCCAAATATAACCAAAAAGACTTATCAACATCCACAAATCAAATTTGAACCTCATGTCACTCTGTATCTTCTCACCCTACTTTATTTTTCTTCAAAGAAATCATCTCCTAGTGATGTATTTATTTTTCTTTGTTTGCTGTTTGCCTTCCATCTCTTTATTTTCAATATGATGTCACAGAAAGTTTCTTTTGTTTTTGTTAGTTTTATTGTGTTTTGGTTTGTTGTCTTTCATATTATTTGACTTTTGCTGCACTTTTTCAAGTTATAACAACTTGCAGGCAATAAGTGGCATTTCAAAAAAGAAAAACAATTTGATGCACATTATCATGTGATTAAGTTAAATAATAGGGTTATTAATATTAAGCATTTCCTTCTAGTCTTGTCCATATATACGAAAAAATGCATTTTAAAAATTTATAGGGAGCACATTAACTTAGAGTTGTAAAGCTATTAGAAAAGATACATTTAGGAGATTCTTAAGAAGGAATTTTTAGGAAATTACTTCTCATAATGTCCAGCATTGATGAGATACTTATACCTTTCAAGATACATATAGGCATGACTCTAACTAGTATTTATTGCATGTATAAATGGATTTATAGATAGATGGATGAAAAAGCTTGATTTTGAACAGATGTGTTTTATCTTTTTTTCTCTCTCTTTTTATCTCTCTCCCTTTGGTGAGAAGAGGATTTCCGTCCTGGGTTATAAGGTACACATAACACCTGACCTTGGACAGATGAGATCGACAGCTGGTTATCAGTCACATACGCTCACAGTCAGGGAAAGGAGAACACTATATCACACAAGGCCACATGCAGGCTGCACTAAGAATGAGTGAACAAGCAAGGCCTGCAGGAGGCAGGGTTTGTAGCAACAAGGAGGGGGTCGTGAAGGACTTATTTGAACAAGGCGGCCAGCTGACAGGGAAATGAAGTCTGATACCTAGAAATTAAACTGTCAATGGGCTTAACTGAGAATGGTTTGGCTCTAGAACCTTAATCATAGAGAAGAGGAGTGGGCATATTCTGGTTAGACACTTTAAAGCCCTTTAAATTGTACCAGATTTTCAAGGCAGCACATGATATTGGATGTTAATTTCAGACCTTGTACCACATATGTTATGCATAAACAAAAGCAGACCTATAACCCAATTCTGGTTTCTGAAACAGAAGCTGGTAAAAGCATCAAATTGGAGTCATTAAAGAGAAGCTGAGGTGGAATAAGAGAGATACACCATTTATTGAGCCTTTGTTGTAGAGCTGATGAGTTTGAGTTTTTTTCAGGCACAAAATAAGAGTTCAGGAATTTTTCACTAGGACATTTAATTCCAATATGTGTACCTAATTTTTGTAGCATCCATAATTGGTAGTGTTATATGACATTTCTAGAACTTTAAGAGTAAAATTCAAATAATATGTCAGTGCACCAATTAAGAAGCAGAAAACTGTATTGTGTACTTTAGTTTGGAAAAAGAAACTTAGAGGTTTTATTTCCATTATTTTATGGATAAAGCAATGATATTATGATCATTTAAATAATCTAGTCAGAATTTATTCACCAAATAAACTCTGGCACAATTCTTTTATTCACCAAATCCAGTAACATTTCTACCAAACCAAAATTCATTTGTTGGGGCACTTTAGAAACTTATAATATTCAGTCAACAGAATTTATCAAACTTTTTAAGTACAAACTAAATATATCCAAATACTAGGATAATAAGAAGATATCAAAGTAGGAATAAGTACTCAACTGTGGAAAATTCTGAAAGAGATGGAAATACCAGACCATCTGACCTGGCTCTTGAGAAATCTGTATGAAGGTCAGGAAGCAATAATTAGAACAGGTCATGGAACAACAGACTGGTTACAAATAGGAAAAGAAGTACATCAAGGCTGTATATTTTCACCCTACTTATTTAACTTATATGCAGAGTATATCATGAGAAATGCTGGGCTGGAAGAAGCACAAGCTGGAATCAAGATTGCTGGGAGAAATATCAATAACATCATATATGCAGATGACACCACCATTATGGCAGAAAGTGAAAAATAACTAAAGAGCCTCTTGATGAAAGTGAAAGGAGAGAGTGAAAATGTTGGCTTAAAGCTCTAGATTCAGAAAACGAAGATCATGGCATCTGGTCCTATCCCTTCATGGCAAATAGATGGGGTAACAGTGGAAACAGTAACCGACTTTATTATTGTTATTATTATTTGGAATCCAAAATCACTGCAGATGGTGACTGCAGCCATGAAATTAATAGACCCTTGTTCCTTGGAAGGAAAGTTATGACCCATCTAGACAGCATATTAAAAAGCAAAGACACTACAAATAGACACTTGCTCCTTGGAAGGAAAGTTATGACCAATCTAGACAGCATATTAAAAAGCAAAGACACTACTTTGCCAACCAAAGTCCATCTAGTCGATGCTATGGTTTTTCCAGTAGTCATGTGTGAACGTGAGAGTTGGACTATAAAGAAAACTGAGCACCGAAGAATTGATACTTTTGAACTGTGGAGTTGGAAAAGACTCTTAAGGGGCTGGTGCACTGGGATGACCAAGAGGGATGGGACTGGGAGGGAAGTGGAATGGGGGTTCAGGATGGGAAACGCATGTACACCCATGGTGGATTCACGTTGATGTATGGCAAAATCAATACACTATTGTAAAGTAAAGAAAAAAAAAAGTTCATGAAAGCCTCCTTTTATAAAACAATTATTTATAACTTTACTCCTCAATCTATCAAATACACTAAATAACTTTTCTGTCTGAATAAAACTGAGCAAAAGTTAATAAAAAAATAAATAAATAAAGAGTCTTTTGGACTGCAAGGAGATCCACCCAGTCAATCCTAAAGGAAATCAGTCCTGATTGTTCAATGGAAAGACTGATGTTGAAGCTGAAACTCCAATACTTTTGGCCACCTGATGTGAAGAGCTGACTCATTTGAAAAGACCCTGATGCTGGGAAAGATTGAGGGCAGGAGGAGAAGTGGAGAATAGAGGATGAGATGGTTGGATGACATCACCAACTCAATGGACATGGGTTTGGGTGAACTCTGGGAGCTGGTGATGGACAGGGAAGCCTGGAGTGCTGTGGTCCATGGGGTTGCAAAGAGTTGGACACACCTGAGCGACTGAACTGAACTGAACTGAAGTACTAAACTATATGCCCTTAATGAATTTTAAGAATTTGAGATTTTTGTTTCAATGAAAGGAACAGAAAACTGTGATTGGGATAGATATGAGAAAGGGCTGGTAGGGAGTTAAAGTAACATATGTGGACACTCAACTAGGGATTATAACACTACATTTGTTAAAGTACACATTTTGTATATTTAAATGTATATATTTAATATACATTTTGTATATTTTATAATTTATATAATTATAAGTATACTTTTGTATATTTATAATTAGGGATTATAACATTATATTTGTTAAAGTATACATTTTGTATATTTGTTAAAGTATACATTTTGTATATTGATATTTACTCATGTAAATAAAAAAAAGAGCCAATGATTTTTACCTGATTAATTAATGCGGGAACCAGAAATAAGTTAAAACCAATTCAATGAGCATTTGAGGAGCTTGGTCTTCATAAGTAATTTAATAAAGGAATTCTAAACTAAGATTGTGGAGTTACAGACAAAATTGATTAATACCTTAAAGAACAATAAATCTAAGTTTTAAAATGCTCTTTCCGAAGGGGAGAAAAAGATGGCGGAGGAATAGGACGGGAAGATCACGTTCTCCCTCACAAATTCCTCAAAAGAACATTTCAACGCCGAGCAAACTCCACAAAACAACTTCTGTAGGCTGGCAGAGGACATCAGGCAACCAGAAAAGCAGACCATTGTCTTCAAAAACAGGTAGGAAAAAATATAAAAGACGAAAAAGGAGACAAAGGAGGTGGGGAGGGAGCTCCGTCCCGGGAAGGGAAGCCCGTCCCGGGAAGGGAATTTTAAGAAGAGAGGTTTCCAAACACCAGGAAACACTCTCCCTGCCGAGTCTGTGGCGAGCCTTGGAGACACAGAGGGCAACATAACAGGAAGGAAAAATAGATAAATAATTAAAACCAAGAGATTACAAGCCCACCAGTAACTCCCCCAGCGGAAAAGCAGCACAGACGCCTGCATCCGCCATTGGGAAGTGGGGGCAGGGCAGGGACGCGCGGGAGGCGCGGGCTGCAGAGCTTTGTAAGAATCGGGCAGGAACGCCCCACGCGCAACCAGAACGATCTAACTTGGGCTAGCAAACCAGACTGTGGGATAGCTACCACGCGAAAAGCTCGAACATAAGACACCGCCAGGACTGAGCACAGAACAAAGGACGGAGCGGAAAAAGCCGGCTGCAGACCATTCCCCGCCGGGGACAGGCAGCCAGAGCCGTAAGGACTGGAAAGGGGCAATTGCAGACCCAGAGAGACTTTACTTACCTAACTGCAAGCAGGCTTCTTTGCTAAGACTTCTGGTGGTGCTGGACAGTCACAGTCTGCCTCACGGGGTGCGCCAGCGGTCCACCCAGAGAGCTGAGCGGTAGCGGTGGAAAAGGTGACAAGCCCCGGCAATCGCGCTCGCCAAACTCCTGAGCTACTCGGACCTGGGAAGGGCACAAAGCGCAGTCCCAGAAGCATTTGTGCCTCTGAGGGCTGCCTGAGGGCCGAACCTGAGCGGCTTGGACCGGGGAAGTGCACGCAGCCTAGGGCCGGCCCCAGACGGTTCCCGGCTGAGCATCGTAGAGCCGGAGCGGTTTGTACGCCGCGAGAAAGGACAGGTCAAGCGGGGCAGAGATACTGTGTACACACGACAGTGCTATTTGTTTGCAGCATCCCCCCTCCCCACAGCGCGACTGAACTAGTGAGCCTAAAAACCAGCAAACAGAAGAAGTTAAACAGAGGAAACCACCTTGGAAGTGAGCCCACACGGCCCATAACATCAGAGAAGAGCCAGATATATTTTTAATTTTTTAATATTTTTAAAATCATTCTTTTTTTTTTTTTGCCTTTTGCTTTTTTTTTCTTTTTTTTCCGAGCTTTTTTTTAATTGTTAAGTCTTCTATTTCTCCTCTAATTTTTATTTCTATAACCTAGTATTACTATTTTTTTTAAAAAAAAAAGACTTTTTTTTTTTTTAAGGCAAACACCATATATACTCTTTGGATGGTTGTTGGTGTTTTGTTTTGTTTTTGTTTTTGTTTGTTTTTTAATAATTCTTTTTTTTTTCTTTCTTCCTTTTTCCTTCTGCTTTTCCTTAATATTGTATCTTTGAAAATCCAACCTCTACTCCAGATTTTTAATCTTTGTTGTCAATTTTGTACATTTAAAAACCCAAACTTCACTACCCAAGTTTACCTGAGAGCGAGATTACTGACTTGTCCACTCTCTCCTCCTCTGGCCTCTCCTCTTTCTCCACCAGGTGGCCTCTGTCTCTTTTCTCCCCCATCTCTTCTCTATCCAACTCTGTGAATCTCTGTGTGTTCCAGACGGTAGAGAACACCTAAGGAACTGGTTACTGGCAGGATTTGTCTCTCTCCTACTCATTCCTCTCTCTTATCCTCCTGGTCACCTCTGTCTACTTCCTCCCTCTCCTCTTCCCCGTATAACTCTGTAAATACCTCTGAGCGGTCCAGACTATAGAGCGCACATAAGGAAGTGACTACTGGCTAGCCTGCTCTCTCCTCTCTTGATCTCACCGCATCTCATTCCAGTTACCTCTAACTACCCCCTCCATCTTCTCTTCTCCTTGTAACTCAGTGAACCTCTCTGAGTGTCCCTCAAGGTGGAGAAACTTTTCATCTTTAACCTAGATGTTTTATCATCGGTGCTGTATAGATGGAGAAGTCTAGAGGCTACTGTGAAAATAAAACTGAAAACCAGAAGCAGGAAGCTTAAACCCAAAGCCTGAAAACATTAGAGAACTCTTGAATTCAGGGAACATTAAGCAATAGGAGCTCATCAAATGCCTTCATACCTACACTGAAACCAAGCTCCACCCAAGGGCCAACAAGTTCCAAAACAAGACATACCACGCAAATTCTCCAGCAACACAGGAACACTCCCCTGAGCCTCAATATACAGGCAGCTCAAAATTATCCCAAAACCTTTGATGTCTCATAACCCATTACGGGTCACTCCATTGCACTCCAGAGAGAAGAAACCCAGCTCCACCCACCAAAACTCCAACACAAGCCTCCCTAACCAGGAAACCTTGACAAGCCACTGATAGAACCCCACCCAAAGTGAGGAAGCTCCATAATAAAGAGAACTCCACAAATTATCAGAATATAAAAAGGCCACCCCAAACGCAGCAATATAACCAAGATGAAGAGACAGAGGAATACTCAGCAGGTAAAGGAACAGGAGAGTTGCCCACCAAACCAAACAAAAGAGGAAGAAGTAGGGAATCTACCGGAGAAGGAATTCCGAATATTGATAGTGAAAATGATCCAAAATCTTGAAATCAAAATGGAAACACAGATAAATAGCCTAGAGACAAGGATTGAGAAGATGCAAGAAAGGTTTAACAAGGACCTAGAAGAAATAAAAAAGAGTCAAAATATAATGAATAACACAATAAATGAGATCAGAAACACTCTGGAGGCAACAAATAGTAGAATAACGGAGGCAGAAGATAGGATTAGTGAAATAGAAGATAGAATGGTAGAAATAAATGAATCAGAGAGGAAACAAGAAAAACGAATTAAAAGAAACGAGGACAATCTCAGAGACCTCCAGGACAATATGAAACGCTCCAACATTCGAATTATAGGAGTCCCAGAAGAAGAAGACAGAAAGAAAGATCATGAGAAAATCCTTGAGGAGATAATAGTTGAAAACTTCCCTAAAATGGGGAAGGAAATAATCACCCAAGTCCAAGAAACACAGAGAGTCCCAAATAGGATAAACCCAAGGCGAAACACCCCAAGACACATATTAATCAAATTAACAAAGATCAAACACAAAGAACAAATATTAAAAGCAGCAAGGGAAAAACAACAAATAACACACAAGGGGATTCCCATAAGGATAACAGCTGATCTGTCAATAGAAACTCTTCAGGCCAGGAGGGAATGGCAAGACATACTTAAAGTGATGAAAGACAATAACCTACAGCCCAGATTACTGTACCCAGCAAGGATCTCATTCAAATACGAAGGAGAAATCAAAAGCTTTACAGACAAGCAAAAGCTGAGAGAATTCAGCACCACCAAACCAGCTCTCCAACAAATTCTAAAGGATATCCTCTAGACAGGAAACACGAAAAGGGTGTATAAACCCGAACCCAAAACAATAAAGTAAATGGCAACGGGATCATACTTATCAATAATTACCTTAAACATAAATGGGTTGAACGCCCCAACCAAAAGACAAAGACTGGCCGAATGGATACAAAAACAAGACCCCTCTATATGCTGCTTACAAGAGACCCACCTCAAAACAAGGGACACATACAGACTGAAAGTGAAGGGCTGGAAAAAGATATACCACGCGAATAGAGACCAAAAGAAAGCAGGAGTGGCAATACTCATATCCGATAAAATAGACTTTAAAACAAAGGCTGTGAAAAGAGACAAAGAAGGCCACTACATAATGATCAAAGGAACAATCCAAGAAGAAGATATAACAATTATAAATATATATGCACCCAATATAGGAGCACCGCAATATGTAAGACAAATGCTAACAAGTATGAAAGGGGAAATCAACAATAACACAATAATAGTGGGAGACTTTAATACCCCACTCACACCTATGGACAGATCAACTAAACAGAAAATTAACAAAGAAACGCAAACTTTAAATGATACATTAGATCAGTTAGACCTAATTGATATCTATAGGACATTTCACCCCAAAACAACGAATTTCACCTTTTTTTCAAGTGCTCATGGAACCTTCTCCAGGATAGATCACATCCTGGGCCATAAATCTAAACTTGATAAATTCAAAAAAATCGAAATCATTCCAAGCATCTTTTCTGACCATAATGCATTAAGATTAGATCTCAATTACAGGAGAAAAACTATTAAAAATTCTAACATGTGGAGGTTGAACAACACACTTCTGAATAACCAACAAATCACAGAAGAAATCAAAAAAGAAATCAAAATATGCATAGAAACTAATGAAAATGAAAACACAACAACCCAAAACCTGTGGGACACTATAAAAGCAGTGCTAAGAGGAAAGTTCATAGCAATACAGGCATACCTCAAGAAACAAGAAAAAAGTCAAATAAATAACCTAACTCTACAACTAAAGCAACTAGAAAAGGAAGAGTTGGAGAACCCCAGAGTTAGTAGAAGGAAAGAAATCTTAAAAATTAGGGCAGAAATAAATGCAAAAGAAACAAAAGAGACCATAGCAAAAATCAACAAAGCCAAAAGCTGGTTCTTTGAAAGGATAAATAAAATTGACAAACCATTAGCCAGACTCATCAAGAAGCAAAGAGAGAAAAATCAAATCAATAAAATTAGAAATGAAAATGGAGAGATCACAACAGACAACACAGAAATACAAAGGATCATAAGAGACTACTATCAGCAGTTGTATGCCAATAAAATGGACAACGTGGAAGAAATGGACAAATTCTTAGAAAAGTACAATTTTCCAAAACTGAACCAGGAAGAAATAGAAAATCTTAACAGACCCATCACAAGCACGGAAATTGATACTGTAATCAGAAATCTTCCAGCAAACAAAAGCCCAGGTCCAGATGGCTTCACAGCTGAATTCTACCAAAAATTTCGAGAAGAGCTAACACCTATCCTACTCAAACTCTTCCAGAAAATTGCAGAGGAAGGTAAACTTCCAAACTCATTCTATGAGGCCACCATCACCCTAATACCAAAACCTGACAAAGATGTCACAAAAAAAGAAAACTACAGGCCAATATCTCTGATGAACATAGATGCAAAAATCCTCAACAAAATTCTAGCAATCAGAATCCAACAACACATTAAAAAGATCATACATCATGACCAAGTGGGCTTTATCCCAGGGATGCAAGGATTCTTCAATATCCGCAAATCAATCAATGTAATTCACCACATTAACAAATTGAAAAATAAAAACCATATGATTATCTCAATAGATGCAGAGAAGGCCTTTGACAAAATTCAACATCCATTTATGATAAAAACTCTCCAGAAAGCAGGAATAGAAGGAACATATCTCAACATAATAAAAGCTATCTATGACAAACCCACAGCAAACATTATCCTCAATGGTGAAAAATTGAAAGCATTTCCCCTAAAGTCAGGAACAAGACAAGGGTGTCCACTTTCACCGCTACTATTCAACATAGTTCTGGAAGTTTTGGCCACAGCAATCAGATCAGAAAAAGAAATAAAAGGAATCCAAATTGGAAAAGAAGAAGTAAAACTCTCACTGTTTGCAGATGACATGATCCTCTACATGGAAAACCCTAAAGACTCCACCAGAAAATTACTAGAGCTCATCAATGAATATAGTAAAGTTGCAGGATATAAAATCAACACACAGAAATCCCTTGCATTCCTATACACGAATAATGAGAAAGTAGAAAAAGAAATTAAGGAAACAATTCCATTCACCATTGCAACGAAAAGAATAAAATACTTAGGAATATATCTACCTAAAGAAACTAAAGACCTATATATAGAAAACTATAAAACACTGATGAAAGAAATCAAAGAGGACACTAATAGATGGAGAAATATACCATGTTCATGGATTGGAAGAATCAATATAGTGAAAATGAGTATACTACCCAAAGCAATTTACAAATTCAATGCAATCCCTATCAAGCTACCAGCCACATTTTTCACAGAACTAGAACAAATAATTTCAAGCTTTGTATGGAAATACAAAAAACCTCGAATAGCCAAAGCAATCTTGAGAAAGAAGAATGGAGCTGGAGGAATCAACTTGCCTGACTTCAGGCTCTACTACAAAGCCACAGTCATCAAGACAGTATGGTACTGGCACAAAGACAGACATATAGATCAATGGAACAAAATAGAAAGCCCAGAGATAAATCCACACACATATGGACACCTTATCTTTGACAAAGGAGGCAAGAATATACAATGGAGTAAAGACAATCTTTTTAACAAGTGGTGCTGGGAAAACTGGTCAACCACTTGTAAAAGAATGAAACTAGATCACTTTCTAACACCGCACACAAAAATAAACTCAAAATGGATTAAAGATCTAAATGTAAGATCAGAAACTATAAAACTCCTAGAGGAGAACATAGGCAAAACACTCTCAGACATAAATCACAGCAGGATCCTCTATGATCCACCTCCCAGAATTCTGGAAATAAAAGCAAAAATAAACAAATGGGATCTAATTAAAATTAAAAGCTTCTGCACAACAAAGGAAAATATAAGCAAGGTGAAAAGACAGCCATCTGAATGGGAGAAAATAATAGCAAATGAAGCAACTGACAAACAACTAATCTCAAAAATATACAAGCAACTTCTGCAGCTTAACTCCAGAAAAATAAACGACCCAATCAAAAAATGGGCCAAAGAACTAAATAGACATTTCTCCAAAGAAGACATACGGATGGCTAACAAACACATGAAAAGATGCTCAACATCACTCATTATTAGAGAAATGCAAATCAAAGCCACAATGAGGTACCACTTCACACCAGTCAGAATGGCTGCGATCCAAAAATCTGCAAGCAATAAATGCTGGAGAGGGTGTGGAGAAAAGGGAACCCTCCTACACTGTTGGTGGGAATGCAAACTAGTACAGCCACTATGGAGAACAGTGTGGAGATTCCTTAAAAAATTGCAAATAGAACTACCTTATGACCCAGCAATCCCACTTCTGGGCATACACACCAAGGAAACCAGAATTGAAAGAGACACATGTACCCCAATGTTCATCGCAGCACTGTTTATAATAGCCAGGACATGGAAACAACCTAGATGTCCATCAGCAGATGAATGGATAAGAAAGCTGTGGTACATATACACAATGGAGTATTACTCAGCCGTTAAAAAGAATTCATTTGAATCAGTTCTGATGAGATGGATGAAACTGGAGCCGATTATACAGAGTGAAGTAAGCCAGAAAGAAAAACACCAATACAGTATACTAACACATATATATGGAATTTAGGAAGATGGCAATGATGACCCTGTATGCAAGACAGGGAAAGAGACACAGATGTGTATAATGGACTTTTGGACTCAGAGGGAGAGGGAGAGGGTGGGATGATTTGGGAGAATGACATTCTAACATGTATACTATCATGTGAATTGAATCGCCAGTCTATGTCTGACGCAGGATGCAGCATGCTTGGGGCTGGTGCATGGGGATGACCCAGAAAGATGTTCTGGGGAGGGAGGTGGGAGGGGGGTTCATGTTTGGGAATGCATGTAAGAATTAAAGATTTTAAAATTTAAAAAATAAAAAACTAAAAATTAAAAAAAAAAAAAAAAAAAAAAAAATAAAATGCTCTTTCCTTGAAGTTAAAGGTGAAAAATGGTCCAATCAATACAAAGCCAATTAAAGATGAAAGCCTTATACTGCACTGGAAGAACACTCAGTTATCTCTTTTGCAAATTTTCAATTTCAATATATTTTTTCTAACACTTTGAATCTTTACAAAAAACATATGAGATGAATATATTTGAATACATTTATCTTCATTTTACATATAAAAAACAAAGTTCAAATATATTTAAGTAATTGCACAGAAAAACTCAAAGTAAATAAGTAGAAAATATTGGATATTAATGGGTCAGTCCTCTCTATTCGCAAATTTATTTTCTTTCCATTGCAATAATTTTCTTCTTAAGCAAGCCCTACATGTTAAACAATCATTAAGCAGAAATATATTAGAAGGGAAGCAAATATAACATTGGTAGTCAGTTCTTTAACCAATATGTATACAAAGTGAGGTTTTATATGTAAATCTTGATAAAAATTATTGATATCTACTCCACTTCCCTCATTCTCATCTGATAATTACCATAATAATAATTTAAAAATTGACAAGCTTCAAACTATCCGTCTGCCCCATTTCATCCATCTTATCTATGCATATATTCTTGTTTCACTCCACATACTATAAAAGAACTGTCCCCTACTTCAAACAAAGTTCCTTTCTTTGACCAGCAGCTCCACCTGTGACATCCTTTGTCATGTACTCAAAGATATCCATGCAGATGTTCTATCTACTCTCTCTTCCATATTGTTTCTTCCCTTCTTTTTATTCTCATTGCATATAAAGTGAAGTCACTCAGTTGTGTCCGACTCTCTCAACTCTCTGCGACCCCATATATTGATACAACTTTAGCTCCAGCTAGTAATCTGTTCCCTTCTTTCTTTAGAGAAAATACTCTATGAAAATAATGTCTTTGTGGCTTGTTCCAAATTTTTTTCTTAAGCTTTTGTTGTTGTTGTAGAATTTCATGTAGTGAGGTTTCATTCCCTCTCCACTGAAATTGCTCTTACCAGAGCATAAATAATGTATAGATGGTGAAATCCACAATCCTCTTCTGTTTTAATCTTACCTGAAACTCTTTATCTGTTTGACTCCTAGGATGTAACAGTTTTCTAGCTAAACTCCCATTCACTTGTTTCACTTCTTAGTTTCCATTGCTAATTCTTCCTATCTCCCTGATTTGTTAATTTTAGGAGGGCCTGAGGGCACATTCTTATAAGAACATTAGTAAGCTGATTCAAATTTTACATTTTCAGCCTGAACCTTTCCTGCGAATTTCAGTCTCATGCATTCAACTGCCTACTCAAGGTACTGGGATCTTCCCTCATAGCTCACTCAGTAAAGAATCTTCCTGCAAGTCAGGAGACCTGGGTTCTATTCCTGGATTGGGAAGATCCTCTGGAGAAGGAAATGGCAACCCACTCCAGTATTAATGCCTGTGGAATTCCAGGGAAAGAGTAGCCTGGCAAGCTAGAGTCCATGTGTTGTAAGAGTTGGACATGACTCAGCAACTAACCACCACCACTCAAGGTCTTAAATCTCATCTCAGACTGGCAGCTGAAACATGGCAAATCCAAAACGCAGCTCCACATCTTTTCTTCTATCCCTCTTGCCATATCTCCATCTCAGTTGATGTCAAGACTATTCTTTTAGTAGCTCAGCAAAAATAATTGATCATTTTTGACTTTTCCTCTCCTATAATCTGTACTTAATATACCAGCAACTCTTTTTTGTTCTGTTTCTGGAATCTAATCATGTATTATCAATTTCCGTACTAGAATCTTGCCAAAGCTACTATCATATCTCCATTAGACTATTCAATATTATCCCAAAGTATCTCTTTACCTCAGTTTTCTTCCCATGTTAATTTATTCTCCAGAGAGGCAGCCAGAGAACTTCTACATATAAACTGCCATTTCTCTGTTCAAAGCCCTTGACTAAATTTCTATGTCTCTCTGTGTCTTTACAGCCGTTGATTAAGTCTTCATATGGACTAGCCTTTTTTAAAAAAAAATAATTTATTTCTTTTAATTGGAGGGTAATTACTTTAGAATATTTTAATAGTTTTTGGCACACATTGACGTGAATCAGCCATAGGTGTACATGTTATCTGGAGTATCCCACCTCTCTGACTCTCACTGGCTCCATCATCCTACCATATCAGTCTTCTAGCATTTACTAGGAAATTTCAAAAATAACCCAACTGAAGGGATTAGAACTTGATCTTCTCTTTAATGAATTGTTATGTCCTTAGTTACCTGCATGGTTCACTACCTCACTGAATTTATGTGTTTATTCAAATATTCTGTATTTTGGAGAGACCTTGCTTGACAACACTCTGTTTAAAAGAAGCATTTTCATTTCCTATACTTTTTTCTGTGTTTTTTCTCCATTAATTACTATTCACATCCTATACATTTTAGTCAAAATGTCTTAATAGCTACTTCTGTCATGTGAATATAAAATGTTTGAATGAAGAAGTTTCATTTATATTTGCCTCTCCCATCTCAAACTCAGAAGAGTGACTGAGTGCTTAGCATGTCATAGGCATTCAGTACACAAGTGTTCACTAAGTCAATGCATAATTATTAGATGAATAACATCTGTGTTAAGCTTCCCTTGTGGTTCAGATGATAAAGTATCTACCTGCCGTGTAGGAGACCTAGGTTTGATCCCTGGGTTGGTAAGATACCCTGGAGAAGGGAAAGGAAACCCACTTCAGTATTCTTGCCTAGAGAATCTCAAGGGCAGAGGAGCCTGGCAGGCTACAGCCCATGGGTTCTCAAAGAGGAGACGTAACTGAAAGACTAATGCTTGCACTTTCATGCACCTGAGTCAATAATAACAAATGATTACTGGATAATATTCTCTTTTTTATTGACCCTCCATTTCAAATCAGTCAGCCTTTCTATGTTTCATAGAGTTTTAATATTGTTCTAACTTTCCAAGATCAGGGTGACAATGGATCTAAAAAAGATGCATACATAATCCTCTACTGCAAATTACTTTCATTATTCTCAATGACATTTATATGCCTAACTATTCTTCAGTGACATGAATTTAAAGAATTTTTTCTCTTAAAGAATGCCATTTAAAATACTATCATATGTTGCCTGAGTGATTGATACTACTGGAAAAGTGGGAGAACCTACTATGGATTCTAAAGTCTTTTATTTTCTTATAAGGAACATGCTTAGGAAGACAGATAATGTGGAATTTTTAAGATGATCTGAAGTATCTAAAGCTTGAGTGATATAAATAATATCTCTAGCTCCAGAGTTAGTTGGAACTTTTATAACCCCATTCATTAATATGAACAAAAAATGAAAGCCCCATAATTCTACAGAATGTCAGTACATATTAATCTAGTAGATAAGCGTATTAGACATTTCTAGGATTGTATCCAAAGAACAAAGAAAAATTGAAAGTAGGAAGTTTGGTAACTCAGAGAAGAAGAGTAGCACACAACTCTGTCCAGGAAAAATTCCCAAAGGTTAACCAATGGGATAATAAAAGAAAAGGTGATAAGATAGCACACACAAAATCCATCTTTCTCACCTGTACCACATTTTATCTTTTGCTTATATCTATTTACACATTCATACATTAATGAAGATGACCATAGAATGTAGGTAGACAAATTATGAAAATATACTACAAAAAGCCAGGATGATGATGATGCCTTTTTCTTAGAAGTATATTCTTTGTTTCTATGTTACAAGGAGGTTTATTCTCAAGATTTACATATTTATAGAGTGAGAAAAACTCCAGGACTCTGATTGTAGTCACTAGCTTTATGCCCATTTGAAAGAAGGCAGGCATGGAATGGAAAGAGAATGAAGAGATATGTCTATCACCTCTAGTCAGCACCCTCTAAGTGCTATCCTACCCATTTCTGCTTTTCTTTTCTTTTTAATTCTAAGTACATGATGTCAAATAGCAACTATAAGGCTGAGCATACCAGGGTTTAAGTTTTGTGATTGCCTAAATTATACACATAGCTGAAACTGAAGTCGCTGAATCGTATCCAACTCTGCGAGCCCATGGACTGTAGCCCGCCAGGCTCATCTGTCCATGGGGATTCTCAGGCAAGAATACTGGAGTGGGTTACCATTTCCTTCTCCAGGGGGTCTTCCCGACCCAGGGGTCAAACCTGGGTCTCCCACATTGCAAACAGACGCTTTACCATCTGAGCCACCAGGGAAACTCACACAAAGCTATAGGCACATATCTGTGAGGTTTACCTCCATCAGACTTTTTGCACAATTTGTACAATTGTGCAATGGTACACATTGCAATCTTTGTACAATGTGTACATTCCACTGACAATGTCAGGAAGAATCAACAAGATAACGAGATACAATCAATGGGAAGCCTAGAACATATAACACTTGTTCTCTTTTCATAAAATGATGAAAATTTATTGAATATTGACAGTCAGAATATCCAAATACATAGGCTTTTATTACTAGCCATTAACTAGCATATTGTAAATTCCATAGCTATGAAAGGCTCTGTATGGATCGATGGCACCAATCCAATGTCAAAAAAAAAAAAAAAAAAAAGAAGAAGAAGAAAGGGTCTTTTTAATTTAATCATCTGACATTTTAACATAGGAAAAATGTGATAAACACAGAGAGTTTGTCCAAATGAGGTACATTGGAAGACTTCCATGTTAAAATGGCTTTTAGTATTTCCCTAAAAGGAAGAAATAAAAGGTATTTTTTTTCACTTTCTTCTATTTCTGTTTTTAACACAGCTCATCTTCAACAGTCTTCTGTGGTTGAACAGATACACTTGAAAGAGTATAACTGATCATTGTGGATTATATACATCTATCACTGTTTTAATTAGCAAATTATAATACTGAATATATTAAAGACTTTCCAGTAAAGACTACTGATAAATGAGCGCCACCAACTTTCTTGAATTCTCTCCAGTGTTCCAAATCATAAGTACATGGATAGGAAATTTGCAATATCTAAAACCTTGCTGTTCAAAGCCTAGGGCTTCCCTAGTGCCTGAGTGGTAAAGAATCCATCTGCCAGTGAAGGTGATGCAGGTTCAATCCCTGGGTCAGGAAGATACCCTGGAAATGGAAGGGCAAACCACTCTACAGGAGTCCACTGGGAAATTCAAATTCAAAGCATAGTCTATTTTATTAGTTTTCTCTTGCTGCTATAAAAATTATGATAAACTTACTGACTTAACATGAATTTATTATTTTGCAGTTCTGGATGTCAGAAGTCAGAAATGGGTCTCATTGGGCTCAAATCAAGGTATCTGCAGAGATGCATTCCTTTCTGGAGGTTCTAGAAAAGAATCTATTCCTTGTTTTCTCCAAGTTCTAGACACTGCTCACATTCCTTTGCTGATTAACCTTTACATCTTTAAAGTCAGCAATGGCCACCCCTGTCTTTCTGATGATGCCGTCTCTCTCTTGTTCTGACTCTTCTACCTTTCTCTTTCCCATTTAAGGAACTTTTAGTCACATTGTGTCAATACGGATAAATGCAAATAATCTCCTTGATTTATAGCCAGATGATTAGCAACTTTAATTCCACTTGCAATCTAAGTTTCCTTTTGCCAAACAACAAAACATGTTCATGGATCCCAAGGACTAGTACCTGTACATCAATTATTAATATTAGTAGGTAGAATAAACATCAATTTTGAGTTAACTAGAAATGAAAATTATTGCAACCTATTTAAGCCCTACTCATTCAGAATCTTTTGGAGTAGGGTCCAGGATTCTATATTTTACTAAGATTCTCAAGTCATATACAATAAGTTTGGGAAATGATGGTTTAGGTTTGTGATCTCTGTTGTTTAGTTGCTAAGTTGTGTCTGACTCTTTTGCAAGCCCAGATAGTGTAGCCCTCCAGGCTCCTCTGTCCTTGGGATTCTCCAGGCAAGAATATTGGTGTGGGTTGCCATTTCCTTCCTCATGGGATCTTCCAGACCCAGGGAATGAACCCACATCTCCTGCAATGGCAGGTGGATTCTCTTACCTCTAAGCCACCAGGGAAGCCCAATCATTCAGGAGATGCACTTGCTCATTAACAAGTTGCTTTCTTTGTCCAATAAGAACATTCTAAACTAAAGACATTTAATGACAATAGCTTATCCATTTTAGATCTGTGTCCAGCTCTCCTTTCTTCCCTTTTGCATTGCTGAAAAAGTTTACTACCAAATGTTTGAGTTAGCTGCTGTTGCTGTAGCCTCTTTTTTGCCCACCTTCTGTTCCATGGTTTGCAAATATTTCATTTCTTTCCTTCCTCTCTTCTTACCCAATTCAGGACCACCACTGGCACTATTCCTACTCTCAAATCAGGACTGCACCATGCCAGTGGCTTTGGAAAATAAAAAGTGTCTGAGATTTTTAATACAGAGTCTGCTTGTTACTATTACCTGTCTGGATATTGGTTTTGTCATTTCAATCTCTACTGCCAGACAGCTGTTCCATGGTGGACTTTTATGAATTGTAGCTGGACATATCAATTTTTTAATGACAAAAGTATAAAAAATTCAGATGAAATCATAATTCAAATTTTGTAAAAGTTTGTTTTTAAAAAATCTGTTATAAAAATTCTGCCATTTGTTATATAAAAAGTGATATATAACTACATTAAATCAAAGATCACAGTTTTAAATAAAACTGAAGAAATAAGATTGCTTTCCCTAATTTTCCACTTCCTCTCATGTTATCAGATATTTACTATCTAATTGATTCCATATTAGGAAGCATTATTTTTCTTTGCCATTCAGGTAGGTACAGACAGTGATCTGAATCATTTTTAAAGGTAAATTATTATCTATCTGACATCAGACAAAATGTTTAGCCTCTACAGGAACCTGTGAGGCAGAAACCAGGCAATATTTATATGAAGCCCTGCCTGAATCTGAATGATTACTAGATGTCAGGCCAAGTAACAATTGTGAACCTTCCATTGTTGACTGACAAAGAGATCTCCACATTTTCATAAAAGTCCAGAACATTGTATCTTGTTTAACACTCAGTGAAGAAGTATATGTCACAGCCAGTGTGTCTGGATTCCCTACTTGCATTATGAGACAAACTATGTATACTCAAAGCATCTACTATTAAGTCATCTGTTATTCCTGCAATAAATTTGAGGCCTGATGTAATAGCTAATTAAAAAAAAAAACATAGAAACATAGTTCAAGGAATATTTCTAGCTTATTTTCCAGAAAAAGAAAAATAATCATGATCTCTAATCAGAGGATTTTTAACTCAGGAACACAGATCATGGAACATCTTACTTAAAAGCAAAAGGAAAAGGGTGAAATCATTTACCCCATCTAATCTCCACTGGCACAAAAAAAAAAAAAATATGTTCTTGTCTTGAATTTTCCTGAATCTACATCAGATTTCTTAAATGTCCTAGCTCCTACTTTCTGATATGTAATATAGAATTAATATTTATTTCATGCAGTTATTTTGAAAAAGAAATAATGCAATAAAACCCACAATAGATTTATTGACATATAAGTAACTACTCAATAAATCTCAACAAATTATAATCACAATGATGCATCATGCCACTACTATTTTTGCTATTTTATTTTAAATTGCTTTTAATTTAATTTTTAAAATAAAGAAAAATTTAAGCTGCAGACATATACATTTATTAGGAGGAAGCAGAATGAACCAAAATTCTTGCTTCTATTATACAGTACTTAGAACATCTCTAGCACATAGCACTATGTAAGCACTAGCTATTTATAATTTTATTTAAAGTGTAAAACATTATGATCTAATATATATATATATATATATATATATATATATATATATATATATATACACACACACACACAGAGTGAAAACTTTAGTAAAGCTGACTAGCATACAAAATCCCATGGACAGAGGAGCCTGGTAGGCTGCAGTCCATGGGGTCGCGAAGAGTTGGACATGACTGAATGACTTCACTTTCACTTTTCACTTTCATGCATTGGAGAAGGAAATGGCAACCCACTCCAGTGTTCTTGCCTGGAGAATCCCAGGGATGGCGGAGCCTGGTGGGCTGCCATCTACAGGGTCGCACAGAGCCGGACACAACTGAAGTGTCTTCAGTAGCAGCAGCAGTAGCAGCATACCCTTTCATATAGTTACATACAGTTGGCCAGTGGGTATGTGAAAGATGCTCAATATCACTACAGGGAAAAATAAATCAAAACCACAGCAAGACATCAAATCATACTTGCCAGAATGGCTATTATCAAAGATAAATTATTAATAATAAAGATGACAAGTACTTTTTAGGATGTGGAGAAAACAGATCACCAATACACTATTGGTTGGAATGTAACCTGGTACAACCGTTATTAAAAACAGTATTGCAAAGTAAAATAAAGTAAAAATAAAAATTAAAAAAAACAGTATGCACAGCCCTCAAAAAACTAAAAGTTGAACTACCATATGATCCAGCAATCTCTCTTCTGCATATGTATATAAAGGGAATAAAATCAGTGCTTCAAAATAATATTTTTTATTGTATTTAAAGTAGAAGTCTATATTTAATTTCATAATTTCTGTCATTTGATCTTTCTTTCTATGGAGATTTAGAAAATGAGAGAAAGGAATAATAATAATAATAATAATAATGTGGAGAGATTTAGGAGTGGAAGTCATTGATTTTAACAAATGTATTAATTCCTAATATGCCCATTATTCCTTTTCTTTTAATTAAGAACAGGAAAACAAAAGTTCAAAAAAGGAAAAAAAATGCAGTCAGTCTTTTCCTTCTGGTTAGACTCTTTAAAGCCTTTTCAATATTATTTTTTTCTAAGACATTTTTCGCTTTCCATTCCAATCTGATTCCAACCTCCAGAGCCATCCAATGGTTTTTATCACTTCATTCTTGTTAGTTGATTACAGCTTTTCTATCACCAGCCCTATTTTTACCCCAGAAATCAAATTTCTGAAATGTATTTTGAGTGCTACAAAAGACTGCATGAAATTGTTTAAATATGAAGAATAATTACTTTCTCATGCAGATTATTAGTGATTCGAAACGTGCTTATTTGAAGGAATTCAATGACATATACATTTTTAGAAGGTATTCCTTCTCAGTGAGGAGTGCCTATTTCCTTAAAAACACAAAAGTACTAAGAAGACATTGTAGAAGAGACCCACTCCAGCATTCTTGCCTAAAGAATCCCCATGAACAGAAGAGCCTGGAAGGCTACAGTCCATGGAGTTGCAAAGAGTTGGATGTGACTGAGTGACTAGGCACAGCACAGCAATCTCATTTGAATAAGTCTATGTTGTTATATCTGACATAACCATGTATTGGTGTTGTATTTTTTGATCTTGTTTAAGGTATTTTGTGACAGTAGTTGGGAACTCCATGGAAAACAGATGGCAATATTCAATCTTGAATTACCCATGGCAGGATATCATGATATAAATACTTAGAAACAATAAAAACTAAGAAAGCTTCTCATTGCTGGGCACACACACCAAGGAAACCAGAATTGAAAGAGACACGTGTACCCCAATGTTCATCGCAGTGCTGTTTATAATAGCCAGGACATGGATGCAACCTAGATGTCCATCAGCAGATGAATGGATAAGAAAGCTGTGGTACATATTCACAATGGAGTATTACTCAGCCATTAAAAAGAATACATTTGAATCAGTTCTACTGAGGTGGATGAAACTGGAGCCAATTATACAGAGTGAAGTAAGCCAGAAAGAAAAACGCCAATACATTATACTAACACATATATATGGAATTTAGAAAGATGGTAATCATAACCCTGTATGCAAGACAGCAAAAGAAATACAGACATTTAGAACAGTCTTTTGGACTCTGTGGGAGAGGGAGAGGGGTGGGATGATTTGGGAGAATGGCATTGAAACATGTATAATATCATTTAAGAAACAAATTGCCAGTCTAGGTTCAATGCAGGAAACAGGATGCTTGGGGCTGGTGTACTGGGATGAGCCAGAGAGATGGTATGGGGAGGGAGGTGGGAGGGGGGTTCAAGATTGGGAACACGTGTACACCCGTGGCAGATTCATGTTGATGTATGGCAAAACCAATACAGAATTGTAAAGTAAAATAAAGTTAAAAAAAAAAAAAACCTAGGAAAGCATGTCTTGATGCAAACCAATGTATTATTAAGTTAATTGTTGAATAAAATCATTTTTCAAAGAACAGCATCAACATTAATGTTCTTAAAGCTATTTGCTGTCCAGTTCTTAAAAATCTAAGAGAAAGTTTCACAAATTCAAATAAAAAGAGAAAATTGTTTTTGTCCATTCTATATACATTCAAAATAAAAGGTTGTTGATATATGTCTGTGTGAGGGTGAATATTTATGTGTGTGTGTATGTGTGTGTGTGAGAGAGAGACAGAGACAGAGACAGAGAGAAGTAGAAAGAGCTCTATCGCTACTATAATGCATAATCCATGATGCCTGAGATGATTCGTTCTTGTTCACTACTCAGTCTCACAACCAGAAAGATAACTGGAATATTTTTAACCAAAAAATTAGGTAATATTGTTTTTAGTCTTATTTGTGGAAATATATAGGTTATCAGGATTCTAAAGTTAAAAATTATTTTCTGTTTTAGACCTTTTTTTATGTGCCCGGATATGTTCCAGTGTCTCCTAATTTGTAGTCTACAGGAACTTGAATAGAATTTGTATGCTACTATTGTGTGAAAAGTGCATAAATCTTAATTATGCTGACATGGTTTATAGTGATTTTAATCTCTACTATATCCTTCTACTTTTCTGTATATTTATTCTACTATTTTTTGAGAGTTTGATATTGAAACTCCAACTAAAAATCCTAATTTATCACTTAAAAATAATTGCAACATATAGTGGAACTACATGTAACTTTGTTCTGTATTTTCCAAGTCTCCTGTAAATGTATCATATTTTCATAATTTAAAATATTAAAAGAGGAAAGAAAACTTATTTTCTGACAGGCAACACTTAGACAACCAAGAACTTTATAACAACATGTCTAAGTTTCTGTTTCTTTCCTCCTTCTTATACCCTAAAACATATCTGTTCCAATTTCCACTCAATATAACCAGTATTACTGTAAGTTATGACTATTAGCCAACTTATTGTAGCCATGGCACTAATACTTAAGTTTAAGTTTATTGATGGAATAACCATCAATATTCTCCCTTTGAATAGGAGATTTGTTGCTTAAGTTTACACTGATAAAATGATGTTTTATAGCCATCATCTGTGAAACATCAATATATTTTCTTATAGGTAAATCTTGTGATTGCATGTTTCTAGATATTTGGAAAGTAAGCCATTAAATTAAAGACCATGACTTCCTTTTTCCAGTGTCAGAATGAACTACTGCATTGCCCATAGCTAGACGTTTAAGGAAGACATTCAAAGCAGTGTGTTTTTTAGATTTTTGTGAAAATTCATTGATATGTCAGGTCCATGTCATATTTCCATAACACAGTACAATTGCTGGCACAAATTTTATCTTCCATAAACACTTGATAATTGAATGACTTTAATTATTCTCTCATCAGCGTATCATTTGGCACAACCTCTCAGGGTACTGCCACTGTCATACAAAGGGATGAGGAGCAGCAGGATATGGCTGGGGAAAAGAGCCAAATCCAAAAATCTGTTAGGGTAAGAGAGTTCTGGCAGATTCCATTGGTGGGCATACAAGAAATTAATTATGTAGAACTGAATATGTCTGAAAGTATCAGGAGGGGACTGTTGAGTCAGGCAAGCAAGAAATTCAGTTTAGAAAAGTCAGAGAAGGACACACAGCTACCACTCTATCTATGCACACTTCTGTTTTAGACTATCTGTGTATTTAGTCTGAGCAATCGTCACTGAGAGGATTTTGACAAGGGAAAAGTAGTCATCAGAAAAGTAGAATCAAATGAGTAGTTCATTCAAAAACTACACATTTGGATCTGTCAGATCATACATTTAGGTTTGTACTTTTATGAAGGAAAAAAGTCACAAGTGACTATATCAATACCAGTTATGTTACACAAAGTAGTCCAACTGTTTATTGAACTGAAATTTTTAATGAGATTTTATGATATTTTATATGAGTCATCATATAAAAGATTATAATGATGATGACACTGACAACAATATTCTATTGAAAACAAATTTATCTTTAAGGGTTTTCTGTATTAACACAGACCAATGAAATGACAATTAAATGCATTTCAGTGAAAGCATTTCCATTACAGGTTGAAATATGTAGTCCATGTTAGTAGCATCCAGGATAATCTAGTTTAATTTAAAAACACAGGATGAAAATATATAAAATCAACCTTTTCAAGACATTGGCAGTCAGGCAATGGAGGGCAGTTATCTCTGGGAGATGGAAATCAAGGTGAGCCATGCAATTGCCCCAGCTTATTACCCAGTGACTTCTTCCAAATCACAACAGAGTCCTTAAGTAAGGCAATGTCAGAGAGTGTAGGGAGACAAAGACACTTGAGCTTGCAATGCAGAGTGCCAGAGAAAAGAGATGCAGTGAGAAAAGTCCAGAGATCTATACTGGGTCCCCTCAAGTATTCAACAGTACATAGATCAAAGCAGGTATGTGAGGCAATTATCCTGGTCTGGGTAAAGAACCACCCTTAAGAATTAGAGCAGATTTAGTAAAGGTCAGGATCCATGGCCTGTTGGTCAAGCACCCAGAAAGACCCTGCCTCAATAGAAGTGAATAATTAGCCCGAGACTGCTGCCAGTGCTAGTCCCTCCAGAAGAACTTTAAAAGTAAGTCTCAAAAGAACCAATTTCCAACTAACTTAACAACCTTTCAGAACAAACTGCAACCTCATTTAGAAGAGCACAAAAATATCCTGAAACTAACAAGGGACAAAATTCATAATAACTGTGGTGTAATCAAAACTTACCAGACAAGCAAATGAGCAGGAAAATATAACCCCTATGAGGAAAAGGGTAATAAATTGAGACAGATCAAGACTAAAACAGATGTCAAAAACGTTATAACCTCATTCCACAGATTTAAAATTTTAAACAAAAGACTGAACATGTTCAGTGTAGATATGAGATTTATAAAACAAATCAAATCACTGGAGAAGAAAATTATAACATTTGAGATGTAACATATACTGTTTGAAATTAATAGCAGATTAGGCACTATAGAAGAAAAGATGGATTATTATGAAGATGTAGCAATAGTAACTAAATCAAAACCACTAACAGAAAGGAGAATAGAAAATAATGAACAGAGAATCAGTTAACAATGGGATTTCTTCAAAAGCCCTAACATACATGCATAATTGGAATTCTAAAAGGAGAAGACAGAGTGGGAAACAGAAAAACATATTTGAGGAAACAATGGTAAAACTAGTCCAAAATTGATCAGACAATAAATTCACAGATCTAAGACTTGGACTATGTCAGGGATATGTTTTTCTTTTTTGGGGTCTGGGAGTAGTAGAAAACAAGAGGGCTTCTGGAATGCCGGTGAAGTTCTATAAGTTGATCTGGGTGCTTATACAGATGCATTCAGTTTGCAAAAATTCATTGGCTAGATACCTCTGTACACTATTCAACAGATATATTTACATTCCAATAAAACATTAACATTGAAAAAATAACAGCACACCTTGCATAAGGGCATTTTTCAGTACTTGTGGTGCTTGCATTAGATAGCCTATGCTCCCACAGGCTGTCATAACATGCTCACAATGTGTTTGACAAGATGGAGATCAGAAGGACTATTTCATAATATCTACAAATTTGAATGTTTCCTTTTAAGAACCTGTGCAAAATCTTTCTTCTCTCCATGAAAACTACGGTCATATGCAGGAATAGTGAGTTTTAGTCCATGCTAGAACGCCACTGGTATACTGCAGTCCATGGGGTCGTAAAGAGTTGGACACGACTGAGTGAATGAACAACAACAGAACACTGAGGATTGTCTCCATCACAAGGTTAACACATTGTTCAATGTTTCCATCTCTCAGCCCTATTAAAATGGTAGTGAAGCAGAGCTTCAAATAACTGCCCATTTGATATCCCCCAAACCTGACTTCTGTGATGAAGAAGACTGTTTTGAAGCACAGTGCTTTGCAAATATTTTCATTTGCATAGGTTAGCTTTCACTTTGTTCAGTATTTCCTTTATTGTGTAGTAGCCACATGTTTTTGTTGTTATTTTTGGATTGTGCTTTTTAGCGTCATGCTTCCCTGGTGGCTCAGAGGTTAAAGCGTCTGCCTGCAATGTGGGAGATCTGGGTTCGATTCCTGAGTCGGGAAGATCCCCTGAAGAGGGAAATGGCAACCCACTCCAGTATTCTTGCCTGGAGAATCCCATGGACAGAGGAACCTAGTAGGCTACAGTCCATGGGGTCACAAAGAGTCGGGCACGACTGAGCGACTTCACTTTCACTTTTCCTCTTTTAGCGTCATACCTGCAAAATCTTTGCTAAGATTAGTGTTATGAATACTTTGAGTGTTTTCTTCTAGAGGTTTTAGAGCTCCATGTGTTACATTTGAATCTTTACACCTTTTTTAGTCTATTTTGTGTATTTTGTATAATATAAGGCACAATTTTATGCCTTTTTTAATGGATATCCAGTTTTCCCAACATTATTCGTTGAAGAGACTATCCTTTCCTCATGGTGTAGTATTGGCACCAATGTAGATTATCCCATCATTTATATATAGGTTTATGTCTGGGCTGTCTATTCTTTTCTTTCAGTCTATATATCTGTCTTTACATCCCTACTATATTGTGGCTTCCTTGGTACCTCGGCTGGTAAAAAATCTGCCTGAAATTCAGGAGATCCTGGCTCAATTCCTGGGTCAGGAAGATCCGCTCAAGAGATAGGCTGCTACTGCTACTGTTGCTGCTAAGTCGCTTCAGTCGTGTCCAACTCTGTGTGACCCCATAGATACCGACTCTATTATTCCTGGGTTCACCTGGTGGCTCAGATGGGAAGGAATCTGCCTGTAATGCGGGAGACCTGGGTTCAATCCCTGGGTTGGGGAGATCCCTTCTCTACTCACTCCAGTATTCTGGCCAGTAGAATTTCATGGATGGAGGAGCCTGGTGGGCTGCAGTCCATGGGATTGCAGAGTCAGATATGACTGAGCAACTTTCACTATGCTGTTTTCATTACTGTAGTTTTGTAATATCTTTTGAAATGGGAAAGTGTGATGATCCAGTTTTGTTCTTTCTCAAGATTGTGCTGAGAATATATAATTATTTGGTGTCCTCTTTGGCTCATATGAATTTCAGGGCTGTTTTTCCTCTTTCTTGAAAAAAATATCACTAGTATTTTAATAGGGATTTGATAGAAATGACCCCTAAATAAGATACTATCCAAGAATATGTGACACAGTGAATATGCTTGCTTACACGGTAAAGGAATTTTGCTGATGTAATGAATATTACTAATCAGCAAACCTGAAATAAGATTCTGCTGGTGGACTCAGTAAAATCACACAATCCCTTAATAATAGAGGAAGAGCAGGGAACCAGAAAGATGAGACAGAAGAGAATATCTAAAGATATAAATTATGAATTAAAATGTAATAAAGCTAGAAAATATTTTGGCTTTATTAAAGCTGTTTTGCTGCTGCTACTGCTGCTAAGTTGCTTCAGTCTTGAAGCAATCCCGCCGTCCCTGGGATTCTCCAGGAAAGAACACTGGAGTGGGTTGCCATTTCCTTCGAAGGTGAAGTTGCTCAGTCATGTCAGACTCTTCGCGACCCCATGGACTGCAGCCTACCAGGCTCCTCTGCCAATTGGATTTTCCAGGCAACAGTACTGGAGTGGGGTGCCATTGCTGTCTCCGAAAGCTGTTTTATTGTTCCCTAATTAATTATCTGTACAGACTGCAAACCCTAAATTTCAATGCCCCAATCTTTCAGGTCACAATGGGAAAGAACTGATTTTTTTTGGTGAGCCTCATTTTTCTCTGTATGTGGTGGTATTATCCTCAGTTCTATTGTATTGTAAAAATCTTTCTTCTTTTTATGCCATTCAAATCTCTTCGCTATTTGTATATGTTAGTGGAACACCACCATCTTTCTTAAATCACTTCATTTTATTTATTTACTTTAAATAATACTCATTTCATAATTTAAGGTCTTGACTCTCACAAAGGTAAACTTTGTTTCTAATCAACCACTTAGAATTAAAGTCATATGTGTAGATATATATATATATGTCTATATGTGTATATATATATATATGAATTTTTTGGTTTCCTAATAATTTTCAGATACCTATAACTATTTGGTATAGAAATGTGTATTTATCATAATTCAGAAAATTGAAATGAAATTAACATAATTCTAATGACATACAACTATAACAGATATACTATTATATAACTAGATAGCAATAAGGGTATAAAATAATTATTTTCAAACTCATTTATTAAAAGCAAAGCCTGCAACTTTTAAACTTATGTTATTATATTTAAAATATATGAAGCCAATAATATATGACAATGTATAACTATAATTTTCATTTTGTTTTGACATGATATTATTTTTTACTTTAAGTTCTTAGAAGTAGTGGAATATAATAATGTTTTTTATTTCTCATTGGATGTTTCAAATATTTCCTATATATCTGCTTGTATTCAAAACAGTCTTTGAGAAATTTATATGCCTTTTTTTTTTTTCAGAGAGGCTCAGATGTAAGACATTTTTATTGTTAGTGGTAAATAGATCTGACAACATGTTTAGCCACATTGTCAACAAGATTAATAATATCTGTTAAAGGAAAATTAAAAACATTCTTTTTCATCTAAAAAGAAAAAGTAAATTACTGCAACAAATACACTAATGTTGTTAATCCATTACATTTATACATTCCATTATGTAAATTCATTAGATTTTTATCCAACAGCATTTGTTCAAAATAAAGCAATCTTCCAAGCCATAAATTGAAGCTTGTTAATGGATTCAAATGTTTATATTTTTTAAACACTGGGAGCAGAAATGCAAATACCGTTGAACCACAAATGACTCAGATCATTCATCCACAAATGAAGATGAAAATTTATCAAACAATGAAACGATGATCAGGTGTAAATAAGTATCAGAATTTTTTTTTTTCCCAAAGGAACACTACCATCCAGTATAATCTGTACTCAATGATAATAAGTAAGAAAGTGTTTAATAATAGTTTGCTATGTGTTGGTCACTTCCTGATTCCTAATAATTTCCTAGCTTTGTATGGATGTTGGTAGTCTTGGTTCAAATGAAATCTCTCAGGTTGTCTACTGACTTTTTTCTCCTTATTTGTTTTTGTTTTCTAGGATTAATACTTAAGATAATTATAAATGTTATAAAACATTAAAAATAAGAGATGAAAGAGAGGGAAAACATTATTTATTTTCATTCTTCAATCAAATTTCATCAGCTCAATGATTTATGACTCCTATTATCCTTGTTAGAATCCTCACCTATCCACTAAATATATAGAATAGTTTCGAGATTCAAGCCTTTAACCTTGCGACCATTTTATTTGTTATGGTAGCGATTTAATGGTCAATATGATAGTTTAGTATTCAGAGTTATTGACAATGTTGATAATTAAAAGGAACTTCAAATATGTTGCAGTAAGTGTAAAGTTATAATAAAAGTTGCCTTTTCCTTTTGAAGTTGATTATCTTAAACAAGGAAGGTACATATTATATTAGAACCTCATAGACATGCTCAGAATGCATTAGGTACACAACCAAAGGAGCTCATCTTCCTTTTAATTAGCTGACAAAACAAAACAGATTATATTATTTTATTTAAAAAATAAATCTCAATGCTTTATTGAACTTTCAAATATTATGTAAGTTAGAAACAGGTCAAAAGCTAAATACACATATAAATAGAACTTTAGTTTTCTCATTTGTTAAAAAGGTACTTTAAATAACTAGGGATAGAAAAGTAAATATAACTTAAAGGAATATTTTAATGAATAAATATCTAGAGATACACCTATGTTAAATAAATCTATGCAAATATATGCAAACAATTCAGTTCATTAAAATTATAAACCTACTTTTAAAAAGATGCTGTCTACATGTCCACATATGGACACTGTAAAATAAAATAACATAAATAAAAGAAAAAGAAGAAGTAAAAGGATCACTACATCATTTCTAAAAACTATGGAAGGATAATGCTTTGCATGTGACTTCCCTAGTGGCTCAGTGGTAAAAAATCTGCCTGCCAATGCAGGAGACAGGGATTCAATTCCGGGGTCACAAATATCCCCTGAAGAAGGAAATGGCAAGTCCCTCCAGTATTCTTGCCTGGGAAATCCTATGAATAGAGGGGCCTTCAGGGCTCAATCCGTGGTGCCACAAAGAGTTTGACATAACTTAATGACCAAACAACAACAATATTCACAAACACCAAGTTTCTGCTAAGCTAGGTTTCCAGGTGGCACTAGTGGTAGAGAATCCACCTGTTAATACAGGAGATGTAAGAGACACAGGTTCAATCTCTGAGTCTGGAAGGTTCTCTGGAGAAGAAAATGGCAACTCCAGTATTCTTACCTGGATAATCCCATGGATAGAAGAGGCTGGAGGGCTATAGCCCACGGGACAGCAAAGAGTGAGATACAACTGAAGTGACTTAGCACACACATGCCATAGATGGGATGTATTTCAATCTATATGGAGATCCTGAGGATCAGTTCACAAGTATTCTTTTCTACAGCTCGTGTAACAAGTTGATTGTCCAGTGATTCCATTTTTGAGGACCTCAGTGTAGTCACACATCTGTACTTTTCCAAGTAGTAATGGACTTCCCTGGTGGCTCAGATGGTAAAGCATCTGCTGACAATCGGGGAGGTCCAGGTTCAATCCCTGTGTCGGGAAGATCCTCTAAAGAAGGAAATGGCAACCTATTCCAGTATTCTTGCCTGAAAAATCCCATGGACAGAAGAGCGTGGTAGGTTACATCCATGGGGTCACAAAGAGTTGAACACGACTGAGCCAATTCACTTTCTAATCATGGATAAATTGTTATACTTTCTATTATGGAATTAAAACTGTATATATATATATATATACATATATATATAAGTATACAGTTTTAATGTATGTATATACAGTTTTAATGTGTGTATGTGGAGATATATATATATATATATATCTGTGCTGGTTGAATTATCTGAGAAGCAGGCTTCAGGGTAAATTAAACATGCAAGGATGTTAGAGAAAATTTGGAGAGAACTTCATAAGATTAGGTGAGTCATCTAAAAACAACTGAAATCTGAAAACATAAGAAAAAAAAAAAAGAAACTAAAAGACCCAGGAATGAGTCTACAAAAGCAGCCTTGCTGAGCTTAATTAATGCCTGAGAGTTCCCTAAGTGGAAGTGCAGATTTAGTGCAAATGTTGAGGTGGATTCCAAATCATTGCTGTCAGGTACCTGGATCAAATATGCTTACTATGGTTGGGGGCATCTATTAGGTACATTCTGTGGCTACATTTCTTCATAGAGCTATAAACTTTAGGGAAATGGTATAACAAAATTACATACAGCAGTTTTACCAGTGTTCAACCAGTATCAGTATCAGTTCAGTCACTCAGTCGTGTCTGACTTTTTGCAACCCCATGAATCACAGCATGCCAGGCCTCCCTGTCTATCATCAACTCCCGGAGTTCACTCAGACTCACATCCGTCGAGTTAGCGATGCCATTCAGCCATCTCATCCTCTGTCGTCCCCTTCTCCTCCTGCCCCCAATCCCTCCCAGCATCAGAGTATTTTCCAATGAGTCAGATCTTCGCATGAGGGGGACAAAGAACTGGAGTTTCAGCTTTAGCATCATTCCTTCCAAAGAAATCCCAGGGCTGATCTTTTTCAGAGAGAGGAGTGTTTGGATCTCCTTGCAGTCCAAGGGACTCTCAAGAGTCTTCTGCAACACCACAGTTCAAAAGCATCAATTCTTTGGCACTCAGCTTTCTTCACAGTACAACTCTCACATCCATACATGACCACTGGAAAAACCATAGCCTTGACTAGATGGACCTTTGTTGGCAAAGTAAGGTCTCTGCTTTTCAATACACTAACTAAGTTGGTCATAACTTTTCTTCCAAGGAGTAAGCATCTTTTAATTTCATGGCTGCAGTCACCATCCACATTGATTTTGGAGCCCCCAAAACTCCAGTCTGACACTGTTTCCACTGTTTCCCCATCTATTTCCCATGAAGGGATGGGACCAGATGCCATGATCTTCGTTTTATGAATGTTGAGCTTTAAGCCAACTTTTTCACTCTCCTCTTTCACTTTCATCAAGAGTCTTTTTAGTTCCTCTTCACTTTCTGCCATCAGGGAGGTGTCATCTGCATATCTGAAGTTATTGATATTTCTCCTGGCAATCTTGATTCCAGCTTGTGCTTCTTCCAGCCCATTGTTTCTCCTGATGTACTCTGCATATAAGTTAAACAAGCAAGGTGACAATATACAGCCTTGACGTATGCCTTTTCCTATTTGGAACCAGTCTGTTGTTCCATGTCCAGTTCTTACTGTTGCTTCCTGATCTGCATACAGGTTTCTCAAGAGGCAGGTCAGGTGGTCTGGCATTCCATTCTCTTTCAAAATTTTCCACAGTTTATTGTGATCCACACAGTCAAAGGCTTTGGCATAGTCAATAAAGCAGAAATAGATGTTTTTCTGGAACTCTCTTGCTTTTTTGATGATCCAGCGGATGTTGGCAATTTGAACTCTGGTTCCTCTGCCTTTTCCAAAACCAGCTTGAACATCAGGAAGTTCATGGTTCATGTATTGCTGAAGCCTGGCTTGGAGAATTTTAAGTATTACTTTACTAGTGTGTGAGATGAGTACAAGCGTTCAGCAGTTTGAGCATTCTTTGGCATTGCCTTTCGTGTCCAATAAATACTTGCTATTATATGCAGTGGTTAAATACTTGCCTTTGAATAGTGAAATAAGCTACTGTTCATGTGTAGACGCAGGACTTAGAAGATTAACAGTATTTAAAATAGCAGTTATAGACTTTCTACCTAATCTGTTTTTAGTTTTTTTATGTTTTCAGATTTCAATTGTACTTAGATGGCTGACCTAATCTTATGAAGTTCTCTCCAAATTCTAACATCGTTGCATGTTTAAATTATCCTGAAGCCTGCTTCTCAGATGATTCAACCATCATATATATATATATATATATATATATGTTTAACACAGTTTTAATACCATAATAGAAAGTGAAACAATTTATCCACGATTAGAAAGTGAAGTCACTCAGTTGTGTTCAACTCTTTGTGACCCCATGGACTGTAGCCTACCAGGCTCCTCTGTCCATGGAATTTTCCAGGCAAGAATACTGGAATGGATTGCCATTTCCTTCTCCAGAGGACCTTCCAGATCCAGGGATTAAACCTGTGTCTCTTACGTCTCCTGTATTAACAGGTGGATTCTCTACCACTAGTGCCACCTGGAAACCTAGCTTAGCAGAAACATCGTGTTTGTAAATATTGTTTGATCACTAAGTCATGTCAAACTCTTTGTGGCACCACGGACTATAGCCCTGAAGGCCCCTCTATTCATGGGATTTCTCAGGCAAGAATACTGGAGGGGCTTGCTATTTCCTTCTTCAGGGGATATTTGTGACCCTGGAATTGAATCCCTGTCTCCTGCATTGGTAGGCAGATTTTTTACCACTGAGCCACTAGGTAAGTCCCTTGTAAAGCATTAGCCTTCCATACCTTTTAGAACTGATGCAGAGATCCTTTTACTCCTTTTTTTTTCTTTTATTTATTTTATTTTACAATGTCCATAAGTGGACAGGAAGACAGAATAATGATATTAGACAAAAAAAAAAAAAAAACAACGACATTTCTAAGGACATAATTATACTCAAAGGTAGCATTTTATACCTGTTCTATGGTACTTCAGTTACAATGAATATTCTGTGTTCAAATTTAGACCATACTCAAAGATTGGCATTAACAAACTTGAATGAGTGTGGATGAGGATGGGAGAAGTGCTCAGAGACAAGAACAATATGAAAATTTAGAATGGCTTTTCCCTCTAAGCAGAGTGCATCATTTCTTCTCTTCACCCTGAATTCCTTTCAGTGAGTATTGAAGGTCAGCAGCTGCAACAGCATATGATTTAATCCTTGTAGAAGTAGATAAGGTGGCAAGTGCCCATGGCAAGTACCAATTTGAAGTTGACTTTATTATACACATTACCTTTCCAGGTGGCACAGTGGTAAAGAATCTGACTGCCAATGCAGAAGACACAAAAGACATAGGTTCAATCCCTGGGTCAGCAAGATACTCTGGAGTAAAAAATGGCAATCCATTCCAGTATGCTTGACTGGAAGATTCCATGGACAAGAACCTAGCAGGGTACAATCTACAGGGTAATAAAGATTCAGACACAACTCAGCACATACAATTTTTTCCTCATATATCATCCCATAATATTCTAGCATTAGTATAATATTTTTAGTTAGTAAGGTTATATCTTCAGTTATTAACAGATGAGTACATATTGTTAAACAGTGAAAGTTATATGTGTATATATATATATATATATATATATATATACCAATGAAAATTCAAGATAGTAACTTCAAATAATATAGATATTCAACCAAGTGAACTACTCTAAATTATAGCTACCAGATTAAGAAAAAAAATACTTTTTTCTATATAACATATATATTTTATAATGCTCTTCATACTTATATAAATCACATTAGGAAAATAATGATAATACATAAATTCTGTCCATTTAAGGGGAAAAATGTATTCACAGAGGCAGGATGAACCTGTCTATTTTCAGTTCAGTTCAGCTGCTCAGTAGTGTTCGATTCTTTGTGACCCCATGAATTGCAGCACGCCAGGCCTCCCTGTCCATCACCAACTCCCGGAGTTCACTCAGACTCACATTCATGGAGTCAGAGATGCCACCCAGCCATCTCATCCTCTGTTGTCCCATTCTCCTCCTGTCTCCAATCCCTCCCAGCATCAGAGTGTTTTCCAATGAGTCATATCTTCGCATGAGGTGGCCAAAGTCCTGGAGTTTCAGGTTTAGCATCATTCCTTCCAAAGAAATCCCATCTCTTTCAGAGAGAGGAGTGGATCTCCTTGCAGTCCAAGGGACTCTCAAGAGTTTTCTGCAACACCACAGTTCAAAAGCATCAATTCTTTGGCATTCAGCTTTCTTCACAGTACAACTCTCACATCCATACATGACCACTGGAAAAACCATTGCCTTGACTAGATGGACCTTTGTTGGCAAAGTAAGGTTCCTGCTTTTCAATACGCTAACTAAGTTGGTCATAAATTTTCTTCCAAGGAGTAAGTGTCTTTTAATTTCATGGCTGCAGTCACCATTGAGCCCAAAAAACTCCAGTCTGACACTGTTTCCACTGTTTCCCCATCTATTTCCCATGAAGGGATGGGACCAGATGCCATGATCTTCGTTTTATGAATATTGAGCTTTAAGCCAACTTTGTCCCTCTCCACTTTCACTTTCATCAAGAGTCTTTTTAGTTCCTCTTCACTTTCTGCCATCAGGGTGATGTCATCTGCATATCTGAAGTTATTGATATTTCTCCTGGCAATCTTGATTCCAGCTTGTGCTTCCTCCAGCACAGCGTTTCTCCTGATGTACTCTGCATACAAGTTAAACAAGCAGGGTGACAATATATAGCCTTGACGTATGCCTTTTCCTATTTGGAACCAGTCTGTTGTTCCATGTCCAGTTCTAACTGTTGCTTCCTGACCTGCATATAGGTTTCTTAAGAGGCAGGTCTGGTGGTCTGGCATTCCAATCTCTTTCAGAATTTTCCACAGTTTATTGTGATCCACACAGTCAAAGGCTTTGGCATAGTCAATAAAGCAGAAATAGATGTTTTTCTGGAACTCTCTTGCTTTTTTGATGATCCAGCAGATGTTGGCAATTTGATCTCTGGTTCCTCTGCCTTTTCTAAAACCAGCTTGAACATCTGGAAGTTCATGGTTCATGTATTGCTGAAGTCTGGCTTGGAGAATTTTGAGCATTACTTTACTAACGTGTGAGATGAGTGCAATTGTACAATAGTTTGAGCATTCTTTGGCATTGCCTTTCTTTGGGATTGGAATGAAAACTAACCTTTTCCAGTCCTGTGGCCACTGTTGAGTTTTCCAAATTTGCTGACATATTAAGTGCAGCACTTTCACAGCATCATCTTTCAGGATTTGAAACAGCTCCACTGGAATTCCATCAACTCCACTAGCTTTGTTTGTAACAATGCTTTCTAAGGCCCACTTGACTTTACATTCCATGATGTCTGGCTCTTGGTGAGTGATCACACCATCATGATTATCTTGGCCATGAAGATCTTTCTTGTATAGTTCTGTGTATTCTTGCCACTTCTTCCTAATATCTTCTGCTTCTGTTAGGTCCATACCATTTCTGTCCTTTATCAAGCCCATCTTTTCATGAAATGTTCCCTTGGTTCTCTTTGTATTTCTTGAAGAGATCTCTAGTCTTTCCCATTCCGTTGTTTTCCTTTATTTCTTTGCATTGATTGCTGAGGAAGGCTTCTTTATGTCTTCTTGCTATTCTTTGGAACTCTGCATTCAGATACTTATATCTTTCATTTTCTCCTTTGCTTTTCACTTCTCTTCTTTCACAGCTATTTTTAAGGCCTCCTCAGACAGCTATTTTGCTTTTTTGCATTTCTTTTCCATGACTTCCCTGGTGGCTCAGACAGCAAAGTGTCTGTCTACAATGTGAGAGACCTGGGTTCGATCCCAGGGTTGGGAAGATTCTGTGGAGAAGGAAATGGCAGCCCACTCCAGTACTCTTGCCTTGAAATCCCATGAACAGAGGAGCTTGGTGCTGGCTACTATCCATGGGGTTGCAAAGTGTCAGGCATGAGTGACTATTTTATAGAGTACTAAATCACAGAAAAAGTGTTCAGAAATCCTATGCTTCCCTACCAAGCTGTGTGTGTGTGTGTGTGTGTGTGTGTGTGTGTTAGTTGCTCAGTCATGTCTGACTCTGCAACCCTATGGACTGTAGCCTGCCAGGATACTCTGTCCACGGGATTCTGCAGGCAAGAATACAGGAGTGGGCTGCCATTTCTTTCTCCAGAGGATCTTCCCAAACCAAGGATTGAACCCAAGTCTCCTGCATTGTAGGCAGATTATTTACAGTCTGAACCATCAGGGAAGCTGCATTGTGTAATTGAAATTTTGAGTATTTTTTCAAAGCTTCCAGACATTGTTGTTTCTTTTTCTCCTCTTTTATCTTTTTTTTTTAATTTATTTTTTACTCACGAAGACATAATTTACCTAAGCATGAAAGTAATGTAAAATGATAACTGATTTCTTCCTATTCTGATGTGTACTTTTATAGAAATAATAATTCAAAGCTTGCAATTTTGTGACTCTGCAGAAAAGCTGTCTTTTAGCTAACTTACTTGTGTATTCTTTCTTTAATAAGTTCTTCAAACACCTATGGACATAATCTACTATAATTAGAGAAAAACTTTAACCTATACCAAAACTGAATGACTTTGGCACTATATATTATTTTGAATCATTGAAGTTTTGAATATGATTTGAAGTTACTTTTCTAAATAGTATTTGATAGATTTTAGCAATTCATTCACCCCTAATTATGATTCAAAATATCACCTCAAAGTTTTGAAATATGTAATTTATATTGAGGGCTTTGGTTTAGTCATTTGACCAATTTCTGTTTCCTTTTATTTTTCTGAAATAGTTGAAATTATTGGTCATAAACTTCTGTCCTGTAGGCCATGCAAAACCAGGTTTATGCAGATTGTGAAAAAAAGAGAATAGATACTGTGCCAAAGTTGACAGTCATTTTAACTGACAAAGACTTAAAAGGTTTTAGTAGTATAAATGGAAAATTGCACAGTGTGGTAATGCCAATTTATGAAAGGTTACACTTGTTTGTGTCAAGTGTCTAAGCTTCTCTCTCACATCTTTAGTTTACTTGACTGTTAAGATCCAGGAAATTTTAGAGGTCCCCACTTCTAAGACCTTGTCAGGATAGAAACCATTACCAACAGACTGGAAGAAAATGCAGACAACTGACATTTACACAGTAAATTATTTCAACTATTGTGGTTTCTTTAATCACATACTGTGTGTCTGCCACTTCTACTAACAGCTTGATGTCTGGCAGACATTCTGCCTTATCTCTGAGTTTCACTGCTTGTGTTATCTTTGTGAATAAGTTCTAGTCATTATGTACATTCTTAGACTAATGTTCAATTAGTTTCATTGCGTCCACACACTTCTGTTGCTCAGAGCTAACTGGCAGTGATACCTGGTCTAATCTGACCCCCACATTTTTTCTACTTCTGTGAGTTTCCATAGATGAGGTACCTGCTGCATTTGCTTGTAGAAACTGTTTCTTGATTTAAAATTAAAAACTGAGCGGTTCTTTTTGTATGGTCATATTGACTGTAATATTGTGTTTCTATTTTCTCTTTTATCTCTTGCTTTCTCTAAATTACACCAATAAAAACCGGCATATTTTTTATTAATGTTTACTTTTAAGTAATGTTTAATATCCCTTCTCCTTAATTTAGAGTTAGAATAAAAACAAGTGTTTATGTATCTCTTATAACATAACTTTGACCTCTATGAATCTCTGATCTATGAACTAAAATATTCCTTCTATCTCTATTCTATAAAAATTCAAAAAATTTTTCTAATCAAATTGAAAAATGTATTTTTTCTTAAAACTACTAAGTGTATTTTCATGTGAAATTTGCAATATATTAATCAGACCCTCCTGAAGTATTTAAATACTATATCAATGTGTTTTTAAAGCACTGTTAGACATTCATTCCACCTAGATAAAATCTATCTACATATCTTATATGTCAACTTGTGTTTATTCTACTTCTTGAGTCTAGTCTACGTCTTTAAATTAACAGTCTAAGAATATGAAGTTAGCAAGAGTTATTTTTAATTTATTATTTAAGTTCTAGTTTCTTGACTTGTGAGTAAAAGTTAAAAGGTGTGCCAGTATTTTACTTTGCCTATTCATTTTCAAGACATATGAAAGTTGTTCATAATTTATATGTTAACTAGTATTTGTAATTATAAACTAAAGTTTAAAATCCTATATAAACCTATTCTTTCTGTTTCACCCATATTAGCTATTTTGTATTGATTTTTGTTCAACGTGTGTGTGCTCAGTCACTCAGTCTTGTCTGACTCTTTGTGATGCTATGGACTGTAGCCTCCCAGGCTCCTTTCTCCATGGGAATTTGCCTGCAAGAAAATTGGAGTGGGTTGCCATTTTCTCCTCCAGCAGATCTTCCCGACCCAAGGATGGAACCCATATCTCTTGTATTTCCTGCATTGACAGGTGGATTCTTTACCACTGAGCTACCTGGCAGCTGAATATTTGTTTAACAGTTTTAGTTAAAAGATAACATTCTGAGTGGATTAATTATACTAGAAAGCTTTAATATTTTTCCTATTTTTATCCTGTAAAAACTTGAAATTTAAAGACAGAAATTTTTATTGGAAAGTAATTTTATCATTAGATCACTATTATGTGAGTGTTACATTATTTTACTTTCTGAAATATCACTTATTACAACTGTATAATGAACTAATGTATGTCTGTACTCAGTTTCTCAGTCCCATCCAACTTTATGCAACGCCATGGACTGTGGCCCACCAGGCTCCTCTGCCCATGGGATTTCTCAGGCAAGAATAATGGAGTGGATTGCCATATCACCTCTAGGGTTAGCTTTCTAACTCAGTAATTAAACCCATGTCTCCCTGTGTCTCCTACACTGGCAGGTAGATTCTTTATCACCAAGCCACCTGGGAATCCCATAATGAACTAGTTTTTGTTGCTCAGTTTCTAAGCTGTGTCCAACTCTTTATGACCCCATGAACTGCAGCATGCCAGACTTCTCTGTCCTACACTGTCTCTCAGAGTTTGTTCAAAGTCATGTTCATTAAGTCAGTGATGCATCCAACGATCTCATCTTCTCTTGCCCCCTTCTCCTCTTGCTAGTAAATTCCATTTGAGGCACATAATCTTAAAGTAAGATATGTTTTTTAAAGGTAATGATATTTAATTCTAAGATGGCTAATGGTTATAGAGAATAGAAAATACTATAATGCTACATAAGTAGTGAATATATAGCCTTCAAAAGAACTTAAGTATTATACCCGGAGGGCTTCCTTCTCACTGTAGTATATTGCTTTTCCACCAAGAGATAAGAAATATATAAAGGATAAAGCTGCTGGGAATCTTATACTCTGACAGTCAATCCAGATGCTTTGTGCTCTGAATTTAACTGGAAGTCAATTATTGACAGACAGAAAAATAAATCTTTTGATTCAGACGTTCCTTTAACATTTAAGAAAAGAAATAAAAAAAATTAACTGATTTTTAAGGTAACAATTCTAAGGCTTGTTCTCTAAAATAAAGAGAATTTTTTTAAACTATAAAATGTATATTATTAAATAGAAGAGAATTTAAAATATACTTCATTTGAACATCTACATATATTTTAATGGAAACATATTACAACAATCATTGCATATATGTGTGTATATGATACATACATTCACTTAAAAATATTTTTGTAAGATATTATAGATTCCAGGTCATTTGAAGATAGCAAGTCACATTTAAGGGATTTCCTGGCGGCTCAGATGATAAAGAATCCACCTGAAATGCAGGAGAGATGGGTTTGATTGCTGGGTTGGGTTGGGAAGATCCCCTGGAGAAGGAAATGGCAACCCACTCCAGTATTCTTGCCTGAAGAATCCCATGGTCAGAGGAGTTTGGTGGGCTACAGTCCCTGGGGTGACAAAAGCTTAGACGTGACTGAGTGACTAAGCATGCATGCTCCTGAGAAAAAACATTTAAAGAAGTCAAAGACAAATGGTTTGATAGCATACAAACCAGACCTATAGGAGCAATATCTATTGGGGGAAATGCAGGGAGCCCAGAGCAATCACAGGTTTGTGAGTATCTAGTTTTCCTTGTCTTCTGAGAATTGTCATTATATCCATGAGGGTACATTTCATGCATTGTAAAGAAAATTTGACTCAGGCTGTGGGCATTATAGCTGCAAAATGTTAGAATGTTAGCTACCCCCCCCAATACACACACACACACACCTGTGATAAAGTTGGAGTTCAAAATCTTTATCACATATACTATTCTCTTAAGGATCATGAACTCCTTATTGCCAAATTCAGACTTAAATTGAAGAAAGTAGGGAAAACCACTAGATCATTCACATATGAGCTAAATCAAATCCCTTATGATTATACAGTGGAAGCGACAAATAGATTCATGGGATTAGATCTGATAGTGTGCCTGAACAACTATGGATGGAAGTTAGTGACATTGTACAAGAGGCAATGATAAGACTAACCCCAATAAAAAGAAATGTGAAAAGGCAAAATAGTTGTCTAAGGGGGTTTTACAAATAGCTGAGAAAAAAAGAAAAGCTAAAAGCAAAGAGAAGAAGAAGGATATATCCATCTGAATTCAGAGTTCCAAAGAATAGCAAAAGAGAGAAGAAAGTTTTTCTCAGTGGTCAAAGCAAATAAATAGAGAAAAATAGAATGGGAAAGACTAGAGATTTCTTCAAGAAAGTTAGCGATACCAAGGGAAAACTTCATGCAAAGTTGGGCACAATAAAGGACAGAAATGGTTTGGACCTGAAAGAAGCAGCACATATTAAGAAGAGGTGGCAAGAAAACACGGAAGAGCAATGCAAAAAAGATCTTCATAACCCAGATAACCATGATGATGTGATAAGTCACTTAGAGCCAGATATCCTGAAATGTGAAGTCAAGAAAGCCTTAGAAAGCATCACTAAGAACAAAGCTAGTGGAAGTGATGGAATTCCAGTTGAGCTCTTCCAAATCCTAAAAGATGATGCTGTGAAAGTGCTACACTCAATATGCCATCAAATTTGGAAAACTCAGCAGTGGCCACAGGAATGGAAAAGGTCAGTCATCGTTCCAATTCCAAAGTAAGGCAATACCAAAGAATCTTCAAACTACCACACAATTGTACTCATCTCACATGCTAGCAAAATAATGCTCAAAATTATCCAATTCAGGCTTCACAGTACATTAACTGTGAACTTCCAGCTGTTCAAGCTTGATTTAGGAAAGGCAGAGGAACCAGAGATCAAATCTCCAACATCCATTGGATCACTGAAAAAGCAAGAGAGTTCCAGAAAAACATCTACTTCTGCTTCATTGACTATGCCAGTCTGTGTGGATCACAGTAAACTGTGGAAAATTCTTCAAGGGATGGGAATACCAGACCACCTATCTGCCATCTGAGAAATCTATATGCAGGTCAAGGAGCAATAGTTAGAACTGAACATGGAAAAACAGACTGATTCCAAATTAGGGAAGGAGTACTTCAAGGGTGTATTGTCACCATGCAGATTACATCATGTGAAATGCCAGACTGCATGAAGCACAAGCTGGAATCAAGATTGATGGGAGAAACAGCAATAACCTCAGATATGCAGGGACACCACCCTTATTGCAGAGAGTGAAGAACTAAAGAGCCTCTTGATGAAAGTGAAAGAGGAGAGTGAAAAAGCTGACTTAAAACTCAACATTTGGAAAGCGAAGATTATAGTATGCAGTCCCACTACTTCATGGCAAATTGATGGGGAAACAATGCAAACAGTGAAAGACTTTACTTTGGAGGGCTCCAAAATCACTACAGATGGTGACTGCAGCCATGAATTTAAAAGACTCTTGCTCCTTGGAAGAAAAGCTACCACCAACTTAGACAGTATATTAAAAAGTAGAGGTGTTAATTTGCTGACAAAGGTCCACCTTGTCAAAGCTCTGGTTTTTTCTGGTAGTCATTTACAGATATGAGAGTTGGACCATAAAGAAAACTAAGCACTGAAGAATTGATGCTTTTGAGCTTGGTAGTGGAGAAGGCTCTTGAGAGTCCCTTGGACTACAAGAAGATCAAACCAATCAATCCTGAAGGAAATCAGTCCTGAATATTCATTGGAAGGACTGATGCTGAAGCTGATACTCCAATATTTTGTCCACCTGATGCGAAGAATGAGCTCATTGGAAAGACCCTGATGCTGGGCAAGATTGAAGGCAGGAGGAGAAGGGGATTACAGAGGATGAGATGGTTGGATGGTATCACAACTTAATGGACATGAGTCAGGAGTTGGTGATGGACAGAGAGGCTTGGTGTGCTGCATTCCACGGGATCGCAAAGAGTTGGACACGACCGAGTGACTGAAATGATTGATACTATTCTCACCTGTGATAAAGCTGGAGTTCAAAGTGCTTTATTACATAACTGTAATAACAAAATTGGATTTGTGGCCTGAATGACTATCTTCAAACTCTACCAATCTGGTTAAATTCGGCAATTTTTTGAGGGATTGTCATGAAGAGTTTAATGTATCAGGCTTCCAATCAATGCTAGACACTAACATCATACTGTCAGATACAAAGCTGTGGCTGGAATAGGCCTGATGCCACTGTCAGGAAGTACCTCAGGTGGACTGGAGTCAGACTGAGAGAACATTTTTTAATGTGATGCACTTATGTGAGATACCTGGAGTGTTAGAATTCGTGGAGACAGAAAGTAGACAGGCAGTTAACAGAGCCTGAAGAAAATAGTTGATGGGAAGATTTTTGTTTGTTTGTTTGTCTTTAATGGGTACAGCGATTTAGCTTGGGAAGATGAAAAATTCTGGAGATACAGTGTGATAACAGTTTTTAACTTAAAGCCACTGGAGTGTGTACTTTAAAAAGTGAAAATGACCTATTTGTTTGATGTGTATTTGCCAAACAAAATTTTTAAAAGGCTAGGATACAAAGGCTTAGTAAAATAAAGATTTGTAAAACTTTATAAGGGCTTCCCAATTGATACTAGTGAACTGCCAACCAATGTAGGAAATGCCAATTCAATCCCTGAGTCAGAAAGGATCCCCTGAAGTAGGAAATGTAACTCCCTTCAGCATTCCTGTCCAGAAAATTCTATTGAAACTTTATTAAGTACAATTTAGGAGAAACTTTTTTTTTACTGGGAAATTATTTCCAAAATAATAATTTAAAAAAATACTAAAAGAAAAAAATCAGCAGTTGTGGACAGGAATATTAAGTATAAATTAATCAAAATGTTTAAAAATGAGGATTTGTAATGCAAAATATATACAATGTTATTAACGTATATGAATAAAGCTTAAGAAAATGATTGGAAAAATAGATAGATGATAAGATTAAACTAATTTTTCTAAGTTTCATCTGTTTAAAATGAAATGTATATATTAAAACAATATGTCATTTTCAAATTAAAACTTGAAAATCTTTTTTTTAAGTTTTGCAGTGTTCAATATGGAAAAGTTTGAGAAATAAACACTGCTTCCTTAACTGTGGTAGATTGAATTGCCATGATATTTTTGGAAAATATTTGCTAGATGTGTTAAAGTGAGTTTTTAAATGCATCATTTTTTAAGCATCATTTTAATGGATTATTTTTTATGTCTAGTGATTAGCACAGTGGTTTGATCTTAAAAATGGAATAATAATTATTTTTATTCTTAATTTTTAGAATTTATGAATTATACAGACTGACAATGTATATTACACTAATTATCAGACTGATTCCAAATAGGAAAAGGAGTACGTCAAGGCTGTATATTGTCACCCTGCTTATTTAACTAATATGCAGAGTACATCATGAGAAGTGCTGGGCTGGAAGAAGCACAAGCTGGAATCAAGACTGCTGGGAGAAATATCAATAACCTCAGATATGCAGATAACACCACCCAATGGCAGAAAGTGAAGAGGAACTAAAAAGCCTCTTGATGAAAGTGAAAGAGGAGAATGAAAAAGTTGGCTTAAAGCTCAACATTCAGAAAACTAAGATCATGGCATCTGGTCAGATCACTTCATGGGAAATAGATGGGGAAACAGCGGAAATACTGTCAGACTTTATTTTTTGGGGCTCCAAAATCACTTCAGATGGTGATTGCAACCATGATATTAAAAGATGCTTTCTCCTTGGAAGGAAAGTTATGACCAACCTAGACAGCATATTAAAAAACAGAGATATTACTTTGCAAAAAAGGTCTGTCTAGTCAAGGCTATGACTTTTCCAGTGGTCATGTATGGATGTGAGAACTGGACTGTGAAGAAAGTTGAGCACAAAAGAATTGATGCTTTTGAACTGTGATGTTGGAGAAGGCTTTTGAGAGTCCCTTGCACTGCAAGGAGGTCCAACCAGACTATCCTAAAGGAGATCAGTCTTGGTTGTTCATTGGAAGGAATGATGCTAAAGTTGAAACTCCAATACTTTGGCCACCTCATGTGAAGAGTTGACTCATTGGAAAAGACTCTGATGCAGGGAGGGATTGGGGGCAGGAGGAGAAGGGGATGACAGAGGATGAGATGGCTGGATGACACCACGGACTCAATGGACATGAGTTTGGGTGAACTCCGGGAGCTGGGGATAGACAGGGAGGCCTGGTCTCAAAGAGTTGGACACAAATGAGCGACTGAACTGAACTGAACTGAATTATCAGGAAAAGGAGGCAGTCACTGAATTCTACCTTTAAGAAAAAAAAAAGATACATACCTAGTTAGAAGAAAGAGTATATAATCTAGTTAACCCTAGTGTCATCTCTAAGGGTTTTTAAAGGGATTTTAATGGCAATCCACTCCAGTGGATTCCACTCTTGCCTGGAAAATCACATGGATGGAGGAGCCTGGTAGGCTGCAGTCCATTGGGGTCGCTAAGAGTTGGACACAACTGAGTGACTTCACTTTTACTTTTCACTTTCATGCATTGGAGAAGGAAATGGCAACCCACTCCAGTGTTCTTGCCTGGAGAATCCCAGGGACGAGGTAGCCTCATGGGCTTCCGTCTATGGGGTCACACAGAGTCAAACATGACTGATGCAACTTAGCAGTAGCAGCAGAGCTGATAAACGAAAAAAATATGACCAACAGGGGCAATACTAAACACTTTCTTAGGTGATTCTGCAATCAGTTTGCATGAAGTTCCAGGTGTCCCTAGTGGTAAAAACAAAAATCCGCCTGCCAGTGTGACAGACACAGGAGAGGTGGGTTCAATACCTGAGCCAGGAAGGTGCCCTGAATGAGAGTATGGCAATCCACTCCAGCATTCTTCCCTGGAGGATCTCATGGATAGAGGAGTCTGGTGACAGTCTACAGAATCAAAAAGAGTAGGAACACTACTGAAATAGATTTAGCGTGCACATACCTCATAGCACCAGACTGTCCTGAAGGGACTGAAGGGGCCACCATCTAGAAGGTGAAGGTATCAAATTTAAAATATGCACAAAATGAAAGTTGCAAGTTAAGTTTTATTGGAGGCAAAAGGAGGACTGCAGCCCAGGAGCCAGCACCTCAGATAGCTCTGAAAAACTATTCCAAAGAGGTGTATGTCTGGGGAGAGGGATAGTTCAATATATGTGATTCTGGTGAAAGAGGAGTTCATGCAATCAAAAGCCTTTGCAAAAATTTCTGTTAGTCACGAGGAGCTGATGTCACAATTAAGGGATTCAATGTTTTTCTAGATATGTGGATGCAAAGACTGAGCTCATAAAATCAGGTCCTGAAAATATGTATTTGAAGACATGTTCTGCCAGTTTTACCAGAGCACAGAGTTTCTCATTTCTACTCTCCAGCCTTAACTACTTTCAGTAACAGTTGAATGTCAGCAGCTGCAGCAGCACATGATTAAATCCTTGCAGAGGTGGACAGCAAGTGTCTACAGTAAGTAACAGTGTGTAGTTGGCAAGAGTAAGGAATTTTGTGACTGAGTTTTCCTAAATGACAGACAACTCTTCTTCCCATCACTATTCTTTCTTTCTTTTTTTTTTAAATTATAAAGCAGAAACATCACTTTGCTGACAAAGGTCTGTAGACAACTCTATGCTTTTTCCAGTAGTCATGTACAGATGTGAGAGTGTGACTGTAAAGAAGGCTGAGTTCCACAGAATTTATTCTTGCAAATTGTAGTGCTGGAGAAGACTCTTGAGAGTCCCTTGGGCAGAAAGGAGATCAAATCAGTGAATTCTAAAGAAAACCAAAGGAAATCAAACCTGAATATTCATTGGAAGGGCTGATGCTGAAGTTGAAGCTCCAACACTTTGGCCCACCTGATGCAAACAGCTGACTCATTGGAAAAGATCCTGATTCTTGGAAAGACTGAGGGAAGGGGCAAAACGGTGAAACAGAGGATGAGATGATAAGATGGTATCACTGACTCAATGGACATGAGTTTGAGCAAATTCAAGGAGATGGTGAAGGACGGATAACACTGGAGTGCTACAGTCTATGGGGTTGCAAACAGTCAGGCATGACTTAGGCACTGAATAACAGTAAACTTCCTTCAAACATTGTTAATAAATTCATTGAATTTATACATAAATTTCCAAATTATCCATTTATATATTTATTTACCAAATATAACTACTGCTTTTTGAATACTGAATACCAGGCCCTTTGCTTCATGTAGGTAAGTGATTGTAAAAACACAATCGTATTTTTACATGTGCGTATTTTTGAATTTTTACATGTGCAGGCTTCTACACATGGCAAAAATATTCTGTGTGAGATAAATTGTGATTTTTCTCTATGAGACAGACATAAAGATATAAAATGCATTCTCAGATGATTCTCCCAAGTTTCAATATAGGACAATAACTTTATGAATAAGGGGGGCGGACAGGGAGTTTTGTATCTAATATGTGGGGAAGATTATTTGGTAGGAATATTTCTGAACTCAGTTCAGTTCATTTCAGTCATTCAGTCATGTCCGACTCTTTGCCACCCCATGGACAGTAGCACACCAGATTCCCTGTCCAACACCAACTCCTGGAGCTTGCTTAAACTCATGTACACCGAGTCAGTGATGTCTGAGCTTCAAGTTCTTTGATGTGAATTTTGTTAAATTAATTAAAGAAGCACCCATTAGAACAAGGTAGCTCTAATGCTGTACACACCTATATAGGCAAACCAAAATCTAAGCCAAAAGAGTGTGAAATGCAATACTTGGATACAATCTCAGAAACAAGAGAATGATCTCTGTTCTTTTCCAAGGCACACAATTCAATATCACAGTTATCCAAGTCTATGCCCCAACCAGTAATGCTGTAGAAGCTGGAGTTGAATGGTTCTATGAAGACCTACGAGACCTTTTAGAACTAACACCTGAAAAAGAGGTCCTTTTCATTATAGGGGACTGGAATGAAAAAGTAGGAAGTCAAGAAACACCTGGAGTAACAGGCAAATTTGGCCTTGGAATGCGGAATGAAGCAGGGCAAAGACTAACAGAGTTTTGCCAAGAAAATGCACTGGTCATAGTAAACACCCTCTTCCAACAACACAAGAGAAGACTCTACACATGGACATCACCAGATGGTCAACAACGAAATCAGATTGATTATATTCTTTGCAGCCAAAGATGGAGAAGCTCTATACAGTCAGCAAAAACAAGACTGGGAGCTGACTGTGGCTCAGATCATGTACTCCTTATTGTCAAATTCAGACTTAAATTGAAGAAAGTAGGGAAAACCGCTAGACCATTCAGGTATGACCTAAATAAAATCGCTTATGATTGTACAGTGGAAGTGAGAAATAGATTTAAAGGCCTAGATCTGATAGATAGAGTGCCTGATGAACTATGGACAGAGGTTCATGACATTGTATAGGAGACAGGGATCAAGACCATCCCTATGGAAAAGAAATGCAAAAAAGCAAAATGGCTGTCTGGGGAGGCCTTACAAATAGCTGTGAAAAGAAGAGAAGTGAAAAGCAAAGGAAAAAAGGAAAGATATAAGCATCTGAATGCAGAGTTCCAAAGAATAGCAAGAAGACATAAGAAAGCCTTCTTCAGTGATCAATGCTAAGAAATCGAGGAAAACAACAGAATGGGAAAGACTAAAGATCTCTTCAAGAAAATTAGAGATACCAAGGGAACATTTCATGCAGAGATGGGCTCAATAAAGGACAGAAATGATATGGACTTAAGAGAACCAGAAGATATTAAGAAGAGGTGGCAAGAATACATGGAAGAACTGCACAAAAAAGATCTTTACCACTCAGATAATCATGATGATGTGATCACTAACATAGAGCCAGACATCTTGGAATGTGAAGTCATTTGGGCCTTAGAAAGGATCACTATGAGCAAAGCTACTGGAGTTGATGGAATTACAGTAGAGCTGTTTCAAATCCTGAAAGATGATGCTGTGAAAATGCGGCACTCAATATGCCAGCAAATTTGGAAAACTCAACAGTGGCCACAGGACTGGAAAAGGTCAGTTTTCATTCCAATTCCAAAGAAAGGCAATGCCAAAGAATGCTCAAACTGCTTAACACTTGCACTCATCTCACATGCTAGTAAAGTAATGCTCAAAATTCTCCAAGCCAGGCTTCAGCAATCCATGAACCGTGAATTTCCTGATGTTCAAGCTGGTTTTAGAAAAGGCAGAGGAACCAGAAATCAAATTGCCAACATCCACTGGATCATGGAAAAAGGAAGAGAGTCCCAGAGAAACATCTATTTCTGCTTTATTGACTATGCCAAAGCCTTTGACTGTGTGGATCACAATAAACTGTGGAAAATTCTGAGAGAGATGGGAATACCAGACCACCCGACCTGCCTCTTGAGAAACCTATATGCAGGTCAGGAAGCAACAGTTAGAACTGGACATGGAACAACAGACTGGTTCCAAATAGGAAAAGGAGTGCCTCAAGGCTGTATATGTCACCCTGCTTGTTTAACTCATATGCAGAGTACATTCTGAGTAGCGCTGGACTGGAAGAAACACAAGCTGGAATCAAGATTGCCGGGAGAAACATCAATAACCTCAGATATGCAGATGACACTACCCTTATGGCATAAAGTGAAGAGAAACTAAAAAGCCTCTTGATGAAAGTGAAAGAAGAGAGCGAAAAAGTTGGCTTAAAGCTCAACATTCAGAAAAAGAAGATCATGGCATCTGGTCTCATCACTTCATGGCAAATAGATGGGGAAATAGTAGAAACAGTGTCAGACTTTATTTTTGGGGGTTCCAAAATCACTGCAGATAGTGACTGCAGCCATGAAATTAAAAGGTTTTCTTACTCCTTGGAAGAAAAGTTATGACCAAGCTAGAGCGTATATTAAAAATCAGAGACATTACTTTACCCACTAAGGTCCATCTAGTCAAGGCTATGGTTTTTCCTGTGGTCATGTATGGATGTGAGAGTTGTACTGTGAAGAAGGCTGAGTGCTGAAGAATTGATGCTTTTGAACTGTAGTGTTGGAGAAGACTCCTGAGAGTCCCTGGGACTGCAAGGAGATCCAACCAGTCCATTCTGAAAGAGATCAACCTTGGGATTTCTTTGGAAGGAATGATGCTCAAGCTGAAGCTCCAGTACTTTGGCCACCTCATGAGAAGTGTTGACTCATTGGAAAAGACTCTGATGCTGGGAGGGATTGGGGGCAGGAGTAGAAGGGGACGACAGAGGATGAGATGGCTGGATGGCATCACGGACTCGATGGACGTGAGTCTGAGTGAACTCCTGGAGATGGTGATGGATAGGGAGGCCTGGTGTGCTGCGATTCATGGGGTTGCAAAGAGTCGGTCATGACTGAGTGACTGAACTGAACTGAACTGAACTGAAGTCTATCAAAGTTATGAATTACAAACTAGACTTTAAGCTATGGACAATCACTGATTTTCTTAATTACTTCCACCTTATCTTTATATAATTTATCCCTGTGATATTGGTGGAGGGCTCTTAAACACTTCCAGCTTGGCACTACCTGATTCAAATTTTCCTAGCTCAAATAATCTCTTAACATTTTAATATGCTTCAGTTTTCTGTCCTGTGCTTTGTTGCTCAGCCAGGTCTGACTCTTTACAATCCTATGGACTGTAACCTGCTAGGTTCCTAGTCCATGGAATTCTCTAGGCAACAATATAGGAATTGGTTGCCATGCCTTCCTCCAGGGAAACTTCCTAACCCAAGGAAGGAACCCATGTCTCCCACATTGCAGGTGAATTCTTTACCATCTAAATCACCAGGGAAGACCAAGAATACTGGAGTGGGTAGCCTATACCTTATCCAGGGAAACTTCCAGACCCAAGAATCAAAACAGTGTCTCCCGCATTGCAGGTGGATTCTTTATCAGCTGAGTTGCTCAGGAAACCCATGCTCCAGTTTACCTTTTAACAATGCCAAATCAAGCTCACAAACAAATAAAAAAATTGATATTTTTTAGGAAATATTGAGAATACACAATGTAATAAATCACAGGAGATTTGCTAATGAGTAGAACCTAAAAAGAGATGAGAATATTTATAATTTGAGATATTAAATTTAGAAGTTCCAGAAATGTGTTTATAGGGTTTATATTGCCTTCTGTAGACTTAAGTATCCATTTAATGTGTATTGCATAACCTGTATACAGGTGACTGCTTTCAGTTCAGCTCAATAGCTCAGTCATACTGACTCTTTGCAGCTCCATGGACTGGAGCATTCCAAGCTTCCCTGTCCATCACCAACTCCCAGATCTTGCTCAGACTCATGTCCATTGAGTTGGTGATGTCATCCAACCACCTCATTCTCTGTTGCCCCTTATAATCCTGCCTTCAGTCTTGCCCAACATCATGGACTTTTCCATTGAATCAGTTCTTCACATCAGGTCGCCAAATTATTGGAGCTTCAGCTTCAGCATTAGTCCTTCCAATGAATATTCAGATCTGCTTTCCTTTACGATTGAATGGTATGATCTCTTTGTTATCTAAGGGATTCTCAAGAGTGTTCTCCAAAACCACAGTTCAAAAGCATCAGTTCTTCAGTGCTCAGCTTTCTTTATGGATCAACTCTCATACCCATACATGACTACTGGAAAAAACAAACAAACAAACAAACAAACATAGCTTTGACTAGACAGACTTCTGCTGGTAAAATAATGTCTCTATTTTTAATACGTATCTAGCTTGGTCATAGCTTTTCTTCCAAAGAGCAAGTGTCTTTTAATTTCATGACTGTAGTCACCATCTACAGTGATTTTGGAGCCCCCCCCCCAAAAAAAAAAAGTTTCTCACTGTTTCCATTGTTTCTCCATCTATTTGCCATGAAGTGATAGGACTGGACATCATGCTTTTCATTTTTTGAATGTTGAGTTTTAAGCCAACTTTTTCACTCTCTTCTTTCATTTTCATCAAGAGGCTCTTTAGTTACTTTTGACTTTCTGCCATAAGGGTGGTGTCATCTGTGTATCTGAGGTTATTGATATTTCTCCCGATAATCTTGATTGCAGCTTGTACTTCATGCAGTCCAGCATTTCACATGACATAATCTGCATTAAAGTTAAATAAGCAAGGTAACTACATACGCCCTCAACATACTCCTTTCCCAATTTGGAATCAGACCACTGTTCTTTGTTCGGCTCTAACTGTTGCATCTTGACCTGCATACAGACTTCTTAGGAGGCAGGTAAGGTGATATGTTATTTCTATCTATTTAAGAATTTGCCACAGATTGTTGTGATCCACACAGTCAAAGGCTTTAGCATAGTCAATGAAGCAGAAGTAAATGTTTTTTTTTGTTTGTTTGTTTGTTTTTCATTTTTCTGGAATTCTTTTGGTTTTTCTATGATCCAGCAGATGTTGGCAATTTAATCTCTGGTTGCTCTGCCTTTTATAAATCCAGCTTGAACATATGGAAGTTCTCAGTTCATGTACTGTTGAAGCCTGGCTTGTTGAATTTTGAGCATTACTTTCCTAGTGTGTGAGATTAGTGTAATTGTGCGTGTAGATTGAACATTTTTTGGCATTAGCTTTTTTTGGGATTGGAATGAAAACTGACTTCTTCCAGTCCTGTGGCCACTGCTGAGTTTTCCAAATTTGCTGGCATATGGAATGTAACACTTTCACAGCATCATATTTTAGGATTTGAAATAGCTCAACTGGAATTCGATCACTTCCACTAGCTTTGTTCTTAGTGATGCTTCCTAAAGCCCACTTGACTTCACATTCCAGGATGTCTGGCTCTAGGTGAGTGATCACACCATTATGGTTAGCTGGGTCATGAAGATCTTTTTTGTAGTTCTTCCATGTATTCTTGCCACCTCTTCTTAATATCCTCTCTTTCTTTAGGTCCATACAGTTTCTAACCTTTATTGTTCTCATCTTTGCATGAAACGTTCCCTTGCTATCTCTAGTTTTCTTGAAAACATCTCTAGTCTTTCTCATTTCTCATTCTATTGTTTCCCTCTATTTCTTTGCACTGATTACTTAGGAAAGCTTTGTTACCTCTCCTTGGTATTCTTTGGAACACTGCATTTGGATGGATATATCTTTATTTTTCTCCTTTGCCTTTCACTTCTTTTCTTTTCTCAACTATTTGTAAGGCCTCCTCAGAAAACCATTTTGCCTTTTTTGCATTTCTTCTTCTTGGAGATGTTTTTGGTAACCACCTCTTGTACGATGTTATAAACCTTTGTCCATGGTTCTTCATACAAAATGTCTATCAGATTTAATCCCTTTAATCTATTTGTCATTTCCATTTGATTTATATCATACCTGAATGGCCTACTGGCTTTCCCTAGTTTCTTCGAGTCTGAATTTTGCAATAATGAGTTTATGATATGAACCTCAGGTGTTCCTTATTTTGTTTTTGCTGAAAGTATAGATCTTCTCCATCTCTGGCTGCAAAGAATATGATCCATCTGATTTTGGTATTTACCATACGGTGATGTCCATTAGTAGAGTTGTCTCTCATGTTGTGGGAAGAGTGTGTTTTCTATGCCAGTGTGCTCTCTTTGCAATGCTCTGTTAGCCTTTGCCATGCTTCATTTTGTACTCCATGGCCAAACTTGCCTTTACTCCAGGTATCTCTTGGCTTCCTACTTTTGCATTCCAGTCCCCTATAATGAAAATGACAGTGTGTGTGTGTGTGTGTGTGTGTGTGTGTGTGTGTTAGTTCTAGAAGGTCTTGTTGGTCTTCATAGAACTGTTCAACTTCAGCTTCTTCGGCATTAGTGGTTGGAGCACAGACTTGCATTACTTTGATAGAGAATGGTTTGCCTTGGAAATGAACAGAGATCATTCTATTTTTTTTGAGGTAGCACTGAAGTACTGCATTTCAGACTCTTTTGTTGACTATGAGGGCTACTTCATTTCTTCTAAGGGATTCTTACTCACAGTAGTAGATATAATGGTCATCTGAATTAAATTTGCCCATTCCAGTACATTTTAGTTCACTGATTCCTAAAATGTCAGTGTTCACCCTTGCCATCTCCTGTTTGACTGCTTCCAATTTACCTTGTTTTATGGACCTAACATTACAGGTTCCAAGGCAATATTGTTCTTTACAACATTGGAGTTTGTTTCTATCACCAGTCACATCCACTACTGGGCATCCACTTTGACTCAGCTTCTTTATTCTTTCTGGAGCTATTTCTCCACTCTTCTCCAGTAGCATATTGGGCACCTACTGACCTGGAGAGTTCATCTTTCAGTGTCATATCTTTTTGCCTTTTCATACTGTTCATTGGGTTTTCAAGGCAAGAATACTGAAGAGGTTTGTCATTTCCTTCTCCAGTAGACCATGTTTTGTCAGAAACCTTCACTATGACCCATCCATTTTGGGTGGCCCTACATGGCATGGCTTATACTTCCATTGAGTTAGACAACACTGTGTCCCAAGTGATCAATTTGGTTAGTTATCAGTAATTGTAGTTTCCATTCTGTCTGCCCTCTGATGGGTAAGGATAAGAGGCTCATGGAAGCTTCCATATGGGAGGGACTGGCTATGGGGAATTTGCTTCTTACTCTGATGGGTGAGGCCGTACTCAGTAAATCTTTAATCCAATTTTATGTTGATGGGTGGGGCTGTCTTCCCTCCCTGTAGTCTGGCCTGAGCCCAAACTATGGTATGGGTAATGGAGATAATGGAAATCTCCTTCCAAAGGGGAATGCCAGAACTGTTGTATTCAGTGTCCCTGATCCTGCAGCAGGCCACTGTAGACCCAAGCCTCCACAGGAGATTCCTGGACATTCACAGGCAAGTCTGGCTCAGTCTTTTGTGGGGTTACTGCTCCTTTCTCCTGGGTCCTAGTGCACAGAAGGTTTTCTTTGTGCCCTCCAAGAGTCTATATTCCCAGTCCTGTGGAAGTTCTGCAATCAAATCCCACTGGCTTTCAAAGTCAAATTCCCTAGAGGTTCTCAGTCCCTTTGCAGATCCCCAGGCTGGGAAATCTGCCGTGGGCCCTAGAACTGTCACAACAGTGGGAGAACTTCTTCAGTATAATTGTTCTCCAGTTTGTGGGTTGTCTGCTCGGTGGCTCTATGGTGGGGCTCACACACAGCATCTTCCAGATCTGCTGCAGCCAGTGCCCGTGTCTCTGTGGCAGGCCACTGCTGAACCATCCCTCTGCAGGAGACCCTCAAACACTCACAGGCAGGTCTGGCTCAGTCTCCTGTGGGGGCTCTGGGTCCTGTGCACACAAGGTGTTTTGAGCCCTCTGAGCTTCTCTGGTGTGATGTGGTTTGATTCTAAATGTAATGTCACCCCTCCTATCATCTTCTTTCTTGCCCTTGGACATCAGGTATATTTTCTGGTGGAATCCAACATTCTTCTGTCAGTGGTTATTCAGCAACAAGTTGCAATTTTGGAGTTTTCACAGAAGATGAGCACACATCTTTCTTTTCCACCATCTTGCCTTTCCTCATGTGACTGTGTTATTAACTGCTTTTTAAAATATTCTTATAGTATAATTTTGAACTCAAATAATATCTAAGGCCATTGTTAGAAAAACTCTACTATATACGACTACTTCTACTGTTACAACAATTTTACTTTGGTTAGGTAAAATGGAGCTTTCCCAGTGACTCAGGGGTAAAGAATCCACCTATCAATGAGGGAGATGCAAGAGACATAGGTTCTATCCCTGGTTTGGGAAGGTCCACTGGAAGAGATCATAGCAACTCACTCCATTGTTCTTGCCTGGGAAATTCCATGGACAGAAGAGTCTGGTGGGCTACAGTCCATGGGCCACAAAGTCGGACATGACTTAGTGAGCACAAAAAATGGTAAAATAAGAACATCCAAAAAGGTTTTGCATGTGTGAGTTCATGTGTATCTTTCTATGGACTTGTTTTTCAGCTCAATATTATATAATTTTCTTGGGCATAGAAGAAAGAATAGCTATAATTCAGTTGAGTAAGGTAGTATATCTAATTTTACTCACTTTCTCAACAAACTGATAGTACTAAAATGTCTTCCTATGCAAATATTTATTATAAAAGATTTTAAATGGAGCAGAATACCAATCACATGTACACTGAATGAAAGCAAGAAGACGTGTCCTAGCAAACAAATGAATTTTGAGAATAACCAAAAAATCACTTGTTATGCAGAGCTGTAATTGGAGGGTATGAAAAAGAATTTTTATCTAGGCTGAGACCACTTGTAATAAAAGATCAATTCAGTTCAGTTCAGCTCAATCGCTCAGTTGTGCCGACTCTTTGCGACCCCATGAATTGCAGCATGTCAGGCCTACCTGTCCATCACCAATTCCTGGAGTTCACCCAGAATCACGTCCATCGAGTCAGTGATGCCATCCAGCCATCTCATCCTCGGTCTTCCCCTTCTCCTCCTGCCCCCAATCCCTCCCAGGATCAGTCTTTTCCAATGAGTCAATTCTTCGCATGATGTGGCCAAAGTACTGGAATTTCAGCTTCAGCATCATTCCTTCCAAAGAAATCCCAGGGCTGATCTCCTTCAGAATGGACTGGTTGGAACTCCTTGCAGTCCAAGGGTCTTGTAAGAGTCTCCTCCAACACCACAGTTCAAGAGCATCAATTCTTCAGTGCTTATCCTTCTTCACAGGCCAACTCTCACATCCATACATGACCACTGGAAAAACGATAGCCTTGACTAGATGGAACTTTGTTGGCAAAGTAATGTATCTGCTTTTGAATATGCTATCTAGGTTGGTCATAACTTTTCTTCCAAGGAGTAAGCATCTTGTAATTTCATGGCTGCAGTCACAATCTGAAGTGATTTTGGAGCCCCCAAAAATAAAGTCTGACACTGTTTCCACTGTTTCCTCATCTATTTCCCATGAAGTGATGGGACCAGATGACATAATCTTCGTTTTCTGAATGTTGAGCTTTAAGCCAACTTTGTCCCTCTCTACTTTCACTTTCATCAAGAGGCTTTTTAATTCCTCTTCACTTTCTGCCATAAGGATGGTGTCATCTGCATATCTGAGGTTATCGATATTTCTCCCGGCAATCTTGATTCCAGCTTGTGTTTCTTCCAGTCCAGCGCTTCTCAGGATATACTCTGCATATGAGTTAAACAAGCAGGGTGACAATAAGCCTTGATATACTCCTTTTCCTATTTGAAACCAGTCTGTTGTTCCATGTCCAGTTCTAACTGTTGCTTCCTGACCTGTATACAGATTCCTCAAGAGGCAGGTCGGGTGGTCTGGTGTTCCCATCTCTCTCAGAATTTTCCACAGTTTATTGTGATCCACACAGTCAAAGGCTTTGGCATAGTCAATAAAGCAGAAATAGATGTGTTTCTGGAACTCTCTTCATTTTTCCATGATCCAGCGGATGTTGGCAATTTGATCTCTGGTTCCTCTGCCTTTTATAAAGCCAGCTTGAACATCTGGATGTTCACGGTTCATGTATTCCTGAAGCCTGGCTTGGAGAATTTTGAGCATTACTTTACTAGCATGTGAGATGAGTGCAATTGTGCAGTAGTTTGAGCATTCTTTGGCATTGCCTTTCTTTGGGATTGGAATGGAAACGGACCTTTTCCAGTCCTGTGGCCACTGCTGAGTTTTCCAAATTTGCTGGCATATTGAGTGCAGCACTTTCACAGCATCATCTTTCAGGATTTGAAATAGCTCAATTGGAATTCCATCACCTCCACTAGCTTTGTTCGTAGTGATGCTTTGTAAGGCCAACTTGACTTCACATTCCAGGATATCTGGCTCTAGATGAGTGATCACACCCTGGTGATTATCCGGGTCATGAAGATCTTTCTTGTATAGTTCTTCTGTGTATTCTTGCCACCTCTTCTTAATATCTTCTGCTTCTGTTAGTTCCATACCATTTCTGTCCTTTATTGAGCCCATCTCTGCATGAAATATTCCCTTGATATCTCTAATTTTCTTGAGGAGATCTCTAGTCTTCCCCATTCTGTTGTTTTCCTCTATTTCTTTGCACTAATCGCTGAAGAAGGCTTTCTTATCTCTTCTTACTATTCTTTGGAACTCTGCATTCAGATGCTTATATCTTTCCTTTTTTCCTTTGTTTTTCACTTCTCTTCTTTTCACAGCTATTATTAAAGCCACCTAAGACAGCCATTTTGCTTTTTTGCATTTCTTTTCCATGGGGTGGTCTTGATCCCTGTCTCCTGTACAATGTCATGAACCTCAGTCCATAGTTCATCAGGCACTCTATCTATCAGATCTAGTGCCTTAAATCTATTTCTCACTTCCACTGTATAATCATAAGGAATTTGATTTAGGTCATACCTGAATGGCCTAATGGTTTTCCCTACTTTCTTCAATTTAAGTCTGAATTTGACAATAAGGCGTTCATGATCTGAGCCACAGTCAGCTCCCGGTCTTGTTTTTGCTGACTGTATAGAGCATCTCCATCATTGGCTGCAAAGAATATAATCAATCTGATTTCGTTGTTGACCATCTGGTGATGTCCATGTGTAGAGTCTTCTCTTGTGTTGTTGAAGAGGGTGTTTGTTATGACCAGTGCATTTTCTTGGCAAAACTCTCTTAGTCTTTGCCCTGCTTCATTCCGCATTCCAAGGCTAAATTTGCCTGTTACTCCAGGTGTTTCTTGACTTCCTACTTTTTCATTCCAGTCCCCTAAAATGAAAAGGGCCTCTTTTTCAGGTGCTAGTTCTAAAAGGTCTTATAGGTCTTCATAGAACCATTCAACTCCAGCTTCTTCAGCATTACTGGTTGGGGCATAGACTTGGATTACGGTGATAATGAATGGTTTGCCTTGGAAAATAACAGAGATCATTCTGTTGTTTTTGAGATTGCATCCAAGTGCTGCATTTCGGACTCTTTTGTTGATCATGATGGCTTCTCCATTTCTTCTGAGGGATTCCTTCCCACAGTAGTAGATATAATGGTCATCTGAGTTACATTCACCCATTCCAGTCCATTTTAGTTCTCTGATTCCTAGAATGTCGACGTTCACCCTTGCCATCTCTTGTTTGACCACTTCCAATTTGCCTTGATTCATGGACCTGACATTCCAGGTTCCTATGCAATATTACTCTTTACAGCCTCAGACCTTGCTTCTATCACCAGTCACATCCACAACTGGGTATTGTTTTTGCTTTGGCTCCATCCCTTCATTCTTTCTGGAGTTATTTCTCCACTGATCTCCAGTAGCATATTGGGCACCTACTGACCTGGGGAGTTTCTCATTCAGTATCCTATTATTTTGCCTTTTCACACTGCTCATGGGGTTCTCAAGGCAAGAATACTGAAGAGGTTTGCCATTCCCTTCTCCAGTGGACCACATTCTGTCAGACCTCTCCACCACATCCCGCCATATACAGGTTCCTCATCGCCTAAGAGAAAACATACACTAATCACCTCTGCCTCTCGACAGGCCATAATGTTTTCTGTACCTCTCTGAGTGTAACTCTGGGCTTATTGATAATTGGCCAATTGTTTCACTATTTTAATACATAACACATGAATAATGGAGTTATTGGGATTGTATTTACTCTTCCTTTGTTTATGTAAGTCTCAAGGAATTTAGAATGGTGAGTTCAGACACATACACAAGGGGTATAAAAGATTTTCACAAATGCTGGTTGGGGTCTTTGGCTTAGGGGAGACTCTGCCTTGGGCCTGCCAGTGTAAAAAACTGCACTCCACTATCTGCATTGTACTTCTGAGTGAGTTTGTTTCCTGGAACGTGTGGCTACAATACCTTTTGTCTGTGAAAATGCTTTAGCCAAAGAAAAAAATTAATCAGAGAAGTGAGAAAGTGAAGAAACAAAAGAAAACAGTTAAACAAGACTAAATAATAATATTTAGTCATAAAGTCAAGTCAAAGACTTTTAGTTTTTTTTCAAGGGGATGATGACTGCAGCCATGAATCGCTCCTTGGAAGAAAAGCAATGCAAACCTAGAAATTGTATTAAAAAGCAGAGGCATCACTTTGCTGACAAAAACCATATATTCAAAACTCTGGTTTCTCCAGTAGTCATGTACAGATGTGAGAGTTGTACCATGAAGAAGGCTTAGACCTGAAGAACTACAGTTTCGATTTTTGGGCTGGAGGAGCTTCTTGAGAATCCCTTGTACTGCAAGGAGATCAAACTAGTCAATCATAAAATAAATCAACCTTGAATGTTCATTGGAAGGACTGATGCTGAAGCTGAAGCTCTAACACTTTGGCCACCTAATGCAAAAAGCCAACTTCTTGGAAAAGATCCTACTTCTGGGAAAGACTGAAGGCCAAAGGAGAAGGGGGCGACAGAGGATGAGATGGTTAGATAATATCACCAACTCAATGGACATGAGTTTTAACAAACTCTGGGAGATACTGAAGGACAGTGAAGCCTGGTGTGCTGCAGTCCATGGGGCAGCAAAGAGTCAGACATGATTTATCTACTGAACAACAAGGGTGAGAGATAATATCCTGAGCCATATTCTGTGAGCTTATAGAGTCTTATAGAGTCTAAAAGCCCCACCAGGTGGAAGAAGTAAGATGACCAGGCTGCAACTGTGACATAGCTGCCATATTTCAAGAGCTGGCCTCAAATAAATGGGAACAAACTGACCCTGGAACTGACAAATAAAAGGGTACTTAAAAGTGATGAACTGTACTTAAAAGTGATGATGCTGATCATACCACTGCATGAATAATTTTAAGATGACTAACAGAGCTGACTGTACATTTCTCTCCTTTACCTATGAAATTTATGGCCAATGATTGTTAGTGTGGGAGAGTCAACCTTTGGACAGGAATCCCCCACCCCCTGACCACCACCATCCTCATCACACACACATCACCCATTACCAGCCTCAGAGAAAAAGCACAGTTTCTTCTCCATTAACCTTGCCTATTGACTTTAGAGTAGCAAGCAACCTGATCCTCACTTCTGGTTTAAAAAAAAAAATCTAAAATTATCCTTATGCCAAAGAGACACAATTTAGCATGGCAAATTTTGTTGCCCTTTATAGGCAGTATACTATTTCTTAAGAACAATAATTTACAGAGCGTGTGATATGAAGGTAATGCAACAGACATCATTATGTATCTGAAATATAAATGTTTTATATACAACTAGAAACAATTGGGTATAGCAAGAATTTTAAAAGACTATAATATAAAAGTTGAAACATTTCTTTTTTGTCTTTAAATATGCTTTAACTTTTTATATAACTTCTTTTATATCTTTCAATTGCATAAATTATTGCTAAGATTTAATAAAACTATTCAGGTTTCATCCCTCCTACCTCTCCCCTCAAAACAACTAATAGTGATGGATAGATGTTTTCCTAGGATGTAGTGTCTTACTCGCTAAGCGGTATTTGACTCTTTGACCCCATAAAGTGTACCCGATCAGGCTTCTCTACAGGCAAGAATACTGGAGAGGGTTGTCATTCTCTTCTCTAGAGGTTCTTCCTGACCTGGGGATGAAACCCCCGTCTCCTGCATATTCTTTACCATCTGAGTCATCAGGGATGACAGTAACAGAAGTTACTATATTACATAAACTGCCATCCATATCCTTGAAAACTATAGCATTCAACAGAAAGAGAAAATAAATCCAGCTGCAATTCATGTCTACAGAAGGATAAGGAGACAGAGATTCCATTGACCTTGAGTTTATGCATAAATGAAAGAAACTCCTGAAGCAGGCCTTTAGAACAGAGCAGAGAATCCAGTAGGAAAAAAAAAAGATGAGTGCAGTGGTATTCGAGTGGTTGCAGACACAGATATTGTCACCAATAAAGAAGATTCCTATGGTGAATGGAAAATAATGAGAACAGAAGCAAGATTTAGCAGAGCACAGCACTGGTTACTGGAAAGTTGATATATGTTCTCAACTGTGGATAGGATCAGAGGGCAGCCTTAGGATGGCAGCGCTGGTGGAAGGGAAGCAACTTTCACAGGAGAGTTGATTTTGTACAGAAGAAAAGGAAAATAAAGTAGTATGAATAAAAGTCTTACAGAAACAAGAGCATCGCATTACTGAAAATCAAAGTTGTTTCTAATGAAATATTTTATTGAAATAAATGCTCTTTAGTTTGGGCTTCCCAGGTGTCTCAGAGGTAAAGAATCTATCTCCAGTGCAGGAGCCTCAGGAGACACTGATTCAATCCTGGGTTGGGAAGATCCCCTGGAGGATGAAATGGCAACTGCTAAGTTGCTTCAGTCGTGTCTGACTCTGTGCAACCCCATAGATGGCAGCCCACCAGGCTCTGCCGTCCCTGGGATTCTCCAAGAAAGAACACTGGAGTGGGTTGCCATTTCCTTCTCCAATGCATGAAAGTGAAAAGTGAAAGTGAAGTCACTGAGTCTTGTCCAACTCTCAGGGACCCCATGGACTGCAGCCTACCAAGCTCCTCTGTCCATGGGATTTTCCAAGCAAGAGTACTGGAGTGGGGTGCCATTGCCTTTTCCATGAAATGGCAAACCACTCCAGTATTCTTGCCTGGAGAATCCCAAGGACAGAGGAGCCTGGTGGGCTATAGTCCATAAGGTCACAAAGAGTCAGACATGGCTGAGTAACTGAGTACGCACACAGAATTAATCCTGTAACAAGAAACTTAGCTAATGAAACAATTCACATAATTTATAGAAATAATTGCTAGTGTCTCTTAATGAAAATTTAAACACATATAATAAATGAGAAAAGTCAGAAATCAAACATAAAAATGATACATTATAAGACAGAAAAAGTGAGGAGCAGAATTTTCATGTAATGAAAACACTAAGCTAGCAGGAAGAAAACTGTAAAAAAAATAGATGGTCTACTATAAATATCTTTAAACTAGCTATTGTAAGTAAGAAAGTGCACAACAGATCAACAATTTTAAAAACTCATTTTAAAAATAATAGTAAGATATGAAAAGAAAACTGAAAAAATTCACTGAAGAAAATCACCAGTTCAAAACAAAGAAGGAAGACAGACTTATAAAATGTCAGGAAGCAATGTCTCACTGTGAAGAGAATAGAAACAACATGCACACACACACACAAAAATGAGTAAGTGAAATATTTAGAACACTCAGAATTTAACCCTAAGTGAAAGTCACTCAGTCATGTCCGACTCTTTTGAGACCCCAAGGACTATACAGTCTATGGAATTCTCCAGGCCAGAATACTAACGTGGGTAGCCTTTCCCTTCTCCAGGGGATCTTCTCAATCCAGGGAGCTTTCTTTACCAGCTGAGTCACAGTGGAAGCTGCAAACTACTGGAGCAGGTAGCCTATCCCTTCTCTAGTGGATCTTCCCCAGCCAGGAATCAAACAGGGGTCTCCTGCATTGCAGGCATATTCTTTACCAGCTGAGCTCTCAGGGAAGCCCCCTAACCCTAAAGGGAAGTCGCTCAGTCATGTCCGACTCTTTGCAACCCCATGGACCGCAGCCTACCAGGCTCCTCTGTCCACGGGATTTTCCAGGCCAGAGTGTTGGAGTGAGGTGCCATCTTGGGAGATCTCAAAGAAGAACAAGCAAAACAAGGAGGGGTGGTGGTGGAAATAATATTTAAAACTATTAATTTTAGTTTTAATCTCTATATTGAAAGTTCAGTGTTTAAGAAGGAAGGTTGTACCATGATTGACAATTTTAGGACACATCATTGTAAAACTGTTAGACTGTAAATTCATAGGGAAAAATGCACAACATCCAAGTAAAATTATTATTTCTTATAGAGAAAAATAAAGTCAATACCAGCTTTTTTACAACATACAAAAGAAGACAACAGTGAAATAATGTTTTAAGAACCACAAAGAGAAAATTATGTGCAAATTTTTAAACATCAGACAAGCTATCCTCCAATTTTAAGGAATGACACAATAATGAAATTTGTAAGAATACAGTCATTCTTCCTTTCTGAAAGATCAACTAGCCTGCTGCAACTTCAGTGAAAAATTATGCTCAGCAATAAATATATTTAACTATAGTTACTAGAATGAAAGATGGGAAAGTAATGAGCCAATAATATTTAAGTTTTATAAATTCCATAAAAGTAGAAATGTGAGAAAGTAAAATAAACTCACTGATGATTACACAGGTAGTAAGTTAAAGTCAAGGATATCATGAAGATAATAAAATTAAATGTAGAAACCTAGTTAATTAAAAATAAGACTAAGGGCATCATGAAATATATTACTATATGGTAATGATTTGAACAAATCAGAACTTTTATAAATACCAGAATTAGTACAAAAGAGCAGAAAAAATATACCATATATGGAATGATATATGTAAAACACACATGAAATAACTTAAGATCTCCTGAAAATAGGAAACTAAGTATAGCATTCATGTCAATATTTATAAAAGAGTTTAAATCTTTTGCTTTTGGATTTGCACACTAATCTGTGTAAGAGTCTTACCTAAAATACTAGACTCATGAAGTCTGAATGGGTGGGCAAAATTATACCAAGTAAACACAAGCACTAAAAAAGTAGGGTTTCTAATATTGCCATCAGACAATTTTTTTTAATTAATACATGAATATGTCACTTAGAAGAAGAGTTAGTCTAAGAGTACAAGAGATCATTGTTCTTCCAAAACACTCTGTTTATGTAGGCTTATTGTTGTTGTTTACTTGCTAAGTTGTGTCTGATTCTTTGTGACCCGATGGACTAGCCTTCCAGGCTCCTCTGCTCATGGGATTTCCCAGACAACAGTACTGGAGAGGGTTGTCATTTCCTCCTCCAGGGGCTCTTCCTCACCCACGGACTGAACACATGTCTCTTACATATTCTGCATTGGCAGGCAAATTCTTTACCACTAGCACCACCTCACACCAATTAGTATTATTATAGAAATGCATAATAGTTATTTTAAGTGTCATACTTTCACAGAATAAATATAATTTTAAGAATAGATGAATCTGTTAGGATTCAAGAGAAGTGGGAAATAGAAAAGTTTGCACAAAATCTTAAATTTTACTGGGACACACAAGCAATAGTCACAAACTGGGTGAATTCTACATAATTTTTCAGGAAAGGTGTTATGAATCAAAGATATTGCTAATGTAAGGGGGAAATAGGAATTTTTACTGGTTCTTACAGAAACAGCAAACGAGTCAAATTAAGCTTTATGCTTAGTGAAAGCAATATTCTAAGGTTTTCGGCATTGACTGAATGGTGTATATCTATCTGGGAGACATATGTCAATAGATGATAATAACATCATACTCAGAAGAACTGAGCACAAGGGTGATGAAGTGAAGAAGGGTACATATAATAAAGACATGAGTGGCAAAGAGGGGATGCATTACTGGCAGTGATGGATGGAGCCTTCTGTCTGTGGAGACTATGAACTGATTCTGTGTGGCTGAGCTCCTTCAGCCAGAAAATTGGTTGATCAAGGGACTAAAGTGAAAATAGATGTTTTACTAACACATCTTCAGACAATGTATGACTAATGCAGGCAACTAGAGTCACATCTAACTACTGATATTTAATATGGGAGGCTTTGACAAAAAATGCTTTTAAACATCATGGCTGTGTTGGTACCATGTTTCCACAGTAGAAGCACATAAGAGTGCTTCAAGGAAAGAAAAAGAAAATGGAGATAAATCTAGTTTCTGCAGTCTACCCTCAGACCAATACTGAGTTGTATGCTCTGACTATGCACATTTTAGCTCTGTTCGAATGTTTATTTTTTTGTAAATAAAAAGTATATAAAATGATAATATTTAAAATAATTTATTGTTCACAGTATAAAAAAAGCTATGAGAATTCCTTTGCCTACAAAATAAGTGACATTATCTAGATGAACTTTTTTTCTCCTGATTACTGCTTGCTCTTATAAAAGAACTATCAACAAATGTCTAATGTATTATGTGACCAAATCAGAGTTTCCTACTAAATAGTCAAACAAGTAACTAGGAAAACTAAACCACATTATTTGTCAACCATATTTTATGACTAAGTAATTTTAACTTGCTTATCTCTACAGAAATACTTGTTATTCTCTTTTATGGCCAAAAATCATTGTGTAAGACAAAGTAAATTTGCCCCTGATAAATCTAGAGTCTTCCATTGCTCTTTAGTAGATTGAAACCAAGGTTAGATATGAGGGAATGTACAATATCTATCTTATATTCATGTAAAATCATGGTCAGTTTGTCTTTTTAGAATTAATAAGCAGTCATAGTACTCATTTATCATTTTTAAGTTGTATAACTAGTTAATTTACTAATTATATTTTCATTTTTGTCTGGTGAATCTTTATCCCTCTCCATATTTGAAACAAATCAAGATATTTTCAGTTATTTTTCCTTTTGTTTTTAATCATTTTCTCTAATTTTGAAAAGAAAAAAAAAAAAAAAACTTTTGACCTTGGTTGATTAAACTGAAATATCTACTTCCGTACTTTTTAGAAATTCAATTACATTCTACAAAATACTTTACAATGTACACTATGGGAAATATACATGTTATTCAGATACAATTATATTTTCTCAGATGTCAAAATGTAAAATGTTTAATGAGAGATGGTAATAAACATAGCATAGGATAGAAAAGTGTGAGTCATGAGTTAAAAGTCAGAGTCCTTTTTTTTTTTTTTTTTTTTACTTACAATAGGAAGAAACTTCTTTAGCACAGGTCTTGAGGGATCAAGAAACATTTTGTGTCAGTTGAGGTAGATTCTAAGGTGTAAGCGGAATGTGTCCTCAGGGAGATGAGTCAAGACCAAAGAGTATCTTTGTAGAAAAAAAAATTAAAAATGAAAATCTGAAAGCATAAGCATACATAAAAATCAGCTTGCCTTAAACAGGTCTTAGAATTCATTAAAGGAATTAGAACAAGATAAGACTGTGAAAGTTGACTGGGGTTAGTTCAAGCAGAAAATTAAATATCTGGAAAATACAATTGGAATGTAAAAGAAAACAAAAAAGACATTGGCAACTTTGTTTTCATTGTTGCTCTTTGCTTCGGAACTGAATTATCATCAGACCCTATAGGAGAGATAAGAAAATTAAATAACAGAGAAAAACTTTATGGATTTTCTAGACAAGACACACTGAGGGAATGAATTGGATAACTGGAACTGTAGAGTTGCCAAAGAATAGTCTTGGTTATATTTTATAATTCTTTATGTTTTCTTTTTCTTAGAGAAAAAATATACATGCTAGTCTTTGTATGAAAGAAAAAGCAAAAGTTTCAACTTAACTAGATATTACTCTAAAATGAATTAAAATATACAATAAATCACTGATGTTATATTTGTCATTGGGTCAAGAAGAGTGTTATGATTCCAAAATAATTTTCATGTATTGTATATTATAAAGAACCTCAGTGATCTGATGTAGATTCTGATAAAGAAAAATTTATACAACTATGAAATGCATCTCCTCCTTCACGGTCCCACTCTGATCTGATGAGGAGCAATATGTTCTTATAAGGGCTGAAGTTTATCTACAGGGCAAGGATGTTAAACCATCACATTGTATAACTAAAAAGATGTCAGTTCTATTTCAGAGCAAGACACCAGAAAGAAGCAGTGGACTATTTAAGGATAAGATATGTTGAGGAATAATGTGTAGAATATGGGTTTGGAGCTTTTTAAAATTGAAATGCCACCATGTAGTCAGAGCTTACAAAAGAGGAAAACATCAGTTTTAAGCAAGAGTTTGATAAAGAATAATGAAAGTGTGGTGGACACCTCCACACTTGGTAGGTGTCTCATGCTTCCCTCCCAGAGATTATCTGGCAGAGTGACATGGAATAAATATAAGGACATGAGGTTTACAGGAGGAAAAGCCTGTCACCAACACATTAAAAAGTGTTTTTGAGAAGAAAGAATATTATACAAAGAGTAGACATGAAAGAAGAAATAAAAATAAATAATGTAAATAAAATTAAGTATGCATATTGATTTTATATATCAATGATGTTGTACTGTAAAGTTCTGCGTTAATACAGAATTAAAGAACATGGCTACACAATAACAAAAAGTAAAGCTACCAAACATGCTATTGTTTTGACATGTTATTATTATTAGACTAAGTTGACTAAGACAACTTAATCACTAAGTTATCTCTTTGCAACCCCATGGACTGTAGCCCACAAGGCTACTCTGTTCACGTGATCTCTCAGGCAAGAATACTTGAATGGGTTGCCATTCCTTTCTCCAGGGGATCTTCCCAATCCTGGGATTGAACCTGTGTCTCTTGCATTGGCAGGCAGATTCTTTACCACTGAGCCACCTGGGAAGCCCCATCAAAAGACAGGAGGGTGATAAATGGAGAAAGTGTGCACTAAGGCCCTTGATGGATAGATGAGGTAGTTCCTCTAATCATATGAACTAACGATGATTTGAAACAACAGAGCTCATATCAAGACAGAGTATGCCTATGGTGAGAGGGACATCAAGGGTATTTGTGTGACCTTAGTTTTGTAGTTGTATGGCTGTGACCACCAAAATTTTATTTCTTTGAATATTTGTACATGGTACATACTAACTTACATAATTGAATTCATTTTCCCACTGATACTCTATAGAAAAAGTTAGGAGAAGAGTTGAAAAAGAATACGGTTCAAAAAGTAAACTAAAAATCATTGGTGCACATTAAAAACCTAGGGATTTTACATCTTACAAAGTAAAATGTGTAAAAATAGTTTTATTTGTATGAGGTAGGATAGAAAATCTAATGGTTCTCTTCATGGTCGAAAGCGTGTGGACTTCTAGAATCAAACTGGCCTTGAAATAACATGAGAATGTGATGTAGGAATCAGTGATAAATTGGGTAATGTTGCTACTAGTGCTTATAAGGATTCTTGAAAAGGAAGGTGGAAGACAAATTTGCAGTGAGCTGAAATTGTAGCAATTGAAATTTTAGCAATTGCTAGAAAATTTGTAGTAACTCCACTGACTTTAGCAGATAAATACATTCTCATGAGATTGACAGTTGACGTGTGTTAACCTAGATCTAAGATTGGCCAATCCCAAATGGCATCCAAGGGTTAGAAGCAATTTGTCACAATGTAGAGGAAGAATATTAAAAATTATTTACTTTTTTTGTAGTTAACTGTCTGTCTCCCAAAACACATCTGAGAGTGTCCTTGAAGACACTATCTTTTCCCACTTTATTCAAAGAATAGACAGGAGTATGGAATCCCAAATTATTTAGAAAAATTTAAAAAAAAATCTTTTCTTGCTCTCTCACACTCAGAAATGCCTGGGACTGCATTACAATTACAATGGTCTCCTTGATCTCAGCAGTACATGTGAGTACCAGTTACTTGTGAGATAAATGATGGTCCAGCATACTATTTTCCAGTTTTTCTCATTTTATGACATATACTGTAAATATTATTTGTACAATTGGTATAGCATGCCAGGGTAAAGTGATAAGTCTGCTATAACTAACGAGTACTGTCCAGAAGGTTCCAATTACCTCAGTCACTGTCTGACTGACAAAGAACTAAAGGCATCAATATTCCCACATAACCTGTGTCTACTTGAGGCACAACATTGTGTTTTATTAATATAAATAAGATTTTGAACCACACATTTGCCTCACCTGTAGATGCTTAAAAGCCAGAGTAAATATAAAGTCATTGCAAGGTAACAAATAGGGAGAAGATGACCATCAGATCTCAAGAAAAGTCAAATATGCATAGCTTATTTGGTCACTAATTAATGATGGATCCCTTAGGAAGAAAAATAAGGAAGCTATAGTTTTACTTTGATTCATATTAAAATGATCTATACCAAACAAATTTTGATTTGGAAGACTGAGGCCAGAATTAAGACAATAATCTAGAATCTTAGTTTACTTTTGACTCTGAGACTAAGTCAATAGACACCAGAATGAAGAAGAATCAAGGTACATTTACAGGATCCTAATGTAATGTCATAATTTTGTCCTGCAAAGCTTCCTTCCTTAAGGACTTCTGTGGTTGTAACAACAGCCAAAGTAAAGGGATAGGTCTAAACTTTCAGATACTCTGCATTGTGGCTCTATGGAACTATCAGTTACTCTCATTTGTGACTGGCCTGTTTCCTTTACTTACAGTATTTTCCAAGAACCTAAAACTTTAATTTTAAGATTTCTCTATTAATAAATCTTTTCTTCATGCTGTTTTTAAAGTCTTCTGTAAGAACACATCTTTCCCCAAGTTTATAAAAATAATCTAATGTGATTAAAATTTTTTATAATTTTGCTTTCATATTTAAGTTTAGTATGTTGTCACATCTTATGAGGAAAACTTCCAGTTTTACTATTGTTTTTATTTTGGAAACAATTACTCTTTCTCTATTTTTAAAGTCATGACTGATCTTACTCTATTAACCAATAGTGCTAGCTTTCAGTTCAGTTCAGTTCAGTTGCTCTAGCTTTACCCAATATCTTATTTCCTCATGTGTTCCTATCTGTTTCTAACATTGTACTTTTTCACTTGTTTTATGTTTTGTTCTGTTCATCAACATCACATTATCCTAATTAATATAGTTTCATTATAACCATTGAAATCTGGAAAGCAAAATCTCCCTCTTTGATCTTCTTTTGTTGTGCATTGACAATTCTTAAGTATTCACACATTTATATGTATGCCAGAATTATTTTGTCAAATTCCTTGCAACAACACATATTGAGATTTTCATTAGAATTGTATTGAATCTAAGTTTAATGTGCTAACAATTGACATATTTCCCCATACATGAGCATGGCTTATTTTTTAATAATTTAATTTATTTGTAATATTATGCTATAAAATGCTATACTTTTTAAAGTTTCTGAGAGTATTTTGTTGGAAATATTCAGATAAGTTAAACATTTTTATAGTCATATATTCATTTAAAATAAGTTGTTAATCATTTTTTACATTTTTATAGATGGGAAATTGGCTTGTGTATTTATTTTAAGCAAACCTTGTAAAATCCCTCCAATTACTTCTAAGAATTTATGTTTTGGTAATAAGCTTTATGGGAATATAAAACATTTATCTCTAGTTTTTATATTTTTTATTATAAACGTGTATTGGATTTTACCAAATGCTTTTTCTCGAATGATTGAGAGGATCATACAAATCTCTTCTCCAGTATGTTACATGGTGAATTTTACATGATTTTAATAATAAACTAATGTTCTTTGGATACATATTGGCTATTTATTATATATTGGTTTATTCCCCCAAGTTTGTTTGGAAATTATATTTTTTAGCAGTAATACCTGAAATTAACCATAATTGGTATTTTAAAAGTTAAGCAATTAAAAATTGGTATGCCATTCCTCCAAATGAAAACTCTTTCTCCTTTTAGGCCTTTCAATCCATCATCCTTCTCATTTAATTATTCTCTCAAGTTTCAAATCTTCTCCCTTCAAACTCTTCTGGTTTGTCTTTTTAAATTTATTATCAATTTTTAAAATTTGCCTTTTTTTGTGACTAATCTGGGACTTAATTCATAAATTGATTTGTCTCTGAGTCAATTTTGCATCCAGAAACTGATTTATTTTTCCTTCTTCCTGGTCATGATAACTGGTCCTATTGATCCATTTTTTTCAATAAAAATTGTTTCTTTACATGTTTCATACATGGTTATTTTACAGTCTATTTTTAAAGTGAATGGCTTTGAGAGCTTTAGGCTCTAAAAACTCCCATATGTTGATTATTCTGATTGCCATACATGGAACTTTGTATTCTTCTGTGTTTGGTGAGATTTTATTATTAGGTCATATTTGAACATTTTAACATAAATATATAACATAACATTTATACTATATATATATATTATATATTAACATAAATTATATATTAACATAAATATTTAACATAAATATATGTCTTGAACACTCCATTTAATCCATAGAGGATTTATACTTTTTTCTTGAAGCACTATGGATATTAAGAACCAAGGAAAATTTAATTTCTTTTCCTAGAAATGTTCTATCCAATGACTGATATAACTTTATAAGTGGCCTAGGCCTGTGGAGAAACTTGGGAAGTACATGTGGCAGACAAAGAAGTTTGTGGTGTGTTAAAAGGACAAACTTTATCTGTGTCCTTAAGCAATTCTGAGTACTCTGGCCTGATGCTCCTCCCACTAACATGGGTAAAGTTAATGTAGTAATCAATCACATAAGTTTATAGAGATATTGTGTTGTATTTTTACACACCAGCATTACTGGTTGGAATGAACCAACAGCTGAAAAATTCAGTAAGCTAATATTTCTGGGATTCTATGTTAGTGGATCTGAGATTAGTGCACGTTAGGCAACCCAGCTGCTTTTATCATTCTCTCTAGTTTTGTAAATATCCTGGAGGATAGGATCTGGCCACTGATGACTAGCATTTATGATCAGCATTTGGAAGACAAAGCAATGAAATATGTTTCTAGTCTCTCAGAACCATGACAGCAGAGCTTTAGACATGTGGTGAGGGGCATGTAGCCTCATCAAGTACAGACACTAAATACTAGCATTCATCACCAAAGATGGAGCATTCATAAAAAGGTAATGAATGAGACCAGTATATACAGTTTTAAACTGGCTAGTTTCCAAAAAGTCTTCTAATTTACCTAAAAGAATCTAGGAAGTACTCTACACTCCTCTAAGAAAGAATATGAAAGAATTGGAGAACAAGTAAAAGGCTATATTTGGTGGGGGGCAAATAAAAAGGTCACTCCTGCGTGTCTTGGCAGAACTTCAGACAATGTATTAATGTCATGAAACCAGACTAAGGACAAAATTGTCAAGAGGTTGAAAAAGAACTTTGACTAGAGGCTGATGAGAGGTTTAAAAAGAACCACTAAGAAAGGTTATAATGGTTATAGGAATCCAACAGATTTTCACTGTGAACTCTCTTCAGGTAATCTCAGTGATTGATGTTCATGCTCAGACACTTAGTTGTGTCCTCCTCTTTGAGATGCCATGGGCTGTAGCCCACCAGGTTCCTCTGTCCATGAGATTTTTCAGGCAAAAATATTGAAGTGAGTCCTACTCATTCCACCATTCGCTACTTCAGGGGATCTTCCCAACCCAGAGATAGAAGCCTTGTCTCCTGGATTGCAAGTAGTTCTTTACTATTGACCTAATGGTGAAACCCCTCAGCAGTTGTGTGCAGCAAAGCAAATAAACAAAGCAAGCAAAAATATCTACAACAAAACACTTGGGAATTTTCTTGGCTGAAGTAGAAATTATCTAAGCAACTAAGGAGTCATGTGAGGACATGAAGAAGGGACATTCTCAGTTTACCCAGCACTGAGAGACAGTCATTGTTAAAGTCTCAGAAATTTCAGCTAATATTCAAGGTTCATATATTTAGAGTCTGAAGGCAAACTCGTAACGTGACTAAGAACTTTAGAATGTGCTCTCATAATCATAAGCTTTAATGTATCCAACAAAAACTAATTTACATGACCTACATTATAGTTCCAATGTGATAAATATAAATACTTAATGAAAACCTAATGGATGAAATATATTAGTTTTAAAAGTACATCAAATATTATTCTTATTCTTCTGTTACAAATACTATTTTAAGTAGCCACTTGTCAAGTAAGTATATGAAATAGTAGTTCTCAGAATGAATAGGCTTCTCAAAATTGAGAAAAATTTTATACCATGGCAAAACAAAGTTTTGAAGGGGAAAACACATATGAATACAATTTGTTATTTTTTCCTTTCTAGAATAGCTGATAACTAGGTGGTTGACTGAAGTGACTGGTGGTTTTCCTCACCAGGCAAACATAAACTTAATAGTATTGGAAAGGCCATCAAGAGCTTCCAGAAATCAGATTTTAGAGCTGAATGTGCTAGGCATGTACATTCTTTTCCCTTCATTTTAAGGCTGTCATTCTGGAACATTCAAAAGTGTTACATTCATAACCAGAGGCAGAGAACAACCATGAAAAGGTAGAGTCTTCAATTTTTTATGCATTTCAAAAAAGGAGCATTATGATTGCTTTAGAAAAATAAAAACTCCCTGCCAACTGATACAGAATACTGGCCTGATATGATCATTTCCTAGCATTTTTTAAAATATAAATTTATTTATTTTAAATGGAAGTTAATTACCTTACAATATTATATTGGTTTTGCCATACATCACCATGTATCCACCACAGATATACACATTCCCCATCCTGAACCCCCCTTCCTCCTCCCTCCCCATTTTCTCTGAATTCTCATTTGGAACACAACTAGATTTCATCTCATAAATTATTATTTTGTTTGAATGTACAGGGCCATCTATCTTTTTTTTCATAAAACTTCATGACATATGTATGTGATTATTATCCCCATTTTAGAAGTGGACAACCTAAGGCTCAGTGGTTACTTTTATAGAATCATTTATTTGTAATAGAGGACAGCAAAGATCTAAATGCCATTTCTCTGTCCCAATCACAAATATATTAGCCTGCCCTAAAAATACTTTACTGTAATAGAAAAAAAAATTAATGAACAAAAAATATTTCTAATCTTAAATCGCTATAGAAATATTATGTTTCACTATTGTCAAAATAATCATTTATATAATATATATATAATGTGATGTTTACACATAAAATAAATCAAAATGTAAACTTGATCCATCCATACATTTGCTATATGTGTTTTTTTTCCTCTGACTTTGGAGATAAGAGGGGGAAAATGGACAAAGGATGATTTAAAGAGAGTCTGTTCAAAATATTCTGAAAAGTATTGATTCTACACTCATGAAAAAGAGCAATATATAAGGTGTCTTGGCCAGTTTGGGATGCAGTAATGAAATACCATAGACTAAGTGCCCTATATGGGCTTCCCAGGTAGTTCAAACGGTAAAGAACCTACCCGTCAAGGCAGGAGATATGAAAGATGTGGGTTTGATCCCTGGGTTGGTAAGATTCCCTAGAGAAGGGAACAGCAACCCACTCCAGTATTCTTGCCTGGAGAATCCCATGGACAGCAACCTTGTCAGGCTACAGTCCATAGGATAACAAAGAGTTGGACATGACCAAAGTGACTTAGCATGCATGTACAGTTGCCCTATAAACAGCAGAAATTTATTTTCACAAGTGCAGGGTGCCAACATGACTGTGTTCTGGTGAAGGTCCTCTTTAGGATTCCAAAATTCAGACACCTGTATCGTCACACAGAAAAGAACAGACAAGGAGAGCATGCTCTACTGTAGCTCTTATAAAGGGCACTAATCTCATTCATGGAGGCTCCACCCTTGTGTTTTTTATATTATTCTAATTTTGTCCTAAATCTCTACCACTTAATATCATCTCATTGCAGATAAGGTTTATTATTTTATTAAGATCAATAGCCTGTTATCCATTTGTGCCATTTAATGTATTAACATTTATAAGTAAATGAGGAAATTTAGTTATTGTAGATAACAGTTTGAAGATGTTTTATTTTATTTATAGAATGTACTTAGCTTTTTGATGGGTTGAATAATTCATGGCAATAGTAAAAGATACAGTGTTGATAATTCAAGAGATGAGAAATTAATGATTTCTATAAGATAAAATTTTTGATCAAGAGGATAATGGAGAAATTTAGTAACATATGGATTAACTATCAACTCTATGTCTCCTAACTTCTTCAATGTACTATTGATATTGGTCACTAATGAATAGCCAGGTCAAGGAATATACATACTTAGCTTTGACCAAACTTTGTTACACCTAGTAGGTGCCCTACTTTGTACTACTATAATAGCTTTTAATATGTTGCTGTTATTGACCACATACACATTTGTATAATCATTTAATGAATATCTCAGTCAGGCAACATCCACTCTCAAACTGGCATCTTACCCAGGCTGCTTCAACAAATTTCATTTCAATATAATTGTATCCTGACTTTAATTTCCTTATCTTCATATTCTTAAGCAATATCAAGACTATTGCATAATAAAAGTCACACCAAACTCATGCTTATGTTTGGATTGTGCTTTTTCAGAATGGCATAATGGTATTATAATCATAGATACAGGTGATTGCCAAACTTTATTCTTAAAGATCTTTAATAGGAAAATTAATGCAAGCTAAAAATAAGAAGTGGCTATCAATCTATTCATCTCTATGGCAGAAAATAATCTCAAATCTGTTGACATTTCAATATTTCAGATCCCAAGTGATTCTGGAAGCTCAAAACCAAAATAGTGCATTATTTACATTCATAATTTGCCTGCTTTTGAGGAAAATGACATCTGTGCAATATTTTCCTTCCAAAATATATTAATTTCTACATAGACTGAATTTAGAGCTTGCATAACTAATGCAGAATACTACTCCTGTCATCACATATAAAATAACATTACAAAATATATATTTATATTTTAGCAGATAACTCCAGAAATAAGCATAAATTAATGTTCTATACTATAAATATGTCAATTTCATAATAAGATTTATTAGAGTTTTAGTTAAAGAAGATGTAATTCTTTTTTCTTTGAGTCAGTATCTAATTCTATGAATTTTAAAACATGCAGTCCATCACCACACTCAGGATACAGGAAAATTCCATCACCAAAAATCCCCTCATGTCGCACTTTTGTAGTCAAACCCTCTGCTCATCCCTTATCCTTTACAGCACTGATCTTTTTTCCATATTTATACAATTATATCTTCCAGAAATTTGAAAAAACTGGAGTTATATAACACTTAACCATATAAGATTAGCTAGTTTACTTTTTTTTGCAGTTTTCCCATTTCACTGGTTATGCCATTATTTTGCTCCCTTTTATTACTTAATGGTATCCCATTGACTACATGTACAATGAATGTACTGCCTTTTAATCCACCAAAACTGGATAATTGGTAATGATAATGTCTTGAAGGACATATAACTTATCACAACTATTTGGTGATTTAAATAATGATCCTATTAGCATTCATGCACAGGTTTTCACATGACATTTTGTTCCTCTAGATAGAACCATGTATACATATATGTTTGACTTTATAAGGAACTGACAAGCTGATTTTCAAATTGACTGTAATTGCTTTCATTCTGACAAAAAGTGTATAAGAAATAGTTTTATTTTGTTTTTTACAACTTCACCAGTATTTGGCAACAGTTTGTATTGTCAGACTTCATTTTGTTTCTAATAGGCGAAAAGTAAGCTTTCCATGGTGGCTCAGTGGTAAAGACTTGTCTGCCAACGCGGGAGACATGGTTTCAATCTCTGGTCTGGGAAGATCCAATGGGGAGAGAAATGGCAAACTACTCCAGTATACTTGCCTGGAAGGAGTGACTGAACAACAAGTAAATATTTAGTATCTCATTGTCATTTTAAGTTACATTTTAACCCTTAATGATTTTGCATGCATTTTTTGCCATCCATTTATTTTCCTTGGTGAACTGTTTATTCAATGTTTTTGTTCACATTTTAATTGATTTTTGTTCTTAAATTGTTGAATTTTTTAAAAATATTCTAAAGAGAAGTCCTTTACCAGATATGAGATGTACAAATATTATCTCCCAGTCTGAAAAATTTTTACTTTTTCATCCTATAGTGTGCGTGTGTTTTAGTCACTCAGTCATGTCCAGCGCTTTGCAACATACATGGACTGTAGCTTGTCAGACTTCCCTGTCCATGGACTTCTCCAGGCAAGAATACTGGAGTGGGTTGCCATTCCATTCTCCATCATTATATGGTACCTATGTATTAAAATAGATAAGACTATTTATATCTGAATAAAGTAATAATACGTGAACTGTGAACTCCCTGATGTTCAAGCTGGTTTTAGAAAAGGCAGAGGAACCAGAGATCAAATTGCCAATATCCACTGGATCATGGAAAAAGCAAGAGAGTTCCAAAAAAGCATCTATTTCTGCTTTATTGACTATGCCAAAGCCTTTGACTGTGTGGATCACAATAAACTGTGGAAAATTCTGAGAGAGATGGGAATACCAGACCACCTAACCTGCCTCTTGAGAAATCTGTATGCAGGTCAGGAAGCAACAGTTAGAACTGGACAAGGAACAACAGACTGGTTCCAAATAGGAAAAGGAATACGTCAAGACTGTATATTGTCACCCTGCTTATTTAACTTATATGCAGAGTACATCATGAGAAACACTGGACTGGAAGAAACACAAGCTGGCATCAAGAATGCCGGGAGAAATATCAATAACCTCAGATATGCAGATGACACCACCCTTATGGCAAAAAGAGAAGAGGAGCTAAAAAGCCTCTTCATGGAAGTGAAAGAGGAGAGTGAAAAAGTTGACTTAAAGCTCAACATTCAGAAAACTAAGATCATGGCATCTGGTCCCATCCCTTCATGTGAAATAGATGGGGAAACAGTAGAAACAGTGTCAGACTTTATTTTTTGGGGCTCCAAAATCCCTTCAGATGGTGGCTGCAGCCATGAAATTAAAAGACGCTTATTCCTTGGAAGAAAAATTATGACCAACCTAGACAGTATACTGAAAAGCAGAGACATTACTTTGCTGACTAAGGTCCGTCTAGTCAAGGCTATGGTTTTTCCTGTGGTCATGTATGGATGTGAGAGTTGGACTGTGAAGAAGGCTGAGCGCCGAAGAATTGATGTGTTTGAACTGTGGTGTTGGAGAAGACTCTTGAGAGTCCCTTGGATTGCAAGGAGATCCAACCACTCCATTGTGAAAGAGATCAACCTTGGGATTTCTTTGGAAGGAATGATGCTAAAGCTGAAGCTCCAGTACTTTGGCCGCCTCATGAGAAGAGTTGACTCATTGAAAAAGATTCGGATGCTGGGAGAGATTGGGGGCAGGAGGAGGGGCCGACAGAGGATGAGATGGCTGGCTGGCATCACAGACTCAATGGACATGAGTCTGAGTGAACTCCGGGAGTTGGTGATGGACAGGGAGGCCTGGAGTGCTGAGATTCATGGGGTCGCAAAGAGTTGAACAGGACTGAGTGACAACTGAACTGAACTGAGAGTTATAATCTATTTTATCTAGATATATGTGTTTTGTGTAAATTCAACTATCTATACATTTTCCCTCCATTTTATCCTTTAAAAACTATCATGATTGAGCAGAATATTTGGATTTGGTCTTTGGATAGGAGCCACCATCTCCCCAGATTGCTAGCTTTCATGATTAAAGCATCTTTCCTTCCCATAGACACTTACCTCTAGAATTATTGGCTTATTAGTGGCGAGCAGCTGAACTTTAATGAGTTACATTTCTACTTTAAAAGGAACTACTGACAGAAAGACAAAACAAAAGCTACATATAATTAGGGTTGTGAGTTCACTTTTATTTGAAGACCTACTGAGGACTATAACAGAATTTTTGAGAGGGGAGTAAGTGCAAGTATACATCTCAGGAGTAGGCTGTGCTAGTCATGAGGAGTAGATGTTGCTAATAATGATCTTAGTGTTTTTCTAAGTATGAGAAGATAGAAGAATCAGAGTTCATAAAATTTTCTCCTTAAAAATAGCTCACTATCTAAAGGCCTGCTTCAGTTTTTCCCAGAGCACAGAGTGCCTCATTCCAGACCTCCAGGTTAAATTCCTTTCAGGGTGTGCAGGAAGTTAGTGATTGCAATGGCTAATGGCCTACTCCTTGCAAAGGCAGAAGACACCACCATTCTTTAGGTGGCAACACCATTACAAATATGAAAAGATATGCCTCCGGTGGGGGAAATATTTATAAGACATATATCTGATAAGGACTTCCCTGGTGGCTCAGACGGTAAAGTGTCTGTCTACAATGCGGGAGGCCTGAGTTCGATCCCTGGGTCAGGAAGATCCACTGGAGAAGGAAATGGCAATCCAGTCCAGTACTATTGCCTGGAAAATCCCATGGACAGAGGAGCCTGGTAGGCTACAGTCCATGGGGTCACAAAGAGTCGGACAGGACTGAGCGAATAAAGAAAATATATTCTGAATATATAACTAACTACTCCATTTCAGTAATTTGATGCTAAACAAACCAATTAACATGGGTAAAGCATTGAAGAGACATTTCATATTAGGATGGTTTTACCTAAGCCTAGTCTTATACATAAAGGATATAATTATTTCTCTTAATGTACATTAATTTTACTTTCTTTAACTCCTATATATATTCTGTAGATATTTAGTAAAACATATTTTGTTTTTTTAAATAAAACATTATGCAATTTTAATTTGCATATATATATTTCTGGAATCCCAGGTGGTGCAGTGGTATAGAATACATCTGCCAGTGCAGAAGACATAGGTTCCATCTCTGGGATACCCTGTAGAAGGGAAAGGCTACCCACTCCAGTATCCTTGCCTGAAAAATCCTATGGACTGCAGAGCCTGGCAGGCTACAGTCCATGGGATCGCAAAGAGTTGGACACAACTGAGCTATTGAGGACAAACACATAGTGCATTCCTACATGGCTGTCTTATGTATAAATAGATATGCTGACTTCCAAATGTTTACTTTTATACCTTGGTTATTTGCAAAAATTGCACCATAAATTTTAAATACAGAGATGAACAGAGAACATGATATTTGCTTAAAGTGTATCACAATTATTGAGAATATTTTATCTGATGTAGGTGCCTTTACAGAGCATATTTTTAAGTAAAATACCTCTTGAATTTTTATTCTAATTTTATTATAAATGTAAGAGTTTCTCATTTATATACACCTAAATAACTGTTCTGTAAGTGAAGAAAGCTATACTTTTCTAATACATTTGTAAGTACACATCATGAATATGCATACAGATGATAGACATTTTAAAAATATTTTTAAGGCTTAGTTCACAACTTATAGCACATCGATGCATGTAAATGATTGAATTGAGAGAAGTATCACGTTTAGCACATATTTTTTATCATTGACATACTCAAAACTTTTATGGTGCATAGGCAAATTACTCTAAAGTGTAAATTTGTGAGAAAGTTATAGAAACTACTTCCTAATCAATAGAGAATATGCTAAAAATGAGAGAGGAAGCTTTAAAACTACATCAGTTCCTCAGTGACATGACATCAGTTCCATCAGTTTCTCAGTTCCTCAGCCGCTGGTTGTGGCAACTTTCCAACATAAGGTAATAAAAGAAATAAAATTCTGTATATTCACCTTTGAAAATGATGCAGAACAGAGGGCAAAAGCTCAAATGTGTACAGATGTTATCATGGTGATATAAGTGAATGAGCCAAGCCAGATGCAAAATCAATATTTTCAAGAATTATGAAGCTGATTGATCTCGCAATTCATGGTTTTCAATGAGGCGCGGGTACAGAATGTGTACTTCTTCCTTTTAGACTCTCTTTTCATGAGAAAAACCACAAAGGCAGCCTTGATGATTAAAGGTTCCTGATACTGGAACTGAATCCCAAAAAATCACTGGGGAGGAGTGAACAGTAGTAAACTATCAAGTGCTGTGATCTAGCTAATAAATGATTGTGATTCAGCACTGTCAGGGTGCTGCAGAGGCATAGATGTGTAATATTTTCAGTTTTTTTGTTTAGAGAATAATACATATCTCAAAATGTGATATCGCATACTTGAACGGAAATTTAATAAAAGCACACATGCACATGGGGTTCCTTTGTGGCTCAGCTGGTAAAGAACCCACTTGCAATGTGGGAGACCTGGGTTTAATCCCTGGGTTGGGAAGAATTGCCTGGAGAAGGAAAAGGCTACCCACTCCAGTATTCTGGCCTGGAGAATTCCATGGACTGTATATAGTCCATGAGGTAACAAGGAGTCAGACATGATTAAGTGACTTTCACTTTTCTATGCACACACAAACACTTGTGGACCAATATTTCCTTAGCCAATCAAAACCCCAATTTGGACAATATAAATTATGTGAGTTGCCAGTGAAACCTATAATAGTAGTAATATACAAATCGGCTAGGTGTTTGAGCTCAACTGTCCTATAAAATTCCTACCACCTTGTAAATTAGATGATTCTTAGTTTATAGCTCTAGTGATTATTGTAAAACTCTCAGCATCTAGACTCCAAAAACAATTGTTGTGGTATTTGCAATTGCAATTTAAAACATCAATATGCTATGCTTTTTAGAGCAAAAAGTTTGTCAGTTATTTTTTCTCATATGTCTAGGAGTCAGTAACACAGTAGGTTTGCTCTAAATATTTTGTAATAAATGACTGAAGAGTACAATTGATATAGCACTCTTTACATCCTTAATTATTTAACTGGAATAGGTTATTGTAAGTTTCTGTAAGATAAAGTGCCTAAATTTATTCCATTCCCCTTCACTCTCTATTCTCAACTTTCTCAAGTATATATAGGAAAAATTAACTTTTGAAGCCATACAAAGCATCTGTTAAGACATGTGAGCAAAAGAGAATGAGTCTCCACAGACTATTTCTGCTGTTAAGTGAATGTCGTAAAGAAGTCATATCCATTATTAAAATATAAAATAGTGCTGTCATTCCTAAAATAAAATTTCCATAGAATGAAGAATTTTATATAACTAATTCAAATTGGAGGATTTTATATATTAGAGCATCTTTATGATTGTTGATTCACATTTTAATTAAATACAGATGATAGCTGATCATCAATGCAATAATTGCATTTAAATATCTTAGAAAAGTTGCAGTTTCCTAGGTAAAATATTTAATCTAATTAGATTTCACAGAATACAGGTGTACTTCAATGATTCTGAGCTCCACTTTTTCCAAACTGTGTTGTCAAAATGAGTTATTAATACAACCAAAATTTGTGGCATAGAATCAGATTATACTGCATCACACAAGTATGCAATTGCTCACTTAACTAAATTTTTAAACGAAGTACACTAACAACTCGACTATCATCTGTACCTGTGTTCTCAGTGGTGTCCAACCCTGTGACCCCATGGACTGTATTCTGCTAGGCATTTCAGTCCATAGGATTTTCTTGACAAGAATATTGGGTGCATTGCCATTTCCTCCTGCTGAGGAGCTTCCTGACTTTCTCTTAAATATTTTACCACATGAAAGGACAAGCAAGCCAATCAAGATTTCCATGTTAGTCAATAGTAACCTTCTTGACAATGCCCAGATAATTAGGTGGCCGGTGAATGATTCTTTTCAAAAAGCCTTATCTTTGAACCTGGAAGGATGATCACTCAGATAAAAGGATATTATCATACTGGAACTAGGACAGAACAGAATCAATTTATTGGTCTCTACTGCTAGTGCTCTTCACTAAAAGTAGAGAAAGTAAAAAGTAGTGTGCTATTTTTTATTCTATTTTGCATGGATTCTCAAAGTTCAACACATTTGGTTTTAAGAATAAGTTGGTCACTTGGCAATCTTATCTCTTCATCATTGGTTATTGATTAATGTGCCACACGCTTAGTAAAAGTAAAAGAAATACATTTAATAACTTTGAGTGAGTTTCATATAAGGCACATATATTTTAATGCACTTATATTTTCATATACTTTCACACTTAAAAAGTAATACTTCAAAATTATGTTCATTGAAAACTCAGATGTATCAGTGATTAAAGTATTTTCAATGTGTGATATTATAATCAATAAAATACTGAGGAAAAATCCATACTAACTAGAAATCACTAAAAGTTGAAAGAGTATGCTCCTGCTTCTGAATAGAATATGATAGCCACAATTTATTTATTAGTCAAAGTAAAAAATGTGGGTTATTTTAGATACTTATTAAAACATGATTTTATTACTTTGAAGTTTCAAGAAATTCTGCATGTTGTTGTCTCTTGTGAGAGAAAACCTTGAGTAACAACTAAATAAAAATATCACCCAGAGCAATATTTTGAAGCCAATAATGCAAATTATGAATGAATGTAATCAAACTTTTTTTTTTTTATCTCAAAAGAGAAATTTTCTTGGCTAGGAGCAATTCAATGAAAAATATAATCAAAACCAAATTAATTAATTGCTTGGAGCTTCATTTTATGAAAGTTTGAAAATTGCCTTGATAAGTGAATTTTATGAGATAGATAAAAAACTTTGCAAAGCCCTGCAAGTAGTCATCTGCCATGTGTCAACGAGAACAGTAACTCCAAAAGCATCACCTTAGGATACTACTTTGAAATGTACAAATGAGTCTATTTGAAAGTGCTCAAAACATACTTGAAAAAACAAAAAAAGAAGTCTAAGATTAGGCTAATCTTTACAATTAGATCAAATGATAGATATCATTGATTGAGCCCATTTTGCCACTTCTATTCATCTTATTTGTATTAGTAACTTATAAAAGTTGATAATTAGCAAAGTGTTTGATTAGTAAAAATAACCATTCAACAAAAGAAAAAAATGTGATGGTTGTGGAGAACAGTGAATTAATCAGAAAGTATGAAAGTTTGTATAATTGTCGATACAGTGTGAACAAAATAAAAATAATTAATTGTGCAAAATTATTAGCTATATTCCCACACTTGTTCATTTTTTTTTCTTTTCTCTAGTATTAATAGTATTAAAGGAGAGAAATTCAAAAGACCCATGCCTTATATATTTGATTTTATAGCATTTTTTAAAAAGAGAAATACTTTTGGGATATTTTAAATAAAATTAGTCATTTAAATATTTAAGATAAACTAGTAACTTTTATTTTTATTTTTATTTTTTTTTTGCACTTCTAAGATTTTATTTTATTTTATTTTATTTTTTTTTAATTTTTAGTTTTTTATTTTTTAAATTTTAAAATCTTTAATTCTTACATGCATTCCCAAACATGAACCCCCCTCCCACCTCCCTCCCCAGAACATCTTTCTGGGTCATCCCCATGCACCAGCCCCAAGCATGTTGCATCCTGCGTCAGACATAGACTGGCGATTCAATTCACATGATAGTATACATGTTAGAATGCCATTCTCCCAAATCATCCCACCCTCTCCCTCTCCCTCTGAGTCCAAAAGTCCATTATACACATCTGTGTCTCTTTCCCTGTCTTGCATACAGGGTCATCATTGCCATCTTCCTAAATTCCATATATATGTGTTAGTATACTGTATTGGTGTTTTTCTTTCTGGCTTACTTCACTCTGTATAATTGGCTCCAGTTTCATCCATCTCATCAGAACTGATTCAAATGAATTCTTTTTAACGGCTGAGTAATACTCCATTGTGTATATGTACCACAGCTTTCTTATCAAAACCACAATGAGGTACCACTTCACACCAGTCAGAATGGCTGCGATCCAAAAATCTGCAAGCAATAAATGCTGGAGAGGGTGTGGAGAAAAGGGAACCCTCCTACACTGTTGGTGGGAATGCAAACTAGTACAGCCACTATGGAGAACAGTGTGGAGATTCCTTAAAAAATTGCAAATAGAACTACCTTATGACCCAGCAATCCCACTTCTGGGCATACACACCGAGGAAACCAGAATTGAAAGAGACACATGTACCCCAATGTTCATCGCAGCACTGTTTATAATAGCCAGGACATGGAAACAACCTAGATGTCCATCAGCAGATGAATGGATAAGAAAACTAGTAACTTTTAGCTCTTTGACAAGGATGGTAACATATGCCATATACTGAGTGTGCGATGATCTAAGAACAATTTTAAGTACTTCACTTAATTAATATTCAGCAGCTAAGAGTATGATTTATTTCAAGCATTTTAAGTAAGGCTTAGAGAGGATAAGTTAGTTGGTTTAGCCATCCCCTAGTAATATCAAGATTTAATTTCCTCCGCCTGATAACAAAATAGATTATTTCTTTATTACATCAGACTGACTTCTTGGTGGTGTGAATTCCAGGTTTACTGAGAAATATTTTGTTATTTGTGACTGTTTTTTCATTATTTGGGACAAAGCTGTGATGGTTATAAATCTGTGTAGGGGAAGTCTCCATGAGTTTACAGAGGTACAGACTGCACTAGACAAGTGTACAATATCATTGCTAACAGCTGAGTGTAATATGAGGATAGTACGCCCAGAAATGTCTGTGTTATATAGAGAGGGCAAGAAAACATCTTTTGTTCCTAGTGCATGTGGGTCTTGAGTGAGTTCAATTACTTTCCAGTAAATGTGTCAACAACTATTTTAGCTGAGGCTCTTAGCTAGCAAGTTTATTTAGGAAGGTCTTCCTGAGGGTGGATTCTCTGACTCATTCTAGAAGCTAAAGAATGACAATAGTTAGGGTTGTATTACCTGCCACTATGGGGTCTCACAGAGTCGGACACGACTGAAGCGACTTAGCAGCAACAGCAGCACACATCTAGGAACATTGTCATGTGGCCCTTATTTTAAAGGTGATAAAAAATTAATGTATTTGTTTATTTCTAAATGAATGTCTAAAGCAACGTCCCACTAATGGAGTTTTGAAATCTGAATTTATATATCTAGCATCTATTCATGTGTATGTATAATATGTGATATATATATATATATGTTTACATAATATATATTGATATGTGTGTATATGTAAAAGATTTATAATGATGTGTTTTCATTGTCTGCTCTAGATTGAAAGTAGCTGTAGACAGCCTGTTGGATTTCAAGCAATGTAAATAAATCAAGTGTTTGGTAGATAAAAGAAAAATAAACACTCTGCAGGTATTAAGACGATCTCAGGTTCTCAGTTTTCTCTACAGCTTGCACTGGCAAGCAACTTGTAAGGAAATGTATTGCCAAATATACTGTGTATATCACTTGGTCCCTTAAAAGCTAAATTCATGACAAAGACCACAGATAGCCAATTGTTTTATTTTTAAAAATGTCAGTATTCAGTGGAGGTTCACTACCAGACATAGCTTTAGCTGCTTTTTTTTTTTTTCTCCCCTAGCAGGTATCTGGTGGAGAAGTCAATGGCACCCCACTCCAGTACTCGTGCTTGGAAAATCCCATGGACGGAGGAGCCTGGTAGGCTGCAGTCCATGAGGTCGCTGAGTCGGACACAACTGAGCAACTTCACTTTCATTTTTCACTTTCATGCATTGGAGAAGGAAATGGCAACCCACTCCAGTGTTCTTGCCTGGAAAATCCCAGGGACAGAGGAGCCTGGTGGGCTGCCATCTATGGGGTCGCACAGAGTTGGAAGTGACTTAGCAGCAGCAGCAGCAGCAGCAGCAGCAGTAGGCATCTGGAGTTAGATTTAAATTGTTAAAACAATCATTTTCAGTGAAAATATTTAAAGATAAATAATTTTCAAAGCTTTCTATTGATTGCTGTTGTGTCAAGGGGTATCTACTAGTAGATTTTTAAATATATATTCATATAGCACTTGAATGATGCAAAGTCACAAGTATTTCTATTGCCTGTAATAGAAATATGTATGCTGATTCTGTCATTCAAATGCTCCTTTTACTTTATCATATTTCACAGAATTTTATATCCAAGGGGAAAAGAAAAATTTGCAAATATTTCTTATTCAATGAATAAACATAAGGACAATCCTCAGAGCACTTTGCAAACTGCACTAAGGCATCAGACTGGCAAACATGTAAAGGCTCCAAATGCTTTTGTTGGTCTATTTGTTTTGCATCTGCCAGCCTGTGTGTATTCTAGTTGCCGACACCTGCTTCTCCATTTCATTTTGCAAAAATCCACCTCGCTTTTAAATGAAATGAGAGCAAACTTTAAAATTTGAAGAAAATATATTACATAGGAAAAAAAACCCTCTGGCAGTGCGTCAATATCCAAAATTGTTCATTCAGGAGAGTTGCATAAAAAGCCATATTAAACTTAAGTCTACACAGAAGAAATGATTCCTAGCTATTAAAAAACTGAAAGTTCATGTTCTGTGGATGGTTAGAAATTCCATTTGCTACCTAGTTAAGGTTATTTGATTACTTTTAAGGACATAGAGTATTTGCATGGGGAGTGGTATGATTTTCTGTAGCTAAGGAAATTCACAGCTATTTCTTCACTGAACAAATTTTTATTTTGGTAGACACTATTCTAGCCACCTGAATCACATCAGTAAACAAAGACAGATGTTTGCCTTCAAGGAACTCATATTACTGGGGAAAAATGATTATAAGCCAGAGGGTAAATAACCATATGCCCCTTTTGCTTATGACAAGTTCAATTTGTGCTAATTGTCATGATATGTTGTTAATAGTAACTGTCTCTATTCCATTTAGCTACTTAGATAATACATTAGATGGTCACTTTGTCAAAATACATAAAAACTCAATAAGCTATATATAAAGCTAGGTAATAATAGATTTAGAAAAGAAATAGTAAAGTGAGGTGGAAGGTATGGGAGTGTGGGAGATGGTGCAGTGGGAGTTGCTATTATTAAGGCTGTCAGAGAAGATCTCATTGCAGATTGAAATTCAGTGAAGAATAAGTGGGTGCAGTGGCTATCTGGAGGAACCAAGTCCAAAAGAAATGTTGCTGTAAATAGCTTAAAGTGGGAGAGACTCTTAACTTGTCAGTATAGATGAAACAGAGTAAGGCTGCTAAGAGGAAAAGATAGTCAGATTCTGTAACTACTTCTGAGGCTACTGTAAAGAAATTGGATCTTACTCTAAAAAAACTGAGGAAAAATCTGGGTAGGTTTCAGGAGAGAATTGACAAAAGAATCTCCCTGACTGTTGGTAGAAAAGAGAGAGAAGGAAAGAACAGAAAAGGCAGTTCAGCTTTGGTGCTCTTTTTTTTCTCCCACTGGCCAAAGTTGTTAATTCAATAAATTGACTTAGTAATAGTGCTTTGCCAACGAAAGCTTGTCTAGTCAAAGCTATGGTTTTTTCAGTAGTCATGTATGGATGTGAGAGTTGGACTATAAAGAAAGCTGAGCAATGAAGAATTGATGCTTTTGAACTGCGATGTTGGAGAAGACTCTTAAAGGAGATACAGCCAGTCAATTCTAAAGGAAATCAGTCCTGAATATTCATTGGAAGGACTGATGATGAATCTGAAACTCCAATTCTTTGACCACCTGATATGAAGAACCAACTCATTGGAAAAGCCCCTGATGATGGGAAAGGTTGACGGTGGGAGGAGAAGGGGCTGACAGAGGATGAGATGGTTGGATGGTATCACAGACTCAACGGACATGAGTTTGAGTAAACTCCAAGAGTTGGTGATGGACATGAAAACCTGGCGTGCTACAGGCCATGGGGTTGCAAAGAGTCAGATAGGATTGAGCGACTGAACTGACATCTTTACCATTTTTAAGAAATGCTTCTATATTTTCACCATATATTATCAGGCTTGTGCTGATCTATTTCTGTTTTGCTTTTTTGATGGCCTTTATTCTATTTCATATAGAGAACAATATTGAATGCTTTCTTTGATATATTTTATGTGATTTTTTTTCCTTTAATATACCAATGTGTTGGGATTATCTGCTCTGTTTCTTCCCTAATACTTTTTGTTGTTGTTCAGTTGCTAGGTAGTGTGTTACTCTTTGCAACCCGATGGACTGCAGCATGCCAGGATTCTCTGTCCCTCACTGTCTTCCAGTACTTGCTCAAACTCACATCCATTGATTCGGTGATGCTATCAAACCATCCCATCTCACCTCATCCTCTGTTGTCCACTTTTCCTCCTGCCTTCAGCCTTTGCCTGAATCATGATCTTTTCCAATGAGTCCATTCTTTGCCGCAAGTGGAGTTTCTGCTTCAACATCAATCCTTCTAATGTATATTCAGATTTGATTGCCTTTAGGATTGACTGGCTTGATCGCCCTGCCTCCAAGGGACTCTTAAGAGTTTTTCACAACACCACAGTTCAAAAGCATCAATTCTTCATTGCTCAGCTTTCTTTATGGTCCAACTTAACACCCATACATGACTACTGGCACATGGACCATTGTTGGCAAAGTAACATCTCTGCTTTTGAATATGTTATTTAGGTTTGTCATAATTTTTCTTCCAAGAAGCAAGTGTCTTTTAATTTCATGCTGCAGTCACCATCTGCAGTGATTTTGGAGCCCAAGGAAATAAAGTCAGCCACTGTTTCCACTGTTTCCCCATCTATTTGCAAGGAAGAGATGGGGCCAGATGCCGTGATCTTAGTGTTTTGGATGTTGAGCTTTAAGTCAACTTTTTCACGCTCCTCTTTCACCTTCATTAAGTGGCTCTTTAGTTCCTCTTTGCTTTCTGCCATAAAGGTGGTGTTATCTGCATATCTGAGGTTCCTAATAACAGGGTGACAATATACAGCCATGAGGTGCTCCTTTCCCAATTCAGGGTGATAATATACAGCCTTGACATACTCCTTTCCAATTTGGAACCAGTCCCTTGTTTCATGTCTGGTTATAACTGTTGTTTCTTGACCTGCATACAGATTTCTCAGGAGGCAGGTAAGGTGGTCTGGTATTTGCATCTCTTGAATTTTCCAGTTTGTTGTGATCCACACAGTCAACAGCTTTAGGGTAGTCAGTGAAGCAGAAGTAGATGTTTTTCTGGAATTCCCTTGCTTTTTCTATGATCCAAAATGTTGACAATTTGATCTCTGGTTCCTGTGATTTTCTGTATGCAGCTTGAACATCTGGAAGTTTTCAGTTCACATACTCTTGAAGCCTCACTTGAAGAATTTTGAGTATTATTTTGCTAGCGTGTGAAATGAGTGCAATAACTTGAACATGCATTGAAATTGCCTTTCTTTGGGAATCAAATGAAAACTGACATTTTCTAGTACTTTGGCCACTGCTGAGTTTTCCAAATTTGCTGGCATATGGAGTACAACACTTTCACAGCATCATCTTTTACAACTTTACATAGCTCAGCCAGAATTTCATCACCTCTACTAGCTTTTTTCATAATTATACACTGATATTGTTACATGTGCATTTTTTCTCCTTTGAGATGAGTTGTTGTTGTTCAGTCACTCAACCAAGTCTGACTCTTTGCAATACCATGGACTGCAGCATGCCAGGCTTCTCTGTTCATCACCAGCTCTCGGAGCTTGCTCAAACTCATGTCCATTGAGTAGATCATGCCATCCTACCATCTCATCCTCGGTTGTCTTCTTCTCCTGCAATCTTTGCTATCATCAGAGTCTTTCTAATGAGTCAGTTCTTCTCATTAGGTGGCCAAAATATTGGAGTTTCAGCTTCAGCATCAGTTCTTCCAATGAATATTCAGGACAGATTTACTTTAGGATCGACTGGTTTGATCTCCTTGTAATTCAAGGAACTCAAGAATCTTCTCCAATATCACAGTTTAAAAGCATCAGTTCTTCGGCACTCAGCTTTCTTTATAGTCCAACTCTCATAACAATACACGACTACTGGAAAAATCATAGCTTTGACTACACGGACTTTGTTGACAAAGTAATGTCGCTATTTTTTAGTATGTTGTCTAGGTTGGATATAACTTTCTTTCCAAGGAGCAAGTGTCTTTTAATTTCATGGGGGCAGCCACCGTCTGCAGTGGTTTTAGAGCCTAAGAGAATAAAGGCTGTCACTGTTTATATTGTTTTCCCATCTATTTGCCATGAAGTGATGGTACAGGATGCCATGATCTTAGTTTTTTGAATGTTGAATTTCAAGCCAGCTTTTCACTCTTGCTTTCACTTTCATCAAGAGGCTCTTAGTTCTTCACTTTCTGCCATGACGGTGGTGTCATCTGTGTAACTAAGGTTATTGATATTTCTCCCAGCAATCTTGATTCCAGCTTGTGCTTCATCCACCCTGGCATTTAACATAATGCATTCTGCATACAAGTTAAATAAGCAGGATGACAATATGGAGCCTCGACATCCTCCTTTCCCAATTTGGAACCAGTCTGTTGCTCCATGTCTAGTTCTAACTATTGCTTCTTGTTGCAAAAATACTTTAGTTCTTTTCCTTTTGTCTGTAAACATTTCACTAAAATAAATACTTTTATGGGCTGCCTCATTTAATTTTTTATTCTTTTTAATTTCTCCTCTAGTTTCTTTTTTATTATTATTTATATATATATATTCATTTTTTAAAATTTTATACTTACTTTATTTTACTTTACAATACTGTATTGATATTGCCATACATTGACATGAATCCGCCAGGGGTGTATACAAGCTTCCAATCCTGAATCACCCTCCCACCTCCCACCCTATATCATCTCTCTGGATCATCCCCGTGCACCAGCCCCAAGCATCCTGTATCTTGTATCGAACATAGACTGGCACTTCGTTTCTTACATGATAGTATACATGTTTCAATGCCATTCTCCCAAATCATCCCCCCTCTCCCTCTCCCTCACGGTCCAAAAGTCTGTTCTATACATCTGTGTCTCTTTTGCTGTCTCACATACGGGGTTATTATTACCATCTTTCTAAATTCCATATATATATATATATGTCAGTATACTGTATTGGTGTCTTTCTTTCTGGCTTACTTCACTCTGTATAATCGGCTCCAGTTTCATCTATCTCATTAGAACTGATTCAAATTTATTATTTTTAATGGCTGAGAATATGTACCATGTTTATTGCCATGAAGTGATGGTACAGGATTGTGTATATGTACCATGTGTATTGTGTATATGTACCATGACTTTCTTATCCATTCATCTGCTGATCTACATCTAGGTTGTTTCCATGTCCTGGCTATTATAAACAGTGCTGCAATGAACACTGGGGTACATGTGTCTCTTTCAATTCTGGTTTCCTCGGTGTGTATGCCCAGCAGTGGGATTGCTGGGTCATAAGGCAGTTCTATTTGCAATTTTTTAAGGAATCTTCACACTGTTTTCCATTGTGGCTGTACCAGTTTGCATTCCCACCAACAGTGTAAGAGAGTTCCCTTTTCTCCACATCCTCTCCAGCATTTATTGCTTGTAGACTTTTGGACCACAGACATTCTGACTGGTGTGAAGTGGTACTTCATTGTGGTATTGATTTGCATTTCTCTGATAATGAGTGATGTTGAGCATCTTTTCATGTGTTTGTTAGCCATCCATATGTCTTCTTTGGAGAAATGCCTATTTAGATCTTTGGCCCATTTTTTGATTGGGTCGTTTATTTTTCTGGAGTTGAGCTACATAAGTTGCTTGTATATTTTTGAGATTAGTTGTTTGTCAGTTGCTTCATTTGCTATTGTTTTCTCCCATTCAGAAGGCGGTCTTTTCACCTTGCTTATAGTTTCCTTTGTTGTGCAGAAGCTTTTAATTTTAATTAGGTCCCATTTGTTTATTTTTGCTTTTATTTCCACTATTCTTGGAGGTGGATTATAGAGGATCCTGCTGTGATTTATGTCAGGGAGTTTTGCCTATGTTCTCCTCTAGGAGTTTCATAGTTTCTGGTCTTACATTTAGATCTTTAATCCATTTTGAGTTTATTTTTGTGTATGGTGTTAGAAAGTGATTTAGTTTCATTCTTTTACAAGTGATTGACCAGTTTTCCCAGCACCAATTGTTAAAGAGATTGTCTTTATACCATTGTATATTCTTGCCTCCTTTGTCGAAGATAAGGTGTCCATAGGTGTGTAGATTTATCTCTGGGCTTTCTATTTTGTTCCATTGATCTATATTTCTGTCTTTGTGCCAGTACCATACTGTCTTGATGACTGTGGCTTTGTAGTAGAGCCTAAAGTCAGGCAGGTTGATTCCTCCAGTTCCATTCTTCTTTCGCAAGATTGCTTTGCCTATTCGAGGCTTTTTATCTTTCCATACAAATTTTGAAATTATTTGTTCTAATTCTGTGAAAAATACCGCAGGTAGCTTGATAGGGATTGCATTGAATCTGTAGATTGCTTTGGGTAGTATCCTCGTTTTCACTATATTGATTCTTCCGCTCCATGAACATGGTATATTTCTCCATCTATTAGTGTCCTCTTTGATTTCTTTCATCAGTGTTTTATAATTTTTGATATATAGATCTTTAGTTTCTTTAGGTAGGTATATTCCTAAGTATTTTATTCTTTTCGTTGCAATGGTGAATGGAATTGTTTCCTTAATTTCTTTCTCTACTTTCTCATTATTAGTATATAGGAATGCAAGGGATTTCTGAGTGCTGATTTTATATCCTGCAACTTTACTATATTCATTGATTAGCTCTAGTAATTTTCTGGTGGAGTCTTTAGGGTTTTCTATGTAGAGGATCATGCCATCTGCAAACAGTGAGAGTTTTACTTCTTCTTTTCCAATTTGGATTCCTTTTATTTCTTTTTCTGCTCTGAGTGCTGTGGCCCAAACTTCCAGAACTGTGTTGAATAGTAGCAGTGAAAGTGGGCACCCTTGTCTTGTTCCTGACTTTAGGGGAAATGCTTTCAATTTTTCACCATGAGGATAATGTTTGCTGTGGGTTTGTCATAGATAGCTTTTATTATGTTGAGGTATATTCCTTCTATTTCTGCTTTCTGGAGAGTTTTTATCATAAATGGGTGGTGAATTTTGTCAAAAGCCTTCTCTGCATCTATTGAGAAAATCATATGGCTTTTATTTTTCAATTTGTTAAAGTGGTGAATTACATTGATTGATTTGTAGACATTGAAGAATCCTTGCATCCCTGGGATAAAGCCCACTTGGTTATGGTGTATGATCTTTTAATGTGTTGTTGGATTCTGATTGTTAGAATTTTGTTGAGGATTTTTGCATCTATGTTCATCAGTGATATTGGCCTGTAGTTTTCTTTTTTTTTGTGGTATCCTTGTCAGATTTTGGTATTAAGGTAATGGTGGCCTCATAGAATGAGTTTGGAAGTTTACCTTCCTCTGCAATTTTCTGGAAGAGTTTGAGTAGGAGAGGTGTTATCTCTTCTCAAAATTTTTGGTAGAATTTAGCTATGAAGCCGTCTGGACCTGGGCTTTTGTTTGCTGGAAGATTTCTGATTACAGTTTCAATTTCCATGCTTGTGATGGGTCTGTTAAGATTTTCTATTTCTTCCTGGTTCAGTTTTGGAAAGTTGTACTTTTCTAAGAATTTGCCCATTTCTTCCATGTTGTCCATTTTATTGGCATATAATTGCTGATAGTAGTCTCTTATGATGCTTTGTATTTTTGTGTTGTCTGTTGTGATCTCTCCATTTTCATTTCTAATTTTATTGATTTGATTTTTCTCTCTTTGTTTCTTGATAAGTCTGGCTAATGGTTTGTCAATTTTATTTATTCTTTCAAAGAACCAGCATTTTGCTTTGTTGATTTTTGCTATGGTCTCTTTTGTTTCTTTTGCATTTATTTCTGTCCTAATTTTTAAGATTTCTTTCCTTCTTCTAACTCTGGGGTTCTCCATTTCTTCCTTTTCTAGTTGCTTTAGGTGTAGAGTTAGGTTATTTATTTGACTTTTTCCTGTTTCTTGAGGTATGCCTGTATTGCTATGAACTTTCCTGCTTTTATAGTGTCCCGCAGGTTTTGGGTTGTTGTGTTTTCATTTTCATTCGTTTCTATGCGTATTTTGATTTCTTTTTTGATTTCTTCTGTGATTTTTTGGTTATTCAGAAGTGTGTTGTTTGGCCTCCATATGTTGGAATTTTTAATAGTTTTTCTCCTATAATTGAGATCTAATCTTAATGCATTATGGTCAGAAAGGATGCTTGGAATGATTTCGATTTTTTTTGAATTTATCAAGGTTAGATTTATGGCCCAGGATGTGATCTACCCTGGAAAAGTTTCCGTGAGCACTTGAGAAAAAGATGAAATTCATTGTTTTGGGGTGAAATGTCCTACAGATATCAATTAGGTCTAACGGGTCTATTGTATCATTTAAAGTTTGCATTTCTTGGTTAATTATCTGTTTAGTTGATCTGTCCATAGGTGTGAGTGGGGTATTAAAGTCTCCCACTATTATTGTGTTATTGTTAATTTTCCCCTTTTTTAGCATTTGTCTTACACATTGTGGTGTTCCTCTGTTGGGTGCATATATATTTATAATTGTTATATCTTCTTCTTGGATTGATCCTTTGATCATTATGTAGTGGCCTTCTTTGTCTCTTTTCACAGCCTTTGTTTTAAAGTCTATTTTATCGGATATGAGTATTGCTATTCCTGCTTTCTTTTGGTCTCTATTTGCATGGAATATCTTTCTCCAGGCCTTCACTGTTAGCCTGTATGTGTCCTTGTTTTGAGGTGGGTCTCTTGTAGGCAGCATATATAGGGATCTTGGTTTTGTATCCATTCAGCCAGTCTTTGTCTTTTGGTTGGGGCATTCAACCCATTTACATTTAAGGTAATTATTGATAAGTATGATCCCGTTGCCATTTACTTTATTGTTTTGGGTTCGGGTTTATATGCCCTTTTTGTGTTTCCTGTCTAGAGAAGATCCTTTAGCATTTGTTGGAGAGCTGGTTTGGTGGTGCTGAATTCTCTCAGCTTTTGCTTGTCTGTAAAGCTTTTGATTTCTCCTTCATATTTGAATGAGATCCTTGCTGGATACAGTAATCTTGGCTGTAGGTTATTTTCTTTCATCACTTTAAGTATGTCTTGCCATTCCCTCCTGGCCTGAAGAGTTTCTATTGAAAGATCTGCAGTTATCCTTATGGGAATCCCCTTGTGTGTTATTTGTTGTTTTTCCCTTGCTGCTTTTAATATTTGTTCTTTGTGTTTGGTCTTTGTTAATTTGATTAATATATGTCTTGGGGTGTTTCACCTTGAGTTTATCCTGTTTGGAACTCTCTGGGTTTCTTGGACTTGGGTGATTATTTCCTTCCCCATTTTAGGGAAGTTTTCAACTATTATCTCCTCAAGTATTTTCTCATGGTCTTTCTTTTTGTCTTCTTCTTCTGGGACTCCTATAATTCGAATGTTGCAGTGTTTCATATTGTCCTGGAGGTCTGTGAGGTTGTCCTCATTTCTTTTAATTCGTTTTTCTTTTTTCCTCTCTGAATCATTTATTTCTACCATTCTATCTTCTATTTCACTAATCATATATTCCACCTCCTTTATTCTACTATTTGTTGCCTCCAGAGTGTTTCTGATCTCATTTATTGCATTATTCATTATATATTGACCCTTTTTTATTTCTTCTAGGTCCTTGTTAAACCTTTCTTGCATCTTCTCAATCCTTGTCTCCAGGCTATTTATCTGTGATTCTATTTTGATATCAAGATTTTGGATTATTTGCACTATCAATATTTGGAATTCTTTCTCAGATAGATTCCCTTTCTCTTCCTCTTTTGTTTGGTTTGGTGGGCATTTCTCCTGTTCCTTTACCTGCTGGGTATTCTTCTGTCTCTTCATATTGGTTATATAGCTGCATTTGGGGTGGCCTTTCTATATTCTGGGAATTTGTGGAGTTCCCTTTATTATGGAGTTTCCTCACTGTGGGTGGGGTTGTATCAGTGGCTTGTCAAGGTTTCTTGGTTAGGGAGGCTTGTGTTGGAGTTCTCTTGGGTGGAGCTGGATTTCTTCTCTCCAGAGTGCTATGAAGTGTCCAGTAATGGGTTATGAGACATCAATGGTTTTGGAGTAGTCTTGAGCTGCCTGTGTATTGAAGCTCAGGGGTGTGTTCCTGTGTTGCTGGAGAATTTGCGTGGTATGTCTTGCTCTGGAACTTGTTGGCCTTTGGGTGGTGCTTGGTTTCAGTGTAGGTATGGAGGCGTTTGATGAGCTCCTATCGAATAATGTTCCCTGGATTCAGAATTTATCTGATGTTCTCAGGATTTGGACTAAAGCCTCCTGTTTCTGGTTTTCAGTTTTATGTTTACAATAGGCTCAAGACTTCTCCATCTATACAGCACCGATGATAAAACATCTAGGTTAAAGATGAAAGGTTTCTCCACGTTGAGGGTCACCCGTAGAGGTTCACTGTTTTTGAAGCCAATGATCTGCTTTGCTGGGTGCCTGATGTCCTCTGCCAGAATTCAGAAGTTGTTTTGTGAAATTTACTCAGTGTTGAAATGTTCTTTTGATGAATTTGTGAGGGAGAAAGTGGTCTCCCCATCCTATTCCTCTGCCATCTTAGGACCACCCCCTCTCCTCTAGTTTCAACTATTTACTTTCTTTCTTGTTTGGATTATCCATAAGTTTTAATCTTTTCCCAGCACCTTTATTTATGCCTTTGAATTCCAGCCTTTATCTTAGTACATTTTAATTTAATTCATAAATGGTTATTGCAACAGCATTTGTTACATTTTTTAAAACTACTATTTTCATTTTTATGTACATCTAAATGTATTCCAATCCTGATTTGATCTCTTCTTTGATTTATTTTAAAATGGCCATTAAAATTGTTGCAGTTTTAAACTATTTTTCACTAAGTGTCATGTTGTTTTTTAACTTAATTATATTGGCACACATTACCAGTGTTATGTGGTAATGTTTGCTTTGGGGCTTCCCAGGTGGAAGTAGTGGTAAAGAACCCACCTGCAACTGGAGGAGACTTAAGAGATGTGGGTCTGATTCCTAAGTCTGGAAGATCCCCTGGAAGAGGACATCACAAGCCACTTCAGTATTCTTGCCTGGAGAATTCCATGGACAGAGGAGTTTGGTAGGCTACAGTTCATAGGGTCTCAAAGCTTTGAACATGACTGAAGTGACTTAGCATGCACACACAATGTGTGCTTTATAACAGACTGGCCAACAGTACTCCGCAGACAGAGTCCAAACCCAGCCCTGACTGATAAAAAAGTTTTATTAGAACCCAGTCATATCTATTGATATTCATGTTTTCCATGGCTGCTTGTACACTGAAACAGCAGAGTTGAGTTGTTTTAATTCAAACCACATGTCAGGCAAAGAAGAAACTATTTACTCTCTGGAATTTTACAGGAGGGAAATTTCTGACTTTTGTTAAATAATGTTTTGAAACCTAAGACTTGCTTAATGGAATAATACATAGAATATGTAGTTGTATCTACCTGTTCAGTATTTTTGCTGTAAGGTTTTTTTCTTTCTTTCTTTCTTTTTTTTTTTTTTTTTTTTTTTTTTTTTTACTGTAAACATTTTTGCTGCAGCATTTCCACTACAAAAATTTTGCCACTGAAAGATAAAACAACTGGTTGATCGTCTTTGGTTTGACAGTTTGCTTTCAACTGATTAAAATGCATTAGCACATCTTCCAGTTACTGACATTACTGATAGCTTTATCAAGTTGACAGATAAGGATGATTTACCCCAAGAGTTGGTATCTTATTTTGAACATACTACATTAGAAGAAAAGAGACCAAGGAGGAGAGGTGAACTGACATCTCCCAATGAACTTTGAAATGTCTGTCAGTGGAGGTATGACAATATGAGAAGAAATAAACAAGAACATAGAGGTTTTTACAATGCAATTCAAGGCTCAGTTACAAATATGAATTTAAGTATGTGGAAACTGATATCTCTCTTAATGAAGAAAGAAATTTTAGCCAGAAAGAAAAAGTGTGATGCTCAACAAAGGCGAATCAACAAGCAAAAGAACAAGAGAAATTAAAACCAAACAGAATAACCACCAAAACCCCAAATATACAAAATATTATGAATGAAAATTTTGGAAGACAAGTGTTCAGGTTTAATATACAAAAAATAATCAGTTATTTGTATAGTGTTTCCATGAGTCCATACACATTTCAAATGTATTCAATTATTTTGTATTTTGCAAGAGTCTTTTTAGCTTTGCTATTCATTTCTCATATTTCACTATAACATTTTAATTATCTTTTATACTTTTCATAATTTTATCATTTATGACAAAACTGCCTTATGACTAGTTAGTCAGGTGGTAAAAATGCCGCAGAAATACTTGCATCAAAAATGGCACCACGTACTGTGAAAGTACGAGAATGTTATTTGTGTCTCCATGTATGCTTGAAAATGAGTATGTTACAACTGTTATATATTGTCTTGTATATTTTCTGATTGTGTATGTTCTCAGTTTTACTATGAATTACATAAAACCACACACTTATGATAGGTGTGAACTTCTTTATCTTAATTATTTTAATTATTCTTTTGAGATATCATTTTAGAAGTGTGAGAGTTGAAAATTAAAATTTCTGTCACACTTTCAACACTGCCTTAAAATCTTTCCTTTTTAATTTCAGTAGAGCTACAACATCTTCTTTGTCTTTATTACCAAATTTCATCATATATATGCATATATATTCACTATATATATACATATTTCTATAAAATAAGATATACTTTAGCTATTATTCATATAAACAGGGTATAGGTGCAATTGTGTTTAAACAAATCTGAAAAAAAATCTTTTAAATGAAGAATTTATTTAATTTGTATCTAATTTGGTTACTGATGTATTTATATCTAAATTTAAACTACTTATTTTATTCTCTCTACTTCATTAGGGGATTTCCCTTGTGGTCCAGTGGTTGAGACTTCACACTGGCAATGCAGGTAGCATGGGTTCAATCCCTGGTCAGGGTATTAAGACCCCCTGTTGTGCAATGCTGCCAAAAGATTAAAAAAAAAAAAAAAGGACTTCCCTTGTGGCTCAGCTGGTAGAGAATCCATTTGCAATGTGGGAGACCTGGGTTCAATCCCTGGGTTGTGAATATACCCTGGAGAAGAGAAAGGCTACACACTCCAGTATTCTGGCCTGGAGAATTTCATGGACTGTACAGACCACGGGGTGGCAAAGAGTTGGACAGAACTGAGCAACTTTCACACTCCATTAGTTGTGCCTAAATGTGTGTGTGTCTGTCTCCTTATTGTTCAATTTTCATTTATTTTGTTTTCTAAATCTGATTAATTTTTCTTGAGTAGTTATATACTCTTTCAAACTTTCTTAGTAATTTCCATAGATATGTTAATTTTATAAAATATAATGTAAATAATAATTTTGCTATATTTAAAAAGATACAACTTCAAAGAGATCTCTAAATCTGATGATAGTTTTTCCAAATGACATGTAAATATTGTAACATAATTTAGCTTTCTGTTTCCAGCCACTTGTTGGAAATTTTTTTTCTATTTTAACATATCAGACCATTCAAGTTCATCTACTATAATGTCAAATTCATTTTTAAACAAATACAATATATTTCTGTTTCTATTTTTTCATCTGATTCCTGTCCACAGTGGTTTGTTTCTTTATGTGGTTATTAGTTGTTTCATTGTGACTCAATGTTCGTTTATTTGTGCTAATTTTTGAAGACTTAACTCAAAATATTTTTCTTTAGTAATGTCATCCTGTAACCTTCTTGGTATAATTATCTCAGGAACACTTTAAGTCATCTGATTGGATTATAGTTTTAGGGACTAGTACAAATTACCTCACAATTGCACTCATCTCACATGCTAGTAAAGCAATGCTCAAAATTCTTCAAGCCAGGCTTCAGCAATATGTGAACCTTGAACTTCCAGATATTCAAGCTGGTTTTAGAAAAGGCAGAAGAACCATAGATCAAATCGCCAACATCCGCTGGATCATCAAAAAAGCAAGAGAGTTCCAGAAAAACATCTATTTCTGCTTTATTGACTATGCCAAAGCCTTTGACTGTGTGGATCACAAAAACCTGTGGAAAATTCTGAAAGAGATGGGAATACCAGACCACCAGACCTGCCTCTTTTGAAACCTATATGCAGGTCAGGAAGCAACAGTTAGAACTGGACATGGAACAACAGACTGATTCCAAATAAGAAAAGGAGTATGTCAAGGCTGTATATTGTCACCATGTGTATTTAGCTTATATGCAGAGTAAATCATGGGAAACGCTGGGCTGGAAGAAGCACAAGCTGGAAACAAGGTTGCCAGGAGAAATATCAATAACCTCAGATATGCAGATGACACCACCCTTATGGCAGAAAGTGAAGAGGAACTAAAAAGCCTCTTGATGAAAGTGAAAGAGGAGAGTGAAAAAGTTGGCTTAAAGCTCAACATTCAGAAAACTAAGATCATGGCATTTGGTCCCATCACTTCATGTGAAATAGAGGGGGAAACAATAGAAACAGTGTCAGACTTCATTTTGGGGGGCTCCAAAATCACTTCAGATGGTGACTACAGCCATGAAATTAAAAGACACTAACTCCTTGGAAGGGGCTTCCCTGGTAGCTCAGAGATTAAAGCGTCTGCCTCCAATGCGGGAAACCTGGGTTCGATCCCTGGGTCAGGAAGATCCCCTGGAGAAGGAAATGGCAACCTACTCCAGTATTCTTGCCTGGAGAATCCCATGGACAGAGGAGCCTGGTAGGCTACAGTCCATGGGGTCGCAAAGAGTCGGACACGACTGAGCGACTTCACCTTCACCTTCACCTACTCCTTGGAAGGAAGTTATGACCAACCTAGATAGCATATTCAAAAGCAGAGACATTACTTTGCGAACAAAGGTCCGTCTAGTCAAGGCTATGGTTTTTCCAGTGGTTATGTATGGATGTGAGAGTTGGACTGTAATAAGAAAGCTGAGTGCTGAAGGGTTAATGCTTTTGAACTGTGGTGTTGGAGAAGACTCTTGCGAGTCCCTTGGACTGCAAGGAGATCCAGGCAGTCCATTCTAAAGGAGATCAGCCCTGCGTGTTCTTTGGAAGGAATGATGCTAAAGCTGAAACGCCAGTACTTTGGCCACCTCATGGGAAGAGTTGACTCATTGGAAAAGACTCTGATGCTGGGAGGGATTGGGGGCAGGAGGAGAAGGGGACGGCAGAGGATGAGATGGCTGGATGGCATCACGGACTCGATGGACATGAGTTTGAGTGAACTACAGGAGTTAGTGATGAACTGGGAGGCCTAGAATGCTGTGAATCATGGGGTCACAAAGAGTTGAACACGAGTGAGGGACTGAACTGAACTGAACTGATAACACAATGAATTCAGATCCTGATCTCTGTTTTTGTATTTTCTGGAAACATTTACTATCTTTCCAAAGAGAATGAAAATGGCTGTATATTGTCACCCTGCTTATTTAATGTATATGCACATTACATCATGAGAAACATTGGGTTGGATAAAGCACAAGCTGGAATCAAGATTGCTGGGAGAAATGTCAATAACCTCAGATATGCAGATGACACCACCCTGATGGCAGAAAGTGAAGAAAGACTTAACAGCCTCTTGATGAAAGTGAAAGAGGAGAGTGAAAACGTTGTCTTAAATCTCAACATTCAGAAAACTAAGATCATGGGATCCGGTCACATCACTTCATGGCAAATAGACGGGCAAACTTGAAACAGTGTCAGTCTTTATTTTTTGGGCTCCAAAATCACTGCAGATGGTGACTGCAGCCATGAAATTAAAAGATGCTTTCTCCTTGGAAGGAAAGTTTTGATTAACCTAGACAGTGTATTAAAAAGCAAAGACAAAAAAGAAAAAAGTAATAACATAAAATAAAAAAATAAATAAAAGAGACATTACTTTGTCAACAAAAGTCCGTCTAGTCAAGCCTATGGTTTTCCCAGTAGTCATGTATGGATGTGAGAGGTGGACTATAAAGGAAGCTGAGCATTGAAGAATTGATGCTTTTGAACTGTGGTGTTGGAGAAGACTCTTGGGAGTCCCTTGGACTGCAAGGAGATCCACCCAGTCCATCCTAAAGGAGATCAGTCCTGAGTGTTCATTGGAAGAACTGATGTTGGAACCAATACTCCAATATTTTGGCCACCTGATGTGAAGAGATGTCTCATTTGAAAAGACACTGATGCTGAGAGGGATTGAGGGCAGGAGGAGAAGGGGACAACAGAGGATGAGTTGATTTGATGGCATTACTGACTCGATGGACATGGGTTTGGGTGAACTCCAGGAGTTGGTGATGGACAGGGAGGCCTGGCATGCTGCGGTTCATAGGGTTGCACAGAGTTGGACACGACTGAGTGACTGAAATGAGAGACTGATTATGTGTAGTAGAGAATGCCCAGTTTTTATATATGGAATCTCTTTCAAGAATTCAAATTTTCCTGAAGAGTCTGTAATTTGACATTTTACCATGTGTAAACTCTTGGATCTGTTTGGTATACCCTATATATACAGATAAATAAAAACCCAAGATATAATTTCTGGTGATTATCAAATGTCCTAAGGCAGATATTAACTTCAGTGTTTACTTTCTTCTCTAAATTAAAGCTTTATCATGCTCATCCATTTCCCTCACTTCTTTTCATACTATTAAATGTGTTGGGAAAACATTTTCATATTATTTTTCCAGCATTTATGGTTTGTAGCTCAGCTAGTAAAGAATCTGCCTGCAATGCAGGAGACCTGGGTTTCATCCCTGGGTCGGGAAGATGCCCTGGAGAAGGAAATGGCAACCCACTCCAGTATTCTTGCCTGGAGAATCCCATGGTCAGAGAAGTCTGGCAGGCTAGAGTCCCATGGGGTCGCAAGAGTTGCACATGACTTAGTGACTAAACCACCATACTGTGATGTTTACTCATATTGCTCAGATTACCAAATTGCCATAAACATAAGTACTCCAGTTTCTACACATTTTCTGCAAATTAAAATTGCTGATACAAATTGTCTGTTATACTCTTATCCCATGTATTTCCTCAAATAGCTTTCTGTGATTTTTTTACTATCTTTTTTTATATTCATTAATGGAAAAAAATTAACATTTTGATAATCACACTTTCTTAAACAGAAGTTCTCATAGCATAACTGACAAATTTCTAAATCTATGACTTTTGTGTAGCACTCCATATAAGACTAGGAATTCAATTATCTGGATATTCCTATATAAGTCTTCCCTTTAGGTTTTGGGGGCAGAATTAGAAGCAAATAATAGAAGCATAATAAATTACTTTAATTATTGTTCCAAAAAATAACACTCATTCTACATTATTTAAGGTAATTCATCTATTATTTCATATTTCAATTTCCTAAAGATTTAACGAAATTATGCCATGAGATCTCTTCTAGACATTTGCACAAATGTTCAGTTCAGTTCAGTTCAGTCAGTCAGTCGTATCTGACACTTTGTGACCACATGAACTGCACCACTCCAAGCCTCCCTGTTCATCACCAACTCCTGGAGTTCACCCAAACCCGTGTCCGTTGAGTCGGTAATGCCATCAAACCATCTCATCCTCTGTCGTCCTCTTCTTTTCCTCCCAGCATCAGGGTCTTTTCAAATGAGTCAGCCCTTCACATCAGGTGGCCAAACTATTGGACTTTCAACTTTAGCATCAGTCCTTCCAATGAACACCCAGGACTGATGTCTTTAGAATGGACTGATTGCATCTCCTTGCAGTCCAAAGGAATCCCAAGAGTCTTCTCCAACACCACATTTCAAAAGCATGAATTCTTTAGCACTCAGCTTTCTTTATAGTCCAACTTTCAAATCCATACATGACCACTGGAAAAATCATAGCTTGACTAGACCGACCTTTGTTGGCAAAGTAATGTCTCTGATTTTTGATATGCTGTCGAGTTTGGTCTAAACTTTCCTTCCAAGGAGTAAGCATCTTGTGATTTCATGGCTGCAATCACCATCTGCAGTGCTTTTGGAGCTCAAAAAAAAATAAACTCTGACACTGTTTCCACTGTTTCCTCATCTATTCCCCATGAAGTGATGGGACCACATGCCATGATCTTAGTTTTCTGAATGTTGAGCTTTAAGCCAACTTTTTCACTCTCCTCTTTCACTTTCATCAAGAGGCTTTTTAATTCTTCTTCACTTTCTGCCATAAGGGTGGTGTCATCTGCATATCTGAGGTTATTGATATTTCTCCCAGCAATCTTGATTTCAGCTTGTGCTTCTTCCAGCCCAGCGTTTCTCATGATGTGTTCTGCATATAAGTTAAATAAGCAAGGTGACAATATATAGCTTTGAGGTACTCCTCTTCCTATTTGGAACCAGTCTGTTGTTCCATGCCCAGTTGTGTTGCTTCCTGACCTCCATATAGGTTTCTCAAGAGGCAGGTCAGGTGGTCTGATATTCCCATCTCTTTCAGAATTTTCCACAGGATTTTGTGATCCACACACTCAAAAGCTTTGACATAGTCAATAAAGCAGAAATAGATATTTTTCTGGAACTCTCTTGCTTTTTTGATGATCCAGCGGATGTTGGCAATTTGATCTATGGTTCTTCTGCCTTTTCTAAAACCAGCTTGAACATCTGGAAGTTCACGGTTCACATACTGCTGAAGCCTGTCTTGCAGAATTCTGAGCATTACTTTACTAGTGTGTGAGATGAGCGCAATTGTGCAGTATGTTGAGCATTCTTTGGCATTGCCTTTCTTTGGGAATAAAATGAAAACTGACATTTTCCAGTCCTGTAGCCATTGCTGAGTTTTCCAAATTTGCTGTCATATTGCGTGCAGCACTTTCACAGCATCATCTTTCAGGATTTGAAATAGCTCAAGTAGTATTCCATCACTTCCACTAGCTTTGTTCGTAGTGATGCTTCTTAAGGCCTACTTGACTTCACACTTCAGGATATCTGGCTCTAGGTGAGTGATCACACCATCGTGATTATCTGGGTCATAAAGATCTTTTTCGTACAGTTTTTCTGTGTATTCTTGCTACCTCTTCTAAATATCTTCTGCTTCTATTAGGTCCCTATCATTTCTGCCCTATATTGTGCCCATCTTTGCATGAAATGTTCCCTTGGTATCTCTAATTTTCTTGACGAAATCTGTAGTCTTTCCCATTCTGTTGCTTTCCTCTATTTCTTTGCACTGATCACTGAGGTAGGCTTTCTTATCTCTCCTTGCTATTCTTTGGAACTCTGCATTCAGATGCTTATATCTTTCCTTTTACTCTTTGCTTTTCACTTACCTTCTTTTCACAGCTATTTGTAAGGCCTCCTCAGACAGCCATTTTTCTCTTTTTGCATGTCTTTTTCTTGGGGTTGATCTTGATTCCTGTCTCCTGTAAAGTGTCACAAACCTCCATCCATAGTTCATCAGGCATTCTGTCTATCATATCTAGTCCCTTAAATCTATTTCCCACTTATACTGTGTAGTCATAAGGGATTTGAAATAGGTCATACCTTAATAGTCCAGTGGTTTTCTCCACTTTCTTCAATTTCAGTGTGAATTTGGTAATAAGGAGTACATGATCTGAGCCACACTATGTTCATGGTCTTGTTTTTGCTGACTATATACAGCTTCTCCATCTTTGGCTTCAAATAATATAATCAGTCTGATTTTGGTGTCAAACATCTGGTGATGTCCATGTGTAGAGCCTCTCTTGTGTTGTTAGAAAAGGGTGTTTGCTATGACCAGTGCGTTCTCTTGGCAGAACTCTATTAGCCTTTGCCCTGCTTCATTCTGTACTCCAAGGCCAAATTTGCCTGTTACTCCAGGTGTTTCTTGACTTATAAAGGCACAATTTACCTTTTTCTCTCCTTGAAGTTTGATAATAAAGTGGTTACCATGGAACAATTTTATTTCAAAATACTAATACAACTGACAGATATAGAAAATGGAGTTAAGGGAAAGCAAATTTGATCAGGAAAAGTCATTAATTAATATCTCTGCTTTAGAAGATGTTATGATAACTAGATGAAAGCAGAAAGCTAGAAATAATATGACTGTAATTCCATAATTTCAAAATTATACTGAAAATATCAACTAGTAGTGATACTTCTCTTTAACACTAAAGTACACTAGACAATATGATGTCTTTTTTTTACATTTACAAAATAAAAAGCATGAATTTTTACCTAAGGCAATAGATGTCTAACAAATCTAAAATGAAAAATGGAAAATAATTTAAGGAAAATGAAGATATAATTACTTCCCATACAAACATATGGAATGCTGGTGTTGGTCCACTATGCGGCAGATCATTGCATTTCAAAATCTTCTGTAAGCAACTGAATGTGTCAAGTGAAACAACAAAACTTACATAGACTAACTATGTACTACAGAAAAACACAAATTAGGGACTATGTGTCAGTAAATCAAGAACTGCTTTGAAGGCAAGTATCACCTTCTTAATAGACTCTCAATAAATGATAATGGAAATAATGACTCATCTATTAAAGGTATGAAATATACACCTATGTTTTTCCATGATAATGCAAAAGGACTCATAAGTTCAAAAAATTTTGCCCTATTTTATGATTAGAGCCTCAGGTTCAAAGTATCAGTTTTTAACTATAAATCCAGTAAGAGTATTTCATTGTATATATAAGAGCATTAAAGAAAGGTTACCTATGTTTGATGGTCGGAAATTGTTTTGACTTCTTTGAGTGATAATTTGATTTTTTTAAGTGTATGTATTTATATATCTTTTAATTTAGTTAATGTCAGAATTGAAAAACACAGTATCATCCAAGTATAAAAGAATAGTTTTCAATTGGTTGAACTTATATTAATTCCTGATTCTTTGAAAGAAAATGCTTCTGTAACAATGTGACATTTTGCAAAGTAAAATAATCAGTTTTGAGTATCATGTTTTCATTATCACATGTCAGTTTGTATCCATTGGCTCTAAAGTTTATTTCTAGAGTTAAGAGCCTCTTTGGAATAATTTTATGATGGCAGAAAATTGAATCAATAACTTTGATGACTCCATTGTGTCTTGATTTGACTGGTGGAAGATTATAAAGAGAGGGGCAGTTTGTCATTGTTGTTGAACTCTTACAAGCTATGAGCTGTCCTTTTCCCCTAACATATTTTTAAAATTTTATTGGAGTGTTGATTTACAATATTGTGTTAGTTTCAGGTGTACTGCAAAGTATATCAAATATACATATCTCAAATATTTTTTAGATTAATTTCCAATATAGGTCACTACAGAGTATTAAGTTGAGTTCCCTGTGCTATATAGTAGATTCTTATTTGTTATCATTTATATAACTAATGTATACATGTCAAACTTCCAATTTTCTCCTCCATTTCCTTATGCGGTATCTCTAAGAAACACAATGGCAAAGAATGTTCAAATATTCAAACTACTGTACAATTGTGCTCATTTCACATGCTAGCAAAGTTTGTTCAAAATCCTTCTAGCTAGGCTTTAGCAATAAATGATCTGAGAACTTCCAGTGTACAAGCTGGGTTTAGAAAAGGCAGAGGAACCAGAGATCAAATTGCCAACATTTGTTGGATCATAGAGAAAGCAAGGGAATTCCAAAAAAGCAACTGCTTCTGATTCACTGGTCTGAGCCACCATGGCTCAGATGGCAAAGTGTCTGCCTATAATGCAGGAGACTCAATTTTGATCCCTGGGTCAGGAAGATCCTCTGGAGAAGGAAATGGCAACCCACTCCAGTTCTCTTGCCTGCAAAATCCCATGGACCGAGGAGCCTGGTACGCTACAGTCCATGGGATCGCAAAGAGTCAGACAAGACAGAGAGACTTCATTTTCCGCTTCATTGACAATGACTATGACTCTACAGAGCCTTTGACTCTGTAGTTGTTGTTCAGTCGTGTCTGACTCTTTTAAACCCATTGGACTGCAGCACACCAGGCTACCCCACCCTTGACCATCTCCTGGAGCTTGCTAAAACTCATGTCCATTGAATAGGTGGTGCAATCCAGTCACATCGTCCTCTCACCAGAGTAGGACATGACTGAGTAACTGAACTGAACTGATTACTCCATACCCAGTACTAACCATTGCTTCTTGACCTGCATGCGGTTTCTTAGCAGATGGGGAAGGTGATCTGGTATTCCCATCTCTTTAAGGATTGTCCATGGTTTGCTGGGATGCACACAGTCAAGAAGCAGAAGGTGAAAAAAAAGAGTGGAAAAAGCTAGTTTAAAACTCAGCATTCAAAAAAAAAAAAAGATCATAGCATCCGATCCCATCAGTTCAATTCAGTCGCTAAGTTGTGTCTGACTCTTTGTGACCCCATAAATTGCAGCACGCCAGGCCTCCCTATCCATCACCAACTCCTGGAACTCACTCAGACTCACATCCATTGAGTCAGTGATGCCATCCAGCCACCTCATCCTCTGCCATGCCTTTCTCCTCCTGCCGCCAGTCCCTCCCAGCATCACAGTCTTTTCCAATGAGTCAACTCTTCGCATGAGGTGGCCAAAGTACTGGAGCTTCAGCTTTAGCATCATTCCTTCCAAAGAAATCCCAGGCCTGATCTCCTTCAGAATGGACTGGTTGGATCTCCTTGCAGTCCAAGGGACTTGCAACAGTCTTCTCCAACACCACAGTTCAAAAGCATCAATTCTTCAGCACTCAGCCTTCTTCACAGTCCAACTCTCACATCCATACATGACCACAGGAAAAACCATAGCCTTGACTAGACGGACCTTTCTTGGCAAAGTAATGTCTCTGCTTTTCAACATGCTATCTAGGTTGGTCACAATCTTTCTTCCAAGGAGTAAGCGTCTTTTAATTTCATGGCTTCAGTCATCATCTGCAGTGATTTTGGAGCCCCAGAAAATAGTCTGACACTGTTTCCACTGTTTCCCCATTTATTTTCTATGAAGTGATAGGACCAGATGCCATGATCTTAGTTTTCTGAATGTTGAGCTTTAAGCCAACTTTTTCACTCTCCACTTTCACTTTCATCAAAAGGCTTTTTAGTTCCTCTTCACTTTCTGCCATAAGAGTGGTGTCATCTCATATCAAAGTTATTGATATTTCTCCCAGCAATCTTGATTCCAGCTTGTGCTTCTTCCAGCCCAGCGTTTCTCATCACTTCATGGCAAATAGATGAGGAAACAATGGAAAGCATCAATAATGGACTGGCTTAAAATTGGTAAAGTAGTGAATACAGCAAGGCTGTATACAATCAATGTGCTTATTTAACTTACACGCAGTGTACCTCAAAGGAAATATTGGGCTGGATAAATCACAAGCTGGAATCAACATTGCCAGGAAAAATATCAACAGCCTCAGATATGCAAATGATACCACGCTAATGGCAGAAAGTGAAGGGGAAGTACAAAGCCACTTGATAAAGATGAAAAGAAGAGAATGAAAAAGCTGGTTAAAAACTCAGCATTCAAAAAATAGGTGGGAGGTGGGAGGGGGATTCAGGATTGAGAGCTTGTATACACCCTTGGTGGATTCATGTCAATGTATGGCAAACCAATACAGTATTGTAAAGTAAAATAAAGTAAAAATTAAAAAAAAATGAAGACTATGGCATCTGGTCCCATCTCTTCATGGCAAATAGAATGAGAAGAAGAAATGGAAATAGTGACAGATTGTTTTTCCCCCCTTGGGCTCTTAAATCACTGTGGACAGTGTCTGCAGCAAAGAAATTAAGAGCTACTTAATTCTTGGAAGGAAAGCTATGACAACCTAGACAGCATATGAAAAGCAGAGACATCACTTCTCTGACAATGGTCCATATAGTCAAAACTATGATTTTTTCCAATAGTCATATATGGATGTAAGAGTTGGATCATAGAGAATGCTGAGTACTGAAGAACGGATGGCTTCAAACTGTGATGCTGGAGTAGACTCTTGAGAATTCCTTGAGCTACAGGGAGGTCAAACTAATCCTAAAGGAAATCAACACGGAATGTTCATTGGAAGGACTGATGCTGAATGCTGGAGCTCCAGCACTTTGACCTCTTCATGTGAAAAGCTAAGTCATTGAAAAAGATACTAATGCTGGGAGAGACTGAAGGCAAAAGGAGAAGGGGACAATAGAGGATGAGATTTTTAGATAACATCAGTGACTCAATGGACATGAATTTGAGCAAACTCTGGGAGATAGTGAAGGACAGAGGTGCCTGTCTTGCTGAAATTCATGGTTTTTCAAAGAGTCTGACTGAAAAGAAAATAATTTACTTACCCCTTAATAACCATGTTTGTTTTCTACATCTGTAACTCTATTTCTGATCACTAACTATTCAGTTCAGTTCAGTCGCTCAGTCGTTTCTGACTCTGTGATCCCATGAATCGCAGCACGCCAGGCCTCCCTGCCCATCACCAACTTCTGGAGTTCACTCAGATTCACGTCCATCCAGTCAGTGATGCCATCCAGCCATCTCATCTTCTGCCATCCCCTTCTCCTCCTGCTCCCAAATCCCTCCCAGCATCAGAGTCTTTTCCAATGAGTCAACTCTTTGCATGAGGTCGCCAAAGTACTGGAGTTTCAGCTTTAGCATCATTCCCTCCAAATAAATCCCAGGGCTGATCTCTTTCAGAATGGACTCATTGGATCTCCTTGCAGTCCAAGTGACCCTCAAGAGTCTTCTCTAACACCACAGTTCAAAAGCATCAATTCTTCAGCACACTAACTATTAGAGAAATATAAATCAATACTACAGTGAGGTATCAGTTCCCACCACTCAGAATGTCCATCATTAAACAATCTGTGAAGGTTAAATTCTGGAGAGGATGTGGAGAAAAGGGAATCCTTTATACCCCTGGTGGTAATGTAAATTGGCACGGCCACTTTGGAAAACAGTACAGAGGTTCCTTAGAAAAATAAATAGAGCTAACATATGATTTAGCAATCCAACTCCAGGCATATATCCAGAGAAAACCATAATTCAGAGGTACATTCACCCCAATGTTCATTGCAGTACTATTTACAATAGCCATGACATTTACTTAGACATAATCATACTAACTTTTAAATTTATTTTATTTATTTTTTGGACAAACCATGAAGCATATGGGTTCTAAGCTCCCTGACCAGGGGCTGGCCTCACATCCCCTGCATTATAAACTCAGAATCTTAACCACCAGATCACCATGGAAGAGTCACTAACATTTATTTTAAATGCATATCTGGGATGACCCAGAGAGATGGTATGGGGAGGGAGGTGTAAGGGGTGTTCAGGGTTGGGAACATGTGTACACCCATGGCGGATTCATGTTGATGTATGGCAAAACCAATACAATATTGTAAAGTAAAAAAAATAAAGTAAAATCTGAAAAAAAAAAAAGAAAGAAAGCAAAAGGGGGAGCAAAAATTGAATCTTTGACGTGACTGACAAGAGAAAAGGGAAAAGGGTGTATTTCTTCCTTATTGCCCCAGCTTTTTTTCTGGTGGTACCCAGGCAACAGAATCCAACATCATGAAAAAAAAATAATAAATTAATAAATGCATATCTAAGGCTTTTGAAAAATTGTTGTAAAGTGACAAGTCAAAATTCTGATAAATATTTGAAATGTGTATAAACTTGTGTTTTTTTGTTTTCATTGTCTGTTTTGCCTTTTTTTTTTTCTTCTTGAAGCACCAAGATGTAGATATGAGGCACCTTCCCTGACATTACACTATCATGAGCATATCATGTCAACTCAGGATTAAAAACTACAACTTTGTCAAAAGTGTCTTTTCAACACAAATCCAGAAGTTCAACCAGACCATTAAAATATATTGACACTTGTAATAGAACACTTCTTTTTCTTCATTTTGTGCACTATTCAATCACTATTTTTCTGTTTCACTATTTCTCTATCACAAATGTATAAATTCTGTAGTTTCAATAATAATTAAATGTAGCTAATTTATAAAAATTATTTGAGGTATATTTATTCCACATTTTTGATTATCAAGAGTCACTATAGTGAACTATATTAAAATGGGCAAGAATTCAAAAGTTTGAATGATTACCAATTCCTACACCTCTACTAAAGTATTAAATTAATATTGTTTAATCTTAATATTGCTTTTCTTAGAGAGAAAGATGACAAAATATTTTAACATGAAAAGAAGAATGAGTATCAAACTGGCTGTCCTGAATATCATGTACAGTCAAAACTGCTAGCATGTGTAAATTGTACTTTAGTGACCAAAGCAATTTTAATGACATTAATATAAAGAGCTAGATCAGCAGAATGATGGTGGCTAGGCAGCTTTTCAGTGATAATTATTAGGTTATAAACTTACAGCATATTTTGATTTTTGATCATTTTAGAGGAATCAGAGCATATTATAATGGTCTTGTTGATAACAACTTAGCTGACTGCTCAATTCTTGTTTTAAATGTCACTAACCAAATGGAAGCCTATTTAGTAGTCTAAATTTTTTACAGAAAACTACTTTTTAATTCTATAACTCACTGCAAATGCAGCTCAATATACAAATACCATATCTATCTCTGTCTATCCATCTATCTAGTATCTATCTGTCTATCTACTTTGTTTTAAAGCAATATCCTTGAGGAATTAGTGAAAAGTTACAATACCTTTATTTGGGAATGCTGAAAATGAAACAATGTAAGTAAATGATCTTTTGATGTGAACATAGGTATAGAGATTGGATGTAAAATTATGACTCACTTTGAAGGCTGTATCCATTTTGATGCATTAGTGCCCATCCTTACACCAAATTAATTCACTCCTTAGGACTATAACTCAAAGTTCTGTCAAGAGCCTTGCAAGCCTAACATTACATGTTCCCATAAGCATTGCACTTCTTACATACCATCTGCACCTGTGTCTATGGTGAAATTACACAAGGAAAATGTAAGCACAGTGGGTAAAAGATAGCCTACAAAGACAGTATAAAGCTCAACTTAGAGCAATTTGGCATTGCTGCATACAGCTGGGAAGTGAAAGCAGCAGATGGGTTATGTTGACTTCCTGAAATCAGAAATGAGATGGTTTATATCTAACAAAAATTTGCATAACCTCTAAGCAAAGGCATTGCAGGCTTTGCAAATGATAACCAAAAAAAATAATAAGGTGACATTCTTGAAAGTATATACTGACAATATTATAATTGGCAAGAAGTTTGTAGACACAATTAATTACAATTTAATTTTAATTTTTAAAGGGGGAAAATACCAATAATTGAGATCAATCCTCATTTTATGTCACAAAGCTTACCTTACAAATGAATTTTCTCATCTAGGTATAAAGTATACAGGCTATAATTATATAGAATATATAGGCTATACTATAATTGCTAAATATAGCAACTATTTCACTAAAATGAAATATTTAATCAAGTAATAAAAACTCAAGAGCAGGAATATTTCGCTTGATTTGTATGTTTTGGTCTCTACTTTTGTTTTGAGCTATACTGCTGCTGGCCTGTAAGGACAGACAAAAATGGCTGATATCTGGCAGATTGAATTTAGAAACTATGTTTAACATTGGCTTGTAAAAAGACTTCATGAGAACCCCATTTTCTGATAAGGGTTTGATCAATGATAGAACAAAGTTAAAGTACATGATTTAAAATCTTCTTGAAATAGAATATCTCTCTATTATAGAGTGAAAATTATATAGTCTCTTCTCAGAGTGCTATATCAAATTAAATTAAATATTTAATTTTGTAAATTTTGGAAACAGGTGTATCACTTTTCTTCTGTGAGTTATATTCAGGAACTATAATCAGCCTAACTGCTGTGATCAAAATTTATGTAGCTAAGTAATATCCTTTATCTAAGATAAGGATTTCAACTTGATTTTAGTTGCAGTGTAGCTTGTAAACATTTCCTAATTCTTTCCTGCTTTGGGTGTTATTTGGTTTTGTGTCACCTCCTGATGTCTCTGAGAGGATCAGAGAGGCCAGGATCGAATGCTAAGTGGTTTCCTGCATTTATCATTTCCTCCACCTAAACCATTTTGGTATTCCTGGTTTTTATCTTAGTCACTTGAAAATCTATATAAATGTGATTCCCTCTTTAACTGTCCTTTGACCTCTATGGCAAAAATAACTTTTCCAGGTATCAAGAAGGAAATGTTAGAGGGTGTATGACTCTTGTATCATAAAAAATGTCAAAATACACATTTCTCAAATTAGTTTCATATTCCACAACCGCCCGTCTCTGTTTTAATGGTCATTTGGCTGTCTGGAATCAGTATCTCAGCCCATTTGAAACTGTTTAGTCCTTGGGAAAATTGCTCTGCTGTTCTTTCTCAAATGGTTCAAATGGAGCAATCATTTTCAAGGTGATCTTGAGGTTTTTGAAAGAGAAAAAAAAAACAGACAAAACTTATACTTTCTGAAGAAGCTATAAGAAAGTAAAACACATTTAATGAATACCAAATATGACTTCTCCATGACAGGTGCATAAAACTTCTCCTAGGGATCTTACAAAGTTCTCATTTCAATATTGACAAAAATCCAGATACTCATTGTCAATTTTAAAATCACATTTCCTTTTAAATTAAGAGTAGGTAATTAACCACATAGCTCAAGAGAGGCTGAAATGCACTCTTGCTACAAATATTTCTTCAAAAATTTTAGTATTTTTTGTTTTAGTGTGTCATTGACATAGAATCATTAAAATAGTTTTGTAATAAAAGACAAGTAAACAAGGATGGATTTAAGATTAAAATGTATACCTTAAATTTAGCTAGAGAATAGAATAAATGGGGACTTCCCAGGTAGCCGTAAAGAACCCACCTGCCAATGCAGGAGATGTAAGAGACATGGGTTTGATCCCTGGGTTTGAAAGATCTTTTGGAAGAGGGAATGGCAACCCACTCCAGGATTCTTGCCTGGAGAATCCCAGGGACAGAGGAAACTGGAGGGCTACAGTCTTTAAGGTCACAAAGAGTTTGATATGACAGAACCTATTTAGCACATTCTCACCCATAGACTAAATGATCCTTTTCCTGTAAATGATAGTTAAATGATTAAAAAAAAAAATCCAAAATTAGAACTTTGATGAATTATGTTGAAAATAGAAAGGTAATTCTTAATAACACTTTCTTTTTACACCTCAAACCCAGGTAGGTTGAATAGGTCCTGAAATAGGAAGCTTTCTTGAATGTTAAAGAAATAAGATTAATGGACAATGAGACATGAACACAAAGAAGGAAAAAGAACATCAAAAATACCTTATCAATTTGACAAATTTGCTGAGAGTTTTCCATAAGATTATACTGGACAAAGGACAGACAATGTGTTTTGTTTTGTTTTTAATATGTAAATACTGACCTACTGGTAAGGCTCCAAAAGACTTTGCAATGAGTTTTGAAGTTAAGTACAAAAGCTTAGTGATTTATTCAAATGATCAGCAGTGGGTTTAGGAAAGAATAGCTGCAGCAGGGCATCAGTGAATGTGTCTTCCTTTTATCTACCTTACTTACTCCCCCAAATTTGCCTTGTCACTCATCATTCTATTTTTGTCACAGAGATATTTTATTCTTTCTAACTAAATTATGTCAGATATCATTTAGCTAATTTTTTTTAGGCTACAACCTATGTCAATATATTTTTATATATGTAATTATCCATACAATGGTTTTCTAATCTGTTAAATTTCTTTAATCATGTGTGTTTATGAGTTGCTTCATCATGTGGTACTCTCTGTAATCCCATGGACAGTAGCCCACCAGGCTCCTCTGTCCATGGGATTCTCCAGGCAAGAACACCAGAGTGGGTAACCTTTCCCATCTCCAAAGGATCTTCCTGACCCAGGGATCATGCACAGGTTTCCTGCATTGAAGGCAGCTTCTTTACCATCTGAGCCACCAGGGAAACCTCTTTTTTAACTACATAGTTCATGAAAAATCTGTTATCCAAGTATTAAACATCTACCAAACTATACTCTAAATTTTTCCATATTTTAACATTCATTTTAGACTTAATTGAACCAGTCATTTCATTTTCAAATTAAATATTTATTTTTTCTATATTTTATATCATCACAGATTTATATTAATGAGAGTATCCTAAAAGTTACCTAGACTTACTTTTTCACTTAGAAAATGTGGTAACTGTGTCCTAGAATATTGGAGACTTATTCAGAGAAATAATTAGTTAGAGGCAGAATTAAATTTGGAGCCAAGATCATAGACATTATTTTCTAAAACTTTTCAAGATCATCTCTGAATTTTCTTAGTACTATGCACCTTCTGAGGTAATCTTGGCTTAATGTCTTACTTGTCAGACTTTCAGTATATTGAATGGTAACAGATTAGTTGTTGAGTGTCAATGTGTAAGTACACACACTCAGGAACAGACACTAAATGTGGGTTTTCTCACTGGAATCGATCATTAGTTATTTTGATAGAGAGTTACCTAGATTTCTGGGCTTCAATAATAAGCCCCAACCTCCTCTAGATTTCAACTGGTGCCCCATACAAAATATTACTAAAGATAAAAATAACTCATTATAAGCAAGATAGACTTCAGTATTACAGAGCACTAGGTTTGAATTTGTTTCCACATATCAGTGAATACTGGATTTTCTTAATACCACTCAGATTCAGTTTCCTCAAGACTTTTACTTCTGTATATTTGTGTTAGGTGAAGGTAGCTTATCTATTGCCTAATACTCATTAACTACAATGTCTTCAAAAAAAAATCTCAAGTAACATTTCAGGATTTTGCTTCATTTAATTATATACTCTCAAATTACCTCTTTATGATGTCCTGAATATTCATTGGAAGGACTGATGTTGAAGCTGAAACTCCAATACTTTGTCCACCTGATGAGAAGAACTGACTCATTTGAAAAGCCCCTGATGCTGGGAAAGACTGAAGGCAGGAGGAGAAAGGGACGACAGAGGATGAGATGGTTGGATGGCATCACCAACTCAATGGACATGAGTTTGAGTAAACTCCGGGTGTTGGTGATGGACAGGGAAGCCTGTCATCCTGTACTCCGTGGGATCGTAAAAGAGTTGGACAAGACTGAGTGACTGAACTGAACTGATCTATTGGCTAATACTCATTAACTACAATTCCTCAAAAAAAAAAAAAATCTCAAGTAACATTTCAGGGTTTTGTTTCATTTAAATATATACTCTCAAATTACCACTTCGTGATGTCCAGGTAGCTTTCAGCTTTTTCTCCAAACAGTTTCTGACTCTCATAATAAGTCTTTGATGCTGACTAGAATAAGCTTTATTTTTTCTTAATCTCTCTTTGCAACCCCTGGACTGCAGCACAGCAGGCTTCCCTGTCCATCACCGACTCCCGGAGTTTACTCAAACTCATCTCCATTGAGTCGGTGATGCCATCCAACCATCTCATCCTCTGTTGTCCCCTTCTCCTCCTGCCTTCAGTCTCTCCCAGCATCAGGGTCTTTAGGCAAAGACCATAAAAAATTAAGAGACAATTATCAACTTGATTATAATGAACTTGAAAAAAATATATAAAGGAGAGAATGTAAGATGTCTTCTTGCTTTCTTATTTGTTTAGCTGGGTGTATCTTAAGTGTCATCCACCAGGATATAAATTAGACATTAAAGATGGATTTGGACTAGGAAAATGTAAAACGTAAGATGCCTGTAGCCTACTTGAAAATGTCCAATACACCCCGACATGAAGTTCTTGAGATTATACAATTTTGTTGGCTGGGAGTATAAATTTTGGAATTATCATTGCATTGGTAGTCACTGAAGGAAAATAATTCCTAGAGACACAGCTGTACTAAATTGTCCTCTATCCTGAATGGAAGTTGCATTAGAATTAATTTAGTTTGTATATACTAATGTTGGAATCAAGACTACTGGGAGAGATATCAATATCTCAGATATGCTAATCACACTATCCTTATGGCAGAATGAAAAGAGGAACTAAAAAGCCTCTTGATGAAAGTTAAAGAAAAGAGTGAAAAAATTGGCTTAAAACTCAACATTCAAAGAAATGCATATCATGACACCTGTCAAAATGGCTATCATCAAAAAGATAAGAAACAATAAGTGTTGGCAAGAAGGTCTAAAATGGGAATCCTCATGCACTGTTGATAGGAATGCAAATTTGTACAGTCATTATAGAAAATATTATGGATGTTCCTCTAAATATTAAAAATGGAGTTATCATATAATTCAGCATTTCCAATTCTAGTTATTTATTAAGAAAATGAACAAACACATTTTAGTGTTCAATGAACCCCAATGTTCATAGCAGCATTATTTATAATAGCCAAGACATGAAAGCAGGCTAAGCTTCCATCAACAGATAAATAAGATGTGGCCCACACATATACACACATATACACACACACACATACATATTTACATACATAATGAAATATAACAGCCATTAGAAGAATGAAATTTTACTAATATTTATGGACCTTAAGATTATTATGCAAAGTAAAATAAATTAGATGGAGAAAGACAAATAGCCTATGACTTCACTTATATAAAAATGAAAACAAAACAAAACCACACTCAAAGATATAGAGACTGAACTTGTGGGACCAGAAGGGAGCACAGTTGGGACGTGTGCAAAATGGGTGAAGAGGATCAAGAGATTCAGTTGCGATCTTCCAGTTATAAATAAATCATGGGGTTGTAATTTACAACATGTAGAATACAATAAATAATATTGTACTAACTTTACATGGTAGAGATGGTAACTAAACATTGTGCTAATTATCTTGCAATGCATATAAATGTGGAATTACTACATTGTACATTTGAAACTAATATAATATTGTAGGACAGTTATACCTTAATTTAAAAGACAATTGGATAAACTTTAAACAGAACAGTCCTGTAAGTATTGTAATATTGTATACATAAACAAAAAAAAAAAAGAAAGTGAAGTCACTCATTCATGCCCAACTCTTCATGACCCCATGGACTGTACCCTGCCAGACTCCTCCATCCATGGGATTTTCCAGGCAAAAATACTGAAGTGAACTGCCACTTTTTGCTCTAGGGGAAGTTTTGGACCCAGGGATGGAACCTGGGTATCCCATACTGCAGGCAAACTTTACCATCTGAGCTGCCAAGAAAGTCCAAAGTGAAAGTTGCTCAGTCACATTTGACTCTTCGTGACTCCATGGACTATACAGTCCATTAAATTCTCCAGGCCAGAATACTGGAGTGGATAGCTGTTCCTTTCTCCAGGGGATCTTTCCAACCAAGAGATTGAATGCATGTCTCCCCCATTGCAGGCAGATTCTTTACCAGCTCAGCCACTAGGAAAACCCAAGAATACAGGAGTGGGTAGCCTACTCCTTCTCCAGCGGATCTTTCCAACCCAGGAATCAAACTGGGATCTCCTGCATTGCAGATTCTTTATCAGCTGAGCTAGCAGGGAAGCCCTTGTATACATAGTACAAATAAATATATATATGTATTTTATATTCATGTATATAATTTTTAATTTTCTTTGAAATTCACACCATTTTTCCCCATCTATTTTATTTACCATGAATAATTGTCAGGAGATATCTCTCTGAGTATATTAAATTGTTGGAATTATCAATATTAATCTTTAAAATATAATTAGTTTACAAGATCATGGCATCTGGTCCCATCACTTCATGGGAATTTGATGGGGAAACAGTGGAAACAGTGTCAGACTTGATTTTGGGGGCTCCAAAATCACTGCAGATGGTGATTGCAGCCATGAAATTAAAAGACCTTACTCCTTGGAAGAAAAGTTATGACCAACCTAGATAGCATATTCAAAAGCAGAGACATTACTTTGCCAACAAAGGTCCATCTAGTCAAGGCTATAGTTTTTCTAGCAGTCATATATGGATGTGAGAGTTGGACTGTGAAGACAGCTGAGCGCCAAAGAATTGATGCTTTTGAACTGTAGTGTTGGAGAAGACTCTTGAGAGTCCCTTGGACTGCAAGGAGATCCAACCAATCCATTCTGAAGGAGATCAGCCCTGGGTGTTCTTTGGAAGGAATAATGCTAAAGGTGAAACTCCAGTACTTTGGCCACCTCGTGTGAAGAGTTGACTCATTGGAAAAGACCCTGATGCTGGGAGGGATTGGGGGCAGGAGGAGAAGGGGACGACAGAGGATGAGATGGCTGGATGGCATCACCGATTCAATGCATGTGAGTTTGAGTGAACTCCGAGTGTTGGTGATGGACAGGGAGGCTTGGTGTGCTGCAATTCATGAGGTTGCAGAGTCGGACACAACTGTGTGACTGAACTGAACAATAGAGAAAATTGTATCCTGAAAATCTTTATATGTTGTTCTCTTTCATGTTTCACTTCATTTCAGCAGTGACTCTAGTCCAGGGCTTTATGAAAGCAGATTTCAAATTTGTTACTGCTCATTCTAAATTCTAAAAATATAACTGGGCTTGAGAAAATGAGAACTTTTACTCTTAGACTCATTATTGAATACTGGCACGTTTAATAATAATAGAAAGTCATGAGTGTCTATTTCCATATTAAAAAAAAGGATAACCATTCTGTACTTATTCATATTTACCTAATGTAGACTGAAATACTTGTATATTTAAATATTATATTATTATAGTAATAAAGTGACAGATCAGAAATATAATGTGTGTAACATATTTTCTAGATCATATAATTACATGCACTTATATATTTTCTAGTGTTGATCACTTGGCAGAACTGGGAGTCAAACTTTCAAGGTATGGTTAGAGATAAAATAATCCATTTTATAATGTAAGAAAACAAACTGTATATAAACCAATAATAATTATTAGCAGTTGTTAACTTCAAAGCTTTAGTTTTTCAAGTAGTCATGTATGGATGTGAGAGTTGGACTATAAAGAAAGCTGAGCACCAAAGAATTGATGCCTTTGAACTGTGGTGTTAAAGAAGACTCTTGAGAGTCCCTTGGACTGCAAGGAGATCCAACCAGTCCATACTAAAGGAGATCAGTCCTCAATATTCATTGAAAGGACTGATGCTGAAGCTGAAGTTCCAATACTGTGGCCACCTGATGTGAAGAACTGACTCACTGGAAAAGAACCTGATGCTGGCAAAGATTGAAGGTGGGAGAAGGGGATGACAAGATGAGATGATTGGATGATAGCACTGACTCAGTGGACAAGAGTTTGAGTAAACTCAGCGAGATAGTGAAGGACAGGGAAGCATGGTGGGCTGCAGTCCATGGGGTAACAAAGAGTCAGACATGACTGAGCGACTGAACTGAACTGAACTTCAAATCTTAGGAAATGCTCTATTGAAAACAGTAACTGACCTTTCCTTTTACTCCTACTCTTCACTGACAAGCTGTATGTTTTTGAAAGCTGATTTCTTTTCCTTTTCCTCTTACTCCTCATCTTTACTCTTTATCCTTGTTTTACTTCTCCTTTTCTTAATTTTTACATTTTTGTTTGAAAGAGGTAAGAAAGAGTAAGTTTTTTACTTAAGTCTTCTGGACTTGACTCTGCTAATCTAACTGCCAAAAAGTGAAAGTGTTAGTCATTCAGCCATGTCTGACTCTTTGTTATCCTATGTAGCCCATTAGGCTCCTCTATCCAAGAAATTCTTTAGGCAATAATAGTGGAGTAGGTAGCCATTTCCTTCTTCAGGGCATCTTCCTGACCCAGGGATCAAATCCAAGTCTCCTGCACTTCAGGCAGATTCTTTAGCATCTGAGCCACCAGGTAAGCCCTTGGCACTGTACACACTATCATTTTTTGATGCCAATAATTTATTTTCAGTTTTTATCCAATAATAATTTCAATTTTTACTAAAAAATTTCTAGAAGTTTTTTTTTTTTTAATCTTATTTATTTTGTCACATCTCTCCTCCATGGTAATTTAACAACACTTTGGGTTGTTTTCTTTTTTCTCTCTCTCTCTTCAGTGTTTTTTCTTTCAGTTTTTTCAAGTTTTCTTTTCAAACTTCTGGGTTTAGTTTCCTAGTTGATACCACCATGTTTTGCACCTATCATTGTTTCCCTCCACAAAGTCTTCCTCAAGAGGTTTAATTTAGTTAAATTTGCTTGTGTACTAGGACTTTCTACATGGCTCAGTGTTAAAGAATCCACCTGCCAATGCAGGAGACATAAGTGACTACAGGTTTGATCCCTGGGTTGGGAAGATGCCTGGAGGATACACTGGAGTAGGAAATGGCAATCCACTCCAGTATTCTTGCCTGGAGAATCCCATGGGCAGAGGAGCATGGCAGGCTACAGTTTTTAGGGGTTTCCAAAGAATCAGACACAACTGAGCATGCATGTGCATATATGAATGCTTGAATACTAATATATATGTACAAATATGTTATATATATATATATATATACAAACATTTTTTCTCTATTGTCAGATAATGCTGCATTGTACTTTGGATATCAATTGTTGGAATCTATCAAATTATAAGTGTAAATGTTTTTCTGCTAAAACCCCCTCAAAAGAACCCTTCACTCTATTTAAGATATTCAAAAGTAAAATCATAACAGAATAATTAAAACACAAGCAGTCATATATTGATATTAATGGTATTGTTATATTCATATACTTAATAAATGTATTAATTCATGAGAAAATATAACAGATAATTATAACGTGATTTAAGTGATTTTGCTAATATTGATCAAATATTCTTTGTTAAAAGACTAACGGACTAAGTATTGCTTAGTAAGTGAATACAACTGATAAGTTTTCCATGCTAAAAACCACTACAAAGATATCATCATCTTTCCTTCTGGAAATATATTAAAAGTGGTTTTTAGGCTTAGTATGAACACCAGCTGAGGCATAATATACTTTACATTTATTAAACCTTACTTGCTTCACCCATGAACTCTGACAATGTGAATATTTCCTGGGTGACCTCAATTCCTTTTCTTAAGCATAGTTTCCCCAAAATTCTTATTATTATAAATGCTGTTTATGATAAAGTATTTGATAGACTGCTTTCTATTCTTCTAATCTAGAAACTTATTTGTAATAGCAGTGGAGGGAAATGTAATTAAACTGGAAACAATTAAATATTTTATTTTACCTCTATCCACTGTTATTTATGGACTTCCCTGGTGGTTCAAATGGTACTAAATCTGCCCACAATGCCAGAGACCAGTGTCTGATCCCTGGGTTGGGAATATACCTACAGAAGGGAATGGCTACCCACTCCAGTATTCTTGCCTGGAGAATTCCATGGACAGAGAAATATGGAGGGTTACAATCCATGGGGTCTCAAAGAATTGGACATGACTAAATGATTAACACTGCATTTACAGGGCTTCCCAGGAGGTCCTAGTGGTAAAGAATCCTCTTGCCAATGCAGGAGATGCAGGTTCAATCCCTGGCTTGGGGAGATTGCCTGGAGGGGGCATGGTCACTCCACTCCAAGGCAACCACTCCAGTACTTTGATTGGAGAATCCCATGGACAAAGGAGCCTGGTGGGCTATAGTGGGATTGCAAAGAGTTGAACACTACTGAAACAACAGTATGAATGCAGACACTGTTATTTAGGCAATGTCTTAGGTCAGGAAACAGCAATATGAATCATACATTTACATGCCAAGTGGCACAGTCTTAAATTATTGAGATTGCAAGTTGAAGTAAGCATATGATATCTCTAATTAAACCTATAGACTTCAGAGAGCACATGTGTCTCTATGCCAAAATTACATCAAGAATCAAACAGAACTTCCCAACAAATTTGCTTTACTTAAGACCTATAGAACTCAGATCTCTAAAATAAAGAAATAAAAAATGAAAATAATGGAATTTCTACCATGCCAGCAAAGAGAGATAGACAGAGAGAAAGAGAGAGAGAAAGAGGAAAAGGGAGAGAGACAAAAAACAATTAAATGTAAAAGAAAATTGTATGCATTTGTTATTGCATGATATACCAGTCAGTAGCAAAATAAGCATGGGTGTAAGTGCTGACCATGAGGGTACAGGAGAATAATGGGGCGGGGGCTTACATCCTGTCAGTTCCAATGTGTGAAGTGAGTATTATTCCATTTAATCTGGTCACATCCTTGTACTATCAGAAGCAGAACACTTGATGATAAGCAAAAGCTCTGCTCTGACCCTCACAAGCTGGGTACATTCCTTGGAAATGCCTCCATCTTTCACCAATACTCATGAAAAATGAATAGCAGAATGGGATAGAGTTATGACTACAAAACATGCAGCCACATCCTACATTTCACAAACCTTACCAATATTTTAATGAAATAACCTCTATGATCTGCTGACCAAGGCTAATACAAAGGTTTTTAAGCTACCTCACAATTATCAGGACTGTGAGTAAATACCTATCACCCTGACCTTGAGAAATAGAATGTTGAGCCATCCTGAAAGGCATTGGCAAGGGACAAAACTCATGGCTAAACGATCAGTTCATGGCCACCTGAAATTTGACAAAACTGATTCAAATTTACTCTGGAGCTAAGTACATTGTAAAAGCCTTGGCTCTCTATCAAAGATGTGATATTTAAACAGCGTAGTTAATAATACTGTAGTGCATGTCTGAAGGTTGCTAAGAGAATAGACCTTCAAATCTCTCAGCACAAGACAAATACTGTGTGGCAATGCCTGTTAACCAGACTGATTGTTGTGATCATTTCACAGTATATGCAAATATCTAATTAAGCTGTATACCTGAAACTAATATAATATTGTGCTACTAATATCCCACTTTTTTTTTTTTTATATGTGAAGTTTGAGAAAGTTAAGACAAAAAGGAAATTAAGGGGTAGTCTCCAAATCATTAAGTAGAATATAACTTACACCCAAGGGGCTATTGTCCATCACATGCCCATGTTAAGATTTATAATTACCTGGGAGGAGGAAAATGTCCTGAATGGCCCACAAGACTTGTGGTGAATATTAGTAAAATGTTTTTTGTTTGTTTTTCATTAAAAAAAGACAACATTTGTTTCCCAGTGATTGGATTCTGCTCTAGAGAATATATATTTTCAGTTCAATTCAGTCGTTCAGTTGTGTTTGAGTTTGCAACCCTATAGAATGCAGCAAACCAGGTTTCCCTGTCCATCACCAGCTCCCGGAGCTTGCTCAAATTCATGTCCATTGAGTGGGTGATGCCGTTTAACCATCTCATCTTCTGTCATCCCCTTATGCTCTTGCCTTCAACCTTTCCAAGCATCAGGGTCTTTTCTAATGAGTCAGTTCTTTGCATCAGGTGGCCAAATTATTAGAGCTTCAGCATCAGGCCTTCTAATGAATATTCAGGACTGATTTCCTTTAAGATTGACTGGTTGGATCTGCTTGCAGTCCAAGGGATTCTCTAGAGTATTCTCCAACATCACAGTTCAAAAACATCTGTTCTTAAGCACTCAGCTTTCTTTATAGTATGACACTCACATCCATACACAACTACTGGCAAAACCATAGCTTTGACTAGACAGACTTTTGTCAGCAAAGTAATGTCTCTGCTTTTAAATATGCTGTTTAGGTTAGTCATAGATTTTCTTCCAAGGAGCAAGCATTCTTTATTTCATGGCTACAGTTACCTTCTGCAGTGATTTTGGAGCCCAGGAAAATAAAGTCTTCCACTGTTTCCGTTGTTTCCCCATTGATTTACAATGAAGTGATGGGACCAGATGCCATGATCTTCATTTTTAGAATGCTGAGTTTTAAGCCACCTTTTCCATTTGATTCACAGCATTATAAAACTTGGTATAAAGGTTAGGTAGACAAATAGAATGGAGAAGGCAATGGAAAACCACTCCAGTACTTTTGCCTGGAAAATCCCCCAGCGGAAGAGCTTGGTAGGCTGCAGTCCATGGGGTCACTAAGAGTCGGACACGACTGAGCAACTTCAGTTTCACTTTTCACTTTCATGCACTGGAGGAGGGAATGGCAACCCACTCCAGTATTCTTGCCTGGAGAATCCCAGGGATGGGGAAGCCTGGTGGGCAGCAGTCTATGGGGTCACACAGAGTCGGACACGACTGAAGTGGCTTAGCAGCAGCAGCAGCAAACAAATAGAAAATCAATTATAGGTAGCAACTCCACATTTCCAGCTCGTAAATCAAGCTGTTATTAATAAAATACGAAAAGAATAATATTAAATTTAAAAGATGCATATGTGGTGTTTCCCTGGTGGCTCAGTGGTAACGAATCTGCCTGCCAGTGCGGGAGACATTGGTTAATCCCTGGTCCGCGGTGACTCCACATGCAGCGGAATAACCGAGCCCATGTGACACAAAAGAGTTGACTCATTGGAAAAGACTCTGATGCTGGGAGGGATTGGGGGCAGGAGGAGAAGGGGACGACAGAGGATGAGATGGCTGGATGGCATCACGGACTCGATGGACATGAGTCTGAGTGAACTCTGGGAGATGGTGATGGACAGAGGCCTGGTGTGCTGTGATTCATGGGGTCGCAAAGAGTCAGACACAGCTGAGTGACTGAATTGAACTGAACTCTAGTTTCCCAGGAGCCACAATTACTGAAGCCTGTGTACCCTAGAGCCTGTGCTCCATAACATGAGAAGCCACCACAATAAGAAACCCACACACCACAACAAGAGAGTAGCGTGCAAGGCTCCTCTGTCCATGGGGTTTCCCAGGCAAGATTACTAGGGTGGGTTGTCACTTCCTTCTCCACAGGATCTTCCCAACAGTGGGATCCAATCCAAGTCTCCTGCATTGAAGGCAGATTCTTTACTGCTGAGCCATCAGGGAAGCTCCCTGGAATTGAAAGATGTATTTAAGGTTTCTGCATTCTGAAATTTATATTTGGTGACAGATTTCTTGGGAATTTAGACATTCTTTGTTTACTGATGGTAGTAAAATCTGATTAGCTCTATCACAGATTTGAGATCTGACGCCTGTACTACCAGGGATTGCAATTAGTGAAAAAAATCCAGCCTGTTTAAGAACATCAGAAATAATTTTAAGTTTCTCATCAATACTGAAAGGCAATATCAAGCAAGTTATATATGCAAGGAAAAAAATCTAATTTTTACCTTTCTCAGTGTGTAATGATAATTGAGCTCAAAATTATCACATGCAATTTTTAATTCAAATTCCCTTATGGAAATAGTTCCACAATGAGTCCCAAGGTGACAAATAATTCTCTTGATCTTTTATTATCATACAACAATCAAATTCAGTTAAAGCACTAAGGAATTTCAAGGGGAAAATAAAGGTTGTTCTGTGCCATAATCACTGCTTTTAACATTCTAAGTAGATCAATTAAGTGACCATATAGGACATATCAACTCACTGTGAACCACTGGCATATAGGTCAGGTATTCATAATATTACAAACACATATTAGCCATTATTATAACTTGAAAAAGCCATAACCTCAGACATAAGCAGGCTCTACACAGTGGTGAATTTAGCAAATGCATCATTTTCACTACCGATGCACCTGGTATAAAAGCCCAAGTTTTATTGGTATCATAGTGATAGCAATCCCCCTTCTTTGTCTTAAATCAAACTCATATTAACACTCTGTCTCTGTGCTATAATTTATATGGAAGGAATCCAAACTGGACCACTGATTAAATTCTACTAGTTGCCAACCTGATGTCTTAAATCAATGATATATTATTAATCAGGTTAACTGGATATTGAAATGAATACTCTAGATTTCTTTTCATCATGTATATGGAGGAAGTATGAGTTATAAACACATATAAATCCATAACATGCAACCAGTGACAAATTCATTAGGACCCAATATATAAGAAAGTGAAAAGTGAAAGTGAAATTGCTCAGTCTTGTCTGACTCTTTGCGACTACATGGACTATAACCTACCAGGCTCCTCCTTCCATGGGATTTTCCAGGCAAAAGTACTGGAGTGGGTTGCCATTTCCTTCTCCAGGGGATCTTCCCAACCCAGGGATTGAACCCAGGTCTCCCACAATTGCAGGCAGATGCTTTACCATCTGAGCCACCGATGGAAGCTTATATATGAGAAATATGTTTAAAGATCTGACCATATACCTAGCCCCAACTGCCTCTTTGCATAAGGTAAACAGATCCTGTATCCAAAGTCTCTTATTTATATGATTATATTGGTACACAAGCAGTACAAATTAATATAGTGGAACAGAGAGCACAGATAATTCCAGCATAAGGTCAATTTGAAGTTGGGAATATATTTCTCAGAGTGTCCAAGTAGATGGGCATACCAATGTGTCAAGTCTCTGGAAGAACCATAAGAGAGTTAAAAACAATACTTTCTAAAATTAGAGGTGGAAAGAATGGTCATGTTGATCAATTTTATGTATCTGTCACTTAGATACATAAACGTAAGATTCCATAAACTAGCAGCAACTAGGGCAGCCCTTTAAGAAATGGATGGTATATAACACTAAAATTAACCATAATAAGACAAGCTGAATAGCACACAATGGTAAACTGGGAAATATATGTCTCATACAGGGCTCCACTTGGGGTCACTTTTATTAAAGTTCTTTGTCAGTTGATTGCATAGAGTAAGAATATGAACTAGCCTGGTCTCTTCCAGCATTTTTGAAGGGAGATTTCTAGTAACTATTAAATTTCAGTTTTACCTCATCTTTGTCCATAATAAACAAATGGGAGCTAATTAAACTTAAAAGCTTTTAAACAGTAAACAAAACCAAGAGCAAACAAAAAGACAACCTGCTAAGTGGGGCAAAACATTTGACAATTTATATGATATTTATATTACTGATAAAGGGTTAACATTAAAAATGTACAAACAATTCACACAACTCAGCACAGCTTAAAAACAACAACAACAACTAAAAATGAGTGGAAGACCTGAACAGATATTCTTCCAAAGAGGAAATGCAGATGACCAACAGTCACATGAAAAGATGCTTAGCATTACTAATAACCAGGGAACTGACAATCAAAAGAACATGAGATATCACTTCTCATCCATCAGAATAGCTATTATTGAAAATAACACAAGTAATAAATGTTGGTGAGGATGTATAGAAACGGGAACTCTTGCACACTGTTGGTGAGAATGTAACTTGGCATAGGCACAGTGGGAAACATTGTGGAGTTTTCTCAAAAAACTAATAATAGAACTACTGATGACTCAGCAGTTTCACTCCTTGGTACATATCTGAAAAAAGCAAACCACTAATTCAAAAAGATACATGTATCCCAATGGTGATAGCCACATTATTTGCAATTGCCAAGACATAGAAGCAACCTAAGTGTCCATCAGCAGAAGAATGGTTAAAGAACACACACACACACACACACACACACACACACACACAATACTATTCAGCCATAGTAAAGGATGAAATGTAGCCATTTGTAACAACATGGATGCACTTGGGGATACTAAGTTAAGTGAAATAAGTCATAAAGACAAATACTGTATGATATCACTTACATGTGAAATCTAAAAACACAACAAACTAGTGAGTATAACAGAAAAGAAGCAGACTCACAGAAAACAAAAAAGTAGTTACCATTGTAGAGAGTGAAGTGGGGAGGGGCAATATGGAGATAGGTGATTAAGAAGTACATACTATTATATATAAGATAAATTATAAGGATATACTTTATAACACAGGGGATATAGCCAATATTTGATGACTATAAATGGAGTATAATTTTTTTAAATTGTGAATCACTGAACTGTACATCTGTAAAATAATATTATAGATAAACTAATACTCTATACTTCAATTTTTAGAAACATGTTAAAAACCTCTTTAGGATTACCTAATGATTGTTGAAAAGATTGGACGTTATTCATTGATGGATTATTCATTATTAATTTAGAGATTTTCTAAAAGTGCAAAAATTAAAATAATTTTATCTGTAATGAATATTATAATAGCCAAGACAAGGAGGGAATGTTAGGGCCTATATTAACAATGAATGCTGCAATTTTATTTATGTGAGTAAGTATCACTTAAGCTAGAAGATTGAAGACATTTTTAAACCTGTACCCACACTCCTCAGCTCACTTCTACTCAATCTTCTTCAGTATTCTTAATCATACAGCATTCTGCTTTCTATAAAACATGATTATAAAAGAATACAATAATTCGTAGTGGAGGGGCAAATCCCCGGTAAGATGCAGCCCAGTCTACAGAAGAGAGGTATGTTGATACACCTTGCTTGGGTGATTTTTCCCTGTGCTCAAGTTAAGTGGACTTCATGACATTTGAGAGTTGTTCAGGATGTTACTATTACCCAAAATAAAAAGAACAGGTATCTGGTAAGAAGCCTGGGATCCCAATTACTGATTAGTAAGCTATTGTGAGTCCTTTAGGCTGACTTAAATGGTTGGTTAGGCCAGGATTTGTCTTCTTGGAAGGATAGTTGCTAGAACTACTGCTATTGCTCTAGCATCAGCCACCAGATCAAGGTTTAGAATGGATGCCATTATTATAGGACCTTAGAAGTAGCAAACATTGAAAACTAAAGCTTTTAAAAGCCTTGAGTAGAATAAAACTTGACAGATGCCTTGAAGCTATTCTGATATCTCCACTATAGTAGCCAATTGACTTTGCAGGCAATTGAATGTATGAGTTAATCTTCCAATGTAGGATAAAATACCCATGGGTCTAATTTTGTTTTATGTTGTGTGCTCCCGAAAAGCTCACATATGTTGATGAGAGAACAGAATGGCAGTAGTTTGGAGATGGCAACAAAGTAGAAGACACTAAGTTGTGCTCTCCATTACTGAGCACAAGGTCCATGTTAGTGGGAGGAAGAAACAACACAACAGCTAACTGGAGAAGCAAAAAGGAAGTATTGTTCTCAGAAGACAACTGACATTACAGCAGAAAGAGAAAGAGATGGAGAAAAGCACTTAGTCTGTAATCAACAGAAGAAAAAAAAAGTCTTTTAGTGATTTTAGTCAGTGAAAGTCTTCATGAGTAGGAGAGTTGGATATCTGGGCTAGATATCTGGGTTAGAAATTAAATACAAGGCAGGGAATATGCATATGTGGAACCAGTGATTCTCACATTTTAAGCAGCTTGCAGTCACCTGGGAAGCCTGCTTAAGTGGACATACTGGTTCTGGGAATCTGGAGCAGCTCCAAGATTTTCTATTTCCTATAAACCACTCACATGATGCCAATGCTGCTGGTTTGTGGGGAATGATTTTGGTTTCAAGGCTACCAGCCAAATGATATATAGGCTTATACTGTGGGGGAAAAGGCAGAAATGAGGAGGATGTTCTAAGTCCCTTTAGTCATATCCGACTCTTTGTGACCAGGCTCCTCTGTCCATGGGGTTCTCCAGGCAAGAATACTGCGGTGGGTTGCCATGCCCTTCTCCAGGGGATCTTCCCAACCCAAGGATCCAACCTGCATCTATTGTGTGTCCTGCATTCTTTACCACTAGCACCAAGAATGGTCAAAAGACTAATCTCAGACTGCCAGGAAAGATGCAGGATTTACATTATCACACTCTCTAAATGATTGGTGAACTGCTTAAAGGGAGAAATCATGCAGAACTTTAAAACTTTTTATTAACTTCAAGAATGTCTGCTTGATTCAATGAAGGTTCCAAATAAATACTTCTTCTTTGATTAATTCATAAGTGTGTGCTTTTTATCTAAAGAGAAAATGTATTTGTTCATGGTGGATTGCACTAAATAATAAGCTAAATAATAAAGCAGTCACTGCATTTTTAAACAAGTGTAACTTATTCATTACTCTGAATTAATATTATGCCACTTTTAGTGATTTTGTTTCATTTTTATATTTGTTATAGCCACTTATAACAATTTTAATTATAACCAATTTAATTTAATTAATTTTCCAAATACACTTCATTATAATGCAGCACAGAAAGAGCCCTCAAGATAAATTGTACATGGAAACAGTTTAATATATAACTTCATATTTCAAAATATATTTATTTGTGTAGTTATCATGAATCAATCTGTATAAAACAATTGCTTTTATTATATAAATTCATATAACAGGTTTTTTATATACTGTGCTAGTTGCTCACTCATGTCTGATTCTTTGCAAACCTTTGGACTATAGCCCTCCAGGCTCCTCTGTCCATGGAATTCTCCAGACAAGAATACTGGAAGTGGGAGCCAGCATGGCCAGGTCCTGGTGAGGGTCTTCTTTCTGGTTGCAGATCCCTGACTCCTCCATGTATCCTACAGGTTGGGAAGATGAAGAAAGAGCACTCTGGGGTCCCTTTAATAAGGACACTAATCCCATTTATATCATTCATCTCATTCATGAGGGTTCCACTCTCATTACCTAATTACTTTCCAAAGTTCCCACCTCCAGAGACATAGATTGGGGTTAGAATTTTAACATATGAGTCTTTGGGGGGTGTAAACAATCAGTACATAACAATAAGAAAGACTAAAGAAATGGAAAAGTAATGCAGGGAGTATACTAGACAAGCAGCATGGTGGAACTGAAACAGGGCTAGAAGAGGTAGACAGAAATGAAATGTGGGAGCCGAGTAACACATAGAGCCAATATCAGTATGTCTTCTGAAAAGATGATAAATGTATCTTGTTTGTGTTAGTAATAAACAAAGTCAGAGTTATTACACTGGCCATGATTCTTTCATTATAATTATTATTAAATTTTTGTTCTGCTATTTCCATGTAATTATAATATCCACAACCACATGAATTTGAAAATATCAGGCAGAACCGAGATTGAACTGGAGACTGAGATGTCATATAAAATAGTCCTTATTTGCTTGATACTATATTCATTCGGAGAAGGCAATGGCACCCCACTCCAGTACTCTTGCCTGGAAAAGCCCATGGACGGAGGAGCCTGGTGGGCTGCAGTCTATGGGGTCGCGAAGAGTCGGACACGACTGAGAGACTTCACTTTCACTTTTCACTTTCATGCATTGGAGAAGGAAATGGCAACCCACTCCAGTTTTCTTGCCTGGAGAATCCCAGGGATGGCAGAGTCTGTGGGGTCGCACAAAGTCGGACACGACTGAAGCGACTTAGCAGTAGCAACTTAGCACCGTGCTCATTCAACCACAGGAAAGGCTTATTATTGGTGGATTTGTTTTTTTTTTTAATATTGTAGAATCATTATATCATCTTAGGAGATGGAACAGTACTGGATGTTTCCATTTAGTCAATTGCAGTGATGAAAATGAAAGTATTGAATTTTGGTGTGTTCTGATTCTGATCATTAGCAGGGTAAGAGATGGAGCAGGTGGTCATTTCAGGGCTGGGTCTAGTAAAGACAGTGACATGGTGTCAGAGCCCACTTGATACAAAAGAGTATTCAAGATTCAAAATTGTATTGTTTATATGGAACATACAGCTCTATATGCTGAAAGGGTATAAAGGAAAAGTTGAACAAGTTTATGAGCTTCATTACTCACTAAGAATAGTTTCTCAAAGGAAAATTTAAAAGTGTCATTGGCAAGGGCTGACTAGAAAGCCAGGATCCTGAAAAGCCAGACAATATCATAGATTCTGGGAGAAGGTGATGGTGGAATAGGAGAAAATTGGGACTTGGAATATCTTGGCTAATAACTTAGCTTGGGGCTGAATTTTTCTGCAGTTGATTTTTGAGCACTAATTTTTCTTCAGCATAATAAGTGAAGGATCTGTCTACAGTGAATATAGAGATGATCATCTAAGAGCTCACACTGAAATCATCTGGGAAAACATCTAGGCAGCGTTAATGCCCCTGCCCTACTGCGGATCAATTGAACCAAAGTTTCAGAAGAGGACATGCTATTTTTAAAAAGCCTCCCAGATGATTCTCATATACGGCAGGATGAGACTCTACTGATGCAATGGATTAAGAAAGTGAACAGAGGCCAAAAATTCTCAGAAGTTGTAGTTAAGAAATTCATCTCTATCCATAAGATTCAGTATGATGCTCCTAAAGACTGATTACTCTGTGGTAAAGTGAAAGCGGTAATCTTTTTCTGGAATAAATAATGAACTCTAATTAATCAGTCAGAACAGAAATGCAATGTAATAGAGCACTGGATGATGGATATGACAGACTATTCAGAATTGAAGAAAAAAGTGTCCAATGAAATTATTAAAAATGCTCAGTCTCACTGGTAATCAAGGCAATGGCATTTTACATTAAAATATTTCATTTTCATAGATGTGGCATATTTTTGAGAGTTTAAAGAGTTTAACTATACCTTAGTAAGAGTATGGGGAAAATGAATGCATTTATACTTTTGGTTGAAATATAGGTTGTTAATAATTGGTGGAAATTTTTATAAATTATATTGAATTAAATATGCAAATGCCATAAAAGAGAGCTATACTATTCCTGGAAAAATACTCTATAGAAATATTTAACACATTCACTCAAGATGTTCAATATAAGAATATGTGTCTTAGAGAAAATCTAGATAACCTAAATTATCATAAAATAAGATATTAGGTATATATTGTGTTATATGCATACACATGAATTAAATAAATGAACAATGACTACATATGTCAGCATAGATATATCTTATATACAAGTAGGAGTGTTTGAGTGTGTGTACCCTAGGTGAACAACTTTGGGAGTCTTCATACATATATATGAAAGTGAAAGTGTTAGTCGTATAGTTGTGTCCGACTCTTTAACCCTGTGAACGGTAGCCTGCCAGGCTCTTTTGTTCATGGAATTCACCAGGCAAGAATACTGGAGTGGGTTGCCGTTCCCTTCTCCAGGAATGCGTGTGTGTGTGTGTGTGTGTGTGTGTGTGTGTGTGTGTGTGTATAAAGTTATATACATTAGCTCATGAAAGAGGTATTACCCAGGTACCACAGAGTGTTTGATTTATCAAGGTGTATAATGATGGTATCAAGAAAGAGTAATGGAAGATTAAGTATATCTTAATACTTTATTTCTTGAAAAAAAATTGAAGCAAGTGTTGAAAAATGTTAAGATTTCTTTTAACAAGTGAATTTTTCTATTATTTTCTGTGTTTGGGATGTTCATAATCAAATACAATTTTAAAAAGCAGTTTTGGACAGTTCCTAGAGGAAATTAAAAATCAATACTATTCCCCTTATTGCAGCAGTGTGCTGCGGGTTCAGCATAACAAATATGTGTGAGAGGAGCCCAGCAACATCAATGTTAGTTTACAGAGATGCCACAGAACATTGGGATTTTTTGCTTCTCTTAAGTTTCAGTGATCTTTGCTGAAGTTTTATTCCCACTAAGAATTAAGCTTCTTGGGGTGAGGATTTTTGTCTGTTTTGTTTATCATAAGTAATGTGTTAACATTTCCTGTCTCATAATTATTCCTTAACTATTTTCTGAATAATAATACTGTATTTTGTTTGCATTGAAAGTCTCCAATTTCTTATACTTAAATGAAAATTTCTGGTAGTAGAAAGGCATGCATATTTTTAAAAACAATATCATAGGTATACTGTCATGTGACATTTAAAAGTAACAAGTAGCTTGTTCTAGTTTGTAATCAATGAATTCCATGAACAGTTCTATAATTATTTGTAGTTCAGTTGCTCAGTTATGTCCAATTATATGCTACCCCAAGGACTCCAGCATGCCAGGCTTCCCTGTCCTTCACCATCTCCTGGAGCTTGCTCAAACTCATGTCCATTGAGTCAGTGATTCCATCCAACCATCTCATCCTCTGCCATCCCCTTCTCCCGTTTTCAATCTTGCCCACCATCAAGGTCTTTTCTAATGAGTCACTTCTTCCAATCAGGTGGCCAAAGTACTGGAGTTTCAGCTTAAGCATCAGTCCTTCCAGTGAATATTCAAGACTGATTTGCTTTAGCAATGACTGGTTTGATCTTGCAGTCCAAGGGACTCTCAAGAGTCTTCTCCAACACCACAATTCAAAAGCATCAATTCTTTAGCACTCAGCTTTCTTTATAGTCCAACTCTCACATACATACATGACTACTGGAAAAACTACAGCTTTGACTATATGGATCTTTGTAGGCAAAGTTATGTCTCTGCTTTTTAATATGTTGTCTAAGTTGGTCATAGTTTTTCTTCCAAGGAGCAAGCATCTTTTAATTTCATGCCTGCAGTCATCATCTGCATTGAATCTAGAGCCCAAGAAAATAAACTGTCAATGTTTACATTGTTTCCCCATCTATTTGCCATGAAGTGATGGGACCAGATGCCATGATCTTAGTTTTTTGAATGTTGAGTTTTAAGCCAGCTTTTTCACTCTCCTCTTTCACCTTCACTAAGAGAATAGTTCCTCTTCACTTTCTGCCATAAAGGAGGTATTATCTTTGTATGTGAAGTTATCTATATTTATCCTAGCAATCTTGATTCTAGCTTGTGCTTCATCCAGTCTGGCATTTCACATGATGTGCACTGCATATAAGTTAAATAAGCAGGGTGACAATATACAGTCTTGACATACTCCTTTCCCAAATTGGAACCAGTCTGTTGTTCCATGTCTGGCTCTAACTGTTGCTCTTTGACCTGCATATAGGTTTTCCAGGAGGCAAGTAAGGTGGTCTGGTATTCCCATCTCTTTAAGAATTGTTCACAGTTTGTTGTGATCCACACAATCAAAGGATTTGGTGTAGTCAATAAAGCAGAAGTAGATGTTTTTCTGGAATTCTCTTGCTTTTCCTATGATCCAGTGGATGTTGACAATTTGATCTCTGGTTCCTCTGCCTTTTCTAAATCTAGCTTGAACATCTGGAAATTCTCCTTTCAAGTAGTTTTGAGGCCTCAGTTAGAGAATTTTGAGCATTACTTTGCTAGTATGTGAAATTAGTGTAATTGTGCAGCAGTTGTGCACACTTGTACAACTGTGCATGCTATAGTCCATGGGGTGCAGAGAGTTGTTCACCACTTTCAGACTGAACAACAACAACATCATGCTGGATTGTCTATAATTAACTATCACCTCGTAGTTTTCAAAAAGAGGAAACTATATTTTCAAAAATCACTTTCTAATTGGTCAGTGTTAGAATTTTCCTGTATGGTTCAGGGTTAGAATTTGCTGTGAGAGGGAAATTTGGAAGATGGAAGAAAAGAAGAAAATATTTGTTTCTGGAGACTGCTGTGTTAAGGGACAATGGCATCTGGCTCACTTTTTACCACTTTGCATTCCCTTTCTTCTTGGAGAGACTTTCTAGACTTCTCCCTAAACATCTTTTAAACGTCTTGGTGTAATTTGCCCAAGTCCATTTCCTCTTTGTGCCCCAATGCTCAAATGCTCTATTCTACTGGCTGCCTCATTCTCCCAGGTCCTCCCCATCTATGGATACCCTTATTCCTAACGTTTACCCTGTATTCCCCTCAATTTTGCAGTGGATGTTTTCCTGAAAGAACCCAGAATGACCATATGTTAATGGTGCCTCTGGCTGTAAGTGGGCTTGAATCCTCTTTATTCTAAGAATCCCGATGGCTTAGCAACATTTGGATTTCTGTTGGTAAAAACTATCAACAGCAGTTCATGTGCTCTTCCTTCTCAAAGAAGACCTGAATAACTAATTAATACAAACTCTATCAAAGAAGTTTCAATAAATAGATGAAAGCGAAGTGAAAGTCTCCCAGTTATGTCCAATTCTTTGTAACCTCATGGACTATAGCCTGCCAGGCTACTCTGTCCATGGAATTCTTCAGGCAAGAATATTGGAGTGGGTAGCTGTTCCCTTCTCCAGGAGACCTTCCCAGCCCAGGGATCAAACACAGGTAGATATCCTGCATTGCAGGTAGATTCTTTACCATCTGAGCCACCAGGGAAGCCCAAGAATACTGGAGTGGGTAGCCTATCCTTTCTCCAGGGGATCTTCCCAACTCAGGAATAGCACAGACTTCTCCAGCATTGCAAGAGGATTCTTCATCAGTTGAGCTATGAGTGAAGCAATAACTAGATACTATAATGCTTAATTTCTGTCATATATTACCACCCACTGGATATGAACATCTTTAAATGGATGTTTATCAAAAAATATTAGTCCCTCCTTAAAATATGAACTGTGAATAACTTTTAAATATCAAACTCTATGGGATTCTAACTGCAATAATTCTGATTTTCTTCTACACAGAGAGTTTTATTTTAACACATTTATTAAGGTTTATATGTGTGTTGGGGCAGAGTGTTAGTATTATAGCAAATTAGTATCAGTATAAAATACATGATTGTTTTTTATTCTTTAAGGTTGCCTATTAATTGAGTGAAATTATTTGTGAATAAGTGATCATATTTCAAAAAGATGCCGTATCAGAGTAGAAGTTTTATTTTTCATTATTTGTACATGGGTGTGTGTACATGTGTAAGTCACTCACCAAAAGAATATGATTCAAGCTGACCATACCAAGCCCCTCTAGTGTGCTATTTCTTCACACTCTGGCCCTAAATTGATAGAAAAAATACTGAATTGATAAGACGTATATATTTTTTTAGCATTTTAAAGTGGGAATATGAAAATTGTTTTCTTAGAGTACAGTAATCCTAAATAAATGCTTGTGAAATAAAAAGCTCTTAACAGTCAACAGTATCAGAATAAAGATAATTTTTCATAGATATTGTAATTAAATTGCTGAGTATAAATGTTCTATTTTGCACTTGTATCACTTAAAGACGTGACTAAAATGTAATGTTTTATAATTTACTCTATTGCTAGGGGTACTTGACCAATAAATTCACCTAATGTTAGTTTGGACTTTTGGTTGAAGTTTATTGCTTTTTTGATCAAATCTGGTTTGGAAGGGAAATAAACTAATAGCAATAGCATTAACTGGATAACTGCTAATTATTGTGAAAAATGAAAATTACACAGTCTTCTCTTAACTTTGGAAGATTTGTGATATCAAATTACCCTAAAGAGCACATCTAAATGGGAAATTTCAAGAGAATGCACTTTCCAATTGCTCAAAGTTTTCCAAAAGTCTTGGTGTGCTAATTATCTAATTAACTGGGATAGACAGTCCAATTATAATTCTGAAGTTCACTGTGGAAGTATAATTATTTTTGTAATCATTAACTAGGCTTAATCACCTTTAACACTAGTTTTGTAGGTCCTCAACTAATTGGTTTTACTAGCTAATTACTGAATACAGAGAAATGTTATTTTCATTAAAATCTGATAATATCTATTATCATTTGGGTAGGAATGTAAGGACATTGTGTACATGACACTAGATAAAGGTCACTAAAGGTCAGCTTTTGTTGAACTCAGAAATTCTATAATGTAATTGATTTATAGGGACACATATAGATGCAATGAAGCAGTCTATCATTAGCTTCTAATGGAATCTTTGATTTTGTCTGCTTGCAAACTCCCTTTCCATATAAATTAAGTAATGTTGAAAAGGCCAATTTCAGTTGCAGCTTTCACTAAAATAAATTTGAAGTTAAACTCTTAGGGAAAAAAATGATAAATAAAAAAATGCAATGCCTTGTTTGGAAATCAATATAACTTTTCCAATCCCATGTTTGCTTTTACTTATTTAAGGTTTTTATTTTTTTTTCACTTCAGTCCTTTATATATCTTTTTCCTAAATTTATTATTCTTTATTTTCCATTTTAAAGCAAACATAAAACATCTTTAAATTTTAACACCAGTTGTAATAGTTTGTTATTCATTTTGAAAAGTCAGATCCTGAAAGTCATTTATGTTAGCAAATTATATTCATTATAAATTCTGGAACCAAGGTCAATAGATATTTGTTCCCTTTGGATTATCATTTTATTATCTGAATGTAATACACTGATTTTGTCTCCAAAGATGAAACAAAATATTCACATATTTATGAAAAATAAGTAGATGTCCCTGATAGTATGCATATTAATACCCAAAGGCACATACACTACAATTTAAATTGATATTGTTAAAATATTTCCATCTTAAAAACATCAATTTTTTTCTAGCCAAAAAATTTTCTAATATGATTCACATATTAAATTTTATTTTTGTATATTAAAATATAAACTAATTTATATAAAGTGATCAAACAAATTGGAAATAAAAAACTATGTAATCTATCCCTTTACCACTTCTGTTTTAACAAGAAAAAAAGTTGTGTTTGTTAAGGAAAGTTTAAGAAATATTGTATGTATGTACTAATATCAAACTGCAAAAAGTCAGAATAGTTCAAAATCAGCAACTTGTGGTATAGAATACAAAAGGACTAAAAATATGTAAACTACTATTGCTTCTCATTCTCAGCAACAACACAAAGGACAGAAGAAAACATACTGTCTCTTTCTTTAAGAAGAGTTGTCATTTTATTTGCAAAACTAAATATAGGAAAAATTATCTAAATAATCAATTGAGAAAGTTCACAAGACATATTCATTAACTAAAGTATTAGACACACCAAATTGTTGCAGTTCATATAAATTACATGAAATGTACATATTTTGAGAAATCTTTCTATTCTATATAGTGCATTTATCTTAATTCAGAATGAAATAATTTGAAGATTGGAAAACATATTGGTGATATGGTACATGTGTACATAATAACTAATTCCTACTTGGAATTAGTTATTACACAGTTGCCCTTTTATTAATTAATGTAAAATACAAAAATAGTCATTAACTTATTATGTAAACAGATGGCTAATAAATGAAATAGGTAATATATGCCTATGGCACAGAATTTTGAAAAAACAAAAGGGTACCTTGTACATAGTAAGGTTACAAAAACTTCAGTTGCTAAACTCTCTTCTCCCTCTACAATGTCCACCATCCATACATAGTTAGCACTTAATTACTGTTCTTTCAGACATTTCTAAACATATTTTACTGAGTTAAAATATAGTATCATATACTACTCTGTTTTTTATATTGCTTTTTTACTTAAAAGCATTTTTTTCATGTAAATAATTTTCAGTACCTACAGATATTCCTTTAGAATGTTTGTAGCTATTTAACATGCCCCTTACTGATGCATGATACTTTTTATGCTAGACATACCTATGCTAGACTGAGTTAGTCACTCAGTCATGTCTGACTCTTTGGGACCCCAAGGACTATAGATATACTGTATGTATTTACACACATACATACATACATGTATTCAAATGTACTTACATTTAAATACATATCACTGTAGACTCCTCTGTTCATGAAATTCTCCAGGCAAGAATACCAGAGAGGTTTGCCATTCCCTTCCTCAGGGGATCTTGCCAACCCAGGGATTGAACCTGGGTCTCCTGCCTTGCAGGCAGATTCTGTACCTACTGAACCACCAGGGAAGCCCAGACATACCTTGGTTTTCTACTTTAACAATATTTCAGTAAATATTGCTATACCTAGATTATGTCCCACATGTACAAGTACATATCTAAGTTTTCTGCTTTAAAGAATATTTTGCCAAGTTTTATTAGACCTAGATCATCTCCCACAGATCCAAGTACATCTGTAGGAAAAATTCATGTATATGAATGCCTGCATCAAGGAGTGTGGTAGATTAATTTATTTGTGTGTTTTAGGTACTTGGTCATGTCCAACTCTTTGTGACCCCATGGATTGTAGCCCACCAGGCTTGTCTGCCCATGGGATTTTCGAGGCAAGAATACTGGAGTGAATTGCCATTCCTTTCTCCAGGGGATCTTACCAACCCAAGGATCGAATCCAGGTCTGCTGCATTGCAGGCAGATTCTTTACCTACTGAGCCACCAGGGAAGCCCTGATTAATTGCTTTAAAGAATTGGATACTTCACATTCTCTGGCATCCATACTTTTTGACAGATGGTTTTCAAGTTAATGTTGATAAACGAATGGCGATTATTTCCCTCCCCCTTGATTCTGAGTTCAGACATGTAACAGGTTTGTGGACCAGTGCAATGTTTGAGAGTAGGAGGTAAATGTAGGTCTGAAAGACACTTTCAAGACTGGGCTTGCTTGCAGTGGTACCTCTGCCTTCACCACACTAGTCTATAGTAGTAACATGGGAGACACCTTAAACAGAAAAGTAACCCCAGCCAGCATATTCCAGATAGCAGCAATGCAATGTTGACCAGACAAAACCGGAAGAACTAACCTGCCTAAATCACTGATCAACAGTTCTGTAAGAGTTCAAAATTACTGTGTTTAAGTCATTGAATCGGGGATGGTGTGTTATACAACATTATTTTTATAATAGATAGCTGATATAAATGAAAGTGTGATTTTAACTAATAGTTACTGTGTTAGTAATAAGAACAATACTAGATTTTACTATAACCAGTAATGTAAGAGAGACCAAAGCACTATGCCATTAATTTGTTGTTCTTTGACAATAACTAATAGATAGTAGCTCAGTCAGTAAGAATCTTCCTGCAATGAAGGAGATCTTGGTTCAATTCCTGTGTCAGGAAAATCCCCTGGAGAAGGAAATGGCAACCCATTCCAGTATTCTTGCTTGGAGAATTGCATGGACAGGGAAGCCTGGCGTGCTGCAGTCCATGGGATCGCAGAGTCAGACATGACTGAGCAACTAAACTGAACTGCCTTCTTTTAATTGTATTTATTTCCTCCTCTGGCTTCTGATACAGGTTAGAAAAGGTAGATAATTTATATGCTGGCACTTAATGATAAATTGTGCTAGTTCTGGGAGATACTATATGAAAAATGAATCTAAGAAATAATGTGATACTACCTGGTGGGAGAGTAGAATAGTTGAGAGCAGTTGGATAGGGCACAGCGGTGGGGATTTCCAGAGGTAGATAGTGAGCATTTCTAAGATTTAGTGTCTGCCTCTTTATCCTTCCATCATGAATCTTTTAAAATAATACGTGCAAGTCTTCAATACATGATAGCCATCATTTCAGTGTGTGCTCAATTGCTCATTCATGTCCAACTTTTGTGATCCCATAGACAGGAGACTGCCAGGTCCCTCTGTCCATGGAATTTTCCAGGCAAGAACACTGGAGTGGGTTGCCATTTCCTACTCCAGGCTTCTTCCCAACCTGGGGATCAAACCTGTGTCTCTTGCATTTCCTTCATTGTCAGGCAGATTCTTTACCACCACTCCACCTGGAAAATCCAGGTATTTAGTTTAGATTAGACCATAGACTTCAGAGTCAAATATACCTATATCAAAGCTTTGTGCAGAAACTTACCTTCTGGGTGAATTTTGGGGCTCTTGTTTTTTCATTGGAACATCCAAACTTGATTTTGCATCTTAACAGCAATAGGCGTTGGAAGATGACAAGTGCCAAAGATACGTGTGTAGACATGTAATTGATTTAAATTATTTTCTGCAAGCAATGGTTTTATAAACTTAAAATTTTCCAGAAAGGCAGGAGTAACTGGATCTGTATAGAAGAAATGGTATTTCGCTAACTTGTAAAGTAAGATTTTTAACAAGCTTCTGATATGAGATAAAATTTCATGTATATAGTAAGTTGTATTGCAACCTATTGTTGATAAAGAATGAAGTAATTTGCAATATCTTTAATAAAAGTAAATGAAACAATCAATTCAGGTTCTCATGTAATAAGCCTAGTTCAAATTAAGTAGCTTCTAGTAGCTTTCATGATGTTATAGCTTTGCCCCCAATCTTTCTCTACATTTGCAAATTTTTACATTTGGATTAAATTAAAACATTCATCTAAACTTTTATTTCCTTTTAAGTGTTAATTAATATTGCTTTGTGCTCTCTGGACTATTTTCTGGCTCAAAAGATTCTCATAACCTTTTATTGATTTTATGCACTCTATAGCGTTTCCTAATGTTTTCTACTTCATAAACAGCAAAACAAGTTTATAGCACATATTATGAGTCATATATGCTTTTGAAATGCAAGGAAATCTTTCAAAACCTAATAAGTTTGTGCAATATGAAGGAATAGAAATGATATATGCAAAAAAGGGCCACTGCATTTTTCAGTTTTAGTGTAGCTTTTCTAAAAAAATATATCTCTAGATACTTCCTCTAGAGAAATTGCAAAATATCCAACTATCTGGAACCCACTCAGTCTACTGAATCATAATTGCAGAGGATAGAACTAGGTAATTTGAATTATTAAAAAATTCTTCTCATCCGATCATTCAATATGCTAATACTTGAGAAGCACTATAAGAATAAGTAGTCAGCATTAGAAGGAATAATAAATCAATAATACACAAAGTTGACTTTTCAAATAATATATTGTAATATTTTATGTCAATTCACTAACACATTTGAAAATATATCATCAAAAAGCTCATTATATGTGTTTTAGTGTATTAATAGTGGCAATAACAATTTACATTCATTAAGCTAAGTACTAAGAAAGTTGTAATTATTGTCCTCATTTATTGATAAGATTGAAGCCAAGGGGATTAAATAATTAGACAAAACATGATAAAAATGGTTACTGGCTGAGTTACAATCAAGGAATGGTCATGGTGTTAATCCCAATAAGAGTTTGTATATACATTTGTGCTTTATATTCCCCTGACTCTTTGTAGTACATTGCACCAGGAAATGTTTGTAATACAAAGCAAAAGGCACTACTTATGGAGATATTAGTACAGAGATTAGCATATCACAAATGATCAAAAAGTAGAACAAAATGAATAATAGTGTATATGTCAACAAGAAAATTGAGCAAAGCACAGTTACGTTGGGAAAAAAATAGGAACTATACAGAGAAAAGTATTACATATTGTTGAGAGCCTTACTGATATTTCCTGTGTATTTTCAACTTTCCTCTTGGAAAGTGGTAGAATTGTACTTCACTGTTCCCTTTGGAGTAAGGTGCAAATAGGATTTATTTGCATTTTGAAATGTAACTGGAAGGTATATGTGATTTATGGTGGGAAACTTTAAGAGCCAGTAAGATATTTTAGAGTTTTTTCTGCTCACTTCAATGAGCTGGAAGTGTGTATCCAGATTAATAACTGTGATAAGAGATGCCCCCCACCTCCACTCAAAATATGTTAACCACATTGAACATATGGAAATCCAGGGAATATTTTTAGCTTGTTTATTAAATTTCAAAGAGTAAGAGAAATGCATGGTTATCTAAAAAATGTAAAAGAAAAAAACTACTTTTTTTTAATTTACAATGTTGTTTTTATTTTTTATTATTTTTTATTTTTTAGTTTTTTTTAGTTTTTTATTTTTTAATTTTAAAATCTTTAATTCTTACATGCGTTCCCAAACATGAACCCACCTCCCACCTCCCTCCCCATAAAAGAAGGAAGAAATATTCATAGACAAATAATTTCATTGCTACACCTTGATTTGATACTCAAAAATAATAAAATATTATTAACTGCATCCTCAACCACATTTATTACTTGTTTTCGATAATAGCTGTTAAGATGGATATGAAGTGACATCTCATTGTGCTAATCTGTTAACTTATATTAATTTTCTATTTAAATGTACACTAGAGCACATTTGCATAAATCAGTGTTATGGAATTACTAGTATGGATTTATTACTATTTTCTGTATTTGAGTGCCTATTCCTGATGATAAAAACTATATACTGATTAGTTCACAGTAAAGATTAGATCATATATCGATAATCTTAAAAATGTGATATTTCACGTTACAGTCAATCATGGAAATAAATGAAGAGGAAAAGATACATCAGTTAGAAGCATATGTGCTAAGTTGCTTCAGTGGTGTCTGATGCTGTGCAACCTTATGGACGGTAGTCCGCCAGGCTCCTCAGTCCATGGAATTCTCCAGGAAAGAATAATGGAGTGGGTCACCATTTATTTCTCCAGGGGATCTTCCCCACCCAGCAACTGAACCCGCGTCTCTTCAGTTCAGTTCAGTCACTCAGTCGTGTCCAACTCTTTGCTACCCCATGAATCACAGCATGCCAGGCCTCCCTGTCCATCACCATCTCCCGGAGTTGACTCAAACTCATGTCCATTGAGTCGGTAATGCCATCCAGCCATCTCATCCTCTGTTGTCCCCTTCTCCTCCTGCCCCCAATCTCTCCCAGCATCAGGGTCTTTTCCAATGAGTCAGCTCTTCGCATGAGGTGGGCAAAGTATTGGAGTTTCAGCTTCAGCATCAGTCCTTCAAATGAACACCCAGGACTGATCTCCTTTAGGATGGACTGGGTGGATCTCCTTGCAGTCCAAGGGATTCTCAAGAGTCTTTTCCAACACCACAGTTCAAAAGCATCAGTTCTTTGGCGCTCAGCTTTCTTCACAGTCCAACTCTCACATCCATACATGACCACTGGAAAAACCATAGCCTTGACTAGATGGACCTTTGTTGACAAAGTAATATTTCTGCTTTTCAATATACTGTCTAGGTTGGTCATAACTTTCCTTCCAAGGAGTATGCGTCTTTTAATTTCATGGCTGCAATCACCAACTGCAGTGATTTTGGAGCCCCCCAAAATAAAGTATCCTGAATTGGCAGGTGGGTTCTTTATCACTGGTTACTGGCAAGCCCCTTAGAAATGTATGTTAACATAATATTCCATTATAACTACAGATGCATTTTTTAATCAATTTTAATGATTACTGAATAATGCCTCCACTATGGTAAATAATAATGATGCAAGCTACCAAGAATATATAAATTCTTCTATCTTGCTAGATATTTTTCTCTGTAAATATGGGGATAAAATTTTACAAATCACAACAAAGCCCAGTATGTGCATAATTTATTGTAAATAGTTGATGTTTCACAGAATAAAACAGTTTTTGTTTTCATAAATTATTCCAGTCCACAGTAACTGTGAAACAAAACTATATGAATTATGATTCATGTAATAACTGTTCTGAAAAAAAAGGGAAACACAATTTAAGAAATAATAGAGAAGACTACCCTTGGTTGAAGAAATATTTGAATCTAAAAATTATGAAAGTTTACTGAGAAAATAGCAACCTTGAAGGGAAAAAAGGAGCTATTCACCTATACATAGACTAGTAAATTGTCTGAATTCTAAGAATTTACAGGAAAGGGAACAAAATCTTTTAAGCTTCCTGACTGAAAAGTCACTTCGAAAGTAAAATATTCAAATGTATTAAACTTGTCATCTCTAACACCAGAAGTTAGAGGAAGATATGAAAAAACTCTCTACCCAGGAATCATATATCATGTTAAGATAGTATTACTTTTTAAAAGATATTTCACCTTTTCTGTGTTGGGGCTGGGAGGGGAAAGAAAAAAACTTGTAGAATGCAAGTATTCAAAGTCTACACTGATATGCAACTCACTTGCAGAAAATGCTTGACAAAGGACTCTAACACAAAATAAAATTTATGAGAAAAAAAGACATATATAAAAAAGAAAACGAAGAGGAAGTTTTGAGGTGACCTTATAACAATAATTTTAAAAAATTTATATTGTCAATACTAGCTAGGTATAGAAAAAATCTACAAACGTTTAATGCTTGTAATAATGATTAAAATGTTTAAATTTTTTTAAATGTTTTAAAATGTTTAATTTTTTAAAGTATTTAAAATGTTTAAATACTACTTACAGAAAAGCAAATAAAAAAATGGAAAGTGATGCTTCACAAAATGAATCCAAATTATTTATATGACTTTGACTAGGGTTTAACATTTATCTCATGAATTTGAATTTAACTTTCCTTTCTCTTTGGTCATGGGGATTAGTTACTAAGTGAGAATATGCCAATCTGGGAAATGAATAGCAAACTAATCAACCTGAAGAGGTTTATAAACATGTGAGGGTTTTCTTTTGTTTTGTTATGAGAAAGAATTAAAAATAGATTTTTTAAAATATATTTTTCAGTAAAAGAAACCTTTCAGAAAAAAAAAAATCATAAGGTAATATAAGTTAAAATCAAAATTACCCTCCACACCTAAACTAAGTTCCTTTGCTTTTCTATTCGGTTTCCCAGGTGGTGCATTAGTAAAGAATCTGCCTGCAAATGCAGGAGACAGAGACACAAGTTCTATCCCTGGGTCGGGAAGGTCCCCTGGAGGAGGAAATGGCAACCCACTTCAGTGTCCTTGTTTGGAAAATCCCATGGACAGAGGAGCCTCTCTGGCTACAGTCCATGGTGTTGCAAAGAGATGCACCCATCTAAGCACACATGCACATATGATTTTCTAGTATACTTGCTTCTTAAAACCGTATTTATGGAGCAGTTAGTCACAAAGCCTTTTTCTTCGTTTTCTTCACACCTTCCATTTTGGGCGTTTTATATCATATAGTTCTTATATAGGTAGGTCTTCTTCCTTCTATAGAGTTTGTCATACTCGCTCCCAGTGCCTGGTTATACTCTCAAGCACTCTGAATCATAAAACATTTTTCTTACTACCAAAGGATATTTTATTTTTATTTTTTTTAATTTTTATTTATTTATTTTTTTATTTTTTTATTTTTTCATTTATTTATTTTTAGTTTTTTATTTTTTAAATTTTAAAATCTTTAATTCTTACATGCATTCCCAAACATGAACCCCCCTCCCACCTCCCTCCCCATAACATCTTTCTGGGTCATCCCCATGCACCAGCCCCAAGCATGCTGCATCCTGCGTCAGACATAGACTGGCGATTCAATTCACATGATAGTATAAAAAAAAGGATATTTTAAAACTACCTATGTCTTTTCATTTTCCCCCAACTTCTAGTTTTTCTTTTCTTTTTTTTTTATTTTATTTTTAAAATGTTGCTTTCCTTCAGAGTTAGGAGAATTAGGAGGAGAAGAAGGAAAAGGAGAGGAAGAAGAAAGGAAAAAAGAAGGGAAAGAGGAGAATAAAAACAAAAATAAAAACTCTCAAGAATTTTGGGAACCAAATGCTTTTGAATTCCAGAATTTCAGTTTTATCTTTATTTATTTATTTACTTTTTTAAAATGTGAAAGCACTGAACCACCTGGGTAGGGTTAAGTTTTGGATAGGGTGTGCATTCGTGCTAAGTTGCTTCAGTCCTGTCGACTATTTGCTACCCTATAGACTGGGATAGGGTGGGGTCTAGGATTTTTGTTTCCTCTTCCTTCTCCATTTACCACATGCGATCAGTTATCAAAGGCTGTTCATATCAATTCCACTGTAACCACTTATTGGAAAAGAAGGTATCATCTAACACATTGTTAGCTTGTTCTTATCTCTAGGTTATTTATAGGAAAAACTTTTCTATAACCATTCATATATCTTAAATATAGATTTGATTTTCTAAAATTGTTTCCTACTTAAAATCTCCCATAAGCTTTGATAACATATGTCATAAACTGCAAAATCCTTGGCACTCCATTCTAAGATTTTCATTGAATTTCATTTTCATTGAATATCTTTGTTTTTCTTGAGGATACTAATTATTTCTTTTTTTTTTCAGGAATAATTTTTTTTTTCATTTTACTTTATTTTACTTTACAATACTGTATTGGTTTTACCATACATCAACATGAATCCACCACAGGTGTACAGGAGTTCCCAACCCTGAACCCCCCCTTCCACCTCCCTCTGTATATCATCTATCTGGGTCATCCCAGTGCACCAGCACCAAGCATCCTGTATCCTGCATCGAACCTAGACTGGCGATTCATTTCTTACATGATATTATACATGTTTCAATGCCATTTTCCCAAATCATCCCACCCTCTCCCTCTCCCACAGAGTCCAAAAGTCTATTCTATACATCTGTGTCTCTTTTGCTGTCTCGCATACAGGGTTATCATTACCATCTTTTTGAATTCCATATATATGTGTTAGTATACTGTATTGGTGTATTTCTTTCTGGCTTACTTTACTCTGTATAATCGGCTCCAGTTTTATCCACCTCTTTAGAACTGATTCAAATGTATTCTTTTTAATGGCTGAGTAATATTCCATTGTGTGTATGTACCACAGCTTTCTTATCCATTCATCCGCTGACGGACATCTAGGTTGCTTCCATGTCTTGGCTATTATAAACAGAGCTGCAATGTACATTGGGGTACACGTGTCTCTTTCAATTCTGGTTTCCTCAGTGTGTATCCCCAGCAGTGGGATTACTGGGTCATAAGGCAGTTCTATTTCAAGTTTTTAAGGAATTTGCATGCTGTTCTCCATAGTGGCTGTACTAGTTTGCATTCCCACCAACAGTGTAAGAGGGTTCAGTTTTCTCCACACCCTCTCCAGCATTTATTGCTTGTAGAATTTTGGATCGCAGACATTCTGACTGGTATGAATATTTCCTATTTTTTAAAAAATATATTTACAGCATTTCTTTACAAAATGACTGGCAGCTGCTGCTGCTAACTCACTTCAGTCATGTCTGACTCTGTGCAACCCCCATAGACAGCAGCCCACCAGGCTCTGCCATCCCTGGGATTCTCCAGTCAAGAACACTGGAGTGGGTTGCCATTTTCTTCCCCAGTTCATGAAAGGGAAAAGTGAAAGTGAAGTCTCTCATTCGTATCTGACTCTTCACAACCCCATGAACTGCAGCCTACCAGGCTTCTCCATCTATGGGAATTTCAAGGCAAAAGTACTGGAGTGGATTGCCATTGCCTTCTCCACAAAATGACTGGAATGATATATATTCTCACAGGTTTAACTCACTCAATGTGAGTTAGTATAAACCCAAGTTACTATTAAGTTTATCACATGGTTTAATATGTTGAAATAATTACAGGATTTTCCTTCCATACCATTTTCCTCTACACTATAATTTGTAACTTTAATTCATCAAAAGTGAAATAACATGTTGCGTATATAATAAAGAAAAGTACTAGTCTCCTTTTATTTTGAGGACTAATATTTTAATATCTTAAATACAAAGATAATGAGGTTGATGTCACTGCCATTTGTAAAAATATATATATATATATAAAAGAATATACTATAAAATAAATGTTTATGTCCCCTTTTTAATATTATCTACCTATCTATGGCTCAATAAAGGACAGAAATGGTATGGACCTAACAGAAGTAGAACATAATAAGAAGAGTTGGCAAGTATACACAGAAGAACTGTAGAGAAAAGAGCTTTACAACTCAGATAATCACGATGGAGTGATCACTCACCTAGAGCCAGACATCCTGGAATGTGAAGTCAAGTGGGCCTTAGAAAGCATCACTATGAGCAAAGATAGTGGAGGTGATGGAATTCCAGTTGAGCTATTTCAAATTCTGAAAGATGATGCTATGAAAGTGCTGCACTCAATATGCCAGCGAATTTGGAAAACTCAGCCATGGCCACAGGACTGGAAAAGGTCAGTTTTCATTCCAATCCCAAAGAAAGACAATGCCAAAGAATCCTCAAACTACCACACAATTGCACTAATGTCACATGCTAGTAAAGTAATGCTCAAAATTCTCCAAGCCAGGCTTCAGCAATACATGAACCGTGAACTTCCAGATGTTCAAGCTGGTTTTAGAAAAGGCAGAGGAACCAGAGACCAAATTGCCAACATTAACTGGATCATGGAAAAACGAAGAGAGTTCCAGAAAAATATCTATTTCTGTTTTATTGACTATGCCAAGGCTTTGACTGTGTGGATCACAATAAAATGTGGAAAATTCTTCAAGATATGGGAATACCAGACTACCTGACCTGTCTTGTGAGAAACCTATATGCAGGTCAGGAAGCAACAGTTAGAACTGGACAGGGAACAACAGGTTGGTTCCAAATAGAAAAAGGAGTACATCAAGGCTGTATATTGTCACCCTGCTTATTTAACTTATATACAGAGTACATCATGAGAAACACTGGGTTGGAAGAAGCACAAGGTGGAATCAACATTGCTGGGAGAAATATCAGTAACCTCGTATATGCCGGTGACACCACCCTTATGGCAGAAAGTGAAGAGAAACTAAAAACCCTCTTGATGAAAGTGAAAGAGGAGAGTGACAAAGTTGGTTTAAAACTCAACATTCAGAAAATGATGATCATGACGTCTGGATCTGTCACTTCATGGGAAATAGATGGGGAAACAGTGTCAGACTTTATTTTTATGGGCTCTAAAATCACTACAGAAGGTGATTGCAGCCATGAAATTAAAAGACGCTTACTCCTTGGAACAAAATTTATGACCAACCTAGAGAGCATATTGAAAAGCAGAGATATTCAGTTCAGTTCAATTCAGTCGGTCAGTCATGTCCGACTTTTTGCGACCCCATGAATCACAGCACGCCAGGCCTCCCTGTCCATCACCATCTCCCGGAGTTCAATCAGATTCATGTCCATCGAGTCAGTGATGCCATCTAGCCATCTCATCCTCTGTTGTCCCCTTCTCCTCCTGCCCCCAATCCTTCCCAGCATCAAAGTCTTTTCCAATGAGTCAAATCTTTGTATGAGGTGGCCAAAGTACTGGAGTTCCAGCTTTAGCATCATTCCTTCCAAAGAAATCCCAGAGTTGATTTCCTTCAGAATGAACTGGTGGGATCTCCTTGAAGTCCAAGGGACTCTCAAGAGTCTTTTCCAACACCACAGTTCAAAAGTATCACTTCTTCAATGCTCAGGTTTCTTCACAGTCCAACTCTCACATCCATACATGACCACTGGAAAAACCATAGCTTTGACTAGACAGACCTTTGTTTGCAAAGTAATATCTCTGATTTTGAATATGCTATCTAGGTTGGTCATAACTTTTCTTCCAAGGGATAAGCGTCTTTTAATTTCATGGCTGCAGTCACCATCTGCAGTAATTTTGGAGCCCATAAAAATCAAGTCTGACACTGTTTCCGCTGCTTCCCCATTTATTTCCCATGAAGTGATAGGACTGGGTGCCATGATCCTCATTTTCTGAATGTTGAACTTTAAGCCAACTTTTTCACTCTCTTCTTTCACTTTCCTCAAGAGGCTTTTTAGTTCCTCTTCACTTTCTGCCATAAGGGTGGTGTCATCTGCATGTCTGAGGTTATTGATATTTCTCCCGACAGTCTTGATTCCAGCTTGTGTTTCCTCCAGTCCAGCGTTTCCCATGATGTACTCTGCATATAAGTTAAATAAGCAGGGTGACAATGTACAGGCAGGGATATTATTTGCAAACCAAGATCCGTCTAGTAAAGGCTATGGTTTTCCCCGTAGTCATGTATGGATGTGAAAATTGGATTATAAAGAAAGCTTAAAATCAAAGAATCAGTGCTTTTGAACTCTGGTGTTTGAGAAGACTCTTGAAAGTCACTTGGACTGCAAGGAGATCCAACCAGTCCATCCTAAAGGAGATTAGTGCTGGGTGTTCATTGGAAAGACTGATGCTGAAGCTGAAACTCTATACTTTGGCCACCTCATGGGAAGATTTGACTCATTAGAAAAGACTGGTGCTCGGAGAGATTGGGGACAGGAGGAGAAGGGAACAAGAGAGGATGAGATGGCTGGATGGCATCACTGACTTGATGGACATTAGTTTGAGTGAACTTTGGCAGTTGGTAACGGACAAGGAAGCCTGGAGTGCTGTGATTCATGGGGTTGCAAAGAATCAGACATGACTGAGTTACTGAACTGAACTGAACATATCTATATACATCTATTATTTGTTGAATTTTTCCTTCACGAAAGTTGCTTTGAAGCCCTAATCTTCATTTCCTCAAAAAGTGACCTTTTTGAATGGAGGTTTATACAGAGATAGTAAGTTAAAATTAAGTTATTAAGGTGGCCTTAATGACGACCCTGTATGCAAGACAGGGAAAGAGACACAGATGTGTATAACGGACTTTTGGACTCAGAGGGAGAGGGAGAGGGTGGGATGATTTGGGAAAATGATATTCTAACATGTATACTATCATGTGAATTGAATCGCCAGTCTATGTCTGACGCAGGATGCAGCATGCTTGGGGCTGGTGCATGGGGATTACCCAGAGAGAGGTTATGGGGAGGGAGGTGGGAGGGGGGTTCATGTTTGGGAACGCATGTAAGAATTAAAGATTTTAAAATTTAAAAAATAAATAAAAATAAAAAAATTAAAATTAAAAAAAAGGTGGCCTTAATCCAATTTTATCTATAACCTTATTAAAAAAATAAAAATATGGACATAGACAGACATCATAGAGGGAGTCAACTTGAAGAGATACAGGGAGAATACCATGTAAAGGTGAACAGTTTGAGTGAAATGCCTATAAGCTAAGGAACAGAAAAGGTTACTCCTAAACCACCAGAAGCTAAGAGAGTGTCATGGAATGCATTATCCCTCACATACTTTAAAAAACCAACACTGACAACCTTTGATTTCAGAAATCAAGCCTCCATTAACTGTAAGCAAATAATGCTCTGTTATTTTAAGTCATCTAGGTTGTAGTACTTTGTTACATTAACCTCAAGAAATTAATCATCTATTTATCTATCTTCTAGCATCTCAGTTATATTCCTGCATTACAGATATAGCAGATTTATTTAGATCTAAAAGTAGGGATACAAAAAATTTGCCTGTGACCATACCTGTTGTTACATCTTCTATATGTAAGTTATCTCATGGACACTTCAGTTTTCAGCAATGATTTCCCATGACCAGGTTGCTAAATAGGACATTAAGTTGGCTATGTATTTGAGTTTCTAATTGTATGCCTCTTGTTTAACCTAATTGTTATCCCAAATAACATCCTTTTGAATTGTGCAAATGAGGATGGGTTTTCAACCCCATCCAAGCTGTTTCAGAACCAGACCTTACTATCTGTTCTTTGGGGCCTGAGATGTCAGATAATATTGTCCCTTCTGTCAAGGTATGAGGAATTATATATCCTTTGTTGCCCCTGAATCTTGATCAGAGCCATCCTGCTCTACAATAACATTTCTTAATTAAGAATTCTGTGGCTTAGAGACTGGAGGTTTCAGTTCCAGTTCAGCTCAGTTCAGTCACTCCAGTCACTCAGTCATGTCTGACTCTGCAACCCCATGGACTGCATGCAGCATGCCAGGCCTCCCTGTCCATCACAAACTCCTGGGGTTTACTCAAACTCATGTCCATTGAGTCAGTGATGTCATCCAACCATCTCAGTCATTCCCTTGTCCTCCGCCTTCAATATTTCCCAGTATCAGGGTCTTTTTTAATGAGTTGGTTCTTCACATCAGGTGGCCAAAGTATTGGAGTTTCAGCTTCAACATCAGTCCTTCCAATGAACATTAGGGACTAATCACCTTTAGGATGGACTAGTTGGATCTCTTTGAAGTCCAAGAGACTCGCAAGAGTCTTGTCCAACACCACAGTTCAAAAGCATGAATTCTTTAATTCTCAGCTTTCTTTACAGTCCAACTCTCAAATCCATACATGATCACTGGAATAACCATAGCTTTGACTAGATGGAACTTTTTTGGCAAAGTATGTCTCTGCTTTTTAATATACTATCTAGGTTAGTTATACTCTTCTTCCAAGGAGTAAGTGTCTTAATTTAGTGTCTTAATTTCATGGCTGCAGTCGCCATCTGCAGAGGTTTTGGAACCCCAAAAGAGGATATTTCAGCTACTGATTGTGTGTGTGTGTGTTTTTTTAATGAATCTAATATGTAAATTATTTTATCTATTCCTTAGTGATGTGTGCTGGGTAATAAAGTGCTTCGCAATATTTGGTTGTTAACATAAAGAATATAAATCTTGTACCCTCATATTCCAAGACAATAAGTGTCTACTCATAGGTTATTGACAAAACTAAAATGTCTCTATGGATGTGTACATATACACAAAGGCTCACACACATATACATAAGCCGAAACATTAGATTTTGAAACGAGGATAATATGGTATTTATTAGAATAATATGCGAAGAGTTGACTCATTGGAAAAGACTCTGATGCTGGGAGGGATTGGGGGCAAGAGGAGAAGGGGACGACCGAGGATGAGATGGCTGGATGGCATCACGGACTCGATGGACGTGAGTCTGAGTGAACTCCGGGGGATGGTGCTGGACAGGGAGGCCTGGCGTGCTGCGATTCCTGGGGTCGCAAATAGTCGGACACGACTGAGCGACTGAACTGAAGTGAACTGAACTGGATGGTATTTGTGGAAGTCATTATTTTCAAAAACTGTCAGTTACTGTAGATGACATTTTTTTCAAATCAAGGCATTCAGTCTCCAATAAACTCCTAAGCAATGTTCATTTTGTTCAGCATAACAAATCTGGAGGAAAACAAAAACAAAAACAAACAAGTTACTGCCGATGGTATCAATTAACAGAGAAAGTTTTCTCTTGGAATGTAAAACTGGGTAACATGAATCTGCTCAATAAATTTGTGATTGCTTCCTGATTGTTTTTATCCCTCTCACTGTAGTGTAGACCTTTGCCACCAGTATAAAATATTTACAAATCCTGGAAGTCAGAGACCAGAAAAATCATCTATATTAAGAATGTTAATATTGGTAGAAAAGTTAATGTAACATAACAGATGATCAAAATACGTGTTTTCAAAGTAGAAAGCTGCTGGGTAAAATATTCCCATTACTTCTATGTAGCAATTAGGCAAACAGAAAGAATTACTTTGATAAAGTACAGATTTCTCTCAGCACTTTACTTCAAAATGTCCAATTACCAAAAAAAATGTACTAGACTTTTGAAGAAGAATGTAAAGTAGGATATTATAATCTTCTTCATTAAAACATAACAATTCAATTATTTCTAAAAGTTCAAATTTATTCTGCCAATCTATTTCCTAGTATAGATAGGCGTACAGGTATTTTTCAAAATGGAAAATTTGTAAATATCTTAATGGATGAGTATTAATAGACAAATATATTTTCTAGTTTTATTGAGAAATAATTTGCATACATTAGTATATAACTTTAAAGTATACAGAATAATGATTTAATTTATTTATATTGTGAATTGATTACCACAATAAATTCAATGGACATCCACTTTCTCATATAGGTATGATAAAAGGAAAAAAAGAAAAAAATGTGTTTTCCTTGGGGTGAAAACTCTTAGCATTTACTCCAGTGGCAATTTTCTTATATATCATACATTAATATTATCATCGAAAAAACAAGAGAGTTCCAGAAAAACATTTATTTCTGCTGTATTGACTATGCCAAAGCCTTTGACTGTGCGGTCACAATAAACTGGAAAATTCTGAAAGGGATGGGAATACCAGACCATCTGACCTGCCTCTTGAGAAACCTATACGCAGGTCAGGAAGCAACAGAACTGGACATTGAACAACAGGCTGGTTCCAAATAGGAAAAGGAGTACATCAAGGCTGTATATTGTCACTGTGCTTATTTAACTTATATGCAGAGTACATCATGGGAAACGCTGGGCTTGAAGAAGCACAAGCTGGAATCAAGATTGCCAGGAGAAATATCAATAACCTCAGATATGCAGGAGACAACACCCTTATGGCAGAAAGTGAAGAGGAACTAAAAAGCTTCTTGATGAAAGTGAAAGTGGAGAGTGAAAAAGTTGGCTTAAAGTTCAACATTCAGAAAACAAAGATCATGGCATCTGGTCCTGTCCCTTCATGGGAAATAGATGGGGAAACAGTGGAAACAGTGTCAGACTTGATTTTGGGGGGCTCCAAAATCACTGCAGATGGTGACTGCAGCCATGAAATTAAAAGACACTTATCCCTTGGAAGAAAAGTTATGACCAACTTAGATAGCATATTCAAAAGCAGAGACATTACTTTGCCAACTAAGGTCCATCTAGTCAAGGCTATGGTTTTTCCAGTAGTCATGTATGGATGTGAGAGTTAGACTGTGAAGAAAGGTGAGCACTGAAGAAATGATGCTTTTGAACTGTGGTGTTGGAGAAGACTTTTGAGAGTCCCTTGGACTGCAAGGAGATCCAACCAGTCCATTCTGAAGGAAATCAACTCTGGGATTTCTTTGGAAGGAATGATGATAAAGCTGAAACTCCAGTACTTTGGCCACCTCATGCAAAGAGTTGACCCATTGGAAAAGACTCTGAAGCTGGGAGGGATTAGGGGCAGGAGGAGAAGGGGACGACAGAGGATGAGATGGCATGGCATCACCGACTCGATGGACGTGAGTTTGAGTGAATTCCGGGACATGGTGATGGACAGGGAGGCCTGGCGTGCTGCGATTCATAGAGTTGCAAAGAGATGGACACGACTGAGTGACAGAACTTAACTGAGTATTATCATAAAAGAGTTTTATGTTTTCACCACCTTCTTCTAGTTTACGCTTTCCCTACCCTCAGTGCCTGGTAACTAAAAATCTGAGTGTCATCTATTTTCCTATGAGTTTTTTTCATCTGTTTGTTGGTTTGTCAGAGAGATTTAAATTACCTTGTATTTTTGAATGTATAAATTTGTGTTATTTTACTTCCACTCAGTGAATTTCATTCAGCATTTCTTATAAGGCAGAGTCTGGTGGTAATGAACTCCCTCAACTTTTCTTTGTTCAGGAAAGTCTTTACTTTTTGAAGGTCACCTTTACTGGTTTTGGAATTCTTGATTGAGGTTCATTTTCATTCAAAATTTTTCAGACTGTGTCATCCCATTCTCTTCTGGCCCAAAGTTTCTGCTAAGAAATCCTCCCATAGTCTTGCAGGTTTCCTGTTTATGTATCTTCTCTTATTTTTCTTGCTGATTTTAAAATTACTTTTTGTCTTTAGAAAATTTGATTATATTGTGTCTTCCTGTGGCCCTATTTCAGCTCAAACTATTTGAGATCTTTTGGACCCTATTGATCTGGGTGTTCCTTTCTCTCCCCAGATTTGAAAAGAGTTCAGCCAGTATTGCTTTAGATATAATCTATGTTCCTTTGTCTTTTTCTTCTGAATTTCCATAAATGCAAATATTGTGGGTTTTTTTTCTAATTTTCTATAATTGCCATAGGATTTCTTCCCTCTTTTTCATTCTTTTTGCTCCTGACTATATAATTGCAAAAGTCCTGTCTTCAAGGTCATCAGTTCTTCTGCATGATCAAGGTTCTTTTGAAGCAGTACTGAATTATTCAGTTCAGTCATTGCATATTTCAAATCTAGGATACTTTTATGCTTATTATTTCTTGGACAGACTTCCTATTTTGGTCATGAATTATTTTCCTCTGTCATCCCTTCTCCTCCTTGCTTCAATCTTTCCCAGCATCAGGGTCTTTTCCAGTGAGTGACCAAAGTACTGGAGCTTCAGCTTCAGCATCAGTCCTTCCAATGAATATTCAAGGTTAATTTCCTTTAGGATTAACTGGTTTTATATCCTTGCAGTCCAAGGGACAATCAAGAGTTCTCTCCACAGTAGGTGGTCAATAATTCAGCTCCTTATCTGGGCAAAAGCAAACTCTTTTTGCAAAACTCTTCATCTGAAGACTTGAATCAGGCATATCTGCACCCTCCTGAGTTCCCTAGTCAGAATGTGCTTCTGAGCTGGTTCTGCAGATGAGTAAAGCCGCTGATGGGATTAGTACCTGGGAGTGATAAGTGAATTTGATTTGCAAAGATTGATTTGCTGGATGTTGCAAGAACCTCCTCACTTCTCCATCAAGTCAGATTCTCATTGGTGAGCCTCTGCAGATTCTCCTGTCATCTCTATGGTGTAAGGTCAAAGTAGAGTCTCCCATAAATTGACCAAGAATGTCTGGGGGAGTTGGTGATCATTCCCGGGTTCTCTTTCACCACTAGAGGAACCCTGGAGGCTCACAGGAGACCTCTCGAGTGATGTTGCATCAGTCTGGGGGGACGGGCAATATGGTAGTTGCCTCTCTTACCCTTATAATGAAATCTGTCTGTATGGGGCAGGAGGTGCTTCAGCCTCATACTTGTGTTCTCTCAGTGGTTTCTCTCAGTGATGTCTTGTTACTGAATGGTTGTAATTTTTTTTTTTTTTTTTGTGAGGGGTGGTGATGTCAGGAATAACCTCCTCAAGATATTAGTGAGGAAACTGCTAATGGATGAATCTTAATTGGTGAATGTCAGAATAAAGTCTGACAATCAAAGAATGTGCATTATGTGAGCTTCTGTCATTCATAATATTATTATTTTAAGCACCACATTAAGCAGATACCAAATACTCCTAATGCTGTTAAAAACAATACAATATTGTAAAGTAAAAATAAATAAATACACAATGTTCATCGCAGCACTGTTTATAATAGCCAGGACATGGAAACAACCTAGATGTCCATCAGCAGATGAATGGATAAGAAAGCTGTGGTACATATACACAATGGAGTATTACTCAGCCATTAAAAAGAATTCATTTCAATCAGTTCTGATGAGATGGATGAAAATGGAGCCGATTATACAGAGTGAAGTAAGCCAGAAAGAAAAACACCAATACAGTATACTAGCACATATATATGGAATTTAGGAAGATGGCAATGACGACCCTGTATGCAAGACAGGAAAAAAGACACAGATGTGTACAATGGACTTTTGGACTCAGAGGGAGAGGGAGAGGGTGGGATGATTTGGGAGAATGGCATTCTAACATGTATACTATCATGTAAGAATTGAATCGCCAGTCTATGTCTGACGCAGGATATAGTATGCTTGGGGCTGGTGCATGGGGATGACCCAGAGAGATGTTATGGGGAGGGAGGTGGGAGGGGGGTTCATGTTTGGGAACGCATGTAAGAATTAAAGATTTTAAAATTTAAAAAATAAAAAACTAAAAAAAAAAATAAATAAATAAATAAAAAGCAAAAAATAAAATAAAATAAAAAATAAATAAAATACAATAAAAATAAAGAGAAAAATAAATAAATAAAAAACAAAGTAAGACCAGTGAGTTGTACATATCAAAAATACTTCCATATATACATGCATGTTCTTAATAATTAGATGATGTCCAAATAAGCATTAAGCATCATTTCAATGTTTTAATTTTTCCCTTTTGAATTCAGCATACTATCATATATAGGCCAATTTCTGTCCACTTGCATTATCACATATTTTCAATGGATGCCTGGAGTTCTAACCATTGGACTGCTAGAGAATTCCCAGGTTGATTATTCTGAGAAAATCAAAGTATCAATATGATAACTGTTACCTGCCTTTTTGTTTTCATTTTTGTTATTTGGGCAGATGATCAAAAAGTATGAAGCCAAAAAATGAAGGAAAGAAATGATTATAGAGTTTTGTGAAAGAATTAAATGATAGTTTTAAAACTTCTATTTTTCTGCAATTTTTTATGTTAATTGCTAACTTTTAAAATTTTGTAATTAGAATTCTCATTGTATAAAAGCATGTTTATTACCTAATTTTGTCTTTGCATGTTACACTACTGTTTTTTTTTTCATAGTGGTCCCCACAAATTGTATAGCTATCAGGCCTGCAATCATGAAATTCACACTTTATAAGGACATTGTCAAAGATATGACCTCATGGAGGACTAAGTCTTTATATTCTCCAACCTGAAGGTCTATGACCTAGTCTTCCACTATATGACCACATCTAACCCACTGCCCTGTACTTTAACTTCTGTTTCTGAATTTGTTACATTCCTTCTGCCCATTACGCGATGATCAGAGGAGCTATGATTGCTCTTTTTGCTTTCATAACTATGCTCATGGCAAGCAGTTTATTCTATATCAATTTCTAGATATATCAAAATGCATTATTGTAGGGTTCAAAGATCGTGGCATCCAGTCCTAACACTTCATGGCAAATAGATGGGGAAACAATGGAAATAGTGACAGACTTTCCTTTCTTGGGCTCCTTTTCTTGCAGTAATTAAAATCACTGCAGATGTTAATTGCAGCCATGAAATTAAAATATGGTTGCTCCTTAGAAGAAAAGCTATAACAAACCTAGACAGCATATTCAAAAGAGAGACATTACTTTGCCAACAAAGGTCCATCTAGTCAAAACTATTGTTTTTCCAGTAGTCATATATGGATGTGAGAGTTGGACCATAAAGAAGGTTGAGTGCCAAAGAACTGATGTTGTTGAACTGTGTTCAACACTGATCTCCTTTGGACTACAAGGAGATCAAACCAGTCAACCCTAAAAGAAATCAGTCCTGAATAATCATTGGAAGGACTGATGCTAAAGCTGAAACTCCAATACTTTTGCCACCTGATGCAAACAACTGACTCATTAGAAAAGACCTTGATGGTCGGAAAGTTAGAAGGCAGGGGGAGAAGGTGGTGACAGAGGATGAGTTGGTTGCATGGCATCACTGACTCGATGGACATGAGTTTGAGTAAGCTCCAGAAATTGGTAATGGACAGGGAATCTTGGTGTGCTGCAGTCCATGGGGTTGCAAAGAGTTGGACACTACTGAGGGACTGAACTAAACTGAACGGAACTGAGGGCAATATAAAATATTCAATCTCGCATTAAGAGGGATAGCTTATTTTTAAGAAAACATAATATCATGGACTATCTTCTTGTATCAAACTATTGCAAATTCCTTTTATTAATTCTTTTCAAAACTACATAACAATTATATTTTTAAGGAGCCTTGAACAATGTTAACATTAAATTCTGCATAATTTTATATTTTTAAAGGTATTTATGAAGATGATATTATCAAGGATTCAAAAATATTTCTTTTTTTTTTCTCTTAAAAAATACCTTCCATAAAGTTTTATACTAATTTTTTTTGTTTGCTTAGCTGACGTCCTCATATACTGCTACTATAAATATTTCTTTTTTTTTTCTCTTAAAAAATACCTTCCATAAAGTTTTATACTAATTTTTTTTTGTTTGCTTAGCTGACGTCCTCATATACTGCTACTATTTGATACCATCAAATCCCTGGTTTCAGTAGTTTTTGGTCACTTCGATATAAACTAATATAAATATGTATTTCATTATCACTAAGAATGAAATAATATTAAGAAGCTATTAAGCTACTTTCTTGACAAGAAAAGCATTAACATTATGACAAGGTATTAATTTTTTTTAGAATACTAGTAACTGAAATTAATAAAGAAATACAAATCATTTTCACGATTTCTCATAAGTCATCGGTGTTTTATTCCGAAATATTTTATCTTGTCTCCTGTGAAAACTGATTTCCGAGTATTATGAGAATTGGATATCCATGTGTATACTATCCATGCTGTGCTGTTAAAATGACTAAGTTTCTTTCTAGCCTGACATCCTAAATAAAACTATATACACTATTAGCTGGGAAATGGTGGTTCCCTTGCAGATTGACCCAAGTTTTAAGGCTGTCTTTCACTGTGCCATATTTTTGACTTAAAATGTTTCTAATTTATGAACTTCCATGGAAGCAGGAATCTGTTGTCTTCACTTTTATAGTTTACACTTGGAGCACTATCTCATGTTTCCCACCTGAACCATTTGCAAAACCCCACCTGCTCAGTTTGAACCAGAGGGTGCATGTCACTATTGGGAGAGTTCTGTATTTATCATTTTATTATCAACTCTCTACCCAGAAATATTCTGTGAAAGCTTGATCCTTAAATCATAATTTAAAATATGACTGTATATTGGAAATGTCTCTATCACTTCTGCTGGTCAATGGAATCTGGAAGCTGCAGAAAAAGAAAATTTAACCACAGCAGTGTTTTTAAGGACTCAAGAAACATCTGATGAGGAAGTAAAATGGAGGACACAGGGAGATGATGCAAATTGCCCAGAAAACTTCTCTAAACAGATGAATGTGTTTACTCTTCCTGCCACAAAATCCCACTTGAATCCGTGAATAAATCCTGAAGAACTTCTCCTAAGCTGTTCCGAGGAAAATGTACTGTCATATGCTCCTAGCTTCATTCAAAATGAAGAAACATCCTACACAGTCCTGGGATACTCCCTGGTGCTAAGGGCTAAAAGAAATCTACATAATAAACTGTATCAGGTATTTTGTATCACAATACTTATACCAAAAGCTAAGGCCAATTAAATGGATGTCATCTAAATTAAATTGTGACAATATATGATATTATAAAGTCTAATGACAACAGTATATGTGTGCTAAGTCTCTTCAGTCGTGTTTGACTCTGTGTGACCCTGTGGACTGTGGCCCACCAGACTCCTCTGTCCATGGGATTCTCCAAGCAAGAATAACATAGTGGGTTGCCATGCCCTGCTCCAGGGGACCTTCCCAACCCAGGGATCAAACCTGATTCTCCTGCATTGCAGGTGGATTATTTACCACTAGGCCACTGGGGAAGCCCAATGACAACAGACAAAATGAAAATAATTAAATATAATCATTGCAAGTATATTTGTTGAAAATTTTTTGAAACAAAAATTGAAGAAAATTTAACCAAGTACTTAATGGAAAAACATATATATATGGGGATCAGTTTATCATTATTTGTAAGAAAGATGTCTCTGAAGAGCTGACTCAGTACATATGTTTCAGTAGTAAAATGATCAATGTATTTTTCAGTTTTCTATTTGTGGTATCAACCTTAAAAACTGTATATGTGCTTATGGGAATTAAATTATATTTTTAAAGGTATTATTTCTGAAACTTACTGAAGAAAGCCAGTGCCAAAGAAGGCTAAAACTACTGCACAGTTGCACTAATCTCACATGCTAGTAAAGTAATGCTCAAAATTCTCCAAGCCAGGCTTCAGCAATAAGAGAACTGTGATTGTCCAGGTGTTCAAGCTGGTTTTAGAAAAGGCAGAAGAACCAGAGATCAAATTGCCAACATCCGCTGGATCATCAAAAAAGCAAGAGAGTTCCAGAAACACATCTATTTCTGCTTTATTGACTATGCCAAAGCCTTTGACTGTGTAGATCACAATAAACTGTGGAAAACTCTGAAACAGATGGGAATACCAGACCACCTGACCTGCCTCTTGAGAAACCTATATGTGGGTCAGGAAGCAGCAGTTAGAACTGCACATGGAAAAACAGACTGATTTCAAATAGGAAAAGGAGTAAGTCAAGGCTGTATATTGTCACCCTGCTTATTTAACTTATATGCAGAGTACATCATGAGAAATGCTGGGCTGCAAGGAGCACAAGCTGGAATCAAGATTGCTGAGAGAAATATCAATAACCTCAGATATTCAGATAATACCACTCTGATGTCAGAAAGTGAAGAAGAAATAAAGAGCCTCCTGATGAAAGTGAAAGAGGAGAGTGAAAAAGTTGGCTTAAAGCTCAACATTCAGAAAACTAAGATCATGTCATCTGGTCCCATCACTTCATGGCAAATAGATGGAGAAACAGTGGCTGACTTTATTTTTTATGGAATGCAAAAATCACTGCAGATGGTGATTGTAGCCATGAAATTAAAAGACACCTGCTCCTTGGAAGAAAAGTTATGACCAACCTAGATAGCGTATTAAAAAGCAGAGACATTACTTTGCCAGGAAAGGTCCGACTAGTCAAGGCTATGGTTTTCCAGTGGTCGTGTATAGATGTGAGAGTTGGACTATAAAGAAAGGTGAGCACCAAAGAATTGATGCTGTTGAACTATGGTGTTAGAGAAGACTCTTGAGAGTCCCTTGGACTGCAAGGAGATCCAACCAGTCCATTGTAAAGGAGATCAGTGCTGGGTCTTTAATGGAAGTACAGATGCTGTGGCTGAAACTCCAACACTTTGACCACCTGATATGAAGAGCTGACTCATTTGAAAAGACTCTGATGCTGGAAAAGATTGAGGGCAGGAGAATAAGGTGACAACAGAGGATGAGATGGCTGGATGGCATCACCAACTCAGTGGACATGAGTTTGTGTAAACTCCAGGAGTTGATGATGGACAGGAAGGTGTGCTGCAGTTCATGGGGTTGCCAAGAGTTGGACACAACTGAGTGACTGAACTGCACTGAAGTTTTATCTTCAGTGGTATACTTCTCAAGCTAACAAATTTCTATGTGATTATAATTTGAGAAAAAAAAAGAAAACCTATTTCAAAAAACATGAGTGATTTCTTCCAGTTAAAATGTTTTGACAGAGACAATACTTGAGCAAGAGAAACTTGACTCAGAAATAATTTTTATTTCACATAAGCTAAAGAAATCCCATTGTTCTTTTCAATCTCTAGGAAAGAAGTTGATCAATATTCAAATACACACACCTCAAATACTTTACTTGACAAATATACCTGTTTCAATTACTTTGTCTAAGGTTTCTTATGTCTTTCTATAAAAAGTGGGTGTTTCTTTTCTCAAAAAAGATAGTATGGCTACCTATTTCACAGTCTAATTATATTCATTTTCACTATATAAACACAATTTGCATGTAAACAGAAATGACAAGTTCTTGGTAAAGCTAAAGAATAGGATTAAATACTACTGTGATAATAATACTGAATCCATTTTAGGTATTGTGGTTAAACTAGAATTATACAATTAAAATGGAAATAAATTGAAATTATAACATTTTATATTATCAAATTCTGTTTTTATTTGGTAGTATTGCCCATATATGATTTCAAGCATTCTAGTTTTTATCACTCAAATTTGTTTTACACATTTTTAATTAATTTATTTTTATTGAAGGATAATTGCTTTACAGAATTTTGTTGTTTTCTGTCAAACCTCAACATGAATCAGCCATAGGTATACATATTTAAAGACATGCTACTATGTTGGAAATGCAATGCAATTGTGGATTTTGAGCACAAATAAAATAACTCCTTTTATTTATTTATTTTTATGAATACTTTCTGGGAATGAATAGAAGTAAGAGTTGCAAAACAATGTGAATGTACTTAATGCCACTGAATGGTACACTTAAAATTATTAAAATAATAAATCTAGTTATCTGTAGTTTAACACAATAAAGAGCAACACTTTATCTACTATGAGAATGAAACAAGTAGCTTAATGATTAAAATGTGAGCTCTGATACCAGATTTCTGCTGCTGTTGCTGCTAAGTCGCTTCAGTCGTGTCCAACTCTGTGCAACCCCATAGACGGCAGCCCACCAGTCTCCCCTGTCCCTGGGATTCTCCAGGCAAGAACACTGGAGTAGGCTGCCATTTCCTTCTCCAATGTATAAAAGTGAAAAGTGAAAGTGAAGTCGCTCAGTCATGTCTGACTCTTCACAACCCAATGGACTGCAGCCCACCAGGCTCCTCTGTCCCTGGAATTTTCCAGGCAAGAGTGCTGGAGTGGGGTGCCATTTAAATCCTTGCTTCACAGTTGACTGTCTAATAAAATCAGTCAAGTTACTTAATCTTTCTGACATTTTTTTTTTCAATTCTGGAGGGATCTTTATGTGAATATCTAATTCAGTTTGAGAATAAAAATGTTCTTAGTTCATAGTAAGGACCACATATGGAACAATTCAAAACCCTAACTTGCAACTCTAATTTCTATAATACAGACTTTGTTATGGAGAAGGCAAAGACACTCCACTCCAGTACTCTTGCCTGGAAAATCCCATGGACGGAGGAGCCTGGTAGTCTACAGTCCATGGGGTCGCTAAGAGTCGGACACGACTGAGTGACTTCACTTTCACTTTTCACTTTCATGCATTGGAGAAGGAAACGGCAGCCCACTCCAGTGTTCTTGCCTGGAGAATCCCAGAGACGGAGGAGCCTGGTGGGCTGCCGTCTGTGGGGTCGCACAGAGTCTGACACGACTAAAGCGACTTAGCAGCAGTAGCAGCAGCAGACTTTGTTAATTAACTCTATAACTTGAAAATATACTCTGTAGCTTTTATTTTTATTTTGCAGTAATTAATCATTTTTATGAGCATCAGTAACAGCTGTAACCTTCCAGGGATGGTCTAAGGATTACCTACTCCTCACAGAGACCCATTACACAGTAATAAAATTAGAAGAGGTCCTGGATTATAGAAAGTCTCTTAGCAATGCTATCTTGTGTCAAAAACGTATTAAAAACACACAGATATGAAATACTCAATATATCATGGCTCTAGTTCCTGGATTATTAATCTTAAAGATTACATACACACAGCAACAACACTTAAGTCCCACAGGTATGTTAAAATGTATTTGTATATACTTTTGTTCCCTGATATGCCCATAGAAGTCAGTAAGACCATTGTTCTCTCTTTATGTTTAATGGTAACATGTTGTAGAACTGCACTAGAAGACTGTCATATAAAGTATGCTCTACAGTACTCATGTCTACCAATTTCAATAACAGTCTTCTGAAGAATCATCTGTAAAAAACATGAATACTAAACTTTTTGTACATTTTTACACTTTGTTTATGATATCCATTTTGCTGCTATAAGGAACATACCCATTAGTCAATAATTAAGAACAAATAATATCATGTTTGACAATACCACATTTTGAAAACTGCAAATAAAATTAAGTATTAACTCATAATATGTATATATAAAGTATGAATTATTACACAATGTATAATTTTATGATGATTGGTAAATTTGAAAGCAAAACAAAATTATTGTGATTTAAATAAGTTGTGATATCACTTTAAATAATAAAAAATGAATACATTGGACTATGTTGCAAATATATTTTCAATATTGATAAACTATTTCTATATGAATGTTATTGTTTCAAGTTTGCCTTTTTATGTTTTGTTTTATTTCATTTTGTAAAATTCCCTAAATTTAAAAGAATATTTAATCCTTAAAAATCTACACTTAGAAAAATAGATTTTATATAATAAATAATTATACACGTGTATACATTTGTGTGTACATGCATATGTACACAATTATATACTTATAGAGGAGATTCTTTCTGGTGGCTCACTTATAAAGAATCTGCTTGCTAATGTGGGAGATGCAGGTTCTATCCCCAGGTCAGGAAGATCCCCTGAAGAATGAAACGTCAACCCACTCTAGCATTTTTGCCTGGGGAGTCGCATGGACAGAGAAGCCTGGTAGACCTCAGTCCTTGAGGCTGGAAAAGAATCAAGTAAGAGTTAGTGACTAAACAACAACAAATACCTATATAGTCAAATCCTGATATTTGCAGTAGTTATGTTCTATAATATCAACATAAACAATGATTTAGCATATACTGAATCTCTGTTTCTAGGGAAAATACAAATTTTGACATCTGATCTCAACATTTTTATCAATTCATCAATACACAGTCTTATTTAATGTGTGTTTCTGTTTAAAGACATCATATATTGTTCATTCAGTAACAGAGCAGATGACAGCACTTTAATTTATGCCTGAGTGAAACATCAAATACATATATTTTCTTATTAAGGCTAATCACATCCTCCTTGTGTTTAAGAGCACACTATACAACACTTCAGAACTATTCACAGTGTCCATTTTAAATTGTGGAATTATTAACAACAACAAGAAAACTCATGAAAATAAAAATAAAAGTAGCACTACATAGACCAATAAACGATGAAGCGGGTATTTGTATGAAGTTTGAAACAAGAGCAGAGCATTGCCTTAACTAGGAACACTTATGCCCATGAATGATTCAAAGTTTTCACCTCACTACCTGTGTCCACAAATGAATGAACATGAAAGTAACACAAATATTTTGGAGCTACAAATAAGTATATTTTTGTGATAAATTGTGATAAAATTGTGATAAAAATCACAATTAGGAAATCTGCAAAATGATAAGCATAGACTACACTCACACACATACAGACGTGTATGTGTGTGGCAGGCGAGGGTCTGTGTGTATGCAGAAATCTTGTATCACGTGGCTAAGACAATTTGACACAGTTATCAATATGCAATGCTATAGTACATTTTGGAGAAAATATAATACACTTCTATAACTACTATATTTTTTTGCTAGAGCTAATGTCATCAGTGACATAAAAGGTTAGAGGAATTTAAGATTTTTTTCAACTACCAAGTCTCCAGACATTTAGTAACCAAGAAAAATTCTTGGCTTTATGTTTCTATAATTCATTTTAATTGCTTTTTTCTAAAGTTTTATTTTAAAAGACTAGTCTTATTAATATTTATGCTGCCAGGTGGAAAACTTTGAATAGGAGGTCATTTAGTTTAACATTCATTTCATTTCCCACAAATGGAAGACTCACCACTTAGTGAAAAAGAAGTTTTGATATCTAGTGTCAGGTACACCTGAAAGGGAAGAAATCTCAAAATAAATTTAAGAATACACTCTGGGAACGTTTATCATTTTTAGTAACAAAAATAATACAATTCATCTTGACCTGTTAGCTAACAAAATTAATAAACATCATTGATTACCAGGACCCAACCTAATTTCAGTGTCTCACTTGTCTTTTCATTAACACATTTAACTGTGTGAAGAAAAAATATATGTCTAATAAACAACACTTCAATAATTGCAAAACACTTGCCTCATATAAGCATGTCTAATGTAAAACTTAATAAGGAAAATTGTTAGAAAATTTCTTGGCAAGAATTCTAATTACATTAAAGCATGCAGCTATTAAAACAAATGTGGAAATATGAGACAATTATTTGTATGCTTCCACATAAAATATGCAGATACATTAGCAAATAATCTGAATAAGTCTAACGTACTGTTTTTGAAAATAGGTTATATTAATACACAAAGGGTAAAAACACTTTGACATATCTGAATAATAACTCAACATTAACTAGGACAGCTAAATATTAATATACTGAATAAATAATTCAGATCAGGAGACAAGAATCAGAATGTACATTTGATCTTACCTGTGCATCACTTTTTTGGTGTGCATCACTTTTAAGCATATAACTTTTTAATTAGAAATATCATATATATTTATAATTAGATATAGACATTGGTAAAAAGGAGATATAAATAAATTGTAGAAAGAATAAAAGTTTTTACTTTTATTAAAAGTAAAATAGTAAAAAGTCTAATACATTAACTTAGTGATAGTGAAACCCTATGACTAGTAAACAAAGCAAAACTAAACAAAACAAATTCATGTAGAGTGAAGTTTACTGCAATTCAAGTTCCATACCCAAGTTTAATGTCATAACATTTTTTACTCACATAGAATTAAAACACCCATGTTTGCTTCTAGTAATCTAGTATTCATGAAAAAACTTTTATTTTATACACACACACACACACACACACACACACACGAAAAGTATTTGTTGTTTCACAGTACATCTTTCATTTATAGCCTTTTTTGGTAAGAAGCCACTATATCAAGCAGTTTGACAACTGATTTCATGCACTGGTCATGGTAAAATCAGCACATTTCACAGTTTTGTGGTTTAGTCACTAAGTCGTGTCCGACTCTTGCAGCCCTACGGACAGTAGCCTGCCAGGTTCCTCTGTCCATGGGATTCTCCAGGCAAGAATACTGGAGTGGGTTGCCATTTCCTTCTCCAGGGGATCTTTCCAACTTAGGAATTGAACCCTGGTCTCCTGCATTGCCGGCTGATTCTTTACCAACTGAGCTACAAGGAAAGCCCAGTTTGGTATGAATTAATGAAAACAGCTGCAAAAATGCAAATAATGTCAAATGCCTTTTAGATGTTCCTAATGAACAAAATGAATAAAAATTAAAGTGTACCTAAATGTGAACTTGACATTTGTTTCTTATTTCACAAGGTCATATGGAACTACAGTAAGTATGTTTCAATCAATTATTTGACCATACACTAAATTTTTGAATACTGTTTTTCTGATATAAACAGATTATTCTTGATTTTTTTCTTATATTTATGCTTTCTAAAAATGATATGCATTCGTTGGTTTTCATTTTGTTTCAGTACATTTAGTACAAACTTTCTTTGGCATTATGCATCTATTTCCATTCTTTAAAACACAAAGCAATTTTGAAAATAAAAAAATTGAAAACAATAAAAATGCTTGTTAATGCATATTTACAGGCACAGTAATTACAAAACAAAGGACATGACTTTAATAAATAAGCAAATGAACACATAAAATATTTGTTCTGCTAAGTAATTAACAATGGAACCCATAAAACAGAGTAGCTGGTTCAAATTCAGGTATAAAAAGGAAAGAAGTACTGATAGCTACATCAGAAGATGAACCAAGAAAATACTGTGCTAAGTGAAAGAAGTGAGTTTAAAAAATAGACATACTTTATGACTTGTTTCATTTGAAATGTCTAGAATAGGTAAATCTATAGGGAAATAATGTAGACTCTGTCTAGGACTGGGGGAATGACAGATGGAATGTATAGTTAAAATGTTAAAGTGTACAGTGTTTCTATTGGGGATAAAAAAAAACATTTTAAAATTGTTTGCAATGATTGTAAAACTCTCTGGATTTGCTGTAAAACATCGAGTTATATAATTTAAGTGACTGATTTCAATGTACAAGAATTACATCTCAAAAAAGTTTTTATTTAATAAATGACTCTAATGTACAGAGTTTTAAATAGTCTGCAAAAAGGAATGCTAAAATGAATTTGCTAGTAAATAAAACTGAAGGGCAACACATTTTAGTCTCTGGGATTCATTTTTCAACTCAAAAGAAATTTACAAATTTATATGTATTTTGAAAGTGTGTGGGCTCTAGTTAAACAATAAAAAGCAAATTCAAATGTAGGTATTTTTTTTGAACTCAGGAATCATGAAGTAGACTTATTAATCAGTTTCTCAGCAAGATATGTAAGAGCCTCCTTATACTATATACCTAAGTTTTCAATAACAACTTTTCCTTAAAAACTGTAAAAGAAAATTTGTCAACCATAGATACCAGTAAAAAAAAAATGTTATGTAGAAGTAAATTTCTTGTATTACTTCTAGTTATACTTCTGCACATTTCTGGCTTTTTATTTCAAAGTTTGGGAATTTTTTTTCTTAACTGCTTCTTTGCCCCTTTGTAACTACATATAATCTTGAAAGATTGTTCTTGGTTATGTACATACACACTCACTCCACTGGTCTCATTTCAGTTTGTACATGATCATTTACACAGGTGCAAAAAAAGTGATGGACTTCCCTGGTGGCTCAGACGGTAAAAGCGTCTGCTTACAATTCGGGAGACCTGGGTTCAATCCCTGGGTTGGGAAGATCCCCTGGAGAAGGAAATGGCAACCCACTCCAGTATTCTTGCCTGGAAAATCCCATGGACAGAGGAGCCTGGCAGGCTGCAGTCCATGAGGTGGCAAAGAGTCGGACACGACTGAGCAACTTCACTTCACTTCAACAATAAGTGATAAATAACACATAAAGACTGTTAAACACAACAAGCTGAACATAATAAAAGCGTTCACTTAGGTACAGAAATTTTTATAAGGAATCTGATTGGACATTTAAAAGACTTGTAGGATGTTTTTCTATCCTGATGCTTATAATCAAACAAGAATCTCTCTATTCACAGATTCTGCAGCCATATTAATACATAAAGAGAGTTGAGGGAATCTCTTCCTCAGGTTGCAGACACCATTTTATTTGGCAAATGCACAAATATTGCCTGAAGCTTATAGGAGAGCTTTCAGGCAAATTATCAAATAAAGAATTCATCTGTTGAATAATACAACTAAAAAATAATGATTAGTTTATTATAGAAACCAACACTATCACAATGTGAATGAAAGAAAAATTCTCTTTTGGGGTATAATAAAAATATTTCACAAGGACTTGATCAATATTTTTCCTAAAAAATAATACACAACTAAAAGCATTCACAAGGACAAATTACCAAGCTTTTAAAATTTAATTTATATTATAAATAAGTCCATTAAAAGTATATAAATTCTGTAACTATTTTAACACATTCCATTTCTTTTCAACTTCAAATATTATAAATTCAGAGCAACAAATCTGCCTCCTCCAAGTGGTTTACATTTTGCTATGGATGCTTTAGTATTATTTGTCACTACTTTTTTTATATTATGGAGGAAATGGCATTTAATTTTAGGTGAAGACTATTGTCGTGTTTGTTGAAAAGCAAAACACATCCTATTAACATAGATACACACAGTATTTACCTATTGTATTGTTCACTGTATCTCCTCAACCATGAATACTAATTATAACGCAATACTAATTACAGCACATTCAATTTTCAAAGTAGTGCTGAAATGAATTTGCTTACTTTTACAAAACTGATTAACATCTTTCATGGGACTGACATCAGGCTTTGGAGAGAGGGGTATTTGGTTATCATTTTTGTCAAAGAAAAAGCCAAAAACTAATATTTGGGTGATAATCAAATACTACATCACAAAGTCAAACAGTTCAGTTCAGTTCAGTTCAGTTGCTCAGTCGTGTCCAACTCTTTGCGACCCCATGAATCAAGCACGCCAGGCCTCCCTGTTCATCACCATCTCCAGGAGTTCACTCAGACTCACATTCATCGAGTCCATGATGCCATCCAGCCATCTCATCCTCTGTCGTTCCCTTCTCCTCCTGCCCCCAATCCCTCCCAGCATCAGAGTCTTTTCCAATGAATCAACTGTTCTTATGAGGTGGCCAAAGAACTGGAGTTTCAGCTTTAGCATCATTCCTTCCAAAGAAATCCCAGGGCTGATCTCCTTCAGAATGGACTGGTTGGATCTCCTTGCAGTCCAAGGGACTCTCAAGAGTCTTCTCCAACACCACAGTTCAAAAGCATCAATTCTTCAGCGCTCAGCCTTCTTCACAGTCCAGCTCTCACATCCATACATGACTATTGGAAAAACCATAGCCTTGACTAGACGGACCTTAGTCGGCAAAGTAATGTCTCTGCTTTTGAACATACTATCTAGGTTGGTCATAACTTTCCTTCCAAGGAGTAAGTGTCTTTTAATTTCATGGCTGCAGTCACCATCTGCAGTGATTTTGGAGCCCCCAAAAATCAAGTCTGACACTGTTTCCACTGTTTCCCCATCTATTTCCCATGAAGGGATGGGACCGGATGCCATGATCTTCATTTTCTGAATGTTGAACTTTAAGCCAACTTTTTCACGCTCCTCTTTCACTTTCATCAAGAGGCTTTTTAGTTCCTCTTACCTTTCTGCCATAAGGGTGGTGTCATCTGCATATCTGAGGTTATTGATATTTCTCCCAGCAATCTTGATTCCAGCTTGTGCTCCTTGCAGCCCAGCATTTCTCATGATGTACTCTGTATATAAGTTAAATAAGCAGGGTGACAATATACAGCCTTGACGTACTCCTTTTCCTATTTGGAACCAGCCAATTTTACATGTCTAGTTTTAACTGTTGCTACCTGACCTGCATACAGATTTCTCAAGGGGCAGGTCAGGTGGTCTGGTATTCCCGTCTCTTTCAGAATTTTCCACAGTTTTTTGTGATCCACACAGTCAAAGGCTTTGGCAAAGTCAATAAAACAGAAATAGATGTTTTTCTGAAACTCTCTTACTTTTTCCATGATCCAGTGGATGTTGGCTATTTGATATCTGGTTCCTCTGCCTTTTCTAAAATCAGCTTGAACATCAGGGAGTTCACGGTTCACATATTGCTGAAGCCTGACTTGGAGAATTTTGAGCATTACTTTACTAGCGTGTGAGATGAGTGCAATTGTGCAGTAGTTTGAGCATGCTTTAGCATTGCCTATCTTTGGGGTTGGAATGAAAACTGAGCTTTTCCAGTCCTGTGGCCACTGCTGAGTTTTCCAAATTTGCTGGCATATTGAGTGCAGCACTTTCACTGCATCATCTTTCAGTATTTGAAATAGCTCCACTGGAATTCCCTCACCTCCGCTAGCTTTGTTCATAGTGATGCTATCTAAGGCCCACTTAACTTCACTTTCCAAGATGTCTGGCTCTATATTAGTGACCACATCATCATGATTATCTAGGTCGTGAAGATCCATTTTGTATAGTTTTTCGTGTATCCTTGCCACCTCTTCTTCATATCTTCTGCTTCTGTCAAGTCCATACCATTTCTGTCCTTTATCAAGGAAGATGGTAGGTGTTGTAAGAGGGCATCAGAGGGTAGACACACTGAAACCATACTCACGGAAAACTAGTCAATCTAATCACACTAGGACCACAGCCTTGTCTAACTCAATGAAACCAAGCCATGGCTGCAGGGCCACCCAAGACGGGCGGGACATGGTGGAGAGGTCTGACAGAGCCTGGTCGACTGGAGAAGGGAATATCAAACCACTTCAGTATTCTTGCCTTGAGAACCCCACGAACAGTATGAAAAGGCAAAATGATAGGATACCAAAAGAGGAACTCCCCAGGTCATTAGGTGCACAACATGCTACTGGCGATCAGTGGAGAAATAATCCAGAAAGAATGAAGGGATGGAGCCAAAGCAAAAACAGTACCCACTTGTGGATGTGACTGGTGATAGAAACAAGATCTGATGCTGTAAAGAGCAATATTGCATAGGAACCTGGAATGTCAGGTCCATGAATCAAAGCAAATTGGAAGTGGTCAAACAAGAGATGGCAAGGATGAATGTCTACATTCTGGGAATCAGAGAACTAAAATGGACTGGAATGGGTGAATTTAACTCAGATGACCATTATATCTACTACTGCGGGCAGGAATCCTTCAGAAGAAATGGAGTAACCATCATGGTCAGCAAAAGAGTCCCAAAAGCAGTGCTTGCATACAATCTCAAAAATGACAGAATGATCTCTGTTCGTCTCCAAGGCAAACCATTCAATATCACTGTTATCCAAGTCTATGCCCCAATCAATAACGCTGAAGAAACTGAAGTTTAATGGTTTTATGAAGAGCTACAAAACCTTTTAGAACTAACACCCCAAAAAGATGTCCCTTTCATTATAGGGGACTGGAATGCAAAAGTAGGAAGTCAAGAAACACCTGGAGTAACAGGCAAATTTGGCCTTGGAATGCCGAATGAAGCAGGGCAAAGACTAATAGAGTTTTGCCAAGAAAATGCACTGGTCATAGCAAACACCCTCTTCCAACAACACAAGAGAAGACTCTACACATGGACATCACCAGATGGTCAACACCGAAATCAGATTGATTATATTCTTTGCAGCCAAAGATGGAGAAGCTCTACACAGTCATCAAAAAGAAGACCAGGAGCTGACTGTGGCTCAGATCATGTACGCCTTATTGTCAAATTCAGACTTAAATTGAAGAAAGTAGGGAAAACCACTAGACCATTCAGGTATGACCTAAATCAAATCCCTTATGATTATGCAGCGGAAGTGAGAAATAGATTTAAGGACCTAGTTCTGATAGATAGAGTACCTGATGAACTATGGACTGAGGTTCCTGAAATTGTACAGGAGACAGGGATCAAGACCATCCCCATTGAAAAGAAATGCAAAAAAGCAAAATGGCTCTCTGGGGAGGCCTTACAAATAGCTCTGAAAAGAAGAGAGGTGAAAAGCAAAGGAGAAAAGAAAGATATAAGCATCTGAATGCAGAGTTTCAAAGAATAGCAAGAAGAGATAAGAAAGCCTTCTTCAGTGATCAATGCAAAGAAATAGAGGAAAACAACAAAATAGGAAAGACTAGAGATCTCTTCAAGAAAATTAGGGAGAACAAGGGAACGTTTCATGCAAAGTTGGGCTCGATAAAGGACAAAGTCAAACAGAGACAAATATCCCTATAGGCTTAAATATTCTTTAGGAAATTTTATTAAATTAGGGATGTGTGTATTCATCTTGATTTCTAAGTTTGAATAATTAAAAGTTATAAAATAAAAATACTTTAATCAAAGGATAGGTGATATATACAATTAAAATTTTATACCATTGCTGGATCGAATATTTCTTGACACATCCCATAATAGTCTTCTTATTTAAAAGAAGGAAGTTTGAAAGATATAAGGAGGAAAGTAATTGTAAGAATATCACTGCAAATTAATTAAGAACAGTCAAAATTTAGATCAGTTCTGAAGATTCTTATATTCATGATCCTGTCGAGTGATTTTCAGATAAAGGAAGTTCAGTTCAGTTCCCTACTCCAGTATTCTTGCCTAGAGAATCCTGTGGACAGAGGAGCCTAGTGGGCTGCCGTCTATCTGGTCTCACAGAGTCGGACACGACTGAAGTGACTTAGCAGTGGCAGCAGCAGCAGTTCAGTTCAGTGCCTCAGTCACATCCAACTCTTTGTGACCCCATGGACTGCAGCATTCCAGGCCTCCCTGTCTATCACCAACTCCCGGAGCTTACTCAAACCCATGTCCATTGAGTCAGTGATAACATCCAACCATCTCATCCTCTGTCATCCCCTTCTTCTCTTGCCTTCAATCTTTCCCAGCATCAGGGGCTCTTCTGATGAGTCTCTGATCTACATTTTGACTATTATCAATAAATTTACAGTACCATTTTTATAATTATTGTTTTCTTTATATCTTTCACAATTTTCCTTCTTTTAAATAAGAAGACTATTATGGGATTTGTCAAGAAATATTCGATCCAGAAATGGTATAAAAATTTAATTGTATATATCACCTATCTTTTGATTAGATTAGATGAATGTTTTTTATTTTATAACTTTATGAAAATTATTCAAACTTAGGAATCAAGTTGAATATACACATCCCTCATGTAATAAACCATCCTAAAAAATATTTAAGCCTATAGGGATATTTGTCTCTGTTTGACTCTGTGATGTATTATTTAATTGTCACCCAAATCTTGCTTTTTTTTTTAAAGGAAGAGAAAAGAAAAAGTGCCAAGAAAAAAAAAATTAAAATGAGTAATCCATTTCATGTCCTGTCACATATGAAACTGAATGATAAAACAAATTTCATTGGAAAGGACTGCAGCACTACTGTACGGCATACCGTTTCAGTTGGGTGGCACAGGTAAAGGGAAGACTCACAAAGAAAACAAGATGAGAATAGAGAGGTATTTGGGAATCATCTTGCACTAAAAAGATAGAAAGGTGAGGTAGGAAAGCTGAGTTTTGATGCTTTCATGGAGGTAGAATGGATGGTGCAATATGTGGTTTTTAATGTTCTCTTCCCAATCAAGTTAATGATATTGGGAATGAGCATATTCTTCCATGTGAGATCAATTTATGTTTAATCCATGAAGAAATTATATCTAACAGTAGAAAAAGAGTGATGCTTTCACAAATTGTCCGTTTTGGGGGACAATTTCTTTGGACTAGTTCCATAATAAATTCATTTTAAAACACTTTTTTATAACCACAAAGCTTTCGAGTAGTATAAATTTTCTCACCTGTAAAATAAAATTATTTCTAAATTGACTTCAGGTATTACGAATTTTATTTCTTGTAAATTTAGTTTAGTTAAATTAAATGACATGGCCACAGAGAAAGGGTAGAAAACAGTGTCTTTATTTCTGAGCAAAAGGGCCTTGTGAAGCTGGAATTAGTCTATGTAGAAGTGGAATATTTTTTTTCCTTTGTCTATTTAGATCATTGAATTTATATGAAGGCATTGATTTTATTATTGTTGATAAACTGAAAAACATAATCTAAGTTTCCTAGAGCTATAGTTACCTTTATATCATTGACTTTTTAAATTATCCTGACAAATTAAATATTTTAAAATATGTCAGTTGTGTGGCTTTAACTGTGATTTCCTTATGAAATATAAGGGAATTTAAACTTAAATTTTTCACAGGATATGTAGTGAGTTTACCTAATTTCTAAGATAATCATGATTTCAATATATATCACTTTGCTTAGATTACTAAGCAATATTTTTAACAGCTTATGGTGAACAATGTCAGATACATGATCTCCAGAGAAGAAGATTTAACTTCGGGATCAGGGACCAGGTTTGATCACTCAAGAGCTTTTGTATAGCAGAGTTTTATTAAAGTATTAAAAGAGACAGAGAAAGCTTCTGATATAGACATCAAAAAGAGAACGGAGAGTGCCCCCTCCCCTAATATTAGCAAGCTGTTTTATATCTGTTAGAAAGCTATTAATTAGATAAGAGAGACACCTCAAGGCTGAGGGAGTTTCACCAGGCCCCTCTCCCACAGTATGCATATTTGAGATAGGACGGCACGAGATGTGTCATCCCCCAGCCGTAAAACAACTGATATGATTACTGGTTTGTTGAGCTATTATCAGCCCAAGATTTGAGAAAACCAAAAATGTTAGTTTTAGGTAGAGCCATTTTAAAGAAAGGCAAATTCCAAAGTAAATACATAGTTTCATTAATAGCTTAAAAGAAATGTTTCCATGGAGAGTTTGTTTCCTCTTGATGCTTAAGGAAGAGATTAAAAAAAAAAAAAAAAAAAGTCTGACACTTGCAGCCTGTTTCCTGTTTGGAGACCCCTGACCTTCCTGCCTGTTACCCTCACACTTTTTAAAAAATTTGAATAAAGATAAATAAAAAGAGAAATAATAGGCTGAAGAAAAACAGTCAATGCAGATTTCATGTCAAATATATTAATATGTTAACACATTTTTCCCCCTTAAGTATTCTGGTAAAATATGAACAGACTTGCCAACACCAGCAGTCCTATTTTACCAGTTTCACTTACAAAGAGCATATTCTCATATATCTCATATTCTCATCCATTAAGACAAAATTAAATGATTCCAATTTCAATGGGATTAATTTTCACATGAGGTTTGCTGGTTTTATAAGGCTATCCCATTGTTGTTCAATGTAGAATGGAAAATACCATACCATAGCAAGTGTGTACAGGTTCAGGGATTAAAAAACAACAACGACAACAACAACAACAAAAAACTTACTTTGTCCCTGTAGTTAACCTTTGGCATCCCAGGTAGTCCTTGTGGTAAAGAATCTGCCTGCCAAGCAGGAGATGTGAGTTTGAGCCCTGGGTCAGGAAGATCCCCTGGAGCAGGAAATGGCAAGCCACTCCAGTATTCTTTGCTAGAAAATTCCATGGACAGAGGAATCTGGTTGGCTACAGTCCATGGGGTTGCAAAGAGTCAGAGACAGCTGAGTATATGAGCACAGACACACATATGCAGTTGCCTTTGCCACAAATAAAATGTGGTCCAGTCCTTGCCCTTGTCCAAGCAATCAGATTACCTACACTTCTTGTTTAGATGTGAAAGGATTTGTTAGATGTGAAAGGATTTGTAATTCCTGGAATTATTCCCTCCAACAATATTTTGTCCTGTTATTAGCATTGTTATTTTCTTAATAGGTGGGAAAATTGATCCAAATCTGACTGATTTCTCTAATACCAAATGTTAAGTCTCTATCTAATCTATTCATGTTAGATCAATTCTTGGATGTTCAGTCACATTACAGACTGGTTCAGCTGGTAAAGAAACTGCCTGCAATGCTGGAGACCTGAGTTTGATCCCTGGGTTAGGGAGATCCCCTGGAGAAGGGAAACACTACCCCTCCAGTATTTTAGCCTAGAGAATTCCATGGACTGTATGTGTTAGTTGTTTAGTCGTGTTCGATTCTGCAAACCCATGGACTGTAGCCTGCCAGGCTTCTCTGTTCACGGAATTCTCCAGGCAAGAATACTGGAGTGGATTGCCATTCACATATGATCAATACACGTTTGCATTTCAGTCTCGCTAACAATTAGAAAAATTCAAAACAAAATAATTATCAGATAAATTTTTATAAACATGTAATTTGTAAAAATCAAAAAGGCATATGTTAGTCTCCTACTGCTTCTGTTTAAAAAATTACCACAAATTTAATGGCTTAAACAATATATATATATATATATATATATATATATATATATATATATATATTTATTACTTTACAGTTCCGAAGATCAGAAGTTATGAAGTGGGTCTCACAGAGATGAATTAAAATGGTGCAGGGTTACATTTCTGTCTGGAGGTGCTAGAAGATAATTATTTTTTTTTTCCTTTACGGCTTCTAGAAGTTCCCTCCATCCCTCAGTTCATGACTGCCTTCCATCTTCAAGGACAGCATTGTTCCGTTAGGTCTGTCTTATATCCCATCACTCCCACTCTGACTCTCTTGCCTACTATTTCCACAGGCAAAAGGCCCTTGTGATTACATTTGAATTGCAGATAATTGAAGATATGTTGTAGATAATTCAGGATAATCTTCTATGTTAAAGTCACCCGATTAACCTTTTTAATTCTGTCTTCAACTGTATGTTTCCCCTTTGGCAGGAAGTATGACACATGATCAAAATTGTGTGATAACATGTACCTGATTATCTTAATAGCTAAATGATATAAAAAATTTATTACTCTCTCAAAAATATATTCACTGTAGTTCTCAGAAAAGAGTTTGTAAAGACATACATTTGTAAATCAGATGCCTCAACTGCACCTCTAGTTTACACTTAAAATAAATGATTGCATATATACTAAGGGAGCCATGAAATAGCTCATGAGAGCAAAACTTGGACTAGAACAACTCATCAAACCATAGGTTACTCACATAATGAATATTTATCTCATCCAAATAATTAAAATGTGATTATTCATTTAATGTGTATTACATTTCAACTAAAATGAATGAACTATATAACCCCTAAATAGTCAAAAGAAAGTTCTTAGGAAGTCTGTTGTTTTGCACATAATATCAGACTTAATCTTACCACGGGAAAACAATCTTAATCACTTCCTTTAACAGGAAAAGCATGTTGATAAAAGAAAAAAATAACAGTAATTCACATTAATAAATTTTAAGACAAAATTTGATTATCACTTTTGCTAGAAGCCTTTCAGGAACCATCCCTAGGTAACTTGCGTTTGCCAACTAACTACATCTTTTATGGGCTTCCGTGGGCTTCCTTTGTGGCTCAGCTGGAAAAGAATCCACCTGCGATATGGGAGACCTGGGTTCGATCCCTGGGTTGGGAAAATCCCCTGGAGAAAGGAACGGCTACCCACTCCAGTATTCTGGCCTGGAGAATTCCATGGACTGTATAGTCCATGGGGTCACAAAAAGTTGGACACAACTGGATGACTTTCACATTCACACTGGTGGCTCAGATGGTTAAGAATCTGCCTGCAATGCAGGAGACCAGGGTTCAATCCCTGAGCTGAGAAGATTCCCTAGAGAAGAGAATGGTAACCCACTGCAGTATTCTTGTCTGGAAAATTCCATGGACAGAGGAGCCAGCAAGCTACAGTCCATGGGGTTGCAATAAGTCAGACACAACTGAGCAACCAACACTTTCACTTTATATCTTTTATTAAACACATTCCATTTCATTATATATATATATATATATATATATATATTTTAGTGAAAAAATATTTTTTTTACTGATTTTTTATCTAAACACAGAGATCCTGAAGGTATCTAACTTACCTTAGGCTCCTCTTCATTTCTGGCTTTTAGATAACAAGTTGGCAGATTTATTCCATAAAGGGTTTAGTAATAAATATTTATGTTTTCCTAACCACACATAGTCTGTGTTGCAACTATTCAATTCTGATATTGTAGAATGGAAGTAACCATAGACAATACATAAGTAATCATTTGGATGTTCAAATAAAAACAGGCCAGGCCATGGATTAGGTCAATAGGTCATAGTTTGTTTAAGGCCAGTCCTAAAACAACTCCTCACACCTTGATTTACACATAGAATTAATATGCATTAACTCACAGATATAAAACTGAAACAGTTTAGCAAAAATGTGAGCCCAAGAGCAAGTTAGAAAGAAAATGAGATTTCAATCATGAGCTAAATTTTATAAACTCATCTTAAAATCATGGTGATATAGAGATAATACATGTTTATATGTGATGCTATTACAATACACTCCATGGCTTCGATCTAGTATTTGTTTATTGGCAGTGCAGCACTATACATACGCATGTGAGCATGTTTCAATCTAGTTTCCAATGTTAATTTTATTTAACAGTGACATGCCACATATGGTTAAGCATGCTTTTTTACTTTTTAATTATTAATATTCTGTTTTTTTATTTATTAGTATTTGAGTTTTTTGAATTATTCTCTCCTATCTGTTGATTGTATTTTTGCTTATTTTATTTAGTGAATCAACTGCTTCTGTGAGAACTCCCTAGCAATTCTCTAAAATATCTCAGCAAACTTAATAGGGATATAATTCAAAATTAAATAGAGCCAATAAAACTGTGAACTATATCCTTAAATATCCTCACAAGAGAGGCAAAGATGGTTTTCTTACAGTGTTAATAGCACTTCATCAAGTTATATGTGGTAACAGCTAAATAACAGTTTTCATTTTTGTTTATGCCTATGGTTAAAAGTATATTATATATAATAAATTCATAAAGAGATATCAAATGGAACAATCTTATGCATTTATTCTATTTATCACTGTTCTAATGTTGATTATTTTATTCCATTTTTAAAATTCAGGACACAACCCATTAAACTAATAATGTGATTGATAAGTTAAATGCAATCCAGTTTGAAAGTCATAGTTAGAGCATAAAATGGTATAAAATTAGCAGTGAGGAACTTTTTCACATACTTCTTGTTACACCTTTTAGTTACATGCCATGTGTTTATATATTTATATTTTTAATTAAGACATTTATTTCTGGAAGTTTTGGGTTAAGAAAATTTCTGGTTAAGAATATGGCTTTCTCTATTACAATTGCTTCAAAGATAATTTTATTATTTGGCATCCCACTGAATTCATTATAGAAATTTCAATTATTTATTATTTAGTTCTATAATAAAGCTTAGCCAGTTTTCTAAGTTGTCAGTACTACTTAAGTAGGGATATTTTTTAAAGTGACATACTGATAGTATTATGCTCAGATCTATTAAAAATAAATATTGATTTTTATAAATATCTAGTTATGAGTAGCACATAAGTTTGTGAAAAGAAGAAAATTAATTCTATTAGATTGAGAGCATCTATTGATTTGTTTGGAATCATTTAGTGTATCTAGTTGGATCTTTTATGAGAGAGAGGGAGTCTTACAATTTTATGACTTTTTTCCCATGATCACATATTTCAGATAAACCTCTCCAGAGAAAAATAAATTCTCTCTCTCTCGCTCTTTTTTTTTTTCTTCTGCTACTAAGCAGTGGAGAATAGGTTTATCAGTTAGAAAGACTTATTTTTTATCACTGTGAATTTTCTGTTTTATTTTTCTTTATTTATTCATTACCTAGCACATTGTCTGTTACATTTTGGCCTATTTATTGGTGGAAATGACTGAATACTCATAAAGCATATGACAGATGTGGTGTAGAAAAAAAAAGGTATTGTATCCAAAACAATTCAGAATCAGGTTCCTTATTTTTCCTAAAATTAAGACTACCTGGTTCTTAGTATTCATAAGCATGTGACCCCAGGTAGAGTTAGCACAATTTAGCACAAAGAACAAGATATCAGTTGAACACATAAGATTTAAAAGTGTTAAAAAATAAACATATACAACAATGAGATACTATTTATTACATACCTATAAAACAGCCAAAATCCAAAACGCAGACGGTATCAAATGATGATGAGGTATACAGTAATAGGAATTCTCATTCTTCACTGGTGGGAATATAAAATGGTACAGTCACTTTCGCAACTTCTTGAAAAAATAAACATGCCCTTACTACATGATCTGGCAATGCACTATTAGATATTTATTCAAATGAGTTAAACATGTATATCCACATAAACCTGCACATGAATGTTCACAGCAGATTTATTTATATTTGCAAAAACTGAACACAACAAAGATATCTTGCAATAACTGAACTGATAAATAAACTGGGGTCCACACAGAAAGAAATAGACATTATTAAAAAAGAAATAAGCTGTCAAACTACAAAAAGACCTGGAAGAAACTTAAACACATGCTGCTAAGCCAGTCAGAAATGATGGCATACTGTATGCCTATGATTATATGACATTTTGGAAAAGGCAAAACTATAGGTAAAATGAGACTATCAGCGGTTGCCAGGAGTTCTGGCGGAGATAGGAAGGATAGATAGGTGGAATGCAGAGATTTTTGTTTTTGTTGATGTTTAGTCACTGAGTTTTGTCTGACTCTTTTGAGACCCCATAGATTTTATCCCTCCTGCCTCCTCTGTCCAAGGGATTTCCCAGGGAAGACTCCTGGAGTGGGTAGTCACTTCTTTTCAAGGTAATCTTCCTGACCCAGGAATCGAACTCACATCTCCTACATTGGCAGACAGATTCTTTACCACTGAGCCACTAGGGAAGCCCCAGGGATTTTTAGGCACTCAAAATATTCCACATAATTCTATAGCAGATATGAGATACTATACATTTAGCACAACCCATAGATCTGTGAAACATGAAAAGTGTATCCAAATGTAATTATGGACATTTGTTAATTGAACTGATTGAAGTCGGTCAGTCATGTCCGACTCTGCAACCCTATGGACTGTAGCCTATCAGGCTCCTCTGTCCATGGAATTTTCCACTGGAGTGCATTGCCATTTCCTTCTCCAGGAGATCTTCCCTACCCGGGGATTGAACCCGGATCTCCCACATTGTAGGCAGACGCTTTACTGTCTGAGCCCCCAGGGAAGTCCACATTTGTTAATACTAATACATTAATACTGGCTTAGTTTTAACAAACATACCGTACCAATGTGATATGTTAACCAGGACAAACTGAAGGCAAGGGTGTATCTGAGCAGGAACACTTTGCATTTTCTGTTGAGTTTTCTTATAAAACTAAATTTGCTCTAAATTATAAAGACTGCTAATTTTTAGAATGTATGTTAGTCACTCAGTCGTGTGTCCAACTCTTTGTGACCCATGGACTGTAGCCTGCCAGGATTCTCCATCCATGGGGTTCTCCAGGCAAGAATACTGGAGTCGGTAACCATTCCCTTCTCCAGGGCATCTTCCCAACCCAGGGATTGAACCCAGGTCTCTGGCATTGCAGGAGGATTCTTTACCAGATAAACCATCAAGGAAGCCCTAAAGAAAGTGAAGTGGCTCAGTTGTATCTGACTTTTTGTAACCCAATGGACTGTAGTCTGCCATGCTCCTCTGTCCATGGGATTTTCCAGGCAAGAATACTGGAGTGGGTTGTTGTTTCCCTCTCCAGGGGATCTTCCCAACCCAGGGATCGAAACTGGGTCTCCCCCACTGCAGGCAGACTCTTTACTCTCTGAGCCACCAGGGAAGTAAAATTTAGAATACTAACATTTTAAAATTAAATGTATAATTTATGCTCTTGTAGTTGAATAGTAAATTGATAACTGCTTCTTTATATTTACCCATTAGAAACTCATATAATATTTTAGGAAAATTATCACTTAGTATTTAATCACCTGCAAAGCAATTTATCCCACCAAAATCAAAGGTCCAGCATTAAAGATTTCTGAAAGTGTCTCTTATAGTAGCTTGGTTCTATTAATGGCAAGTCTTTATGGCATGATCTGAGCTCTGCCCTGTGACTTGCTTTGGCCAATGGAACAGAGTAAATGTAACACAAGCAGAGACATGAAAAGAAACTATATCAATTTTGCTCCTGCAAAAAATCAAACGCTGTCCAGTTTGCTGGGTATGAGACCGCATGCAATTAAGATAAGTGAACCTCATACTAGTTAATTCCCTTCTACCCCAAATGGTCCTCAGCAAACTTTCCAGCTGACAGCAGACATGTGAGTGAAGCAAACTGAGATGGATAAACCTGGCCCATCTTGGTAGAAGATGGAATGAACAATGAACAGATTCACGAGCAGAAGTGATTCCGTACTGTTTTAAGTGACTGAGATTTTAGGTAGGCTGTTCTATAGCATTATTGTGTCAGAAAACCTTTTCAATTCCTTTTAAAAAGTCTGCTTCTGTATTTTACTAGAGCTGAATCACAAATTAAGACTTTCAGTTCAGTTCAGTCACTCAGTCGTGTCCGACTCTTTGCGACCCCATAAATCACAGCATGCCAGGTCTCCCTGTCCATCACCAACTCCCGGAGTTCACTCAGACTCACGTCCATCGAGTCAGTGATGCCATCCAGCCATCTCATCCTCGGTCATCCCCTTCTCCTCCTGCCCCCAATCCCTCCCAGCATCAGACTCATTTCCAATGAGTCAGATCTTCACATGAGGTGGCCAAAGTACTGGAGTTTCAGCTTTAGCATCATTCCTTCCAAAGAAATCCCAGGCCTGATCTCCTTCAGAATGGACTGGTTGGATCTCCTTGCAGTCCAAAGGACTCTCAAGAGTCTTCTCCAACACCACAGTTCAAAAGCATCAATTCTTCGGTGCTCAGCCTTCCTCACAGTCCAACTCTCACATCCATACATGACCACAGGAAAAACCTTAGCCTTGACTAGACGGACCTTAGTCAGCAAAGTAATGTCTTTGCTTTTCAATATGCTATCTAGGTTGGTCATAACTTTTCTGCCAAGGAGTAAACATCTTTTAATTTCATGGCTGTAGTCGCCATCTGCAGTGATTTTGGAGCCCAAGGACTTTAGAAGCTTCCTAAGAACTTACAGAATTGAGACTGGATCATGAAACTCTTTCTAGATCAACTCTGTATTTCAGGCCCAAGTATAATATGGTACCTAAGAACCTGACATGGAATAATAGGTTTGTATAAGTGGATAAAATGGCCCAAATTAGTCCCACATATAAAAAGAAGACAAAATAACAATCAATTAATTAATCTTGAAACAAGGGAGTGTAAAAACACATACAATAATTCATTTTTAAAGGAAGCTTGCAATAAACACAAATGATTACATACAAAGAAAATACTGGATTATGCATAATACAGATCAACTTGCGTTTCCCTAAAATTTAAATGTTGAAGCGCCAACTCTCCTAATGACCGAATTGGAGATAGAGACTGTGAAGAGGTGATTAAAGGTCTAATGAGGGCATAAGGGTAAAGTTTTAACTTAATAGGGCAAGCACCCTTATAAGAGAAGGAAGAGACACTTGGCTTCTCTCTAACCTCCATGTGAGGACACAGTAAGAAGATGACCAGCATATACAAGCCAGGAAGTGAGGTCTTACGAGGAATCCAATTAGCTGATGCCTTGATTTGAACTTCCTAGCATCCAGAGCTGTAGGAAATAAATTTCTACTGTTTAACCCACTCTGTCTGCAGTATTTTGCTGTGGCAGCCTGAACAGACTAATACAATGTGCAAATAAAACATGAATAGAAATCTTGGGGATGAGTCAATTCTTAGATATTGACATCCATTTTTTGTTGTTTTTTTTTGTGTGTGTTTTTACCTTTGTTTTTACATAGTTTTCACCTTTGTTTTTCTTTTGCATTGTAATCATTATACTGACTGATACAGGGTCCTTACACAACACTATGTTCGATTCGTTCCCCTAAATCTATCTCAGATTTTCAAGACGAAAAGCTCAAATGTAGGTCCTGGATAACTATTTGCAGCCTGCTCTTGGGCTACTTCTAGTCTGGAACAGAAAATTTACTTAAAACAGCAAGCCATATCAGAGTGAAAAGCATAATGAGCAGACTTCCATAGATAAAGAGAGATGGGATGATGAATTATTAACATATAAAATGGATATCTGTGAAGTGTAATTTAAATATATATATATATATTTTTTTTTTTCTTTTTCTTCTGAGAATTCTTGCGTCTCCCTCAGCCTGCTGAGTGGTGATTTAGGATATGGAATATTACAGTTTTTCTTTTTAAATCTATTCTATTGTTAATCATTAGATCTATAACATGACGTGGGCCACTATTCAACATATAGAAATGTTGGTACACAGAGGTTTTTTGTAAAACATTTTCATTTCTTTTAACTAAATACCTTGGAGTCATTCTTTCAAATGTTTTTACTGTCCTGGTAATTTTACATCATTCCCTACATTTCAGGCTTATTTTATCCTTTCTATTAAGTGGTCTGCTCTATTTTGCTTAACTTTAATATTTTTACTGGATATTGAATTGTAAATTGAGTCTTTTTCTTCTTTACATTTTAAAATTTCAGTAAGTGAAGAAAAATCTAAAGCCTGAATAATCATTCTTGTAGTTCATGATGATGAAAAGTAGCATTATTCTCACCATACAGTTCAAAGCCCTAGCAATAAGGCTAAATGAGCTTACATACAGACATATCTAAGAGTGAGTGTGCCCTGTGACTGCCGGGAAAGATCAGTAATAACAGCCTGAAATTATTTTTTCATTTAAGGCCCCAAACAATATTCTTGACAGAAGAGGAAAATATTTATGGCCACAACATCCACACACTTTTCACTGTCTTGCTTTCTAACCTACATTTCATGAACATAGCTTGTTCACAGGGAATTAAGATACAACACTAATTCAAATGAACTGAACTTCAGGGCTGTTGGTCATGTGAAAATCAAAGAAGGGAACGAACATAACTACCATACTATGACTTTCTATGACTCTAGGTAGAGGATGACAGAGCAGGGAATGTAGACGTCAGCCTTCAGCCCTTCAGCTTATGTTACAATTCAGGGAATAAACATTTCTAAGGAAAACAGGTCAGGCAGTCAAGGAATATTCATCCTTAATAAGATCTCAGGAACTTTCTAAAAACTTGCTTTCTAGGAAATTTCTAAGAATTTAAAATTTTAAGTAAATTCCCAGAACCAAATTCAACTCTATTCATTCAATACAAATGGATAAAAATGCTGTGGCACATATACACTATGGAGTATTACTCAGCCATTAAAAAAATACATTTGAATCAGTTCGAATGAGGTGGATAAAACTGGAGCTGATTATACAGAGTGAAGTAAGACAGAAAGAAAAACACCAATACAGTATACTAACACATATATATGGAATTTAGAAAGATGGTAATGATAACCCTATATGTGAGACAGCAAAAGAGACACAGATGTAAAGAACAGACTTTGGGACTCTGTGGGAGAGGGAGAGGGTGGGATGATTTGGGAGAATGGCATTGAAACATGTATACTATCATGTAAGAAATGAAGTGCCAGTCTAGGTTCGATACAGGATACAGGATGCTTGGGGCTGGTGCACTGGGATGACCCAGAGAAATGATATGGGGAGGGTGGTGGGAGGGGGGTTCAGGGTTGGGAACTCCTGTACACCTGTGGTGGATTCATGTCAATGTATGGCAAAACCAATTCAGTATTGTAAAGTAAAAAAAAATAAAATTTAAATAAAAAAGAAAAACATATCTATGGTGTTCTCCCACTGATCAAAAGTCTTGCAAAACTGAGAATGTGTATTCTGCTATGCTTGTGTGGAGCATTCTATAATTATCAATTAAGTCAAATTAATTGATTATCAAGCATACATATACAGCCTGTTTATTAAGTATTATCTGTCATAGTAGGAAGTTGGTGGCAATCTATGTGTTCATCGTTGGGATAGGTAAAATGTGGTATATATATATAGATGGTATATATATATATATAGGTAAAATGTGGTATATAATTTTATAAACATAACCATCAAAGAACATAAATCATAAGTTAGGAGCTATAAATGAACATTATACATACATCATTCTACATGAATATTAAAAATATAACATTAAGTGAAAACAAATGCATTAAAAATGTAGTAGGTGAAATAGTGGATGTGGAGCATAGGTATGGAAGAGAATTAAAAAAAATAATGAAAGTAAGTGAGAGAGTTTGCATACACTAGTGATGATATGTTGATATAATTTAGGAGAAATTCAATACTGCTCATAAAGTTCTTTACCCTAAAATTTTCATAGCTAGTCTAACAAAATCCAATTTCTATTTAGCATGTATTGGTCATCTATCAGAATGCAATCTAGTGCCTACATGAATGTGAAATAATATGTATAGGCGATACTCTTAATTTGCAAAATGTTAGGCATCAGTTGGGCCCATTTAAATCAGTATAATTGTGTGGTGAACATCATATTTATCTTTATTCACTTTATTTTCAATAAAAGCAGTCAGTTATAAAAATAAACTTGATATATAACATGAAAAGCTATACAAAAATTGGAAATCCAAATACACAATCATTAATTAAATTATAGAAACCTTGAATGAAAATGTAGTACATTTCATCTTATTTTGTCTTTAATGATAGGAATAAACAACACTGTTGACAAGACAAGTATATCTTATATTGTTCTGAAATACAATACACTGAAGTGGAAAAATTTTTCTTAACTGTATCTATAAAAGTTGGAGAAAATCAATTTACAATGCCAGAAGCTGTTCTACAGTTTTTATTTCCAAAATTTCATTTTTAATAAAATAGAATAACACTTTATTTAAACTATTAATATTAATTAATTAAAATATAAGAAAGTACAGAATGGAGGAGAGTGTGCATACATACACTCACACACACACACACACACACACACACACACATAGACAAAGGCACAAATGGGCTAGTATACTTGCGAGTGGCTTCTAAGTCGCTTCAGTTGTGCCCAACTCTTCACAACCCTCTGGACTGTAGCCCACCAGTCTCCACTGTAGATTCACCAGGCAAGAATACTGGAGTGTGTTGCTGTGCCTTCCTCCAGGGGATCTTTCAACCCAGGGATGGATCCTGTGTCTCTTACTAGTATGTTCATTGCCTTTCAAATTGGGTTAAATGTATTCCTTTCTAAATATCCTGTGATAGCAGTGCATGTCAATTATTAGATACTCCAAGTAATTTCTTTGGTCCTGTGTGAAAACAACAAAAGGTAAAGGGGTATCATTAGATCCTATTTTGATAAAATGATACATAATTTGAAGTGGTAATTATTTGACAATATAATTAAATTGCATCTGGTTATGAGGCTCTAAACAAACATGTTTTTAAAGATGCTTTTGGGGCTTTAATCATAAACAGTAGGTTGATTATGACAGATGACAGAAAGATACTAGATACAGGAACACTTCATTTTATTTCTCCATCCCGTTATAGAGCTTTACAAATATTTTATTTTTACATATTGAAGGTTTATGGCAACCTTGAATTGGCAGATGATAGCAACTGTTTTTTAGTTATAGTGTTTTTTAATTAAGATATTTTAACTTTTTATATATATTGTTATTGCACACAATAGGCTATAGCATAGTGTAAAAATGACTTGTATTTGCACTGGGAAACCAAAGGATTAATGTGTTTTGCTTTATTGCTATATTTGCTTTATCATAGTGGTCTGGAAATAAACCCACAATCTTTGAGGTATTAATGCAGATATACAGAATGAAAACAAGTAGCCAAAACTAAAACCATTCAAGAAGGTTAACCTATTTCAAGAAACCAGAGAGATTTTTACTCCCTGGTTAAATATTCCTAGTTAATATTAAAATTTGCATTTAAAAAGAAGAAAGCTGGAGAGAGCATCAGTTGTCTTTGTACAACAATGGCTAATGATCCAGAGTTGAAGATTCCAGCCATCTTACTGGTTAAGAAGTGCTATCTCACTGTGGTTTTCTTCTGCATTTCTCTAAGAACTAATAATATCAGGCATATATACATGTATTAATTGGACATTTAATCTTCTTTAAAGACATGTTTATTCAGGTTTGCTCTCCCATTATTATTTGTCTTTTCATTGCACAGTTGCAAGAGTATATATTTTTGTACTCGCTTCTATATCTGTCTATCATAATCATGTGTCTGTTTTGGATACAATTACCTTACTAGATATGTGATGTGCAAATAACTTTTGCAATTTTGATTATTGTCTTTTTATTTTCTCGATGTCCCTTGAATGACAAACTATTTTAATATTGATAGTATCTAATTTTTCTGTTTTTAATTCTGTTGCTAATGTTTTTGGTATCAAATCTGAAAATCTTTTGTCAAATTCAGGATCATAAAGATATACCCTATGTTTCCTTCTAAAAAAAATGCTAGTATTAGTTCTTTCATTCAACTGTTTGACCTACTTTTGTCCAGTTAACTTATATATAAAGTATGATGTAAGGGTTACATTTCATTCTTTAACATGTAGCTATCCAGTTCATATAGATCTGTTAGTTTAAAAGATTCTGCATTAGATACATGCACCCCAAAGTTCACTGCAAAACTATTTACAACAGCCAAGATATGGAAGCAACCTAAATGTCTATAGATAGAGGATTGGAAAAAGAGACATGCACATATATACCATAGAATATTACTCATCCATAAAAATGAATGAGACAATGCCAGTTGTAGTAACATGGAAAGACCTAGAGATTGTCATTTGGAGTGATACAAGTCAGAAAAAGACAAATATCACATGATATCACTGAGATACGGAATCTACAAAATATGATACAAGTGAAATTATTTACAAAGAGAAATAGAGTCACAGTTGTAGAAAACAAACTTAATGGTGACCAGTGGGGAGAAAAAGTAATGAGGGGAGGGTAAGTTGGGTGATGGGGATTGACATACACACACTATTATATATAAAATAGATAAAAAATAAACATCTTTCCCACAAACACCTGCTGATTGAGATACCTTGATTATTAACCCTGATATTGTGCCCATTATAATAATACCATTAACTTTGCCTTTAATTATTAATTCTGTTGCTGGGCCCTTTAAATCTCAACTTTTATTTTCACACTTATGATTTCATATGAACATCTCTTACCTCCAATCTGAACCTACAGAGGAAGCTACCACTAAGCTTTTTAAAGATATAAAGTAATAAAGTAGCAAGGTAGGCACCTACCTTGATAATGTAGTCTTTACCACCTTCGTGTGATGCAAGAATCCATCTGCCAATGCCAATACAGGAGACACAGGAGACACGGTTTCAATCTCTGGGTCAGGAAGATCACCTGGATTAGGTAATGGCAACCCATTCCAATATTCTTGCCTGAAAAATTCCTGGAACAGAAGAGCCTGGTGGGCTATAGTCCATGCAGTCACAAAGAGTCAGACATGAGTGAGCATGCATGCACACATCCTCTGGACCCACCCACTAAATATCAGCAAGATAGAGTATTAGATTTTATTTAGTCATTCTAGCACCTTTACTTACCAGAATAGTCCCATTCCTAAATAGTAAATAAATTAATTTCTGATATTTTCATTTCATTCAAGGTAAACTACTTTCATGCCCAAACTCCACAGAAGTATATCAAAATTATTAAGGTTTATTCTAAACCCTCTCACTGAAGTGAAGACTTCTGACTCATAATTCACTGTCCACATGATATAAAATCCTTTTCTACTTTAGCTTTATATTTAAACACAATGAGACATTGTGTCTTCTCCAACTCCCTTAAGATCTATTTATATTCATAACCCTTCTTTTCCTGGCTAGTACACATTAGCCAAAATGATTATCTCCTTGGTATTTCTGGCATGAGGAACTTTAATTTCCTGTATTTATGGCTTTTACATAGAAAATTCAGTGAGACAAATTCGAGTCAAGAGATGAGGCTTTATTTTACAATGCATCAAAGTTACCATACTGTCTTATTGCACTGTATTAAGGCAATATACTTCTGGGCATACACACCGAGGAAACCAGAATAGAAAGAGACACATGTACCCCAATGTTCATCGCAGCACTGTTTATAATAGCCAGGACATGGAAACAACCTAGATGTCCATCAGCAGATGAATGGATAAGAAAGCTGTGGTACATATACACAATGGAGTATTACTCAGCCATTAAAAAAATACATTTGAATCAGTTCTGATGAGATGGATGAAACTGGAGCTGATTATACAGAGGGAAGTAAGCCAGAAAGAAAAACACCAATACAGCATACTAACACATATATATGGAATTTAGAAAGATGGTGATGATGACCCTGTATACAAGACAGCAAAAAAGACACAGATGTGTATAGTGGACTTTTGGACTCAGAGGGAGAGGGAGAGGGTGGGATGATTTGGGAGAATGGAATTGAAACATGTATACTATCATGTAAGAATTGAATCGCTAGTCTATGTCCGACGCAGGATACAGCATGCTTGGGGCTGGTGCACGGGGATGACCCAGAGAGATGTTATGGGGAGGGAGGTGGGAGAGGAGTTCATGTTTGGGAACACATGTACACCCGTGGTGGATTCATGTCAATGTATGGCAAAACCAATACAGTATTGTAAAGTAAAATAAAGTAAAAATAAAAATTAAAAAAATAATTTAGAACATTTTTTACCTCAAAACACACTAAATAATAAAAGAAACTTTTCATTTATTACTGTTTTAGGAAAAGATACTACAATTTATTTAACATAGTAGTCTACATAATAAAAGAAAATCAAATGGCTCCTCAAATTTTTGCTCTGCATGAAGATGACAAGCAAGAAATGTTAATGTTTACATAACTCTTTTTCGATATGTTTGAATGTTTGCTGTTTTCCAGATTTTGGAGGCCTTTAAATTCACTCTCTGTTTTGTCCTAAATTATTTTCTATGTTAATTTTTTGTAAATATGAATTATCCACGTCTTCAGAAGTTTGAAAATTGTTTAGTATAATTGAGTAAGAAGAGTGCATCTTTGAAAGAAAAATATATCCATCTTTATTTTCTATTAACTATCAGACATTCTGGTCTTTTGGCTCTACTAGGGAAAGTATAAAAGTTCTTCTTGATAATGTATTTTATGTAGAGACAGTATTAATTTATCCTTATCATTTTTTTTACTTATATAAAATATGGTTGCATAATCAATATATTTTTACATATGAAAACTGTATGAGTATCTCGAGATGAAATGTTTCATTTCTCCCATTAAAATTAAATAAAATGTTTTATTTCACATAAATGCTCTCAAGGAAGAATCAATTTGATTAAGCCAGAGAAAACTGGATTTGAATTATGATAATATATATGTCTATGTGTGTGTGTGCAAAGTCACTTCAGTCTTGTCTGACTCTTTGTGACCCTATGGACCATAGCCTGCCAGGCTCCTCTGTCCATGGAATTCTCTAGACAAGAATACTGGAATGAGTTGCCATGCCCTCCTCTAGGGTATCTCCCCAACCCAGGGATTGAACTTGTGTCTCTTATTTTTCCTGCACTGGCAGGTAGGCAGTTTACCACTAGTGCCACCTGGGAAGCCCCCATATATGTCTATAGAAAAACAAAAGATACTTTGCATTATTGCTTCAAATTAAATTGAAATAAGAGCATATTAGATTTCTAGGGGATCTGTAACAAAATACCACAGGTGGCTTAAAAACATATTTATTTTCTCACACTTCTGGGAGCTGAAAATTTGAGATTAAGCTGATGGCAATGTTGTTTTGTGAAGCTTATTTCTCTTTTTGGCTAATATGTGGCTGTTGTTTTCTCTGTGTCATCACACGGTCTTGCCTCTTTACTTAGAAGGACACTAGACGTGATATATAGGGCTCTTCTTAGCTAAATTATCTTTTTAAAGACCTTATTTCCAAATACAGTTCATATTCTTAAGTAGTAAAATTTGCAATTCAGCATTTGATTTGGGGGATAACTCATCTGCCCATAACATGATCATGCTTACTTCTGGCAGAGACCTTGTGGTCTGCATATCCTATTAATTAACTAGTCCATTAGATACAGTTTGTTACCCCTTTATTATATCATTGACTTGTTTTTCTCATTCCTGCTGTTACTTCCATGACTTAAGAACCTGAAGAAACAAAACCAAAGATATCAGCACTTTCCACATCATCTATTTTTCCACAGAGATTCAGAAATAGCTCCAAAGCTGATATTAAATGTAATAGATATAATTATTAGCTTCAGTAATAAAAGTTTCTCTTCTAGGCTGTTTACTAGGCTCTTTCAAATTGCAATCAATCATATATTCTAACATATTCTATTTAAATGATGTGTTTGAAACTAAAACTTAGAATTTTTTTTAATTTGGTGTTTCTCAATGTTACTATTGTGAAAAAAGTAATGAGATAATTTTTACCAAGATTTATTTCTGTATAAATGTATCTAGTGGTAAAGAACCTACCTGCCAACACAGGAAACTTAGGAGATGCAATTTTGACCCCTAGGTCAGGAAGATCTTTTGGAGAAAGAAATGGCAACCGACTTCAGTATTCTTGCCTGGAGAATCTTATGGACAGAGGAGCCTGACGGGTTATAGTCCACAGGGTTGCAAAGAATCAGACACGACCGAAGCAACTTAGCATGCACTCATGCATGGGCATTTAACTTATAGCATGCACTCAGCATGATAAATAAATTAATCTACACCCTTCTATGGTGTTTAAACTAGAGTGTTCATCAAGGATTTGGACATGTTTTTTGGTTTGTTTAAAGTAGTTTGACATATGTGTTTTGTCTATGACATTAGTAGAGTTCAGTGTAATAGAACATATATGAGGCATCATTGCCATCTGAATACAGTAAAAAGAACCAACAAAAAAGTTTCACAATAGAGGCTTATATCAGAACTGCTAGCAGAAAGAATACATCCATATTCAAACTGAAGATATTTTGGCTAAGTTAGATAGGCTTGTTAAAGACATTGCATTTAATGTTAGCCATTTTTTAATTTATTATATGATTAACATACCATTTGATCACCTATTTTATGATATTTTTGTTAAATGCCCATGAATTATACTCAATAAATACACATTTTGAAAACTATCACATGCATCTCAATTTTCTAATTTTCAACATATCTACTTTGAAGCTATTTAAAAATAGGTTACTATATTATATGAACAAGAAAGTTATTAAATGAGAAAGGTCATTAAAGGATAGTAGAATTTTAAAATATTTTATTTACAGCTTTTTAAAATCAGATATGATAAATAAATGAATAAAAGTTTGAAAGGAAATATTTCCCTTCACTCTATTTTTAAATTTTCAGCTTAAAGATTTTAGCAGTAATATATCCAGTTCATCCAAGGCATTTTTTATTAAATTAATGTCAAATTAAAATGAAAATTGAAACTATATTCAGTTGCATAATTAGATATTTCTTACATTTTGTGTAAAACAATTTAACCTGTTTAAAATATACACTGATGGATACAGCAAGCTTAAGGCATTAATATCCATATAAACAGATATAAAAATCAAATCATGTCTTCTTTACTAAGCATGAAGATACTTCAGTAAAATTAAAATCACACAAAAAGTAGCTAATACAATTCAATTATTTTATTCAATAGTATTTTGGATGCACTTACTCGTATAACAGAAAAAGTATGACAAAAAGAAATATTTATGAGAAAATATTTGTCTAAATTTTGAACTGTATCTAATTATGAAGAACAAAATATTTTTCCAATTTTCTGATTTAAGGAGTGGGTATGCATCATTTGTATCTGTGTCACTTACTCAGGAAAACTAGAAGGTATTTAGTAGAGCAGAATGCTATAAGACATAGATATTGAACACAATTAAAAGGAAGCACATTCACAGAACAAAAAGTTGATAAACTAACAAAATGGTGGCTCACTAAACTGGTGGTAGGCATTCACATTAAAATTGAATTTTAGTCATGATAAGGATCATTCAATAGTTGCTGCTGCTGCTGCTGCTAAATCGCTTCAGTAGTGTCCAACTCTGTGAGACCCCATAGACAGCAGCCCACCAGGCTCCCCTGTCCCTGGGATTCTCCAGGCAAGAAAACTGGAATGGGTTGCCATTTCCTTCTCCAATGCATGAAAGTGAAAAGTGAAAGTGAAGTCGCTCAGTCGTATCCAACTCTCAGCGACCCCATTGACTGCAGCCTACCAGGCTGCTCCATCCATGGGATTTTCCAGGCAAGAGTACTGGAATGGGTTGCCATTGCCTTCTCCACATTCAATAGCTACCTTTCACTAAAAATATATGTTCTATTACAGCTAAGCAGAAATTATTTTTCTATCTGGCCTTGATTCTTGTTCTAATCAGCTGATTAACTTGTGACTTGTGCTGATAGACAGGGCAGAAATGCAAAGGCTTTGCAATTAATAATTCTCTGCTGTTGCTGAGTAGCAAGACCTTCATTTTAAATTATGCCAACATGCTTCACAATTTAATCATAGCCCAAGGAGTAAATACTATGGTTTTAATCAAAGATTATTTCTGACTAAATAAGTATAACCTTCTATAATATTTCAATATGACCTTAAAAATTTTTAATGATTTTCTCTTAAAGAATAGAAACATTATATTTTGGTCTTCATGATTCTGTTTACTCATTTACTTGTGTTTTTGCTTTAAGCTGAATTTTTCATGTCCATCCAACATATATATCCATGGCTAACTATAGATACACATTTAGATTAAGCATTCACTTTAGATCAGTTTATTATATTCACCCTAAACCAACATCTTTGGCGCTCTAAAAAATCCTTAACCATAGCTACATAATTTCAGTTAAAAATGATTTACTCTCAAGTGCTGGCATTATTTTCTTTTTTGACCAAATCAATACAGATTCACTCAAATCACTCAAAATAGTAAGGTGTGGTAAAAAGTCTACTATTCTTTGCACAGGAAAAGTTTAGCTTAATGAAACAGTGAGCGGCATATGAAACATTTACATATTATTTTAGTATTTTGAAGTCAGGAGAAATAATGTTCAAAAATGTTGAGCACTTTATCTGAGAGAACCTGCAAAGAAAGATATTAGCAGGAACCTCTATATAATAAATTAAGGTTTATTTTATTAGGAGAAAAGAAAAGGGTTTGAAAGAATAGTGTTAAAGCTCAAGATTTTTTTTAACTTAATGTCAATACTTGTAGTTTAGTAAAGCACAATTTCAGTTATTATATTTTGTGGAGTTTTGTTTTCTGTCAGTTACAAGCAGAATTGACTCTCAATAACAATTTTTATTCAACTCTATTCAACTCTACTCCACTTCCCTCCTTCATTAAGAAGCACATATTTCTTTCTTTTTCCAATTCTATAACTTCTTTTATGGTAACATCTTGCCTTGATTTTGTAAAAATTATACATGCAAAAAGAGATAGAAATGCATTAAACTACCACAATGTTCTTAAATACTTAATCTCTCCAAACTTAAAACTTATTTAGGAAAATATAGACAATAACAAAACCGATCTACACATAGACTATACTAATTCAGGACTTTTTTGACTCAGTATGATTTAAAGATTTTGGACAAGTGTTGTTTTAACTCAATTTGAAAGAGCTCTATTCAGCAGTGAATAATCAATGTCAACAATTCCTTAATTGTCCTGAGGTTTAAAGAATTTTAAAGAAAGTAATGGACTTTTTAATAAGCAATTTTCATAAAAATACATCTAAAGAGAAAAATGTCATTGTGAGGGTAATAAATGAAAGGAAAAAAAAAAAGACCAATGTCCAAGTAGAACTTGAGCACTAAAAATGAAATGATAAAGACAATTTCTTTTTCTAACTGGGAGAGTTTTTATCAAACTATCAACTGAACTCGGAGATAAATACCTACACGGTAACTGTTCATTGAAATTGAGAGAAGTCTCCACATATAATTGCAAATTAAATTTTCCAGCCCCCTTTTAATTAAAAAAAAATACTTAAAAGCTGCTCCCCAAAAATGCCATGTGATTTGCATTGGATAAATCCAAAGACTTGAATTTATATATGGAGCTTAAATTCCATGTGAATGTTTATTTGTATTGTGCAAGTTTATGAAAGTATGGGAATTTAACTTTTAATGAGTAAAAGTTCAACTATTCTTCAGTCATACCTTATTGTTTTTCTTTCATAGCATTTGATTTTAACTTTCTCATACTTAATCATTGTCAGTGAAATTATATATGCATCGAATAAAATTTCTCTGCTCTAAAGATGAAAGCTGATTGTAAGGTTTTTGACAAGTGATCTCATTAAATAAAATATGTTATAAAATAATTTAGATAGAGAGGAATAATGCCTGATGAAGTTATCTTTATGACACTAAATCCAATGCTAAAGAGAACATATGCTTTGTTGACTTATACTTGGTAAAATAGTATAAATACGTTATAAGAAAGTAAAGTTCATATAGCCTTAAAACATTTTTTCCCTAATCAAAACTATAGCAAAAGGAGGAAGAAGAAGTTAACTTTCAGATTCCTAAACTTAATCTTCAACCATTTTTTCCAGGACACAGGACTTAGAAGTAAATGATGTCAAAACACTTTTAGCTGGCTATGCCTGATAAGGTTAACTTGTGCCACTTTCCAAGACATGTTTAGTTGAATTCACACCACAATTAAATTAAGTAATTAGCTGCAAGATCAACCTCATTTTTATTGCCTATGTAACTGAGAAAAGCCTTGTTAATACACAATTAAATTTTAAGTTGGCATCAATTCTGTTCAGTCACTCAGTCATGTCTGACTCTTTTCATAAGCAGGAGTAACTTTCATAAGAGATCAACTTTGCAAATGTTTGTCTGTTAAGAACATACTATAACCTTATCTACAAAAACGTTTCTTTAGCATGGCATGTTTAATTAACTTGCAGGCTTCATTTGTTCTCTTCCAGGGTGATATCATACACAAAAGAGCTGGTAGTTTCTATATGCGTATGTCTCTCAAGTATCAAATTTGAATTTTTCACTGTATTTTCAGATACACATATTCAATAGTATACTTAATATTTCTCTTACCTTCATTCTCAGTTTCAACAAATATTTATTAAGCCTGTATACATTATGATTTAGCTTTAAAAGTTGTGATAAATGGCAATCTATTCCAGTATTCCTGCCTGGAAAATCTCATGGACAGAGGAGCCAAATGGGATACAGTCCATGGATTCACAAGAGTCAGGACTGAACCACAATCAAATCATCAGTAAATCAAGTCTTGGTTTTTACTAGACATATACACAAATCATAGGAGATATTTGGTGGCAATATATGCAATGAAGGTAAAATAAAACAGGATAAGAAGGAAAGAACTGTAGATGTGTGGTCTTTCTGCAATGTTGGACCAGGAAGCCCTTACCACAAGAATATAATTAGCAAATACCTGAAAGAAATCAAATAATTAGTTCTGTGACTTTCTGGGAAAGAGCATTTCAAACAGAAGGACTAGAAGATGCAAAGGCTCAGAGGTAGTGTTTGTGATTATGGCTGGAGAATGCTGACCGAATGGAAAAAGAGATAGTAAAGGGAGCAAGGATTATTCTAGTGCAAGATAATGTAATAGCAGTTTACATTATTAAAAGTACCATTAATTTTACTCTGAGTGATAATGGTAAGCCATAGAGTTTTGATCAGAAAAGCAACATAATCTGAATGCCATTGTAAAGGGTGGTTTGAGTTACTGTGAAGAGAAGAGAGTTTGATGTTTTTCATTTTCTTCTGATTATTCTCTTCCAAAGCACTATCTTTGCAAATATTACAGCAACTATGTTTTCTAGTTGCTCAGTCAGTAATTGTCAAATGAAAGATGTACAATAACAAATAATTGAGTAAAACAAATATTGTTGCAAACACAAAAATAAAATCATCAAATTGTAGAAAATATGAAACAGAACCAGAACTTTGAATAAGAAACAATTATGAGAGAGAGGCTCCTATTGAATACATTGTTTAAATGAAAAAATGTTGATCATGAAGTTAAATACGTACGTACTATACTACATATATTTATCCATATACTGTTTATGTATGTGCTATGTATATGTTTATACTATGTGTGTATATGTATCTAGCTCTGTTTGCACTAAATGGTCAGATGTTTAAAACAGTCAAGGATTCTTAAAAAGACAAGTTAGTATACATGAATTAGGTCTGTGGATACTATACAATCATCCTAATCATAGGCAAATATTATGACTAGATTTACCTATCAATAAAGTTTACTAGAGAGATGACAAGAAAATTAATAGGATTCACTTGAAAGTAACATAGGATAAGAGAAAAGGGATAAAAGAACTCAGTCATATTATATTCACTATAGCTCTCCATGAATTGCTTACTTAGTGATGGAGAAGATAATTTAAAAAAAAGAAATATTAATGATACTAAAATGAAAGACACAACTTGATAGTGACATTAGTTCAAATTTATTTCTTTGTTACCATCACCAAACACAACAGGCTCTTTCCAGGGCATCTGATTTCAATGTGAGCTCATATCTTTGTTCAGCAATACAATGTCATTTTTTCTTAATTAATGTAAACTTCTAATTCTGTGGGGGGGGGGGATTATTTAAGTAGCACTTTTCCTTGAAAGAGTCTAGAAATTGGGTGAATAACAACTATTTTTCCTTTGCCCTGAGTATGTCTGCAAGGAGATCCAACCAGCCAATCCTAAGGGAAATCAGACCTGAATATTCACTGGAAGAACTGATGCTAAAGCTGAAACTCCAATACTTTGTCCACCTGATGTGAAGAACCAACTCATTGGAAAAGACCCTGATGCTGGGAAAGATTGAAGGCAGGAGGAGAAGGGGACAACAGAGGATGAGATGGTTGGATGGCATCACCGACTCAGTGGACATGAGTTTGAGTAAACTCTGGGAGTTGGTGAAGGACAGGGAAGCCTGGCGTGCTACAGCCCATGGGATCACAAACAGCTGGACATGACTGAGTGACTGAACTGAACCTGAGTATGCCAGTTGGGGACTTATATGCTAATTAATCATATATTAGAGTAATTCAAATAGCTGTAATAAATAGAATCAAAAAGTTTAATCATTAACCACAATAAATATTTGTTTCCCCCATAGCAAATCTGAGTTGTTAAGTCCACAGGGAGCTGTACCCTCTGCTGGTTGCTCAGGCAGCTTTAACATATCACAGTAAAGGTCATTCTGGTCACTATTTTCCCAGTCCACAGGCCTACAACAGCCGTATGTTATGGGCCATGCATTCCACTGGTGTGAATTTATTCACATGGACATATCTCACTTAACTGTGAAATACTTTCTATTAAATGAAGAGAAGCAGCAAATATTTTAATAGACAGGATTCTTTGCCATGCTGAAAAATTGGAGTGGGGAAATTTAGTTAACTGATGATTTCATTTAACCTGTTTGTTAATGTTTACATAGTATATAGTATTTTTGCAAATATAATCCTAGACAAGATTTTCAAACATTACTTAACCATCCCAGAAAACTCATTCAAATTTAATTGTCAATCAATTGAACAATCTACATTTCGATTGAAAAAATGCAGTTTCAGAGCATCAGTATTAAACCGAATATTTTAATATATTTGGGGGCCAACCTAAGATCTCTGCTAATGTAAACACCTCTCAGTGAGAATAATATTTAATTTGGGGAACAATTTTCATATGCAACAAGTCAATTTTTGGGGGTCATTTTTTGCTTGATCCTTTTCCCTCAATCAGGAGTAAAGTTCTCTAAATTTTACGTTACTGGTACAAAAGCCAATTTAGAGATCATTATTAACAATTATGTATAATGATACATTTTTAAAAAATGGAAGTTAATGCTTTGTTCATGCAATTCAAATGCAGTACAGTTTAGTATAATTTTTTAAACAACTTTTTAATTACTATACTGTGTTCACTTTAAAGATTTATCTGATCAGGGATATTTCATGTTGGTACTTCCCTCATCATCTTTCATTTTAATGTACTGATAAAGCAATCTAGAGAGCTACAGAATTGTAATTGGCTTTTATAAACCTTAGCGTGAAAGACACACTTTATACAGCACATTTCACAGATACTCTCCTCATCTGTTTATCATTCCTTTCATTTTTTTCTAGCTCATAAAAGCATGCTTACACATTTGTATTCTGTTCATATCTAAATTCCAGTAAAGGTCAGATTTCCCATAAAAAGGAGTATAAATAGTGCATAAAATGATGATCCAAGCTAGCACATCAAGAAAATAAAAGCATAAAAGTAAAGGTCATTTTCACAATTTTTATCTTGAAATACTTTCAAAGATATATAGTGTGAAAATTTGTCAAAGTTTTCAAAAGAGGAGTTTGTACGTTGAGGTTCTCATTTTTAAATTTTTCTTCACTATGACCTTTGTAGAAGTGGAAAAGAAATTGTACATTATTTGAGGTCAGTATGTTGGTTTGGTTATTATGATAATTATTCCTGATATTTAATCAAGATTCAAAGTAAACCTGAGTGTTGTAAACTTAGGTTGAAAATAAACATTCTTTTAGATTTGGCAACATTAATAATAGATAAGGTATCAGCATTCCCAAGATGAACGCACAAAAAAATCATTACTTTATTTAAATACATGTTTAAATGAAGCATTTTTCACAAATTTTAATATTCTGACTTGAATTTAGTGAACTTATCAGGAAGGTTAATACTTACATGAGGAATATGCTCCATTTTTAAAATTAATTATGTATTCATCTTATTCATTTGATTGAGTAGAGAGTTTGAATCTTGTCTAATTTGTATTGATAACTGAGTAATGATTGTGAGAGTAAACTTTTGAAAACCTTTGGAAGAGCTACATAAGTGAATTTTGACTCCATAAAATAAAGAAGCAATATAACCTAGCTTTAGCTTCTCTATATTTAGAACGAAGTCAAGACTTTTGATAAAGTCTGTACAATCAACACAGATTAAATTTGTTCACAAAAGACAAACATAAATGCTGAGAAACGATCTCTTTAGCTCACCAGAAGTAATAGAGCACTACTGTGGAAAAATATTTAGCCTGGTCCTTGATCTTTTTTATCCCTGGGTCAGGAAGATCCTGTGAAGAAGGGAATGGCAACCCACTCCAGATTTCTTGCCTGGAAAATACCATGGACAGGGTATTCTGGTGGGTTACAGTCTGGTGGGCTACAGTCTGGTGGGCTATGGGTTCACAAAGAGTTGGACACAACTGAGAGACTAATACTTTAATCTTCTCAGCCTCTGATATTTTTTTCCTATCCTAATAGTCTCCATATCTCATCAAAGTTACTTATTTATAGGTGTGTGTCTATGCCACAAAATTATTAACTCCTCTACGTAGAGACCACATCCCACTCATTTTAAACTATGTATTTTAAATAAATATAATTAATAAGAAATACAAAACAAAGTAATATACAAAGCAAATAAATGTCTGGTTCCAAATCTCAAAACTTTAAATCTACAGATATGCCTTATTTTATTGATGGCTCAGCTGGTAAAGCATTCACCTGCAATGTGGGATACCTGGGTTCAATCCCTGGGTTGGGAAGATCCTCTGGAGAAGGGAAACTCTACTCACTCCTGTAGCTGACATCTAATTTTACTGCATTGTGATCAGAAAAGAGGCTTGAAATTATTTTAACTTTTTTTTTTAATTACAAAGGCTAAATTTATGGCCCAGGATGTGATCTATCCTGGAGAAGGTTCCGTGTGCACTTGAGAAAAAGGTGAAATTCATTGTTTTGGGGTGAAATGTCCTACAGGTATCAATTAGGTCTAACTGGTCCATTGTATCATTTAAAGTTTGTGTTTCCTTACTAATTTTGTTTAGTTGATCTGTCCATAGGTGTGAGTGGGGTATTAAAGTCTCCCTCTATTATTGTGTTACTGTTAATTTCCCCTTTCAAACTTGTTAGCCTTTGCCTTACATATTGCAGTGCTCCTATGTTGGGTGCATATATATTTATAATGGTTATATCTTCTTCTTGGATTGATACTTTGATCATTATGTAGTGGCCTTCTTTGTCTCTTTTCATAACCTTTATTTCAAAGTCTATTTTATCTGATATTAGTATTGCTATTCCTGCTTTATTTTGGTCTCCATTTGCATGAAATATCCTTTTCCAGCCCTTCACTTTCAGTCTGTATGTGTCCCTTGTTTTGAGGTGGGTCTCTTGTAGACAGCATACATAGAGGTTTTGTTTTTGTATCCATTCAGTCAGTCTTTTTCTTTTGGTTGGGGAATTCGACTCATTTCATTTAAGGTAATTATTGAGAAGTATGATCCTGTTGCCATTACTTTGTTGTTTGGGGTTTGAGTTTATAAACCTTTTCTGTGTTTCCTGTCTAGAAAAGATCCTTTAGCATTTGTTGAAGAGTTAGTTTGGTGGTGCTGAATTCTCTCAGCTTTTGTTTGTAAAGCTTTTGATTTCTCCTTCATATTTGAATGAGATCTTCACTGGGTACAGTAATCTGGGTTGTAGGTTTTTCTCTTTCATCACTTTAAGTATGTCCTCCCATTCCCTTCTGGCCTGAGGAGTTTCTACTGAAAGATTAGCTATTATCCTTATGGGAATCCCCTTGTGTTATTTGTTGTGTTCCCTTGCTGCTTTTAATATTTGTTCTTTGTGTTTGATCTTTGTTAATTTGATTAATATGTGTCTTGGTGTGTTTCGCCTTGAGTTTATCCAGCTTGGGACTCTCTGGGTTTCTTGGACTTGAGTGGCTATTTCCTTCCCCATTTTAGGGAAGTTTTCAACTATTATCTCCTCAACTATGTTCTCATGGTCTTTCTTTTTGTCTTCTTCTTCTGGGACTCCTATGATTCGAATGTTGGGGTGTTTAACATTGTCTCAGAGGTCGCTGAGGTTATTCTCATTTCTTTCATTCTTTTTTTTTTCTCTCTGCTTCATTTATTTCCGCCATTCTTTCTTCCACCTCACTTTATTCTATCTTCTGCCTCAGTTATTCCACTGTTGGTTCCCTCCAAAGTGTTTTTTATCTCAGTTATTGCATTATTCATTATTGATTGACTCTTTTTATTTCTTCTAGGTCCTTGTTAAACATTTCTTGCATCTTCTCAATCCTTGTCTCCAGACGATTTATCTGTAACTCCATTTTGTTTTCAAGATTTTGTATCAATTTTACTATCATTATTCTGAATTCTTTTTCAGGCAGACTACAAATCTCCTCTTTGGTTTGGTGGGCATTTATTATGTTCATTTACCCTCTGAATATTTCTCTGCCTTTTCATTGTGTTTAGATTGCTCTGTTTGGCGTGGCCTTTCTTTATGCTGGAAGTTTGTGGTTCCTCTTTATTGTGGAAGTTCCTCCATGTGGGTGGGGTTGGATGAGTGGCTTGTCAAGGTTTCCTGGTTAAGGAAGCTTGCTTCAGTTTTCTGGTGGGTGGAGCTAGATCTCCTCTCTCTGGGGGGCAATGAAGTGTCCAGTAGTGAGTTTTGAGGTGTCTATGGGTTTAGTGCGACTTTTGGCTGCCTGCATTTTAATTCTCAGGGTTATGTTCCTGTGTTGTTGGGGAATTAGCTTGGTATGTCTTACTCTGAAACTTGTTGGCTCTTGGGTGGAGCTTGGTTTCAGTGCAGGTATGGAGGTTTTGGATGAGCTCTTGTCAATTAATGTTCCCAGAGTTAGGAGTTTTCTGGTGTTCTCAAGTTTTGGATTTAAGACTTCTGCCTCTGGCTTTCAGTCTTATACTTACAGTTGCCTCAAGACTTCTCTATCCATACAGCACTGATGATAAAATATCTAGGTTAATGGTGAAAAGATTCTCCACAGTGAGGGACACCCAGAGAGGTTCACAGAGTTACATAGAGAAGAAAAAAGGGGGGAGGGAGATAGAGGTGATCAGGAGGAGAAGAGGGGGAATCAAAAGGGGAGAGAGCAATCTAGCCAGTAATCAATTCCCTATGTGTTCTCCACAATCTGGAACACTCAGAGGTTCACAGAGTTACATAGAGAAGAAGGAGGAAGGAAATAGAGGTGACCAGGAGGAGAAGAGGGGGAGTCGAAAGGAGAGAGATAGATCTAACCAGTAATCTGTTCCTTAAGTGTTCTCCATAGCCCAGACTACCCAAAGAGATGCAGAGAGTTAGGAAGAGAAGAGAAGCGGGAGGGAGGAGGTAGAGGTGACGTAGGGGAGAAAAAGGCTAGTCAAAAAGGGAGAGAGCAATGAAGCCAGTAATCACACGCCTAAGTAAAAATGGGTACTGAAGATTGGATTCTTAAAGGTACAAAATTGATAACAGATACCAAAAAGCAAATATTCAAAATCTAGAGTAGAGATTAGACTCTCAAAAATATAATATTTAAAAAAACACAAAAATTATAAAATATATGTATATGAAATTTGCTTTAAAAATAGGGTCCTTCTTTTGCAAGGTAACAGTAGGTTATAAAATGAAAATTAAAGGAGTAATAAAAAACTTAAAAATAAAAAGCAATTTAAAAAGGATAATAGTAAAATATATCCAGGAATTTCTCTGGAGCTGTTGAGGGCAGTGTGTGGTCACTTCAGTTTCAGGTAGTTCCTTGTTCCAGCTTATACTTCTCAAGGTCTATAGGCTTATTCCAATGTAGTCAATGCTGACTACAGGGTTTTAATCTGTTCCACCTGTCACTTCCAAAGTGGTTCTCTCTTCTTTGTTTATTTTGGCTTCCTCTGTTTGCAAATATCTTCAGTGTCTAATTTCCACCCTGACACAAGGAGGTGAAGGTGGTCACTTATTTAGACTTACTTAAGGAGTACGTCAAGGCTGTATATTGCCACCCTGCTTACTTAACTTACATGCAGAGTACATCATGAGAAACACTGGTTTGGAAGAAGCACAAGCTGGAATCAAAATTGCCGGGAGAAATATCAATAACCTCAGATATGCAGATGACACCACCCTTATGGCAGAAAGTGAAGAGGAGATAAAAAGCCTCTTGATGAAAGTGAAAGAGGAGAGTGAAAAAGTTGGCTTAAAGCTCAACATTCAGAAAACGAAGATCATGGCATCCGGTCCCATCACTTCATGGCAAATAGATGGGGAAACAGTGGAAACAGTGTCAGACTTTGTTTTTTTGGGCTCCAAAATCACTGCAGCCATGAAATTAAAAGACTCTTGCTCCTTGGAAGAAAAAAAATTATGACCAACCTGGATAGTATGTTAAAAAGCAGAGACATTACTTTGCCAACAAAGGTCCATCTAGTCAAGGCTATGGTTTTTCCTGTGGTCATGTCTGGATGTGAGAATTGGACTATAAAGAAAGCTGAGTGCTGACGAATTGATGCTTTTGAACTGCAGTGTTGGAGAAGACTCTTGAGATTCCCAGGGACTGCAAGGAGATCCAACCAGTCCATGCTGAAGGAGATCAGCCCTGGGATTTCTTTGGAGGGAATGATGCTAAAGCTGAAACTTCGGGATTTTGGCCACCTCATGCGAAGAGTCAGAGAAGGCAATGGCACCCCACTCCAGTACTCTTGCCTGGAAAATCCCATGGATGGAGAAGCCTGGAAGGCTGCAGTCCATGGGGTCCCTGAGATTCAGACATGACTGAGTGACTTCACTTTCACTTTCACTTTCACTTTCATGCATTGGAGAAGGAAACAGCAACCCACTCCAGTGTTCTTGCCTGGAGAAACCCAGGGATGGGGGAGCCTGGTGGGCTGCTGTCTATGGGGTCGCACAGAGTCGGACACGACTGAAGTGACTTAGCAGTAGCAGCAGCAGTAGCAGCATGCGAAGAGTTGACTCATTGGGAAAGACTCTGATGCTGAGAGGGATTGGAGGCAGGAGGAGAAGGGGACGACACAGGATGAGATGGATGGATGGCATCACTGACTCGATGGATGTGAGTCTGAGTGAATTCCAAGAGTTGATAATGGACAGGGAGGCCTGGTGTGCTGTGATTCATGGAGTCACAAAGAGTCAGACATGACTGAGCAACTCAACTAAACTGAACTATTTAGGCTCACTTGTTTAGTTGTGCTGTGGGGAGGGAGGAACACTGCAAACAAATATCACTGGCATGTGTGGGAAATGCTCACAGTGTCTGGGCCACACTGGGTTTACCCCTGCTTATGGCGTGTGTGCTTTTCTGTCCTACACTGCTCATGCTCCAGGTTGCTCTACAGAGGAGCTGTCTAAAGCAGGCCCTGGGTTGAGTGCACTTCCCAGGTCTCAGCCACTTCAGGTTCAGGTTCTCAGGTAAGCCACAAAGGCACAGACTTGGTTGGGTATGCGTTTTGTACCCTTCCCAGGTCCAAGCAGCTCAGGTGACCAGGTGTTTGGTGAGTGCACTCTCCCAGGTGGACAGTGCATCTTATCATCTCCCTGGTCCCAGCCCCTCGGTTTCCTGGGTGCGCAGCAAGAGCACCGTCCCAAGGGTGCCATGTGTCTCCTCTGTGGAGCTGATCTCTGACTGAGACCCTCCTGGTGGATTTCAACTGTCCAGGAAACCAGGAAGATTTGGTTAGCAACTAGGAGTTGGCTCACAGTTTAGGGGAGGATGCCATTTCTCGGGCCAAGATGGATGCCCTCACTTTCCAGCTCTGTCTGTCTCCTGCCTGCCTCTCTGCCTCCAGTGGGAGATGGGCCGGTCAGCAGCCAGCTAGCTCTCCTCTGGTGTTCACTAAATCTTTTGTTCTGTGAACAGACCCTGCTGTGCCTTAGGTTAGAGCTTTTCACGGGAAAGTTCTATCTCTCACTTTCTCTCTCTCTCTTTTTTTCTTTCCTCTCTCTTGCTATTCCACAGTTTGGGTTGCTATCTCAGGTTAGCTCCCTCAGGTCATTCAGGCCCGGTCCTTCCCCTAAGCATGCAACACGCACTTCCCTGTTCAGCCCCCACTCGGTGCTGGCAGACAAGAGCATCTGGGTTACTTCTCTGCTGGGAGTTATGGTTAGGAATGCAATCTGTGTGTGTGTGTGTTTTCCTCCTGGTTATGTTGCCCTCTGAGATTCCAAAGCCCCCCACAGACCCACCAGTGAGAGGGTTTCCTGGGGTTTGGGAACTTCTCCTCCTTCACAACTCCCTCTCTGGGATGGGCCTCAATCCCTAACTCTTGTGTCTCTCTTTTTATCTTTTATATTTTGTCCTACCTCTTTGGAAGAGAATGAGCTGCCTTTCTGTGTGCCTGATGTCCTCTGCCAGCGTTCAGAGGTTGTTTTGTGGAATTCACTCAGCGTTCAAATGATCTTTTGATTAATTTGTGTGGGAGAAAGTGGTCTCCCCATCCTATTCCTCTGACATCTTCTAAAAATTATTTTTAAAAGTAGTTTGGTACTTTCTTTTCTGTTTTTGAAGTGATTCTTTGTCTCCCAACTATTGATTTTATTTATGAAAGATCGAGTTTGAAAAGATACAAGTAAACAAGATTAACTTTCTGTGTTGTGAATGGGAAGAAGGTTAAGCAATTTTAACAGTTTTCTTTATAAACTAATGCATTGTTGAATTTTATACCATTTACTACTTGGTATTTAAAAAGTAGAATTAGAAATGCAATGTAAAGCAACTGAATTTGTAATAAATGTCAAGTTCAGTTTATGAAATGAATGGAAACAGTCTTCATGGTTGTCATGGGTTAATAACTAAATCAATTTTTAAAGGGATCTCTGAACAATAATGCCAAATTAATCAGCCCACTGATTCATTTGTACTGTCATCAAAACTGAAAAAAAGGAATTAAAATATGGGCAAATTCTTTTCCGTCAAACATTCTGTCATTAAAAAAAAAGTGTTTTATTTAATGTAGATAATAGAGTGTCTTTTATGAATTCTTAGGGGATGGAAACTGATAGTGGTTTATAAAACTTCAAATCTATGAAAGTAATTAAAAGCCTGGGAATATAGTTACATTGCTTCTTAGTGAAATATATCAATCTTGACTTTATTTTCATGTTAAAATTTTTTTCTTGACGTTTCAACAATTTTTTAAAGCCTAAAATTTACAAGCAACTGTATGAGTCCTATCATTTACTGTAAATCAGAATTGTCTTCTTTATCAGTTCAGTTCAGTCACCCAGCTGTGTCAGACTCATTGTGACCCCATGAGCTGCAGCATGCTAGGCCTCCCTGTCCCTCACCAAACTCTCAGAGTTTACTCAAGCTCATGTCCAATGAGTCGGTGATGTGATCCAACCATCTCATCCTCTGTTGCCCCTTCTCCTCCTGCCTAAAATCTTTCCCAGCATCAGTGTCTTTTCTAATGAGTCAGTTCTTCACATCAGATGGCCAAAGTATTGGAGTTTCAGCTTCAACATCAGTCATTCCATTGAATATTCAGGACTGATTTCTTTTCAGTGACTTATCTCCTTTAGGATGGACTAGTTGGATCTCCTTGCAGTCCAAGGGACTCTCAAGAGTCTTTTCCAACACCATAGTTCAGAAGCGTCAATTATTCAGCACTCAGCTTTCTTTATAGTCCAACTCTCGCATCCATACATGATTACCAGAAAAACCATAGTTCTGACTATATAGACCTTTGTCGACGAAGTCTCTACTTTTTAATATGCCATCTAGGTTTGTCTTTGTTTCTCTTACAAGGAGTAAAGTGAAAGTGAAGTAGCTCAGTTGTGTCCAACTCTTTGTGACCCCCGTGGACTGTAGCCTACCAGGCTCCTCTGTCCATGGGATTTTTCCAGGCAAGGATACTGGAGTGGGTTGCCATTTCCTTCTCCAGGGATCAAACCCGAGTTTCCCGTATTGCAAGCAGACGATATACTGTCTGAGCCACCAGGGAAGCCCAAGCATTTTTTAATTTCATGGCTGCAGTTACCATCTACAGTGATTCTGGAGCCCCTCAAACTGAAGTCTGTCGCTGTTTCCACTCATTCCCCATCTATTTGCCATAAAGTGATGGGATCAGATTCCATGATCTTAGTTTTCTGAATGTTGAGTTTTAAGCCAAATTTTTCACTCTCTTCTTTCACTTTTATCAAGAGGCTCTTTAATTCATCTTCACTTTCTGTCGTAAGGGTGGTGTCATCTGTATATCTGAGGTTATTGATAGTTCTTCCTGCAATCTTGATTCCAGCTTGTGCTTCAGCCAGTCTGGCATTTCACATGATATACTCTGCATATAAGTTAAATAAGCAGGGTGACAATATATAGCCTTGACATACTCCTTTTCCTATTTGGAACCAGCCTATTGTTCCATGTCCAGTCCTAACTGTTGCTTCCTGACCTCCATATAGGTTTCTCAAGAGGCAGGTCAGGTGGTCTGGTATTCCCATCTCTTTAAGAATTTTCCAGTTTGCTGTTATTCACACAGCCAAAGGCTTTAGTGTAGTCAATAAAGCAGAAGTAGATGTAGGTTTTTGTGTGTGTGTGGTTTTTTTTTTTTTTTTTTTTAATTATCTTGGTTTTTCTATTATCCAATGCATGTTGGCAATTTGACTTCTGGTTCCTCTCCCTTTTTTGAATCTAGTTTTAAAGTCTGGAAGTTCTCAGTTCACATACTGTTGATGCCTGCTTTTGAGGATTTTGAGCATTATTTTGCTAGCATGTGAGATTAATGCAATTTTGTGGTAGTCTGAACACTCTTTAGCATTGCTTTTCTTTGGGATTGGAATGAAAAACTGACCTTTTCCAGTCCTATTTTCACTTCTGGTTTTCCAAATTTGCTGGCATATTAAGTGTGGCACTTTTACAGCATCATCTTTTAGAATTTGAAATAGCTCAGCTGGAATCCATTACCTCCACTAGCTTTATTCCTAGTGATGCTTTCTAAGACCCACTGAACTTCAAACTCCAAGATGTCTATATGAGTTATAGAACCATCGTGTTATCTGGGTCATTAAGACCTTTTTTGGATAGTTCTTCTGTGTATTCTTGCTACCTCTTCTCAATATCTTCTGCTTCTGTTAGGTCCACACCACTTCTGTCCTTTATTGTACCCGTCTTTGCATGAAATGTTCCTTTCATGTCTTTAATTTTCTTGAAGAAATTGCTAATCTTTCCAATTCTATTGTTTCCCTCCACATCTTTGCATTGATCACTTAGCAAGATTTTCTTATCTTTCCTTGCTGTTCTTTGGAACTCTGATTCATATGGATATATCTTTTTTTTTTTTCATTTGCCTCTCACTTTTCTTCATTTCTCATCTATTTATAAGCTTCCTCTGACAACCATTTTGATTTCTTGCATTTCTTCTTTTGGAGGATGATTTTGATCACTGCTGCCTTTACAATGTTATGAACCTCTGTCCATAGCTCTTCAAGCACTCTCTCTATCAGATCTAATCCCTTGAATCTATTTGTCATTCCCATTGCATAACTGTAAGGGATCTGATTTAGTCATACCTGAATGGTCTAGCGGTTTTCCCTACTTTCTTCAGTTTAAGTCTGAATTTTGCAAAAAAGGAGTTCATAATCTGAGCCAGTCAGCTCCTGGTCTTGTTTTTGCTGACTATATAGAGTTTTCCCATATTTGGCTGCAAATAATATAATGAATACTTAGCTTAGTGTATTAAACCCTCACCAAATAATATATCTAGTTTAAATATTTTTCAAAATAACAGAAAAAAATGAGAAATCTGCCTTAATGTTCTAGGCAAACTAATTCAAGATAGTCATCATGTCATTATAAAAATGATTTTATACTATGATACAGCTAAATGGAAGTTGAACACAAAAGAAAGTTGATTGCTTATATTATTTTGATTTTCTAAACAGATGTTTCCTTTAGGGTAAATTACATTTTAATGTAACAGAGAGAAATGAGAGGGATATTTCAATATGTCTTATTTTCCAGAACATTCTGCCAGAATTATCCTCATCATTTCAAAATAAGTGGTTTTGTCTTTATATTCACTCATTTTACAAATATTTGCATAGCTACTAGACATTATTATTGATTTACAGAACTGTCTGTACATATGAATCAATCATTCATCCAATAGCTAACTGTCATTTACATCATGTATTATGGATAGTCATAAAGCGTAAGACATATTAAGGTAATAAATAGAAATTAAAGGGATTGAAAGTATCCTAATAAATAGTAAAATGCTGTCATTTTAAATGTTCCCTAAACATCATTGCATTCCAGTTATTGTCCTAAAATAAAAATAAAAAAAAAAACTTTTTAAAGACACAAATAAAACAATCTTTCCAGTATGAATAAGGAAGTATTTTGGTTTAGAAATAACAAGAAATTGATGTAAATATCTAGAAGATACATATATGGAAATACAGACATATTTACAGGCAAGTAAAGAAAACTCTCTAAAATACATAGTTCACTCCTGGGTCAAATGGGAAATTTTAATTCTTCTTGATATGTTAGCAAAATATCCAAACTCTTAGCTGAAGTCTATTATTATTTCTTCAAAAAAAGGCCCATTGTTTTTGTGGAGACAAGCAAGAACATTTTTGGCAGATTTGCGTGTTACTTTAGGTACACATATTATGCATACATATTATATAATTTGCTTATTGGTTATTTTATTATAATGACCTCTTAAGACACCCAATACAATATCCAACAGATTTCCAAGAGTGGGTATTGTGATTTTTCCTATTTTTACGGTAAATATTGGTAATGTTTTATGATCAGATACTACAGTCACCCACACCCATACATATCCCAGAACATGTAAATGTTTGACATAAACCATCACTTAGTGAAGCTATGCTCTTTCTAAATTTCATACAAGTTCATCTGACAACAGGGATGACCCGTTAACCTAACGAGATACTCCAGTTCATTGGTATTTCCATTTGATTTCCAACTGATAATCTACCTTATTTGTCTTTATTTATCCCAAATATATTTTGGTATATCCTGTCTACCATTTTACTGATTGTTTAAAAGTTGATACACAAAATATCTATCATTTCCCTTCCATTGTCTTAAATCCTGTCTGTAAGATTTTGAGTTTGGCTGATTATGAATTATCAAAACTTTGCTTATGCTTATAATCAAACAATTTTATATTGATGTAAAAAGCCATACAGCATTTTCTATAATAAGTCAGAATCAGTCAGTTCAGTTCAGATCAGTCGCTCAATCATGTCCGATTCTGCAACCCCATGAATTGTACCATGCCAGGCCTCCCCATCCATCACCCACTCCCAGAGTTCACAAAAATTATGTCCACCGAGTTGGTGATGCCATCCAGTCATCTCATCCTCTGTCGTCGCCTTCTCCTTCTGCCCCCAATCACTCCAAGCATCAGAGTCTTTTCCAATAAGTCAACTCTCTGCATAAGGTGGCCAAAGTACTGGAGTTTCAGCTTTAGCATCAGTCCTTCCAATGAACAACCAGGACTGATTTCCTTTAGAATGGACTGGTTGGAACTTCTTGCAGTCCAAGGGACTCTCAAGAGTCTTCTCCAACACCACAGTTCAAAAGCATCAATTCTTCTGTGCTTAGCTTTCTTCACAGTCCAACTCTCACAGCCATACATGACTACTGAAAAAACCATAGCCTTGACTAGATGGACCTTAGTAAGAAAAGTAACGTCTCTGCTTTTGAATATGCTATCTAGGTTGGTCATAACTTTCCTTCCAAGGAGTAAGCATCTTTTAATTTCATGGCTGCAATCAACATCTGCAGTGATTTTGGAGCCCCCAAAAATAAAGTCTGACACTGTTTGCACTGTTTCCCCATCTATTTGCCATGAAGTCATGGGACCAGAGCCATGATCTTCGTTTTCTGAATGTTGAGCTTTAAGCCAACTTTTTCACTCTCCTCTTTCACTTTCATCAAGAGGCTTTTTAGTTCCTCTTCACTTTCTGCCATAAGGGTGGTGTAATCTGAGGTTATAGATATTGATATCTAAGGTTACTGATATTTATCCTGGCAATTTTGATTCCAGCTTGTGCTTCCTCCAGCCCAGTGTTTCTCATGATGTACTGCATATAAGTTAAATAAGCAGGGTGACAATATACAGCCTTGACGTACTCCTTTTCCTATTTGGAACCGGCCTGTTGCTCCATGTCCAGTTCTAACTGTTGCTTTCTGACCTGCATATAGGTTTCTCAAGAGGTGGTCTGGTATTCCCATCCCTTTTAGAATTTTCCACAGTTTATTGTGATCCACATAGTCAAAGGCTTTGGCATAGTCAATGAAGCAGAAATAGATGTTTTTCTGGAACTCTCTTGCTCTTTTGATGATTCTGCGGGATGTTGGCAATTTGATCTCTGGTTCCTCTGCCTTTTCTAAAACCACCTTGAACATCTGGAAGTTCACGGTTCATGTATTGCTGAAGCCTGGCTTGGACAATTTTGAGCATTTACTTTACTAGCATGTGAGATGAGCTCAATATGCTACTGGAGATCAGTGGAGAAATAACTCCAGAAAGAATGAAGGGATGGAGCCAAAGCAAAAACAATACCCAGCTGTGGATGTGACTGGTGATAGAAGCAAGATCCAATGATGTAAAGAGCAATAGTTCATAGGAATCTGAAATGTGAGGCCCATGATTCAAGGAAAATTGTAACTGGTCAAACGAGATGGCAAGAATGAACGTCGACATTCTAGGAATCAGCGAATGAAGATGGACTGGAATGGGTGAATTTAACTCAGATGACCATTATATCTACTACTGCAGGCAGGAATCCCTCAGAAGAAATGGAGTAGCCATCATGGTCAACAAAAGAGTCCTAAATTCAGTACTTGGATGCAATCTCAAAAATGACTGAATGATCTCTGTTCATCTCCAAGGGAAACCATTCAATATCAAAATAATCCAAGTCTATGCTCCAACCTGTAACACTGAAGAAGCTGAAATTGAATGGTTTTATGAAACCTACACCAATTTTTAGAACTAACACCCCAAAAAGATATCCTTTTCATTATAGGGGACTGGAATGAAAAAGTAGGAACTCAAGAAACACGTGGGGTAACAGGTAAATTTGACCTTGGAATACAGAATGAAGCAAGACAAAGGCTTATAGAGTTTTGCCAAAAGAACTCATTGGTCATAGCAAACACCCTCTTTCAAGAACACAAGAACACTCTACACATGGACATCACCAGATGGTCAACACTGAAATCAGATTGATTATATTCTTTGCTGCCAAAGATTGAGAAATTCTATACAATCAGCAAAAACAAGACCACGAGCGGACTGTGGCTAAGATCATGAAATCCTTATTACGAAATTCAGGCTTAAATTGAAGAAAGTAGGGAAAACTACTAGACCATTCAGGTATGACCTAAATAAAATTCCTTATGATTGTACAGTGGAAGTGAGAAATAGATTTAAGGGACTAGATCTGATAGATAGAGTGCCTGATGAATTATGGACTGAGGTTCATGACATTGTACAGGAGACAGGGATCAAGACCATGCCCATGGAAAAGAAATGCAAAAAAGCAAAATGGCTGCCTGGGGAGGCCTTACAAATAGCTGTGAAAAGAAGAGAAGTGAAAAGCAAAGGAGAAAAGGAAAGATATAAGCATCTGAATGCAGAGTTCCAAAGAATAGCAAGGAGAGACAAGAAAGCCTTCCTCAGTGATCAATGCAAAGAAATAGAGGAAAACAACAAAATGGGAAAGACTAGAGATCTCTTCAAGAAAATTAAAGATACCAAGGGAACATTTCATGTATAGATGGGCTCAATAAAGGACAGAGATGGTATGGACCTAACAGAAGCAGAAGATATTGAGAAGAGGTGGCAAGAATACATAGAAGAACTGTACAAAAAAAGATCTTCATGTCCAAGATAATCACAATGGTGTGATCACTCACCTAGAGCCAGATATCCTGGAATGTGATGTCAAGTGGGCCTTAGAAAGCATCACTACAAACAAAGCTAGTGGAGGTGATGGAATTCCAGTTGAGGTATTTCAAATCCTGGAAGATGATGCTGTCAAAGTGTTGCACTCAATACGCCAGCAAATTTGGAAAACTCAGCAGTGGCCACAGGACTGGAAAAGGTCAGTTTTCATTCCAATTCCAAAGAAAGGCAATGCCAAAGAATAAGTCAGAATAGGCATATTTAAATTTTTATATATTTAAACTGGTTAATTTTATGCTATGTACATTTCATCACAATAAAATCATAAAAAATACAACATAAATCACAGCCATTTAAGTTTACTTCCCATAAGTCCAGAGAAGGCAATGGCAACCCATTCCAGTAGTCTTGCCTGGAAATTCCCGTGGGCAGAGGAGCCTGGTAGGTCTGCAGTCCATGGAGTCGCTAAGAATCCTACAGGACTGAGCAACTTCACTTTCACTTTTCACTTTTATGCATTGCGAAGGAAATGGCAACCCACTCCCGTGTTTTTGCCTGGAGAATTCCAGGGGCGGTAGAGCCTAGTGGGCTGTTGTGTATGGGGGTCGCACAGAGTTGGACACGACTGAAGCTACTTAGCAGCAGCAGCAGTAGCAGCAGGCCATAAGTCCATGAATTAGCTGTGCTCTCCTTTTGATCTGAGCTGGGCTCCACTAAGTTTAAATTTGTGTGCCTATGTTTACCAGTAGATCAAGTAGGTGACTTGACTTATGTGGGATTAACTTTTTCACATGTGTGTATTCCTCGGACAATCAGGTTGGTTTAGCTGTATCGTTTTATGTCTCATCTCCAGCAAACTAGTCTGGACTTTGACTCAGGATGGAGACAGGAGTCTAAAAAGAGACTGAAAGTGTGTAAAGCGGCTGAGCCTTGGGTTCAGAACTATAATATCATTGCCACCATGTTCTAGTAGTCCCAGTAAGTCACAATAATAACCCAGATTCAGGAGGTAGGGAAACGGACTCCATAATTTGAAGACAGAAGCTTCAAAATTATCTCAAAAGAATGAAGAGAAGGAGCTTGCTAACAACCTACCAAAATGATAAAATATCTTTCAATATTTTCTAATATATAAATTGTGCTGTCCTGTGCTTTCTCAGTTGCTCAGTTGTGTCCAGCTCTTTGTGACCCCATGAACTGTAGCCCATCAGGCTCCTCTGTCCAAGGTATTTTCCAGGCAAGAATACTGGAGTGAGTTGTCATTTCCTTCTTCAAGGGATCTTCCCCACTCAGGGATTGAACCCATGCCTCAGGTTTCCTGCACTGGCAGGCTGATTCTTTATGACTTCATCACCTGAGAAGCCCTCTTACAGAGAAAGTTCATGTAATATAATTAGTTTTTTGAATATTGTTGAAGAAATTATGCATCTATTGGTTGCATCATTTTACTTAAGAATTATGTATGCCAATTTTCATATGCATTATAACTATGTAATTTACATAGACATGCATATTATATTCATAAAATATTAATAAGTATATTCAAAGTAAACATGTTATAGATAAATTTATATTAGAAATACATTTATTAAAGAACATATAATTCATATAATACATATTCTACATGAAGGAGATCATTTTCACATTATCTATTTGCACATTTAACTTATAATGTGAGTCCTCTATAATTAACATGCAAAATTCTAATACCATTTGTATTTTCAATTCATTCCCTCTTTCAATTCATTTTACTCGATAATCTCAGAGCAGAATTTGAGCAGTTTATTATGCTAAAAAATAAACTGTTCAGAGGAAATGAATATATTATTCTGTTCCTTTTCAGTAAGTTTCTTCACCCCAATACTTGAAAAATAACAATGCTATTTTTTGTGCTTTGTCAAACCAAAAACACTGTTCACCTTAGAGCCTTTACACTGGCTGTTCTCTCTGTCTGAAAAGATCTTTTCATAGATATGATGCTGGTAACTTCTTCACTTCTTCAAGCATTTGCTAAAGAATTGTATTACAATGAAATTTAATTATACTATTTCATTTAAATGATTACCATTGAGGTGGAGTTTTACTCCATCAGGATTTTTCAGTTCTGGGCTCTGGTGTCATTTGAAGATAGATAATCTTTGTTGTGGAGAGAGAAATGGTAACCCACTCCAGTATTCATGCCTAGAGAATCCCGTGGACAGAGGAGCCTGGTGAGCTGCTGTCCATACGGTAGAACACAGTCGGACAGGACTGAAGTGACTTAGCATTCATACATGCATTGGAAAAGGGAATGGCAACCCACTCCAGTATTCTTGCCTGGAGAGTCCCAGGGACAGAGGAGCCTGGTGGGCTGCTGCCTATGGGGTTGCACAAAGTTGGACATGACTGAAGCGACTTAGTAGCAGCAACAGCAATTCTTTGTCGTGGGACCAGCTCTCTGCATTGTATTGAAAGTGAAAGTCGCTCAGTCCTGTCCAACCCTTTGCAACCTCATGGAGTATACTGTCCATGGAATTGTCTAGGCCAGAATACTGGAGTGGTATTATTAAATACTGGTAGCCTTTCCCTTCTCCAGGGGATCTTCCGAACTCAGAGATTGAACCCAGGTCTCCTGCATTGCAGGAGGATTCTTTACCAACTGAGCTATCAGGGAAGACCAATTAAGAGGATGTTAAGTCATATCCCTGGACTCCAAATATTAGATGACAGTAATGTTCCCCACACAAAAATCGTGGCAATGAAAAATGCTTTTCAGTTCAGTTCAGTTGCTCAGTCGTGTCTGACTCTCTGTGACCCCATGAATTGCAGCACACAATTAGTTGGCCTCCCTGTCCATCAACTACACCCGGAGTTCACTCAGACTCACGTCCATCGAGTCCGTGATGTCATCCAGCCATCTCATCCTCTATCGTCCCCTTCTCCTCCTGCCCCTAATCCCTCCCAGCATCAAAGTCTTTTCCAATGAGTCAACTCTTCGCATAAGGAGGCCAAAGTACTGGAGTTTCAGCTTTAGCATTATTCCTTCCAAAGTAATCTCAGGTCTGATCTCCTTCAGAATGGACTGGTTGGATCTCCTTGCAGTCCAAGGGACTCTCAAGAGTCTTCTCCAACACCACAGTTCAAAAGCATCATTTCTTCGGAGCTCAGCCTTCTTCACAGTCCAACTCTCACAGCCATACATGACTAGTGGAAAAACCATAGCCTTGAATAGATAGACCTTAGTTGGCAAAGTGATGTCTCTGCTTTTGAATATGCTATCTAAGTTGGTCATAACTTTTCTTCCAAGGAGTAAGCGTCTTTTAATTTCATGGCTGCAGTCACCATCTGCAGTGATTTTGGAGCCCATAAAAATAAAGTCTGACACTGTTTCCACTGTTTCCCCATCTATTTCCCATGAAGGGATGGGACCGGATGCCATGATCTTTGTTTTCTGAATGTTGAGCTTTAAGTCAACTTTTTCACTCTCCTCTTTTACTTTCATCAAGAGGCTTTTTAGTTCCTCTTCACTTTCTGCCATAAGGGTGGTGTCATCTGCATATCTGAGTTTATTGATATTTCTCCCGGCAATCTTGATTCCAGCTTGTGTTTCTTCCAGTCCAGCGTTTCTCATGATGTACTCTGCATAGAATTTAAATAAGCAGGGTGACAGTATACAGTATTGGCAAATATCCCCTGGGGGCCTGGTAGAAACATCCCTTTCCTTCTTAACACATACACATGATGGAGAACCTTGTAGTAGGTTATAATGTATGTATCAACGTTTTCTTCAATTGAAAATAACTCTGGAATTTGAGACATTTGAACAACCATATTATGACTAAAAATTCACAGAATTTATTTTTTGATAACCTGATCTAAAGAAATAGCATTCCACCTTGCATTTTCAAGACACAAAATGAGATCTGATGCAGAAGCTAGAATAAAAATAACTTCCAGTTTTTTTCCCCTTACATTCTTACAATGAGGATGCTAGTGGCTATACCTAAACATAATGGTTACTATTTGAATATTTTATTTGTATCAGTCATAAGGTTAAATGAATAATTAATTTATCTGCAAGTATAAATAGATTATTATAAATCTCCAAATGAAATAATATTTTCAGGTATTTTTATAAGTAAATATGAAAATGAAAATGGTCTCAATTACTGCCTAAGCAAGCAAAATAGTTTAAAAGCAATCAATGATTTAATAGCTAATGGCTGTATATGCTACATGATGTGTTGTACATTGAAAAGGGGAATCAATCCATATAATCTGAATCCACAGAAAATATACATAAATTGCTCATTTAACAGATAATTTGTTAAAATTTTCTATAAATTATAATTGATGTTCCACTGTCTTTTCTTCCTAATGTAAGAAATTCATAGATTATGTAAATATATGTGAGTCATATCTTTGAAAATAAAACAGATACTTTATTTTAATCTTTATACTCACAGGAGCTAGTAAAATTGTAACACAATTATGACTCAATAAATAATTGTAGAATCAATTTTTTTTTGATGTAGGTGATACATTTTGCCTGCCTTAAAATTGTACTTCATGTTATTTAATTCTTCCCTCTTAAAGTATACTTTAAACTCAAAATTATGTAAGAAAGTTCACCTGAATTTCCTAAAAACGTAATTTAATAACTTTCTCTTTGATCCATTCTTCTTTTACTCAAAGGCTACACCCTGGACATTCAGTTGCCTTGTATTGGCTCTGCTATTGATCCCATCATCCTCTAAGTTATTTTTGTCTAGACTTCTGTTGCCATTAGACTGCCTTTTAACTTTTCCAATATCATCAGTATTCACCTTTACCTTCTCAACTATTTTACTGAAAAGCCCAAACAGAGTTCAACCAGTGTTTTCAACAAAAGCAATGCAGAGCACTGCTTTTATATATCTACAATAATATATAAATGTGTAAGCTAAATGTCTACAATTATCTCATGAGACATAAGAAGGCAATGTTTTTCTAATTTCCTTATAACTGTATACACACACACACACACAAGTCTATAATATCCTTGTGGCTCATTAGAATAATTCCCTAACTATTCACTATCGCCTAGTTGGAGTTAACACTCATCCCATATGATTTGTTTGACAGATGAATTGTGAGTCAAAGTGGTAAAGGGTCACTTCAGGACCAAATATAAAAGGTATTGTGTATTTCAACTCGGCCTTCTCGCTCTTGGTCCCCACCATAAGAGCAAGTGTCTGGTGTAATGCCTTTCCTTGATTCTGTATTATGGAAAGAGTAGATAGGTTGAGCCAAATCAAGCCTACCTCAGGTGAGTCTAGCAGAGATTAGAAGACACAGAGTTTTCAAAAAACCTCTTGCAAAGCAAGGAAGAAGTACTGGAGCTTTGAGATTATTTTTATGCTGTGTATCTTCATAGAAGCAAACTAACATAAATACTCAATAAGTTATTTTAGTCTTGCCTCACTATTCCAGAATTTCCTTCCCTATTCAAATAAATTATACCAAGCTTAAAATTCAGGATGGTATATTTTTCATGCATATCAAGTCCAGAGGTTAAATTGGTCCAGAATTAGTATTTCAGCAACTAAATAATGCACGTATGGCCAAGCTCCTTTCATATTTCCTTCGTTTCCTAGTAGCATATTGAATTTCCACATTCAAGCTTGTCCGTTTATGATCACGGATGTCTATGACAGTTTCATCAGCCATGTTCTTACTCAAACACATGAAAAGGGATAAGTGAATTTTTCTCATGCCTTTGTTCTTTGCAATGGAAAGAAACCCCTCACCACCAAACAAATCCATCCCCCTCGAAAAAAAAAAATTCTGGAGGAATCTCAACAGACTTTTATTCACACAGTATCAGTCAGATATTCCCATAGTTATTCCTAAATCAATTACTGAGAAAAAAAAACCCTGCAATTTTCTTTAAAGTTTTAGGCTATTAAGACTTAGCTCTTCCTTGATTTTCCTGTTTTAAGGGAGAGTAGATAAAGTCAAGTTTGAAAGTTGTAGACAGGAAGGTAAGCTGCTAGTCACTTTTATTTTTAATTAAAAGCTAGGTATATAGAAAGTAATAACATCTATTTTTTAGAGACACAAAAATGTTATAGAACCATACTGTTTCCTAACATTTTTCTAAATGTCAGTGATTTTTTTTAACCTACCACACTTATGATTACAATGTTAGGAAAATTATGTAAAGTAAACATGTCTTGTACAGTGCTACATTTTTTATTAAAATTTAATGAAAAGTTATGAAATGCACATTCTGGCACAGCTTGGATGAAATGTGTTTTGCTAAGCATATTCTTCAGAAAAGTAAAACAAATCATTATGGAAAATATTCATCTACTTTTCTGTTTTGACTTGGGTATTGTATTGATATATTCAAGCTGCCATAACTAATTTCCACTGACTGTGTTACTTATAAAACATAAATTTATTTTGTCATAGCTCTAGAGACTGGAGGTCCAAGATCAAAGACCAACAACAGTATCATTTTCTCCTGAGTCTTTTCTCCTTGACCTGCAGATGGCCACTTTCTCTTGGTGTTCTCATATGTCCTTTTTCCTGTGTATACATCTTTCTGGTAAGAACACAGTCAGATTGAAATTGGATTCCACCCTTATAACCTCATTTAAGTTTACCCTCTTTAAGATGCTATCTCCAAATACAATCACGTTAGGACCTCAACATATGAATTTTAGGAGAAAACAATTGAGTCAATAACAGGTATGTTTCTTTAGGACGATAGAAGTTGTTACCCTCTTCTAAGTTCTTTTTTTTTTTTTTTTTGCCTTATTTTCATATTCCAAATTTTATTTTGTTAGCCTGGATTTTTTTCTACAGTTCTAAAAATACAAATACAATTTTAAAATATATTTCCACCTATCAGATGTTACCTATGATCCCAAAGTGTAATTTTTCAGCCCTTCATTAAAGGTGTTATGATGCTGAGAAAAACCTTTCAGATATCAGAGTTTTAGCCTTGAAAAACCTTAATGACTACTAATCAGTCTGGATTTTTTTCCAACAGTTTTTTTAATAATTTAAAGCATTTAGGACAAAGTATATGAAACAACTTCTTTCAAAATCAATTCGTTAAGAATGAAATGCACAAAATATATTCAAAATGAAAATTATAAACCAGTGCTTTCCTTCTGACTGCATTCAGCCATAAAATATTAAGTGGAATATTAAGAATAACAATTAAAGAGCTTAGCTTTTAAGCTGTCTGGTGGTGTGTAAGATTCAGTTCTTTATTGCCTATTAGAAAAATTACTCAAGATGGCTTTAGCTATTCTAAGTGAATATAGAACTGCCTGCTCAGCCACAGTGGCAGAAAGTACTTAATGAGTACTAAAAGTTCTTACATTTTCATTCTGGATAAACTATTTTGTAATTTTTCTGAGGTGAGTTTATTTAATTGGAATAAAATTTAAAGTGATATTATACCTAAAATAAATCATTGCAACTAATTTGTTCTTAACCCTGGAAAAATTTGAAAAGTTATTTCCAATGTCTCTTTTCTAAGACAGTCAATCACATAAAAATGCTCATTTATTTAACATTCGTAATGAATAGTAATAGGAAATAAATCCATAGAAGATATCTAAATTATAAGAAAACTACTTCTGGTTTGAGACAAAGTCCATAAGAAACAGCAAAGCATTATGAAACAAATTATATCTTTTTCTGATTAAAAGCAGTTTATTATGTGCTTTTTAGTAAAAGGTATGCTGTAAGTGGAAATGAGGTAATTGAAGGCAGAGGCCTCTTTGACTGCTCAGCTCTACAAGGTGAGAACGATACAGCCAGCATAAGTGGGAAGGAAAAAAAAACCACCTTTCTTCTTAATGAAAACTGCTGGCTGCAACATGAACATGGGATTTTATTTCAGTTTATGTGAATTATTTCTTTCATTGGTAATCTTAACTCTTCAGAAAATAGCATGCCATTCCGTGGTAGCGCAGCTTTTCCTTTCCTGTCTTGTAAGTAAAAGAGCTCTGGGATCAAGATGATAAGAGTCTTTATCAAGTACTTTAGAAGTCTAGGAAATAAGGGGTGGTATAATCGTGGCCCTCCAGGAGTGCTGTGGTAAAAAAAAAAAAAAAAAATCTCCAGTACATCAGCTCTGGTGGTTGTACTTCACGAGATTCTAGTTTCAATGAGGTCAGACAACAGTAATTTGTTATGTGGGTCATGGCAGAATCCTTCTTCTAAACACTACAAACAATGACTCTTTTGTCAATATAAATACATCCTAATGTATTTAGTCTCCCTGTAGGCTGCATTACAAACTTGAGAGCTATTGTGCCAAATTGTGCCACTCAGCATTATAACAGCTTTTCATCTTGCCTTTTTTCCCCTACTTTATAATAAAAGAGAATAAAACACACTATTAAAAGGTAAGGCTTCTTCTCAGTTTTTTAAATATACATTTTACTTTGCAGACATTGTAAGAAATGAACATCACAAGAATGGACAAGTTTTAGAATGTGTTTTAAGACAGGAATATAATACAGCAGAAAAGTTATATTAATAATTCAGTTCATTTATATTTTTATTTCCTCACAAGTAAACTTCTCTAAATCTATTCTTTCTTCTTCATCCAAATAAATACGTATCTATTAAAAAAAAAAAAAAACCTGGAAGAGATAATTTGTCCTCAAAATTGTAAATTAATGTAATACAATGAACAATGATTTTGCAATTATCTGGATAAATATTGGTAGATCTTTCAATTGTTATTAGCATTGTTATTCTAAATTTCCTAACTTAAAATTCTTACAATTCCTAGAGCTTTAGATTTAAGTATTGCAAAGCAATTAACATAAATATATATTAAAATGAGAATCTATTAATATATTATGATGAGCCCTTTTGTTACATATGGCCTTTTTTTTTTTTTGCTATATTTTACTTTACAATACTGTATTGGTTTTGCCATACATCAACATGAGTATGCCACGGATGTACATGAGTTCTCAATCCTGACCCTCCCTCTCACCTCCCTCCCATACCATCTTTCTGGGTCATCCCAGTGCACCAGCCTCAAGGATCCTGTATCATGCATTGAACCTAGACTGACGATTCATTTCTTACATGATATTATACATGTTTCAATGCCATTCTCCCAAATCATCCCACCCTATCCCTCACCCACAGAGTCCAAAATTCTGTTCTATATATCTGTGTCTCTTTTGCTTTCTCTCATACAGGGTTATCATTACCATCTTTCTAAATTCCATATATATGTGTTAATATACTGTATTTGTGTTTTTCTTTCTGGCTTACTTCACTCTGTATAATCAGCTCCAGTTTCATCCACCTCATTAGAACTGATTCAAATGTATGCTTTTAAGTCTCCTTTTTCCTCATCCATTCATAAAACAAAGAGAAAGAGCCAGGGAATTTCTACAGTCTCTTCAAATACTAATACACTTTATATGGTATTTTTTTCTATACTATCTTCACTGTATATCTGTATAGCAACCCCTGTTCTCACACACACACATACACACAAACACACACACACACAATGACCATACACACACTAACAGATAAACTATAGTAGATAATGGACTGGGTTTCAAATTGTGGATATCCTAGTCTTATTGTTCTGAAAAAAAAAAAAAAAAAAGATACGAGGTCAAAAAGATTAGATTTTGAAGTTTTTTTGTGTTGTAACTTTGAGAACAAGAAGTTTAACTCAGACAAACTGTAAAAAAATGCTTTTCTCAAAAATCTGTATAAATAAATAAAGAAAAAGACAACCTTGTTCTCAACGAGTCATGATTCCTGGAGGCAAAAAATCTTAGACAAGATGTTAAACAACGGTCATTTGCTGTTTTAAGATTCAAAGATACTGTACTTTCCTTGTTCTCTGAAATCCACATTAAATTTTAAATGATCTGCTTATAGTAGGTGCATTTTTTATATTTGTACTTGAAAAATTAACTCCAGTTTTAAGTATTCATTGATAACAAGTTTTGTAAAACAAATAGACATCAAGTAGCTGTTGAGTTGGGCAATCCCCTAAAGTACTTACCATATCAAAATTTCAATAATAATAGGGTATTTTCTATTAAAATCATTTTCAAAGATCAGACATTTGGTAATGAAGTGTTAAAATGTAAGCACATATTTATAATACTGTGCCATTTAAACTACATAACACACCAGCAGCAGAGAAGTATTGGGATTGCCCAGCTTTAAACATGTGTGCTCATATTCTAACACTTGTCATTACAAAATGTCTGATCTTTGAAAATGATTTTAATAGAAAAATAAATTATTATTGAAACTTTTAATATGTTTAAGTACTTTAGTAAGTACTTTGAAAACACCTCTTGAGAAACCTATATGCAGGTCAGGAAGCAACAGTTAGAACTGCACATGGAACAACAGACTGGTTCCAAATAGGAAAAGGACATCAAGGCTGTATACTGTCACCCTGCTTATTTAACTTACATGGAGTGTACATCATGAGAAACGCTGGGCTGGAAGAAGCACAAGCTGGAATCAGGATTTCCAGGAGAAATATCAAGAACCTCAGATATGCAGATGACACCACCCTTACGGCAGAAAGTGAAGAGGAACTAAAAAGCCTCTTGATGAAAATGAAAGAGGAGAGTGAAAAAGTTTACTTAAAGCTCAATATTCAGAAAACAAAGATCATGGCATCTGGTCCCATCACTTCACGGCAAATAGATGGGGAAACAGTAGAAACAGTGTCAGACTTTATTTTGGGGGCTCCAAAATCACTGCAGATGGTGACTGCAGCCATGAAATTAAAAGACTTTTACTCCTTGGAAGGAAAGTTATGACCAGGCTAGATAGCATATTGAAAAGCTGACACATTACTTTGCCAACAAAAGTCCATCTAGTCAAGGCTATGGTTTTTCCAGTAGTCATGTATGGCTGTGAGAGTTGGACTGTGAAGAAAGCTGAATGCTGAAGTATTGATGCTTTTGAACTGTGGTGTTGGAGAAGACTCTTGAGAGTCCCTTGGACTGCAAGGAGATCCAACCAGTCCATTCTGAAGGATATCAGCCCTGGGATATCTTTGTAGGGAAAGATGCTGAAGCTGAAACTCCAGTACTTGGGCCACCTCATGTGAAGAGTTGATTCATTGGAAAAAACTGATGCTGGAAGGGGTTGGGGGCAGGAGGAGAAGGGGACGACAGAGGATGAGATGGTTGGATGGCATCACTGACTCGATGGACGTGAGTCTGGGTGAACTACAGGAGTTGATGATGGACAGGGAGGCCTGGTTGTGCTGTGATTCATGGGGTCGCAAAGAGTTGGACACAACTGAGCAACTGAACTGAACTGAACTGGTGAATGCTCCTCTCCTGTTTCTTGGTGGCACCTCTCTTATCTCTTCAACCCTTCCCTTCCCTGATTAGTAACTGTGTGAATCTGTCCTTTGGGACTCAGGGAGAATCATGGAGGCTGGAGTCTGTTCTCTGCAAACAAGGAACAAGGCACTGAGGCATCCATAACCAGGAGCCATACAGGGTATTGCCAGCTTCACCCTAATTATTAGATTAATATTATTTTATAAATAAACAAAGTTATTCTGTTTTTAAAGGATTCAGAGTATTTCAAATATTGTTAAGGATATTCTTATTTTTAAAAGAAGTTAAGCTCTCAATAAACTTTCACTCAAAAATCAAAACCATTTTAATATTTAGCTGATCTTGCATTAAACTTTCAGCTCCAAAATATTTTATGACCATCATATATAATTTAATTAAGCCACATAATATATTTAAATTATTATAAAAATAATTTTATTTCAGCTATTTTTAAGCTATAGATTTTTTCCTTTGTGAATTTCTTGGCTAAAACATCTAAGAAATGAGACAGCTATCTATTTTTGACTGGGGACTGTCTTCCTAAATTTATTTTATTTTTCACTCTCCTTGTATCCCTCAGGGAGTTATTTTATTTCCATGAGATGGTTCCAGCATGTGTATTTAATTTATACTATGGGTTATAATCTATGGTACATTAATTGTCTTCTGATATTTTTTTCTTTTCTGTCTTCTGTTTGGAAAAACTCAGAAACTGTCAGAACCAAGAGGAGTTTAAAAAAAATATGGTGTTCATATTCTTATTTTTTGAGAAAGAAGTTACATACCCCTATCTTTTTGGAGCATATCTTTATTTTGTGTCACTGCAAGATCCTCCAAATTAACGTTGTGTTTTATTTTATTCAGCTCTAGAATTAGCTATCTCTAATGATTCCTGGTTCTCTTTATTTGAGAATGGTATGCAGAAAGCAAGAAATGGGTTCTGGGTGTGCTTGCTGCTACTGGCATGTCACTGCTTTAAAGCCCTCTCAGTAGAATGAATCAGGAAATACATGTATGCATTCTAAGCTATGCATTCCTACATATCTATAATTATATATGTATCTTGCCATTTGTATTAATATTAAACAGATTTGATGTATCTGGCTATAATCTATTTCTAATTATCAAGTGGATTGGTCTAGTCTTTTTTCCTTCTATATCATAACTTCCTTCTCCCTCAGTGAGAACTCTATCTCCCACCATATAATCTCCACCTAACTTATTTCTTCAACTTCAATATACACGTATAGTAGATTCTGAAGTGTTAAATCACACTACTAATGATAAGCATATTTAACCTTTAAATATCATTCCCAATAGCTGTTCCACTGTACCTATGCAATTGTTCATTTAATGCATCTATAGAAAGATAAATTGGTTGCTTGATTTTTCTTATTATTAATAAGTAAATTTTCTATAAACATGCACATGAGCTGACTCATTGGAAAAGACCCTGATGCTGAGAAAGAATGAGGGCAAGAGAAGGGGAAGAGAGAGGATGAGATGGTTGAATGGCATCACCAACTCAATGGACATGAGTTTGGGCAAACTCTAGGAGACAGTGAAGGACAAGTAAGCCTGGCATGCTGCAGTTCATGGGATCACAAAGAGTAAAGACACAACTTAGCGAATGAATAACAAAAACACATGCACGTACAGGTTGTTGTGTGAAAAAAATTTCCACACAAATATCCAGGAGCATGACTACAACATTGTGTGCAAATCTATATTTAATTTTATAATAAGTATTAAGTAACTCCTCTAATAATACTTCCTGATATTCTATGTTGTCATTCGTTTTGAATTTTGGTTTAATTTTAATAGCATGCAAAGATATCACATTGTTTCCTCAATTTACACATTCTTAGTGACAATCACAAAGAAAGGCAATGCCATAGACTCTTGAGAGTCCCCTGGACTGCAAGGAGATCCAACAGGTCCATTCTAAAAGAGATCAATCCTGGATGTTCTTTGGAAGGAATGATGCCAAGGCTGAAACTACAGTACTTTGGCCACCTCATATGAGGAGTTGACTCATTGGAAAAGACTCTGATGTTGGGAGAGATTGGGGGCAGGAGGAGAAGGGGACGACAGAGGATGAGATGGCTGGATGGCATCATGGACTCAATGGATGTGAGTCTGAGTGAACTCCGGGAGTTGGTAATGGACAGGGAGGCCTGGTGTGCTGCAATTAATGGGGTTGCAAAGAGTCGGACATGACTGAGCAACTGAACTGAGCTGAAGAGCTCAGTTTAATTTGTTGTTACAGTAATTTTAAAAATTTGATTATTATATTTCTTATTAATATCTTATGAATATCTTATATTAATCATCTAGATTTTTCTTTTTGACTTTTTTCTTAACATTTTAGTGAATACTATTTCCTTACTGTTTTTTTAAGCTGTCATTTAAAAAATATATATTCCCAGTAGACCCCATATTTTATTCCTGCTCTAATTCATGGTGCTTTGTTTCATTAAATTAATACTAATTGTACTCCAGTAATATCTTTACTAATAATAACTATCTATAGTTACTAATAATAACCATCTTTTGAAATAATCTTAGGGCTTAGCTGAAAGTGACCTCTTCCAGAGGGTCTCTAATAGATTCAGTGAAGCACTTTTGAATACTATAATGTAGGCTCTATATAATTAATTTTATGACCTTTACAACTTTCATGAAAAGTTAATTCTTAATAGATCATCAATATAAAATATAAAATTCCAAAATGTATAGAGAGAAAAATAAGAAAAATTGTTTTGCCCTTGAGTTTGAGGATGTTTTAAGATATAACATTAAAAGTGCAATTAATTTAAAAAACTGATAAATTATATTTTGCTGAGATTGTCTAAAGACAAATAATATATAATCCAAGGATGAAAAGAAAATATTTGCAAATCACATATCTAATTAAGGACTATTTTTCTTGATACATAAAGAACTTAAAAGTTAAGAGTAAAGTAATAAACCACCAATTTATTTATCTGTCAATGAATTGACAGATAAATTCACCCATTCCAGTCTATTTTAGTTGGCTGATTCCTAAAATGTTAACGTTCCCTCTTGCCATCTCCTGTTTGACCACTTCCAATTTGCCTTGATTCATGGACCTAACATTCCATGTTCCTATGCAATTTTGCTCTTTACAGCATCAGACCTTTCTTCTATCACCAGTTACATCCACAGCTGGGTGTTATTTTTGCTTTAGCTCCATCCCTTTCTTTCTGGAGTTATTTCCCCACTGATCTCCAGTAGTATATTAGGCTCTTACCAACCTGGGGAGTTCCTCTTTCAGTATCCTATCATTTTGCCTTTTCATACTGTTCACGGGGTTCTTAAGGCAAGAATACTGAAATGGTTTGCCATTCCCTTCTCCAGTGGACCACATTTTGTCAAACTCAGCTCTAGAAAAAAGGTAAAATTCAAGTATTGCTAGATTACAGTGTGGAAGAACATAAAAATATAAAAGTGATTAAGAGCAACAAAGGTGACTAAGAGTTTTAAAGGATACCGCAAGGGTCTAACAAATATCGAAGTATATTTACATATGTCAAGAAGCAAGTCAAAAGCAAAATATAGAGCCAATGTTTGAAAATTTTCCAGAATCAATGAAGGATACCAATTCATAATTCTATGAAGCCCAACAAATCCAAAGCAGAATAAATATGAGTAAATTCTATTCTTAGATACATTATGATAAATTTCCAGAATACGGTAACTAATGGGATAGGTAGTAGATGGGGTTGGATAGGGAAGGTTAATTAATTTTTGAAAGAGGAAGAGTTAAATTGACTATTAACTTTCTACCTAAACCATGGTAGCTAGGAATTAGTGAAATTTTATTTCCTATGATTTTAGAGAAAATAACTACTTATCTATAATTCTATTTTATAGGTAATTTAAAAAATAGAAGAAATATAGTTATATGGAGTGGTCAAGATGTCAGAGTTGGAAGACTATGAGTTCATTTCATCCACAGTACACTAACATTTGTTACTATTTATGGTGCAACAATTGATGAGAAAAATCAGAAAACTGGGAGAAAAAAATCTACAACTAAAAATATGAAGAAGATATTTGCAATTTTTTAAGGAATCTCCACACTGTTCTCCATAGTGGCTGTACATTTTGGACTCAGAGGGAGAGGGAGAGGGTGGGATGATTTGGGAGAATGGGAATTCTAACATGTAAACTATCATGTAAGAATTGAATCGCCAGTCCAAGTCTGACATAGGGTGCAGCATGCTTGGGGCTGGTGCATGGGGATGACCCAGAGAGTTGTTGTGGGGAGGGAGGTGGGAGGGGGGTTCATGTTTGGGAATGCATGTAAGAATTAAAGATTTTAAAATTAAAAAAATAATAATAATAAAAAATTAAAAAAAATATGAAGAAGATAGCATAAAAATATGGATAGGAGAATGCGTGCATGTATGTGCTAAGGAATGCCGGAGAGGATGAGACACAAAGTAGTTGGGTCCCACAGTCTGACAAACAGGAGGATAATTACAATTGCAGAAGCTCTCTCTGGGGAGCAAGGGGTTCGAGGCCTAAATCAGACTCCCTAGCCTGAGGGTCCTGCACTGTGAAGATGAGCCCTGAGAATATTTGGCTTCAAGGAAAGCAGGGCTTACTTCTGGCGGAACCAGAGGACTGAGAGAAACAGAGAATGCACTCTTAATGGACACACACAAAATCTCACATGTTCCAGGACCAGGGCAGAAACAAAGATTTGAAAAGAGCCTGGATCAGAATCAGCAGCTAATCTTAAGAGTACCCTGGAGAGGCAGCAGGCAAGCATAGCTCACCCTGGGAACACAAACATTGGAACAGCCATTTAAGGGAGCTTATATTACAATGTGGAGGCTGGTGTTGAAAAGCACCATTTTGAATCCTCCCTTTACCTTATTAGTGCTATCACCGGTCCATCATTGGACTTTAGTCACCAGTACTGGAATCTCTTAGACCAAGAAACTAGTGGAGACACAGCTCCCTCTCAGAAGCACGTCAGTTACTTTAAGACCACCTGAACCCATAGCTATTAGGACTCAGCCTTGTACAGCAGAGGGCCTAGCCCTTGGCCCTGCATATTACTGCATAGACAGCAGGTCCAGGAACTCCAGGCCCTTCAGCTTGAGGCCCTGTGACCCAGCTCTATGCACTAGTAGACTGGAAAAAAACCTCAGGACCAGCCTTACCCACCAGTAGGCCAACACCAGCGCTGGGACCCTTGGGCTCTGAAGTCAGAGAGAGCAGGATATGGCTTCATCCACTAGTGGGCTAGAAATATAGTCACACACCAGAGGGAAAACAACAGCTCCAGGATGACTGCGGCCACATAGCCTGCCATATCAGGATGCAGCCAATCCCCCAGTAGCCTGGCAGCACCTCTGGGACACCCTGGACCCTATCCCTGCTTACCAGCAGGCCAACCACAGCTTTGGAATACCCTGGTATCCTCAGGCAGTAGCCATGGGATCCAGAGCTACCCACCACAGACACTGCCATCAGCCACCCTAGGGAACAGCCCTATCTACCAGTGGGCAGAAACCAGCTCCTGTATCCCCAGGTCCCTGCTGTCAGAGACCCCAGGACCCAGCTATCAGAGACCCCAGGACCCAGCAACATCCATCAGTGACTGAGCAGTGGCCACAAAGACACTTTGAGCATTGGCCTTACCCAGACGCAGGCTAGCATCAGTTCCAAGACATCCACCCTAAGATCCAGGCTCCACTCGGCATGGGTGAGGAAAGCTTTGGAATAAATCAGACACAACAATAAGCTGTGTCTGAAACTGTCCCCAGCAGGTCAAAATACTTTTCTGGATAGATCTCCACAGACAAGGGAAACAAAAGATAAAATAAACAATTTGGACTATGTCAAACTAAAAGGCCACTGTCTGACTGGGAGAAGATCTTTACAAAGGATATATTTTATAAGGTGTTAATATTTAAAATATACAAAGGATTCAGACAACTCAACATTTTTTTTAAGTCAACTGGCTTGAAAAATGAGCTGAGGATTTGAATAGATAGTTTCCCAAAGAAAACATACAGATGGCTAATAGGCATATGAAATGAAGCCAAACACTGCTAATCATCAGAGAAATGCAAACCAAAACCCCAGAGAAATCAGAATCACACCTGTCAGAATGGTTACTATCAAAAAGACAACAAACAACAAGTTTTGTTGAGAATGTGAAGAAAAAAGAACCCTTGTGCACATGTAAATTGGTGCAGCCACTAAGGAAAACAGTACAGAGGCTCTTCAAAAGATTAAAAACAGAATTAAGCCTAGGAAAAGAAAAACAATCATTACAAAAAATACATCCACGTCTACTTATTGCAGCATTATTTACAATAGTTAAGTGGAAGCAATGTAAGTGCTCATCAACAGATGAATGGGAAAAAGAAGTGGCAACATCTGTTGGATCACAGAAAAAGGAAGAGAATTCCAGAAAAACATCTATTTCTGCTTCATTGGCTATACTAAAGATTTTGACTGTGTGGATCACAATAAACAGTGGGAAATTCTTAAAGAAATGGGAATAACAGATCATGTAACCTGTCTCCTGAGAAATGTGAATGCAAGTCAAGAAGCAACAGTTAGAACCAGACATGCAATAATGGACTGCCTCAAAATTGGGAAAGAAGTTCATCAAGGTTGTGTATTGTCACCCAGTTTATATAACTCCTATGAGAATATGCCACTAAAGGAATACTATCTGCATCAGCAATTAAAAAGAATGAAATCTTGCCATTTGCAACAACATGGATGAACTTACAAGGTATTATGCTGAGTGAAACAAGTCAGATGAAGACAACTATTATATTATTTCACTTATATGTAGAATCTAAAACATAAAAACAAATGAATAAATGTAACAAAACAGAACCAGAATCAAAGACGTAAGGAAAAAAAGCTGGTAGTTGCCAAAAGGAGGCAGGTGGGGTGAGAAATAAAATAGATGAAGGAGATTAAGAGGTACAAATTCCAGTTTCAGAATAAATGACTCATGGGTATATAATGTACAGTATGGGGAATAGCCAATAACTATGTAATATGCTTGTATGCTGGCATATCATAACTAGACTTTTGGTGTTGATTAGCTCAAAATATATAGAAATACTGAATTACTATGCCATGTCAAAAGAAATAACATAGTGTTGTAGGTCTATTATACTTGAAACAAATAAACAAACAAAAAAAGAAATTAGATTTCTTGTTACCACAACTTGGGGGCTTGGGGAGGGAGAGCCGAATAAAGGTAGTAAAAAGGCACAAAATTTTAAATATAAGATAAAAAAGTATTAGGAATGTAATGTAAGACATGATACATATGTGTGTTATATAAGTAGTTATGAGGTTGAATACTAAGATTTCTCATCACAAGAATTTTTTTTTCTATTTTTAAATTTTGTATCTGTATAAGATAATGGATATTCATTAAAGGCAGTGTGATGGTCACTTCATGATGTATGCAAGTCAAATTATTATGCTGCACACCTTAAACTTATACAGAGTTGCGTGGCAATTATAGCTCAAGAAAAATGGAAGAAATCTTTTTTAAATATATAAAACCTAAAACCTCAACAGAAGGTGAAATTAATCAACCACAAATTTGTCAAAAAAAGAACTTGAGAATGAAAAAGCAAGAGTAAAATAGTTCTAGTTAGTATAAGTTTCGTTTTTCTAATAATAACCATCACCATCATTTAAAATAAAATCTTTGGAAACTGTATTTGTAAAAAAGAAGTTAAAATTGGCATTTGCTCAGGTTACCGCCCTCATAATCTCAGAGTTTTATCTTATTTTATTGTCTTCTTTTTCTCCTTATTTTCATAGCCATTGTCCTTTCTTTGAAAGCCATGCCCTTAGATAATTTAAGATCATTTTCGGTGTTCAGTTCAGTTCAGTTCTTCAGTCGTATCAAACTCTTTGCAATCCCATAGACTGCAGCACGCCAAGAATCCCTGTCCATCAACAACTCCCAGAGCTTCCTAAAACTCATGTCCGTCGTGTTGGTGATGGCATTCAACCATCTCATCCTCTGTCTTCCCCTTCTCCTCCTGCCTTCAAACTTTCCCAGCATCAGGGTCTTTTCCAGAGTCAGTTCTTCCCATCAGGTTGTCAAAGGGTTGGAGCTTCAGCTTCAGCATCAGTCCTTCCAATGAATATTCAGGACTAATTTCCTTTAAGATTGACTGTTTGATCTCCTTGCAGTCCAAGGGACTCACAGGAGTTTTCTCCAACAGAGTCTTCAGTGCTCAGCTTTCTTTATAGTCCAACTCTCACATGCATACATGACTACTGCAAAAACCATAGATTTGACTAGATGGACATTAGTCAGCAAAGTAATGTCTCTGCTTTTTAATATGCTGTCTAGGTTGGTCATAGCTTTTCTTGCAAGGAGCAAGCACCTTTTAATTTCATAGCTGAAATCACCATCTTCAGTGATTTTGGAGCCCAAGAAAATAAACTCTGACACTGTTTCCTTTTTTTTCCCATCTGTTTGCCATGAAGAAATGGGAGCAGTTGCCATAATCTTTGTTTTTTAATGATGAGTTTTAAGCCATAGTTTTCACTCTCTTTCACTTTTATCAAGAGGCTCTTTAGTTCCTCTTCACTTTCTGCAATGAAGTTGGTATAATTTGCATATCTGAGGTTATTGATATTTTCCCCACACTCTTGATTTCAGCTTGTGCTTCATCCAGTCTGGAATTTCACAGGATGTACTCTGCATATAAGTTAAATAAGCAGGGTAACAATATACAGCCTTGATGTACTCCTTTCCCAATTTAGAACCACTCCCATTGTTCCATGTCTCATTCTAACTTTAGCTTCTTGACCTGCATACAGATTTCTCAAGAGGCAGGTAAGGTGGCTGGTATTCCCATCTCTTGAAGAATTTTCCAGTTTATCATGATCCACACGGTCCAAGGCTTTGGTGTAGTTAATAAAGCAGAAGTAGCTGTTTTTCTGGAACTCGCTTGCTTTGTCTAAGATGCAATGGCTGTTGGCAGTTTGATCTCTGGTTTCTCTGCCTTTCCTAAATCCAGCTTTAACATCTGGAAGTCCTCGGTTCACTTACTGTTGAAGACTTGCTTGGAAAATTTTGAGCTTTACTTTGCTAGCCTGTGAGATGAGTGCAATTTTGCGGTAGTTTGAACACTCTTTGGCCTTGCCTTTCTTCGGGATTGGAATGAAAGCTGACCTTGCCAATTTTGTAGCCACTATTGAGTTTTCCAAATTTGCTGGCATATTGAGTGCAGAACTTTAACAACATAATGTTTTAGGATTTGAAATAGCTCATTTTCACTTAGTTCCTTCAAAGACAATTTCCTCACTCAATTTTCTGATTATACCGTTAATTTTGATTTATGAACTTCACCTTTTCAGCAATCTTGGCTACATATTAACTGCACTGTGGCTGTCCTCTATGATATTGTTTTCTCCAGAAATCTTGATTCTTTACACAGGGAGACATACATTTTCAAAGTGTTAACTAGCTCCTGATTCCCTTCACCTGCTTGAAGAATAAAATTATAACAATGAATAAGCTACTTGAATGTTTAAATATACTTAATATATTCATCATTTTACATATAAAAACATAAATGAGAATTACAAAGACAGCCTTTTATAATCAATTTAAATGTTATACATGCATTTAAAAAAAATATAATATTGGATTATGGTTTTGCATGTGTTCAGGTTTGGAAAGCCTGACCATAATTCCATCAGATGATGTCTCCTTTTGTGCATCCAATTCTACATACTATTTTACATATATGCTACAGGAATTTCCTCTTTTCTTACTTTCTGGAGATTTATTCATCCATGCCTCCTCTTTATCACTTTAAAAAAGCAATCTGATAAAAAAGGCAGATATGCACACTTGCTGCTGTTGACACTCTGCTCTGTATCTCATTCTAATTTCCTGCCACCACCTCCCAAACTGATCTATATCTTGGCAATTCCCTGTGACAATCTGTTCACAGCACCATCTACTGTTTTAAAGATAAACATTATTTTTATATCCTGAACTACTGTAACAAATGACCTTTATACATTTACTAAAACAATGACTGATGATTACTGATATGTTTTCAATCAAGACTATAGCAAACAACCCAATTCATCTTATAAAAATAGTCAAATGAATTCAAACATTTGAAGACTCCCCCCTTTCCCCTTTCCTCCATCCCATTTTGGAGATACTTCAGCTTTACTGTTAGACTGGCTGCTTTGTCAATGTCATCAAATAAGGCAAAGGGCAAGCACATGCACACTGCCATTTAATATGCCACCTGAATCAGGAACACAGTAGTCCAGAATATTTTGAAACATTATTTCAGGAGTTATTCCAGCTAATCACTCCACCCCCAAATAATCCTTTCCTCTCAAATCTGAATATGTGGGAGCAGTTGCCCTTTTAGATTTGGAGGGGACTTGGGTAACACAAGATAAATTAGATTCTTAGTTTGGTTTGTTTGGCTTCTTTTTCCCTCTTGTCAGTATTCCACTTAAGCTGTTTCCTATTGCGCACCTTGCTTCCCTTCTCACCAGAGGACTGACCTCAGGAGACAGAAAAGAGCAGGCTTTGTTGCAGCTAATTAGAGAGGGTAGCTACCTGGGAAACTGGCTGGCTACAACAACACAGTAACTATTGAAGATCTTTGTATTTAACAAATCTTTACCAAAAACTTTATTATGATCAGGGTTCTGGAATAATTTCACAGTGTTTCACTTTTAATTCTGGTTATAGTTTATGTTTGTTTTCATTTCTTCATTTTTTTCCTTCTTGAGAATATGTTCAACAGCTTCAAAATTTCACATAATTCATATAACTTTAATAATCATATTTATAAATCATAGAACATTGTGTACTAGGCTAGTTTAAAACTGATATTTTATATTTAATATGGAAACTAATTTCTTCATTCCCTTTCTTACAAGATTATATATATTTATATAAATTTACTATATATACTTATATGCAAATTCATTTTATATAATTATATGTAAATTTTATATATAATTATATATATATAAATTTTACAGCAGACACACATACTCCACTATATATATATATATATATATATATATATATATATATAATCACTATGCTCATTCTCAATGTGTTGACCCTCAGTCTTAAATCACAAAGCAAACATTTCACATAATCAATAAGGAAATATGGTAGTATTTAGTAATTTGCATAAATTTCAGTTTCTCCTTTTGATATACAAGAAATAATATTCTATTATGCTTTGAAGTGGTTTGTTTGCTTTTACTTGGATTAAATAATCTAAATGAAATATAAATACCTTGGAATTGAAAAAAGGAAATAAGTTTTATTTGTTCGGTTTACTTCAGTTCAGTTCAGTTACTCAGTCATGTCTGACTCTTTGCAACCCCAAGGATGCATGCTAGGCATCCATGTACATCACCAACTCCCAAAGTTTACTCAAACTCACGTCCATTGAGTCGGTGATGCCACCCAGTCATTTCATCCTCTGCTGCCCCCTTCTCCTCCCACCTTCAATCTTTCCCATCATCAGAATCTTCTTTTTTAAAGACTCATTTCTTCGCATCAGGTGGCCAAAGTATTGGAATTTCAACTTCAATGTCAGTCCTTCCAATGAATATTCAGGACTATTTCCTTTAGGATTGAGTGGTTGGACTTTCTTGCCATCCAAGGGACTCTCAAGAGTCTTCTCCGACACCACAGTTCAAAAGCATCAATTCTTCAGCACTCAGCTTTCTTTATAGTCCGAGTCTCACATCCATGCGTGACTATTGGAAAAACCATAGCCTTGACTATATGGACTTTGTTGGTAAAGTAATGTCTCTGCTTTTTAATATGCTGTCTAGGTTGGTTATAACTTTTCTTCCAAGGAGTAAGTGTCTTTTACATTCATGGCTGCAGTCACCATCTGCAGTGATTTTGGAGCCCAAGAATATAAAGTCTGCCACTGTTTCCACTGTTTTTCCATCTATTTGCCATGAAGTGATGAGACTAGATGATATGATCTTAGTTTTCTTCATTTTGAGATTTAAGCCAACTTTTTCATTGTCCTCTTTCACTTTCATCTATAGGCTCTTTAGTCCCTCTTTACTTTCTGCCATAAAGGTGATGTCATCTGCATATCTAAGGTTATTGATATTTCTCCCAGCAATCTTGATTCCAGCTTGTGCTTCATCCACCCAGCATTTCTCATGATGTACTCTGCATATAAGTTAAACAAGCAAGGTGACAATATGCAGCATTGACATACTCCTTTTCCTATTTGGAACCAGTCTTTTGTTCCGTGTCCAGTTCTAACTGTTGCTTCTTGACATGCATACAGATTTCTCAAGAGGTAGGTCAGGTGGTCTGGTATTCCCATCTCTTTCAGAATTTTCCACAGTTTATGGTGATCCAGACAGTCAAAAGCTTTAGCATAGTCAATAAAACAGAAATAGATGTGTTTCTGGAACTCTCTTGTTTTTTCGATGATACAACAGATATTGGCAATTTGATCTTTGGTTCCTCTGTCTTTTCTAAAACCATCTTGAACATTTGGAAGTTCATGGTTCACATGTTGTTGAAGCCTTCATAGGAGAATTTTGAGCATTACTTTACTACTGTGTGAGATGAGTGCAATTGTGTGGTAGTTTAAACATTCTTTGGCATTGCCTTTCTTTGGGACTGAAATGAAAACTGACCTTTTCCAGTCCTGTGGCCACTACTCAGTTTTCCAAATTTGTTGACATATTGAGTGCAGCACTTTCACAGAATCATCTTTTAGGACTTGAAATAGCTCTACTGGAATTCCATCACCTCCACTAGCTCTGTTCGTAGTGATGCTTTTAAGACCCATTTGGTTTCACATTCCAGGATGTCTGGCTCTAGGTGAGTGATCACACCATCATGATTATCTTGGTCATGAAGATCTTTTTTGTACAGTTCTGTGTATTCTTGCCACCTCTTAGTATCTTCTGCTTATGTTAGGTCCATATCATTTCTGTCTTTTATCAAGCCCGTCTTTGCATGAAATTTTCCCTTTGTATCACTAATTTTCTTGAAGAGATCTCTAGTCTTTCCTAATCTATTGTTTTCCTCTATTTCTTTGCACTGATCACTGAAGAAGGCTTTCTTATCTCTTCTTGGTATTCTTTGGAACTTTGCATTCAGATGGGTATATCTTTCCTTTTCTCCTTTGCTTTTCATACCTCTTATTTATTAAGGAACTTACGAAGCATAACATTTTTTGAAATCAAAGTATCATATATATTTAGTTTTATAATAACCAAATTTTTACAAAATAAACTCTGTATAATAACACTGTAAATTGAGAGTCTAGCATGGTCTCTCTGATCACTGCACACACAGACACACACACACACACACACAACCAGTGCACTCACAAAGTACAAAAGTATATAACTATACTTATAAATGAATTACTATAAACTGTTTTTGACCTAAACTTTAGATCCAATACTATAAAATCATTATTTCATTTTCTTGTATGCTTACCCAAACAAAGTATGAGCTGAATTGTTTCTCTCAAAAATGTAACTGTTGAAATTTTAATCCATAATACTTCTCAATGTGACTGAATTTAGAAATAGGGCTTTTAAAGTGGAAATAAATTAAAATTCTGGTACTTTACCATGCTGACAAGTGAGAGAATTCATTTGCCAGCATTTTTTTAAATTGCCCAAGAAGACTATTGCCTGTTTTTAAACAATATGATAGGTCTTATGCTCTCACATATTGTCTTCAAATGTTGCTGCCTCTGTGAATATCTTGTTATACAGATATAAAATAATCACGTTGGTAATCTATGGGAACTCATGACTATTTATCTAAATCCCTGTGGGACTTTTAAATAGTTCTTATCAATCTTCCTGAAGCTCATTATTTTTTCAACTATTTTTAGTGTTTGTGCAATTTAAAGAAAATATTTCCATATTTGTTACTCTAAAATATAATTTTATATCATTTACTGTATGTGCCTCTGACCTGACTGTACACATATAATCTCTACACTTCCAAGTTTGTTGGGGAAAAATAAGGCTGTTAAATTCAAATACCTATAAAGAAGAGACTAAGATGTATACATCAAAAGCACACTGATCAGTAGACATAGAAGAGTGCTGGGGATTGTGGAAAACTGGAAATTGATGAGTACATTAAAAGATATTTAGATACACTTTTGGTTGACATAGTTGGTCAAAATAAAATATATTTGAAGTCTAAATAATGATACATTGGTAACACATTTAATGTCCTCACATCAGTTAAGTACTCATGAGCCACTGTATTTTCAATATGCATGGTAATAAAATTGATTTTGAAATTCACTGTTCCTTATTTTGTTCTCAATATGATCCTAGTTTCCATGTGATTAATATAAAGTATTCAATTGATATCTATATGTCAATAGATTATGGAATTATACAGGTAACATTTGTTACTCTTTGATGGTGAAATACAAGACAAAGTATGCAAAGTATGCAAAGTAGAATGCCAAATATTCTTTCATTGAATGTGTATACTTTGTATTAACTCATTGTTTTGTGCTTTATGTGATAACACACACCTGCAGTAGCAAACATGAGACCTTCTTAGTCTAAAGTTGCACTGCCCTGTGACTAAAATTAACAATGGGCATTACCTTCCTCTGGCTCACTAACCTGATGATGAATTTTCATTCCTCTAATATAATAGAGGGGTCAAGTTGGTCTTATATCTACAAACAAAATAATATTTAATATAATGAAAAAATGTAAATAATATGGTTCTGACTGGAAAGGTCTCCAAAAGATTTGATCTTTCTTGGCTTTATGTATAAACAAATACAATGGGATTTTATTCTAAGGTAATCTCACATAAGAAAAAAATCTGTGTATATAATGGTGCTGCTGCTAAGTCACTTCAGTCATATCTGTCTCTTTGTTATCCTATGGACCATAGTCTGCCAGAGTCCTCTTTCCATGGGATTCTCCAGGCAAGGATCCTGAAGTAGATTGCCAAACCCTTCTCCAAGAGATCCTCCCAACCCAGAGATCAAACCTGCATTTCTTATGTCTCCTGCATTGCAGACAGGTTCTTTACCACTAGTGCCACCTGGTAACCTGGTAAGTCCATACAAAATATTGATAAACTTAATCTTTTATTATTATTTTTTTGATGGTTGAAAAACAGCTTAACTGAACTATTCTTTTCTATCATCTTACTTTAAGGTCGGAACTAACTCAGTTTAAATGTTCAATATTATAGGGGCATACAGAATAACAAAGCAGTAATGATAGAAAAACAAAATTAGAGAAATCATACTTGCAAAAGTAATATAGTGGATGGAATGATTCTTGACCAAGATATTAAATATATGTCATTCTCAAAGTTTTACATATGGAAAGCAAAAAAAGAATTTTCAGGGGCCAAACTATGGCTATTTAAGATGAATTTTCAGAATATTATTCACAAAAATTGTTGGAATGCTTTGATCAAGATTTAGTCTGTAGTGGAATTTAATTGTGCTAGTCCTTCCTATTAAATATGACTATGTTATCAGATTTGATTATGAGGTGAAGTGAAAGATAACAGACATTATACAGTAAGCATAATGTACCACATATAGTGTATGACAGAAATATTTGTAAATAGAAGCTACTTTCTTCAGTTGTATGTGAATATATTATTCTGTTTTTCCCATGACAACTTTTTCTTCACTTGGATCATAGTAAATTAACTTTTATTACACAAATATAATTAAAGGAGTAATGATACATATATTAAAATAATATAAAATGGGTATAAGTTTCACAGGGATTAAAGTATTATCATATTTAGTTTGCTATTAAAATCTGTATCATCATGTCTTTTCATTTTTTAGTAGATATAAATGGAGCATTCAGACATTTAGAAACTTTATGTTATGTCTTATAACTGATGCAGATATAAGCCCAGATTCACTCCCTTGAAACCTGTGTATATTAGCATCAACCTATCATTTGATAGTCATCATACTTCACTCTCCGATATTCCCTCTTATCTCTCTGTTCTCCCATTTTGATTTCCCGATAGATTCTCCTTTGTTGTTATTTAGTCACTAAGTCATGTCTGACTCTGCAACCCCATGAACTTCAGCATGTCAGGCTTCCCTGTCCTTCACTATCTCTTGGTGTTTTTCCTTTATTTCAGTGATGGCACACCCACAAACTTTTTCTAGCTCCCTCTTCTTTACCCATACTTCTATAGTTATGCCTGGGGGAATTCTCACTTGTTTATATGTCTCTATATACTATTTTATATAAAGATAGTCCCAACCTACATTTTAAGCTAGACCCTCTACTTGACAACTTCATATAACACTATTATAATACAGCTGACATAGAAAGATAACTTTATATATTTAGATATATGTACATACATATGTATGCTGTATATTCTGCACCTATCTATATGTGTGTATCTGTATGGTTGTGTGTCTATGAAGTACATCCAAATACATATTGGGCCTTTGGCCCATGGTCACTGCTTCCTAAAGTGACTTTTTAAAGAATGTCAAAACTGCTATTTATGACAATTAGTAGTCATATCACAGAAACAGTTAAAAAAAAAAAAAGCTCATGATCTTTTAAAACTACCTGAGGGTGCAAGTTGTTTTAATTAATCTTTTTTGCTTGATTGCACTTAACTTCCACACCTTCCATTTTTAGTCATCACGAGACAGTTCACAGTAATTCTATTTACAAACTATGTAAAATCATAGTATAGGAAAATGAATCTTAGAAATAATCACACATTATACAAGATGGTAATAGCTGGCAAACATTATGCAAAATGCACATGAATTTTCAATCATCTGATTCTATATCAAGACACTTTTTTTTTTAATAAAGTCATCTGTGAACAACAGTTTGCTGAATCAAGGTATAAAAATGTCTTGAGAAGTTACATAACCTACCAAAATTCCTAACAGTATTAGAATGAGGCTGTGAGATAATAACCCAAAGGATGTTTAGAGGAAGTCTCTTGCTTAGTTATTCAGAAATTAAGTGGGACAAATCACAGGGGAATATAGTTAAAGAAATGATGCTATGTATTTCTTGAAGATGGGCACACTGATCTTGATCTAATGGCCTTTTCTTTATTTTGAAATTATAGGGTAACTTGAAACTTTCCACTCATTTTTATGTTCAGTTTTCATAGCTCTAGAGTTTACTCTATAAACTAAATCTGTACACATTTTGAGGAATAAAAAGTTTTGAAGCTTATTTTTTTTAATTCTAAGGATGATGTCTATACAGTATAGTTTATTTCAGTGATTAATGATCATACCTACATTTCCAAAGTTTTCATCATGTTAGCACAACATCACACATTTGTGACATAAAACTGTGAAATAAAGAATCTTTTCTCATACCAGTCATATTTAATTAGAAATTTTAAAAAAAAACCTGTTTGCAATGTAGATAATGATGCTATATAATAGTATGATTATACCAAATAAAAAGAAGCAGGAAACCTATAACACTAAGGTGAAGTCATTTTAGTATCCGTATCCTTTTCTTACTCTTTTTATTTCTTCCTTTCTTTTTTATAAAGAATCAGCTGAGGGGGTTGCTTAATTACATAACAGGAACCAAGGAAGGAAGAGGGTGTACTCTTAAGAAAAGCAAAAATATGCTTAATCTGAATCACCACAGAATAACTCTGTCAACTGTTTTGATGGAATTTTTCCAGTCTTTTATTTCTAAATGAAATTTCATATAAATATCATGCATATTATATAAATGGTTAATATTTTTAAAATATTATGTGTGTGTGTGTGTACATGCTAAGTTACTTTGGTCATGTCCAACTGTGTGACCCTATGGACTGTAGGCCCCAAGGCTCTTCTGTCCATGGAGATTCTCCAGACAAGAATACTGGAGTCAGTTGCCATGCCCTACTGCAGGGGATCTTCTCGACCCAGGAAACGAACCCATATCTCTTATGTCTCCTGCATTGGCAGGTGGATTCTTTACCATTTGTGCCACCGGGGAAGCCAAAGATATAACATAAGAGAGATAAATATTCTTTATTTTTTTCAGTTAATTAAAGGTACTTTTCAAGTTAAGAAAACAACCAATGCAACATATTATAGTGGAAACTATGCAGCTTTTAACATCAGCTTGTGTTTGTGCTCAGTTGTGTCCGACTCTTTGTGACTCCATGGCTTGTAGCCTACCAGGCTCCTCTGTCCATGATATTTTCCAGGCAGGAATACTGGAGTGGGGTACAATTTCCTACTCCAGTGGATCTTCCTGACCCAGGGATTGAACCAACGCCTCCTGCATCTCCTGCATTAGTAGGCAGATTCTTTTACCAGTAAGCCACCAGGGAAACACTTAACGTCATCTAGACCTGACCAAAAACATTTTTTTTTTTAAATTCTAATTAGCCAAGAAAGTGTACTCACTGGCAGGATTCTGGATTCTGGAAACAATATATGAGATTTATTCAAACTACTTTCAGCTCATGTTTTTCTCTGCCTTTCACTTTCTCCTTCACATATAAAGTGGACTAAGAGAGCTTTCATTCCCTTGAGGAAGCTACCACACTTTTGACATTTTCTTAGATTTATTAGGTAGAAATAGGTTATCATTCTTTCTCTTGTCTTATCCATTTTTTCTCACAGCACATAAATTTAGATATTATTAAAATTTAGACTCTTTTGAATTACCATGAAGTTAATTTTACAGTATCACAGTTTAAGAGGTTTTTTTTTTCCTCTTTATATAAGAGGAAATCAAACAACTTTTACTACTTGCCACTTTACAAAGCTTATATAATAACATGATATTCTAATTCTTGTCTTACAAAATGTTTAATGCTTTGGCACTTTTATTTGACTTTTAATAATCACATTTGAATTTTCCATTCCTTTTACTGAATTCTCTTAAGCTGCTGAACCAATATGAGAAAGAGACTTTCATAATTACACTGTAAAGTTTAATCTTTAAATTTTAGGAATACTTTAATTATCACTGGGAATTTGTAGAATGAGAACTACATATTAATTTATTGAGCAACATGAGCACTGAATTATCAGTTTCAGACTGAAGATGGCATATGTATGGACTGAAAACTCCTAAATAATATAGGATTGACCATGACAAATTCCAGGCCACAGAATGTTTAATTAATTTCATAGTAAATTAGTTCTGAAAGATACCCCAGATAGGTTGAGAAAATCTCTTTATTCATATGAAATTACAAAGGCTTCCCTGGTGACTCAGATGGAAAATAATCTGCCTGCAAGGTAGAAGACCTGGATTCAATCCCTGGGTTGGGAAGATCCCCTGCAGAAGTGAATAGCAACCTACTCTAGTATTCTTGCCTGGAGAATCCCCTGGACAGAGAAGTCTAGCACTTTATTGTCCATAGAGTTTCAAAGAATCAGACACAACTGAGCAACTAACACTTCACTTTTGGCTTCCCTGGTAACTCAGACAATAAAGAATCTGCCTGCAACGCAAGAGATAGGGCTTAACCCTTGAGTCTAGAAGATCCCCTGGAGAAGTGAATGGTAGCCCATTCAAGTATTCTTGCCTGGAGAATCCCATGGATGAAGAAGCCTGGCGGGATACAGTCCATGGGATCACAAAGTGTCAGACACACCTGAGTGACTAACATTTTCATTGTCTTCACTGCAAAAGCTTTAGAGGTATTCCATCCTGATTATCTCCCCTAATCCTGATAAATAGATGCAGAATAGGATTCTTTGTTCCAAAAAATGACACTCAGAGGGATCCAAATCCAGGCTCATTATTTTGACAGATGTGGCCGACAATTTTTCTAACAACCTAACTAGAAGATCTGTAAACCTATGGTAGTGTACAGATATCCTACTGCTAATTTTACTTGATTTCTATAACCTCTCTGCCTTTATTATATTCCCTTCTCTTTGGTAGTCTTCTAATGCTGTGATCAAATTTTGCTACACTGGAGTCTTAAATCTTTACCTCTGTAGAAATGGGTTATTTGTTTAAAAAAAAAAATCCAAAGTTTGTAAGAAGAACATTAGGTTTGGCTTAGTTCCGAGTCAAAAAATTACTTTATAAAAGGTTAACTGAAATATATGATGAAGCAAAACAAGACAATGAAACAAAGCAAGACTGTGGATCATTCCTGGGACAGATTCCCTATCCTACATCCCTTTCCTCCTATTCATAGAAAATCTTTATTCTTCTAAGCATCCCCTTCGTTCCAAAGAATAGATTAAATCAGAGAAGTGAGAAAATACAGAGATAAAGGAAAGCAGTTAAGGAAAACAAAATGATAATAGTTTAGCCCTTTGAGAACTTTAGTTCTTTCTCAAAGGCTATAGATAATATCCCGAGCTATATTTTTAGTACCTGTTTTACAGGTACTAAAACCCACACCAAATGGAAGAAATTAACTGCATGCTTACCACTAGCATGTAGAGCCCAGATTGCTTAGAACCAGAAGTTTGATGATTGAAATCCCTGACTCATCACCATTTACCTCACAATAAAGCAATCAGACAATTGCTCATAAACTGATCACACACCCTGTGATACTCTCTCACATTGTCTTAAAAACCTGCCCCTGAAAGCCATTGAGTAGTTCCGGTGTTTGGGGCATGAGATGCCCATTCTCCTTGCTTGAATATGAATGTGCTAAGTTGCTTCAGTTGTGTCCGACTCTTTGAGACCCCACGAACTATAGCTTGCCAGCCTCCTCTGCCCATGGGATGCTCCAGGCAAAAAAAATTGGAGTGGGTTGCTATGCCCTTCCCCAGAGAGTCTTCCTTGGGATCTCCCAGGGCTCGAACCCAAGTCTCTTGGATCCCTTGCAAGAAAGGCAGATTCTTTACCACTGGACCACAGGGAAGTCCCTCCTTGTTTGAGACCCAGCAATAAGTGAAGTAGTTTTCTTCACTACAACCTGGTGTCATAGACTGGCTTTACTGATTATCAGATGGACTAACCCAACAGTAGAAGTTTTCTCTAAGAGAATACAAATATTTCTGGTTTATGGCAAGTCATTCCTCTCAGTCTACTGGAAAAGTTCAAGTATCTATTTAACAAATAAAATCTTGATTACCAATTAATCTTATGTGTCTACATTATTTACTGGAGTGGATTGCCATTTCCTTCCCCAGGGGATTTTCCTGACCCAGGGATCAAACCCGGGTCTCCCGCATTGTAGACAGACGCTTTACCGTCTGAGCCACCAGGGAAGTCCTACTTTACATCAGGTTAAGGAAACATTGTGAATATTTAAATATTTGCAAAAGGTATCTTAAAGGTTATAATATTCGAATTAATTAGAACTCAAGCATTTGGCATTTCATATTAGATACAATTCCTAAAGGTGACTATATAGGTATTTTACATATATATATATTATTTTTAGATCTCCTTCTTGTAGAATAGAATAAGAGAAAGTGAAAACAGTTTTCCTATAATTTCTTTATTATTATCTGTAAATCCAGGGAACAGAAATAGTATGGAAATAATATATATGAAGAAGCAATAAAGTTAATAATTAGAAGATTATAAATTATAACCTGGTTGACCGTCAGATATATCCATTTTATGTCTATCATTACAAGCTGCAAAACAAGAGTAACATTTATAAAATATTGCTCTTTTACTGACCTTTATAAAGTGAAATACAAAATAACTTCCACATAACAGCATCATATTTAAAGGCATCTGTCATTTAAGTTAAAGAATTTCCAAATGCATAAGCTTTAGAGACAAGGTGAATTGCTAAGGGACACATTCATTATGATGATTAATATTTGAAATTTCCTTATAAAATGCTTTTATCTTTTTATCTTTTATTTCTCTGATCATCTGCCTCAAGTTCAAAGAAAAACGTTTTTTAAACACTATAATTATTTTCATTTTACAAACTGATTAAAAAATAAATGTAAATTATTTTCAGATTTTTGTTTAATAAAATGGATTATTCACTATGTTTTGCAATTGTTATTCAATATGTTATTCTTTGCATATATTACTTTGGCCACCTGATGCGAAGAGCTGACTCACTGGAAAAGATCCTGGTGCTGGGAAAGATTGAGGGCAGGGGGAGAAGGGGACAATAGAGAATGAGATAATTGGATGGCATCACCAACTCAATGGACATAGGTTTGGGTGGACTCTAGGAGTTGGTGATGGACAGGGAGGCCTGACGTGCTGTGGTTCATGGTGTTGCAAATAGACATGACTGAGTGACTGAACTGAACACAAAAAGAACACTTTAATTTTTATTAATAAAAGCAAAGTATTCTATCTTTTAGATGTAGAAATGCCAGATTAAATCCATTTTTTGATAAATATTTGTTTTTGTTTAAAGTAATTAAAACACTAGAATCATTTTGTTCATCTATCTCAGCCACTGTTTGCAAATAAATACAATATTTTAGATGTTGCCAAATCACTCTCCATGAATTTTTTGCTAATTTATTCACCTACAGACTATATGAGAGTGCTTTTTCTTCATATAATAATCAATACTTGATACTATCTTTTGTTTTCCTATAAAAATATTTTTAATTTAATTGGAGGTAATTTTATAATATTGTGGCTGGTTTGTGCCATGCATCAATATGAATTTTTCTCTAAAATATTACTTTAAAACATATTCAAATATATGTATGAAAAATTGCATCTTGTGATTTACAAGAGAGGTTGAGCATTACTGTAGGTATTTACTGATTATTGATATCCATTTTTCTTTGATCTGTTTGTTCCCATATTTTGTGCCTCAGGATAATTTTTAATGCAAATTTGTTTGTATATTGAGGAACTTTGCTTTTTGGTTAACATCAGTGTTTTCTAGCTTATCTTTTTTGTTTTCATTTGTGCTTTTTTTCTGACATACTAAACTTTATTCATTTTAATCATTCCTGAATTAAAATGCTCTATTTTCTTATAACTCTTTCATTGAATGGTTTGATTTGATAGGCATATCAAGAAACAGCTGTATTTATGTGTGTGTGTGATTATATTAACCAGTCTTCATGCCTCTTGATTTCTCAGACGGATCCCAAACATATTTAGGTATTTGAAAACTTCATTTAAAGTTATTTCCAAGATCAGTTCTAATAAAATCAACTTTTTTTCAATTTTTTAAATTTAATTATGTTTTCTACATACATCTCTATACATAAATGGGCTTCCCAAGGAGTCTCAGATAGTAGAATCATCCCACAATGCAGGAGACCTGGGTCCAATCCCTGGGTCAAGAAGATTCCCCTGAAGAAGGGAATGGCTACCCACTCCACTATTCTTGCCTCCTGCTGCTGCTGCTTCTAAGTCGTTTCAGTCGTGTCTGACTCTGTGCGACTCCATAGATGGCAGCCCACCAGGCTCCCATGTCCCTGGGATTCTCCAGGCAAGAACACCAGAGTGGGTTGCCATTTCCTTCTTCAAAGGAAGAAGAAAATTCTTGCCTAGAGAATCCCAAAGACAGAGAAGCTTGGTGGGCTACAGTCCATGGGGTCACAAAAAGTCAAACACGACTGATCAACTGGCACATTGAAGAGTGAGTGAGAGTCATTTAGCCGTATCTGACTCTTTGCGACCCCATGGACTATCCATTGACGTTTCCAGCCCAGAATACTGGAGTAGGTAGCCTTTCCCTTCTCCAGGGGATCTTCCTGACCCAGGAGTTGAACTGGGGTCTCCCACATTGCAGGTAGATTCTTTACCATCTGAGCTATCAGGGAAGCCCAACTAGCACATTAACAACACATAGAAAAGACAAGACCGAGGTTCATTATCTTGTTGAAGGAAAGTAAAGGGGAAATAAGACCTTAGGCCATGTGCAATATGTTTTCCACGTCATCTATGTGAGCTAGAGGTAAATTTTCATTTTCAGTTCAGTTCAGCTCAGTCACTCAGTCATATCCAACTCTTTGCAACCCCATGGAATGCAGCATGCCAGGCCTCCCTGTCCATCACCAACTCCCAGAGTTTACTCAAACTCATGTCCATTGAGTCGGTGATATCATCCAACCATCTCATCCTCTGTCATCCCCTTTTCCTCCCACCTTCAATCTTTCCCAGCATCAGGGTCTTTTCAAAGGAGTCAGTTAGTTCTTCGCATCAGGTGGCCAACGTATTGGAGTTTCAGCTTCAACATCAGTTCTTCCAATGAACACCAGGACTGATTTCCTTTAGGATGGACTGGTTGTATCTACTTTCAGTCCAAGGGACTCTCAAGAGTCTTCTCCAAAACCACAGTTCTAAAGCATCAATTATTTGGTGCTCAGCTTTCTTTATAGCCCAACTATCACATCTGTACATGACTACTGGAAAAACCATAGCCCTAACTAGATGGTCAAGAAACACCTGGAGTAACAGGCAAATTTGGCCTTGGAGTACAGAATTAAGCAGGGTAAAGGCTAATAGAGTTTTCCCAAGAGAACACACTGGCCATAGCAAACACCCTCTTCCAACAACACAAGAGAAGACTCTACACATGGACATCACCAGATGGCCAACACCAAAATCAGATTGATTATATTCTTTGCAGCCAAAGATGGAGAAGCTCTATACAGTGAGCAAAAATAAGACCTGGAGCTGACTGTGCTTCAGATCATAAACGCCTCATCCCAAATTCAGTCTTAAATTGAAGAAAGTAGGGAAAATCACTAGAGCATTCAGGTATGACCTAAATCAAATCCCTAATGATTATAAAATGAAAGTAAGAAATAGATTTAAGGACTATATCTGATAGACAGAGTGCCTGAAGAACTATGGATGGAAGTTCATGACATTGTAGAGGAGACAGGAGGCAAGACCATCCCCAAGAAAAAAATTTCCATTTTATGTACATTTAATTCTTAATTTCTCCATGGTTGCATTATCAAATGGATGGTGAAAGGAAACCGGTTTCTTTTGACTGGTGGTGTTGGAATTTGGTAATGATATCTCCTTTGTGGATGACACCCACCTGTCAGCCCTTGCTCATTAGCATAATAAATTATGTGAATGCACACTTTGTCCCAGGATTACACTGACTAACACCACCTTCACATTTCCTTCAACTTGACTAAACCAACTCCCACAGCCAGATATTTGGAGAATGCTTTTGGAAGCCTTTGGGAAGTAATTGGAATAGTTTAGGTGATGAGGGTGGAAACCTTGTAAATATGATTATATCCTTATGAGAGTCAGGAAAGAACTTTCCTCATCTCTCTGCTTTCTGGGCTATGAATATGGATAGAAGAGTAGTCAACAGCTTGCATCAGAAGATGGCTGTCATTAGAACCTGAATGCTTACACCCTGTTCTTAGAACCCCAGTCTCCAGAACTGTAAGAAGTAAATTTCCATTTTTTATACACCTCCTAATTTATGGCAGTTTGTCATAGGAACCTGAATTAAGATTCTTATTATTCCCTTCAACGTACTGGCTTATTCTCTGATCTTCCACTGGACTTTTTACACATAGGCTGGCAATGGATTATGGACTAAAAGTTAAAGACTGATTTTTGTCCATCTCTCTGCAAGTCACATCCTGGCGAAGGAAATGCCAATTCACTCCACTATCCTTGCCTGGGAAATCCCATTGACAGAGGAACCTGGAAGGCTATAGTCCATGGGGTCACAAAGAGTTTGACATGACTTAGCAACTAAAGAACTATAACAAACTACAAGTCACATAAAGATTATGCTAGCATATTTTCCAAATAAGAATTATATTCAGATATGCTCTATAAAACAATGTTTTTCTAGTCAGGAAATTATGCTGATTAAGTTTAAAAAAATGTCTTACAGAAAAATTTTTAAAAGCATTTGTTCAATTTCATCGACTGATTCCTGGATACTATACGTTTATTAAAACTTCAAAGAATATTATTTCTGATTGGCTAATAATGTTATATATACCAAGTTTAATTGCAGATACTTTTGTGACAATGAATTTGGAAACTGTCATCACTATTTTTATTTTAAAATTTATTGAATTTTGACCTAGTGGTCTAGTGGAAAGAAACAACATATTTCATGAGTATTAAAAATAAAATTGCACTCATAATTAGGGATATAATTTTGTTTGTATTTACTATATACATTTATTAATTCAAAAATTCTAATATTTTGTATAGTATGCATATTTCAATCACTTAATTTGCCAGGGTTCACAAAAAAGAATCAGATTGACTAAAAAGATTATGTTTCTTTAAATATTTCTGGAAATATATTCTTATATTTTTAATTTTTAGTTTATAAATTATGTGACATAAGGATTCTTTTACTCTTTGGATCGTCGTTACAATCTGAATACTTCTGAAACGCTGTTTCTTAGATGAATCAATGACACAAGTATATATGTTTGTGTTATATTATTTCATCAATCTAAAAGCAATTTTTGTTTACAAATTTGAGTTTATTCATTTATATTGGCTTGAAATTTTTAGCATATTTTAGGTGAATTTCTATTTTAGTGCTCTGGGTTTTTTTGTTTGTTTGTTTGTTTCATGCTATATAAATCACTTTTTCCCTCTGTTTTAATACTTGCACTTAATAAACTTTAAAGTCTGTACATTATAGACAAATTTATGTGCCATGCATTCATGTTTTTTTTTTTAATTTATAAATTACAACTGGGACTACTGGCTTTTGTCAAAAATGTTAAAAATTGATGACTTCATACTTCTCCTTCTAAGCCTGGATTTCAGTTTATTTTTACTTTAGTTTTCCTGCTTGTTAATTTTATGATAAGTAAAAAAAGTTAAAATAAATCAATACAGAGTATTAACTGAAACATATATATTATTGTTGCTAATTATATAGTAAATTCTCACAAGAAAGGTAAGGTTAGTAGTACCTTTCCCACAACTGCCATGAAGCTCTCCAGCATATCCCCACCCTTCTCTTTCACTCCTGCTCTCACTCTGTACATGAATTTTGTCCTTCATGACATTTACCTACAACAAATGCATCGTAAGTATTTAATCTTGGGTCTCTATGTTAATGTGTGCAATGCACAGCAACAGTTGGTTTATCCTGGTTTTAGGTTTAAATGGAAATCTAAAATCACATATATGTCTGCCTGAATGAGGAAATACAAAGTAAACCTACTGTTTTGTCTCATGGAAGTGTATCTTTAATTCTGTAAGAATAGGTTTGTGATGTATTGGAAGTAGTATTTAAGTTTAATTAAGAAAGCAATTATTCAATATAGAAGTTATAATCAAATATTCATTACAGTGGTAAAGAAAACACATCTTATTGATATGTGAATTGCAGATATTTAAATACATATATTTAAAAACAAGCTTTTGCCATATATTTAGCTGGAAAATTTTTGACATTATATTATTTTAACTGTTTTGTACTCAGAAGGATAATCAAATTATCCAGATATATAGCAAGAAATGAATTGAATAAATACTGAAAAGTCAGCTGCATTTTCGAAAACAAAAATATCATTCTAAGCTGAAACTTACACAAGATCATTACAGGGTAAAATGATAGGAGGCAGTAGAGTTTATTTATTAGTAGTGGAAACTTTTTTTTTTTTTTCAAATATCATGAATAGAGTTCAAAAATTCAATTAAAATAGATGATATTAAAAGAGTTGCTAAAGGAACACTGTAAATATACTCCTTAGTCTTGAATTCTTGTGCTAGTCCCCTCTCTTATGTTAGTTTAACAGTAATAAAGGAAGAAGTCTATAGCTATGCCATTAAATAAACTAAAAGCTAATAATGATAAAACAAATAATTTCTAATGTTCTGCATCTATTTTTTGCAATAGTATCTAAAACTTCCTAAATATTTGATCAGTCTCACTTCAGTCCAATACACTGTACCTATAAACTACTTTATTTTTAACCTTTCATCACTAATTGTGCATTTTCTTTGCAAAACTCTATTAGTCTTTGCCCTGCTTCATTTCACATTCCAAGGCCAAATTTGCCTGTTACTCCAGGTGTTTCTTGACTTCTTACTTTTGCATTCCAGTCCCCTATAATGAAAAGGACATCTTTTTTGGGTGTTAGTTCTAAAAGTTCTTGTAGGTCTTCATAAAACCATTCAACTTCACTTTCTTCAGCGTCACTGGTTGGGGCATAGACTTGGATAACTGTGATATTGAATGGTTTGCCTTGGAGATGAACAGAGATCATTCTGTCATTTTTGAGATTGCATCCAAGTACTGCATTTCGGATTCTTTTGTTGACCATGATAGCTACTCCATTTCTTCTGAGGGATTCCTGCCCGCAGTAGTAGATATAATGGTCATCTGAGTTAAATTCTCCCATTCCCATCCATTTTAGTTGGCTGATTCCTAGAATGTTGACATTCACCCTTGCCATCTCTTGTTTGACCACTTCCAATTTGCCTTGATTCATGGACCTGCCATTCCTGGTTCCTAGGCAATATTGGTCTTTACAGCATTGGACCTTACTTCTATCACCAGTCACATCCACAACTGGGTATTGTTTTTGCTTTGGCTCCATCCCTTCATTCTTTCTGGAGTTATTTCTCCACTGAACTCCAGTAGCATATTGTGCACCTAATGACCTGGGGAGTTCCTCTTTTGGTATCCTATCATTTTGCCTTTTCATACTGTTCATGGGGTTCTAAAGGCAAGAATACTAAAGTGGCTTGCCATTCCCTTCTCCAGTGGACCACATTCTGTCAGATCTCTCCACCATGACCCACCGTCTTGGGTTGCCCCACAGGCATGGCTTGGTTTCATTGAGTTAGACAAGGCTGTGGTCCTAGTGTGATTAGATTGATTAGTTTTCTGTGAGTATGGTTTCAGTGTGTCTGCCCTCTGAGGCCCTCTTGCAACACCTGCCATCTTACTTGGGTTTCTCTTACCTTGGGCGTGGGGTATCTCTTCACGGCTGCTCCAGCAAAGCACAACTGCTGCTCCTTACCTTGGATGAGGGGTATCTCCTTGCCGCCGCCGTTCCAGACCTGTAGTGTGGGATAGCTCCTCTAGACCCTCCTATGCCTACGCAGCCACTGCTCCTCGGGTGGCTGCGCAGCTGCAGATGACACCACCCTTATGGCAGAAAATGAAGAGGAGCTAAAAAGCCTCTTAATGAAAGTGAAAGAGGAGAGTGAAAAAGTTGACTTAAAGCTCAACATTCAGAAAACGAAGATCATGGCTTCTGGTCCCATCACTTCATGGGAAACAGATGGGGAAACAGTGGAAACAGTGTCAGACTGTATTTTGCGGGGGCTCCAAAATCACTGCAGATGGTGACTGTAGCCATGAAATTAAAAGACGCTTACTCCTTGGAAGGAAAGTTATGACCAACCTAGATAGCATATTCAAAAGCAGAGACATTACTTTGCCAACTAAGGTCCATCTAGTCAAGGCTATGGTTTTTCCTGTGGTCATGTATGGATGTGAGAGTTGGACTATGAAGAAGGCTGAGCACCGAATAATTGATGCTTTTGAACTGTGGTGTTGGAGAAGACTCTTGAGAGTCCGTTGGACTGCAAGGAGATCCAACCAGTCCATTCTTCTGAAGGAGAGCAGCCCTGGGATTTCTTTGGAAGGAATAATGCTAAAATCGAAGCTCCAGTACTTTGGCCACCTCATGCAAAGAGTTGACTCATTGGAAATGACTCTGATGCTGGGAGGGATTGGGGGCAGAAGGAGAAGGGGACGACCGAGGATGAGATGGCTGGATGGTATCATGTACTCGATGGACCTGAGTCTGAGTGAACTCTGGGAGATGGTGATGGACAGGGAGGCCTGGCGTGCTGCAATTCATTGGGTCGCAACGAGTCGGACACGACTGAGCGACTGAACTGAAACTGAACTGATTACTAATTGTTTATATTTCTCTGCTTTGGTAGCAACAGTCCTAAGAACTGGTACATAATTACCATAATTACCATTCAATTGAGAATATTTTATCATCAAATTATGGGATTCTTATAATGACCCACATTTATTATCCCACAACACATGAATATGTTACCTGGAATGGTGAAAGACAATTTGTGGATGTGATTAACTAAAGGACCTTAAAATGGGGGAAATTATCTTTCAATATCCAATGATGAAACTTTAACATATAAATAAGTTTGTCAGATTGTAGTGAGAGAGAATTATGATTACAGGAGATAAAAGACTGCTAGAGGAGGGAGATAGAGGAAGAATATGAACCAAGAAATGTCAGCAGCTTCTAGAAGCTGGGAAAGGAAGGTGAATTGATTGAATCTTCCTACTTAGCTTCCAGAAAGGAATGCAGACCTGTTGACACCTTGATTTTAGCCCAGTGGAATCTCTGTAAGAATTCTAATATACAAAACTGTAAAATAAAAAATTTATGTTGTTTTAAGCCACTAAATTTGTCATTAATATGTTAAAAGAGCAAAAGGAAACTTGGTATCCAGGTTAAAAAATTTAAGATAATCACTCAATTCTCACTGAATGCAGCTTTTGGAGTAGTCTCTCTCTCTCTTTTTTATTTTATTTTATTTTCCTTTTCTTTTCAATACCTTTCTTTTCTCCTGAATTTTACTAATCATATTTTTAAGCCTAGTCCTGAGCATAGCAGAAGGAATTCAACAAAAGTTGAGTGAAATAATCAATGAAGAAATTAATGAGATGAATTTGATACTTTCAAATAATAAGTGGTTATCTATTAGCATCAAGAAATTTCTCCTCAGTAAATATCCTTTCAATCATTATTGATTAGATTTTGACAGACAATAAAATCACTTACCTGCATCACGCGAAGGTCTGACTATCTAGTAATAGCCAGAGACCAAGAGTAGTGACAAGTACAACTATAGTTAGAAAAAGGATTGACAATGTTACTAATATGCCTCCCCAGCTGAGAATATGTATCTTGGACAGGATGCAAAACAAAAAATATGAAAGGAAGGTAAAACAACATCAATTTACTTAGTTGGAAAGAAACGGAAATAGGTATCAGGAGAAAGAAGTTCTAAGGGCAAATCTGTAAATCTGTCACATTTTTAGATCAGTGCCTTTGAGACAAATTTTAAAATTTCCTGCTTGTCTCTTTCTTCACATACAATTGGAGGAATTTGCATTAGAAGCACTTTTGGCTCTAATTTTGTTACTTTAGATTGTTGTTATTGTTCAGTCACCGAATGATGTCTGACTCTCTGCAGCCTCATGGACTGCAACACATCAGGCCTCCCTGTTCTTCACCATCTCCTGAAATTTGCCCAAGTTCATGTGTATTGCATCAGTGATGCCATCCAGCCATCTTACAAGTTCTAATTATTACAGCAGTTAAATTTGATAGGAAAAAAAAAAAGAAAACTTACAGGGGTCACCCAGAAGGGTATTTTGATCATTAGTCAGAGTCCAACAGCTAGTTTTCACCCACACTGTAACATTCATCATGAACTCTATTTCTTCTGCCCCTGAGTTAACTGGTGCAGATGCTCTTACCTCAAATAAGGCTGCATCATTAGTAAGCAAACATACTGTTCACAGCCTGATTTCTTGCTCAGACATTGCAGTACACACTCTGGTCATCCTGACCTTTTCAAGTGGTGAGAGTTTGTCAGAAGATTCAGAGACTATGTAAATTTTAGAATAAATATATAGAGTTAATAAAGAAGTGGATTTTTTTTTTATTATTTTGCACTCAACCACTTGCTCGCATATAAATCATGACATTTTATAAAATTCCATACAACCATAAAATGTGTAATGTTCTATTCATAAAATAAAACTTGTAGTCCATTTAACAGCTAAATATATTTATTTCTATAGAGCTTCTGTATTTTATTTTCTAAATTAATTTGCTCAAATTGTAAGTATCATTAACATTTTGAAAGTTGTCTTATTTGAAATATGTATCCCATTTGAGTATTGCTGGTGAGCTTCTAAGCAGCAATACTGCTAAACTTTCTAATCAGTTTCTATAAATTCTATTGTTTATTCTATATAGATATTTACATTACTGATAATTACATTCCTGATAATTGCAGGCTTATTTCTCCAATGAAAATAGTTCTCACTTTTGTTTCATTTTACATTATTCTAATTTATACCAATTCTTCTAGTTGCATGATCTGTTTATATATTTGAGATATTAACTGTTTAGCAGTCACATCATTTGCAAATATTTTATCCCATTTATTGGACTGTATTTTCATTTTGTGGATCATTTCCTTTGCTGTGGAAAAGCTTTTAAGTTCAACTACATCCCATTTATTTTTCTTTTTGTTTCTTTTGCCTTAGGAGATAGATCAAAAAAGAATATTGCTACAATTTATGTCAAACAGTGTTCTGCCTAGGTTTTCTAGTAGAGGATTTACAGTTTCATATCTTATATTTTGGCATTTAATCTGTTTTGATTCTATTTTTGTATATGGTGTGAGAAAAAAATATTCTATTTCATTATTTTATGTGTAATTGTCCATTTTTCTCAGCACCGTTTATTGAAGTCTTCTTTTAACTCCATTGTGTATCCTTGCCTCCTTTACCATATGTTAATTGACTATAGGTGCATGGGTTTATTTCCAGGTTGTGTATTTTGTTATATAGATCTTTGTGTCTGTTTTTGTGCTAGGATCATGGTTAATGTTTTGATTACTGTAGCTTTGTTCAGTTCAGTTCAGCTCATTCGCTCAGCCGTGTCCGACTCTTTGCAACCCCATGAATCGCAGCACGCCAGGCCTCCCTGTCCATCACCAACTCCCAGAGTTCACTCAGACTCAGGTCCATCGAGTCCGTGATGCCATCCAGCCATCTCATCCTCGGTCGTCCCCTTCTCCTCCTGCCCGCAATCCCTCCCAGCATCAGAGTCTTTTCCAATGAGTCTACTCTTCTCATGAGGTGGCCAAAGTACTGGAGTTTCAGCTTTAGCATCATTCCTTTCAAAGAAATCCCAGGGCTGCTCTCCTTCAGAAGAATGGACTGGTTGGATCTCCTTGCAGTCCAAGGGACTCTCAGGAGTCTCCTCCAACACCACAGGTCAAAAGCATCAATTCTTTGGTGCTCAGCCTTCTTCACAGTCCAACTCTCACATCCATACATGACCACAGGAATAACCATCGCCTTGACTAGACAGACCTTAGTTGGCAAAGTAATGTCTCTGCTTTTCAATATGCTATCTAGGTTGGTCATAACTTTTCTTCTAAGGAGTAAGTGTCTTTTAATTTTATGGCTGCAGTCACCATCTGCAGTGATTTTGGAGCCCCCAAAATAAAGTCTGACACTGTTTCCACTGTTTCCCCATCTATTTCCCATGGTGTGATGGGACTGGATGCCATGATCTTCGGTTTCTGAATGTTGAGCTTTAAGCCAACTTTTTCACTCTCCACTTTCACTTTCATCAAGAGGCTTTTTAGTTCTTCTTCACTTTCTGCCATAAGGGTGGTGTCATCTGCATATCTGAAGTTATTGATATTTCTCTTGGCAATCTTGATTCCAGCTTGTGTTTCTTCCAGCCCAGTGTTTCTCATGATGTACTCTGCATATAAGTTAAATAAGCAGGGTGACAATATACAGCCTTGACGTACTCCTTTTTCTATTTGGAACCATTCTCTTGTTCCATGTCCAGTTCTAACTGTTGCTTCCTGACCTGCATACCATTTAGTGCCACTGTAGCTTTGTAGTATAGACTAAAGTCTGCAAGCATGAGACTTCCAGTTTTGTTTCTTTTTCTCAAGATTGCTTTGGCAGTTTGAGGTCTTCAGTGGTTTGATATAAATTTTAGGATTATTTGTCCTAGCTCTAATAAAACATAGATTATAATTAAAGCTATTTCAAATTATTTGTGTGTGTGTGTGTTTTAAAAATATTTTTATTTATTTAAATTTTTATTTTTACTTTATTTTACTTTACAATACTGTATTGGTTTTGCCATACATTGACATGAATCCACCACGGGTGTACATGCGTTCCCAAACATGAACTCCCCTCCCACCTCCCTCCCCATAACATCTCATCATCCCCATACACCAGCCCCAAGCATGCTGTATCCTGCATTGGACATAGACTGGCGATTCAATTCTTACATGATAGTATACATGTTTCAATGCCATTCTCCCAAATCATCCCACCCTCTCCCTCTCCCTTTGAGTCCAAAAGTCTGCTATATACATCTGTGTCTTTTTTGCTGTCTTGCATACAGGCTCATCATTGTCATCTTTCTAAATTCCATATATATGTGTTAGTATACTGTATTGGTGTTTTTCTTTCTGGCTTATAATGGTTATATTTCCTTGTTCTGTATGATATATCCTTGTTACTTATTTATTTTATACACAGTATTTTGTATTTCTTAATCACATGGGTTTTTCTTTCCCCTTCCCATTTCCCTTTTCTCTTTTGTAACCAATTTTCTTCTCTATATCTGTGAGTCTATTCTTGTTTTGTTTGCATTGTTTTTTTAGGTTTCACTTATAGATGATAATATACAGTATATCCCTTTCTCTGTCTAACTTATTTTATTAAGCATAATAGTTTAGGTTAATCCATGTCATTTTAAGTGGCATAATTTCCTTCTATTTTTAATGACTGGACAATAATCCACTGTTTGTGTGTGCAGTGTATGTGTATATATATATCAATATACATATATGTATATGTATAACACATCTATATATAATCAATCATTTGTTGATTCACTTTATTCATCATTGTCAAATATTTATTTTGTATTATAAACATAATTATTAATTATATTTGTTATATATTTACATAATTTATTACATATTTTAATTGATATTTTAATTTTGGTGTCACAAGTTCATTGTTAGTATATACAGATACAAGTGATTATTATATATTTATCATGTATCCTATAACCTGCTAACCTCAGTTATTAGCTATGCTAGAAATATCATTTTTGTAGGTTCCTTTGGATTTTCTACATAAACAGTTACATGAAATGCAGAAGAGAAGTGTTCAGTTTTTACTTCTGTGTACCTTTCTTGCCTTGTTGCTTTAGCTAAAACTTCCAGCATTATATAAAGCAATAGTATAGATAGCAGATTGCAATTACTTGTTTCTGAATGGAGGAAAGTGTTCTTTTTCTGATTAAATATGATAGTATTTATAGAGTTTTTGTAAATATTCTTAATAAAGTTGATGAATTTGTACTCTATTCTCATTTTCTGAGTTTATTTTTTCAGGATGGGGTGTTAAATTTCATCAAAATCATTTTTTAATTATTTGATATGATCATGTGATTTTACTTCTTAAATTAATATGGTGAAATACATTGATGGGTCTTTGAAAATTAATCAGTGGTATATCCCTTGAATAAATCTCACTTGGTCATAATGTATGATGTTTGCATATATTACTGAGTCTATTGCTAATATTTTGATAAAGATTGTTGTTTTCATTTTGTGATTTAGGTATCAGGGGGTCTCCCCAGGCCAAGTATTGAACCCAAATCATTCCAAACGGTTTCTTTACTTTTGCAGGCAGTTTCTTTACCATCTGAGCCACCAGGGAAACCCTGATAATACTAACTTCATATAATAAATAGAAATGTCTTTTTTCATTTTGTATGTTATGAAAGGGATTATGGAGTTGATTTTAAGTCTCTTTACATGTTTACAGTTATAAAAGGGCCCAACATTTAGATGAACTCCACTAAGTTGCTTGCTTTGTCACTTCCTGAAATTAGTAATAGGTTTGAATCAGGGGATCTTGGATGTTTGTTTTGCACAGGGCCCCAAAACATTTGTCGCCGGTCTGATTTGTGACATATGAATATGGTTACTGCTGAAGAAATAGTTGACTCAAATCAATATATGCAAGATTCCCACAATGAAATGAGATAACTTATTTCTTAACATGCATTGATTTGTAATAAATGACACATTTGACATATATATTCTTTGGTATTTATTAATTTCACATGTATTACATATCCATAATGCTACAGAGCTCTTCTTTGATCTTCTTTTATTGATTTTAATAAAAATATAAATCTTTGATACTAGATATGTTAATTTGCATATCTAATTATACATGGATTATTAAAGAACTATTGGAAAAATAGATTAAGTCCACAATAATGCATGCATTTTCTCATTATAATAAAGTTTAATTAGAAGTCTGAGTTACTGATTTCTTGCTTGGGTAAACTAATTCTTCTATTACTGGTGGCAACACAAACATATCATAATTATGGGATAGTACTAAGTAATGGAGAAGTGTCTCCTCAAATAATTATACCTCTCAGTTTGATGGATCTTGAATGAGAAGAGGAAAATAATATCAGTTATAGTAATATATTTTAATTTGCTTATTTTTCTACTTATAAAATTCATAAATAGTCTATATTACATTATATGAATATATTTCTTTTCAATTATTCAGGCAATCAAGAGGTAAATAAACATATTAAGGAAATACCAACACTCAGTGAAGAACAGAAATCTTATAAGTTTATGTTTTAAAATTGCTTATTGTCTTTTTTGGTGGGGGAGGGGCAAGATGGTTGAGTAGAAAGATGCAGAATTCTCCTCCCTTCACATAGACAACAGAAACACATCTATACACAGAACAATTCTCAATGAAAACTAACTTGAGACTGGTAGAGAGTCCTATGCAATGAAGGCTGTAAGAAAGACCAGAGGGAATCAGATAGGAAAGGAAAAGAAACCATAAAATTAGGACCTGTGACCCAGGAAGGAGACTCAGACAAGGAGGGTATTACACACATGGAGATCCTCCTGAAGAGAGAGAGGTCTGAGCCATATACGGAGCAGCCCAACTCTAGGTTTCAACAACAGGAAGATGAGTTCCCTAGACTGGGTAGACCACTGATAGGCCTAACAGGAGGGCTGTGGGAAGCCAGGACTCTGCTCCTGAAGAATATGCACATACTTGCTTATTCTCAAAGTAAGGTAGAGAGGGCAGATTAAAAAAGGCACAAATCTTAATGATTTCCCTGGTAGCTCAACTGGTAAAGAATCTGCCTGCAATGCAGGAGACCTCTGTTCCATTCCCGGGTCAGGAAGATCCCCTGGAGAAGGGATAGGCTACCCATTTCAGCATTCTCAGGCTTCCCTGGTATCTTAGATGGGAAAGAATTTGTCTGCAATATGGGAGACCGGGCTTTGATCCCTGGGTTGGGAAGATCCCCTGGAGTAAGGCAGGGCAACCCAATGCAGTGTTCTTGCTTGGAGAATCCCCAGACAGAGGAGCCTGATGGGCTACAGTTCCCGAGATCACAAAGAGTTGGACAGTACTGAGGGACTAAGAAAAGCACTAATGTTTTCAGCAACTGTTAGGTGCACACGCCAGCCTGGGCTGAGAGACTGCCTCAGTCCCACTTGACACAACTCCGAACTGGGGTGAGGGCTGCCATAGCCAAAAATATGAGTTCAGCTATGGGGCCCCAAATCAATTTAAACCTTAAGCAGATCTGAGCAGGGTGCAGGCAATGTATAGTAGCCCTGACAGAAGCAGTGCATCAGAAGTAGTCTGGATCTCTGACTGTCAGAGAACATGCCAAGACCATGCTGAGCACCTCTGCCAGCCCCTCTTGCTCCAGCAATAGCTCCCCTTGGGAGCAAGAGTGCTGGTGCTGGGAGAGGAGAGGGCACACACTGAAAGAGAACAGAGCCAGCTTAGACTGTGTCCACAGGGTTTCCCCTCCAGAAACTTGGGACCCAACCCTGAATCTCATAGGCACTGGGAAAGCTCTGGCTCTAGCCCCTTCTTCTCAGACCCACCTCCTGTCAAGGTGATAGCTACCAGTACACACTGGGGAAAGATGGGACTTGTGCTTAAGTCAGATCCACTTCTCCCACCAAAGTCACTGGGTACACACAGACTTTACAAGGTCACTCCCACACAAGGACACTCCTTCAAAACCACATGAAGTAATTTATTTCACCTAATTTTATAGAGATGGAAAAACTTAAGCAAAATGAGAGACAGAGGAATTGGTTTCAGTTGAAAGAACAAGAAAAAGCTACTGAAAACCAAAAAAAAAAACAAAAAAAGCAACTAATGAAATAGAAATAACTCATTCTCCAGGCAAATAATTTAGAGAATTATTCAACTGGGCCTTCCCTGGTGGCTCAGTGACGAAAATCTGCCTGCCAATGCAGGAGACACAGGTTCGATCCCTGACTTGGGAAGATCCCACGTGCTAAGGAGAAACTAGGTCAGTGTGCCAAAACTGTTGAGCCTGGACTCTAGAGCCCAGGAATTGCAACTTCTGAGCCCATGTGCTGCAACTACTGTAGCCCATGTGTGCTTAGAGTCTGTCCTCTGCAACAAGAAGCTACCACAATGAGAAGCCCTGACACCACAACTAGAGAGTAGCCCCTGCATGCTACAACTAGAGAAAAAAAAAAATCCCATGCAGCAAAGAAGACACAGCATAGCCAAAAAAAAAAAAAGAATGCTAATGAATTAGGGAGAAGAAAAGATGAACGTAATGAGAACTGTCCTCTTCGAACTGATTTTTCTGTGTTCCAAGGAGTTTAGATCTTTGTGTTTTATATTTGTCTTTCTACAGGTATTCTCTGATTTCTTATTTGATTTCTTCAGTGGCCCATTGGCCAGGTAGATAGTTTAAAGTATCAAGGAGCAGCAAAAATGGGCTCTTCTGGTTTGTAAATAACTTGGGCAAATGGAGCAATTGAGGCAGGTACTTTGGGGTGCCTTGTTAATGTATCCTTACCAGGATTAAGCAGTCATGAGGGACTTTGCTGGTAAGAGAAAGGAGAGAGATAGCAAGTAAAAATTATTGTACTTAAAAGAGTTATATAAGAGACAGTTAAAAAAAGAACACAGGGGAGACATCTGGCAGAGAAATGCTGAATGTGATGAGAATTTAGGAGAGCTTCTACTGCATGAGACATAAAAATGGTTAAAGGAGATCCCACAATAATTTTCTCCTCAATCTTAACCAAAAGGGTTAAGGTTGTAATGGCCCTACGCAAGATAGTTATCTCCATATCACAGGGTCCAGCTGTTGGCTATAATACTCTAATGGATCAATGATAGTCCCTGTGATTTCAGGTGAGTACCCCAGGGGCATTGCCTGTCTTTTTATACACTAAAAGAAAAAAAAATAAATTTAATAACTGGAATGCCCAAGGGTAGGTGAGTTCATCAAACTCTTCTTTCAGGTCTTGAAGCCTATGTGGTCCAGCTTTTCCCATAAAACTGAATTAAGGTTGGTACTGTTGGGAAACATATAAAGACATTGGGCCACAGGAGAGAAAGTTGAAACCCACCTTAAGCAACAACCCACTAGACTGAGAAAAACTGAGTGATACATAGCTTTGAATTTTGAGAAACTTAGGGCACCATGAAATCTAGATGTAACTCTTTTTCTAAATCAGATGCCCTAAATATCTAAACTGGTTTTGAGCAAACTGAATTTTTTTTTTCCATCTTCTCTCCCTGTAAGGCTAAAAGCTGTAGCAGAGGGACACTGTCTTCCTGTTAGGAGTCTGGAGAAAGACAGCAAAGAAACAAATCATCCACGTTCTGTGATAGAGTAAAATTCTAGGGAAACTTTATATCACCCAGATCAGCCTTTTAGGATTTGTAAGGAATAAGGTTTCTCTATAAAACCCTGAGGCATTACTTTCAGGTGAGTAGGTTTTCTTCCCAAGTGAAAGTAAGATATACTTTCATCAACTGGACTACCAAGGAATGCACTGCATACATCAATTATAGTAAAGAATTTATTTCCAGTGGGAATGGATGCTAGAACATAAAAAGGTTAGGGATATCAAGATGTTGAGGGATAGCGACACTGCATATTGCCCAGAGATCCTAGATAAATCTCAACACTAGGCCTTTAGATCTTCTTACCAGTAAAATGGGAGTGTTACAGGGACTAGTACAGGGATAGTAAGGCCTTAGGATATGTGATCTTCTATTAGAAACTTTATGCCTTGAACTTTATGCTTCTTTACAAAAAAATTATTAATTCCTGAAGGAGATTTTGATGACTCTATATGCATTTGGTCATGATAAAGGACAGAAATAGGAAGAATGTGACAGAAGCAGAAGAGATGAAGGAAGAGTCAGTGAGAATACATAGAAGAACAAAAAATGTCTTAATGACCCAGATAACCATGATGGTGTGATCACTCACCTAGAGCCTGGCATCCTGGAGTGTGAAGTCAAGCTAGTAGAGGCGAGGAAATTTCAACTGAGCTATTTAAAATCCTAAAAGATGGTGCTGTGAAAGTGCTTCACTCAATATGTCAGGAAAGTTGGAAAACTCAGCAGTGCCCACAGAACTGGAAAAGGTGTTTTCATATAATCCCCCAAAAAGGGCAATGGCAAAGAAAATTCAAACTATTGTACAATTGCTTTTATTTCACATGCTAGCAGGGTTACGTTCAAAATCCTTTGAGCCAGGCTTCAGCAGTACATAAACTGAGAGCATCCAGATATACAAACTGGATTTTGAAGAGGCAGAGGACCCAGAAATCAAATTGCCATCATACACTAGATCTTGGAGAAAGCAAAGGAGTTTCAGAATTTAAAAAAAAAAAAAAATCTACTTCTGCTTCATTTACTCATCTAAAGCCTTTGACTGTGTGAATCACAACAAATTGGAAAACTCTGAAAGAGATAGGAGTACCAGACCACCTTACCTGTCTCCTGAGAAACTTTCATATGGGTTAAGAAGCAACACTTAAAACCAGACGTGGAACAAGTGACTGGTTCAAAATTGGGAAAGGAGTATGACAAGGCTGTATATTATCACCATGCTTATCTAACTTATATACAGAGTGAAAGTGATAGTGAAAGTCCCTCAGTCCTGTGGCAATTCACTTGAAGGCCTTTGCTGAAGCTGAACCTCTGATACTTTGTCCACCTGATGCAAGGAGCCAACTCATTGGAAAAGATCCTGATGCTGGGAAAGATTGATGGCAAAAGGAGAAGAGGGAGGCAGAGGATAAGGTGGGCAGATAGAATCACTAACTCAATGAACATGAATTTGAACAAACTTTGGGAGATAATGGAGGAGAGTGAAGCATGGTATGCTGCAGTCCATGGAGTCACAGAGTTGGACATGAATTAGCAAAAGAGTCATACATGACTTAGCAACTGAACAACAGCAATATCAACCCTCAGAGACAAGACAGATAAAAGGTGTTAAAGTGTCATTTAATTCATCTGGTTATTTCCTCTGATGGTGACTATCAAATTCTAAAATTATTTTCCCCTTTTGGGAGGCAGAAATCCAATCATGATACTCCTCTGCTGCTGCTAAGTCACTTCAGTCATGTCCGACTCTGTGTGACCCCATAGACTGCAGCCCACCAGGCTCCTCCATCCCTGGGATTCTCCAAGAAAGAACACTGAAGTGGGTTGGTACTCCTCTAAGAAGTCATAAATGGGACTAGACAGAGGAACTAATGAATGTATACCTCCTAAGGGCCTAAACAAAAGGAATCATAGGTTCAGAGAAAGGAAACTTTTGAAGTTCATTCCGGATCCTCACTATTTGAACTTAGTACTCTGAGGCAGATAACTCCCAGATGTTAAAGCTGGATTTAGAAAAGGCAGAGGAACCAGAGATCAAACTGCTGACATCTGTTGACTTATGGAAAAGCAAGAGAATTCCAGAAAAAAAAAATCTACTTCTGCTTCAACGACTATGTTAAATGTGGTTGTGTGGATCACAACAAACTGTGGAAAATTCTTGAAGATATGGGAATTCCAGACCACCTGACCTGCCTTCTGAGAAACTGGTATGCAGGTCAAGAGCACAGTTAGAACTGGACATGGAACAATGGACTGGGAACGGAGTATGCCAAGGCTTGTTTAACTTATGTGCGAGTACATCATGCAAAATACCAGACTAGATGAATCACAAGCTAGGATCAAGGCTGCCAGGAAAGATATCAGAAACTTCAGATATGCAGATGACACCACTCTTATGGCAGAAAGAAAAGAGGAACGAAAGAGCATCTTGATGAAGTAAGTAAAAAAGCTGGCTTAAAACTCAATATTCAAAAAATGAAAATCGGACATCTAGTCCCATCACTTCATGGCAAGCAGATGGGGAAACAATGGAAACAGTGATAGACTTTATTTTCTTGGGCTCCAAAACCAGTGCAGACTGTGACTGCAGCTATGAAATTAAAAGACACTTCCTCCTTGGAAGAAAATTATGACCAACCTAGACAACATATAAAAAGCAGAGACTACTTTGCTGACAAAGGTCCATCTCATCAAAGCTATGGTTTTCCAGAGAGTTCCAGAAAAACATCTATTTCTGCTTTATTGACTATGCCAAGGCCTTTGACTGTGTGGATCACAATAAACTGTGGAAAATTCTGAAAGAGATGGGAATACCAGACCACCTAACCTGCCTCTTGAGAAATCTGTACGCAGATCAGGAAGCAACAGTTAGAACTGGACATGGAACAACAGACTGGTTCCTAATAGGAAAAGGAGTACGTCAAGGCTGTATATTGTCACCTGCTTATTTAACTTATATGCAGAGTACATCATGAGAAACGCTGGGCTGGAGGAAACACAAGCTGGAATCAAGATTGCCAAGAGAAATATCAATAACCTCAGAAATGTGGATGACACCACCCTTATGGCAGAAAGTGAAGAGGAACTAAAAAGCCTCTTGATGAAAGTGAAAGAGGAGAGTGACAAAGTTGGCTTAAAGCTCAACATTCAGAAAACAAAGATCATGGAATCTGGTCCCATCACTTCATGGGAAATAGATGGGAAAACAGTGGAAACACTGTCAGACTTTAATTCTGGCGGGCTCCAAAATCACTGCAGATGGTGACTGCAGCCATGAGATTAAAAGACACTTACTCCTTGGAAGGAAAGTTATGACCAACCTAGATAGTATATTCAAAAGCAGAAACATTACTTTGCCGATTAAAGTCTGTCTAGTCAAGGCTATGTTTTTTCCTGTGGTCATGTATGGATGTGAGAGTTGGACTGTGAAGAAGGCTGAGCACTGAAGAATTGATGCGTTTGAACTGTGGTGTTGGAGAAGACTCTTGAGAGTCCCTGGGACTGCAAGGAGATCCAACCAGTCCATTCTGAAGGAGATCAACCCTGGGATTTCTTTGGAAGGAGTAATGCTAAAACTGAAACTCCAGTACTTTGGCCACCTCATGCGAAGAGTTGACTCATTAGAAAAGACTCTGATGCTGGGAGGGATTGGGGGCAGGAGGAGAAGGGGACGACAGAGGATGAGATGGCTGGATGGCATCACTGACTTGATGGACGTGAGTCTGAGTGAACTCCGGGAGGTGGTGATGGACAGGGGAGCCTGGCGTGCTGCGATTCATGGGGTTGCAACGAGTCGGACATGACTGAGTGACTGAACTGAACTGAATTGAAGAGAGTTTTGGTTTTAGGAGCCTTCATTCTTAGAGTTGGGATGATAGGGAATGAGGAATTTGGTCAGATACTAAAGGTGTTCAGATTTTGAGGGAGATAATTCTCTCTAAACTAATTTAGTGGAATTTTTGCCCCCATTGGACTCTATGAGAACAGACACAGAAGCCCAAGGTTGGAACTAGTTGTGAAAAGTCTCAGAGAGACCTGACTAAAGATAGGCCAAACAGAGGCATTCTCTCACCCTGACAATCATTCATGCCTAGAAGAAAAAAGTCTCATTATAATAATGTTTGACATCATTTCAGGAAATTTGTTTCCTCACAGTCTTAATGCTCCAGTCAATGAACAGCCCCTTAAAGACTCATTAATAATGGCAGAAATGTCTACACATTTATCTGACATTTACTTTAGATCAAGAGCTCATTTGGACCTTTCTAAGTGGTGTATTAATAGAGATCATTGTCAGATTTCTTAAAGAAAGCAGGTTTAGACTCATTCGCAATTTTTTTTCATTATTTTTGGAAGCAAACTAAATATAACACACTTGAATTTTGAATTCTATGGTGAAATCAATGGATTGAGGGAAGAAGAAGTTGATTTCTTCATGAAGGAAAGCCTTCTTTTATTCTCCAGTGTGAACCTAATGAGAGAAATGCTTTCTCTGCAGTACAGTGAACTGAAGGTCATCATCAATTCTGTTTACTCCTGTTGCCAAGTGACTTCATTGCTTGTAAATAATTCATGATACTGTGTTATAAATAACATTTTATGTAGAAGAAAACCATGTCTGGGTTTACTAAGTGTTTCTTTAATCTGCAGAAATATGTCAACTCATATAGCTTCCACCTCTGTATACAGCCTGAGCATAGTCATGTAAAAATTGCTTTCTGAAACTTTCTGAAACTTTACGATTGAAATGAGGTGTCTGATTGTTGATATACAGAAAACTTGTAGCAAAAGGTAAACTGGTATCCACCAGATTGTTATTTTTAAGAGTTCCCTAAAGAAGCAATGTAATGCATCAAATGTTTATCTGAGTTACTTGAATACTCAAGGGATTATTAAATGATGTGCTATAGGCTAAATTTCATAAAGTAAAAATTAATGCAGAAGCAAATCCACCCCCACCCCTAAATCTTGATTTTTTTTTCTTTTTCAAAACAGTAAATAAAAAGATTTGGGGAGAAAAAAATGTTTGCCTTTTTCTTTCTATTAAAGTTTTCAAGATCTTTCTTACACTTACAGAGTATAATTTTTCACCATTGAAATAATATATGCCTTTATTAGACAAATAGGTTTTCCCTGGTAGCTCAGATGGTAAAGAATCAGCCAGCAATCCTCGAGATGCAGATTCAGTCCCTGCATCAGAAAGATCCCGTGGAGAAGGCAATGGCAACCCACTCCAGTATTCTTGCCTGGAGAATTCCATGGACAGAGGAGCCTGTCCATAGGGTACAGAACACGTGGTTGCAAAGAATGAGACAGGACTGAGCAACTAACACATACAATAAACAAATATAACTACCTAATTTATAAATAATGACATACAATAACAAATATTTCTCTAATTTGAAATTTAGTTGGAAAAAATTCTTCTAAAATAGTGTACAAAATTTTACTTTACAGCATTCACTTCACTGTTTCTTTCAACCTTACTTAAAAGTGAGTAAAGTTCATGATGATTCAGTTATCTAGTAAAATAAAAATATATTTAAACAAAGAATTACACTTAACTGTACATGGAATACTTCATGTGCTTAATTACATTGATATTTTACAGCTTAGATGTGCAAATATATTCATATCTCACAATTTGATAAAATATTTGACATTTCAAATATATGCCTGTCAAGAAACCAAGGTATATTATTTTTTACACATTTCTGTATGGTCAGGGATTTTTAAGAAAGGAAACTAGGCAACCAGAATTAAGTAATATTAAATGGCAAACAGTGCTTGAATGTCAGAGGTTGTATATTTTCCCAGAATCATTTGATCACATTCCAGGGACAATAGAGCCAGAATCATTTGTTCTCTTTCAAAGAGTAATATAACCTTTCTCTTTTCCCCTATAGTCAAATGTTCCCACTAAAGATATGTGAAGTCACTCTTCTTCTTTTCCAATAGCTACTATACAAGAGGCTCCAAGATTCATAATTTCAGATTTCTTCAGTGGTACAGAATTTTCTTTCTGTGTACATTTTAGTGTTGTTGTCCTTGCCCCAACTTCCCAATATGGAATATTGATCTATTTACTTATTGTATTTCATTCACTAGAGTTTTGTAGCTTTGTACACATTTTGTTATATTTAAATTTTGAGAGTGCTAATGTAAATAATATTTTGTTTTAATTGGAAATAAGCCTTATTCATGCTGGTACAGAGGAAAGGGATTAACTGAATTTTGTATAATAGCCATACATCTTACAATCTTATTAGATTGGTTTATTAGTTCAAAGAAGTAAATGAATGGAGAGATATTCCATGTACATGGATAGAGAGACTTAAAATTATCAGGATATCACTTCTTTCCAACTTGATCTATAGATTTAGCAATCCCAACCAAAATCCTAAGTTATTTTGTGGTTTGTGATGACTGATTCTAAAGTTTATATGGAGAGGCAAAAGACCCAATATAATCAACATAATGTTGAAGGAGGAGACAAGTTGGAGGACTAACACTACCCAACTTCTAGACTTATTATAATGCTATAGTAATTAAGACTCAGTGGTGGCATTATTTACAATTGCCAAGATATGAAAGCACCCTAAGTGCCCAAGTATTAAGCAAAAGAGAAATGGATAAAGAAGATACACACACACACACACACACACACACACACACTTATATGATGGAATACTACTCAGCCATAAAGAATAAAACTCTCCATTTGTATCAACACAGATGGACTTGGAGGGTATTATGAAATATGCCAGAGGAAGATAAATCATGCATGATATTATTTACATATGGAATCCAAAAACGTCAACAAACTAGTGACTGGAAACAAAAAAAAAAGCAGATTTATAGATATGGGGGCAACATAGGGCTAAGAGATTAAGAGGGACAAGCTATTATGACTAAAATAAGCTAGAAGGATATAGCGAGCATCTTGTAGTTTAGTCGCTAAGTCCTGTCCCGTGCTTTTACGACCCCATAGACTTTAGCCCACAGGTTCCTCTGTCCATGAGATTTCCTAGGCAAGAATACAGGAGTGGGTTACCTTTTCCTTCTCCAGGGGATCTTCTTAACCCAGGGATCAAACCTATGTCTCCTGCATTGGCAGGCTGATTCTTTACCACTGAGCCATCAGGGAAGCCCAACCAATATTTTATAATAATCAGAAATGGAGTTGTTGCTACTATTCAGTTGCAAAGTTATATCTGACTATCTAAAGACCTAAAGAACTAAAGACCTAAAGAACTGCAGCACACAAGCCTTCCCTATTCTTCACTATCTCCCGGAGTTTGCTCAAACTCATATCCATTGAGTTGGTGATGCCATCCAGGCATCTCATCCTCTGTTGCCCCCTTCTCCTCTTACCCTCTGTCTTTCCCAGAACCAAGATCTTTTCCAATGAGTTGGCTCTTTGCATCAGGTAGTCAAGGTACTGGAGCTTCAGTTTCAGCACCACTCCTTCCAATGAGTATTCAGGGTTGATTTCTTTTATGATTCACTGTTTTATTTTCTTCTCCCTGCAGTCCAAAGGACTCTGAAGAGCCTTCTCCAGCCCCACAGTTTGAAAGCATCAGTTCTTCAGTACTATAATTTCTTTATGGTCCAACTCTTACATCCATACATGACTACTAGAAAAACCAGGGCTTTGACCAAATGGACCTTTGTCGGCAGTATTATCTCTGCTTTTTTAATATGCTGTCTAAGTTTGTCATAGCTTTCCTTCCAAGGAGCAAGTGTCTTTTAATTTCATGGCTGCAGTCACCATCTGCAGTGATTTTGGAGCCCAAGAAAATTAATTCTGTCACTGTTTCCACTTTTTCCCCATCTATTAGCCATGAAGTAATGAGACCAAATGCCATGATCTTTGTTTTTTGAGTGTTGCATTTTAAACCAGCTTTTTCACTTTTCTCATTCACCTTCAAGAATCTCTTTAGCTCCTCTTTGCTTTCTGCCATTAGATTGGTATCATCTGCATATCTGACATTTCTGATATTTCTCCCAGCAATCTTGATTCCATCTTGTGAGTTATTCAGCCCAGCATTTTGCATGATGTACTCTGCATATAAGTTAAATAACCAGGTGGACAATACACAGCCTTGACATATTTCTTTCTCAGCGTTGAACCAGTCCATTGTTCCACATCCGGTTCTAATGGACTATAGCCAACCAGGCTTCTCTGTCCATGGAATTCTCCAGGCAAGAATGTTGGAGTGGGTAGCCGTTCCCTTCTCCAGGGGATCTTCTTCACCCAGGGGTCAAACCCAGGTCTCCTGCACTGTAGGCGGATTATTAACTGTCTGAACCACCGGGGATGCAACTGAGAACATTGTTCACATTGTTATTGGCAATACTGAATGCTTTCCAATTCAGTTCAGTTCAGTTCAGTTCAATCGCTTAGTCGTGTCCGACTTTTTGAGGCCCCATGAATCGCAGCACACCAGGCCTCCCTGTCCATCACCAACTCCTGGAGTTCAATTAGGCATTAATAGCAAAATAGCCCACAAGAAATGAAATAAGCTTTTAAAATATTACTGCATTTGTATTCTTCTCATTTAATTTATATTTGATGATTTTGGTGTTGTAGTTCAGTTCCTAAGTTGTGTCTGACTGTGACCCCGTGAACTGTAGAACGCCAGACCCTTCTGTCCTCCACTATCACCCAGAAGCTTTTGGTGGTTTGGTTACATTACATAAAAATTAACAACTTGAACTTTTCCAGGTTGCTGTCTGTATGTGCAAATGTAAATTTTTTGAAAATTTGAATAAAACTCCCAGCTCAGAAATAAACAGAATAACACCATTTGAAACTATCTATAATTGATGTGATCAATAGCCTCTTAAAGTTCCCTCCTCCCACCACCCCCCCGCCCCGCCCCGGGGAAAGAAGAGATGCCTTTGTGGTCTTCTGTGTGGGTGCCCCGAGGCGCCGTGACGGCCCCACAGACCAAGGCTTAAACCGCAAGCAGACGGGGGTCTGCGGCCTCGGTTCCTCCCGAGGCCGCCCTCTGCCGTCCGCCTGAGGGCGCCGTCTTCCCTCTGCATCTGTATCTGTCTCCTGTTGTTCTTTGGCCATCAGGACCTTCCCTGACAACCTCTTCTTAACTTGATTTCCTCAGTTAAGACCCGACTCCCAGTCAGGTCTTGACCGGAGGTGCTGGGGTTCAGGACCCCCACATCTGAATTCCAGGCGATCCCATGACAGCGTCCATTGATGTGGAAGGTTACTACTGATGTGATCTTAGCGAACTGGCTTATTTGACTTCTGTGCATATGAAATAAGAATAGGCTTACAGTATGAACAGTCATACACAAATACTTAGTAACCTGCCTTCCTAAAATTAAACATTGAGTAGTGTCATGATTATCACATAAATACATGCAACATTTAAAAAGAGAATTTTTATATGCACACACTATATATATACATACATGTTATCATAGGCAAATATAGCATTCACATCAGGTAGATGTTATGCGTAATGGTACTTTATTTTTTATAATTATTAATAATTGTTTTCTAGATTTGAAGAGTTGTAGTTTAGCTTTTATTACATACTGTCAGATATTTAAAATTATTATCAATATTTTTGGACATGTTATAGAATTGGCTTTGTATAGTCTGACAACCTTTATTAAAACTTGAAACAGTACATATTTGATTTTCTGCAAAATTATAGCAACATATACTTAAGATATAACCGTGGGTAAAATATGATTATATTTGGAAATTGTATCATAGTTCTCAATTAACTATTGGCTTCCTCTTCAAGAAAATAACAGACTAGAACTTCTTTGCCTGTTTGGAGTATGTGTATTAAATATTTATCATTTAATATGTTTCAAGTGGAATTATATTTTCATATATTATTCATTCTGTCTTTCATTTCTCTGTAATTACTAAATTTTTGAATAGTCCTCTTTTTAATCTGAGTGGAATAAAATATTTAATCACTAAGGTATTTTATTCTGCAACAGGTATCTACAAGAACTTATAATTTACCTTTTATCATTGACTTAAACCACATTATTTTCAGAAACGCTTTCCTTTAAATGTGTCATTATGTCTTTTATCTGATACGATCATTCTTTTCTATTTTTAAGCATTATCCATTTTCCCTCAAATATTTATACTATTATAACGTATTATATTGTATCATAATGTAATTGTGAACATTTGAGAAATTGTATTTCTCTTTCTATGCTTATTTTATTTACATATTTAAAGTAAAATTTAAAATATCTCAAGATTTTTTCATAGTATTTTAAAGACTTGGACAGAATAAATCTAAATTTTCATGATAACGTGATAAAATCATAAATCAATACACTTTTAGGGCTTTCTTGGTGGCACAGATGGTAAAGAATCCATCTGCCATGCAGGGACCTGGGTTCCCTGGAGAAGGGAATGACAACTCACTCCAGTATTCTTGCCTGGAGGATTCCATGGACAGAGAAACCTGGTGGGTTGCAGTTCATTGGGGTTGCAAACAGTCGGATACGACTAAGTGGCTAACACATAATTTTTTATATGTTTCCAAAAGGATCCTGCAAGCTTAGTCTGCTATATATAATTTGGATGAATGTTTGTTCTGTGCATATTTTCTGTGAAAATAGATTAATCCTCTTACTTAAAAATCCTATGATACAAGCAACTTCTGCAGCTCAACTCCAGAAAAATAAACGACCCTATCAAAAAATGGGCCAAAGAACTAAATAGACATTTCTCCAAAGAAGACACACGGATGGCTAACAAACACATGAAAAGATGCTCAACATCACTCATTATTAGAGAAATGCAAATCAAAACCACAATGAGGTACCACTTCACACCAGTCAGAATGGCTGCGATCCAAAAATCTGCAAGCAATAAATGCTGGAGAGGGTGTGGAGAAAAGGGAACCCTCCTACACTGTTGGTGGGAATGCAAACTAGTACAGCCACTATGGAGAACAGTGTGGAGATTCCTTAAAAAATTGCAAATAGAACTACCTTATGACCCAGCAATCCCACTTCTGGGCATACACACCGAGGAAACCAGAATTGAAAGAGACACATGTACCCCAATGTTCATCGCAGCACTGTTTATAATAGCCAGGACATGGAAACAACCTAGATGTCCATCAGCAGATGAATGGATAAGAAAGCTGTGGTACATATACACAATGGAGTATTACTCAGCGGTTAAAAAGAATTCATTTGAATCAGTTCTGATGAGATGGATGAAACTGGAGCCGATTATACAGAGTGAAGTAAGCCAGAAAGAAAAACACCAATACAGTATACTAACACATATATATGGAATTTAGGAAGATGGCAATGACGACCCTGTATGCAAGACAGGGAAAGAGACACAGATGTGTATAACGGACTTTTGGACTCAGAGGGAGAGGGAGAGGGTGGGATGATTTGGGAGAATGACATTCTAACATGTATACTATCATGTGAATTGAATCGCCAGTCTATGTCTGACGCAGGATGCAGCATGCTTGGGGCTGGTGCATGGGGATGACCCAGAAAGATGTTATGAGGAGGGAGGTGGGAGGGGGGTTCATGTTTGGGAATGCATGTAAGAATTAAAGATTTTAAAATGTAAAAAATAAAAAACTAAAAATAAAAACAAAAACAAAAAAAAAATAAAAAAAATAAAAATCCTATGATAAAACAAAACCCTACAAAATGTTTTCAGACACTAGTCCCCATATTGAGTTACTTTTTATACATTTGATCATTTTATTGTCCTTGTTGATCTGAAAGGTGATATAGTCAAATTGTTGCGAGTAATTGACTTATTATATATAACAGTTGATGCCTTCGAACTGTGGTGCTGAAGACTCCTATAAGATTTTTGGACAACAAGGATATCAAACCAGTCAATCTTAAAGGAGAACGGCCCTAAATACTGGTTGGAAGGACTGATGTTGAAGCTGAAGCTCCAGTAATCTGGTCATCTGATGTGAACAGATGACTCAATGGAAAAGTCACTGATGCTGGGAGAAAGATTGAGGGTAGGAGGAGAAGACGGTGTCAGAGGACGAGATGGCTGGATGGCATCACCAATGCAATGCATAGGAACTTGGGCAAACTTCAGGAAATGGTGAGGGACAGGGAGGTCAGGCATGCTGCAGTTCATGGGTGTCACAAAGAGTCGGATACAACTGGGTGACTGAACAACAAACAGTGTAACAGACACACAGTCTAAAGTTGTTAAATACACACAAATTAAAAACATTCGTTTTAAATTAAGATTACTTTGATTTGTTTATATTTTTAATTGATATGTTAAACAGTACCATTACTTTGCCATTAGTACCAGTGTTGCTGATTCCAAATGTCTATAACCTACTATCTTTAGGATTTTCTGTTACAAAGCAGAATACATAGCACTCATTGAAAGACCATACCTGGTAATGAACAGAAATACTTAGAAGCATAGACTAATGACAGGGCTGTTCCCTCAAAAGCAATGAGAAATAGTAGATAAGATAAAAGGTATACACAAAACTTCGGTTTTTTCCCTTGTTTAATTTTAGCACATTAATTCTGATCCTCAAATAATTTTTCAGATCACATTACAGAGTATTAGTGAAGGTTCATAGAAAAATAGTGTAATTGGGAAAACATTTGAGTGAACTTCTGACATTTAAAAATATTCTAATTTACTATAGGATGTTGAAAAACCTTGGATCTAGTCATATTTTTCCCTAATTACCTCTTAGAAGAGAAGTTCAGTTGTGAGCTTTTCCTCTGACATTGTATTTTGTTTCTTAATTGTAGGCTGGCCCACACTAGGATAAAAGTGCTTAACAAAGTATATGTCATAGGAACTAGACATTTTGCTTGTAGAATTGTGGGATATAGGAACAGAATTAAAAAAAAAAAAAAAGATTTTCCTAAGCTAAGCATGGGCAGCACAAGATACTCACTGATGTTTTATTCAGACAAAATTGCTTTTTAGTTTCTCATGAATGCAGGTTCACAGCTGCTTACATCTCCCTGTGGTGAAAATCCATGGAGGTTACATTATCTGTCCATTGCAAAATCAAACTCTTCTGTCCTTTTTCTTTTAAAATAACAAACTGGAGAATTTTTGGTGAAGAGATGATACAGAAATTTAAAAAAAACAAACACTGTAATCTGCCTTCTTGCTTTTACTTCATAATTGGTTGGACAAAGTCACATCAAAATAAAAGTTCTTAAAACACTTGCAGCTTCCCCAATGAGAAAAATCACCCTGCTTAATTAACTATGGATAAGAAATCATAAGGAATCCATACACTGATGAATTATGGTAGGCAAAGGCTGTCAAATTCTGAGTGTATGAATTTAAAAAGTCACCACATACTTTGGTTGGAAAATCTTTGACAAATTTAATGATCTGATTTTATACATGCTCATTTAAGTTAGCATCTATATTATCTATATACAATTGTAAATTTTACTCAGCTAACATTTATGAGGATAAATGATAATATTATCCTTATACTACAACTTAAAATCTGATATACTATAACAATTTTATAGTCTTCTATGTTAATTTTTATACATTTTTAATTTCCTTTATGAAACTTTAAATTCAGAATTATTGAGTTTATATTTTAAATTATGATTATTTCAGAAAAATATTACAATGATAGCAAGAACTTTTTAAATTTAAAAGATTGCTTCAAAAGATATTGCCAACTTACAGGTCATTTTCCTAATTTCAAACTTTGTATCAAATACATACAGGCTAAACTAAAAAACTGATACGGTAGAAAATCATTCCCCACAAAATTTCTGAAGAGAGTATATTTTTCATATTATGTTTGCATTACTGAAAAACTAGCTTTATTACTGATTTAGCTCTATATGCTAACTATAGCAAATATATATATTTTATCACAAATATATTTCATTTGAAATGTGAGTAAATCTACTGACTCAGTTGCAGTTGGATATTGTGGGAAACACTATGAGAAAGTATCTGCAAATTAAGAAAAAATATCTCTGGTCGCAGATACTGTTGGAGAAGGCACTGGTGATCCACTCCAGTACTCTTGCCTGGAAACTTCCATGAACAGAGGAGCCTGGTAGGCTGCAGTCCTTGGGATCGCTAAGAGTTGGACACAACTGAGGGACTTCACTTTTTCACTTTTCATTTTCATTCATTGGAGAAGGAAATGGCAACCCACTCCAGTGTTCTTGCCTGGAGAATCCCAGGGACAGAGGAGCCTAGTGGGCTGCTGTTTATGGGGTCACACAGAGTTGGACACAACTGATGTGACTTAGCAGCAACTGTGTTTGTTACATTTGAATAATTTTTAAAAATTTATTCAAAAAATAAATAAATTAATTATTCAAAACTGTGTTCTAATATTTAAATAAGTATTAGATATATTTAATAATGGTTTAAATTTAGTTTTACCTTTGTATCTAAATTTTTTTTAATTACTTATAATTTTTTAAATTTTATAAATAAATTTCAGGTGGGTCATTATCAGCTCTACTTCACAAATTTAAAAAAAAATGCATTCTTCAGCTGAAAAGAGGCGTTATATTTCCACTTGGTTCTGTTTTCCATTTGTCTATTTTTAGAATCAACAATGTGGTTGAATTTTGGTTATCATGGATGTTGTTTCATTTGTTCCACAGAAACTATACTCTTTGTACCACACGAATACTTTTTTAATGCTAGATATAATTGTAGCTTGATAACATTTTATCCACTACAAAGTATAACATACATTTTTAAATATGCTCCTGTTCATACCAGAAGGTAATCTTGTGAGATGAAGATAGCTAATATTGATATCTCTATTGTACAGGTGAGGAAATAGTTTCAGAAATGCAAAATTGTTTCAATTATTCATGTGCTGAGAAAAGTAGTGATAAATCCAAGTTTTATGTTCAAATCTCTTTTTCACAAATAGAGAATACATACAAAACAGAAAGGACTCAGAGCTTTTATTTAATGATATATTTTTATAACTAGCAATTTTTATGTCCCTAAGTTTCCCAATAAACTGTCATGATTTCACATCATTAAACATAAAACGAGAGGGCAGTGTAGGGGAAGGAAAGACAAAAACAACATGAAATAATCTTAGTGCCAGATTCTCATCCTTCAACAGTCATTAAACATATGAGAAGACAGTGTTACACTCATTGAAAATAAATACACTGCTTTTCTTTTTCACTTTATTTTTGTTATTTACTTTCATGATTCACTTTGTCTTCTGAAGTACTTCTAAAATATACACAAAGGAGAGTTTTAGTAATTATCAGTTCATGAAGAGTTGAAATCAGTACCTTTTTCCATCTAATCATCAAATATTATAGAAGAGTTAGGCACATATAATTTTGTTTTTCAGTTGCTCAGTCATGTCTGACTCTTTGTGATCCCATGGACTGCAGCACACAAGGCTTCCTGTCCACCATCTCCCAGAGCTTATTCAAACATGTTCATTGAGTCGGTGATGCCATCCAACCATCTCATCCTCTATCGTCCTCTTCTCCTCCTGCCTTCAATCTTTCCCAGCATCAGGGTCTTTTCTAGAGTTGAGTCTTCACATCAGGTGGCCAGAGTATTGGAGCATCAGCTTCAGCATCAGCCCTTCCAATGAATATTCAGGACTGATTTCCTTTAGGATTTACTGGTTTAATTTCCTTGCTGTCCAAAGGACTCTCCAGAGTCTTCTCCAATACCACAGTTCAAAAACAATTCTTCAGCACTCAGCCTTCTTTATGGTCCAACTTTCACATCCATACCTGACTACTGAAAAAACTATACCTTTGGCTATGGACCTTTGTTTACAAAGTGTTGTCTCTGCTTTCTCACACGCTGTCTAGGCTGGTCATAGCTTTTCTTCCAAGGAGCAAACATCTTTTAATTTCATAGCTGCAGTCACCATCTACAGTCATTTTGGAGCCCCCCAAAATAAAGTCTGTCACTGTTTCCATTGTTTTCATGACTATTTGCCATGAAGTGATGGGACCGGATCTCATGATCTTATTTTTACCATGAATCATAAAGAAGGATAAGGGCTACTTTATATCATATTTTAAATAATTACTTAATATGATCAAAAATTCAGTAAGTATGCTAATTTCAAATTTGCCTCACAGAAATATGAATTGCAATGTGTTTGAATCATCATCCAAAAACAACCCTTTCACTTTCTTTGCTTGAAGGGTGTCTGTAGTTTTAGTGTATATATCCTTTTCTTTCTTGGCTTCTTTCTATCTCTCTCCCTCTTTTAACTTCGTTATATGTATTTTGCTAGAGAAAACTTTGGAGATTTACAGCAGTGTTGAGTGAATCCTCCTGCCATAGCTGTAGTTATAAATTAAAGATCATATCAAAACTCTTGAACAAATTCAAGTTGTATTTCTTTTTTGACTGAAGTGTCAAGAAAACACCATATATAACTTCTATTATAATATGTAATATCAGGTCTTCTTGTGTTTAGAGCATTTGAATATAATGGTTAATAGGTTTCATTTGCTTTCTGGATATGTGTGTATTGAGAGCTATTATCAGTCATAGGATGCTATTGTCTTCTATATTCTTTCTGTATGTAGAATAACTGTAATTTTGTGTGTGTTTTTTTTTCACTCATATATAACTTGACATTACTTCTCTTAAAATTTATCAAGGAGAGGAGAAGTCAACAGAGCTTTTCTAGCATCTCATTGGTAAAATCTCCTCTTTTTCTTAATTTAAGAATTGTTTTAAACATGATCTCTTTCTTCCTACAATCTGCTGTCTCTGCACCTATGCTCCACCCATATTTTTATCCTGACACTTTATTTTTACGTAGCTTCTCACAAAGCAAGTGGAAAAGAGTGAAATATATGTTTATAGAGATTAAATTAATGTTTACTTAATGTTAACGTATAATTGAGTGAAAGACCAGTGTTATGGCAGAAAGTGAAGAGGAACTAAAAAGCCTCTTGATGAAAGTGAAAGTGGAGAGTGAAAAAGTTGGCTTAAAGCTCAACATTCAGAAAACAAAGATCATGGCATCTGGTCCCATCACTTCATGGCAAATAGATGGGGAAACAGTGGAAACAGTGTCAGACTTTATTTTGGGGGGCTCCAAAATCACTGCAGATGGTGACTGCAGCCATGAAAGTAAAAGACACTTACTCCTTGGAAGGAAAGTTATGACCAACCTAGATAGCATATTCAAAGCAGAGACCTTACTTTGCCAACAAAGGTCCGTCTAGTTAAGGCTGTGGTTTCTCCAGTAGTCATGTATGAATGCAAGAGTTGGACTGTGAAGAAAGCTGAGCACCGAAGAATTGATGCTTTTGAACTGTGGTGTTGGAGGTGACTCTTGAGAGTCCCTTGGACTGCAAGGAGATCCAACCATTCCATTCTGAAGGAGATCAGCCCTGGGATTTCTTTGGAAGCAATGATGCTAAGGCTGAAGCTCCAATACTTTGCCCACCTCATGCAGAGTTGACTCATTGGAAAAGACTCTGATGCTGGGAGAGATTGGGGGCAGGAGGAGAAGGGGACGACCGAGGATGAGATGGCTGCAAGGCATCATGGACTCGATGGACGTGAGTCTGAGTGAACTCCAGGATTGGTGATGGACAGGGAGGCCTGGCGTGCTGCGATTCATGGGGTCGCAAAGAGTCAGACACGACTGAGCGACTGAACTGAACTGAACAGTTATTCTACATAAAAAAATAATATAGAACACAATAATACGCTTATGACTAATAATAACCCTAGAAAATATGAAAAAGGAAATTAAGAAATGGAGGCTAGGGGGAGAATTCAAATCTACGCTTCTAGTTGGAGTCATCAAGAATGAGATAACAGGGTAAATCATGATAACAAATGTTTAATAAATTTGTCCATACATCTGTGTCTTTTTCTGTCTTGCATACAATTAAAATAAATAAATTTATATTAAAAATAATTGTCCAGAATTAAGCAGTGAGACGCCTTTTAAACAAAATAAGTATACTAAATTCGAAACAAATTACAGGTTTAAGAAAGGAAGGGAATGAGGAAGGGAGGGGAAGACGGTAAATAAAGAAAAATGTTGAGAAAAAATTTGGGAGTGCAAACTTCACACCTTTAAAAAGTATAGGAAAGTAGAGTTGATCAGAGGATGAAGTCAAACCAAAGGTGAACCTATACCCAGAAGGTAAGGGCTTCCCTGGTGACTCAGTGGCAAAGAATCTTCCTGCCAATGCAGGAGACTCAGCTTCAATCCCTGAGTTGGGAAGATCCCCTGGAAAAGGAAATGGCAACCCACTTCAGTATTCTTACCTGGGAAATCCTATGGGCAGAGGAGCCTGGCGGGCTACAGTCCATGGGGTCCCAAAAGAGTAGGACATGACTTAGCAACTAAACAAGCCAGCAGGTAGTTTGGAGACTGTCAGACTGCTACTGTATAAGGAGAGATGAACAAGCACTGGTTTGAGCTGTTATGGGAAGAGAATGACTTCGGACAAGGTCGCTCTTTGAAACTGATCCAGAATCTGAGTAAGCTGACAGACAGTTGGAGGCAGCCTGCTGATCACACCCCCCAATTGATATGGACAGCTAAGTCCTTTGTTAAAGGAAACGTGGAAAGTTCATATCCTGATCTACTGTACTGCTTCATTAGACTTGCCATCTGGAGATCAAGTATTCAGTGGTATCAATGCTCTTATTGCACTATTGAAATGCCTGTAATTTAAAAATTTCTGCTTTTCAACTGAATGCAGATACAGCATAAAACAAGACACAAACTGAGAAAAGAGTAAGATATATTTTTAATAAACTTTACTAAAGGATTTTTATAAATCAAAAAGAAAAAGATTAATAGTCTGGGAAGGGGGAGGAAAGTAACAAAGGACATGGTTTCCAAAAAACATGTATAAAGGTCTAAATCCTGTTGAAATATGACCAGCTACACTTAAAATAAGAGAAATACATATTTTCCTTCAATGGAAAGCCAGTCATTGGCAATCAGTTTTGTCAAGTACAAAATATCTACAATATTCACAGTGTGTACAAGTATGTGAACAGTTCTTCTGCACATTACTGAATTATATGGAATATTGGGTAAAACATTCTTCCAGGACATTCAGAAATATCTTTCAAAATGAAAAATGCACTTTATGTTTTCCCTAGCTTTTCTACTTTTATGTATTTATGTTAGTAATATACTTGATTTTGGGGAAAAATATCAGTTAGGGACAACTGAAAACCAGTGTCTACCAATGTGGACTTTGCTTATGGCACTTTCAAGTGGTTAAATAAGGTACAGATATTAGAAGAAAGATGGGTATATGTACCAAAAGGAAATTTACTCAAAGGACTAACATCCTTTCCAAACCAGATTTCCTCATTAAAAAGAGCAAGGTATATAAGTGCATATTCATAGGCTAGTTGTGTTAAATATATGCATATCCTCACAAACAACAAGCTTAGATTAGAAACCAACAGTCACACACTATGTGAAAAGTTGAATTATTTCTATTGTTAATACGTAAAGCTACTTCTTAAAACAAGTCCTCTTTCTGCTAATGCTCTAAAACTTTATCATAGTAGAAGAGCACAATTGCTCCTTTTAAAAAATTCATAGCATTTTTCTGTTATTTTATATCATCTTTATGTGTATACATTGTTGTTTAGTCACTAAATCATGTCTGACTCTTATGATCCCAAGGACTATAGCTCTCTAGGCTCCTCTGTCCAAGAGATTTCCCAGGAAAGAATAATGGGTTGCCATTTCCTTCTCCAGGGGACTTTCCTGACACCAGGGGATTGATTCAATCCTTCTAACGGATTGAACCTGCATCTTCTGGTTGTCAGGTGGATTCTTTACCACTAAGCCACCTGGGAATCCCCTTTATATGTTTACTTTAACATATTTTGCCGAATTCTCAACCTCCCCGTGGTAGTCAATTTCAGATATGACTCACAATGTTCCCCAGCTCCTGGTATTCATGCTCTGATGACTCTGCTTCCCATGTGTGACTGGGCCTACTGATTTGCTTATGACAAAAAAAAAAATATTTGACAAAGGTGATGAAGATTATTTCCAAGATTAGTTTTTAAAAGTGTGTGTATTTCATTTTGTTTGGATTTTCTCTATCTCTTTCTCTGTTCTAACTGGCAAGAAACTTGGAAACTTTCAGGTAACAGCCCAGGAAAAGCTGAATTCTGTTAATGGCCTTTTGAGTGGTTAGTGACGGTATATCGGAAGTGTCCTTTCCTCCTTCCAAGCAAGGAAATCAAGCCAGTCGATCCTAAAGGAAATCAACTCTGAATATTCATTGGAAGGAATGATGTTGAAGCTGAAGCTCCAAAACTTTGGCTACCTGGTGTGAAGGTGCAACTCATTGAAAAAGACCCTGATGCTGGGAAGAACTGAACACAGGAGAAGGGGTTGACAGAGGTCAAGATGGTTGGATGGTGTCACCAAATCAATGGACATGAGTTTGAGCAAGCTCTAGGAGATAGAGAAAAACATGGAAGTGTTGCAGTCACCGAAGTCACTAAGAGTTGGACACGACTTAGCCACTGAGCAACCTTCCCTAGTTGAATTTTCATGAAAGATAAGTAATCTGGAAGAACAATTGAAAAGTTTTGAGAGACATTATAACTGAGGACCTAACTAAGCTGTACCCAGATTTCTGAATCACTGATACTGCAATGTAATAAATATGTATTGTTTCCGATCATTAAATTTTGGTGAATGTGTTATTCAGCAATAGAGAATAAGGACACATGTTGAAAGTAAATATTTGGCCAAAGAAAAATATCACTGTGATAAAATATACCCCTGGACAATATGAATAAATTGAAGCATTTAATAAAATATAAAAATAATATTTTATATAGATTCTATAATATTATATAGAATCCTGTATAATTTTAACAGGATATATTAGATAAGTGGTTTTCAAAGGGTGAATGGTAGATCAGTGACAACGGAATTGAGGAAAATTTAGAAATGCACACCTCAGGCTCTAAGTCAGACCTAATGAACTGGAAATTCTTGTTATAGAGATCAATAATCTGTTTTACCAAGTCATCTACAAAATTCTGATGTAAAACTCACCAAAATTTAAGTGGATTTAAAAAAGCAAAGGTTCAATTACTGAATGGTTAGAAAGGGGTGAGGGGCTAAGAACGGGGGCCTGTAACACGAGCTTATTCTTAAAAACTAGATTGATAACAGTTCAGTTCAGTTCATTTCAGTTCAGTTCAGTTCAGTCACTCAGTCGTGTCCGACTCTGTGCGACCCCATGATCGCAGCACGCCAGGCCTCCCTGTCCATCACCAACTCCCAGAGTTCACTCAAACTCACGTTCATCGAGTCAGTGATGCCATCCAGGCATCTCATCCTTGGTCGTCCCATTCTTCTCCTGCCCCCAGTCCTTCCCAGCATCAGAGTCTTTTCCAATGAGTCAACTTTTCTCATGAGGTGGCCAAAGTACTGGAGCTTCAGCTTTAGGATTATTCCTTCCAAAGATATCCCAGGTCTGATCTCCTTCAGAATGAACTGGTTGGATCTCCTTGCAGTCCAAGGGACTCTCAAAGAGTCTTCTCCAACACCACAGTTCAAACGCATCAATTCTTCGGTGCCCAGCCTTCTTCACAGTCCAACTCTCATATCCATACATGACTACTGGAAAAACATAGCCTTGACTAGACGGACCTTAGTTGGCAAAGTAGTGTCTCTGCTTTTTTTTTTTTTTTTAATTTTTATTTTTACTTTATTTTTCTTTACAATACTGTATTTGTTTTGCCATAAATTGACATGAATCCACCACGGGTGTACATGCGTTCCCAAACATGAACCCGCCTCCCACCTCACTCCCCATAACATCTCTCTGGGTCATCCCCGTTCACCAGCCCCAAGCATGCTGTATCCTGCATCAGACATAGACTGGTGATTCATTTCTTACATGATAGTATACATGTTTCAATGCCATTCTCCCAAATCATCCCACCCTCTCCCTCTCCCTCTCCCTCTGAGTCCAAAAGTCCGCTGTACACATCTGTGTCTCTTTTGCTGTCTTGCATACAGGGTCATCATTGCCATCTTTCTAAATTATATATATATATATATATATATATATATATATATATATATTAGTATACTGTATTGGTGTTTTGCTTTCTGGCTTACTTCACTCTGTATAATCAGCTCCAGTTTCATCCATCTCCTTAGAACTGATTCAAATGTATTCTTTGTAATGGCTGAGTATATTGCACCCGATTATACAGAGTGTCTCTGCTTTTGAATATGCTATCTAGGTTGGTCATAACTTTTCTTCCAAGGAGTAAGCGTCTTTTAATTTCATGGCTGCAGTCACCATCTGCAGTGATTTTGCAGCCCCCCAAAATAGTCTGACACTGTTTCCACTGTTTCCCCATCTATTTCCCATGGAGTGATGGGACTGGATGCCATGATCTTCGTTTTCTGAATGTTGAGCTTTAAGCCAACTTTTTTGCTCTCCTCTTTCACTTTCATCAAGAGGCTTTTTAGCTCCTCTTCACTTTCTGCCATAAGGGTGGTGTCATCTGCATATCTGAGGTGATTGATATTTCTCCCAGCAATCTTGATTCCAGCTTGTGTTTCTTCCAGTCCAGCATTTCTCATGATGTACTCTGCATAGAAGTTAAATAAGCAGGGTGACAATATACAGCCTTGATGTACTCCTTTTTCCTATTCTGTTGTTCCATGTCCAGTTCTAACTGTTGCTTCCCAACCTGCATACAGATTTCTCAAGAGGCAGGTTAGGTGGTCTGGTATTCCCATCTCTTTCACAATTTTCCATAGTTTATTGGGATCCACACAGTCAAAGGCTTTGGCATAGTCAATAAAGCAGAAATAGATGTTTTTCTGGAACTCTCTTGCTCCTTCCATGATCCAGCGGATGTTGGTAATTTGATCTCTGGCTCCTCTGCCTTTTCTAAAACCAGTTTGAACATCAGGAAGTTCACAGTTCACGTATTGCTGAAGCCTGGCTTGGAGAATTTTGAACATTACTTTACTAGTGTGTGAGATGAGTGCAATTGTGCAGTAGTTTGAGCATTCTTTGGCATCGTCTTTCTTTGGGACTGGAATGAAAACTGACCTTTTCCAGTCCTGTGTCGTAGGTTGATAACAGAGTCACCATTTTCTGATGGCCACATATCAACATGTGTTTTCAAGGCTTATTTAGGTTATAGGTTATCTCATCAAAAACCATTCCCAAATTTAGTGGCTTTAAAAAATTCAAGGCTTTACTCTATCTCATAAGATTTTCAGTTGACTATGTAGTTTTTCCAATGGTCTTGCCTTGGTTCACTCATGCTCTTACATCCAGTTAGTAACTGCTGTGTTGCAAAGTCCAAGATGGCCTCGAACAACTAGAGGACTGAATCTAACTCTCTCTGTCCACGATCTCTGTACATCATATAATCTGGTTTGACTCTCTTTAGATGGACTCTGGCTTAAAAGACAGCAATAAACACCCAGAGGCCTTCCAGACTAAGCCTGAAACTGTCACAGGGTCATTTTCATTATATTTTATTAGGATAGGAAACCACAAGGCCACCCAAATTCTAGAGAAAAAGAAAATATAGAGTTCATCTCCAGATAAGAGGAATAGCATGCACATAAAAGGAAGAGAGAAATTGTTGGCTGGCCATCTTAAAAGAAAAGCTATCCCAGAATTTAACCAAAGAATAAATGTCTCAAGTCATAATTTAAATGTTTCAGGCCAGAAATTTTATACAACCTTTCACTAATATTCTTTTCTAGAATTATTCAAATGGTGCCACCTAATTTCAAATAAGAGAAAGTGCATATCTTCGTGTACCATGAAGAATGATTAAACTGGTGAATGTTAACAATGTCTACTCCAAAAAAGATTCACTTTTGTATGAATTTCAGTATTGATGATGTTAATAATATAACGACAGTCATTTTGTCTTCCTTCTTTTGTTTCCTATGTTGTAAATAACCAGGACAATGACTAATCTATTCTTTACATTTTAAATTTGAAGATTCAGTTGCAGGAAATGATTCCTGTGATTGCTGAGAGAAGGGCAGTACACTGCTTTTAAATTTATTTCTGAAAATTTTTCAGAGGCATACTTAAAATTTTAACTTTTCTTTTTCTAATGCTTTTTCTAATATTTGCATGTACTTTCTAATTTTTAAAATATCTTGAATGAAATATGTCATAAAACACTGGTTCTTAAAACGGAATTGCAAAAAATAAAATCATCTCTCACTTCTGTCTGCATTTTACTTTGATTTTATGTTTACAAAAAATGATATCTCTGATGAATTTAAAAGGTAGGTTAATCATCCCGTTCAGTTCAGTTCAGTCACTCAGTCGTGTCCGACTCTTTGCGACCCAATAGACTGCAGCACGCCAGGTCTTCTTGTCCATCACCAACTCCCAGAGTTTACTTAAATTCATGTCCATTGAGTTGGTGATGCCATCCAACCATCTTATCTTCTGTCATCCCCTTCTCTTCTCACCTTCAATCTTTCCCAGCATTGGTGTCTTTTCAAAGGAGTCAGTTCTTCACATCAGGTGGCCAAAATATTGGAGTTTCAGCTTCAGCATCAATCTTTCCAATGAATGATTTCCTTTAGGATTGACTGGTTGGATCTTCTTTCTGTCCAAGGGAGTCTCAAGAGTTTTCTCCAGCACCACAATTCAAAAGCATCAATTCTTCGGTGCCTAGCTTTCTTTAGTGTCCAACTCACATCCATACACGACTACTGGAAAAACCATAATTTGACTAGATGGACCTTTGTTGGCAAAGTAATGTCTCTGCTTTTTAATATGCTGTCTAGGTTGGTCATAACTTTTCTTCCAAGGAGTCAGTGTCTTTTAATTTCGTCATTAGGAAAGCTATTGTGCAATAGATTCTTACATTAGATACTTACATTCTCAAAGCATCATTTTGGTTACTTCTTGCTCAGATTTCAGCAAATAAAATACTTTCTTTGAAAACTATTATTAGAATATTCTTCCAAGTTATCACAGTTTAACAAGATTTATTTAATTATTAGTAGATTTTTTAACATGTATTAGCTACTATATCATCATGTTTGAAATTTTGAATAAATCTCTGACAAAAAATCAGAAATTTTTAGATATCTTGTGTTTTATCTTTGAGACACAAGTCTTTATCTTTGAAAACTAATAAAAGCACCATTATATTTTTTCTGATTCTAGTGATTAATACTTAAATATTACACTGTATTTTAAATTCTGTCAGAAAGCCAAGTGAGGAAAAACCACTGTAAAACTGTAACTCTTAAATCATTCATAAATACTGTGTTTGTCTAGTGTCAATGACAACTACATGTCACTTACTTGATGATTTTTTCACTCCATAAATAGCTTTTTAATTAAATTAAACATTTTCTATGTACAACCCAGAAACTCCCAAGCAAGTAATTAAGCAGAAACTGATACAAATTTAACATTAATTGTTAGTTCAGTTCAGTCGCTCTGTCATTCCAACTATGACCCCATGGACTGCAGCATTCCAGGCTTCTCTGTCCATCATTAATTGTTAAAATAAGTGTAAAAAAATCTTGAAATCTAAAGTCTAGAAATAGATCCACATCAACATATTCACCTGAATTTTGACAAAGCCAAGGCAACAAAATAGAGAAAAAACAGCTTTCTCAACAAAAGTGCTGAAACATTGGAGATCCACAAGTGGAAAAATAAAGTATTTAAACAAAGATCATTCTCTCCACAGAAATAATAATAATAATTCAAAAAGACTTATGCCAGCACACCCTGTGGCTACCAGGACTGCTATATTCAGGGCCTTTGACCCCACAGCAGAACACTGTTAACCCGCACCTCCACCAGAGATCCTTGGACACCCATAGGCAATTTTGGCTCAGTCTCTTGTGGGATCACTGCTTCTTTCTCCTGGGTCCTGGTGTGCATAATGTTCGGTTTGTGCCCTCCAAGAGTTTGTTTCCCTGGTCTTGTGCAATTTTTGTAATCAAATTCCACTAGGCATGCATTGGAGAAGGAAATGTCAACCCACTCCAGTATTTTTGCCTGGAGAATACCAGGGACAGAGGAGCCTAGTGGGCTGCCATCTATGTGGTCTCACAGAGTTGGGCATGACTGCGGCAACTTAGCAGCAGCAGCCTTCAAAATCTAAGTCCTTGGGAGTTCTCAGTTCCTTTGCCAGATCCCCAGGTTGAGGAAGCTGTTGTGGGCCCCAAAACTTTTACAACAGTGTGATAACTTCTTTCATATAATTGTTCTTCAGTTTGTGGGTCATCTGCTTGGTGACTCTATGGTGGGGTTAATGGTGACCTCCTTCAAGATGATTTATGCCACATGCAGCACTGCCAGGTCTGTTGACACCAAAGCCCCTGTCCCCACTGTTGATCCATGTCTCCACAGGACATAGTCAAACACTCAGAGGTAGGTCTGGCTCAGTCTCTGTGTGGTCTCTGGGAACTGGTATGCACAAGGTTTTGTTTGAGCCCTCTGAGCATCTCTGGCAGTTATGGGGCTTGATTCTAAATGCAATTTTGCCCCTCTTACCATCTTGTTGGGTCTTCTGTTTTGCTCTTGGATGTGAGGTATCTTTTTTTGGTGGGATCCAACTTTCTCTTATCAATGGTTGTTCAGCAGTAAGTTGCAACTTTGGACTTCTCAAAGGAGAAGATGAATAAACATCCTTTTACTCCGCCATCTTTTGTCAGGGTCATTGGTTGTAGCCAGTATATCACTCTGGTTAGAGATATTGAAAATTGGGAGGTTACCAGAGAGATGTTGTGGGGAGGGAGGTGGGAGGGGGGGTCATGTTTGGGAACGCATGTAAGAATTAAAGATTTTAAAATTAAAAAAAAAAAAAGACACTTACTCCTTGGAAGGAAAGTTATGACCAAACTAGATAATGTTAAAAAGCAGAGACATTAAAAAAAAAAAAAGAAAATTGGGAGGTTATACATGTGTGGGTGTGGAAGGTATGTGAAGATCTCTCTACATTAAGGTCAATTTATACCCAACTCTAAAACAACTTTAAAAAACTAAATTACATTAAAAATAAGACTACTGGTTGTTTATGAATATTCAACTGATGTACATATAGAAGTAACATTTTTGATAGTAGTTTTTGTGCATAGGAGAATATATTTAAAAATACATATTTCTGTAATGAGTATTCTGAAAGAAGTTTGTATCTAGAATTCATAGCTTGCAGAATTTTCAAAAATCTTTATAGACATCAACTATTAAATTGATTTCAACCTATAGAAATCATTTCAAGAACCCTTTTCACCTAAGTTTTAGTTTCCATTGACTAAAATTGGGAAAGATTGAAAGAAGAAGGAGAAGAAAGGGGCAGAGAATGAAATGGTTAGACAGCATCACTGACTCAATAGGCATGAATTTGAGCAAACTCCTGGAGTAGTGGAGGACAGAGGAGCCTGGCATGCTGTAGTCCATAGGGTTGCAAAGAATTTGACATGACTCAGTCACTGAAAAACAACAACTAGACTAATTAGATAACAACAAGACTAATGTTAAAGGATATTACCCTTTTAAAGTCTTTAGAAGTCTATTATTTTCAAGTGTGACTAATAGCATTTTTTATAATATATCTCCAATAAATAAAGCATAGAGGATCATACATACACATACACACATGAATACAAGGGTATATATTGAGCAGAACATAATTTCCCCTGTCACTATATTTGTCAGTGTGGCAAAAACTAAATAAAGATGATACTCAGAATGAATGAAGTCATCTTACTATCTATATATTTACATAAGACTAATGTAAAGCAGTTGCACATGCTTTACCCCTATGTTTGTACAATCTTTGTACAATGCTCAGAATTCTCCAAGACAGACTTCAGCAGTATGTGAACCATGAACTCCCTGATGTTCAAGCTGGTTTTAGAAAAGGCAGAGGAACCAGAGATCAAATTGCCAACATCCGCTGGATCATTGAAAAAGCAAGAGAGTTCCAGAAAAACATCTATTTCTGCTTTATTGACTATGCCAAAACCTTTGACTGTGTGGATCACAATAAACTATGGAAAATTCTGGAAGAGATGGGAACACCAGACCACCTAACCTGCCTCTTGAGAAATCTGTATGCAGGTCACGAAGCAACAGTTAGAACTGGACATGGAACAACTGACTGGTTCCAAATAGGCAAAGGAGTACGTCAAGGCTGTATATTGTCACCCTACTTATTTAACTTATGCACAGAGTACATCATGAGAAACGCTGGACTGGAAGAAACACAAGCTGGAATCAAGATTGCCAAGAGAAATATCAATAACCTCAGATATGTAGATGACACCAACCTTATGGCAGAAAGTGAAGAGGAGCTAAAAAGACTCTTGATGAAAGTGAAAGTGGAGAGTGAAAAAGTTGGCTTAAAGCTCAACATTCAGAAAACGACGATCATGGTATCCAGTCCCATCACTTCATGGCAAATAGATGGGGAAACAGTAGAAACAGTGTCAGACTTTATTTTTTGGGAGCTCCAAAATCACTGCAGATGGTGACTGCAGCCATGAAATTAAAAGACTCTTACTCCTTAGAAGAAAAGTTATGACCAACCTAGATAGTATATTCAAAAGCAGAGATGTTACTTTGCTGACTAATGTCCGTCTAGTCAAGGCTATGGTTTTTCCTGTGGTCATGTATGGATGTGACAGTTGGACTGTGAAGAAGGCTGAGCGCTGAAGAATTGATGCATTTGACCTGTGGTGTTGGAGAAGACTCTTGAGAGTCCCTTGGACTGCAAGGAGATCCAACCAGTCCATTCTTCTGAAGAAGCTCAGTCCTGGGATTTCTTTGGAAGGAATGATGCTAAAGTGGAAGCTCCAGTACTTTGGACACCTCATGGGAAGAGTTGACTCATTGGAAAAGACTCTGATGCTGGGAGGGATTGCGGGCAGGAGGAGAAGGGGACAACCAAGGATGAGATGGCTGGATGGCATCACGGACTCGATGGTCGTCAGTCTGAGTGAACTCCGGGAGATGGTGATGGACAGGGAGGGTTGGAGTGCTGCGATTCATGGGGTCTCAAGGAGTCTGACACGACTGAGCGACTGAACTAAACTTGTACAATCTTGGCTATTATTTCATACAATGAGGTAAACACACAAAGATAAACAAAAGCATACAGATTTTCTGAAGAATTTCAACAATGATAAAATAGAAGAAATTATTTTGTCTGAAGATAAAGTTCAAATGTGTAAGTTAAAATTCTTTTTAAAATGTAAAAAAGTTATTTGGAAATAATTAGTAAATTTCAATTATCCTCAAAAATATCTGGGGCAATTATTTAAAAAGCACACTAAAGTATAGATGTATGAAAATATATTCTTTCCATTTTGTGGAAATATGGGTTTCTGGGAATGTAAGGATTCTAGGAGTTTGTGTCACTTTTTTTTTTCCTCTGTTAAAAATATACTTTCTCTGAACGTATCTTGTTCAGTGCTCATTTTGCCTTCACTCCATATTATATCAAATTTTTTTTTTCTTATTTGAACTTCCCTCAAAAATAAATAGAGTTATGCTTTTAGAAGAAGGGGGGGGGCAGCTTAACATAGACACATGTTGTAAAGCACATTAAGTTTACCCATTAGTTTACTTCTGGAAGAAGTACACTGAAAGAAGATTAAATAAAAGCCCTGAGAAACTGGAAATGGAAGTCAAAAATAGAAACTTCAACTAGAAATTTGAAGTTTTAGAGAAGTTTAAACATAAAAAGGCACTGTAAAGATGTTTGTGCAGATTACAGTAAAGAAAACCACAAAAAAGAAACTTAAGGCCTTTTTTTTTTTAACCTCTTGTTCTAGACTCATTACTTAAAGTATGTAAACATATGCAGTCAATCGAACTACTAATAAAAGAGTCAGATATTTTTGGAAGCAATACTGGTAGATGTTGGAGAGTAAAAATTATCTATGAAAATGTATTTTTAACACAGCAGCAAAACATGTTGTTGGACAGATGGGTTAGAAATTTGGTTATGAACTAATTTTTGGTCTTAATATGTCTGCATGAATATTTAAAATTAATGAAAACTGTCTATAAGTGCCCTAAACATAACTATATGTAAAATGAAGGATTTGGATTTTCATGTTTTTAAGTCCTTAATTTTTCAGAGAATAGATGAAATATTCTACAATTATGCTTTCATAAATTAACCTACTTATTAACATGCTTTCTAGGTGATAAATACCAATAATATACTTAAAATAATATATTTGTATTAAACTGTTTAAACATCATATTAGTAAGATTTCAAGACAATAATATAATTAAATAAGTTGCTTCAGTCATATCCGACTCCTTACAAATCTATGGACTGTAGCCTGTAATCCAGTTAACAGACAGCTAACATCCAAGCAAGTTACTATAGCATCACACAAACACCAATACAGTATACTAACACATATATATGGAATTTAGGAAGATGGCAATGACGACCCTGTATGCAAGACAGGGAAAGAGACACAGATGTGTATAACGGACTTTTGGACTCAGAGGGAGAGGGAGAGGGTGGGATGATTTGGGAGAATGACATTCTAACATGTATACTATCATGTGAATTGAATCGCCAGTCTATGTCTGACGCAGGATGCAGCATGCTTGGGGCTGGTGCATGGGGATGACCCAGAAAGATGTTATGGGGAGGGAGGTGGGAGGGGGGTTCATGTTTGGGAATGCATGTAAGAATTAAAGATTTTAAAATTAAAAAAAAAAAAGAAATATACTACTCAAACTACATGCAGGATAAAACAAAAAAAAAAAAAGATAGCTAGATTGATAACCATGAAAACTATACTACCTTGAGAGCTCAATAATTTATAACTATCTCTTTAATTTATAATAAAGGGATTAGCTCTTTAAATTGACAACATCAATGGATCACAGAAAAAACAAGAGAATTACAGAAAAATATCTACTTCTGCTTCATAGACTATGCTAAAGCCTCTGACTGTGTGGATCACAGCAAACTGAAAAATTCTTCAAGAGATGGGAATACCAGACCACCATACCTTTCTGCTGAGAAACCTGTAAGCAGGTTAAAAAGCAACAATTAGAACCAGACATGGAACACTGACTGGTTCAAAATTTGGAAATGAATGTATCAAGACTGTATATTGTCAGCCAACTTATTTAACTTATATGTAAAGTACATGATGCAAAATGCTGGGCTGGATGAATCCTAAGAAAAACTAAAGACCCTCTTGATGAAGGTAAAAGAGGAGAGTGAAAAAAAAACGGCTTAAGACTCATTATTCAAAAATCTAAGATCATGGCATCCAATCTCATCACTTCATGGCAAATAGATGGGTAAAAAATGGAAAGAGTGAGAGACTTTATTTTCTTGGGCTCCAAAATTGCTACAAATGGTAAGTGCAGCCATGAAATTAAAAGACGCTTGCTTCTTGGAAGAAAAGTTCTGAGAAACCTAGATAGCATATTAAAAAGCAGAGACATCACTTTGGCGACAGAGGTCCGTATTATGAGAGCTATGGTTTTCCCAATAGTCATGTATAGATGTGAGAGTTGGAAAGTTAGGAATGCTGAAAGCCATAATATTGATGTTCTTGAGCTGTGGTGCTGGAGAAGACTCTTGAGAGACGCTTGCACAGCAAGGATATCAAGCCAGTGAATCCTAAAGGATATCAACCCTGAATATTCATTGGAAAGACTGGTGCTGAAGCTGAAGCTCCAGTACTTTGGCCAACTGGTGAGAAGTGTTGACTCACTGGAAAAGACCCTGATGCTGGGAAAGATTGAGGGTAGGAGGAGAAAAGGGCAAAAACAGATGACATGGTTGGATGTCATCATCTACTCGAATCACATGAGTGAGCAAATTCTGGGAGATAGTGAAGGACAGGTAAGTCTGGTGCTGCAGTCCAGGTGGCCAGAAAGAAGCGGATGTGACTTAGCAACTGAACAACAAACAAATTAGCCTTATTCTGAAGAATTAGATCTTTAATTCATAATAAAATTTTCTTTGCTTCCAATGTCCAGATGAGTAGCTTGAAATGTAAAATACCTACTGAGGTATATATAGTAATATATATCATATAAATTCATATATGTATACACATATGTATGTATACAATACATATATATATATAGGTACACATATGTATGTATACTATATATATACACACACACAATACATGATAAGAAAAATGTAATATATACGGATATTCTGCTATAGGCATGCTAAAATTCCATTCAATTTCAATCTGTTTCTCTCTGTAGCTATGTATTATAATCCAACTGATATAATCAATCTGTTTCTTTCTTTTGCTTATAGTACAAACCAACTGAGAAAAATATCACTGTGTTATCTTTATTACTTTAATATTTTCTCTATACATTTCTAATTCATGGATCAATTTTTACAAAGGAAAATTGATTTTAATATAGACATTTGATCTTTCCTTTTACTATATAATGGCTTTTTATATATACCCCAACTCCCTCCACCCACTTGGATAATTGATCTATCAGACTATCGGATTAATAGATGATGTGATGTGAAATAAAAGACCAAAAGGAAATAATTACAATAAGAACTACAATTTTCAATTACTTACTGCTTTATAGTTCTATGCAATTTTTTAAAAATTTTGTGTATAAACCATTGTCAGTTCAGTTCAGTCACTCAGTTGGGTCTGATTCTTTGCAACTCAATGGACTGCAACACACCAGGCTTCTCTGTCAATCACCAATTTCCAAAGCTTACTCAAAGTCACATCCATAGAGTATTGATACCATCCAACTATCTCATCCTCTGTTGTCCCCTTCTTCTCCCTTCAACCTTTCCTAGCATCAGGGTCCTTCCCAATGAGTCAGTTCTTCACATCAAGTAGCCAAAGTATTGGAGTTTCAGCTTCAGCATCAGTCCTTCCAATGAATATTCAGGACTGATTTCCTTTAAGATTGACTGGTTGGATCTCCTTGCTGTACAAGGTACTCTCAAGAGTCTTCTCCAACACCACAGTTCAAAAGCATCAATTCTTCGCACTCAGCTTGCTTTACAGTCCAACTCACACATCCATACAAGACTACTGGAAAAAACATAGCTTTGACAATACAGACCTCTGTTGGCAAACTAACGCCTCTGCCTTATAATATGCTGTCTAGGTTAGTCATAGCTTTTTGTCCAAAGAACAAACATCTTTTAATTTCATGGCTACAGTCACCATCTGCAGTGATTTGGGAGCCCCAAAAAAGTCTGTCACTGTTTCCATTGTTTCTCCATCTATTTGTCATGGATTTATGGGACCGGATGCCATAATCTTAGTTTTCTGAATGTTGATTTTTAAGCCAACTTTTTCACTCTCCTCTTTCATTTTCATGAAGAGACTCTTTAGATCTTCTTCACTTTCTGCCATAAGGGTGGTGTCATCTGTATATCTGAGGTTATTGATATTTCTCCCAACAATCTTGATTCCAGCTCATGTTTCATCCAACCTACCATTTTGAATGATATATCCTGCATATAAGCTAAATAAGCAGGGTAACGATATACAGCTTTGATGTACTCCTTTCCTGATTTGGAACCAGTGTGTTGTTCCATGTCCAGAGAGGCGGCTGCATGATGCTGGAGTTGTGACTGCACAGTGCTGAGCAATTTTGAGTAGATTCATTATAGGACAATTCAGTCACTTGATGTTTGGAGGCAGGACTGAGGTTTAAAGATGGTGGAGTAGAAGGACATGTGCTCATCTTCTCCTGCAAGAACTCCAAATTTACAACTCCCTGCTGAACAACCATCAACAAGAGAATTTTGGGTTGTACCAAAAAAAGATATGCTACCTCCAAGGTCAAAGGAGAAGTCCCAGAAAGATGGTTGGAGGGGCAAAATCACATTGAGAATCAAACCACATACCCACCAGAGACGAATGGAGGGCTCAAATAAAACCTTGGGCACACCAAAAGACCCCACACAGACTGAGCCAGACTTGTCTTTGAGTGCTTGAGTGTCTCCTGTGAAGGTATCTGTCATCAATGGCCTGGCACAGGGACAGGGACCCTGGGTGCAGCAGACCTGGGTATGGCATAAGCCCTCTTGGAGGAGGTCACCATTTACCATACCATAAAGCTGCCAGAACTTACCCAAGACTGGGGAAACAGACTCCTGATAGGCACAAACAAAACCTTGTGCACACCAGGACCCAGGTGAAAGGAACAGTGACCCCACAAGAAACTGACCCAGACTTGCCCGTGAGTGTCGAGGAGACTCTGGTGGAGGCATGGGTTGGTGGTGGCCTGCTGTAGGGTCGGGGGCACTGGGATATTTGGTGGATAGGTTAGTCTAAACTAAAAATGAAATAGACCTAAATGTGGGCACACAATTGTTCACTGTTCATCTAAATAATGTACATCTTAATGCTGCTGCTGGTAAGTCGCTTCAGTCATGTCCGACTCTGTGTGACCCCATAGACTGCAGCCCACTAGTCTCCTCTGTCCCTGGGATTCTCCAGGCAAGAATACTAGAGTGGGTTACCATATATGTCTCCAAAGCATGAAAGTGAAAGTGAAAGTGAAGTCACTCAGTTGTGTCTGACTGTTAGTGACCCCATGGACTATAGCCCACCAGGCTCCTCTGTCCAAGGGATTTTCCAGGCAAGAGTACTGGAGTGGGTTACCATTTCCTTCTCCAGTACATCCTAATATTATGGAAGAAAAGAGATTCCAGTAAAATCATTTTAACAAAAGAACTGGAGTCATTACAAGCTGAGATATTCTAAGTCAAGCAAAGTTTAGTTGTGTGGAATTAGGTCATTTCTGTTTCTATCTTCCTCTGGATTCACTACTTTGACTCAACTTTTATACCTCTTGAGCTCCATGGGGCACAGAGTGAAAACTATTATTCTAGTAGTGCATTGTTGTGGTTTAGTGACTCAAACTTGTCTGACTCTTGGAGACCCAATGGACTGTAGCCTGCCAGGCTCCTTTGTCCATGGGATTTTCCAGGCCCAGTTATTAGAGTGGGTTACCATTTCCTCCTGTGGGGAATTTTCCAAGCCCAGGGATCGATCCCATGTCTCAGTGTCTACTGCACTACAGGTAGATTGTTTTACTGCTGAGCCACTGGTAAAGCTCTTAGTAGTGCATAATTTTAGGGTTTCTTTGGCAGCTCAGATAGTAAAGAATCTGCCTACAATGTGGGAGACCTGGGTTCCAACCATGGGTTGGCAAGATCCCCTGGAGGAGGACATGAGAACCCACTCCAGTATCTTTGCCTGGAGAATCTCCATGGACAGAGAACCCTGGTGGGCTACAGTCCATGGGGTCATAAAGTGTTGGACACAACAGAGTGACTAAGCACACAGCACATATGTTTGTATATGTGAATTTACATGCATATGTAAAATTGATGTTTGATTTAAATGTGCCTCAAAATCTGAGAACAATAAGTGCACTGTTGTAGTCCTTGGCAATTCTTCAGTTAATAATTGCTGACTGAACTAGCTTTAGTTATACAAATATAAATTCTAATTCCTGTGCATCATTAAAAATAATCAACTTATGAATAAACTATAGATTAGTTGATTGGTACCTAAAAGAAAACAATATCAAATACATATATACTATTTAAAAATCTTCAATATTGGAGATTTTACTTTTTGACTCAAACTTTTTTTCTTAGGATTCTTTAAGGATGGAATTTACAAATGTTGTACTAAGAAAATGCCTTATATATTATATGTGCTGAATGAATAAAGCTGAAGTACATTGATTCTAAATTTCTGTGGGATATCCATTCCATAATTAAAAAATAAATGTCTCTCAAGCTTAACCTATTTTCTATTCTGATGTGAGATAGAAATCTATTTCCTTTTTTTTTCATTTTAAACTTTCTGCAGAAAAAGATGTTGTCTTTAGTACATAAAACAATGTTGAAGAAATATTTTATTTTAATTTAAAATGTTTTCATATAATTACTGAGGATATACCTTAAAGTCATTTTTCTTCATTCTAAACTAACACTCCTAAGTTTCATATCATTCTTTTCCTATTAGAAAAATCAAATTGCCTATTTCATTGATTATAATTTTTATCAAAATCTCAAATGGACAAAATCAAATGATGTTGCTATGTCTTACAAAAATTTTGACAGTATCCCTTCCATCAGTGTAGAATGTCCATGATATAATTATGCATTCCTTATTTTAGTCATACAAGAACATGTGCTGTGCTGTGCTGTGCTTAATTGCTCAGTCATGTTAGACTCTTTGCGACTGCAGGGACTGTAACCTGCCAGGCTCTTCTATCTATGGGATTCTCCAGGCAAGAATATCAGAATGGGTTGCCATGCCCTCCTCCAGGGGACCTTTCCAACCCAGGTCTCCCACATTGCAGTCGGATTCTTTACTAGGAAACCCCAAGAATACTGGAGTGGGTAGCCTATCCCTTCTCTGGGGGATCTTCCCAACCCAGGAATAGAACCAGAGTCTTCTGCATTGAAGACAGTCTTTACAGGCTGAGTTACCAGGGAAGCCCACATAAGACCATAATACTAGAATTCTCTGAACTGCTTTACACATGACCTTAGTCCTTACAATCAAACACTCTGGAGAAAATACAAGTATGACAAATCGTAGAAGATACAGACACCAAATATAAGTGAGACAATGATCACAAAATATTTTTTTGCCAATATAGCATCACCTACTCCAGGAGATGGTGAATGACATGGAAGTCTGGCGTGCTGCAGTCCATGGGGTCACAAAGAGTCAGACACGACTTAGCAACTGAACAATAAGATATATTACTTAGCCTTCCTGGGTGGCTCAGTGGTGAAGAATCCACCTGACAATGCAGGAGCTGCAGTAGACACATGTTTGATCACGGGGCAATTGGCAACATCCCCTGCCCCTGGAAGAGAAAATGGCAACCCTGGATATTATTCTTGCCTGGGAAATCCCATGGACAGAGCGGCCTGGTGGGCTAGAGTCCATGAGGTGACAATGAGTTGGATGCAACTTAGCAACTGAACAAGCACAAATATTACTTACCATCTAATTTCTAATCTATCCAAAATCCAATATCTATTACTGCCATGGTGGTGCCCTTTCAAAAAAGTAGGATAGTAGTGCAATGCTTCTCAAAAGCCACATATTTTCAAGCATATTAATAAATCTAACTCAATTATTAACTATTGCAACAAAACTCAGAGTGATATCTATCTACCTATCTATCTTCATGGGTGGCTCAGATGTTAAAGAATCTGCTTCAGTGCAGAAGACTCAGGTTCAATCCCTGGGCTTGGAAAATCCCCTGGAGAATATATATATAAAATAAAATATATGTTCTCAAGTCTGACTCTTTGTGACCCCATGCACTGTAGCCCACCAGGCTCCTCTGTCCATGGAATTCTCCAGGCAAGAATACTGGAGTGCATCACCATTCCCTTCAACAGAGGATCTTCCCTACCCAGGGATCAAACTCAGGTATGTTTCAGGCAGATTGTTTACCATCTGAGCCACCAGGGAAGCCCCTATACATATTTGTAAGCTTTAGACTTTGGGTCAGACGCTTTCAATTTCCTTTTTCTTCATGTATAAAACAAAGTGACTCAACTAGGTATCTTATATGTTGCCTTCTAACATGAAATAAGCTTACATTTCTTTAATGAAAATAACTTTTCCCCTAATATTTAATTTACATGATTTTGATGTTTTATTTAAGATCATTATTCTGCCAGCTCAATTTTACTAAAAATTATATATATAATTATAATAATATATATAATTATATATTATATAATATATAATAATTATATATATATATATATATATATATATATATATATAAACATGGAGAAGGAAATGGCAATGCACTCCAGTATTCTTGCCTGGAAAATCCCATGGACAGAGGAGCCTGGTGGGCTAGAGTCCATGGGGTCACAAAGAGTCAGACACAACTGAGCGACTTCACTTTTTATTTCACTCTTTCATATTTAAACATATATTAATTTAAAATAAACCCAGTCAGAATGGCTGCGATCCAAAAATCTGCAAGCAATAAATGCTGGAGAGGGTGTGGAGAAAAGGGAACCCTCCTACACTGTTGGTGGGAATGCAAACTAGTACAGCCACTATGGAGAACAGTGTGGAGATTCCTTAAAAAATTGCAAATAGAACTACCTTATGACCCAGCAATCCCACTGCTGGGCATACACACCGAGGAAACCAGAATTGAAAGAGACACATGTACCCCAATGTTCATCGCAGCACTGTTTATAATAGCCAGGACATGGAAACAACCTAGATGTCCATCAGCAGATGAATGGATAAGAAAGCTGTGGTACATATACACAATGGAATATTACTCAGCCGTTAAAAAGAATTCATTTGAATCAGTTCTGATGAGATGGATGAAACTGGAGCCGATTATACAGAGTGAAGTAAGCCAGAAAGAAAAACACCAATACAGTATACTAACACATATATATGGAATTTAAGAAGATGGCAATGACGACCCTGTATGCAAGACAGGGAAAGAGACACAGATGTGTATAACGGACTTTTGGACTCAGAGGGAGAGGGAGAGGGTGGGATGATTTGGGAGAATGACATTCTAACATGTATACTATCATGTGAATTGAATCGCCAGTCTATGTCTGACGCAGGATGCAGCATGCTTGGGGCTGGTGCATGGGGATGACCCAGAAAGATGTTATGGGGAGGGAGGTGGGAGGGGGGTTCATGTTTGGGAATGCATGTAAGAATTAAAGATTTTTAAAAAAATAAAAAACTAAAAAAAAAATAAATAAAATAAAATAAAATAAACCTAGATCAAAATAAAACTACATATGCTTTTGCTGTTTTACACCAGTTCATTTATTCTTTTGTCATAGGTATTTGAGTACCTCAGTGAAAACTGCATTTTTTAAAAATCTGGATTCTTGCTGAAAATCATATTCTCTTTTTGAATTTCCCATTGAATAATTTTTTTTTCAATATAAAGTGTTTTGAGGGGAATATCACTCTTATAGCCATCCTTTTTAATACACATGTTTTAAATTATATCTCTACATGCATTACATAATGTCTATTACATCCATTCACTGAAATAATATTTCTCAAATTAGTGTGCATGTTAGGGCTTTAAAATTTCTTTTAGATTTTTTTTTTAAGCAGGATGGGAAAATGCCCTTTATGCTAAGTCTTTAGTCTAAAACCTGGGGACCATAAATCATGAATAGGATTGAGGGAGTCCATGAATCATTTGAAATCATAGTTACAGCCTTGAGTGGATGTGCCTTGTATACTCGGATATTTATACCAGCAGTTGCTGTCATCATATTATCAAAGGATTCCAGAACACTCACAAAATTAAGAACTAATTCACTGAGTAGATCCATAAGAATGTTTTTAAACATAACGTGTGTGTGTGTGTGTGTGCATGCGCGCGCACGCACATGTTATCCACTCAGTCGTGTCCGACTCTTTGCGACCCCATGGACTAAACCCTCCAGGCTCCTCGGTCCATGGAATTCTCCAGGTAAGAGTACTGGAGTGAGCTGCCATTTCCTAATCCAGGGGATCTTCCCAACCCAGCGATTAAACCCAGGTCTCCCACATTGCAGGCAGATTCTTTACCATCTGAGCCACCAGGGAAGCCCTATAAATATAACACTTCAACATATTCTTAATACCTTTATATAACCAGGGTGAATAAGAATAACTAGCCTATATTCCTTCTGAGAAGAACAATTCTCTCATGAGCAATGGACACAAATGTTTAAATCCCATTAAAGTAACCCAGCCATAATCTCCTTTGTTTGTTTCCTTGATGTTTTGTGCGTATGTATTTGTGTGTGTGTGTGTGTGTGTGCAAACATATATGTTAAGTTTCTCACTTATTTTTGTTACCTTCTAGGAGAAGGCGATGGCATCTCACCCCAGTACTCTTGCCTGGAAAATCCCATGGATGGAAAAGCCTGGTAGGCTACAGTCCATGGGGTCGCAAAGAGTCGGACACGATTCAGCGACCTCACTTTCACATTTCATTTTCATGCATCGGAGAAGGAAATGGCAACCCACTCCAGTGTTCTTGCCTGGAGAATCCCAGGGACAGCAGAGCCTGGTGGGCTGTCGTCTGTGGGGTCGCACAGAGTCGGACACGACTGAAGCAACTTAGCAGCAGCAGCAACAGTTAATATTTATGGCACATAGAGCTATAAGACAAAGTTTGGTTACATTTGTTACCTGAGAAATTCAACTTTGTGATACAAATTTTTAAACTTATGCTATGAATTGTTTTAAATTTATAGGTATTTACATTTTGAAAGGAGCTATATTAAAAACTTGTATGTAATTATGCTAAGCATAATCAAATGAAAAGTGCTGTATCTCTATTTTGGAGATGGTAGGATTTTATTTATGTCTAAGTTGACAAATACTGATATCAGAATTTTACTTTAATTCAAATTTTCTGAGAATGCTTTGAGGACCACTATTATGAGTTTTGCTTCAGAAAAAGAGTGAAAAACGTTCGGAAAATGCGTGACTGCTCTGTGCAGTCATTCTTGTTATACACTCCACTGGCATATGCGATTTTATGTAAGTTGCAACCCGGGGTAGCAATGTATGATGAACTTGGTTGAATTGTATATAAAAGTCTTTCTTTAGCTTATATAAAGCTTTAAGTTCATTAGTAATTGGTTTGATTTTTTTATATTTGACCATGCAACCTTTTCCCCTTTATATCTCATCTCTTGCTTTGGATGAGTTTAGTTTTCTGCAGAACATCAGGAAATAAGTATAATTATATTAAACCAGCTATATTTTTCTTGAGGTACGGAATGAACTACATCTTAAATCATTTTAATGTATTGAGCAATTTAACTAGAACCACTATTCTACGTTTTTCATCAAGTCATGGTAAAATGACACATTTGATATACTAGTCACTATCCTATTGCTTTGCATCAAATGTCTCCATTAATTACTAATAACATAAAGTTATGTGATAGGCATTATATCTTCATTTTATTTATGAGAAAAGCAATATGTGTAATGCAATACAGGTGATTTGCTGAGATTTAGCCTAAATAGCCCGTGGTAGTCAGAATATAAATTGGAATGATTTTACTATGACAGATGAAATTTAACTCATTTTCCCTACTCTGAATCTTTGGTTCTTATGATGGCAAAACAATACTTCTTTTACAATAGGTCATAGATGACCAGGAAGGACAACAGGCATGTTTTGAAATCCCATTTGTTCTACATAAGAAATCTCTCACTTACTAAAAAAGAACAAAAAAACCTTTGATTGAAACAAACCTTTTTATATTCCTACTGACCTGAATGCTTTTGCTTTTACCTTTTTCACTGTGCATTTTCAGTTTCATTATTTTAAAAAATATTTAAATAAGCTTCCATTTTTAGATAGTTTTAGATTTAAAGAGAGTACCAAAGATAGTACAGAGAAATTTCTCTACTCTTGATACCCAATTTGCCGTATCCTTAACATTTTACATTGCTGTGGTACATTTGTCTGTTAATGAACAGTAGTGATTCAGTGTTACTAACTGAAGTTCATACATTTTTTTTCATGTTTCCTCACTTTTAGCCAATATCCTTTTTCTGTTTCAGAATTTCATGCAGAACACATGACATTTAATGGTCTTGTTTCAGACACTTTTTGGCTGACAGTTTCTTAGTGTTTCCTCGTTTTTTATGACTGCCAATTTTGAGGAGTATTGGTCAGGTATATTTTAGGATATTCCTCAGTTGTATCTTTCTGATGCTTTCCTTCAGGATATGGACTCTAGAGAAAATATCACAGGAATTAAATATAATAGATTCCTTGATAATAGGGTATTTATTCATTTCTATTTGACATTCACTGGTCATGGCAAATGAATACAATGCAAATATCTGTAAGGAACTTGACTTAGATTCAGATATATCATAACTACCACTGAAAAACAACATTCTTTCTATGTGTATATACATAATTACTTTAAAGTAAGTGGAAAAATAAAATTTATCTCATGTAGATACACATTTATAAGCATAGATATCCTAATAATACATATTTATTAGGCTAAGCAATTTCTCCCCATTATAATTTTATTTCAGTATTTACTAATTGAGAGCATTTGATTTTTCGCCAACATTCTAGTCTAATTGCCTAATTCTTTCATTTTTAGAAGTATTTAGTTGGTAAAACTGGAGATGAATTGATCAATGGGCATGTAATGCGGTTAATGAGGATAACATTTTAAAGGCACAGTATGTTCAGGTTTAAAGAAGGCTGTAGATGAGATGGAAAGATTTGATTTATGTGATAAAATCATCTGTCAGGACATAATCTTTGTAGATTAGTTCAAACTTGAATGTATATCTGTGAGGTTGAAGTAAAGAGACTATTATGGAGAACAATGGTAGAAAGATACTTACTGAAACATTTTTAAGAATATAAAAATTGTTAATATTAAATCAGAATACTACAAAACTATGGTGACTGCAACCATAAAATTTAAAGATGCTTGCTCCTTGAAAGAAAAGCTATGACAAACTTAGACAGCATTTTAAAATGTGGAGACATTACTCTGCTGACAAAGTTCTGTCTAGTCAAAGCTATGGTTTTTCCAGTAGTCATGTATGGATGTGAGAGTTGGACAATAAAAAAAGCTGAGCACTGAAGAATTAATGCTTTTGAACTGTGGTATTAGAGACGACTCTTGAGAGTCCCTTGGACTGCAAGGAGATTAAACTAGTCAATCCTAAAGGAAATCAGTCCTGAATATTCATTGTTAGGACTGAGACTGATGCTGAAGTTGAAGCTCCAATATTTGGCCACCTGATGCGAAGAACTGATTCATTAGAAAAGACATAATTCTGGGAAAAATTGAAGGCAGGAGGAGAAGGAGATGGCAGAGGATGAGATGGTTAGATGGCATCACTGATTCAATGAAGATGAATTTGAGTAAGCTCTTGGAATTGGCAATGGACAGGGAGACCCGGTGTGCTACAGTCCACGGGGTCACAAGGAGTAGGACTTGGCTGAGCCACTGAAATGAACTGAACGGAAAAGCAATGTTCTTCTGCTTTTTCTTTTTCCCTTCAGTCCTACTGTCATAGTCATGCTCTTTTAATTCTTTTGTTTTACCTCTTCTTGTGGATATCTGCATAATTCTAATTTTATTTTTGATACTTATTTGCTAAAATTAGATGCTATATTTACTGGCACCTGATGTTTTATAAACTTTTACAGCTCTTAGAAGTCTTGACCTTGCATTCACTTATAAATTTAAATTATATATTTAAAGTCTTTTTGTTGTTGCTGGTCAATTGAATCTTTCACAGATCCAGGAATTCTCCACATTTAAAGATATATTTGTCTTATGTACTATTTTAGTTTTCTCATCCTACCTCTGTGTCCTAAATTATAGCAAAGGACACATATATTTAGATTGCTACTGTCTTTAACATTCATTTATAGCAGAATTCATTTTGAAGTTTTTCAGTGCTTTGGTCATAAAGCTTAGAACACCATTTATATTGCAACTACTATATAAATATAGCTTACATTGAAACAAATGTGAGTAATGATTACATTACTTTCCTGAATTTAATGCTGTATCCTTTAAGCAAAGAAACAAGAACAAAGTTTAGTATATGTCTCTATCATTTGCTAAAATCCTGCCAGCCACAATTTATTTGCTTCACACTAAGAAAAGTTATTTAATATTAGAAGCTTTTGGTGGTGGTGATTTTTTTCTTACCTTTTCCTAGAGATTTTTGTTTATTTCTTTGTTTTTGCTTTTTCACTCTTATTTTTACTTTGAATTGCTTTGTTTTATAACAACCTCAAAATTTTGAATGCTATTAGGCAAAATATCTTCCTTGCTGACTGGGGATTTTCATTTTTCTTTTCCCCTAGAGACCTCTATCCTGGAACACTGTAGCCTGTTCCCAATGGGGCCAGTTTCCTAATAGTTTCCTACCCAGCTGTCTTTGTGTTGATCCTTTTCCTGTTACTATTTCACTGATTTTAAAGTACTGTTATCTGGATATCACAATCTCTTATATCTTATATTATTCCCATGTTCCTCTGAATTAATTTTTAAGTAAGTTCTTGAAAATGGGTTCAGGTGAGATAATTTTTCTCTATGCTTACTTGTCTAAAAATGCCTTTTGCAATGTAGGTTTATTTATTATTTGAATATATATACTTTACTTTAAAAATTGTCCTTGTTATTCACTGGCTATGTCCTGTCTGACTCTGCTGGACTATATCCTGTCAACCTCCTCTGTCTGTGGGATTTTCAAGAGAAGAATACTGGAGTGGATTGTAGTTTCCTTCTCCTGGGGACCTTCCTGACCCAAGGGATCAAACCTGTGTCTCCTGCATTGGCAGGCAGATTCTTTATCACTCTTTAAAAAAATATGTATCATTATTTTCTACAATTTGTAATTGATAAGGCAAAACATGATGCCTTTCTGGCTTCTTTGTGTTGTGTATTATTTTTTATTCTTTTTAATGTTTTTCTTGTCTTAAGAATTGTAAGATAAAATTGGTAATTTATCTAAACCTAAGTCATTTTAGACACTGTCTTAGCATTTTTCAGTTTGAAGTCTCATGATGTTTTTCTCTCTGATTATTTCCCTTCTGTTTCTGGTTCATATGTAGCCAATTATTCCATTTCACATTTCCCTTGTGATATTGAATCTCTTAAATTTCCTCATATAACTCTCATATTCTTATATTCTCTGTTTTTATTTTTTCTAATTTATTTAACATTTCAGTGATGACTGCTCTATATTCTAGTTCTTAATTCAATATTTGGGGGTAGAAAAATTAGATCTCAGTTTTACCTTATAGTTTTATGTTATATAATCTATGAATACAATAATTTTGTAACATTCTCTGAGTATCTTCATTCAAGTTTTTATATATTTTTTTTTAATCTTTAAGTTTTAAACTATTTTTCAATTGTCTACTCCATGGTCAACTTACTATCATTGTTTTTCATTTTGGCTTTTCTCTTTCATGCATGGTTTTTCTTGATTGCCTGATCTTATTAAAACCTCAAGGAATTTAGAGCTCTGAAATTTTATTTTGCTGCTAAATACTCAAACTAAGAATTTTAAATTTTCTGTATTTTTGTTCAGTTTACTACAAACAATTTTCTCATGCTGGCTTAGACTACAAACCTGGATAGGAGAAATCAGTTCCTAAGTGCTATAGCTGTATATTTTCAGGTCATCAATTAATCTAGTTTTTGTGGTTCTTGTCTTCATCATCCACTTTTCTCTACCTGGTTATTGTGAACTGAACATACCTGTTTTACTATCATACAGATTAATTATCATCCTTTGTTACTGTTGTGGACAAATCAAGCTTACAATATTTTAACCTCCATAACCCCAAAACACAATCCTATAAATAGTGAAAGTGAAGTGAAGTCCCTCAACTGTCTCCAACTCTTTGCGACCCCATGGACTGTAGCCTACCAGGATCCTAAGTCTATGGGATTTTCCAGGTAAGAATACTGGAGTGGGTTGCCATATCCTTCTCCAGGGGATCTTCCCGACCCAGGGATGGAAGCCGGGTCCCCCACATTGTAGGCAGACACTTCACCATCTGAGCTAACCAGGGAAGCCCCATCCTATAAATACTTTATGGTTTACAGAAATTTCTGTGAACTTTAAATAGTTGGAGACTTCTAAGACAGCTTCCAAGAATAGGATACTAATTTCTGTTTTTTAGCCATGCTCAACATGTAAAAGAAGGCCTTTAAAAACCTATAAATTTTGAATTGAAATAAGAAGTGGTATACCTATGTGTGTGCATATGCATGTAGTATTTCTCACAGTTCAATAATTGCAGTGAACAATTGTAACATTTCACCTAACTCTAGTTAGAGATTACTAACTGAGATATAGTTGTATTTCTAAATGAATGTCTCTATTTAAATAAATTATCTCTGCAATCCACATTACATTTACTTCTATGATGATTGCAAGAGAGATTTATTTAGTTACTAGAAGAAAAATACTTAACTTTTTACATTTTCATATCTATATAAAAAAAAAAAAACCTAGTTGCAGGGGAGAAAAAGCAAATTGTTTTTTTAATTGACCCAAACTTGATCTTTTGTCAGCAATCCCATTGTGGTTTCAAAAGTGAATTGTTACTTCCAAAATATTATCTTTCAAAATATTTCAATTTTTTTTAACTTTCACTTCAGAAAAATGTATGACCCGACTGACAGTAATAAAATAACATCTGTAAAATGATCAGTGCCTATTTGATTTTAAGCAGAGATTACATTAACTGAACAGTGACTTGGTTCAAGGAGATGCATCTTGAAAAGTTATAAAGAGGCAACTATATATAAAAGTGAATGAAGAGGTAGTTGGTTGGAAATTCACAACAAAGTTCTACTCTTTGCCTTTCCACTTGCTCTCAAAGAAGAAAGAATGATGTGATATATTTAAATGTCAGCAGAGTTAAAATCATTCTTGGACTAAATATAAGATAGTTCAGTTTGTTTGCTTGTATCACAATAAAGTTCAAAATAATATTCTCTTAAATAATAAAATATTTAAAACTATGATTCTGTATCTCCTATGTGGATTTTAAGCAGCAATGTGCTGGTAAATACTCAAAAACAGGCTCTTCCTATACAGGTGGGGTGTTTGTCAACTTTCATGATGAAAATACTCCATGGCTGATTTCAACCTGCCTACCTGTCCTATTGAAAACAAATAGAGAAGAGATGCTAACAAGAGGCTCTGTGAGCAACTGTAAGAAGAATCCTGCAGACCATTACCCTAAGGCAGTTATGGTGAAAAGGAAAATTGTTAAAGGTTTAGATCATCTAGTCTGAGTATAAATGCTTTTGTTTTGTTACAGATCAATATGTAATGATTTTAAAAATAGAATTGATACTGCTTAATCATGAGTTGGTTGAGCAGCTTCCTTTATAATCACAAGAGATTAAAATATAGTAATATATGTATTTTTATCATTATAGATGTTTTTGCTATGAAATATATTTGGGAAGTATAATGAAAATAACCATCTTTGAGTGTGGAAAAGGACAGGAGAGATAAAGTTTCTTCTTAAGTTTTAATGTCATGTATTTGGAATGCTAGTATTTTCTGTTTGTTTAGTTTGTCTGTGTCTGTGTGTGTGCGCCTGCACAGGATGTGCTCAAGTTTATAAAAGTTGATTTAAGAGCTGTGTGGCAAATTCTAGTAATTTATCAAATCTATGGTTCTGAAGCCCACTCTCTCTATCTCTTTGGCTCTCTCTATCCATTGCTGATCAGTTATGTTAAAATACTGGATATTGGCATGACAATTGTGAACAGCATGCACAGTAAAAAGAGGTTTCAAAGAGAAAAGTATTCTGAATAAAGAAGTTGCATTTATAGTTTAAAAAGTTTGTGCTGTTATGAGTCATTAAGTATTAGTCTAAGTCTGATGATATTCTGTTACTCCAAACATCAATAACCTAAAATCTCATAATTTCATTGAGAGATAAAAAGAATATAATCCACAAATGAGTAGGAAACATTAGCAACAAATATTTTGTGTACACCAAATCTCTTGGTACTAGAAGGAAATATCTTTAAAAAGATAGGGGATAATTAGAGTCAATGATAATCCCAGTTCTCATGCTTTTTTAGAATAGATTCTAAACTAATAATATTTCTGTCTTCCTTTTCAATATTTCTTAGATTTTCCCAGTGGAATAGATGTGAAATACTAGGTACTTGTGGTACACAGTAGTCACTGAATATATGTGAATCATTCTCTAAGTTTACAGGTCTTACTGCCTTCATAAAAATATAAGACTTCACTATTCTTGCTTCTATGTGTAAGTAGGCTGGGTTAATGTCTGGGGAAAAGGCAGCCTTTGCAATCATAAGCAGAAGCTGTTTCTATCTCCAACAACATGCCTGAATGAGTTTGAGTCAGTAAGTTAATAATATATCTGCTCCATAGAGTTAGTCACTTTCTCTTGCACACCTCCAATAAGAATTGAGAGTAAATTTAAGTAATTTGATCTGTTCAAAACCCAAGCTGTGATCTTATATTGCTTTGGATTCAATGTTTCATTATTCATCAATCTTTTAAAACTGGGTTAATTTATAGGAAGGATTTACCAGACAAGAATACTGGAGTGGGTTGCCATTTCCTTCTCCAGGGGATCTTCCTAACCCAGGGATTGAACCCACATATCCCGCACTGCAGGCAGACTATTTACCATCTGAGACATCAGGGAAGCCCAATACTTAGGCAGGAAAGGGAGCATTACTCACTGCCCTCTTCAGAATTCAGCAATGATTTTGACCAAATATCTTTTTTTTTAATTTTTATCTTTACTTTATTTTACTTTACAATACTGTATTGGTTTTACCATATATTGACATGAATCTGCCATGAGTGTACATGAGTTCCCAAACATGAACCCCCCTCCCACCTCCCACCCCATATCATCTCTCTGGATCATCCCCGTGCACCAGTCCCAACATCCTGTATCCTGCATCGAACACAGACTGGCAATTCATTTCTTACATGATAGTATACATGTTTCAATGCCATTCTCCCAAACCATCCCATCCTCTCCCTCTCCGTCTCCCTCAGAGTCCAAAAGTCTGCTTTACACATCTGTGTCTCTTTTGCTGTCTCACATACAGGGTCATCATTACCATCTTTCTAAATTCCATATATATGTGTTAGTATACTGTATTGGTGTTTTTCTTTCTGGCTTACTTCACTCTGTATAATCAGCTCCAGTTTCATCCATCTCATTATAACTGATTCAAATGTATTATTTTTCATGGCTGAGTAATACTCCATTGTGTATATGTACTACAGTTTATCCATTCATTTGCTGATCAGTTACACCGTAGATTTTCACAAGCTCAAGAATAATGGTTCGAGCTAGAATGTATACCTAGCATCCACTATTCTCTAACACACTTATCTGGTTCAAGTTCAGTTTTTCCAAATATAGGTGACTTAAAATATCCTTCCAAGAGCTTTGTTTAGCCTAATATAATATCACATAACAATTCATCATTCATTCAGCAGACAAGATAAGCCCAGCAGATAACCCTGATGGTCAAACAAAAGGAAGCATCACAGACTACCAAAGTTAGATTATAGATGCATGGGAAAAGAAAAAAAAAAAAAACCCATGCACACATTCCAACAGCCACATTGATAATAATGTAAAAGATCTATAGCACTATAAAATAAAACTATATCTTAAATGGTAGGTTGGTACATTAGTAAAAAATTATAAACCCCTAGCCTTTTTGGTTAGAGTTTATCACATCTGCTATCAAATAATTATAGCAAATTCAAAGATTTCAACCTATCCTTCATTTTGATCTATTAACTTGATACTTGCAAGAATCTCATTCCAACTTTGTGCATAGGTGACACTGCTACCAATTAAAAGAGGAAAATCCACAGCAGAGTAATTAAGAGCAATCAAAAGTAATAAATATATATTGGTTGATAAATACATCCATGAAATAACACACAAAAATGAGGTCAAGTAGCATATAAAGCCTTTAGGAAAATTACGAACATACTTATGTTTCTAACTTTCACAAATTATTGAGAAACAATTTTTAAAAGGGAACATTTTGTTCCATCACATAAACTGTGAATGAAATGCAAACAGTGTTGTCATGGAATATTTTATGAGTACGCAGTATTTTACATCATTTTAAAAATAAATAACATACAGAAGACTTCTCATAAATGTATTGAATCAGTTCAGTTCAGTTCAGTAGCTCAGTTGTGTCCGACTCTTTGCGACCCCATGAATCGCGGCACGCCAGGCCTCCCTGTCTATCACCAACTCCCGCAGTTCACTCAAACTCATGTCCATCGAGTCAATGATGCCATCCAGCCATCTCATCCTCTGTCGTGCCCTTCTCCTCCTGCCTCCAATCCCTCCCAGCATCAGAGTCTTTTCCAATGAGTCAACTCTTTGCAAGAGCCTCCATTTTTTTTTTCTTTTAAAAAAATGGAATATAGTTGATTTACTATATTGTGTTAGTTCAAGTGTATGAAAAAGTGACTCAGTCATACATATATATACATACATACACATGTATATGTTATATATATATATATATATATATATATATATATATACACAGAGAGAGAGAGAGAGAGAGTAGTGTGTATCTGTAATCCCATACTCTTAATTTAGTCTCCCTCCTACCTTTTCCTCTTTGGTAACCATAAGGTTGTTCTCTGTATCTATGAGTGTTTCTGCTTTTGTATATACCTTCATTTGCATTGTTTTTTTAGATTCCATATATGTGGTATTGTATATATAACATTTGTCTTTGACTTACTTGATTTAGTAAGATATTCTCTAGGTCCACACATATTGCTAGAAATGGCAATATTTCATACCTTCTTATGGTTGCAGATCACCATCTTTGCTTGTACACTGTAGTACTTCAGCTAACCTAGACATCTATATGGAACAGCATACCAGTGACATTTTTTGGAATCTGATCATCCCTGGTATATTTGATCCATACTTGACCACACAATAGCAAATATTATTCTTTCAAAATATTGACAACAATATGCAGTGATTAAATGGCTATCTGCATGATTTCAGTTCAGTCGCTCAGTTGTGTCTGACACTTTGCTACCCCGTGTACTGCAACACGCCAGGCTTCCCTGCCCATCACCGACTCCTGGAGCTTGCTCAAATTCATGTCCATTGAGTTGGTAATTCCATCCAATCACCTTATCCTCTGTTGTCCCCTTTTGTTCCTGTCTTCAATCTTTCCCAGCATCAGGGTCCTTTCCAATGAGTTAGTTCTTTGCATCAGGTGGCCAAATGTTGGAGCTTCAGCTTCAGCATCAGTCCTTCCAACGAATATTTAAGACATATTTCCTTTTCATTGACTGGTTGGATCTCCTTGTAGTCCAAGGGACTCTAGAGGGTCTTCTGCAACACTACAGTTCAAAAGCATCAGTTCTTTGGTGCTCAGCTTTCTTTATGGCCCAGCTCTCCTATCCATATATGACTACCGGAAAAACCATAGTTCTGACTATATGGACCTTTGTTGACAAAGTAATGTCTCTGCTTTTGAATATTCTATCTAGGTTTGTCATAGTTTTTCTTCCAAGGAGTAAGTGCCTTTTTAATTTCATGGCTGCAGTCACCATCAACTGTGATTATGGAGCCCAAGAAAATAAAGTCTCTCATTGTTTCCATTGTTTCCCCATCTATTTGCCATGAAGAGACGGGACTGGATGACATTTTCTTAGTTTTTGAATGTTGGATTTTAAACCAACATTTTCACTCTCCTCTTTCATTTTCAATAAGAGACTGTTTAGTTCTTCTTTGTTTTCTGCCACAGGTGTGGTGTCATCTGTATATCTGAGGTTATTGATATTTCTCCTGACAATATTGCTCACAGGTTGTGCTTCATCCAGCCTGGCATTTCTCATTATGTACTCTGCATTAAATAAGCAGAGTGACTATATACAGCCTTGATGTACTCCTTTCCCAATTTGGAACTAGTCCATTGTTCCTTGTCTGATTCCAACTATTGCTTCTTGACCTGCATGCAGATTTCTCAGCAGGCAGGTCAGGTGGTCTGCTATTTCCCAACTCTTTCAGAATTGTTTACAGTTCATTGTGATCCACACAATCAAAGACTTTGGTGTAGTCAATAAACAGAAGTAGGTGTTTATCTGGAATTCTCTTGTTTTTTTGATGATCCAGTGATGTTGGATATTGATCTCTGGTTCCTCTGCATTTTCTAAATCCAGCTTGAACATCTGGAAGTTGTCAGTTCACATACTGTTCAAGCCTTAACTTGGAGAATTTTCAGAATCGCTCTGCTATCATGTGAGATGAGTGCAATTGTATGATAGTCTGAACATTCTTTGGCCTTGCCTTTCTTTGGGATTAGAATGAAAACTGAGCTTTTCCAGTCCTGTGGCCACTGCTGAGTTTTCCAAATTTTCTGACATATTGAATGCAACATTTTCACAGCATCATCTTTTAGGATCTGAAATAGCTCAACTGGAATTCCATCACCTCCACTAACTTTATTCATAGTAATGTTTCCTAAGGCCCACTTGACTTCACAATCCAAGATATCCCTGAATGATCACACAATCCTGGTTTCTGAGTCGTGAAGATCTTTTTTGTACAGTTCTTCTGTATATTCTTGACACTTCTTAACATCTTCTGCTTCTGTTAGGTCCTTACCATTTCTGTCCTTTATTGAGCCCATCTTTGCATGAAATGTTCTCTTGGTATCTCAGATTTTCCTGAAGAGATCATTAGTCTTTCTCATTGTATTGTTTTCCTCTATTTTTTTTGCACTGGTCACAGAGAAAGGCTTTCTTATCTCCCCTTGCCATTTTTTTTGGAACTCTGCATTCAGATGGAGATATCCTTCCTTTCCTCCTTTGCCTTTTGCTTCTTTTCTTTTCTCAGCTATCTGTAAGGCCTCCTCAGACAACCATTTTGCCTTTTTGCATTCCTTTTTATTGGGAATGACCTTGATCACTGCCTCCTGTACAAAGTCATGAACCTCTGTCCGTAAGTTTTTGGGCACTCTAACAAATCTAATTCCTTGAATCTATTTGTCACTTTCACTGTATAATTGTATGGGATATAATTTAGGTCATACTTGAATGGTCAAACGTTTCTTGACCTACTTTCTTCAATTTAAGTCTGGATTTTGCAGTAAGGAATTTATGGTCTGAGCCATAATCAGCTTCCAGTCTTGTTTTTAATAACTGTATAGAGCTACTCCATCTTTGGCTGTAGAGAATATAATCAATTTGATTTCAGTATTGACCATCAGGTGATGTCCATGTGTAGAGTCATCTCTTATGTTGTTGGAAGAGGGTGTTTGCTATGACCAGTGCATTCTCTTGTGAAATCTCTGTTAGTCTTTGTCCTGCTTCATTGTGTACTCCAAGACCAAATGTGCCTAGTACTCTAGGTATCTCTTGACTTTCTACTTTCTACTTTTTGCCTTGCAGTCCCCTATGATGAAAAGGCCATCTTTTTGGAGTGTTAGTTCTGGAAGGTCTTGTAGGTCTTCATAGAGCCATTCAACTTCAGCTTCTTCGGCACATTGGTTGGGGCATAGACTTGGATTACCTTGATATTGAATGGTTTGCCTTGTAAATGAACAGAAATCATTCTGTTGTTTTTGAGACTGCACCCAAGAGATGCCTTTCAGACTCTTTTTTTGACTATGAAGGCTACTCCATTTCTTCCTAAGGGATTCTTGCCCACAATAGTACATATAATGATCATCTCAATCAAATTTGCTCATTGCAGTTCATTTTAGTTCACTGAATCCTAAGATATCAATATTCACTCTTGCCATTTCGTGTTTAGCCACTTCCAATTTACCTATATCCGTGTACCCACATTCCAAAATGTCTTGTGCATGCATTCTTGTATTCAGTTCCCCTGACCCTGCAGCAGACCACTGTCTACCCTCGCCTCTGCTGGAGACTCCTGGACACGTACAGGCAAGTCTGGGTCAGTCTTGTGGGATCACTGCTCCTTTCGCCTGGGTCCTGGTATACACATGGTCTTGTTTGTGACCTCCAAGAGTTTGTTTCCCCAGTCCTAAGTAAGTTCTGTAATCAAATCTCACTGGCCTCCAAATCAAATTCTCTGGGGGTTCTCAGTCCCTTTGCCAGATCCCCAGGTTTGGAAATCTGTTGTGAGTACCAAAACTTTCTTAACAGTGTGCGAATTCATTTGTTATAATTGTTCTGCAGCTTGTGGGTAGTCATCTTGGTGGTTCTTTGGTGGAGTTAATGGGACCTCCTCCAAGAGGGCTTGTGCCACTTGCTGGGTGACCCAGTTCTGCTGCAACAAGAGCCCCTGCCCCTGCGTCAGGCCACTGGAGACCCATGCCTCCGCAGGAGACACTCAAACACTCAAAGTCAGATCTGGTTCAGACTCTGTGTGGTCTCTGGCTCTTGTTGTACACAAGGGTTGCTTGAGCCCTCTTAGCATGTCTGGTGTATAGGGGATTTGATTCTCAATGCAATTTCCCCCTCCTATCATCTTGCTGGGGCTTCTCCTTTACCCTTCGACATGGGGCATCTATTTCTGGTGGGATTGAACATTATTCTTCAAAGGTTGTTCAGTGGGGAGCTGCAGTTTTGGAATTCTTACAGGATAAATGAGCACACATCCTTCTAGTCCCCCATCTTGCATTTGTATGGTTTACTAATAATTAATAATGCATCTACCCTGGCAGAAATGCAAAGATTTGGGCAATCAAACTGGGGTTTTGTCTGCACACAAGATGTGAAAAACAAAAGGGATAAAAGAGCCACTGAACTCCAACTTACATGATAGTTTGGATCACAGTGTTTTTATGGTGGAGATCATATATCTTCACTAAGCGTGGACAGAGAGTAGCTTGGAGGGGTGAAAAATGAATCATTGAAGACAGCCTAATCAGTGTCACTAAAAATAATTTACATTGCTCTTTTTGTCATATTTTCTATAGGATAATTTATCTTGTTCAGTCAGTGACATTTTGACCCACCCTGGCTCTCAGTCTCAGCAAAAGCACTTGGCTTTGCCATTGGCAGTTGATTCCAGCCTCTAATTTCTATCACTCCCAGACAATCTTCAGTTTCATCACATCCCATCAGATATAACTAGTAAAAATTGGTCAGGAAACATAAACAGGATTCAAGCCTACCTCTATCCTTGAATCCTCTAAGCTCACAATCTTCTTATGAACTCTTTTATTCCTTTGTTCTATTTTCTTAACTTTTGTGGCACCATGCCGAGAGTAGCAACTACTTCTTGGATTCTTCAATTTGGGTTCCATTTATTTCTGCTTTATTGACTATGCCAAAGCCTTTGACTGTGTGGATCATAATAAACTGTGGAAAATTCTGAAAGAGATGGGAATACCAGACCACCTGACCTGCCTCTTGAGAAACCTATATGCAGGTCAGGAAGCAACAGTTAGAACTGGATATGAAACAAGACTGGTCCCAAATAGGAAAAGGAGTATGTCAAGGCTGTATATTGTCACCCTGCTTATTTAACTTAAATGCAGAGTACATCATGAGAAATGCTGGACTGGAAGAAGCACAAGCTGGAATCAAGATTTCCGGGAGAAATATCAATAACCTCAGATACGCCGATGACACCACCCTTATGGCAGAAAGTGAAGAGGAACTAAAAAGCCTCTTAATGAAAGTGAAAGTGGAGAGTGAAAAAGTTGGCTTAAAGCTCAACATTCAGAAGACAAAGATAATGGCATCTTACCCCATCACTTCATGGCAAATAGATGGGGAAACAGTGGAAACAGTGTCAGACTTAATTTTTTGGGGCTCCAAAATCACTGCAGATGGTGACTGCAGCCATGAAATTAAAAGACACTTGCTCCTTGGAAGGAAAGTTATGACCAGCCTAGATAGCATATTGAAAAGCAGAGACATTACTTTGCCAACAAAGGTCCGTCTAGTCAAGGCTATCGTTTTTCCAGTGGTCATGTATGGATGCGAAAGTTGGACTGTGAAGAAAGCTGAGTGCCAAAGAATTGATGCTTTTGAACTGTGGTGTTGGAGAAGACTCTTGAGAGTCCCTTGGACTGCAAGGAGATCCAACCAGTCCATGCTAAAGTAGATCAGCACTGGGTGTTCTTTGGATGGACTGATGCTAAAGCTGAAACTCCAATATTTTGGCCACCTCATGTGAAGAGTTGACGCATTGGAAAAGACTCTGATGCTGGGAGAGATTGGAATCAGGAGCAGAAGGGAATGGCAGAGGATGAGATGGCTGGATTGCATCACCGATTCAGTCGATATGAGTTTGGGTGAACTCTGGGAGTTGGTGATGGACAGGGAGGCCTAGCGTGCTGCAATTCATGGGGTTGCAAAGAGTCGGACACGACTGAGCGACTGAACTGACCTGAGTGTTAAAACTTTGATAGTACATCCCTTCAACAACTATATAACTAACATTTATGTAGACTCTTTATTTTGGAGAGACAGTTTATTTTGGATAAATGTATAAATTTTGGTTAACATACAATCTTCACACTTTCATTTATTTTCTTTTTTTTTCACTTTTTATTTATTTATTTATTTTTTAATTTTAAAATCTTTAATTCTTACATGCGTTCCCAAACATGACCCCCCTCCCACCTCCCTCCCCACAACATCTCTCTGGGTCATCCCCATGCACCAGCCCCAAGCATGCTGCACCCTACGTCAGACATGGACTGGCGATTCAATTCTTACATGATAGTATACATGTTAGAATTCCCATTCTCCCAAATCATCCCACCCTCTCCCTCTCCCTCTGAGACCAAAAGTCCGTTATACACATCTGTGTCTTTTTTCCTGACTTGCATACAGGGTCGTCATTGCCATCTTCCTAAATTCCATATATATGTGTTAGTATACTGTATTGGTGTTTTTCTTTCTGGCTTACTTCACTCTGTATAATTGGCTCCAGTTTCATCCATCTCATCAGAACTGATTCAAATGAATTCTTTTTAACGGCTGAGTAATACTCCATTGTGTATATGTACCACAGCTTTCTTATCCATTCATCTGCTGATGGACATCTAGGTTGTTTCCATGTCCTGGCTATTATAAACAGTGCTGCGATGAACATTGGGGTACATGTGTCTCTTTCAATTCTGGTTTCCTCGGTGTGTATGCCCAGCAGTGGGATTGCTGGGTCATAAGGGAGTTCTATTTGCAATTTTTTAAGGAATCTCCACACTGTTCTCCATAGTGGCTGTACTAGTTTGCATTCCCACCAACAGTGTAGGAGGGTTCCCTTTTCTCCACACCCTCTCCAGCATTTATTGCTTGCAGATTTTTGGATCGCAGCCATTCTGACTGGTGTGAAGTGGTACCTCATTGTGGTTTTGATTTGCATTTCTCTAATAATGAGTGATGTTGAGCATCTTTTCATGTGTTTGTTAGCCATCCGTATGTCTTCTTTGGAGAAATGTCTATTTAGTTCTTTGGCCCATTTTTTGATTGGGTCGTTTATTTTTCTGGAGTTGAGCTGCATAAGTTGCTTGTATATTTTTGAGATTAGTTGTTTGTCAGTTGCTTCATTTGCTATTATTTTCTCCCATTCAGAAGGCTGTCTTTTCACCTTGCTTATATTTTCCTTTGTTGTGCAGAAGCTTTTAATTTTAATTAGATCCCATTTGTTTATTTTTGCTTTTATTTCCAGAATTCTGGGAGGTGGATCATAGAGGATCCTGCTGTGATTTATGTCTGAGAGTGTTTTGCCTATATTCTCCTCTAGGAGTTTTATATTTTCTGATCTTACATTTAGATCTTTAATCCATTTTGAGTTTATTTTTGTGTGTGGTGTTAGAAAGTGATCTAGTTTCATTCTTTTACAAGTGGTTGACCAGTTTTCCCAGCACCACTTGTTAAAGAGATTGTCTTTACTCCATTGTATATTCTTGCCTCCTTTGTCAAAGATAAGGTGTCCATATGTGTGTGGATTTACCTCTGGGCTTTCTATTTTGTTCCATTGATCTATATGTCTGTCTTTGTGCCAGTACCATACTGTCTTGATGACTGCGGCTTTGTAGTAGAGCCTGAAGTCAGGCAAGTTGATTCCTCCCGTTCCATTCTTCTTTCTCAAGATTGCTTTGGCTATTCGAGGTTTTTTGTATTTCCATACAAATCTTGAAATTATTTGTTCTAGTTCTGTGAAAAATGTGGCTGGTAGCTTGACCGGGATTGCATTGAATTTGTAAATTGCTTTGGGTAGTCTACTCGTTTTCACTATATTGATTCTTCCAATCCATGAACATGGTATATTTCTCCATCTATTAGTGTCCTCTTTGATTTCTTTCATCAGTGTTTTATAGTTTTCTATATATAGGTCTTTAGTTTCTTTAGGTAGATATATTCCTAAGTATTTTATTCTTTTCGTTGCAATGGTAAATGGAATTGTTTCCTTAATTTCTTTTTCTACTTTCTCATTATTCGTGTATAGGAATGCAAGGGATTTCTGCGTGTTGATTTTATATCCTGCAACTTTACTATATTCATTGATGAGCTCTAGTAATTTTCTGGTGGAGTCTTTAGGGTTTTCCATGTAGAGGATCATGTCATCTGCAAACAGTGATAGTTTTACTTCTTCTTTTCCAATTTGGATTCCTTTTATTTCTTTTTCTGCTCTGATTGCTGTGGCCAAAACTTCCAGAACTATGTTGAATAGTAGCAGTGAAAGTGGACACCCTTGTCTTGTTCCTGACTTTAGGGGAAATGCTTTCAATTTTTCACCATTGAGGATAATGTTTGCTGTGGGTTTGTCATATATAGCTTTTATTATGTTGAGGTATGTTCCTTCTGTTCCTGCTTTCTGTAGAGTTTTTATCATAAATGGATGTTGAATTTTGTCGAAGGCCTTCTCTGCATCTATTGAGATAATCATATGGTTTTTATTGTTCAATTTGTTAATGTGGTGAATTACATTGATTGATTTGCGGATATTGAAGAATCCTTGCATCCCTGGGATAAAGCCCACTTGGTCATGGTGTATGATCTTTTTAATGTGTTGTTGGATTCTGATTGCTAGAATTTTGTTGAGGATTTTTGCATCTATGTTCATCAGTGATATTGGCCTGTAGTTTTCTTTTTTTGTGGCATCTTTGTCGGGTTTTGGTATTAGGGTGATGGTGGCCTCATAGAATGAGTTTGGAAGTTTACCTTCCTCTGCAATTTTCTGGAAGAGTTTGAGGAGGATAGGTGTTAGCTCTTCTCGAAATTTTTGGTAGAATTCAGCTGTGAAGCCGTCTGGACCTGGGCTTTTGTTTGCTGGAAGATTTCTGATTACAGTTTCAATTTCCGTGCTTGTGATGGGTCTGTTAAGGTTTTCTATTTCTTCCTGGTTCAGTTTTGGAAAATTGTACTTTTCTAAGAATTTGTCCATTTCTTCCACGTTGTCCATTTTATTGGCATACAACTGCTGATAGTAGTCTCTTATGATCCTTTGTATTTCTGCGTTGTCTGTTGTGATCTCTCCATTTTCATTTCTAATTTTATTGATTTGATTTTTCTCTCTTTGCTTCTTGATGAGTCTGGCTAATGGTTTGTCAATTTTATTTATCCTTTCAAAGAACCAGCTTTTGGCTTTGTTGATTTTTGCTATGGTCTCTTTTGTTTCTTTTGCATTTATTTCTGCCCTAATTTTTAAGATTTCTTTCCTTCTACTCACTCTGGGGTTCTCCAACTCTTCCTTTTCTAGTTGCTTTAGTTGTAGAGTTAGGTTGTTTATTTGACTTTTTTCTTGTTTCTTGAGGTATGCCTGTATTGCTATGAACTTTCCTCTTAGCACTGCTTTTATAGTGTCCCACAGGTTTTGGGTTGTTGTGTTTTCATTTTCATTAGTTTCTATGCATATTTTGATTTCTTTTTTGATTTCTTCTGTGATTTGTTGGTTATTCAGAAGTGTGTTGTTCAACCTCCATATGTTGGAATTTTTAATAGTTTTTCTCCTGTAATTGAGATCTAATCTTAATGCATTATGGTCAGAAAAGATGCTTGGAATGATTTCGATTTTTTTGAATTTATCAAGTTTAGATTTATGGCCCAGGATGTGATCTATCCTGGAGAAGGTTCCATGAGCACTTGAAAAAAAGGTGAAATTCATTGTTTTGGGGTGAAATGTCCTGTAGATATCAATTAGATCTAACTGATCTAATGTATCGTTTAAAGTTTGCATTTCTTTGTTAATTTTCTGTTTAGTTGGTCTGTCCATAGGTGTGAGTGGGGTATTAAAGTCTCCCACTATTATTGTGTTATTGTTGATTTCCCCTTTCATACTTGTTAGCATTTGTCTTACATATTGCGGTGCTCCTATATTGGGTGCATATATATTTATAATTGTTATATCTTCTTCTTGGATTGTTCCTTTGATTATTATGTAGTGGCCTTCTTTGTCTCTTTTCACAGCCTTTGTTTTAAAGTCTATTTTATCGGATATGAGTATTGCCACTCCTGCTTTCTTTTGGTCTCTATTTGCGTGGTATATCTTTTTCCAGCCCTTCACTTTCAGTCTGTATGTGTCCCTTGTTTTGAGGTGGGTCTCTTGTAAGCAGCATATAGAGGGGTCTTGTTTTTGTATCCATTCGGTCAGTCTTTGTCTTTTGGTTGGGACGTTCAACCCATTTACGTTTAAGGTGATTATTGATAAGTATGATCCCGTTACCATTTACTTTGTTGTTTTGGGTTCGGGTTTATACACCCTTTTCGTGTTTCCTTTCTAGAGAATATCCTTTAGAATTTGTTGGAGAGCTGGTTTGGTGGTGCTGAATTCTCTCAGCTTTTGCTTGTCTGTAAAGCTTTTGATTTCTCCTTCGTATTTGAATGAGATCCTTGCTGGGTACAGTAATCTGGGCTGTAGGTTATTGTCTTTCATCACTTTAAGTATGTCTTGCCATTCTCTCCTGGCCTGAAGAGTTTCTATTGAAAGATCAGCTGTTATCCTTATGGGAATCCCCTTGTGTGTTATTTGTTGTTTTTCCCTTGCTGCTTTTAATATTTGTTCTTTGTGTTTGATCTTTGTTAATTTGATTAATATGTGTCTTGGGGTGTTTCACCTTGGGTTAATCCTATTTGGAACTCTCTGTGTTTCTTGGACTTGGGTGATTATTTCCTTCCCCATTTTAGGGAAGTTTTCAACTATTATCTCCTCAAGGATTTTCTCATGATCTTTCTTTCTGTCTTCTTCTTCTGGGACTCCTATAATTCGAATGTTGGAGCGTTTCATATTGTCCTGGAGGTCTCTGAGATTGTCCTCATTTCTTTTAATTCGTTTTTCTTGTTTCCTCTCTGATTCATTTATTTCTACCCTTCTATCTTCTATTTCACTAATCCTATCTTCTGCCTCCGTTATTCTACTATTTGTTGCCTCCAGAGTGTTTCTGATCTCATTTATTGCATTATTCATTATATTTTGACTCTTTTTTATTTCTTCTAGGTCCTTGTTAAACCTTTCTTGCATCTTCTCAATCCTTGTCTCTAGCCTATTTATCTGTGTTTCCATTTTGATTTCAAGATTTTGGATCATTTTCACTATCAATATTCGGAATTCCTTCTCTGGTAGATTCCCTACTTCTTCCTCTTTTGTTTGGTTTGGTGGGCAACTCTCCTGTTCCTTTACCTGCTGAGTATTCCTCTGTCTCTTCATCTTGGTTATATTGCTGCGTTTGGGGTGGCCTTTTTATATTCTGGTAATTTGTGGAGTTCTCTTTATTATGGAGCTTCCTCACTTTGGGTGGGGTTCTATCAGTTGCTTGTCAAGGTTTCCTGGTTAGGGAGGCTTGTGTTGGAGTTTTGGTGGGTGGAGCTGGGTTTCTTCTCTCTGGAGTGCAGTGGAGTAACCCGTAATGGGTTACAAGACATCTAAGGTTTTGGGATAATTTTGAGCTGCCTGTATATTGAAGCTCAGGGGATTGTTTCTGTGTTGCTGGAGAATTTGCGTGGTATGTCTTGTTTTGGAGCTTGTTGGCCCTTGGGTGGAGCTTGGTTTTGGTGTAGGTATGAAGGCATTAGATGGGCTCCTATTGCTTAATGTTCCCTGAATTCAAGAGTTCTCTAATGTTTTCAGGCTTTGGATTTAAGCCTCCTGCTTCTGGTTTTCAGTTTTATTTTTACAGTAGCCTCTAGACTTCTCCATCTATACAGCACCGATGATAAAACATCTAGGTTAAAGATGAAAAGTTTCTCCACATTGAGGGACACTCAGAGAGGTTCACTGTTTTTGAAGACAAAGGTCTGCTTTTCTGGTTGCCTGATGTCCTCTGCCAGCCTACAGAATTTGTTTTGTGAAGTTTGCTCAGCGTTGAAATGTTCTTTTGAGGAATTTGTGAAGGAGAAAGTGATCTTCCCGTCCTATTCCTCCGCCATCTTTCCCTCCCTCTCTTCACACTTTCAGAAGGACATCAATATACCCTTTAAGATTTTTTTTTTCCATTTAAGTTTCGTGTTTAAACTATTTTAAATCCATGAGTATATTTTTCAACAGCTAAGATTTATTCAAATTTCTTGTCATTTCACTGCAACTTTCTTGAGCACATGTATTTTATCCATGCCAAAATTCATTATTTTATATTTGATATTAAAAATTTAAAATATCCAATGAACACACACCCATTTTAATTTCCTCCAAAAATACAACTTACCCTACTAAAATTTCCGAGGACTGAGTCAGTGTTAAAATAATATTAATTTGTCTACATGATTTTATTTTAAGGGATCATATTTTTTTAACATTTTGGTCAAACATATGGAGTAATTTTAATTCACATGACTAAGTGATTGTTACAAGTTCTATAAATGGGAATAAAATAAGCTTATTTCAAATGCCAGTCATACCAGCTAGTTATTTTTAAACATCTGATCAAAAAAGAAGACAAAATAAAGTGCCATTAGACAATATTACACTTTTCTTTGATATTAGAATTCTGAGACAGCCTAAACATACATAGGTTGGCAGCTTTTTGTTTGTTTTTAAATGGAATTAACAGGGTAAGTTTTTCTATGTCATGCTTGAAAGTTATGTACAAAATCGTGTCAGCTTTCATTTTCATCTGGGGTCCATGAGTTAGAAGAAATGGCACTTGAATTATTCATGACAAAGAGCTAAGCTAAAAACAAAAATATGGTATCATTCTTGGTATTAAAAATAACCAAGAAGTGTCTATTGACATTTCTAAAAATCCTTTTAAATTTGTTAAAAACTCTTATTCAAAAATTATTTTATATAAAATTCTATCATCTCAGATATTTTTTAAAAATTGACTGAAATTTATTTATTTATTTATTTTTAACTTTGAAATTTAAACAGCATCTATAGCAAATGAAAATAAAATATTAAAGCTTGATTAATTTAAACATATAAAAATAAGCAACATTTTATCAATTCTTACAATGATCCCTGGGCTTCCCAGGTCACTCAGTGATCAAGAATCTGCCAGCTATTGCAGGAGATGCAGGGGATGCAGCTTAGATCTCTGGGTAGGGGAAGATCCACTGGAGGAGGAAATGGCAACCCATTTCAGTATTCTTGCCTGAGAAATCCCATGGACAAAGGAGCCTGATGGGCTAGAGTCTGTGGCGTCACAAAGAATCAGACAGGACTGAAAGTCTGAGCATGGAAGCACAATGATCCCTACATGCTGTCAGCTCTGAATAACTTCCTAAAAATCTCCAAAACCTTTCTTATTTGCATTTTAGAATAAGAATTTCAATAAACACAGTACTCTGAATATAATTGTGCATCGCCAGCTTAAACATGTAATGTAAAAATAGAAAGTGTTTTTCCTTAGCAATTCATGTGTAAGTTAGACATTTAAAGATGTAATTTTCATGCAATAACCTTAACACATAATTTATACTAAATAATTAGTCATCTGTCATACAGCTGAACCTATGCACATATAGATATAGATACAGACAGAGATATAGATATAAAAATGTTTCTTTCTCCTGGTAACTGACATGTAAGTAATTCCCAGAGACACTCACTGAGGGACTAAATTAAAAGATTCATATTTACCCATCCATTAATACATATGCATACATCCTACTATGTAGGAGTCTCTCTGTTAGCAACTGGAATTTCAGATAAACTGTCTGACAAGCCATTGTTATCAGAAGGAACAAGGACACAAATACCTTAATGCAAACATGCTGCTGCTGCTAAGTCGCTTCAGTCGTGTCCAACTCCTAGAGACCCCATGAACTGCAGCCTACCAGGCTCCTCCATTCATGGGATTTTCCAGGCAAGAGTACTGGAGTGGGTTGCTGTTACCTTCTCCGATAGTGCCATGAAAGGGAAGCTATTTTTAATATTTTAATTTTATTGGAGTAGAATTGTTTTACAATGTTGTTTTAGTTTCACGTGTACAGCAAAGTGATTCAGTTATATGTATACATATATTCATGCTTTGTTAGATTCTCTTCCCATGCAGATTATGCAGAATATTGGGTAGAGTTCCCTGTGCTATATAGTAAGTCATTGTCAGTTATCTATCTTGTTGAATGTAGTAGTAGGCATATATTCATCCCAAGCTGCTGATTTATCCTCCCCCTTCCATGTTTCCCTTTTCATAACCATTGGTTTGTTTTTGACGTCTGTAAGTCTGCCTCTGTTTTACAAATAAATTCATTTGTATCTTTTTTTTTCAAAATGATATTCTACATATATATGATATTTCATATATTTGTTTTTATCTGTCTGAGTTACTTTGCTTAGTCTGATAATCTCTAAGTGCATACATGTTGCTGAAAATGGCATTATTTTCTTATTTTTATGGCTGAGAAATACTCCATTGTATATATGTATAACATTTTTATGATGAGAGGAAAACTCGAGCCTGTATTGGAAGGAACATCATAGAAGGCAACACTTATAGCTGTAATATGTTTGTTTGTTTATTTTGATGTCGCTATACAAGAACTAGGCAAACATTTTCTGTCAAGGGACAAATAGTAAATATTTTAAACTCTTTAGGCCTTACACTCTCTGTCTGTCACAATTATCCACCCCTGCTTTTTAGCAGAAAGTCAGAGGCAACATGTAACCAAGTGAGCATGGCTGTGCTCTAAGAAACTTTATTTATGGATACTAAGTAAATTTTACATGTCACAAAATATTCTTCTTCTTTTTTATTTGTTTCAATCATTTGAAACGTAAAACCTATCTTGTTCAGCTGTAAGGGGAAAATATAGCAAACATCCCTTAATATGTACTCCATTCAGAATTAACATGTATATATTTTCCATTTTTGCTTAATTTATGTTATTTAGTTTATTTTAAAAAGTTGAGTAATATTTAAGATTTCTTTATCTTCTTCATCAATTCAAAATTTCCTTTAAGAAATCAGTACTTTCATGGATATTTTACGTACTGCTTCAGAATATATTTTATACATTACATCACTATGTATTCCATAGGTATGTATATGGAATGTACCAATTGTATTAATTGCTATTGCCATTAATATGTTTTCAATAAATTACAATTGATGTATTATTCTCCAAGTGTTCTTTACATTCATCAGTATATTATGAAGACTTATTCATGATGATGTATAGGTGTTTGTTCAGATATAAATAATGATGTATAGTTCATTCAACAACAATTTCTTTTTTTCCATTTTATGAATGATGGCTGTTCCCTGTTCTTGAATTATGCAAATAATACTACAGGAAATATTCTTAAACATTTCACTTGGTGTACATATACAAGACCATTTATAGGGCATGTAAGTAGAAATGAAACTGTTAGACTTTAGAGAAGTATATATTCCATAGTACTAGATTATTTTTCTCTCCAATGGTGTTACAAATTTATATGTTTCTTCCATTATGGAAAAGTCTCTTGATTTACCATTATTTTAAGCAGTTATAACTGAAAAAAAAATATTTCTTTAGTCTGATTCCTATAAAATCATATCCAATTGTTATATTTGAATGCAAATTTTAATATTTTCTTCAGTTAAGGTTGGTCAGTTCAGTCACTTAGTCGTGTCAAACTCTTTGTGACCCCATGTGCTGCAGCACACCGGGCCTCCTTGTCCATCACCAATTCCCAGAGTTTGCCTAAACTCATGTCCTTTGAGTCGCTGATGACATCCAACCATCTCATCCCCTGTCGTCCCCTTCTCCTCCTGCCTTCAATCTTTCCCAGCATTAGGGTCTTTTCAAATGAGTCAGTTCTTTGCATATGGTGGCCAAAGTAATGGAGTTTCAGCTTTAACATCACTCCTTCCAATGAATATTCAGGACTGATTTCCTTTAGGATGGACTGGTTGGATCTCCTTGCAGTCCAAGGGACTCTCAGAAGACTTCTCCAACATCACAGCTCAAAAGCATCAATTCTTTGGCGCTCAGCTTTCTTTACAGTCCAAATCTCACATCCATACATGACTACTGGAAAAGCCATAGTCTTGACTAAATGGACATTTGTTGACAAACTAATATCTCTGCTTTTTAATATGCTCTTTAAGTTGGTCATAACTTTTTTTCCAAAGAGTAAGCATCTTTTAATTTCAATGCTGCAGTCACCATCAGCAGTGACTTTGGAGCAAAAAAAAAAAAAAAAAAAACAACTCTGCCACTGTTTCCACTGTTTCCCCTTCTATTTGCCATGAAGTGATGGGATCTGATGCCATGATCTTAGTTTTCTGAATGTTGAGTTTCAAGCCAACTTTTTCACTCTCCTCTCTCACTTTCATCAAGAGGCTCTTTAGTTCTGCTTCACTTTCTGCCATAAGTGTGGTATCATTTGCATATCTGAGGTTATTGATATTTCTTCTGGCAATCTTGATTCCAGCTTGTGCTTCATCCAGCCCAGCATTTCTCATCATGTACTCTGTATATAAGTTATATACATATATATACATACATATACATACATATATACATATATATATATAAGTTATATATATAAGTATATAAGTGAAAAAAATAAGCAGGGTGACAATATACAGCCTTGATATATTCTTTTTTCCTATTTGGAAAAGTCTGTTGTTCTATGTGCCGTTCTAACTGTTGCTTCCTGACCTGCATATAGATTTCTCAAGAGGCAGGTCAGGTGATCTGGTATTCCCATCTCTTTCAAATTTTCTACTGTTTACAGTGATCCATACAGTCAAAGGCTTTGGCATAGTTAATAAAGCAGAAATAGATATTTTTCTGGAACTCTCTTGCTTTTTTGATGATCCAGCAGATGTTGGCAATTTGATTTTTGGTTCCTCTGTCTTTTTTAAATCCAGCTTGAACATCTGGAAATTCATGTTTCACATATTGTCGAAGCCTGGCTTGGAAAATTTTGAGGATTATTTTACTAGAATGTGAGAGGTGTGCAATTGCGTGGTAGTTTGAACATTCTTTGGCGTTGCTTTTCTTTGGGACTGGAAGGAAAACTGACCTTTTCCAGTCCTGTGGCCACTGTTGAATTTTCCAAAACTGCTGGCATATTGAGTGCAACACTTTTCCAGCAACATCTTTTTGTATTTGAAATAGCTCAACTGGAATTCTATCACCTCCACTTACTTTGTAGTTATGATTCCTAAGGCCCAGTTGACTTCACATTCCAGGATGTCTGGCTTTAGGTGAGAGATCACACTATTGTGATTATCTGGGTCTTGAAGATCTTTTTTTGTACAGTTCTTCCGTGTATTCTTGCCACCTCTTCTTAGTATCTTCTGCATCTGTTAGGTCCATACCATTTCTGTCCTTTTTTGAGTCCATCATTTGCACGAAATGTTCCCTTGATATCTCTAAGTTTCTTGAAGAGATCTCTAGTCTTCACCATTCTATTGTTTTCCTCTATTTCTTTGCACTGATCACAGAAGAAGGTTTTCTTACCTCTCCTTGCTATTCTTTAGAACTCTGCATTCAAATAGTTTCATAGGTAATATCAATTTACTCTTTTGAAAAAATTTTATTCACATATTTTGCCTTATTTTGCTTTTGATGTTATACTTTTAATACACATGTGAAGAATCATTTAGTATAATTTTAAATTGCTCATAATATGATTCAAGTACTGCCATATATAAATGGTGAAAAATTATTTCGATTTCTTTACTGTTTTAAACTTTATCTAAATATACTCAGTACAGACGATTTCATTTTAAAGTAAAGCATTTCATTTGTTATTTTATTCAAAGAAAATCTTTTTGTTTCTTTCTCATTAACCTTAATACATTTAAACTTTGTTTATTTGTATCTTGAGAAGTAGCATTTGATTTGTTTTCTCTAAGAGAAAAAAACTTTAGTGTCACTTTATAGGTATTACATTATATATTGATTTGTAAGGCCACCTCTTTCACAACCAATTTTCCATAAATATCTGTACCTGATTTTAGAATAGTGATTAATATCCTTATTATAATTATATATGAATATAATACCTGTTTATTATAATAATTCCCTTGTCTCTATCCCATATATATACTTATTCCACATTTTATAATCAACTCATCTGAATCATTTAAAATAATTTAGAATGATGTGGATTGACATTTATTGAATTTTTAGTAATTATATAAAATTGACATTTTTATACTTTTGGAACTTTTTAAGTGGAAAACGTATTTCTCCCCTTCCACTTGTATTTGTTATACATACATGAGTGACATTTACAAATGCATTTGTGTATAGCTTTGTCTTCTTGTCATTTTCCTCCAGATTATATATCATTTTGTCTGAAATCTTAGTTACTACTGAATACTAAGCTCTTATTTAATGTTCATATTGCATTCATACAGCTTTTGAACTCTTTGTAAAGAATTCTAGAAATTTTTAAATAACTTTTGTATAAGAAGACATGATGTACAGAAATCATTTTTGTACATTAGTGTACAAAATTAACATTACATTAACATTTTTGTATTACCATTTTACACAGGCAGTCTTCACTCATCTTTTTTTTTTTTTTTTTTTTTTTAGTTTTCTGAATGTTGAGCTTTATTTTATTTTTTTTTTTAATTTTTAGTTTTTTATTTTTTAAATTTTAAAATCTTTAATTCTTACATGCATCTTATACTTTGGATTTCATTGATTAATACTTCAGTGCTAAGTATAATTTTTGTGGTTATATTAATAATTGGCATCATTTCCATTACTTTTTTGAATTTATTTGGTGTGCTTATACTTGAATTGTATAATATTTATGCATGACTAGATTAATTGTTTCCAAATACCATTTTATTTGCTATAATAGAATTAGCACCCATGTCATGTGACCCACTGTCACATGACTGGCCCATACGTATTGTATGACTGGGTCTCTCAAAGGGTTTGGCGAGCCCAGAACTACCACCTGAGGTCAACTAACTAGAAACAGACTGTATATTTTTCCATTCATAAGGGCTTTATTTAAATATCTACCTGGATTATCACAGCTGCTTGTTCTTTACATCCTAAAGACACTTTGAGCCCAACACTTAAGAATCTTCTGGACTTGATTTCTGGTCTCAGAAATTGAGTTTTATAGTCTGCCCCCAACATAAATCTTACTTTTTCTTTTCACAAGAATTCCCCTCACTGACTGACTGACTAACTGCTCAAACCATCCAGTAACTATCCTTACCATCAAGTCTAGGTAGAAGATTAATTTAGCACTTTAACCAGAGAAATCTGCCTGAAGTGAAGTAAGAACTAGTTTTTCTAAGCTGTTCAATGGGAAAACAAAAGGAGGGCTTGGCCAAGGGGACCTTAACATTTCCCTCCCCTAAGTAATCTTTATACAAGCTTCTTCCAGACTCTAGGACCTCATTTCCCTTTACTTACAACATTTACTTTAGAAAACTTGTAGTTGCAGATTATATTTATGGCCCTTCAATGTGTGAATATGTTTTAAAGTTTCTTGCCAGTTTCACACTGCAGGATTATTTTCTCAAGGGCATGGAGGGCATCCCTTTGAAATGTAACCGTGAAGAAAGGTTGAGCTTCCCCATTTCCCATACTCTGTGGAAAGGTGGGAGTCTAACTTCTCTGGGTGCTTTGCTCAGAGTTTTAAACCTACTTTCTAGCATGACAGTTTATTTTTCCTTTGGGCAAATCTAATCAGAAAACAAGCTTCCCAGGTGACACTAGTGGTAAAGAGCCTGCATGCCAGTGCAGGAGATATAAGTGATGGGCCTTCTTTCCCTGGATTGGGATGATCCCCTGAAGGAAGGCATGACAATCCACTCCAGTATTATTGCCTGGAGAATCCCACGGACAGAGGAGCCTGGTCGGCTACAGTCCACAGGGTGGCAAAGAGTAGGACACAACTGAAGCACCTTAACACACACACACAAACAGGAAACAAGTGGCCCATGATCTCTTTTTCACCTGGCATTTAAAAATCCTTTTCCTGCCCTTTGTTTTTGTTTTCACAGGGCTGAACTCAGATGGAGTGTACTGGAGATCTCCTTTTGCAATAGCTTTCCTTGTTTCCTTGCTAGACTACAGGAGAGTTGTGAATGCAGGGAGTCCAAATAAATCTTGTCCAAAAGATACCAGTCCTACAGTGATGATCAGATTGTTAACCTCTGAGAATATTTGCTAAGCCTGAGTTTGGACTGCCACAGACAGCAAGAGTCTTTTAGAATAAAAAGAAACCATTAGAGCTTTTAAGATTGAAGTGACTGATATGATATATTAATATTATATTCTCTAAGATACTCAAATACAAGATAATTATTAGACCTGCCAATCACCTCTACAGTTTTCCTCTGAGTTCATGTTGGTGTTGGAATCTGGGGTAGCTACACTGGAAGGTAAAAATAAATTTCACTGTTTAAAGCCCCAAATCTTACAGGATAGAAGAGCCAGTGATAATACAAAATAAATGTTGTCCTCAATATATTGAAACTAACTGAAGGTGTACCACAGTATTGACTCAAACTCCTAATTAGAACAAAGATCTCACTGCAGCTCTCAGACAGATGAAAGGGAGTTATCTCTCTGTTAGAAAATAATATATACACAACATATCCATATGTCTTTTAAAAATAAAATCCAGTAGAAGATTTAAGAAAGATAGAAGACATAAAGAAGTATAATGTGCTCTGACATTAAGAAGAAAAAAACATAACGACACTGTTTTGTTTTGTTTTTTCCTGATATTATTGTGTTCAATAATATTCATTAAAAAAAAATAAGTACAAAACACCAATATATATCACTCATTTAAAAATTTCTTGGGAATTCCTTAGTAGCTCAGTTGGTAAAGAGTCTGCCTGTAGTGCAGGAGACCTTGGTTCAATCCCTGGGTCAGGAAGATCCTCTGGAGAAGGAAATAGAAACCCTCTCCAGTATTCTAGCCTGCAAAATCCCATGGACAGAGAAGCCTGGTGAGCTGAAGTCCATGGGGTCACAAGAGTCAGACATGACTTAGTGACTAAACCACCATAAACATTTCTTAATGCTATATATCTGGCATTCACATATTTTATAGCATCTTACATTCCACCTTTAATGTCTTCAATTTTTAAAGAGATTTTGTTGTATGATTCCTAAGCAAAATGGAAATAAAATAAATATTTTTGGTTAGTATTAATCTGCTTTACAGATTTCCAGTTAAAGTGCTTATCGATAGGTTCATGATTATCATAAATATGTATTTATTTTATTTAATTACCATGGATGGAACAGAAGCATTTGTCCATTCATTAATCATTCACACAATTATGAGATAAAGTAAAAAGAATAAATACCAAAAAAAATATTTTGTGAATTCAGAAAATGTGTTAAAACATTGTTTAATCAGCACATTTGTTTAGCACAATGTTTGTTTCTACTAGTGTGTTTTACAAGTAATCTTAGATTCACTATGAATTTAAGGATAGAGGTCTCATTTAGATTATTTTATCACTACAAAGATTTGGTAATTGGGAGTGTGTATTTCTGATGTTAAGAACCAGAATAGGATGTGTACAGAGTATGTTAATTGTGCATTTTATCTTATAGAACTCCAAACAGTTATCATTTCATTTTAAGAAAAATTAAAATTCAATAGAAAAGAGAGAGTAGAAGAGTCATTCAAGCACATTCTAATTAAAAGGACTTATCAGCGGATTCCATCATGTTAATAAGCATACTGAAAATATACTGAGTTGGGTTTATACACCCACTTATGAAGACATGTAGTTCACACCAGTACTGCAGAAAGGTAGCATCATAAACAGAGCTGAAATGCAACTGATCGTTTTTAATTTACTTGTTCATTATTCTTATGATTAGATTTCTTTCAAGTTCAATTAACAAATATTACTTTTCTTCTCTACATTTTTTGGAAAATTGCCTCATCATTTTATTAACTAGATAATGTTCTCTTCAATACAAATAGATAATGCTCTCTTCAATACAAATTAAAATTAAATGATTTGAAAACTGATATATGTTTTAGATGATTTATTTAATGAAAGAAACGGTAAATTTTTCCTCTTCATTGTCCCCGTAACAAGATTTTCATGTTCTTAAAATTAATTATATTAAAGTATAAACATCTTGTGAACATTAGAAATGTCCTACATGTTTGTTTATCAACTGTTTTCATCATCAAATTTGTCAGAATAAATTTCAATGCATAAATTAATGTAAAGCATCTTTTTAATGGACCCAAGTGACTGACAAGTTTAATGTCTGAACTGACTAGTGCATATCATAATTGTATTCTTATGAAATATTGGATTGAATTGTATCTGCTTGCTTCATCAGCCCACATCACTGAGCAGTAAGCCCAAATTCAAAGAACTGAAAAATCATGCTACTTCTATAAATATTTCATCACTATGTGAAACGTATTTCATCTCATGTGAAACATGAGATTTCTTTCTTTCTTTCTTTTTCTTTCTCTCTCTCTTTCTTTTTTAGCTGCACCCCTTGGTTTGTAGGCTATTAGTTTCCTGGACTGAACCTGGACTCAGTCAAATGAAAGCACAAAATCCCAACCACTGGAACACCAGGGAACTTCCTCAATTTGGAATTTCAAAATAGATTTTTTTTTTCTCATTTTGTACCTTTGAATGAAAGAAAAGTAAATCCAACCCCTTTTTCAAACATAACTTTATCTCTACCTCAAGAATCAGACAGTTCAGTTCAGTTCAGTCGCTCAGTTCTGTCTGACTCTTTGTGACCCCATGAATCGCAGCAGTGAACTCTGGGAGTTGGTGATGGACAGGGAGGCTTGGTGAGCTTCAGTCGTGTCCAACTCTGTGTGACTCCATAGATGGCAGCCCACCAGGCTCGGCCATCCCTGGGATTCTCCAGCTCCATTACCCCTTGCTTATTATGTAAATATCAGCCTGGTCCATTTATTTGAGTTATGGAAATTTTGTATATTCTTAGTAATTTTTTGGTTGATCTTTCAATCAATTTTGAGAGTTTAAAAATCTCCTCTAATTGTGGATATGCTTACATATACTTCCTATTTTGAGTTTTCATTTAGTTTTGAAGCTCTTTTATTGAATATATGCATTTTTAGCATTGTTATATCTTGTTGATGACTTGCAAACTACAAGTGCCACTAAAAATAGACTTTATATCAACATGAATCCACCACAGGTATGGCAACCAATACAATATCGTAAAATAATTAACCTCCAATTAAAATAAATAAATTTATATTAAAAAAAGAAAAAAAAATAGAATCTACTTAATATGATAAAAATGTCCATACTTACTCCTTGGCTTATAAAATCATGGTATTCTTGACAAAGTTTCTGTTTTTTCCCAGAACTCATTAAATTACACCTAGTTTCCTAAATAATTTCTACTACACATCATGCAACATCTTTGTTTTATGAGAGCATTATAGAATGTAACATTTCTAATCTTGAACTTGAATTGGTGCATTTCATATCTATTCATATTCCACTGGCTGAAATTTGGCCATGCCTAACTCTCAAACACATTTTTTCATTGTGATTACAAGTAGAGGGAAACAAAATCCTGTTATAGCTACCAATCTATACCACAGATCTTATGTGCATAAATTAGAAAATAAGATCACAAATTAATTAAATCCGTTTTTATATAAAAAAGAATAAACCAAAATAAATAAAAATTATCTAAATGAAAGCAGAAATCAGTGGAATATCAACTTAAGAAGAATGAGGTTTTCAACAGCGTCCATAATCTTAAAACTTGTAAATGATGAGGTAAAAACACAAAACTCTGGCAATATTAATCAGAAGAAAAGATGGATAAGTAAATTATCTTAGATGTAATAATTATTTGCAGTAAAAATATTTTAAACTTTAAATTATAATTCCTATAAAATAGTTACCTTTATTCAAAGAATTAATAATTATTATAAATCAGTTTATTAGCAAAAGTTACCAACAAAATCTGAGAAGTTCACAAGTGAATCATAATAAATCCTTAAGCTGTAGAAATGACTAAAACTAATACACATTTTACTAAAAAAAACAGATGAGAATACTTTAAAATGAATACAAATTTAATTTAGGAGTGTAGAATATTCAAATGTTTTGACCCAGAGAGATGTTATGGGGAGGGAGGTGGGAGGGGGGTTCATGTTTGGGAACGCATGTAAGAATTAAAGATTTTAAAATTTAAAAAATAAAAAACTAATAAAAACAAATATAAATTGAGAGTACTAACATGGTTGAAAAGTCACCACACCTTTCTTTTCAAACTGTTCACAATTTAGTAGCTGAGACCATTTTTCACTAGAGGTTTTCCTTTCCCTTTTCTAAGTACAGTTGTTGGAATCAGTTTTTCTCTATGGTAGTTAACATTTTAAGTGCTTCCAATAATGAGAGGGATATGGATTATTTTGGTTTTAGATATCCATATTGCTGACCTGGCCATTGTTCTTAATAAAGGTGTGTGTGCTCAGGTTGCTGCTCCATTTCTTAAAATACAGACTGCATAAATATTGCCTCTGTAAAATTTCAGAATTCAAGATTCCTGATTGCTTTTCAATATAATATTTAATATTTCCCTAGATATATGTATGAGAAACTTGTCTTTTTTAATTCAAAATAGGACCAGGGAAGGCAGAATTGGGTTTCATCATTTGTCAAAAATTTCCACTCACAGACAATAGTAAAGAAGTAAGAAAAAAATCTTACCTTCACTTCCTAGCACTGTCACTGTTGAGCCCTTACCAGAGTTTGGTACTTCAGCTCTGTGACTCTTTACTGTTGAATAATTTCTTGTCTTCAATAAGAGAGCTGAAAACCAAATGACCAATATCTGCTTGCTTAGCATCCTCCTCCATTTATTAAACTTTGAGGCTAGTTTATGCATCTGCCTCAGCAAAGTTTCTTAAAGCTGAGAAATATTAAGAAGAAACTGTCTGTGTTTAGTTGGATCTCCAACTGTGCCAGTCTGAGACCCTGCAGGAAACAGAATTCTCCCAAGGACCATTTGGAGAGATATGAAAGAAGGGTAAGGAATATAGTGATGGATGCTGAAGCACTCATGAAATAGTAATGATAGGAAGTCAGAATCACTACAGATCTGAAGAAAAAAGAAGAGGGGATGAAATTACACAAGCCCGACAAATTCTAGAAACTCAAAAGAAAGGTTTCCTAAGGGCAGGACAGCAGTAAAACTCTTCCACCCCAACAGAGGCAGGGTCAGGATCGAACTCAAGTCTCCCGCATTGCAAGCAGATTCTTTACCAGCTGAGCCATGAGGGAAACCCAAGAATACTGGAGTGGGTAGCCTATCCCTTCTCCAGCGGATCTGGCAGACCCAGGAATCAAGCTGGGGGTGCCTGCACTGCAGGTGGACTCTTTACCAACTGAGCTATCAGGGAAGCCCAGGTACTTACACTTGTTCAGGTATTTACACTTGTTTTTGTTTTCCCCTGGAAAATAATGACCCCTTCTGATCATGCAGCTCTCAGCTCAATTATCATTTCTTCATAGATGCCTCAGCTTAAAAAAAAAAAAAAGATCTTATATTTCATGATCCCTCATTTATTTGCTCCATATTGAAACAAGTATTGAAATATTTTTTAATCACTGAATTAGTTGATTTTTGCTCTTGCTGCTGTCGTTTCATTTAGAATATAATTTTAATGAGATAATTTTTTAACATACATGAAGTTCTTCTCTCATTGAACTTGTATAGGAGAAGAAAACAGAAGATACATAGAAAAATAACATGTTTCATACATGATGATTATCAAGAACAAAGATGGGGTTGTTGCTGAGTTGAAATGGGACTAATGGTTTTCATATACAGGCAAGTTGAGCTAGGTGATATTAGGTGAAAGAAAGGAAAGAAGTATGGTCAGTAGGTACACACAGGTGGAAATGAATTGACAAGGATGTAGGAGTTTCTTGATTTCTTTGAAGGGGAGCATATTTTAACGTAATAGAAAAGAGATTAATATATTTGAGGAGGCCAAGAAATAAGGAGAATGTTTACAAAAACAAATGGAAAATTAACAAGGCAAAAACAATTAGAGCATTCTAGGTCATTATAAGAATGTTGGTTTTTACATTCTGTTAGATTTTAAGCCATTCATAAATCTTAATCTTAACTGATCCTGATATTTTTACAGCTGTTTGTCTCTGGGCTAAGAATGATTTAAAGAGTGGCAAGTGTTGACTAGGAAGAACATTTAGGAAGATATTTCAATAATTCTCGTGATAAAAATCTGTCACAAATTCTAGCTGAGCTAATTCAAATCCTAAAAGATGATGCTGTTAAAGTGTTGCACTCAATATGCCAGCAAATTTGGAAACTCTACAGTGGCCACAAAACTGGAAAAGATCAGCTTTCAATCCAATCCCAAAGAAAGGCAACATCAAAGGGTGTTCCAACTATTGCACAGTTGCACTAATCTCAGACACTAGTAAAGTAATGCTTAAAATTCTCCATGATAGACTTCAACAGTATGTGAATTGAGAACTTCAGATGTTTAAGCTGGATTTAGAAAAGGCAGAAGAACCAGAGATCAAATTGCCAACGTCAGTGGATTATAGAAAAAGCAAGAGAATTCCAGAAAAAAACATCTACTTTTGCTTTAAAGTCTTTGACTGTGTGAAGTGAAAGTGAAAGTTGCTCAATTGTGTCTGACTCTTTGCAACCCCATGGACTATCCAGTCCATAGAATTCTCCAGGCCAGAATACTGGAGTGGGTAGCCTGTCCCTTCTCCAGGGGATCTTTGCAACCCAGGGATTGAACCGAGGTCTCCCACATTTCAGGCGGATTGTTTACCAACTGAGCCATGAGAGAAGCTTTTGTGTGTGGATCACACATACAAATTTGAGTGTATAGATCACAACAAACTGTGGAAAATTCTTAAAGAGATGGGAATATCAGATCACCCTACCTGCCTCTGGGGAAATCTGTATGCAGGTCAAGAAGAAATAGTCTGAACCGAAATGGAACAATGAACTGGTTCCAAATTGGGAAAGGAGGACATCAAGGCTGTACATTGTCAACTTGCTTACTTAACTCATATGCAGAGAATGACATGTGAAATGCCAGACTGGATGGAGCATAAGCTGCAATAGAGCTTACACGGAGATATATTAATAACCTTAGATATGCAAATGACACCAGCCATATGGCAGAAAAGGAAGGGGTACAAAAAAACCTCTTGATGAAAATGAAAGAGGAAAATGAAAAAGCTGGCTTAAAACTCAACATTGAAAAAACTAAAATTATGGCATCTGGTCCCATCACTTCATGGCAAATAGATGGGGAAACAATGGAAACAGTGACAGATTTTATTTTCTTGGGCTCCAAAATCACTGCAGATGGAGACTGCAGCCATGCAATTAAAAGACGCTTGTACCTTGGAAGAAAAGCCATTATAAACATAGATGGCATTTTAAAAGCCAGAGACATGATGTTGCTGGCAAAGGTCTACGTAGTCAAAGCTATGGTTTTTCCAGTAGTTTTGTATGGATGTGACAGTTGGACCATAAATAAAGTTGAATGCTGAAGAATTGATGCTTTTGAACTATGCTGCTGGAGAAGACTCTTGAGGGTCCCTTGGACAGCAAGAAGATCAAACCAGTCAATCTTAAAGGAAATCAGTCCTGAATATTCATTAAAAGGACTGATGTTGAAGCTGAAGTTCCAATAATTTGGCCACCTGATGTGAAGAACTGACTCATAAGAAAAAACCTTGATGCTGCAAAAGATTGAAGGCAGAAGAGGATGGCAGAGGATAAGATGGTTGAATGGCACCACTGACTCGATGGACATGAGTTTGAGCACACTCTGGAAGTTGGTGATAGACAGGGAAGCTGCTGTCTTGCAGTCCATGTGGTCGCAAGGAGTTGGACACAACTGAGCGACTAAAATGAACTGAGGAGCAGTGTAGTAACAGTGAAGGTGGCTAGAAGTGCTGACATCCTGAATAAAAGCAACTGCACAGTTTCCTAAAAGATTACAAGTGAATGAGACAAACAGAACAGTACAAATTAAATTATTCCTTTTTTTTCCCCCTCTAGAATTTGGAGAACCACAGAAAAATGGAAATCTACTCCATTTCTCCAAACAGAGAAATTGCAGAACTACAGAAAAATGTAGACCCATTCCATTTATTAAAGTGGGGTAGACAGCCAAGGAGCTTGCTTGCGCATGGAAGAAAGACCAAAGGTTTGGTTTTCGAACGGTATTTAGATATTCTAATTCAGTAGTAGTGTAAGTGGTCTTGAATTTTAGGGTTTATTTCTTGAGTTTATGCAGTAAGTATAAAAGTAGACTTCAAACTGGATTCATTAGCATGGACATGAAATTTAAAGTAATAAAACGTCATGAGATAATTAAAGAGTACGTGAACCCTTTTACACCACTCAAAGAATTAGACATTACAGAGATGATAAAGATTCTTGCATATTAGAATTTGGAATAGTGAAGTTTTTAGGGATAAAATCTAGGGTATGATCATGTGAATGAGTGGATGACATGAATTAAACATGAGATGAAGACAATATTACAAGAAAACATAGCAAGGAACTGAGAAAACAGGTCTTCAGAATCACTGTCTCTATGGATATTAAGTGAAGTGAAGTCGCTCAGTCGTGTCCCACTCCTTGAAATGCCATGAACTGTAGCCTATGAGGTTGCTCCATACATGAAATTTTCCAAGCAAGAGTACTGGAGTGGGTTTCCATTTCCTTCTCTAGGGGATCTTCCCAACCCAGGGATCAAACCTGGGCCTCCTGCATTGCAAGCAAAGGCTTCTACCATCTGAGCCAACAAGGAAGCCCTTTTAAGGAACCGTGGGAGATAATTCTGTAATCTATACTTAAGAGTAATGAAAAGATAACATTGCAAAACAAGATTATCTTCTTTCTAATGTGGCTTATCTTATCTTCTTTCTAATGTTTCTAACGTTTAATAGCCAGTATATGTTCCTTGGGTCTTGTTATTAGGGAGATCATTGGTCAATATGCCTTGTCTCCTTTACTGATGAAAATTTTCATATAATTTTATGCTTTTATACATCATAAAGGACTTCCCTGGTGGCTCAGATGGTAAAGTGTCTGTCTACAATGCAGGAGACCCGGGTTCAATTCCTGGGTTGGGAAGATCCCCTGGAGAAGGAAATGGCAATCCACTCCAGTACTATTGCCTGGGAAATCCCATGGGCAGAGGAGCCTGGTAGGCTACAGTCCATGGGGTGGCAAAGAGTTGGACACGAAAATAGGTATAAATGGAATAAATATTTACAGATACTTTTTACAAAATTTATAAACCCTTGATATGTTTTCTTAGTGAAAAGAAAGTGAAAGTTGCTCAGTTGTGTCTGACTCTTTGCCATCCCATGGACTATACAGCCCATGGAATTTTCCAGGCCAGAATACTGAAGTGAGTAGCCTTTCCCTTCTCCATGGAATCTCCCAACCCAGGGATCAAACCCAGGTCTCCCACATTTCAGGCTGATTCTTTATCAGCTGAACCACAAGGGAAGCCCAGAATACTGGAGTGGGTAGCCTATCCCTTCTTCAGCAGATCTTCCTGACCCAAGAATTGAACCAGGGTCTTCTGCATTGCAGGTGGATTCTTTACCAACTGAACTATCAAGGAAGACTTTAGTATCAATATTAAATGAATAACATTAAATAATATCATATTTTTCTTAAATTTGACTCATCCCTAACCAAAAAGAAATCTCAATCACCAAAAATATCACAGATATACATACTTAAGATATAATATTTTAACAGTAAATGCACAGGTGTAAGCCTTAATGTTTAAAGTAAATATTAAATGATTTTACCAATAACATTGTGTATTATTTACAAATTAATAATATTTTAAAGATCCTACAAAGACTTCTCTGTAGCTCGGATGGTAAAGAATGTGCCTGCAATGAAGAAGACCCAGGTTTGATCCTAGGATTGGGAAGATCCTCTGGAGAAGGGAATGGCAATCCACTCCAATATTCTTGCCTGGAGAATTCCATGGACAGAGGACTCTGGCAGGCTATAGTCTGTGGGGTTGCAAAGAGTCAGACACAACTAGGTGACTACTACTACTGCTACTACTATTATAACTTTAGTGGTTTTACGTGAGAGAGCAAACTCTACACTTGGTTTCAGTTACATAAATATTTGTTGGCACTGATTTCTAATCATATCATAGACTATTTAATATTTTGAAGTAGAAAAAAGAAAGACATAAATATTATGTTCTTTTGACATTAAAAATAGGCAAATGAAACTTCTGAAGAGAAAGATCCAAAAATAAAACTCACATTTAAGCAAGATGGCAATTTTTCAAATAACAAACATCTAAATCTGAATATATTTACATAGATGACAACAAACAAAATCAAACTATAATGGGAAAAAATTAAGGAAATGTTTCTAGTGTCAAAATTGAAAACAAAACTGACAAAATACCATCAAGATTTCCTCTAACATGCAAGGGTGCATCATTCTATTTTGTAGAAACAAATATGGCAAATGGTTGTACAGCTCTACAAATTTACTAAAAACTGCTGAATTGCATCTATCAGATGGGTGAACATTATGGTATGCAAATTACATGCCATAAATATAATGAATAAATTGGTTTGAATATCCATGTGTTATATATATATACATATATGTAAATACACATATGTGTATTTTTACTGTATCTATGTATGTGCATATATGTGTATACATGTATATATATATATATATGTATATAAAAAGCCATCTAACAAGTTGAATGAGTAATCAAAACCATTCAGAATAATCTTAGTGGAAAGATACCAAAGTGAAAAGACACCAATGTAGATAGTCTATTATTATCAGTTAATGGATCTAACAACAACAAAAACACATGTACACAAACGAATTCATCTATATCATTTATAGTCTACCGGTTCTTCATGTAGTATAAAAATAAAATAAATAAAAAATGGTGATTAATTTCAATCACATTTGTTTCTTTGCTATTAAAGCAGAAAAATATAAAGTTCAGGAAGAAATCGTAGGATGGGAGTGAGAATCATTTCATTTTAACTTTGAAATATGGAGAAATTCCTTCCAGGTAATTATGGTACAGATTATTTTAAAAGTAATGAGACTTCAAACAACAGGAAAGACTTCCCCTAGTGGTCCAGTGGCTAAGAATCTGCCTGCCAATGCAGGAAATACAGGTTCAGTCCCTGCTCCAGGAAGATCCAACATAACATGGGGCAACTAAGCCCACCCACCACAGCAACTGAAGCCCTCATGTCTTAGAGCCTATTCTCTGCAACAAGATAAATCACTGCAATGAGAGGCCCACAAGTTGCGACTAGAGAGTAGCTCCCCTCACTGCAACTGAAGAAAGTCTGTACACAACAAAAAAGATCCATGGCAGCCATAAATAAATTAATAATTTTTTAAACATAAGAAATAAAAGATTCCATGTAGAACATCTTATTCCATTTTGCTTACACTATGTCTCACATGGAATTTATATTTATTTTTCCTAGTGGTTTATACTAAAAATATTGAAATCATTTTTTTAATTTAAATTTTTATTTTTACTTGAAATCATTTTAAACCTACAAACATTTCTCAAGTGTGTATACTTCTAGAAAAAGCAGGTGTTTCTTGAAAATAATAAAGCCAACATTTAGAGTCCTTCAGTTTCATGCGCCACCTCCCAATTTCTGAAAATAAGATACTCGCCTCATACTTGGTGTCATGATTTCATAGAGTACTTAAGATTAATAACACCTATGTAAAAATCTAATACCCTAATTCAATAAAGAACATATAAGAAAAAAGTATAGTATAATCTTTTCATTTGGCAAAAATTGTAAAAATATCCATGAAATTAACAGTAAGCTAACAATAAAAATAACAAAATTTTAATGAAATGACTGTGATAAAGGATGTCACAGGAAAGGCTGAGCTGATGCTCTATTCTCACTTTAGGGAAAGAAATTACTAAATCACTGAAATATAAAGAATCAAGTAAAAGAGGCAAAGATAAAGGCAAAAAACAAAATTAAGAGGTGTCTGGCAGATAATTAAAATGTTTATATTTAAGGTTTGAAGTATTTTTTAAATATTTTCAGCTTTTTAAAAATGTAATTCATATCATTTATGTTCTAATTTTCAATAATTTTCTGTTTCATCTAATTAAATAGTCATGATTTTGCTTTTTAAAAAGTGGTTCCACAAATAGCTTGCCTGCAAAATCCTTGATTTTGTGTTGACTCCTTCCAACATCTCTTTAAAATATTTTACAGTTTCTTCTATTTGACTCACTGATTCATCACTTGCCCCAGTTCTTCCTTCCATATTCCCTCTTTCACACTGCTTCCAAAATAGTTTTCCAATGTAAAAATCTGATCACAAGAGTTCATGACTCAACCATTTTTTTTACATGTAAATTTCAAACTATTGAGTAAAATGTGGCCCTTTCATCATGACGTACTGGTTAAGGTTTTTGGCCCATCTTTTAGTCAGGTTGTTTGTTTTCATATTGAATTTTAATGGCATTGAAACATGATAGTATTATCATGTAAGAAACGAATTGCTAGTCTAGGTTTGATACAGGATACAGGATGCTTGGAGCTGGTGCACTGGGATGACCCAGAGAGATGATATGGGGAGGGTTGTGGGAGGGGGTTTCAAGGTTGGGAACTCATGTACACCTGTGCTGGATTCATGTCAATGTATGGCAAAACCAATACAGTATTGTAAAGTAAAAAAATAAAATTATAAATTTTCAAAAAAAAAGTTATTTGAAGTTTTTGAATTATAGATCTTTATCAGTAACATGTTTTGAAAATAGTTTGTCCCAGTATGTGACTTGTATACTCATTCTCTTGACATTATATTTCACAGTTCAGAGGGTTGTTGTTGCTGTTGTTAACTTTAATAAAGTACAATGTGTGTGTGTGCTTAGTCACTCAGTGTATCCAACTCTACAATTTACCAGTTACTTTTTTTGAGAGGTTTTGTTTTTGTTTTATCTATAAAGGCATCATATCCAAGGTCATCTATGTTTTCTCCTATGTTTTCTTCTCCAAAGTTATCTTCTCTGAGTTTTATAGTCCTGTGTTTTACATTTAGGTTGCTAATGCATTTTGAGTTAGTATTTGTGAAGAGTGAAAGACCTCTGTCTAGATTCATATTTTTGCATGTGAATGTCCAATTGTCCATTGATTTGCATTTTAAGGATGAACAATTTCAATATTCCCATATATTTCGTTTATTTTATCAGTGTATTCCACAGTGTGCACTTTTTTCTTGTGAAGAATGATGTTATCTTTATACTATTCATCCGTGTCAATATTCAAATAGTAAATATAAAAATAGATCAAGACAAATACCAGAATATGAGAATATAAAAATTGGATGAAACTTTTCATCCCTGAAAAAAAGTACATTTTTAAAGAAGCTAATAGTAAATATTTGAGTTCTCTTTCTACGGCTAGTGCATTGGTAAAAGTTGTAGTGAAAATTGTCAAATGACTTTCATTTTCTCTTTCTTGTTAAAAGCTTTCTGTGTGGAAAGTTGTCCTACACTGTGTCAAAAGAATAAGCTGTCAGATTGCTAATGTTTAATACATTGTGAGAACAACTGCCATGTACTATACAAATTGACCTTTTCAGGACTCCAGATTTGATTGGATGGACATTTCTCTCCTATTTAAAAACTCAAACCCCTGCTGGAAAGAGCTAGAATGACCATCTGTTGAAATTCAGAATACTAAAAAGGTTAAAGTACACAACCAAGTGCCTTATAAAATATTTCATAATTAAAAATTTCCACTTTATTTCGTGTCATGAATAATGAGAAACTGAAATGGTGATATGAATTCAGTTTTCATTATTTAGAAAATAAAATGTAAAGTAAGAATGCAGTACTATTAGCTGTTATATTGAAGGTCTTAAAAAAGGTATTTTAGTTTTGCTGAGGTATCAGGGATTAGTCTAAAACACAGTCACCTTAGCACAAATGGATGTTTCATTTTAGTTCAAAATGTCATTTAAGGATAATAATAAAAAGTGTTAATGTTTGCAGTGCCTTAAATCCTAAAGGTTTAAGTCATCTACTCATCAATGTTGGCATGTATACTTATTATCTAATTTATAATATCTCAGACATTTACAGTAGGATAAATTAAAGCACAACAGCTGGAATAGCGGAAATCACAAATAATTAGATGTATCTTTTAAATGCTAAGATTGATTTTTTTTTTTTTAGGAACTATGTTTTAGTTTGGGCTGCCTTAACAAAGGATCATAGACCTGGTGGTTTATAAACAACAGAGGCTGGAAGATCCCAGATAAGCATGAGAGCACCATTAGGCTCTGGAGAAAGCCCTCTTTGAGCTCCCTTCCATGTTGACAACATATCTTTGCTTCTTCACATGTCAGAAAGACATGAGACTGCTCAGTGTCCTCTTCTTTCAAAGGCACTAATATCATTCATAACAGCTCCACTTTATAATCTAATTACCTCCCAAAGACTCTCCCTCTTAATACTCCTAATACCATCACAATGGGTATTAGATTTCAATATAAATGTTAGGGAATAGATATTCTGTCCAAATCAACTTATATAATCTAGTATATGATGCAAATATGATTTCTGTATACAATAATTACAACTGTATGTATTTAACAGGACTATGATTAGTATAGTTTATTGATAGAACTTGAAGACTAATTTATTTCCATTAAATAAGTACAATTAAAATAAATGTTCAATAATTTGGTAATGACAAATGTTATTTGCTGAAAAATACAGAAAACTAAGCTATACTGATGTATATTTTGTTTAGCAAAAATTGAAAAGTTTTAGAAATATTTACTTTAATTAAAATGGCATTCAATTAATTATGAATTGAAGTTATTGAAATTATTCTTACAGAGTCATGCTGAATTGTTTTACCTCACCCAATATAAATCATAATTTAATTAAATATTTATTTAAATTTCAATTTTTGATATTAAAGATAAGACTTAATACAGAAAAGATAGACTTTTAAACAAAAACTCTTTATGAAACAAATAAATCTGCTAACTTAAGTATTTATATAAATATAGTTTATTAGACTTATTAGAGATATAGATGGAAAGAAAGATTCCAGGAAGCAAAATTGATGCATGAAAGCCTAAAGTGTGTGTGTGTGTGTGTGTGTATATATATATATATATATATATATATATTTATTTATTTATTTATTTAGCTATAAAGAAATACATGTAAATCAGGCTTCAAACTGCTCAAATACATTGTATCAAATTAAGTATTATAGTTCTTACTCTCTGACATAACTGTAAACATAATTTGCATGGTTCCTAAGAGAAGGTAATAAAAGATTCATTAATTAACTGAGATGAAATGGATTTTATGCTTTTATATCTTTTAGCTCATGATGGTAAAATCTCTGAAAGTCCGTTCACCTATAACAGTTTCATCCTATATGATATTAAACAAACATGAATAGTATTTCTACTGCTATTTCAAATAGGTAGAAAGGCTGTATAAGATACACATTACTATATTAAAATATATAATGAGAATAAATAAGGAAAGAGAAACTGCACTTGATAGAAAAAAAAGAATAAGTACTTAAAACTTAAGATACATTGGCACTGAAGTGGGTGGTAACTAATTAAACAGAAAAGTACATGTTGCAAACTAAAGTGTGGTTTAATGCTAAAATGGGAACAGGAAAGAAATGTGTTCTTAAGAAAGCAAAAAGGAGAAACTGAAAGTGAGCTATTGTGTAAAATGGAGACAACAGAAAAGCTTAGTGGAAGGAAGGGAAGGAAGGATGGAGAAAGGAAGAACTAAAGAATAAAAATCTCTTTCATCTGGTCCAGGCAAAAGAGAGGTAACGACTCTCCCCATGGCTTTGGCCATGACCTGCCTGAGCTGAAGTACAAATACACACCTGGATTTCATGTAATATTTAGTCTTACTAGATCTTTGTGCCATCTGAGAGATTATATTGTGCTTAGTTGTTCAGTCATCTCTGACTCTTTGCAACCCCATAGATGGTAGCACCAGGTTCCTTTGTCTATGCTCCCTTGTGTATGGGTCTCCAGGCAAGAATACAGGAGTGAGTTGCCATGCCCTCCTCCAGGGGATCATTCCTTCCAAGGGATCAAACCCAGGTCTCCCACATTGCAAAATACATTAATAATGAAAAGACTAGAAAAAGAGCAGCATTTAAATATATTTTTAAGATGTTCACCATTAAAGAAAAACGTGATCTGTTTGGGAATAATCAAACAAAACTAGACAGATTTTAGTGACTAAAAACATTAAACACAGTTCAACAATTTTAAGATCAAACAGAATATAGAATACTTACAAATATACAATGGTTATACTCACAAAAACCATAGTTTCCTCTTGTCATGTACATTAGAAACCAGAAAAAAATAAGTAAAATATTTAAGGTGCTTAGATCAATGAATTGATATAGAAGTTAGTAGGTTAATGATATTTTTAATCTTGCTCCTTCTTCAGTAACCCCAGGAGAGCTCCTTTAAGGCAATAACACCCATTCATGACAGAAAATATGAATTGAAAATATATGCTTAAATTAATCTTAATAATAAGAAAAGTTAAACATTCATCATTTATTTTTAGTGTATATATGTTTCCAAATAAAACAACATCAAATTTCATATATGTATTCATAATTAAATGTTAGAATTGCTGCAATAGCATTTTAAATATTTACTGAATCAATTAATTTATAAACATATATATACACGAGTATATAAATATATCATATTTGCAATTAAGTTTATCTTAATTCTGTTACTTGTTAGAAATGTCTGGTCATTAATGCCAACAAGAGTTAAAAACATAACTAGAGATTTTTCACGAACCAGATAATCATGATGATGTGATCACTCATCTAGAGCCAGACATCCTGCAATGTGAAGTCAAGTGGGCCTTAGAAAGCATCACTACGAACAAAGCTAGTGGAGGTGATGGAATTCCAGTTGAGCTATTTCAAATCCTGAAAGATGATGCTGTGAAAGTGCTGTGCTCAATATGCCAACAAATTTGGAAAACTCAGCAGTGGCCACAGGACTGGAAAACGTCAGTTTTCATTCCAATCCCAAAGAAAGGCAATGCCAAAGAATGCTCAAACTACTGCACAATTGCACTCATCTCATATGCTAGTAAAGTAATGCTCAATATTCTCCAAGCCAGGCTTCAGCAATACGTGAACTGTGAACTTCCTGATGTTCAAGCTGGTTTTAGAAAAGGCAGAGGAACCAGAGATCAAACTGCAAACATCTGCTGGATCATGGAAAAAGCAAGAGAGTTCCAGAAAAACATCTATTTCTGCTTTATTGACTATGCCAAAGCCTTTGACTTTGTGGATCACAATAAACTGTGGAAAATTCTGAAAGAGATGGGAATACCAGACCATCTTACCTGCCTCTTGAGAAATCTGTATGCAGGTCAGGAAGCAACAATGAGAACTGGACATGGAACAACAGACTGGTTCCAAATAGGAAAAAGAGTACGTCAAGGCTGCATATTGTCACTCTGCTTATTTAACTTATATGCAGAGTACATCATGAGAGACCCTGGACTGGAAGAAACACAAGCTGGAATCAAGATTGTTGGGAGAAATATCAATAACCTCAGATATACAGATGACACCACCCTTATGGCAGAAAGTGAAGAGGAACTCAAAAGCCTCTTGATGAAAGTGAAAGAGGAGAATGAAAAAGTTGGCTTAAAGCTCAACATTCAGAAAACGAAGATCATGGCATCCGGTCCCATCACTTCATGGGAAATAGAAGGGGAAACAGTGGAAACAGTGTCAGACTTTATTTTGGGGGGCTCCAAAATCACTGCAGATGGTGACTGCAGCCATGAAATTAAGAGACACTTACTCCTTGGAAGAAAAATTATGACCAACCTAGATAGCATGTTCAAAAGCAGGGACATTACTTTGCCGACTAAGGTCCGTCTAGTCAAGGCTATGGTTTTTCCTGTGGTCATGTATGGATGTGAGAGTTGGACTGTGAATAAGGCTGAGCACCGAAGAATTGATGCTTTTGACCTGTGGTTTTGGAGAAGACTCTTGAGAGTCCCTTGGACTGCAAGGAGATCCAACCAGTCCATTCTGAAGAAGATCAACCCTGGGATTTCTTTGGAGGGAATGATGCTGAAGCTAAAACTCCAGTACTTTGGCCACCTCATGCGAAGAGTTGACTCATTGAAAAAGACTCTGATGCTGGGAGGGATTAAGGGCAGTAGGAGAAAGGGATGACCAAGGAGGAGATGGCTGGATGGCATCACGGACTCGATGGACAGGAGTCTGAGTGAACTCTGGGAGATGGTGATGAACAGGGATGCCTGGCGTGCTGCGGTTAATGGGGTTGCAAAGAGTCGGACACGACTGAGCGACTGAACTGAACTGAAGAGATTCTTCTCAAATACAATACTATAAAAATGTTAACAAAGATTTTCAACTCACACAATGGCAACTTAAAATTTTAACTTATATGAGAGCAAGAAATACACATAGCCATGAACTTAACTCCTATAAACAGGAAATTCAGGAGTAAAATATACTTGATGAAATCCATTGAAAATCTTTGGTGACACAGAGTATGAAAATAGTTATTTTTACCTTGAAAATGGTATAATATTGTGGTCTGAGATTACTCTAAACCTGAAAAAAATCATATAAACAAATTGATGTTAAACATTTTGAATTAATAATTATAATAAATAACATTAGAAAATACTCTGATTAATAATTGATTTAATTAATTAATGGAAAGATTTTGGCACCTGTTGTACATTGTCAATAGTTAGGAAATAGGCATTACTAATGCCACATAGATAGTTCAGGAAGAAGTGATCATTAATAAAATGGGTCAGAGCAAGAAGTTCCACCTGTGCCTGGCATCAACTCACAAAAGGGTACTGGAGAGTCTCTTCATTAATTTGCTGTTTGTGTTTTCTTTTGCAGCTTCACCTTAACCTCTGGACTTATTTTTATTCAGTCTGAAAATCTTTAACATGTCTTTAAGTACAGGTTCAGTGTTAAGTTCTCTCCTTCAATTGTCTGACAAATTTTATTTTCATTTTTCCTCTTAACACTTTAAAATATTTAATGCAACACTTTTTTTTTCACATAACTTTGAATACAAAATTAGCTGTAAGTCTCCCCCTCCTTCAGTTCAGTTCAGTTCAGTCAATCAGTCGTGTCCAACTCTTTGTGACACCATGGACTGCAGCACACCAGGCTTCCCTGTCCATCACCAACTCCCAGAGTTGCTCAAACTCAAGTCGATCGAGTCAGTGATACCATCCAATCATCTTATCATATGTCGTCCCCTTCTCGTCCTGCCCTCAATCTTTCCCAGCATTAGGGTCTCTTCAAATAAGTAGTTCTTCCCTCAGGTGACCAAAGGATTGGAGCATCAACTTACCAAAGTATTAGAGCATCAGCTTCAGCATCAGTTCTTCCAGTCAATCCTAAGGGAAATCAGTCCTGACTGGTTGGATCTCCTTCTAGTCCAAGTGACTCTCAAGAGTCTTCTCCTACACCACATTTCAAAAGCATCAGTTCTTAAGTGTTTGGCTTTCTTTATACTCCAACTCTCACATCCATACATGACTACTGGAAAAATCATAGTCTTGACTAGATGGACCTTTGTTGGCAAAGTACTGTCTATGCTTTTTAATGTGCTGTCTAGGTTGCTCATAACTTTCCTTCCAAGGAGTAAGTATCTTTTAATTTCATGGTTTCAGTCACCATCTCCAGTGATTTTGGAGCCCCCAAAAATAGTCTGACATTGTTTCCACTGTTTTCCCATCTATTTCCCATGAAGTGATGGGACAGGATGCCATGATCTAAGTTTTCTGAATGTTGAGCTTTAAGCCAACTTTTTCACTCTCCTCTTTCATGTTCATCAAGAGGCTCTTTATTTCTTCTTCACTCTCTGGTGTAAGGGTGGTGTCATCTGCAAATCTGAAGTTACTGATATTTCTCCTGGCAATCTTGATTCCAGCTTATGCTTCATCCAGCCTGGCATTTTGCATGATGTACTCTGCATACAATTTAAATAAGCAGGGTGACAATATACAGCCTTGACATACTCCTTTTCCTATTTGGAACCAGTTTGTTGTTCCATGTCCAGTTTTAACTGTTACTTCCTGACTTGCCTACAGGTTTCTTAAGAGGCATGTCAGGTGGTCTGGTATTCCCATCTCTTTCAATTTTCCACAGTTTACTGTGATCCACATAGTCAAATCCTTGACATAGTCAATAAAGCAGAAATCAATGTTTTTCTGGAACTCTCTTGCTTTTTTGATGATCCAGAGGATGTTGGCAATTTGATCTCTGGTTCCTCTGCCTTTTCTAAATCCAGCTTGAACATCTGGAATTTCATGGTTCACGTATTGCTGAAGCCTGGCTTGGAGAATTTTGAGCATTACTTTACTAGCATGTGAGATGAGCGCAACTGTATGGTAGTTTGCACATTCTTTGCCATTGCCTTTCTTTAAGATCAGAATGAAAACTGATCTTTCCAGTCCTGTGGCCACTTGCATTTTCCAAATTGGCTGGCATATTGAGTACAGCACTTCAAGAGCATCAACTTTTAGGATTTGAAATAGCTCAACTGGATTTCTATCACCTCTACTAGCTTTGTTTATAGTGATGCTTCCTAAGGCTCACTTGACTTTGTATTCCAGGGTATCTGGATCTAAGTTTCACTCCCTTTAAATGTCTGTTTTCATCCCTACCCAGAACTCCATTTGGGATTTTCTTAGAGTTTCCATCTAGTTTGGAAACATATCAATTTGCCACTAATTCTCATTTTTCCCCCTCTTTCTTTATGTGGGAAATCACTTAAGGTTAAATGCTTCAATAATGTCCTGATTGCCCCTGAGTAACTACTGTATTTTTTCAAAATTGTTTTCTCTTTGCTTCAGCATGGAAAATTTGTTGTAATATTTGGACATGTGAAGTTTGTGCTGAACATTAACATGAACTTTGGATAGTAAAAATTTTCAACTGAAATCTAAGGCTGCCCTTGTGGCTCAGCTGGTAAAGAATCTTCCTGCAATGCAGGATACCTGGGTTTGATCCCTGGGTTGGGAAGTTCCCCTGGAGAAGGGAAAGGCTACCCAAGGTCACAATGAGTCAGACACAATTGAGTGACTTTCACTTTCACTTATCTTCAAGGCTACATACAGACATTTTATTGTGATCTGAATTTAGATGGTTTTCAAAATCTGGTAGTGAATGATCACCAAGGAAATGAGTAAAAAAGAGAAAAGAAGAGTTAAATAATGAGTCCTGCTGCTGCTGTAGCTGCTAAGTTGCTTTGGTCGTGTCCGACTCTGTGGGACCCCATGGACTGCAGCCCACCAGGCTCCCCTGTCCCTGGGATTTTCCAGGCAAGAACACTGGAGTGGGTTGCCATTTCCTTCTCCAATGCATGAAAGTGAAAAGTGAAAGTGAAGTTGTGTCCAACTCTTAGAGACCCCATGGACTAGAACACTCCAAAAATAGGAGATTGGAAAATCTAGAGGAAGCAGCAGAGGAGATAATAAGGATCAGTCACTGCATAGGAGGAGAATTAAGAGTCTGTGGTGGTATTCTGGAAGCCAATGCTAGGAGAGTGTTTCCAAGAGAAAATAGTAATCATCTGAGTCAATGCATAAAGTGAATACTCAGAATATACTTTGGACTGACACAGTTAGAAAATTTTAAATATATAAAAGCAGATATAATGGAGTGTTGGGAATGAAGTTCATAATGGCTATTAGAAAGAATTAAAAATAAGAAACTGAGTCTACAATCCCACTGACAGTGTTTTCATTAATCTCATTTTTTAGTGGTAATTTATAAAGTAATTCATATGGTTCAATTGTTATGTTTCTAATAATCTCTCCTCTGCACATCACAGGTAAATGCAAATACTAGCAATAGATTCTGTATCAGACCAATTATACTGCTTAAGTAACAGAGCTGTCCTACTTACTCTTAAAATGGCAAGTACACAATTCAACGTTTTGTCTCATGCTAGCCCATGTTTCATATTTTCCTGTGTATACATAAAATGTGGCATACTATCTCTAAATATAACAAGTTTAAGTAAGATAACTACCACCCTGGATTTAAAAATCTTAAAGAGCACTTGAAAGCATAATAATAAAGTGTAGGTCATGCTTCAGAGAATGAAAATATTTGAATAACTGACATTTTTTTTAAGTGCTTGGAAACTTTTAACTAAGTCCCTGAAATTCCATAATAATTACACCTGCAATTGGATAGATTATTGCAGCTTTAATGGACACTAATTTTAATAGGTTGTAGGGTTCTGATCCCAAATAATTTGGTTGGGTCCTAGATATCAGACTTGGAAACAGTTAATGAGAAAATCCAAATGATTTGCTCTAATCAGCTGTGACATGCATGGGAATATATCCACTCTTCTGAGCATTAAGATTATGATCATGTCAAATAAATGGACTATGCTTGAATAACTGGAGCCAATTCAATGTGTTCTATGCCTATTCAAAATCTGTAAGATAGCTTAGAGTAAACTGTCATTTTAAGATCTGTTTCTAATTCCACAACAAGTAATTTTAAAGAAATGTCTTTTAGTTATCTACTAAGCAGCAAGTGGTATGATCTGTTTCCAGAGGAATTGCACCAGGAGTGTTTTTAAAATTGAGAAAATAATTATCTGGGACATGAAAACCTTTTTTTTTTTTTTTAGCAATTGTATGGTTGAACAAAACAAGCTTATGTAATTGTTATTACCATACAGAAAACATATATAAAGTATATTTAATAGTTTTGTCTAGCATATTATGTTAAAAAGTGTTACATCTCACTTGTATCACCACATTTTCAAAATGATGACATTGTCCATTCAGTATATTACCAGTTGAATTGTTAGTTACCATTTCATATATATCTTACAGTATATAAAAGAAGTATCATAGTTTTACATATGTTATGAACAAGTTCAGATTTTTGTGTTAAGTTTTTATTGTTTCTCAAAGGATTTTCTTCCAAGTTATATGTTTGCCAATCTTACATAAATGTTCCTTGCTTTAATATCCTCAAGGGACCTGTTTCATCTCCTTTGTGTACTAAGTCACGTATCATTGTGTAACTGTATTTAAAAATAATTTTGTTTTATGGTTATTATAAGCCACAGCAGTGGCTGTGACAGCGCAGGAATGGCTGAGAGGAGCTACCCCACTCCCAAGGTAAGGAGCACCGGCTGAGCTTTGTTGGAGCAACTGTGAAGAGATACCCCACATCCAAGGTAAGGGAAACCCAAGTAAGACATAGGCAGTGAGAGAAGGCATCAGAGGGCAGGCACACTGAAACCACAATCAGACAACTAGCCAATCTGATCACACGGAACACAGCCTTGATAACTCAATGAAACTAAATCATGCCATTTGGGACCAGCCAGACTTTATTTTTTTTTGGCTCAAAAATCACTGCAGATGGTGATTGCAGCCATGAAATTAAAAGACGCTTACTGTTTGGAAGAAAAGTTATGACCAACCTAGATAACATATTCAAAAGCAGAGACATTACTTTGCCGACTAAGGTCCATCTAGCCAAGGCTATGGTTTTTCCAGTAGTCATGTAAGGATGTGAGAGTTGGACTGTGAAGAAGGCTGAGCACCGAAGAATTGATGCTTTTGAACTGTGGTGTTGGAGGAGACTCTTGAGAGTCCCTTGGACTGCAAGGAGATCCAACCAGTCCATTTTGAAGGAGATCAACCAGGGTATTTCTTTGGAAGGAATGATGCTAAAACTGAAACTCCAGTACTTTGGCCACCTCATATGAAGAGTTGACTCATTGGAAAAGACTCTGATGCTTGGAGGGATTGGGGGCAGGAGAAGAAAGGGATGACAGAGGATGAGATGGCTGGATGGCATCACGGACTTGATGAATGCGAGTCTGTGTGAACTCCGGGAGTTGGTGATGGACAGGGAGGCCTGGCGTGCTGCAATTCTTGGGGTTGCAAAGAGTTGGACACGACTGAGTGACTGGACTGAATGACTGAACTGAACTGAAGACAGACAGGTCATGGTGGAGAGGTCTGACAGAATGAGGTCCACTGCAGAAGGGAACAGAAAACCACTTCAGTATTCTTGCTTTGAGAACCTCATGAACAGTATAAAAAGACAAAAGGATAGGACACTGAAAGATGAACTCCCCAGGTCGGTAGGTGCCTAACATGCTACTGGAGATCAGTGGAGAAACAACTCCAGAAAGAATGAATGGATGGAGTCAAAGCAAAAACAACACCTGGTTGTGAATGGGACTGGTGATGGAAGCAGAGTTCAATGCTGTAAAGAGCAATATTGCATAGGAACCAGGAATGTTAGGTCCATGAATCAAGCCACATTGGAAGTGGGCAAACAGGAGATGCAAAGAGTGAACATGAACATTCTAGGAATCATAGAGCTAAAATGGACTGGGATGGGTGAATTTAACTCAGATGATGACTATATCTACTACTGAGGGAAGGAATCCCAAAAAGAAATGGAGTAGCCATCATAGTCCATTCTCCAAAATGCAGTTCTTCGATGCAATCTCAAAAACGACAGAATAATATCTGATCGTTTCCAAGGCAAACCATTAAATATCATGGTAATCCAAGTCTATGCCCAACCAGTAATGAAGAAGCTGAAGTTGAATGGTTCTATGATGACCTATAAAACTTTCTAGAACTAACACCCCAAAAAAGATGCCATTTTCATTATAAGGGACTGGAATGCAAAAACATCTGGAATAACAAGAAACACCTGGAATAACAGGTGAATTTGGCCTTGGACTACAGAATGAAGCAGGGAAAAGGATAACAGAGTTTTGCCTAGGGAACACACTGGTAATAGCAAACACCCTCTTCCAACAATACAAGAGAAGACTCTACACATGGACATGACCAGATGGTCGACATCAAAATCAGATTGATTATATTATTTGCAGTCAAAATGGAGAAGCTCTATACAGTCAGCAAAAACAAGACCAGGAGCTGACTGTGATTTAGATCATGAACCCCTTATGGCCAGATTCAGGCTTAAATTGAAGAAAGTAGGGAAAACCACTAGACCATTCAGGTATGATCTAAATACAATCTTTTATGACTAAAGAGTGAAAGTGAGAAATAGATTCAAGGGACTAGATCTCATAGACAGAGTGCCTGATGAACTATGGATGGAGGTTTGTGACACTGAACAGGAATTAAGACCATCCCCAAGAAAAAGAAATGCAAAAAAGCAAAATGGCTGTCTGAGGAGGACTTACAAATAGCTGTGAAAAGAAGATAAGTGAAAAAGGAGAAAAGGAAAGATATACTCATTTGAATGCAGAGTTCCAAAGACTAGCAAGGAGAGATAAGAAAGCCTTCCTCAGCAATCAATGCAAAGAAATAGAGGAAGACAATAGAATGGGAAAGACTAGTGATCTCTTCAAGAAAATAGAAATAACAAGGGAATATTTCATGCAAAGATGGGCTCAATAAAGGGAAGAAATGGTATGGACTTAACGGAATCAGAAGATATTAAAAAGAGGTGGCAAGAGCACAGAAGAACTGTACAAAAAAATCTTCAGGACGAAGATAATCATGATGGTGTGATCACTCACACTCATCTAGAGCCAGACATCCTGAAATGTGAAGTCAATTGGTCCTTAGGAAGCATCACTACGAACAAAGCTAGTGGAGGTGATGGAATACCAGTTGAGGTATTTCAAATCCTGAAAGATGATGCTGTGAAAGTCCTGCATTCAATATGTCAGCAAATTTGGAAAACTAAGCAGTGGCCGCAGGACTGGAAAAGGTTAGTTTCCATTTCATTCCCAAAGAAAGGCAATGCCAAAGAATGCTTAAACTACCACACAATTGCACTCATCTTGCAAACTACTAAAATAATTCTCAAAATTCTACAAGCATCAGCAGTGAGTGAACCATGAACTTCCAGATGTACAAGGTAGTTTTAGAAAAGGCATAGGAACCAGAGATCAAGTTGCCAACATCCGCTGCATCATCAAAAAATCAAGAGAGTTCCAGAAAAACATCTACTTCTGCTTTATTGAGTTTGCCAAAGCCTTTGACTGTGTGGATCACAATAAACTGTGGAAAATTCTGAAAGAGATGGGAATACTAGATCACCTGACCTGCCTCTTGAGAAATCTGTATGCAGGTAAGGATAACAGTTAAAACTGGATATGGAACAACAAACTGGTTCCAAATAGGAAAAAGAGTACATTAAGGCTGTATATTGTCACCCAGCTTATTTAACTTATATGCAGAACACATCATGAGAAACACTGGGCTGGAAGAAGCACAAGCTGGAATCAAGATTGCCGGGAGAACTATCAATAACCTCAGATATGCAGATGACACCACCCTTATGGCAGAAAGTGAAGAAGAGCTAAAGGGTCTCTTGATGAAAGTGAAAGAGGAGAGTGAAAAAGTTGGCTTAAAGCTGAACATTCAGAACGCTAAGATTATGGCATCCAGTCCCATCACTTCATGGCAAATCTATAGGGAAACAGTGGAAACAGTGTCAGACTTTATTTGGGGGCTCCAAAATCACTGCAGATGGTGATTGCAGCCATGAAATTAAAAGATGCTTACTCCTTGGAAGGAAAGTTATGACCAACCTCGACAGCATATTAAAAAGCAGAGACATTACTTTGTCAACAAAGATCCAACTAGTCAAGGTTATGGTTTTTCCTGTGGTCATGTATGGATGTGAGAGTCGGACTGTGAAGAAAGCTGAGCATTGAAGAATTTATGCTTTTGAACTGTGGTGTTGGAGACAACTCTTGAGAGTCCTTTGGACTGCAGTAGATCCAGCCACTCCATCCTAAAGAGATCAGTCCTGGATGTTCATTGGAAGGACTGATGTTGAAGCTGAAATTCCAATTTTTTGGCCACCTGATGTGAAGAGCTGACTCATTTGAAAAGACCCTGATGCTGGGATAGATTGAGGGCAGGAGGAAAAGGGGACGACAGAGGATGAGATGGTTGGATGGCATCACTGACTCAATGGACATGGGTTTGGGTGAACTCCAGGAGCAGACTTGACTGAGCAACTGAACTGAACTGAACTGATTGTCATTATTGTCTAACTGGACCTTACCTAGATTTCTTTAACTTCTACTTGCTTGATATGCATGTTTTTCATTTTATTTTAGCAATCAATGTCCTGATATTTATGCTGAATGTCACTTTAAACATTTGACTAAATATTTTTATTTTATGAAGTTTGAGACTATAATTTTGTACTAGAGCATTAAGTCTATCTGCCTTTATTGTGATTTTTTTTCTGAACTTGGATTATTTTCTACCCTCTTATTTTGTAGTTTGTATTTTCATTCAAAAATACTGAAAGACTGTAGTATTCTAAGCTCATGTATAATTCAGTAAAGAAGTTCACTAGAGGAGAAATTCCATGCTTCCTTCAATGTAATGTTCATGAGAGAAGACAGAATAATAATTAAGCATACAGACTCAGGAAACTGGGGTCTGACTTTACACAGTCACACTTACTAAAAGTTTATCTCTGGACAATTTCTTAATTTATCGTATTTTCTATTCCTCATTGTAGAGCTTACCATGTAGAATAATCACCTGTTTTGTTAAACATTTTCTTATTTTGTTTAATGCTGCTGCTGCTATGTCGCTTCAGTCGTGTCCGACTCTGTGCGACCCCATAGACAGCAGCCCACCAGGCTCCTCAGTCCCTGAGATTCTCCAGGCAAGAACACTGGAGTGGGTTGCCATTTCCTTCTTCAATGCATGAAAGTGAAAAGTGAAAGTAAAGTCACTCAGTTGTGTCCAACTCTTAGTGACCCCATGGATTGCAGCCTACCAGACTCCCATCCATGGAATTTCCCAGGCAAGAGTACTGAAGTGGGGTGCCATTGCCTTATCCGTTAATGCTGCTAGTAAGGGTTTATTGTATTTTTCCATATTTAATCCTGTATCAAGTAATTATTTTATGTTAATTCATTGTTATACTTATCAGTAACATTTTTGGAGAATCTTATGCATAATCCTAATATATGTAAATAATACGGTTTTTTAGTTAGTCTTTGTAGGACTGGCTGAGTAAAGACCTTCAAGATTTGCAATTATTTTAACCCAGGGCAAAATTTGCAAATACAGCACTGAAAAATCAAAAGAACAAATAAAAAAACCAACCATGAATATTCATTAGAAGGACTAATGCTGAAGCTGAAGCTCCAATATTTTGGTCACCTGATGCAAAGAGCTGACTCAGTGGATGGACTCTGATGCTGGGAAATATTCAAGTCCAGAAAAGAAGGGCAAAGCAGAGGATGAGATGGTTAAATAGCATCACTGACTCAATGGACATGAATCTGTGCAAACTCTCGGATATAGTGAAGAATGGAGGAGCCTGACTTGCTGCAATCCATGGGATATCACAAAGAGTCTGACATGACAATACTGAGCAACAACAAAACATCTAACACATTACACTGGATTCTGCATTATCAGAATAAATTATACATTAATGCTGCTCTGCAGGTTCCAACTTCATAACAACTTTGGGGTCTTTTGGAGTTTTTTTGTAAAGTGCAAATGATTATAATTGTCATAATTTCCTGATTAATTTTCTTTCTTAATATTCAATAACTTTCTTCCTCTATAGTATTAATTTTCTTCTTAAAGTCTATTTTCTGTGATTTTACTATAGCCATCTCAGTACTCTTTCAGTACACTTTTCCTATATTCTTACTTTCAACTATTTTTATATTTTGATGTAAAAGGCCTCTCTCTGAAAGTATTATAGGTGGATCAGGTTTTGTTGTTTAAATCAATTCTACTAATCTGTTTCACTTTGAATGCTTAATCTATTTACATTTAAAGTGCAAGATGTAAATCCATTTTACATTTACTTATATAGTAAGATTTCTCTGTCCGTATGTTATTTCTGAATGTCTTACCTCTTGCTTTTCATTTCATCATTTCTCCATCAGTGCCTTCTTCTGAGTTAAACAGAGTTTCATACACATTACTGTAATTCCCTTCTTGGTGATTTTACTCTGTTTTTTGGTTAGAGCAGATTTGCTAGCAGTATATATATATATTTAAGTCAAGGAATGTTTGTTTTATAATTTTTTCTGGGTACAGAATTTTGGTTGACAGCATATGTTTCAGCACTATCAAGATGTCATCCCATCCACTGTCTCTTGACTCCATGATTTCTGATGAGAAGTCAGCTGTTAATCTTATTGAGGAACACTTTTAAGTGGTAAGTCATGTCTCTCTTGCCAAGTTCAAGATTTTCTTTGTCACGGACCTGTTTTTAGAATGACTAGGGTACCTCTAGGATGAATCTCTTTGATTTTATTCTACTTGAACTATGCTGAGCTACTTTGATGTGTTGATAAATTTTTTTCATCAAATATGTTAAGTTTATGGTTATTATTCCTTCATATTTTTTTCAGCCCTATCTTTTTACTCTTCTCCTTCTGGGATTTCCATCACGTATATTTTGGCATGCTTGATGATCTCTGTTCATTTTTCTCCTTTTTTTTTTTTTTTATTATTGTCCTTGGAATGTATGAACAGTACTGGTGCAATTTCAAGTTCACAATTTCTCTTTTTTGTCAGCTCAAATCTATTGCTGTCCCTTGCTTAGTGGACTTGTCATTGTAGTTATTGTGCTTTTCAAGTTTAGAATTTCTATTTGACCTCACAATTTATATCTCATTTTTTTTCCCTATTTAGGACATTATTGTTCCATGTCTTTCATTATTTACACATTGTTTATTTATTTAAATGAAGTTTTATAAGTTGCACCTAATAAGACAAAGTGTGCTTCTTCAGTGATATTTTATGTTGGTTAATTTTTGTCCTTTCTTAGATGGCATACTTTGTTAATTTAGAAATTTCTGGCAAAAAAAAAGTTTATTTTAAAAAATTTATTGTAGCACATTTACTATTCATCCTACATTATGGTTTGTAATTTTTGACTTGTTATTGATTTTTGTGCATTGATATTTTGTTAGTGAGTTTCCTGGAGTAATTCTTCAGATTCTGTATTCTCTACAGTGTTCCTACACCTATTTCTCTTCCAGGATTTTTAAATAATATTTGTTTGCTTGCATACATTAAAGCCTAAATTCCTAGAGACCATCCCTGTCTCAATATACTTTAGTGGTCTGACAATGATTGCTTAGATTTTTCTCTTAATTATTTTACTTATAGTTCTCTCTCTTTACCAAGGAAATCTTTCTGAGGAGAGAGACCTTCAAACTTCAGTTCATTTACTAGACAGCCTTATCTTCCACTTTTTGCTTCTGTAGTTCTCAAAATTACTCAGAAGTGAACTACTGGGTCAAATATATGCTTTTTCCAGTAGCCATGTATGGATATGAGAGTTGGACCATAAAGAAAGCTGAGAACTGAAGAATTGATGCTTTTGAACTATGGTTTTGGATAAGACTCTTGAGAGTCCATTGGACTGCAAGGAGATCAAACCAGTCAATCATAAAGAAAATCAGTCCTGAATAGTCATTGGAAGACTGAGGCTGAAGCTGAAGCTCCCATACTTTGGCCACCTGATGCAAAGAACTGACAAATTGGAAAAGACCCTGATGCTGGGAAAGATCAAAGGCAGGATGAGAAAGGACAATAGAGTACGGGATGGTTGGATGGCATCACCAACTCAATGGACATGAATTTGAGCAACTTCTGGGAGATGGTGAAGGACAGGGAAGCCTGGCATGCTGCAGTCCATAGGGCCACAAAGAGTCAGACACGATTGAACAATTGAACTGAAATGAGCTTCTGGATCTTTTCCTTATTCCAGTATTTGCAGGAAATATAGTCAGTGGTTCCCAAAACTGCAGTTTTGTAGATTCCCCAAGAATATAAAAAAGCTTTTCAAAATTCCCTATTATTGGTTAGCTGTCTAGTATCACTTTTAAAATATTTTTACCAGATCTTATTTATCCCAATTAAAGTTAAAATCTTAGAGAGCCGAGTTGTTCCAGGTGATTTCTACTGTTTTTGGTGATACTCTATAGGTAGGTTTTCCTTTTGTTTTTCCTGAGCTGAATTATGAATCAAATCAAATTGCCAATGGATTATGGAAATAGTTTTTCCTGGAAGCTTCAAGTATAGGGAAAAAAATAAATAACGTGTTTTGGAGTGGTGCTAGTGGTGTTTTTACAAGGGCTCAAAGAAGGGCAGTCTTTTCTGTCAATTGTGTGGCCATATTCTTTTCAGGGTTGCCAAGTCAGAGAGCCCAGGAGGGAGGAAAAATGAGAATAACTCCAATTCAAAATATCACAGACGCCTCTGTCTTACTCTTGTATCACCTGGACAGATGATGTTCAGTTTTTTGTTTTGTTTTGTTTTGTTTTGTTTTGTTTTCTGTGAATTTGATCATTTTCCAGAGTTCTGAATTGATTATATTTAGTTGCTTTCCCAACATTTACATTATCTTTGAAGTTAACAGTACATTCACCAAAGTCCTCTGTCACTTAAGAAATCAACTTCTCCCCTTCATTGTTAAAAATATGTTTGTTATTTTTTCTTCTTCTATGGATTTTACCATATCTAACAATTGCTTATTAGATGGCATTCACATAAGATAATCTATTAAAGATATAATAAAAAGTGACAATAACAGACTTCAGAGTGTGCCTGTGAATACTACACCATCTACTTTTATTTATATATCAATCATTTTTCTACCAAAATTTGCAAAAAAGTGACCACATAACAGGCATATACATCGGGTAGTCAAAGGGGGAAAATATTAAATGCAATCTTGAGCAACAAATGGATGATTATCCAGCTTTTTCCCATTTAAAAACATAAAATAACTTATAGTCATACATATCTACTAATTATAGACTGTCACAAATTCTTAGGTTCTAACTACATGTGTGTGGGCAAGTGTTTCGGTGTCATCTAGAGTATTATAGTATCTTTAGCTGCCCTAGTTATTTGAATCAGTCACTGTATCCAACTTGAAACAAAAACAGATGGCTTCAGTTACATAAAACAGGTGTTAATTTTGTACAACTGAAAATATTATACTAAAAACCATCCTTGTCAGTGAAGTCTCTCTGTATCACGAGTGCTGGGTTTCAAACAATTTATTTTCAAAAACATATATACTATTTTATAAATGTCCTTGTGTAAGTTCCATAATGCCATTTTTTGCTCTTATCTCTTCCAAAGTACTTACTAGAATAAATGTGGGTATTTCAGCTATGTGATTTTTTTTCTATTACAAAACACATGCAATTGAATCAAATTAAAGTAAACAAATCATCCACACTGAATTAGAGTAACCTGTCATAGAGTTATATAATTTAAGATTTCTCTTACCTATAGAATGATACAGATATGCCAAATCAAATCAGCCTTGATAACCCAATCATACCTGTTAAAGAAATTTCCATACTTTCATGAATAAGTTCTAAGACTCTTTGGCTAAAAAAAGTAATGTAACTTCCACCATATTACATTTTAAAGATATACTCTAAGATTGTAGGATAATTTGAAAATAATTATATCCATTGATTTCAACTTAACAAGAATTTTTACAGTTGAAAAGTGACATTTATTCAGCGTAGAAAGTGAAAGTGAAATCGCTTAATCATGTCCCACTCTGCAACCCCATGGACTGTAGCCCACCAGGCTCATCCAGGGGATTCTCCAGGCAAGAATACTGGAGTGGGTTGTCATTCCCTTCTCCAGTGTATATTGTACCAATTATCAATAAGTTGACTCTGTTCCAAATCTGGTCTTTTATTTGCTCTTTGATTATGTAGCTGGGATCTTCCCAGGTGGCTCAGTGGTAAAGAATTTGCCTGCCAATGCAGGAGATACGAGAGAGGTGGGTTCAATTCCTGGATCAGGAAGATCTCCTGGAGGAGGACTTGGAAACTCACTCCAGTAGTCTTGCCTGAAGAATCCCTTGAACAGAGGAGCCTGGTGGGCTACAGTCTATAGGGTCTCAAAGAGTCAGACATGATTGAAATGACTTAGCACAGAACAGCACAACACAATGTAGCTGGAGCATATAATATTTCTTTTTTGTGTCCAGAAAAAAGTTATCCTTGTTGGTAGAGGGTAGTATAGGGGCATTAGAGATTATAGATTTATTTTTTCTCCCTTCCTTCTTCCAATATGCTATCTAGTTTTGTCCATGCTGAATGGATGTCTTTTTTCAGCAGTCATTCTCCAGCCAGGAGCAAGTGGCAAATCCTCCTAAACAATTTCCCCCAAACATACATTCGTCTTTCACATAGCTTCTAGTGGTAAATGGCACCTTGTGTGAACACTTTAGAATTGTGAATAAATTGAAACTTCCAAAAGCAGCTAGTGAGTTCTACTGGCACCACAATTCTGTATCCAGATCTATTCGGTTTCCTGATCACCTCTCATACCCTTGAGAGAAAATTGTCTTTCTGAAAATTTTCCATAAGAAAACCCATTTCACTATTGACTTCTTAAGTTAACAGGAATTTTCACAACACACTTACTTGCCAATTTGTCAGCATCTTAGAAAGCTTACTCTGTTTATCGCATCACTCTAATAGACTATGAACCAACTCTTACATAGCCAAACTCTGCTAGTTTCTTAGCCATCTAGTGAGTTTTAACCACATTCTACCCAGTGAAATCTGAATTCCAGCCTGTGGAACATTTTTTTTGTTTTCTTTCCAAGAGTGTTACTTTCTTGGATATATTCCTTCAGCCTTAGGGAAACATTTAGAGCTATGTTTTTGTTTGTTTGTTTGTTTGTTTGTTTTTTCTATTAGACAAGTAGTATATTTTTATCTTACCTGTTATTTTAATCCCTGGATAGTTATGATCAACCTAGATAACATATTCAAAAGCAGAGACATTACTTTGCCAACTAAGGTCTGTCTAGTCAAGGCTATGGTTTTTCCTGTGGTCATGTATGGATGTGAGAGTTGGACTGTGAAGAAGGCTGAGCACTGAAGAATTGATGCTTTTGAACTGTGGTGTTGGAGAAGACTCTTGAGAGTCCCTTGGACTGCAAGGAGATCCAACCATTCCATTCTGAAAGAGATCAGCCCTGGGATTTCTTTGGAAGGAATGATGCTAAAGCTGAAACTCCAGTACTTTGGCTACCTCATGTGATGAGCTGGCTCATTGGAAAAGACTCTGATGCTGGGAGGGATGGGGGGCAGGAGGAGAAGGCACGACAGAGGATGAGATGGCTAGATGACATCACTGACTCGATGGACGTGAGTCTGAGTGAGCTCCAGGAGTTGGTGATGGACAGGGAGGCCTGGCATGCTGCAATTCATGGGGTCGCAAAGAGTCGGACATGACTGAGCAGCTGAACTCAACTGAATAATTATTTTTATTAAAATTTCTGTTCTCTTTCTGTTTATGAAACTCTGGCTAAAACATAATTGATAATAGATGTGGTTCCCAGAGACTGACCCAAAGGATGAAGTTTTGGGACTGTTTTGGTCATGGCATTCAGCTTGTGTTCAGGGCTGATCTTGCCAATAGGAAATGGAATGCTTGTAACCCATTTTATCACAGTCAATCAAGCTACCACGAGTAGTTGTTTGTGAAGAACTGCCAACTGAAGCATAGGCCTTGGAAATCCAAATGGCTATTGCATTTGACTTTTGTGGGAATAACATTAAGACTATGTTATAAAGTATAGTCTTTTTATAGCACTTGATAAAGCACTTTGATAGAGCAAAAATGTAAACTGAAGTCCATTAATTTTCAGATCAGTCATGATGTAATAATGTCCAAATATCCTCCATGACAGTCCTGAAATGATCCAGTATTTTTTGCAAACACGAAGCTCATATTTTGAAAACAAAACATAAAGCTTAATTTTGAAGGTTACAGAATTAAACTATAGTTAAATTCACAGTTACATCATTTCTTATATAAAATTTAGGTCACTCCTTGGCAAATAACTGGATTTTAAAAACCGGATGAAGACATTTTGTTAGGCTCAAATAAAATTGGCAGTGTGAACTCCCAAGTCACTCTGAGTCTCAATTATTAGTGGAAGCAGTATATTTCCCAGCGTTTGAGATTAGCTTTTTTCTGCCTGAAGACCCTGTGATAACATCAACTGGGACAGCCGGTTTTGAAAAATGACAATGTCTCCTAGGACCCACAAAAAGTCTATTCTGTTGCCACTAGTACCATGACTAGAATAAAATCTACCATGTTCAAGGTGTACAAAGCCTGACCCAAGAACAAATAGCATGCATACAAAAAGTCATTGATATATACTGTGCATAACATCTTCACTCATGGAAATCTCTGTGGTAGCTCTTGTTTGTATGTAAGGCATAACTGTACAGGATGGTACCATTGAGTTGGGCTCCCTAATTCCAATGAGATTACAGAATCCTAAAGTAATAGAATGCAAGTGACAACTTTTACCCACCAAAGCAGGTAAGTACTTATAAGGGGAATTTGGGGTGAACTGTATCAGTATGCCTTGGCCTACAGATATCTTTATTGTTGGCCAATTTATTAAGGTGCTTTTAGGGATGAAAGAGATGCACAGTTTTACTCAATTAACGCTGATATCTATAGCAGAAAAACAAAGTTCCAGTAGCCAATAAATCTGGCTTGAGTCGCCACAGTAGAGAGTTGTAGCTTTGTAACCAATGCCAAAATTTGAGTCAATTCATAGACATAAAGAATCTTGAATGAAGGGGAGATTGAATCCTCTTGAAACAGCATCCTAAAATTTTGCCACAAGTTCACGCTAGAAATTTTATTCCAAACTTTCCCCAAGAGAAAAGGAGAGTGACAGGACATTGGGGAAAGAGACTATTGTCAGAACTTACTGAGATTACTAGACACTAATTTTGAATTAAAACTGACACCTAGGAACAGAAGACACCTCTGTGGTTGAACCGCCAAGGACTTATGAAGACTCAGGTACATGAAAGTTGTGAGATAAATTTCCTGAAAAGATAAAATCTGTTCACAGAGACCTTTATATGGTGCTGTCTTTCCCACAGACGCAATATATGAGTCTGGAAATCAATGATAGGAAATGGAAGTGGTTTCTCTTAGGGTTACATCAAATAACAAATTTGCAAAATTTTCTTTCTGTTCTAGTGACATTGAGTTTTGCTTTGCTTCTTGAATGTTTAATTATTCCAAGGAGAGAACCCTGGTAGCAGAGAACACAGTAAGAATTCTCTTGAACTGTAAGATGAAACCAAGCCATTTCTGGCTCATTATACTAGAGGAACCAACAGATAGATAAATGGCTTTCTCTCATTAAAGAAATAGAGGGATTGATTTTGATTACTAAGGAGAAAGTGGAACAAAGAGCACTATGACTGGAAGCCAGGGCATTCTCTGGGTGCCTCTTAACTCTTTCATACTCAGTAATAAAGGTAAATGGAAAATCACAGTAACCTTCCATTCAAAGATAGGATATTTGAGTACTTGGGTCATTCTTTAACTCATATTTGGGTTATTCCATTCGGTTTGGTTTAGTCTATTCCATCAATAAGTTGATGTTTTTGGGGACTGTAGAGGGAATACAGAATGGATGGTGAAGAAGGAACCATAGATATTATTTTCAATTAAGGAAATAAAGATTATAGTAGCTTTTCATATTGCTTTTCATATGTATGTTTTACCTATATATGTGAAAAATTTTATTCTCTCTTATTAAAAAAAAAGTATATAAAATTTACTGCAGGTTATCTGACAATTTAGTGTTAGCTAACAATATCCACCCTGTATATTGTCACCCTGCTTATTTAAATTATATGCAGAGTACATCATGAGAAATGCTGGGCTGGAAGAATCACAAGCTGGAATCAGGATTGCTGGGAGAAATATCAATAACCTCAGATATGCAGATGACACCACCCTTATGGCAGAAAATGAAGAACCAAAGAGCTTCCTGATGAAAGTGAAAGAAGAGAGTGAAAAAGCTGGCTTAAAGCTCAACATTCAGGAAACTAAGATCATGGCATCCGGTCCCATCACTTCATGGCAAAGAGATGAGGAAACAGTGGAAACGGTAGCTGACTTTATTTTTCTGGGCTCCAAAATCACTGCAGATGGTGATTGCAGCCATGAAATTAAAAGATGCTTACTCCTTGGAAGGAAAGTTATGACCAACCTCGACAGCATATTAAAAAGCAGAGACATTATTTTGCCAACAAAGGTCCACCTAGTCAAGGCTATGGTTTTTCCAATGGTCATGTATGGATGTGAGAGTTGGACTATAAAGAAAGCTGAGCACCGAAGAATTGATGCCTTTGAACTGTGGTGTTGGAGAAGACTCTTGAGAGTCCCTTGGACTGCAAGGAGATCCAACCAGTCCATCCTAAATGAGACCAGTCCTGGGTGTTCACTGGAAGGACTGATGTTGAAGCTGAAACTCCAGTACTTACCTGATGTGAAGAACTGACTCATTTGAAAAGACCCTGATGCTGGTAAAGATTGAAGGTGTGAGGAGAAGGGAACGACAGAGGATGAGATGGTTAGATGGCAATATCGCTCAATGAACAGGGGTTTGGGTGAACTCCAGGAGTTGGTGATGGACAGGGAGGCCTGGCATGCTGTGGTTCATGGGGTCTCAAAGAGTCGGACATGACTGAGTGACTGAACTGAAATGAACAATATTCAGAGGGCTGTGAGTGTGACAGAATTTGTGAAACAGTCAATAAAGCCACAATAATGGGTGCAATGAAGATTGGGACTGTGCATCTTTTCATTTTGAGAAAATGGTGAGAATGTCTCTATTTGTAAGAAATGTAGCTGTATGTTTTTAGGTGAAAGTTTTGAGTTGTGTGTTTCACTAGGGAAGTTTAAAAATATATAAAATGGTACATTTGAAAGCTGGATAGCTAAATAGCCAAGAGTGTTCTGTTAGCTATTAACTCATTGCCTCTTTGTTATGTGACAACAGAATTGGACTTTGTAATTTTTTTTTCCCCCCATAGCCAGTACAATGTTAAATCCTATTAGTATGACTGCTAAAAAGATTTTCTCTTCCTGATTCCCATGGATGGGCTGCTTTGGTGTGCTCATAGTGTATGTTGTTATTTAGCAATATCTTTGTGACCAGCAGTAAGAGGTACCTCCTCATTTTCTTCAGGCACACTCTTCCACACCTGAATTGTTCTCAAAGATAAGAGCCACTTCAGCATGAAGGGATTTGGCAAGATATCAGTGGCATTGCTAAGGACATTGCTTGCCCACATTTTCCAAGTGACAGCTTCCACAAGCTCATATTAAACTCCTTCCAGCCCTGAGGATTTCTGGTAGCTTTCTGGTGAATTTAGCAACTCCTTTTAGCTGGCTTTCCATCAAATTTAGAGCAACTGCACTGGCAGCGACTAGGGAATCATAACATTATTCCATCAGTTGTGTCTCCACTTGCCAGCTACCAGTTCTGGCCAGAAACAGTGAAAAATGTCTCCACCTTCCTGTGGGCTTCAACCACCCCCCACAAAGAGGTCTGATGTAATCCCAGGCCACCTGAAACTTTTTCCTTTCACTGTATTACTTTCTTAGGTACTCTCACTCAGACCTAAAATATTCTTTAGGGTTTTCTTTTTCTCTTCCACTTAAACAATTCCCTATCATTCTAATCCACTGTTAATAACTATATTAAATTCCCTTTGTTCAAATTAAAAGGTAGTTTCTCTCACTTTACTGGGGCCTAATTAACAAATATAGTAAATAAACATTTTGCAGAATTTACTAGCGAAGAGCTGATTGTGTAGATAACAGATGACACTACATAAATGGCAGCATGATATGTGAAGTATGTTCACATTACAGCACATGACATATTGTAGAAGCATCATATATAATTCAACTGACTTGTTTCACTTTAAAAGTCCAAGGTAACTTTACCTCATGTTGCTGGAAGTATGAATTTAGGATTCTATTAAGTGCAGTGCTAAGTGACTGAAGGTAAACACTAAACGGTGCATAGGCGACATAAGGTCAGAACATATTTAGAAATAAAGGTGTAGCAGATATTTGATATAATTTCAACTGTTGCAAAACAAAAAGGGAAGAAAACTATATGGAATGCTTTACATGGAAAATACTAATATGTTTGTATAAAATGAAATTCTGCTTGGCATCTGATGGGGAGCCAGATTTCTAAATGAAATGTGCATATAATTTCCCTTTCTAAGCACCCCTTCCCTTTTCCTGAATGACTAATTTTGAGGGAGATAAGTTTGCCTTTGTAAATCTTTTGGTCACAAGGTTGATTTTTCACAGTTGGTATAAATGACAAGCCTTAGACTCATCATTAAGTCTAGTTTTGCAGAATACCAGTCACATCTTTCAGTCACATATCTTTCTATCCACTATCAGAGAATGACTATCCACTCTCAGAACATGTTTCACATTTTATAGAGTACACACAAATGAAAAAAAATGTTAAAAAGTATATAAATCTGAGCAAAGTAAACATGTTAAAGACTTTAAAATGTTTGTGCACAAGCAACAGGCCTTTCTAACCTTTATCAATTAAATGTGAGATTTTGGCCTTACAGAAGAGGAAGCATGACCATGGGTAATGTGTTTCCTTGATCAAGTTCAGTTTAGTTCAGTCGCAGAGTTGTGTCCGACTCTCGGCGACCCCATGGGCTGCAGCATGCCAGGCCTCCCTGTCCATCACCAACTCCCAGAGTTTCTCAAATTCATGTCCACTGAGTTGGTGATGCCATTCAACCATCTCATCCTCTGTCGTCCCTTTTTCCTCCAGCCTTCAATCTTTCCTAGCATCAGGATCTTTTCAAATGAGTCAGTTCTTCACATCAGGTGGCCAAAGTATGAGAGTTTTAGCTTCAACATCAGTCCTTCCAATGAATATACAGGACTGATTTCCTTTAGGATGGACTGGTTGGATCTCCTTGCAGCCCAAGAGACTCTCAAGAGTCTTCTCCAACACCACAGTCCAAAAGCATCAATTCTTCAGCACTCAGCTTTCTTTATAGAAAGAAATATATATATATTGCCAACTGTCACATCCATACATGACTACCAGAAAAACCATAGCCCTGACTAGATGGACCTTTGTTTGCAAAGTAATGTCTCTGCTTTTTAATATGCTGTCTAGGTTGGTCATAACTTGTATCCCAAGGAGTAAGCATCTCTTAATTTCATGGCCACAGTCATCAACTGCAGTGATTTGGAGCCCCCCAAAATAAAACCTGTCACTGTTTTCAGTTTCCCCATCTATTTGCCATGAAGTGATGGGACCAGATGTTATAATCTTAATTTTCTAACTGTTGAGCTTTAAGCCAACTTTTTCACTCTCCTCTTTCACGTTCATCAAGAGGCTCTTTAGTTCTTCTTAATCAAGGAGGTATCCAAAAGAGAACATCAAGGTAAGGCTGTCTGAAGACAGCACTTTCAGAAGATAGAATAGTGAGTCATTTGTTCCTGGAGGTACATCCATGCGATGTATCAAAGCATCCTTTTACCAAGAATGAAGGCAGAAATATGCTTCTGGGGTTGATAATAGGGTGCCTTTGTTCCCAAGATGGGTAATCACTCATCCTCATGGATGGTTCTAGCCACATACATGGAAGCCCAGGCTTACAACAATTCTTCAGTTAACAACTTCTAACACTGACATCAAACCCATCTTTCTATGACCTCTTCTGGACCCTGTATTTGTGTGAATGCCTGTTAATGTGTCATGTGTATATTTTGTGGATATTTTTTGACCTATGTAGAAGGTTTTGCTGTTATGATCAGCCAGGCACTTGTTACTTATATAGAAATTATCAGATGTGGCTTAATGTAAATCTCTACTTTAATAGAAACATTATTTGAGAATGTTAAATAAGCTGCATTTAGCTTTCAGCATACTGTTACTTGCTTTTCACCTTTTACCAACTCCAATATTTGATTCCTATTTTTCAAAGCTATTATCTATTTTATTTTTGTTTTTATCTTATTATTTTCTGTTACTTTTGTTACATATAATGAAAGTAAGTGGCTGCAATATGTTCTCAGTCAATCCTCTTAAATTAGAGGGTGTAGAAGATGCTTTCATATGATTGTATTCATCCATTACTAATGAACTTAAAATATGTATATCAATATTTTTAAAGTAATTTTTATCATATATATATATATATATATATATATATATAAGTATTTTAAAAGTAATTTTAGAAATTTTCAGCCTTGATTCTCTAAGGAAATTTCACATTCTGTTGTAATTCCTGAGTTTCAAATTCAATGATTTTAATTCATATGCATGCATTTTTAAAACTCAGCAAATCATTGCCCTAAAAAAGTTTGCTTCTCTAAAAAATAAGTAATAATTTTCTTTGATACCTTTCTGCCTTTAACTTTCATAATTTAGCACCCTTTATAAATAGCATTTAAATTTTTGTTATACTTTGAATGCCAAATGCCTGCAATTTAGCTTTATTTTATATACTATTTCAATAAATACTGTATTTTAAAAGGAAATTTGTGATCCCTTAAGCAATTTGCTTTTGTGCCTTTTTATCGCTTTATGATTGTATTTACTGTTCTCACTTTGGGAGCTAAGGATTAAAATTATTCATTTTGAAATCATTTTCTATAACATCATTTTCAAATAAATTGTTCATAAATATTATAGTTAGTTATTTTTAATATCTTCTTTTTATTCTGTGAACTTTGAAATAGAAGATAGCAAATATCTATAATAATTTAAATAGAAATATAAAACTGAAATGTTTAGGCAGCTTTATTTAATCAATGGTATCCTCATTAAATGTCAATTGGAATATTGAATATTACATGGGGGAATTATGGCAGAGACTCAACAATAAGGAAAGCAAAAAAGAATGTAAATGCTATTGTTGATAATTTTAAGCAAATATATCATTATCTTGTCAATTTTTCAAAATAAAACTAGCAATATCATTATTTTGAAAATTATCTTAATGACCACCTTGCTTTAGTGTTTTTCTGTTTAGATTTCCTTCAGAATACATATATTTATCCATTCCATAAAGTAATGTTCACTGCTTTCCTGGTGTACCCAAGGCATGAAACTAGATGTGCTGATGTATAAAACTGATGACTTAAGATATAGTTAGTGGCCTTAAATAAGCACAATACATAGGGATTATATCACCTATGTATCACTGACTCGATGGAATGAGTTTGAGCGAGCTATGGGAATTGGTGATGGACTGAGAAACCCTGGCATGCTGCAGTCCATGGGGGTGCAAAGAGTCAGACACAACTAAGCAACTGAACTGATCTGAACTGTGCATAGGTATAGTGGAAACAGGTAAGAGGTATTAAGAGCAAGCTCATGAAACAGTGCACAAAGCTAAAGGTCCAGAATTAGGTGTTTATTATTATTATTATTATTATCATTTTTTTTTAAATTTACAATATTGTATTGGTTTTGCCACACATCAACATGAATCCGCCAGGGGTGTACACGTGTTCCCAATCCCGAATCCCACTTAGTTACACAAAATAGATAGTGCCGTGGATGGTTGTAATAAAAACAATTTGCACAACGTAAGGCAGTGGAATGTAAGAATTTGAGGTATGAAGAGGGAACAGTGAGGAGCGTGGTATCTACACAATTCTCTAACATCTTCTAAAGTGTGACTCCGATCGTACCCTACTTATAATTAAAACTACAAAACAGGCTCATAAGAAAATAAACATTTTCATTAGCAAAAGCTTGCCTGATTTCAAACAGTTTAGAGTGAGGAAGATATTAACATATTGGAACAAAATAGAAGTGCTTATTCCACAGCATCATATAGGTAATACTGAATTGCACACAATGACATAATTAAAGATTAATTTTAATGTTTTATAAAATTTACCTCATTAAAAAATTAAACAGTTGTGAAATACACTAATCATGACCTCTTGAATTGGTCCAAGATCTCAAATATCTAGAGTTGAAAATTTCCTCATTTCCTTTATTCTTTTCAAGGCTATGTGACTGACATCCTGGAGAGTGAAGTCAAGTGGGCCTCAGGAAGAATTACTAGGCAGTACTATTTCCAGTTTTTTAAGGAATCTCCACACTGTTCTCCATAGTGGCTGATAGAAAGAGACACGTGTACCCCAATGTACATTGCAGCACTATTTATAATAGCCAGGACATGGAAGCAACCTAGATGTCCATCAGCAGATGGATGGATAAGAAAGCTGTGGTATATATACTCAATGGAGTATTATACTCGGCCATTACAAAGAATACATTTGAATCAGTTCTAATGAAGTGGATGAAACTGGAGCCTATTATACAGAGTGAAGTAAGCCAGAAAGAAACACCAATACAGTATACTAACACATATATATGGAATTTAGAATGATCATAGTGATAACCCTGTATGCAAGACAGCAAAAGAGATGCAGATGTATTGAACAGTCTTTTGGACTCTGTGGGAGAGGGCTAGGGTGGGATGATTTGGGAAAATGGCATTGAGACATGTATAATATCATATATGAAATAAATCACCAGTCCAGGTTCGTTGCATAATACTGGATTCTTGGGGCTGGTGCACTGAGATGACCCAGAGGGATGGTACAGGGAGGGAAGAGGGAGGGGGGTTCAGGATGGGGAACACGTGTATACCTGTGGCAGATTCATATTGATGTATGGCAAAACCAATACAATATTGTAAAGTAATTAACCTCCAATTAAAATAAATAAATTTATATTAAAAAATAAAACCAGCTTGATCATCTTAAAAAAAAAAAAAAGGAAGCATTACTAAGAACAAAGGTAGTGGAGATGGTAGAATTCCTACTGAGCTATTTAAAATCCTAAACAATGGGCTGTTGAAGTGCTGCACTCAATATGCCAACAAATTTTGAAAAACTCAGCAGTGGCCACAGGACAGGAAAAGGTCAGTTTTCACTCCAATCCCAAAAAAAGGGCAGTGTTAAGGAATGTTCAAACTCCCCCCAAAAATGTGCTTGTGTTACATGCTAGCAAGGTAATGCTCAAAATCCTTCAACTTAGGCTTCAATAGTACATGAACCAATAACTACCAGATGTACAAGCTGGATTTAGAAAAGGCAGAGGAACCAAAGATCAAATTGTCAACATCTGCTGGATCGTATAAAATGCAAGAGAATTCTAGAAAAACTTCTGCTTCATTGACTACCCTAAAGTATTTGACTGTGTATATCACAAGAAACTGTGGAAAAATTTTAAGGGGATGGGAATACCAGATCACCTGACCTGCCTCCTGAGAAACCTGCATGCAGGTCAAGAAACAACAGTTAGAATCAGACTGGTTCCAAATTGGGAAAGGAGTACATTAAGGTTGTATATTGTAAGCCTGCTTATTCAACTTATATGCAGAGTACATCATACAAAATACTTGGCTGGATGAATCTGAAGCTGGAATGAAGATTTTGGGGAGAAATATAAAAAACCTCAGATATGCAGGTGATAAATATCCTAATGGCAGAAAGCAAATAGGAATTAAAGAGCACCTTGATGAAGTAAAAGACAGTGAAAAAGCTGGCTTAAAGTTCAACATTCAAAAAAATTAAGTTCATGGCATCTTTCCCCATCATTTCATGGAAAAAAGATGGGGAAAAACAGTGAAAGACTATTATCTTAGACTCCAAAATTACTGTGTTCAATGACTGCAGCCATGAAATTAAAAGACACTTGTTCCTTGGAAGAAAAGTTATGGGTATGACAAAACTAGACAACATATTAAAGAGCAGAGACATCACTTTGCTGACAAAGGTCCATATAGTCATGATACGGTTTTTCCAGTAATCATGTATGCATGTGAGAATTTGACCATAAAGAAGGCTGAGCACCAAAGAATTGATGCTTTTGAACTGTGGTGTTGGAGAAGACTCTAGTGAGTCCCTTGGACTGCAAGGAGATCAAACTAGTCAATCCTAAATAGAATCAGTCCTGAATATTCACTGAATGGGTTGATGCTAAAGCTGAGGCTCCAAGACTTTGGCCACTTGATGCAAACAGTCAACTCATAGGGTTAGAAAGGAGATGAGATGGTTGGATGCCATCATCTGCTTAATGGATATGAGTTTGAGAAACCTCCGGGATGTGGTGAGGACAGGGAAGTCTACCATGCTGCAGCCCAGTAGAGTTGAAAAGAGTTTAACATGACTTAGAAATTCAACAACCACAACGTGACTGAAATTGTCCAAAAGTGATTCTCCTTTACCAGTGGACTTAACCATAAATGTCTAAAGAAATCTTTGAACATAAATTCCTGATACTCCAGGTGCCCATAAGATTTCTGAACCCATAATTGAGACTAGAATAATATGAATGAGGGCAATTATTCTATGACCTCCATCCATAGTTCATCGGGGACTCTGTCTATCAGATCTAGGCCCTTAAATCTATTTCTCACTTCCACTGTATAGTCATAAAGGATTTGATTTAGGTCACACCTGAATGGTCTAGTGGTTTTCCCTACTTTCTTCAATTTCAGTCTGAATTTGGCAATAAGGAGTTCATGATCCCAGCCAAAGTCAGCTCCCGGTCTTGTTTTTGTTGAATGTATAGAGTTTCTCCATCTTTGGCTATAAAGAACATAATCAATCTGATTTCAGTGTCGACCATCTGGTCATGTCCATGGGTAGAGTCTTTTTTTGTGTTGTTGGAAGAGGGTGTTTGCTATGACTAGTGTGTTCCCTTGGCAGAACTTGATTAGCCATTGTCCTGCTTCATTCTGTATTCTAAGGCCAAATTAGCTTGTTACTTCAGGTGTTTCTTGACTTCCTACTTTTGCATTTCATTCCCCTATAATGAAAAAGACAACTTTTTGGGGTGTTAGTTCTAGAAGGTCTTGTTGGTCTTCATAGAACTGTCCAACTTCAGCTTTTTCAGCTTTACTGGTCAAGGTATAGACTTGGAATACCATGATATTGAATGCTTTGCCTTGGAAAAGAACAGAGATCATTCTGTCGTTTATGAGACTGCATCCAAGTACTGCATTTTGGACTCTTTTGTTGACTATGATGGCTACTCCATTTCTTCTAAGGGATTCCTGTAGATATAATGGTCACCTGAGTTAAATTCACCCATTCCAGTCCATCTTAGTTCACTGATTCCTAGAATGTTGATGTTAACTGTTGTCATCTCCTGTTTGATAACTTCCAATTTGCCTTGATTCATGAACCTAACATTCCAGGTTCCTATGCAATATTGCTCTTTACAACATCGAACCCCACTTCCATCACCAGTCCCATTCACAACTGGATGTTGTTTTTTGCTTTGGCTCCAGCCCTTCCTACTTTCTGGAGTTATTTCTCCACTGATCTCCAGTAGTATATTGGGCACCTACAGACCCGGTGAGTTCATCTTTCAGTGTCTTATCTTCTTGCCTTTTCATACTGTTCATGGGGTTCTCAAGTAAAGAATACTGAAGTGGTTTGCCATTCCCTTTTCCAGTGGACCACATTCTGTCAAACCTCTCCACCATGACCTAGATCTGATAGACAGAGTGCATGATGAACTATGAATGGAGGTTCGTGACATTGTACAGGAAACAGGAATCAAGACCATCCCCGAGAAAAAGAAATGCAAAAAAACAAAATGGCTGTCTGAAGAGACCTTACAAATAGCTGTGAAAATAAGGGAAGGAGAAAAGGAAAGATATACTCATTTGAATGCAGAGTTCCAAAGAATAGCAAGGAGAGATAAGAAAGTTGTCCTCCATGATCAATGCAAAGAAATAGAGGGAAACAATAGAATGGGAAAGACTAGAGATCTCTTCAAGAAAATTAGAAATATCAAGGAAATATTTCAAGCAAATATGGGCACAAGGACATAAATGGTAGGGACCTAACAGAAGCAGAAGATATAAAGAAGAGGTGGCAAGAATACACAGAAGAAGTGTACAAAAAAGATCTTCATGACCCAGATAATCACAATGGTGTGATCACTCACCTAGAGCCAGACATCCTGGAATGTGAAGTCAATTGGGCCTTAGGAAGCATCACTACAAACAAAACTAGTGGAGGAGATGAAATTCCAGTTGAGCTATTTCAAAACCTGAAAGATGATGCTGTGAAAGTGCTGCACTCAATATGCCAGAAAATTTGGAAATCTCAGTAGTGGTCACAGGACTAGAAAAAGTAAGTTTTCATTCCAATCCCAAAGAAACACAATGTCAGAGAATGCTCAAACTACCGCACGATTGCACTCATCTCACAAGCTACTAAAGTAATGTTTAAAATTCTCCAAGCCAGGCTTTAAGCAATACATGAACCATGAACTTGCAGATGTTCAAGCTGGTTTTAGAAAAGGCAGAGGAACCAGAGATCAAATTGCCAACATCTGCTGGATCATCAAAAGAGCAAGAGAGTTCCAGACAAACATATATTTCTGCTTTATTGACTATGCCAAAGCCTTTGACTGTGTGGATCACAATACACTGTAGAAAATTCTGAAACAGATGGGAATACCAGACCACCTGACCTGCCTCTTGAGAAACTAGTGTACAGATAAGAATGCAACAGTTAGAACTGGACATTGAACAACAAACTGATTCCAAATAGGAAAAGGAGTACTTCAAGGCTGTATATTGTCACCCTGCTTATTTAACTTATATGCGGAGTACATCATGAGAAACCCTGGGCTTGAGGAAGCACAAGCAGGAATCAAGATTGCCAGGAGAAATATCAATAACCTCAGATATGCAGATGACACCGACCTATGGCAGAAAGTGAAGAGGAATTAAAGTGTCTCTCCATGAAAGTAAAAGAAGAGTGTGAAAAAGTTGGCTTAAAGCTCAACATTCAGAAAACTAAGATCATGGCATCTGGCCTCATCACTTCATGGGAAATAGATGGGGAAACAGTGGAAACAGTGTCAGACTTTATTTTTGGGGGCTCCAAAATCACTGCAGATGGTGATTGCAGCCATGAAATTAAAAGACACTCACTCCTTGGAAGGAAAATTATTATTAACATAGATGGCATATTAAAAAGCACAGACATTACTTTGCCAACAAAGGTCTGTCTAGTCAAGGTTATGGTTTTCCAGTAGTCATGTATGGATGTGAGAGTTAGACTATAAAGAAAGTTGAGCACCAAAGAACTGATGCTTTTACACTGTGGGGTTGGAGAAGACTCTTGTGAGTCACTTGCACTGCAAGGAGATCCAATCAGTTCATCTTAAAGGAGACCAGTCCTAGGTGTTCACTGGAAGAACTGATGTTGAAGCTGAAACTCCGATTAATTTGACCACCTGCTGCGAAGAACTGACTCATTGGAAAAGACCCTGATGCTGGGAAAGATTGAGGGCAGGAGGAGAATGGGACGACAGAGGATGAGATGGTTGGATGGCTTCACTGACTCAATGGACATGGGTTTGGATGAACTCCAGGTGTTGGTTTTGGACAAGGAAGCCTGGCATACTGCAGTTCATGGGGTCACAAAGAGTTGGACACAACTGAGCGACTGAACTAAACTGAGTCTATGACCTAGAAGGGAAGAATATACATATGATAAAAGACAATCTCTTCAATAAATGGATGGTGTGAAAACTGAGCAACTACATACAAAATAATGAAACTAGACTACTTTCTGGTGTTATATATATAAATGAAAATTTGAAAAAATGAATTAAAAACCTAAAAGTAAGACTTGAAACCATAAAACTCCTAGAAGAAAACAAGTAGTATGCTCTTTGACATATATCTTAGCAATTTTTTTTTTCTTGGATCTGCATCTTCAGGAAAAGGCCACAAAAGGGGAAAAAAAGGCAAGGGGGACTACATCATACTAAAAAGCTTTTGCACAGGAAAGTAAATCTCATCAATTACAAAGAAGCCTACTGTTTGAGAAAATCCCTGGATATAATATGTCTGATTAGGAGTTAATATTCAAAATATATAAAGAACACATACAAGTCAATTTCAAAAAAACAAACTATAGAATTTAAAAATGGGCAGAGATAATTTTCCAAGGGAGACATACAGACGGCCAACAGAAACATGAAGGATACTCAACATAGCTAATTAGCTAGAAGATACAAGTAAAAAAACCACAATGAATTACCACCTCACACATGTCAGAGTGGCTATTATCAAAAAGACTAGAAACAAAAGGGGTTAGTGGGAAGGTCAAGAAAAAAGAATCCTTGTGCACTTTTGGGACTGCTGCATCCACTATGAAAAAAAAAAAAAAAAAGGAGGTTCCTTTAAAAATGAAACTAACATACTATCCATGCTATTAGTTTTTTGAATGTTTAGTTTTAAGCCAGCTTTTTCACTCTCCTCTTTCACTTTCATCAAATGGCTCATTAGTTCCTCTTCACTTTCTGTCATAAGGGTTGTGTCATCTGGTGTGTCTGAGATTTTTGATATTTCTCCCAGCAATCATGATTTCAGGTTGTGCTTTATCCAGCCTGGCATTTAGGATGATGTACTCTCCATATAAGTTAAATAAACAGGGTGACAATCTACAGACTACGTACTCCTTTCTCAATTTGGAACCCATCTGTTGTTCCATGTCCAGTTTTAACTGTTGCTTATTGATCTGCATACAGTTTTCTCAGGGGGCAAATAAGGTGGCCCGGTATTTCCATCTCTTTAAGAATTTTCCATAGTTTGCTGTGATCTACACAGTCAAAAGTTTTGGAGTAGCCAATAAGGCAAAAGTAGATATTTTTTTCTGGAATTCTCTTGTTTGTTTGTTTTTTTTTTTCTATGATCCAAAGAATGTTGGCAATTTGAGCTCTGGTTTCTCTGCCATTTCTAATTCCAGCTTGAATATTTGAAAGTTCACAGTTCACATATTGTTGAAGCCTGGCTTGGAGAATTTTGAGCATTACTTTGCTCAAAGCAAAGCATTACTTTGTGTGTGAGATGAATCCAATTGTGCAGTAGTTTGAACATTTTTTTGCATTGCCTTTTTTGGGGACTGGAAAGAAAACTGAACTTTTCCAGCCCTGTGGCCACTGTTGAGTCTCCCAAATTTTCTGGCATATTGAGTGCAGCATTTTATTTTATTTTTTAAATTTATTTATTTTATTTGGAGGCTAATTACTTTACAATATTGTATTGGTTTTCCCATATATTGACATGAATCCACCATGGGTTTACATGTGTTCCCCATCCTGAACCCCACTCCCACCTCCCTCCCCATCCCATCCCTCTGGGTCATCCCAGTGCACCAGCCCCGAGCACCCTGTATCACGCATCGAACCTTGACTGGTGATTCATTACACATATGATAACATACATGTTTCAATGCCATTCTCCCAAATCATCCCACCCTCTCCCTCTCCCACAGAGTCCAAAAGACAGTTCTATTCATCTGTGTCTCTTTTGCTGTCTCACATAAAGGGTTATCATTACCATCTTTCTAAATTCCATATATATGCATTAGTATACTGTATTGGTGTTTTTCTTTCTGGCTTACTTCACTCTGTATAATAGGCTCCAGTTTCATCCACCTCATTAGAACTGAGTCAAATGTATTCTTTTTAATGGCTGAGTAATATTCCATTGTGTATATGTACCACCACTTTCTCATCCATTAGTCTGTTGATGGGCATCTAGGTTGCTTCCATGTCCTGACTATTATCAACAGTGCTGCAATGAACATTGGAGTACACGTGTCTCTTTCAATTCCGGTTTCTTCAGCGTGTATGCCTAGCACTAGGATTGCTGGGTTACAAGGCAGTTCTATTTCCAGTTTTTTAGGAAATCTCCACACTGTTCTCCATAGTGGCTGTACTAGTTTGCATTCCCACCAAAAGTATAAGACTGTTCCTCTTTCCCCACACCTCTCCAGCATTTATTGCTTGTAGACTTTTGGATAGCAGCCATTCTGACTGGTGTGAAATGGTACCTCATTGTGGTTTTCATTTTCATTTCTCTGATAATGAGTGATGTTGAGCATATTTTCATGTGTTTGTTAGCCATCTGTATGCCTTCTTTGGAGAAATGTTTGCTTAGTTCTTTGGCTTATTTTTTGATTGGGTCATTTATTTTTCTTCAATTGAGCTGCAGGTGTTACTTGTGTATTTTTGAGGTTAATTATTTGTTAGTTGGTTCATTTGCTATTATTTTCTTCCATTTGAAGGCTGTCTTTTCACCTTGCTTATACTTTCCTTTGTTGTACAGAAGCTTTTAATTTTAATTTGGTCCCATTTGTTTATTTTTTGCTTTTATTTCCAATATTCTGGGAGGTGGGTCATACAGGATCCTGCTGTGATTTATGTTGGAAAGTATTTTGCTTATATTTTCTTCAAGGAGTTTCATAGTTTCTGGTCTAATGTTTAGATCTTTAATCCATTTTGAGTTTATTTTTTGTATATGGTGTTAGAAAGTGTTCTAGTTTCATTCTTTTACAAGTGGTTGATCAGTTTTTCCAGCACCACTTGTTAAAGAGATTGTCTTTCCTCCGTTGTATATTCTTGCCTCCTTTATGAAAGATACGGTGTCCATAGTATGTGGATTTATCTCTGGGCTTTCTGTTTTGTTCCATTGATCTATATTTCTCTCTTTGTGCCAGTACCATACTGTCTTGATGATTGTGGCTTTGTAGTAGAGACTGAAGTCAGGCAGGTTGATTCCTCCAGTTCCATTCTTTCTCAAGATTGCTTTGGCTATTCAAGGTTTTTTGTATTTCCATACAAATTGTGAAATTATTTGTTCTAGTTCTCTGAAAAATACCGTTGGTAGCTTGATAGGGATTGCACTGAATCTATAGATTGCTTTCGGTAGTTTACTCATTTTTACTATATTGATTCTTCCAATTCATAAACAATGGATGTGAATCTGAGTGAACTCTGGGAGTTGATGATGGACAGGGAGGCCTGGCATGCTGCGATTCATGGGGTCACAAAGAGTCAGACACGACTGAGCGACTGAACTGAACTGAACTGAACTGAATTCATAAACACGATATATTTCTCCATCTATTTGTGTCCTCCTTGATTTCTTTCACCAGTGTTTTATAGTTTTCTTTATATAGGTATTTAGTTTCTTTAGGTAGATATATTCTTAAGTATTTTATTCTTTTCATTGCAATGGTGAATGGATTTTTTTCCTTAATTTCTCTTTCTGTTCTCTCATTGTTAGTATATAGGAATGCAGGAGATTTCTGTGTTGATTTTATATCCTGCAACTTTACTATACTCATTGATTAGCTCTAGTAATTTTCTGGTAGAGTCTTTAGGGTTTTCTATGTAGAAGATCATGTCATCTGCAAACAGTGAGAGTTTTATTTTTTCTTTTTCCTTCAGGATTCCTTTTATTTCTTTTTCTGCTCTAATTCCTGTTGCCAAAACTTCCAAAACTATGTTGAATAGTAGTGGTGGTGAGAGTGGGCACCCTCATCTTGTTCCTGACTTTATGGGAAATGCTTTCAATTTTTCACCATTGAGGATTATGTTTACTGTTTGTTTGTCATATATAGCTTTTATTATGTTGAGGTATGTTCCTTCTATTCCTGCTTTCTGGAGGGTTTTTATCATAAACGGATGTTGAATTTTGTCAAAGGCTTTCTTTGCATCTATTGTGATAATCATATGGTTTATATTTTTCAATTTGTTAATGTGGTGTATTACTTTGATTGATTTGTGGATATTGAAGAATCCTTGCATCCCTGGGATAAAGCCCACTAGGTCATGATGTATGATGGTCATGATGTTTTTAGTAAGTTGTTGGATTCTCTTTTCTAGAATTTTGTTAAGCATTTTTGCATCTATGTTCATCAGCAGCATTTTAAAGTCATCATCTTTTAGAATTTGAAAGAGTTCAACTGGAATTCCATTACCTCCACTAGCTTCGTTCCTAAGGCCCACTTGAATTCACATTCCAGGAAGTCTGGTTCTAGGTGAGTGATTCAAAAAACTAACATCATGGCATCCAGTTGCATCACTTCATGGCAAATAGATGAGGAGACAATGGAAACAGTGAGAGATGCTATTTTCTTGGGCTCCAAAATCACTGCAGATGGTGACTGAAGCCATGAAATTAAAAGATGCTTGCTCCTTGGAAGAAAATCTATGACTAACATAGATAGCATATTAAAAAGCAGAGACATTACTTCGTGGACAAAGGTCCATCTAGTCAAAGCTATTGTTTTGTCAGTAGTCAAATATGAATGTGAGAGTTGGACTATAAAGAAACTGAGTGCCAAATAATTGATGCTTTTGAAATGTAGTGTTGGATAAGACTCTGAAGAGTCCCTTGGACAGAAAAGAGATCCAACCAGTCCATCCTAAAGGAATCAGTCATGAATATTCATTTGAAGGACTGATGCTGAAGCTGAAACTCCAAAAAGATGGCCACCTTATGTGGAGAACTGACTCACTGGAAAAGACTCTGATGCAGGGAAAGATTGAAGGCAGGAGGAGAAGGGGATGACAGAGGATGATGTGGTTGGATGACATCACCAACACGATGTACATGAGTTTGAGAAAGCTCTGGAAGTTTGTGACAGACAGAGAAGCCTGTTGTGATGCAGTCCATGGGGTTGCAAATAGTTGGACATGACTTAGGGACTGAACTGAACTGAACTATACTATCCAGTAATTCCACTTCTGGCTATTTACCTCAAGGATTTTTTTTTTTTTTTAATGAATGCAGAGAGGTATAAGTTCCCATTGTTCATTTCTAGTATTATTTACAATAGCTGAGATAGAAAGTGAAAGTCACTTAGTTGTGTACGACTCTGTGCAAGCCTATGGACTATAAAGTCCATGGAATTATCCAGGCCAGAATACTGGAGTGGGTAGCCTTTCCCTTCCCCAGAGAATCTCCCCATCCCACAGGATCGAACCCAGGTCTCCTGCATTGCAGGCAGATTCTTTACCAACTGAGCTATCAGGAAATGGAAGTCACCTAAGTTTCCATAGGTAGATGAATGGATAAAGAAGCATGATATATATTTACAATGGGGTATTACTCATCCTTAAAAAGAATGAAATCATGCCATTTTCATCAATATGAATGGATGTAGTAGGTATTATGCTAAAGTAAAATAAGTCAGACAGAGAATGACCAATACCATATGATTTCACTTATATATGGCATCTGGAAAACAAAACAAAACAAAAAAATTGAACGGAAACAGAATCATAGTTCCAGAGAACAGACTATTGGTTCCCAGAGAAGAAGGGGGTAGGGGAATAGGTAGAATATTTGAAGAGGATTAAGAGGTACAAAGTTCCAGTTATAATGTAAATATTTCATGAGGACAAGATGCACAACATAGGAAATATAGTTAGTAATATTGTAACAACCTTATATGGTGAGAGATGGTGACTATACTTATAGTGGTAATCATCTTGTAATAAACAAAAATAATGAACCACTAATTGTACATCTGAATGTAGTATAATATTGTAAGTAATTTATACTTTTAAATGAAAATCATATAAAAATTAAATATATATATGTGTGTATATATATACACACATATATATGCTAGCTTGTTATTTCTTTTTTTTTGGTATTTATTCATCCAGATGAAGCCACAAGAGAAATTAGTATTTTTCAGAGGAAATCAAAGGGAAATGAGGAGTCAATGTCCAGATTAGTCACACAGATTGTTCATTTCAGCTTCTAGAATAGTACTGCCCAAAATAAACATAATGTAAGCCACTCAGATAATTTTAAATTTCTGGCAGGCATATTTCTTTAAGATAACTTCACAAAATATATAAAAATTATTTCAATGTGAAACCAATATTAAAAATATTTATATTAAGTGTTTTCATTAATCATTCTTCAAATTATATGATTTCCACTTACAGTACATCGGAATGTAAACAATTGACATTTCAGTTACTCAATAGCCACTGTGACTTGTTGCTATTCAGTCACTAAGTTGTGTCTGAAACTCGTGCGACTGCATGGACTGTAGCCCATCAGGCTCATCTCTCTGTGGAATTCTCCAGGCAAGAACACTGGAGTAGGTTGCCATTATTTCTGCGGGAGATCTTCCCAACCCAGGGATTGAACCAGAATCTCCTGCACTGGTAGGCAGTTCTTTACTACTGAGCCACCTGGGAAGCCCTGCCACTGTGACCAGTGATTATTTTATTTGATAGTATAACCCTACAAAACAAGGGAAGAACTGATGGTCACATATTGTTGAAAATCATTATTTAAAAAAAAATACATATTTAAGCTTTCTAAAAGCCAGGCCTTTATCTTCAAGAAAATTAAAGATACCACAGGAAATTTTCATGCAAAGATAGGCTCGATAAAGGACAGAAATGGCAGGGACCTAAGAGAAGCAGAAGATATTAAGAGGTGGTGAGAATACACAGAACTGTACAAAAAAGATCTTCACAACCAAGATAATCACAATGCTGGGATTACTCACCTAGAGCCAGACATCCTAGAATGTGAAGTGTAGTGGACCTTAGAAAGCATCACTATGAAGAAAAATAGTGGAGGTGATGGAATTCCAGTTGAGCTATTTCAAATCCTGGAAGATGATGCTGTGAAAGTGTTGCACTCAATATGCCAGCAAATTTGGAAAGCTCAGCAGTGGCCACAGGATTGGAAAAAGTCAGCTTTCATTTCAATCCCAAAGAATGTTCAAGTTACCGCACAACTGCACTCATTTCACACACTAGTAAAGCATTGCTCAAAATTCTACAATCCAGGCTTTAGCAACACATGAACCATGAACTTCCTGATGTTCAAGCTGGTATTAGAAAAGGCAGAGGAACCAGAGATCAAATTGGCAACATCTGCTGGATCATCAAGAAAACAAGAGTTCCAGACAAACATCTATTTCTGCTTTATTGACTATGCCAAAGCCTTTGACCATGTGGATCACAATAAACTGTGGAAAATTCTGAAAGAGATGGGAATACCAGACTACCTGACCTGCCTCTTGATAAACTGATACGCAGGTCAGGAAGCAAGAATTAGAACTGGACATGGAACAACAGACTGGTTCCAAATAAGAAAAAGAGTATGTCAAGGCTGTATATTGTCACCTTGCTTATTTAAATTATATGCAGAGTACATTATGAGAAATGCTTGGCTGGAAGAAGCACAAGCTGGAATCAAAATTGTCGGGAGAAATATCAATAACCTCAGATATGCAGATGACACCACCCTTATGGGAGAGAATGAAGAGGAACTAAAAAGCCTCTTGATGAAAGTGAAAGAGGAGAGTGAAAAAGTTGGCTTAAAGCTCAACACCCAGAAAACGAAGATCATGGCATCCCGTCCCATCACTCGATGGGAAATACGTGGGGGAAATAGTGGAAACAGTGTCAGACTTTATTTTTCTGGGCTCCAAATCACTGAAGATGGTGATTGCAGCCATGAAATTAAAAGATGCTTACTCCTTGCAAAGAAAGGTATGACCAACCTAGATGGCATAAGACACATTACTTTGCCAAGAAAGGTCCATCTAGTCAAGGCTATGGTTTTTCCAGTGGTCATGTATGTATGTGAAAGTTGGAGTGTGAAGAAAGTTGAGCGCTGAAGAATTGATGCTTTTGAACTGTAGTGTTGGAGAAGACTCTTGAGAGTCCCTTGGACTGCAAGGAGATTCACTCAGTCCACTCTAAAGGAGATCAGTCCTGAGTATTCTTTGGAAGGACTGATACTAAAGCTGAAACTCCAGTACTTTGGCCACCTCATGCAAAGGGTTGACTCATTAGAAAAGACTCTGATGCTAGGAGGGATTGGGGGCAGGTGGAGAAGGGGATGACAGAGAAGGAGATAGCCGTATTGGCATCACCAACTCAATGGACATGAGTTTTGGTGAACTCAGGGAATTGGTGATGGACAGGGAGGCCTGGTGTGACTCAATTCATGGGGTCGCAAAGAGTCAGACATGACTGAGTGACTGAAGGAAACTGAAAATCCAGACCTATTTTAATGTTCAGCATTATCATATACCATTTGTAGAAAGACCTCAATATATAATTAATAATTAGCCTTTATTTTCTCAAGAAAATTCTACCTTTTTTACTTCTGACTTGAGAGTGCAGGAAATTATATGAGTCAGAAGGGAAGCACACAGTAACAGACTGGTTGCGTTTTGGCTACATAACCTGAAGACTTAAATTCTGAGGCAGATGAGTGTTAAGGTAACTGAAAGTCTAAAAATAGTTTAGTGTCAGTCAAGGTGAACTTCAGTTCAGTTCAGTTTAGTGTCAGTCAGGGTGAACTTATGACAAAAGCATAGATGCCACAAAGTAAAAGAGCTGTACTACATGGGTAGATAGAGAAAAATGAATGTCAGTAGATTAAATCTTAATAAGTTTTTCTAGTATTTCTTTAATACAAAAATAACATATTTCTATGAGTAATGAAGATGGCCACTCACTAAATTGAAGGCCAATGTCCTACTGAGAGCTATCCGGAGAGGGACAATGGGAACAGATAACCAAGGTTAATGAATGGCCAGTCTTAATCCAAAGACAAGATGAACCTGTGTACTCAGGAAGTCTGGGGGTGAAGTATGCCAACAAGGGAGGACCGAACAACTTTCCTGAATCCAAGAACAGCAACAACTTAACTTTTTTTTCTCTTTTGAAAACAAAAATGAAAATACTCGGTGGCCCGACCAGATTGTCCTGCAGTGCAGATACAGATCTACACAGACTACAGTGCATAGACCAAAATGCAAATGACAGCATTTCTTCCCAGTTACAGACAAAATTACACAAGCCTTTCATCGAATCAGTTCAGTTCAGTCACTCAGTCACGTCCGACTCTTTGCAACCACATGAATCGCAGCACACCAGGCCTCTCTGTCTATCACCAACCCCCAGGGTTCACCCAAAACCAGGTCCATCAAGTCAGTGATGTCTTCCAGCCATCTCATCCTCTGTTGTTCCCTTCTCCTCCTGCCTTCAATCCCTCCCAGCATCAGGGTCTTTTCCAATAAGCCAATTCTTCTCATGAGGTGGTCAAAGTATTTCATCCTCAGTCAGTCCTTCAAATGAACATCCAGGACTGGTCTCCTTTAGAACGGATTGGTTGGATCTCCATGCAGTCCAAGGGACTTGCAAGAGTCTTCTCCAGCAACACAGTTCAAAAGCATCAATTCTTCAGTGCTCAGCTTTCTTCACAGTGCAACTTTCACATCCATACATGACCACTAGAGAAACCATCGCCTTGACTAGATGGACCTTTGTTGGCAAAGTAATATCTCTGCTTTTGAATATGCTATCTAGGTTGGTCATAACTTTTATTCCAATGAGTAAGTGTCTTTTAATTTCATGGCTTCAATCACCATCTGCAGTGATTTTAGAGCCCCCCAAAATAAAGTGTGACTATGTTTCCAGTGTTTCCCCATCTATTTCCCATGAAGTGAAGGGACCAGATGCCATGATCTTGGTTTTCTGAATGCTGAGCATTAAGCCAACTTTTTCACTCTCCTCTTTCACTTTCATCAAGAGGCTTTTTAGTTCTTTTTCACTTTCTGCCGTAAGGGTGGTGTCACCTGCATATCTGAGGTTATTGATATTTCTCCTGGCAATCTTGATTACAACTTGTGCTTCTTCCAGCCCAGCATTTCTCATGATGTGCTCTGCATATAAGTTAAATAAGCAGGGTGACAATATACAGCCTTGATGTACCCCTTTTCCTATTTGGATCCTGTCTGTTGTTACATGTCCAGTTCTAACTATTGCTTCCTGACCCACATATAGGTTTCTCAAGAGACAGGTCAAGTGGTCTGCTATTCCCATCTCTTTCAGAATTTTCTACAGTTTATTGTGATCCACACAGTCAAAGGTTTTGGTGTAAGGCTCGGAGAACCGCGCTCTGAAAGGGACACTCAGGGACAGCCTCTAGTGGACTGACAAAGTTTATTATCAGCCGCACAGTTTTCTGGTCTCAGGGAGTAGAGCATAAAGCAGACTTGCATGTAGCCTTTCTCGATAAACATCAAAGCATTCAAGCATAAAATACAGTTCCCATCGCCCAAGACATAACATAGCCTTGGTGAAACTCTAAAAGGAGTCTTATCATGAAACAACAGTCCTTTCTCCAAGAAACAGATGGTCAAAAGGAAGCCTTTGAACACCTCAAGGCCAGGCGTATGACACTTCCTCATCCGTTCCCAGCCTCAGGCACTCGATGAATGCTTGTAACCCTTTGTTGTGCTCTTTCCAGCTCCCAACCTTCGTCATGAGTGGAACAAATACATTTTCAGTATTTGCTCAAAGCCTTACAGCTCCTCCACACTTTGGCATAGTCAATAAAGCATAAAAAGATGTTTTTCTGGAACTCTCTTGCTTTTTTGGTGATCCAGAGGATGTTGGCAATTTGATCTCTGGTTCCTTTGCCTTTTATAAAACAAGCTTGAACACCTGGAAATTCATGGTTCCTGTATTGCTGAAGCCTGGCTTGGAGAATTTTGAGCATTACTTTACTACTGTGTGATATGAGTGCAATTGTGCAGTAGTTTGAGCATTTTTTGGCATTGCCTTTGGGATTGGAATGAAAACTTACCTTTTCCAGTCCTATGGCCTCTGCTGAGTTTTCCAATATATACCATTAAAAAAGTAAATAAATAAAACAGAAACAAAAACAAAATAGAAAGTTCCTCAAGAGACATGTTTATTGGTCGGGGTGGGGGGGGGGCGGTGGGGTGGGAAAGAGAGACGTTTAATACCCAAAGAGACTTGAATAATAAGTAAGTGTCCTCTACAAACTCTAGTGCCCTGAGGTTTAAGAAACTTAAGAAGAAACAAAATTCTACAACATTTCTGCAATTTTGTGTGTATATTTGTCACCATATTATGCATCTATATGCTGTTTTCTGGATTATTGTTAAGTATTGCTCAAATAGAAGGATTTTCAGTCTTTTATTTGTGCAATACTCAAATAGATCCTTCAATTCATTCTATATAAAAATTTGAAGAACCAGCAGAAACTCCATTGTCAGAAGGGAACCTATTCAAAGCATCATCTTAGCCTTTTTCTTCCATATGACATGGCTTCTCTTGTAGCTCAGTCAGGAAAGAATCTGCCTGCAGCGTAGGAGACCCAGGTTCGATTCCTGGGTTGGGAAGATCTCCTGGAGAAGGAATTGGCAATCCACTCCAGTATTCTTGCCTTGAGAATCCTATGACCAGAGGAGGCTGGCAGGCTAGTCCATGGGGTAGCGACAGTTGGACACTACTTAAAGACTAAACCACCACTAGGCATTGATGGCCCTCAATCACACAGGGGACCTTTATTCTCAATTCATAACTGTTAATAATGATAAAATTCATTTTTTCTCAAAACTACTCATTGCCCAAAGTCTTTCAAATCTTAGCCTCACTAGTAAGCAATCTATTAATATATTATGTAGAAATTGGATCCAGAGCCCCTTATAGGTTGACTAATTTTGCACAGCACTTAATTACAGAGATACAGAGATCTTTCTGAATCTGTGCTTAAACTTGGCCTGCACAACTTCTACCAATAAATGTATCATTTTAAAATACATAATACCGAGAACATATCAAAGTCAACTGTAGTCTATGGAATTTACAATCACTTAATTTTCCTTATAATAATTATGAGTAATAGAAGTCAGCTCTAACATTTTATAAATGAATAAACTGAATATTTGGAAGTTAATTAGGGATCAGCATTGAATTCTAGGTAGATGGACTCCCACAGCATGAACTTTGCTGTCCATACTGTACATGCACATGATACCCTTCACAAATGAAGGGATTTCTTCCTTCTCTTTCAGTTTAGATACGTGCATTCTCTAAAATTATACTTATGCTCTCTTTCAAAATAGTTATAAGATCATTTCCTTGTTGCCTCTAATATTTACTCTGTTCTCTAAGTATAAAATAAAAGTGACTAATCGAGTAAAAGGAGAGATAATAAAGCAAATAATAGTAGGGACAATAAAGAGGATTCAGCTACAGTTAAGGTAGAAATTATAAAACAAAAATTACACAAGATATAATCTTAAGTCAAATTTTCAAAACTAGAAAGACATTTTTATGTAAATTAGATTGCCAAGTTTGTTTTGAATAAAGTTTAAGTATCCTGGAAAAATGAGAATGCTTAACTTTTTCTATACTTTGAAAGAATTTGCATAAGACTAGTGCTCTTCCATCCTTAAGGGTTTGGAAAAATTCATCAGTGAGGTTATCATATCACTGGTCTTCCTTTTTACAGAAAGTTTTATAAAACGGATTTGTAATCCTTAAAAATGATGAAACCAGATTGTTCATAGTTTGCATTTCTTTTTCATCCATACTTGGCAATATAATTATTTAGAGAAATAGATCTTTTTTATCCAAATTATAAAGTGTAATGTTGTATACAATATTCACTTGTTACTTTATGGATATATGTATATATATATATATATACATATATATATATATATATAAGATACAGTGTGATATTCCTCTTTGAGTAGCAATATTGGTAATTTTATTTACTCTTATTATTTTTACCATATTACTTTAAGTATATGAATTAAATAAACTTTTTCATGGACTGCTTTTAAGTTTGTTGATTTGCTTTACTGCATGTTTGTTTTCTCTCTCATCGATTCCCCCTCCAGATTTGATAATTTATCTTTTTTTCCTTTGCATTTGATTTTCCTATTACTTCCTTAGCTTCCTTAAATGAAATGTTGACTCCTGTCTTCATATCATCTTTTCTCATGCATATGTGTAAGGCTATTGATCTCCTTCTAATCAGCACTGTACCTGTCTTCTGAGAGAAAGCATTTGTGATTGTTCATTAAATACATACCCTTTCCCCCTTATCTATTTATTGCTAATTTTTACATTAGATCTACTAAGGTCAGGAAAAACACAGATGATTTTAATATTTTGAAATTGTTGGTCATTTTCCTTATGGTTCAGCATACGGTCAATTTACTAAATATCCCATGTACACTTGAAAATAATGTGGATACTACAGTTTTGCATAAAGTGTTCTACGAATGCCTATTAGGTCAAATTAAAAAAAAATTCAGACATTTTATATTTCTCTTCATTTTTGGCTAATTTTAGCAGCTAGTGGCACTAGCATTGGTGATACTAGTAGTAAAGAATCTGTCTGCCAATGCAGGAGAGGTAAGAGACACAAGTTTGATCCCTGGGTCCAGAAAATCCCCTGAAGGAGGACATGGCAACCCACTTCAGTATACTTAGCTGTAGAATCTCAAGGACACTAGAGCCTGATGAGCTACAGTTCATAGGGTCACAAAGAGTCAGACATGACTGAAGCAACTTAGCATGCACACATGTACCCATAATTTTTTGTCATATACATTTAAATTTTATTTTTGGGTACATTGAGAATGATTGCACATATGATAATAAAGGTTAAAACAATAAAGATTTTAGATGGGTTAGGATGATACCTTTATAATATGGATGTAGGATAGGTTTCTTTTTCAAACATGTTGCAATAAGCACTGACTGTAACGGGAAAGATAAATGAGTTGTAATAAAATTAACAATATCTATTCTTCAAAAGTCACAATTAAGAAAGTATAAAGACCACCTATGAAATTAGAAAAAAAATCATTGTACTTAGATCTTTTTTTTCAAACGCACAAATGAATAAAAAAGATGACCTGATAGAAAAAATAAAAGCCCAGATACTTACTACTTCATATAAGAAAATATTTAAATGAACAATAAACATATTTAAAGATGTTCAACTTCATCAGTCATCAAAAAATGCTACAAATTTACAAAAGCAAGAATGACTAAAATGAAAATAACTGCCGGTTCCAGGTGTTAGCAGCAATATGGAAATGCAATTTATGATCATGTGTTGCTGGTGAGACTGTAAATTTGAAAATGATTCTGAAAACAACTTCTAAAACTGAGCTTATGCTTATCTTTTGGCTCCATAAGAGCATTCCAAAAGAATACCTATACATTTGTGAATGTTCATGGTGGCACTATTCAACAGTCCTTCTCGCTCTGCAACCCCACTCTGAAGAGGAAAACTGCTTATCAAAAGCTGAATGTATAAAAGTAATGTATAATATAAATGAGGGGAGAAGTGATGTCAGCAAACTAGCAACATAGGAATTTCTAGCATTTTTCCCCTCAGCAACATCAGTTTGAACAACTGTGCAGGAAAATACCTTTACAAAGGCAAATACTTCAGTTGATGGATGACAGCACCTGCATGAAGCACAAATTTAAAAAAAAAAAGATGCATTGAAGATGATAGGAGAGATAGATTAACAGCCCACCCCTCCATCAGTTCAGTTCAGTCGTTCAGTCGTGTCTGACTCTTTGCGACCCCCATGAATTGCAGCACACCAGGCTTCCCTGTCCATCACCAACTCCTAGAGTCACTCAGACTCACGTCCATCAAGTCCGTGATGCCATCCAGCCATCTCATCCTCTGTTGTACCCTTCTCCTGCTGCCCCCAATACCTCCCAGAATCAGGGTCTTTCCAATGAGTCAATCTTTGCATGAGGTGGCCAAAGTATTGGAGACCTAACAGAAGCAGAAGATATTAAGAAGAGGTGGCAAAAATACACAGAAAAACTGTACAAAAAAGATCTTTACGATCAAGATAATCACGATGGTGTGATCGTTCACCTAGAGACAGACATCCTGGAATGTGAAGTCAAGTGGGCCTTAGAAAGCATCACTATGAACAAAGCTAGCGGAGGTGATTGAATTCCAGTTGAGCTATTTCAATTCCTGAAAGATGATGCTGTGAAAGTGCTGCACTCAATATGCCAGCAAATTTGGAAAACTCAACAATGGCCACATTAATGGAAAAGGTCCATTTTCATTCCAATCCCAAAGAAAGGCAATGCCAAAAAATGCTCAAACTACCACAAAATTGCACTCATCTCACACAGTAGTAAAGTAATGCTCAAAATTTTCCAAGCTAGGCTTCAGCAATATGTGAACCGTGAACTCCCTGATGTTCAAGCTGGTTTTAGAAAAGGCAGAGGAACCAGAGATCAAATTGCCAACATCTGCTGGATTATGGAAAAAGCAAGTGAGTTCCAGAAAAAACATCTATTTCTGCTTTATTGACTATGCCAAAGCCTTTGACTTTGTGGATCACAATAAACTGTGGAAAATTCTGAAAGAGATGGGAATACCAGATCACTTGATCTGCCTCTTGAGAAATCTGTATGCAGGTCAGAAAATAACAGTTAGAACTAGACATGGAACAACAGACTGGTTCCAAATAGGAAAAGGAGTCCGTCAAGACTGTATATTGTCACCTTGCTTATTTAACTTATATGCAGAGTACATCATACCAAACGCTTGGCTGGAAGAAGCACAAGCTGGAATCAAGATTGCTGAGAGAAATATCAATAACCTCAGATATGCAGATAATACCACCTTTATGGCAGAAAATGAAGAGGAACTAAAAAGCCTCTTGATGAAAGTGAAAGAGGAGAGTGAAAAAGTTGGCTTACAGCTCAACATTCAGAAAACGAAGATCATGGCATCCAGCCCCATCACTTCATGGGAAATAGATGGGGAAACAGTAGAAATAGTGTCAGACTTTATTTTTCTGGGCTCCAAAATTACTGCAGATGGTGATGGCAGCGATGAAATTAAAAGATGCTTACTCCTTGGAAGGAAAGTTATGACCAACCTAGATAACATATTAAAAAGCAGAGACATTACTTTGCCAAGAAAGGTCTATCTAGTCAAGGCTATGGTTTTTGCAGTGGTCATGTATGGATGTGAGATTTGGACTGTGAAGAAAGTTGAGAGCTGAAAAATTGATGTTTTTGAACTGTAGTGTTGGAGAAGACTCTTGAGAGTCCCTTGGACTGTAAGGAGATCCAACCAGTCCATGCTAAGGGAGATCACTACTGGGTGTTCTTTGGAAGGACTGATGCTAAAGCTGAAACTCCAGTACTTTGGCCTCCCCATGCGAAGAAATGACTCATTGGAAAAGACTCTGATGCTGGGAGGGATTGGGGGCAGGAGGAGAAGGGGACGACAGAGGATGAGATGTCTGGGTGGCATCACGGACTCAATAGACGAAAGTTTGAGTGAACTCTGGGAGTTGGTGATGGACAGGGAGTCCTAGCGTGCTTCAGTTTTTGGAGTCGCAAAGAGTCGGACATGACTGAGTGACTGAACTGAAAATCACACTACTTATTATATTTATATATGGAAATATAAAAAATAAAAATTATTTTGGGAATTGTATATATGTATATTATATGCAAAGGTAAGATATTCATTTGAAATAGTAAAATTGCATCTATCATAATCACATAAATAAAAAAGAAAAGGAACATAATCGGGATATTGTAAAACTGGACTTAATTTCTGTTAAGTTTTTCATTGTTTGTATAGAAATATAATTAAAATAAGGAAAACCTTTAAAGATTATGACTCATGTGTGGGTACCTATGTGATTGTCATTTATTTCTGCTGACACAGATTAGTATGAGTAGATTTACACACTAGTTCTTGTTCTGTCAATGAAAAGTTTATGGAAAGAGAATGTACTTATAGTCTGTGGTAAATTTCTTCCTGTGTAAAATGGAGGATTTATACTATAAATGATACCATTTTCTAGTATACCTATACCTCTTTACCATTCTACTGCAAACACAAGTCCAATATAGGTTATGGAATCCACCAACTGATTGTGTGTAATACCGCTACACCTCATGTTTATTACATAGCTCTATTTTGTTGTTGTTGTTGTTGTTATTCACAGTAGCCCGCAACTATGCATTTAAAGCTGTATTTTAAATTAGATTGTAGCACTTAGTGAAGAAAATCTGTGAATATTGTTTTGGTAGAAAAACACATACACATACATATTTGAACATATAATGTATAATCAGTTATATGATTTTCTTATATTTGGAAAAAATTCGTTCATGGTGCCCCTAGTCAAGACTTTTTTTTACATCATTTTAAAGTAAACAAAAAATAAAATGTTATTTTAAATTTATATTCTAAATAAATGCATTATAGTCTCAGTTTTATATTTTTCTATGTGTAGATTCTCAACTGAGTTTGAGAAAGTAGAAAGATTGTAAATTAATTTTATTTTTTGTGATGTTTAAATTTACCTGACAACTTGGCTTGGCCACAGAGCCCAAATGTCGATCAAAACAATCTAAATGTTTCTGTGAGAGGGTTTTTGAACGAGATAAACATGAATTGGTGGACTATGAGTAAAGTAGATTGTTTACCATAACGTGTATGGGCTTCATCCAATAAGTTGCAGGCTTTTACTGAACTAAAGACTGACCTCCCCTTTAGCAAGAGGGAATTTGGCAGTAAACAGACTTAAGACTTCAACTAAAGCATTTTATAAGTTTCCAGCCTGCCAGCCTGCCCTGCAGATTTTGGATGTGCCAATATCTATAAGTGCACAAGCCAATTCCTTAAAATAATTTATTTCTATATAAGCAAATCCTTTGGGTCCTGTTTCTCTTGGAAACACTTGACTTATATACATCTTTAAGAACTAAATCTGGAGGGTTTTTTTTTTTTAACATTGTTACATAAAGATGCAAACTGGAACCCATTGATTTATAAAGAAATTTCTTCAAAAACATTAAGATTTTTGTATTATTGGAGATAAAATTTTGCTACTTTGACCTTCTCCATCAGTAATGTACAGTAGTTTCTTCCCCCTTAGTTCCTGTGGTGGATTCCAAAATAAGAGCAGGGAATCAACCTTTACTGCATCAGATTGCATAGCATAACTGAAAAGTCCAAAACGTAAGCATGCAGGCTCCTTGCACAGACTGGTATCGATGTTAGGATAATCTGATCCTCATCTTGCAACCCTTGCTTTGGCCAGAAAAGGGAAGATAGCATCAATTCAGTTCAGTTCAGTTCAGTCTCTCAGTCATGTCTGATTCTTTGAGACCTCATGGACTACAGCACACTGGGCCTCCCTGTCTATCACCAACTCCCAGAGTTTACTCAAACTCATGTCCATTGAGTTAGTGATGCCATCCAACCATCTCATCCTCTGTCATCCCCTTCTCTTCCTGCCCCCAATCCCTCCCAGCATCATAGTCTTTTCCAATGAGTCAGTTCTTCGCATCGGGTGGCCAAAGTATTGGAGTTTCAGCTTCAGTGTCAGTCCTTCCAAAGAATATTCAGGACTTATTTCCTTTAGGATGGACTGGTTGGATCTCCTTGCAGCCCAAGGGACTCACAAGAGTCTTCTCCAACACCACAATTCAAGAGCATCAATTCTTCAGCGCTCAACTTTCTTTATAGTCCAACACTAACATCCATACATGACCAATGGAAAAACCGGAGCCTTGACTAGACCGACCTTTGTTGGAAAAGTAACGTCTCTGCTTTTTAATATGCTGTCTAGTTTGGTCGTAACTTTTCTCCAAAGGAGTAAGTGTTTTTTAATTTCGTGGCTGCAATAACCATCTGCAGTGATTTTGTAGTCCCCCAAAATAAAGTCAGTCACTGTTTACACTGTTTCCCCATCTATTGCCATGAAGTAATGGGACCAGATGCTGTGATCTTTGTTTTCTGAATGTTGAGGTTTAAACCAACTTTTTCACTCTCCTCTTTCACTTTCAAGTGGTTCTTTAGTTCTTCTTCACTTTCTGCCACAAGAGTGATGTCATCTGCATATCTGAAATTTTTGATATTTCTCCCAGCAATCTTGATTCCAGCTTGTGCTTCTTCCAGCCCAGCGTTTCTCATGATGTACTCTGCATATAAGTTAAATAAGCAGGGTGACAATATACAACCTTGACATACTCCTTTTTCTATTTGGATCCAGTCTGTTGTTGCATGTCCAGTTCTAATTGTTGCTTCCTGACCTGCATACAGATTTCTCAAGAGGCAGGTCAGGTGGTCTGATATTCCCATCTCTTGAAGAAATTTCCACAGTTTATTGTGATCCACACAGTCAAAGGCTTTGGTATTTGGCATAAAGCAGAAGTAGATTATTTTCGAACTCTCTTGCTTTTTCGATGATCCAATGAATGTTGGCAATTTGAGCTCTGTTTCCTCTCCCTTTTCTTAAACAAGCTTGAACATCTGGAGGTTCATGGTTCACGTATTGTTGAAGCCTGGCTTGGAAAATTTTGAGCTTTACTTTAGTAGCCTGTGAGATGAGTGCAATTATGCAGTCGCTGGACCATTCTTTGGCATTACCTTTCTTTGGGATTCGAATGAAAACGGAACTTTTCCCTTCCTATGGCCACTGCTGAGTTTTCCAAATTTGCAGATAGCATAGTAAGTTCTAATATTATGTAACCAAAGTGCTTCCACACACTGTTTTCTCATATTTGGCAAACCTTCAAGAATAGCTTAGCTTTTTAACTGTGGACATTAGTATAGTGTATGAAGAAATGGGCATTTTATAAAGTCAAAGCTACTTGAGATTAACTATGCTACCCTGACATTTTAGGGCTTGTCTCTCAAGATGTACTATATCACAGCTAGAATATAATCATTCCCCTTCTTTTTTCCTTTCTTCCAGATTTCCTTTTAATAAGTTCATTATTGATTTATTTTATCTCATTAAGTATATAATTCATACATGTATACATGAATTCATATGTGTATCAATTTTAAAGATTTTAAAATATTTGTGTATATCTAGAGATACACATCTGCCTATTTCTGTAACGCACTGCCACAGAAATGGAATATATTTGTTGAAAGAAATATAATAATAGACACTACATATTGCTTTCCAAAGAGGCTTTGCCCACGTACATTCATGTCAACAGTGTATGGTATTCCGATTTGTGTCATGCACTAATGAACACTGGATCTTAATAACTAAAGTTTTTGTTCAACTGATAAGTAAACTATGCTGCTGCATACATTTTGGGTTTAAATTCCACTTCCCAGATAATACAGTGTTTCCCACTGAACTGAAAAGGCAACTAAATTAAACTGGAAAAGTCAGTAGCTTTACCACTGTACTATTTGTTGTTCTTTTTGACAAATCACATATTTTGTTTTCAATTGTCATTTTCTCTGTATCTCTAATTTTATATTTCGTTGGCTAAAGTGTATCATTAAAATATTAAGTATTTCCTATCCTCATGGAGCTCACACTGTAATAAAAAAGCCATATTCGGAGTATGCGGTATGTCAAAGAGAGACAAGAATTAGGAGGAAAGATACAGCAGAAGCAGAGTTAGGTTTGATATGAAGTAGGGGGTGCTAGGGGTGTAGTGCTGTATTATAAATAGTCCTCATTGAAGGCCTCCATGATAAGATGAAATTTTAAGAAAAACCTGAAGGGAGTGAACATGATGCAGATGCAAAATCATATAACCATCATGTAGAAGTGGTTGCAGTTTGAATTTAGAGCACATACAGAGCTCCTGGAGTAAGAAATCACTTGATATATTTGAGAGCAGAAGAATAAAGAAAGATACATCGGAGTAACTATGAAGAAAATAGAGGAAAGTATTATATTATGGAAAGATTTTTTTTTTCTGTTTTTTTAAAGTAAACAAGAGTCCATTACTGTTTATTAATAGAATCAGTTTAGGGAACTTATGGCAGAAAGGGTCATTTTCTGGGACACTCCTTGAATGGGTGAAAAGAGATGGGGCTGAATGCAAAAAATGGACAAGTTTGCCTTAGTATAGAGCAGTGATAGTCCCTCTGTATGAGCAGGAGAAAACATTGAATCTGACCACAGTATATCAACAGATGGAATAGTTCAGGAAGCCATTCTCTTTTGATTTATTCTATAGTATCAGTTAAAATAGAAGCAAAAGTACCAGCTAATAGTAAGGAGGAGAGAGTGTTGGAGATTTAAAGTCAGATGTAGTGAAAGAAAGGTTTATATAAGACAGTTAGTAAATTGGTAGACAAACAGAATATAACAGATTAGCACAGAGGACCAGTGGGTTAGTGGCCAGTAATTTAGAATATGATTTTATTGTGTTTGATTATATGTTTTGCTTCAGTCAGGGCCCAAGATCTAGGGAAAGAGAGAGTTAGATTAATGGAAGCCATTTGCTTAAATATTTCAAGTCTAAACCTTTTTTTCAATAAAATGTGAGCATCTGAGGAGATAGACAACTTAAGCATTATCTTTCTCTATTCTTTCTAAATACTCCCCTATCACACTGTATTTTCTATAAAATTTTTAACGATTTCCTTCCAAATGAAGCCTCTTCCTTGTTCCCTATAATTTGCCAAATCTGTGGTTTCTCTGAAATTTTTTAATTCTAAATGGCAATTCTTCAAAGGAGCCTTTGTTATTATCTCAAAATCAATTGGCTCTAAAACTAGAGGCTGTGAAAATCTCGTGGCACATAGATATAAAACCAGAAATTGTTCACAGTCTTGGACACATTCCCACACATAATGAGTCTAAATTTGGTTCTCAAGGGTGAGCGATACGCATTACTTCAAAATTTTAAATCACATGAAACTGTTCTGCCCTCCCACTACTTGAATGACTGAAAAATCTGGTACACAGACAAGGTTATCCATCTGCTGTCTCAAAACTGCTGGAGGTTGGTGTCAGGGAAAATGGAGTGGATTATTCTTCCTTGGATTCATTGTGATGCAAATCATTTGCTCTCTCTCTGCTGAAGATACCAATCCCAAGCAATAAAGATTGTCCAGCATTTTTCAGGGCAAATTCAGAGATGACTCTCACAGTGAGCTTTCAACTTCTTCAGTAATCCCCCTACTGCCTTAACCTGTGCTTTTCCTTTGGAAACTCCATCTGCACTTCACAAGTTGAAATTTAATGAGATTTAAGCACAGATAGATGTAGATTTTTTGTTTCTTGAAGTTTATTCATTTAGAGGGGTCTTCTAGATTTAATAAGAAAATAAATCTAATATTATACCTTCTTAAAAACTGCAAATACAATTACGAATTGGGAATACTGGAATGATATTTATATCAATAAATTATCCAGTATTCTTATTCTGAAATAATGCCTGTTAGTGTTTGATAGTCTCTTTGTGTGGAAACAAAATTTTATTCATTTTCTATAGTGAGAATATAATATCATTGAGTTGTGCTACCTACTAGAAGAATCAATTACTTTATTATTTTCATTTTTGCTAGTTAAGCAAACATTTTTCCAGGTTTTATTTCATTATTGGTGATTTATTAAAATGATATTCTATAGCTTGGAATATATAGAACATGCTACTTAACAGATACAGCTATTAACATTTTGTAGTAATGATGCAGTTTTATGCCCTGCAAACACAGAAATTATTTTTCATTCAAGCAATTCACATTGTGAAATATCTGTATCTATACCTATGTATATATATATATATATATATATATATATATATGTATATCAAGCTATGAAGTACATTTTTGTTTGAGAGAAATATTCTATTTTGACTAGACAAGAAATGAAAATCAAATGTTCCTTTAAATTTTGCACATCTAATACATTTCACACAGACTGAATTCAATTTTGAACACTAAATATCTTTTTCTTTCTTTTATTATCTACATAAGTCCAAGAATTAATACCATAGAATGTATATCATGACATGATCTTGAATGCGACTGTGCCCCTTTGTGACCTTAGTTGGGTTTTGACAATGGCTATTACAATTGTACCAGACTATTACTTTCACAGACAGATAAGAAACGTGTAACTATGGATAGAGATGATTCTGTTCCACATAAATATGTTCCACCTAACCTATAATAAATGCTACTCCAACTTCATTTCCACTTTATCAGTTACCAGAATTGTGTTCTGCTACCAAACACAGATGGGAAGCATGATGGAGGGTAGTCACAGATGGAAAGGTAAAGGTTCTAACAAATACAGTTAATATGCCATTGTGTTTTGATAAACAATAACAATAAAAATAAAATTAAAAAAGAAACACTAGTATTCTAGATCCTTCAGTATCAAATTAAAATCACCTTGCTAAGCTTTTCGTCTACACAAAATTTTTTCTAGCTACATTGATCTAATTTCATCTTTTAAAAATTTCATTCCTTTGTGTTCGGCTTCCTTGGTGGCTTGGTAAAGAATCTGCCTGCAATGCAGAAGACCCAGGTTCAATCGCTAGGTTGGGAAGATACACTGGAGAAGGGAATGGCTGCGCACTCCATTATTCTTGCCTGGAGAATTTCATGGACAGAGGAGCCTGGCGGGCTGCAGTCCATGGGGTCACACAGAGTTGGACAGGATTGAGTGACTAACACTTTCACTTTCAAGATTGTTTTGAGAACAAAAGCGGTGCGCATTTTCCATATTCCAACACAACTTCTTAGTAAATGTTATTTCTCACTTTTCTGTATGCCTTTTGTGAAAATCATGCCATTGTCATTTAGACAAGATTGTCAGAGATCAGATAATATCCCCTTTGGAGATGTAAAAAGTTTACAGAAATTTTCATACTAGGACAGCTGAAGGTTGTTAAAGTGCATATACATAAGATCACCATGTGCAATTCATGAATGCTATATATCCCATTCACAGATGGTAAAAAAATAAAAAAGAAAAAGAAAAATTGTCTACTCTGGGAACTGTTAAGAAACAAGTTTATGAAGCAGTAAGTTTCTATGAAAATGATTGGCCAAATAGTCATCTCTCAGAATAATTTTTATCAGTCTCCTTATTTGGGATTTTAAATTGGTCAAAAAAAAAAATCTCAAATGAGCTTAATTAAGCGACTAACTAAATATATATAGGGGAAGAGAAGTCCCATCCTTATGTCAAGATAAGTGATAAAAACGAAAATTCTATACCTGGTGTAGATAGCTTGAAACTATATAATTCTGGAAATAAAGCCTGGGGCTTAATCCCTGTATAACTTAGCTATTGTGGGTTTGGTTCCAGACCACCACAATAGAGTGAATATGACAATGAAAAAAATACCAAAAATATATTTTAGTTTCCCAGTGATGGAAAAAGTATGTGCACATTATATGATAGTTAAGTATGCAATGACATTATGTCTAAAAATGTACATACCTTAATCAAAAATTAACTTACTTCTCAAAGATGCTAACAATCATCTGTATTTTCATTGAGTTGTAACCTTCTTGCTGGTAGATACTCATGCCTCAGTGTTGATGGCTTCTGACTCATGAGGGTAGTTGTTGCTAAAGGTTGGGATGACTGTGACAATTTCTTAGTGTAAGACAACAGTGAAGTTTGCCACATTAGTATCATGCCTTTTAATGCTACTATTTAATAGCATTCTAACCACATTAGAACTTCTTTCAAAATTGGAATCAATCCTGTCAAACCCTGCTGTTGCTTTATCAACTAAGTTTATGTAATATTCTAAATTCTCTGTTATTTCAATAACCTTCACAGCATCTTTACCAGGAATAGATTCTGTTTGCAGAAATCAATTGTTTGCTTATCCATAAGAAACAACTCCTTATCCATAAAGTTGTCTCGTGAGATTGCAGCAATTTACTGCTGTCTTGATGCTCCACTTCTAATTCTAGTTCTCTTGCTATTTCCATCATATCTGTAGTTATTTCTTCCGCTGAAATCTTAAACCCCTCAAAGTCATTCATGAGGGTTGGAATCAACTTATTCCAAAGTCCTGTTGATATCGTGACCTCTTCCCAGGAATCACAAATGTTCTTAATGCCATCTAGAATGCTGAATCCTTTCCAGGAGATTTTCAATTTACTGTGCCTGGATCCCTCAGAAAAATCACTATCTATGGCATCTATAGCCTTAAGAAATGTATTTCTTAAATATTAAGACTAGAAAGTCAACATTACTCCTTGATCCATGGACTACAGAATGGATGTTATATTATGTGTTAACAGGGATGAAAAAAACCTGAATCTAATTATGCATCTGAATCAGAGATATTGGTTGACCAGGTGCATTGTCATTGAGCAGTAACATTTTGAATTTTGTTTTCCCCTGAGCAGTACGTCTCAACAGTGGTTTTAAAATATTCAGCAGAGCATGTTGTAAACAGATGTACCATCATCCAGGTTTTGTTATTCCATTTATAGAGCAAAATCAGGATAGATTTAGTGTAATTCCTAAGGATCCTAGGATCTTCAGAATGGTGAATGAGCATTGACTTCAACTTAACGAGCTATATTAACCCCTAAAAAGAGTCAGCCTGTACTTTGGAGCTTCGAAGGCAGGAATTGACTCTTCTCTAGCTAGTCCTAAATGGCATCTTCTTCCAATTGAAAACATTTTATTTAGTGTAGCAATCCACTTTGTTTAATTATTTTAGCTGGATCTTCTAGATAACTTGCCTTGGTTTCTACATTAACACTTTCTGCTTCATCTTGTACTTTATAGAGATGACTTCTTTCTTTTAATATCATTCAACCCCTGCTTGCTTTAAATTTTTTTTCTTCAGATCTGTCACCTCTCACAACCTTCATAAAATTGAAGATAATTATGACTTTGACTCTAGATTAGACTTTGCCTAAAGTCAGAAGATGAGATTGTTAGATAGCATCATTGACTCAAGGGACATGAAATTGAGAAAACTCTGGACATGAAATTGAGATAGTGGAGGACAGGGGAGCCTGATGTTCTGTAGTCTATGAGTTTGCAGACTTGGGCATGACCTAGTAACTGAACAACAACAGAGAATATTGTGCCTGATTTGATCTTCTATCCAGACCATTAAAGCACTCTCAGTATCAGCAGTAGGCTATTTTTATTTCTTATCATCCATGTGTTCACTGGAGTAGCATTTTTAATTTCCTTAAAGAACTTTTCCTTTGCATTCATAACTAGGCTGTTTGGCACAAGAGGACTAATTTTCAGCCTATCTTATATTTCAGCATACCTTTCCCACAGAGCTTAATCTTATCTAGCCTTTGAGTTAAAATGAGAGATATAGAACTCTTCGTTTCACCTGAACACTTGGAGTCCATTGTAGGGTTATTAGCCAACCTAATTTCAATGCCATTGTGTCTCAGGGAATAGGAAAGCATGAGAAGAGAAAGAGATAGGAAAATGGCCAGTCAGTGGAGTGGTTAAAATACACATGTGTATTAATTAAGCTCACCATTTTATAGGGATGTGGTTTGCAGCACTCCCAAAACAATTAATATAGTACTCTTGAAGATCACTGACCACAGATCATCATAACAAATATGAGATAATAATGAAAATGTTTCAGTGTTGCAAGAATTAACAAAATATGAGACTTGAAGGGAGCAAATATTGTTGGAAAAATAGCACTGAAAACTTGCTTGACGCAGTTCAATTTCTATGTATTTTGTGATAGGAGTTCTGACCATGCCAGATTATAGGCTTCTCATTTGCCTGTGAAATTTTTTACATATTATTCTTTTATTTTTATCCACGCTATTGATGTTTATTTAAATGTAATCATTTTCATCTTCATTTTTTAAATTTCCTATAAGTTTTTGCTTCCCAACAAAATTGAGAGTATTTTCTATTGTATTTTACATCTGTTAAATTCTCCAGAATTTCTTCTCCAGAATTCAGGAGACTGCCATGTACATTTAAATACTTTATAATTGTTGTTCAGTGAGTTATCCAAATGGTGAATGAGGGCACTGCTGCAATAATAGGACCTCGGTAATGATAATATATTTATTTATTTTAGCTGTCTTAATAGCAAATTAACCAGTTTTTGCTGAATCTGACAAATTCTGTTACAATGGATGACTCAATATGAATTGGGATTAGTAATTTAGAAGAGATCAATGTTATTCAGGCCTATAATTTTGGGGAGAAGTTATTATTATTATTATTATTATTTTGCTTCCATCTTTTATCATTTTCACCTATAATTTTTTCTGCATACAATTCTAAATTTATGTCCTCATACCTGTTTCTTTAAAATTTTAATATAAATTTCAATAAAACCTAAAGTATATATTCTCTTCAATATATCAAATATGTTTTTCCCCTCATCTTGGGGTGAATACATTTCATTATTGATGATATCATATTTAGTTCATAGTTACATTTATCCTTATTTTTCTTTTATACAAAGAACATATTGCAAAAGAATTTATGATCTCATTGTTCATGCTCAAGGCTTTTCTTCACAATTGGTGGTTCACACACATCAAGGGATATTGAAATTCATTTTCCTGATGACCCTTGTCTTTTGCAATAAGCCATATCACTTTTAGCTTACAGTGCAGAGATAAAAGTGATTGGCAGAAAAGACAACCATTTACCATTTAGATGAAGGACAAAGTCATAGTTTCAAAAATGTTAGCTACCACTGGAGAACAATATTTGCTTGTAGAAATAAAGCATTGAAAAATCAAAAGGTAATGTATTTAACTTTTACAATTTTTATAGATACATCTCAAAACTACAAACAAAGAAAATAGTTATGTATAAGAAATTTGCAGAGTTCATTTTAAATATGCCCATTGTTTATAAAAATACAAACTAAGTAAGTTAAATCTGTACTGCTTGTTTACCTCAGAATATTTGAGAAAAGTCAGAAACATCTAACTTCATATTTTATTATTAGCTACTTGATCTTGATGGTTACCTGTACATTTTATCAATGTCCCCATCTAGAAAATAGAGGTGATAATAATAACAATCTTATAAAAAGGATGTATAAATCCAATTAATTTATTCCTAAAGATAATTTGCACTTTAACAAATATATCCTCAATAAATGTTAACCTTAATGATAACAAACTAAAGTTTTAAGAAGAACAAAAAGCTTAAAGTAAATCCATTTCTATCCTACATTGTTACTGAAAGTACATGCTAGTGAACTTCTAAAACCGTAATTATGACCACAGACATTTAAAATCACCAAACTAAGTCATTCAGCTTTGATTCTTCCAGGAATATTGGGGCTTCCCTAGTGGCTCAGATGGTACAGAATCTGCCTGCAATGTGGTTCCTCGGTTGGGAGGATCCCCTGAAGTAGGAAATGGCAAACCACTGCAGTATTCTTGCCTGAAGAATTCCATGGACAAAGGAATCTGCTGGGCTATATATAGTCCATGTGGTTGCAAAGAGTCAGACATGCTTGAGACACTGATGCACACACAGTCATATTATACTCTTAAAATTCTTATTTAAAAGGTGAAACATCAAGAACATTTCTACTCAATCATAAAATAATCAATATAATTATAAAAATGACATTATCAATGTAAAGAAAGAAAGAAAAATGTAAGCAAAGACTAATTGTCTAAACCCTAGATCTATGCTTTGCTCAGTTAAACCTGGAAACACCATTAAAACCATCCTCAAATAAGTAACCTTCATACTTTGCCTTGTTTATTGAAGACTGTAATCATCATAACTTTAGACTGCAGAAAAACACAATAATTTTTCAAAACAGTTCACTTGCTGTAAAATGTGGAGTATTTTAAATAGTCTGACATAAGATAAACCATAATTCATACTTCTTCATTTTCAGAAAAAGATTAAACTGTCAATACATTTCAAAATACATAAATCAAACTTCATATAATCTGATTCTATAAAATTGTATTTTCTCAATGGTTTTTATTTAACATGTCAGAATCATGTGAATGGCTTATTAAAAATTTCCTTTCCTTATATCCCCTCATTAAATCTACTAACACAAAACTAAGGGTTGGGGCTCAAAAATCTGTGATTTAAACTATCTCCCTAGGTAATACTTATGCACAAATAGATTGATCAAGAATGAGCATTATTGCTCCTAAAAAGATAAAATAACAATTAAAAACATGTGATTAAATTTATATTTGTTTCTGTGTAATTTCTAATACTCTGAAATAATATCATGTATGCTAGTTGGCTAGTATCATGAAAAACGCTGGACTGGAAGAAACAAAATTTGGAATCAAGATTACCAGGTGAAATATCAATAACCTCAGATATGCAGATGACACCACCCTCATGGCAGAAAGTGAAGAGGAACTAAAAAGCCTCTTGATGAAAGTGAAAGAGAAGAGTGAAAAAATTGGCTTAAAGCTCAACATTCAGAAATCGAAGATCATGGCATCCGGTCCCATCACTTCATGGGAAATAGGTGGGGAAACAGTGGAAACAGTGTCAGATTTTATTTTTCGGGGCTCCAAAATCACTGCAGATGGTGACTGCAGCCATGAAATTAAAAGACGCTTACTCCTTGGAAGAAAAGTTATGACCAACCTAGATAGCATATTGAAAAGCAAAGACATTACTTCGCCAACTAAGCTCCGTCTAGTCAAGGCTATGGTGTTTCCAGTGGTCATGTATGGATGTGAGAGTTGGAGGGTGAAGAAGGCTGAGCGTCAAAAAATTGATGCTTTTGAACTATGGTGTTGGAGAAGACTCTTGAGAGTCCCTTGGACTGCAAGGAGATTCAACCAGTCCATTCCGAAGGAGATCAGCCCTGGGATTTCTTTGGAAGGAATGATGCTGAAGCTGAAACTCCAGTACTTTGGCCACCTCATGTGAAAAGTTAACTCATTTGAAAAGACTCTGATGCTGGGAGGGATTTGGGGCAGAAGTAGAAGGGGACAATAGAGGATGAGATGGCTGGATGGCATCACTGACTTGATGGACGTGAGTCTGAGTAAACTCTGGGAGTTGGTGATGGACAGGGAGGCCTGGCGTGCTGCAGTTCATGGGGTTGCAAAGAGTCGGACACGACAGAGCGACTGAACTGAATTGAACTGATGCTAGTTGGCAATATTTGGAGAAAAAAAATAGCATATCTTTGTGTTTAAATAATGTTTGCATCAATATTAATAAATGCTAAACAGAAATATCTTAAATGTCTTCTTCTAGAGTCACTGCAGTTATGCCCCGATTCTTTGCAACCCCACCCCGCCCCCGCCATGGACTGTAGACTGCCAGGCTCCTCTGTCCATGGGATTGGATATTTTTAATAATGACCCAGAGAGATGTTATGGGGAGGGAGCGGGGAGGGGGGTTCATGTTTGGGAACGCATGTAAGAATTAAAGATTTTAAAATTAAAAAAATTTAAAAAAAATTTTAAAAAAAGGAGAAAAAAATAATAATTAACTGAATTTGCTTTGCTAAATATTCCCAATCCAATGTCTTGGGAGAGAAAGCATTTTCAAATGTTTGAAGTTTATATCTTGAATTTGTGTTTCTTCCCCCCCTCTCTCTTTTTTTTTTTCACGTGTTTGTCTTGTTGGGGGAAGGTCTGTTTAGTGTTTAGTGAGCTGAAAACAGTCTCATTCAGAATGAAAACCATTTCATTCTACCAGTCAAGAGTAAAAGATAAATAATCAAAAACAAAATATATAATATTATTCCAGACTTTCCATTGGGGATAGTAAGTGCAAGAAACAAACTGTCATTGATGTAATAGGATCAATACATCCATCTAAACTGGGAGAATAATTTAATTCATTTTTATCATATGAATATATGTTTTAAAATTTAACCTCAAGAAAGATTTTATGAAATTAATGGAGATATAAATGCAACTGTAAGTACAATTAATACATGAGAAAAATGATAGGGAATGATAGTTTGACGATGTCCAGACAAAGAATATGAATCACTTTAAAAATGGAAAAATGAACATTTAATGAAAGACAAAAGCCACCTTTAGTAGCTAACACTGTCAGGCATATAAAATGAGTTGCTGGAGATTAATTGGCAAACAAAAACTGGAGTGCAGTGACTTTAAAAATATATATACTTTTCAGAAGTGTAGTGTAGCACATGAGAAAAATAATATGGAGAATCACCTGTGTGACTTTGTGAATTAAAACCTGTTAGTCTCTTTATTTGAAAGGCAAAATGTCCTCAAGAAAATATTTCCAAGAGCAAAATCCAATTATTAAAATATATGTCATAATATATGTTCTCAGATAAATATAAATTAATTTTCATGAGTATGTATGTGAAAGTTGCTCAGTTATGTCTGACTCTTTTGACCCTATGGACTATACAGTCCATTGAATTCTCCAGGCCAGAATACTGGAGTAAGTAGTCTTTTCCTTTTCCAGGGCATCTTCCCAACCCAGAGATTGAACCCAGGTCTTCCACATTGCAGGTAGATTCTTTACCAGCTGAGCCACAGGGGAAGACTAAGAATATTGGAATGGGTAGCCTATCCCTTCTCCAGTGGATCTTCCCAACCCAGAAATTGAACGGAGGTCTCCTGCATTGCAGGTGGATTCTTTACCAACTGAGCTGTCATGTAAGCCCATGAATATGTGTAAGGACAGAAGAAAAGAACATAAACCAATTGTTTAAGTGTTACTTGTTTTATTTTGTTATTTTTGCCAAAATCCCTCTAAAATATCTGTGTAATACACTGTTTTACTTACCTAAAATGTAACTATGCAGAATGAAATCACATATTGTTATTGTGGTAGGCTGAATAATGACCCTTCCTAGTGTTCATGTTCTAATCTTCAGATTCTGTGAAGTGGACCCTGGCAAAAAATGTTTTGTGGCTATCATTAAGTTAAGGATCTTGGATGAGAAGATTTTTCTCTGGATTATTTGGGTTGATCTGATGTAATCCTAGGATCCTCATAAGAAAACAAAACAAAAAAAGTAAAGTAGAAGAAAACAATAGAAAACTGAAAGCCTAGACAGAAAAGCTAGGGGATAAGTTTTGTTTCATTTGCTGTTTGTTACTTTGAAATTAGGACATTTGAAATTGCCTGTGTATATTGGGCAATTTAGGGCTTACATCTTACCTAGTGTCATCTTACCTAGTGACATGAATGTTCTGCAGAAGATATCTGTTCAGAAAAATAAAGGTCTAAGAACACTTTAAGATTTCTCCTTCGTCTGATCTCTAGGTTTAGTTCAAGCAGGAAATGAAGACTAAAGCATAATTACAAATTACCTGAATATACATGGAAGAAGGTAATGTGTATTTCATCAGAGAACCAATCTGGAAAGACTGAGTGAGAGTAGGTCTTATTTTGTTTTCTCTTGTTAGAATTTTCTTATCTCACTCTCTCCCTTGGCATTCAAGGAATTCAAGGAAATTTCTGTCAATAGACTAAAAATGGAATACAGATTTCAGATGACATTGATAGTAAAGAATACACATTAAAAAAAAATTAAACAGCTATAGCTTATAAGGCTTAACAAACAACAGTAGAATATATATTCTTTTCAAATGAACATGAAACGTTATCCAAGAAACATCATATATTAAGCCACAAAGCAAGTCCTAATAAGTATAAAAAATTGTAATTATGCAATGTATTTTCTTCTACAAATATGCAATTAATCTACAAATCAGTAATAGAAAGAAAGCTAGAAAAAAAAAAAACCCAAATATGTGGAAATTAAAAAGAACACTCTTTAGTCAATAGGTCAAATAAGAAATCACAGGTAAACAGTAAAACATCTTGAGATACATAAAAATGAAGACACAGCATACCAGATTTTATGGGATACAGTAAAAACCATGCTCAGAGAGCAATTTAAAGCTGGAAGATGTTGAAAGATGTCAAATCAGCAACTAACTTTATGCCTTAGAGGAATGAAGAAGAAAAGGAACAAACCTAACCGCAAATAGGTTTGGCCACCTGATGCAAAGAGCCAACTCATTGGAAAAGACCCTGATGCTGGGAAAGATTGAAGGCAGAGGGAGAAGGGGGCAACAGAGGACGAGATGGTTGGATGGCATCACCGACTCAACAGACATGAGTTTGAGCATACTCTGAGAAATAGTGAAGAACAGGCTACGGTCCATGGGAGTGCAAAGAGGCAGATACAACTGAGTGACTGACTAACAACAGTAAATAGAGGGAAGGAAGTAATGAAGATTAGAGCAGAAATAAACTAACTAAAAAATAGAAAAGTAGTAGAAAAAACATTTTTTAAGATTAACATAATTTAAAACTTTTTAACTAGCTTTACTTAGGGAAAATAAACCTCAAATAGCTAAAATCTGAGATGAATGTGAGGACATAAATACGATCATTACAGAAACAGAATTGTAATTGAATACTCTGGATAGTTATACACCAACAAGTTAGATAACCTAGGTAAAGTCGACATATTTCTAGAAATAAGTTGCCAAAACAGACTCAAGAAGACACAGAAAATATAAACACGCATAAAACAAGTAAGGAGACTTAATTAATCATTTGTAACTTCTGAGGGGAAAAAAAACAAAAAAGAAAAAAAAAAAAAAAGTCCAGGAAGAGGTGGCTACATTAGTGAATTCTCTGAAACATTTAAAAAAGAATTGTCACCAATTCTTCTCAGACTCATCCCAAAAATAACGAGCAGAAAATACTATCCATCTCATTCTGCAAACCCCATATTAAACTGCTACTGAATCCATCTGAACTATGGAATATTCTCAGCAAAATAAGGAGGAAATTTTGATACATGGTAAAGCTTGGATAACCCTCAGAGGCATTGCACTGTATGAATGAAATAATTTAAAGGATCAGATATTGTAAAATCTATTTATATAACAAAATTATAGAGATGGAGAATAGATTTATGATTTCCAGGGATTAGGAATGGTGGGGGTGGGACAAATGGTAGTGTGACTCTATAGGGCTGGCACAAGGGAGATTCTGTGGTAATAGAATAGCTCTGTAACTGGACTGCAGTGGTGGTTACTCAGACCTACTAGGTAAAAGGTGATAAACCTTTTATATCCATGTTTCTCCAGAGAAATGGAAACAATAGGATCTGTGTGTGCATGTCTGTGTGTGTGTGTGTGTGTGTGTGTGTGTGTATCACAAACGCATGACAGAAAAGAAAGAAAATTTTGTTTTAAGGAATTGGCTCATGCAATTATGAAGACTGACAAACCCAAAATCTGTATAGAGTAGATTGGCAGACTGGAGATTCAAGGAAGAGGTCATGTTGAAGTTCAAGTCTGAAGGCCCTCCAAATGCCATCTTTTCCCTCTAAAAGTCTGTCTTTGGTATTGTTGAGGATTTTAACTGATTGGAATCCCACACGTTGTGAAGGACAGTCTGTTTTATTCAAAGTAGGTTTAAATGTTAACCTCATCCAAAAATACTCTCAAAGAATCATTCAGAATAATGTTTGACTAAATATCTAGGCACTGTTTCCCAGTCAAGTTCACACATCAAAGTAATCATCACAAGTTCATTCCTTGCTAACTTGGCACCCATATGCACAACCTCAAACCATAATTAATCTCCAAATAAATAAAAAGATCAAGTTCATACTTGCATCTACCATGATATGACTGTCTTCTATACAAATAAAGATACATTAAATTTTTCCCTAGAAGAGGATGAAAAGTTCTTTGAGATGTATACTCTTCTCCTTGATATCCCATAAATTAAATACTGTGATGTAAAATTGACAACACTTAAAAAGTTCCACATAATGTATATATACATATGTATATATATATACATATATATATATGCCATTTGTGTCATAAACACTTCATTGTATTTAGGCATGTTAATATAGATGAGAGAAGATGAGCAGGGAGGATAATTTTTAAAAATTTGTTTTATTATCTCATTAAGACCTTTGTTTTCTCCACATCACACCACATAATACTGGTAAGCATAACATTCATATGTTAATCATGTTCCAATCACTATTTTAATCTGCATTCACTTCACTGCAATCTAATCTCACTTCAGCACCAAACTTGAAATTTTCTCTAATCTACCTTCTTGTAAATACTAATAATCCCTCAGGATAAAGCTTAAACCCACTTTCAAGCTCAAGCCATAGTATTCTATTTTTGAAAACTCTCTTGCTCTTATTATTTTCATATAACATTGATATTTGAGATATCTTGTCTTTGTTGATATAGTGTCTATGTGCCTATTTTCATATATGCATATATATACATATGCACATATGCAAACTCCAAGAGTTAGTGATGGACAGGAAGGCCTAGAGTGCTGCGGTCCATAAGGTTGCAAACAGTCAGACACGACTGAGTGACTGAACTGAACTGAACACATATGTAATTTTCCCTCCATTATTACATTGCATTTGAGGGTGGTTTAGTTGCTAAGCCGTGTCCAGCTCTTGTGACCTCATGGATGTAGCCTTCTAGGCTCCTCTATCCATGGGAATCTCCAGGCAAGAATACTGGAGTGGGTTGTCATTGCCTTCTCCAACATTGCATTTAGGAACTATGCAATATGTAGCCAGGTATTTCCTTGTTAGAGACATAATTGTGACAGTATTACATCCCATTAATTTCCTGGGGCTGTTATACAAAGTAAAGTGACCTTGGAGGCATAAAACAACAGAAATATATTCCCTCACTGTTCAGAGAGTAGGGCATCTGAAATCAAGATATTTGCAGGGCTGATTTCTTCCACAGGCTCAGAGGAAGAGTTTTTATAATTCTTTCTCCTAACTTCTGGTGTTTGCTGGCAAGGCTTGACATAAATCACTGCCTCAGTCTTCATATGGCTTTCTTCTTTGTATGTCTGTGTCTGTGTGTCCTTTGCCTTTCTTACCTAAAAACACAAGTTATTGGAGTAAAAGCCCACCTTAATTGTATGCCCTTACAGCAGCTTAAAAATATCTTCAAAGACTTCACTCTAAATAAAGTCACATTCTGAGTTTCTATGTGACCTTGAATTTGAAGGGATGCTGTTCAATCTCCTGCAAAGTATCATTTAGTTAATGGTTAATTGATGTGGCTTCCCTGGTGGCTCATACAGTAACGCTTCTGCCTGCAATGCAGGAAACCTGGGTTCAATCCCTTGGTCGGGAAGATCCCTGGACAAGCAAATGGCTACCCACTCCAGTATTCTTGCCTGGAAAATTCCATGAACAGAGGAGCCTGGCAGCCTACAGTTCACAAGGTTGCAGAGTTGAATATGACTGGGTGATAGGTACTAACTCTACCATAGAATGCTACTAAGTCTATATTTATCAAGACTATTTAATTGATTTTAATCCATTTACAAAAACAAAAGAAAAATGTGTCCTTCATCTATTTTTTTTTCTTCATCTAATTTTTTAAAACAACATGCATTCTTTATGTTTATGCAGTTCTTATTATATCATTAATTTACACCAAGAATCAATATATTTCATTGTCCCAAAATCACTGTTATTTTTTAAATTACTGAAATAAATTTTTTGTTTAGAGTCTTAATCCTCCTGTAAGTGTTTGCATTAATTATTACTTCATATTTCGGTTGGCAAATGTCACCTTACTTTTAACATAAAATTAATCCAGGGGATAAAGACATAAAGTTATGTACAAAGCATTTCAATATTAAAAGTATTTAAAAGGCCTTTGGACTGCAAGGAGATCAAACTGGTCAATTCTAAAGGAAATCAATCCTAACTATTCTTTGGAAAGGCTGATTCTGAACTTGAAACTGCAATATATGGCCAACTGATACAAAGAACTGACTCTGGGAAAGACCCTGATGCTGAGAAAGATTGAAGGCAGGAGGAGAAGATGATGACAGAGGACAATATGGTTGGATGGCATCACTGACTCAGTGGAAGTTTGAGCAAGCTCCGGGTGTTGTTGAAGGAGAGGGAAGCCTGGCATGTTGCAGTCCATGGGGTTGCAAATGGTTGGACATGACTGAGTGACTGAACAACAATAACTTCCATATTGTACATCTTAAGTTTAGAGACTTTACTCTCTAGAAGCAAATTTAAACCAAATCATACTGGTTAGAGAGAGTTAGGAGGTATCCTAGTTCAACACCAGTACACACTACAGGCTTTGAAAGAGGAAGAGTAGAAAGCACAAAACAACTACTCATAGAATGCACTGTAGTAGTCATCTGTGTGCCATTCAGGATTATTTCAAAAATATTTTGCTAATATTTTCTGAGGATATTAGGGGATGGACAGAGAGAAAAATAGGAAGAGAGACAGATGGAAAGAAAGATATTTAGGGAAGAAAGATGGATATTGAGAGAGGAAGAGAGGAAAAGAAGGTGGTAAAACCAAAATATAAGGCCATTTTTACACCAGTACTACTATAAATTATAGCCTTCCCATGGCCAATCAATATCAGAACTGTGGCTATAAATCTGATTTAATTGGTGTTTCAGCACATTTTGAATTATATGATTTTGCCAATTAATTAAAGCCTCTACCTTATTTACACATAGCAATAAATATTTTACTAACTCTGTAATACTTAAAGGCTATAGTTTCATTTTGAGATAAGTTGGAGGGAGTGATACTGAAGCTGAAGCTCCAATACTTTGGCCACCTGATGTGAAGAACTCATTGGAAAAGACCCTGATGCTAGGAAATATTGAGGGCAGGAGACAGCAGAGGATGAGATGGTTGGATGGCATCACCAACTCTATGGACATAAATTGGAGCAAGCTCTGGGAGTTGGTGATTAACAGAGAAGCCTGGTGTGCTGCAGTCCATGGGGTTGCAAAGAATTGGACATGACGGAGCAACTAAACTGACTGACTGAAGTTAGTGTGGCAAGATTTCTTTTTTTTTGTTGTTATTCTTTCATTTTATGACATTAACTTCAATCTCCTGAGCAAGTGAATGCTCCAGATTTTCCTGTTCTTTTCTATTTATCACTGCCTTGAGTACCTTGAGTACCTTCCCTTTTTGCCAGTTTATTTACTTTTCATTTTATCCTCCAATCTCCTAGAATTTCTCTTCACAAATGGGAGGATACCTCAAGATCAGATTTTTAAAACAAGAAATATGTATGCAATTTAATGTATAAATTAGCAATTTAAAACAGTCACACCAACCACTAAGATCATTGTTTTCCGTGATATATAAATGAACATATCATCACTAGGGTACATAATCACATGTAGAAGGAAATCCTAAAGTTTGGGTGGTCAGTCAATACTGAGCAATGTTCTAGGCTCTGAACGGATTTATTTAGCACTTCATGAAAATTAAAAGCCAGAAGACAGAAAAATACTTGTAGTAATAATATATAGAAGTGAAAAAATTCAAAGGTTTGAAAAAAATATGAAGCCTAAAAATCACTAAAGTAGGGTACTTAAAAATAGTATGTACCACAGTTTTCTTATCCATTCATCTGCTGATGGACATCTAGGTTGTTTCCACGTCCTGGCTATTATAAACGGTGCCACAATGAACACTGGGGTGCAAGTGTCTCTTTCAATTCTGGTTTCCTCGGTGTGTATGCCCAGAAGTGGGATTGCTGGATCATATGGCAGTTCTATTTGCAATTTTTTAAGGAATCTCCACACTGTTTTCCATAGGGGCTGTACTAGTTTGTATTCCCATCAACAGTGTAAGAGGGTTCCCTTTTCTCCACACCCTCTCCAGCATTTATTGCTTGCAGACTTTTGGATCATATGTGGTACATATGCACAATGGAGTATTACTGAGCCATTAAAAAGAAGACATTTGAATCAGTTCTAATGAGATGGATGAAACTGGAGCCGATTATACAGAGTGAAGTAAGCCAGAAAGAAAAACACCAATACAGTATACTTACACCTATATACGGAATTTAGAAAGATGGTAATGATAACCCTGTAAGCGAGACAGCAAAAGAGACACAGATGTATAGAAAGGACTTTTGGACTCTGAGGGAGAGGGAGAGGGTGGGATGATTTGGGAGAATGGCATTGAAACATGCATACTATCATGTAAGAAATGAATCACCAGTCTATGTTCGATACAAGATACAGGATGCTTGGGACTGGTGCAAGGGGATGATCCAGAGATATGATATGGGGTGGGAGGTGGGAGGGGGGTTCAGGATTGGGAACTCATGTACACCCGTGGCAGATTCATATCAATGTATTGAGAAAACCAATACAGTATTGTAAAGTAAAATAAAGTAAAAATTAAAATTAAAAAAAATAATCAAATAAATAAATAAATAGTATGGACTATGCTTACCATATCCATAAGCACTTATCCATCAATTCTAAAAAAAAAAAAAAAAATTATTTTGTTGTCCCAGTTTTAATGTGAAAAAAGTGATGCTTTAGCAGTTTTTTTTTTTAATATATTTGCCTATATTCACACATTGGGGTGAATTATGGGATAGTTATTCAGATACAAGCTCACTTATTCAAATGTCAAGAAGAAAAAGTTAAAGATACACTGCTGATGACTTATGAGCATAATTTTCAATCAATTTTTATGGTCACTAGTAAATTATTCTAATTTATAAAAAAAATCAGTGACATAGAGCATGTTATCATTAGGACAGTAGAGTGAGAAATAAAATTCAGATTTAAATTGGGTTATAACATTCATACAAATATGTTCAAAATGGTAAAAAAAAAAAAAAAAAAATCTGCCTGCAGTGCAGGAGATGCAGGAGACAGGGCTTTGATACCTGGATTGGTAAAATCCCCTAGAGGAAGAAGTGACAGTAGACTCCAGTATTCTTGCCTGGAGAATCCTATTGATAGAGGAGCCTGGCAGGCTACCGTCCATGGGGTTCCAAAGAGTTGCAAATGAGTGAGCAACTAAGCATACATTATTGATATTTAGAAATGTGAGTATGTATGCTGCTGGTAAGTTGCTTCAGTCGTGTCCAACTCTGTGCGACCCCATAGATGGCAGCTCACCAGGCTCCCCCATCCTTGGGATTCTCCAGGCAAGAACACTGGAGTGGGTTGCTATTTCCTTCTCCAATGCATGAAAGTGAAAAGTGAAAGTGATGTTGCTCTGTCGTGTCCGACTCTTCCCGTCCCCATGGACTGTAGCCTAAAAGGCTCCTCTGTCCATGGGATTTTCCAGGAAAGAGTACTGGAGTGGGTTGCCATTTCCTTCTCCAGAATATGAATACATAATTATATACATGGCACTATATATATATATATATATATATATATATATATATATATATATATAATTTAAATATATAGTGTGTAGAATGAAAATATAATTATATATTATGTAGTAGTCATGTACAGATGTGAATTGAACCATAAGGGAGGCTGAAAAACCAATGCTTTTGAACTGTGGTGCTGGAGAAGACCCTTGAGAGGCCCTTGGACAGCAAGGAGATCAAACCAGTCAATCCTTAAGGAAACCAACATTAAATATTCATGAGAAGGACTGATGCTGAAGCTAAAACTCCAATACTTTGGCCACCTGATGGAAAGAGCTGACTCATTGGGAAGAGAGACTGATGGTAAAAGAAAAAGGGGATGACAGAGGATGAAGTGGTTAAATAACATCACTGACTCAATGGATGTAAATTTAAGCATACTCTGAGAGGTAGTGGAGGCCGCTTCCCTGGTGGCTCAGAGGTTAAAGTATCTGCCTGGAATGCAGGAGACCTGGGTTCAATCCCTGGGTCAGGAAGATCCCCTGGAGAAGGAAATGGCAAACCACGCCAGTACTCTTGCCTGGAAAATCCCATGGAGGGAGGAGCCTGGTAGGCTACAGTCCATGGGGTCACAAAGAGTCAGACACGACTGAGTGACTTCACTTTCACTTCACTAAGGAATGTGGCGTGCTGTAGTCCATGGGGTCACAAAGAGTTGGACACTACTTAGCAGAATGAACAACAACATATGAGGTTGATGTTTCTATTGTATACAATAATGTACATGGGTTTTATTATTCCAAATTTATTTAGCCACTCTTTCAAAAACAACAGAAACTCTACCATTCAAATACTCTAATAGGATTGAGATTTCTCTTTAACACTAGTTTAAAGTTATTTTCAAGTAATCTATTTTTGTAGGTTTTATATTCATGTGAATGTATGGCAAAACGCACCACAATATTGTAAAGTAATTAGCCTCCAATTAAAATAAATAAATTAAAAATATATATGCTTCTCAGATGTCCCAATGTGAAGAAACTACCTGCCAGTGCAGGAGACACAGGAGACATTTGTTTGATCCCTGCATCAGCAATATTCCCTGGAGTAGAAATGGCAATGTACTCCAGTATTCTTGCCTGTGAATTCCATGAACAGAGGAGTCTGGTGGGCTACATTCCATGGGGTCACAGAGAATTAGACATGACTGAGTGACTGAGCAAATCAAATACTTTGATATATCAAAAGGATAATAGATCATGACCAAGCTGGGTTTATTTTAACAATGCAATACCAGTTTAACAATCCAAAATCAATTAATGTCATTAACCATGGAAAAGAAGAGTAAAATAGAGAAAACCATATGGTCATATAAATAGTTACAGAAATGGCATTTCACAAACCTCAATATCGATTCATCATTTAAAAAAAATCAGGAGTTTATAATTAAAGGATTTTCTCAACATAATAAAGATTATTTATGAAAAACCGATAACTCACAACATTATTTATAATGAAAAGCTGAATAATTTTTCCCTATGATCAGAAATAGGCAAGGGTTTTAGTTATCACGACTTGTTTTCAATATTTCACTGATAGTGCTAACCAATTATACAATGAAAGAATGATATAATAGTAGTTCATTCTGTGAAAAAATATTTAAACTTGTCTCTATTTTGCAGAAGATATGATTGCATAATAAAAAGGAAACCAAAAATAATTTTCAAAACATGGATTTTTTTAAGATAAACAAAACCCCTTTTCTTATATTGGAGAAGCTAAAGTATTATCTGATCATCATCCCAAATTCTATATAATAAAGTATCTTTCAAAATTCATTTTGTTAAACTTATGATTTGAAGGAAACATTTATGAGATTTCAACATGTAAAAAAAATTTTGTTATGTAAATGCATGAAATTGTTCATGAGTATTTTGTGAATATAGTTTATAATATCTCTAAACAAGTCATTTTCCATAATAGTTTAATAAATGAAAACTGTGTTTTCCAAAAGCTTTTATTTAATTTAATGTTCTTTGTTGAGTTTAGAGTGCCTTTATTTTTGTTTTAATTTAATTTATTTTCAAACTAAAATATTAATTTGTAGGTATCAGGTATTTATTTTGCAGGTTTTCATACAGTAAGTATAAGAGAGGAGTGAGTCTTTACTAAGTATCATTATGAAATTCTACCAGTTTTAAGATATCTATTTACAGTACTTTTAATAGAAGATATTTTAAGTTAATACCCAATGAAAAAGTTTCAGTGAAAGCAAGATGCATTCACACTGTACACTTAATTAGGTTATGAATAATTTATTAAAATAGCAGTTATCACAATATAACCCTATGAATCTAAAAAAGCATAAACTTCAAATTTTGAAACAACTAATTTTATGATATCTCTTTGTGCTATGACCTCACAACACGTTGGAATATTCCAGTTAAAAGATTATTTCTTCAACTTTACAAATAGTCAATTTAAATATCCTTAATTTCCCACAAAGCATTTCTTCATATAATTAATCAGTAATAATTTTAATTTGACTAATAAGGGGTGTTTTCTTTTTAGAAAAATGTAAAGCAATTCCCAAGATACTATGACACCCAAAAGGAATATCTGAAAACAATCAAATTTTTAAAAATAACTAACTTCATCATTTTCCTGTATTCCCATAAAATGAACAGGGGAAAATGTATCACTATGTTGATGTATGGCAAAACCAATACAATATTGTAAAGAAAAAATAAGTAAATAAATTCAATTTTAATTTATTAAAAAAAATCTTCAAGTCTATTTTTAGTTTAACTGATGGTTTCAGGCAACTATAAATAATATGGAATTAGAATGAAAAACAGAACTTTGAAATTTAAGCAAAAACAGTAGTAATATTAACACTAATATTAGTTGGAATATTAGTCTACTATATGTAGTATTTTAAAACATACTTAATTTAAAGCCACATTCATCAAGACAGTATGGTACTGGCACAAAGACATATCTGACTCTTTTGCAAACTCATGGACTAAGCCCTCTAGGCTCTTCTGTCCATAGAATTTCCCAGGCAGAAATACTGGAGTGGGTTGCCATTTCATTCTCCAGGAGATCTTCCCTACCCAGGGATCAAAGCCACTTCTCCTGTAGTGGAATGTGGATTCTTTACTATGAAGCCACCAGGGAACCCTAAACATACATTACATCAGAGTTTTTAAGGCTTTATTGGTATGCATTATACTTCACTATAGATTAAAAAGAAAATACGTGCAGTGACACTTTGGGGATCTTCTTTGGATGTCTAAGTTAGGTTTGTACCTCAAACATTCAGAGATTCTAAAATATACATATTTATTTCTCAAAAATAGATATATTTTGTTTCACTTATGTTATGCACATCAAAATTTTAAAAGATTGTTTTCTTTATCAAGATGTGTATTTTTGTTTCAAAACTACTAATGGAAAATCATGTTTCTTTCCTTATTTTAACGAATTGTGATGTAATTTTAAACAAATTGTTGATTGTATATATGACATATATACATAAATACATATTTGACTTTATACTTTTATATTTTTCTGGACATTATGGTATGTATACATATAGTTCAGAAATATTAAATATTTTAAAATCAGTTATAAACCAATGTTCGCCAATATTTAGTAATGAAGTTATATTCTTAAAATGTAACCTTGGAATCAAAACACATGAAAAGAAATAAATTAGAAAAACATTAATGAAAAAAAGAAATAAATTAGAAAAACAACTCTGAGTACATGTTATTAGCTTTATATAAAAGTAATTATTATTATAAATAAACCTAAGCAAGGAAGAAAACAATAATATGTTGTTTATAGTTTGTACTTATGTATCATATGTTTTCAAATATGTTAGATATTTCTAAAGTTATGGAAAGTAACAGTACTGTCTGGAAAACAATTATATTTAGAGTAAAGTATAAAAAGTTTTATGTTAGAAATGTGTTGCTTAGTTTTATTTTTGTTTGCAGAAGTATACGTGTAATGATAATAATTAGCCCTACAGAATTTCTTTGGAAATTTGAAGCCACCAAGCATTTTATGGAAACTACTGATCTCTGATTTGATCTTTAATCAAAAAATAAAATATATTGTTTTTCCCACCTATCATCATAAATTAAAGGATTGAATTATGTTTTCAAATGCACTCTAGTCATCTTAGGCTGTCAAGAAAGTTAATTTTTCTAATTAATGTTTAATTATCTCTGTCTTGTAAAACTTTCTGGCTTTTATTATTTACTTAAAATCAGAAATTATAAAGCAATAAATAATTCTTATTAATTTCATTGCTTAGGTCATTAAAGAACTCCTAATTTTCACATCTAGTAAATATCTGTCTGTCTTCAAATTACTCTTACTCTCATCTTTAATTACCACTTCCCCCCTCTCTTTTTGAGCTCTCTCTTCTCATCCAACTATTCTGACTCTTCCTGGGTTTCTGGCCTTTTTCAGTCTCCGGTAAGATTTGCTCTTATTCCATACACTCTTAAATGTTGGAGTTCCTAAACTGGCTCTTTTACTACTCACAACCTTTCAAGAAGAATCATCAATTTCTCTTGGTTTATTTTACATCTGGTGCCATTTGTCTTACATGCTAGCTTTAAGAATTGGAACCTACTCACTTGAGGAGTAATATGCTGTCCAGGTTTGTCATAGCTTTTCCCAAAAGAGGCAAGAGTCTTAATTACATGGCTGCACTCCCCATCTGCAGTGATTTTGGAGCATAAGAAAATAAAGTCAGCCACTGTTTCCATTGTTTCCCCATACGTACACCATGAAGTGATGGGAAGGATGCCATAATCTTAGTTTTTTGAATGTTGAGTTTTAAGTCAGGTTTTTCACTCTCCTCTTTCACCTTCCTCAAGAGGCTCTTTAGTTCTTCTTTGCTTTATGGCATAAAGGTGGTGCCATGTACATATATGAGGTTATTGATATTACTCGGGAAATCTTGATTCCAGCTTGTGATTCACCCAACATGGCATTTATCATGTTGTGCTTTGCATAGAATTTAAATAAACAGAGTGACAATGTACAGCCTTCACAAACTCCTTTCCCAATTTTGAACCAGTCTGTACTTCCATGTTTTGTTCTAACTGTTGCTTCTTGAGCTGCATACAGATTTCTCACAAGGTAGGTAATGTGGACGGGTATTCATGTCTCTTTAAGAATTTTCCACAGTTGATTGTGATCCACACAGTCAAAGGCTTTTGTGTAGTCAATAAAGCAGAAATAGATGTTTTTCTGGAACTCTCTTGCTTTTTCCATGATCCAGCAGATGTTGGCAATTTGATCTCTGGTTCCTCTGCCTTTTCTAAAACCAGCTTGAACATCAGGAAGTTCACAGTTCACGTATTGCTGAAGCCTGACTTGGAGTATTTTGAGCATTACTTTACTAGCATGTGAGATGAGTGCAATTGTGTGGTAGTTTGAGCATTCTTTGGAATTGCCTTTCTTTGGAATTGGAATGAAAACTGACCTTTTCCAGTCCTGTGGCCACTGCTGGGTTTTCCAAATTTGCTGGCATATTGAGTACAGCACTTTCAGTGCATTGTCTTTTAGGATTTGAAAGAACTCAACTGGAATTCCATCACCTCCACTATCTTTGTTCATAGTGATGCTTCCTAAGGCCCACTTAACTTGACACTCTAGGCTATCTGGCTCTAAGTGAGTGCTCAGACCATCATGGTTTTCTGGGTCATGAAGATCTTTTCTGTATAGTTCCTCTGTGTATTCTTGCCACCTCTTCTTAATGTCTTCTGCTTCTGTTAGTCCATACTATTTCTGTCCTTTATTGAACTCATCTTTACATTAATGACTCCTTGATGTCTCAGATTTTCTTGAAGAGAACTCTAGTCTTTCCGATTTTGTTGTTTTCCTTTATTTCTTTACATTGATTACTTTGGAAGGCCTTCTTATCTTTCCTTGCTATTCTTTGGGACTCCGCATTCAGATAGATATATCTTTCCTTTTGTTCTTTGTCTTTTGCTTCTCATCTTTTCTCAGCTATTTGTAAGGCTTCCTGAGACAACCATTTGTTAGGCTTCCTCAGACAACCATTTTGCCTTTTTGGATTTCTTTTTCTTGGGAATGGTTTTGATCACTGCCTCCTGTACAGTGTTAGGAACCTCCATCCATATTTCTTCAGGCACTCTATCAGATCTAATCTCTTGAATCTATGTGTCACTTCCTCTGTATAATCATAAGGGATTTGATTTAGGTCATATCAGAATAGCCTAGTGGTTTTCCCTACTTTCTCCAATTAAAGTCAGCATTTTGCAATAAAGAGTTCATAATTTGAGCCGCAGTCAGCTCCCAGTCTTGTTTTTGCTAACTGTATAGCACTTCTCCATTTTCGGCTACAAAGAATATAATCAATCTGATTTCAGTATTGACCATCTGGTGATAGCCATGTGTAGAGTCTTGTCTTGTGTTGTTGGAAGAGGGTTTTTGCTATGATCAGTGTGTTCTCTTGGCAAAACTCTGTTAGCTTTTGCCATGCTTCATTTTATACTCTGAGGCCAAATGTGCCTATAACTCCAGGTAACTCTTGACTACCTTCTTTTGCATTCCAGTCATCTGTGATGAAAATGACATCTTTTGGGGATGTTATTGTTGGGATTTCTTTGGGAGGAATGATGCTAAAGCTGAAACTCCAGTACTTTGGCCACCTCATGCAAAGAGTTGACTCACTGGAAAAGACTTTGATGCTGGGAGGGATTGGGGGCAGGAGAAGAAGGGGACGACAGAGGGTGAGATGGCTGGATGGCATCACTGACTTGATGGGCGCGAGTCTGAGTGAACTCCGGGAGTTGGTGATGGACAGGGAGGCCTGGCGTGCTGCGATTCATGGGGTCGCAAAGAGTCGGACAAGACTGGGCGACTGAACTGAACTGATTGTTGGAATTGTTTAAAATAAACTTGGAATTATTTAAAATAAAGCTTGTTTTGTATTCATTTATTAATTAAAACATTCTAAGAGGAATCATCATAGAAAGATTATGTTTGTAATCATTCATTTCTTTCCTGTTATAAAAATATAGATTGATACCCTTCCCATGTTTATTTTTTAATATCATCTCTAACTAGAACAGAGGGAAATACATTTTACTGCCATCTTGATAGTTTAGCCAGGTGAGTTGTTTTTTTCAAATTTATTTGAAAATGATTTTGATGAGAGCAGAAATTTTAAATTTACTTGTAAGCTTTGATTTCCCCTCTATGTTTCTCTAATCCATCATGAAAGAAAAATAACCCTGAATCCAGAATAAGGAACCAAGCAGAACAGATTTGAACTCATGTAAGCCTGGGAAAACCATCAGGGCCATACCTGACCCATATACAAATGACCAAAAATATATTTTAAGTTGTTGAGATTTGGAGTTTGATTTTTATGCACTATTGCTATGAAATTAATATGGAAACAATGAATACTAGTCAAAAATCTTAAGAGACTTTCAGTGTAAGCACACTATGTACCATAATAGTCCTACCTAGGACCTACAATCCTTTTTCTAACAGTGTTACATTTGTCCCTCACTCATAACCTCCAATGTTTAAACAAAAGCAGTTTATGTGTGTATGTCTGTGTGTGTGTGTGTATATATATATATATATATACACACACATATATTAATGTACATATATATTTACATATATAGAAATTAAAGAAGAAATACACTAATTTTTTTCTTGTTTAGTTCAATCAAATTGTGGAAAAAATATTAACAAAAACATTCCTGCATTTCTCTCTTCTTATCAGTACAATCACAAAGTGAAAAATTGTGAGAGAAATGTAGGAAAATTCAATTCACAACTATAGGGGAAATTTCTACATTTTTATCATAAATATAATTGTTGGCTAAGTATTGCTGTTATAACCATAGTCTCTTAAATCCCTTATTTCTAAAAGATAGTTTTAAAAATGTTCTCCTTATAAATGTATTCATCAGATAGTACTCAAATAATTACCCAAACTAGGTACATGAATCATTAAATTAATTAAATAAGGAGGCTGTTAGATTGGTATGGCCTATGTAAGCAAACAAAAATCTAAACCTGTAAGTGCCTCAAGGTTTTGAAATCAAATCCTAGGTCTATTCAATCACAGATATAGACAACTACACTGTAGGCTATAGGCAATCAATTATTTCCTACTTTGTGTCTGCCTTTTCTCTGTAATTGTTTTTCTAGAGCTCCTATGGATAGAGTGCTCCTAACCACTTCTGGTTGGGAACTGACAAATTCTAAGAAATTTCTGCTAAATAAACCTCTAACATTTGTAATATGCTTTGGTTTATCTTTTACAAGTAATAGCATCATTAATCATCAGGGATATATAAATCAAAATCACAATAAGCTGTCACCTCACACCTATCAAAATGTCTATCATCAAGCAAATGTTGGCAAGGATGTGGAGAAAAGGGAGCCCTCCTACAGTTTGTTGGGATGTAAATTGATGCAGTCACTATGGAAAACAATGTGGAGATATCCAGAAAATTGAAAATAGAACTACCATATGATCCAGCAACTTCTCTCCTGGGTACATATCCAAAGAAAAGGAAAGCAGCAATTGGAAAACATTTACACATCCTAGTGTTTATAGTAACATTATTTCCAATTGCCAAGACATGAATGTAACCTGAAAGTCCATTAGTAAAAGAATGGGTGAAACTAATGTTTATATACATACATACATACATACATACATACATACATATATAGTAATGTGTATATATATATATATATATATATATATATGTATATGTATATACAGTTCAGTCACTCACTCATGTCCAACTCTTTGAGACCCCATGGAATGCAGCAAGCCAAGCTTCCATGTCCATCACTGACTACTCCCGGAGCTTGCTCAAACTCATGTCCATTGAGTCGGTTATGGCATCTGACCATCTCATCCTTTATCGTCCCCTTCTCCTGTTTTCAATTTTTACCAGCATCAGGGTCTTTTCCAATGAATTGACGCTTTGCATCAAGTGGCCAAAATATTGGGATTTCAGCTTCAGCATCAGTCCTTCCAATGAATATTCAGGACTGATTTCCTTTAGGATTGACTGATTGGATCATCATGTAGTCTGGGATTCTCAAAAGTCTTCTCCAACACCACAGTTCAAAGGCATCAATTTTTCAGCACTCAGATTTCTTTATAATCCAACACTCACATCCATACTTAACTACTGGAGAAAAACATAGTTTGACTAGATCGATCTTTGTCAATAAAGAGTGTCTCTGCTTTTTAATACACTGTCTAGGTTGGTCATAGGTTTTCTTCCAAGAAGCAAGCATCTTTTAATTTTGTGGCTGCAGTCACCTTCTGCAGTGATTTTGAAGCCCAAGGAAATAAAAACTGGCACTGTTTCCATTGTTTCCCCATCTATATCGTGAAGTGATGGGACTAGATGCCATGATCTTAGATTTCTGAATGTTGAGTTTTAAGCCAGCTTTTTCACTCTCCTCTTGTACTTGCAAGAGGCTCTTTAGTTCCTCTTCACTTTCTATCATAAGGGTGGTGTCATCTGTGTATTTGAGGTTATTGATATTTCTCCTGGAAATCTTGATTCCAGCTTGTGCTTCATCCAGCCCAGCATTTTGTATAATGTACTCTGCACATAAGATAATTGAGCAAAGTGACAGTATACAGCCTTGACATACTCCTTTCCCAATCTGGAAACAGTCCATTTTTCCTGGTCCACTTCTAACTGTTGCTTCTTGACCTGCATACGGATTTCTCAGGAGACAGATAAAGTGGTCTGGTATTCCCATCTCTAAGAATTTTCCACAGTTTGTTTTGATCCACACAGTCAAATGCTTTGGAATTGTCAATAAAGCAGAAGAAGATGTTTTTCTGGGACTCCCCTGCGTTTTCTATGATCCAACAGATGTTGACTATTTGATTTCTGATTCCTCTGCCTTTTCTAAATCCAGCTTTAACATCTGGAAATTCTCAATTCAAGTATTGTTGAAGCCTCACTTGGAGAATTTTAAGCTTTACTTTATATATAAATAATACTAAACCATGAAAAGAATGAAAGTACAACACAAGTACACCTGGAAAGTATTATGGTTAATAAAATAAGTCAGATAGATAAGACCATGAAATTAAACTATGTTTTCTCCTTGGTAGTAAAGCTATGACAAACCTAGAAAGGGTATTAAAAAGTAGAGACCTCAGTTCGTTGACAAATGCCCGTATAGTAAAAACTATGTTTTTTTCCAGTAGTCTTGTACAGATGTGAGAGTGGGACCATAAAGATGGCTGAGCACTGAAGAATCGATGCTTTTGAACTGTGGTGCTGGAGAAGACTCTTGAGAGTCCCTTGGGCTGCTAGGAGATCAAACCAATCAATCCTAAAGGAAATCAACCCTAAACATTCACTGAAAGAACTGATGCTGAAGCTGAAGCTCCAATATTTGGCCACCTGATGTGAAGAACTGACTCGTTGGAAAAGATCCTGATGCTGGGAAAGATTGAAGGCAGGAGGAGAAGAAAGCAGCAAAGGATGAGATGGTTGGATGGCATCACCTACTTAATGGACATGAGTTTGAGCAAGCTCAGGGAGTCGATGAAGTACAGGAAAGCCTGGTGTGCTACAGGTCATGTGGTCACAAAGAGTTGTGCACTACTCAGTGAGTGAACAACAAAAATAAATATACGGAATCTTAAAAAATGAAGGAATGCATGTAACAAAACAGAAACAGATTCACAGATATAGAAAGCATATTAGTGCTTACCTGAGAGGAGAGTGATGAGGAGAGGAGTAAGATTGGGAGGGAGGAGTTTAAGAGCTACCAAGTGCTATGTATAAAATAAATAAGGATCTATAATCCCTGTGTATACAGAGAATGTAGAGACTATTTTCTAATAACTTTAAATGGATTATAATCTGTAAAAATATTAAATCACTGTTACACACCTGAAACTAATACAATATGGTTAATTAACTGTACTTTAAAAAAAGTAAATAATAAATAAAAGAAGCAAACTTGACTCTCACAACCATGACTACTAATTTTCCGTCTTTAGTATTTTTTTTTAACTCATCTTTTCCTCTCCCCAAAAGACTACTAACAGAAATTGTATTGTCTCTTTCTTAAAATACTGACATTCTTCAAATTTGGCTTTTCTTCATGAGTATTGTTACACACTTTAACAATATTAAAAATAAATACAAAAATAAGAATATTGATAATAGTAAATGCAATAATAATAATATCAATTTTTGCTATGTAAATAGCTAATTCATCTATAGAACTTAGACGTTAATCATTATGCTAAATACTCTATATTCTATCAGTCAGTTCAGTCACTCAGTAGTGTCTAACTATTTGCAACCCCATAGAATGCAGCAGGCCATTCTTCCCAGTCCACGACCAATTCCGGGAGCTTGCTCAAACTCATGTCCATCAAATCGGTGATGCCATCCAACCATCTCATCCTGTCATCCACTTCTGTTCCTCCAATCTTTCTCTGCATCAGGGTCTTTCTAGTGAATCAGCTATTTGCACCAAGTGGACAAAGTATTGAGGTTTCAGCTTCAGCATCAGCCCTTCCAAAGGATATTCAGGACTGATTTCCTTTAGGATGGACTGGTTGGATCTCCTTGCAGTCCAAGGGACTCTCAAGAGTCCTCCAATACCATAGTTCAAAAGCATCAATTCTTCAGTGCTCAGCTTTCTTTATAGTCCTACTCTCACATCAATACATCACTACTGGGAAAACCTTGATTAAATTGACCTTTGTCGACCAAGTAATGTCTCTACTTTTTAATATGCTGTCTCGGTTCATCATAGCTTTTCTTCCAAGGAGCAAGTGCCTTTTAATATCATTGCTGCAGTCACTATCTGCAGCGAATTTTGAGTCCAAGAAAATAAAGTCTGTCACTGTTTCAACTGTTTCTTCATCTATTTACCATGAAGTGATGGGACTGGATACCATGATCTTAGTTTTCTGAATGTTGAGCTTTAAGCCAACTTTTTCACTCTGCACTTTCACTTTCATCAAGAGGCTGTTTAGTTCCCATTCACTTTCTATCATAAGGGTGGTGTCATCTGCCTATCTGAGGTTATTGATATTTTTCCAGGCAATCTTGATTCCAGCTTGTGCTTCATCCAGCCTGGCATTTCACATGATGTACTCTTATTTAACTCTGTAAGTTAAATAAGGGGATTGACAATATACAGCCTTTATGTGCTCCTTTTTCCAGTTGGGAACGAACCAGTTGTTCCATTCCAGTTCTAACTGTTGCTTCTTGACTTGTATACAGATTTCTCATTAGGCAAATAAGGTGGTCTGGTATTCCCATATCTTGAAGAATTTTCAACTTTTTTTTTCTTTCTTTCTTTCTTTTTTTTTTTCTTTTTGTTATCCACACAGTCAAAGCCTTTGGTGTAGTCAATAAAGCAGAAATAGATGTTTTTTGGAACTCTCTTGCTTTTTTGATGATACAACAGATGTTGACAATTTGATCTCTGGTCCCTCTGCCTTTTCTAAATCCAGATTGAACATTTGGAAGTCCAGGGCTCATACTATTGAAGCCTGGCTTGGAGAATTTTGAGCATTGCTTTGCTAGTATGTGAGATGAGTGCAATCGTGCAGTAGTTTGAACATTCCTTCTAATTGTCTTTCTTTGGGATTGAAATGAAAACTGACCTTTTCCAGTCCTGTGGCCACTGCTAAGTTTTCCAAATTTGCTGGCATATTGAGTGCAGCAGTTTCACAGGGTCATCCTTCAGAATTTGAAATAGCTCAACTGGAATTCCCTCACCTCCACTAGCTTTGTTTGTAGTGATGCTTCCTAAGGCCCACTTTACTTCACATTCCAGGATGTCTTGCTCTAGGTGAATGATCACACCTTCATGATTATCTGGGTCATGAAGATCTGTTTTGCATAGGTATTCCATGTATTGTTGCCATCTCTTCTTGATATCTTCTGTTTTTGTTAGGTCCATTCCATTTCTGTCCTTTATTGTGCCCATCTTTGCATGAAATATTCCCTTTCTTGAAGAGATCTCTAGTCTTCCCCTTTCTATTTTTCCCTTTATTTCTTTGCTCTGATCACTGAGGAATCTTAACTCTTATCTCTCCTTGCTATTCTTTGGAACTCTGCATTCAAGATGGATGTCTTTCCTCTGCCCCTTTGTCTTTAGCTTCTCTTCTTTTTTCAGCTAATTGTAAGGCCTCTTCAGACAACCATTTTGGCTTTTTTCATTTCTTTTTCTTGGAGATAGTCTCAATCACTGCCTCCTGTACAATGTCATGAACCTTCATCCATAATTTATCAGGCACTCTATCTATCAGGTCTAATCCCTTGAATCTATTTCTCCCTTCCATTGTATAATCCTAAGAGATTTGATTTAGGTCATCCCAGAATGGTCTAGTGGTTTTCCCTACTTTCTTCAATTTAAGTCTGAATTTTGCAATAATGAGTTCATGATCTGCCCCACAAATCAGCTCCCAGTCTTGTTTTTGCTGACTGTATAGAGCTTCTTCATCTTTGGCTCCAAACAGTATAATCAATCTGATTTTAGTATGATCATCTGGTGTTGTCCATGAGTAGAGTTTTTCTTTTGTTGTTGGAAGTGGATTTTGGCTATGACCAATGCGTTCTCTTGGCAAAACTCTTTAGCCTTTGCCCTTCTTCATTCTGTACTCCAAGGCCCAATTTGCCTTTTACTCCAGATAACTATTGCCTTCCTACTTTTGCATTCCAGTCCCCTATGATGAAAAGGACATTTTTGGGGGGTGTTCTAGAAGGTTTTGTAGATCTTTATAGAATCTTTCAGCTTCTTTTGCATTACTTATGGGGCATAGACTTGAATTACTGTGATACTGAATGGTTTGCATTGGAAACGAACAGAGATCATTCTATTGTTTTCCAGATTGCATCCAAGTACTGCATTTCGGGCTGTTTTGTTGACAATGAGGGCTACTCCATTTCGTCTAAGGATTTTTGCCCTCAATAGTAGATATAATGTTTATCTGAATTAAATTTGCCCATTCCAGGCAATTTTAGTTCACTGATTCCTAAAATGTTGATGTTCATTCTTGCCATTTCCTGTTTGACCACTTCCAATTTAACTTGATTCATGGACCTAAAATTCCAAGTTCCTACACAATATTGTTCTTTATAGCATTGGACTTTACTTCCGTCAGTTGTCCCATTTACAACTGGGTGTTGTTTTTGCATTGGCTCTGTCTCTTCATCCTTTCTGAAGTTATCTCTTGACTCTTCTCCTGTAGCAGTTTGGACACCTACCAACCTGGGGAGTTCATCTTTCAGTGTCCTATATTTTTGCCTTTTCATACTGTCCATGGGGTTCTCAAGGCAAGAATACTGAAGTGGTTCGTCATTACCATCTCCAGTGGACCACATTTTATCAGAATTCTCCACCATGACCCATTCATTTTGTGTGGCCCTACATGGCATGTAGTACTAGAGTGTAGTACTTGGATGCAATCTGAAAAATGACAGAGTGATCTCTGTTCATTTCCAAGGCAAACCATTCAATATCATGGTGATCAAAGTCTATGCCCTGACCAGTAATGCTGAAGAAGCTAAAGTTGACGGTTCTATGAAGACCTACAAGACCTTTTTGAACTAACACTCGAAAAAGATGTCTTTTTCATTATAGGGGACTGGAATGCAAAATTGTAATTCAAGAAACACATGGAGAAACAGGCAAATTTGGCCTTGGAGTAGAGAATAAAATGGGGCAATGGCTAATAATTTTCCCAATAAAATACATTGGTTATAGTAAATACGCTCTTCCAGAAACACAAGAGAAGACTCTACACATGGACCATCCCCAAGAATAAGAAATGCAAAAAACCAAAATGGCTGTCTGAAGAGGCCTTACAAATAGCTATGAAAAGAAGAGAAGTGAAAAGAAAGGAGAAAAGGAATGATATATCCATTTAAATGTAGAGTTCCAAAGAATAACAAAGAGAGATAAGAAAGACTTCCCCAATGATCAGTGCAAAGAAATAGAGGAAAACAAAAGAATGGGAAAGACTAGAAATCTTCAGAAAAATTAGAGATACCAAGGGAACATTTCATGCAAAGATGGGTTCAATGAAGAACAGAAATGGTATTGACCTAACAGAAGCAGAAGATATTAAGAGGTGGCAAGAATACACAGAAGAAGTCTACAAAAAAGATATTCAAGACCCAGATAATCATGATAGTGTGATCACTAACCTAGAGTAAGACAACCTGGAATGTGAAGTCAAGTGGGCCTCAGGAAGCATCTCTACAAACAAAACTAGTGGAGGTGATGGAATTGCAGTAGAGCTATTTCAAATCATGAAAGATGATGCTGTGAAAGTGCTGCCCTCAATATGCCAGCAAATCTGTAAAACTCAACAGAGGCCACAGGACTGGTAAAGGTCAGTTGTCATTCCATTCCCCAAAAAGACAATACCAAAGAATGCTCAAACTATCGCACAACTGCACTCAGCTCACACTCTAGCAAAATAATGCTCAAAATTATCTAAGCCAGGCTTCAGCAGTACATGAATCATGAACTTCCAGATGTTCAAACTGATTTTAGAAAAGGAAGATGAACCAGAGGTCAAATTGCCAAGACCCACTGGATCATCGAAAATGCAACAAATTTCCAGAAACTCATCTATTTCTGCTTTATTGACTATGCCAAAACCTTTGATTGTGTGGATCCCCATAAACTGTTGGAAATTCTGAAAGAGATGGGAATACCAGACCACCTGATCTGCCTTTTGAGAAATCTGTTTGCAGCTCAGGAAGTGACAGTTAGAACTGGTCAGGGAACAACAGACTGGTTCCAAATAGGAAAAGGAGTATGTCATGGCTGTCTATTGTCACCCTGCTTATTCAACTTATATGCAGAATACATCATGAGAAACGTTGGGCTGGATGAAGCACAAGCTGGAATCACACTGTTGGGAGAAGTACCAATAACCTCAGATATGCAGATGACACCATCATTATGGCAGAATGTGAAGAAAAACTAAAGAGCCTCTTGATGAAGGTGAAGGAGCAGAGTTAAAGAGTTGGCTTAAAGCTGACATTCATAAAACTAAAATCATGGTATCCAGCTCCATCTCTTCATTGCAAATAGATAGTTAAACAGTGGAAACAGTGGCTGACCATTTTGGGGGGGCTTCAAAATCACTGCAGATGATGACTGCAGCATGAAGTTAAAAGATGCTTACTCCTTAGAAGGAAAGTTATGACCAACCTAGACAGCATATTAAAAAGCAGAGACATTACTTTGCCAATAAAGGTCCATCTAGTCAAGGTTATAGTTTTTCCAGTGGTCATGTATAGATATGAGAGTTGGACTACAAAGACAGCTGAGCACCGAAGAATTGATGCTTTTGAACTGTGTTGTTGCAGAAGACTCTTGAGAGTCACTTGGACTGCAAGGAGATTGAACCAGTCCATCGTAAAGGAAATCAGTCTTGGGTGATCATTGGAAGGGATTATGTTGAAGCTGAAACTCCAATACTTTGGCCATCTGATGTGAAGAGCTGACTAATTTGAAAAGACCTTGATGCTAGGACAGACTGAGGGCTGGAGAAGGGGACAACAGAGGATGAGATGGTTGGATGCCATCACTGACTCAATGAACATGAGTTTGGGTAAACTCTGGGAGTTGTTGATAAACAGGGATGCCTGGCATATATCCACATTCAGAAAACGAAGATCATGGCATCCGGTCCCATCACTTCATGGGAAAAAGATGGGGAAACAGTGGAAACAGTGTCAGACTTTATTTTTTGGACTCTAAAATCACTGCAGATGGTGATTGCAGCCATGAAATTAAAAGACCTTACTCCTTGGAAGGAAAGTTATGACCAACCTAGATAGTATATTCAAAAGCAGAAACATTACTTTGTCGACTAAGGTCCATCTAGTTAACGTTATGGTTTTTCCTGTGGTCACATATGGATGTGAGATTTGGACTGTGAAGAAGGCTGAGCGCTGAAGAATTGATGCTTTTGAACTGTGGTGTTGGAGAAGACTCTTGAGAGTCCCTTGGACTGCATGGAGATCCAACCAGTCCATTCTGAAGGAGATCAACCCTGGGATTTCTTTGGAAGGAATGATGCTAAAGCTGAAACTCCAGTACTTTGGCCACCTCATGTGAAGAGTTGACTCATTGGGAAAGACTCTGATACTGGGAGGGATTGGGGGCAGGAGTAGAAGGGGACAATAGAGGATGAGATGACTGGATGGCATCACAGACTCGATGGACGTGAGTCTGAGTGAACTCCAGAGGACGGTGATAAACAGGGAGGCCTGGCGTTCTGCGATTCATGGGGTCACAAGGAGTCAGACACGACTGAGCGACTGAACTGAACTGAATTTAACTGGCATATTTCAGTCCATGGGGTTGCAAAGAATCGGGCACGACTGAGTGAATGAACATGGCATGGCTCAATTTAATTCATATGACAATTTTATGTTAAAGTTATGAAATTGAGACATTTAGATTCCAACTTAATTACCCAGGTACATATGAGTAAACTGTAGTAGAGGTGGTATTTATGTAGAAACAATCTGGTTTCAAAACCCAAATTAATTTAATCACCATCTATGCTATATTTTGTCTCTGTATCTGCAAAATGGAATAGATTATTGTCTTTCCAGGTGGCATAATGGTAAAGAACCTGCCTGCCAAATCAGGAGGCACAGTAGACTTGGATTTGATCCCTGGGTCAGGAAAATCCCTTGGTGTGGAAAATGGCAATGCAGTCCACTATTCTTGTCTGGAAAATTCCATGAGCAGAGAAGACTAGTGGGCTACAGTCTGCGGGGTCACAAAAAGTACAACATGACTGAGAGCACACACACAAATATGATTATATCACTTCTCTACTTGAACATCTTCTGTGAAGTTCTTAGTCCCTTTTGAAATAATATTGTGTTAATCTTTATATTGTGACATAGAAGGTAATCTATGATTTATTCTACTCCTCTATCTTCAGCTTCATTTCACATACTTCCTAGCATTAGTTTTATCATTCAACAAGAACAAACTTTTTAAAACATGTTATTTCTTACTTTCCACACTCTTTTTTGAGATTTTTATGTCTTTCTACTTTTAAAGCCCCTGGTTTTTCTTTAGAATTTAGTCTTAAACTGAATCAAGTTTTGAGATGTTCTGAATCAGTGAGCCAAACTGAGATAATAAACCCTCTTCCAAACTCCCATGAGCCTTTGTGATATACAGATATCCTGTGGATACTTGCTCTTCCCTATATCTTACACATTAAGATTTGAGCTGTTTTGAGTGAGAGATTTTAACTTCATCTTTGTTCCCCAGGCCCTTAGAAACATAAATCCTAAATCATTCTGATAGTATTGTGGCAGTGAAAGAAACATGAAACACGGCATAAGTGTAAACTATTATGATGATTAAATATCTTAGTGTTATATATATATATATATATATGTATATAATATACATATATATTACTTAACTGAGTGAACTTTTAGTGACGTGTATTCTGGTGAGGTCAGAGGGAGAATGGGATATAGCTATAGATAATAGTGAGGTCATCAATTTTACAAAAGCTTCACCTACTCTTAAAGATGCTTTAATTAGGATAATACAATAAAGCCAATATAAAAAAAGTAAAGTATTGCTTTTTAAAGAGAAGAGATGGGAAAAATAAAAAGGATTTAAACATAAAGTGATACAAAGTTATATATATATATATATATATATATATATGTTTGAATCCTTTTTATTCTTCCCATCTCTTCTCTTTAAAAAGCAATACTTTACTTTTTTTCTATTGGTTTTATTATATTATCCTAATCAAAGCATCTTTAAGAGAAACCCAAGTAAGATGGTAGGTGTTGCAAGAGGGCAGACACACTGAAACCATAATCACAGAAAACTAGTCAATCTAATCACACCAGGACCACAGCCTTGTCTAACTCAATGAAACTAAGCCATGCCCTGTGGGGCCACCCAAGACAGGCAGGCATGGTGGAGAAGTCAGAAACAATGTGGTCCACTGGAGAAGGGAATAGCAAACCACTTCAGTATTCTTGCCTTGAGAATCCCATGAACAGTATGAAAAGTTAAAATGATAGAATACTGAAAGAGGAACTCCCCAGGTCAGTAGGTGCCCAATATGCCACTTGGAGATCAGTGGAGAAATATATCCTGAAAGAATGAAGGGATGGAGCCAAAGCAAAAACAATACCCAGCTGTGGATGTGACTGGTGATAGAAGCAAGGTCTGATGCTGTAAAGAGCAATATTGCATAGGAACCTGAAATGTCAGGTCTATGAATCAAGACAAATTGGAAGAGGTCAAACAGGAGATGGCAAGAGTGAACATCAACATTCTAGGAATCAGAGAACTTAAATGGACTGGAATGGGTGAATTTAACTGAGATGACCATTATATCTACTACTGCAGGCAGGAATCCCTCAGAAGAAATGGAGTAGCCATCATGGTCAACAAAAGAATCCAAAATGCAGTACTTGGATGCAATCTCAAAACGACAGAATGATCTCTGTTCATCTCCAAGGCAAACCATTCAATATCGCAGTTATCCAAGTCTATGCCCCTACCAGTAACGCTGAAGAAGCTGAAGTTGAATGATTCTATGAAGACCTACAAGACTGTTTAGAACTAACACCCCCAAAATTGTTTTTTTTTTCATTATAGGGAACTGGAATGCAAAAGTTAGAAGTCAAGAAACACCTTGAATAACAGGCAAATTTGGCCTTGGAATGTGGAATGAAGCAGGGAAAAGACTAATAGAATTTTGCCAAGAAAATGCACTGGTCATCGCAAACACCTTCTTCCAACAACACAAGAGAAGACTATGAACATGGACATCACCAAATGGTCAACACCGAAATCAGATTGATTATATTGTTTGCAGCCAAAGATGGAGAAGCTCTAACCTAAACAGTCAATAAAAACAAGACCAGGAGCTGGCTGTGACTCAGATCATGAACTCCTTATTGACAAATTCAGACTTTTAAATTGAAGAAAGTAGGGAAAACCACTAGACCATTTTGATATGACCTATATCAAATCCCTTATGATTATATAGTGGAAATGAGAAATAGATTTAAGGGACTAGATCTGATAGATAGAGTACCTGATGAACTATGGAATGAGGTGCGTGACATTGTACAGGAGACAGGGATCAAGACCATCCCCTTGGAAAAGAAATGAAAAAAAGCAAAATGGCTGTCTAGGGAGGCCTTACAAATAGCTTTGAGAAGAAGAGAAGCGAACAGCCAAGGAGAAAAGGAAAGATATAAGCATCTGAATGCAGAGTTCCAAAGAATAGCAAGAAGAGATAAGAAAGCCTTCTTCAGAGATAAATGAAAAGAAACAGAGGAAAACAACAGAACGGGAAAGACTAGAGATCTCTTCAAGAAAATTAGAGATTCCAAGGAAATATTTCATGCAAAGATGGGCTTGAAAAAGGACAGAAATGGTATGGACCTAACAGAAGCAGAAGATATTAAGAAGAGGTGGCAAGAATACACAGAAGAACTGTTCAAAAAAGATCTTCATGACCAAGATAATCACGATGGTGTGATCACTCACTGAGAGCCAGACATCCTGGAATGTGAAGTCAACTGGGTCTTAGAAAGCATCACTACGAACAAAGCTAATAGAGGTGATGGAATTCCAGTTGAGCTATTTCAAATCGTGAAAGATGATGCTGTGAAAGTGCTGGACTCAATATGCCAACAAATTTTGAAAACTCAGCCGTGGCTACAGGACTGGAAAAGGTCAACTTTCATTCTAATCCCAAAGAAAGGAAATGCCAAAGAATGCTCAAACTATAGCACAATTACACTCATCTCACACACTAGTAAAGTAACGCTCAAAATTCTCCAAGCCAGGCTTCAGCAATATGTGAATCATGAACTTTCAGATGTTCAAGTTGGTTTCAGAAAAGGCAGAGGAACCAGAGATCAAATTGCCAACATCCACTGGAGCATTGAAAAAAGCAACGGAGTTCCAGAAAAACATCTATTTCTGCTTTATTGACTATGCCAAAGCCTTTGACTGTGTGGATCACAATAAACTGTGCAAAATTCTGAAGAGATGGAAATACCAGACCACCTGACCTGCCTCTTGAGAAACATATATGCAGGTCACAAAGGAACAGTTAGAACTGAACATGAAACAACAGACTGGTTCCAAATAGGAAAGGGAGGTTGTATATTGTCACCCTGCTTATTTGACTTCTATGCAGAGTGCATCATGAGAAACCCTGGGCTGGAAGAAGCACAAGCTGGAATCAAGATTATCAGGAGAAATACCAATAACCTCAGGTATGCAGATGACATCACCTTTATGGGAGAATGTGAAGAGGAACTAAAAAGCCTCTTAATGAAAGTGAAAGAGGAGAGTGAAAAATTTGGCTTAAACTCAACATTCAGAAAACTAAGATCATGGTATCTGGTCCCATCACTTCATGGGAAATAGATGGGGAAACAGTAGAAACAGTGTCAGACTTTATTTTTTTGGGCTCCAAAATCACTGCAGATGGTGACTTCAGCCATGAAATTAAAAGATACTTACTCCTTGGAAGAAAAGTTATGACCAACCTAGATAGCATATTTAAAAGCAGAGACATTACTTTGCCAAAAAATGTTCATCTAGTCAAGGCTATGGTTTTTCCAGTGGTCATGTATGGATGTGAGATTTGGACTGTGAAGAAGGCTGAGCACCGAAGAATTGATGCTTTTGAACTGTGATGTTGGAGAAGACGCTTGAGAGTCCCTTGGACTGCAAGGAGATCCAACCAGTCCATTCTGAAGGAGATCAGCCCTGGGATTTCTTTGGAAGGAATGATGCAAAAGCTAAAACTCCAGTACTTTGGCCACCTCAAGTGAAGAGTTGACTCATTGGAAAAGACTCTGATTCTGGGAGGGATTCGGGGCAGGAGGAGAAGGGGACGACCGAGGATGAGATGGCTGGATGGCATCACTGACTCGATGGACGTGAGTCTGAGTGAACTCCGGGAGTTGGTGATGGACTGGAGGCCTGGCGTGCTGTGATTCATGGGGTTGCAAAGTGTCAGATACGACTGAGCTACTGAACTGAACTGATACATAAATATGGTGATACACTGAAATAAATTCCCCAATTTCTTTGGCCTTTAGGTAATGCAGTACTTTTGAAAATACTCTCACTATATGAATTCATTTATGCAAACTCTTACAAAGAGATTTTGAGGATATTTCTCAGCAAGAGATAAATAACTGTGGTATATTTTTTTCCTACATATTTCTCTATCCTGTGGAGGAAAGATAAATCAACTGTAATATGTCTATTTGTCTATATTTCTGCAGTGACCAAGGTTGTAAGAACATCTTTTCTCACTGAACATTTCTTCTCTTTAAATATCAGTCAATAACCACACTACCTACAACCCTTTTCATTCCTCACAGGTGATAAGGATGACAATTGCATGACATTTTAAACTGAACAATTAAACAGGAGTTATTTTGACTTCTGTCCCTCAGTTCTTCAGAAATTATAAACATCTCTCTCTCTCTCACACACACACACACACACACACACACATAAACAGGAAGTGGCTGATATCAAGGATAATATATTTATTTGTTTTCTTATCAAGGAACACTTTTCTGGGATTTTCCTGTTCTCTCTAAATTTCAGAGGACACAAGTTGTGCAGCTCACTGCTCTGTAAATGATATCAAGAAGGATGATAGAAGGGCACTTAGTGTTCACCAAACCTACAATTTAAAGATATTTTCTTCCTTTCATGTGTTTATCATATCTTTGGAAACTAAAATGAAATATAATTCATACTCTAAAATTCATATGTTAGAAAAGAGAAAGAGCCATTTCTATAAGTAAATTTATATTCACTTTTAATTACTTTATCTGTCTAAGGGAAAAAAGTATTCCAGTTTGGTATACTTAGTTAAATCTAGTGATTTGATTAATATCCTAATCATTATTCATTTCATAGTCCGGTCACTTTGGAAGATGTAAACAGACTGTCATATTTATTACCATTTCATTTGTCCTTTCTAGTCACTTTTTGTTGTTGTTCAGTCACTCAGTCATTTCTGACTCTTTGCCACCAGACTCTCCGTGTTTGCTTCAACTCACGTCCATTGAATTGATGATGCCATTCAACTGTCTCATCCTCTGTTGCCACCTTCTCGTCCTGCCCTCAGTCTTTCCAAGCATCAGGGTTTTTTCCAATGAGATGGCTCTTCTGATCAGATGGCCAAAATATTGGAGATTCAGCTTTGGCATCAGTCCTTCCAGTGAATATTCAAGACTGATTTCCTTTAGGACTGACTAGTTTGATCTCCTTGTAGTCCAAGGGACTCTCAAGAATCGTCTCCAGCACCGTAATTCAAAACCATCAGTTCTTCTCTCAGCCTTCTTTATGGTCCAGTCTCACATCCATACATGACTACTGGAAAAACTATATCTTTATATAGAACTTTGTCGGCAAAGTCATGTCTCTGTTTTTTTGTTTTTGTTTTTGTTTTTGTTTTTGTTTTTTTTTAATAAGTCATCTACGTTTGCTGTATTTACTTCCAAGGAGCAAGTGCCTTTTAATATCATTACAGCAGTCACCATCTGTAGTGATTTTGGAGCCCAAGAAAATAAAGTTTGTCACTGTTTCCACTGTTTCCTCATCTATTTGCCATGAAGAGATGGGACTGGATGTCATGATCTTAGTTTTTTGAATCTTGAGTTTAAAGCCAGTTTTTTCACTCTCCTCTTTCATCTTCATCACGAAGCTCTTTAGTTTCTCTTAGCTTTCTTCCATTAGGGTGATATAATCCGTATATCTGAGGTTATTGATATTTCTCCTGGTAATCTTGATTCCAGCTTTATACAGCCCAGTGTTTCACATGATATATTCTACATATAAGTTAAATAAGCAGGGTGACAGTATACAGGCTTGACACACTCTTTTCCAGGTTTTGAACAAGTCCATTTTTCCATGTCCAGTTCTAACTGTTGACCTGGGTACAGGTTTCTCAGGAGGTAGGTAAGGTGGTCTGGTATTCCAATCTCTTTAATAATTTTCCACAGTTGGTTGTGATCCATACAGTCAACAGTTTTAGCATAGTCAGTGAAGCAAAAGTAGTTTTTGGGGGGAATTCCTTTGCTTTTTCTATGATCCAACACATGTTGGCAATTTGATGTTTGATTCCTCTGCTTTTCCTAAATCCAGCTTGTATATCTGGAAGTTCTTGGTTCACATGCCATTAAAGCTCAACTTGAAGGACTTTGAGCATTACCTTGCTATCATTTGAAATGAGTGCAATTGTGTGGTAGTATAAACATTCTTTGGCATTGCTCTTCTTTGGTATTGGGATGAAAACTGACCATTTCTTGTTCCATGGCCGCTCTGAGTTTCCCAAATTTTCTGGCATATTGAATGCAGTACTTTAACAGCATTATCTTTTAGGATTCGAAATATCTCAGCTGAAAAAAAAAAAAAAAAAAAGAAGGAAATATCTCAGCTGGAATTCCATTACTTCCATTAGCTTTGTTCATAGTAATGCTTCTTAAGTCCCACTTGACTTTACACTTCAGGATGTCTGACTCTAAGTGACTGATAACACCATCGTGGTTAGTTCTGTGAATTCTTACCACCTCTTCTAAATGTCTTCTGCTTCTGTTACTCCATACTGTTCAGCCTTTATTTAGCCCATCTTTGCATGAAATATTTCCTTGGTATGTCTAATTTTCTTGAGGAGATATCTTATGTTTTCCATTCTATTGTTTTCCTCTATTTCTTTGCATTGTGTACTCAGCTTTGGTACAATAGAGCATCCTCAGAGGACTCCATTGTTGAGTCATCACTGAATTAGTTTAATTCAGTTTGACCTATCTGGCCGGTAGATTTCTATTTACTTGCTGCTGTTGGTGCTGCCTGCCTTGTTTCTCTACCAGGTGTGATGCTGGCTATTGCTGATATCAGTTTACAAGCCACAAAATTCTATATGCCCTGTAAGGGATGCTGTTTTCCTTTTCCTGATGCAAATATGGCTCATAAAGTCTCATTTTTTTGTTTGTTCTTATAGAAGGGAAATAGTTTTCTATACTTTTCTCTAGACCATATTGGAGTAAGTAGTTTCCATGAAGATGTTCTCAGGAAATACCTCAGGTCCCACTTCTTTGCTATCATTATTGAGCCATTTTGGATATTAAGTTTTCTTGAAGTTTCTAAAAGAAACTAAAATTATTTAAAGCTTTACTTATGACTAGTAGAATTCCAAAATGCCTCCTTAAAGTTTCCCAGAAGAATCCCTGTAACTAGGAACGTGATGAAATATGATCCTCATGACTATCTTATATAATGGCATTGGGCTTTGGCACATATAATTAAGTTTACTAATCAGTTAATTTTGGGTTAATCAAAGGAGAGATTCTCCAGGTCAGCCAAATGTAATCATATGATCCATTTAGAAGAGTTTCTTAAATTTGTGATATAAATGAAGGTAAGAGAGATTAGAAATGCTGAAAGAATTCAAAATACTACTGCTGGCTTGAGATGGAGGGGGACCCAGAACAGGGAACACATTGGTTTAGAAACTGAAAGCCACACCCAACTGACAGCCATAAGGGAAATGGTGACTTCAATCCTGCAACTGCAAGAAACAAAATTCTGTTAGCAACATGAATGAAATCAGACTCTTCCCCAAAGTGTCCTGAGAAAAGCCTCAACTGAAGATTTTTATTTCAACCTTGTGATACCCTAATCCAGGAATCCAATAAAGCCAGCCTGGCCAAGAATTCTGGCCTACAGAATGTGAGAAAATTAGCCAATACTTTACCTTTAATTCTGAGTTGTATAATTTGTGTTATTTGAGTAGCTAAATTTGCAGTTATACTTGCATCTATTGTTCTATGTAACATTTCCTGCAATAATAAAGCCATGTTGATAAAGACAGCAAATAGATAGGTCATGATGATATACGCCATGAGCTGAACAAATCTCTTATGGTTTCAGATCTCATTGGGATTTTTTCTCATGTACTGTAACCAAGTGGTCCATTGGTAAGGATTTTCAGTTTCAAAAATACTAAGAAAGAAGATGCCATTCGTACCACTAAAATATTCTTTAAAAGGGTTATTTTAAAATATTATATTTTGTGCTAGTAAATATACATGCACATGTTAAGGCATATATACTATGTGGAGGTGATTTTTTAAATGATGAGATTATCATAGAACTTTTGCCTACAGCGTGACAATATGATGGATGGTTTGTACAAATCAAATTCTCTTGTATTAAATTTTCCTTCTTTCTCACTTTTACCTGAAACTAAATTTAGCTATGACAGTATATTAATGTAATTTATTTCACTCTTGATATAAAAAGTCAGAAAAGTTGATGTCTAAAATGAAAAAAAAATTTTCTTAAAAATTGTATTCATAATCATTTTATTCATTTTATGGGTAAAGATACTGTATGCTTTCTAAAATATATAATTTTTTCTAATTTTTTAACAATTATATTCATCAGCATGTTTAACAATTAAAATAATATTAGACTTTAAATACTATATAATTTTGAGCCTTAATTACATTAATTTGTAATGACAAATATTGGAGGTTGATCTTTTGTAAATACTGAATTTTTGTTAGAAATTATTATTATAAAACATATGATTAAAACATAGGAAATATAAAGAAAAAATTATCTACCACCCAAAATAATCATGTTACTTCATCTGAACACATTTTGGGGTACTTCAGTGCAGTAGAGTTTTTTTTTTATATATATAAAAGATTTTGGCCTATAATGAAATTTTTATTTAATTTTATTTGATACATTTTCTCACCATTAGAGCTTTCTAAATTCCTTTATATGTGTGTGTATATGTGTTTGTATGTGTACATATATCATATTATACATATATATATATATATGCTTGATCATTTCTTTATTCAGAAATTAGTTTGTTTCTTAGTTGTGGGAAATCATGCAGCTTTTCACCTTTATCTGCATTTTGTGTTTATTATAATTGTAGTTAATCCTACCACATTATTGGGTTTTGTATCCTCCTTTACCCACTTAATGTTTAATATATGTCATATTTTGATTTATGTGAAAGATGTTAAGCCGTTGTCTGCAAGAATGTTCAACATACCATTCCAGGTTAACAGCGTGAAATTTCAAAATATTTGAAAGCTGAATTGCTTTTCAATTAAAATATGGCATTTAGCATTACAAATACATCTTTATTACTGTACATATTTACTGTGGTACCTATTTAATTTTCATCCTTCTACAGTCAGTAGTAGGGGCTTCCCAGGTGACTCAGTGGCAAAGAATCCCCCTGCCAATGCAAGACATACAGGAGACTCAGATTCTGTCCCCTCTGGAAGAATGGCTACTCTTTCCAATATTCTTGCCTGGAGTATCCCATAGACAGAGGAGCCTGGCAGTCTGCAGTCCATGGGGTCACACAGAGTCAAACACCATTGAGCATGTAAGCACGCTCAGTAGTACTCTGTCGATTTCTAGATATTTTAAGTGATGTGGGAACCTAGAGAAATATTAAAATGTGTCTTTATATTGATAATTTGGGCTGACAACTCACTGAAAAAAATCCAGTGTATTTTCTAGTTAGCTACTTAGTGTGGAAATCATCTTCAATCTGCATTAACCAATAGTATATTCTGTGATGTATAAAATAAAATTGTAAGTACTTTTAAACTCTCTCTAATGTTATAAGTATGTATCACAACATTGAGATAACATTTTTAGTAGTATTCCTATGACTATCTTGACTATCACCTCTACTAACTACTTGTAATAGTGATAGTCCAGATGCTATATTCTAAGCACCAGGTTTACTATTCACACTACATTAGTGAAATATAATAAATTTTTTTCTACACTATGATATTGAGGTTAAGTTTTAGTCTTTTTAGAATCTTTAGATTTTAATTATATATATTCTTTTTGTGACTTCTTAGAAGGCCTAAAAGATTCCCTATAGTTTTTAAACATTTGAAATCTATACATGTAGCAAAAATCAAAGGAAAAAAGTCACCTTTATGTTAGTGATTTAAGCAAAACGAATACCTTTTGTGATGTTCTTTGTTTGGAAATAAGTATTAATAATAATTTGTGTAACGGAATATGTACATTGCACATGCAGAAAATGAGTATGCAAGCATCCTTAACCCCCAAACCCAAGTGTGCCCTACAAACACAGGGATTGGCATAACTTGGAGTTAGGTGTTTAGCATTTCTCTTTCACTTGCCAAGCAGAGAAATAAGATATCAAACTCCTGAGGCTAGTCCATTGCAGAAAGAAACCATCAGGGTACTGTGCTACCAGCTATGCCTCTGGAAATCTCTTATTAGTGAAAGCCTCACTGGGCCAACTACTAGATGATATACACTTTTTTAAATTTTTTATAAAATGACTATAAGAACTTTTATATCTATCTCATATAGAATATCTATTTTTAAAACACAATTGCTTTTTTGAATGGAGAAAACTGAATCTTCCTAACTTTGTGAAAGGGCAATGCAGTGTTTCTGTTTTAATAATGGCATCAGTCCCCTATCCATACCAGATTTATTCTTCCTTCACCTTAAGCATGTTGATGCTTCAGCCAATGTTTTTCATTTAAAAGATATTTCTGCTTTATATGAATGTACAGTTGGATGGCATATATTTATCATTCTTCTGTATTTATCCAGTATTGACCCTCAGATGCAACTTTGTGCTTTACCTGTGCTTCCTTTAAATTGTATTGGAATATTCCCCAATCACCTACCTGGCTGTTGTTTTAGATACCTGTGTTTGGTAAAATACTCTAAATAAAAAATATATTCAAATGTGAGAGCAGCCTAAAATATCCATTCATTCAGCTAGTCACTCCTCCATTTAGTCATTTAAATTATTTCTTATATACTGCCCTACAATAGCAATTAACCCCTCTAGAATAACAATTATCATGCAAAACATGACCCTGGACGTTAAAGAGATTTCAGTTTGTTCTAGGAAAACAATGATAATGAAACAACCTATGGCATCATGAAAGTTATGATGGATTAAAATAATGGACACTTGCCATTTCCTGAACCAGGAATCTTCCTGAACCAGGAATGGAACTGGGGTCTGCCGCATTGCAGGCAGACACTTTACCATCTGAGCCCCAGGGAAGCCATTTTCATGAGTATAACACTTTGACATACTGCCAGCTGAAAATGACAGTTAAAATGAAAATTACTTACCTTTGAAAACACAGACTGAGTATAATTAAAACAGTAGAAAGAAACAGATTGATAATTAATAATAATGTGAGAAAACATCTAGTGAAATTATTCTTGTCATTGCTGAAGCACGGGCTGCCATGGTTGCAGATATAGGGTTAAAAATGGGTCAAAACTAGTTTTTGTCTTGTTTGGTGGAGAAGAAACAGGAGTTTCAAAACACTGAAATGATTCTGTAAGTATCTTTTTAAAACAAGAATTGACCTTGCCCAAAGTTTTAAATTTGGGAAAGGAGAAGAAAAGGAGTTTCAAAACATTGAAATGATTCTGTAAGTATCTTTTTAAAATAAGAATTGACCTTGCCCAAAGTTTTAAATTTAACTAATGTTTAAATACAAGCACTTTGATTAGTTAAATCAATGTATTTCTGTGTCTGTTTTGAAATATTCTCTTGAAAGAATTGTAAGACTATTCTCTTGAAAGATAACTTGATTTTTCTGATGATCCTTGTTCCTTAACATACTTGACTCTCAGAGCAGAGTATCTGCATTTGCTGACATATATTATCTGTTATTCAAGGTCTCCTCCACCAAACAAAACAAAAACTAGTTTTGACCCATTTTCAGCAATGTTTCAGCAATGACAAGAATAATTTCACTAGATGTTTTCTCACATTGTTATTAATTATCAATCTGTTTCTTTCTACTGTTTTAATTACACTGTCTGTGTTTTCAAAGGTTAGTCATTTTCATTTTAACTGTCATTTTCAGCTGGCAGTATGTCAAAGTGTTATATTGATGAAAATGGCTTCCCTGGGGCTCAGATGGTAAAGTGTCTGCCTGCAATGCGGCAGACCCCAGTTCCATTCCTGGTTCAGGAAGATCCCCCAGTGAAGGAAATGGCAACCCACTCCAGTACTTTTGCCTGGAAAAGTCCATGGATGGAGGAGGCTGGTAGGCTATAGTCCATGGGGTCTCAACGAATCAGACATGACTGAATGACTTCACCTCATATTAAAAAATGATACAAATGTATACAAAGTGAGTGCATATCCCAAGAATAATTTATATAATTAAATGGCATTTTGCAAAGAAAATTCTACACTGTCACATACAAAGAATAAGTTTTAAATATTCATATGTTAACTGAGATAGTGTTAGGAATACAAGAAATAAGTACTTTAACATAGGAAAAATATCTGTGCTGATTTTATTGGCTTATTATACAGCTTGATATCTGCTTAAAAAATCTGCTAGTTCTTTAAAATATGTAATATAAATATATAAGGATAATGACTTTTTTTACATTGATTATATATGAAATATATGTGTATGTCACACATACACACCATACATACGTAGTGTTTTCTACAAGATAAGTTTTGTGGTATTATACAAAATGTGTTTCAGTACTTGAAATATTCTCCCTAGCAGTTCTAGCCTCTTGGGGCACCAGGAGAAGAGAATGTAGAAATAATGATAAAGGGAATTTCTAAAAACTTGTGGGATTTATTATCTGGCAAAGAGAAAAAATTCTCTGGAGAGAGCAATTTGACTTCTCAAGCTTTTCCCAGTTGAGCACAAATTGCATAAAATAGTTCTTTCCAAGTAACCCTGTAAGGAACACTTTTAATACTCATGTGTTTTGGGGTTTAATAGTCTATATGATATTCATAACAAATAAAATGTATTTCTGAAAGGTCAAAATTAATCTAATGTTTATATGCCATGAAATTCATTTTTTTAAATCAGAAACAAAAGAGGCTATATGCAAAAGTATTATGAGAGACTAGCTTGAAGGTCTTAAAATAGTTAACTAGAGAATTGTTTTAAAATGAGAGAAATTTAATCCAAAGGGTTTTCAGAATAATTCATTGTAATTATGTCATAGGAATCATGCATTAGAAAAAATATATATACACGTATATACATACATACAGTTATATATATACATACATGCAATTTTATATATATATATATATATATATATATATACACACACATATATATATACACACACACCTGCAGTTGCTAAGTCGCTTCAGTCATCTCCGACTCTATGCGACCCCATAGACGGCAGCCCACCAGGCTCCCCCGACCCTGGGATTCTCCAGGCAAGAACACTGGAGTGGGTTGCCATTCCCTTCTCCAATGCATGAAAGTGAAAAGTGAAAGTGAAGTTGCTCAGTTGTATCCGACCCTTAGCGAACCCATGGACTGCAGCCTGCCAGGCTCTTCCGTCTATGGGATTTTCCAGGCAAGAGTACTGGAGTGGGTCACTGTTCCCTTCTCCAGGGTATCTTCCCAATCCAGGGGTCAAACCAAGGTCTCCTGCATTGCAGGCATATTCTTTACTGTCTGAGTCACCAGGGAAGCCATCCCAAATGAAGGACAATGTGAATGAATGTTCAAACTATCACACAGTTGCACTCATTACACATGTCAGCAAGAAAGCTGAGAATCCTGTAAGCTAGGATTTTCGACAGTATGTGAACCAAAAATTCTAGATGTACAAGCTGGATTTAGAAGAGGCAGAGGAACCAGAGATCAAATTGCCAACATCTGTTGGATCACAGAAAATGCATGAGAATTTAGGAAAAACACCTACTTCTGCTTCATTGACTACCCTTAAGCCTTTGACTGTTGGATCACAACAATCTGTGGAATAGGATGGACTGGTTTGATCTCCTTGCAGTCCAAGGGGCTCTCAAGAGTCTTCTCAATCACCACAGTTCAAAAGCATCAATTCTTTGGCTCTCAGACTTCTTCATAGTCCAACTCTCACATCCATATATGACTAATGATAAAAAAAAATAGCCTTGACTAGATGAACCTTTATTCACAAAGTAATGTCTCTGCTTTTTACTATGCTGTCTACATTGGTCGTAACTTTCCTTCCCAGAAGTAAGCATCTTTTAATTTCATGGCTACAATCACCATCTGCAGTGATTTTGGAGCCCCCCAAAATAAAGTAAGCCACTGTTTCCCCACCTATTTGTCATGAAATGATGGGACCAGATGCCATGATCTTAGTTTTCTGAATGTTGAGCTGTAACTCAACTTTTTCACTCTCCTGTTTCACTTTTATCAAGAAGCTCTTTAGTTCTTCTTCACTTTCTGCCATAATGGTGGTGTTATCTGCATATCTGATGTTATTGATATTTCTCCTGGAAATCTTGATTCCAGCTTGTGCTTCCTCCAGCCCAGCATTTCTCATGATGTAAACTCTGCATATAAGTTAAATAAGCAGGGTGACAATATACAGCCTTGACATACTCCTTTTCCTATTTGGAACCAGTCTGTTGTTCCATGCCCAGTTCTAACTGTTGCTTCCTGACCTTCATATAGGTTTCTCAAAAGGCAGGTCAAGTGGTCTGGTATTCTCATGTCTTTCAGAACTTTTTACAGTTTATTGTGATCCACACAGTCAAAGGCTTTGGCATAGTCAAGAAAGCAGAAATAGATGTTTTTCTGGAACTCTCTTGCTTTTTTTAGTGATCCAGCGGATGTTGGCAATTTGATCTCTGGTCCCTCTGCCTTTTCTAAAACCAACTTGAACATCTGAAAGTTCATGATTCACATATTGCTGAAGCCTGGCTTGGAGAATTTTGAGCATTACTTTACTAGCATGCAAGATGAGTGCAATTGTGTGGTAGTTTGAGCATTCTTTGGCATTGCCTTTCTTTGAGATTGGAATGAAAACTGACATTTTCCATTCTTGTGGCCACTGCTGAATTTTCCAAATTTGCTGACATATTGAGTACAGCACTTTTACAGTATCATCCTCTAGGATTTGAAAGAGTTCGACTGGAATTCCATCACCTACACTTAGTTTGTTCGTAGTGATGCTTCCTAAGGCCCACTTGACTTCGCATAACAGGATGTCTGGCTTATACTGCAGTCATATAATTAATTTTTGGACTCAGAGGGAGAGGGAGAGGGTGGGATGATTTGGGAGAATGACATTCTAACATGTATACTATCATGTAAGAATTGAATCACCAGTCTATGTCTGACGCAGGATACAGCATGCTTGGGACTGGTGCATGGGGATGACCCAAAGAGATGTTATGGGGAGGGAGGTGGGAGGGGGGTTCATGTTTGGGAACACATGTAAAAATTAAAGATTTTAAAATTAAAAAAAAATAAACTAAAATAAAGATGGTTGTTTCTTGGGAGAAAAACTATGGCAAACCTAGACAGTGTATTGAAATGCAGAGATATCATTTTGCCAACAAATCTGGACATGGTTGAAGCTATGGATTTTCCAGTAGTCATGTACAGATGTGAGAGTTGGACCATAAAGAAAGTTGAGTGCTGAATAATTGATACTTTCGAACTGTGATGTTGGAGGAGAATTTTGAGAGTCCCTTGCACTCAAGGAGATCAAACCAGTCATTTCTACAGAAAATCAACCCTGAATATTCATAGGAAATACTAATGCTGAGGCTGAAGCTCCAATACTTGGACCACCTAATGGGAAAGCTGACTCATTGGAGAAGATCCTTATGCTGGGAAAGATTGAAGGCAGGAAGAGAAGGGGGCAACCCAGGATGAGATGGTTGGAAGGCATCATCGACTCAATGGACATGAGTTTGAACAAACGTGGGGAGATAAGTGAAGGACAGATAACCCTGGCATACTGCAGTCCATGGGTTCACAAAGAGTCAGACATGACTGAATGACTGAACAACAACAGTTTGCATATTGAAGTTGTTGATATTTCTCCCAGCATCCTTGATTCCAAATTGTGTTTCATCCAGCCCTGCATGATATATCTGCAAATAAGTGTTATAGGACAGAATTTTTATTTTTTTTTCTTCTCGTCTATGAGAGGGGGAAAAAAAAGAAAGAAATCTTTATAAAGAATCCTATTTATGTCCTATCACTCTACTGCTTCCCCAAAGCAAAGAGGTGTCAAAAGAATTTTTCCTCATGAATAAAATTATATCCTTTAAGAAGATAACCTGTCTTTATTTATCAAGCTAGGGTAATCAAAGTATAAGTTTTGCCATTGATTACTATGATTATTTTAGAGTGTGTATTTGTGGAAAATCAAATGCCTACAATTTTTGTGAATTGTTTCCTAGATGGCTGGTGTATGGATGTTTGACTTGTGCAATATGATGAAATTACAATATTTCAGTTCTGGACCTAGTTTTACATAAAAGGACTAGTAGGTTCCATAGTGGTCTGTGCTGCTGCTGCTAAGTCACTTCAGTCGTGTCCAACTCTGTGTGACCCATAGATGGCAGCCCACCAGGCTCCCCCATCCCTGGAATTCTCCAGGCAAGAACACTGGAGTCGGTTGCCATTTCCTTCTCCAATGCATGAAAGTGAAAAGTGAAAGTGAAGTCGCTCAGTCGTGTCTGACTCTTCACGACTCCCGTGGTCTGCAGCGCACCAGGCTCCTCCATCCATGGGATTTTCCAGGCAAGAGTACTGGAGTGGGATGCCATTGCCTTCTCCGATAGTGGTCTGTAGGAGCCCTAAAATTCCTCTTAGATGTGTAATTACCTTGTTGGAAAGATCATATGGAGAGGTTCTGAGACTACAAGAAGTGGGAGGGAGGCCCACATGAGCCCAGACTTATAGCTATATGTATCAAGGCTTTAACCTTGTGAAGGAGACCATCTAGGCTTGCCTCCAATTCTGGCAAGCCACATGATTAATATAGCTAATACACCATAAACAACAGTGCACTGAACAAATGAGTTACCCTACCAAAATCTAGTCTGATTCTTACCTTCCTAACTGGTGAAATATAATAAAATGGTTGTTTATGCATCTAATTTTTGTTAATACTTTCTAATGCAGCAGTAAATTATAAAAATTCATTCCTTGCTGTTCCTACCAAGTTCGCTGTTTTGTTAGGAAGGCTCATGAGGCATTTTCTGTAAGTAAGCCCACACTCTTATGACAATGAGCTGATAGAATGAGCAGTCAAGGAGAAAGATATTCTGTAAGTTAATAAGATTATTCTGAATATGCATTGCAGATCTGATGAAATAAGTACAAGTGTGGACCATTTATGCATTGGTCTCAATGTGTGATAGACTCAGGCTAAAACACAACCACCTGAATTATTATAACATGGTAGTTTTCTATAGCTGTAATGATTAATATTATCTCATGGGCTAGTGATAATATTTCCCCAGAAGCTGGATCACATTGCTTCCCTAGTGACCAAGTATCATGGTCATAGGTATCTTTAGGGACATATTTGTAGTACATGTTTGTGACCATGTTGCAGAATCCTTGTCTGTCCACACTGTTAAGCATTTACCACTTCATCTCTGAACTTGACCCTTAAATGCAGTGAACTATTGGAACTTAGTTGGCATCAATGATTGTAGTTCACAGGAATCAGGAAAATGTTTTGAATTGTATATATATTTTTTCCAAATAGAAAACAGAAAAAAAAAGTAAAATAAAGATTGAGAAAGCCAATCTAAATGTTTACCAAAAAAAGGACCTTTGCACTTTAATTAGTGATAGTTAGTCCTAATTTTTTAAGAACATTTTCACTAAAGCCTGTGGCTTTTCAATTTGCAATTTATGTTCCGTTCCTGAAAATTAGACTGTGTCACTTACTAACTCACATAAATTTATGTTTCCAGTTGTTTTGTTGCTTTGATCTCTACAATTCTAAGAGAGATTTTTCACAAAGTAAATGTATATGCCTATCTTAGAATGTTTTTTAAATAAGGAACAATTGAAGTTAACCAAGTCCTCTGCTGTGTTTTTCTTTCGTTGAAAACGTCTCAATATTAGAAAATTGTCACTTCTTACATATCCCTGTTGCCCAATTTTAGACAGATTTTTACTCCAACATCCATCATATTTTCAATTTAATAAATTTCTATTCTTATTGATTGCCATACTATGCAATGACTGTCTTAAATTTTAAGGATAGAGAAATTAATCTGAAACTGATCACTTTCTTATTTAGAACAAAGTTTTGTAGTAATTTATTTTATCATATGTATATATATCAATAACCATTCATTTTCACTCAAATACTTCTAAAATCTAAAATAAAATAATTATTTTCTCCATCTTAATATATTTGACTCATTTTTACAACCTAAAATTTACAAAACCAACAATTGCTCACACTCTGTCAAGTAGCTTTTGTTATGAAAATCAACACATTCTTCCTGTGTTACAAAGAAAAGATATTTGTATGAAGACTACTAGATATATATTTTATGGGAAAATTCTTTGGTTTATAGTCAGAAACACTGAGTTACTAGTTGTCTTTGACAACTTAGGAATCGTAACCATTATATTTGTTAGTTACTTCAGAAGTAAAATAAAATACTTTGATTTGAATAACTAAATGAACTTTTAGATTTATTCTGATTCTAAATTTAGATAATGAGTATGTATATGGATTTCTGCAATGTGGTATATTTTAAGCCCAAGATTCAACCGTTATAAATGTTTATTTTAGATTTTATGCTTCATCTTGCAACAAATCTGAAGGGACACAGTTAAAGAATATTTATTCTATTCATGAATCTCTTAATTTAGCTTCTTAAAAGTTTGCATGCTTAATTTCATCAATCAGACATTAAGAATAAAATGAAAGCTAACACTCTAGAAAATTTTACTTCCCAGGTGGTGTTAGGATGTAATGTACTGGAAGTAATATAAATTACTTATTTAAAAACCATTCAATAGGACAATGTATTTTTCAAAGAATATTAAATTTAAGTAATTTCTTTTATATATAATTTACAATGTGACATATATGATTAATTTTCAAGAAAAAGTAAATGTATAAAGAAAAATACAAATATCAATAGACATTCTGAATTATAATCTGTGTGAAAAAACAGTAATCCACTATAAAGAGTGGATAAGGAAATAACAGTGATCCACTAATAGAGTGGAGAAGGAAATAGCAACCCATACCAGTATTCTTGCCTGGAGAATCCCATGGACAGAGGAGCCTGGTGGGTTACAGGCCACAGGGTTGCAGAGTTGGACACAACTGAAGTGACTTTAGCATGGATTAAAAAGAGATAAAACCATTTTAATATATGATACCATTAGAAATATTTAATGTATAGCTATACTTACATAAGTGAAGAGACAAAAATAAGCTTTTTAGGTTTCTGTAGCAATCTTTTGTGGCAAAGAAAAGAACTTCTGGAATTAACAAGAGAATTACCTAAGAGAGGACAGTTTTTACTTTGAGTATGCTAGCAAATAAAAACAGCTATCTAATTTAATTAGTATTGGAACACACACAAAAAATTTTGTGACTCATGAAAAAGTAAAATAATATTTGTGTTTTTTTACCATAAAGTTTTACTGGAATCACTCAATTTTCACTACATCAACAAAGCAACCACATGTAGTTGTTGAAAACAATGATCTGTTACATATAATATGCTTTTGGAAATATCATACCACTGAGGACTTCTTAAAAACTCGAACTGATGATTAATATAGTACTGGAACTATATCTCAGTTCTGGAAATGGGAAAAAAAAAAAAAAAAACCTCATTCTGTAATTTGCTTCCTTCTTCATCTGTGGCTCATTGACTGATTTCAAAATTTACTTTTTAGGTTCCATGGATGAATGTTCAAGCACATCTCTCAAGAAGTGACACATTCAATATTGGATATGTGGTCATTTTATGGAAGGGTGGATAGTACGAAATAGTAGATTCAACTTACTTCTTCAGTGCTCAAACAGTAGTTTAGTCTTTTATCTATTAGCTGGTGAATTTTAAGTGAAACACTACATCACAAATCTGTTTGTCCTGACAGATAACTTTATGTTAAGCAAACATTGACCAAGACTATTTAGAATGCATTTCAGTTAACAGATTCTGGTAACATAGACTGTATTTTCAGTTTCTAAATTCTTTATCACATGATATAGAAAGCAAATGCCATTTTAAGTACTTATGTATGTCATTATATACATATGTTAAACATGTATTTATAAAAATACAAATAGTATACACATATTTATAAATAAGTGAAAGTCACTCAGTCATGTCCAACTCTTTGTGAACCCATACAGTCCATGGAATTTTCCAGGCCAGAATACTGGAGTGAGTAGCCTTTTCCTTCTCCAGGGGATCTTTCCAACTCAGGGATCAAACCCAGGTCTTCCACATTGCAGGCAGATTCTTTACCAGCTAAGCCACAAGGGAAGCGCATTCCATATGTATTTATGAATACATATAGAATAAATGTGAGATGTATTGTATGTATTCCTTTTGTTTCAAAGAATACTTTTATCAAATAATGACTGAAATTTGTTGAGCTATTAAGATATACACTGCTTGTCACAGTAGTACAATTTATGTCCCAACCACTAAGGCCAAAGAAGCTGAACAGTTCTCTGAAGACCTAACACCAAAAAAGATGTCATTTTTATCATAGGAGACTGTAATGCAAAAGTACAAAGTCAAGAGATACCTGGAGTAACAGGCAAATTTGGCCTTGGAGTACAAAATGAAGCAGGACAAAGGCTAAGAATTTTGCTAAGAGAATGCACAGGTCATAGCAAATACTCTCTTTCAACAACACAAGAAAAAACTCTACACATGGACATCACCAGATGGTCAATACTGAAATCAGATTGATTATATTATTTGCAGCCAAAGATAGAGAACTCTATACAGTCAGCAAAAAAAAAAAAAAAAGACCTGGAGCTAACTGTGGCTGAGATCATGAGCTCCCTATAGAAAAATTCCGAATTAAATTGAAGAAAGTAGAGAAAACTACTAGGCCATTCAGGTATGACCTAAATCAAATCCCTTATGATTATACGTTGGAAATGACAAGGAGATTCAAGGGGTTACATCTTATAGAATTCCTGAAGATCTATGGACAGAGGTTCATAACATTGTACAGGAGGCTGTGACCAATACCATCCCCAAGAAAAAGAAATGAAAAAAGGAAAATGGTTGTCTGAGAAAAATAGCTGAATAAAATGTATAACAAAAGGCAAAGGAATAAGGAAAAGATATACTCAACTGAATGTAGAGTTCCAGAAAATAGCAAGGAGAGATTAAAATTAAAAAAAAAAGCCTGTTTAAGTGAACAATGCAAAGAAATAGAGGAAAACAACAGAATAGGAAAGACTAGATCTCAGTGAGATCTCTCCCAGGGTTCCCACATAACTCAGTAAAGAATCTGCCTGCAATGCAGGAGACCTGGGTTTCATCCCTGGGTCGGGAAGATGCCCTGGAGAAGGAAATGGCAACCCACTCCAGTATTCTTGCCTGGAGAATCCCACTGACAGAGTTTCAAGAAAATTGAGATACTAAGGGATCATTTCATGCAAAGGTGGGCACAATAAAGGACAGAAATGGCAAGGACTTAACAGGAACAGACGAGGTTAAGAAGAGGTGGCAAGAATACACAGAAGAACTATACAAAAAAAGATCTTAATGACTCAGATAACCACAATGGTGTGGTCACTCCCTTTGATCCAAACATCCTGGAGTGTGAAGTCAAGGGGGCCTTAAGAAGCATTATGGCAAATAAAGCTAGTGGAGGTTTAAAATCCTTAAAGATGATGATTTGAAAGTGCTGCACTCAATATGGCACCAAATTTGGAATGACCGCAGGACTGGAAAAGGTCAGTTTTCATTCTAATTCCAAAGGAAATCAGTGTTAAAGAATGTTCAAGCTGCCACATAATCATGCTCATTTCACAGGCTAGCAAGGTAATGCTTAAAAATCTTCAAGCTAGGCTTCAACAGTATATGAACCAAGAAATTCTAGAATGTACATGCTGGATTTAGAAAAGACAGAGGAGCCAGAGACCAAATTGCCAGCAATCATTGGATCATAGAAAAAGCAAAGGAATACCAGACAAAACAGCTGCTTCATTGAGTACACTGAATCTTTCATGATGTGAGGGTGTTAAATGCTCAGTACTGTCCGAATCTTTATGACACCATGGACTGTAGCTCACTAGGCTCCTTTATACATGGAATTCTCCAGGCAAGAACATTGGAGTAGGTTGCCATTTCTTTCTCAACGGGATCTTCCCAACCTAAGGATTGAACCTGGGTCTCCCACATTACAGGCTGATTCTTTAACGCTGAGCCCCCAGGGAAATCATCGAATTCACATTTGATGATGTGGATCACAATTGTGGAAAATTCTTAAAGAGATAGGAATACCAGACCACCTTATCTGCTTCCTGAGAAGCCTGTATGCAGGTAAAGAAGCAACAGTTAGCACCTGACATGGAACAATGGACTAGTTCAAAATTAGGAAAGGAGTACACCAAGGCTGCATATTGTCACCTTGTCACCTTATTTATCTTCTATGCAGAGTACATCATGCAAAATGCTGGGCTGGGATGAAGGAAAAGCTGGAATGAAGTTGGCATGGAGAAATATCAATAATGCCAGATATACAGATGACACCACCCTTATGGCAGAAAGTGAAGAGGAGCTAAAGTGCCTCCTCATGAAAGTGAAAGAGGAGAGTGAAAAAGCTGGCTTCAAACACAGCATTCAAGAAACGAAGATCATGGCATTCAGTCCTATCACTTCATGACAAATAGATGGGGAAACAATGGAAATAGTGACAGTCTTTATTTTCTTGGGCTCCAAAATCATTGTGGACCTTTCCTGCATCCATGAAATTAAAAGACACATTCTTCTTGGAAGAAGAGCTATGATAGATATAGACAACGTATTAAAACACAGAGACATCACTTTGCTGACAAAGGTCCATATAGTCGAAGCTATGGTTTTCTGGTGGTCATGTATGGATGTCAGAATTGAACTATTAAAAAAAGCTGAGCCCTGAAAAATTGATGCTTTTGAACTGTGGTGCTGAATAATACTCTTGAGAGTCCTGAAGACTGCAAAGAGATAAAACCAGTCAATCCTAAAGGAAATCAACCCTGAATATTCATTGGAAAGACTGATGCTGAAGTTGAAGCTCTAATAATTTGTCCACCTGATGCAAAGAGCTGACTTACTGGAAAAAACCCTGATGCTGGGAAATCTTGTGGGCAGGAGGAGAAGAGGGCAACAGAAGATGTGATGGTTGAATGGCATCATCAACTCAATGGATGTGATTTTGAGCAAACTCAGAGATAGAGAGGGACAAGGAAGCCTGGCTTCCTGCAGTCCATGGGGTGAGACATGATTGAGTGACTGAACAAAAAAATCAGGTTGATTAGATGATAAAAATCATTAAATTGGATAAGAAATCAACACTGGATACTATATTGCCTAGAAGATATACACTACTTTAAAGTACAAAATGGTTGAGATAAATATACAAGTTGTAAGCATAAATTCTCTCAGCTATTCTTTACCTTAAAATATATTTATTTTGCTCTCATTTTTTTATAGTGTTCCAGGATTCAAGTAGGTCATGAGTACAATGTATTCAGATCCTGTTATCTGTCATACAATATACATTATGCTTTTCAATAGACAAACAGCAGCAAATATTTTTTTCACATTCTTTGCCTTTTTTTTTGTCAAATTCAATTATCTGTGCTTTTCCTCCTTATTCTTTTAAATGTTAACACTCTATTTTGAACATGGTAGCAATGATAATGAATTGAGTTTCCATATAATCACTATAAATGGTTCCTTTAAATTTGTTCCTATATGCTATATAGTGTAGTAGTGAAAGTTATTCAGTTGTGTCCAATTTTTTGTGACCCCATGGACTACAGAGTCCATGGAATTTTCCAGGCCAGAATACTGGAGTGGGTAGCCTTTCCCTTCTCCAGGGATATTCCAAACCCAGGGATCAAACCCAGGTCTCCTGCGTGGCAGGTAGATTCTTTACCAGCTGAGCCATGAGAGAAGCCCAAGAATAAAGAAGTGGGTAGCCTATCCCTTCTCCAGCAGATCTTCCCAACCCAGGTGTTGAACTGGGTTTCCTGCATTGCAGGTGGATTCTTTACTAGCTGAGCTATGAGGGAAGTCTTATTTGGTATAATATTATTAAAAACAAGCAAACAACAACAAGGAAACAAGCTGTGCACTAGGCTCAATTAGTTGCTATGGAGGGATGCTGTAAAATTTTATGGATTTCCTTTTGGCTTGTTGTATGTGGGAGTATGTTGTGAGGGAGTGAAAACCGGTGAGTATAGGGTTTAAATATGGAGGTGACACTTTTTTTTTCTTTTTTTTTTTTGCTTATCTCTGAGCTGGTGTACAGAAGTCATTAAGTTAATAATGAAATTAAGACCAAAGTTAAGTGAGAGAGTATACTGAAGTTATTTTATGAGCTATTTTGCTGAAAAATTTTGGATTTGAACAGAACAATCATATGAAATATATGCAATAAAAATTTAGAGGTTAGATATTAACTATGAGGTAATGTTTGATTATATTTTAAAGTCCACGTGTTTAGGCAACGTGGAAAACATTTTGAAGCTGTAACAAAAAACACAGCAAAACACTGAGCTTGCTTATCAGAACTTTACTTGAAATTGTTCAAAACACTGGATTATTTTTCTCATTTTTAAAGTGAAGCAGAGTCCTTAGTGATTAAATGAACCAGACCAAAATTGTTCTCAGATATTAGAAGTCTTTGTAATTTTTGTAGTGGTCAGATAGACAAAATACAATTCCTGATAGAGTGGCTAAGTGACAGAAGCCATCTTTTATCCATTACTTTATCAGAGAATACCCAGTGAATGACAGTTTTTGCAATCCTGAACCTACATTGTTATTTTTAAAATGAAGAATGACTTATAAAGTTCTTAGCAGTAATGATGCTTGTCCCAGCAAATGAGAAGGAGCTAAGCAGCTGCAAGATGCTCTGTTTGATGAGAAGGATTATGATTAAAGAAAGAGCACACCAGGGCTCTTATAAACCGGATAGGGGAATTCGGTGAACTGTATAAAATAATGGAGTGTTAACCAGCATAAAACCCTTCCTACATGATATATTGAGACTTTGAGGAGTTACTAAAATCATTACTCACACAGTACATTTCAAGTTAAATACTATTCCAAATTGAGTTTTACTTTTTGGATTAAAAAGAAAAAAGAAAGAAAGAAATGATATATTAATGATATATTTGGTTAATGATATATTTGAAAACAGAAGTGAAAATGAAGATTTCCTTAGATACATCATATCAGTTTTATTAAATATCACTCAGATATAACGGCTTTAAATGTAAAGGTTGATGAGAAAGAATTTGAAAATGGATATCATTGTTGTGAAATAGTTTCAATTGAGTTTTCACAAATAGGATGAAGTTCAAGAGGGGAAAGTGTATGGAGTAAGATTCTCTCTAGTATAAATCCTCTAGTATAATTCTCTTACAAACTGTGATGATGCTGTCTTAATCTTTTCACACTGATGCTAGGTGCATTTCATATTTTATTCATTTTTTACCTGAAACATTAAGAACATCATGAAAGAGTGCTTATGTTTTTCATTTTTTAACTTTGAGACAACTATAAATGGACATTTTTATATAAATGATTCTAATATAATCACAGCATCTTCAATGAACAAGGCATTGAAATTGACTTCACCATTAGCTCCAACAGTTAAGAACTTTCATAGTAGATTGGTTTTATGACGTTTCTAAAAATTCTAAAATTTTGCAATTAAGTTGACGTAAGTAAAAGCATGAATTTTTCATTAAAAGAGTATAAATTGATTCCATTTTTCTTCACTTTTTAGGAAATATGACAAAAATTTTATACAATAGTTCCTAAAACTTAATAAAGAGTCAGACTTCTGTATATGTAGATAAAGATTATATGTGTGAGATTAAAATTGGAATATGAACACTCCATATGATAGCATTACCATGATTTTTAGGAAAACAAACGTTCAGTTTAACTTGTGTTGTTTTTTGTTACATCATGTATTGCATTTATATTTCACAAATAATTGTAGTGTTGTAGCTTATTCAGTTTTAAAGCTAGTTCTCTCTTCAGGTTCTAGCTATTTTTTTTTTTTTAATGAGTAAAGATTAAAAATGTACTTGTATTTTCTCACTCACCATACTTCTGAAGGCCTTTCTCTATTGATTGTCAATATAATAATCCCTTAAATTTGTTGAGAGAATTTGTCTTTAAAAATCGAATGTGGTGGTGGTGAAAAATCAAAATCAGTTCAGTTCAGTTCAGTCACTCAGTTGTGTTCGACTCTTTGTGACCCCATGAACCGCAGCACGCCAGACCTCCCTGATCATCACCAACTCCCAGAGTTCACCGAAACCCATGTCAATCAAGTCGGTGATGCCATCCAACCACCTCATCCTCTGCCATTCCCTTCTCCTCCTGCCCTCAGTCTTTCCCAGCATCAGGGTCTTTTCCAATGAGTCAGCTCTTCGCAGCAGGTGGCGAAAGTACTGGAGTTTCAGCTTCAACATCAGTCCTTCCAATGAACACCCAGGACTGATCTCCTTTAGGATGGACTGGTTGGACCTCCTTGCAGTCCAAGGGACTCTCAAGAGTCTTCTCCAACACCACAGTTCAAAAGCATCAATTTTTCCATGCTCAGCCTTCTTTACAGTCCGACTCTCACATCCATACATGACCACTGGAAAAACCATACACTTGACTAGACAGAGCTTTGTTGGCAAAGTAATGTCTCTGCTTTTTACTATACTGTCTAAGTTGGTCATAACTTTCCTTCCAAAGAGTAAGCATCTTTTAATTTCATGGCTGCAATCACCATCTGCAGTGATTTTGGAGCCCCTCCTCAAAAAAAAAAAAAAAAAAAGTCTGACACTGTTTCTATTGTTTCTTCATCTATTCACCATGAAGTGATGGGACCAAATACCATTCAGTGGTTTTCTGAATGTTGAGCTTTAAGCCAACTTTTTCATTCTCCTCTTTCACTTTTATCAATACTCTTTTTAGTTCTTCTTCATTTTCTTGCATAAGAGTGGTGTCATCTGCATATCTGAGGTTATTGATATTTCTCCCAGCAATCTTGATTCCAGCTTGTGCCCTTTCCAGCCCAGAATTTCTCATGATATACTCTGCATATAAGTTAAATAAGCAGGGTGACAATATGCAGCCTTGACGTACTCCTTTTCCTATTTGGAACCAGTCTGTTGCTCCATGTCCAATTCTAACTGTTGCTTCCTGACCTGCATGTAGATTTCTCAAGAGGCAGGTCAAGTAGTCTAATACTCCCATCTCTTTCAGATTTTTCCACAGTTTATTGTGATCCACACAGTCAAAGGCTTTGGCATAGTCAATAAAGCAGAAATAGATGTTTTTCTGGGACTCTCTTGCGTTTTCCATGATCCAGTGGATGTTGGCAATTTGATCTCTGGTTCCTCTGCCTTTTCTAAAACCACCTTGAACATCTGGAAGTTCATGATTCACGTATTGCTGAAGGGTGACTTGGAGAATTTGGAGCGTTGCTTTCCTAGCATGTGAGATGAGTGCAATTGTGCAGTAGTTTGAGCATTCTTTGGTATTTTCTTTCTTTGGGAGTGGAATGAAAACTGACCTTTTCCAGTCCTATGGCCACTGCTGAGTCTTCCAAATTTGCTGGCATATAGAGTGCAGCGCTTTCACAGCATCATCTTTCAGTATTTGACATAGCTCAACTGGTATTCGAATATGTCAATCCAATTTAGGGCAGTACTTATAATGTTGTCTTTATACTTGTTTTGAAGGTAATAATTGTTCATCACACAAAGTCATAACAAAGGAAAATGGGAGAGCACATCTGATCTTCTAAGGCGAATTTGTTGACCATAGGGACTCAAATCAAGTCTGGATCACAATTCCTGACAGCTAGGGTTTTTGCAGCCATGAAATTAAAAGACACTTGCTCCTTGGAAGAAAAGTTATTACCAACCTAGACAGCATAAAAAACCAAAGGCACTACTTTGCCAACAAAGGTCTGTCTAGTCAAAGCTATGATTTTTCCAGTAGTCATGTATGGATTGGAGAGTTGAACTATAAAGAAAGCTGAGCACTGGAGAATTGATGTTTTTCAACCGTGATGTTGGAGAAAACTCTTGAGAGTCCCTTTCACTGCAAGCAGATTTAACCAGTCCATTGTAAAGGAAATCGGTCCTGAATAATCTTTGGAGGGACTGATGCTAAAGTGAAACTCCAGTACTTTGCCCACCTAATGCAAAGAGCTGACTCATTTGAAAAGATACTGAGCCTGGGAGAGGTTGAAAGCTGGAGGAGAAGGGGATGAGAGAGGATGACATGGTTGGATGACATCACCAACTCAATGGAAATGAGTTTGAGTAAACTCTGGGAGTTGGTGATGGACAAGGAGGCCTGGCATGCTGCATCCATGGTGTTGCAAAGAGTCAGACATGACTGAACAACTGAACTGAACTGAGGGTTTTTTAATATCTTTCTGAAATGCCAAATGCAACAAGACTATATTTTGAGATACAGTTTTATTTTCTCAGAGGAGTGTGTTAGCAGTCTAAGTCAAGACAAAAGCACTGAGTTTCAGTGAATATCTCCAATAGGAAAAAATATATATATATATATATATATATATTTATATATATTTATATATATATATACACATAGAGAGAGAATTATATTCCCTAACATTCAGCTGCTGATTAATTAAAGAAGTTCCTAAACATTTAAAAATATCCAAAATATATTTAAAATATTTGTGATTTTGCTTAAATCTTGAATATGTTTCATAGGTGCTCTTCTAGAGTATCAATGTTGTAGGCTTATTTGATTTTCAGTAAAGAGAAATTTGAATATACCAGAGGCGATTGACATAGAAGATCAGGTTTGGTAAAATTCTGACTGACTCTAACCAGTGTGAAAAAAACATGCCTTAATCTCTTCAACCAGGAACCCCACTTTCCTGAAGCTTGTTTCAATTAAATGACATTTCTTATTTATGCAGAATGTGTAAAAAGGTTTAGATACCTTTCTTTGTTCAAGGCCGCTTATCATTTAGGAACAAAATTGAAATGTTTTGATACACCAAGGCAGGATTAGCCCTTCCATTGTTTACATGTAAAGATAGACATGATCACTTATTCGATGATAAAGGACTGACAGGACAGAACTTCTTTGCTAAGCAACCTGTGTAGTCTTTAAGAGATGAATGCATGCTAAGATTGCAGTGAAAGGAAAGCAGTAGCTCTCAATGTGTCAGAAAGGAAAAAAAAAGTTTCAAAAAACTAACAATTAGAAATTTTTGAAATACATAGCTGTTTAGCAAATTTAACACTTTACAGGTATGTATAATTATGGGTTCACATATTTATAAATAAATTTTGACATGATAAATCCACTCCAAAATAAAAGACAACTTCTATGTTTCATTTACGATTGGTTCTATACAATGCCAAAAGAGCTTTCCAAGCCAACTAAAAGTATTAACAGCATAATTTGTGCAATGCACAGATTACTTTAGTGTAAGTGACTAAATTAACAGATTAATTTCATAAATAGTTTGGCAAACATTTATTCAGACAAATACAAAAGGAAGAATTGTTGTATAAACAAATAAGTCAATAATTCAAATCCAAGCCTACCATTTAAGTGACTGTTGGTTTTAACTGGTTTGATCCATAATGTTAATTCATTCATGACCTGTGTATATTGCCCTTGATGGAAAAAAACAAAAACAAAAACAAAACTCCAAAAATCTAATCTGCATATATACATCTGTGGCATACTATATATAATTTCAATATAAATAATCCAAAGATACTTTCTTCAAGTTGTTAGTATAGGAAAACTAGGAGCAGAGATTTCATGATTCCAACCCAAGGTATCAAGAGTTCCATCGTTTCCTATGTCATCACCAGATAATATTAATTCTTAACACATTAAATATAACCCATTTCCAAATATTTTGGAATATTTTCCTGTAAAGTATATAAGAGATAAAGGACAATTTTAGAAAAGATACTTTTATTAAACATAAAATATGAATAATAGCTGATATGGCATCCATCTCTGATGCTAAACTTAAAACCTTAATTGCAATATAGGTTCATTCTACCAACATCCATTCTGTTCTCTCCCGATTCTGTTTGCCACAGACTCAGCCATACAGGGTTCTTGCTCAGGTAACAAACTTTTACTCTTTTTTTTTTATTCTTTTTTTAAAAGTTTGTTTATTTTAATTGAAGGCTAATTACTTTATAATATTGTGACGGTTTTTGCCATATATTCACATGAATCATCCATGGGTGTACATGTGTTCCCCATCCTGAACCCCCGTCCCACCTCCCTCCCCATCCCATCCCTCAAGGTCATCCCAGTTCAGCAGCCCTAAGCACCCTGTCTCATGCATCGAACCTGGACTGGTGATCTATTTCACATATGATAATATTCGTGTTTCATTGCTATTCTCTCAAATCATCCACCCTTGCCTTCTCCCACAGAGTCCAAAAGTCTGTTCTTTACATCTGTGTCTCTTTCACTGTCTCATATATAGGGTCATCATTACCATCTTTCTAAATTCCATATATATGAGTTAATATACTGCATTGCTGTTTTTCATTCTGACTTACTTTGCTCTGTAAAGCAAAGTCTCCACTTTCATCTATCTCATTAGAATTGATTGAAATTCATTCTTTTTAATAGCTGAGTAATATTCCATTGTGTATATGTACCACTGCATTCTTATCCATTCTTCTGCAGATGGACATGTAGGTTGCTTCCATGTCCTGGCTATTGTAAACAGTGCTGCAGTGAACATTGGGGTACATGTGTCTCTTTCAATTCTGGTTTCCTTGGTGTACATGCCCAGCAATGGAATTGCTGGATTGTATGGCAGTCCTATTTCCAGTTTTTTAAGGAAGCTCCACACTATTCTCCATAGTAGCTGTACTATTTTGCCTTCCCACACAACTTTTTATTCTTATAGAATATGAGTCTTTACTGATTTTTCTCTAATTGGTTTATATTATTTTACACTGATAAATAGTACACTACAAAGGAGAACTAAGAAACATTTCTTTGAATAAACTGGGCCACAAAGGTAGTCCTCTTTGACCCCCATTAAATAGTAGTAAATAGTAGAAATCATTTTTCCCCCCCAAATGAAATCAATGTCTCAGCTAAGTGACTAGATGTCTGTCTTAAACTTTTTATTTGAGCCTACTTTGCATGATGGATGTTTCATCTGTTGGTTCTCTGATCTTTTCCAGTGGAAGGCAAAACATGCTCATTATTATTAAATTCAGTATGACTTTAGCCTCAATTTACCTGATGCCTCTCAAGGCAATGCTTCCTATCCCTAGGGGAGAGGGATTACACATCAATCACTGGTTTAAAATATATAAGATGTAATGTAGACTAGTCATGACATGTGTAGGATTTTATCTTCCAGTTGTTAGCATAGAGAAATGCTGGGCTGTAAGAAGCACAAGTTAGAATCAAGATTGCCAGGAGAAATGTCAATAACCTCAAATATGCAGATGACACCACCCTTATGGCATAAAGTGAAGAGGAACTGAAAAGCTTCTTGATGAAAGTGAAAGAGGAGAGAGGAAAAGTTGGCTTAAAGGTCAACATTCAGAAAACGAAGATCATGGCATCTGGTCCCATCACTTCATGGGAAATAGATGGGGAAAAAGTGGAAACAGTGTCAGACTTTATTTTGGGGGCTCCAAAATCACTGAAGATGGTGACTGCAGCCGTGAAATTAAAAGACACATACTCCTTGGAAAGAAAGTTATGACCAAACTAGATAGCGTATTCAAAAGCAGAGACATTACTTTGCCAACAAAGGTCTGTCTAGTCAAGGCTATGGTTTTTCCTGTGATCATGTATGGATGTGAGAGTTGGACTGTGAAGAAAGCTGAGCGCTGAAGAATTGATGCTTCTGAACTGTGGTATTGGAGAAGACTCTTGAGAGTCCCTTGGACTGCAAGGAGATACAACCAGTCCATTCTGAAGGATATCAGCCCTGGGTGTTCTTTGGAAGGAATGATGCTAAAGCTGAAACTCCAGTACTTTGGCCACCTCATGCAAAGAGTTGACTCATTAGAAAAGACTCTGATGCTGGGAGGGATTGGAGGCAGGAGGAAAGGGGAAGACAGAGGATGAGATGGCTGGATGGCATCACCGATTTGACGGACGTGAGTTTGAGTGAACTCCAGGAGATGGTGAAGGACAGCAAGGCCTGGCGTGCTGCCATTCATAGGGTCACAGAGTCGGACATGACTGAGCGACTGAACTGAACTGAACTGAACCTTCAATCTCTTTTCCACTCCATGGATTGTAGTTCCCCAGGATTTTCTATCCATGGAAATTTCCAGGCAAGAATACCGGAGTTGACTGCCATTTCCTACTCCAGGGGATCTTCATGACCTAGGAATCGAACTCATGGTTTCTTGTGTTGCCTGCATTGGCAGGTGAGTTCTTTGCCACTAGTGCCACCTGGGAAGCATTAGTCTTCAATAGGACATTCTACTTTTCTACCAGGTCACTGCTTTTGACTGATGGCAAATATCAATCAATAAATTAAATGAGCATAAGCATTCTTCTTAAAAAATAGTTTTATTGAGGTATGATGACTTATAATAAGCCATAACTGAGGGAGCTACACATCTTTTTTTCCCAGTCTCAGTGAGATACAATTGACATACAACGCTATATCAGTTTAAGGTGTACAGCATGTTTTGAATTATCACAAAATTATCCTGAAATGATTATCACAATAATTTTAGCGTACATCCATCATCTCAACAAAATTAAAGAAGAAAAAAATTTCCTTATGGTGAGAACAATTAGAATTTACTCTCTTAACAAATTTCTTTTTTTTTTTACATTTTTTATTTATTTATTTTTTTAATTTTAAAATCTTTAATTCTTACATGCGTTCCCAAACATGACCCCTCCTCCCACCTCCCTCCCCACAACATCTCTCTGGGTCATCCCCATGCACCAGCCCCAAGCATGCTGCACCCTAACACAGCAGTAATTACATTTATTATGTTTTATATTACATCCCTAATATTTATCTTATAATTGGAAGCTTGGACCTTATGACTCCCTTCATTTAACTTTTCTCCCATCCCTGCCTCTGTTAACCATAAATATGATCTCTTTTTCTATGAGCTTGTTTGTTTGTTTGTTTTTGAAGTATAATTGACTTACAATACTACATTAGTTCCTGTTACACAAAACAGTGAGATTAATGGGCTTCTTAGAGTTATAATATTTTATACAGCTATAATGGAATATATTTGACAAAATTTTGTATTTTGTCAAATTGTCACTAGTAAGATCCCCTTGTCTGAAAGGAGACCAGGTAGCAAGTAGATCAGGAAATTTGTGTTTTAAGACCGTCAGTGAAAAGTTGATGCTATAAAATCTGAATAAATGCTATACTTAATTATCCTTATGTATATCTAAAATCTAGTCTTAAAATTGAAAATTAAAAAAAAAAAACAGGATATAAAATAACAGTAGGGATCAGTTCAGTTCAGTCACTCAGTCGTGTCCTACTCTTTGCAGCCTCATGGGCTGCAGCACACCAGGCCTCCCTGTCCATCACCAACTCCTGGAGTTTAATCAAACTCATGTCCATTGAGTTGGTGATGTCATCCAGCCATCTCATCGTATGTCCTCTCCTTCTCCTCCCACCTTCAGTCTTTGCTAGCATTGGGATCTTTCCAATGAGTCAGTTCTTCACATCAGGTGGTCAATATTGGAGTTTCAGCTTTAGCATCAGTCCTTCCAATGAACAACCAGGAATGATCTCCTTTAGGATGGATCTCCTTTAGGATGCCTTGCAGTCCAGGGACTCTCAAGAGTCTTCTCCAATACCACAGTTCAGAAGCATCAATTCTTCACCACTCAGCTTTCTTCACAGTCCAACTCTCACATCCATACATGACCACTGGAAAAATCATAACCTTGGCTAGATGGACCTTTGTTGGCAAAGTAATGTCTCTGCTTTTGAATATGCTATCTAGGTTGGTCATAACTTTCCTTCCAAGGAGTAAGCGTCTTTTAATTTCAAGGCTGCAATCACCATCTGCAGTGATTTTGGAGCCCCAAAAATAAAGTCTGACAGTTTCCCCATCTACTTTCTGTGAAATGATGGGACCTAATACCATGATCTTAGTTTTCCGAATGTTGAGCATGAAGCCAACTTTTTCACTCTCCTCTTTCACATTCAACAAGAGGCATTTTAGCTCCTCTTCACTTTCTGCCATAAGGGTGGTGTCATCTGCATATCTGAGGTTATTGATATTTCTCCCAGCAATCTTGATTCCAGCTTGTGCTTCTTCCAGTTCAGCATTCTCATGTTGTACTCTTTATATAAGTTGTATAAGCAGGGTGACAATATACAACCTTGACATACTCCTTTTCTATCTGGAACCAGTCTGTTCCATGTCCAGTTCTAACTGTTGCTTCCTGACCTGCATATAGGTTTCTCAAGAGGCAGGTCAGGTGGTCTGGTATTCCCATCTCTTGAAGAATTTTCCACAGTTTATTGTGATCCACACTGTCAAAGGCTTTGGCATAGTCAATAAAGCAGAAATAGATGTTTTCCTGGACTCTCTTGCTTTTTCCATGATCCAGCAGATGTTGGCAATTTGATCTCTGGTTCCTCTGCCTTTTCTAAAATGAGCTTGAACATCTGGAAGTTCACAGTTCACATATTGCTGAAGCCTGGCTTGGAGAATTTTGAGCATTACTTTACTAATGTGCGAAATGAGTGCAATTGTGTGGTAGTTTGAGCATTCTTTGGCATTGCCTTTCTTTGGAATTGGAATGAAAACTGACCTTTTCTAATCCTGTGGCCTCTGCTTTTTCCTCTGAGTTTTCCAAATTTGCTGGCATATTGAGTGCAGCACTTTGACAACATCATCTTTCAGGATTTGAAAAAGCTCAACCGGCGTTCCATCACCTCCACTAGCTTTGTCCATAGTGATGCTTTGTTAGAACCGCTTGACTTCACATTCCAGGATATCTTGCTCTAGGTGAGTGATCACACCATCATGATTATCTGGGTCGTGAAGCTCTTTTTTGTACAGTTCTTCTGTGTATTTTTGCCACCTCTTCTTAATATCTTCTGCTTCTTTTAGGTCCATACCATTTCTGTCCTTTTTTGAGCCCATCTTTGCATGACATATTCCCTTGGTATCTCTAATTTTCTGGAAGAGGGCTCTATTCTTTCCTATTCCGTTGTTTTCCTCTATTTCTTTGCATTGAATGCTGAGGAAGGCTTTCTTGTCTCTCTTTGCTATTCTTTGGCATTCAGATGTTTATATCTTTCTATTTCTCCTTTGCTTTTCACTTCTCTTCTTTTCACAGCTATTTATAAGCCCTCCTCAGACAGCCATTTTCCTTTTTTGCATTTCTTTTCCATGGGGATGGTCTTGATTCCTGTCTCCTGTACAATGTCATGAACCTCATTCCATAGTTCATCAGGCACTCTATCTATCAGATCTAGGCCCTTAAATCTATTTCTCACTTCCACTGTATAATCATAAGGGATTTGATTTTGGTCATACTTGAATGGTCTAGTGGTTTTCCCTACTTTCTTCAATTTAAAAGTCTGAATTTGTCATTAAGGATTTCATGATCTGAGCCACAGTCAGCTCCTGGTCTTGTTTTTTCTGACTGTATAGAGCTTCTCCATCTTTGGTGCAAAGAATATAATCAATATGATTTCAGTGTTGACCATCTGGTGATGTAGAGTCTTCTCTCGTGTTGCTGGAAGAGGGTGTTTGCTATGACCAGTCCATTGTCTTGGCAAAATTCTATTAGCCTTAGCCCTGCTTCATTCCATACTCCAAGGTCAAATTTGCCTGTTACTCCAGGTGTTTCTTGACTTCCTCCTTTTGTATTTCAGTCCCCTATAATGAAAAGAACATCTTTTGGGGGTGTTAGTTCTAAAAGGTCTTGTAGGTCTTCATCGAACTGTTCAACTTCAGCCTCTTCAGCATTACTGGTTAGGGCATAGGCTTGGATTACCATGATATTGAATGGTTTGCCTTGGAAATGAACAGAGATCATTTTGTCATTTTGAGATTGCATCCAAATGCTGCATTTCAGACTCTTTTTTTGACCATGATGGCTACTCCATTTCTTCTAAGGGATTCCTGCCCACAGTTTTAGATATAATGGTCATCTGAGTTAAATTTGCCCATTCCATTTCATTTTAGTTCACTGATTCCTAGAATGTCCCCTCAGAGATGAGCACAATTCAGGATAAAAATGGTAGATACCTAGTAAACGCTGAAGTGATCAGGAAGAGTTGGAAATAATATATGCAAGAACTATATAAAGAAGATCTTAATGAACCAAATTGAACTGTGGTGTTGGAGAAGAGTCTTGAGAGTCCCTCGAACTGTGGAGATCTGACCAATCCAAATCATTCCTTACTGTTCACTGGAAGGACTGATGGTGAAGCTGAAACTTTGGCCACCTGATGGGAAGAACTGACTCATTTGAAAAGACCCTGTTGCTAGGGAAGACTGAAGTTTGGAGAAGAAGGGAATGACAGAGGATGAGATAGTTGGATGGCATCACTGACTCAATGGACATGAGTTTGAGTAAACTCCAGGAGTTGGTGATAAACAGGGAGGCCTGGTGTGCTGCAGTCCATGCCGTGGCAAATAGTCGGACACAAATGAGCGACTAAACTGTACTGAACTGAACTGAATAAGCCAAATTACTATGATGGTGTTGTTAGCCACTGAGAACCAGACATTCTGGAGTGTGAAGTCAAGTGGGCATTAAGAAGCACTGCTGTTAATAAAGCTAGTGGATGTGAAGCAATTCCTGCAGAACAATTCAAACCCCTAAAGGATGATGCCAACAAGGTTTTGCATTCATTATGTCATTAGATCTGGAAGACCTCGCAGTGGCCACAGGACTGGAAAAGGTCAGTCTCCATCTCAATCCCAAGGGTGGTAGTAAAGAATGTGCTAACAATCAGACAGTTGCACTCATCTCCCATGCTAGTAAATTCATGCTTAAAGTTTTGAATTCTAAACTTCATCATTATATGAACCAAGAAATTTCAGATGTCCAGGCTGGGTTTAGAAATATAAGAGGATCTAGAGTTCAAATCACTAACATTCACTGGATTATAGAGAAACAAGGGCATTTCAGAAAGATATCTATCTCTTTTGTTATCTCTGTTAAAGGCTTTGATTGTGTGGATCATGACAAACTGTGGACAGCTCTCAGAAAGATGGCAGTAACAGACCATCTTACCTGTCTCCTGAGAAATCTGTATGCAGGTCAAGAAGCAACCGTTAGAACCCTGTATGGAACAACTGATTGGTTCAAGATTGGAGAAAAGAGTACAATAGGACTGTCTGTTGTCACCCTGTTTGTTTAACCTATATGCTGAGCACATCATGAGAAATGCCAGGCTGGATATGAAAAGCCTGAATCAAGACAGGTGGGAGAAACATCAACAACCTCAGAAATGCAGATAATACAACTCTAATGGCAGAAAGTGAAGAGGAACTAAAGAGCCTCTTCATGAGGGTGAAGGAGGAAAGTGAAAGAGCCAACTTAAGACTAAATATTAAAACTAATAATAATAAAAAATCATTGCATCTGGCCCCATTATTGCATGGCAAATGGAAGGGGAAATGGTGGAAGTAGTGACAGGTTTCCTGTTATTGGGCTCCAAAATCTCTCTGGATGGCGACTGGAGCCATGAAATCAGAGAGGGATTGTTTAGCAGGAAAGCAATGAAAAACCTTGTCAGTGTGTCAAAAAGCAGAGACATTTCTCTGCCAACAAAGGTTGGTATACTCAAGGCTATGGTCTTCCCAGTGGTCACATACGTTTGTGAGAGCTGAACCATAGGGAAGGCAGAATGCCAAATAATTGGTGCCTTTGAACTGTGGTGCTGGAGAAGATTCCTGAAAGACACTTGAACAGAAAGGAGATTATACCACTCAATCTCAAGGGAAATCAACCCTGAATATTCACTGGAAGGACTGATGCTGAAGCTGAAGCTGAACTCCAGTATTTTGGTCATCTGATGTGAACAGACAACAATTGAGGGCAGAAGGAGAGGAGAGCGTCAGAGGATAATATGACTGGATGGCATCACCAGTACAATAAATATGAACTTTGACAAACTCTGGGAGATAGTGAGGGACAGGGAGGCCTGGCATGCTGCAGTCCATGGAGTTGCAAAGAGTCAGACATGACTGGGAGACAACAGCAATAAAATTCAGCCCGGATAGTCATTCAGCTCAAAATTTAAATGCTCACAGAATATCTGTAATAGTCGTTTTGATTTTTTTAGTCATACTTCACAATACTGTGTTAGTTTCACGTGTGCATGCATGCCTGCTGTCGCTTCAGTCGTATCCAACTCTTTGTGACCCTGTGGACTATAGCCTGCCAGGCTCCTCTGTCCATGGGATTCTCCAGGTAAGAGATGTGCTATATACATATATTTAGGGGTTATCATAGGGCTTCCCTGGTGACTCAGAGTTAAAGAGCCCACTGGAGTGTCTTGCTGTGCCTTCCTCTAGGGGATCTTCCTGATCCAGGAGTCGAACTCAAGTCTCCTATGTCTCCTGCTTTGGCAGACAGGCTCTTTACCCCTGGTGCCACATTTGAAGCCCCAATTTCAGGTATATAGCAAAGTAATTCAGTTTATACATATATGCATATATATATATATGCATATATATATATTCTTTTTAGATTGTTTTTCCATTATAGGTTGTTATAAGATATTGTATATAGTTCCCTGTGCTATACAGTAAATCTTTATTTTTTATTTTATGTTTAGTAGTGTGTATCTGTTAAACTCATACTCTTAATTTTTCCTTCCCCTACTTTCCCCTTTGGTAATCATAAATTAGTTTGTTTTCTGTGTCTGTGAGTTTTTCTGTTTGGTAAATAAGTTCCTTTGCAGTATTTTTTATAATCCACATATAAGTAATATCATATATCTGTCTTTCTCTGTCTGACTTTACTTCATTTAGTAAGATAACTCCTTGTTGTTGTTTAGATGCTGAGTCATGTACAACTCTATTGTGAACCTATGGACTATAGATCACCAGGCTCCTCTGTCCACGTGATTACCCAGGCAAGAATATTGGATTGGGTTGACATATGTTTCTCCAAGGGATCTTCCCCTTCCAAGAGTCCAGCCCATGTCTCCTTCATCCACAGGTGGGTTCTTTAACTCTGAGCCACCAGGGAAGCCCTATGATAACCCCTAGATATATGTATATAGCACATCTTTATCTATTTATCTGTTGATGGACTCTTAAGTTGCTTCCATGTCTCATCTATTGCAAATAGTGCTGATGTGGACATTGGAGTCCATGTGTATTTTTGAATTAGAGTTTTCATCATTTTTAGATATATGCCCAGAGTGGGATTGCTGGATCACATGTTAACTTTTTTTAAATATAAATTTATTTATTTTAATTGGAGGCTAATTACTTTACAATATTGTATTGGTTTTGCCATACATCAACATGAATCTGCCACGGGTGTCCACGTGTTCCCCATCCTGAACCCCTCTCCCACCTCCCTCCCCATCTCATCCCTCTGGGTCATCCCAGTGCTCCAGCCTGGGCATCCTGTATCATGGATAGAAACTGGACTGGTGATTCCTTTCACATATGATATTATACATGTTTCAGTGCCATTCTGCCAAATCATCCTACCCTCTCCCTCTCCCACAGAGTCCAAAAGACTGTTCTATACATCTGTGTCTCTTTTGCTGTCTCATATACAGGGGAAACTCCATACTGTTTTCCATAGTGGCTACACTAGTTTACATTCCCAACAACAGTGTATGAAGTTTCCTGTTTCCTCTTTTATTTATTACTTACTCTGTCACTCCTATATATCATATCACTATTTTTCTGATTTTCTGAAAACTATATAATTTGTGGTGGATTCATGTTGATATATGGCAAAACCAATACAATATTGTAAAGTAATTAACCTCCAATTAAAATAAATAAATTAATATCAAAAAATCTATAAGGAAATGAAATTTAATACTAAACTTGTTGCATTTTATTTCACAGCTATTTTATAAACCAAAATCAGAAGTTTATTTGGTTTTTGTCTTTCAACACTGATGAATTATTTTTGGAATTACTTCAAGTAATTGCTTCAAGTGGAGTTTAATTTTGACTTTTCCTGAGAGAAGTCTCTGAACTTAAAATATACATGTAAATGTTCCACAGAATAAAAATCTGTGACTGAAAATTTTTTTATTCCACTCTAATGCTTGATTATTACATAGTTTAAGAGATTTTTATTCTATTTTTACTATGCCAGCATCACAATAAAAGTCTGTGGTATAGAACAGTCTTTTGGACTCTGTGGGAGAGGGAGAGGGTGAGATGATTTTGGAGAATGGCATTGTAACATGTATAATATCATATATGAAATGAGTCACCAGCCCAGGTTCAATGCATGATACTGGATGGTTGGGGCTGGTGCACTGAGAAGACCCAGAGGGATGGTACAGGGAGGGAGGAGGGAGAGGGGTTCAGGATGGGGAACACGTGTATATCTGTGGCAGATACATGTTGATGTATGGCAAAACCAATACAATATTGTAAAGTAATTAACCTCCAATTAAAATAAATAAACTTATATTTAAAAATTCATAAAAGTAGAAAAAAAAAGTCTGTGGTATAAGAAATAATTAAATTACCTCTGTTGTTGTTGTGTGTGTGTGTGTGTGTACTTTTACACTATTGTCTTCTGAATTCAGTGTAACTTTCCGCTTTGAATGAGTCTCTTCACTTCAATTTATATAACTTTTTACCAATGACAGTAATTTAGCTTACTTCCTAAGGTGATAGAGTGCATAGGCATTGTGACAGGTTGGAAGATCTCTAGCTTTATCTACTTTAATCACCAGAGAAACAGAGAACCATGGCTAATAACCATAAGTTTTTCTCTTTTATTTCTCCAAACATGAATACCAAGATTAAGACTGATACTTCCAAAATAGTATGCTGCTGCTGCTAAGTCACTTCAGTCGTGTCCGACTCTGTGTGACCCCATAGATGGCAGCCCACCAGCGTCCCCTGTCCCTGGGATTCTCCAGGCAAGAACACTGGAGTGGGTTGCCATTGCCTTCTCCGAAAAGAGTATGGTAGTACAGCTACAAATTCTCTTTGATATGTATCTGTTAGTAATTCAGTATCTGTTAGAAATTCCATACCTGTGATTTTAATATTCTGGAAAGAATTTAGACTTGTTCAAGCATCTAAAAGCTAAGCTCTGATGAGATATAACCTTTTTTCATTTTATAAAGAAGGATATATAAACTTAAAAGTTTCAACTGATAACAGGGATTTTATTGTAAAGCCAGGAGAGACAACGTCAAATTTTCTCAAAGACTTAACAGCTCTATTTTGGTCACATTTTCATCATAAAAGCTTTTGAGATATCTACCCCATTATATTTAACTTTATTTAACTTCTGATGTATAACTAGGTCTGAAGACTCAGAATATAGGAAGTATGTATATTTTATCACAGATTTAGGAACTAGCAAGATACTTATAAAATATAATCCAAACACTCTTTGGAGATAATGTTTTTTGAAAATACTTAGAAAAAGTAACATTCATTAGTGAATGATAATTAAATATATATTTTTAAATATTTGCTTTATTTGAAGAAATTATTTTTCATTATTTTAGAAAGAGAAATTATTTTTAAGGGACAGCACATTCAAGAGAAAAATAAGAAAGACACAAAATAGGTAATTTTATCAGGCCTAATTTCTGTGAGAAGATTAATATATATAGCTTTTTGGTGAAGGGACTCAATTGGCTAAAGATTTATGAGGTACAGAATGATATAAGAGGGTCTCTAAAGATTCACAAATAATACATATGTAAATCTGGATTTTAATATCCTAGTGGATGTTTCAAAATTTTTTTCAAGTAAAAATTTAGAAAATTTACTAGCACTAACTCTATCTTTAAACATTTTGAAATCTACAATAATACTTTATTCTTATAGATTATTTTCTCACAATAGTATGGAAATAAATCTGAACAATATTCACTGTGGGAAAAATACAAAATATTTTAAAAGCTCAATCCTATTTTTCTCATAAATCTCTCTTTAAATCACTGTACTGACTATTCTGAATTCATTTGTTTTAAAATGTAAGTTCTAAATGGTTTTAATTTTTAGTAAACCATTGGCTTCTTTGAAAATCTCAAATGCACTTAATGAGTTTAATGACCCTTCTGAGTAATGTTAATGATAAAAATATTATGAAATACTTTGGTGGGTCAAATGAACATTGTAAACTTCTTTGTTTAAATGCTTAGAAATTTGTGACAATATTTTGAAATAAAATATGATTGTTTAGGATATCCTTATTTTGTGTTTCCATAAAATTTTACATTATTTGTAGATGTCAGCCATTATAAAACTTCAAAACGCATATTTGAAAAAGTAATATATAGGATAATACAACTGTTTATACACCTAGTTTATTTTTCCAGCTAACAACTGGAAAAATACTTTCCACTCATACTTCTAATGTATCAATAACAGTTACAATAGTAGTTCAACCATGCCTAGCTTCCCATGACACTTCGAATGGTTCATGTGAAGGAAAATTTTCACAGAATTACATTTGGTATGTGTAACGTTGTCATTTTTATTATTTTTAATTTGTAAGAAACAAAGTGAAAAATTTTATGATAGTCTCTAAATTATTTATTTAACTAACTGTTTAGATGGAAATTCCACTTACAACTATATACATCAAACATAGTTCCTGTGCCTGTAACAGCAAAGTACTTTACTAGTTCAGTTCAGTTCAGTCACTCAGTTGTGTCTGACTCTTTGTGACCCCAGGAACCACAGCACGCCAGGCCTCCCTGTCCATCACCAACTCCTGAAGTTCACCCAAATCCCTGTTCGGTGATGCCATCCAACCATCTCATCTTCTGTTGTCCATTTTTCCTCCTCCCCTCAATCTTTCCCAGCATCAGGGTCTTTTCCAATGAGTCAGCTCTTTCCATCAGGTGGCCAAAGTATTGGAATTTCAGCTTCAACATCAGTCCTTCCAGTGAACACCCAGGGCTGATCTGCTTTAGCATGGACTGGTTGGATCTCCTTGCAGTCCAAGGAACTCTCAAGAGTCTTCTCCAAAACCACAATTCAAAAGCATCAATTCTTCAGCACTCAGTTTTCTTCACAGCCCAATTCTCACACCCATACATGACCACTGGAAAAACCATAGCCTTGACTAGATAGACCTTTGTTGACAAAGTAATGTCTCTGCTTTTTAATATGCTGTGTACTTTCGTCATAACTTTCCTTCCATGGAGTAAGTGTCTTTAAATTTCATGGCTGCAGTCATCGTCTGCAATGATTTTGGAGACCAGAGAAATAAAGTCAGCCACTGTTTCCACTATTTCCCCATCTATTTGCTCTGAAGTGATGGGATGAGATGCCACGATCTTAGTTTTCTGAATGTTGACCTTTAAGTCAACATTTTTACTCTCCTCTTTCACTTTCATTAAGAAGCTCTTTATCAACTGGTCCTTATAAAGCATCACTATGAACAAAGCTAGTGGAGGTAATGGAATTCCAGTTGAGTTGTTTCAAACCCTGAAAGATGATGCTGTGAAAGTGCTGCACTCAATATGCCAGAACATTTGGAAAACTCAGCAGTGGCCACAGGACTGGAAAAAGTCAGTTTTCATTCCAATTCCAAAGAAAGGCAATGCAAAAGAATTCTCAAACTACCGCACAATTGCACTCATCTCACATGCTAGTAAAATAATGTTCAAAATTCTCCAAGCCAGGCTTCAGCAATACATGAACCGTGAACTCCCTGATGTTCCAGCTAGTTTTAGAAAAGGCAGAGGAACCAGAGGTCAAATTGCCAACATCCACTGGATCATGGAAAAAGCAAGAGAGTTCCAGAAAAACATCTATTTCTGCTTTATTGACTATGCCAAAGCCTTCGACAGTGTGGATCACAATAAATTGTGGAAAATTCTGAGAGAGATGGGAATACCAGACCACCTGACCTGCTTCTTGAGAAATCTGTATGCAGTTCAGGAAGCAATAGTTAAAACTGGACATGGAACAACAGACTGGTTCCAAATAGGAAAAGGAGTGCATCAAGGCTGTATATTGTCACCCTATTTTTTTAACTTCTATGTAGAGTACATCATGAGAAACGCTGGACTGGAAGAAACACAAGCTGGAATCAAGATTGCCGGGAGAAATATCAAGAACCTCAGATATGCAGATGACACCACCCTTAAGGCAGAAAGTGAAGAGGAGCTAAAAAGCCTATTGATGAAAGTGAAAGAGGAGAGTGGAAAAGTTGGCTTAAAGCTCAATATTCAGAAAACGAAGATCATGGCATCTGGTCCCATCACTTCATGGGAAATAGACGGGGAAACAGTGGAAACAGTGTCAGACTTTATTTTGGGGGGCTCCAAAATCACTGCAGATGGTGACTGCAGCCATGAAATTAAAAGACGCTTACTCCTTGGAAGAAAAGTTATGACCAACCTAGATAGCTTATTCAAAAGCAGAGACATTACTTTGCCAACTAAGGTCCATCTAGTCAAGGCTATGGTTTTTCCAGTGGTCATGTATGGATGTGAGAGCTGGACTGTGAAGAAGGCTGAGCACCGAAGAATTGATGCCTTTGGACTGTGGTGTTGGAGAAGACTCTTGAGAGTCCCTTTGACTGCAAGGAGATCCACCCACTCCATTCTGAAGGAGATCAACCCTGGAATTTCTTTGGAAGGAAGGATGCTAAAGCTGAAACTCCAGTACTTTGGCCACCTCATGCGAAGAGTTGACTCACTGGAAAAGACTCTGATGCTGGGAGCGATTGGGGGCAGGAGGAGAAGGGGACGACCGAGGATGAGATGGCTGGATGGCATCACGGACTCGACGGACGTGAGTCTGAGTGAACTCCGGGAGTTGTTGATGGACAAGGAGGCCTGGCGTGCTGCGATTCATGGGGTCGCAAAGAGTCGGACATGACTGAGCGACTGAACTGAACTGAACTTAGTTCTGAAAACACTTTCTGCCATAAGGGTGGTGTCATCTGCATATCTGAGATTATTGCTATTTCTCCCGGCAATCTTGATTCCAGCTTGTGCTTCCTCCAGCCCAGCGTTTCTCATGATGTACTCTGCATATAAATTGAATAAGTAGGGTTAGTCACTTTACTAGAGTTCCAGGAAATAAATCATTGTTCTTGCTTCCTCCAGCCCAGCATTTCTCATGATATACTCTGCATATAAATTAAATAAAATAAGTTAAATTAATAAGGTTAGTAACTTTACTAGAGTTCCATGAAATAAATCATTGTTTTAGCTTCTGAAAGAAAGTAGCATACAGGGAATGTGACCATTCCTACAGAGTAAAGGTATAAGACAGGCTGCTTATTTCCATCATCAGAGTCCATCTCCATTTTTTCATATATCATGATGTTCAATAAGAGATGCTATCAGAGTAGCTTATAAAAGTTTAGACTTAGAACATTTTAGAGGTACATGCAGTAAATGAAAGAGTATAGAACATGTCATTAATTTAATACTACACCACTCTGTTTCCAAAGTAATAATTAATACATTTGAGCAATCATATAAAAGCTGCCTGTCATATCTGAATGAGTCTATTTAGATGTTTTATTTTAATGTCTGATAATGTGACTCTATATTATATATCTCCATTTATAGGAAATATTAAAATAACTTGAAAAACAGTGAAGTAAAATCATTTTACATTCATGGGGAAAAAAAATGTGATGCCTAGGATATAAGACCACACGACTACATTGTGGCATATAACCACCCCCGCACCCCCACCGCCAGGAAAAAAAAAAGAAGTCAGAATCTCTAAGTATTTATAACTCATTCAAGGAGAAAGGAGAAAGAAAATACCTTGCCAGATTCATTAGCTTTTCAGGTATGTAGCTTTTCATATGTAGCTTTTCACTACATATGATTCAGAAATTGCTGCCTTGTGCTAAATTAGTTATGTAGAGTGATGTAAAATGTCAAGATTAAACCATTTAAAATTATTTTTGTCAATTTTTATTTCAGCGTTTATCTCATGGTAAAAAAAAAAAAAATCTATTCCCTAATATGCTAAAGTAGTATTTATGTGCATTATTCTTATTAAATTTCAATATTTACTTATGAATGCATATTTTCCACACTAAACATTTCTGAATTGAAATTTTTTTATAAGAATACATTATTTCATGACTTCATTTTCAACTTTCTCTCAATCTGGATAATCCCATGGACAGAAGAGCCTTGTGGGCTACAGTCCATAGAGTCACAAACAGTGGGACGTGATTAAAGTGACTGAATACACACTCATGCACACAAGAAAAAATAAAGCTTTGACCAAACTACATAGATTCTTTTTATCTTGTGACGGTATTCCCCGTCAGTCTCTTTACCTAGGGAAAATTATATACATCTACTCTGCGCATTTTTAAAAGTGTTACTTCTCGCTAATGTAAACTGAAAGCATTTATCTTTTCTTTTCTCATGGGCTTAAAACTAAACAGAAGCTTATGTTACAAGCGATTTAACATAAGAAATATATTTTGATTCAAGAGAGTGTTCATGAATATTGGTAATAATGCAGTAATTATTTTGATAATTCCAACAATCTAGCACCATATTCCTGTGGAGAAAATGGTCTACTCCTAAAATCTACAAATAGTTAAAGTTTATTGGTGAATAATATATGCCAAGTGAAGTGAAAAACTTGAAAGGCTATTTTTTGTGTGTGATGCTTTCATTATAGTAACAATACTGAACAAATTTAAAAGTAATTCCTAAAACTGAAGTCAGTTATTAACATCTGGATGACTGTGGCAACATAGTGATAACATGTGACTTGGCAGATCACAAGGAATGGGAAAAATGAAAATTTTAGTTAAAATGTATACACTTTAATGAGAACTATGAATATATCAGTATTTTATATTAAAGCTTAATATGGTTTTAATTAAAATGGCCTTTAATGGTATGGAACATCACATGATTTTCCTTAGAAGTAAATAAAATAACAAACCAATAGGGAAATATATTAGTTTTTATATAAGCAATCCTTGGAATATTACACTTGGAGGACACCTAATCCTAGTGAATTCATTCCTCTGAAGTAGCTACATGCTGTTAGTACAGTAGTATTCAGTAGGTTTTTTGAGGGAATAGGCTCTCAATACTATGCATACCTATTTGAAATCTTCAAATTTGAACATCATAGACATGTTTACAAAAAATCAGATATGGAACCCTGCAGTCAATGGCTTCCAAACACTAGTCTCTATATTTCAGCACTCTTAATTTTGACCTTTAAATAACTTTATCTCATCTGCCAACTCTATAGTTACACTTTTTTCATCAATGTTTAGTTCTGCTAATTTTTCCAAGTGATTTAGTAAACATGAAATATAATAAAGAGTAAAATAGGTAAAAAAGTTCAATATCAACAGTAAATTTAAAAAGTATTGAATTATTCAGGGTTCACCAAAGAAACACCATATTTGCATGTATATCTGAGTGTATGTGTACTCACAATAGAGAGGCTGACAAGTTCTAAGATCTGCAGTTAGCAAGCTAAATGTCTAGGAGAGCTAGTGGGAATTCCAGTCCTGATAAGCTTGAAATCCAGAAAAAAAAAAAAAAAAGTTTTAGTTAGAATTCAAAGGCCAGGAGAGATTCAGTTTCAGATAAAAGCAGAAGGAATTCTCTCTTACTTGAGATCAACCTTCTTGCATTTGTTTGTTTCTTTGTTTGTTTTGATCAGGCCTTCAGCAGATGGATGGGTCCCATCTGCCTAAGGGAGGGCAACCTACTTTACCTCAGTTCAGTTCAGTTCAGTTGCTCAGTCATGTCTGACTCTTTGTGACCCCGTGAATCGCAGCACGCCAGGCCTCCCTGTCCATCACCAACTCCCAGAGTTCACTCAAACTCATGTCCATTGAGTCAGTGATGCCATCTAGTCATCTCATCCTCTGTCGTCCCCTTCTCCTCCTGCCCCCAATTCCTCCCAATATCAGAGTGTTTTCCAATGAGTCAACTCTTCGTATGAGGTGGCCAAAGTACTGGAGTTTCAGCTTTAGCATCATTCCTTCCAAAGAAATCCCAGGGTTGATCTCCTTCAGAATGGAGTGGGTGGATCTCCTTTCAGTCCAAGGGACTCTCAAGAGTCTTCTCCAACACCACAGGTCAAAAGCATCAATTCTTCAGCCCTCAGCTTTCTGCACAGCCAAACTCTCACATCCATACATAACCACAGGAAAAACCATAGCCTTGACTAGATGGACCTTTGTTGGCAAAGTAATGTCTCTGCTTTTCAATATGCTATCTAGATTGAGCATAACTTTTCTTCCAAGGAGTAAGTGTCTTCTAATTTCATGGCTACAGTCACCATCTGCAGTGATTTTGGAGCCCCAAAAAATAAAGGCTGACACTGTTTCCACTGTTTCCCCATGCATTTCCCATGAAGTAATGGGACCAGATGCCATGATCGTCTTTTTCTTAATGTTGAGTTTTAAGCCAACTTTTTCACTCTCTTCTTTCACTTTCATCAAGAAGCTTTTTAGTTCCTCTTCACTTTCTGCCATAAGGGTGGTGTCACCTGCATATCTGAGGTTATTGATATTTCTCCTGGCAATCTTGATTCCAGCTTGTGTTTCTTCCAGTCCAGCATTTCTCATGATGTACTCTGCATATAAGTTAAATAAGCAGGGTGACACTACACAGCCTTGATGCACTCCTTTTCCTATTTGGAACCAGTCTGTTGTTCCATGTCCAGTTCTAACTGTTGCTTCCTGTGCTGCATATAGGTTTCTCAAGAGGCAGGTCAGGTGACCCAGTATTCACATCTCTTTCAGAATTTTCCACAGTTTATTGTGAGCCACACTGTCAAAGGCTTTGGCATAGTAAGTAAAGCAGAAATATATGTGTTTCTGGGACTCTCTTGCTTTTTCCATGATCCAGCAGATGTTGGCAATTTGATTTCTGGTTCCTCTGTCTTTTCTAAAACCAGCTTGAACTTCTCGAAGTTCATGGTTCATGTATTGCTGAAGCCTGGCTTGGAGAATTTTGAACATTACTTTACTTAGTCTGATCCAAATGCTAATCTCATGTAAAACACCTTCATAGACACATTCAGAATAATACATTGCCAAATATCTGTGCACTCTTGTGTCCCCATTAAATTGACAAATAACATTAAGCATCATAGTTACACAGTAATAAATTTAAAATGTGTGTATTTTTGCCTTCTAATTACAAAATAATAAGCTTTTTTAAAATATAAACACCACAAAATAGAGCAAAGAACTAATTGTGAATAAATCAATTGAGGTATAGGATATAGGTAAAAATATACTGTGTATACTGTGACTAATGTAAGTGAGCAAAGGAATTTTTCTAAAGGATACTTGTATTTAACAGGGATTTGAAGCATAATTTAGCAGACAATCCTAATGAAAGGGCAAGCACTAGGGTGAGTTCAACACATGCACTAAGAAGCAGCAGGATATAGATGTATCTTCTGGTCCATAGTCTGCTATGGTCGTGCTATAGGAAGGATGGATCCCCATTCAAAATTTGTTTCAGGTTTTGAGACTGTTGACATTTCACACATACCTACAGCCAAGTCATCTTGATATATGGCAGAAAGCAACACAATATTGTAAAGCAATTATCCTGCAATTAAAAATAAATTAATTTTTTAAAAAGAAAGTATGCAAACTTTTATTACTCATATAATGAGGCTCCTGATAAGGGCAGCTCTCAAGCTGGTTTTAATATGGCTTAAGTGTGTAAGAATGGGAGACTGGTTTGAGGTTTCTATAATGTTTTGCATGTAGGGCTGTGCTACATTCCCATGCTATGCAAACAGCATGAGTGGTTTGAAACTACCACTTGTGTCAAAGAAAAGAGTCTCCAGATCTTCTTATCAGTTTGTCCAGATGTGAGACAAAGGGGCAGCTGGAGAGATGAAGCTTAAAAACTCTCAGCAGTCAAATATCAAAAGCATGATTTGATTCCATTGTCTCTGATCAAATTGTGTATTCCACAATGCTCTCCAAAGAGGTTATGGTTACTGAGATTGTTACTGATATGTTTCCTTCCCTATACTAGCTAACAACCAGAGATTATGATCTATATTCATTGATTCTGTTAACAAACAATTGGGTGACTACCGCATGCAAGAAAGTGCTCTAGTCTAGGCACTCCAAGTCACTGAACCACACTCAGAGTCTTAGTGAATGAAAGGGAACATGAAGGAGGTTGGTGGCTGACAGCAATGCAAAGCACTAGAGCCCCTGATTGAAGACAGGAGGAATAGGGGACAACAGAGGATGAGAAAGTTGGATGGCAACACCTACTTGACAGACATGAGTTTGAGCAAGCCCTGGGAGTTGGTGATGGGGAGGCAAGCCTGGCATGCTTCATCCATGGGGTCACAAAGAGTCAGACATGACTGAGCCAGTAAACTGATTCTACTGAGAGACCTTGTTGTGATTCCTTAGAAGGGCCCCTTTTTTTGTAAGCATCAATCTCTGAATATGTTTTATGATTTTCTTTTCTGCTTTTAAATATTTTTATTCTGGTTAACTCAGTGTTGGTAAATTTTTGATTCACAGAATGTTATTTCACTGTAGACATGGTAAATATAGCCATCAATCTTATCAAAACTAGAACGCAATAATTCAATTCAGTTCAGTTCAGTCACTCAGTCGTGTCTGACTCTTTGCAACCCCATGAATTGCAGCACGCCGGTCTTCCCTGTCCATCACCAACTCCTGGAGTTCACAAAAACCCACATCCACTGAGTCGGTGATGCCATCCAGGCATCTCATCCTCTGTCGTCCCCTTCTCCTCCTGCCCCCAATCCCTCCCAGCATCAGAGTCTTTCCCAATGAGTCAACTCTTCACTTGAGGTGGCCAAAGTACTGGAGTTTCAGCTTTAGCATCATTCCTTCCAAGGAAATCCCAGGGTTGATCTCCTTCAGAATGGACTGGTTGGATCTCCTTGCAGTCCAAGGGACTCTCAAGAGTCTTCTCCAACACCACAGTTCAAAAGAATCAATTCTTCAGCGCTCAGCTTTCTTCACAGTCCAGCTCTCACATCCATACATGACTACTGGAAAAACCATAGCCTTGACTAGACGGACCTTTGTTGGCAAAGTAATGTCTCTGCTTTTGAATATGCTATCTAGGTTGGTCATAACTTTCCTTCCAAGGAGTAAGCGTCTTTTAATTTCATGGTTGCAGTCACCATCTGCAGTGATTTGGGAGCCCCCAAAAATAAAGTCTGACACTGCTTCCACTGTTTGCTCAACTATTTCCCATGAAATGGTGGAACCATATGCCATGATCTTCATTTTCTGAATGTTGAGCTTTAAGCCAACTTTTTCAATCTCCTCTTTCACTTTCATCAAGAGGCTTTTTAGTTCCTCTTCACTTTCTGCCATAAGGGTGGTGTCACCTGCATATCTGAGGTTATTGATATTTCTCCTGACAATCTTGATTCCAGCTTGTGCTCTTCCAGCCCAGGGTTTATCATGATGTACTCTACATAGAAGTTAAATAATCTGGGTGACAATATACAGTCTTGACGTACTCCTTTTCCTCTTTGGACCAGTCTGTTCCATGTCCAGTTCTAACTGTTACTTCCTGACCTGCATACAGGTTTCTCAAGAGGCAGATCAGGTAAAGAAACATTAATCTGATAGTGAAGCTTTTTATTTATTCACATAATGCTGCTTTATTTATGAGTTTGACCTAACTGGTACTGCTACATAGAGCTCATAGAAGACATTCAATGTACTTTTTTTCTATCCTTTTGCTAGGCAAGGCATATCATCTACATAAATATTTTCTATACAAGCTTTATGGAATACAGATTTCTTTTACTATGTTACTCTGTGTGTGTGGGTGTGTGTGTGTGTGAGTGTGTGTGTGTGAGTTGCTTCCAAAGTAAACAACCATGCTTTGACTTAATAGGTTGTAGATAAGACCCAGTAACTGAAAACAACAATAAACTCAGATTTAGAACATGAAGGTATGACTTTGAGTTGGCACTTACTGGCTGTTTTTACTAAGATAAATCAGTTAATAAAACAAAGCTAGAAAGTAAGATCTCTTCTGCATGATACCATTTTTCTTTCTTAGAGGCCATTGCCTTCATGTACAGAGTGAGAGATTTAGCTTAGCAGACCTTTAAGACAGCATCCAGATGTAGAGCTTAAAATTCTATAAATCATTTGGACAGCATGTTGGAGGGACCTAAGATTTATTTAAGATAGGGAATCAATGATTTGTTCTTTCTTGTTTGTTTTTTGTTACTTGGGACAGGCAATTACTAACCAGTGTTAGAATTTAGAAATAGTGTATAACATAAATTTTGTATAATAATTTATCATTCTTGAATTAACACTATTGGTTAAAAATTATTGAATTTTTCAATTATATTTGGAAACTGAAATATTGAATATCTCTCAGTATAGATGGAAATAATCTTCCATAATACCACATGCTTTAAATTTTAAACTATACAATAGCCAGCATATTTCAGTAACAGGAATATGCTTAATTTTCAGTCCTTGATAGTGTAAAATTTATACCAAATTTATCATCTATATGATTTTTCATTTGTAAAATGTTGTCATATGGTAAAAAAATCTGTTAAAATCACAGTCCAGTAAAAGTAACTTCTTTTTTTTTTAAATTAATGGTATATCGCTTGTTGATTAATTAGTATCATCAGTGAATATTATATACTATATGGCATATATAGTACATACTATATAGCCTGTTGTGTTAGCTGGGTACCTAGGTTAACTTTGTGGGACTTTCAAACAAATTGGACATATGAATGTGCTCTCAGAACTAATCTTGTTCAGATGTAGGGGACTCACTGTATGCTGGAAGTTACTTTAGAATGTTCATTTCAGAGCTACCCCCTGCCTAAAGGGACAAATACTATGTATTTATACAACTACTATAATCAGTCATTTGTTGAAGGCTGCTCTCTGGGAATGTATTTTTTCCTGGTGCTTCCAGTCTAACTTTGGGTGGCCAAGCAGGCTGCTGCAAGTAGAGAAAGCTTCAGGGCAGGAGTACAGATGTTTGCAATTGTATGTCACTACAGCAGGCACTGAAGCACTGCAAATGAAGAAATACAGTTGGGGGATTGTTAACACCTGGAATAAAGAAATGTATATAGAGAGAAAGGGGTAATTATTTTGAAAATATACACTGTTAATGTAGGGTTATTTCACATTATTGATAAATACAAATGTGACAATAAAGAATTAATATATCTGTTATATAATAGATAAATGTTAAAGACCCACATATTTTAAATAAAAAAATATCTGTGTGTGTTTGTGTTAGTTGCTGAGTTGTTTCTGACTCTTTGTGACCTCTTGGATTGTAGCCCACCAGGTTCCTCTGCCCATGGAATTCTTCAGCCAATAATACTGGAGTCGGTTGCCATTCCCTTCTCCAGGGTATCTACCTAACCCAGGGATCAAACCCAGGTCTCTCACACTGCAGGCGGATTCTGTCTTTATACCATTTGAGTCACCAGGAAGCCCAAGTACTAGATATATGTCAGTGTCAGTGAAGTTGCTCATTCGTATCCGACTCTTTGAGACCCCATGGACAGTAGGGGTCCTATCAGACTCTTCGTCCATGAGATTTTCCAGGCAAGAATATTGGAGTGTGTTGCCATTTCCTTCTCTAGGGAATCTTCCTGACCCAAGGATCGAACCCAGGTCTCCTGCATTATAGGCAGATGCTTTTACCCTCTGAGCCATAGGCTTCCCTATAACTTAACTTTAGATTTCATGATGAACATTTATATGTTTTGGATAAACCAAAAATTGAAAATAATTAAAAATTTTACTAAAATATGAAGTTATTTTCAAGATACTTACAAGACATTTTGTCAAAATATATTAATGGTAAAATAATAAAAGCTTCTTGATCAACAATGTGGCTATACATAATATAATTAGCTATCATGTTGAATACACATGTATAATTAAAAATGAGTACAATACTGAAATATTTAATACGATTTCCTGGTATATTACTAATAATGATCAAACATTCTGTTAGTTCACATCAGACTACATTTATATGATTTGAATTTTCCCTCAGAGGTTTCAACCCAAAACAAGATTTTACATTCATTTTGAAGTATTTTTTATTATTTTACTCTGACTTGGTTCTAAATTTATTTGAAATAAATATATAGATTAGCATGCTGCTCCAATCATTTAAAAAATAATGTTTATATTTGACTTAATATTGCTTATTTTAAAAGTTAGAATAAAAGGAACACATATTTTTTTTATGAAAAATCACATTTAATTCTTTGAGATTTTCCCATTGTTAATTAAGAGTATTGTTACATGAAATCCTTATGGACTTCATTAACGTTCTGTAGAAGCATTCTCTATTAGGGCTAAAGTCAGCAGTCATGTTTTGTATACTAAGTAATCATTGCACTGAGTTTATTTTTCAATATCCCTAGGGTGTACAGCTTTTGAAAACTCACAGTTCAGATGATTCTTTTCTAAAATATTTCTTCATTCCAATAGCACAACATAATAGGCACTATTTCTACTTTCATGATGTATCAACTAATTTGCAATCACAGCAGATCTTAAGTTTTCCTCATTCAAAATGTCTAAAATTGCCAGAGGTTATATTACTTTAATAGATGTTTGCTGAGTGAATTAATTTCAAGTATAGTTTTGCTAGCTCCTCTTTTAGTAAGAAGTTCTCTGAACAAAATTGTCATGTTATGATCTTGTTTTCTTTTGTTTGTTTGTTTGTTTTTCCACTTGTTGATGTCTAATGCTAGGTCAGGGGAAAATATTTGTGAAGATATCTTGTTAACCTTTTAAAGTCTAATGTCTTTGATGCAACTGTTTCTGTGTCAATTTTTTTTTTTAATTTTGACACTCAGGGATTAAATTTAAAACACCAGGAAGAGGTATTCTGAAATCAATATGCTTAAATCATGAATTTTCAGCTTTGAAGGAAACATAATGTTTGTAATGAGTTTTCCATAAGAACACTTAAGCTTGCAGTCTGGATTTCTCATTTGAATATGAAATTGGGCAATTCATTTAAAATAGTTGTGCCTCAACTTTCTAATAAATTAACCTGTTATAATAGACACACATGACTCTGTGTGTATATATTATTATAACCAGTCACACTAAAGAATATAGGTATTAACCTAGGAGATATATTGTTTTAATAGTTAGCAAAAATGAGTAGTTAATTCAGAATCATGAAAAGTGGAAAATCACGCATATTGACACAGGATAGTTTGATGTAAATTGACAACAAATCTAAAGATATCCTTGATGCTCTGATCTGAAAACAGATAAAGCAAAAATGAAGTTAAATCTGACCTGAAATGAGTTTCTATGCTCTCAAAGAATGCAAGCAGAGATAAATATAAGTAGCATCTCTTTCTTGTTACATTTATTTGGTATTTCTGCTGTGTTGCTTCACATATTTCTTGAGAGTGATCAGCAACTATTTTATTTTTATGACCATTTTTTGAAGTATATTTAATTTTGCAGTGTTGGGTTAGTTTCAGGTATACAGTAGAATGGTTCAGCTGTTTGTGTGTCTCTTTGTATATATTCTTTTTCAGATTGTTTTCCATTATGTTACTACAAGACACTGAGTATAGTTCCTTGTTTATACAGTAGGTCCTTTCTATTTATCCATAATTTATCCCAAACCCATAATTTATCTCTCTTCTCACCCCCTGCTTTGATAATCATGTTTATTTTCTGTAAGTCTATTTCTGTTTGTAAATAAGTTCTTTTGTTTTTTAAGATTGCACAAGTGCTATCACATGATATTTGTCTTTCTGTGTCTGACTTTACTAAGTATGATAATCTCTAGGTTCATCCATGTTGCTGCCCTTGGCATCATTTCATCTTTTCTATGATTATTATTTTTTTCTTTATTCATTCATCTTCAGTGGACATTTAAGTTGTTTCTGGGTCTTGGCTAATGTAAATAGTGCTGCTATGAACTTTGGGGTGCATGTATTTTTTGAATTAGAATTTCCTCTGGATATATACCCAGGAATGAGGTTGCAGAATCATGTGATAACTCAACGTTTTAGTTTTGTAAGACAAATCCATACTGTTTTCCACAATTGCTGCACCAATTTCCATTCCCAGCAATAGTATAGGAGAGTTTACTTTTCTCCACACCATCTTTTTTATTATTTGCAGACTTTTTAATGATGCCCATTCTGATTGGTGTGAGGGATACCTCATTGTAGTTTGATTTGCATTTCTGTACTAATTAGTGATATTGACTGTGTTTTCATGTGCTTTTTTGGTCATTTGTATCTCTTTTTTGGATAAATCTCTGTTTAGGTTGTCTGCCCATTTTTGATTAGATCTTTTTCATATATTAAACTACATGAGATGTCTGTATATTTTGGAAATTAAACACCTTTGGTAATATGGTTTGCAAATATTTTCCTCTATAGGCTATCTTTCTGTTTTGTGTGAAATTTTTAAGTTTAATTAAATCCCATTTGGTTTTGTTTTTACTTCCATTACTCTAGGAGATAAATTTTAAAAAAGGTGTTGCTGAAATTTATGTTAAAAAGTGTTCTGCTTATGATTTCCTCTAGGAGTTTTATGATATTCAGTTTTACATTTAGATTTTTAACCCATGTTGAGTTTATATTTATATATAGTGTTGGGAAATATTGTAATTTCATTTTTTTACTGTAGCTATACAGTTTCCATAGCATCTTTTATTGAAGAGTCTGTGTTTTCTCCCTTGTGTATCCTTGCCTCCTTCATTGTAGAGTAATTTATCATAAGTGCATGGGTTTCTTGCTAGGACTTCTATCCTAATCCATTAATCTATATGTATCTTTTTGTACCAATACCATCCTTTTTAATGATTAAAATTTTACAATGTAGTTTAAATACAGGGAGCCTTTCCATACAAATCTTGAAATTATTTGTTTTAGTTCTGTGAAAAATACCGCTGGTAGTTTGATAGGGATTGCATTGAATCTGGAGATTGGTTTGGGTAGTATACTCATTTTCACTATATTGATTCTTTCAACCCATGAACATGGTATATTTCTCCATCTATTAGTGTCCTCTTTGATTTCTTTCATCAGTGTTTTATAGTTTTCTATATATAGGTCTTTAGTTTCGTTAGGTAGATATATTCCTAAGTATTTTATTCTTTTTGTTGCAATGGTGAATAGAATTGTTTCCTTAATTTCTTTTTCTACATTCTCATTATTAGTGTATAGGAATGCAAGGGATTTCTGTGTGTTGATTTCATATCCTGCAATTTTACTATATTCATTGATTAGCTCTAGTAATTTTCTGGCGGAGTCTTTTGCCGGGGGCCAGCATGAGGAACTCCGCCCATGGCAAAGGTCATGAGGAAGGAGGCTTGGCATACGCAAAGGCGTGATCAAGCCTCAGGAAACCCCCTGTTGCCGAGCATCTACCCCAAAACCAGAGTCTGTTTTATGCTCTCCCCCATAACCGTTTTTCTCGGAGTGAACGTGCAGCTCCAAGGCAATAAAAATTTCTGGGCATGACAAGAGTGTTTCAGCTTACGGACTCATCTGAAGGTTATCTAGCCCACCTGTATAGGTTCGTCCAGCCACATGTGATTGTTTACAGCCTCCCAACCTGAGAGGCACGAGATGTTTTAGACTTACTAAAGGCAAATTCTTTTGGGGAGTTGGAAATTATTAGTATAGTGGGTTGTTTAGGAATTATATTGGTGAAGGGTTTTTCATTTCTTGTGCCAATAATTGCTGCTAATTCCCTACCCTTGGTGTGATAAGGGTGTCTTAGGTCAAACCTCTCTGTTGACAGACTAGCTTGTGTGACAGGATTATCCGTACTCCTGCCACTATGCACATGATTGTTTACTACCTCTCAACCATAAACAGCACAGAGAGTTTTGGAGTATTTTGAAAACCTTAATTAGCATAGGGCTTTTCTCATTGTTGAGTCAATGATTGCCTCCAGGCCTCCATATCCTTAGGCACCTGGGAATATATTAATCAATGTATTTGTAATATAGAAAAGGAAATATAGTAGTTTTTAAGGTCAGCAATACTAGACTTTTTGAGTTAATGGATTTTCTCTTTTGTAATAGATCACTGTACTTTGTTATAAATCACTGTGTCCTTGCTATGTAAAAATGTAACTTTATCACTATCTTAAGACTAAATAGATCTTAACAGGAACATTGGTGAAAGGATTTTCATTTGTTGGGCTGATGTTTGCTGCTAAATCTCCATGTTCCCTGCCCTTATAATGAATAAAACTAGCATATAGGAGAAATAAGCATTAACCTTTAAGATTAATCATGTTAACCTTGGGTTAAATAAATTCCTTTCTTGATTGTAACTCACTACACCCTCACCCTATAGGAATAGAACTTTATTTGGAGGGTGATGATTGGTTTAAGAAAAAACACCCTTGGAAAAAAATAAGTTTTTTGGTTATCAGAAAGAAAGGATCATAAAATGTCAACAGATCTCATGGCCAGAAGATGATGTAATATCCCTAAGACCTTTTTTTATACATTTATGTGAAGCACCTGATTTTGATAAAGGTCAGGACTGCTGACACCGGCATGACTCTGTATTCATCCCTATCTGTAACAAAAGGTATATAAGCAAACCCCAAAATAAAGAAATCAGATCAGTTTCCAGAAAGACTGATTCCCCCATGTCGTTTCTTTCTTGCTCTCCGTTTTTCTGGATGAATTCCCATCTGGAGCATGGATGCTATTCCTCATAAACCAAGCTATTCAGCCTCTTTTTTCTCCACTAATTTTCCTACTACACTATCTGTTTCTAATCTCTCTATATCTCTGTAATTAAATACATATTTTTCCAAGGATGCTGATGCTGTCCCCACCTCCGAATCACCCTGGATCCACCAGGGCTGGACCCCAGCAGTCTTTAGGGTTTTCTATGTAGAGGATCATGTCATCTGCAAACAGTGAGAGTTTTACTTCTTTTCCAATTTGGATTCCTTTTATTTCTGTTGCTGCTCTGATTGCTATGGCCAAAACTTCCAGAATAATGTTGAATAGTAGCGGTAAAAGTGGGCACCCTTGTCTTGTTCCTGACTTTAGGGGAAATGCTTTCAATTTTTCACCATTGAGGATAATGTTTGCTGTGGGTTTGTCATATATAGCTTTTATTATGTTGAGGTATGTTCCTTCTATTCCTGCATTCTGGAGAGTTTTTATCATAAATGGATGTTGAATTTTGTCAAAGGCCTTCTCTGCATCTATTGAGATAATCATATGGCTTTTATTTTTCCATTTGTTAATGTGGTGAATTACATTGATTGATTTGTGGATATTGAAGAATCCTTGCATCCCTGGGATAAAGCCTCCTTGGTCATGGTGTATGATCTTTTTAATGTGTTGTTGGATTCTGATTGCTAGAATTTTGTTAAGGATTTTTGCATCAATGTTCATCAGTGATATTGGCCTGTAATGCAAACTAGTACAGCCACTATGGAGAACAGTGTGGAGATTCCTTAAAAATTTGCAAATAGAACTGCCTTATGACCCAGCAATGCCACTACTGGGCGTACACACTGAGGAAACCAGAATTGAAAGAGATACATGCACCCCAATGTTCATCTCAGCACTGTTTATAATAGCCAGGACATGGAAACAACCTAGATGTCCATCAGCAGACAAATGGATAAGAAAGCTGTGGTACATATACACAATGGAGTATTATTCAGCCATTAAAAATAATACATTTGAATTAGTTCTAATGAGATGGATGAAACTGGAGCCGATTATACAGAGTGAAGTAAGCCAGAAAGAAAAACACCAATACAGTATACTAACACATATATATGGAATTTAGAAAGATGGTAATGATGACCCTGTATGCAAGACAGCAAAAGAGACACAGATGTGTAGAGTGGACTTTTGGACTCTGAGGGAGAGGGAGAGAGTGGAATGATTTGGGAGAATGGCATTGAATCATGTATACTATCATGTAAGAAATGAATCACTAGTCTACGTTCGATGCAGGATACAGGATGCTTGGGGCTGGTGCATGGGGATGATCCAGAGAGATGATGGGGGGGTGGGGCGGGGAGGTGGGAGGGGTGTTCATATTTGGGAACTTATGTACACCCATGGCTGATTCATGTCAATATATGGCAAAACCAATACAGTATTGTAAAGTAAAATAAAGTAAAAATAAAAATTAAAAAAATAAAAATAAATACAGGGAGCCTGATTCTTTCAGCTTCATTCTTCTTTCTCAAGATTATTTTGACTATTTGGGATCCTTTGTGTTGACATTCATGCAAAAAAAAAAAATTTTTTTTCATTTACTGTGATAGAATTGCCTCCCTCCCAAATCCTTACGCTGAAACTCTAATTCCCAATGCAATGGAATTTGGAAGTAGGATAGTTGGAAAGTAATTAGGCTTAAATGGGATCATGATGAAAGAAGCACCATGGTGGAAATAGTGTCCTAATAAGATGTGGAAGAAACTACATGTCCTTACATAATGTAAGGACACAGAAAATATATGTGGCATCTGTAATCTAGAAATAGGCCTCTCACCAGGAACCAAATCTGCTAGCACCTTGAACTTGGACTTACCAGCCTCAAAAACTGAGAAATTAATATTTGTTGTTTAAACTACCTAATCTATGGTGTTTTGTTACAATGGCCCAGACTGACTAAGACAGCATTCATATAGAAAGTTGACAATATAAGCATATGCTTAGAAATAATATTTTTGCCTACAATGCCCTTTCAAATGTTCTGCAAGGTTTTTCTTTTTTTCCTATTGTTGAACGGATTTTCAGAGTATTTAAGTTATAAGACACACTTTCGTTCCTTTGCCAAGAAAGAACTCACTACTGATGTAGTGCATAGGCCAGTATGGATTGGAATAATTTTCTTGTATTACTTTGGATCCTGAAAAGACATTACATAAAATAACTGATGCAGGAGAGTGTAAAACCATTTACAATCTTCACCAGTTTTAACACCAGTTTTAATTTAGAGCAGTAATTTTGCAAAATTATTCTGAGGTATGAGTTCCTTTCTATATACAAAAGAAACCACATTATTTTTTTCTTTTTCTGTTTATTATTATTATTTTATTTTACTTTACAATATTGTATTGGTTTTGCCACACATCAACATGAATCTGCCACGGGTGTACACGTGTTCCCAATCCTGAACCACCCTCCCACCTCCCTCCCACACACCATCTTTGTAAACCAAGATGAGTAAAAATAAATGTGCACAGCAATATGGATATCTTTTTCTGTTAGAGGTGAGTATGTGGTAATACATTTTAATGATACCTAAGTAAGATAAGGTCATTTGAAAGCTATGATTTTATGACAACTATTTGTCTATAAGAGCATATGAGATTAAAAATAAATTCACTATATAAATGGCTCTTGAGAAGGCTAATAGTACTTTGTGTCTCCTGCTATCATTCACAAGATATTCAACTAACTTAAATATTAGCTTAAATTATTTTTTTTGAAAATATTATAGTTATTTATGAGGTTCTTTAAACACCTTTCTGACACCTACCCAAGGCACACTGGATTAGGGAATACACTTGGACACTTTTGTATTTGAAATATGTAATAAAACTTTGTCAAGACTTTGAGACTAATTTAGAACATCAAAAAGCTACGTGAAATCGATTGAGATAATTTCCATATTTAAAAATAAAACTGAAATTCACACTCTTCATAACATTATCTAATAGAATAAATCCATCTTTTTATCTATTATGGGAGCGTTAACTATCCATTTGCTTTGTAACATGAAAAAAACATTTTGATACTATTTATAGGCTGCACAGTGCTGGAACAGCAAGTGGGGGCTGCACAGCCCTGGAGGGGCAAGCAGTCAAGAAGATATATTCCACATCCAAGGTCAGGAGTGGGGGCCATGATGGGATACCCCACGTCCAAGTTCAGCAAAACCCCAGTAGGACAATAGGTGCTGAGAGAGGGCATCAGAGGGCATCAGAGTGCAGACAGACAGAAACCACAATCACAGAAAACTAACGAATCTATTCACATGGGCCACAGCCTTGTCTAACTCAATGAAACTATGAGCCATCTTGTGTAGGGCCACCCAAGACAAAGAGACCATGGTGGAATTCAGACAAAATGTGGTCCACTGGAGAATGGAATGGCAAACCACTTCAGTACTCTTGACTTTAGAATCCCATAAACAGTATGAAAAGGCAAAAAGATAGGACACTGAAAGATGAACTCCCCAGGTCGGTAGGTGAACAACATACTACTGGAGATCAGTGGTGGAGAAATAACTCCAGAAAGATTGAAGAGACAGAGCCAAAGCAAAAACAATACCCAGTTGTGGATGTGTCTGGGGATGGAAGCAAGGTCCAATGCTGTAAAGAGCAATATTGCATAGGAACCTGGAATGCTAGGTCCATGAATCAAGGCAAATTGAAAGTGGTCATAGAAGAGATGGCAAGAGTGAACGTCGACATTCTAGGAATCAGTGAACAAAAACAGACTAAAATGGGTGAACTGAACTCAGATGACTATTATATCTACTACTGTGGGCAACAATCCATTAGCTGAAATTGAGTAACCATCATAGATCATAGACAACAAAGAGTCCAAAATGCAGTCCTTGGGTGCAGTCTCAGAAACGACAGAATAATCTTTGTTCATTTCCAAGGCAAGCCATTCAATATCATGGTAGTCAAAGTCTATGCCCTTACCATTAATGCTGAAGAAGCTGAAGTTTAATGGTTCTATAAAGACCTACAAGACCTTCTCGAACTAACACCCAAAAAAGATATCCATTTCATTATAGGCAACTGGAATGCAAAAGTAGGAAGTCAAGAAACACCTGGAGTAACAAGTGAATTTGGCCTTGGAATACAGAATGGAGCAGGGCAAAGGATCATAGGGTTTTGCTAAGAGAAAACACTGGTCATAGCAAACATCCACTTCCAACAACACAAGAGAAGACTCTCATGGATATCACAAGATGGTCAACACCAAAATCAGATTGATTATATTCTTTACAGCCAAAGATGGAGAAGCTCTATACAGTCAGTAAAAACAAGACTGGGAGCTGACTGTGGCTCAGATCATGATCTCCTTATTGTCAAATTCAGACTTAAATTAAATAAAGAAGGGGAAACCGCTAGACCATTCATGTATGACCTAAATCAAATCCATTATGATTATAGACTGGACATGAGAAATAGATTTAAGGGAATAGATCTGATAGATAGAGTGCCTGATGAACTATGGACTGAAGTTCATGGCATTGTACAGGAGACAGGGATCAAGACCATATCCTTGGAAAAGAAATGCAAAAAAGTGAAATAGCTGTCTGGGGAGGCCTTACAAATAGCTGTGAAAAGAAGAAAAGTGAAAAGCCAAGGAGAAAAGGAAAGATACAAGCATCTGAATGCAGAGTTCCAAAGAATAGCAAGAAGAGATAAGAAAGCCTTCTTTAGCGATCAATGCAAAGAAATAGAGGAAAACAGAATGGAAAGACTAGAAATCTCTTCAAGAAAATTACAGATACCAAGGGAACATTTCATGCAAAGATAGGTTCGATAAAGGACAGAAATGGTATGGACATAACAGAAGCAGAAGATATTAAGAAGAGGTGGCAAGAATACACAGAACTGTACAAAAAAGAGTTTCATGACCAAGATAATCACAAAGTAATGATCACTCATCTAGAGCCAGACATCCTGGAAAGTGAAGTCAAGTGGGCCTTAGAAAGCATCGCTATGAACAAAGCTAGTAGAGGTGATGGAATTCCAGTTGCTGCTAAGTCACTTCAGTCGTGTCCGACTTTGTGCGACCCCATAAATGGCAGCCCACCAGGCTCCGCCGTCCCTGGGATTCTACAGGCAAGAACACTGGAGTGAGTTGCCATTTATTTCAAATCCTGGAAGATGATGCTGTGAAAGTGCTGCACTTAATATGTCAGCAAATTTGGAAAACTCAGCAGTGGCCACAGGACTAGAAAAGGTCAGTTTTAATTCCAATCCCAAAGAAAGGTAATGTCAAAGAATGCTCAAACTACCACACAATTGCACTCATTTCACATGTTAGTAAAGTAATGCCCAAAATTCTCCAAGCCAGGCTCAGCAATACATGAACCATGAAATTCCAGGTGTACAAACTGGTTTTAGAAAAGGTAGAGGAACCAGAGATCATATTGCCAACATCTGTTGGATAATTGAAAAAACAGGAGAGTTCCAGACAAACATCTATTTTGGCTTTATTGACTATGTCAAAGCCTTTGATTGTGTTGATTACAACAAACTGTGTAAAATTCTGAAAGAGAATGGAATACCAGACCACCTGACCTGCCTCTTGAGAAACCTGGATGCAGGTCAGGAAGCAAGAGTTAGAACTGTACATGGAACAACATACTGGGTTTAAATAAGGATAGGAGTAGGCCAAGGCTGTATATTGTTACCCTGCTTATTGAACTTATATGCAGAGTGCATCATGAGAAACCCTCAGCTGCATGAAGCATAAGCTGAAATCAAGATTGCCAGCAGAAATACCAATAACTTCAGATATGCAGATGACACCACTCTTGTGGCAGAAAGTGAAGAAGAACTAAAGAGACTCTTGATGGAAGTGAAAGAGGAGAGTGAAAAAGTTGGCTTAAAGCTCAACATTCAAAAAACTAAGATCAGAGCATCTGGTCCCATCACTTCATGTCAAAAAATGGGGAAACAGTTATAGACCTTATCTTGGGGGCTCCAAAATCAACGAAGATGGTGACTGCAACCATGTAATTAAAAGACACTTACTCCTTGGAAGGAAAGTTGTGACCAATCTAGATAGCATATTAAAAAGCAGAGACATTACTTTGCTAACAAAGGTCTGTCTAGTCAAGGCTACGGTTTTTCCAGTGGTCATGTATGGATGTGAGAGTTGGACTATAAAGAAAGCTGAACACCAAAGAATTGATGCTTTTGAACTGCAGTGTTGGTGAAGACTCTTGAGAGTCCCCTGGACTGCAAGGAAATCCAACCAGTCCATCCTAAAGGAGATCAGTCCTGTTTATTCATTGGAAGGACTGATGTTGAGGCTGAAACAGCAATACTTTGGCCACCTCTTGCAAAGAGCTGACTTATTGGAAAAGACCCTGATCCTGGGAAAGATTGAGGGCAGGAAGAGAAGGGGACGACAGAGGATGAGATTATTGGATGGCATCACTGACTTAATGGGCGTAGGTTTGAGTGGACTCTGGGTGATGGACAGGGAGGTCTGGCGTGCTGAGGTTTATGGAGTTGCAAAGAGTTGGACACGACTGAGTGACTGAACTGAACTGAGCCTAAATCATATTGATATGATATTCAGTATATAGCCTCCACATTTTAGAAAGTGTTGAGTTTCATTTTTATTTTCATTACTTAAAATTAGCTTCAGAAAACTTTATGTTGTGTCTCACAAATATTTAAATACTCTGTAGATTTTATGATCATAAAATTTAAACTAGAATTCATTTAGGAATATGGCCTCTCTATTTAATTTTTCTAGTTAGTAAAATATAGTGGTAATCTAGATTCTTTAACAACTTTATATGAATTGATTTATATTTTGTTTCTAAATATCTTGTGAAAAGATATTAACAGAAATGAGTTTTTTTTCATGTGTACCATGGCCTTACTCAGTTCTTTATTTCCATCCATTTAAATTCTCACATAAGCCATATTAATTTGAATCTTGGGTTTCCCATGTGGCACAGTGGTAAAGAATCCAGCTGAAAATGCAGGAGACACAAGACATGGGTTCAGTCCCTGGGTTGAGAAGATCCCTTGGAGTAGCAAATGGCAATATACTCCAGGATTCTTGCCTTGAAAATTCCATGGATAGAGGAGCCTGGCAGGTTGCAAAAAGTGGAGCAGGTCATACATGGGGTTGCAAAGAGTGGAGCACAACTGAGCTACTTAGCAGGACACGACAGTTGTATATCTAAAATGTCTTTTCACCATCAAAGAACACCAGTCTTTCTCCTTTTAAGTATAGAAATAGATTAGCACCTTTTTAAACAAAATAATCATTCATATAAGGTTAAAGTTAATATTCCTGGTGAATATGAACTAGCAATTAGTATTCAAAAAATTCTACAGAAAGTTAAAGCCACAAGGTGATTTTGCCACAAAGTCCTGTCTCTGGCCCCTAGTCATTCCTTTAATTTAGAGGTATCTCACTATTGACCACTGCCATTATAGAGCTATCTTTAGATACATTCAGAGGTTTTATAATGTTGTAAAAAAAAAAAGCTATAATGTTTCTACTCTACAGAAAAAGGCACAAAGTTACAATGTTCAAACATATGTGATAATACATCAGGGGAATACCTGGACCTCAAAACCTTTTGAACTTTCGATGAAGAAAGTTTTTTTTTTTCTTTTTTTGCTTTTCTTTTTTCTTTTCTTTAAATTTTATTCATTTATTTATTTTTATTTTACTTTACAATGCTGTATTGGTTTTGCCATATATTGACATGAATACACCATGGGTGTTCATGTGTTCCCAATCCTGAAACCCCCTTCCACCACTCTCCCCATATCATCTCTCTGGATCATCCCAGTGCACCAGCACCAAGCATCAGTATCCTGTATCAAACCTAGACTTGCAATTCGTTTCTTGCAATGATAGTAAACATGTTTCAATGCCATTCTCCCAAATCATCCCACCCTCTCCCTCTCCCACAGAGTCCAAAAGTTTTTTCTATACATCTGTGTCTCTTTTGCTGTCTCACATACAGGACTATTATTACCATCTTTCTAAATTCCATATATATGCATTAGTATACTGTATTGGTGTTTTTCTTTCTGGCTTACTTCACTCTGTATAACCGGTTCCAGTTTCATCCACCTCATTAGAACGGATTCAAATGTATTATTTTTAATGGCTGAATAATATTCCATTGTGTATATGTACCACAGCTTTCTTATCCATTTGTCTGCTGATGGACATCTAGGTTGCTTCCATGTCCTGGCTATTATAAACAGTGCTATTATGAACATTGGGGTACATGTGTCTCTTTCAATTCTGGTTTCCTCGGTGTGTATGCCCAGCAGTGGGATTGCTGGGTCATAAGGCAGTTCAATTTTCAGTTTTTTAAGGAATCTCCACACTGTTCTCCATAGTGGCTGTACTAGTTTGCATTCTCACCAACAGTGTAAGAGGATTCCCTTTTCTCCACACCCTCTCCAGCATTTATTGCTTGTAGACTTTTGGATCATAGCCATTCTGACTGGTGTGAAATGGCATATCATTGTGGGCTTGATTTGCTTTTCTCTGATAATGAGTGATGTTGAGCATCTTTTCATGTGTTTGTTAGCAATCTGTATGTCTTCTTTGGGGAAATGTCTATTAGTTCTTTGGCCCATTTTTTGATTGGGTCGTTTATTTTTCTGGAATTGAGCTGCATAAGTTGCTTGTATATTTTTGAGATTAGTTGTTTGTCAGTTGCTTCATTTGGTATTATTTTCTCCCATTCTGAAGGCTGTCTTTTCAACTTGCTTATAGTTTCCTTTGTTGTGTAGAAACTTTTAATTTTAATTAGATCCCATTTGTTTATTTTTGCTTTTATTTCCAGTATTCTGGGAGGTGGATCATAGAGGATCCTGCTGTGATTTATGTCGGAGAGTGTTTTGCCTATATTCTCCTCTAGGAGTTTTATAGTTTCTGGTCTTATGTTTAGATCTTTAATCCATTTTGAGTTTATTTTTGTGTATGGTGTTAGAAAGTGTTTTAGTTTCATTCTTTTACAAGTGGTTGACCAGTTTTCCCAGCACCACTTGTTAAAGAGATTGTCTTTACTCCATTGTATATTCTTGCCTCCTTTGTCAAAGATAAGGTGCCCATAGGTATGTGGATTTATCTCTGGGCTTTCTATTTTGTTCCATTGATCTATATTTCTGTCTTTGTGCCAGTACCATACTGTCTTGATGACTGTGGCTTTGTAGTAGAGCCTGAAGTCAGGTAGGTTGATTCCTCCAGTTCCATTCTTCTTTCTCAAGATTGCTTTGGCTATTCGAAAACTGTGAAACTATTTCTTCTAGCTCTGTGAAAAATACCGCTGGTAGCTTGATAGGGATTGCATTGAATCTGTAGATTGCTTTAGGTAGTATAATCATTTCATTATAGTGATTCTTCCAATCCATGAACATGGTGTATTTCTCCATCTATTAGTGTCCTCTTTGATTTCTTTCACCAGTGTTTTATAGTTTTCTATATATAGGTCTTTGGTTTCTTTAGGTAGGTATATTCCTAAGTATTTTATTATTTTCATTGCAATGGTGAATGAAATTGTTTCCTTAATTTCTTTTTCTACTTTCTCATTATTAGTGTATAGGAATGCAAGCTATTTCTATGTGTTGATTTTATATCCTGCAACTTTACTATATTCATTGATTAGGGATGCAACGATTCTTCAATATCTGCAAATCAATCAATGTAATTCACCATATTAACAAATTGAAAAATATAAACCGTATGATTATCTCAATAGATGCAGAGAAAGCCTTTGACAAAATTCAACATCCATTTATGATAAAAACTCTCCAGAAAGCAGGAATAGAAGGAACATGCCTCAACATAATAAAAGCTATATATGACAAACCCACAGCAAACATTATCCTCAATGGAGAAAAATTGAAAGCATTTCCTCTAAAGTCAGCAACAAGAGAAGGGTGCCCACTTTCACTGCTACTATTCAACATAGTTCTGGAAGTTTTGGCAACAGCAATCAGAGCAGAAAAAGAATAAAAGGAATCCAGATTCGAAAAGAAGAAGTAAAACTCTCACTGTTTGCAGATGACATGATCCTCTACATAGAAAACCCTAAAGACTCCACCAGAAAATTACTAGAGCTAATCAATTAATATAATAAAGTTACAGGATATAAAATCAACACACAGAAGAAAGTTTTGAAAGGATAAAGCAGAAATTAGTCCATGGTCCATTATGCATAGATTGTTTATGTCTATCCCCTTCATTTATGTTTATCAACCCTGACATCAAGAGGACCTAGAGAATTAACTTTAGTTGAAGCCTGAGTTAAGAATGAAGGGAGGTAGGAGAGAGGTATATGTATAGCTGATTCATTTCACTATATAACAGAAACTAACACAGCATTGTAAAGCAATTATACTCCAATAATAAAAAAGGTTTAAAAAAAAAGAGTGTATTTCTTCCTTTTGGATACTTACCAGAGAGGAATGGCATCATAAGAGAAATGCTGAGAGTCAAACGTCATAATCCATTGCCTTGATAAGCCAGTCAGGATCAGTATTCCTGGAAATCCTTGACTTCTGGGAAATGGGAGAAAAAAGTAGTCAATCCAATTTTTTGTCTCTGTTCTTACTGTAGAAGAGCATTTTTCTTCTAAGTCCCTTTCTATGGCAGTTGAGGCCTCCTGGAAAAACAGGATGGGGAAATCTGTTGTGAAGAGGAGAGAATGTGTACATGCTGAAAACACATTAGCTCACAGTGAAAATGAAAACCTGGAGAAAGTAATCAGCAACCTACTGAATAAGATATTCCCCAAATTGGATATTGTGGATTCATTTATAGAGGGCTTGCTATGCCCTTTCTTACTTTATTTCATTTCCACTGCCTAAAACCTTGTTTTCACCCATTCCACAATTTTCGGGTATGACATTTCTACCACTTTGGAAGTGACATATATTATATTATTTGATTTACTTTAAATCAAAGTAAGCCAAACTTCAGGAAAAAAAGTTATTATGGTAATAAAAAAGTTCTTTTCTGATCAACTGTTATAACTTTAAAATATTAGTTGTCCTTTAAATTATTTTACTTTACTAAAATTGTGTAATGTCCATCTAACTCATTAAATGAACTTCTTTTCTGGGCTACTTTGAAATCAGTAAAAATTAAGCAGCAGACTAGGTAGCAGTGTTCTTTACTGCTATCTAGCTATTATGTAAAACAGAAGATGTTATTTAGCTGCTAAGTCATGTCTGAACACCAGGCTCCTCTGTCCATGGAATTTCCTAGGTAAGAATACTGGAGTGCATACTAAGTCCCTTCAGTCCTGCCCAACTCTGTGATGCTATGTACAGAAGCCTCCTCCGTCCATTGGATTTTCCAGGCAAGAAGACTGGCATGGGTTGCCCCTTCCTTTTCCAGGGGATCTTTCCCTCCCTGTGATCAAGCCCATATTTTATTAAAATGCAAATATGATTACATTCGAAATTATGCTGTGTATTCTATGGATAAAAGGAGTTTAGCTAGCTGTCAATATGGAGAAGATAATTTGATAGAGGAATGAAAGAAGATTCAATTGCTTTGATGATTTATAACACAAAAGAGAGTTTTATCATTTCTATTAGTAGAGGACTGTTTTCCAAAACATTTGATCATGTATATTTTTCTTAACTTATGAAATATCTAACTCACAACACAAGTATATACACCACTGTTACAACAGTGTTTGCAAACAAGAGCATTGTGTGTTTCTTTCAAGGTGTTATTGTTCAGTCACTAAATTTTGTCTGACTCTTTTAGACCCCATGGACTATGGCACAACCGAATCCTCAGTCCTCCACTATCTCCCAGAGTTTGTTCAAATCCGTGTTCATTGAATTGGTGACTCTATCTAACCACATTATCCTCTGCCATGCCATCCCCTTCTCCTGCCCTCAGTCTTTCCCAGCATCAGGGCCTTTTTCCAATGAGTCAGCTCTTCACATCAGATAGCCAAATTATTGGAGCTTCAGCTTCAGCATCAGTCCTTCCAATGAATATTTAGGGCTGATTTCCTCTAGGATGGACTGATTTGATTTCCTTGCAGTCCAAGGGACTCTCAGAAGTCGTCTCTAGCACCACAGTTTGAAAGCATTAATTCTTCAGTGCTCAGCCTTCTTTATGGTCCAACTCTCACATCTGTGCAGGACTGCTGGATAAACCATAGTTTTGACTATATGGACCTTTGTTGGCAAAGTGATATCTCTGCTTTTGAATATACTGAGGTAGGAAAACACTAATCTGACACAAATTTCAAAATAATTTTGTTGTATATTACTCCTATAGCTTGTCTGATTCCCCAGCCTCTTTTACATGTGAAACCTGGTTAATCTACAAGATAAACCCTACCAAGTGTCTGAAAAGTTTTGATGCATGTGAGCTCTATATCAGGTTGTCTTTACCTGAAATCTATATGTAGAGTGACACATTGGCTTGCTCCATTTGTAGGTTATTAATATAAACATGCTGAATGAAAGGGCATAAACATAGAAGTACATAAAGTTCTCTTGAGTATTTTATTTGGGTGCCCCATAATGCTACCTCCAGAATTCCTTATTCTGATTCATTATGTTTTCTGGCTCCTTTTCCCCTACCTGAATTTGCTATAGTAACAGCTGTTCTTATTGATCTTGTTTTGGCTTTTACACCTGGATTCATTCCTGGTACTGTTCACACATCCCTGGTTGTCAAGAAGCTTAATTCCTGCTTTCTGGCATAAGCTCTTGCATTTATTCGGATTCTGCAATAGGTTCCCAGTAGTGTTGCTGTCTCTGTCCTTTCAAATCAGCTTCCATCTATTTACAGAACCCAAGGCAGTCAATTACCCAGTTATACCCATGGAATATACTCCTGATTGGCTCCATGGATTACAGCATATGCAAATCCTCTTCTAGTTAAAATCCATATTTAAAGTTCTGCTTTCACACCAGGACTGGATCTTTGCCTGTGTGGCTGAGACGTCAACATTCTCTCTAGGTTCTGGCAGGTGTATGGAAGATTGTTAATATAGCACAATGCCTCAGATCAATAGACTGAAACATCTGAACTATTTCCACCTTTCCTAATACAAGAATTGAAATTACTTATATATCTCCATTGACTCAAATCAATTATGTAGTACCTTTGGGCCTTTGAGCCCTGATTGTCTTCTCTCTTAACTATCCACCATACTCGAATACCTTAAAATAAGACTATAGTTAGGTCATTCCATCTTTAGTACAAATTTATGTCCCAACTAATCTCTTTTCTGTTGCATTTAGGATTTAAATCACTCTTTGATTTTTTTTTTCCTTTAGGATTATTTCCATTTTATGTATTTTTTTTCTTTTTTCTCTTTAAATCTATTTTTTATTCATATTTTTCATATATTTTAAGCTCTGAGGAAATACTTAAATTCATTTAAAACAAACATTTTAGTCAAATATACTTGCTTATGTATGTTTTCATCTCTAGGCATAATGTAGCCATTGTTCTTAAGTAATATGACATATTTTCTAATTGCCAGTTTTCTTTATTTTTTTTCTTTCTTTTTATTTATTTTATTTTTTTATTTTTTTATTTTTTTTTGAGGGGCAGGGAGTTAACTTTTTGGTCTGTTGCTTTTTTGCATTTTGCTTTTACTTCACTGGTGGTGTTGCTGCTAGATTAGAATAATTAGACAACTTTGCTTTCTCAGTTGCTGTCTTATGTACAGACTTCAATATATTATTCCATGGTTTTGACCAACTTATTTATTAATTGTCTATGTTTATATGACAGTTGCCATTTTAGGCCTTGATTGTTTTAAACTGTTTCTATTTTCACCAAGATAAACATATTTTTACCATCTCCAATCAAGCACAATGTCAGGTTTATCACATAAAATCACTAAAAAGAGCCATCTTCTAAAATATTGAGAATGACCTCTCCTTTGTATGGAGGTCCTGAATCACATAAACCAGATATTGCTGAAATCTGAACGATATGTAATTTCATTCTGCTCCCTTTGCTGTGAAATATAGAACCACTGGTGTCATGAAATCGAAGAAGGATAAAAATGAAGGCCTTTATTGATAGAAGCATGTGAAGTTTATATTAGATTAAGAGGGATGGAAACAGATCTGTAGCTTTTGAAGTACATGAAAAACTACAGTAGCACCAAAGATACTGGCAGGTCAGAGGTGTAAATGGAAATAACTACTTTAGGGACAGACTGCTCAAGATCCATATCGAAAACCTGTGGGTCGCAAATTTCCAGAAAATCAATTTATTTTCAGTAACTTGGGAGTGCTATAGTTTATGAAATATAGTTATAGTTCAACTGTCAGCACAAAGCAGGATTTCAAAATGAGTTCACCCCTGTTGTTTTGCTCCTTTAGGGAAAAAAAAAAAAAAACACCAAATACTTTACTTTGCTATGCAATTTTGAGTTTGCCACCTAAACTCTTCCCACTGTATTTGTTCATTGCTTACAAGTTGAAATAATTTGAACTTAAGTGTGAACATATTCATATGATAGCCATGAGTCATAAGTGAATTTCTCAAGCTGAATAAAATATTTAGACCAAATATGAGAAAACTGATTTTTTTTTTCACTTAGCACTGACTAATAAGTTGAAGTAAGACTTTGCCTACTGAACACCTGCAAAGGTACTTGCAGATACCTTTGGGTTGCAGTAAATAACTAGTAAGTTCTTACTTATGTAATAATATCTCCTCAAAACAGATTATAGTCAATCTACAGACATTTTGAAATATCTCCTTCAGTACTTTATAGTGCATAGTGGTAATAGGAAACATATGCCAAACTCTTCGTATTCATAAGGAAAAAACAATCCAGTTCCCAGGATTATATATAGCATTATATCTTATTAAGGATTAAACAAAAAAGTATGTTATAAATCAATCTATTGTTTAATATTTGATCACTTTTGTATATGAAAAAATATTTCTTAAAGTACCTTGAACATATATATATATATATATATATATACACATACAATGTTACAACTTACCATGTCTATTTCAAATAGAATATCCTTCTGTTAATAATATCAGGATTTATATTTCACCTATTGGTATCTGAAGAGTTTTCTTCCTCTCTTCCAAGAACACTAAACAAAAATTATTTTATTGATATCATGAGAGCTAATAGTCTTGGTTTTCTTCCAAGGCCAAGACATAACACATTAACTTAGCTAAACTTTTGAATTTCTGTGGAAATGAAAATATGAGTTAGAATAAAGGAATGGTGCTGTAGAAGTACACCAATCTTCTATGGCTCATAGAGTTCAAATTTTACTAACATACTTTTCTTGTATATCTTTTCTGTCAGAGGAATCCTATTATTTTGTAATAAATAAAGAGCAGATACCACCTGGAGATGGAGGTAGGGAATATTTTTGCGGAGGTAATAAATGTCTATAGTCCAGTATTCAAAAGCATTTAACCTTGTCTTAAACCAGGTTTTGGCCAGAAATTAAGCATCGTGTTTCAAGTCTACAATTTACATAAAATAGAAATGCTCTGTTTACGCTTTTTTTCCCCAAACATAAAACTTGATTATTTAATAGAGAAAAAAGAGAAAGTGAAAGGACACCCCCTTCCTGAGAGCAACAAAGGCGAAAAGTGAACCTCTGAGTAGGAGAGAGAAAATTTGAAATCATCATGGTTTTTGTCAGTCTTCACCAATGGTGGTCTGGGAAGTTATTTAGAAAGTGTTTAACCCAACATTGAGTATAGGATCTAAGTTGAATTAAACATGTTTAGAGGCTGTATTTAAATATATAGATGTATACAGTGAGAATATAATTTTTAAAAGACCGGAAACTTAACAAAGTTTATATTTCTTTGCTGACACCAATATCTAACAGTCATTTCGAAGTTAGCTGATGAAGGGCATATGTTGTAGTGGCTGATTCTTCTTTCCCTAGTTTCCCAGTGATAATATAGTAGGTTCTTCTAGGAGTGCCTGCTAAGTTACTTCAGTCATGTCCGACTCTGTACGACCCCATAGACAGCAGCCCACCAAGCTCCACCATCCCTGGGATTCTCCAGGCAAGAACACTGGAGTGGGTTGCCATTTCCTTCTCCAATGCATGAAAGTGAAAAGTGAAAGTGAAGTCGCTCAGTCGTGTCCGACTCTTGGTGACCCCATGGACTGCAGCCTTCCAGGCTCTTCCATCCATGGGATTTTCCAGGCAAGAGTACTGGAGTGGGGTGCCATTGCCTGGTAGATGACAATCCCTTAATTCATTTTAGCAATGTATAAAGTAAGCATTAATAATACAAAATGATAGAGCCATTGCATTATTCAGGACTTTGCATCCCATTTTCTCAAAATATGCTATTTATAAGTGTAAGAACTGTCTCAGTCTCACTAGTACAGTGGATTTCCTAAAATATGACACAAGTCAAAGAGAAGATGTGCCAATAGCAATGGGCGATGTAATTGCTGTGTCACATATCACCATCTATTTTTTGCTTTCTGTCCTTACATATTAAAGAATCATACTTTAGTATGTTTCATTTTTTCACCATTATTGTACAGTTTCTTAGCCTTGTCCTACAATTTGAGACCCAGTGGACTGCAGCATGCCAGGTTTCCCTGTCTTTCACTATCTCCTGGAGTTTGCTTAAACTTATACCCTTTGAGTCAGTGGTGCCATCCAACCATCTCATCCTCTGTCACTCCCTTCTGTTCCTGCCCTCAATCTTTCCCAGTGTCAGAGTCTTCTCCAATGAGTCAGCTCTTCTCATGAGGTAGCCAAATTATTGGAGCTTCAGCTCAGCATCAGTCCTTCCAATGAATATTCAGGGTCAAATTTCTTTAGGATTGATTGGTTTGATCTCCTTGTTATCCAACGGACTTTTGAAAGTCCCTTCCAGCACCACAATTCAAAAGCATCATTTTTCAGTGCTCAGCCTTCTTTATGGTCCAACTCTCATGTCCATACATGACCACTGGAAAAAAACATAGCTTTGACTATACAGACCGTTGTCAGAAAAGTGATGTCTTTGCTTTTCAAATGATGTCTTGGTTTTATCATAGCTGTTTTTCACCATTAGTGAATTACATTCTATGTGCTCACTCAGTTGTATCTATCACCATGATTTATCACCATGAATTAGTTCTATGACCCTGGATTAATTTTGTTCATTTTTAAACTTCACCTGCTTATTTAACTTGTATGCAGAATACATTATGAGAAACACTGGGCTGGAAGAAGCACAAGCTGGACTCAAGATTGCCAGGAAAAATGTCAATAATCTCAGACATGCAGATGACACCACCTTTATGACATAAAGTGAAGAGGAGCTAAAAAGCCTCTTGATGAAAGTGAAAGAGGAGAGTGAAAAAGTTGGCTTAAAGCTCAACATTCAGAAAACGAAGATCATGGCATCTGGTCCCATCACTTAATGGGAAATAGATGGGGAAAAAGTGGAAACAGTGTTCAGACTTTATTTTTTTTGGACTTCAAAATCACTGCAGATGGTGATTGCAGCCATGAAATTAAAAGTTGCTTACTCCTTGGAAGAAAGTTATGACGAAATTAGATAGCATATTCAAAAGCAGAGACATTACTTTGCCAACAAAGGTCCGTCTAGTCAAGGCTATGGTTTTTCCAGTAGTCATGTATGGATGTGAGAGTTGGACTGTGAAGAAAATTGAGCGCCAAAGAATTGATGCTTTTGACCTGTGGTGTTGGAGAAGACGCTTGAGAGTCCCTTGGACTGCAAGGAGACCCAACCAGTTCATTCTAAACGAGATCAGCCCTGGGATTTCTTTGGAACGAATGATGCTAAAGCTGAAAATCCAGTACTTTGGCCACCTCGTGCAAAGAGTTGACTCATTGCAAAAGATTTTGATGATGGGAGGGATTGGGGGCAGGAGGAGAAGGGGACGACAGAGGATGAGATGGCTGGATGGCATCACTGACTCAATGGACGTTAGTTTGAGTGATTTCTGGGAGTTGGTGATGGACAGAGAGGCCTGGCATGTTGCAATTCATGGGGTTGCGAAGAATCGGACACGACTGAGGGACTGAAATGAACTGAACTGAACTTAAACTTCACATAAATTAGATATATAACTCATAGTAATATTTATATGTCATTCAATATTTTTTATTGTATCAACAGTCTATTTTTATAGTTATCCAATTGAATAAATATTCAGTAACTTATTGTTTCAGTTAATGGATACCTGGGATATTAGAGATTATTATTAGCATTAATAAAGTTGATGGAAATATCTATATACCTATATCATCTATATCTATATCTAACTATGCCAGTACCATACCATCTAACTTTGGGTCTTTCATATATTTTTTATTTTCTCATATATTTTAGAAGAAGCTTGGTAATGCATATACAAATTAAAAAAACAAATTCTGGGATATTGTTGGCAGATGCTTTGACTGCAGAAATGAATCAGTCTCAAGAATACTGATATCTTAAAAAAAAAAAAAAAACCTGAGGCTTTCTATCTATGTTTTAGATTTTTTTTTAAATTTTCTTCAGCAATATTTTATGAATTTATATAGTAAAACATATTATTTCTAAGCTCTTGAGAGGGAACAGTCTCTTTGGACCTAAAATCTACTAATGAATGACCACAAAGATATCCAACATTTTATTTATTTATTATTTTTTTTCTTATACTATGCTATCTTTATTTTTTTTGGCTTTAACTTTTTATTATTTTTATTTTTTTTATTTTTACTTTATTTTACTTTACAATACTGTATTGGTTTTGCCATACATTGACATGAATCCACCCCGGGTGTACAAGAAAATGAAGAACTTTTAGTTTATAGAAATAGTTTTTTTTTTTTTTAAGTTTGATATATTTTGGAATATGGAAAGCAATTAAAAGCATTTAATGACTAATTTTGTGAAAAATTTTCTTACCAATGTTGACAATATAGAATTTGAAATTATCACTACAATATCTTGATGATGAAATTGATAAAGCTGTTGCATTATTCATCGGAAATAATTGAAAGTTGAAAGTTTAACTGGGAAATTTTTAAATAAAATTACTCATTTATAAAACCAAAGTGTTCTTAGTTCAAAGATGGGTAAAGGTTTTTAGATCAGATATTCTCACTACTGTATAACTAATAAAGTGAGGCAGGAAGATTTAATATCTGCATGAGTGCTATGCTGTGCTGTCAATTGTCATGTCCAACTCTTTGTGACCGTATGGACTATAGCTTGCCAGGCTTCTCTGTCCATGGAATTTTCCAGGAAAGAATACTGGAATGGGTTGCCATTTGCTACTCTAAGGGATCTTCCTGACCTAGGGATCAAATCTGTGGCTCTTGAGGCTGCTGCATTGACAAGTAGGTGGGTTCTTTACCACTAGCGCCACCTACGAAGTCCAATATAAGCATAAAGATTTTTCTTTTCCCTAAAAAAACAAGTGAATGAAAAAAGAGAAACAGTATAAGGCTATACATTTCAAAATAATGGTTAAATAGGGCCAGGGAAGAAACCATGCACCTTTAGTGCAATGCGGCTGCCAATTTTACTATCATAAGCCCCATTGTTATTGTCACCCTGCTTATTTAACTTACATGCAGAGTACATCATGAGAAACGCTGGGTTGGAAGAAACACAAGCTGGAATCAAGATTGCCGGGAGAAATATCAATAACCTCAGATATGCAGATGACACCACCCTTAAGGCAGAAAGTGAAGAGGAGCTTAAAAGCCTCTTGATGAAAGTGAAAAAGGAGAGCGAAAAAGTTGGCTTAAAGCTCAGCATTCAGAAAATGAAGATCATGGAATCTGGTCCCATCACTTCATGGGAAATAGATGGGGAAACAGTAGAAACAGTGTCAGCCTTTATTTTGGGGGGCTCCAAAATCACTGCAGATGGTGACTGCAGCCATGAAATTAAAAGTTGCTTACTCCTTGGAAGAAAAGTTATAACCAACCTAGATAGCGTATTCAAAAGCAGAGACATTACTTTGCCGACTAAGGTCCATCTAGTCAAGGCTATGGTTTTTCCTTTGGTCGTATATGGATGTGAGATTTAGACTGTGAAGAAGGCTGAGTGCCGAAGAATTGATGCTTTTGAACTGTGGTGTTGGAGAAGACTCTTGAGAGTCTCTTGGACTGCAAGGAGATCCAACCAGTCCATTCTGAAGGAGATCAACCCTGGGATTTCTTTGGAAGGAATGATGCTAAAGCTGAAGCTCCAGTACTTTGGCCACCTCATGTGAAGAGTTGACTCTTGGAAAAGACTCTGATGCTAGGAGGGATTGGGGGCAGGAGGAGAAGGGGACGACAGCGGATGAGATGCCTGGATGGCATCACGGACTCGATGGACGTGAGTCTGAGTGAACTCAGGGAGATGGTGATGGACAGGGAGGTCTGGCATGCTGCGATTCATGGGGTCGCAAAGAGTCGGATACGACAGAGTGACTGAACTGAACTGAACTGAAGCCCCGTTGTTTATTTGGCAAAATACTGATAATTTTGAAATAATTCTGAGTTTAGAACAAAGGTAAGTGGTTGGATATTTTTTATCGCCCCTCCTCTATAGGAAGAGTAGAGGAAATAGCTGTTGCAGATAAATAATTTAAAGGGAGGATGGTAATGGTCACTGCTGATTCTCTTGCATGACAAGTTTTGAGGCATCTGTAATACATTCAAGAAATCCTGACACCATTTCTGCAGTTGATATAGGTAATATTCTCACAGTTGTGTCTATTAAGTTGAAACATATATAATATCATATATGAAATGAATCGCCAGTCCAGGTTCAATGCATGATACAGGATGCTTGGGCTGGTGCACTGGGATGACCCAGAGGGATGGTATGGGGAGGGAGGTGGGAGGGGAGTTCAGGATGGAGAACATGTGTACACCCATGGTGGGTTCATGGTGATGTATGGCAAAACCAATACAATATTGTAAAGTAATTAACCTCCAATTAAAATAAATAAATTTATATTAAAAACATATGATATTTAATAAAATAGGCAGGTATCATTATTATCATTATTATTATCATTATTATAATTCAGACTAAACAGAGTATCATTATTATAATTCAGACTAAGCAATGTATTAGTTAATTCGCCCCCTCACACTCAACTCCCCCATATTTTAACTTAGAGGGAATCTATCTATACAGTGTCACCCAAGTAGCAGAAATCATCAGAAAGGTCATTAAAGCTGTATCAAATAGGACATGTGGATAAAATGGCCTACCCTAATGTGAAGTGAAATGAAATAAAATGACATGATAGTCAATATGAAATTTAAAAAGGATAATAAACACAGCATACTGAGATGGTCAAAGAAACAACTGTGGGACAGATTGAAATGTCCTATCAATGTTTCATTTATGAGAACAACTGAAATAGATCATGGCTTTAAGCTTTATAAAGAAAACTTTAATAATTAGATATCAGAATAATACAATTATTTAAAACCAGATACTGAAAAGACAGGGGTGAAAATGAATAGCCAAATGATGTTTTGGGGCATTAATAAATATAGTAAAAATATCATTAAATAGACAACTGAAACTTTACATATAAGGAAAACTTGAGAAAATCACACTGAATTTAGAAGGGGAAAAAAAGAGATTAAAGAAATAAAAAATAATAGACACGTAGGTCATAAAAATAATAGCCTGTCTTTGAAGTAGACAATCCAAAAATTGCATCCAACAAATCCAAAAGAGAACAGAAAGATAATAAAAGAACTAACTCTGAAACTGAAAATATAAAACTACATATCAATGGGTCAATCATATTCTGTGAAAAATTGAAACAAGTTTATTGATGCTCAGATACATGTTGATTCAGATCTTGAATTTATAGTCAAGTAAATAATTCTTGATTCCCTAGATGCATCAGTTAAGAATGCAAATGATAGACAATTTGACAACTACTGTCTTAAATTAGCGGTTATTATAGGTGTGCATTTATAATCAGTGAAACCTTTTAGTAAGGTCATCAGGGTCACATGCAGCTTTTTTCTTCCTTCCTGTCATGGCATGTGACTCTCATTTCAAGGATGTCAGGTATCATCCTACCATTGGAGAAGTTATGTTTTATTTTCAGACATGAAGGATAAAATTGGAAGAATTAAGTGTAAATAATGAGGAAAAGGACTGATAAATAATGAGGAAGAACTGATGCTGAAGCTGAAGCTCCAATACTTTGGCCACCTGATGCGAAGAACTGACTCACTGAAAAAGACCCTGATGCTGGGAAAGATTTAAGGCAGGTAGAGAAGGGGACAACAGAGGATGAGATGGTTGGATGGCATCACTGACTCAATAGACATGAGTTTGAGCAAGCTCTGAGAGTTGGTGATGGACAGAGAAGCTGGCATGCTGCAGTACAAAGAGTTAGACATGACTAGTGACTGGACTGAACTGAATGATGATGAGTTTAAAGTGGTGCACTCAATATGCCAACAAATGTGGAAAACTCAGCAGTGGCCACAGGACTGAAAAAGGTCAGTTTTCATTCCAATCCCAAAGAAAGGCAATGCAAAAGAATTTTCAAACTACCGCACAGTTACACTCATCTCATACATAAGCAAGGTAATGCTGAATTTCTCCAAGTGAGGCTTCGACAGTACTTGAACCAAGAACTTCCAGAAGTTCAAGCTGGATGTAGAAAAGACAGATGAACAAGAGATCAAATTGCTAGCATCTGTTGGATCATAGAAAAAGCAGTAGAGTTCCAGAAAAGCATATACATCTGCTTGATTGACTATGCCAAAGCCTTTGACTGTGGATCACAACAAACTTGAATTCTTAGAGAGATGGGAGTACCTAACTACCTTGCTTACCTACTGAGAAATCTGTATTCAGGTCAAGAAGCAACAGTTAGGACCAGACATGAGAAAAAATAGACTGGTTCCAAGTTGGGAAATGAGTACGTCAAGGCTTTATATTGTAATCTTGCTTATTTAGCTTATATGCAGAGCCTGTCATGCAAAATGCTGGGCTGGATGAAACACAAGCTGGAATCAAGATTGCTGAGAGAAATATCAGTAACCTGAGATATGGAGATGGTGTCACCCTTATGGCAGAAAGTGAAGAGGAACTAAAGATCCTCTTGATGAAGGTGAAAGATGAGAGTGAAAAAAGCTGCTTAAAACTCAACACAATGGAGTATTACTCAGTCATTAAAAAGAATACATTTTAATCAGTTCTAATGAAGTGGATGAAACTGGAGCCGATTATACAGAGTGAAGTAAGCCAGAAAGAAAAACAACAATACAGTATACTAACACATATATATGGAATTTAGAAAGATGGTAATGATAACCCTGTATGCAAGACAGCAAAAGAGACACAGATGTATAGAACAGTCTTTTGAACTCTGTGGGAGAGGGCGAGGGTGGGATGATTTGGGAGAATGACATTGAAACATGTATAATATCATATGTGAAAGAAATTGCCAATGCAGGTTAGATGCATGATACAGGCTGCCTGGGGCTGGTGCACTGGGATGACCCAGAGGAATGGTGTGGGGAGGGAGGTGGAGGGGGGTTCAGGATGGGGAACACGTGTACACCCATGGCGGATTCATGTTGATGCATGACAAAACCGATACAATATTGTAATTAGCCTCCAATTAAAATAAACAAATTTATATTTTAAAAAATGATTATAGCATCCAGTCTCATCTCTTCGTGGCAAACAGATGGAGAAACACTGGGAACAGTGAGAGACTTTATTTTGGGGGGCTCCAATGTCACTGCAGGTGGTTACTGCAGCCATGAAGCTAAAAGATGCTTGCTCCTTGGAAGAACAGCTATGACAAAACTAGACAGCATATTAAAAAGCAGACATTACTTTACCAACAAATTTTTGTCTAGTCAAATCTATGGTTTTTCAAGTAGTCATGTACAGATGTGAGAATTGGGCCATAAAGAAAGGTGAGTGCCAAGGAATAGATGCTTTTGAACTGTGGTATTGGAGATGACTCTGGAAAATCCCTTGGACTGCAAGGAGATCCAACCAGTTCATCCTAAAGGAAATCAGTCCTGAATATTCACTGGAGGGACTGATGCTGAAGTTGAAGCTCTAGTACTATGGCCACCTGATGCAAAGAACTGACTCAATGGAAAAGACCCTGATGCTGAGAAATGCTGAAGGCAGGAGGAACAGGGGGCAACAGAGGATGAGATGTTTAGATGCTGCCACTGACACAATGGACATGAGTTGAGCAGGCTCCAGGAACTGGTGATGGACAGGGAAGCCTGACATGCTGCAATCCATGGTGTTGCAAAGTGTCAGACATGAATGAGGGTCTGAACTGATTGAATGAGGAAAAGAAACTTTTTGTTTTCTCTCAAGGCTTTGTCACTTTTTCAAGGGAACTCTAGTGGTTTTATAATGTGTTACTTTAATATTCTGTAACCCAAATTTATTTTGCTATATTTCCAATTTAGGATTATCCAGAAGAAAAAAAATCTGCATGAGAATTTGGTAGGCAAAAATGAGGCAGTAACTATCACTCTCAAAGCTCATCGTTAGAGGGAATGAGAGAAAGACACAGTGGTAAGTTAGGTCTCTGTTTGTCTATGCATTTTCTCCTTTAACATATTTCAGTTTCCATCACTTCTTATTAATTGCCATCCTTGAAGTTCAACTGTGACTCTCAAGCCTACCATCAGGAAATTTGTTTTAAATTTACAGACCACCAAACTTCCATAGGCATCAACATCAGCCCCCTGCCCAATCATTAAAACAGCTGGATATGCCCTGCTTTCTTCAAGTTTCAATTTGTTCCCCTTTACTGGAGCTGCCTAAGGACATTTTTATGATTATGTTTGAACATTTAATTCTCTAGTTTTTCCCACACTGTGTATGACCTAGTTTATATAGAAAATGTCTTGTTACTTAATATTAATCATCTGTTTCTCTGATTGAAATCTAATAGATATAGAGATATTTCATTGATAAAATTTATAGATTCTACTCTACATATAAGAGAAACTGTATTATATTTATCCTTTTCCGACTTTACTTGCATACATAATGCCTTTGAAGTCCAACCATGTTGTCGCAAATGAAACATTTCATTCTTCTATAGAGGTGAAAAACGGTGGTGGTGGTTTATACACTAAGTTGTGTCCAACTCTTGTGACCGCACGGACAAGTAGCCTCCTCTGTCCATGGGATTCTCCAGGCAAGAATACTGGAGTGGGTTGCCATTTCCACCTCCAGGGGTCCTTCCCGACCTAGGAATTGAACTCGGGTCTCCTTCACTGCAGACAGATACTTTACCAACTGAGCTGTGAGGGAAGCCCCACTGAAATGCCTTTATGCACTCATCCACTGATGGATGCTGAAATTGTTTCTATATGTTGGTTATTGTAAATAATACTGCAGTAAACATTGGAGTGTATGTATCTTTTTGAGTTCTGGTTTTCTTTCTCTTTTTTTTGGTAAATATACAGAAGTAAACTGCTGAATCATATATAGTTTTACTTTAAATTTTTGAAAAACCTCCATAATGTTATCTATAGTAGCCAAACCAGTTTGCATTCTCACAAGCAGTGTACAAGTGTTCCCTTTGCTCCATATCCTTGCCGAGACTTGTTATTTCTTGTCTTCTTAACAACGGACATTCTATCACAGGTGAGGTGATATCTCACTATGGTTTCAGTAACCATTTCTTTGATCATTAATGATGTTGATGTCTTCTTTGGAAAATATGTCTATGCAGAATTTTTGAGACTGAGATATGTGAGTTCTGTGGTGTATTTTGGAGCTTATCCTTTTATAGAGTTATGATTTGAAAATGTCTTCTCTCATTCAGTAGATTGCCTTTTCATTTCATTGATTATTTTCATTGCTATGGATAAGTTTTATTTATTTATTTATTTTTAGCTTGAAGAAGTCCCACTTCTTTTTTTTTTTTAGAATTTTGCTATATGAACACTACTGAGTATAAGTGAATAAAAAATCTGAGTAGTTTTAGCTAGATACTTTGCTGCCTCCAACTTAATTAGACTAATTTTATCAGGAAAAAAAAATAACAAGACTTCCCATTGGGCAAATGAAAGCATGTATAACACTTTAGTTCTTTGTCTAATTAATGTGTATTCACATACTCCTCTTAAAAGAAAGATATTTAGACACTCACCAAGAAGGAAGTTCCAAATTGAATTAAATAACTGCATTGAAATTGTGGGCCAAATTCTTTAGAATGCTGGGCTTTTCATTCTCCATTGATCCTGATGTGGATTCTCATGAATATCACAAATAAAATCTTTGAAAATAGGTTGCTTATTTCCAACAAGCGGGCATACTGTAAAAGAGAAAGAGTTTATAACTGTGATGATAGAGAGAGATGAAGATAAAAACTAATAAAAGGAGAGTATGAAACCAACAGCAATCACTGGTCCATGACACATATCAAATTCTTCTGGTGAGGAATTAGGAAGATTACATACTCCTGTTAGTGGAGGACATTACTTGGTTAGTCAGTCATGTTAACCCTGGTTCATTTCTCTAGGAGTATCTTCATGGTCCATTTTATTTCAGATTTCATAGATTTGCCTCTGGAAAAATCATGTATGGTCATAAAATATGTTGTAAATCGACCTCAAGAAATTTGCCTCTCCCTGGGACTACAGGCAATTTGTGCTTGAGGAAGTTATTGATGACCCATACTCTTTTTTGCTTACTCTTCAGCTATCTATATAATGTGATTTTTGTCTTCTTGGTTGCAAGTTGGTTGCCCCATAACCAGTGGTTAGAACTAAATTTCAAGCAGGAAAAAGAAAAGGCTGATGAGTCAAGGAAGACATATCTTTCTGTTTTAACTTTTCATTTATGAAGAGTGGTATTACATAAAGATTATCACCACAAGTGTGTTGATTAGAATTCTGTTCCATGGAGAAGATTGTCTGCATGGAAATGTAGACAAGTGAATATTTGTAACTGGACAGATTGCTCTCCTAAACAAAAATAGGACTCTATGAATAAGAGGAGAGTGAATGATATCCAATAAGCATCTACTAAAGGTAGCTATTCTTGGCAAAATATTGGATGAAGCACATACTCAAATTAGTTCTTCTAGCCTGAGAGAGAGAGAGAGAAACTAAAGTAAAATTTAAAAGCATACCCCTATTAACCAGAATTCATAATGACAATCAGTAATTGATAATGTGTAGAGCACTCATGGTGACAAGTCCAGATATAAACCATCCAGTGGGCTCAAAAGCAAGCTGTTTAAGGCTAGTGAAGGAGCAGAGCTGTCCTAACAGAATGATAATTCAAATCTGTAGTGTCCATGAATATAAATCCTGAATTCAGCAATTTTTAAAAACAAAATCCATACACTGAACTGTAATGAGAGAAACTGGTGAAAAACATATATGGGATTGTAGACATTAGGAACTGACCACAAAACTACTCTCAAGAAAAACAGGCAAAGGAAAAGATGTAATCATGAATGATAAGAATTCATACAGAAATGGGAGATTAAAAAAAATATTCCACTATAAAATTTAAACAGGAAGGAAGATTCTATTCAAAATGATCACAATAAGGAAGAGGCTAAACTCAGTCTGAGCTTTGGAACGGTTTTAAAAGCTAAGATGAGAGAATCATTGTATACCTGTGCTTGCTAATTCACTTTATTCAAAGAGAAAGCAAATTTTCTCATATCCTCATGAAAAGAGGTAAGTTTACAACTTGAAGCAAGCTACAGCAATGAAGTAAGACTCCTACACTCTTGTACATACTGGGAGAGAGAAGCACTAACTTTCTTGATTGCATTTCAAATGAATGGTCCTCGGGTCCTTGAGAAAATAATCCTGGGTTTTCCAGCAACATTTTTTTTTTATTTTATTTTTTATTGAATGAGAGTTTCTTTCAATTATATAGTGCTTTACAGTTTTCAAAATTTTCACATACATGATTTCATATAATTCCATAATAACTTTTTTCTCTTACTCCTATATTGCTTTTCTCTCTTCCCTCTTTATACTTGCAATAGGTTTTGAAAAAAAAAATTATATTTCAGAAGGGCCAAGAAACAATTTAGAATTAGAATGTTTCAAAGACAGATGCATTTAGAAAAAGGGAGACAAGGAACCTAGAGTCAGGAGTAAGACTGTCTAAACTTTAGTCCAGCAGAAGGGAACACCACGATCATTTTAATCAGAGGTACACAGAAAGTTGTGAGTTGGGCTTCAGTGGCTCAGATGGTAAAGAATCTGCTTCCAGCGTGGGAGACCCAGGCTCAATCCCTGGGTCAGAAAGATCCCCTGGAGAAAGGAATGGCTACCAACTCTAGCACTCTTGCAGAGAAAATTCCATGGACAGAAGAGCCTGATGTAAGCTAGTCCATGGGTTCACAAAGAATCAGACACAACTGAAGGACTAACACATGGAAAGTAGAGCACAATTATAAGCACTAAATGGATTCCAGAAATAGAAGAATCACTGTCCAAACAAGAACCCATATCCATATAAAGATTAGAAAAGACATAAAAATAAGCACATTTGAAATGCATATGGAAATTTGCAAGAGGAAAATACGCATGGGACAAATAGCACAGGTATAAATGAAGACATATAACTTTGACATATTGAAAATGAAAACATACCTACCATTCTTTAGCCAAAAGAATAGATTGGGCATTACTGAGAAAAACAGTTTAAATCAAAAATAGCTCTAAGTAAATATCCCAGAATTTCTTAGGCATTAATAAAAAGATGTCATAAGTGGGAAAATATTCAGAAACATCAATAGTTAATAATAAAGTGCTAGTCTTTACAAGGAAATGGCAGCCCATCCACTATTCCTTCCTGGAGAATCCCATGGATGGAGGAGCCTAGTGGGCTACCGTCTAAGGGGTCGCACAGAGTCGAACACGACTGAAGCGACTTAGCAGCAGCAGCAAGAGCAGTCTTTATAAAACAGTAGTATACAAAGGCAGAGAAGACAATGACAACCCACTCCAGTACTCTTGCCTGGAAAAATCCCATGGACAGAGGAACCTGGTAGGCTGGGGTCGCTAAGAGTTGAACGCGACTGAGCGACTTCACTTTCACTTTTCACTTTCATGCATTGGAGAAGGAAACGGTAACCCACTCCAGTATTCTTGCTTGGAGAATCCCGGGGACAGGGTAACCTGGTGGGCTGCCATCTATGGGGTCGCGGAGTCAGACACGACTGAAGCGACTTAGCACCAGCAGCAGTATACAAAGGTGAGAAAGCTTCTGTTGGAGGGGGAGGAAGCTGCAGTTATCATCCTAAAAAGAGGAAAGAAATGAGTCTATAGATTGAAAATCCAACTGATGAAATTTGTAGCAAGAAAAAAATGTCACATCCAAAGATGGGGCGCACGACAAAATATCACAGCTAAAGAAAATCTTCTAAAGCTATTACAAGAAAGCTAAATAACTTGCAATGAGATGACAGTTACAATTAGATCAGTAGCATTCTCCTGTAGAAACAATACACAACATAGGACAATGGAATAAGACAATCTAAGTGTAAAAGAAATGTTCAGCTAAAATAGTGTTTAATAATCTGGCATACGCTTACTGTTGCTTTTACAAACTCTGTTATCTATTTTTCCAAGTTTATTGACCTGTAATTCACATATAACCTTGTGTAAAGTTAAGGTGTATGGCATGATGGCTTTATACATGTATATACTATAGAATAATTCATTACCACAATAAGCTTAAATAACAGTTCCATCATTTTACATATTTATCATTTTGTGGGTATATGTGGAGAGGACATTTAAATTCGACTTTTATTTTCAACTTTAAAATATACAGCACAATATTGTTAACTATAGTCATTATGCTATATGTTAGAGCCCCAAAATGTATTTATCTTATAACTGGAAGTTTGTACCCTCTAACCAGTAGCTTTCCCATTTTTCTCACCCATCCTCAGCTCCTAAAAACCACCATTTTACTCTATACTTGTATGAGTTCAGCTTTTTTAGATTTTACATATAAATGAGAACATACACTCCTTGTCTTTCTGTATCTGACTTATTTCCCTTAGCATAAATGCCCCTAAGGTCTACCTGTGTTGCCACAAAGGCAAGGTTTCCTTCTTTCTCATAGATGAATAATATTCCATTGTATATATACCACTCTTTATCCATTTACCTGTAGATGAACACTAAGATGGTTTCTATTTCTTGGCTATTGTGAATAACCCTGCAATGAACAAGGGAGTACAAATACCTCTTTGAGATCTGGATTTCATTTCTTTATGATATATACCTAGAAATGGGATTGCTGTATCATAGGATATTTCAATTTTTAATTTTTTGCAGAACTTCTGTAGTATTTTTCATAATGACTGTGTGTATTTAGTTGCTAAGTCCTGTCAGACTCTTGTAACCTCAAGGACTGTAGCCCACCAGGATTTCCCAGGCAAGAATACTGGAGTGGGTTGCCATTTTCTTCTCTAGGGGATCTTCCCAACTCAGGGACGAAACCCATGTCTCCTGCATTGTCAGGAGGGTTCTTTACCACTGAGCCACCTGGGAAACTCTACATAATGACTGTACCAATGTACATTCCCATCGTTTTTGTAACAGGGTTCCCTTTTCTACACACCCTCATCAATACTTGTTATCCTTGTCTTTTATATAATGGCCATCCTAACAGAAGGACTTCCTGGGTGGCTCAGACGGTAAAGCATCTGTCTACAATGCAGGAGACCCGGGTTTGATCCCTGGTTCGGGAAGATCCACTGGAGAAGGAAATGGCAATCCACTCCAGTACTATTTCATTAGTAAAATTATTCTCATATCACTTTGGGGCTTCCCTGGTGGCTCAGAGGTTAAAACATCTGCCTGCAATGCAGGAGACCCAGGTTCAATCCCTGGGTTGGGAAGATCTCCTGGAGAAGGAAATGGCAACCCACTCTAGTATTCTTCCCTGGAGAATCTCATGGACAGAGAAGCTTGGTGGGCTACAGTCCATGGGGTCACAAAGAGTCGGACACGACTGAACGACTTCACTTACTTACTTACTTACTTATCCTAACAGAGATTAGGTGATGCCTCATTATGGTTTTGAATCACAATTCCTTGATAATTAGAGATGTTGGCCATCGTATGCTTGGCTAGCCATATGTGTGTGTGCATGTGTGTGTGTGTGTGTTTGAGAAATGGCTATGCAAGTCTTTTGCCCATTTTTAATGATTTTTGTTTGCTATTCATTTGGAGTCATCCTTTCTATATTTGGGGTATTGTAACACCATATCAGATAAATGATTTACAATTATTTTCTCCTTTTCCATAGGTTCCCTTTTCACTTTGTTGATTTTTGTTTTTTCTGTGCAGCAAATGTTTTGTCTCATGTGCTCCTACTTTTTAGTTTTGCTTTTGTCACCTCTGTTTTGATGTCATATCCAAAAGTATCCTTGTAAAATCGATATCAGGGAGATTATAGCTAATCTTTTCTTCCAAGAGTTTTACTTTTTAGGGTCTTATACTTATGTCTTTAATCCATCTTTTGTTAATCTTTGTGTAAGTAAAAGATAAGGATTCATGTTTTTGTTTTTGTTTTGTTTTGTTTTGCATATGGATATTTAATTTTCCCAACACAATTTGTTGAAGAAACTTTCCTATCTCCATTGCATGGTCTTGGCATTCTTGACCATATATGCATAGGCTCAGTTCTGGGCTCTCTTTTATGTTCCATTGGTGTGTGCATCTGTTTTAATGCCAGTACCATTCTGTTTTGACCATTTTGTAATACAGCTTTGTAACATAGTTTTAAATCAGGAAGTGTGATGACTCCAGTATTCTCAGAACTGCTTTGCCTATTAGATGTTATTTGTGATTTTATACAAATTTTACAATAATTTCTTCTCTTCCTGTGAAAAACGCTGTTGGAATTTTGATGGAGATTGCAGTAAATCTATAAATGGCTTTTAATGATCCTATTCTTCCAGGGACATTGGAAAGTCTGTTAACTCCAAGTGATGGGCATTGAATCACTGATAACAGTATCAAAGCCATCCTCCCCTTTTCAAATGATTGTAGTGTGAACAAGATATATTCTAGACACAAGTCTGGGATGTTGTAGAGACATTTTATTAACATAGTCTAAATTCCTGTTCAGTTCTTATGTAAGAACATGGTCCTTGAAGCTTCTACAGTTATTTACTTATTTTTTAATATATAGAGAAAGAATGCACAACACTGAACTCAGCTTCATAGAACTGTGGATGGCATGGCAGGAAGAAGGAACAGTGCTAAGTTCTTGCTTATATTACTAACTTACTGAATTAAGCACTCCTAGAAGTATCTTTTTCATATGCTTCTTATAATTTGAGAAAATTAATGTTCTAGACGTTAAAGTCATCTTCAGTGGGTTTTCTGTCATATATTACCTAAAGTGTGCATGCATGCTAAGTTATTTCAGTTGTGTCTGACTCTTTGTGACCCCATGGACTGCAGGAGCCCAGCAGGCTCCTCTGTCCATGGAATTTTCCAGGCAATAATACTGGTGTGGATTGCCATTTCCTTTCCAGAGGATCTTCCTGACCCAGGGATCAAACACAAATCTCTTAAGTATCCTACATTGGCAGGTGCATTCTTTACCACTAGTGCCACTTGGGAAGCCATACTACCTAAAGAGCTCCAGGTGATACAAAGGGGTAGAATCAAAATTCAAGTTCTCTAGAGCACACCCCAAGAAGATTACTAAAGTTCCTACTTCAAAAAGAAAAAGATAAAAAGGATGAAAGCATTTATCAACAGCAGCTAAAGCACATGAAATTAGAATATCTGTAATAAGGTACACAATCATTACAACCCTAAATATTTGGATGACTGGATTTGGATAACTTTAACTTTTCATCTCTGACAATGCTTTGTTTTTATTTTCTTAATGCATTTTAAAAGGTCAAGACCTCATAATTTTTAGGAATAGAAAGCATCAATTAACTTATTATTAAGTTGCACTGTAAAAGTTAATGTTGGGAAATATTTAAAATTATAATGGCACACTCAGGTGGTATCAATTCCTGCATATATCTTGACCTCAATATTTACCCAGTCCTGGATCATCTTTCATCAGTAATTATGACTTTATCTTATACTTTGGCAGCTTTTTAAAAACTTGTCTGACTTTTCCAAACTTTTCATTATGATGCCATTTCACGACTTTTATTTTTTGAAAAAAAAAACAAGGAAACACAGAATACCAATATTTATTCAGCAAATTATCCCAGCTACCCAATTATCCCCATAACAGTTTGAAAACAACCCTGTATTTTTCAAAATATGCTTATAATAGATGCTGCCAATACTCCCTCAAAAGTAATAAGTAGTGCTTCCCAATTCTTTCATGGCTTCTTTAATAGCCTTATGTTTAGTTCTGTTTTCAAATGTGTCTTTCAAAATACCATTTCTAGCAAGCTTGATATAAACTAGCTTTTATTTAATTAACCTTTCTTCAGTAAGAATTTTCATTAAAACTTCTTGTTTTTATATGTTCTGAATTCTCTTCATAAAAAATGAAAAAACTTTCTAGAAGTTGTTTTTTTTTTTTTAATATAGAGTGCTCAATTTTAGCCTATGTAGAAGTTAAAAATTTGGATGATGTCATTTATTGTCAAGGTCACACCAAAAGTATATTATAAAGCAGAAGCTAGGCCTCTCTGGTGAGAACTACTCAAGTTTGATACAGGAAAGGACATAAGAACGGCTCTTCTCTGGGCCCATCACCAATTGAAAACAACATGTTCCTGTCCACAGATAAGCCCACACAGACTATGCAAATGTAGATGGTGGCGGGGGTGGGGGGGCACCATAATCAGATGCAGTAGGTGGAAACAAATATGCTTGAAAAGTGTGAATTTATTTAAAACGACAGACAGCTCAAGAAGCTACACTTTTTAGAAAAGTGCATATTTTAAAAAAATCACTTCAAGACAAACCAATTACCATATGCTGTGAGGTTTGAAATCATACTGAAATGAAAATGTGTTAAAAACTGTCAATTACTTTTTTTTTTTTCTTTCCACTGGTGATGTTTTTGAGCATTTCCTTTTGGATTCTATCAGTTAAGTGTTGGCTTTTTTTTTTTTTTTTTTTTTTTTTTTTTGTGAACTAAAATAACAATGGTAATCAAATGACATAGGCTATTATATATAAGGGCTTCTCTTGTGGCTCAGTTGGTGAAGAATCCACCTGCAGTGCAGGAGACCTGAATTCGATCCCTGGGTTGTGAAGATTCTCCTGGAGAAGGAAAAAGCTACCCACTCCAGTATTCTCGCCTGGAGAATTCCATGGATTATATAGTCCATGGGGTTGCAAAGAGTCAGACACGACTGATGATATAGTAATATGGAATAGAGAAATCAATCATCGTGCTCACATAACACACACACACACAACAATCTAGGTTCTAGTCCTGACAATGAATACTTTCAAAGTGGAGAATCATTTTAAAATTGCAATCCTATTAACTGATTTGGCTATAATGTGAGATGATGTGTTAGGTTTTCCTTGCTGCTATAACAAATTGCCATACACGTAATGGTTTAAAGCAACACAAATTAAGTGTATCAAAATTCTGTAAGTCAGAAGTCCAAAGTGGATCTTACTGGGCTAAAATTAAGCAGTCAGGAGGGCTGTGTTTAATCTGGAGGGCCATAGGAAAAATGTCTTTATGTTGCCTTCTTCCATTAATTAAGGAACATTTTCAGTGTCCTTTATGCTCTATAAGGTAACCATTTTCATAGGTTCTAGTAATAATAACCTGGACACTATTCTGTCACAAATGATCTTTGTGACACAACATCAAATGCTCAGAATTCCCACCTTTTCAATCCTACAATTATCTTCTTTGTGCAGCTAAAATATTTCATCATTCCTTGAATTCTAGATTTCACATTTATAGAAAAAATATACAAAATTATTCAAATAATTTTTACACAAATCATGATGTCATAACTTAGTAAATAAAATCCATTTGGGAATATTTAGAAATTGTAAAGCTATACACAGAAGTTAAACATTAAAATAAAAATTTTTATAGAAAGACTATGAGATCCTTAAAAATATTGCTAATGAAATAAGCTCTCCCTAGCTTTAAAATATTATTTATATAGGAAAGAGTTATATAATAACAATGGTGAGAAATTCAGTTTTTCATACATATATATTGATTTTATGTTTTATTTTGCTCTTTCTGAGAAATTTATATTTTTCATACAAAACTTTAAAATTATAAAGAAAATTGCAGCATCTACCTAAAGGCAATCACTCCTAATATTTCTTTGGAATTCTTTCAGGTTCATGTAGTTTTGTTTTATTTTTATACTTACTTTTTCATTAACATTAATCCAATTGTTGTTTATATGTTTAGTTTTTAACTTGACTATTTTTTACACATTTTATAGGGAATACTTTTCATCATTTTATGCACTTAAAATTTGTTAAATCGTGTTTAATCATCTTATAATTATTAATAATTTAGATTTTTATTTTTATTTATATATACATAATGAACATAATCGTGTACTTCTTTCATAAGAACATTTTTTTAATGTAAAATTTTAAAGCATTGTTTAAAAGTGGCTTTCTACCAGAGGTAATTAGATTTTGTTGATAGAGGAACATGAGCCTATATTTTAATTCACCTGAATCTGAATTTTAATTTAATTCATTAATATTTATTTTACCTGAACCTGAACAAAAGCCTATATTTTAATTCAGCTGAATTTATATTACAGATAAGTTGAAAAGAAATAACATAAGAAAATCCATGTTAATAAAGATGATTAATGTTCTATTAAAAAATGTTTTAGATATTTTTAAAACCTCATTTTGTTTAAATATATTTGAAATATTTGATCAAATATCTAAAGAAATATGAAGAACAGAAGATATATCCAAAAAGAAAATAGAAATTAAATTTACCGATGTCTTCTTTTTAAAATATTGAGCAATAAGTCTCATTAATTTGGTATAGTAACATACTCTATGGTCTAGACTCTGATTTAAATAAAAATTAAAGAAAAAAAACTATTCTATTGGTTAGCTTCTTGTCTCTGCTGTATATTTAAAGAATAGTAATAAAGTATCAAATAAATGTCAATTAATCATATTTTGTAAGTTATTATACCAAAATACTTTTAAAAGTACATGTATTACAGAAAGGAGAATGAGCAGTAGCAAGACATATTGTTTTGATTGTGGGGGGAAAAGCAGTTAAAAAACAACTCTTCTGATTTTTAAGGAAAAATCCATCAATATTTGATTTCCAAGTAAGAATAATTTCTATTGAAGAAAAAGGAAGATATTGTATTGAATCGCAGTTGTATTAGTAAGCCAGACTTACATAATTCTGTTTTACTATTTGCTGGGATAAAGCTCTGGTTTTCTTAACTCCAAACCATAAAATCATGCAGTAACTTGGAGATAATTTCACTCACAACACAATTCAGGTAAAGCAGTAAAGGAAACAAAACAATGGAGGGAAAACATTTCAGCCTTTACATTGATACTGACATTTTTCAATACCAGTATTTTTACTCTCAGACACAAATGGGCATATGGAGTTATAGAGCATTTGGCAAAAATTGGACTTTAGTGTCATTTATTTGAATGTCTATAAATCTCTAGCATATATGTTTAATTAATGTTATACTTTTTTACAAAAAAAAGATTAAATTTAATTTTTGGATTGATAATTCCTGCTGAAATGCTTAAATTAAGATAGCACAAAAATAAACACACACACACACATACACAAATAACCAAAGCATCAGCATGAGCCCAGTCACTCATATCAGAAAATATGACATCAAAATTAAGATAAAGTTAAAAACACATGTGCTTTTCTTAGGAACACAACTGGCCATTCAGACAACCATCCATAAACTCACAGTGATGCAACATGATCCTTCCTCAAAAGCAGATTTATTTGAACCAAGACTGTAAAATTTCCTCGAGGACAGTTTAAAAGTTTAGCTAGAAAAATTGCTATAAAACAAACAGAATTACATGGAGTCTTCTGGATATTTAAATTGAGAATAAAAATTTAGAGATCTCTATCAACATTATAAATACCTTAGTGTTTTTAATTTTAACATTAAAGAAAGTCCTACTTTTCTGTGTCTGACTTGTACAAATTTTGTTGTTGTTCAGTCACTCAGTTGTGTCCGACTCTTTGCGACCTAATGGACTCAGCACGCCAGGCTTCCCTGTCTTTCATCTTCTCCTGAAGCTTGCTCAAACTCATGCCCATTGAATCAGTGATACCATCCAACCATCTCTTCCTCTGTAGTCCCCTTCTCCTGTCTTCAATGTTTCCCAGCATCAGGGTCTTTTCTAATGAGTCAGCTCTTCACATCATGTGGCCAAAGTATTGGAGCTTCAGCTTCAGCATCAGTCCTTCCAATGAATATTCAGGGTTGATTTCCTTTAGAATTGACTGGTTTGATCTCCTTGCTCTCCAAGGGACTCTCAAGAATCCTTTCCAGCACCACAGTTTGAAAGTATCAGTTCTTCAGTGCTCAACCTTCTTTATGGCCCAACTCTCACATCGATACATGACTACTGGAAAAACCATAGCTTTGACTAGATGACCCTTTGTCTGGCCTCATTTATAGAGATAAATGATAGGATATTCAGGGCAGTATAAATTATAAAGATATGCTTACTGAATTAGTCAGAAACTGGTTGTTGAAAGGATGAATATTTAATACAAAACTTGAGTCAATCAATGGAAATAAGACTGAAGTTGAAAAGAAGAAAATATACATTAAAAAAAGGAAACTCTTTTAACAATCTAATATATCTTGCAGTTAGGAAATTAAAAGATGCTTACTCCTTGGAAGGAAAGTTATGACCAACCTAGATAGCATATTGAAAAGCAGAGACATTACTTTGCCAACAAAGGTCCTTCTAGTCAAAGCTATGGTTTTTCCAGTAGTTATATATGGATGTGAGAGTTGGAGTATAAAAAAAGCTGAGCACTGAACAATGGATGCTTTTGAACTGTAGTGTTGGAGAAGACTCTTGAGAGTCTCTTGGACTGCAAGGAGATCCAACCAGTCCGTCCTAAAGGAGATCAGTCCTGGGTGTTCATTGGAAAGACTGATGCTGAAGCTGAAACTCCAATACTTTGGCCACCTCATGAGAAGAGTTGACTCATTGGAAAAGACCCTGATGCTGGGAGGCACTGGGGGCAGGAGGAGAAGGGGACGACAGAGGATGAGATGGCTGGATGGCATCACCCACTCGATGGACATGAGTTTGGGTAAACTCTGGCAGTTGGTGATGGACAGGGAGGCCTGGCGTGCTGGGATTCATGGAGTCACAGAGTCAGACACGACTGAGCAACTGAACTGAATATATCTTGAAACATTAGACAGATCCTCATTAATATTAGCATTGAATCAAAGGTCATAGAGTGATTAAAATTAATAATAAGAGCATAAAACTGACATAAAGAAAAGTAATAAGGTACATAGACTATGTTCTGTTTTTATTACAGGATGATGTTAGTGCTGTCACACCAGTGTTATTGTATTCTAAAGATCTGCTGAAAAGTTATGGGTAATGTTTTTGTTCACAGGTATTATTTTTTACTCACATTGTCCATCAAAACATGTATTTTGTAATATGACAATAATTATTTTAAAATATTTATCTTTGTATAGTACTTTGTATTAGTAAATCTTCCTGGGTTTTTTAAAATTATAAATATATTTTTTTTTTCTCAGAATGGTGGATACTTTACATTTCTTAACTTTTCCTTAGTAAAAGTGTTTGCCTGACAGTAAGAAAGGCCAACTGACATTATTCATGTTTAAAACCTGAGTTTTTCCTTTTTTCTTACCCTGAAATTGAGTATCCTATGCGCTACTAGATTTAGTATTGCTCTCTAGATACTCAAAGTGCAGAGCAATTTAATGTACATTTAGTCTAAAAATAATATTAAATGATTTAGTAATCATACTTGGTAGACTCTTCTAAGTTTATTTGTGATACTTTAAAAGCAGCTGTGTAGAATAGACAATACTAAAAAGCATGTATAGGCCAATATGATAAAATACAGGTCATTAATTAAGTTATATTTATAACTGACTTCACTTGATTGAATCATAAATAAATTAAATGGTAATTTTTAAGAAAATATCATTAGCCACAAGTTTAAAAGATGGCTCACAATTTTTCAATTCAGGAGAAGTATAATCAGCCAGTTTCTAAATTCTATCTAAGTATAAATTGGACATTTTGAGATGCATAATGAAGATTTCAAGTGATCTGAACAACGCAGAGTAGATTAGTGTTATAGTGAAAACATATCTCAAATCATAGCAATTAAAGCCACTTTTAGAGGTTCTCTTGTGTGTTCCCTTAATCCAGTTCAAGTCCTAAAACTAGATTATTATAGAAAAAATTCATTATACTTTGAAATTTAGAGAAAGGAGATTCATAAAATATGGTTCTGATGAGTTTAATACCATTACATTCATGGAACTCATTCCTATCATTTGCATTTAACATTTTTAATGCCTATCTCTATTGATAATGCTTCCAAGGTGGTGCAGTGGCAAAGAATCTGTCTGCCAATGCAGAGGACACAAGAGACATTGGTTCGATCCCTAGGTCAGGAAGGGAAGATCCCTTGGAGTAGAAAATGGCAGTCCACTCCAGTATCTTGCTTGGAAAACTCTATGGACAGAGGGTCCAGGTGGCCTACATTCCATGGGGGTCACAAAGAATTGTACACATCCTAGTGCACATATACACACACACACACACACACACACACATTATTGATAATGCAGTTATATATGCAATGAAAATCCTTGTTTCATATTTCCCATGAATACATTTGTAAAAGTTAGATATAAACATAATACATAGAACCTCCACTTTGATATTATGTCAGTTAAATGATACACAAAATGTGTTATCTAAAATCATATACTTTAAACCTACTCTTGCCTAGATTTCTATAATATGTTGGAGAAGATGCTGCTGGTTGAAAACTAATAACTGTTGCAGTCCTTCCTTATGAACAACAAATAGCATAAATTGACCTTGGAGGAGGGCATGGCAACCCACTCCAATATTTTTGCCTGGAGAATCCCAGGGCTATGGTCCATAGGGATGCAAAGAGTCAGACATGACTGAGGTGACTTATCATGCACGCAGCATAAATTGATGAAACATATGTGCAAGCAAACATAGAATAATTTGCAATTTTTCCACTTCAATTATGATTTTTTTTAATTCTTTGTGCTAATGACTGGTCTACTACTACTACTACTACTACTACTACTAAGTCACTTTAGTCATATCCAACTCTGTGCGACCCCATAGACGGCAGCCCACCAGGCTCTGCTGTCCCTGGGATTCTCCAGGCAAGAACACTGGAGTGGGTTGCCATTTCCCTCTCCAATGCATGAAAGTGAAAAGTGAAAGTGAAGTCACTCAATTGTGCCCAGCTCTTAGTGACCCCATGGACTGCAGCCTACCAGGCTCCTCTGTCCATGGGATTTTCCAGGCAAAAGTCCTGGAGTGGGGTGCCATTGCCTTCTCCAATGACTGGTCTAGCAATGAATTATTTTCTTCTCCTACTCCTTTCCTTTCCATGTTGGGGGTTCTCTCTAGCCAGGATAGGTTCTATGATAACTAGGCAATGGCACCCCACTCCAATACTCTTGCCTGGAAAATCCCATGGATGGAAGAGCCTGGTAGGCTGCAGTCCATGGGGTCTCTAAGAGTCGGACACGACTGAGCGACTTCACTTTCACTTTTCACTTTCCTGCATTGGAGAAGGAAATGGCAACCCACTCCAGTGTTCTTGCCTGGAGAATCCCAGGGACGGGGGAGCCTGGTGGGCTGCCGTCTATGAGGTTGCATGGAGTCGGACATGACTGAAGCAACTTAGCAGCAGCAGCAGCTATGATAACTATCACATAATCACAGAGTGAAAGGCTTACAAAAAAGGTTACTTTCCCAAGGATAGCAGAGAAGGAGAAATGAAGGCCTACATCCAAGAACAGCAACCACAAACCCTTAGATTACTAACTACTCAGGAAATAACAAAATCTCGAACTCTTGACTGTTCTTTAAAGATTCAGTAAATTTTTCTTATCTTAGTGGTCAGATAAAGTTGTGAGAGCTGGACTGTAAAGGAGGAAGAGCAGCAAAGAATTGATGTCTTTGAACTGTTGTGCTGGAGAAGACTCCTGAGCATCCCTTGGACAGCAAGGAGATCAAACTAGTCAATCTTAAAGGAAATCAACCCTGAATACTAATTTGAAGGACTCATGCTGAAGCTGAAACTCCAGTATTTTGGTCATCTGATGTGAACAGCTGACTCATTGGAAAAGTCCCTGATGCTGGGAAAGATTGAGGGCAGAATGAGAAGAGTGTAGCAGATACTGAGATGGCTGGATGGCATCACTGATGCTGTGGACATAAACTTAGGCAAACTTCAGGAGATGGTGAGGGACAGGGAGTTCTGGTGTGCTACAGTCTGTGGGGTTGCAAAGATCAGACGTGACTGAGCAACTGAACAATGAAATTTTCTTAGGATTTGAGCTAATGTTAGTCAGTTTCTGTTACTGCAGACAAAAATATTCCTTTCTCATACAGCTTTTGTTTGTCTTTATTTTTTATTTCTCTTGTAACATAATCTGCTTAATTTTGAGTTGCAAAAAAAGTAATGCCCTTTTTTATTTTCCTCAGTCATTCTTAATATACATGTTTTATTAAAAGTAGAGAGAAGTGATTTAGAAAGGAAATCAAATAGTATTTATGTTAAATATTTTATTATATGCCTTTTTTTTTCGTTCCAAGGCACAAACATACACACACGTATGTTATTCAGTTGCTTAGTTGTGTCAGACTCCATGCAATCTCATGCACAGCAGCACACCAGGCTTCCCTGTTCTTCACTAGGTCCTGGAGCTTGCTCAGACTTCATTGAGTCAGTGATGCCACCCAACCATCTCACCCTGTTTCAACCCCTTCTCCTTCTACCCTCAATCTTTCCCAGCATCAGTGTCTTTTCCAATGAGTCGGCCCTTCACATCAGGTTACCAAGGTTCTGAAGCTTCAGCTTCAGCATCAGTCCTTCCAATGAATATTCAGGACTGATTTCCTTGACTGGCTTGATCTCCTTACTGTCCAAGGGACTCTCAAGAGTCTTTTTCAATTCCACAGTTTGAAAGCATCAATTCTTCGTCATTCAGCCTTTTTTATGGTTCAATTCTCACATCCTTATATGAATACTAGAAAGACCATAGTTTGACTATATGGACCTTTGTTGGCAAAGTGATCTCTCTGCTTTTTAATATGCTGTCTAGGTTTGTCAGTTTTTCTTCCAAGGAGCAAACATCTTTTAATTTCATGGCTTCATTCACAATCTGCAGTGATTTTGGAGCCCAAGAAAATAAAGTCTGTCATTGTTTCCATTTTTCCCCCACCTTTTGCCATGAAGTGATGGAATTGAATGTCGTGATCTTAGTTTTATGAATGTTGAGTTTAAGGAAACTAAGATCATGGCATCCAATATATACTTTTTTTCCAGAAATAAGTGTTTTTCACTGATGGCCATATGCATATGATGACTATGTGTACTACATGTAGTTTTCTTACTAATTTTTAAAATAATTTTATTTTTTAAAGCTGCTTGGGTTCACAACAAAATAGAGCACATGGTACAGAATTTTTCCATATAATCTCTCCCCTCACACATGCATAACCCCTTCAAACAATGACATCCAACACCACAGTGGTAAATTTATAAACTGATGATTACACTACAGGATTGACACATATACATTGATTTAATCTAATGTATTTTATAATCTATTAATTTTGAAAAATGTATAATGAGATGTATATGTCATTATAGTATCGATCAGACTGCTGCTGCTGCTGCTGCTGCTGCTGCTGCAAAGTCGCTGTAGTCATGTCCAACTCTGTGGGACCCCAGAGATGGCAGGCAACTAGGCTCCTCTGTCCCTGCAATTCTCCAGACAAGAATACTGGAGTGGGTTGCCATTTCCTTCTCCAATGCATGAAAGTGAAAAGTGAAAATGAAGTCGCTCAATTGTGCCCGACTCTTAGTGATCCCATGGACTGTAGCCTACCAGGCTCCTCCTTCCATGGGATTTTCAAGGCAAGAGTACTGGAGTGGGTTGCCATTGCCTTCTCCAACTTATCAGACTAGTTTGTCCTAAAAATCCTCTGTACTATGCCTATTCATCCCTTCTTCCCTTCCCTGGAACTACTGAGTTTTTGTTTTGTTTCTGTTTGTTGGTTTTATTCCTTGGAGTTTTTCATTTCCCAGAAAGTCATATATAATAGTTGGAATCGTTCAGTATGCAGCCTTTTCAGATTGCCTTCTTTCACTCAGTACTATACATTTAAGCTTCTCCTGTGTCCTCTCATGACTTGATAACTTGTTTCTTTTTAAAGCTGAACAACATACCACAGTTTATTTACTCATTCACTCACTGAAGGGCACCTTGATTGCTTTCAAGTTTTGGCAATTATGAACAAAGTTGTTACAAACATTCTTGTACAGATTTTTGTGTGGATATAAATTTTCAGTTCATTTGGGTAATTACTAGGGTGTGTGATTGCTGGGTCATGTCCTAAGAGTAAGCTGAATTTTACAATTTTCCAGGTTGTCTTTCATAGTGTCTGTATCATTTTGTATTCACTAGTAATGAATAAATATTCCTGTTGCTCCACATCCTTGTCAGAATCTGGTGTTGTCAGTTTTGGATTCTGTACATTGTAAAAAGTGTTGTGATCTCTCATTGTTGTAATTGACAATCCTCTACTTACATATGATATGGGATATCTGATATACTTATTTCTATCTGCATATCTTCTCTGGTGATTTGTCAGGACTTTTGCTCATTTTGAATTAGTTGGTTAACTTATTACTGTTAAATTTTAAGAGTTCTTTATATATTTTAGGTAGCCGTCCTTATCAGATATATCTTTTGTAAATATTTTTCTCCAAGCCTGTTGGTTTTCTTCTCATTCTCTTGACACTGTCTTTTGAACAATAGAACTTTCTTTTTACTTCAGTAAAGTCCAGGTTATCAGTTATGTTTTTCATGGCTATGCCTTTGGTGTGTCTAAAAAGTTAGCAATAAACACAAGATTGTCTAGGTTTTATCCTAAGTCATCTTCTATAAAGTTATAGTTTTGCGCTTTGTAACAATTCATTTTGAATTAACTATTGTGGAGGATGTAATGTCTGTGTCTATCTTTTTTTTTTTTTTTTGGAGGTAAGTTGTTTTCTTTTCCCGTTTTTTTTTTTTTTTTTGTATGTAGATGTTCAGTCTAGCACCATTTAATAAAAATGTTCTTTCTTCTCTCTTGTCTTTACTTCTTTGCCAAAAATTTAGTTGGTTATAATTATATGGGTCTGTTTCTGGACTGTATTAATCTAATTTTTAATTAATTTCTATTATTTGTCTAGTACTTCCAAAATCGTGAGAGTTTTTGTTTCTTATTTTCATTTTATAAATTATAATATCACAATATAATTTGTAGGAAACATTTATTGCATCTGCTGCTAAGTCACTTCAGTCATGTCTGACTCTGTGCAACCCCATAGACATCAGCCCACCAGGCTCCCCTGTCCCTGGGATTCTCCAGGTAAGAACACTGGAGTGGGTTGCCATTTCCTTCTCCAATGCAGGAAAGTGAAAAGTGAAAGTGAAATCACTCAGTCGTGTCTGACTCTTGGTTACCCCATGGACTGCAGCCTACCAGGCTCCTCCATCCATGAGATTTTCCAGGCAAGAGTACCGGAGTGGGGTGCCATTGCCTTCTCCGAGTAAAATAAAACTTTATAGCATAAATTCCACCCATTCATTTTTATAGTTTTGTTATTTAAATATATACAAAAGTCATAGTTCTTTTACTTATTTCTATTGCTAAACAATATGTACCAACACAATACCATTAATATCATATTTTCTTGGCAAGAATAACCTACAATTAATGTATTAGTTATATTTAACTTTATTTCAAATTTATCATTTTGAATAAACTTCTAAAAAAATAAAATGTATAAAGAACTTTGTACAGAATTGTCCATATGCTCTTTTTTCCTAAAAAACAAATAAACCCCCCAACATTATGTGTTAACAATAAAAATGATGTATTTTTATTAAAACAAAAAAAGAGTTGAGGCAGATGGAATGACATTGCAAAAAAAAAACTGCTTAAGAAATGAATTTGCAGACTAATCACACTTTTTAAATTTACCTTCAAATTTTTAACTCATTGGTATATTCAGGTTTTATAAAACATAAATAAGAAAAATACATGTGTGACTTAAGTGCTTTTGCATCAGAAAATTGTAACACCTCTCTAGTAAAGGATGGCCAAATGAGTTTTTTTAAATGATGATGATGATTAATCATAATTTTATTGTTAGCTGAAATGGATTCACCAAAATTAGCTTAACCATTGACAATAAGTTTATAATGCTTTCTAAAACTCAAGTTCTTGTTGAGCAAAATGTGTTTCATTGTATCTACCACATAGGTTTGGCATAAGTAATTAATTATATAAAGTATAATGAATTGAAACATCTTTATTCTTGTACTTTTTTTCTGTTGACGGTCTTCACTATATGCTTCACTTCATCAGTTAAGATATGATTCAATGTTCTGCTATCAGTTAGAGTTATATCTATCTACTTGGATAGCTAGCTAGTTTGCTTGCTAGATTTGTGTTTATTACATGGATTTGATCTTGTAATTGCTAGAGTTAGCTAAGCATTTTGGTTAAGCAGCCTCTGGAAGTTTCTTTTATTTGTATTGGTTTTTCAGTGAAGGTCTAAGGAAAAGTGGGGAAGGGAAAATTGATGTAAGATAAGGAAGAACAAGAACCAACTGAAATCCACAGCACAAAACTATATTGGTTTTGTAGCCTCTGATCTTGACGGTGTAAGTATCCTGTGGTCAATAGGCCCTTCCTAACAGAACTAAATATGTTCACTTAGCATATATGTAGAAAGTTTCAAGGAAGAACCAGAGGAAAGCAAATACTTGTGGGTTCAGACCCTGTCTCTTGCCAGTGATATAAGCTGTTATATCTTCACTAAGATGTGAATGCTTAAAAGTTCTGCTTCACCTTTGTTCTCCAAACCAAAAACAAGAATCTCTCTTGTGGCCCATCCTAGTGAGAAACACACTAGAAAGTGAATTATCTCAGAAATGTAGCCCAACATAACCAGGTTGACACATTGAAAGCATATGAGTGCCAACTTGACACTTGCACATATCTCCTTAAAACATACTTCATTTCCAAATAGAGAAGAAAATCATGCTTCACCTAACATCATCCAACTATTCCAATTAACTGGAAACACAGTGACTCTTTCCCTAGAAAAATCTGCTAGTCTTATCTTTAGCTTTCAATGATGTTCATTGTGTCTCTAGCTGATTTACCCTCTCTTTTGATATAATGCAGTTTAAATAATGAGATATAAAGCTAATTACAATTAATACATCTTAGAGCTTCCTTAGTTGTCCAGTGGTTAAGAATCTGCCTTGTAATGCAGGGGACTTTATTTTGAGACCCAGCCGGGGAACTAAGATCCCACGTGTTTAGTAGCAACTAAGCCCCTGTGCCACCACCAGAGAGTCAATTTGCAACAACTACTGAGTCTGTTTGTTCCAGAGCCTGCGTGCCACAACTAGAGAGTTACCAGGCCACAGTGAAAGATCTCACATACAACAATGAGGACCTCACAACTAAGATCTGAGACAGTCAAAATAAATAAATAAAACAATTAACACATCTCACGTTAGATGAACAGGAGATGAGAAAGGAGAAGAAAACAAATGTTTAATGAACATATGTACAAAAATGACAAAAATGTCATATCAAAATAAGGATGAACTACTCTTAACTAGCACATTAATTTATATAGCTGGTGACATGAATATATTTCATATATATATATATATGTATTTAAAAATATATTAAGGTGTTTTTTAAAGTTATTTCCATAATGTATTTTACAGCTTTATTGAATATACTTAATAAATAAAAATGCACATATTTGATGTATACATTTTGATGTTTTTTGAACATAAATATACACCCATGATATTAACACAGTGAAGGCAGTAAATATACATAAACATTCCAAATTTTCCTTTTGAACTTATATTAAAATTGTTGAAAAGCTTTTAACCAGAATGAGACATATTTTCAGTTGTTTTAAATTTCTGGTATCACAGTGTATTTCTGTTTTTAGTACTTTATTTCAGCTCTGAATAATTTTCTAAAAAAATATTGATTTGTGACCAAATAAGCAATTACTGAAAATAGATTCTTCAACTAAATAGGAATTTATCACAATATGATACCTTATTATAAGCTTGCAGTATTTTTCTTAAAGTATCTATTTTTCATCAAAATCAATGAAAATAAATATGTATTCATGATGTATTTACTTTACTGTAAATCAAATTGCAATATAACTATTCAAATGATGCCAGCATTCTTATATTGCATTAAGAAAATGAAATCATCTAAAATAATTAATACTATGACAATAATTATCTAAATTATAAAAACCAAGTAACAATTATAAAAGGTGAAGATGACAACTGAATATTACCATATTGTTTACATCAAACCTAGGGGAAAAATATTTTTTATTTCCCCATGTCAATCACACATAATCTATGAGGGGACTCAGGTTTGATTCACACTCCACGCTCACTTTGGAAAAATTTTTGTGGAGAGAAGAAGTAAAGGACTCAGGTCTGAGTCCTGTGCATTTGTAAGGCCAAGATGACAGTACTAAGTGGGGAAAATTTCTCAAAAATACATTGGTGTGTATGAGCTGCTGATCAAACACAAAAATATATGCACACCAAATGTGCATCTAAAGTAAAGAGGTTTTCAAAATTTTATATTTTCTCTTGGATGGAAAAGCTCTATACAGTCAGCAAAAACAAGACTGGGGGCTGACTTTGGCTCAGATCATGAACTCCTTATTGCAAAATTCAGACTTAAATTGAAGAAAGTAGGGAAAACCCACTATTCCATTCAGGTATGACCTAAATCAAATCTTACAGTTATACAGTGGAAGTGAGAAATTGATTCAAGGGATTAGATCTGAAAGACAGAATGCCTGAAGAACTATGGATGAAGATGCGTGACACTGTATAGGAGGCAGTGATCAAGAGCATCCCCCAAAACACAGAAATTCAAAAAGGCAAAATGGTTGTTTAAGGAGGCCTTACAAATAGCTATGAGAAGAAGAGAAGTGAAAGGCAAAGGAGAAAAGGAAAGTATACCCATTTGAATGCAGAGTTCCAAAGAATAGCGAGGAGAGATTAAAAAAAAGCCTTCTCCAGTGATCAATGCAAATGAATAAAGGAAAACAATAGAATGGGAAAGACTAGTGATCTCTTCAAGAAAAGAGATACCAAGGGAAATTTTCATCCAAGGATTTGCACAATAAAGGACAGAAATGGTATGGGCCTAACAGAGGCAGAAGATATTAAGAGGTGGCAAGAATACACAGAAGAACTATACAAAAAAGATCTTCACGACCCAGATAATCACTATAGTGTGATCACTCACCTAGAGCCAGACATCCCGGAATGTGAAGTCAAGTGGGCCTTAGGAAGCATCACTATAAATAAAGCTAGTGGAGGTGATGGAATTACAGTTGAGCTATCTCAAATCCTAACAGATGATGCTGTGAAAGTGCTGCACTCAATAGGTCAGCAAATTTGGAAAACTCAGCAGTGGCCAGAGGACTGGAAAAGAGCCAGTTTTCATTCCAATTCCAAAGAAAGGCAATGCCAAAGAATGCTCAAACTACAGCACAATAGCACTTGTCTGAAATGCTAGCAAATTAATGCTCAAAATTTTCCAAGCCAGGCTTCAGCAGTATGTGAACCATGAACTTCCAGATGTTCAAGCTAGATTTAGAAAAGGTAGAGGAACCAGAGTTCAAATTGCCAACATCTGTTTGATCATCAAAAAAGCCTGAGAGTTCCAGAGACACATCTATTTCTACTTTATTGACTATGCCAAAGCCTTTGACCATGTGGATCACAAAAAACTGTGCAAAATTCTTGAAGAGATGAAAGTACCATTACACCTTACCTGCCTCTTGAGAAACCTGTGTGCAGGTCAGGAAGCAACAGTTAGAACTGGACATGGAACAACAGACTGGTTCCATATCAGGAAAGGAGTATGTCAAGGCTGTATAATGTCACCCTGCTTATTTAACTTATATGCAGAGTACATCATTCAAAATGCTGGGCTGGAAGAAGCACAAGCTGGATTCAAGATTGCTGGGAGAAATATCAATATCCTCAGATATGCAGATGACACCACTTTTAAGGCAGAAAGTGAAGAACTAAAGAGCTTCTTGATGAAAGTGAAAGAGGAGAGTGATAAAGTTGACTTAAAACTCAACATTCAGAAAACTAAAATCATGGCATCTGATCCCATCACTTCATGGCAAATAAATGGGGAAAGAATGGAATCAGTGAGACTTTTTTGGGGGGTGGGGGGCGCCAAATCACTGCAGTTAGTGACTGCAGGCATGAAATTAAAAGATGCTTGCTCCTTGGAAGAAAAGTTATGACCAACCTAGATAGCATATTAAAAAGTAAAAGCATTACTTTGCCAAAAAAGGTCCATCTAGTCAAAGCTACGGTTTTTCCAGTAGTCGTGTATGGATGTGAGAATTGGACTATAAAAAAAACTGAGTGCTGAAGAGTTGATGCTTTTGAACTGTGGTGTGAAGACTCTTTAGAGTCCCTTGGACTGCAAGGAGATCCAACCAGTTCATCCTATAAGAAATCAGTCCTGAGTATTCATTGGAAGGATTGATTCTGAAGCCAAATCTCCAATACTTTGGCCACCTGATGTGAAGAACTGACTCAATTAAAAAGACCCTGATGCTGGGGCAGGTAGAGGGTGAGATTTGTGGATGACGTCACTGACTCAATGGACATGAGTTTGGGTAAACTCCAGGAGCTGGTGATAGATAAGGAGCCCTGGCATGTGCAGTCCATGGGATCTCAAAGATTCAGACACAATTGAGGGACTGAACTAAACTGAACTAATGTTCTGGTTCATATTATTATTTCCCATAAAATATCTCTAATGTTATGAATTCCCTTTTCATATAACTGAAAAACATTAAAAGAATAAAATCAATAGGTGTACAATGATAGAAATCATCCAGAATACATTGAAAGAATATATTTCTAGCAGTATTACTTTCTTGTAAATTGTTCTAAACCAAACAATTCCTTTTCTGCCCATTTTTATATGTATGCACTAGTATGCTATAAGAAACAAGAGTACTTTTGAAAAAGATTTTATTTCGTTTTTGTATTATGACAAAAATCCAAGAAAACTCACACATTGCCCTCTCATGAAATTTGCTTCATAGGCAATATTTTAAGGTTTGCAACTTTTTTTTTTTTTAACATGCTTTACAGCGATCATTTAATTTGAATACGTGTATCTAATAACAGAAGACAGTATAAAGCAGATTGTATTTTTCACACTTTTGGCTACATATATGTATGAATATCTTACTTCTTCCTAAAATGAATTCAGTCCTTTGCCAATATAGTTAAAATTCTGTAGTATATTACTGCTTCATGGCAATGAAGTTCATTTCAAGATTAACTACTGTGTTTAAAACACTCAAAAAAAGTCATGAAAAATTTAATATAGCCTTAAATTTTGAACATATTTTTATAAATGTACATGGTTAAGAGAACATTGCACTTAAAAACTTGTAACACATTTCTAACTATTTTAAGGATATCAGAATGTACTTATATTGTGTGTTTTATTTTTTTTTTAAACATCAGCTGATAAAATTAGGAGTATAGTCTAACCTAAGTTCAGCTGCTGTTTTAAAGGTCTTCAAAAAGTTACCACTAATTACTTTGAAACATTGTTATAAACCTCTCTGCCACCTCTTACATGTCTCCCTATGGAGACACTGTAAGTAATGATCAGTAAGAGTAGTTTAAAAAGTGGTATCAACGATAGTGTGTAAGCCACTATAGTCATATTTGCACAGTAAAGGCACTGAAATAAGCCAGATGGTCTCCTTTCCCATCTTGCAGTTTAAACTGAGTGCATATTTACTTTTCCTTTAAATATAACCTTCATTGTTCAGGGCAAGTTTTAAACAAAAGACATTGTGTACAAATCACATATAAGTTTTCATGTCAGTGAGTGAAAAAAAAAACTCAGTATTAAAAAAAATCATAGTATTTAGATAACAAATATGGCTAGGTATTGTGTCTTTCTCAAAATTATAGATTATTTTTTAAAGTGATTGATATTGAAGTTGTGTATACCTTCTTTCATTAGCTATATCAAGAACTACTTTTGTGCAGTGTCTTTATGATTTACTTCTGAGAAATACATAGCCTCTTGGAGCCACATTTGTGAAACATGTATGAGAATCCTTGAATCACAGTGTTTCCTTGAGAATCAAATATGGTGATATCCATTGACCAAGCATATTAGATCATACCAAATTTTAAAAATAGGCAAATTAATAAAAGTAGGAAATTTAGAACCTAATATATCAACCGACAAATTGAGCTAATTGTCAGTACTCCGTACTTCCCTTGACTAAAGAATAAAGGATATGTTAGCTGTTGAATGCCAAATATTAGAAATCTTTATTGAAACTAATAGTGTTCTATCATGTACTTCTCATACCAATATCAATATAATAAATGAAATAGTTGATAATTACTAAGTCATCTCATGATGGAGACACAATGTAATGTGTCTGTTTTCTTGATTTTATAGATTACGAAGCAGGGATTGAGAAGGATTATAATTTGCCTCAAACACTAATTCTTCTACCCACTTTCATGTTTAAAGGATAATGTCAATCATTATGTATCAACACATTTTAATAAACTAAACAAATTTGACAATACATTCACAGAATGCTTAAGTTCACTGACATCTGTAATGTCTCAGGTTCCTGCAGAGGTAGAAGTTGTTCTGGGAAAAGGTTAGACCCTGTGAATCTTACTCAAAGTCATGCTCTGGAAATTATGGCGAGTGTGCCTGTCTTTATCTGTGTGTTCCCAGGAAGAGATGTATTCTCATGCATCGTGTTTATTAAAAAGGAACCCCAACTCAAGTAGCCAAGGCTGTTTATATGAAAACACTTTCAATTGTCTTTTACTCAAATGAGGTTAAGATGATGGGAGATCAAGAAGATGATAAGTGAGGCCTCTACTGAACAAAAATTAAAGTAAAAAAATCAACGAGTGAAGAAATGGGTAGTTAATATAAAACAGGATACTTAAGAGGATCTTCAGAGATATATGTACCATCTATACTGGTGGCGTTGTTCCAAAGATTATTTATAGACTCATGTCAGAAGTCTCTGCAGTCTGCTAACATTGGCATTAAGTAACTTCATTTTAATTCTATTTCATTTCAGTTAAAAAATATTTAACCCAGCCTTCTGGATTCATGCTTTTTTCCAAGGACAAACATTTTGAAGCTAGTAGAAACTACATTTCTATTTGTCATACAAGAGAAAAATGGGTTGCAGGACAGCTTGACTGGAATCAGTTGCAATCAGTTTAAAACCCATTTCGAAATATCACTCCTTCTAACAGACAACACATTTAATTATTTAATGTTATTCTTTATACATGCTGTATCTCTTAATATATTTGGTAGACCCACAAAAGAAATATATATATATATATATATATATATATATATATATATATATGGTTTTAGGTGATGCACATATCTAAGTATCAAAAATTTCTTATCTATTCTCTAAATTTCAAGAAGAACACATAGCTGTGATTTTGGATACAGGTAAGTTCCAAATAAAGTTTTAAAATGTATCATTTACTTTGAGTAAGTTCTGCACCATTTCTTAGCCTAAGTTTCATTTGTTGTAAATACCATAATATGGCCTTTATTTAAGGAGCTATTTATACTTCCTCTGGCCAGAGTGCACCAATGTGTATTTAGTTTTGATTACCATAATTTTTTCTAAGACTAGAAGTTATGTACAAGGAAGAGTGATGATGGAGGGGAATCTAGAAATTTGCCACATAATAAAGAATTGAAGTGCTTACAAAAGAGAAGAAATTTAGTGGTTTATGATGAATGAGTTCAACTAGTGAAAGCGTTTTCAAGTTATTTTCTGTTAAAAAAAATCAAGTGAAGTTTCATGATGATATAATAAGGAAGATAAAATTTATATATCTATATAATTTATTACACAGTATGCCTAATATTAAACTATTTAACACAACTTCGTCCTATGCAAAAAGGCAAACTGGTTGTCCGAGGAGGCATTACAAATGGGTGAGAAAAGAAGACAAACTAAAGGCAAAGTAGAAGAGGAAAGATGTATCCATCTGAATGCAGAATTCCAAAGAATAGTAGGAGAGATAATAAAATCTTCCTAAGTGATCAATGCAAAGAAATAGAGGAAATCAATATAATGGGAAAGACTAGAGATCACTTCTTAGGGGACTGGACTGCAAAAGTAGGAAGCCAAGATATACCTGGAGTAACAGGCAAATTTGGCCTCGGAGTACAAAATGAAGCAGAGCAAAGGCTAACAGAGTTTTGCCAAGAGAATGCACTGGTCATAGCAAACACCCTTTTCCAACAACACAAGAGAAGACCCTACACATGGACATCACCAGATATTCAATACCAAAATCAGATTGATTATATTCTTTGCAGCCAAAGATGGAGAAAAAGATGACTCCAAAGATGGACTCAGCAAAACAAGACCAGGAATGAACTGTGGCTCAGATCATGAACTCCTTATTGCAAAATTCAGGCTTAAATTGAACAAAGTAGGCAAAACCACTAAACCATTCAGGTATGACCTAAATCAAAGTCCTTATGATTATACGGTGGAAGTGAAAAATAGATTGAAGGGATTAGATCTGATAGACAGAGTGCCTGAAGAATAATGGACGATGATTCGTGACATTGTACAGGAGGCGGGGACCAAGACCCATCCCCAAATCAAAGAAATGAAAAAGGCAAAATGGTTTTCTAAGGAAGCCTTACAAATAGTTATGAAAGGAAGAAAATTGAAAGGCAAAGGAGAAAAGGAAAGATATGCCCATTTGAATGCAGATTTCCAAAGAATATTAAGGAGAGATAAGAAAGCCTTCCTCAGTAATCAAGGCAAAGAAATAGAGGAAAACAATAGAATGGGAAAGACTAGTGATCTTTTCAAGAAAATTACAGATACCAAGGAAACATTTCATGCAAAGATAGGCTCAAAAAGGACAGAAATGGTACGGACCTAACAGAAGCAGAACATATTAAGAAAAGGTGGCAAGAATACAGAGAACTATACAAAAAAGATCTTCATGACCCCAAAAATCGCAATGCTGTGGTCACTCACCTAGAGCCGGACATCCTAGAATGCGAAGTCAAGTGGGCCTTATGAAGCATTGCTGCAAACAAAGCTAGTGGAGGTGATGGAATTCCAGTTGAGTTATTTCAAATCCTAAATGATGATGCTGTGAAAGTTCTCCACTCATTATGGCAATAAATTTAGAAAACTCAGCAGTGACCACAGGGCAGGAAACGTGCAGTTTTTATTCCAATTTCAAAGAAAGGTAATGCCAAAGAGTGCTCAAACTACTGCACAATGGCACTCATCTCACATGCTAGCAAATTGATGCTCAAAATTCTCCAAGCAAGGCTTCAGCAGTCGTGAAACATGAACTTCCAGATGTTGAGGCTGGATTTAGAAAAGGCAGAGGAACTAGAGATCAAATTGCCAACATCTGTTGAATCATTGAAAAAGCACGAGAGTTCCAGAAAAACATCTACTTCTGCTTTATTGACTATGCCAAAGCCTTTGACTGTGTGTATCACAATACACTGTGGAAAATTCTTAAAAAGATGAGAATACCAGACCACCTTACCTGCCTTCTTAGAAATCTGTATGCAGGCCAAGAAGCCACAGTTAGATCTGGACATGGAACAACAGACTGGTTCCAAATAGGAAAAGGAGTGCATCAAGGCTGTATAATGTCACCCTGCTTATTTAACTTATATGCAGAATACATCATTCAAAATGCTGGGCTGGATGAAGGACAAGCTGGAATCAAGGTTCCTGGGAGAAATATCAATAACTTCACATATACAGATAACACCACCTTATGGCAGAAAGTGAAGAAGAACTAAAGAGCTTCTTGATGAATGTGAAAGAGGAGAGTGAAAATGGAGGCTTAAAACTCAACATTCAGAAAACTAAGATCATGGCATCTGGTCCCATTGCATCATGGCAAATAGATGGGGAAAGAGAGGAATCAATGACAGACTTTGTTTTTTTTAGGCTCCAAAATCACTGCAGGTGGTGACTGCAGCCATGAAATTAAAAGACACTTGCTCCCTGGAAGAAATGTTATAACCAACCAAGACAGCATATTAAAAAGAAGAGACATTGCTTTGCCAACAAAGGTTTGTCTAGTCAAAGCTATGGTTTTTCCAGTAGTCATATGCGGATGAATCAATCCTGAATATTCATTGGATAGACTGATGCTGAAGCTGAATCTCCAATACTGTGGCCACCTGATTCAAAGAACTGACTCATTGGAAAAGATCCTGATTCTGGGAAAGAGTGAAGGTAGGAGGTGAAGGGAATGACAGAGGATGAGATGATTGGATGGCATCACTGACTCAATGGACATGAGTTTGAGCAAGCTCCAGGAGTTGGTGATGGACAGAGAAGCCCCACTTGCTGCAGTCCATGGAGTCACAGAGTCAGACATGACTGAGCAACAGAACTGAAGTCCAACGCAGAGCCGGCATTTTCACAACCAATTGTTGAAAAAATAATTATAAGAGTGATTGAAACTTCCACTATGATAAGAGGAAAAAATATATCGTTTTACATAAAAAGCTTGTGAACTCAGAGGAGAAAGGTTTTTGAGCTTTTAACTATAAAATGTTTTAAAAAATGCTACAAAATTATTTTCCAGAACAGATTTCCAACCTTTGATATTTAAAGCAATCTATTCTCAGAATAATCACATGCCAATCATGAAAAAATATGAGAAGTATTAATATTCATAACTTTAAATATGAACATATAAAAAATTTATATACATATTTTCAGATTAAAGATGGGCATTTAGTTGCAGTCTAAATAAAACTATTTTTCAATGCAGGCAATTAAATATGTAAATTAAATCCCATGAATTTTATTTTTAAAACAAAACTGGAATAATGAAATATAAAATTATTCAAAAGAGACTGTTGTGGACTAAATTGTGACCTCCCTTTAGGTGAAGTTCTAAACTCTTGATGTACATTTTTATTGAAATATAGTCTTTAGAAATTATGGGTAAGTGAACTTCTAAGGTTGGAACCCTAATCTAACAGGACTGTTGACTTATAAGAAAAAGGGAGAGACATGGTGAGAAGGTGGCCATTTGCAGGCCTCAAGAGAACAAAGCCCTGCTCTGAGAAAAAGCCACCTAGTCTATGGTCTCTTGATATAGTAGCCCAAGAAGACTAATGCAAAGAACAAAGTGAATTCAATTCAACAAGTATTTATAAACTTACTGCATGCAAGACATTCTATGAAATGTTAAAACAGTTAACACACATTATTTTTCATTAAATAACTAAAAATAGAGTTTTACAATTGTACCTTATCTTACCAAAGAAAAGATCCCTCAAAAGACTATGTACATATGTACACATATGTACACAAAACATATACAAAATCTGATTTTTGTATGTATACATGCAAATGTTTGTGTGTTTGTGTGTGTTTAGGGAGAAAAGAAAGAGAGAGAGAGAGATTGGGACTGGTGAGGGAAGAAATGAACACACTTTTAGGGAATTTGATCATCATTTATTAGTATTTTAGGATAGCAATAACACATTCATGCTTTAATAAACAATACATTAAGAAAGTTAGCTAGTTCTCCTAATTTTTATAATGACACATCATAAAATTCATACCTTTTTAAACTGGAGTGTCCATGTACAAAATATCACTGTTTTCTTGCAAAAAAAAATATTATAAATAGTACTGAACTCCCAAATCATATTGGAATGAAACACAACTATACTGAAGACATTTTGTCTCAAGCAAAACACAGCAAGTTTTTTTTGTTGTTGTACTTAAACCAGCTGCTTAAGTTTGAAAGTATAGGCTTTTCCTTCTTAACCAAAGAAAACAGAGGATTGAGGCAATTTCATGGGTAATTATCATAATTCAGTGCTTCACTTTTCTACAGAGTTCTCTGTCAATTATTCTTATTTAATGGAAGTAGAGATTTTGGAAATGAACATATTTGAGTGCAAGTAATTTTTCTAAAAATTGCTGAAGAAAAGTGAACCTTGGGAAAAAAAAAAAAAAAAAGGCGTGTCAACTTCATGAGACCAGAGTATAGCAATTGCCTTTTCTGAGGTAATAGCAATGTTATCATTCAAGCAGGGCTATAACTCCTAATTTTATTCTCCGAGTCGCTTCATTCTATAAGGATACCTTCATTCTATAAGGATACTCAGAGATAAGTATGTTATGTGAGAATTTACACAGGGTAAGATAATGTTTATAAATATATTTGTTTTTTCAGTAAATTTGTGAAATATGATCACATGATAGATCATGATGATGCACTGATTGAAATGCAGAAGTGTTTGATCTCTTTGACTACAGAAGTGAGGGAAAAAGCAGTAATCAAAGTATGTATGTGATGTGTTTAAATACAATCATAAAATGGCAAATGATTGATCCTATTGTAAACTGATAATGATATTGAAAGGCCGTTGCTGAACCACAAAATATGCCAGGATATTTGGCCACCAGAGGAGAAGAATTCAATCCGGGGCCAGAGACAAGGCTTGATTGCTCACAGCTTTTGTGTAATAAAGTTTTATTAAATTATAAGAGAGATAGAGAAAGCCTTGGAAATGAACAGAGATCATTCTGTCATTTTTGAGATTGCATCCAAGTACTGCATTTTGGACTCTTTTATTGACCATGATGGCTACTCCATTTCTTCTAAGGGATTTCTGCCCACAATAGTAGATATAATGGTCATCTGAGTTAAATTTACCCATTCCAGTCTATTTTAGTTCACGGATTCCTAGAATGTCGATGTTCACTCTTGCCATCTTCTGTTTGACCACTTCCATTTTGCCTTGATTCATGGACCTGACATTCCAGGATCCTATGCAATATTGCTCTTTACAGCATCAGACCTTGCTTCTATCACCAGTCACATCCACAGCTGGGTATTGTTTTTGCTTTGGCTCCATCCCTTCTTTCTGGAGTAAAGACTCCACTGATCTCCAGTAGCATATTGGGCACCTACTGACCTGGAGAATTCCTCTTTCAGTATCCTATCATTTGGCTTTTCATACTGTTCATGGGGTTTTCATGGCAAGAATACTGAAGTGGTTTGCCATTCCCTTCTCCAGTGGACCACATTCTGTCAGACCTCTCCACCATGACCTGCCCATCTTGGGTTGCCCCGTGGGCATGGCTTAGTTTCATTGAGTTAGACCAGGCTGTGATCCATGTGATTAGATTGACTAGTTTTCTTTGATTATGGTTTCAGTGTGTCTGCCCTCTGATGCCCTCTCGCAACACTTATCGTCTTACTTGGGTTTCTCTTACCTTGGACGAGGGGTATCTCCTCACCGCCACCCCTCCTGACCTTGAACGTGCAGTGGCTCCTCTCGGCCCTCCTGCACCGGCACAGCCACTGCTCCTCGGACATGGGGTAGCTCCTCTCAGCCATGCTTCTGCAAGGTTTGTCACAGCCAGGAAGCTTCTGCTTCACGGTCCATCACAGCAGATATAATCCTTAGTACAGAGTTTAAACTGACTTGTTTGTTGTATAATCATCAGTTCCAGGCTTAAAGATAAAAACGTTTTATGTGACTAAGACTAAGGAATGTAGAAGGGGGGGAAAAATTGTCCTTTCCTCCTCCTTGAGAATTCCAGACCCCTCTCCCCTTGGGGACCCACGGACTTCTTATTGACCTGCCTAGGAATTGACTCTCTCACTGTGATAAAGGCTATCATAAATAGGTATGAAAAATCATACTTTAAGTCACATGAAATGATCTGAAAGGAAATGAATGGGAAAGCATATCCAAAGAGTTGATTTTTAAGGTAAAATCTGAATGAAAAGTGGAGGCAGCTGTGTGAAAATATGGAGAAATATTCCAGATATCAGAGCAGATTAACAAAATCATAAGGCACAGGAGAGTTGGAGTGGGGACTGATCCATTTCCTTCCCCGTGGACAGCCAGTTAGTAAGTAGTTTGGCTTCGAGGGCTATGTACAATCTCTGTCACATATTATTCTGTTTTCATTTAAAACACTTTTCAGATATACAAACATGTCTCAACTCATGGATTTAGCCCACAGGGTTTGCCAGCTCATGAATTGGAAGAATGTGTGTAAATGCTCAGTCATGTCCAACTCTTTGTGACCCCATGGACTTTAGCCCACCAGGCTCTTCTGTCCAAGGGATTATCCCACAAGAATAGTGGAGTGGGTTGTCATTTCCTATTTCATGGGATCTTCCCCACCTAGGGATTGAACCTGTGTCTCCTGCATTGACAGACAGATTCTTTACCACTGAGCCACCTGGGAAGCCGGAATTAGAAGAACAAATAATAGACAAATACAAATGAGGTTTAGTTAGTTAAATAGCAGAGCCAAGACTCAAGATAATCTGATTCAAAAGTGTGCTTTCAATTATTATCCTCCTGTACTTCACAACAGTAAGTATAGTTATTATTCAAATAATTAGCAGAAATATATAAATTATAAACCTTTCTTTAAAAAACCCTGAGGGAAGTTTCTCAGGGTAGAAAATATCTGTACAAAATGTTAGAAGATCATGCCTGTTGGTTTAGTCTATTTTGGCGTTAAACAAAAGACATCTCTCTCTTTTTTTCTGGTCAAGTCAGTGAAATTAATGTATACTCAAGACTTGTTCAATGGACAACATTATGCTAGGCTCCACAATATTATGCAATGATAACAATAAAGTGGAAGACAGTTTCTGTTCCAGAGTGAGAATTATGGAGTGGTTGAAAAAGAAGACCTTTTGAAGTCAGATTGCGATAAATTGAATTCCACATTGACAATTTTTTTAGTTGTGTGACTTCAAGTTTATTATTACTTTATATCTTTGGACCTGATTTCACTTTTCTATATAAAAAACTTCAAAAAAGTAATTCACAAATTCCAATTTAAAAAAAAAACAGTTATTATGAAACAGCAATATTAGTCTCTTGCATATGCTTTCCCATGTTCTTTCTAATTTGGGGGGAAAAATTTTCCTTGGCTGGAAAAAGTCAGTAATGTATACATATAGTAAATTTGCTAAGGCACACATATTTTTGAACTATAATGCTTAGATGTAGAAATATAACTAAGGACCAATTAAAAGTAAGCAAAGTACAGAAATACTCATGATTCAGGAGAAGGAATAAAATAATGAAGTGCTCCAGCAGAAGAATTTTGACCCATAATATGAACAGTGACAATAATAAGTCTAAGATCTAGTATTAACTTATTATAGGCACACAATGACCTAGGTGGTTTCTCAGTTCTTGTGTCTCACAAGACCAAACTGGAGACGTTGACTGGGCCACTGTTCTTAGAGTTCAGTTCAGTTCAGTCGCTCAGTCGTGTCCAACTCTTTGCGACCCCATGAATCGCAGCACGCCAGGCCTCCCTGTCCATCACCATCTCCCGGAGTTCACTCAGACTCACGTCCATCAAGTCCGTGATGCCATCCAGCCATCTCATCCTCTGTCGTCCCCTTCTCCTCCTGCCCACAATCCTTCCCAGCATCAAGTCTTTTCCAATGAGCCAACTCTTCGCATGAGGTGCCCAAAGTACTGGAGTTTCAGCTTTAGCATCATTCCTTCCAAAGAAATCCCAGGGCTGATCTCCTTCAGAATGGACTGGTTGGATCTCCTTGCAGTCCAAGGGAATTTCAAGAGCCTTCTCCAAAACCACAGTTCAAAAGCATCAATTCATTGGTGCTCAGCCTTCTTCAAAGTCCAACTCTCACATCCATACATGACCACAGGAAAAACCATAGCCTTGACTAGACAGACCTTACCTGGCAAAGTAATGTCTCTGCTTTTGAATATGCTATCTAGGTTGGTCATAACTTTCCTTCCAAGGAGTGAGCGTCTTTTAATTTCATGGCTGCAGTCACCATCTGCAGTGATTTCAGAGCCCAGAAAAGCCTGATACTGTTTCCACTGTTTCCCCATCTATTTCCCATGAAGTGATGGGACCAGATGCCATGATCTTCGTTTGCTGAATGTTGAGCTTTAAGCCAACTTTTTCACTCTCCTCTTTCACTTTCATCAAGAGGCTTTTTAGCTCCTCTTCCCCTTCCGCCATAAGGGTGGTGTCATCTGCATATCTGAGGTTATTGATATTTCTCCTGGAAATCTTGATTCCAGCTTGTGTTTCTTCCAGTCCAGCGTTTCTCATAATGTACTCTGCATGTAAGTTAAATAAGCAGGGTGACAATATACAGCCTTGACGTACTCCTTTTCCTATTTGGAACCAGTCTGTTGGTCCATGTCCAGTTCTAACTGTTGCTTCCTGACCTGCATACAGATTTCTCAAGAGGCAGGTTAGGTGGTCTGTTATTCCCATCTCTTTCAGAATTTTCCACAGTTTATTGTGATCCACATAGTCAAAGGCTTTGGCATAGTCAATAAAGCAGAAATAGATATTTTTCTGGAACTAGGGAATAGTCTGCTTCCAAGCTCATTCAGGTTGTTGGCAGAATGTGATCCCATTCAGTTGTAGGGCTGAGGCTCCCATTTGCTAGCTGATTGTCAGCTGGAGACCATCTTCACCTTCCAGAGATCTCTGTCAGGACCTTGCATGGGTCCCTCTTTCTTAGAACCAATGACTACACCTCCAGGCCTTTTCATTTTGCAATCTCACTTCTGCCTCTTTTTTGTGCTATATCTCCTTGTCGGTTTTGTTCTGCTTAGTTCTTCTGTTTATAATGATTATTATATTGGACCCACTGGGAAAATCCAGAATAACTTCCCTATTCTACATTCCTTAATTTTAATCACATCTGCAAAGTCACTTTTGCCAAGTAAGGCAACATATTCACAGGTTCTAGAAATTAGAGCATGGGGACTTTAGGGTGAGCAATTATTCTGATACTACTATATAAGTATATCCATGTGTATATGTACATGTATATACATATCCATATTTGTGTGCATTACATGTGCTGTGTGCTAACGCTTAGTCGCACAGTTGTGTCCGACTCTTTACAACCCCATGGACTGCAGCTTGTCAGGCTCATCTGTCCATGTTGGGTTGCCATGCCCTCCTCCAGGCGATCTTCTCAACTCAGGGATTAAACCCAGGTCTCTGGCATTGTAGGTGGGTTCTTTACCATCTGAGCCACCAGGGAATCCTATCCCTAGTGAAGGTGAGTAGCCTATCACTTCTGTAGGGAATCTTCCCGATCCAGGAATCAAACAAGGGTCTCCCACATTGCAGGCAGATTCTTTACCAGCTGAGCTACCAGTATATAAAACTCCCAGATAGATAGATAGATAGATAGATAGATAGATAGATAGATAGATAAATAGATAGATAGATATAGACAGTTTCAGTGGTTTTAAACAGGATTTGGTGTAGAATTGGTGACAATTTTTAGAAAAGTACAAAATATTCTCAATTGACTTTGGTTATTCTACATTTTTAAATTTAGATTATTGAAAAGTAAAAGAAAATTACTGAAGAAGCAAATTTCCATAATGGTTTACAATGAGACTTGAAAGTAGCAAGCGTATCTTACTGAAAGAGAAACAATTATCAAAAGCTACATCCATGAACTTCAGACTGTATAAACTTTAATTCAGAATTGAAATTTGAATGATATTTTAATTAATTTTGATTGAAGTGATAATCAGGGAAGGTAGACTGTGGATTATGTATAATAGTGTGACGTGCCAGAACATACCTCTGAATGTAGGATTTATATGTGCACTATTCTTAAAATACTTTTTATTCAAAAGTTTTCCCTCAACATAGTTAGAAGAAACTTCTACAGAGGTATTATAGGGGAAACAGCTTGCTGCTTCCATAAGTTTGGTTACTAATGAGTGTGCTTCCCAGATTTGGGGGTTTCAACTAGATGTTGTTGTCAGAACTATATTTGTTTATAAGACTTTCATGATAAGATGCATGTTCACTAAGAATGATACATAAACCAAACTGATATTTCATCAATCTAGAAAATGTGAAATTAATATCTTATTTTTAAAAAATATTATTGTCTGTGTTTTCAATCCAGGACTGTGTTAACTGATACAAGCATATACCAGAAACACTTAAAATAATGAAAGTACACCAGAATAACAATATCTACTTCTCTATTAAAATATATGCATAGCCTCTCTTTCAGGGATAGAAATTTATAAACAGTATAATTATTTTTCTAACTGTCCTACTCTCCATGAAGGGAAGATAAGTACCATAAGATAAAACCATTCCCTACAGTGACTACAGATATTAATGGACAAAAGCATGTCTAGAGCTCATTTGAATTTGAATTAACTGTTAAATGACTAGTAGGAATGAGTTTTTACCTGGAGAAAGTGATTTTTAGTTTGATGTTAGATATTTCATTGAAGAAGAGCTTGAATAGGGAAGATTTGAAGAACACAAATAGAGGTCATGTTGCTTATTTTTGTATTTTGCCTTATTTGTCTCTTTTCCTTTTTTCCTTCTCTTTGGCTACTTCTGACAAAGGACACAGTTCTTTGGAGACAGCAGTGAGGAAGAAAACTAATAGAAATGGTGTTTGCTGTTCTTTCTTTTTTTTTTTTTTTGATTATATATTTGAGGGAGAAATGCAGAGACACACATTAATGAAACTGTGTCTTTACATGATTGTGTCAGTATCAATAATTGCGCTTACTTATGAAAATGAAAATGAGAAAGTGAAAGTGTTAGTGGCTAAACCATGTCTGATGCTTTTCAACCCCATGGAATGTAGCCCACCAAGGCTCCTCTGTCCATGGAATTCTCTGGGCAAGAATACTGGAGTGGGTTGCTATGCCCTTCTCCATTTCGCTCACTTATACATAATCTAATTTAAAATTTTCATGCAAATAATACTGGATAGTTCAGTGTATTGAGATTTCATTATTCTCAGATTTTCAATGATGGTTTTGTTCAAATTTTCATTTTGACTTGAAATACTCACTTAAATTTGAAATGTAGATATAAAACCTATGATATACAAAAAAAAGAAAAAGAAAAAAGCTGAAAGAAAAAGCTCCTACCAAAAAGATAATGTATCAAACAATAACAATTAAGAAAATATACCTCAGAAGTAGAGAAATAGAATGAAAACATTTAACTTGGCTAGTAAAATATATAGTTATTAGGAAAAGTTATTAAATCAGACTTTTTTGTATACACATTTATGTATAGACATAAAACACATTTATGTCTGTGTGTGTGTGTGTTCATTTGTCTGGAGTGATATAGGGCTTGATCCTTGAAGCTCATAATCTTCCTATTTACCATTCCTTTATGAGACAGTGATTGTTGTACTTGCACATTTATATTTGAACCAGAAACATGAGTATCCAAAAATGCCCATAAAATCAACTAAATTACAAACATATTTTTCCCTTGCCTGCTTGAGTTACTCAAAGTGTCTAAGAAATGGCCATAGTTTTAAGATTAGTAGCCAGGACATGGAAACAACCTAGATGTCCATCAGCAGATGAATGGATAAGAAAGCTGTGGTACATATACACAATGGAGTATTACTCAGCCGTTAAAAAGAATTCATTTGAATCAGTTCTGATGAGATGGATGAAAATGGAGCCGATTATACAGAGTGAAGTAAGCCAGAAAGAAAAACACCAATACAGTATACTAACACATATATATGGAATTTAGGAAGATGGCAATGACGACCCTGTATGCAAGACAGGGAAAGAGACACAGATGTGTATAACGGACTTTTGGACTCAGAGGGAGAGGGAGAGGGTGGGATGATTTGGGAGAATGACATTCTAACATGTATACTATCATGTGAATTGAATCGCCAGTCTATGTCTGACGCAGGATGCAGCATGCTTGGGGCTGGTGCATGGGGATGACCCAGAAAGATGTTATGGGGAGGGAGGTGGGAGGGGGGTTCATGTTTGGGAATGCATGTAAGAATTAAAGATTTTAAAATTTAAAAAATAAAAAACTAAAATTAAAAAAAAAAGAAAAAAAAAGAAAAAAAAAAGATTAGTGAGATTCCTACTGTATGTCTAATCTAGGAACAAAGATCCCTAGTCCTTCAAAGTCTAAAGTTGCAGAAAGAAAAAGCATGTATTTACCAAGCAGACAACCAGGAGTAACTGTGAACAGAGTCACTCCTGTTTCCACTCCTTGCTTTCTGCACCTTGGTATTTTACCTTCTCAGGATGTGGCTCTTCTACTGCTTCATAAGGCTACGACTTCTGGATGGTGAACTATGTAACAAATCATAAAGTCATTCTCCCTCTTCTACGTATAGCTTGCCATAAGGAGGATTCCTTGTCATGAGAAAATTAAATGAAGGATTCAATGTTTGTGGGTCAATATAATTTGAACCCTCAGAGATAGCATTATTGGCTGAGGCTTAAATGGCAAACCCACATTCAGAAAATGTATCACTTCCAATCAGGATAAAACATTGCCTGTTGTGAAAATGGAATGGCCAAAATGTAAACAACTTGCCACTAACTGGCATAGGTGGTTTCTTCCATGATTGGTACTATAGTGGGAGCTTCCTATTTCTCCTTCAAGCATATTTTAAGAGTTAATAGCATGTTAGATAAGCTGTGTTGAGTGGAAAGTTGTGCTCTTGGGCTCTTGCTTTGCTCTTTTTTCTGCCACTATAGCAAAAGAACTGGAATGTTTAAGGATAAGCATTGACTGACAGCTTCTAGCTAAATTGGCCTTTCGGTTTGCTCATTAATGTTTTTCCTGCAGTAGGTTTGCTGGCAGGAATTAACATATGAAGTCTTCACCATTTATGCCTACTCTCTTAAAGTCATCCATATTTCTCTACCAGATAACTCCTTGTAATAGATTTCCCAAATATATTCAAGTCCCTTAAAAAATGAACAAAATCATTTATTACTGTTGATGATTCCAGGTATTTCTTTAACCCGAGAACATTTCTTTCTGCACATAAAATTAAATAACTAGTATATTGCTTGAAAGTTTGTCTCTTGGGAGAATTTATCTTCATCCATGTCTTTTATCATCATCAGCCCAAATGAAGGCATAGTGCACCCACCAGTCATTTCAACTCAAACCAACATACTTGGTGAAACATCTGTGATCGAAGCTCCATTTTCCCCTCTTTAACTAGCTGTTCAATTAAAATACCTCAATACTGCAATTTCTGTGAGGAGAGAATGACATAATTATAGAAGAGGTGATAAAATGGAGTTCTGGGCCATGTGTTCAAGTAGCTAGCTTGTGTCCTCTACTACTTCTCAAACACAATCACAGATATAACACTTTTAAGATAGATAGTATGGCTGCTGTTCACAACTAACGTTATGATTATTGGTCAAAACTAACTTATGAAGGGTAAATCAGGTTTCACATTCACTTGATGTCTTAAGATCAATCACTCTAGCTCTTCCAGGGCATAGTCATATGCCAGGAACTGTATTTTCAAATAGATTATAACCTTTAAGTATATATGGCACGGTGCATATCCGTCCTTATTCTGGAGACAATAAATTACATTATCTTATACTCCTAGATACTTCTAATACTCAAGTGGTCTACTGAGTCACATGATAAAATCCAGCAAGATTGCTTTTCTCCCACATTGTACTCATTTCAGCATTCATTATTGCTTTGGGACCAATTCAGAGGCAAAAACCTTACCCCTTATTCAAAAAATGGATTAGAACTGTACACTCACTGCCCCGTGGAAAAAATGCTACATCTAAAATGTGAAAAGAGGTTTACCAAAGGTTGTTCTTTTTTAGTGGTAGAGTAGGAGAGGTGTAAATAACTAAGCCGTGCCCGTCGGGCCACTCAAGGCTGGTGGGTCATGGTGGAGAGGTCTGACAGAATGTGGTGCACTGGAGAAAGGAATGGCAAACACTTCAGTATTCTTGCCTAGAGAACCCTATGAACAGTATGAAAAGCCAAAATGATAGGATACTGAAAGAGGAACTTCTCAGGTCAGTAGGTGCCCAATATGCTAATGGAGGTCAGTGGAGAAATAACTCCAGAAAGATTGAAGGGATGGAGCCAAAGAAAAACAATACCCAGCTGTGGATATGACTGGTGATAGAAACAAGGTCCAATGCTATAAAGAGCAATATTCCATAGGAACCTGGAATGTCAGGTCCAGGAATCAAGCCAAATTAGAAGTGGTCAAACAAGAGATGGCAAGAGTGAACGTTGACATTCTAGGAATCAGCAAACTAAAATGGACTGGAATAGGTGAAGAATTGAACTCAGATGACCATTATATCTACTATGGCGGGCAGGAATCCCTCAGAAGAAATGGAGTAGCCATCATGGTCAACAAAAGAGTTTGAAATACAATACTTGGATGCAATCTCAAAAATGACAGAATGATCTCTGTTCATTTCCAAGGCAAACCATTCAATATCACAGTAATCCAAGTCTATGCCCCAACCAGTAATGCTGAAGAGGCTGAAGTTGAATGGTTCTATGAAGACCTACAAGACCTTTTAGAACTAACACCCCAAAAAGGTGTCCTTTTCCTTATAGGGGACTGGAATGCAAAAGTAGGAAGTCAAGAAACACCTGGAATAACAGGCAAATTTGGCCTTGGAATATGGAATGAAGCAGGGCAAATGTTAATAGAGTTTTGCCAAGAAAATGCATTGGTCATAGCAAACACCCTCTTCCAACAACACGAGAGAAGACTCTACACATGGACACCACCAGATGGTCAACACTGAAATCAGATTGATTATGTTCTATGCAGCCAAAGATGGAGAAGCTCTATACAGTCAACAAAAACAAGACTAGAAACTGACTGTGGCTCAGATCATGAACTCCTTATTGCAAAATTCAGACTTAAATTGAAGAAAGTAGGGAAAACCACTAGACCATTCAGGTATGATGTAAATCAAATCACTTATGATTATACAGTGGAAGAGAGAAATAGATTTAAGGGCCTAGATCTGATATATAGAGTGCCTGATGAACTATGGATTGAGGTTCGTGACACTGTACAAAAGACAAGGATCAAGAACATCCCCATGGAAAAGAAATGAAACAAAGTAAAATGGCTGTCTGGGGAGGCCTTACAAATAGCTATGAAAAGAAGAGAAGTGAAAAGCAAAGGAGAAAAGGAAAGATATAAGCATCTGAATGCAGAGTTCCAAAGAATAGCAAGAAGAGATAACAAAGACTTTCTCACCATCAATGCAAAGAAATACAGGAAAAGAACAGAATGGGAAAGACTAGAGATCTCGTCAAGAAAATTAGAGATACCAAGGGAACATTTCATGCTTAGATGGGCTTGATAAAGGACAGAAATGGTATGTACCTAACAGAAGCAGAAGATATTAAGAAGAGATGGCAAGAATACATAGAAGAACTGTACAAAAAAGATCTTCAAGACCAAGATAATCACGATGGTGTAATCACTCACCTAGAGCCAGACATCCTGGAATGTGAAGTCAAGTGGGCTTTAGAAAGCATTTTCAACAACACTAGCTTTACAAACAAAGCTAGTGAAGGTTATGGAATTCCAGTTGAGCTAATTCAAATCCTGAAAGATGATGCTGTAAAAATGCTGCACTCAAGGTGCCAGCAAATTTGGAAAACTCAGCAGTGGCCACAGGACTGGAAAAGGTCAGTTTTCATTGCAATCCCAAAGAAAGGCAGTGCCAAAGAATGCACAAACTACTGCACAATTGCACTCATCTCACACCCTAGTAAACTAATGCTCAAAATTCTCCAAGCCAGGCTTCAGCAATATGTGAACTGTGAACTTCCAGATGTTCAAGCTGGTTTTAGAAAAGGCAGAGGAACCAAAGATCAAATTGCCAACATCTACTGGATTATGGAAAAAGCAACAGAGTTCCAGAAAAACATCTATTTCTGCTTTATTGACTATGCCAAAGCCTTTTACTGTGTGGATAACAATAAGCAGTGGAAAATTCTGAGAGAGAATAGCATACCAGACCATGTGACCTGCCTTTTGAGAAACGTATATGCAGGTCAGGAAGCAACAGTTAGAATTGGACATGGAACAGCAGACTGTTTCTGAATAGGAAAAGGAGTATGTCAAGGCTGCTTATATAGTGTCACCCTGCTTATTTAACTTGTATGCAAAGTACATCATGAGAAACGCTGGGCTGGAAAGAGTATAAGCTGGAATCAAGATTGCCAGGAGAAATATCAATAACCTCAGATATGTTGAAGACACCACCCTTATGGCAGAAAGTGAAGAGGAACTAAAAAGCCTATTGATGAAAGGGAAAGAGGAGAGTGAAAAAGTTGGCTTAAAGCTCAACATTCAGAAAACAAAGATCATGGTATCCGGTCCCATCACTTCCTGGGAAATAGGTGGGGAAACAGTAGAAACAGTGTCAGGCTTTACTTTTTTGGGCTCCAAAATCACTGTAGATGGTGACTGCAGCCATGAAAGTAAAAGACACTTACTCCTTGGAAGGAAAGTTATGGCCAACTCAGACAATATATTCAAAAGCAGAGACATTACTTTGCTGATTAAGGTCCATCTAGTCAAGGCTGTGGTTTTTCCAGTGGTCATGTATGGATGTGAGAATTGGGCTTTAAAGAAGGCTGAGCACCGAAGAATTGATGCTTTTGAACTGTGGTGCTGGAGAAGACTCTTGAGAGTCCTTGGACTGCAAGGAGATCCAACCAGTCCATTCTGATGGAGATCAGCCCTGGAATTCTTTTGGAAGGAATGATGCTAAAGCTGAAACTCCAGTACTTTGGCCACCTCATGCGAAGAGTTGACTGATTGGAAAAGACTCTGATGATGGGAGGGATTGGAGGCAGGAGGAGAAGGGAATGACAGAGGATGAGATGGCTGGATGGCATCACTGACTCGATGGACGTGAGTCTGAGTGAACTCCAGGAGTTGGTGATGGACAGGAGGCCAGGCTTGCTGTGATTCAAGGGGTCTCAAAGAGTCAGACACAACTGAGTGACTGAACTAAACTGAACTGAAGGAATCCAGAACACTTGCTCTTATTCATAACTGAATATAATTTAATCAATATCACAACTATAGTGAATCATTATGGCATTCTCAGACGCTTTCTGTGGACTGTACAGTTTCAGAGTGTAGAATTAAAGATAGATGTGGTAAGACTGTGAATGTATACTGATAGTCATATCATGTGAATTAAAATTGTATGTCTTCTTTAGCGATGGGCATCAAAAGCAATATCAATAAAACATATTTGCCAGACCAAAAACTAACTACCAAGGCTGTGCTACTTTATGTCAAATGTACTGCAACCAGTAAAAGTGTTGCATTTGTGACTCAAACTTAGTTCTGCTAACCTATTATCCTCTGTCATGTTTTGCCTAGTTTTTTCTAAAGATTTTATGTTGATATATGATGTAATAATGGAGGATATCATCTCTATATTACTTAAGTTTTTGAGAGAGGCGCTAACCTGGCCTATTGTTTTAATTGACTATCTTGGCTGGGGATCACCATAATGATTTTATTCTATAGATTAAAGATTCAACTTCTAAATATGCTAAATTAAACTGTATATTTAGTAATGGGGAAGTGATCAGTAGTTTGGACAGTAGAATCAGTGAATTTACTATGAAACTGAGCAGGTCAGCACTCAACTTTTATATCTAATCACTATTTACTATTCACTTTAACCAATGCTTTTGACCTTTGGGCATTAATGCTAGCATGGGCACTGACTAATACTTCTAGAAATATGGGTTATTTCCCTTTTACTGCTGTATGTTTACCTATGTAAATGACTGCAGATCTTTGGGAAAGAGCAAAATAACTACCACCAAATCCATTTACTCTGTGGGTGCATAGTCCTTCTTCATGGAGACCATCTCTTGCTTCAGTCAAAGGGTGCTGATGCTGAGTACTAATTTAATTCATGAAACAGATGGGTGAATCACACCTTTCCATTGGATTAATGGACCTTAGCCTTTTGTTCATACATTGTAGATCTCTTTTATTTATATATATTAAGCAATTCCTTTGTCAGCTGCCCATCTATTTTGTCTCTTGAAAGTTTACTGACAGTTTTATAACTCAGGAAGTTGTTTCTCAAGGATCTGAAAGCTTTCCCTTTGCAGGGCAATCATCAAGAAAGATAGAATTCCCATCTTCCAAACTCTATGAGAGGCTAAGAGACTAAGATCAACAAATACAAAAGGCTTAATCATCTTGACCAATCCCCGCTATAAACCATTGTGTCCTCTAGTACTTCTTTATTAGCTCCCCCCAGCACTCACTAATTTTTGTCATAGTCTTGAATGAAATTTACTTGCCTGTTTATCTCTTCCCAGTGCAGATTTTCTTTGGAAATATCCAGTATTAAATTAAGTTTAAGTACTTATATCATTGGGGAAAATTTTCTAGGAAGAGGGGATTACCCATTTTTAAATGTTGGTTAAATTCAGTTGTAGAAAACATTTGTGATATATTTGCTTTTATTGTATATATAAGATGGAAGCTTTGATTCCTAGTTTTACTTCATTAATGGATATTCTTCAATTCAATACTCAAACTGCAACTAATTGCTTGGATACCTAGGCATGCACTGTGTGAAAACCTTGATTAAAATGGATAGTAAGAAAGTGGACAATAAATGAATTTTGTACACAAATAAGTTATTAAGAGTTCTGAATGCTATATAATTTTGTTATAAAATTTAGATATTATATCATTCAGTATTATATAAAAGAAAAATGTGAAACAATGTTTTCATTATTGTACAGTATTTATGTAATTTGAGTACTTGTTTAATCCTATGAGTTTGATTAAAAAATATAATAGGAAATTGTATAAGACATGATTTTGTTCAAAATGTTTGCTCTATTTTTGTAGCTTCTGGAATATTATTCAATTGACTTTTAAAAAATGTCTTAAAGTATAACTTCTCTGATTGATCCTAAATGAAATATATATTTGAAATAGAGTTGAAAAGACAGTCTTTGAAAAGTTAGTGTTAAATATTTCTCTTTCTTTACTTATCTTCCTGGGTTTCCATGATGGCTCAGTGGTAAAGAATCCACCTGCCAATGCAGGAGATGCAGGTTCAGTCCCTGGGTTGAGAAGATCCCCTGGAGAAGGAAACAGTCAACTACTCCAGTATTCTTGCCTGGGAAATTCCATGAACAGAGAAACCAGTGGGCTATACCCCATGGGGTTGTAAAACAGTGAACACAGCTTAGTGGCTAAACAACAGATACAACTGATCTTCCTGACAATGCTGATTTCAGTAAAAGTGTGGATTTTACTATTAAATTAATTTGAGTTATATGAAAAAAATAGGTATGAGTGTGTTTATAACGCAAATTTTTTTGACACAAAAGTTATTCCTTCTAACATGTCATATTTAAAGAGAGTGATCTTTGATGTGAACAATTACAAATTGATTTATGAACTTACTATAAAATATATCCTTACAGTTCTCTTTCAACAAGTCCTATTCAGGTGTGGATTTCAGCTGAGGTCAATCAAGAGCCTCGTGTCTCTTCCACTGGTTCATTAAATATGCCATTTGTGGTCTAAGAATAGCCTATAAAAGAGACAAAAGAAGAATAAAACTACTAAGTTTCTCCATTATCTTGTTCACCAAGATATAGGAAAAGAAGTATTCATTTAAAATGAGTAAATTCTATTACCTGTAACTGAATGGGTGCTCAAGATACAAGATGATCCTATCCCTAATACAAAAGAGTGGATGCAGTAACTTATCCAATGGTCTTACAAAGACTCATGCATGGTTTATATATACTGTTCTTTCAACACCGCTATATTGCTAGTACCATTATTTACCTAATTAGCAGATTACCAAAGAAGATATAAGCACTTTGTCTTTTGGTTATGTCGTATGTAGATGACACACTTTTAAAAGTCATTCAAAAATTAACTTTGCATTGTAGACATCATTCATTAATTCCACATACTTGTACCTGCAGTAAAAACACAGTATTTAACAAATGACTACTCTGAATTCAGCTTATGTAACATATTAGAAAAACTGAGGTAGCACTACTTACTTTCAAGGAATTTAAATTAATGAGCATATATTTAGGAGAAAAAAATAAATATATATAAATCAATATTTAAAAGACATTTACTGTAGAAAAAGACTGAAGCATCCCTAGGACTCTAGTGAAATGATCCACAGATTGCAAATATTTTAAATTTGCCTCAAATCTCCCTGTTCTTCATTCTCATTATATTCTAAAAGAAATAAACAGACAGATGGCAAATAAAAAACCAGAAAACTGCAATTCTTCAACATATCCTCTCATGGGGAAATTATTTTAGTCAGTCAGACAACAGGAAAATATGAAATATACTGCAGGTGATTTTTTTTTTTTTTTGGTCTGTGTTTCATGCTCATTTTATCTATGTTTGAGATTTGGGATTTTTGAAAAGCCGGTCATCTATTTCAGATAAATAAATATCAATTGAGTGACATGTGAATTGAGAGAAGTGATAGTTGTTGAGGGACTTAATGTGTGTGCCAGATGTGTCAAGGCATCATCTGAGTCTAAATTTGATTCTATGAAATCTACAACAATTGACATGACTTCAAATATAACATGAACCATTTCTTTAAATTATTTTCAAAATAGTTAAAATCCATGAATTACTTACAAGTGTAATAATCTAAAGAAACTGAAAACAACTCTACAGTAATGAGTAAATGTGTGTGATTGGACATTAACATTTGTTCAAGTACTTGAAATAAGCTATTTTCTATTAAACCTTAGTGCTATCTCTGCCCTTTGGAGCTATAAACTTTCCATACATATTTGCCTGAACTTAGTCTTCTGTCTCAGTCAAATTGAAAAAGTAAAAGAGAGAAAAAGAAGCAACTAAAAAGGACTTTCTGTGATGTTTCTCATTCTGACTTTAATTCTCTATAGTTCCATTACTTCAAATTGCACTGCTCTCTGGTTGTTTTGTTATTTATCTTTTAGAAACTTATTAAGGAATAATTTTGTCTATTAGCTTCTAATGCTAAATATGACTCACTATTCAGTGCTACCTTTTATTCTACACTCCCTTCCTAAACAAATAGATGAGTAATTTATAAATAGCAAATATGTTAAAGAAAATGGATGAGTAAATAAATAAAATCATTAGAAAATTTAAAATAAGCATTACAATCTAAGTTAAATTACTCCAACACTAACATTAAAAAATGCCCATGTTAATTAAAAGAAGTTTTTAAATTATAGATGAGTGGAAATCAACATATTAAGCTGACAGTAAAGCACATGTCCATCATACAGTTTCAATAATTCAGTAATCAAAGAGGTACTTTTATTTATTTTACTACTTTCACTGTTAGTGTATTAAAAAAGAATTGCAGAAATTTGACACATAACTACATGGAAAAAGCTGCCTGTTTCCTAATTACATTTTACCTCCAATTGTGTGTTATTGCCTTTTTTTTTTTTTTTTTTGCTGAAGCTAACCAGAATATATTTAATATTTTTTACATTTATATAATTTGAAAAGTACATTTTTAGCATCTATATTTCAGGTTTTTAAATTTTTAATTGCTTACTATTTAATATAATTTCTTTCCACTATAGAAATGATAAATTTCATTATAAGTGCCTCATTCAAGACCAAATTCCTTCTTGAACATGAGAGGGTATGAGGAAAAAATGGCAGAGTAGAAAGACCTCAGCTCATTTCCGGTCACAAAAACACCAAAATCACAACTCCTGTTGAGGACTATCAACAAAAAAAAACACTTGAATCTAGAAAAGAGATATTCTATTTACAAAGAAAAAGAAGATACAATGAGACAGTAAGAGGAGTTCATTTATAATATAACAAAATTTCATACCTGCTAGGTGGATGACCCACAAACTGGAAAATAATTATACCACAGTTCTCCCACACCAGTAGGAATTCTGAGCCCCACATCAAGCCCCCTTGTGTGAGTGTGTGTCATCAGGATGAGGAACCTCTAGAGCATTTGGCTTTGAAAGTCAGTAGGACTTGATCACAGGAACACCACAGGATTGAGAGAAACAGAAACTCAACTCTTGGAAGGCACACATTGTCCTGTGGTGCACTGGGATCCTAGGAAAGAGCAACTACTTCATAGGAGCTTGTGCCAGGCCAACTTGCTGGCCTTGGACAGTCTCCTCAGGAGGCAGGGTGTGGCTGTGGCTCACTGTGGAGACAAGGAAATTGGTGGCAGAGGGGTACTTGCATATACTCATTGGAGTGAACCATTCTAGAAGTCACTGTTTTGACACTGAGATCTGCCCCATCCAACAACCTGTAGGCTCCATGCTGGGGTGCCTCACCCAGCAGCAGAAAAGCTGCTTAAAGTCTTCATGAGTCCACAGGAGCTTCTAAACACACTCCCTGACATGGCCCTGCCCATCAGAGGGACAAGGCCCAACTCCACCCACCAGTGGCCAGACAATAGTCCCTTCCACCAGGAAGCCTCCCCAAACCTCCTAGACCAGTTTCAACCTACCAGGGGGCATACACAAGAAGCAAGAGGTTTTACAGTCCTGCATCCTGTGATACCACAAACACAGAAAGTTACACAAAGTGATACAGCAGAAGAATATATTCCAGATGAAAAAATACAAGAAAACCCCAGAAGAACAACTAAGTGAAGTGGAGATAGGCAATCTATCTGAAAGAGAATTCAGTGTAGTGATAATAAAGGTGACCCAAGATCTTAGAGAAAGGATGAAGGCACAGACCAAGATACAGGAAATTTTTAGAAGATGAAAAACAACAAAAATTATTCAATAATATACTAATTGAATGAACAATATACTGGAAGGAATCTGTAGAAAAATAAGATGAAAGAATGGATAACTGAGCTGTAAGACAATGGTGGAAATCACTGCAATGGAACTAAATTTAAAAAAAATAATTTAAAAAAATGAGGATAATGTAAGAATCATCTGGGATAACACTGAATACAGCAACATTTGCATTATAGGGACCTCAGAAGGAGAAGAGAGATAGAAAGGGTCTCAGACAATATTTGAAGAGATAATATAATAGTTGAAATGTATCCTAATATGGAAAAGGAAACAGTCACCCAAGTCCAGGAAGTGCAGAGAGTCCTGAACAGGATAAATACAAAAAGGAATATACTGAGAGACAGTACTGATCAAATCGAAAACAAAACAAAAATAAATAAATAAATACAAAGAGTAAATAAATCAACAAAAAGCAAGCAACAAAAAACATACTAGGAAATATTGATATAGTTATTAACTGACTTCTCAGCAGAAAATTTGCAGGCCAGAAAAGATTGGCATGATATATTTAAAGTGGTAAAAACAAAAAGCCTATAAGCAAAAATAGTCTACCCAGCAAGACTTCTGTCAGAATCAGAGGAAAAATCAAAAGCTTTACAGACAAGCCAAAGCTAAGAGAATTCAGTTTCACCAAACCAGATTTACAACTGATGCTAAAGGAACTTCTCCAGGAAAGCCCAAAACTAGAAAAAGAAAATTCTGAAGGAGAATCCTCACTGGTAAAGGCAAACATACAGTAAAGGTAGGAAGTCATTCATGCACAAATATGACATCTAAACAAGCAATTGGAGAAGAGGAGAGTACAAATGTAGAATATTCGAAGTGAATTTTAAATTGAGAGACCAGCAGCTTAAAACAAACTTGTATGTAGACTGCTATGTTAAAACCTCATGGTAACTGAAAACCAAACATCTGCAATCAGTTCAGTTCAATTCAGTTGCTCAGTCATGTCCGACTCTTTGTGACCCCATGAATCACAGCACTCCAGGCCTCCCTGTCCATCACCAACTCCTGGAGTTCACTCAGATTCACGTCCATCGAGGCACTGATGCCATCCAGCCATCTCATCCTCGATCATCCCCTTCTCCTTCTGCCCCCAATCCCTCCCACCATCACAGTCTTTTCCAATGAGTCAACACTTCGCATGAGGCGGTCAAAGTACTGGAGTTTCAGCTTCAGCATCATTCCTTCCAAAGAAATCCCAGGGCTGATCTTCAGAATGGACTGGTTGGATCTCCTTGTAGTCCAAGGGACTCTCAAGAGTCTTCTCCAACACCACAGTTCAAAAGCATCAATTCTTCGATGCTCAGCCTTCTTCACAGTCCAGCTCTCACATCCGTACATGACCACTGGAAAAACCATAGCTTTGACTAGATGGACCTTAGTTGGCAAAGTAATGTCTCTGCTTTTGAATATGCTATCTAGGTTGGTCATAACTTTCCTTCCAAGGAGTAAGCGTCTTTTAATTTCATGGCTGCAGTCACCATCTGCAGGGATTTTGGAGCCCCAAAAAATAAAGTCTGACACTGTTTCCACTGTTTCCCCATCTATTTCCCATGAAGTGATGATACAAACAAAAAAAATGAAAAAGCAATCCAAACACAACACTAATGATAGTTATCAAATCAAAAAGGAAGAGAATAAAATAAGAAGGCAAGAAAAAAGACATACAAAAACAAATATAAAACAATTAACAACATGGCTATAAGAACATATAAATCAATAATTACCTTAAATGTAAATGGTTTAAATGTTCCAACCAAAAGACATATGCTCGCTGAATGGATACAAAAATAGGACTCATATATATTTGTCTACAATAGACACACATCAGATCTAGGGACACATACTGACTGAAAGTGAATGGAAAAAGATATTTCATGCAAATGGAAATCAAAAGAAACCTAGAGTAGCATTATTCATAGCAGACAAAACAGACTGTAAAGAATGTTACAAGAGACAAAAAAGGACACTACATAATGATCAAGGGATAATCCAAAAAGAAGATATCAACCAGCATAGAAGCACTACAATATGTAAGGCAACTGTTAACAGCTATAAAAGGAGAAATCAACAGTAACACAGCATTATTATGGGACTTTAACAACCCACTTCTGCTTCATTGACTACACTAAAGCCTTTGACTATGTGGATCACAACAAACAGTGGAAAATTCTTAAAGAGATGGAAATACCAGATCACCTAGCCTGCCTCTTAAGATACTTGAATACAGGTCAAGAAGCAACAGTTAGAACCTGACATGGGACAATGGACTGGTTCCAAATTGAGAAAAGATTATGTCAAGACTGTATATTGTCACCCTGTTTGTTTAACTTATATGCAGTGTACATCATGTGAAATGCTGGGAAGGATGAAGTGCAAGCTTGAATCAAGATTGCCAGAAGAAATATCAGTAACCTCAGATCTGAAGATGACACTACTCTTATGCCAGAAAGTGAAGAAGAACTAAAGAACATCTTGATGAAAGTGAAAGAGGAGAGTGAAAAAGCTGGCTTAAAACTCCACATTCAAAAGTGAAGGCCATGGCATCCAGTCCCATCACTTCATGGCAAATAGTTGGAGAAACAATGAAAACAGTGACAGACTTTATTTTCTTGGGCTCCAAAATCACTGCAGATGGTGACTGCAGCCACTAAATTAAACTCTTCCTCCATGGAAGAAATGTTATGACAAACCTGGAGAGCATATTAAAAAGCAGAGATGTTATTTTGCCAACAAAATCCATCTAGTCAAAGCTATGTTTTTTCCAGTAGTCACGTATGGATGTGAAAGTTGGACCATAAAGAATGCTGAATGCCTTAGAGCTGTAATGGTGGGGAACATTCTTGAGAGTTCCTTGAACTTCAAGATAAAACCAGTCAATCCTAAAGAAAATAAATGCTGAATATTTGTTGGAGGGACTGATACTGAAGCTGAAACTCCAGTACTTTGGCCACCTGATGCAAAGAGTCAATTCATTAGAAAAGACTCTGATTCTAGGAAAGATTGAAGGGAGAAGGAGAAAGGGATGACAGAGAATGAGATGGTTGGATGGCATCACTGACTCAATGGACATGAGTTTGGGCTAGCTCTGGGAAATGGTGATGGACAGTGAAGCCTGGCATCCTGCAGTCCATGGGGTCACACATAGCTGGACACAACAACCACAACACCCCACTTACACTGATGTACAGATCATCAAGACAGAAAACCAATATACACAGTCCTTAAATTACTAATTAAGTCAGATGGACTTAATTATTATTGAGAGCATTCCATCTGAAAATGTGCAGAATACACAAACTTTTAGACTGCGCAAGGAACATTCTCCAGGATAGATCACATTCTGGGACACAAAGCAAGCATTGGTAAATTTGAGAAAATTGAAATCATAACAAGCATCTTTTCCAACCACATTATGATATTAGAAGTCAACTAAAAGAAAAAAAAAATGTGGAAAACACAAACATTTGAGTTTAAATAAGGTTCTACTAAACACCCAATAGAACATTGAAGAAATCTAAGAGGAAATTTAAAAAATTCCTAGAGACAAATGGGGGGGGGGGGGGAAACTCCCATAACCAATGGGATGCAGTAACAGCAGTTATAAGAGGGAATTTTGAAGCAATATAATCTTGCCTCTGCTGCTGCTACTGCTGCTAAGTCGTGTCAGTTGTGTCTGACCCTGTGTGACCCCATAGACAGCAGCCCAACAGGCTCCTCTGTTCCTGGGATTCTCCGGGCAAGAATACTGAAGTGGGTTGCCATTTCCTTCTCCAATACATGAAAGTGAAAAGTGAAAGTGAAGTCGCTCAGTCGTGTCCGACTCCTAGAGATCCCATGGACTGCAGCCTAGCAGGCTCCTCCTTCCTTTGGATTCTCCAGGCAAGAGTACTGGAGTGGGTTGCCATTGCCTTCTCTGAATCTTGCCCCAAGAAATAATAAAAAACCCAAACACCTAAAGCAGCCAGAATATGAACAAGCAACATTTAAAGTTATCTATAGGAAACAAATCATAAAAGATCAGAGCAGAAAGAAGAAATCAAAACAAAGGAAATTGTAGAAAACTTCAGTGAAACTAAAAGCTGTATTTTTTTGAAAAGAAAAAAAAATATGGTAAAAATTTAGCCATGCTCATCATAAAAAAAGAAATGGAAAAATTCTTAGAAAGGTACAATGTCCCTAAATTGAGCCAGGAGAAATAGAAAATATGAACAGACCAATCACAAACACTGAAATTGAAACTGATTTAACAAATCCCAACCAACAAATTCCACGACCAGACTGCTTCACAACAGAATCCTTTCAAATAATTAGAGGACATTTAAAAACTATTCTTCTGAAACTCTTCAAAAAAATTGCATAAGAGGGAGCCTTCCAAACTCTTTCTACAAGGCAACCATCACCCTCATACCAAAGCCAGACAAAGATATCACAAAATAGAAAATTACAGACCAATATCACTGATGAACATGGATACGAAAATCCTCAACAAAATAACAGCAAGCTGAATACACAACATATTAAAAGCATCATGCATATCATACACACACATAATGATCAAGTGAGATTTATGCCAAGGATGCAAGGTTTCTCTAATATATACAAATCAATACCACATTAATATACTGAAGAATAAAAACCATATACTAATCTCAATAGATTCCAGAAAAGCTTTTGACAAAATTTTACATCCATTTAGGATAAAACTTGTCCTGAAAGTGGGAATAGAGTGACCACACCTCAAGATAATAAAGGTAATATGTGAAAACCCACATCTAACATACTTAATGGAGAAAAGCTGAAATTACTTCTAAGATGGGGAAAGAGACAAGATTGTCCACTGTCACCACTTTTATTCAACATAGTTTTGGAAGTTCTAGCTATAGCAAGCAGAGAAGAAAAATAAATAAAAAGAATTCAAATTGTGAAAAAAAGAAAAACGATTGTTTCCAGATGACAGGTTGCTATGCATAGTAAATCCTAAAGATGCTGCCAGAAAACTACTAGATTTCATCAATGATTTTGATAAAGTTGCAGAATGCAAAATTAATACACAGAAATCCTATACATTAACAATAAAAGATCAGAAAAAGAAGTTAAGGAAACTGTTCCATATACCATTTCATTGAAAATAATAAAATAACTAGGAATAATCCTACCTGAGGAGGCAAAAGACGTACTCCACAACCTGCAAGATGCTGATAAAAGAAATTCAAGACGATAGAAACAGATCAAAAGGTATACCATATTCTTGAATTGAAAGTATCAGTATTGTCAAAATGGCTGTATTACCCAAGACAACCTACAGATTCATTAAAATTCCTATCAAATAATCAATAACATTTTTTGAAGCTCTGGAACAAATAAATTTTTAGATTTGTGTGGAAACACAGAAGTCTCTGAATAACCAAAACAATCTTGGCAAAGAAAAATGGAGCTGGAAAGATAAAGCTCCCTAACTTTGAAGTATACTATAGAGGTAGAGTCATCAAAACAATATGATTCTAGAACAAAGACAGACTTATAAGATCAGAGGAACAGAATAGAACTCTCAGATATAAACCCACATAACTCTAGTCAATTAATCTGTGACAAAGGAGGCAAGAATATACAAGGGAAAAAGACAGTCTCTTCAATAAATGATGCTAGGAAAACCAGACAGCCACATGTAAGAGAAGGAAATTAGAACATTCTCTAACACCATATACAAAAATAAACTTATATAAAATTAAAGACTTAATATAAAACCATATACCATAAAAAATTTTGAGGAAAACATAGAACACATTTTTTTTTTAATATAAATTGCAACAATGTCTTTTTGGAGTACCTCCTAGAGCAATGGAAGTAAAATAAGTAAATAAATAGGACCTAATTAAACTTAAAAGTTTTGACCCTCAAAGCAAACCATAAAATGACAAGATGACAACGTAGAATGGGAGAAAATAGTTTCAAACTGTAAAACAGACAGGGGATTAATCTCCAAAGTATACAAACAGCTCACAGAGCTCAACATTTAAAAAAAAAAAAGTAAAAATAAAAAACGTACAAATGAGCAGAATATTTGAACAGACAATTCTCCAAAGAAAACATGAAAGTGAAAGTGAAGTTGCTCAGTCGTGTCTAACTCTTTGCAACCCCATGGACTGTAGCCTGCCAGGCTCCTCTGTCCATGGGATTTTCCAGGCAATAGTACTGGAGTGTATTGCCATTTCCTTCTCCAGGGGATCTTCCCAAACCAGGGATTGAACCCAGGTCTCCCACATTGTAGACAAACACTTTACTGTCTGAGCCACCAGGGAAGTCCTAAAGAAATCATACAAATGGCCAAAAAGCACATGAAAATATGCTCAAAAATGTTAGCTGTTAGAGAAATACAAATCAAAACTACAATAAATGTGCCATCTCACACCAGTCAGAATGGCCAGCATTAAAGTCTGCAAACAGTAAATGCTTTAGAGGATGTAGAGAAAAGGTAACACTTCTATTTTGTTGTTGGGCATGTAAATTGGTACAGCCAATTTCTGAGAGCAGTATGAAGATTCCTTACAAAGCTAAAAATTCATATCATATGAATTCATATAAAATATAAATATAAAATATAAAACCATTCATATCATAAATATCATATAATCCTGAAATGTCACTCTGAGGCATATATCCAGGGAAAATCATACTTTGAAAATATACACTCACCACCAATGTTCATTATAGCACTATTTACAAAAGCCAAGACATGAAAGCAACCTAATTGATCATCAGCTGATTAATGGATAAGAAAACATGATACATGTATACAATGGAATATTACTCAGCCATAAAATAATTAAATATTGTCATTAACAACAACATGGATAAACTTAGAAATCATCACACTAAGACAAAGGAAGGAAAATATAATATCACCTATGTAGGAAATTTAAAAAGTGATACAAATTAACTTATTTACAAACAGAAGCAGAATCACAGATTTTGAAAACAAATTTATTGTTACCAAAGGAAAAGGTGGGGGGTGTAAATTAGGAGGTTTGGATCTTCCCCACCCAGGGAAATATGTCTGGCATCTCCTGCACTGGCAGGTGGATTCTTTATCACTGAACTACATTTAACATATAGACACTACTCTATATAAAATAGATAACCATCAAGGGCCTACTATATAGAACAGGGAATTGTACTCAGTACTATATAATAACCTATGGGGAAAAGGATCTGAAAAACAATAGATTTATGTATATGTACAACTAAATCACTTTCCTTTACACCTAATACTAGCACAATATTTTGAATCAAGTATGCTCTACTATAAAACAAAATTTTTTACTTAAAAAATGTGAGAGCATGAAATCCATGAGGCCTCTCATTGCATGGCTTGCTAAGTTTGAATGTCTCAATTTGTTTTTAATCATGTTGCTTTTCAATGTTGAATTGTATGAGCTTTTTGTTGTTGTTGTTTAGTTGATAAGTCATGTCTGGCTTTCTCTTTTATGACCCCATGGATTATAGCCCACCAGGTTCCTCTGTCCTTGGAATTTCCCAGGCAAGAATACTGGAGTCTGTTGCCATTTCTTTCTCCAGGGGATCTTCCCAACTCGGATTAAACTCATGTCTGCTGCATTGGCAGAAGATTCTTTACCACAGAGCCACCAGGCAAGCCCATGGACTTTTTATATATTATGGATATTAACCCCTAATAGGCCAAATGGCTCGTATATTTTGCAAATATTTTCTCTTATTTACTATGTTGTCTTTCACTTTATTTATGGTTTCTTTTTCTGTGTAAAAAATTTTAACTAGATCCTATTTGTTTAGTTTTGCTAGAATTTTAACAATTGAGGATTTAAACATATTAAACAATTCAGAAGGAAAACAAAATATAGATATTCACTGATATCGTTTCTGATTTCTTTAATAACTGCATGTTTTTAAATAGACATTGGTACCATGAGGGTAAAAATATGTTATGAAGATTTTATATATTACCTATTTATAATGAAACTTTGTTAAATTATCACAATAACAAACAATGAAAATAGCATACCCTAGTGGTTAAAAAACAAAGATTCAAGATGTGTTCTTTTAACTGTGAATCTACCTCTTATGAGAAATGTTTAATTAGATAAAGATATTTATATCTCAGAGTCTTATTTTCTTTATTAGAAAATTACTTTTTTCAGAGAAAATCTTATATTGCTGATTACCTGTTAAATGTTGTGTGAAGTATAATAACAAAAATGTCCAAAAATTGACATATGACATCGGCATATGATAGAACTAAAAATATATTTATTTTATTTTTCAACAGTCATGCATTCTTCAATGCTGACTTGAAAATAAGAATTATTTATGTTTCTATAGCTATTTTCCCATTGATAAAAATCAATTGGAAGAATAACATTTCCAACCAGGGTGAGATAAATCTGTAATTCATACCTATAATATTCTATAGGAGAAGAAAACCTGAAATTATTTTTTAAATGACTGTTAAGGATATCACTTATGATGGAAGAAATGTTTTTTTTGTGTGTGTGAAAATATTATTTTTAACTTTCATTACTTTATAGATTCTAGAAATTCATCTCTAGGTTGTCTGTTCAAAGAACAAACTTGTAGACCACACCTAATGAAAAACAAAAGCAAATAAAACCCAATCATCTATTATAAATTGTGAAAAGGCCAGGAGTAAATTTGAAGGCTCATAGCCGTCAGGGTCGGAGAAGACAGTGGCAACCCACTCCAGTACTCTTGCCTGGAAAATCCCATGGACAGAGGAGCCTCATAGGCTGCAGTCCCTGGGATCGCTGAGGGTCAGACATGACTGAGAGACTTCACTTTCACTTTTCACTTTCATGCATTGGAGAAGGAAATGGCAATCGACTCCAGTGTTCTTGCCTGGAGAAACCGAGGGATGGGGCTGCCCTCTATGGGGTCGCACAGAGTCGGACACGACTGAAGCGACTCAGCAGCAGCAGCAGCAGCAGCAGCCATCAGGGTACAAAATCTTAATGGAGTTAACAGGAGCTCAGCTGATTTAGATTTTCAAAGGCCACTTGATAAAAAGCTGACAAAATAAAATTCAAAGAATTTAACCTTTTTGAGAAATGAAATTTTCTATTTTCTATTAGGGAACATGATTTTTATGTGAACTGTATATTTTGATAGGCAGTAAGTGTTTTTTTGATGGGAAACAATTCACTTTAAAATAACTGAAATAAAGTATGTGCTGCTGTCGATGGGGTCGCACAGAGTTGGATATGACTGCAGCGATTTAGTATGCATGCATGCATTGGAGAAGGAAATGACAACCCACTCCAGTATTTTTGTCTGGAGAATCCCAGAGATGGAGGAGCCTGGTGGGCTGCCATCTATGGGGTCGCACAGAGTCAGACACTACTGAAGCAACTTAGCAGCAGCAGCAGCAGTACTTGCGCATAGTTTAAATACTTGCCCTGAAGCATCATTAAAAAAAAATAAATAAATCCTTGTGTTTTTTCATGTCACTCTCCTTAACTGATGTGAAATATTGCAAAATTTCATTACCCCTAAAAATAATAATGTAGCTGTGACATATATCTAATACCTTTCAAGCAGTTAACATGTATTAGTTGATCAAAACGTTCATTCAGATTTTTCCATAAAATGTTACAGGAAAACCCAAACAAAATGTTTGCCCAACCCAGTATACAGTTTTTTATTTCCCTAAGTAGGTTGTGAATTTTCGAAAAACACAAAAACTACTTCATATGTTTTCATCTATAACAAACTTCCTCCTCATCTTCATTGTCAGGGATGGCAGCTTTTGCTGCATAGAAGTGGACTCCTAAATCTCAGTGCTAACCAGTGTGAAGACTGATTTACCAGAGTCCTATGGTAACTCAGGGCTCTGAACTTCTGTTTGTCTTTTTATTTTTGGCTGTGCTGGGTCTTCATTGCTGCATTGGTTTTCCTATAGTTGTGGCCAATTGGGGCTGCTCTCTTGCTGCAGTACACTCTAATTGTGGTGGTTTCTCTTGTGGAATATGGGCTCTAGGACATGCTGGCTTCAGCAGTTACTGCATGTGGGCTCTGAGGCTGCAACTTCCAGGCTCTGGAGCAGGGCTCAGGAGTTGTGAAGCACAGACTTAGTTGCTTCACGGGATGTGAGATCTTCCTATACCAGGGATCTAGCGCATGTCTCCTGTACTAGCAGGCAGATTCTTCACCACCGAGCCACCAGGAAAGCCTCAAGACTCTGAACTTGTATTTTTTATAACACCATATTCACCATATGCCTTCACAACTCCTTGACAAGGAAAGAGTAATCTAGAGGTGTACACATAGAGTACGTTAAAAGTCAGGCATGATGGTGTCTTACATCACAGAATTGTCTTTCATCAATTCTGCCTACATTCCATTGGGTCAAGTTCAATCATAGAGCCCCAGCCTCAGAGCAAGGGTCAAAAATCTAAAATCTCAAATATTCATAGATTTACATGATGAAAATATACTTCTGTCTTATATCACAGTAGATAATATGTAGAGTAGGAAAGCATCTTCCCCAAGCAGTGATTCAGGAACATTGCCATTTCCATTCTGTGGCTGAAGTCATGAACCTCATCAGAGTTCTTTATATTTTACATATTGGTAGGGGAAAAGAACAAAATTATGCACAAATACGTTTTATGGGCCAAGCTGGAATAGTTCTAGTCACTTCTGCTCTCAACTTACTGACTGGAACAGATTCACTTGAACTGATGTAAATGTACATGAGCTGGAGATATATTTGGACTCTATCTATGAACAAACAAAACCTAGATAGTGATGAGTCCTGGCAGTTGTTATGCACCCTATTTTTAGGAACAAATCACGGAATAGAGAGCTTAGCTAACAACTTATTCAATATCAAACAGAAAATGACAAAAAAATTTAATACATGAAATTTATCTTCATCATCTGTGCTCCTTTGCACTGTACTAGTTTTCATGCTTTCAATCTAATGTCAATATTCAATGCATAGTTCCTAAAGGAACGACTGCAGAATAGATAAAATTTGCCCAGAATAATCTGTTCTTTATTAAATAACTGAATGTAGAACAGATTTTACCCAGATATTTGACATAAACCCTTTATTTTTGGTATCCATTTGCTGGCATTTTAATACCACTAGTAAGGCATTGCCCAGGAATGCTGCAATATTGTATTACTTGGAAAATATTTTGTAGCTATTTAGTTTTATGTCAATAGTGTTCTTCCATTCCCCTTTTGATAATTAGCTCTTCAACCTTGGATCTGTGGATTAAGCTTCCTTATCTTCACCTTCTTTTGCTACAGCAGATCACCTTCAAAATAAAGATTGATAAAGTTAGAGTTAAAACTTATTTCTCGAATCAGTTGAGGCAGTCCTCACAGAGGACAGAATCACAAAAAAATTTTATGTGATAATTGAGAAGAAAAATAAAGTAGTGGATTATTGAACACGTCTATATTAACTCTGGAGAAAGCCAATCTAGGAATAGGTTCCTCTAATGGAAAAAATCTAAACTGGAAAAAGAGAAGCTAACTTTTACATGGAATAGGAAATAATTTTTAAAACATCTTATTTCCCTGCCTTAACTGCATGGAAATTGCTATACTGTTAATGGTCTGTGAATCTTTAATTACAGATAAATGTTCATGTTAGTATCTGTCCTCAGGGCAAAATGCAAACACATTATATCACAAGAGAAGCAAAGAAATGAATTTATGCTTTAATGAGCTGTGCAGTCTTATTATTCACCTAATATAATATGACACTTTGACTTTGCACTGGAAACAAACTGGGAATATGAGGTCCAATTTGTATTCGGGGAGATTGTTTACTCTGAAAATTTATCCAATGATTAGTTATTTTTTCTTTTATATATGAAAGCTTCCTTTTACTGTTTGCCCTTTCTATTTTTAATTAGTTTAAAGTAATTATTTGAAAATTCAACATTAATTTTCTCTCTAACCTGGAGGGAAATTATTCCTGGAAAAAAAAAAAAAGTCATATTAGGTTTGTCATTTCACTGTGACACTGTGTGTTTTGATATCCATATAAGAACAAGCAAAATCAGACTTAACAATTGCCCCAAATGCTAATGACCTGTCCATCTAATGAAGTACTTTTCATTATGAAGCATCACCATATTTAATTGAGCATTTAATTCATGGCTTGTTACCCTGCTGGTTATCTGCTGATTTATATTCAATCCTCACACCAAAGTTAGAAGGTAGTGTCAGTTTAAATGAGTGATCAAAATTTGAAACTTTTAAAAGAGGAAATCAAACATGTCTAGTAGGTAAGCAAGTATAGTTGTTTATACCATTGCTTATGCTCCAAGTGACTGCATGTGGAAGAAGAGGGAAAGGACGAAGGCAGTAAGTGAAGGTTATAAACATTCATAGGTAATATGGTAAATTAGATATTATTAAAGGATCACAAATATTAAATTTTTGGCTTCCCTTGTGGTTCAGCTGGTAAAGAATCAGCCTGTAACATGGAAGACCTGGGTTTGATTCCTGGGTTGGGAAGATTCCTTGGAGAAGGGAAAGGCTACCCACTCCAGTATTCTGGCCTAGAGAATTCCAAGTTCTGTATAGTCCACAGGGTCACAAATAGTCGGACATGACTGAACACTTTCGCTTTCAATATTAAATAACTAACCAAAGTTTTATTAATCAAAGTAGAAGGTAAAACGTATATGCCAAAGGTATGCCAACAGTTCTACAATGCAGATGATTATTTGCTTTTTTTCAAGTGCAAGAAAAAATGAACATTTTCATCTTCTTGAAATGTATTTGAAAATAGCCAAGGGAATATGCAGCTTCAAACCTAAGTGAAGCAATGGGATTTTTGTAGATAGCAATAAGGAAGAAAAATCAGTTCTGAGAAAATAAAAATTAACACCACCTATAAATGTGAATAGAATAAAAATGATTTGAAACATTTGATGTTTTGCATATTATGTAGGTATTATACCTCCAGTTTAAAACTAAAGAGTGTGAAACTCAAGCAGTGTAAGTAACTTTATTCATTCAAAATGTATTTCTTGAGTTCTACTTGCTATGAAGTTAGAAGCATAGTGGTAATAAAACTGACCTGTTCTAACCTCAAGGAGTAACATCAACAATCTCCAAAATGTTTCCATAATTTAAATTATATTGGTGGCTCAGCAGTAAAGAAACTGGTTGCAGGAGAACGCCTGCCTATGCAGGAGAGGCGGGTTCTATCCTTGAGCTGGAAGATTCCCTGGATAAAGAAATGGTAAGCTGATCCAGCATTCTTGCCTGGAAAATGCTATGGACAGAGTAGCCTGTCGGGCTAGAGTCCATTGCGTTGCAAGAATCCTACACGATCTAGTGACTAAGTACAAGTTCAAAAAAGGGAAGTAGAAGATGCTATGAGAAGTATAAACTGAGAGTCTGATTTTACATTTATCATTGTTTGGTCACTCAGTCATGTTCAGCTCTTTTCAACCCCATGGACTGGAGCACGCGAGGCTTCCCTGTCCTTCACTACCTCCCAGGGCTTACTCAAACTCATGTCATTGAGTCAGTGATGCCATCCAACCATTTCCTCCTCTGTCATCCCTTCTCCTCCTGTCTTCAATCTTTCCCAGCATCAGGGTCTTTTCTAATGAGTCAGTTCTTGGCATCGGGTGGCCAAAGTATGGGAGCTTCAACTTCAGCATCAGTCCTTCCAATGAATATTCACGTGTAATTTCCTTTAAGATTGACTGCTTTAATCTCTTTGCCATCAAAGGGTCTCTCAAGAGTCCTCTCCAACACGACAATTCATAAGCATCAATTCTTTGGCATTCAGCTTTCTTTATGGTCCAATTCTCACAACCATACATGACTACTGGAAAAACCATAGCTTTGACTAGATGGGCCTTTGTTGGCAAAGGAATATCTCTGCTTTTTAATGTGCTGTTTTGGTTTTTCATAGATTTCTTCCAAGGAGCAAGTGTTTTTTAATTTTAATTTTGTATAGGTGCCAGGAAAAATGTCTGTGAAGAATTGCAATTTAAGAGGTCTCTTAAAATGTGTTTATTTATTTAATTTTATGCCTGCCTGTGTGTGTGCTAAGTTGCTCCAACTCTTTGCAACCCTATGTACTGTAGCCCTGCCAGGCTGCTCTGTCCGTGGGATTCTCCAGACAAAAATATTGGAGTCAGTTGCTGGACCCTCCTTCAGGGGATCTACCCGACCCAGGGACTGAACCAGAGTCTCTTGTGGCTCCTATCTTGCAGGTGGATTCTTTACCATTGAGCCACTGAGGAAGCCCCACTGAATTACATATAAATACGAGAAAAATGGAAAGATGTGAAGAGAGAAAGAGAAAGGCAGAGAAAGAAGGAGACACACAAAGAGAGAAAGAGTTTATGATAATACTACTTCTCCATTTGTTTCTGATCCAGTGAAAACTGGGCAGCATGGCTAATTGAGAATAAGGGCACAGTTCATATTTTATTGCTGTTTAAGGCAGAATAGAGAAAATAGTTTCGACTAGGAAAATATAATTACTTTCTCTTCATCCTAGAGTTGCATTAAGCACCCAGTAAAAGTTGATGAAAATGATTCACGTGGAAAATTTCCACATTATATTTATGAGAGCACCATATCAACATTCATGCATATGATGAGGGAATTAATCTATAAAATATATTGTACTTTTGAAACATATGAAAAAGGATCTTAAATACTAACATAGTCATAAATATTCTTCATTTTGTACCTACTCTAGTTTATAAATTAGCATTTTCATTCTACTTCAACCATCCACGTTCGCTACTTTTACTTTGTAATCATCCTAAACTAAAATTTCTGTTCTAGTGACTTCTCTTTTCCTTACATTTTTCAAAAAGATGGTAGTTTCCCTTCCCTTATCTGAATGGTCACCACTGACTGGAAAACAATGACTATCTTAATTTCTTATACACATCACATTTCCTCTTTCTCTAGTTTTTAATCCCTAAATTTGATAAATTCTTGTCAGCATCTTAATTCCAGAGTGCATATTTAGGGACACAAGTATCAGTTTTATTAACATTATTGCAATTATTTCCCTCAATCTTATATGAAATTTGCATGTTCATAATACTTATGCATCTAATCTGTCTATAAAACATAGATATTAACATCTAAATATTCCTTGAAACAATGTAGCTTCTCATAGCAAATGGATAGATGAATTTATCTCAGTTTAAACTCATAATTTCATTGATTTATAGGAGTAAACATAAATCACAGAATATATGCTAACCTGACTTTGAAAAAGACATAATATAAAAATGTTAGAAATAAAAGAGGCCAGAGAATTTTATAATCATCAAACATTAACATGTAGAGGTAAAGCTGAACATATAGGAATATGTGTAGCTTTAAAAACATAATATTTGAATATAATATATGGCAGTATGTGCATATTTTATTCATACTAAGTTTATTTTTCATTTTTCCTGTTCTAAAAATAATTTAAAACTATTTGGTTATTTATTCACCCAACAAATATTTGTTAAATGATTACTTGTTTCAAATGTTCTTCCATGCATTGATTCTAATAGAAGGATATATAATAAATAAGTAGGTAGGATATATGGAATGTTAGTGGCAAGAGACAATGTGAAATTTTAGCCAGAAGTATATATAGTTGTGGCAAGTGATGTTTTCCAATTATAACTACAATCTCACTTATTCTACATGCCGTTTTACAATATGATGTTATCATCTTGCCTTCGAAAGATGATGCATGTGTAGGCCACATCCTCATGAATCCTGGTGAGTCTGAGGCTAGTTTAACCAAAATAATACCATAAAAATGAGATTATGTGGTTTTGCAATCAGAGCCACAATAAGGATTTCAGTTTGACCATCAGGACACTAGCTTTTTTAACTCTGCGCCTTATTTATAAGAAGTCTGATTATACCACTATCCCTATGTTGTGAGCAAGTTCGGAGCATGTAGGTAATGACCTGCAGGTCCTCTGACTGAAAATCTTATCTGAGGGCCAACTGAAAGATGTGTATGTGTGTGAGAGTGATTAAAGATATTTGCAGATGATTTCATTCCGCAAACTTCAAGCTGCGGATAAACCAATCTAAGCTTGCTCTATTCAAATCCTCCACCCTCATGGGAATCTTTGAGCTTAATAAGTGGTGGTTTTATGTCTATATATAGCAATAACTATAAAATGGGATCTTAACATTTTAGACAGGCTGACCAGAGAAGAATGGCATTTAAGTTTTCGCCTAAGATAAAATCTTAGATTACCAAGTGGAATTATCATCTGAATTCATAAAAAATAAAATATTGAAAAATTCTTGAGGACACCAATAGTATATAATAGAAGTATAACATTTACTTTGTCTTTTAATAGTGAATTTTAGAAGTATTATTTTTTTAAATGTACCTTAAAATATTCAGGTAAAAGCAAATTTCCACATGAACAACAACAATAAAAAGATGATTAGGAAATGGTCATTTATCTTGTGAGACTTTATCTTTTATATTACTGTTACCTATATTGCCTGGAATGCAGGAGATGCAAGAGACATGGGTTTGATCCCTGGGTCAGGAAGATCCCCTGGAGGATGGCCTGGCAACACACTCCAGCATTCTTGCCTGGAGAATCCCATGGATAGAGGATCCTGGTGGGCTACAGCCCATAAGGTTGCACAGAGCTGGACACAACTGAAGAAACTTGGCACTCACACATGCAGAATCAATGAATAGAGAAAAAGAGTGAAATTAATTTTTAATCTCCTCACCTGCATTTTTCATGTTCTCCGGTTATAATAATCTATGCTTAATATTTATGTTTAGTTTCTAATTTGTTTATTTTTTATTGAGGTATAATTGACATATTATATTGGTGCAAAATGCACTTGCGGTTTTGGACTGTGAATTTTAAATCTTCATAACTAGGCTCAAACACATGTTTATTAATCAAAATATGAACCATTGCAGTCAGCACAGTTTTGCCATTGAGAAATAATTTTATTTATTCCTGTAGTGTAAAAATTCCATACCTTGTAATTCAATGAACTCGTGGAAAGCATTTCTGCCTGCTGCTGGTTGTGGAAGCTTTTCCCTGAAAAAAATTGTTGAGATGCTTGAAGAAGTGGTAGTTAGTTGGCAAGAGACCAGGTATATATGGCAGATGAGGGAAAACATTTTAGCCTGATTTGTTCAACTTTTGAAGAATTGGTTATGTGCTGTACAGTCAGGTGTTTCTGTGGAGAACTGGGCCCTTTCTAATAACCTGTGCTGGCCACAGGTGTTGCAGATTTCAGTGCATCTCCTCAATTTGCTGACCATACTTCTCAAAGGTAATGGTTTCGTTGGGATTCAGAAAGCTGTAGGAGATGAGGCAGGCAGCAGACCGCCAAACAGTGACCATGACTTTTTTGGTGCAAGTGTGGCTTTGGGAAGTGATTTGGAGTTTCTTCTCGGTCCAACCACCAACCTAGTCATCGCCAGTTGTCATATAATATCCACATTTCATTGCACATCACAATTGGGTTGAGAAATGGTTCATTGTGGTTGCATAGAAAATGAGGAGATGAAACTTCAAAACGACAAATTTTTTTTTGATTTGTGGTTGTCTTATGGGGCTCCCCAGGTGACCCAGACAGTAAAGAATTGACCTATAATGCAGAAGACCAGGTTCAATCCTTGGGTTGGGAAGATTCCCCTGGAGGAGGAAATGGCAACCCATTCCAACATTCTTATCTGGAGAATCCCATGGACAGAGGAGCCTGGCAGGCTGCAGTCCAGGGTTACAAAGAGTTGGACATGGCTGAGTGACTAACACATACACACACAGTTCATGAAGGACCCATTTGTGTAGCTTTTTCACCTTTACAATTTGCTTCAAATGCTGAATGACTGTAGAATAGTCCAAGTTGAGTTCTTCAGCAAATTCTTACAAAAGGATCAGCTTTGACAATTCTCTCAATTGGTCATTGTCAAATTCTGATGGCCAAATAATATCCTCCTCATTTTTAAGGCTCTTGGCTCCCATGCAAAATTTCTTGACCCACTATATCCATTAGCAGTTCCTGGGCCAAATATGTTGTTGATGTTGGGAGTTGTCTCCATTACATTACAATCCATTTTGAACTCAAATAAAAAAATAACTTGAATTTACATTTTTGGCTAACATTATTTCCATAGTCTAAAATAAATATAAAATACACAACAAGCAATGTCATTAGCAAAAAAAGGCAAGAAATGTGCATTAAAATGATGTATAACATAACCACATTTATTTAAGAATGTATTCCAGTATCAAACAGCAAATTTCAATAGTGCAAAACTGCAAATACTTTTACACCAACCCAATATGTTAGCTTCAGGTATACAAAATTAATGATTTAATTTCATAATATTTTTATGATATATTTTTGATGTCTGTCATAATATAACTTGGGAGGACCTTTTCCATGCACTAGCATAACTGTATATATTACAATGTTCTTTGAGGGACAAAATGTTATTATCTAAAGGAAGAAAACATTAAGGTGAATTTTTAATAGTATTTATTATGAATTTATGTAGCTACACAATATGGATTATATGCATTATATGGATTCTATTTCATAAAATGCTCTATAAAATAATTGACCTACATCATTTAAGTATCATTGTGTTAAAAAAAAATCAAAGTCCTGTAGCTTAAAATCAACTACTATTTATTATAAATTGAGTTTCCCAGGGCTGGGATAATCTAGTTCGGGCCCAGTTTATTTTGGACTTGCTCAGTTATCGGTGGTTGGCTGGATCTGAAATTTACTCAGAGGTCTATTCTCAGCTGAACTTTCTTAGGGCATCTCAGCTGATGCTTCTCTGCTTCAGCTGTCATTCATCCTTTTCTCTGGACGACCAGACATATTATGTTCTTATCATGAGGACATCAGTAGCTCAAGAGCTAGTGAGTCTAATCTTACTAATGCTTTTCAAGACACTACTAGTGTCAGGTCGTATTGATCCCAACAAGTCACAAACCAAGCCCAGGGACAGAGAATTAAAATTACCCACAGTGGAAGAGCACTGGGAACTTACACAGAAAAATTCATGGATAGATGTGGTAAAAATTGAGTCAATAATGAAATTTAAGCAAAGTCTGTACATAATGTCAAGTGAGTCTCCCAAATTCTGTCTTTTCTCATTTCCACTTGCTTTTGATTTTCAATAACACATTTTCTTTCTATACATGTTATCAAAAATGTATTTAAATATTCAGGTATAAACGATTCAGACTTCCCTGACAGATCAGTTGGTAAAGGGGCCACCTACAATGCAGGAGACCCCAGTTTAATTCCTGGTTTGGGAAGATCTGCTGGAGAGGGGATAGGCTACCTGCTCCAGTATTCCTGGCCTTCCCTTGTGGCTCAGCTGGTAAAGAATCCCTCTATAATTCAGAAGACCTGGGTTGAACCCCTGGGTTGGGAAGATCCCCTGGAGAAGGGAAATGCTACCCACTCCAATATTCTGGCTTGGAGAATTCCATGAACTATGAGTTGCAAAGATTCAGACACAACTGAGCAACTTTCAATAAAATAATAAATGATTCACTAACATTTACATTTTCTTTTCCACAGAGTTAATTCCATTTTAATAAAGGTGTTTATATAAATGTATGAAAGTAAATGTTCAGAAATCACCTAGTAAGTTATGAAAGGTTTAGGAATTAGCTTTATTCCCCTTGGTTGTGGACAAATTATGTCTTATTTGTAAACAGCCGCAAATAATAACTTGAAGTTAATTTTTTAGTCCCACTTATTAAACAAATAATAAAAATAATAGACATTATTTTAATTATCCTAACTGCTTTTGTAACAGTGACAAAATATACACAAAGCAAATGAATATTTTGCTACTATGTACATTCTCACTTAATAATTTCTAGGTCAAAGTAAACATATTAGTTAAAATATATTTAATCTGGGAAGTTTATGTCGTACAACAAATTGACAATAAAAAATCTCTAACACTGCCCATCTTTGTTATAATATACTGCATATCAACTGACTAAAATGTGAATAATTATGTTACTCTCTAATTACCATAATCCTATTAATATTTCTAGATGTCAGATTTACATAGTTGAATAATGTATTTTCCATTTTTAGTGGGTTACATGTCATTTTAAAGTTTTTTTCCAAACAATAACAAAATATGATAGATTTATGCTACTTCATACTATTTACTAGATGTCTCTAAGGCATAGTTTAAAGATATACTGTGTGCATTAGATGTATAAATGATTTGTTTACATTACTCTATACAAATGACTTGTTTGCTTAATGTCTTGGAAATTATTTGATGTATTATAGTTGTTGATCCTGTTGTCATTGGAGTACTACAATAAACAAGATCTGTGTCTAATTTGGTCTTCTTTTTGCTTTTCTGAACCAAATTCAAATCCTTTTATCTCCATTATATTTTATATTAGTAACACTTATCAATTTAATATTAGTGTATTACATTTATAATGCTTTTATTTCACCTTATTAAATATTATTTCATCAAAACCACAATGAGGTACCACTTCACACCAGTCAGAATGGCTGCGATCCAAAAATCTGCAAGCAATAAATGCTGGAGAGGGGGTGGAGAAAAGGGAACCCTCCTACACTGTTGGTGGGAATGCAAACTAGTACAGCCACTATGGAGAACAGTGTGGAGATTCCTTAAAAAATTGCAAATAGAACTCCCTTATGACCCAGAAATCCCACTGCTGGGCATACACACCGAGGAAACCAGAATTGAAAGAGACACATGTACCCCAATGTTCATCGCAGCACTGTTTATAATAGCCAGGACATGGAAACAACCTAGATGTCCATCAGCAGATGAATGGATAAGAAAGCTGTGGTACATATACACAATGGAGTTTTACTCAGCCATTAAAAAGAATTCATTTGAATCAGTTCTGATGAGATGGATGAAAATGGAGCCGATTATAGAGTGAAGTAAGCCAGAAAGAAAAACACCGATACAGTATACTAACACATATATATGGAATTTAGAAAGATGGCAATGACGACCCTGTATGCAAGACAGGAAAAAAGACACAGCTGTGTATAATGGACTTTTGGACTCAGAGGGAGAGGGAGAGGGTGGGATGATTTGGGAGAATGACATTCTAACATGTATACTATCATGTAAGAATTGAATCGCCAGTCTATGTCTGACGCAGGATACAGCATGCTTGGGGCTGGTGCACGGTGATGACCCACAGAGATGTTATGGGGAGGGAGGTGGGAGGGGGGTTCATGTTTGGGAACACATGTAAGAATTAAAGATTTTAAAATTAAAAAAATAAAAAACTAAAAAAAAGAAAAAAACATAAAAAAATAAAGTTCTTGTCTACTAATCCCCCCCCAAAAAAAATTATAAAGTATTTAAAACAAGAAAAGTAGAGGTATAATATAAGAAATAGCTATGCATATTCTACCAAAATATAATAAAAGTCAATGGCATTTGCTATATTTGCAGATGACATATTATTTGAAAAATATAATGCTTTTATTAATTATAATGATGCCTTCTTTGACCTTTCAATAGTCTTTCATTGAGGCAATATCCTGATCTCAAAGTCTGAACCGTGGATTAATATTATATCTTTACTATAATTCATACAATTATATATATTTTTTTGTTGTAATATACAATTGAAAATCATCTATACATGTAAATTTTGTAACTTGTTGGTTTTTACTCATAATTTTTGGTTCCAGGTTGTTCTATGTTTATGCTTTCTTTAAAGTTCATTTCATGAATAGCCCATTTATTTAATTTCCCAGTCCATATGAGGCATAATAGTTTTACAGCACATATCTAGAATGAATTTGTTAAGTGTATGACAAGATTATTCATATTTAATGGCTGTACTAGTTATCAATCACTGTGTTATTCATTTCTCTAAACATAGCTACTTGGAGGAATAAATAGCAAATTTTTTCACAATTTTTTTCTGTGGGTGAGGAATCCAGGCATGGCTGAGTTGGGTCCTCAGCTGCCTTAGGTGTCTCATAAAGCCACAGCCGTCTCAAGGTACAACTGAGAATGGATTTTCTGTCACACTCATCCATGTAGTTGCTAGCAGGGTCTAATATATCACATGTTGAACTAAGAGCTCAGATTCCTCACTGGCTATTGATGGGAATCCAGTCTCAATCCTCTCCACAGATCATTTCACAGTATGGCAGCTGACTTCATCAAGTAGAGCACAGAAGAGATCCTGACCTCCATAATCCAATCTCTGAAGTGACACCCTATCAACTAGCTAGTCCACATGTTAGAAGCAAGGGACTAAGTCAGTTCATATTCAGGTTCAGGGCTTTCCAGGTGCCGCTAGTGATAAAGAACCTGCCAATGCAGGAGATGGAGGAGACACAGGTTCGATCCCTGGGTGGGGAAAATACCCTGGAGGAATGCATGGCAACCCACTCTAGGATTCTTACCTGGAGAATCCCATGGACAGAGGAGCCTGGAGGGCTACAGTCCATAGCATTGCAAAGAGTCATACACAACTGTAGTGAGTTAGCCTGCTAGCATGTAAGTCATATTCAGGTTAAAGAGATTATACACCAGAATGAATACAAAAGAATGAGTACATTGATAATGATATCAGAACCTGCTTACTGCAAGGGTTATGAGCAAAGTACTTTCAAAGTGATTGATCCAAATTTTAAAATTATTGAGATATAATCAGCATATAACATTTTATAAGTTTAAGTACACAACATATTGACTTGAAACACATTCATGTGTTTCAGTTACCAACACAATATTAGTTAACACTTCTTTCTAAACACATAATTATCATTTTTTGTGGTGGGAATAATCAAGATCTAGTGTTTCACATTTGAATATTTTAATACAGTATTCTCAACTATAATCAGTATACTCTGCATTAGATATCCAGAAATTATTTATATATTAGTTACAAATTTCAACCTTGTATATTTTTCTAACCTCCAACTTCTGGTAACAATGATTCTATTATCTGTTCAGCATTTTAGATTCCACTTATAAGAGGTATTATAAAATATTTGTCTTTCTCTGTCTGAATTATCTCATTTAACACCCATGATATCTATTCATGTTGTATCAAATGGCATGGTTTCCCTCTTTGTCATCTCTGTCCCTCTGTCTCTGTCTCTGTCTGTCTGTCTCCATATATATATAGATAGATAGATAGATAGATATAGATATAGATATAGACATATATATATATATATATATATATGATGATGATAAAAGTTACTCAGTCGTATCCAACTCTTTGTGGCCCCATGGAGTATATAGTCCATGGAATTCTCCAGGCCAGAATACTGGAGTGGGTAGCCTTTCTCTTCTCCAGGGGATCTTCCCAACCCAGGGACTGAACCCAAGTCTCCCACATTGCAGGCAGATTCTTTACCAGCTGGGCCACAAGGGAAACCCAATATATATATATATATATATATATATATATATATATATATATGTATATATGTATGTGTATGTATGTATAAGTGTGTGTGTGTGTGTGTGTGCTTAGTTGCTCAGTCATTTCTGATTCCTTATGAACCCATGGACTGCAGTCTGCCAGGCTCCTCTGTCCATGGGATTCTCCAGGCAAGAATACTGAAGTGGGTTTCCATGCCCTCCTAGGGGAATCTTCCCCACCCAGGGATTGAACCCAGGTCTCCTGCATTGCAGGTGGATTCATTACCATCTGAGCCACCAGGGAAGCCCATATATATACATATATATATACATATATATATATACATACATATATATATATATATGTATGTATACACACACACACACACACACACGTATAACCAAGAACTTCCAGATGTTGAATCTGGGTTTTGAAAAAGCACAGGAAACAGAGATCAAATTGCCAACATTTACTGGATCATAGAGAAAGCAGGGAACTCCAGAAAAATATCTACTTCCACTTTATTGAGTATACCAAAGCCTTTGACTCTGTGAATCATAAGGAAGTAGGGAAAATACTTAAAGAGATGGGAATAGCAGACCACCTTACCTGTCTCCTGAGAAACCTGTATGCTGGTCAAGAAGCAACAGTTAGAACTGGACATGGAAAAGCTGACTGGTTCCAAATTGGGAAAGGAGTTCAACAAGGCCGAATATTGTCACCCTGCTTAACTTATATGCAGCATACATCATGCAAAATGCTGGACTGGGGAATCACAGGCTGGAGTCAAGATTTTTGGGCAAAACATCAATAACCTCAGATATGTAAATTATACTATTCAAATGGTAGAAAATGAAGAACTTAATAATCTTTTGATGAGGGTGAAAGAGAAGCATGAAAAAACTGGCTTGAAACTCAACTTTCATAAAACTAAGATCATGACATCCATTTCCATCACTTCATGGTAATTAGAAGGGGAAAACATGGGAACAGTGACAGATTTTAGTTTCTTGGGCTCCAAAATTACTGCAGATGCTGACTGCAGCCATGAAATTCGAAGATTCTCCTTGGAAGGAAAGCTATGACAAACCTAAACAGCATACTTAAAAAACAGAGACATCACTTTGCCAATGAAGGTCCATGTAGTCAGATATGGTTTTTCCAGTGGTCATGCATAAATGTGAGTTTGACCCTAAAGAAGGCTGAGCACTGAAGAATTAATGCTTTTGAACTGTGGTGCTGGAGAATACTCTTGAGAGTCCTTTGGACTCGAAGGAGATCAATCCAGTCAATCCTAAAGGAAATCACCCCTGCGTATTCATTGGAAGGTCTGATGCTGAAGTTGAAACTTCAATACTTTGAGCCAGCTCAATGGAAAAGACCCTGATGCTGGGAAAGGTTGAAGGCTAGAGGAAAGCATGGTGCCAGAGGATAAGATAGTTAGATATCATCACTGACTGAATGGAAATGAATCTGAGCAAACTCTAGGAGATAGTGAAGGATATGGAAGCCTGGCATGTCATGTCCATGGGGTCACAAAAAGTCAGATACAACTTAGTGTCTGAACAGCAATAGCAAATATATATATATACATATCTTCATTATCCATTGAATAATAGCAAATATAATATATATAATCTAATACTATATATATAATCTAATATATATATAATCTAATACATACATACATACATATGTATATATGTGTGTGTATATATATGTATATATATATATATGTATGTATATATATATATATATAGTATCTTCATTATCCATTCATCCTTTAGAGACACCACTTGGATTTTGTCCATATCTTTTATATTGTGAAAAATACAACAGTAAAGTTGGGAGTGTGGATATCTCTTAGAAAACCTGATTCAATTTCCATTGGATATACAATCAGAAGTGTGATAGCTGGGATCATATGGTAGTTCTATTTTTTTGTTTGTTTTGAGGAACTTCTATTTTTTGAGGAAAATTTCACACTAGTTTTTCTACTTGCTGAAGCAATTTATGTTCTCACCAATGGTACACAAGCATTCCCTTTTCTCCACATCTTGCCAACACTTATTTCTTCTTTCTTTAATGATAACCATCTATCAAGTGTGAAGTGATATATCATTGTAGTTTTAATTTGTATTTCCTTGGTAATTAGTAATGTTAAGCATCTTCTCCTATACCTGTTGATTATTTGGATGTCTTCTTTAGGAAAAAGGTCTATTCAATTCCTCTGTCCATTTTTAATCATATTTTTTTCTATTTAGTTATATGAATTCTACTTTTATATCAATCCTTTCCTCAATACATGATTTGTGAATATTTTCTTCCATTCCCTTGGTTGCCTTTTCATTTTGATGATTGTCTTTTGTTGTACAGAGGCTTTTAAGCTTGATGCAGTCTCTCTTATTTACTTTTGCTTCTCTTTTTTTTAAATAAATTTATTTAATTGGAGGTTAATTATTTTACAATATTGTATTGGTTTTGCCATACATCAACATGTATCTGCCACAGGAATACACGTGTTACCCATCCTGAACCCCCCTCCCTCCTCCCTCCCTGTATCACCCCTCTGGGTCATCCCAGTGCACCAGCCCCAAGCATCCAGTATCATACATTGAACATGGGCTGGTGACTCGTTTCAAATATGATATTATACTTTTGCTTCTCTTATTTGTGCTTTTGGTGTTATATACAAAATAATTATTGCCAGAAAATAAAAATGTGAAGGAACTTCTACCCTGTGTCCCCCCAACACCACCCCAGGAATATAGTCACACAACTTATGTTTAACTCTCTCATCTATGTTGAGTTAATTTTTGTGAATGGAGTAATATAGGGGTAAAATTTTATTTTATTTTATTATTTTTGCATCTGATTATCCACCCTTCACACATCATTTGTTAAAGAAACTTTTAGCCATTGAGTGTTCTTGACTCTCTTATAAAATATTAGATGGTTATATAAGCAGGAATTTATCTGTGGACTCTCCATTCTGTTCCATTGATCTACATTACTGTTTTTATTCAAGTATCATACGATTTTTGATTACTATAGCTTTACAATATAGTTTGAAACCAGGTTGTCTGATGTCTCCTACTTTGTTCTTTCTAAGGATTACTTTGTCCTACAGAACCTTCTGGTACATTTCAAATAATCATAATTAAATCTGTAGCTCTAAATGTCTCAGGCAGGATTATGATTGTGTACAAAGTGTCAATTTCAATTAATTGCAAATAAATTCACAAAATTTTGAAACAATTGTATTTTCAATAGACTGAGCCACCTGGAATAAAGCAATAATAACTTAAATGTTTTACTTCTGAGTTCCAAACTTCTGTATTCATGAAGCAGAATTCCCAAGCACACCATTCTCTTCAGTTTCCTCAAGAAGTAGCTAAGAAGGATGATTGAAAAGAAATGACTTTCCTTTTCAGTCATCAAAATGTAGACCCAAAATTTGTGAAAAACATTTAACTAGGATGCCACTTACTCTTTAAGCTTTTTTTTTTCATTTCTTTCTAAGAAACTGTGTGCTATCTTCTGACTTTGTTTTTGAATTGTTGCTTTCTAGTATGCTTTGCATGTTTCTGTTTCTTGCCTGACTCTCAAGTTTCTAGGTTCCCCAGACATTATTTTACTCACTGTTTAGAATTTCCCTGATGTATTCCAAGCACTTTTTTTGTTTCAACTACCATATATTAATACATAAGATTGTGCTCAAAAAATAGTTTCCATCTAAACTACTTTCAAGTGCATATATTCACTTGAATGTCTAAAAGGAGATTTAATGTCAGCAGTTATAAAGTTGTGTTTAATATCCCTTCTTCCCTCTCCACTCTTACACACACATACACATAGACACACAGATGTGTGCGCACACACACACACACACACACATACCCTGAAACTCATGCAAATACTGTACACACACAACCATGTATACTAAAACATGCAAATAATTACTATCCCTCTTTATATATTGTTAATTTTATTAAATGACAAATAATGAACATTCAACTACACTTTCAGATTAAATTTTTAGCTTGTTTTAACAGTAGACTGCTAATTTTAGTGAAAATTGTAGCAGAACAAATAAAACTTTAATGCCACTGGATACAGAAATGCATGTAAGAAAAATTTAACAGAAAAGGAAAACAAATTTTTCCAAGTTTGATCGATAAAAGAGTATATATATTTGAAAAAATATCACATGTATTATTTTAAAATAAAAAATGCCTAATTATGGTATTAAAATCTAATATTAAAATAAAGATTTGCATGACTAAAATGAGATTTATGAGCATAGGGGAGGGACATATTTATCCATAACTGTATTTCTGGGGGGAAATTGTATGGTAATCTTGCATTTGAGTAATGGACAGGGAATTTATGCTTATGGAATACAAAAAAACAAATATGTTTCTCTTTGAATAAAACATTTATAAAAAGTTTTAGTCTATAAACTATTATGACTTTTAGTAACCACTTAATGATTTATTTAACTAACAAAATCTTTATATAGATAATTAAAACTTTTAGTTTCTCACAGTTATGCCTATTCTTGACACAAGGAGGAGAATGGGATGACAGGATGAAGATGGTTGGATGGCATCACCTACTCAATGGACATGAGTTTGAGCAAACTCCAGGAGATAATGAAGGACAGGGAAGCCTGGCATTTTGCAGTCCATGGTGTTGCAAAAAGTCAGGCACAACTTAATCAACTGAACAAAACCAACAATAGCTGAAATAATCTCTGATTAAATTTTTAAGTTTATTTTCAAGATAACTTAAAAACTTAGAGTTTTTAGAGTCAGAGATTTTTTTCTTTCTATCAATAGGAATAGGTATTATTCTATTAAACTCTACTTTTAGGGACTTCCCTTGTGGTCCCGTGGTTAAGATTCCCTGCTTCCACTGTAGGGGTCATGGGTCTCATCCCTTATCAGGGAACTAAGATCCCACATGCCATGCAGCCAAAAAGAAAATTCTTTTATTTTCTAATATAAATTAAAGAAAAATATTTTAAAAGTGGGTTATATCATTTCAGACTGAACAATAAGCCTTCTTACCATGCTCATTCTTTTCAATATAATAATATATAGCATAAAGCATAAGGATACCTATTAGGCATCACATGTTTATTATGTATATAAATTATTTCCAAAAAGCTTCTGAATGCTCCTGTTTTTGAAAGTATTTTTATTTGTAGATGAAATAACTAAGGGACCATTGCAGATTACATATCAAGGCAGATTCTCTGTAAGGACAGAGATTGTGTTGTGAGCCCTGTACCCTATATCGTGATTGTAGATAAGAAACGTTTTTCTCATAATCTTAGAAGTTGTCCTGGAACAGGGAATTGCATCCCGCTCCACTATTCTTGACTGGAAAAATCCCATAAGACAGAGCAGCCTGGCAGGCTACAGTCCATGGGATCTCAAAGAGTCAGAAATGACTGACTGACTAATACTTGCACTTTCAGAGATCATAACTGACAAAGCTGGATTCAAAGCTAGGTTCGTCTAATTCTAAATGAATGCACAGACTGCTGACTGTAACACCATGCCTTGGACCTATTTTAATTTATCATAAACCTAGATCAGGATTGATTTGGACAGAAACAAATAATGATCGTTTTGGACATTAATAAACAGTGATTGAGGTATTATCAATAGCTCTGTATCATTAGTCCTATAGAAGACAATATACCTAGGGTATTACAAACAGAAAAGATTTCTTAATTGTATCCATTTATTTTAAATTTGTATTTGATTTTTCCCTGTATTTGAGGAATTTAAAGAATAAAATCACATCATTTTCATTAATCTATAATTTGCAAAGTTTGGACACTACAAAACTACAATACCATTCACAGAGAATTTTATCAGATAAATTAAATTTAAAGCTTAACGAAGAATGGTATCTGTCACTCATAACAGGGTTAATTTTTTTTTCCAAGAAAAGGGCTCCTTGGAGTCCTTTATTCAATTTAAAGTATTTAATCAAATAAGAAAATGCATGGTGTTAATCAAATCGGAAAATTATAGGAAAGTTTTCCCACTGAGGATGTACCCATGGTCATATTGACAGAGTTAATGAGATCTGGATACTTGGGTATAAAACCTCTTATTAAGGGGGAAAAATGTGTCACACCTCTAAAGGATTTTGTTATACATTTGACAAAACCAGTGGCTGTCATAAATAAAAAAATCTAATTGCCCATTTTACGTTATTATTTGTTTTGAATAGTTTGTAATTTAGCACATGCACATGTGCATGCAGACATACACACACATACACACACACACACACACACACACACACACACACACACCCCTCCACAGGGAACATTTTCATATTATGAGTGGTATTACTGAGATCTAAATTGTAATGACAAGTATTATGTAAGCCACATAGACAATTAAGTAAATTACTCATGGTCACAAATATCTAGGTCTAGGTTTATTTGCTTTGTTTATACAATATTTGTTGTTTGTATTAGATAAGTGGTATATAGTTGGACTTTACATTTTTATTTAGACTTATTTTCCTTTTTGGATATTAAAATATTCAATATATTTAAATGTATAAAACTGATACACCAATGAAAATATAACCTCAGAAATTGATATTTGTGAAATATTAATATGTTTGTTTTTAATGTTTGATACCAATGCTTGCCTATTTTTAAAATGATAACATATATTCACAGATATAAAAGATAATAAAATCATGTAAAATAACATAGTGTGCAACTTTGGGCAAAAGCATTTTAGAAGCAAGACAAATGGATGTTTTTATAGTGAAGCATAAATTAGCAAAATCGACTATAGAACAATTTCAATTTTATTTAAAATGTTCCATAATATAGACATTATAAAAAGTTTTATCCAAACATCTTACAAAGCTATCATCACTCACCACAAAAAAACCTATAAATAAATCTTATTTTAAAGGAATGCCAAAATGTAAATAAAATATTAGAAAATCAAACCATGCACTAGTACTTAAATTACAATGAATCAGGACAAACAAGGGTTACTCCAGGAAAGTAAGGTAATCTATCACTAAAAAAGTATCAGCATTATTGATTATTTTTGATGTGAGTTTAAGAGAAGTTTTGCCTTGTTCAATGAAAATTTGGAGAGTTATAAAAGTAAATGAAGTATAATCCCAGTTTAGGTTGAAAGATCTAAATATGCATTGATATAGAAAAAGTTAACCAATTTTTATTTGTAACAGATTAAAGCACTTGGAAATGTAAGTGACAATTAGGAGTATCAATAAAAACTCAGTACCAAAAAGAAAAAAACATGATATGCTTTGCCAAAATGAAAATAATGGAATTTTTACATCTATCCTCAAACTATTTTCTATTTAGGTCCCAGACCTTTTAAAATTTAAATATGAGCTCACAGGTTTTTACCTTTAACCTTATTTTTGAATTAAATATATATATATTTTAATTAATGAATTAATATATATATATATTTACACTATTTTAAAACAACTGATTCCATGCTGTTGCAAGAAATTTTCTTCTGCAATAACAGCTTTCCATTAAACAATTATATCCCTACATTTTTAACAGTGAGGGAAAAGTTATGAGCATAAATTATTTAAAAAAAAAACAGTTGGGTGGATTCATGTCTGAGTTACTAAAGGGCAAAATAGTGGGGCGATTTAAACTCTCAGCAAAAAGTAGTAAGCTTGGTTATTTCATAGACAAGAGACTTTTCATCTGTTTTGGAAAGTTGAAAATGGGTCTCTGCACAGAGTTTACTCTGGAGAGCTATAATCCTGCCCCTGAAGAGTTCTAGATTCAAGGTAGGTTTTACTTTCCACAGTGCTCAGAGCATCACTTCCCTCTGCATTGATTCTGTCTTTCCCACAAGTCACAGTTTTTTCCCTATTATTTTTTGTTCAATTTTAATATTCCTTAAGACCACTTCCAGAAAACCTGTGCTGCTTGCCTAATCTGCCCCAGTTATTTCCCAAGATGCCAGTTATTGTTTTTGTTAGTACTGTTTACATAACTGCATAGGTTTTTCCAGTCTCATTTTCCCCATAAGCCCTGTGATTGTTAGTGGTGATTTTACAGACTATGAGGTTTCAGTAACATGTGCATTGTATTCAAGCAGAAGATAGCGCCAGAACACTTGTTCCAGAAAGCAAAAATGCTTTCAAAAGTAGAAATATCTAAATGTTTAAAAGAGCTAATGTTAATAAGAAGTCTATTGACTAGGCAGTGATAATAGATGGCAAAATAGAATAAAATTTGGAATTGGAATATATTGATATGGTAAAACCCCATTATCCCATAAGTATGTTTAAATAGAAAAAAATTAAGTTAATGAAAATGTGTATGAAAAAATGAAACAAGTAACATTGTTCTTAGTGTTAAATGTATTTATAAACATGTTTTTAATTTTTAAAATAACTATGTGAAGATATTGATTTATATTATATATATATGAGTATTCTATGATATTAAGCATTTGTCTATATAAAAACTATAATTTACTTATTTTTTCCCCTCAAAGAGAGGGGGGAAAATAAAGGGAACTGTGATCAAACCAAACTAACCTGGTAAATGTAAGATGTACGCTAGAAGCAAAAAGGTTTATAAACTCCATTTTCTACAGACTGATCATGTAGAAAGTGTACCCCAAATGTGATGAAAGATAGTAGCTTGATCTATTGTTTAGAGGAAACAGACTGTGTATGCCCAATCTGTGGATTCCTAGGATATATAAACTCTGGACCATCCTCTAATATACAGTATGTCATACTACTTGATACTACTTTCTAAGTATTTGAAGAACGTGGGAAAGAAAGAAAAATAAACTCAGTAGACATGGGTACACAAGAAAAAGCTTCAGGTTGCAAGTAACACACAAGCTTGGAGTGTTATTTTGCCACAGAAAATTAACGTGATGTTTAATAGTGGCCAAGAACAATATTTAAATAAAGACTATTAAAAACCTTAGAAGATATAATCAGGCTGCCTCATATTTAAGATGTAAGTCAGTTGTTGACAAGCTACACCCCATAATCTCAGCAGAGATAGTATGCTATTTTATTTCTAGTTCTGAGATGATGATTCTGTCCATAAAAACTATGGAGGAAAAGTATGAAGACATTGAATAAACTACATAATGCAATTCCTTTAAATAGTATAGGAGTAGAAAAAAAAACTTTTATACTCATTTAATGGTTTCTATATTTAAAGGAGAAAAAGAAAGATATAAGCATCTGAATGCAGAGTTCCTGAGAATAACAAGAAGAGATAAGAAAGCCTTCTTCAGTGATCAATGCAAAGAAATAGAGGAAAAAATCATAATGGGAAAGACTAGAGATCTCTTCAAGAAAATTAGAGACACTGAGGGAACATTTCATGCAAAGATGGGCTCAATAAAGGACAGAAATGGTATGGACCTAATATTAAGAAGAGGTGGCAAGAATACACAGAAGAACTATACAAAAAAGATCTTCACTACCCAGATAATCACGATGGTGTGATCACTAATCTAGAGCCAAACATCCTGGAATGTGAAGTCAAGTGGGCCTTAGAAAGCATCACTATGAACAAAGATAGTGGAGGCTATGGAATTCCACTTGAGCTGTTTCAAATCCTGAAAGATGATGCTGTGAAAGTGCTACACTCAATATGCCAGCAAATTTGGAAAACTCAGCAGTGGCCACAGGACTGGAAAAGGTCAGGTCTCATCTCAATCCCAAAGAAAGACAATGCCAATGAATGCTCAAACTACCTCACAATTGCACTCATCTTTACATCTTTACTTTACACGCTAGTAAAGTAGTGCTCACTATTCTCCAAGCCAGGCTTTAGCAATACGTGAACTGTGAAATTCCAGATGTTCAAGCTGGTTATAGAAAAGAAACAGGCTTATTTACCTTATATGCAGAGTACATCATGAGAAAAGCTGGGCTGGAAGAAACACAAGCTGGAATCAAGATTACCGGGAGAAATATCAATAACAGATATGCAGAAGACACCACCCTTATGGCAGAAAGTGAAGAGGAGCTAAAAAGCCTCTTGATGAAAGGGGAAGAGGAGAGTGAAAAAGTTGGCTTAAAGCTCAACATTCAGAAAACAAAGATCATGGCATCTGGTCCAATCACTTCATGGCAAATAGATGGGGAAACAGTGAAAACAGTGTCAGACTTTATATTTTGGGGCTCTAAAATCACTGCAGATGATGATTGCAGCCATGAAATTAAAAGACGCTTACTCCTTGGAAGGAAAGTTTTGACCAACATAGATAGTATATTCAAAAGCAGAGATATTACTTTGCTGACTAAGGTCCGTCTAGTCAAGGCTATGGTTTTTCCTGTGGTCATGTATGGATGTGAGAGTTGGACTGTGAAGAAAGCTGAACACCGAAGAATTGATGCTTTTGAACTGTGGTGTTGGAGAAGACTCTTGAGAATCCCTTGCGCTGCAAGGAGATCCAACCAGTCCATTCTGAAGGAGATCAGCCCCGGGATTTCTTTGGAAGGAATGATGCTAAAGCTGAAACTCCAGTACTCTGGCCACCTCATGCAAAGAGTTGACTCATTAGAAAAGCCTCTGATGCTGGGAGGGATTGCAGGCAGGAGGTGAAGGGGACGACAGAGGATGAGATGTCTGAGTGGCATCACCGACTCAATGGACGAGAGTTTGAGTGAATTCCGGGAGTTGGTAATGGACAAGGAGGCCTGCCATGCTGCAACTCATGGAGTCACAAAGATTCAGACAAGACTGAGCGACTGAACTGAACTGAACTGAAGCACTTAAAAATAGTTTGCAAAATTATTAATTGAAATAGTAAAATTAGAATAAGGAAGTGTGAAGTTACTTATCAAGACAACTATTATTGTAAACATAAAAAAGTTTTATCATATGTGTTTTTAAAGATTTTTTAAATAAATTTAATTACAATTAATAAGTTAAGCATTTAATGCCACTAAAGAAGTCAGTTACTGGGTTCCCTGGTGGCTCAGAGGTTAAAGCATCTGCTTGCAATGCGTGAGAGCTGGGTTCGATCCCTGGTTTGGGAAGATCCCCTGGAGAAGGAAATGGCAACCCACTCCAGTATTCTTACCTAGAAAATCCCATGGACAGAGGAGCCTGGAGGGCTATACTCCACTGGGTAGCAAAGATTCAGACACGACTGAGAGACTTTACTAAAGAAGTTAGTAACTATCTTTCTGCAACAAAATCCTCTTGGATAGGGATATTATTTGATAGTACTTACCACAATTTTCAGTTGTTTTTATCTGTTTATATTATTGCTCTTTCCTTTCTTTCTAGTGTTACCTTTTTTCCTGTTGGGTATTTCTGACCTACAGTAGACACATCAATAAATATATTTCAAGTTAAAGAAAGAAAGGAATTAAAGGAGAGAAATTAATAAATTTTTGAAATTAACCCTACACTTCCTTAGCACTGGATAAAATTCCTTTAAAAATATCAGTAAAAAACAAACAACAACAACAAAAAAATCAGTAAAACAAATTTAAAAAGAAGCAAAGACATAGATAAGCCAGAATTTACAATGTAGAAATAGATATATGCATGTATGGGCACATGATTCGTGAAGAATTTTCCATTTCATGTAATTAAACAGTTCTGAAATAGTTGTTTGTCTATACCGAAAGATAAAGATTTTTTCTGACCCCAAACCACCATAAATTTGTTTCAAATGGATTAAAAAGCTACACTCAAAAAAAAGAAAAAAAGAAAAGAAAGAAAGAAAAACCTTCAAAAAACTGTCAGGGGAGTTTGTAATTTCCTCCCCTCTATCTCATTGCAACAAAAATGTGAAGTGACGGACGGACCAACGTTTCACTTCTCAGACAGATCAGTGTTACAACTCCCTGTTACAGCTCAGTTTTATTTAGTATGTAAAGGAAAATACATCCTGGAGGTATGAGGGCATGCCAACCCAAAAGACACAAAGAGAAAGATCTCTGGCCCAATTTTGGCTCCTCTTTTTATGTGTTTTTTTCTCCTCCCCCTGGGCCTGCCCTTTGTAAATTAGGCTAGCCAGGAGTGCTATTTGTTTTACCTGAGGTCCTCACTCTGTTCCTCGGACCTTCCTTTGTTCAATTTCATGGGTTTTTTCCTTCCTTGTCTTTTAGCCGCCACCATTCTGGACTCCTTTTTCCTATTCTACCTAACAAAACCATTAAGCATGTGAAAGTGGAGTGTATTTACAGTGACTTATTTTTTTAAATAGTTTTTAATCAGTGCAAAGATCCAAATGTTAAGACAAAAATTGACTGATTTACTCTATGAATTTCTTTGTGTATGTCTATGTATATTTGAAGACCCCATAGAGGATGTACAAATGCAAGATTGAGAGAAAATCTCTCTTATAATAAGAGATTTGTGTTCCTAAACAGAGTTTCTACAAACTTATAAAAATGTATGAGAATGGGTTATAAGCAAATAATGACAGAAAATAAAGACAAACTGACTAGAAATATTGTGAATGACACTAATGATTAAACATATTAAATTTAATATATTGTTATAATTTTGTATGTATGAGTTTACAAAAGGTAAATTATTAAGAACATTTAGTAATAAATGAGGATGTAAATTAATTACATATTATTATTATATACTGCTAGTGGATGTAAAAATTTAAATTGATGTAGTTTTTTTTTAGAAATATACTATTTATAAAAATTAAACATACATCATTTTTCTTCTTGAGCACCACTAAACAGAATGACTTATACCATAGACCAGACTTAAACCTAGTTGCAAGTTTAATAGCAAAGCGATTTTGGAATAGTTATAGTTAATTTTTTATAGTTTATAAAAATCTATAGTTTCTTAATAGTTTTTATAGTTAAATTTTTATAGTTTATAGTAATAGTTAATTTTCCCCTTTATACTAAATATGACAATTGTCTCTATGACACTTAATTCATTTTATTTAAAGTTTCCAAGTACTATGTAGTTTCACAGACTCATGTCTTTGTCTTTGAAAAGTTAAGATTTTGAAAAATATAATTATGCTAATATACATTTGAAGCAAGGATGAACAAGCAATAAATGATGAGAATGTGTAATATACTGTATTTTTTTTTAATTCAGAAAGAAAAATAAATGCAATTTAGTGAACCACTGACTTAGAAAGACTGAGTTATTAGTGATGCAAAGGATTAGAAGCAGGCTAAGTGTTTAGGCAACAGATTTAGAAACAGACATTCAAGGAGGCAATAGAAATGAAATCCCATGAATAAAGAACCTATAAACAAACAAATATTGCTTTTAGAACAAGGAAAGGTTCTTACTTGGTATAAATAGTGCTATGCAAGTTATAAACTAGCAGTAAATTTTCTTGATTAATTCAAATAGCAGAATAAAGCATGCCCTCTAATGGAGTAATGAAGCCCTTCAGTGCTCAAGCATTCAAGATAAGTGTATTCTTCACTGGACAGCCTCACCTCAGAGTGTGAGATGGTAATGATCTCCATGCCATATGAAAAGAAAAATCCTGTTTCAGAGTTAATGATCTTTCAGCCTATGCACATTAGAGTCTCTCCTGAATTGCTAATTTTTTGTTCTTGATCATTAGATAGTATTTATATCAGTTACCTTGACAATTTATTTCTCCTATTTTTTTTTTTTAATTTTCATCAGAGGCCCTGAAACAACTCTAGCTGAAATTTTGATTGACCAAACTCTTCCTCTATCAAATCATGTACAGTAAATCATCTGATCCCTTTTTCACTGCTTATTTAGATGTTTTTGTTGAGCACGTGTTTCAGGGCAGTCTATTCTTTCACATTAATTAAAAGCTGAAATTAAATGGGCGGCCTGCTACTCCTACTCTCTGTGTGAGAATAGCTATGATAAACCTGAGGCGTATACCTTAACACAGATAGAAGTGAAAGCAACACTATTCTTAAAAGCCATATTTAGAGGGTATTTTTTCTACAAATTTGCAGGTAACCCACTTCAACTTAATTACTTAAAATTAAGATAATCTGTTGCTATTGTGAATATCTCTTTATAAGCATGAATTGTATCTCAAACATAAATCATGTACAATGCTCAATGATAAAACAATCATTGAGACTGAAAATAAGTTTTCAAATTTATTTTATAAATTTCCCCAAATAAGAGCCCTTCTACATTCCAAATAGTAACTTATGAGTTTAAATGTACAGAAACATAAAACATCCAGGCTTAGGAATACAGATTTTTAAATATACATTTTAACATATGCATTTTAAAGAAAAAATTGGGAAGACTTCATATAATATCATACGTTGTCATCTCTCATGTTCATCATCTACTAATTTCTTAATTTTCACCTGTTTGTTATGATTAATAGGCTAAACATTTTATGGTCATCTATATTTTATTGGCAATAAACTGTTTAATTATTAATTTATTAAAGCTTGGTAAACAGTTACTATATGCAAGTCTTTATGTAAGGCATCAAAATTATTAAATATGAAGCAGAAAACTTGCATTATTATTTCCTTTCAATTTTGTGCCATTTTTATAATTCAAGACATCTTTCTATATGCTCTGTGGATAGAGATTCCAAGAAGATGATGGATGTGAGAGGGAAGAAGGCTTGGCAGGTGTTCAATGAAGTCAATATTTTCTGAGAGAAAAGTATGGGTAAAAACGCCTTGCTTGTAAGTGCAGACTGGTTCAGAGCCATATAAGGATCAAGGACTAGCTCATTTAGAAATGAGGCATGAGCCAGAGTTTAGTATGATTCATGTCCCTTGATGACTTGTAAATTCAAAACAATCATTCTGGTTGAATAGATTACAGTAGAGTGGTATCAACAGCCTGAGGAATCTGGCCAAACAACACTGAACATAAGCTACAGAGTGCTTTTGGCATTTGTTGTTATTTAGACAATATTGTCCTTATAGGGAAAATTTATAGGGAGCATTCATAGAATCTAAGCAACGTGTCCCTGAGGTAGTAATAATGAGGTTTCAGGGTACAGAAGGCTAAATGTGAATTCTTTAAAGAGGAAAACATGTCCAGAATAGCATGATAGATGCCAGTGGTTTATTGGGTAACAGGATAAAATAGAGTCTTGTAAAATATGCCCCAAACAAGTTAGGTTTCTTGAATTCATTCTGTGATTTATAAACTACTGCTTTTGGTAAATTTCAAAACCTGAGTTAGAAAAGGGCAGTGATTTTTAATTTATATGCCACATATGCTAATATTTTAGAATTCCATGTTTTATAATTTCATATACCCTTTGTGCTTTAAAAAATCTTAAACAATATACTGCTTACTGCTTCCCTTCTTTAACTCCTAATCAAGTCAATTTCACCAGCCCAATTTATTATATTCAAAACAAATGTAGCACTTTAGATCAACAATTCTTCTAAAGGGGATATGAATCCTGTTACTCTTTGTTTTTTCTTTTTTTTTTTTTATTTCTTCTCTTGCTCCAGGACAGAAGGAACTTACAAATTTGATCTTTTATTGGCTCACAACTCTGTTTAGTTGAAAGGATGCAATTCTTAATATAGCTATTGAGATATGAAGGAAAAGAAATAAGTAGCACCACTTCTCTTTCTTTGTTTTGAAACAATTGGAAAAGAAGACCAAAGAGTAAGTGGAATGGAGGATTAAATAAGGTTTTCAATTCTGATGGAGCTCACAGTGAGGGAAGTTGTATGTGTAATTAATTTTATTGATTCTTAATACCCACATCACTTCACATTTTAACTTATCCAAAACTGAGGTACATGCATATACATTTTTGTCTTACAATCACTGTAGTTAGTTGACATTTACTGTATATTTGTTAGCTTATGCTTACTTTTTGTTACAGATTCATTTATTAGATTTAGTTACTCATGAAGTCCTAGGGGGAAATACATTTAAAAAAAAAAAAAACAGAAAAAGAAGTTACTTGTATTCTTATTCCCACAATACTCGTCTTCATTCTCAGTATGTACTGTCTTTCATTCCGTAGCTAAAACACATGATGCATTCAATACATTATTAGAGTAACAGTCAACAACACACTCTAACACTGGCTTCATCTCAAAACACTCCACACTTGGAATTATAACTTTTGGCTTAAGACAATGACTGCTGTGACACATCGTTTAATTTTGGTCAGCTGGTTAACATTTCAGGTTCCATTGAAGCTACTGACCAGTTGCTTTTTCTTGAAATAGTCTCTGATTTTAACTGGGTGGCAAAGAATTTAATAAAGATTTCTAATCCCAGTATGATGGAGTAAATTTGATAGATCAAAAGTCCTATCCAGAACATACAGAAAAGCCAAGTAAAAGAAGAAAGAAGAGAAGGAGGAGAAGAAAAAAGATGGGAAGTTTATTGAATAATAACTCTATTGGAAAGCTGATATGGCCATATGGATTTGATGAAACAAGATCTGAAAAGAAAGAAACCAAAGAAAAATGAATCAATATTCGCTTGTTCCACTGTCTACTTAGGGATTAACTATTCGGAGATTAACTATCCTTTATATGGAGTGAGAAGCTGAAAATCTGGGTAGCTATGCCCAGAGGCAGAGACCTTGGAAAGAATTTCATCGGTCTTCACTGGGATGGGAAGACAAAATTTTAGTATTTGAGGCCACTAAGATAAACAAGGGCTTCCCTGGTGGCTCAGATAGTAAAGCGTCCGCCTGCAATACAGGAGACCTGGGTTCGATCCCTAGGTCGGGAATATCCCCTAGAGGAGGAAACGGCAACCCACTCTAGTACTCTTGCCTGGAGAATCCCTAGGAAGGAAGAGCCTGATAACAAAGTATTATGAGGTAAACAATCCCAGGGTAAAGAGAGGTACGGAAACGTGAGCAGGATACTCAATTTTCCCTTTGACGGTTTGGAAAATTATTACGTTGTTGAAGGTTAAGATGTCAAATGTTGATACAAAAAAAAATCTGAAAGGGAGATTGTTTTGTTTTGTTTTGTTTCCCATTTTCACAATACTAAGGGAATAAAAGTTTGAGTTCATTAGTTGCCAAGGAGAAGAAACCAAATTATAAAAACAATATATCTGCTATTCTTATATAAGTGCGTGCATGCATGCTAAGTTGCTTCAGTCAGGTCTGACTCTGTGCAAACCTATGGACTATAGACCGCCAGGCTTCTCTTTCCATGGGATTTTCAAGTATGATTATATTAATACCAGAGAATCATTCAAAGATAATCACCCTGCCCCTAGTCAATATGTTGTGATCTTTTAATCTCATTGCCTATAAGATTATAGGGTTAACTTACTATGAATTATAAAAACATCATTGAAAACATTATTTTTCATACATAATTCTAATGATTAATTTTATGTGTCAATTTGGTTAGAGTATATTGCCCAATTGTTTGGTCAAACACAAGTATAGATATTGCTGTGAAGTTGTCTTTTAGATAAGATTAACATTTACAGCTAGCTGACTTTAAAAGAAGCATATCTCCCTCAAGAATTTGGGTGGAATTCATAAAATCACTTGAATGTGTTAAGAGCAAATACTGCGGTTTTCTGGAAAAGAAAATTCTAAGTAAAGACTGAAACATCAACTCTTACCTGAATTTCCAGCCTGCAGGCCTACTCTCTAAAGATTTTGGACATGCCAGTTCTTACAACCTACACTTACATGTGCCTTTTTTTTTTTTTTTAAAGATAGATGATAGACTTGTAGATAAACCAATCCCATTGGTTATTTTCTCTGGAGTACCCTGAATCACACCATAAAACTTAGGATTAAAACAAAAAGTAGAGGCATATGATAAAGAAAACCAAGATAATAAATAAATAGATAAAATTGAATGCTAAAGACAAAATTCAAGATAAATAACATAAAAGAGTTATCACAAATAGATTTAAAAATAAATGGAAATGATATGTTCCTCAATGTAGATGATAAATATGAAATTATACCATAGAACAATAAAAATAAAAACCACTAAATGTAAATCCTGGAACTGAAACAGCAATGGTTATTAAGAAAATAATTGATAGATTGTTTTGGCTTAGTATTGGCCACAGCATAAAAGAGAATTTGTGAACTAGATGCCAGATAAGCATGAATTTCTAGACTAAGGCAAAGAGAGAAAAATAATCAAAAATACAGAGGGAAAATAGAATTAAAATATATGTGAAAGAATAAATCAATTATATATATATATATAATTGAAATCACAGAAATGGATAGGAGTACATTGGATTGTGATGGTTACTGTTAAGTATCAACAAGTAACAATTTAAGATAAATGTGCTGATAAATATCTAAAAGTGATAATATTATTATTCGAAAGATATGGGCAGAGAGAGCAACTGATTCTGCTATAGTTATTTCGGGTATTTGCTTCATTTTTTTACCTTTTTGCCAAAGTGTCCTTTTTCATTCTATTCTATATTATATTTTAACCAAAATAGTTTATTAAAATATAAAATTTATATTCTCTATATTTATTGATAATACAGGTGAGATAAGAAAGATAAAAGCAAAACACAGAAAGATTTTAAACATAATTATGTTTAAAGCCCAAAATCAATAAACTGAAAATTTACTATAAATGTAAATTTCTAAATTAATGTATATATTACTCATGGTTTTCCAATGAAACAGGACCGATAGGATTTATATAGATATATAGGAGGAGATTTATTATAGGCATTGGTTCATGCCATTATGGAGGGTGAGAAGTCCCACCATCTGCCATCTGCCAGCTGGAGACACAGGGAAGTTGGTGGTATAATTTGATTTTAAGTACAAAGGTCCAAAGACATGGGGAGCCACTGGTGCAACTCCCAGTCCAACCTGGAGGCCTAAGAACCGAAAGGCTGATAGTTTCAGTCCCAGGGTCCAAAGGCCTACGAGCCAGGACTCCAAGGTCTAAAGTTAGGAAAAGATAGACATCCCAACTCAAGAAGAAAGATAATGTCCTTCTTTTCATCTTTTTGTACCATTTGGACTCTCAAGAGACTGGATGATGTTTTCATGGATTGGTGAGGGCAGATTACTACTCTACTGAATCACATTCTAATATCTTCCAGAATCACCCTCACAGACACACCCAGAAATAATACTTTGCCAGCTATCTAGGCATCCCTTAATACAGTCAAGTTGACACTTAACATTAACTATCACAATACAGAAAAAAGTAATATGTGCAGTTCTGAAACAGTGCCAAATTTCAGAAATTTTAAAGAAGATATTCATAACTGAATGTCCTGGGAAAAATATGTCATATGAGGAATAAAGCAAAATTTAAATATTTTTATTAGACTGTAGTATTAAATTAAATACATACTAATTTAAATATTAAAATGATATTAAATGATTGTTAATTAAATAAAGAAAAATAATATTTAAATTAGCACATTCTCTATATGCTTAAGTCCTTCTTCTTAAGGACTGTCCTGCCCTTAAGAAAAAGAAACACTTAATAGCAATTGTCTTAGGCCTCAGCCTCCTCAGACAGGCTGTTCTGAGCCCTCTTCTCTACTAAGGCCTCAGCTTGGACCTGTTAAAAACTTCAGACTCTCAACACAAATAATTTTTCAATCTCCCATGAATCTTCTCCCTTAAAATGCCCGCTTATAAAAGTTCAATGCTACAAAGAAAATGTATTGGAAGAAGTGTGTTCTTATTCTATAATAATACAGATCACATTAATTAAGCAGTGTGCATAATGCTGTGCTTACAATTTTCATCTTATTTGGGAAGAGATAAGTTTTGAACATTTTTTAGTAGGATATTTCATTTCAAAAAAGTTATTATGGCTGTCATTACTTGGAGGAACACAGGATTGATTAGAGAAGTAAAAATTTTTAGAGTTTATGGCCACTTATAAATATACTAATAAAGTGGAGGATAGAAGTACTGAGAGACTGACCTTGGAAAAATACAGTAGAAATTAAATGCAAATTATTTTATTACTTTCTGAAGTTCATTGTATTTATAACAAGATCTATTGTTCCATAGCTAAAGGATTCTGTTCTGCCATTATTAGTTGAGTTCATCTTGAAAGGCCTTGTACAAGATATTTCTGGAGATAAAATATGTTAGATATTATTCCTATTATGGAACAACCAGACAAGTAAGCAGGTATTTCTGTTATTAACTTGAAAAGTCAAATACTGCAAGAAAGATTCTAAATAATTTTGTGAGTTCAGAGGAAGAAGTAATTTCTGTTTATTGGTGAAAGTGATGATGATGGTGATAGGGCAAACAATAAGGCGTTTTTAATCTGAAAAGCTCCATTTATAAAGGCTTTTATTTGTTTTATTTTCTGGGAACTGAAATGAATTTTTCATTCGGAAAAAAAAAGGTAATATGAAATAATTTAGGTTGGAAGGAAAGAAATGGGATTGGAGCAAATTGTGTGGAAACATGATGTGCAGGAAATCAACATGATATATTTGCCAAAAATATATGGATTAAGGCAAACAAAGAGGTTGCATCAGGTCTTTGGTGACCTTGACTGTCTAGTTAAAGTTGTGGAAAATTTGTGTCTTTAACTTTACTGTGCCTTTGAATATATTTTTTTCTAGGAAAACTTTGATAGCACTTTCTTGAGGAAAGATTAAAGAAAGAAAAATCTTCTCTGTTAGTATTGATTCTGAGATAAGAAAAGTCCTCTAAAAAATTTTGTATTGGGAATAGAAAGGAAAAAATATAATAAAAACATATTATAGAGCTAGAATCAACATTGCTAAAAAATGATTGATTGGATCAGAATGAGATATACAATGATAAATTGGACTTAGAGCCTAGATGTCTTGAAAGATTATGAAACCATTAAAAGCAATAAGGAATATAAGATGAGGGACAATTTAGAATTAAATAATAAATTCAGTCTGAGCCTGGTGCTCTACATTGAACTTCTGGTACTGTGTGATGACCTAGAGGGGTAGAATGGGGGAGGAGAGGAAGTCTAGAGGTAAGGGATATACATATAATTATGGATAATTCATGTTGTTGTATGGCAAAAACCTACACAACATTGTAAAGCAACTTTTCTCCAATTAAAAATGAATTTTAAAAAAGATAACTAATAAATAAAATAACTAATAAAAATAAAGAACTAAAAAAGTAAAATAATAGTAAATTCAATCTAGCTTATGCAGAATATGACTGCAGCTCCTAAAATGCAAAACACATGAATGAAGATAGCCATTGAATGATGAATGAGTGTGGTGTTACTGAAAATGTAGAATTTAATATTGCTTTGGGGAGCCACATTTGGCATTACTGACAAAATGGAGGCATGGACCCAACCTCCTCTCCTCATCTCGCAGGTATGGTCCCGGGATATAGGAGTTAGGCCTTGTGATTCTGACTTGTCCTTTCCTTTCTTCGGTTGAATTGGCTGGAAAGAATGTTAAGATGCTTGAGAGAAGCATGAGAAAGCACGAAGCCTTCTGCAGTTGTGCCCAGAAAATATTATATAAAATAACCATTGACATCTGTTCAAGGATCTTTACAAAGAAGGTTACAGGATGAGCAGGTAGGATGCAGCTTGAGGCCATGGGAAGGATTGTTTTCTGAGATCCGTTTGTGAGGCAAATTTGTTGAGTTTAGGGTTTAGGAATAATTAAGAATAGCTAGAAGCCTATTTAGGAGATAGTGATCTTAAGATGCTAGGGGAAAACAAGATTTAGAAAGATAAATAAATGAGGAATGTGGCATGAGTTACAATGTAATCACAAGTTAAGTATAGGACACATAAGAGAAAGTAGATAATAGATAGTAAAGCCGATTGTGAGAGAATCCCTGAAGCAGGAACTCTGTTTGTAGGGCAACAATGATTTCTGGAGACAATAAATCTGGGTGGCGGAAACTAAAAATGTCAAACCTCTGACTTAATGCTTTTGTCAAAGTATAAAAGAAAACCTGAAGCTTGAAATAAACATGTAGTTCCATACTATGAGTCAGAGGCTACATCATCGTCTGCTGACATGCTTACCCCTTCAGGCTGACTCCCTGGCTGCTGGAGCTGGACTCCGGCAGTTGGTCCCACTACCGCATTGTTCAACTCTTCCTGGATATTCTATAATTCAAAGGCTAGGATAATCTTTATTCTCTTTGATTTTCAGTTTTGCAGGATTACCTTGATATACTCTCTGAAAGGGCTTCCCTGATAGCTCAGTTGGTAAAGAATCTGCCTTCAATGCAGGAGACCCTGGTTTGATTCCTGGTTTGGGAAGATCTACTGGAGAAGGGATAGTCTATTCACTCCAGTATTCTTGCGCTTCCCTTGTGGCTCAGCTAGTAAAGAATCTGCCCGCAATGTGAGAGCCCAGGGTTTATCCCTGGATTGGGAAGATCCCCTGGAGAAGGGAAAGGCTACACATTCTGGCTGGAGAATTCCATGGACTGTATAGTCCATGGGGTCACAAAGAGTCAGACAGAGCTGAGCGACTTTTGGGAAAAAAAAAAAAAAGGCAAAAAACTCTCAGATTAAAATACTGACTGCCATATCAGTAAGCGAAGGATGCTGCAGCCGTCAAACCATTGTTAATACATTATTGTCTCCAGAATAGTGAGCCCTGAGGGGACTCAGGATGGAGACAACTAGGCTGTCCATTGCCAGGCTCACCTAGCAATCAGCTTTGCAGTCATCCCAAGTGAAGCATACTGAGAAAACTCAGAATGAGAAAGCACAGGATACCTGCCCCAGATGTGCAGGTGCATATCAGAGGAATGATCTCAGTGATCCCAGATTATTGCATCTTCCCATACACAGAAAAGCGCTAGGGAATTCCCTGCTTATCCAGCAGTTAAACCGCTGTGCTTCCACTGCAAGGAGTGCTGGTCAGGAAGCAATGGTTCTGCAATCCTACAGCAATGACCAAAAAATAAAAATTAAAAAAAAATTACATTTCCCAACTTGAGATATCTGGTTTTCTTTTAGTAACAATAATCTTTAGATGTTCCAACCACCTGGTTTTTTGTTGCGAAAACTCCCACGTACCTTAGTTCCCTCACACCCTTGCCTCTTTAGAATCCTTTTCTCAGTGTTGTCTTGTTGCAGAAACCAGTAATCGAGAAATCAAGCACCACACTCGGATAGTTGGAGAACTCAGATTTATTATGCCGGTGGACCCAGAGGAATTAACATTCCAAGCTCTGAGCCCCAAACAAAGGGATTGCAGAGTTTTTATTGACAAACCATAGTGGATAACACTATCTGTTAACAGTCTGGTTTAAACTAAGGGATTTTGTGTGCATGTCAAGATGGGGAGGGGGATGCCTGACCCTTATACATACAGGCATGATTAAACAAGTTTGCAGGGGCCAAGCAATTGCAAAGAGCAGGACAAGGGTGAGTGAGATAAACTCCTGTTCCTAGTATTGCAAGTCCCCACTTTCTGAGCTCCGTGGATATGACTCAATAGACATGAGTTTGAGTAAATTCCAGGAGTTGGTGATGGACAAGGGAAGCCTGGTGTGCTGCAGTCCATGGGGTCACAAAGAGTTGGACATGACTGAGTGACTGAGCTTAACTGAACTGAACTGATGCCTCTGCAGTGTGAACTTCACAAGAGGTCCTCAGTTTTGTTTCCTCTCTCCTTTTAAACAGGGCAAGATGGCTATAGTGTGTGAGTATTTCCCTTCCCCATTTCCCCCCAGGTCAGTTAGGCTTTGATAATGTTAGGGGAGTGTAATTTCTTTGGTTCCATTTAGTCACAACAAAGATTTGAAGCGAAGGACCTTAAAGCCCTCAGCACATCACAGCTCTTGGACAGTCCGTGTTATAGTTCTCGGGCAGATCAGTTTTATTTAGAAAATAAAGGAAAATAAATCCTCGAGGTGTGAGGGCATGCCAACCCAAAAGATGAGAAGAGGAGAGAGAGAGAGAGAATGAGCGTGCACAGGGTGGGGAGTGTGGGGGGAGAGAGTGAGACACCCCTGGCCCTTTGGCTCCTCTTTTTATGTGTTTTTTTCTTTCCTTCCCCTGGGCCTGCCCTATGTAAACTGGGCTAGCCAGGAGTGCTGTTTGTTCTACCTGAGGTCCTCACTCCAGTCCTTGGACCTTCTTTTGTTCTATTTTTGTGGGCTTTTTCCCTTCCTTGTCTTTTAGCCACCACCATTCTGGACTCCTGTTTCCTATCCTGACTACCTAACAATAATACTCCAGCAGGTTAGGTTCTGGTAAATAGTTTACTCAGAGGACAGGCCTTATTAAAAAGAACAAGTAACCTGGGTGTTTCAAAATGGTGTTTCCCCCTTCTCCCTGCTAGGCGCACGAAGTGATTTTTCTCAATTATTTACTTTGAGAATTTGGTTGGTCTTTGGGGCTTCCCTGGTGGCTCAGAGGGTAAAGCGCTTGCCCACAATGCAGGAGACCTGGGTTGGATCCCAGGGTCGGGAAGTTCCCCTGGAGAAGGAAATGGCAACCCACTCCAGTATCCTTGCCTGGAGAATCCCATGGGTGGAAGAGCCTGGTGGGCTACAGTCCATGGCGTTGCAAAGAGTCAGACATGACTGAGGGAGCTCACTTTGAGAATAAACCTCACAATATCATGACCCCCCTCCTCACCCCCCAACTCCATATGACTGAGTTCCACCAGTTAAACACCAAATTGTCAACAACACTGAGCTTCCAGCAAATTTCTCAATTGCATTTGAGGTTTTCCTCCCCACGCACTTCTTCCTGAGCCAGCTTCTGCTTGTGCGTCTCTGCTCTAGTAACATAACTACCTGTATTTAACATGTCTGTCTCTCCAATCATGGAGGTAGCACTGGCTCTGTGTCTTCATCTTTCTGAAGGATGTGTGGAGAAAGAATGTTGCCTGCCATTTCAGCAAACAATAAACAATGAGCCCCCATCAAGCCATCAGCCAATGCTGCTACTGCTGCTAAGTCACTTCAGACGTGTCCGACTCTGTGCGACCCCATAGATGGCAGCCCACTAGGCACTTCTGTCCCTGGGATTCTTCAGGCAAGAATACTGGAGTGGATTGTCATTTCCTCAGCCACTGCAACCACCTCCAAAGGAATGCCCTGAGGGGAATTCAGGATTGAGAAAAACAGAATACTGGCCCTAGATAATAAAGGTGAATATCAAAAGAATAATTTCAATGAGCCCAGACTGTTGCATCTTCCCAAACAAAGAAAAGCACCGAAATCATTAACTTGAGATAGCTGTTTCTGTGATTACCAGTCATTTTTGATGTTTCACTGCATTTTGTTTTATTTCTTTGTTGTAGCAAAAATTCCTATATATCCTGACTCCCCAGTTAACACTTTGGAATCCTTCCCAACAGCCGTATGAGAGGTTGTTTCCCAGACCAGTAGCCCTCAATAAGTTCCCCAAATAAAACACGACTCTCAACTTTTAGGTTGTGCATTTTTTTCAGTCAATAGTTTCAAGAAATGTTGTTGATTTTTCAGTTTTGTTAGCTTTTTAATGTTGTTCAGATGATGTGTCAGCTTTCAAAATCCTTACATGCAGAACTAGAAGTGTTTTTTCAAAGGTCCTGAACTGCATATTGCAAATTAGGAGAAGAAGTGCTGATCATTACGATAATAGTGTTAATTCTAAACAAGTTGGGAAAGGCAACACAAAATATCTTGAAAATTACCATCGTCTAAAGAACACTATGGCTTTAGGGTAATGAAAGTGTATGCTTTATTAACACACAGTAACTTTTAATTTGGTATTTTTTTCAAGGCATTATTGCCTTAAAATGATGACAAACAAGGAGAAAATGCAAGGCTTCCAGGTAGGTACACTGTACATGGTTTTATGAATGTATCTGCTCCTAAGTGTAGCCTTTGTTGTTTCCCTTATAAAGTGTGCAATAGAATATTTTCAAGGAAACAAGGCAAAGTACCTTCTACAGTAAAAGAAAGTTTCTTACAATGTGATAATTAGACTGTTGTTATTTGAGATGTTTAAACTATGTATTATTCAGTAGTGTTGATGTACAAATATTTATTTGCTTAAAATAATCAAAGATGAGGCTAAATAATTGCATTTCCAATATTTTCATAAGTAGATTTGATACATTTCCTAACCAAATGTGTTTTAATCCCTCATTTGATATTTATTCAATTTATGGTCAATATCTTTTTAAAGTAACACTAAGGAGGATTACACTTGAATTATTATATGAAGTAAGAATTTATTAAGCTGACTGCATTTTGCATAGTTACACTCATTTCTCAATTGAAAATATATGGTGAATAGATAAACTAAAATTATTTAAATATTCTGCTTTCTTTGACTTTTCCTCAAGTCATATATAAGTCCATGTTTTCTGTCAACTTATTTGATTATGTTTCTCTTTAAATTATTTTTAAGTATAATGGACAGACAGGATAAAACATCTTTGCTAATTATGAGGCCAGACAGAAGAACAAACAGAAATATATAAATGATTCTATTTTCTATTTATATTTGTTGCATATCAATTAAAATACAGTGTGGAGAAATAGTCAAATTTTCCTGTCATATTTTAACTAAGAATGAAGACTTGTTAGCAACTTTTCAAAATAACTGAATGTTTGATTTTTCTCCATGTCTATATATCTATCTATATCTATTTATCTATCTAATTTTTAAGTAATTATTTCCAGTATATATTAATATTTAATTATTTAACAAATGTCAAGCCCCACATTGTATCACTTCCAAATATTGGGTTTGTCCCTGTTCTCCTCCCATAAATGTACTAATAGCAATTTTGATCTCTTCATATTCCATAATGGTAATGATTTCTGAAATTATATTTTCACTACATCTGTCCTTCTAAATCAGATAAAAGCCATCTAAGAACAGAGAACTTTTATATATGTCTTTGCTTCATTGTCAATTCTGCTTGGTGTCATTGGGTCAGTTATTATTGTTTAGTTGCTAAGTCATGTCTGACTCTTTTTGTGATCCCTATGGATTTTGATCCCCCAGGTTCCTCTGTCCATGGAATTTCCCAGGCAAGAATAGTGGAATGGGTTGCCATTTCCTTTTCGGGATCTTCCCAACCCAGGGATCAAACTCGCATCTCCTGCATCTCCTGCATTGGCAGGAAGTTTCTTTACTACTGAGCCACAAGAGAAGACCATAGAGTCAATAGTTGATGCAAATAAATAAATTGTCTATAGAGTATCTGTGGCAATCCACAGTATAAAATACATCATACAAATTCAAACCCATACTATTCAATCAGTGTGGATATTAGTTTAACTGTGTTAAATTTTCACTACTATTCAACCATAAATCAAATGACAATTTAAAAAAATTTCTCTCTGTTTTCAAAAGCTTTTATTGTTTTAATGTTTTATTATCTTAGCAAAATATATCAGTTCAATATATATGGTGAAACAAAAAATTAAAGCTTATGGTTTACATTTCATGTTATAGTATATCATGGATAATTTATAACTTTATTTAAAATTATTATAAAAGAAATACAAATTATAAATAATATAGAAAGTTTAATAAAAATATATAGACCCTTTAAAATCATCCTCCAGAATCTCACAACACAAGGAAGAACCACAGCTAATGCTTCAGCTTTTTATTCTAGGAACAGTTTTTCTATCGTGAAACTATGTGTTTAGTAATTGATGTGAATGGAGTTTATGTTACTAGAGATTTTTTTCATAGATGAGATATATGTTTTCATGATATGTGTATATATGTACACATTTATATATATAAAACATGTGTATAACTGAATATAGTTATATACATATAATCATGTTTTTATAATGTACATCATACATATGCTATAAGTTGATATATGCATTCAAATTTTGTATCATGTTACAGATGTTTTCTTTAAAATCATTTTGCTAATACTTTCCCTATGATTAATTCTAAACTAATTTTAATGGCTATACATTACCATATTTTTCTTATTCATTTCAGATTATTTAAATCCATATACAATCTCTGTGTAGCATCTATTATTTTTCATTATGGATGGGTGCACAATAAATGTAATATGCTTGAATCATCTCAAAATTTTACCCCTACCTGGTCCACAAAATAATTATATCCCATGAAACTAGTCCCTGGTGCCAGTACACTGTTGGGGGAAAGGATGTGATGATGCGTTTTTTGTATATATATATAAACACATGAGACTAGGCAAGGAAAGAGAACCCAAGAAATAATTAGAGATGAAAGCAGGTAGGTCACTGTAGGCCATGTGAATGGGTTTGGATTTTACACTGGATATAAAAGGGAGACAGTCTCAGTTTTAGGAGATTTTTGACATGACCTCACATATGATAATTTTTAATTTTTCTGGATATTATGTGGAAAATGGATCATATGGTGGCCAAATGCCTAGTACAGGGATAAATTAAGGGATTCTTGCAGTACTTTGAACATCTGACAATGTATATTTAAAACATCTTCTACAGGGGATCTTCCCAACCCAAGGACTGAACCCAGTTTCCTGCATTACAGACAGATCCTTTACCAGTTGAGCTAAAAGGGAAACCCAAGAATACTGGAGTGAGTAGCCTATACCTTCTCCAGGGGATCTTCCCTACCCAGGAATCGAACTGGGGTCTACTAAATTGCAAACGGATTCTTTACCAAATGAACTATGAGGGAAGCACTAAACACCAACTTACAGTGCAGTAGAAACATTGAAAAATATTCAAATTCTTTGAATCATCAACTTTATTTTTTTATAAATATATGCTAAATAGATAATTATGGTTCTGCTACGAAGAATTTTAGTAACAGTTAAAATAATAAATTAACAATTTAAACATCAAAAACAGACATTTACTTATATTATCATATGATTTAATATTATTTCAAACTAAAAACATTGTTTTAAAATGATATATCATGACATAATAAGTTGTTTATAATACATTACTAAAAGCATATTAAGAAACCTGCAGATTTCTATTTGAATATTATATCACCATTTCAAGGGGCATGAATTTGGGCAAATGCCAGGAGATAGTGAGGGACAGAAAAGCCTGGCATGCTACAGTCCATGCAGTCAGTTAGAGTCAGACTAGACTTGGTGACTGAAAAACAAGAACAGAAATGATATTTACCACCTCTGTTCATATTTGTTTTATTTCTATTAAATCTTCTTTAAATGACAAAGAAGGACTAAACTACGTATTTGCTAAAGAGGTAAGAAGAATTGGCGAGTTTGATTTCCACCACTAAGATGATATAAATAACTTAACAAATTTGTAGTACGGGGGCTTATGTGGGTAGAATTCTAAAAAGCCTCTTGATGAGAGTGAAATAGGAGAGTGACAAAGTTGGCTTAAAGCTCAACATTCAGAAAATGATGATGATGGCATCCGATCCCATCACTCCATGGGAAATAGACGGGGAAACAGTGGAAACAGTGTCAGACTTTATTTTGGGGGGCTCCAAAGTCACTGCAGATGGTGACTGCAGCCATGAAATTAAAAGACGCTTACTCCTTGGAAGGAAAGTTATGACCAAACTAGATAGCATATTGAAAAGCAGAGACATTACTTTGCCAACAAACGTCTGTCTAGTCAAGGCTATGGTTTTTCCTGTGGTCATGAATGGATGTGAGAGTTGGACTGTGAAGAAGGCTGAGCACCAAAGAATTGATGCTTTTGACCTGTGGTGTTGGAGAAAACTCTTGAGAGTCCCTTGGACTGCAAGGAGATCCAACCAGTCCATTCTGAAGGAGATCAGCCTTGGGTGTTCTTTGGAAGGAATGATGCTAAAGCTGAATCTATAGTACTTTGGCCACCTCATGCGAACAGTTGACTCATTGGAAAAGACTCTGATGCTGGGAGGAATTGGGGGCAGGAGGAAAAGGGGTCGACAGAGGATGAGATGGCTAGATGGCATCACCAACTCGATGGCCAAGAGTTTGAGTGAACTCCAGGAGATGGTGATGGACAGTGAGGCCTAGCGTGTTGTGCTTCATGAGGTCACAAAGAGACATGACTGAGCAACTGAACTGAACTGAATTGAAATAGACATCAAGACTTGTTAAAAAGTACCATTAATTAGGCTGATAGAATTGGAGTAGGAATAAAAGGAGTAAAGGAAATATAGGCTTCCATGGTGGCTGGTGGTGGCGGCAGTGGCGAGCTGGTGCACTAAGCGCAGGCCGCGGCGGCAGCGAGCCACCTCACGTCCGAGGTCAGTGACAGCGGCCTAGAGTGCCAGGCTGCGACGGTGCAGGAATGACCAAGAGGAGCTACGCTGCGTCGGAGGTCAGGGGTGGCAGCGGAGAGGCGTTACCCTGCGTCCGAGGTCAGTGGCAGCAGGGAGGAGCTAACCCGCGTCTGAGGTCAGTGGTGGCCGGGAGGAGACACCCCGCGTCCGAGGCCAGTAGCGGCTGGGAAGAGACACCGCGCTTCCGAGGTCAGGAACGGTGACTCTGAGGAGCCTCCGTGAGCCCGAGGCCAGGGGCGGCAGCTGGGAGGAGCCACCCACGCCTGAAGCCAGAGGAGGCGGCCGGAAGGGGTAACCCAAGGAGCGGTGGCTGCACAGGCACAGGAGGGCCTAGAGGAGCTCTCCCACGCTGAAGGTCCGGAACGGCAGCAGTAAGGAGATACCCCTTGTCCAAGGTAAGGAGCAGTGGCTGTGCTTTGCTGGAGCAGCCGTGAAGAGATATCCCACACCCAAGGTAAGAGAAACCCAAGTAAGATGGTAGGTGTTGCAAGAGGACAGCAGAGGGCAGGCACACTGAAACCATACTCACAGAAAACTAGACAATCTAATCACACTAGGACCACAGCCTTAACTCAATGAGACCAAGCCATGCCCGCGGGGCAACCCAAGACGGATAGATGGGTCATGGTGGAGAGGTCTGACAGAATGTGGTCCACTGGAGAAGGGAATGGCAAGCCACTTCAGTATTCTTGCCTTGAGAACCCCATGAACAGTATGAAAAGGCAAAATGATAGGATACCAAAAGAGGAGCTCCCCAGGTCACTAGGTGCCCAATATACTACTGAAGCTCAGTGGAGAAATAATTCCAGAAAGAATGAAGGGATGGAGCCAAAGCAAAAACATTACACAGTTGTGGATGTGACTGGTGATAGAAGCAAGATCTGATGCTGTAAAGAGAAATATTCCATAGGAACCTGGCATGTCAGGTCCATGAATCAGGGCAAATTGGAAGTGGTCAAATGAGATGGCAAGGGTGAACTTCGACATTCTAGGAATCAGCGAACTAAAATCAACTGGAATGGGTGAATTTAACTCAGATGACCATTATAGCTACTACTGTGGGCAGGAATCCCTCAGAAGAAATGGAGTAGCCATCATGGTCAACAAAAGAGTCTGAAATGCAGTACTTTGATGCAATCTCAAAAATGACAGAATGATATCTGTTCATCTCCAAGGCAAACCATTTAATATCACAGTTATCCAAGTCTATGCCCCAACCAGTAATGCTGAAAAAACTGAAGTTGAATGGTTTTATGAAGACCTACAAGTCCTTTTAGAACTAACACCCAAAAAAGGTGTCTTTTTCATTATAGGGTACTGGAATGCAAAAGTAGGAAGTCAAGAAACACCTGGAATAACAGGTAAATTTGGCCTTGGAATGTGGAATGAAGCAGGGCAAAGACTAATAGAGTTTTGCCAAGAAAATGCACTGGTCACAGCAAACACCCTCTTCCCACAACACAAGATAAGACCCTACACATGGACATCACCAGATGGTCAACACCGAAATCAGATGGATTATATTCTTTGCAGCCAAAGATGGAGATGGTCTATACAGTCAACAAAAACAAGACCAGGAGGTGACTCTGGCTCAGATCATGAACTCCTTATTACCAAAGTCAGACTTAAATTGAAGAAAGTAGGGAAAACCGCTAGACCATTCAGGTATGACCTAAATAAAATTCCTTATGACTATACAGTGGAAGTGAGAAATAGATTTAAGGGCCTAGATCTGATAGATAGAGTGCCTGACGAACTATGGAATGAGGTTTGTGACACTGTACAGGAGACAGGGATCAAGACCATCCCCAAGGAAAAGAAATGCAAAAAAGCAAAGTGGCTGTCTGGGGAGGCCTTACAAACAGCTGTGAAAAGAAGAGAGGCAAAAAGCAAAGGAGAAATGGAAAGATATAAGCATCTGAATGCAGAGTTCCAAAAAATAGCAAGAAGAGATAAGAAAGCCTTCTTCAGCGATAAATGCAAAGAAACAGAGGAAAACAACAGAATGGGAAAGACTAGAGATCTCTTCAAGAAAATTAAAGATACCAAGGGAACATTTCATGCAAAGATGGGCTCAAAAAAGGACAGAAATGGTCTGGACCTAACAGAAGCAAAAGATATTAAGAAGAGGTGGCAAGAATACATGGAAGAACTGTACAAAAATGATCTTCATGACCCAGATAATCATGATGATGTGATCTTTAATCTAGAGCCAGACATCTTGGAAAGTGCAGTCAGGTGGGCCTTAGAAAGCATCACTATGAACAAAGTTAGTGGAGGTGATGGAATTCCACTTGAGCTGTTTCAAATCCTGAAAGATGATGCTGTGAAAGTGCTGCACTCTATATGCCAGCAAATTTGGAATACTCGGCAGTGGCCACAGGACTGGTAAAGGTCAGTTTTCATTCCAGTCCCAAAGAAAGGCAATGCCAAAGAATGCTCAAATTACCACACAATTGCACTCATCTCACATGCTAGTAAAGTAATTCTCAAAATGCTCCAAGCCAGGCTTCAGCAATATGTGAGCCATGAACTCCCTGATGTTCAAGCTGGTTTTAGAGAAGGCAGAGGAACCAGAGATCAAATTGCCAACATCCACAGGGTCATGGAAAAAGCAAGAGAGTTCCAGGAAAACATCTATTTCTGCTTTATTGACTATGCCAAAGCCTTTGACTGTGTGGATCACAATAAACTGTGGGAAATTCTGAAAGAGATGGGAATACCAGGCCACCTAACCTGCCTCTTGAGAAATCTGTATGCAGGTCAGGAAGCAACAGCTATAACTGGACATGGAAAAACAGACTGGTTCCAAATAGGAAAAGGAGTACCTCAAGGCTGTAAATTGCTACCATGCTTACTTACCTTATATGCAGAGTACATCATGAGAAACGCTGGACTGGAAGAAACACAAGCTGGAATCAACATTGCCGGAAGAAATATCAATAACCTCAGATATGCCGATGACACCACCCTTATGGCAGAAAGTGAAGAGGAACTACAAAGCCTATTGATGAAAGGGAAAGAGGAGAATGAAAAAGTTGGCTTAAAGCTCAACATTCAGAAAACGAAGATCATAGCATCTGGTCCCATCACTTCATGGGAAATAGATGGGGAAACAGTGGAAACAGTGTCAAACTTTTTTGGGGCTCCAAAATCCTTGCAGATGGTGACTGTAGCCATGAAATTAAAAGACGCTTACTCCTTGGAAGAAAAATCATGACCAACCTAGAGAGTATATTCAAAAGCAGAGACATTACTTTGCCGACTTAAGGTCCGTCTATTCAAGGCTATGGTTTTTCCTGTGGTCACGTATAGATGTGAGAGTTGGACTGTGAAGAAGGCTGACCGCTGAAGAATTGATGCTTTTGAACTGTGGTGTTGGAGAAGACTCTTGAGAGTCCCTTGGACTGCAAGGAGATCCGACCAATCCATTCTGAAGGAGATCAACCCTGGGATTTCTTTGGAAGGAATGATGCTTAAGCTAAATTTCCAGTACTTTGGCCACCTCATGCAAAGAGTTGACTCATTGGAAGAGACTCTGATGCTGGGAGGGATTGGGGGCAGGAGGAGAAGGGGACGACCGAGAATGAGATGGCTGGATGGCATCACTGACTCGATGGATGTGAGTCTGAGTGAATTCTGGGAGATGGTGATGGACAGGGAGACCTGGCGTGCTGAGACATGGGGTCGCAAGGATTCGGACACGACTGAGCGTCTGAACTGAACTAAACTGATGGTGGCTCAGGTGGTAAAGAATCCTCTTTCAATGTGGGAGACCTGGGTTCAATCCCTGGGTTGGGAAGATCCCCTGGAGGAGGGCATAACAATGCACTCCAGTATTCTTGCCTGGAGAATTCCGTGGACAGAGGAACCTGGCAGGCTAGTTAATGGAGTTGGGAAGTGTCTGACATGACTGAGCAATAAAACACATAAGAAAATGTAATGAATTATGCATCTAATACTTCAGCTGAATAAAAATCAATAATTATGATACAATTGAGTAACCAGATAGAAAAACACATAGGTCCATATTTCACATTATGCATAAGAAAACTTTACAGCTTTTTTTGTTACAAAATATAAGAAAACATTTTGTGATATATTAAAAAAATATTTTAAAATAGTTTTAATTAGGAAGTGTTTCTTAAAACACAAAAATGCAAAGAAGGAAAACAATAACACTTTTGAATAAATTAAATGTTTGTATAGAGCTGTGAACAGAATAAAATTAGAAGTAATAGAGAGATACAAGTAACAAAATATTCAGAATTTGAAAGGATCTGGTCACTCAAGAGAAAAATAAAATAAAAAAACAACAGGTAGTTGAGGCTACTGAAATTCGAGCAAATTTGGACACAGTCTGTGGTCAGATATTTCATGGAAGAGGCTCACCTGGACAATGCGCTGATGCACAATTGCAAAGAACATTTCCATAACTCAATGTGATATGTCACTTTAAATTCTGTTTACTGAAGCAATGTAAAATTTAATGCACTGGTAATGGTACTGAGACTTGTAAATTATTTTTGATGGCAATTTGAAGATGTCATTCAAAAACAGAATGAGCATATCCCACGCTGTCCTAAGTAACATAGCAGGGAAAAAGTATTTCCACAATCTATCCCAAATCTTCACAGCATAAATAATAGAATCTATGAAGCTGTCACTTTCAAATATATTAAAACTTCCATCAGGACTTTTAATGTGTTGACGGCCATGCCTTCAACATTATTTCTTTTTTACTAAATAAAATATAATATGCACACATATTTATAAAAACACATGTTGTTGTTGTTCATTACCGAGTTGTGTCTGACTCTTTTCAACCCCATAGACTGCAGCACACCAGGCTCCCCTGTCTTGCACTATCTCCCAGAGTTTGCTCAAATTCATGTACATTGAATTGGTGATACTATCTAACAATCTAATCTTCTGCCACTCGCTTATTTTACTTTCAGTCTTTTCCAGTATCAGAGCCTTTTCCAGTGAGTCAGCTCTTTGCATCAGGTGTCTAAAACATTGCAGCTTCAGTATCAATTCTTCTAATGAATATTCAGGGTTGATATCCTTTAGGATTTACTGGGTTTAATCTTTTAGCAGTCCAAGGGACTCTCTAGAGCCTTCTCCAGTGTCACAATTTGAAAGCATCAATTCTTCAATGCTCAGACTCCTTCATGGTCTCTCACATCCCTACATGAGTACTGGAAAATGATAGTTTTGACTAGATGGACCTTTGTCAGCAAAGTGATGTCTCTGCTTTTTAATACTCTGTGTAGGCTTTTCATAGCTTTCCTTCCAAGGAGCAAGTTGCTTTTAATTTCTAGCCTGCAGTCAACATTCACAGTGATTTTGTAGCCCAAGAAAACAAAATCTGGCTCTGTTTCCACTTTTTCCTTGCCTATTTGCCATGAAGTGATGGGACCAGAAGCCATGATTTTAGTTTTCTGAATGTTGAGTTTAATTTTTCACTCTCCTCTTTCACTCTCATGAAAATGCTATTTAGCTCCACTTCAATTTCCACCATTAGAGTGGTATCATCTGCATATATGAGGTTGTTTATATTTCTCCCAGCTTTCTTGATTCCAGCTTGTGATTCATTCAGTCTGGAATTTTGCATGATGTATTCTGCATATAAGTTAAATAAACAAGATGACAGTATACAGCCTTGTCGTACTCCTTTCTCAAATTTGAGCCCGTTCATTGTTCCATGTACTGTTCTAACTGTTGTTTCTTAACCTGTGTACAGGTTTCTCAGGAAATAAGTAAGGTGGTCTGGCATTCCCATCTCTTTAAGAATTTTCCAAAGTTTTTTTTTTTTTCAAAGTTTTTTGTTATCTGCACAGTCAAAGTCTTTAGTGTAGTCAATAAAGCAGAAGTATATGTTTTTCTGGAATCCCCTTGCTTTCTCTATGATCCAGGGAATGTTGGCAGTTAATCTCTGGTCCCTCTGCCTTTTCTAAATCCAGCTTGTGCATCCTATTGTTCTTTCCTCACATACTGCTGAAGCCTAACTTGAAAGACTTTGTGCCTAACCTTTTTAGCATGTGAAATGAGTGCAATGGTACAGTAGTTTGAACATTCTTTAGCATTGTCCTTCTTTGGGATTGAAAGGAAAACTGACATTTTCAAATCCTGTGGCCATTGTTGAGTTTTCCAAATTTGCACATTCACACCAGGTGGTGCATACACACTAGGGGATACACACAAACACTCACACACCAAGGGATACACACACACACATACACACACCACAGGATACACACATACACACCAGGGTATGTACGCAATATCAATATGTCAATAACAGCACTATCGTCAACTTAAAAAAAGCTCGAGTGGGAAGCAAATATTTATAAAAAATATATTTTACATACTAACTTGATAAATATATTGTGGTCTATTCATATAGTGAAAAATTACAGGATTGGGAAAATAGAAAATAGATACATTAAAGAAATAGGAATGAAGACATCAATGCAGATGGCTCATAAATGCAATTTATCTTAATAAGAATAGGACAGATTATATTTATAAGATTTTCCAGGTGGCACTAGTAGTAAAGAACCTGCCAAGCAGGAGATGCAAGAGACATAGTTTCCTTTCCTGGGTTGGGAAAATCCCCTGGAAAAAGAAATGGCAGCCCACTCCAGTATTCTTGCCTGGAGATTTCCATGGACAGAGGAGCCTGGCAGGCTACACCCCATGAGATCACAAAGAATCAGACACAACTGAAGTGATAGATCATGGGAAACAGAGAAAATATCAATCTATTATTTGTAAAGTCATGGTTAATTGATTACTTTTAAATTCAGAATTATGGAATCCACAATAATTGTATATGTAATAAAAATATCTAACAACTAAGCAAATAGTAGAATCTTAACAATAGATAGAAAGATAGAGATGAATGGCAGGAATGTTTATTAAATCATTTCATAATTCCATAAGAAATGTATAATAATTATAGGAATATCCCAGTGCTTTCAGTTCAGTCACTCAGTCGTGTCTGACTCTTTGCAACCCCATGGACTGCAACATGGCAGGCCTTTCAGTCTATCACCAACTCCTGGAATTTACTCAAAATCATGTCCATTGAGCCAGGGATGCCATGAAACAATTTCATCCTCTCTCTACCCATTCTCCTCCCACCTCCAGTCTTTCCCAGCATCAGGGTCTTTTCAAATGAATCAGCTCTTTGCATCACGTGGCCAAAGTATTGGAGTTTCAGCTTCAGCATCAGTCCTTCCAATAAATATTCAGGACTGATTTCCTTTAGGATGGACTGGTTGGATCTCCTTGCTATCCAAGGGATTCTCAAGAGTCTTCTCCAGTACCACAGTTCAAAAGCACATAAAGTGCTCAACTTTCTTTATATTCCAACTCTCACATCTATACATGGCTACTGGAAAAAACATAGCCTTGATGAGATGGACCTTTATTGGCAAAGTAATGTCTCTGCTTTTTAATATGCTGTCTAGGTTGGTCATAACTTTTCTTCCAAGGAACAAGTGTCTCGTAATTTCATGCCTTCAGTGATTTTGGAGTCCAATAAAATAAAGTCTGCCACTGTTTCCATTGTTTCCCCATCTATTTGCCATGAAGTGATGGGACCAGATGCCATGATCTTAGTTTTCTGAATGCTGAGCTTTAAGCCAACTTTTTCACTCTCCGCTTTCACTTTCATCAAGAGGCTCTTTAGTTCTTCACTATCTGCCATAAGGGTGGTGTCATCTGCATATCAAAGGTTATTGATATATCTCCCAGCAATCTTGATTCCAGCTTTTGCTTCATCCAACTCAGCATTTCTCATGATGTACTGTGCATATAAGTTAAATAAGCAGGGTGAAAATATAAAGCCTTGACGTACTCTTTCCTGATTTGGAACCAGTCTGTTGTTCCATGTCCAGTTCTGACTGTTCCCTCCTGACCTGCATACAGATTTATCAAAGGCAGGTCAGATGGTCTGGTATTCCCATCTCTTAAGGAATTTTCCACACTTTGCTTTGGTCCACACAATCAAAGCTTTGGCATAGTCAATAAAGCATAATTAGATGTATTTCTGGAACTCTCTTACTTTTTTAATGATCCAGCAGATGTTTTCAATTTGATCTCTGGTTCCTCTGACTTTTCTAAATCCATCTTGAACATCTGGAAGTTCATGGTTCACATACTGTTGAAGCCTGGCTTGGAGAATTTTGAGCATTACTTTACTAGTGTGTGAGATAAGTGCAATTGTGCAGTAGTTGGAGCATTCTTTGGAATTGCCTTTCTTTGAGATTGGAATAAAAACTGACATTTTACAGTCTTGTGGCCACTGCTGAGTTTTCCAAATTTGTTGACATACTGAGTGCAACATTTTCACAGCATCATCTTTTAGAATTTGAAATAGCTCAACTGGAATTCCATCACCTCCACTAACTTTGTTCATAGGGATGCTTTCTAAAGCCCACTTGACTTCACATTCCAGGATGACTGACTCTAGGTGAGTAATCACACCATCGTGATTATCTGGGTCATGAAGATCTTTTTTGTACAGTTCTTCTGTGTATTCTTGCCACATCTTCTTAATATCTTCTGCTTCTGTTAGGTCCATACCATGTCTGTCCTTTATTGTGCCCATCTTTTATGAAATATTCCCTTGGTATCTCTAATTTTTTTAAAGAGATCTCTGATTTTTCCCGTTCTATTGTTTTCCACTATTTCTTTGCATTGATTGCTGAGGAAGGCTTTTTAAAATCTCCTTGCTATTCTTTGGAACTCTGCATTCCAATGGGTATATTTTTCTTTTTATCCTTTCCCTTTACTTCTCTTCTATTCACAGCTATTTGGAAGGCCTCCTCAGACAACCATTTTGCCTTTTTGCATTTCTTTTTCTCAGAGATGATCTTGATCCCTGCCTCCTGTACAATGTCACATACCTCCATCTATAGTTCTTCAGGCACTCTATCTATCAAATCTAATCCCTTGAATCTATTTCCCACTTCCAGTGTATAATTGTAAGGGATTTGATTTAGGTCATACATGAATGGTCTTATGATTTTCCTTAATTTCTTCAGTTTCAGTCTGAATTTGGCAATATGAGTTCATGATCTGAGCCACAGTCAGCTCCCAGTCTTGTTTTTGCTGACTGTATAGAGCTTCTCCACCTTTGGTTGCAAATAATATAATCAATCTGATTTCAAAGTTGACCATCTTGTGATGTCCATGTGTAGAATCTTCTCTTGTGTTTTTGGAAGAGGGTGTTTACTATGACCAGTGCATTCTCTTGGCAAAACTCTGTTAGCCTTTGCCCTGCTTCATTCTGTACTCCAAGGCCAAATTTGCCTGTTATTCCAAGTATTTCTTGATTCCCTACTTTTGCATTCCAGTCCCCTATAATGAAAAGGACATCTTTTGGGGGTGTTAGTTGTAGAAGGTCTTGCATGTCCTCATAGAACCGTTCAACCTCAGACCCTTCAGCATTACTGGTTGGGGCACAGACTTGGTTTACTGTGATATTTATTGGTTTGAACTGGTTATTGAGCTGGAGAAGGGAATGGCAAACCACTTCAGTATTCTTGCCTTGAGAACCCCATGAACAGTATGAAAAGAAACATCCCACTCACACATAAACAGTTAACTAATTTTAAATTTCAAGTTTACCTGTGGCTCATATATAATACAAAATAATTGTGTTATCTGTGAACAGGTCCATGAACTTCCTGTCATATTAGCATTATCATATTTTAGTGGTGAGTAAAAAGATGAATATTTTGAATACTTTATTTTAATTTCATATACCAAATTTAAAAATAAATCATAGTCTACTTTTATTCCCATATCTCAAGCACAAACACTACACTTGAAACTGGAGCCTAGTATACAGAATGAAGCAAGCCAGAAAGAAAAACACCAATACAGTATACTAACACATATATATGGAATTTAGAAAGATGGTAATGATAACTCTCTATGCGAGACAGCAAAAGAGACACAGATGTATAGAACGGACTTTTAGACTCTGTGGGAGAGGAAGAGGTGGGATGATTTGGGAGAATCGCATTGAAACATGTATACTATCAGGTAAGAAACGAATCGCCAGTCTATGTTTGATACAGGATACAGGATGCTTGGGGCTGGTGCACGGGGATGATCCAGAGAGATGATACGGAGTGGGAGGTGGGAGGGGGGTTCAGGATTGGAAACTCATGTACACCCGTGGCTGATTCGTGTCAATGTATGGCGAAACCAATACAGTATTGTAAAGCGAAATAAAGTAAAATATTTTTTAAATAAACTATAAAAAACATTTAATGATATTTGAATATAATAATTAGATAAATAGCAAGTAGAAAGCTTTCAATTATATAAATTTTATGTTTGAAAGACTAATCTCTATAGTTTTCAATGAATCTTACAAGACTGTAGATATGCTTCCATTTTGGTCACTTCTAATAGTTCTTAATCTTTTTATTGATACAGAAAGTATACCCCTGCTTATACAAATACGATCATTTTTATTAATGTAAAATATAACTGTTTTTTTTAGATCTTCCTTGGTGGCTCAGTGGTAAAGAATCCACCTGCAATGCAGGAGACCCAGGTTCAGTCCCTGGGTCTGGAGGATCACATGGAGAAAAAAATAGCAAACCATTCCAGTATTCTTCCCTGGAAAATCCCATAGACAGAGGAGCATGGCAGACTAGTTCATGGGACCTAAAGAGTCAGACAAGACTTAGCGACAGCACAAACACAATACTCTTTTTTTTTTTTTCATTTTTTAGTTCTTTTTCTGCGCTACTCTCTATTTTTTGTATAACCACATTTGTTACTAAAATTTATCTAAATATATTTCCTACAGTTATTAAAATATTCCAGCCTTTTAAATTATTTATCCTTGCATTGCACTCTAATACCATAATTCATTTAACACTTCTATTTCTTGTCTTCTTGCTTCACTATTAACTCTGTTTTATATCTTTATATCCATTATAATAATGCAGCAACACAGAGAAACAAATAATAATTCATTTTGGGAGCATCTATTCAGAAAATTGCTACATCTTTGAACTCCAAAACAAAATTATATATTTGATGTAATAATACAAAAGCTGTGCTGAGATAGTTAACATTTACTCCAAGAGGCATTTTTCATTTTTATTCATTCTTTGCAGAGGAAAAAAAAAAAAAAAACTTTCAATCACATTTTAAACAAAATACTTCTGTAACCAGTACACCAAAGATTATGAAAGAGGAATATGTTACTTCTGAACAAACAAGTCTATCATTACATTTTAAATGAAAAAGAAAAAAGTGTGGTGAAAACAACTTTCAAAAACTTTATATTTGAATACAAATACATGGTGCTTCCTCATCCCTCTCAGTATTATCTGACCAATTTTGATTTTTTGCACAACATTTAAGTCATGTAAGAAAAACAGAGTGGAGCTTATAGGTAGGAGATAAAAATGAAGTGAGCACTTGGCAACTCAAGATTTGATAGTCATTACTGAATATCCAAGTCCATAGTATTGAAACAATTTACAACTGACAGACATAGATGTTTCCATAATGGTGAGGGGAAAATACTTATGACCGGTAGGATGCAATGTAGTTACCAGAAACTTTTACAAGATATTTTGCCCTTAGAATGTCACGGCAATTAGAAAGATGAGTACATTAAAAGATGTATTCCAAATTTTTAATGGGCCAAATCTTTATTTTTTGTCAGATTAGTGTTAACATATCCATCTTACCAAATTTTGTTCTACAACTGAGAACTCAGTACACACATAGTGAGTGTCTGTCAAACAAGCTATGAGAAAATGTGCAAAACAGAAAAAAGAAAGCAAGGTTGACACAGATAATACATTAATATTCTCCTAACTGCAATATGAGAATGATACATTTTGTACTAAACATTACATGAAGTGTTTATTGCAAAGCAGTGGACAAATAAGAAACTGTTGAATATAGAGTATTATTCTGTCATCAATGAGATTATCTGTAAATGAGGACATTGTAGACTTCGAAGAAGAGAGGGAAATGTACAGAAGTTTCCGACTCAGAAGTCACATATAGTTATTACATTGTGTGTGTGTGTGTTAGTCACCCAGTCATATCTGACTCTTTGTAACCCCATGGACTGTAGCCCACCAGGTTCCTCTGTCCATGGAATTCTCCAGGCAAGAATACTGGAGCGGGTTTCCATTTCCTCCTCTAGGGGATCTTCCTGACCCAGGAAGCGAACCTGGGTCTCCCACATAGTAGGCATATTCTTTACAGTCTGAACTACCTGGGAAGCCCATTACATAGTGGCATGATGCCAAAACATTAATTTTTCATTGGATGTTTAGCTCCTGGAGACCTATGGCTATGGCTTGTCACTATTTAAACCTCTCCTGATTTTTATGATACCTGAGAGATAATAAACACTATCCAAAAAGCCAACTGATTTACTAATTCAAAGTTGATCTTGCAAAGGAAAATATTACCATTTTTAAAGCAATGTGAAAAATTTTGTTTAGTAATTTTAAGTTATGGAGCTTCCCCAGTGGCTCAGCAGTAAAACAATCCACCTGCCAATATAGGAGACATGGGTTTGATTCCTGGGTAGAGTAGATGCCCTGGGGAAGGAAATGGTTAACCCACTCCAGTATTCTTGCCTGGGAAATCCCATGGACAGTGCAGCCTGGCGGGCTTTAGTCCATGGTGTCTCAAAAGTATCAAACATGACTCAGTGACTAAGCATCATCAACAACAACAACAATTTTAAATTATAAGAGTCAGTAATGATATTATTAAAGGTCAGTATTAGGAAACATACTTTAAGAATCTGTTAGGGCCAGGGCATTTTTGATTGCAGGAAACAGCTGAAAATTTTAGAAAGATTAAAGTTTTAGCAATCTCAATACTGTCAAAAATATTCCTCTTCAGCTGTAGAAGGACCTCACAAATTTTTCACACTTTTGTTTTTCCTTAAAAACAAATAAATTCCCTCCTGGAAGTATTGTCTCAGTCCTCACCTTATTTAAATTGGATGCCAATTTAATTGTGACTTTTGAGGCTGAAAGAGAATACTGTAGTTATTATGTTGATTGGCAATCTGATTAACTTCATTCTCTCTATCACTGCATGCGATACTTTCCTAAATAATTAAATTTTGCTTTTTCTCCATAATGTAAAGTATCATGCTGAATCAATCTTTGTGACATGACTATTGAGATTCTCATAGTTCACACTTCCTTTTACTTGCTTTTTGGGGAGACTTAGGTGTGTATACAAGTGAAAATGTTTTGAATGCCTATATATCAAAAATCATTTAATTGCCTGCTTTGAACTAGTTGTAAACTCTCCCAAGCTCCTTATTTATTTATTTATTTGCATAAAGTCCATCTAACTCTTGTCAAGTTCACTTAACCTTTCAAAACTTTCATCTGTACTTCAATTATTACAACTTTACTGATATTTTTATCAGTAATTTTCTGGTAACATAGATAATTAGACAACTACACATTACATGTCTTTTAGCATGTTTTAGATAAATGTTACATTTCTCCTACATTATACTCACACTTTTCCATGTCCTACATAGTAGATGGTAGCTAATCTGCTAGTGGAAGTGAGAGCTAAAAGACACCAACAACACTGCTGGAAATATATATTTCTGAGTTTCAATAAAGTGAAGGATGTCTCTTGATAAAAATATTTTCAGCTATCCCTGTATTAAACAATCTACCGGTCAATCAATCAGAAGATGACACTGTGTCACAGAAATGTCATCTGAGAAGCTGTGATATATAACCTTATATCTATTTTAAACATGCATCTTTTTAAATGTCAATATCATTGCCATTATGTCTTAGAAAAACATACAGAAAAGCAAACAAAAAATAAGTGTGATTTATTTTTGAACAACAAAGAAAAAATAAATGTTCAAGTGATGAGTAATAGCTTCAAACCATAAATGATATATATAGTAGCTCTTATTCAATTAAAATATTTCCTTTAGCAAGATTTTGACCCATAATAACAGTTAGTGCAGATTTTGACTCTTAGGAAACATTGAGATGACTCAGTGAATTAAAAAGAAAACTAATTTTTCCATATATATGTATGCATATGAATACATGTTATATATATGCCTATAGCATTACATCCATGCATTCAAAGATATAGCATATATATTTTCATATGTTTATGTTCATACATATTAATTTTCATAATGATAAATTCAAACCTATTTTGTCAGAAAGTGACATATTTGATGTAACTCTTTAAAATCATTATTAAGGTAGGATGAAATATTTATGAATAAGATCAGAAGAAGACTGAAATATTTTCTTAAATTATATGACAGTATATCTGATATTTAGGAATAAAAATAAACCCAGTATCAATCTGTGCACTGACATGATACATACATAATGGAACCTCACAGAACAATTTATGTTATGATGATGTAATTCATTGCATAATTTCTTGGAACTAACATAATTTCCCAGAATTGACAGATATCAATACTACTTTCCAGTAACTTTTCAGATTAAACAAGTATCAGATGTCCTTCTCATAATGTTATGAAAGAAATAAGTACATGCTTATAATTATAAATTACATCTTATTTAATCATTTACATTGTTAAAATTGTAGTAGTTTTGAAAATTGCCTACATCAGCATCAACAGAGTTGACTTATGGTGTAATATACAATGGTAAGTAAAATGTATTCATTTTTCCAGGTAACAGTATTTAGCAGTTCATGCATTTGTAGATGAGACCCCTCAACAGTCCTGTGATGACAGTGAACTGAGACTAGAGTCTCCTTTGACCAAGATTAGAAATCTGCTTGTTTAATGCTTTCCCTATGAAGCTTCAGAGAGCACAATCACTGAGTTATATCTAAACAAAGTGTGACTGTAAAGATTAAGGCATTCATAGAATTAATGAATTAATAAAAAACATATGTGATCTACTTTATAACCGAGTAAAATTTTTTATTGTTTATTCTTATGTTTTTATTTGTTGTATTTTTAATAGGAGGATAACTAGTTTACAATGTTGTATTGATTTTTGCCACACAAAAATGTGAATCAGCCATCAGTTCAGTTCAGTCGCTCAGTCGTGTCCAGCTCTTTGCAACCCCATGAATCACAGCACTCCAGGCCTTCCTATCCATCACCAACTCCCGGAGTTCACTCAGACGTCCGTTGAGTCCGTGATGCTATCCAGCCATCTCATCCTCTGTCGTCCCCTTCTCCTCCAGCCCCCAATCCCTCTCAGCTTCAGAGTCTTTTCTAATGAGTCAACTCTTCTCATGAGGTGGCCAAAGTACTGGAGCTTCAGCTTTAGCATCATTCCTTCCAAAGAAATCCCAGGGCTGATCTTCAGAATGGACTGGTTGGATCTCCTTGCAGGCCAACGGACTCTCAAGAGTCTTCTCCAACACCACAGTTCAAAAGTATCAATTCTTCGGCGCTCAGCCTTCTTCACAGTCCAACTCTCACATTCATACATGACCACAGGAAAAAACATAGCCTTGACTAGACGGACCTTAGTCAGCAAAGTAATGTCTCTGCTTTTGAATATACTATCTAGGATGGTCAGAACTTTTCTTCCAAGGAGTAAGCATCTTTTAATTTCATGGCTGCAGTCACCATCTGCAGTGATTTTGGAGTCCCAAAAAATAAAGTCTGACACTGTTTCCACTGTTTCCCTATTTCCCATGAAGTGATGGGACCAGATGCCATGATCTTCGTTTTCTCAATGTTGAGCTTTAAGCCAACTTTTTCACTCTCCTCTTTCACTTTCATCAAGAGGCTTTTTAGCTCCTCTTCAATCAGCCATAGTATACAAATATCCTCTCCCTCTTGAACTCCCTCCCAGTGCCCCAGCTCGTCCCTCTAGGTCATCACAGAGAACCAGGCTGGGCTCCCTGGTTTTTACAGCAACTTCCCACTAGCTATTTTGCACACAGTAGTGCATATATGTCAATGCTACTCTCTTAAAATATTTTTTCTTCTTTGGGCTTATGTTGTATTGCTTATCCTGTTCACACCCCAAACTGTCTCACTGTTCATTCTGTCTGCACTGTTCGCTGTACCCAGGGTAGGCAAGGTGTGAGCTAAAAGTCTGGAAGGATACTCGAGGCGTTGCAGGAGCTGCAGGCACATTTGTTCTCTCCTGTCTGGTATGGCAGCCATAATGCAGCCTCTCTCCTGGCTGATGCCCCAGCAGTATCAGTAGCCATAACAGAGCCATAACATAATGTCATATAGCATAACCATGGTGTTGCTCCAATGTAGCCCCAATACAGAAGCAGCCAGGGCTTTCGTGGCGAGGCTCACATGGGTGTACCGCACATAGCAGCCTGCGACCAAGCGAGTACCGTATGACACACACGTGCCATGCTATAAGTGATCTCAACTTTTACATAATCACTATTTACAAAACGTGGGGCAAGAGTGAGAGGCCAGGGGGCGAGAGGACCTGACCATGCCATCTTGGCTAATTTGCTCTTTCCTTACAGTTTTTTAGCTGCTAAGTCATGTCCGACTCTTTGTGACCCCATGAATTTCAGCATACAAGTCTTCCCTCGCCTTCACTGTTTCATGGAGTTTGCTCAAATTCATGTCCATTGAGTCTGTGATGCCACCCAACTGTCTCATCCTCTCTTACCCCCTTATCCTCCTTCCCTCAATCTTTCCTAGTGCCAGGGCCTTTTCCAATGAGTCATCTCTTCACATCAGAAGTGAAGTCGCTCAGTCATGTCCAACTCTGTGACCCCATGGACTGTGTAGCCCACCAGACTCCTCTGTCCATGGGATTCTCCAGAGAAGAATACTGGAGTGGGTTGCTATTTCCTTCTCCAGGGAATCTTCCCAACCCAGGGATCAAACCAATGTCTCCCACGTTGTAGCAGACACTTTACTGTCTGAGCCACTCTTCACATTAGATGGGCAAAATATTGGAGCATCAGCTTCAATGTCAGTCCTTCCAATGAACCTTCAAGGTTGATTCCTTTAGGATTGTCTGGCTTGATCTTCTTGCTGTCCAAGGAACTCTCAAGAATCTTCTCCAGCACCACAGTTTTCTTCAGTGCTCAGCCTTCTTTATGGTCCAACTCTCACATCCATACATGACTACACAGAAAAACTATAGCTTTGACTATACGGACCTTTGTTGGCAAAGTGATGTCTCTGCTTTTTAATATGCTGTGTAAGTTTCTTTCTTTATATCCTCTAATTACTACACAACAATTATACTCACTAAAAACACATAAAACTGCCTTTTTCTCCTACCTGTCCCACTCTCTCCTCTCTATAACCTGGCCGTGAAATAGACCTATGCAGTTTCTCTCCCCATACAGAGGCTCCTTCTATTCTGTGATGTGACAGTCCCCTGCAATTGTCTAGTAGATGCTCTCTTAACTGCTACCCTTTAGAACTAGGCAATAGTGAGAAAGCAAAGAAATTTTATTAGAATTCAAGGAAGAAAAGCTAGGACTACTTATATATCAATTTTAAGTCTACTATTTATGTGAATGACATAAGCTAACATATGTGAATAACAACACATATATAATGGTGTATTTTAAATGAAGGAAGTCTCAGTGGTGATAAATGAAATGCTTTACCAAAAGATAATAAACTTCAAACTCCAAATTTATATTTTTTTTATAATTTTTTGTTAAACCACATAAAACATACTATTTTAATCATACTTAACTGTACAGTTTAATGGCACTACATATACACACTTTGTTGTACAACTCTCAGCATCATCCATATCCCAAATTTTTCACCTTCCTAAAGTGAAACTCTCTCCTTATTTAACACTAACTCCTTATTCCCCTTCACAACCTCCCCTTCCCCAGAATAAACAGTATGTGGCTACACCTAATATATATTGGCAATGGCACCCCACTCCAGTACTCTTGTCTGGAAAATCCCACGGGCAGAGGAGCCTGGTAGTCTGCAGTCCATGGGGTTGTAAAGAGTCGGACACGACTGAGCGACTTCACTTTCGCTTTTCACTTTCATGCATTGGAGAAGGAAATAGCAACCCACTCCAGTGTTCTTGCCTGGAGAATCCCAGGGACGGGGGAGCCTGGTGGGCTGCCGTCTATGGGGTCACACAGAGTCAGACACGACTGAAGCGACTTAGCAGCAGCAGCAGCAGCAATGTATATTGGAATTCATTTTTAAGGTTAACTTATGAGATGGCAACCCACTCCAGTATTCTTGCCTGGAAAATTCCATGGATAGAGGAGCCTGGCCAACAGAGTCCATAGAGTCACAGAGTCAGACATGACTGAGCATGCACACACAAAAAACAAAACCAACCAACAAACAAAAAAGTTTATGTCACCATTACTTCGTTCTAAGCTATTGTGAACTTCAGGCTAGGAAGACATTTTAAAACTTTATTTTATGGTCAAGTCACTATTCCACTTAGTCATTCAATTATTTCTCATTTTTCTTGGCATTTTTGCATCTGGAATCTTTAATACAGCTTAAAAGACACTTTCACATATCATCTTTTTTTTTTTAATGGTATCATTAAGAATTGTAACCATTGATGGAGGCCAGATATTGTCTTCTTGGTATTGATCTGCATACCTCATTTCCTCATTCTGTATGTTCTTGCTATGTTATATTTAGTTATTCAGAGATGCTATGATCTATCCCACCTGAGGGCCGTTTTTCTTCTCTTTACACACAAACGCACACACACACAATGTATTGTTCAGTCATGTCCGAATTTTTGAGTCCTTATGGATTGTAAAGTCCATGGAATTCTGCAGGCCAAAATACTGGAATGGGTAGCCGTTCCCTTCTCCAGGGAATCTTCCCAAACCAAGAATTGAACCCAGGTCTCACACACTGCAGGCAGATTCTTTACCATCTGAGCCATCAGGGGAGCTTTTCCTTCTCTGCTGCTGCTGCTAAGTCACTTCAGTCATGTCTGACTCTGTGCGACCCCATAGACGGCAGCCCACCAAGCTTCCCCGTCTCTGGGATTCTCCAGGCAAGAACACCAGAGTGGGTTGCCATTTCCTTCTCCAATGCATGAAAGTGAAAAGTGAAAGTGAAGTTGCTTAGTCGTGTCTGACTCTTCGTGACCCCATGGACTGCAGCCTACCAGACTCCTCCGTCCATGGGATTTTCCAGGCAAGAGTACTGGAGTAGGTTGCCATTGCCTTCTCTACATCACTTCAGAAAATATAATATATGCTGAAGATTTTTCCCTTTCTTACATGGATTAGACTTTTCTCCTGCTCAATTTCACCTTTTTTTTTTTTTTTTTACTTTTATTTTCAATGATCTCTTCTGCAACATGTGGGTCTTCTTACCATGTCACACTATTCTTCATAGATAGAGGGGACAACATGTAAAAACTGGGTTTTACCTTAGAGAGAAAGGAAAGAAAAAGGCCTTTCAGACTGCTTAGGAGTTTGCCTTAGGCCTTTCCCAAGAGTGAGTAAAAATATCCTGTAGTCAAGATAGTTCACCAGTGGACTCTCACTATTTATAGTATATGATTCAAAATAATTCAGAACATATGGAACATATCCCTTGGAAACCCCCAGAAAAAAAGTAATAGCTTACTGAAGTCAGCTAAGATTTCCTTTTGCTATGCTTTATTTTTCTGCACATTCCAATTCACAGCATCCTTTGCGCAATATTACTTTAACAAGTCTTATTTTTTAGTTGATTGGATAGTTATGGCTTAAGGTCTTTTTGATTTGTGTGACTCTGGTGGTTATTCTAACTTTATTTACCTATGTACAATGGCTTTTCATTTATCTTTTTTTTTGTTTTTTTGTTTTTTTTTACTTTTCAAATCATTCTATTACGTATGCAGGACTTTTTTTTTCTTGTCTTAAACTTTTATGCATCAGTTCATTGTCTAACTTGCCACCTTCTGCTTAAAACTCTCAATTCCCCTCTCTGAAAGGAAAAATAAATAAATAAAGGGAAATACTAGAAAATGGAAATTTAAAAATAAATGTGACGTTTACAACTGTATAAATATTACAACTAAAACAACATTTAAGGGTATGACTACTTTTCAGAAACTGGTAATTTTATGTGTTCATTTCTAGCCCATTGACATCAGGCTGTGATGCTTTGATGCTTTACTAGATCAGTGACTTGCCTATAAAGACCTTAAAACATATGCAAATAAGCAATCTCCAAGATTCAGTCCATGGTTCCAGGGTTAAGATGGAACTGGAGGTGGGAAATGTGAAAACTATCAAAGGAAAAAAAAATTATTATGAAACTGAACATTAAAAATGCTCTAAAATGTTATTTATAGGTAATAATAAAAAGATAAGAGCATCTTGATACTAATGTTGAGGTGATCAGAAAGCTCCTGAGTCTTACTTTGTTTTGCCCTTTCCAACATGAATGCCAGCCTCTGTTAGTACATGTGTTACATGTAAAAAGCTAGGCATAAAGCCAATATTAGGTGTCAAAATGTAATCATTCAAATTTCTCCTAATATTAATTTTTATCTCTTACTAGCACTCCTCATTCTGCTGGTGTAGCTTATGTGTTTGCATAAGAATTACCCCAAATCACTCTCCTTCAGAACAGAGTATAATTTAACTGAAGGAAATTAAACTCCATCAGTAAGTATCACATAGACATTGTCTTGTTACCAATATTAGAAAAGCAAATATGAACTACACTTCTGCTATGACTGTTTAATCCCTCTTCCAATATAGTGATTCTCTTAGTTGCCATATCCATTGCTTTGCAAACAATGAATGGATTACTTAATGTATACATTTTCCTAATATGTCGCTTTTCCAAATTAGGTACAAATATTAACAAATTGGGTACAAATGTTAACGTTATAACATTTTATTTGCTTTATGAAAAATATATCTATAATTCAACATAATGAGTATTAAAAGCATAAATGAACTTAATTTAAAAAATTAACTTCTAAACCCAGTAAAAGAAAGGTCTACCAAATAGAGAAATGTAAAATATATAAGAATTTTTTCAATAAATGCCATATTTTTATTCATTTCTATAAGTATAAAATTATATTCAATAGAATTAATCTCTTTTAAAAAATCAACCTTCTTACATAGCTTGCGTTCTGTGTAAGCAAGGTTAAATTTAGCAGCAATTCTGGTTAATCACAAGTAATTATATTTTGCATCTGCCCCTACACTTGTAAACTAAAATGACATGTTCAAAATCTTTCTTGTTATTGAAAGAAAATATTTAGAAATTTGTATTTTCAGATTGTTTTAAAGAGTTTGTAATGGAAAAGTCTTTTTGTTCACAAATGATTACATGTTGTGTTGTTGAAACATATTCTAGACTCAAGCCTCTTTTCTACCTTCTTAAATTTTCATATGTTTCATATTTATTCTCATGATGTTTATCTATGCCTCCTCTTTGTCTTGTTACAAATTATTTTCTAATTTATATCTGTATCACTGAGCAAGAATTTATTCAGCATTTTTTATATACTACCTAATTAATTTTCTATGCAGTATGAAATATGACTTCTCCACTTCTTTCTGGAAGCAAACAAATACTAGTATGTTAATTGATAACACCTTCCACATCTTTTTTTCTTACATGACCCACACATTTAGCAGTTATCTGTCCCCACTATAATAGCATATCTCAGCTGACAAACAGTTCTTTGTTTGGGGGCTATCTTGTGTGCACTGTAGTATGTTTGGCAAGATTCCTGGCCTCTATCCAACAGATGTCAATAGCACCCTTTTTTCTGTACAATTGTGACAACCAAAAATGTCTCCCAACTTTGGCAAATGTCCTTTGAGAAGGAAAATCAATCCCATTTGAGAACCACTGTTCTGTAACATATTCTGGCCAATGTCCAAAATTCTCTTAACTCACTAAGCTTCTGTTTCTATTGAGCCACACATTTTTCCCACGGTGACTTACATGTTTAGCAAGAGGAAGTTAGTTTTGTTCCCAAATCTGTTCACATCTATTTCTAATTGCATGATTTAATTAAATAAGTTAACATCTAAAATTATTAAGAAGAGTTTCTACTAAGAAAATTGCCTTCTTTGAAAGTAATAAAAGTCAACATGTGGGTGCTAAGTCATTTCAGTCATGTCAGACGCTGTGCAACCCTATGGACTGTAACCTGCCAGACTTCTTTGTCCATGGGATTCTTCAGGCAAGAAAACTGGAGTGGGCTGCCATGCCCTCCTCCAGGGACTCTCCCTAACCTAGGGATCGAACCCTCATCTCTTACGTCTCCTGAACTGGGAGGTGAGTTGTTTACCACTAACGCTACCTGGAATGTCCAAAAATCAGTATGTGCTGTGCTGTGCTTAGTCACTTTAGTCGTGTCTGAATCTTTGCAACCCCATGGACTGCAGCCCACCAGGCTACTCTATAATGACTGTCACAATGGTGTTAAAAAATATAAGATGTGATTGAGGGAACAGTTATGGAACTCGTGAAGGAATATGAGACAAAATTATTTTTTGAATGTACCAAAATTCTCTCCTCATTTTGAAAAAATAAAATTGGTTGCTAATTCTGAGTGTACAATGGAACTCCAATGAGTATGGTCTCTGATGTTCAAAGTCTGGCCAATATTAAAAGAATGGAATATTTGTGTATATTTATAAGAAAAATTAAATATGTATCTTTTTATTAGAAATATACCAACTTTTAATTTTATCATCTAATTATTCTTCTTTAAAAAAGCTTTTAAATAGAATGTTTTAATGACTTTAGGTCAGCTGAGACTAACTATACGTCATAAAAATCTGTAATTTAAAGAAAATTCTGGAGATCACTCAATTGAAAAAAGAATAAAATAAAATGAACGAATGAGAGAGGAGATTTGGATTTTACTGGGAAATTTAGGAAACGATGAGAACCTTTAAGTATTTGCTCTCCAGAGGAGGCAAACCTTCAGTTCAGTCACTCAGTCATGCCTGACTCTTTGTGAACCCATAGATTGCAGCATGCCAGGCTTCCCTGTCCATCACCAACTCCTGGAGCCTGCTCAGACTCATGTCCATTGAGTCAGTGATGCCATCCAATCATCTCATCCTCTGTCATCCCCTTCTGCTCCCACCTTCAATCGTTCCCAGCATCAGGGTCTTTTCCCAGTGAGTCAGTTCTTCATATAAGGTGGCCAAAATATTGGAGTTTCACCTTCAGCATCAGTCCTTCCAAATATTTGGGACTGATTTCCTTTAGGATTGACTGGTTTGATCTTGTTGCTGTCCAAAGGACTCTCAAGAATCTTCTCTAACACCACAGTTCAAAACATCAATTCTTCAGTGCTCAGCTTTCTTTATAGTTCAGCTCTCATAATTTTGTTTTGTTTTTTCCTTTTGTACCTTCTTCCAAATTTACAAATTTAATCTAAATTTTGAAAATTTAAATTATAGATAAAATATCTACCTTTCTGCCTTTATCACTACATTTCCATACATATGTATCTCTATAGAAGATTATAATTAGCTACGTGCATAAATATACAAGCCTTCTCAATATCACTTTTCCTCCTTTTTCAGTATATCAATTTGTGTTGTAGCATATTTCTTTGTGTGTATGCATGCTTATGTGTAATTAATATTACAAAATGTAGTATACATCACCGATGGTTCAGACAGTAAAGAATCTGCCTGCAATGCAGTAGACTTGGGTTTGATCCCTGGGTTGGGAAGATCCCCTGGAGATGGGAATCACAACTTGCTCCAGTAGTCTGGAGAATTCCATGGACAGAAGAGCCTGGCAGGCTATAATCCAAGCGGTTGCAAAGAGCCAGACAGGACTAAGTGAATAACACTTTTCACTTGTAATGCATTCAGTCACTAAGTCATGTCTGATTTTGCGACCCCATGGACTGCAACATGCCAGGCTACCCTGTTCTTCACCATCTTCTAGAGTTTGTTTATGTTCATGTCCACTGAGTTGGTGATGCTATCTAACCATCTCATCATCTGCTGCACCCTTTTCCTTTTGCCTTCTAACTTTCCCAGCACCAGGGGCTTTTACAGTGAGTCTGTTAATTATTAAAAGAAATAGAATTTATAAATGTCCCTACTATAAATATATTTAGCAATTATAATATATATTATTTATATATCATTATAAGTACTATATAATATATTAATTATATATAGTATATAAATTAATAATTACTATTTTATGTAGATGTTATATATGTAACATGCTTTCTCCTACTGAGAAATTTTTTAGGTTACAATGCTCACCTTTCCCCATAATCCTCAAGTATCCATCTTTGTGCAAAGGTAAATTACTTTTGTTCTAGAGATTCCTAGAATTTGAATTATAAGAGTTTCAGGCTGCCTATCTGATTCTTTATAGCCCCAGTCTTGTCCATCACATGACCTTGCTTCTCCTTCAATATTGGCTTCTAGTTAGAATATAACATAAGGGCAGAAATACAGTACAAGCCCAGGGAGTGAGGAGGCCTTGAAATAGAATAACAGCATTAGGGAAGCCTCCATACTCTCCTGTTCCTCTGTCACCCTACAATTTAAAAGGTGACAGTACACACAGATATAAAAAAACACCGCCTCCCCTAGCAAGTCTGGTCTGTCAGCTGCAAAGGTCACATTCAGTTCCTGTCGGCATGTTCAATTCCCTCTGAGGTCTTGTATTTCAACAATCTGACAAATAAACTAAAAGCCACGTTCAGATTAAACAGTTCCCAGTGCTGCAATCCCACTCAGCGGCCTTGCTGTCTGGGAAGCACATTGCCTTTGACTGATGCCTTGGACCACTTCCAGGAATCTTTTGATGTTTCTGCCTCCAGGGAACCACCACCACTTGTAATGAAGCAGCCTTGCTTCACCCTGCCTTGCTCATGTGTGCCTTTTAATTAGCCCAGGGTCGTACACTCTGTTAGATAACACAGTGCATTTCTCACATTATGAGATGTAAAATCCCAAATTGTCAAATAAGGGAACTAATGATCTTTGAACTAAACAGGCTGGCATCTTTGTTTCGAGCAGGATATACCAGTAACCATCTGGGGTTACTTTAAAGCCTTCATCTGTCTTCTCAGCAGCTTCAATTTAACAATATTAATGCTAGGTGGTTCTTATTTTAGTTTCATTCTTATCAAACCAAGAGCAAAGGTTAATTCCTTTTCTGGCCTTTGTGCTTTGGCAAGTGAACATGCTGAATAATAAATGAATAAAAATGACTAATCATTGCCTTTCTTTATATATTTAGAGAGAGTTACCCGGAGAACAAATATTATAACCTTTCTTTTCTTTTAATAGAACCATTAATAACACTAGGTAAAATGAAAGTATACATTAATGCAATGTTTTTTTCTTCATGCTAATTATGTTGTCAGCTTTTTGTCTGAGTATATAATCGGTTCTAGCAGCAGCCTATATTGCAGTGTTTAAGTGTCCTGTGTTAGAATTTTGTTTATGGTGGCCTTGAAAAGGACACAGCTTTGGTAGCTGGATTTATTGGTCAAATAGCTTAATATAAAAATTTGGCAATGAAGGACTCCTTGGCCACGGATTGCTATTAAAGCACAAATAGTAATAAGTCAAGATTTAAGTGTGGGATTGGTGAAGGGGAAGATCTGGAACTCTAAGTTTATAGGTAGCAGCCTCTTATTTTCAAACTGATGAAATAGTCCAGTAATTTGCAAATTTGAGAACACTTGTTACTGAAAATACATTTGCGTACCTAACTTTGTGAGAAACTGCAACAAGCATCTAGTGTGGTTAGTTTTGGTGATTAATTTGTTCATAAAGTAATTCATCAATCTAAGAAAGAATTGGAAAATGTCATTCAAGTCAAGTTTGAAAATTATGATCCAGGAACAGCATATCTCAGGCTGATGTTTGGCAGAAACCAACACTATTGAAAAGCAATTATACTTCAATTAAAAATAAATGATAAAAAGGGAAGCTCTGAGAACTGTTTATATATGCTAGATGTCAAGATGCAGTTTATATATATTTTTTTTTGAGAGAGAGAGGGATATACATTAATGATATGTTATCGACAGTTTACATAATTCAGCCATCAGGTGGGTCATGTGACCTTTTACAAGCTCAAAAGGAAATGTTATCGTTTAAGGAGCTGTCTTGTTGGTGCTAGGAGAATGTAGCTGCTTATGGTTGAGTGGGTATTCCTGCTGATGGGGGAGGTTTGGTTGATGCACAATGCAGATACACAATGCACAGTGGGAGTGGACACGTGGCCAAGGAGCAGAGAAGAATTTTTATACTTTTTTGTTTGTTTTGACATAACATATGAATTTATTTTATAATTGATACCCCAAACATAAATATAGATATAATAATGTCTTTAGTAGTATTTCAATTTACATCCTTATCTCTTTAATAACAACAAAATATGTGTGTGTGTAATCACAAAAGTGAAAAAGATATCATGTGTAATTCTATCCGATAATGAATGACCAAGATGACTTATAGTTTTCCTGTGCTAGACTATACTTCGCACAGGCTTCCAACGTCTTATTCTATGCCCCTGCTCTCCCCTTCCTGAGAGTGTTAACTTTAGAAAACTTGTCTTTGTACATTCTGTCTTTGTCCTTTTAAGATGTAAATCTCCTACAACCCAGAAATGTCTTTCTTCTGTCCCTGCACATCATCCCTTTGAAATACCATCAAGAAGAAAGACAATGCCTACTCCTCCTGGTCTCTAGGAATGGTAGGAGCCAAATTTTGATAAGCTGCATTTCACACATAGGATAACCTAATCATACTCACCTCGTAGCTCAGCTGGTGAAGAATCTGCCTGCAATGCAGGAAACCCTGGTTCAATTCCTGGTTTGGGAAGATCCTCTGGAGAAGGGACAGGCTACCCACTCCAGTATTCTTGGACTTCCCTGGTGGTTCAGATGATAAAGAATCTGCCTGCAATGCAGGAGACCTGTATTTGATCCCTGGGTTGGGAAGATCCCCTGGAGAAGGGAAAGGCTATCCACTCCAGTATTCTGGTCTGGAGAATCCCATGGACTAGTCCATGGAATTGCAAAGAGTTGGACACAACTGAGGGACTTTCACTTTCATTTTTTACATACCCTACCTTGTCCTCCAGTACTTTTCCATTAGCTCACAAATGTTTAAATCTAATGTTGACCCCTATTGCAATAGTCTTGATTAAGTTTTCTTTGCTGTTTTTAACACATGGCTGGTGCAATTGTTATTTTACATTAAGTACCATATTCTGACTCTGGGACTGTGGATCCTCATATTGTAATTAAGGACCTAATCCTCAATTACTGTTTTTAACAATAAGCGTCTCTTGTATTTATTTAAAAACACATAAGATCTTCTACTGGGCAGGACCTAAAAATAGAAATCCATAGTCCTGATCACCAGGAGGAATATTTCTGTTGTGTAAAATATAAATTTTCCTCTCCTAGTTGTTAGGGGCTCTTCAGTCATGAGAAAGGTGACTCCAATCAGTTCATTCTCTTTTGGAAATTAAAATAAGTGCATTCTCACTTAGATCAACTTTGTAGGTTCCTTCTACTTTAAGATATTTTAAATATAAATTATAAAATAGACGGTGTAAAATCTGACCTCAGAATTTCATTATTAATTTGTTACTTTTCTATTAGCTCAACCCAATTGAAAATATACACTGTATGAATATTTATGAAAGTTTTAGAAGATGGGCAATATGTAACACATTCAATCAATTCATCTTTAATTAATAAATTCAAATTTATTTTAAATATGTATGTTTAAATTCTTACATATTACTCATAATGTAAGCCATCAGAAATAATGAATTTTCTTTATGTTTGTCAAATGTGACTCCAGAGATTCTGAAAAAAATTCTAAAACACATATTTAAGTATAGGTCCATCCACATGCATGTGTAAGGTTAAAATTCAATAAGGTCTTATGACAGCAGTTATAATTAAATGTTTCTGTGCATAATATGATAAGCAACACTACTTTCAGTAACTGTTACATGGTCTGGCTACCTAGTATCTTATCTTTTTTAGAGTCAATGAAAAACACTTCATGGAGAGAACATTTTATTCTCTGAAACTAATAACAAAAGATTGGGGGCACAGAAGGAATCTAAGCTCTTTGTTTAAAAAAAAATCCTTTATACAGAATGTAATCAGCTGTAAATTACTTAATATTTCAACATATAATATATTCTAATAAATAGTTCTATTGGAAAAGAGAGCTTAGGACTACTGAATTGTTATTAACTAATATTGTTATTCATTTTCAGTTCTCTTCTTAGAAGGGAAACGAAGATGACAGAAACATAAACACATGCTAGGATGCTCCCATCCCAATTTCGCTGGAAATTTTATCTTTATTCTTAGGTTAGTTCAGAAACAGACCTTGAAGTAAGCATCTCCATGAAATTCAGTTATTTTGTTGGTGAAGGTCATCTGATGTGAGCAGTAGGGAAAAGAGACATCAAGAGAATGCACTTTATAAAGTTGTGTTCTGTTATCACAAACACAATTTTGTGTGACTTTATCTTAATCTGCTACCATAGAATACACAACTCAGTGATTCCCTGAGGACTGAGGGAGTTGAGTATCTATAAGCCAACTCCCACCTAGAATTAATTGGGTGCTGCTGGGTAAGAGGTGTTAAAAATTACCTTCAAGGTGAATAGCTGGCAAGGGAAACTCTCAGGCAACATTCCTTTCTGTTCAAGTCAGAAATGGCCCAAACTTTTTTCCAATACTACCATTCCAGCAGCCACTATTAGTATATTGGACTTTAAGTCATTAACTTAAAATAAGTACATTGATTCAGTTTCTTAGATTTCAAAGACTTTTCACTGGAACACTCTAGAAAAAGTTAAAGCAAAATTTAAATTAATAGTCTGAAAAAAAATCCTTGCATTGCTCAGGCTATTTTAATGTTACATATATTGCTGGTAACTCCATATATTTTAATCACTTTTTTAAATAGAAATTCCTTTTTAAGATTTAAGTATTTTAAACATTTATTTTAGCACAAAATTATTCTGTCTGACTTTTATTTGTGCCTTTTTATTTCCTTTGCATCAGTGTTTGATTATGCTGAAATATATATAATCTGTGGGCTTAAATAATGGCACTTTTTCTATCTAGCAATCATTTATAGTTATGTTAAATAAGAAGAAGTTCATCCAAGATGAAAAATTTAGGGAAAAAGTATAAAATAGTTAATTAGGGAAGCCAAGGAAGGAAAGATTTTTAAGAAATGAAAAGTCAGCACTATCAAATGGAATAGAAAGTTCATGTAAGAAAAAGATTAATAAGCGCTTGCTGAGGCAAGAATATACAATGGAGTAAAGACAATCTCTTTAACAAGTGGTGCTGGGAAAACTGGTCAACCACTTGTAAAAGAATGAAACTAGATCACTTTCTAACACCGCACACAAAAATAAACTCAAAATGGATTAAAGATCTAAATGTAAGATCAGAAACTATAAAACTCCTAGAGGAGAACATAGGCAAAACACTCTCAGACATAAATCACAGCAGGATCCTCTATGATCCACCTCCCAGAATTCTGGAAATAAAAGCAAAAATAAACAAATGGGATCTAATTAAAATTAAAAGCTTCTGCACAACAAAGGAAACTATAAGCAAGGTGAAAAGACAGCCTTCTGAATGGGAGGAAATAATAGCAAATGAAGCAACTGACAAACAACTAATCTCAAAAATATACAAGCAACTTATGCAGCTCAATTCCAGAAAAATAAACGACCCAATCAAAAAATGGGCCAAAGAACTAAATAGACATTTCTCCAAAGAAGACATACGGATGGCTAACAAACACATGAAAAGATGCTCAACATCACTCATGATTAGAGAAATGCAAATCAAAACCACAATGAGGTACCACTTCACACCAGTCAGAATGGCTGCAATCCAAAAATCTACAAGCAATAAATGCTGGAGAGGGTGTGGAGAAAAGGGAACCCTCCTACACTGTTGGTGGGAATGCAAACTAGTACAGCCACTATGGAGAACAGTGTGGAGATTCCTTAAAAAATTGCAAATAGAACTCCCTTATGACCCAGCAATCCCACTGCTGGGCATACACACCGAGGAAACCAGAATTGAAAGAGACACATGTACCCCAATGTTCATCGCAGCACTGTTTATAATAGCCAGGACATGGAAACAACCTAGATGTCCATCAGCAGATGAATGGATAAGAAAGCTGTGGTACATATACACAATGGAGTATTACTCAGCTGTTAAAAAGAATTCATTTGAATCAGTTCTGATGAGATGGATGAAACTGGAGCCGATTATACAGAGTGAAGTAAGCCAGAAAGAAAAACACCAATACAGTATACTAACACATATATATGGAATTTAGGAAGATGGCAATGACGACCCTGTATGCAAGACAGGGAAAGAGACACAGATGTGTATAATGGACTTTTGGACTCAGAGGGAGAGGGAGAGGGTGGGATGATTTGGGAGAATGGTATTCTAACATGTATACAATCATGTGAATTGAATCGCCAGTCTATGTCTGACACAGGATGCAGCATGCTTGGGGCTGGTGCATGGGGATGACCCAGAAAGATGTTATGGGGAGGGAGGTGGGAGGGGGGTTCATGTTTGGGAATGCATGTAAGAATTAAAGATTTTAAAATTTAAAAAATAAAAAACTAAAAAAAAAAAAAATAAAAGTCCTCCAGCGTCCCTAAGGTCAGTTTCTCCCATTTTCTTTTTAAGACACAGCTCTTCAAGGATCTGGTGTCCTATTCCTGAACTCCAGTACAGAGGTTATAATAATGTTATCTCTCAGCAGGTCTACTCCTTGCTTAAAGTCAGCCATGAAGTTATTCAACAGACACTTGTTGAGGACCTAAAATATTTCGTATACTGATTATCTGTTGAGTAGCAAAATCAAAGATAACTGACTTTCCACTCTCTAAATTGTTATGTTTAGAGAAATTAATCAATCAAATTGAGTACATACAAATGAATATCTACACAATGTGAGTAGTGCTGTGAAAAGAAATAAAGTTTACTATAATAAACATAACAAACTGAATATACTCTTCTATGCTCTTCATCAATTGTTCAGGATAGGCCTTTCAGCTAAAGCAGCTTTCAACTTGAGAGATAAAGAATGAATAAGCATTGGGGGAAAAGAGGAGGGAAATACCAAGCAAAATAACATCAAATTAAAATGGACAATAGGCATCTTAGGGAACTATATTTACATATCACATTTTCTTTGACTTAGTAAATCTATGTCTAGGGATCTAGCAATAACAAACAATTGAATATATGAGCAAAGATTCTGCTACAAGGCTATAATATGTCATATTTATTATAGTTTATAATTATAAGAATATAGTATTGTTGCTATTTTGTCAATAAATCATGGCTGACCCTTTTGGGACCCCATGGATGGTAGCCTGCCAGGCTCCTCTCTCCATGGGATATCCCAGGCAAGAATACTAGAGTGGGGTGCCATTTCCTTCTCCATGGGATCTTCACCACTAGAATTTGAGCCCGTCTTCTGCATTGCCAGGTGGATTCTTTACCAAAGAGCACCTGGGAAGCCCCATCAGTGGATAGGTAGGTGGCGCTAATGGTAAAGAACCCAACTGCCAATGCAGGAGATATGAGTCACAGGTTTGATCCCTGAGTCAGGAAGATCTCCAGAGAAGGGCATGGCAACCCATTCCAGTATTCTTGCTTGGATAATCCCACTGGACGAAGGAGCCTGGCAAGTTACAGACCATAGGGCTGCATAGATTTGGACACAACTGAAGTGATAAGCAAAAGCATATTTCCAAAACACTGTTTCTCAGATGTTTAAGGAAACTGTCACTTTATATATAAAATAGATAAACAAAGACCTACTGTATGGCATAGGAAACTATACTCAGTATTTTGTAATAACCTGTATGGGAAAGGAATTAAAAAATAAATATACACATATTTATTTTCCATATATATATATATATACATATATATATATATATATAGCACTTCACTTGAAACTAACATAATGTCAAAAGTCAACTATGCTTAACAAAAAAGTAAAACAAACAAAAAAAGTTACTTTTTCCTAAGGTTATTAGTGGAACTCTAATTAAAAATTTTCCAAGACAGGGAAAAAGCATGCACTCAGACCAGACTGGCTTAATTTCATGTGAACATTTAGCAGCTAACAAAAATGAAGCACCATGTAATAGAAAGCACATTGAAACTGGATATTCGTCTTTCTCAAGGTACACAATAGCACATGTCTGCAGGCTCCAGACATCATTGCATGGACTCTCTGCTTCCTTGTAAGAGACTGAACAAGCTGGTGCATCTCCAATCATGTGCTGTGGTGCTTGTCACATCAAGACATCATCCATAATTAAGAGAGTGTTGATACACCGATCCTGATTTTCATGTCAAACACTGCATGCCTTTGCACCTAAGTCCTGCAGCCTGTTTAAGAAGCTTAGGATATATCTCAGCTATCTTCTTATTGAGTCTGGGAGGAGTCAATTTTTAAAGAGGACCTCATTGGGGATCAGTTCAGTTCAGTTCAGTTCAATTCAGTCGCTCAGTCGTGTCTAACTCTTTGCGACCCCATGAATCGCAGCACGCCAGGCCTCCCTGTCCATCACCATCTCCCGGAGTTCACTCAGACTCAAGTCCATCGAGTTCGGGATGCCATCCAGCCATCTCATCTTCGGTCGTCCCCTTCTCCTCCTGCCCCCAATCCCTCCCAGCATCAGAGTCTTTTCCAATGAGTCAACTCTTCACATGAGGTGGCCAAAGTACTGGAGCTTCAGCTTTAGCATCATTCCTTCCAAAGAAATCCCAGGGCTGATCTTCAGAATGGACTGGTTGGATCTCCTTGCAGTCCAAGGGACTCTCAAGAGTCTTCTCCAACACCACAGTTCAAAAGCATCAATTCTTTGGTGCTCAGCCTTCTTCACAGTCCAACTCTCACATCCATACATGACTACAGGAAAAACCATAGCCTGGCTAGACAGACCTTAGCCGGCAAAGTAATGTCTCTGCTTTTGAATATACTATCTACATTGGTCATAACTTTTCTTCCAAGGAGTAAGCGTCTTTTAATTTCATGGCTGCAATCACCATCTGCAGTGATTTTGGAACCCAACAAAATAAAGCCTGACACTGTTTCTACTGTTTCCCCATCTATTTCCCATGGAGTGATGGGACCAGATGCCATGATCTTAATTTCTGAATACAGTGTAAACATCTAATATTAAAAGATAAGTTTTCTGGGATTCATATGGATAAAAATTTCAGGAACTAAAATTTATTTTGCAGACATGTATTTATTACCCGTGAAATTTGTGTTGCAGATATTATCTGCTGCTACTGCTGCTGCTAAGTCGCTTCAGTCGTGTCCAACTCTGTGCAACCCCATAGATGGCAGCCCACCAGGCTCCCCCATCCCTGGCATTCTCTAGGCAAGAATACTGGAGTGGGTTTCCATTTTGTTCTCCAATGCATAAAAGTGAAAAGTGAAAGTGATGTCACTCAGTCCTGTCCGGCTCTTAGTGACCCCATGGACTGCAGCCTACCAGGCTCCTCCATCCATGGGATTTTCCAGGCAAGAGTACTGGAGTGGAGTGCCATTGCCTTTACATGGTAATTTCAAGGATTTTAAAACATGTAGAATTTGGAGTTTTGATTGTATATATGTATATTTCTCATTTTAGACAACATCAACATATTTTGACATAGATATAGTCATAGATGAAGATATACTACAAAATACCAAACCACATCTGGTTGGTGGGCCCCATATAATTTATAGCCTTCTGTTTTGGCTTGGTTGAATATTCTACTTATTTTATAATAATCTGAACAATTTTTACAAATTAAATAAATTGAGGTCTATTATTAAGTAAGTTGCCATATTTATGGAATATTTTTGAATGACAAATTCAAATATGTTTGATGTTTTGTCTCAGATTTCCCTTCAAAAAAGTGTTAAGAGTTCAGTCTGGACTGAGTCATTTTTAATTTTTTAATGGTTTTATTTATTTATTTATTGGGTGTGCTGGTCTTCGTTGCTGTTCAGGCTTTTCCCTAGTTGTGGTAAGTGGGGGTTTCTCTTTGCAGTGGTTTCTTTGCAGCCAGCCAAGCCCTGGCTCTAGAACGCATAGACTCAATAGTTGTGGTTCCCTGACTCCAGAGCACAGGCTCAATAGCTGTGGTGCACAGGGCAATCTGAGTCTTCCCAGATTGCGCTAGTGGTAAAGAACCTGGCTGTCAGTTCAGGAGACACAAGAAATGCGGGTTCAATCCCTGGCTCAAGAAGGTTCCCTGGAGAAGGGCATGGCAACCTATTCCAGTATTCTTGCCTGGAGAATTCAATGGACAGAGGAGCCTGGCAGGCTGCAGTCCATAGGATCACACACAGTCGGACACAAGAACTCATGGGCTTACCTATTCTGCAGAACATGGACTCTTCCTGGATCAAGGATCCAACCCATATCTCCTGCAGTGGCAAGTGAATTCTTTATTGCTGAGCCACCAGGGAAGCCCCTGGACTGGTTTAGTCTTATAGTAACTTATTAGTGGCTACTCTTCCACTACTTTGTCAGTTTTATTTAGCTTTTAATTTACTATCTGCTATATAAATTAACAGCTTGCTTGATAAAGAATAGGGAAACATGTTTATGATATGAGAATAAGTCAAAAGATTAAGGGGTATTTTATATGTTGTTTAGACATGTATGACTTTGTTAAATAGGACAAGGAATAATTAAAATTAAAGATGATAAATAAATATTAAACTGAAGTTAGTTATTTAGTTATATAGAAAGGTAGGACAACATAATGAGACAAATTAGGCAAAATTCTGGATAAAGGACAAAGGTACAAGGAAAAAAATATATATATATGTATATATACATTAAGCTCAAAAAAAGAAAAGAGCTAAAAAAATCCCAAGTGTTTAAGAAGAATATCCTTTTCATCCTCAATGTCTTCCCACTCCAATTCAACAAACAAATTTTCCTGAGATTAATTTTTATAAACCACCCCCTTTTATCACTTAACTCCTCTCAAAGTCTTTCAGTCACTTTCTATTACCAATAGGCTGAAATTCGACTACATGTCCTAAAATTTATGATTCTTAATCATCTGGTCACAACTTTTGTTTTTAATTGTAATCATCAAATACCAAGCAACTAATCAGAAATTGTTGTACAATATTTGTCATTAAACCACCATCCTTATACTCCTATTGCTAAATCTCTTTAATCCTCAGACTTCAAGAAGTCTGATCAGAATTTCTAAATTCAAGATCTTTGAACCTGACCAAAGTCTTGGTGGAAAGCATTTTTAAAGCCATTAAATATTTGAAGGCTTTTATATGTGACATAATTTCCTTTTCCCTTCTCTCAGTGACCTATGTAAGACTGCCTTAAGGCAAGCAGATTTCTTTATCCAAATATAACACTCGGGACAGGCCTCATGTCCACACTGATTGTACCTGAAATATGTAAATAAGTATTCATTCACCCTTTGTATTTCAAATGGACTTTTTGGTCAGGTTGCACAGGTGACATAGAGTCAGGTGGGTGAAATGGAGATAAAGTGACTCTGTGGATTTGTTTCATGACTGTGAGTCAGCATTACTTTACCAAAAATGTCTCCTCCTAGTAGTTTCAAACTTCTACACTAGCATTTTATAATTAATTCTTAGCTATTTATACACATTCAGGGGGAGTGAAGGCTTTCTTACTTTGTTTCCTCTATGTTTCTTCTTGTTGTTTAGTTGCTAAGTCATGTCTGATTCTTTGTGACCCCCTGGCCTGTACTCCACTAGGCTCTTCTGTCCATGGAATTTTCCAGGCAAGAGTACAGGAGTGGTTTGCCATTTGCTTTTCCAAGGGATCTTCTTGACCCTGGGTTGAATCTGTGTTTCTGTAAAGGGCTTCTCATATTATACCATGATACTGGGCTTTAATCACATCACACCCAGGCACATTACTGGAAGTGTCTTTTTCTCTACCTAACCATATATTATCCAATGCCCAGGATATGTGAATATTCATCTGTCACTGTCAGTCAACATAATGTTATGTTATCAAGAGAAACTAAAAACAAAATACTGCAAAAATGGGAATATATTTGATTTGAATGGGATTATTTCCAGTAATGACATCATGTAATTTCCTTGGATTTCTACATTCTCCACATAATTCTTGCATACTTACTGATAATTATACTTTCAATATTTCCTTTCATGAGCTACGTGTATCAAATCAATAAATATTTTATATAATACTGTATTTTTAAATTAGGTTATATCTTAACAGTTTGAATAAAAGCAGAACAGGGTGTTCTTTGCTAGTCATTAAGCTGTGGTCTACATCATGACTTTGGAAAAAGATATGCTACGGCATACGCCTGTGTAAGCAAATCAATCTTCCTTCCAGCATTCATCTAAAAATCAGAGATTGATTTCTACAAATCAGAAGAACACTGAAATGTACAATGAGGATATATTAAATATAGTTTTCACTGGTATATTATGCAGTTACAGTACATTTAGCAATCTAACATGAACATGTGTTATCCACCATTCCATGAATTAAATCATCCTTTCAGAACGCATATATTGAGCATGTAAACCTATGCTCTTTTCACCTCTCCCATAATTAACATTTCCCAGATAATGTGAAAGCCTAAATTCACATTGTCAAAAATTACTTTTTCTCTTTTTCTTTTATTTGAATATTTAAACTTCCTTATGTAACTGGAGAGATTAATCACAGTTCATAAATATCATCAATAATTTTCACTTCAAGATCATCAAAATCATATTTTCTACCTTAATTTTTTTTTAAGATGGGGCATAATTCAATACAGATAATTGTCCAAGGAAATAGAAAGCAGTGCCGGCAGTATCAGATAAGAAGGAGGCTCTATGTGCTGCACTGTGATGTGCTCAGTTGCTCGGCTGTGTCCAGCCCTTTGCGACCCCATGGACTATAGCCCACCAGGCTCCTCTGTCCATGGAGCTTCTCCAGGCAAGAATAGTAGAGTGGGTTGCCATACCCTCCTCAGTAGGCTCTATATTGGTGAGTAAAGATCAAGATGGAGAGTCCTCAGGAACAATCAGATCTCTGGTTCACAAGACTGAGCCTAAAAGCTGTCCAGGAAGACAAGTGGGCGGAGAAGTAGCATATTACAGGAGGAAGGTCAAAGTGTTCCTAGTGCTGAAATTCTGTGAAGCTGGGCTTACCTTTCAGCTACCTTTGTTTTTTTCCTTCCATCTTTCCCAGCATTAGGGTCTTTCCAACATGCCGACTCTTTGCATCAGGTGGTGAAAGTATTGGTGCTTCAACTTCAGTATCAGTCCTTCTAGTGAATATTCAGGGTTGATTTCCTTTAGGATTGACTGGTTTTATCTCCTTGCTGTCCAAGGGACTCTAAAGTCTTCTCCAGCACCACAATTCAAAAGCATCAAGAATTTGTCGCTCAGACTTCTCTATGGTCCAACTGTCACATCCAAATATCCAGTTACCATGGTTCATAATCAATTAATAGCAGAATGTGTTTCTACCCTCCAGGGGTCAATTGTTATCCTCCATGCTGAACCCCTTTGCTTCAAGTAAGTTATGGCAGCACAGAAATCACTAGGTGTTTATCATAGACAGTTAAATGGGAGTATGATTGTACATTGGTTCATTACGAAAAGGGAACTCATAGGGAGAATAGGAGTCAAATGTGAAAATCTCTTGTAGCAGATAGAATTTGGGGATACAGACATTGAAAAACTTTTAAAATAAATGAAAAGAAGCAGTATTAAGTAAACTTGAAGTATGAAGTAATAAGTAACATTTTAAATTTTGTATGTAACAACATATAAAAAGGGATGGAATCCAAACCATTCAATCACCAGCACAACATTAGTTCACTTCAGTTCAATCACTCAGCCATGTCTGACTCTCTGCCATCCCATGAATCTCAGCACGCCAGGCCTCCCTGTCCATCACCAACTCCCGGAGTTCACTCAGATTCACGTCCATCGAGTCAGTGATGCCATCCAGCCATCTCATCCTCTGTCGTCCCCTTCTCCTCCTGCCCCCAATCCCTCCCAGCATCAGAGTCTTTCCCAATGAATAAACTCTTTGCATGAGGTGGCCAAAGTACTGGAGTTTCAGCTTTAGCATCATTCCCTCCAAAGAAATCCCAGGGCTGATCTTCAGAATGGGTTGGTTGGATCCCCTTGCAGTCCAAGGGACTCTCAAGAGTCTTCTCCAACACCACATAGTCATCGATAAATGAGGATAGACGTTCAGCAAGGTGCTGGAATGTGGGCCAGTAGGATCTTCCTCTATCCAGAGTTAATAATGTGATTTTTGAACTGGGGGGTGGTATGGAGGATCTAAGACTGTCAATGTAACGATGGCACAGACAGAATGTGTGGGTTTGGTAACTGGAAGCAGTACCTACTTAACAAAAGGATGGAATTATTTCAATATTTTTAAAACCAATATGGAAGTAGTCTTGTTTGCTGGGTGAATATTGGCACTGTGCAAAGATTTCTTTTTTTTTCTTCAATAATGTGTCATAATGTTCCATGAAGATCTAAAATTGAATCTTAGCTGACTGAATGTGTTTGGTTACCTCTTGCTGTCAAGGGCATTTTGGATTCCTAGAAAAGAGTTATTTTAGAATACTATTAAATATATTTGGAAAGTGGCTTCTTGCTGAATGAAACAGTGGAAGCAAAAAGATTACAAAATTCTGGGGGAAAAAAGTCTCAAGCAGCAAGTTATCACATTTTTCTCTGCTTCATTACCCTCCACCAACGCCCCACTGTACATTCTGCTCAGATTTACTTTGACCAATGGTTTTAAAATAGAATGCATAAAACATTGGTTCCATCAGTGGTGATTCTGATGTAATTCTAATCAACATTTTATAGATAATTTTAAATAACAAATGTAAATTATTTTTGTCAATAAAGACAAATTCCCCTGGTATTTGTAACCATTTTGTTAGAGTGGTCAAATGTTTCATATACCTCTGCTGTGCCTGATTAGTTCTATGTCTATAGTATAGTTAGACCTATTTAAATAAATTGTTATTAGTGTTAATCACTCAGTCGTGAACGACTCTTTGTGACCCCATGGAGTCATTTTGTGACTCCTCTGTTGATGGAATTCTCCTGGCAAGAATACTGGAGTGGGTTGACATTTCCTTCTTTAGGGGATCTTCCAGACCTAGGGATCAAAGCTGGGTCTCCTAACATTGCAGGTTGAGTCTTTACCATCTGAGCGACCAGGAAGCCCACATGGTTCTTATTGTTCAGCCACTCAGTTGTATCCAACTCTTTGCTGTCCCATTGACTGCAGCAAGCCAGGCTTTCCTGTCCTTCACCATCTCCTAGAGTTTGCTCAAATTCATGTCCATTGAATCAGTGATGCCATCCAGTCATCTTGTCCTCTGTCATCCCCTTCTCCTCCTGCCTTCAATCTTTCCCAGCATCTGGGTCTTTCCCAATGAGTCAGCTCTTTACTTAACTTTGCTTAAAACAGAAATTAAATAGATTTTTATGACATGCTGCCAAAACTATGCACTTATTTGTAATATACCTGTTGAGTAGATAAAGAAAACTTCCATTTATTTTATCACACACATGGATTGTTTATTTTATTTTAAAGGAATAAGCAGTCATGTCAAATTGAGGCATATCAGGTTTTCTACTTCAAGTTATTATCGAACACCTTTAGAAAATTTAGAGTTCATAAAAGATGTATACACAATTATACTGCCAAAAATAATTTGTAAGATTTTGGTGGGTTGTCCTCTACATTTTGATGTATTATCTTGTGCACTTTCCCACATTACCATCATGTGTGTAACAGAAAAGAATGCATAAAGTGAGAGCTGTGAGTTAAGTTTTATTTGGGACAACATGAGGACTATAGCCCAGGAGACAGCCTTACAGACATCTCTGAAAAACTGCTTGGAAAAGATTGAGTGGAGGTCAGTTTCTATGTTATTTGGGCAAAGGGGGATACATGCCCTCAGCACACATTTGGTAGAGTCTTGCTGCTGGTCACAAGAAGATTGTTGCTAGGCATGAGGAGCAGATGTCTCCATTACTGATTTTCAGTGATTTTGTAGATATGAGAAGATGCAAGAATTTGAAATCATAAAATCTCCTCATGAAAATATCTAATTATCCAAAGTTCTGTTTTGTCAGTTTTCCCCAGAGCACAAAGTACCTCATTCCTGATCTCTACCATAAACTTTTTTCAGGGTATATTGAAGGTCAGTGACTGCAGTGGCTAGTTACCTAATCCATGTAGAGGTAGATGGCAAGGACAATTTTAGTTGGTATATGTGTGTGTAAAGATATATATATATATATATATATATATATATATATATGTATGTATGTACATAAACATTTACATATATGTATTATAATGGCCTCATTTTTTACGTAATCTTATATCCACACTATTAAAATTTCCAGATAATCACTGTTTTAACAATTATATGGCATTTATACAACTATATATAAATTATTCATGGGTAATTTATTGGTAAGATACTTGGATTTTTCAAACATTTTGCAGCTGGAATGAACTTGTTTATACAGTTTTCCTTTTGGCACCTCATGATATATTGTTAGACACAGAATTACTGGGTTCATGAACATTTTTGTAACATTGCAAATTCTGAAAAAATAATTCAAATTTATTTTAGAAACAAAAGTCCAGTGTAAGTATACTCAGGCTGCAGATGTTTACTATGAAAAGTTAAAATAAGAACAATAGAGTCATTCACACAGGATAAATTTTATATTGCCTTAATTTTATATCCAGTAGCCTCTCCAATTTAACCATAATTAATCCTTAGAGTATAAAAATATCTTTATGTCATTCCTTTAAAAACTGCCTCTTTACTTGAGTAGATATGTAGGTAGATGATAGATATATAGATAAATCTTAAATATATTATTTTGGAATTGCTTTGTTTCAGTTAATATATTAGCAACCACGTTGACCTATATTTCCAAATGGTTTCCAAGTTATGTACTCACTTTTGTAGCTACCAACATGTTAAACTGAGCAGATATGCATCTTATACAGTGAAAATGCAAAATTGTTGCATAATGTATGAAACCTTCTCAAGATAAAATGAAAATCAAGTGACATAAATGAAAAAGTGTCTTAAATCCAGAGTAGTTATCTCTCAAGGTGAAGCATTTCAGGAAGAGATATATACCCTTAGAACTAAGGATAGTATTTTAATGTATGTCACAAATGGCAGTGAGTTATTGGGTGTGTAAGGCAATGAGAGGAATCTGATTCCTGTATGCATAATACATATGAGATCCTGGAAGGACTGTGTCAGTAAAAAGAATGGTCAAATTAATGAAATATCCCATCTGTCTTGGACTGACTTTTGCCCCCTCACACACACACAGAGAGATTATGTTAAAGAATTATCATCTAATGCCTCAGAAAGTGACCATATTTGAAGACAGAGTCTTTAAAGAAGCAATTAGGTTAAAATGAGGTCATTAGGGTGGGCCATAATCCAATATGATGGATGTTTTTCTAAGAAGAGGAAGTTTGGACACATAAGTAAAAAGAGAATATCATGTGAGCATGAAGTGATTGACTGCAAGTCAAGGAGACAGGGCTCAGAATAAACCATCCTTGTCAGTGCCTTAAACACTGACCTCTAGCTCCAGAACCTCAAGAAAATAAATTTCTATTGTTTAGAATACACAATCTGCTTTATGTTATTATGACAGCCTTAGCACACTGATATACTGTCTGTAGTGAGACTTTGCTTTGATGAGGTGATTCTCCTAAATGGAAAGGAAACCCTAATCCAGAGGCTCAAAGAGTATAAAGTTCAAATACACTTTTCTAAAGTAGAATCTCCAACATTCATTGGATCATGGAGAAGTCAAGGGAGTTCCAGAAAATCATCTACTTCTGCTTTGATTATGCTAAAGCCTTTGACTCTGTGGACCACAAGAAATTGTGGAAAATTAAAGAAATGTGAGCACCAGACCACCTTACCTGTCTCCTGAGGAACCTATATTTGGGTCAAGAAGCAACAATTAGAACCAGACATAGAACAAGGGGCTGGATCCAAATTGGGAAAGGAGTACATCAAGCGATATATTGTCACCCTGCTTATTTAACTTCTATGCAGAGGATATCATGTGAAATACCAGGAAAGATAAAACACAAGCTGCAATCAAGATAACCAGGAGGAATATCAACAATGTAGGATATGCAAATAGCACCACTCTAATGGCAGAAAGTGAAGAGGAACTAAAGAGCCTCTTGAGGGTGAAAGACGAGAGTGAAAAATTGAAACTCAACATTTAAGAAATGAAGATCTGGTATCTGTTCCATCATTTCATGGCAAATAGATGGGGGGAAAGTGGAAGCAGTAGCAGATTTTATTTTCTTGGGCTCCAAAATCACTGCAGAAGGTGACTGCAGTCATGAAATTAAAAGACATTTGCTCCTTGGAAGACAAGCTATGACAAACTTAGTGTATCACTTTGCCAACAAAGGTCCATATGGTCAAAGCTATGGTTTCTCCAGTAGTCATGTATGGATGTGAGAGTTGGACCGTAAAGAAGACTGAGCACTGAAGAATTGATGCTTTCCAACTGTGGTGCTGGAGAAGACTCTTGAGAGTCCCTTGGACTGCAAGGAGATCAAACCAGTCAATGCTAAAGGAAATCACCCCTGTGTATTCATGGGAAGGACTGATGCTGAATCTCCAATATTCTGGCCACCTGATGTGAACAGCCAACTCATTGGCAAAGCCCTGATGTTGGTAAAGACTGAAGGCAAAAGGAGAAAGGGGCAGCAGAGGATGAGATGATTAGATAGCATCACCTACTCAATGAACATTAATTTGAGCAAATTCTGGGAGAGAATGGAGGACAGAAGAGCCTGGCATACTACATTCCCTGGGGTCATAAAGAATTGGACATGACTTAGGGACTGAGGAAAAGTAAGATATAAGAATTCAGGTTAAAAATTTACAACTGAGGAAATTGAGGGTCTTGGTAACTTACAAGGAATGAATGCTTTTCTTATAGAATTTGTTCTGTGTTATAGACAGAGAAAAATAATTCCTTGCTTAAGGTGTAGTTTTGAAAAAAATTATATTGATCAGGGGTTAGTGAACCATTTTAAAGATTTTCCAAATGCAAACATATGAAGAGATCACAGTCCTTCCAAGAATGTAAAAAATACAGAAATATCAATATTTTATATAATAAAAGAGAAGAAAGAAAAATCATGAACAATGATTGAAAAAAATGTTGAATAAGAAATACATTTTTTTTGAGGGGAAAAAAGGAAATATAATTACAGTAAGATAAAATGTCTACTGAAATTTGAACCTTGTGAATATTTGGCTTTTTACCCATTTAAATAGGATTCCCTGGTGGCTCACATGGAAATAGTCTGCCTGCAATGCTAGAGACCCGGGTTTGATCCCTGGGTTGGGAAGATCCCCTGGAGAAGGAAATGGCAACCCACTCCAATATTCTTGCCTGAAAAATCTCATGGATGAAGGAGCCTGGTAGGCTACAGTCCATGGGATCACAAAGAGTCAGACACAACTGAGCAACTTTGCTTTCACTTTCTTTCATTTAAATAGTGAATGGCATTTTTATTTTAATATAGTCACATATATTGATATTTCCCTTTCTGATAGTGTTTTTTTCATCTCATTTATATAACCAATTCTTACTCCAAAGTTATGCAGATATTCTCTTGTGTTATCTTCTAGAAATGTAATTTTTTTTAACTTTTATACCCAGATTTAACTTTTGTTTGTGAAGTGATTTAAGCATCAAGTTTCTCTCTTGTTTTCATTACACAGTTCAAAGGATCAACCACTATTTATTGAAAATTCAGCCCTTTTTCATAGTTCTTTGTCATAAATCACATGACCATGTCTATGGAAATCTGTTTCTGGACTTCTGTTGTGTACTATCAGAATCATAGGGTAGAGAATATATTTGTAGCACAAATAGGCCATACATGTCTAATCCAGATGGTATAAAGAATACCTGTAAATTAATCAGAAGAAAAAAGGTTTAGACAGATACTTCAAAAAGAGGAATATACAAGTTGCTAGTAAACATATGAAGTATCTCCATTACTTTAGTCACTATACTATGCTAAGTCGCTTCAGTCGTGTCTGACTCTGTGCCACCCCATAGACAGCAGCCCACGAGGCTCCGCCATCCCTGGAATTCTCCAGGCAAGAACATGGGAGTGGGTTGCCATTTCCTTCTCCAATGCATGAAAGTGAAAAGTGAAAGTGAAGTCACTCAGTCGTGTCCCAACTCTCAGTGACCCCATGGACTGCAGCCTATCAGGCTCCTCCGTCCATGGGATTTTCCAGGCAAGAGTACTGGAGTGGGGTGCCATTGCCTTCTCCAACTGGGAGAATATAAAGTAAAACCTCAATGAGATAGTAACAGCATAAGTAAAGCAGAAATTGAAAATTGAAAATAGACTGCCATTCTAAAATGTTGGCAAGAAAGTGAAAAAATAAGAATCTGTAAATTGGTATTAATTACTTAGTAATACATTAAGATTTATCATCTAAATTTGAAGATTGCATACATATTTGCAGCAAAAGGCATTTGAAAAACACGAACATCAAAAACTAGATATAATCCATTATCAAAACAAATATACAGAAATAATGAAATATTAAAAAAATACACTATCAGCAAAGTAAATTTAAAAAATAATATTTGCAGCAGAAATATGATGAGTCTTACTATGTGTTCAAATTTACTGTTTGAATATCAGAAATATGCAAAAAATTATGGTTCTATGGTGTTAGAAGTAGTGATCATAATAAAGCTTAGGAAGGATGGAGGGGTATTGGGGAGGTACAGTAGGGATTTCTGGGGATACTCCTAATATTGTATTTTTTTTTGCTTTTAGCCTGGGTGTTAGTTGCATAATTATAAATTCCTATTGTTTTGAGATATACATATGACCTATATATTGTCTTATAGTATATGCTTATAATTTGATCAAATAGTTTATTAAAAGTCAATACATATGATAAGTTTCAGGTATGGAATCATAGTCACTATAGTTTATGAATTCCTTCAGGATCAAATCAATAAGAAAAATGACTATTTCTAAAAACTGAAAAAAAATCAAAACGTATAAATCTAACTATATATAGCAAGTTGTTTACTTATCCACTCTGGAGAAGGAATCATTTCCAATGTTTTCAGAACACTGTATTCTACAGTTTATCCTCAGCCAAATATATTTTATAATTAATAAACTGCAAATAAATCTTAAAATTTTTTCTGCTTTCTTACCGCTCAAAGTAATACTGTCATTATTACTTCGAAACTGTGTGTATGAAAATTTGTGTAGCGATAGATAAATGTAGCAAAAAATTAATTATGCTTACTTATTAGATTTTCAGTACAAGAGAACAAAGAAATTCAAGCTTAAAAATCAAAGAAATTTTGTAAACATTGTATAGCACTAAATACGAATTTGAAATATCAATATAAATTCATGAAGTTTTAAAATCCATCTGTGTATCAGTACAGCAAAACAGCACTATTGACACGTGCACTAAACAGCGGTGAATGGCCAAGACAAGCTAAACACTGGCCCAACAGTAAGACCTGCCATAGACCAAGGCCAGTCTAGCTACTGTGCCTGTGAATGTTCTGCCTGTCAGAACAGAAATCTGTGTTGATCTGTGGATGCTACATGCACTATTGCTCAAGGAGACCAGCAGGCCACTTGGTGACAAATCAATTATCATCCATGGAGGCTACCACTCTATTTTGCCCCAAGCAGGGCAGCACACTTTAACCATCTTCACAAATTTTGTCAGTTAAATCCTTTATCTTTACTTTTGACCTTACCAGTCATAACAGTAATTGCAGCCTCCTGGTGGTTAAGTGCTGACTTCTGACCTCTATTACTATTGAGCCCTAGCATCCAACTCCAGCTGCCCCTTCTATGTCAGTCCTGTTCTTCACAGGAGAACTCCATAGTACTTTGGCTGTCCTCTCACCCCATATTCTTGATGTATGGTGAGTGTTCTGGACTCTCTTATGGAATATAAATCTCTGAAGGATATTTGACCTTATATAATATATCCACTCCAGTATGCCTGCTTCTCTTATCCTCCTTCTTCAATACCATCTCCTAAGGCAAAGCAAACATACCCCCTGCACTTAGTGCTTGTCATTTACCTTTCCCAGGTTTCTAAGGGCTGCCTCAATAGCAACGTTTTTTCTAATACTTTGAGGTCTCTCCTAGGATAACTGCTGCTGCTGCTTAGTCACTTTAGTTATGTCCGACTCGGTGTGACCCTATGGACTCTAGCCCACCAGGCTCCTCTGTCCATGGAATTCTCTAGGCAAGGGTACTGGAGTGGGTTACCATGCCCTCCTTCAGGGGATCTTTCTGGCTCAGGGAGTGAACCAGGCTGTCCTGCATTCCAGGCAGATTCTTTACCACTGAGCCACCAGGAAAGTCCAGGATAACTATGTCTTATTGCTGCTGCTGCTGCTGCTAAGTCATTCAGTCGTGTCTGACTCTGTGTAACCCCATAGATGGCAGCACACCAGGCTCCTCCGTCCACAGGATTCTCCAGGCAAGAATACTGGAGTAGGTTGCCATTTCCTTCTCCATGTCCTACTAAAGAGTCCCCAAATCAATAAATAGTTGCTTGCTTACACAATTTTGGCCCCTTTGATCAAAAACCCTAGGAATCAATCCTAAAAATAACTTCCTGGCTCCGTCTGAACACGATGACTATTTTTTGTAACTCTTGGTGTATGGTGTCTTACCTATGTTAGGTTCAGTGCATTCCAATGCAGGTTTTTCTGGGATTCATTGCTACCATTATCCTTGCAGTCAGGAAAAGATATGGGGTAACTCCTGAGGACAAAACTTCTTGCCTTGTGGGGCAGCACCTTCTCTTCTGCAGCCACTACCTGCAGAACAGTGCTAGCTAGCTCTTATTAGGAAGGGTAGGCAAACTCTGGATGTCCAGAGAATCCACATACACAGATATGTCAGTATGTATATCCCTGCCCCATATGGATTTTTCACATAATAGGCCTGCGAGCACTAAGCATCTAAATGATTTTGGAGATCTCCAACTTAAATAAATAGATCCACAGCTTGATGCTCACCTTCAGTCTGTTCTTCCAGTCCTAGAGATAAGGGGCTTTTTAATGACCTTCTGCCTCTTACACTTAGCTATTAACTTCTTGTCCTCAGTTTCTTAACATTCCTTTGATGGCACCTATATAGCTTAGCAGTAACCAGCCAGTTCTGTGTTCTTCATAGGCACTGTCCTCTCATCTTTCACTGTGCCCTATATTTCTGAGTGCCTGAATCATCATCTCTGCTGCAGCATTCCCCAGCACTAGACATTTCCCAAGGTAGCAACCAGTGAAATATTTAGCAGCTGAGTCACCATCTTCAATCAGGGCACTCAGCACCTCAACTATCTACCGTACCCAACCTCTGATGCATGGTGTGAAGCCAGTCCCAGATTCCCATCTTACCACCTGTATTATTGGAACACTTCTGTTTTAGTATTGAGCCTCTGAAGCAGATACCTAAACTAAGGAAGGCTTGTGTGTAATTTATTAAGGGCAATGCCTAATAAGGGAAAACAAATGTATACTGAAAAGACTGGGAGAGCCACTAGTCTGTCTTGCTGATCTGACTGCAGAAAAAGGCAAGAGAGAAGAAAGAAAGTTTGAGAGAAAGTATTTTAGAAGGCAAATCAGGTCCGAGAGGGTTCAGCAAGTTCATTCCTGAGCCAGCATCACTCCTCAGTTGAGTCCTATGTCTCCTAAGAACAGAGCTAACTTAATATCCTGCCATGTTGAGTCATGGGCTAAAATTTGTGGGAAGTGTGGCCTCAGTGTGAACAGTGATGAATTACAGAGTGTAGCAGCGGGAGCCATCAGTCAACCATACTCTCTGCAGGCAGAAATTGAGAGGCACTTCTTCATGGCTGCCACATGTATAAATAAATATATCTGGGTCTAGATACCAACTGTACCATTCAAGAATTCAGAGTATCTAAATTTAGTAATTAGACTGAACAGTTTTGTTGTGTTATGCATTACAATGTTTACAAAGATAGATAAAGTGTTTATGTATGAAAATCAGTGAATTTATCTATTCACTGTATTTAAAATTATTTAATGATGTGTTAGAGGTGTGTTTGGGGTGTAATGTAGTACAGAATTTATTTTTTAGTCCAGGGGACAATTATATATCTACTGTAGAAATGTGAGAGGAAGAAAATAGAAGTCAGAACTGAGTTTTGAAAAACATTGCAAAAGTAAACGTGTGGAAACAAGTAAGTAAATTGATGTATGTAAAATAAGAATGAGAAGTGTCTATTCTTCCCAGGTGAATCCCAGTTTTGGGCTTCTTTGTCTGAGGATGATGAAGATAATATTCCTTCTAATGAGCAATACTGAGCATGAAAAGGAACTCTGTGATTGCCGCTAGAGTAAAACATGAGATATAAGAACTGCTGATATCTATGAGTCACTCCTGTTGGATCCATTTTATTAGAGTTCAGAAAAGAATACTTTGGATAAAGAATGGTAAAGAATTTGTGAATAAGTTGTCATATAGAGTGAGAGGACCAAAGCATCTGTGTATTACGTGTGAAGGTTCAGTGAGAGTAGCTTTTCAAAAACCAAGGCAGAGACAATGATAAGTAAAAGGAAAGTTCACAATAGAAATATTAGTGAGAAATGAATAAAGCAAAGGGATCTCATGAGCTCAGTGTGCCCATAATTAAGAACTTACTGAGAAATTCTTCCGAGATAGAGTCAGTGAGGTGGTAAAGATGAAATCCTGAATATATTTCTTTCAAAATATATTATTAAATAAATGGGAGCAAATAATAATGTTTCCTCCAAATTTCACCCGGTTATTAGCTGGAAGTCCAGGTCTATGATTATAGGAAGCCTTCACTGTATAGCACAAAATCAGATTCTATCAGCTATTGTTTTCCAGGCATTGCAGTTGTAGTCAATCTGTATTTGAATAAGCTCAAAGGCAACTGCATTCACTTCATTGTCATTTGAATGCCTATGTCTGTAAAAATTCAAAAGCACCGAGGAAATCCACCTCTGTGAATGACACAGACGTATAGGCTCTGGTATCTCCCTTCTCCCATGCTTTCCAGTGGTGGATCTACTACATGGACCTCTTCCCATGTCAATTAAACTCTTGTCTTATATGAAGATGAACTCATGACTACATTATAACTATTATAGGAATCCAGAGGATTCATCACCTGAAAAATGGGGATGAAATCCACACAAAAGTCTCCTAAGGATGGCTAACAGGCTTCAAACTTCCTTATGTCTGCCTTTAGTGTCTGACTACTGTTATTTTCTTCCTATTTTAATATGAATGTTACTGATTCTTGAAGTATCTGGACTGTGTGAAATTTACTGGGTATATCTCTTTCTACTTACTCAAATAAAGAAGTATATATCTCCAAATTTTATAGACATATGTATAAAGATCCATGATGCCCAAATCATTAGAAAATTAATTTTAAAAGTCAACATTGTGCATTGTAGTTTTTACAAAGTTTTAAAAAACTAATTTAATAGAATTCTCTATACTTTCATATTTATATTCTCTTATACAAAATAATTTCCAAATATAATCACTATTTCTTCTTAAATACTGTCCTTTATCATTTAAAATTTGTAACAAAGAACTAGTAAACTAGAAGTCAACCAAATCTTGAGTATAAGATATATATAACTTAGACTGATTTATATTTAATATATATGACAAATAATTTAGATAATATAGCAGTATACTTCACATAGGGTATTTGTGTGCACTTAGTAAAAAATATTGTGTACTTCATTTGGGTACACTTAGTGTTCAATTTTATTTTTATTTATTAGTACAAACTTCACATTCACTAATTCATTTTAGTCGACTCTTTTTGTTCATGCGTCTGTGTGCATGTGTTCATATAAAATTTTATATCGCAACTTTTCAAATATTATATATGGGAGTCCTCCTTAGGTTGATCTCTTTATTCAGTTTTATATAAGTCCAAAATTTTTGAAAATATTATTGCCTTCCAAAAAGCAGTTGCATATTATGGTCTTGTTGGTCTTCTCTATATGAAGATCAACTACCCACTCCTCTCCAAAGAGCACCAGTTACTTTAACTGAATGATGAGACAATTAATAGATTGAGGGTGAAAATAGGAGAAACAGAAATCAGATGTTATATTGTAGAATATGTACTAGCTGTAATAAGATTTGTTGAGAGTTAGAAAAAGAAAACCTTTAGTAGAAATGCATTCCAAGAAGTAGGAACCATATACTTCACTGGTTCAGAATATTGCAGATCTAGCTGTGAGGAATAGGCATGATATAAAGTAAATGATCTGTTGAGATAGCTTTAAGTAAGAACCTCCTAAGACTTCTGATTAGGAGTAATTGTACCTATCTGCCTTCCACCTGAATATATGAATTGGAAATTTGGCCAAGTATATAAATATAAAAAAAAATTTCAAGTATAAAACCCACACACTGTTCACAAATATGTCTACATTGGTCTTGCAGTAATTCATACATTTATGCAGTAATTAATGAATTCAGGTCTAAAAGCACATAGAAAATGATAGACTCGTGATAAGGTTTGGTGCACCTGAAAGTAAGCAATAAATAGTTCTTTCCCTTCATGACTTAGGCAAGGTGAGAAGAATGAACTTTTAGGTAAGAGAGTGAGAAATATGATGAAATTAACACATAAGAGTTTAACTTTTCTAGGTGCTATAAAAGGAAATATAAAGTGTAGACTAGCATGTGTGAGTAATTTAAATATATAATATCTAGGGGACATTTAAAGTACTGTTTAACATCTTTGATTTTTGAAATAGTTGTGATTTATAAAAGAAAAAATACCATGCAACTAGAAAATGAATTACTTGATCCATTAAATATTAAGAAAAATATTCCTGTTCAAATGTCAGTATGAGCTACTATTAAATTGTAGAATATTTCTCCATTCTGTATTACCATAACTAATTGAATCAAATTCCAGTAATCTCTGTTATTCTGAAGAACATATTTATTTCTTGTTAGAGGAGTCTCAAGTTAGTGAACGTATATGTGTTAGCTTAGAAGAAAACAACAAACATCAAAATAATATTTTCCAAAGAATAAAAAGCAGATATGTATGTTTAATCATGCTTCCTGTTTGAAAATTTAAAAAAAGAGATTGCTACATATGTCTGGAAAACATATTAAATCTAAAATTTTAAATGTAGATCTTATTATGACTAGCACTGTAGCTACCTATTCAAAATGGATAATTAATAGCCATTCATCATAAGAAAATGTAGATTTTCCTTAGAAAAGACTTATTGTTATGTTCTTTTATTTGTTACTTAATTTTACTCTCCATGTTTTACGCATGACATATATTCAATTACATTTATTCAATATACTTTAAAGTACTTCATAGTCTTCGTGGAAGTTGAAAGACTTGAACAAACGCAAAAACAACAGCAACAACAACAACAACAAAAAAAACAGGAAAGATGGAAACCAAATAATAAAGCCCTAATAGCATTTGTCAGACCCCCAATTTAGCAACTGAACAACAATAGCATTTGTTACATACCTACACTAATTTAGAATTGTTAAAGAGCATTTTTTATGAAAAGCACAATTAAATATTTTAAGAATTTGCTCAGATTTAACACATTTAACACATAATTTTATTTTGCTTCTTTTATTGATTTGTTCCATTAAAAACAGGTAATAGAATAGAATGCTGCTATTTTTCAAGGGGAGTAAAAGACTAAGATTCCTCAGGTTCCACAAAATTTATGCACAAAATTTACTGCGTTCTTACATCCACCTGAGTAAAAATTAATATATCAAAAGTGTGTCCTTAAACTTTTATGCAAGCAGTGTACTAGTTTCAATTTACCATCCTGACATGGTATCTAAAGAACAAAAATTCTTCTTCTACCAGTATGGAAATATATTATTTTTCTGACCTTGTTTACAGTGTCACTTGGCTTCCAAAGTTGTAAATCTAGTTTATCTTTCTATGTTTTTGATTTAAATGTAATCATGAAAAATATTCAATTTAACATAGTGTGAAACCATTACTTATGATAACTAAGCTATTATTCCAATGCTCACTGTGAGAGACAAAGAAATTTATAAACACTCTTACTGTACATATTTATTTAAGTAATTTAACAATTTACTTATATCAGAAAATAACCTTCCACAAAATTCATTTTTGATATATTCATCCTCTGCTCTATGAATCGACACATGTCTGAGCATGGAAGGTTGTATAACAAACGGTGGCTTGTCACATGTTATGACATATGTGTGGATGTAGGCTATATAACTTATACATTAATAAACTTTCCACTGACATTAACAGATGAGCTGCCTGTTTATAGAGTCACTGTAAAATACTTCCATGTACTGTGAAGGACAAAAAACAGGCATAAAGTAAATGTGGGCACAGACCCACAAAATTTTCCATTAAGTAAGGTTAGTCACCTACAGCTAGAAATGGTCTTAAAAATCAGTCATTATGATTTTCTGAAATACTCAGTGTGATACTTTTATCTTCCAACCAACCAAATAAACTCCTTTCTCAAGTACACAATAAGATTATATACACAATATTTTATATATATATATATATATATATATATATATATATATATATATATATCATATACATATACGGGCTTTCCAGGTGGCACAGTGGTAATGAATCTGTCTGCAGGAGACTCAGGATACCCAGGTTTTATCCCTGTGTAGGGAAGATCTTTCAGAGTAGGAAATGACAACCCACTTCAGGATTCTTGCCTGGAACATTCCATGGACAGAGGAGCCTGACAGGCTATAGTCCATGGGGTCATGAAGAGTTAGACATAAGTGAACAACACATGCACCTTCAGGCAGACATGCTCATAAACATATATATATATATATATATATATATATATATATATAATATATCCATATATGTTTTATTTTTAACTGATTTTTATTTATTTCTTGGTTAAACAAAAAAGGATTTTTTTTTTTTTGGCAATACATTATTGTTTTCTATCTAAACATGGAAACATTAATTCATCTTGGATAAGTATCTCTTTGCCCTGGATATAACTATGTGAATACCCCCTGTTGCAAAGCAAGAAGGTCATTTCATTTTCACAATGAACTGTATACCAAACTATTCTGATGTCTGTGAACTCTTACACATCTGTGATGTCTATGTGGGTCTGTATGCTGTCATGATTCTCCCCACCCCTGGTGGCTCAGACGTTAAAGCGTCTGCCTGCAATGCAAAAGACCTGAGTTTGATTCCTGGGTCAGGAAGTTCCCTTGGAGAAGGAAATGGCAACCCACTTTAACATTCTTGCCTGGAGAATTCCAAGGATGGAGGAGCCTGGTGGGCTACAGTTCACAGGGTCCCAAAGAGTTGGACATGACTGAGTGCCTTCTCTTTCAAAAACTTTCTTTCTTTTCTTTCAAGGACTATAGTAATGCATATTTGTCTAGTAGGGCAAGGGTTTCAGAATTCTGCCTCTTGGTAATTAAATTTTGTTGAGAAAGAAACTCTTTGGATGAATTGAGTCACCCTGACCAAGGTGATTTCAAGGAAAGGGCCAGTGCAGTCCCTGAGAAATAATTTGCCATAGAAGTGAGACTGAATTGGGTCCTCTGGGCAAATCACCATAGTTAGCTGAACACTGAAGAATGATTATTTGGTCACAGAATGGCCTGGCATAACTTACAGAGTTGTTGACCACATGTTGGGCGATTAAAACGAATCTCTGCGGTATGTGTGCTCTTCTGTGAATCAGATGCATTGATAGGTAAGATTGGAGACCAAGCACTTTTTGATATGAGACAATCTTCACCATGTGTGGCTTAGGAAAGAGTGACCTCCTTTATGATTGAGAGCCACAGTGGCTTGACTAAATGAGCAGACAATTGCACTATGTCTCAAGCCAGAGACTGATGAGAAAAAGCTTTAGCAGTAGTGGTTAATAGAAGCATTTCTTCAAAATGTCTCATACCAGAGGCACACTCACGCGGCCGCTTTGAAAAAAGTCAGTGAACTAGTCTTGAAGCCTGCAGTAATCATCAGACAAGTCAAAAAATTATTAAAAGTTGTTTCTGTGTGATATGAGGAGTCTATCTCATTTTCTATTTCCCATATACAACTGTGAACCTCTGTAAAAAATTTTAAAGGTCCATAAGCGAGTTTTAGGGAAAAAAAAATTGGATTTCCAAATAAGCAATACAGTCTCAGTATTCAAAGAAAGTAGAACTACTTTTTAGTTCAAATTTTGAGGCCAAAATCATAAACATCAAATTATTCCAAATGTATTGAGCATATAGTCTGTGGCAGGCAATGCAATAAGTACTAGATTAGATATAGAAATATTAAGAAATTTCTTATTTCTTGGGAGAAAGAAATGGAAAAGATTAAAAGACACGACTGAGTGACTGAACTGAACTGAACTGAACTGAATTTACTTTTCACAATCTTTCAATAGCATTTGCTTTTTAAGAACTATTATTAACATATCCAATCTGGTGTTCCAAAAAAGTAGACAAAAACATTTAATTATTTCCACCATAGGTTGCCAATATAACACAGTTATTTATAGAAGGAATTTAACAATGCATGTCTAAAGTCACAAAAATAATTGTGGAATCAGAATCTAGGGATAAATCTCAAGTTAATAAGTATATGGACAGATAATTTATATCTTTATCAAAGAGAATAAAGTATCATGTTGCTGTTCAGTCGCTAGGTCATGTCTAACTCCTTGTAACCCCACGGACTGCAGCATGCCAGGCTTCCTGTCCTTCACTGTAATTTACTCAAACTCATGTCCATTCAGTCAGTGATACCATTCAACCATCTCATCCTCTGTTGTCCCTATCTCCTCCTGCTCTCAATCTTTCCCAGCATTAGGATCTTTTCCAATGAGTCAGATCATTGCATCAGGTGGCCAAAGTATTGGAACACCGGCTTCAGCATCAGGTCTTCCAATGAATATTCAGTGTTGATTTCCTTTATGATTGACTGGTTTGATCTCTTTACTGTCCAAGGGACTCTCAATAGTCTTCTCCAGCACCACAGAATGAAAGCATCAATTCTTTGGTGCTCAGCCTTCTTTCCAGCCCAACTCTCCCATCCATACACGTCAACTGGAAAAATCATAGCTTTGACTATACAGAACTTTGTCAGTAAAGTGATGTTCTTTACTTTTTAATATGCTGTTTAGGTTCGTCATAACTTTTCTTACATGGAGCAAGCGTCTTTTAATTTCATGGCTGCAGTCACCATCCAAGTGATTTTGGAACCAAAGAAAAAAAATTTGTCACTGTTTCCACTTTTTCCCTATTTGCCTTAAAGTGATGGGAACGGATGCCATGACCTTAGTTTTCTGAATGTTGAGTTTTAAGCCAGCTTTTTCACTCTCCTCTTTCACTGTCATCAAGAGGCTCTTTAGTTCCTCTTCACTTTCTGCTGTTAAAATGGTATTATCTGCATATCTGAGGTTGTTGATATTTCTCCCAGAAAACTTCATTCCAGCCTGTGAATCATCCAGCCTGGGATTTCCATAATGTACTCTGCATATAAGTTAAGTAAAAAGGGTGACAACATACTGTTTTGACATACTTCTTTCCCAATTTTTGAACCAGTACCATGTCCAGTTCTAACTGTTGCTTCTTATCATGCATACAGATTTCTCAGGAAACAGGTAAATATCTAATAAAAGTTACTGGATACATTTTTTTTGGCAAAAATGAGGTAGAATATTAGGCAAACACTAGAATTTATTTTATATGGGAATATTTGATTATATATTAAAACTACTTAAAATGTAACATTAAAGAATAAAAACAATATTGTCACACTAAAAATACCCACACACACACATTGGAGTGATAATAAGAGTAGTGACATTTTAAAGTTCTTTCTTTTGATCATGTGCTTATTTAAGTATGTAACAAAAAGTTCAATTGTGCATTAAATACATTTTTAGCATCTGTCAAAATGAAATTGAAAAGGAATGCCAAAGCTTAGGTCATGGGTCTGATCAATTATATCATCTTCACTAGTAGCATCTCATGTCCTGAGCTTGTTGGCATTAAAACCAGGAGAAGTATACTCAAGTATATTTGGAAAACAAGGCATAATGGTCACTGGAAAAGAGACACAAAAATTTTACAGTAGAAATCTGAAGTTATAACCTCAAGCAAAACACAGTCTCTATAAGCATTAGTTACATTTTAAGAATTCTTGTCCCATAATATTCTACAGTTGTTATAGGGATAACCGTAAACTTAACTTACTAGATCTTGAAATGTAAAAGTCTTAAAAATAAAACATGTTACATTTAATTTAAAATATTTAAGTTAATTAAATACTGAAAAATAATTCACTCAAAACTAAAAATAAGTGAAATAATTGAATTTGACAACAAAAAACATATTATAATGAAGACATTAATTTTGTGAATTATAAAATAAAAGACAAATATATTTTATAATATAAAAATATAGTCTTTATGTGCAAAAATGTAGAATAATTGGTGATTAGATGACATGCACTTAAGGAGATAAGAGAAATACAGACATGAATTAAGAAGTACTCTATAGAAGGTTCCTACAAACATTTAGAAATATGCAAGTAAGAACAGAAAGAAGATACAGACTGTTGAATTCTCAAGCATATTAAAATGCCAAAAGACAAAAATTGCAAAATTCATTAGAAATCACAGAGAGAAAAGCAAAGAAAAGAACGAAATATTAAATATCATCTAGGCGGAGAGGAGCTACCCCAGGTCCGAGGTCAGGGGTGGCAGGTGAGAGGAGCTACCCTACGTCCAAGGAGTGGTAGCTGCATGGGTGCAGGAGGGCCTAGAGGAGCTACTCCACGTTCAAGGTCAGGAGGGGTGGCGGTAAGGAGATACCCCTCGTCCAAGGTAAGGAGCAGCAGCTGCGCTTTGCTGGAGCAGCCGTGAAAAGATACCCCACGTACAAGATAAGAGAAACCGAAGTAAGACAGTAGGTGTTGAAGGAGGGTATCAGAGAGCAGACACACTGAAACCATAATCACAGAAAACTAGTTAATCTAATCACACTAGGACCACAGCCTTGTCTAACTCAATGAAACCAAGCCATGCCATGTGGGGCCACCCAAGATGAGCAGGACATGGTGGAGAAGTCTGAAAGAATGTGGTCCTCTGGAGAAGGGTATGGCAAACCATTTCAGTATTCTTGCTTTGAGAACCCCATGAACAGTATGAAAAGGCAAAATGATAGGATACTGAAAGAGGAACTGCCCAGGTCAGTAGGTGCCCAATATGCTTCTGGAGATCAATGGAGAAATAACTCCAGAAAGAATGAAGGGATGGAGCCAAAGCAAAAACAATACCCAGCTGTGGATGTGACTGGTGATAGAAGCAAGGTCCGTGCTGTAAAGAGCAATATTGCATAGGAACCTGGAATGTCAGGTCCATGAATCAAGGCAAATTGGAAGTGGTCAAACAGGATATGGCAAGAGTGAATGTCAAATTTCTAGGAATGAGTGAAAATGGACTGGAATGGGTGAATTTAACTCAGATGACCATTATATCTACTACTGCAGGCAGGAATCCCTTAGAAGAAATGGAGTAGCCATCATGGTCAACAAAAGAGTCCCAAATGCAGTACTTGGATGCAATCTCAAAAATGACAGAATTATCTCTGTTCATTTCCAAGGCAAACCATTTAATATCACAGTAATCCAAGTCTATGTCCCAACTAGTAACGCTGAAGAAGTTGAATGGTTCTATGAAGACCTACAAGTCCTTTTAGAACTAACACCCAAAAATGATGTCCTTTTCATTATAGGGGACTGGAATGCAAAAGCAGGAAGTCAAGAAACACCTGGAGTAACAGGCAAATTTGGCCTTGGAATGCAGACTGAAGCAGGGCAAAAACTAATAGAGTTTTGCCAAGAGAATGCACTGGTCATAGCAAACACCCTCTTCCAACAACACAAGAGAAGACTCTACACATGGACTTCACTAGATGGTCAACACCAAAATCGGATTGATTATATTCTTCTCAGCCAAAGATGGAGAAGCTCTGTACAGTCAGCAAAAACAAGACCAGGAATTGACTATGGCTCAGATCATGAATTCCTTATTGCCACATTCAGACTTAAATGAAGAAAGTGGGGAAAGATCATTCAGGTATGACCTAAATCAAATCCCTTATGATTGTACAGTAGAAGTGAATATAGATTTAAGGGACTAGATCTGATAGATAGAGTGCCTGATGAACTATGGATGGAGGTTCGTGACATTGTACAGGAGACAGGGATCAAGACCATCCTCACGGAAAGGAAATGCCAGAAAGCAAAGTGGCTGTCTGAGGAGGCCTTACAAATAGTTGTGAAAAGAAGAGAAGCAAAAAGCAAGGAGAAAAGGAAAAATATAAGCACCTGAATGCAGAGTTCCAAAGAATAGCAAGGAGAGATAAGAAAGCTTTCCTCAGTGATCAATGCAAATAAACAGAGGGAAACAACAGAATGGGAAAGACTAGAGACCTCTTCAAGAAAATTAGAAATACCAAGGGAACATTTCATGCAAAGATGGGCTCAATTAAGGACAGAAATGGTATGGACGTAACAAAAGCAGAAGATATTAAGAAGAGATGGCAGAATACAGAGAAGAACAGTACAAAAAAAGATTCGCATGACCAAAATAATCACGATGGTATGATTACTCACCCAGAGCCAGAATTCCTGGAATGTGAAGTCAAGTGGGCCTTAGAAAGCATCACTACGAACAAAGCTAGTGAAGGTAATAGAATTGCAGTTGAGCTATTTCAAATCCTGAAAGATGATGCTGTCAAAGTGTTGCACTCAATATGCCAGCAAATTTGGAAAACTCGCCAGTGGCCACAGGATGGGAAAAAGGTCAGTTTTCATTCCAATCCCAAAGAAAGGCAATGCCAAAGAATGCTCAAACTACCGCACAATTGCACTCATCTCACATACTAGTAAAGTAATGCTCAAAATTCTCCAAGCCAGGCTTCAGCAATACATGAACTGTGAACTTCCAGATGTTCAAGCTGGTTTTTGAAAAGGCAGAGGAACCAGAAATAAAATTGCCAACATCTGCTGGATCATGGAAAAAGCAAGAGAGTCCAGAAAACCATCTATTTCTGCTTTATTGACTATGCCAAAGCCTTTGACTGTGTGCATCACAATACTGTGGAAAATTCTGAAAGAGATGGGAATACCAGACCACCTAACCTGCTTCATGAGAAACCTATAAGCAGGTCAGGAAGCAACAGTTAGAACTTGACGTAGAACAACAGGCTGGTTCCAAATAGGAAAAGGAGTATGTCAAGGCTGTATATTGTCACCCTGCTTATTTAACTTATATACAGAGAACACCATGAGAAAAGCTGGACTGGAAGAAACACAAGCTGGAATTGAGATTGCTGGGAGAAATATCAATAACCTCAGATATGCAGATGACATCACCCTTATGGCAGAAAGTGAAGAGGAACTAAAAAGCTTCTTGATGAAAGTGAAAGAGGAGCGTGAAAAAGTTGGCTTAAAGCTCAACATTCAGAAAACTATGATCATGGCCTCTGGTCCCAACACTTCATGGGAAATAGATGGGGAAACAGTGGAAACAGTGTCAGACTTTATTTTTGGGGGGCTCCAAAATCACTGCAGATGGTGACTGCAGCCATGAAATTAAAAGACACTTACTCCTTGGAAGAAAAGTTATGACCAACCTAGATAGCATATTCAAAAGCAGAGACTACTTTGCCAACAAAGGTCCGTCTAGTCAAAGCTATAGTTTTTCCAGTAGTCATGTATGCATGTGAGAGTTGGACTGTAAAGAAAGCTGAGCACCGAAGAATCGATGCTTTTGAACTGTGGTGTTGGAGAAGACTCTTGAGAGTCCCTTGGACTGCAAGGAGATCCGACCAGTCCATTCTAAAGGAGATCTTCCTTGGGTGTTCTTGGAAGGAATGATGATAATGCTGAAACTCCAGTTTTTTGGCCACCTCATGCAAAGCGTTGACTCATTGGAAAAGTCTCTGATGCTGGGAGGGATTGGGGGCAGGAGGAGAAGGGGATGACAGAGGATGAGATGGCTGGATGGATGGCATCACTGACTCAATATACATAAGTCTGAGTGAACTCCGGGAGTTGCTGATGGACAGGGAATCCTAGCGTGCTGCGATTCATGGGGTCGCAAAGAGTTGGACACGACTGTTTTACTGAACTGAACTGAGACTGATTAGAGCAGTGTAACATTCAGTGAATAAAATTCCTTTGTGATACTGGTAAAAATATTAATTTCTGTAACCATTTTGGAAAAAGAAATATAGACTAGAAATTCTATTAAAAAAAAAAAATCATAGCTTTTGCCCAAAAAGTACTCCAGGGACTATCTCCTGTACAAATGAAATAATCAAAATATTAAACTTTATATAAAAGAATGTTTGCTTCATTGATATCTGCAGTGGCCAAATTCTCCCTAAAATCCACAGTGCCAAACTTAAAAACACAGTAAATGGGTAAAGGGACTGATAATCAATCTAACATTTATCTTGAACATTATACCAATTCAAAGTGAACTATTTTTAAAATCATGAGATCCTTTTGATTGAGAAAAACAAAATGCATATCAATTTATAAAATGACCACATTTTAAACACACAAACACATAGGCTGCATTAACACATATTTTTAATATGAACTTCAGTTTTGCACAGTTGCAGAAATGGAAAAAGAGGAGGGACATATCTGTGAGAATAGCCTATACATTTTTTTCAAAAAAGAAACTCTCTGTAATGATTTAAATTATCTGTCTGCACACAATATGGTTGATATTAGGTGTATGCAATTTAAAATATGGCTAGTGGAACTGATACAAAGATTTTAATGTCATTTTAATTGAAGTTTAGAAGATCATATGAGGTAATGCCTAGATTGTGTGTGTGTGTGTGTGTCTTCATTCACTCAGTCATGTCTGACTCTTTGCGACCCCATAGACTGTATCCTGCCAGGCTTCTCTGTCCATTTTCCAGGTTAGAATACTGGAACAGGTTGCCATTCCTTCTCCAGGCTTCCCAACTCTGGGATTGAACTCATGTTTCTTGCATCTCCTGAACTGGCAGGAAGATTCTTACTAGCTGAGCTGCCAGGAAAACCCTACCTAGATTACACTATTGGAAAAAATATAAACCTCAGTATTTTAAAATAACAACATCTTTCTCACTTACAGTATTTGTCTATTTCAAGTGCATATCTTTCTAAGACAACCAAATTTCTGTTCCATATCTTTGTCACTTAAATATCCAAGCTAAAAGGGCATCCCTCTCTGGTCATTGGACTTTATGGGAAGGAAATAGCAGCATGTTACATTATGAACTGTCAACACTTTATCAAATTGTGACACATGGCATTTGCTCTCATATATCATTTGCCAAAGAGGAGAAAGAAGACCAATATTTCCATGTGCCTAGAACAGGGCTTTTGACATTTGCTCCACATACTTATTTTATGGGAGATGTCTTCACATTATAAAATATCTAGCCACATCTCTGTTGTCTACCTGGGATTCCCTGGCGGCTCAGATGGTAAAGAATCTATTTACAATGCTTGAGACCTGGGTTCGATTCCTGGATCAGGAAGATCCCCTGGAGAAAAGAATGGCAATCTACTCCAGTAGGATCCTGGGGGGCTACCATCAGTGGGGTCACAAACAGTCGTACATGACTGAGCAACTAACACACTGTTCTCTACCTGCTAGATCTCCATATTATCCCCTCAGTCTTGAGAATCAAAAAATGTATGCAGATTTTTCCAAATAATCCTCACTTAAAAAAAAAAAAATGCTCCAGTTTGAGAATGATTGGCCTAGAAATATTTGGTGGAAATACAAATAGATACCATAAAGGTGGGTAAAGATGGTGATAAATAATAAAATATATAATGCCATTGTATGTATATGTCATATAAATGTGTATAAAGTTATTTATTTTAAAGTAAATTGGATCTATAGCTAATAATGATCAAGCTTCCCTGATGGCTCAGTGTTAAAGAATCTGCCTGCCACTATAGGAGATGCAGGTTTGAGCCCTGCATCAGGAAAATCCTGATGGAGAAGGGAATGGCAACCCACCCAGTATTCTTGCCTAAGAAATTCGATGGACAGAGGAACCTGGTGTGCTGCAGTCCATGGGGTTGCAATAAATTGGACAATACTTAGTGGCTAAGCAACAATAGCAATAGCTAATGATCTTTGAGCTATACACCACGATATTGGTGTATACAAATAGAAAAAAAATTCTCACTTCAAAAAACAATGACAGTTAATAGATTATAATAACACACTAAATTTATATTTGTTTTTAAAAAAGATCCTGAAACGAGAAATATGAAAGAAAGGTGCTAAACAAATAGTAAAAGCTTGGACATTATCAACACTTATAGAATGACATAACCTTGCAGGAAGTAGGAGATAAGAACTTGAAACTACCTAAGATGGACCTGAGTTCTCACATAAAACAGGAATCACTGTTGAACATAGAGATTAAAGATATAAGGTAGAAAATAAGCACATGTGATAATTAATTTTATGTGTCAGCTTAACTAGATCATAGGTTTTTCAGATGCTAAACATTATTTCTGAGTGTGTCTGTGAGGTGTTTCTAGAAGATGTTGACATCAGAATTCGTGGGTTGAGAAATAATAATAACATCTGTGTCTGTGTAAAAAGACAACAACATGTATCATTGAAAGTTGTATTTAAATTCATATTCTAATTCTGTACAGATGTATCAGTTCAGTTCAGTTGCTCAGTCGTGTCTGACTCTGCGACCTCATGGACTGCAGCAAGCCAGGCTTTCCTGTCCATCACCAACTCTAGGAGCTTGCTCAAACTCATGTCCATCGAGTCGGTAATGCCAATTAACCATCTCATCCTCTGTCATGCCCTTTTCCTCCTACCTTCAATCTTTCCCAACATTAGGGTCTTTTCTAGTGAGTCAGTTCTTTGCCAAAGTATTGGAGCTTCAGCTTCAGCATTAGTCCTTCCAATGAATATTCAGGACTGATTTCCTTTAGGATTGACTGGTTCAATCTCCGTGCAGTCCAAGGGACTCTCAAGAGTCTTCTCCAGCACCATAGTTCAAAAGCATCAATTCTTTGGTGCTCAGCTTTCTTTATGGTCCAACTCTCACATCCATACATGACTACTAGAAAAAGCATAGCTTTAACTAGATGTACATTTGTTGGCAAAGTACTCTCTCTGCTTTTTAATATGCTGTCTAGATTTGTGATAGCTTTTCTTCAAATGAGCAGGCATTTTTTAATTTCACTGTATCAATTTTATATATTTTACTTGTTTTACTGTATTTCTTGTTTTCCTATATTTCTTAGCTCTGTGGAGTGATTCAACTATAATCATCTGTTAGTTAATATGATTAGTTTGTTATTGCTTTAAATTGTATAAATGCATAAAGCAATTTAAAAAAATCATAAATTAATATTAACATAATTATCAATCACTCCACAAAACAAAGAAATATAGAAAAAATAGAAACAGAGTAAAACAAGTAAAATCTGTGCTTTAACTTTATAGTAACTATACAAAACTGATACAATGACAATGAAAATTTACCCCTGTGAACTTCTTTCCCTAAATAAATAAACCCAGTATAATCATGATCATGAGACCAGACCAATCCCAAGTGAGGCACATTCTATAAAATAACTTACCAGTATGTTTTAAAACTGTGAACAACACGCTGCTGAATAACCAATAAATCACAGAAGAAAACAAAAAAGAAATCAAAATATTCATAGAAACGAATGAAAATGAGAACACAACAACCCAAAACCTATGGAAAACGGTAAAAGCAGTGCTAAGGGGAAGGTTCATAGCAATACAGGCTTACCTCAAGAAAAAAGTCAAATAAATAACCTAACTCTACACCTAAAGCAATAGAAAAGGAAGAAATGAAGAACACCAAGGTTAGTCAGTTCAGTTCAGTTCAGTCGCTCAGCTGTGTCCGACTCTTTGCGACCCCATGAATCGCAGCACCCTAGGCCTCCCTGTCCAACACCATCTCCCGGAGTTTACACAGACTCGCGTCCATCAAGTCAGTGATGCCATCCAGCCATCTCATCCTCTGTCGTCCCCTTCTTCTCCTGCCCCCAATCCCTCCCAGCATCAGAGTCTTCTCCAATGAGTCAATTCTTCGCATGAGGTGGCCAAAGTACTGGAGCTTCAGCTTTAGCATCATTCCTTCCAAAGAAATCCCAGGGTTGATCTCCTTCAGAATGGACTGGTTGGATCTCCTTGCAGTCCAAGGGACTCTCAAGAGTCTTCTCCAACACCACAGTTCAAAAGCATCAATTCTTCAGTGCTCAGCCTTCTTCACAGTCCAGCTCTCACATGCATACATGACTACTGGAAAAACTATAGCCTTGACTAGATGGACCTTTGTTGGCAAAGTAATGTCTCTGCTTTTGAATATGCTATCTAGGTTGGTCATAACTTTTCTTCCAAGGAGTAAGTGTCTTTTAATTTCATGGCTACAATCACCATCTGCAGTGATTTTGGAGCCAAGAAAAATAAAGTCTGACACTGTTTCTACTGTTTCTCCATCTATTTCCCATGAAGTGATGGGACCAGATGCCATGATCTTTGTTTTCTGAATGTTGAGCTTTAAGCCAACTTTTTCACTCTCCTCTTTCACATTCATCAAGAGGCTTTTTAGCTCCTCTTCACTTTCTGCCATAAGGGTGGTGTCATCTGCATATCTGAGGTTATTGATATTTCTCCCAGCAATCTTGATTCCAGCTTGTGTTTCTTCCAGTCCAGCGTTTCTCATGATGTACTCTGCATATAAGTTAAATAAGCAGGGTGACAATATACAGCCTTGATGTATTCCTTTTCCTATTTGGGACCAGTCTGTTGTTCCATGTCCAGCTCTAACTGTTGCTTCCTAACCTGCATACAGATTTCTCAAGAGGCAGGTCAGGTGGTCTGGTATTCCCATCTCTTTCAGAATTTTCCACAGTTTATTGTGATCCACACTGTCAAAGGCTTTGGCATAGTCAATAAAGCAGAAATAGATGGTTTTCTGGAACTCTCTTGCTTTTTCCATGATCCAGCGGATATTGGAAATTTTATTTCTGGTTCCTCTGCCTTTTCTAAAACCAGCTTGAACATCAGGAAGTTCATGGTTCACATATTGCTGAAGCCTGGCTTGGAGAATTTTGAACATTACTTTACTAGCGTGTGAGATGAGTGAAATTGTGCGGTAGTTTGAGCATTCTTTGGCATTGCCTTTCTTTGGGATTGGAATGAAAACTGACATTTTCCCATCCTGTGGCCACTGGTGAGTTTTCCAAATTTGCTGGCATATTGAGTGCAGCACTTTCACAGCATCATCTTTCAGGATTTGAAATAGCTCCACTGGAATTCCATCACCTCCACTAGGTTTGTTCATAGTGATGCTTTCTAAGGCCCACTTGACTTCACATTCCAAGATGTCTGGTTCTAGATGAGTGATCACACCATTGTGAATAGAAGGAAACAAATCTTAAAACTTAGGACAGAAATAAATGAAAAGAAACAAAAGAGACCATAGCAAAAATCATCAGAGCCAAAAGCTGGTTCTTTGAGAAGTTAAATAAAATTGACAAACCATTAGCCAGATTCATCAAGAAACAAAGGGAGAAAAATCAAATCAATAAAATTAGAAATGAAAATGGAGAGATCACAACCGACAACACAGAAATACAGAGAATCATAAGAGATTACTATCAACAACTATATGCCAATAAAGTGGAAAACTTGGAAGAAATGGACAAATTCTTAGAAAAGTACAACTTTCCAAAACTAAACCAGGAAGAAATGGAAAATCCTAACAGACCCATCACAAGCATGGTAATTGAAACTGTAGTCAGAAATCTTCCAGCAAATAAAAGCCCAGGGCCAGAAAGCTTCCCATCTGAATTCTACCAAAAATTAAGAGAACAGCTAACACCTATCCTACTCAAACTCTTCCAGAAAATTGCAGAGGAAGGTAAACTTCCAAACTCATTCTATGAGGCCACCATCACCCTAATACCAAAACCTGACAAAGATGTCACAAAAAAAAGAAAACTACAGGCCAATATCACTGATGAACATAGATGCAAAAATCCTTAACAAAATTCTAGCAAATAGAATCCAACAACTTATTAAAAAGATCATACATCATGATCAAGTGGGCTGTATCCCAGGGATGCAAGGATTCTTCAATATCCACAAACCAATCAGTGTAATTCACCACATTAACAAACTGAAAAACAAAAACTGTGTGATTATCTCAATAGATGCAGAGAAGGCCTTTGACAAAATTCAACATCCATTTATGATAAAAACCCTCCAGAAACCAGGAATAGAAGGAACATACCTCAACATAATAAAAGCTATATATGACAAACCCACAGCAAACATTATCCTCAATGGTGAAAAATTGAAAGCATTTCCCCTAAAGTCAGGAACAAGATGAGGATGCCCACTCTCACCACTACTATCCAACATAGTTTTGGAAGGTTTGGCCACAGCAGTCAGAGCAGAAAAAGAAATAAAAGGAATCCAGATTGGAAAAGAAGAAGTAAGACTCTCACTGTTTGCAGATGACATGATCCTCTACATAGAAAACCCTGAAGACACCACCAGAAAATTACTAGAACTAGTCAATGAACATAGTAAAGTTGCAGGATATAAAATCAACACTCATAAATCCCTTGCATTCCTATACACTAACAATGAGTAAACAGAAAGAGAAATTAAGGGAAAAAATCCATTCACCATTGCAATAAAAAGAATAAAATCCTTAGCAATATATCTATCTAAAGAAACAAAAAACCTATATATAGAAAACTATAAAACAATGGTGAAAGAAATCAAAGAGGACACAAATAGATGGAGAAATATACTGTGTTTATGGATCAGAAGAATCAATATAGTGAAAACGAGTATACTACCCTAAACAATCTATAGATTCAGTGCAATCCCTATCAAACTACCAACTGTATTTTTCACAGAGCTACAACAAATAATTTCACAATTTGTATGGAAATACAAAAAACCTCAAATAGCCAAAGCAATCTTGAGAAAGAAGAATGGAACTGGAGGAATCAACCTGCCTGACTTCAGGCTCTACTACAAAGCCACATTCATCAAGACAGTATGGTACTGGCACAAAAACAGAAATATAGATCAATGGAACAAAATAGAAAGCCTAGAGATAAATCCATGCACCTGTGGACACCTTATATTCGACAAAGGAGGCAAGAATATACAATGGAGAAAAGACAATCTGTTTAACAAGTGGTGCTGGAAAACTGGTCAACAACTTGTAGAAAAATGAAACTAGAACACTTTCTAACACCATACTAAAAAATAAACTCAAAATGGATTAATGATCTAAATGTAAGGCCAGAAACTATAAAACTCCTAGAGGAGAGAACATAGGCAAAACACTCTCCGACATAAATCACAGCAGGATCATCTATGACCCAACTCCCAGAATAATGGAAATAAAAGCAAAAATAAACAAATGAGGCCTCATTAAAATTAAAAGCTTTTGCACAACAAAGGAAACTCTAAGCAAGGTGAAAAGACAGCCTTCAGAATGGGAGAAAGTAATAGCAAATGAAGCAACTGACAAAGAATTAATCCCAAAAATATACAAGCAACACCTGCAGCTCAATTCCAGAAAAATAAATGACCCAGTCAAAAAATGGGACAAAGAACTAAATAGATATTTCTCCAAAGAAGACATACAGATGGCTAACAAACACATGAAAAGATGCTCAACATCACTCTTTATCAGAGAAATGCAAATCAAAACAACAATGAGGTACCATTTCACACCAGTCAGAATGGCTGTGATCCAAAAGTCTACAAGCAATAAATGCTGGAGAGGGTGTGGAGAAAAGGGAACCCTCTTACACTGTTGATGGGGATGCAAACTGGTACAGCCACTATGAAGAACAGCGCAGAGATTCCTTAAAATACTGGAAATAGAACTGCCAATGCCACTTATGGGCATACACACCAAGGAAACCAGAATTGGATGAGACACATGTACCCCAATGTTCATCGCAGCACTGTTTATTATAGCCAGGACATGGAAGCAACCTAGATGCCCATCAGCAGATGAGTGGATAAGAAAGCCATAGTAACATGTACACAATGGAATATTACTCAGCCATTAAAAATAATACATTTGAATCAGTTCTAGTGAGGTGGATGAAACTGGAGCCTATTATACAGAGTGAAGTAAGCAAGAAAGAAAAACACCAATACAGCATACTAGTACATATATATGGAATTCAGAACGATGGTAATGATAATCCTGTATGCGAGACAGCAAAAGAGACACAGATGTATAGAACAGTCTTTTGGACTCTGTGGGAGAGGGCGAGGGTGTGATGGTTTGGGAGAATGGCATTGAAACATGCATATTATTATATGTGAAATGAATCGCCAGTCCAGGTTTGATGCATGATACAGGGTGCTTGGAGCTGGTGCACTGAGATGACCCAGAGGGATGGGATGGGGAGGGAGGTGGGAGGGGGTTCAGAATGGGGAACACATGTGCACCTGTGGCAGATTCATGTCAATATATGACAAAACTTTACAATATTGTAATTAGCCTCCAAATAAATAAATAAAGTAAAAAAAAAAACTGTGAAAGTCTATGAAAACTAGAAATATCTGAGAAAGTATGACAGAGCAGAGGAATCTGAGACATGACAGTGAAATGTAGTGTCATGTTCTGAATGGAATTCTCTAACATAAAAAGACATTGGATTAAAAAGACAATATAGTGCTTAGTCAGTAATAATAATGTATCAAGATTCTTCTCTTCACTGCAGCAAATGTACTGTACTATGCAAGATGTTAATAACAGGAAATTACATGATGTATATAGTATATTGGAACACTCTGTAGGTACTCTGTTTATAATTTTTCTGTAAATTTAAAATGGTTCTGAAGTATCCAGTTTAAAAACTACTACCAGTAGTTTTAGAACTACTACTAGTTCTAAGGACTGTCTTAGAACATCATTTTGAAACTATTTGGTCCCAACCCCTATGAGTAAGTGATTAATATTTGAATATACATAGATATTATTAGGAAAAATTTACCAATGCCATTTAATATGTTTTGTTTAAAATTGATTTAAAAATCTCTAAGAAAAGTAATGCATTTGTGCTGTTAACAAATAAGTCTAATCCTACTCATTTTTTGTAAATACATGCATGGCTTAAAAGAACAAGTAATACCACTGTGTTTCTAATGAAATAATGCTATGGAATTTGTACATGAACACTACAGCACTACATATTAACATACTTTTTGTAATATATTACACATAAGTTACATACAGTAGGAATGAGAGATATGTGAACTTTGACCCAAACTGTGGTAACGATTCTTGTATTAAATTTATTTTTTTAACATGATTCTCTGAGGACCAAGTTATTTCTCCAACTGTCTTCTGACAGATTTCCATCAGTGTTCTAAGGAAGATTAGGTTTGTGTTCTTTAAGTGTTGGCTGAAATGAATCAGTGAAAAAACATATTTGTAAAACCTTTAATATTTTAATAGATGAATAAGGGAATATTGAGGTAATATATTTTCATTGAGAATGCTATTAGAACCTGTGTAGTCTCTATAAAATTTGGGGGCTACCTAAGTGGTGCTAACAGCAAAGAATCTGCCTACCAGTGTAGGAGACATAAGAGATGAGAGTGTGATCCTTAGGTTGGAAAGATCTCCTGGAGGTGGACATGGCAATGCATTCTAGTCTTCTTGCCTGAAGGATCCCATGGACAGAGGAACATGGAGGGTTATAGTCCATAGAGTCCCAAAGCATCAGCAATGACTGAAACGACTTTAGCATGCACGCAGGCATAAAGTTTGGGTACCTTTTTTTGTTTACTGAAACCAACATGAATTTCTTACTACTTTTAACTCAATGATTAAACATAAGCAGAATGAAAATAATTCAGATCATACTTTTAATCACCCATCTCTAACATGGATTATAATGTTTATAGTAAAAATATCATTGTCTTAAAAATGAACCTATTAATAACAGTACAAAATATTTTCAGCTCATAAAGTCATTATTTTTATCTTTGGAACAATTAGTAACTTCTTTAATGTGATAAAGTGCTTCTTCAGTATCCATTATGAAATAACAATGTCTTTTGTGGTAGACATCCAAAACATTAAACCTTGCATAGAATATTGATGTTTAAAGAGAGAGAATATAACTATTGATTTGTATAAAAATAAAATCACTATTGTGCTATTTCACATAATGTCATGATAATGTGAATCAAGAAGTTAACATTCAGTTTTCAAATTACTTCTTCACTCATTTTGATCATGATTTTTTAAGGCTACATTCTGGAGCCTTAATACTGTTTTATTTCATTAGAAAACTCAGCTAACCGGTTCAGAAGGAACATCAACCCAAGTTTTTAAGCTGTTGCATCTTGATAGATGTAGTTTTGGATTATACTGGGATGATGATATGTAAATGACTGGTTGTTTCAAAGTGTCTGCAAAACATTTTAGATGCCACTTGTGAGTCTCAATTTTAGTAAAAGTTGAAGGTTAAAAATGAGATTGAACTGAATAATCTCAGTTGAGATTGAAATGCGGACAATAGCAGTAAAGAACTCTCCTTGGGTTGACCACGGCAACATAGGCAGCCTGCAGGCCCATAATGGTCTAAATGAGTAAGCCGTTAAAGAGATAGCATTGTGCTAGCAGTTTGGCAATGAATTCTTCAGCAAAATTGTGACGAGGAGTGGATCTCATAAGGGAATCCTGAGATGCATATTATCTTTCCATATGTGTTAATCTGCTGGTGAGTTCATGTGTTTCTCTATAGATTAGATGATGAAAGCGTTGCTAGATTGAAGGATAATTGTATATATATATATAGTGTTGTGTGCTGACTCTGTGTGTTTTATAACTGTATAATGTACTAAGATAAATAATATATAGTAAGGCACATCTTCTAAAGAGTTGGTAAAGAACTAAATAAAATAAGATGATATGTAAATTATATACTATAACAAGGTAAAAAATACCCCCAAGAAAAGAATTATCATAGTAGAAATGTTAAAACTAAGTATCAAATGATGAACAGTATGTAGAACTGGCCAATAAGTTACTTCCATATATTTGCATGTGGAAGAGAAAGAGGCAAACTGACAAATATACATTTGTATGTACTAAACTTAGGATGTCACAAGCCAACTGTATCAGGTAAATCAACTGTAGGAACAAGTATAGAAACAGAAACACTTCCTGGGTCACTGGGTTGTTTGTTTTTTTTTATTTCTGGATCAGGGAACTTGAGGATGGCACAATATAATGTTTCACACACCATTTCCAACATGACACATGAGATATCTTTCAGAACGCCTTGGTACGAAGGGTGTTTGCTGCTAAGTAGTGTCAGTCGTGTCGGACTCTGTGTGACACCATAGACGGAAGCCCACCAGGCTCCTCTGTCACTGGGATTCTCCAGGCAAGAACACTGGAGTGGGTTGCTGTTTTCCTTCTCCAATGCATGAAAGTGAAAAATGAAAGTGAAGTCGCTCAGTTGTGTCTGACTCTTAGCAACCCCATGGACTGTAGCCTACCAGGCTCCTCTGTCCATGAGATTTCCCAGGCAAGAATACTGGAGTGCAGTGCCATTCCCTTCTCCCAAAGGGTGTTTATACATTAGCAAAAAAAAAAAAAAAGATATTTTGTCATGCTTTGTCTATTTATGGTGAATCCCTACCACAATCTATAGAAACTCACAGCAGTATTTTCTAGAGAAGAAGAAATATTTGACATCAGTTGAGGAAATCTAGTGTTGCAAAAACAGAATTACTTAAAAAGAAAACAAAACAGAAGATGTGAAAGAGTTTAAAATCTTTGGGCCCAGGGGAAATGAATGGAAACAGAAGGAGGACTGGACTCCCTGTAACAATAATGAGATTTTGCTCAGAGAGGAAAAGTGTAATTGAACTATTGGCATTTCCCAATGGAGTTATGATTTAGAAAAAAAAAAAAAAAGATTCTTTGTACCCATAGCTAAGTTCAGGGATAGGCTTACTATATCTAACCACATTTTCCCCAAACACTGTTACTTTGGAAGCAATTCACTTTCTTGAACATAAGCTATGCTTTTTTGCTGTCTGTTGACAGTTCACAGGATTCAAGTGTGTGGATATTGAATGCCCTCTTTTGGGCTTGTACTCTCTGTGTTCTCTTTTCATGTTGAAATTTCCCTTTAACTGGTACAGGACAAGGCTCTAGTCTTCTTTTCCAGGGCATTGCTCCTACTTCCTAATAGTCATGTTTCGATTTCAAACCTTTCCTCTAGACTCTTTATGACAATATATGCTGTTCCAGTCTCCCTTATATCTAACATCCTGTACCTCCTGTGTTATTAAAGTTTGCTTATTTATTACCCCAGAACACATCCATGATCATCATATTTCCCATACACACACACACACACACACACACACAGAAGTATAATATCCTGACACTTTATAAAATGAACATGAATGCTATGTTAATCCCAAAATGTTAATTTAATGTCTGATTTCTAGACAGTATTTTTAGTTTATTTGTAAAATGAATTTACTCCTTTGTCTTCTGAAATTGAAAGCTTTCTTAGAGCATGGTAAGGGAAACTAGCATGCAGTCTTTCCCACCCAATAGTTATTTATTTAGCATGTTTATCAGTAAGTATGAGATAATAATCAAAACTTGAACAAGCTTTTGCTGACAGCAACTTTCAGAAGCAAACTTCTTTGCTTCTGATGTGACACATTAATATGTAGCAATATACTCATAAGATGAGAGGATTAAATAAGCCATGTTAAGTTAAAAAAGACATAATTATGTGTCAGAATGGAAATATGTGGTCTTTAGCATTTTCCATATTAAAACAATAGAGTTTATATTTCCATTCAAGATGGTTTTTTAAGACTCTATGAAAATGCAGACTTGTATCTAGACTTTACCAAAGACTTGATTTGAATGTTTGAATGATGAGCAGTTCCAATCTAAACTAAATATGTGATTTAACTGAGAAATAAGAGGCACACAGATGATCTGTGCATCACACATAACATGATGTCCCATTAGGAACACTAACCGCTCTATCAGTTTAAAAGGAAGATGTGACTATGGAATGATTCCTGTTGATGATTGGCAGAAACCAACACAGTTCGGTAGAGCAATTATCCTTAAATAAAGAAATAAATTAGAAAAAATAAAAGCAAGATATGAGACTGCTTAAAAACTATAAAATGTGAAACTTGTGATTTGCTTGAAATTGTGGGTGATATATTGATGGGAAGAAAAAAAAAACATGAGATGAGAATAGGCAAGGGAGAGAGTAAAAAAGCAGAATGCAGAGATTAGAAGCATATTTTCAAATGGTTTTACGTCCATACACACATGAAAGGTTTAGGAATTTAAGAGGAAGGGTCGTTTTGATTTCAGATAGTGGGAGGGAGGGCCAATTTACAATCCATTTGTAAGGCTTGAAAAATATCTTGTATAATTACAGAGATGAATATAATATGATCAGAGATATTCATTTGGAAAGTATAATGACTACTGTTTAGCCAGAGATGGAACACATAATGAAAGCTACAGTAATGCAAGGAAGAAGGATCATTGTAAGAAGCAACACTAGGAGTGTCAGATTGTGTGGAGGTTTGACCGAAAAGAATTCAAAGTAGCTTATTTTTCCCCTGTGCTCTGCTAAATTGCTTCCACTTCTGTCTTGTGCAACTCTTTGCAACGTGCTGGACTGTGGCCTTCCAGTCTCCTATGCCCATGGATTCTTTAGGCAAGAAGAATGGAGTGGGTTGTCCTGCCTCTCTCCAGGGGATCTTCCTGACCCAGGGATCAAATTGACATCTCTTATGTCTCCTACATTGGCAGGTGGGCTCTTTATCACTATCTCTACCTGGCAAGCCCTATCTTCCCCTGCTTAATTTAAACTATTAAGTGAAACAGTTATGTACATTTGACTTCCCTGGTGGTGCAGAGGTTAAAGCGTCTGCCTGCAATGTGGGAGACCTGGGTTCGATCCCTGGGTCAGGAAGATCCCCTGGAGAAGGAAATGGCAACCCACTCCAATATCCTTGCCTGGAGAATCCCATGGATGAAGGAGCTTTGTGGGCTACAGTCCACGGGTCGCAGAGTTGGACATGACTGAACGACTTCACTTTCACTTTATGTACATTTTAACACATAAGGGCAAATGTTTGGATCGCTTTTGCACACAGATTGCTTTTTACTTGACTGACTATCCTGTTAAATTATTTTTAATGGTTTATTTGTCAAAAAGTCATTACACTTTCTAATTTGGTTATGGAAAATATTGCTGATATATTGCAGTGTATCTGATGCTAAGAAGGTATATACTGAGCAAAGGAATAGCAGCTCCTGACAAAAGAGCTCTTCTAACCACTAACATCTAGGACTCGATAGCGCAGAGAGCCAGCTGGCATTCATGGTCACACTTGGTGTTCTCAAAAATAATCTCACAGGACACCAACATCAGACAAGATCACTCTGGGGTCATTACGAAGGGAGACGGAAAACAAGACTGATTCATAATCTTGACTCAGTTCAGTTCAGTCACTCAGTCGTGTTTGTGACCCCATGGACTGCAGCATGCCAGGCTTCCCTGTCCATCACCAACTCCAGGAGCATAACCAAACTCATGTCTTTCGAGTCAGTGATGTCATCCAATGATCTCATCCTCTGCTGTCCTCTTCTCTTATTGCCTTCAATTTTTCCCAGCATTAGGGATTTTTCTGATGAATCAGTTCTTAGCACCAGGTGGCCAAAGTATTGGAGCTTCAGCTTCAGCATCAGTTCTTCCAATGAATATTAAGGACTGATTTCCTTTAGGATGAACTGGTTGGATCTCCTTGCAGTCCTAGAGACTCTAAAGAGTCTTCTTTAACACCTCAACTCGAAAGCATCAATTCTTCAGCGCTCAGCTTTCTTTATGGTCCAACTCTCACACCCATACATAACTACTGGAAAAACCATAGCTTTGACTAGACAGACCTTTGTTGGCAAAATAATGTCTCTGCTTTTTCTTTATTTTTTATTTTTTGTCTCTGCTTTTTAATGTGAATCTAGGTTAGTCATAGCTTTTCTTCCAAGAAGCAAGTGTTTTTTTTTTTTTTTTTTAATTTCATGGCTGCAGTCATCATCTACAGTAATTTTGAAGCCCCCCCCCAAAAAAAATTTGTAATTTTTCCCATTGTTCCTGAATTTATTTGCCATATAATGATTAGACTGGACGTTGTGATTTTAGCTTTTTGAATGTTAAGTTTTAAGCCAAATTTTTTACTCTCTTCTTCATCTTTCATCAGGAGGATCTTTAGTTCTTCACTTTCTGCTATAAGGGTGGTGTCATCTGCATATCTGAGGTTATTGATATTTCTCCCAGCCATCTTGATTCCGGCTTGTGCTTCCTCCAATCCAGCATTTCTTATGATGTACTCTGCATATAAGTTAAATAAGCAGGGTGACAAAATACAGCCTTGATGTACTCCTTTTCCTATTTGGAACCAGTCTGTTTTTCCATGTCCAGTTCTAACTGTTGCTTCCTGACCTGCATATAGGTTTTTTAAGACGCAGGTCAGGTGGTCTGGTATTCCCATCTCTTTCAGAATTTTCCACAGTTTATTGTGATCCACATGGTCAAAGGCTTTGGCATAGTCAATAAAGCAGAAATAGATGTTTTTCTGGAACTCTCTTGCTTTTTCCATGATCCAGCAGATGTTGGCAATTTGATCTCTGGTTCCTCTGCCTTTTCTAAAACCAGCCTGAACATCTGGAAGTTCACGGTTCATGTATTGCTGAAGCCTGGCTTGGAGAATTTTGAGCATTACTTTACTAGCATGTGAGATGAGTGCAATTGTGCAGTAGTTTGAGCATTCTTTGGCATTGCCTTTCTTTGGGATTGGAATGACAACTGACCTTTTCCAGTTCTGTGGCCACTGCTGAGTTTTCCAAATTTGCTGGCATATTGAGTGCAGCACTTTCACAGCATCACTTTCAGGATTTGAAATAGCTCAGCTGGAATTCCATCACCTCCACTAGCTTTGTTCGTAGTGATGCTTTCTAAGGCCCACTTGACTTCACATTCCAGGATGTTTGGCTCTAGGTGAGTGTGAGTGATCATACCATCGTGATTATCTGGGTCGTGAAGATCTTTTTTGTACAGTTCTTCTGTGTATTCTTGCCATCTCTTCTTAATATCTTCTGTTTCTGTTAGGTCCCTACCATTTCTGTCCTTTTTTGAGTCCATCTTTGCATGGAATTTTCTCTTGGTATCTCTGGTTTTCTTGAAGAGATCTCTAGTCTTTCCCATTCTATTGTTTTCCTCTATTTCTTTGCATTGATCACTGAGGAAGGCTTTCTTATCTCTCCTTGCTATTCTTTGGAACTCTGCATTCAGACGCTTATATCTTTCCTTTTCTCCTTTGCTTTTCACTTCTCTTCTTTTCACAATTATTTGTAAGGCCTCCTCAGACAGCCATTTTGCTTTTTTATGTTTCTTTTTCTTGAGGGCGGTCTTGATCCCTGTCTCCTGTACAATGACATGAACCTCTGTCCATAGCTCATCAGGCACTCTGTCTATCAGAGGTAGTCCCTTAAATCTATTCTCACTTCCACTGTATAATCATAAGGGATTTGATTTAGGTCATACCTGAATGGTCTAGTGGTTTTCCCCACTTTCTTCAATTTAAGTCTGAATTTGGCAATAAAGTGTTCATGATCTGAGCCACAGCCAGCTTCTGGTCTTGTTTTTGCTGATAGTATAGAGCTTCTCCATCTTTGGCTGAGAAGAATATAATTAAGGTGATTTTGGTGTTGACCATCTGGTGATATCCATGTGTTCACAGTGATGCTTCCTAAAGCCCACTTGACTTTGCACTCCAGAATGTCTGTCTCTAAGTTAGCGATCACACCATTGTGGTTATCTGGGTCATGAAGATCTTTTTGTATAGTTCTTCCGTATATAGTTCTCGCCACCTTTTCTGCTTCTGTTAGGTTCATACAGTTTCTGTCCTTTATTGTGCTCACCTTTGCAGGGAATGTTCCCTTGGTATCTCTAATTTTCTTGAAGAAATCTCTCATCTTTCCTATTCTATTGTTTTCCTCTATTTCTTTTCATTGATCCCTGAGGAAGGCTTTCTTATCTCTCCTTCCTTTTCTTTGGAGTTCCACATTCAAATGGGTATACCTTTCCTTTTCTTCTTTGCCTTTAGCTTCTCTTCTTTTTTCAGCTATTTGTACAGCCTCCTTAGACAACCATTTTTCCTTTTTGCATTTCTTTTTCTTGAGGATGGTCTTGATCCCTGCCTTCTGTATGTACAATGTCACAAATCTCTGTTCATGGTTCTTCAGGTACTCTATCAAATCGAATCCCTTGAATCTATTTGTTGCTTCAACTGTATAATCATAAGGGGCTTGATTTAGGTTAAACCTGAATAGTCTGATATTTTTCCCTACTTTCTTCAATTTTAGTCTGAATTTTGCAATAAGGAGCTTATGATCTGAGCCACAGTCTGCTCCCAGGCTTGTTTTTGCTGACTGAATAGAGCTTCTCTAACTTCAGCTGCAAAAAAATATAATCAATCTAATTTTGGTATTGACCATCTGGTGACGTCCATGTGTAGAGTTGTCTCTTGTGTTGTTGGAAGAAGGTGTTTGCTATAACCCATGTGTTCTTTTGGCAAAACTCTTGTAACCTTTGCCTTGCTTCATTTTGTACTCTAAGGCCAAACTTACCTGTTATTCCAGGCATCTCTTTACTTCATACTTTTGCATTCCTGTTCCCTGGTAATCCTGACTAAGTGTAGACAAATCCAGGTCCCTGTTGAAAACCTCAGAAACATCAAACATTCCCCTCTCCCCATGAGAATGACTGCTGCTCCTTTATCAAGTCCAGTTTTAGCTTATCTTTGTTTCATAATGTTCTGTTCCTAGAAATCCTATAATGTTTTCTTTGTGGACGTACGAGTAAACTGACTGTGTCTCAATGTAGAGTGAGGGAAAGTCGAGGCCATATATTATACTCTGATATGTGTTTTTGGAATAAAATTTAGGGAGAGTCTCTGATTTCATGTTCTGACCTGAATCACCATGTATTCCCAACCTCAGATAAATTCCAGATTCTTAGTGAAACTCTAAATATCTCAACCAAAAAAAGGAAAAAGCTTGGTTAAACAACTATAGACATAGATGAGTAGGTGATAGGATAAAGACAAGAACCCTGAAAATTTCATAAGACAGAGTGAGAAAAATTAGTGCACAGAAGTTTGTTTCATGAATTGTTTATTATTCATTTTCTTGCAAGATATGAAGAAGTTTTCATTGTGATGGTCATGTAATAGGATGTACTGGCTTTGAGACTGGGTTCCTTGGAGTCAATTTTAAATTAATAAGATGGGTGGGAAAAACAGCTGGGGACTGAAGTCTTGAAAGAATCACAGTTGGAAATGTTACTCCTTTAGGATCTTCTCTAGAAAATAATTTTCAGAGGCTACACAGCATACCTGTTTTTATTACTATCAGTGTCTCATGTTGGCTGTTCTCAAGCAGTGTCCAGATGTTGTGCCTCAGTTTTCTCATGGCTCCTTTTTTTTTTTTTTTAATCGTTTGATAGTAATCTTCTAGAGTCAAAGTAGGTGATGCAAATGAACTTGGTCATCAAACTATCCCTTAATCCATTTCTTGTCTGTGACCAGAGCTGTCAGGCCTTCTTTGTGATCAATTCCTTCATGTAGGAACATAATGGAATGCGGCAGTCCGTGAGGTTGCAAAGAGTCAGACATGACTGAGTGACTGAACAACAGCAACAACAACAAGGATGTAACCACATTCTATTGCTTCAAATCTCTCTCATGTTTTTTCTCTATTAGTTCTGATCCCAGGCATCTATGCAATGGAATCTACTGTAAGTAACAGAAGCCAGCTGATGATACTTCCGTTTCTGGGCTGGAAACTTGATCAAGTTGAGATTCTTAATATTTATTGACCCCATAATCTCCCCATTTCTGAGTTTTTGTTTTTTTCTTAGTACAAATTTGAAAATTACAGAACCTTCAGAAAGAGTGATCTTTACTGATTCCCAAGTTTTTGGAAGTTTGATGCATTTAGCCTATTTTTCTTTTCTTATAATGTTGAAAGAAGATACATAGATTTCTTTAACTTCAGTTTGGAGCTAAAGAATACCTGGACATTCCATAGCAAATTATGCCCAGTTGTTCATAGGAACTTTGTTTCTTGGTTACTTCTTATATATTTATATATTTTTATTAATCACCTACCCATTCAAAAAACTGTTATTTCTTTTCAGTTTGATTATGTTATTCAGCCCTCTATAGTACACACATATTCACATACTCTCAACTTTTCTCTGACACAGGCACATGTATACACACAACCACTCAAGTAAACATGAAGGAAATCTCTCAGCAGTCTGCTCAATACTAGAAATGAGTATTAAAGTCAGTATATGTTCTGCACACATGCTCAGTCTTGGCTAACACTTTGCCACTCCACGGATTTGCTTGGCAAAGTATATGTAATTATTTATGATATTTATAATAATTGCAAAAAAAGTTAAACCATACCATGGTTAAATTTACTCATATTTTACATGTCATCCTTATAAGAAAGTAAATTGGTTTTACTTTTTAATCATATTAACAGTATACAAGCAACTCAGTTTTTTCTAATATTAGCACACTAGATGTCAGGAACATAATTTCTGTTTTACTCTTATAAGGCTACATACTTTGATTACTCAAAGGTGATTTATAAAGCAAAATATTTTATTTATCTCTTGAACACATAGTTACAGGAACATGACTCATTTCTAAATTCAAATTTGCTATTATTCTTCCTTTCCCAAAGACTTCCTATTTGTTTCTCAGCAGTGTAAATTGTTGACTTTAATTTAAAAATTGATATTTGGGGCCTAGTTATTTTTTTTTTCTTACAAGACCAAAAGCCCCTGAAAACTTTCATAAACAATCAACCACCTTTAAAATGGAAATTGAAATATCAGTATTTAATGTTCATGGCAATAGGTTGGAATGATTCACAGAAACACCAGTAGTGTCATTTTAATATTTTAAAACAAGTCTATCCTCTACATATAATTCTGTCACATATTCTACATATAAATAGTCTATCAAGTTATTTTAAGAAATGAGAATGAAATTAAAGGAAATGAAAGTTTAAATTTTTTGTTAATTAGCAAAGTAAAATAGTATAAAATAAGAGTTATGAACTCTAATGAGTGAATCATTTTCTACAACAAAGAAAAACAACACTCAAGTAATTAAAGGCAAAAAAGAAATTAAAGAATTGTAAGAATATGAATAATGTACTTTATTTAACCAGCTCTATAGTTTAACTGAATAGGATTGATTGCATAGATTTCATAACAGAATAAAAATTTCTCCAGATTTAAATGTTAAGTCCCCAGATTTTTAACATTGTATAATATTTTTCATTCTGGAAGCGAAAATGACCTGGTCTCAGGAATAGTGAAATGGCAACCCACTCCAGTACTGTTGCCTGGTAAATCCCATGGACAGAGGAGCCTGGTAGGCTGCAGTCAATGGGGTCGCTAAGAGTCAGATGCGACTGAGCAGTTTCACTTCCACTTTCATGTACTGGAGAAGGAAATGGCAATCCACTCCAGTCTTTTTGCCTGGAGAATCCCAGAGACAGAGGAGCCTGGTGGGCTGCCATCTCTGGGGTCACACAGAGTTGGACATGACTGAAGTGACTTAGTCAGCAGCAGCAGCAGGAATAGTGGCACACAGCTTGGATATTTTGTAAACTTGCTTGTTAAGTATTAATACCATTTCTTTCATTCTGACAATTAAAATAATTCTCATGGAATACAACAGGCACAAAATATGTGGAAATCTTTTAGTTAAGTGGGATCAAATCAGACATCAAAGATTTCCCAGACCATAAAATCTATGGAGACAGTAAGTGAGTGATTTAACTTTCAAAGTATTATATTACAAATTTAACTGTTGATTTATGTTTGGAATTAAAACAAATTTTGAATAAGTCCTGTTACAGCACTTTTCCTAAGGACAGTCTTCTATTGGTTGTAAAAAAAGTGACAGTCTTTTACTGGTGGTTGGGTTATTATATTAGTTATTATATATTCTTTGTTAGATCATATACTTAACAGGAGTCTTCTCAGCTTTGTTGCATTTCATTAATTGTAAGGGAATATTTCTCAAACGTCCTAAATCAAGGATAAAATTCTGAAAAATTAGAAGACAATTGAGTCACAATCATTCTGCTTCTATAAAGGTTACCAAAAGAGACATTTCCTAATCGATCTGTTTGGAATTATTTCGTTGAAAAATAATTACATAAATTCCAGATAAAGAGACATTTTACTCTTCAAATTGCAAGAGCAATAACAGATAGCAATATTCTAAATTATTCTTCTATACATATTTCCTACTTGACAATTCTATTCCCATTAAATTAACTAATCACCTTCCTGGGGTGAGAATTTCATGCTTCAAATATGGGTTGATTAAAGATTAGTATTCCTGGTAGTTGGTCACCTGCTTCATCGTTAGAGTTCAAGAGCTGTGGCTGCTCAGATTAATGAACACTGCAGAAAGTTCTGAATATTTTAAATGCATGGTTTGTTTCCCTGCTCACCATGTGTCTGAAATTGCTCAGTATGCTTACATACCCTCCACCCCGTGTGCCATACTCATATACTATTACTGACTACACTTAGAAAAATATATATAATCAAAAGGATTTTAATTTAAAGTTAGATTTTAGAGTAGAGGCTTATTTCACTTTTATTTTCACAACTAAATATATTTTTGAAAATGTGTTTACTAGTTAGATAACCAAAATGTAGCACTCTCATATAACAGGAAATTATTTTTCTGGGAATTGACTTGAGAAGTCATCTACTTCTCCTCTTTTCCCATTAACAATACATATTTAAATCATCTCAGAAATCCATGTTTTAAAACTTTCAGGAAAGGAAATGTCATCTATAACTTTTTTAACCATTGCAGTCCTTCATGTAATTATCTTAATGCTTTAAGAAATAAAGATTAAAATATTTTTAAAAACAGATTTGTCAGGAGCTGTATTAATACTTGTTTCTCAACATCCAAATATCCAAATTGGGCTAAAAATGTCTAAATAACAGATGGAATTTCTGGTATCTGCCTTTTAATCTTCTTGTTAAGAAGAGAATTTAGAAAACCAAATGAACTCTTAAAGCACCAGAGTGCCAAGATAGACACTGAGGTATGATAATTAATCACCTATTTCCTGGGAAAGCTATGCATATTTGTCTGCCTACTTAAATTACTATGTAACTTACACTGAAGAAACTTTGCTCTAAAACCACTCCATTTTTCTAATTATTTTAAAGTAGTAGTTGTTCTATAATTATATAGTAGTCATTTAAAACTCAGTAAAACTAAAGAAAACATCAACTAGTAAATTGAGATAGAATTAGAATGCCTGTGATGAGTTCCCACTGCGGTAAAAATTAAAGCATATAATCTGCAGGAGTGAAAGCTCATTTTGAAGCATATGCTCAAATAGTTGATGTTAAAAAAAATAGAAAAATCATCAAAAATAGATTTTTGATATTCTGTAAAAGCCTGAAAGTTATTTACTCTAAATTACATTTTTATTATTAGTTGTGTCTGAGATTGGAAATAAAACTAATCTCCAAATTTGGAAATAGAAATAATCTCCAAAGCCCAGATAAACTTTACACTTCTAAAATATAAATTAGGCAGTTGGATCATGAAATGATTGGCATTATAGGAAAAATTTATTTCAAAAAGGAAAACATAGGATATGAAGCCATGCTATTTCATTGTATACATTATTTCATAGGTTTATAGGGGATGAGAAACAAACTGTCCTACCTGAATAAGTTGGATTCAGCTTAGTTTGAGTATATATGTATATGACCAAACTCTTAAAACAGTTGAAATACTCCCCCTCTGTCAACCCAGCCTTTCAACTCCCCAAATCTTCTGGAAAATATGTTATGTTTGTATTTTAGTTTTGTATTATAGATTGAATTGTGTCTCCCCAAAGGACACACTGAATTCTTACCTCAAAATGTGACCTTATTTAAAAATACTATTTTACAGTTGTAATAAAGTTAAAATGAGATCATTAAGGTAGGCCTTAATCCAGTAAGACTGGCATTATTAAAAGGGGAAATTTGAACGTAGAGATAGACATGCAAAGAGGGAAGACCACAGGAAGACACAGAAAGGAGATGGCCATGTGACTGGAGCAATGCATCCGCAAGTCAAGAATCCCAAGGACTTCTGGCAAACACCAAGAGCTAAGAGAGGTAAGAAAGCGTCTCCCCTAGAACCATCAGAGAGAATGTGCCCCTTCTGAAACCTTGATTTTGGGCTCCTAACTTCCAGAACTGTGAGACAATAAATTTGTTATTTTAAGTCACCCAGCTTTGGGTGCTTTGTTATATATAACAGCCAGAGGAGACTAACTTTGTATAAACTGGCAACCACACCAAAGATCACTGGAAAAAACAGTTCAGTTTGAGATATTCACTAAAATAGATTAGCCAGGGACAGTATGTAAAAGGAGACAGTGAAGCAGAAAAGAGTCCCCCTGTAGCAGCAAAAAAGTTTTAGGAAACAAAACCTGCAGAACACAAAAGGAATACGATCCAGTAATATAGACTAAAAATCAGTGTCCAAATGTGGAAGAAGATTGCATTGTTATTAAAAGAAAGCAAGGAAGTGAAAATGGGAATACTGAGCTATAGAAACAGAAAAGATAGGGATGGAAGAAAGGCTTGGATTTCTTAGTTGTGTGATCACTGTTTACCATCAGTAAGAACTTTATAGATGACAGTTGTAATGGAACTATTTTACAGTTGACTTGAGAATGGAAACAGACATAAGAAAATAAATACCTGAGCGTCATAATTTCTTTTTGTTTTTAACAAATGTGTTATTCATTCAGCTGTGGTTCTAAAACATACACATATGCATTTCTTGGTTATTTTATTTTAATTTTGAAATGACTATGTTTGATTACTTGTATATGATTTTATATGTTCAAAATGTGTTGGTTTTTTTTACTTTTTAATGATATTTAATGTATTTCAGACATTAATCATTATTTTCAAAGTAATATTTACTTCTTAATTTCTGACTGACCTAGGATGACTTTAGATGCTACAGTATTACTATATAACCTGAAACTGTTTCCCATCAATAGATAAGTTGAAAGTGTCAGCATCCAAGCAGGAAACAGATGGCATATTCAGAAGGGGGTAGATGAAGACAGTTTAATGAAAACATTCTGTATAAGATATGGGAAGGTTAAGAAAACATAGGATTAGGAATAATAAGGACAAAGAAAGAAATGAAGACAGTCCTTATCATCCTTGGGCCTGAAATGCAGAGGTTAGAATGAAGTTGTCCACAATCTGTTAGAGGTGATGGTTAGCAGAGGACTAAAACAATCACTGTAGCATTAGATATAGGGAGCAGCTGCTGTCAGATGGTGGCCCAGCTAGAAGAGGAACCAGGGTACTTCAGTCTCTGATTTCTCTTTTCCTATCTCCTATTGTTGCTTAGTCCTAAATTGTGTCCAGCTCTTTTGCAACCTTTTTGTAGCCTGCCAGGCTCCTCTGGCTGTGTGATTTCTCGGCAAGAATACTGGCATGTATTGCCATTTCCTTCTCCAGGGGATCTTCCCGACCCAGAGATTGAACCCATGTCTCCTGCATTGGCAGGAGGGTTCTTTACCACTGAGCCACTTGGGAACTGCACCTCCCATTAGCTGAGCATAATTAAATATTAAATCCAAAGGGCATGGTAACCAATAGCATAGAGGTCAAACCTGTGGATGTCAATGTCAAGGATGGTTGATTAAAATAGAGAATAAAGAAATAATATTAAGAAAGATATATATCAGTAAGATTTTTCAATATAAATAAGCAAATGGTGATAGTTTTATGAATTAATCAGAATAAAAGGTATAGGTGTAGGAGAATGACCTGATTATTTATTAGGTAAATAAAATACATTTGAAATGGGCAAATGAAAAAAATAGTAAAACATAACACTAATTCTTAAAAAAAAATAATGTAAAGTACATTAAAAACTAACCAAATTTTGCATAAAGAATCTGGTGGAAACTTATTAAGCTATACCTGGAAGTTAATTGCAATATTTATATTAATGCTATTTACATTTACACTACTATTAATCATCAATTAATTATAAGTTTATTTAGAGTATATGTGTTATGAAATTTGAATCCCTAGACAATACTTTTAGGTTTCTTTTCCCTTAATTTATGAAATTCCATACTAGATGAATAAAAAGCAGAATTAATAATTACAAAGAAAAGTATCCTTAAAATATTTCAACTCAACTCAATATATTTGTATTTAAAATGAAAAATTGTCACACAGCAGTTAAATTGTGGCTAGCATGGAACAACAATAACAATAAAATCTTCTTAAAATTTTGATTGCCACAAAATATTTTAATTATAACTTAGAATAACTTAAATTTCTGGTACTTTAATTTAGGTAAAATACCTAAAATAATTCTACCTTAGCATGAAGCATATCTTGTAATATGCTGAATGTTACTGTTATCCCTTTGAAGATGTACTAATTCAATTTTCAAAAAAGATATTTATGCATAGTCTTACTCATGATATATTTCATTATAGTAATTTTAAATAATATATAGCTTATATGACATTTAATATTTATTAAACATAAATATTAAATGTTTTCCTTGAATCTCTAACATTAATTGTGCTCTGTTAGTAGTCTTCCCCCTTTCACAGGAATCCTCTCTTCTCACAAGTATAAAGTAGAAGTATTAAGTAATCAGAAAAGAATATTAAGTCAAGTCGTCCTTTTCTTGTTCCACTTCTCTCTATTTATGAATAATCCCTTCTTTATTTACATTTTAAATATTTAAACAGTTATGTCTATCATATTAATTTATTGAAAAAGGGACTTTCTTTGTGATGCTAGAACATGCCACAGTATTGTTACCGGGGATGTATTCTTGAATTTCAATGGATTAAACTTCCTTCCGCAGATGTGTCTGACTCTTTGTGACCCCTGGAATTCTCCAGGCCAGAATACTGGAGTGGGTAGCCTTTCCCTTCTCCAGGGGATCTTCCCAACCCAGGGATCGAACCCAGGTCTCCCGCATTGCAAGCGGATTCTTTACCAGCGTAGCCACCAGGGAAGCCCTGAGGTCATGTATGGATGTGAGAGTTGGACTGTGAAGAAGGCTGAGTGCCGAAGAATGGATGCGTTTGAACTGTGGTGTTGGGGAAGACTCTTGAGAGTCCCTTGGACTGCAAGGAGATCCAACCAGTCCATTCTGAAGGAGATCAACCCTGGGATTTCTTTGGAAGGAATGATGCTAAAGCTGAAGCTCCAGTACTTTGGCCACCTCATACGAAGAACTGACTCATTGGAAAAGACTCTGATGCTGGGAGGGACTGGGGGCAGGAGGAGAAGAGGACGACAGAGGATGAGATAGTTGGATGGCATCACTGCCTCGATGGACGTGAGTCTGAGTGAACTCCGGGAGATGGTGATGGACAGGGAGGCCTGGCATGCTGCAATTCATGGGGTCGCAAAGAGTTGGACACGACTGAGCGACTGAACTGAACTGAACTGAAACTTCCTTAGCAGCATGCATACATGGTGTGAGAAGAACCACTTCATACACATCATTTTTATTTTGAATATATTTTCTTATATTCACAAAAGCCCAATCTCATTGTCTTGGATCTAGTATTAATAAAGTAATATCAGATGATTAAATTATTAAGTGCATTAAAGTTATCAGTTAAGTTCAGTTCAATCGCTCAGTCATGTCTGAATCTGCGACTGCATGAACTGCAGCAAGCCAGGCTTCCTTGTCCATCACCAGTTCTAGAAGTTTGCTCAGACTCATGTCCATTGAGTCGATGATTCCATCCAACCATCTCATCCTCTGTTGCCCTCTACTGGTGCTTGCTTCAATCTTGCTCAGCACCAGGATCTTTTTCAATGACTCAGTTCATTGGCCAAAGTATTGGAACTTCAGCTTCATCATCAGTCCTTCCAATGCATGTTCAAGACTGATTTCCTTTAGGATGGACTGGTTAGATCTCCTTGCAGTCCAATAGTCTCTCAAGAGTCTTCTCCAACACCACGATTCAAAAGCATCAATTCTTCAGTGCTCAGTTTCTTTATAGTCCAACTCTCACATCTCACATTCATACATGACTGCTGGAAAAACCATAGCTTTGACTAGATGGACCTTTGTCAGCAAAGTAATGTCTCTGTTTTTTAATATGCTGTCTAGGTTTGTCATAGCTTTTCTTTCAAGGAGCAAGTATCTTTTAATTTCATGGCTGCAGTTACCATCTGCAGTGATTTTGGAGCCCCCCAAAATAAAGTCTGTCATTGTTTCCATTATTTCCCCATCTATTTGCCATAAAGTGATGGGATCAGATGCCATGATCTTACTTTTTTGAACACTGAGTTTTAAGTCAACTTTTACACTCTCCTCTTTCACTTTTATCAAGAGGCTCTTTAGTTCTGGCTAACGTTACCAAGCCCGTATGTTTATCTTTCAACAGAAATTTGCTGGCATAAAAAACATGTGTGTGTTTATATATAAGTTCTTTTTCACTGAGCAATTCAAGAGCAAGTTTTTATGAAAGTAAGGAATTAGACCAATTAGATAGATATTTATTATTAAGAATAGTAGACCTTAATGAAAGACTCTGAGCAGAAAGTGCATCTCCATTAGCAAGAAGGGAGAACAAGAAGAGGGGAAATATTTTTCATATTTCAGTTTTGTTTTTTTTCACCTGTAAAATGCCATTAATAATAGTGTTAAGAAAATTATGTGACACAATACATGTAAAAGTTTTATCACAGTACCTATAATTTTCTTACTGTTTTTTTCTCCTATTACAGACTTTTCTAGTAGGAAACAGAAATTTTCCATGACATCCCTTTTCTTCAGGTGAAGAACTATTTTAAAATGTCTTCCAAATTAATATCTATAATTTAATTACTTCTGTTTTGAAACCATACTATTTATAATACAAATTAAACATAAATGAATCCTGGAAGTAAGATCCAGACAGAGAGAACCCCAGAGGGCAAGATCAACATATTAGGAGCATTTCTTTCCAAATTAAAAAGCAGTGACTGAGACACTGATCAGGAATCAGATATTTTGACAGATCATTAGGACAAAAGTATAGATCAAGTTCCAGGAGATAGAAGTGTCCTGTAGCTTCCTTAACTTTGAATTGTAACTTTGAAAGGCTACAGGGTAGGCTACACTATAAACTTGAAATAGAGCGTTTCCCTCTTTCCCAGATTCTCATCCTTCAAGAGAACAGAATTCCTGACTTTAGACTGGGATTGAAAGTCTCAGTCAGTGACTCATACTTCTGGGAATAAGGACACCCTTTTATAATCTAAAACATTATTGAAGTCCCCAAAGAGTTTTGTTTAGGATTTAAGTATAATTTTGAAATGTAGTTTTTATTTGCATGTAGCAAAACCTAAAACATGTTGACATAAATAACATACTTGATGAAAAAGGTATTTTCAAAGAACATAAATGTGAGACATTGTACTGTTTTATATTTGTGGAAATACCCTTGGTCTGTTGTGATAGAAAACCATTAAACTGTAACATCTGCTCCTGCATTTCATCTGCTGTGGTATAACATGTCATGTAACTTCAAGAAAATGTCACCATGCAGTCATGAGAGAGTAAGTGTAAAAAAGGTAGGTAGCATCTTAATATCATTGTGAAAAATCATTTTGACCCAGTGGACCTCCTGACAGATCCCCACACGTTGCCCAGTTCTGTTTTAAGAGTGGTGCTCTAACTTAATTTCTTGACAGTAGAAGTCAGTTATTCTCAAGAGCTGTGTTTCTCAGTATTTTTCTCTTCATTATCATCCTGCTAAAGAACACTTTATATTATACTTTTGTTAGTCATGCTCCCTTCATGAAATTAATAACTAAGGAAGATAATTCTGTTGAATAGGATTAAACTCTCAAGAGTCACACATCATTGTAGTATAATATCTAAGAAAATGTTTCACACCTGTAAAGATAGTATTGCCCAGCTCAGATTGTATGCTCTGGAGAAAGTCATCATTCAGAGTCTCACAACGTATCTTCATTTTATTTAACTTACAAGATATGAATGGATGGTAGATGATGGTGATTATGTTGAGGATTGATAAGTAGTTAGGTAAGTAGATAACAGATCAAATAGATATATACTCATAGTAGACCCAGTTAATTAACATGTTAGTTAACATAGTATACATAGTTAATATATAGACTTTATAAGATATGATTTTAAAAGTACTGAGATTAATTTGTTTAATGTCAAAGTGTGTATGTGTTAGTCACTGAGTCAGTCCGATTCTTTGTGATCCCATGGACTGTAGCCCATCAGGCTACTCTGTCCATGGGGATTCTCCAGGCAAGAATAATGGAGTGGGTTGTCATGCCCTCCTTCAGGGGATTTTGATGAACATGGGAGTGCAATTATATCCTCAAGATTCTGATTTCACTTTTTTTGGAATTTTACTTATCAATGGGCTTACAGGATTATATGGTAGTTCATTTTAATTTTTGAGGAGCCACCATATCATTTTCATGAATATTCTATCAAAGCACAGGTGATAGAGCAAAAATACACAAGTGGGGCTAAATAAAACTACAAAAGCTTCTGCAATCAAAGGAATCATCAACAGAAGGAAAGAGCAACCTACAGAGTGGGAGAATGTATTTACAAATCATTTATCTAGTAAGAGGTTAATTTTCAAAATATATAAGGATCTCTTAAAATTCAGTAGAAGTCATCACTGTCATCCTCCTTCTCCTCATCATCATCTGATTGAAAAACAGGCAAAGGACATGAATGGCTATTTCTCCAAAGAAGACGCACACATGGCCAAAGGGTATATTAGACTGTGCTCAACAATTACTAAGCATCACGGGCATAAAAATTAAAATTACAGTGAGATATCATCTCACACATGTTAAAATGTTTGTGGTCAAGTAAAGAAAGAAAGGAAGGTAACAATGTTGGCAAAGATATAAAGAAATTGGAATCCTTGTACACTGTTGTTTCAGTTCAGTTCATTCGCTCAATTGTGCCTAACTCTTTCTGATGCCAGACTGCAGCATGCCAGGCTTCCCTGTCCATCACCAACCCCTGGAGCTTGTTCAAACTCACTTCCATCAAGTCAGTGATGCCATCCAACAATATAATTCTCTGTTGTCCCCTTCTGCTATTGTTTTCAATCCTTCCCAGCCATCAGGGTCTGTTCCAATGAGTTGCCTCTTCACATCAGGTAGCCAAAGTATTGGAGTTTCAGGTTCAGCATCTGTCCTTCCAATGAATATTGAGAACTGATATCCTTTACAATTGACTGGTTTGATATCCTTGCAGTCCAAGGGACTCTCAAGAGTCTTCTCCAACAGTTTAAAGGCATCAATTCTTCAGCGCTCATCTTTCTTTATAGTCCAACTCTCACATCTATACATGACTGCTGGAAAAACCATATATTTAACTAGCTGGACCTTTGTCAGCAAAGTACACTGGGGTAGGAACACAAAATTGTACACTCGTTGAGGATGAACTTTTTTAAAAACTGAATATTGAAATAAGTATGGATTCATAGGAAGTTGCAAAAATATACATGTATATCTTATGTACTCTTCACCTAGTTTCCCAAAGTATCACCTTTAATAATTATAAATTAATATAGCAGAAAATTGCCATTGGTATAATACACAGAGATTATTCAGATTTCTCAAGTCTACATGTAATCATTTGTAGACACAAATGTGTACACATAGTCCTATGTAATTTTATAGTATGTATGGGTTCATATAACTACCACCACAATCAAGATACAAAACTATTCCATTAACAGAACGCTCCCTATTGCTTCTGTTTCATTCTCACATACTCCCACCCCCACTTCCATCCCTAACCTCTGGCAAACACTAATCTCTAATTTTTTTTATTTTAAAATGCTATATAAAAGAAATTAAACAGCATGCAATCTTTTGAGATTGGCTCTTTTTTTACTGAGTGAAATTCCCTTGAGTTAACACTAACTTTTTGAAATTTTAGTTTCTCTGCTGGCATTTGCCAAACAATGACATCATGCAAGATGCTGAGAATTAAAATTTTGCCCAGGAAGAGAGCCGAAGAGAAACAGGAGATCATTTTGTGTCTGAATAAAGATAGACAAAATTGGATCCTAGGGAGAATAAGATCCTGATATAAACAATGAATAAGAACAGTCTGCCATAGCTGGTTTTCCTCTTCAGATCTTTGCTGAAGTGCTGTGGGTAGGAGCAGAAATAACTATGTAGAGAGCATCTGAAAATTACAGCAAGTAGCTAGCAGTCAGGAGTCTTGCAATTTTGAAGAAATAAGTGTAAGAATTCAATACTATCTAGAAATAAGAAGGAAATGGGTAACAAATAAGCAAACCTTTCAGTGAAGGCCCCTGGTGGCTCAATGGTAAGAATTTGCAGGAAATTCAGCAGAAACAGGTTTGATCCCTGGATCAGGAAGATCCCTTGGAGGAGGAAATGACAATCTTCTCCTGTATTCCTGCCTGGAAAATCACATGGACAGAGGAGCCTTGTGGGCTACAGTCCATTGGGTCCCAAAGAGTTGTAGCATGTACTACATATGTGAACTCACATTGGTGCTCTTTATTGATGTTTTATTCAACTTAATACTTGTACTTTTTTGATAAATATTTAAGGATTATAATGACTAATTTCATGAAATTGATTCCAAAATATAATGATCACATCAATATTTGCAATTAAACAGGTGGATATTTGCATAAATGTTTTTGTGTAATCTATCATAACCTAAGAGAAGTTAATTTATTTTTCTGAGAATATTTGCTTCCCTTTTGTTGTGCCTGCACTTCCCACTGTGTTTGTTATAAATATATGGATCCTGTATTATTTGGTGGTGACAGATTCATAGAAGTTACATTTTAATTTTTATCAAGATTTTCTGTATAACAAGCCTGATAATTTATGAGTTATTAAATGTGTGTTGAGATCAATTTAACTTTGAATATTTTTTCCTTTAAGGCAGTTATTTGCTTTTTATTTATTTAATTTTATTGATCTTAGTTCATCCTTCCTCAATATTTTCTGGGATATAATTTAGATAAACAAGTTTTCATATTTATGAACTGGGCATCAGGGATTTTTTTTCTCACAGACATACTTATCCCATTACATGCTGTAGCAAATAGAGAATATGTTGAGGATTTCTGTATTTTGTTCTGTTCTTTTCTCATTTTAATCCTTTCTGCTTTTGTATTTTTTTTTAATAATAGTGTATACATATTTGTTTCCATTGTTTTGAAAAACAGAGTATCTACTCTTCCTTTTGGTAACATAAATTTAAGTAATACATTTTACCATCTATTTTATTTTATTTTAAAAATAATAAAGTTGATAATGTTGCCCATTATCAACTCATCTTAAGAATGATAATTATAGTTTAAGTTTCTTCCTGATGTTACCTAAAAAACTTACTTTATGCTGTGAATTTTGGTTCTATTTCTTTCAGTCATGCTGTATAACACTTATTTTCATTTTTGTTCTGATTTTTTTTTCATTTATTCAGTTGAACCATTTCTCATCTTCTTGTTGCTATAGTAAGCAGCATTTAAAAAATAAATCTATTGCTCAGTCTTTTATTTATATTCATATCTAGATTAAATGAATTTTAAAATTAGCAGTTTTCATTTGTAAGCATATATATTCACTGTGTTGTTAAAATAATTAATATAAACTTTATCCCTTCAATCTTTCAAGGCTTGGTACTAGCACCTTATTCATGTAAATAAAATCATATTGTTGCACTTTTTTTTAGCTTACTCTCTTTTATCTTCAGAAAATTTTATGTGCATTGTACCAATTTCTTTTTGTAAAAATGATACTCTGAACATTTCTGAAGCATGCCTCTTTTCTCTTTTCCCTTAGTCACAGTACTCCAGTTTTTCACCTCCAAACCCCAAATAGTTTAATCTCTTTCCTCTCTCTCTCTCTCACTATCTCTCTCTTTGTCTTTCTTTGCTTCTATGGCTATATCAATCATCACTGTCCCTTTTCTCCATAAGTTTAGAATTTAAGCTGTTTAGAATTTAAGCTATGATGATAAAATCATGATTGACATGTACCTTTTTTTTGGTGACCTCTTATTAGTGTTTTAACTATCCTGTCAGACAAGAAAAGTATTTCTTGTAGATATATTTTAAATATATTAATTATCCTTTTGGGTACTATGTCATTTATTCGTGTGTTATCACAACAAGGTATATGTTTTAGCTTTATTTTCAGCCTCTATATTAGTCATAATCACTATTATGTTGGTGCAAAAGTAATTGTAATTTTGTATTGTTGAACTTTGCTTTTTGATCTTGGAATACACTCTTAAATAAGTGTGATTATGTTATACCTCATTTTAATGGGCATGTCTCACCTTGTCATGTAGGTCTTAGGAAGCATCACTATAAACAAAACTGGTGGAGGTGATGGAATTCCAGCTGAGCTACTTCAAGTCCTAAAAGATGATGTTGTTAAAGTGCTGCACTCAATAGGCCAGCAAGTTTGGAAAACTCAGCAGAGGCCATAGGACTGGAAAGGTCAGTTTTCATTACAGTCCCAAAGAAAGAAAGTGCCAAAGGATGTCCAGGCTACCACACAATTGCACTCATCTCCCATGCTAGCAAATTGATGCTCAAAATTCTCCAAGCCATGCTCCAGCAGACAATGAACTGGGAAATTCCAGATGTTCAAGCTGGATTTAGACAAGGCAGAGGAACGAGAGAACAAATTGCAAACATCTGTTGAATCATAGATAAGGCAAGAGAATTCTAGAAAAAAAAAGTCTGCTGCTGCTGCTGCTAAGTCACTTCAGTCGTGTCCGACTCTGTGCGACCCCATAGAGGGCTACTTCTGCTTTATTGACTACGCCAAAGCATTTGACTATGTGGATCACAACAACCTGGAACATTCTTCAAGAAATGGGAATACCAGACCACCTCACCTGCCTCCTGAGAAATCTGTTTTCAGGCCAAAAAGCAACAGTTACAACCAGACATGGAACAGCGGACTGGCTCCAAATTGGGAAAAGAGCATTTCAAGGCTGTATATTATCACCCTGCTGATTTAACTTATATGCATAATACATCATGCAAAATGTCGGGCTGGATGAAGCTCAAGCTGGAATCAAGGTTGCCAGGAGAAATATCAATAGCCTCAGATTCGCAGATGACACCACCCTTATATGGCAGAAAGTGAAGAGGAACTAGAAAGCCTCTTAATGAAAGTAAGAGGAGAGTGAAAAAGTTGGCTTAAAACTCAACATTCAAAAAACGAAGATCATGGCATCCGGTCCCATAACTTCATGACAAATAGGTGGGGAAACAATGGAAACAGTCACAGACTTTAGTTTCTTGGGCCTCAAAAATCACTGCAGATGGTGACTGCAGCCATGAAATTAAAAGATGCTTGCTCCTTGGAAGAAAAGCTATGACCAACCTAGACAGTATATTAAAAAGCAGATATTATTTTGCCAACCAAAATCCATTTAGTCAAAGCTATGGTTTTTTCTGGTAGTAATGTATGGATGTGAGAGTTGGAACATAAAGAAAGCTGAGTGCCAAAAAATTGATGCTTTTGAACTGTGGTATTGGAGAAGACTCTTGAGAGTCCCTTGAACTGCAAGGAGATCAAACCAGTCAATCCTAAAGAAAATCAGCCCTGAATATTCACTTTGTCCACCTGATGCCAAGAACCTACTCATTGGAAAAGACCCTGATGCTGAGAAAGATTGAAAGCAGAAGAAGTGGATGACAGAGGATGAGATGGTTAGATGGCATCACTGACCTGATGGACATGAGTTTGAGCAACCTCCGAGAATTGGCGATGGACAGGGATGGCATGCTTCAGTCCATGAGGTCAAAAAGAGTTTGACACGACTGAGGGACAGAACTGAACCGACTCTTTTGATAATTTTTGCTAATGATTTATTATTTACCTGATATTTATTTTACATTTATTTTAGTCTATAGTAATGATTTTAGACAAAAAAGCAAATTGAAGACATTTTTTTATTGGAATTCAAGATGGGCCATAAAGCAGCAGCGACAACTCACAAAATCAATAATGCATTTGGCCTAGCAACTGCTAATGAGCCTACAGTGTAGTGATGGTTCAAAAAGTTTTGAAAAGGAGATGAGAGACTTGAAAATGAGGAATGCAGTGGCTGGCCATCAGAAGTTGACAACGATCAATTGAGAGCATCACTTAAGCTGATTCTCTTACAACTACACTAGAAGTTGCCCAAGAACTCAACGTTAACCACTCTACAGTAATTTCATATTTGAACCAAATTGGAAAGGTGAAAAAGCTCAATAAGTGGGTGTCTCATGAGTTGACTGCAATTAAAAAAAGAAATCATCATTTTGTAGTGCCATCTCCTCTTATTCGACAACAGCAATGAACCATTTCTTGATTGGATTGTGACCTATGACAAAAAGTGAATTTCATATGATCCACTTTTGATGATATGTGATCCACCGGTGATGGCCAGGTCAGTGGCTGACCTGAGAAGAAGCTTCAAAACGCTTCCCAAAGGCAAACTTGCACCAAAAAGAGGTCATGGTCAGTGTTTGGTGGTCTGCTGCTGCTCTGATCCACTACAGCTTAGTGAATCCCAGCAAAACCATTACATATGAGAAATATGCCCAGCAAATGATGAAATGCACCAAAAACTACAATGCCTGCAGCTGGCATTGGTGAACAGAAAGGACTCAATTCTTCTCCATGACAATGCATGACTGCACATTGTACAACCAATGTTCAAAAGCTGAATGAATTGGACTACAATGTTTTTCCTCATCTGCCATATTCACCTGGCCTCTTGACAACCAACTACCACTTACTTCTTCAAGCATATCTACAAGTTTGTGCAGGGAAAATTCTTCCAAAATGAACAGGAGGCAGAAAAGTCTTTCCAAGAGTTTGTTGAATCCCATAGCACAGTTTATGCTACAGTAATAAACAAACTCATTTCTCATTGACAAAAATGTGTTAATTGTAATGATTCCTATTTTGATTAATACAGATGTTTTGACTTTAATATAATGATTTAAAATTCATGATCTGAAGCTACAATTACTTTTGCTCCAACCTAAGACATTTATGTCTTTCTTCTTATAAATTTGTATGTTTCTCACTATTTTATTTAATGTCATTAATCTGGTAATAATTCTTGTTTTTCATTACTTTTTTGATATAGTGTCATTTTCCATCGATGTGTTTTTGTTCTTTTTTCAAGTTCTTAATTAATGACATTCTGTAGACTATCACGTCAGCTCTCTTTAGTTTTCTTTGATTATGTAATTTTTTTTCTGTTCAAAATTTGTTTACCAAGGTTCATGAAATAAAGTTTTTACACGTTTATTTGCAAGACAATTTTTCAGTTCTCCTATAATAGTTATGAATAGTATCATGTTGATTCTTCTTGGCTTCTTCATATGGGATGAGAATGACTCCATAGCCCTTCTATTTGTACAATTATAGGGAACGAGATTGTTCTCATTCTGCCTCTTGCTGTATTTCAGTCTTGTATTTTTTGTTTGGAGTTTCCACTTGAATGCTTGTTGTACACAATCTGCATCTATCAATGCATTCACTTATTTTATTGTCTATTCCAGGAAGAAAGAATGAGACAGTTGGAGGATTTATGCACTAAGCTGGGTGACTTTGGCCTTTCTTCACTTTTTCCAATTTTCTATCTAAATTTTGCTAAATAACATCATCAGACTGACACTTTCTACCTCCATTTGGAAATATTTATTGCATGAGACATTCCTCTTTGTTTTAGATTAATCTCTTGAATCAGAATATTTCATTAAGTTGAATTAGTTTAGCTTTAATAGAATAATAGCCTTAGCTAATGATGGAGAAGTGGAACAAAAGTTGAATTTGGAGTTCCTGCAACTATGACATTGCATGTGTCATCAGTAGTGAAATATTGAGCTTTCCTGAGACCCTTTTGAGCATTTTCTTTCTGAGTCACAGGCATCTACATTTGTTATCATTTTCCTTTTTTCTTTTGGGAAAATAATGTAATGGAGATAATACATTTTAGAAAATTATTTTCCTGACATTCTCCTAATTTCCTCCCAGAGAGAAAAAGAAAGTGTGGATTTTTGGTAATTCTTTTGGCTTCTGGTGAACTGCCACTTATTAATCATGTAGAAAAAGTGCATTGTTTCTATTCTCTCAAAGGAAATATCAGCAAGGCGTTTTCCCCTGCCATTATTATTGTTTTATTTATTGTTATTCAATCACTTTTTTGAGTTATTATCTTTAAGAAAGATAATATTCTAATATTGAGGTGTTAGCCAATCACCTCAATGCAGATCTCTGTAATAGCGAAAAAGTCATTTGTCGTCTGGATTTTGCTTTTTAATTTAATTATTCAAATTCATTTGACTTTGTTTTTCATATATATATATATATATATATACACACAATTTCTAATTATATAAGCACTGGGGCAATTGCATTTGTGATGCCTCCTTGATTATAATCTTAGTGATGGCGGTTTAGTTGCTAAGTCACGTCCGTCTCTTGCAACCCCGTGGACTGTAGCTTGCCAGGCTCCCCTGTGCATAGGATTCTCCAGGCAAGAATACTGGAGTGGGCTGCCATATCCTTCTCCAATGATTTGTTAGTGTTCTCCTTATATTTTATATTATCACTTAATCACTATATACTGGCTCATTTATATATATATATATATATATATATATATAATTATGTATATATTATTTTTATTTTATCTTCCTTGGTGGTTCAGATGGTAAAGCATCTGCCTACAATGGGGGAGACCTGGGTTCAGTCCCTGGGTTGGGAAGACCTCCTGGAGAAGGAAATGGCAACCCACTTCAGTATTCTTGCCTGGAAAATCCCATGGATGGAGAAACCTGGTAGGCTACAGTCCATGGGGTCGCAAAGAGTCGCACAAGTCTGAGCAACTTCACTTTCACTTATATATTATTAAAAATTCAGCTTTATTGGGATACAATTGACATATCATATTGTATAAATTTATATTGTGCATGTTTTGATAAATTTATGTTACAAGATGATTACCCCCATAATTAGCTAATACCCCTTCCTGATACATGTAACTTTTAGCCTCTCAACCACTTTCAAGTATGTGTTTCACTAGTGTTAAGTAAATTCACATTGTTGGACAACCTATCTCCAGAATTCTTGTCATCTATCAAAACCGAAACTCCATACCCTTTAAACAGCAATTCCCGTACCCCTCTCCTCACAGCCCTGGCAACAACCATTATGCCTATTGTCTTATAATTAATTTTTAAAGTATATATTATTGCTAAATAGTTTGCAAACTTAACACTATTTAATTTTTCTCCCCACCAAAAAAAAAAAAAAAGAGGTGTCTTAGGGTAAGATTTTATCTAGTGTTTTCATTACCATGCTTCTCATGCTAGAAACATATGTCTCGATATATAATTTTGGAATCAATGGCACCTTCCAAAAAGGAAATTTATCCCAATTTTATGTTTGATGATGAAAAATAAATGTTTGAAGAGCATTCAACCAAAATGTTCTCAAAAGCTCAAGTTATGATTTCATTAAGTGCATATATACTTCCAAAAAACTATCAAATGCATGACATTCAATTATCTTCATCACTCAGCGTGTCCAACTCTTTGTGATCCCATGAATGGTAACCTGCCAGGCTCCTCTGTCCATGGAGTTCTCCAGGCAAGAATACTGGAATGGGTTGCCATTCCCTTCTCCATGGGATCTTCCCAACCTAGGGATCTAATCTGGGTCTCCTGCCTCGCAGGAAGATTCTTTACCTTCTGAGCCAAAATGTGACATTCATTTAGGTACATGAAAATGCAAAAACTTATTTATCAATGAGCTTCTGTATTTTATATAACATAAAATACACCATCTTTAAGAACGTATGTATTCTACCAAAATGCTATTTATTATATTGTCTGATTTATAAATCCTTTAATTTAGGAATCATTTTTAACATTTTGGGGGAATTACTTTGAAATTTTATCATTTGAAACTTATGTTTTATGAAAAGGAAAACATACCAAATGTTAAGAATATTCATTGCTCAGTAGTATTAAAATCAACTTTAATTGTAATTAAAATTTTACAGTTATAGTTTTGTTTTAATCAGATATTAAATGCTAATCTTCTCATGTATTGTAATTTGCTGAAAATTTTAATACTTATCACTTGGGAATCTTATAAAAACTGTAATAATAAAATTGAAAATAATCATTCACAATTGGGAATGAGTATTAGATGAATAAATTGGCAATGAGACAGAGATGGGAATAAAGAGAAGTTGCTGTCCTTGAAGAATTGCCCTGAATCGATATCTCCCACATGGCATTAATAGTATGTAATAAGGCTTTCTTCTAAAAATACTCTGTTGGCGATAATTTCTTAAATCTCATTTGTACAACAGAGAAATCTGGATGAACATAAAATGAGAAGAAATGCCAGCTCTTTTTATAATCAGTTGGGAAAAGAACACAGATTGAAACTTTTTCTAATAATTTCTAATGGCAATTATAGTTTCCTTAAAAAGTATTTAACTATATCAGTATATTTTGATTAGAGAAAAGCAGGGGGAAGGAAACTAAAAGACAAATGATATAGAATTTTGCAGTTCTCAGTCTTGTTCATGTATTAGAATCACCTATGTGTGTGTCTGTTTCCTCTCTGTTTCAGTGTTTTCAAATAAAGAAGAGTAAAATGACTTTGGTCTCAAGAATAATTTTATCATTTTTATAAATGTCATTTTTTCTTAATATAAAAAAAAATTGATGTAAAAGCTTATGTAAGCACACACAAAGGAGTATGGATATTTATCTCTAAAGAGTTTGTTGATCCTATTGGGAAAATGAGATCTTCCTTTTCAGGCAGGTAGTTTGTTATCTGATATTTTAGCTCAATCAATTGTAATTAAATTGAGACTAATTAAAATGGGAAATCAAAAACAAATGAATTGACAAGGTGAATCATTCCCTTAAGACTAAAAAGAAATTTAAAATTAAAAGTAATTTTCTCAGGCGAAGAGAAAATTATCATCATTATAGGTCAAATACCTAAGGCATTGTGAAGTAGTTTTATTGTAAGAAATAATGAACAGGGGGCCCCACATTATTAAAATTACAAAGGAAAATAGTTGGCCAAGAAATTAATTTTAGCTTTTTGTTCCTATAATTATGACTATCATAATTATTTATTAAACAATAACTGTAGAGATGTGCCTAAGGTATCAGAAAGTGCAGCAAAATCAGAGTTGGTACTGTATCATTGCAATTGTAAATCATAATTTTAGTTTACAGATTTTATGTGCCTGTATTAGTCATTTTAGGCAAATATGAAACATATATTTTTTGTTTGTTTGTTTTACACTGTCCTCAAAATTGAATATGTAAGGTTTTGAGCTTTGGTTCTCCAACATGTTGAAAATAGCGTGCGTATGTGTGTGTGCGCACGCGTGTGCGTGTTAGTTACTCAGTCATGTCTGACAGAGAATGCATGGACCATAGCCTGCCAGGCTCCTCTGTCTACAGAATTCTTCAGGCAAGAATACTGGAGTGGGTTGCCATTCCCTTCTCCAAGGGATCCTAAATTAGCATACGGATTTATAAATGAAAAATCAGTTGTAGATGGAGCAATAAAATTTTGTGGCTTTTGTAAGTTGTTGTTTTAGTATCTTATTTAACTATATAGTTTTAAAGAAGCTTTTATTATAAGCATATGTGTATTGGTAGTTTCTTCCATTATTTATCATACTATACCTAATGAATACTTGAGTTTCTGTTTTATTTGTTTAATGTCACACTGTTACTGAAGGAAGCAATTTCCCAAAAAATGACTGTGAAGAATTTAGATTCATATAATTCAGCACACAATCAGAACAGAAATGTATTGACTAATTTTCTAGGCCAATAGCAATTATATTAACATTTCCTATTATATTTTAGGCATTACTTCTAGGTTATGTGTTGTTTTATACTTTATCCATCAAATTTTGTCACATAGGGTTAATTAAGGTTTAATTTTCTTGAAAAATAATATTGGTGGGGCAGACACAGTATAACGTATTCTAAGATCCTCATACCACAGGGATTTCCTTCCTTATACTAACTTACAAATAGTGTTTTTTCTTTATATTTGATTTGTAGAAATGCTCTTTTGGCCACAAAAATTGCTGAAGAGGAAATGTGAAGACTTTATATCCCTCATCTTTACTTGCTGAGATTAACCAAGTGATACTGCTAAATTTAATATATAAAGTCATATTGTTCCTATTAATTAATGATTATTTAAAATGTTAGTGATATATACGACCCATCATATGAAACTGCAGAGAACAGCATTTCATACCAAACTTTGTGAAATTTTGATTATCTGAGATTTTACCTTTTGTTTCCACAATTATATTTATTTTCCTACCTAAATTATATATAATTAGTAAGGTGATAAAATATAGCCTATATTAACAATTAATTTGTCCTAAGCATTTTACCTTACATATCTGTTACAATAGCTCAGAAGTAGTAGTGCTCTTATTGACATTTTGAAACTAAGGAAACTAAACCTTATTGAAATTGCACTATTAAAGGACATATATTAATAAGAGACTGACTTAGGATTTAAACCTAGAGATGTTTGATTCCATAAACTACAATTATAATCAACTCAATATAGCAGATATTTCCAGGTGTTATGATTTCCTAGAATTGAAGCCTTTCAAATTATTCTGGGTCAAACCATGAACTAAGATCTACCATTTTACTTTAATAAAAACCTTTGTTTTTTTCCAGACTTATTGAAGCATAAAACATTGTACAAGTTTAAATTGTACAGTGTAATGATTTGACACACATATCTATTGTGAAATATTTATCCCAATAAGGTTAATTAATCTGTCCTTTACCTCATATAGTCACCATTTTGTTTTTGTTATGATAAAATCATTAAAGCTCTTTTCTCACAGTGACTTTCAAGTATACAATACAGTGTCATTAAATACAATCACCACATTTTACCTTAGATCCTTCAGACTTACTCATAACTGAAAGTTTGTAACCTTTAACTTGGTGTTTTAAGTTTTGTAATAACTTTGTGATATAATTTTGTTATTTTTCATCAACAATATTTGAATTTTGCCACTTCTGAAATAAAAATCCTCAACAGAATATATGTGAATGTGTGTGAGACAGAAACAGAGAAAGAGAATGCATGTGTTTATGTGTGATTTTTTGTGCCCAACATCCATGCTCCTCTTTTGGTAAACCTACAGTTTTGGGGAAATCACCCCTTCTTACTCTTATATATGTGATCCAAGTGAAACTGAAGCTCTGACATGGCCCACTATTAATCAATCAGTTTATTCCATAATCTAGTGATAGTGCTGGTTTTGGGGATAAGGGCTGGGAACTGTAGCTAATATAGTGACACTCATTTTCACGATATTTGATAGTATTAGTGTGAAAGTAATCTCTTTTTTATTTCTTTTGTGATTGTAAGTTTTGTGGATATTTTAAGCTTGACTTGCAATACCGTATAGATAGGGTTTAAGAGGGAATTAAAGTAAGATGCTGAGATACTGAACCTCTGGCTCCAGATATCACTGAAGATAGCTTAATGTCATCTTAATATTTTCATACGTCGGGAATTTCCATTGTTTGCCTAGTGCATAATCTAGTTTGTCAGGCACGGTTTTATTCTATTGCTGATGTGTAATCTACTCTAGTTAGCTTAATCACACAGGAATTCCTTACACATTATTAGGTTTTAGAATTTACAGAATGAAAAAGGAAAAATCTTTGAATCTGCCAGGCAGGAAAAATGATTATACTTTATCACTGGCCATCCTGTAACCTCACTGATGGTGGAAACTGTTCATTGGAAACCCCACTACATACCCATATGCTTCTACTAATCTACTTGTAAAGAGATGGCCTCTTCCCAGAAGAATGTTATCTCACATTGCTCAATTCTGTCTTCATATCTACATGGAGCATCTACATGGAAGAACACATCCTGTGTGTCTCTGAGCTTTGAGAAAATATTGGAAATGTTTCCCTTTCCTTTCTTTCTAGGCTCTGTGGCACAACGAAACACTATAGAAAATACTGGAGCAGGTTCTGAGTCAAGCAATATACAGTCTTGGCAAAATGGATCCTAAAGCCGAAAGTGCAGTTTTGAATCATTCATCTCATAGTCTGACATCCTCACCTCTCCAGCTTACCTTATCAGCTCAATGTGACCCTCTGAGAATGACTGTATTTCAAGTCCAGTTAGTGCTGAAGATCTTAGCATTTAGAATGTTGTTATCCAATTTTCATAACTTATGAAATATTAGAGATCAAAAGGGCTTTTTAATAATTCATTTGGAACTTCAGTTCATATAAGAAGAAATCAGCTAAAACACAATCCATCATCTTGCCTTAGAACACAGATTACTGGTGACATCAAATTGTTTAAAAGAACTCTGAGGGAAACCATTCTAGATTCCTTCAATACCCTTCTACTGGTGTGCCAGAATAAAGGCCCCATAACAATCCACATTATCAGAGTGCAGCCTGCATTTTTTAATCCCACGTGAATTCCCAGAGGAATAGTTTTGTGTCTGTAATGAATATTATAATAGCATCAAAATTGCAGATTATAAACTACATGAGTTGTAAAACATATGACCTATTTATATTCTTACATGAAAATTATAAAATCAAAAATTCTCATCATAATGTAAAATATAAACACTCATAACAAATTGCCAGGCTTTGCCATGGTTAGAGGACAAACTGCTTTACCATGTAGTTCTGGTTCATGACAACCAATGAAGACATATTTGTCCTTCTAGTCCTTAGATACTGATGATTTGGTTCACTACTCGCAGGGCAGATGACATTTGATATATATGTCTGTATCAATGGCCAGTAATCCTTCCTTCAACATGTTTAAACCATGCTAGAATTCTAAGTGTTGCTAGATTTCTTCCTGCTTTTTAGAACCTCGTGCTTCATATTTTCTATCTGTAATGTCCTGTGTCCAGGAGTCCAATTCAACTCACATATGAGTCCTTTTTGTTATTGAGATCTTAGCTCAGATACCACCTCCACATCTAAACTTTCCTTAACCACCCAATCTGACTTGAATTCCTGACTCCAATAAATAGTTACCCAGCATTATTTAGTTTTCTTTTTGTTTTGTTTGAATCACTCTCTGAAATTATATAATTAATGAATGTTTCACTAGGGTATTGTCTGCTCCATTACTGGAATACAATGTAATTAAAAGCAGAACTTCATCTTCTTCAACCCTGTGTTAGTACTCAAATTGTACTAACATATTAATAGAATCATGGACGAATATTTATGGAATGGGTGATAGAATGATTTTACAAACTAAAATGAGAACTTCTTGGACAATTTTTTGAAACATTTAAATTCATCTATTTTGATAAAATTTTTTTTTTTAATTCACAATTATTATTTCTTTAATGTAGGTCAAGGAGACATACCTGGGAAGGAAAACTGAAGGTCAGCCCTAGATAGTCCAAAATTATCTAAGTAAGTTACGAACATTAAACAACAATGACTCAGGAAGGTTATGAACCTTGCATTTATACCCTCAATGATTATTCTCTTATTGAACAGAAATTTAAATTTTGAAATTTAATTACTTAGCCCTCCAATATCTGCCATTAGGTTGTAATTAGAAGCAAAAGGTTGATTAGTGCATATATCCACTTTCAAGATATTTTCCTCTGAGCTTATTTGCCTCCATTTATAGTACTTTAAAGAGAGTAAATGTAATTTGATCCCGAGTCTATTATCCTACTCATTACATTTTTTTCAAGAATTTATGGAATACTGTCTAGTTTTGCCTTCATGCCATATATATCAACATAGTTTTATGTCTCATTATAAAATATAATTCTCCCCCAAATAAGCATTACCTCATTGGTTACAACTCTATCCTCTAAAATGCTACAAACACAACCAGTTCAAAATAATCCATGTCTAGTCTTTGAATTTTCATAGTGACTAATTATACATCTTAGTGCTTGTTTCCTATTTCTTATCATTTCTTTGTTGTAATTATCTACCCAGCAAGATTTAGCCATCATTATTGTAATCAAGTTGTACTGACATTTATTTTCCCCAAAAAAGCATGGCTTTTAGGATCCTCAAAACAAGAATATTATATGAAATATGACTTTTTGTCATTTGTATTTACATAAAGCATCATTTAGTTACCTATTTCAGCTATAAGAGAAGATATATATTCTATTTAAAAAGAGAAAAAGTTTCTCTTGTCTTTTCAAGAAATAGAATAAATGTTTCTGAAAACTTTAACAGGTTTAGACTGATAAGTAAATGTAGAAGAGATTGTCATATGTGAATTCATTACAGTAATTATTGACATAGTAGTCTCATAAGGAGTAAATAGAAAAATATTTTCTACAGCTTTATTCAATTTTTAGTGCAATAATTCTGATAAAATATGTATATATATTATTTATATATATAAAACTTATAGAAAACATCAAATGATTTTTCATGACTGAGATAATATTATTCAATAGACTTGGCATTTTAAGTGATAAAAATTAATATACTCCATCTTTTTATTAAAAAGGAATAGTAAATAAGCTAAAATTAGCAAAATAAAATGTTTAAGAAACTGGATGATTCATGCTAGTAAATAGGTTCTACTACTAAAAATAATAAAGATAATAAATTAGACAAACATTTATATAGACATTCCCTGGTGGCTCAACTGGTAAAGAATCTGCCTGCAGTGCTGGAGACCCAGGTTCAATCCCTGGGTTGGGGAGATCCCCTGGAGAAGGGAAGGGCTACCCACTCCAGTATTCTGGCTTGGAAAATTCCATGGACTGTATAGTTCATGGGGTTGCAAAGAGTCAGACAGGACTGAGCGATTTTCACTTTCACGTTCACTTACAATTTTAACATGTCATTGATTTTATATGAGTTGTACATTATAAGTTTATTTAATATCTTTTGTTTTATCCATCATAGATTGCATAACATGTAACTAGCACACTGTCTTATTTCAAACAGAAAGAAACAATAGGTGTGATATTATATAGCAACATCACAATATTGATCATCACATAGGAGTGCTGATTGTTTAATCCATTAAGAAAATCAAGATAAAATCCTTAGATAACTTTATTTTTATATTATTATTAAAATGCAGTTTTTCTTGTGGAACAGATTTTATTTTAAAAATTATTAAATGCTTTCTAGCAGTTAAAAAGAAGGCTTTTACTAAAGGAAATATTCTTTGTTGACTCTGCCCATGATTTTCTTTCAACAATAAAGAGCAAAATATTATGATATTCTTTCATGTTGAATTTGAAGTCTATAATGGTGTTTAAATATGTTGTCATTTTGCTCTGTTACTTACAGTGCGACAAATAAGCCGCCTAACAATATCATCTTAGTATATATTGCCTGCTTCACTCAACATTTATGATTGAATTTACTTTAAAATATTTCTTGTTAGACTCCTCAGTTTAGATTTAGGCTTTTTGGTGGATGTTGAGATACAATAACGAACATGACAGGAGAGTTGTTCTGGCAGCAGAGTAGGAAGACAGTCAAATAAGCAATTGTATTAAAATGTGGTCAATATAATGTTAAGATTCACAGTATACATATTACACAGAGGTTTACTGGGCAGATTGAAGATTTGGAAATACTGAGGATATTTAAAATGAAACTTAAACTTGTTTGACTAAACCAAAATTAGATTTGTTATACATTCTCAGCACCAGCTGCTTTTGGAAATCGCTTGGGTAGATTGTAAAAAACACTAATGTATGGATTCCATCGTTAGGGTTTCTGTTTTATCACTATAGGTTAAGAACATAACCATTGTAGTGTTTTCTTGGGATGACCCTAACGCGAATTTTTTTTTTCATTTCATATATGATATTATACATGTTTCAATGCCATTCTCCCAAATTATCCCACCCTCTCCCTCTTCCACAGGATCCAAAAACCTGTTCTTGGTCATAAAGGTGGAACCCAAAACAATAGGACTGGCGTCCTTGTAAGCAAAGGAAAAGACATCAGAAATCTCTCTTTTTCTCTGTGTGCTTGAACATGGAAAAACATACCAGGGAAGCCCAGTGAGAAGGTAGCCATCAGCAAGCTAAGGAGAGAGAACTCTACATAAACTAGCCCTGTCAGCATCTTGATCTTGGATTTCCAGCCTCCAGAATTATGAGAAAATAAATTGCTATTTTTTATGGCATTTAGTTTGTGCAGTTTTGTTATAGCAGCTCAAGTGGGCTATTATAGAATTTTTCTATGTCAAAGAAAGTGGTATGTATAAAATTTCAAATCTGAAAAGCAACTAAAATTTGAAAAAGGGTAAATTTAGAATGGATACCAGAGTCCATCTGATATTAACATTTAGGAGATTGTTATCAGGAAACAGATGATGGTGACTTTGATTTTAACAATGGGAGTGTAAAACATGTTAAGGACTAATGATTAAATTTTTCTGTGTATCTAGTGAAAAGTGAAGTGAAGTCACTCAGTCATGTCTGACTCTTTGTGATCCCATGGACTATATACAGCCCATGGAATTCTCCAGGCCAGAACACTGGAGTGGGTAGCCTTTCACTTTTCCAGGGGATCTTCCCAACCCAGGGATCAAACCCAGGTCTCTCGCATTGCAGACGGATTCTTTACCACCTGAGCCACAAGGGAAGCCACTGTGTCTCTAAGTGCTTCACAAAGTACTTTATGTTCATTGAGATAGGAATCAATTATTCCACATTTAAAATTTTTTCACAATATCTATCAAAATATTTTGTCATAGAGATATTTAATATATATGTGAGCATTAACTGAAGTTTATAAAATTAAACATTAATTATATATCTTACAGAACCTATCATAGTTAAGTGATCTGGAAATTTTCCTGCTTTTATTATAATGTTATAGAACACAAAAAGAAGACCCAAGGCTTTGTTAATATATTGTTAAATAATTAAATTAAAAACCAGTTTTAAAAAGCTTTGTCTGCAATCAACCAGGAATGTATTAACACCTTGTATAATCAGCAAGATGTTTATCATTATCAACACATAATGGATTTTTAAAAATTGATGTATGTTGAAATGATGATAAATGGAAGCTATTCAATATTGAATGGAAAACTGACCATATAAGACACACAAATATAAAATTTTTCTTTTGCATTGCTAAAATAAAAAGACAAGTACCCAATTTTATGCTAAAACTTAATGTTGCCATGTTCCGTTGACCCTGGCAATCTTTACACCAGAAAAACCATGTAGAAGCATATCTAGAATATAAATGGCATTTTATCTCTGAGTGAAAACGATATCATCTCTGTTACTGATGTGTAGACAGTAGTCACCTTCCTGTAAGAAGAATAAATTAATACTTATTAATAAATTTCCTCAAAAATACAAAAATGAACTTTAAGTCCCACATTTCTTATTCTACTCCTTGTGTGATCTTTCAAGGGTCAATTAGCCTTTTGTGATATGTTTTTCTTTTTAATTGTAAGATGCAGAAAAATATACTCATACCTCAGAATCATTATGAGAATGAAATGAAATAATTTGTGTAAATTATGGCACTATAATATAATATTTCAAATAATTCCTTAAACATACACACATGTTTTTGTAAGCAAAACTAATATAAAAGAGGAAAGTAATGTGATTGTAATCTGAGTGATAGAAAAATCATGAGAATACTAAATGTTAAACTTGATAGGAGGTTAGAATTTCAGCAGAGTGATTTTCAGTTCATCTTTTTTTCAGAATTCAGAATTTAACAGTTTGATTCTTCACCACAGTGAGAAGAAATGAGCAAATGAAATCTCAGGGGAAACTCCTCTTTGATTCTCTGCTTTAGATCTTTTCTCTGTGTTTGGGATCTATATTGCATATTCTTTCTTTGATCTCTGCCTGAAAAGGCCACTGACAACAGATATAAACTCTGGTATGAAAAGTCCTAGGTGAACACATGCAAGACAAAAGTTTAAAAGTGAGTGTAAAAAGCATGTTTTGTAGATACAATAGAACTATAATTAATTCAACTAGCACAATTTAAAATAACTGACTACCCAAGTATTAATAATGAGTCTACTTACATACCCATCCTTTCTCTCTCATACATTCGTCTTACAACAGTTTCATAATTATACAAAAATGTTACCTCAGTGTTAGAAGTAGAATGTAAATAAAGAAAAAACCTAATAAAGAACATTAGAAATACCCACATTTTTAAAAGTCTTCAAATATATTGTAGAAAAAGTAAACAATCATTTAAAATGGGTCAAAATTACAAAGATGAATTCCTTAGAAAATAGTGAAAATATCCAATTGATATATGAAAATCTTTGCTGTGCTCAGTTGCTCAGTTGTGTCTGATTTTTTGCGACTCCATGGACTGTACCCATCAGGGATATATGAAAAGAACCTTTATTAAGTTGCTAGTCATGGAAAAGCTTATCAAAAAAGTGAAGAATTATTGTCAATGCATAGATTGTAAAATTAAACAGTGTAGCTATATCTAGTGCCTATTAAAGAAGAGTATATGGGAACTCTAATACATTATTGATGGGAAGAGTAAATTGCTAAAGTCATTTGGAACAATATATGGCAGTATAAAACTTTTATAAAAAATTAAATGTGTTTATTATACATTCAAGTAATATCAATTTGGGGAAATTATTTTGCTGAAATAAAGTCTACTATATATAACTTTCAGGCTTCCCTTGTGGCTCAACTGGTAAAGAACCTGCCTGCAATGTGGAAGACCTGGGTTCGATCCCTGGGTTGGGACATTTCTTTAGAATAAACACTCAAACATGCACACACACACCGTGTTTATTATTGATAAAACAAAAACTAGACTTATTGTATTTAGGAACATTACCTAAACTCATATAACCATATGATAAATTGAAATCAGTAAGATATGAACTAAATCAAATATTTTTAAAAAAGTATTACCACAGACTTCCTCTTTTCAGGTACCCTTTTAGGTCTTGATGATAGAACAATAATTAAAACCATTGAACTAAAAGACTGCACAATTGCTAGTTAATATGAAAGCATGATATCTGATAGACAAAAACATAAAGGGTCTACACCAACTCCCAGGCTCTTCTCCAGTGATGTCTGAGATTTGGTTCTCATGAGAAATACTGGAGCTAGTCAAGACACTGGAGAAATCTCCTTCCATAGTACAATTGTGGAGCAGGGAAGCGGCTGCTACTATAGTAAAAGAATGAACACTCACCCAGATGATTTTATTCCAAGGAGCAAAAAAAGCCTTAAACTGACAGGACAAGGGTAGCAAATTTGTTACACCAAAGGAATAGAAAAGAATGCCAAGGCTGAAGAAAGGGGGAAAAGAAAGTCCTTTATCCCTGGGAAGGGGAAATTAACTTCAGCATGTGATCAGAGGACTCAGTGTGGGGGAAGTGATGAGTTGTGTTAGTCACTCAGTAATGTCCAGCTCTTTGTGACCCCCTGGGCTGTAGCCCACCTGGCTCCTCTGTCCATGGGATTTCCCAGTCAAGAATACTGGAATAGGTTGCCATTCCCTTCACTAGGGGATTGAACCTGGGTTTCCCACATTGTAGGCAGATTCTTTATCATCTGAGTCACCAGAGAAAGGATAAATTCCCTGAGAAAACCCCACAACTGTGACTCAGTGACCTAAGACCTGCCTGAAACTGAGACTGGAACAGGACACCAAAAAAACCTCCACTGCTCCCTCCCCAAGCCCCAGACCAGGTTAGCTCTTCTTGGCTAACAAACAGCAGTCTGCAGAGGAGAGAAGAACAAGTAGAGACACACACACATACCAAAGACTTAAAGCTGAGGATAGAAATGAACATGAAAAAGATTTTCTAGAAAACCAAATCTTATGTTAAGCACACTGTGACACTAGAGGAATTTGAAAGCAATGATGAAGGAAGGCAATGATAATATCCAAAGCCAGTTCCACTTCAGATTAGTAAATTAACTAAAATTAAAATCTTAACACCCTTAGGAGAACAACATGCATGACTACATGAGGAATTTCAACAGAGAGACAGAAAGGATGGAGAAATGAAAAGGTGAAATATAAAAATTATTGTAACAGAAGTGAAGAATGCCTTCAAAAAACTTATCAGTAAGCAACACAGCTGAGGAAATAATCCATGAACATGAACTTAGATTGGTGGAAATTACCCAAACTAAAGCAAACAAAAAAGAATAGAGTATAAGGAAACAACCAAACAACAGAAGAAAACAATCAGGGCAGAGCACCCAAGATCTAGCACACAATATCAAATGGCCTAACATGTATGCAATTGGAATCCCGGAAGATGAAGAGAGATACAAAAGAGTAAAAGATGTTTGAAAACTTGATGAATCAACATTTCCCACAAATAATGAAAGGCTTCAAAAAACCACAGATCCAAGATGTTCAGAGAACAGTAAACAAAACAAATGTTAAAAAAAAAAAGAAAGAAAAGAGTAAATTCACTTTATATTATAATAGGGGAAATTACAAATAAAATAAAAGCAAAACAGACAATTATAGGTAGAGAAAAATAGAGAAAAGGGACACAAAGAACAAATAGAAGAAATAGAAAATTAAAAAGAAAAGATCTTTATCAAATCACAATAATTATATCAAAAATAACTTATCTAAAAATACCAGATTATTTAGACACATTATACCTAAATTATGAAAATCAAATATAAGACAAAAGTTTAAAGGAAGCAAAAGAACATGTCACATACAGAACAATAACAAGAAAATAAGCAGATTTCTCATCAGAAACTATGTAGATTTGAAATAATAATTTGATAGTTGCAAAGGATCAAAAGGATAAAAACAAAACAAAGATAATATATGTCAACCTGGTGTTTCATACCAGCAAAATTATTTTTCAAAATTGCAGGGTATAAAATTTTTGAAAATAAAAAAACTCTCTCACAAACACACACACACACAAAATACTATTAAGCTGAACTGTAAGAAACACTGAATGAAATTCTTCATATAAAAGAATTATGACATCTTTCAAAAACGTGTGTTGGTTGATATAACAAAATAAAGCTCTTTCTTAAAAGTCAAAATTAAATTTGAACTATTTTTCTGTTATTTTTATTTCAGTTATATTAAAAAACATTTGAAAAGGAAAGTGTATCAGTATGTTATTGTTTTAGAGCATGCTTATAAATGATATGGGAAAAATAAAACAAAAGATAGGAAAACATATTTTGGAATTATACAGTTATAAATTTCCTACACTATAAATGAAGCAGTAATTTAAAAATAGGTTGTGATTAAGTAAATATAAATATATATTGAAAGTCCTAGAGCGATCACTAACAAAATTACAAAAGGGGGTAAAATTGTAAGCCAATAGTAGCTGCTGCTGCTGCTAAGTCACTTCAGTCGTGTCCGACTCTGTGCAACCCAATAGATGGTAGCCCACCAGGCTCCACCCGTCCCTGGGATTCTCCAGGCAAAAACACTGGAGTGGGTTTCCATTTCCTTCTCCAATGCATGAAAGTGAAAAGTGAAAGCAAAATCTTTCAGTCATATCAGACTCTTCGTGACACCATGGACCACAACCTACCAGGCTCCTCCATCCATGGGATTCTCCAGGCAAGAGCACTGGGGTGGGTTGCCATTGCCTTCTCCTAAGACAATAGTAGACATAAAATGAAAAAATGAAAAGCTCAAATATTCAGAAAAAAAAAAAAGGTAGAGAAATACAGAAACAGAGTACAAGACAAGGAAAGGAAATATCTCTTGATTTGGTACCTGATTTTCTTATATATTAACATAGTTGTTCTAATTTTCTTCGGATTTATGCTTTCATGATATATATTGCTAACATTTTTATAAGAAAATGAAATTAGTTATGTTTTTGAGAAGCTTAAGATATGAGTCATACCACAAAAACAAAATATACAGTCTTAAAAATTATACAGGACAAAATACACCTCCATGTTGTTATATAGAAATACATAAAGGTATACAAATAGATGATATGGGCATGATGAGAATATATTTAGAAGAATATTTAATGTTACTTATATATGTCAATAATATATAACAGAAAAAAGAAAGATGATAATGTTATGAATAGAAGTATTACAGATATAACTATATTTTTATATATAATTTTAATTTCCAAATAATTCTGAAAACTGCAATTTGAATCATTGACATATCTGGTAGCAAATTAAAGTGTTATAACAAGATATTATAATGATTTTTAATCATATGTATACCTGTATTTCTATCACAAACATGATAAATATTAATATAATTACCTTACAGAAGGCTTTCAAATAAAAATGCATGTATACTATATGCATAAATAAATAAAATAGGCAAAAGAAAATTGAGCCATATATAACAGCCAAAATAATTTCTCATAACATTTTTTAAAATGTACTCATGGAGTAGAGATACTCTAAGTGTAACATTCTTTTTTTAATGATTATCTATATGTGATAGGATCAAGGTGCTTCGTTCTTATTTTTTTTCTATAGAATTTTTTACTAATTTGTTTTATCACTCTTTCTCTTTTTGAAAGATAATATGTCTGAACATAAGGAAGCTATGTCTAAATATCTCTTACAGATAATCATTGATGTAGTTATCTTTTCTCCTATCAAGTATTGGAAAAATAAATTCCATGTATATCATATACAAATTAATGAATTTGCATTATGCTGTAAAGAAAGGCACTTGAATTAGAATTGGTTAACACTTGAACGGAAGTGAAATTTCCTAAAAAAATAAATACATATATACAAAATTCTGTAAAGTCTATACCAGCAGTCATAACTATTTTTTTATTTGCTGGTAATATAGAGGGTGTTTGTCTCCTGACAAAACCAACGTCTAATTGGAACCATTGAGCTAGGGAAAGAGCACAGAACAGGACCGTTCTTATCCTTAGGTATCTCAGTTGAACTGGAAAGAGAAGTACACAGCAGAAGTTTAATCAGTAATATCTACCTAAAGAAACTAAAGACCTATATACAGAAAACTATAAAACACTGATGAAAGAAATCAAAGAGGACACTAATAGATGGAGCAATATACCATGTTCATGGATCGGAAGAATCAATATAGTGAAAATGAGTATACTACCCAAAGCAATTTACAAATTCAATGCAATCCCTATCAAGCTACCAGCCACATTTTTCACAGAACTAGAACAAATAATTTCAAGATTTGTATGGAAATGCAAAAAACCTCGAATAGCTAAAGCAATCTTGAGAAAGAAGAATGGAACTGGAGGAATCAACTTGCCTGACTTCAGGCTCTACTACAAAGTCACAGGCATCAAGACAGTATGGTACTGGCACAAAGACAGACATATAGATCAATGGAACAAAATAGAAAGCCCAGAGATCAATCCACACACATATGGACACCTTATCTTTGACAAAGGAGGCAAGAATATACAATGGAGTAAAGACAATCTCTTTAACAAGTGGTGCTGGGAAAACTGGTCAACCACTTGTAAAAGAATGAAACTAGATCACTTTCTAACACCGCACACAAAAATAAACTCAAAATGGATTAAAGATCTAAATGTAAGATCAGAAACTATAAAACTCCTAGAGGAGAACATAGGCAAAACACTCTCAGACATAAATCACAGCAGGATCCTCTATGATCCACCTCCCAGAATTCTGGAAATAAAAGCAAAAATAAACAAATGGGATCTAATTAAAATTAAAAGCTTCTGCACAACAAAGGAAAATATAAGCAAGGTGAAAAGACAGCCTTCTGAATGGGAGAAAATAATAGCAAATGAAGCAACTGACAAACAACTAATCTCAAAAATATACGAGCAACTTATGCAGCTCAATTCCAGAAAAATAAATGACCCAATAAAAAAAGGGGCCAAAGAACTAAATAGACATTTCTCCAAAGAAGACATATGGATGGCTAACAAACACATGAAAAGATGCTCAACATCACTCATTATTAGAGCAATGCAAATCAAAACCACAATGAGGTACCACTTCACACCAGTCAGAATGGCTGCGATCCAAAAATCTGCAAGCAATAAATGCTGGAGAGGGTGTGGAGAAAAGGGAACCCTCCTACACTCTTGGTGGGAATGCAAACTAGTACAGCCACTATGGAGAACAGTGTGGAGATTCCTTAAAAAATTGCAAATAGAACTACCTTATGACCCAGCAATCCCACCGCTGGGCATACACACTGAGGAAACCAGAATTGAAAGAGACACATGTACCCCAATGTTCATGGCAGCACTGTTTATAATAGCCAGGACATGGAAATGACCTAGATGTCCATCAGCAGATGAATGGATAAGAAAGCTGTGGTACATATACACAATGGAGTATTACTCAGCCATAAAAAAGAATTCATTTGAATCAGTTCTGATGAGATGGATGAAACTGGAGCCAACTATACAGAGTGAAGTAAGCCAGAAAGAAAAACACCAATACAGTATACTAACACATATATATGGAATTTAGGAAGATGGCAATGACGACCCTGTATGCAAGACAGGAAAAAAGACACAAATGTGTATAACGGACTTTTGGACTCAGAGGGAGAGGGAGAGGGTGGGATGATTTGGGAGAATGGCATTCTAACATGTATACTATCATGTAAGAATTGAATCGCCAGTCTATGTCTGACGCAGGGTGCAGCATGCTTGGGGCTGGTGCATGGGGATGACCCAGAGAGATGTTGTGGGGAGGGAGGGGGGAGGGGGGTTCATGTTTGGGAACGCATGTAAGAATTAAAGATTTTAAAAATTAAAAAAAAATAAAAAAAAAACTATATTGTTGAAGTGGAGCTTCCCTTGTAGTTCAGTTGGTAAAGAATCCACCTGCAGTGCAGGAGACCAGAGTGTGATTCTTGGGTGGAGAATATCCCCTGAAGAAGGAAATGGCAACCCACTCCATTATTCTTGTCTGGGAAATCTCATAGCCTGGTGGGCTAGAGTACATGAGGTCACAAGAGTAGGACATGACACAGTGACTAAATGACCACTACCGCCATTCTTTCAGTTCAATTCATTTCAGTCGCTCAGTCATATCTGACTCTTTGCCATCCCATGGATTGCAGCACACCAGGCTTCCCAGTCCATCACCAGCTCCCAGAGCTTGCCCAAACTCATGTCCAATGAGTCAGTGATGCCATCCAACCATCTTGTCCTCTGTCGTCCCCTTTTCCTCCTGCCCCCAATCTGTCCCAGCATCAGAGTCTTTTCCAATGTGTCAGCTCTTTGCATGAGGTGGCCAAAGTACTGCAGTTTCAGCTTTAGCATCATTCCTTCCAAAGTAATCCCAGGGCTGATCTCCTTCAGAATCTACTGGTTGGATCTCCTTGCAGTCCAAGGGACTCTCAAGAGTCTTCTCCAACACCACAGTTCAAAAGCATCAATTCTTTGGTGCTCAGGTTTCTTCACAGTCCAACTCTCACACCTATACATGACCACTGGAAAAACCATAGCCTTGACTAGATGGACCTTAGTCGGCAAAGTAATGTCTCTGCTTTTGCATGGGCCATCTAGGTTGGTCATAACTTTTCTTCCAAGGAGGAAGGGTCTTGTAATTTCATGGCTTCAGTCACCATCTGCAGTGATTCGGGAGCCCCCCAAAATAAAGTGTGGCACTGTTTCCACTGTTTCCCCATCTATTTGCCATGAAGTGATGGGACCAGATGCCATGATCTTCGTTTTCTGAATGTTGAGCTTTAAGCCAACTTTTTCACTCTCCTCTTTCACTTTCATCAAGAGGCTCTTTAGTTCCTCTTCACTTTCTGCCATAACGGTGGTGTCATCTGCATATCTGTGGTGACTGATATTTCTCCCGGCAATCTTGATTCCAGCTTGTGCTTCTTGCAGCCCAGCGTTTCTCATGATGTACTCTGCATATAAGTTAAATAAGCAGGGTGACAATATACAGCCCTGACGTACCCCTTTTCCTATTTGGAACCAGTATGTTGTTCCATGTCCAGTTCTTTAAACACATGTAAAGGAAAGGAAAATGTTTATGACATCTCGTTGATTTATGTACTCAATTTCAATATTTTGCACTTACATACATTGAGCATCAATTACTGTGAAATATATAAAAAACAAATTAGAAAAAGCCCAAATTCCAACAGGAATTGTTAAAAGCCTTGAACAATTGTTTCATAAAACAGGAACCACATATGTTCAAAAAGCATATGAGCAGATATTTAGTTTTAATAGTAATAGACACATGTGCATTTAAATTAGGAGTATATGTACAATGCATTGATATGAAGAGTTGTATTGTTCTCAATGGCATATAGGTAAAAAGCTTGTCTATAAGAGAGGGAAAGAAGTTAATGGTGGTATATACATATTGATGGATGTCCAAATATGGTTGGCCCTTGAATAACATGTTTAGGAATACACAAGCCATTTTAAATGCAGATTTTTCAATAGTACTTAAATACTATAATATTGCACTGTCTGCAGTTGGTTGAAATAAGGAGTTCATATAAACAGAAAATACCCAATAGAAGGCATTTCAACAAATCTTTAATAAAGAATGACAGAGTAATTTACCATTAACTATTGCTATCTAATCTTACAGAACATGGAGCTGCATTCCTATACTTTTGTTGTGTTTCCTACTACCAAAATAATCTAAAGTACTCAAAGGATGTGTGCTCTGTGTCAAGTGAAATGATTGGGTATAAGTGTCAGGTAAATCACATGAAACCAAATCAACTCTGAACCAGCTCTTGTTGGCCTTCTTATTTGGTTTTTCTTAATGTCCTGGCATATGCAGTTGTTTTGACAATTGCCAATTTCACTTGCCTACTCTGTTTTTTTTTTTTTTCCTTCCTCTCCTAAGACACAAGCTTGCAGAGAACTGTCTCAGCATAGGTATCAACAAGTGAATGAAAAATTACCCATGCGGCACTGTTGGGACTTTATTGACTTAATACTGTATGCATATTTCTTCCATCTGAACATAATACAAGAGAAAAGTAGATAATATATGGTATATTAGTGTCATGCGAGCATCAGAGAAAAATCCTGAAAAGGCATAAAATCTTTTGCAAATTATGCTAGAAGCTTGCATAAAGATGACTAGCTTCTACAGAAGTCTACCACCTATCCCCTGAACAAAGAGTCTGGGACTATAGAGTGCATTTTTAAATTAATTTATCTTCTAAATGCACAAAAGATGAGCCAGAACAGGAAGAATCAGACTGTAGTCTGACTTTGTGAGGCATGTACTGCTTAGTCAGATTATTATTTTATTCCTGAAGCTCAGGAGGAAGTGGGAAGAAAAAAGCACTAGCAAGTGGGCGTGTTAAATAAAATAAGAAACAAGGCATGCTTGTTCTTCTACTTCTGCTCTGCTTCTGTTCATGCCTCAGTATAAAAATAGTTAATGGTAGGTTCTTTCCAATAAAAATAGAAAATGTTTCTACCGTGCAGAGAATGGTGAAAGGGACTGAAAGATTTTCCTATAATAAGCTCCAGACTGAAAAGAGAAAGCTCAATTGGAAATTCTGTTCTTTTTATCATAAACCTATGAGGAAAAGAAATGTGGTATTCTGCTTCATAATCATATAATCATCTGTTTTAAGAATCTGGGTGTTAAGAATGCTTAATTTGAATAGGCTGTGGCTCCGAGAGTTCAAGGAAGACTGGGATAAGCTGACCTGCTGGTAGTGCCATTGGTGTCCGAAGTCTTTCGGTTGACTGGTTTGGAGGTTTAGAGATATAGATAGCTTATGACACATGAGTTTGCTTTCACAAAGTGCTAAGGATATATTTTCAGCAGAGCATACTAGGAGCCATTGAGTTGGCAGTTATTCAATGAAAATAATTTCTTCACTGTGTCCAGATTCTTATCGGAAACTAGAGGATGCAATACTGCCAGATTGTGGGAAGCATTTTATTAGGGATCATCAAAAGAGCTGTTTCCAAATTGTTGCTATTGTTGTTGTTTAGTCCCTAAATAATGTCCAACTGTTGTGTCAACCCATGGACTATAGCCTGCTAGGTTCCTCTGGCCATGGGATTTTTCAGACAAGAATACTTTAGTGGGTTGCCATTTCTTTCTCCAGGGGAACTTCCTGACCCAGGGATTGAACCTGCATCTCTTGCATTGGAGGTGCCTTCTTTATTTCTAAGCCACCAGGGAAGCCCCAATTTCCAAATGTATCACCCTAAGAAACATCAGACTACTTGATATGTTCACAAAAGTGTATTTATAAGCCAAGCTTCCTGACCTAATATTCAGGTTTGGTGCAAAGTTTCTTTCCTGGAGCTATGTTATACTCTGTATCCTGTATATACAGGATCTAATACATGAGCAATAAGATTGCATCTAGGTAATCTTGCGGTGCCTACAGAATGGTTGCCAGTTCAAATTCTATGACAGGGCAGGAAACAGTAGGTAGATCTCAACAGAATCAGCCACAAGCCCTACTATTTAGCCTAGAAATGTTCTTATTTGGTTGTGGTTGAATGGCTTGTTGTTCATTCCTTCCGTCATGTCCAACTCTGTGATCCCATGGTCTGCAGCACGCCAGGTCTCCCTGTCCCTCACCATCTCATAGAGTTTGCTCAAACCTATGTCCAGTGAATCAAAGATTCCATCCAACCATCTCATCCTCTGTCATCCAATTCTCCTGCCTTCAATCCTTCCCAGCATCAAGGTTTTTTCAATGAGTTGGACATCAGGTGGCCAAAGTATTGGAGCTTCAGCTTCAGCATCAGTCCTTCCAAGGAATAATCAAGGTTGAATTTCTATAGTATTGACTGGTTTGATATCCTTGCTGCCCAACAGACTCTCAATTCTAGTATCACCCGAAAAAATGTTTGGCACAAAATAATTAATAATTGTGTTTAAGTACTCATGCACAGATACTTCTTAAATGTCTCTATGCCTGGAAACAGCCTGTAGCTTATCAAAGTGTTATGGATTCTTATATCCTTCAAGTCAGGGATATAATGTACTGTTCAATAGCATTGACTTCACTGTGCTAAAACATATTCTCAGTTTTGTTTTTTGTGTGTGTGTTTTTTTTTTTTTAATTCTCAGTTTTTGTTTGTTTGTTTTGATTGTGTTCTCTGCCTCAGGACACTGAGCCCTGAGGAATTATCACATGGCCTCCCTTAAATGAATAATTTTGTTTGATCAATGATGATGCTTAGGTGATTAAAGGACAGGGAAGGAATTAGACCAGGATATTACTTCACTTCTCTCTTTTGTGTTTATTTGCAACAGTGACTGGATTCCTCATTGACTTCTGCTTTCTCTATTGGACCCTACTGGTTTACCAGTGAGTCTTTGCAGGGAAAGAATATTGAAAAAAGAGAAAACCATGAACATATTACTTCAACTCCTTATCTTTAGTGTTATGTGATCCAGTGCTTTAAAGAGTTGAGGGGTGTTGTGTCATCGCATCATTAATTAAAATAGCATGAACTCAGCCCTCAAAGTCACAAGTTATTTGCAAGCAAGCATCATTGAAATTCCCATAGTACTTACTTCTGATTCAGCAAAGCTTTAAAAAAAATGCCTAAGGGCCTGTGAGGAGTTCCAAAAGATTAGTTAATGAATATTAAAATATGTGGATTTCAATTTTGGATGGTAGGAGCAAAAGTGAATTTTTAGTGGATTAAAGCTGAAGTGACTCAGGAGGTCATTCTGTACTCTGGTTATCCACTGTGGTGCAACAACTGAAAATCAATAATTGTTTTATTACGTATCATGATTTTATGGGTCAGAAATTTGGGAAGGGCTATGCTGGCTGGATCATCTGTTCTGTATGGTGCCAATGAAGGGCATCTGACAGTACTCATTGGTGAATGTCTGATCTGGAATGTTCAAGATGGCTTCATTTGTATACCAATTGACTTGGCAAGAATAACAGGAAGGATACACTTACCTGAGGTGGTCAGTTGGAAGATCTATTCATGACTCTTGCAACATAGTGGCTGAAAAAGATTGGAGTTTTAATATGATGGCTAAGGGCTTCAAAGTGTATATTCTCAATGAGTGAAACAAAAGTTAGTTAGCCTTGTAGAATCTATCCTCACAAGTCACATAATGTTACTTTTTCTGTATTCCACTAGACACATCATTCACAAATCTTCCTAGGTTCAAAGAAGGGACCATAAATCTCCCAATACTGAGAGGAGTTTCAAAGCATCTGAACACATATCTTAAAAGTCACTGCCCTATAAAAAATGGTAGTAGGAAGTCTATCCTTTTGGCAGAAGTTTGAACAATACATCTTATTTTCCACATTTCTTTGAAAGAAAGATGTTATTGACTCATAGTGGCTAATTGCTTCAATGGAATAACTTGAGGAAATCACATTATATTCTTCCTACCATGAAACAAGTAGCATTTTTTTTCTTTATTGAGATAGACATATGTCCAGGTATGGACTTTGCTTTCTTTGTTCAAAGTGTTTCTATAAGCACCATTTCTTATCTAACAACATCAACATCACACTATCTTTCACAACACAGTTTTCCAACTTTATGACAATGAAGTAAAGAAGTGAAGTCACTCAGTTGTGTCCAACTCTTTGCAACCCTATGGACTGTAGCCTGCCAGGCCCCTCCATACATTGGGTTTTCCAGGCAAGAATACTGGAGTGGGTTGCATTTCCTTCTCCAGGGGATCTTCCTGGCCCAGGGATTGAACCAGGGTCTCCTGCATTACAAGCCGACTCCTTAATGTCTGAGCCACTAGGGAAGTCATAGTTAGAAAAGTGGGACCGTGAGATTATGCTTATGGATCTTGATATGTTTTCCCTGATTCCAAAGTGTCCAGACCAAAAGAAACGTGGACAGTCTTACTAAGGACTCAGCTCCAATGTTAGCAAAGAGAAAAGCAGCCTCCCTCTAGGAGATAATGTCCTAATATAAGACATACACTGCATGTCATTCCACAAGATATGAGCCTTGGTTTAAACCAATGGATATCTCTCCAAGAGCCAAGATATAAAGGCCAAGAACCTGTTATAAAAGGGTGAGTGTGGCTTTCCTCACCATTAGACCTAATAACTCATCAGTGATTGAGCCTCTGTGATTTTGGTGGTTCTAAGGCCCAAGGAGTAAGTAATGTTACCAGTAACAGTCATAATTGTAATGTATTAGAAACTGAGGCAACTCCATTTAGGTTGGGCTTCCCTGGTTACTCAGCAGGTAAAGAATCTGTCTGCAATGCAGAAGACCTGGATTCTGTCTGGAAGATCCCCTGGAGGCTACCTATGCCTCTAAACCAAAAGACAGAGAATGAGATTGTACTCTCTAAGGTCATTGATTGTGACAGATTCTTGGCCCTTATATCTTGGCTCTCGAAGTGAGGGAAAGTATATCAACGTCCATCAGCATAATCCCACTGCCCTGCGGATTAGGTTATAGTAACATATCAATGCTAACTTTCTTATACTGATGCTTGTATTGTGGTTACATAGGATAATATCCTTGTTTATGGAAAATATAAACTAAAGTATTTTGGGCTGGTGATCTCTTCTTAAGTGTCTCAGGAGAAAAAGGACTTTGTACTGTATTACCTTTTCCCTAAGTTAATGATTGCTTCATGTTTAAATAAGGATTTTAAATACTTTAAAAAGCCAAAAGATATAAAAAATGATTAATTAATTTGGTAGAAATTCTATGGTATGATTTCTTTACACTGGCTTCATTTCAAAGTGATGCAGAATAGAATGACTTTCACCTGTGTAAGGAGACAAACTTTTGGATAATTTTCCTCAGATGTTTGGGAGGAAATAGGAACTGGGATAGGGGAATTTGTAGTAATCTATAAAGAAGGACAAATTCCAGAGTTTGTTTTATTCAGTTAAGCAACATAAAATCTGGTTTCACCATCCTATACTTTCTACTACTTGTAATTCCCCAAATCTTTCAGTATTTTCTCTTTGTAATCTTTTATGCATATCTGAAATAAACTAGTATAATGAATTTATACACAGTGTTATTTTAAGGAGATGCTCTATGTGTTTGAAACATTTAAAAAGTGACTTTTAAATACAAGTTATGAACAATGGTTCATAAATTAAAGTTATTATAATTAAGATTAATATTTTATATTTATATTTTCACATAGTGAGAATAATAGTACTTAACATTTTGACATCTGATTGTATTATTATCTCATAGTGGTTCAATTTGTAATTTTTTCAATATAATTAAGGGTAATTTTATTTTTGAAAAGCAATTTTCACTTGAAAATGGAAGTGAAGAGAAAAATATGACAATATGAAGAAGTTTGCTTAACACTCTGTCACTAAAGCAAGCATTTATCCTTTATGCTGTAATATATATTTGTATAATTTTGTCTTAAAGAGCATTTGATAACCTAAATATAAAGCAAAACCAGTGATTAATTGCTTCCATTGTATTTAAAATAGGATTTCAAACAATCTTTCCAGAAAAGAGTAAAGAGCAGGAAAATATATCAATTAAAAGAATTGGATATGTGATACATACATGTAAATGGAGTAAGAAAAAAATAACCATCAATTTTGTTCCTGAAAAAGCTTTGAGTTTCAGCTCTGACTTCCTATCCCTACTATTGGCATGACTTGGATAAAGATGATCGTGATCTCAGCTAAGCCTTTCAGCATTCTAAACTGGGTCATCAACTGCATAAGATACAGGATGCTGTCTCCATATGATCATATGTAAATTTGCTAATAAAAGCATTGCTGAAGTTACTTATGGAGGTTCCCCCCAAAATGAAGCTTCTAGGAGAATTGAATTAAAGTGCTAGTAGAGTGGTTCTCAATACTCACTGTAACTCTAAATTGTAGAACAATGCTTTTAAATACCAGCGTTTGGGGGCCACTTTCACAGATTCAGTTTCATGTGGTCCAAAATAAGACCTACCTAATAATTATAAGAGAAGACTCTACACATGGACATCAACAGATGGTCAACACCAAAATTAGATTTATTATATTCTTTGCAGCCAAAGATGAAGAAGCTCTTTACAGTCAACAGAAACAAGACCAGGAGCTGACTGTGGCTCAGGTCATGAACTCCTTATTAATAAATTCAGACTTAAAACTAAAGGAAGTAGGGAAAACTGCTAGACCATTCAGGTGTGACCTAAATCAAATCCATTATGATTATACAGTGGAAGTGAGAAATAGATTTAAGGGCCTAGATCTGATAGATAGAGTGCCTGATGAACTATGGAATGAGGTCTGTGACATTGTACAGGAGACAGGGATCAAGACCATCCCCATGGAAAAGAAATGCAAAAAAGCAAAATGACTGTCTGGGGAGGCCTTACAAATAGCTGTGAAAAGAAGAGAAGTGAAAAGCAAAGGAGAAAAGGAAAGATATAGGCATCTGAATGCAGAGTTCCAAAGAATAGCAAGAAGAGATAAGAAAGTCTTCTTCAGCCATCAATGCAAAGAAATAGAGGAAAACAACAGAATGGGAAAGACTAGAGATCTCTTCAAGAAAATTAGAGATACCAAGGGAACATTTCATGCAAAGATGGGCTCGATAAAGGACAGAAATGGTATGGACCTAACAGAAGCAGAAGATATCAAGAAAAGGTGGCAAGAATACATGGAAGAACTGTACAAAGAGATCTTCACGACCCAGATAATCATGATGGTGTGATCACTCATCTAGAGCCAGACATCCTGGAATGTGAAGTCAAGTGGGCCTTAGAAAGCATCACTATGAACAAAGCTAGTGGAAGTGATGGAATTCCAGGAGAGCTGTTTCAAATCCTGAAAGATGATGCTGTGAAAGTGCTGCACTCTATATGCCAGCAAATTTGCAAAACTCAGCAGTGGCCACAGGACTGGAAAGGGTCAGTTTTCATTCCAATTCCAAAGAAAGGCAATGCCAAAGAATGCTCAAACTACTGCACAATTGCACTCATCTCATGCTAGTAAAGTAATGCTCAAAATTCTCCAAACCAGACTTCAGCAATACGTGAACCATGAACTTCCTGATGTTCAAGCTGGTTTTAGAAAAGGCAGAGGAACCAGAGATCAAATTGCCAACATCTGCTGGATCATGGAAAAAGCAAGAGAGTTCCAGAAAAACATCTATTTCTGCTTTATTGGTTATGACAAAGCCTTTGACTGTGTGGATCACAATAAACTGTGGAAAATTCTGAGAGAGATGGGAATACCAGACCACCTGACCTGTCTCTTGAGAAATCTGCATGCAGGCCAGGAAGCAACAGTTAGACCTGGACATCGAACAACAGACTGGTTCCAAATAGGAAAAGGAGTACGTCAAGGCTGTATATTGTCACCCTGCTTATCTAACTTCTATGCAGAGTACATCATGAGAAACGCTGGACTGGAAGAAACCCGAGCTGGAATCAAGATTGCCAGGAGAAATATCAATAACCTCAGATATGCAGATGACACCACCCTTATGGCAGAAGGTGAAGAGGAACTCAAAAGCCTCTTGATGAAAGTGAAAGAGGAGAGTGAAAAAGTTGGCTTAAAGCTCAACATTCAGAAAATGAAGATCATGGCATCTGGTCCCATCCTTTCCTGGGAAATAGAATGGGAAACAGTGGAAACAGTGTCAGACTTTATTTTTTGGGGCTCCAAAATCACGGCAGGTGGTGACTGTAGCCATAAAATTACAAGTCCCTTACTCCTTGGAAGGAAAGCTATGACCAACCTAGATAGCATATTCAAAAGCAGAGACATTACTTTGCCGACTAAGGTCCGTCTAGTCAAGGCTATGGTTTTTCCAGTAGTCATGTATGGATGTGAGAGTTGGACTGTGAAGAAAGCTGAGCGCCGAATAATTGATGCTTTTGAACTGTGGTGTTGGAGAAGATTCTTGAGAGTCCCTTGGACTGCAAGGAGATCCAACCAGTCCATTCTGAAGGAGATCAACCCTAGGATTTCTTTGGAAGGAATGATGCCAAATCTGCAACTCCAGTACTTTGGCCACATCATACAAAGAGTTGACTCATTGGAAAAGACTTTGATGCTGAGAGGGATTGTGGGCAGGAGGAGAAGGGGACGACCGAGGATGAGATGGCTGGATGGTATCACTGACTCGATGGACATGAGTTTGAGTGAACTCCGGGAGTTGGTGATGGACAGGGAGGCCCGGGGTGCTGCGATTCATGGGGTCACAGAGTCAGACACGACTGAGTGGCTGAACTGAACTAAAGAATTATAATTTTTTTAAGACACTTCCAGATAATGCTTAAATTAACAGATTTGCCCAATAGTAATCTAGAGAAGCAGCAGTCTTTCATTAAAGGCCTTCAGAGAAAGGTAGAGTTCAGTGGGTTTTAGAATATTTTGTTGAAATTTGGTTTCACAAGTCGGATTTGGAGCATTATATAAAATGGAAGATTTGGAAAGGGAGAAGTAAGTAGACACTACATCAATTCAGTCAAAGCATTCATTTAATTGTGTGTGTATTTTTCTTCCTTCAAAATAGTTCTATTAAATATCTTTTTTTTTTTTTAGTTTTTTATTTTTTAAATTTTAAAATCTTTAATTCTTACATGCATTCCCAAACATGAACCCCCCTCCCACCAACCTCCCCAAAACATCTTTCTGGGTCATCCCCATGCATCAGCCCCAAGCATGCTGTATCCTGCATCAGACATAGACTGGCGATTCAATTCACATGATAGTATACATGTTAGAATGTCATTCTCCCAAATCATCCCACCCTCTCCCTCTCCCTCTGAGTCCAAAAGTCCGTTATACACATCTGTGTCTCTTTCCCTGTCTTGCATACAGGGTCGTCATTGCCATAAACACTAATTTAATTCTACATAAAGAGAATCCCAGAGATATGAAATATTTTGCAGAACAGGTTCTGCTGGGTTAGTCATGCAGTTTTTCTTTTACACTTTTTTTCTTTCAATCAATTTATTTGTAATTATGTCAATTGTTGATTTTTTTTAAAATTACATGTTACTAAATCCAAAATAATTAAATATATAAGGAATAGTTATTTTAGAATTCTCTGAAAATCAAAGTACAGGTATCTCCTGTTTTTTGAGCATTCTCTTTATACCACTTCACTTTTATGAAAGACCTACATTACTACCTATTTTTCTTAACCTAAAGAAATCCAAGAGGATTTTTGATTTTACAGGAAAGAAAAAAGACAAAAAGCAAAAATAGTGTTCAACATCTGTTTTGTAGCAGGCCACTATGATAGAGGAAGCCAGCACTTGGAGGGACAGTGACAATGCCAAGCTCCTTTCCCAGGAACTACATTTACTATCATAGCATCAAGCCACCATAATTTTGAAATATGTAATCATGTGTGCTTTACCTCAGTTTATTTTGTGTATGCATTAGTAAAATGTGTCCTAAGGTAATCACATCTTCACTTTAGGCCATTTTGCCTCAAGAAAGTTTTCACAGGACTGCTGTAAATGGCAACCCACTCCAGAATTCTTGCCTGGAGAATCCCAGGGACAGAGGAGCCTGGTGAGCTGCCATCTATGGGGTCACACAGAGTCGGACACGACTGAAGCAACTTAGCAGCACCAGCAGCAGCTCTACTTTCAGTTAGTGAGGGAACCCTATATTTGAAAAATGCAGCTTGTAAGACAATTATTAATTAAATATAATCTCCACCTAGTGTCAACTTGCTGAAACAACAGTCATATGATGCATTGATTTTACAAATACTGCAATCACATGAAGTTATCTTTAAAACAGTTTAGTCCATCCTCAAAATGTAGATGACGTTACAAAAGTAGATGCTTTATTTCTCCAGTCACATAGGTATATGGAACTAGAACCATACGCATAGATAAGTAAAAAATATATTAATATTTGCTAATGGGAAAAAAAAATGAGCTTCACAGGTGGCACTAGTGGTAAAGAATCTGCCTGCCATTGCAGGAGACACAGGGATAGTGGCTTTGCTCTTTCTGTCTTAAAGATGCCCTGGAGTAGGAAATGGCACCCGACTTAAAGACACGACATCCTAATCCAATATTCTTGCCTGGAAAATTCCATGGGCTTAGGATCCTGGCAGGCGACGGTCTATGGGACTGCAAAGAGTCAGATACAACTGAGAACAGTAGAAAAATAGCATGGTCCATATTATTTATTAACCCCAGAACGTTCATGAATCATCAACCCACAAAATAATTTACTGTAACATAGTCACTAAGTTTATCTGAGGGTAGCCTGTTCAATAAATTGAACGATCAGGAAAGAGAGACTTATCCAACTTTTCACTACATTATGCACTGATTTTTAAACAATATTCTCAAGGCATGCTCCATATGCAGAATACAAAATAATACAAAAATAATTATTCAAATATAAATATGATTAGTGACTGTATGAGTAATTTAAACTTATATATTAAAAGTAATATAATTGAGATACTGTTGTAAAAAAAACAATAAGCATGGATAAACACAGCGTGTTACATATATGTGGGTGGTATAGATTGATAAAATCTTGACCTGAAACCTTTCTCCTGTAGTGAGTTATTTGATGCTCAGCAGAATCCCAGGGACGGGGGGGCCTGGTGGGCTGCGGTCTCTGGGGTTGCACAGAGTCAGACACGACTGAAGCGACTTAACAGCAGCAGCAGCAGCAGCAGCAGCAGCCATTGGAGATAAAACAATGTTGCATTTGAAGACTGGAAAATTTTCCACCTATTGCTAAAGCTGAAACTCCAGTACTTTGGCCACCTCATGCGAAGAGTTGACTCATTGGAAAAGACTCTGATGCTGGGAGGGATTGGGGGCAGGAGGAGAAGGAGACGACAGAGGATGAGATGGCTGGATGGCATTACTGGCTGGATGGCATCACTGGCTGGATGGACGTGAGTCTGAGTGAACTCCGGGAGTTGGTGATGGACAGGGAGGCCTGGCGTGCTGGGATTCATGGGGTCGCAAAGAGTCAGACACGACTGAGCTACTGAACTGATGCAAAATGTGAATTTGAAATAGAGCAAAGTATTCTAGTTAATAATACAAATTTTACAGCCAGATATCTAGATGGGCATCCTGGATCAGCAACTTACTCATTACAATACTTAAATACTCTATTTTACTTCCTAGTCTTTAATTATGTTTTCATCTTTAAATTAGGCATAATAATATCTACCTAAGAGGTCAGGGAGGGTTAAACAAATGAGTTACTCTGTGTAAAGGGACACAAAACAATGTCTGGAAAATAGCAGTTTCTTGATATTTTATTAATTTTATTGCAGAAAAATACATTTTAAAAGTATAAAACACATTAGGTGTAGAATTTAGCAAATAGTAGCAGAGTGTTAACATTTAACATTACCCAAGTTAAGAAATATATTGATGCCAACAACACTGAAGACTCTCTTTTCTCCTTTCCAAAATCAACATTTGTCTTCCTTTTCCCCAAAAAACTGTCCTCTGACTTCTAATACTGTAGATGTTGTGCATCTTTTTGTAAATATACATATGGAAACATGTATTCAGTATGCTTTCCATAGCAGCTAATTTCTTTTTGCCTTAATATGTTTTTGAGAAGCATGTGATTTTCTATAATTTAATTTCCTATTTTTACTTTTGTATGATATTACTTCACATGAATATAATACATTTACTGTAAAAATACAAATGAAATATTCTATTTTACTCTGTTAGTGATGTTTATTCATGAGCAGAATAAAATTTTCTTTTATTTTAGGTAGTCTTATTTACCATTTTTTTCTTTATATTTGCTGCCTTTTTGTCTCACTTAAGTCATCTTTCCCTACTTTGGATTATGAAATTATTTCCCTGAATTATTTTCTTGAAAATGTTTGCTTAATTTCATATTCATATCTATAGTTCACTTAAAAAATAATTTTATTTTTTAGACAGGAGATAATTTTTATAATTTCTTCATAGGTACATAAATACCCAATTGATAGAACATCATTCTTTGAAAAGATCGTCCTTTCCAGGTTGGTCTACAATGTCACGTGTGGTATAAACCAAATGTTCACATATGGATCAATCTATTTCTGGACTTTTCTCCCTAGTGCATATGTTTATTTGTCTCTTCTTGCACCAAAACCTCATGATATTATTTGCTGTAACTTCATAGCATATATTGCAATTTGGTGAAGGAAGCTCTCTGACTTTGTTGGATTTCAGTATTGTCTTAGATGATCATATTCCTTTACATTGCTATATATATTGTGAATTCACCAACTCTATTTCTATAAAAATAATCTGGGATGTATTTTGGACTTTTAAAATTTTTATATTTATCTGGAGAACATTTTTTATCATTGTAATATTAAGTTCTGACTCATACACTTTATAAATCATCTAATTGTTTTTTTAGTGTCTCATAACATTTCAAAGTTTTCTTTGTAAAGAGCTTGTACACTTTTAGATTTTTTTGCAGGTCTTTTTTTATTTTATTCAGAAATAATTGACATATATCACTGTATATGTTAAGGTATACAGAAGGGTGATTTGGTTTGCATGTACTGTGAATTGATTACCATATTAAGTTCAGTTAACATGCACATACACCAATAGATACAATAAGAAAGAAAAGGAAAACAAATTATTATCATAGAAGTCTTAGGATTTACTCCCTTAAAAAATCCTATATTTTATCTCATAGCAATATTAGCTATAGTCATCATGTTATAATTACACTGATGACTCAGACAGTAAAGAATATGCCTGCAATGCGGGAGACCTGTGTTCAATCCCTGGGTAGGGAGGATCTCCTGGAGAAGGAACCAGCTACCCACTCCAGTGTTCTTGCCTGGAGAATTCCATGGATAGAAGCACCTGGTGGGCTACAGTCGATGGAGTCACAAAGAGTCAGACATGACTGAGCAACTAAGGACAGTGACTTCTAAATGAAGACTATACATTTTGACAATCTTTCTCCAATCTCCTCTCCCTTCATCTTCAGCCTTTGATAACAAGTTTGTTCTTTTTTAATTCTGTATAAGAGTGAGCTTATACAGTATTGTCTTGCATTGTCTAACCTACGTTACTTTGCATGATGCCTTTAATATTTCACCTATTTTTGTGGCTAAACAATAGTCCATTGTGCATGTGAATACAGATTTATATATACATGCATATGTATGTTCAGTTCAGTGCACTCGCTCAGTCGTGTCCGACTCTTTGCAACCCCATTAACTGCAGCATACCAGGCTTCCCTGTCTATCAGCAACTCCCGGAGCCTGCTGAAACTCACGTCCATTGAGTCAGTGATACCATCCAACCATCTTACCTTCCATCATCCTCTTCTCCTTCTGCCTTCAATCTTTCCCAGCATCAGGGTCTTTTCAAATGAGTCAGTTCTTCCCATCAGGTGGCCAAAGCACTGGAATTTCAGCTTCAGCATCAGTCCTTGCAATAAATATTTCCTTTAGGATTGACTGCTTCGATTTCCTTGCAGTCCAAGGGACTCTCGAGAGTCTTCTCCAAGACCACATTTCAAAAGCATCAATTCTTCGATGCTCAGCTTGCTCTATAGCCCAACTCACACATCCATACATGATTACTAGAAAAACCATAGCTTTGATGAGACAGACCTTGGTCAGCAAAATAATATCTCTGCTTTTTAATATGTTGTCTAGATTGGTCAAGCTTTTCTTCCAAGGAGCAAGCATCTTTTAACTTCATGGCTGCAGTCACCATCTGCAGTGATTTTGGAGCTCCAAAGATAAAGTCTGTCACTGTTTCCAATTTTTCCCCATCTATTTGCCATGAAGTGATGGGACCAGATGCAACGATCTTAGTTTTTTTAATGTTGGGTTTTAAGCCAACTTTTTCACTCTTCTCTTTCACTTTCATCAAGAGGAATTTTAGTTTTTCTTCACTTTCTGCCATAAGGTTGGTATCATCTGCATATCTGAGGTTATTGCTATTTCTCTCATTAGTCTTATTTCCAGCTGGTACTTCATCCAGAACAGCATTTCACATGATGTACTTTGCATATAAGTTAAATAAGCAGGATGACAATATACAGCCTTGACATACTCCTTCCCCCTTTTGGAACCAGTCTGTAGTTCCATGTCTAGTTCTAACTGTTGCATCTTGACCTGCATACAAATTTCTCAGGAGGCAGGGAAAGTGGTCTGATACTCCCATTTCTTGAAGAATTTCCCATAGTTTATTATGATCCACACAGTCAAAGTCTTTGGCATAGTCAATAAAGCAGAAGTATATGTTTTTTCTGGAACTCTCAGCTTTTTTCAATGATCCAACAGATGTTGGCAGTTTGATCTCTGGTTCCTCTGCCTTGTCTAAAACCAGCTTGAACATCTGGAGGTTCACGGTTCAGGTACTGTTGAAGCCTGGCTTGGAGAATTTTGAGCATTACTTTGCTAGCATGTGACATGAGTGCTAATGTGTGGTAGTTTGAACATTCTTTGGCATTGCCTTTCTTTTGGATTGGAAGGAAAACTGTTTTTTCCTTCCTGTGGCCACTGCTGAGTTTTCCAAATTTGCTGGTATATTGAGTGCAGCACTTTCACAGCATCATCTTTTAAGATTTGAAATAGCTCAACTGGATTTCCATCACCTCCACTAGCGATAGCGATGCTTCCTAAGGCCTACTTGACTTCACATTCCAGGATGTCTGGCTCTAGGTGAGTGATCACACCATTGTGGTTATCTGGGTCATGAAAATATTTTTTGTATAATTCTTCTGTTTATTCTTGCCACCTCTTCTTAATATCTGCAGCTTCTATTAGGTCCATGCCATTTCTGTCCTTTATTGTGCACATCTTTGCATGAAATGCTCCGTTGGTGTCTCTGATTTTCTTGAAGAGATCTCTTGTCTTTCCCATTTTATTCTTTTCCTCTATTTCTTTGCATTGATCACTGAGGAAGGCTTTCTTATCTCCCTTGCTATTCTTTGGAACTCTGCATTCAAATGGGTATATCTTTCCTTTTCTCCTTTGTCTTTAGCTTCTCTTTTCTCAGCTAGTTGTATGGTCTCCTCAGACAAATATTTTGACTTTTTGCATTTATTTTTCTTGGGGATTGCCTTGATCACTTCCTCCTACACAATGTCATGAACCTTTCTCCATAGTTATTCAGGCACTCTGTCTATCAGATCTAATCCCTTGAATCCATTTATGACTTCTACTATATAATCATAAGGGATTTGATTTAGGTCATACCTGAATAGTATGGTATTTTTCCCTAATTTCTTCAATTTAAGTCTGAATTTTGCAATGAGCTCATGATCTGAGCCACAGTCAGCTCCCAGCCTTGTTTTTACTGTCTGTGCAGAGCTTCTTCATCTTTGACTGCAAAGAATATAATCTCCAGATCAGAATACTGAAGCAGTTAACCTTTCCCTTCTCCAGGGTATCTTCCCAGTCCAGGGATCAAACCCAGGTCTCCCGCATTGCAGGCCAATTCTTTACCAGCTGAGCCACAAGGGAAGCCTGCATATGTATGTATAACTTCTTTATCCATCATCTTTTGATGGACTCTCAGACTCAGGTTGTTACCATATCTTAGACAGTGTCACTATTGCAGATATGAACATGGGATTGTTTCCTTTCAATACATTCCCAGGAATAGAACTGCTGCATCACACTGTAGTTCTGTTTTTAATTTCTTGAGAATCTTCCTTGTTTTTCACATAGTGGCTGTACCAGTTTACTATCCCTACAGCAGTCCAATATGGTTTCTTTTTCTCCATGTCCATGTCATCAATTTTTTTATTGTGTATATTTATGATAACCATTCTAATAGATTTGAAATCATATCTCATTGTGGTTTTAATATGCATTTCAATAATTACAATTGATTTTGAATTTCTTTTCATGAACTTGTTGACCTTTTATATATATTCTTTAGAGAAGTTTCTATTCAGGTTCTTTGCTCATTTCTTTATTGAATTATCTGGGATTTGGGGAGTTATTTATTTGCTATTGAATTGTTTGAGTTCTTTATATATTTTAAATTAATCCCTTATCAGATAAATGGTTTGCAAATATTTTTCCTCACTTTATAGATTGTTTATTCCTTTTGTTGACAACTTATTTTGCTTAACAAAACCTTTCTAGTTTGATGTAGTCCTACTTGTTTACTTTATATTTTGCTGCTTGTGCTCTGGTATAATATCCAAAAATCATTACCAAGACCTGTTTCAAGGAGCTTTATTCCTGTTTCCTTCTAGGAGTTTCATAGTTTTAAGCTTTACACTTAGGTCTTTGATATGTTTTGATTAATTTTTGTGAGTGGTATAAGAAATGAGTCTAGTTCAATTACATGTGAATATCCAATTACCATAGCACTACTTATTAAGCAGACCATATTTTCTCTAGTGAGTATTCCTGGCACCTTTATCAAATATTGCCTGACTGTTTATGCTTGTATTTATTTCTAGGCTCTCAATTCTGTTTCACTGGTGTGTTTGTCTGTTTTTATGCCAGTACCGTACTCTTTTTGATTGTTGTAGCTTTAAAACATAGCCTGAAAACAGGAAATATGCTGTCTCCTGTTTGGATCTTCTTAGTATCTCTTTAGCTGTTTAGTGGTCTTTTGTAGTTCTATATAAATTTTCACAGTCTATTTTCTACTTCTGTAAAAAGTGTCATTAAAGTCTCTATGGGAACAGCCTAAACCTATAGATGACCTTTGATAGTACTGACAATTTTATAATATTAATTACTCCAATTCCTAATAAAATATATATTTAAATTTAATTTTATCTTCTTTGATGTCTTTTAGCAATGTCTTGTAGGACTTGAAGAGGTCTTTCACCTCCTTAGTTAAATTTATGCCTAAGTATTTGGATGGTGTCACTCTGTCCAATATTTTTGATTGTACATTAAATAGTATGATTTTTGACAATTTTCAAATGCTTTGATTCTACTGATTTTTGTGTATTGAGTACAGAGACTTTGTTGAATTCATTTATTAACTGTTGATTTCTATAATTTAATTACAGATTACTTTAACTCTATGATCATTGTTTTTAAAAATAATGGTATTTATGTCTGTTATATTTCTTTGCTACCAATCCTTTGATTTCCTTTTTATCCCCCCTTATTGCAATGGCTAAGACTGTTTGTACAATATTTAATATGGATGAAGTTTGTAGACTGCAGAATCGTTATTTGTGCCTGATCCCAGAGGAAAATTTTCAAACTGCTGATAAAATTATGTAATATAGTTGATCTCTTATTATCAGATTAAGAACAATTTATTTAGGTTTGAATATCCTAAGACTTTTTTGAGACAAAAATGGATGTTAAAGATTATCAACTGTGTATGCATATATTGGATGAAAACATTTATTTTTAATAATATTAATATGGTAAATACATTGTTTCTTTAGTAAGTTAAATTTGTATTCTGAGATTGAAGTAAAATTGGCTATGACTAGTACCATTTTGTGCATCATTTGATCAGGTTCATTAATATTTTCTCAGGGATATTTCATCATCTATTGGAGAAGGCAATGGCACCCCACTCCAGTACTCTTGCCTGGAAAATCCCATGGATGGAGGAGCCTGGTAGGCTTCAGTCCATGGGGTCACGAAGAGTGGGACACGACTGAGTGACTTCACTTTCACTTTTCACTTTCATGCATTGGAGAAGGAAATGGCAACCCACTCCAGTGTTCTTGCCTGGAGAATCCCAGGGACGGGGGAGCCTGGTGGGCTGCCATCTATGGGGTCACACAGAGTCGTACAAGACTGAAGCGACTTAGCAGCAGCAGCAGCAGCATTTCATCTATTTATCTTCAAGAATTCAAATGCCCTTCATAGGTTGTTGAATCAAATTTATATTGGCCTTATAGAATGAAATTATTAATATCATTCAGCAAAAAATATTTTCTATTTACATTTTGACTACTTTCAGGTATGGTTTATTTGGAAATATTTTGCTTGATTTCCATATACGTTGATTTATTCTTACTTAAATTTTTGCTATTTTTTTCTAGCTTAACTCTATTGTGTATAAAGGTCACATCTGTATGTTTTGAAGCATTTATAATTAGATAATTAAACACCGAAGAATTGATGCTTTTGAACTGTGGTGTTGGAGAAGACTCTTGAGAATCCCTTGGACTGCAAGGAGATCCAACAAGTCCATTCTAAAGGAGATCAGTCCTGGGTGTTCTTTGGAAGGACTGATGCTAAAGCTGAAACTCCAATACTTTGGCCAACTCAGGTGAAGAGTTGACTCATTGGAAAAGACTCTGATGCTGGGAGGGACTGAGGGCAAGAGGAGAAGGGGACGACATAGGATGAGATGGCTGGATGGCATTACCGACTCGATGGAAATGAGTTTGGGTGAACTCCAGGAGTTGGTGATGGACAGGGAGGCCTGGCGTGCTTCAATTCATGGGGTCACAAGGAGTCGGACACGGCTGAGTGACTTAACTGGACTGAATTCCAATTATATAGCTGCCTGCAGTATTCTTGTTTGGAAACTTCCTCAGACAGAAGAACCTAGTAGTAACAATCCATGGGGTCAAAGAATTAGCCACAACTGAACATGCATGCACACACATTATATAGCTGAAGAAAAGTCAGAGTAAGTACTCTGAGTATAATTGTGTATGACTTACTTGTGGGGAACATTATTCTATATCTGTCAATCTAAATTAGGAAGGACTTCATATGTACAAAACAAAATTCTAGGTATAGAAATCTAGGTTGATGGCTTGTTTCAGCATATTGAAGATTCCATTTTATAGTTCTCTATGATCCCACATTAGTTTATATTGAGAATCAGCTGACAAACAGTTTTCTCATTTGAAGGAAGTTGGCCCTGGCTTTTTCTGGTTTGATGCATTATTTGGTTTTAATGCTTTTACCTAGACCTATCATTGTGTTTGGTTTCCATAAGTTCTACCAGAGCTGAGATGAGAGTAAAACAAGTGAAGTGTGTAGGTTGCAAAATATGAAGAGGTAGGTACTTATTTGAGAGTCATGAAAGTGGACATACGTATTTCTTTGTTTAAGCATGTGTGTGTTATATATGTACATATATGTAGATTAACTTTTTTTTTCCCAAGCAGGAGGATAATTCTGACCTTTGTAGCCAACGATTGTCAAATTAAAAACAATAGATTACCCAAGATTTTTGTATCATCATTGTCATCAATATCATCATCACCATGTTTATTATTGCTATTACTTACTTAAAGTCATTCAGTTGAGTAACTCTTTGTGACCCCATGAAACTATACAATCTGTGGAATTCTTCAGGCCAAAATACTTGAGTGGGTAGCCATTCTCTTCTCCAGGGAATCTTCCCAACCCAGAGGTCAAATCCAGGTCTCCTGCATTGCAGGTGTTAATTTCATAATTACTAAATTTATTTTGATAGTATTAAAAACTGTAGAAAGTTACATTTGGTAGTTTTTCCCTTTAGATGAATTGGTAAAAATAGAATTAGCAAAAGTTAAGTTCAACAAAGTGTTTTATTTTAGGTGAAAGGATTCTCAGACCAACCGTACTGAGTCTGAAACTATCACAGGTCTAAGACACAGAAATAAGATCTTTCTGGGTCCAGCAAAGTATTAAGGAAGGTAGGAAGGAAATTGTAAAAATGAATGCCATTATGAAGATGGGAGAGAAGGTATTTGAGTCCTTGTCAGATATTTAAGATAAAAACAGGGCCATTATTTCTTCTTAAGCTCTGATTTCATCACTTGGAAGACAGGAGGTATGGCTCTAGCCTGAGCTTGTAGACATAGACACAAGTTTAAGCACATCATGTGAGTTATTGTTTTTGTGGGTTTTTTTTTGTTTGTTTGTTTGTTTACTATCTAGCCTAACCACTGTTGATCATTGCCTTTTCATTTAATAACTCAGGCAATAGATATCATTTCTACCTTTGCTTGCCCCCTGTGTGATTTATGCTGATCAGGACTCTCTATGAACATCAAGGATTTTCTAAAACATTTGACCTGACTCTTAGTCTTAAATCCTCAAATTGAATTATTGATTGCTGTCAGTGTCCCTTTCTCTTATGGTAGTCCCAGAAGAATATGATTCTTCAGCCTCCTATCAGATCATGTTTCAAAATCCTCTTGTACCACCTCTTATCTAAGGCAGTCTGCATGCTACAATCACTTTTTAATTAAATCCATACCCTTAAGGTGTTACAAATAATGCTGAGAAAATCTTAGAAAAAAGTTATCTATAAATATAAAAAAAAAAAAGAATATATTGCATTAAAAAAAAAATAAAAACTTATTCAACTGTTAAAAAAAAAAAAAAAGAAAAAAGTTATCTGAAAAAATTGAGCAGAAGGAAAAAACAAGAAGGATGGAAGAAAAGAAGAAAAAAAATGAACAAATTGTGTCATGGTTCCACTTGTTTAAGTCTCTGAATCCTACTGCAAGCCTGGTTTCTAATACTGGAAACAACCAGAGAAAGTTTTAATAGCATCAATCACTCTCTGTTTCTCCATTCAGTTTCTTTTCCAGGGCTGGATATTTCGCTTGTTCTGGCTTCCAAAATTATTCTGACTCATGCTCTTTTCAGCTATTCCTTTCCCCTGGAAATGTTCTTTTATTTGGCATTTCAGGATTTCAAAACTGTTAAGTGATCTGAAGTTTACTCTTAGGATACATTTATTTCTCCAGACTCTTTTGTGAAATGAGATCACTACAGCCATGTAACTGGATTTGCTTTATCACTCAATCAATACTTCTTTCACAGAAAAGTGGCAAGAGGAATCTCAGGGAAAGCAGTGGCTATAAGGGAAAATGAGTTTGAACAGAAATGAGGGCACAAGGGCATATAGGAGAATTCTTTTTAAAGTAACATAAAGAAATAAAGGTTTACAGGATGAAAATCATTACATCTACAAAAATTTCTTGAGTCCCTTTCTTTCTTTTGCAGTCTGTGGTCTTTCTTTAGATCTCTTGCATCTAATCACCAATTCTCTCTGACCTATTTATTCTTTTACTATATTTTGCTGTTTTATTAAAGAGAACATTGACTCCAATTTCCCTGTCTGTCCTAGTTTCCCTTTCCTTTCTAAGTTAATTCTTAAAAATTAACAAAAGCCAGGAATTCAAGTAACTGAAAATTTCTTGATACAAATTCACTTATATGAGAGTTCCAAATACATGCACTTCCTAATAAAATTTATACAATGATCCTGCTTACTGTGAAGGTTTTATTGTTGTTGTTATTGTTGCTAATAAAAGTTTTATTCTAATCCACTAACAAGAAAACATGGATACTGAGAAAGTGACTTGCAGAAATCAAAATGATTGAATGAAAGAGGGGACAGATACAAATTAAGACTCTTAAATGCAAAATATTTAACCATCATTAATTTTTCCAGTTCAGTTCAGTTCAGTCATTCAGCTGTGTCCGACTCTTTGCGACCCCATGAATCGCAGCACCCCAGGCCTCCCTGTCCATCACCAGCTCCCAGAGGTCACTCAGACTCACGTCCATCGAGTCCGTGATGCCATCCAGCCATCTCATCCTCTGTTGTCCCCTTCTCCTCCTGCCCCCAAACCCTCCCAGCATCAGAGTCTTTTCCAATGAGTCAACTCTTCGCATGAGGTGGCCAAAGTACTGTAGTTTCAGCTTTAGCATCATCCCTTCCAAAGAAATCCCAGGGCTAATCTCCTTCAGAATGGACTGGTTGGATCTCCTTGCAGTCCAAGGGACCCTCAAGAGTCTTCTTCAACACCACAGTTCAAAAGCATCAATTTTTGGCGCTCAGCTTTCTTCACAGTCCAACTCTCACATCCATACATGACCACTGGAAAAACAATAGCCTTGACTAGATGGATCTTAGTCAGCAAAGTAATGTCTTTGCTTTTGAATATGCTATCTAGGTTGGTCATAGCTTTCCTTCCAAGGAGTAAGCATCTTTTAATTTCATGGCTGCAGTCACCATCTGCAGTGATTTTGGAGCCTTAAAAAATAAAATCTGCCACTGTTTCCACTGTTTCTCCATCTATTTCCCATGGAGTGATGGGACCGGATACCATGATCTTCGTTTTCTGAATGTTGAGCTTTAAGCCAACTTTTCCACTCTCCTCTTTCACTTTCATCAATAGGCTTTTGAGTTCCTCTTCACTTTCTGCCGTAACGGTGGTATCATTGGCATATCTGAGGTTACTGATATTTCTCCCAGCAATCTTGATTCCAGCTTGTGTTTCTTCCAATCCAGCATTTCTCATAATGTACTCTGCATATAAGTTAAATAAGCAGAGTGACAATATACAGCCTTGACGTACTCCTTTTCCTATTTGGAACCAGTCTGTTGTTCCATGTCCAGGTCTAACTGTTGTTTCCTGACCTGCATACAGATTTCTCAAGAGGCAAGTCAGGTGGTCTGGTATTCCCATCTCTTTCAGAATTTTCCAGTTTATTGTGATCTACACAGTCAAAGGCTTTGGCATAGTCAATAAAGCAGAAATAGATGTTTTTCTGGAACTTTCTTGCTTTTTCCATGATCCAGTGGATGTTGGCAATTTGATCTCTGGTTCCTCTGCCTTTTCTAAAACCAGCTTGAACATCAGGAAGTTCATGGTTCATGTATTGCTGAAGCCTGGCTTGGAGAATTTTGAGCATTACTTTACTAGTGTGTGAGATGAGTGCAATTGTGCGATAGTTTGAGCATTCTTTGGCGTTGCCTTTCTTTGGGATTGGAATGAAAACTGACCTTTTCCAGTCCTATGGCCACTGCTGAGTTTTCCAAATTTGCTGGCATATTGAATGCAGCACTTTAATAGCATCATCTTTCAGGAGTTGAAATAGCTCTACTGGAATTCCATCACCTCCACTAGCTTCCTTTGTAGTGATGCTTTTTTCTTCTAAAAATACACACAAAATAAAACTAACAAGTAAAGCCCAATAAAGATGGCAGGAAGAAAGTTTCTCACTGAATCTGTTTTATTAAATAGTTTTAAGAATTCACAAGTATATAAAGTATTTCCTTCAAAAACGCATAGTTATAATTTCATCATTTTGTTTTTGCATAAATTATTGACTGTAACCTCTTCCAAAATTAACTTCAACTGGGTAATTTGTATATATGTATGATTTAGATGAAATTCTTTTTAAAAAAGACCAAACATTCTTGAAGACATTCAGCTGAAAGAATAAACCAGGCCCAGAAAGACAAGTCTTATATGAGATATCTAAAATAGTCAAATTTATAGAATCAAAGTCTAGAGTGGTGGTTACCAGAACACAGGAAGGAGGAGGAAACGAGCAGTTATTACTCAACGTGGATATATTTTCAGTTAAGATAATAAGCTCTACGGATTTGCTCTGCAATATTGTACCTATAGTCAATAATAATGTTATGTATACATACAATTTGTTGAAGATAAATCACATGTGCTTATCACAATAAAAATTTAAATATCTGTACATAGATATTTACCATCTATATTTTTATATGTCTTTAAACGTAACTAACTAAAGGCAAAATGACAAACATAAACGATTTAAAAATCAATAAACAAAAAATTTATTTTTCTTCACAATTTAATACTTTATGAGTTTGGAATTTGGGGAAAATTTGTGTTGAAATATGTTTTTTTGTTTGTTTGTTTTGGAGGGTGAAATTATATGGTTATATCAGCATGCTAAGTCACTTCTGTTGTGTCCGACTCTGTGTGACCCTATGGACTACAGCCTGCCAGACTCCTTTGTTCATGGGATTCTCCTGGCAAGAATACTGAAGTGGGTTTCCACGCCCTCCTCTGGGGGAATCTTCCCTATCAAGGGGCTGAACCCACATATTTTATGTCTACATGCATTGACAGGTGGATTCTTTACCACTAGTGCCACCTGGGAAGCCCATATTGTTATATACAGTAACAATTTATGTGATTCATTTCTAAGTTAAATTAATAGTTATTTCAAACAAAAACCATCTTAATCCTGCATTATAATTCATTATTTGACATTTTTAAGATCATAAATTTTGCTATAATTGAGTTTTGCAATCTGTTATGAAAGTTGGAATAATAGGGCATTTGAAACCAAGAATATTTAAGAATTAAATTAAAATAAGTCCTATGAAAATGCCATCAAAATGTCAAATATTATTATACTAGTCATAAATGACATATTGGTCTTCTATTAGTTTAACTGGCTTTCTTTTTGTAGCAGCTGAAAAAAATATTTTTTCTGTAAAATTTTACACAAACTATTCATTAATTAGGTATTTATATTTAAAGATCATTTAGAATTGTATTCATATGTATGAATTTTTAATTTTTTATTTTAAAGTTTATTATTGTAGAGAAACTTTTTGTATTATATTAAATTGAAGCTAAAAATATATTCCTATGATTTAATATAGCATTGTACATTTCTTCATTATTTTTTTTAAGTAATCTCATAAATGACCTGAAAAAGAACATTTATTCTAATTTAGGAGGGAGGTTAGGAGGGAGGGGACACATGTATGTATACCTGTGGCCAATTCATGTTAATGTATGGCAAAACCCATCACAATATTGTAAATAATTAACCTCCAATTAAAATAAATATCTCTTTTAAAAAGGTAGACACCTACATATACTCCTGAACATTCTTTTAATGATAAAATCTTGATTGTTATGGAAAAGTCCAAGCATTTTTAATGAATTGTCTATACAAGTTAGCAAATGTGTAAGCACATGTTACCAAGTAATAGTTGATATATAAGATACAAACAAATGTTGCTGGAAACTTTTTAAATCTTATTTTTTTAAAATCTTAGTTTAACCCAATACAAAAATGATATCTCACTTTATACTTCCCCCTCAATGCAAGGCATACTTTGTTTTTCTGTTTCAAATATTTATAAACATTTTCTTTCTAGCACTACTTCAGAAAATAAATTTAATTGCAGGTTTGGTAGTATATTTTTTATAGGATTTTATATTTTTAGAGTAATTTTAGGTTCACAGAAAATCTGTGGGAAGGTAGAGAGATTTTGCATGTACCTCCTAACCCAACACAAGCATAGTCTTATGTATTATCAGCATCACTCACCAGAGTGGAAGCTATGTTATAACTGATAAAGCTATGTTGATACATCATGTGTGTATGTGTGTTAGTCACTCAGTCATGTCCAACTCTTTGCAACCCTATGGACTGCAGACTGCTAGACTCCTCCGCCCATGGAATTCTATAGGCAAGAATACTGGAATGGGAAGCCATTCCTTTCTCCAGGGGATCTTCCCAACCTACTATTGAACCTGAGTCTCCTCCATTGCCCACAGATTCTTTACTGTCTGAGCCATCAGAGAAGCCCTCTGATACATCATAATCACCCAAAACCATAGTCAACCTTAGAGTTCACTCTACATACTGTACGATTCTATGTATTGTCAACTTTTTGTAACCCCATGGAAACAGTAGCCTGCCAGGCTCCTCTGTACATGGAATTTTTCCAAGCAAGAATACTGTAGCAAGTTGCCATTTACTACTCCAGGAGATCTTTCCAACCCAGAAATAGAACCTGCATATCTTGCACTCTTGCACTGGCAAGTGGATTCTTAACCACTGCACCATCTGGGAAGAATATATAATTCTACAGCTTTGGACAAATGTATAATGACATATATTCTTAATTATGGTATCACACAGAATATTTTCACTACCCTAAAAATCTTCTGTGCTTTGCCTATCCATCCCTCTCTTTACTCAGTCCCTAGAAACTACTGATCTTTTTACCTTCTCCATAATTCTGTCTTTTCCAGAGTGTCACATGGTTGTACCAGATACGTCTTTTGCAAATATTGTCTCCCAATCTGTAGCTATTGAAATCCAGCTTAACAATCGTTTATTTGATGACGATTCACTTTGGTGTTGTATCTGAAATATAATTGCCAAATCCAAGGTCATCCAGGATTTCTTTTATGTTATCTTCTCCAAGTTTTATAGTTTTGCTTTTTGCAGGGAAGTCTCTGATCATTTTGAGTTAATTTTTGTGATGGGTGCTAATATGAGTGTGAAATGGGTGCTAATATGGGTGCTAATATGAGTGTGAAAACTCAGCATTCAAAAAACTAAAATCATGGCATTCAGTCCCATCACTTCATGGTGAAAAGATGGGGAAACAATGGAAACAGTCACAGACTTTATTTTCTTGGGCTCCAAAATCTCTGCAGATGGTGACTGCAACCGTGAAATTAAAAGTCGCTTGTATATACATACCACAGCTGTGGTAAGTATACACAATGGAGTATTACTCAGCCATTAAAAAGAATACATTTGAATCAGTTCTAATGAGGTAGATGAAACTGGAGCCTATTATACAGAGTGAAGTAAGCCAGAAAGAAAAACACCAATACAGTATACTAACGCATATATATGAAATTTAGAAAGATGGTAATGATAATCCTGTAAGCAAAAGAGCAAGATACACAGATGTATAGAACAGTCTTTTGAACTCTGTGGGAGAGGGAGAGGGTGGGATGAATGGCATTGAAACATGTATAATATCATATAAGAAATGAATGGCCAGTCCAGGTTCGATGCAGGATACAGGATGCTTGGTGCTGGTGCACTGGGATGACCCAGAAGGATGGTATGGGAAGGGAGGTGGAAGGGGGTTCAGGATGGGGAACACGTGTACACCCGTGGTGGATTCATGCTGATGTATGGCAAAACCAATACAATATTGTAAAGTAAAATAATAATAGTAATAAAAGATTCTTGCTCCTTGGAAAAAAGCTATGACCAACCTAGACAGCATATTAGGAAGCAGAGACGTTACTTTGCTGAAAAAGGTCTGTCTAGTCAAACCTATGGTTTTCCCAGTAGTCATGTTTGTGAAAGGTTGTTGTTGAATCACGTGAAGACACTGGGATTCTTGGCCCCTGGAGGAGAAGAATTCAATCCGGGGCCAGAGATGAGGTTTGATTGCTCCGAGCTTTTGTGTAAAAATGTTTTTTTAAAGTATAAAGGAGCTAGAGAAAGCTTCTGACATAGGCATCAGAAGAGGGCAGAAAGAGTACCCCCTTGCTAGTGTTAGCAATGAAGTTAAATACTCTCCAATGAATCCAAAGAATGTTTGGAGGTTGTAAAGACCTCACCAGACCTACTCCCATAATTTACATTTTAAGATAACAGAATTAGCCAGAATGTTTAATCCAGAGACTGTCCTCAGGCAGGATACATTATTGTTATATAATCCTGAGGAATGTAGAGAAGGAAAAAAAGTTTGTCCTTTCTTCCTCCTTGAGCATTCCAGACCCCTCTCTCCTAGGGGACCTCTAGACTTCTTATCAACATGCCTAGGAAATGACTCTCTCCTTCCCCCCCTTTTCTTTTAGGAGAAGTATGTTGCTTAGGGAAAATGGGCGTCATTCTCGTTCCATAACTGCTTCCAAGCTGACAAGGGGCGTTGTCCCTAAATTGGTGAGACAACATATTCTCCTAATCCTCATATTGAGGATATCTGATCCAGAGGCCCCATTTGTAACTTAAAAGCTTTTAGACACTTAGAAACCCCATTATACAGTTACAGACTGTAAGGCAGAATAGTCATTAAACCAAGTTAAAATCAAAATGAAAAGTCACATTATGTCCATAGTTAAAGTGCAAAGTGTTGCACCAGTCCATTTTAGGGTTGGTAGATGTCATCAAATGAAGAAGAGGCATTGCATGTGATTGTTGTCGAAGGTATTCACAGACTTGCAGAAAGCCTTTTCCTTGAAGTGGAGATGTGCACCACGGGAAGGACTGATGAAGGGGGAGTGCTCCACAGACCCAGCAGTTAAAGGGATTGTGGAATGCAGTGTAGCAGTGAGCCCAGGACAGGAAAGCATTGTCTTGAGGATCAAACGGCAGACTCAGGATTTTTGGAGTCAGCAGAAGCAGGCTCACATAGATTACCAAGCCCATCTGGTAAGGGCCTTCCCAGAGGGGCTAGAGGGATGGGCCCCCAGATCCCAATGCTTTTATGAGGACTTTGGTTCCTGGCTCAAATAGAGGCTTCCTCGACTGAGAAACTGGGTCAGGCGTCGTCTTCTGGAGTTCTGTTAATGCCTGTTGAAAAGCTGAAAGCTGAGTTACATAACTAGTTAATTCCAAGGCTTCAGGGTCTATATCAGTAAGAAAGGCCTTCCATAAATACATTCAAAGGGGGACAGTCCCTCCTTTTTTGGGGCAGTTCGAGCCCTCATTAAAGCTATGGGTAGGACTTTAATCCATTTGTCCTGCGTCTCTTGAGTTAATTTGCGCAGATGTCTTTTGATAATGTCATTAGGTTTTTCAACCTTTCCCGAAGATTGGGGTCTCCAGGAACAGTGTAAAAAAAAAAGCAAAAAGCAAAAAGCAAAGTCGCTCAGTCGTGTCTGACTCTTTGGGACCCTATGGACTGTAGCCTACCACGCTCCTCCGTCCATGGGATTTTCCAGACCAGAGTACTGGAGTGGGTTGCCATTTCCTTCTTCAGAGGATCTTCCCAACCCAGGGATCGAACCCAGGTCTCCTGCTTTGTAGGCAACTGCTTTACCATTTGGGGATTGGGGTCTCCAAGAACAGTGTAAGTGATATTCTATTCCTAGAGCTTTGGATACCCCCTGAATTACAGCAGCTTTAAAGGCGGAGCCGTTGTCACTCTGAAGGCTCAGTGGCAGCCCAAACCTGGGGATAATTTCATGGATTAAAATCTTTATAACCTCCTTAGCCTGTTCACTACGACAGGGAAAAGCTTCAATCCGTCCGGTAAAGGTATCTACCCAAACTTGTAAGCAAGAATATCCATTAGCTTTTGGCTTATGAGTAAAATCAATTTCTCAGTCCTCTCCAGGATACTTCCCACTTCGTTGTAACCCAGATTTTGCTAGCTTTTCAGTCTTTGGGTTATTTTTCTGACAAACCTCACACCTTTTGATAATATTCTTTAAAGTTTTCATTACATTTTTACTTTCAAACAAACGAGAAGCCATTTGGTAAGTACTCTCTGCACCCAAATGAAAACTCTGATGTAAACCCTTAACAATTTTCCACTGAGCATTTTCAGGAATTATTAATCATCCATCCTCGGACTGTAACTATCCTTTATCAGTAATTTTTGCTCCCCTTGTCTCATATCTTTCTAATTCTTCCTCAGTATATTGTGGTTTTTCCTGTTCCACAGGACCTGTCCAGATCAAAGGCATCTGCAGTGAAGGGGTTTCCTAAAGTGCCACTTTTCTGGCTTGACAGTCAGCCAGCTGATTACCTTCAGCTACTTTACTCCCATCCCTGCTGTGCCCTTTGTAATGCATAGCAGCTACTTCTTTAGGACGGTATATAGCAGTTAAAAGTATCTCGATTGCTCTGAAATGCTTAATAGGTTCTCCTGTTGCTGTTTTAAACTGTCTTTCTTTCCATATTGCAGCATGAGCATGTAAAGTCAAATAAGCATACTTAGAATCAGTGTAGATATTTACCCACTGCCCTTTGCTTAACTCTAGAGCTTGGGTCAGAGTCACAAGCTCTGCTAACTGAGCACTGGTTCCCTGGGGGAGAGATTTTTGCTTCCAAAACCTGTTCAGCAGTCACCACTGCTTAACCTGCTTTACTCTTTCCATCCCGAACAAAAGAACTGCCATCTGTAAATATTTCCATGTCAGGATTGTCTAATGGGACATCCATTAGATCCTCCCGAGCTGCATAGTTTAAAGTTAGGAGTTGGGAACAATCGTGATCAGGTGTTTCATTTTCCTTCTCAGGAAGGAAAGTGGCAGGATTTAAATTTCCACAAACTTTAAGCTTAGTTACTGGTCCTTCTAACAACAATGACTGATATTTAAGAAGCCTACTGTCTGTCATCCAAATATTAACCTTAGAATTTAAGATTCCACTCACATCATGAGAAGTCAGTACAGTAAGGTTTCGTCCATTAATTATTTTTAAAGCTCCAGGTACTAATAAAGCCGCTGCCCCTATTACTCTTAGGCAGTCGAGCCACCCATGTGAAATTACATGTAATTCTCTGCTTAGATAAGCAATAGGTTGCTGGTGACACCCTTGGGGTTGTGTCAAAACTCCCAAGGCCATATATTTTCTTTCGGTGACAAACAAATTAAATTCTGACCCTGTGGGCAAGCTCGGAGCTGGACCTTTCAGGAGAGCAGTCTGAAGAATCTTAAAAGCCTTTTGAGTTTCTGGAGACCAAACCAGTTTGTCAGTTTGGGCCTGCTCAGTTTCAGCTATAAGTTTATATAAAGGCCGGACAAGTTCCCCATAACCCAGAATCCAAATGTGACAGTAACCTGTGATTCCCAAAAATCCTCTCAATTGTCTTAAAGTCATAGGTAGAGGATGATTTCAGTTGAATTCGGTCGCACAGTCGTGTCTGACTCTTTGCGACTCCATGAATCACAGCACACCAGGCCTCCCTATCCATCACCAACTCCCGGAGGTCACTCAGACTCACGTCCATCGAGTCCGTGATGCCATCCAACCATCTCATCCTCTGTCGTCCCCTTCTCCTCCTGCCCCCAATCCCTCCCAGCATCAGAGTCTTTTCCAATGAGTCAACTCTTTGCATGAGGTGGCCAAAGTACTGGAGTTTCAGCTTTAGCATCATTCCTTCCAAAGAAATCCCAGGGCTGATCTCCTTCAGAATGGACATGTTGGATCTCCTTGCAGTCCAAGGGACTCTCAAGAGTCTTCTCCAACACCACAGTTCAAAAGCACCAATTCTTCAGCACTCAGCCTTCTTCACAGTCCAGCTCTCACATCCATACATGACCACAGGAAAAACCATTGCCTTGAATAGACGGACCTTAGTCGGCAAAGTAATGTCTCTGCTTTTGAATATACTGTCTAGGTTGGTCATAACTTTTCTTCCAAGGAATAGGCCTCTTTTAATTTCATGGCTGCAGTCACCATCTGCAGTGATTTTGGAGCCAAGAAAAATAAAGTCTGACACTGTTTCCACTGTTTCCCCAAATATTTCCCACGAAGTGATGGTACCAGACGCCATGATCTTTGTTTTCTGAATGTTGAGCTTTAAGCCAACATTTTCACTCTCCTCTTTTACTTTCATCAAGAGGCTGTTGAGTTCCCCTTCACTTTCTGCCATAAGGGTGGTGTCATCTGCATATCTGAGGTTATTGATATCTCTCCCGGCAATCTTGATTCCAGCTTGTGTTTCTTCCAGTCCAGCGTTTCTCATGATGTACTCTGCATATAAGTTAAATAAGGAGGGTGACAGTATACAGCCTTGACGTACTTCCTTTCCTGTTTGAAATCAGTCTGTTGTTCCATGTCCAGTTCTAACTGTTGCTTCTGACCTGCATACAGATTTCTCAAGAGGCAGGTTAGGTGGTCTGGTATTCCCATCTCTTTCAGAACTTTCCAGTTTATTGTGATCCACATAGTCAAAGGCTTTGGCATAGTCAATAAAGCAGAAATAGATGTTTTTTCTGGAACTCTCTTGCTTTTTCCATGATCCAGCGGATGTTGGCAATTTGATCTCTGGTTCCTCTGCCTTTTCTAAAACCAGCTTGAACATCAGGGAGTTCACGGTTCACATATTGCTGAAGCCTGGCTTGGAGAATTTTGAGCATTACTTTACTAGCATGTGAGATGAGAGCAATTGTGCAGTAGTTTGAGCATTCTTTGGCGTTGCCTTTCTTTGGAATTGGAATGAAAACCAACCTTTTCTAGTCCTGTGGGGATGATTTAGTATAGGTTTTATTCTCTCAGGACCTATGGCCCTAGTTCCTTCTGATATGATTAGGCCCAGATATCTAACCGATTGTTGACAAAGCTGAGCCATTTCTCTTGATGCCTTTTAACCACAGCCTGCCAGAAACTTTAAGAAATCTTCAGAGTCTTTCGAACAAGCTTCCTCTGTCTCAGCACAGAGCAAAATACCATCTACATATTGTAACACCACTGCTTCAGAACTATACAAGTTTTGTCGATCCCGTGACAAACTTTGTCCAAATAAGTGAGGACTGTCACGAAATCCCTGGGGCAAAACTGTCCAGGTTAACTGAGAAGCTGGCTGTGTAGGGTCTTCAAAGGCAAATAGAAATTGACTTTCTTCCGCCAAAGGCACTGAATAGAAGACATCTTTTAAATCAATTACTGAGAAATCTTTGGCTCATTCAGGAATTTCAGACAATAGAGTATAAGAATTAGGCACCATGGGGTTTAAAGAAAATACAACCTCATTTATTATTTGTAAATCTTGAACTAGTCTCCATTTACCGTTTGATTTCTTTATACCCAAAGTAGGAGTGTTGCAAGGACTGTTACAGGGAATTAATAGTCCCTATTCCTTTAAATTTTTGATGATGGGTTTTAACCCTTCCTTAACTTGAGGTTTCAGTGGATACTGCTTCTTATGTGGAAATAAGTGCAGGTCTTTGAGCTTGACAGCTACAGGAATAGCACTTTGTGCTCGACCCACAGATTTTCCATCAGCCCGTACTCTAGGATTTACATTTTGTTCAACTAAAGGGAAAGAAAGGGAGGGCTCCATATTCATGAAAACAGAGGTATAGACCTTACTCAGTATATCCCTCCCCAAAAGGGGTGAGGGAGATTCTGGCACGATCAGAAACTCGTGCGAAAATAGCACAGAATCCCAGTTGCAAGATAAAGAGTAACTGAAATAATACCTTTTGGCTCATCCAGACAGTCTCATAATGGAAGTGGATTGGGAAGAAAGTGGGCCAGGAGCTTCAGTAAGCACTGAATAAGTTGCCCCAGTATCTAAAAGGAAATCGACAGATTGCCCCCCGCAATTATTAATACCCAGGGTTCCTCAGATGTAATTAGGATGGGAGCTTGTGTGGGGACCCCCGGGCACCTTCAGTCCTGATTGTCTTGAGAGTCCGACCCCGGAGACCTATGCCTCTGGGGGCAGTCTCTCTTCCAGTGTGGTCCTTTACAGGCTGGACATGAAGCCGGGGACAGCTTAGATGCCTGAGGGCAATCCCGCTTTAGGTGCCCCTCCTTTCTGCAGTAATAGCAAGCCCATCCCTTTTCACCTGGGTCCCTCTGGGCATTTTTCTCAGGCTGTTTAAGAACGTTTTTCATAGCCACTGCAAAGGCTTCCACCTTTTCCTTTGTCTTTTTTGCCTTTCTTTCTTTCCCTCCTATTCTCTACCATAATAGACTGTCTGAGCCAGTTGTAACAGAGTATCTACAGACTGATTTGGTCTGTACACCCATTTTAATAGCTTATGGCGGATATCTGGAGCTGACTGAGTGAGAAATCTATCCTTTAAGATCACTTTTCCCTCTTCACTTTCGGGATCAATCTCAGTGAATCTGCGAAGGGCTACTCTCAGTCTATCTAGGAATTTACCAGGAGCTTCCTTCTCCTCCTGTTCTATGTCTGCCAATTTGCCATAGTTTAAAGGCTTAGAACGCGCCTGCCTAAGTCCTTCAAGAATACATCTAAAAAATGACTCTGATCCCCTCTTCCTTTAGCTGTGTTGTAGTCCCAGTCTAGTTCTATAGTTGGGAACTCCTGATTTCCAGTGGGGAGGGCTGCTATCTCATTCTCCCTCTTCCCTACTGATTCATTACCAAGCCATTCATCTCCATAAGCAACCGCTTTTCCCAAAACTCGAGTCTTTGAGTCAGGAGTCAGGGTTTGTCCCAAGATATACATCACATCCTTCCAAGTGAGGTCATAAAGCAGAGTAACAGCTTTAAAAGCTCTAATACATTTTTCTGGGTCCTCTAAATAGTCTCCCGGTTCCTCCTTGATTCTTTGTATTTCTTGATAAGAAAAAGGCTTATTAACTCTCACAGACTGAGAGTTATTTCTCCCGGTGGGTGTTTCACGAAGAGGCAACAGCTTGTGTGGCTGTTCCTCGGTCTCTCTAGCTGCTCTGCACATATGATCCCAGGGATAGGTTGGAGAAACCTGTTTTTCTTTTTCTCTTTTCCTCCTGTCCTCCATCTCATCTCTTACTTCGATGGTCTGAGTTTCTACTGAAACCAGAGTAGTCTGAGGTCATACTGAGACAGGAGTTGTTGGACCTCCACGTGGGCAGTTTGAATCTCAGTTTGGATTTCCACTGAGACCAAGGCAACTCTTCTGAGGGGGGTTCTCTGGCTTTCAGTTTGCTCAACTTGGAGCCCCAGGTACAGGGGCAAAGTAGGAGGACAGGAGGGAGCTGAAGGTTTCAGTACCAAATCTATACCCTTAGGACATAAGTCTGGCATATTTTGCAGAGAGAAAAAGGGCAACGCATAAGCCACTTCTACCCATTTCCCTTGTTCCTTACGGAACCGGTCTAATTGTTGAACAGTACTATACTTAAGAGACCCTCCAACTGGCCACCGTTCGCCATCCTCCAATGGATACCGTGGCCATGCAGTATCACATAGGAAGACCAGGTGTGTCTTCTTTGAGCCCTAGGATCAAATCTATCCAGTTTTTCAGGATACAGTTCAAAGGAGTGAGGCTGGAATTGTTAGCTTCCATCTGTAAGAGAGAAAAAAAGCGACCAGTGCCATCTTTCTACCAGAGGCATCCCTCCCTGCTCTAGATTGGGGTATAGACAGACTTTACACCAAAAGCTTTTCCTCCCTGGTCGGACTTAGTCTGTCCCTTACAGACGCAGGCACCATACTCATCCCTCCCTGTTCTACCACCGAGAAGGGGTGGGGATGTACCAGGGGTAGGCTTGATAGCATCCCTACCTGACGTCCAGCTCTTCACCCTTAACCTTGCTTGCCTCTGAAGCCACCCGGGGTGCAATCAGAGTAACCTTCTGGAATGCCTCCCAAGCTAAGACTGCTGGGGAAAACATTTGTCACCTGAGTGCCTGTGCACGACCCTGAGTATTTCCTGACCACAATAAGGCCAATATGAACATAAAGCTGAGATGTTCTTTTCAAGCATCACCACACCAGTATAAGAGCCTCCTCTAGTCCACTAAGAGCCAGCGTTACCAAAGGGAAAAACCAATTGCAGTCCCAATCTGAGTAACCTTTAACCTCAGAGATGTTCTTGGAGCTAAAGCTCCACCTAGCTTCCGACCTTTCAATTCCTAGTGAGGCTAGGCACTTTCTTGACTACGAATCCAATTTTGGGACCTAAGCCATAGCGCACAGTAACAGTATAGATCACAAGTCCCTTGAAAGTCTGTGATCTGATAGATTAGGTTTCTACTTCTAATAGTTATGAAATGATCAAAGAGACCGAAAAGTTTCACCGAGAAAGGAGAGTTCGGTCCACATGCTCTGTCAATTTCTGGTCAGTTCCTGAAGCAGACATTGAGTGCCTCTTGGCATTGGCAGGTCGGTATAAACCCCCAACAGGTTTCTGCCATAAGCTGTATGAGATCACCGTGGAACTGCAGAGCAGGGCTCCTCACTTGCTTCGCACAGGGCATGTCATTCATTCACACAAGCACACTGTAGAGTTAGTAAATCACAGCAGAAAAAGTGTTTGCTAAGAGAACAAAGAACTAGAGCTCCAAGCATCCTTACCTTGTCCTGAAGGATCTGGGATGAGACCCCAAGATGAAAGGTTTTTTTTGCATCACGCGAAGACACCAGGATTCTTGGCCCCGGAGGAGAAAAATTCAATCCGTGGCCAGAGACGAGGCTTGATCACTCAGAGCTTTTTTGTAATAAAGTTTTATTAAAGTATAAAGGAGATAAAGAAAGCTTCTGACATAGGCTTCAGAAGGGGGCAGAAAGAGTACCCCCTTGCTAGTGTTAGCAATGAAGTTATATGCTCTCCAATGAATCCAAAGAATGTCTGGAGGTTGTAAAGACCTCACCAGACCTACTCCCATAATTTACATTTTAAGATAACAGAATTAGCCAGAATGTTTAATCCAGAGACTGTCCTCAGGCAGGATACATTATTGTTATATAATCCTAAGGAATGTAGAGAAGGAAAAAAAAAGTTTGTCCTTTCTTCCTCCTTGAGAATTCCAGATCCCTCTCTCCTTAGGGACTTCTAGACTTCTTATCAACCTGCCTAGGAAATGACTCTCTCATTTGGATGTGAGAGTTGGACCATAAAGAAAGCTGAGCACTGAAAAATTGATGGTTTTGAAGTGTGGTGCTTGTGCAGACTCTTGAGAGTCTCTTGGAGAGCAAGTTGATCAAATCGATCAATCCTAGAGTAAATCAGCTCTGAATATTCATTGGAAGGACTGATGCTGAATCTGAAGCTCCAATACTTTGACCACCTGATGCAAAGAAATGATTCACTGGGAAAGACCCTGATGCTGGGAAAGATTGAAGGCAGGAGAAGAAGGGAATGATAGAAGATGAGATGGTTGGATGGCATCACCAGCTCAATGAACATCAGTTTAAGCAAGCTCCAGGAGTTGGTGATGGACAGGGAAGTTTGGAGTGCTGCAACCCATGGGGCTGTAAAGAGTCAGACACAACTGAGTGACTAAACTGAGTTGAACCTAATAGATATTGTATTGTGTTTTCAATTTTAGATTCCATTTGCTTATTGCTGCTACTTAAGAAAACAATTAACTTCTATATATTAACTTTGCATCCGCAAACTTGCTATACTTGCATATTTCCAGGAATTCTTTTTTTTTTTTTTTTGGTCTATTTTCTCAGATTTTTTACATAGACAGTCATGTCAGTGATTTTTCAGTAGAGTATTTCAGTGCTGTTTGGTGAAATCTCACAGCAGAACATTCTTCTGGAAATTTTTCTAACTCGTACTAATTTACCACTAAATAAATAAGAGCTGTCTAATCCAAAAGATGATGCTGACAATATGTATGTGTACATGTATGTGGGTGGGTGTATGTGTTTTTTGTGTCTTACCAAGGTTTCCGAGTACTTTCCATTTCCTCTGATTAGTTTTAATTAATATTATGTCATCAATAAAGAAGACTAATGTGATATTCCACAGACTATCTAAGGGTTGTAGATCTGGTGTAAGATAAAACATAACAATACTAAGGGACCTGCCATAGATGTGATACTTTAAGAGTTTTAGTATTTCTGTGACACCCTGGGATAGTCTTTGCAAAGTTAAAGACAAGATAAGTCAGTTAGTACTTCCTACCACTGTAAAAGGAACACAACCCATGGTAGGCTTTCTTGAGGTTTTTAGGGCATACATTTAATGCTCGGAGAAAAGTCTGAAACTGAGATAATTTATCAAGTTACATGAAGAGCTGCTTATTATGAGCATGGTTCTGAACATGAAAGGTCTCTTCTGAAAGTCAGCACTTCAGGAAAGCAGCTTTTCCACTCCTGCCATGTGAATAAAGTGATTCCAAGATATTGAGGGTAAATGTGGTAAGAAGTAAGATATTCAGTGAGATATTCACTCACTGAATATCTTAGAGTTCTGGCTTAGAGTTTTGCCTCAAAGACCTCCAGAAGATAAGTATGTACTATTTGACAAACATCTCCTTGCATACTATTGGCTCCTCCTAGAATCTTTACATCAATTTACCAAAAAGGCAGCATTGACAACTGAGTTTAAGTTCAGGTGAGCCCAGAAGACATCCACTATAGACTGGAAGTGGCCAGTTTAAAACCGGGCAGGGGTTCCAGAGGGCACATGTAAGCTACACAAAAGATGATAAAGCTCCAGTGTTATCTTCCACTATTGCACTGATAATTCTTTGGCAAACTGAAACTATGGCCTTATTGAGATTTCCTATACCTTCCTAATGGAGAATGGAAAAGCCCAAGGTTAAATCAAGGATAAATTAGCTTGGTATGTGTGTGTATGTCATGGTCTGCTTATGTTCTGTAGTCCTAAGCAAGCTCAGCCTTGAAAGACAGTGGTGAAGAGTGTATTCTCAGGAGGCACAGTTTAGGCAGTGTTACTGATAATCCACTTTGTATAGAAAGAGAATTAGCCTGAGGAAATGTATAGAAGAAGCTTATGGATGGGCCTATAAGATGCAAAAAATTCTGTGTGAATATTTTCATCAAGAGTTAATGCCCTTCAGAGAGCATCAACTGAAGTAGAAGCATAAACCGCCAAGTGCACAAGATACATATTAAATTAAATGTCATAAATGTCAGCCAGTCTTTGTCACTTGACATCCCAGTGCTTATGCTGTAGCTCATGAAAGGAACAGCCATGGGAGTACAGATGGAGATCCAGGAGCATGTTATCTTAAACCAGTGTGATGTAGTTCTTCCTGGTGCTGAGTATATGACATGTCAGTACCAGAGAACAATGCTGAGCCCATTGTAAAGCATCATCCCTCAAGTAGAAGGTCCAGTTATGCTGTGTGTGCTCAGTCGCTCAGTCATCTCTTCTTCTTTGTGACACCATGGACTGTAGCACTCCAGGCTTCACGGTCATGGAAGTCTCCAGGCAATAATATTGGAGTGGGTTACCATTTCCTCCTCCAAAGGATCTTCCCAACCCAGGAATTGAACTCTCGTCTTTGGCGTCTCCTGAATTGTCAGGCATATTCTTTACCACTGCACCACCTGAGAAGCTATTTGGTGGCAATTTGGTTATAATAAACTCCTTAGAATCCGGAAAGGACAATGACTTGTCCTGAATTGTCACGTATTCTAGAAATAGTTTTGCTTTCCGTTTATGCCATGGCTCAGCCAACCCTACTACTTAAAAACATACCAATGTGGGATCTCCTATAACATATTCTCAAAAAAAGGACCCTTAACAGCAGAAGTATGGCAGCAGTGTACACATGACCTTTAGCCACAAACTTCACTGTCCTGAAGCTGTTTGTCTGATAAAGCAGGTTAATAGCCTCTTGAAGAAACAGCTGAAGTGCCAACTTGAAGATGACTCTTTGAGAGAATGAGATTCTTTATTCAGAATGTGGAATAATCCTTAAAGCAATGGCTGTGATAGTGTCTTGTTTCCAATAAATGGAATGCATCTTTCTGGGAATGAGTGGAAGTACCAGTGGTTCCACTCACCAGCATCCCAGTGACCAATTTGTACTTCCTGTCTCCTCTAGACCAAATGTTTAGTGGGTCACTTCCATAAGGAGATGAACTAAGATTATCACTATTTACTTAAAGATATTACCTTTATGTATTTAAAGCTGTAACTGCTGCCTGGTGTCTTTGGGCTCTTTGATCAGCTGGTCCAGAAGGATGTTACTATACTGGCAAAGGTGATCATCATGAGGACTGCTGTCCCATAACAGGCCAAGGTAAAATGTTCTTGGCAGTCAGGAGATCCTGTGGGTATTTCTTAGTACTTTTTTGTTTAGCTTTAATTGTAAATGAGTCAGTAAACAGACACAACTTGGTACAAATACAGTAACCAAGGTTGGAATCCTTAGCGATCAGAATTTCCGCCATGCAACCACATATAGTAGAAGCACTACTTAAAGGTAATAGGGGTGGGCAGCAGAAAAGCTAGATGATGTGTATCAATTACCGCCTTAGATCAATTCTAGCAGCATGTACTGCAGTTCCTTGCAATAACCTTTCTATTATAAAGTTTCTCCTAAGTTGTGGCCAACCTTTGGCCTTGATGCAATGAAGCAAATGTGAGAACAAAGCAGATCTGAGCAATACAACGTGTTAACCATGGTGGAGACTAATCATGTCCCATTTAAGTCCCTTTTATTAAGACAATGTATCTTAGCCTTGAGAGATATCTCCTACTGATTCGCAGCTCCCTCCCTTTCAAAAGATTGCTGTTGTCCAAAAAGGATATGTTATGCTCACTGCAGGCAACAACCTACAGTCAATGATTGGCTGACAAGGATGCTTAAGCTTTCCTCCTGCCTCAAGCTGAGACCCATTTGTTGAACTCTTCATGCTCCAGGACATCTCATGAAATCAGAAGCTGCTTCCTCACTATGATCTCATCCAACTTTTACCCTATTCTTCTTACTTCACTCCCTCTCTTTTGAGATGGAGAGAAAATTCTTTAAACAAACCATGGGCAACTAAGACTGTATCAGCCTCTGCTTCCAGGAAAGCCAAACTAAGACACTCTGTCACCATGACGTTTTAAATTTAAGGTATAGATTTTACACTTTCTCCATCGTAATCTATTAAAGATATAGTAAGGCCTTGAACAACCTGGGGGTTAGAGGCACTGGGCCTTGCAAAGTTGAAAATATAGTTATAACTTTAGAGTAGGCCCTCTGTATCGGTGGTTCTGCCTCTAGATTTAACCAATGCTGGACCATTTAGTACTGTAGTGCATATTTATGGAAAAATATCACATAGGAGTGACCCCCTAGGCACTTTAAACCTGTGTTGTTCAAGGATCAACTGTGTATGTTCGTGCCATTGCTCTATAGGTGCAGGTTTCTACAAAACCTGTCACTCTGTAATTTAGTCCCTCCATTGTGTCCCACTCTTTACAACCCCAAGCACTGTAACCCACCAGACTTCACTGTCTATGGAATTCTTCAGGCAAGAATACTGGAGTGGGTACCCCTTCTCCAGGGAATTGTCTCCACCCAGACAATTTTCAAACCCATGTCTCATGAGGCTTCTGCAGTGCAGGCATATTCTTTACCTGCTGAACCATCAGGGAAGCCTCTGCCTTTGGTCAGCTGAGTAGCTGAGTGATCCAATAATGGTATCTTTTATTATATCACACAGTACAATTTTCAAATGCTGGGAAGAGGGGTAATTTGCTTGGCTTTGGTAGAGAATATATATTCTAGCTTTTCTCTAACTGTATCTCCTACTATTGATTTAGGCACTTGAAGAATGGATTCTGGTACACATGACCTTAGGTCACTTCTATAGACTTCAGTCCAGGCTGCCAGGATTTTGGACTTCTGCTTAGATAACATATTGAAAAGCAGAGACATTATTTTGCCAACAAAAATCTGTTAGGTCAAGGCTATGATTTTTCCAGTGGTCCTGTATGGATGTGAGAGTTGGACTGTGAAGAAAGTTGAGCACAGAAGATTGATGCTTTTGAACTGTGGTATTGGAGAAGGCTCTTGAGAGTCCCTTGGACTGCAAGGAGATCCAACATGTCCATTCTGAAGGAGATCAGCTCTGGGATCTCTTTGGAGGGAATGATGCTAAAGCTGGAACTCCAGTACTTTGGCCACCTCATGCGAAGAGTTGACTCATTGGAAAAGACTCTGATGCTGGGAGGGATTGGGGGCAGGAGGAGAAGGGGATGACAGAGGATGAGATGGCTGGATGGCATCACGGACTCGATGGACGTGAATCTGAGTGAACTCCAGGAGTTGGTGATGGACAGGGAGGCCTGGCATGCTGCGATTCATGGGGTCCAAAGAGTCAGACACGACTGAGCGACTGAACTGAACTGAACTGAATTGAACCACAAAACTAAGCTAAAGTCTATGCATGGCATTGCCTTTTTTCCCAAAATGTGTTGACAAAATGTGAGAGAATCATACTACTGGGGAGTTCATCCCTGGGAGAAGCATACTACCGGTGAGTTCATCCCTAGGCCTGAAAGTTATGGCAATTGGTCCTTTCACTTCAGTTCAGTTCAGTTCAGTTCAGTCCAGTCACCCAGTCATGTCTGACACTTTGTGACCCATGAATCACAGCACGCCAGGCTTCCCTGTCCATCACCAACTGCCGGAGTTCACTTAAGCTCATGTCCATAGAGTTGTTGATGCCATCCAGCCATCTCATCCTCTGTCGTCCCCTTCTCCTCCTGCCCCCAATCCCTCCCAGCATCAGGGTCTTTTCCAATGAGTCAATTCTTCGCATGAGGTGGCCGAAGTATTAGAGTTTCAACTTCAGCATCAGTCTTTCCAATGAACACCCAGGACTGACCTCCTTTAGGATGGACTGGTTGGATCTCCTTGCAGTCCAATGGACTCTCAAGAGTCCTTTAGAAAGTGCTAAAATGCTGGATGGGAATGTCCCAGAAAGCAAGTGCAACGACACTTGTCACTTATAGTATAGTCAGTCCTAGAGGTACTGGTGTCCAGGGTGCTGACTCTTCTCATATCATCAATGTTCCAGAACAGAGTTTTTAAAACTCATACCTGTTCTTCTGAAGACTATAAAGATATCTCTTCAAGTTAGGAGAATTGAACCTTATTTACTTAATAGATTTAGCTTATTTATGTATTTTAATTATTTAATCAAATATATATGGGTTTTATACTCTTCAAAATGTTGGGTTGGACTTAGTATTGCAATCATTAATTTAGACCTTAATTTCTATAGCTGAACCCAGGTAGCATCTTTGTATAACAGAGAGCATTACAATATGTCTAAGCATTCCACATGCACATTTTTTCTCCATCTTCTTCATCTACACATTTTTATACTTACATGCCCCTGAATTGTGAAATGCACATTAGCTCATCTTTTTAATAAATACATTTCATTTTATTCAATACTGTCCTTGCCACTAACCTCATTATGTCTATTTGTATTATTTTCTGTTTTTGACATAGTTTGTAACACCTCTCTACTTTGTATCATATGAGAACCTTATTAATATTCCATTTACTTGCTCTTCTAAAATTCTTAATTAAAATGCTAAACAGGATATTAAATCAGATGGAGTCAAAGAATGACCTCTGTGACAGACCATAAGACAACTTCCTCAATGTAATATATTGCTATTTATCATGGTTCTTCATATATTACTTCAGATAGTTTTCCATGACTGTGAAATCAATTTAATATTTTCTTAAAATTCAGTTCTACTTTAAAACTTTACTTATGGATCTCAAAGTCATCATTATAACCTGTAAGAAATAGAATTCTTCCATTTTATAAAAAGCATTAAATAAATATTTGTCTTAATCAGGATTCACTTTAAAAAAATATTTTATTTTTCAAAGCACTATCATGAGCCATAATTAAAGTAGAAAACATAAACTTTTGCTTTAGTATAACTAAAAAGTGGGATTTTTGTAGGAAAATATGAATACCTTGTAAGAATTGGTTCAACACATGTCTATAGTGTCCATTCTTTCCTTCTAAGCTCATTTTATTAGGGAACTGAGGTTTCTACTTGACCAGAGACTCACTTAACATTTAAAAAAATAGCTGTATAAAATTCACTCACTAACTCAGAAGACACTTGGAAGATTCTGACAATCATTCAACATGATGTAGAAATCATTATTTCAAAACAATTGAAAAAATACAGTTTACTTGAAGCACTGAACAAAACATTTTTTAAGGCATATTGTCAGTCGTTTCCAAATCTTTGTGACCCTATGGAATGTAGCCCACCAGGCTCCTCTATGGGATTCTCCAGGCAAGAACACTGGAATGGGTTGTCATGCCCTCCTTCAGTGGATCTTCCTGAGCCAGGGATCAAACCTACGTCTCCTGTGTCTCCTGCACTGCACACTGATTCTTTACTCACTGAGCCATTTGGGAAGCCCTTTCCTTATTTAAAAATACCTCAACTAAGTATCATGTTTTTCTAAAACCATAGGAGAAGTGGTTACAGATGTCATATTTTCTGGTTGTTAGATTTTCTTTATATATAATTTGGGGTCATGTGGTACCTAGCAACTTTTCTTTTTATATATTCCAGTGTGTATTAATGTGTTAATATCCCTAAAATATATCAAGCATCCTAACATGTACCAAATACATTTAAAGGGAGAGGGGTAAGAATAAAAATGTTACAAGGCACCCCATAAGAATCAAATCTGGAAACATGTATTCAAAAATATTTAAACATTCACAAAGAATAATGACATAATCAAAATGACTATAATTGAATTAAGCTTTAATAAACCATAAAACCTATAAAATTTGAGTATTTATAAACTATAGGACACATATTTTAGGTCACAAACACTGGAGATTATGAATACACATCTTTTCAAAAGCTTATGCTTAGCATTGTGGAATGCTGATAACATTCCCCAGTTTTATATGTCACTAATTGAACATATATTTGTTGAAAATTTATGATAGATGAGGCTTTTAAAAGTAAATAATGGGCACAACACTGAACAATGATGGACAATGTTTTTGTCCTCATACCAAAATGGGCAGAATTTTATAAACTATTGAATATTATGAGCATTCCAGAGAGTGAAAGTATTAGAAATACAAGCACCATAATTGGAGAGACTGATTGAGAGACTGTAGAATTAGGAAAACAGATATGTCATCATGATTTTGCCAAACTTCTGGAATTTAATGAGTTGCCTGTGTATATCTTACAATGAATGTCTACAGACTTATGAAGTATTCCAAATTGGGCCCCTAGAACAGAGGGAGAGACTCCAGAACTCTACCGTGTTTCATGCTGAAATAATTCAGCACTTGGTAGAGACCAGAAATAATTTTAGTCATGTTAATACTTTAAGTTGTGAAAATTTATTTTCTATAATTAAAATGAGCGACTCAACTGAACTTTACTGATAATGAAAACTAGTTAGTATGATAATGACAATGGTGATTATTATCTATATTGAATTATAGGTTAAGATACTATCATTCCCATGTCTGTTATTATATGCAAAGCACCATTGTATATACATTTATAACATTTCCTTCTTTTTTTAAAAACTATATCAATAACCTCAGATATGCAGATGACACCACCTTATGGCAGAAAGTGAAGAGGAACTAAAAAGCCTCTGGATGAAAGTCAAAGTGGAGAGTGAAAAAGTTGGCTTAAAGCCCAACATTCAAAAAACTAAGATCATGGCATCTGGTCCCATCACTTCATGGGAAATAGATGGGGAAACAGTGGAAACAGTGTCAGACTTCATTTTTCGGGGCTCCAAAATCACTGCAGATGGTGATTGCAGCCATGAAATTAAAAGACGCTTACTCTTTGGGAGAAAAGTTATGACCAACCTAGATAGCATATTCAGAAGCAGAGACATTACTTTGCCAACAAAGGTTCATCTAGTCAAGGCTATGGTTTTTCCTGTGGTCATGTATGATGTGAGAGTTGGACTGTGAAGAAAGCTGAGCACCGAATAATTGATGCTTTTGAACTGTGGTGTTGGAGAAGACTCTCGAGAGTCCCTTGGACTGCAAGGAGATCCAACCAGTCCATTCTGAAGGAGATCAGCCCTGGGATTTCTTTGGAAGGAATGATGCTGAAGCCGAAACTGCAGTACTTTGGCCACATCATGCAAAGAGTTGAATCACTGGAGAAGACTCTGATGCTGGGAGGGATTGGGAGCAGGAGGAGACGGAGACGATAGAGGATGAGATGGCTGGATGGCATCACTGACTCGATGGATGCGAGTCTGAGTGACCTCCGGGAGTTGGTGATGCACAGGGAGGTCTGGCATGCTGCAATTCATGGGGTTACAAAGAGTCAGACATGACTGAGCAACTGAACTGAACTTAGCTGAACTGAAACATAGATAACTTTTTCAATTTCATCTTAACTCTATTAAGTGTCTTCAGTCAGTGAACAGTATATATAAAAATATATGTGTGAAAAAAATTGAAAATAGTTAAAATAGTAAAAACAAGTAGAAATGCAGTAATGATGTAAGATATAGTCTAAAACTATCCCTCAGCATCTTTTCTTTATTTTTGTTTTATCATTGTTTTGCCACAAACAATAAGAAATTATGTAATAATGATTTTTATTTTTTGTGTATCAACACTAGAGCCTTTAAAAACAGTTAAGTAGTTACAATTTCAACTTATTGGGTCCAAACTATTTTGCCAACCCCATTAAATTCCTTAGATCAGGTGCCTAATTAAAGTCACAGACATTCTGTCCAGGGCTTCAGAGTCTGCCAGTTATTTCTTCAAAGAGATGACCAGTTGTTGAATTATAGATTTTTGCTGTGGGAAATTATTATATTAGTGGTGGTCATGTATTCATTGACTTTATGTCTAAATGGAAAAACTGAAGGCTATTATACATATTGAAGTATAGTGGAAGAAACTGTAGAGCCTGACCATTCTCTTAAAACCAATATTTACTTCATCTTTTCATTGTGTGAATATAGTACCTATAGACTGTATCTGGCATCTAAATGTCAATTTAACCTTCAGGCTTCACAAATTTCATCCACATTAAACTATATCTCATAAGTGCAGAATGTCACAGAGTCCAAATGCATGCTCTAGATCTTTACTAATAATCACTCTAGTATTCAGGAAAAAAAGTCAATATTACAGTGTTTATATTCTGGACTCCTAGAGCATAAGTCAATTTTATTTCATAGATGATTCACTTAACAAAGGAGCTTGTTCAGGAAATACTGGAAAAATAAAATGTGTGGAATGGAATCAGGGTATGGAAAGATCAGAAGGAAAGTTCACGCTAAATGATGCCTCTTTTCATTCAAGTAAATGTCAGCTATCAGTTTCAGCACGCTGTCCTGATTTTTAAGAATTGAGCTATGAATGCAATGTAGAATATGATGAAAAATAAAGATCATAAAAATGTGGGAATTAATAAAATCCTTCATTGCAGGAAAGAAAGTGATTACTTTTAGCACACAGGACACAGGGGTCATTTTCAGAGGATGTCTTTGGAAATGTAGCCCTTTAAGTGCCATTTCATTCTGTAATATTATAAAGCAATTTTGATAGACCAATTTTTTAATCTGAAGTGAAGTGATATGTAGAAATATTCTTTTATCTCTTTACCTTTGGGATAGCCACCCAAAAGGTTTTATTGATCTAAAACACAGGAGCAATTTGATGGTCCCTAATCAGAAAGGTACAAGGAAAACAATTGAACAATGAAAAAAGGTTATTAATCTATACTTTACTCCCAAATCATATGGCAGGTTTCCTGGAAATAATCATTTATGAACCATCAATGTCAAATAGTAAGTTACATTGGTACAGGGTGTATAGAAATCTCCCCTGACATGTGAATTTTATCTCTGAGGCTTCCAGAAATGATATGTTACATAACATGCAATCCTCATGGAATCATTAATATTTGAGATAACTTTGATCTAATAGAAATGTTCAGTTTTATAATTCATTTGATTCATTTTAATTATTGGATAATCTTTTTTACTGTATTACTTTAATCAAAAATGGCAAAACAAAGCAAACCTGAGGACTGAAATATACTTCATAATTAAGGATTATCTATCACACAAAAAAATATAAGCTTTACTTAGGTAAGAAAAATTTTCAAGTAATTACTTTCATTAGAACCCTTTTTTTCTGAAGTAAACACAGTTTAAAAATCTAAAAATAACATGACTTTATGTTTCAACTTGATTTAACATAAAATGTAATATAAATTTAAAAGAAGATAGACTAGTTTATAATTATTACATTTTGGCCACATGGTCTTACTTGGACCCAAATGTGCACAACAATTCCTGGTTAATAGTATCCATTTAGGGTACTGACGGATGTTCGTATTAATGTCCCAACTCCAAATGCTGTGGCCAATAAGACATTTATTAGCCCACTTCAAAATTGGAAAGCATGACTATTTAAAGATAGGTTAAATCAGCATCATAAAAAAAGATATCCAATACACAGGATTTTTTCAACCTCTACTCTGCCTTCCTCACAGTTTGACTTTTGTGCCAAGGTAGAAATTTTCTCCAGAGATCCCCTTGCAGATTCCACCTTGTGTCCTTCAGTTAGAATGGCATTATATGCCTGTTCTTAAATGAACCACTAGCACCCAGAAAGGAATGATGGTGGTTATTTAAACTAATGCAAACTAATCACTACCCATGGGGAGGGCTGGGGGGAAAGGTATGGACAGGTTCCCCATAGAAGAAAGAAACCAATTTTTAAGCAGGTAACCAAGTGTATGTTTTACACCAACAATATTGGGAACAGTTGACTTATTAAGAGAAGCTTTGTGAATCAATAAACTTATTCAACCCCTCCTGCAAACCCAAGGGAAGGAAAAGAGAATTATTCAAAAAGAGGAGATTACATATATTTTTCTGAAAAGATAGCCTAGCATTGATTTTTTTAAAGCTAGTTGGTCCCAGAAAGTAGGGCAGGATTTGAAGATATTTTTAATAATATTCTGTCTGTCATGAATTTGAAATAAACAGTACTAAAATATATTTGAGTGATTTGAACAGTGCTGACATGCCTCCTACTTTTTTACTTTAAATCATGACTATCTCTTTTAACCTTTGGTTTTAAGCCTTTAAGAGAATCACTTTATATTTACATAGCATATTCAGTTTGGGGAACAAGAAGCAGTCCATAAATTGATTTACTAACTATAGACCATGTTCTGCGCTTAATTATTCACCATTATATTCCTCTTTGGAGTCTTAGGACAAAAAAAAATATAACTTCTCCCAATACTGAAATAAATTCAGTCATGTCTGCTGGGCTATTTGGAAACTATTCAATAGAATAAATTAACACTCAGTAACAGCTTAGAATTGCTACCAAACATTTTAACGATAGAAATACATCAAAAGTCTCTTGCTGATATCTAACTATAGAGAAGTAAGAGAGGCAAGGAAAAGAGGATAGGAGAGGAAAAAAAAGATAGGAGAGGAGAGGAAAGGGGAGTACAGAGAAAGAAAAAAAAAGAGTCTTAGGAAAGAGAATAAATATTTTAATCCATTTTTAAAAGCTTAGTGAAGTTAAATTAACTGCTTTATTTAGAAAACAACAAGTATGTCATTTTTATGGTGCTTTAATTATAGAGCCCCAAAATGTATATTCAAAAATAATAGTCAACTTTTGGATAAGAAACACATAATATTCATCATTATAGTACTACAGCCCTCATCTTTATTCAAATAATCTCCTGTAATTTTTTGTATGAGCAATAAATTCTAATACAATGAAGTCTTTGAGATTGAAATAAGATCCTATAGTGTTTGAATCAATCAGAAACTAAACCGAATATTATCTCAGATTTAACACAGATGTGATTTTAAGAAAAGGCAGTGAAAGACTCTGTTCTTAACAGGTAGAACTTGGCTTGAATGTACTGCTTACTTTGTTAAAATTTTGTTGTTATTGAGCAAATTTAAATTTCTTTGATTTACCTGAAGAATAGCAATGATAAGGCATATCTTTGTTAAAACATCTAGATGTACATATACAGGTATTGTAGATGAGTGTGTGTGAGGCTGAATATGTGTGTGCTCTTGTACAGACAGGTTTGTACATATACAAAAAGCATAAAATTTAAGCCAAAATATATTGTTATAACAACTAAAATTGGCTGTGATTTATATTAATCAGTAGCTTAATATTTCAGTCTGTTTTTAATAGTGCCAAATCATTTTATAAAGCCTTTTACAGAATATGAAAAATGAATTCAAAGTTTATTTTAAACTTGACTAATATTATCTGAAATTTGCTACATATATGCAGAAACAAACAAAAAACTAGTAGTCAAGAAGAACAAACTTGAAACAAGCAGTTTGACATGATAAACTATTTTACCTAGTTCATTTACATTGAATTGCAATATAAGTTGAAAAATAATAAACTCAAAGCCATGCTAGTATGTTTATCATATGTGTGAAAATTTGTAAGTAATATTTCTGGATTTAGAGAGCATTAGAATTGATTAAATACTAAATATAAATGTCTACCTTTGAGAGGCTTTTTAAAATAAATTTTGGTTAAAATCTAGAGAACTTGATTCATAATCATTATAATTTATCCAGGCAACATGTACAAACAATATGATCATTCATTATTTATTGATGATCTTAAATAGATTCAACTTGAAATTCAGATAATTTAAGTGGAAAACAGCCATTGACTTGTCATCCTTTCATTAAAACTGGTGGATATAATGATCAACTCTGAACTATCCACAGCTTCTTGTTGCCTGGTTGTTGTGCTAATATATGGAAAGGCCCACTTCTGTATTCCATGTGTAATTACCTGGTTTAAGCTTATTACTTATAAGTTTGGTGAACATATACATAAACTCTGAATTAATTTTTTATACTATAAACTGATTTAAAGTGTTGAATTTTGTAAGTATGGTTCTCATGTTAAGACATTTAGTTTAAAAAGTCAACACTCTCCTAGAACACTTATGAAGAATATGGTTAAGTACTCATTATAATTTCCGAGGTCCAAGATAATTCCTAGTTTTATCTGCATATAACATTTTCTCCCCTGAACTAGAATGAACTTCACAGAAATAAACCTGAATAGCTTAGGTAAGGGACAGGGAGCACTGATACTGATCTTTTCCCTTGGAAGATCTATCTGAGTTCTGTATGGCTTAAACCTAAATAGGACCTCCTGTTACTAGAATTGTGGAACAGCCTATATAAGTTATTTGTTGTCTTCCTCTTTTTCTTCCTTTCCTTCTTCCCTCTCCTGTCTCCTCCTTTCTCTCATGTATTCATGCAGCACACCTTATTTGTTTAACATGAGCATTTGGCTAAAAGTTGATAGATTCACCATGGCTACCTTGAGAGAACCATAAAGTGTAATAATTGTTTGGCCAGTTGTAGAAATCTATTTTCCATATTTCACATTGTCATAGACAGTCATGGTCTGTTTGACAATCACTGCATAGTTAATGGACTATTTTATTGGCTTCTATTGACTCTCATATAATTTAGTTAGAATCTACGACAATTCTTATCACCCCCATAGAATCAAGCCTGCATGTTGACTACATAATATTCTTTTTTTTTTTGAAAAGCTAGTTCTGTATTCATACTGATAATTCCTATTTTTCTCATAACTTATAGCTGTCATTTCATGCTAAAGAAAGGACTCTTTAAACTTCTAAAAGTTCTTGGAACTTCCTAGAGTGATTTTAAACTTGTTCAAATAAATATTTTTTGTTCTCTAAAATCTGAAATTAAAAATTTAGACTACATACAACTCGAGTAGATTTAGATACTTACCCAAATAATTTATGTATACTAATAATTCCATGTACCTGAATAATTTTGCAACAAGAAGTTCATGGTCTGAGACACAGTCAGCTCCCAGTCTTTTTTTTGTTTTTTGCTGACTTCTCCATTTCAGCTGCAAAGAATATAATCAGTCTGATTTTTATATTGACCATCGGGTGATGTCCATCTGTAGAGTCATCTCATGTGTTGTTTGGAGAGGGTATTTGTTATGACCAGTGCATTCTCTTGGCAAAACTGTGCTAGCCTTTGACCTGCTTCATTTTGTACTCCAAGGTCAAACTTGCCTGTTACTCCAGGTTATCTCTTGACTCCCTACTTTTTCATTCCAGTCTCCTATAATGAAAAGGACTTCTTTTTTTGGTGTTAGTTCTAGAAGGTCTTGTAGGTCATCAAAGAACCATTCAACTTCATCTTCTTTGGCTTTATTGGTTGGGGCATAGACTTGAATTATTGTGATATTGAATGGTTTGCCTTGAAAATGAACAGAGACCATTCTGTCATTTTTAAGATTGTACTCAAGTACTACATTATGAACTTTTTTGCTGACTATGAGTGCTACTGCATTTCTTCTAAGGGATTCTTTCCTGTAGTAGTAGATATAATGGTCATCTGAATTAAATTCATCAATTCCCATCCATTTTAGTTCACTGATTCCTAGAATGTCAACGTTCACCCTTGCCATCTCCTGTTTGATCACTTCCAGTTTACCTTGATTCATGGACCTAACTTTCTGGGTTCCTATGCAATATTTATGCTCTTTACAGCATCAGAGTTTCACCACCAGAAACATCTACAACTGGGCATTGTTTTGTCTTTGGCTCTGCCTCTTCATTCTTCCTGGAGCGATTTCTCCTCTCTTCTTCAGTAGCCTGTTGGACACCTACCAACCAGGGGAGTTCATCTTTCAGTGTTATATCTTTTTACGTTTTCATACTGTATATGGGGTTCTCAAGGCAAGAATGCTGAAGTGGTTTGCCATTCCCTTCTTCAGTGGACCACATTTTGTCAGAACTCTCCACCATGACTCATCCTTCTTAGGTGACCATACAGAACATGGCCCATAGTTTCATTAAGTTACACAAAACTGTGATCCATGTGATCATTTTGGCTAGTTTTCTGTGCTTGTGGTTTTCATCATGTCTGCCCTCTGATGGATGAGAAGAGGCTTGTGGAAGCTTCCTGATGGGAGGGACTGGCTGTGGGGAAAACTGGATCTTGCTCTGGGGAGAGGAGCCATGCTCAGTAAATTTTTAATCCAATTTTCTGCTGATGGGTGGGGCTGTGTTCTATCCCTATAGTTTGGCCTAAGGCCTTACTAAGGAGGGGTAATGATGTCCTCCTCCAAAAGGACTTATGCCAGCATGCCTTGCCTCTCAAAACTGCTGCTACCAATGCTCCTGACCCCACAGCAGGGCACTGATGACCCATGCCTCCCAAGTGACTCCTAAACACTCACAGGCAAGTCACCTCACTTATTTAATTGATATGCAGAGCACATCATGTGAAATGAGAAGCAGAATGAACAAAGCTACTGGAGGTGATGGAATTTTAGCTGAGCTATTCCAAATTCTAAAAGATGATGCTATTAAAGTGCCACACTCAATATGCCAGTAAATTTGGAAAACTCAGCAGTGGCTGCAGGACTGGAAAAGGTCAGTTTTCATTCCAGTCACAAAAAGGAACTGACAAAGAATGTTCAAACTACTGCAGAATTGCACTCATTTCACATGCTAGCAAACTAATGCTCAAAATCCTTCAAGCTAAGCTTCAACAATATGTGAACTGAGAACCAAGGAATTAAAGAGCCTCTTCATGAAGGTGAAAGAGGAGAATGGAAAGACGAGAGTGGAAAAGCTAGCTTAAAACTCAATATTCAAAAAACAAAGATCATGGATCCGGTCCCACCACTTCATGGCAAATAGATGAATAAACAATGGTATCAGTGACAGACTTTATATTCTTGAGCTCCCAAACCACTGCCAACAGTGACTGCAGCCATGAAACTAAAAGATGCTTGCTCCTTGGAAGAAAAGCTATGATGAATCAAGACAACATATTAAAAAGCAGAGACATCACTTTGCCAACAAAGTCTAGATATTCAAAGCTATGGTTTTTCCAGTAGTCATGCACAGATGTGAGAGTTGGCCCATAAAGAAGGCTGAGCACTGAATAACTGATACTTTCAAACTATGGTGCTGGAGAAGACTCTCAAGAGTCCCTTGGACAGCAAGAAAATCAAACCAGTCAATCCTAAAAGAAATCAGCACTGAATATTCATATGAAGGACTGATGCTGAAGCTGAAGATCCAATATTTTGGCCACCTAATGTGAAGAATCAGTACATTGGAAAAGGACCTGATGCTGAGAAAGATTGAGGGCAGAAAGTGAAGGGAGTGACAGAGGATGAGGTGGTTGGATGGCATCATTGACCCAGAGGACATGTGTTTGAGAAAACTCTGGGAGATAGTGAAGGATAGAGAAACCTGGTGTGTTGTAGTGTATGGGGTCACAAAGAGTCAGACATGACTGAACAACTGAGCAGCAAAAAAACAATAATAATGCACTCTGAAATAATTCACTCCGAAAGTTTGAATTAAAGTCTTGTTCACTAGCATAGTGGCAAATTCTACCTATAGCTATTGGTTTACTAACTATATGATTCCAAATCTTATAACCAGAGAAAGCTGGGAAAACTGTATTGGTTTAGTGCCACATTTCAATTACTGAGTAATATACTCAGTTTGTTTACATTGATATAATACCCTGAAAAACATCAACACATTTCATATAATCAGTAAGTATACTATATGTTTATTGAAAAGTAGTTCTGAGATTCAGTCATCCATTCATATAATATATACACAATTAATACTATATTATCAGATATGATATTACATTGAGATATATAGTAACTATTACAGAAACACAATGTCTTTAATGAAGATTGAGGAGTCATCACTATCATATCAGCAGATTTCTAAATGCTTATAATGTAAATAGAGGAATATCTTATTGTCTCTGTAATAAACCTTTTTTCAAATGCCTACATTACAATAAACTTGTAGGAAACTATAATCATATGCACTTTTTACTGTAACTATCTCTCATAAGTATATATGTTTCATTTCACCAAAATTACAGGTCATAATACTGGTAAAATAATGTGTTGATACAAAGATAGAATTAAGAACTATTCTTTTTAAGACTCTGGTGGGCATTGATTTTCTTTGAGTAATAATGATAATAAATCAAAAGGGCAGGATGAAACATCTGGAGATGATAGATATGTTTATGGTGATTGGAACGGTGGTTGGCAAGAGATGGGGAAGGGAAAATAAGGGTTATTTTTCAATGGATGTAAGTTACAGTTATGCAAGGTGAATAAGATCTAGACATCTACTGTAAACCATAGTGCCTACAGTTAACAAGTAGCTTAATCAAACCCTTAAACATTTATTAAGGGGATAGATTTCATGTTCAGTATTCTTACCAGCCCTTCATGGATCACAGCCTTGTCATGGCAAAGGGGCTTGCATAAGTCACTGAAGCTATGAGCCAAGCCATACAGGATCATTAAAGATGGGCAGGTAATTGTAGAGAACTCTGACAAAACCTGGTCTGCTGGAGGAAGGAATGGCAAATCATTCCAGAATTCTTGCCTTGAGAACCCCATGAACAATATGAAAAGGCAAAAAGATATAACATTGGAGGATGAGCCGCTCAGGTTGGAAGGTGTCCAATATGCTTCTGGGGAAGAGCAAAGGACAATTACTAATATTTCCAGAAAGAATGAAGTGACTGAACCAAGGCACAAGCAATGTTCAAGCAATGCACAAATGAGTTGCGGATGTGTCTGGTGGCAAAAGTAAAGTGTGATGCTTTAAGAACAATACTACATAGTAACCTGAAATGTTAGGTACATGAATGAATCACAAGCTGGAATCAAGATTGCCAGGATAATTATCAACAAACGTTAAATATGAAGATGATACCACTCTAATGGCAGAAAGTGAAGCAGAGCTAAAGAGCTTCTTGGTGAGGGTGAAAGAGGAAAGTGAAAAAACTGGCTTAAAACTCAACATTCAAAAACCTGAGGTCATGGCATCCGGTCCCATCACTTTATGTCAAATAGAAGGGTGAAAAAGTGGAAGTAGTGACAGATTTTTTTATTTTCTTGGGTATCAAAATCATTCTGACAGTGACTAAAGCCATGAAATTAAAAGATCCTTGTGCCTCAGAAGAAAGCTATGACAAAGCTAGACAATGTACTAAAATGCAAAGACATCACACTGCTAACAAAGATCCATATAATCATAGCTATCTTTTTTTTTTTTTTTCCAGTATTCATGTACAGATGTGAGAGTTGAATCGTAAAATGGCTGAGCACTGAAGAATTGATAACTTTTCAATTGTGATTCTGGAGAAGACTCTTGAGAGTCCCATGAACAGTGAGATCAAACCAGTCAATCCTAAAGGAAATCAGCCCTTCATTGGAACGACTGATGTTGAAGCTGAAACTCCAATACTTTGGCCACCTGATGTGAAGAGCCATCTCATCGGAAAAGACCCAGATGATGGAAATGATTGAAGGCAAAAGGAGAAAGGGACGACAGAGTACAGTGTGGTTGGATAGCAACACCGACTCAATGGACATAAATTTGAGCAAACTCCAGGAGATAATGAAAGACAGGGAAGCGTGGTGTGCTTCAGTCCTTCGGTCGTAAAAAGCTGGACACATCTTAGTCACTGAACAACAATTCTTAACACACATACACAAAGCAAAGAGACAAGAAAACTTTTGGAGATGATGAAAAGTGAAAGTGAAGGTCACTTAGTCGTGTCCAACTCTCAGGTGGATTCTTTACCAGCTGAGTCACCAGGGAAGTCTAAGAATACCGAAGTGGTTAGCCTATCCCTTCTCCAGCGTATATTCCTGACCAAGGAATAAAACTGCGATCTGCATTGTAGGCAGATTCTTTACCAGCTGAGAATATGCATGCTTATTTCCTTAATCACTGTAATACAAACATACATGGTTTATGAATGTAATCAAGTTCATCAGGTTGTAGGCATTAAATGTGCTGTTTATCGAACATTATTTACACCTCAATATATCTATTTTTTAAATCCATTTAAAAAAACATGTACTCAGGCTAGAGATATAGGCTTAAAATTGCAAGATGCCTCAGGGGCACTGCATTTATCTTCTGTAAAGATATAACAATATTTTGCTTTTAAAGTGTGAGGTATGTCTATGTTTAATAGAAAGAGCTCTGAATTTATCTTTTTTCATCAAATTTATACATAGATGGGACAACTGTGAATTGAGAAAGCAAGTCATCTAATTTCCCTTTCTAAGCCAAACATCTATTCTTAACTACAAGGAAATATATTCTAACCAAAATTTTAAAAAATCAGCCTCAGATACATAAAATTTCCCTCAATTTTTAAAGAATATAGAAAAACAAGAGAATTATACATACATATATATATATATATATATATATATATATATATATATATATATATATATATATTCTGCATTAGCACACAAAAACTGAATGAGGAATTAGTGTGAAACAGTAAGAGTACAGAGATCATGGTAGTTATAATTGCACATAGGTGGTAAGAGTATGATAGGAACTCTGAAGGAAAATTGAGTTAATCTCAGAAAATTATATATGTGTGTGTGTGTGTATATATATATATATATATATATATATATATATATATATATATATTCTTTTTTCTACCTACCTATCATCTATCTATCCACTGAATACCTCAGAATATTCTAGGAAATATAAGAATATATAATACACACTACCACTCACATCCTTTAAGTCACAAGAACAGTTACCTTGTTAAAGTCATGTAGCATGTAAATAACTCCACTCTACAATTCTGAGAGAACATCAGTGAAAATAAAAAATAATGCTTTAGTATTTTTATAGAAATACACTTGACCTCAGTCAATTCAGGTCTCTCTGAAAAAATTAACCATCAGACTTTGTGAACCACTAATTTATGGAATGATTTCCATTCCCAGAACATTTAATTTAATTTCTAGGAAATGGTTCACTTTGCCAGTCTCTTTTTCCTTATTATGATATGTAGGCAAATGTGTGAATTGAACATAAGTAAATAAAACGATAAACATGTTGAACACTCTCCTACCAAAGAAGTCTGCAACCATAACATGTTTTCTAAGTCATGTACAAAACTATGGTGATTTTTCTATTTTTCTAATAATAAAATTATACTTTGAATATTTCAAGTATGATTATTTTCTTCTAAGTTTTCAACTCATTTTGAAATTAAGTATTGATTGTTTTTTCTGAAATTAGAGTATAAATTGTGTGTTCCAGTCATTGTTGACAAATTTAAAAATAAAAAATAAATGTAAAGAATATTAATGTTATCTGAAACTTGGCATACATAAAAAATGAATCATATTGTTTTATGACTTGCCTTAAGGTTATATTATTTATTATTATAATGATATAAATATGTCATTTATTATTTGTAGAACATACAATAATAATACTCATTTTAAAGTTCTCTTATTCTCTAGATATGTGTGATTATGTGTGTTTAGTAGGATTGTGTGTGTTTAAGTGTTCGAGTGTGTGTATATTCTCTTACATTTGTATTTAACAAAATGTTCTACAATGAGATTTTTTATTATTTTCATTGATTAATAATTCTTTTTTTGTTCTAGTATAACATTACTTTACTTTTGGTAAAGAAGTAATGTTTTTAAACATAAGATAGTAAAACTAGTCTGCATTTTATCAAATGCATTCTGCATTTACTATTTGTGTTTTTATTCAAATTTTGAAATAACTTTATACAATTATAAAATACACTTGTGACAATAGGGTATATTTAAATAGAAATTTTATTCAGAACCATTTATAATATTGATTTAACCAAGTATTCAATTATATTGTGTGTTACATTTTGATCAGTATTGAATATTTAAAATGGAATTAACTTCCAGAAAACTATTAGTAAATAATGTGTCATTTGGTATTTTTTAGTGAAATGGAATATGCATTTTATTTTAGTTTCTATCTTGTTTCTATCTTGATCCAAACATACATAATTTCTATCCTATTATTGTTGATATATGAGTTATTGACTTCTATAATTTTATATTGTAACAGAGTAGTGCATCAAACTCTTATATTTCTTTATGTTCTAATGATACATTAGCTTCTTGTAATCTTTCCAAATAGTCATATTCTTTGTTAATTAGAGCAACTAGCCAAAATCCATCAATTTTTTTCATGGTTCTTTACTTTTTGCAGGACATCATTAAATAATTTTGGTGGGCATTCCTTCTCATTTTCAATTTTTTAGTAAACTGTTACTAGTGATTTACCATTAAGTATTTTACTGTGTAGTAGGTTGATTTAATAATCATTTAAGTAGTCTCCTTTATCTCAAATTATGGTATTTTCTTTGGTAAAACACCCCATTGATTTATGTTTGAATATCTTTTCAGAAGTTTCTTGGTAATAAGTATCAAATGATTAATCTTCAAATAAAGTGAGATAAACCATAGTATTTTATTTTCTAAAGAACAGTGTATGAAGCCTGAACTTAGCTTAAGTCTAGTATTATTGTGGGATCCTTTATTAAATTATAATTGTTAGGCTGGTTTAGATGAAGTCAATTAAGTTTTTACTTTTTAAAATATGATTCTTATAGTCCAGACATGCACTGATAAGCTACTACTAAAATCACTACATACACTACTGCTTCATTTTCTAATTCTTTGTATTGATCAAATTCACAAGAAAATAAAATCCACTGATACCCTGCTTCTAGGATTCTTCCTCTTTGTGCTGCCACTTCTTCATTTAATTAAGATTTCTATAAATCTCACCATCCTCTACCTCTGCCTTGCATTCTTATCCTTGGAAATTTTCATTTCTGAATAGGTTAAAGTGATTTCAGTCACTACTCATTGTTTACTATTATTCAAAAACTTTCAAAGTAGAAATAGCATCTGAGTGACTGAAAATCTACTTACAAGGCAAAAAGATGGCCACTTAAATTTTTGGTTAGTATAACTTAATCTTCAGTTAGGAGATTGAATGTATGGTGTAATTCTTGACTTCCTCCTTGTTTCAGTTAAATTCAATGTGTTCAAATTTGTATGCCATAAAATATGGGTAGTTTGATATTTCTTCTACACATCTTTATAGTAGATTGTTTACAAAAATGACTTTAATTATCCCACTCTTTGTAATCATGTCCCTTGCAAATTGATTTTGCATTACTTTCCATCAAGAAAAGAAGTCTACTCCACTCTTTGAGCCTAAGTTGGCCTTATGATATATTTTGTTGTTGTTGTTGTTGAGTCAGTCTCTAAGTCATGCCAAAGCATGTCAGACTTCCCTGTCTGTGACTATTTCCCTGAGTTTGCTCAAACTCAGGTCCAATAGTGATGTTGGAAACAAACCTAGAAGTACAGAGATAAGATCATGGCCTGTGTCTAGGTATATATAACAATAACCAATGTTAAAATGATATGGAGTATGTAAGATTTATGGTGCATGGGCTTCTCTGATAGCTCAGTTGCTAAAGAATCCACTTGTAATACAGTAGACCCCCGTTCAATTCTTGGGTCTGGAAGATACTCTGGAGGAGGGGATAGGCTACCCACTCCAGTATCCTTGGCTTCCCTTGTGGCTCAGCTGGTAAAGAATCCGCCCGCAATATGGGAGACCTGGGTTTGATCCCTGGGTTGGGAAAATCCCCTGGAGAAGGGAAAGGCTTACACTAGCACTCTAGTATTCTGGCCTAGAGAATCCCCTGGACTGTGAGGTCCATCAGGTCCCAAAGAGTTGGATATGACTGATATTCACTTTCACTCTTTTTCATTTTCATAATGCATGTGCTTCTTAGTTTATGAGACATGTCCTGACTCTTTGTGACCCCATGGACTGCAGCCCACTAGGCTCCCCTCATCTGTGGGATTTTCCAGGCAGAAATACTGAAGTGGGTTACCATTTCCTCCTCTAGGGGATCTTTCCCACTCAGGGACTGAACTCGAGTCTCTTGTGTCCCTTGAATTGGTAAGCAGATTTTTATCACTTAGCCACCTAGGAAGCCATAAAGCTTTATATACAGTATGCAAATGTATTTAAAGATAATAAAATTATATTTTAGGAAATCCAAAAGTTTACCTTAGCCCTAGTTCTAGGTAGAATACTTAGACTCTTTTTCCATTCCTTTGAAGAAAATACCATTAGCCCAAACTCATTTGTTAAAAACAAAAAAGTCTGGTATGAAGGCCAGTAATAAATGGTATATAATTAGTGTGTATTAAAGATCAGTTTTTATTTATTACTCCTGATGCAAGCTGCTTCCAATTTTATTTAATGTGTTTCTGCTTTATTGTGACTTTCAATTTGAATCAGATAGAATCATATTTTACTTTTACATCGCTTTTTATAGCTAATAATATTCTGTTATAGAGTGCCTCTCATACAAATTTTAATACTATTAAATTGCTATTTAGCATTTTGTAAAGTTAGATGACTGAAACATTTAACTACAATATTTAAAAATACAGTACATAGAATTTCTAAATATTGTGAAAAGCTTGATAATTTTATGGTGAAAGGGAGAAATAAAGTCAGTCAGAATTAAAAAATAATAAGAAAAAATCAGAAAATTCTCTAAGACTAAAGAAAATAAAACATTGTGACTGGAGTAAAAGCATTTTCAGGAGATAATTGAAGGGAATATAAACATAAAGACTTAGACCTAGAAAATTGAGAAATGTGAAACATAAAAAAATCTGGGTTTTTTTTGTTGTTGTTATTTTGAATTTAATAAGCACCACTTACCACACCTTCCTCTTCTTACCATTTATGCTGTTGGTGGTTAGTTTTATACGACAGCTTGCCTAGGCTAGAGTACCCATTGGTTTAATTAAATGTGAAGTGTTGTTGTGAAGGCATTTTGTAGAGGGGTTGACATCTACATCTGTAACCTGACTTTAAGAAAAGTAAATTACCTTTGACAATGTGAGTGAGCTTCATCCAATCAGATGAACAGCTTAAGAGCAAAAACTAAGTTTTTTGAAAGAAATTCTGACTCAAGACTATAATATTAGCCTCTGCTAAGCTACCTGATGAATTTTGGACTCAGAACTCTGGTATCAGTTTCTACCTGAATTTTTGAGATGGCTGGTCTGACTTATGAATTATGTACTCACCAGCCCTAACAATTACATGAAAGTGAAAAAGTGAAAGTTTCAGTCACCCAGTCATGTATGACTCTTTGTGACCCCATGGACTATAGCCCACCAGGCTTCTCTGTCCATAGAATTCTCCAGGCAAGAATATAAGAATGGGTAGTCATTGCTTTTTCCAGTGGATTTTCCTGACCCAGGGATTGAACCTGGGTCTCTAGCTTTGCAGGTAGATTCTTTACCATCCGAGCTCACATGAGCCAATCTTTAAAACAGAAAAGTCTATAAATATATGTGTGTGTATATGTGTATAGATATAGACATAGACCAATCAATATGAGATGTAGGGTAGATATAGATGACCTTCCCAGTGGCTTTCCAGTGGCTCAGCGGTAAAGAATCTGTCTGCCAAATGCAGGAGACTCAGGAGACGTGGGTTCAGTCCTCTGGTTGGGAAGATCCCCTGGAAGAGGACATAGCAACCCACTCCAGTATTCATGCCTGGAGAATCCCATGGACAGAAGAGCCTGATGGGGTCCATGAACTAGCAAAAGAGTTGGACAGGTCATAGCAACTAAACAACAGCAACAATAGATATAGGCATAGATATATCATATTGGTTCTCTGGAGACCCCTGACTAATAAAGGCATGTTTCCTAAACCAACTATTCACTTTTGTCCCAAATTTCTGATGTATTCAAACTCCAAACCCTTTTTATATACATCAGCTTTTATTTAAATTGTATTCATTCATTTATTTACTTTTAGTTGCTTTAGGTTTTCATTGCTGTGCACTGGCTTTCTCTAGTTGAGGTGTGTGGGCTTCTCATTGCAATGGCTTCCCTCTTTGCAGAGCTTAGGCACAGGCTCTGGGGTGCTCAGGCTCAGAAATTGTGGCTCATGGTCTCTAGAGCACAGGCTCAGTACTTGTGGTGCTTGGACTTACTTGCCCTGGAGCATGCAAAATCGTCCAAAATGAGGAATCAAACTCTTTCCCTCTGCATTGTCAGGGGAATTCTTAACCACTGGACCACCAAGAAAGTCCATTTACCAACCTTTATTTTTTACAGCTACTACTGCCTTATGGCTCCCCCTCCCCCATCTTGATTAATTATATATTTTCACTTTGCTCATATGGATTGTACCCATTTGAACATGGTGCTTTTGGAAAATCCTAGACTTAATAATCCCAGCCTTGAACTAGAGTCCTTGGGAGAATCCTAATATTAAAATTTCCCAACTCTCTGATCATTTCTCAAATCAGAATTTTCTGGTACTACCCCCAATTCAGTTTCTTACACTCTGCATGCATCCTTTGTAATATTTCTCACAATTTGTAATTGTAATTGCATATTTTTTTAGGTTTGATAGTTCACTCCGCTCAGTTCAGTTCAGTTGCTCAGTCATGTCCAACTCTTTGCAACCCATGGACTGCAGCATGCCAGGCTTCCCTGTCCATCACCAACTCCCAGAGTTTGCTCAAACTCATGTTCATTGAGTCAATGATGCCATCCAACCATCTTATCCTCTGTCATCCCCTTTCCCTCCTGCCTCCAATCTTTCCCAGCATCAGAGTCTTTTCCAATGAGTCAATTTTTCTCATCAGGTGGAACTGATGCTTTTGGGATCCAAAAGCTGATGCTTTTTGACTCCACTAATGAGGAGAAGGCAGAAAGAGAAGAGGAACTAAAAAGCTTCTTGATGAAAGTGAAAAAGGAGAGTGAAAAAGTTGCTTAAAGCTCAACATTCAGAAAACTAAGATCATGGCATCCGGTCTCATCACTTCATGGGAAATAGATGGGGAAACAGTGGAAACAGTGTCAGACTTTATTTTTCAGGGCTCCAAAATCACTGCAGATGGTGATAGCAGCCATAAAATTAAAAGATGCTTACTCCTTGGAAGGAAAGTTATGACCAACCTAGATAGCATATTCAAAAGCAGAGACATTACTTTGCCAACCAAGGTCTGTCTAGTCAAGGCTATGGTTTTTCCAGTGGTCATGTATGTGAGAGTTGGACTGTGAAAAAAGCTGAGCACCGAAGGATTGATCTTTTTGAACAGTGGTGTTGGAGAAGACTCTTGAGAGTCCCTTGGACTGCAAGGAGATCCAACCAGTCCATCCTAAAGGAGATCAGTCCTGGATGTTCATTAGAAGGATTGATGTAAAGCTGAAACTCCAATACTTTGGCCACCTGATTGGAAGAGTTGACTCATTGGAAAAGACTCTGATGCTGGGAGGGATTGGGGGCAGGAGGAGAAGGGAACGACAGAGGATGAGATGGCTGCATGGCATTACTGACTCGATGGACATGAGTTTGGATAAATTCCGGGAGTTGGTGATGGACTGGGAGGGCTGGTGTGCTGTGATTCATGGGGTCACAAAGAGTTGGACATGACTGAGCGACTGAACTGAACTGAACTGAACGAGGCAATAACATCCATGAGCTAAAATGTGTGTGTGTGTGTGTTTTAATCACAGTGTCCCATGTTCCTGCAGGATTTAGATTGTAAAAGTTGATCAAAATATTTTTATTGAAAGAGCAAGATTAATGTGTTTCATTGATAGAGATATTGTGATTTTTTTCCTTTTCCCTTCAGTAAAGTCACCCTTGGTTAAAAACTCTTCTGTACCAAAAATGTTACATTTCCTGGGTGATTGAAAAGAAGTGAGAAAGGACAGTTTGTTTTTGCTTGCCTTAGCCAAGTCTCAGCATGTAGATGTAGTTTGTTTTCATTTTTAATAGACATGACACCAGCTCTTAGGAGAAGGTCTCCACACTGAAGAGAAGAATACCTCAAATGGATCAGCCAGGTAAACAGGAGGTGTTTACCCAATGCTAGCTAGTGGTATGAAGACCTGACTGCAGCTCCATTGGCTTCTCTGAGGCTGCTTAGATTCTGGTCAGTATCCTATCCTCATTACTATGCTTTATTCCTTACCACCATGTGAAAGCCTACTGCTTTCAGTTCCTTGACTTAATCTAATGTGATGATTCATATCTTTCTCTTCACATCTCCCAGTACATAAATTCATCATCTTATCTCCAACAGGACTGAAAGATTAGTTGAAGAAATTCAACATTTTCTTTTAGAAAGAATATATATTATGATGTGGCATTTTATTTTTCACTTTCAAGAGTTTATTTATGTAGTCAAGTTAGTAATAATTAGGGTTTTATCTCTGCATTTTCAGTAAGTCTAGAGGCAATGTGGGTAGGATAGCATTTTTATGAATGTTCAAAAAGAGTATTATAAGCATTAATATTTTAGGATACAGCCCTATTGCAAATGGATGAATGAATACATGAATGGACGGATGGGTGGATGATTGAGAAGATGATAGTGAAATATGTGTCACACAAACACAGCACATATTCAAAATACAATTTGATTCCAGATAATCAATGGAAACGGAGAAGGCAATGGCACCCACTCCAGTACTCTTGCCTGGAAAATCCCATGGATGAAGGAGCCTGATGTGCTGCAGTCCATGGGGTTGCTAAGAGTCGGATACGATTGAGCGACTTCACTTTCACATTTCACTTTCGTGCATTGGAGAAGGAAATGGCAACCTACTCCAGTGTTCTTGCCTGGAGAATCCCAGGGAAGGGGGATCCTGGTGGGCTGCTGTCCATGGGGTCACACAGAGTTGGACATGACTGAAGCGACTTAGCAATCAATAGAAAATACAGAAATCAAAGTTTTCATGTTAATAGTGTAAAAGCAATTTGACTTTCTGATAGATATTTGTTGAGAGTTTTAAGGAAATCATGTCTTTCATTCATTTCCCTACTGTTCTACAATTTATTTATATTTTAAACTTTATACATCTATTTCTGTTTATACTTTAAGAAAGATATTTCACTTGATTAAATAACTTGCTCAGTATTTTGCAGAAATTAGGAGACAGATTTGGTCTGGAAGCACAAGGCCTTGACGCTATTCTTTTATTCTTTCTATTGTCCCTGACTGTCACATTTATATATTTCTAAAATAGAATTAAGTAATCAGAAATAATGAAAACTGTCAATACTTTGGTTTTCAAATAAAAGGCATAGAGATATGTTCTGACACAATTTAAAATGTTTTATGGTTTTTTCATTCATTTCATATTATCTTCCTTAGTGATAGTTTAATAGCCTAGAATTTATTGAAATAATTATATCACTAAACTGTTTTATTATATTATGTGACCAAACAGATTTGCAACACCTTTATTTCTTACAGTTACAATTAAACTGCTTTCCTTCATGAATGTATCCAAGTATACTTATTTAGTTATAAAGTACATGATTGCACAATTTACTGCAAGCATTTGATATTTTATAATAGAATCGATAAGTAATGAAACACCTTAATAATTATAGGATTTACAATGTTTAAACTACAAAATATACTTGCTACTATTTAGAAAAGACATAGGAATAATTTGCATAATTTATATTCATATGACTCACTTCTAAGTATAATGTGATGCACAGTACTAGGCTGATTAATTTTTCCTGGGTTTACTATCCAGAATGTGGTTAGAGTTTTAGTGAATTAATTTGACCACCATTATGTGTAATGGGCTGAAGTTACATTAATCTACTAAGTGATAGACCCATCAAAGCTTATGAAGAACTAATTCATCTGAATAAGAACTAACAAAATTAATTATATTTTCAACACAAGGAAAGAACATTGCATAGTTTTATAACTTAAAATTAAATTTTAGGCCATATAAAGATACATTTTTTTCAAAACATCAGTTAATTTTTTCATAGGATGATAGTAGTTGAAACGTGGTGGGTAGCGTTTATTAGAGAGAGTACATAATTATATTAACCCAGGTGTAACAAATGTCTAAAATGTACTATTATTAATTTTAATGCATAATAAAATATAAATTACAACTCCATGAAGAGAATTGAAACTGAAGATTATAAAAGATCATTATAGATTTAATTTGGTAAACCTTTCTTATTCATTAATAATCCTCCAAGTGAGAAATCATAAGCACTGGGAATGCACCCTTAGCCAGAAAAATTAAATTTTCTACATTAGATCTTAATTTTTATATAAATATATTAATAATCCTCCAAGTGAGAAATCATAAGCACTGGGAATGCACCCTTAGCCAGAAAAATTAAATTTTCTACATTAGATCTTAATTTTTATATAAATATATGTATGAACACATATAAACACACCATACATATACCATACACACAAACACCCCACATAATTTACTTAACATGAATAATATTTTAAGGAATATATACATTAAATATAAAATTATTTCTGATCCTTTTATCAGAATCAACTCTAGATTTCTGATACTCTTACTAGAATTGATTCTGACAAGAGTATGCATTTTTTTTTAATTTCATGGGTTATTTCAATAATTTTCAGAATTTTAAAATCTATGACATATGTGATGAACTGAATGTTATGTCACCTCAAAAATGTTTTGTTGAAATTCTAATCTCTAAGATGATGATGAGGTGGAGCGTTTGGGGTATAATTAGACTGTGAAGCTAGAACCCTCATGAATGGACTAATGACCTTATAAAAGAGACCCTCAGAGTCCTCTTGTCCTTTCTGCCACGTAAAAACACATCAAGAAGACAGCTGTCTATGACCCAGAGAGGGGATCCTTAGCAGGTACCTTGATCATTTCCTTCCCGACCTCCCTGAGAAATAAATATTAATTCAGGGCTTCCCTGATGGCTCAGTGGTAAAGGATCTGCTTGCCAATGCAGGAGACATGGGTTCAATTCCTGGGTCAAGAAGATCCACTGGAGGAGGAAATGACAACCCAGTCAGTATTTTTGCTGGAAAATTCCATGGACAGAGGAGCCTGGTGGGCTACATTCCATGGAGTCACAAAATGTCAGACACAACTTAGCACGCACAATAAAAAAAAAAAAAAAACATAGTCAACGGCAGTTTGCTACAGAAACCTGAATGGACTAAAATAGCATATATTTGAAAAATATGATCAGTGAGAGATACACGGTTTAAGTTTGAATGAGTTTGATTATTATGAAATGATGTTTATAATAATGCCACTTGAATGCAGGGAGTATACAGATTTGATACAATTACTTAGTGTCAAATATTAGTCATGTCTTTCAATTTATGCCAAACAAATTCAACTTTACAACACTAATATTGAACTAATTTGAAGACATATTAAAACATAAAATCCAAGGAGAGAATGAAGCTTGACAGATTTACTGCAGAGAAATTGAAAGATTCTATATCATCAAGAGCATGAATAAAGCTAAAAGCAAATAATAAAATCAAAAAGATACTTGAATTATTTTTATATTCTCACATAATCTTTATTAAATTATAAAAACTAAATATTAATTTGGAATTGAATAGCTGTCTACATATACTTCAAACATGATAATTCACCAGCTTTCTCTTACTTTCCCACCAAGAAAGTCCACTTGTAGGCTCTGAAATTTATTGCCTGCAACTTTCTTTCTCTCTCTTTCACTTTTCACAGACATTTTTTCATAAATACATAATTATATGTATAAAGTATTATACTTTCAACTTGTTTCTTTGTGCCACTGGAGAAAAATAACATAGACTTTTTTTGTGTGTTGACAGATAATGGTAAAAAGCTACTATATATGCTGTGTAATTTTTCATATATCCTCACAGATGTGGACAAAATTATTATCTTTCTCTGTATAGCTCTCCTTTCACTGTTCAGTTCAGTTCAGTCACTCAGTCATTTCCAAATCTATGTGACCCCATGGACTGCAGCACACCAGGCTTTCCTTGTTCATCACCAACTCCCAGAGCTTGCTCAAATTCATGTCCGTTTAGTCGGTGATGCCATCCAACCATCTCATCCTCTACCATTCCCTTCTCTTCCTGCCTTCAATCTTTCCCAGCATCAGAGTCTTTTCCAGTGAGTCAGTTTTTCACATTAGGTGACCAAAGTGTCGGAGTTTCAGCTTCACACCAGTCCTTTCAATGAATATTCAAAACTGATTTCCTTTAGGATTGACTGGCTTGATCTCCCTGTAGTCCAAGGGACTCTCAAGAGTCTTCTCCAATACCACAGCTCAAAAGCATCAATTCTTTGACACTCAGTTTTCTTTATAGTCCAACTCTCACATCCATACATGACCACTGGAGAAACCAAAGCTTTTACTAGACAGACCTTTGTTAGCCAAGAAATGTCTCTAGTTTTTAATATGCTGTCTAGTTTGGTTATATGTTTTCTTTTAAGGAGCAAGCATCATTTAATTTCATGGCTGCAGTCACCATCTGCAGTGGTTTGGGAGCCCCCCAAAATAAAGTCTCACTGTTTCCATCGTCTTTCTATTTGCCATGAACTGATGGAACCAGATGCCATGATCTTCGTTTTCTGAATGTTGCGTTTTAAGTCAAATCTTTCACTATCCTCTTTCACTTTTATCAAGAGGCTCTTTAGTTCTTTTTCAGTTTCTGCCATAAGGATAGAGTCATCTGGATATCTGAGGTTATTGATATTTCTCCTGGCAATCTTGATTCCAGCTTGTGCTTCACCTAGATGGGCATTTTGCATGATGTATCTGTGTATATGTTAAATAAGCAGGGTGACAATATACAGCCTTGATGTACCCCCTTCCCAATTTGGAACCAGTCTGTCGTTCTGCATCCAGTTCTAACTGTTGCTTCCTGACTTCCACTGTAATTTATTCAAATTTTGCCCAAGTGATGGATATCCACAGTTTTTCTGGGGTGAATATAATTTTATGATTTATGAGCTAGGTGAGGCCCACCCTGATTATTGTCTGGTTTCCTGAAAGGAGGGCTCCTTTTGTAATAGATCTGTGACTTATTTGCATACTGGATTCTCTACCACTGTTGGCTTTGTCGTGTCTGTGCCACATGTCTGCTTCAGATCCCAAAACCACACTACAATTCTGCTTCCTGAAGCACAATTATCTTTCTCACATCATCCCATCATTCCCTTAATTAATTTCCTGCTTTTGTGCCACACAAGTTCAGGAACTTTTGCTATGTTCTTTGTATTGTAGAATACCTGTACTGTGCTGACCATGAATATGGTCTTACTTTCCCTGACTCTTTGAAATTCTGATCCCTGATTACCAGCAAAATAAACTATAATAAGCAAATCTATGAATCTGAGTTGATCACACATAAATTTAATAAGAGAGTTTTAGGATGATTAGGACTTACTGAAGATAAGACTATATTGATTTAATATTGACATGATATTTTAAAAGCATTAATCCTGTAAAGCAATAACTTGAATATAATTCTGAAGTATTCTGTAGCTTATCTAAGCTTGTAAAATTCTGTGTAAGAATTTACATGAATGTGTTGATGAGATTCCAACAAAATTCCATGCTGAATTTTGATCTGTTTAAAACTGATTATGCTTTGAAAATATTTCAAAGAAAGAGAGGACAGGTTTTCATGTGTTCTGTCACTTACAACCTGTGTGACCTTGACAAGTTGCCAATTCTCTTTGAATTTTGTTTTTCTCTTCACTCAAATAGGAATAATGCCTAGAGAATTCCAAGGACAGAGGAGTCTGGCAGGCTACAGTCTATGAGATTGCAAAGAATCAGACACAACTGTGTGACTACCTTTCTTTTCACTTTCCTTTGTCTCACAGTATGTTATTAGAATCATAAGGCATAACTTTTTAAAAAAGATATATTGCATGCTATAAATTACTTCTTAAAAAATAACATTATCATTTTCTTTAAACTTCCAACTAAGGTAGGAAGTCTCCTCTTAAGCATGCTTCAACATTCAGTGTCATTTTATTTGGAGGAACCACCGGTAATTAGTTAAGATTTAGAATTCATTGTCACAGCTTGTACTTTCTAAGCTCTCACGCATATGAACTGCACTCATTTCCTTTGCACAGCTTGACCTTTTATAATTAATGCACAGGATTGCCTAACTGCAACTTGCATTGATGTGCTGTGCCTATCAGAAATTGAAAAAGTTCCAGTTCTATAAATTTCCAAACACTAGTGCTTAAAAATACATATATCTTTACAATTGTAGTATGTTGGATAGTATCCAAATTATTCTTAGTTCATTATTTCCTACATTTCAGAAGTGAATATTATAGAGTATATTTCTTACAATTGCCAAATTGATGTTATATAAGTATTTTTTTCTTTAGCCAATTGTTTAGACAATTCTAAACAATTTTAAGTTATATAAAATATATATCTCAAGCATTTTCTTTCTTAATTTCTCTTAATAATATATCCTAAGTGTAGAACTCATCTTTTATTTCACAAACCAGCAGAGGATAAGATTTAATTTTTAAAGAAAATTGAAGGTTCAAAAGAAGATAAAACAGACCATAAACCACAATTACTACTCAAGTTCAAGGAACTTTAGGGTCACTTATTGAAATACTTCTCTGGCTAGCCCCTGGGCTCATCCATCCTCCCATTCCCAATATGATGCGAGCCAACCTGTGTGTCTCCACCAAGATCTTTCCAGCACCCCCTCCTAGAATTCAGATGAAAAAAAAAAAAAAGAACACCAAGTCATCAAAAAATGCAGACACAACTCAGAAAGTTTGCAAGTACCTGTTTTTCCTCTTCTGATTACCAACCAAAATTATAATGGATGACCCAGGAAAACACACCAACTTTTACCTATGACTTCTTTACTCCTTGGAACATCCATGTATGCAATTACAATTTTAGAAAAGATTATATATATAATAATATATATATAATTATATATATATAGAAGGAAAAAAAAAGGTTGTAATATAAGTTGCTATGAGCTGACACTTATCTTGCCCTTTCCTTAGAAAAATGTCCACAGCTAGGAGAGACATGCCCTGAGAGGAGGCAGGAAGGTAATTGCCTGCTATTTTAGATGAGATCAGCAAATTTCAAAGTAGAAATATTAGTACCATACATCTTACAAGAAGGGGAAACTGAAATTTCCATCCAAAGTCCTTTTGAGATGGAAGAAAATGGTAATAGAACTTTAGATGGAGTGAGAAGGGAATAATCAACTTATTTCTTTTTTACTTTTCAAAGCTTTAATATTTAGGAAAGCTGTTTCTATTATACTTTTAAGGGAAAATATGGAGCAGGAAATGGCAACCCAGTCCTGTATTCTCATCTGGGAAATCCTATGGACAGAGGAGCCTGAAGGCCTACAGTCCATGGGGTCGCAGAGTCGAACACAACTGAGCAACTGAACAAGGGGAAACAAGTATGCAATTAAACAGCATACTGAAGAAAAATGTGACTGAAAAAAAATGCTACACAGTCACACATACCTATATACACAAGGCACACACCCTGACATCACATGTCTATGGCTACAAAATGAGTCACACTTAATGTTAAAATAAGAGGACTTGGATCCCCACCAGCATGCTTTCTGTTGCCTGTAATTACCACCCCTGAGAAGCCTTTCTCCCTGCTTTTGGCAGTCCATTTGAGAAGGCCCACCTGAGCTTGCCATAGTGCTTGTCCTGCAGTAACTCTGTGGTTTCTGCCACAATAATTTTCTCAAACTCAGATCTTCCACAGCTGATGACTACCCCTCAGAGACCACCAGGAGGACCCTCTGAAAAGCCTCTGCTAATGGTGTCCCTTGTGAAACTCCAGTTCCATGACAAGGATGTGACATCCAAACTCTCCAAAGTGAGAGAGAAGTGTTGGATTGCATGTAGAGCTGGTAAATTGGATCTTTCCACAGTTTCCTGCCACAAATTGTGACTTAGGTTTCTAAGCAACATTGTTCATTTTCATTGCTTATCAAATTCATATAAATTTTTTTTTTGCTTCTCCTCTTCAGTATTTTTCCTGTAGTGTCAACAAATGAACAAAAATACTAAAACAAAAACAACCCTTCCTCCAAAAAAACCCTTTAAAAATAGAAAAGAAAAAACTTCCCTGTCTAGTAAATAAGAGGAAGTAGGTACAAAGCTGTAGAGATTTATATTCTATCTAGACATTTGTCTGCTTTCATTTTTTTGTCTCCTAGCATGCACTCAACAAAAAATAATTTTTGAAATAAAAACAAAATGTCACTTTTGGTTTTCAAATAGAATCTGACAAATATTAATACTACCAAACCATAATACTAATAACTATATTTAGGTTAAATGACTTCTGTTCATATTCTGAAGAAAAGAATATATATTTGCTTTGAATTTATTTAACAAAAGGACTAGTTCTGGTCACTATTTTCCTAAAGTAATAAAAAGAATTTCCTAAATCACAGAGAAGAGGGAATAGTGAGAAAAAAAGTCTGAAAAAAAGTAACAGATTTGAAATTAGTGCATTTATCCCTGCATTATGAAAATAAGTACAAGGTATATTTATTTATGGGATTCCCTGGTAGCTCGGACAGTAAAGAATCTGCCAGCAAAGCAGGAGATGTAGGTTTGATTTCTGGCTGGGGAGGATCTCCTGGAGAAAGGCATGGCAACCCACTCCAGTATTCTTGCCTGGAGAATCCCGATGGACAGAGGAATGTGGTAAGTTCATGGGGTCCCAAAAAGTCAGACTTGACTGAGCGACTAAGCACACACACACACACACACGTATTTATAAAAATTCTACAAATACATAAAATAAAATGCTAAAATAATACTATTATAATGTGATTGCATATTTATATTATCAGGAGTCATGAAAGTGTATATGGGAGAGTTGGTGGTGTCGGTTTAGTGGCTAAATTATGTTCAACACTTGTGACCCCATGGACTGGAGCCCACCAGGATCCTCTGACTAAGGATTCTCCAGGCAAGAATACTGGAGGGGGTTGCCATGCCCTTCTCCAGGGGATCTTCCCAACCCAGGGATCGGACCCATGTATCCTGCATCTCCTGCATTGGTAGGTGGGTTCTTTATCACTAGCACCACCTGGGAAGCCCCAATTGTCTATATTAGAAGTAATAGCCTGACATTACGTGAAAATGCAAGTCACCAGAGGAATGATGTTCAGCATGGCTTGATCAATGTAAAATTATAGAATAAAAACCATTATATTCTTTTTACTCTCAAATGAAAAACTTAGCTTACCTTCAAAGTTCAAAGGGCATGAATCTTCTGATATGATTGGAAAGAAAAAGCACTAGTGATAATATTAACTCCTACACTATTTATAACTGTTACAGTGACATGATCTACTCAGTTCTTGCTACTACTGCTCATCAGTATTTTATACATATCTCAGAAACAAGAAAGATGAGGAAAGTATGGAATTTTAGCAAGAGCTATATTTATGAGTTCCTAGGAACAGACTTTTAGTTCTTCTTAAGAAATTTCTACTTGTTTACAAAGATTCATATATGGTACATTGAATCTATTTTAAAGCAGAGATTAAATAGAATATTTGGCTACAAACATGATACAGTTGAAGATATCTAGAAAAACGTAGTATTTTTTTCCTGCCTAATTTCTTATCAATTCTCTTACTACTAAACATCATCACAGCTTTTCTTAATCATCTCTCCCAAGAAACTATTAAACACATGACCTCACTCTTATTTCACCTATTTTGATTCTTGATTGCAAGGTAGTTTCCCAAATGAATGCCTGAGTCATAAGGGCCCAGTGTGAATCACCAAGCTCACTGAATGAATTTATGAAGAGAGAGCCCAAAGGAAGAAATCCCAAGACAAACTCTATATGCTCTGCTAGAGGAGCTAAGGTTCCTCGGGGTTTTCAGTTTCCCATCCCAATCCCAACTGACTACAGATCACTGTAGGGAGGAAACCCATGAGAGACTGTGGCCTGATCAGTTTAAGTATTTGAAGCCTGATCAGTTTAAGGATTTGAAGACTAACAGGTAATGCAGCCTAATAAAAAGAAGAAATCCACAGGGAAAGCAAAAGTTAAAAAAAAGAAAAAAGAGTTTATTTGAAAGTTAATGGAGAGAATTCTGTACCAAATGCTGAAGGAAGAAGAAAGCATGTGTCTCTAAAGGGTACATAGACATGACTGCAATGGTCTGTACACATTATTAGAAAAACAAATATTCCTATGAAACAAGGAAGAATTGGTACTGGGCTGCCAGTTAAAGTATGAGAAATGGCACCACATAAAACAACTGTGTTGGAAAGGAATCCATAAATAAGAAAGCAGAATTTTATAGACACTTACCAGACTGTCTGAAAATATTATGCATTTAATTTTACCTTTTCCTAAGAGAGCAAGAATACCACAACTTGATTCAGAGATATTTTAGGTTATGTTCAGAATTATGAAATAACAAAGATCACAAAGATCATCTTTAAAAGACAGTCAATAAAGGACCAAGTTCACCAGAAGTTCATACACTGGCCTGAGCACAAAATTAGGAAGCTCCATAATCTCTGTAATTTCTAACACTAAATTTTCACATATATTAAATTGGCTAACAGATTTTTAATACAAGATATATTTTACTAAGATATCAGAAGTCCAAATACTACAACGCTGGTACTGTGCAGTAAGAATTGGAGGTAAAATTCAAACTCAAGTTTGAATACCCTTCATCATGACACTCTGCCATTGCTTTGAATGCTGAATGCAATATAAGACAGGAAAAGTGGGCTTCACAGGTGACACAGGTAAAGAATCCACCCACCAATGCAGGAGACTCAGGTTTGATCCCGGGATCAGGAAGAAACCCTGGAGAAGGAAATGGCAATCCACTCCAGTATCCTTGCCTGGGAAATCCCATGGACAGAGGAGCCTGGTGGGCTACAGTCCATGCAGTCATAATGAGTCAGAAATGACTGAGTACACACACCCCAAATAGAAAAAGGTGCAAGCTTGTCTTTCCCATTTGAGCCCCCTTGTGCCTCAGTTGGAGAAGTAAATGGCACCTCACTCCACTACTCTTGCCTGGAAAATCCCATGGATGGAGAAGCCTGGTAGGCTGCAGTCCATGGGGTCGCGAAGTAGGACATGACTGAGCAACTTCACTTTCACTTTTCACTTTCATGGATTGGAGAAGGAAATGGCAACCCACTCCGGTGTTCTTGCCTGGAGAATCCCAGAGACGGGAGAGCCTAGTGGGCTGCCATCTATGGGATCGCACACAGTCAGACATGACTGAAATGACGCAGCAGCAGCAGCAGTGTCTCAGTCAATAAAGGATCCACCTGCAATGCAGTAGAAGATCCCTTGAAGAAGGAAATAGCAACCTACTCCAGAATTCTTGCTGGGAAATCTCATGGATGGACAGCCTGGTGGACTACAGTCCATAGAGTCACAAAAGAGTCAGACATGACAATGACTAAACAACAACAGAGAGTTAATTTCAGAATAATTTCCTCCACTACTGCCTTCAACTCTCAGAGTCAATATCCAGATGATTATGGAGCATTACCTGAAAGAAGTTGTGCAACTATGACCTAGAAACTTAGAATTTCCCCATCAGGGACCTACAGAAAATTGTTTTAATGTCTTAAAGTGTTCACTATGTATAATGAGAACTTCTTTTGCATCTAGTATATGGTACAAGTAACATCCATGGGACACCTGAGGGACAGTCACTCAAACAGTGTCCTCTCTTCTGTGATTGAGAATGGGGAGACTGAATTTTCTTAGTTGTGTCCAACTTTTTGCAAGCCCATGGACTGTAGCCTGTCAGGCTCCTCCATCCATGGGGTTTTCCAGGCAAGAATGCTGAAGTGGGTTGGCATTTCCTTCTCCAAGGGATCTTCCCAACCCAGGAAATGAATCCGGGTCTCTCGTACTGTAAGCAGACTCTTTACCATCTGAGCCACTAGGGAAGCCCCAGACAGGGAAAGTTAGTGTCAGAAAGCTTGCCAGCAGACTGAGAGCCTTGTGTCAGAGAAGGAAGATGTTTATTTGGATGATAAAATGCCATTTTTGCCCCAGAGTTCACTCTGGGTGATCAGAGTTCCAAGGCTCTGATAAAGAGGCATTAGATGATTGTGACAAGCACTGGACATGAAAATGCCTAAGGTCTGAAAGAGGAACCTGAAAAAATCAGAGCACTTAAAAGACTGATGGCAATGCAGGAGAGGTGTTCAGTGACAGAATATGACAAAACTTGGCAGTGTTTCCCGGGCGACTTTGTGGGGCAAGCCAAAGTATCAGTAAATTCAGTGAAGACAGGGCAATGTAGGCTGTATGGACAACTCAACCAGTAGATAGTGTGGATTCTGCGCAACAAATTTTCATTGCTATTGTCTTTCTCTTTTTTTTTCAGCTTCTACTGCTGTCACCACTCTTCAGTTAGAACAAAGTCTGCCCTGAAATCAAAAGTAATTATAAACAGATATGCAAGCTCAAGTTTCCATAGAGGTTCAGTCCTCTGTAAAGGATATAAGTCATTCCATCATTATCAAGAGACTGTTCATCTTCTGGTTGAATCATCTGAAATGCCTTAATCTTAAATACATATTTTGCACTTTAATCACTTAATCCGTTTAATTATTCTCCTTTGTACTTTCCCAGATGATCCTGATTTATCCCAAGTTGGAGGAACTATAACAGAATGGAGATATAACTACAAAAATTACTGACTAAAATGCTGACAACTGTAATCTTGCCTATATTTCTATAGGCAAATTATTTTTATATTAATTAGTATATGCCTTCTGTAATTTTTGTATTAAAGTTGATAATATAGTAAATATTGGTAACTCATATTTAGTACATTGCTTCTACTATATTGCCAAATTTTTTATTGCTTTTCTTCTTCATTGCATCTTTTTCTGTTAATTTTAAGAAACACTGAGTATGTCAGGAAACTATCAAATTCATTTTGAATTTAAACAGTCTTCCGTGAATGACAAGAATGTCTTCCATTCTGTGGTTATTTAAGTACTCATAAAAAATGCTTTCTATTGTAAACTTATGAAAAATTTAAGTACTAAGTCAATGATGGTTTTCTACAGAAACCATCTGATTTTTTTTTCTGACTATTTTCCTCCAATAAAGAATTATCTTTTACCCCTCATTATTTAATGGTTATAGTGCTTCTTAGATATTTACTGTGCTTATGATAGATCATATAAAAATAAAACAAAAATTCTGTAATTAAAATATTTGTCTTACCATAAAATAATATTTTAATAACTGCTCAGTGATATCAGCTTCTGTCTACGTGCATTACAGACAATATTAATGACTAACTTTTATTTCAAATCAATGTTAAAACAGAAAAAAAAAGAAATCAGGAAATCTTATTACTGGAACATCAATGTCACACTTCTACCACATTAACTAGTTCTGAAAGCTCTATGATATAAAGAAGGATTATAGAGTGATAGATAATATTTACAGAGAAGGTGATGGCACCCCCTCCAGTACTCTTGCCTGGAAAATCCCATGCATGGAGAAGCCTGGTGGGCTGCAGTCCATGGGGTCGCAAAGAGTCAGACACGACTGAGCGACTTCACTTTCACTTTTCACTTTCATGCATTGGAGAAGGAAATGGCAACCCACTCCAGTGTTCTTACCTGGAGAATCCCAGGGACAGGGGAGCCTGGTGGGCTGCCATCTGTGGGGTCGCAGAGAGTCGGACACGACTGAAGCGACTTAGCAGCAACATAGCAGATAATATTTATGGAGCAATATGTTCTTGGACTAGATTTTTCTGCTGTTTATCTCTACTGGTTTTTATCTGTGGGTGGTACCAGTGTAGGACAGTGATCTACCAAGTGGCTTGTTGATGATGTCAGAAGAAAAGGGGATAATTTAGCTGTGCACATGGATACCTCACATATTTAGAATAAAAATTTCTTGATTTTCTTGGACATTTCCTTATGGTCTTCAAAATACACTATGACAATGTGTTCATTTCCTAAAAGAACGACATTGACCAATTGATCTCAGTCAACCTTAAATAAACAAAGTGTAAATTGTCACATTGCTTCTTCATTACCTTAAATTTTTAATTTTTATTACAATGTGCTCCATTATGGTGTGTGTTATTTTTTATGTGTGTTAAATATTTATTTTCAGTTATGTTAGTGCTTTATGGTATGCCTTCTATTCACAGAAACTAGGTAAGTTATTAAAAATGTTTATTTAATCTTTTGATTAAAACAGTAGCATAGATATTGCCATCAGAATGCCAGAAATATAAATTATGGTAGATCTTGAGTTATGAATGAATAATAAGAATGTTTACAAATAATTGTGTAAGTGCAACTTTATAAAACAAGTGAAGACACAAGCACAGAAATCAAAACTGTAATCAAAAATCTTCCAACAAAAGCTCAGAACCAGGTAGCTTCACAGGTGAATTCTACAAAATAATTAGGGAAGACTAACACCTGCCCTACTCAACTTCCAGAAAATTGCAGAGAAATTTAAACTCCAAAATTCATTACATGAGGCCACCATCATCTTAATACCAAAACCAGAGAATGATGCCATCAAAAAAGAAAATTATAGGCAATATCACTGATGAACATAGATGCAAAATTCCTCAACAAAATTCTAGCAAACAGAATCCAACAACATGTTAAAAAGATCATACATCATATAGAAAGTGGCTTTATCCAGGTGTGCAAGGATTATTCAATATTCACAATCAATCATTGTGATTCACTGAATTAACAAATTGAAATATAAAAACCATATGATTATCTCAATAGATGAAGGGAAAGACTTTGACAAAATTCAACACTCATGTATGATGAAACCTCTCCAGAAAGCAAGCATAGGAGTATATCTCAACATTATAAAAGCCATATATGACAAACCCAAGCATCATTCTCAATGGTAAAAAACTGAAAGCATTTCCTATAAAATCAAGAACAAGAAAAGGGTGCCCACTCTCACCTCTACTAATCAACATAGAATTGGAAGTCCTCACCACAGCAACCAGTGAAGATAAATAACTAACAGGAATTCAGATTGGAAAAGAAGTTAAACTCTCAGTATTTGCAGATGACAAAATCCGCTAAATAGAAAACCCTAAAAGTACCACCAGAAAGGGAGTGGCAGTGGAAGTGACAAATAGATTCAAGAGATTAGAACTGATAGACAGAGTGCCTGAAGAACTATGGACAGAGGTTTGTGACATTGTACAGGAAGCAGGGATCAAAACCATCTCCAAGAAAAAGAAAGGCAAAAAGGCAAAATGGTTGTCTGAGGAAGCCTTATAAGCAGCTGAGAAAAGAAGAGAAGTGAAAAGCAATAGAGAAAAGGAAAGGTATACCCGTTTGAATGGAGAATTCCAAAGACTAGCAAGAAGAGATAAGAAAGCCTTCCTCAGCAATCAATTCAAAGAAATAGAGCAAAACAATAGAATGGGAAAGACTAAAGTCTCTTCAAGAAAATTAGAGATATCAATGGAACATTTTATGCAAAGATGGGCACAATGAAGGACAGAAATGGTATGGACCTAACAGAAGCAGAAGATATTAAAAGCAAGTGGGAATAATACACAGAACTATACACAAAATATCTTCATGACCCATACAACCACGATGGTGTGTGATCACTCACCTAGAGCCAGACATCCTGGAATGCGAAGTCAAGTGGGCCTTAGGAAGCATCACTATGAACAAATCTAGAAGAGGAGATGGAATTCCAATTGAGCTATTTCAAATCTTAAAAGATGATGCTGTGAAGTGCTGCACTCAATATACCGACAAATTTGGACAATTCAGCAGTGGCCCCAAGACTGGAAATGGTGTTTGCATTCCAATCTCAAAGAAATGCAATGCCAGAGAATGCTGAAACTACCGCACAATTACACTCATCTCACATGCTAGTAAAGTAATGCTCAAAACTCTCCAAGCCAGGCTTTAGCAATACATGAACTGTGAACTTCCAGATGTTCCAGCTGGATTTAGAAAAGGCAGAGGACCAGAGATCAAATTGCAAATATCCATTGGATCATCGATACCAAGGTCAGGGGAGGCAGCCGAGAGGAGCAACCCCACATCCAAGGAGCAGCAGCTGTGCAGGCACAGGAGGGACGGCTGTGAGGAGATACCCCTCGTCCAAGGTAAGGAGCAGTGGCTGCACTTTGCTGAAGCAGCTGTGAAGAGATACCCCACGGCCAAGGTAAGAGAAACCGAAATAAAATGGTAGGTGTTGCAAGAGGGCATCAGAAGGCAGACACACTGAAAACATAATCACAGAAAACTAGCCAATCTGATCACATGTACCACAGCCTTGTCTAACTCAATGAAACTAAGCCATGCTGTGTGAGGCCACCCAAGACGGGAGGGTCATGATGGAGAGGTCTGACAGATTGTGGTCCACTGGAGAAGGGAATGGCAAGCCACTTCAGTATTCTTGCCTTGAGAACCCCATGAACAGTATGAAAAGGCAAAATGGTAAGATACTGAAAGAGGAACTCCCCAGGTCGGTAGGTGCCAAATATGCTACTGAAGATCAATTGAGAAATAACTCTAGAAAGAATAGAGGGATGGAACCAAACCAAAAACAACAACCAGTTGTGGATGTGACTGGTGTTAGAAGCAAGGTTCAATGCTGTAAAGAGCAATATTGCATAGGAACCTGGAATGTCAGGTCCATGAATCAAGGCAAATTGGAAGTAGTCTAACAGGAGATGGCAAGGGTGAACATCGACATTCTAGGAATCAGCAAACTAAAATGGACTGGAATGGGTGAATTTAACTCAGATGACCATTATATCTACTACTGCAGGCAGGAATCCCTCAGAAGAAATGGAGTAGCCATAATGGTCAACCAAAGAGTCCAAAATGCAGTACTTGGATGCAATCTCAGAAATGACAGAATGATCTCTGTTCCTTTCCAAGGCAAAATATTCAATATCATGATAATCCAAGCCTATGCTCAATCAGTAATCCTGAAGAAGCTAAAGTTGAACAGTTCTATGAAGACCTACAAGACTTTTTAGAACTAACTCAAAAAAAAAAAAAAAAAAGATATCCTTTTCATTATAAGGGAGTGGAAAGCAAAAGTAGGAAGTCAAGAAACACCTGGAGTAACAGACAAATTTGGCCTTGGAATACAGAATGAAGCAGGGCAATGGCTAATATAATTCTGCTAAGAGAACTCACTGGTCATAGCAAACACCCTCTTCCAACAATACAAGAGAAGACTCTACACATGGACATCACCAGATGGTCAACACCGAAATCAGATTGATGCAGCCAAAGATGGAGAAGCTCCTTACAGTCAGCAAAAACAAGACCAGGAACTGACTGTGGCTCAGATCATGAACTCCTTATTGTCAAAATCATACTTAAATTGAAGAAAGTGGGGAAAACCTCTAGACCATTCAGGTATGACCTAAATCAAATCCCTTATGATTATACAGTGGAAGTGAGAAATAGATTTAAGGGTCTAGATCTGATAGATAGAGTGCCTGATGAACTATGGACGGAGGTTTGTGATATTGTAGAGGAGACAGGGAACAAGACCATCCCCATGGATAAGAAATGCAAAAAAGCAAAATGGCTGTCTGGGGAGACCTTACAAATAGATGTGAAAGGAAGAGAAGTGAAAAGCAAAGGAGAAAAGGAAAGATATACCCATCTGAATGCAGAGTTCCAAAGAATAACAAGAAGAGATAAGAAAGTCTTCCTCAGTGATCAATGCAAAGAAATAAAGGAAGACAACAGAATGGGAAAGATTAGAGATCTCTTCAAGAAAATTAGAGATACCAAGGGAACATTTCATGCAAGTATGGGCTTGACAAAGGACAGAAATGGTATGGACCTAAGGGAAGCAGAAGGTATTAAGAAAAGGTGGCAAGATTACACAGAAGAAGTGTACAAAAATGATCTTCACAACCCAGATAATCATGATGCTATGATCACTCATCTAGAGCCAGGCATCCTGGAATGTTAAGGGAAGTGGGCCTTAGAAAGCATCACTATGAACAAAGCTAGTGGAGGTGATGGAATTCCAGTGGAGCTATTTCAAATCCTGAAAGATGATGCTGTGAAAGTGCTGCACTCAATATGCCAGCAAATTTGGAAAACTCAGCAGTGGCCAAAGGACTGGAAAAGGTCAGTTTTCATTCCAATCCCAAAGAAAGGCAATGCCAAAGAATGCTCAAACTACCACACAATTGCACTCATCTCACATGCTAGTAAAGTAATGCTCAAAATTCTCCAAGTCCAGCTTCAGCAATATGTGAACCCTGAACTTCCAGATGTTCAAGCTGGTTTTAGAAAAGGCAGAGGAACCAGAGATCAAACTGCCAACATCCGTGGGATCATGGAAAAAGCAAGAGATCTCCAGAAAAACATCTATTTCTGCTTTATTGACTATGCTAAAGCCTTTGATTGTATGAATCACAATAAATTCTGGAAAATTCTGAAAGAGATGGGAATACAAGACCACCTGAGAAACCTATATGCAGGCCAAGAAGCAACAGTTAGAACTGGACATGGAACAACGACTGGTTCTAAATAGGAAAAGGAGTATGTCAAGGCTGTGTATTGTCACCCTGCTTATTTAACTTATATGCAGAGTACATCATGAAAAACACTGGGCTGGAAGAAGCACAAGCTGGAATCAAGATTGCCGGGAGAAATATCAATAGCCTCAGATATGCAGATGACATTACTCTTATGGCAGAAAGTGAAGAAGAACTAAAAAGTCCCTTGATGAATGTGAAAGAAGAGAGTGAAAAAGTTGGCTTAAAGCTCAACATTTAGAAAACTTCATGGCATCTGGTCTCATCACTTCATGGGAAATAGATGGGGAAACAGTGGAAACAGTGTTAGACTTTATTTTGGGGGCTCCAAAATCACTGCAGATGGTGATTGCAGCCATGAAATTAAAAGACTCCTTCGAAGGAAAGTTATGACCAATCTAGATAGCATATTCAAAAGCAGAGACATTACTTTGCCAATATAGGTCCACCTATGGTCTTTGACCAAGATGGGCCAAGGCTAAAGACCAAGATGGACCTTGGTCTGAAGACCAAGGCTATGGTCTTTCCAGTAGTCATATATGGATGTGAGAGTTGGACTTTGAAAAAAATCTGAGCACCGAAGAATTGATGCTTTTGAACTGTGGTGTTGGAGAAGATTCTTGAGAGTCCCAAGGACTGCAAGGAGATCCAACCAGTCCATTCTAAAGGAGATCAGCCCTGGGATTTCTTTGGAAGGAATGATGCTGAAGCTGAAACTCCAGTACTTTGACCATCTCATGCAAAGGGTCGAATCATTGGAAAAGATTCTAATGTGGGAGGGATTGGGGGTAGGAGGAGAAGGGGACAACAGAGGATGAGATAGCTGGATGGCATCACCGAATAAATAGACGTGAGTTTGAGTGAACTCTGGGAGTTGGTGATGCAATTCATGGGGTTGCAAAGAGTCAGACACGACTTAGTGACAGAACTTAACTGAATGATGATCCTATATGCAAGACTGTAAAAGAGACACAGATGTAAAGAACAGACTTTTGGACTATGTGGAAGAAGGGGTGGATGATTTGAGAGAATAGCACTGAAACATTTATATTACCTTATGTGAAATAGATGACCAGTGTAAGTTCAGTGCATGAAGCAGGGCACTCAAAGCTGATGCTCTGGGACATTGCAGAGGGATGAGGTGGGGAATGAAGGGCAGGTGTACATGATGGGGGGGCATATGTGTACCCATGACTGATTCCTGTTAATGTATGGCAAAAACCACCACAATATTGTTAAGTAATTAGCCTCCAATTAAAATAAATTAATAAAAATAAAATAAATAACTAAGACAAGCAAAACCATAACTTTGAATTTTTAAAAGTAAAAAATTAGTACCTCAAAATTGCAATTTATTTTTCCTCTTATATTTATTCGAGTCATCATGACTCTATACTTTGTAAAATGTTGTTAAAAATCATCAAGATCATTGGGAATCCATCAATCAAAATAATTTTCAATTAAAGTACAATTACTTCATATTTCAGTATATAAATATGTTTTCCAATCAGAAACAAACTTTCTTTTTAATAAGAGTTAAGTTAAAAGTTAAATGTATCTTTCAAAGCTGCATTTTTTTTTTGTTTTAATGTCACAAGACTGTACAATCCATTGTCAAGTTAATAACAAGCACATTCAAAGAGAGAGGGAGGAAGAAGAGGTCATAAGTAGTTTTTGACAAAGTTAACTTTACAAATGTTAGTATTGGATACCATGTAATGTTAATAACATAAGCTATATGAAGGCAAATTATTTTATATGCACATAGTGACCAGTGTTTCAATTTGTAGATAGTTGAAACTGATTTTCAGAGTCTGAATCAGTATTAAGACAGCATTAACATATGGTAGCAAAGTAATGCTCAAATTTTTTTAAACCAGGTTTCAGCAATACATGAACTGTGAACTTCTAGATGTTCAAGCTGGTTTTAGAAAAGGCAGAGGAACCAGAAGTCAAATTACCAACATCTGCTGGATCATGGAAAAAGCAAGAGAGTTCCAGGAAAAAATCTATTCCTACTTTATTGACTATGCCAAAATCTTTGACTGTGTGGATCACTATAAACTGTGGAAAATACTGAAAGAGATTGGAATACCAGACCACCTGACCTGCCTTTTGAGAAACCTGCATACAGGTCAGGAAGAAACAGTTAGAAATGGACATGGAACAACAGGCTGGTTCCAAATAGGCAAAAGGGTACGTCAAGGCTATATATTGTCACCCTGCTTATTTAACTTCTATGCAGACTACATCATGAGAAATGCTGGACTGGAAGAAACACAAGCTGGAATCCAGATTGCCGGGAGAAATAGCAATAGGCTCAGATATGCAGATGACATCACCCTTATGGCAGAAAGTGAAGAGGAACTAAAAAGCCTGTTGATGAAAGTGAAAGTGGAGAGTGAAAAAATTGGCTTAAAGCTCAACATTCAGAAAACTAAGGTCATGGCATCTGGTCCTATCACTTCATGGCAAATAGATGGGGAAACAGTGGAAACAGTGTCAGACTTTATTTTTCTGGGCTCTAAAGTCACTGCAGATGGTGATTGCAGCTGTGACATTAAAAGAGGCTTACTCCTTGGAAGGAATGTTATGACCAATCTAGAAAGCATATTCAAAAGCAGAGACATTACTTTGCTAACAAAGGTCCATCTAGTCAAAGCTATGGTTTTTCCTGTGGTCATGTATGGATGTGAGAGTTGGACTGTGAAGAAAGCTGAGCGCCGAAGAATTGATGCGGTTGAACAGTGGTGTTGGAGAAGACTCTTGAGAGTCCCTTGGACTGCAAGGAGATCCAACCAGTCTATCCTAAAGGATATCAATCCTGGGTGTTCCCTGGAAGGACTGATGGTGAAGCTGAAATTCCAATACTTTGGCCACCTCATGGGACGAGTTGACTCATTGGAAAAGACTCTGATGCTGGAAGGGATTGGGAGAAGGAGGAGAAGGGGATGACAGAGGATGAGATGGCTGGATGGCATCACTGACTCGATGGATATGAGTTTGGGTAGACTCCGGGTGTTGGTGATGTACAGGGAAGCCCGGCACTCTGCAGTACATGGCGTCGCAAGGAGTCAGACACGACCAAGTGACTGAACTGAACTGAACTGGACATATGGTAATGTTTGAGAAGCAAACACTGGAGGAAAAATGAGTACTTTTTACTGAAATCTCACTTGAGCATTCACAATCTGCTTCTGATAATGGTGGAGTAGTTTGATTATTCTTAAGAGATGGCTCACTCACACAGACAGACACACACTGAAAACACACAGAAGTGTAGTTTAAAAATATGTAAAATCCCTAGAAAGTGACATAATTCAAGAGAAGGCTGGAAAGTGAATGAGGTAGAACATTTGAAAAAGAAGAAGAAAACTGCCATTGTGCTTATGTCAGGCTGTAATTTATCACTCCTTATGAAATAGGACAATAGGAACTCAATTAGAAGACATGGTGATGCTATTTTAAAAAGTCAAAAAAGAGACTTTAAGACTACTGAGGGAGAGATTTCTGGAAAGTAGAATCTTAATACAAACTCTGTTTGAAATACTGACTCATCCCCAAAATTCCCAAGGATGTGGTAAATATCAAGAATAATTGTCTTAATTTGGGCTGCTATAACAGAGTACCATAGATGGCTTAAAAACAACAGCATTTTATTTCTCAGAGTTCTAGAGGCTGTAAGTAAGAGATCATAGTGCCAGAATGATTGGGTTTTTGGTGAAGGCCCAGTTCCTGTTTTGCAGATAGCCATCCTCCATGGTAGAAGGGATGAAAGATCTCTGTGGTTTCCTTTATGAAAGTGTTAATCTCATTCATGAGGACTTCATGCTCATGATCTAATTATCTCCCAAAGTCCCCACCTACTAATATCATCACATTGGAAGTTAAGATTTTAACATGAATTTGAGGGAGAACACATTCAGCTCATAACAATAATAATGGAAGATAATTGGTAGAAGGCAGAAAGAATGGAGTAAATAATTCAACGACTGCCCACTGCAAGAGAAATCGACCAGAAAAGTCAACTATCAGATAGAAAAAATATGAACTCTGTTCTGGGGAAATTAAAAGAATCCAGAATATCCATAACATATTAATATTTTTTGGTATATAATCAAACTTTGTAACCCATGAAGGAAAAGATAAATGTGACCTATAACCCATTAAAAAAAAAAAAAGACAACTGAAATAGATTATGGGATTTTTAGATGATGAGAAATAATGAGATTTTTGGCCATTATGTGAATATCGTTTCTACCTATTTTTCTTATCCCTTCTCTTCTGACATTGCTATAGTGGATATATTGGTGCACTGAAGAGTATCCCTCAGTTCACTTGTTTCTCCTATGATTCAGAATGCATAACAGACAAGTTTGTTGATTCTTTTGCCAGTTCAAATCTACAGTTGAGTTCCTCTAGTGAATCTTGTATTTAAGTTATTGTACTCTGCAACTACTGGAGAAGGAAATGGCGACCTGCCAGGGTCCAGCCCCGGTGGATTCAGAGTAATTAGAAGGGGAGACACAATTGGCATCCTAAGAAAAAAACTTATTTAATTATAGATATAGACAGAGATTAGAAAAGAATAGTGTAGTAGGAAAATTAGTGGAGAAAAAGATGCTGAATAACTTGGTTTACGTGGGATACCAATAAAACTCCAAGACAAGGAATTTACACCATCTGCGTTGGGCCACTGGCGCCCGTTTGAATATCGGAGGGTGACCCACCTTGGGCTCCCTCTCTCACGGATCTTAGAAGCCAGGGCAAGTAACTAGACATGATGAGTACCCATGCTCCAGATGGGAATTCAGCCAGAAGGGGAAAGAAAGAATGACACGGGGGAATCAGTCTTTCCAGAAACTGATCCGATTTCTTTATTTTTAGGTTTGCTTATGTACCTTTTGTTACACATAGAGACAAATGGAAATTTTAAAGTCATGTGGGGGTCAGCAATCCTGACCTTTATCAAAATCAGGTGCTTCACATAAATGTATATGTAAAAAAACGTCTTAGGTGTTTTACACCATCTTCTGGCCATGAGGCCTGCTGACATTTTATGACCCTTTCTTTCTGATAATGGTCAGTTCACCAGAAAACTTATTTTTTCCAAGGGTATTTGTTCTTAAACCAGGCGCCACCCTCTGAAGGTACCAGATAAAGTTGCATTCCTATAGGGTGAGGGTGTAGTGTGTTACAACTAAGAAAGGAATTTATTTAACCTAAGGTTAACATGATTAATCCTAAAGGTTAATACTTAGTTCTCCTATATGCTAGTTATATTCGTTATAAGGGCAGGGAATATGGAGATTTAGCAGCAAACATCAGCCCAACAAATGCAAACCCTTCACCAATGTTCCCTTTAAGATCTATTTAGTCTTAAGATAGTGATAAAGTTACATTTTTACATAGCAAGGACACAATGATTTATAACAAAGTACAGTGATCTATAACAAAAGAGAAAATTCATTAACTCAAAAAGTCTAGTATTGCTAACATCAAAAACTACTATATTTCCTTTTCTATATTCCAAATACATTAATATGTTCCCAGGTGCCTAAGGATATGGAGGCCTGGCGGCAATCATTGACTCAACAATGAGAAAAGCCCTATGCTAATTAAGATTTTCAAAATACTCAACTCTCTGTGCTGTTTATGGTTGAGAGGTAGTAAACAATCATATGCATAGTGGTAGGAGTGTGTATAATCCTGTCACACAAGCTAGTCTACCAGCAGAGAGGTTTGACCTGAGACACCCTTGTCACGCCCAGGAATTTTTATTGACTGGAGCTGCAAGTTTACTCCTTCTCCCAGAGAACCAGTGGGGAACAGCCCCCCCATAAGGCCAGAGGTGTAGGTGAGAGCATGAAACAGTAAAGTAGGTAGACTCTGGTTTTGGGGGTAGATGCTCGGGAACAGGGGGTTTCCTGAAGCTCTATCCCACCTTTGCGTATGCCGAAGCCTCCTTCCTCATGACCTTTGCCATGGGCGTAATTCCTCACGCTGGCTCCCAGCAGCGACCCACTCCAGTACTCTTGCCTAGAGAATCCCGTGGATGGAGGAGCCTGGTAGGCTGCCATTCTTGGGGTCTCAAAGAATCAGACACGACTGAGAGACTTCACTTCACTCACTTCACTTACTTAATACTTTATCACTGGTGAAGGAAATGAGACCTACTCCAATATTCTTGATTGGAGAATCCCATGGACATAGGAGCCTGGCTTGCCATGGTCCATGGGGTCACAGAGGGTTGAACACGACAGAAGTGGCGAAGCACACACTGCAACTACAAAATTACAATTTATTTCTATTTCTTCATTGATCTTTTGTATTTAAGGAGACATTATCTTCATACTTCCCATTATGTCTTTAAACATTGCTTTCTTTTGCTCTTTTGAACATACTTATAATAACAGATTTTAAGTTTTTTTCTCCTAATTCCACCATTCATGACCCTTAAGAGGCAGTTTCTATTGTCTACTTCTCCTGAATCACTCTGGCTTTATAAGCAAAGTGACTGATAGGAGCTTTAGCTCTTCAGCTTGCCTCTTTCAAAACAGAAAATGTGCACTCCTACAGGATTGGGGCAATAGTGATGGGAGTCTGATTATTCTCACCATGTCCTCTCTAGGATAGGGTCTTTGCCCTTCATAGAGGTAGAAAATATGGACTGCTTAGTTGCCGTTTCCTGAAACAGTACCTCTGCAACACAGAGCTAGGGAGATGAAAATTACTGGCAGTTTATTCCTTCTGAGGAGAAAATGGCCTTAAACAAGGGGCTGAAGATCGAGGAAGACCTGTATTCTCATAAGAACCTATCAGGGGTATAGCTTCAATCAGATTGAACTGGGACAGGGTGGGAAGGGAGTGGGTCATGGCTCACCCACTCTTACTGTTTTTACTGAGATTTAATATTTCAGGAAAAACTATTTCTACATTCTGCCTGTATGTCCTTAGGATACCATTCCAGAATTCATCGCAGCACAAGCATATGAAATGCAATATTGCTTCATTAAATTATTATTATTAATATCATGTTCATAATTTCAGGCTTTTTTCTCAAGAGATATATCAAGGATATGCTCACTATTATGACAAATGTAATCTACTTCTGCAATAACATTCAGAGTACATAATTTAAAAAATAATAAAGTCACAATTTTTACAATTATGAAATTGCAGTTTTATGAGTTAATGTAAATTTAACTTTTTCCTAATACCTGATTATTTTTCTTCTTTTTAGAAAAAGAAAAGGAAACAGTAAGTGAAAAAAAAATGAGCTGATTATGTATTAAAAGAAAAAGAAACAAAGGGAGTATAAAAAGGTAAGTAAATTGGGGTAATTTTCCCCTTGAATAATTAATATTAAAATTTCTGAACTCTGAATGAAGTCATACCTAATTGGTGTAACTATCCTAAATAGATGGGCTTCCCAGGTGGCTCAGTGGTGAACAGTCTGTCTGCCAATGCAGAAGATGCAGGTTCAGACCAGACCCTGATCCCTGGGTCAGGAAGGTTGCCTGAAGTTGCAACTTATTCCAGAATTCTTGGCCTGCGAAATCCCACGGACAGAAGAGCTTGGCAAGCTGTAGTTGCAAATGAGTCAGACATGATTTAATGACTAAACAACAACTCTAAATAGACACCTTTTTTAGTTAATATTATATGATAACAAATATATAGCAAGTGTAAATACATAATGTAATAATACAAATCTAAGTATTGCTCTTTGTTTACAATCTAGCAATCCATGTTTCATTTTAATGAACTGTTTTTAGAGTTATTTGCTTCTGTCAATTAGACTTCAACTCTTTAAAGTTTCCACTTTTATCTTGGTCTACCTTATCAGATATAGGCCATAAGCACTATGGACATTTTTAATATAGTAAATAAGGTGGTCATTTGATAGAAATAAGGGTATCTATATTTTTATGATATAAATAAATTCCAGTGTACTATTTTCAATAATGATTACTAGTTTATAAAACAATGCTAATTATTAAAGATGAAGCATTTGAGTTTGAAAAATATACCATCAGCATTGTATTGTATAATTTTTAATTTGAAATTCCTTAACACTTTATATCATATCCATCTAAGTAGCACATATTTTTTAGTGTTGTCTAATGCAGCACGTATATGGAGTGAAAAATAGTTTTGAAAGTGAAAGTGAAAGTGTTAGTCACTCAGTTGTGTCTATTTGCAAACCTGTGGACTGTAGCCCGCCAGGCTCCTCTGTCCATGAGTTTCTCCAGGCAAGAACACTGGAGTAGGTTGTCGTTTTCTTCACCAGTAGATATTCCTAACCAGGAGATTGAACCCAGGTCTCCTGAATTGCAGACAGTCTTTACTGTCTGATCCACCAGGGAAGCCCTAAAATAGTTTCAGGGATTTATAAGTCTCTTTTCTAAAGTTTATAAATGGAAGACCTATTTTTCTATTGGTAATTTATTGCTAAGAAATTGGGTCAGTTATTTAAAAGTTATTTTTCAACATAATAAATGTTGTCATTTTATGTAATGCAATTATGTAAAGACAAATAAAGTCAAAATACTTTCATGAAAACTAGGTAAAGCTTCAGCTGAATATTAATTGTAAGTGTCCCTTTTATACTTTAAGATAGCAGAAGACTATCCAGGCTTGATATAAGCCAACTTTGCCTCAGTTGGATAAACAAGCTCAAAGCTCTCCATCTACCTAGAAAGCCATTTTCAAACAGTTTCCTTACCTGGCAATGGCCTTCTCAATCCCTCTGGTGGAGGATATCTCTATAAGAGCACCATCAGTTCATATAAAAGATATATGAGAAGTATCGGTGTGTCAACTGATGAGGGACACATGGCTATGGACACAACTTTGTTGCTTTACAGAACAATCCTAAGTTGAGATTTTATACATTCCCTCAGAGGTTTTTTTGTTTTTTGTTTTAAATGTTCCTCAGAGAGTTTATAAGTAAAGTTGAATCCTACTTTCCCATAGCATAAACCTTTTTTTCATAATGTTCTTAACTTTCTCATCTCACTAATTATTCTTCCTGAGATTACCTCTTAAAGGAACTATGTGGACAGTTATCTCAGGATCTTCTTTGGGAGAATCTCAAGCTAAGAGAGTTGGTGCTGATAAACAAGGCTATATTTTAAGGATGACAGGTAAAATAAGGTTTGAAGGAATTGATTCATTTTAAAAGTTACTAAAACACACTCCAGTGGAGTTAAAGCTCTGACAAAGAAAGAATGGGACTATGAGAATTGAGATAGGGACATTTGAACTTCTAGTTTCCCCTAGGTTAAGCCTAGGCTATTGACTCATAGAAAGAGTCTTTTTCATCTTGCTATAGCAAAGCAGTCTTCCACTGTCTATAAACCATGAAAAGGCCTCAAAATATTATTTTATCCTCCTCAAAACATAGCTTTGCCTCCATATTGCTTCTAGATTAAAAATTAAGTGTGGGAAGGAATAGCCTAAGCAATTAAAAATCATTCTCTACTGTATGAGGAAATAGATTTTTATCAAAGTAAATAAGAAAGGGTGGGTGGGGAGAGGGAAAGAAGGAAGAAGAAAGGATGGAGAAAAGAAAGAAGGAAGGAAGAAAAAAGAAGGAATAAAATATAAATTGAAGTAAAAGGAAAACCAGCCAAATCAGGCTGTTGCTGCTGCTGCTGCTGCTGCTGCTAAGTCACTTCAGTCGTGTCTGACTCTGTGAGACCCCATAGACTGCAGCCCACCAGGCTCCCCCATCCCTGGGATTCTCCAGGCAAGAACACTGGAGTGTGTGGCCATTTACTTCTCCAATGAATGAAAGTGAAAAGTGAAAGTGAAGTCGCTCAGTTGTGTCCAACCCTTAGCGACCCCATTGAGTGCAGTGCACCAGGCTCTTCCATCCATGGGATTTTCCAGGCAAGAGTACTGGAATGGGGTGCCATTGCCGTCTTTGCCAAATCAGGCTACCAATTACCAATAGGAACCAGAAGAATACATTTTGATGTCAATTTTAAGAGTGAACCAGGTGGCATGGGAGGCTGGATAGTGGAGATATACTGACATGAGATCATTGTCCTATAACTCAATCCTGACCTATTTCTAGAATGACTGCTGCTTAAAGAGATAAAGATGTGACACTATCAGCTGGAGTTTTGAAGCAGGATTGAAAAGACTTAGAAAGGCATGCATTGCAGGATACATTTATTAAAAAACACAGAAGTATCAGGTGTATGCATTCCCCAGAAGGGGCCAGAGGACACTACCTTCATTAAGGTGATCAATAAATACAAAAGAATCATCAATATTACTCAACATTTCATTGATGGCAACCAAAAACTACACAGGAAAAAGTGCCACCAGCTTGAGTTAAAGGAGACTAGGGGCTGTTTGAAAATAAAAATATTTTAAGGTACTGAATTTCTGTCTATAGAAAATATGCTCACAGAATTTTTCAGCTACCAAGGAGGGTATATTCTCTAATGTACACTGTTATATGGACCCAACTCATCCCACAATAGGTCCAGAGCTTCCGTGAACCCATCCTGTTCTCTTTCCCCCGTCTTTCACTACATAATATGGAAATGTACTGGGCAGAATAATCCCAGTAGTTCTAGGAGTTAGTAGTGGAATTGTCAGAGAAGGCAATGGCACCCCACTTCAGTAATCTTGCCTAGAAAATCCCATGCATGGAGGAGCCTGGTGGGCTGCAGTCCCTGGGGTCGTGAAGAGTCAGACATGACTGAGTGACTTCACTTTCGCTTTTCACTTTCATGCATTGGAGAAGGAAATGGCAACCCACTCCAATGTTCTTGTCTGGAGAATTCCAGGGACAGGGGAGTCTGGTGGGCTGCCATCTATGGGGTCACACAGAGTCGAACATGACTGAAGTGACGCAGCAGCAGCAGCAGCAGCAGCAGCAGCAGCAGCAGCAGCAGCAGCAGCAATGGGATTGTAGTAATAGAAGCCAAGTTGAAGAACTAGAAACTGCTTTCCCTTTAGCCAAGAAAGTCAATGAGAGAAATTAAAAACACATCATATTATATAGAAAGATTAGTGTTACTTTTAAAGTTGAAAGTGGAAAATATTCTGCAAGCCCTGGAAAAGAGTAAGAAATAAACCCTACAAAGTCTCAGAGATTTGCACTAGAGAGACATTTTTAACATCCAATGGTTTGGAGACATCATCTCCAAGAATACAATAAGTTATTGCATTTTTCAAGTATTATCATGAGGAGCAAGGCACAACATATGATGACAATCTTTTGCAGACAGCAGGTATTACGGTTGGATATATTGCTCCAATTGAGTGACTCAGGAGACTGCTGTATTTGAGTGGGGCCCAAAGAATGGGAGAACTCTTCAATGAGTTCAGGCTTTGCTACAAGCTGTACTGTACTCCCCAGCAGTGTCAAAGTCAGTGAACTGTGCACTGGTCAGTGTAATCAGCAATCTGATCCAGCAGAATTTATAATGCTTGTGTTATCTGTGGCACATAGGAATGGCATATGGTGTCTCTGGCAAGCTCTGATCTGAGAGATATTATACAGATTCCTAGGGCTCTGAAAAAAGATCACCTGCAGCATATAACATTTGTCCATTCCAAAAAGAATGTCTGAGGGAATTCCCTGATGGTCCAGTGTTTAGCACTCAGCACTTTCACTGCCAAGTGCCCAGGTTCAGTCCCTGCATTGGGAACTAAGATCCTACAAGCTGAGCACACAGCATAGCCAAAAGCTAACAAATAAACAAAACACCAAAAAGAAACGTCTGAGAGGCTACTGATCCTAACCTTGTTTGTATCAAAAAATTTTGTAACCAGAGGTCATCAGTGTAATCTGGATAGGCTGACAGGGCATCAATTTGGGTAAGCACAATCATAACCACATGTAATTTTAGAAACAGCCTCAGTCAAATATGGGAAATGCACAATCACACACAAAATCCACAATTTACAACAAGAGAGGATGAAATTCATGTAACTATGGATGGTGTTATGGGTTGAATATCCATATATAAATATTCATATGTTTATTTCTTCCTAGTACTTCAGAATGTTATCTAGTCAAAGCTTTCTATGCTCACCACACAACAGACCAGTAGGTTGGAGGTGAGGTGTTAAGGCAAGGGATATGACTTTATTCAAAAAGCCAGCTGATGGAGAAGATGGCAGACTAATGTATCTAAGTAACCATCTTCTTGCAGTCTGAATTCCAGCTTCTTTTATAGAACAGAGAAGGGAGGAGTTGAAGTAAAGTGGAAAGGCCATTATCTTGCAAATCTCTCCTAGAATGGCCAACATTGGGAGAGGGTTAGCAGATCTTCTTATAGCCATTCACCAGTAGACAGGGTGATATTGTCTCTCTGTGAGCTGAACAAAATTTAGCTTATTGCAAGGCTCAGATTTAAACTGAAGAAAGTAGGGAAAACCTGTAGACCATTCAGTTCAGTTCAGTTCAGTGGCTCAGTCATGTCCTACTTTTTGCAATCCCATAGACTGCAGCCCGCCAGGCTTCCCTGTCCATCACCAATTCCTGAAGCATGCTCAAACTAATGTCCATCGAGTTGGTGATGCCATCCAACCATCTCATCCTCTGTCATCCCCTTCTCTGCCCACCTTCAATCTTTCCCAGCATCAGGGTCTTTTCAAATGAGTCAGTTCTTCACATCAGGTGGCCAAAGCATTGGAGTTTCAGCTTCAGCATCAATCCTTCCAATGAATACTCAGAACTGATTTCCTTTAGGATGGACTGGTTTGATCTGCTTGCACACCAAGGGACTCTCAAAATACTTCTCCAACACCACAGCTCAAAAGCATCAATTCTTTGGCCCTTAGCTTTCTTTATAGTCCAACTCTCACATCCATACATGACTACTGGAAAAGACCATTTAGATATGACCTAAATTAAACCCCTTATGATTATACAGTAGAAATGACAAATAGATCAAGGGATTACATCTGGTAGAGTGCCTGAAGAACTATGGACAGAGGTTCATGACTTTGTACAGAAGGCAGTGATCAAGAACAGCCCCAAGAAAAAGAAATGCAAAAAAGCAAAATGGTTGTCTGAGGAGGCCTTATAAATAGCTGTGAAAAGAAGAGAAGCAAAAGGCAAAGGAAAAAAGGAAAGATACACCCATTTGAATGCAGAGTTCCAAAGAATAGCAAGAGAGATAAGAAAGCCTTCCTCAGTGATCAATGCAAGGAAATAGATGGAAACAATAGAATGGGAAAGACTAGAGATCTCTTCAAGAAAAGTAGAGATACCAAGGGAACATTTCATGCAAAGATGGGCACAATAAAGGACAGAAATTGTATGGATGTAACAGACGCAGAAGATATTAAAAGCAGGTGGCAAGAACACACAGAGCTATACACAAAAGATCTTCATGACCCAGACAACCACGATGGTGTGATCACTCACCTAGAGCCAGACATCCTGGAATGTGAAGTCAAGTAGGCATTACTACAAACAAAGCTAGTGGAGATGATGGAATTCAGTTGAGCTATTTCACATCCTAAAATGATGCTGTTAAAGTACTACACTCAATATGACAGCAAATTTGGAAAACTCTGCAGTGGCCAAAGGACTGGAAAAGTCAGTTTTCACTCCAATACCAAAAAAAAGGCAATGCCAAAGAATGTTCAAACTACTGCACAATTGCCCTCATCTCACAAGATAGTACAGTAATGCTGAAAATTCTCCAAACCAGGCTTCAACAGTACATGAACCGTGCACTTCCAGATGTTTAAGCTAGATTTAGAAAAGGCAAAAGGAACCAGAGAGCAAATTGCCAACATCCATTGGGATCACTGTAAAAGCAAAAGAGTTCCAGAAAGACATCTACTTCTGCTTTATTGACTACACCAAAGCCTTTGACTGTGTGGATTACAACCAGCCAGAAAATTCTTCAAGAGATGGAAATACCAGGCCACCTTTTCTGCCTCTTAAGAAATGTGTATGCAGGTCAAGAAGCAACAGTTAGAACCAGACATGGAACAACAGACCGATTCCAAAATGGGAAAGGAGTATGTCAAGGCTATAAATTATCACCCTGTTTGTTTAAATTCTATGCAGAGTACATCACGTGAAATGCTGGCCTGGATGAAGCACAAGCTGGAATCAAGATTGGATGGAGAAATATCAATAACACCACATACACAGATGACACCAACCTTGTGGCGGAAAGTGAAGAAAAACTAAAGAACCTCTTGATGGAAATGAAAGAGGAGAGTGAAAACGTTGGCTTGTGACTCAGCTGGTAAAGAATCTGCCTGCAATGCGGGACACCTGGGCTCGATCCCTGGGGTTGAGACGATCCCCTGAAGAAAGGAAAGGATACCCGCAGCAGTGTTGTGGCCTGGAGAATTCCATGGAATGTATAGTCCGTGGGGCTGCAAAGAGTCAGACACAACTGAGTGACCCTCACTTTCACTTTCAACATTCAAAAACTAAAATCATGGCATCTGGTCCCATCACTTCATGGCAAATAGATGGAGAAACAATAGAAATAATGATGGATTTTATTTTCTTGGGCCCCAAATCACTGTAGATGATGACTGCCACCATGAAATTAAAATACACTTGCTCCTTGGAAGAAAAGCTATGACCAACATAGACAGCATATTAAAAATCAGAAACACTACTTTGCCAACAAAGGTCCATCTAGTCAAAGCTGTTTTTTGCAGTATTCATGTATGGATGTGAGAGTTGGACTATAAAGAGAGCTGAGCACTGGTGAATTGATGGTTTGAACTGTGGTGTTGAAGAAGATACTTAAGAGTCTGTTGGACTTCAAGGAGGTCAAACCAGTCAATCCTAAAAGAAATCAATCCTGAATATTAATAGGAAGAACTGATGCTGAAGCTGAAGCTCCAATACTTTGGCCACCTAATGCGAAGAACGCATTGGAAGAGGCCCTGATGCTGGGAAAGATTGAATGCATGAGGAGAAGGGGACAACAGAGGTTTGATGGTTGGATGGTAGCTTTGACTTGGTGGACGTGAGTTTGAACAAGCTCTGGGAGTTGGTGATGAACAGGGAAACCTGGCGTGCTACAGTGCCTGGGGTCTCAAAGAGTCAGACACAGCTGAGCGACTGAACTGAGCTAACTGAGCTGAACAAAGACACTTTAGTTTAACAGTCAGGCACAGGAGCAGTGTACCCTGGGGCATGCCATTATGTATGATTTTAATAAAATACATGCCAAGCAAAGATCAAAAAAACATTTCCAATCCAACATAGATTTAGAATTGGCTTGTCCCTGCAACAATTACCTGTAGCAACAATGTGTCCCTTTTGGAAATAAATTTGTTGTATATGTTATTAGTTAAGATGAAACCATACTGGAGTGGGATGGGCCCCCAATCCAATAGGACTGTTTTCTTTATTAAAAGGGGGAACTTGGACAGAAAGATGCACATAAGCAAAATGTCATGAGAACTAGGAGTTAAAAAATATCTGAGCTTCCTTCTCTTTGGGGGGACAGATTTCAAGGGGGTGTTTCCCATAACCTCTGAAAGAAACTTCTGTAGTATTTAATGTTAGGTTCTTATAACTGTAACTGATTTATTAACACAGTTTTTATTGACTTCCTTACTTTCCTTTTCATACTTTCTTACACTGTCACCATGTTATATTTGGGCAAGAAATCAACATGGAGCACTCTACCAAACCTTCTAAGTTTAAGATATATTCCTTTCTATCTTTTGATATTGCCTAGGTTCCTTCACTAAATAAAATACTTGTAATCAAATTCTTATATCAGGATCTGCCTTGAGGAACTCAAAGTAAACATAGGATGCCAGAAAGCTTACCTGGAAAATGGGATTGTGATCATGACCACATTACCATTTTTTTTGTTTTGTTAGATCAGCAAAAATGTAAGGTCATGGTTTTTTCTGGAAGTATCTTTCTGGGCAGCTGCAGCATATAGCTGAATTAGCACTAAAATGTGCTCAGTTCTTTTTGGAGAAACAACTAGAACTGGTGGACAGTCCTCACTACTGGTACACAAGTAGAAACGGTACTTTAATATCGATTTTTATCACTGGGACACAAGTAGAAAGCAGTGCTTTGTATCTATTTTCATCAAGAAATTTACAAAAATTAAAAATATCTCTTTGATAATATCTAGTATCGGAAAATGGGTAAAACATCCTCATTAACTTCTAGAAAGGAAATAAGTTGAGGCATCACCTTAATGTTTTGGTGGGTGGTTGGGAACCCAACCCAAATCCCTCAGTCCATAGCTCTTATATTGGCCATCCATTTCTCTGGACACTTTGCATACCTGTCATTTTGTTGTTTTTGCAATTCAACTTCCATCTTTCTCTGTTTCAGAAGCCTGAAAATGATTTTTCCAATGGAAGGCACTGGCTTTGGGAAATAGGAGAAGACAAAAACTCATGCAGCCCTGTCCTTTGGCTTCTGGATGTGACTCCAACAATATTGAGGCTGAGTGCAACTCCTGCTCAGGCTGTGTGGTTCCAGCACTGAGAATGGCAAAGGGTGGCTGTCACCCTTGATGCACAGAGTGTTTGGGTGCTGCAGCAGCCTTGGTAGTAAGACTTTATCAAAGGCTTTTGTTTTTGTGGAAGCAACATCAGTGAGTGTTTTTAAGTTTCCCTACGAGGATAGCATAATATATAATGTGGGCACTTGGGTTTTTGGAAAACTGTGAGGGTGTGGTAGGTATGTTCTTAGGCAACCAGGACAGCAGCATAATCTCTTGAAATTTCAAATACAGAGGAATTATGTTATATGGGCAACACAGTCTAGAAATGGTAGGTGTTACTGAAATTATTGATCTCGAAATAATCTCATTTTTTGAATATTGTTCTCGTAGTTCTCTTGATACTCTTGTAACTAATTCTCTGTTTCAAATCTTCCCATTTGAAAGTGAGAAGATAGAGTGGTTTGTTGTCTAGAACAAACTTTAATTGCTAGACTTCTTATCCCTGTTTCTACTTCATCCCTCTTTCATAAATTGGCCCACTTTCTATTCCACTTTCTCTTCTATTTCTTCTTATTTAAATGTTTGTTTTCCTTGAGGATCAATTACTGGCTTACTTTTCAGTGCTATATATGTACACCCTGAGTGTACTAAATACTGAATATTCCCTCATATCCTTATCTCATGTGAAGTCTCACTATGAGGTTAAGAGTATCAGTTGAAAATCTCCTCTTGGCATTGCAAATATAAACATTCAAATAGATATTATCATGCTCACAGTGTTCTATCAGTATGTTTATTCTGCTATCTAAGTCTGCTTCATAATTATCCAGTTTTTAAGTTACACACTGGATTTCTTTCTTTGTAATTCCTTCTTTCTTATTCTTTCAGACCAATTTTTCACTTAATTCCATAGCTTCTTGTTTCTGAGTATCTTTTTAAATCCTTCCCTGCTGCTTTGTTATTTCATTCTTGATTTGTAACAACATATCTCAAAATTCAGTGTTTAACTCCTCTAATCACCTTCAGCATTTCTTCCATAGTGGCTTTGCAAATGAGAAATTTAATTGCATACCTCTCTTTGTTAAAAGTTCTATTGAGTTACCAAAGTCCTCAGGAAAAGCTCAAAGCTTTTTAGTGAGACAGGAAGACAATCAAGGACACAGCATGTGTTTACCTCGTTTGTCTTCATCAATAGCCACGGCTTTCTTTGCACTTTTGGGCCCAGTCTCATTGAATTGTTTGCATTTCTGTTATTGTGCTATGAACATTCTTTTCCTCAGTGTTCATTTATTTCTTTTTATCTTATATCTGGAATGTCTTTCTCCACTTCATTTCTTTGGCTAACTCTCAGTCATTGCAGGATCATCTCAGGCATCCAAGTGTGTAGAAAGGCATTCCTATGAGAACTATACATTGCTTCTGTAAGTACAATAACTCCTAAATTTTACTCACTGGCTTACTGATCTATCATTATAAAGTGTAAGTTCATGGGGACTGCACAGTTCCCAGCTAAATATGGAATTTCATACACATTTTATAAAACTTTCTTTCCTAGTGTTATTTTTCTCTACTTGCATCAAGTAGCTACATCTTACCTTTTAAATTATTGTTATTTTATCTTGACTATCAGTTTTCCTTTTAATAAATATGTTTCAGAGTGATATATGTCCTTTAAAATCAGGATTGATAAGTAAATATTTTTGTGTGTGTCTACCTATCACTGTGTACTGAATAATATGTTTCTTAGTAAACATTTTAACATTTATTCTGAAAATCTTTTCTGGGAAAATATTCATAACATTTTATTCTAGGAGTTCAGAAAGAAAAAACAAAAATAAATTATGGTTGTTGTGACTTATTGCCTGAACTTAGGTACAGTTTTAATTCATGTGAAAATAATAATATGATAATTGTTAGCAAATTTCTGAGTTAATGATAATAAGCACTTGAGGAACACAGAATAAAATCTTTGTGTAGTCAGTCCATCAAAACCAAGTTCAAATCCTGTTATTTGCTAGACATCAGACCTAGGAGACATTTGCTGCTGTTGTTCACTCACTAAGTCATATCTGATACTTTAGGAGACATTACATAAACTCTTCTAATCTGTTTCCTCATCTGTAATTAAGTATAATTATTATGACCACCTCAAGGATTTGATGAAGACTAAGTAAGATACATTATACAGAATGCAATGATCAAAATCCCCAAGGAAAAGAAATGTGAAAAGGCAAAATGGTTGTCTGAGTAGACCTTACAAACAGCTGAAAGAAGAAAAGAAGTGAAAGGTAAAAGAGAAAAGGAAGGATACTGATCAGAATGCAGAATTCCAAAGAATACAAGGGGAGATAAGGAAGCCTTCATCAGTGATCAGTGCAAAGAAATAGAGGAAAATAATAGAATGGGAAAGACTAGAGAGCTTTTCAAGAAAATTAGAAATAATAAGGAAACATTTCATGCAAAGATGGGCATGATAAAGGACAGAAACCAGATGGGCCTAACAGAAGCAAAAGATATTAAGAAGAGGTATTAAGAATAAACAGAACTATACCAAAAAAAAAAAAAAAGTCTTAATGACCCAAATAACCACAATGATGTGATCACTCACCTACACCCAGGCATCCTGGAGTGTGAAGTAAAGTGGGCCTTAGGAGGCATTACTATGAACAGAGCCAGTGGAGGTGATAGAACTCCAGTTGAGCTATTTCAAATCCTAAAAGTTGATGCTGTGAAAGTTCTGCACTCAATATGCCAGCAAATTTGGAAAACTCAGCAGTGGTCACAGGACTGGAAAAGGTCAGTTTTCATTCCAATCCCAAAAAAGGGCAATTACAAAGAATGCTCAAACTACCACACAGTTGCACTCATTTCACAAGATAATGTTCAAAATTCTTCAAGCTAATCTTCAACCATATGTGAAATGAGAACTACCAGATTTTCAAGCTGGATTTAGGAAAAGCAGAGAGGAATCAGAGATCAAATTGCCAACATCCATTACATCATAGAAAAAGGAAGAGAATTCCAGAAAATCTACTTCTACTTCATTGTAGAATGAAAGTAGAAGCAGAAATCTACTTCTGCTTCATTGACTACACCAAAGACTTTGACTGTGTGGATCACAATAAACTGTGGAAAATTCTTCCAGAGCTGGGAATACCAGACTACCTTATTTGCCTCCTGAGAAACCTGTATGCAAGTCAAGAAGCAACAGTTAGAAATGGACATGAAATAATGGACTGATTCCTAATTGGGAAAGGAATATTTCAAGGCTCTATGTTGTCACCCTGTTTATTTAACTTATATAGAGTACATCATGTGAAATGCTAGGCTGGATGAATCTCAAGATGGAATCAAGATTTCAGGGAGAAATATAAATAACCTCAGATACACTGATGAGTCCACCCTAATGGCAGAAACAAAAGAGGAACTAAAGAGCATCTTGATGAAGGTGAAAGAAGAGAGTGAAAAAGCTGGCTTAACATTCAAAAAACAAAGATCATGGCATCTGGTCTTATCATTTCATGGCAAACTGGTGAGGAAAAAAATACAAAGTGACAGACTTTATATTCCTGGGCTCCAAAATCACTGCATATGGTGATTGCAACCATGAAATTAAAATATGCTTGTTCCTTGGAAGAAAAACTATGACAAACCTAGATAGTGTATTAAAAAGGAGAGACTTCACTTTGCCAACAAAGTCTGGATACTTAAAGCTAAGCTATGGTAGTAGCTTTTTCCAGTAGTCATGTACAGATGTGAGAATTGGACTGTAAAGAAGGCTGAGCATCTAAGAATTGATGTTTTCACACTGTGATGCTAGAGATGACTCTTGACAGTCCCTTGGACAGCGAGGAGATCAAACCAATCATTCCTAAAGGAAATCAGTTCTGAATATTCTTTGGAAGGACTGATACTGAAGCTGAAGCTCCAGTACTTTGGCCATCTGATACAAAGAGCCAATCTGTTGGAAAAGACCATGATCCTGGGAAAGATTGAAGGCAGAAAGATAAGGGGGTAGCAGAAGATGAGTTGGTTGGCTGGCATCATTGACTCATGGGCACGAATTTGAGCCAACTCTGGGAGATAGTGAACAATAGGGAAGCTGATGTGTTGCAGTCCATGTGAAACCAAAATCTGAGTTCTTATTAATGGGACCGAATGTCGGGGGAATTTGTAATTTCCTTGGTTCTGTCTCACCACAGCAGAAATTTGAAGCGATGGACGAATCAGTGTTACAGTTCAGTTTTATTAGGGAAAACAAAGAATAGTATACCCTGGAGGACTGAACATGGCTGACCCAAAAGATGAAGAGAAAACAGGCCCCAGCTCAATTTTGGCTCCTCTTTTTACATGTTCTTTGTCCTCCCTCTGAGCCTGCTCTATGTAAATTGGGCTAGCCAGGAAGGCTGTTTGTTTTACCTGAGGTCCTCACTCCAATCCTTGGACCTTCTTTTGTTCTATTTACACAGGCTTTTCCCAACTTTGTATTTTAGCCACTGCTGTTCTGGACTCCTTTTTTCCTATTCTAACTACCTAACATGAAGAATGAACTTCAGAAGTAGGCAAACACTCACGGTAGCAAGTGAATAGGATTTATTGATCGAAAAGGAAAGTACAAAGTTCCCAGCATAGACACTGAGAGACAGTAAAGAATCCCCCAAAGACGGGACTTACAGCCGTTTACATCCTAAGCAGTATTAATCTGTACATTTTTGGTTGACTCCTGTCCTTAAAATTCATAATTTCTAACCAATCACTTTAAAGGTCAAAATAGTTAATTTGACATCTTTATGGCATTTCTTGATCCTCAGATTAAGGATCCACCCTTTTACTTGCCCTCTGGAAATTTTACAATGGACCAAAAATATGGGCTTTTGAGATGTATGGGCTAAAGATTAATAATCACCAGTAGTTTTTCCCTCAGTCACATGGAACAGTAGTTAATTACTTCCCTTCCTTTGATCTGAGTCCTGATTATTTATTAGACCAAGGACACATTCCTGAAATTTGGGACAAAGGGTATAGCTTTAGATTGTGGAGTAAGATGTTCATTGAAAACAAGACCTAGGTCTCACAGTCCTACACTGACTGCCTATCAGTTTCTACCTCAGTATGTGGTGAGGTAACAGGGCATTGCTCTAGAAATCTTGTGCTCAGCCTGAAGTTGCCATCTTACAACTAGGTAGGGACCTTGGTTCTTCAGAAGAGCTCAAAGATATTGTTATGTATATTCCTTGAGAGGGAACCAGGATCTTGCCCCAAGGCCGCACTATTTTTTCTTGACTGTTCCTCCCTTGTTTCTGTGTCCCTTCCCTTTCCTGATTGACAACCATTTGAATCTGCATTTTGGAAATCTGCAAATGTCAAGGAGGCTGAATGAAACCTGTTTTCTAAGATCAAGAAATGAGGGACACAGAAATGACTTGTATTCAGGAGCCTCACAAAGCCCTGCTTGATTTCAAAAACAAATTGGCTCATGCAAATAAAAGCATCAAGGATATAGCAAACCAAGGAGATAGTAAGTTCAGTAGAATGTATAACTAGAGAGAGGGAAATAAACTTGGAGAAGTGAAGTTTCCCTTATTCAGGTATACAATCATTGCTAGAATACTTAAATTTCAAAAAAATTGATAATTCAACGCCAAACTACTTTTTTGACTAGAGAAATAAAACCATAAGATTTAAGAAGGGTTATGCTGGCCTTATAAGGAAAGTTTATATATTCCTTGGTGTAAAATAAAATTTTAAAAATGAAATAATATAATATGTGAATAACTGATGCAGACTATTTCTTTAAGCAAGCAGCCACACTGTTCACCCTGAATCACAAGTCTCTTAATTCTGGGTTGTGACTTTGTGCTAAAGGGCAGACTGGTATGTTTCCTCCTTAACTGTGAAATTCTTCACTTTTATTGTTTCTCACTTGCACTTAAAACCCTATAAATGTTGTATTATTGCACTATTATGTAACACAATAGCTGTTATCTCTCACTTCTGTATGCTGATCTATGCAAGGCACCTTCTGTCAAATAAGTCAAGACCTCTTGCCAGATGAGAGTGATTCATCAAAACTGCTGAGCTTTTTCATAATCATCATCCTCACAATGTATTACTAAAGACCATTAGCAGCCTTTAATTTTTCAGGTTTGATGCAGCATAAAAACTTTATGTTTCACTGCTTCTCTTTGTAAAGAAATCAATGGCTTTAAAGCTAAACTACTCATGACAAACATGTTAGATTCATTAGCATCTGCCCTGGTTGTCTGTGTGGAGGTTATATTGCAAACCTGATTTGCATTTTTATCTTCAAGAAGCACAAGGTTTGAATTGCCTAAATGTTTACTTAATTATTGCTCCCATTTTCTTCCACACCCATTCACCTCAAGCCCTCTACAAGCAGAAAGCAAGACTAATTAGTATCTAATTGATATTTTTTCAATAGTGCAATAGAATCTCTCTCAATACAAAGAAAGTCATTTCATTATACACTGCAGAGAACACTTAATCCGTTATAATAGCAAATATGAGTGTATTTGTTAGTTTTTCAATATGATGTACTTTAAATAAGAAGCACCTGGTTGCCTTTGCTAGGTTTTATTTCTTAACTAGGAAGAGTTTATAACTACACATTTCTTTTTCACACATTTACTGGGAGATTATTGTATAATCATCATAGATGCAAAATGAATAAGTTTCTCTCAAGAAAACCAAGGTCTATGAGAGAATCAGACTCAAAAAAAAAATTTAAGTATATGATAGATTTGTACAGAGTATCATAGAATCACAGAAAAGGTCAGATTTGCTCAGTCCAAACAAGTCAAGGATAGATTCCTGGAGGAGATGACACATAAACCAGAGAGAATGCAGCAAATTAGACACCATCTTGAAGGGAGGATGGAGCAAAAGGCATTCCATACAGAGAAGTAATCACCAGTATAAGTGACACTATGAGAAACATGTTCCAAAATTTTTACTGCTGAATATATTTTATTCATGAAATGTATTCAAATATCATAGTAGTTTTTCAATATACCTTTAGTAAATGGTATATTAAGGAAGTTTCCTGGGAGTTCAGTGGTTAAGACTCGATGCTTCTACTGCAGGAGGCACAGGTTTGGGTTTAGTCCCTGGTTGGGAAAAAAAAAAAAAAATCCTGCTGTGTGGTATAGCCACTAAGTTACTAATTATTTCACTTTCTTTATGTATGTGTGTGTATGCATGCTAAGTTACTTCAATTGTGTCTGACTCTTTGCAAACCCATGGACTGTAGCCCACCATGCTCTCCTGTGTGTATTTGTATGTGTGTGTATATATATACACACACACATATATATACATATAAGTAAATGTTTCTTATAATTTCATATAAAATACACTTATATATCAAGTAAAATTAAAAATAATGTATTTTTCCTTTTAACAAATATATTATATGAACTTCATTCTGTTGTGAATAATTTTCTCCACTCCCTGAAGGTCAGATGACATGTAACTTGCTCACTAACAGGTCCTGCATGTCTGTTGACTCAGGGACTTTGACAAAACTGAGTAAACAATAAAAACCTACACTGATTTTTCAGATGGTGATATTGGAGAGTAGAGAAAAGCATACTTAACAATTCATGAGCATTACAGATCTGGACAAAGAGGAAAACTGATCAGAAATGATTAGATTTGAGATATTTGACAACTGAAGCTTCCCAGATGTTGCTAGTGGTAAGAAACCCTCTTGCCAACTCAAGAGACATGAGACGCAATTTCGATCCCTGGGTTGGGAAGATTTTTGAAGGAGGAAATGTCAATCCACATCAGTATTCTTGCCTGGAGAATTCCATGGACAGAGGAGCATGGTGGGGTACAGTTCATGAGGTCACGAAGAGTCAAACATGACTGAAGTGACTTAGCACACTACCAGCATAACCCCAAGTAGTATCTTGATGTACATATTTACCCAAATAAGACTTAACAGTTTTGTCTCTTCAGTGATATATCACTTTTAAAATTTTAATACTAAAGGTAAGATAACTGAAGCTTAAAAATTCCTTAGAAAGGCCCTGAGAAATATTGGAACTCACCAGCTAAAAACTATCAAGAAAACAATTCACAGTTAGGCCTATTTGGATTTTGGTAATGAAAAAAATATGAGAATCAGTGCTGTTTTGATAAGAGGAAGTTACTAGTGGCTTTTAAAAATAAGAATTGGGATTGAGCTGGATGATTTTAAGTGGAGGTTAAGGAAACCAAAGATACTTCTGGTAAGAAGGAGGGACAATTATTGAATAGCTTGCTAGATTCTAATCTACAAGAGGACGCTTGGCTAGTGCTGTCAGTTTAAAAAGAAATAGGAAATGAAGACTGCAAATTCTTTTTTTTTCTTTAATTTTTAATATCTGTCTGGGGCTTCTCAGGTGGCTCTGTGGTAAAGAGTCCACCTGCCAGTGCAGGAGACACAGGTCCAGTCCCTGGGTTGGGAACATCCCCTGGAGCAGGAAATTGCAACCATTCCAATATTCTTGCCTGGAGAACTCGGTGAATAGAGGAGCCTGGGGGGCTACAATCCAGGGCATCACAGAGTCAGAAATAGCAACAAGACAACATCAACACTATCTGTGTTATTTTAGAAATTGTCACAAAGTGGTCACAGAGAACCTTTGTTTGATGTTTGAGTATATTCTAAGAGTATTATTTGTAATGGCCTAACTGCCTGCTGCTGGTGGTCAGGGCTGAATCTGCTCATATTTTGTTCTATATATAATAATATTTCTAATTGCATACATTTTCAAAATTGTACTAATGAGAGGTTAGACTAGAATATGTAGCTCATGTGTTTGTGACCGCAGGATGTATTATTTAATAATATTCTGTGACAATGCCTACACAACAGTATTTTAGTCTTGGGACAGAATGTATTGGCCAATTACAATACAGGTAATTCTCCATTTCTAAGTAATTATGAGTCCCAATAATACCCTCAGAAACTAGAGACAGAGATTAACAAACATAGACAGAAAAGCATATCTCAAAGAACAGCCAGGTCTGCTCTTTATAGCCAACTAGTCATTTTCATTAGACTGTTCAGTGATCATTCTATCTGATCATTGTGTTTTATTTACAGGTGCAACAGAAAGTGTTTGCTATACCACAAGTTCCCGTGGACTAGCCAAGGGGAAATCAAGGCCCAAGTGATTGTCTAAGGCAACACTGACTATTACACTACTTGCTTGAGACTCCAGACCAGACTTGTGAGCATATATGATTAAAACAGGTCAGAAACAAAACTCAGAACTCTGTTTTAATAACATTATTTTACAACTGGATTCAGCTCACACAGCATCCATGAGGAGAGAGTAGAATATTATTCTTCCAGAGAGCTCACTTATAGCACGTTTTCCCTATTTTGGATTTCTCTGGATATCCTAAATTGTATTGATTGAATATGACGTTGACAATGGATAGTTGGAGTAAAAGCAACTATGCAAAGTTCTTTAGTGATAGTCCCAGTGAAAAGTGTATCCTTGACACTGGAAACAAATTTAGTATTCCCTAGGTGAGACTCTTAAGTGTTTTGTATTGATTTTTTAAAAAGAAACCACTGTTAAAACAGTGCTCTCTTCTAAGGAAAAACCTCAGTCCATCCTAAAAATAAGCTAAAAATGACCAGATCATATTTATAGTCCATTCCTAAGGGGAAAGACTAGAGATCTCTTCAGGAAAATTGGAGGCATCAAGAGAACTTTTTGCCCAAAGATGGTCATAATAAGGGACATAAATGGTAGAGATCTAGTAGACACTGAAGAGATCAAGAAGAGATGGAACAAATACATGAAAGAACTGTATAAAAAAGATCCAAATGAACAGAATGATGGTGGTGGTGTGGTCAGCCACTCAGAGCCAGACATTCTGGAGAAGGAAGTCAAGTGGGCCTTAGGAAGCACTGCTATTAATAAATCTAGTGGATGCAATGGAATTCAAGTAGAACTATTCAAAATCCTAAAGGATGATGCCATCAAGGTGTTGTATTCAATATGTCAGAAAATCTGGAAGACTCTGCAGTGGCCACAGGACTGAAAAAGTCAATCCTCATCCCAAGAAGGGTAGTACTAAGGAAAGTGCTAAGCATCGGATAATTGCACTCATCTCCCATGCTAGTAAGGTCATGCTTAGCACGACTTTAGCATGACATACTTAAAATATTGAATGCTAAGCTTCAGCATTATGCAAACCAAGAACTACCAGATGTCCAAGCTAGATTTAGAAAAGACAGAGGAACCAGAAATCAAATTGGCAACATTTGCTGGATCGTAAAGAAAGCTAGAGAATTCCAAAAAATATCTACTTCTGTTTCATCAATTATGCCTATGTGGATCATAATAAATTGTGGAAAGCTCTTAAAGACAGACTTCCTTGGTAGCTCAGATGGTAAAGCATCTGCCTACAATGCTGGAAACCCAGGTTCTATCCCTGGGTCGGGAAGATCCCCTGGAGAACAAAATGGCAACCCACTCCAGTATTCTTGCTTGGAAAATCCCATGGACTGAGGAGCCTGGTAGGCTACAGTCCATGGGGTCTCAAAGAGTTGAACACGACTAAGCGACTTCACTTTCACTTAAAGACATGGGAATACCACCATCTTACCTGTCTCCTGGGAAACTTGTATACAGGCTAAGAAGCAACAGTTAGAACCCTGTATGGAACAACTGATTGGTTCAACATTGAAAAAGGAGTGCCACAGGGCTGTCTGCTCTCATCCTGTTTGTTTGATCTATGTGCTGAGCACATCATGAGAAATGCCAGGCTGGATGTGTTACAAGCTGGAATCAAGATAGGCAGGAGTAACATCAACAACCTCAGATATGCAGATGACACCACTCTAATGGCAGAAAGCAAAGAGGAACTAAAGAGCCTCTTGATGACAGTGAAGGAGGAGAGTGAAAGAACCAGCTTAAAAATAAATATTAAAAAGACTAAGATTATGGCATCCAGGCCCATTACTTTATGGCAAATAGAAGGGGAAAAGGAGGAATAGTGACATTTCCTCTTCATGGGCTCTAAAATCACTGCAGATGTTGACTGAAACCATGAAATCAAAAGACAATTGCTTCTAGGCAGGAAAGCTATGGCAAACCTAGACAGTGTGTTGACAAGCAAAGACATCACTCTGCCAACAAAGGTCTGTATAGTCAAAGCTATGATCTTCCAAAGTGGTCACCTATGGTTGTGAGAGATGGACCATAAAGAAGGCAGAGTGCCAAATAATTGATGCTTTCAAACTGTGGCCCTGGAGAAGATTCCTGAGAGTCTCTTGGATAGCAAAGAGATAAAAACCAGTCAATTTTAAGGGAAATCAACCCTGAATACTCTTTGGAAGGACTGATGCTGAGGCTGAAACTGTAGTATTTTGATCATCTGATGCAAACAGCTGACTCATTGGTAAAGTCCCTGATGCTGGGAAAGATTGAAGGCAGAAGGACAAGAGGACATCAGAGGTTGAGATGGCTGGATGGCATCACTGATGCAATGGACATGAACTTGGGCAAACTTCAGGAGATGGTGAAGGACAGAGAGGCCTGGCTTGCTGTAGACCATGGGGTCACAAAGTCGGACACGACTGGGTAACTGAACAACAACAACAATGGCATTTGATGGTTTGATTAATACTATTTTTGGAATGGTCACAGCTAAGACATTCTAGGATTTTAAACGTGTTTTGATTGACAACCCACTTTAATTATGTCTACCTATGTAACAGCAAGCCACCCAAAACATATTTTAATTGATTTGTCGCATTTTCATGAGAGATTGTCTAGAGGTCAGGATGCCTCTTTCATCAACGCTTTCAAAATGATCGAAGCTCACCCCAAAAGCATATCTACCGTATATACAAATATATATGTTTTTATATTTTGTTAGCTGGAAAGCTTGCATAAGGATGAGCAATCTGAGTTGATTTAACTTCTAAGAGATGTTTGTCCTTTAAGGATGAATTTATGTCTGTGATACTGTAGTCAGCTTTATATTCATTTGGTAGGACATTGACCCAAAACACTAAATCAGAGCTATTCAAAGAAGTTCTTATAAGGTCTACAATGGGGATAAATATTTCCTTAATGGAGTCAGTGTGTTCAGGGTGTTACAGTGATGGATGGTGATATGAAAGGCAAGTGACAATGAGGGCATTAGCAAATCTCCAGAGACTTTAATTTATCCTGTGAAGTGTATTGTGGATGTCAATGATTGATGAGGATATTACTCAATTATTTTGTCCATTTAAAAGTGGATTTGTTGACAGTTATGTCAGTCCATGCATAAAACTTGAGTATGCTTATTTTAACCTGAAATGTATGCAGTCTTTAAGATATACTCAAAAAAAAAAAAAGATATACTCATACTAGTATGTTTGAATTATGCATAATTAGCCTAAGATGACTTCACTTCTTTTTTAGCATATTCAGTTTTTTAGTCTAGATTTGGTAAACAAAGGAGATCTCACAATAAATGAGAAATAACATTTAAAGAATATCAAATAAATTATCTCCATTGTTATATAAGATGAAGAAGAAAATTTTTGACTTTCCTGTGGCCATAAAATTTTAACAAATTTACTTATCCTAACATCTAAACAGTTCTATTAATTTGAATTTGAAGCCTGAATCTGGAAAGGGCAAAGTAAAAGAGAATTTTCAGAAAGGATAAGATATGAACGGAAATAATAGATACTTGGATGCAAGAAATAGTTATAGGTCATGTTTTAGTCTTAGAAATAAACATCAATGATTACTAGAAAAGTTTAATATTTCTTTTCTAAAAATAAGAAACTTGAGAAAAAAGATTTCATTAAATTATAGCCAAACATGACAGAGAAAGCACAATTATCATTCCATTATTTTATGAAATATTTCCTTTTGTTAGGTATGATATATTAATCCAGTTAAAAAATTTTGCCATATATCTTATACATGTGAATATAAACACTATGTTATATTTGTTATATAAATTATTATAATGAAAATAATGCAATATAAAATACTGTAATGTAAACTATTGAAAGTATGCAAATAGTAACTTTACAGATCATAGCTTAGCTTTAAAATAAAGCCATCATTGTCAGCACAGTAAATAAGACACAATAAATATATAGTATTAAATATGACATCTTGATGAACTACAAAATTCTCTTGAAAGCTATATAAGCCATACTTACCATTATGAACATATTTTTATATTGTTAATGATTGCTCACCATACAGCCTCAATCATCTATATTAATTAACACCTTTAAAAAAAGTAATCAAAATTTATTTCCTCCAGACACAGATAGCAAGAAGACTGTAAACTAAGAACTTTCTAGTTGTTTTTTTTTTTCCCCATGAAAACATTTGTCATATAACTTTTATAGACTCCAAGGTGACAGAGAAAATACATAGAAAACATTATCCAAAGGATTTAGCACATTTTCTTAATTTTTAGCTACTCTATAATTCTATAAATATGAGAGAGTAATGGAAAATACACTTAGTGGCCAATGTCATTAGCAGTTGTTCAGGTAGATTAAAGATGGAAGACATCTGAGCTATTCTAAGTGATTTAAATGAAGAAGAAAAAGGAAAAAGTGTGAAAGAGTAAACAATGAAAAGAAAGCCTGGCAATTCTTGATGCCGTGCTGATAAGTCCAAGAAAGAGGGAGATGTGCTAGATATTTAGGTGAGAAGTCACCGTATAATTAGTGTAAAACCCACACCTTTAAATATTGTCTTTGCTATTTTTTTTAAGTCTAGAAATTACATTTTATACCTTTGTTGAAAGAAAAAATGTTACTTAATACTTGGGGGAAGAAAAAGCTGAGTTTATTGCTGGCTAATTAAGAAGGAACTGTACTCTATGGTGCTACATTACTAACAAATCACAGTGCTGATAAGGTTTGGAATGGCATGTCAACTAAAAAGATATACAATTTGAAATTTCCAAGTTAAGTTTTATTTGGGGCAAAATGAGAACTGCAGCTGGGGAGACAGCACCTCAGAGAGTTCTGAAAGCTGCTCCAAAGAGGTTATGTGGGAAGGTCAATATACAGGATTTTGGTGAAGGGTGAGTTCAATGCCCCAAGTGCTTACTTTACAAGAAGAAAAGAAGGTGATAATGTAATCATGAAATGATTTATAGCTTCTTTAGACACAAGGGATGCAAAGATTGGGACCATGAAATACCTAAAAATATCTAACTGTCCAAAGACCTGTCCCACCAGATTCCCTGTAGCACAGAGTGCCTCACTCCACCCTGAACTCCCTCAGGGGATGTTGAAGATCAACAGCTACAGCAGCTCAATATTGGCAGAGGTGTTCAGTATTGGCAGAGGCAGATGGCAAATGCACTTGTTGTTGTTCAGCCAGCGGCAAAAGCTCTTGGCAAGTGCCAATTTGTAGCTGACACATGGAATCATGGATTGGTGCTCTTTCAGAAGTAGATGTGTTTAGAGATGTTGAGCTTTAGCTAAGGAAGCATGTTTACTGGAGTTTGGTGGCGCTAGTGGTAAAGAACCTGCCTGCCAATGCAGGTAGATGTAAGAGACATGGGTTCGATCCCTGGATCAGGATGATCCCCTGGAGGAGAGCGTGGTGACCCTCTCCAGTATTCTTGCCTGAAGAATCCCATGGACAGAGGAGCCTAGCAGGTTGTAGTCCATAGGGTTGCACAAATTTGGACACTACTGAAGCAACTTAGCATTCATTCATTACTGGAGTTTGGATACTGCTGATTCACTTTCAGTCACATTGTTACTGGAGTGAGGCTACTGCTCACTGGATCAATTCCCAAAGGACAGGGCTATCACTATGTCACTGGCTTTCAAAATCTGGTTGCTAATGAAGGCTGATTTGATTGATAGTATTGACTGAATTGTGTCTGCCCACTCCATCAGCAAATGCTGAAGCCTTAATTCTTAAAGTGATTGTACTTACAGATAGGGCTTTTAAGGAGGTAGTCAACATTAAATGATATCATGAGAATTGGGATCTAATCCAATAAGACTGTTGTCATTATAAGAAGAGAAAAAGACACCAGGAACATGTATGCACAAAGGAAAGGCAGTTTGAGGACACACTGAGAAGGTGACCATCTGCAAGCCAGGAAGAGGGGTCTTCACCATAAAGTAATGCTGCTGGAATGTAACTCTTAGATTTCCATCCTGCAGAGCAGTGAGAAAATTGATTCCTGTTATTTAATCCACCCAGTCTGTAGTATTAATATCATTCTATTACAGCAGCTCTAGCTGACTAATATAACCTGGTAGGACTTTAAAGCAGTTTATATGCTTATTTAATACTATGTTTTAATAACACTCAGCATTTTCTAAAAGAACTGAATTGACACTGAGCTGGTCATTGTGGAGCTTTCCCAGGGAAATCACTCCATGTTCTCTATCTCTTGTTTGTATAAAGCTTTAGCCTCCTAGCCTTGCCCTGGGTTCCAAAGAGCAAATATAATCACAGAAGGGAGAAAATGCAGAAACAAAGGAAAATAATAATAGTTAAGCCATAAAACAAAATCAAAACCTTTATAATAATAATAAAGGTCTTTATTATAGTTAAGCCATAAAACAAAATCAAAGACCTTTAGGTCCTCCTTAAAGTCTATATGGCAGAGAGTGAAGAGGAACTAAAAAGCCTCTTGATGAAAGTAAAAGAGAAGAGTGAAAAAGTTGGCTTAAAGCTCAACATTCAGAAAACGAAGACCATGGCATCTGGTGCCATCACTTCATGGGAAATAGATGAGGAAACAGTGTCAGACTTCATTTTTTGGGGGGCTCCAAAATCACTGCAGATGGTGACTGCAGCCATGAAATTAAAAGATGCTTACTCCTTGGAAAAAAAGTTATGACCAACCTAGATACCATATTAAAAAGCAGAGACATTACTTTGCTAACAAAGGTCCATCTAGCCAAGGCTATGCTTTTTCCAGTGGTCATGTATGGATATGAGAGTTGGACTGTGAGCGCTGAAGAATTGATGCTTTTGAACTGTGGTGTTGGAGAAGATTCTTGAGAGTCCCTTGGACTGCAAGGAGATCCAACCAGTCCATTCTGAAGGAGATCAGCCCTGGGATTTCTTTGGAGGGAATGATGCTAAAGCTGAAACTCCAGTACTTTGGCCACCTCATGAGAAGGGTTAACTCATTGGGAAAGACTCTGATGCTGGGAGGGATTGGGGGCAGGAGAAGAATGGGATAACAGAGGATGAGCTGCCTGGATGGCATCACTGACTCAGTGGATGTGAGTCTGAGTGAACTCCAGGAGTTGGTGATGGACAGGGAGGCCTGGAGTGCTGCGATTCATGGGATGACAAAGAGTCGGACACGACTGAGCGACTGAACTGAACTGAACTGAATTGAAGGGCTATAATATCCCAAGCCATATTCTTGAGTTGTTTTGCAGTTACTAAATCCTTACCAGGTGTAAGAAGTTAACCTCATGCTGATATAAACCCTAGCATATAAATCTTAGACTGGTTGGCACCTGAAGATTGATGATTGAAGTTCTGGAAACAACACCCTGTTACCTCAGTTCAGTACAGTTCAGTTGCTCAGTTGTATCCAATTCTGTTAGACCCCATGGAGTGCAGCATGCCAGGCCTCGCTGTCCATCACCAATTCCCAGAGCTTTCTCAGACTCATGTCCACTAAGTCAGTGATGCCATCCAACCATCTCATCCTCTGTCATCCCCTTCTCCTCCTGCCTTCAATCTTTCCCAAGCATCAGGGTCTTTTAAAATGAGTCAGTTCTTCTCATCAGGTGGCCAAAGTATTGGAGTTTCAGCTTCAGCATCAGTCCTTCCAATGAATATTCAGGACTGGTTTCCTTTAGGATAAACTGATTGGATCTCCTTGCAGTCCAAGGGACTCTCAAGTGTCTTCTCCAACACCACAGTTCAAAAGCATCAATTCTTCGGCGCTGAACGAACTTTATAGTCCAACTCTCATATCCATACATGCTGCTGCTGCTAAGTCGCTTCAGTCATGTCTGACTCTGTGAGACCCCATAGACAGCAGCCCACCAGGCTCCCCCATCCCTGGGATTCTCCAGGGAAGAACACTGGAGTGGGTTGCCATTTCCTTCTCCAATGCATGAAAGTGAAAAGTGAAAGTGAAGTCCCTCAGTTGTGTCTGACTCTTAGCGACCCCATGGACTGCAGCCCACCAGGCCCTCTATCCATGGGATTTTCCAGGCAAGAGTACTGGAGTGGGGTGCCATTGCCTTCTCCGATCCATACATAACTACTGCAAAAACCATAGCTTTGACTAGATGGACCTTTGTTGGCAATGTAATGTCTCTGCTTTTTAATATACTGTCTAGGTTGGCCATAATTTTTATTCCAAGGAGCAAGTGTCTTTTAATTTCATGGCTGCAGTAAACATCTGCAGTGATTTTGGAGCCCCCAAAAATGAAGTCTGTCACTGTTTCCATTGTTACCTCACCATCAACCAACCAAAGAACTATGCATGAGTTGATCACATATCCTGTGACACTCCCTCACACTCTCTTTAAAAACCTACCCCTGAAAGATAAGCCTTTTGAGCATAAGCTGCTCATTCTTCATACTTGGCCCCATGTTGGATGCCTTGCAATAAATGCTGTACTTTCCTTCACAGAAACTCAGTGTCAGTAGATAGACTTTACTTTGAAAGTGAGCAAAATCATGTTTGATTTGGCAACAGGATTTATTTTCCTGAGATTGCCACGAAGACACTGAAAAGCTTGCTTCGATTTCCAACATCCTATCTTTGTAAAGCAGAGCTTTCTGCAATGATGGCAACCAAAGCAAGATTATGGAGTAGACTGGACATAAGCAACACACTTCCGGTGTTACTGTCCTGTCCCCCATCACCCATAGATGGGACTGTCTAGTTGCAGGAAAACAAGTTCAGAGTCCCCACTGATCCTGAATTGTGGTGAGCTGTATAATTGTTTCATTATATATCACAATGTATCAATAACAGAAATAAAGTATACAATAAATATAATGCACTTGAATCATCCCCAAATCACCTTCACCGCCAAGTTCACAGAAAAATTACCTTCCATGGAACCAGTTCTTGGTGATAAAAAGGTTGGAGACTGATGTTCTAAATCTATCCTATATAGACAAACTCCCTTTCTTTTAGATTGTAATGTCATTGCAAAACGTGGTCAGCAGCAACATATTCTTTAGTCAGCCAAAAACAAAACTCCTAAGCATTTTTCATATTTTACAGCTAACTCCCTAAAATTGAAATCAGTTTTTGGTGTACTAAAGGCATTTAATATAATAATTCAAATGTAAACGAACATTGAGTAAAATCATAATTAAAACGATAAAGAAAACAAAACATGCAAGGAGAATGAGAAATTGATAGTCCCGGATTTCTAGAATTTCCTGCTAATAGCCTTGGGCACATGCAATTTACTTTGGGCTACTTGCTTTGAAGAACTTACATCCGCCTTCAACTTCTCACATTAAACAAAAGTGACAAGATTATATCATTCAAAATCACACTAAGCACACTTAAAAAAGATTAATATAAAACTAATATAAAACCAACATGTCAGTTTAGTGAATTAAAATGACAGGAATCTCAATGCTGAGTTTTGCCCATCATTGGTTCAAAGCACTCTCTGTATGTCAGGAGGTTAAACCGTAAATTCGGTTATTAGTCAGTAGGTCTAGAATGAGATTTTTCAAGGGATTTTTCCCTTGAAAATATTGAAGGGGAATAAATAATACTATTCTACTTTAATCATATTTTTCTCTAGACAGGCAAATTTTATTCTTAAAGTCAGAACATTGTGTGGTGCTAAAACCATACTCATAAATTCTAAAATATTGACCCCTTCCTTTTTTAGCCTCAATGAACTCTACAGGTCTTCAATTAGGAAATAAAGTCATGTTTATAATTATGCTATGATAAATTACACATTAAGTTAAAAATTCAATAATATCAAGCACCTATCATGTGATAAGGTAAAGTTAAAACATAATTTCATCTTTTATTATTTAATTAATAAATGTATTTATTTGGCTTTGCTGCATCTTGGTTGCAGCCCACATACTTTCTGGTTGCAGCATGAGAACTCTTAGCTGTGGCATGGAAACTCTTAGTTGCAGCATGTGGGATCTACTTCCCTGACCAGGAATTGGAAACCAGGCTTCCTGCATTGGGAGCACAGAATCTTAGCCACAGGATCACCAAAGAAATCCCCAAAGGACATAATTTCTGCTTCAATTGGTTTGCAGACAAGTGGGAAATAATATTTTATCTGCTATGTAGAAAGAGGAAAGAGGCAAAAAAGAACATTTATTTAAGCTGGAGGAAATCTGTTCTTAGGTCCCAATTTTAGGATCTCTCAAGTTGCTAAAAACATCTACTCATTTATTTATTTTTAATTCATTTGATTGCCTATGACATCCCACAGATTCCCAGTATAATTTCTGATAACCAACCTAAACCAAATTTATTTATAAGATAGAAATATCTTATACCAGAAACACTATGTTAAGCAGCAAGGTATGAAAGTTCTTCATGACCCAGATAACCAGAATGGTGTGATCACTCACCTAGAACCAGACATCCTGGAATGCAAAGTCAAGTGGGCCTTAGGAAGCATCACTATGAACAAAGCTGGTGGAGGTGATGGAATTCCAGTTGAGCTATTTCAAATCCTAAAAGATGATGCTATTAAAGTGCTGCACTCAATATGCCAGCAAATTTGGAAAACTCAGCAGTGGTGACAGGACTGGAAAAGGACAGTTTTCCTTCAGACCCCAAAGAAAGGCAATGCCAAAGAATGCTCAAACTACCACACAATTGCACTCATCTCACATGCTAATAAAGTAATGCTCAAAATTCTCCAAGCCAGGCTTCAGCAATACGTGAACCATGAACTTCCCGATGTTCAAGCTGGTTTTAAAAAAGGCAGAGGAACCAGAGATCAAATTGCCAACATCCGCTGGATCATGGAAAAAGCAAGAGAGTTCTAGAAAAAACATCTATTTCTGCTTTATTGACTATGCCAAAGCCTTTGACTGTGTTCAGTTCAGTCGGTCAGTTGTGTCTGACTCTTTGCGACCCCATGAATCGCAGCACGCCAGGCCTCCCTGTTCCCTCACACTCATGTCCATGGAGTCAGTGATGCCATCCAGCCATCTCATCCTCTGTCGTCCCTTTCTTCTCCTACCCCCAATCCCTCCCAGCATCAGAGACTTTTCCAATGAGTCAACTCTTCGCACGATGGTATTCCCATCTCTTTCTGTGTGGATCACAACAAACAGTGGAAAATTCTGAAAGAGATGGGAATACAAGACCACCTGACCTGCCTCTTGAGAAATCTGTATGCCGGTCAGGAAGCAACAGTTAGAACCGGACATGGAACAACAGACTCATTCTAAATAGGAAAAGGAGTATGTCAAGGCTGTATATTGTCACTGTGCTTATTTATTTATTTTTGTTTGTTTTTTTTTGTTTGCTTTTGTTTTTTTCCTTTTTTGTTAATTTTAGTTTTTTATTTTTTAAATTTTAAAATCTTTAATTCTTACATGCATTCCCAAACATGAACCCCCCTCCCACCTCCCTCCGCATAACATCTTTCTGGGTCATCCCCATGCACCAGCCCCAAGCATGCTGCATCCTGCGTCAGACATAGACTGGCGATTCAATTCACATGATAGTGTACATATTAGAATGTCATTCTCCCAAATCATCCCACCCTCTCCCTCTCCCTCTGAGTCCAAAAGTCCGTTATACACATCTGTGTCTCTTTCCCTGTCTTGCATACAGGGTTGTCATTGCCATCTTCCTAAATTCCATATATATGTGTTAGTATACTGTATTGGTGTTTTTCTTTCTGGCTTACTTCACTCTGTATAATCGGCTCCAGTTTCATCCATCTCATCAGAACTGATTCAAATGAATTCTTTAACGGCTGAGTAATACTCCATTGTGTATATGTACCACAGCTTTCTTATCCATTCATCTGCTGATGGACATCTAGGTTGTTTCCATGTCCTGGCTATTATAAACAGTGCTGCCATGAACATTGGGGTACATGTGTCTCTTTCAATTCTGGTTTCCTCGGTGTGTATGCCCAGCAGTGGGATTGCTGGGTCATAAGGTAGTTCTATTTGCAATTTTTTAAGGAATCTCCACACTGTTCTCCATAGTGGCTGTACTAGTTTGCATTCCCACCAACAGTGTAGGAGGGTTCCCTTTTCTCCACACCCTCTCCAGCATTTATTGCTTGCAGATTTTTGGATCGCAGCCATTCTGACTGGTGTGAAGTGGTACCTCATTGTGGTTTTGATTTGCATTTCTCTAATAATGAGTGATGTTGAGCATCTTTTCATGTGTTTGTTAGCCATCCATATGTCTTCTTTGGAGAAATTTCTGTTTAGTTCTTTGGCCCATTTTTTGAATGGGTCGTTTATTTTTCTGGAATTGAGCTGTATAAGTTGCTCGTATATTTTTGAGATTAGTTGTTTGTCAGTTGCTTCATTTGCTATTATTTTCTCCCATTCAGAAGGCTGTCTTTTCACCTTGCTTATAGTTTCCTTTGTTGTGCAGAAGCTTTTAATTTTAATTAGATCCCATTTGTTTATTTTTGCTTTTATTTCCAGAATTCTGGGAGGTGGATCATAGAGGATCCTGCTGTGATTTATGTCTGAGAGTGTTTTGCCTATGTTCTCCTCTAGGAGTTTTATAGTTTCTGATCTTACATTTAGATCTTTAATCCATTTTGAGTTTATTTTTGTGTGCGGTGTTAGAAAGTGATCTAGTTTCATTCTTTTACAAGTGGTTGACCAGTTTTCCCAGCACCACTTGTTAAAGAGATTGTCTTTACTCCATTGTATATTCTTGCCTCCTTTGTCGAAGATAAGGTGTCCATATGTGTGTGGATTTATCTCTGGGCTTTCTATTTTGTTCCATTGATCTATATGTCTGTCTTTGTGCCAGTACCATACTGTCTTTGTGACTGTGGCTTTGTAGTAGAGCCTGAAGTCAGGCAAGTTGATTCCTCCAGTTCCATTCTTCTTTCTCAAGATTGCTTTGGCTATTCGAGGTTTTTTGTATTTCCATACAAATCTTGAAATTATTTGTTCTAGTTCTGTGAAAAATGTGGCTGGTAGCTTGACAGGGATTGCATTGAATTTGTAAATTGCATTGGGTAGTATACTCATTTTCACTATATTGGTTCTTCCAATCCATGAACATGGTATATTTCTCCATCTATTAGTGTCCTCTTTGATTTCTTTCATCAGTGTTTTATAGTTTTCTATATATAGGTCTTTAGTTTCTTTGGTAGATATATTCCTAAGTATTTTATTCTTTTCATTGCAATGGTGAATGGAATTGTTTCCTTAATTTCTTTTTCTACTTTCTCATTATTCGTGTATAGGAATGCAAGGGATTTCTGTGTGTTGATTTTATATCCTGCAACTTTACTATATTCATTGATTAGCTCTAGTAATTTTCTGGTGGAGTCTTTAGGGTTTTCCATGTAGAGGATCATGTCATCTGCAAACAGTGAGAGTTTTACTTCTTCTTTTCCAATTTGGATTCCTTTTATTTCTTTTTCTGCTCTGATTGCTGTGGCCAAAACTTCCAGAACTATGTTGAATAGTAGCGGTGAAAGTGGACACCCTTGTCTTGTTCCTGACTTTAGGGGAAATGCTTTCAATTTTTCACCATTGAGGATAATGTTTGCTGTGGGTTTGTCATAGATAGCATTTATTATGTTGAGGTATGTTCCTTCTAGTCCTGCTTTCTGGAGAGTTTTTATCATAAATGGATGTTGAATTTTGTCAAAGGCCTTCTCTGCATCTATTGAGATAATCATATGGTTTTTATTTTTCAATTTGTTAATGTGGTGAATTACATTGATTGATTTGCAGATATTGAAGAATCCTTGCATCCCTGGGATAAAGCCCACTTGGTCATGGTGTATGATCTTTTTAATGTGTTGTTGGATTCTGATTGCTAGAATTTTGTTGAGGATTTTTGCATCTATGTTCATCAGAGATATTGGCCTGTAGTTTTCTTTTTTTGTGACATCTTTGTCAGGTTTTGGTATTAGGGTGATGGTGGCCTCATAGAATGAGTTTGGAAGTTTACCTTCCTCTGCAATTTTCTGGAAGAGTTTGAGGAGGATAGGTGTTAGCTCTTCTCGAAATTTTTGGTAGAATTCAGCTGTGAAGCCGTCTGGACCTGGGCTTTTGTTTGCTGGAAGATTTCTGATTACAGTATCAATTTCCGTGCTTGTGATGGGTCTGTTAAGATTTTCCATTTCTTCCTGGTTCAGTTTTGGAAAATTGTACTTTTCTAAGAATTTGTCCATTTCTTCCACGTTGTCCATTTTATTGGCATACAACTGCTGATAGTAGTCTCTTATGATCCTTTGTATTTCTGTGTTGTCTGTTGTGATCTCTCCATTTTCATTTCTAATTTTATTGATTTGATTTTTCTCTCTTTGCTTCTTGATGAGTCTGGCTAATGGTTTGTCAATTTTATTTATCCTTTCAAAGAACCAGCTTTTGGCTTTGTTGATTTTTGCTATGGTCTCTTTTGTTTCTTTTGCATTTATTTCTGCCCTAATTTTTAAGATTTCTTTCCTTCTACTAACTCTGGGGTTCTCCAACTCTTCCTTTTCTAGTTGCTTTAGTTGTAGAGTTAGGTTATTTATTTGACTTTTTTCTTGAGGTATGCCTGTATTGCTATGAACTTTCCTCTTAGCACTGCTTTTATAGTGTCCCACAGGTTTTGGGTTGTTGTGTTTTCATTTTCATTAGTTTCTATGCATATTTTGATTTCTTTTTTGATTTCTTCTGTGATTTGTTGGTTATTCAGAAGTGTGTTGTTCAACCTCCATATGTTGGAATTTTTAATAGTTTTTCTCCTGTAATTGAGATCTAATCTTAATGCATTATGGTCAGAAAAGATGCTTGGAATGATTTAGATTTTCTTGAATTTATCAAGTTTAGATTTATGGCCCAGGATGTGATCTATCCTGGAGAAGGTTCCATGAGCACTTGAAAAAAAGGTGAAATTCGTTGTTTTGGGGTGAAATGTCCTATAGATATCAATTAGGTCTAACTGATCTAATGTATCATTTAAAGTTTGCGTTTCTTTGTTAATTTTCTGTTTAGTTGATCTGTCCATAGGTGTGAGTGGGGTATTAAAGTCTCCCACTATTATTGTGTTATTGTTGATTTCCCCTTTCATACTTGTTAGCATTTGTCTTACATATTGTGGTGCTCCTATATTGGGTGCATATATATTTATAATTGTTATATCTTCTTCTTGGATTGTTCCTTTGATTATTATGTAGTGGCCTTCTTTGTCTCTTTTCACAGCCTTTGTTTTAAAGTCTATTTTATCAGATATGAGTATTGCCACTCCTGCTTTCTTTTGGTCTCTATTCGTGTGGTATATCTTTTTCCAGCCCTTCACTTTCAGTCTGTATGTGTCCCTTGTTTTGAGGTGGGTCTCTTGTAAGCAGCATATAGAGGGGTCTTGTTTTTGTATCCATTCGGCCAGTCTTTGTCTTTTGGTTGGGGCATTCAACCCATTTACGTTTAAGGTAATTATTGATAAGTATGATCCCGTTGCCATTTACTTTATTGTTTTGGGTTCGGGTTTATACACCCTTTTTGTGTTTCCTGTCTAGAGGATATCCTTTAGAATTTGTTGGAGAGCTGGTTTGGTGGTGCTGAATTCTCTCAGCTTTTGCTTGTCTGTAAAGCTTTTGATTTCTCCTTCGTATTTGAATGAGATCCTTGCTGGGTACAGTAATCTGGGCTGTAGGTTATTGTCTTTCATCACTTTAAGTATGTCTTGCCATTCCCTCCTGGCCTAAAGAGTTTCTATTGAAAGATCAGCTGTTATCCTTATGGGAATCCCCTTGTGTGTTATTTGTTGTTTTTCCCTTGCTGCTTTTAATATTTGTTCTTTGTGTTTGATCTTTGTTAATTTGATTAATATGTGTCTTGGGGTGTTTCGCCTTGGGTTTATCCTATTTGGGACTCTGTGTTTCTTGGACTTGGGTGATTATTTCCTTCCCCATTTTAGGGAAGTTTTCAACTATTATCTCCTCAAGGATTTTCTCATGGTCTTTCTTTCTGTCTTCTTCTTCTGGGACTCCTATAATTCGAATGTTGGAGCGTTTCATATTGTCCTGGAGGTCTCTGAGATTGTCCTCGTTTCTTTTAATTCGTTTTTCTTGTTTCCTCTCTGATTCATTTATTTCTACCATTCTATCTTCTATTTCACTAATCCTATCTTCTGCCTCCGTTATTCTACTATTTGTTGCCTCCAGAGAGTTTCTGATCTCATTTATTGTGTTATTCATTATATTTTGACTCTTTTTTATTTCTTCTAGGTCCTTGTTAAACCTTTCTTGCATCTTCTCAATCCTTGTCTCTAGGCTATTTATCTGTGTTTCCATTTTGATTTCAAGATTTTGGATCATTTTCACTATCAATATTCGGAATTTCTTCTCCGGTAGATTCCCTACTTCTTCCTCTTTTGTTTGGTTTGGTGGGCAACTCTCCTGTTCCTTTACCTGCTGAGTATTCCTCTGTCTCTTCATCTTGGTTATATTGCTGCGTTTGGGGTGGCCTTTTTATATTCTGGTAATTTGTGGAGTTCTCTTTATTATGGAGCTTCCTCACTTTGGGTGGGGTTCTATCAGTGGCTTGTCAAGGTTTCCTGGTTAGGGAGGCTTGTGTTGGAGTTTTGGTGGGTGGAGCTGGGTTTCTTCTCTCTGGAGTGCAGTGGAGTGACCCGTAATGGGTTATGAGACATCAAAGGTTTTGGGATAATTTTGAGCTGCCTGTATATTGAGGCTCAGGGGAGTGTTCCTGTGTTGCTGGAGAATTTGGGTGGTATGTCTTGTTTTGGAACTTGTTGGCCCTTGGGTGGAGCTTGGTTTCGGTGTAGGTATGAAGGCATTTGATGAGCTCCTATTGCTTAATGTTCCCTGAATTCAAGAGTTCTCTAATATTTTCAGGCTTTGGGTTTAAGCTTCCTGCTTCTGGTTTTCAGTTTTTTTTTACAGTAGCCTCTAGACTTCTCCATCTATACAGCACCAATGATAAAACATCTAGGTTAAAGACGAAAAGTTTCTCCACATTGAGGGACACTCAGAGAGGTTCACTGAGTTACAAGGAGAAGAGAAGATGGAGGGGGTAGTTAGAGGTAACTGGAATGAGATGCGGTGAGATCAAGAGAGGAGAGAGCAAGCTAGCCAGTAGTCACTTCCTTATGTGTGCTCTATAGTCTGGACCGCTCAGAGGTATTTACAGAGTTATACGGGGAAGAGGAGAGGGAGGAAGTGGACAGAGGTGACCAGGAGGATAAGAGAGAGGAATGAGTAGGAGAGAGACAAATCCTGCCAGTAACCAGTTCCTTAGGTGTTCTCTACCGTCTGGAACACACAGAGATTCACAGAGTTGGATAGAGAAGAGATGGGGGAGAAAAGAGACAGAGGCCACCTGGTGGAGAAAAAGGAGAGTCCAGAGGAGGAGAGAGTGGTCAAGCCAGTAATCTCGCTCTCAGGTAAACTTGGGTAGTGAAGTTTGGGTTTTTAAATGTACAAAATTGACAACAAAAACCTAAGAGCAAAGATTAAAAATCTGTTTTTGAAGACAATGGTCTGCTTTTCTGGTTGCCTGATGTCCTCTGCCAGCCTACAGAAGATGTTTTGTGGAGTTTGCTCGGCGTTGAAATGTTCTTTTGAGGAATTTGTGAGGGAGAACGTGATCTTCCCGTCCTATTCCTCCGCCATCTTTCCCTCCCCTCCACTGTGCTTATTTAACTTCTATGCAGAGTACATCATGAGAAACGCTGGGCTGGAAGAAACACAAGCTGGAATCAAGATTGCCAGGAGAAATATCAATAACCTCAGATATGCAGACGACACAACCCTTATGGCAGAAAGTGAAGAGGAACTAAAAAGCCTCTTGATGAAAGTGAAAGAGGAGAGTGAAAAAGTTGGCTTAAAGCTCAACATTCAGAAAAAGAAGATCATGGCTTCTGGTCCCATCACTTCATGGGAAATAGATGGGGAAACAGTGGAAACAGTGTCAGACTTTATTTTTGGGGCTCCAGAATCACTGCAGATGGTGACTGCAGCCATGAAATTAAATGATGCTTACTCCTTCGAAGAAAAGTTATGACCAACCTAGATAGCATATTCAAAATCAGAGACATTACTTTGCCGACTAAGGTCCATCTAGTCAAGGCTATGGTTTTTCCAGTGGTCATGTATGGATGTGAGAGTTGGACTGTGAAGAAAGCTGAGCGCCAAAGAATTGATGCTTTTGAATTGTGGTGTTGGAGAAGACTCTTGAGAGTCCCTTGGACTGCAAGAATATCCAACCAGTCCATCCTAAAGGAGATCAGTCCTGGGTGTTCATTGGAAGGAATGATGCTGAAGCTGAAACTGTGCACATCTAGGTGTTCAAACTAGATTAGAAAATGCAAAGGAACCAGAGATCAAATTGGCAACATGTGTTGGATCATGGGAAAAAACAAGAGAGTTCCAGAAAGACATCTACTTCTGCTTTATTGACTACACTAAAGCCTTTTACTTTTTGGATCACAGCAAACTTTGGAAAATTCTTCAAGAGATGGAAATAACAGAACACCTTACCTGCCTTTTGAGAAATCTGTATGCAGGTCAAGAAGCAATAATTAGAACTGGACATGGAACAACAGATTGGTTCCAAATTGGTAAAGTAGTGCATCAAGGTTATATATTGTCACCCTGCTTATTTAAGTTATATGCAGAGTACATCAAAAGAAATGCTGGGCTGAATGAAGTGCAAGCTGGAATCAAGGTTGCCAGGAGAAATATCAATAACCTCAGATTCGCAGATGATACCTCTCTTTTGGCAGAAAGTGAAGAGGAACTGAGGAGCTTATTGATGAAAGTGAAAGAGAAGAGTGAAAAGCTAGCTTAAAACTCAACATTTAAAAAACAAAGGTCATGGCATCTGGTCCTATCATTTCATGGCAAATATATGGGGAAACAATGGAAACAGTGACAGACTTTATTATCTTGGGCTCCAAAATCACTACAAATGGTGACTGTAGCCATGATATTAAAAGAAGCTTGTTCCTTGGAAGAAAAGCTATGATCAACATAGTATACTAAAAAGCAGAGTTATTACTTTGCCAACAAAGGTCCGTCTAGTCAAAGATATGGTTTTTCCAGTAGTTGTATATGAATGTGAGAGTTGGACTATAAAGAGAGCTGAGTGCAGATGAATTGATGTTTTTGAACTGTGGTGTTGGAGAAGACTCTTGAGAGTCCCTTGGACTGCAAGGAGATCCAACCAGTCCATCCTAAAGGAAATCAGTCCTGAATGTTCATTGGAAGGACAGATACTGAAGCTGAAACTCCAATACTTTGGCCATCGGATGAGAACTGACTCATTTGAAAAGATTCTGATGCTGGGAAAGATTAAAAGCAGGAGGAGAAGGGGATGACAGAGGATGAGATGGTGGGATGACATCACTGAGCCAACAGACATGAGTTTGAGCAAGCACCGGGAGTTGGTGATGGACAAGGAAGCCTGGCATGCTGCAGTCCACGGGGTTGCAAAGAGTAAAACATGACTGAATGACTGAACTGAACCAAACTGATGAGTATGAAAAATAAGCTTTTCTCCCAGGTTCATGAAATGAAATATCAGATTGTATTGATCAGTCAACTAATGGATAAATCAAAATTCTTAATCATGATGTTTCTGCAAATAAAGAAATGAAGAAAAAATACACAAATTTGAAAGATACAAAGACAATGATGAATAAATGATTAATAAAGGCATGAAAAACTTTGGGTGACTTGAAAATTTGAGAAATATATGTTGAGTTATGAATGTTGTACCATTTAAAATTAGATATTAAGAATGATTTTGCAAGTTCTACCACTATTTCTTCCTTCTGATCTATGCTGCACCTTCTTCGCTCTTCTTTGTGTTCATAATGCTAGCAAACATGGTCTATATTTAAGTGGACCTTTGCCTTTTGGCTTTTAGGTGTTTGGGCAGATCATGACATTGCTGGAGCTTTCAAGAAAGAGAGTGACGTTCAGGTTATTTATTTCCTCCAGTTCCCTTCCTGCAGACATAGATTTTCTTTGGTTCATTTTAGATTCATAATTTAACCAGCTAGCAGCTGGGCGGGTCCACTACTGACTAGGGTAAGTCACCAGGCACATTGGGATGCTGCCATACAAACAGAACAGTGATGAATATATTCAGAACCTAGGAAACTGACTGGAATATCTTCTATGACTTTTGTAAAACTCAGGTCAAAGATATATTGCAAAATCCAGTAAGAGACATGATTACCAAGAATTCCATTTCCAAAAAAGTGAAGTTTCACCTGGGTAAGCAAAGAATCCCATCAGCCAAGCTGCCAGCCCAATGTACAGGTAGAACTATTTATTTAGTTAGGAAGTCATGTTTGTTTCTTTTGAGACCCTATGGACTCTAGCCTGGCAGGCTCCTCTGTCCATAAGATTTCCAAGGCAATAATACTGGAGTGGGTTGCCATTTCCTTCTCCAGGGGATCATTCCCACCCAGGGATTGAACTTGCATCTCCTGCATTGCAAGCAGATTCTGTACCACTGAGCCATCTGGGAAGCCCATATGGGAAGCATTACCTAGGATTTAGGAACAGTTACAGAAGCAGGGGAGCTGCCCTGGTCTCTCAGGGGTAAAGAATCTTCTTGCAGGGCAGGAGATGCAGATCAGTCCCTGGCTCAATAAGATCCTCTGCAGAAAGAAATGGCAACCCACACCAGTGTTCTTGTCTGGGAAATGCTATGGACAGAGGAACCTGCCAGGCTACAGTCCCTGGGATTACAAGAGTCAGACATGACTAAGCGAATAAACAACAACAACAGAAGCAAGGAGTAAAGCAGCTATGTTGTATTTGCATGTTTTTCCTTTGTTACACCCTATCTTGTGTGAAGAACACTGGCAACTCACCTCTTAGGTTACATATGTAACTACCACTGAATTTTCACCAACTCTGAACCATAGAGAGAGAGAGACCAAAAGAATTTGTGTGCCTTTTACAAAGGCACAGAAGGAATAAAATTATACACCGAGGGGCAAACTGGGTGCGCTGTGCCCACTCTGTCAGTTTCTCTTCAGAGCCATGCTCTGACCTTGTTTTGAGGGCCTGAGGGGACTGGGCTATGTGGACAAAATCAAAATAGGCTGTTTCTTCTTTCTGACTTCCTGTCAAGCATTGGCTCAACACAGTTTGCTCTCTCAGATTGAGGCAATTCCTCCCTCCCTTGACCTTTCAGGCCTGAGGTGGTAGTGGAGCTCTTTTATTACTATTCCCAGTGGTCTACTCATTATAGTTTCCTTGCACATGGTCCACATCTTTACAAATATTCTTTTCAATACACTCTCAGCAAATTGCAAAAGTATAAACTTTTGATTTCTTTCCTACTCTATTTGGTGCGTGTATGTGCTTCACCTAAGTCACTTGACTCTTTGCAACCACATGGCCCACAAGGCTCCTCTGTCCATGGAATTCTCCAGGCAAGAATACTGGATTGGGTTGCCATGCCCTCCTCCAGGGAATTTTCCAGACCCAGGGATTGAACTTCATCTCTTTATGTTTCCTGCATTGGCAGGCAGGTTATTTACTACTAATGCCGCCTGTGAAGCCCTCGTGGTAGGAGAGTTTGGTAGCAATATTTTCAAGAATTCTGAGTTGGTAGTATTAGAAGTATTGCTTTAGCTATAAATTACTATAACATTTTCAGAGGGCAGTTTGATCATATGTATAAAACTCTTGAAAAAAACCGTTAGGGTAGGCAGAATTGTGGTATAAATGGTACTTTAAAATTTAACAAAGAATAAGAAATTTACTTATCAGGTAACAGTCCTGGGCAGGTGTGCAGGACTGCAGAACCCTTTTCTGCCAAATAGACATTAAGAAGCTAAGGCCTTAGTAGATGTTGCATTCAACAAATGTTTCCAAGGTCATCAAGCCAGTCAATACTATTCTTGGGCTTCCCTGGTGGCTCAGATGGTAAAAATTATGTACCTGCAATGCTGGAGACCTGGGTTTGACCCCTGTGTCAGGAAGATCCCCTGGAAGAGGGCATGGCAACAAATTCCATTATCTTTGCCTGGAGAGTCCCCATTGAGAGAGGAACCTGGTGGGCTGCAGTCCATGGGGTTGCAAATAGTCAGACACGAATGAGGGACTAAGCGCGGATGCACACCTGAAACTAATGCAAAATTTTAAATAGGCTAACCCCTTGATAGGAAGCAGTCTTTTCTAAGTTAAGAAAGTTTCTGAAAAAAATATTTAGTCACATAAATACACATGTATAAGTTATATATCATATTCTAACTTTTATAATAGGAAATTAGAGACAAAGTGCTCGTTCTCATATCAATGATTTGTTAAATGATTATAGCTCTTGCATTATTATAAAGTCATTTGGAATTACAATTTAGAATATTTAAAAATATGGTTTGCTACTATGTATTTATGTATTATTCTAATCTTAAAATATTCAATATGTATATTTTTTAAAGGTGGCAAAGAAATAGTAACTACATCAAATGTGGTGATCTCTGTGTGTAGGTTTTTAAATTTCTTTAAATGCTTCTTGTTTCAGAATGGTTCTACAATGATTGTATATAATTTTATAATCAAAATTAAAAGTGCAGAATTATTTGTAATAGTTATATGTCATTTGAACTACTTTAAATACAAATAAGTAGCCAATTATTTTTAAAATGAAAAAATATATTTTCCACATTCTCACTTGTGGAAAAAAGGGAACAGATTTTCCTCCCACATGTGAGAAAATAATCACCTTGGGAAAGAGGCAAAACATGTGACACTTTAGTGCAAACCGAGACTTTTTCAGAATCATGTCATGTTCTGAAAACAGAAGTTTATAATAGAAACTGTTTAGTAACATTAATCACAGCATTTGGTAGTCTTGCCCATAATGTCTAAACATTTATTTAAAGTTCTTGTTAGGGTTATAAAAGTACCTACATACAGAGTGTTTATTGAATTTGTATTAAAATACCAAAAACATTTTTTTTTTAATTGTCCAACTAGAGCTTCCCAGGTGGCTCAGTGGTAAAGAATTGCCTGACAATGCAGGAGCCCCAGGAGAAGCAAGTTTCATCTTTGAGTCAGGAAGATCCCCTGGAAGAGGGAATGGCAACCCACACCAGTATTCTTGTCTGGATAATCCCATGGACAGAAGAGCCTAGTGGATGGGGTTGCAAAGAATCAGACACAACTGAGCAACTGCGCATGTACTCATTCTCCAATTAAGAAGGAATTTTAATGGTATTGTTAAGACAATAGTTACATTAAAACTAGATCTCAAATAAAACATATTTGACTTGATAAAAATATGAAAGAGTCTTAAATGTTGTGAGAATTCCATTTTTTCTTTATTTTTATTTTTGGTGGCCTACATCCCTGTCAAAATTTATGGGATTAAATTTTTTTAAGCAGGGACAAACTCCAAAATTCACTTTTCTCCCAGTAGATTAATATTAACATTTCTTAAATAGTCGTGAGTTTGGTTCCTCTTCAATTTTCAAAAATAGTCCAGTTCAAAATAAGAAGAACTAATTGTATATGTATGTCTATGTGCATGCATGTATACACATGTGTTGATATATACATATACTAATATACATTGCATATGTGTATGAAAAGCAGTGAGGACTGTCCCTAGTAATTAACTTATCAAACCCCTCTGATTGCCAGAGTGGTGATATTACCTGATATATTAAGTGTAAATTTCTTTCTTTCTTGGTTAACTACTGCCACATGAATATCATCATCATAAATGACATCAGGAAACTTATTTAAATAACACTCTCCCAAATTCATCTTCAGTACTAAGAGGAGAAACTATGTAACACTTTCCCCCCATAAATACAGTACTATTTATCCCAAATACTAATAGATAAGGATTTTACTATGATATTTTTAGCACAGCTAAAAGTTTAAAAATAATCCATTCATACTATGTAATAACAGTCTATATTCATTTTCCCCAGAATATCCTAGAATATAAAAAATATAGTTAGTTATTTTTTTTCTTAGTTTTCTTTGCTATTGTCGCTATTTGAATCAAGATCTAAACATGGTCCCTTCTGAAGTTTTTTTTACAGCATATTTATCAGTTTATCTTTTCAAGCCAATTTTTTATTTATTCATTGTTTCAATATGGTCACCAATACTTTCCCACCTTCTTGATTTAGATCATTTCATCCTCATGCTGTCATTTAATGTATCTTTCTATTGTAAAAACTTTCTATGAACAGGAAGTTAGATTTTGAGACTTGATAAATTCTGGTAAGGTCATCTTGAATTATTCAAACAAGTCAAGAATGGGATATTGTGTTAACTACCTTACAGGAGTTGGAAACTTTTTCAAAATTCTTTGAAAATCCTCAGATGGAATATGGATCTGTGGGAAGAGACACTAAGCACCTATTTATTTCTGAGTTTATTTTTTGTAGCCAAGGATGCAGTACTTGACTGCCCAGAGCAGAAGCAAATGAATTTAAATTAGTAGGGCTTTCCTAGTCCTCTTCTTCCTCTCTGGGAACACTCTACATGCAGACTTGAATTGAAAACACAGCCGCATTACTGTCTTTCAATGATCTTTTTATACTCAAGATCGAAGCATCTTCCTAAAAGATTTACACTACTAATCTCTGCACTTCTCTTAAAATAAATACTTATAAACATTGTTGTTCTCTGGTAACTAAAGCAACTCACCCTCAGCTAGGCTATGTCCTCACAGCGGGGGCAGCAGAATCTCTTCCCAGGTAACCCTGAACAATCTCCCTCTTTCAAAGATCCCAAAGAGTCCATTTCTACACAGAATTTGTTCAGAGGCATGGGAAAGTGATAACATTTGGCATGTCCTGACTGAGTGTAGCTGCACATGTTTTTATTTTAGGCCTTTTGTATGGTATTTTAAAAGAACTAAATGAGACAATGATGGATTAGCAATTCATTTACATAATACATTGAGATGATATTTTTTTTTCTGATAAAGACAGCAGATCAATTCAACTTGTTACCTGAAGAATTAATGCCAAGACAATAGGACTGACATAAATAAATCAGTGGTTTTTGGTTTGGATACAATACTGTTTAGAACCTCTGCTTCCTGTCTGTACAACACATCTATTAGGTGAGAACTGAACGTTCTATTAATCTCACTAAAACTTTGAGTGAAGCTTCATTTTTACTAAATTCTGATAATAGTTTCATGAATAAAATGTGGTAGCTATTAATATTTTATGTGCTCAGTTGCTCAGTTGTGTCCAGTTATTTGTGACCCCATGGACTGTAGCCCATCAAGCTCCTCTGTCCATGCAGATTTCCAGGCAAGAATACTGGAGTGGGTTGCCATTTCCTTCTCCGAAGTTTAACATTTTAGTATATGGCTTAAAGATTCAGGTCAGTTCAGTCGCTCAGTCATGTCCGACTCTTTGCGACCCCATGAATCGCAGCACACCAGGCCTCCCTGTCCATCACCAACTCCCGGAGTTTACCCAAACTCATGTCCATTGAATTAGTGATGCCATCCAGCCATCTCATCTTCTGTCATCTCCTCCTCCTGTCCCCAATCCCTCCCAGCATCAGAGGTTTTTCCAATGAGTCAACTCTTCACATGAGGTGGCCAAAGTATTGGAATTTCGGCTTCAGCATCAGTCCTTCCAATGAACACCCAGGACTGATCTCCTTTAGGATGAACTGATTGGATATCCTTGCAGTCCAAGGGACTCTAAAGAGTCTTCTCCAACACCACAATTCAAAAGCATCAATTCTTTGGCACTCAGCTTTCTTCACAGTCCATCTCTCACATCCATATATGACCACGGGAAAAACCATAGCCTTGACTAGATGGACCTTTGTTGGCAAAGTAATGTCTCTGCTTTTTAATGTGCTAAGTTGGTCATATCTTTCCTTCCAAGGAGTAAGCATCTTTTAATCTCATGGCTGCTATCACCATCTGCAGGGATTTTGGACCCCCCCCCAAAAAAAAAAAAAAGTCTGACACCATTTCTACTGTTTCCCATAAAGACCTAGCACAGCCCAAAATAAATACATTAATTAATAAAAAAGAATAACTGATGGACATCTAGGTTGTTTCCATGTCCCGGCTATTATAAACAGTGCTGCGATGAACATTGGGGTACATGTGTCTTTTTCAATTCTGGTTTCCTCGGTGTGTATGCCCAGCAGTGGGATTGCTGGGTCATATGGCAGTTCTATTTGCAATTTTTTAAGGAATCTCCACACTGTTTTCCATAGTGGTTGTACTAGCTTGCATTCCCACCAACAGTGTAGGAGGGTTCCCTTTTCTCCACACCCTCTCCAGCATTTATTGCTTGCAGATTTTTGGATTGCAGACATTCTGACTGGTGTGAAGTGGTACCTCATTGTGGTTTTGATTTGCATTTCTCTAATAATGAGTGATGTTGAGCATCTTTTCATGTGTTTGTTAGCCATCTGTATGTCTTCGGAGAAATGTCAGCAGATGAATGGATAAGAAAGCTGTGGTACATATACACAATGGAGTATTACTCAGCTGTTAAAAAGAATACATTTGAATCAGTTCTGATAAGATGGATGAAACTGGAGCCGATTATACAGAGTGAAGTAAGCCAGAAAGAAAAACACCAATACAGTATACTAACACATATATATGGAATTTAGAAAGATGGCAATGACGACCCTATATGCAAGACAGGAAAAAAGACACAGATGTATATAGCAGACTTTTGGACTCAGGGGGAGAGGGAGAGGGGGGGATGATTTGGGAGAATGGCATTGAAACATGTATACTATCATGTAAGAATTGAATCACCAGTCTATGTCTGATGCAGGATACAGCATGCTTGGGGCTGGTGCACGGGGATGACCCAGAGGGATGTTGTAGGGAGGGAGGTGAGAGGGGATTCATGTTTGGGATTGCATGTAAACCCATGGTGGATTAATGTCAATGTATGGCAAAACCAATACAATATTGTAAAGTAAAATGAAGTAAATGATTTGAAATCTGAAAAAAAAAAAGAATAACTGTTTATATTTCTGGTCATTTTGGTTTTTTGAATCTATTTAGTATCTCTGTCTCCATTTCCTTATTTGACTGTTAATAAAAAAAATTTTTATATTTTTTTGAGAAAATATCCTAGCCTCATTCTCACTATAATTGAATGATGACCTCCCTAATTTTCTTTCAAATTTAAGAGTGAATATAGTGGCTCAGATGGTAAAGAATTCGCCTGCAATTCAGGAGATCTGGGTTCAATCCCTGGGCTAGGAAGATCCCCTGGAAAAGGGAAAGGCTACCCACTCTAGTATTGTCTCCTGGAGAATTCCATGGACAGAGGAGCCTGGCAGACTACAGTTCATGGGGTTGCAAAGAATCAGACACAGCTGAGCAACTTTCACTTTCACTTTCATGTTACCCCAGCCTGGTCAATTTGAGTCTTAAACCTTTGTGAAATATGATTAAAAAAGAAAAAAATGCAATAGAAATAAATCCTGTCTCATTTTCTTATACCCTGGCATAGAGGAAAATATATTTTCCAGCCACTCCTTCACTCAGGTGGGTCCATGTGTTTGAATTTTTGGCAAGCCAGTTCAGAGTGCGTTCCCTATGTTTTTGCACCCTTCCCCTGTTGTTGAAACACTTAAGGCATGATTCAAAGAAGGTAAGACTGTAGGATGAAAGAGAGCCCCTTGACCTGCATCAGATATGGCTTGAACAACAAATAACATTTTATTGTGTTAAACAACCATAAGCAGCTGTGTATTTATGACTGTAGCAATCCTCACCTAGTCTGACTAGCAGAGATGGGTATGCAACCTTAGGTCAATAAGACAGTGTTTTATTGTTGTTGTTAAAACTATTGTAAATATAATCAATTTTGTCTACATTGTTGTTAAAACTATTGTAAATATAATCAATTTCTTTCTACTGATATTGCTAAAATAGAATATAAGTTTAGTGATTATAGTGTTGTTCAGTCACTCAGCAGTGTCTGACTCTAACCATGCCAGGCTTCCCTATCCTTCACTATTTCCCAGAATTTGCTCAAACTCATGTCCATTGTGTAGGTGATGACATCCAACCATCTCATCCTCTGCCAACCCCTTCTCTTCCTGCCCCTAATCTTTCCCAGCATCCAGTGAGTCAGCTGTTTGCATCAGGTGGCCAGTTCTGGAGCTTCAGCTTCATCATCAGTCCTTCCAGTGAATATTCAGGATTGATTTCCTTTAGGGTTGACTGATTTGATCTCCTTGCAGTCCCAATTTTCAGACCTGTCAAGTTACTAAAAACATCTAGTAATTTATTTATTTGAATTCATTTGATTGCTTATGACATCCCACAGATTTCTAGTATACTTTCTAAAATCCAAACTAAAGTATATTTATTTACAAGATGGAAATATCTTGTACCAGAATCACAAAGTTAAGCATCAAGGTATGAGTATGAAAAATAAACATTGCTTCTGATTTCATGAAATATCAGACAGTATTGATCAGTCAACTATTGGATAAATAAAAATCCTTATCATGACTTTTCTGCAAATAAAAAAAATGGAGAAATAATACATAATTTGAAAGATATAAAGACAATGATGAATATAAATGATGAATAAAAGCATGAAAAAGCATCAGTTTGAAAGCATCAGTTCTTAGGGAGTCAGCCATCTTTATGGTCCAGTAGTCACATCCATTGCATGACTACTGGAAAAATCATAGCTTTGATTGTGTGGACCTTTGTTGGCAAAGTGATGTCTCTGCTTTTTAATATGCTATCTATGTTAGTCATAGCTTCTCTTCCAAGGAGCAAGTGCCTTTTAATTTGGGGACTGCAGTCACTGTCTGCAGTGATTTTGGAGCCCAAGGAAGTAAGGTCTGTCACTGTTTCCATTTTTTCCCTGCCCTTAGTTTTCTAAATGTTGAGTTTAAGCCAGCTTTTTCACGCTCCTCTTTCACCTTCATTAAGAAACTCTTTAGTTCCTTTTTCCTTTCTTCCATTAGGGTGGTGCTATCTGCATATCTGAGGTTATTGATATTTCTTCTGGCGATATTGATTCCAGCTTGAGTTTAATCCAGCCCCACATGTCATATGATGTACTCTGCATGTAAGTTAAATGAGCAGGGTGACAATATACAGCTTTGGTGTACTTCTTTGGAAGTCAACTTACATGGTGGGAAGATTCAGCTCATTTTATTCAACTATCTGAATATTCATCTGTAGCTGCATTGGAATATTTCAGTTACACTTAAGCAAATAATTTTTTTTTCCCCTAAAGCCAGTATGTGTCCTGTTATTTACATTTTGAAGAGCTAAGATTGATGACAGCCAGATAATTTTTGATAGGTTTTCTATAAACTTGTTATACCCAAATTTTGACCTTTGAATATGAAAGCTCCCATTTGATTGTTTTACTCTGTGAATACAGAAATGATAATGAATAGTAAGTCTTCTCTTTTCAATCTCACCATAGTCAGTATGATTCTAATCCTGAAAATATTTTGTGTTTTGCTTCTTGGTGCAGCTGAATTGAAATTAGTCTCTGGATAGCTTCTGTTAAATTCATTTGCTGTATTAAAGTATACAAACACGTACAATCACACATTACATCTTTTAAAAGTATAATTTAGAAATAGTAGTTAAATCCTGATGCCTTAGACAATCATAATGCCCATGCTTGTGTTGAGCACATCTTTGTTTTATGAATATTTTTAGCTATGAAAATATTATAATCCTATCACGTACCTGCTGAGCTCTAGAAAATCTCTGCTCTTTAAAAATCAATTTTACAAACTTAATTTTTTTGTTTTGCCAATTTTATTACACTAAATCTTATAAGCTCTAGGTTAAAATTAAACTACAAAACTTCCTGAATCTTATTCTCATTGATTTTTGCAGACACAGCTTTAAAAATTGTTGTTATACAAACAGTACAGGAGAATTTTGTCCTACATATGAAAACTCTCACAGATTATTTATATTTAGGATTATCTATGTGAATTTGAATCCTAGATGTCTCAGTTTAATGTAGTGGGCTGTGTTTAAGACAGTTTTTTTGTGTGTGTTAGATCACAAATCAGTTGGTTTCAATATTATGGCTTATTATGCTTATTATGGCTTATTTGCTCTATTTATTTGCCTAATTATTCTCAGGGTCCCCAACATTTTTTTTACATGTACTGAGATGTAAAATACTATTCTATAGAATATTAAAATGTGAACTAAGAATAATATTCTCTAGGGAAGTGCTTAATTTATCTTAGGGAGAACATTTTAAAAAATATAGGCTGATTTTCCGCACCTATAATCTAATTAGCAACTAAAAGCTTTAGCTGTGTGTGTGTTTTTTTTTAATCATAATGTTTCCAGAACTCTCATAATGATGTGTCTATATCAATTCATTTATTGATTGATTTTAATATTTATATACAGCAACTGGATTTACTGGGAACTATATACATGTATCGGAGAAGGCAATGGCACCCCACTCCAGTACTCTTGCCTGGGAAATCCCATGGACAGAGGAACCTCGTAGGCTACAGTCCATGGAGTTGCTAAGAGTCAGACACGACTGAGTGACTTCACTTTCACTTTTCATTTTCATGCACTGGAGAAGGAAATGGCAACCCACTCCAGTGTTCTTGCCTGGAGAATCCCAGGGACGGGGGACCCTGGTGGGCTGCCGTATATGGGGTCACACAGAGTCGGACACGATTGACGTGACTTAGCAGCAGCAGCATATACATGTATGTGTGTGCTTAGCCACACCTGACTTTTTGTGACCCAGTGGACTGCAGCCCATTAGGCCCCTCTGTCCGTTGAACTTTCCAAGCAAGAATACTGAAATGGGTTGCCATTTTCTACTCGAGCGGATCTTTCCAACCCGGGATTGAGCTTTTGTCTCTTTGCGCCCCCTGCCTTGGCAGGTGGATTCTTTACCTCTTTGCCACAAGGGAAGTAAACTACAGCTCTAACTTATAAAAGGTTGACTACAGACTGGAATCAACACTACTGGACTATTTCACTAATGAAACTGAAAAAGAGAACTGTTGCTTTTCATCCTCCTGGCTGAATGCTATCAATCATATAATTAACTATATCAGGAAGCAGAGTCACAAAACAAATGAACTAAAATTTCAACCTCTTATTTATGTGGATTGCTTGGTTTCTAAAAGTTGTGTTACAAATACATGTGTTAAATTTTGTCCAGGAGATGTTGGCAAAAAAATCTAGTCCAATACAACAACATAAATGAGTCAAATTAGTACCTCAAACAACTTAGAGACATCTGCCATTACTGTAAAATTAAACTTTCCATGTTTTCATGTAAGTCACTGAATAGCATAGCATAAAGAGAGAAGTAAGTGGGGATCTGGTATTTATAATCATGACATTGGAAACCAGTGCACTATTCAAGAATATCTCAACTGAGAATATCTTCCAAATAAAAGCATGACTTGGTGTGCATCACCACCTCTTATATACAGGGCTCTTAAAATGCAATCTGTCTGGTTATCTATAGTAAATACACAGTGTACCTTGATTATAGGTAAGTCTATTGGTCCAAGGTGAATTCATCGTGGCTCACGCAAGTACAAGGTTTTAATCATAGATTTCTTCATGGGCAGATCATGCCATTTGACTTAAAGAAAGCCAAAGAATACTTAAGTATAGTTAATTAATGCCCAACAGCTACACCATGTGGTGAACAGGATCAGGGAAAGAAATAACAAGAGTGAATTATTAGACACCAAAGACCAGGATTTTCTTAAGGACTTTCCTTTAGATTATATAAAATAGGGGTTACAAATACCAATCTTCAATAAAGTTAGATTTTCCAATTTTTCAAGGGCAGCAAAAAAAAAAAAAATCTGCATATTAAAATCAATGTTGTTATTCAGTCACCCAGTTGGGTCCAACTCTTTGTGACCCCGCCAGGCCTCCCCGTCCCTCACCATCTCCTAAAGTTTGCCCAAGTTCATGTCCATTGCATCAGTGATTCTATCCAGCCATCTCATCCTCTGACGCTCTATTCTCCTGCCCTCAGTCTTTCCCAGCATCAGGAACCTTTTTCCAACAAGTTGGCGGTTTGCACCAGGTGACCAAAATACCACAGCTTCAGCTTCAGCATCAGTCCTTCCAAAGAGTATTAAGGATTTCCTTTAAGATTTGTTGGTTTGATCTCATTGCTGTCCAAGGGAATCTCAGGAGTCTTCTCTAGCACCACAGTTCGAAGGTATCAATTCTTTGGCGCTCTGCCTTCTTTATGGTTCAGCTGTCACAACCATACATGACCATCGGGAAGACCATAGACTTGACTATAGGGACCATTGTCAGCAGAGTGATGTCTCTGCTTTTCAACACACTGTCTAGGTTTGTCATAGCTTTTCTGCCAAGAAGCAAACATCTGATTTCATGGTTGCAGTCACCATCCACAGTGATCTTAGAGCCCAGGTAGAGGAAATCTGTCACTGCTTCCACATTTTTACTTTTTATTTGCCATGGAGTATGGGGCCAGATGCCAAGATCTTAGGTTTGTTTTTTTTTTTTTTTTTTTTTACCATCAAAAGACAGTCCTGTCGTACTCCCTTCTCAGTCCTGAACCAATCAGCTGTTTCATACTGGGTTCTAACTGTTGCTTCTTGATGCCCACCCAGGTTTCTCAGGAGACCAGCATGGGCTATCTTAAATTGAAAATGTCTATTTTAATTTTAAAAACAACAAAGATTCCAAGGTGGCTCAGTGTAAAAGAATCTGCCTGTCAAGCAGGAGATGTGGGTTTGATCCCTGTGTAGGGAAGATTCCCCTGGAGGAAATTTCAACATACTATGCTATTCCAGCCTGGAGAAGCCTATGGACAGAGGAGCTTGGTGGGCTGCAATCCACAGGGTAGTGCAGAGCCAGACATGATTGAAGTGAATAAGCACACACACAATCTAAACAAAATACAAGACTTTCTACTACATGAGTAGCCAGAGCATGATTTAAAGTGCCCAAGGGTCTTGGATAATATAGGAAGATGTTTTATGACCAAAGAGGCCTTGTGCATGCTAAGTTGCTTCAGCCATGTCCTATCCTTTGCAACCCTGTATACTGTATCCCACCAGGCCCTTCTCTGTCCATGGGATTCTCCAGGCAAGATTACTGGGGTGGATTTCCATGCCCTCTTCCAGAAGATCTTCCCCCAGGAATCAAACCTTCACCTCTCATGTCTCCTGCATTGGCGCATGTGTTCTTTACCACTAGTGCCACTTGGGAAGCCTGGTGCTTTGCTCAGTTTTAGTCAGGCTTCAGACTCTGACCTCTGTTTTCCTAGAGGATTTACTCTAGAAAATGTTTAAACTCTTTATCTGCCCCTTTGAGATATAATCTGCTAAAAAGCCTTTTACAGACCAAGAATGTCTTTGTAGGGAACATGGAAGCCATCCTTTTGAAATGTAAACATCAAGGAAAATAGCACTCTTATCTTTCTTTGTAAGAAGGTAGAAGACTAACTGTGATGGGCACCAGTTAGCAAATAGAAATGGCCTTACTCAAAGAGAAGAAATTACAAACTCAGGAAAAACTGAATGGCCCTGAGTTGTTCCATTGATCAGACTTGTTCTTAATGCCCTCTGGTACTTTTCTACTAACTTGCCTTTGTGCTCAGTTGCTCAGACCTGTCTGACTCCTTGGGACCTCATGTTCTGTAGCCCACCATGCTCCACTGTCCATGGACTTTTCCAGGTGAGAATACTGGAATGAGGTGCCATTTCCTACTCCAGAGGAACTTCATGACCCAGGGATCAGACACTCATCTCCTGTGTCTGGAGGGAAACCTGTAAAGTACTGTTTAAGTACTGGAGAAACCCAGTACTTAAAATTCCTCTGCTTCTCAGATTTAAGTTCATAGTGAGTCCTGTTTTGGCACTCTTCTTGTCATAGCCTTGAATAAAGTCTTCTTTGACTATTTAACTTCTTTTCCAGGGCACCTTTTGGTATGACAGTGGGTTCAATATTTTAAACTTAATATATAGAAACAGGAAGAATGCAGCTAATTATACTCCAGACATGGTAGACTTGTTTGTTCAGGTTATATAAGGCAGTTACCTCTGTATTAATGAATTTTAAAAATATTGAACAGGTTTTCAGACAGGAGTGATCTAGTTTTCTGCTATATTTCTCATGACTAGGAGAGTATTTTGCAAATAATAGGCAGTCACTGCCTGTGTTTTGAATGAGGCAAATGTGATTTGGATAAATAGCCCTCTCCAAGCCACTAAATTAGTTACCTTATGAAAATAAAACTGGATAAAATAAAAGGATTTTAAAATGAGAGGAGTCAGAAGTAGTACATTCTAGTGGAAAATGAACACGTTTTAGTCAGCTGCATGTTACTTCATATACTTCATGCGTGCTCAGTCACTTCAGTCCTGTCCAAGTATTTGCAGCTCCATGGGCTATAGCCCACCAGGCTCCTCTGTGCATGGGATTCTCCTGACAACAATACTGGAGTGGGTTGCCATGCTATCCTCCAGGGATCGAACCTATATCTCCTGTGTCTTCTGCACTGCAAGTGGGTTCTTTACCACTGAACCACTGGGGAAGCACCTAGTTCCTATACAACTACATCCATTTATCAATTACATGACCACAGACAAAGTTTTTATCCTTTTCTATAATAGTATGTTTGTATATTTAGATTAAGGAAACAATAGAAGCAATGCTATCAAATATGATAGGAAGGCTCTCAATATTTAGTAGTTTCCTATAGCATTTCAAAGTAATAGCTACTATATATAATTTATTGTTCTCAATTGATTGCTCTAAAATAATCATTCTAAATGACATTATACTGATTTATATTAGAGTGATATGTAATTATTTTGGAAAAATATTAAATAGAGATATTAAGTTATAATTTTCTTTTAACATATTGAAAGAGCAAGAGAGTTTCGGAAAAACATCTACTTCTGCTTTGTTGACTACACCAAAGCCTTTGACTGTGCGGATTGCAACAAATTATGGAAAATTCTTGAAGAGATGGGAATACCAGACAACCGGACCTGCCTCTTAAGAAATTTGTATGCAGTTCAAGAAGCAACAGTTAGAACTGGACATGGAACAACAGACTGGTTCCAAATCAGGAAAGGAGTGTGTCAAGGCTGTATATTGTCAGTCTGCTTATTTAACTTATGTGCAGTGTACATCATGAGAAATGCCTGGCTGGATGAAGCACAAACTGGGATCAAGATTGCTGGGAGAAATATCAATAACCTCATATATGCAGATAAAATCACCCTTATGGCAGAAAGCAAAGAAGAACTAAGGAGCCACTTGATGAAAGTGAAAGAGGAGAGTGGAAAAGTTGGTTTAAAACTCAACATTCAGAAAACTAAGATCATAGCAGCCAGTCCATCACTTCATGGTGGAAACAGTAACAAACTTTATTTTTTTGGGCTCCAAAATCACTGCAGATGGTGACTGCAGCCATGAAATTAAAAGATGCTTGCTCCTTGGAAGAAAAACTGTGACCAACCTAGATAGCATGTTAAAAAGCAGAGAAATTCTTTGCCAACACAGGTCCTTCTAGTCAAAGCTATGATTTTTCCAGTAGTCATGTATGAATGTGAGAGTTGGACTGTGAGGAAAGCTGAGCGCCAAAGAATTGATGCTTTTGAACTGTGGTGTTGGAGAAGACTCCTGAGAGTCTTTTGGACTGCAAAGAGATCCAACCAGTCCATCCTATAGGAAATCAGTCCTGAATATTCATTGGAAGGACTGATGCTGAAGCTAAAACTCCAATACTTTGGCTACATTATATGAAGAACTGACTTATTTGTAAAGACCCTGATGCTGGGAAAGATTGAAGGCAGGAGGAGAAGGGTACAACAGAGGATGAGATGGTTGGATGGCATCACCGACTTGATGGACATGGGTTTGGGTGGACTCCAGGAGTTGGTGATGGACAGAGAGGCCTGGTATGCTGCACTCCTTGGAGTCACAAGGAGTTGGACATAACTGAGTGACTGAACTGAACTGATCCTATCAGGTCTTTGTGTTAATTGTTATTGTAAAAATGATGTATTTTCTCCCTACCAATGTGAATTTAGTTCAGTTGGTAAAAAATCCACCTTCAATTCAGGAGACCCCGGTTTGATTCCTGGGTCAGGAAGATTCACTGGAGAAGGGATTGGCTACTCACTCCAGAATTTGTGGGCTTCCCTCGTGGCTCAGCTGGTAAAGAATCCCCTTGCAATGCAGGAGACCTGAGTTTCATCCCTGGATCGGGAAGATCCCCTGGAGACGGGAAAGGCTACCTACTCCAGTATTCTGGCCTGGAGAATTCCATGGACTGTATAGTCCATAGGGTCAGAAAGAGTCAGATACGACTGAGTAACCTTCACTAAGTGTCATTTAATGTGAATTTCTACTTACACTTCAGAATTGTTTCAAGGATTTATGTTGACTATCATATTTCTGCTAAGCCTATAATTAGGATCACTCTCTCTGTTCTTTCAAACCTTTTCTATACTTGTTATGTGAAACATATTTCATTGCACTTTAGTTGTCTATCTTTGATTAAACTGAGACCTTCTTGATGTAGGAAATATGACTTTTTCATTGCTATTTCTTGAAGACCTATCATTGTGTCTGGCTCATGATACACACTCAATATTCAGTTGTTGGTTGGTTAGCTAGCTAGCTGAGGTCATTTTTCTCATTTTCTTCAAAAGTGAGTAAAACATGAGCAATTAAGAGAGTCTTAAAAAGGAAGGGAAAAGTATGTTTAGCCCTCTCTGAAAATAATGATATCAGGAAAGGTTAATGAGTTCAAAGAATTGAGGTGACAAGAATACATCATAGACAATTTATTGTTGTCACTGAAGTTTTATTTATTGCCAATGAAGTTGATAGATGCAAAGGAGAGAACACACACACACACACACACACACACACACACACACACTTGTTCCCCACACTGTCTCACTTGTGCCATTGCTTGACAAAGTGAATTTGTCAGATATTGTAAAATTGTAAAATGTGTCAGGGATATTGTAAAGATTTCTATTTGTTTCATTCCACAAATTATAGTTTACGAAGATGGCCGGCTTCTTGGTTTTGAACAGACACCAAAATGAATAGCTTTTAAAAATACTAGTGTTTATTTTGTTATTTCTCTGAGCCAGGCACTGACTACATATTTTCCATTCCATTTAATCTACACATTAATCCTGTATAGTAATTACTATTGGATCTCCAGATGTCTTGAAAAGAAACTTATGATTAGAGAATAACTCTGCATAAAGTCCCTCAAATAGTATGAAGTAAATCCAAACTTGGTTGGGTATAGGGATTTATAAAGCTTATATGTTTATAGCATTAGTTGTATACATCTGTCTTAATGGTACAGATAAACCTGCATAGAATCTTTAAACCTTTGCACCTTATAATAGAGGACCTCAATAAAAGGACGCATATATTTGCATTGTGTAATAACCTTGGCTTTAGCAGAGTAGGGCTTCCCTTGTGGCTCAGATGGTAAAGAATCTGCCTGCAAAGTGGGAGACCTCAGTTCAATCCCTGGGTTTGGAAGATCCCCTGGAGAAGGGAAAGGCTCACCCACTCCAGTATTCTGGCCTGGAGAATTCCAAGGAGTGCGTAGTCCATTGTCACAAAGAGTTGGACACGATTGAGCGACTTCCTTTAGCAAAGTATAGGAAAACAGTGGATATACCTGAAATATAGGTAGTATGTTAAAAAATTGCTTTGATCTAAAAATAAATCTTAAATAGTCTTTGCCCCAGAGGAGGCAAAACCTAGGAATAATTCAGACTGGAGAAGAGTAGTAACTTTTCTAAAAGAACGAAAAGTGATTATCTTGTACCCAAAACCCTTGGAGATGTCATATTTGCATAAATAACAAAAATTTTGAGCAGATCTTTTCATTTTACCTCTAATAGAGAATGTCATATGAACACATTACTTTATAAAGAAGAAAAAGTGAATGAAAGAAAAAGAAGAGAGACAAAGGGGAAGAATTTTAAAACACATATTATGGGCAACCAAATTAATGACAAAACTTCATCTTCTTTAAGGATAAAAATTAGAAGCATAGAAACACAAATCACACCTTAATTAGAACAAATTGATTACTAAAAATGATGAAAACAATCTGTAGTAGCTTCATTTTTCCTAAAATTACATACTAGTTTCTATACACATTTCTAGCAGGAATACAATTTCTGTTTATTAACGTTTGTTGCCCAGTACTGTATATCATCCATAATTCTGGGTTATTAAATTCCTGAAGCATGCAAGACAGCAAACTTAATAGATTTTATGCAAATTGTTATATAACAAAATAAGAGCAGATGGTACTCATCACATCAGAATCTTTCCACAATAGTTTCATATTTTTGTTAAAATTAAACAAAACATAAAGGTAATTCTGCAGCTTTTAACATTTTAATTCATTACTTTTAACCATTTTTTTAGCCAATGTCCTAGTCCTTTGTACCAGATTATAATATAATTTCTATTTTAACATTCTTTTGATACTAAGTACATTACTATCTTTGGCTTTTTGCTAATATTGTAGGGACAATTCATGTATATGAACGCTTTGATTGTAAAATAATCCATAGATATACAGAGGACAAAATTCTGCTTAGGATATAGTTCAATAATTAAAGTATAAAAAATGAAGTGTTATGTTACAGTGTTATATTTAGATTTATTAATATATAAAATAGGGGCTTCTGAAGTGGTGCTAGTGGTAAAGAATCTGCCTGCTAATGCAAAAGACACAAGAGATGCAGGTTCAATCCCTGGATCAGGAAGTTCCCCTGGAGTAGGAAATGGTAATCTGCTCCAGTATTCTTACCTGGAAAATCCCATGGATAGAGGAACCTAGAGGGATACAATCCAAGGGATCACAAAGAGTCAGATATAACTGAACACACACACAGAGTACATAAAATAGGCATATAAACTCATGCACACAAATGTATATATTTATAAATCATGTCTTTTCAATTCTGTTTTATTTTCATATTCAAGAACTAGAATATAAAGAAAATTTCTTAAAAGCAGTTATATTTAGACAAAAAATTGAATGCAATGCACATTTTCTTTAATTCTGTGATTTTATAAATTTATATATATCATCAGAACATTATATTTCATCATTTCACTGAACTTTTTACAAGATGGATTTTAGAATTATAATAGTGCAAATAAACTAATGATTCGGTAAGAAATTCAACCCCATGTTCATTTAAATTTAGAAAATTATATAAGACAAATTTTCATTTTGGGCATATGGAAAGAACTCATATATAAGTTGTGATGGTTAAAGTCCAAGGCAGGTCACTTTGAGAGTTCATTGGCTTCCTAAAATGAAACCTATACAAGGGTATGGAAAGATGAATGTGTGAAGCTTAAACATACACAGTAATTCTCTCTGTATAATGAAGAGTTTAATTTGAAATGTAACAGAGCAAAACAAAGAAAGAAACATATATCTTTATAGAGCACAAAAGAACCTACAGAGTCCTGTTCCTGTTTTATTTCTTTGTTGCTATGGTTCAGTTGCTAAATCCTGTCTCACTCTGGGACCCCATGGATTGTAGCACGCCGGTCTCATCTGTCCTCCACTATCTTCTGCAGTCTGCTCAATTTCATGTCCATTGCATCAGAAATGATATCTAACCATTTTATCCTCTGGCACCCCCTTTTCCTCCTACCCTCAGCCTTTCACAGCATCATGGTCTTTCCCAGTGAGTCAGTTCTTCACATCGGGTGGCCATAATATTGGAGCTTCAGCTAGAGCATAGGTCCTTTCAATGAATATTCAGAATTGATTTCTTTCTTTCTTTCTTTTTTTTTTTTTAAAGATTGACTGGTTTAATTTCCTTGCAGTCCAAGGGACTCTCAAGCATCTTCTCTAGCACCACAGTTCAAAAGCATCAATTCTCTGGTGCTCAGCAATCTTTATGGTCCAGCTGTTATCCATACATGACCACTGAAAAAAATAGGCTTTAGCTATACAGACCTTTGTCAACAAAGTGATGTCTCTGCTTTTTAATATGCTGTCTAGGATTGTCATAGCATTCTTTCCAAAGAGCAAGAATCTTTTAATTTCCTGGCACTGGTCACCGTCTGCAGTGATGTTTGAGCTCAAGAAAATAAAATCTGTCACTGCTTGTACTTTCAACCCTTATATTTTGGCATGAATTGATGGAACCAGATGCCATGGTCTTAGTTTTGGAATGTTGAATTTTAAGCCAGCTTTTTCACTTTCCTCTTTCATTTTCATCAACAGTCTCTTTAGTTCCTCTTAACTTTCTGCCTTTAAAGTGGTATAATTTGTATATCTGTGAGGGAAAAAAGACCCTGATGCTGAGAAAGACTGAAGGCAGGAGGAGAAGTGTATGACAGAGGATGAGATGGAGGGATGGTATCACTGACTCAATGGACAGAAATTTGAGCAAGCTGCAGGATATAGTGAAGGACAGGGAAGCCTGGCATGCTTCAGTCCATGGGGTCACAAAGAGTCAGACGTGACTAAATGATGGAACTGAACTGAACAAATATAAGATCATTATACTGAAAAATCATATTTCTATATACTAATAAGCATGTGGAACCCAAAATTTAAATGTCAGTGTCTTTTATCATTGCTTCAAAAATGAAATTTTAGGTATAAACATAACAAAATATGTACAAAATCTATATACTGAAGATGACATATGACTTGCTGAAATAAGTTGAAGACTCCTTAAATCAATAGAGTATTAGAAGACTTAACATAAAACAGGTGTCAATGTTTAATGAAATCCATACCAAAATCAAAGTAAAGTTTATTTCTTATGGATATAGACAAGATTATCCTAAACTTTATATGGAAATTCATAGACCTTAGAATATCTGTAACAGAATTAAAAAGTAATAAAAAAAGTGAGTAGATTACTTTACCTGTTAATGTGGCCAATTATATAGCTACAATAATTAAGAGAGTATGGTATTGGCAAAGGGATAGATACATAGGTTGAAAGAACAAAATTGAGAACCCAGAAATTGATCCACACAAATAAATATGCCCAACTGTGTTTTGACAAAGGTATAAGTGCAATTCAAGTGAACAGGATAGCATTTTCAATAAATTATGCACTTGGGTATCTATCACAAAAACAAAATAAAGCAAATAAATAAACAGAACCTACAACCCAAATCTCACACAATTTATATAATAACTAAATCAAAATGCATCAAGGACTTAAATGTTGAACTATAAAACTTCTAGAAAAAATATTTGGATCTAAAATAGTTAATTATTTGTTTAGGCTTAATATCAAAAGTACAATAAAAAATTGATGTTAGACTTCATCAAAATTAAGAAAAATTGCTATGCTAAAAGTTAAAAGAGACAGAAAAGCTACACATCAGTGAGAAAATATTTGTAAGCAACTTATTCGACAAAGGACTTGTATCTAGAATAAAAAACTCTTAAGATTCAACAGTAAAAGAAAAACAATGCAGTGTAAGAAAGGCAAAATGTGTGCAGAGCTATTTCAATGAAAATGATATACAGATGGAAAATAAGTGTTTGAAGCAATCATATTATTAACCATAAAGGATACATAAATTAAAACCAGAATGAGATATTATTACACAACTACCAGAGTGACTGAAACAAATAAAGTAAGAAGAAATATGAAAACACCAGAGTCTATGGAGGATGCAGAAAAAAAAGAAAAGTCAGACTCAGAGCAGAAAGAAGGTAGGCTGGAGATAAGCCAAGTAGATAATAGAAAAACAATAGAGAGAATCAATAAAACAAAAGTTGGCTTTGTAAGAAGATTAATAAAATTGGAAAACTTTAGCCAAACTGACCATGAAAACAAAACAAAAAAAAGAGGAAGATTCAAATTACTAAAGTAAGAAATGAAAGTGGGGACAGTACTACAAACTTTAAAGAAATAAAAATGAATAAAAGAGAACTGTGAAAATTTTTTATTGTATTCAGTCACCAACTCATGTCCAACTCTTTGGAATCCCACAGACCACAGCACTTCAGGTTTTCCTGTCCCTCAGCATCTCCCAGAGTTGGCCCAAGGGATTTCCCTGGTAACCCAATGGTTAAAACTTCACCTTCCAGTTCAGGGGATGCAGTTTTAATCCCTGGTTGGCAAGTTAAGATCCACATAGCTCATGGCCAAAAAACAAAAACATTAAAAAACAGAAGTAATATTGCAACAAATTCAATAAAGACTTTAAAAAAATGGTTCACATTTAAAAAGATTAAAGATATAATGTTATCAATAAAATACTGGCAAAAATAAATCCAATGAAACATGAAAAGATTTATACACTAAGACTATGGAATTGATCTAGGAATATAAATTTGACTCAAGATAAAATTATCATTCTATGTAACATAGTATATTACTAGAATAAAATATATTATAGTATTAATAGATACATAAAAGAGAGACAAAATCCAATGCTTTTTCTTGATGAAACAATAAAAAAATTAGGAGGAGATGAAATTTTCTTCAAAGAGATAAAGAGCACCTACACGAAACACTGCTAACAAAATATTCAATCATGAAAGATTGAATGCTTTCCCATTAATGTCTGAAACAAGGATGTTCAGTCTCATCACGTCTATACCACAGATGCTATAGAGGACACTTAGGCAAGCAGATGAAATAAATGCATGCGGGTTAGAAAGAGAAAGAAACTTTTTGCATACATTATGATATTATGTCTAAAAAAAGTCCTAAGGAATTCAAGCACCTGTTAGAGCTAATAAACAGTTTCTGCAAGTTTGCAGGATATGATATAAATATACTAAAATCAATTGCATTTCTCTCTGCTGGGAATAAGAATCCAAAAATGATACTAGGAAAAAAACTATACTTACAGTAGCATAACAAAGAAAATTACTTGGGAGTAAGTTTAACAAAAGAATTGAAACTTGTACACTGAAAATTGCAAAACATTGCATAAAGACATTAAAGATATCTAAATAAAGAAAAGGCATCTCAAGCTTTTGGATAAATAATGCTTCACAAATGATCTCAGATTTAGTGCTATCACTATTAAAATCCCCATTGGATTCTTTGAGGAATTTATAAGCCAATCCACAAATTAAAATACAAATTCAAGTAAACTGCAACAGTCAAAGCAATCATGATAATTACTGAGTAGAAAACTTTATTCTTTCCAATTGCAAAAATTACCATGAAACTAACATAGATTTCCCACCTGAATTTCCAGCCTGCCGTCTTACCCTATAAATTTGAGACTCATGATTGCTGCTTCAACTCTCAACTGGGTTTCCAGTTAGCTGGCCTGCTCTGTAGATTTCAAACTTGTCAGGCTATAATTATGTGAACAGAATGGAAACCGGGAAGGATTTATATGTTCCAAAATTCATTCTTTTCAAGGAAACCCCAGTTTCAGTGGCAAAGTCCTTTCAAGTGATTGGATGAGACCTCCCACATATAACAAGGTCAATTTCCTTTGCTTAATATCAACATATTATAGATATTAATCACAAAATCCCCTCACAGCAATATCTAAATTATCATTTGATCAAAATGACCACCTTAGGTAAATGAAGTTTACACATAAAACTAACCATCACATCCCATTAATTATGTGTTCAACAAATTGAAACACACATGGAAAAATGTGTAAAGATTATTGTGTTTTTCCATTAATACAAACTGAATTATTTTTTCTCTCTTCATCTTTGACTGCTTTACAATGTCCAAATGTGATTTGCTTGTTCCAGGGTTTACAAGATGAATAGATGATATAATTCAGGAAGAAGGAAAGATGAAGAAAGGTATTAACATTTTTCAAGTTAATTACTTCCATTTTAAAGTACTTAATAAAAAAACAGTGTTCATTGTAATAAAGAAATAGAGATGAGTAGGAGATAAGACTAGAAAAACTCATATCACTGAAACAGGAAAAGAAACTTGATGACAAAAATATATTAGTAGTAAGAAATAATTAAAAGGAATGTTTGGGGTCATAAAAAAATAATGATATTATAACAAAAACTTTCTACAGTTAAAATTATTTTCTTATTTTATATACATTTAAACAATGATTAATTCTTATTTTTCTCTCTAAATTTCTATATATAAAGCTGTTCTTCATAGAATTAATCTAAAATTATTATTTCTAGAACTATATTGATTTCATATTTTCTCATGTGTATGCAAATATTATATTTATTTTTACTTTCTGATAAAAATAAATTTCATTGGTTAACTATGCCTCTAAGGAAGAAAAATATTAAGGCTGAAATGGAACAATAATTTAAAGCTAAAATGAAATTATAAATTCCAATAAACAGCATTTAAAAGTTAAATTAATGTGTTTGCCTGCAAGGCCTTTTATTAATACCTAAGTGAACTGAAAGTCACTCAGTCATGTCTGACTCTTTGGGACCCCATAGTCCATGGGATTATGTAGGCCAGAATACTGGCGTGGGTAGCCTTTCCTTTCTCCAGGGGATCTTCCCAAGCCAGAGATCGAACCCAGGTCTCCCACATTGCAGGTGGATTCTTTACCAACTGAGCCACAAGGGAAATCCGAGAATACTAGAGTGGATAGCCTATCCCTTTTCGAGCAGATCTTCCTCATTCAGGAATCAAACTGGGGTCTCCTGCATTGCAGGCAGATTCTTTACCAACTGAGCTATCAGGGAAGCTCATTTAAAACTAAGCACTGCAGCCCGCGCCTCCCGCGCGTCCCTGCCCTGCCCCCACTTCCCAATGGCGGATGCAGGCGTCTGTGCTGCTTTTCCGCTGGGGGAGATCAACGGAACAAAATAGAAAGCCCAGAGATAAATCCACACACATATGGACACCTTATCTTCGACAAAGGAGGCAAGAATATACAATGGAGTAAGACAATCTCTTTAACAAGTGGTGCTGGGAAAACTGGTCAACCACTTGTAAAAGAATGAAACTAGATCACTTTCTAACACCGCACACAAAAATAAACTCAAAATGGATTAAAGATCTAAATGTAAGATCAGAAACTATAAAACTCCTAGAGGAGAACATAGGCAAAACACTCTCAGACATAAATCACAGCAGGATCCTCTATGATCCACCTCCCAGAATTCTGGAAATAAAAGCAAAAATAAACAAATGGGATCTAATTAAAATTAAAAGCTTCTGCACAACAAAGGAAAATATAAGCAAGGTGAAAAGACAGCCTTCTGAATGGGAGAAAATAATAGCAAATGAAGCAACTGACAAACAACTAATCTCAAAAATATACAAGCAACTTCTGCAGCTCAACTCCAGAAAAATAAACGACCCTATCAAAAAATGGGCCAAAGAACTAAACAGAAATTTCTCCAAAGAAGACATACGGATGGCTAACAAACACATGAAAAGATGCTCAACATCACTCATTATTAGAGAAATGCAAATCAAAACCACAATGAGGTACCACTTCACACCAGTCAGAATGGCTGCGATCCAAAAATCTGCAAGCAATAAATGCTGGAGAGGGTGTGGAGAAAAGGGAACCCTCCTACACTGTTGGTGGGAATGCAAACTAGTACAGCCACTATGGAGAACAGTGTGGAGATTCCTTAAAAAATTGCAAATAGAACTACCTTATGACCCAGCAATCCCACTTCTGGGCATACACACCGAGGAAACCAGAATTGAAAGAGACATGTACCCCAATGTTCATGGCAGCACTGTTTATAATAGCCAGGACATGGAAACAACCTAGATGTCCATCAGCAGATGAATGGATAAGAAAGCTGTGGTACATATACACAATGGAGTATTACTCAGCCGTTAAAAAGAATTCATTTGAATCAGTTCTGATGAGATGGATGAAACTGGAGCCGATTATACAGAGTGAAGTAAGCCAGAAAGAAAAACACCAATACAGTATACTAACACATATATATGGAATTTAGGAAGATGGCAATGACGACCCTGTATGCAAGACAGGGAAAGAGACACAGATGTGTATAACAGACTTTTGGATTCAGAGGGAGAGGGAGGGGGTGGGATGATTTGGGAGAATGACATTCTAACATGCATACTATCATGTGAATTGAATCGCCAGTCTATGTCTGACGCAGGATGCAGCATGCTTGGGGCTGGTGCATGGGGATGACCCAGAGAGATGTTTTGGGGAGGGAGGTGGGAGGGGGGTTCATGTTTGGGAATGCATGTAAGAATTAAAGATTTTAAAATTAAAAAAATAATAATAAAAAAAAAGATGAAAAAAATAAAATAAATAAAATAAATAAAACTAAGGAGGCTGCTAAGGAAAAAAAAAATTCCATGTTAAATCACGAGTCAAATTTTTCTACTCATAGAATGTGGCTATTCTTACATAAGAAATAGATAATACTACACATTTACATTCTGTGACTTAAACTGAACAAAAACAAGAACCAAATTATTTGATTTTTTTAAAAGATGGCTAATATTTACACAGTTTGTTGTTGTTTAGTCACTAAGTCATGTCTGAATCTTTTGTCACCCCATGGGTGTAGCCCTCCAGGCTCCATAGTCCATGGGATTTCCCAGCCAAGAATATTGGAGTGGGTGCCATTTCCTTCTCCAGGTAATCTTCCTAACCCATGGATGGAACTTGTGTTTTTTGCATTGCAGGCAGATTCTTTACCACTGAGCCACCTGGGAAGCCCTCTGTTGTTGTTTAGTCCAACTCTTTGTGACTTCATGGACCACAGCTCATTAGGATTCCCTGTCTCTCACTATCTCCCAGAGTTTGCTCAATGGACTTTTATGTCCATTGAGTTAATGATGCTATCCGGCCACCTCATCCTCTGTCACCCTTTTCTCCTCTTTTCCCAGTCAGGGTCTTTAAAATGAGTCAGCTCTTAGCATCAGGTGACCAAAGTATCAGAGCTTCAGCTTCAACATCAGTCCTTTTAATGAATATTCAGGGTTGATTTCCTTTGGGATTTGAGTCCTTATAGTCCAACGGACTCTCAAAAGTCTTCTCACCATTGATTCAATGCTTAATGAATGTGAATCCGTTTAATTGGCTGAGTTAAGTTTGTGATTACTCACCCTAAGCCACTTTTGCTATTCTAATGCTTGAGCAATCCTTGTGGTAATTTAAATATGAGAAGTACTAAGTTGACCTGGAATAGCAGTGAGTTTTTACGGCTAGTACTAATGGGCCAAGTTGATGGGAGACCTTCAATTTCTATTCTTGAATAATTTTCCATCATATAGTACACACAAGCTTGATTGTTTGGAAACTTCCAGGAATATTTATAGTAAAGTGGAATTACTATTTCAGGTACCATTTTTACAAATATTATATAGCTAGTAGAAGCAAGTTAAGGTGCAAGAAGAAACCTTGCAATAATTTGGGAAAAGCTGAGCAAGTCACTTATATCATCTAGCTTTAGTGTCTAGACTACTTGAAAAAGCTATTGAGTTTGCTTAGCTATTCCTAAAATGTGAATCCATGGAAGCATTTGAGATGACTTTAAATGACACATGAAATTTACAAATTGTTACATCTGCATTTAAAAGTGAATTAGACAATTCAATTTATTTTCTAACATTTCAACTACCACTACTGAAAATATTCAATGCATGAAAGTATTTTATTCCTGCAGTGGAATGCTCAATACTACTTTTCATAAGTAGATGTTTCATTATAGACACAAAAAGAAAAAATAACTTTAATTAACTTTCAGTATAAAAATCAATGACCATAGCTGAAAAAATATATTGGTCTAAGTCCAGTTCAAATTACAAAGGAATTTCCTCAGTTGTGACTTTACGCTTCAAATATTTCTTCAGGAATATAACTTTGTGGTATACTAAACTGAATGTCACTCTTCATTGTCAAGAAAAAGGGAAATTGATTTTGTTAAATAAGCACACATATTGATGATTAAAAAGATATATAGGTGAATCTGTATAAAAGCATACAAAGAAATAGCAATACATGAGAGAATTTTTATAGTGATTTGAACAACCATGCTCTCTATAATGCAAAAATAAGGCAGATATACTTATAAAAGTCAAGCCTTTGGAAGATATATACTATACAGAGCACATCTGGCAATACTTTATCTACTTAGCTCAGTTTGTGAATACATTGCACTGACAAACAGGAAATTATTTAGTTTAATATTCATTTCTAAATTTCATGGAACCTAAAATTCCCTTTTTCACTATTAAATGCAAGTACAGGTCAGATCAACAATTATTTCAAGTATTCCCTAACCATTGCTTGCCTAGTAACTCAGATAGTAAAAAATCTGCCTGCAATGCAGGAGACCTGGGTTTGATCCCCAGGTTGGGAAGATCCCCTGAAAAATGGAATGGCAACCCATTCCAGTATTCTTCCCTGGAGAATTCCATGGACAGAGGAGCCTGGCAGGCTACATTCCATAGGGTCACAAAGCGTCAGACATGACTGAGTGACTTTCACTTTCACTGTCAACCATCACTAAATACGCATAGCCTATTCTCAAGTATCAGACACTATTTTGACTGGAAATTTTCTTGTACCACAGCAAACTTTTTCTGTTAAATAGTTTGAGCTTTGTGGTCAATTGGTCTACGTAGTAACTCCTCAGCTCTGTTGTAGTGTAAAAGTAGCCATAAATCTTACATAAAGGATGAGTTTAGCTATTTTCTAATAAAGCTTTATTAATAACAACAAGTTATGGACAAGATTTGGACTTTTGGTCCACAGGTTGTGCTTATTAACCCATCTTAATTCAATCGGGCATGCATTATTGAAAACTATATCTGAGGATAACTATGTTAGCTACTTCCTACATGAAATGAAGCATCAGTATATTATTTTCTTAATTTTATGAAACCCCTGTGCAGTTGTATTCATACAGATCTCTGTAAGATGCAACATATTTTATTATATTGTTTAAGTCTGGGGAAAATTAGAATACTTTTGAATTTTTAAAAGTTTTATTTGGTTATTTAAGCCAGAAAGAATAAGGAAAGATAATTGCAACTAACCATGTGAATGCAGATAATAAGGTCTAATACTAGTTATAGACCACTCAGTGGCATTTAAATGATTACAACATAGATTTATTATCTTCAAGTATAATAGCAGTACTTCAGAAATTGTCTCTTTTCCATTCAGAATTTGGTTTTAGAAAACTAATATTGGGCTTAATTATCCTTCTTTATGGAAGATTACCTGAGAATCTATATTGGCCCGTTTTTCTCCTAATTATGTATTTTCTTATTGAAAAATATCACGATAAGAGAAAATCTCAAATCTAAATCTCTTAGACTATTTTTTTAGCACCCTAAGAAACATGAGAAATGCTGGGCTGGAAGAAGCACAAGCTGGGATAAAGATTGCTGGGAGAAATATCAATAATCTCAAATATGCAGATGACACCAACCTTATGGCAGAAAGTGAAAGAGGAGAGTGAAAAAGTTGGCTTAAAGCTCAACATTCAGAAAACGAAAATCATGGCACCTGGTCCCATCACTTCATGGCAAATAGATGGGGAAACAGTGGAAACAGTGTCAGACTTTATTTTTTGGGTCTCCAAAATCACTGCAGATGGTGATTGCAGCCATGAAATTAAAAGACGCTTACTCCTTGGAAGGAAAGTTATGACCAACCTAGATAGCATATTCAAAAGCAGAGACATTACTTTGCCAACAAAGGTCCATCTAGTCAAGGCTATGGTTTTCCCAGTGGTTTTGTATGGATGTGAGAGTTGGACTGTGAAGAAAGCTGAGCGCTGAAGAGTTGATGCTTTTGAACTGTAGTGTTGGAGAAGACTCTTGAGAGTCCTTGGGACTGCATGGAGATCCAACCAGTCCATCCTAAAGGAGATCAGTCCTGGGTGATCATTGGAAGGACTGATGCTAAAGCTGAAACTCCAATACTTTGGCCACCTCATGCAAAGAATTGACTCATTGGAAAAGACCCTGATGTTGGGAGGGATTGGGGACAGGAGGAGAAGGAGACAACAGAGGATGAGATGGCTGGATGGCATCATCAGCTCTATGGACATGAGTTTGGATAAACTCCAGGAGTTGGTGATGGACAGGGAGGCCTGGTGTGCTGATTCATGGGGTCACAGAGTCAGACACAACTGAGCGACTAAATTGAACTGAGCTGAACTGAAGAAAATATGAATCAATGTATCCTATCTCAAACAAAAAAAGTCCCCAAATTGATTAGCTACATAATTAATCTGATCACTAATTAACAGTGGAAAATCACACATCTGTTAAAAGTGTTTCACATAAAAAATTTGGGAGAATAAAGGCTAAAGATATATCATCCTGTTAGAGCCAGAAGTGTGTCTCACAAGTGAGGGCATGTTCTAGAGACAATTTGTAAAATGTAAGGCTCTCTATGTTTTTAAAAACGTTTGATTTCTGATACCACTTTAAAATATTGTATACAACAGTGTTGTAAGAGTAATCTGGGATTCTTCTTTGACCCATATTTATATACATGTCTCCATTACCTATAGAAAGACAAATACAGACAAATTTCCTGTAGAGAACTGAGTTTGTAATGTCTAAAAAGAAATGGTGAGCTCTGCAAGTAGATATATTTAAATGATATGGAAACATGACCTGAACTACAAGTGTAGAGAGACCTGTGGCCCTTTTGGTGCACATGAAAAGATGCAGATGTGATGCAGAATTTACTTACTGAGTATGTAAACTGTTAGGAATATGAAGATGAAGGAGCCACGAACTGTCCCTTGGAAGAATTCAGTGAGGTAAATTAATCAACACAATCACAATGTTATAAAGCAGAGCAGGATAGATGGGCCCAAAGGATTGTGTTCTATGGATAAAGATGAGTTATGTCTGTACTCTGAGTGCTCACACAATACCTTTTGAACTGAGATGATATTGGAGTGCTTTATGCAGTGACATGTAGAGTACCTCAGTGTGTTATGTGCAGAAGTTTTTATATAGTGAGAGGGGGAAAAAGGAAAACAGAAGAACCTATAAACTGGGAATAAAGAAATATTCTACCATGAGAGAAAGGGGCAAAACAGAACAAAACAAAACACTGACTATTTTGGGGGAGAGTTTTATTATTTTGTAGGATATTCCTTAGCTTGGCTTTATCTTATGTTTCTTCATCATTAGATTCTGGTAATCTGTTTTTGGCTGGAATATCACAGAACTGCTGCTGTGTCCTTCTCAGTGCAATACATTAAGAGACATCTGACATCTCATTATTGGTGATGTTAACTTTTATCTCTTGGATAAGGTAGTGTCTCAAGATCTTCCACTGTAAAGAGCTCCTTTGCCGTTTTTCAACAATAATACCTTCAGGAAATAAATTCAGACTTTGTAAAAAATTTACTTTTCATCATATTTTTGACTGCTAGTTTTTGCATTCATTGATGACTTTTGCCAGAAGGATCTTTTGTAACTACTGCAGTTGCCAAATTTTGATGTTCTGTATCCAGCATTGCTTTCCTGCATACTTAGTTGGAATGATACTATAATAAGAAGCTTTCCTTTCTTATGTCACTTATTTATTAATTTATTTATATCAGTATGGACTCATAGATTCTTAGTTTTTTATGGGTTGTAATTCCTTACTTTCACTATTTGTGTAATGCTCAAATAGTTCCCAGTTTGGCTACTGTGAGTATTTCAGACTGACTCTTGTTTTCATTTCACATGTCTTCAGCATTTTTTGTCCACTTCCTTATTGGCCAGGAATCTTATAAAATGTAAAGATTATGAAACACAAAGAAACAGTGAAGGACCATTCCAGATTAAATTGAAAATTAATGACAATTGAACACAGCATATGTTCTGAATTGAATCCATGGATGGAATTTTCCCTGCTATAAAAGAAATTCATAAACAATAAAATTTGAATGGCTGGATAAGAAATAATGACATCTTATATATATGAATTTTCTGCCTTATATAATTATACTGTACTTAGGTAAGAAAATGTCCTTGTTTCTGTCGTGTACCTAGTGACACAATTAGAAATAAAGGGGCATCATGCCTGCAACTGTGCTGTCAAATATTTCAACATTTCAGAAAGAGACATGTGGAAAATTTTAAAAAGTGAAAGTGAAAAACAGTTAACATCTGGCTAGTTTGTTTGAAGGGACATGGAAATACTTTGTACTAATATGCAAATTGTATTTGTGTGAAATTATAAACAAATAAAACCTTAAAAACTGTACAAGTTCAGAGACAGAGCTGTAGGCTAAGGCCGTATGTGTTCAAGTGCTTACATAGTGATATGCACATTTGTTCGCTCAGAACAGAGTTACATGCTAGTTTTATGCTAGATTATGATGATTTTGTGGGCCTAGCCTATTCTTAGATAAAATAAATATATCTAATATTTTATTTATTGATCAATCTATTAATTTTTATTTACCCCAGGCTTTGGGAGAAAATAAAATAATGTCTCAACTTTATTCCTGTTTAAGAAAATAAAGAATTGTCTGGATGGTGACAAAAATGTAATGTTTAACCTAGAGCAATCATAGATAAATTAACAGCTCTCAAAACCAAATTCTGTATAACATATTAAGAAGTAATATATAAAGAGTACTTGTATATAAAGATTAGAGGGAGTGGTACAGATCCTATAGTAATAACCAGACAATTATTCAATAAATTAGAGTTACATGAACATGAACATTAAGAAAGTAAAAGAGCAGATTGAAGTAAAATAGGATACATTCACTTTAAGTGCTTAAGCACAATTGTATTCCTGACTTCTTTGTTTTCTCAAACTTAATTCTCCATTGTATCTAGACAAAATTTTTCTCTTTGATATTTACTAGTGGTTTTAACACAGATATTTTGCAAAAAAAATGTAGATTGCTTAGCAGCTGCCTCATTTTATGGTAACTATCAAAAATGACATTGTCTGACATTTAAAATTATTTCACTTAACTAAAAGTAAGGCAAGACAAATTAATTTAGTTGAAAGCCTCATATGAAAATAGATATACAGGGTGAATTCCACTTAATTTCAGCCATAAAATCAGAGTTAAATAAGATGTCAATTGTTAGATTCCAAGGTTGCTAACAAAGATAATTCATTTTGAACGTATTTATACACTTTATACTTTATTTTAAAGATCTTAATCTTGGATAAAAGAATTCCTTGCCTATGGTTAGTATTCAGGAAGTTAGCAAATCCTGTGAATTCAAAAGTGAAATATTTTCGTACATGTGATTTATACTTTTAATTTCACCTGGGGGTAGAATATCTTTAGCTTTTATTAGATTCCCAAATGAGGCTACGGTGAAGATGTGTATTATATGGTCAATTCATATTTTTATCTCCATGGATTCCTCAGAGCACTCTCTGAAGTGTATCATTTTAAAGCAGATTGCATAGTTTTGCAAGAGTGAAGTAACTGAGATAATTTTCTTTATCAAAGATTTAATAATCAACAAAACATCTATACAACCATCTAACAGCATAAAGTTTAAGATGCAGCAAGTATTATAAAAGCCTCTAAATTTTCCAGTTTAAAAAATGATGTCTCAAGGTCAATAAAATTAGAACAAATATGACCTTCTTTTTAACTACACCAGGGTTCCTGAAGCACATAAAAAAATAATTTGAATACTGTATAAAATTGCCCTGAAACATATGCTAACTCTGGTAACATACTGTTAGGCACCTCAGTGCAGTGTAATAAGCATTAATATTGTAAGTATGAGTCTTGTGATAAACATTAACAAATATTTTATGTTATAAATGGGTCAAAACCATGACTCTTTTGTATCAAATAAATCAAATAAATGCTGCAATGGCAACCAGAAAAAGAAATGAAAACTTGACCTTGAGCATAAGTAGGAGACCCCACAGCACTATACGTGAGGAGGGCTACAGAATGCAACTGATGCCCAATAAGGTCTGGGAAAGATGCCTAAGGAGGATGATTTCAGGAACTATTCTCAAACTAAGGCCAAGGAGAATATTTCTCCAAAGTAAGTGGCACTCACTAAGAGAAACAATAAATAAGCAACCTTTAACACAAGAGCAGTTACTTGTAAAGGCTGATGTTAAACAGTTTCCATGAACTCCTTTCTGATACAACACAGACAAGTCAGGGATAATGGAGGTAAATGAGGAAATATATAAATGCCTATGAGTCTGTTGTTTAGGGAATAATTGGGAACATCTTTGCAGTTGGCAAGACCTCTTAGCTTGGAGAAAACAAGGAGCTAAAATAAATCATTTGCACACACTAAATTTTCTGCCTTGAATACTACCTCTCCACGTTTCCACACATATTTCCTGCAAACAACTGGTTAGAAAAGAACTCATGTCATTAAACAATGTTTTATAGTTAAAAAGTAATTTGCACAAGACATTAAAAAACTATAAGAATATAAGAAGAAAGAAACAGAAATCAAAAAATGGCAGATAAAAAAAAAATGTTGTCCCCCCCTAAAGTTTTGCAAAAGCTCAAATGAGATATAAAAGCTCAAGGATGAGCTATCGTAGTATCTGAAGTTGAGGTTATGGGTTAGAAAAAAACAAGAGGAACTACAAAAGAAAATTGTTATCACATTCTAAACAATTGAAAAGGAAAATAGTGCCCAAAACATTAAGGACAGATTACTAGCTTGAGAAAGCTAGGACAAAAAAGTACAGTTTAAAAATTATTATAAACAAAATTACATAGATGTTTACATAATTGTTTATGTATGGATGACAGAAAGATGAATATAACTGTAGTGTATTCATAAAGGGTGCATGTAAGGGGGTAAAATGAACAACCTGAAGAGGGAGAAGACATTTATTGATATAATTCAGTAGAAAATTCACAACTAAGATACACTTGGATCACAAAGAAAAAAGACATTGTCTCACAAGATAAATTGCCAAAAGACCAGGGTTTGGCACACTGTGAATTACACCCATATAAATAACAAATGGACTTTATCTTTTAAAACTTTTGTTTCTTCTTCTGTGTGCTCCTTATACATGTTATATACTAGTATTCTGCTCGTTTGGTAAAGATCTGGTTATTAACTTGCATGCATGGCTGTAAGAGTTGGACCATAAGAAAGGCAGAGCACCAAAGAATTGGTGCTTTTCAACTGTGGTCCTGGAGAAGATGCTTGAGAGTCCCTTGGATAGCAAAAAGATCAAATCAAATAATCCTAAAGGAAATCAACCCTGAATATTCATTGGAAGGATTGGTGCTGAATGTGAAGCTCCAATACTTTGGCCACCTAATGCGAAGAACTGACTCACTGGAAAAGATCCTGATACTGGGAAAGATTGAGGGCAGGAGGAGAAGGGAGTGGCATAGGATGAGATGGTTGTATGGCATCACCAACTCAATGAACGCAAATTTGAGCAAACTCCAGAAGATAGTGAGGGACAGGGAAGCCTGGTGTGCTGCAGTCCATGGGTCTCAAAGACACAACTTGGAGACTGAAAAACTACAATAAGAGTTGCTTATATGGCAAGTAAATTAACTCTCAGTCGTGATATTAGTATATTTTTAAACATAATTGGCATTTAACTTGTATTCAAATTATTTTTTATTAACAGATTTATGAATTGAATATTTTGTGATTTCTGGGTTCTAATATTATACAGATTAATTTGTTAGATTCAAATATATCAGTGAATTCTATCTAGTCTTTGGGTCCTGTAATGTTTAAAACTTGTCAAAGCTTGAAGATTGTTATCATTTTTAGAAGTTCCATTTATTTTCTATTACCATTATGGCTTTTTCTATATTTAAATGTACAATAGCTCTGATTTTTTAGCACAGTTTTGCAAGTGAAATAGCATGTACAAATATAAATACAAGTTGTAGTTTTTTATTCAATAGTATGTTGGAGTATCAATAAATGATTCTATGTAACAGATAATGTTTGTAAAGTGAAATTTTCAATATATTTTGAAAAGTGAAATAGACGTATAGTTATCTTTTCTTTTTTTTTTGGCTCAGTAGTTGCAATGCTTGATCTTAGACACCCCATGACTTATGGGATCTTTGTTCCCAAACCAGGAACCAAAACTGTGTCCTCTGCATTGGAAGATGGATTCTTAACCACTGAACCACCAGGGAATTGTCTATAGTTGGGTCTTACAGTTTTATCTATCCAGCTATGCTATAAATTTTGACTGGAGCATTTATTCCATCTACATTAAGAGCAATTATTAATAAAAACTTAATAATGCCATCTTATTCATTGTTTCCTGGCTGTTTTATATAATTTTTGTAACATTCTCCCTTTCTTGCTGCATTCTATCATCACTTGATGATTTTCCAGGGTGGTATGTTTTGGTTAATTTCTCTTTATTTTTTGTGTATCTACTGTAGGCTTTTGCTTTGTAGTTACCATGTTGTTCAGTCATTCAGTCATGGCTGACTCTTTGCGACTCCATGTACTGCAGCACACCAGGTTTCCCTGTCCTTCACTGTCTCCTGGAGTTTGCTCAAACTCACTTCCATTGAGTAGATGATGCCACTGTTACGTCTCATCCTCTGTCACCCTCTTCTCCTCCTGCCCTCAATCTTTCCCAGCATCAGGGTCTTTTCCAATGGGTGGGCTCTTCACATTAGGTGGCCAAAGTATTGGAGTTTCAACTTAATCATCAGTCCTCCTAATGAATTTTCAGAGTTGATTCCCTGTAGGATTGACTTGTTTGATTTGCTTGCTGTCCAAGGGACTCTCAAGAGTCTTCTGCGTCACCACAGTTTGAAAGAATCAATTTTTCAGCACTCAGCCTTCTTTATGGTACAACTCTCACATCTGTACATGACTACTGAAAAAAACCATAGCTTTGACTTTATGAAACTTGGTGGCAAATTGATGTCTCTAATTTTAATATGCTGCCTAGGCCCGCCATGGCTTTTCTTCCAAAGAGCAAACACTTTTAATTTCATCACTGCAGTACCATCCACAGTGATTTTGGAGCCCAAGAAAATAAAGTCTTTCATTGTTTTCCATTTCCCCCCTTCTGTTTGCTATGAGATGATGAGACCAGATGTCATGATCTTTATTTTTTAAACATTGAGTTTTAAGCCAGGTTTTTCACTCTCCTCTTTCATCTTCAACAAGAGACTCTTTAGATATGTCGTCTGCTGTTGTTGATATTTCTCTCGGCAATCTTGATTCTAGCTTGAGTTTCATCCAGCCTGGCATTTTACATGATTTACTCTGCAAATAAGTTATATAAGCAGAGTTACAGTATAAACCCTTGACATACTCCTTTGCCAATTTGGAACCAGTCCGTTGTTCCATGGCCGGTTCTAAGTGTTGCTTGACCTGCACACAGGTTTCTCAAGAGGCAGGTAAGGTAGTCTGGTTTTCCCATCTCATGAAGAATTTTCTACAGTTTGTTGTGATTCACACAGTCAAGGCTTTAGAGTAGCCAATAAAGCAGAAATAAAGCTTTTTCTGGAACTCCTTGCTTTTTCTAGGATTCAGTGGATTTTGATGATTTGATCTCTCATTCCTCTGCTGTTTCTTATACATCCTGTAGTTCTCAGTTCATGTACTGCTGAATCCTGGACTGAAGTATTTTTAGCATTACCTTGATAGCATGTGAAATGAGTGCAGTTGTGCAGTAGTTTGAACACTCTTTGGCATTGCCTTTCTTTGGGATTGGAGTGAAAATGGACCTTTTCTTGTCCATTGTGGACACTTGTAGCCACTGCTGAGTTTTCCTAATTTACCAGCCCCAGGAAGCTTACATAAAACATGATAAATATTAACAATCTATTTTATGCTGATAATAACTTAACTTTGACCAAAGACAAAAAATCTACCCTTTTAAGTTTTTGATGTCACTTTCTTTTATATATTTGGATTCTTTAACAGTTTTTAATTGCTTATATTTTTAATATTTTTTTCCTTTAACCTTTATACCAGACATAAGTGGTTAGCACAATACCATATTGCAGTTTTAGTTTTCTAAATTTGATTATGTTTTTACCTTTACCAAAATGTTGTATATTTTCTTATGTTTTCATGGATTTTTAGTTCAGATCGAGTATGTCTTAATGTTTCTTATAAGTCAGGTCAAGTAATGGTGAATCCTCTCAGCTTTTGTCTGGGAAAGTATTTCTTCTTTGTTTCTAAAAGAAAACTTTGCCAGACAGAGTACTCATATCGAGTTGTTGTTGTTTCAGCAGTTTGAATGTTATTTCACTCTTTTCTGACCTGTAAGTTTCCTGCTGAGAAATTTACCAATGGTCTTTTAAGAGTTCCCTTGTAAGTTATAAGCTTCTTCTTTTTTTTTTTTTTTTTTAGTGCGTTTAAGTTTCCAGAAGTCTTTGCTTTTTGACAGTTTTATTGTAATATGTCTTGGAGAATATATCTTGAGTTTATTTGATGACCTATGAGCTTCATAAACTCAGATATTCAAATCTCACCCTAGCTTTGAAAAATTTTCAGACGTTATTTCTTTAAAGTTTTAGGTCCCTTTCCCTCTCTTTTCCAGAAATTTACTGCCTGCTTTTTTAATGGTATCCCTTAGATCACACAGACTTTATTCACTCTTTTTCATTATTTTATGTTTGTTCTCCTCTGACTGGATAGTTACAAAATTCTTGTTTTTTAATTCACAACTTCTTTCTTCTTCTTGATCTATTTTTTACACTAATGTTCTCTATGGAAAATTTTCATTTAATTCATTGTGTTCTTCTCCAGAATTTGTTTCATTCATTTTTATGATTTCTATTTTTTTATTAAACTTCTCATTTTATTTGTGACATTTTTCTTGACTTTGTTTAATTATCTTTCTGTGTTTTTGTTTTATTTCTTTTTGTAGCTCCCTGAGCTTCCTTAAACAGTCATTTTGAATCCTGAGTAAATGGCATGTCTCCATATTTTGGGGGTTGGTTACTGAAAGATTATTGTAATACTTTGGCTGTGTTATGTTTTTTTTGACTCTTCATGACTCCTTGAAGTCTTTTTTTCTTTTTTTTTTTTTAAATTTTTGTCTGCACTGAGTCTTCATTGCTTAGCATGGTTTTTTTCTAGTTGTGGTGAGTGAGGGCTGTTCTTCTAATCTTCACTGTGGTATTTCGGCTTCTCATTGAAGTGGCTTCTCTTGTTATAGAGCATGGGATCTAGGTGCCCAGGCCTCAGTAGTTGCAGCATGTAGGCTCAGTAGCTGTGGCTTTCAGACTCTAGAGAGTGGGCTCAATAGTTGTGCTGCATGGTCTTAGCTTCTCTGCAGCATGTAGAATCTTCCTGGACCAGGGATTGAATCCATGCCCCCTGCACTGGCAAGCAGATTCTTATCCACTGCATCATGAGGGAAGTCCTCCTTGAAGTCTTATATTGCTGTCTTAATAGTTACACTAGCAATCACTTCTTCCAGCCTTTATTAATTAACTGTGGGAGAGAAATAACTTTAATCAACCGTGCTAGTAATTCTAAGTCTTTCACAGACCTCTAATGGGTATGCCTGCTCCATATTTATGGCAGAATTCTTAAGCTTGTATACCTTCTCTTGATACTACAAAGTACAAGGCAGGGTGTTGACAGCTTTTCTTTTGCTTTCTCAAGAGTGGAGTTAAATCTCAATTTATGGTCTCTCCTTGACCCACAGATTCAAGTCAGTTTTCTGTGTATGCTCACAATTCAACAGACAAAGCTCACTATAACCACCATTTTGAACAAACATAGTCAGACTTAAGGTGAGGTGTGTCTGGATGAAGTGTTCAGAATACTGGGTGTGCTTATGAGGCATTTTGAGGGACCCACAAGTGAGGCATTTCCAGCAGCTTGTGGGCAGTCTTCTTGATGGAGTCCACATGGTAGTTAGTAGGATCCATATCCCTTGAATGTCCCCAGAGTGTCCTATCTGCCACTCCCTCCTAGCATCTTTCCACCTTCCAAACATTCATCTTGCAACTCAGCACTCTTAATAAGGCAAGAAAGAAATAGGCTTCTTTGACAGTGTCCCACACAGCTTGGAAGGCCAGGTACTCACTTACATGCTCTCATTCTCCCCTGTAGGAGAAATAGCAGGCCGAGAAGTTCTCCCTTAGCACTGAGCTGGGGAAAGATGACATGCATAAATGCAAACTATTTATTTTATCCGCTTCAGTGTGTCCAAACATGTTTTCTTGTTGTTGTGGCAGTGTTTTCTGTTTTCACTTGCTTCAGTGCTGTGTTGGAACTTTTATACTGAGAACCTGGACTTCCACAAGGAATGCCACATGTATCGAAGAAAGTTTTGCCCAGCAGCTTCCAGACTAATGCTGAGAGGACCTGAAGCCTATTCATGGCCAAGTGAAAGGTTCACAGACAAACCCAAGGTCTTTATGCCCATTACCTAGTACACAGGTGGGTCAAGTCCCTCCTGGGCCTATTGACATATGGTGCTGGATCCCACAAAGGTACTTTTGTCCATGAATGAACACCAAATTGTTGTTGCTGAGGAGGGAAATAATGAGGGACACATTATTCAGCCACATTGCTGATATCACTCCCACTCTACATCCTTTTATTGATGTTTCATCCATTTACATTAAAATTAATTATTAATAAGAGCTTTCTATTCTTATTTTATTCATTTTTATGAATAAAATTCAATTTTCTGTTTTTTACTTCTTTTTTTTTCTCTCTTCTCTGGCTGTCTCTTTGTGGTTTTGCAATTTTTTGTTGTGGTATTTTTTACTTTTCTTTTTATATATTATCTATGATGAGTTTTATCCTTGTGGTTACCATGAGGCTTGCATTGAACCCCTGAGAGTTGTTGCAGTCTATTTTAAGCTGATGACAACTCTATACCTTTAGTTGTCTCCCAAACATATTTTTTTCAGAGTTTACTTTTCATGTTGTTTATCCACTAGCACATTTCTGTGGTTGTGCCTGTGTGTGCTAAGTCACTTCAGTCAAGTCTGACTCTGTGCAATGCTATGGACTGTAGTCCACCAGGCTCCTCTGTCCATAGGATTCTCCAGGTAAGAATATTAGAGTGTGATTATAATTATTCTTAATACTTTGTTATTTAGCTTTTATAAGGGCTTCCCAGGTGGCGCTAGCATTAAAAAACTCGCCTGCGAATGCAGAAGACCCAAGAGACACAGCTTCGATCCCTGGGTCAGGAAGATCCCCTGGAGGAGGACATGGCAGTGCATTCCAATATTCTTCTCTGGAGAATCTCATGGACAGAGGAGCCTGGCAGGCTACAATCCATAGGGTCACACAGAAAAAAACATGACTGAAGAGACTTAGCATCCATGCATTGGAGTTAAAAGTAATTCAGGTACAATATTACATCATTCCATGTTTGTATATATGCTTACATGTATCAGTGAGATTTGGAGGTAGACTATTGACACAGCCTTTCTAAATTTGGAATGTGAAAGTAGGCACACAAGAGTAGGCATGAACACAGTTCATGACATAAATAATTATAGGCAATTGGTACTGGCTACTTGAATTACATGCAGTAGATATCGTTAAAAACTCCTGAGGATTAATAAGGAAAAAAAACAAACAAACGACAAAAAAAAAACTTCATATGTGTAGTGGATTTTCTGTGTTTCTGAATTTCATTGATTTGCTATCTTTGCTATAAAAATTCTTATAGCTCTTTGTTATATTAAAACTTAAGTATAGTTTATATAGAGAAAAAAGTCCTCCTTTAGTTTTTTATAAAAATTTGATTATTTTACAGATGGTCTGCTCTCAAGATTTGAATTTCTTCCCTGATACCACCAATCACATGCATACTACCTTTAAAGGCAAGGTTACCCTATCAACATATGAAAATTAAAATGCTTCAGTGCTTACATAAATACTTAATTTTTTTTTTCTTGCTACACGCTGTTATTAGCTTGTCCAGACACACTGTATCACATCCCTAAGCACTAGATTTATGTGTAAAAAGATAACTCCCAGATTCATGTCTTTAGTACAACCATTTTTTTTACACAGACAGTGCTTATAGACAGTAGCTTATGTGATATCTTCAATATGGATAGATATCATTGACTTTTGAAGAATAAAAACTCTAATACTGGCTCATTTTACTAATCCTACTCCTCCTAACTGTCAGACTTTTTCTGATGGTAAAAGTTTATTAGTCTTTCCCCATTTCAATAAATACTATTATTCATTAATTCACATACTCAGAAAATATTTATTGGTTTATTGCTAGATTTTGATAATAGACTGGTAAGTGGAAGGTAAGTTGCTTTTGATTTCATGAATATTAGTCAAGAAAGAAATACAAATATCAATTAGTAGCACATTAAAGTTTCAATACTCTTTGTTATAAGGTTATTAGTAGAACAATGATACCTCTGTAAGGATGTAATGTAGAGAACAAAATAAACCAAACTCGAGGCTCAGAGAAACTAGTATTTAATATAAGAAACATTAGAAAAAAGTCTAAAGGATGAATTGAAAATAGAGGCTAATAAGTTTTAATGAACAAGGATGGTGGCAGTAGCAGCAGCAATTCAAGCAGAAGGCTAAGAATATGCAGAAAACTAATGGAAGACTCATTATATATATGGAGAGAAAGAATATTTTTAATCAGCTACTTAAAAGAATAATGTGATAGTCATTGAAATGGTGATAAAACTGTAGATTGGACATAGAAGTATGGTCATAAATTCCCTCCCAGACATACTGTATTAAATATGTTTTTGAAATAATAGAATGAAGACTTTGAATAAGTAGTTATCATTATATGTATAATGCTTGTAAGTGAGAACCAGATTTGAATTAAATTTCAGAATCCATTCATGTTTAGAAAATATTAACAGCTGAAGAAATTGCTCAGTGATTTGCACAATGCTGGAATATTGAGCAATGACCTCTATTCACTTTACACATTAAGCACCCTAGGTGGCTCAGTGGTAAAGAATCTGTCTGCCAGTGCAGAAGACACAAGAGATGCAGGTTCTATCCCAGAGTCAGGAGGATTCCAGGAGGAGGAAATGGTGAGCCACTCCACTATTCTTGCCTGGAAAAACTTGATGGACAGAGAAGCCTGGTGAGCTACAGCGCATGAGTCCCAAAGAGTCAGACATGACTGAACACACACACATATCCCTTTCATTCTCTTAATATGTTTAACTGCTTTTACATTCTAAATGTTCTATCATATTTATTGTCTTCATAAACACTGCCATTACCAAATTACAGTGGCACTCTCTTTTTGTGAAGTTTGTGTGGCAACAATCTGGAGTTGAATAGTGAACAACTGGTACAATTGTGTTGATATACCCTGGAAAGGCTAACCCCAGTTATCATTATATCAGAATTATGTCAATAACCTAACTACCAAACTCTTAATTCTCATTTTTGCCTCCTTTATATCTAGATTACTTCAAGATTGTTTTTCAGTTGCTAAACCATGTCTGACTCTTTGGGACCCCATCAACTAAAACACACAAGCATTTTCTGGCCTTGACTATCTCCCAGTGTTTACTCAAACTGATGTCCATTCAGTCAATGATGCCATCCAACCATCCCATCCTCTGTTGACCCCTTCTCCTCCTGCCCTCAATCTTTTCCAGCACCAGGGTCTTTTCCAATGAGTGGGCTCTTCACATCGTGTGGCCAAAGGATTGGAGTTGCAACTTCACAATCAGTCCTTCCAGTGAATATTCAGGGTTGATTTCATTTAGGGTTGACTTGTTTGATTTCCTTGCTGTCTAAGAGACTCTCAAGAGTCTTCTCCAGCACCACAGTTCAGCACTAAGCTTTCTTTATAGTCCAACTCCCACATCCATACTGGAGAAGGCAATGGCAACCCACTCCAGTGCTCTTGCCTGGAAAATCACATGGACGGAGGAGCCTGGTAGTCTGCAGTCCATGGGGTCGCTAAGAGTCAGACACGACTGAGCGACTTCACTTTTACTTTTTACTTTCATGCATTGGAGAAGGAAATGGCAACCGACTCCAGCGTTCTTGCCTGGAGAGTCCAGGGGATGGCGGAGCCTGGTGAGCTGCCGTCTATGGGGTCGTGCAGAGTTGGACACGAGTGGAGCGATTTAGCAGCAGCAGCACATCAAACATGACTACTGGAAAAATCATAGCTTTGACTATACGGAACTTGGTGGCAAAGTGATGTCTCTGCTTTTTAATATGCTGTCTGGGTTGGTCATAGCTTTTCTTCCAAGGAGCAAGAGTCTTAATTTCATGGCTACAGTCACCATCTGCAGTGATTTTAGAGCCCAAGTAAATAAAAGCTGTCATTGTTTCCACTTTTTCTTTTTTCCCATCTATTTTCCATGAAGTGATGGGACTGGATACCATAATTTTCCTTTTATGAATGTTGAGGTTTTAGGCAATTTTTTCACTTTCATCAAGAGGCTCTTTAGTTCCTCTACAGTCTCTTCCATTAAAGTAATATCATCTGCATATCTGAGGTCATTGGTATTTCTCCCAGCAATCTTGATTCCAGCTTGTGAGTCTTCAAGCCTGGCATTTCGCGTGACGTACTCTGCATTGAAGTTAAATAAGCAGGACGACAATATACAGCTTTGATGTACTCCTTTCCCAATTTGGAACTAGTCTGTCATTCCATGTCTGGTTTTAACTATTGCTTCTTGATCTGCATACAGGTTTCACAGGAGGCAGGTCAGGTGGTATGCTATCTTTTGAAGAATATTCCAGTTTGTTGTTCCACCAATAAAGACTTTAGCATAGTCAGAGGAGCAGAAGTAGATTCTTTTTTTCTTTTTTTTGGTATTCTCTTGTGTGTGTGTGTGTGTGTGTGTGTGTTTTCTATTATCTAGTGTATTCTGGCAATTTTTATTTCTAGTTACTCTGCCTTTTCTAAGTCCAGCTTTTGCATCTGGAAGTCCTTGGGTCACATATTGTTGAAGCCTAGCTTGAAGGATTTTGAACATTACCTTGCTAGCATGTGAAATGAGCCCAATTTTACAGTAGTTTGAACATTCTTTGGCATTGCTTTCTTTAGGACTGGAATGAAAACTGACCTTCACTATGTCCTAATTGTATTTTCTGCTCAAAATATTTCAATGTCTTCTGTTTTCAATAGTATTATTTCAGAAATTTTGTCTCATTTATTATCAAAGGCAAATTTTGAGATTCTACTCTTGCTTTTCTTGAATATCAAGTTGTTTTGAAAAGAATGTAGGAGCATTCTAAGACTTCAACCAACTTTCAAATATGAATTTACAAATATTTCTCATTTTTATTTGTCATTTGACACTTTTTTAATGATTTTTTTTTTTTTTACCACACATACTTTAAACATAGTAACACAGTCAGTGTTTTATCTTTATGGCATCTTGATTTTCATTCTAGCATGGAATGGTTTTCTGTGCCTGTAATTTGTATTAATACAAGCAGTTTTTCTATTTACTTTTAATAATTATCTTAGTTTAAGATTTTCAAAAAATTTTAATTTATTCACGGTAAAACATGTGTGATATTAATTTTTTCCTCCTAGGATCTTCTAATATCTCCAATCCATTTATTAAACAGCCCTGTCCAATTACCACTGAGTTAAGATGCTACTTTAATTGAATATTGAGTTGCCTATATTCTTGCATATACTTTTGTTTTAATATTTTCCATTAATTTATTTATCTCTTCTAAAATCAATGCTATCTTTTCTGCATATAGCAACATTATTGTAAATTTTAATATCTGGTACAGAAAATCTTCTACCACTATATTTTTCTATTAAATGGAACCTATAATTTTGTCACAAATATTTTTCAATAAGTATTTTTAAAGTTCTTTTCAAGATAAGATTATAAAACAAAATTAGTAACAAATCTCAATACTTTGGAATTCTAAATGAAATTGATTTATGATTACACAGCAATTTAGAATTACTAGCAACACAATTTCTCCATTTATTCAGTATGCTCTTTAAACAAAGTAACTTACTTTACTCATTAAAATGTTTAATATTAATCAACAATTAATTGTATGGTTACTGCCCTCATTATAAATGGAATTTTTCTCTGTTCATATTGCTGCTCCTACTCCTGTCACTAAGTCGGTTCAGTCGTGTCCGACTCTGTGCGACCTCATAGATGGCAGCCCACCAGGCTCCCCTGTCCCTGGGATTCTCTAGGCAAGAACACTGGAGTGGGTTGCCGTTTCCTTCTCTAATACATAAAAGTGAAAAGTGAAAGTGGATTCGCTCAGTCTTGTCGGACTCTTCGCGATCCCATGGACTGCAGCCTACCAGGCTCCTCAGTCCATGGGATTTTCGAGGCAAGAGTACTGCAGTGGGGTGCCATTGCCTTCTCCAATGTTTGAATTACTGTACAGGATATATGGATATATATGTATGTCCAGACATTTTAATAAATTGTATTATTATATAGTTATAATATATGTATGGAAGTGCATATGCACACACATATATTGGCTATTTTAGCCTCTTTTAATTTTCACATATACAATGCTATCTTCAATTTACAATCCTGTCTAATTTTTCAGTATTTATACTATTTACTGAGAATTTTTGTTAGCATATTTTATTAGTTTTCTATCATCATAACAGTTAAGTTGTGATATAGCTGGCAACCACTGAATGACTTGGTTTATTTGTTTTTCTGAAGCATTTTTCTCATTGTTTTGGCATTCTGAAATTACTCAGGAACTTTCTCTCCTATCTAATTAACAGAACTACCATTATTAGGAACCTGTCTTGGCAGTTAACCCATGTGGTCATCTTTGCCAGCTGCAGGGCCACGTTTTTGTTTTGGGTTTTACCATGTCAAACAGCTTTCACTCAGGCACTGTGAGATTCCAAATGTCACTCTCTTCTAAAAGTACATTATTATCCACCTTCAGTTTCAATCTATTACCCTGAAATTCAGACTGTCCTTGTTAGTTTCAATTTCCAGTTGCCTCTGGGAAATTAGGGAGCAAGCATCTATGCTTGAGAAGGGAACCATTCCATAGGGTAGCTCTATTAAATGACAAAATGTTTTAATGCTCCATGCTTTCTGCTAGCTTTGCAATTTCTTCAGTTCAGTTCAGTCACTTAGTCGTGTCTGACTCTTTCTGACCCCATGAATTGCAGCACACCAGGACTCCCTGTCCAACACTAACTCCCTGAGTTCATCCAAATTCATATCAATTGAGTCAATGATGACATCCAGCCATCTCATCCTCTGTTGTCCCCTTCTCCTCCTGCCCCCAATCCCTCCCAGCTTCAGGGTCTTTTCCAATGAGTCAAGACTTCGCATGAGGTGGCCAAAGTACTGGAGTTTCAGCTTCAGCATCGTTCCTTCCAAAGAAATCCCAGGGCTGATCTCCTTTAGAATGGACTGGTTGGATCTCCTTGCAGTCCAAGGGACTCTCAAGAGTCTTCCCCAACACCACAGTGCAAAAGCATCAATTCTTTGGTGCTCAGCTTTCTTCACAGTCCAACTCTCAAATCCATACAGGACTACTGGAAAAACCATAGCCTTGACTAGACTGACCTGGGTTGGCAAAATAATGTCTCTGCTTTTCAATATGCTGTCTAGGTTGGTCATAACTTTCCTTCCAAGGAGTATGTGTCTTTTAATGTCATGGCTGCAATCACCATTGCAGTGATTTTGGAGCTCAAAAAAAAAAAAAAAGTCTGACACTGTTTCCACTGTTTCCTCATTTATTTCCCATGAAATGATGGGACCAGTTGCCATGATCTCAGTTTTCTGAATGTTGAGCTTTAAGACAACTTTTTCGCACTTCTCTTTCACTTTCATCAAGAGGCTTTTTAGTTCCTCTTCACTTTGTGCCATAAGGGTGGTGTCATCTGCATATCTGAGGTTATTGATATTTCTCCTGACAATCTTGATTCCAGCTTGTGCTTCTTCCAGCCCAGTGTTTCTCATGATGTACTCTGCATATATGTTAAATAAGCAAGGTGACAATATAAAGCCTTGACATACTCCTTTTCCTATTTGGAAACAGTCTGTTTTTCTAACTATTGATTCCTGACTTGCATATATGTTTCTCAAGAGGCAGGTCAGGTGGTCTGCTATTCCTATCTCTTTCAGAATTTTCCACAGTTTGTTGTGATCCACAGAGTCAAAGGTTTTGGCATAGTCAATAAAGCAAAAGTAGCTGTTTTTTTTGGAACTCTCTTGTTTTATCCATGATCCAGTGGATGTTGGCAATTTGATCTCTGGTTCCTCTGCTTTTTCTAAAACCAGCTTGAACATCTGGAAGTTCATGGTTCACCTATTCCTTAAGCCTGGCTTGAAGAATTTTGAGTATTATTTTACTAGCATGTGAGATGAGTGCAATTGTGTGGTAGTTCGAGCATTCTTTGGTATTGCCTTTCTTTGGGATTGGAATGCAAACTGACATTTTCCAGTCCTGTGGCCACTGCTGAGTTTTCAAAATTTGCTGGCATATTGAGTGCAACACTTTCACAGCATCATCTTTCAGGATTTGAAATAGCTCAACTGGAATTCCATCATCTCCACTAGCTTTGTTCATAGTGATGCTTTCTAAGGCCCACTTGACTTCACATTCCAGGATGTCTCTCTCTAGGTGAATGATCACACCGTCATGATTATCTTGGTGGTGAATATCTTTTTTGTACTGTTCTCCTATGTATTCTTGCCACCTTTTCTCAATATCTTCTGCTTCTGATATGTCCATACCATTTCTGTCCTTTATTGAGCCCATCCTTGCATGAAATGTTCCCTTGGTATCTCTAATTTTCCTGAAGAGATCTCTAGTCTTTCCCATTCTGTTGTCTTCCTCTATTTCTTTGCATTCATCACTGAGGAAGGCTTTCTTATCTCTCCTTGCTATTCTTTGGAACTCTGCATTCAGATGGGTATATCTTTCCTTTTCTCCTTTGCTTTTTACTTCTCTTCTTTCCACAACCATTTGTAAGGCCTCCCCACACAGCCATTTTGCTTTTTGCATTTCTTTTCCATGGGATAGTCTTGATCTCTGTCTCCTGTACAGTGTCATGAACCTCTGTCCATAGTTCATCAGGCATTCTATCTATCAGATCTAGGCCCTTAAATCTATTTCTCACTTCCACTGTATAATCATAAGAGATTTGATGTAGGTCATACCTGAATGGTCTAGTGGTTTTCACTACTTTCTTCAATTTAAGCCTGAATTTGGCAATAAGGATTTCATGATCTGAGCCACAGTCAGCTCCTGGTCTTGTTTTTGCTGACTGTGTAGAGCTTCTCCATCTTTGGCTGCAAAGAATATAATCAATCTGATTTTGGTGTTGACCATCTGGTGATGTCCATGTGTAGAGTCTTCTCTTTTGTTGTTGGAAGAAGGTTTGCTATGACCAGTGTGTTCTCTTGGCGAAACTATTAGCATTGCCCTGTTTCATTCCATATTCCAAGGCTAAATTTGCCTGTTATTCCAGGTGTTTCTTGACTTCCTACTTTTGCATTCCAGCCCCTTGTAATGGAAAATACATCTTTTTGAGGTGTTTGTTAGTCCTAAAAGGTCTTGTTTGTCTTCATAGAACCATTCAACTTCAGCTTCTTCAGCGTTCCTGGTTGGGGCATAGACTCGGATTACTGTGATATTGAATAGTTTGCCTTGGAGACGAACAGAGATCATTCTGTCATTTTTGAGATTGCATCCAAGTACTGTATTTCAGACTCTTGTTGACCATGATGGCTACTCCAATTCTTCTAAGGGATTCCTGCCCATGCTAGTAGATATAATGGCCATCTGAGTTAAATTCACCCATTACAGTCCATTTTAGTTCACTGATTCCTAGAATGTCGATGTTCACTCTTGCCATCTCTTCTTTGACCACTTCCAATTTGCCTTGATTCATGGACCTAACATTCCAGGTTCCTATGCAATATTGTTCTTTACAGCATCGGACCTTGCTTCTATCACCAGTCATATGTACAGCTGGATATTGTTTTTGCTTTGACTCCATCCCTTCATTCTTTCTGGAGTTATTTCTCCACTGATCTCCAGTAGCATATTGGGCACCTACTGACCTGAGGAGTTCCTCCTTCAGTGTCCTATCATTTTGCCTTTTCAAACTGTTCATGGGCTTCTCAAGGCAAGAATACTGAACTGTTTGCCATTCCCTACTCCAGTGGACTACAGTCTATCTAATGAGCACAAGTCCCACATTCAGATTCTCCTATGGCAATACCATTTCACTTAGCTTCTACTCGGTTGAAGTGAAGGTTATATGTGAGAATGAACAATGTACTCAGTGTGTATTACTGATAAGCTTCCAGAATCATTCACTTTGCTCCAAATCATCTAAAAATATCACTCATCATGGAAACACAAATTAAATCTACAAAAATTTATCATATGCATCTATTAAATGCTTCTGAATGAAAAAGACTGACAAACAATTTTTAGGATATAGAAGAACTCATTTGCTCAAACACTGCAGGTAGTAATAAAACTACTTTCAAGGACTGTATGGCAATATTTCCTTAACTGAACTATATACTTGCTCCACACTTCAGCAATTCTACTTCTTTGCATGTACATAAGAGAAATGAATATCTATATCTTCCAAAAGAGAGCTATGAGTATAATCATGTATGCCCTGAGTATGTTCGTAACATTTTCATTCACATATCCACAAATTGAAAGCTATCAAGTGCTCAACAATTGTAGAATAAGCACATAAAATGTGCTATATTCATGCCCTATTTTATTATTCTATAATAAAAAGAATAAACTGCAACATGAGTACATTTCAAAGACAGTATGCTGAATGAAGATAATTAGTTGCAAAGGACAACATACCCTATTATCCATTTTAATGCCAAAAAACAAAATCTGTCAACTATCCTGAGTGATAGCAGTGAGAATATTGGGTACTTCCAGGGGTGTTGTCTGAGAAGAATCACAAAGAATCTGTCATGGGCATGAAAAAAGCCTTATGGTTACCAAAGGGGAAAGGGAGGTGAAAAGGTATAAACTAGGAGTATGGGATTAATAGATGCAAAGTACTATATATAACATAGATAAGCAACAAGGACTTACCGTATAACATAGGAACTATTCAGTATCTTGTAATGAAAAGTCATCTCAGAAATTATATATACATATATATTAGAAGAATAACTTTGCTGTATACTTGTAAGGTATAATTTGCAATAGTGTATATCAACTATAGTTCTAATTTTTTAAAAAAGAAACTGTCATATATACCATAAATGTTTTAAATTTTGATCTTTGTCATGATTACATGGTATATTTATATGCAAAAAATAAACAGTGCAGTAAAATCAATACAGTGTTTACTTGAAGCATCTCAAATAAAGAAAATTAAGTGCATGTGCTATAAATAATTTAAATATCAGTTGAGCATAGCTCTGGTCCTATTTGTGATCTTTCAGCCTTAATCATAGGCATTTACAAAGGCTTTACGTGGAGGGTCTCACATAAACTAGCTGTTTCCTACCCTCACCAGCACTCTGGACTCAGTGCATAGCCAATGCACTGCAATCTCAAAGGGAGATACAGTTGAGGTGCTCCCTGGAATGGCTGTTGTTCAGCCACTCAATTGTGTCCAACTCTTTGTGACCCCTTGGATTGCAGCACATCAGACTTTCCTGTCCCTCACCATCTTCTGAAGCTTGCTCAAACTCATATCCATTGAGTCAGTGACACCATCCAACCATCTCATCCTCTGTCATCCACTTTGCCTACTGTCTTCAATCTTTCCTAACATCAGGGTCTTTTCTAATGAGTTGGCTCTTCACATCAGGTGGCCAAAGTACTGGAGCTTCAGCCTCAGTATCAGTCCCTCCAATGAATATTCAGGATTGAATATCCCTGGGATGGGTCCCTGAAATGGAGACGGGCTGAAAGTAAAGATCCAACAAAGAGCCTCTAACAAAGCCAGGGAAACAATTTTATAGCTATTGCTTACTGTTCTGAAGTGATGGGACTAAAATTCACTAGAGATCTCTCACACAGAGTTATGTTCGGTAACTTTATTGACTCTAAGCTGGTCACTGATGCCGAACAACAGCCTGTAGTGAGCTATGGAGACTTATGTTTTTAATGAAAAGGAATGTAAGGTCCTTTGGGATCATTTGCTAAACAGTCTTAAGACCTAGGAACTTGGACCAATTCATCTCCGGAGATGAAAGAAATGATCTTGTTAAAATTAGTAAGAGAGACCAGCACTTTCTGGGGCATGTCACTACAGACCTTCACTATAGTCAGAAGCCTGACCATGCCCACTTTGGCTAAGGAGAAGGGAGAGGAGGCAGATGAGAAAGCAGAAGGCAAAGAGGGTCTGTGGATTTACGATTTCATTAGTCATCTATTTGTTCATGCAAACCAGGTTTCCATCTGCCTTTATTTGCATTTTTTGAGTGGATTCACTATCTGGGGAAAAGATTCCCTGGTCTCACTCTAATCATGTTATTATGAAGAGTGGACAATGGTCACCAACATTCTAATACCATGGATGTTATGCTTCTATCCCAGCTTAAACCCCTTCCTACTGTATCCTCTGCCATGGAATTTACTCTCTGTAGTTTTGCTAAAGCATATAGTTACAGAATGACTGTATAACCACAAAGAAAATAAAGGATTAAAATTACAAAATGCTTTAATTTGTTTGTAAATATTTCAGTGACCTTTATTTTCACTTTGCCTTGCCTTTCTACCTCTTGGCTTTTCCCTGGGCCTATTTAGTACTTTTGGGTCTTCCTGGTTCAGTTCAGTTCAGTTCAGCTCAGTTCAGTCACTCAGTAGCGTCCGACTCTTTGTGACCCCATGAATTGCAGCGTGCCAGGCCTCCCTGTCCATCACCAACTCACGGAGTTTACTCAAACTCATGTCCATAGAGTTAACTGATCACTATTCCAAACATCTAGGGCTAGAAAAAGTCAACTTTTTAAACATTCTCATGAAATAATCAATGGAAAGACCAGGAAGAGCATTATCAAATTTAATGTAGTAATCTAAACTTTTAGTTTAATGTCTCAGACAAATTTAGAGAGAATATTACATTCTTCAAGGTATTAATGTACACAATTTTTATCCTTGTGCATTCAGAGGTATTGACTCACACAGCCATTAGTTCTTTATTATAGCATTGTTGACACTTCAACACTTATTAAATTATCTGATTTTTAACTACATGTTTCCATAGGGGAAGCAATATTCAGTTTGCCTTGTGTTCACATTTTTTTTATTCAATAACAGTTTACACTGTAAAGTTTATTAGTCATATGTGAATCTGGGACTTATGTTCTCCAAACTTGGACATATGTTATTTACCAGGATGGTTTTGAATTTTATTCACTAAATTAAGTTACTAATATTAAAAAATCATAGTATTGCTGCCATATAATTGGTATAAAAATTATAATTATATAATTTTTATTTAATGTCAAAGCTATTGAAACAACTTGTAATATTAGTAACTACAGAAAAAAATAATAAAAATGACACAACGTATCATTTTCAATTGCATGCATAATAAATTTTTAAGTAATTAATCTTTAATTGAAGGATAATTGCTTTACAGAATTTTGTTGTTTTCTGACAAACATCAACATGAATCAGCCATAGGTGTACATATGTCCCTTCTCTCTTGAAACTCCCTCCCATCTCCCTCCACATCCTACCCCTCTTGGTTGAGATAGAGTCCCTGTTTGAGTTCCCTGAGACATACAGCAAATTCCCATTGGCTATCTATTTTACAAAAGGTAATGTAAGTCTCCATATTGCTCTCTCCCTACATCTCATTCTCTCCTCCCCTCTCCCCATGCCCATAAGTCTGTTTTATTAAATTAATAGTAAATTTAATAAAAATATACAATAAACATAATACTTGAATTATCAGAAAAAATGTAATTGGAGTGAACTGGAAAAGCTAATACATTTAAGGAATTATATTATTTTACCCCAAGTATATTATTTCTTTAAAGATTTATATGAAGCCAAATATTATGAAAGCCATTGTACTTGGACATATTTTTATTTTGTGACTACATGCATTCTTAAATTATTTTTATTGAATCTTTGCTGTAAAGGATAAAGTCATTAGTAGTCTTATTTTCTCCTTCATTCTATTTGATATACATACTAATAACATTGTAATATTTTACATATCAGTTCAGTTCAGTTCAGTCACTCAGTCATGTCCAACTCTTTGCAACCCCATGAATTGCAGCACACCAGGCCTCCCTGTCCATCGCCAACTCCTGGAGTTCATTCAAACTCAAGTCTATCTAGTAGGTGATGCCATCCAGCTATCTCATCCTTTGTCATCCCCTTCGCCTCCTGCCCCCAATCCCTCCCAGCATCACAGTCTTTACCAATGAGTCAACTCCCTGCATGAGCTGGCCAAAGTATTGGAGTTTCAGCTTAGCATCAGTCCTTCAAATGATCACCCAGGACTGATCTCCTTTAGAATGGACTGGTTGGATCTCCTTGCTGTCCAAGGGACTCTCAAGAGTCTTCTCCAACACCACAGTTCAAAAGCATCAATTCTTCGGTGCTCAGTTTTCTTCACAGTCCAACCCTCATATCCATATATGACCACTGGAAAAACGATAGCCTTGACTAGACGGACTTTTTTTGGCAAAGTAATGTCTCCGCTTTTTAATATGCTATCTGAGTTGGTCATAACTTTCCTTTCAAGAAGTAAGTGTCTTTTAATTTCATGACTGCAATCACCATCTGTAGTGATTTTGGAGCCCCCCAAAATAAAGTCTGACACTGTTTCCACTGTTTCCCCATCTATTTCCCATGAAGTGATGGGACCAGATGCCATGATCTTAGTTTTCTGAATGTTGAGTTTTAAGCCAACTTTTTATATATATACTACTTTAATCTGCTAAACTTTTTTGCTTTGCAATTTATTCTGTAATATTAAACCTTACATTATAAAATATATGTTCTACATTTGAAAGTATCTGCTTTTATGATGATGATTTTCTTGTTTGGGGCAGTATTTATTTTTATAAACTTCTTAATTGGATGCAGTTAATCATCAATAATATCTGTCCAATAAATAAGAGTTTCACAATTCACAATTGATTTTTATTTGAAAATAACTGCATCTTTTGGCTTATATTCTTCCCTTTGAAATTTGTGATCTTAGCATTGATTTACCTGTTGAAAAGCCTGATGCTAGTATGAAACTATCATAATTGATTTGTCTTTTTCTGCCCTTTAGTCTGAAGTATTCTTCCCAAGTCCTTGAAGATCTATTTAACGAAAATGTATCTGAATGTTACCTAGAAACAAAAGCGGTCCATATACCAAATTAGTCTGTTTAGTCTTGGAGAGGGAAGAATCTTGGTTTCATTATCGTGTTGTTGCTCGGTTGCCAAATCATGTCCGACCCAGTAACCTCATAGACTACAGTATGCTACACTTCCCTGCCCTTCACCATTTCCCTGAGTCTGCTCAAACTCATGTCCATTGGGTTGATGATGCCATCCTACCACTTCATCCTCTGTTGCCCACTTCTCCTCCTATCCTCAATCTTTCCCTGCATCAGAGTCTTTTCCAGTGAGTCAGCTCTTCACATCAGGTGGCCAAAATATTGAGTATTTAGCTTCAGCGTCAGTCATTCCAGTAAATATTCAGGGTTGATTTCACTTAGGATTGACTGGTTTGATCTCCTTGTTGTCCACAGGACTCTCAAGAGTCTTCTCCAGTACAATTTGAAAAATATCAGTTCTTCAGTGCTCAGCCTTCTTTACAGTCCAATTCTCACATCTGTACATGACTACTGGAAAAAAACGTAGCTTTTACTATATGGAGTCTCTTTTACTGGGTTTTAAGCTTCATGAATATAGGGATTATGCCTGTTTTGTTTATTTTTATTTCTCAAAAGTCTTTAAAAATGATCCATATAGAGTATTGATAAAGAAAAAATAATGATTCATACTTGCCTGTATGACATGCACTCCTTACCTAAATCTACCCTGAAAAAAAAATTGTCTTTTCCCAGTCAAATTGTTATTTCATTATTTGCATCATTTGCTCAATAGCATTTAAAGACTAAATAAACATTTACTTTAAATTCTGGGAAGTAACTGTCATAAGATCTTTTTCCATGGTTCCAAAATAAGGCATCATTCGTAAAAGACATTATTACACTTTCAGTGCTTAAAATACAATGATAAATTCTTTAATATTAGAATAAATTCTGTGTATATAAGAGAAGCAAATGAACTACTCAAAGAAAACAATGTATTGCTCTTTATAATATATAATTAGTTTAAATGTTATTTATCTGGCCTCTAATAATTAACAAATGGTTTATTACAATCAACAAGCAAAACTCAACAGTATAAAATGATTGTTCACTAAATATTTAAACACTGATTAACAATATATTCAACTTATTTTCTAAAAATCAAAACAAAATTAAAAAGTTCATAATTCAGGTTACATCGAATACTTTAGATATTATATAAACTCAGACAGAAAGCATTGATGTATTATGGTAACTATAAAACAAATGATCACACTTGCATAAAAACTGAGTTTCAAAATTTAGCTATACTGAATTTAAACTAAGATTTTTTATTTCTGGATTTCCTACTGTTTCACTTGTCCTGGATTGACACCACAGAATTTTAGTAATTTGTTCTGATACTTTTTCAATAGTTTCTCCTGCTATGATAATCCATGTGGTATAAAGAAGGAAAATGATTCCCTATCAAACTGGGGAAATCTACAAGAGATGTATGGTGACACTGTTTTTCTTAATTGAAGTACTGTTGATTTACTGATTATGTTGATTTCAGGTGTACAGCATAGTGATTCAATTATTTTTGCAGATTATATTCATTATAGGTTATTATAATGTAATTGATATAATTCCCTGAACTATGCAGTAAATCCTTGTGGCTTACCTATTTTGCATATGGTAAAATGTCCCTCTACTCTTTCCTCTCTCCTTTGGTAACCAGGTAACCATGAATTTGTTTCTGTATCTAAGTTGGTTTTGTTTTGCATATACACTTGTTTGCATTATTTTTTAAATTTCACACATAAGTAATATTATATAGCATTTGTCTTTCTCTTTCCATCTTATTTCACTAAGCAAAACGTTCTCTAGGCCTGTCTACCTTACTGCAAATGGCAGTATTTCATTTGATTTTATGGCTGAGTAATATTTCAGTGTGTGTGTGTGCGTGTGTGTTTATGTATACCACGTCTTAATCCAATCATCTGTTGGGCACTCAGGTTGCTCCTATGCCTTGACTATTGTAAATAGTGCACCTATGAACATTGGGGCGCATGTACCTTTTTGAATACGTGTTTTCATTTTTTTTCCTTATATATATTCAGGAATGGAATTTCCGGATCATATGGTAGTTCTAGTTTTAGTTTCTTAAGGAAACCTCAAACTGATTTTTACTGTTCCAGTACCAATTTATATTCTCAAAATCTGTGTAGGATATTTTCATTTTTTCCATATCCTCTTGAACATTTATTTGCAGACTTTTTGATGATAGTCATTCATTGATTATTGAATTGAACCTCATATCTATTTGTGTAGTTGAGGAAAATTCAAACCTTAGCCAGTGACTGTTCAACTGTGCCTTCTTTTTTATAAGAATAATTAATTTTCTTTTGCTATGAAATAAAGTTTTAATACCTTCTCTATCATAGCATTTTAATTTGATTAAATTCAACCTAATTTTCTTAGGAATAGTGCTATATTCATTTTTCTTTTATTTCATATGGTGAACAACATTTAACAAAGTTTCTGGGATTATTGTGTAACGATTTAGAACATTGATATAATTAAAAACTGACAATAAATCCTATTAGCATTTCAAAATTAGGTAGCATCACCTAGACTTTTTATCTTTCAGGAAATGAAAGATTGAATCTACTCATTTAGCTGTTAGAAATGTATAGATAATTTATTATCTTAAAGCATGCTGTTGGGCACTCTGTGTATACATAAAATACATTGAGATTTAAAATATGTGTCTTCATCTTGTCCTTCCTCCCTTAAAACTTGGCCATAATAGTTTATACACCAATGATGATCTAAACAAAATTAAATTTATTTATCTCTTTTAGCATTTACCTCCTCATATCTAAATAGCATACTATGTTGCTTCTTGATTTTTTAGGAAAAGTATTTAGCACTTTAATATGGTTAAAGTTAATGGCAATTATGCCAAAGCCATGAAGCATACTATAAGTAAAATTTTCTCCATTAATTGCCTCACCTATTTGCTTGCTTGGGTTCTATGTGTTTATTGTTATTCCAATCTGAACTCTTAATCAGTTGTGATTGATCTTCTCAACATGAGTAATCATATCAAACAATCCATAGACTTCCTAAGTAAAGTGCTTTGAACAGTGTCTGAAATGCAATAAAAATAAAGCATTTTTTATATAATAGAATATTTTCATCCATTAAAAAGTGCTGAAGTATTAATACATGCTGTGGATAATCTTGAGGACATGCTAGGTGAAAGAAGCCAGACTTAAAAGGCATATTTATATGATACTATTTATATGAAATAACCAGAAGAGGTCAATCCATGGAAACAGAGAGTAGACTAGTAGTTTCCATGGTGGGGAAGGGTGGCAGGAATGGGGAATGTTTCCTGTTGGCTACAAAGTTTCTTTGTGCAGTGATTAAAAAAACAAAAAGTTAATGGTAGTGATAGTTGTTAACTGTGTAAGTACACTAAGACCATGGAATTTTGCTCTCTAAAAGGATAGATTAAGATATATTAATTATGTCCCAGTTATAAAAAGAAGGAAAGTCATCATGGGCATGGACGCTTGGGAAAGGCTAATGATAGAGAAAAGCATAACAAAGAAGGCAGCTGGCTTTCTTCCACCTAAAGTAAAAGAAAATATTCCAGGAAATGCTTATGACTTTTTAACATATGATCAAGTTTTATTTGGGGAAGGACAACATAAAGAAAGATATTTGAATTCTCAATGTTTTTCTGCTTTTTCAGTTCTACAGTCAGCACTGACTACTTATTATGGGTCTGACATTGTCTTATACTCTGAGACTTCCAACAGGGAATTCAATTCCATCTTCAATGAGTTTATGCCTAATTGCTTTTTGTTTTTCTTTACAAGTAGTCAGTGAATCTATCTAGAGACTTCTGGTCGTAGAGAACTCTATTACATTGTCTTATGGGGGAGCAGGCTAACAGTTTGAGAAGCTCTACTAAGAATTGTTTTTGTATATTGAATTACATTAGCTCTTATCTCCTAACTGCAAGCCTCAGCTCTCTTTGTGAACACATATGTTGATTCTTCTCATACAAAAATATAAAATCTGAAGATATTTTAAATTTACTTGCCATAATCATATAAATTTAAAATTTCCAAATTATTCTCATTCATATGGATTGATTTTGCTCTGTAAGCACAGTGAAATAAACCAGACAATCTAATCACATATCACTATTAAGCTGACCAGCATAGAGTGAGATAAATCTCTTTGTGTACATTAACATAAAATTAGGGGAAAAATCATCCTTAGAATGGGGAGGTAGGGAAAGGGAGGGGATCAGAGGGAAAGAGAGAGAGAAAATGAAGTTGTTAAATTAGAAAATCAGAAACTATTTCTATAATTTATCATAGTAATTCTTTCATCCCCTGGAGTAGGAAATGGCAACTCACTCCAGTATTCTTGCCTGGAAAATTCTATGGATAGAGGAGCCTGATGGGCTACAGTCCATGAGGTTGCAAAGAGTTGGACATGACTGAACAACTGAGCAAACACCTGCCCAGCCCCCCCCCCACACACACACACAACTCCTTAATCAATTATAAGATACCATCATCTCAGACACCACAAAGAAAATTTTGTATCAATGAAATTACAGCATATTTCAATTTTAAATATGTCAAAATGTACAAATAAGATTTGATAAAATGAGGTCTTTCACATTTTTTAAATATAATAAACATCAGCATTTTCATCTTTCTCCCTTTGAGGTACTTGCTTGATTTGTGTGCTGATTCTATTTTCTGAATAATCTTACACTGTCACTGAAATAGAATATTCACTGAGGACACAGTAGCAAAAGGAGGAAATGATTACTTCTATCTGAGGTAGGCAGATAGATTTAAAAAAAAGTTTAAAAAATAGAAAAATATTAACTTGAGAGATTATAATAGAAAGTCTTTCCAAGGCTGAGGGAACTTTCACAAAGTCAGGGAGACTTGAACAGATTGGTGCACTCAGAAGAACTTAGATCATTTAGTATTCCTGAAGCATAAACTCAAAGTGGAATAGTGAGAACGAAAAAGAGATTATCTAATAGCAGATTGAATGGTGAAATCTCTAAACAAATGACTGGAAAGACAAAGCTTGAGAGTTCAGTAGTCTTATAATATTTATTTCTAAAAGATTGAGAGTGAAAAATAAAGCATCTAATAAATATCATTTTTTTTTTGTATAACTCCCTGAACATGTGAAGGTAATATAAAAACAGAGTTTCCCAATAAATAGCCAGAAAAATTATCTTTTTTGAATTGACAGTTGTGGCAAACACTAATGACTAACCAATTAAAAGTAATCATAGTGTCTCATTGAAGTTGTTTTCTGCTCCTTATTCCTGTAGGAAATCTAATTCAAACGAATGTCTGCATTACTGTGGAAATTTTATAATGAATTCATAATATAAGCAAGAAATTTTCAGTGCCTACATAGATGGTACATTTGAAGATTAGGGTCATCAATTAGTCCCATCACTTTATTGATGTGATATTATGTTCTATTTGTGTTGTTAGTCAAAAATGTTATTTTTATATTTCATACAACTGAGAACTTTATAATAGCTCATCAATAAATAGCTCATCAGTTTTCTAAACACAAGGAAACTTTGATTTAAATTCAAGAATCCTCACTATTAAGGCTATATTCTAAAGCAGTAACATAGTATAAATAAATACTGTAAGTGGAAGGGGAAAAAAATCACGAAGTAAACCAAAGTCTTGACAGGAAGCAGTTAAGTAACTGTGACTCTTGAGCAAATCATGAGACCTAGAGATAACTGAGACACAATCTACCAGTCACATTCCCTCCATGACACTGGAACTTCAATGAAGTGACTAGAGGAGGTTATAAGGTTACTTTTTTACTGAAATTTGGGTACTGCTTCAGATATGCAGATGACACCACCCTTATGGCAGAAAGTGAAGAGGAACTAAAAGGCTTCTTGATGAAAGTGAAAGAGGAGAGTGAAAAAGTTGGCTTAAAGCTCAACATTCAGAAAATTAAGATCATGGCATCTGGTCCCATCACTTCATGGGAAATAGATGAGGAAACAGTGGAAACAGTGGCTGACTTTATTTTTTGGGTCTCCAAAATCACTGCAGATGGTGATTGCAGCCATGAAATTAAAAGGTGCTTACTCCTTGGAAGGAAAATTATGACCAACAGAGATAGCATATTCAAAAGCAGAGACATTATTTTGCCAACAAAGGTCCATCTAGTCAAGGCTATGGTTTTTCCAATAGTCATGTATGGATGTGAGAGTTGGACTGTGAAGAAGGCTGAGTGCTGAAGAACTGATGCTTTTGAACTATGGTGTTGGAGAAGACACTTGAGAGTCCCTTGGACTGCAAGGAGATCCAACCAGTCCATTCTGAAGATCAGTCCTTGGTGTTCATTGGAAGGACTGATGCTAAAGCTGAAATTCCAATACTTTGGCCACCTTATGTGAAGAGTTGACTCATTGGAAAAGACTCTGATGCTGGGAGAGATTAGGGCAGGAGGCGAAGGGGACGACAGAGAATGAGACGGCTGGATGGCATCACCGACTCGATGGACATGAGTTTGAGTGAACTCCGGAAGTTGGTGATGGACAAGGAGGCCTGGAGTGCTGCAATTCATTGGGTTGCAAAGAGTCGGAGACGACTGAGTGACTTAAATGAACTGAATTAGGAATACCTGAAGAATAATTCATTGCTCTGGAATTAGTAACAAGAATAAAGCATTCAGCTTCCTGATCCTGAAGGATCAATGAAAGGTATCAGTTGTTCCAATCTGCAGAGAATGGTGAATAGCCCAACACAGCCAACAAATAACATCATGCATTTAAAGAATCCAGGGAAATAGATATGCAAAGTTCATACTCCTCCAGCACTCAGATCTCTTTCCAATGACATCTTGCTGTTGTGTACACAACCAAATGGTAAGATCTAGAGAAGTCACTGAGGTAGTATATATACATCAGCTTCCTAGAGTACATAGCAGTGTGTGGAAGATTAGAGAATGTCTTTAGATGGACAAACCAAGGATATCTAACTGAGTGAACCCCTTTCCTTCATCCTCCAATGAGCATCTGCTCCTGTCTTTTATCCAGGTGAAAAATCTGCACTCTCAACACTGGTAGCTTTGTTACTTTCTTCTCAAGTCCAAATAGCATAATGCTTAAAGTACAAGGACCAGAAAAATGGTTGGGGGGATATCACAACAATTTAAGCAAACCTCAGATTAGTTATGACAAGAAACAAGATTGTTGTCAGAGCTCTAGGCAAATCAGTGAGGACAGAGGTAAGATAAGCTTCATTTTATTGTATTGTGTGGAGTGAGATAGGAATTTCCATTTGGTTCCTATGTAGAAGACACTGTTGAGGTTTTACCAGTTATGCTGCAGTCTATGGAGTTGCAAAGAGTTGGACACGACTGAACAACAACATAAGTCTATTCACACTATACATTCTGGAAATGAAACAAAAACATGAAATGAATCTGTAGCCCCATTGGACCCACTGCAAGAATTAAACCACGATTCCTTTAGTCATCAACAATCTCCATTCTATGTAGGTCTGGTAAATTGAAAATGTCTGAATATTAGTGTCAATTAAGAAGCAGTACCATAAACTCTCAAAATGTTTGGATACTTTTATTTACATTTTTTCTTTTCTTGAGTATCTGTTATCCTGTTAAATGGCTGAAATTTTGGTAAAAATTTTAGGGGAAGATTCACGTTGGATCCATATGTCATTTTCTTAAGACCTTTCTCAAAATACTCAGATTTCTCTCTCAACTAAGGACCGGTGAGTCTAGGAACTGGCACAGGTTTTGCACCTGAGTTAGCTTTTTGTCCTGTAGTCAAATAACTTTCCTATTAAATATGTCATGCATCCCCTTTGTAGGTTGTCAGTTAATATTATCCTTGGGGATTCTGTGCTTTGTTAACCATCACTACAGATCTCTGCACACATACATTTTTAATTATTTTTATAATTATTATTGTCTTGAGATTTATTGAGATATTTGCATCCACCTTGTCTCTCAATATCAAGCATCACTTGAGCACTCTTGGATCCCCGTGTTTCCACTGAGACTTAGGGAACCTAAGACTATTACAGGATCCTTTGTCATAATCTTAAGCAAAGAGTTGATGGCCACACCATCAACTAAAAATGGTGATGCCCTTCTTATCAAGGCCTTCCTTAATGCCCAATAAATGAATAATCTTAAGACTGTTAGAGAGCTCACGTTTAAAGACCGTCTGAGTAAATAACTTCTAATTATTTCAATATTAATAATACTTGCACTAATCCATAAGTAATTAATATTGCTTCTAGTATTACAATCCAAATGAAACTTCTGGCTCCTTGCTATACCTATCATCAAGACATTGCTGATATTTCAACCACATTGCTAATTGCTACAGCTCCCTGTGTATATGAGGGGGGCTTCCCTTGTAGCTCAGTTGGTAAAGAATCAGCCTGCAATGAGGACAGCCAGGTTCAATTCCCAGGTCAGTAAGATCCCTTGAAAAAGGAAATGGCAACCCACACTCCAGTATTCTCGTCTGAAAAATCCCATGGACAGAGGAGCCTGGAAAGCTACAGTCCATGTGGTCCCAAGAGTTGGACACAACTTAGTGACAAAACCACCACCCTGTTGTACATAGACTTCAAGGAGTCAAAGTAGCTGCTAACTATTAATATCCTTCTCAGGTGCTGGATCCAATCATATCGTACATTTCAAGTAAGGGCACTTTGTAAATAACATGTCTTTTTTCTTTTAGATGTCGTCTTCCTTTGTCTAACATTCCCATACTTGTTTGCTAGATTCTGTCAGTTAAAGCTTGTGAAATTCTGTAACATTTTTGTGCATAGCCTAGCTTGATCTGGAGTCAACTTTGTTCTCATTTGATATACTGCAACCACTCCTGTGGCACTGAAACTAATGAAGGGCAATTAGCATGACTCTGCAGGGTAAACGTCCACAAGTCCATAAATCTATTCCTTCAGAAAAGGGTTAGAAGTTGAACCTCCACTAGCAAGGGAAATCTAGAAGTATGTAGGGAAAAAGAGTCTGAATTTCTCAGTTGTGTCTTTTTCTTCTAATATTCTTATCCCATATCTCAGAGACCTGTTCATTTCCCATCAGTACACTTCTTTGAGTATTTTATTGGCACTTCATTTTTGCAATTCTTAGAGCAGGTTCTCTTTGTTGATCTCAGACATATTTCTTCAGCTTCAACTCTGTAGCTGAAGAAAATAAGGAATTCTTTAAATCTGTAGCTGAGAATTTCTAAGCTTCCATTTGTTACCTGAGTTAGATATTCACAGCCTTTATTTTGTTCTTTTACTTGAATATGTACTCTAGAGATCTTAGGGGTTGCCAAGTAAAATAAAAATTTTTATTCTTCTTATTGTCAGCAAAAGGATGAAATTTCAAAGATTCTCTCTCTCCCAAGCTGAGTCTTAATTACATTTCTTCCCATGCTAGTACCTGTAGCATTTTGAGACTCTTGATGCCACTACGTCCCACAACTTACCAGTGTCCAATTTCCCCTGGAAACCATTTTCAATATGTGTGCAATTCAATCTCGGAATCCTATTTCTAAGGTTTGTTTCCTGGAGCCATTTTATGTACCAATTACTATTTCAGTTAAGGCTCACCAGGAAAAAGATAGAACATTAAAACTGGTTCTTTGTGGAATATTTAATAAAGCAAATCTTTTTACAAAAGTGTGTGCATAGTTTAGGAAATAAAAATAAGGTACAGGGGGCCTAACACAGAAACTGTGAGCCTGTGGTAAGTTCAAAAATTTTTAATTTTTACTTTTTCAATTATGAAAATATGATAACACATTTATATGAGACTTGGAAAATACAGAACAATGTTACATATAGTTCTATTGTATATGACAATTATTTTAAGTAGATAAATTAAGATTTTTAGTTGAAGCTTCAATACCAAACTCTCAAAAATAAATAGAATGAATATACAGAGAAGTAGAAGGATATAGTAGACCTGAAAGGCACAGTGAACCAATTCAACATAATTAAGACTTATTAATGTTCACACAACAGTATAACACAAATTTGACTCAAGTTCCCATAGACTGTAAACTAGGAGACACTGGAACATATCTAGGGACATAAAACAAGGTGCAAAAATTTCATGGTCTAAAGGTATTGAAATCATGCAGTGTCTGTTCTCTTATCACTGTGGAACTATGTTGGAAATTAATATCAAAATAAATTTGAAAATATCCCACATGTTTTCAAGTGCAGTGTGACATCTATCAAGAAAGATCTTTGATTCAGCCATTGAAAACATCAATAAAGTTATACTGAAAAAAACAGAAGGTGGTTGCAAAGAAGAACGTATTTAAATAAGAAATTAGTAGCAAAATGAACAATTATGGTTCACATAGTTTTAATAACTTTTTCCAAAAAAGTAGAAAACAAAAGCACCCTAATTTTTAGGTGTGCTGTTTTCATCATGCGAATAATAATCTCATGACTTAAACTGTCAGTATTACCTCAGTGAAGACAGAATGGAAAGTGATGCCCACAACTGGATCTAATGAGCTGGTCAGAGCCATCTATAGCTCTGGCACAACTACAACACTGCCTGAGGTGAGCAACAGCAGTAGGGCATTACCACCATTAGACCAGCAAAGATAAGGGGTGAAATCAGAGATGGAGTTTGCATGGAGAAGGATATCAGAGTTGAATGCTGCAATCTTGTCATTGAATCTTGCAGAATGGAGTGCTCATAGGAATAAGTAACCTGATAATTCCTCCTTCGATCTGTAACTCCCGTGTTAATGTCACACATTTACTGAACCTAACTCTAAACCCTAGGTCAATGTAGCTCAAGATGTAGTGTACAGGGGGCACTCTTCCAGGCACAGCAAATAGAAAAAAATGGACAGTCAATATGGAAAGTCAAAGAGAAGATTTTTTGTTCAGTTGCTCAGTTATGTCCAACTTTTTGGGACCCCATGAATCTCATCATGCCAGGCTTCCCTGTCCTTCACAATCTGCCAGTGCTTGTTCAGTGATGCCATCCAACCATTTCTTCATCTGTCATCCCCTTCTCCTGCCTTCAATCTTCTTTAGCATCCGGGTCTTTTCTAATGAGTCAGCTCTTTGGATCAGGTGGCCAAAGTATTGGAATTTCAGCTTAAGCATCAGCCATTCCAATGAGTATTCAGCATTGATTTCCTTTAAGAAGGACTGGCTGGATCTCCTTGCAGTTCAAGGACACTCAAGAAAGAGTCTTCTCCAACACCAAAGTTCAAACGCATCGGTTCTTCAGCGTTTGGTTTTCTATATGGTCCAAACCTCACATCCATACATGACTACTGGAAAAGCCATAGCCTTGACTAGATGGACCTTTGTTGGCAAAATAATGTCCCTGCTTATAAAATGCTGTCTAGGTTGGTCATTCTTCCAAGGAGTAAGCGTCTTTTAATTTCATGGCTGCAGTCACCATCCATAGTGATTTTGGAGCCCAAGAAAATAAAGCCTGTCACTATTTCCATCGTTTCCCCATCTATTTGCCATGAAGTGATGGGACTGGGTGCCATGATATTTGTTTTTTGAATACTGAGTTTTAGGTCAGCCTTTTCACTCTGTTCTTTCATTTTCATCAAAAGGCTCTTTAGTTCCTCTTTGACTTCTGTAATAAGGGTGGTGACATCTGCATATCTGAGTTTATTAATATTTCTCCCTGCAATCTTGATTCCAGCTTGTGCTTCATCCAGCCCAGCCTTTCACATGATGCACTTTGCATTAAGTTAAATAAACAGGGTGACTATATACAGCCTTGATGTACTCCTTGCCCAACTTGGAGCCAGTCCATTGTTCCATATCCAGTTCTAACTATTGCTTCTTGACCTGCATACAGATTTCTCATGAGGGAGGTAAGGTCGTTCCCATCTGTTTAAGAATTTTCCACAGTTTGCTGTGATCCACTCAATTAAGGCTTTAGTGTATGTAGTCAATGAAGCAGAAATAGATGTTTTTTTGAATTCTCTTGCTTTTTCTATGATCCAGTGGATGTTGGCAACTTGATCTCTGGTTCCTCTGCCTTTTCTAAATCCAGCTTGTTCATCTGGAAGTTCTCAGTTTCTGTACTGTTGAAGGCTAGTATGGGAAATTTTGAGCAGAGAGTTCAATTGTGCAGTAGTTTTGAACATTCCTTAAGCTATCCAATACTTATTAGTTTATTTGTTTGGTCTTACCTACTTCAGAGTTGATTGTGGATACCAAATGCAATTTTTCTACAGCTTTTAAGAATGTGTTATTCAATGCAGTTATCTAAACTGGAGTTGGCTAAAATAATAACTTACCCTATTTTTTTTTTATTACCCAAAACAAGTAAAGGTGTTACCAGTTGTGACTGAAGTTTCAGATAATCATCTGGTACACAATTTTGAATGTTTGTGTACATATAGTATTTTTTTTTCTGAACAGGAAGAAATAATACAAAAATATGATTGTTCATAAGAATTTTACAACACATGCATTTGGTGATATTGCTCTCCATTGTGTTGACTTTTCATTGTCATGGAAATAAAGGCAAAATTACTTTATGTAAGTCTCTTAACTATATATGTATATTCTTATATATGGCCCATATTTTCCTGTCAAAAAGTTATAGTTACATCCCAAATCATGTAAATATGTGTATTTTTTCTCCAGTTCTTTCATTGGTCTTTTTCTCATCTCTCTAGATTACACTGAAATCCAAACCACACCTTGATGGGTTTTTCTTTTTTTCCTGCTTTTTTTTGGTTTGTTTGTTTATTGAGGTATAGTTGACAAATCTGTAAGACATTAAAAGTGTGTAACATGATAATTTGATATATGTATATATTGTGAAATTATTTTATTTGAGTTAATTAGCACATTTATCATCTCACATATTTAGCTATTTTCTTTTCATTGTGAGAACTCTTACTGTTTTTCTCTTAGCAAATTTCAGTTATAAAATACGAGTTTTATCAACTAATTACCATGTTATGTATTAGATCCTCTGATCTTATTCATCTTATAACTGGAAGTTTGTACCCTTCTGCTGGCTTCTTCCTATATCTCCTTCTTAGTCCTTAGCAACAACCACTTCTCTACTCTGTTTCTATTAGAATGATGTGACTTTTTTTTTTTTTAAGATTCCACATTACCATGTAGTATTTATCTATCTTTGTCTGGATTATTTCATTTAGCAAATCCCTCTTCAATTATATCCGTGTTGTTGGGGAAAAAAACAAAAAAAACAAAAACAAAAACAAACAAACCAGAATGCCCTTCTTTTTTAAGACTATATAATATTCCCTTACATAATATGTATTGGAGAAGGCAATGGCACACCACTCCAGTACACTTGCCTGGAAAATCCCATGGACAAAGGAGCCTGGTGGGCTGCAGTCCGTGGGGTCGCTAAGAGTCGGACACGACTGAGTGACTTCACTTTCACTTTTCACTTTCATGCATTGGAGAAGGAAATGGCAACCCACTCCAGTATTCTTGCCTGGAGAATCCCAGGGATGGGGGAGCCTGGTGGGCTGCTGTCTATGGGGTCGCACAGAGTCGGACACGACTGAGGCGACTTAGCAGCAGCAGCAGCATAATATGTATATGTCATATATTTTTTATCTTCTAATCCATCAACTGATACTTTGGTTGTTTTGCTATCTTGGCTATTGTAAATAATGCTGCAGTGGACATGAGAGTATAGGTACTTCTTTGAAATAATGATTTTCTTAATTTGGACATAATCCCAGAAGTGGGGTTGTTATATCACGTTGTAGTTTGTTTCTAATTTCTTGAAAAACCTCCTTATTGTTTTCTACAGAGGCTGTACCAGTTTATATTTCCACTATAGTGTACAAGAATTCCCTTTTCTCCATATTTGTTATCTTTCTTCATTTTCGTAATAGAAATTCTGACAAGTGTGAGGTGATATATCATTGTGATTTTGATTTGCATTTCCCTGATGATTAGTGATATTGATCATGTTTTCCTGTTGGCCATTTGTATTTAATGTGTCTTTGGAAAAATGCCTATTCAAGTCCACTGTGCATTTTTTAATTCAGTTATCTGGGATTTGATGCAACAAAATTAGTTGTAAGTACAAAACATTAGTATCTCAAATGACACATTAGTTATCAAACTGTGGGGTCTCCACTTTTAGACAGTAAGAAAATGCAGCCCAAACCATTTACAATGTAAAATGTGTTCAATCATATTTATAGGGTACAGATTCTTAAAGAATTTGTAATCTATAAGTCCCAATTACATGTTCAATAAGGTGACCCTGACAGATTATGTTGTCATAGTTTATTTATATTGTATCTCTTGCTTTATCTGATAATCACTAGTCTTTCATATAAAATTTCATCTTAAGGACCTAGTGTGGTACTTTAGCCTCTTTTTAATCTACCTAATTTCTGGCTTATCTGTAATATACAGTAATGACTTCACATAAAACTTGTGGTGTTCCATTATTATTTGCAAACCCTGTCAACATGCATGAATTCTTGCTGGTATGGATGTTCCTTCTCTAAAAAGTATGATGACCTCTGTGGACTTGGTTTTTTCATCAATTGTAACCCTTTCACACACTTCTGCCCTCTATTTCCACAACCTTGTCATTCCAAATTGCTTTGTACCCAAAACCATAAACTTACTCTTGCTTTTCTCTAGTAACAATTTCCTGCATTTTTAGATTTCTTGCTCAATTACTGTTGACACAGTATTATGAGCCTCATGTCATTTTGACACTTTTAACGTATCACTTCTCTTTCCACTATTATTTTTATCTCTAAACAGCTTAGATTTCAGATATCTTTATCCAAAACAAACTTTGTCTACATGATGGACACTTTTGATTATCTTATTTTCCTTGGTCTTAAAATAAGGTGACAATATTGTAACCTTGTTAATTTAATGATAAAGAATCTGGCTGGCAATACAGAAGATGCAGGAAATACGAGTTTGATCCCTGGGTTGGGAAGACCCCCTAGAGGAGAAAATGGCAATCCACTCTAGTATTCTTGCCTAGAAAATTCCAGAAACACAAGAGCCTGGCAGGCTATGGTCCATGGAGTTGCAAAGAGTCAGACAACACGGAGCAACTGAGCACACACACAGAAACATGTCTTCCTACTTGAATTCTATAACTGAGCTACAGATGAAGAAGATCAAGCTACCGATAGTTCTAATTCAAAATAAACTTACAATAATCACATTCTATAAACCATCTTTTCATAGTTGTAAGGAGGGCATCTTTTTAATATAAATATTATGTATGTGCGTTTGAACTGTGGTGTTGGAAATGACTCTTTGAGAGTCCCTGAGACTGCAAGGAGACCCAACCAGTCAATGCTAGAGGAAATTAGTCCTGAATATTCATTGCAAGGACTGATGCTGAAGTTGAAACTCCAACACTTTAGCCACCTGATGCAAAGAACTGACTCATTGTAAAATACCCTAATGCTGGGAAGGATTAAAGGTGGGAGGAGAAAGGAAAAACAGAGGATGAGATGGTTGCATGGCATCTTCAACTCAATGGACCTGAGTTTGAGTAAGCTCTGGGAGTTGGTGATGGACAGGGAAGCCTGGCATGCTGCAGTCCATGGAATTGCAAAGAGTTAGACACAACTGAGGGATTGAACTGCATTGACTGATATATATTTGAGGCAGTATTGCATTCTCATTGACTTACCTGGTGACTCAGATGGTAAACAATCTGCCTGCAATGGAGGGGATGGAGAAAGGAATAGCTACCCACTTCAATATCCTTGCCTGGAAAATTCCAAGGACAGAGGAGCCTGGTGGGCTACAGTCCATGGGTCACAAAGAGTCAGACCTGACTGAGTAACTAATATTTTTCACTTCTATTCTTGTGTCTTCATATATCAGGGGATCCCTTAATCTCTTAAGTTTAGTTCAGTCGCTCAGTTGTGTCCGACTCTTTGCAACTCCATGAATTGCAGCATGCCAGGCCTCACAGTTCATCACCAACTCCTGGAGTTCACTCAAACTCATGGCAACTGAGCCGGTGATGCCATCCAGGCATCTCATCCTCTGTCTTCCCCTTCAAAACTAATATCATGGCATCTGGTCCCATCACTTCATGGCAAATAGATGGGGAAACAGTGGAAACAGCATCAGATTTTATTTTGGGGGGCTCCAAAATCACTACAGATGGTGATTGCAGCCATGAAATTAAAAGATGCTTACACCTTGGAAGGAAAGTTATGACCAGCCTAGATAGCATATTGAAAAGCAGTGACATTACTTTTCCAGCAAAGGTCCATCTAGTCAAGGCTATGGTTTTTCCAGTAGTCATGTATGGATGTGAGAGTTGGACTGTGAAGAAAGCTGAGCGCTGAAGAATTGATGCTTTTGAACTGTGGTGTTGGACAAGACTCTTGAGAGTCCCTTGGACTGCAAGGAGATCCAACCAGTCCATTCTAAAGGAGATCAGTTCTGGGATTTCTTTGGAAGGAATGATGCTAAAGCTGAAACTCCAGTACTTTGGCCACCTCATGCGAAGAACATTACTTAATCTCTTATGTGAAGTCAATATCTCCCTTGTCCCTTTCACTTAAGAGCTTATTTATGAAAAGTTAATCCAAACATTCTTTGGAAGGAATAATGCTAAAGCTAAAATTCCAGTACTTTGATCACCTCATGCAAAGAGCTGCCTCGTTGGAAAAGACTCTGATGCTGGGAGGGATTGGGGGCAGGAGGAAAAGGGGACGACAGAGGATGAGATGGCTGGATGGCATCACCGACTCGGTGGATGTGAGTTTGAGTGAACTCCTGGAGTTGGTGATGGACAGGGAGGCCTGGCGTGCTATAATTCATGGGGTCGCAAAGAGTCAGACACAACTGAGTGACTGAACTGAACTGAACTGAATCCAAACCAAAGAATGAAAATTTGGAGTCAAGTGAAGAAACCAGTACCACTTTCAGTGGGCATCCTTCTTAAAGATCACACTTTGTTTGGTATTTTTTACCATCACCTTCTATGGATCATGTACATCCTCTGTCCTGCTTTCTTCTCTCAGGAAAATCTTAGTTTTCTTAGTTGGAGTCCATAATATGCATAGAATACAAAGTCACTCTTTTATGTTTTCTTTATCCAGTTTATTCACCAATTCCTCAGTGACTTGTTGTTCAGTCACTAAGTCATGCCTAACTCTGTGACCCTATGGACTACAACATACCAGGCTCATCTGTCCTTCACTATCTCTCAGAGTTTGCTTATGTTAATGTCTATTTTATTGGTGACAATATCTAACCATCTCATCCTCTGCTATCCCTCCTCCTTTTGCCTTCCATCTTTCCCGGCATCAGGGTCTTTTCCAATGAGTTGGCTCTTCATATCAAGGGGCCAAAGTATAGGAACTTCAGCTTCAGGATCAATCCTTCCAATGAATATTCAGGGTTGATTTCCTTTCGGATTGACTGGTTTGATCTCCTTGCTATCCAAGAGACTCTCAGGAGTCTTCTCCAGCACCACAATTTGAAAGGTAAATTCTTCTATGCTTAGCCTTCTTTCTGATCCAATTTTCACATAACCACTGGAAAAACCATATCTTTAGTATACGGATCTTTGTTGGCATAGTGATGTCTGTTTTTTAATATGCTGTCTGGGTTTGGATAGCTTTTCTTCCAAGGAGTAAGCATCTTTTAATTTCATGGCTTCATTAACCACGAAATTGCTAATTATCCATTAAACTATAAAACTGGAATCAAGACATACATGTGTGAGTAAGACACATTGTACTCCTTCAAGAAACCTGAACTCCAGTTTTTGTTTGGTCTGATAATTTCACATACACTGTGACTATGAAACTTAATCTTTTGCTGAGTGATTATGGAAATAATTTGGGTTTTCATCTGCCTCCCAAGTTCCTTTACAACATCCCCAGCTCTCCCTAAATCTCAACATTCAAAACACGAAGATCATGGGAATGGCCACACTTCATGGAAGATAGAGGGGGAGGAAGTGGAAACAGTGACAGGTTTTGTTTTCTTGGGCTCCAAAATCACTACATACAGTGACTGCAGCCAAGAAACTTAGCATGTTGAAAAGCAGAGACATCACTTTACTAAGAAAGATCCATATAGTCAAAGCTATGGTTTTTTCCAGTAGTTATGTATGAATGTGAGAGTTGAACAATAAGGAAGGCTTAGTGCTGAATAATTGATGCTTTGGAACTACGGTACTAGAGAAGTCTCTTGAGAATCCCTTGAGCATCAAGGAGATCAAACTAGTCCTGAGTCATAAGAGGGTCTTTCATTTTTTAACAAGCCACTTTCTGTCAAATCTGAGTTTATGCCACTAGGGGTTCTAGACAGCCTCAGGGTGAGGCTAGTCTACAGAAAGACTGAATGATTAGAGGGCAGGAATTGTCAGCCCCACCCTTGATTTCAAGGAAGAGAGGAGAGCTGATTTGTTGTTATTGTTGCTATAGTTCGATCACTATGTCTGATTCTTTGTAACCACATGGACTGCAGCATGCCTGCCAAGTTTCCCATGGAATTTGCTCAAAGTCATGTTCATTGAGTTGGTGATGCCATCCAAACATCTCATCCTCTGTCACCCCCTTCTTTTCCTGCCCTCTAAACTTTCCCAGCATCAGGGTCTTTTCCAATGAATCAGCTCTTCACATTAGATGGCCAAATATTGACGCTTCAACATCAATTCTTCCAATGAGTATTCAGGGTTGATTTACTTTAGGATTGACTGGTTTGATGCCTTTACTATCCAAGGAATTCTCAGAAGTCTTCTCCAGCACCACAGTTTGAAAGCATCAATTCTTTGGTGCTCAATCTTCTTTATGGTCCAAATCTCACATCTTTGGATGACTACTGGAAAAACTTCAGTAATGCTAAAGAAGCTGAAGTTGAACAGTTCTATGAAGACCTACAAGAATTTCTAGAACTAACACCCAAAAAAGATGTCCTTTTCATTATAGGGGACTGGAATGCAAAAGTAGGAAGTCAAGAAATATCTTGACTAATGGGCAAATTTGGCCTTGGAGTATAGAATGAAGCAGGGCAAAGGCTAATAACGTTTTGCCAAGGGAATGCACTGGTCATAGCAAACACCCTCTTCTAACAACACAAGAGAAGACTCTTCACATCACCAGATGGTCAACACCAAAATCAGATTGATTATATTCTTTGCAGCCAAAGATGGAGAAGCTCTATACAGTCAGCAAAAATAAGACTGGAAGCTGACTGTGGCTCTGACCATGAACTCCTTATTTCCAAATTCAGGCTTAAATTGAAGAGAGTAGGGAAAACCAATAGATGATTCAGGTATGACCTAAATCAAATCCCTTACGATTATACAGTGTATGTGACAAATAGATTCAGGGATTAGATCTGATAGACAGAGTGCCTAAAGAACTATGGATGGAGGTTTGTGACACTGTACAGGAGACAGGGATCAAGACCATCCCCAAGAAAAAGAAATACCAAAAAAAAAAAAAAAGTTGTCTAGGAAGCCTTACAAATAGCTGTAAAAAGAAGAGAAGTGAAAGGCAAAGGAGAAAAGGAATGATATATCAATTTGAATTTAGAGTTCCAAAGAATAGCAAGGAGAGATAAGAAAGCCTTCCTCAGCAATCAATGCAAAGAAATAAAAGGAAACAAAAGAATGGGAAAGACTAGAGATGTCTTCAAGAAAATTAGAGATACCAAGGGAACATTTACTTCCCTGGTGACTCAGATGATAAAGCAGCCACCTACGATGCAAGAGACCCAGGTTCAATTCCTGGTTTGGTAAGATCCCCTGGAGAAGGAAATGGCAACCCACTCCAATATTCTTGCCTGGAAAATCCCATGAACAGAGGAGTCTGGTAGGCTATAGTTCATGGGGTCACAGAGAGTCAGACACGACTGAGAGACTTCACTTTCACTTTTCAGGGAACATTTCACGCAAAGATGGACACAATAAAGGAAAGAAATGGTATGGACCTAAAGAAGCGTAAGATATTAAGAAAAGTGGCAGGAATACACAGAAGAACAGTACAAAAAGATCTTCATGATGTAGATAATCATTATGGTGTGATCACTCACCTAGAGGCAGACATTCTGGAATGCGAAGTCAAGTAGGCCTTAGGAAACACCACTATGAACAAGCTAGTGGAGGAATGGAATTGAGCTCTTCCAAATCCTAAAAATTGATACTGTGAAAGTGCTGCAATCAATATGCCAGCAAGTTCGGAAAGCTGAGCAGTGGCCACAGGACTGGAAAAGGTCAGTTTTCATTCCAATCACAAAGAAAGGCAATGCCAAGGAAACTCCAACTACCACACCATTACGCTCATCTCACACACTAGTAAAGTAATGCTCAAAATTCTCCAAGCCAAATTTCAACATTACATGAACTGTGAGCTTCCAGATCAAGCTGGTTTTATAAAAGGCAGAGGAACAAGAGATCAAATTGCCAACATCCGCTGGATCATCAAAAAAGCAAGAGAATTCCAGAAAAACATCTGTTTCTGTTTTATTGACTATGCCAAAGCCTTTGACTGTGTGGATCACAACAAGCTGTGGAAAATTCTTAAAGAGATAGAAATACCAAACCACCTGATCTGACTCTTGAGAAATCTGTATGCAGGTCAGGAAGCAACAGTTAGAACTGGACAAGGAACAATAGACTGGCTCCAAATAGGGAAAGGAGTATGTCAAGGCTGTATATTGTCACCGTGCTTATTTAACTTATATGCAGAGTACATCATGAGAAATGCTGGGCTGGATGAAGCATAAGCTGAAATCAAGATTGTCGGGAGAAATAGCAATAACTTCAGATATGCAGATGACACAACCCTTATTACAGAAAGCGAAGAGGAACTAAAGAGCCTCTTGATGAAAGTGAAAGAGCAGAGTGAAACAGTGGGCATAAAACTCAACATTTGGAAAACTAAGATCATGGCATCTGGTCCCATTACTTCATGGGAAATAGATAGGGAAACAGTGGAAATAGTGGCAGACTATTTTGAGCCATGAAATTAAAAGACGCTTACTCCTTGGAAGAAAAGTTATGACCAACCTAGATAGTATATTAAAAAGCAGAGACATTATTTTGCCAACAAAGGTCCATCTAGTCAAGGCTATGGCTTTTCCAGTAGTCATGTGAGGTTTGGACCATGAAGAAAACCGAATGCTGAAGAATTGATGCTTTTGAACTGTGGTGTTGGAGAAGACCCTTGAGAGTCCCTTGGACTGCAAGGAGATCCAGCCAGTCCTTTCTAAAGAAAATCAGTCCTGAATATTCATTAGAATGACTGATGCTGAAGCTGAGACTCCAATACTTTGGCCACCTGACGTGAAGAACTGACTCATTTGAAAAGACCCTGATGCTGGGAAAGATTGAGGGGGGGAGAAGGGGAAGACAGAGGATGAAATGGTTGGTTGGCATCACTGACCCGATGGACATGAGTTTGAGTAAACTCCAGGAGTTGGTGATGGACAGGGAGACCTGGCGTGCTGCAGTCCATCGGGTAGCAAAGAGTCGGAACTGAACTCAACTGAATTGGAAAAACCCATAGCTTTGGCTGTGAACGTTGTAGGCAAAGTGAGGTCTCTGCTTTTTTATATGCTGTCTAGGTTCATAATGGCTTAAAAACTCTTGAGCAATAAGATTGGGAGAGCTTCTGAGTTAGTAAACACAGTGATGTGGTGGCTGGGAGAGGGCATGGGAGCTCAGGTGCCATCCACCCCACCCTATACCTTGCCCTCTGCACCCCTTCCATTTGGCTAATCCTGAGTTTTACCCTTCAAAGGTAAGTTATGTGTTTTTCTCTGTTCTCTGAGACCTAGATAATTATCAACCTTGAGGGGAGAGGGTCACAGGTATCCCTGAATTTGTAATCAGCTGGAGAGATGTGTGGGCAGTCTGGGTACCTATGTGCAGTTGACATTTAAAGTATGGGGCGACCTGTGGAACTGAGCCCCTAAATCTGTGGTATCTGATGTGAACTTTAGGTAGTTAACATACGAATTGAATTGAATTGCTAAATATCAGTTGATGTTGGGGGATTTAGGAATCTGATAGGTCATGCAGTTATTGGGAATATAACAAACAGACTAAGTAGCTCAAAGATTGAAAAAATGATATTGTAACACTAATTTTCATGAATATTATAAATGCAGAAATGGAAGTGAATGTCACATGAATAGACATAAATGGAAAAAGAAAATATTTAACCTTCAGAGAGCATTGTAAAATATCTCTAAGTTTCTAAAGTTGAAACCATGATAAAAAATAAATATATGTGTCCAAAAATCTGTCCAAAAAGCTTTGAAATCCTTTTCCGACACTCCAGAAGCTATTTTGTTGTAAGGCGAATTCATCTTGAATCACCGCCAAGTCCTGCTTTGCCAAAGGACCTTGTTGTAAATCTTATAAGGCTGCCCGGATACAAGGACCCTGAGGACATAGTTACAGAAAGATGAGAGTATATCTTCTTACATGACGGTCCAGGAGGCAAATGTTAATGTTCGGAAGCTGCAAAAAAACTCCATGAAATGGCAAACCTTTATTTAGAATGTGTCAACATTATCTCAATGGCTTTGAACTGTGTACTGTGGAAGAAATCAGTGAATAAGGAAAACTTGGTGGGAGAAACATTGTGGGAAATGAAGATAAATGGCTAGGCTAGGTATTTACTGATATTTAACTTACCTTGAATTTAGGATGTCATGAACAACTGCAGAGAGATTTGCTGTTTATTTGTGGTTTATCTATCAATGTCATTTGTGTTTCTCATATATTATTACATAAAGATATTGAGGTTAAATAACAAATACAGAATTGGGACTAGGCTTTCAAACTTGTCTTCCCCTTCTTCTGTTATGCTATTTTAAATTATCTGTTGCACTTACTAAACCAGCTTCAAATGTGATACTTAGATATTACGTGGTGTCTCTCCCCTCCCCCCAATCATTCAGGCTGATCCCAATGTCAGTCTTCTCATGGAAAATGTCACACAGGCATTTTAAACAGGTTTGGAAATGATAGAAATTTCCAAAGAGTGCTCAGACCCATAAATTAACATGAAGCTATATTCTGCCACAGACCTTGAAGTGCTAATGCAGAGATAGGTTCATAAGAAAAGACATTTGTGTCAGAGTTGATAGAATATAAGAGAAGCAAAACTTAACACAGAATTTAAATCTGAAAAAAATAGTCAGTCATTAGGTTACTTTTTATTTGGATTTATCAATGCCCTGCTCTCTGTTAGAAGATTCTTACAAGATTTTTAAAAGAAGAAACTGCAGCCAAATAGTCCATTTATATTTCCCAATAAGGCAGTCATCCATTTCTTAGTCTATTTTCCTTTCCGGAGAAAATAGACTAGACAGTTTGGAAGAAAATAAGTATCTCTCCTTTTCTTCTTTTCTTTGAGCTAAAAGTTTAGAGGAAACCAGAGTCTTATTCACTAACATTTATTTTTCTAGCTTTAAGCCAAAGTATATAAATTATATCTCAATAAAGCTTTTTTTTTTTTTTTTAAAAGTCTGGATAACAGGATTGATCATAACCTTCAATGAAAGAATTAGTCTCTTAGTTGTGTACAACTCTTTTGGACCTCATGGACTTTGTAGTCCACCAGGATTCTATCTATGTCCATGGAATTCTCCAGGCCAGAATACTGGAGTGGGTTGGCCATCCCCTTCTCCAGGGGATCTTCCTGACCCAAGGATTGAACCTGGGCCTCCTATATTGCAGGCAGATTCTTTACCACCTGGGCTAACAGGGAAGCCCAATATCCATTGGCAAAAGAAACCAGGGTATTGAGTTGCTCCATCACTGCTAGTTTCTAATCCACGAACTTTTCCTACAAAACATGAGTACTGTGATCCTATGACCAGTGTTCACAAATCAGTATGGGCCTGTCAAAGGAAGCAAAGAGATGTCTACTCTCACCTCAGGTTCCTCACCACATCTCAGTCATGGGCTACTTCTACTTCCAGCCCTTCTTTCCACTTCTCTCTTTCTGTGTGTGTGTGTGTGTATTTAACACTTTGCATGGGTTCTCTCTCAGAGAAGGCAATGGCACCCCACTCCAGTATTCTTCCCTGGAAAATCCCATGGATGGAGGAGCCTGGTAGGCTGCAGTCCATGGGGTCGCTAAAAGCAGGACAAGACTGAAGCGACTTAGCATCCGTAGCAGCATGGGTTCTCCCTAGGTGATTGTGATAAGGTAATATAACACAGTATACTTTCACTTTCATATTTCATATGTTTACAAATCACAAAGCCACAGCCTACATGATTAAGTTGATTAATTTTGGTGTATTTCTCTTGGAGATACAACAGAGCACTTTGGTTTAGACCTTAGATTTCAAAGACTGATTGCTGTCATTTACATCCTGGCTGACAATTACTAGCTTTGTGTCCTTAGACAAAGTACTTAAAGTTCCTGATTGAATTTTCTTTTCTGTAAAACTAGAGCAAATACTACCTATCTATAAGTCTATTTTGAAAAGAAAATAAAATACCACAAATCCTTTATGGAGATACCCAATGTGTTTTAACTATTGTTATGAACCCAGTTATAAGCTTTATATTTGGTAATTTGTTTATAAGTCATGTAGGCAAATGCTGGGGCTTCCTTGATGGCTCAGCTGGTAAAGAATCCGCCTGCAGTGTGGGAGGCATGGGTTCAATCCCTGGGTTGGGAAGATCCCCTGGAGAAGGGAATGGCTACCCACTCTAGTATTTTGGCCTGGAGAATTCCATGGGCTATGGTCCATGAAGTCCCAAAGAGTCAGACACCGCTGAGAAGCTTTTACTCACAGGCAAATGTTGCCATAATTTATATTGTAATGGGAACTACTTTTTTTTTTCTTACAAATATGTGTATCAAGTATTACTTTAGAATATTATTTTTATTAAGAGTATGTGGTTAAATAGCATATCATTTGTTAATCAGTGGGAAATGAAATTTTAACCATGGTAAAATATAACTTATGAGATTCCTCTTTATTTTGCCTTTATCACAAAGATATATACACAGAGTGGCCTTTTCCGGAGAAGGCAATGGCACCCCACTCCAGTACTCTTACCTGGAAAATCCCATGGACTGAGGAGCCTGGTAGGCTGCAGTCCATGGGGTCGCTAAAAGTCGGACACGACTGAGCGACTTCACTTTCACTTTTCACTTTCATGCATTAGAGAAGGAAATGGCAACCCACTCCAATATTCTTGCCTGGAGAATCCCAGGGACGGGGGAGCCTAGTGGGCTGCCGTCTATGGGGTCGCACAGAGTCAGACACGACTGAAGCGACTTAGCAGCAGCAGCAGCAGCAGCAGCAGCAGCAGTGACCTTTTCTTGATTCCTATCAAGAGCTATGTCTGATGTCTGGAGCAGCATGCTTCATCTGGATTTATCTTAAGCCTCACAACAAACTAGAAAGTCAGAAATTATTATTCCACTTTACATATGAGGACACAGAGACTCAGAAATGTTAATTGACTTTCCCAAGGCAATATAATTAATCATTGTCCAAATTAGAATTCAAACCAGTGTTCTGATTCCAAATCCAATTCTTTCTTCAGCTGTTAAATTATTTACAGAAAAATATTTTTTAAGGTTCTTAGTATATTTATTTGGCTGAAAATGTACAGAAAGAAGGAATGAAGTCGTGAACTCTTAAAGAGTTTAGATGGTATCATTCTCCAGGTGAAGGAAATGACAGCAGCTTCAGGCAGGCATGCTTCTAGCACCTGCCTCTCCTTAAAAAGCAAGGTAATCCAACTTGAGAGGAGAGCACAGGAAAGATAAGACCAAAAGTCTTAGGAACTGACAACTGAAGAGATAACTAGGTCTGAAGAGTCTATGAAAATTTAAAGAATATAAAGATATACTGAATGGCAAAAATATGTAAACTGGGTGTGGGAAGAAATTAGCAATAATAAGCAGTTAGAGGTAACGAAACACAGGATGAAGCTGAGAGCACTGGAAATAGCTTAGGCTATATGTCAATGGGAGAATGAAAATGGTCTATAGTTCAAAGAGGATTTAATAACTCAATACATTATAGATGTGGTGAATTATTTGCAGTTGGAAATTTTATATAACATGCTAAGTGAAGTGTGCACAGGAAAAAGTAACTATGGTCATGTAGATAAACATTTGTGTTTTATTAAGTAAGTTAGTAAGTAAAAGCCACTTAGTCATGTCTGACTCTTCATGATCCCATGGCTTATAAAGTCCATGGAATTCTCCAGGCCAGAATACTGAAGTGGGTAGCCTTTCCCTTCTTCAGGGTATCTTCCCAAACCAGGGAGAGAACCCAGGTCTCCTGCATTACAGGTATATTCTTTATCAGCTAAGCCACAAGGGAAGCCCTATTTTATTATACAGGCATAAAGAATCTATTAATCAATAGGGAGTGATTTGCAATTAGATGTGCATCAGAATTACTAAATAGCCCCCTAGGCCCCATCCCCAAATGCTTTCAGATTTGTTAGGTTTTGAGGTGGGGCCTAAGCGTTAGTATTTTTAACATGTTTCCAAGTGCTGCTGGTCTGAGGAGGACACTTCAAGGACCTCTGAAGTAAATTTTGTTATTTATAAATTTACTTTAAAAAATCTATAATTTGACTAAGGTCACTGTCTTAGGGTCAATATTATAAGTTAGACCCAGTTGCTTAGAAATAGAATGGATTCTTAGTTATAAACTTATTCATCTTTGATAATTGTTCAGTTCAGTTCAGTTCAGTTCAGTCGCTCAGTCGTGTCTGACTCTTTGTGACTCCATGAATCGCAGCACGATAGGTCTCCCTGTCCATCACCATCTCCCAGAGTTCACTCAGACTCACGTCCATCGAGTCAGTGATGCCATCCAGCCATCTCATCCTTGGTCATCCCCTTCTTCTCCTGCCCCCAATCCCTCCCAGCATCAAAGTCTTTTCCAATGAGTGAACTCTTTGCATGAGGTGGCCAAAATACTGGAACTTCAGCTTTAGCATCATTTCTTCCAAAGAAATTCCAGCGTTGATCTCCTTCAGAATGGATTGGTTGGATCTCCTTGCAGTCCAAGGGACCCTCAAGAGTCTTCTCCAACACCACAGTTCAAAAGCATCAATTCTTCAACACTCAGCCTTCTTCGCAGTCCAGCTCTCACATCCATACATGACCACTGGAAAAACCATAGCCTTGACTAGACGGACCTTAGTCGGCAAAGTAATGTCTCTGGTTTTGAATATGCTATCTAAGTTGGTCATAATTTTTCTTCCAAGGAGTAAGCGTCTTTTAAGTTCATGGCTGCAATCACCATCTGCAGTGATTTTGGAGCTCAAAAAAATAAAGTCTGACTCTGTTTCCACTGTTTCCCCATCTATTTCCCATGGAGTGATGGAACCGGATGCCATGATCTTCATTTTCTGAATGTTGAGCTTTAAGCCAACTTTTTCACTCTCCTCTTTTACTTTCATCAAGAGGCTTTTTATTTCCTCTTCACTTTCTGCCATAAGGGTGGTGCCATCTGCTTATCTGAGGTTATTGGTATTTCTCCTGGCTATCTTGATTCCAGCTTCTGTTTCTTTCAGCCCAGCGTTTCTCTTGATGTACTCTGCATATAAGTTAAACAAGCAGGGTGACAATATACAGCCCTGACGTACTCCTTTTCCTATTTGGAACGAGTCTGTTGTTCTATGTCCAGTTCTAACTGTTGCTTCCTGGCCTGCATACAGATTTCTCAAGAGGCAAGTTAGGTGGTCTGGTATTCCCATCTCTTTCAGAATTTTCCACAGTTTATTGTGATTGAGAACATCATAACTACCTTGTCAATCACTCAGGTTCTTATCATCAAGATGAACTTACTGCACACCCAGTTTCCAAGTTTGTCCTAGGACATTGGAGGATATTTTTTGAGATAAGTTAAAGGAAAGAATTCTCATATACCTATGTAGTCTTTTACATGTTTTTCTTTTGGTTATGCTTGTGGTAGGGAGCACTCACAATACAAAGACACACTTATGTGTGCATAAGTTTAGGGTTAGTGCACACATTGGTTTCACATCACGCAGTAACAGATTGTTCTTGCCTTGTTTAGCTGGCCATGGAGTTCTAAGGATGAATTTATGCATTGCTCAACTAAAAGTGTGAGTCAAAATAGGACTAATAACTTGTCTTTTATTTTGATGCAATAAATTGTTAAGTAGAAAATGACATTCAGATTTTGAGAAAACAAAAGCTTACATGAAATTCATCATTAATTGTAATGGGACATTTGTAGGTTTTGGTTTTAATTTCTGGAAAAAAGAGGGGCAAAATATTAGCCAATTTAAATATATTTTGAATGATGGTATAGCTGTTTTATTTTTCCCCTTTTGATGGAAAAGCATTCAGTTGTAAAAAATATGATCAAAAATGAAGAATATAGTTTAATCTATTGCAGAAAAATAGTTTTAGTCATTTAATTATTCCAAAATGAGAGATACTGGTCTCAGAGGAAACAAAGAATAGACTGTTCTATATATCCAGAAAAGTAACAACAGTAACAAAAATTTCACTAGCTCCAATCATTTTTTCCCTTTAATAATTTATTGATGTATACTTAAGAAATAATTTATGGTAGAACTCATTATTGTAAATGAAACTTAAAAATACTCAAAGTCAAAATTTGTTACATGTTTAATTTGTTTAAAAATCTATTGAAATAATTTTAAAGTTGTATTTTAAATATGGCTTTGTGCCAAACAGCATTAAACAGTCCCTCTGAGTACAATGTGGTATGATATTGACTAGTCTAGGAGACAGGAGTCTTGTGCTGTGTCCAGAGTCTGAGTTACTTAGAGACCTTTGTAAATCATATTTCTATTTATTTGCTCATTTTGTCATATTTTAATTAAAGTTTCCATAAGTATTAAACTTTTAAATAGTAATTGCAGAACTGATGAAAAACATACATATTATGCAAATATCAATTTCTTATTATATTACATTAATTGCATATTAGCTTGGACTAGATGACCTTGCTTTTTGACTGTTTATATATTTTCTCTGGTAGGTATTCTCATTATCTTGTGAGGTTTCCTCGTGTGAAATGTTCTGTTTACTCCAAATGTTCAATTTTATGCACATTATGAACTCTGGGCCAACAGACCCTATAGATTAAATAAATTTCTTCATATCATGCACATTAAATAAGTAGAAATGTGGAGTGGATAGTCATTCCCTTCTCCAGGGAATCTTCCTGACCCAGGGATTAACCCTGGATTTCCCATACTGCAGGCAGGTTCTTTACCATCTGAACCACCAGAGAAGCCCTATAAAAATATAAATTATATCAAATAAATATAAACACTAAAATTAAATATTCTGAAATAAATTTCTGGAAGAAAAATAATAATCAAATCTTTGTGATTATTTTAGAAAAGATTTCCTAGGACAAAAAAATCAAAAGCATTAAAAGTATTAATAATTTGATTTCTTCAAAGTTAAATTATATTAATAATTTTATATAATGTAGAGGCAACTCATAGTGTGGGAGGAAAGTATTTGTAACACCTGTAGCTGAAACAAAATCAAAGAATTTTGAACACATACTTCCAAAAGGAAAATATACAAAAGTCATTCTATAGCTGCAAAAAAAAGCTATTCAACATTTTTTAGCCATAAGGAAAATTCAGATTAAAACCACAGTTAGTGCAATTATGGACATACTCAAATGGCTTCAATAAAAACATGGTATTATCAAGTTTTGATGAAGGAAGACAAACATACTGTTATTTATGCTGCTGGTGGGATTGCAACTGCTTTGGTGGTGGGCATAAAACTTTGGCAAACAGATTGGCAGTTTTTGGCTAGGTGAAAGGCTTCCCTGGTGGCTCAGTGATAAAGAAAAAGTGAATGTGAAAGTTGCCCAATCATGTCCAACTCTTTGCGACCCCATGGACTAGTCCATGGAATGCTCCAGTCCAGTATCCCATTGACAGAGAAGCCTGGTAGGCTACAGTCCATGGGGTCACAAAGAATACTATATGACTCAATAATTCCACTCATAGGTATAAAAATAAAAACAAACTAAATACCCACCTAAAAGTGAATGGATAAAACATTTATAATACATTTATTAAGTAATATACCACTCAACAACAGAAAGGAACAAATCACAAATAACCCAAGACCCTGAGTAAGACTTAACATTATGTTGAGGAAAAGAAGTGATATAGAAAGACCACATATAATTCAAAGGTATACAATTCTAAGTAGATAAAAACTAAAATAAAAAGTACAGAAAGCAAATAAGTGTAAAGGATGTTGACTGTGGGGTGAGGCACAACTTTTACAAAGTGATATCAAGTGTTGTATTTCTTGATTATAATAGTGGTGCACAGATACATCACTTTCAAAACTCACTGAACTGTGCAATAAATGTAGGCTTTTTTGGTTTGTTTTTACTTAAAAATATATATTTTTAAAAATTTTTATTTTTACTTTATTTTGCTTTACAATACTGTATTGGTTTTGCCAGAAATTGACATGAATGAGCCATGGGTGTACATGGGTTCCCAATCCTGAACCCCCCTCCCACCTCCCACCCCATATCGTCTCTCTAGATCATCACCGTGCACCAGCCCCAAGCATCCTGTATCCTGTATCAAACATAGACTGGCGGATCATTTCTTACCTGATAGTACACATTCATCACATATATCAGTTCAGTTCAGTTCAGTCACTCAGTCGTGTCCGACTCTTTGAGACCCCATGAATCGCAGCACACCAGGCCTCCCTGTCCATCACCAACTCCAGGAGTTCACTCAGACTTACGTCCATCGAGTCAGTGATGCCATCCAGCCATCTCATCCTGGGTCGTCCCCTTCTCCTCCTGCCCCCAATCCCTCCCAGCATCAGAGTCTTTTCCAATGAGTCAACTCTTCGCATGAGGTGTCCAAAGTACTGGAGTTTCAGCTTTAGCATCATTCCTTCCAAAGAAATCCCAGGGCTGATCTCCTTCAGAATGGACTGGTTGGATCTCCTTGCAGTCCAAGGGACTCTCAAGAGTCTTCTCCAACACCACAGTTCAAACGCATCAATTATTTTGTGCTCAGCCTTCTTCACACTCCAACTCTCACATTCATTCATGACCACAGGGAAAACCATAGCCTTGACTAGACGGACCTTAGTCGGGAAAGTAATGTCTCTACTTTTTATTCACTGAAATAAAATTGTAAAGGTGGTAATTATTTAGAGAAAACTGACTAGAATTTTAGAAAAACGATACTTGAATTTATATCACAAAAAATTAAGTCCAGAAAGATATGTTAAGAGAAAGGAAAATATTTTATTATGTATAACATAGTATATATTATATATCATATCATGCTGTTTATTAATGGAAAATACAGTTTGTCATGTGTTACAATTTACTAAATACATAATACATACAGAAAAAGGGGAGCAAAATATGCCACTCCAAAAATATGCCACTTGGGTGTATTATTTTGGATTATGATTACATAAGTGCTGATGCAAGAAGGAATACTTACTCTACTTTGCTCCCCTTTGAAATCAAGAAGTAAATCTTCCCTGTGAAGGTATTTTTCTCTCTACCAAGAGGGTGGAAGACATTCTTATCACCAGAGAGAGAATTCAAGACCAAGAAGGTTGTGGAAAATTTGTTATTTCATTACTTTGGTACCCCAAGCCTGAACCTCTTTGTTTTGTCAAGTCTTCACTAACAATTGTTTCTTTGTCTAAAAGACGTGAAAACTTTCTGTTTTGGTCATGTCTTCAAATCTCATATCTTTGAGATTCACACATGTATGAAAATACATTTTTTTTTCTGTTAATCTGGCTTCTGTCATTTATTTAACCAGTCAAAAATGCTGAAGGGGAGAAGTGAAAAGTTTTCTCCTCTACACATATGTACCAGAAACAGTGGTGTGGAGAAGACTTTGGGAACATGTCACAAAGTATAGAAACCCTATTAAAGATGAGAAAGTGGACCTCAGCAGAGGATACAAGCTTATAAACAAGGAGAGAACTGACCATGAAGTGGACTTGATCCTTTCTCATCAACAACATGAAGTTGTTCTCACAGCTTTCCATTGCTTAGAATTGACTTCAGATGAGAGGGGTCTCAGTAAAAATCAAGAGAAAATATAGACTATAAATATGACTGATTGAATGATAAATTGAAATTCAGAAGTCTTTCAGTACCTAGATGAAATATTTTGATGTTTGGAAGATGGATTGTTTTGGAAATTTTAACTAATTAAATATTATAAGAATATAATTAAAATTTTAAATGTTTACATTTAAGACTATAAAGAAGAGAGCAGCTACAGTACCATATCACTAAAAAAAAATGTTTTCTCCATTTATTTAGTTATTTGGCTAGCTTTTTGGTATCCATTTTTATTCTCTCATAATTTTCTCTTCCCCATAATCATTGTCATTTGCTATCCTTTCATTTCCTTTTCATGGCTAATTGCATAGACTACAACTTCTGTTCTATGCTTGAATAAAATCACTGCAGATGGGGACTGCAGCCATGAAATTAAAAGATGCTTACTCCTTGGAAGGAAAGTTATGACCAACCTAGATAGCATATTCAGAAGCAGAGACATTACTTTGCCAACAAAGTTCCATCTAGTCAAGGCTATGGTTTTTCCAGTGGTCATGTATAGATGTTAGAGTTGGACTGTGAAAAAAGCTGAGCACTGAAGAATTAACGCTTTTGAACTGTGTGGGAGAAGACTCTTGAGAGTCCCTTGGACTGCAAGGAGATCCAACCAGTCCATTCTGAAGGAGATCAGCCCTGGGATTTCTTTGGAGGGAATGATGCTGAAGCTGAAACTCCAGTACTTTGGCCACCTCATGCGAAGAGTGACTCATTGGAAAATACTCTGATGCTAGGAGGGATTGGGGGCAGGAGGAGAAGGGGACGACAGAGGATGAGATGGCTGGATGGCATCATGGACTCAATGGACCTGAGTCTGAGTGAACTCCGGGAGTTGGTGATGGACAGGGAGGCCTGGCATGCTGTGATTCACGGGGTCGCAAGGAGTCAGACACAACTGAGCGACTGAGCTGAACTGAACTGACTGAGAGGACTTACAGTATATGTATGTATTTGATCTATCTTGATCCTGATAGCTCTCTGTTTTCTAATTTTATTGGCCAATATTTGGTATTTAACCCTTCATAAGAATGGCATCGTTTCATGAGAAAACTTGTGACTTTTTTTCCCTCTAAATTACATGATAAATTCATCTATTTGTGTGTAGTACTTTTTCCCCCCTAGGAACATTATGATACCTATGCCATGATGAAAGGGAAAATTTTTTCTACTAAACTATTACTGGTGTCATTTTGCCTTTAATTTGTTTTAAAATTCTAAAATATTTGTGTAACACACATGCAGTATTATGTAATATAATACATTCCCCCAAGTTTTAATTTTAAGGCTAATTCTTTTGTCTTTAAGCTTGAAAATGTTTCCCCAACCAGAGATTTGAAAGGAAAAAGAGGAGGAGGAGGGCAATGACAAGTATAAGAGGAGGCACAAAATGAAGATACCAGGAAAAGAAATGATCCAAAAGAAACTTGGCCTCCTACATATCAAAGTCTCTGTTACATGCAGAGTGGTGACACCTGTGTGCTGAACTTTATTAGCAACCCTTGCTGGGTGCCTTACCAATCAATGGTCAATCGGATCAATTTCCTTTATAGCTAGAGAAGTGGTGGTAGAGAATCTGCCAGCCAGTGCACCATACACAAGGGAGATGGGTTCAGTCCCTGAGTTTGAAAGATCCCCTGGAGGAGGAAATGGCAATCTGTTCCAATACTTTTGCCTGGAGAATTCCATGGACAGAGGAGTCTGGCAGGCTACAGTCCATGGGGTCACAAAGAGTAGACGCAACTGAGCAAACACACACACACACAAACACACACACACCACACACCCCTTTATAGCAGTCTGGTAGGCTACTGTCCATGGGGTTGCAAAAAGTAGGACACGATTGAGCACACACACACACACACACACACACACACACACACACACACTTTTATAGCAGTCTCCTGCACCAAGCTTACAGATGCACATTCCAGTGTTCTATGAAAGGACATAGGACACAAATTTGTTCTGTATAAATAGAGCAAAAATTGCTTTCTTAATATAAGCACCCTTCTTCCTCCTTATTGTTCACCCTTTCTGCTTAGGATGCAAACCTAGTAGCTGGAGCTCAGACAACCTGAGCAGTAGGAAGCTGAGAGGAAAGCCAAGAAAAATGCAGAAATCTCAGTTCTGACCCTCATGAGCCATTTAAATGACTTTAGTTTCTGCCTGCTGGAAAAGCATTACTGGTGTGATGGTTTTCCCAGTCAGGGAGGTAAACAGTCCAGGTGCCAAGAACAATTTACTTATCCTGAGATGTACTGTCTCCCACCGATATTTGGAAGTTCAGTCATTACCATCTTCTCATGGATAACCCTAGGGCATTATGTGAAAAAGTATTCCTTTAGTAATATGTGATATGTCCCTTCAGTTTCATCCTCTCCAGGATTCTGTTCTGCTGTTAACATGGTTAACTCCAAAATAAAGCATGCATTTAACCACCAAGAAATTTGAAAGGAATGCTTTGTAATATGGGGATTCCATAGCAGGAGGTGTCAATGTATGCCTCTATTTTAGAAAATCAAACATGCAGTTGCCATATTAGGGTCTGTGGCTCTGGAAAGAAGCTTTGAAGTTCCTGATTTGGAGGCTCATGGCAAGACACTCTTGGACGATCTAGAACAAGGGTTAGGAAACTTCAGCCTACAAGTGAAATCTAGTCCTACATCTGATTGGCAAATAAAGTTTCATTAAAATATAGTCACACGAATTTGTTTACATATTGTCCGTGGTTGCATTTGAACTAAAATGATAGACTTAAGTAGTGGTAACAGAGACCATGTGGTCCATAAAGCTGAAAATACATACCATCTCCCCTTTACAGAAAAATGCTGCCAAATTTTAGCTTTTATTTGGCTTTTTATAATGAGGATATTATAAAATCCATACTAAATGAGAAAAATACATCTGCTGCTGCTGCTGCTAAGTCACTTCAGTCGTGTCTGACTCTGTGTGACCCCATAGACGGCAGCCCACCAGGCTCCCCCGTCCCTGGGATTATCCAGGCAAGAATACTGGAGTGGGTTGTCATTTCCTTCTCCAATGCATGAAAGTGAAAAGTGAAAGTGAAGTCGCTCAGTCATGTCTGTCTCTTAGCGACCCCAGCTACTGCAGCCCACCAGGCTGCTCCGTCCATGGGATTTTCCAGGCAAGAATACTGGAGTGGGGTGCCATTGCCTTCTCCAAAATACGTCTGAAACTACATCAAAGATTATTTTAAAGTTGGGTAAGGCAGTAACATGTTTGAGAAGCTTTTGGCTATACCTAAACAAAGTAAACTTAAAACATAATCTTAAATTTTAAAGGATCATCTTCTAAATAGAAGGTTAAGTAAACTGTGTAGATACATTTAAGATAAGTTTACTTATATGTTGCATTGGTTGTGTGTATATATATATATATATATGCATATATATACACATATATATATAAAATACTGGCCTTCCCTGGTAGCTCAGCTGATGAAGAATACCTGCAATGCAGGAGACCCGTTTGATTCCTGGGTTGGGAAGATCTGCTGGAGAAAGGATAGGCTACCCATTCCAGTGTTCTTGGGATTCCCTGGTAAAAATTCTGCCTGCAATGTGAGAGACCTGGGTTAGATTCCTGAATTGTATATACATATAATTACCATGATGATAGATATAGCAATATTCCATTTTATATATACACCACATCTTCAGTCATTCACCTGTTGATGGCCGTTTAGGTTGCTTCCATGTCTTGACTAGTGTAAATAGTGCTATCAACATTGGAGTACATGTATCTCTTCAAATCAGTTTTCATTTTGTCTGGATCTATGCCCATGAGTGGGATTGCTGTATCATATTGTAACTAATTTTAGTTTTGTAAGGAACCTCTATACTGTTTTTCATAGTAGTTGCACCAATTTACATTTATATTCTCACCAACAGTGTAGAAGAGTTCTCTTTTCTTCACACCCTCTCTGGCATTTATTATTTGTAGATATTTTAATGATGGCCATTCTGACTGGTGTGAGGTGATACCTCGTTATAGTTTTGATTTACATTTCTCTAATAACTAGCAATGTTGAGCATCTTTTCACATGCCTGCTAGCCATATGTATGTCTTTTTTGGAGAACTATCTATTTAGGTCTTGTGCTCTTTTTTTTTTTTTTTTTTTTACTTTTTTTTTTTAAATTGAGCTATATGAGGTGTTTGTATATTTTGGAGTTAAGACTTTGTCAGTCACATCACTTTCAAATATTTTCCCCAGCCCACAGGTAGATTTTTTATTTTTTTGATGGTTTCCATTACTATGCAAAACATTTTAAGTTTGATTGGATCATATTTGTTTGTTTTTGCTTTTAATGCTTTTACCTTGGGAGACTGATCTAAGAAAAAATTGTCATAATTTATATCTGAGAATGCTTTGCCTGTGTTCTCTCCTGGGAGTTTTATGATGTCATGTTTTATATTTAGATCTCTAAACCATTTTTGGGTATATTTTTATATATGGGGTATGGGACAATACTAATTTCATTGATTTACATGTTTCATTGATTTATCAGTTTTCCCAGAACCACTTCCTAAGGAGACTGTCTTTTCTCTATTATGTATTCTTGCCTGCCTCTTTTGTTGAAGATTAGCTTCCCATAGGTATCTAGGTTTATTTCAGTTCAGTTCAGTTCAGTCACTCAGTCATGTCCAACTCTTTTCAACCGCATGAATCACAGCACGCCAGGCCTCCCTGTCCATCACCAACACCCGGAGTTCACTCAGACTCAGGTCCATTGAGTCGGTGAAGCCATCCAGCCATCTCATCCTCTGTCGTCCCCTTCTCTTCCTGCCCCCATTCCCTCCCAGAATCAGAGTCTTTTCCAATGAGTCAACTCTTCACATGAGGTGGCCAAAGTACTGGAGTTTCAGCTTTAGCATCATTCCTTCCAAAGAACACCCAGGGCTGATCTCCTTTAGAATGGACTGGTTGGATCTCCTTGCAGTCCAAGGGACTCTCAGAACCTTCTTCAACACCACAGTTCAAAAGCATCAATTCTTTGGCGCTCGGCTTTCTTCACAGTCCAACTCTCACATCTATACATGACCACTGGAAAAGCCATAGCCTTGACTAGATGGACCTTGGTTTGCAAAGTAATGTCTCTGCTTTTGAATATGCTATCTAGGTTGGTCATAACTTTTCTTCTAAGGAGTAAGTGTCTTTTAATTTCATGGCTGCACTCACCATCTGCAGTGATTTTGGAGCCCCCAAAAATAAACTCTGACACTTTTTCCACTGTTTCTCCACCTATTTCCCATGAAACAGTGGGACCAGATGTTGTGACATTAGTTTTTGGAATGTTGAGCTTTAAGCCAACTTTTTCACTCTCCTCTTTAGGGGCTCTCTAATTTTTCCCCATTGGTCCATATGTCTATTTTTGTGTCAATAGCGTGCAGTTTGGGTTACTGTAGTTTTGTAGTATTGTCTGAAGTCTGGGAGGGTAGCTTTGTGCACCCTTGTTATTTTCACTCAGGAATGTTTTGACAATTCTATATCCCTTGTGTTTTCCATTATATACATTTTAGGATATTTGTTCTAGTTCTGTGAAAAAACATCATGGGTGATTTGATTGTGTGTGTTTGTGCGTGTATATGTGTGTGTGTGTGTGTGTGTGTGTGTGTGCACTCAATCATTTCTAACTCTTTGCAAGTCCATGGACTGTATCCCACCAGTCTCCACTGCCCATGGAATTTTCCAGGCAAGAATACTGGGACAGGTTACAATTTCCTACTTGAAGGGATCTTCCCAACCCAGGGTTTGAACCCATGTTTCTTGTGTCTCCTGCATTGGCAGGTGGATTCTTTACCACTGTATTACCTGGGAAGCATTTGATATGGTTCCCACTAAATTTGATGAGATTTGAATTAAATTTGATAAGAGTTCTCATTAAATCTGTAGATTGCTTTGAGTAATGTGGTCATTTCAACAATAATTGTTATAGTCCAAGAGTGTGGGGTATCTATTTCCTTTCATCATCTTCAGTTTTCTTTATCAATGTTTTTTTTAGTTCTCAGTATATAAGTCTTTCACATCTTTGTTCAGATTTATTCCTTAGGTATGTTTTTAAATAACATTTTAAGTGGGAATTTTTAAATATATTCCTTCTATTATTTTAGAAGTGTAAAGAAATACAATAAGTTTCTGTATATTAACAGTATATACAGCTAATTTCCTGAATTCATTTATCAGTTCTTACAGATTTTGTGTGGAGTCTTTAGGGCTTTCTATATAGTGTATCATGCTATATGCATATGAAGACAATTTTACCTCTTCCCTTCTGAGTTGGATACTTTGTCTTTTTCTTGTCTGATTTCTGTGGCTAGGACTTCCAATACTCTGTTGAATAGAAGTGGTGAGGGTAAATATCTTTGTCTTGTTCTAGAATTTAGAAGAAAGGCTTTCAGCTTTTCAAAACTGAATGTTATGTTAGCTGTGTTTTTGTAATAAATGGTTTTTATTATGTTGTGATATGTTTCCTCTATATCCACCTTGGTGAGAGTTTTTTTTTTTTAAATCATGAATGGATATTGAATTATCATTTATCTTTTTTAATCTATTGAGATGATCGTGTGATTTTAGCCTTTTCTTTTGTTAATATGGTATATCACATTGATTATTTTGCATATATTAAACCATCCTTGTAACCCAGAATGGGTCCAACATGACAATGGTGTATGATTCTTTCTATGTATTGTTGACTCAATTTGCAAAAAAAAAAAAAAAAAAATCATTGGAGGGTTTTGCATCTATAGCCATCAAAGATATTGGTCTCCAATTTTCTTTCTTTCTTTCTTTCTTTCTTTTTTTTTTTTTTTTTTTGTAGTGTCTCCATCTAGTTGTATTATCATGGTGATGATAGCTTTATAAAATGACTTTAGAAGTGTTCCTTCTCTTAAATCTTTTGAAAGAGTTTGAGAAGGCTTCTTTTTTGTATGTTTGGTAGAATCCTTGAGTGAAGCCATCTGGTTCTGGACTTTTATTTGCAGTAAAGTTTTCAATGATAAATTCTTTTTCACCTCTAATTATTGTTCTGCTCAGATTATCTGTTCCTTCTTCACTCAATTTTGACAGGGTGTACATTTCTAGAAACTTGTCCATTTTTTCTAGGTTGCCCAATTTGTAGGCATGTAACTATTCATAGTATTTTATTTTAATTGTTTATAATTCTGTGGTATTGGTTGCTATTTCTCTTCTTTCATTGCTTATTTTGCTTATTTGTGTAACTCTCTTTTCTTCTTGATGAGTCTGGATAGAAATTTGTTGATTGTTTATTCTTTCAAAAAACAAATTCCTGTTTTTTTTGTCTTTTCTATTACTTTTATGATCTCTATTTTATTTATTTCCTCTCTGATCTTTATTATTTGCTTCTATTGAGTTCGTGTTTTGTTTTTTAGTCTTTTTCTATGCTTTTGGTTATAGGTTAGTTTGCTTATTTAAGATTTTCCTTGTTTTCTTGTATTGCTATGAACCTTCTTTTAAGAACTTCTTTTGCTGCAATCCATAGATTTTGTAAGATTGTATTTTCACTGTCTTTTGTCTTGAGGTATTTTCTGATTTCCTCTTTGATTTCTTCATTGACCTATTGGATTGATACTACCATGTTATTTTGTCTCTGTGTAATCTTTTTTCCACATTTTCCTTTCTGTTGATTTCTGCTTTTATATTGTCATCAGAAAAGGTGTTTGAAAAAAATCTCTATCCTCTTAAATTTGTTGAGGGTTTTTTTTTTTTTTTTTCCAGATCTAGTTTGTGGTCTATCCTAGGAATGTTTCATGCTGGAAAGAAATGCGTATGGATGTAGTGTCATGTGGATTGTGTTCTATTGTGTCATTTAGGATCTCTGTTGTCTTATTGATTCTCTGAAAAGTCTGTCTATTAATGCGAGTGGGGTGTTAAAATCCCTACTATTATTATGTTACTATTAATTTCTCCTTTTATATCTGTTAGTGTTTGTTATATAAATTTAGGTGCTCTTACATTGGGTGTATATATGTTAATGAGTGCAATGTCCTCTTCTTGTATTGATCCCCTTATCATAAGATGCCCTTCTTTGTCTTTCTTTATGGACATTGTTTAAAGTCCTTTGTCTAAAATGAGTATTGCTAACCCTGCTTTCTTGTTGTTTCCATTTGCATGAAGTATTTTTTTTCCATCCTTTCACTTTCAAGCTATGTGTGTCTTTGACCTTAAAATGAGTCATTTATATGTGTTAGTATACTGTATTGGTGTTTTTCTTTCTGGCTTACTTCACTCTGTATATTTAGGAAGATGGCAATGACGACCCTGTATGCAAGACAGGGAAAGAGACACAGATGTGTATAACGGACTTTTGGACTCAGAGGGAGAGGGAGAGGGTGAGATGATTTGGGAGAATGACATTCTAACATGTATACTATCATGTGAATTGAATCGCCAGTCTATGTCTGACGCAGGATGCAGCATGCTTGGGGCTGGTGCATGGGGATGACCCAGAAAGATGTTCTGGGGAGGGAGGTGGGAGGGGGGTTCATGTTTGGGAATGCATGTAAGAATTAAAGATTTTAAAATTTAAAAAATAAAAAACTAAAAATTATAAAAAAAAAATGAGTCATTTATAGGCAGCATGTTGTAGTTTCTTTATTATTACTATTTTTTAATCCAATCTACCACTCTGTGTCATTTGATAATAGCAGTTATCCATTTTCATTTAAAGTAAACATTGATAAGTATGTTTTAATGCTATTTTAAACTTTATTTTCTGCTTGTTTTTGTAATTCTTTTTTTTTCTTTTTGTTTTTCAATTTATGATTTCATGATTTTCTCTTGAGTTACATGTGAGTTCATTTCTTTTGGGGTTTTGTGAATTTATTATATATTTCTTATTTGTGATTACCCTAGTTTTTAAATGTGTCAACCCATAACTGTATCTGCTTGCTTTAGATAGATAAATATATAAGTTCAAATGCATTCTAAACAATCTATGTTTTCACTCCTTTTCTGAACTCTGTGATTTTGATGTCTTATTTTACAACCTTATGTTTATCCTTTTGCTGTCAATTACAGCTATAATCACTTCTATAAAATATATTTGATTGTTTCTTTTTTAAAACTTTTAATTAGAGGATATTTTTTTGCAATGTCACATTGGTTTTGGACATATAACAACATGAATCAGCCATAAGTACACATATACCCTCTGCCTTTTGAACCTCCCTCCTGCTCACCCCATCCCACCTGTCTACATTGTCACAGAATAACAGGCTGAGCTCCCTGTGTTATATATCAACTTCCCACTAGTTATCTATTTTACACATGGTAATGTATATATTTTGATGCTACTCTCTCAATTTGTCTCACCCTCTCCTTTCCCCACTGTGTCCAGAAATCCATTCTCTATGTCTGCTTCTTTATTCCCCTCCTGCAAATGAAGTCATCAGTATCATTTCTTTAGATTTCATATATATGTACTAATATACAATATTTGTTTTTCTCCTTCTGACTTACTTCACTCTATATAGCAGGCTTTAGGTTTACCCACTTCATTCCACCCAACTCAAATGTGCTCCTGTTTATGACTAATATTCCATTAAGTTCAGCTAAATCCCTCAGTTGAGTCCATCTGTTTGCAACCCCATGAACTGCAGCACATCATGCCTTCCTGTCCATCACCAACTCCCAGAGTTCACTCAAACTCACATCCATTGGTGATGCCATCCAGCCATCTCATCCTCTGTCGTCCCCTTCTCCTCCTGCCCCCATTCCCTCCGAGCATCAAAGTCTTTCCCAATGAGTCAACTCTGTGTATGAGGTCACCGAAGTACTGGAGTTTCAGCTCTAGCATAATTCCTTCCAAAGAAATCCCAGGACTGATCTCCTTTAGAATGGACTGGTTGGATCTCCTTGCAGTCCAAGGGACTCTCAAGAGTCTTCTCCAACACCACAGTTCAAAAGCATCAATTCTTCAGCGCTCAGCTTTCTTCACAGTCCGACTCTCACATCCATACATGACTACTGGAAAAACCATAGCTTTGACTAGACGGACCTTGGTTGGCAAAGTAATGTCTCTGCTTTTCAATATGCCATCTAGATTGGTCATAACTTTTCTTCCAAGGAGTTAGCGTCTTTAAATTTCATGGCTGCAATCACCATCTGCAATGATTTTGGAGCCCCCCAAAATAAACTCTGACACTGTTTCCACTATTTCCCCATCTATTTGCCATGAAGTGATGGGACCAGATGCCCTGATCTTCATTTTCTGAATGTTGAGCTTTAAGCCAACTTTTTCACTCTCCTCTTTCACTTTCATCAAGAGGCTTTTTATTTCCTCTTCACTTTCTGCCATAAGAGTGGTGTCATCTGCATATCTGAGGTTATTGATATTTCTCATATATATGTATATTATATATATTACAACTTCTTTACCTATTCATCTGTTGATGGACATTTAATTGCTTCCATGCCCTTGTTGTTGTAAATAGTGCTGCCATGAACACTGAGGTACATGTATCTTTTTGAATTATGGTTTTCTCAGAGTATATGGGCAGTAGTGGCTTTGATGATTTTGACTGCTTCTTAATCTATGTACTGGCTTATTTCAGCAATTTTCAGCCCTTTCATATCCTTTTGTTTTCTAATGTTTTTCTCTTTTCTTTAGATTATTGCTTCTTTATTTAGTGAAGATCTTTCAATGTTTCTTTTAGATTTAGTTTACTATTGCTGTATTTAAGTTTTTGCTTCTCTGAGAAATTTTTAGTTTCTTCTTGTATTCTAAATGGCAGTCTTACTAAGTAAAGTATCCTAGGTTGCATATTTTTCCATTTCAGGAATTTGAATATATCATGTCACTCCCTTCAGGCCAGCAAAGTTCCCATAAAGAAATCAGCTCAGAGTCTGATAGGGGTTCCCTTGTAACTGCTTTCTTCAGAATTTTCTCTTTAACTTTTGGCATTTTGATTATGATATGTTTTGGTGTGGCTGTTTGCATTCATCTTGTTTGGTATTTTCTGTGCTTCCTATACTTGTTTAAGTGTTTCTTTCTTTAGATTTGGGAAGTTTTCAGCCATAATTTCTTAAATATATACATATATACATATATATATATATATATATATATATATATATATAAAATCCTCTTTTCTCTTCCTTCTCCTTCTGAAACCCTAATTGACATGATTCATATTATCCCATAGACATCATATGTTGCTTTATTTTTTTTTAATTTGTCTTTCATCTACTATTCTAATTGGCTAATTTCAGTTAATCTATTTTCCAGATCACTTATGTGTTCTGCATTATTTAGTCTGCTATTCATTGCTTTTAACTCAGTTTATCTTGGCAATTGAGTTGTCTAATTTTGGTTAGTTTCTCTTTATAGTTTCTAGTCCCTTGGTATAGTGATCTGTATTTCTATCAATAATCTTTCTTAATTTCCCTAGAATTGTTATCACCTCCTCTTTGAATCAGAGGTCTATTAGACTAGAGAGGTTAGTTTCATTTTTTTGCTCTTTTAGGGGATTTGTCTTTAAAAAAATTGGGAGAACTTCCTTTGCTTTTTCATTTTACTTAAATTTCTTTGCCTTATGAATTTAGGAGAAACAGTTATCTGCTGTGGTCTTAAAAAAGGTGTTTTTATCTGGAAACCTCCCTATATAGACTTTGTGAGTCTATACTTTTTGATGCTAGGGCTGTTTTTTGTGTGGATGCCTACTACATTTTCCCACAGAGTTGCTGGCCATTGTTTCTTGATACTGGAGAAGGCAATGGCACCCCACTCCAGTACTCTTGCCTGGAAAATCCCTTGGATGGAGGAGCCTGGTAGGCTGCAGTCCATGGGGTCGCTAAGAGTCAGACACGACTGAGTGAATTCACTTTCACTTTTCACTTTCATGCACTGGAGAAGGAAATGGCAACCCACTCCAGTGTTCTTGCCTGGAGAATCTTAGGGACAGGGGAGCTTGGTGGGCTGCAGTCTATGGGGTCACACAGAGTTGGACATGACTGAAGCGACTTAGCCACCGCAACAGCAGCAGTTCCTTGGTGCTGAGTGTGATTGGTGTTATGGTGACCAGCAACTGCAATGAAGGTTGGTTGGGGGCTACTCTTTGATCTGTGGCTGCCACAGTCCTGTTGGAGGAAAGGTCTGTTCTCCCGTTGTTAGAGCAAACCCCCTGAGAATCAGGTTCTGTGCAGTTCTGTTGCCCTTAAGTGTGTGGTCTGTCCACAAGGAAGTGAGAGATGAAGCAAGGAGGCCCATGTAGTCACAGTGAACCCATTTCACCATCCTTGTAGGCATCCTTGGTTCTTCCCAGGTTCCATCTCTTTCTCCATTGTGTTGGTCCCAAACCTAGGCTGATGCTGGGGGCTGGGGTGTTGTGGCTGGAGAAATCAAGGTTGATGTGCTGCCACCCAAAACCTAGACTGCCTCCATGATAGAACTTTCCAGAACCTGTCTTCCCAAGATCAGCTCCAAGCTAGGAGGAGAGGTAGACAATACAGGAGCACTTCTGCTGGGGGAGGAACTGCTGCTTACTTCTCTTCGGAGGCTATCCATTGGGTATTACGATTCTCTGACACTGCCCACCACACATTGTGCACAACAAAGTCCCCTGCTGCTTGACCTGCCACTGGATCTGCCCCTGCTAGAGAGCACTGATAATGTGCTCTAATATCAGCCCACCCTTGCTTTGTAGGCCCTCATAAAACCCACTCCACCAGAGTCAAAATCCACCATGAGCATGTATGCTCAAATGCATAGGGCTCTTACAGTAGATCTGCTCCCTGCCTTGCATGCACTGACATCAGGGCTTCTAAGGTGGACCCATCACCCTCCCTGTGTACACTAACAGTGGAGGCCCAGACCAAGCTGTCTGTATACAGCTGGACTAAGTCCTCTCCCAGGGCTTGCCCTCTGAAGCCTAAGGTTCATCACTTAGTTGTTGAATATACTAGAATATACTGTTGAATATACTGTGTGTTTCAGGCTGGGAAGTACAGTGACCTGGCAGTAGTCAGTGCTAGTCTCTCTCTGCCCTGATTACTAGCAAGTCAGTGCACATGCATATTCCTCATGAGTAGATTCCAAGTCCCTCTAACTCTCTCTTTCCTGGTGGACCTCTCAGTGAGCAAAGGTGGTTCCCAGAGCAAGGGGACCTTTTCTCTTTCAGCTCCCTCTGAGGGGTACCAGTCCCATCCCAATGCTGTATTCTTTTTTCTTTTTTTTTTTTTCATACTAGTTGGTTATGTGGAGATCTTTCTTGCAGCTTTGGTTATATAAGAGATTTTTTACCAGTTTTCAGTGAGAATTGTTCCACATGCAGATGTGCTTTGTTGTGTTTGTTGGGGGAGGCAAGTTGCATGTCCTTCTACTCCTCTCTCTTGATCTCCCCTGATAGGAGTCTTTGAATTGCTTTGCTCCTAGTTCAAAATAGCATGAAATGACAGAGTAGAGGGAGCACTTTGGTTTTTCAGGACCCTGATAGTGCTGTTTTTAAGTCTTTTCAATAAAGCAGAGTTATAAAAATCATTAAGGACAAATAGAAAACAATGTGGAAAGTTGTTATAAAATGAAACAGAGAAACAGCAAATAAACCAAGACTGTTGAGTACAAGAGAATAATAGAAATTTAAAGTTCTCTAGTTTGCAGTCAAACTGCGAACAGTCACAGTCAGTTTTGCTCTTACTGGTTAAATCAAGTATTAATGTGTTCACATTAAATAAATGAATACTCAAGTAATAGATGTTGGCATTTAAAGGGTAATCACTTCAACTTTGTGGGGCACACAAATTTAGACAATCAAGCTTCCTCTGAAGTCCAAAGTCCTTGTCTAGCTTAACAGCAGGGCAACTGAAGTCATGGCTAACTATACAATGATCAATCTGCTGCTAAATTTTTACATTTTCTCTATCATCAGACAAAAAACATTTTAGATAATTCGTTTTTTTTTTATCTTATCGCCATAGTAAGATTTTTTTGTTTGTTTTTGAAAGATAGAAAATTGTAGCACAGAAATCTTCCTTCTGGAGATTGGCAAATGGAATTATATTGGACTTTTTTTTTAAGAGTTATTGACAAATCAAAAGCATATCTATAATGTTTTTCTGGACTTATCATTTGAACTTTATAATCAACTGTACCAGTTAGCATATAAATCAAAGAAAACAATCTACTCAGGGACTCTTCTTTGAGACAAAAACTACTTCCTGCATTGGTTAGGGTCATTAAGAATACTATCACCTCTTAAGCCAGAAATCTAGAGGAGTGAATCAAAATGCCCTAACGTACTGGTTAATGATGCCTTTGTATTACCAATTACCAGCAAAGCCCATCACATTTAAATGAACAGTCTTGGATTAAATGCTAGTGTGGATATAACCATCCCTTCATAGCTTCATATATATTCTTCATGAAAACACTGTTTTGTAAAATAAATAAAGTGAAGTCGCTCAGTCGTGTGTGACTCTTTGCAACCCCATGGACTGTAGCCTACTATGCTCCTCTGTCCGTGGGATTTTCCAGGCAAGAGCATTGGAGTGGGTTGCCATTTCCCTACTCCGGAGGATCTTCCTGACCCAGGAATTGAATCTAGGTCTCCCACACTGTAGGCAGATGCTTTCCCATCTGAGCCACCAGGGAAGTCCACAAAATAAATGACTAAATCAATGGCTTCAATATGGCATACAGCTATCATTGAATATGATAAATTTTTTGTAATTTGTGTTATGTGTCATATTTTCATATATGGTATAGTTAGAAAGTTTTATTTAAAATTTAATATTACCTCCCATTAATGTATAACACTGGTCTGGTCATCAGAAAAATGGAAATCTCAATTGAGGGGCATTTTGCAAAATATCTGATCAAACTTCCTCAAAACTCTGTTAAGTTCATCAAGGGAGAAGTAGGAGAAAATGTCACCATCCAGAAAGCTTAAAAAAAAGTGACAACTAAATGCAGTGTAGTATCCTCCATGATATCGTGCAACTGAAAAACAAAACATTTACTGGAAAAAAATGAAAAAAATAAATGGTGTTTAGTTAAGAGTAATGAACCAATGTTGATTCTTTAATTGTGACAAATATACTACAGTTAACATATCAGATATCCAATATGACATAAGATGTTAATAGAATATGAGTGAGGGCTGCTACTATTATAAGCATAGTACAAATTCAGTAAATAAGCCAACTCCCATTTGGAATTTATTTTTATTAAGCAGTAAATTTATATATATATAAATTATTTATATATATTATTATTTATATATATATCTAACTCAAGCAAAATAAAATATAAAAGTAATTTAAAATTAATCATAGCACCTCATCAGTTTTGTGCGTGAACATTCAACCTGTGTTAAATTGAGTAAAATACCAGCTACATAGACTCTGACACAAGGTCAAATTAAGTGAATAATTTGAGTTATTTTTTCAGAAAAAAATGGCTATATTATTTTAAGTAATTGCAGTAACAATCTAGCAAGTTAGTTTATAAATTGATTCCTCAAAGAGACTCTCAATTGACACATTACTGAACAGAGAACAATAAGTTTGTAATCCCCAAGTCAATTACTCGTATGTTACCAGTTTCTCAGCAATATTTCATGTACTTCAATCTACCATTCTGTGACAAGTTAAATTAGTTAACAAATGTTGTTGTTGTTTAGTCTCTTAAGTTGTGTCCCACTCTTTCGTGACCCCATGGGCTGTAGCCCACCAAGATCCTTTGTCCATAGGATTTCCCAGGCAAGCATACTGGAGTGGGTTGACATTTCCTTCTCCAAGGGATCTTCCTGACCCAGGGATTGAGCTCTTGTCTCCTGGTTGGCAGGCAAATTCTTTACCACTGAGCTACCTGGGAAGCCCTAACAAATTTTAAGTCAAGATAATAAAATAATCAAATTATTTTAGATTTTAAACAATGATCATTTTTAATATTGCCTTGGAACATAAATGACTTTATATCTTCTACATAAATAATAATACTCTGTGAATCTTAATATTTTCTGCATTAAATATAGCACTTGATAAGATGATCAGAAATAAGATCATATTAAAAGCATGAAACTGCTAAGTAAGAAGTCAAAATACTGAAAGAATCTTAATTTATTTTTCTCATTTTAACATATTCCCCTCCCATGTCCACAGTCAGTACTTGTTAAGTCAAGAAGATCTGTTTTTCTTCAATATAATTTGAGAACATGTTAAATGAGTGTGTGAGTGAATAATTTAAACTTGAAATTACACTAAAAACTCTCCAAATACATTACTAATGGCTGAATAGGATCACTCTAATACTCTTATAAGGCTTCACATTTAAAAACCCATTAACCTTGTAAGTAGTAATGACAGAAGTGGCAAGAGAAAACCAAATATTTTAACAATTGGAGATGTTTTATCTTCAGAGGGTGTATTAATAAGCAATTTTGGTTATTAGATAGAATGTGTTTAAAATCAAATATTGCTTATGTGTTAGTAATGCTATCTATATTAATGTTTTTACATTATTAACAAATATATCCCTAAAAATATGATAAGACAGGGATACCCTGAAGTGTAAAATCCCAAGGAGTCAAGCACAACGTTGAAATTACAACATTGCCTTGATTTTCCTAACACAGAGCATGATGGGTAAAGAAAGAATGTTTATTACTTTGTTGTTCAGTCACTCAGTCATGTCTGACTCTTTGTGACTCAATGATCTGTAGCATACCAGATTTTCCTGTCCTTCACTATCTCCCAGAGTTTGCTTAAACTCATGTTCATTGAGTCAGTGATGCCATCAGGCTATCTCATCCTCTGTAATCTCCTTCTCCTTCTGCCTTCAGTCTTTCCCACCATCAGGGTCTTTTGCAATGAGTCAGCTCTTAGCATCAGGTGGCCAAAATATTAGAGCTTCAGCTTCAACATCAGTCCTTCCAATGAATATTCAGGGTTGATTTTCATTAGGATTGACTAGTTTAATATCCTTGCAGTCCAAGTGACCCTCAAGAGTCTTCTCCAGCACCACATTTTGAAAGCATCAATCCTTTGTTGCTCAGCCTTCTTTGTGTTCCAACTCCCACATCCATGCATGACTACTGGAAAAACTATAGTTTTGACTATATGGACCTTTGTTGGCAAAGTGATGTCTCTGCTTTTTAATACACTGTCTAAGTTTGTCATAATTTTTCTTCCAAGGAGCAAGTGTCTTTTAAATTCGTAGCTGCAGTCACTATCTGCAATGATTTTGGAGCCCAAAATAAAATCTGTCACTGTTTCTTCTTTTTCTCCATCTACTTGCCATGAAGTGATGGGACCAGATGACATGATCTTCTTTTTTTGAATGCTGAATTTTAAGCCAGCTTTTTCACTCTCCTCTTTCACCCTCATCTTTTGAAATTTTGGTATTTCTTTAGTATATTGGTTATTATATATTGCAGTGTAACAAATTACATCTGGGCCACCAGGGAAGCCCATAACAAATGAACAAATTACCTCACAACTTAGTAGCTTAAGTGAAGTGAAGTCGCTCAGTCATGTCTGAATCTTTGCGACCCCATGAACTGTAGCCTACCAGGCTCCTCTGTCCATGGGATTTTCCAGGCAATAGTACTGGAGTGGATTGCCATTTCCTTCTCCATGGGATCTTCCCAACCCAGGAATCGAACTCAGGTCTCCTGCATTGTAGAAAGACGCTTTACCGTCTGAGCCACCAGGGAAGCGTTTCTTATCTCATACACTTTCTGAGAGTCAGGGACTTGAGAGTGGCTTAACTGTGTGGTCTGGCTCATAATCTCTCCCAAGGTTGAAGTTAACCTGCTGATGGGGCTGTGCTCACCTCAAGGTTCAGCCATAGCTGGGGAATTCACTTCTAAGCTCAGTTACCTAACTGTTGGCAGAAGACTGTCATGCCTTTACATGTTGGTCTCTCTATCAGGTTGCTCCCAATCAGGTTTTCCTAGAGTGAATGATCCAAGTGCAAATGGGAACAGGTGAGCAAGAAAAAGCCCAAGTTGGGATTCCATAGTCTTTTATGGTCTAATCTCAAAAATGGAAGATCACCATTTTTCCCACAACCATTTGGTCACACAGACCAATCCTGGTACAAAGTGGGAGGAAACTGCAAATTTATAAATACCAGGACATGAATATCAGTGGAGGTCTCATTGAAGGCTGGTTACTATAGCAACTCATTCTCCTTTAAGTATGTGCAGTTCTCTTTGAGTGTGTAGAGTGACCATCCATATGTTGCTGAGATCTATTATAACCTTTGGGTTTAAAATGATAGGCAACACTCACAAAAACCAGAATATTATTGTAGAAGTTGATAAAGTGACAACACCAACACTGATAGTCTGTTTTATCTATTCAATGAAATTTTATGTAAAATAGCTTCCATTAAAGGTAGTCTACTGTACATATTGAGGTAAACAGACATATGGTAAACATTTTTAGATTGCTTGGTTTTGTTGTTGTTTTCTATTATATTAGTTCAGTTCAGTCGCTCACTCATGTCCAACTCTTTGCGACCCCATGAATTGCAGCACACCAGGCCTCCCTATCCATCACCAACACTCAGAGTTCACTCAGACTCATGTCCATTGAGTCAGTGATGCCATCCAGTCATCTCATCCTCTGTTGTCCCCTTCTCCTCCTACCCCCAATCCTTCCCAGCATCAAAGTCTATTCCAATGAGTCAACTATTCACATGAGGTGGCCAAAGTTTCAGCTTTAGCATCATTCCTTCCAAAGAAATCCCAGGGCTGATCTCCTTAAGAATGGATTGGTTAGATCTTCTTGCAGTCCAAGGGACTCTCAAGAGTCTTCTCCAACACCACAGTTCAAAAGCATCAATTCTTTGGCACTCAGTCTTCTTCGCAGTCCAATTCTCACATCCATACATGACTACTGGAAAAACCATAGCCTTGACTAGATGGACCTTAGTCGGCAAAATAATGTCTCTGCTTTTGAATATGCTATCCAGGTTGGTCATAACTTTTCTTCCAAGGAGTAAGCACCTTTTAATTTCATGGCTACAGTCACCATCTACAGTGATTTTGAAGCCCCCCCAAAATAAAGTCTGACACTGTTTCCACTGTTTCCCCATCTATATCCCATGATGTGATGGGACCAGATGCCATGATCTTCGTTTTCTGAATGTTGAGCTTTAAGCCAACTTTTTCACTCTCCTTTTTCACTTTCATCAAGAGGCTAAAGTTTTGAATTATGTAATCGAATGGGCCAGCTTTCTTGATTTTGTCAGCTAAAAAATTATTTTGAAGTAAAATTATGGTTTTTCCAGTAGTCATGTATGGATGTGAGAGTTGGACCATAAAGAAAGCTGAGCACCAAAGAATTGATGCTTTTAAAGTGTAGTATTGGAGAAGACTCTTGAGTGTTCCTTGGACAGAAAAGAGATCAAATCAGTCAATCCTGAAGGAAATCAGTCCTGAATATTCATTGGAAGGACTGATACTTCATCCACCTGATGCAAAGAACTGACTCCTTAGAAAATATCTTGAAAGATCTAGGAAAGATTGAAGGCAGGAGAAGAAAGGAACAACAGAGGATGAGATGGTTGGATGGCATAGCCAACTCAATGGACATGAGTTTGAGCAAGCTCCGGGAGTTGGTGATGGACAGGGAGGCCTGGTGTGTTGCAGTCCATGGGGTCACAAAAAGTGGGACATGACTGAGTGACTGAACTGAAATGAAATGAATGGATTGAAATATATACTATTTTATTTTTTTTTTACAATGTGATAATAATTCAACAGTAGAATCACATTGTTTTAGACAGAAAATTATGTTTCTTTTAAATATAAGTTTTTGCAAATACTGTCTTACACAGTGATGGAGAGCAGTTAATTCTGAACTAAAACTCCCATTAGCCATTTAATCCTGATCTACTTTTCAAAGCATTACTCTAAAAAATGCTGCATGGTGTAATCTTTAGGAGTTGAGAAGGTCAATCTAACCAAAATAAATAAATCTCAAAGATCTGTGCAATTACAATAGCAATTTTTGAATGAAAGAAATACAACAACCTTTTCATTCTAATGTTTCCAAAATCTGTTCTTTCCTATATTGCTCTGTTGCACCAGTGCACTGACTATCACTATGGGGAATTTAAAAAAAAATAGTTATGAGCTGTTTCAAGAATTCAATAACCTGGCAACCCGCAGTTCATGACAGTTAGAGCCAGACTAATCATTTTGGAAATCATTTGGATATCATTTTATAATACCAGTGAGAGTAAAAGTGGCAAATTATTTAGCTGTATATTGTGTTAATTCCATAATTAAGTAATTGGACTTGGAACAAACAGTTTACTACTTCCGCTTTAATTAACATTTCACTATATAACTATAATACTCACTAAAAGCACTATCTTTTGCAGTAGAGAGCCAATTATGATATGCATTATTGTAAGTAATAAAATGTTTTACTAATCAAACATTTATGTGGTTCAGACATTTTTATGCAATGGCAATTATAAGAAAAGGAATCAGGTTACCAGTGACAAATGTTTTTAATTAGTGTTGAACATGTCCAGATGAGTCATATTTTGTGTTCCTACTTAAAATATTATTTCCTTAGAGAAACTTAGATTACTTTTAAAATTCATTTAAATATTTTAAGGTTCTGGCTAAGAAATTTTATTCATATGTTGTACTATTTTATGATGACATAGTTTTATTACTAATACAAATTAAAGTACTGAACTTATTCATTTGGTGGGCAAATTTATATATAAACAAAGGTTTTATAAGCATAAAGAATTATAAAATATTATGAAATCTGTTTTGCATTTTTAATTTAAAGCATCCTTGGCTTAGATTACTTACACAACAAATAAATCATTAAAGGTCTCATAAATAATATAAAATAGAGTAATCTTTTCCTTATTGAATTACTGTTTGGCTCAATCCACACAGATCAAAATCCTCTCTTAACAGAAGAATATTTCAGGTTTTCAGATACATGATTGTAGCTAAATTTTTTGATTACTGAAATATTTCACAATCGAATTTTTCGGTAGGATATTTTGTTAGTTGATAAAATAGCTATTCTATACTTATCTATTTTCTGGAAATATTACTGTGAGATTGGTATTAATTATCCCTTAAGCATATGGTAAAATTTACCAGTGAAGCCAGGTGGGGCCAAAGTTGTGAGAAGTACTGTCATTACAAATTTAATGATTAATATTGTTTAGATGTCATTTCTCAACAAATTCATTTGTAGACTTAATTCAATCACAATGAGGTAGTTGTTGTTGTTCAACAACAACTTTGTTGTTGTTGTGTCTGACTCTTTGTGACCCCATTGACTGCACCATGCCAGGGTTTCCTGTCCATCACCATCTCCTGGACTTTGTTTAAACTCATGTCCATTGAGTCCATGATGCCATCCAACCATCTCATCCTCCGCTGCCTTCTTCTCCTTTTACCTTCAGTTTTCCCCAACATCAGGGTCATTTCCAATAAGTCTGCTCTTCTCATCAGGTGGCCAAAGTATTGGAGTTTCAGTTTCAGCATTAGTCCTTCCAATGAATACTTAGGGTTGATTTCCTTTAAGATTGACTGCTTTGATTTGCTAGCAGAGATCCAAGAGTCCTCTCAAGTGTACAAAAGCATGAATTTTTCAGTGCTGTACTTATGGAAAACCCATAGCTTTAATTATACAGACCTTTCTTGGAAAAGTTGTGTCTCTGATTTTGAATACACTGTCTAGCTTTGCCATAATTTTTTTTCAAGGAAGAAATGTTTTAATTTCATGGCTGAAGTCACTGTCAGCAGTTATTTTGGATTCTAAGATAATAAAGTCTGTCACTGTTTTTATTTTTTCTCCACCTGTTTGCCATGAAGTGATGGGACCAGATGCAATGATTTTAGTTTTCACAATGTTTAGTTTTAAGCCAGATATTTATTTCTCCTCTTCCACCTTTATCAAGGAGCTCTTTAGTTTATCTTTGCTTTCTGGCATTAGGATGGTGGTATCAGCATATCTGAGGTTGTTGATACTTCTCCAGCAATCTTGATTCCAGCTTATATTCATCAAGCCTGAAATTTTGCATGATGTATTCTGTATATAAGTTACATAAGCAGGATTACAATATACAGCCTTGACATATTCTTTCTCAATTTTGAACCAATCCATTGTTCCATGTTTGGTTTTAAATGTTGCTTCTTGGCCTGCATACAGGTTTCTCAGGAGACAGGTAAAGTGTTCTGGTATTCCATTCTCTTTGAGAATTTTCTATAGTTTGTTGTGATCCACACAGTTAAAGGCTTTGGCACAGTCAATGAAGAAGAACTAAATGCTATTTTTTTTTTCTGGAATTCTCTTGCTTTTTCTGTGATCCAAGGAATACTGGCAGTTTGAGCTCTGATTTCTCTGCCTTTTGTAACCCCGCTTGTACTTCTGGAAGTTCTGAGTTCACCCACTGTTCAAACCTAGTTTGAAGGATTTTGAGCATTACCTTGCTAACATGTGGAATGAGTAAAACTGTACGGTAGTTGGAACATTTTTTGACATTGCCCTTATTTGGGATTGGAATGAAAATGGAACTTTTCCAGTCCTTTGATCACTGCTGAATTTTCTAAATTTGCTGGCATATAGGTGGCTCAGCCTTGACGTACTCCTTTTCCTATTTGGAACCAGTCTGTTGGTACACGTCCAGTTCTAACTGTTGCTTCCTGACCTGCATACAGATTTCTCAAGAGGCAGATCAGGTGGTCTGGTATTCCCATCTCTCTCAGAATTTTCCACGGTTTATTGTGATCCACACAGTTAAAGGCTTTGGCATAGTCAATAAAGCAGAAATATATGTATTTCTGGAACTCTCTTGCTTTTTTCAATGATCCAGCGGATGTTGGCAACTTGATCTCTGTTCCTCTGCCATTTCTAAAACCAGCTTGAACATCAGGAAGTTCACAATTCACGTATTAGGAAAAGGAGTACGTCAAGGCTGTATATTGTCACCCTGCTTATTTAACTTCTATGCAGAGTACATCATGAGAAACGCTGGGCTGGAAGAAGCACAAGCTGGAATCAAGATTGCTGGGAGAAATATCAAGAACCTCAGATATGCAGATGACACCACCCTTATGGCAGAAAGTGAAGAGGAACTAAAAAGCCTCTTGATGAAAGTGAAAGAGGAGAGTGAAAAAGTTGGCTTAAAGCTCAACAATCAGAAAACCAAGATCATGGCATCTGGTCCCATCACTTCATGGGAAATAGATGGGGAAACAGTGGAAAGAGTGTCAGACTTTATTTGGGGGGGGGGGTCCAAAATCACTGTAGATGGTGATTGCAGCCATGAAATTAAAAGACGCTCACTCCTTGGAAGAAAAGTTATGACCAACCTAGACTGCATATTCAAAAGCAGAGACATTACTTTGCCGACTAAGGTCCGTCTAGTCAAAGATATGGTTTTTCCAGTAGTCATGTATGGATGTGAGAATTGGACTGTGAAGAAGGCTGAGCGCCAAAGAATTGATTCTTTTGAACTGTGGTGTTGGTGAAGACTCTTGAGAGTCCCTTGGACTGCAAGGAGATCCAACCAGTCCGTTCTGAAGGAGATCAACCCTGGGATTTCTTTGGAGGGAATAATGCTAAAGCTGAAACTCCAGTACTTTGGCCACCTCATGCGAAGAGTTGACTCATTGGAAAAGACTCTGATGCTGGGAGGGATTAGGGGCAAGAGGAGAAGGGGACGACAGAGGATGAGATGGCTGGATGGCATGACTGACTCGATGGAAGTGAGTCTGAGTGAATTCTGGGAGTTGGTGATGGACAGGGAGGCCTGGCGTGCTGCGATTCATGGGGTCGCAAAGAGTTGGACACGACTGAGCAACTGAACTCAGGTGGCTCAGATGGTAAAGAATTTGCCTGCAATACAGGAGACTTGGGTTCAATCCCTGGGTCAGGAACATCCCCTGGAGAAAGGAATGACAACCCACTCCAGTATTCTTGCCTGGGAAATCTCATTGTCAGAGGAACTTGGTGGGCTAATGTCCAAGGGGTTGCAAAGAGTTGGACTTTACTTCACTTCACTTCAAGTAATTGAAACTTTAACGACACTGTGTTTTAGGATTATAAAGAATTCAGCTGAAATCCCATCACCTCCACTAGCTTTGTTTGTAGTGATGCTTCCTAAGGCCTACTTCACTTCTCACTCCAAGATGTGCTCTAGGTAAGTGATCACAACATCATGGTTTTCTGGGTCATGAATCTTTTCTGTACATTTCTTCTATGTATTATTGCCATTTCTTCTTAATCTCTTCTACTTCTGTTAGGTCTTTCCATTTTTGTCCTTTATTATCCGATCTTTGCATGAAATATTCCCTTGGTATCTTCATTTTTTTTGCAGACATCTCTAGTCTTTCCCATTCTATTGTTTTCCTCTGTTTCTTTATATTGTTCACTTAAGAAGCCTTTCTTATCCCTTTTTGCTATTCTTTGGAACTTTGCATTCAGCTGGGCATATCTTTCCCTTTCTCTTTTACTTTTTTTTTTGGTAATCAATGAATTTATTTTTTTATTTATTTTTATTTTTATTTATTTTTTATTTTTTAATTTTAAAATCTTTAATTCTTACATGTGTTCCCAAACATGACCCCTCCTCCCACCTCCCTCCCCACAACATCTCTCTGGGTCATCCCCATGCACCAGCCCCAAGCATGCTGCACCCTACGTCAGACATGGACTGGCGATTCAATTCTTCCATGATAGTATACATGTTAGAATTCCCATTCTCCCAAATCATCCCACCCTCTCCCTCTCCCTCTGAGTCCAAAAGTCCGTTACACAGATAAATAGGCTAGAGACAAAGATTGAGAAGATGCAAGAAAGGTTTAACAAGGACTTAGAAGAAATAAAAAAGAGTCAAAATATAATGAATAACACAATAAATGAGATCAGAAACACTCTGGAGGCAACAATTAGTAGAATAACGGAGGCAGAAGATAGGATTAGTGAAATAGAAGATAGAATGGTAGAAATAAATGAATCAGAGAGGAAACAAGAAAAACGAATTAAAAGAAATGAGGACAATCTCAGAGACCTCCAGGACAATATGAAATGCTCCAACATTCGAATTATAGGAGTCCCAGAAGAAGAAGACAGAAAGAAAGATCATGAGAAAATCCTTGAGGAGATAATAGTTGAAAACTTCCCTAAAATGGGGAAGGAAATAATCACCCAAGTCCAAGAAACACAGAGAGTTCCAAATAGGATAAACCCAAGGCGAAACACCCCAAGACACATATTAATCAAATTAACAAAGATCAAACACAAAGAACAAATATTAAAAGCAGCAAGGGAAAAACAACAAATAACACACAAGGGGATTCCCATAAGGATAACAGCTGATCTTTCAATAGCAACTCTTCAGGCCAGGAGCGAATAGCAAGACATACTTAAAGTGATGAAAGACAATAACCTACAGCCCAGATTACTGTACCCAGCAAGGATCTCATTCAAATACGAAGGAGAAATCAAAAGCTTTACAGACAAGCAAAAGCTGAGAGAATTAAGCACCACCAAACCAGCTCTCCAACAAATTCTAAAGGATATTCTCTAGACAGGAAACACGAAAAGGGTGTATAAACCCGAACCCAAAACAATAAAGTAAATGGTAACGGGATCATACTTATCAATAATTACCTTAAACGTAAATGGGTTGAACGCCCCAACCAAAAGACAAAGACTGACCGAATGGATACAAAAACAAGACCCCTCTATATGCTGCTTACAAGAGACCCACCTCAAAACAAGGGACACATACAGACTGAAAGTGAAGGGCTGGAAAAAGATATACCGCGCAAATCGAGACCAAAAGAAAGCAGGAGTGGCAATATCCAATAAAATAGACTTTAAAACAAAGGCTGTGAAAAGAGACAAAGAAGGCCACTACATAATGATCAAAGGAACAATCCAAGAAGAAGATATAACAATTATAAATATATATGCACCCAATATAGGAGCACCGCAATATGTAAGACAAATGCTAACAAGTATGAAAGGGGAAATCAACAACAACACAATAATAGTGGGAGACTTTAATACCCCACTCACACCTATGGACAGATCAACTAAACAGAAAATTAACAAAGAAACGCAAACTTTAAATGATACATTAGATCAGTTAGACCTAATTGATATCTACAGGACATTTCACCCCAAAACAATGAATTTCACCTTTTTTTCAAGTGCTCATGGAACCTTCTCCAGGATAGATCACATCCTGGGCCATAAATCTAAACTTGATAAATTCAAAAAAATTGCAAATAGAACTACCGTATGACCCAGCAATCCCCCTGCTGGGCATACACACCGAGGAAACTAGAATTGAAAGAGACACATGTACCCCAATGTTCATCGCAGCACTGTTTATAATAGCCAGGACATGGAAACAACCTAGATGTCCACCAGCAGATGAATGGATAAGAAAGCTGTGGTACATATACACAATGGAGTATTACTCAGCTGTTAAAAAGAATTCATTTGAATCAGTTCTGATGAGATGGATGAAACTGGAGCCAATTATACAGAGTGAAGTAAGCCAGAAAGAAAAACACCAATACAGTATACTAACACATATATATGGAATTTAGGAAGATGGCAATGACGACCCTGTATGCAAGACAGGAATAAAGACACAGATGTGTATAATGGACTTTTGGACTCAGAGGGAGAGGGAGAGGGTGGGATGATTTGGGAGAATGGGAATTCTAACATGTATACTATCATGTAAGAATTGAATCGCCAGTCCATGTCTGACGTAGGGGGCAGCATGCTTGGGGCTGGTGCATGGGGATGACCCAGAGAGATGTTGTGGGGAGGGAGGTGGGAGGGGGGGTCATGTTTGGGAACGCATGTAAGAATTAAAGATTTTAAAATTAAAAAAATAAAAAATAAAAAAATATATATCCAAGAAAACAAACAAACAAACAAAAAAAATCGAAATCATTCCAAGCATCTTTTCTGACCTTAATGCATTAAGATTAGATCTCAATTACAGGAGAAAAACTATGAAAAATTCCAACATATGGAGGTTGAACAACACACTTCTGAATAACCAACAAATCTCTTTTACTTTTTGATTCTCTTCTTTTTTCATCTATTTGTAAGGCCTCCTCAGACTGCCATTTTGCCTTCTTGCATTTCTTTCTCTTGGGCATTTTGGTCACACCTCTTGTACAGGGTTACAAACCTCTGTCCATAATTCCTCAAGCACTTTGTCAGATCTGATCTAATCAGATCTAACACCTTGAATCTGTCTCTTGCACTGTATATTCGTAAGGGAATTGATTTAGGTAACACCTGAATGATCTAGTAATTTTGCCTACTTTCTTCAATTTAAGTCTGAATTTTGCAGTAAGGAGTTCATGATCTGAGCCACAGTTAGTTCCTTGTCTCATTTTTGCTGACTGTACAGACCTTCTCCATCACCGACCACAAAGAATATGATCAGTCTGATTTCAGTGTTGACCATCTGTTGATGTCCATGTGTAGAGTCATCTATTGCGTTGTTGGAAGAGAGTGTTTTTAATGACCAGTGTGTTCTCTTGGTAAAACTCTGTTAGATTTTACCCTGCTTCATTTTGTACTCTAAGGTCAGACTTGCCTGTTACTCAGGTATCCCTTGACTTTCTACGTCTGCATTCCAATATTTTAGGATGAAAAGGAAGTGTTTTATTGGTGTTAGCTCTAGAAGGTCTTGTAGGTCTTCACAGAACCATTCAACTTCAGCTTCTTCAGCATTAGTTGTTGGGGATAGACTTGGATTACTGTGATATAGAATTGTTTGCCTTGGAAACAAACTGAGATCATTCTGTCTTTTTGAGATTGCAACCAAGCTCTGCATTTCTGACTCTTTTGTTGATGGTGATGGCTACTCCATTTCTTCTAAGGGATTCTTGCCCACAGTAATAGATATAATGGTTGTTTGAATTAAATTTACCCATTCCCATCCGTTTTAGTATCAGTTTAGCTCAGTTCAGTCGCTCAGTCATGTCCGACTCTTTGCATCCCCATGAATTGCAGGACTCCAGGCCTCCCTGTCCCTTACCAACTCTTGGAGTTCACTCAAACTCTTGTCCATCAAGTCAGTGATGCCATCCAGCCATCTCATCCTCTGTCGCCCCTTCTCCTCCTTCCCCCAATCCCTCCCAGCATCAGAGTCTTTTCCAATGAGTCAACTCTTCACATAAGGTTGCCAAAGTATTAGAGTTTCAGCTTTAGCATCAATCCATCCAATGAACACCCAGGACTGATCTCATTTAGAATGGACTGGTTGGATCTCCTTGCAGTCCAAGGGACTCTCAAGAGTCTTCTCCAATGCCACAGTTCTAAAGCATCAATTCTTTGGCACTCAGCTTTCTTCACAGTCTAAATTTCACATCCATACATGACTACTGGAAAAACCATAGCCTTGACTAGACAGACCTTTGTTGGCAAAGTAATGTCTCTGCTTTTCAACCTGCTATCTAGTTTGGTCATATCTTTCCTTCCAAAGAATATGTGTCTTTTAATCTCATGGCTGCAATCACTATCTACAGTGATTTTGGACCCCCCCAAAATAAAGTCTGATATTGTTTCCACTGTTTCTCCATCTATTTACCATGAAGTGATGGGACCAGATGCCATGATCTTCGTTTTCTGAATGTTGAGATTTAAGCCAACTTTTTCACTCTCCTCTTTCACTTTCATCAAGAGGCTTTTGAGTTCCTCTTCACTTTCTTCCATAAGGGTGGTGTCATCTGCATATCTGAGGTTCTTGATATTTCTCCCAGCAATCTTGATTCCAGCTTGTGCTTCTTCCAGCCCAGCGTTTCTCATGATGTACTCTGCATAGAAGTTAAATAAGCAGGGTGACAATATACAGCCTTGATGTACTCCTTTTCCTATAGGAACCAGTCTGTTGGTCCATGTCCAGTTTTAACTGTTGCTTCCTGACCTGCATACAGATTTCTCAAGAGGCAGGTTAGATGATCTGGCATTCCCATCTCTTTCAGAATTTTCCACAGTCTATTGTGATCCACACAGTCAATCATTTTGGCATAGTCAATAAAGCAGAAATTGATGCTTTTTTTCTGGAACTCTCTTGCTTTTTTGATGATCCAGCGGATGTTGGCAATTTGATCTCTGGTTCCTCTGCCTTTTCTAAAACCACCTTGAACATCTGGAAGTTCACAGTTCATGTATTGCTGAACCCTGGCTTGGAGAATTGTGAGCATTACTTTACTAGCGTGTAAGATGAGTTCAGTTTTGCGGTAGTTTGAGCAGTCTTTGACATTGCCTTTCTTTGGGATTGGAATGACTCCTAAAATGTTGATGTTCACTCCTGCCATCTCCTGTTTGACCACATCTAATTTACCTTAATTCAGGGACCTAACATTTTATATTCCTATGCAATATTTTTCTTTTTAAAATTTTTATTTATTTTAATTGGAGGCTAATTACTTTACAATATTGTAGTGGTTTTTGTCATACATTCACATGAATCATCCATGGGTGTACATGTGTCCCCAATCCTGAACCCCCCTGCCACCTCCCTCCCCATCACATCCCTCAGGTTGTCAGAGTGCACCGGCCCTGTGCGCCCTGTCTCATGCATCAAACCTGGACTGGTGATCTATTTTGCATATGGTAATATACAGATTTCAATGTTGTTCTCTCACATTATCCTCACCCTGTGTTCTCCCACAGAGTTCATAAGTCTGTTCTTTACACCTGTGTCTCTTTTGCTGATTCTCATATAGGGTCATGATTACCATCTTTCTAAATTCCATATATATGTATTAATATACTGTATTGGTATTTTTCTTTCTGACTTAATTCATTCTGTGTAATAGGCTCCAGTTTCATTCACCTCATTAGAACTGATTCAAATGTACTCTTTTTAATGACTGAGTAATACTCCATTGTGTATATGTACCACAGCTTTCTTATCTATTCATCTGCTGATGAACATCTAGGTTGCTTCCATGTCCTAGCTATTGTTAACAGTACTGTGTTGAACATTGGGGTACACATGTCTCTTTCAATTCTGGTTTCCTCAGTGTGTATGCCCAGCAGTAGGATTGCTGGGTACTATGGTGGTTCTATTTCCAGTTTCTTAAGGAATCTCCACACTGTTCTCCATAGTGGCTGTACTAGTTTGCATTCCAACCAACAGTGTAAGAGGGTTCCTTTTTTTCCACATCCTCTCCAGCGTTTATTGCTTGTGGACTTTTGGATAGCAGCCATTCTAATTGGTGTGAGATGGTACCTCATTGTGGTTTTCATTTGCATTTCTCTGACAATGCGTGATGTTGAGCATCTTTTCATGTGTTTGTTACCCATCTGTATATCTTCTTTGGAGAAATGTCTGTTTAGTTATTTGGCCTACCTTTTGATTGGGTCATTTATTTTTCTGGAATTGAGCTGCAGGTGTTATTTGTATATTTTTGAGATGAATTCTTTGTTCGTTGCTTCATTTACTATTATGTTCTCCCATTCTGAAGGCTGTCTTTTCACCTTGCTTACTGTTGTTGTGCAGAAGCTTTTAAGTTTAATTAGGTCCCCTTTGTTTATTTTTGCTTTTATTTCCATTACTCTGGGAGGTGGGTCATAGACAATCCTGCTGTGATTTATGTCAGAGAGTGTTTTGCCTATGTTTTTCCTTTAGAATTTTTATAGTTTCTGGTCTTACATTTAGATCTCCAATCCATTTTGAGTTTATTTTTGTATATGTTGTTAGAAAGTGTCTGAGTTTCATTCTTTTACAAGTGATTGACCAGTTTTCCCAGCACCACTTGTTAAAGAGATTGTCTTTCCTCCATTGCATATTCTTGCCTCCTTTGTCAAAGATAAGGTGTCTATAGGTGTATGGATTTATCTCTGGGCTTTCTATTTTGTTCCGTTGATCTATATGTCTGACTTTGTGCCAGTACCATACTGTCTTAATGACTGTAGCTTTTTAGTGTAGTCTGAAGTCAGGCAGGTTGATTCCTGCAGTTTAATTCTTCTTTCTCAAGATTGCTTTGGCTAGTCAAGGTTTTTTTGTATTTCCATATAAATTGTGAAATTATTTGTTCTAGTTCTCTGAAAAATACCATTGATAGCATATTCCTATGCAATATTTTTTCTTTATAGCATCAGAGTTTACTTCACAGCAGACACAGCCACAACTGAGCATTGTTTCTGCTTTGGTCAGCCTCTTCATTCTTTCTCAAACTATTTCTCTGTTCCTCCTCAGTAGCATATTGAACATCTGCCAACCTGAGGGACACATCTTCCACAGTTATGTCTTTTTGCCTTTCATACTCTTGATGGGGTTCTCAAGGCAGGAATACTGTAATGGTTTGCCATTTCTTTCTATAGTGGTCCACATTTTTTCACTTGTCTCTACAATAACCTGCTCATCTTGGTGACCCTGCACAACATGGTTCATATTTCCATTGAGTTACACAAGACTGTTATTCATGTGATAATTTTGGTTAATTTTCTGTGATTGTGTTTTTCATTCTGGAGGCCATGTTGCTGCAGTTCTTGTTTCTTCTCTGATGATTGAGGATAAGAAGCTTGTGCAAAATTCCTGATGGCAGGGACTGGCTACGGGGAAACCTGGGTATGAAGATGGTTGAGTAGAAGGATGTGCACTCTTCTCCTGTGAGAACACCAAAATCACACTAGCTTCTAAACAAGCATTGACAGGAGTATGTTGGAACTCATCAAAATAAGATACCCCATATCCAAGGACAAAAGATAAGTAGCAACAAGACAGTAGGAAGGTCACAATCACATTAAAATCAAATACCATGAGCACCAGAGACTCTTTTAGAGAACAAACAAATCCTTGAGTGCACCAGGTCCCTGGGGAAAGGAGCAGTGAGCCTCACAAGAGTCTGAGCCAGGCCTTCAGTCACAATATAAAACCATAATTCTTATTTTTTATAAGTAGCCAAGTCAATAATATTTATATGAAAAATTAAAGGACTTAGAATAACTAATCAGTCTGGAAATGATGAATAGACTTGATTGTAAGAATTTCAATAAAGCTACAATGACCACTAGAGTGTGGTATCTATGTTAGGAAAAAATCAAACAGATCAATGAAATAAAAAAGAAAATCCAGAGATAATCTGACTTTTATTTTCAGCAAACATGCAAGGTAGTTCTGTGGCATTTGTATGATAAAATAAATAATTCTCAAATCCTCCTACATGTGAGACTCTAAAATTAAAGATGAATAATATGTAATATGCTTAACCCCAAACATTGAAACTATGAAAGTTCTAGAAGAACACATATCAAGCAATATCTTCATGGTAAGAATGTTTAATGAGAATGCCTAAATCACTATGTATGAAGAAAATTTGCTAAATTCACTTAATTAATATTAAATTAATAATATTAATTAATTATAAACAATTAATATTAATAAATGATTAATTAATATTAAATTTAATCAATTAATTTAATTTATATTAAAATTAATTATAATCTAATATTAAAACAATTAATATTAATGAAATGAAGTACCAGCTATGAAACTGCAGAAATATTCATAGCATGTATACCTCAGCAAGAACTATTATATAAAATGCATACTGAACACTCAGAAATCAATAATTAAAAGTCAAAACTTGAAACCAAATAGGTTAAAATATGGATACTTCATAGAAGAAAATGAAAGAATAGACAATAAGAAAGTTACAAGATATGCAATATCATTATTCATGAAGAAAATTCAAACATAGTGAAATATCACCTACACTCAATAAAATAAAAGTTGCTGGCAAGATAAGTTAGAAAATGACTAAAACTTCCCATTTTTCTCCTAAGAGTATTATATCATTGGAAGACTGTGGAATAATCTGGCAATTTTTTTTTTAATTTTAGTTTTTTATTTTTTAAATTTTAAAATCTTTAATTCTTACATGCATTCCCAAACATGAACCCCCCTCCCACCTCCCTCCCCATAACATCTTTCTGGGTCATCCCCATGCACCAGCCCCAAGCATGCTGCATCCTGCGTCAGACATAGACTGGCGATTCAATTCACATGATAGTATACATGTTAGAATGTCATTCTCCCAAATCATCCCACCCTCTCCCTCTCCCTCTGAGTCCAAGGCAATATTTTTTAAAAATAAACATATAATAAAATTTAAATAAAAATTTAATTTAAAAGTAAAATTAAAAATAACCTATTCTATAATCCATCCCTATGTGGGTTAGCCCAAAATAAAAATACAAATAAACAGAACATCTACTACAGAATGATTGTTGCAGATGTTCCTATAGCCAAAAATGGGAAATAAACCAAATGCCCAGCAAAAGGAAAATGGCAAAAGAAATTATACTGGGTGTAAATGCCAAAACCATAATCAAGTTTTGCAGTATTATTCAAAATAGACTGAAATAAGCTAAATGTCTCCTAATAGTCTATTACATAAACAAATTATGATTTGAATATGTGATGGACTACTATTATGCATTAAAAAAATGGAATTCATTTGGTGCATAAAACTACATTAATTGGGAACAAACAGAAAAGAGCATATACTATATGTTTGTATTTCTTTGGAGATGAAGAGATAAAATTTTACCATGGTGTTAAAAAAAAAAAAAGTAAAACCCTCTGGCCCCAGATTGCTTATGATAATAAAAATTAACAGGAAGCATCTGTAAAGGAAATACCTGGGTCAATGGAAATCTAAATCTTAATTGAGTTTTGATTAGATTTATCTGAACTCATTGAATTATACACTTAAAAATGTGCACTTCAATGTATGTAAGAGTTTAACTAAAATAGAAGATTCATGAAATTATGTTTCCACTTAAAAATACTAACAAAGGAAATTAGTAACTATACTTTGTCAGAATTATATTACTTTGAAAGTGAAAGTGTTAGTCGCTCAGTCATGCTTGACTCTTTGTGACCCCATGAACTGCAAACCCCCAGGTTCCTCTAGCATCAGGATTCTCCAGGCAAGAATACTGGAGTGGGTTGCCATTTCCACCTCCAGGGAATCTTCCCAATCCAGGGATCCAACCTAGGTCTCCTGTATTATAGGTGGATTCTTTACCCTCTGAGCCACCTGGTAATACTTTGCCATTAAATAAAAATTTAATCAGTTCCCTAAGTGTTCTCTACAACCTGGAACACACAAAGAGATTCACAGAGTTGGGTAGAGAAGAAAAGGGGGAGAGGGGAGACAAAGGCGACTTGGTGGAGAAAAAGGAGAGTCAAAAGGGGGAGAGAGCAATCAGGCCAGTGATCTTGCTCCCAAGTAAAAATGGGTACTGAAGATTGGGTTCTTAAAGGTACAAGGTTGATAACAAATACCAAAAAGCAAAGATTAAAAATCTAGAGTAGAAATTAGATTCTCAAAAATACAATATTAAAAAAGTCACAAAAATTATTATATATATATATATATATATATATGAAGTTTATTTTAAAAATAGGGTCTTTTTTTTTGCAAGGCAATAGTAGGTTATAAAAATGAAAATAAAGGAGTAGTAGAGGACTTAAAAATGAAAAAAAAAATTTAAAAATGATACTAGTAAAAGTATATCTAGGAATTTCTCTGGAGCTATTGTGGACAGTGTGGGGTCAATTCATTTTCAGATAGTTCTTTGGTCCAGCTTGTATTTCTCAAGGTCTATAGGCCCCTTCCTATGTAGTCGGTGCTAACTACAAGGTTTTAATCTATTGCACCTGTCACTTCCAAAGCAGTTCCCTCTGTTTACTTTAGCTTCTTCTGTTTGCTGTTTTTTTCAGTGTCTAATTTCTGCCCTGACACATGTGGGCAGTGGTGGCCACTTTTTTTAGGCTCACTTGTTCAGTCCTGTTATGAGGAGGGAGGAACACTGCAAACAAATATCACTGGCGTGTGCTCACAGTGATTCAGCCACACTGGGTTTGCCCCCACTCAAGGCTTGTGTGCTTTCTCAGTCTACACTGCTCAGGCTCTAGGTTGCTCTGCCAGGAACTGTCTGAAGCTGGCCCTGGGTTGCATGCACTCCTCAGGTCTAAGCCACTCAGGTTCAGGTTCTCGGGTACTCCACAAAGGTGCAGACTTGGTTGGGCCTGCGTTTTGTGCCCGTCCCAGGTCCGAGCAGCTCTGGTGACCAGGTGCTTGGCGAGCACAGTTCCCCCCAGTTGAAGGCTGCAACTTATCACCTCCCCAGTCCCAGCCACTTGATTTTCTGTGTGTACAACTGGCACATGTTCTCAGGTGTGACATGTGTCTCTTCTGGGGAGCTGATCTCTGGCTATGACCTTCCTGGTAGATGCTGACTTTCCAGAATCCCAAGAAGTCTTGGTTAGCAATGAAGTCTGCTTGCAGTTTGGTATAGGATGTCTCTCTGAGGCCCCAATTGCCCTCTTCCAGCTCTGGCTGCCCTCACCTGCCTGTCTCCAGCAGGGGATGAACCCAGTCCTCAGCTGGCTAGCTCTGCTCAATCCTTTGTTCTGTGAGCAGGCCTGGCCAGTATCTTGCTGCTAAGTCACTTCAGTCATGTCCGATTCTGTGCGACCCCATAGACAGCTGCCCACCAGGCTCCCCCGTCCCTGGGATTCTCTAGGCAAGAATACTGAAGTGGGTTTCCATTTCCTTCTCCAATGGATGAGAGTGAAAAGTCAAAGTGAAGTCGCTCAGTCATGTCCAACTCTTAGTGACCCCATGACTGCAGCCCACCAGGCTCCTCTATCCATGGGATTCTCTAGGCAAGAGTACTGGAGTGGGCTGCCATTGCCTTCTCCATAGGTTAGGGCTTTTCATGGGATAGCTATCCCACAGTTTGGGTGGCTATCTCAAGCTAGTTCCTCAGATTGCCCTCGGGGCATTCAGGCCCAGTCCTTAGCCTAAGCAATGCAGCCCGCACCTTCCTGTCCAGCTCCTGCTTGCTAGTGGGGGATGCAACCATCTGGGCTGCTGCTCTGCTGGGAGTTGCTGTTAGGCACATAATCTGTGGGTTTCAATTACGCAGATGACATGATCCTCTACATTGAAAACCCTAAAGACTCCACCAGAAAATTACTAAAGCTAATCAATGAATATAGTAAAGTTGCAGGATATAAAATCAACACAGAGAAATCCCTTGTATTCCTATACACAAACAATGAGAAAACAGAAAGAGAAATTAAGGAAACAATTCCATTCACCATTGCAACAAAAAGAATAAAATACTTAGGAATATATCTACCTAAAGAAACAAAAAGACCTATATATAGAAAACTATAAAACACTGGTGAAAGAAATCAAAGAGGATACAAATAGATGGAGAAATATACTGTCTTCATGGATCAGAAAAATCAATATAGTGAAAATGAGTATAGTTCCCAAAGCAATCTATAGATTCAATGCAATCCTTATCAAGCTACCAATATATTTCAGGGGACTAGAACTAATAATTTCACAATTTGTATGGAAATACAAAAAATCTTGAATAGCCAAAGCAATCTTGAGAAAGAAGAGTGGAACTGGGGGAATTAACCTGCTGACTTCAGTTCAATTCAGTTCAGTCACTCAGTCGTGTCTGACTCTTTGCAACCCTATGAATCTCAGCACGCCAGGCCTCCCTGTCTATCACCAACTCCCAGAGTTCACTCAGATTCATGTCCATCGAGTCAGTGATGCCATTCGGCCATCTCATCCTTAGTTGTCCCCTTCTCCTCCTGCCTCCAATCCCTCCCAGCATCAAAGTCTTCTCCAATGAGTCAACTCTTCGCATGAGGTGGCCAAAGTACTGAAGTTTCAGCTTTATCATCATTCCTTCCAAAGAAATCCCAAGGTTGATCTCCTTCAGAACGGACTGGTTGGATCTCCTTGCAGTCCAAGGGACTCTCAAGAGTCTTCTCCAACACCACAGTTCAAAAGCATCAATTTTTCGGCGCTCAGCCTTCTTCACAGTCCAACTCTCACATGCATCCATGACCACAGGAAAAACCATAGCCTTAACTAGACAGACTTTAGTTGGTAAAGTAATGTCTCTGCTTTTGAATATGCTGTCTAGGTTGGTCATAACTTTTTTTCCAAGGAGTAAGCGTCTTTTAATGTCATGGTTGCAATCACCATCTGCAGTGATTTTGGAGCCCCCTCCCACCCCACAAACAAAAAGAAAGTCTGACACTGTTTCCACTGTTTCCCAATCTATTTCCCATGAAGTGATGGGACTGGATGACATGATCTTGGTTTTCTGAATGTTGAGCTTTAAGCCGACTTTTTCACTCTCCACTTTCTCTTTCATCAAGAGGCTTTTTAGTTCTTCTTCACTTTCTGCCATAAGGGTGGTGTCATCTACATATCCTGACTTCAATCTCTACTAAAAAGCCACAGTCATCAAGACAGTATGGTACTGGCACAAAGACTGAAGTATAGATCAATGGCACAAAATAGAAAGCCCAGAGATAAATCCATACACCTATAGACACCTTATCTTTGACAAAGGAGGCAAGAATACAATGGAGAAAAGACAATCTCTTTAACAAGTGGTGCTGGGAAAACTGGTCAACCACTTGTGAAAGAATGAAACTAGAACACTTTCTAACACCATGCACAAAAATTAACTCAAAATGGATTAAATATCTAAATGTAAGACCAGAAACTATAAAACTTCTAGAGGAAAACATAGGCAAAACACTCTCCAACATAAACCACAGCAGGATCCTCTATGACCATCTCCCAAAATATTGGAAATAAAAGCAAAAATAAACAAATGGGACCTAATTAAAATTAAAAGCCTCTGCACAACAAAGGAAACTATAAACAAGGTGAAAAGACAGCCTTCAGAATGGGAGAAAATAATAACAAACAAAGCAACGAACAAAGAATTCATCTCAAAAATATACAAGCAACTCCTGCAGCTCAATTACAGAAAAATAAATGACCCAATCAAAAAATAGGCCAAAGAACTAAACAGGCATTTCTCCAAAGACATATACACATGAAAAGATGCTCAATATCACTCATTATCAGAGAAATGCAAATCAAGACCACAATGAGGTACCATTCCCCACGTTAGGATGGCTGCTATCCAAAAGTCGACAAGCAATAAATTCTAGAGAGGATGTGGGGAATAGGGAACAGTCTTACACTGTTTGTTGGGATGCAAACTAGTACAGCCATTATGGAGAACAATGTGGAGATTCCTTAAGAAACTGGAAATAGAACCACCATAGTACCCAGCAATCCCACTGCTGGGCATACACACCAAGGAAACCAGAACTGGAAGAGACACGTGTACCCTAGTGTTCATCACAGCACTGTTTATTATATCCTGAACATGGATGCAACCTAAATGTCCATCAGCAGATGTATGGATAAGAAAACTGTGGTACATATACACAATGGAGTATTACTCATCCATTAAAATGAATACATTTGAATCAGTTCTAATGAGGTGGATGAAAGTGGAGCCTATTATACAGAGTGAAGTAAGCCAGAAAGAAAACACCAATATAGTAAACTAATGCATATATATGGAATTTAGAAAGATAGTAATGATAACCCTGCATGCGAGACAGTAAAAGAGACACAAATGTATAGACCAGTATTTTGGAGTATGTGGGAGAGGGCAAGGGTGGGATGATATGGGAGAATGGCATTGAAACATGTATATTATCATATGTGAAATGGATTGGCAGTCGAGGTTTGATGCATGATACAGGGTGCTCTGGGCTGATGCACTGGGATGACCCAGAGGGATGGGATGGGAGGGAGGTGGGAGGGGGTTCAAGATGGGGAACACATGTACACCCATAGTAGATTCATGTCAATGTATGGCAAAACAAATGCAATATTGTAAAGTAAAATAAATAAATAAATAAATAAAACTGAGATTAAAAATAAATTAATTAATTATAAAATTTAAATTGGCTGTTATATTTTGAATATGTTTTTTATTCAAAATTTTACAACTCAAAAACCTCTGCTAAAATACATTCATAAATATTTTAAATGAAGATTTTTTAAAGACTATTACTTTAAAAAATAGTATTTTAAGTGTATTGGGTCCTTTGTAGAGATGTGAATGGACCTGGAGAGTGTCATATAAAGTGAAGTAAATCAGAAAGAAACAAAAACCATATATTCATGCATGTATGTGGAAAATTCTGAAAGAGGTGGGAATATCAGACCACCTGATCTGCCTCTTGAGAAATCTGTATGCAGGTCAGGAAGCAACAGTTAGAACTGGACATGGAACAACAGACTGGTTTAAAATAGGAAAAGGAGTACATCAAGACTGTATATTGTCACCCTGCTTATTCAACTTATATGCAGAGTACCTCATGAGAAATGATGGGCTGGAAGAAACACAAGCTGGAATCAAGATTGCCAGGAGAAATATCAATCACCTCAGATATGCAGATGACACCACCCTTATGGCAGAAAGTGAACAAGAACTAAAAAGCCTCTTGATGAAAGTGAAAGTGGAGAATGAAAAAGTTGGCTTAAAGCTCAACATTCAGAAAATGAAGATCATGGCATCCGGTCCCACCACTCCATGGGAAAGAGATGGGGAAACAGTGGAAACAGTGTCAGACTTTATTTTTCTGAACACCAAAATCACTGCAGATGGTGATTGCAGCCATGAAATTAAAAGACACTCCTTGGAAGAAAAGTTATGACCAACCTAGATAGCATATTGAAAAGCAGAGACATTACTTTGCCGACTAAGGTCCGCCTAGTCAAGGCTATGGTTTTTCCAGTAGTCATGTATGGATGTGAGAGTTGGACTGTGAAGAAGGCTGAGTGCCGAAGAATTGATGCTTTTGAACTGTGGTGTTGGAGAAGACTCTTGAGAGCCCCTTGGACTGCGAGGAGATCCAACCAGTCCATTCTGAAGGAGATCAGCCCTGGGATTTCTTTGGAAGGAATGATGCTGAAGCTGAAACTCCAGTACTTTGGCCACCTCATGCGAAGAGTTGATTCATTGGAAAAGACTCTGATGCTGGGAGGGATTGGGGGCAGGAAGAGAAGGGGATGACAGAGGATGAGATGGCTGGATGGCATCACGGACTCGATGGATGTGAGTCTGAGTGAACTCCGGGAGTTGGTGATGGAGAGGGAAGCCTGGCTTGCTGCGATTCGTGGGGTTGCAAAGAGTTGGACACGACTGAGCAACAGAACAGAACTGATGTGGAAATTAGAAAGATGCTATTGATGATATCATTTGCACAATAAAAGTGGAGACATAGATATAAAGAATAAATGTATGGATACCAAGGCAGAAAGGGGCTGGGGTGAGAGGAATTGGGAGCTTGAGGTTGACACATAAACACTATCGATACTATGTAAAGAACAGACAACAGATGACAACACTGTATAGCAGGAGAAACTCTACTTAATGTATTGTGGTAACCTAAATGAGAGGGAACTCCACAGGAGGAGATTTATGTTTATGTATGTCTGATTCATTTTGCTGTGCTATAGAAGCTAACAGCATTATAAAACAACTCTACTCCAATAAAAATTAATATTTTAAGTGTGAAGGATATATCCACAAATTATCTCAGTGGATTTTAAATTGTAAATATATATAATTAATTTTTGGTTTGACTACCAAAGAGTTTCAAGGAGTTGAATATCTATTGAATCTATTTGGCTTTAAAAAAATAATCAGTTTATCTATCTTTTAAATAAACTGATGACAACACATTTTTTTAGCAAAGGAAGATTGACAGATGAAGCACTTATAAAAGATAAAAATGTAAAGATAGCTTTATGACTTCACTTATGCTGTAAATTGAATTTCCTTGCATCTATTAAACTGACCACTTTGCATTAGAATCCAGATCTTGGAAGTGTTCATGGCAAACTTGAATGTAATCTGACAAATTAAGGACAATACAGTAACCAGATTTTAAAACTATGGGCTATTTTGCTTTGAAGTACTGGTATTGTCTCAGAAGTTTTGAAATGTTGTTTCCAATACAATTTGCCTTTAATATTTATTAATTTTCCTAACGGATTTTTAAATCAATTCTTCAGTAAAATATGTGGGAATTTTTACCATGTAATTCATGTTTTTCATGTTTTTATATCTTCTTTTGCTTTTTAGTGTTTTATAATGCTATCAGAAAATAATCAGAATGGCACTATTTTATTAGAACTCACTGAATCCTGATTTACGATCTTTTTTACATATAATTTTCATAACATCATATTAGGTCTCAAAAAATTATTTTCTTCTGTGTAAAATTCTTCTGTGTAAAATTCAAATTCAATCACTCACTTGTTAAAAACCATACATTTTATTGGAACTTGAGAGAGATGCAGTAAAGTTGCATTTATCCTTTTACTTATTTTTTCCTTTTTTCTATGAATTATTTTATTCTATCAGTTGCTTCTTTATAAATACTGGAATTTTTCTTGTTCATTGGATATCAATCCAGTTCAGTCACTCAGTTGTGTCTGATTCTTTACGACCCCAAGAAACGCAGCATTCCAGGCCTCTCTGTCCATCATCAACTCCCAGAGTTCACTCAAACTCACGTCTATGAAGTCGGTGATGTCATCCAGCCATCTCATCCTCTATCGTTCCCTTCTCCTCAGTCCCCTAATCCCTCCCAGCATCAGAGTCTTTCCCAATGAGTCAACTTTTTGCATGAAGTGGCCAAAATATTGGAGTTTCAGGTTTAGCATCAATTCTTCCTATGAACACCCAGGATTGATCTCCTTCAGAATGGACTGGTTGGATCTCCTTACAGTCCAAGGGGCTCTCAAGAGTCTTCCCCAACATCACAGTTCAAAAGCATCAATTATTCGTTACTCAGCTTTCTTCACAGTCCAACTCTCACATCCATACATGACCACTAGAAAAACCATAGCTTTGACTAGACAGACCTTTGTTGGCAAAGTAATGTCTCTGCCTTTGAACAAGACATTGAGGTTGGTCATAACTTTCCTTCCAAGGAGAAAGTGTCTTAATTTCATGGCTGCAATCACCATCTGCAGTGATTTTGGAGCCCCCCAAAATAAAGTCTGACACTGTTTCACCATCTATTTTCCATGAAGTGATGGGACCAGATGCCATGATCTTAGTTTTCTGAAAGTTGAGCCTTAAGCCAAATTTTTCACTCTTCACTTTCACTTTCAACAAGAGGCTTTTGAGTTCCTCTTCACTTTCTGCTATCTGAGGTGATTGATATTTCTGCCAGCAATCTTGATTCCAGCTTGTGCTTCTTGCATCCCAGCCTTTTTCATAATGTACTCTGCATATAAGTTAAATAAGCACAATGACAATATGCAGCCTTGACGTACTCCTTTTCCTATTTGGAACCAGTCTGTTGTTCCACGTCCAGTTCTAATTGTTGCTTCCTGACCTGCATATAAGTTTCTCAAAAGGCTGGTCAACTGGTCTAGTATTCCCATCCCTTCCAGAATTTTTCAGTTTATTGTGATCCACAAAGTCAAAGGCTTTGGCATAGTCAATAAAGCAGAAATAGATGTTTTTCTGGAACTCTCTTGCTTTTTCCATGATCCCATGGATGTTGGCAATTTGATCTCTGGTTCCTCTGCCTTTTTTAAAACCAGCTTGAACAACAGGAAGTTCATGGTTCATGTATTGCTTAAGCCTGTCTTGGAGAATTGTGAGCATTACTTTACCAGCGTGTGAGATGAGTGCAATTGTGTGATAGTTTGAGCATTCTTTGGCATTGCCTTTCTTTGTGTTTGGAATGAAAACTGACCTTTTCCAGTCCTGTGGCCACTGCTGAGTTTTCCAAATTTGCTGGCATATAGAGTGCAGCACTTTCCCAACATATTCTTTCAGGCTTTGAAATAGCTCAACTAGAATTCCATCACCTCCACTAGATTTGTTCGTAGTGATGCTTTCTAAGGCCCACTTGACTTCACATTCCAGGATGTCTGGCTCTAGGTGAGTGATCACACCATCGTGATTATCTTGGTCATGAAGATCTTTTGTGTACAGTTCTTCTGTGTATTCTTGCCACCTCTTCTTAATATCTTCTGCTTCTGTTAGGTCCATACCATTTCTGTCCTTTATTGAGCCCATCCTTGCATGAAATGTCCCCTTGCTACTGCTAAGTCACTTTATTCATGTCCGACTCTGTGTGACCCCATAGACGGTAGCCCACCAGGCTCCCCCATCCCTGGGATTCTCCAGGCAAGAACACTGGAGTGGGTTGCTATTTCCTTCTCCAAATGTCCCCTTGGTATCTCTAATTTTCTTGAAAAGATCTCTAATATTTCGCATTCTGTTGTCTTCCTCTATTTCTTTGCACTGATCGCTAAGGAAGGCTTTCTTATCTCTCCTTGTTATTCTTTGTGACTCTGCATTCAGATCCTTCTATCTCTCCTTTTCTCCTTTCTTTTCGCTTCTCTTCACAGCTATTTGCAAGGCCTCCTCAGGCAGCCATTTTGCTTTATTGCATTTCTTTTTCATGGAGATGGTCTTGATCCCTGTCTCCTGTACAATTTCACATACCTCCGTCCATAGTTCGTCAGGCACTCTGCTCAGTAATGTCCAACTCTTTGTGACCCCATGGACTGTAGCCTACCCGGTTCCTCCCTCCATGGGATTCTCCAGGCAAGAGTACTGGAGTGGGTTGCCGTTTTCTTCTCCAGGGGATCTTCCTGATCCAGGGATCAAACCTGGGTCTCCCACATTCCAGGCAGACACTTTAACCTCTGAGCCACCAAGGAAGCCCCATCTATCATATCTAGTACCTTAAATATGTTTCTCACTTCCACCATATAATCGTAATGGATTTGACTTAGGGCATACCTGAATGGTCTCGTGGTTTTCCCTAGTTTCTTTAATTTAAGTCTGAATTTTGCAATAAGGAGTTCATGATCTGAGCTGCAGTCAACTCCCAGTCTTGTTTTTGCTGACTATATAGAGCTTCTCCATCCTTGGCTGCAAAGAATGTAATAAATCTGATTTTGGTGTTTACCATCTGGTGATGTCCATGTGTATATACAAAGGTGAAATGGAAAGATATAAGCATCTGAATGCAGAGTTCCAAAGAATAGCAAGGAGAGATAAGAAAGCCTTCTTCAGCAATCAATGCAAAGAAATAGAGGAAAACAACAGAATGGGAAGGACTAGAGATCTCTTCAAGAAAATTAGAGATACCAGGGGAACATTTCATGCAAAGATGGGATCAATAAAGGACAGAAATGGTATGGACCTAACAGAAGCAGAAGACATTGAGAAGAGGTGGCAAGAATATATAGAAGAACTGTACAAAAAAGATCTCCAAGACCCATATAATCACGTTGGTGTGATCATTCATCTAGAGCCAGATATCCTGGAATGTGAAGTCAAGTGGGCCTTAGAAAGCATCACTACGAACAAATCTAGTGGAGGTGATGGAATTCCAGTTAAGCTGTTTCAAATCCTGAAAGATGATGCTGTGAAAGTGCTGCACTCAATATGCCAGCAAATTTGGAAATCCCAACAGTGGCCACAGGACTGAAAAAGTTCAGTTTTCATTCTAATCCCAAAGAAAGGCAATGCCAAAGAATGCTCAACTGCTGCACAATTGCACTCATCTCACATGCTAGTAAAGTAATGCTCAAAATTCTCCAAGCCAGGCTTAAGCAATACGTGAACTGTAAACTTCCTGATGTTCACGCTGGGTTTAGAAAAGGCAGAGGAACCAGAGATCAAATTGCCAACATCTGTGGGATCATGGAAAAAGCAAGAGAGTTGCAGAAAAACATCTATTTCTGCTTTATTGACTATGCCAAAGCCTTTGACTGCATGGATCACAATAAGCTATGGAAAATTCTGAAAGAGATGGGAATACCAGACCACCTGATCTGCCTCTTGAGAATTCTGTATGCAGGTCAGGAAGCAACAGTTAGAACTGGATGTGGAATAACAGACTGGTTCCAAATAGGAAAAGGAGTATGTCAAGGCTGTATATTGTCATTGTGCTTATTTAACTTATATGCAGAGTACATTATGAGAAACGCTGGACTGGCAGAAACACAAGCTGGAATCAAGATTGCTGGGAGAAATATCAATCACCTCAGATATGCAGGTGACACCACCCTTATAGCAGAAAGTGAAGAGGAACTCAAAAGCCTCTAGATGAAAGTGAAAGTGAAGAGTGAAAAAGTTGGCTTAAGGCTCAACATTCAGAAAACGAAGATCATGGCATCTGGTCCCATCACTCCATGGAAAGAGATGGGGAAACAGTGGAAACAGTGTCAGACTTTATTTTGGGGGGCTCCAAAATCACAGCAGATGGTGATTGCAGCAATGAAACTAAAAGATGCTTACTCCTTGGAACAAAAGTTATGACCAACCTAGATAGCATATTGAAAAGCAGAGATATTACTTTGCCAACTAACGTCCATCTAGTCAAGGCTATGGTTTTTCTTGTGGTCATGTATGGATGTGAGGGTTGAACTGTGAAGAAGGTTGAGCACCAAAGAACTGATGCTTTTGAACTATGGTGTTGGAGAAGACTCTTGAGAGTCCCTTGGACTGCAAGGAGATTCAACCAATCCATTTTGAAGGAGATTAGCCCTGCGATTTCTTTGGAAGAAATGATGCTAAAGCTGAAACTCCAGTACTTTGGCCACCTCATGCGAAGAGTTGACTCATTGGAAAAGACTCTGCTGCTGGGAGGGATTGGAGGGAGTAGGAGAAGTGGACAACCGAGGATGAGATGGCTGGATGGCATCACTGACTCACTCGATGGACGTGAGTCAGTGAACTCCGGGAGTTGGTGATGGACCGGGAATCCTGGCATGCTGCGATTCATGGGGTTGCAGAGAGTCAGACACGACTGAGCGACTGAACTGAACTGACATATTATTTTATTATCTGTGCACTTTAACTTATTTTAAGCATTTGTACTAAGACCCTGACACCTATTGTTTTTCACCTTAACTTTTTTTCTGATTCAAATAGAGTATCATTGAGATTTTGTCATGCAGTTGTCTTTTGTTTTTATTCTTCCTTCTAATTTCAAAATTTTATGTCATGATTTTCAATTATGTTCTTGTATACTCATATTGCCTAATATTTAAATCCAGTCTGAGAATCTATGCCTTATTAGTTAACTTTACTCATTTAGTTTACTCTAGTTATGTTAGTTCTTCCCTGTGGCTCAGACAGTAAAGTGTCTGTCTACAATGTGGGAGACCCGGGTTCAATTCCTGGGTTGGGAAGATCCCCTGAAAAAGGAAATGGCAATCCAGTCCAGTACTCTTGCCTGGAAAATCCCATGGACAGAGGAGCCTGGTAGGCTACAGTCATTGGGGTTACAAAGAGTCATACATGACTGAGCGAGTTCAGTTCACTTCTAGTTATGTTATATTGGGACTTGTTTCTTTCAAATAAGTTATCCTCGCCTATATACTCTTTTTTACTTTCTTCTCTGTTTGCCTTCAAAGTTAAAGATCAAAGATTTTTTTTTCTGCTTGTTTCAAATTTATATGTGTATATAGTATAAAATCTATTGGTGATGGACAGGGAGGCCTGGCGTGCTGCGATTCATGGGGTCGCAAAGAGTCAGACACGACTGAGCAACTGAACTGAACTGAACTGAACTGAGATTATCTGATTATCCACTGAGAAAAATAATTTTCTCCTGATTAAGTCTCTACAGTCCTTGTTTATGCTGTAATATTCCACAAACCATCTGGCAATACAATTAGAAGTTAACAGTGGTTTTAACATTTTTGTTGTAACTTAAGTCACTCAGTATTTACGTATTAATCTTCATAGTATCCTATAATTTGTCTAATATTCTGATGTAAACTTCATACAAAATTGTTTTAAAATAAAATTTTGTTACATATTTAGATGTACTCTTTAGATATATAAGCAATTTTAAAATATAACCTTTTAGAATCAAGTATTAAAAGGAGGAAATCATACTATGTATAATCAGAATGCATTATCTTATACTGATGAAATAATTGGCCCATTCTGCTGTAGTTAAGTATCAGATCTATGTTCAAGATTTTAACAGTTTTTTCATCTGGAAATGATTATCAAAATTATTGTGATATGAATAAGTGGGTATAGAACTTTTAGATGTAAAATTACAAACAGCAACAGTTTCTTTACTTTCTTTTTCAAAATGTGCAAATAGGAATATTCAGCTTTAGCTAAATGAGAAGTCATATCCTATAACTTTCAAGTGCTATTTTCTTAAAAGTCCCATACCAAGCAACCACTTACTCAACTATTTTGATATAAAAAAATGTTTTGTCTTATTTTCTTTTTACATTCAGTTTGTAGAGATGAGTAAAATGTTAACCACATCTGCTACTCCATTTATTCACAGTTGAATTTTAAAATTCATAAAATTATTTTTCTCAGTTGCTGATTCATATTAATTTAAATTCATAAAATTATTTTTCTCAGTTGCTGATTCATATTAATTTATGTTTTTTAGTAGTGTAGTGAAAATGTTACTTATACATTTTTACTACATTCAAGCCATATTTTTATCATTATGAATAGATAGGGAGAAACACAAATTTAGAGTCAAACTTGTCATTAATAGTGTTTTTAGTTGAAGAAACATTACCAGCATTCTTGCCTGGGAGATCCCATTAGCAGAGGAGCCTCAGGTTACAGTCCCAGAGGTCTCAAAGAGTGGGACACAACTTAGCAAGACTGGAGTGGGTATCCCTTCCCTTCTCCAGGGGATCTTTCCAACCCAGGCTTTGAACCCAGGGCTCCCACATTGCAGGTGGATTCTTTACCAGCTGAGACACAAGGGAAGCCCAAGCATATTGGAGTGGGTAGCCTATCCCTTCTCCAGGGGATCTTCCCAACACAGGAATCAAACCAGGGTCCCCTGCATTGCAGGTGTATTCTTTACCAACTGAGCTATCAGGGATGCCCAAAAGCAACAACATAATAATTATTCACCATTCTAAGAGATTATACCTTATTTGTAGTTATAAAATATTGGCTATGTTCTCTGTATTGTGTAATATGTGGTTGTAGCTTATTCTGTACATAGTAGTTTGTACCTTTTAATCCCATGCTCCTCTATTGCCTCTTCCTTCTTCCTTATTTTCTGCCAAAAAGGTTCATTTAACATTGACTAGTTTAAATTTTGGAGAAGGCAATGGCACTCCACTCCAGTACTCTTGCCTGGAAAATCACATGGCCAGAGAAACCTGATGGGCTGCAGTCCATGGGGTCGCAAAGACTTGGACACAACTGAGTGACTTCACTTTCACTTTTCACTTTCATGCATTGGAGAAGGAAACGGCAACCGACTACAGTGTTCTTGCCTGGAGTATCCCAGGGATGGGGGAGCCTGGTGGGCTGCTGTCTATGGGGTCGCACAGAGTCGGACATGACTGAAGTGACAGCAACAGCAGCAGCAGCAGCGGCAGTTTACATTTATTCAATAGTTTCAATTGGTTTATTCACTTGACCCTGAAGCTCTGTGTTTTCTTACTCATTTGTTTCCTTCTCTATGCCTTTATTTCTTTGTTGTGACTCTTCACTTGTTCATCACTGGCCTTTTCTTGATTTAGCAGCTCACAACATTCATTAAAAAAAAAAAAAAGTTGTTCACAGAGCATCCAATGTTGGAGAGATTCATTATGCTGACATTTTATAGTCTTTCCAATTATACTTTCTTCACTGGTTGTCCTCAAGTATCCTATTTATCTTTGTAAGTACTTTTCTTAACTTTACAGAAGCTTTTCATCAGGAACCCATTTTTAGGTTTTATTAAAATCAGGCATGTACAATACTTACCATTTTAAAATTGTGCAGTAATAACTCTTTTTTCTCTTACTGCTTATACCATTTAGGAAAACTGAGAAAGGGAAATGGCTTTGCTTAATATCTCATTGCAAATAAGCTTTAGCACTTTAGTTTGAAAATATCTATCTTAGGCTAAGTATTTCTTTAATGAGTTAAAAATTTTAAATACTGCATATATATTCTCTGCTTTCATTGCTTTTTTCCTCCCTTATGTGACTATTTCTGTAAGGATGGGAGTTACATTTATGTTACATGTTAGACTAGGTCAGTGCTTGTTAGGATTACAAGAGGGGTTTGATAAAGAATTCTTTCTTCTCTTTTGAGTAAATAGAACAAAGGAGTCAGAAATTAAGTGCATGATTTTATGTTAATAACTGGTAATTGCTGAGTTGGTGTTCAAGAATTATATAATTGGGCAAGTTGATTTCATAAGACACACCTTCAGAATTGAGCACCCTTTGAACCCAGTGAAAACTTTTGATGAAAAAGCAATGGGAAAATGCTTTCAACTCAAATCAAAATCATCTTGAATGCCTTTTCCCCGTAACAAAAGGAATGGGGAAGTGGCTTATGTATGTTTGGGAGTATTCCAATATGTCAATTATAAAACACTCCACTTACCTATGTTAGGGGTAAATAAATTGTCTGAGAGAGGTCAGGCATGTGTTTTGGAAATAACATTATTCATTATGGAAACCAGTAGTGGAGAAAATGTGTTTCTCAGTAACTATTCCTATTCTCATAAACCACTATGCCTCAGCATTAAGACTACAGTTGAATAGATATGTGGTTAACATGCTTGGGGGTAGAGGTGACCTGTAGGAGGGCAAACCTGGATCATAATTGTGAGAACATTTCTGTTACACTTCTGTGTACTTTCCTGGGACAATGTGAGACAACCTGGACATTTGTCCCTAAATGTTTCTAAAACATAAGAACAGTACAGTGACCACATCAACTCCAAAGCCATCGTGTTTACAAGGCTGAAAATTTACTTGCTGTTCCAATTTTCTTCCCAAATCATGCTCAGCTACATTTTCCATGAAAGCTCAACAAAGCTTCTGCAATAATGAAAACATTATGGTGGTCTGAAAACCAGATGGTGGATAAAGTTAATCCAGTGATTAAGAAAACAAAGAAAAAAAATCAGTAAGTAGAAATGCTTCATTTGAATGTATATCCAGCCCTAATGTCTTGTAGTACAGTGTAATTAAATTTTAAGTGTTAAATCTTCTTTCAGGTAAAATCACAAAAAGAAGAAATTACAAAATCAGTTTCTCTTGCATCCACTTGTTACCATCCTAAGGACATGGAAATCCAGAATCTATCTTCTGTATCTTTGCTCCATATCAAGTCTCAGAGACCCACATATGTACAATTTGATCTTTTCAGTATTGGTACACAGCCAATAGGCTAACTCCCACAGAAATATGAATATTTCCTTAAGGACTTCAGAAAGTGTTTAATTTCCATGTCAGTCTCTGAATGTACTTAACTTTCAAAGTACTCAAGGAATTAGTAGGTCACTCAAGCATTACTACCCTGGCCTTATAATTTCCACAACTAGCAAGCCACAGAAAATAGCAAAGAGAGATAAGAAGGCCTTAAATGAACAGTGTGAAGAAATAGAGGAAAACAATAGAATGGAAAAGTTTAGGGATTCCTTCAAGAAAATTAGAGATATCAAAGGAATATTTCTTGCCAGAATGGGCACAATAAAGGACAGAAGCAGTAAGACCTAACAGAAGCAGAAGAGAGTAAAAAGAAGTGTCAAAAGTACACAGAAGAACTGTACAAAAAGGTGTTAATGACCCAGAAACCATGATGGTGTGATCACTCACCTAGAGACAGACATTCTGGAGTGTGAAGTCAAGTGGGTGTTAGGAAGCATTACTACAAACAAAGCTAGTGGTGGTGTGGAATTCTAGCTATTTCAAATCCTAAAAGATGATGCTATTAAAGTGCTGCACTCAACATTCCAGCAAATTTGGAAAACTCAGCAGTAGCCACAGGACTAGAAAAGGTCCATTTTTATTTCAAACCAAAAGAAGGGCAATGCAAAGATTGTTCAGACTGTTGTACAACTGTGCTCATTTCACAAGCTAGCAAGGTTATATTCAAAATCCTACAAGCTAGGTTTCAACAGTGTATGAACTGAGAACTTCCAGATATACAAGCTGGGTTTCAAAGAGACAGAGGAACCAGAGATCAAATTGGTAACATGGAAAAATCAAGCCAATTTCAGAAAATCTTCTTCATTGACTATGCTAAAGCCTTTCACTCTGTGGATCACCACAAACTGTAGAAAACTCTTGAAGAGATGGGAATACCAGAACACCTTACCTGTCTCCTGAGAAACCTGTAAATGGGTCAAAAAGCAACAGTTAGAACCAGACATGGAACAATTCACTGGTTCTAAACTGGAACAAGAGTATGATAAGGCTATATAATGTCACCCTGCATATTTAACTTACATGTAGAATATATCATGCAAAATGATGATCTGGATGAATCAGAAGCTGGAATCAAGATTACCAGGAGAAATCTCAAGAACCTCAGATATGCAGATAATACCACTATAATGCAGAAATTGAGGAGGAACTAAAGAGCCTCTTAATAAGAGTGAATGAGGAGAGTGAAAAAGTTGGCTTAACACTCAACATTTAAAAAACTAAGATCATGGCATCCAGCCCCATCACTTAATGGCAAATAGAAGAAGAAAAAGGGAAACAGTGACAGATTTTATTTTCCTGGGCTCCAAAATCACTGTGTTTGGTGATTGCAGTCATAAAATTAAAAGACGCCTGGTCCTTGGAAGGAAAGCTATGACAAACGTAGACAGCATATTAAAAAGAAGAGACATCACTCTGCCAACAAAGGTCCAGATAGTCAAAGCTATATTTTTTTTCAGTAGTCATCACAGATGTGAGAGTTGGATAGTAAAACAGGCTGAGTGCCAAAGAATCGATTCTTTTGAACTGTGGCACTGGAGCAGACTCTTGAGAGTCCCTTGAACTGCAAGGAGATCAAACTAGTCAATCCTAAAGGAAATCAACCCTGCATATTCATTGGAAGGACTGATGCTGAAGCTGAAGCTCTAATACCTTGGCTGATGTGAAGTGCTGGCTCATTGGAAAAGACCCTGATGCTGGGAAAGATTGAAGACAGGAGGGGAAGGGCGGGGTGGGCAGAGGATGAGATGGTTAGATAGCATCACTGACTCAGTGGACATGAGTTTGAGCAAACTCTTGGGAAAAGTGAAGAACAGGGAAGCATTGCATGCTGCAGTCCATGGGGTTGCAAAAACTGGGACATAACTTAGCAACTCAATGACAACAGCAACAAAGCAAGCCACAAAGTTAGTACCAGTTATCACAGATACAATTATGTTGCCAGGAGATAGCACATAATATTGCCTAAAGCTTTAAAATAAAGCCTAAACATGAAGGGATGATAAAACAATAAGAAAATATTGGTTTCTGTTTCACCAAATTAATAGTCATTGTAAACACACTGTCCTGAATTAACCTTCTGTGGCTTTAAATTTAGTTGGGAGGAATTCACAGCTCAAAAGTTATATTCATATGATACATGTACACTAACTATGGGAATATTTCCACCTATGCTTAACTGTATAATTCTCATTTCCATTTGAACCCCTTTTCTAATATGATAGTACTAGATTAACAGTACCAAATTCTATGAAGTGATACAGCTTGCTCTTATTTATTAGACCAGGTTGCTTAGTCTTGTGTGGCAGTGAATTTCCTTAGGAATAAGAAACCTGCCTGAGAAAGGTTTCTCTGACATTTATACTGAAGCATTCAAGAGTCACCTTCAGACCACGCACTGAGAGATGGCATTTCAGGGTAGGCAGAAGCAACCATAAAATTCAGGTTAGTGCCTTCATGTTCCTGCATGGAGATTCCCTCAACAGAGGACATGATTCTTGGATGGTGATAAACTTCTTAGCTAGCCTCGCAATAACACTTTACATCTGAAACCTCACCACCACGTATGATCACATCAGAACTTAGCTGACTTGCAGCTGAGAAAGAGTTAACCTTGTTCAGCCCCCAGACCCATTCCCAATGAACAAAAGGCCCTCTGCCCTTGAGAATCCAGTGTCCGCTTCCCATATACATGCTTGAGAGAAGTCCTTTCTTGCTAAGCTGCAGGAACCTATATTCTGAGGCTGACCACACCTACTAAAAAACTCTCCAGACCTGCAACTTTGCTTGTCCATGTCTACTATGTACCAGGGGGTGAAACCAACAATATGGACCCTGGGATCAAATTCCTGCCTTAAATTATCTTGGCAACAATAGTCTTGGTGGTGTACTATCTTCTGTTGGGGTCATATATTTCTTGTGATTGCACTCACGTGCTCCATTGTGGTTCTTGCTGAAGTTCAGTCTGCAGGGGTTTCAGCTTAGGTACCTAACCTATGGAGAGAGCCCTTTGTCTCTCTCCAGAGCTTCATCTGCCATAGTCCTTTAAAGTCAAAATTTCTTGTGGCTGACTTAAATTTTCATACATATTTCACAGACACCAAAAGCTAAACTAGAATTCATCAAATCGTGCACTCCAATAGGTAATTTTTATTGTATGTAAATATGAACTTAATTATAAAAAATGATGTAGCAAAACTGACAAGAAACAATCCATAAAGACAGAAAAAAAGTCAGTAGTTGACTGGGACTGGGAGTCAGGAGAAGAATTGACTACAAAGGGACATGAGGGAACTATTCAGGGTGATGGAAGTGCTATATATCTTGATAATAATGGCACCTTTACAAGACTGTATGCACATTTTAAAGACCTGTTTGAACTCTAAACTTTAAAAAAATGACATGGCATGTAAGTTATTCCAATAAACCTATTTTTTTAAACCTTAGAGTTGGTAGATATTTGCAATTGTTCAGTTGTTTGTTTTTATTTAAACAATCTTAGGCCTAGTAGATGTTTTTATTCCAGCTCACCTTTAGAATCCCTGCCCACTTGGTGGTGACTTTCAGCATCCCAGTGCTCTACCCTGTTGCTGCTCTTACCGTCCATGAATCTGAAAGCCGCACCCTGTTTGTATGAATGTGATGAGTCACATCTAAACCAACTATCTCAAATATAAAATTAAGCATTTGGTCTCCTTCTACTTTTCCCTGCATGGTGTTTCTGGTCTAGAGAAGCACAGTTGATAAGAATCCCAACTTCAGTGCTTCTTAACACATTCATATAGCTTTTCCTGTGCTTATCTATGTATGTCACTTCATGCAGTTTACTCTTCTGTACATGAAGTGAAGTGAAGTTGCTCAGTCGTGTCCAACTCTTTGCGACCCCATGGACTGTAGCTCTCCAGGCTCCTCTGTCCATGGGATTCTCCAGGCAAGAATTCCTTCTCCCGCAATTTGATCCTTTGGCCAGAATACCCTAGCAGTCAGGGTTCAATCAGTGAAGTAACCACTAGGAGATACACACACATACATATTTGAACTGGTTACAGAGCTTGACTTTCAAAAACATAGGTGTTATTTAATCAGGTGAAGCTCTCTCTTTCAGGCTATTTGTTGTCTTTGCTTCTGAGGCTGGAAATTACCATGTAATCACCGGATGTATGTCCATCCAGGTGGATAGACAAGTTCCGTATAGATTGACTAACCTTTAGGTAGGTTTCTTCCATATTTTAAGCCCCTGACTTCTCATTCCTTTTTTCTTTCTCTCTTTCTCTTTTTTTTTATTCCTTTTTTCTCTTTTCTTTTTTCTTTCCTTTCTTCTTTGCTTTTACCTTTCTTTTTTTTCCCCTGTTTTGTTTTATAACATTTACTTTAGAAAATTTGTAATCCTAAATCCTTTATCTGCCCTTTAACAAATACACCTTCTTAAAACCTTTAAAAACTTGTAAAGCTTCTAATAACCATGCTAGATTTCTAATCCAGTAATCTCTTTCTCAGAGATCTGGGAACCCTGTTTTTGATATGTAATTATTAGGAAATATAGGGCCCTATTTCCTAGTTTCTGAGATATGAGAGAACTTCACTTCAGCCAGCCACTTTGCTCCATGTTCCAAAACTAACTCTTGTTATGAAGATAGGAAAGTCTACTTTTCCTTCGGGTAAAGCCAGTTAGAAAACACAGATGGCCTACCATCTTCTCTTCTCTCCAGCTGTTGCCTTGCATAAAGTTCTACTTGCCTGTTAATTTTATTCAGTATAATGTTGGCTGTGACATAGTCAATATGACGGGTTGTAAGGAGAGGAAAATGGATGGAAAGTGGGGGCAGCAAGATAAAACTGGATGCATGAGCTTGACCTTCACAAAGTAAGGCTTATCCTCTACCTTGATGGTGTGGATACCCTGTGGAAACAGGATCCTTTATCTGGAAGTAAAAAATACACAGCTGGTTGAGGTGGAGAAGCTGAAGGAAGGTTTAAGGGAAATTGGAAATGATGCAGGATAACATCACACCAATTACATGAGTGAACACATCATCAGCAACTCATGTTAACTAAGATATAGAAGCAACCTAGATGACCATTGACAAGTGAATGGATAAAGACGTTGTGGTACATATGTACAATAGAATATCTACAATTACTCAACCATAAAAAGGAATAAATGTGAGTCAGTTGAATTGAGGTGGATGAGCCTAGAGCCTGTTATATAGAATGAAGCAAGACAGAAAGAGAAAAACAAGTATCATATACTAATATATACTTATATATATATGGAATTTAGAAAAGTGGTACCAATGAACATATTTGCAGGGCAGGAATAGAGATGCAGATGTAGAGGACAGTCTTTTGGACACAGATGGGGAAGTTGAGGGTGGACTGAATCGAGAGAGTAGCACTGGCATATATATACTATCATATGTAAAATAGATAGCTAGTGGGAAACTGTTATATTACACAGCGAGCCCAGTCTGTCACTCTGTGATGACCTAGAGGGGTTAGATGGTGAGGGTGGGTAAGAGGGAGGCTCAAGATGGAGGGGATATATGTATATACAGTATGGTCAATTCACATGTTGTATGGCAGAAGCCAATACAACATTGCAAAGCAATTATCCTCCAATTTGAAAAATAAAAGGCTGCTGCTTCACTTCCACCCTCCAAATCTCACTTAAGAAATTATATCAGGGCCTTGGATATTATGAAAGATGCTGGAGAAGGAACTCTGGGAAATACAGATCCCCAGCTGACAACACTGCAAAAACCATACTCTTTTGCTTTCTATCAGTAATAAAAATAGTTACCCTGCAAGGTTCCATTTTTATGTAATACCCTCTAAGATACCTGTCTTCAGTTCCCTCAGAGTCACTCATTTTCATTATTATACAAGATGACTTACTAGAATAGAATTGATTATTCTCCTCTTTGTCCTCCTTTAATACTTTTTTCATATATTTAACTGATGGTTTATCAAAATGCATTAAAGATAATTTTATACACAAATCTATATGTGCAGGAAATCTGCCTACTTAAGGCATAGAATTGTGCTTAAAAGTATGGAGAAACATAGCCAAGCTTTTTTGAATAATGTAAATGGAAAAATATAAATGAATTAACAACAAAATCATTACTAATCATTCCTTTAACTTATTTCTATTTAGACCAGTCTTCAATAATTGTCTCATATTTTCTTTTTAAAATACGAATTCATCAAACTCCAAATTGACATGCTATCCATATTCCCTGGCAGTATACCTCCAACCTCTTACAAGTCTGCATAATATCAATTATAAATTTTAACTTGCTTTTGCTACATCAATCTCCACTCTGAACTGATTTTTTTTCAACTTTATTTAAAATAAAATGAAATCTTTAATATCACTCTCTGTTGCTGCTGCTAAGTCACTTCAGTCGTGTCCAACTCTGTGTGACGCCAGAGACAGCAGCCCAGCAGGCTCCCCCGTCCCTGGGATTCTCCAGGCAAGAACATTGGAGTGGGTTGCCATTTCCTTCTCCAATGCATGAAAGTGAAAAGTGAAAGTGAAGTCGCTCAGACGTGTCCAACTCCTAGCGACCCCATGGACTGCGTACATGGGATTTGCCAGGCAAGAGTACTGGCTGCTGCTGCTGCTAAGTCGCTTCAGTCGTGTCCGAATCTGTGCGACCCCATAGACGGCAGCCCACCAGGCTCGCCCTGTCCCTGGGATTCTCCAGGCAAGAACACTGGAGTGGGTTGCCATTTCCTTCTTCAATGCATGAAAGTGAAAAGTAAAAGTCAAGTCGCTCAGTCGTGTCTGACTCTTAGCGACCCCATGGACTGCAGCCTACCAGGCTCCTCCATCCACGGGATTTTTCAGGCAAAAGTACTGGTTGAACTATGCGAGTGCTTATAACAATGCTATTGCCATTTAAGGAATGTGAGACACACCAAGAGTCAAAGGAAATTATAGGCCTGTCTATCTGAGTAACTTTTCTGAAAGTTTAATTCTGTCATTTCTTTTTGCGTATGCTTTCATAATGTAATGTTAGAAGACTGCCTTCTTGTTGGGTAGTTTCTTTTGTAAATTTACTATTAAGAAGTCATCTTAAAAAAACAAATGATATTTTCACTGAACCTATATTTTCTTTCACATAGATAATATTACATAATTTTCTTAGCCCTAACATTTTGACAATGGTATTTTTTATCCCTTTAATGTTAATTATTTAGTTGAGCTTTTTGAAAATGAGCAATCTATGTTTGGGATTTGTAAAATTGAATTTGATATTTCACTATCTTCAATGAATTCATTTTATTTATCTTGATTACCTATGTAATTGTAGTCCAAATGAAATTCTTGTATTTGATTTTTTTTTTTTACGTCTTGTTTTCCATGCCTGCTTTCTGTTGGACTGATATATTTTGTATTGTGTTTGCTTTGCTACTTTAAAATGAAAGATACAGTTGGTAGTCCTGTGCTGTGCTGTGTTTAGTCACTCAGTCGTGTCTGATTATTTGTGACCCCATGGACTGTAGCCTACCAGGCTGCTCCATCCAAGGGGATTCTCCAGGCAAGAATACTGGAGTGGGTTGCCCTGCCCTTCTCCAGGGGATCTTCCCAACCCAGGGATAAACCCAGGTCTCCCACATTGCAGGCGGATTCTTTACTGTCTGAGCCACCAAGGAAGCACGTAATTTGTAGTAGCCAGTTTTAATTTTAATAAATTTCATTTTAAAAATCTAAGGTTAGTCTATATTTAAGAATGGTAACTGGGAAACTCATTATTTCTTATAATTCAGTTCAGTCGCTCAGTCGTGTCTGACTCATTGCAACCCCATGGACTGCAGCATGCCAGGCCTCCCTGTCTATCACCAACTCCCACAGCTTGTTCAACTCATGCCCATCGAGTCAGTGATGCCATCCAACCATCTCATCCTCTGTTGTCCCTTTCTCCTCCTGCCTTCAATCTTTTCCAGCATCAGGGTCTTTACCAAAGAATCCGTTCTTCGCATCAGGTGGGCTAAAGTATTGGAATTTCAGGTTCAGCATCAGTCTTTTCAATGGATATTCAGGACTGATTTCCTTTAGGATTGACTGGTTTGATCTCCTTGCAGTCCAAGGGACTCTCAAGTCTGATTGTACTTCTTGCACTTATACTCAAGGGTTAATTAAAAGGTAGACATTCTTTCCTACATTTTAAGCTCACCATTATTTTTCCTTCCATATACTCTTATTTTATATTCACTTCTCTTTTAGCTGAAATATTGAATACATCTCTGACTCATTCTTTCAGAGAGGGTATGTGAGTCATAAAGCTCGAGTATACTAAAATATGTTTATTTCATGATTTTCTCTTGATAGCTTGGTGACTTCTGAGATTTCAGGCAAATAATATTTAATCTCCATGAGAATATTATTCTATAACATATTGGTATTACTTGTTTTTGATGATATCTCTGCTGTCATTATGTTATCCATACGTTTAAAAATTATCCTTCATGTGTAACTGGCAGATTTAAAGATTTCTTACATCCCTGATATCCTGTAGTTTGACTTTAAATTTTCCAAGTGTACAGGGTGGTGAGTTGTACTGTCAACCTACCAAGCTGAAACTATGCTTTCCAGAACTCAGCTCCCTGTTTTGTACTGGGTTAGGATTGGTTACAAGATAAATTTTAATGCAATTTGAAAAGACAGGGAAGAGACAGCCATTTTTGTTACATGAAAGTCAGCGTAGAGGTCCAAGCTCTGTGTAGTTCAGGATCTGCCAGCTCACCTTTCTAGTCTGGGCAGCCCCCAAGTCCTCAGGGCTTTAGCTTCTATGTGGTTTCTTTGCAGACTTGGGTCAAATGCATATGAATGTGCATTTCCATGGAAAATGGTGGTAGTTTGTCCTATACCCTAAATATTTAGATCACCTAAATAATTATGATTGGGGGTGGTATAAATCAGAAATGAAATCCAGTTTATCTTCATAGGTTATAGTTTATGTGTTGTTGGTTTGTTTTTTTTTCCTTGCTCTTTCACAATTGAAATCCAGATACTTGTGTTTACCCCTGTCTTATATGGCCCATAGAATTAATCCCATATGCAAAAGTAGAAAGTGCACAGATTTCTTAACCAGTTTCAATAAGTTGTATATTCTAGTACCTACAATAAGCCTTTTAATCTGTATCACTAACTGTGGTCTTCTTGTTTGAATGAACCATGAACAGTTTATTTCTAATATATTCATTCATTTATCCATTCATGCTACTTGACATATGATGTCCTTTTCAATCATTATGTGTCAGGTATTCAGCCCTGGAATACTTTTCAGTCATTATTTTATGATATTCGTCTATTCATAAATTGTTCTCAAATTCCTACGGTATAAACTTGCCATTTTTTCTCCATGCCTATTAATACATTTTCATATTTTTTCAGTTTTTTTGGAGGCATTATAATGCAGTTTCTTGAGATCATCTTTCAACAAATTAACTTATCTCTACTATTCTCAAATTAGATTTTATCCTATATTTTAAGTTTATTTTTTTCTATCCTTATTTATCATTTCAGATTACTTAATCGAGTTCCTCTTTTCAAAAAATCTATTCCTATTTCATTTCTTCTTTTTGGGTCATAATCCTTAGTTTTTTCAATATTTATAGTTTATCTTTTGTGACTTTGAAGATCTCCAAAAGATGTATTTGAAAATCATTTAAATTGCTATAAACTTTTTTGTTTCATTATTTTGTCAGTGCTTCCTTTTATCAAGATTTGCTTTGAATTGTGTTGAAAGTTTTCATTCTCTTTTATCTCGACTGGAATATTAGTTTCTTTATACATTTTTTCTCTGTCTTTGCATTCAGCCTGACTGTCCACTGGTTTCTTCTATCCACAAGCACCATGTCAGAAAATGGTCTTTACTGGTGGTGCTATCATCTTGTGTGTGTTTAGTCACTCAGTCTTGTCCAAATCTTTGCAACCCACTTGGCTCCTCTGTTCATGAAATCTTCCAGGCAGGAATATGGAAGTGGGCTGCCATTTCATATTCCAGAGGATCTTCCCATCCCAGGGATCAAACCTGTGTATCCATTAGTCTCCTGCATTAGCAAGCAGATTCTTTACTACTGCACAACTTGGGGAGCCCCACTGTCTACTAGGAGCCCCTGGTGGTTCAGACAATAAAGAGTCTGCCTGCACTGTGGAAGACCTGGGTTCAATCCCTGTGTCAGGAAGATCCTCTGGAGAAGGAAATGGCAACCCACTCCAGTATTCTTACCTGGAGAATCCCATGGACATGGGGTCACAAAGAGTTGGACACAACTGAGCAACTTCACTTTCACTGTCTTCTTATCCCCTCAAAATTGTCAAGATACTTCATGGTTAAACTTTACACACTGAAGAGGATGGCAGCTTGTCCCAGTTCTTTGCAATGAGTTCCTGTCTATTTCTCCTCATCTACCTAGTTACAAACCTTTATCAAATCCACAGTGTAGGCAGTAGTCAGAGGCAATCTCTTAAGCTACAGTCTACGATCTGAGCTGCATAGTGCTATTCCTTGATTTCAAACCATGAGCCCAGTTCCAGTCTTTTGACTCATGTACAGTAGTCCCTCTATTAGCATATAGGAGTTAAAATATCTGACTGCCTTTATATAGGCAGCCTTTCTTAAGGTTCTGTTTTATTATTGATCCATAGGTATATTGAGGGCTTCCCTGGTGGCTCAGTTGGTAAATAATTGACGTGCACTGCAGGAAACCTCCAGCAATTCAGGGGGCCCAGGTTTGATTCCTGGGTTGGGAAGATCCTCTGGAGAAGGAAATGGCAACCCACTCCAGTATTCTTGCCTATAGGCAGACTTTCTTAAGGTTCTATTTTATTATTGACTCACAGGTATATTGAGCTTTAGAGAATTCTATTTATATATCTCTGTTAATATTTCACTTATTACTTGTACATTTTTGCTGCAGAGTAAAAGGATATTAAATCATGAAGGGAAAATGCCATCATGAGTAGATTAAAAGTGCCACACATACTACCTATCAGTGTTGAAAACTTTTTCTGTTAAAGGCCGGATGTTAATCAGTTTAGGCTTTGCAGGTCACACAGAGCCTCTGTCATATATTCTATTTCCATAAAAAAGTTTTAAAATGTAAAAATTTTCATCACCTTACAGATATAGAGTATGTACAAACTAAAGAAGATAATTTTATGCTATTTTATGCATAAATTTAAGACTTAGGATTGAGATGTTGTGCCAACAGAGTAAATAAGTACATATAATATAAATTTTAACTAGAAAGGCCATAGTTATGCTAATTCTAGTTTTTTTCTCATTGATATACCTTCATTTACTTTTTTCTTAATAATAATGTATACATAAGTCAATTGTTTTTATTTTTTCAAGAAATGTTAGAGACAAAGTAGGAATCAGCCAAAATAATGGGCAACCCTTAGTATATATGGAGTGAATATGAAAGTTGAATAAGGAAGCTATTATAAATCAAATAAATGACCTAGGGTTGAGCAAATTCATGCTGAAAAGAAGTGAGGGGAATCTTCTAAAAATGGTAAGTATTCATCAGTTATGCCAAAGTACTTCTAAAGGAAAAAGAGCCTTGGTTAGGGTCTCTGTATGAATAAGAAAACTTTGTATAAGTATTTAAGGCTAAGAATTCATTTGCTGTGTCTCTCAAGGAATAGCAGCAAAATCAACATCATCAGCAACTCTCTGAGTAGAAAAGTATTGCTGGAAAAAGACATTAAGCTCTATGATATGTAATTTGCAAACTACAAAGACACAGATAAAAGCCTGCTTTTGCTGACTTGTTATCTCTCAGGGCATGCAATTTTCAAGAGACTGGAATAGAGAGGTGACAGGAATTTATTTTAGTCAAAATATTGACCTTCCATTAAAGCAAAAAAATAAAATTATTGTAATGAACATATATTCTGTACCACCTAGAGAACTATTAAATAAGAAAATATTAGAAGAGTTGGAAAATATATAAATACTTAATTTATAAAAGCAGACACATATTCTATAAATATTAAAAATATTTAGCTGTATCATTTTAAATTTCCAAATATGTCATATGAATCTTTATTAAGTTTATAATAATTATTGATAATTAATATTGATTATCATCAGTGAACTGAACACTCTGAAAGCTTTTATCAGAAGTTTAAATCAGTGAATCTTTTTCAGACAGAAATTTTTGGAAAATGCATCAAGAATCTTAAAAATATAATTTTTATATCTAGGAATCTGTTATTTGGATGTAGCCAGCAATACAAAATGTAGACAATAATTTGAATTAAGACTAGCCATTGTAAAGTTGCGTATGATAGCCCACAGTGAATAAAAGCAAATAAAATTTCATTAATCTAAATGCTGTGACATTTAATAATCCTATATATTAAATAAACCTAATCTTGCAGAAATAAAATGTTTAGCCACCATTTGAAGCCATAAGAATAGTTACTTCCACTATATATATGTTTCACATGTGATCTGACATCTGAAGAAATATTATTGGGGTAGAAAAAGTTATGGGTTATTTCAGTGTTTGTCTATAAGATACTGTATTTTTAGGTGTGTGTCACAAAACTTTACATAATTGTTTTTTTGGAATGAACAATTATGTTTTACTCCATTCTTTTATATTTGTTAGTGCATGCTACTGAAAGTTACTGTATAGAGAGATATTTTTATTTAAAAATGAAAAATAGAAGTATCATACAAATTATAACTCCAAAATACAGTTTAGAAAACACAAATAATTGATTTTAATTACTTACTTCTAAATTTGTCCTTTTGATCAGTCTATTTATCATTTTTATTAATTGTGATTATTTTTAATGGTCTCAAGAAGGTGTATTTTTATTGGCCAGAGTTATTTCCTCTATAGAATTTGTGGTTTTCCCTATATTTTATTTCACAAATATATTTCCAGCATCTGTAGGTACTCATGTTATTGCATGCATTAAAAAATAATTAAGTCCTGGGGTAATAGTCTTAACGCTTCACATAACTTTGGACAGATGACTATAGTGAATACCCTTACATATAGATTTCTTTTTAATTTATGACATTACCAATGCTACTTTAACCTCTTGCTATTTACGGAGCATTTATGGTAGCTTGCACTGTGAATACATACAAATGAAATAAACCATTACTCATTCTTGATGAGGATATAATAAAAAGTGGACAGAAAACAGCTATCAATTGGTATATACATGTAGAGCAAACAAATATTAAATAAGTGACTGACAACACTTCATAAAATATTTTAAAGAGGTGAATTATGGGTTTATTCACATAGTTTTTCATGTATGCTTTCAGTAATATTGTTTTACTGATTATATTTAAGGAACATTTGAAGATAGAAGAGTAGAGGTGGCAGATTTTTCACCTAAAAATGTGAGATCTAGTAAGGAAATTAAATCTGGTAAACATGTAAGTGTAATACTTTTTGAAAGGCACATTCAAATGTTAAGATGCAAGATGATTTGTGTTTGTGTGTATGGGATCAGGGTAAGTGGTTGGAAAAGTTATCATTTGAATTGGTTCTTGAATGACATATATAATTTAAGCTTGCAAGATTAAGAAAATAATGTTTCAGATAATGGTGTAAATGTTTTCGTAGTACAGGAAGAAATGCAATATGGATAGAAAATGCTTGAAGGATTATATGTAAGAGAACTGGTGTGTGACCATATAGGAGAAAGACTGAAAGGCTGAACTGAATGAATTTGTTCACCAGGGAGTAGGGGTAGTTTATAGTGTAAAGAAATGCCAGTTGTGAGTGCTCGGCAACAGAACTGTGAATCTGCCAAACACATTTTAGTTTGGTAACTAGTTATAAATTCATTTACAGTTAAGAAAAAACAAATAAAAAATAATGAGACCTTCCCTTTCTACACAGATTATAGAAAATATAAGGGTTCATTGCTCTAATTCTGTTCACCACTACAAATCCAATGAGGTGGAAAATAATGTGTTGTTTTTAACATGTCAAAGAACCACAGATGCCAAAGAAACCTGAATTAAATTCTAGTAAATGACAAACTCTTCATAGGAGAAAGGAGCCAACAGAGAGAGTAAGTTGACACTTTCTTGGTAGAGCTACAGGAGAAGGAGGAGGAAGCTGCCATATTTGGTGGTAGTGTTGCCTGCCATAAAATGCAACGGTGCTATGAGTTCTGGCTGTAGAAGGGCTGATGGAATAGATTACATTTCCAAGAGGCCCCAGCAATAGAGTGACTTTCCTCCTTATCCACCTACTCTTTCTTCTAGTCCTTCACTGAGTACATGGATAGTAGGTCAGAGTCGGGGCACATCAGGAGACTTGAGAGTCATCTCTCTGGGATAGTTTGGATTTTCAGCTGAGAAGAATAGAGAGCTGAGCATTGCAGACATTTAATTTGCTGAGGTGGGGAAAACATCAGGAAATTTCTGTGAGGCATCCGGGGTACTCATGGAGTGATGAAACACTCTGCAAAGATCTAGGATCATGTTTATAGGATGTTGAGACAGTTTTTAAGGTTCAGAAAGCTGGAGACCAGAGTATAAGGGAAACTAAACTCTTCATGTACCTAAACTTAGTGGATAGAAATGGGAAGGTCACAGTATCACACACATGTATTCTTGGTATAAATGCATGCCTGCTCATTCACTTCAGTTGTGTCTGACTCTTTGCAACCCTATGCACTGAAGCCCACCAGGCTCCTCTGTCCATGGAATTTTCCAGACAAGGATACTGGAGTGGGTTGCCATTTCCTTCTCCAGAGGATCTTCCCAACTCAGGGTGTGAACTCACATCTCCTGCATTGTAGGCAGATTCTTTACCCACTGAGCCACTTGGGAAGCCCATGAATAGCTTGAATTTTCCATCTGCTCTTCTTCAGTTCCTTCTTTCTTAGATACTTCCCATTCTTTCTGAAAAAAAAAATCAGTTATTAAACCTCTACATAAGATTTTAAGTCAGATGTAGGGAAAAACCACAGCAGCCTAGAGCCAGGTGTTTTGAAGCTCAAAGTTGATTAGCGGCGTGCCCACAGTAAGCAAGCACCTGGGATAGGATCTAGGCATTCAAGCAGAGTAGGGGGGGAGAGCTCAGTAAGGTGAATCAGAAACTGATTGAAGAGTTGGAGACACCAGTGTAGAAATATATAAAACAGTTTGGAAAGAGGATGCCCACTGCCTAATCTAGCCCAAGACAATATGCTACACAGACTCTGTGTATATAACTTAAGAAGTAAAAGAGATTTTTCCTTATGCCAATGTATAACTTCTATCATTCCTGTTTTACTGATATAAGAATTATTAGTAATTACATACTGTTATGGATATAGATGGGGAAATAGTGGAAACAGTGTCAGACTTTATTTTTTTGGTCTCAAAAAATCACTGGAGATGGTGATTGCAGCCATGAAATTAAAAGACCCTTACTCCTTGGAAGGAAAGTTATGACCAACCTAGATAGCATATTCAAAAGCAGAGACATTACTTTGCCAGCAAATGTCCGTCTAGTCAAGGCTACGGTTTTTCCAGTGGTCATATATGGATGTGAGATTTGGACTGTGAGGAAAGCTGAGCACCGAAGAATCTATGCTTTTGAACTGTGGTGTTGGAGAAGACTCTTGAGAGTCCCCTGGACTGCAAGGAATTCCAACCAGTCCATTCTAAAGGAGATCAGTCCTAGGTGTTCTTTGGAAGGACTGATGCTAAAGCTGAAACTCCAATACTTTGGCCATCTAATGTGAAGAGTTGACTCATTGGAAAAGATTCTGATGCTGAGAGGGATTGGGGGCAGGAGGAGAAGGGGACGACATAGGATGAGATGGCTGGATGGCATCACTGACTCGATGCACATGAGTTTGGGTGAACTCTGGGATGGACAGGGAGGCCTGGCGTGCTGCAGTTCATGGGGTCGCAAAGAGTCAGACACGACTGAGCAACTGAACTGAACTGAACTGATGTCTAGACAACAGATATCTAGAGGAATGCATTATCTGTCACTTCTTGTGCCTGTGGCTTGATACTGATTTGTATTCCATCCATGATAGAGGTAGTGTCACTGATAACTTCTGCCAGAGACGTCTTATAATCTATCCAAACACTTCTCTGATTATTTGCAAACAATTAATCAATAATTCCTCTAAGTTGAGTACCCGAGTAATGAAAAGTAGACTCGTTTTGAAGCTCATATTATAGGTCAGAATTTTCAGTGTAGGTTATTTATAAAATTTGTGTCTATGTACAAAAAGGTGTTAAAATACTATTCCTAAAGTGTATTAGGTTCTCTGCTGAGGCAAACAGGACTGCAGTTTTGCTGTAAAGGAAGTAGTATCTGATAGGGATACTAGAGAATCCAGGAAAAAGGAGTTATTTAATATACAAAGCTGGATCCAAGACTTTATTTATATTGGCAGGGTTATACATTTAGATCTCCAGTCATCTTCCAGATAGAAGGTAATTCATCATCCTATGAAAGTCGTTGACTTAATTTACAGTTACTTGCATTCTGATCAATAGATTTTAATGATTTGATCTTCCCCCCCCCCCCCGGGAGATGGGGATACTAGAGATGTCAAAGGATACTTTGCTTGAGGTCATTTGTCCATGGAGCACAAATGGAAAAACCATTGACTAACTTCCAGTAGAATTATTTGATGAGACTGGAGTTGCAGAGGTTTTTATCATGGAGATATAGTGTGGATAACATATAAAGCAGTGAGTTACATGCAGGCAGTGGCTACTCTTTGAGAAATCTAACAATGGTACCAGAAGGGGCATTTTTCTAACCTAATTATTATATAGAGGAGGGAAGAAAAGAGAAAGAAGGGTGTAACGAGTGCACAAATATCAAGGGTTATAGAAAATATGTAGAAAGGTGATTATAAGAAAGCAGATAAAAATAGCAACAGGAATTAGATAGGAAAATTTGTCCTGTGTCTTTGATAGAATCTACCAGCCAAGGTCATCAGCTTGTTCCAAAATTCTTGGGTCAGTCATCTACTTCCAAAGATTGGCTGCTTTTAGAGGATCTCTGAGAATCTTCAATTTGAGGTCATATATTAGATTGACCTTTCTACTGCATGGAATTCTGAATTGCTTCATTAATTTTGAAATAGGAACCCTTTATCTGCAAATAGTACCTGATAAAGGGCTTCCCTAGTGGCTCAGTGTTAAACAGTCTGCCTGCCAACAAAGGAGATGTGGGTTCAATCCCTGGGTCAGGAAGATCTCCTGGAAAAGGAGATTGTAATCCACTCCAGTGTTCTTGCCTGGGAAGTCCCATGGACAGTAGGCTACAGTCCATGGGGTTGCAAAAGAGTTGAACATGACTGAGTGACTAAACAATAATAACAGTACCCGATAAGGTACCTTTTAATGAGGTTCCATCATTTTTATTGGATATTTCTTCAAATAGATGATCTCTTTATTGAATATCATGAGGAAGTACTTAAGACATGAGACTATTTCCTTTTCTAACTTCTGTTTTCAGTTTTTCCTTTGAGGACCTTCAAGGGATTGGATGAGAATGATGGGAGCAATTCAAAAAGATACAGAAGCTAACTTAAAGGTTCTCCTACTGTCAGCCAAATCTGGGACAAAATGGACAGCAAAATAACTAATAATAGTTACTGATTATAATCTACTGATAAATGGGGAGCTATAAGCTCACATCCATATAAATAAACTAATGAAGAAAGTGAAAGTTTGATTCTTATCTAATATAAAAGCCTCATTAATACCTCCCTAGTATATAGTCAAAGTCCCCATCACCAAATATTGGTAATATTCATGTGGCATCTGATAAAACAGAAAGAAAACACACCATTGCTTCTGCCTCACTCAATCATAAGAACATCAGAAAAAATCAAATTGAAGGGCATTCTATGAAATATTTAGCCATTAACCCCTGGGAATGTCAAGGTCCTAAAAGTCCAAAGAACAATTAAGAAATTATTTTAGATAGAGACTAAAACAAACAGTAAAATGCAACACATTATTCTGAATTGGATCTTTTTCTGTAATTACAATTAGTAAAAAATTAATATATTCTGAATATTAGGTGGTAGAGATGTAGTTTTTAACTTACTGATTTTGATGCTTCTATTGTGGTTCTATAGGAGAATATCATTGTTATAAATACTCAAGTCAAATATTGGTATTATTCATAGGGCATCATGTTGATAATTTAGTCTCTAATAGTTCAGGAAAGAAGTTCTTTATACTGTCCTTTAAAATTGCTGTATATTTGAGCATGTTGGAAAATTAAAATAAAATGAAATGAAATCATAGTCATGAGAGTGACATAAACTGAAGTTGAGGGGTGTATTACAAAGCAATGGCCCTCTTCACAAACATTGTCTTGAAGTATATGACAACCAAATAAAAATCATAATTTTGAATAGAAAAAAATGGGGTGCTATAGAGGACAGTACTACAAAAAAGAGTAGAATTTTAAATGGATAAATTTAAGCCACTTTAAATTTTCTGAATTTGATCTTTGTTCTTCAGCTATCTATCAGAGAGTCCTTATTATTAGGAAAAGCATGTACAAGAATTCAAGAAGACAGTGAATGACCTTTGCAAATTGTCAAATTTTTTATAAAAAAATAATGAAGTAAATGTGCAAAATATAGGTGAAATATAGAAAAAAATTTGTGAACTTAAGTAAAGGAATTATAAAGACTATTTGAAATATTTTTGCAAATTTTATGATGTTCTTCAAATTAAAGTAATAAATATAAAAAATAGAAATAGAATACAATTTCTTATTTTCAGTAGCAATCTAAGTACAAATTTAATAATTGTTTTCAGGGCCCCTATGAAGATACTTAGAAAGACATTACTAGGAGAGATAATAGCCTGAAAAACTAGACAAAATATTAAAGCACATAGTAATCATGAATAAGTACAAAAATAAAAACAAGATGGCTTTTTTCTCCACCAATTTGGAAATTAAATCAAACAGTAATATTTATAATTATTGTAAATATATGAAGCAATGGATTCTCTTACACTACTTAAGAGATTTTATAAATATGTTTAATCATTCATTTGAATAATTTTTTTAATGAAATTAAATTTATAACGTAAAAACCTTCAGGTTTTTCAAAACTTTCGAAGTGGTTTGGAGTTACTCATCTGTTTGCTGGTCATTCTAGTGCTCTGTTCTTCCCTGACTTGACTAAGGGAGGTTGAACCAAAGAGAATCATTGATGGGAGATTGCAAGCAGACAAAGAGAGTAGCAAGGGTATTTCTACCCTTAAGTCTGGCTGAAAATACCTGTGTCTTCACATGACCACCGTGCTGTTCAAGTGGTAATTCCAACTGGTAGCCAGCAGCCAACCTCAGTTCTTGGGTGGCAGGAACATTATCTCTTCTGAGTTGCTTCACTGTCCTAATTGTCTTTCAAACAGTATATGAAAATATATTTGTAACTATTAAAACACCTAGCATGGACTGTGTTTTACTGATAAGACCTTGACTGATAATATAAATATAAATATAAATATAAATCCTACCTATAGGATTACATCCTAGAAACAAAACCTACTAAACATCTGGATCCAAGGTTGCTCATCACAGCCCTTTGAAAGAGCAAAACATAGGAACCATTTAAATATCCAAAAATAGTTGACTAGTTAAGTACAATATTTATTCATGTCAGGAAATACAATGTAGCTACCAAAAATTCTGTCTTAAACTTCTTACGTTTTGAAAAGTTGTTTAGTCCATGAATTTTGGTGAGAAATACAAAAATTATCCCAATTTTGTAATGGCCTTAAATTTGACAGTCAAATAACGCTTCCATCACTCATCTTTCAATTTCTGGATTGAAAGTTACAATTAGTGGATTTTTTTTTTGCTTTTCTCATTTTTTTCAAAAAATATATTCAATTCCATGTTATTAAATCATAGCTAGTATTTAAAGGAAACAATTCAAGGTGAGTGAGAGCAAGCATGAATCTGTTTTTTTCTACTTCCTCTGCAGATGTCTATCTTTGCCTTCTCTTAAGGAGGTAATAATAATCATTAGTTCAGTTCAGCTCAGTTCAGTCGCTCAGTCGTGTCCAGCTCTTTATGACCCCATGAATCGCAGCACGCCAGGCCTCCCTGTCCATTACCATCTCCTGGAGTTCACTCAGACTCATGTCCATTGAGTTAGTGATGCCATCCAGCCATCTCATCCTCAGTCGCCCCCTTCTCCTCCTGCCCCCAATCCCTCCCAGCATCAGAGTCTTTTTCAATGAGTCAACTCTTCACATGAGGTGGCCAAAGTACTGGAGCTTCAGCTTTAGCATCATTCCTTCCAAAGAAATCCCAGGGCTGATCTCCTTCAGAATGGACTGGTTGGATCTCCTTGCAGTCCAAGGGACTCTCAAGAGTCTTCTCCAACACCACAATTCAAACGCATTAATTCTTCAGTGCTCAGCCTTCTTCACAGTCCAACTCTCACATCCATACATGACCACAGGAAAAACCATAGCCTTGACTAGGCGGACCTTAGTCGGCAAAGTAATGTCTCTGCTCTTGAATATACTGTCTAGGTTGGTCATAACTTTTCTTCCAGGGAGTAAGCATCTTTTAATTTCATGGCTGCAGTCACCATCTGCAGTGATTTTGGAGCCCCCAAAAATAAAATCTGACACTGTTTCTACTGTTTCCCCATCTATTTCCCATGAAGTGATGGGACCGGATGCCATGATCTTTGTTTTCTGAATGTTGAGCTTTAAGCCACCTTTTTCACTCTCCTCTTTCACTTTCATCAAGAGGTTTTTGAGTTCCTCTTCACTTTCTGCCATAAGGGTGGTGTCATCTGCATATCTGAGGTTCTTGATATTTCTCCTGGCAATCTTGATTCCAGCTTGTGTTTCTTCCAGTCCAGCATTTCTCATAATGTACTCTGCATATAAGTTAAATAAGCAGGGTGACAATATACAGCCTTGATGTACTCCTTTTCCTATTTGGAACCAGTCTGTTGGCCCATGTCCAGTTCTAACTGTTGCTTCCTGACCTGCATACAGATTTCTCAAGAGACAGATCAGGTGGTCTGGTATTCCCATCTCTCTCAGAATTTTCCACAGTTTATTGTGATCCACACAGTCAAAGGCTTTGGCATAGTCAATAAAGCAGCAATAGATGTTTTTCTGGAACTCTCTTGCTTTTTCCATGATCCCACAGATGTTGGCAATTTGACCTCTGGTTCCTCTGCCTTTTCTAAAACTGGCTTGAACATCAGGGAGTTCATGGTTCACGTATTGCTGAAGTCTGGCTTGGAGAATTTTGAGCATTATTTAACTAGCATGTGATTTGAGTGCAATTGTGCAGTAGTTTGAGCGTTCTTTGGCATTGCCTTTTTTCGAAATTGGAATGAAAACTAACCTTTTCCAGTCCTGTGGCCACTGCTGAGTTTTCCAAACTTGCTGGCATATTGAGCGCAGCACTTTTACAGCATCATCTTTCAGGATTTGAAACAGCTCAACAGGAATTCCATCACCTCCACTAGCTTTGTTCATAGTGATGCTTTCTAAGGCCCACTTGACTTCACATTCCAAGATGTCTGGCTCTAGATTAGTGATCACATCATCATGATTATCTAGGTCGTGAAGATCTTTTTTGTACAGTTCTTCCATGTATTCTTGCCACCTCATCTTAATATCTTCTGCTTCTGTTAGATCCAGACCATTTCTGTCCTTTAAGGTGGAATCATATCAAAGATATGTCAAGATTAAATAGGTTGCCTTTCATTCATGTTACAAAAAACTGATTGCAGTCTATTTTTATTATTCATTAATTCATATTCACCAGTTTGCCTACTAACTAAAATATATTTGGAACCCTCAAATCAATGACTGTGGTCCTTTCTCCATCGTTTGCAAACATGAACAATATCAGTGAAAAATTTCAGTCCCTGTTTAAGTTGAACAGGCTATGCCTCCTTGTGTCAGCTCTCATAGTAAATCAGTGTCCTATTTGTAGTCTATTTTGAGCCACACTGGGCTTCCCTGGTGGCTCAGCTGGTACAGAATCTGCCTGCAATGTGAGGGACCTGGGTTCTATCCCTGGGTTGGGAATATCCCCTGGGGGAGTAAAAGGTTACCCACTCTGGTATTCTGGCCTGGAGAGTTCCATGGACTGTATAATCCATGGGGTCACAAAGAGTCAGACACGACTCCATGACTTTCCCTTCACTTGAACCACATTTTTAAAACTTTTATACTCTTTTGGAAGTCATTTTGTTGTTTAAAATGTACTCCCAAGTGTAGAGATGGAGTGCAATCTAGTATCCCAAAACTCAAGAAGGCTGTGATATTCCTTATATTTAATAAGATTTGTTCAGCCATGAGTTAAAATAGTTGGCTGTGAGTTCAGTGATAATGAGTCAACAATATATGGCTGAAACCCTTGACCAAAGCAGAGGACTGGGAACACCCACTCTCACTGAGGTCAAAAATACATATTATAACTTTTAGTTGACCCTCCAAACTGTGGTTCTGTATCCAAAACTTTAAGTAACCACAGATCATATAGTACTTACAGCAGAAAATAGTAGTATTTACAATAGCTGTATTTACTATTTCAAAAGTAAATTACTGTAGTGCTGACTATTGAAAAAAAAACTATGCATATATGTGGATTCACATAGTTCAAATCGTATATTCAAGGGTCAACTGTGTATTCAAAAAGGTGTCTTTGAATAGATGCATACAAAAAATAAGGTTATATTTGAGTGGCTGATGAAAATATTGTGACCTGCTACACTACCAGAGTCTCTGTTTCCCCTAGGAGTAGATGGTTTCATATTTGCTAATTCAGAATTTGTGGGGAATTTAGAGAACTTCAGTTCAGTTCAGTCTCTCAGTCGTGTCCAACTCTTTGCAATCCCATGAATTGCAGCATGCCAGGCCTCCCTGTCCATCACCAACTCCTGGAGTCCACTCAAACTCAAGTCCATCAAGTCGGTGACGCCATCCAGCCATCTCATCCTCTGTCGTCTGCTTCTCCTCCTGCCTCCAATCCCTCCCAGCATCAGAGTCTTTTCCAATGAGTCAGCTCTTCTCATGAGGTGACCAAAGTACTGGAGTTTCAGCTTTAGCATCATTCCTTCCAAAGAACACCCAGGGTTGATCTCCTCCAGAATGGACTGGTTGGATCTCCTTGTAGTCCAAGGGACTCTTAAGAGTTCTCCAACATCACAGTTCAAAAGCATCAATTCTTTGGTGCTCAGCTTTCTTCACAGTCCAACTCTCACATTCCCCCCTCCTTAAACCTGTGTAAAGCATGGGATTCTGGGTGGAATATATGCTGTAATTAAAATAATTTCTGTTTCCCTGGTGGCTCAGCTGGTAAAGAATCCAGCTGCAATGTGGAAGACCTGAGTTTGATCCCTGGGTTGGGCAGATCTCCTTGAGAAGGGAATGGCTACCCACTCCAGAATTCTGGCCTGGAGAATTCCATGGACTGTACCATCCATGGGGTTGCAAAGAGTTGGACATGACCGAGCAACTTTCACTTCATTTCTGTTTCTGAAGCTCTGAGGGGCACAGGCATATGAAACCTAGGAGGAAGTGTTGGGATGGGGAATACATGGCATCTTACTTCTTTACTCAGAGGGTGTGAGTGCTCTGAACTTTACCCCTGGGGGCAGGGGGTGGAGGAAATCTCTTTTAAATAACAGAATTTTGTGTAGCCTTCCAAAGTTTTCAAGAAAAGGTGTACATGCATCTCATCTATGGTCTTTCAAGATAACTAAACACACACTAAACACTCACTCTAAAGACCTCATATCAGTTCGAAGATTTGGATAAATTTTTGAAGTTTATTATGTAATAATGCTTCCAAAAAGAGAATTTTAGAGGTGAAAAGCTGATATTTCCTGAATGCTTATGTTGCTCTTTCATTTTTAAATTGCAACAAAGTCCATCTTATAGAGAATCTTTCTTGTCAATGCAGCTGTACTGTACAGTAAATCAAAACTGAATAGTGAATATTGAAATATAAAACACTTTGGTGTTTTTAAATGAAATAAAGTAGATGTCATTTTATTTTTTCTATGCTTCTATACCACAGATATTTTTGTTTCATTCGACTTTCACTTAATTTGACATTATCTGCTGTTTTAACTGTAATATCTAAGAGTGAATACCTGAAGTCTAATCTAGTGTTTGTCTAGTGTTTCAGCTATAATCTGATTACATTTAATTAAATTTTAGCCATATTGTTTGAATTTACCATTTCTGGAAGAATCTTAGCTTTGAAATATGTTCTTAGGTATTGAAGCTAAGGCTGAAAGGCTATTGGAAGAACTTGATAATGGAGTGCTGCTATGCCAACTGATTGATGTTCTTCATAACATGGTGAAAACATGCAACTCTGAAGAACCTGTGGTAAGAAAATGTTTGACAGTAGTGATATTGTACTTTGGTATATATTGATTTGTTTATGGACACTTTTTATTTCTACAAGGTTACAAACTTTTACCTCAACTGTATGTAAATCTTGGATAATTTACTTAATCTTCTTGAGCATCTTAAAAAAATTTCACTTGTAAAATGTTAGCTGCTGCAAATAGCAAGTGCTTGTAGCTAATTTTCTAAATAGTTTCTCTGTAAATTTCTAAATAGTTTCATAGCTTACTCACAGTTCTTTCAGAGAAGTGTCAGTTTTTTACAACAGTTTCTAAAACATGCTCCTCAGAGACTAATGTTTTATGGTGGCTCCTCAGTAGGCACCTTCCCTGTGGAACAAAGAAGAGAGATCACAGCAGTCCGATCTCTACATCCTCTACCCCATTTATCCAGTGTGTGCATATGTGTGTGTGTATGTGTGTGTGTTTGTGTGTGTGTTAGTCACTCAGTCTTGTCTGACTTTTTGTGGTCCCATGGACTGTAGCCCACTAGGTTCTTCTGTCCATGGAATTTTCCAGGCAAGAATACTGGAGTCATAGCTAATTCTTTTCTCCAGGGGATCTTCCTGACCCAGGGATAGAACACAGGTCTCCCGCATTGCGGACAGATTCTTTATTGACTGAGCTACCAGGGAAGCTCTATCAAGGCATTATCACATATATTTTGAGATTCATTCAGGATTTTATTTGTATGATTTCTGCTGATGATAGCATTAATAATGTTGATACTCATGTTATTAAATTATTATTTTTAAAACATAGACAACTCAAAAATGGAGGAAAGTTTAGGTATAACAATGAAATTCTAGATGCTAATTATAAGTATATGTTAGAAAAGGTAAGTTTTTCACGGCATTGGATTTTTAAAATAAAATGATTAATTTTTTCAGAATTAACATATATTAATTCAATATTTTAAGAATCTAATTAGATATTATGCAAGAACACTGGCACAGTAATGAAGAGAAGAATAATTATAATGACTTTTATTTGGAAATGAGGGACCTGGCAACTGCTGGAATAGAGAGGAGTGATCAAGACAAAGGGAAGCAAAGGTCACTCAGAGATGGCCTCCAGCCAGAACAATTCCTCTGGGGTGTGGGAAGAGGGAGATGTAGGTTGAAGAGGATAGAAGTGGCATTAAAAGGCCTGGAACAAAAAGAAGAAACATAGCTGATCTGGGTGGGGAAGTTTTTTGTTATTGTTGTTTTTTTATGTGTATAATTATTTGCTCAAATGTTAAAATTCACAGGGATGTGAGTTTTATATATCTATATCTAGATATAGATATAGATCTAGACCTATATAGATGCATGCTGTGCTGTGCTCAATTGCTTCAGTCTTCTCCGGCTCTTAGCAATCCCATGGACTGCTGCCCTCCAGGATCTTCTGTCCATGGGATTCTCCAGGCAAGAATACTGGAGTGGGTTGCCACCCAGGGGATCTTCCCCACCCAGGGATCCAGGGTTCGAAAAGGAGTCTCCTGCATTGCAGGCAGATTCTTTACCAGATGAGCTACCAGGGAAGACCATATATATATTATGCCATGTATATACACACACACACACATATTTAATTAAATTTTAGTTTCAAGATAATAGAAATAAATGATTTAGACTCTGACCTCAAAAATCTGTATCTAGTAGGAAGGCAGACAATACACCAACTATTACAGCACAGTCTCAAACATTGAAAAATTTTCCTTAGAATATATATCAGGAAGGATTGCATTGTCTAATTGTCAAACATGAGAGATTTGGGAATATTGAACAATCCATACCACAGATATGGAAGCCATTTATAATTATTTGGAAATTAATTAAACTTTACACACATGGCTATTGTGTCCCCTAGAACACACAAAATTAAAACTTTATGTATACATATATAAAATTATACATATATTATATGTGTATGTGTGCATGGTTAGCTGTGTCTAACTCTTTGTGAGCTCATGGACTGTAGCCCTCCATGCTTCTCTTGTCCATGGAATTTTCCAGGCAGGAATACTGGAATAGGTTGCCATTGCCTACTCTAGGGGATTTTCCCAAGCCAGGGTTCAAACCTGAGCCTCTTGCATCTCCTGCATTGACAGGTGTATTCTTTACCACTGGCATTACCCACGCAGCCCATATGTTATGTGTTCATATATGGAATTTTAATATGCAGATTATTATATTTATAATATGTACATTATCTTTGTTATATAATATGTATATTATATATGTGTATGCTGCTGCTGCTGCTGCTGCTGCTGCTGCTGCTGCTGCTGCAAGTCGTGTCAGTCATGTCCGACTCTGTGCGACCCCATATATGGCAGCCCACCAGGCTCCCCAGTCCCTGGGATTCTCCAGGCAAGAACACTGGAGTGGGTTGCCATTTCCTTCTCCAATGCATGAAAGTGAAAAGTGGAAGTGAAGTCGCTCAGTTGTGCCCGACTCTCAGCGATCCCATGGACTGCAGCCCACCAGGCTCCTTCATCCATGGGATTTTCCAGGCAAGAGTACTGGAGTGGGGTGCCATTGCCTTCTCCATTATATATGTGTATATATAATATATATTGTATTTATAATATGTATACACAGAAATACATATAATCCATCATGCTCTCGTGCTTTAGTCAAAACTTTGATCTGCAGATCACATTGAAAAATAATTCGAGTTACTTGACTAATGTGTCATGCATGCTAAGTCACTTCAGTTGTGTCCAACTCTTTGGACCCTGTGGACTATAGCCCTCCAGGCTCCTCTGTCCATGGAATTTCCTAGGCAAGAATAGTGGAGTGGGTTACCATTCCCTTCTCCAGGGGAACTTCCTGACCCAGGAATGGAACCCGTGTGTCTTGAGTCTCCTACATTGGCAGGCAGGTTCTTTACCACTAGTGCCATCTGGGAAACACACAATGTGTCATAGTTGTTGCAAATTACAAATGACACACCTTTCTCCATTGGCAATAGTCCTTCTCCAAAGGAAAGCTGCCTAAGCAGGCACATAATTCCCTAAGTATTAAAGTAAAAGTCTAGGAAGCACTGAGATGGAGGATATAATAGCTGGATTAAACTAAGTAGTGAGGTTGCAGAAGATCCACAGGGTACAGAGGCTATTGAGTTAAATGTAATATCAAAAATGAGAACATGTTGGAAAGGATTTAAATTCTAATTACTGGTCACATTCTTTATCTCAGATTAAAGTCTATAAAGAGCTCCCCAGCATTCTGCTAATTCTTCCTGACAAATAGAGGCCCAGACTCCAAAGCTTTATTATAGTCATTCAGGACTCTCAAAGCAGCCATTTGAGAATTGCCACAAATAAATGCTCCTGGAATTCCTGTGATAAAGAGGGAGTTATTCTGCTGAGCTGATGATGGCTTTATAGAGGAACAGGTTTGAATTCAAATTATGAATTGGTAAATGCCTAAAAGCAGTTTTAGGGAGAAAAACACAAGAGATGACTTGGGTCTGATGTTGTGATTTAAAATACCCTATTTGCTTATGCTTGAATCTAGTTTCCAAATAATTATGTTCAGATTTAGCAGCTACACAGATAAGATAAAGGAACACTAGGAAGGGAAGGCTGATCTTTCACCTTAAAATATCATCTTTGAGAAACTGCTTTCTAGAGACATTGGCATTTCAAGTTTAGGTCTTGTTTGGCAGTGCTGCTCTCTTCTGTACATTGTTCCAGGAAAGTGTGAAGTTTAAGGAAATGTAATTTTTATACCCTTTTTATCCCCTTGCCTTCTGATGCACTGATATTTTGGCACTCCTAGTAAGATCTCAGAGTTTTTCTGCAGTGCATTTTATTTTTAGAAAACTCCAGTGGCTTTATCTGCTTCTGTCATCTTTCACACAGGTGACAGACACACACACACACACACACACACACACACACACACACACGGAGAAACTAGAGAAAAGCCCTCTTGTTTGGATGTACTTTTAGGGAGTTACAGAATTTTCTTTTTCATCCTAGCTAAAATGAGATTCAAAATCCTGTCCAAAGTTTCAGTAAGGTACATCTTCTGACAAATAAGCTTCATTGCTGATGTATTTAGAACATATCCTTGCAACTTTGCTCTTTTATTTAAATAACAACCCCTCAAAGTAATTTACTAGTAATAACAATAATTAACACATATAATTTCAGCTCTCAAGATCTTATTCAATTATTTGTTATTTCATACTGCCTCTTATTGATACAACTTTGTGGATGTAGCAACTGAATCTGTTCAGAGTAAAGGAATAACTATGTGTGTGCGATTTAAGCCCACTCACTTTAATTCCAAAGTATTTTATTACCCCTCCCTATCCCCCCGCCAAAATGTGATTAGAACAAAGACTCTCTTAACAAAACTTGAAACTGATTCAAAATTATACTTCAAAGCACACTTCGATTTCCCCAAAGACAGGAAATTGGAAATGAATGAGAGGGAAGATTTAGCAATTCAATAAGTAGGAGTGAGAACCACTTTTCCCACAGTTTCCAGGATAACACGGACTCTGATTCCAGACACATAGAAAATGCTCTAATGTGATTTGTCAGATCAATAAAAATGAATTAATAAATGTTGTTATGCACAGAGAGAATTTAAAAAAGAACAAGGCTCAACTCCATCAAAACTGCAGGCTCGTACCTTTGAACAACAATCTTTGAGCACTAAGGAAACTCTTTATTTAATGAAGTGCTTGTCAATCTCTGTCCAATAAATGCCTTCTAAGTACAGCAAAATGATGTCTGGCACAAACTGTAGTACTTACCAATTATTTATATATTTTCATTTTTGAAAACTCCTAAAATAGCAAATAAATGAAGCCACAGGAATTTCTGTAGCTTTCATGGAGTTCCCAGCAGCCTTTAACTTTTAGGCAGAATTCCTAAATATCCCTTAAAATATTACACTGAAGCTTAGGAGAATCCCTTGACAGAGGAGATCAATGTGTCAAATTAAGCAAATGTTCTGTATTTAACACCAATTAAAATAACCATATACCTTGAAAGCAATTTTGTCTTTTATGACTTGGACCCATGAAACTTAGACACAGAAAGTAGTAAGATATGTACATTTCTTGTGTTGATTTTAAGATTCTATTATCATTGAGACATCTCATGTGAGATGCTTCTGTTTTGCCTAATATAAGAATGATCCAACATGAAGTGTTATGTTTCAGACAAGATACTTCACTGAAAGAGGAATTTGATTTTAGATAATTAATTATAACAATAGTTTAAAAGGGCATGGGGAAGTTTGAAGTTACTTTGAAATGACTGTCAGAAAACATTTAGAGACAACACCGAGAATCACAGGCTGATCTTGAAGAAGTCACCACTGCCACCATGACCACCATAGGTCTGCAGGGTGAACTGCTAACAGAATTTTGACCTGCCTTGCAATCTGTGATGCTTTCAGCATTCACACCACTGCTGCTACTTTAGGAACCTGATGATATACGCAACCATTTCTTCATGATCCACAAGCATCTACATTTCCCTTTGCTGTTGAAGTTAAGATGGAAGTACCTTCCCCAAGATGTTCATGTTGGAATTAAATTGTTACCTGAATAAATCTGATTGGCTGGTCATGGAGAACTCTTCACTCTTATAGGCTGAATAGCTTTTTCTTCTTTTGCAATCTCTCCAAATTGCTCTTCTGCTCACTGGAAGCCAACCAAGGACAGAAAAATTACAAACCAACTAGAATCTTTTCACTACTTTCAATCATCCCACTCTTATAGAGCACTTGCCAACCAAAGACTGTCTCAGAATCTCCTTCCTCCATTTCCTTCACAAAACTGACTCTTCCTTTCAAACACCTTTGAACCCTGCTGAAAGGAAGATGGCCACAGATGGGTCCCCTTTGGCAACTCACGAAGAAATAACCTTCACTAATTTTGTCTCACACTTGTTTTTATCTTTAATGTATATCTAATAACCCTCCCTTTCCCAACAACAGATTGGAAATTTCCTCACATACTTCAACTAAATAAACACATTATAACATATTTAATGCAGAGGACTTTATGAGAATCCAGCTATCCTCTAATAAACCAAACATATGACCTTTTTTAAAATGTGGAAAAATATTACTTTTCTCATCAATTACTTTTGGTTTGGAAAATATATTTTTAGAAAGATACACTATTAAAGTTAGCATGTATTGTGTTAAAATTTTTAATGAATTGATTGACATCTTTACATCTCTATTTTAATTTATCATCTACTATATATTAAGATACAAGCAATTATACAATTTGCTTGGGTCCTCAATAAATATTAAGACTACAGAAGTGACTTAAAACACAAAACTTTGAGAACTTTTCTTCTAGTCCTTCATTAAAGGTTCTACTTCCTGTAATTTTATGTAATTATTTAAAATTTAAAATAGTTATAATAAGAAGCTTCACCATGATTTTAAAATGTTTGAAATCAGATTCTTGTCTCTATCATCATCATCAAATGCAATGTCTAACATTCACAGTGTTGTCAAACAGGATTAATCCAGGATAGCTCCAAGTCAAAAAGTAAAATTGATGACACTTAAAATATGTAAGAAGATATATTTAACACAATAGAGTATATTTTATTAATATTTTATATATGTTTAAATTATGGTGGTAGTGATTATAATTTGTTAAAACTCCAAAGAGCAAAACAATAAAAGCAAAAAACAAATAAACAGTTATTTGAATAAAACAGTTCAGTGCTCTGCTGTGCCTTTTCCCTCACATGGAAGCCATTACCAAAACTTTTATTCACATTTTAGTTTAGTCTCCAATTGTGTCTTCAGCTGTATGCCATGGAAATGCATTTCTTATTTACTTCACTGGAGTACTTTTATAATGGAACAATTAACAACCCACAAATTGTTAATTCCTTGTTAGTATGAAACCATCTGGTGTCAAATTCTCTACACCAGGGTGGGATTTGAAACAGACGTGCTCCCCACAATGTGTTCAGTGTTAATCACCAGTGAAACCTGATGAAAATAATCTTCTGTTTTTAGAGATGCAGCAATTGTTTTAGACAGTTCTTTTTTCTTTTGGTGCAATGTTTATTTCACTTGAACCTATACTGGGATTTGATTAAGTTGTTTGTGTCAGGGGCAATGACAACATCCATTTCAGAGGCTTTACAAGAGATAGTGCAGGAGATGCTTCATATTTATCTACACACATATATGCAGCATAATCTTGTTCCCAGGATAATGTTTTATAGTGCATTTTACATTTATAAAATATCTAAAATGTATTAACTTCCATGTTTTTAGTATGACTGAAAATAAAATGTTAGGAAGCATGAATAGAACAAAAAATAATTTTGATTATCTAAGTATACATATAAAAAATCTTCTGAGTCTTGGTCAGCCCTTCAGATATGTCAAAAAAGATGTGGCATTTGCATCATTTCTTTGTTCTTCACATTTATTTTCCCACCTAAATTTTTGTTCACCATGGTTATCATGTTGACCCAATAACATACTCCTTAATGACTTCTGAATATCCATTAGTTCACATAGTTTCACCTTTCTCAATGTAAATGGTGAGAGTTTCAGGTAAGTTGGGAAATCATGATGGGTACAGAAAGAATTGTTTTTTTGTTTATTTTTTTTTTCTATTACAGCCACAATTTCACAAGCTTGCTTAAATTTCTGGAAAAGACAGTGGTTTTAAAAATCATTCTTAAAAATTCCTATACCTGCAACTCTCTTCAAAAGAGGAATCAAAAAGAAGGAAAATCAGAAATATATTGTATTATAAACATTGAACAACATCTGCTATTTGCAATACAACATAAAAAATGAAATAAAAAGGATTTCAGATAAGCATATTCTTTTTTCTCTAACACATACAAGTCCAGTGCCCTAGGATTTGAAATGTACTATGTCTGTCTTGTTGTTTGGTGGAGTGTGGGTCTGAGGCAGGGCCAAGCCACATGGAGACTGGGCAGGGTATTCTACTGTTATCAGAATAAATGAACAAACTGTAATAAACACCACCCAGCCTTCCAAAATGGACATGAAAAACATGCCACATATCTTACTTCCTACCTTGGAGGAATGAGGCCTGTAGAAGAGCTATCTTTGTGGCAGCATAACAAATCTTATGGAAAAGAAGAGCAGGTGCTGGGACACAGTGCCAAATGTTTATAGCAATTTCACTGCATGGATGTGTCTCTTCTTCCAAGATAAGCCCCCTATTTGTGGCAGTCCAAAGAAACCTGTAAAATATATGTTATCCGATCCTGTCCCTAGATGTCCCCTCTACTCTGAAATCATCTCTGTGGAGTCTAGCTTTACTATCTTTCTCTTTTCCCAAAAAGTGTGGATATCAATTTTCTTACCCTCAAGCCTCCTGAAAAATGTAGTTAAGGACAAAGCAGGAGATAGAAATGAAATATGTCTGGAATGCCAACAGGATAACACTTTCTTTGGGTGGTAGAGGAGGGTTCTTTTTGTGTTTGAACAGAAGTACTGCCTTGGACTGTTCATTTGGAAGTTTTACTACTTGTATTAGCTTTCTGTAGCTGCTGTAAAAAATTACCACTAATTTAGTGGCTTCTAATGGCACACATTTATTATCTTACACTACTCTAGGGCACAAGTCAATTGCAGGTCTTAGTGGGGTTAAAGCAAGGAGTTGACATGATTACATTCCTTTTTGAAGACTCTAGGGGAGAATCAGTTGTCTTGAATTCTCTAGCTCCTATAGGTCACTTTGCCTTCAATCTTTCCCTGCTTCAGGGCCTTTTCCTTGAGGGAGACAGAGGATGAGATAGTTAGATAGCATCACTGACTCAATGAACATGAATATGAGCAAATTCTAGGAGATGGTGAAGGACAGGGAAGCCTGGCATGCAGCAGTTCATGGGTCTCAGAGTCGAACATGACTTTTAGCGGCTTAACAACAACAAAAAAAATAAGTCTTGGATGCCTTGACTTCCTTGACTTGACTTGGATTCCTTGACTCATAGCTCTTTCCCTCCATCTTCAAAGTCAGCAGCGTTACATCTCTGACTACTTTTTCACAGTAAAATCTCATTCTCCCCACAGCTAGGAGCCCCATGTGATTAGACTATCCCCACTAAGCTAATTCAGGATGATCTCAAAGATCTTAACAATTAAATCTTCAAAGTCCTTTAGCCAAGTAGCATTCACAGTTCTGGGGATCAGGACTTGAGGGTCTTGGAGGGCTATTATTCTGCTCACCGTTCCAGAGGAAAATTCTCTTGTTTCTGCCCCTAAAAATAAGCTTTATTTTGCTTTTTTTGCATAGAACTATCTGTGCATTTTCAGATTTGCTTATAAAATTTTCTGTTTAGACTCCTTTGGCAAGTGTTTGCTCTTTCTAGTCACATGATGGCTGATCCATCTTCAAGTGGAAAGAAGGGAGAGGTAAAGGGGTTAGGAGATAAAGGTATATAGTAATGCCCAAAGATATCTTTCTCCCTTTTAAGACTATCATGGAAACTGTCCTTAGCAAAATTAAACAATAAAATTATGAGTGTTTGATTTTTTAACATTTTTTTTTACTTTACTTTACAATACTGTATTGGTTTTGCCATACATTAACGTGAATCTGACACAGGTGTACATGTGTTCCCCATCCTGGACCCCCCTCCCACCTCCCTCCCCATACCATCTCTCTGGGCCATCCCAGTGCACCAGCCCAAAGGATCCTGTATCCTGAATCAAACCTAGACTGGTGATTCATTTCTTATATGATATTATACATGTTTCAATGACATTCTCCCAACTCATCCCACCCTCTCCCTCTCCCACAGAGTCCAAAAGACTGTTTTATACATCTATGTCTCTTTTGCTATCTCGCATACAGGGTTATCATTACCATCTTTCTAAATTCCATATATATGTGTTAGTATACTGTATTGGAGTTTTTCTTTCTGGCTTACTTCACTCTGTATAATCGGCTCCAGTTTCATCCACCTCATTAGAACTGATTCAAATGTATTCTTAACACTCCATTGTGTATATGTACCACAGCTTTCTTATCCATTCATGTTCTGATGGACATCTAGGTTGCTTCCATGTCCTGGCTATTATAAACAGTGCTGCGATGAACATTGGGGCACACATGTCTCTTTCAATTCTGGTTTCCTCGGTGTGTATGCTTAGCAGTGGGATTGATGGGTCATAAGGCAGTTCTTTTTGTAAGTCCTCCTCAGACAGCCATTTTGCTTTTTTTGCATTTCTTTTCCATGGGGATGGTCTTGATCCCTGTCTCCTGTACAATGTCACGAACCCCATTCCATAGTCATCAGGCACTCTATCTATCAGATCTAGTCCCTTATATCTATTTCTCACTTCCACTGTATAATCATAAGTGATTTGATTTAGGCCATACCTGAATGGTCTAGTGGTTTTCTCTACTTTCTTCAATTTAAGTCTGAATTTGGCAATAAGGAGTTCATGATCTGAGCCACTGTCAGCTCCTGGTCTTGTTTTTGTTGACTGTATAGAACTTCTCCATCTTTGGCTGCAAAGAATATAATCAATCTGATTTTGGTGTTGACCACCTTCTTGGGGTCCAGCCCCGGTGGATCCAGGGTGATTCGAAGGTGGGGACAGAGTCGGCATCCTTGGAAATAACTTATTTAATTACATATAGAGAGGGATTAGAAAATTAGCAGACAAAAAGAGGCTGAATAACTTGGTTTACATGGAATACCAATCACCACCTACGTAGGCCGCAGGCATCTTCCAGTTCTCCCGAAGAAGAGGAGGCACTGAGGCCCCCCGGTCCGATCTTAGAAGCCCAGGCAAAATTAGCAGGCTTGGTGAGTACCCATGCACCAGATGGGAATTCGGCCAGAAAATAGTAAGAGAGAAAAAGAGGCTGAATAATTTGGTTTACGTGGGATACCAATAAAATTCCAAGACAAGGAATTTGCACCATCTGCGTTGGGCCACCGGCGCCACTTGAATATTGGAAGGTGCCCCTCCTTGGGCTCTTTCTTGTGTGGGCTTGAAAGCCAGGGCAGGTAAGTATACATGGCAGGCACCCATGCCCCAGATGGGAATTTAGCCAGAAAAACGGGGAGTAAGAAAGAACAATGTGGGGGAATCAGTCTTTCCAGAAACTGATCCGATTTCTTTATTTTTGGGTTTGCTTATATACCTTTTGTTACACATAGGGATGAATACAGAGTCACACGGGGGTCAGCAGTCCTGACCTTTATCAAAATCAGGTGCTTTAGATAAAAAAAGATCTTATGGGTTTTACATCATCTTCTGGACATAAGGCCTGCTTACATTTTACGACCCTTTCTTTCTGATAACCAAAAAACTTATTTTTACCAAGGGTGTTTTTTCTTAAACCAGGCACCACCCTCCAAATAAAATTACATTCCTATAGGGTGAGGGTGTAGTGAGTTACAGTCAAGAAAGGAATTTATTTAACCCAAGGTTAACGTGATTAATCTTAAAGCTTAATACTTATTTCTCCTATATGCTAGTTATATTCATTATAAGAGCAGGGAATATGGAGATTTAGCAGCAAACATCAGCCCCAAAAATGAAAACCCTTTATCAATGTTCCCCTTAAGATCTATTTAGTCTTAAGATAGTGATAAAGTTGCGTTTTTACATAGCAAGGACACAGTGATTTATGACAAAGCACAGTGATCTATTACAAAAGAGAAAATTCACTAACTCAAAAAGTCTACTATTGCTAACATCAAAAACTACTATATTTCCTTTTCTATATTCCAAATACATTGATTAATATATTCCCAGGTGCCTAAGGATATGGAGGCCTGGTGGCAATCATTGACTCAACAATGAGAAAAGCTCTATGCTAATTAAGACTTTCAAAATACTCCAAGCTCTCTGTGCTGTTTATGGTTGAGAGGTAGTAAACAATCATGTGTGTAGTGGCAGAAGTATGGATAATCCTGTCACACAAGCTAGTCTGCCAGCAGAGAGGTTTGACCTGAGATACCCTTGTCACACCCAGAGCAGGAAATTAGCAGCAATTGTTGGCACAGCAAATGAAAAACCCTTCATCAATATAATTCCTAACCAACCCACTGTACTAATAATTTCTAATTTCCCAAAAGAATCTGCCTTTAGTAAGTCTAAAACATCTCGTGCCTCTCAGGTTGGGAGGCTGTAAACCATCACATGTGGCTGGACGAACCTATACAGGAGAGCTAAATAACCTTCAGAGGAGTTCATAAGTTGAAACACTCTTGTCATGCCCAGGAATTTTTATTGCCTTGGAGCTGCACGTTTACTCCTTCTCCAAGAGAACCGGTGGGGAACAGTCCCCCATAAAGTCAGAGGTGTAGGCGACAGCATGAAACAGTAAAGTAGATAGACTCTGGATTTGGGGGGAGATGCTAGGGAACAGGGGGTTTCCTGAGGCTTGATCACACCTTTGCGTATGCCAAGCCTCCTTCCTCATGACCTTTGCCATGGGCGGAGTTCCTCACGCTGGCTCCCGGCACCATCTGGTGATGTCCATGTGTAGAGTCTTCACTTGTGTTGTTGGAAGAGGGTGTTCGCTATGACCAGTGCATTCTCTTGGCAAAACTCTATTAGTCTTTGCCCTGCTTCATTCCATATTCCAAGGCCAAATTTGCCTGTTACTCCAGGTTTCTTGACTTCCTACTTTTGCATTCGAGCCCCCTATAATGAAAAGGACATCTGTTTGGGGTGTTAGTTCTAAAAGGTCTTATAGGTCTTCATAGAACCGTTCAACCTCAGCTTCTTCAGTATTACTGGTTGGGGCATAGACTTGGATTACCGTGATATTGAATGGTTTGCCTTGGAAACAAATGGATATCATTCTGTCGTTTTTGAGATTGCATCCAAGTACTGCATTTCAGACTTTTTTGTTGACCATGATGGCTACTCCATTTCTTCTAAGGGATTCTGCCCAGAGTAGTAGATATAATGGTCATTTGAGTAAAATTCACCCATTCCAGTCCATTTTAGTTCACTGTGAAAAGTAGATAAACGAAAAGCAGAGTAGAAAAGGAAAGATACAAGCATCTGAATGCAGAGTTCCAAAGAATAGCAAGGAGAGATAAGAAAGCCTTTCGCAGTGATCAGTGCAAAGAGATAGAGGAAAACAACAGAATGGGAAAGACTAGGGATCCCTTCAAGAAAATTAGAGACACCAAGGGAACATTCCATGCAAAGATGGGCTTGATAAAGGACAGAAATGGTATGGACCTAACAGAAGCAGAAGATATTAAGAAGAGGTGGTAAGAATACATAGAAGAACTATACAAAAAATATCTTCATGACCAAGAAAATGACGATGATGTGATCACTCACCTAGAGCCAGACATCCTGGAATGTGAAGTCAAGTGGGCCTTAGAAAGCATCACTACGAACAAAGCTAGTGGAGGTGATGGAATTCCAGTTGAGCTGTTTTAAATCCTAAAAGATGATACTGTGAAAGTGCTTCACTCAATATGCCAGCAAGTTTGGAAAACTCAGCAGTGGCCACAGGACTGGAAAAGGTCAGTTTTCATTCCAATCCCAAAGAAAGACAATACCAAAGAATGCTCAAACTACCACACAACTGCACTCATCTCACACGCTAGTAAAGTAATGCTCAAAATTCTCCAAGCCAGACTTCAGCAATACGTGAACAGTGACCTTCCGGATGTTCAAGCTGGTTTTAGAAAAGGCAGAGGAACCAGAGATCAAATTGCCAACATCTGTGGGATCATGGAAAAAGCAAGAGAGTTCCAGAAAAACATCTATTTCTGCTTTATTGACTATGCTAAAGCCTTTGACTGTGTGGATCACAATAAACTGTGGAAAATTCTGAAAGAGATGGGAATACCAGACCCCCTGACCTGCCTCTTGAGAAATCTATATGCAAGTCAGGAAGTTCTAACTGGACATGGAACAACAGACTGGTTCCAAATAGGAAAAGGAGTATGTCAAGGCTGTATATAGTCACCCTGCTTATTTAAATTATATGCAGAGTACATCATGAGAAACGCTGGGCTGGAAGAAGCACAAGCTGGAACCAAGATTGCTGGGAGAAATATCAATCACCTCAGATATGCACATGACACCTCCCTTATGGCAGAAGGTGAAGAGGAACTCAAAAACCTCTTGATGAAAGTGAAAGTGGAGAGTGAAAAAGTTGGCTTAAAGCTCAACATTCAGAAAACGAAAATCATGGCATCTGGTCCCATCACTTCATGGGAAATAGATGGGGAAACAGTGTAAACAGTGTCACACTTTATTTTTTTTGGCTCCAAAATCACTGCAGATGGTGACTGCAGCCATGAAATTAAAAGACACTTACTCCTTTGAAGAAAAGTTATGACCAACCTAGACTGCATATTGAAAAGCAGAGACATTACTTTGCCAACAAAGGTCTGTCTAGCCAAGGCTATGGTTTTGGTCATGTATGGATGTGAGAGTTGGACTGTGAGGAAAGCTGAGCGCCGAAGAATTGATGCTTTTGAACTGTCGTGTTGAAGAAGACTCTTGAGAGTCCCTTGGACTGCAAGAAGATCCAACCAGTCCATTGTGAAGATCAGCCCTGGGATTTCTTTGGAAGGAATGATGCTAAAGCTGAAAATCCAGTACTTTGGCCACCTCGTAAGAAGAGTTGACTCATTAGAAAAGACTCTGATGCTGGGAGGGATTGGGCCAGGAAGAGAAGGGGACAACAGAAGATGAGATGGCTGGATGGCATTACTGATTTGATGGGCATGAGTCTGAGTGAACTCCGGGAGTTGGTGATGGACAGGGAGGCCTGGCGTGCTGCGTTTCATGGGGTCGCAAAGAGTCGGACACGACTGAGCAACTGAGCTGAACTGAACTGAAGGCAGTTCTATATCCAGTTTTTAAGGAATCTCCACACTGTTCTCCATAGTGGCTGTACTAGTTTGCATTCTCGCCAACAGTGTAAGAGGGTTCCTTTTTCTCCACACCCTCTCCAGCATTTATTGCTTGTAGACTTTTGGATAGCAGCCATTCTGACTGGTGTGAAATGGTACCTCATTGTGGTCTTGATTTGTATTTGTCTGATAATGAGTGATGTTGATCATTTCATGTGTTTGTTAGCCCTCTGTATGTCTTCTTTGGAGAAATGTCTATTTAGTTCTTTGGCCCATTTTTGATTGGGTCATTTGTTTTTCTGGAATTGAGCTGCAGGATTTGCTTGTATATTTTTGAGATTAGTTGTTTGTCAGTTGCTTCATTTGCTATTATTTTCTCCCATTCCAAAGGCTGTCATTTCACCTTGCTTATAGTTTCCTTTGTTGTGCAGAAGCTTTTAATTTTAACTAGATCCCATTTATTTATTTTTGCTTTTATTTCCAGTATTCTGGGAGGTGCATCCTAGAGGATCCTGCTGTGATTTACGTCGGAGAGTGTTTTGCCTATGTTCTCCTCTAGGAGTTTTATAGTTTCTGGTCTTACATTTAGATCATTAATCCATTTTGAGTTTATTTTTGTGTATAGTGTTAGAAAGTGTTCTAGTTTCATTCTTTTGATTTTAAATATCTCCTTTTATAGTTCAGTCAAGCTCTCAAGTTTTACTTTCCTTCATAAAGTATTAGCTGCTCAGTTGTGTCTGACTCTTTGCAACACTATGGACTGTAGCCCACCCGGACCCTCTCTGTTCATGGAATTCTCCAGGCAAAGTCATGGAATGCATAGCCATTCTCTTCACCAGGGGATCTTCTCAACCTAGAGATTGAACTCAGGACTCTGCATTGCAGGCAGATTCTTTACCATCTGAGCCATTCCTTTTTGAAACTCTTCAATCTCTATTTTATTTCTCTTTAGAGGCTGCTTCTCTAGCAAAAATTGATTTGCGTATTTCATCATTGTCTTTCCCATCCAGGTTCCAAAATTTCCTTATTCCAGTTACATGTGAAAACAGCAACCCTCTTATACCCCATATTTATGATGATTGTTCATTTCCTTTCTTAGGAAGTGAAAAAAAAATTAAAGTAAACAAATTTAAGTGGTAAAAGATGTTAAATTTTTTAAAGAAAATTTCATTTTATTGTAAAAATGTACTGATAACATGGTCTCCAATTTCATAGAATAACTTTCTTTTTAAAAATGTTTGAGTTTACTCTTTGCATTAATACCATAGAAGAAAGAAATGTCTGACTACTGAAATACCGAAAGTACTTCAAATAAAAACATGACTGAAGTTCAATTGTATCTGGAACAAATAATGTCATAAAAAGCCAAGTCATAATGTCATAAAAGGGAATAATTCCCATACTTTGAAGCATATATATGTCTAATTATAGAAAACTTGTATTTAACATTGTGAACTCACATTATATTTTACCTGTGATAGGGAGAAAGAAAGTTTATCACTAAAACAAAAGGAATACACCAATTTTCATAATGCTTATAAGTTGTGTGATATTTTATTCAAAATGGAATAATGGGCAATTAACAAGCTATGACTGGTATTTAACGTCCTCATTGTTTTGCAATTTATTTTGTGTGTGTGTGTGTGTGTGTGTGTGTGTGTGTGTGTGTGTTGTTTTTTGGTGTTTTTTTTTTGCTGGTTTGTAGGGAACTCCCATGGGTGGAGGAGCCTGGTAGGCTGCAGTCCATGGGGTCGCAAAGAGTCGGACACGACTGAGCGATTTCACTTTCACTTTTCACTTTCATGCATTGGAGAAGGAAATGGCAACCCACTCCAGTGTTCTTGCCTGGAGAATCCCAGGGATGGGAGAGCCTGGTGGGCTACTGCCTATGGGGTCACACAGAGTTGGACACGACTGAAGTGACTTAGCAGCAGCAGCAGCAGGGAACAAAAATATGGCTTAGAACTTTGTTGATGTTCTTATCATCGCAAAACATAGCTTATAGGAGAGCACGAAGATGAGAACTTCTGACCAAGGACACAGGCTTTTTGAGAAAATAAATTCCATTTAAAAAGTGCTAATGAAGTTTAGATCATATTTGCATACTCTCACAATTGGACAGAGTGTGCCTTGGGCTTAATGGAACTACAGTATACAAGTTTCATAAAATTTATAAATTTTATAAAATGTACATATCCTATAATATAATGTTCCAGGGTGTTCATTTTCTTATTACTTCTCCTCCTGCAAATCTAAGACATTCCAAGTACTGAATACAGTATATAAAATCTACCCAAGACACACAGTTGCAATATCTATGAGAATTATCAAAAATTTCCCAGATAAATGCAGCAAAAATATGTATCCACTTACAAGAGTTTTGATAAAAAAAACTAAACCCACAAAAAAACTGTGCCTCTTCAAAGATAAGTAAACTGAAAATAACACACAGCAAAAGTGAATCTTACATAATTCTTTTTCAAGTACAGAAAAAAAATCAGAAAGGGAAATGTCAGACACTATAGAGATGAATAACGTGTTGAATATATTGCAACAGAAATAAAATGAAATTGCAGGCTAAAACAGAATCTTCTCAGGAATTCTCAAAAAAAAGAAAACCACTTTCAGACAAGAAGTGATAAAGTAATAAAATGCAATGGAAAGTGAATTTATGAAAAGAATTAAAATGGGGACACTATTTAACAATTTGAAAACATGATCAGGAACAGAAAAGAGCAGAATTAAAACACCAAAACAATTCACATTGAGAACATGTCTGAGAAAAATCTTTCAAATGTTTGAGAAAAATTACAAATTAATTAGTTATATAGACAAAATTATAACTTGGGAGCATAATCAATTGAAAACAGGGTGATGGTTGGTTTCCCTGACCGAGAGAATTAACAACAAAAACAGTGAATCAAGATTTTAAGAAACTTTTTCTAATTTTAATGAAGCCATAAGTTTTAAACTTGTTCAGAGAAAAGCAAAGAGAAGACTATGTAAATAGACAATAGAGAGATTGGTAGATAGATATAGATAAGTAGTCAGTAGATAGATACCAAACTTAAACTTAGAAAGAGTCTTTAAAATTCATAAATCATTCCAAAAGAATCTGGTGCCCTATAAAGCAAAATGTAAACTCATGCCTTTCTTCAACCTTGTAAGGGAGGTATTAAATGCAGATGTCAAAGGAGCAGGGCCTGCAGATTTCTGAGGAAGGAAAGACTGAGATTAATTAATTGTATATTAAGGCAAAAAGAAAACAGGCAATGGCACCCCACTCCGGTACTCTTGCTTGGAAAATCCCATGGACAGAGGAGCCTGGTAGGCTGCAGTCCATGGGGTCATGAAGAGTCAGACACACTGAGCGACTTCACTTTCACTTTTCACTTTCATGCACTGGAGAAGGAAATGGCAACCCACTCCAGTGTTCTTGCCTGGAGAATCCCAGGGACACTGGAGCCTGGTCGGATGCCATCTGTGGGGTTGCACAGAGTCGGACACGACTGAAGCGACTTAGCAGCAGCAAAGAAAACAGGCACAAAAAATTAGGAATGCCTTTGATTCCCAAAAGGTCAATTGGAAAAATTAAACTAGTCAATGAATAGGTATATATCTATGGGAAATATGCAACAGAAAATATTTTTTTTAATGTCTAACAAATGCATTTTACATTGTTTATGATAAGATTATCTCTTAAGAGAAAAATGAACTCACTTTAGGAGATCAAAAATTAATTTAACTACACAGCCCACATCAAAAACTAAAGGACTTTAAAATTTAAAATTAAGAAAGCCATCAACAGATTTAGGCAAATAAAAACCTTAAAAATCTGACATCACAATATTTATGTCAGAAATTTCAAATAAAATAAAAATAAAAAGTCTATGTGAACTTTCTTTTAAATGATCACAGGAGCAAGCTACAGTGAAGTTGTGAGTATTGATGAAACAATATGGAGATATATCAGTCAGTCAGTCAGTTCAGTCACTCAGTTGTGTCCGACTTTTTGCGACCCCATGAACTGCAGCACGTCAGGCCTCCCTGTCCATCCCCAACTCCCAGAGTTCACTCAAACTCACGTCCATTGAGTCGGTGATGCCATCCAGCCATCACATCCTCTGTTGTCCCCTTTTCCTCCTGCCCCCAATATAGATGCCTGTAAAAATGTTTGAAACTCATAGATAGAAATATAATATGATGTTCAACATACAGAAACCAACTCTGTCCTTTATATATCACAGTGAGTCATCATAACAAGTATACAGAAATCTGAAAAAAATATAATTACAATTTTTATGAGTGTATTAACTTTATTTACCCTACAAATATGAAATACATCATCTTCTTTTTGCCTGCTATGGGACATTTTCATAACTCTCCCCCATAGATTTCTGCTCATACTTCTTCAGATATAATTACTGGGATCTTTGTCTTATCTTAGAATGTTAACATTTTATTATTTAAATTTCACTACATTTTTTTTCACCTTGAATTCCATTTTCTCTCACTTCATAATTTATCCATATAGTTATACTAAGGAATGCAGATCTAGAGCTGACAGCCTTGGAGAAGGCCGAGTCCAGAATTATAAAGGGTGCCAACAGATTTCTTCCTCATCTGTTCCAATAGTACATCTCCAATTATAATAGTAACCAACTGATGTACCTTCACTTCTAAATTAATACGTTACCTTGCACACAGTGGTATTCGGAAAACATTTGTTGAATGAATTAACAAACCAGTATTTGTGGGGGGATGCATGTCTGTTTGTCTTCCTGTCCAACACCATACATTTTCCTTATGAAGTTTTGTTTTCTGAGTGACATAGTCTCCAGATTTATAGCCAAAGAATGTGGTTGTTGGAGAGAAAGGCCTGGGATCTGTGTGCTCTAATGCTGGAGGCAGTGCTCGCTGAGTTAGTTCAATTCAGTTCAGTCTCTCAGTCGTGTCCGACTCTTTGCAACCCCATGGACTGCAGCACACCAGGCTTCCCTGTCCATCACCAACTCCATAACAAACTTTGAGTTTACTCAAACTCATGTCTATTGAGTGGGTAATGCCATCCAACCATCTCATCCTCTGTCGTCCCCTTCTCCTCCTGCCCCCAATCCCTCCCAGCATCAGGGTCTTTTTAAATGAGTCAGCTCTTTGCATCAGAATGCTAAAGTACTGGAGTTTCAGCTTTAACATTAGTCCTTCCAGTGAATAGTCAGGACTGATTTCCTTTAGGATGGACTGGTTGGATCTCCTTGCAGTCCAAGGGACTCTCAAGAGTCTTCTCCAACACCACAGTCCAAAAGCAACAATTCTTCATTGCTCAGCTTTCTTTCTAGTCCAACTCTCACATCCATACATGACAACTGGAAAAATCATAGCCTTGACTAGACGGACCTTTGCTGGCAAAGTAATGTCATCTGCTTTTGAATATACTGTCTAGGTTGGTCATAACTTTCCTTCCAAGGAGTAAGTGTCTTTTAATGATGGCTGCATTTACCATCCACAGTGATTTTAGGGCTCCCAAAATAAAGTCATCCACTGTTTCCACTGTTTCCCCATCTATCTGCCATGAAGTAATGGGACCAGATGCCATGATCTTCCTTTTCTGAATGTTGAGTTTTAAGCCAACTTTTTACTCTCTTCTTTCACTTTCATCAAGAGGCACTTTAGTTCTTCTTCACTTTCTGCCATAAGGGTAGTGTCATCTGCATATCTGAGGTTATTGATATTTCTCCCAGCAATCTTGATTCCAGCTTGATTACTGAACAGCAACAACAAAAAAAGTGAAATAGTAATTTTCAGTTTCAACTATGAGTCCTATTCGTCTCCAAGAGGAATTTGTCAATGTTGCTTCAGGGTGAATTATCTGACTCCCTGACTTTCAAATGACTTCCAAATGATAGGGAAAAAGTAACTGAGAAGTTCAGAGTATCTACAGCTCATATATATATATATATATATATATATATATATATTTGTTTGTTTATTTATTTATTTATTTATTTATTTATTTTTCTCTTTCCTAAGAGTCTTCCCCAGTTAAATCTCTGTTTGCTTGCCTGGAGTCACCAACTGAATACGTCACTTTCTCCATTTGGGAGACACTAATGCAAACTAGTTAATTGAAGAGTGACCAATTGCACAGGACATCCACATTGGCAGAGTGATTTTTTATAACCTTGATTCTCAAAGGTTCAATTTTGAGAATTTAATCATAGACCACAGAACGGCTAGTTCACATGAATCTTCAGTTCCTGGGTAGCTAAGTTCGTCTAGAGAGAGTGAAGTCTGAACTGTTTCCAAAATCTATGATACTTGATTTGGCGTGAGCTCTATCTGCATGTTACTGACTAAACTTATCAAAGACTGTGATAGTTTAAACTATAGAAGCTTGTTGCAACTAATTTCCATAACTTGTTCAGAAATTTTACTATTCATCAACATTGCTAGTTTCTCTCACGGAGTATGTATGGGAGAGACCAAAAAATTAAACATTTTGATGAGATAATATATGTTCTTTCAGTACAGGGTTCGGCAGACTTTTGTTTGTAAAGGGTCTCATAGTCAATATTTTAGACTGTGGGCCTTACATCTCAAACTATGCTAGTGTGCAGGAGCATCCAGAGATGATAAGTAAATGGTTGGAAATGGCTGTGTCCCAGTACAGTTTTAATTGTCAACATTAAACTTTGAATTTCAAATAATTTTCATGTATTACAAAATACTCTATAAAAAATTTTTTTTGACCATATGACAAGCGTAAATGACCATATACAAATGGGTAAAGGGTGAGGTTTGGCCAACAGGGTACAGTTTTCTGACCTTTACTGTAGTATAGGAATTCCAAGATATATTTTAGAAAATATTCAGTCAAAAGTTCAATCTTTTTAATTTTTTTTTCTCCTCTGGCCATAAGCAAGGAGCACTGATGGAACAAGTGGGAACTGGCCACTCTGCTCTGTCAAATCCAGGCTAAAAATCCGCAAAACTCCTTGGCTCACACTTTAAAAATCTGTTCCAGTTCTAATTCGGGTCCCTGACAACTTGGAAGTGATTTGCCTTCGCTCTTTATCCCTCCTGTTAAGGCAATGGCTCTCTGTTTGCTTTCTTAGCCACATTTGGAGAATCTGCTAGTGTTCACTTATTCCTCATCCCATAGAAGGGATAATTAACTAAGACTCAGAAGAGCAAATAAGCTTGGCAGTGCCCTTCTTGGAACCACTGAGGAATGGGAGGTCTGCTTTTATTTCATCCAGATATCAAGGAGAAATGTACATATTAAATATATATGTATCTTTAAACTAATACATTGACCAAGTTTCAAAGTAAAAAGATCCTAATAAGATGTAAGTGAACTATCCACCTACACTGAAGTCCTGATTATTATATTATTTTGTATTATTATATTGCACTTTTATCTGGTATTCACTTCCTTTTTTTTTAATTGTAATGCTTACCTTGCAGTTTTATTTAAATCATCTGCTTGCAATCTGGGAGACCTGGGTTCAATCACTGGGTTGGGAAGATCCCCTGAAGAAGGAAATGGCAACCTACTCCAGCATTCTTGCCTGGAAAATCCCATAGACAGAGGACCTGGTGGGCTACAGTCATGGGGTGGCAAAGAGTTGGACACGACTGAGCGACTTCACTTTCAAGCATAATCTCTTGACTTGTTTTTATGGTTTAATCAGCTCAAGCACAATACTGTCCCCTGCTTCTACCTAATATAGTTATATCACAGGTTTTGGCCAAATTAATTTTCAGCATTTACAATATTATGACCAAATAGATATCATTTACTCTGAGTCAAGTGATTCACTGTGTTTACATTTACATTTGCTCAGTTCTATTTTTTCATTTTCAGAATCAATTAGGTCTTATTTATGTGTTCATTTCTCTATGTACCTATTGCTAGTTCTTTACATTGCACAACAGTCTAAAACAGCTTCTCAGTGTAGAACTCCAAAGGAACCCCCGCTCACTACATACACCTTTCTCCCTTCCTTATGAGCTGTTGTCTTGCTCAAATCTGAACCGGCTACGCATGCAAGGATGCTCCAGTTCTCTTGACTCTCATTCTGATGAGTCTCTTTATCATTTTTGCTTATCAAATGGTCTTTTCTCAGAACCTGAAATTTTCCTTTTCTGTGATTTAAGCACTGATATTTGTTGGTTTCACCTAAAAGAGTGGTCACAGGCCTGAAATTTTGGGCGACTTACTTATCTAGAATTTTCTTTATCCCACTCTCAAAATTGATGACTTATTTAAGTACATAACTCAGATTTGAAATCAATTGCCCCAGTCGCAAAAACATTTTGAGATTTTTTTTTTCATTTTCTTCTAGCTCTCAGTGTTGCTGTTAGGATACTTGTGTTCAAAAAGTTTTGTGATCACCCCCCCCAGCCCCGCCTTTTTTTCTATTTTTAAAGCTTTCTCTCAGTCTTTGGCTCTCTCTGTCACGACATCTTTCAATTTAACAATTATATGTCTTAATGAGGGCTTTTATTTTATCCATTATGCTGAGCACATATGCATAGACAAATTCACACAAATTTATGCTGAGGATAATTGTTACATTATTTCTATGATATCTTTTCCTTTAGTTTTTCCTTTTCTTTTTAATCCAGTTTCCAAAAAATGCATGCTTGAATTTCTATATTGATTCTCAATTTCCTTATATTTTCTCTCTTACTATTCTATGCTTTGCCTATCTTTAATTTGGAAGATAATTTCATTATCTTTATCCTTCTACCTTCCTACCTTGTATTAAACTTTTGATTTTTTAAATTCATATTTCTTTTAATTCCTGAAAGCTCCTTTAATTTTCTGACTTTTCCTTTTTACATCATCTTATATTTGATCCTCTTCTCAGATTATTACTTTTAAAATAAATTCCCATCTCTTTTATGTAATTTGCTCATTTCATGAGTTCCTTTGTTTCTGTTCATTTTATTTGTAGCCTTTTACTGTGGTTTCTGTTCTCAGAGGTCTAATGATCCTGGAAATCTCATACACATTCAGCAGTGAAACAAGAAAAGGCTGATGGAAATGTCTACTTAACTAGAGAAAAATCATCTTTAAATAGAAGTTTCTTTCTCAAAAATTTCTTATACCAAAATCTGACAGTGATGAATGTTAGAATATGGAATAAATGAGAAAATTTTAATTAAAAGTGAAATCTTAGAGCCTGGGTAATAGACTATATTATAGGTATAATTATACCTATTTGTTTGTTACTATGTATAAAATGGGTATTTCAGATTTTATTTACAGAATCCATTTTTTTCTTCACCTAACACTTGGTTTAATTGCCTCAAATCCCACATACACCTGTAATTGTACTATTTTTTGAATACTGTAAAGATGAAAAGTGGTAGATTTTTATATCTACATTAATAATGATTTGCTTTAAAAAATGCCTTGAAGTTGAGCTGATCTCCAATAATTTGATAGAACATTTTAATTATTATATATTGTTAATGTTTGTTTTTGTACATATTTACTAGTTTTGTATTCTTGTTTTTTAAGTAAACATGATACTTCCTTATGTATTTTTAATTTTAATAAAACTTTTAGGCAAATAAAGAATAATAATAAAGTTTATTATGTTCTTGCCATACTTTTGGGCTCCTTGTGGGAATACATTTAATTTCACTCAATGCAAGGGTCATGTGTTGTTTTTATTATTACCTGCATGATATAGGTAGGGAATCTGGGGAAAAAAAAAAAGAGAGAGAGAGAAAGAGAGAAGAAAATAATAGGCCCAAACTTTAAGCAAGTAAGGAGCAGAACTTGAGTTTATCTCGGGCTATTGGGATGACCACATTTTCACCACTAAGGTATACTAAGGTGTACCCTGAAGAAAAAACAGCCACAGGCTATTGATTTACATGAAAGGGTAAAAAAAAATCATCATAAATAAAATTTTGAATTTTAAATTTATGTTCCATATATTACCATCTAAATGACAATACCCAAAGAATACTTGATGATTTACACATTTCCCATTTATTCCTAATACCAGCATCCTTTAACTTGCCTAGAAGAAGTTTGCACACCATGATGTCTTGTTTTTTTTACAGGAATCAGTTTTTACAGGAAAACACAAATGTCTTAGTGGACTTTTAGGTTTATTCTTGGTGAATACAAGTACATAGATGTGTACATGCTCAGTTGCTCAGTCGTGTCTGACTCTGCAACCCCATGGACTGTAGCCCACTGGGCTCCTCTGTTTATGGGATTCTCCAGGAAGAATATTGGAGTAGTTAGCCATTTCCTTCTCCAGGGGATCTTCCCAACCCAGGGATCAAAACTGTGTCTCTTGTATCTCCTGCATTGGCAGGCAGATTCTTTACCACTGTGTCACCAGTTATTATTAATATCACATTTATCACATTTCCAGTAAAAAGGTTTCTATTGTGTGCCAGTAGTTATAAGAATCCCTGCCCCTGCATCCCCAACCCCAAGTGTGCATGCACATTCACTCATGTCCAACTCTTTGTGACCCCATGTACTCTTGACTCCTTTTTCCATGTAATTTTCCAGGCAAGAATAACTGGTGTGGGTTGTCATTTCCTTCTCCAGGGTCTTCCCAATTCAGGAATCAAACCCATGTCTCGTGTTTCTCCTGCGTTGCTAGGTGGGCTCTTTACCACTGAGCCACCAGGGAAGCCCATCTGTATAGATACATGACAGTAAAAACAGCTTTTATTATTAATCAAAATTTCTCTTTTCATCCAGAACTGAAGAATGGACATGTCTCAGGTACCACAAGAGGAAGCAAGAGAAAGCTCCATGGCAAGAAACTGAAGCATGTGCTGGAATGCCATCCAAAAAATACAAGTTGAGTCTTTTCTGGGTACACATAGTCTGTGGAAAGGATATTTTGAAGTCCTGTGGTCATCAAGCAGGTATCCTTGGGTTCCAAAGGCAATAGAAAGCTAGAGGCATGGACGTAATCTAGAGTAAAGATCTATATCATGGTCCTCCAGGGCACATTGTACCCATACATGCTGGAGTCCCTCTGTCCACTGCCTTTGCTCCTTCAGAGAAGGTCAAAGATGACCTTTGAGGAAGATAACACTAAGATTTTATCTAAAGTGAAATAAAATCCAGAAAAAAATAGAATGAGAAGAAAATGATAACCAACATCATCGATTTTCTAAAGGATGAAAAATCAGCAGGAAAAGTTTTGGGTATAGAGGCCTGGCTGGTGTGGCTGAGCAGATGGCTTGTACATGTTGCTGAAGTCCTATCTGAGCAAAATCTGGTCCAGAGATGCAAATAAACCCTCTTCCATCTCTTCTTAGCTGATGAAATAAGAGTGTTTATTGTTCAAAAATAATCCACTATGAACTTAATGAGTATTTCTGCTGGCAGAAAAGAGACTAGAGAGTAGGGCAGGTGGACATTAACATTTCTAATTTTAAAACCATCTTAGTTAGTTAGACTTTATTGCCACCGTGTTAAACCAGATTTTGCATTTACTTTCTGAAGATAATTCATTTCATGCATGATTTCTTGGGGCATATTCTTCTTTCCTGGAGTCATCAGAATTTTTGCAACATAGAATAATATATCTAGTATATAGTAAAATAATAGGATTTTACAAACATGTAGTGAAATAAGAAAAATATTTGCTATATCATTGCTTGGAATGCCACCTTAATCCCAAACTCTAAGACCCATTCACCTTATTCACAGAAATTCATGCTTTATTTTTCTCCCCCCCTAGGTAGTATGGAATGTTGAGTTACAATTTCTTCCTCTGTTTAGTGATCTGAGCTATGTGCTGACTTTTGGTGCTTACAGATTTATTACAAACTATAGTTGCTAGTATAAATTTCTTAGCCTTGTGACCTTCATATATATATAATTGGCCAGAAAAATGAACAAGCAATAAAATAAAACCAACAAAATGCCCTCTTATGTCCAGAACAATTAAAAAGAAACACTTCTCTGTGTCAGAGACAAGAAGCTATCTCCAAAACTATCTCCTCTCCATAGTAGAGAGTTGTAGCTTGAAATTGAATACTTAGGCAAGAACTGTATTTCCCAGTTCCCTTGCAATTATGAATGTTATGTGATTAGTCCTTCCCAGTAGATAGTAAATGGAATTGATGTACACTATATCTAAACTAAGTCTTTTAGGAAACCAATATGTCTCTTCTATAATCTCTTTTTCCCAACCCAGTGACTGAATCTATTGTTTTATGAGAAATAAATACACATATTTTTTATTCTTCTGGGTGATGGCTATTGGAATTTACCATTCCATCCTTGGATGTCTTCACTAACATATCCTCTCTCTGCTACTGATTGCAAAGCGTTTTTAAGTTTTCCAAAGATCTTAAAGTCTATACAACTATCCAGGGTCTTTTGTAACTTGGCTACTTTCAAAGTGAGCAGAAACACTTTGCAGATATTTGAATATGCCTCTTGGTGTTGGGCTTCCCTCATGGCTCAGCTGGTAAAGAACTGGCCTGCCAATGTAGGAGACACAAGAGACACGAGTTTGATCCTTGAGTCAGGAACGTCCCCTAGAGAAGGAAATGGTAACCCACTGCAGTATTCTTGCCTGGAGAATCCCATGGACAAAGGAGCCAAGTGGGCTAGCATCCATGGGGTCACAAAGAGTTGGACATGACTGAATATGCTTGCACAAATGGGTGGGGGAATGAAGGGGCAGGGATTCTTATCACTATTGGCACACAATAGAAATCTTTTTACTGGAATAATAAATATGATAGGAATAATGCTCAGTGCACAGTGATAAAGAATCTGCCTGCCAGTGCAGGAGATATAAGAGACATGGGTTTGATTCCTGGGTTGGGAAGATCCTCTGGAGAAGGAAGTGGCCTCCTGTTCTAATATTCTTGCCTGGAAAATTCCATGGACAGAGGAGCCTGGTGGGTTACAGTCTGTGTGGTTGCAAAGAGTCAGACACAGTTGAGTGACTGAGTACGCATACAATGCACATAGATGTATAGTGATTTTTACCATCTCTTAAGGTGGAAATATATTCTCTTGAATTTAACAAACATTATTTGCTGTGTCCATGAACATTCATTGACAGGTTTGATGAGATTGCACATCCTGCCTTCCTTTTCCACACAGCAAATGCTAGTTTCATGAAACAAGTGTTTTAAATGAAAATGAATAGGTAGGAAATAAACTAAAATGTAAATCTAGGCCCATAGTTGGATAGTTGACAGCTGCATGTCTGAGGGGAAAAATAGTCAATATTTTCTGTGATGATAGATTGAAATGAGAATAAAATACAGCTGGATTTCATCAGATATTTCTCAACAGGATACATTTCCCTCAGACTTAAAATAAGTATCTAGAGGAGTATGGAGCTTTAGATTATTCATCAATCATAAATTGTATTGCTTTTATTTGAATATAAATATTGGTAATTTTTATGCATGCAAATGGGTATTTCAGAAATAAGACATACATTGCTAAATGCTGTTTGTAATAGATTCAGGCTTGCTCATGTGTAACTATGTAATTACTCCTCTGAGTTTCCACCAAAACAATGTGCTTAATTCCTATTTCTTACAAGATTAAAAAATATATGACTGTACCCCAGTGAGCTCATAAACTGTGTTTTGAAAAACACTGCAGCCACTTTCACTTTCACTTTTAGGGCTTCCCTTGTGGCTCAGGTGGTAAAGAATTCACCTGCAATGTGGGAGACTGGGTTCTATCCCTGGGTTGGGAAGATACCCTGGAGAAGGGAAAGGCTACCCACTCCAGTATTCTGGCCTGGAGAATTCCATGGACTGTATAGTCCATGGGGTCACAAAGAGTTGAACATGACTGAGTGACCTTCAGTTTCACAGCTACTTAGAGTTTCTTTCAGATATGTCATAATTATGTTCAGATATGTGCTTAAACAGTATGTTTTAAACAGTATCCACAAGAAATAAGACCTCATTTATGAAATATAAACCACCCTTCCATTAACATAAGTTTAGTTTATTAAATAAAATACATTTGTAAATATTTTCCTTTTATGTTTTTCATACAGAATTTTATGTTTTTTTTTTCCTATTTTACTGTGTATGATATTAAAATTCCTGTTAGATTATCACCATTTATAATGTGAGGGAAAACCTTTCTTAATTACCTGTAAACAAGAGAAACTCATGCTGTCAGACTGCAAATGTTGTGAAAGCTAATGGCAAAGATTATGTAGGTATTCATTGCTCTAAGGACAAAGATTGAAATTTAGCCTGGCTCACAAACCCTCAATCATCTGTTCTCCATTTGCCTCACAGGTCTCATTTAGCATTATCCTCTCACCTCATGCTCTATGCTTCAACTATTCTGACCTCTTTTCAGTTCCATATTGAACATTCCAGGCTATTTAGCTTGTCTGAAATTTTCTTTCCCTGCTCATCCACTGCATTCAGCCCTTGTTAGTTGAATCTTACTTCCTGTCAGATCTTAGTTCAGTAGTCACTTCCTCAGAAAATCTTACTCTAGCCTCCATACATAAGTGATTTTCATCTGATGTGTACTTTATCATCATGACCCTCTCCTTCCTATGTTTTATCCTATTAAAACCTGCATTTGTTTGTGTGATGCTCTGTTGAATATTATTCTTTCTTGCTAAGCTGAAAGGCTATGCCATTTTTAGTCATATTTATATTTTCTTCACTGGAAAAAAACCTGTTGCATATAGCTAGAGCTGAATAAGTATCAGTTAAGTGAAAGAATGAATGAATAAAGTAGGTTTTATTTGTATCAGGATCAATGTCTAACAAAAGGAATATTGGACATGAATTGAGTTACTGATGATGTATTTTAAAATGTTTTAAGGTACTATAGTGCTTCCCAGGTGGTGCTAGTGGTAAAGAACCTGCCTGCCAAGGTAGGTTAGAGGTAAAACATGTCAGTTTGATTCTCGGTCGGGAAGATCACCTGGAAAAGGGAATGACAATCCACTCCAGTATTCTTACCTGTAGAATCCCATGGACAGAGGAAACTGGTGGGCAACAGTTCATTGGGTCGCACAGAGTCAGACACAACTGAAGCATGGCATGGCAAATCACTATAAAATAAAACTCCATTTTCAATTAGGCTTTGAAGGGAAAAAAAAGATGCTTCCTTTCTAAACTTTGATAAATTTCAGTGAAAAACATGGTAGTAAGAAAAAGGCAAAATGTAAGTATAATATTTAGAAAGACAGGATTTCAGCATTCCTTACACATTCTTAATTTACAAGTATGCGTTCATAGTACCAATGATCTTACAAACAAACAAACAAAAAAGAGATTATACAGAAAAGAAAGAGATGAAGAAGGAAGGAAGAAGAGGAAGGGTGAAAAGAAGTTGCTCTTGATAGGGAGTCAACATTTGGATGAAGGAATGACAGTGAAGAAGGGAATGAATCTGGATGAGCTATTTATATATTTGTCCTTAAAACTAAGAGGCAAATCAAACTCATTACTGCCTTAAAGAAACAGAATAGAATTTGGGGCACCCAAATTATAAAACCACGTTTAAAAGTGATGAAGGAATGCTAAGAAAAGAGAGAACAAGAGAGGAGAAATGATGAATTATGTGTATAATGTATACTTAAATTGGTACTGAGCCACATACAGACCTCAGGGGCACAACAAAGGCTAAAATCACTGGACTGAATTTTGAGCTTATGTCCAAGAGACAAAGATTGCAGTTTAAGTACAATCAATTGTCTGCTTAAACAAACCAACACACACAAATATCAATACTGTTTGGATGAATGTAACAGAATCTAGAGTCTCTAAACATAGCATTGAAAATGCCCAAGCTACATCTTAAACTTATTAAATGTATGAAGAAAAAGGAAAATATGACTGGATTTCAAGAGGAAGGGCAACAGGAAAGTTATTTAATAAGGAGCAAATAATATCAATGAACACTTTGCAAAATAATATATGCATAAAGCCAGTAAGCTCATAAATGTAATCAGCAGTGCTAGAGAAAAATAAAATGAAAATGAAATCTCCAATTGAGCTAACAGTACAAAGAAATATAAGAAAACTATCACATGATCAATAGAATTTAAAAAAATACATAGGGATAAATTTAACCAAGAGAGTGAAAGATTACAAGACTTTAAAACAGAAATTGAAAAGATACAATTGAATAGAGTGATACTCTATGATTGTGGTTTATAATAATTAACATTGATAAAATGTTGATATTACCCAAATTGATCAATAGATTCAATGAAATTCCTATAAAATTGTGATGGTATTTTCACATAAACAAACAAACAAAATTAAATCTATGGAACCACAAAGGACCTTGAATAGCTAAAGCAATGCTATAAAAGAATAACACAGCAAGAGGGACTACAATTACTGATTTCAAACTATACTACAAAGCTATAGTAAATAAAACAGTATGGAACTGGCAAAAAAAAAATAGACACAGAACAGTGAAGGAGAATAGGGAGGCCAGAAATAAGCCATTGTATGTACAGTCAACCTAATATTAGATAGGAGAGTGAAGAATAATCAAGGGAGAAAAATGGTATTGGTAAAAATGGGTAATTGTATGCAGAGAACTAAAATCAGATCCTTATCTTATACCACTCAAAAAATTGAACTCAAAATAGATTAAAGACCATAAAATGAGAACTGATATCATAAACTCCTAAAAGAAAACTTCGGGAAGAAGCATTTTGACTTTTGTCTTGGCAATACTTTTTTTCAGTTATGACACCAAAAACACAGACAACAAAATGTAAAAAATCAACTAGTGGGATTACATCAAATGAAAAACTGCACAGAAAAAGAAAAAAATCAACAAAACAAAAAGGTATCCTACAGCATGGGAAAATGTTTGCAAATTGTGTATTGGGTAAAGACGTATTAAAAACTCATATATATAAAAACAGCAAAAAAAGACAATTGAAATAAAAAATGGACAGAAGACCTGAATAGGCATTTTTCCAAGGAATATATAAAGATGGCCAACAAACACATAAAAATGTATTAAACATTAATAATCATCAAGGAAATGCAGATCAAAACAAAAAAAAATTAGATACCATCTCATACCTCTTAGAATGGCTATCAACAAGAAGATAAGAGATAATCTGTGTTTGGCTAAAGAAAAGGAAACCCTTGTGAACAGTCAGCCGCTGTGGAAAGCAGTATGGAGTTTCCTTAAAAAATTAAATATAGAACTGTCATATGATTCAACAATCCCACTTGTGAGTATATATCTAAAATAAATGAAAAGATATTGAAAATACATCTGTAATCCATGTTTACTGCACCATTATTCACAACAGCCAACATGTGGAAACAACTTAAGTGCCCATCAACAGATGAATTGATAGAGATATGGTATATATATTCATACAAAGTGATATTATTGAGCCATGAGAAAGAAGGAAATCCTGCCATTTGCAACATGGATAGCCCTTGAGGGTGTTATATTATGTGAGGTAAGTTAGAGAAATGCAGATAAGTGTAACATCACTTAAACATGGAATATAAAAATGGTAAATTTATAATAACAGAGAATAGAATTGTGGTTATCAGGGGTTAGATAGCAGCAGAATTGAAGAGATGTGGTTTAACAATACAAAGTTGCAACTAGATAAGTAGATCCTGAAGATCTATTGTACAGCATAATGATTACAGTCAACACTTCTGTATAAACTTCAAATTTGCTAAGAGACTAGGTCTTCATTGTTTTCACCACACACACACAAAAGATAATTAAGTGACATGATAGAGGTGTTAACTAAGGCAATGGTGGTAATCATATTGCAATGTACAAATGTATCAAGTCAAGCTGGACATCTTAAACTTACACAATGTTATATGCTAATTATAGCTCAATTAAATAAATAATAATAGTGAGTGGCTGAAATAGCTCAACTGCGAGAGTGTTAGACTGAAGATCTAAAGGTCCCTGGTTCAATTCCAGCTTTCAGCAACTATTTCTGATCCTTTAGGCTTCCCCAGTGGCTCAGATGGTAAAGAATTTGCCTGTAATGTAGGAAACTCAGGTTCAGTCCCTGGGTCAGGAAGATCCCAGAGAAGGGAATGGCTACCCACTCCAGTATTCTTGCCTGGAGAATTCCATGGACAGATGAGCCAGGCAGGCTACAGTCCATAGGGTCACAAAGAGTCGGACAACACTAAACAATTAGCACTTTCAAACAAATAATAAAGAGTGAGGACACCAAAATTGGCATGGATGTGGAGCAACCAGAATTCTCAGACATTGTTTCTGAGTTATTGATAAAAGTAAGCATATTCCTATCATTTGATGTATCAACTATAATTCTAGCTATTAGCCACATTAAAAAAATTATATTAGCTTTGTTTATAATATCCCTAAACTGGAATCATCCCAGATGATCAGACATGCATTTTTCTTATTCCTTAGGCTTTGAAAATTCCTTCAGTTCAGTTCAGTTCAGTTGCTCAGTGGTGTCTGACTCTTTGTGACCCCATGAAGCACAGCACGCCAAGCCTCCCTGTCCAACACCAATTCCCAGAGTCCACGCAAACCCATGTCCATCGAGTTGGTGATGCCATCCAACCATCTCATCCTCTGTTCCCCTTCTCCTGCCTCACTATATAAGTTTAGTGTTTTATCCAAAATAATTCTGATTAAAAAGTGTAAGTTCAGTAATTCTCAAAAAATATTTTTCTCCTTAAAATTATGTCTCAAGGAATGCTGCTTAATGGCAGTTTATATGTAATGATATAGAGAGATGAAAAATGAGAATCAGAAAAGGAGGAAAGAAGGAAGGAGGGAAGAGAGGAAGGAATGGAAAGGGAGGAAGATCAGAATGTAAATAGATTTAATAAAGGTAAACTTTTAAGTAAAATCACAGAAATAAAAAATATAGCTATTACTCACTATAGGAGGTTATGTTTCACGAATATAATTGTCTTCAGCAATTTGGCCCATGGTTAAAGGCTTACAGGCAGTCTTTGTATAGTAGATCTATTTAATTCTTGATCCTAGGGAAAAATACATTAAGAAATGCTCAGAGGTCTTCCACACAGAGAATTCCAAAATTATAGCATACCTAAATCTTTTAGAATATTGCAATTTTAATCTTTGTTTATTTTAATACAAAAATCTCTCCATAATTCTCATCTTTGTGCTTTTCTCAATCTATCTTGAATGCTAAAACCAGATTTCTGTTATTTATGTTAGGTTAGTTAATCCTGCTTCCATTAAACATCAGTGAAAAATCCAATCTGGTTTTTTTTCCTTTTAAAAAAACATGATAATAAAAATAATTTTTCTAATGCTAAATGTACACAATCATCTGAAACTGAATGTTTCAAGAATTTTCCCTATGTAAAAAAAAAGTATATTCTCATAACTAAACAGCTATCTTATCCCAGATTCAGTTCTAGATATTGTGAATAGAGTGCTAATGATAAAGATAATATCCATATTTTATGGGGTTTTATCTTGGTTGGGAAACTAATCAGTCTAATAGACACACATACACAAAATATTTCTGATTGTAAAAAGTGTTAAAATGATATGATACATAGTGCTTTGGAAGTACAAATTGAGATTTATTTGGTGTACATTCTGTAACTTTCTAAAATATTGACATTCTTATTGATACCAACCATATGAATATCCAGGAGAGTACATTTTAGGCAGGTTGAAATGTGAAGGCTCTAAAGTGTATATGAACTTGGTATAACTTTAGAACCACCTGAAAGTCAGGATGGTGGAAGTGGATGTAGTGAAGGAAAAAGTGGGGTATGGTAAAGTTGGAGGGATAGGCAAGTTCATGGAGGGACTAAAAGGCCACGGTGAAGAATTTGTAAATTTGTAATTTTTTCATAAGGCAATGGCAACCCAGTCCATTACTCTTGCCTGGAAAATCCCATGGACGGAGAAGTCTGGTAAGCTGCAGTCCATGGGGTCGCGAAGAGTCCGACACGACTGAGCGACTTCACTTTCACTTTTCACTTTCCTGCATTGGAGAAGGAAATGGCAACCCACTCCAGCATTCTTGCCTGGAGAATCCCAGGGACAGTGGAGCCTGGTGAGCTGCTGTCTATGGGGTCACACAGAGTTGAACACGGTTGAAACGACTTAGCAGCAGAAGCAGCAGCTGCATAGTAAAAGTCTATACTTTATGGTAATCTTGGGCTTGTCTGGAGAATTCCATGGACAGAGGAACCTGGTGGCCTATATTCCATGTGGTCACAAAAGAGTCAGACACGACTGAGGGACTAACACAACACATTGTAAAAACCACTGACAAATATTCATTTTCTAAATTTTTTTTACACTGTGTATATTAATGTGTAGATAAACATGGAAGTCAGAGTATAAAGAACAATAAGTGACATTCATTGTAATCTAGACAAGAAACAATAAGATCTTGGAAAAGGGGATTTTTACAAGAGAGAGTTAAGTAGATTTTGGCTTTAAGTTCTGAATAAAATCCAAGACTCAGTTTGGATACTGCTTATGTAATTTATCGACAACTAAGTTGAGCTATCAAAAATGCAGTCACATATATATATGAGCCAGAATCTCTAGGGAAACACAAAATTAACTCTAGAAGAGTTAGACACACACACACACACACACACACAAAGGAAATGTGGGTTAGAATTTTATTATGGCAGCCAAAAACAAAATAAGCACCCAAAATTAATTAATGTATAAGTTTTATAAGTGGGGATATTAACAGAAAAAACTATTACAATCTTATTCTAGTCTTCATTTATCAGACAAGACATACCTTTTAAAAATGATTAAAGCAGTGGAGAGTTAAAAATTAAATGAGAAATACTAGAAGAAACTGAGGACACTTAGCTTAAATGACTAGTATCACAGTGGTCATAATATTTGCTTTATAATATTTTGCTATGTCTTGAGCAAAATTTGAGGGTAGATTTATGGGAGATACATACTAAATGCAATATACACTACCATAAATATTAATATAAATAATTACATTCATCTGAAGTGTGTGAGTACCTCTTGCATTATTTATTTATCAATCTTCTCCTCCCTATCATGGATTATTGAGTCACTGATACTATTTTAAAGACTGTTAAAGAATTTTTCATCTACTCCAAAAAATGATACAACCTATATATAGGTTTATCAAATAGGTTATCATTCAAATTGGAACCTATGTGAGTATAAAGGAGCTTTACTAATATTTGGAGGCTTCCCTGGTGGCTCAGAGGTTAAAGCGTCTGCCTCCAATGCAGGAAACCCGGGTTCGATCCCTGGGTCAGGAAGATCCCCTGGAGAAGGAAATGGCAATCCCCTCCAGTATTCTTTCCTGGAGAATCCCATGGACGGAGAAGCCTAGTAGGTTACAGTCCATGGGGTCGCAAAGAGTCGGACATGACTGAGCGACTTCACCTTACTAATATTTGGGCTTCCCAGCTGGCTCAGATGGTAAAGAACCTGCCTACAATGCGGAGACCTTGCTTTGATCTCTGGGTGGGGGAGATCCCTAGAGAAGGTCATGGTAACCCATTCCAGTATTCTCACTTGGAGAATCCCAGGGACACAGGGGTATGATGGGCTACAGTCCACGGGGTCAAAAAGAGTTGGACACAACTGAGCAACTAACACTTTCACTTTAACTTTTCTAATATTTAAGATGGAAAAACATAGTATAGAAAATAGATCAGAATGCATGGTTAGTCTCCTTGTAAATGATAAACCAACACCACCCTCATATTGCTTTTTAAATCCTCTTAACTCTTTAATCCTCTTCACCTCCAACCCTCTATGCCAACCATATTTTTGATGTTCACCTGCACAATATTACTCCTCCTAACTAATCTACTCTAGCCCCTTTAAGTTGTAATAAGCCAGATCTGAATGCAATCTTTTTATCTTTTTATTTTAAAATCCAATGCCAGAGATAGATAACTTTTACCTTGACTTTAGCAGCTCTCCACTTAGAATGAAGAGACCTAATATTTATTCTCCTGAACCATTTCTGTTCTGCTACACTTGCTCAGTAAAGTTCCAACTCAGCTTCCTTCCAGAAATACAGGTATCTGTACCATCCTGAGTGATAACCATGTAACTTTAACTTTAATGCTTAAAGAAATCCTTAAATCTCTCTATGCTAATCAGCAATCCTTTGATATATTGTGTTATCCTTCTCTTTCATTTGTCTTCTCACAACTCCTGTAAAACCACCATTAATAACATTGGGCTAAGCTGGAGTAAATTTTTTCTTAGGGCTGACTTTGAAAATATAAAAATATTTTTTATTTCATTGTATACTCCTGGAAGAATACAAATTTTCTTCATTTTGTGGGTAAGCTCTTTACCTTGAGCCCTTGTTTTTGTTTTTTTGGACATTTCCAAATATTATGCTGAAGCATGATTTCATCAGTAGTTTCCCTTATCCTATAATTAAGATCACATTTCACTTTTTATTATAAATAAAAGGAAAATAAATATATTACTCAGATTCTCACATATTGTTTCTCTTCCAGGCAAGTTTTTCTTTTTTCTTTTTTTTATAATTATAATGTATCTTGATCTCCTCATTTCTCATTTCTTTCACAATCTACTAGCCAACATCTGCCTCAGTGAAGTCAAAGAAGGTCCTGGCTAGGTTCCCAAATTGTATATTGCTTACTTCATTCAATATATACTTGATGAACAACCAATATGTTCCAAGCACTGTTGAATTGCTCAGATTAAATCGATGTTTAAAAGAAGAAAAGAAGCACACAAGTTTGTATTCTACTGGGCTAAAGATACTTAAAAAATCAATGAACATACTCAGTAGATAGATTATGTTATATGTGAGGAGTTTGTGAGTGATAGTGTGTTTGTGTGTGTGTGTGTGTTTAAAGAATAAAATGTGAAAAAAGAAGACCATAGTAAAGGGGATCAGAACTGGCCTGGAAGGTGAATCATATTTTTTAATTGAGTGGTTATGACTGACTTTATTGAAAAAATGATACTGAAAAAAAGGAATGAAAATAGCTACATGAATTTGCAAAGGGTTCATGCATAGTAAGTTCAAGATATGTCAAAAAGGTCAATGTGGCTAGAGCAAGGGTGAGCTTATTAACTTTTAAAATGGTGGCTTTTAGAAGTATCATCCAGTATTTTATATTGAGACTAGATTTCAGAGGTCAGAGACATATATATGGAGGCAGATAGGAAACTATTATAATAATCCAGGAGGAAGCTGAAGGACTTTGACCAATAGGGTAGCATATGGGGTGATTAGAAATACTGCTAGATGGTAGACGTGATCATATTCTGAATGTTTCAAGGTAGTTCCAAAAATATTGGACTTTGCATCTAAAAAAGAAGGGATAATCCTAGCTTTTTAGCCCAACAACTGATTCAAATGGATCTTGATTACGATTTTCAAAAGACATGAATAGCAGCAGTCATTAAGAAGACAGAAAAGCCAGGAGGAAAAAGCATTCAAAGAGACTTTTTTTTCTCATTTTAATTTTTAAATTATGAAATTATGATAATTCATTTACAGGAGACTTGGAAAATACAGAACAAAGTTACATATAATTCTACTATGTATTGCAATTATTTTCAAGTAGATAAATTAAGATTTTTTAGTCAGAATTTCAATATCAAACTCTCAAAAAATAATTAAATATACACAAAATTATGAGGATATAGTAAACCTGAAAAACACCATGAACAAATTGAACATAATTAAGACTTATATAATTTTCATACAACAATAGGATACACGTTCTATTCAAATTCCCATAGACTATAAACTAGGAGACACTGGAAGATATCCAGGGACATAAAACAAGATTCAAAAATTTCATGATCCAGTGGTATTGAAATCATACAGAGCCTGTTCTCTCATTACAGACAGTGGAGTTATGTTAGAAATCAATATCAAAGGATATTGAAAATATCCCACATATTTTCAAGTGCAATGTGACATTTATCAAGAGAGATCTCAATGAGACAAATCTTGAGAAACCTCTCAGCACTTTACCACATGAAATGTGGTCTTCAGACAACAGCAGAGGCAGCACCTAAGAGTTTGTTTGAAATGCAAAATCTCAGTCCCAAATCCAACCTACTAAATCAGAATCCCCACTTTCACAAGATGTTTGGGGATCTTAAAAAAATACGTTATATCAGAATATAATGAGGAAGCACAAAGTTGACAAAAGTGGAAAATTATTTTCAATAATTCCCTGGAAAACAGTAGAAACATTTAAGGGTGAATGATTATTTTTAATGTGGAGGAAATTTATTGAAATATTGCTGTTAACTTTTTTTAATACAGGAAAATTGATGCTATAACCTCTCCATGAAGTTAAAATATCTACTTTAACCAAAACCTTTTTCTTTTTCAATCTTAAAATGCTCATCTCAAGGCTATTTCTTTCTTCAACAGTTTTCTGAACTATTATCAGGCTCCTCTATCTTAGTCTCTCTAGAATCCTTTCTTTTCCTGTCTTTGTTATTCATCTTTCTTATCATTGCATTAGATCCTACCAGGTGTTATGGCTATTAGATAATTTGTTCAAATCCTAAACTGTTAGATCCTTAAAGACAGGAGTGGGGGTCTTCTTTAAAAGTACTTTATGGCCAAATATAAAACATCTGAATATGATTGCATGTTTATTTCAAGATATCTTATTCTTTCTTATACATACTGCCTCAAAACTACAGGAAGCAGATTTCATCAGCTCAGACGGGTCAAATATCTTGTCCAAACTCACTCAGCTTGTGAGTTACATTCATAGGATTCTACGTCTTGAAGCTAGAGGCTATGATTGTATTATTTTACAAAATTGTTTTGACAAAGGGTCTAAAATTCTCCACATCCTTCTTTTATGTCTGTAACTTTTCTTTCTCTCTGTGTAGCAAATTTTGGAAACTGATGCCAGTTCTCTCAGAATTTCTTTTCATACTTAAAGCATGAGATAGTAATTTATATTAAACCTATAATTCACCTGACAGTGATGCTAATTATTAAATAAAATAATACATCTAAAATTCATGTGCTAATGAATCCATCTTAGCCTTACTCTTATTTTTCATTTCTATGCTTTCTGTAGAGTATATCATATTTTTCCTCACATAATAAGTGCTCAGTAAAATTTGACAGTGATTTCCATATAATAAAACACAAACTACCATTATTTCACTTCTTTTTAGGACAGATTTCTTTTTTTTTAACCTATAGATTTTTTTGTAGTGTCTCCTTGACTCATGATTAACTTTCCTTAACATTACCAAACTTTATCATGTCTTACGGTCTCCTAGTAAGGAGACTCCAAAGCAACAAGGCAGCAAATTGTGCCTGCTTAGGTTTTACACTTGCCACAGAGAATTGACCTTTTTCATTTTCATTAATAGGAAAAAAAAAATCTTAAATCGCTTTAAAAAAAGAAACAAAGAATTCTTAAAGCAGATTTCCAACACTAATAGTCTATGAAAACAGTTTTAACAAAGAAGACTGACTTTTCTCTGAGAAGCCACAAGTAATTGTTTTGTCAGTATGAGAACCAAAAGCATTTGGTTTATACATTTAGTTTATACATGTGGTATGACTGTCTTAATCTTTTAGTTCATCAAATCCCAAGGAGTGAGCAAAAGACAAAGATTGTAGCTTTAGCTGCCAAAGAGAGTGTGAATCATTTCTCACAAGATTTTAAATATCCTTTTTTTAGCTTGAAGGCATAAAGCAACCGACCTGAATGAAAACAGATTTAGGCTGTAACAAGAAGACAGAATTTAACCAGCATATGCTAAAGTGCCTTACTGAAACAGAACAAAAGTTTTATGCATAAATGCTACCTCAGAAAAAAAGCATGCATAAAATTATTCAGACTGTGTTTGCTGGACCTTATTATATCCAGAAAGATTATAAGAACTTTTCTAGGATAAAGAAATTACAAAAAAAAAAAAAATCTGTCATGAGGAAGGATTTTTGATACTATTTATTGATACAACTTTTTAGTAAAATCAACTTCCTAGCTCTAATATAAAACTTATAGCTAAGTTAATTATGTATTGCTCTATATTTTCATTGGATTGACAATCTTTTACTGAAGTAATATATAGTATTTAAATATTTTTGTTTTTGTTCAGTTCCTAAGTCTTGTCCAACTCTTGTGCCCCCATGGACTCTAGCCCTCCAGGCTCCCCTGTCCATGGGATTTCCCAGACAAGAATACTGGAGTGGGTTGCCAGTTCCTCCTGCAAAGGATCTTCCCAACCCAGGGATCGAACCCACATCTCCATGTCTCCTTCATTGCAGGTGAATTCTTTTCCACTGACCCACCAAGGAAGCCGTACTAATGTTTAGTAATAACATTGAAACTTACAATACCGTGTGCAATAGACAGCCAATGGAAATTTGCTGAATGACTCAGGGAACTCAAACAGGGCCTCTGTAAAAATCTAGAGGGATGGAATGGGGAGGAAGATGGGAGCAGGTTTGAAAGAGAGGGAACATATGTATACCTATGGCTGATTCTTCTTGTTGTTTGACAGAAAACAGAAAAATTCTGTAAAGCAATTACCCTTCATTTTAAAAATAAATTAATTAAACCATTAGCCAGAATCATCAAGAAACAAAGGGAGAAAAATCAAATCAACAAATTTAGAAATGAAAATGGAGAGATCACAACAGACAACACAGAAATACAAAGGATCATAAGAGACTACTATCAGCAACTAAATGCCAATAAAATGGACAAGTTGGAAGAACTGGACATATTCTTTGAAAAGTACAACTTTCCAAAACTGAACCAGGAAGAAATAGAAATCTAAACAGACCCATCACAAGCACAGAAATTAATCAGAAATCTTCCAGCAAACAAAAGCCCAGGACCAGATGGCGTCACAGATGAATTCTACCAAAAATTTAGAAGAGCTAACATGTACCCTATTCAAATTCTTCCAGAAAATTTCAGAGGAAGGTAAACTCCCAAACACATTCTATGAGGCCACCATCACCCTAATACCAAAACCTGACAAAGTTGCCACAAAAAAAGAAAACTACAGGCCAATATCACTGATGAACATAGATGCAAAAATCCTTAACAAAATTCTACCAATCAGAATCCAACAACACATTAAAAAGATCATACACCGTGACCAAGTGGGCTTTATCCCAGGGATGCAAGGATTCTTCAATATCTGCAAATCAATCAATGTAATGCATCATATTAACAAATTGAAAAATAAAAGCCATATGATTATCTCAATAGATGCAGAGAAGGTCTTTGACAAAATTCAACATCCATTTATGATAAAAACCCTCCAGAAAGCAGGAATAGAAGGAGCATACCTCAACATAATAAAAGCTATATATGACAAACCCACAGCAAACATTATCCTCAAGGGTGAAAAATTGAAAGCATTTCCCCTAAAGTCAGGAACAAAAAGAGGGTGCCCACTCTCACCACTACTATTCAACATAGTTTTGGAAGTTTTGGCCACAGCAATCAGAGCAGAAAAAGAAATAAAAGGAATCCAAGTTGGAAAAGAAGAAGCAAAACTCTCACTGTTTGCAGATGACATGATCCTCTGCATAGAAAACCCTAAAGACTCCACCAGAAAATTATTAGACCTAATCAATAAATATAGTAAAGTTGTAGGATATAAACTCAATACTCAGAAATCTCTTGCATTCCTATACGCTAACAATGAGAAAACAGAAAAACAAATTAAGGAAACAATACCATTCATCATTGCAACGAAAAGAATCAAATAATTAGGAATATATCTATCTAAAGAAACTAAAGACCTATATGTAGAAAACTATACTGGTGAAAGAAACCCAAGAGGACACAAATCAATGGAGAAATATACCATGTTCATGGATCAGAAGAATCAATATAGTGAAAATCAGTATACTACCCAAAGCAATCTATAATTTTAACACAATCCCTATCAAGCTACCAATGGTATTTTTCACAGAGCTAGAACAAATAATTTCACAATTTGTATGGAAATACAAAAAACCTCAAATAGCCAAAGCAATCTTGAGAGAGAAGTATGGAACTGGAAGAATCAACCTGCCTGACTTCAGGCTCTACTACAAAGCCACAGTCATCAAGACAGTATGGTACTGGCACAAAGAAAGAAGTATAGATCAATGGAACAAAATAGAAAGCCCAGAGATAAATCCACGCACCTCTGCACACCTATCTTTGACAAAGGAGGCAAGAATATACAACAGAGGAAAGACAATCTCTTTAACAAGTGGTGCTGGGAAAACCTGTCAACCACTTGTAAAAGAATGAAACTAAAACACGTTCTAACAACATACACAAAAATAAACTCAAAATGGATTAAAGATCTAAACATAAGACCAGAAACTATAAAACTCCTAGAGGAAAACATAGGCAAAACACTCTCCGACATAAATCACAGCAGGATCCTCTATGATCCACCTCCCAGAATATTGGAAATATAAGCAAAAGTGAACAAATGGGACCTAATTAAAATTAAAAGCTTCTGCACAACAAAGGAAACTATAAGCAAGTTGAAAAGACAGCCTTTAGAATGGGAGAAAATAATAGCAAATGAGCAACTGACAAAGAATTAATCTCTAAAATATACAAGCAACTCCTACAGATCAATTACAGAAAATAAATGATCCAATCAAAAAATGGGCCAAAGAACTAAACAGACATTTCTCCAAAGAAGACATACAGATGGCTAACAAACACATGGAAAGATGCTCAACATCACTCATTATCAGAGAAATGCAAATCAAAACCACAATGAGGTATCATTTCACACCAGTCAGAACGGCTGCTCTCCAAAAGTCTACAAGCAATAAATGCTGGAGATGGTGTGGAGAAAAGGGAATCCTCTTACACTGTTGGTGGGAATGCAAACTAGTACTGCCACCATGGAGAACAGTGTGAAGATTCCTTAAGAAACTGGAAATAGAACCGCCATAGTACGCAGCAATCCCACTGCTGGGCATACACACTGAGGAAACCAGAATTGAAAGAGACACGTGTACCCCAATGTTAATTGCAGCATTGTGTAGAATAGCCAGGACATGGAAGCAACCTAGATGTCCATCAGCAGACAAATGGATAAGAAAGCTGTGGTGCATATACACAATGGAATATTACTCGGCCATTAAAAAGAATACATTTGAATCAGTTCTACTGAGGTGGATGAAACTGGAGCATATTATACAGAGTTCAGTAAGCCAGAAAGAAAAACACCAATATATTATACTAATGCATATATATGGAATTTAGAAAGATGGCAATGACAACCCTGCATGCGAGACAGCAAAAGTGACACAGATATATAGAAGTCTTTTGGACTCTGTGGGAGAGGGCGAGGGTGGGAGGATTTGGGAGAATGGCACTGAAACATGTATATTATCATATGTGAAACAGATCGTCAGTCCAGGTTTGATGCATGATACAGGATGTTCTGGGCTAGTGCACTGGGATGACCCAGAAGGATGGGATGGGGAGGGAGGACGGAGGGGGGTTCAGGATGGGGAACACATGTACACCCATGGTGGATTGATGTCAGTGTATGGCAAAACCGATACAATATTGAAAAGTAATTAGCCTCCAATTAAAATAAATGAATACATATTTTTAAAATAATTAATTAATTCAAATTAAAAAGTGTAATTCTATAGTTCCATGGATCAAACTAGGAAGCCCAAATGGAATCAAATATATAGAGAAATTTAGTTTAAAATCAAGATGATATCTCAAATCAATATGCTAAGAATTGGTTATGCAAAGAATATTGTACAAATTGGAAATATATCTAATAATCCATTTTATTCATATATTACATATATGGATCAGTATTTTATACCTCATAAAAAATAAATTCCAAGTGGATCCACATTCTAAGCATAAAAACAAATAAATAGTAAAAGCACAAAGTAAATACTAAAATAATATTAATATTTTTGATTATTGATTAGAAACTTTTTTAGACCTTATATAAAGTTCAGAAATCATAAAAGCTTGACAGTTATGCTACACAGTTGGATGACTATTTTATATAAACATATCATAAGCCACATTTAAAAGGCAAATATGTATCATACATAAGAAATAGATTAATTTTAAATATGTTAAAACCTCATTCAAACCAAAATAAATAACCAACAGCAGAAAAGCAGAGATCTTTCATTTGGGTCTCTGTGTAAATATTTTCTTATCAAAGAGATCATCCCTGACAATGCGACAAAAAAAGAACATACTGAAAATCTCTCTAACCAGGTTAGTCTGATTTTTACTGTATATTCTCTGCAAGTTCTAGTAGGGCCAGTACTGGGGACTCTATTTTTAGTTCACTCTTGTATTCTAGCCCATGAATCACCGCCTGGTTTATGGTCTTTAAATGAAAATTTTCTTTGAAAAAAATGAATCCAGGATAAAATATGAAGAGGCATGATAAATAACAGAAGGGCTAGCTGGAAAAGAAGAACACACTATTTTCAGAGGTAAGGGCAAAACAATAAAGGTCTGTCTGTGTACATGCATGTGTGTGTGTGTGTGAGAGAGACAGAGAGTGTGTGTGTGTGTGTGTGTGTGTGTGTGTGTGAATAGGAAATAACCAAGGTTATAATCTTAGCACAGGGGTTATCAACTAATGCTGAGTGAACGTTTTATATTATGTAACATAAGTTTGTAGCAAACTAAATGAGTTTAATTTTGTAAATTTCTGCATAATTTCTCAGCTGCCTAAAATCAAGAATAGAGAAATGTAATGGCTGAAAATGCCTGGCTTAGAGATTGATAAGAAAGGATTATGAGCACTGAATAAATTTTATGATCATAGAATATGCATATTTGAACTGGTTTGCCATTGGTCCAACCATAGGCACATGAAGCTAAAAATAGGGTGACAACATCAAAAGATACTTGCAAAACACACAGGGACAATGAAGAAGAAATTTAGTCAAGTAGTGGAAATGGAAATATTAAAACAGATTTGAAATCTCCTTTAAGAGTTTATATATTTTCACTTCCAACTTCTCTGAATGGCTTCTATTCCTATGTCTTCTTATGGCATTGGTAATTCTTCAATGATCCTATGCTTTTAACAGTTTCCAGATGACTTCAATTTCATGTGTATCATATATGTTATCAGGACCCATAGTCTAATGTAATTTCCAAACGTGTGCTTCCATCATTTACTTTAAAATCTAAACTTACTAACAGACTAACTTCCATCCAAATGTGATCAGTCATGGGCCATTTACAGGAAAAATATCCATTTTATTTCAAATACAAAGGAGTTTAATGCAATGATCAGATGCTTTCAAATTTTTGGAACAACTGGAGGTGCAAGCTCAAGGCTAGGACCCTAGAATCAAGAGCAGAAATTATTAAGTTAATGAAAATGCATTGTAGTTGTGATCCATCTACCATAATTTTGCCCAGACTTGCACCCCAATATGTTGACCCAGGGAAACTAGAGACTATATTACTGTAGAAAAATCCAAAATGTCCTCATAACTGTATGTGATAGAAGGAAGAGCTAATTAAATGAATGATAGTCTCTCTGCCCAGTTCTTTTCTGAATTCTGAATAGCATATTGAATTTCTGTTGTTCAGTCACTAAGCCATGTCTGACCCTTTGTGACCCCATGGACTGCAGCAAGTCAGGCCTCTCTGTCCTTCACTACAGTTTGCCCAAGTTCATGTCCAATGAGTTGGTGATTCTATCCAATCATCTCATCCTCTGCCACTCTCTTCTCCTTTTACCTTCACTGGAGGAACTTAAGTCGTATTAAACTGCTAGGAAAAAATGATTTTAGAGAAAAGATGTTCAGCTCATGCAGCCTCTGAATAGAGGAAGATGGGTACAAGGAGGTAAGTTGGAATGCCAAGCGGGAATCATCCATAACTTCTAGAGCATATTACTTCATGCTCTTTGGTAATTAAATATCAAAACAGAAAACAGACAATTTTGCCTAATTTATTTCTGTCTAAAACCCCTTATCCTGGTTAAAAGCACGGTTTAGAAATATTTATTTTGTCTTATATTCCCCTACTTCTAATTACCATGGATAAATATGTTTTATTGATCCCAATTAAATATCTTTCCAGTCTCTTTTTATGTCTCTCACATGACATTCTGTTGACACTTTGTACATAATTTGAGGCAGAGTTTCAGCTTATGTTCCTTATTTTGTCTATAATGGAAAGATGATATAGTATTTCTAATTAAAGTGGCAATTTTGTTTTCTTTTTTTTTTTGCATTTAGTGAACAATTTTAATGTATCTACATTTATTATATATTATTATTTTTCAGAGATTTATTTTCTCAACAAGGATCATTTATCTTCAAGAAAAAGTACTAGTTTAATAAGCTCATAATATATATTGTATTATTTATTGTGATTTGTGCTATTCTTTTACTTTTTTTAAAGGCAAAATTAATCTAAAATGCTAAAATTGTAAAGGCATTTATTTTAGGTGCAGGTTAGGGATATTTCAGTTCTAGTCTTATTCCACTTTAAACATTTGTGTTTTAAAAATATCTAGTAAAAGGGAATTCCCTTGTGATCCAGTGGTTAAGAATCAGCACTGTTATGCCCAGGGTACTAAGCTGAATCCTGATCAGGGAACTAAGATCCTACAAAACATATTCATCCATGGTAATTAGAAGTAGGGGAATAGAAGACAAAATAAATATTTCTAAACCATGCTTTTAACCAGGATAAGGGGTTTTAGACAGAAAGAAATTAGGCAAAATTGTCTGTTTTCTCTTTTGATGTTTAATTACCAAGGAGCATGAAATGATATGCTCTAGGAGTTATGGATGATTCCCACTTGGCATTCCAACTTACCTCCTTGGCCAAAGAAAAGAAAAGAAAAGAAAATCATGTGATAAAATGTGCATATTTCATGTTGTAGTAGAATGGATAAAGGTCTTCAAAGATGTCTCCAGTCAATGGAACTTGTAAATATATGATCTTATATGGCAAAAGGAACTTTCTTGATGTGATTCAGTTAAAGACCTTGAAATGGCAAATTTATCCTGGGTTATCTGAATGAGTCTAATATAATCACAGGGTTCCTATAAAATCGAGGCTGTCAAGGTCAGAGATTAAAAAGTGATGTGATGGTAGAAGCATATGTTGGAGTGATGTGCTTTGAAGATGGAGAAAGAGGCATTAAAAAAAGAAATGCAGGTGGCCTCTGGTAGCTTGAAAATGCAAAGAAATGGATCTGCCTTGAATTTTCCAGAATAAACAAAGCCTTGCCAAAAACACTTTCTGACTGCCACAACTATGCAACAAGAAATTTGTGCTGTATTAAGTCACCAAATTTGTGATGATTTATTAGAGCAACAATAGTACACTAATGCATATGATTACCAATTATAGAAGAGGTGGCAAGAATAGACAGAAAAGAACACAAAAAAGATCTTCATGACCCAGATAACCACCATGGTGTGATCACTCACCTAGAGCCAGACATCCTGGGGTCTAAAGTCAAGCATCACTATGAACAAAGCTAGTGGAGGTGATAGAATTCCAGCTGAACTATTTCAAAGTCTAAATGATGATGCTACTAAAGTGCCTCACTCAATATGCCAGCAAATTTGGAAAACAGCAGCAGCCACAGGACTGAAAAAGGTCAGTTTTCATTGCAGCCCCCAAAAAGGGCAATGTCAAAGAATGTTCAAACTACCATACAATTGCACTTATTTCACATCCTAGCAAAGTAATACTCAAAATTCTCCAAGCCAAGCTTCAACAGTACATGAACCAAGAACTTCCAGATGTTCAAGCTGGATTTAGAAGAGGCAGAGGAACCAGAGATCAAATTGCCAACATCTGTTGGATTATCAAAAAAGCAAGAGAGTTCCAGAAAAACATTTACTTCTGCTTTATTGAATATGCCAAAGCCTTTCACTGTGTGGATCACAACAAACTGTGGAAAATTCTTAAAGAGATGGGAATATCAGACCATCTTACCTGCTTTCTGAGAAATCTGTATGTAGGTCAAGTAGCAACAGTTAGAGCCAGACATGGAACAATGGACTGTTTCCAAATCGGGAAAGGAATATATCAAGGCTGTATATCATCACCCTGCTTATTTAACTCATATGCAAAATACACCATGCAAAATGCCAGGCTAGATGAAGCACAAGCTGGAATCAAGATTGCCAGGAGAAATATCAATAACCGCAGATATGCAGATGACACCACCCTTATGGCAGAAAGTGAAGAGGAACTAAAGAGCCTCTTGATGAAGGGGAAAGAAGACAGTGAAAAAGCTGGCTTAAAACTCAATAATCAAAAGTAATGGCATCTGATCCCATCACTTTATGGCAAATAAATGGGGAAACAATGGAAACAATGACAGACTTTATTTTCTTGGGCCCCACAATCACTGCAGATGGTGACTGCAGTTATGAAATTAAAAGAAGCTTGTTCCTTGGAAGAAAAGTTTGACCAACCTCAGTTCAGTTCAGCTCATTTCAGTCGCTCAGTCATGTCTGATTCTTTGCGACCCCATGAATCGCAGTATGCCAGGATTCCCTGCCCATCACCAACTCCCAGAGTTCACTCAGACTCACGTCCATCGAGTCTGTGATGCCATCCAGCCATCTCATCCTCTGTCGTCCCCTTCTCCTCCTGCCCCCAATCCCTCCCAGCATCAGAGTCTTTTCTAATGAATCAACTCTTCGCATGAGGTGGCCAAAGTACTGGAGTTTCAGCTTTAGCATCATTCCTTCCAAAGAAATCCCAGGGCTGATCTCCTTCAGAATGGACTGGTTGGATCTCCTTGCAGTCCAACCTAGACAGTATATTAAAAAGCAGAGACATCAGTTTCCAAACAAAGGTCCAACTAGTCAAAGCTATGATTTTTCAGTAGTCATTTACAGATGTGAAAGTTGGACCATAAAGAGAGCTAAGCATTGGAGAATTGATGCTTTTGAAATGTGATGTTAGAGAAGACTCTTTGAGAGTTTCTTGGACTGCAAGATCAAACTAGTCAATCTTAAAGGAAATTAATCCTGAATTTTCCCTGGAAGGACAGATGCTGAAGCTGATGTTCCAATACTTTGGCCATCTGATGTGAATAACTGACTCCTTGGAAAATCAGGGGACTTTTTCCCAAGGTCAGGGACTCCTCCTTCTCTGATCCTGGGAAAGATTGAAGGCAAGAGGAGAAGAGGACAACAGGGGATGAGATAATTGGATGGCATCACCGATTTAGTGGACATGAGTTTGAGCAAACTCCAGGAGTTGGTGATGGACAGGAAAGCCTAGCATGCTGTAGTCCATGGGGTCTCATAGAGTCAGACATGCTTGAGAGACTGACCTGAACACAACCAATTATAGAGATTAACTCAGTCTGGCATGCTGTTATGATAGGTTTCTATGAGAGTAGGCCTGTTACTTGAGTCGGAATGTGATTTTAGATGCATGAACATAATTGGGAATTAAAGGCAGCAAATAAATTGTCACTTCTGCTGAAATTAGATGTGAACTAATCTGAATTTTTCCTTTGCACAACGTTTCATTTCCATAATGACAATATTTTACTCTTCACATGTTAAAGATATCAGAATATTTATTATTTTGCTCTTCACATATTTAATGATGTCACAGTATTATCCAAAGCCATCAAGTTATCAGAGAAATACAAATACTCCAATCCAATAATGAAACATTTCTTCCAACAAGAGTCTAATGTGGTTTGTAGAATGAGAAAATTGCTCAGTGAAAAATGTTTAATGTTGACTTCCCAAAATATTTTTCTACTACTTCAATAGTCTATAAAATAGGTTAACTCAAAAATGAAAGCCCAGTTGAGAAAAGATAAGAGTGTTCCACCAGATGCATGCTTAGTTGAACAGATGTCAAACCAAATAAATAGGAAGAATCCTGTAGAGTGGTAGACTTCATCTTTTGGGGCTCCAAAATCACTGCAGATGGTGACTGCAGCCATGAAATTAAAAGACGCTTACTCCTTGGAATAAAAGTTATGACCAACCTAGACAGCATATTCAAAAGCAGAGACATTACTTTGCCAACTAAGGTCCATCTAGTCAAGGCTATGGTTTTTCCTGTGGTCATGTACGGATGTGAGAGTTGGACTGTGAAGAAAGCTGAGTGCTGAAGAACTGATGCTTTTGAACTGTGGTGTTGGAGAAGACTCTTGAGAGTCCCTTGGACTGCAAGGAGATCCAGCCAGTCCTTTCTAAAGAAAATCAGTCCTGGTTGTTCATTGGAAGGACTGATGCTAAAGCTGAAACTCCAGTACTTTGGCCACATCATGTGAAGAGTTGACTCATTGGAAAAGACTCTGATGCTTGGAGGGATTGGGGACAGGAGGAGAAGGGGACGACCGAGGATGAGATGGCTGAATGGCATCACTGACTCGATGGACGTGAGTCTGAGTGAACTCCGGAAGATGGTGATGGGCAGGGAGGCCTGGTGTGCTGCGATTCATGGGGTCACAAAGAGTCAGACACGACTGAGCGACTGAACTGAATTGAACTGAACTGTAGAGTGGTAACACTGTGTTGGTAAGTCATTTGCAGAGAACAAATGAAGGGTATAAATAAAATTCTTCTTAAAGGGAAGTGTTTTTCTCTCTGATTTTTTTTTCTAGAAATAATCATTGCCTGGAAATAATCAATTTCATTTAAACTTCTCTGAATTAAGTGTCCTAAAGTGAGTATATACTACTTTTTTGATTAAAAAGTAAAATCACAAATATCAAAGGACTAAACATTTATAGTACACTGAGTAGGAAAAAAAATCACCCCAAAAGAACTGGCATACATCTAGTAATCAGTCATTACAGGTGGGCTGACTTACAATCAGGACATTCTTGTCTCTTGCTTTTTTCCCCAAGTGGGAAATAAAAGGCTATAATTTTTCCTTTCCATTCCTCATCATAATCTGGGTGATTCTGTTCTCAAAACATAGGCTGCTAAGTTGTATTCCACCTCTCCCTCCCCCGTGACTTTCACACACTTATTGTGTATGTCTTCCTGTGCACCTGAGAGGCTATATGCCTGGATATTCTAGGAGCTAGCCTCAGCTTCTTCCTGTTAAGCTCTGCCCAGTTTTTGAGACGTGCTGTTAATTCTCACAGCTGTTGGTGTTGACAATGTTGTTAGACATGCATGGAGCTTGCTTACCTAGGCCCTTGTGTTCTTGACTTTGCTGACTAAACATCTCTTGTCAGTATGAATTCTGTCTTAAGAAATGTATCTAGTGTGAACTCTCATCTCTTCCTTTACTTTTTGGTTGTTTTGTTTGAAGATTAATTTTGGGGGGAGCTTTGCATGCATGTCTGCTACGTTGCTTCAGTCAAGTCCAACTCTTTGCGACCCTATGGACCTAACTCAGCAAGTTCCTCTGTTCATGGGATTCTCTAGGCAAAAATGCTGGAGTGGGTTGCTGTGCCCTCTTTCTGGAGTTCTTCTTGACCCAAGGATCAAACCTGCTTCTCTTATGTCTCCTGTATTGGCAGATGGGTTCTTTATCATTAGTGCCATCTGGGAAGCCCAAGAGGACTTTAAGGTTTCCAACAAAATTGAGAAGAAAGTTAGAGATTTCCCACATACTCCCTGCCTTCCTACATCCATAACCTCCCCTATTATCAATATCACTTACCAAAGTGGTAAATTTGTTAAAACTGATGAACCTGCACTGACATTTCTTTATCACTCAAAGTTCATAAGTTAACATTATGGTGATTCATTCTTGGTGTTGTACATTCTATGGATTTGAACAAATATATTATGATTTATATCCTTTATTATTAATACAGCATTCATTACCTTAAAAATCCTTTGTGCCTTTTTATATCTCCCTTCTCCCTATTCCCAACCCCTGGCAGCCACTTCTCTGTTTTACTGTATCCATAGTTTTGCCTTTACCAGAATGTCATATAGGTGGAATCATACAATATGCAGCATTTCAGATTGGCTTCTTTCACTTAGTAGTATAAACTTAAGCTTTCTGCTTGTGTTTTTATAACTTTATGGCTCACTTCTTTTTATTACTGAACAAAATTCCACCATCTAGATGTGCCACAGTTTATTTACCCATTCACCTATTGAAGGATATCTTGCTTGCTTCCAGGTTTCAACAATTATGAATAAACAATGTAAATTCCCCTTTTTCCTAAATGCAAGAATTCTTTTATCTTTTAAGACATGATTATTTCAACATATATATGTTTCAGTGTTGTTCTCATGCCACTTCAAATTTTCTTCTAAATTTCCCATATACTTAGAAAATATCTGTTGAGAATTCATAATGGTAGTATAAATATATTTCTTCTGAAATAAACAAGCTTAAGGTTATTAAAATAATTTAGTAGAAATTCCTATTAAAGTGCTAATAATCCTGTATATTCCATGCTTCATGTATATTTTCATAGAATTATTCATTTTTATATTATATTTGAGTCATAATTTCCCCATTCTAGTACAACTAGTTATTATTGATTCCTTCTAGAATATTTTTTCATTTCAGTCATTATATAGCTTATCTCTGTTTGTTTGTTCTTCAGTTCTTCTTTATCTTTGTTAAACATTTCTTCTATCTTCTCCGTCTATGCCTCCGTTCTTTTTCCAAAATCTTGAATTAGCTTTACTATGATAACTCTGAATTCCTTTCATGTAGGTTGCCTATCTTCATATCACTTAGTTGTTTTTCTGGGATTTTTTCTTGCTCCTTCATCTGGGACGTATTTTGTCCCATCTCATTTTGTCTGACTTTCAGTGACTGTGGTTTCAGTTTCACAGGCTAAAGTTGTAGTTCTTGGTTCTTCTGTCTGTCCCCTGTGGATGAGGCAAGAGACTTGTGAAGGCTTCCTGGAGGGAGATACTGGTACCTGCCCACCTGTGAGTAAAACAGGGTTGTGTCCCTCTAGCAGCACTGTGTCAGGCAGCTATGTGCTCAGGGAGACTTTAAGAAGACTGTCTGCTGATGGATGGGGCTATGTTTCCACCTTTCTAATCGTTTAGCCTGAGGTATCCCAGCAAAGGAGGCTTCAGACTGTTTGTTAGGGACAGTTCTTGGAGAGAAAATGATCACCTCAAAGAGGGCTCACATCAATGAGTACTCACCAGAACTACCACTGTCATTGTCCATGTCTCCAAAATGAGTCATAGTCACCCCTGACCTCCACAGGAGACCCTCCAATACTAGCAGGTAAATTTGGCCCCATCTGTTATGAAAGTGAAACTCGCTCGGTCACGTCTGACTCTTTGTGACCCCATTGACTATATAGTCCATGGAATTCTCCAGGGCAGAATACAGGAGTAGTTAGCCTTTCCCTTGTCTTCTTCCCAAACCAGGGATCGAACCCAGGTCTCCCATATTGCAGACAGATTCTTTATCAGCGGAGCCACAGGGAAGCAGAGAATACTGGAATGGGTAGCCTACCCCTTCTCCAGATCTTCCCAACCCAGGAATTGAGCCAGCATCTCCTGCACTGCAGGTGGATTCTTTATCAATGGAGCTATCAGGGAAGCCCCAACTTTTCTTTCAAGGAGCAAGCATCTTTTAATTTCATGGCTGCAGTCACCAAGACCTGTCACTTTTTCTCTGGGTCTCGTTGTGCACAAGATCTGTGTATGCCCTTTAAGAGTAGAGTTTCTGTTTCCCCAGTCCTGTGGAATTCCTTTGATCGGCTCCCACTGACCTTCAAAGCCAGAATCTTTGAGGGCTTCTCCGCACTGACAGACTTCATTTCTTGGGCTCTAAAATCACTGTGGATGGTGAATGCAGCCATGAAATTAAAGTATGCTTGCTCCTTGGAAGAAAAATTGTGACCAACTGAGACAGTGTATTCAAAAGCAGAGCCATTACTTGGCCAACAAATGTCCATATAGTCAAAGATACAGCTTTTCCAGTAGTCATGTATGGTTGTGAGAGTTAGACCATAAAGAAAGCTGAGCATTGAAGAACTGATGCTTTTGAACTGTGGTGTTGGAGAAGACTCTTGAGAGTCCCTTAGACTGAAAGGAGATCAAATTAGCTAATCCTAAAGAAAATAAACCCTGAATATTCATTGGAAGGACTGATGTTGAAACTGAAACTCCAATAGTTTGGCCACCTGATGTGGAGAACTGACTCATTTGAAAAGACCCTGATGCTGGGAAAGGTTGAAGGTGGGAAAAGAAGGAGACGACAGAGGCTGAAATGGTTGGATGATATCACTGACTCAATGAACATGAATTTGCGTAAACTCTGGGAGTTGGTGATGGACAGGGATGCCTGGTGTACTGCAGTCCATGGAGTCACAAAAAGTAGGACACGACTGAGTGACTGACCTGAACTGAACTGAATGTGAAGACTCATTAAAAAAGACGCTGATGCTGGAAAGATTGAAGACATGAAGAGAAGAGAATGAGAGAGGATAAAATGGTTGGATGCATCACCAACTCAATGTACATGAGTTCGAGCAAACTCTGGGAGATGGTGAAGAACAGGCAAGGTTTATATGCTGAGGTACATGGGGTTGTGAAGAGTCAGACATGACTGACTGAACAATGACAACAATCTCCTGTTCCCAGATCTCCATGCTGGGGAACTTGATGTAGCGCTCAGAACTTTCACTCTTGTGGGAGAACTTCTGTGGTATAGTTATTTTCCAGCTGGTAGATCAACCTCTCTGTGGTTGTGGGATTTTATTTTATCACATGTGTGCCCTTCCTACTGTCTCATTATGGTTTCTTCTTTGTCTTTGGATGTAGAGTACTTTCTTTCTTTCTTTCTTCTTCTTCTTCTTCTTCCTTTTTTTTTTTTTTGGTAGGTTCCAGAAGTTTTTGTTGATTTTTCAGCAGTTAACTATGAGTTTGATGTTTTTGTTAAAAAAACGAAAAAGGTAAGCTCTTGTCCTTCTACTTTGACATCTTGTCAGGAGCTCCATGGTTGGTTATTAAAACTCGGTTCTAAGAGATCAGATGTCACTAAAAATAAAATTAATTTAATTTATTCACAACTGTTAGATATTTTGTTACAATATGTTAGTATTTTTTATGTTACTTTCCCTAAATTAAATTTTTGAAAAAATTAGAAACAATTTTACACTTAAATTGTTTCTAAAATGATGGTCTAAACCTAGATAGTAAATTAATTTTAATATAAAAAGAATGTTTTGGGGTTTTGAGTGTGACTTGATGGAAGTTGAGTCCATAGCTACCAGAAAGCAGGAATTAGTGTTTGTGGTATTACCTGTACATGTGTGTGTGCTAAGTTGCTTCAGTCATGTCCAACTCTGCAACCCTATGCACTAGTGCCCACCAGGTTCCTCTGTCCATGAGATTCCCCAGGCAAGAATGCTGGAGAGGGTTTTCATGCCCTCCTCCAGGGAATATTCCTGTTGCAGGGATCCAACCTACATCTCCGTTGTTGGCAGGTAGGCTCTTTACCAGTAGCACCAACTGGGAAACCCATCACCTGTATAGCAAATATTAAATATAACCACAAAATTGAATAAGTTGATCTCATAAAGTATTAAAGAGAGAAGTAGCATGTTGAAGCACAAAGATAATATAATGATTATAATTATTTTGAATTAAAGTTAAAAACACAAATGTTATATTCTGGTTAAAGAAACTCCACTATTTTTTAATGAACCAACTGGAGATAATGAAACTCACTGATGCCAGGTCAGCACAAAAGTAATTTTCCATTTTCATGAGTAACAGATGGTGTGGATGGACATGAAAATTGGTTTCATAGAGGGAAAAATGGGTCAGTTTGGCAAGTTCATTTCAGAGAATACACTTCAGGGGCTAAATTCGTGTAGCCATTTTGGGAATGTTCTCCCACTGATATGGTTAATTAAAGGGTCATCTTGATTACGTATGCAATCTGTAGAAGAAGGTCTAGATGCCTCCCTTTGGTAAGATCCTCTCTATAGCCAGCTGGGTTTGTGAAAGCAAGTTTCTGAGAATTTTCATTTTATTTATTTAATGGAAGCTTAAATAATAAAAAGGGGGAAATCACATAATAAATTAAATTAGAGATACTTTGTTTTACTTGACACCTGCATCATTCTCTTATGAAGAATAATTATGGAAAATCACCAGGAGGGGCCATAGATTTTTTGATCAAAAATTAGGAAATTTTTTAGAATAATCAAGTAAAAATTTTATCTAAAAGGTTGTATTTTTGCCTTGGTAAGAAAATTATTTTATTTAATTTAGAAATGAGACTGAATGACCAGAAGACTCTTTTCTTTTTTTTCCCCCTCTTCCCTTCCAGTTAAAGGTCTGATTTGAAAAAAAAAAAAAAAAAATTAAAGGAGGTAAGGAAAATGAACAGCTGGGTCTGTTTAGTATGCCAAATAGCAGTTTTTACAAAGTTGTGCCTACAACAAGAAGTTCCATGGCATAGAGTTAGTTCACTCTTTTGGCATGGCAAAATTCATTCTAATCAAGAGACCTTTAACATGAACATGATGGGTGAAAAGAACATACCCCAGAAGAATTCTAAAACTGGGTTTAATGGAGACAACAAATGTAGGAACAAAAAATTATTGATAAAGTAAAAATACCTCAATAATTCACAATGAAAATAGCTATAAGATGTATAATGCATCATATTGTGTGTAATTATAACACAACAAAATGTGTTTGGGAATATAGATAGTGACAGCTTATGATTAATTAACAAAATTAGCATGAAATTTTAGCACAGGAGATGAACATCACATGGATAATATAACAATTCTATAGTGTGAAAACCATAAATTCATAGACTATTCTAAAATTTATTAGAATAAATTTTATTCAAAGAACCATATCTAATAAGGAAAATAGGGAAACCATATATTTGAACATACCAAAAAAGTATCCACCTTTTTGGAAAAATAAATAATAAACTTTTAGAATAGATATATGGATGACAGAAAAATTTGGGGGAAAATGAAACAAACTGAATCATTATAACTATCAACTAGACAATCAGTGTGGCTTAGTTCTTTCTTGGTTTGAATTCATATATAAGGGAAGTACTGAGAGAAACTGTTATTGTGATCTAAAATATAATGCAATAATAAGAAATAGTTATTGACTTTGACATAAGAAAATCTGGGATGAATGAAAAAATGTTTTCCTGGAATTGAATTTACTAAAGCAAAGAAACATTTTACATAGTATATGTAATTATGATACTGCTACTGCTGCTGCTAAGTCGCTTCAGTCGTGTCCAACTCTGTGCGACCCCATAGACGGCAGCCCACCAGGCTCCCCCATCCCTGGGATTCTCCAGGCAATAACACTGGAGTGGGTTGCCATTTCCTTTTCCAATGCATGAAAGTGAAATGTGAAAGTGAAGTCGCTTGGTCGTGTCCGATTCTTTGCTACCCCACGGACTGTAGCCTACCATGCTCCTCTGTCCATGGGATTTTCCAGGCAAGAGTACTGGAGTGGGGTGCCATTGCCTTCTCCAATTATGATACTGCTGCTGCTGCTGCTAAGTCGCTCCAGTCATGTCCGACTCTGTGCTACCCCATAGAAGGCAGCCCATCAGGCTCCCCAGTCCCTGGGATTCTCCAGGCAAGAACACTGGAGTGGAATTATGATACTAGTAGATACTAAAATGCAGACATTAAATTATACTTACCCTTTACTTAGAATATAACAGATTTATTTAATGAAAATGCTTGCCAACAATAGTACAAGGTTAATCTTTGTGAATTTTTGCTTTTGTATGTTAAAAAGAGTCAAATACTAAAAATTTTAAATAACTCAACAAAATACTTATGATATGCAAATTAACAAGACAAAAAGATCCAAATTTGAAATGTTTTAAATATAAATGAGTACTCATGAAGAAGTTCTCAAAAAGGAGTGTGACTTGGCTGCCTGCCCCTGGTCCTCTGTGCTGCGTGTGATGTCCTAAGTCCCAGGAACATAGCTGCTTCTATTGTGTAGCTCTCTCCTGCCCTCCTGCTCCATTGTGAATGCATCCTGTGCTCCAAAGGGGAAACAAAGCACGAAGGTGCATATATGCTTGTTTAACCCAGAAGCAGTGCATGCCTCCTCTCACATTTCATTGGGGAGAACTAGACTTTTGATGTGTGCTCAAGAATAAGAGTAAATATATTATTGGCAACATCTAGTGCTGTCTCTCTGTCTCTCAAACACACACACACACACACACACACACACACACACACCATACATGGCAAAATTATTTTTGGAATAAATATGAGAGCTCAGCTAAGAGAACTCAAGAACCAGAGAACTGGGCTCCAAGTTCTGATTCTACTCATGGAAGAGACAGTGATACTCATTTAAGCAATTTCTCCATATTTCACACACTTCCTGCAGTTCTGAATGATCATGCTCTGACTTACGGTAAAACCTAGCCTACATAAACTTGGCATGTAGTCCTTTTCTCGTTTCCTCATCTATAAACTATGGTAGTTTATTATCATCATCAAATCACAGAGTTTTTGTGAGAGTAAAATTATCACATGTATGTAAAGCACATAAGGCACCGCCTGCAGGCACATAATAAATTATTAGTCATTGACAGAGTTTTAGAAATAAAAAATTTAACAGAGTACTTTAATAATATTTTTCATTATATATATATATAAAGCTTCCCTGGTAGCTTAGATGCTAAAGAATCTGCCTGCAATGTGGGTGACCTGGGTTCGATCCATGGGTCAAGAATATCCCCTGGAGAAGGAAATAATAACACACTCCAGTATTCTTATCTGGAGAATCCCATGGACAGAGGAGCCTGACAGCCTACAGTCCATGCATATTTAGTCATTCTGAACATACTTATTGAGCATCTCATGGTTATAAGGAGTTTGTAGGAGCTGTGAACACAAGGAGAAAATATAGTTGGCCCTTTTAAAATAAAGATTATATTCTTGTGGATGGATATACATTAATTGAAGACCTACCATGTAAATATAAGAATAAAACTCAGGAACTTTCCAAGAGAAGAGGCACTTATTAAGGTAACAGTATATATTAAAGAAAGTTGTTTTAGTAAGTGAGGCCATGAAAAAATCTCTAAATAGTTGTGTTGGATCTGAGAACTCTAGGCATTAATTAGATAAAAAAGATAAGATAAAAATGGAATAGAATTCTGGAAACTATTTCTGGAAGAGGAAAGATCTTGGACAAATTACCTGAAGCAGCTGGCTGAGCTATAGAAAGTGAAAGAATGTCCTTTAGTTGGATTACAGAAAAGCAGTAATGCTATGACACAGAATGAGACTTGGCAGAATTATATCAACATTTTTCCCAATTAAAGAATAATTTCTGTACATTATGGGTTTGAAACCTAGCAGTGAAAAGTCTAATGTATGAAATTGTAGGGGCAATTTTTACAAACTGACTGTTTTAGAAATGTTTATATATTTATTTAATTTCAACTCGAACACATTTTTAAATGCAGGGAACTGATAACTGATTGGTTTTGAACAATTCAGGGTACAGTCAAAATCAGCATCTCTTTCCTTAAAAATATACATCTCATTTAATTGTCTTATTTACCCCATGGTTCTCTCAAACTGAAACCTTTGCCTCATCTTTACATCACTGCTAAACTTCGTGAACACTCTTCTCTCACTCTCTCTCCTTTAAAAAAAAAAAAAAAATCAAATCCCATTTACAGCTCAACATACTCCAATCTGGATTTTGGCTCCATCCTTCCCCTAAAACTCTTCTTGATAAGGTTTCCAATGACTCTGGCAGCTACATCTGAGGATTACAATTCAGTCTTTATTGTGCCTAACCTAAACAAATACTTGACAGCATTAACCATTTTATCCTTTAAAGAGTTTCTCTTGAATGACTTCTACAACTGATACTATCCTTGTTTTTCTTTTATCTATTCATCTTTCTTCAGGTCAGTCTGCCCCTTCTTTCTTACACCTTAATATTGAAAACCTTCAGGTTTCTGTCAGGGGCCCACTTTTCCCTCACTCTGTGTTCTTTGCAAGTGCATACACCTCAATGACTTCAATATCAATCGCCCATTTGTAATTCATCAATTTATAATCCAATGACAATAACCTAGTTCAGTTCACTCATTATTTGCCTGGTGTAATGGTTAATTTTATGTATCAATGTGATTATGCCACCCGGTGCCCAGGCATTTGGTCAAACATTATTGTGGGTGTGTCTGTGAGAGTGTTAGTGGATGAGATTAACATTTCAATCAGTAGACTCGGTAAAGCAAATTGCTCTCCCTAATGAGGATGGGTCTCATTCAATGAATTGAAGACCAGAATAGAGCAAATGGCTAAGAGGGAACTCTTTCTGCCTTACTGCTTGAGCTGAAACAATAGTCTTTTCTGGCCCTTGGATTCAGTATGAAACATCTGATTTAGATCTCCAGACTGAAGGCTTTTGGACTAGAAATTACACCATTGATTCTCCAAGCCTTCAGACTTGAGCTACACATTGGATTTGAACTATTGGCCATTCTGTGCTCCCAGCTTGCCAACTGCAGGTCTTGGGTCATCTCAGCCTCTGTAATTGTGTGAGCTATTTCCTATTTGAGGAGACCTCTTTCTCTCTCTCTCTTTCTCTCAAACATACACACACACACGCACACCCCTAAGGAACTTTTTAAAATAAGAATTCCATTTTCATGTATAATATTTTTATGTTTTTATCTTTACTTACACATAGAGCTTAAAAAATATAATTCATGCATTGGTATGTACTAGATTTCAAGTACTCTATGGTTGTATTGGTTGCTTAGAGGTTTTGCCCATTTAAAATTTCTTAGAAATATTTTTGTTTATGAAAATGAGTTGAATGAGACTTTAAAGATGGTTTATTACTCCTACACTGCAAAATGCCTTGCTTCATGTTATCAATAAGTAGGTCCTATCTACCACAGTAGAAAGCAGGTGTATTATTTTAATATCTGTCTGTCAAACAACAACATAATGAAAATAAAAGAGTGGATGTGTTTTTGTTAAGAAAGTAGAATACTTGATTTCTATTCTAACTACTTAAATAATTTTAGAAAAATTTCCTCTTTTTCTCCTCTTTTTTTCCCACTTACCTATAAAGTGTTATTATTTGAACTAAATGATCCAAAAGATTCCTGCCAACTCAAGCACTCTGATTGCAGATTTTAAAAATGTATAACATGCTTCACTTGCAACAAACAAAATGAAGACTTTAGGGGAAAAGGAAAATTCGGAAAAACAAAGCACAACCTGAGGAATCTATATACCATGAAATTATAATTATAAATTATTGAAATGGAGGTATAAGCAAAAACTGCAGGTATTTGAATACTAGTCCATTTTTAGAATCCATTATTTTCTCTACAATTATCTAATGCATAATTCTCAAAGTATTAAGTCTCCAAAAGATTAGGATTAAGATTATTTGTATCAGATCAGATATAAGATTATTTGTACCAACAGCTCTAGACAAGATTGGGCATAGTAAAAAATTAGCATTACTAATGTGTATTTCATCAAAGCAAATGCAAGGAGAATTAATGTTGCAAGTAATAAACTCAATTTCACTTTACTGAAGTGCATTCTTTGATGACATTCTAATATGACGCTAGAGAGATCACAGATAAATATATAGTAGCTATATAACATTTTAATATGTTATTAAGTTAATGGAACTCTATAATAATCCACTCTGGCTGCAGATGGGGCCTCTAAGATAAGAACCGTGTTCTTACCTCCATTTTCTCTTTTAATAAAAAAAAGTTAGGGAAAGAAAATTCCATTTCTAATTTTAAACCATATTTTAGCTAGACCACGCAGTGACTTTCTTTCCTATATAATTGTAGAGTTTGAAGTCTCTGCTGGTAAGTCAAAGAACTATCTGCTTCAGTTACACATTACTGAGAATTTGTTGATCTTCAATTGAAAAGGAAATATTGAGTACAGTACCTTTGAAGCTTGATGACTTCTCCTTTGGAAATCATTTATACACTGGAAAGAAATATCTCATATGTCATCAGTCATAGCACATAACTACATTTTAAAATTATACTAGAACAGAAGCACAAGAGTAGAAAGAAATTTTTATGTGACATTCAAATATATTTATGTGTATCAAGGGAGTTATATTCAGTTTATATCTATAACCAGTTTATATATATAGCTAGTAGATATTTTGAGAATCTTAGAAATCATATAATCAATTATTTGATTTCTTCTCCTCTTTCAGTAATTTTGTTTTATTTTTAAGAAAAATAAAGGTCAAATCATAGTGACTACAGATGGAAAGCATGTCTACACAATATTTCATGCTTATCCATTCATTTAGTGAACACGTAATTATTGAACACCTACTCCAGTCATATATTTAACATTGGACTGAAAGGAGAAATGCTAAATTAAAATATTTCTGTGGAATAAAAATAAAATTGTATGGCTGCCAGATTTTTAAAATTAAATTTATCAGTATGGACACATTGAATAAATAACAATGCATTTTGTTGTAACAAATTCAGAAATAGTTGAGACTCTTATACACTGAGTAGCTGAGAAATTATCCTCATCAAAACAGGCAGGAAAAATTGGCACATAATCTTGCCATAAATCCCCTCTCTTGGGTAGGAACTCCTCTCAGGAAGGAACACCTAACTTCTAGATTTCCCCTGAGGAGAGAAGAATTTAGATTACATATCTAAGATCCGCCCCTCCCCCCCTCTTTTTTGTATGAAGACTATTTTTCCAATATAGTAAGGAGTGATGATCTTCCATTTTTGTTTCTTTTTAAAAGGGCAACATAGAGATATGATATGAGGTTTTAAAAATGTCCCTTATGAACTAAGCTATACTAGACTAATAATGTCAGTTTTCTAGAATTTGATAGTCTATTTTGAATAATAGTGAGTATGGATTGTTTATTCTCCTTACTAAGAATAATTCTAAAGTGTGTTAGCTGTTCAGTCATGTCTGACTCTTTGTGACCTCAGGGACTGTAGCTCCTCTGTTCATGGAATTCTCCAGGCAAGAATACTGGTGTGAGTTGTAATTTCCTTCTCCAGAGAAGCTTCTCAACTCGGAGACTGAACTAGCATTTCCTGCATTGCAGGCAGATTCTTTACCATCTAAGCTACCAAGAAATACAAGAATAACACTAAATATGTTTTTAATTTTGTTTTGAAGATTCAAGATGAAGCTTAGAATATGGAACAATTACCTAGAATAAACCTGAAGTTTCTAGCTTTCCTACTACTAAAATTCAGTTTCTATCCTCTTAAGGATTTTGCATGAATTTAAGTGAAAACAGTGAGCTGAGGGCTTATAATATGACCCCAAAAGAAGAATGGCTCAAGTACACTCATATACAATCAGATTTTTCTCCACCTTCCTTGATCTATGTCCTCTTGTCCTTCCTGATAAGCATTGATCATGCCAAAAATTATAGTGGAAAGAACACTGGTCTAGGAGTCACACCTTGGATCAAGTCCAGTTACAGTCAGTTTCAATATGATCTTGGGTGAGTCATTTTTGCTCTATGCACATTAGATTTTGAATCTTCAAAATGAGAAACCAAATCTGAGATCCCTTTCAGCTTTAACTACCATCACATCTAACTTTGGTGGCTAAAGGATCTAGAATTCCAGATGACAGAAGATAAAGTATATTGAACTACTGGCCACAATTCCTTCATTCCTTCCTGCATCCTCACTTTCACCATGGCTTCATTGTCAGCAGGGTATATTTCCCTATCCCTTGATTTTGGGCTTGGCCATGTGACTTCCCATGACCAATGGTATATAGTAGGCATGACACAATTAGGAGCTCAAATGTGCATTACTTCTTAAACCTTTTTAGGAGCTTAGAATGTTTTATAAAATAAATATTAACAGAGCTCTCTAATAGCTGGGTCATAACTAGGATGGTTCTTAATGCCACTTTTCCCAGATCAATCCTTGTTTTACACTTGTTGTTCTGGTGTAATGATTTAGTTCCCTTTACTTTCAAAAGTGATAATTTAGATTATAAATAATATAGTCACTGTAGAAAAACCTCTCAGTTCATCTTGAAAACTTACCTAGTTAATGCACAAGTTTACTGCAATAACAGGGCCACACCTTTGCTCTAGCAACCATCCCACAATAGATGTGTTTGGATCACAGATATTCCCAGGATGTGGGAATGGTAGCCAGTATTCCTTCTTAGTTTTCAAGTAATCTACATCCTAAGTGGTCCCCTTTCTCCTTACACCTTTAGAAACCTTTTTCCCTAACTTTTTTTTTTACTAGTACTGGAGGGACTGACTCCTATCTCTCATGACTCTGGAAGCTAGCAGTCTAGCTTTCAGTAGTCCCCTGGGACCACAGAGAGAAAAGGGTGGTTTTAAATGGGTACATCAACACTTCCTGTGGCTCCCCACTCTGGTCAGTGCAGAGCAAGGAGGCAACAAATCCCAGTTCCCAAGTGCTTCCTAAAAGGATTACACTGAACAGCTAATGTCCCAACTACCCAGTGGCAGTCCAAGAGTCTGGCATCTAACTAACTTGTCTTTGGGACTGATGAGGCAGATGATTGCTAGTTCCCTGAGAGCTTGAATGAACATGTGGGTACTCTCTGTGGCTTCTACCCCCAGGTCACTCCAGACATAAAGCTAAATAAGACAGCTTTCTTGGAAGGAGTCAGATTACACATGTACTAGTCTCCTATGGTCTATGAGGAACACAGGAAAGGTTTTGAACAATCCCATGGGCTCTTCCTGTGACTCTTTTCCCCACTCACTGTTAGAACAAAACCTACCTCCCAGCTTCCTCCTGGAAGGAGCCAGAATGCATATCCAACACTCCAATTTCTGTGGCTGCTGCCCCAGGGACTGGATTCTAAACTATCTATCACTTGGAGATGATGAGCCAGCAATCACAAGTCTTTTGAAAGTTTAAACAGGTGTGTGGGTATGCAGGTACATCCCAGTACTCTAGCAATAAAATCAGGGCTCACCCCTTTTTAAATAGAGCTACACATATAGACCCTCAACTTTTCTAGCTGCTCTCCAAAGACTGGCTTCTATACACCTGTCCCAGAGCTAATGGGACCCAGCACTTACTAGGCCCCTAAGAATGACAGAGTACAGCAGCAGCTGGAAGACCATGTGGTCTCAGCAGGTGTGTAGGCTTTGCCATAGCTCCTCTCCTCAGCTCAATGAAGAGTAAGCAGGTGATTGATGCCACTACCCAGCTTCTTCCTTACGAGAGAAAGAATTGAAGCATGTATCTAAAACCCCAAGTTTTCTAGCTTCTATTGAGTAGTGGGCTTCTGTCTCACCTGTTTCAGACTGACAAGGCTTCATATACTCTAGTCTCCTGGGAAGTGCTAAGAACAAAGACAGTGGTTCAAATAAGCACAAAAGTCAAGATGCATCCAGCATCTCTGGCCAGTCTGATTGGTGAGGGTCATCTGTTCTCTAAGAATAGTCTGTGGAGACTGAGAGAAGTGGCTGTTTCATCTGATGAGCAAAAACCAATGCAGAGAGTCAAGGAAAATAATGGAACAAGTAAATATGTTACAAATCAAATAATAAGATAAATTTCCAGAAACTGGCCCTAATGACATGGAGGTATCTGATTTACTAGATGGAGAATTAAAAGGTCAAGAGAGCAATACATGAACAAAGTTGTATACCTGAATATATGCAATTCCTATGTATCAGTTGTGGGCTTTCTCAGTGGCTCAGTGGTAAAGAATTTGCCTACCATGCAGGAGACGCAGGAGACTAGAGTTCAATCCCAGGGTCAGGAAGATTCCCTGGAGGAGGGCATGGCAACCCAGTCTAGTATTTTTACTGGGGAAATCCCATGGACAGAGGATCCTGGTGGGCTATTGTCCAAGGTGACGTAAACGGTAGAACATGAATGAAGTGCCTGAGCAAAGCTGAAAAAAATTGTCAGTGTAAACCTTTTTAGTGAGATTCCACTATAATGTTCTCCAGTATATTACTAGCTTTTGAAAAGTTAAATCAAAACTGAAGTAGGTTATTATTTCCCTTGTTTATTCACTACTTGTTGCTCAAGATACAATTCCTTCATCTAACGAACATGTCTTAACATTAGTATTTGGTTATTATCTTTGGGTTTATAGATAGTTGAAAAGAAAGTTAAATAAACATCCTTGCCGTAGAATCAGAGAAGTAATATTTCCTTCTTTTATATGTCATTTATATTTCTGCTGTAATCCTTACCAAATAATACTCTAAAGTAAATTATGATGATATATTTCTCACAGAAACTGACTGAGCTAAAAATACCTGTGATAGACTAAGCCTTGCAGAAAAATCAGGTCAATTTACTCTCAGTAAACTGAAGACCACCATTGCTTTCTGAAAAAGCTGAAAGCTCAGAATCATTTCCTCAACAGTTATAGTTATTTTTCTATTGGATTTATAAGATTATGGGCATGAGACTTATTTTTAAATACTATCTATTACTTTACTAAATATTTCTTTTTTATACAAATTATTTAGCTGATACTATAATAAAAGTTGTTGCTTCCCATATGGGCTCAAAATAATAACATAAGTCCATATTTTAAAAAGCACACATGGCCAGTATTTCGAACTACACTGATTTGTGTTTTGAGCAATTTTTATTCACTGTGACGTCAAAGTGTTTTAAAATTCAGAAAAGTTTTATACAAAATGTACTTGAAATTACTTCACAGTTCAGTGAAATTCACTCTGCTGAGGCTAAATATAGAAATTTAATAGTCTACCATACTCGTGTCAAAGCTGGTTAAGGGGGGAAAGTAGAAAAGGTAATCCATTCACTCAAAATCTTCTGGGAAATATAACATGCATGGAACACTATGTCCCTTCTGGCACACTGCTGCTATAATTTTATTTACATTTTACTGAAACTTTTTTTTTAATAAACTAACCTAGAAAAGAATAACACCATTTTAAATGGCTTGAGACTTATGTGTTCATTTCTGATTAGCAACGTATTACGAGACCTTTATGTCTTTTCTATTTAAAATTCTTAAATCTTTAAATATAAATAGTTCAAGATGTACATAATCTAATGGTTGTAAAATAGATGCCAGAGCCATTTGAGGATTATTTCAGCCAAAATAATCTACGATTTAAAAAGAGAAACACCCAAGGCTAAGCAGGGCAAATTTTACTCTTTGTAGTCAGAAAATACACCCTTTGGTGTGTGTACTTCATACATCTTGAACACCATGATTCTGGCCCTCCTGACTCTCGAAGCGTCCATGAATCTCATTGAAGTATGCAACTTACCATTTTTAAAATGAAGATGACTCCAAAGTTCAAAGAATGATGAGTTCCAGTCTTGGCTCTTGCTAAATAGCGCAGCACTGGGAAGTTATTTTACCTTCCTCTGCCTCATTTTTCCTGATCTGTTAAATGTGAGTAGCATAGGTTGCAGTTCACAGAAGTATTTAGGGATTAATAAAACAGTACTGAAAAACTAAGACTGAATAGTCAGCTGAAGGATGGTAGCTGCTATAATTTCCATTTCTTTTCTATATTAGGTTATGCATTTCCAGCTACCTTTAAGATATCTTTATTTAAGTTGTGTCACCAGTAATTCATACTTTAAAAGATCAATACCATGTACAAAATAAAACAATACATTAAAAAAAATACATCTCTGTCACAAACTATCTTTGCAATGCCTCAGCAGGAGTCTCATTCATGGATGATGGAAATGTGAAATTGTATTTGTCTTTCCTGTTCTACATCTGCAATTACTATATCCTCTCTATTCTCCATCCCTAGGATCCTTTTCAAAGCTTATTCTCAAAACTTAGGTGTCCTCACATATCTTATCTATGCTACTACCTCTTAGACTTACAGTCTCCTAAAAATTCATACTACCTCTGGTTATTTCTACTCCATAAAATCTAATTTTTGCAGTAATACTGTCACATTATGCCTCTGGCCAGAAAGTTTCAGTGGCACTTTGAAGCAAAACAATACCAAATTTCCTATTCTATCAATACTAGCCTACTGCAGAAACCAGTGCAGGTGTATCTTCTTTACTTTGATCATTATGAATTATTACTATTTTCAACAAATACTCTATCTTTTCCAACCTTATTCTATTTGTCACAATTTTCCAATAGGTGTTCTTGCACGTAGCAGATGGTCAGCTGCTGGGAACCAGTGTGAGGAACTCCACCCATGGCAAAGGTCATGAGGAAGGAGGCTTCGGCATATGCAAAGGCTGATCAAGCCTCAGGAAACCCCCTGTTCCCGAGCATCTACTCCCAAAACCAGAGTCTACCTACTTTACTGTTTCATCCCAATGAAACAGTGCCTCTCACCTATACCTCTGACTTTACGGGAGGCTGACCCCCATTACATCTCTTGGAGAAGGAGTTAACTTACAGCTCCAAGTCAATAAAAATTCCTGGGAATGACAAGACTGTTTCAACTTATGAACTCCTCTGAAGGTTATCTAGCCTGCCTGTACAGGTTCGTCCGGCCACATGTGATTGTTTACAGCCTCCCGATCGTGAGAGGCATGAGATGTTTTAGACTTACTAAAGGCAGATTCTTTTGGGAAGTTAGAAATTATTGGTATAGTGGGTTGGTTAGGAATTATATTGGTGAAGGGTTTTTCATTTGTTGTGCCAATAATTGCTGCTAATTCCCTGCCCTGGGTGTGACAAGGGTGTCTCAGGTCAAACCTCTCTGCTGACAGACTAGCTTGTGTGACAACCTCTCAACCATAAACAGCACAGAGAGTTTGGAGTATTTTGAAAGTCTTAATTAGCATAGGGCTTTTCTCACTGTTGAGTCAATGATTGCCGCCAGGCCTCCATATCCGTAGGCACCTGGGAATATATTAATCAATGTATTTGGGATATAGAAAAGGAAATATAGTAGTTTTTGATGTTAGCAATACTAGACTTTTTGAGTTAATGAATTTTCTCTTTTGTAATAGATCACTGTACTTTGTTATAAATCACTGTGTCCTTGCTATGCAAAAATGTAACTTTATCACTATCTTAATACTAAATAGATCTTAAGGGGAATATTGGTGAAAGGATTTTCATTTGTTGGGCTGATGTCTTGCTGTTAAATCTCCATATTCCCTGACCTTATAATGAATATAACTAGCATATAGGAGAAATAAGTATTTAGCTTTAAGATTAATCACGTTAACCTTGGGTTAAATAAATTCCTTTCTTGATTGTAACTCACTACACCCTCACCCTATAGGAATGCAACTTTATTTGGAGGGTGGTGCCTGGTTTAAGAAAAAACACCCTTGGAAAAAAAATAAGTTTTTTGGTTATCAGAAAGAAAGGATCATAAAATGTCAGCAGGCCTCATGGCCAGAAGATGATGTAAAACCCCCAAAACCTTTTTTTATACATTTATGTGAAGCACCTGATTTTGACAAAGGTCAGGTCTGCTGACCCCCACGTGACTCTGTATTCATCCCTATGTGTAACAAAAGGTGTATAAGCAAACCTAAAAAATAAAGAAATGGGATCAGTTTCTGGAAAGACTGATTCCCCCATGTCGTTTATTTCTTGCTCCCCGTTTTTCTGGCTGAATTCCCATCTGGAACGTGGGTGCTCACCATGTCTACTTACTTGCCCAGGTTTTTAAGTTCCATATGAGAAGGAGCCCAAGGAGGGGCACCTTCCAATATTCAAGTGGCACTGGTGGCCCAACGTAGATGGTGCAAATTCCTTGTCTTGGAATTTTATTGGTATCCCATGTAAACCAAGTTATTCAGCCTCCACTAATATTTCCTGCTACACTATCCGTTTCTAATCTCTCTATATATCTGTAATTAAATAAGTTTTTTCCCAGGACGCTGATTCCTGATTCCATCCCCACCTTCGAATTACCCTGGATCCACCGGGGCTTGACCCCGGCAATCAGCTATTTCCACTGATGAAAGTGAGGGTTACAATAAGATGTAAAATAATAACTGAATATCAAATAAAATCAAATTCTAAGAGAATGTCTGTAAAGTGTACTAATTTCTTAGGGCTGTGGTAACAAGTACCACATATGTGTAGCAAATGCGTTCTCTCAAAGTGGTAGAGCTGGAAGTCAATAATCAAGATGCTAACGAGATTGGTTCCTCCAGAAGGATTTTGTGAGAGATGCTGTTCCATATTTCTGTCCTACCTTCTGGTGGTTTTCCTTGGTTTATCTATCACTCCAATTTCTGCAGCCATTGTTGTCACTTGGATGTCTTCTCCCTGTGTGTCTTGAGTCTTTGTATAGTGTTCTCCTTACTCTCTTTCCTTTTCTTATCAGAGGACCAGTAGTAATGGAATAAGGGTTCACTCTACTCAGTATGACCACATCTTAAATTATATCTGCATTGACCTTTTGTTTAAAAAAGGTCACATTCTGAGGTGCTGAGAATTAGGATTTCAATGTATCTTTTTAGGAGACATAATCCAACCCATAACAAAAAGAGAATTAGAAAAGCATGCATGCTGATGATATACCTAGGTTATCTGAGTTCATTCCACCTTTCCTCAGGTGGCTTACCACTATCTGGTTGACTCCTCACTCTAACTACAGAGAGCCCGGTGGTGTTTAGCAACTAGTCGACCTCTATGCACTGCAATTTCCTCATCTGAAATGTAAAACTTAGGCAAAGTAGTAGTCTGAGAAGTCCTTACAAATAGCTGGGAAAAGAAGAGAAGCAAAATGCAAAGGAGAAAGGGAAAGAAAGAAAATGAAATTGCTCAGTCTTGTCTGACTCTGCAATCCCATGGACTGTAGCCTGCCAGACTCCACTGTCCATGGGATTCTCCAGGCAAGAATATTGGAGTGGGTTGCCATTACCTTCTCCAGGGGATCTTCCTGGCCTAGGGATTGAACCTGGGTCTCCCGCACTGCAGGCAGACTCTCTATCATCTGAGCCACCAGGGAAGCTCTAGATATACCCAACTGAAAGCAGAGTTCCAGAGACTAGCAAGGAGAGATGAGAAAGCCTTGTTACATGAACAATGGAAAGAAATAGAGGAAAACAGTCAGATGACTCCACTCTAATAGCAGAAAGCAAAGAGGAACTAAAGAGTCTCTTGATGAAAGTGAAAGAGAAGATTGAAAAAGCTGGCTAAATCTCAACATTCAAAAATCTAACATCATAGCATCCAGTCCCATCACTTCATGTCAAATAGATGGGAAAAAAAAAGTGGAAAAAGTGATGGATTTTATTTTCTTGTGCTCTAAAACCACTACCGATGGGGATTGCAGCCATGAAATTAAAAGGCACTTGCTTCTTGGAAGGAAAGTTATGACAAACCTAGACAGCATATTAAGAAGCAGAGACATCACTTCACCAACAAAGGTGTACATAGTCAAATCTTTGATTTTTCCAGAGTCATGTATGGATGTGAGAGTTGGACCATAAAGAAGACTGAGCACCAAAGAATTGATGCTTTCAAACTGTGATGCTGGAGAAGACTCTTGAGAGTTCCTTAGACAGCAAGGAGATCAAATGAGTCAATCCTAAAGAAAATCAATCTTGAATATGCATTGAAAGGACTGATGCTAAACCTGAAGCTCCAATACTTTGACCCACCAGTGCAAAGAGCCAACTCATTGAAAAATACCTTGATACTGAGAAGATTGAGGACAGGATGAGAAGGAGGTGACAGAGGATGAGATAGTTGGATGGCATCATCGGCTCAATGGACATGAGTTTGAGTAAACTCATGGAAATAGTGAAGGACAAGGAAGTCTGGTGTGCTGCAGTCCACGAAGTCACAAAACACGAAGGGAACATGATATGATTTAGTGATTGAAGAGCAAGAATGTAAAACTTATAATAATTCTCATCTCAAGGCATTTTCATGAAGATTAAAGAATAGGAACACTAGTAAACCATTCAAAACAATGCCTGGCATGCAGCAACCAATGCATGTATTATTCTGTTTATTATTGCAGGCATCTAGGAGGTAGTAGCCTCATATGCCCAGTGCTAGCATGAAGAGTTGGGCTTCTCTTTTTAATTCTTTTAAACACATGGTGGTGGTGGTGGTGGTGGTTTAGTCACTAAGCCATGTCCAACTCCTTGACACCCCATGAACTGTAGCCCACCAGGCTCCTCTGTCCATGTAATTTTCCAGGCAAGAATACTGGCGTAAGTTTCCCTTTCCCTCTCCAGGGTCTCTTCCCAACCCAGGTATCAAACCGGGGCCTCCCACACTGCAGGCAGATTCTTTACCAACTGAGCTGCCAGAGAAGCACCTTTAAGCATATACTCCACTTGATATTTTCCTATTTTCTGACTTCTTTTGTCTTTTCTTTCCCTTTTTTTTTTACCCTCCTCATTAAGATAGCTGTAAGAACAGCTATCTTAATTAAAATGTTTTAATTAAAGGTATTATTAAGATATTAATTCTTATCTGCCTGAGGCAAATATAGTCATGGAGGAGGAAATGATTGACTGCTTTACCCCTAAAGGTTGAAGTGCCCCAAGAATGAACAAGATGGCTCAGCTCTTCTCTACCTATAGTCCTTACCTTGATAATAACTTCCAGCCCCATGTCTTTATACACCATCTATATCAGAAGAAACTCTATTAAAAATCAACTGACACACACTTTTAATAACCCACATGATATCTACACAAAATCATTTAATTTCTTATTAAAACTATTAAAAACCTGAGTCAAGCTCACATTAGATGAAAAAAATATTTTAAAACCAATTTTGTATTGCAAAATAATTACATAATAAATATTATTTTAATATTTTTCATATTTCCTAGCTACTACACCTCCCTCCAAATTTTATTTTTTTTTTTTTTTTTTTTTTTTTTTTTTTTTTTTGGTTTTATTTTATTTTATTTTATTTTTTTTTTAATTTTAGTTTTTTATTTTTTAAATTTTAAAATCTTTAATTCTTACATGCATTCCCAAACATGAACCCCCCTCCCACCTCCCTCCCCATAACAACTTTCTGGGTCATCCCCATGCACCAGCCCCAAGCATGCTGCATCCTGCGTCAGACATAGACTGGCGATTCAATTCACATGATAGTATACATGTTAGAATGTCATTCTCCCAAATCATCCCACCCTCTCCCTCTCCCTCTGAGTCCAAAAGTCCGTTATACACATCTGTGTCTCTTTCCCTGTCTTGCATACAGGGTCGTCATTGCCATCTTCCTAAATTCCATATATATGTGTTAGTATACTGTATTGGTGTTTTTCTTTCTGGCTTACTTCACTCTGTATAATCGGCTCCAGTTTCATCCATCTCATCAGAACTGATTCAAATGAATTCTTTTTAACGGCTGAGTAATACTCCATTGTGTATATGTACCACAGCTTTCTTATCCATTCATCTGCTGATGGACATCTAGGTTGTTTCCATGTCCTGGCTATTATAAACAGTGCTGCAATGAACATTGGGGTACATGTGTCTCTTTCAATTCTGGTTTCCTCGGTGTGTATGCCCAGCAGTGGGATTGCTGGGTCATAAGGTAGTTCTATTTGCAATTTTTTAAGGAATCTCCACACCGTTCTCCATAGTGGCTGTACTAGTTTGCATTCCCACCAACAGTGTAGGAGGGTTCCCTTTTCTCCACACCCTCTCCAGCATTTATTGCTTGCAGATTTTTGGATCGCAGCCATTCTGACTGGTGTGAAGTGGTACCTCATTGTGGTTTTGATTTGCATTTCTCTAATAATGAGTGATGTTGAGCATCTTTTCATGTGTTTGTTAGCCATCCGTATGTCTTCTTTGGAGAAATGTCTATTTAGTTCTTTGGCCCATTTTTTGATTGGGTCGTTTATTTTTCTGGAATTGAGCTGCAGAAGTTGCTTGTATATTTTTGAGATTAGTTGTTTGTCAGTTGCTTCATTTGCTATTATTTTCTCCCATTCAGAAGGCTGTCTTTTCACCTTGCTTATAGTTTCCTTTGTTGTGCAGAAGCTTTTAATTTTAATTAGATCCCATTTGTTTATTTTTGCTTTTATTTCCAGAATTCTGGGAGGTGGATCATAGAGGATCCTGCTGTGATTTATGTCTGAGAGTGTTTTGCCTATGTTCTCCTCTAGGAGTTTTATAGTTTCTGATCTTACATTTAGATCTTTAATCCATTTTGAGTTTATTTTTGTGTGCGGTGTTAGAAAGTGATCTAGTTTCATTCTTTTACAAGTGGTTGACCAGTTTTCCCAGCACCACTTGTTAAAGAGATTGTCTTTACTCCATTGTATATTCTTGCCTCCTTTGTCAAAGATAAGGTGTCCATATGTGTGTGGATTTATCTCTGGGCTTTCTATTTTGTTCCATTGATCTATATGTCTGTCTTTGTGCCAGTACCATACTGTCTTGATGACTGTGGCTTTGTAGTAGAGCCTGAAGTCAGGCAAGTTGATTCCTCCAGTTCCATTCTTCTTTCTCAAGATTGCTTTGGCTATTCGAGGTTTTTTGTATTTCCATACAAATCTTGAAATTATTTGTTCTAGTTCTGTGAAAAATGTGGCTGGTAGCTTGATAGGGATTGCATTGAATTTGTAAATTGCTTTGGGTAGTATACTCATTTTCACTATATTGATTCTTCCAATCCATGAACATGGTATATTTCTCCATCTATTAGTGTCCTCTTTGATTTCTTTCATCAGTGTTTTATAGTTTTCTATATACAGGTCTTTAGTTTCTTTAGGTAGATATATTCCTAAGTATTTTATTCTTTTCGTTGCAATGGTGAATGGAATTGTTTCCTTAATTTCTTTTTCTACTTTCTCATTATTCGTGTATAGGAATGCAAGGGATTTCTGTGTGTTGATTTTATATCCTGCAACTTTACTATATTCATTGATGAGCTCTAGTAATTTTCTGGTGGAGTCTTTAGGGTTTTCCATGTAGAGGATCATGTCATCTGCAAACAGTGAGAGTTTTACTTCTTCTTTTCCAATTTGGATTCCTTTTATTTCTTTTTCTGCTCTGATTGCTGTGGCCAAAACTTCCAGAACTATGTTGAATAGTAGCGGTGAAAGTGGACACCCTTGTCTTGTTCCTGACTTTAGGGGAAATGCTTTCAATTTTTCACCATTGAGGATAATGTTTGCTGTGGGTTTGTCATAGATAGCTTTTATTATGTTGAGGTATGTTCCTTCTATTCCTGCTTTCTGGAGAGTTTTTATCATAAATGGATGTTGAATTTTGTCAAAGGCCTTCTCTGCATCTATTGAGATAATCATATGGTTTTTATTTTTCAATTTGTTAATGTGGTGAATTACATTGATTGATTTGCGGATATTGAAGAATCCTTGCATCCCTGGGATAAAGCCCACTTGGTCATGGTGTATGATCTTTTTAATGTGTTGTTGGATTCTGATTGCTAGAATTTTGTTGAGGATTTTTGCATCTATGTTCATCAGAGATATTGGCCTGTAGTTTTCCTTTTTTGTGACATCTTTGTCAGGTTTTGGTATTAGGGTGATGGTGGCCTCATAGAATGAGTTTGGAAGTTTACCTTCCTCTGCAATTTTCTGGAAGAGTTTGAGGAGGATAGGTGTTAGCTCTTCTCTAAATTTTTGGTAGAATTCAGCTGTGAAGCCATCTGGACCTGGGCTTTTGTTTGCTGGAAGATTTCTGATTACTGTATCAATTTCCGTGCTTGTGATGGGTCTGTTAAGATTTTCTATTTCTTCCTGGTTCAGTTTTGGAAAATTGTACTTTTCTAAGAATGTGTCCATTTCTTCCACGTTGTCCATTTTATTGGCATACAACTGCTGATAGTAGTCTCTTATGATCCTTTGTATTTCTGTGTTGTCTGTTGTGATCTCTCCATTTTCATTTCTAATTTTATTGATTTGATTTTTCTCTCTTTGCTTCTTGATGAGTCTGGCTAATGGTTTGTCAATTTTATTTATCCTTTCAAAGAACCAGCTTTTGGCTTTGTTGATTTTTGCTATGGTCTCTTTTGTTTCTTTGGCATTTATTTCTGCCCTAATTTTTAAGATTTCTTTCCTTCTACTAACTCTGGGGTTCTCCAACTCTTCCTTTTCTAGTTGCTTTAGTTGTAGAGTTAGGTTATTTATTTGACTTTTTTCTTGTTTCTTGAGGTATGCCTGTATTGCTATGAACTTTCCTCTTAGCACTGCTTTTATAGTGTCCCACAGGTTTTGGGTTGTTGTGTTTTCATTTTCATTAGTTTCTATGCATATTTTGATTTCTTTTTTGATTTCTTCTGTGATTTGTTGGTTATTCAGAAGTGTGTTGTTCAACCTCCATATGTTGGAATTTTTAATAGTTTTCCTCCTGTAATTGAGATCTAATCTTAATGCATTATGGTCAGAAAAGATGCTTGGAATGATTTCGACTTTCTTGAATTTATCAAGTTTAGATTTATGGCCCAGGATGTGATCTATCCTGGAGAAGGTTCCATGAGCACTTGAAAAAAAGGTGAAATTCGTTGTTTTGGGGTGAAATGTCCTATAGATATCAATTAGGTCTAACTGATCTAATGTATCATTTAAAGTTTGCATTTCTTTGTTAATTTTCTGTTTAGTTGATCTGTCCATAGGTGTGAGTGGGGTATTAAAGTCTCCCACTATTATTGTGTTATTGTTGATTTCCCCTTTCATACTTGTTAGCATTTGTCTTACATATTGTGGTGCTCCTATATTGGGTGCATATATATTTATAATTGTTATATCTTCTTCTTGGATTGTTCCTTTGATCATTATGTAGTGGCCTTCTTTGTCTCTTTTCACAGCCTTTGTTTTAAAGTCTATTTTATCGGATATGAGTATTGCCACTCCTGCTTTCTTTTGGTCTCTATTCGCGTGGTATATCTTTTTCCAGCCCTTCACTTTCAGTCTGTATGTGTCCCTTGTTTTGAGGTGGGTCTCTTGTAAGCAGCATATAGAGGGGTCTTGTTTTTGTATCCATTCGGCCAGTCTTTGTCTTTTGGTTGGGGCGTTCAACCCATTTACGTTTAAGGTAATTATTGATAAGTATGATCCCGTTGCCATTTACTTTATTGTTTTGGGTTCGGGTTTATACACCCTTTTCGTGTTTCCTGTCTAGAGGATATCCTTTAGAATTTGTTGGAGAGCTGGTTTGGTGGTGCTGAATTCTCTCAGCTTTTGCTTGTCTGTAAATCCTTTGATTTCTCCTTCGTATTTGAATGAGATCCTTGCTGGGTACAGTAATCTGGGCTGTAGGTTATTGTCTTTCATCACTTTAAGTATGTCTTGCCATTCCCTCCTGGCCTGAAGAGTTTCTATTGACAGATCAGCTGTTATCCTTATGGGAATCCCCTTGTGTGTTATTTGTTGTTTTTCCCTTGCTGCTTTTAATATTTGTTCTTTGTGTTTGATCTTTGTTAATTTGATTAATATGTGTCTTGGGGTGTTTCGCCTTGGGTTTATCCTATTTGGGACTCTCTGTGTTTCTTGGACTTGGGTGATTATTTCCTTCCCCATTTTAGGGAAGTTTTCAACTATTATCTCCTCAAGGATTTTCTCATGGTCTTTCTTTCTGTCTTCTTCTTCTGGGACTCCTATAATTCGAATGTTGGAGCGTTTCATATTGTCCTGGAGGTCTCTGAGATTGTCCTCATTTCTTTTAATTCGTTTTTCTTGTTTCCTCTCTGATTCATTTATTTCTACCATTCTATCTTCTATTTCACTAATCCTATCTTCTGCCTCCGTTATTCTACTATTTGTTGCCTCCAGAGAGTTTCTGATCTCATTTATTGTGTTATTCATTATATTTTGACTCTTTTTTATTTCTTCTAGGTCCTTGTTAAACCTTTCTTGCATCTTCTCAATCCTTGTCTCTAGGCTATTTATCTGTGTTTCCATTTTGATTTCAAGATTTTGAATCATTTTCACTATCAATATTCGGAATTCCTTCTCCGGTAGATTCCCTACTTCTTCCTCTTTTGTTTGGTTTGGTGGGCAACTTTCCTGTTCCTTTACCTGCTGAGTATTCCTCTGTCTCTTCATCTTGGTTATATTGCTGTGTTTGGGGTGGCCTTTTTATATTCTGATAATTTGTGGAGTTCTCTTTATTATGGAGCTTCCTCACTTTGGGTGGGGTTCTATCAGTGGCTTGTCAAGGTTTCCTGGTTAGGGAGGCTTGTGTTGGAGTTTTGGTGGGTGGAGCTGGGTTTCTTCTCTCTGGAGTGCAGTGGAGTGACCCGTAATGGGTTATGAGACATCAAAGGTTTTGGGATAATTTTGAGCTGCCTGTATATTGAGGCTCAGGGGAGTGTTCCTGTGTTGCTGGAGAATTTGGGTGGTATGTCTTGTTTTGGAACTTGTTGGCCCTTGGGTGGAGCTTGGTTTCAGTGTAGGTATGAAGGCATTTGATGAGCTCCTATTGCTTAATGTTCCCTGAATTCAAGAGTTCTCTAATGTTTTCAGGCTTTGGGTTTAAGCTTCCTGCTTCTGGTTTTCAGTTTTATTTTTACAGTAGCCTCTAGACTTCTCCATCTATACAGCACCGATGATAAAACATCTAGGTTAAAGATGAAAAGTTTCTCCACATTGAAGGACACTCAGAGAGGTTCACTGAGTTACAAGGAGAAGAGAAGATGGAGGGGGTAGTTAGAGGTAACTGGAATGAGATGCGGTGAGATCAAGAGAGGAGAGAGCAAGCTAGCCAGTAGTCACTTCCTTATGTGCGCTCTATAGTCTGGACCGCTCAGAGGTATTTACAGAGTTATACGGGGAAGAGGAGAGGGAGGAAGTAGACAGAGGTGACCAGGAGGATAAGAGAGAGGAATGAGTAGGAGAGAGACAAATCCTGCCAGTAACCAGTTCCTTAGGTGTTCTCTACCGTCTGGAACACACAGAGATTCACAGAGTTGGATAGAGAAGAGATGGGGGAGAAAAGAGACAGAGGCCACCTGGTGGAGAAAAAGGAGAGTCCAGAGGAGGAGAGAGTGGTCAAGCCAGTAATCTCGCTCTCAGGTAAACTTGGGTAGTGAAGTTTGGGTTTTTAAATGTACAAAATTGACAATAAAAACCTAAGAGCAAAGATTAAAAATCTGGAGTAGAGGTTGGATTTTCAAAGATACAATATTAAAGAAAAGCAGAAGGAAAAAGGAAGAAAGAAAAAAAAAGAATTATTAAAAAACAAACAAACAAAAAAAAACAAAACAAAACACCAACAACCATCCAAAGAGTATATATGGTGTTTGCCTTAAAAAAAAAAAAAAAGTCTTTTTTTTTAAAAAAAAATAGTAATGCTAGGTTATAGAAATAAAAATTAGAGGAGAAATAGAAGACTTAACAATTAAAAAAAAGCTCGGAAAAAAAAGGGAAAAAAAAAGCAAAAAGCAAAAAAAAAGAATGATTTTAAAAATATTAAAAAATTAAAAATATATCTGGCTCTTCTCTGATGTTATGGGCCGTGTGGGCTCACTTCCAAGGTGGTTCCCTCTGTTTAACTTCTTCTGTTTGCTGGTTTTTAGGCTCACTAGTTCAGTCGCGCTGTGGGGAGGGGGGATGCTGCAAACAAATAGCACTGTCGTGTGTACACAGTATCTCTGCCCCGCTTGACCTGTCCTTTCTCGCGGCGCACAAACCGCTCCAGCTCTACGATGCTCAGCCGGGAACTGTCTGGGGCCGGCCCTAGGCTGCGCGCACTTCCCCCGTCCAAGCCGCTCAGGTTCGGTGCTCAGGCAGCCCTCAGAGGCACAAATGCGGCTGGGACTGCGCTTTGTGCCCTTCCCAGGTCCGAGTAGCTCAGGAGTTTGGCGAGCGCAATCGCCGCGGCTTGTCAACTTTTCCGCCGCTGCCGCTCAGCTCTCTGGGTGGACCGCTGGCGCACCCCGTGAGGCAGACTGTGACTGTCCAGCACCCCCAGAAGTCTTAGCAAAGGAGCCTGCTTGCAGTTAGGTAAGTAAAGTCTCTCCGGGTCTGCAATTGCCCCTTTCCAGTCCTTACGGCTCTGGCTGCCTGTCCCCGGCGGGGAATGGTCTGCAGCCGGCTTTTTCCGCTCCGTCCTTTGTTCTGTGCTCAGTCCTGGCGGTGTCTTATGTTCGAGCTTTTCGCGTGGTAGCTATCCCACAGTCTGGTTTGCTAGCCCAAGTTAGATCGTTCTGGTTGCGGGTGGGGCGTTCCTGCCCGATTCTTGCAAAGCTCTGCAGCCCGCTCCTCCCGCGCGTCCCTGCCCTGCCCCCACTTCCCAATGGCGGATGCAGGCGTCTGTGCTGCTTTTCCGCTGGGGGAGTTACTGGTGGGCTTGTAATCTGTTGGTTTTAATTATTTATCTATTTTTCCTTCCTATTATGTTGCCCTCTGTGTTTCCAAGGCTCGCCACAGACTCGGCAGGGAGAGTGTTTCCTGGTGTTTGGAAACCTCTCTTCTTAAAATTCCCTTCCCGGGACGGGCTTCCCTTCTCGGGACGGAGCTCCCTCCCCACCTCCTTTGTCTCCTTTTTCGTCTTTTATATTTTTTCCTACCTGTTTTTGAAGACAATGGTCTGCTTTTCTGGTTGCCTGATGTCCTCTGCCAGCCTACAGAAGTTGTTTTGTGGAGTTTGCTCGGCGTTGAAATGTTCTTTTGAGGAATTTGTGAGGGAGAACGTGATCTTCCCGTCCTATTCCTCCGCCATCTTTCCCTTTGTTCCCAAATTTTAAATACTATGGTTTCCAATACCTGATTTGGGAGACACTTGGTTTGAAATTTTGAAATTATAAACGTCCTTTCTTTTTATAATTTTTTTTGGCCAATTTTTTTATACATCAAAAATGTCAATGAAAGTATTCTAGTGTAAACAGACTAAGAATTCATGCTGAAGATCCTTGATAGATAAAGAAAGCCTAGTTTTAGTTCAAAGTGAGAATCTACATGCAAATTAAATTTCATAGACGTTCAAGAAATTATAGTTATTTTCATCCCTGGGGACTTTGTAAAGGAAAAGCCATATTAGGTGATAATTTTTAATTAATTAGTAACATATAGACTATTGGGCTTCCTAGGTGGCACAGTGGTAAAGAGTCCACCTGCTAATGCAGGAGGTGCAAGAGATGTGATTCAATACCTGGGTTGGAAAGATCCCCTGGAGTAGAAAATGACAACCCATTCTAGTATGCTTGCCTGGAAAATCCCATGGATAGAGGAGACTGGTGGTCTACAGTCCATGGTGTTGCAAAGAGTCAGATATGACTGAGAACACACACAGATGTGCACACACACACACACACACACACATACACACACACAATTATGTGATTCTTCATGACCAGGTGGAGAAAACTAATATATCTGCATAAAGAGCTTACGGAAATCCCAGTAGTTCATCATATTTCCAAAATTTACCTATATTACATCTATTTTAATTGTAAAGTAAATGTTAATTTTTACAGTTGATTTAAATTCCCATGTTTTATTTTATGGTTAATATGATGGAAGAATATTTGTAATTTACATAAAGCCTAGTTTTCCATATTGCATTGATGTATTCAATATTCCTTTAAATAAAATATATTATGATTTATAGAGTCACCTTATGTATAAAATTGCATTAAAATTTCCTATGGAATATTTGCAATATCTTTAATAATTTAAAGAATGTCAGACAAAAGTGTTTATTAAATATTAAATATTAAATGCAATGACTCTATTTCTACACATTCTACTGATGTGAAATAATATGTACTAGCTTGTGGGCATTGGTTCAAAAGAAGTAAAAACTGAGACAGGGAACTGAGAAAAATTTGTTGAAAATTTTAATGGCTATTCTGTAGAGAGCTTTAAATAGGCTCTGAGGGTGTATGAAATTGAAATAGATACCACACTCAGAAAATACTTTTTTAAAAAAGCAGATGTATATGTAAGTATTTAAAATAACATTAAATATAGAATTAATGGGAAAAGAGCAAAAGGTATTATGTGTTTTTAGAAGATCTGCTTGTGGATGGGTAAATCAGGAAGTGCCCTGACCTGGGGCTTTTATAAACATAAAATGGGAAAGTGGAATAACTCAAGTACAGTCTAGTGAAGAGTTCAGTTGGTTTGTACAGATTGTATAACAAGAGATATGATTATATAAAACAGAAAAGTCAGCCTGGGGACAGATAATTCTAGGTTTCACATTAAAAAATAGTAAGGTAGATTTCAGTTGGTATGTAATGAAGTCTCTTTAAAAGATTTTATGCAAATATTTCATGATTGGGATGGCTTTAGGAAAATTAGTCTGACACTGTTGTGCTCTGTGAATTAGATCAAGGGGATAAGTAGTCCATGGAAGATTAATACGACAGTCCAGGGAAGTGGAATGAGTTATAGGACAGTTGAAATGAAGCATTGACTATATGGCTGGAAAACAAGAAAGAGGACAGTGAGTATAATGAATACTGGAGTGGTTAGCAGTTTCTTTCTTCAGGGGATCTTCCCAACCCAGGAATTGAACCCAAGTCTTAAACTACTAAAGCAAAAATATGTATTTAAATTCATTAACCTTACATCCTTACTGTATTTTTTCATACCATGACCTATTATTGAATTATAAATATTAATTGGGCCAAAATATAATTCAAATGAATCTTAAATTATAGTTAGTAGTAAATTATGAGAATAAGGGTATAGTTTTAGACACTTTTGTTTAACTTTGATGCTCAAAGAGGAGACTTCACTTTAAGTTAATGAGCTACAGAAATCTATAGAGACTGCAATATTACTTAATTTCAAGTCAGAATGCAATATTGTTGATTAATAGATACAGGAATAACATTTCTATCTGACATTGTTTAATTATAATCAGACTATAAATGGCCATGTTTTATTTCAAAACAAAAGTAATCCAGATAATTAGCTTCTATTATTGTCTGTTTCACTACTCATCCTTTGGCATATATTTTACTCATATTTTTTAGAAACTTCTGTTTTGATTAAATTACAAGCCCATTGAAGTCATAATACATTCATTTTCTATTACTGTCACCTCAATACATGACATTAAGTTGTGTAGACCCATCAAGATGGATGTGAAACTTTTTAGCATATTAAAATATTTGTGAAGAAACTTTCTTTTATGATTTAAGAAACATTTCTTCATAAAAAATGCAAGCAAAAATTCTAACACAAAGCTGTATTTCTTCCTTGGTTGGTTTCTTAACTATTTATATGTGGTTTTAGGTGAAGAATATAAAGGAGTTGAGAAAATTTGGAGAATTTTAATTACTTGTATTTAGGATTGCCCAGTGGCTCAGCGATAAAGAATCTGCCTGCAATGCAGGAGACCCTGGAGATTTGGGTCCAATCCATGGGTTGGGAGGATCCCCTGGAGAAGAAAAAGGCAACCCACTCCAATATTCTTCCCACTCCATGAGAAAATTCCATGGACAGGACAACCTGGCAGGCTACAGTCCATAGCATCACAAAGAGTGACTGAGTGATTAAGTAGGATAAATTTAGGATCTAACCTTTCTGTCTTTACCTACCTTGAAGAGCAGATGATTTTATAAAAGACAATCTGAAATTCTTTTCCAAAATGAATATTATTGTTATTCTATAGCATTAGAATAAAAAGACTGGATTCGCATACTCAGATATAGAAGACAACACTAAACAATTGTGATGATACATTCTTTAAGGATGGTCATAGTTTTGACAGCACTGAGGAAGTGGTGGACTCTGGAGAAGGTCTCTAGAAATTCAGTCATGTTACACAGGAAAATCTTGTAAGTATAGTTCAACAAGAAGACCCCAAGGCCTAGAGACTCATTTTTGTAAGAGGAGTAGAAGATTATGATTAACTTGTTTTAGGAATGGCTGAATAAAAGGAACTTGGAGGGATTGAAGAGCAACTTGTAGAAAAAAAAATAATAAGGAGGAAATGAGTTATACCAGAGTTAATGTAGGCAGGACCAGAAAGATGGTGAGGCTGGAAAGATGTTTGCCATCTGGAGATATAAACCATGACATTTTACTAAAAAATGAGATTTGTATTCCAATCTAGATCTAGATCTGAACTGAGTCATACAAATTTTAATCTTCTTAAGAACATAATTGAACAAGGCCTAATGTTTCTAGTTAGCTCAACCTTAAGATATGTTTAAAAGAAATAGAACATTGGCTTCCCAATAATGAGCTGTTGATTCATTGTCCATCAGATTATAAAATAACCTATAAACTAACCATATACTAGTCATTTTAGAATATTCTAATGGAATATATTTCAAGCAAGCAATCACTGTTTTAACTAGAAATTTGTAAGTATACCCTGATTGAATTCCATGTTTTCTTGGTTAAAATGTCTATAAGGAGTACAAAACTAGGTTACAACTGACACAAATATGCAAAAATAGATGTCAGACAGTTAGAAGAACATGTATTAATGATAAGGCTGATGAAGAAGAATTAAAAAGTATACCCTGACTATACTTTTAAAATTGCCAAGGAGTAGATCAAGACCAAAATTCAGACAAAGTGATAGAAGAGAAACTCCCTGATAATGCAGGTCATATCTACCAGGTAGACTACTTTGTTACTTCCAGAACATAACCATCCTCTCTCAAGCAGGTGACCAATACAATGGTAAATTTATCCATGATTCAAAGGTTATAGATGGTAGTAAATGTAGTTGTTGTTCAGAAACTAAGTCATATCTAACTCTTGGTAACCCCATGAACTGCAGCATGTCACACTTCTCAGTCCTTTGCTCTCTCCCAGAGTTTGTCCAAACTTATGTCCATTGAGTCAGTGATGCCATCCAACCATCTCATCCTCTGTGACCCCCTTCTCTTGCCCTCAATCTTTCCCAGCATCAGGGCCTTTTCTAATGAGCCAGCTCTTCACATCAGGTGGCCAAAGTTTTGGAACTTCAGCATCAGTACTTCCAATGAATATTCAGAGTTGATTTCCCTTAGGATTGCCTGGTTTGATTTCCTTGCTATCCTAGAGACTCTCAAGAGTCTTCTCCAGCACCACAGTTCAAAAGCATCAATTCTTCGGCACTCAGCCTTCTTCATGATCCAACTCTCACGTCCATGCATGACTACTAGAAAAACCATAGCTTTGCTCTTCAGGCTAGAAATAAACATAGAGAAAAATCTTCATGGCATTGGAGTCGGTAATGGTTTCTTGGATATGGTACCAAGACAAAAGCCATAGGAAATGAAAGCAAAACTGGGTAAATGAAGTTATATTAAAATTTTAAACATCTGTGCATCAAAGAACAAAATCAACAAAGTGAAAAGGCAGTCTATGGGATGGGATAAAATATTTGCAAATCATATGCATAGTGAAGAGTTTATTTTCAAAATACATAAAGAACTATTACAACTTAAAAACAAAAAATCAAATAACCCAATTTAACAAATGGGCTAGGGTCTTGAGTAAACTTTTATCCAAAAATGATACGCAAATGGGCAATAAGTATATGTAAACATATACGGCACAATTAATCATCAGAAAAATGCAAATTAAAACTGCAATGAGATATCACCTTATATCCATTAGAATAGCTACTATTAAAAAAAATTGAAAATAGCAAGTGTTAGTAAAGATGTAGAGACACTGGCATTCCTGCACTGTTGGCAGAATTCTGAAATGGTGTAGCTGTAATAGAAAAAAATTTGGAGGTTCCTCAAAATATTAAAAAAAGAACTATTGTATGATCCAGAAATCTCAATTCTGGGTATATCCAAAATAAGAGAAATCAGAATATCTAAGAGATGTCTACATTCCCATGCTCACAGCAGCACTATTCACAAGCCAATTTATTCATTCTTAGAAAAGAAAATTAAAAAAATATCCTGTCATTTGAAACAGCATGAATGACCTTGGAGATCATGATACTAAGTGAAATAAGCCAGGAGGAGGTTGATAAAAGGATATAAGCTTCCAGTTATAAGATAGATGAGGGGCTAATGTATAACATGATGACTATAGTTGATGACAGCAAAATGTTTAACTGAAATTTGCTAAGAGGGCTTCCTTGGTATCTTAGACATTAAAGAATGTGCCCGCATTGCAGGAGAACAGGGTTCAATCCCTGGACCAGAAAGATCCCCTGGAGAAATGAATGGTAACTCACTCCAGTATTCTTGCCTGGAGAATGCCATGGACAGAGGAGCCTTGTGAGCTACGGTCTATGGGGTCACAAAGAGTCAGACATGACTGAGAGACTAACACACAAGAGAGTAAAATGTTAAAGTTGTCACCAAAAAAAAAAAAAAAAAAAAAAGATAAATGTGAGGTGATGGATGTCTTGATTATTCATTGGGAGAAATTATTTTACAATATTTATGTATATTAAATCATCACACTGTATACTTTAAATATCTTATAGTTTTGTTAGTTATTCTCCAATAAATCTGAGGGGGAACAGGAGGACATTCTGTTACATCCAACATTAGAAACAAACCTTGAGGACTTTGTGTTAAGTGAAATAAGCCAGTCACAAAAAGACAAACACTGTATGATCCCACTATGAGGTAAATGAAGGAGTCAAATTCACAGAAATAGAAGGCAGAATGGTAGTTACCAGGGCCTGGCGTCAGGGGGAAGGTAGTCGTTGTTCAGTGGGCTTAGGGTTTTAGATTTGCAAGATGAAAAAGTCCTGTAGATCTATTTCATAACAATTTAAATATATTTAACATTACTGAATTGTACATTTCAAATAGTTAAGATAGTGAATTTTACATTGTATTTTTTTTCTGCAATAAAAATATATGTATGTATATATACACATACATATATATATACAATAGCATGAGATTTTTAAAATTAGTGATACAAGAAATGTTTACCATAAAACTAAAAGTAAACTTAAATTGAAGGGAAAAAAATGCAGGATTTGTTTTATAGAAAATGGAATCAGAAGTGGGAAAAAGAGAGGAAGAAATCTCCTCAGACTGTAGATGAGAAGGCCAAAAGAGAATTACAAAATTAACAAAAAGATAACATTATAGAGAATAGTGGAGAGAGATCTATCCTTCAGATAATTGATACTAATTTTAAAAATAAAATCACAGAGAAAAACAGGCCCTAAAATTAAAGTTTTGTGAAGTAACACTTTCCCGTGACAAAGCCAGTGTATGTAAATTTCTAGAAAATAAATGAAAGAGGGTCATAACTTAGAAATAGTTGCAAATTATCCTGAGGATCATAAAATTTTAGAACTCTCTTTAGGAAACCTGAAAAAAAATCGGGGGTTCAAACTTGTGCTTTCTTACATGCACTAGTGCATAGAACAAAAAAACTGTATTTGAAGAACTGTATACCTGTTCAGATTATTTTCCTATATGAAGGTTAAATAAAAACTTTTGCAAATATCCAATTGTTCTGTCAAAGTTTCACTCATGCAGCTCTTCTTTAAAAATATTTCTTGAACATTTCAAACTGCCCTTGAATTTTTCCAAATTTAGAGTTTCATCCTACACAAAATCCAGACCATAATTTAAATTCTGTTGCTCTTGGTAGGAAGAAGAAGCAGAAATCTTAGAGATAAAGTTGTGTCATGTGTTTTACCATAGGCTTTTCTTACATTATCAAGTTCAGGGACACAGTTTATGCAAATATCATCTTCTCTGCTTTAAGCCCTCTGCCTGTAAGTGAGATTGTCCAATCATCAAATAGTCTTGACCCAAAGAATTGGCTTTGCTTACTTGAAAAAGTAGAGCAGAAGTTAAAGCTATGTCTGTGGGCTACAGTGGAGTTTTAGAAAAGGAGATTATGAAACTTATTTCCAAGGAAGGCTTTCAGAGGAGAGGGAGGGCTGTTCTGACACTTTTTCTATTTTCCTTCAAGGTTAGTCATTCCATATCAATTCTCATACACACAAAAGGCATAAAAGGATGGTTTTTTTCCTATACTTTTATGGAAGTGTGAAAAAAATAGGCTGGTATGATTTTAACATAAGAAAGGATTATAAAAGGAGATTTGCAGGCATTTCATAGTCTCACTTTCACTACAGAATACAGGCTTATATTATGGTAAAAGTCCAGAGATCTTTTGTGTCTTACTTAAGACAAATAGATACTGATTTAATCTGTCTCTTCCACTTTCCATGAAAAGAGAGAGACATTATTACTTTTAGTAATGTCATGGGATCTTCAGCATATTTTGGATTATATTTCCAAATATTTTTCCAAATTTTTATTAAGTACAAGGAATCATGCAAAATGAAAGAGTAAGTTATGAAAATCACACAGTAAAGACAATGAAGTGTATTAACTAGAGAAGTCTAAATTATATTAAACAGGTTTATTGAGGTACCATCTGCATACCATGAAAATCCACTTACTTGTACAATTTAATAATTTACGTAAATTTAGATTTGTACATCATCATTACAGTCCAGGTTTAGAAAATTCCCTCAGTCCAGAAAACTCCCTTGTGCTCATTCATAATCATTCCTGGTTTCCACACACAACACCAGGCAACCATTAATTTATTCTCTTATTCAATAGTTTGGACTTTTCTGGGGAAAAAAAAATTTATTCCAAAAATGAATACAGTTTTGTTTAAAAAATATTTTATGAAAGTCTCAGCAGAACTTTATGTTCCTGAATCTGTTGATTAGAATTCCAAATCTAAACTTTTACAAGAAGCAGTCCTGACCATATTCCTAGGAGAAAAAGTTTACCAGCATGCCAAATGTTGTAAAAACCTGGTCTCACATGTTGATTAGAATGGTCTTATTCTCAGCACGAGGCTACAAAGAGTTGAAATATTATTTTTACAATACTCCATTGCTGTTTATCAGACACAAATACCTCTTTTAGGGATCTATTTTCCCTGCCATTGTTACTTTTTCACCCGAATCTGGTTGAACTTCATTATTATTAATATATTCTGTCGGGCTTCCCGGGGGCTAGCAGTAAAGAACCTGACTACGGAGACAATGAAAGACATGAGAGACGCTGCTTCGATCCCTGAATTGGGAAGATCCCCTGGATCTATGTCCACCCACTCCAGTATTCTTGCCTGGAGAATCCCATGGAAGAAGAACCTGGTGGGCTACAGTCCATAGGGTCACACAGAGCCTGACACGGCTGAATAGATTTAGTTCAGTTCAGTTCAGTTCAGTTACTCAGTCTGTCCAACTCTTTACGACCCCATGTATCGCAGCACGACAGACCTCCCTGTCCATCAGCATCTCCTGGAGTTCACTCAAACTCACGTCCATCGAGTCAGTGATGCCATCCAGCCATCTCATCCTCTGTCGTCCCCTTTTCCTCCTGCCCCCAATCCCTCCCAGCATCAGTCTTTTCCAATGAGTTAACTCTTCGCATGAGGTGGCCAAAGTACTGGAGTTTCAGCTTTAGCATCATTCCTTCCAAAGAAATCTCAAGGTTGATCTTTAGAATGGACTGGTTGGATATCCTTGCAGTCCAAGGGACTCTCAAGAGTCTTGTCCAACACCACAGTTCAAAAGCATCAATTCTTCTGTGCTCAGCTTTCTTATAGTCCAACTCTCGCATCCATACATGACCATTGGAAAAAGCATAGCCTTTACTAAATGGACCTCGGTTGGCAAAGGAATGTCTGCTTTTCAATATGCTATCTAGGTTGGTCATAATTTTTCTTCCAAGAAGTAAACCTCTTTTAATTTCATGGCTGCAGTCACCATCTGCAATGATTTTGGAGCCCAAAAAGATAAAGTCTGACACTGTTTCCACTGTTTCCTCATCTATTTCCCATGGGACCTGTTGTCATGATCTTCATTTTCTGAATGTTGAGCCAACTTTTTCACTCTCCTCTTTCACTTTCATCAAGAGGCTTTTTAGTTCCTCTTCATTTTCTGCCATAAGGGCGGTGTCATCTGCATATCTGAGGTGATTGATATTTCTCCCGGCACTCTTGATTCCAGCTTGTGCTTCTTCCAACTCAGTGTTTCTCATGCTGTACTCTGCATATAAGGTAAATAAGCAGGGTGACAATATACAGCCTTGACATACTTTTCCTATTTGGAACCAGTCTGTTGTTCCATGTCCAGTTCTAACTGTTGCTTCCTGACCTGCATATCGGTTTTTCAAGAGGCAGGTCAGGTGGTCTGGTATTCCCATCTCTTTCAGAATTTTCCACAGTTTATTGTAATCCACACAGTCAAAGGCTTTGGGATAGTCAATAAAGCAGAAATAGATGTTTTTCTGGTACTTTCTTGCTTTTTCCATGATCCAGCAGATGTTGGCAATTTGATCTCTGGTTCCTGTTTCTTTTCTATAACCAGCTTGAACATCTGGAATTCACAGCTCACGTATTGCTGAAGCCTGGCTTGGAGAATAGTGAGCACTACTTTACTAGCGTGTAAAGTAAAGATGTAAAGATGAGTGCAATTGTGAGGTAGTTTGAGCATTCATTGGCATTGTCTTTCTTTGGGATTGAGATGAGACCTGACCTTTTCCAGTCCTGTGACCACTGCTGAGTTTTCCAAATTTGCTGGCATATTGAGTGTAGCACTTTCACAGCATCATCTTTCAGGATTTGAAATAGCTCAACTGGAATTCCATCACCTCCTCTAGCTTTGTTCTTAGTGATGCTTTCTAAGGCCCACTTGACTTCACATTCCAGGATGTATGGCTTTAGGTGAGTGATCACAGCATCATGATTATCTTGGTTGTGAAGATCTTTTTTGTACAGGAGACAGGGATCAAGACCATCTCCATGGAAAAGAAATGCAAAAAAGCAAAACGGCTGTCTGGGGAGGCCTAACAAATAGCTGTGAAAAGAAGAGAAGCGAAAAGCAAAGGAGAAAAGGAAAGATATAAGCATCTCAATGTAGAGTTCCAAAGAAAAGCAAGAAGAGATAAGAAAGCCTTCCTCAGCAATCAGTGCAAAGAAATAGAGGAAAACAACAGAATGGGAAAGACTAGAGATCTCTTCAAGAATATTAGAGATACCAAGGGAACATTTCATGCAAAGATTGGCTCAATAAAGGACAGAAATGGTATGGACCTAACAGAAGCAGAAGACATTAAGAGGTGGCAAGAAGGAATTTAGGACACCCGCAATTCTGTTTTATCTATAATCTCAAGGTTTCACTATATGAAAAATTCTTGGTTGAATCACCCTAAGGAAATAGGTCTGTCTTGATTTTTAAGTGAATGTATTCCCTAGATTTCACATGCTCATCTTCATGGATGAACAGCCGTAAGAGAATATGTGTGTGTGTATGTGAACGTGTGCACACGTTAGTCATTCATCATGTCCTACTCTTTGCAACCCCATGGACTGTAGGCCACCAGGCTCCTCTCTTCATGGAATACTCCAAGCAACTGGAGTGGGTTGCCATTTCTTTCTCCATGCAAGAGAATAGATCTCTTTTTCTTATAGATACACATCCTAAATGTCAAATTCCCACCTTCATCCTTAGACGGCAATTTATGGCCCAGGCTAGTGAAAGCACACACTAGTTATAATCTTGACACATCACCATCAACACCTTAATTTCTTTGGTAGATATTTCAGTGAACTATAAATATGAAAAATCTTCATCCTTTCAATACTATTTTTTAATTGTTCAATGTCTAATCTGCATTAATTCTTTCAGAACTTTCTGGGAACTAGTGGCAACTCTCATTAAGGTTCCAGATTTGTCTCCTGACCTGTCATCCCTCACTGCTGTGCAGTTAAAGTTGTATGTTTTAAGTTACACCCAAGGTATGCCAAGGAAGTTTATTGACACTTTCTTAAAATGAGGATAGACAATAATCTGTATCCTATCTTTGGTGAACTCCACTTATATTCAGTTTCAACAAACAAGTCGGTAGAAGAGAATTTGCAGTCATTAAAAAGCCACCTACAAGAGACCTGATGAGTCAAATAAGACAGAAATCATGACATTTTGCACAGATGAGTAACTGTACCCTAAAAAATGTCAATATCTTTCTGTTTTGTCAGAAGACAGAAATATACAAGTTGTTATGCAAGAGAACTCAGTTACCTGGGAGTGCACTGACGTAATGACATGGTTATAAAGGGATCTATGTAGACCATTTTCAATTTAGCTAAGTTTCAAGTCATCAATTCCTGAACTCTCATGGAAAAAAAAAAAGATACTAACTGGTAAATCAAAATTGCTGTTAACATCTGGTACTGGCACAATTAGTAGTTTGAGGCCACTGAGACTTCAAATGAATTAAATTTGAAATATGCTTCTCTTTGATAACTAGATGTAAAAAAAAAGGTTGAGGCTGAAAGTGATTGATAATAGTTTTGTGTTTTTTTTTTCTTGCTTTTAACTATATCAGTATATAATGATTTTCCTTAATTTCTATAACATGTAATTCTTCCTTTAGAGAAAAGTCATGGTAGGAAAGATAATATAACCTAAGGACAAATTCTGGGCTTTAGAATCATATGTAAATCTGATTTCCAGCTCTGAGCTAACTATGCATTTGAACTTTCACATAAAAATAAACACCTAATAGTTATTACCTAAATATTTATGTTATGCCATGAGAAGTGTAATCATTGGTCTTAATCTTCAAAGCAATTTTATAATGTAGGTGGCCCAGCTTCATTTCCCCATTTGAAACCTGAAAACAATTTATAAATAAAACTAGAGGTGTACTTGGACCTAAGTCTACATGACTCCTATATATATATATAGGAATATATATATATATATACGCATATATAGATGCATATATACATACACATACATATAGTATAGGTTCATGCAATGGAATATTATACAGTAATACTAATGAAAGATCTGTGTGTGTGTGTATATATATATATTCATATATATTTTATTCTTAGGTGTACATTCAACAGAAATATATACTAATATTCATCAAAATTTATGTGCAAAAATGTCTGTAGCCTTACAAATGATATCCAAAGCTTAACACAACTGAAAGATCTCTGTGTGTGTGTGTATATATATATATGTGTATGTATATGAATAAAATTTTCAATCAAGGAGTTTACATATGCTCAACTTTGATAATGTAAAAAAATGTATTTTTTTCTATGTGAGTTTTAGTTTTTATGTTACTAGGTCCTAAATTTCCCACTTTATCTTGTGGCAAGATATTTAACCTGTCTAAATATCATTTCACATTTGAACAAAAAAAGAGAATAACCTTTTGAGTATGAGAATTAAATACTGTGACACACTGATTCATGCATATTTGGCCCAGTGAAAGCAGAATAGCCTTATGAGAGTAGCTTACCATTTAGATTTTCTACATGTTTTTTAATACCACATTAGTTATTTTGACCATGCTGTCTTGCTATTAATTCTAATCCATCAAAAACTCATACTTTATATACCCAGAAAATATTTTCATTTTAAGAAAAAATAAGTAAAAATATGTATAAGAAATATCTGAGGTTTGTCATATGTAGTAAACACACCATTTGAGATCTAGAGAGTCAATTTCAAATAGCGTTACATTATAGCTATGGGCTTAGAGTGGTAAACAAAACACAGTCCTTGCTTTCACTAAGCTCAGAGTCTACTACTCATGTAGTAAGTTTATCACTAATTACCAAGTTACATCTTTCATCTCTTTTAATTTGCTGCAGATTAATGCTCAGTTCTAGAACTATCATTGAGCTAATTGGAACTGGATTAAACCTCTTGTGACTTAAAAAAATGATACATATTTTAAAGGGATAGAGAATAGAAATAAACATAGTAAGCTTAGGAACTTGAGAACTATAGCTCAATAAATATTTTTTGAGCAACTAATTCAGAATTCTGATTGATTATACAAAAGTATACTAAAACATGATCACTCCTATAAGAAATTTAAGAATAATTCAGAATTAAAGAGCTGCACTGTGAGTATAAGTGCAATTCATATTCATGTCAAATGGAAGATTTTGTGTTTTTTTCTATGATGGACAGTATGATGACTTTAAATTTGAATCACAAAGCTACTGGTCTAATGATTTAATGGTATCTTAAGCAATAAAACAAATCATAAATTTTTCAAAGTTTTCAGAAGGCACATTTTAATTTTAAATACATAAAACCATATTGCTCGGTCTTTTCCTATAAAATAAAAAAGTAGTTATTGATAGAAAAGCTTTTAAATTGTTTTAGTCAAACTCAAGTAAAAGCATGTAGAAAAAATAAAACATGAACTAAAAAAAGTTATACTAGAATATTGAACTCTCCTTGATATTCACAGAAATCAACACAATGTCCATTAGTGCAGAATAAAAAACATAAAACAATTCAGTGTAAAAAAAGCACCCTGCATTAATGGAACATTAAAGTTATGATTTAAACCCACAAAATTCAGGAAATTCAGAATTAGAACTCCCAAGGTAACCTTAACTGTGACCTCTTGTGCATGTACACTGTTTAAAAAATTGAGAATTTTGCCTTCCTGATCATATATCACTGTGAATAACAATTTTGAAGGAGGAATAAAAGGTACTTTTCCTTTGAACTACTGTATATGTTTAAAGATTTAGAAAATCAAATGATCAATCTTATGCTACCATCTGAGCTAATTATGGAATAAGAAGGAATTTTTAAAATATACTATTGAAAGCTGTATAAACTACAACATAATGCACAACCACTTGAAACATGATTTGAGTTTTCTTTTACATATATCCATAAGTGCCTACTATATAAAAATATTCATATTGCAGAAAGACAGAGGGGACTGTTATTAAAATTGAATAGCATGTAAAGAAAAAGGGTCAGGGAAATAATTGAGCTGAGTCAAAAGTAACATTCTTCATGAGGTTTCCCAAGTGTACAAGTGGTAAAGACACCATCTGCCAATACAGGGGACATAAGTGATTCAGGTACGATCCCTGAGTCAGGAAGATCCCCTGGAGGAGGGCATGGCAACCCACTCCAGTATTTTTGCCTGGAGAATCACATGGACAAAGGAGACTGATAGGCTATAGTCCTTAGGGGTCACAAAGAGCTGGTCATGGCTGGAATAACTTAGCACACATGCACATAAGTGTCTACTATATAAAAACCTATTCACATTTCAGAAAGACAAAGAACGCTATTAAAATTGAATAACATGTAAGGAAGAGGGTCAGGGAGATAACTGAGCAGAGTCAAAAGTAACATCCTTCATATTTTTAAATTTATGCTTTCCTGGGAAGATATTTTTATCTCTTCAGCTATGGCTTCTTCAGTTTTCAAATGAAAGGATTAAATGACATCATAGTTTCTTCTAACTTCAAAACTATATGATTCAATGAATTCATATAAATTAACATTCTAAAGTAGAATCATACATTTGACACTATGTTAATTCTTAAGTGACTTGTGTTAGGGGCTTCCCTGGTGGCTCGGTGGTAAGAATGTGCCTGCCAGTGCAGGAGATGTGGGTTCGGTCCCTGGCATGTAAGAATTAAAGATTTTAAAATTTAAAAAATAAAAAACTAAAAATTAAAAAAAAAAAAGAAAGAAAACTGAAAAAAAAAAAAAAGATCCCCTGGAGAAGGAAATGGGAACCCCTCTAGTATTTGGGCCTGGGAAATCCCACGGACAGAGGAATCTGGCAGGCTACAGTCCATGAGGTCACAGAAGAGTCAGTCACGACTTAGCAACTAAACAACAATTTGTATCAGGGCTTAGTGAAATATGCCAAGAAAGACAATGAAGTTGACAAATCACTGGGTCTCTCTTAGATATGATCAGCCTATGTCATTGATCCTGCCCTTTCTTTTGGATCTTTTAGTGAAAGAAAAAAAAAGAGAAAAGTTAACTCACTCATCCATCCAAATGTTAATCCAGTATTTGTGACTGGAGTTATTAGTATATATCTTCTAGTAAATTGAAAAACATCATCAAGCCTTTTGAGATATGTTTCTCAATATTATGAATATGAGATCAAGAATGACTATAAAGGTCGTAGTGTAAGAAGGCCATATCAGTGTCACTGAGGTATAGAGCTCTTCCAAGCAAAGTCACCATGGACCATTTTTTTTTTTAAATAAGGATATATATTTATTGAAAAGATAACCCAAAGAAAGCATATATATTTACAGATATATAAACGTTGGCATAATAGATACTATCATGGCTCCATTTCTCTTCCAGCAGCCAGCACTTTCATCTCTGTCAGACTGCTCTACCCAGGCTGCCAAAACCTGGTTTGTCTACATGCACAGAGAATATGCATATCCCAGAAGTATCTTGGAATTTACAGACATTGTGGTGGCTATTAACCAATGTCTGTAAATATCAATGATCCCTCGTTTCCTATGCTGTCACATTCGCTGTCTTCACAGCTTCCCTGCAAAGCTGAGGCAATGTTATCTACCTTTCAAAGGATTTATCTGAAATCACAGCTTGTTCTAATACACTTCTGAATTGATTTGGGGAATCCCGGAATAAAAAGAAGGCCAGTCTTCCATAATGTGTTTATTTCAAAATTGCCTTGGAAGAGGGCTTCCTAGATGTACTAGTGGTAAAGAACCTGCCTGCAAATATATGAGATGTAAGAGATGTGGGTTCCATCCCTGGGCTGGGAAGATCCCTTGCAGCAGGCATACCAACCCATTCAAGTATTCTTGACTGGAGAGTCCCACAGACAGAGGACCCTTGTGGGCTATAGTCCATAGGATCACACATAATCTTACATGACTGAAGTGACTTAGCATGTATGAACACATGCCTTGGGAGAATATCAAGAAGGCAATCAAAAGAACTTTCAGGTGTTCAAGCTGAATTTAGGAAAGGTAGAAGCACCAGAGATCAAACTGCAGACATCCATTGGGTTATAGAAAAAACAAGAGAATTCCAAAAAAATATCTACTTCTGCGTCACTCCCTATGCTAAAGCATTTGACTGTGTGGATCACAACAAAGTGCGGAAAATTCAAGAGACAGGAATATGAGGCCACCTTACCTGCGTCCTGAGAAAGCTTTATGCAGGTCAAGAAGTAACAGTCAGAACTAGACATGGAACAATGGACTGGTTCTAAATTGTAAAAGGAATATGTCAAAGCTGTATATTGTCACCCTGCTTATTTAACTTATATGCAGAGTACATCATGCAAAATGCTGGGCTAGATGAAGCACAAGCTGGAATCAAGATTGACAGGAGAAATATCAATAACCTCAGATATGCAGATGACACCACCCTTATGGGATAAAACGAAGAGGAACTAAAGAGCCTCTTGATGAAAGTGAAAGAAGAGAGAGAAAAATGTGGCTTACAACTCAACATTCAAAAAACTAAGATCATGCTATCTGGTGCCACCACTCAATAGTAAATAGATGGGGGAACAATGGAAACAGTGACAGACTTTATTTTCTTGGGCTCCAAAATCACTGCAAATGGTGACTGCAGCCATGAAATTTAAAAACCCTTGATCCTTGGAAGAAAAGCTATGACTAAACTAGACAGCATATTAAAAAGCAGAGATATCACTTTGTCAACAAAGGTCTGCATAATCAAAGCTATGGTTTTTCCAGTAGTCATGTATGGATGTGAGAGCTGAAGGCTGAATGCTGAAGAATTGATGTTTTTGAACTGTGGTATTGGAGAAGAGTCTTTAGAGTCTTTTAGACAGCAAAGAGATGAAACCAATCAATCCTAAAGGAAATGAATCATGAATATTAATTGGAAAGACTGATGCTGAAACTGAAGCTCCAGTACTTTGGCCATGTGATGGGAAGTGCCAGCTTATTAGAAAAGACTCTGATGCTGGGAAACATTGAAGGCACAAGTAGGAGGGGGCGGCAGAGGATGAGATGGTTGGATGCCATCACCGACTCAATGCACATAAGTTTGTGCAGCTCTGGGAGATGGTGACGGACAGGGAAGCCTGGCTAGCTACAGTCCATGGGGTTGAAAAGAGTTGGACATGATTGAGCAACTGAAAAACAATAAAAAAAAAAAAGTCTAAGAGAAGTGGACATGTGAGAAAAGTCCTGTTTCGTATACAAGTGGGGAAATTCTTGCCGGGCCACCAACTGAAGTGTGAGTGGCATTCTGCTGACCTTGTTGTATCATGTGCACTGTAACACCTGCACCTGCAGGCCACCAGCCTGGACCAGCCTGAAGGCACGCTTGAGCTGATATTGATACACCCTCACCTCCAGGAGTTGTCAGAGTATGTGGATCTCATGTTCTCTCCATTCATTTTCATATAATACAAGTTAGTGTGATGCCCCACTAAACAATAGACTTGTAAAAGCAAGCCACATAAACAAACCTCCCCCCCAAAAAATGCATGACTTTTAGGTCTATTTAGATCAAAGGAAGCAATTGTACTTTGTTTTTAATTGCATGTGTTTGAACCCTTTGTTGAGTAAAAATGCAATTAGTTCTAAATATAGAATAACACAGACCAACATAAGGATTCTGTCTCAGGGCAACTCAAGTCTAATAACCATCTGTGGAGTTGGAACTTTGTACCCAGCAATTCTTTAACCCAAGAGCAGAATGCAGTCTTCAAGAAACCAAAATGCCTTTGGATTTTCTGTTGTCGCTAAAGAATCATTGGGATCACTTGTGGAAACCTAGAAAGAGAGATTTGTATGGTCCATTTACATGAAGAGAAAAGTGACAATAATGAATCTACTGTAGAAAAAATAATATTAAAGTGTTGGCTTAATATCATTTAGTAAAAACTGACCTGTTGGTGTTATAAGTTTAATTGCTGGATATTTTTGCCCAGCTTTCTTATATGTAGTTGGATAAATTAGGAGAATAACAACAAAGCTTAAGACAGTCTTTTCTTGAAAAACAAAGTGAATTCTAAAGAAACTAAAATGTCCTGTAAATCGAAAACATATCTCAACTGTTTTTACATTTGCATATTATATTTTAAATATTGTCAATAGGGACATGCATATTTTATGACTGAAATACTAATGAACAAATTATGCTGTAATCTGCCCTTCAATGGAACTTTATATCATGCTTATATAAGTCACAAAATTTTTCACATTTTTGTTAAATATAATAATGTGCTACCAAGCTAATGCACTATAATTTCCTTAAGTTCTTCATTATTAGCCACTTTAGCTATTAGAGAACAGGCCTGAGGGAATAACCATGTGCATATTTCTGTTTTTTCTCTTCCTGACAAATTTCCAACATGAAATATTTATGACAATACACAAAGTGACATTGTAACTAGTTGAAGGTGAGGAAAGGAGTGTTTAAAAATTAGACCGCAGTCTTAACGGAAGTGACTGTCAATGATAAATTGTCTCCTGAAGTACTAGGACAGACATTCTGTCTCCTAATGGTATGTAGACATTTAGAAGTAAGCTTCCGTAGACATGCATTATCTCTTCAGTATTCTAAACTAGTTGTGGCTGAAAGCCTAATAGTGATTTCAGCACCTATTCAATATCATAGATACTTTTAAGTACCTATCAAACTGATTTTATCACCTTAAACTTTAGATTAAAATATTAGGCAGCAAATTCTGGTACATTCATACTGAAACAAAAATATAGATGTTATATACATTTTAGCAGGGCAAGCATTAATATTTTTAAGAGTGAGCACTCTGCCTTGTATAGGTAAAAGAGTTTGGTGGGTTTTGTTCCATTATGCAAAATAGTAGTTTTTACTCTGAAATATCACAGCAATTGAGGCTAATATCATTTTAATAAACACCCTTTCACCAGTTTGAATGCTTTGTGGTGCTTTCATTCTCTTTCCTAACATAAGCACACTTCTTTATGGAGGAACAATCCTGTTATTAATTTTTCTCTTCACAATTACCCCTCAGCCTTTGTGGTCTGGTTGTTGGCCCTACCATTTGACTACTGAAACCTCCCTGACAATAAGCAGCGATAACCTCTGTGTGATGAAATCTAATGAACACTTTTCTGTCTCTATTTTATTTGACCTCCCTGCCACATCTGTTATTTTTGATTACTTACTCCAGAAGATTTTATTTTCTCCTTGTTGTCCTATAACTTTGCTATCTGAACTTTTTTTTAAATCCAATCCCCCTCCCAAAGTAATGTTGTACCCAATTCCCTCTTATTCTACTCTCTGCCTACTAAAAACAGTCATTCTCATGTTTTAAAAAGTATCTCCTCTATACTGATTCTATGATTTAGATTTCCTGTCCAATCCTATGTAGACAGTAGTAGATCTACTGTAAAGTAAATTTTCTGTCTACATGAGTAGCTTAAGTCTATTTAAAACTGGACCTAGTGCCTTGATGACTATTCTTATTTCAATACTTGTTCTAATGAAGAACCATCATCAAGTTAATCACCCAGGATTATGTCTTCCTTATCATCACTACAGCCATCCCTCTTCTTTCATCCTATACATCCAATTTGTCATTGTACACTATCTAAAAATCTTTATAATCTAGTTTTTTCACTTAATGCTCTCTGATATTTCTCCATGACCTCCTCTCCCAAACTATTAAAATATCTCCTTAACTCACATCCTGATAGTCATCCTCTAATCCTATCTCTGTCCAAGCTTCCTCCCCAGGCTCACCAAAGACATTTTTCTAAAAGGCACATTAGATAGAATCACTTCCCCGTTTGATCCACTGGATTTGAATAACCTGCAGAAAAGAATCCATACTCGTATAGCTTTGATTTCTATTTTCACCTACCCATTCATACATCCATTCATTAGACTGAGTTCCAAGGGTAAAGAGAATAATGAGTTCCCAGAGCTTATAGTCAAAAATGGAAGTCTTAAGTTTAGTTAGCAGTGATGTGTGGAATGAATGTATATCATAAAAATGGAAGCAAAGTTCTAATGTAGGCTTATAAACAGAGGACCCAGCAAAGTTTCTGCTGAACAAAGACTTTATAATTAATCATAATTTGAAACTTATATATGAGTTGTCCAATTGACGGTGAGGAGAGTGTTGAGTGGAATGATTATCCCAAATAGAAGGAAGAGAATTATTCAGACTTTGAGACAAAAGAAAACATAGCTTTAAAAGAACCTGATGGGAAGTGGAGCCTAGGGATTTTACCTTCTTAAAAAGAATAAGAGAAAGTACAGATAGAACTTAGGACAATTAGTGGGACAGGATGGAATTAGTGGGGTTACAGGACCCCACTGTAACTCTAAAGAGGTAACATGACCACATTTGCATTAAAAATAAGCAAACAAACAAGCAACCAACAAAACATAAACCTTCTGGTTACAGAGTATAACTGCAAGAATCTTCATGATCGAGCTCCTGCCTACAGCCCCTACCTCAACTCCTCCCACTCATCCTCATGTCTCTCCTCCTCCAACTCCAAATATCCCCCATCAAAGTTAACATGGCCTTTTCCTGGCATTTATTCTTTTGTGTTTCTTCATCTATGCAAATTATTTTTCTAGTTCCTAGAATGTGCTTTTCCATTACTCAAATCATCAAAATATTCCTTATTATGCAGAGACAGCTGTAAAAGTTTCTCTTCTGTAAAATCATCATTGACTGTACTTTCATGCACTAAATACAGAACTCTATTTGAAGGCATTCATACTTACTTCTTTATTTCTTGGAATGAGGGCCTTCCCAGGTGGCTCAATGGTAAAGAATCTACCTGCTGAGCAGGAGATTCAGGTTCAGACCCTGGGTTAGGAAAATCCCCTGGAGAAGGAAATGGCAACTCACTCCAGTATTTCTTCTGAGAAATCCCATGGACAGAGGAGCCTGGAAGACTACTGTCCATGGGGTGGCAAAGAGCTGGACATGATTTCAGTTCAGCTCAGTTCAGTCATTCAGTTGTGTCCAATTCTTTGTGACCCCATGAATTGCAGCACGCCAGGCCTCCTTGTCCATCACCAACTCCCGGAGTTCACCCAAACTCATGTCCATCGAGTTGGCGATGTCATCCAGCCATCTCATCCTCTGTCATCCCCTTCTCCTGCCCCCAATCCCTCCCAGCATCAGAGTCTTTTCCAATGAGTCAACTCTTCTCATGAGGTGGCCAAAGTAGTAGAGTTTCAGCTTAAGCATCAGTCCTTCCGAAGAATACCCAGGACTGATCTCCTTTAGAATGGACTGGTTAGTGACTGAAAAATGACCTAGAAAGACAATGTATTGTTAATGTTCAACCACTGCAGCTAGAACAATACCTGGCATTTGATGAAAAGAAAGAAAGAAAGGAGAGTAGGAGGTAGGGAGGGAGAGAGGGAGTTACTTGACCAATGTGTGGTATGTTCCTACTATTTCCATTATCAGGGTAAAATGCTGTAGTGGTAAAAAGGACTTCCCATGAAACTAAGTAATCTTACAGAATCCTTGACAGATGGTTATACAGACTTTGTTTGAACATTCACTGACTTGTGGCTCATTCTTTCTAAACTTAACCATTGTTTAAAATGTTGAATTTTTAGACCTGACATTTACCTGATTATTTCTATCCATTTTAACTAGTTCTTCTCCCTGAGGATTTATGAAATAAGTGAAAGAGTGTGTCTCTGGGTACTTTATGTTATTCAATATGTTTCTCTTTACACTTGCTATTTAATAATGCCCAGCATAAAATATAAGAATAGTAAGAAATAGAATTAAGGATAAGAATAATATGAAAGCCATATTTGAAGCTAGTGTGCAAATTATTTCACTTACTACCTGATCACATTGCAATCCTCTTCCTGTGCTCTTGTTTCTTGAAGATTTGGGCCCTTAGTTTGCTGATATTCTTTCCAATATTTCTGTCCTGAACCATGATATTTTAATATCCCCACTGATGCTCTTTCTAATATCCTGGAATTGATATTCTCTACTCCAATTAATTATAACATAAATTTATCTTTCATATCCACATTATCCATGGTCACAGCTGGGCCTTTGTTACCAACTTTGTTACCACAACTACCTGTTCCTCATATTTCTCTAAAAAATCTTACCTCAGTAATTTTTGGACTCCAGAAGGATACATAATTCATTGAGTTGTAGAGCCTTTTTATCAAGAGATCTTGGAGATCTTGCTTGCTATCTTTCTTCTGCCATGTGAGCACTCAATAAAAAAATCTATCACCTGAAAGCCAAGAAGAGAAATATCCCAGAACCTTATCATACTGACACCTTGATCTTAGCTTTCCAGCCTTCAGCAATATGAGGAAATAAATTTCCATTGTTTAAGCCACCCAATTGAGGCCTCCCTAGTAGTTCAGCTGGTAAAGACTCCACCTGCAATGCAGGAGACCCTGGTTCACTTCCTGGGTGGGGAAGATCCTCTGCAGAAGGGATAGGCTACCTGCTCCAGTATTCTGGCCTGGAGAATTCCATGAAAAGAAGAGCCTGGTGGGGTCATGAAGAGTTGGACACAACTGAGTGACTTTCACAAGTCACCCAGTTATGGCATTTTGTTATGGTAGCCAGAGCTGACTAGGGCAGTACTGTTCTTCACAGAGGATGAGGAGAGGACAAAAAATTGTATTCTGTTGTATAATAATGGATAATTTTTATTTTTTTCATCATGCCACTATTTTAGTCAAACTTCTTAAAAACTTACTTTTATATTTTCATGCCTCTTTATTTATCTCTTTCTGTCCTGGCCTAGTTCCCTAAAGATTTTCTCCATTTTGTCTGGAAACTCTACTTCCTTTCTCAAAAACTAGAGCATATGGTTGTTTATTTTAAGAACTTACTATTTCTTATCTATTCGTGTGATCATTCTGCCTTTATTGCTCACAACGTTTTTGACAATATCAGACAGGAAAACAAAGATAGTGCTGATTGAAGGTCACTTTATTGCTTTCATCAGAATCTATACTTCCCGGATCTCAAATTGAACAATATTTCTCTAGATCCCTTCTGAAAATAGCACTTATAAATTGCCACTCCAAATTATCTTTATTTCACATCCATTTGTCAAAAAATTCATATTGGAGAAGAATTCTTACAAGTACCTTTATGCACTGGCTTATTATCTGATTCATTCTACAAATACTTTAATATTTGTAGATATCTATATCTAAATACTGAAATTGTATTGTTATCGCTTTCTCTATTAAAATGTGATATTTATCTACAAGTAAGAATCAGTAAGTCACCAATATTTCTTTTAGTTTTGTGTAATTAGGCAGCAATATTCATGGATTTTCTCCTTGTTCTGTCTTCATGTTTTCTATAGCTAAAAATTAAGATTCCATATAAAGAAATATAGGATATTACACTAAGAAAGCAGACATTTATTTCTTACATTGCTATTCACCAAGATGTTAACATTTTATTTTTAATTATTGCATTAAATAGTTTCATTCAGTGCTTAAAGATTAATGACCTTTTATCCTATCACTTAACGTTTTTAAAATATGCTTGGGTACTATATATTAATAATTTGAAAATTATAAATATTTTAGAATATGCACCTTTAATTCTCTCCTTTTACCTTTTGAATGAATTCAACACACTTTAAATAATGTTATTTGATGATTCAATATATTTTATTCACTGATCAAATTTTATTGACCAACATCATACCAAGTATTGTTTTTTCCTTGTTCCCAAATGAATTAGAATACAGTAATAAAGAAATGTGAGTAGACAAGCATTTAAAACAGTGAAATAAAGATGATAATGGTAACCCTGTATGTGAGACAGCAAAAGAGACACAGATGTACAGACCAGTCTTTTGGGCTCTGTGGGAGAGGGCAAGGGTGGGATGATTTGGGAGAATGGCATTAAAACATGTATAATATCATATATGAAATGAATCACCAGTCCAGGTTCGATGCATGATATTGGATGCTTGGGGCTGGTGCACTGAGACGACCCAGAGGGATGGTATGAGGAGGGAGGAGAGAGAGGGGTTCAGGATGGGGAACACATATATACTTGTGGTGGATTCATGTTGATGTATGGCAAAACCAATACAATATTGTAAAGTAATTAACCTCCAATTAAAATAAATAAATTTATATTAAAAAATAAAACAGTGAAATATTATGTTAAAGCAATATAGAATAAATAAGTTTAACAAGAAAAAACAGAGTTTTAAAATGCACTGCCAATACTGAAGTATGTCTATTTCAGAGAATGTGGATTGGATAGGAAATGATGAGAGGTAGTTGGAGATTTAAAGAGATTTTTTAAATGTATTATTTCATAATCATTTATAATGTTATACTAAGTCATATAATGTTATATTTTAGATAGTAGATAATTACTGAATGTTTTATAAAGGGGGCATGGCACAATCATATACACATGAGAATTATTATGACTATAATTTGAAGAATACATTATAGACACACCAGCCTGGATTAAAAGTCAACTGTAGTGAAAATGAAATTGTAATCAAGAAAAAGTCAGACTTAAAGGTGAAGTATGGTGGTGTGAGTGCAGGTGGAGAGAAGTAGATAGATATAAGGAATATTAAAATTCAATAATAATTTAACAATATGTTTAATTAATTTCTACTTTATATAAAATAAAGCTTCCTTGATGGCTCAGTGATACAGAATCTGTCTGCAATGCAGGAGACTCAGGTTTGATCACTGGGTCAGGAAGATCCCCTGAAGAAGGAAATGGCAGCCCACTCCAGGTATTCTTGCCTGGGGAAATCCCAGGGACAGAGGAGCCTGACAGGCTTTAGACTGTGTGGTCGCAAAACAGTCAGAAATAACTTCACTATTAAACAATGACTATATAAAATATGATGTATCTATATCATATTTCAGTTTGTAACTAAGATTCAGTTACATTTATCATTGCAGCTTCCATTAATAGAACAACACCTAATACTAAAACTTTGGTACTAACCAAATTATCTAATGAGAGAGCTCAAATTAAAATTCCAGTGGTGATAGAGTAACTAGTACTAGCCTTGCTCAAAATGAAAGGACTGTATTTTTAGATACTGGACAAAAGGAGTTCTGTCCTTGGGAGAAGAGAAATATTCAAGTTAAAGTCCATCTGTCCTCCATTTTTCTGTGTGAGGGTGCTTTCTAGAATAGGGCACAGGGAAGAAGAGGTGAAGCAGAGCACAGTGCTCTTGCTGACATGGATAAGCAGAGGTTGAAAAGGTAGAAAATTTCAGGGCAGAACCCTGAACAGGAAAGAAATGGAGAAAACTACACTGAGGAGAGTACTGGCTATCTACATGGGGATTTCCATGAGTCTTTGCCTAAGGCTGATCTGTAGTTTTATGTGGCAAACCCTCTTGAGGCTAACAGAGAGGGACTGCTACTGGAGCGGCAAGCTAGATAAAGATAGTAAGGGTACAAAAAGTACTGGGAGAAGTTGGAATCCTGGCTGAGGGTTAACTAATTTGCACCAGAGTAATCTATGCCTTAGAAATAAAGTCCGTATACTACATAAAGGCCAGATCTTAAGAATAAGGTCAAAACAGAAATAGCTTTTTTTCCAAACCAATTATAAAATCAAGCCTGGACAAACAAAATAATTTACCAGCTACTTGCTCTTTGCCTGAGCAAAAAATAACACCCCCTAAAGGGATATCACATTATTCAGATAACTTCTAACATGTTTTCAAAAATGTCTGACATAACAGTTGAAAAAATAATTTTTCATATGAAGGTGTAGGAAAACATAATCAATTAAAAAAAAACAGACTGTGTGGTGCTAGAATTAGCAGACAAAGACTAAAAAGCCAGTGAATATGTTCAAATATATGAACAAAATGACTTACATAATGACTGATAAGAAAGGTGCTCTCAGGAGAGCAATTGAATCAATATTAATGGATCAATTGAAAACTTCATAGTTGAAGATGACAGTGTAGAATATGAAAATTTTAATGGATGAAACTAACAGCAAATTGGAGACTAGAAGAAAAATATACATTTAGATTAATAGAAATGATCAAATCTGAAGCATAATCAAGAAATAAAAGTTTTTGAAAGCAATGAACAATGTCTCACTTTGGACAATATCAAGCATTACTACAGAAGTGTGTGTATGTGTGCTCAATTGCTTCAGTCGTGTCCTTCTCTGCGATCCTATGGACCATAGACCTCCAGGCTCCTTTATTCATGGAATTCTCAAGGTATGAATATTGGAGTGCGTTGACATGCCCTCATCCAGAGGATCTTCCTGACCCAGGGGTTGAGCCCATGTCTCTTATGTCTCCTGCTTTGGCAGGTGGGTTCTTTACCACTATCACTGCCTTGGAAACCCAAGCAATGAATAAGCAATACTAAACACAAGGAAACAGCAGTTTTAATGATAGCTTCATTTTCATCAGAAACAAGGCAGAAAACAATAGGATACATCTTTAAAGTGAAAAGGGAGGTAAGGAGAGTCAATTTAGAATTCTGAATCACACAACTTAAATGAATTGTATTTCAAATGAGTGAAAGAAAGCTCAGAGAATATTTTCCCTACTGATACACAGAAGAAATGCAAAAAAATAAAAAAATAAAAAAATAAATCCAAACAAGGAAGAGAAAGGAAAAAAAAAAAAAGAAGCAAAAGAAAATCAATGAAACAGTAAGTTTATTTGTTGAAATGATTAATAAAATGTATAAATCTGTAGATACATTCATCAAAGACAAAAGAAAATAGCATGAATTAGTAATAACAGGAGTGAAAGAGGAAACATCTTCACAAATAACAGTGATACAAGAACTAACATGGGGATATTATGAAAATGTTAATGCCAATAAATTAGAAACAGAAAAACTGGTTACTTTCCTTGACTACACAAATTATTAACATTGACTCCAAAAGAAAGAGTAAATCTAAATAGCCCTGTATTTATCCATAAAATAAATTTATAATAAAATTATTTCCTTCTACTAGAAAAAAAAAGGTGTGAGGTTTACTACAGATGTTTTTGTTCATGAATTTTTTTTTCAAAATTATAAGAAGAAATACTACAAGTCCTATACAAATATTTTGAGATAATGGAGGAAGAAGAAATACTTCCAAATTGATTTTAGGACAGCATTACTCTGATACAAAAACCAAATAAAGAACATTAAAGGGAAAAAATTCAGATAAGTTTTTAAAAAACATGCATTATATATATAAATATTGGTGACTATGACATAATAAGAGTTGAATTGGGAAGACAGAATATCATAGATAAAAACAAGTTCATAAAATTAAGAGTCATTCCCCACAGATTTTGAGGATAGTGTTCGCTAGGAGAGAGAACACATAACTCTGACCAGAAGTGCAAACAGGTTAAAGTAAACACTAAATGTGAAGGTATCGCTGACCCAAGTTTAGAGATCAAAAGGGAAAAGGAGAGGTGAATAGAAGTCTGAGCAAAAACTGTCTTCATCTTACACAGTCTCATGTCAAAAGAAATTATCTTGATAAGGACAAAATTTTTTACAAAAAGAACCCTTATTTTTTGGAGAAAAACAATTAGAAGTAATATTTTATTTAATCATATATTGGGTAAAAAAAATGTCAAATAGCAAGCAATGCTTTAAATTAATAATTGAAGAGTAATTGAAATATCTATAAGAATTAACAACAAACCATTGAATGTGTTTGCTTCTGGAGAGTGCTGTGTATTTGAAATAAAAGAACTTGAAATTACTTTTAAGCCAGTCTGGGATAGTTGTGTTCTGGGGAAAAAAAAAAAAAAAGGTGCCTGTATTGTTTTTAAATTAAAGAACACTGTGAAACAGGATTCCAGTAAAACTGAAAAAAGTAAATAAATGCTAGATGATACTAGAACTAGGAGATATGCCAGTCAGGTAATCAATCAGTCATTAAGTAGCAGCTGTCCTTTATTTCAAAGGGTCCATGTTAAAAGAAAAATAGTATACCAAAATTATGTGTTGAAGAATTGTATATTGAAGGAGCTTTCAGCCTAACCTAGTAAGACATATGCCTACCCACATACAAATGCATACACCCATATCCTCACAAACCACATACAAGTTGAATATACTTTTTGACCTTTAAGAGGATATTTCCTTGAAGAGAACCAGATATGTTGCAGTAGCTTATGACTGCAATCTTCTCAATGAAGAAAAGAGAACCCTTAAAGCTTTGACTGTGTCAAGGAGTGAAGTCGCTCAGTAGTGTCTGACTCTTTGTGATCCCATGGACTGTAGTCTACCAAGCTTCTGTGTCCATGGGATTTTCCAGGCAAGAGTACTGGAGTGGGTTGCCATTTCCTTCTCCAGGGGATCAAACCCAGGCCTCTTGCATTGCAGGCAGACGCTTTACCCTCTGAGCCACTAGGGAAAGGCCTTTGACTGTGTGGATGACAATAAACTGTGGAAAATTCTGAAAGAGATGGGAATACCAGACCACCTGACCTGCCTCTTGAGAAACCTATATGCAGGTTAGGAAGCAACAGTTAGAACTGGACATGGAATTGCAGACTGGTTCCAAATAGGAAAAGGAGTACGTCAAGGCTGTATACTGTCACCCTGCTTATTTACTCTATATGCAGAGTACATCATGAGAAACACTGGGCTGGAAGAAGCACAAGCTGGAATCAAGATTGTCTGGAGAAATATCAATAACCTCAGATATGCAGATTACAGCACCGTTATGGCAGAAAGTGAAGAAGAACTAAAAAGCCTCGATGAAAGTGAAAGAAGAGACTGAAAAAGTTGGCTTAAAGCTCAACATTCAGAAAACAAAGATCATGGCATCTGGTCCCATCATTTCATGGGAAATAGATGGGGAAACAGTGGAAACAGTGTCAGACTTTAGTTTTGGGGGCTCCAAAGTTACTGCAGATGGTGATTGCAGTCATGAAAATTAAAAGACACTTACTCCTTGGAAGGAAAGTTATGACCAACCTAGACAGCATATTCAAAAGCGAGACATTACTTTGCCGACTAAGGTCCATCTAGTCAAGGCTACGGTTTTTCCAGTAGTCATGTATAGATGTGAGAGTTGGACTGTGAAGAAAGCTGAGCGCTGAAGAATTGATGCTTTTGAACTGTGGTGTTGGAGAAGACTCTTGAGAGTCCCTTGGACTGCAAAGAGATCCAACCAGTCCATTCTGAAGGAGATCAGCCCTGGGATTTCTTTGGAAGGAATGATGCTAAAGCTGAAACTCTGGTACTTCAGCCACCTCATGTGAAGAGTTGACTCACTGGAAAAGACTCTGATGCTGGGAGAGATTGGGGACAGGAGGAGAAGGGGACGACCGAGGATGAGATGGCTGGATGGCATCACTGACTCAATGGACGTGAGTTTGAATGAACTCCAGGAGTTGATGATGGACAGGGACCCCTGCAATTCATGGGGTTGCAATGAGTCTGGCATGACTGAGTGACTGAACTGAACTGAAAGCCTTCTGTGGAACAACTGTATATTGTTAAATTACACATCTTAATATTAACTGACACTTAAGATACTTGAATACAAACATTTAAATTACTACTCTAAGTGGTAGTTTCTAAGTCCCCTGAAAATACTAGCTTTTTATGTTTTACAAGTACTCAAGATATATTTTGATGACATCTCTCTTCTTAGCCAACTGGGCTAAACTGTATCAATAAAAAGAACTGCTTTTCTGTTTTGTTAGGAATGTTTGTCCATTTTCATTAGACTTAGGTTCTCATGGCTTAATTTATTTTTTAAGGAAATCTCAGTTAGAACAACAGCAGATATTCAAGTGTCAAGAAACTTCCCACACCCAACTGTTTTCCAAAGAGGTTCTTGCAACAGTGACAAAAAGCAGCTAAACCTTAAACAAAGGCTAGTATGTTTCATGACAGACAAGATATGAATCAAGTTTAGTTCAGTTCAGTCTCTCAGTCCTGTCCGATTCTTTGCAACCCCATGGACTGCAGCAGGCCAGGCTTCCCTGTCCATCACCAACTCCCAGAGTCTACCCAAACCCATGTCCATTGAGTCAGTGATGCCATCCAACCATCTCATCCTCTGTCTTCCCCTTCTCCTCCTGCCCTCAATCTTTCCCAGCATCAAGGTCTTTTAAAATGAGTCAGCTCTTTGCATCAGGTGGCCAAAGTATTGGAGCTTCAGCTTCAACATCAGTCCTTCCAGTGAACACCCAGGCCTGATCTCCTGTAGGATGGACTGACTGGATCTCCTTGCAGTCCAAGGGACTCTCAAGAGAGTCTTCTCCAACACCACAGTTCAAAAGCATCAATTCTTCAGTGCTCAGCTTTCTTCACAGTCCAACTCTCACACACATACATGACCACTGGAAAAACCATAGCCTTGAATAGATGGACCTTTGTTGGCAAAGAAATGTCTCTGCTTTTTAAGTACAAAAGTATTTGCGACCATATCCTTTTACTCCCCCAAAAAGAGTGACTCTAATATAACAATTAGAGTATTTTTAGACAGTTTTCCTTATTATTATTTTTTGGATTAAATATAAAGCATTCCCTAAAAATAAAGGTTATATGTTTTTCTTGTTTGTTTATCAGGTAACAGCAGATCAGTCCAGCATAGTTTTTGTCCATAGATCCTTCTAGAGTGATTTTTCAGATCAGCTCACATTAGGAATCCATTTCAGCCCATCCTCATTGCATTCAAGTTCATACTTTTAATATAACTATATGTAATTCATGATATCTTAACTGCTTTCCATTCTCTTGTTTCTAGTCTTACACATATGCTCTTTTTCTTCTGTCTACAAGCATCTCTGACTCCTCCCCATCTCTAAAACTATCTAGCTCCTCACCTGAGCTGGATGAAGCCCTAAATTCTTTTCTAAATTAGAGATTGACTAAAATGCAGACTCACCTTCAGCAAAATCATTTTCTGTGTGTTTTAGCAATAACTAACCAACTAGATGCCTGAATGATGATATAAACAAGGATGCAAAGCTGGAGAATGGCCCCCTCTCTCTTACTAAGCAAAGACCATCAAATATTTGTGGGTTATGACAATTTAAGTAAACAGAGAGAATAGTTTGTTTTTTTTTTAAGCTCAAATAACTTTATACAGTCCATTAAAACAAATTATTTGCTTCTACAGAGAAAATTTTATTGAATCCCTAAACAGTTTCAACTAGGTATTTTCCTGTTGTAATTAAATGTTTAACTGTCTGTTTTGTTTATCATAGCCTAAACTCCATGAGCTGGGGATGAGGTTACCTATTTTGTTAACTAACAGCATAACTAGCATTAGCAAGCATTCAACAAGTATTTGTTCATGCATGCTGAGTATTTCTCATGTACCTACTATGTATCAAGCTGTTACTGGAAAATGAACAAAGAATAAGAGCAACAATAGCTTGTAAAAATGCTATCTGTCACAAACAAACAAACAAAAACAAACAAAAGAAAATTCTTCCAGGCAATAACAACTGATTACACATGAGGAAAAATTAAAGAAGTAAATGGAGTCATGTCAATGTATGGCAAAATCAATACAGTATTGTAAAGTAAAATAAAGTAAAAATAAAAATTAAAAAAAAGAAGTAAATGGAATTCTTATGGGCAACAGGAGGCAGAAGACAAAGGAAGAACATAATACAACCTACTGAGAAGTTCAGACTGTGATCAAACTATTGTGTTCCCCACCAAAATAACAAACTTGTGTTAAACCAAACAGAGGCATTTAGAAAAATAACAACAATAAAAAGAATGCACCTTTTGGTATCTATCTGAAGAAAATCCTCAAAGAAATATTCTTAACGAAAATATATTTGAACTGAGTGTATATATGTTAATCCTAATCTCCCAATTCATCCCACCCTCCCCTTCCAGTGTTCTGTGATTACCTGGACGAGTGGGATGGGGTTGAGGGTGGTGGGAGGCAGGGCCCAAAGGGATGGAATATATGTATACATATGTATACATATATATATATATGTATATGTATATATGTATGCATATGTACATATGCTACATATACATATAGCTGGGGCTTCCCTGGTGGCTCAGATGGTTGAAGAATCTGCCTGCAGTGCAAGAGACCCAGGTTCAAACCCTAGGTCAGGAACATCCTCTGGAGAAGGGAATGGTCATCCACTCTAGTATTCTTGCCTGAAGAATTCCATGGACAGATGGCTGGAAGACTACAGTCCACAGGGTCACAGAGTCGGACACAACTGAGTGACTAACACTTTTATTTCACTTTTACTTTTATAGCTGATTTACTTCATTGAACAGCAGAAACTAGCACAATACTGTAAAGTAATTATATCCAAGTAAAAAAAAAGATAATATAGATTTGAGTTAAGAACATAGATTTCAACAAGGAAAATAAAAGGAGAGAGGCAGCAGTGGTGTCGATTAATGAGTCTTGAAATGTGTTTAGTTAACTGTCAATGGATGAATGTGCAGTATAAGTGCAAGGCAAGATTCTTGAGAAAAAGAACACAGAAGAGAAAAGCTAGTAATATTCTGGAAGAGAAATAAAGTAAAATAAAATGCTATCCTAGCACAAAATAAGAAATTAGAAAGGCACTAGGAGGTGGGTGAGATTATTAAAGTTACACTTCTCTAAAAACTTTAACTTGTTTCATAGCATTTTCCACAATAACATCTACTCCTCATTAGTCATGCATGTTCTTCATTGCTTAGTATGTGAGCAGAGTATTCTCATCAGAGACAATAAAACTAAACAGTAGGCACAACTTCTGCTGCTGAAAGGTTGTTAGATGATGGTGGGAAAAACACAGTTTTAAATAGAGAACAGAAAAATATTCAGGAAGCTGTGAACTTTCAAAGTGACTTTCTGCATCCAAAAAGGGAGGCCAGGAAGACAGATGTTTTCTAGAAAGGGATTGGTATAAAGGGGGGAGGAGTAGTAATTTGTTAATAGGATTGAGTTTATTGTTTTAGGTTAAGTCTTAGCTCTCTGCTGTTTCCTGGAAGCATGGCCATCAGAGAAGCACTACCAGCTGCCACCGCAGACTCCTGAAGCAACTGTGGAATAGCAAATAGCTAGACTTCCCTGAAAAAGTGCCAGTTTGCTTCTCTCTCCCCAACTCCCCTACACTACACTCTTGCACTAAGACACACACGCATACACACACAGTAGATTTACTGCATTTTTTAATTGGAAGAATGTAAATATGCTTTTTTCTTACTATATCAAAATCTAATATGCATCTGCATAAGAAAAGAAATAGTAATCCTTTCTTTAGCCAGATCAACTGAAGCCTTCTCTGCATCAGAGAAAGGATTTAGATCTCAGTGCCCTGCTGCAAACACAGTCATTAGAATACAAGGATAATTAAGCACATTTCAAAATCCAATGGGAAAAACTGGGATCAAATGTACCCCCAGCTGGCATGGGGAACTAGGAACCAGCATCTGTGGCTTATAATTCCAAGCCTTATGTTGTAAGAGAAAATGCTCATACTCTATTAGGGTCTATTTTCAATTGATCATTGTCTCTCTTCCGTTGTTTCATTTAGAAGCCTTGTAATTAACCTTCACTGAGAGGGTTCATTTGATGAAACGGATGGCACATTTTCGGCCGTATTGTTTGAGGAGTAAAATAGATCAATGTAATCAATAAGATTAAAATAGAATGTATTCAAATTGTTCAATGTAATTGGAGGTATTTGACATGTCTTAGCATATTAATGATGAGATTGAGGAAATAAATTAATCTCAATTTATAATAAAAATGGAAGAGCAAACTAAATGAAAAACAAGATACCCAAGGGGAAAAATCCTGCAGAGCTTTCTTTTACCTTACTAAATTGAGGTGACAACCTTGCTAGGGTCTCTAGTCCACTCATTATCACTACCATCACTATCACTGGGTCACCTTGTCATACATCACATTAGTTACAAACATTTCTGTAGAAACTGCAATAATCAGTGCACATCCAGACAGGTTGCACTGTCATCTCTCTGAAATGTTTATTGACAAAGTATAAGTGATTCAATGTATTGGCCAAGATTAGAACCTTCAGAGTTCAATCAGCAGGGAAAAAGAGGAGATGCATTTGATGCTTCTAAGCAAATATAAACAAGAAATAGCAATAAAAGTGACTAATAATAACTAGTGTAATATAGCTAACAAACACTAAGAATATTTTCCATTCAATTTGTCTCCATAGGTAATGGAGGTAAAGTTGAAAGAGGCAGGTCAATTATTTAACCTGGGAACCAAAAAGGAAACCTACTGAATACTTGCATCTGTAGATACTCTCTCCTTTGGACACGTTTTGGTAGGGTTAGAATAGCTCATCTATTGCTTTTGTTCTATTCTTTCTTTGTTTCTTAGGAAAAGGTAGAGTCAGGAAGTAGTGAGTCAGTCAACAAATAAATTTCATGAACCAATATTAGGCCAGTTCATGAATTTTGCAAACTATTCTCTCATTTACCATTTGCATGGCAGTATTAGAGTTGATGCAATAGAGAGACAAAAATGAGGTAATAGAAATGGGAAAACAATGTATAGATGAAATAATTCTGGCTATAATTTGGAAATAACCCCCTTCAAATGAAGGAGAAGTTTCCATAAAAATCGTAGATGTCTTAAAAAATATAGACAATTTTTTCTAATTTGTAAAATAATGCTACAGATGGAAATAAGCATCAAAAAGAAAAACTAAACCCTGGAATGTGCTCATATTTTTCCTGCTATTAGAATGAACTGTGTTTGTGTTATTAATAGACCCAAACAGCTTTTACTAGTATCATTCCCATGTCACAATGTGTTGACACATTATGTATTTTCTAACACATTTGGAATGCTAGGTTTCCCTAGTGAATCTCAGTATCTCAGAGGATACAAACAAAGTCTGAACACTCAGAATCATCCAAATCTGCTCTAATTTAGAGACTCAATGGACTGCCCAACTGTCTTGAGACATTCATTATATGAGAAGAAATAGACCTTTTCTTTTTAGTTTTAACTTCTTTAATTATTTTTCCTTTCATTTTTTGGCATACTGCTATTATGTTTGCCATTTCTCTTTTCCTAGATCACATAACCAAATAAATAACAGGAATCAGGAAAGCTTAAAAAAATAGAGAAATTTAAAGAAAAAATTAAATTGTATAATAGAATATTATATTTTCACTAATAGTTTTTTTATGAAATTCCCTCCACTAGAGTCTTTCAGTGTATACACATAGAGAGAAAATACATGTATATGTCATTAAATATGCTTTGAACATTTGATTTTCAATAGCTACATATTAGCTAGATTCTATGTAATTAGATATCTGAATTGTTTTTATCTTTACGCAATAACGGTTACCAAATACATTTGTGAAAATAAAATACTATTTCCATTTTTTATCATTTCCTGAATAGAGTTTCCTACAAATGAAGTCATGTGATCTAAATTACTGATTTTTAGAAGTTATTTATACTCTACTTTTGCTTTAGAGAAAAATTGAAAGAAATATGCCAAAAATGGAAAGGGCACAACTGCAAGTGTTTGAGATTTCACACCAAGTTATGTTGCTTGGCAGCCCTGTCAACTCTGGAAATTTATGTAATCTATTTGAGCTTCAGTTTCTTTGTCAATCCAAGAAGAATATAAACTCTAGACATTTCTTGACATGCCATTTTTAAGTGATTACCATAATTTCTTACAAATTGAGGTGCTCGTAACTTGTAACTATTATTGTTGAAACCTTCAAGCACTGTTTTGTGGGTGAGAACTTGTCCTCTGGAGACAGACAGCTTGAAATTGATTATTGGTTCTTCCACTCCACGGAGTAAGAAAATTTAAACAAGTTTTAAACTTCTTTGTGCCCCTGTTTATGATACTGATGATGCTTATTTCTAAGGATATTGTGAGGATTAATTGGTGATATGTTATAACTAGTGTCCTAGAAAAATAACCTGCATATAATGCATGCTTAATAAATATGGGTACTATGTTATTTTCCCAAGTGGTGCTAGTGGTAAAGAATCCACTTGCCAATACAGGAGATGCAATAGACATGGGTCCAATCCCTGGGTCTAGAAGATCCGCTGGAGTAAGAATTCGCAACCCACTCCAGTATTTTTGCCTAGAGAATCCCATGGACAGAGGAGCCTGGTGGGCTACAGTCCATGGGGTCGCAGAAGAGTTGGACATGATTGAGCACACATATACATGTTATTTTCAATCTGCCATGTTCATCTTTTACCTCCTTAAAACTATATCTTTTTAAAATATATATATATAAAACTGTATTTTTAAAGTATAAAATAAATTCTTTCCAAATACCATAGTTATAAGAAGGTTAGTTTAGTTTTTGTTTGTTTTTTATGTCTTCAGTTAAGTTTTATTGAATGTCTTTGATTCTTATTCTTGGAATTGACTAACTCTGTATGTTTTCCTTATGTGACAGTAATTTCAAATGTTTATATACTATGAATTTTAACCATTTTTCTTTCATGTTTTCTTGCAAATGTTTCCTAGTTTTGTATTTTAATTTTGTTGCTATATTTTCTTTGTAGATTACCAGATTCAATTATTATCCCTTGGGTTGGTTTTCATTTTTGCAGGCAAGTGGGTGTTTGTTGTTTTTTTAGTCACTAAGTTGTGTCCGACTCTTTTGTGACCCCATAGATTGTGCCCAAGAGACTCTTCTGTCCATGAGATTCCCCAGGCAAGAACACTGGAGTGAGTTGCCATTTCCTTCTCCAAGGGATCTTTCTGATCGAGGAATCAAACAGGCATCTCCTGCTTTGGTGTAAAAGTAAAGTAGTGTTAGTCGCTCAGTCGTGTCTGACTCTGCGATCTCATGGATTGCAGCCCACCAGGCTCCTCTGTTCATGAGATTTCCCATGCGAGAACACTGGACTGGGTTGCCATGCCCTTTTCCAGGGGATCTTCCTGACCCAGGGATCGAACCCAGGTCTCCCCCATTGCAGGCAGATTCTTTACCATCTGAGCCACCGTAGGCAAATTCTTCACCACTGAGCCACCGGGGAAGCTGTTGAAGTTCTGTTCAGAAGAGTTTGCTTACTTTTAATGGAGGTCGGAACATTATATTCTATAATTTTGTTGGCTACATTTAACTCTTAGACGTGTTCATTTATGTACGTTATTGGCTTGATGTTGGGTGTTTGGAACTGAGTATTTGTGACCTCCTAAATTTCACATGTTGAATCCCAAATCCCCATTTAGATGTAAGATTTTGGGGAAGTAATTCTTTCATGAGGTTGGAGCCTTCATGATGGGACTAGTGTTCTTATAAGAAAACAGGAAAAAATGATCTCTCTCTGAGCACATGAGAATACAGCATAAAGGTATCTATCTTCAAACTGGGGAGAAGTTTCTTACTAGAAACCAAATTGGTGGCTTCTTGATCTTGGGACTTCATCTTCCAGAACTATGAGAAATAAATATTTGCTGTTTAAGCCATCCAGTTCATGATATTTGTTATAGCAGTCTGGGCTAAGAAACTGGGGAAAGCTTAATATAGAAAGGATATTACTGTCTACTAAAAACTTATTCACAACCTAAAAGTTGAGTAATGTATTTGGTGGGAATTTTTGGGACTTCAGTCCAAGGAGATAGCTTCTGAAGTAACCCTGAGAGAACTGTTCTAAGTTGGTGAGAGAGGAGCTAGAATATAGAGGAGTCTTGCAAAAAAGAGCAGGCACTCTGAACTTCAAGATATTACTGTTAATCAAAGAAAACTCAATATCGCAATATCTCAAAGAGTTTAACACTTTTGTATGTATAGGAAGATGCAAGAGACTGGGTTCACTGAAATCATTCCTTTGATAGGCACCTCAGCTATCTGGGGCCAGGATCCTGTGTTTTCACATGCTGAGTTTCCTCAGGGTTCACCATAGGGAGTGACTGTAGTCTGATGGTTGCTAGATGGCAGGTATTCCTTTCTTTTATCCACTCAGGGCTCACCAGCTCACCACTGTGGTATGCAATCATTGTGGCTGGGACAGCAATCACTGATGACTGTGACATCTTTTGTTTACTAATATGGCAGGTAATAATCTACTCCTCATTACAAAGAGTCAATTTAATGAGAGCCATTGTTAAACAGTTATCTCTTTCTTATTTATGTATGATGATTTCTAAGTTATATCAGCCTATTTCATTCCAGAGATTCCTCATAACTGTTTCTCAACAGTGCTACACTATTATGATTCTGTATCTTCTATGGTTTTACACTAGAGAAGACAAGCCTCATAATGTATTCTGTTCTGAAACATTTTAGCTGATATATCCATTGTTTTATGAGTTTAGAAATAGATATATGTGTGTGTGTGCATGCTAAGTTGCTTCAGTCATGTCTGACACTTTGCAACCCTACGGACTGTAGCTTGCCAGGTTCTTAAGTCCAAGGGATTCTCCGGGCAAGATACCAGAGTGGGTTGCCATGTGTTCCTCCAGGGGATCTTCTGCACCCAAGATATATGTAACATGCTAACAATTAAAACTTAGTAATTTTTTAATAGTAACTTTTAATTGCAATGTCAAAACCTGCTTTTTTTGTCTTTTGATGTAATGATATTTTATTAATTTTAGTGATTTTGTAGAAAGGATATATCAAACTTTTGTTGGTAAAATTGAAGCATTTATTAAATTTCCATAAATCTTTGAAAAAATATAATGGATGTCTAAAATACTGGATTATTCTTTATTTGATTATTACAGAAGTCTGAACTTGAATAGCATGTTTATGACTTACTCTAGAAACTGGACACTCAGAAGACAAAATAGAGTAATTTGTGACTTTCAAGTATTGTGAAAAATCCTATTGGATTATATTTGTAGTACAAATTGGTTCTGGCTTGATGTACCTTCTATTCAACTAGGGACATTAGTAACTCATTCAATTACCCTAAGCATAAATGACAAATGTTGCAGAGAAATTCAAATTTAGTTAATCTTGAATAAAAGGGAGTGTACAAGTTTTGGAATGTGAAGTCAAGTGGGCCTTAGAAGGCATCACTATGAACAAAGATAATGGAGGTGATGGAATTCAAGTTGACCTGTTTCAAATCCTGAAAGATGAAGCTGTGAAAGTGCTGCACTCAATATGCCAGCAAGTTTGGAAAACTCAGCAGTGGCCACAGGACTGGAAAAGGGCAGTTTTCATTCCAATTCCAAAGAAAGGAAATGCAAAAGAATGCTCAAACTAACGCACAATTGCACTCATCTCACATGCTAGTAAAGTAATGCTGAAAATTCTCCAAGCCAGCTTCAGCAATACGCGAACCGTGAACCCCCTGATGTTCAAGCTGGTTTCAGAAAAGGCAGAGGAACCAGAGATCAAATTGCCAACATCTGCTGGATCATCAAAAAAGCAAGAGAGTTCCAGAAAAACATCTATTTCTGCTTTATTGGCTACACCAAAGCCTTTGACTATGTGGATCACAATAAACTGTGGAAAATTCTGAAAGAGATGGGAATACCAGACCACCTGACCTGCCTCTTGAAAAACCGATATGCAGGTCAGGAAGCAACAGTTCGAACTGGACATGGAACAACAGACTGGTTCCAAATAGGAAAAGGAGTATGTCAAGGCTGTATATTGTCACCCTGCTTATTTAAATTATATGCAGAGTACATCATGAGAAATGCTGGACTGGATGAAGCACAAGCTGAAATCAAGATTGCTAGGAGAAACATCAATAACCTCAGATATGCAGATGACATGACCTTAATGGCAGAAAGTGAAGAGGAGCTAAAAAGCCTCTTGATGAAAGTGAAAGTGGAGAGTGAAAAAGTTGGTTTAAAGCTCAACATTCAGAAAACAAAGATCATGGCACCTGGTCCCATCACTTCATGGGAAATAGAAGGGGAAACAGTGGAAACAGCATCACACTTTATTTTTCTGGGCTCCAAAATCACTGCAGATGATGATTGCAGCAATGAAATTAAAAGACGCCTACTCCTTGGAAGAAAAGTTATGACCAACCTAGATAGTATAGTCAAAAGCAGAGACATTACTCTGCCGACTAAGGTCCATCTAGTCAAGGCTATGGTTTTTCCTGTGGTCATGTGTGGCTGTGAGAGTTGGACTGTGAAGAAAGCTGAGCGCCGAAGAATTCATTCTTTTGAACTATGGTGTTGGAGAAGACCCTTGAGGGTGCCTTGGACTGCCAGGAGATTCAACCAGTCCATTCGGAAGGAGAGCAGCCCTGGGATTTCTTTGGAAGGAATGATGCTAAAGCTGAAGCTCCAGTACTTTGGCCACCTCATGCGCAGAGTTGACTCATTGGAAAAGACTCTGATGCTGGGAGGGATTGGGGGCAGGAGGAGAAGGGGACGACCCAGGATGAGATGGCTGGATGGCATCACGGACTCGATGGACGTGAGTCTGAGTGAATTCCGGGAGATGGTGACGGACAGGGAGGCCTGGCGTGCTGCGATTCATGGGGTCGCAAAAAGTCGGACACGACTGAGCAACTGAACTGAACTGAACTGAACTGAACTGTACAAGTTTTAGCAAATATATATCTTATCTGAGCTCTCCTGATATTACTGGGGGCAAGCATTTCACTGATCTCAAAATCTCTAAATAATTATTACTTATCCACATTAGCTAGGAAGAAATATATACTAAAGCACTACATCAGATATAAATGACTTTAAGGTTATCCCTGCATCATCTCATCAACAATGTTTTAAAAACATAATCAAGAGATAAGATTTTTGCTTCAGTTAGTGTTAATTTCTTGCTCAGAAAATGTATAAAATAACTATCTGCATAATGTCACTAATTTACTACATGGTAGTGTTTAATGGGAAGTATATAATTCACTTAATACTCATGAAACACTTAAATCTTTTTAATGTTAATGACTGCATCTTCAAATATACTATGTAGACATATTCAATATATTTCTTTATATTATTTCAATATATATTATATATACATAAAATGTATACATTATTATATGTAACTAGTACTAACATGTTTAAAAAGAGTGATTATACCCTTATCTATCAATGAAAGAGAACTTTCAAACTGCCTCAGTGGTAAAGAATCTGCTTGCCAAGCAGGAGACTTGGGTTCAGTACCTGGGTTGGAAAGATCTGCTGAAGAAAGAAATAGCAACCACTCTAGTATTCTTGCCTGGAAAATCCCATGGACAGAAGAGCTTGGCAGGTTACAATCCATGACAGTCACAAAAGAGTTGGACATGATTTATCAACTAAACAACAACAACATAGATGAAATAGGTTAAACTAGAGATGAGGTAAGTTTCCTTCCAGAAATAACATATATGATTTGTTCTCAGGATGGGGAACATGTGTATACCTGTGGCAGATTCATGTTGATGTATGGCAAAACCAATACAATATTGTAAAGTAATTAACCGCCAATGAAAATTAAAAAAATTTATATTTTTAAAAAATTTTAAAAATAATAAAAGCATAAAAAAGTAATTTTTTAAAGTTATAATTTCATCTTTTCATGGTTATTTATCCTATTTATCCCCCTACATAAAGATTGATTTCAGTAAATCAATGATAGCTCAGCTGGAAAAATTAAATATGTGAGATGAACATGCTTGAACATACTTCAAGGAATTCTTTTCATTTTCTTTTTCTTACCTGGATTATAAATCTGATTTTTTCAAGATAAGTTTTAATTGCTTTTGTAATAATTTGCCAAATAAAGTGATCATTCTCTGTGAGTCTTGATACTAGAGAACTTTACAATAGCCCAAATCATAGCTTACTGAAATTCTAAGATTCCTTTTAGATTCAGTCTAAGAGTGATATTATTATGTTTCCCAAAATAAAAATAACAGAGAAAAACAGTTTTCTATAAAAATACTAGAGCATAAAATATCCTTATATATGAAACTTAGTTTTTATTTATTTCCAAACTAGATTGATATACAGACACAATAGCATAAATAGAATCTATATGATAATTTCATTGGATAAAGGCAAGCTACGTGACTTTCAATCAAGATTATGCTGTAAGACCACATATGGAAGATAATACACACACACACACACACACACACACACACATACATACATGCCTACATATAGTTAATTAGTAGCCCAATATTTAGAAAGAACTTGCTGAGTCCACCTATAACTTGACCATTTCTGTAATTCATAACAGAATTTAAATCAGTCCATGGACTGAAGTTTCAAGCTTCTGATCCACAGTTGGCAGACAAGAGAGAATAGAAAAAAAAATAAAATAAAACAAAATTCCTCTGTAATCAAAGTAAACCTTTTCATTTAAAGCACAGTAGCAAAACAAGGCTCTCTACACAAAAACAGGCATGAGGGTAAGAATAACTTCCCCTGGAGAAGGAAATGGCAAACCACTCCAGTATTCTTGCCTGGAGAATCACATGGACAGAGGAACCTGGCAGGCTATAGTCCATAGGGTCACAAGAGTTGGACATAGTGACAAAATCACAAGAGGCACAATTTGAGACAAATCACCAGGATTGTATGTGGTTGACTCTACACTAAAGGTTTTTCCTAGTGACTCAGCAGTAAAGACTTGTAATGCAGGAGACACGGGAGATGTGAGTTCAATCCCTGGGTCAGGAAGATCCGCTGGAGAAGGAAATGGGAACCCACTCCAGTATTCTTGCCTGGAAAATTCCATGGACAGAGAAGCCTTGCAGGCTACAGTCCACAGGGCCTCAAAGAGTTGGCTACAACTGAGCGACTGAACACATATGTATTGGTAGGCACTGGAGTTGAAGTCATTGCCAAAACCTTTAAACAGAGAATGTAAAACACAGAGAAATAGAGATGCAAAACATTCCCAAAATATTAAGTCTAAAATGAATCACAACCATATAGTGACACACAACCACATGAAAGAAAACCTAGTGAATACACTTTAAGCCAAATTAAGTTGTTATAAAAACTTTAAGTATAATTTTAATTTTCAAAGGGAGATAGGTGAATAAAGCCAAGAAAGCATAATATCAACAACAACAACAACAACAAATGCAAAAAGGAAGAAATTGAATATATATTTATATGATATTCAGTTCAATTCAGTTCATTTCAGTCGCTCAGTCATGTCTGGTCTTTGAGACCCCATGGACTGCAGCACGCCAGGCCTCCCAGACTGTCACCCACTCCTAGAGTTTACTCAAACTCATGTCCATTGAGTCGATGATGCCATCAAACCATCTCATCCTCTGTCGTCCCCTTCTCCTTCCGCCTTCAGTCTTCCTCAGAATCAGGGTCTTTTCAAATTAGTCAGTTCTTTGCATCAGTTGGCCAAAGTATTGGAGTTTCAGCTTCAGCATCAGTCCTTCCAATGAACATTCAGTACTGACTTCCTTTAGGAGGGACTGGTTGGATCTCCTTGCAGTCCAAGGGACTCTCAAGAGTCTTCTCCAACACCACAGTTCAAAAGCACCAATCCTTTGGCACTCAGCTTTTTTTATAGTCAACTTTCACATCCATACATGACTAATGGAAAAACCACAGCTTTGACTAGAAGGGCCTTCACTGGCAAATAATGTCTCTGCTTTTTAAGATGCTGTCTAGGTTGGTCATAACTTCCTTCCAAGGAGTAAGTGTCTTTTAATTTCATGGCTATAGTCACCATCTGCAGTGACTTTGGAGGCCCCCAAAATAAAGTCTGTCACTGTTTCCACTGTTTCACATCTATTTGCCATGAAGTGATGGGACCAGATGCCATGATCATGTTTTCTGAATGTTGAGCTTTAAGCCAACTTTTTCACTCTCCTCTTTCACTTTCATCAAGGAGCTCTTTAGTTCTTCTTCACTTTCTGCCGTAAGAGTGGTGTCATCTGCATATCTGAGGTTATTTATATTTATCCCAGCAATCTTGATTCCAGCTTGTGCTTCATCCAGTCCAGCATTTCTCATGATGTACTTTGCATATAAGTTAAATAAGCAGAGTTACAGTATACAGCCTTGATGTACTCCTTTCCCATTTTGAAACGAGTCTGCTGTTCCATGTCCAGTTCTAACTGTTGCTTCTTGATCTGCATACAGATTTCCCAGGAGGCATTACATGTATGATATTAATATGATATTACATGTATATAAAATAAATATAGATGTCATGGAAATATTAGTGTGTATATGTGCTTATGTGAATTTAAAAGATAATCAAAGGTTCTAAATTAAATGTAACAACAATTTAGAAGAATGAACATGGTAGAAATAGCAATATTCTAATAGAAATTACTACAAAATGACTATAAAATTTTATAATTGAGAAAATATAAGTCCTCAAATTGAGTGAACACTTCAAATCACTGTAGTACACATTCTGTGAGCTCTAGACTGAGTCAATGGGAAAAGTTTCAGATTATTATACAGAAATATCAAAATAGTGAGCTCTTGACAAGTGTTCCAAATTTAAAATCCTCTTCTGTGATACAGAAGCAGAATTAATGTTACAAACTGTTTTTTAAATCACAATAAATACCATGTTGCAATATTAAGGCAGAGAATTTCATCTTCCCACATTCAGAACAAAGAATTCATGAATACATACACTGTCAGAATAAGATTTGTCAAAGACTATTGCATCTGAATACAGTTATCATTAGATAGTGAGAGTGAGACTGTTAGTGGCCCTGCCAGTTGAAATTTGTCCTATTCAAGGAAGAGGAAAATATTGTCAAAAAAAAAAATAGCTCAACATGAAAGAAGAGAAATGTTTATTATAATTTGTCAAGGTCACATACTTCATGCAATTAAATTACTCTTTTTTATACTTTAACAACTTAGTCCTATTGCAAGGCTTCAATCAATATCTAGGACTACTAGAGAGATATTCATAAAAAGAGCAATAACAAACTCAAGAGTAAATAATACTCACATGGCCAAAAGGAGTTAACTTCCAAGGCAAATGAACTTCACAGGAGACATACTTACAGCTTTAAGAACTTCTGACTTTACTTTCCCTCGTGCTAGGTCGTGTCAGTCGCTCCCGACTCTGTGTAACCCCATAGATGGTACTCAACTGGTTCCTCTGTCCCTGGGATTCTCCAGGCAAGAATACTGGAGTGGGTTGCATTTCCTTCTCCAGTGCATGAAAGTGAAAAGTGAAAGTGAAGTCGCTCAGTCGTGTCTGACTCTTAGCGACACCATGGACTATAGCCTACCAGGCTCCTCTGTCCATGAGATTCTCCAGGCAAGAGTACTGGAGTGAGTTGCCATTGCCTTCTCCACTTTCCATCCTGATGAGGGCCCAAATCCCATTAATGTTACCATTTCCTTTATATTGCTACTAATTTAGATTATTTTATTGGGGGCAAAGGGAGAAATTAACAGAAAACACAACAAAGAAATGAGGTGGCTATTTTTAAGCAATTTGTCTCAAATATTTAATGTGCATCTTATGTCTCACTCTTCTCTGTTAGGATTTATCACCTTTGGAAACTGAAATTAAATACAAGAAAAAATTCAAATTATAAACAATTGTAAGAGCACACATTATACTTGTAATTGATTATATTCAAGTGCGAGATGGTTAACTCAATGGGAAAAGAGAATTTTTTGAGAAATTCACAGCTCTGTTCCTTCTGATAGTTAAACTGCTGACAGGACCAAAAATATACCTGGGAACATCACTTAGTACAGCTGGTAAAAGTCAAGGGAACAGATATTTAAGGGGTAAACAGTGAAAGGTCACACACTAGTGATTACACATACATATGGTAGAAACCAACAGGGTGTTCAGGGGAAACATAAAGTTCAGTTGAGCTAATACAACAAAGAATCTATATACAAACATAGCATTTAGCCTAGATTATCAACACAAAATTTTTACTGGTTCCAGTCTTTAATTGATCTATCCTTGCAAGCAGTGAAATATAATGTAAAAAAGTGGCATTTCCCCTGATATATTATTTGCAGTATCCAAGATCTTCTTACACTTAAGCACTACCCTTTTAACTTATTCCCCCTCATAGAGGGATATTTGTCATACATGTAAGTATTTATATAATAATTGTAATATTTTAAATCCATAAGGGTTTAGTCTTTTTAGTTAACCTAAGAAGATTAATGTTCATCCCTGTAAACTGATCAAATTTACAAATGAAAAGAAACAGAATAAGGAGCAGAAGGAGGCAGAGTGAGAGCTGAAAAGAGTAAAAAGTTTCCGATGATGATTCCTGGCTGGGGACAGAGTATAATTTCTGAAGAAAAGGCATTCAACAATCAATGTTGTGCCAATAAGTGGTGTTTTGACAAACACACCCAGGTCTTTACATAAACAGCATCAGATACCCAAATCTCCTTTTCTATTTTGTATATAATATACAGCATCTGCTGAGTGTATTATTTATAATGCTTTGCAAAACCATGAAACAAAATAGAATGATTTTAAACTCCTGCACATGCATGCTTCAGCTTACTCTGAAGCAGGGCGATCATCATCTCCGGGGATCTACACGTCCATTTATACTCCATCATTGAGCAAACCCCTACTCCAGCTCCTGTGAAAGAAATGGAAAAATCATTAATTCATTGGCAATAGCTCCTGGTCGATGCCTGGCCCCCTCTGAGCATGACACACATGCCTCTATGATGGAGCTGACTTTCCCAGTCAGCCCATTCCTCCCGTGCCTGTGCTCCGCATTGCTGCCTTGGATCATTTCCTGGCTCAGCAGAGAAAGGTCTGGGATGAGTCTCTACTGAGACTGTTGCTCTGGCTGCTAAATCATTTCAGTTGCGTCTGACTCTGTGTGACCCTGTGGATAGTAGCTCGCCAGGTTCCTCTTTCTATGGGATTCTCTACCTGGAAACTTATGAGCTCCACTGGAAATCTAGGATGCCAGCATATCTACTCCAAGTACACTTGTTGTTGTTGTTGTTCAGTGGCTAAGTCGTGTCTGACTCTTTGTGGCCCCCATGGACTGCAGCATACCAGTTCCTTCTGTCCTCCACTATGTCCGGAAGTTGCTCAAATGAATGTCCATTGAGTTAGTAATGCTATCTAGCCATCTTATCCTCAGCTGCCCCCTTCTTCTCCTGCCCTCAATCTTTTCCAGTACCAGGTCTTTTCCAATGAGTCAGCTCTCTGCATCAGGCGGCCAAAGTAATGGATCTTCAGCTTCATCATCAATCCTCCCAATGAACATTCAGTATTAACTTCCTTTAGGATTGACTGGTTTGATTTCCTTGGTGAGGGTTGGGGGCATTAAATGTGTTATTAACTTCAGCACTTTTGAATATCATTTGAGTAACAAATGCTTAGTGAGTGCTTTTGAGCTACTTAGGTCCTGTATTAGGGTTCTTGCTAATAGGGTTCTTGCAACCCTTATTTTCTCACACTTTTGGAGGGCTTCCCTGGTGGCTCAGATGTTAAAGAATCTGTGATGCACGAGACCCAGGTTCAATCCCTAGGTTGGAAAGATCCCCTGGAGAAGGGAATGTCTACCCATTCCAGTATTCTTGCCTGGATAGAGGAGCCTGGTGGGCTACAGCCCATGGGGTCTTAAGAGTTGGACACAACTGAACGACTAACACTTTCACTTTCACACTTCTTGTACTTGTGCTATGTTTACTCACTTTTGTTGCTGTCATTGTTCCATTTCCCTTAATATGTCTCTGCCCAAACTCCACTCCTTTTGAGCTAGCAATCAGATTTCATAGTAGATGAATTTGTGGTTGTATGTCAAGGACCACTGATGTGTTAGTGGAAAATGCTAGTTTTTGTTATTCTCCTTTCTGGCAGATAATAGATGTGCATTTTAAGGGGAGCATTATCAGATCTCTGCCTTTCCTGTTTAACACACTGATACTGCTTTAAGGCAGAGATATTAATTCAAGTATGTCTAGTAGTAATTGTTTCTAGATGTAAAGCCCTGTACTACTAATATCTCCCTCTCACCTCCCAGGCCAGACGATAGTGTATTCATGAACTCATATTCTACTCCCACAAAAGATTATTGATTTCAATTATTTGTTAACTAAGACAGTACTGTTATACACACATTATTTCTAGAACAAATTATTCAGATATATAATTGAATGTTTATTCGACATTAGAATGTTATTAAATATTCAACTGTATGTCTGGATATAGTCTTCAAATTTTATTCATTGGTGGTTTTATCTAAGAAAACTACAGGCCAATATCACTGATGAACATAGATGCAAAAATCCTTAACAAAATTCTACCAATCAGAATCCAACAACACATTAAAAAGATCATACACCATGACCAAGTTGGCTTTATCTCAGTGATGCAAGGATTCTTCAATATCCACAAATCAATCAATGTAATACACCACATTAACAAATTGAAAAATAAAAACCATATGATTATCTCAATAGATGCAGAGAAGGTCTTTGACAAAATTCAACATCCATTTATGATAAAAAAAAACCTCCAGAAAGCAGGAATAGAAGGAGTATACCTCAACATAATAAAAGCTATATATGACAAACCCACAGCAAACATTATCCTCAATGGTGAAGAATTGAAAGCATTTCCCCTAAAGTCAGGAACAAGATGAAGGTGCCCACTCTCACCACTACTATTCAACATAGTTTTGGAAGTTTTGGCCACAGCAATAAGAGCAGGAAAAGAAATAAAAGGAATCCAGATTGGAAAAGAAGAAGCAAAACTCTCACTGTTAGCAGATGACATGATCCTCTACACAGAAAACCCTAAAGATTTCACTTGAAAATTACCAGAACTAATCAATGAATATAGTAAAGTTGCAGGATATAAAATCAACACACAAAAATCCCTTGCATTCCTATGCACTAATAATGAGAAAATAGAAAGAAATTAAGGAAACAATTCCATTCACCATTGCAGTGAAAAGAATAAAATACTTAGGAATATATCCGCCTAAAGAAACTGAAGACCTATATATAGAAAACTACAAAATACTGGTGAAAGAAATCAAAGAGGACATTAATAGATGGAGAAATATACCATGTTCATAGATCAGAAGAATCAATATAATGAAAATGAGTATACTACCCAAAGCAATATATAGATTTAATGCAATACCTATCAAGGTACCAATGGTGTTTTTTTCACAGAGCTACAAAAAATAATTTCACAATTTGTATGGAAATACAAAAAATCTCAAATAGTTAAAGCAATCTTGAGAAAGAAGAATGGAACTGGAGGAATCAACCTGCCTGACTTCAGGCTCTACTACAAAGCTACAGTCATGAAGATAGTATGGTACTGGCACAAAGACAGAAATATAGACCAATGGAACAAAATAGAAAGCCCAGAGATAAATCCATGCACCTATGGACATCTTGTTTTTGACAAAGGAGGCAAGAATATACAATGGAGAGAAGACAATCTCTTTAACAAGTGGTGCTAGGAAAACTTGTCAACCACTTGTAAAACAATGAAACTAGAACACTTTCTAACACCATACACAAAAACAAACTCAAAATGGATTAAAAATCTAAATGTAAGAGCAGAAACTATAAAATTCCTAGAAGAGACCATAGGCAAAACAGTCTTCAACGTAAATCACAGCAAGATCCTCTATGACCCATCTCCCAGAATATTGGAAATAAAAGCAAAAATAAACAAATGGGACTTAATTAAGATTAAAAGCTTCTACACAACAAAGGAAACTATAAGCAAGGTGAAAAGACAGCCTTCGGAATGAGAGAAAATAATAGGAAATGAAGCAACTGACAAAGGACTAAACAAAAATATACAAGCAACTCCTACAGCTCAATTCCAGAAAAATAAAAGACCCAATCAAAAAATGGGCCAGAGAACTAAACAGACATTTCTCCAAAGATGACATACAGATAGCTAACAAACACATGGAAAGATGCTCAACATCACTCATTATCAGAGAAATGCAAATCATGACCACAGTGAGGTACCATTTCACGCCAGTCAGAATGCCTGCTACCCAAAAGTCTACGAGCAATAACTGCTGGAGAGAGTGTGGAGAAAAGGGAACCCTCTTACACTGTTGGTGGGAATGCAAACTAGTACAGCCACTATGGAGAACAGTGTGGAGATTCCTTAAAAAACTGGAAATAGAACGGCATTATGACCCAGCAATCCCATTGCTGGGCATACACACCAAGGAAACCAGAACTGAAAGAGACACATGTACCCCAATGTTCATTGCAGCACTGTTAATAACAATCAGGACTTGGAAGCAACCTAGATGTCCATCAGCTGATGAATGGATAAGAAAGCTGTGGTACATATACACAATGGAATATTACTCAGCCATTAAAAAGAATACATTTGAATCAGTTCTAATGAGGTGGATAAAACTGGAACCTATTATACAGAGTGAAGTAAGCCAGAAAGAAAAACACCAATACAGTATATTAACGCATATATATGGGATTTAGAAACATGGCAACGATAACCCTGTATGCAAGACAGCAAAAGAGACACAGATGTATAGAACAGTCTTTTGGACTCTGTGGGAGAGGGAGAGGGTGGGATGATTTGGGAGAATGGCATTGAAATATGTATAATATCAGATATGAAATGAATCACCAGTCCAGGTTCAATGCATGATACAGGATGCCTGGGGCTGGTGCACTGGGATGACCCAAAGGGATGGTACAGAGAGAGAGGTGGGAGGAGGGTTCAGGATGGGGAACACGTGTGTACCCATGGTGGATTCATGTTGATGTATGGCAAAACAAACAAAATATTGTAAAGTAATTAACCTCCAATTAAAATAAATACATTTATATTTTAAAAAATAGAAATCTGTTATCTGTAAGGTGTTAAGTTTGTTTCTAAACACGAGGTATCATCTAGTGGACAAATCTCAGTCTTTCTTCTAGGGGCTTATAATTTATTGAGAGTGGTTTTGAGTGTAGAGACAAAAGGTATCAAACAAATTCAAAGGTAATCGTCATAGTGTGGCCATTTCAGTGTCTCTAACTCAGTTCATATTGCATATTCATAGTCACCTAGCTCAAAAATCATCTTTACAAAAAAAAAAAAAAATTGAAGTATGCAGGCAGGCTACAGTCCATGGGGTCACAAAGAGTCAACAGGACTTAGCAACTCACACACATACATAAACACATAGTTGACATACAATATTATATTAATATTAATTTTAGGTTAGGTGTACCTTATAGTGATTCAACCTTTATATACATTACAAATTGATCACAATAAGTTGAGTAACCTCTTTCATCATACTTAATTACTAACATATTATTGATTATATTTCGCTTGACTTATTTTATACATGAAAGTTTGTACTTATTAATTCATTTTACCTATTTTTCCCAACTTCCTAACCCTAACTCCTCTGGCCAGTACTAATTTGTTCTTTGTATCTATGAATCTGTTTCTCTTTTTTTATTTGCTTGTTTAGTTTCCACATGTTAGGAAATTATATGATATTTGTCTTTCTCTGTCTAGTTTATTTCACTTAGCATAATATCCTCTACATTTAAGCATGTTGTTCCAACCATACGGTGTATGTATGTACACCACATCTTCTTTCTCCAATTCATCTATCAATGGACACTTAGATTGCTTCCATATTTTAGCTACTATAAATAATGAATAATTGATGCTTCCTAGCTGTAGTGTTGGAGAAGACTTTCAGGAGTCCCTTGGATTGCAAGAAGCTCAAACCAGTCAATCCTAAAGGAAATCAACCCTGACTATTCATTGGAAGGACTGATGCAGAAGCTAATGCTTCAATACTTTGGCCAGCTGATGCAGAGAGCCCATTAGAAAATACTCTGATGCTAGGGAAGATTGAGGGGAGAAGGAGAAGGGGATGACAGAGGATGAGATAGTTGGATGGCATCACAACTCAATGGACATGAGTTTGAGCAAACACAGGGAGATGGTGAAGAACAGGGAAACCTGGTGTGTTTAAGTCCATGGAATCACAGAATTGGACATGACTGAGTGACTGAACAACCGAAAATAATGCTGTAATGAACAACATAAGGGGTACATATTTCTTTTTAAATTAATATCTTTATTTTTTTAGTATAAATACCTACCAAGTGGAATTGTGGAGTTACTGGATTTTGTGATAGTTCTATTTCTAATATTTTAGGAAACTCCATGCTGTTTTACATTTTGGCTCCACCAATTTACATTCACACCAACAACAATTCATGAGGATCCCCTTTTTTTTCATAGGCTGACCAACACTTGTTTATGTTGTTTTTCCCACTGTTTTTTGATGACTCCTTTGTTACAATTTAATTGACCATATATAAACGTAGATTTATTTCTAGATTTTCTTTTTTATTCTGTCGACCTATGCATCTGTTTTTTGAGTTAGTATGTTTTTGATTACTATAGTTTTGTATGATAGTTTGAAAGCTAGGAACATGGTACCTCCAACTTTGTTCTATTTTATTAAACCTGTTTTGACTATTTGAGGTCTTTGTGATTCCTTGTACATTCTAAGATTATTTGTTCCAGTTCTATCAAAAATGTCATTGGTATTTTGATGGGGGTTGCAATGTAAACTTATAGATTGCTTTGGGTAATAGGACTTTATAACAATATTAATTCTTCATTCCATGAACATGGACTATCTCATTTATTGGTGTTATCTTCAATCACTTTCATCAATGTCAAAATATCTTTCATCTCCAGAACCTTCACTGTGATTTAAGTGCCCTGAATCAAAGACTAGTGTACTAACAGAGAACCACTATGAACAATTCTATGAAGAAGGAAAGAAGTGACACCAACTATCCAAAACTCCATTATTCAATCAGGAGAGAAATTATAGGTCACTAATGGTATATTGGTACTGGTTCCCCTGCAGCCACTAATTCACACATGTAAGCCCCCATTTACTTTTTGTCCAAAGAGAACCAGAGCAATTCATTCAGGTCTTGCAACATTATGTAACTTGTAGGAGTACAAGTTTGGAAAAGTCAGCACAGAATAATCACCTCAGTACCTGTGTCTTGAAAAGGTTATTATACTATATTAGAAGCCAGAGCCCACATAAATCAGTTCATTTTCTGCTAAATCCCAATCATAGAAATTGGAATTGAATGATAGTGGGGCAAGTTAATAAATTATATTGTTTTTAATATTTAATATTTGCAGAGCTATACTGCATTATTCCTTATTTAGCTTGTATTTTAAATTAACATATAATGATGCTGAAGCTGAAACTCCAGTACTTTGGCCACCTCATGCGAAGAGTTGACTCACTGGAAAAGACTCTGATGCTGGGAGGGATTGGGGGCAGGAGGAGAAGGGGACGACCAAGGATGAGATGGCTGGATGGCATCACTGACTCGATGGATGTGAGTCTGAATGAACTCCAGGAGTTGGTGATGGACAGGGAGGCCTGGCGTGCTGCAATTCATGGGGTTGCAAAGAGTCGGACACAACTGAGTGACTGAACTGAACTCAACCCTTTAATAAACTAAGTTCTCTAAAACAAGAACTCTGGGGGAAAGGATTTTTATTTTAAATTTACTTGCTTCTATATCCTTAGCACCTAGAAAAATATCAGGTATATCATGTTTGCTTAGTAAATGCATGTTGGGTGAATAAGTACACTTAAGTATTTTCTCCCTCTTCCTAAAATTGTTGTTTGAACAGCATTCTGAAGAAAATTCTATTGCACAGATTTCCACTTTGTTTCATTTCTTCCTCATTGCCTCAAAATGAGAAAATTAAAAAGAACACATTAGGAAACATGAGGTAAAATTACCACCACTATGGGTTTATAAAATCCAGAATGTTTAAGGATTTTTCCAGCTGTCAGTAACAAAAATCCAATTCAAAAGATTTAATAAGCAACTAAATTATTGTTTCACAAAGCTGACAAAACCCAGTGATATATTTCTCAGGCATGGCTGAATAGATGCTCCTATTATATCCTCAGGGATCTGAGTCATTTTTTTTTTTCGTTCTCAGTAATATTTTTCATTTCATTGACTTTATTCTCAGGCAGACTTCAGGATATGGATTCAAGATGCCAGTGTTGTTTCCAGACTTATAAGGCATTATAGCTTGAGTTTTTAGAGAAAGAAAAATGTTATTTCCTGATACATCACTCTGATAAATGTCCAAAGAGAAATCAAGCCAGAACACAGGAGTGGGTAGCCTTTCCATTCTCCAGGGGATCTTCCCAGCCCAGAGATCGAACCCGCATTACAGGCAGATTCTTTACCAGCTGAGCCACAAGAGAAGCCCAAAGAGAAATGAGATTATCTCAAAATAACAAAAGTTTATGCGCACATATCAGAACCAACCACTGGACTGCTAAGCCTGGGTCTCCTGCTGATCTCTGGGCTGGAGGCAAAAGTCAGGGTAAGAATAGCTTTACCAACAAACTGGATAGACAAAAAACACTCTCAACCACTCACAGTCCCACAAGACACTGAAAAATCTCATTTCCACTTTCTTCTCAGATCATGTCTCAGCACAACTCTTACTATTTCCTTGTGATCTCTGTTTCAAATAGATTGACCTTATATTTTTTCCTAAATACATCAAAGCACATTCACTCCTAAACAATTTACACATGCAGCTCTATCTATCTGGAGTATTCTTCCTTCTTTAAACGTCTTCATCTTTATTAGAAGGACGGATGTTTATACATCAGCCAGCCATTTAGTGACAACTTTCTTATGGAAGCCATGGATGGTTTTCTAGCTTTGGCAAAATCCTTTAACTCATGCTCCCTGCAAAAAATGTATATGCTTTTATCCATAATTTGTTATTATTGTATATATTTACTTAAATTCTAAGTATTTGTTAACTTTTGGTCCTTTTACCTGCAGGAAGATAGCATTCTAGACTGAAGGTGACAGTCTAGAAACTTCCTGAAGTTTCCCTCAGCACGTGACATACTATATCTCTGGCACATAGTAAGTACTAAAAGTATTGACTAATGAATCAAAGTAACCATTAATTAACTGTTGAATAATTAATTATTAATCAAACCAGCAATAATTAATAATAATAATTAAACATCAAATAATTAAATGTTGGATAATAATTAATTAACTATTGAATTAACTAGTCCAGAGGAACAACTTTTTCAGTAAAGGATTGGTAAGAAGTAAATATTTTCAGGCCTTCACTTATATATTATGCTGTGTATTCTTTGGATTTGGCTTGTTTCTTTCCCTGTTTACTTTTTTACAGTTGTTTAAAAATGTAGCAAACATTGCTATCTCCTGAAACACACTAAATAGGTCACTAGCTAGATTTGGCCTTTGGGTCATAGGTGGTCCATCTCTGCATTAGTATACTGGCTGTTATAATTACCTCTTTAATTGCATAATAACAATGAGATTATATCTCCAATTCTTTTGCTTTACTTTTGTTTCTGAAATGTGTCCTTAATTATTTATCCTACCTAAATACAGAAATACTACTGTTCTCAGCCCTCAATCCCAGTCATATTGCTATGTTCTCTTTTCAAACCTATTTGTTACCAACTTTTCCTCCCTGCAAAATGCCTGTGCATTTCTTCTAATCTCCTGCTGTCTGTGCCACACTGTGTCTTTCCCATTTTTCATCCAAGTGCACCTGCTGCCCTGGCTTCTTATTGCTGTTTCAAATTTTTATGCTGCATCATCATCCCTTCTGCTTTCTGCAGTATATACTGTAATATTTCAGTAGAAGGAGAAGTGTTTATTTAAAATAAACTCAGTGAAACAGACATTCCTAGATTCTGACACCAGGGAAATAGCATGCCATCTGCCCTCCATTGGAGCTCTTTGCCTCAGGGACATAACCATATCACCCAGGTAAGCTCCTACTAATGTGTAGATTGTACTTCAACCTACAAATTGTGGTTGTCATTCTAGACCTGCGGTCCTTTTGCTGCTCTTAGTTCTATAGAACATTTTTAATCCTTTTTTTTATATTGTGTATACTTTGACATTTCTTCCCTCTGAATGCAACAAGCACTAGTCTTGTTGGGGACCTTAGAACACCTCACCTATTATTTTCTTATGCCTTCAGTTACTCAGTGTGGATTGCAAGATTTTTTTAAAGAAAAAAAAAGGCACATTTCAGTTATCATTATTGTATAGAGGTTAACAAAACCAGAAATGTGTAAATATCGATGTATAAGCATTTTAAACACTATCCCTCGTGAATTCATGATTTATAAAAAAAAGTGAACATGCCATGTCTCACTGAAAGTGAAAGTGAAGTCGCTCAGTTGTGTCCGACTCTTTGTGACCCCATGGACTGTAACCTACCAGGTTCCTCCGACTATGGGATTTTCCAGGCAAGAGTACTGGAGTCAGTTGCCATTGCCTTCTCCAGGAGATCTTCCCAACCCAGGGATTGAACCTGGGTCTTCTTCATTGTAGGCAGACTCTTTACCACCTGAGCTACCAGGGAAGTCTGCTAACTTCACTAACTCACTAACTTCAAACCAAAAAAAAAAAAAAAAAAAAAAAGGAATCTGTCATCAGCTGACTCAAAGAAGAATAAAGTAAAGTGTGGCAAAATAAATTGCTTTCAGTGTTTACCATAGGTATCTATAAATAACACATAGTTAAATAACTCTTCATCTACTATGACAAATGGTACATAAAGATAAATTTACATATGATAAACTGAAGAGAACTTAATTTCATGAGTTTCTATAAATGGTCTCCTGAATTGCAGGCAGATTCTTTATCAGTGAAGACACAAGGGAAGTTCAAGAACACTGGAGTGGGTAGCTTATCCCTTCTCCACTGGATCTTCCTGACCCAGGAATGGAACCGGGGTCTCCTGTACTGCAGATGGATTCTTTACCAACTGAGCTTTCAGGGAAGCCCATGAAAAATGGTACCTAAAGATAAATTTTATATACAATAAACTTTAGAGAATTAAATTTGATTAGTTTCTATAAATGCAGACACCCACGTAAAGACCAAAACAAGTAAAATTTAAAAAGTCTTCATTTCTCTAGAAAGTTCTTCTATGCTCGCCTGTCATCAATCCCCCCTCCACCCATGTTACCCATTTTTATTTCTATGTCCACAGAATTTGTTTTGCTTGTTCCTGAACTTCATATAAATTTATACTAGAGTATGTATTATTTTGTTTCTAACTTTTTGGTTAACCATGATGTTTTGAGATTCATCCAAAAGTTCACTATTTTCACTGCAGAAGACTATTCTATTGTGTCATGAATAATTTCCAATTATTCATTCATTACCATGTTGAAGGAATTTTAAGCTGCCAAGTTTTGTCCATTATTAACAAATCTGCTGTAAACACTCATGAACAAATATTTTGGTAGTTGACTTAGGAGCCTATTTTACTAGGTTAAATACCCAGAAGTGGTTTTGCTGTGTTATAGGGTAGAAATGCTTTCTAAATTTATAAGATATTGCTAAACACTTTTCCAAAATTGTTGGACCCTGTTACATTCCCATCAGCAAATTTTGTGAAATTTAGTTGCTCTAACTCTGGGAGTTGGTGACGGACAGGGAGGCCTGGCATGCTGCAATTCATGGGGTTGCAAAGAGTTGGATACGACTGAGTGACTGAACTGAACTGAAGTTTCATAAGAAATATCAGTTACCTCAGATATGCAAATGACACCACCCTTATGGTAGAAAGGAAAGAGGAACTAAAAAGCCTCTTGATGAAAGTGAAAGAGGAGAGTGAAAAAATTGTCTTAAAGCTCAACATTCAGAAAACTAAGATCTTGGCATCTGGTCCCATCACTTCATGGGAAATAGATGGGAAAACAGTGGAAACAGTTTTTTTTGTTTGTTTGTTTGTTTTGTCAGACTTTATTTTTCTGGACTCCAAAATCACTGCAGATGGTGATTGCAGCCATGAAATTAAAAGACGCTTACTCCTTGGAAGGAAAGTTATGACCAACCTAGATATCATATTGAAAAGCAGAAGCATTACTTTGCCAACAAAGGTCCGTCTAGTCAAGGCTGTGATTTTTCCAGTGGTCATGTATGGATGTGACAGTTGGACTGTGAAGAAAGCTGAGTGCCAAAGAATTGATGCTTTTGAACTGTGGTGTTTAAGAGGACTCTTGAGAGTCCCTTGGACTGCAAGGAGGTCCAACCAGTCCATCCTAAAGGAGATCAGTCCTGGGTGTTCACTGGAAGGACTGACGCTGAAGCTGAAACTCCAGTACTTTGGCCACCTCATGCGAAGAGTTGACTCATTGGAAAAGACCCTGATGCTGGGAAGGATTGTGGGCTGGAGGAGAAGGGGATGACAGAGAATGAGATGGCTGGATGGCATCGCTGACTCGATGGACATGAGTCTGGGTAAACTTCGGTAGTTGGTGATGGACAAGGAGGCCTGGTGAGCTGCAATCCATGAGGTCACAAAGAGTCGGACACAACTGAGCGACTGAAAGGAAGTCTCATAAAAATTTGGCACATACAGCATTTTAAATTGTATCCTTTTTAATGGATTTGAGATCATTTGATATGCATTTCTCTGATGACTAATAATGTTGAGTAAATTTTCAGTTGCTACTGGTCTTTCATATTAATATGATACCCTTTTGGGCTTTCATATAATTTCCTCTATGCTATTTTGGACAACTTTATTATTTTTTATTATTAGTTTATAGGAACTCTTTATATATCTTAAATATACATATCTAACATGTATATTCTTTGTGTGCTTATTCATTTACTTAATAGAGTTTTGAAAATGTGAAAATTTGTTAAAGTAAGATTTTTATTTTAGAATAACTTAAGATATGCACAAAAATTGAAAAGATAGTGTAAGAATTTCCATGAAATCTACATCCACTTTCTCCCATTAATACCAAGACTTCACTGGTAGCTCAGGCGGCAAAGCCTCTGCCTACAATGTGGGAGGCCCGGGTTCGATCCCTGGGTCGGGAAGATCTCCTGGAGAAGTAAATAGCAATCCACTCTAGTACTCTTACCTGGAAAATCGCATGGGGGGAGGAGCCTGGTAGGCTACAGCCCATTGGGTCACAAAAAGTCGGACACGACTGAGTGACTTCACTTTCACTTTCAGGGGTGGTAGTGGTAAAGAACCCACTTGCCATTGAAGGAGACATAGGAGAAACGAGTTCAATCCCTGGGTCTGGAAGATACCCTGGAAGAGGGCATTGCAACCCACTCCAGTATTCTTGCCTGCAGAATCCCATGGAGCCTGGTGGGCTACAACCATGGGGTCACAAAGCATCAGATATGACTGAGGTGATGTAGGGTAGCATAGCATATTCATTAAAATCAATGAAGCAATATCAGTACAGTATTGTTTCTTTAGTTTTTTCCTAATGTCTTTTTTTTTCAGTTCCAAAATTCCAGGTAGTACATCTTGTAGCTGTGTCTTCTTAGGCTCCTGGTGGTTGTAACAGTTTCTCAGGTGTTTTTGATAGCCATGACTGTCTTGAGAAGACTGGTCAAGGATTTTGCAGATGATTCCTCACATGGAATTTGTCCAATATTTTTCTCATAATTATACTAGAATTATGTGTGTCAGAGGAAGGAAAGGAAGATAAAGTACTATTTGCATCACTTCATAAGATACATGCTATCAACCAGACATGGTAACTTTGATGACACGGCTGAGGTAATATTCATCTGTGACTATTAAGTCACTGTTAACTTACTGTTAAGTTACTTACACACTTTCCCCTACTCATTCCTTACTATATTTTTGGAAGACACTCATTATACACAGTGTAAACTTATATTTGGCATTCTTTGACACTGAAGATTTGTGTCTGCTCCTCCTTCTCCTATGTATTTATTTGATTATTTATTTTTATTGCTATGGATTCATGGACATGTGTTTAATACTTTTGATTATAATAGAACAATATTTTATTTTATTGCTAAAAATGTTCTGTCATTGGTTATTGCAAATTTTCCCATTGATCTCTATTTCTCTTTGACATGTTCCTGTGTGTGTGTGTGTGTGTGGTCTATTATTTATTTTAAATTAATATCATATATTTTTAGATCAGTTATAGGGTTACAGAAAAATATTGCAGAAAGCATAGAGAATTCTCATATTCTTCCTTTCCACCATTACCTAGTGCTTCCTATTTTTAAAATTTTGCATTGGTGAGATATGTTGTTATAACTCATAAGCCAATCTTGATACATCATTAACTAAGCCTCATAGTATACAATAGAGTTCATTTTTGGCATTGCACATTCTGGGTGTTTTGACAAATGCATAATGTCATATATTCATGATTACAATTTCATAAAGAATATTTTTACTCTCTTAAATATCCCCTGAGCTCCATTTATTTGTCCCCACTATCTGACCTGAACATTCACAAATTTTTCCCCTGTCTCTACAGTTTCTCCCTTTCTAGAGCATCATACAGTTGGGATCATACAGTACTCAGGCTTTTTAGATGCTCTTCTTTCACTTACTAATATTCATTTAAGATTCCTCCATGGTATTTTTTTGGGGGGTGGGGGACTTAATAGTATTTTCTCTTTGTCACTGAATAGCATTCTATTGGCTGGGGGTACAATGGTTTGTTTCTTCATTCACTTGCTGAAGAACATCTTGATTGCTTCTAACTTTTGGCAATTATGAATAAACCTGTTATAAGTTTTTTTTTTTTTTTATGTAGCTTTTGGGTAGAAATACATTCTCAGTTCACTTGGATAAATACCTGAAAGAATGATTCCTGTACCATATTTTAAGCCTATCTATTTAGCCTTGTTCAGTTCAGTTCAGTCACTCAGTCGAGTCTGACTCTCTGTGATCCCATAGACTACAGCACACCAGGCTTCCCTATCCATCACCAAGTTCCAGAGCTTGCTCAAGCTTATGGCCAGCAGGTCTGTGATGCCATCCAACCATCTCATCCTCTGTTTTCCTCTTCCCCTCCTGCCTTCAATCTTTCCCAGCATCAAGTTCTTTTCAAGTGAATCAGTTCTTCGCATCAGGTGGCCAAAGTATTGGAGCTTCAGCTTCAGCATCAGTCCATCCAGTGAATATTCAGGGATGATTTCTTTTAAGATGGACTGGTTGGATTTCCTTGCAGTCCAAGAGTCTTCTCTATCACCACAGTTCAAAAGCATCAATTCTTCAGTGCTCAGCTTTCTTTATAGACCAACTGTCACATCCATACATGACTACAGGAAAACCATAGTTTGACTAGATGGACCTTGGTTGGCAAAGTAATATCTGTGCTCTTTAATATGCTGTCTAGGTTGGTCATAACTTTTCTTACAAGGATCCTTGCTCCTTTTAATTTCATGGCTACAGTCACCATCTGCAGTGATTTTGGAGCCCAAGAAACTAAAGTCTTTCACAGTTTCCATCATTTCCCCATCTATTTGCCATGAAGTGATGGGACCAGATGCCATGATCTTCATTTTTGAATGTTGAGTTTTAAGCCAGCTTTTTCAGTCTTGTCTTTCACTTTCATCACTTTAGTTCCTCTTTGCTTTCTGCCATAAGGGTGGTATTACTGCATATCTGAGGTTATTTCTATTTCTCCAGGCAATCTTGATTCCAGTTTGTGCTTCACCCAGCCCAGCACTTCACATGATGTACTCTGCATATAAGTTAAATAAGCAGGGTGACAATATACAGCCTTCACATACTCTTTTCCCAATTTGAAATCAGTCTGTTGTTCCATGTCTGGCTCTAACTATTGCTTCTTGACCTTCATACAGATTGCTCAGGAGGATGGTTAGGTGGTCTGGTATTCCCATCTCTTGAAGAATTTTCCACAGTTTGTTGTGACCTACACCGTCAAAGCCTTTGGTGAGAAACTCCAAATTTCATTTAGCTTTGTAAGAAACTGCAAACTTCTTCTAAAGTGGCTATAATATTTTGCATTCGAACCAGCAGCAAGTGAGAATTCCTGCTGCTCCATATCCTTTCCAATATTTGATTTTATACATGTTTTGGATGTTAGTTATTCTAGTAAGTGTGTAGTAGCATTGCATGGTTGTTTTGCTTGTAATTCCCAAAAGATATATGGATATTGAACATCTTTCATATGTTTATATATGTATATTTGAGCACTGCCTTACTTTCTGGCACTATTGGATGTCTCAGTTCAGTTCAGTGCAGTCACTCAGTCATGTCTGACTCTTTGTGACTCCATGAATCGCAGCACGCCAGGCCTCCCTGTCTATCACCATCTCTCAGACTTATGCATTTTCTGCTTAAGTCCTAGAATCAGCCATTCCTCTAGGGAACCCTGGTTCTTTATTAATGGATAATGGTATTAGAAATCAAGATCTGGGTGTAAAACATGCTGTTACTACTGAGTGTCACTACTTCTAAACCATCACAGCTGATAGAAGGACATTTATATGTCTATACTAACCTGTATAGATATGCAACTATATTGATTGCTCTATGCAGTCTTCAATATATGTGTTAAGCTAACATGAGTTCACATCAAATTAGTCAGTCCTAAAGGAAATCAGTCCTGAATATTCACTGGAAGGACTGATGTTGAAGCTGAAGCTCCAATACTTTGGCCACCTGATGCAAACAACTGACTCCTTAAAAAAGATCATGATGCTGGAAAAGATTGAAGGCAGGAGGAGAAGGTAACAACACAGGATGAGATGGTTGAGTGGCATCACTGACTCACTGAGCAGGCTCCAGGAGATGGTGATGGACAGGAAAGCCTGGGGTCCCTGGGGTCACATAGAGTTGAACACAACTGAGCCACTGAGCAACAACAACAACAACAACAACAACCCTTGTTTAGGGGCTTCCCTGGTGACTCAGTGGTAAAGAATCCACCTGCCACGGCAGTAGATGTGAGTTTGATCTCTGGGTTGGGAAGATTCCCTGGAGTAGGAAATGGTGACCCACTCCAGTATTCTTGCCTAGGACAGCCCATGGAGAGAGAAGCTTGGCAGGCACAGTCCATGGGGTTGCAAAGAATCAGACATAGCCTAGCACTGAACACACAGGCACCCTTGTTTTAACTCTAGCTTCCCATTTTGGAAACTGGCTCCCACAATCTGCAAGAGTATACTTATCTGTTCAATTACAGTACACTGTATAGGGGGTATCAAATTCATCAACCATTACTCCCATGTGAAGCAATTTTGTCAGCTAGAGTGAAATGCTTATGCACAGTTGGTTTTGCCTGTAGTCTTACAGAATTCACTTATTTCCAAAATTACTTTTCAGTACTTTTATCTTTTTTCCTGACTCCCTTCAGTGAGGTTGTTTCATATATTTGTAATACAAGTAGATTGTTTGGTCACATTCTGATTTCCATTCTCAGATACTCAGAACTTCTGAATTATATTTCAAAATTTGCACGTATAAACATTTACTCTTCATGGTGTAAAGTTCTGTGATTTTGAATATTGCAGTCTGTTATGTACCCACCTTTACAGTATCACACAAAATAGTTTCATTTCTCTAAAATGTCCCCTGTGCTTCACCTATTCGACCTCATTACCACTCCAAACTCCTAAAAAATGTTGTTATTTTTATTATCTCTATACTATTGCCTTTTCCAGAATGTCATAGAATTGAAATCATACAGGCTACAATGCACTCTTTTCAGATTGACTTCTTTCACTTACCATTAGACAAGTTTGTGTGTGTGTGTGTGTGTGTGTGTGTGTGTGGTTTGATAACTTTGTGTGTGCCCAGTCACTCAGTGTTGTCCAATTCTGTGCGACCCTATGGACTGTAGCCTGCTAGGTTCCTCGGTCCATGGAATTCTTCAGACAAGAATACTGGAGTGGGCTGCCATGCCCTCCTCCAGGAGATCTTCCTGATCCAGGTATTGAACTGGGGTCTCTTACATCTCCTTCATTACCAGGCAGGTTCTTCACCTCTAGCACCACCTGGGCTATTAACAACCCCTTGTATGAATATACTAAAGTTAGTTAGAAGAATGTGCATTCTGCTATTGTTGGATGGAATATATACTAAAAGTGTCAACCACATCTAGCTGATTGATGGTGCTAAGTCAACTGTATTGTTATTGATGTTCTGCCTACTTTATATATCAATTACTGGCAGAAGACTGTTGAAGTCTTTAATTATAATAGAGGATGTCTTTATACCTCCCTCAGTTCAATCAGTTTTTGCCTCATGAATTTGGTGTTCTGTTGCTAGTTTCATAGATGTTAAAGACTGTTATGCCATCTTGGAGAATGATCCCTTTGTCATAATATAATGTCTTGTGTGTTTGTTTTGTTTTTTTCTTTCCTTTTTTTTTTTCTGAAGTGTGCTTTGTCTGAAATCAATATAGCCAATACAGTTTCTTTTTATTACAGTATACATGGAATATCTTTATATCACATTACTTTATCTTGTTTATTAGTCATATACAGACAAATGGTTGGGTCTTATTATTTCTTATGCATTTTGATAATGTCTTTTATTTGGTATATTTAGAAAATCCACAATTAAAATAGTTATTGACCTAGTTGGACTAGTATCTACCATGTTGTAACTACTTTCTATTCATTATTTTTCTCATTTCCCCCTTTCTTTTGTTGTATTTGAGCATTTTATATTATTACACTTATCTATTCTCTTTGCATTACAATTATATAACTTTAAAAATGTTTAATGGTTGCCCTAAAATGTCAACTATACATTTTTAAGTAATATAACTGTACCTTCAACTGGCAATATTCCACTTCATATAAAGTACAAGTACCTTAAAGCAGAGTAAAACTGGAATTCTTAATTCCTTCCTCCCACCCCTTATGACATTACTGCCATTCATTTCACTTATATATGCTATAGTTAATAAATATACTATTACTATTATTCTCTTAAATATCTTTTAGATTAATTACGAATAAGAATAAAAGATTTTACTTTTCATCATTTATCCATTTCTTGACATTCTGCCTTTCTTTATGAACATTCTGACCTACATTGTTTTCTTCCCTCTTAACAAACTTTTTAAAACATTTCTTGCATGGCAAATCTGCTCTCCATGAATTTTCTGAGTTTTTGCTTGTCAGAGAAAGTCTACTTCTCTTTCACTTTTGAACACAAATTATTTTTTCACAGATTTTTTGGTTGACAGAGGATTTTTTTTCATGTTTTCCAACAGTTTAAATGTATTAATCCATTCTATTCTGGTTTGCATAGTTGCTTGGTTATTGATAGAAGGTCCGTTGCAGTGTTTCTTTTTAGGTTTGTTTTTCCCTGATTTTAAGGTCTTCTCTATGACATTAGTTTTCTGCAGTGTGAATAGACACGTTTGTTATTGTTCAGTTACTAAGTCATGTCCGACCCTTTTTCTATCCCATGGACAGTAGTTTGCCAGGCTCCTCTGTCTGTGGGATTTCCCAGGCAAGAACACTGGAGTGGGCTGTGATTTCCTTCTCAAGGGGATCTTCCCAACCCAGGAATCAAACTCCATCTCTTGCATTACAGGTGTATTCTTTACTCCTAAGCCATCAGGGAATTCCTGTGAATATACAAACCTAGGTGCATTATTTTTTGTTTTGAATTTATTTTGCTTGATGTTAAAAAAACTGTAATTTGTTATTTCCTTAATTTTAGAAAGTTCTTGGCCATTATGAATTTAGGTTTTTTTTTTTTTTTCTGCTCCAATCTTGTTTTTCTTTCACTGTTTTAATTACATGTTCCACCATTTTAAACTACCCCGCATATCTTGTGTATTTTCTTCTGTTCTTTTTCTTGTTTGTCATATTTGATATTTCATTTCAGTTTAGAAAGTTTCTACTGAACTTTCGTTCAACTCACTAATTATTTCTTTAACTAAGTCTGTCCACTAATCAGTTCAGTGCAGTTCAGTTGCTCAGTCGTGTCCGACTCTTTGCGACCCCATGAATTGCAGCACGCCAGGCCTCCCTGTCCATCACCAACTCTTGGAGTTCACTCAAACTCATGTCCATCGAGTCAGTGATGCCATTCAGCCATCTCTTCCTCTGTTGTCCCCTTTTCCTCCTGCCCCCAATCCCTCCCAGCATCAGTCTTTTCCAATGAGTCAACTCTTCTCATGAGGTGGCCAAAGTACTGGAGCTTCAGCTTTAGCATCAGTCCTTCCAAAGAACACCAAGGGCTGATCTCCTTTAGAATGGACTGGTTGGATTTCCTTGCAGTCCACTGTCCACTAATGAATACCTCCAAAACATTATTCAACTTGATACAGTCCTTGTCATTTCTAGAAAGTCCTTCTGATTCTTTCTCAGTTTCTATCTCTCTGCTTATATTACCCATCCACTACTGATTTCATATTTCCATTAGAGCCTTCATCATATTGGTTATAGTTAGTTTAAATTTCCTGTCTGATAATTTCAACATCTGTGTCATATCCAAGTCAGGTTCTGATACTTGTTCTGTGTCTTCATTTTTTTTCCTTGTCTTTTGGCCTGCTATCTAATATTAGTTGAAAACTAGACATGTTTAATAGATCCTCAAAATTGAGATTAATGGGCCTTTACTATGAGGATTTATGTTTTCAGGCTGGAATTAAATAGTGCATAGTATTAGCTGTAGTTGTAAATGCCAGAAGCTGTAAGCACCTGTAGTGTTTTTGTTGTTGAAGTTGCCATCTTAACATGGAGCTTCCCTTAGTACTCCTCCTTAGAGGAAGTCTGCTTCTTGCTCCCCTTTCAGCTGCTGTATACTATCATTATGCTAAAGCCTGTTGGTATGGTTGTCAAATGTAAGGGAAAGGAAGAATTCTAAAGTCTTATGATTAAATCTCAGAGTTTTAGTGGGCTTCTGTGTCTGGGTTGTGACTTAACAGTATTTTGTTGTTGTTGTTGTTGTTGTTGTTAGGTAGTATAGTTTTTTTTTTTTTCTTTCCTTATTTAAGATGGGAAGTCTATGGGAGATGAACTTGGAGGAAAGAAAAGTTCTTCTCTCGCTGAAATAAGGCTCTGAAAAAAAAAATATTTTACCCTGGAATTTTTTTTTTTTTTTGTAATGGAGAATGCTCTAGGCATATTTCACAATGACTAATCTTTTCCCACTGTCAGCATTATAAGGATATCTTTGAGAACTTATTGTTTTTCATGAAGAGAAAGTTTACAAATTTGTGGTGACTAACCAAGACCATAGCCCCAGGTTCTGGAAGCCAGCCTGGGGGATCCCGCCCGTAGAAAAGGTCATGAGGAAAAAGGCCTGACAAACGCAAAGGCGGGATCAGGCCTCAGGGGTCCCCCTGGACTTTCTCGAGCATCTACCCCCAAAACCAGAGTTTGTCTGCTTTACTGTATTATGCTTTCCACCAGCTCCTCTGACATTAACAGGGGGCTTTCCCCCACCACCTTTTTCTGGAAAAAGTTAATTTAGAGCTTTTAGATAATAAGTCTCCTGGGCATAATAAGAGTGTTTCATCCAAAACCCCTCTGATAGCTTTCTAGACTGCCTGACAGGTTTGTCCGGACTCTTACAGCTGCGCATGTGATTGTTTGCAGCCTCCCGACCTTGAGAGGCACAGGAAGCTTAAAACATCCTAGGAATGCAGGGGCTTCCAAGGAGTCAAAATCATTAGAATAGAACTGATTAAGGGTTTCATTTTGAGCCAATACTTGCTGCCAAGTTTTGATATCTTTTATTTGTTGATATAGTTGGTATGTAGAAAAAAAAAAACAAACAAGTAGTAGCCCTGGCATTAGAAACATTAGATCTTTGAGTTAAGTACTTTCTTTGTTATAACCCACTGCACCTTTGTTCTACAGGAATGTAACTTTATTTAGTACTTTGAGGGTGATGCAGATTAAAGAAAAAACACTTCAAGGGGAAATTGGTTTTCTGGTTGATAGACATTTATCTAGGAAAAGAGCCATAAAAATGTTAACAGGCCTCTTGACCAGAAGATAATGTAAATCACCTGAGACCTTTTGTACATGGAAGTGTATGCAAAAAGAAAGCCTGGTCTCAATAAGGGGCAGGACTGCTGCCCCTGCATAACTCTGTATATTCCATTATCTCTTTATGTACAACTAGGGGTATATAAGCTGCCTTTGAAAATAAAGTTGTGGGGTCTTGCACAGATGTTGGGCTTCCCCATGTCGTTCTTTTCTCCCTTTTCAGGCTGAATTGCTGTCTGGAACACAGAGGCTCAGTATGTCTTCTTATTTGCCCTGGCTTCTAAGACCCACGTGAGAGGGAGCCCAAGGCAGGGCACCCTCCACTATTCAAGCGGGCACCGGTGGCCTACATAGACGGTGCAAGCCCCTTGTCTCAGAGGTTTATTGGTCTCCTGTGTAAACCAAGGAATACAGCCTCTTTTCTCCTCTATTTTCTCTCCTCTCTCTCACTACACTATTCTTCCCTAATCTCTCTTTATATCTCTAAATAAATAAATCTCTCCTCTCCGACTCCATCCCCACTTCAAATTACCCTGGATCCACCAGGGCTGGACCCCGGCACCCAGGTATTTCTCATTCACAAGCTAGTCCACATTTAAACTCCAAAAATTCACCAAATTTACCTTTAAACATCCTTTCAAATTATGGCTACAGTGACTGTTCTCCAAGTAAGCAGATCTCAGCTCTGAATCTTTAGATTTGTCTTTTTCTAAATTTCAGAGTGGGTGGTTTATGCTGCAATCTCAGTCCTCTGATAGGTTCAAGAAAAATTATTTTTGGTTTGTTAATTTAATTCTTGATATAAATACAGGTGTGATGACTTTCAAATTCCTTATATATTGGGACTGAAATCCAAAATTGGAATTATTTTTATAGAACCAAAATGTGTTTTTTTTACTCTAAATTTATTTATTTTAATTAGAGGTTAATTACTTTACAATATTGTATTGGTTTTGCCATATATCAACATGAATCTACCACAGGTATATACATGTTCCCCATCCTGAATCCCCCACACTCTTCCCTCCCTGTATCATCCCTCTGGGTTGTCCCAGTGCACCAGGCCTAAGCATCCAGCATCATGCATCGAACCTGGACTGGCGATTCATTTCATATATGATATTATACATGTTTCAATCCCATTCTCCCAAATCATCCCACCCTCTCCCTCTCCCACAGAGTCCAAAAGACTGTTCTATACATCTGTGTCTCTTTTGCTGTCTCACATACAGGGTTATCATTACCATCTTTCTAAATTTCATATAAATAAATATATATATATATATATATATATGTTAGTATACTGTATTGGAGTTTTTCTTTCTGGCTTACTTTACTCTGTAGAATAAGCTCCAGTTTCATCCACCTCATTAGAACTGATTCAAATGTATTCTTTTTAATGGCTGAGTAATACTCCATTGTGTATATGTGCCACAGATTTCTTATCCATTCATCTGCTGATGGACATCTAGGTTGCTTCCATGTCCTGGCTATTATAAACAGTGTTGCGATGAACATTGGGATACACTTGTCTCTTTCAATTCTGGTTTCCCACAGCAAACATTATCCTAAATGGTGAAAAATTGAAAGCATTTGCCCTAAAGTCAGGAACAAGACGAGGGTACCCACTTTTACCACTACTATTCAACATAGTTTTGGAAGTTTTGGCCACAGCAATCAGAGCAGAAAAAGAAATAAAATGAATCCAAATTGGAAAAGAAGAAGTAAAACTCTCACTGTTTGCAGATGACATAATCTTTTACATAGAAAACCCCAAAGACTCCACCAGAAAATTACTAGAGCTAATCAATGAATACAGTAAAGTTGCAGGATATAAAATTAAGACACAGAAATCCTTTGCATTCCTATACACTAATGAGAAAATAGAAAGAAAATTTAAGGAAACAATTCCATTGCAACAAAAAGAATAAAATACTTAGGAATATATCTACCTAAAGAAACTGAAGACCTATATATAGAAAACTATAAAACACTGGTGAAAGAAATCAAAGAGGACATTAATAGATGGAGAAATATACCATGTTCATGGATCAGAAGAATCAATATAGTGAAAATGAGTATACTACCCAAAGCAATCTATAGATTCAATGCAATCCCTATTAAGCTACCAATGGTATTTTTCACAGAGCTGGAACAAATAATTTCACAATTTGTATGGAAATACAAAAACTCTCGAATAGCCAAAGCAATCTTGAGAAAGAAGAATGGAACAGGAGGAATCAACCTGCCTGACTTCAGGCTCTACTACAAAGCCACAGTCATCAAGAAGGTATGGTATGGTACTGGCTGCTGCTATTGCTAAGTCACTTCAGTCGTGTCTGACTCTGTGCGACCCCAAAGCCAGCAGCCTACCAGGCTTCCACGTCCCTGGGATTCTCCAGGCAAGAACACTGGAGTGGGTTGTCATTTCCTTCTCCAATGCATGAAAGTGACAAGTGAAAGTAAAGTCGTTCAGTAGTGTCTGATTCTTAGCCACCCCATGGACTGCAGCTTACCAGGCTCCTCTGTCTACTGGATTTTCCAGGCAAGAGTCCTGCAGTGGATTGCCATTGCTTTCTCCGATGGTACTGGCACAAAGACAGAAATATAGACCAAAGGAACAAAATAGAAAGCCCAGAGATAAATCCATGCACCTATGGACAAATTATCTTTGACAAAGAAGGCAAGAATATAGAATGGATTAAAGACAATCTCTTTAACAAGTGGTGCTGGGAAAACTGGTCAACCACTTGTAAAAGGAGTTCATGATCTGAGCCACAGTCAGCTCCTGGTCTTGTTTTTGTTGACTGTATAGAGCTTCTCCATCTTTGGCTGCAAAGAATATAATCAATCTGATTTCGATGTTCACCATCTGGTGATGTCCATGTGTAGAGTCTTCTCTTGTGTTGTTGGAAGAGGGTGTTTGCTATGACCAGTGCATTTTCTTGGCAAAACTCTATTAGTCTTTGCCCTGCTTCATTTCACATTCCAAGGCCAAATTTGCCTGTTACTCCAGGTGTTTCTTGGCTTCCTACTTTTGCATTCCAGTCCTCTATAATGAAAAGGACATCTTTTTTGGGTGTTAGTTCTAAAAGGTCTTGTAGGTCTTCATAAAATCATTCAATTTCAGTTTCCTCAGCGTTACTGGTTGGGGCATAAACTTGGATAACTGTGATATTGAATGGTTTGCCTTGGAGACGAACAGAGATCATTCTGTCAGTTTTGAGATTGCATCCAAGTACTGCATTTCAGACTCTTTTGTTGACCATGATGGCTACTCCATCTCTTCTGAGGGATTCCTGCCCACAGTAGTAGATATAATGGTCATCTGAGTTAAATTCACCCATTCCAGTCCATTTTAGTTCGCTGATTCCTAGAATGTTGACATTCACCCTTGCCATCTCTTGTTTGACCACTTCCAATTTGCCTTGATTCATGGACCTGACATTCCAGGTTCCTATGCAATATTGCTCTTTACAGAATCAGATCTTACTTCTATCACCAGTCACATCCACACTGGGTATTGTTTTTGCTTTGGCTCCATCCCTTCATTCTTTCTGGAGTTATTTCTCCACTGATCTCCAGTAGCATATTGGGCACCTAATGACCTGGGGAGTTCCTCTTTCGGTATCCTATCATTTTGCCTTTTGAAACTGTTCATGGGGTTCTCAAGGCAAGAATATTGAAGTGGCTTGCCATTCCCTTCTCCAGTGCACATGGAACAACAAACTGGTTCCAAAGAGGGAAAGGAGTATGTCAAGGCTTTATATTGTCACCCTGCTTATTTAACTTATATGCAGAGTATATCATGAGTAATGCTGGACTGGAAGAAACACAAGCTGGAATCAAGATTGCCGGGAGAAATATCAATTACTTCAGATATGCAGATGACACCACCCTTATGGCAGAAAGTGAAGAGGAACTAAAAAAGCCTCTTGATGAAAGTGAAAGAGGAGAGCGAAAAAGTTGGCTTAAAGCTCAACATTCAGAAAACGAAGATCATGGCATCTGGTCCCATCACTTCATGGGAAATAGATGGGGAAATAGTGGAAACAGTGTCAGATTTTAATTTTTTGGGCTCCAAAATCACTGCAGATGGTGACTGCAGCCATTAAATCAAAAGATGCTTACTCTATGGAAGAAAAGTTTTGACCATCCTAGATAGTATATTCAAAAGCAGGGACATTACTTTGCTGACTAAGGTCCATCTAGTCAAGGCTATGCTTTTTCCTGTGGTCATGTATGGATGTGAGAGTTGGACTGTGAAGAAGGCTGAGCACTGAAGAATTGATGCTTCTGAACTGTGGTGTTGGAGAAGACTCTTGAGAGTCCCTTGGACTGCAAGGAGATCCAACCAGTCCATTCTGAAGGAGATCAACCCTGTGATTTCTTTGGAAGGAATGAAGCTAAAGCTGAAGCTCCAGTACTTTGGCCACCTCATGCAAAGAGTGACTCATTGGAAAAGACTTTGATGCTGGGAGGGACTGGGTGCAGGAGGAGAAGGGGACGACCGAGGATGACATGGCTGGATGGCATCACGGACTCGATGGACATGAGTCTGAGTGAACTCCGGGAGGTGGTGATAGACAGGGAGGCCTGGCATGTTGTGATTCATGGGGTCGCAAAGAGTCGGACACAACTGAGCGACTGAACTGAACTGACTTGTAAAAGAAGGAAACTAGTACATTTTTCTCACACCATACACAAAAATAAACTCAAAATGGATTAAAGATCTAAACGTAAGACCAGAAACTATAAAACTCCTATAAGAGAACATAGGCAGAACTAAAATTTATACACTTGTCTTTTTGATTTAATAAATAGTTGTCTACCTTAAGGTCATGAAAATTCTTTCCTATATCTTCTTTCAGAAGTTTTATAGCTTTAATGTATACATTGAGGTTTGCCATCTATATCAAAAAATTGCTATGTGTGGAATTAGGTGAGGATTTAGAGTCTTTTTTTTTTCAACATTTATCTAGTTGATGCAGCATCATTTGTTGAAACGACATTCTTTCATCCTGAACTTCTTGCTCTTTTGTTGCAAATCAATTGTCTATACAAATGTGAGCTGTTTCTAGTTTCTGTCTTCTGCTTCATTGATCAAGCTTACAAATCTTAGGTCGGTACTGCAGTGTCACAACAGAATCTTTAAAATATTTCAATATTTGTCAACAGTCACCTATTTTAAAAAATAATTTGAAAGAAACAAAAGTATTGTCTTTTATACTTATCCATATATTTATTTTTTTCCATGTTGGTCATTTTAATCCTGTAAGTACAAATGTCTATTTTGTACAATTCCTCTTTTATTTTGAAGAATTGTATTTAGTATGTTTTATACTGCAGGGATTTCTTCAATGTTTGGTTTACCTAAATTGTCTTCTGTTTTCATTTTGGAAGAATGTCATTATTGTGTCTTGTGTTCTGGGATGGCAGTTACCTTTTGTTTTGTTATATTGTGTACTGTTTTATTTCTAATTTAAAATCTGCTGTATTTCCTATCATTGTTTCTTGTATATTATGTGCTTTTGTTTAGTCAGTTTAAAAAAATATTTCTAGCTTTGTTTTTCAGAAGTTTGCTTATATAGTCCTTTCTTCAACCTATATGAGTTTTACTAAGCTTCTTAAATATTTAATAAAATATTTTCATAATATTTACAAGGCTTTTAGTAATTATTTTTTCAAATAAGTTTTTTTTTTCTTCCCCATTCCCCCTTTTCTCTACTTATGCTGTTAATCCAATTAGATGTATGTTAGCCCTGTTGATAGTCACAGCTCAATGAGGTTCTGTTCCATTCTATTTTTTACTTTTTGTTTTGAGTCTTTCTTTTAATTTTATATTGGATCTTCAGTCAAATTTATATTCCTTACTTTTGTCATCTCTAATAAATTGTTGAGTCCATGGATTTAAAAAGAATATTTAGACATTATAGTTTTCATATCTACAATTTTCATGTGATTGGTATAATTATACTTTTTTCTGAAATAGTCTGTTTATTATTACTATAATTTCATTTAATTTCATGATTTAAGAATCGATAATTTTATATTCTTTGCAGCCAAAGATGTAGAAGATCTATACAGTCAACAAAAACAAGGCCAGGAGCCGACTGTGGCTCAGATCATGAACTCCTTATTGCCAAATTCAGACTTAAATTGAAGAAAGTAGGGAGAACCGCTAGACCATTCAGGTATGACCTAAATCAAATCTGTTATGATTATACAGTGGAAGTGAGAAATAGATTTAAGGGCCTACATCTGATAGACAGAATGCCTGATGAATATAGAATGAGGTTCATGGCATTGTATAGGAGACAGGGATCAAGACCATCCCCATGGAAAAGAAATGCAAAAAAAGCAAAATGGCTGTCTGGGGAGGCCTTACAAATAGCTGTGAAAAGAAGAGAAGTGAAAAGCAAAACAGAAAAGGAAAGATATAAGCATCTGAATGCAGAGTTCCAGAGAATAGCAAGAAGAGACAAGAAAGCCTTCTTAAGTGATCAATGCAAATAAATAGAGGAAAACAACAGAATTGGAAAGACTAGAGATCTCTTCAAGAAAATTAGAGATACCAAGGGAACATTTCATGTAAAGATGGGGTCGATAAAGGACAGAAATGGCATGGACCTAACAGAAGCAAAAGATATTAAGAAGAGGTGGCAAGAATACACAGAAGAACTGTACAAAAAAGATCTTCATGACCCAGATAATCACGATGGTGTGATCACTCATCTAGAGCCAGACATCCTGGAATGTGAAGTCAAGTGGGCCTTAGAAAGCATCACTATGAACAAAGCTAGTGGAGGTGATGGAACTCCAGTAGAGCTATGTCAAATTCTGAAAGATGATGCTGTGAAAGTGCTGCATTCAATATGCCAGCAAATTTGGAAAACTCAGCAGTGGCCACAGGACTGGAAAAGGTCAGTTTTCATTCCAATCCCAAAGAAAGGCAATGCCAAAGAATGCTCAAACTACTGCACAGTTGCACTCATCTCACATGCTAGTAAGGTAATGCTCAAAATTCTCCAAGCCAGACTTCACAAAACATGAACCGTGAACTTCCTGATGTTCAAGCTGGTTTTAGAAAAGGCAGAGGAACCAGAGATCAAATTGCCAACATCCGCTGGATCATGGAAAAAGCAAGAGAGTTCCAGAAAAACATCTATTTCTGCTTTATTGACTATGCCAAAGCCTTTGACTGTGTGGATCACAATAAACTGTGGAAAATTCTGAGAGAGATGGGAATACCAGACCCCCTGACCTGCCTCTTGAGAAATCTGTATGCAGGCCAGGAAGCAACAGTTAGAACTGGACATGAGAACAGACTAGTTCCAAATAGGAAAAGGAGTACGTCAAGGCTGTATATTGTCTCCCTGCTTATTTAACTTCTATGCAGAGTATATCATGAGAAATGCTGGACTGGAAGAAACACAAGCTGGAATCAAGACTGCTGGGAGAAATATCAATCACCTCAGATATGCAGATGACACCACCCTGATGGCAGAAAGTGAAGAGGAACTAAAAAGCCTCTTAATGAAAGTGAAAGAGGAGAGTGAAAAGGTTGGCTTAAAGCCCAACATTCAGAAAACAAAGATCAAGGTATCCGGTCCCATCACTGCATGGGAAATAGATGGGGAAACAGTGGAAACAGTGTCAGATTTTAATGTTTTGGGCTCCAAAATCAATGCAGATGCTGACTGCAGCCATTAAATTAAAAGATGCTTACACCTTGGAAGGAAAGTTATGACCAACCTAAATAGCATATTCAAAAGCAGAGACATTACTTTGTCGACTAAGGTCCATCTAGTCAAGGCTATGGTTTTTCCTCTGGTCATGTATGGATGTGAGAGTTGGACTGTGAAGAAGGCTGAGCACTGAAGAATTGATGCTTCTGAACTGTGGTGTTGGAGAAGACTCTTGAGAGTCCCTTGGACTGCAAGGAGATCCAACCAGTCCATTCTGAAGGAGATCAACCCTGTGATTTCTTTGGAAGGAATGATGCTAAAGCTGAAGCTCCAGTACATTGGCCACCTCATGCAAAGAGCTGACTCATTGGAAAAGACTCTGATGCTGGGAGGGATTGCGGGCAGGAGGAGAAGGGGACGACCGAGGATGAGATGGCTGGATGGCATCACGAACTCGATGGACTTGAGTCTGTGTGAACTCCGGGAGTTGGTGATGGACAGGAAGGCCTGGCGTGCTGCGATTCATGGGGTCACAAAGAGTCGGACACGACTGAGTGACTGACTGAACTGAACTTTGTATTATCTTCCTATTGCTCCATGACACGTTACTACAAATTAGCCACTTTAACCCCTTTCATCATCTTACAGTTTTGTAGGTCATCAACTTGGGTTTGCTTTGTTAGCATCTACTATATATATAGGGTCAATATATTTCTGTACTAGATACAAAGTTGAAATCAAGGTGCCTGCTGGACTGGCCTCTTATCCAGAGTCTTTAGGAAAATACCCACTTCCAAGTTCATTCTTGTTTTTGACATAATTTATTTATAGTTGTAGGACAGAAGTACCCATTTTTTCTAGCTCCTGGCCTAGGGCTATTTTGTAGCTTTTAGAAAACTTTCTCACATTCTTGGTTGGAGTGGTCCAATCCTTCATTTTGCCCTGCCATCTTAAAGGGCAGTAGTGATGGGTCAAATCTTTCTTTTGTTCCAAATCAAGCAAGTAGAAAACTATTTGCTTTTTAAGGGTGACTTTGCTTATAATGGTTCCAAGCAATAGGATATGTAGATGCAAATACACAAAGAAGAAGAACTTCATTGTAAGAAACTAGCACACATACTTATAGGCTAGTAAATCCAGTCCTGCTTTGTGGCCCTACAGTAGAGCTAATGATGTTGTTTCAATCTGAAAGCCAGAATTCCACAGACTGAGGGGGTGTCAGTAGTATGGATAAATTCCAAAGCAGTCTCCTGGATAATTCTCCCTTGTTCTGGAGGCCTGCATTTTTTCTTCAGGTCAGGCTTTCAACTAATTGGACAAAGCCCACCCATATTAGGGAGGGTAATCTGCTTTACTCAAAACGCCACAAATCCCTGGTGGCTCAGTGGTGAAGAATCTGCCTGCAATCCAGGAGTCACAGGATCCCTGGGTCAGGAAGATCCCCTGGAGGAGAGCATGGCAACCCACCCCAATATTCTTGCCTGGAGAATCTTATGGAAAGAGGAGCTTGGTGGACCACAATCCATAGAGTTGCAAAAAATTTGATACAACTGAAGCCATTTAGCATGCCCTGATTGAAATGTTTCTCTCATTCAGACATTCCCTCTAAACTGATATATAAACTGAATCGCCATAATCTTTAACCTTCATTTTATCTGCTTTATCTCTTTTCCTGTGTTGCACGATATGATCATTGTTGTTATATCTTATTATTGCTTTATACCATTATTATTGTCCCAGAAATTCAGATGAAAAATTTTTGTGGGCCATTTTGTGAGTTCTGCCTATTACATGTTTAAAAATTCTTGTCTCTTCATTTTAACTAACCCATGTTATCTCAATCCTATTTATATTGATTGCTTTTTCTATTTAAATTGATCACATTTTCATGGATAGTATGTATGATAGGGTATACAGATTCTGAATTCTATTGTTTTCTTTGAACATATGTTTATGTTTGGTTCTAGTATGGAACTAACTTACTGTCACCTTCAACTTAGGAAGTTTGGTATTAAGCTTTTGTTTTATGTATTTATTTTAGGACAACTCTTTTAGTCAGAAAAAGTGGTTTTGATTTCAAGGTGTGGGAATTCTGAGTCTTAAATAATAAATCCAAAATTTTTACCATATCCCTTCCAAAGTTGTGTGACTCACATTCCATACTTTGTCTCTCCACACCTTAGAAGTTTTAGCCTTCCAGTGGTTATCTTTGCACAGGTTTCTTGAAGTCTCTTTTTTACATGTGTAGGTCAGGATCCATTTAAGGATTCAAAGAGACTTCAATGTAAATAATAAAACTGCTCTTTTTGGGTGGCTTCTTTCTTTGCAGAAATTCCTTCCTCAATTTCCAACCAATCTGGGAGCCAAGAACTCTATATATTTATCCTCAAATTACTTAGACTGCATCTTTCTGCTTGAGTTCTAAACAATTTGTGCACCATGGACTGAGAATTTCACTCAAATTTAAAGCACTTTAAGAATTTCACTTAGTATGTTTCCCTCTTTCAGTGCTTTCCTTTTAGTGATTTTTCTATTTCCTTCCTTCAAATAGAACATTTTATTCACTTACTCATTAAATTAATTTTGTATTTTGTTCAGAGGTTATAATTGCTGTCTGTGAGAAGATTTGTCTGATATTAGTTGATACTGAGCTGTGTTGCTCTTAGATAGCAACATCCTATTGGCACTTAATTTAACATACTAACAAGTATTTAGATAATTATGATAATAATAGAAATATTCATAAATTCTAAATTTTGGTTTGTCCCTAAGTTTAGTTTGTCTTTTAAGTTTATACACACAAACTTTCATATGCATTCATACATACATATACATATACATACATACACACACACCACTTTAGTAAAAATGGAATGTCATACAGCTGCACTTTGAGGAAGTACTGAAATTATTATATGCCATTCAATTTGCACTATTCAAAATAAGTACAGCTGGTCCTTGCCTAATCATACATTCTAAACTATTCAAATTGTTGGTTCCTTTAAGATCTAATTCAATTTCTATCTGCCAAATAAAGAATAATTCAACAACTGTTAACACTCACTGATATTTAAAACATGATTTAGCACTATTTTTCATATTGGGTTAGCTTTCTCACTCTTTGAGTCATATACATTACTCATGCTACCTCAACTTGAGAACATACCTCTTCATAATAATGACAAATTTAAAGGCTATCTTTTAAATGGCTCATAGAGGAAGTGAAAGAGATTAAAATTTATGCTTAAACAGATATAAATCACAACTCTGACTTAATGCTTAGCTTTGTGACTTTGACATATTTCCTAAATTTTCTGGGCTCAGTTTCCCCTTCTGAACAATGTATTTAAAAGTGTTCTGCAGTCTGGCCTAGCTGTGTTATTATTTTTCTAGGAACATATTTTAATATTGCAAGCATACTTTGCTTTCAATAATCTTTGCTGAGTGATTAATAATTCTATTTTCTTATTTCTTTCACTGTATTGTGAATACCCAAAGCTAATTAGATTTGTGTGCTTCTGTTTATTGAAACACTTTCAAACAACCAAAATTTCACACTTTTTGAATAATATTGCTAAATGATAAATCTCTGATATCAACAATAAAGATTACATAGCTATTTTAAGATTTTCACAGGAAATGAAATTGGTTACACAACTGTGGCTGAAAAATTTCAATGTGAAATGAGTAGGATGGTGAGAAACAGAATTTTTAAAACTTTAAATTTGCTTTGAAATTATACCAGGCTTTATCAGTTTTTTACTTTGCCTCAAATATATGGATGAGAAGTCTGACTTCTAGTAAACAGATTGACCATTAGAAAATTCAGAAATTTTCCCTTAGGAAATTTTTTATTGGAAGTGGGGGAGAGAAAACCAGTCTTCTATTTATCTTCCTCCAAAACACTTAATTATTATGCAACCCATTTAAACTGTAAAATCTCTAACTATAATAATTAAAATCAGAGAAAATAGAAGGATGTTTTATTTAGATTACCATGCTAAATAAGTTTATATGTGATATACTTTATCCCAAGACACTAACTTACCCAGCATCTGAAAAGTGTGAAATTATTTGCACAAATGCTATATTACATCTAGCTTATGATTTAGATAAGAAGTTTAAAACATTCAATTGATTTAGTTGTGCTGTCATAATATTCTCCTATATTTTACCATAGCTCTCTGTTAATTGCAGACTTCTTATTGATCTTTTTTAGGTGAAAGCAAATCTGGAAAAATGTGTAAACCATATCTTGTCAATTATGGAAAGATAAAACAGATTTTTCATAGTCATGTTCATGCTTACTGAAATAGGATGATGAAATTATATTTTTTGGATTAATACATCTTTATAATTCTATGAAATTCTAATCAAACAGAAATTTGCAAGCTTTCAGAATACAACTAAATGAAAACTTCAGGGAGATATACTAGATTTTGATCAATGCATTTATAACTATTAAAAAACATGTAGGGATAATTGATAAAGCTAGAACACATTTTAATTTGAAGCCATTAATTACAGTAAATCTTTCTTCTGTTTAAACAAAAATGTTATATTTTGTTATTGAACAGAAAAAGCTGACCAAGTTTTAGTCTTTTTGTTGTTTTTGTTGCTCCCATTTTTTCTTTCCTCTAAGCTAAGAAATAGCTAAGTGGATTTTTCAAAGGGAGATAATGATAATGGTGATAAATATTATTTTTATTAGTTTACTTGAGGAGTGCTATATTATACTATGGAGCTTCCCAGTTGGCACAGTGGTGAAGTATCTGCCTACAGAAGCAGAAGACACAGGCTCAATCCCTGGGTTGGGAAGATAATCCATGTACAGAGGAGTCTGGTGGACTATAGCCCATGGGGTCACAAAGAGCTGGACACAACTGAGTGAGCATGCACACATATTATACTATTGTATAATTGGAAAACAATGTAAATATTTTTTTTCTTTTGTCACTATTCTTTGTACAATAAATCACTAAAATTGTATTTGACAAGAAGAAAAATTACAATGATATTATTAACAGGAGAAAACAGAAAGATAAATTTCATTACACTGAAGCTGAGATTAACTCTTGGTTCCATATACAGGCAATTTTCAGATGTTATGTGTGGCAAAAACAGGCTTACATACTTCCTTTTTATTTCCATTAATTACTTTATTCTGAGTATAATTTAACTCTTTTCATTTTTAAAACAAAGCTATGAAGTAGGGAATATTATGTTCTCCCATGTTATAGCTGAGAAAAGTAAGTTGCTGAAAAGATAAATGACTTCCCTAGCATCTCGTAGCTAACTAACACAAAGCAAATATTTGGATTCTGGTATTTTGGCTGCCAGATCCATGCTGGCATTAACCATTTGATTATGCTTCCTAAGAGTAGGTGGGCTTTTCATGGACATGAGCTCTGAAAGAGCAGTTTGCTAAGCATGAACAGACAGAAGCTAAATGCTGAAAGGCCATGATGTGTGGGATTGAAGAAACTCTTGCTTTCCTGTTCTGGGAGACTTCTAGGCTGCTAAAGTGATTGAAAAATAATGTTATTTGATTGTTTCTGTGCGTGTGTGTGTGTGTCTGTGTGTGTATGTGTGTGTGTGCACGCACACTTAGTCACTCAGTCATGTCCAACTCTTTGATACCCCATGGACTATAGTCTTCCAGGCTCCTCTGTCTCTGAGGATTCTCCAGGCAAGTATATTGGAGTTGTTTGCCATGCCCTCCACCAGGAGATCTTCCCAACCAAGGGATCAAACTCAGGTCTCCCTCATTGCAGGCAAATTTTTACCATCTGAGCCACCAGGGAAGGTCTTCTATGCATAAAACTGTTCATAGAACTGCTAACCACTAGGATAGATACTTTGGTAATTTTATTTTTCAACCTGGCATGTCCCTAGTTAAAGGAAAAAATATATGCAAATGTCATAATGAAGAAGAAAAAAAAAAGGCGAAATGCATTGTCAACGCATTCAGCTAAAGACGGGCGCAAGGAAGAATAGAAATGGCATGAACCTAACAGAAGCAGAAGTGATTAGGAAGAGGTAGCAAGAATAATGCACAGAAGTATTATACAGAAAAGGTCTCTATGACACAGAAAATAAGCTGGTGTGGTTACACAATCTTACCCACCTAGAGCCAGACGTCCTGGAGTGTAAAGTCAAGTGGGCCTTAGAAACATTACTAAGAAGAAAGCTAATGGAGGTGATGGAATTCCAGCTGAGCTATTTCAAATCCTAAAAGATGATGCTGTTATTAAAGCGCTGCTCTCAATATGCCAACAAAATTGGAAAACCCAGCAATGGCCACAGCACCAGAAAAGGTCAGTTTTCATTCCAATATCAAAGAAAACCAATGAAAAAATGTTCACACTATCATAGAGTTACACTCATTTTACATGCTGGCAAGGTCATGCTTAAAATCCTTCAAGCTGAGCTTCAACAGTACATGATCCCAGAACCTCTAGGTGTACAAATTGGATTTAGAAAAGGCAGAGGAACCAGAGATCAAGTTGCCAACAAGCACTGAATCATAATAAAAGCATTCCAGAAAATCATCTACTTCTGTTTTGTTGACTATGCTAAAGGCTTTATATGTGTGGATCACAACAAACAGGAAAATTCTTAAAGAGATGGGAATACCAGACCACCTTACCTGCCTCCTGAGAAACCTGTATGCAGGTCAAGAAGCAACAGTTAGAACCAAACATAGAACAATGGATTGACTCAAAATTGAGAAAGGAGTACATCAGGGTTGTACATTATCACTCTCTCTACTGATTTAACTTATATGCAGAGTACATTATGAGATATTCTTGGCTGGATGACTCACAAACTGGAATCAAGATTGCAGGGAGAAATATCAACAACCTCAGATGATACCACTCTAATGGCAGAAAGCAAAGAGAACTAAAGAGCCTCTTGATAAGGGTGAAACAGGAGAGTGAAAAAGTGGGTTTAAAATTCAACATTCTAAAGACTAAGATCATGACATCCAGTCCCATCACTTCATGGCAAATAGGTGGTAAAAAAGTGGAGACAGTAACAGATTTTATTTTCTTGGGCTCTAAAATCACAGCAGCGGTGACAGTAGTCATGAAGTTAAAATATGCTTTCTCCTTGCAAGGAAAGCTATCACCAAAATAGATAGCATATTAAAAAGCTAAAGATATCATTTTGCCAACAAAATTCCATATAGTCAATGCTATGGTTTTTCTAGCAGTTATGTATGGATGAGTGTTGGCCCATTAAAAAAGGCTGAGTGCCAAAGAATTAATGCTTTTAAATTGTAGTGCTGGAGAAGACTTCTGAGAGTCCCTTGGACAGCAAGGACTTCAAACCAATTAATCCTAGAGGAAGTCAGTCCTAAATATTCATTGGAAGGACTGATACTGAAGCTTAAACTCCAATGCTTTGCCCCCCTGAGGAGAAGAAATGAGTCATTCAAAAAGCCCCTGATGCTGGGAAACCTTGAAGACTGGAGAAGGAGATGACAGAGGATGAGATGATTGAATGGCATTACTGACTCAATGGATATGTGTTTGAGCAAACTCTGGGAGAAAGTGAAGGACAGGGAAGCTTAGCATGCTCAGCTCCATGGAGCTGCAGACTCAGACAAGACTTAACAAGAATAACAACAGCAAAAATAAGAGAGACGTTTGTGAATAAGGGTTGATTAAGAGGGTAATTGAGGGCATATATAAGTAGCTACAGAGTTTGAGGGTAATTCATGTAAGATAAAGTAAAACAGTAATTTAAGAAATATATATCTCAATTATCAGTTTATTTTAGTTTTAATACATATATGTAAAAGCATAGAGTTGTTCATAAGTTATTTTGTATCTTATTAACACACTCTGATGTCTAACTGCAGGAAGAAAGCACATATAGATGCACACGCACACACACATTGACAGCCAGATATGGCTCTCCACTCCCAGAAAACTCCTATTTCTTCTTTAAGCCAACACTGGAGCATACATCTTTAACGTTTTCCTATGTGAAATCCCGTCTACATGTCATTACTGAAAAACTTTTCATTTGAGTCAATGTGTCATTGCGAATCTGGGAAAGGAGTTTTACTACACAAGACAGTATTTACCATCTAAATCTCATTAGACATACATCTCATACCAGCTCTGTCTAGGGAGTCTTCCTCCAAAGAGATTTAAATGTGAATTTTTGCCTTGTTTCTTTTTATACAGTTTAACTCATGCTCAGCTTCTTCAGATCTAGTTCCAGGTTGAACCACCAGATTAGAAGCCTATCCAAACTAGTTTACAATGATAGTCATCCAACAAAATTATCTCCCTTCCTGGAAGGAAGTGTGTTACTAATCATTAAAAAAGGTTATATTTGGCCATATTGATGTATAAACATAAATTGAATATATGGTAAAATATAAAAACCATTTTTCAAGAAAATATATATGATATAGTCTTCTTAAATCTAAGTAATTTAATCATGGATATTTAAGGGCTTTTCCTCAAAGAACTCTAAGAAACAATCTGTTATGGTTATATGTCCTTTAATTAAATATTTTATTTTATTAAAAAAATACTAATTTTAGATAGTTATATCTCTGTCAAATGAAGCAAATCTAAAATCCTTTTAAAATACTAATGACTCACTTTTAGTGATTAAAAATATATTTGACTTGATAACTAATATTCATAAAGTCATTTTTGAAATCAGAAATAAAATTACCTTGGTTTTCAGAAGCTATTAATGCAAATAATTATGTTTTCAAAAAATAGTATACTAGGTTTTATTTTCAAAGACTTTTGAAATGAACTTAAAGATAAAGTAAGCCAAAATATTAGAAAGTTTTGCTATATACCAATGAAACAGTTGATTTTCAGGAAGACTGAGATTAACAAGCATATTATGAAAGCAACACTATTTTTCACTAATGCAATGACCTGGCTCATTCCCATAAAACTTCTAACGATCTTGCCAGGCTTTTGCAATATTTTAAGTTTTATTTTCTTGTGGTAAGAACACGTAACATGAGATCTACACTCAAATGTTTAAGTGTGTAATACATTATTGTTGACATAGGTGCAAATAGGTATAGCAGATCACCAGAGTTTGCTCATTTTGCATAACTGCAACTTTATTCCTGTTGAATAGAAACTCCCCTTTTCTCCGTCCTCTGCTGCTGCTGCTGCTGCTGCTAAGTCGCTTCAGTCTTGTCCGACTCTGTGCGACCCCATAGACGGCATCCCACCAGGCTCCCGCGTCCCTGGGATTCTCCAGGCAAGAACACTGGAGTGGGTTGCCATGTCCTTCTCCAGTGCATGAAAGTGAAAAGCGAAAGTGAAATCGCTCAGTCGTGCCCGACTCTTAGCGGCCCCATGGACTGCAGCCTACCAGGTTTCTCCGTCCATGGGATTTTCCAGGCAAGAGTACTGGAGTGGGGTGCCATTGCCTTCATCTCCCTCCTCTAGCCTCTGGCAACTACCATTCTATATCTTCTATGAATTTGGCTATTCTAGATACCTCATAAGTACTTATCTTTCTGTGATTGGTTTATTTCACTTAGCATAGAGTCCTCCAGGTTCATCTATGGTGGCGCATTTTGCAGAATTTTCTTCTTTTTTAAGTCAGAATAATATTCCACTGTACTTCTTTCCTTATCCACTCATCTCTTGATGGACATTTAGATTATTTCCACTTCCTAGCTGTTGTGCATAGTGATTACTAAATGTAGGCTTGCTGATATATTTTTGATATCCTGATTTCAATTTTTTTCCTTTCAACAACCCTGAAGTGGGATTGTTCTCATATGCTAGCTCTACTTTTAATTTCTTGAGGACCCTCCATACTATTTTCCATAGCAGCTGTTCTAGTTTTAAAGCAGTAATATTACTGCAATCATACAGAATGAGATAGGGACATTTTTTTCCCTTCCATTTCATAGATAAGGAAACAGAAGTAGAGGGAGTTTAAGTCACCTATTCAATGTCTTGAAGCCGCTGCATGACAAAGCGCTAAAGCTGAAAAGAGACCTGTTGTACCTATTCTCTAAAGTAAGGTAATCCAGTGAAACTTTTCACTTGTTTCCCATCTGACCTGATAAACTCTAATCACCACCATTATATCACTATCACTGTTTCCAAGATGAGAGAAAAAAAGAGACATGGAAAAATAATACAGAGCTCTGCATAATATACTTATCTTTCCAATTATACTGAGATTGATACCTTATTTCCCAAACAAATATATCTCAGTTCAGACATTATCAATTAAGCACCAAAGACAAATATAAATGCTTTAGTCAGAATAGACCTTCTTAAATGAAACATGCTTATTCTACTATATAGACCCAGTCAGTGTCTATATTAAATCAAAATTTGCATAACATAGGGCTAAAATCCAGTGAAATTTTTTCAAAAGCTGTTAAAAATGTTATTTGACATTTTGGGAAAAAAAGCTGACTGTGTTTTTTTCTAGAATTTCTAGTAGTTATTGTGTTCTTTTGTTGATCCAGCCCCTAGTGTATAAGTTGGTATATTTTAAAACAGCGAAGCATCACTTTATATAACAACATTTTCTACATACTGTGTTATTTTATATAATCTCTTCAATCCCCTAAAAGTGTCATTGAGTGAGTAAGTGGTTGTTTGGCAGTTTTACATTTATAATTGACCAGTAATGAAAATGTAAATGAGAGAAAAAAATATAAAATGTTGTCAGATGGTGATCAATTTATAGTGGAACTTTTCCATGTAGTGTTCTATAAATGAAACAATATTTGGAAGGAATTATCTTAGAAGAAATTTTTCCTGAGGGCATGCATATGGAGCATTTTCCAAACTGCTTTTGTTAAAATTTTATTGAAAGAAAATTATTTTAAAAGTTTATTAGTATTAACCTTCAGAAAATGAGTAGTACTTTTATTATGATAATAATATTGAGTATACAAACATCTGAAAATAACTCTATGCTTAAATACAGGTCTGCTATAAGAATATTGTACTGAAAAATAGTTTCATGTAAGTCTCTCTAATTCTTAACTCTGTGTGAATTAAAAAAAAAAAAAAACTGAAACACAGGGAAAACAACAAACAAACAAATCCCCAAATTTGAACTAATAATCTCCCACAGGTCTTCATTATAGCTTCTAGGTTCTTCATTCAGTCCAACACATTAGAAACTTTCAGAACCTAGATTTGGGTGAGTTTTCTTAGACAAACCATGAATGAAAGTAAAGAAACTTGAATCAACCACCATTGGCTGCCTTCCAGTTTATATATGAAAAATAAAGGCCAGTGTCCTCTTAAATTCTTCATTTTTTTTTGTTTGTTTGTTTGTTTCTTGTGTGTTTGCTTTTTTTTTTGGGGGGGGGGAAAGACGCATTACCTTAAGATAAAACTCCATATTATTTTTGTTTCTTTATGGACTTATTATTCTATGTTTAATGATAAAAACTTCTTCAGGGAATTGAAAATATCCTGCACAAAAAATAATACTTCAAAATGCTATTTCAGGGGAAAATTATCATGATGAACACTACTTTCTAGTCTACGTTGACCCATGTACCTTAACCTTTGCCAAATAAGTTACAGCTTACAGAGCCACAATAATTCTGCATAGTACATAAACACTGGTTTTTCAATTGGCGAGGTCACATTAAATCAGAGCAAAACAGCCGAGGTCATTGGTTTGATTTCTACTCTCCCATTAATTTCACCCATCAGCTATGGAGCAGTACCCTAACATTGGAAACTGAGCTTGAAAGTGTGAAATATTTTTTCTTCTTAAATTTGGGGAATGAGGTAAGAGAGTATAAATGGAAGTGTGCAAATAGATCATCAGTCTTTCATTGAAAAAAAAAAAGAGAAAGATAAAACTGCAGTCTACAAAGGGGGTTGATGAGTATCACTTCAAGGACTCTACAAAAGTGTGCATTACTTGCACACACACATGGTCTTGAAGACTTAATCCTATACTTCAAACAGATGACTCCAAGTTGGCTTGTGCTTTAGACCCAAAGGACGTGTGATTCAGTGTGCTTTTAAATAATTCTGTGGTAGCATGCACAAGAATAAATAAATCCTAAAGTATCCGGTTGTTTGGTAGGTCTTCATTTTATTAAAAATCAGCATTTTAATATCAGGCAAGGAGTAATACTTTGCTGACTCTGCTTATTCAACTTTCAAACAATGATTTTGGAGAGGCTCTCTCTCAAGGTTCCCACTCAACCTAAGATTTTATGGCTTAGTGAGTTAGTTAACAGTTAATATGATACAAAGGAGGTCAAATAATATAGTCAAAGAATAAAATTAGAAAAAAAAGTGTTCACGTAGGAACCAGAGAATATTTAAGTAGCACAATTAGTCCTTTCTCAAAAGACATCAGGAAAAATTTGAGTTAAAGTGATAGGCAGATGCTAATATAAAAACAAGTGATTTAATATATAACTAAAAGGCCTGTAACTAATATATGGAATAAATTAAGATTAGTAACTTCATGATTTAGTTTGGTGGAAAAAGGCCCATACAGAACAATTATTAATTAAATATTTAGAGAGCAAAACTAACCATTTTAATTTTGATATCACTAAATTTTATTTACAGGAAAAAAAACAAGAAAAAACCTTGTTGACTAATGATAATCTTAACGTGGGTAAAATTGTGGTCTCCCTCTCATGGCTATTGATCTTTTTTCACATTAATTTTTAAAACAAAATAAGGTTAATAGAAGCTATTCTGGGTTATTATATTTTTAGATGAGTTCAACAAATTAGCAGAATGATAATTTAATTCTATTATTGAATTATTATTTTAAAAGTTCTGAATTTTGTAGAATATCCATGTTTTGTTGTGAAACAGAATTATTTTTTGGTATAAATTATAGTTTTATATTTAGACATAAATCAGTGACCATATTAATTCAGTACTTAGGTAATGATTCAACTGATCTGTTCAGTTCAGTCGCTCAGTCGTGTCCGACTCTCTGCGACCCCGTGAATCACAGCACGCCAGGCCTCCCTGTCCATCACCATCTCCCAGAGTTCACTCAGACTCACGTCCATCGAGTCTGTGATGCCATACAGCCATCTCATCCTCGGTCGTCCCCTTCTCCTCCTGCCCCCAATCCCTCCCAGCATCAGAGTCTTTTCCAATGAGTTAACTCTTTGCATGAGGTGGCCGAAGTACCAGAGTTTCAGCTTTAGCATCATTCCTTACAAAGAAATCCCAGGGCTGATCTCCTTCAGAATGGACTGGTTGGATATCCTTGCAGTCCAAGGGACTCTAAAGAGTCTTCTCCAACACCACAGTTCAAAGGCATCAATTCTTCGGCGCTCAGCCTTCTTCACAGTCCAACTCTCACATCCATACATGACCACAGGAAAAACCATAGCCTTGACTAGACGGACCTTAGTCAGCAAAGTACTGTCTCTGCTTTTGAATATACTATCTAGATTGGCCATAACTTTTCTTCCGAGGAGCAGGCATCTTTTAATTTTGTGGCTTCAGTCACCATCTGCATTGATTTTGGAGCCCAAAAAAAATAAAGTCTGACACTGTTTCTACTGTTTCCCCATCTATTTCCCATGCAGTGATGGGACCGGATGCCATGATCTTCATTTTCTGAATGTTGAGCTTTAAGCCAACATTTTTGCTCTTCTCTTTCACTTTCATCAAGAGGCTTTTTAGCTCCTCTTCACTTTCTGCCATAAAGGTGGTGTCATCTGCATATCTGAGGTGATTGATATTTCTCCTGGCAATCTCAATTCCAGCTTGTGTTTCTTCCAGTCCAGCATTTCTCATGATGTACTCTGCATATAAGGTAAATAAACAGGGTGACAATATACAGCCTTGACGTACTCCTTTTCCTATTTGGAACCAGTGTGTTATTCCATGTCCAGTTCTAACTGTTGCTTCCTGACCTGCATACAGATTTCTCAAGAGGCAGGTTAGGTGGTTTAGTATTCCCATCTCTTTCAGAATTTTCCACTGATAGTAATATTTATTATAAACTGTTTATTATTTAATAGAATAGTCTTTTTTTCCATCTATATGGTACTCTTCTTATGATATACTTATAAGAATTCACCCAGATGTATATGCTTACATGACATCATCAAAGGTCAGTGAATCTTATACCAATACACATGAGCTTGCAGAAGGCTCACATGCCCAAGTAAGGAGAATATTATTGTTTTTCTTTCCTATAAGAACTTCTGCACTCTAGATAATACTTACGATATTTTATGATAATCTACAAAATATACAATCAAAATAATTTCTTATGTCATTAAAAATATTTTCTCAATTGATGAGGTACTGAGTGTTCATGTTGATCAGTAAATGTTTAAAAATACTAGTTTACTAAAATATAGTAAGAAATATTCACTTTTCAGTTACATTAAAATAAATCTTATTTCATGCATAATTTTTAAATTTATGTCTATATGATTAGGTACTACTATGTCTACGTGATATGGGTCTGGAGAGAGTTTACTATTGAGATCTATTTTTCAACAATTAACAATTCTTGTAGATGCTTTAATTAACTACAAATTACTTTGCGACTTTATTCTGGTTAATTTACTATTTAATAGTAACTTTGCAAATCTGAGGGCTTTGCTGATGGCTCAGCTGGTAAAGAACCCACCTGCCAGTTCAGGAGATGCAAGAGATGCAGGTTTGATCCCTGGATCAGAATGATCCCCTGGAGAAGGAAATGGCAACCCATTCCAGTATTCTTGTCTAGAAAATTCCATGGACACAAGAACCTGATGGACTACAGTGTTTGTGATCACAAAGAGTTGGACAACACTAAATACATATGCCCACATGCATGCATGCAAATCTATGCCAACCACTCTTAGTACAATATTTTTGTAACATATTAATATAATGCTGACATTTTTAGCCCATGAAAACAATAATAATTATTTTCAATATTTGAAACCTATCACCTAATAGGACAAAAGTGCTCATTCTCACCTGGGAACCAATTGCCATGGCTAACAAAATGAAAGAGAATAATTTTGTAAATCTGTAATTTTTCCAAATGAATGTTCATATACCTTCAAATATCACCTTTATTTAGACTTTCAAATTAGTTTTTGTCTAAAAAAGCTTTGACTGCAAAGTAATCAAATGAAAAATGTATAATTTTCAGGGTGGTTATGAAGACAAGGTCAGCCGAAAATGCACGAACTTATGAAATTCCAGGTGAGCAGTGCAGAAAGGGTGCATGCATGCATGCTCATTCGCAGAGGAAAAGACAGATAAATGCAATATATGTGAGGTATGGAAAAGAATCATGTAAAAATAACAAAACAGGCATTTTCAAACATTTTGAATGGCCCCAAATCAATTTTTCCCTCAGTTCTCATCTCACTATGGCAATTCTATTCTGCAGCCAGAGTCATCTCTCTTTTATTTTTCCTAACACTAGCATATAATTCATCAGCAAGTCATATTATATTTATATTGATAGTCTATGTAAAATATAGCTATTCCTTCATGATATTGTCATCTTCTACTTGAATATCATCAAAGTCTTCATTTGTCTCTCAGTTTGACCAGTTCTATTGTTTTCTTTCCTACAGTCTGTTCTCCATGGAATGATCAAAATGACTCATTTAAAAATCTAATCCAAATGATGTTTTTTCTCTGCCCTGAATCTTCAAAATCTCCCTACCTCAGTTAGAACAAAATGCCTGGATGTAACCAGCCCCAGCAAACCTGACTCCTTGATGTCAGCAGTCATCTCATCACAGAGTTCTTTACTTTCAACTTACTGCTTTTCAGGCCTGATGGTCTCCTTGCCATTCCTCAAACAGCTGAGCAAGTTTCTGCTTCTGGGCATTTGCACTGGCTGTTCCCACCTGGAGAGTTCTTCCCACATGTAGTCAGACGGCTGGCTTCACTTCATTCAGCACTGCTCAAGCACCACATCATCAAAGACTCCTTCTCTAATAGTTATGCAAAAAGTCTCTCTTGATTGCCTGTATTAGTTTGCTATCACTCCTAGAGCAAAGTACCTCAGATTTGATGACTTAAACAACAGAAGTTTATTATCTCATATTTTCCATAGGTCAGAATTTCCACATGAGTCTCACTAGACTAAAATCAAGGCATCAGCAAGGGTTGTGTTTCTTACTCTCTAGGAGAGAATCTCTTCTCCTGTGTCTTCTGGTTTCCAGAGGCTGACCACCTTCCTTGGCTTATGCATCTTCTCATACCGCCATCACACTGGTTCACTTATTCTATTTTCACATTGCTTTTTGAGCTATAAAATAGTCTCTGCTTTTAAAGGCTCATGTAACTATATTGTCTGCCAGAAACATTCAGGATAAACTCTGCATTTCAAGATCTTTTAATATGAGGTAACATATTCACAGATTTCAAATGAAATGTAGACATCTTTGAGTGTCATTCTTCTGGGTGTCTTGTTTTTACCTATGGTACTTATCACTATCTTTGGCATTTTTATACGCTTATTTGTTTACTTTCTTTTTCCCTTACCTGAATGCAATTTTTTTTTTTTTGAGAATAAACCTTTCTATATTTTCTTTACTGCTCTATCTCCAAGTCCTAGAAGAGTCCCTGGGATACTGGAGGCATTAAAGAAATACTTGTTCAATGAATAACTAACATAGATATTTGTAAGCAAGAATAAAATATTTGATTTTGAAATTAAGAAATATTACTCAAGAAATCTGTGATTTATTTGAATCTAAGAACAGAATTCCAAGGTAAAGTGAAATAATATATGTCATATATATTTCACTATAAAAATCTGCCTGCAAACCACCACTCCTCCCATATCTATTCAAAGAATGGTAGGCTAAATACAGAAAAATGAACAAATCTCATATTGAAAGTCAGCAATCAAATGACACTTTCATTATGCAAGAAGAACAAAACACACAATAGCATATTAACCGCTAAGCTAGATGGTACAACAAAGATACTCAAGTATATATGGATAGGTAGTAGGGTCACTGGAGAACAAAAAATGAAGTCTAAACATTTCATACTATGAGTATAGAAGCTCACTGTCTTCTCACTGAAAAGTGTTAACACATTAAAATAATTATCATATGAACTTTTCCACTTTGGCTGTAATTATAAATCTATTTCAGATTTTATCATTTAACTCTTGATTATATTTTATTTTTTGAGAAATTGCATATAAGCAACATTATATTTTTGAGAGATTGAATGTAAATAAAAATATACATATTTATTTCTATTGGTTTAAAAAATGGGCATTTATCTTACTTGTGTTGTACACTGTGAACTAAGAACATAGAATAAAAGGTAATAATATTTTGGGAAAATTTTTCAAAGCTCTATTATTAATATTTGGAATGTATTTCCCTTTATGACAGCGAATGGCCATTTATATGTGACTGTACATTGTGCTAAATTTAAATACATTCATATATTATATACAGTTCACCTAGCTGTGTCAATACTACTGAAATAATAAAGATTTAAATTTTCTAACCTGTATGTGGTTACCAATTGCATAACTGTTTTAGTGGCTTCTATTCGTGTATAATTTTCTCCCTTCACAGAAAAAGAAAATTAACGAAATGACAGAGTATATTAATCAGAGAGACAGAGATATTTATGAATGTATGTAGAATGTTAAGATTAAATGCTAGGATTAAATCCTTATTTTAACTTGGTCCACTTTTATCCTATATCTTGGTTTAATGAGGGGAAACAGCCCACTGTTGTGATGACAACCACCAGTCCCAAGCCAGGACCAGAAGCCTCCATTGATGATGCCAAGTTTGGAAGCCTCCTTATCCTAGGACTTTGATTCAAGCAGTTCTCTCCCGTTTCTAGGCCCCTGCTTATGCTTCTCAATTGACGCCTTCTCACATCACTACAGTCCTCTCTTAACCCCAGTGCAAGATATAGGAGCTGAAAACATCTAGATGAATTACTATGGCAGCAATCGGGAACTTATTCAAAAATATGTTAAATAGATCTGGAAGACATGAAGGGAGGTCTTTGGGAGAGAGAGAAAGGCAGGATTAAAAGAGAGGAAGGAATTCTTTTTGACAAATAAAAATTAAAGATAATAAAGTTTAAACATACTTTGATGATTCAGTTCAGTTCAGTCACTCAGTCATGTCCGACTCATTGCAACCCCATGAATCGCAGCACGCCAGGCTTCCCTGTCCATCACCAACTCCCAGAGTTCACTAAAACTCACGTCCATCAAGTTGGTGATACCATCCAGCCATCTCATCCTCGGTGGTCCCCTTCTCCTCCTGCCCCCAATCCCTGCCAGCATCAGAGGCTTTTCCAATGTGTCAACTCTTCACATGAGGTGGCCAAAGTACTGGAGTTTCAGCTTTAGCATCATTCCTTCCGAAAAAACCCAGGACCAATCTCCTTTAGAATGGACTGGTTGGATCTCCTTGCAGTCCAAAGGACTCTCGAGTCTTCTCCAACATCACAATTCAAAAGCATCGATTCTAAATATAAATTTATTTATTTTAACTGGAGTTTAATTACTTTACAATATTGTATTGGTTTTGCCTATATTAAACAAACAAAAAAAAAAGCATCAATTCTTCGGTCCTCAGCTTTCTTCACAGTCCAACTCTCACATCCATACATGACTACTGGAAAAACCATAGCCTTGACTAGATGGACCTTAGTCGGCAAAGTAATGTCTCTGCTTTTCAATATGCTATCTAGGTTGGTCATAACTTTCCTTCCAAGGATTAAGCGTCTTTTAATTTCATGGCTGTAGTCACCATCTGCAGTGATTTTGGAGCCCCAAAATATAGTCTGACACTGTTTCCACCGTTTCCCCATCTATTTCCTGTAAAGTGATGGGACCAGATGCCGTGATCTTCGTTTTCTGAATGTTGAGCTTTATGCCAACTTTTTCACTCTCCTCTCTCACTTTCATCAAGAGCCTCTTTAGTTCCTCTTTACTTTCTGCCATAAGGGTGTTGTCATCTGCATCCGAGGTTCTTGATATTTCTCCCGGCAATCTTCATTCCAGCTTGTGCTTCTTCCAGCACAGTGTTTCTCATGATGTACTCTGCATATAAGTTAAATAAGCAAAGTGACAATATACAGCCTAGATGTACTCCTTTTCCTATTTGGAACCAGTTTGTTCTTCCATGTCCAGTTCTAACTGTTGCTTCGTGACCTGCATATAGGTTTCTCAAGAGGAAGGTCAGGTGTTCTGGTATTCCCATCTCTTTCAGAATTTTCCAGTTTATTGTGATCCACACAGTCAAAGGCTTTGGCATAGTCAATAAAGCAGAAATAGATGGTTTTTCTGGAACTCTCTTGCTTTTTTCCACAATCCAGCAGATGTTGGTAATTTGATCTTTGGTTCCTCTGCCTTTTCTAAAACCAGCTTGAACATCAGGAATTTCACAGTTCACATATTGCTGAAGCCTGGCTTGGAGAATTTTGAGCATTATTTTACTAGCGTGTGCTGCTGCTGCTGCTAAGTCGCTTCAGTCATGTTCGACTCTGTGTGACCCCATAGACGGTAGCCCACCAGGCTCCCCCATCCCTGGGATTCTCTGAGATGAGTGCAATTATGTGGTAGTTATGATGCTGTAGTTCTCACTCACGTACAAACACTTTAAAAGCATTAGGGCTATTATGATCCCATTTAATATGAGTTCATGCTGAAAGTCACAAATAATTCAGCATTTTAAATCATTCCTATTGTTTCGGAATTCTATGTGTAGCACTACTTATTTTATTAAATGGTGTCTTTATCTCATTTTTCTCAAATATTGATTATTTTGTTTGTACTTTATTTTACTTTATGAAAGAGACCATTTTACTTTATGAAAATGATGACAAATAACAAAAATAAAGTGGATGTAGAATACACATAAAAAATTTCCACTCCTGTAGCAGTATTTACAGAAACAATTAGGAACTTCACAAGTAATCATTCTTATGCTTTGATTTATTTTGTTTCTTAAATTTGAATTTAATACTTAAAGTAGGCAGTAACTGAATTGCTATTAATTTTAACAAATCACCTAGAAATTGCTTTTGATTTTGTATTCTTTTGCAATGACATTGAACCATTTGCATTAATTGAGCTAGGATAAGAAATGCAAAATGTTAAGCAAATGTGCTTAGCTTGAAATCTTGTATCTAGTTGAATAGTTGCTGTATCAATTAAATGAAGAGATTTATGAAATATAAGTCTCTATCTAAAAATAAAACTCTTCTAATCAGGGTGCATTTATTTTGCTTCTTGGTCTAACCATAGGCTGAATGAGATTGTGTTTTTAAAAATCTAAATACTTGATAAATCTTGGTGATTTTTTCAGCCAAAGGATATTTTGATTCACAGATCATGGTATCAAAAGTAAAAAAATCTTCACATAAAATTAAACAATGGTATAGTCACTAGATGAATGAATTGCCCCAACACAGATATTTCTTTTTTCTCCATGATTTTTATAATATATGATCTGATACCCAAGAATTAACAAATGGTTCAATAGATGTTTTGCTTTTGTTTTTGTGTGTTGTTTTGCTTGTGCTCAAAAGTGGTTGAAAAGCTGGCAAAGATTAAAGTACTCCTTTGGCACGTTGCAGGAGCTCAATATGTTTTGTTCTATTCCAATGACCTATATTCCTGGCTTCCTTGGTGGCTCAGATGGTAAAGAATCTGTCTGCAGTGCAGAAGATCCTCGTTCGATCCCTTGGTAGGAAGATACCTTGGAGAAGGGAATAACTACCCACTCCAGTATTCTTGCCTGGATAATTCCATGAACAGAGGAGCCTGGTTTGCTGCAGTGCATTGTCACAGAGTCAGACACAACTTAGCCACTGAACTAACGGCAAGGGCATGAGAGCATCCCCTTCTGGCCTCCTGACTATTCTGACCTAATAACTCCTAACATGGTGTTCTTAGGTCAACAAAAGGGAAACATATATGCTTAAAACATCTGGTAAATTGGGAATCCTTTGTCACTGTAGTGGTTACATATATCTGCAGTAAGGAAATTATTGATACTTGGCCAGTTAGGCACTAGAAAGGGGTGATTTTTAAGTGTCACCAGGCAGCCCATACAATGCTTTTTTCTAACAGTCAGTATAGTAAAGGACATCCCCTCATGTTTCTAATTTCACCTCAAGCCTCAACCTCATCTAAGAAATGTCTCTGACCATCTTTCTAGCCCTTGCCATTTAAGACCCTTGTAAGATACAATAGAACTGTGTCTTCTGTCATAACACTTATCACAGTGAACAGTAGTGTAATCATTTGTGAGATTAAACAATGATTCTTTTTTTGTACTAGAGAGTGAGCTCTGTGTAGTTGAAAACTGAATGAGCAATTGACTGTTTCACCAGTAACAGGAAAATATATGACACCTTGTAGTAGCTCCATAAGTAGCTGGAGAATGAAGAGATGCATACAGGGTGGAATGAAATTTCCCTACTGATATCTTTGAGGTTGAAGCCGGTGACTTGACACTAGAGAGCAAATGTCAAGCCCAGCTTAACAGGAGTCAAGTACACTTTATTGTCCTTGTTTACTAGTGGCAAATAGATTTATTGATGTGTTTGTCTGTTAAATGTCAACACTGATTACTGCTCAAACACTCACCTATGATGGGAACTTCTCAGTCATGAATGACATCATAATGCATTAGAATTATAAGTAGTTCAGCTGCAAAATCATGGACCCCAGAGCAAAATGAAAATGTGAAACCTTTTGTTCAGAAATTATCAAGGAACTCAAGACTGTACTGGCAGGGCATTAAACCAAGTGTGTACTTCTTCTAAGCATGACTACACAGGATACATACCCACAAAACCAGCCGTCTGTATAAGGAAGAAGATATTTTCAGTTTTCTTTAGTTTTGGAATCTGACTTTACGAAACTCCTCTTCCTTCCCCTGTTTCTTCTCCTTGTTTCCTTCCCTCTTCTTCCATATTTTCACAAGAAGGATTACTCAGGGCTGAGTGTAATCACAAAAGGGACTGGAGTAAGAACAGACATTTGTATGCGAAGCAAGCTACCATCACTGGAGAGTATAAGAAGAGAGTTCAGAACCCCTCTTCCTCTGTTTGTTTTCCTGGCAATTCTGGTGGGACTCTGTTTAATCAACATGCTGCCAAGATGGAACATCATCACCATGCGTTTTCACCACCATCCTCACCCTAGCCTGTTGATTGCTGAAATTAAAACAAAAACTGACATTTATCAGAGTTGTAATACTATATTTTGAAACCTCGAGAGGAACTACTTCCACATTCATCACACACTTGGCAAAGTTCCCCCTTTCTTCCCCTTCATTTACTTTCCTGTATCACTTGTCTTCATTTCTGTCTCTCTCATTAGATGGTTAAATCCTTATTTAGCTGGGATCATGATTATAGCTCTTCCCCACACTCTCATAAATAGCACAATGTTTTGCAGTGCTTCTGCATATAATATATATGTGTTAAAAATAATAAGTGATTGCATAAACAATTCTCTCATTTGTAAATCATGAGTTTTAAACTGGGGTTTCTTTCTTTCCTAGACTGCTTTATAGCAACACTAAGTCAGTGATTCTCAAATTTCAGCTTTCAGAATCACTTTAAGACATTTGAAAACATGGAGTATTGACCACCCCCATAGTTTCTGAGTCAGTAGGTCTGAGACAATTAGAATCTACCTTTATAACAAGGTTCTAGGTGATACTGATATTGTTGGTCCATAGACTATATTTTATAAACTGTTGTTCTAGACATTTAACGAAAAGAAAATTGCTACTTTTCCTCCAGTTCTATTGATGTGTAATTGACATACACCACTGACTAAGGTGTATTATGGCATAATGATGTGATTTGCATATATCATTAAATGATTACCATATCAAGGTTAATGAAACTTCATCATCTCATACAGATGCAAAATTAAAGAAAGAGAAAAAAAGTATTTTCTCCTGTGATGAGAACTCTTAGAATTTACTATCTTAACTTTCAGATGTAATCTACAGCAGTCTTCATTATATTTATCATGCTGTACATGACAACCCTACAACTTATTTATCTTACAAAGTTTTCACAGAAAAAGGTATCCAATGATACTTGATAAAGTACAGTAAAGAAGTCTTTATTCAAGGGGGCCATCAAGATGGATGTAGGGACCACTGCAATGGGGTCTGCTGTGGAGAAGAAAGGTTGGGCTTAACTCTGAATATAACATATCTCAGTGTGTTCTTGCCTTGAGAATCCCAGGGATGGGGGAGCCTGCTGGGCTGCCGTCTATGGGGTCACACAGAGTCAGACACGACTGAAGTGACTTAGCATAAGCAGCAGTGGGAATTATAGCCAACGAGCAGGATGAGGCTGGGAGATGGAAGATTTTAGGAAAGAAACATCAGGGATAAGTTGGAATTTGGGCTAAACTGACCTAGTGGGATTCTTACTGAAAGTAGAAAAGACTAATCAGAAATCACCTGAGGGATGATGGAGCATGAGGAATGGAATAAAAAATTGAGGGCGATCAGGAAATGAGGGTGGAGATTTTGATTAAGCTGACTCAGCAGGATTCTTGCTAAAATGGAATAATGCAGAGATGAAAACAGAAGTCCAAAAGGCAGGGCTGGTTGTAAATAGTTCAGGGGAGCTAAGTAAAGTCTGATTAGTGACAGTCTTTGTCACAGGCCACATTGTTGATTCTATAGGAAGAATACCTGGTCATGTGCATAAATTTCCTAAAGACTAGGGTGACCACATTTTCATACAGGTGAGCTTCCAGCTGATATTTCTCATTGAATCAACAAATACTAATTTTGGAGGCAATTTTCCATATGACTCTCTCACATTTTAGAATAAACTCCCTTTTCTTTATCTTTAAAACATTTGTACAGAAACACCCTTGAATCATGAGTTAATGTTCCCACCAGTGTAGAAGGATTTGCATGCTGTATAGCAACATAAAAGCAGTATCTCCCTTTGGAGTTCAGGCAGTTTTGCTCACAGTGCTTTATATAAAAAGCAGGGTTACCTATACTTGGTGTCCCTCAGCTATAATGTCAACCCACTGCCTGTGCAACATCCACCTGTCCATCTTAGGCATTGCCCAAATGAGTTGTGGGATAAAGAAAATTGACACAGATAAGTTGGCTATGCTGTTCCCTGTGCCTTTTGTCTCTGACTTAGGAGTCTTGTTCTTCTGTCAATATCCATCAAGCTCACAAGCTAATTTGATAGCTTACATATAGGGTGAAATGTCACAAAATTAACATTTATTGACAAATAATAAGGAAAGGAAGAGGAAGAATGAAATATTTTGAAAGAAGAAATAAAAAAGTAGTTGTGATTTTTCTAGGCTTTTATAACAGATATTTATTTTAAAATAATGCCTTTTCTTCAAAAGATTCTAAGAATTCTTAGAATGGCTTTTCAGAGTGAAAATATTAATTATTAAGATGTAGTTTTTAACCACTCAGACCTAGTCTCTGTATTAACTACACAACATAAAATCTAAACATATGAGATATTTTTGTTCATTAAATACAATTGCAAACATATAAGAATTGCTTATTGTTTTCCACTTTTTTATTTGAAAGATTTTTCCTTTATTTACTTTCTCAGGCATGAACTGAAATCACAACCAAACAATGGATAATTCAGTCCTGATACTTCCATTTTACCAATAATTCAAAATGTAAAATAAACAACTATCCTTATTCAGGTAGAGATGGAAGCAGTCAGATTAAGTAAGAATTTACTTTTCAATAAACATGAAAATTATTCAATCTATTTTTTTCTGCCTTGCAAAGATGATAAGATTCAATTTATTTGTAAATCTCTTCATATGTAACCAAAATTTTTTTCACTAAAAATACTTGAAAGAAAATCAAGTAATGCAGTTCAGATTTGATCTAAGAAAGAAAATCAGCCCTGACCTTTATACCTAAAGCACAGAACACAGAGGCTTATAAACAGAAGAGGTTAGGAGGGTCAAAATAAATTTAAAAGTAGATGTTCTTTCCTTAACTCTTAATTGCTTTTCAAAATAATTACATTTTTGGAAACATAATTGGCTATGTAATACCTTATTTGTTCCACCCCCAAATTAAATGATTTAAGAAATGTTGACACATGGTTAAAGAGTAGTAACAGAGGTTGTCATTACCAATGAGTGTTAGTAAAAGTTCAGTTGCAAATAACAGAATCCATTCAAGTGAAATGCCTACTTCAGTCAAACTAACTGAATAAAATAGTAATAACAATTTTATTATTATTTCATTTTGAATGATAGATGGTAGTTTACAACATGAATAGAGAGGACTAGGTGAATATGAAGAGCACTTATAGCTCCCAAATCACACATCCATTGCTGTGGTTCAAATCGTTGCCTACACTGCCTCAGGAAGGGTGACTGCAAAACCATGCTTCTTCAATTATTATCTGCAGTGGCTGAATCAGTGCCTCTCACCTTGCTTTTCTCTTTATTCACTTCAATTTCTAACTCAAAGATAATTAAGGACATTTGAGTAAACAGAATATGAATCACCCTAGACCACTCATTGCAGGACACTGTGCTTTAAAATTTTCCAGCCTCTAAAGTCCAATAAGCCAGACTGGTAAGAGATAAGAAAAAACGTGTCAAACATACTATGCCAAATTATTTTTCTGCCAATGTATTTGTGGAGAGTGAAGCAGTGTAGACAATCTCTATTCTCATTTCATAGCTGTAGAGAGAGAACCAGGTTTGATTAACCTCCTGTTGTAGTGGCTGCTGATGCCGCTGCTAAGTCGCTTCAGTCGTGTCCGACTCTGTGCGATCCCAAAGACCGCAGCCCACCAAGCTCTCCTGTCCCTGGGATTCTCCAGGCAAGAACACTGGAGTGGGTTGCCATTTCCTTCTCCAATCCATGAAAGTGAAAAGTGAAAGTGAAGTCGCTCAGTCGTGTGTTATAGTGGAAATTGATATAATCTCTAACCCGTTAAAATAAACCTGGAAAAGCTACTGAGAAGCTATTGTAAAAACAAGTATGTAGCTGTTTAGCAGGTGGCACTTTAAGGATTGATGCTTATTGTTTAGTAACACTGAGACAATTTTTAGGCATATAATTCCACATGGAATGGAAGGTTGTTTTATTTAATTGGTTTTAACCAGATTGTGTCTTTTACATTTGCACTGAAAGGGATCAGCCTTCAGAGGGTCCCTTATTGTAACGGGGGTAGCATGCTCTTCACTCTCTTGAGATTTTACAAGTATGTAAGGAAGTAAGGAATTTTCTGTGTAATTTAACATTTAGCTTTAAAAGTATGGAAAAATATATTTTTCTAAGTTTTCATCAGCTCATTTGCTTATAATGGTCATGTGGCCTTTCCTCACATTGAGGGATACTTTTGTGAGGCATTGACTGATTTGTCCCATTTATACAGAGTTTACTATTGCTTTTTCTGACTTTCTATGGGGTAACATTCCTAAGGTTGGGTACCATAGGGAAGCTTTACCCAATTCACAGGACTATGTTACATAACATTTCCAGAGAAAACAAAAGAAAGAAATTTGCAAAATCCCAATGAAACCACTTATAAAAAGACACAAAGGGAACTGAAAATGATATTGCTTAATAAAATAAAAACTATCAGAAGTTTTAATTTTTAGCCAGTTTTGTTTATGCTTTATTTTAATTTTTATTACTAAAGTTTTATTCAATAGGATAGCTTAAGAGTCTCTCCTGCACAAGGAAGGCATTACAAAAAAAAAAAAAAAAAAGGATAAGTTTTAAAATACTCGTTGTTCAAATTCTCTCTCTTTCTCTCTCATATCTGCTTCTGTACATCCTGAATTTTAGGATACATGGATGTTTTGTTTATTATTTATTTAATACAGTGAAATGTGAAAGTGAAGTTATTCAGTCATGTCTGATTCTTTGGGATCCTATGGACTGTAGGCTCCTCTGTCCATGGGATGATCTAGGCAAGAATACTGGAGTGAGTTGCCATTTCCTTCTCCATTTAATACAGTAACTGACCATAAGGTGGAAAATGCAATAACTGGCAATATCATTGTTTCAAATGGCAACCCACTCCAGTATAACTGTCCACAGAGTTGCAAAGAGTTAGACATGATTGAAGTGACTTCACACATACACCATTGTTTCATACTTCAAAGTTCTTAAATATTAGTAAAACGCATATTGCAGTGGATACCATTCTGTAACATCATGACAAAATTTTAATTTTAAACCAAATTTTGTTTTATTTCTCTAAATACTTTTAAAATATGCTGCCATATGATACATAGATATGGTGGCACTGCTGCTATTTTATCCAATTCTGTCATCTTCTCTAATAGTATGAGTGACTTTTAGCTGATCAAATAGCTTTCCAGAGTAAATACTGTATTTCCAAGCCTCCCTTGAAACAATTTGTGGACAGCTTTCTCATTTCCAGCAAATGAAACCGTAGAAAATTCCAGTGAAGAGGGCATCTTTTCCATTTTAGTCCTCTTTCTAGAAAGCAGATGTGGGGGTGATTGCTATTGTATTAAATATATGAGTTCAAAAGACTAGTTGAGCATTAAGAGAAAAGTAACCCAAATTTCTGATGACTTCACAGAGCACAGAAATCATAATGACCCAGAAATTTATGTAAGAGAAGAATAAACTTCTATCTTGTTTAAACAAAACAAACCAAAAAAACCTCTTATTTGGGAAACACATCATTTCATTTGTATTTTCATTAATAAATGAAATGGTTATTTTTCTCAACTGGACCAATTAAAATGTAATGTAAGCAACTCCTCATACTATGCAGTCATTTATTATGAAACTAATAAAAAAATAGTTAATCTAGTAAGAGACCATCATGTATGCACCTGACCTGTTGCATTTAATTAAACACTATAAAAATTTATATATGGACTAAGAGATTTTATAGTTTCTCTTGACAGCCAATTTTAATATGTCAAAGGCAGTATTAGATTGAACAAACACATACATCATATTAACACAAATATATTACAGACAAAAAATGGAATTTTTATCTGATTCTAAGTTTAGCTGGTGGTGGTGGTTCAGTCACTAAGCTATATCTAAATCTTTTGCGACTCCGTGGACTGTAGCCCCGCCCCCCCCGCCCCCTCCCGCCCAGGCTCCTCTGTCCATGGGATTTCCCAGGAAAGAATACTTGACTGAGTCTCCAAAGGATCTTCCCAACTGAGGGATCAAACATGAGTCTCTCATCACAGGCAGATTCTTTACCACTGAACCACCAGGGGAACCTCAAAAAACTAGCTGGCAACATTAAGTGAAGTTGCTCAGTCGTGTCCAACTCTTTGTGACCCCGTGGACTGTAGCCTACCAGGCTCCTCTGTTCATGGGATTTTCCAGGCAATAGTACTGGAGTGGATTGCCATTTCCTTCTCCAGAGGATCTTCCCGACCCAGGGATCCAACCCAGGTCTCCCGCATTGTAGACAGACACTTTACTGTCTGAGCCACCAGGGAAGTCCTAGCTGGCAACGTTGGTCCTATCATAACCTTGTAGTATACTAAACCTTCTTTGAAATCTTATTTATTAATAGTATCCCCACACCCTCTTTCTCCTGCAGATTGAGTTGCTTTCCTTTCCCATTATGCTAGGGGGCCTGCGGTTTCCCAGATGACTCAATGGTAAAGAATCCTCCTACCAAAGTAGGAGATACAAGAAACACAGGTTCGATTCCTGGGTCAGGAAGATCCCCTGGATTAGAAAATGGCAATCCGCTTCAGAATTCTCGCCTGGAGAATTCCATGGACAGAGGAGCCTGGCGAACTGTACAGTCCAAGGAGTTGTAAAGAGTCCGATGTGGCTGAGCACCCACACACACACATGTAAGAGGCCTACAGATGCTAGAATAATAAAATAGGTACCCAGGCAGTAGTATGACATTTCAGAAACAGTACTAAACTGAAATTCTAAATACACATAAGTATATATGTTATATGTTTAATATGTCTATATAAATATAAAATATGTACTGTCATTCTAGTTTTTATTCTGTCACGAGTTAGCTCTGTGTCCTTAAGTAGATCATTTACTATTTCTGAGCAGTAGTATGTATTCTAAAAAGTTATCTTCATAATCCTCTCTCAGCTTTACAGTTATTTTTATATTATATTATTATTTTATAGTATGTTAATGTAATTTATTTATTTAAAAAGGAACCTACATGAAGCCAGAAAAATATAAAAACGCTCATTATTTTGTGGAGCTATACTGACATCCTTTGGTAAGGTTTTGGTTGATTCCAATTTAACGTCAAGATAAATAAATAGAGCGATAAATAGTTAGATGGTTAAGTAAACAGAACCACCCAAATGTATATCTGCCTTCCTCCCCCCGCGTTTGGGCATGACACTCAAGTTTCTGAGAAAAAAAAAAAAAAAAGTTAAAAAAAAAAAAAGAAAAACAAGAAAGGAAACGATGTCCAGCCCCAACTCTAAATATTTTAATAGCGTTAATTGCATATTTACATCATTAATAAAATATTATATCTATAAAATCAAAAGGCAAAGCAGGTAAGATTAAGCAGACAAGACTAGCTCACGAACATCCCCAAACGACGAGCAAGGTATGTTCTCCTATGACCATAAGCGATAATAAAATAAAATATTTGGAGAACCAAGGAAAAGAAAGTTCACTGAAAGCAAAAATAAATATTAATTCAAACCGCAACCAAAATCACTCCGGTAACGATTCAGATCTGGTTGCAATTTGACTTGGCACTCGCTTCATGGATTTCGGCGATCTGGAGTTAAGGATGGTGCAGGGATATATATGTCAGATGAAGAAGAAGTATCTATTAAAAAAGAATTGCGAGAAGCAGTCCCGTTCTTGAGATTGCATTGCGGACACAGCCGGATTAGATCGGGCTGATTACCTTAGCCTTGAAACAGAGAGTCTTTCTGCCCTGCGGGGGAGGGGACGCCTTTCATCCGAAGCCCTCCTCTCGGATGCGCCCTCCCCTCGCATTCACTTGCAAATCGCTGTGTGCGAGCAAAAGCCAGCACTTCCCCAGTCTCTAACCTTCCCATGGCGAGTGCTGCAGCTCTATCAGCAGAACCTTTCTCTCCGAGTGAGGAAGGGTTTTTTTCCCCCTCCTTCCTTTTCTTTTCTTTTTTCCCCCCCCTTAATCAGAAGCACTGAATGAAAGCCAATCAGAGAGAACTCGCCCCCCGGTTTCTTCGGTTCCCTGCCGTCCAGAGTTAAAAGTGATGCTGAGAGAAAGCTTGAGTTAGATTGAAGTAGAATCAGTAATAGGAAATAGCCGAAAACAAACAAAAAGGGGATATAGTGACAATTTCTCCAGGGTTATTTTGGCTGGAACCAACTTCCGTTATCCAGAAGCTGATAAAAAAAAGGTAGGAAGACTTCATCTCTCTCTCTCTCTTTTTTTTCCTAACTCCCTTAAGGTCTCTTATTTTCTCTCCTTGGGGGAGAATGTTTGTTTTTAAGTTGTATTCGGCAGTTATTTTCAAATAATTATCTTTAACATGTTAAAAAATTACTAAGCATAAAACTATATATTGTATTCTAGAAACCACTGCTTTGAATAGCCGAAGAGGTAATGTGAAACTGGATAAATTACATATTTATGCTCAACAGTGGGTTATGTTGTTAGAGTTTGTGAATTCATTCACTCTGATCAAATGCTAATAATATATTATGGAGAGTAATTTGTTATGCTCATGCTTGTTCGTCTTAATGTTAAAAATCCCTTGAAGAGAAGATTGTTGCTTTGAACTCTATCATTGAACATTACTTTGCATTCCATATGAATGGATCCCCTCTGCACTTATTTATAGTCATAGTTCATTGTAGGTTCAATATAAGGAGAAATGACAGGCAGAAGACAGATTCCTTGAACCTGTCAATGGTCACTAAGCATCTACATAAATAAGAAAGATTGGCACTTATCAGAAATAGAATAGGCATAATTCCTAGATTCGCATTTTGTGTCTGAGTCAGAAGTATGAGAGAGGAAAGATGAAGAGGGGAGATGAAATGCATATAGTCAGCAGTTGCAGCATTTATTGTCTCTGCTGCAATAAAATCCATATTTTATGTGGTGTTAAATTAATGCAGCACATTGCAAGACTAAATGCATGTCCCCGACAAGTAACTATTGATAGCACTGTAAGTATGGGCAAAAGCAGTAGTCTGAAAGTGTTTTCCTGCCAATGCAATAAAAACCACCATCTCCTTATCATTAAAAAGAGGAGTCTACAGGTGCAAAGACAAACATCAATTTAAAATTGACCTCTCATCTTTTGCTTCCAAAAAAACAGATCTATTTCCTGTAATTGTGGTTCTTTATTCCAGTAAAAGCTTCTATTATCCGAAACTGCACATGTCTTATGCTCAGCTGTTCAGAGATGGATGTTTTCTTTTCTTTTTTTTCTTGTTGTTGTTGTTTTCTTGAAGGATCTCTATTAAAAATAGTCTGTCCCTCTGATGCTGACAACTGGTAAACCTCAATGTATATGTTAGTAGACTTTCTCCCTCCGCAGCATCTTCCTCTGGGTCCTCCTTTAAAATGTAACTACAAGAGCTTCTCTGTGGTGAATAACACTTGGCAAGAGTGTGCTCATTTTTTAGGTCTGGTATGGTGAGGATTTTTAATTAGTAGAACTTTCATGAAAACATTATGTCACTGACAAGAGCTCTAGATTCATTTTTAGTTAAAGTGATGAAAATAGGAAGGGGGCTGTATCATAGAGAAAGAGGTAAATGACAAGTTAGATACCTAATCTTCTTGCCCCTCTCCCTACAGCATAGTTAAGGTGGCACGTTTGTATTCAATGTGTAATGCATAAGGAAATAGTGATTTATTGGGAGTGGGGTGGGCTGTGGAGCAAAGGCATTGGAGTGTGCTCTGATCTAAGCAGAGTGTGTTTGTGTCTTAGGAACATAACAAATACAGATCCATTCTGATCATGAAAACATAAAGAAGTGCTTCTTTAACTTGCTTTCACTTAAAAAAATTATGTGTTTTTAGAGTATGAGTGAATGTCTGCTTTCATTAAATCAGATACTTCTTTGGTTTCAAATACTTGCTGCTAACAAATTGACTTCCCTAGTGAATGCGTATGTCTTTTCTGACTCCAATCAAAGAATAGAATTCCATACACTTACATGCCTGAAAAGGGGGAGAAAAGAGAGAGAGAGAAATCCCAGGGACTTGGGAAAGGAGCACATAATCTGTATGGCATCCACATAGGCATGTATATGTGTGAAGTCAGTGGTCAAATTGCTTGATTCCTGATTAATACTTCAGGTGATAGACCTAGATGTTTATAAAACCTAGCTGTGTATTGATAAGAATGGTACTATACAGGTATCCAGTTTAGTATTATACTGTTATATTTCCACTTACACTAAGATTTTCTAAAGGAAAAAAAAGGATAGAAAATTGACTTTCTATCTAGAGAGATATACATTACTGGCACAATATTAAGAAAGTGTATTGGAAAGAGGCTTTTTATTTTTTTCTTGAAAAAAAGAGAGTGTTTGAGACTGAAAAGGTTAATTCCAGCTGTGTGAACTCTGTTCAGAGTCTAGAATCCATCTTTTGATCTTCATTTAATAACACATGTAAACAAATGACTGAGGCAAAGTATCTATTAACTGGGGGATATTGGACATATGAACTATTTCATATGTTTCTTAACCTACTTTGCAGCAAGTGATAAGCCAGTGCTCCTGGAATATGTCATTTTTATACCAAATCATTCCGCTAGGCTGCAGCACAGGAACAACCTTCGCCCTAATGATGCTGAATCAGCAGCATAGTGAACCATATTTTTAAGTGTTATTATCAGTAATAGCATTGCATCGTAAGCAATTAATACAAAGCAGGGCTGTAAAACCAACTACCTCTAGTCTAGCCCTTGGGTTTTGAAAGCATTGTCCATAATTTAGTCTTTTTTCTGCCATGCAAATTACATTCTAATACTGTTGCCACATTAAGAAGTGTTCCTAAAATACTGAAACAACAAAGTATTAAGTAGAGAAATATACAACTGATTTATGCCAATCATAAGTTATTGTACGCAGCTATTTGGTCTCCAGGTTCCAAGTCTATTTTTGAAAACTCTACTTTTGATTAACCCCAAATCGTATCTGGAATAGGGCTTCAGAAAAGTGACTTCACTCATCATATTATGTTTGAAAGTCGTGTCTGAAACAGGCTGAAGTTAAAACCCAAGTAGCAAGAAAGGTGCCCTTATTCTAGTTAGGCTTATACTGAGCAATGGTAGACTCAATTAGGCCTTGTATTAAGTGTGTGGTCCTTATTATGAATGTTTTGGAAAAAAATCTGAGTCCAAAGAATAGCTTATGAATTTATAATTGAGAAATGCAAGTTGGCATAAAAATGATTTTCCTTTTCTTCACAAAGTGAGTTCATGAATAAAATTTTATTTTTTCATAATTACAATAACCTATAATAGGCACATAGAAAAGCCCTGAATTTAAGCATTTTAAAGTCTGCCTCCCCCCGCCCCCAATTAAAGCATTTGAATTATGTCTACAGAATAGTGGTATAGCAGCCCATGCTTTTACATCTGATAATATTCAACACTCAAAATTACAGATTTTTTATCACACATCTGAATGAAAAAAATTTCAATCAACAAGGAGTGTCTGTTTTCTAAGATAATGGTATCAGCTCGGGGTCACCTCTTTCCTCTTCTATTCTTATCCTACAGCAGCTTCACCTTACTTGATGTTTCAGTATGAGACCTCGAGCCTTTTTATAATCCGATTGTGCTGTCTTTCGTAAGGGTATCTAAAACCAATGAGGCCATTTTTGCCTTTGCCATACCTTTTTTGTCCAAGTAACTCAAGAGGCAGACATTGTAAGAAAATCGCATCTGTCACATTAAAAGATATATATTTCTGGGAATGCATTATTTTAATGTCATATTAGCATTGATTTGTTAAAATTATGTTTCAGTGTAACTTTGGCTTAACTCTTTATTATCAGTGCAACTTCTCACAAAAAAAAAAGTAACTTGATTTTTTTTTTAAAGAATAAAGGTGCTTTGTTTTCACCAAAGTCTTTTTACTTTTATCCTGTGTCTCTCTTGCCATACATGTGATTTTCTCTATATCACTAAGAGACATTTGTTAAATATCACCATACTGGTGATGGATTTAAAGAAAGGGAAAGCTGAAAATTGAATAAGAATGAGTAACATAGCATTACATTTTATGATATAAAGTGTAACATTCCTTGAGAATAATGACTGTAGGAGGCTGAAGTGCCTTCATATAGCAGTCCCTTATAATAGAGGGAATATATCCTTAGAGAGTTTGTCAGTAGCAATATAAGCACTTCATCAAACCATGTGATCTCAGTGTTAAGTACCCCCTGCTTTTGTTGTTTTAGGAAGCAGCCTTGATACTACGTACTCTACATGATGCAGAAATATAGTTTAACAACACTTTCAGTTTCAGGACAGAATTAAGCAATAGGCTATCTGGGATACTATAACAACATTGCTTCACAACAGGAAATTCAGTATTAAAGGATGTGTCAAAGCATTTCAGAGCCCTACTGGTTTCTCTTCTCCATTCTTGCCCCCATCACCTCCTTTTCCCCCTCCCATTTCTTCTCCCTTCCTGCCTTCTCCTCTTCCTCAATTTATGACAAATACAAACATCTTTGAATGAGTTTTCTCTTGAGCTTTTTTTTTATATTATCCTATTGGAAATACAATTTCTGTAAATCTTGTGATTTTTATGGTCAGTATTCTATCATCTGCCACGTTATACATTGGATTTATTATATTATCCTTTGCATTATACCATAAAGTATATGATAGTTCAGTTGACTAGAGCATGTCCTTTCAAATGAAAGCAATTTTTATAAACATTATAACACCTAGACATTTAAGGAATTGAAATTGGCACCAATGTAGTTTACTGCAGTAGCAAGCAAAGTATGGGAATTCAACATTTATTAATGAAATGACTTCTCCAATGTATCAGAATGTGGAATGCATAAGCATGAGTTATTATACTCAGTGCATCACTTATTGATTGGGAATCTTTGTTGATTTACTGGAACAGAGGATATTGAAACAGTTTGAAACAGACTTGATTTTAAATGTAAATTAAACATCAATTTCATTCATTAGATGTTGGTTCTTCTTTGTTGCAAAATAAAGATATTACCAAGGTGGAATGTAAAAAAGTGTAAGCTGATTTAAAAATGAGCAAATGTCTATTCTAGATATTGTAAAGAATTATCATTGTTCCTACTTCTTTCCAGTTGAAAGTTTCGGAAACAAAAACCATAACAATAATCAAGGTCTTCCCTGTTAGCTCAGCTGGTAAAGAATCAGCCTGCAATTCAGGAGACCCTGGTTTGGTTTCTGGGTCAGGAAGATCTGCTGGAGAAAGGATAAGCTACCCACTCCAGTATCCTTGGGCTTCCCTGGGCTCAGCTGGTAAAGAATCTGCCTGTAATGCGAGAGACCTGGATTTGATCCCTGGGTTGGGAAGATCCCCTGGAGAAGAGAATGGCTACCCACTTCCGTATTCTAGCCTGGAGAATTCCATGGAACAGTCCATGGGATTGCACAGTTGGACACAACTGAGTGACTGATCAAATTAAGCAGACCATGTAGGGGATTTAAATAGTCAGTAAACTGAATAAGATTAGTGTTTTGACTTGGGTTATTCTAGTAATTCTCTGCTATGTTCACATGGTATTTATAAACACAAGAATTGAAGTTGAATTTTGACATAGTTATTTAAGTAGATCAAAGGCTATCAGTGTATTTGCCTAGGCTATTGAGTGCGTTTTTGCATAGTGTTAGTATCATGAGTTTAAAAAATGTGATTGGTTCTCCTCTTTTTTGTGACTCATCTCCTAATAAAATCAGGTTAAGTCAACTCCATTTGATACCCATTGTAACTTCTGGGATTTTTAAAAGGAAACATAAAGAATGTTTCCATAACTCTTGGATCAGACTTCAAATTTAGGTGAAGTACCATAGTGTTTCTTGATAATTTGACTTCTTAGCATCAGGTTGAAATTAATAGCCTCATATATAGATTGACTGGAAAGCATTTAAACTGTCTAAGGGCCTTTAATGGTTTTGTGTATACCATGTAAATCTAAGTGTGCTGCTCAGTGGCATTTGACTCTTTACGGCCCCATGGACTGTAGCCCGCCAGGCTCCTTTGTCCATGGGATTTTCCAGGCAAGAATACTGGAGTGGGTTGCCATTTCCTTCTCCAAATCTGAGGGTATAGTATATTAATTAATTATTTTATTTAAAATATTTGCTTTAACTTTAAATATTTAAATATAAAATTATTTACATATAATTTAATATAAATATTTGAATATGAAAATATTTTTTTAATAGACCAGAGGTTAAGATTTATGACCTCAAACTTAACTGGTTTCAATCTAATACTAATAAAATAAAGACTATGAATTGTATATTCTTTTCATACTAACAGTGATACTTATTTGCTTTAGCAGTAACACAAAGAAAAGGTACCATTGGGATAAAATCAGGTGTATATCAACTTATTTCATCAAATTGAGTAAGCAATGATTATTAGCCTAGTCAAATATAATATTTTGTTTTACTTCTTTCTGAAGCATTCTTAATTGGAGGTTGTTCCTGTTCTATAGCCTTGGTGCCAGAGTGACTTTTTAATGTGTAGTCCCAGAGAGTGAAAACCAGAAAGGTACACAGTTATTCTGTCTGCATCTAGCTTCCTAAATTTTAATAAAATCCTTTCCCAGTGAATAAGTACCTATGGAAAGTCTTTATTGCTTTATCCACTCCCTTCAACAAGGCTTCAGTTAGTCTTTTGGAGATTTGTTGAAAATTGAATGCCAGCTCCAGGCAAATAATACTTATAAGTACCCTTTTCTATTTCCTTTTTTTCCCTTTTATTTATTTTTTCCTGATTGAGTGAAGAATGGAGATTTTCTATAGAATTTCTCTATTTTAACCTAACTACCAAGTTTTTGGATAGATTCATTTTAAAGAGAACTATGTTTTTCTAAGATTCTCTTCTGCCTTTTAAAATATGCTCTAATTTTTCAGTTATTGCTAACTAGATCATTCTACATAAAATACAAGTATTCACTTTTAATATTAAAAAAATTACTTACTGGGGAAATGAAATGTCCCTAATATCTAAGTTAAGAAACATGATTTCTTGGCTAGACTTAAAGTTGGATTGTCCTTCATAATTGAGTATCTGAACAAAGTAGGTCTCTTTTTTAAGACAAAGCTATGCCAGAGAAGGCAATGGCACCCCACTCCAGTACTCTTGCCTGGAAAATCCCATGGATGGTGGAGCCTGGTAGGCTGCAATTCATGGGGTTGCTAAGAGTTGGATACAACTGAGCTACTTCACTTTCACTTCTCACTTTCATGCATTGGAGAAGGAAATGGCAACCCACTCCAGTGTTCTTGCCTGGAGAATCCCAAAGACGGGGGAGCCTGATTGACTGCCATCTATGGGGTCGCACAGAATCGGACATGACTGAAGTGACTTAGCAGCAGCAGCAGCATGTCAGTGTTAAGTATATGATCTCTCCTGGACATCCAGTCTAGTGGAGATGTGAAGTTAGAGAAATGGCAACCACAACCTTGACCTCAGAGCAAAGACATTAATTCACCATTTTATAGGTAAGGCTTGGATCCAACCAATTTCTAGGTTTCAAGATGAAAAAAGTGTGAATTACAAAAGCCTTATCTCCTCTAGAAGCAAACTGAAGCATACATATAAACCACTGCCCCCAAAAAAATTCTTAAGAGAAATGTTAATTGTTAATAGTGTTAACGAACTAAATTATTCTAATGAAAAATTCACGGTCATTAATTTAACTGTTTTGCTTTTAAGCTATCATATATACTTAAAATATGACTTTCTTGTACATGTATAACATTTTTATTTTGCCTTTTACTCAATAAATCTAAATGGTCCCCTGGGTATCTAAACAATCACTTGCTCAATCTTTTTCTTAGCTTCTAAGTAACTGTATTCATTTGGGGGGAAGTTCTATCAGCCATTCCCTTAGTGCCACACCCAGAGACTAAATCTAATATAAATTTTGTGCCTGAGAAAAAGAGGTTTTAATGTGAGATGTTCACAATAAATATCTTAGGATTTATAATAGAAATATCAGTATTTATGTTCTCAATGTGTCAGTTATTGTGGAAAAGTGGTAAATTAGCAGAATGTCATTGGGCAGTTACCTATTCCTCCACCTAACAGATTCTCTAGTTTTTATTTTCCTTAATGCAAACTACCTAATAAACTTCTCAGTATCTTATTTAATTATTTCATTTTTATGTTCACTGTTCTTTAAGTGCCTACCATGAGCCAGACTGTGCCAGCAGCCAGAGATACAAGATTGAAGAGAGAGAAAGACAAAACTAAACCTTTTTTGCAGTGAGATGGGTTGCGCTGATGGTTCAGATGGTAAAGACTCCATCTGTAATGCTAGGAGACCTGAGTTTGATCCCTGTGTAGGGAAGATCCCCTGGAGGAGGGCATCTCAATCCACTGCAGTATTCTTACCTGGAGAAACCCAGGGACAGAGGAGCCTCACAGGGTATAGTCCATGGGGTCGCAAAGAGTCAGACATGATGGAGTGAGTGACACTTTCAGTTTCATTGAATAATTACATTATTTGGTATTATATTCTAGATTTGATTAATATAAGAATGATAAGTATCAATTACTTTTCAGATGGTAATATGAGGCTCTAATCTCATTTACTTTTTTAAGCCATATTATTGTATTCAAGGCCATGTGACATCATTCAGCAAACTATCAAAATGAGCACGTAGATTAGTCCAAGATACATTTTTGTGGTTTGACAGAAAACAGAAAAATTCTGTAAAGCAATTATCCTTCAATAAAAAATAAATTAATTTTTTTAAAAAAGATGCATTTTTGTGTAGCCTCAGGTTCAGTCACTGGAGGCCTGAGGGTGGGTTCTGAGTTGGAGCTTCAGTTAGGGGCAGCCATGGTAGTTGGTGATCCATATTTGAGCTTTATGTGTACAATAGCCAATTGTTGTCTTGCAGGAAGGCCTCAAATTTGAGACTAACATTCCAATCCCAAGCAAGAAGCCTAGATGAAAAGCCAGCATATCTGAAAACTGGGTAAATCCTCAAATTATATTGCTAAAAATTCTTAGGAACAAAAGTTTCCACACCCCTCAAGCAATTAAAATATTCACTACACAGAAGCCATTGAGTTTCAAAGTTGGTCACATTGTCGAAAAGTTTGTTCCATATAATATTGTTTAATAGAGAGATAACACAATCATAAGGCTATATGCCAGAAGCACTGAGATTACATTTCTTAATAAATGTAGTAACTCTTACCTAAATATACTCACAAAAACTTTTGATGGATAAAAACATGAAAGGTGGCACCCAACTGGGTTCAAATCCTGTGTCACTTACCCTGTATTTAATATTCCTGGTAGTTTTTCAGCTGTAAAGTGGGGTTAATAATTGAACTTCTGTGATAGTACAGTTGCCATGATGGTAAGAAACAATAACTCTAAAGTACTAACAATTCCTGTCATATAATAGGTGTTCTAGTGCTAGGTATTATTATTGCCTATTGTTCTATTGGCATTGTTATGATTTATCTATAAATTTATGTGAAAAATTTGTTTTTTTCACATAAATTGAGTATGTTTTATTTTAACCATAGCATGTGACGCAACTTGTATTTAACGTGTATCATGTAATGATAATTTTGTGTTTATGTTGAGGTGAAAGCTACATAGCATTTTACACGGATTTCATCACTAATTCTACCGCCAATATCACAAATTTCTCATTCTAGTTTTTTGTTTGTTTATGAAATGGGAGTTTGAACCATATAATTTCCAAGGACACAGTTTATCTATTGTTCCAACTGGAAAGGGCTAATACAATCTATTGTTGAAACTGGAAAGGACTCAATATATTACTGTTAAAATGCTGACATTCCCTAATGATTGTGAAAGTGTCAAGAGAACATAACCTGAAAACTTAAGCTCCTACATTCTTAGAATCACATTCAGTTAACTGCGTGAACTAAGGAATTAATGGATACACATTTTGAAAATGATGTGAAAGACCTAAAAAGGGGACAGAGGAGGGAGAAGACATTAGAAAGATGGACACTAAGTGTTGTGAGTTCCATAAGCCACATAAACTCACTCAGGTGAAACATGAACCGTTTCTGAATATACTGCAGTAATGGTTCCTTTCGCAGATTCTCCTTCTTGAGGTCAGAGTAATGAAAATTAGAACGAGAATGATGAACAAAGTCAGTGCATTGCAGAAATAATCCCATTAAAGTTTTGATACCTATAAATCTCAAGAATAGTTCCGCAGTCTGTATTACAAGCTGAAAGGTCAGTGGGTCAGAAAGGCTATATTACAAGCTGAAAGACTAGGTTCAAGAAACCTTGTGATAGAGACAGCATCTGCAGCAAAATGTGAAAATTTTATAATTTTACTTATAAAATTCATTTTTTAAAATTCTCCACATTTAAGGATATATGAGAATCAATTAAAAATAACTTTTTTAGGCCTTTTTGTGATTCTATTTAATATGGCTATTAAAAAGTCTCTGGAATTACATAAAGAAATCAGGATATTAAGATTACAAATTATACACCTCTGTGAGTCCATAAGTTCATCTTTCTTTAAAAGTTCATTTTAAAAATCAAGAATTACATCACATTTTTTATTTTTCAGTTTTATTTATAATTCAAGATCAATTATGTTTAATTTAGAAATTAACATATTTAAAGAATAAACTTAGCACTTTAATCCATCCACATGTAGAGATTAGGTGAGTCATAATAGAGACTACTAAACCTAGCCAACAAATACAATTTTGTGAACAAAGTAAAGATAATTCTCATTTTTTATCTTAGCTATATATATAAATTTATTACATATTCTTTACTATTTAATCAAAGTCACAGTTTTCATAGCATCTTCTTTAATGCTATGGTCACTTAATTGTTTTGTCATGGCTTCACTATAATATTTGACTAAACGATTTAACTTTATGGCTGATTAATTAGAATGGCTAATTTAAAATATTCTATTGATAAGATATATTTTATTTTACTTGATTTTCTAAAGGCATGCATATTAGACCCAAGGGCTAAACATTAGGCATCATTTTCCTTTAGTTGTAAAATTCTTTATGCAAGAGAAAAAGTTTATTAACTTGCATATGTATTTCTTTTTACTTAATTGGGAATCAGGTGAGAATAGAAGTGTGCAAAACTATAGCATAATTAATTTTAAAACCTAAGAAATGAAATGTCGTACATGTATATAGACTAAATCGTTTCTTTTCAAAATCCATCAAATTCTTCAAGGTTTTCAGCCATTTAATGTGTTTTGAAAGACTGCATTTGAAAATAATATAAATTCTACCTAAAATTTAATCAAAATGTTGAAATGAGTTTATTTTTCTGAAGTATTGACCCATTTTTAGGGTAAATTGCTGCTGATTATTTCTGGTAAAATTCTGTTCGCCTTACAAGAAGTAAAACATACTTAGGTGTTTGGAGCCACCTTGTGGCTGTCTCATAGTATATTAGGGAAAGTTCCCTCTCCAGATTCTCTCCAACTGAAGGTTGCACTTGGGAGCATTGTAGTCAACATTGTGACCTTATATTACGGTCTTTACAATAGCATTACAAATGGTTCTTGTTTAGGCTGATGCAACTTCATATTTATATGTCTACATGAATTACAAAAATATTGTTTTTCAAAAGTCTAATGAAAATATTTTAACCAACCCTTTTGAGGCAATATATAATTTTTAAACTAAAATATATTTTTACTGTGCAGCTGCAAGTCGACTCTAATGACTCCTTACACATTTCGCATTCTCAAAGGAAAATTCCATCCAGCATCCCTCGGTGTCCAACACAAAGAAACCAGGGGCTATGTTATTGTGAATTTTGCATTTTGTATAACTTAAATGTAAATATTCAGTCTGCATGAGAAGCATGGGACTGCTGCCAGTAACCCCTGGGCATTGAATGTGTTTTTCAGGAGGCTCACTGGAAATTCAGAGGGGCAAATTGTTTGCTCTCATTTTACATAAATATTAGGATAATTTATAATTTATATGGTGCCATGTACATATTCACCAAATGTATCTTTTTATAGGTTTTTTTGTAACCTAACACAGGAGAGCAGGGCCCATGGTTACTGCTTCTTTTATAATTTTACAAGGAAGTGCCTGAATTTAGAAATAAAACAATACTATTATTTGCTTGAAATTCAGAATAGTCACTTTTAGAGTTTTAAATCCAGAACTTTCACTGAGTTTTTACACGGTCTTACTCTTCACTATGTAATTTATTATCTGAGGGTAAAAATTAAAAAAAAAAATGATCACCCATAGCAGTAGATGAGCAGAAGTTCTCTGATTTATTGCTAAGTCTATAGCTGTTTCTCCCTCTCTCTCCCTCCCTCTCTCTCTTTCCATCTATCTCTCTAGACATACTTGTTTACCATCGTAAACTATTATCATTCATCATCATCATCATCATTAAAACCTCAGTAAGACTTCAGTTCCAAGACTGGACAAGAAAGAGTCTAGTCACATTTACAGGCTCCAGTGTGAACAGCTCCTAAATTGCCTTTCTTTGGGGGCATGGAGATGATTAACTGATTAACTTTAAACGGATGGAGATTAATGGAAACTGAAGACAAGTTGATAAAATAGCAAAAATCTTCTGAATATTATCTGTATGTTCTGCATTAAAGCCATGAATTGTCCATCTTTATAAAGGAAATCATTTTCTCTATTTTGAACATGCTAGACTGCCTCTTACTGTAAAACAAGTGGTCAGAGCACATCATTTCTCATGCGCAGCCCAACAGTCTGACTGAAAGCAAAGATTACATTGCTTCCCATTAACCACGTTCCCTCTGTCAACAAATGTGCTTCTACTCTAAGAGAAGAGATATTGCTGTTGATTTGCTTTATTCTCAAAAGACTGATAAGGTTTTCATTCTATGCAGTGGTTCACACTGTGTAATTTAAAAATATTAATATATAAAGTATACATTTCAATTCAAAAGGGAGACAGAAATTGAAATAGATATATTTAAGAGATTAGAAATGTTTAAAGTTTAGAAGAATTCTTGTGGTGATGTCATATTCATTCACATTTGATTTCTAGGTTGGGAGGATTCCTTGGAGGAAGAAATGGCAACTCACTCCAGTATTCTTGCCTGTAAAATCCCATGGATAGAGGAGCCTGGTCGGCTACAGTCCATGCGGTCGAAAAGAGTCAGACGTGACTTAGCAACTGACCACAGTTATTGCTTATGGCAAAGTCTTTTTTGCAAAATGAATAATAAATGAACAATCATAGATGTCAAAAGAAACATATAGAACTCTCTCTGTTGAGTAAGAACCAAGAATTAATCCAAGACACTTTAGCCACATTTCTAAATTCCTTCTCATTTTTAGTCTAAAACATAGCCTATCTATTTACCCGATAATTTTGCCTCAAGTGATAAGGGAGATTTCCATAATTAACCATCATCCTGAGATGATTTTTAAACCTCTTAAAATTTTCTTCACTGTCCTAGAGCTAAAAATTCATTGTCAATGATCTTGTCTCCTCCACCCTCAATATACTTACTTGATAAATCTATTTAATTCTAACCATATAACAAATATAAAATTGGTGTTTTTAAAATTTCAACTCAATACTACAAGAGAGGTTAAAATTACATCTTTCCTTCACAATTCAACCATATTTTAGGTTTCTTAATACATATTTCAGGGTTTGCTAGGAACTTTGAGAAACAGTTGTAAATCACATGATCCCTTCCTCAATGAGAAGAAAATATTGTAGGAAAGAGCAACATTTAAAGGTTAATATGTTGTAAATTGCTTCCTTGGTGGCTCAACTAAAAATTCACGTGCATTGCAGGAGAGACAGATTCAATCCTTGGGTCCGGAAGATCTCCTGGAAGAGAAAATGTCAACCCACTCCAGGATTCTTGCCTGGAGAATTCCATGGACAGAGGAGCCTGGTGGACTGTAAATTAGTGTTTTGCTTGTAGGATGGGTGAAATTTTAGGGAAATGTAGACAGGGGAACATGGAAATTTAATCCTAGGGGAGGCTTGAAAGGTGAAATCATTTCATTGCTTATTAAGAGATGAAATTAATGAAACAAGAAACATAACTTTCTGCATATCCAGAGACCTCTTAACCGTTCTTCTCTTTTTCCCCTCTGAAAGTCAAAGTATCAGTTGCTCAGTTGTGTCCAACTCTTTGCAAACCCATGGACTGTAGCCCACCAGGCTCCTCTGTCCATGGAATTTTCCAGGCAAGAATACTGGAGTGGGTAGCCATTCCCAGCTCCAGGGATCTTCCTAAAATATATTTTTATTAATTTATTTTTCATATAATTGTTAATTGAATAATACTTACCAGTTTTCCATTGTGGAGAAGGAAGCATGTTTACAACCAAAAAGTGATGGAAAATAAGTCATATTCAGACTTTTTGACTTCTTTCTTCTTCTCTACAGGAGAGACAATCAAAACAGAAGCTACAGTATAGCCTGGTACTGGCAAGGAACAGTGTCAGCACAGGGCGCTATGACATTAAAGATGTGGGCATATGGCATTGTTTGAGTACAAGAAAGGGCTCTTTCAGGGATGATTAAAACTAGGCCCTTAGAGCTGTGACATTCTATGTATGTGATCAATAGCTCAAAAATTCTGCACAAGTTCATTTTGAAAGATACTGTTACCTAGTGGTAAATTGTTCTCACTCCAGAGTTGGGCAGATGTACGTATTCTGTCCTTCTTGAGAATCTTGGCCAAGATATTTAATCTAGCTAAGCCTCAGTTTCCTTGTCGGAAGGATGGGATCAAGTGGCTACTTCTTAAACCTGCTGAAAGTATTAAATGTAACTATACTCATAAAGCACTTACTAGGATTAACAAAGAAAAGAAAAGACAATTTATGGAATGAGACAAACTGTTTGCAAATGATGTGACTGTCAAGGGATTAATCTCTAAAATATATAAAAGTTCATACAACTCAGTATCAAAACAACAACAAGAAAACCCAAATTAAAAAAAAAAGAGAAGATCTAAATAGAAGTTTCTTCGAAGAAGACATATAAATTGCCAAAAGGCACATGAAAAGATGCTCAACATACTACTTATTAGAGGAATAGCCATATATATTTTTAAATTTTTGCTGAATGATTTGAATATACACACTAGAAAAGTAATTTCAACTAGAAATTGCTATACTGTTTTTTATGTCTGAATCCATACACTAATTCTAAAATCAATTTTTAAAAAGTTTTCATAAATACATTTTAAATATATTCTTGAAGGCAGGTACATTAAAGGGGACATTACTCATTTTGAAATATGCAGATTCTTATTTCATTCCTTTTGACTCATTTTATAGTCACTTATTGGAGAAGGAAATGGCAACCCATTCCAGTATTCTTGCCTAGAGAATCCTGTGGCCAGAGGAGCCTCGTGGGCTGCTGTCCATAGGGTCGCGTAGAGTCGGACACGACTGAAGCGACTTAGCATGCATACATGCATTGGAGAAGGAAATGGCAACCCACTCCAGAATTCTAGCCTGGAGAATCCCAGGGACGGAAGAGCCTGGTGGGCTGCCGTCTATGGGGTCGCACAGACTTGGACACGAGGGAAGCGACTTAGCGACTTAGCAGCAGTAGCAGCATAGTCACATATTGGTTTAAGCACATATGTACAGAGTTTTATGTTGTACATTGAAATGAATATAATCAGTTCAGTTCAGTCGCTCAGTCGTGTCTGACTCTTTGCGACCCCATGAATCTCAGCATGCCAGGCCTCCCTGTCCATCATCAACTCCTGGAGTTCACTCAGATTCACGTCCATCAAGTCAGTGATGCCATCCAGCCATCTCATCTTCTGTCGTCCCCTTCTCCTCCTGCCCCCAATCCCTCCTGTTATCAGAGTCTTTTCCAGTGAGTCAACTCTTCACATGAGGTGGCCAAAGTACTGGAGTTTCAGCTTTAGCATTATTCCTTCCAAAGAAATCCCAGGGCCGATCTCCTTCAGAATGGACTGGTTGGATCTCCTTGCAGTCCAAGGGATTCTTAAGAGTCTCCTCCAACACCACAGTTCAAAAGCATCAATTCTTTGGCACTCAGCTTTCTTCACAGTCCAGCTCTCACATCCATACATGACTACTGGAAAAACCATAGCCTTGACTAGACGGACCTTAGTCAGCAAAGTAATGACTCTGCTTTTGAATATACTATCTAGGTTGGTCATAACTTTTCTTCCAAGGAGTAAGCGTCTTTTAATTTCATGGCCGCAGTCACCATCTGCAGTGATTTTGGAGCCCCCCAAAATAAAGTCTGACACTGTTTCCACTGTTTACCCATCTATTTCCCATGAAGTGATGGGACCGGATGCCATGATCTTCATTTTCTGAATGTTGAGCTTTAAGCCAACTTTTTCACTCTCTTCTTTCACTTTCATCAAGAGGCGTTTTAGCTCCTGTTCACTTTGTGCCATAAGGGTGGTGTCATCTGCATATCTGAGGTTATTGATATTTCTCCAGGCAATCTTGATTCCAGCTTGTGCTTCTTCCAGTCCAGCATTTCTCATGATGTAATCTGCATAGAAGTTAAATAAGCAAAGTGACAATATAGAGCCTTGATGTACTCCTTTTCCTATTTGGAACCAGTCTGTTGTTCCATGTCCAGTTCTAACTGTTGCTTCCTGACCTGCATACAGATTTCTCAAGAGGCAGGTCAGGGGGTCTGGTATTCCCATCTCTTTCAGAATTTTCCACAGTGTATTGTGATCCACACAGTCAAAGGCTTTGACATAGTCAATAAAGCAGAAATAGATGTTTTTCTGGAACTCTCTTGCTTTTTCCATGATCCAGCGGATGTTGGCAATTTGATCTCTGGTTCCTCTACCTTTTCTAAAACCAGCTTGAACATCCGGAAGTTCACGGTTCATGTATTGCTGAAGCTGGCTTGGAGAATTTTGAGCATTACTTTACTAGCATGTGAGATGAGTGCAATTGTGTGTTAGTTTGAGCATTCTTTGGCATTGCCTTTCTTTGGGATTGGAATGAAAACTGACCTTTTCCAGTCCTGTGGGCACTGCTGAGTTTTCCAAATTTGCTGGCATATTGAGTGCAACACTTCCACAGCATCATCTTTCAGGATTTGAATAGCTCTACTGGAATTCCATCACCTCCACTAGCTTTGTTCGTAGTGATGCTTTCGAAGGCCCACTTGACTTCACATTCCAGGATGTCTGACTCTAGATGAGTGATCACACCATCATGATTACCTGGGTCATGAAGATCTTTTTTGTACGGTTCTTCTGTGTATTCTTGCCACCTCTTATAGACTAAGTAAAAAGCATTGTTATTGATAAACAACATAGCACAGGCTGTGAAATCTAAGTATTAAAATGACTCTAAACCAGTCATTATTAGGATTCATTAGTATAAGTCAGAAAGCTGAAGTAATGGGGGAGAGGAAATTGTTATTTGACCTTGGCTTGGAAGATGTATAGAGTGTGTGTAAAGGGCAGACATTATAGAACTTATGCCTCTATGAGCAATGGTAGGAACAAACATGAGGATATGGTTGGTCACTGAAGAACCAAAGTGGGTCTATGTTAAAGAACTATATTTGTAAAGAAACTTATATATTGGGTTAAGGAGTTTACATATGATTTAAAAATTCATTAAAAGACCCTCTTAAAAGTTCATTTCAAAAGATATTCTTTTGCTGTTAGCTCATTGGGATGAATAAGATTTAAAAAAAAAAAACTCAATCATTATTCTTAGCATTTTATACACCTCAAATGGTGGGGTTGATATACATCCAAATGTTTCAGAGTTAACCAAAAACTGTTGTCTCCCCAAGGAAAGCCAACCTGAGAGTGCCAGTATAATTGTGCTAATAATACCATATCTGATTCTGCCCATTCTCCATCCCTAACAATAGTGCTCAGTTGCTCAATCATGTCTGATTCTTTGCAACACCATAGACTGTAGCCTGCCAGCTTCTCTTTTCATGGAATTTTCTAGGCAAGAATACTGGAGTGGGTTACCATTTCCTCCTCCAGGGGATCTTCACAACCCAAGAATCATACTCACATCTCCTGCATCTTCTGAATTGGTAGGCAGATTCTTTACCACCGAGCTAATTTTCTCATGCTGCTGCTGCTGCTGCTAAGTCGCTTCAGTTGTGTCCGACTCTGTGCGACCCCATAGACCAGGCTCCCCTGTCCCTGGCAATCTCCAGGCAAGAACACTGGAGTGGGTTGCCATTTCCTTCTCCAATGCATTAAAGTGAAAAGTGAAAGTGAAATCACTCAGCAGGCTCCTCCATCCATGGGGTCTTCCAGGCAAGAGTACTGGAGTGAGGTGCCATTGCCTTCTCCGAATTTTCTTAGATGTGCTCTCAAATACATATATGCTGTGGGTTATCATTTGATGTCTGCTATTGTCCTCCACTTTGTATATAGTTCCTCAAGGTTGATTGCTCTCTAACATTTTCTCCTACTGATAAAAATGTAATTTTCTCTGGTCTATGCTTGCTAACAATATTCCGATGTCTAAAGCTGATGGTCACGCTAATGAATTAGCATCTCTGATGTATCAGATAGTTTTGTTTAAATTCTCCTTTAATATAAGCTTACTTGTGTGATGGGATTATTTATATCAAACTCCATTTTGTTTAGTTTTATTTCCTGAGAAAACTTGTTCTTAGTCTCATAACTAGTTATTGGCAAAATATGAAATAGAACTTTGTTATCATTACAAGGTTATGGGAATAATTAAATATTTCCTTACTTCAGAATGAAAGCTCAGACAATATTAATGTCATAACTTTACCTTTTTTTATAATTAAGATAATACATGTGATACAGTGTAATATGTTACACAGTACATACTCAATATAATAATTAAAGCTATCATTGTAACTTCACTATAATGATTATTTGTAAGACATGATATGTTATTACAAAGTTTTAAAGCAAATGATTAAATATTGATAATACCTGTAATATAGATAACTGTCATTTATTGAGAACTTAATAAATGCTATACACTGTACAGAATGCTTTACATCTATTATTTCTTTAAATGACATGATAAAGGAAACAGGAAATCTTATAATCTCCATTTTATAAATGAAAGAACTGAGGCACAGAAAGTTTATATAACTTTCACAAATTACAAAGCTAGTGAGAGACCGAGTGCAGACTCTGAAAATATGGTCCCTGCTCTTCTATTCTTCAGCTCTACCCCATATTTATGTAAGTCATGTGTGCATTCCTTCAAGGAGATGTATCATCTTTATTTCTACTTCTATTTTACTTTTTTATAAAATTTCTATTTATCAATAACTTAATTCTATTACTTCAAAAATATGTTTTTCAATAAGATAAGGTAGCACTCAGTTGTGTCCAATCATTTACCCCAGTTCAATTCCTGGGTCAGAAAGATCTGCTGGAGAAGGGATAGGCTACCCACTCCAGTATTCTCGGGCTTCCCTGGTGGCTCAGCAGGTAAAGAATCTGCCCACAATGCGGGAGAGCTGGGTTCGATCCCTGAGTTGGGAAGAGCCTTTGGAGAAGGGAAAGGCTACCCACTCCAGAATTTTGGCCTGGAGAATTGAACCAACTATATAGTCCATGGGGTTGCAAAGAGTCGGACGCAAGAGACTTTCACTTCACTTCACTTCAAGGTGGCACTAGTGGTAAAGAAGCTGCCTGCCAATACAGGAGACATAAGAGATATAGGAGATGTGAGTATGATCCCTGGGCTGGGAAGATCCCCTAGAGAAGGGAATGGGATCCCACTCTACTACTCTTGCCTGGAGAATCCCATGGACAGTTAGAGCCTGGCAGGTAGCAAAGAGTGGGACACGATTGAAGTGATTTAGCATGCACACAGCCTAAAAATAAGTAGGGTTTAGGATGTAAAATATTGATACAACAGATGTGCTGTATTTTAAGCACTGCTCTAATAACATGTGTAATTCAGTGGTCAAAATTTGTGGATAATAAAAACTTGCCTTGTAGGTCGGAAAAAGTTCACTGAAACAACTTAATTACTTAAAATAACCATAGCTTGCAATGTAGCCATAAATTTCTTACTGGATTTTTACAATATTCTCTTAGCATTATTTAGTAGTTTTTTTAAATGCTCCCACTTGGAGAAATAAGGCATATAGTGATGGTTTTTAATTACATAAGGTATTTTTTCAAGTATACATAGGAAATAGTCACAGCAATTGTTTCTGTAAAGAGAGGTGAGGGATTCATATGTTGCTAGAGAACCGTTTTCATTGTATACACATAATTTCATTAGAAAATATTATCATAAAAGTGGAATAATTTTGGAAAAAAATTTTAAAAAAGCTTGTCACTTATCATGAATTGTATTGAGTATATGAAAAATGAAAGATTCCAAACTCTAAAAATTGTTTTTATACCATAAGTTAATCTATTCATTGTCTCTATATAAAGCAAAATAAAACAATGAAAAACTAGCAAGTGTTTGTATATGCAGATACTCGTCACTGAGTTTTAGTAACTGAATAGAATAGTTATTATGATAAAAGCATTCAATAATATTTATTTACATGGCTTAATCATAAGATTTTATGGATTTATTTTAAATCACTCTGATAACATCATGTTAAAGTTGTGACAAGAACCTGTTTTTCTCAAACCTGATTCAGGCTATACGAATTTGAAAGCTGTGAGATTTGTATGATAATTGAATATAGTTCATATAAGAATATATTTAAGGTGAATAGCTATCTTATAAGAAATACTGATGTTATTTTGGTATCCAGTTTTCTGTTGTGATCATTGTTGCTTTCATATCATTTTTAAGTTTCTAAAAAAAGCAGGTAGAAATATTTTATATCTTATAGACTTTTGCCAAATGGACTTCAAACAATATTGCAGTGAATTATTGAAATTTATTTGAGAATTTTGCCACCTAAAGAAAACTGAACCAAGAGGTTACTTCACTGTATGTGTATTAATCTCTAAAGAATTTTTGTTTTAATTCTGGTGCCATATCCACTTATCAAGCACTTAGTTTTGGTGAACCAAAAGTATTTGTTACCTAAAAATAATATTAATTTGAATGCTATTAGTTTTGAGAATTTTGAACAGTTGTTTATTTTTTATGTTGTATTATAGACACAAATATTTATCATTTTATGAAAAATGTGTATAAGCTCTTATGCTTAGTTTATACATGTTCCAGTATCATTATTCTACAAATCATCACATCAGTGAAGCAGCAAGTATTGTGATACAAGAACAAGATTCAACATAAATGCCCTTGATAAATTTGAGGTGATCTTTCAAACTTGGAAAATGTTTCCATTAAAAATTACTGAGATAAAGTAATACATAATGATGGCATTTTATTCTGCACAACATGAAATTTAACATTTAAAAATGTGATGGAATGCATGGTATAAGAGAACGTGATAGAGTCCTAACAGCAAGAGACTAAGATGCTTCAAAACAAACCTCTCTCTGTACCAAAATCTAGAATGTCTCTTTGGTTGAGATAGTCTTTAGTACATTTTCATGTTTGTGAAATTTGTGAATATGTGTATATGTGTGTATATCTATATGTATATATATGTGTGTGTGTGTATACACATACACACATCACATGTTCATAATGCTCATTTGGAAATTTTACCTTGGCTGCAGAAAATTAATTTCTTCAACAACCATTGAGTCCTTGTTATGTGTAGAACATGGTGCCCATCAACTCTTGCTAGTTAGCCCATGTTACTAAGACACTTGGTTCTTTAATTTCGGGGTGAAAATGTTCAAGCTCAGTCACTTAAAATATAACTATGGAACAAGGATAACCCTGTACTGTGGCAAAGAGAAAAGCCATATTAATGGCATATTGGGCCACTTCCCTTGAATAGTCTAGAATTGATTTATTGTATGTTTTTTATCTAAAGCTTTTATGAGCCTATTATATTCTCAGCCTGCGTTACTTCCATGAGCACTCCACCTAATAAATAAAGTAATATGGCACTTTCCATTATTTGTCCTAAATTTATCTCTTTTAAACTTCAACGAGTGCCCTCAGACCTAGTATAACTGAAGTGTGTAGAGAGCTTGGCGTTCGCACTGTCCACCTTCTTCATGATTTAATAAATGTCAGGGTTTCCAGATTGAAGATTCTAATCGTTGCAGTCTTCCTATACAGAGTGGCTCCATTTCTTTAATGATAGTTCAGTTGTCTTTCTATGAGCATTTTCTAGTTTCTTTGTATTTCTTTAAAGTAATGTAGTCAGCATTGTGTGAGAACATTCAAGCAAGTGGTTCATAGAAGCTCATAATAGAAGGAGTAAACCTTTCAGAGTAGGTGTCCTAATTCTGCCCTTGTCATCAGTCATGGACTCTTTAACATTTATCTTAATAACTCTTGAGTTTATTTTGCTTTCTACAAAAATTGGGCATTTAGAAGAGATGACTTCAAAGTTCCTTTCCAAATCTGAGATCTCAGAAATGAAATTACAAAATTATTATTTATTAAAAAGAAGAAATAACTTTTGGATGTAGATAATACAATAAGGAATACAATGAACTGATTTAGACTTTGCCTTCCTGTAGTGGATAATATGGAAATACTAACACAATTTCGTGTATTGACATAAGAACTTCATGCCTCAAACTATCACCATGGTGGTGGTGTTATTTAGTCACCAAGTTGTGTCCAACTCTTAAGTGAAAGAGGAGAGAGAGTGAAAAGGTTGGCTTCAAGCTCAACATCCAGAAAACAAATATCATGGCATCCAGTCCCATCGCTTCATGGAAAATAGATAGGGAAACAATGGAGAGAGTGGCAGACTTTATTTTTTTGGGTTCCAAAATCACTGCAGATGGTGACTGCAGCCACCAAAATTAAAAGACATTTACTCCTTGGGGGAAAAGTTATGACCTACCTAGACAGCATATTAAAAAGCAGAGACAATACTTTGCCAACAAAGGTCTGACTAGTCAAGGATATGATTTTTCCTGTGGTCATGTATGGATGTGAGAGTTGGACTATAAAGAAAGCTGAGCACTGAAGAATTGATGCTTTTTGAACTGTGGTGTTGGAGAAGACTCTTAAGAGTCCCTTGGACTGCAAGGAGAGCCAACCAGTCCATCCTAAAGGAGATCAGTCCTGGGTGTTCATTGGAAGGACTGATGTTGAAGCTGAAACTCCAATATTTTGGCCACCTGATGTGAAGAGCTGACTCATTTTAAAAGACTCTGATGCTGGGAAAGATTGAAGGAGGGAGGAGAAGGGGGCAACAGAGGATGAGATGGTTGGATGGCATCACTGACTCAATGGACATGAGTTAGGGTGGACTCTGGCAGTTGGTGATGAACAGGAAGATCTGTCATGCTGCAGTCCATGGTATTGCAAAGAGTCAGACATGACTGAGTGACTGAACTGAACTGAACTGTGTCCAACTCATTTGTGACCTCATAGACTGTAGCCCGCCAGGCTCTTCTGTCTATGGGATTTTCTAGACAAGAATACTGGAGTGGGTTGCTATCTCCTTCTCCAGGGGATCTTCCTGACCCTGGGATCGAACCCATATCTCCTGCATTGGCAGGCAGATTCTTTACCACTGAGCCACCAGGGAAGCCCAGTTACTATTGTAACGGTGTCCTTAATGTGTCACCTCATCATAGCTGTCTTTAAATGCCTCCAACAGTTTATGTTTTCCTTCCCCATTGCTTATGTTGTTTTCTCACTATTTGATTAAATAATCTTAACAGTATTTGATATTTTCATTGATCCATTTAAATATTGATTGAAGCAATGGAAAAAAAATCCATATATAAAATAAACTAAAATCTATAATTCTATGGACTTTACATTCCAAAATGGGGTTCAGACTATCAAAACCTGAATAACAAAAATATTTAATATGGCTGATTATAATAAATGCTGTGGCAGAAACAATGCAGAGAAGCTGGTATTATTTGATCAGAACTGATTCATTTCATATGATAGGATGTTGCTTCTTTATGACTGAGTTTTTGTCGCTTACTATACCTTGGAGCACCTAGTGAGTTCTTTAAAAAAAATGGTTGCTGTATCGTTATCTCTCTACATCCTGTTTTTTCCTTCTAGTTGCTCCTGTACTTTGATAGTGAAGAAATCTTACAGAAATGTATTTCTGAGGAAAAAAAAAAAAACTAAAGAGGACTTTCATTCTCACTAGATAAGGTACAATTCAGAAAATGCAAACAAAAAAATAGTTTTGAGTGATAACATTTTTCATTTTCATCACTGATATAGTTGACAGTTGGGTGAAGGGAAAAAAAAAAAAGACATGAGCCGTGAGACAAATCACTAAAAACACATATGTGGTTATTTAAAAGTACAGCTCACCCTGCAATTGCATTTGGAATTCAGCGTTGCCTTCTGCTTGCTTTGTTGTTGATAGCTTTCCTTTTCCGCAAGGTAAGAGATACTCTGACCAGAGGGTTGTTTGCTCTCATAAATATTTTTGTTCACATGATGCTTAAACGTTGAAAAGCTCCTGTCAGACCTGTAAATCTGTTTGGGATTTTCTGATTCTCTGTTGCTAACTTTGCATCATTTTCCATTCATGTAGCTCCGAGGAGATTGAAAAGAGAGCATTTCTCTGATTGTTTAAATTATTTCTGATTTGAAAGAAATATCTTACTAGAAGCATGCTCAATGATGGTTCTCTTTCAAAATTTGTTATACAATTTACATGTTTTGAACTGTCACTGCACATTTGTTCTGTTGTATACTGTTATTACCTTTGCTCCTCATTGCATGGCATATTTTATATGCAATCATCAGACACTTTCATGCTCAAGTGGTCGTTAGCTGTGTGCTCTCCAGCTGTTCAAAACTGTTAAATAAAACTAGTCCTCCTGTCAGGAGTGTGCGTGACTGCCTTCGCTGCGTCTTTAGGAACCACTGGCTGGGAGCTGGCTGGGAGTGAACACATGCTGCCTGGAGCCAGTCGCTCTGTTTCTCAGTCCTGAGCCTGCTTCCTGTGTGACACAAAGGAAAGGTGAAATAATACTCACTTCTGGCAGAGGCATATCATTTTCTTTCTTTCTTCTTTTCCATACACTTGACATTATAAGCACTGCACACTTTGAAGCGATCGCTCATATTTTTATGTCCTCAAACATGCCAGAGCTAAGGTCAAATAGGCAAGTCACTTAAATTTATTTGGCTCAGAATCCTCTCTTTGAACTCAAAGAATTGAACTGGATGATTTCTGTTGTTGTTTTTTTTTTTTTCTTTTCTGAGTTTTACAAAATGAAATGATTGGAAGCAAATATTTTATTTGAAAAATATGAAGGTAAAATACAAACCTGACATTAGAGGGATTTGTTTCCCCCCAACTACCTGTTTGTTTGTTTTGTCATTAAAATACAGGAAGCAGTGTTTGGTGTCTCGTGAATATTGAGAGATGCCATACTCTCACTTCCAATAAATGCCTCTTCTGTCCTAAAATTTAAAGACCTGGGAACCTGAAGAAGAGTTATACAGAGTCTGTGTCCAAAAGTTGATGTTGCCAAATTTAAAGTTCATCATGATTATCACTGTCAAACTGGCAAAGATTGGGAATGGTAATCCATTCTCTAATCAGAAACTAGAATTATTTGGCTAAAGCCATTTCTGATTCTGCACATTCTCATCCATCCTAATGTATTCAAAATTTTGCACCTGACTAGAACACATTCTTTGGTATCAACAGAGCTAATGAATCTGATGTAGCTTATCTAGGAGAATGCTCCTCCTTTCTTCATACTCCTATCCACTCCCTCCTGGCAAATTCTCACAGCCCTCTTATGATGAGGATCTTTTTAACCCACTATGTGTACTGTTGCCAACAACTTTCAGAAGCGAAATAAATTTGGTCATCAGTCATTCACCAAATCCCTGGAGGAGGGTATGGCAACTCTCAGGTTCAAGAATGTGTGTAAGGCTAATCTTTACCTTTGAAACAGAAATAGGAGTCTTTGTGACTAATTTATTGGATCCCTCTATGCTATAGTTGGGGCTTCCCTGGTGACTCAGACTGTAAAATATCTGCCTGTGATGCAGGAGATCGGGGTTCAATCCCTGAGTCAGAAACATCCCCTGGAGAAGGGAATGGCACTCCAGTATTCTTGCCTGGAAAAGAATGAACAGAGGAGTGGTGGGCTTCAGTCCAGAGCATCATGAAGAGTTGAGCATGACTGAAGCAACTGAGCATGCATACACGCATTCACCAAATCAAGTGAAATGTTTTGTCAAAGGTCAGCTGTTGGCTCCTGATTTTGAGTTTGTGCTGACATTTTCTGGAGTCTTTATCCTGACTCAGTCAGTCAATTCAGTTGCTCAGTTGTGTCCGACTCTTTGCGAACCCATGGACTGCAGCACGCCAGGCCTCCCTGTCCACCACCAACTCCCAGAGTTGATTCAAACTCATGTCCATTGAGTCGGTGATGCTATCCAACCATCTCATCCTCTCGTCCCATTCTCCTCGCACCTTCAATCTTTCCCAGCATCAGGATCTTTTCAAATGAGTCAATTCTTCACATCAGGTGGCCAAAGTATTGGAGTTTCAGCTTCAACATCAGTCCTTCCAATGAATATTAAGGATCTCCTTGCAGTCCAAGGGACTCTGAAGAGTCTTCTCTAACACCACAGTTCAAAAGCATCAATTCTTCGGCACTCAGCTTTCTTTATAGTCCAACTCTCACATCCATACATGACTAGTAGAAAAACCATATCCTTGACCAGACAGAACTTTGTTGGAAAAGTAATGTCTCTGCTTTTTTATATGCTGTCTAGGTTGGTCATAGCTTTTTTCCAAGGAGTAAGCATCTTTTAATTTCATGGCTGCAGTCACCATCTGCAGTGAGTTGGAGTCCCAGAATATAAAGTCTGCCGCTGTCTCCACTATTTCTCCATCGATTTGCTATGAAGTGATGGGACCAGATGCCATGATCTTACTTTTCTGAATGTTGAGCTTTAAGCCAACTTTTTCACTCTCCTCTTTCACTTTCACTCCTTATCGCTTTCTGCCATAAGGGTGGTGTCATCTGCATATCTGAGGTTATTGATATTTCTCCCAGCAATCTTGATCCCAGCTTGTGCTTCATCCAGTCCAGTGTTTCTCATGATGTACTCTTCATATAAGTTAAATAAGCAGGGTGACAATATACAGCCTTGTATATTAGACAATATATATAAAGGACAATATACTCCTTTCCCTGTTTGGAACCAGTCTGTTGTTCCATGTCCAGTTCTAACTGTTGCTTCCTGAGCTGCATACAGATTTCTCAAGAGGCACGCAGGTGGTGTGGTATTCCCGTCACTTTAAAAATTTTCCACAGTTTGTTGTGATCCACACAGTCGAAGGCTTTGGCATAGTCAATAAAGCAGAAATTGATGTTTTTCTGGAACTCTCTTGCTTTTTCGATGATCCAGCGGATGTTGGCAATTTGATCTCTGGTTCCTCTGCCTTTTCTAAAACCAGCTTGAACATCTGGAAGTTCACGGTTCATGTACTGCTGAAGCCTGGCATGAATTTTAAGTATTACTTGACTAGTGTGTGAGATGAGTGTAATTGTACGGTAGTTTGAGAATTCTCTAGCATTGCCTTTCTTTAGGATTGGAATGAAAACTGACCTTTTCCAGTCCTGTGACCACTGCTGAATTTTCCAAATTTGCTGGCATATTGAGTGCAGCACTTTTACAGCATCATCTTTCAGGATTTGAAATAGCTCAACTGGAATTCCATCACCTCCACTAGCTTTGTTCATAGTGTTGTGTCCTAAGGACCACTTGACTTCACATTCCAAGTTGTCTGGCTCTAGGTGAGTGATCATACCATTGTAATTATCTGGGTCATGAAGATCTTTTTTATATAGTTTTTGCGTATTCTTGCCACCTCTTCTTAATATCTTCTGCTACTGTTAAGTCCATATCATTTCTGTCATTTATTGAGCCCATCTTTGCATAAAATGTTCCCTTGATATCTCTAATTTTCTTGATAAGATCTCTAGTCTTTCCCATTCTACTGTTTCCCTCTATTTCTTAGCACTGAGGAAGGCTTTCTTATCTCTCCTTACTATCGTTGCTACCAAATAACCTCAAATAGATCTAACCAACCACAAAATAGTTTCTGTTTGGACTTCTAGATGGCGACCAATCTTGGAGATTTCAAGGAGATCAGATCACTTCTGTGGTTTTCTTTCTCTTCACTACTGCTCTAACACTTTTCAGTTTTCTGGGTGAGGGGTGAGTGGCAAGGGCACTTATTGACCCCCTAAGGAGTAGCTCCCCTGACCTGGAACTTCTTACTTTCCTTGAGTAGACAGCTGAAATTGGAGGCTCATTCCTGAACTGCATTCATCAGAGCTACCAATATTTGCTGCATGGTGGCAGATATATCCTAGTTTCAACCTCAGGCTATTAAGTCAAATGCTGATAGGTCTTGTATATTATGCTGGCAGCTAGACCTTGATGATAGGATGAAACTAAAAAAGACTGGTCGCCATCTAGAAGTCCAAACAGAAACTATTTGGTGGTTGGTTAGATCTAGCCTTCAAAAGTTAAAGCAAACTGTCCAGAGCTAGTCAGACAGTGGAATTGATTGCTGCTTTATGGGGTTTGTATATTTTTTCTGTGCCTCTTCTGTCAACATTCTTTATGTCTAATTGAATACAGACTGCTACAAGGACCATTTACAAAACCATGGCAATGATAGAGGAAAAAAAAAAACTTTTTCTTTGTTTCTTAACTCTGATAATATATAACTGGCATATTCATAGTTGATTACTGAGAGTAATTCTAAATAATATATAAAAGTCAGAAAAGTCCAGCTTTGACAACTTTTTGTCCTGTCCTTTCTACTCAGCTTAAAAAATAGTTGGATTTATATAATTTTAAATAAAATGCAGTGTTAATGTGCTTCTGCATTTTAGAGACTTTCCCTCATTCAAAGGTCAGATTTTAAGAAGAATACATTTTATATCTTATGCAAGGTGTTTTCTTATCATGACTGGTTTATAAATAAAGCTTCTTCATTGTAGACAAAATGAAGAAATTTGCCTTTTAATACTATTCTTTCACTGTGTATTTGGAGGCTTGATTATTTAAAAAAAGATTATTCATACCTTATAGGAGTGTGGAATCTTCTTGTAATGTACATAAATTTGTTAAAATGTAATAGATGTAAATAACTAAATACCACATTTTGAACTGTCTGACAGAAAAACAATAGGAAAAAATCTAAACTCAGGAATATTAGAAAACCTATTTCTATGTATACAGTGGGGAAAATTTAGTGCCAGCATATGTGAGAAATAAGGGCTTTATGTTTGTGACAGTAAGGTAAGATTGAAAAGAAAAGAAATTCCAGTGTATTTTTGGAGAGATGTCTGTATCTATATATGTCAGTATACTTTATTTTACTGCTACAAGTGTAGTGCTAATGAACAAACATCAATGTCTATTCCTCAACAAAGATTTAACCTCAACAAAGATTTAGAAAATAATAATAGTAATCCCAGTATGGTATTATTTAAGTGGAATGAATACAATATTAAATTACATATTGTTTTTGGATATACACAGTTTGGTAAAAATAGAAGAAGATGCATATAAACACATACAACTTAATGATGCTGGTTATTTGTAGGAGAAGAAAAATAAGGCTTGGAATAAAGTTTATTTTGATTTATTAGAAAGAGATTTCTGAAGCAAATATTCTGCTTTACTAGCATGTCTAGTAAAACATTGTTTTTGGTTATTTGAAGTTTTGTTGCAGCATTTGCTATATTTAAAATATAGTCATTGACATATCCATACTTGAATGAATGGACAATATCATATAACATTTTTAGAAGTTGTTCCAAAATTTTAACTCTTAAGCATTCCAGATATGTATAACTTCCTCTCCATGCATATTATTGAGAAGAAAGTTCAGATTTTCCTTTTTCCAAAGTATTTATGATCACATATACAAGTATATTATAAAGTTGTATTTCTACTTGAAACATAATTTGCTTTCTAGATACCAATGCACATCCCATATTTTAACATAAAATACTACCAATATTATAACCACTTATACTCTGATATAAGTTCTAATATTAAGATATGTATTTTTTCTTTTTAAAGGCATAAAGGAGAAATATTTATAGTTTTTAAAGTTGTCTTCAATTTTCATCTGAGAAGAATTCAAGATGCTTAAGTGTGTGTGTGTGTGTGTGTGTGAGAGTGTAGGGGTTAAAGTCATTGACAGTAAAAGACTATATACTTTGTACCTTTATTTCACTTTATACTATTATTATTTTTCCAGATTTTTTATTCATAATTTTTTACCAATTGTTTTAAAATCCTTTCAATTAACATGATATTTAATCAATAATTTAAATATCACTATTAAAACTCTTATGACTATACTGTTTTTATGTGTATGTATTAAGTGATAAGCAAGAAATCATTATTGTTTTTTTTAACTTTATATTTTCATTAAAATTGTATTAACTTTATCTTTTAAACCCTGGCCTAATTTTGTTCTGACATAATAATTTCAAGGGGATACTGATCCACCTCACTGATAATCATCTAACTTATTAAACAAGTGGTCAGTTAACTAGTCTGGCCACTACATAGAATCACAAAGGAGAGCAATTATATTGTTTAATTATCAAAATAATATTTGAGTATTTCAACAGTTAAATCAAATGTTTGTCCATGGTCTTGGAACTTAGTGTCTACAGGAACATACCCTTTTCTTCAGTTGGATTTCTTGTTCCTTTGTAGAGGTTATTTTATACTGAAATTAAATGATATAAGTATTTAGAGCATTTTGTCATGCCAGCGATAAATTTCCTATCATCTTAATCATCCTCAATATGTATTTGATAAAATACTTACTTGATTATTTAATTTTGAGTTATTTGCAAACTTCAAAGGCCTCTGTCAAAAGTGTGTTGTTGTTGTTGTACAGTCACTAAGCTGTGTCTTACTCTTTAATTATAAAAATTAAAAATTTTAATTTTTGTAATTGTTATTCTTTGTTTTAGTATATTGTATAGGATTATTCATGGGAAATAGATGGGGAAACAGTGGAAACAGTGTCAGACTTTATTTTTTTGGGCTCCAAAATCACTGCAGATGGTGACTGCAGCCATGAAATTAAAAGATGCTTACTCCTTGGAAGAAAAGTTATGACCAAACTAGGAAGCATATTCAAAAGCAGAAGACATTACTTTGCCGACTAAGGTCCATCTAGTCAAGGCTATGGTTTTTCCTGTGGTCATGTATGGATGAGAGAGTTGGACTGTGAAGAAAGCTGAGCACCGAAGAATTGCTGCTTTTGAACTGTGGTGCTGGAGAAGACTCTTGACGGTCCCTTGGACTGCAAGGAGATCCCACCAGTCCATTGTAAAAGAGATCAGCCCTGGGTGTTCTTTGGGAGGAATGATGCTAAAGCTGAAATTCCAGTACTTTGGCCACCTCATGCTAAGAGTTGACTCATTGGAAAAGACTCTGATACTGGGAGGGATTGAGGGCAGGAGGAGAAGGGGACGACAGAGGATGAGATGGCTGGATGGCATCACTGACTCAATGGACGTGAGTCTGAGTGAACTCCGGGAGTTGGTGATGGACAGGGAGGCCTGGCGTGCTGCAATTCTTGGGGTCGCAAAGAGTTGGACACGACTGAGTGACTGAACTGAACTGATAGGATTGTGCAAACTTAACTCAAAGCATGAGTTTATTTTTGAACTGATTAGATCAGCTATATAAAATCATAATGCTAATGTTCTAATCCTTAAATATTTATTTGTTAACTTACATCTTTAAATTAGAAGGGCAAGAACACAGAAAAATATCTAAGCACCCATTTGCACATTTTAGCAAGATGCACATTACATTCTCTTCTATGAAATTGAATACAAATTATATGTGAGCATGTAAGTTTTAGGAAGAAAACGTAAGTATATGTTATTTAATTTAAAATAGTTGTCATTGTGTATTAAAAATATGAATGTTATTAATGAACTTGTAGGATTTAAACTGCTGGCTGAATAAAATTTGTTGTTTAAACTTAATATTCAAATATCCAAAGTTTCAAGTCCTTACTTATGCTTTTTTTAAATTATTTTTTAAATCTTCAAATAAAAGGTTAAAACTAGGACAAAAAGTCCACCAATAATTTTTAAAACTTTCACAGAATGTCCTGGGAATAAATCTTAATACTACTGGTTCTAATGAGGTAGATATTACCTGTATTGTAACACATCCTCAGGGATTCAAATGGCAAATTCTTAGAAAGTATTAATCCCACTGAAGTGAACATTAAATGTCATTGTGGCTGGAAATTTATTTAGAAAAATCTCACACTTGCCAAGTAATAAATGATATTAAGATTTTTTTCAAAGTATTATGTTAAGATGGCCAGCATTCTTTTTGCTTAATGAGAAAATTGCTTTCTTGTGAACAGAACTTTAGGAAATTTTTGAGAACAAAGGAAAACATTCAGAAATAAAAAGAAATACTTTATTTTATATGGAGCTAAACTAACGAAGATTGTTTTCTTTCCAGTTATACATCTAGAGCTTGTCACAGGAAGTTAAAATGATTTGTTTTCAAGTTTTAGTCAATCTCCAGGTATTGAATATAGTTAGATTCTTAAGAAACCCTATTGGATCTGTAAAGTAGAAGGCCAGAAATAGGTTAACTGTACAGTTGCCGAGAGTAGGGATTCTGTGCTAGTCAAGGAGAGGAGTTCTTCTGGCTCTGCTCTCTTCCACTCACAATTCTGAATTCCTCCAGTGATAAGACCCTGGGATCTATTAACGAGAGATATCACTAAGAACTGCTAAGATCCTTTCAGAATCCTATGCTTAAATCAGTCAGGATCTAAGGACATGAAATTATAGGAATTTATAGATTTCAATGTGGTGAAGTCTATGCCTGTGAGACAGGAGCTGATGTGGTCTAACATATAAAAATCTAAATATGAGATTAAGAAAATGGTAAAAGAATGAATCCTATCTAGCTGTTGGAAATTTTCTTCTAGTTTTTGAGCATGTTTATTCCAATTAACATTCCTAGAAACTGTCACCATTGCTCTTGGATTGGGTTTGAGGCCTCACTAAGTTGACCATGAAGTGAAATTTAGATAAAAAGACCACTTTAATGTATTGATCCGTGTTGGGAAGATCCCCTGGAAAAGGAAATGACAACCCATTCCAGTATTTTTGCCTGGGAAATCTCATGGGGTTAGGAGCCTTGTGGGCTACAGTCCATGGGGTTGCAAAGATTCAGACATGACTGAGCAACTAACACTTTCAGCTAATGCATCCAAAAATCTTTTAGGTACCAAGATATTATCACTAACTCGAAACTTTTATTGACATTCTCAAAATGTCCAGTTTTTCCTGTCTCCCTCATTCATAGTTAGCCTGGAAATTGTCCACAGTATCATTTAGAAATCTAGGGGGCAGATATTTGTGCTGTTACCATGTTTATCACTCAGGTGTACTTAAATAGTTAATCATTACCCGGACTGTCAAAATTTGAAATGACTCAGGTCCACAATTTGGCTGAAGAGCTATGCATCTTTGTTTTAGTTGGAGCATCATTTTTTCTGCCTGACCAACCACAAGGTTTTCCTGTTATATAAATCATGTGAACTTTAGAATTCTGCACATATATTTCAGTTCAAGAGATTCTATGATCAACCAGCCATTGAAAAATGCACTCTTACGGCACCACTATTAATTACAGAGATTACATTTTGCATCTGATGGTTTATTGATATTATTTGGTCTCAACACCCAAGAATCTCATTCTGCCATGGAATAAGTGAGCCTGTTTACTGCAGAATCTCTTAGCAGCAGTTGTAGCTAGGAGAACAACCTCTACAATACTTTTAAAAGATATTGATGTGCCATCATCCATGTATTTCTAAATACACAGGATAGAAAGCATTTGCCATCTTCTCTTAAGGGATTTAAAGAATAGGTTGAGTGAATTACACACAAGAAAACCACTCTACCATTCTTACTTCTGTAATTAAATGACATTTTTAATATACAAAATGTTAGAGTTTGGGGTTATCTCAGAGTCTTCATTAAGTCTAAAATTTAATTAGCTAACTAAGCAACAAAGCAAACCTATTTATGTGCTGAGGTTAGCACACCGATTCTAAATTTCTGGGAAAGACAACCATATTAATAAATGTTACATTCTAAAATGATGTACTTCAGTCTTTGCTTTAGTACATTCAAAATGTATTCCTGTATATATTTTCTAGATTTCTGTTGATACAAATCCAAAATTATTACAATTTTTTCATGCTTCATCATCTCTTCTAAAATTTGAGTTTGTAATTGGTTCCCTGCGGCATGTTGAGTTCTGATTCTAATTTAGATCAGGAGATAATTAGAAGTGGTGGAGGATGGGAATAATAAGAATAGTTTTCCCTGTTTAGGTAACTCTTTCAGATTAGGTTGTTATTGGATTTTAAGCAAAAGAGGCCTTCTTGGACTTGGAAAGAAAGGCTGTTTCTGATAATAGGGGAGACTCAGAGACGTTTGGGATTTTGGGGGACACTGAGTCATCTAGATCCTACCACAGTTTTCTGCTCCAGTATTCAGAATCCCTCTTAGTCTATATGAGTCCATTAGCTTTCCTATACTGTGGTGGTAGGGGCATCCCAGGTGGTGCTAGTGGTACAGAGCCCACTTGCCAATGCAGGTAACTTGAGTTCCAGCCCTGGGTCAGGAAGATCCCTGGAGGAAGGCATGGCAGCCTACTCCAGTATTCTTGCCTGGGAAATCCCATGGATAGAGGAGCCTGGTGGGCTACAGTCCATAGGCTTGCAGATTCGGACACAACTGAAGTGACTTAGCCCTTAGGATGCACACATACTGCGGTAGTAATGAGACTGTGTATGCAGCAAACTTTTAAATTTTATAATTGGTAGGATTAAACTTTTGAGTTTGGAGTTGTGAGTTAAGTCTACATTTATAGGTGATACAAGATTATTTTATCAAGCATAAAATTCCCATGGTTTCTCTCTGTGCCTTCAGCTAAGACTTAGGGCTTCATACTTGTGAATTGTTTCGTTCAAGCTGTCAGTATAGCTTGAAACAACAAATTCACCTTCACAGTTTACACGTTCCTTCTGCCCTTCAATATTGTTCTCTGAGAACAGCCTCCTGATCCCTCAAAGTTTTGTGGCTCAGTGGGCATTTTACTCTAGGTTATAATTTAATTTACTATTTTGCTACTGCAAACCATAGGATGATTAAAATTTTATTTTTAATTTCAGCCAATTTTTTGTTTTGTTTTGAGCCATCAGCTGTGTCTTGTCTTGTAATAAAGTGGACATTTCTTTTATTGCCCTAAAGTTCTGTTGCTGGCAACCACCCCTACCAGTGTGTGTATCACTGAGAATTTTGATGCATCAAGTTTGTAGAGATGAATTCACATATGGGTTTCCAAACTGTAAAAGAAGCTAAGGAATCTATTGTTTGGAATTCTTCCTTGGGAGTCAGGAACTATAAAGCAGGATTTTCAGCCTACATTGGAAGACTATTTGAAATAAACTTGTCAGCAAAAATAATGACAAACATATAATACTCTGATTCTTATCTTTCCATTGGGCATTTTCTATTTATTTTTTACTTATTTTTTCATTGTGATCCTTATTGTTTTTTTCTTATTAATTTGTCAAAGTTCATTGAATGAATTACAAAGTCCCTTAGAGATATCAACTCCTTTATCATATATTTTGCATGTATTTTTTCCCAGTATGCACATTGTTTTTAAAATGTATAGGCTTGTTATTATTAAAACTTTTATATTTACTATCTCCTCGGTTAATGTATTAAATTTTTCTTTAAGACCTTTTAAAAATCCCTTAACCGTATTTGTGGTATGCTATTTTCATAATTACCTTTTGATTTATTTTGATTTAGATTTCATTAGGATCGTAAGTTGTATTATGTTCTTTTCTCCAAATGTCTCTTAAAAAGTACCAGTCATCTTTTTTCTACTGATATGAAATTAATGTATATTTGGAAATATAGCCAAAGCTTATATTTAAGTTATTTCTTTGTTGTTTTTGTGTAAACAAGACAAAATCCTAGGAGTTTTCTTGCTCCTTGTTCTTAAAGGCAACTGACCCAAACAAGCTGCATGACCAAGATGAAAGTGAGTGGCATGAGGATGTGGGTGTCATTAACCCAACAACTTCTCTTTGTAGGTAAATGGCAAAAGGTAGAGATATATAATCCTAATAGAAGAAGCAAATGAAGACTTAGAAATGCTTATTTCTTTATTCCTTTGTACCATCTTCCTTTAATTTATAGCTAGATGTTTCTCTATTCTTTTGTTCCATTTTCATTCTGCTATCGAAAAATATTAAACAATATTTTCCTTTTACTCTTTTTTTCTTCCAGTTTTATTAAAATGTAATTGACACAGCACTGTGTAAATTTTAGATGTACAGCATAATGATTCAGAAGTACATCATGAAATGATTATTACAGTAAGTTAGAGAATGTCCATTATCTCATATGTATACAAAATAAAAGAAAAAAATTATTTTGCAATACTCTCAAAATCTTTCATGTATATTTACTCTTTAAGTCATCTGGATGTTGTTGACATTCCTAGGTGATGAAGATCTAATTTTACTTCAAATAATCAACTAATTTTATCAGCCAACTTTGCATGTATGCATTTTTCATGCTTTAAATTAGTATCAACTGTTTCTTTTTGAATTTGGGAAGGTATTTGTGAGTATTGAAAAATATCAAATAAACCAAGATCACTTAGTCATCAAAAATACCACAAAAGTTATTTTAATGTCATTATTCCCCAACACCAAAATTCAATAATTTTTTACTTGTTGAGTAAATGCATTTCAGTGAAAACTAAGATGAAAATAAGGATAGAGACTGAGTCAGGATAAAACCTCTAGTAAACGTATTCTGTATGCTGTGGCTTACTGAAGGTCACTGAAACAGACTTTTTGGACCCTCCTAACCTAAAGCATTCTTGACTCTGCCTTCTCCCACATAAAACTTCCTGTGAATTTTTGCAGCTTGTGTCTCTGCCAGTTAGAATAGAGCCTTACTAAGCCTTAACGACCACACACTTTAGTGTAAAGAAACTTTTTAGTATTTTTCTGAGTTTTGGTTCATTGTACTCCTGGAGAGATCCTATGTGTAAGCTTGAGGGTATACAGAATGTTTCAAGGATTTTAGTGTGAGACTAGTATCTTGAGTTTTGGGTGATTGGATCAGCTATGCTAGTATGAGCCTTTGGGGAATGATGACTCATATTTTGCATTTGTACAATTACTGATATGGATTAGATTAACCCTGAGGTCATTTTGAATTACAAGCTTTTATGAAAATAGCTTAGAAATGGAAAAATAGAAAAATATGCTATAAAATTGTTGGCTTTTCTTGTAAGATTGCATACAAATTAATTAGCAAACGTATGCTTAAGGCCTACTTCTTTTTAGGACTTTAGCCAGGTGCTGATTTCAGTCTTCTTTTTCCTTTAAATGTGCACATTTTGCCTAGAGTTTGCTTTCAGTGCTTAATTAAATTATCCATCTAAATATAAATATTCTAGGCAACTTTGCAATCTTGTGGTTCTTAATTGGCAGATTTCCTCCTCCTCCCCCAGAGAATGTTTGGCACTGTGTAGAGAAGGCAGTGGCAACCCACTCCAGTACTCTTGCCTGGAAAATCCCATGGACAGAGGAGCCTGGTAGGCTGCACTCCATGGGGTCGCACAGAATCGGACACGACTGAAGTGACTTAACAACAGTAGCAGCAGATATTTTTGTCTGTCACAGCTAAGCAGGGGGCATTGCCACTGTCCTTAGGGTTTGAAGGCCAAGGGTGCATTCCATAGAGTGGCCTCCCACAACCAAGAATTACTCAGTTCAAAATATCACCAGTGCTGTTGTTGAAAAACTGCTGTAAGTTCTCTAGGCATACACAACTTGGCATTTGCAAGGAGCTGGATTTGCAGTTCTTTTCAGGAATGGCCTTGCACAAAAGGGATATGGGTTTTAAAAGGATGAGATCCCTTGGAGAGATGGGATGGGGAGCAGAAGGAGGCTATCGAGAGAGCAGATGTACATATAATTATAGCTGATTTGCATTGCTGTTTGGGCTTCCCTGATGGCTCAGACAGTAAAGAAACTGCCTACAATGCAGGAGACCCCAGTTCAATCCCTGGGTTGGGAAGATCCCCTAGAGAAGGGAATGGCAACCCACTCCAGTATTCTTGTCTGGGGAATTCCATGGACAGAGGAGCCTAATAGGCTACAGTCCATGGAGGTGCAAAAACTCATACACAACTGAGCAACTAAACATGGAAAGGTATGGCCAAAACCAACACAACATTGTAAACATTTGAAAATTATATGTGTGTGTGTGTGTGTGTGTGTGTGTGTGTATACTGCATGGCATTTAAAAAGAGAAAGACATTGCAATTAAACTAGTTTTTTTTTAAATAAAGAAATTCAGAAAAAAAATAAAAGATGTTAAATTAAATGGAATAATAATATGAGTGATTTGTGTTTTTCTAAAATCACTATCTTGCTTAGACATTCTCGAAAAAGAAAGCATTTTTATAAGAGAGATGCTAGAGGAAAGAAAGGTGCATGTACTCTGAGCATCAGTGTAATCTGTAGTCATAGCATAGAGTAAATTTAGCTGACATGCAAATGAGTAAACACAAGGTTTTGGCCTTAGTCCAGTGGTCTATTTGATATATAAATTTGATACTTCTGTTTATCTGGAATAAATTAAAGCATCTGAATGTCTACCAAAACATTCTGGAGAACAAATTTCATTTTGTTTCACACCAAATTCTCACAAAATAATAATTGATCATATAATGCTTTTTTATTAACGTGGAAAATATTAGTTATGTTTAGATTTTCCAAAGCAATTCCAACCTAGTAATAACTCTTACACTCTAGTGACTTCATTGATATTTATCAGCACTAGACTGGTTCTTATATTGATTTATTGTGTACTTTCTTCTCCTTTGTTTTATCATCTTTCATCTTTAGGAAATTCTCGTGTAGAACACGTATTCAGTGTTCTTCCCTTAAAATGCAAAAAAAAAAAAAAACCCTCTTGAAAACCATAATACTAACCACAATACAAATATATTGCTGAAGAAACAAATTTCTGATGCTCATTATCCTCAGAAAACACATAAAATCATTCTCCTTTTAGTAACTTAGTCAAGTCATCAAAGTCACTCAGTCGTGTCCGACTCTTGCGACCCCATGGACTGTAGCCCGCAAGGTTCTTCTGTCCATAGGATTCTCCAGGCAAGAATACTGGAGTGGGTTGCCATTTTCAGTAACTTAGTGAACATTTAAATATTGCTTGCAGCAGAAAAATGAGATAACTAAAGTCTACCTTTTTATTCAACATGGATAACTGTTAAAAATTACTAAAACTAGACCCTCCCTCTTTTTTTAACTTGTCAAAGAAAGCTTAAGTCCATACATTGTAATGGAATACATACTTATTTTTTTGAAAAAGTATAACAGATAATTATAAGCAACATTTGTGTTAAAAAGTATAGTTGCCATGGATATAATCTGGAGTATTTAAAACAGAAAGTGCGCTTTTACGTTGGCAATGTGAAAAGATAAATTAAAAACTCTATGCTGCTAAGTCGCTTCAGTCATGTCCAACTCTGCAACCCCATAGATGGCAGCCCACAAGGCTCCCCCATCCCTGTGACTCTCCAGGCAAGAACACTGGAGTGGGTTGCCATTTCCTTCTCCAATGCATGAAAGTGAAAACTGAAAGGAAAGTCCCTCAGTTGTGTCCCTGACTCTTAGTGACCCCATGGACTGCAGCCTACCAGGTTCCTCCTTCCATGGGATTTTCCAGGCAAGAGTACTGGAGAGGGTTGCCATTGCCTTCTCTGAAAAAAACAAACAAACAACAAAAAAAAAACAAAACAAAACAACAACAACAAAAAAAACCTCTATAGTCAAATCATAATCTGTATTTGCCAAACATTTGTGTAGTGAATATCTGCTATGCTCGATCACAGTAAGAACCACGTATTGCTTCAAGCCATAATTTCCAAAAGATATGGCATACTCAAACTTGACCACTAAGCTGAATTACATAATGAATCAACTTATCACATAAACAGTATAAAAAGAATTAGTCTAATGGGTAGACTTGAAAGTGAATCCACACTTAATCGGAAATCAAGTGAAGACTGAGGCCTCAGAAAGCACCATCCATGATAAATAGAGACAGTTTCAGGGAAGCTCCCAGGCCTTAGAATATAATTAAATTTATTCTTCCTTTCTTTATTTTATTTGATTTGTTGCTAACAGACATTGTTCTGCAAATGTGCCAAGACTGCTTTGTACATTGTGCCTGAAACAAAACATAATAAATATTAGTTTCTTGTATTTGTGTAGAATATATTTTAGGGACAGATAATACATAAACAGTAGGCCAAATTAACAATAATATTATCCTGTGATGAAAAATATAAAAGTAATGAATGATATGAAGTGAAGGAAAATGTCTCTGAGGGCTAGTTTTAAGTAGAATCATCAGACATTTTTGAGAAGGTGATATTTAAGTTGAGATGAGAAATGTGAAATGTGAGGTATGTGAAATGTGAGTAGAAGAGCTCTCAGTGCAGAGGGAACAGCAAGCATAAAGATCCTGATACAAAAATGGACTTGAAGTATTGGGTGAAATGAATGGAGTCCACTCTACTAGAAGATGATCAGTCAGTACAAACACATGAGAAATGAATACAGAGAAATAGGCAGGAACTATATTATTGTGAGTACTTGACTATTCTGAGAAGATGGGGCAGGGGAAGAAATGAAGAGCTGTTTAATGGATATAAAGTTACATTTATACAAGATGAGTAACTTCTAAAGATGTGCTATACAACATAGCGCCTACAGTTAACAATGCTGTGTTGTGCATTTAAAAACTTGCTAAGGAGGCAGAGAGCATGCTCTAACCACTTACACACAAGAAAAGCAAGGAGACTAGAAATCTTTTGGAGGTGAAGGATAGGTTTATTATCTTGTTTACAGTGAGGATTTCGTAGATGTATGCATATGTCCAAATTTATCAAAATGCATGCATTAGATATATGAAATTTTCTGTCTAATGTGTCCTCAATAAAGTTAGTTTAAAAAGAAAGCAAGCAGAGTTAAGAATGAATGTTAATGAGTTGTGGAGGTGGTCACATGTACCAGTGACATCAGAAGGTGCAAATGCCTGCAGCTTTGATCCTAGAGTTGAAGGTGACCTGATGGTTGAAGCCAAAGACCACATCTTCTTCAGTTATATTTCTAGGCAGTAGGAAAATGAGGGAGAACACTACAGAAAATGAGCCCTATTCTCTTGGATTTTCACAGAACCAGCCAGTGGTGAAATGAAAAAATGAGAATGAAGGTAAACATAAGTTTTGTGCTACACCTCAATTTAAACAAGTTCCCAGGATCCATCTGCATATACAACCTTTTAGTCTATTAGGCAGAGAGAATTAATGTAGATATCATTAGCCTTCTCAGGTGGCTCAATGGTAAAGAATCTGCCTGCCAATATAGGAGACATAGGAGATGTGGGTTCTATCCCTGAATGGGGAAGATCCCTGGAGAATGAAATGGCAATCTGCTCCAGTATTCTTGCCTGGAAATCCCATGGACAAAAGGAGCTTGGCTACAGTCCATAAGATTGCGAAGGGTCGGACATGACTCAGCTACTGAGCACACATGTGCCTGATTCTCTATTTACGTTGTCTAAAAAACAAAACTGAATTCTTGCTTCATCAGATGGTGACCCCAACAATGAGAAGGCTGTGAAAGGCAATAGCAGAGAAAATATGGTGAGATTGATCCTGACCCATTTCACAGGCTTCTGTAACTGTCCAAAAAAAAAAAAAAAAAGGTGAAAAAAAAGTTCATCTGTGCTGTGTATTGTATCTTCATAAAAGACTGATTCATGAATGCCATTAAACAATATGCCCCCAAATTATTTAAGGCTTGAGATAATCACCAGGATACCATAGGTAACAACATTGCCCAATTCCTAAATACCAAGAATGTCTTCACCACCTACCCTTGATATTTCCAAGGATATTCTTTCGTTTTTGTGGTAGATTAAATCTATCAATCCTTTTTTTCAGCAAAGAGGATGCTTGCAAACCAAACAATAGAGAGAAGAATACAATGAAAACAATGAACAAAATTTTGAAAACTGAAGAAAAGAAAGCACATAGAAAATAAAGATGATTTAGTCTTTCTTTTTGCAACAAAGGCTATAAAAGTGAATCATACTGCAATGAAAATGAATCTTATCTAACCACCCATTTATTTGTACTTGCTCATAGATGTATTAACAGCAGCAAGTACAAATGTATTATTTCTCCTGTGTTATTCCAAGGTACTTTCACTAACTGCATATTCAAACAAAACAAGTAGTAAAGATTTGGTGATGATACCTAAGCAACTCTCCACACATTTTCTACTGCTGATTTGCACTTCAATTATCCATTTTAATTTTGAGAAACAGACACCTCCAGTAAGAGTAGAGTGAAAATCACTGTATTGCAGTCTTTAGCATTTTGTCTCTATGGAAAAGCTGTAGGATTATCCTAGATGAGGACAGTGAGTTCCACCATCAGTTACTTGCAGTTTGTCTCAGAGCAGTAGATGTGAGTTATATCTCTCAGGGGTGTGTCTTCAGGCTTTGCAAATAGGTACTGCACAGTCCTGATAAAGAAATCCAATCATCCTTTTAAAACGACTCAAACATATGAGTAGTATTCCATCAGAAGATGTTATTACCGCATGTGTTTTTGATGGACTACAAACTATCTTATTATTCCCAAAGTTTAATTTATGTCACATCAGTTTCATTATATTGATTAAATGGGACCACACCAATATACCTGAACAAAGGCAAAAAATTACTATTTAAACTGCTATAAGAAATATGTGTATAAAGTTGAGGGCTATATAGTTTCAGGAATTGATTTCTTAATTTCTAAATACAATTGTTTTCATGAAAATTTTTTTTTTGCACCAATGTTATAGAACTACAAAGAACATTGAAAATGTATATTAACACATTTGTAAGTTATTATAATTCATCAGATGTGTGAGTACTGTTATTTTGTGTTAATTGAAAGAGATTTTCCGTGTTCAAAGATGGTAAAATATGAAAAAAAATGCATCTTTGAATTGACTGGATGAATCCATAAGATATGGAATTTATACCCAAGGAATTTTTGTTTTTTAAAAATGGCACACATTGCAATTGGAACCACAATAATTATAGCATTTATTGGGGTTTAGGAAACTATTGTTACTTCCAGTGGGCCACTAGAACACTTTGTCTCTTTCCTATTTTTGTATAATCATAAGCAAGTGAATAGATAGTTGTTGGCAAGATTCAGTTCCTTACTGGTTATTGGACTGAGGGTCCCAGGTTTTTGATGGACACCAGCCATTGGCTGGTGTCAGCTCCTTGCAAATGATTCTTCCCTTCATGGCAACTTAATGATGCAAACATGCAAGCAGAGGAGAGAGTAGAGAGCGCCTCTTAGTAAGACGTAAGAGGCAATTTTTGAAATTAATATCCCGTCATTTTTCCTGTATTGTATTGATGAGAAGCAAGTCACTAGGCCAACTCACATTCAAGAGGAAGGAGCAACACATGGGTGTGAAGACCAAGAGGAAGAGATCTTCGGAAATCATTTAGATGCGTACCTACCGCTACTATTAACAAAAAATCTACTCTGAACGATTTGTCTAATGATCCTGTTTATTCTCTCTTTTATGTCTTTGTTGCTGTATAAGTAATAAACAGTCTACTGTTAGAAGACAGTATAATTAACAGGAGAGAATGACTTTTAAAATATGAGTTTTGCTATTAACTAGCTATATTGCATTAGATAACGTTAGTTAATCGGTCAGACTTCTTTATCAAGTCAATGTGATTAATATTTAATATAACTTAGTTGTAAGTATTCTATTAGGGAAATACAAAGTGTTTTGTACGAATTTGTTGAGTGACTATGTGTTCAAAGATCCATGCTAGATCTTAGGGATAAATATTAGAACAGTAAATAATCGAAGATGAAAAACAGCATTTAAACTATGTAAAAATGTGTTTAGCATATGATAGCACTCAGTCAGTGTTGGCTCTGAAGAAGCTTTTTTTGTACTTTTTCTGTTTTCTTTTACTAAACACTAATTGTTGATTCTTCAGTGACAGCAGAGAAACAGCTGGCATACCTTGAGATCAGTTAAAGGCCCAGCACTCGTCCTCAATCTCACCTTTTAATTTACATTTCTTTACCTCTTAATCATTTCCCATCTTTTTTCCCTACCCTCTAAGTGCAAGTAAGTACAAGGCACTCAAAATCTTGGGGTTTTGAACTGGGAAAAATAAAACCTTGAAAATGAGAATATTGCCAGGAAATATTATTGATGTTAGTGTGAAGATATCACCAGAAATAAATTAAATCAATATAATTTTTATATTCAGGGATCCTAGTTCCATTTGGTGGATCTATTTAACTTTGCCGTTCAGAGGAAATGTAATGTTTTATTCATAAGTGTTTTTGAAATAGAGGCCAAGCATTCATATTTATAATATGAAAAAACATTAATATTTAAATATCTATCTCTAAATTTAATCAAATGCAATTAGCTTAATGGAAGCAAAAATACAGATGACCCTGGTTAATATTTTCAGATGAACTATAAAACTACTGTTTATTGAAATTAAGATTATATAATTCAATTTATATTTAAGAAGCTATTTAATATGATGCTATTTTCTGTAGCCCAACTCATGTATCTTGAAGATTCTTTGCCTTATTTCTCTGATTTGTATAATTAGAAATTAATTTACAGTAGTTTAAGAATGAATTGAGACTTCCCTGGTGGCTCAGATAGTAAAAGCTTTCTGCCTATAATGAAGGAGACCTGGGTTCCTTCCATCCCTGGGTTGGGAAGATCCCCTGGAGAAGAAAATGGCAACCCAGTCCAGTACTCTTGCCTGGAAAATCCCATGGATGGAGCCTGGTAGGCTATAGTCCATGGGGTCACAAAGAGTCAGATACAATTGACAGCGATTTCACGTTCAGTTTCTAGCACTTATGAAAGTACCTTGCTCAATAGTTAGCATATGATAATTGCTCATATAAAAATTGGTTTTCTAGAACTGTCTCAGACAAAACTAGTTCTGGAGTTTCTTCCTCACAATATGCTCAATTATTTAGAGCTCTCTGAGGCTAGATACATTCTTCAGTCATTTTTTTTTTTTCTACCACCCAGCCTGTGCTTCTAACTTTTCCTCCATCAAGCCTCAAGGATGTTGACTTGGTCATGGAAAAGGAAGAAGGCGCCAGGGGCCAGGAGACTGACACTATTTGACCACTGGCCATTATACATTCTATTTCTTATCATGGGAGCCATTTTTCAGAATCTATAGTGATCTCTCCCTTTCCAGTGATGTGGGAATTATCCTACATTTTATTGTTAGTTCTCTCCACACTGAGGTAATTAAGAAAGCTTTGCAAATACGATAATTACTGACTTTCAAGGCACTTATTTTGCAAATACTGATGTTTTTGCTGAGGAAAATACAATTTAAAATTCCATGTTAAATATTCACAATCTTATTCTTTCCACACTCTCAGAGCCTGATACCTGAAATCTCTAGCCCAAAGAATAATGTTAAATCATTTGGGGTGTGGTAACAAGGACATGTAATGGGAATTTTTTAAATGCTCAAAGTTTAATAACTTTAAAAATGCTGCTTATTCATTTTCCTCTATTTTCCCTAGTGAATTTTAAACATAGGCAAAAAAAGAGTATCATTATACCTTTTACATCCTTATTATTTATCACAGTATCTGGTTTTTACAAGGTACACTATTAAAGAATTGTTCATTAAAATGTTTAAGTAACAGAATGATGAAACTGTTAATGGTTTCTTTTCACTGAAAGATCAGAATAGTAAAATTTGCACTGTTTTGAACTTGTTTGCTAAAAATAAATAAATAAATAAAATAAAATAAGTAAATTAAAACATTAGAGAGAAACATGTATTGACAATAAGAAAAGTCAAGAGAGATGGCTCAGTTTCCTAACAAATCAATTATCATTCCATACCTTTTCTCATTAGTACTCTTTTCTCATTAGCCCTGGTTTAGAATGGGATCATGCTGGGGATTTCCATGGCAGTCCAGTGGTTAAGACTCCACATTTCCAATGCAGGGGACACAGGTTCAATCTCTGATCAGGGAACAATATTTACCATGTGGTACAGCCAAAAATTTTAAAAAATGAAAGGAATGCCTTTTTAAAAACAGGGTAATTCTGTCTACAATTTACTTTCTTTTGTAAGAATATGTCCATGTTAGTATTACAAAAATACAAAACATTACCTCATACACACTGTTTAGTAGTTTCCTTTCTTCTAATAATAGCATTTCTTTTTTTTAATTGATTTTATTTTTAAATTTTATTTATTTATTATTATTTTTTTTAACTTTACAATATTGTATTGGTTTTGTCACACATCAACATGAGTCCACCACTGGTGTACATGTGTTTCCAGTCCCGAACCCCCCCCTCCCACCTCCCTCCCCATACCATCTCTCTGGGTCATCCCAGTGCACCAGCCCCAAGCATCTTGCACCCTGCATCGAACCTAAACTGGCGATTTCTTTCTTATATGATATTATACATGTTTCAATGCCATTCTCCCAGTCATCCCACCCTCTCCCTCTCCCACAGAATCCAAAAGACTGTCCTATACATCTGTGTCTCTTTTGCTGTCTCACATACAGGGTTATCGTTACCATCTTTCTAAATTCCATATATATGTGTTAGTATACTGTATGGGGGTTTTTCTTTCTGGCTTACTTCACTCTTGTCAAAGTATTTCATAGCAAACTGAGGGTTCAAACATTATCAGGCAACTAAAGTTTCCATTTGATGTTATCGAATACAAAACAAATGAATAAAAATTGAGGGCTTGCTTTAAAAATATAAAATCATCTTTACAATAATACTGAATGAATAATTTTTATCAGCAGATAATCTTTAATATTTAGGTCAGGTTATGAGATAAAATATTTAAAGTATTACAACCCTTTAATGAAAATTATCACAGAGATTTGCCTTTGCTTCAGTATGAGCAAAGCTTTCATTTGTATGATCTTAGGTGAAAAGCCTCTCCTAACTCTGTGACTGATATATAATTCAACATCTTTTGAGATATCATTCATTTGACTCTTTTGATCATAATTATAAAAAGTAAAACTAACAGATGTCCTGAGATAACAAAGTGTAAAGTCCAACATACGGATTTCAACTCAGAGGTCTTGAATTTTTCTAGGATTTACAAGGAGTTGTTAAAAAGCTTAGCACATAAGCCATAAAAATATTATTCCTTCTTCATAATTTATGTTAGAAATTTATGTGGGAATAAAGTAGGAACAATAGAAGCCTGGTGGGGTCTTTTATAACTTTCGTTCTTGTAAATAATGCAACTGTGTTGAGTTCATTTCCCTAGTTGGCTGCCCCTACAGTGTGCCTGTTCCTATTTTGGTTCTGTCCCATCAAACACTTGTAAATTGAAAATACCTTTGAGAATAACTCTCTCGCCTTTGTGTCTATCTCCAAGGGAAATATAATCTTGCTTCAGTCATCTAATTAGCAGTAGGAGTCTCTGTGCTGCAGGCTGCGACATCAACACAAGTGTGATGAGTCAGTGTGCTGACATCAATGAACACTTTATTAAATTACACACTCCTCTAAGCAGGCATGGGCTTTCAGAGCCCTCATATTTTATGCACTGTTGCACTGACTCCCTCATTTTGGAAACTGTGAGTGTCCAGGTCAAGCTGAGGAAATAAAGTCCTGAAGAGATTATGGAGGTTTCTTTCCAAAAGAGATTTGGCACAGTTAGGTGCTAGGTTTAACCTGTTGTTTTGACAACTGATAACTAGCTAGAATAAAATAGTAACAGGAAGAGAGATGGGACATAGAATTTAAGACTTCTTTTTTTTCATAATGCCAACCTCTCAAAGTAAAATAAAGGATCCATTGATAAGAATAAAATTTCAGAAATGATAAACCTTTTCTAGAAATTGAATATTTAGATGTATAAATATTATGCAGTACTTTTTTGTCTCCTGAATAATTTATATAAGTGTACACTCTTAAATGCTTAATTATTAAAATATTTAATAGCCCATAAAGGAAAGTGCAATAAAGGTGAATATCCCTTTTAAAAACTGGCATTTATAATGGTATTTATCCTCTTACATAATAGGCCTCTTGACAGTTGTAAGGTGAGATTTCAATAGTGGTCTTGATTTGCATTTCCCTGATATTTAGTGATGTTGAGCACATTTTCATTTGTTGGTCATTTGTACAAAGATATAATTTGCAAACAGTAAAAATCATCTTTTGTAATATAAAGTTCTGTAAATTTTAACAAGTATGTAGAGACTTACAACAAACAGAATAGATAGAGAATGTTGCCATCATCATCATCAAAAGTTTCCTGATGTCAATTTGTGGTGACTATACCCTAGAAACCATTATTAATCTGGGGTGTTATGTATCTCTAGACTTTCACTTCTTCAAGAATGTTATGTAAATGATTTCATGTACTATATATGTATTTTGAGGCTGATTTATTCTACATCAGTCGGTTCAGTCAAACAGTCATGTTGGATTCTTCGTGATCCCATGGACTGAAGCACACCAGACTTCACTGTCCATCACCAACTTCAGGAGCTTGCTCAAAACCAGGTCCATCAAGTTGGTGATGACATCCAATCATCCCATCCTCTGTTGTCCCACCCTCCTCTTGCCTTCCATCTTTCCCATCATCAAGGTCTTTTCTAATGAGTCAGCTTTTCACATCAGGTGGTCAAAAGTATTGGAGCTTCAGCTTTAGTATCAGTACTTCCAATTAATTTTCAGGATTGATTTCCTTTAGGACTGACTTATTTAATCTCTTGGCAGTCCAAGGGACTCTCAAGAATCACCACAGCTCAAAAGCAGATTCTTCACTGCTCAGCTTTCTTTATGGTCCAACTCTCACATCCATACATGACTACTGAAAAAAACATTGCTTTGACTAGACAGACTTTGTTGGCAAAGTAATGTTTCTGCTTTTTAATATGTTGTGTGAGTTTGTCATAGCTTTTCTTCCAAGGAGCAAGCATCTTTTAATTTCATCACTGTAGTCACCATCTGCAATGATTTTGGAGCCCAAGAAAATAAAGTCTGTCACTATTTCCATTGTTTTCCCCACTATTTGCCATGGAGTGATGGGACTGGATGCATGATCTTCATTTTTTGAATGTTGTGTTTTAAGCCAGCTTTTTCACTCTCCTCTTTCACTTTCACTAAGAGACTCTTTAATTCCTCTTTGCTTTCTACCATAATGGCGGTGTCATCAGCAGATCTGAGATTATTGATATTTCTCCTCACAATCTTAATTCCAGCTTGTGCTTCATCCAGCTTGGCATTGCGAATGATGTATATAAGTCAAGTAGGCAAGTGACATATGCCCTTGATATACTCCTTTCCTATTTTGGAACCAGTCCATTGCTCCACGTCCAGTTCTACTTGTTATTTGAACTACATACAGATTTCTAAGGAGGCAGGTAGGGTGGTCTGGTATTCCCATCTCTTTAAAAAATGTTCCACAGTTTGCTGTTATCCACATGGCCAAAGGCTTTAGCGTAGTCAGTGAAGCATGAGTAGATGTTTTTCGAAATTCCCTTGCTTTTTCTATGATCCAGTAGATGTTGGCAGTTTGATTTCTGGTTCCTCTTCTTTTTTTTTAAATCCAGCTGGAGCATCTGGAAGTTTTCAGTTCATGTACTGTTGAAGCCTGGCTTGGAGAATTTTGAGCATTTCTTTGCTAGCGTGTGAGATAAGTGCAATTGTGCGGAAGTTTGAGCATTCTTTGGCATTGCCTTTCTTCACGATTGGAATGAAACCTGACCTTTTCCAGTCCTTTGGCCACTGCTGAGTTTTCCAAATTTGCTGCCATATTGAGTGCAGCACTTTAATAGCATCATTGTTTAAGATTTGAAATAGCTTAGCAGGAATAGCTCACCTCCACTACCTCTGTTATTAGTGATGCTTCCTAAGGCCCCCTTGACTTTCCACTCCAAGATGTCAGGCTCTAGGTGTGTGATCACACCATCATGATTGTCTGGGTTATTAAGATCTTTTTGTATAGTTCTTCTGTGTATTCTTGCCACCTCTTCTTAATCTCTCTGCTTCCATACCATTTCTGCCCTCTATTGTGCCAAACTTCCCCTTTGTATCTCTGATGTTCTTGAAGAGATCTCTGGTCTTTCCCATTCTATTGTCTTTCTCTATTTATATGCATAGACCACTTAGAAAAACTTTGATCACCATTGGCTATGCAATATTAGGAAGCCCTGTCCATAGTTCTTCAGGTACTCTGTCTATCAGATCTAATTTCTTGAATCTCTTTTGCATTTCAACTGTATAGTCATAAGTGATTTGATTTAGGTCATACTTCCATGTGGAGAAGGCAATGGCACCCCACTCCAGTACTCTTGCTTGGAAAATCCCACGGATGGAGGGGCCCCATAGGCTGTGGTCCATGGGGTTGCTAAGAGTCAGACATGACTTCACTTTCACTTTCACTTTTCACTTTCATGCATTGGAGAAGGAAATGACAACCCACTCCAGTATTCTTGCCTGGAGACTCCCAGTGACGGGGGAGCCTGGTGGGCCGCCATCTATGGGGTCACACAGAGTCGGACATGACTGAAGCGACTTAGCAAAAGCAGCAGCAGCAGCAGCATACCATAATGGTCTAGGGGTTTTCACTACTTTCTTCAATTTAAATCTGAATTTTGCAGTAAGGAGTTCATGATCTGAGTCACAGTCAGCTCCCAATCTTGTTTTTGCTGACTGTATAGAGCTTCTCCATTTTTGGCTGCAAAGAATATAATCAATCTGATTTTGGTATTGACCATCTGGTGATGTCCATGTGCAGAGTTATTTCTTGTGTTGTTGGAAGAGAGTGTTTCTCTGAGCAGTGGGTTCTCTTGTCTAAACTCTTGTAACCTTTGCCATGCTTCATTTTGTATTCCAAAGCCAAACTTGCCTGTTACTCCAGGTATCTCTTGACTTCCTACTTTTGCATTACAGTCCCCTATGATGAAAAAGACATCTTTTTTTGGTGTTAGTTGAAGGAGGTCTTCATAGAACCATTCAGCTTCTGCTTCTTCAGCATTAGTGGTTGGGGCATAGACTTGGATTACTGTGATATTGAATGGTTTGAACAGAAATCATTCTGTCATTTTTGAGATTCCACTCAAGAACTGAATTTCAGATTAATTTGTTGACTATGAGGGCTACTTCATTTCTTCAATGAGTTATTGCCCACAGTAGTGGATATAATGGTGATAGCTTATGGTGAATGTTGTCAGATTTGTGATTTCCAAAGGAAAGAATTTTGCTTGAAGACCAGGGACTCAGCTTCAGTCACTCAGAGCTTTGTGTGGCAAAAGTTATATTACAGTGTAAAAATGATACAGAAAACTTCTGACAAAGACATCAGAAGGGGGGTGGAGACTGACTCACTTACTAGTTTGGGTGGGACTTTATATACTTTTTCAATGGGTTACTAGCAATAGAAAGGTCTTACCAGACCCACTCTCACATATACATCTTAAAATAACAGGATTATTCTGAACTATCTTGTTAAGAACAAGAAACATGTCCTCCAGTGAGATACATTGTTGTTATATAATCATTGTGAGTGAAAATCATTCAGTTGTGTCCAACTGTTTGTCAGACCCATGGACTGTAGCCCACCAGGCTCCTCTGTCCATGGAATTTTCCAAGGAAGAATACTAGAGTGAGTTGCCATTGCCTCCTCCAGGGAATCTTCCTGACCCAGGAATTGAACCTGTGTTTCTTGCATCTCCTATATTGGCAGGCAGATTCTTTACCACTTTCACTAACGAGGAAGCCATGTGGTGGTAGAAGTCAGGAAAATAAAATGGCTCCAAATGGAAATGCATGGTATATAGTATTGATACTTCTTTTGATTAACTTAGTCCATCAGGGGCCATTTATGGCACACAGACACACACAGACACACACAGACACACACACACACACACACACACACACAAAACAGTAGGAAATGCATTTCCTCAAGATGCAGAATACCTATTTAGAGGAATGATTTAAATGTCAGGGTATGTGAAATAGAAGGCCAGTGGGAATTTGCTATATGACACAGGGAGCTCAAACCTGGTACTCTATGACAGTCTAGAGGGGTGGGATTGGATGGGAAGGAGGTTCAGATGGGAGGAGACATATGTATACCTATGACTGATTCATGTTGATGTATGGCAGAGACTAACACAATATTGTAAAGCAGTTATTATCTAATTAATATTTTTTTAAAATCAGGGTATAATGCCATATAATAAGTAACTTCATGCAAAAATTCAAATTTGTCATATCCACGTGGATGGAGTATACACTGAAGTTATATCAATTATCCCAGGGACCTAGGAAAGGTTGAGTAGCACTCTGCCTTAAAATAATATTTTGCAATTAACTGAATAGATGGCATTTTATAGATTGAGTCCTAATGGTCCAATTCTAATGTACTGCCTCTTTTCTGACACTAGTCTTAACCTGCTGAGTTCTTATTGAAATGATGAATCCTTCTGGTTCCCACAGCGATTGTGACTGAATGTATGTCAAGTACATAATTGTTTCAGGGGCCAGTGCATAACCTCTTTTAATGTCTAAAAGCTTATGGCTTTAGTACCTTCAATAAATATAGGGATTTTTGTTATACTGATTTTTTTTCCATTGGATTTGATATCAAATGATTCAGTGAAGCTACTGTAAAGGTTAAAAATAATTGCAGGTAATAATTTCCCCATTGATTTTTCCACTACCAAAAAAGTGATATACACATATGCAGACACCAAAATTTTCAAAACTGGGTAATCATAAAACTTATTATGTGAAATATTGCAAGTTGTATTTCATTTGGAATTCCAAGAGACCTAGGAGGGGATTGATGGTAAGGCCAGGACCTGGATATGAGTTAGTGAGAACAGGGGATATCAACCTCTGTGTATAATTGTGCTCTTAAAGGAAAATTTCAAAATTCTGCCCTTTTTTGTTAAGTTTTATTGGGATATAGTTGCTTTGCAGTGTTGTGTTAGTTTGTATCATGCAGCAAAGTGAATCAGTTGTATGTAAAAAATTTCCTTTTTATTAACTACTTTACAGTCTTAACCAATTCCAACTTGCTTTCCAGAGACATATTCCTTAGAAAAGAAAAATTATCTGTTGAATCTTTGTTCTCAAGGGGACTTGAATAATAAATTTATACATAAAATTCAACATGTCAGTGATGTATTTCAAGTTAAAAGCAATCTGTAGAATTTATAAGTCTTAACACAATATTTTAGTAACATTTTAACTAAATATTCTTTAGGCATGGCAGCCCAATCCATTATTCTTTCCTGGCGAATCCCATGGACAGAGGAGCCTGGCAGGTGACAGTCCATAGGGTCACAAACAGTTGAACATAATTGAAGCCACTGAGCATGCATGCACTCACCCAGAATCTTACTGCATGTGTCCCGATACATCCACGGTCTGTAGTTCCCACACCTCCTGCAGTGACAGAAATCTCCCATTCCCAGTGGATCTGTCTTACTTGTGCTCAGCACACTGGAAACTAGCCAGGGTGTCTTCTAGATAAGAGTATTAAAAGTGTAAGTTTTAATCATAATAACATCTATTCATTATTAAATAATGCAGGACATTTCAGAACAGTGCAAGGGAAATCTGGTGACCTGAGTTATATCTCTGGTTATGACACTAACTCTTGGAGACTGAGCACATCACATAACATTACTCTTGAAATTGTTTCCCTATCCATCAGCTTAAGTTCTAAGAGAAGAAAATTATCTCTGAAGTTCAGTTTAAAACTACTTGATCATATATTTGCTGCTAAGGTCAGGGTTGATTTCTCCATTAGGTAGAATAGGAGGGCTATAGTCCATAGGGTGGTAAGAAGCTGGACATGACTGAGCGACTAAGCACACTACGCTGATGCACTGGGATGACCCAGAGGGATGGGTGGGGAGGGAGGTGGGAGGGGGATTCAGGATTGGGAACACATGTACACCCATGGTGGATTCATGCTGATGTATGGCAAAACTAATACAATATTGTAAAGTAAAAAATAATAATAAGCACAAAGTAGGCACAGAGCTTAGGATCCTCATTATTTTGGGGGAAGGGGACCTTGAAAAATGTTTGTATTTTTTAAGTCAGAGGAAAAATTAAATTTTAAGTCAAAGATAATGCTTCAATAAATAATATTAATATGTGCGTCTTTATTTGAATGCTGTTGAAAAATAAATTTTCTAATATTATTTTATCAACAAAGAAGCCCTTGAAGGCAAACTGTCCAGAGAAGTCATAACACAGCCCTAGCTATGGTGGACAAAATTGTGGCTGAAAGGTTAGAAGATTTGGAATTCACATTGTAATAGACCTGGGCTTCAATTTAGATTTGAATTTAGTCGTCTTAGAATTGTGTCAAAGAAAGTGAAATCGTTTCCTTTCATCAGTGCACAGCCTTCTTTTTTCCTCTGAGCTTTGCACATTTTCCCCTTATTCATGACCCATCATGTACTTATGACCCATTTTTCTAATTCCTGGAAAACAATTCCATCCCATTGTGTTCCCACAACTCAGTTTAATTCCTGTGCTTATCTGCAAACTTGTGCACATGTGTGCTCACACAACATGCACACCCATACACACACAATGACACCCTGCTTCCTTTTCCCGATGTCAGCTAAACCATGATTTCCTCCAAAAAGGTGTCTCAGACCACCTGTGTTTAGATTAGATCTTCCTTTCACCCATCCACACTGTTCATTCTTGGATACTGAGAACCATCTAGCTTCTCACTGAAATGTAACAACTTTCATATTGCAAAATACAAGGCACAGAGACAATACTCCATAAACACTGCCAAGAGAATAATTCTGAACCTCAGTAGCCTCATTTATAGAATGAAAATTCTAAACCTACTCCACTCAGATGGGTAAAATCACATACACACCAGTTTCTGTGGCTAGTTCATTGAGCAGTTCATCATAATATCACATACTACTCCAGGGATTTAAAAAAACCAATAGTATGCTTTAGTCTAGAGACTATACTTAGGCACTGATAGCTTTTTAAAAAGTTCAATAAGTATGAGAAGTTAAATCTTATATTCCCTTTTTGGTTCAGCTGAAAACTATGATGAAATTGCTACTTAGGATTGAGCCAAACATTATAAAAATTGGACATAAATGATGACTAGTCTCTTTATGTCCTCAGAAGTTGAAATATAACTGATACAATGCTTTGCCAATTGTGTATTTCAGCTACAGATATATAATTTTGGAGTTAATCTTTTTTATGTAATGGGCCTCCAGGTAGAGGTAATGTAGGCTATCTACAATGGCCTTTCTGCTGCTGCTGCTGCTGCTAAGTCGCTTCAGTCGTGTCCGACTCTGTGCAACCTCATAGACAGTAGTCCACCAGGCTCCGCCGTCCCTGGGATTCTCCAGGTTAGAACACTGGAGTGGGGTGCCATTTCCTTCTCCAATGCATGAAAGTGAAAAGTCAAAGTGAAGTCGCTCAGTCGTGTTCGACTCAGTGACCCCATGGACTGCAGCCCACCAGGCTCCTCCGTCCATGGGATTTTCCAGGCAAGAATACTGGAGTGGGGTGCCGTTGCCTTCTCCAATGGCCTTTCTAGTAATGTGCAAATACTGAAGCATATTTATGGTTAAAAAGTACTGTTGATAAAATTTGCTGCCTCTTTTATTTAAGCCTGACCATCTATCTCATCAGTGCCACCAAGATCTAGCTTTTATCTCTGTGCTTATACTCATGTAATAACTATACTTTTATGTTAAGTATATTTTATTCATTCACAGTATATCTCCACATGTGCACTAATTTTGACTAATTTTCACAAATGAGTATCAGCTATAGTTTTTGCACTTTCAAGTATAACAATAAGAACTCATTTTGCATTACTCAGGGAAGTACCTATGTCACACATTCGCATAGTAAAGTAAGCTGAAGTAAGCAGTGCTTGTTTATACAGTATTGGTGCCTGCACAGAAGGTCTTTATAGAAACAAATTTGAGTGGGAATGATGTTTAAGGGGTTCTATTTTCCAGCTATGGATATTTTTTCTTACATTCTATTAATAATGTGAAAATAAGACATGACACCCATCATGGGTAGGAATTCCTAATCAAACTCCCAAACTCTCTCTCCCTGTCTCTTCACTCACTGATTTTTAGAAACAGTTCAAGTCCTGGATCAGAGAAAATTGGGTACCAGATGGCTATTATCCTAACATCTTCAAGTTACCCTGAGAGCATTCTTGCTACCAATTGCCACGTAATGAAATAAATCCTACTACAGCAGAATAAGACTTCCAGGAAGCAGCAGGTGTAATGTCACAGCTGTATTAGCAGTGCTAACTTGTTCGTGGATCAGGTTACGTCTGGGACTGTCACGCTGGCTGTTGAAGTTAAAAAGACTGCTGAAAAGGTAGCAAAAACTCTAGGGTGCTATTCTTTACCTTATTAGCAAGAATCTTAGAGAAAAGTGGCCTCACCAATTTACGTGTTTCACTCGGTAGTGCTTCTCTTTACCCCGGTATGAGCTTTATCCAGCCATTGCCTAGGATTTATATGGGTTATATCTACTTTTGCAAATTATCTTGTTAAGATGTTGCCATGTATAACTGAAGAAGTGTATTGCTGGTTTATGTGCAAGCCATATGCCTGGAGAATAAAATTAATTTGGAAAGATCTTGCTTGAGTGGGGAATCTGAAGATTTTGAATCAGAGAAGCATAGCAAGGATCAAGCTTCTTGGAATTCTGTCTGTATTGACAATAATCCTCACAATGTTTGGTAATTTACCTGAGACTAGCAAATCTTAGAGTTTATTTTTCATTCAACAATAATATGTCGATTGTATTTGACTAATGTCTTTTGTGAGGGCTGTGGTGTTATATATAAAGAGAATATAAGCATAAAATGGTATAAATGGTCCTTGACATGTGGTTGTGATTTTTTTTTTTTAGAGGGAGGAACCACGTTTCCCTCTCATTGAAATATTCTAGAAAAGCAATAATATTCAACCCAGTTCAAAAAAAATTTACTGAGCCCTTGTGCAATCTCTGGGCTTCTCTGGGTGGCTCAGTGGTAAAGAATCCACCTGCAAATGCAAGAGACACAGGTTCCTTCCCTAGGTCAGGAAGATCCCCTGGAGAAGGGTATGTCAACCCACACCAGTATTCTTGCCTGGAAAATCCCATGGACAGAGGAGCCTGGTGGGCTGCAGTCCATGGGGTCACAAGAGAGAGGGACACAACTAAATAGCAATTGTGCAATCTCCATATTAGCAACTATGGATGCAAGACATAGATTCTGCTTTAAACTTACAATCTAAACAGAGACACATATGCAAATACATACTTAAAATAGAGTGATAAATATTCAATGTAGAATTATGTATTTTCTATGACATTAGAGCACAGTAGGTAATGTGTAATGAACTCTTGGAAAATATGATCAAGCATATGGACTCATATTATTTGAGTCCTTAGTGTAATGCTTTGATTCAATTATCTGGCAAAATGCTTCATACTAGATGCATAAAATGGTATCAGCTGCATAAAAAGGAAGTATTTAGTATGCACTGGCTCATTTTAATTGTATAAACACACCTGAAAAATGTTCCTTTATTTCTCAGTGCTGAAATTTCATTAGATTGTATTGGTGCTATGAAACTCTAAAAGGATTAAAATTGTTCATCCATGGAGGCTTGGGTTCGGTCTCAATAATCTTTAGCACTTTCTATTACGATTATAAATGGTAAAATTAAAGGGAATAAAAACTAGAACATTAAGATTCTAATCAACATAATCAACTGACTTGAAGAATGACTAATTCCCTTTATTAAGGATGGATTGCAGTTTAATTGATCACCTGTTATGTGTGGAGACCTAATTAATAATTGAGATAAGTCAAAATGCCTATTTTATTTCGTGATCTGATGTTCTTGGCTTCCTATGTAATAAAATTAACATTCTATATAGAAAATAATGGTAATGATAAATATTTCAGAAGAATAATAAAGGCTGTGATTACAGAGATGAAATAATATTCAGTGGGACAAATGCTTTAAAATGTACATATAGAGGAAAGCATAGTTTGTAGTATGAGAATAATTGCTGTAATGTGTGTAATGTGTGTGGTTTGAATCAGATTTTTCTAGTTAAACATATCCAAAAAATGATTGATTATTTAGAAAACGTGTTCTGATCTTCCCACAATTGGAAAATAACATCTTATGTGTTATTTTTATTTTTCCATCAGTGTAATAAGCAGCACACCAGGCCTATAAAGCATTAAATAGGAAAAAGTCAAATGTTTTGATGATGAACTTCTAAGCAGGTGGTTCAGCTGTATTGACATTACAAGGGGGTTGTTAGAAATGCAAAATCTATGCCTTACCCAAGACATGTGGAATGAGATCATGGATATTTAATAAAAGCCCCAGGAGATATGAATATGTATTAAAGTTTGGAATTGTGGGAAGGCAGAATGCTAAGGGATGCTAATGTATTGATCTTAAACTTCATGTGGTATTTGTATTAAATTATTTTTGAGAGTAAATAAATGTAGTTTTATAAGAAGTTCTTCAAAATAAAATATGTTAACTATTTATGAAGCTATAGAATTTCATTAATTTTAAGCATTTTTTTAACACCAAGCAGTATTTCAACTGCAGTCACAACCCAATTGATTCCTTCTGAGTATAACTGTTTAAAATTTCAAACAAGTACAACTTCTTTATATAATATTTTTATACTCTAAATTTAGCTTTAGGTTTTTACTGTGAGTAGCCCAACTTATTCAGAAAGGCTATTTTATAAACATATGAATTACTTAATTCAAGAAATGTTTAAACACACACATACACATACATATATATATGTGTATGTACAACAACATCCTATTCACCAGTGAGGGAAATTCAATAATTACCTCAGCAAAATTTAGAATTGTGTATTAGTGGAAGAGTAGTTTATATACATAAAACTTACATGTCAGACTTGAAATTAAACAATTGAAAATAATGTGAAATAAAATTTAAAACTCATCTGGTTCAAGATATTGCTACTAATTAATGAATGATCAAGTACAGGTATTATCTTCCCAGTAGCAGACTCATTTTAAAAATGTTGATTTGGGTCTTGATGAAGTGGGTTTTTGAAATTAATTTAGCTAATATCTTGTATGATTAGTTTTAAATAAGAAAGATTAAGGTTAAGAAATCTGTTACTAGATGTTCATTCATTTGTATGAAATGATGATTTAAAGCAGTGCTGTTGTTCAGTCACTCAGTTCTGTCCGACTCTTTGAGACTCCATGCACTGCAACATATCAGGCTTCCCTGTCCATAACCAACTCACAGAACTTGCTCAAACTCATGACCATGCAGTTATCTCATTCTCTGTCATCCCCTTCTCCTCCTACCTTCAGTCTTTCCCAGAATCAGGGTCTTTTCCAATAAGTCAGTTCTTCACAACAGGTGGCCAAAGTATTGTAGCTTCAGGTTTAGCATCAGTCCTTCCAATAAATATTCAGAATTGATTTCCTTTAGGGTTGACTGGTTTGATCTCCTTGCTGTCCAATGGACTCTTAAGAATCTTCTCCAACACCACAGTTCAAAAGTATCAATTCTTTGGTGCTCAGCCTTCTTAATGGTCCACCTCTCACATCCATACATAACTATTGGAAAAACCATAGCTTTGACCATATGGAAATTTGTTGGCAAAGGACTTTGTTGAAAAGTACTTGCTCTGCTTTTTTATATGCTGTATAAGTTTGTCATAGCTTTTCTTCCAAGGAGCAAGCATCTTTTAATTTCATTTCTACAGACACCATCTGCAGTGATTTTGGAGCCCAAGAAATTAAAGTCCATCCCTGTTTCCATTGTTTCTCCATCTATTTGCCATGAAGTGATGGGACCGGATGCTATGATCTTCATTTTCTGAATGTTGAGTTTTAAGCCAACTTTTTCACTCTCCTCTTTTACCTTCATCACAAGGCTCTTTAGTTCCTCTTTGATTTCTGCCATAAGGGTGGTGTCATCTGCATATCTGAGGTTACTGATATTTCTCCCGGCAATTTTGATTCCAGCTTGTGCTTCACCCAGTCCAGCATTTCACATGAGGTAATTTGCCTATAAGTTAAGTAAGCAAAGTGACAACATATGACCTAGACCTACTCCTTTCCCAATGTGAAACCAGTCTGTTGTTCCATGTCCAGTTCTCACTGTTGCTTCTTGATCTGCATACAGATTTCTCAGGAGGCAGATAATGTGTTCTGGTATTTTCATCTCTTTTAAGCATTTTCCACAATTTGTTGTGATCCACACAGTCAAAGGCTTTTGCATAGTCAGTGAAGGAGAAGTAGATGCTTTTTTTTTTTTTTTTCTAAAATTCTCTTGCTTTCTCAATGATCCATAGATCTTGGCAATTTGACCTCTGGTTCCTCTGCCTTTTCTAAATCCAGCTTGAACATCTGGAAGTTCTCAGTTCACATACTATTAAGCCTAGCTTGGAGAATTTTGAGCATTACTTTGACAGTGTGTGAGATGAGTGTAATTGTGCGGTAGTATGAACATTCTTTGGCACTGCCTTTCTTTGGGATTGCAGTGAAAACTATCTTTTTCAAGTCTTGTGGCCACTGCTGAGTTTTCCAAATTTCCTGACATATTGAGTGCAGCACTTTCACAGCATCATCTTTTAGGATTTGAGATAGCTCATCTGGAATTCCATCATCTCCACTAGCTTTGTTTGTAGTGATGCTTCCTAAGGCCCACTTGACTTCACACTCCAAAATGTCTGGCTCTAAGTGAGCTTCACATCATTGTGGTTATCTGGGTCATGAATATCTTTGTATAGTTCCTCTGTGTATTCTTGCTACCTCTTCTTAGTATCTTCTGCTTCTTTTAGGTCCATATTATTTCTATCCTTATTGTGTCCATCTTTGCATGAAATGTTCCCTTGGTATCTCTAATTTTCTTGAAGAGATCTCTAATCTTTCCCATTCTATTGTTTTCCTCTATTTCTTTGCATTGATCACGTGGGAAGCCTTTCTTATATCTCCTTGCTATTCTACGTTCATATGGATATATCCTTCCTTTTCTCCTTTACTTTTCACTTCTCTTCTTTTCTCAGCTATTTATAGGGTCTCATCAGAGAACCATTTTTCCTTTTTGCATTTCTTTTTCTTGGGGATGGTTTTGATCACTGCCTCTGGTACAATGTAATGACCTTCTGCCCATAGTTTTTTAGGCACTCTATCAGATCTAATCTCTTGAATCTATTTGTCATTCCCACTTATAATTGTAAGGAATTTTATTTAGGTCATACCTGAATGGCCTTGTGGTTTTCCCTACTTCCTTCAATTTAAGACTGCATTTGGCAATAAGGAGTTCATAATCTGAACCACAGTCACTTCCTGGTCATTTTTACTTTTTTGCTGACTGTATAGAGCTTCTCCATCTTCGGCTGCAAAGAATATAATCAATCTGATTTCAGTCTTGACCATCTGGTGATGTCTATATGTAGAGTTTTCTCTTGTGTTATTGGAAGAGGGTTTTTACTATGATCAGTGCCTTCTCTTGGCTAAACTCTGTTAGACTTTGCCCTGCTTCATTTTATACTCCAAATCCAAACTTACCTGTTACTCCAGGTATCTCTTGACTTTCTACGTTTGCATTCTAGTCCCGTATGATGAAAATGACATCTTTTCTTTGGTATGTGTTAGTTTTAAAGGTCATGTAGGTGTGGTGGCACATTAAGTGGGAGATTGGGGTGGGAAGAACTTAGAGCCATGGAGGGAAAAAAAAAAAAGCAAGGGACTATATTGACTGACCATGTAATAGGTGTACTTGGTGAAATGGAAGCATCAGTGTGTGTGTGTGTGTTATTCCATTAGTCATGTCTGACTCTTTGAGGCCCCATGGAGTATAGACCTCCAGGCTCCTGTGTCCATTGGATTCTCCAGGCAAGGATACTGGAGTGGGTAGTCATTTCCTTCTCCAGAGGATCTTCCCAACCCAGGGATTGAACCTGCATCTCCTGCATTGGGAAATCAACTCTAAATATTCATTGCAAGGACTGTTCCTTTGGCCAACAGATGTGAAGAGCCCACTCATTAGGAAAGACTTGGATGATGGGAAAGATTGAACGCAAAAGGAGAAGGGGACAGAAGAGGATGAGTTTGATAGATAAAATCACTGACTCAGTGGACATGAATTTGAGCAAACTCCGAGAGATAGTGGAGGACAGAGGAGTCTGGCATGGGGTTGCAAAGAGTTGGATGTCACTTAGCAACTGAACAACAACAAACTGGAATAATTATTATTTGTAACATTTATAATGAAGGAATAAGGCTTTGAAAAAGTTAATAAGTAGGTTTCTAGCAACATAGAACATACCTGGGAAAAATTAACATTAAGCAAATTAACCTGGTTTGTTTTGCATAATTTACTATTTCTATTTCGTGTGTGTTTATGAACTGCTGATATTTTTTGGAGTAGTTTTGTGTTTCTAAGAAAATAGAGAAGATATAGAGTCTTCCCATATACCCACTGCCTCCACAACTGCATGTCCTTTCTCATTATCAATATCCCTCTCCAAAATGCAACATTTTTTTTTTTACTGAGGAGGAACCTACTCTAAACTATCCTCAAGGTCCTTAGAGTTCACTCTTGGGTGCTGTGCATTCTGTGGATCTGAACGAATGTTTAAGGACAAATGTATAAGCTTTTTGAAGATCCTGTGGATACATCATTTTGTTCAGAGATTCTTTCCTCAGCCAAACTGAGTCTACCAATAAGCCCATCAGATATTCTCTTTACTTATAGTGATTTTTGTCTCTCATGTTTATTTTTAGATCTTTCTTAGGATTTCCATGACTCTGCTTATATTGATCATCTGTTCTTACATGCTTCTTATTTTGTTCTTTAGATTCCTTAGAATATTAATCAAAGTTGCTTTAGATTTCTAGTTTGATAATCCCAACACTCCTGCTATGTCCCATTTGGATGCTTGCTCTTATCTCTCCAATTTGCACTCTTTTGCCTTTTGGCATGGTTTGTAATGTTTTGGATAACAGGATATGATGCACTCAGAGATGGAGCTGATGTAAATAATCCTTTAGTAATGCTAGTGGAGGTGATGGAATTCCAGATGAGCTATTTCAAATCCTAAAATATGATCCTATTAAAATGTTGCTCTCAATATGTCAGCAAATTTGAAAACCACATCAATGGCCACGGGACTGGAAAATGTCAGTTTTCATTCCAATCCCAAATAAAGGTGATGGTAAGGAAATTTCCAACCACTGTACATTTGCACTCATTTCACACACTAGCAAAATATTGCTCAAAGTCTTTCAAGATGGGCTTCAACAGTACATAAACCAAGAAATTAAGATGTTCAAGTTGGTTGTAGAAAAGGCAGAGAAACTAGAGATCAAATTGCCAGCATCTGTTGGACCATTAAAAAGGCAAGGGGATTCCAGAAAAGCATCTACTTCTGCTTCATTGACTATGCTAAAGCCTTTGACTGTGTGGATCACAACAAATTGTGAAAAATTATTAAAAGAGATGGAAATACCAGACCACCTTACCACATCCCATGAAACCTGTATGCAGATCAAGAAGCAACAGTTAGAACTGGACATGAAACAAACGACTGGTTCAAAGTTGGGAAAGGAGTAGGTCAAAGCTGTGTATAGTCACCCTGCTTGTTTAACTTATATGCAGAGTATATCATGTAAAATTTGGGGCTGGAAGAATCACTAGCTGGAGTCAAGATTGTGCGGAGAAACATCAAAACCTCAGATATGCAGATGATGCCACCCTTATGGCAGAAAGTGAAGAGGAACCAAAAAGACTCTTGATGAAGGTAAAAGAGGAGTGAAACAGCTGGCTTAAAACTCAACATTCAAAAAGAAAAAAATGACTATGGCATCTGGTCCCATCACTTCATTGCAAATAAATGGGGAAAGAATGGAAACAGTAACAGACTTTTGTTTCTTGGGCTCTAAAATCACTGCAGATAGTGACTACAGCCATGAGATTAAAAGATATGACAATCCTAGACAGCATAGTAAAAGGAAGAGATATCAGTTTGAAGACAATGGTTCATATATTCTAAGCTGTGGTTTTTCTACTAGTCATGTATGGATATGAGAGTTGGACCATAAAGAAGGCAGAGAGCCAAAGAACTGATGCTTTTGAACTGTGGTGTCGGAGAAGACTTTTGAGACTCCCTTGGACTGGAAGCAGATCAAACCAATCAATCTTTTAGGAAATCAACCCTGAATATTCTTGGGAAGGACTGATGTTGAAGATGAAACTCCAATACTTTGGCCACCTGATGCAAAGAACCAATTCATTGGAAAAGACTCTGATGCTGGGAAAGATGGAGGGCAGGCGGAGCAGGGGGCAACAGATGAAAGGGTTGGATGGCATCACTGATGAATGGGCATGAGTTTGAGCAAACTCTGGGGGATAGTAGAGAACAGGGAAGGAAGCCTGGTGTGCTGCAGTCCATGGGGTCATGAATACTCAGAGACAACTGAGCGACAGTGTGATAGATCTTCCCGACCCAGGGATTGGACGGGATCTCCTGCTTTGCAGGCAGAATCTTTACCAGTTGAACTCTCAGGGAAGCCTAGGGGTGGGGCAGGAGAAGCATTCTATAGTCTGACTAGTTCTTAGTCTTTCAGTGATTCTGTGCCTCTGGACTGAACTTCACAAATGTTTCTCAAGGTTTTCTCACTCCTTAGGTGGGCCAGAATGTATTTCCTCTTTCCCTATGTAAGGTGGTACTAGTGGTAGAGAACTTGCCTGCTAGTTCAGGAGACATAAGAGACATGGGTTCGATCCCTAGGTTGTGAAGATCCCCTGGAAGAGGGCCTTCCAACCCACTCCAGTATTCTTGCCTGGAGAATCCCGTGGATGGAGGAGCCTGGTGGGTTACAGTCCCTAGGGTTGAAAAGTCACTACTGAAGCGACTTTGCACACGGGCAGTTCTCCAGCAGGTTAGGCTCTGGTTGACTAATTTCCCCTGAGGGCTGGCCTTATTAAGAGCAGAATGATCTGATGTATGTAAAAATGTTTCCTTTACCCTCTCCCTGGAGAAACACAAGGGGATTTTTCTCAGATATTTACTGTGGAAACTTGGAGGTGTTCTTGACAGTAAATCGCACTGTGTTGAGGACTTGCCTCTTGGAGTTTTTAAATCTCCGAGCTACACTCACTGAACCTCCAGTAGTTTATCAATTACAGTTCAGGTTTGCCACTCCATTACTGGTTCTGGCTGATTTCTGCTCTTGAGTCTCTGGTCAGTTAAGCCGAGCTTCCTTCTGTTCATTTATCTATCTTCAATCTTGGAGGCAGTAGTCCCTGAGTCCCCCTCCATTGTTATGAATCCAAGAAGAGTTGTTAATTTTTTAAGTCTGTTCAGGTTATCTTTGTTTTTAGGATGGAGTGGTATTTTTTAAGCTCCGTCCTTGCTTATGAACTTAAAATGTCATTCTTTTTTAATTGCTTAGTAACATTCCACTGTATGCATATAATACAATTTGTTCATCTATTCACCTGTGACATTGACTTTTCTCTAGCCTTTCCCTATGCACATTTTAGATGAATATCCTTTATTCCACTTGCATAAATGTCTAAATCTGCTTGTCTTATTGGTACTGTAACAACTCACAAACTGAATGACTTAAAATATTACAGATTTATCTATTAGATCTCTAGAGGTCAAAGGGCTTCCCAGTGGCTCAGTAGTAAAGAATCTGCCTGCCAATGCAGAAGACATGCACTTGATCCCTGGATAGGAGAGATCCCCTGGAGAAGGAAATGGCAACCCACTCCATTATTCTTGCCTGGATAATTCCATGGATAGAGGGGATTGGCGGGCTACAGTTCACAGGGTCACAAAGGAGCTGGACAAAACTTAGCAGCTGAACAACAGCAAGAGGTCAAAAGTCTAAAATCAAGATTTCTGCCTGGGAGAAGGGGAAGACGATGCTCCAGGGGAGTAGCCATTGTTTGGCTTCTTTACCTTCCAGGGTGGCCTGTAATCCTTATCTATTGTACTCTTACTTGGGACACTCTAACCTCCAACATCTGTGATTATCTCTTTTACTGACTGATCCTCCTGCCTCCCTCTTATGAGGCCCCCTGTGATTACCTTGTATGTGTGTGTTCAGTTGCTTAGTCATGTCCACAGTCGTGTTCAACTCTCGCAACCGCATGAACTATAGCCCGTCAGGCTCCTCTGTCTATGGAATGTTTCCAGGCAAGAATAATGGAGCAGGTTGTCATTTCCTACTGCAGTGTATCTTCCTGACCTAGGGATTGAAACTGTGTCTCTTAAATCTCCTGAACTGGTAGGCAGATTCTTTAGCACTGCACCACCTGGGAAACACCTGTGATCATATTCAAAGAAAATAAAAGTGCTAGTCACTCAGTCATGTCACAAAGTGACTCTTTGTGACCCCGCGGACTGTAGCCCCCACAGGCTCCTCTGCCCATGGGATTTCCCAGGCAAGAATACTGGAGTGGGCGGCCATTCCCTTCTCCAGGGGATCTTCCCAGCCCAGGGACTGAACCCAAATCTCCTGCATTGCAGGCAGTTTCTTTACTGTCTGAGCCACCATTGATTTTGTCTAAATGATCCAGGATAATTTCCTAGATCCCCAAGATTTTCAGTGAATCATATCTCTAAAATTTCCTTACCCTGTAAAGTAGCATATATATAGATCCATATTTTAGAATTCAGGACATAAACATCTTTGAGGGGCCATTTTTCAACTTACTACACTGTTTCAAAGAGTTTATCTTATTTGACAATCCCGTCAAAGGTGTAAAAGAGTTCCCATTCCTCCACATCCTCACTGACATATGCTTGTCATCAGTCATTTTAGTTTACATTCCTCAAATGATGAATGATGTTGAATATCTTTTCATATATTTTTTGCCCTCTATCTTCTTAGGTGAAGTGTCAATTCAAATCTTCTTCCAATTTTTATTGGGTTTTGTGTTTTTTGATGGTTGATTTTGAGAATTCTTTATATATCTGGATACAAGTCTATAATCAGATGATTTACAATCTGTTATCATATACTCATGCCAGACTAGGATGTGTCTGTATTTCCTCTTAACAATGTCCAAACTCATCAAGTTGTATACAATGAGTATTTCAGCTCTTTGTATTTCAATCTGACCTAAAAAAAATTGGTTAAAAACAAAAATGTGATAAAGTAATAGCATGAAAAAAATGAAAATACTCAGGTTATATTTGACAAATGTGGACAAGACTTATGTACTGAAATCAACAAAACATGACTGAGAGATACATATAGTGTTCAGGGTTCAGGAGAGTCAATGTCATTATGATGCTCATTTTTCTCAAATTTATCTATAGATTCAATGCAATCTCCATTAATATCCCCACAGATTTTTATATATATTTTTATTTTTACTCCACCGAGTCAGTGATGCCATCCAGCCATCTCATCCTCTGTTGTCCCCTTCTCCTCCTGCCCTCAATCCATCCCAGCATCTGAGTCTTTTCCAATGAGTCAACTCTTCGCATGAGGTGGCCAAAGTACTGGAGTTTTAGCTTTAGCATCATTCCTTCCAAAGAACATTCAGGCCTGATCTCCTTTAGAATGGACTGGATGAATCTCCTTGCAGTCCAAGGGACTCTCAAGTCTTCTCCAACACCACAGTTCAAAAGCATGAACTCTTCAGTGCTCAGCTTTCTTCACAGTCCAACTCTCACACATCTTAAATCAGTATTAAAATGCATTTAACTATATATTCTTCAGAAAATATTTTATGAAATAATAGAAACCAAAATAATAAGTGAAGTCGCTCAGTTGTGTCCAACTCTTTGCGACCCCGTGGACTGCAGCCCACCAGGCTCCTCCGTCCATGGGATTCTCCAGGCAAGAATACCGGAGTGGGTTGCCATTTCCTTCTCCAGGGGATCTTCCTGACCCAGGGATCAAACCCAGGTCTCCCACATTGCAGGGAGACGCTTTAACCTCTGAGCCACAAGGGAAGCCCCCAAAACAAAAATGGCATATATATATATATATATATATATATATATATAGCTCCAATTGTTTACTAACAACTTTTAAAAATGCAATGTCCTCATCCTCCTTCCTAAAAATATTGATAATTAAGCTTCTAAACCTATAAGTAAAGTTATATTGTATTGAAAATAATCAATATAGCAAGTGCTAGCAAATAGTTTTAAATTAAAAAAAAAAAAGAGTTGAAATGAGAATCTTGCTTCAATAAGTTTCAAGGCTTTCATAGAAGATAAAAGAAACCCTCAATTGTACAAACTCTCCTCTAACTCTTAGAACAGTATAAATTTCTGGAGAATACTATCTAGAGTGTTCTGATGCATTTAAAAAGTCAAATATCATTTTGGTAAATGTTCCTATTACTTAGAATCCAATCAATCTGAGTTTCTGTAAAGTCAGTACTTTGTGATGTAAAACCATTTTATGCATCAGATAATTTCTTTTCTCCCCAGTATAGCATTACATGACAGATTTTAATACAGGTTATATCTGTCATGTTGAATGCTTCATGTGCTGTAGAGAGTTCCACAGTCATTTAATACACTCTGGGGAAATACTGCTTCATCTTTAATCTTACTTCTGAAGCATATTTTCATTAACCTTTAAATCATCTGAATAATAAAACAAACACACAAATAAGTAAATATATTGCTTAAAAATCTTTGTGAATGAAACCATACATGTAAATGCTGGAGCACTTAAGAATACATTGTCATATTAAAGAAATGAAACTCAATCCTCTTGGTCCTCCAACCACTTTTTATAATATTTTTGGTCTCCCAACCACTTTTTGTTGTATTTTATCATATCCTGAAATAAAATGCATACCTAACTGAAAATAAAAAGAAGATAGGAAATTTTAAATAAAAATAGCCTTAAGAATAATATAAACAAAGAATAAAATTAATGATGATTTGAAAATATTATTTTCATACATAAATATTTGGGCTTAACTTTATAGAGGAGTTAATCATGTTCAGATGTTTGAATCAATTTATAATTCATGCATTCATTCAATCAGATTGTTTAATGAACATCTACCATGTGCAAGATTCTGTTCTAGGTACTGTGAAAACAATAGCAAAGAAAAGAGCAAAGTTCCTTTTTTACATGGGATGATGACAGGCAGAATATATGCACAATAAATAATAAATAAAACACATGTATATTGAGATCTAGAAAATATTAGGGGAGGTTTTAAGAAAGACCCAATGGAAGCAGGGACTCTACCTATGTGGATAACTACATGGAAAAACATTCCAGTTGGAGAGAAAAAGTAAAGAGGTCCTGGTTGAAGAGAGGGGTATATGAGGTATATTGCAGGCTGAAGCAAGAGGGACACTTTGGCTGGAAAAGAGTCAATTTTGAGTAGTGACCTGAGGGATTGAAGTATAGCATGAGGTCAGAAAGGAGACCAGCAGTTATGAAAAGGAGTACTCAATTGTAGGTTTTTGTTCAATGCAATCCCTGTCAAGCTACCAGCCACATTTTTCACAGAACTAGAACAAATAATTTCAAGATTTGTATGGAAATACAAAAAGCCTCGAATAGCCAAAGCAATCTTGAGAAAGAAGAATGGAACGGGAGGAATCAACTTGCCTGACTTCAGGCTCTACTACAAAGCCACAGTCATCAAGACAGTATGGTACTGGCACAAAGACAGACATATAGATCAATGGAACAAAATAGAAAGCCCAGAGATAAATCCACACACATATGGACACCTTATCTTTGACAAAGGAGGCAAGAATATACAATGGAGTAAAGACAATCTCTTTAACAAGTGGTGCTGGGAAAACTGGTCAACCACTTGTAAAAGAATGAAACTAGATCACTTTCTAACACCGTACACAAAAATAAACTCAAAATGGATTAAAGATCTAAATGTAAGATCAGAAACTATAAAACTCCTAGAGGAGAATATAGGCAAAACACTCTCAGAAATAAATCACAGCAGGATCCTCTATGATCCACCTCCCAGAATTCTGGAAATAAAAGCAAAAATAAACAAATGGGATCTAATTAAAATTAAAAGCTTCTGCACAACAAAGGAAAATATAAGCAAGGTGAAAAGACAGCCTTCGGAATGGGAGAAAATAATAGCAAATGAAGCAACTGACAAACAACTAATCTCAAAAATATACAACCAACTTATGCAGCTCAACTCCAGAAAAATAAACGACCCAATCAAAAAATGGGCCAAAGAACTAAATAGACATTTCTCCAAAGAAGACATACGGATGGCTAACAAACACATGAAAAGATGCTCAACATCACTCATTATTAGAGAAATGCAAATCAAAACCACAATGAGGTACCACTTCACACCAGTCAGAATGGCTGCGATCCAAAAATCTGCAAGCAATAAATGCTGGAGAGGGTGTGGAGAAAAGGGATCCCTGCTACACTGTTGGTGGGAATGCAAACTAGTACAGCCACTATGGAGAACAGTGTGGAGATTCCTTAAAAAATTGCAAATAGAACTCCCTTATGACCCAGCAATCCTACTTCTGGGCATACACACCGAGGAAACCAGAATTGAAAGAGACACATGTACCCCAATGTTCATTGCAGCACTGTTTATAATAGCCAGGACATGGAAACAACCTAGATGTCCATCAGCAGATGAATGGATAAGAAAGCTGTGGTACATATACACAATGGAGTATTACTCAGCCGTTAAAAAGAATTCATTTGAATCAGTTCTGATGAGATGGATGAAACTGGAGCCAATTATACAGAGTGAAGTAAGCCAGAAAGAAAAACACCAATACAGTATACTAACACAGATATATGGAATTTAGGAAGATGGCAATGACGACCCTGTATGCAAGTCAGGAAAAAAGACACAGATGGGTATAACGGACTTTTGGTCTCAGAGGGAGAGGGAGAGGGTGGGATGATTTGGGAGAATGGGAATTCTAACATGTATACTATCATGTAAGAATTGAATCGCCAGTCCATGTCTGACGTAGGGTGCAGCATGCTTGGGGCTGGTACATGGGGATGACCCAGAGAGATGTTGTGGGGAGGGAGGTGGGAGGGGGGGTCATGTTTGGGAACGCATGTAAGAATTAAAGATTTTAAAATTTAAAAAAAAAAAAAAAAACAAAAAAAAACAAAACGAAGTGCGAAGCCATCAGAGGGTTGTGTGCAAAGTTATATGATCTGATTTACATTGTAGTGGGATTATTGAAAGACTTCCTGGGTAGCTCAAATGGTAAAACAAACAGTAAAGAATCTGCCTGAAATGCAGGAGACTTGAGTTCGATCCGTGGGTTGAGAAGATCCCTTGGTTAAAGGAATGGCAGTCCACTCCAGTATTCTTGCCTGAAGAATAACATGGACAGAGGAGCCTGGTGGGCTACAGTCCATTCGTTCACAAACAGTCAGACATGACTGGATAAGTAACACACACACAGGATTTACCGGAGATACACTGCTGAGAAAAAATAACTGCAGGTGGAGAGCAGTGAGAAGGCTGGAGCATCATGGAATTCCAGATTAGCATAGGGGCAAGTCTGTGGTGATACATTGTGCAAATGTGTCAAAGCTGGAACTTTCAGCATGATTAAATCCTTATACACAGTAGTGTAAATTATGTCACATGTTGATTTACTGTAATTTTGATTTTTATTTTCTGCTCTAGGAAGCTCTATTTGTTTCACAGATCTACCTGAGAGAGGAGAGAAGAAAAGTCTTCAGCTGAAGACACTCAGATTTTTTTTTTTTATTTTGGCTTTTTTTATCTTTGAGGTGGATGAAAATTGAAGAAACTGTGCTGCTGTTTAAAATAATTATTTGAATATCATTGCATTGCATGATAAGTGCCTATTTCCTGTAGTTATTAAAATCACTATTTTGTTTTCAGAATTTTAATTTATGTTAAATTACTCTGGGAAAGTTGACATGTAAAATTAACTACATCTCCACTCTATACAGGGGTTATAATTCCTAAAAACTAGTAAAGTTCCAAAAGGAAAAAAAAATAATTAGGCTTAATATGTCCTTTCTTTGGAATTTGTTTGAAATTGTTTGTAATCCTCTATTCTTATAGATATCTTACTAGACAAGTCATATCTCCAATGTCATATCTCTAGCAATTACTTTATGTAAGAGAGGGAAGGTAAATATTTTCATTGCTATCATTAATTAATCTTTGTCACATTAAATTTAAAGTGACAGGTAACATTTATAATGTTGTCAACTGACTTTTTTAAATTTGTTTGTTTGTTTGAAGCTTTTGGAAACATGTCCAAAACATTGATGAAATGTTGGAAACCAGTTGAAATACAGTAAAATTCAACCGAATAAAATAAGACTCCTTTTTCTTCATCCACGTTGGAAATTGTCAAGAAGTGAACTATGACAATATATCAATTTTTGCTACTATTTCTACTCTGGGTATGCCTGCCACATTTCTGTTCTCCAGAGATAATGTTCAGAAGGACTTCTGTGCCTCAGAAAAGAATTTTAGGTGCACGTGTACCGAGGAGTGATGGCAAAATACTTCATCGTCAAAAGCGTGGTTGGATGTGGAATCAATTTTTCTTACTGGAGGAATATACAGGATCTGATTACCAATATGTTGGCAAGGTAAGTCTGTATTGAAATTGCAAATATTTACATTCTTTTACATATATATATATATATATATATCTCATAAGGAATACTTGAAGTTTATAAAAATTACCATTCTTACAAATTTTATTCTTTAAATATTCCTAAAGCAATATTTGATTATGGAATACAAATTATAAGTTTAAAACTATGTAATGAATATGGAATGATAAATATAGGAGTTCACTTACTAGAATTAATTCTGCCTACTACCTTGTGGATTAGAGGTAATAAAATTGCAATTTCAGAATTTGTATTTAAAAATCAATGAACGGAAGAAAACTATATGTCAATCTAGTCACTAAAATTGACAATGCATGAATATTACACGTATAGTCTCATTGCTGTTGACTTTAGTGAGGAAGAAAAGATGTATTTAGAAGTTCTTTGATATTTTGCAGAATGAGAAAGCAAATGTCATTAGAAACATGCCCTAAGACCAAAAAAATGCTTACTTATAAGAAAATGTATTCCAAATATTAATGTTACTTATTTTTCTAAAGTCCTACCACGGGTACATTTATGTAAGGGAGAAAAAAATGGAAAGACAAGCAGTTAAAGTAGTTTTCTAATCAGGACATGATCATATGAGGAGATTTCATGCTGTTCAGTTATAAAAGTTTGGGAAGAAAATGATCTGTGGTTAGGAATGGAAGGATAAATGTGACAAAATTAACGATGAATGCTTTTATACACTGGGTTGTATTAATTTCAGTTTTCTTTCTTGGCACCATCTGAATCTAATCAAAATTAGGTAATTTCTTAAAGAAAGAATTATTTTAATGGTGTTATTATTTTTATGGACAGTTTATGAAACTATGTTAAAGGAAAAAAAAGTTAAACACACAAAAGACAAACATATAATCACATGTTCTTATAGCTCTAGTGAAGACTATAAAATTATGATAGCTCCATGATTGTGTCAGCAGTTATTGCATCAACCTAATTAAAATCATGCTTGAAGTTTTTGTCTTCTAAGAAAAAGAATTTGAGAAAATATATGTTCATTGATTTTTAAACACTTTGGTATGTTTTTTCATGTTCCAGTTATTTCAATCCTTTTAAAATTTCTGGCAATATAAGAATGATGGCATTAAAGGTTAAATGTCATATTGACTGGAAGGAGAAAAAAAGAAATGGCAACCCAAGCAATTTTACCAGAAAGCAAGCAGTAGTGGACTTATCGCAAGTGTCATCTGATCAAATGCCTGAGATCAGAAGGTGAAGGCAAATTTTATGGTTGCTGCAATAGGCAACTTTCAGTTTATGTAACCAACCACATGAAAATATAATAACTGAAATTTGATCCATACAAATTATAAATGGTTTCATTTGGTTCTTCCTAGACATAGCAGTTATTTGCATAGATTTTCCTTCATCTAGTCCTTAATGAGTAATAAATGTTGCTAAATTGATTATTATTGCATTATGTGCTGTTGTGATAGTCAAGCTACTTTATGTGCTTTCATTTGTACTCTCTACAAAAAATATCAATAACTTGAAATCAAAAACTTCATATCTCCTTTTCTAACCCTTAGATTTTAATATTTAGTTGATTGGATTAACCTGAGTTGTATTGGACTGAATTCTCAGAGTGGTGGTCTGGTACCACTTAACTCTTTCGTGGGGAACACTAATGTAGAATTTACATTACTATGGGGTATTAAAGATGGTAAATACTTAAAAGACATACACATTTTGATAAACAACTCAAGTGCTGCTTCCATAGTCTGCTCTATAAAAGCAAGTCAGAAAACTCTTTAATAAGTAGAGTCATAAGGAAGTTAAAGAATGTGCTCACCAGTTTCTTCTATGTGTTCTGAGCTACCAGATCAACAGAAATAAATATATTCAATGCTGTAACTCTGACTTTACTTCTGATATTCAGAGCATCTGTTATTTAGCTTATATTTCAAGTCCATTTTGTATTTCTATCATTTATCCATGTAGTGACCTATGAGTATGTATGCTTGGTCTCAGTCTTGTCTGATTCCTGCAACCCCATAGACTGTAGCCTGCCAGACTCCCATCCATGGGCTTTTCCAGGGAAGAATACTGGAGTGGGTGGCCATTTCCCTCTCCAGAGGATATTCCTGACCCAGAAATTGAACCCAGGTCTCCTGCATTTTAGGTGAATTCTCTAATGACTGAGCTACAAGGGAAGCCCAACCTGTGAGATATCTATCTTTAAATTTCCCTTGTCTATTGCCTTATACAATATAATATATATAGTATATGTGCATATTATCATTGAATGTTTATATTGCATTAATTACTTATATAAAGATCTTATTTTAGAGATAAACATATCAATGTGTTATGCAAAAAAGATAATATGCAATATAGAATATTTTATAAATGTGCATTTTAATGAATATAATAGGGGCTAAGATATATTCTCTTCATAAGATATAATTTTTTTTTGAAATTTCCTAGATAGTCTTTCCAACATTACTTATAATAAATGTATTACATATTCATTCTTTCAGAAGTTCTGGTTCTAGTTTTTACTTTGTTTAAAGTAAATATGTAATATTGATGGTAAGTGATTCAACAAATAGTTTAGTTTAGAGGTAGAAGTTATAATTGTCCCAAATACTAGACACATGGGAAGACAATGACAGACACTCCATTGTTGTGGGAAACATAGTGGGAGCTCTGAGTAGAGTCAGTGAAGAGACTTACAATGGGGAATTGAGGACAAAACTGAAAAGCACATGCATAAAGAGGGGGAACCTTTAAATACCGAACAGCCAATGTGAGAAAATGAGAAAGTGAAAGTCGCTCAGTAGTGTCTGACTCTTTGAGACCCCATGGACTATGCAGTCCCTGGAATTCTCCAGTCAAAATACTGGAGTGGGTAGCCTTTCCCTTCTCCAGGGATCAAATCCAGGTCTCCTGAATTGCAGGCAAATTCTTTACCAGCTGACTAACAAGGGAAGCTTGCAAAACAGCCAATAGATCCTGTAAAAAAATGGATGGCATATAATTTCTTAGATAAAAACCCATTACTGCTTACAGAATTAAAGCAAGAGAAAGAACCCCTTGTCCTCATTGGGTTAAAGCAGAAGAAAGCTTAGGAAAAATATGTAACTGCCAGTCTAAACACTCATATATATCCTTGCTACTGCCACTATTTTTCTCTCTCAGTGCTTAAATCAGTTAACTTCTTCTGGCCTTCATTTTCTCATCTATTGTGTGATCATATCAGTGGTTTTGCCTTATATATAAATATATACTTATATTTATATATTTACCACTGAGCCACCAGGGTAGCCTATAATGTACATTATATATACATCAGTTCAGTTCAGTTCAGTTGCTCAGTCGTGTCCGACTCTTTGTGACCCCATGAATCGCAGCACACCAGGCCTCCCTGTCCATCACCAACTCCCAGAGTTCACTCAAACTCACATCCATTGAGTCAGTGATGCCATCCAGCCATCTCATCCTCTCTTGTCCCCTTCTCCTCCTGCCCCCAATCCCTCCCAGCATCAGAGTCTATTCCAATGAGTCAACTCTTCGCATGAGGTGGCCAAAGTACTGGAGTTTCAGCTTTAGCATCATTCTTTCCAAAGAACACCCAGGGCTAATCTCCTTCAGAATGGACTGGTTGGATCTCCTTGCAGTCCAAGGGACTCTCATGAGTCTTCTTCAACACCACAGTTCAAAAGCATCAATTCTTCGGTGCTTAGCTTTCTTCACAGTCCAAATCTCACATCCATACATGACCACTGGGAAAACCATAGCCTTGAATAGGCAGACCTTAGTTGTCAAAGTAAGGTCTCTGTTTTTGAATATGCTATCTAGGTTGGTCATAACGTTTGTTCCAAGGAGTAAGCATCTTTTAATTTCATGGCTGCAGTCACCATCTGCAGTGATCTTGGAGCCCCCAAAAATAAAGTCTGACACTGTTTCCACAGTTTCCCCATCTATTTCCCATGAAGTGATGGGACCAGATGCCATGATCTTCGTTTTCTGAATGTTGAGGTTTAAGCCAACTTTTTCACCCTCCTATGTATATATAATGTACATATTATATTAATGTACATTATAGGCTACCCTGGTGCCTCAGTGGTAAAGAATCTGCCTGCTAATGCAGGAGATGCAGGTTCGATCCCTGGGTCTGGTAGATCCCCTGCAGAAGGAAATGGCAACTCTAGTGTTCTTGCATGGGAAATACCATGTACTCTAGTGTTCTTGCCTGGGAAATACTATGTACAGATGACCCTGGTGGGCTACAGTCCGTGGAATCACAGAAGAGTTGGATAGAACTTAGCAACTAAACAACAACAAATATACATTATATTTTTAATTTTATATGATTAAATTATAAATATGAAATATATAAGCATTTAAAAACCCATTTATTAAGAAAAAGAATAAGAAGAAATAAAAGGAAGACTGAGAAAAAGAAGAAGAAAGCCAATGGCGGAATTGCCACTGCCATGGCTTTTATTAAGAAACTAGCTAAACCCATGATGAACTCAAAGCATTTCTTTGTTCACCTCTCAATAAGCAAAAAAATATTTTCCTCTAAATAATTTAATCAAATGTATTCTAAACCAAAATACGTTTCTCCTAAGTTTTTTTTTTTCCTTTTTCAGTGAACTAATCACAATGTTGACCTTTAAGATGAGATAGTGGCTGCTAACCTTTCTTTACCTTCCAAAACAAGGGTTTTATAACTTAAACTTCAAGTATCTAGTTTGCTCTATGCTGCTTTCATATCTCAACTTCCTACGAACATTTTTTAATTCCCCAATTTAAGATTTGAGAAACATTGTGTTTATCAACTATTTTTATTAATTTTTTTTTACACATAGCTTATCACAGATTTCCATTGCCTGTTTAAGTTGCTCTAAATAATTTCAAATTTCTAGGCTTCCAAAAATTCAAATAAATAATGACATTAAGCTAGATATGCTTGAATTTACTTTGAGCTGTAATAAACACACAGTTCTAAATGAATTACTAATTCTATTTACTGTCCAAATTTTGCACAGTATATAATAATGATTCTGAAGTTGAGAAAAACATGTTAAAAATAGATTTTTAATCAAAAGCAGAGAATGAGAAAGATCCCCAAACACTAAAAACTTAATAACATAATTGAGCAACAATAAATCTGATTCTGAGGCAGCATAGTATCAATAAAATAATTCATTCTAGGAAGTAAAAACATAATAATTTTAATAAATAATTAGGGCAACTGTCTTAACTTATTGACTTAATGTAAAAATACACCATCTGGACACATGAAAGAGATTCTTGGGGCCTCCAAGTGATTCAGATCTGATAGTCTCATTGATGTCATCATTCTCTAAATGTAAAATACATTTAACACGTAGATTCTTTTTTCCCAGTGATAGATTATTATTATCATTATTGAAGTATAGTTGATTTACAATGTTGTGTTAGATTTAGGTGTATAGCAAAGTGAATATATATATACACAATATATATATTCTTTTTCAGATTCTTTTCCCTTATAGGTTGTCATAAAATATTGGCGTGTCTCCTGCATCTCCTACATTGTCAGGATAACAAAAAGTTATGAGACTCTTTCTGTCTTAGAAACCGCACAGACCCCAAAAGCCTGAAACGCAGCAATATTTGGCACTTACTATTTTGTCCGAGGCTTTTGGGACTTGTGCTCTGTCTGAGATGAAAGAGTCTCATAACTTTTTGTTATCCTAACATAATTTAAGATTTGCATTACACTAATCTATGCTACTCAATGACGAGCCTGGAGAGGCAAGTTATTTTTATTTGTCTGTTTATTTCTTTGGAAGGGGTTTTTAATGTGCAGCAGTTTATAATTGTTATTATTGGAAATTTCTAGAAGAAACGTCTTCCAAAATCAGGGGAAAAATAAAAAGTGTTATTCATAAGAGAATCACCCGACTTTAAACATTCACAAAGTCAGAAAGTACCAACTGCATTCACCAAATTAGATTGTATGTTTTTTGTCCTTAATAATATGGGTACAATCAAATCAAACCTAGTTGCAACCAGGGAAGGACTAGTTGAAACTGAGATAGAAGAAACTGTGCTGACCTCCCACTGCGATCTGCCTATGGAGGAAGAAGTTCTCAGGTGAACTTGCGGAAGAACTTTATATCGGAGTTTAGAGAGTTAGAAGCACTCACTTTGACATTTTAAAAACTGTGATGTTGAGGCCAAAAGTTCCCAGGTGATTTTTTTTTTCTTTTTTTTAAATACAAGCATGATGAAGAGAACCTACATAAAACACACACACATTTAGCTGTTCCATGCATATAGGCTTGCTTTAGTGCTGAGATGGGAGAAGGAACGGTCTTGTGATAGAGTTATTTTCTATCTGAACCCTAGTAATGAACACCATAAAAGGACTGAGCACCAAACAAATTAATACAGTGAGTGATTTTAGTTGGAAAATATCCTGGAAGAAAATAAATCAGAGTGACTTGATAGACATCAACAGAAAATCCTTTAGATTAAATGATTAATGAAAACCTTCTTGATGAGATATTTGGATTTTTGAGGTGAATACAGACGTCCCTGGGTTGGGAAGATCCCCTGAAGAAGGAAATGGCAACCCACTCCAGTATCTTGCCTGGGAATCCCATGGAGGGAAGAGCCTGGTAGGCTACACTCCGCAGGGTCTCAAAGAGTGGGACATGACTGAGCTACTTCACTTTCACTTTCACACAGACGTTATTTCCTTAATATAGGTAAAGGGAATTTGCTCAATCATGCCCGGCTCTTTGTGACCCCCATGGGATATAACCTACCAGGCTCCTCTGTCCATGGAATTTTCCAGGCAAGAGTACTGGAGTGGGTTGCCATTTCCTTCTCCAAGGGATTTTCCCAACCCAGGGATCAAACCCGGGTCTCCTGCATTGCAGGCAGACACTTTATCATCTGAGCCACCAGGGAGTTTAATATAGGTAAAGCCCACAATAAAAAAAAGATGAACCTGAATTAGAATTTATAAAGACTCTACTAATCCTCAAGTATTTTTAAATAAAGTTATGTCCTGCAAAACCCTGATACTGTTTTCCAGGCAGACCACCTTTGGTTTTTCATTTTCAAAATGCATCCAATGTCATTATCTCTCAATATTTCAGCTAGAAGTTACATTGGAAAATTATGCTCACATCCTCAAAGCTCACTATAACATTTTAACAAAGTAGTTAAATTCAGGAAGATCTTAAGCTATGTTCCAGATATGCGTGGTAGAAGTTCAAAACCACCCATAAGTGGTTTAAAGATAAGAGAGGCTGTAAAATAAAATGTGCACCTAAAATTTTGTAAGCTTTTTTGAGAAGCCATACTAATTCATGTTAACTCATAAGTGATCAGGTAACACTGATTTAAGCATTTTATGTATTAATGTTATAGCATGTTATTCTTACATAGAGATTTTACTGTTTTATTTACATTTTTAAGAAATTGGTTTTGAATTTGGGTTTAATGTGTAAGCATTCTATTTTTTCCCATTTAACTAAGGGGAAATAGACTTCTTGTTAGCACTTTCCAATAAAATATCCAATGCCAAATATTGAATTAAAAAAAAGATAAATGGAATTAAGTATGGGATACTCATATATAAAAAACAACTTCAATCATTCTTTTACTTAAAAGTTCTTACTGGTAGTAGTGACAGTATATAACTACTAAACTCTTCCATGAACTTACTTACATAACATGCTATATCTCTGTAACCCTCACAAAACAACAGTACATCCACATCACCTAAATAGTTTACCACGCTCACTACCCTTCCTGTACTCTGGTGAATTGTGGGAACTCTGTCTTTCTGCTCATCTTTATACCCTTGATTTAGTAACCCAGAGAAGCTATGTTTCCATCTTTTCTTTCCCACCAGCCTTATTTTTATATACCCTTCTCTTGGACTTACCATTTTATAATCCCCTCCACACAGAAGCTCTCTCATCTCTTTTTTCTGCTTCTTCAGTTTGTCACCCAGCATCTTTTAAAATCTACATCTCTATGCTGTGTCCCCTGAATTTACTTTCATTGGAGTATATCTTATATAATAGATAACTATAGATTTATTTTCTAAAAATAGTATTTCTATGCTTTTAGACCAATTAATTAACAAATATTAGTAACAGAAGTAGATAGAAGTACTTTGATAATCATAATAGATGGATAATAATTTTTTAAAAAATGACTCAATTTCTCTGTGCCAAATAAACTTTTTAAAATATTAGCTATTATTTTAAAATATTAAAGTTAAGAAAAATTTAGATTTACAATTTAACCCATCATTTTTCAAATACAGAACTTTAAAAAATATAATAATCTTCTAATGAAGATTATTTGAAAATTGACTCAGACATTTGGTAAAGTTTGAGAGAAATCTCTGTAAATGAAAAATGTATTGAAATCTCACTTAAATTTGTTCTGTAGAAAGTCTCTTAGTATAATTAATCAGTAAGAAGTGAGTGTATAATGGCCATGAAGCATAGGAAATTATTATTATGGCATTATGAATTTCTACCAAAGCCCTCTCATTTTCTTTCTTGGAGACAATATACAATTATATAGTCAATTAAATTTTTGTCCTCTTTGTACTAAACGATATTGTTCTTTTCAGTAAAGAAAATGAAAAAAGGGGATGCATGTTATTATGCTTGCTCATCAATGTCTCATACTTGGAATATGTTCAAATATTCAAATTCTCAGTTGCTTCTTATGAAAACCTGAATAGAAAACGACAGTACACTTCAATAAATTTTTTGAAATGAATTCTTAAATATTTACAGATTATAATTATGTCTGACTCTTTGCAACCCCATGGACTATATGTTCCATGGAATTCTTCAAGCCAGAATACTGGAACGGGTAGCCTTTTCCTTTATAGGGGATTTTCCCAACCTGGGATCAGACCCAAGTCTCCCGCATTGCAGGCGAATTCTTTGCCAGCTGAGCCACAAGGGGAATCCAATATAGTCAAACTTCTACTTTCATTTTATCAAAAAACATGATTTAATCTGAATTTTATTATCATTATTAATATTGTTGGTGGTTGTATTACTGTGTTGCTAATTGAGTAACTGCATTTCATGGGCTCCTGGTAATTATAAACAGAAGTTAAAGAAAAGCATATTAGTTTGCAGGTAGATGAACTAAGTTTAAAAAAGGGAACAATGATTTTGCTGGGATATAATATACAAACCTTTGGTTTTCTCCCTGAAACTCTAATCTACAGGAAGCAAAAACACTTTATGCAAATTTCAGATTCTCTCTGGTAAAATTCTTTCACTAACCTCACTTTTAAAGCTATACTTTATGCATTTATAGATTACATAAAAGTTATTATATTTAGAATTTTAAATTAAGATATTAAATCTCAATCCAGGATTAAAATTATTTTATCAAATAGGAAATTAAGCTATAAGAATGTGTACTACTATAGCATTTATCTCAAGGAACATCTCCTATTTTGACTGCTGTTTAGCTTAAATTCCCTCAGTGAACTCCTCAGTTCAGTGTTGTGTCTCCCAAATACCCCCAAAAAACTCCAAGAAAATTGAATTCTTCAATTTTCCCTGATACTAGTCCTGCCACTATGTAAAAAAAAATCATAAGCTTAGCACCAAATCTAGTTTGTAAATCCTGGGTTATCCTGAGATCAGAGGAGCAGAGGAATAATGTTGTGAATCATGCACTGGTGTATGCATTCCTGAGAGCTGAGCATCCAGGAGTGCAGTGATGAATAGGTTACCTGACTTTCTTTTCTGAATAATATCCGCACAAAACTAAAATTGCATTGGTAACAGGAATATTTCTACTGCGTCATAGAAAAGTCAATTTATTTCTGTAGTTGTTATATGTTTGTTATTTAATTTATATGTTGAATTGATAATGCATGCACTTTGCATAAAATTTAAAAGGCAAAATAGGGTATATATCACAGTTAAAACTACCACTACGACTCCCACCAGGATCCATAGTTCTCTTCCTCAGAAACTGCATTGATCAGTTCTGGGTTTTGTTTTGTTTTTTTTTACATATATACTCCAAAAGATATTATAGAACTACTTAACAAGTATTTACTGCTTTGTTTCTATATAAATGGTGGTGTACTTTATACAATGTTATAAAACATGATTTGTTTTTTACTTAAAAATGTAACGACATATTCCATTTCAGGGCAAAAAGATACATTTCATTTTTTAAAGCATTTAGTAGCTTTATAGCATTATTTCCAGTGAATATATTGCAATTTATGTTACCATTTCCTTCTGAAGGACTTATTCTTTTAAAAAATTAAGTAATATAATCATATGTTATTTCACACAGTGCTGGTATAGCTTTAGGAATATGACTAGACTTCAAATGTTGAAGTAAAGTTTGGAAACTAAACTTTCAGAGATATTGCTAAATTGCTCTCCATTAATGTTGTTTGAATTTATCATGCCAACAGCAAGGTATGTAAGCAACTCTTGTTGTTCAGTTGCTAAGTCATGTCCGGCTCTTTACGACCCCATGGACTGCAACACACCAGGCTTCCCTGTCCTTCACTATCTCCCGAGTTTGCTCAAATTCATATCTATGTAACTCTTTAATTGTTTAAATCTCTGTACTATCAACATTTGTAATAGTTTTTCAATCTTGTAAATTAAAACACTTCCCTTAAGTGAGAGTGAACATTTCTTCACGTGTTTAAAGCATTTTCTATTTAAATTAGTGTTTATATCCTTCACCAAATTTTCTATTGTTAAACTAGTTTTTTTTTGACCTGTAAGTTCTTTTTATTAATTGACCCTTAATTCTTTTTTTATTTTTAATGTAATACATAATGAAAGTTGAATAAAACACACATAAAAACTTTAACAAATAAGTGTATGACCTCAGTCCCAGTCAAGAAATGGAGAATTAGTGGTCCCTAAGAACCTCTGTGTGTCAGTCTATTAGCAACAGCATCATTTCTCCTTTATAAAAGTGGCAATTACATTCATTTGGGGTTAATAATGTCTTGTGTTTCTTTATAGTTTGAGCCAGTCATAAAGAACATGCTGAGTTTTAAATGTTTCTGAAATTTAAGGTAATCATTGCTCATATATTCTTTTGTGTCTTTTGCCCAAATGGGGTTATGAAATTAAACCATATTTTGTGCAGAGTATCTCTGTGTTTGGACTTAGTTTTACATTATTATCAATAATGGAGATACAATGTTGTCTTTTCACCTTACTTTGGTTCTTGCTCACAGTACTTCTGTGAATGTTTCTGTACATGCACTCTCTTGCTTATGTACATTGAAAGAGTATATAATTAGGAGTAAATTTGCTGATCTTTACTGTGTGCCTAGCTTCAATTTTTCCAAGTATTGCCATTTTAGTTTCCTCAAATTTAACCAGTGCATTATCCCACTGTCAGTATGCAATGGTTTCTTTTATTCTAAGTAGAGATTCAATTTTGTTATTTTTAGACTCTTCTTTTTTTAAATCTGATGTTTTAATTGGCATTTTCCTAAATAACAATAAACTGTGTGTGTGTGTCAACAAGTTTTTCAAGTGTTCTATCAACCATTTCTTCAGGTCATCTGTTCCTTGCTTATTGGTTGTTTCATTCTGAAATCCATAATAGGTGTGGAGCACTTATTATTTTTAGATACACTCTAGGTTACCAGGTTACATCTCTGAATAAAAGACAACACATCCTGCGTCATGAAGCTCACTTTTTTTTTTTTTGGTGGGAAATGCAGGAAATTAAAAATAAATATAATAAATATAGTAGTCTTATGGTATGTTACATGATAAAAGTTGCTATCAGAAAAGAAGAGAGAGGTACTCCTCTGGTGGTCGAGTGACTAAGACTCCATGCTCCCAATGCAGAGGGCCTGGGTTCAATCCCTGGGCAGGGAACTAGATTCTATATTCCAAAGCTAAGAGTTCACATGCTGTAACTATGAGATCCCACATGCTGCAGCAAAGACCCAGTGTAGCCAAGTAAAGAAAATATTTTTTTATAAAGAAAAGAAGAGAGAAAGCAAGGTAATACATATTGAGGGGTGGAACAGAGCAGGTGATGGTGGTCAAAACTTCATCACTAAAAAGGTGATATTTAAGCAAAGGATTTGGAGGAAGTGAAAGGGGTAACTAATAGCTATTAATGGAATACATTTTTCTTTCTTTTTTTTTTTTGCATCAAGATGAAATAGTTACTACAAATATTTTAAATCAAGAGATTCCCCATGAATATTCAAGGAAAGGCAAGGAGGTATGTGTGCCTGGGGCAAAAGAGGCAACAACAACAATAAAAACCGAAGGGGAAGGCAGAAAGTTTAACAGTATGCACAGATCCTACAGAATGTGGTAGACAGAATAATTCCCTCAAAGACTATTGTTATTGTTCAGTCACCCATTTGTGTCCAACTCTTTATGACCCCATGGACTGTAGCATGCCATGCCTCCCTGTCCCTCACCATCTCCCAGAGTTTGCCCAAGTTCATGCCAATTGCTTTGGTGATGCCATCCAGCTAACTCATCCTCTGACATCCAAAGATATCCACATCCTGATTCTCAGAATTTGTGTATATGTTATTCTAAATTGCAAACAGAGACTTGTAGCTGTAGTAAATTTGAAGCTCTTGAGATAGGAGAGATTATATCCTGGATTTCCTATGTGATCCCCATGTAGTCCCATGGTTCCCTCTACGAGTGAGGCAAGAGGGTTAAAATCAAAGGAAAGGGATGCCACAATGGAACCAGAGATTAGAGTAACAAGCTTTAAATGTGGAAGAAAGGAACAGGGGACAAGGAATGCATAGACCCTGCAACAGCTGGAGATGGCAAAGAAACAGAGTCTCATTTTGAGCCTCCAGAATGAGCAGAGCCCTGCCAACACCTTGCTTTAGCCTTCTGACCTCCAGAACTGTAAGAGGATAAATTTGTGGTGGTTTAAGTAACTAAAGTTTGTGATTTTACAGCAACTATAGGAAGCAAAGACATAAGATACTGTATTTTGTCTTTGACTCTGAGTTGAAATGGGATGATATTGTAGAATTTTTAGCAGAAGATTGACACTGTATGAAATAAGTTATTAAAATATCAGTCTGACTTCTGGCTTTAAAGTTGGCACAGTAGAAATTGGTGTAGTTTCATGCATAGATGTTAGGGAGCATTGTTACAGATGACTCAAAACATTTTGGGCTGAGCAACTGAAAATTGGCTTGCTTTTATTTTCAGTGGTAGAGCATTAAGAGTAAAATCTCGAGTTCATCTTTGGATATGTTAAAATAAATGGAATTTTGTGATTATATGAGTTCAGGAAAGACTTCTAAACTGGTCTCTTAAAAGTCATCAGCATATAGATGGAAGATGGGACTGTAAGATATCAAGAAAGTGAATGTAGTCATAAGTGAAATAAAGCTGCTTTCAAGAACAAACCCACATTAGGATGTGTGTGTGAGAAGGAGGAGGATGTGGGACAAAAGAAGAGAAAATAACAAATACAACCAAGAAAGAGTATTCTTTGAACTGTGAGGAAAACTAAGAGCTTGGAGTGTCTTAGAAGACTGGCAAAGAACGTATTTGGAGAGGAGAATGTGTTAACTGAGTCAACAGCTGCTAAGTCAAATACGTGGAGAGTTCTATTGACTTTCGGTTCATGGAGATTCTAGGTGAACTTACTTTTATGGTTCCAATGATGTGGGTCCAGAATTCTTACCATAGTGGATCTTAAAGGGAATGGAGAGAGAGAAATTGGAAAAGTCACACACAGGGAACATTAGAGTCTTGCTGTGAAGTGGAGGGAATTTTCGTAGCACTCTCTGATGGGAAGAGTGTGAGTTGGATCAAAGAAAAAAAAAGGAACAACCTTTTTTTTGACTTGTCTTTCTGCATTGAAAAAAACTCCAATAGAATATTGAATAGATGATATGAGAGGGACTATATTTTGTTCTTAATTTTAAAAAGTGCTCAACAGTTCAGTTCAGTCATTCAGTCATCTCCAACTCTTTGTGACCCCATGGACGATGGCACACCAGGCCTCCCTGTCCATCACCAACTCCCGGAGTTTACCAAACTCATGTCCATTGAGTTGATGATGCCATCCAACCATCTCATCCTCTGTCATCCCCTTCTTCTCCTGCCTTCAATCTTTCCCAGCATCAGGGTCTTTTCAGATGAGTCAGCTCTTCAGAGCAGATGGCTAAAGTATTGGAGTTTCAGCTTCAGCATCAGTCCTTCCAATGAATATTCAGGACTGATCTCCTTTAGGAAGGACTGGTTGGATCTCCTTGCAGTCCAAGGGACTCTCAGGAGTCTTCCCCAACAGCACAGTTCAAAATCACAGTGCTCAACATGTTATCATTAATTGTGAAGTTTCTTAAGGTTGTTTTAAAAGACATTTTTATAGGACTGAAGGATTTTCTTTTAATCCTAGTTTGCTATGCTTTTAAATCATAAATGAGTATGAAATATTGTCAAATATAGGTATCCATCTGTTGAATTCTTTATTTTCCCTTCAGTATGTTACCAAGGGATTACCTTATTTTTCTTATTTGAACTAAACTTTAAGATTTGGAAATAGGCCACACTGGTAATGATATAAAGCTTTATATTGTCAAATTCCATTTGCTCTTTCTTTGTTTAAAATTTCTACTTGTATAAAATCATTCATTTTCTTTTTTTAAATTTAAATTTATTTATTTTAATTGGAGGCTAATTACTTTACAATATTGTGTTGGTTTTGCCATACATCAACATGAATCCGCCACTGGTGTACACGTGTTCTCCATCCTGAACCCCCCTCCCACCTCCCTCCCCGTACCATCCCTCTGGGTCATCCCAGTGCACCAGCCCCAAGCATCCTGTATAATGCATCGAACCTGGACTGATGATTTGTTTCTTATATGATATTATACATGTTTCAATACCATTCTCCCAAATCACCCACCCTTTCCCTCTCCCACAGCATCCAAAAGATTGTTCTATACATCTGTGTCTCTTTTGCTGTCTTGTATACAAGGTTATTGTTACCATCTTTCTAAATTCCATATATATGCATTAGTATAAGGAAATGGCAACCCACTCCAGTATTCTTGCCTGGAGAATCCCATGGACGGAGGAGCTTGGTGGGCTACAGTCCACGGGGTCGCAAAGAGTCAGACACAACTGAGCGACTTCACTTTTACTTTCATACTGTATTGGTGTTTTTCTTTCTGGCTTATTTCACTCTGTATAATAGGGTCCAGTTTCATCCACCTAATTAGAACTGAATCAAATGTATTCTTTTTAATGGCTGAGTAATACTCCATTGTGTATATGTACCACAGCTTTCTTATCCATTCATCTGCTGATGGGCATCTAGCTTGCTTCCATGTCCTGGCTATTATAAACAGTGCTGTGATGAGCACTGGGGTACACGTGTCTCTTTCAATTCTGGTTTCCTCGATGTGTACGCCCAGCAGTAGGATTGCTGGGTCGTACTGGAAATAAAATCATTCATTTTCATACAAGATATCACTCAGTAAAATTACTGTTCCTATTATATTTAGACATCAAAATTACGACAGTCACATAAAATGAGGCAGAAAGTATTACCACTTTTTCTGTTACCTTATATCTTAATAATTTGTGTATGCAATTGTATTAATGCTTTCTTGAATAATATCTAGAATTCGTTTAGAAATTTCTTCTTTACAATTGTTTTATTATAGGGAAATGTGAGCTATTGACTTATTTTCTTTAATGGTTATAGGATTTCTCAGGTTCTCTTTCCTTCTTGACTTAGTTTTTTCTAAATTTCATTTTTGGCATCTGTTAAATATTTTGACATATAGGCTGATGGGCTAAATCTAGAAAGCTTCTTAGCTCATGGTCTAGAAAGAATTTATATATGTTTTTAAGGCTAGATATTTTTTTAAGAGGAAAAAGAGGAAGGCTATGGTGCAGATATTGTGTGTAGCCCTCGAAGTTCAAATATTTATTTTCTGCTTCTTCACACAAACACAAAAGTATGTGGAGCCCGTGTTAGAGGCATTTTTAGGAGGAACAGCACAGAAAGTCCTCTTTTTCTATGGTCATATGGGACTATAAAAAGGTTTGTGTAAGCGAAACCATGCAATATCATTTTAATAGTCAATGAGGAAAATTAAAAGATTTTTTTTCAAATCTTCAAAACCCATCTAATATTTGCTATTAATTTATAGGAAATAAAAAATGTATAAAACATATTATTTAGTATGCTATAATTTGAAAGAAATTATGCTATAATTTAGAAACATTGATAATTAAATAATTTTATTTTCTAAAGAAAGAGTAGCTTGAATAGTGCTTACATTCTTTTCCTCATATACATGAACTTTTTTTTAATGCCTTGACCAGATTCTCATATTCCTTCCTAAGTGTTTTTCTTGTGAAACGTCTTTAATATGTAATGTTATCTGGAGGCTGAATTGTAAAAACACCACAGAATATTTTATCACTGTTCACCTCCTGTCCACCTGACTTATACTGTCATTGACTTTTATGTTCTTTATTTGTTTGGATTTATTCACACATTTTCCATTTTCTTCACTATTTCCCCTTATATATTAGACTTTCAGTGAGAGATCATCTGCCTTTGCTATGAAATAAGTATATTCATTAGTGTATGTGCTAGTGATGGTATCTTCAACTTTATTTTATCTGAGGGTATTTTTGGCTTTGTGTTAAAAAGTTAATTTTTGTGGTTACAGAATTTGAAAGTGATAGCTATATTAAGTAGCATTTCTCTGCTCCCTGGATTATGAATGGATTGCTGTTTCTGAGAAATCAGCTGACCCTCTGCTTCTTCTTTGAAGATAATTCACATGTTTCTATCTGACTTCTTTCAAGCTTTATCTTTAGGGTTCTCTGGTTCACTTAAGAAAAATTAACATGGCTCAAAATATTATTGAGGCTCATCTTGTCATGGTCAGTTTTTTTTTTTTTTAACCTTTAATTACTTAAGCCTTTTCCCCTCTATTCCTCCAGGTTTGCTTACAGTAAGGTAATTTTCTTTCTAATTCTATAGCATGAGCAACTGGTTTTAACTGTTAAGTGTTTGAATGTTGAGTCTACATCTTTAGCCTTGAATTGTGTACCTGTTATACAAGAAGTACAACAAACGTGAAAAACAAGTTTTCTCTTATAAACATATTCACATAGTAAAAGCAGCTTTATGATTTGCTATTCTACTTACAGACATACGTGACCTAAGGTGTTTATTTCCCATTATACATGGTTCTGTCATCTCGCCTTGTCTTTGTTACTTTAAAAGAACTGTTGTTTATATTCTCTCCAGCATTTCAAATTGTTTTTAACATAATTTTTCCAAATAACTTCTCTGCCATATCTGAAAATGAAGGTCTCTTCCTATGAGTTTTATTAGGAATTGCAAATATATATTCCCTAGTATAAACTGTGTTTTACCATTTGAGTGTGTATCTGTAAATAAATTATTCAGTTACTTTCATGGAGTTAAATTATTTATTTCTTTTGTTTTCTAAGTTGTTTCCCTTGTTCTGATATCTTCTTGGAAGAAACTTCTTTCATTCTTTTTTCATTTCTCTCTAAATCATGTTATTCCAAACTCAAGTAATTTAGTGTTTATTTCCTATATAACGACAACATACCATCAAAATCAGGAAATTAACACTGGTGCATTATAGACATTACTTCAGACTCCATTCAAATTTTGCCACTTTTTCCAGTATCATTATTTATGGAAAATCGAGGCAGTTCGCAATCATACATGGTGTTAGTTGTCATGCCTCTTTTGTTTATTTCTGTTTTCTGACATAGTTCTCAATGATTCTTTAATTTCTTGATCCTGACACTTTTGAAGATTACAAGCCACTTATCTTCTGAATGTTCTTCAATTTGCGCATGTCTGATGGTTTCTCATAATTAGATTTGGGTTATGCATCTTTGCTTTTGAACTGTGGTGTTAGAGAAGACTCTTGAGAGTCCCTTGGACTGCAAGGAGATCCAACCAATCCATTCCTGGGATTTCTTTGGAAGGAATGACGCTAAAGCTGAAACTCCAGTACTTTGGTCACCTCATGTGAAGAGTTGACTCATTGGAAAAGACTCTGATGCTGGGAGGGATTGGGGGCAGGAGGAGAAGGGGACAACCGAGGATGAGATGGCTGGATGGCATCACTAACTCGATGGATGTGAATCTGAGTGAACTCCGGGAGTTGGTGATGGACAGGGAGGACTAGCATGCTGCGATTCATAGGGTCGCAGAGTTGGACATGACTGAGCGACTGAACTGAACTGAACTATGCATCTTTAATGGGAAATCACACAAGTGATTCTGTTCTCATTGCCTCTTATCAGGGGGTGCAAGGTTTCAAATTCTGCTATTCTTGGTGATCACTATGATTATTGGATTAAAATGGCATCTTCACTATAAAATTATTCTCATAAATTATTTCCTTTTTGTTTAAATTTGCTTTTTAAAGCTTTTCTTTTTTTTTTTTTTAATATTTTGACAAGTTTATTTTTTAAAGCTTTTCTAAGAGCATAAGTTCACAAAAAGATGGAGAGGAAGGTGCAGATATTTTACATATATCCCTTGCCTTGACTTGTGCATACCCTTGCAGTTATCAAGATCCCCCACCAGAGTGGTGCATTTGTTATGACTGATGAACTTACAGTGACACATCATAATCATTCCAAGTCCATAGTTTACTTTGTAGTTGACTTTCCATGTTGTACATGCTATGAGTCTGGGCAACATATGATGACACATATCATTGTGATGAAATCATAGGGACAATACTCTCCTTATTCATCCCTCCCAATCCCCTAAATATGACAACCAGTAACCTTTTACTCTCTCCAGTTTTGTCTTTTCCAGAATGTTACATAGTTGCAGTCACACAGTATTCAACCTTTTCAAATTGGCTTACTTCATTTAGTAATATGAATTTAAGGGTCTTCCTTGTGTTTTCATGGTTTCATAGCTCTTTTTGTGTGTGTGTGCTGAATGATATTTGTCTGGATGTGTCATAGTTTTATCCATTCACCTACTGAGGGGTATCTTGGTTGCTTCTGAGATTTGACATTTATAGAGAGAACTGCCTCTAGGTATTTTTTGAACATAAGTTTTCCATGTCTAGTTGTTTTGTGAACATCCGTGTGTACATGTTTTGTGAAGTTTTCAACTCCTTCCTTGAAATACTGTGTTGGATCAAATGGTTAAAGTTTGCTTAATTTTGTAGGAAATCAGCAAAGTATCTTCCAAATTGGCTGTACTATTTTGCTTTCCCACTAGCAAAATATGAGGTTTCCTGTTGTTCCAGATCCTCACCAAAATTGGATATTGTCAGTGTTCTAGATTTTGGCCAGTCTAATAGATAGTGGTATCTCATTGTCATTTAGATTTGCATTTTCCAGATAACATATGATATGGGAAATCATTTCATATATTTATTTCCTATCCTTGTATCTTCTTAAGATTTTTGACCTATTTTATGCTTGAGTTCTTTACTTTTACTGTTGATGTTTAAATGTTCTTCATGTGTTCTGGTCCTTTATCAAAAACAGCATTTTCTCAAATATTTCCATCTGGTCTGTGGCCTGGGTTCTCATTCAGTTGCCATTCTCTTTCACAGAACAGACATTTTTAATTTTGATGGAGTCCAGCTTGTCATTTATTTATTTCATGGATGTGCCTTTGGTATTATATCCAAAATATATCACCGTATCTGAGGTCATTGAGGTTTTCTCGCAAATTATTTTCTAGGAGATGTATGGTTTTGAAATTAGATCTGTGGTCCAATTTGAGTTTGGTTTTGTGTTGGATATATGCCTGTGTCCAGATTAATTTTTGCATGTAGATGTCTGGTTATTCTAACACCAATTTGCTGTAAAGACTATCTTTATTGTATTGCCTTTGCTCCATATCACTGACCAGTTAAATACATATGTAAGTCTATTTGTGGGCTCTCTATTCTGCTCCACTGATCTATTTGTCTCTTCTTGCACAAATACTTCCCTCTCTTGATTAGTATAGTTTTATAATAAGTCTTAAAGTTGGATAGTGTCTGTCCTTCAATCTCATTCTTTCCCTTAAGTTTTGTTTTGGCCCCAAGGCTTTTGCCCCTCTATATAAACATTGTCATTCTCCATAAAATAACTTGCTGAGATTTTAATTGAGATTGCCTTGAATCTCTAGATCAAGTTGGGAAGAACTGATATCTTGATGATATTGACTCTATCCATGAACATACAATTTCTCCTCATTTCTTTAGTTCTTATTTGATTTCAGTCTTCAGCATGTTTTTAGTGTTTATTCTGTGGATTTTGTACATCCTTTTGAGATTTATATATAGGTTTTTAATTTTGGTAATGATACTGGGGCTTCCCTGGAGTCTCAGTCAGAGGTAAAGAATCTGCCTGCCAATGCAGGAGATGTGAGCTTGATCCCTGCATCAAGAAGGAAGTGGCAATCCACTCCAGTATTTTTGCCTGGGAAATCTCTTGGACAGAGGAACCTGGTAGGCTACAGTCCCTGGAGTCCCAAAAAGTCAGACACAACTTAACAACTCAGCAACAACAACGAATGTGATGATATCAGTGTCCTTACTTTCAGATTTTACTTACACATTGCTGGTGTATAGGAAAATTATACTTTTGTATGCTAACCTTGTATCCTGCAACCTTGCTATAATCACTTATAAGTTTCAACAACATTTTGTTAATTCTTTCAGATTTTCTATATAGTTGGTTTTGTCATCTATGAATAATGCTATTTTTTCCCCTCAATATGTACACCTTGTATTGCTTTCTCTTGTCTTATTGCACTAGCTAAAACTTCTAGTATCATGTCGAAAGGAGTGGTGAGAGGAGTCATCATCTCACTGTACCTGATCCTAGTAAGAAAGCTTCAAGTTTTCTACCTTTAAGTATGATGTAAACTGTAGGCTTTTGTAGATAATCTTTATTAGGTTGAAGTTCACCTCTACCCTTTATGTACTTAAAGTTGTTAACATGAATGAGTGTTGTATTTTGTCAAAAGATTTTGTGCATATATTGATATGATCATATGATTTTTGTTTTTCAGCTTATTTTTGCTAAATCTTTTTTGCTTTTTCTAACTCAGTTTGCTTTCTTTCCAGATATAGTCTTCTCTTTTATCTTCTATGTTTACAGCAAGTTCTACTGTCTATTTTGTTTCCTTTATTATTGTCCCATTTTGCTCTCTTCATTCTTTTTGCATGAATTCTGTTTATATTTTAATCCCTTTCTCTGTTGTTAAATTATATAATATCAACTTTTATGTCAATATTTGGACTCTCATTTCATGAAACTCATTTTCTGTTACTTTTTCAAAAATAATTAATTGCTGCTATCCAGAATGTTGTGCTCATCATTCTTATGTGGTTTAAAATAATTTATTATGTAAATCATTATCTGTATGATATTTTGGAATTTCACATAAATTGCTTTATACTTTTAATTGTTTTCATAAAACAAAATACATGCTTGTTGCATCATAATATCCTGATAACCACTTTTTGTATTTGTCCATTGATCCTATTTTTTGCTCTTTTTTTCTTATTCTAGTATAATTATTCAGGTTTAAAGCTGGTCTATTTCTACTAATCAATTATTATAATGTTTGTCCTAGTCCAGTTATTTACAGGCAATATGTGAAGCAGAGACAAGAGTGCAAGTCAGTAATTCTGTGTACATGTGAGTATGATGTGAACAAAATGTGAGTGTGGTGTGAATAAGAGACAAGGCTTTCATTTGTTTAATTTTACTTCATTGCAGCCAGCTCAAATTAGTGGCTCTCAGACTTTTCAAAATATAATTTCTTTCCCTTCATCAGTCTCATGCTAGCATAGTTTCCTCTAAATTATGACTTTCTTGTTTGATTCATTTTACCTGCCATTCATGTGTCAAAACTAATCCTCTTTACTCCTGTCATTAGTCCATATAGCCATTCCCTTTTAGCTAAATAAGAGGGTCTTGATTTTTTTTTTTGTCATGTAATGTCAAATATTTTGTCAACTTGAATTCTGCCAAAATTTTCTTAGATCCTCAGCTCCAAGTATTCTTTCTTAGTGTCTTTTCCTCCTGTCAGTTAAAAATTCACCACATATGGGTAACTTTAGGGCATTCTTTGGTTTCTTTAAACATGAGGCTGGCATTTTTCCTTCTTGATCTCCTAAATTTCTTTACTTGTTTTATTTTATTATTATTATTTTTCTTTTATAATACTGTATTGGAGGGAAATCCTCTCTACGTATTGTTCTTTTTAAACTAGGAGTTGTAAGGCAAGTTTCAAAAGCTTCATTCTGGATGTCCAGGGGGTGGTGGACTTTATTCTTCTAACTCCATTTCTTGGGTTTCTCAGGTGATTTTAAGCCTTTAATTAATTTTAACTTCTAGCTCAGCCAGAGTACTAGGAATATATAATTTCTCCACCCCATTCTGGACAATTTTTTGTTTTTTTATTTTGCTTTTCCTAAAGACTGGTTTGGTAAAAATATCATGGAGTTTTGAATCAGAAAAGCTTTACATGAAGTCCATCCTTGTCTGCCTGGATTTATAATTTGTATTTATGTTTTTCACTTTTAAACTAAACATAGAAGTAGTAGTATGCCGGAGCTAATTCATGCCTACTAGATCCCATGACTGCTAATGTCTTGGTGGTAGTTTTAAACTGAGCATGGTATGGTATTTACAGCATGGAAATTGGCAAACTGTAACAATCAGGCCTCCTTCCTCCAGAGAGTTAATTGCTAAAGATTACCACTCAGCGGCAACGTTCTTTTCATGAACATAGTATTGAATATATTAATTTATGAAATATATTAAGCGTTTTCTGGCATGATGTAAATACTCAATAAACATTAGTCATTTCTTGCTTGCTTGCTTTCCTATTTCTGTACTCTAACCAGTGTCTTAACTTCAGTTCTTATGGATCTCATGGAACTTCCTCTTAAGTTTTTCATTGTTCTTATACTGACTTTGACTCAAAGCTGAATAATAGTGCTTGCCTGGCCTCTGACTTAATTCATTCTCCTTTCATATCATTGTTCACTCTTTCCTTTCTCTGAAGTATTTTCTTAATGCTGACCCCTGTGGCTTTTAGCATTAATCAATTTTTTTTTAGTTTAATTAAAGCTGTTTCTGTTACTTCTCACATCTTTTTGTCCAACTTCTTAAAATCTTTCCCTTCATCAAGTTTTGTCAAGGTTCATCATGAATCTCACTATAAAATGTAGTGAAGCATATAGCTTATTAATATATTTACCCTATATATGCAACCCACAACTGACCACTAAAATGCTAATTATGATGAATGCCACAATAAAGTGAAAGAAGACTGAAAAGTGATTCTCCTCTCAGACTCTTAAACTGGGTCTTTTCTGACGCAAAATTCCTCTTCCAGTAATTTGAAACCTCTAAGAGATGGAATGAGCTAATGGACACTGCTTCTTTTCTTTTTCTCAGAACACATTTTGAAAAAGGCTAGATCAGGAACAGATCTTTATTAAAATAGGTAATAAGCTAGGATTTCAAAATCAGCAGCTATGAATAAATTCTTCATCTCACACTACCATGAGTCTGGCCAGATCATAACTTCCTTTGGCAAAATCAATATTATTTCAAACCTTTCAAAAGAGTAGTATTTTTCCTTATTGGAAAAACTTAAATGGTTCCAAAACAAATTAGATGAAAAACGTATCCCAATCAGACATTTTCTAGATATTCTCTAGAGGTAGTCTATAAATTCTGGGTATGATTAGATCAAAATGCAGAGAACAGTTTACTGTGTCAATTTTAGCAGTAATCAGATAACAATCAACAATAGTATATATTTTACATGTTGCATGAGATAACCTTTCAAAACATGTGTGAGGAGTTTCTTAGGTATCAACACTTGTGGAAGAGAGATGTGAGAATGAGGAGAATGAAGAGAATTAGTAAGTGATGCAGGCCCTATGACCCTAATCCACATCTTGGGATATCTTGAGTTTAAATATCCTATCAGCTGTAGGATTGAAACGGCTAGGCCCTTTCACCTCTGTCTCCATCAGATTAGGGATGTGAACTTCCTTCACAAACATAAGTTTGGGTGAGATAGCTCTCTGAAGTTGAGACAGTTCTTAAAGGTGATTTCATACAGTTGGAGCAACATTCCCTTCTTCCAGGCAGAACTGGGGCTTGATGACTCTACACAAACCCCACATAAATATTTTTAGCCTTATTGTTTTCAGTGAAAACAAAATTGAATACAAAGACTTCTGTCACTGTTAAAAACATAGGCAAAAATTTCTGCAGATTAATAGCTCTAAGAAAATAATGGATTCACAGTGCAACAGAAATTTGGATCTTTTTCAGGCAAAAATATATTTCAAAGAAAGCAGACATCTGCCCACATAAACATACACAAATGACAATTGCCTCGCAATAAAGAATAACAATTTGGGGGGGGGGAAGGTAGGCATTTGAAATATGTTTAGTAAGTCTACTAAAATTTTGTAACAATAAGTAATTGAAATTAGGAAAAGGATGGAGTCATTTGAAATAATATAAATGTGCGCAAATTATTTTAGAAATTACTCTGCTGGTTCTGAGGCAAAGCTGTGTTTCTGACAATAAAAGTTAATTTCAAAATATCTCAATAAAACTTTAGAAGCATACATTTATTACATTTCTTTTCACATAAGTATAAGCAGTATTACATATCAGCTATATTAAAATTAGTACACTAATAAAAAGTTTCTAAATTTATTTTATTATTGTGGTAAAATATACATAACATAAAAATTACCATCTAAATATTTTTAAGTATACAAAACAGTGGCCCTAGAAACATTCATAGTTTTGAACAACCATCATTAGTACCCATCCAGAGAATTTCCATCAACCCGGACTAAAACTCTGTATCTATGAAACAATAATTTTCCTTTACCCTCTACCTGAGCCACTAGTAACCACTATTCTATTTTCTCCCCGTGAATTTGCCTGTTCCAGGAAACTCATATGAGTCACACAATATTTGTCCTTTGGTGTTTGGCTTATTTCACTTAACATAATGTTTTAAGGTTCATCATATTGTAACATGTTTTGGGAAGCCATTCCTTCATAAGGTTGAATAATATCCTGTTGTATGTACAAACCATATTTTATTTATCCATTCCTCTGTCAATGAACATTTGGGTTGTTACCGCTTTTGACTATTGTGAATAATTATTTTATAGAAATAAATATTTGAGACTCAGCTGTCAGTACTGCTGTATATATACCCAGATGTGGACTTTCTAGATCATGTGATGAATCTGTATTTAATTTTTTGAGGAAGCAACATATTGTTTCCCCAGGGACTGTGTCATTTATACTCCCAGCAACAATGGAGAGTGGTTCAAATCTCTCCACATTGTGCCAACAGTTGTTGTGTTCTTTCCTGTTTTGTTGATAATAAGCATCCTAATGAGATCTCAGATGTTTTGATTTGAATTCCACTAAGGACTCCCAGGTGTTTGTTGTTGTTTAGTTGGTAAGTCCTGTCTGACTCTGCAACCCCACGGACCTTAGCCCACTAGGCTCTTCTGTTCATAGGATTTCCCAGGTAAGAATACCAGAGTGGGTTACCATTTCCTTCTCCAGGAAATCTTCCTGACCCAGAGATCAAACCCACATCTCCTACACTGCAGGCGGATTCTTTACCACTGAATTCCCAGGTGGTGCACTGGTAAAGAATCTACCTGCCAGTGCAAGAGACAGAGAGATATGACTTGATCCCGGGGTCAGGAAGATACCCTGAAGTAGGAAATGGCTACCCACTCCAGTATTCTTGCCTAGAAAATTTCATGGACAGAGGGCCCTGGCAGTCTACACAGAGTTTAGTTTGGGTTGCACAGAGTCAAACACGACTGAGCACAACACAACACAGCACAAGGATTTAGCGATGTTAAACATTATCTCATGAACTTATTGGCTCTTTGTATATATTCTTTGGAGAAATGTCTATTCAGTTTATTTCCCCCATTTTTAACTGGAATGATTAAAATGGTTTCATTTTGAATTATTTTTATTTTCAATTAATAATATATTCTCTATGCTCAAATATTAATATTTTTACCTTTGATTTATATTCTATATTCTTTATTTTTATAATATACTTACTTTTTAAAAAGGTTTTTGAAATTGCTTATGCTAAACACAAGGGACTTCCCTTGTAGCTCAGTTTGTAAAGAGCCTGCTGCACTTCAGAACACCTGGGATCGATGCCTGGGTCAGGAAGATCTCATGGGGAAGGAAATGGCAACCCACTCAGGTATTCTGGCCTGGAGAATCCCATGGACAGAGGAACCTGGCAGGCTACAGTCCATGGGATCACAAGAGTCAGACAAGATTTAGCGACTAAACCACCACCATGCTAAACACAAAATTAAAAAATACACAGTTAAGACAAACAACCTTGTAGGTATTTTTAGGGAGAGTAGATCACAAGAACTATGTTGAAATCCATTTTCTACAACTAATTCCCTGTATGATTATGGGAAAATAATTCAATTCCCTGGGTTTCTGGTTTTATTATCCCTAAAAATGCATTATTTGGCTTAGAACAAATTTCAGATACCATTGCATTCTATAATTCTATATTAACATAACTGATAAAAAGCAAAGGAAGAAACATATATACATAATTACATTATTAATTATAGGAATGGGGAGATAATATTTGCTGGCATATTAGACTTTATCAATAAATCTTAAGAAAAGCATTTTTTAATTTTAAAGTGTTATTTACTTACCTATAGCAAAACACATTGACCTTAAATATGATTTGATGAATTTTGACAAATGCATCTACCTCTGCAATCATATGAAGATGTAAAATATCCATCACCCTGGAAAAGCCCTGTTACTTCTTAGTCAACCTCCTACCCACAACAGGCAACCATTGTTCTAACTTCTTTCACCGGAAAATTGATATTTCCTCATTTAGAATTTTATGTAAGTGAATTTATAAAGCAAATATTCTTTTGGATGTGATTTTTCTCAGCATAATATTTTTTGAGTTTCTGCATGCTAATCGGTGGTCTGTTCTTTGTTACTGCTGAGTGGTGTTCATTGTACTAGTATGGCACATCTTGTTTATCCAGTCACTTTCTAATCAGTGTTTGGGTCATTTTGTGTATACATGTTTGAGTGTGTGTGTGTGTGTGTGTGTGTTTGGCAAATGCATAGAAGTGAAGTTTCTGGCCATGGATTAGGTATATGGTTAACTTAGTGAAAAAAATTCTAATTTTCTGAACTGATAGTATATACTATTTTAAACCCTTAGCACTAAGAGAGGAAAAGGCAATGGCACCCCACTCCAGTACTGTTGCCTGGAAAATCCCATGGACAGAGGAGCCTGGTGGGCTGCAGTCCATGGGGTCGCTAAGAGCCGGACACAACTGAGCAACTTCACTTTGACTTTTCACTTTCATGCATTGGAGAAGGAAATGGCAACCCACTACAGTGTTCTTGCCTGGAGGATCCCAGGGATGGGGGAGCCTGTTGGGCTGCCATATGTGGGGTCGCACAGAGTTGAACACGACTGAAGCGACTTAGCAGCAGCAGCAGCAGCAGCACCAAGAGAGGTTCTATTGTTTAATGTTCTGGATGACATTCGTGTTGGCAATGTCATTGCCAATTGAGCCATTCTGTAGAGTGTGCAGTGAAATTGCAATATGGGCCTTTATTTCCATTTCTCTCATTTCCCTCAGGACAAAGAATGTTGAGCATCTTTACTGGGGCTGCACAAAATGGTTAATGATTATATAACATACATATAATCCCTTTATGCAGTTCTTTTCTACTTTTGCCCACTATTTTATTTGGTTGTTGAGATTTTATAATTGAGCCTTGAGTTGTTTATATTTGTATGTAAGTTTTTTGTCAGATATATAGTTATTTAAAATAATTTTCTGCCAGTTTCTGGTTGGCTCATTCATTTTCTTTATGTTAAGTTTTTAATTTTAATGAAGTCCATTTTATCTTTTTGTTTTTCTCTTTTTATGGTTAGTGCTTTCTGAGTCTAACAAAATACTGATTACCTTAAGGTCATAAGATTATTCTTCCCCCATATTTTCTTCTGGTAAATGTATGGTTTTATATTTTCCATCCCAATCATTTATACATTTTTGTGTATATCATAACACACGAAATGTAGTTTTTTATTGTTTTTCTTTTCCATATGGAGATCTATGTAATGAACCAGTTGTTCTAGCATAATTTATGAAAATACTTTAATGTTTGAAATGTCATCAGTTCAATCAGTTCAGTTCAGTCACTCAGTCATGTCCGACTCTTTGCTACCCCATAATCACAGCACACCAGGCCTCCCTGTCCATCACCAGCTCCCAGAATTCACTTAAACTCACATCCATCGAGTCAGTGATGTCATCCAGCCATCTCATCCTCTGTTGTCCCCTTCTCCTCCTGCCCCCAATCCCTCCCAGCATCAGAGTCTTTTCCAATGAGTCAACTCTTCACATGAGGTGGCCAAAGTACTGGAGTTTCAGATTTAGCATCATTCCTTCCAAAGAACACTCAGGACTGATCTCCTTTAGAATGGACTGGTTGGCTCTATATATCCTTGTCATATGCCTTAGTTAAAACTCAGCTGACCATATTTAGTAGCCTGTTTATGAATGGTTGACTCTGTTCCATTGATCTATTTGTATATTATTTATGTTATCTAGCTTATTGTGCCTTTAAGGTAAGTTTGAAGTCAAGTGCACCAACTTTGAGATGTGTAAGAGAATTCACTTGTTGATAAGTTAACAACTTAACACTCAAATAGCTAAGAGAAAAATAATTTTTTTCTACTGTAGTTCCAACTTTCTATATTTCTGTGTTTAAAATGTTTTAACAAGTGTATTTCTTTTGCAGTTAGTATACCTGTGACTGTATTTTTATTTATGATTTGTGATGGTTAAGATCTTCAGTATGATATTAAATGGAGATGATGAGAATGGAAAATTTCCTGTTTTGATCTTACAGTTAATCAGTATGCATTTTTATATCTTATGTGATATTAACCACGAGAATTTTATAGAATAAGTAGAAAATGTTTTGAAGCTACTTATAATGAAAGAATAAAGTAAAAACACACAGTTAAGGATAATAGTTTTATAGCTATTTTTCTGGAGAGTGTATTATGAGACATGTTGTACCCATGCTCTTCCATAATTATTATAATTATGGGAAAATCGTTTAATCCATTGAGTTTCTGGTTGCATCTTGACTAAAAGCAAAATAAGTAGGTGAGGTTAAATTTGAGACATGCTTGCATTTTGTAATTCTATATTAACATGCTAATAAAATAAGAAAACCTACATTCATAAGAAGAAAAGATAATAGCTCCACTTATTTTGCCTTTCTCTATAAATCTTTCCCAGAGAAGGCAATGGCACCCCACTCCAGTACTCTTGCTTGGAAAATCCCATGGACGGAGGAGCCTGGAAGGCTGCAGTCCATGGAGTCACTGAGGGTTGGACACGACTGAGCAACTTCACTTCACTTTTCACTTCCATGCACTGGAGAAGGAAATGGCAACCCACTCCAATGTTCTTGCCTGGAGAATCCCAGGGACGGGGGAGCCTGGTGGGCTTCTGTCTATGGGGTTCCACAGAGTCGGACATGACTGAAGCGACTTAGCAGCAGCATAAATCTTTCCAATAAAATTATTTCCAAATTATTGAGGTGTAATTTTCATATTCCATGTTTCCTAATAAAAATAAATATGTATTTTAAAAATATGTGTTATTTTAAAATATACTATATTAAAATAATGAATTAAAACATATGAATGATATTTTGCTAAACTAATTACATTTATTTTTTAATATATTTTTGTTTTTAATACACAATGTATTTTAACAATTTATAATATTATAAGTTTAATATATAATATATAATCATAGTTGAATTTAACTGTTTAACAGTTGCACACTATTTCACTGTATGCATCTACCAAAATGTAAACAAAAATGACAAACAATCAGCTCTGCTCAGAAGGATTTATATTCAGTTGGTCAACATTGAGTCAGATGAGCTTTATGTTTGCACTTTTTTTGGTTTTGTTTTTTAAATTCCTATGCAACATTTTGTGCATGGAAATAGAAATGAGCCTGGCCTTCCCTAAAGTTCTGAATCTCTGTTTTTAATTAATTATTGTGGGCATTGTTTCATGCCTTTAAAATGTTATGATTTGTTGCTTCAAGCTTAAGCTTCTTCAGGATTTGTTAGGGATGAATTGATCTTAATGTCATTTTATGCTGTGGTATTAATTTGCTTTAATTTCCCATCATACTTTGGCCACCTAATATAAACAGCTGACTCATTTCCTAATGCTAGGAAAGACTGAGGGCAAGAGAAGGGGGTGGCAGAGGATGAGATGATTAGATAACATTACTGACTCAGTGGACATGAGTTTGATCAAACTCTGGGAGATGATGAAGGACATTGAAGCCTGGCTTACTTCAGTTCGTAGGGTCGCAGAGTCAGGCATATCTTAGAGACTGAACAACAACCTAGCAAGGATATCTTGGTTGCTTCAACTACAGTTGAAGGTTCCATGAACTTCCACGTGCAGGTATTGTGTGGACATAATTTTTCAGCTCCTTTGGGTAAGTACCAAGGGGCATGATTACTGGATCGCATGGTGAAAGTAGTATGTGTAGTATTGTCAGAAACCTTCAACTGTCTTTAAAATGGCCGCACTATTTTGTAATCCCACCAGCAAAGAGGAGGAGTTGCTCTACATCTTTACCAGCAAGTTTGTTGTTAGTGTTCCAGATTTGGGGCATTCAAATAGATGTGTAGTGGTATCTCAAAGTTATTTTAATTTGCATCCCCTGATAACATATGAAGTAGGGGATCTTTTCATGTGCTTATTTGTTGTTTGCTTCCTTACTGTTGATTTTAAGATATCTTTTATCAGATATGTCTTTGCAAATTTTTCCTTCCAGTCTGCATTCTGGCATCTAATTCCCTTGACATTGTCTTTTGCAGAGCAGAAGTGTTCGATTTTAATGAAGTCCAGCTTATTAATGTACTCTTTCATGGATCATTCTTTAGATATTGTACCTTAATGTTATTAACTAACATACCCAAGCTTCTTTACAGTTTCTCCAATACTATATTCTAAATGTTTTGTGTTTACGCTTAGATCTATGATCCATCAAATCAAATGCAGATTTATATAAAATACATATTTCTGAAGTGACTATAGTCATTTCAGAAATTTATCTTAATCCTCCTGATATTTTATTTTTTACTTTAAAATGACATGAATTTTCTGTTCTATTCATATTTTACTGTTTGTATAAATACAATGTGTGCTGTGTGTGTGTGCTGAGTCCCTTCAGTCATATGTAACTCTTTGCAAACCTGTGGACTGTAGTCTGCCAGGCTCCTCTGTCCATGGGGTTCTCCAGGCAAGAATACTGGAATAGGTTGCCATGCCTTCCTCCAGGGAATCTTCCCAACCCAGGGATTGAACCCAAGTCTCTTACGTCTCCTGCATTGGTAGGTGGGTTCTTTACCTCTTGCACCACCTGGGAAGCCCATAAACATAATATTAGCACTATAGTTACAAAAATGAAATATATGTAATATGTTTAAGCATTAAATAATAAAAATAGTACTAATTTCTGTTTATTATAGCTTCTTGACCTTTTAGCTAAGATTATGTATAATATCTGTTCTTATGAGTTTAATACCATTTATTGAGGACATAATGTATGCCAGTTATTGCTAGGCAACTTACATACTATAATTTATAAACAATTGCAATACAAAAGATTGCTGTTCTTACTTTATCAAGAGGAAACTGAAGCTTTGAGAGGTGAGTTATATCTAGTTACTAATAAATTTCCCAGCTAGGATTCAAATCTGGTACTATCTTATTCTTTACCATCTGAGCCACCCTGGGAAGCCCATCTTATCAAGAAACTTGGATTAATTCACTCTAGTGCGATAACAAATCAGTAAATAGATGTAAAACATCAGAAAGAAAACACAACTTCATTGTATTTTATTTTTGCGGGTAGATTTCTTATTGAATACATAAATCTGTCAGCAATAAATTTCAACCTGAAATTGCTTTACTCTTAAAATAGTGATAACCATTTATAGAAGAAAGAACCCTGGAGTGTCTACTTCAGGGCACATTACTGGCCAAGATTCCTTGAAAATATGACCTAATCTCCCAGAGTCTCAGTTACTCTATTTTTAAAGGAAATAATAACATCTATTTATGTGAGCTGTAATTTTGGAAATCAAAATTGGGAGATGAATATGCAAATTCTTTTAAATCTGTCAAGCTCCTTTCAAATGCATAGTATTATTGCAATTTAGGACACACATTAATGAAAAAGCGCATCAACTTCTAATGAAAGCATATTTAATTCAGTGCAGTTTTAATTACAAAATGAAAAGAGGAAGCGAAAGGAAACACCCAGAAATGGAAGCGGCAGCATAAGTAGTAATTACATGTTGACCATGTGCTGTGTTGCTTGTTGGGTATTCTTCCCAACATACTTTCCTACTGGCCTGTTTAATATGCTGGAAACATGGAAACCAGGAGAAATGTGAAGAGTATTGAAACACAGATACATAATTGGAAATATTTCCAAATGAAGTATCATCTTGTTTTTAATTTAATCAACAGAAAGTAAAGAAAATCTTATCTTTAGTTAAGCAGCTGGAATCTTAGATTACTGAAGTAAAATCATACACAAATGTTACATTAAAGGCAAGACAGAAATAGTTAGACGGTCATAAATTTGGAGATAAAGCAATGAAAACTGGTAAGCCCTTTAACAGCAACCAAATGAAATTAACAGAATAGTAAAAAGTCATACTTTACCACATGAGTTTAAACATATGTTAAAATACTTTAAAAGCATGAAATAAATGTGTGACTGTAAATTTAATTTGTTCCCTGGCCAAAAGCAGTATAGCAAGTGAAATCTGGCCTATAAAATGAACTGTGGTGGCTTTTTTTTTTTTTTCCATTTTTAAACAGTTCCAAATGGAAATTTTGATTCTCCATTTTTTGAACAGCAATTTAAAACAAGACTGTAATAGTTATTTCTTAGGAAATTCAGACCTTGTTCTCAAAGCCTCACTTTGCAACCAGTTTTTGGTTTGTTTCTTAAATTTACTGTTTTGTTTTCAGATGCATCCATATTTTGTAATATTGTACCCAAAGTTTTAAGAACACACTCTCTTTCCTGCCCCGATATGTTTTTAGTCAACCAGAAACCTTTAGAGTTTTCTTTTCCAATAAACACATTTTTTAAAGTAAAGTACTCAGGTATGAATCAACTCAGTACTGAAATGTTTGAAGGAAGTGTTGTTTGTTGATTAAATATTGATCTGAGGTCAATCTATACATGTTGTAGCTCTATTTTTTTTTTAGGGATAATTCATTAAGATACTTTAAGTGCCCAGATATATATTTGTGTACACAGATTAATAGCTAAGAAATGTCACAATCAAATAATTAATTTCAACAGCTGTCTATTACTAAAATTGGATGCAGTATACACCTTGGTTAAGTAGGTTTATAGGATGAATTGCCTGGAGAGTCAAATGACCTCAGCTTTCTTTCTTTGCCTGTTTATTTCTACTAAACAAAAGAAAAATAGTTCCATTAATACCTAACAGCATATTTATTTGTGTGCACTAGTAAAATAAAATAAGGAATCAAATGTATGTTTTTATGAGAACCGTCCTGCTAATAAAGACCAGTTAAAACAAATGTTTCATACTAGGTAAACCCTCCCAACTACACACCTTAAGCAAAATGTTTGCTTTTAAAGGATAAGATTTAAAAAAACACCAATAAATAAATAAAAGTGCTAGGATGCTGAATGAGGTAGAACTAAGCTCATGAGAAAATACACTGTATCTTATAACACATTAAATGCAAAATATTTTGATAACTAATATATGTTATCTTTCATATTGACAGATCCCCACAGGGTAAAAATGAAGTCTTCTCTATCATTGAACACCTGAATTCTAACATTGCACACATGAGTTTACTGAACCAAACTGATATAAATTTTAATAATTGGGATATCACTTCTTATAATATTTCTTTGATTTCTTTTCTTTTCTGCTCCTTTTTCTATTCTACTTTTTATGCTGACATCTTTATTTATTGACTCTGATTTGTTTTCATTGTTCAATCTCAGAAGCATACCCAGTGAAGGGTCATGGATTTTAATATCTCTTAAAATATACACTATTCCTTTGGAGGATTAAATAGTGTTGTCCATATAATGTGTGGTCATCTAAAATAAAAATATATTTTTCTAAATTAGTCCTTTAGACTAACTGTGATTTTTAAATTTTTCATCCCAATAGATTTTATTACTTTACTTAAATTCATATAATTATTTTGTAATAGTGAGCTTACTTGCTACATATAAATAATAATTTAGAAGATTATTTGAAATTATGAACATTTTGGAAAATTCAGAATTCCAACCATAGCTTATAACAGTGAAGTTTCAAACAAAATTAGTGATGTAAATTGTACATTATTTTTCTATAAAAAATATCCTGAAATGATAAAATATTTTAACATTGTATTAAACAGTTTCAGTTACAAAAAAATTTGTCCAGGAATATAGGTAATTCTTAACCTTATTTACTGAAAGTCTTACAGATTTTTAACATTTAAATAATCTGGTAGCTGAGTGCTTAAGCAGTGCTTCTGCCAAGCAGAAGACTCAAGTTCAGTCCCTGGGTCAGGAAGATCCCCTGGAGAAGGAAATGGCAGCCCACTCCAGCATTCTTGCTTGGGAAATTCCGTGGATAGAGGCACTTGGTGGTCTGTAACCAATATGGTCTCAAAGAGTCAATAGACTTTCCTTTTTTTTTTTTTTTTTCTTTTCAATCTTTGGTTACACTGTACATTTTTTTACTTTCAGTTTAAAAATTATAATTTGTCTTGTTTTTCCTTTTACTAGCTTATTTGGCTTGGTTTCCCTGTGGCTCAGCTGATAAAGAATCTGCCAGCAATGCGAGAGACCTGGGTTCGATTCCTGGGTTGGGAAGATCCCCTGGAGAAGGGAAAGGCTACCCACTCCAGTATTCTGGCCTGGAAAATTGCATGGACTGTATAGTCCATGGGGTTGCAAAGTGTCTTGCAGGACTGAGTGACTTTCACTTTCCTTTCCCATGCTTAGTTTGCTGAATACCACATACAAGTCTAATAGGCACAAAAGTATTTTATTTGCATACTTTCCCTCTTGTTTTTAAAAAAAGAGTCTTGAATTCTAGGGCTGGTTAAGTTTTAGCAAAATATAAAATTTATGTAATGATTTATCATAGGAATTAAAAACAAGTTAAATTCCAGCTTGAGAAAATCGCTAATCATCATTAGTTGCATCTTCAATCCATTCCATTCATCTTATTTGGTTTAGTGACTGTAAAAAATTTTAAGTAATTGTTCAATTCATTTGGGAAGGTTTAGTTGGGACGTCATCCAGTTGCTGCAGAAGCTGAAGTAGTTATTTTTTCTTACAGACAACTTCAGGTCTTTTTTTTTAACTGACTAGAAATAAGCTATGTCAATTTATCTCATTACCTTTTCCCTTGACTAATGACTATAGGATGCAAATAAGTTAGCTAAATAATGAAATTAAACTATGGAATTTTAATGATGCATTGCTTTTATTTTAAGGTGAAAAGGATCACAAATGAAATTGAACACAAAATTACATGGATATTTATTGACGCCTTTATTCAAGCAGCATTCGGTTCTATTTTACTAATAACAGAATGGCTATAAATTGAAAACAGTGCAGTGGAAATAGGAATGATAATTTAATATATAAAAATAAGAGAACAAATAGTGAGCCTTTTGTAAGTGGCAATAAAATCAAATTACAAGTAATGCCAAAAAAGCAAAAAATTTCAACTTAAACTTTTTTTTAGAATATTAGTGGTAAATAGAAAGCATATCTAAATTGAAATATAGAAAATGAAATATTAAATGCAAAATAAAAAAGGAATGCTCCTGCTACATGCATGCTCTGTCGTGGCTGACTCTTTGCAACTCCACGGGACTCTACCCCTCCAGGCTCCTTTTTCCATGAGGAATAGCTTTTAATAACTCCATTTTCATCTGTGTTCAAAGCTGTACTATACAGTACTAACTAACACCCAAAGGCCATCCACTCTGTCACCACATCACCACCACAACTGCGCATTAACATTTTCACAGGATTCAGGCAAAGGAAATGATTTAGGCAAACTTGAAAAGAAGAATACCTTCAAATACAGCTTATAGTTATGATTTTAAAATTAAAAATATGAAAATATATTGAGATTAAAAATTTATCACCTTGGTTTTAAATAATTTCAGATATGTGAGAGCATATATAAAAATATGTTTGTGATTAACTCTAGAAAACAAGTGAATGTGCAATAATTATGAATGTGTAGTAATAAAAATAATATCCAATTAATAATAGATGGTCACATGTGCTTTCATGTGTTGATCTCTTATAGACCAATGAGCTTCTCTGTAATAAAGATGCATTAAATATTCTATTAAATTGTATTAATATTTTAAATCTATTCCTTATAATTTTTATTCATTAAATTTTAAGAAATCTTTCAAGTAATTATTATTTAATAGATAGTTCATCAAAAATTTTGTTAACCATTAGTGTTAAAGGGAACTTTAAGAGATTTTTCAGTAAAGATGGAACATAATAGTTTCAATTAAACCTTATGAGAAAGACCTCTTGAACTAATCATACAAAACAACTACATTTTGTATTTTAAATATCCTTCAAATTTGGAGATTCTACAGCAAAAAATAAAAAATTAACACGACCCTCACGGTTATACTTTACTCAGTAATATAAAGTAAACCACAATTATTTGTGAAGCAATTAGAGCCTACAGTTTTCATTTGACTCAGTATAATGCACTATTTTCTTAAGGTAAGTTTCCTTCAACATGATATCCTCAACACTCTCGGTTATTTCCTTTCCCACATAAAGAAGAAGAAAGTGAAATGATATGTGTATGTAAGAAACTCAAGGAACAAACTGACGAGATTTCAGATGAACAAAAATTACTAAACGTGTAGTGTGTCACTGCGATAGGCCCACCTTATCACCAGAACAGAATGTCCAGAATGGACACCACTAATGTCCACACATTAATGAGAGCACTAGGGAGAAAGCTGAGATGGAAGTATTATTTGAAAGTATTATGCTTTCAACTTTAATTTGGACTCATTGGTTAGTTTACTTCTTTCTCAACAATCCGTTACTTTGATGTCTTCTCCTTCCTACCCCTCCACCTCCCACCTCTACCAAACAGAAGCAAGGCATCCAATAAGATATCTTCCTAGAAGTGATTATGGCTCTCAAATTGGGCATTACTAATGCCTAATATTTATGTACAGTAGTGGAGATGGGAGCTCCTCACCTACATGCTTCCCATTTGCACAGTTTTAAATTTCTCATTCCAGATAGATTGTTTCCTTGTTGGAAGACCTTTTTTTTTTTTAATTTTTCTTCCCTAAATCCCTCATGTTTCTTCACTTCCCCATATTAACAGTCAATTTGCTTAATTTGTACAAACAGAATAGTACATTCTAGAACAGAATAGAAAATAGCTCACTCCCCAGTGATATTCCAGGAGAGTAGATAAAAACCTCTGCCTTTCATTCCTGATGAGGATTTGCTGACATCCCAAGGAAATAAAGGTAGTGCTAGAAATCTTGGGGATTTCCTGTGACACAGACCGACTATATGCACAGTGGGTCTGTGATGCACCATCAGCCCTTGGGAACTGGTAAGCCAGGGGAACTGTACAAGCCTGAAGTTTAAGCTGTCTGCTCTACTTACAATAACAAACTGTCTAAGTCAATTTGGGCTCATCATGTCCTTAGTGGCCAAATTTATGGAAGTGTGTGTGGCAAGGCAACCTAGCAGCTGCCACCATGCACAGCTTGCAAACAGTTTGGCTGTCTGACAGTCCCATTTGGACAGCGTGTAGTCCTCATGGTCAAGCTTGTAAGGAAGAAGAAAAGTCATTTAAGCCTTTAATGAATCTTTTACACAAATGTAAAAGAATAGCAAAATGTCACCAACACTTTAGAAAATCCCACAACACAAAGAAAAGAGAAGAACCTCATTTAACAAATAGAGCATCAATCTCTGGGGGAATAAGAAATAAGTCAGAGAAAAGTAAAGAACTTTAGAATAATAAAATTATCTTCTAAGAAAGTGGGAAAATGTAAGATGTTTTTATAAAATGACTTATTTGAAACAAAATATGTATTTCAAATTGTAAATAGTCAAACCAAATTTAAAATTTATTATTTGAATAAAACACTCAAGGATTAATCCAGAATGTCTGATAAGGTTCTAAGAGAAAACAAGAAGAGAGAAAAGGACAGAGAGAGAGAAGAGAGAGATCAGAAAATGTAGAGATAATGAAATATTAGGCAATGTAGAGATAATGAAATATTAGGCAATATAGTATTTTTTCACAAAGCTGAGGAAAAATATCAATGATCAAACTGAAAAGACCCCATAAAACATTAAAGTGAAGGACCTTAATTTCTAGAATTATTATCACGAGATTTTAAAACTATATGGACAAGATCTTTAGTGTAAATACCATATAACCAGATCATTTTTTTTTCTATAACTAAATGAAAATCAGGTCCTGAGTAAACTTTTCATTAACAGTATTGAGTGTTAAAAGAAAATGTCATAATTTCTAAAATTTTCTGAGAGAAAGATTATTTGGAACATAACATTATATATTTAGTTAAATTATCCATCAAGACATTTGAAGAAAGCTGTTACTGTAAATCATAGAAAAATAAAAAGAGAGAAAAAGCAACTTGAAGTTAGAGAATATGTAAAGAAAAAGCTCATAAATAAGCACCAGTTTCCAGGTATGCAGACATTATATATTAATATATAATTCATATTAATTAACATGTTTCACGTATAAAATAGAATACCTTTCTGGCTAGCCATTGCTGCCTGATACTAGAAAATTTAATTACAGTAGCGACAGCAATTTTATGATTTGGCATATGGTTTCTATAGTTCAGGATGTTAGAAAGGACTTGACTGGGTGTGTCCGGCTTTGAGCATCTTGTGAGGTTTCAGGCAAATGATAGGTGAAAAGTAGAGTACCTGGGGTGGTCTGGGTTGTCTGGCTCCCAGACTTTGTATTTTTCCATGTGGTCCCTCCATGCCCAGTTGGGGTTCCTCAGCGTCTGGTAGCTTCAGGACAACAGAACTGCATACACAGTGACTCACTGGCTCAAGTGTTACAGCTCACAAAGTAGAAGTCTCTTCACTTTTTCTGACTCAGCCTTAAAAGTCATGCATCATCACCCTGACTACATTCTGTCTATTACAAGATTCAAAAGGCGAGGAGCTTGATTCAACCTCTTGTTAGGGATTCACGAGGAGGGCTTTGGGCATTTCCTCTTGACAGGGGAGAAGTAAGTTCTTAGAAGAGAATATAGAATGGAAATATTGTTGCAGTCACCTGTGGGAAATACTGTCTGCTACATATACATGATATTTTTTTTAATAAATGAATTTACAGAAGAAAAATATATACTTGGAATTCAAACATATGACAACAAATATAAAAGTCTCATTAGATGATATGGAGAGTAACATTCAGAACACAAATTGAAAGTAAAGCAAGAAGACAAAAAGATGGAAGATCAGAGCTAAAGAACAATTAAAGGGGAAAACGATGAGGGCCAAAACAAAAAAAAAAAAAAAAATGGAAGAGAGGGCATATCAATAAAAAATTCACTAGAATAAACAGAATGGTTATAGGATTAAAGAGTGAAAGAGCCTGGTGTGTATCCTGCAATTTTAATAGAAATGTACAAACATAAAAGAACAATACCATAAATTTTCAGAAATCTGGACAGACAAAAGATTCTACAAGCCCCCAGAGAAACACAGAATCATGAGTCTTATACAAAGATCAGGCATAAGAAATACTGCAGATTTCTTAACAGTGATACTAGTATGAAGATGATAGAGTGTTGTATTCTATATTGTCAAGAAAAAAAAAAAAAAAGAACTCAGCCTTGATTTCCTTGTCCAACAAGAAAGTGCATGTGTATTCAGTATTGGATTTCACATCAAAGTCAGAGTGAAAAACAATGAAAAATAGAAAACATACTAAAGATTGTGATGAAAAAAAAATCAGAGGCTAACAGCTATTTAATATAAGTAAACTTTGAATCTCAAACAGTCCTTTTCAAAACATGTGAAAAGGGTCTGGGAAATTGTCTTCAGAAAGATGAAACCTATTTAGCCTTTGCAGCTTGAGAGGAAATAAAGGCAGTGGTGGAAGAGTTTATGGTTGAAATTAAGAGGAAAAAAGTACAGAAAGTAAAGAATTTAGACAATTTATATTTGTGAGGAAAGGAGAAAGTAGAATGGTGTCAAAGACATTGTGTTGGAAAGGAAAATTAACCATTGTGGGACTGGAGGATTAGAACCAAAGTCAACTCTGTGTTTTGAAGAATCTACCTTAATCATATTTACAAAGAAAGGTTGAAAATAAGATTCAAGGTAAGAAAATATTTTTCTCCTAGGTTATTTGGCCTAATTACTAAATTGATATTTAACAGGTTAACAAGAGAAAAACAAATTTAATTTTGGATGTACCGGGGAGTCCTAAAGATACGAGGTTCAAAGAAATGACTGAAGCAAGCTGTTTTTATACCTTTTAGACAAACAAACAATACTTTTTCAAGAACTGGCAAAAACAAAAGGGCTTGGGCTCTGGGTAGTACATTAATGAAGAAGTAGCAAGATTTGTGTATAAAGTCTTCTTAGTCCTGCATATATAAAGCTGAGCTGATAACTGTGGAAAACAAAATTGGTTTAGTAGCTGAGTGGTAAGAGATCAGCAAAGGGAGAAAAGAACTTAGATTAGAATGATAATGAAAAACAAAAACAAAAACAAAAAGGATCAAATTGAAGCACATTTCCCCATACCCCATTAACCCAGCCTCCCAATCCTAGGAATAGATCAGTCCAATAAAACTGGCTCTGCTTCATTTATCTGATGGGAAGTGTTAATCTTCTCTTTGAATAGATATGTTAGACAGTATTTGTTTCATATGCTTTAATAGAAGCAGCATTTTCCCCAATGATTGTATACTCTCCTCCTTGCTGGGAAGTCAGTGTATCTATTAAGTATGTGCTCAGTTGCTCAGTCATGTCTGACTCTTTGTGACCCCATAGATAGTAACCTGCCAGGCTCCTCTGTCCATGGTATTTCCCAGGCAAGAATACTGGAGCAGGTTACCATTTCTTACTTCAGAGGATCCTCCCAAATCAGGGGTCCAATCTGCATCTCCTGAGTTTCCTGCATGGACAGACAGATTCTTTACCACTGTGCTGCCTGTGAAGCCTATATCTTAAGGGTATACCATAATATTTGGAGTTCAACAGGGGCTAACCTGTTTATTACTCACTGGAGTAGTGCTTAGGTACACATAGCACTGGTTCTCTTACCATAGAAAGGTTTAAGCTTGCCTTTTTCAATTCATGAGTTCCAAAGTTTAGGACTTAGTCCTCAACACTGAAAACAACTTGGGGTGTGGATACAGAAGCTGAATTTTTTATATTTTTTTATGATTTCTCACCCAATTCTACCACTTTTGTGATAGACCTTTATGGACAAAGGAGCTCAAGTTTGTAATTTGGTTAGTATTTAAGGTAGAGTTTTCTGGTGGCAGAAGAAGCTAAGTATCTGAGTCCAGAACACCCTGATCACTTAGGTGGGAAACTTTTATATATCTTGTCGCTGCATAATAAAGACATTGTGTGTGTGCTCAGTCACTCAGTCGTGTCCAATCTGTGATGCAATGGACTGTAACCTGCCAGTCTTCTCTGTCCATGGATTTCCCAGGCAAGAATACTGGAGCGGTTGGCATTTCCTCCCACAGGGGATTTTCCCGACCCAGGGATCCAACCTGTGTCTCTTGTGTCTTCTGCATTGGCAGACAGATTGAAAGACAATGTGATTCAAAAGCAAGGTCAGAAAAGAAACTATAATTTCCTAGACCTGAGAATTCAATGTTACTAGTAATGTTTGTGTCCAACTAATTATCTCTACTTTTTTATGTACTCCTTTCACTTGGTAAAAGCAGAACAGATTGTGGAATATCTGATACAGGTCTGAAGTTTGACTTTGGCAACAATAAAGTTTAGTTTTATCATCTGACCAAGTTTGTGCATATTTTGAGGTCATCTGTGTAGAGTTCGGGGTATTGGACAGTCTAATCAAGGGAGCAGCTGAGAAACCCTATGTTGTACAAGGGTGACTTGGCATTTGGTGATTTGGCAAATATCTGTGCCATACAAAGTAGTACTGGAGTCACTTTTCAACTCCTTGGCAGGTTGGAAGATGCCATCTATATAACTGAGCCACAGAGTCTGGCTATTGTGCTGCCCTGATATGTCACCCAGGAAAGGTCCAGTGGAAGGTCTGTTTTCAACACCAAGCAAAAAGTTTTCACCTATTGTCTTTATCAGGGCAAGGAACAGCCTTGAGTATCTGTAGAGGTTTTTCTGAGTCCAGATAACTCACTAGAAAGAGGCAGACTGCTGTTTTTCTAGCCATGGAGAGCACACCCTATTGTTTCCCGTCTTCCATACTTAGTCCACTACATATTCACATTGGCAGGAATTAAAACTAGTTCAGCTTCTTTTGTACTATAGATGTTGATATCAGATTGATTATTTAACATGACCAGTAAACTGACATAAACGGGCATTTGGTTTGCCCTTGACCTGTTGAAAAAGAATTAATAAGAGCAAGATACAGGTTGAAAGAGAGCCCATAATAGAAGCGTAGAGGGGGAATAGATGGAAACAAGCAACCTCTAGCCAGCCTTCTAATAAATGATTCATTAATGTGTTGGGGGGTAGTGTTCATTAACAAGAAAAGGTACATTTGCTTTGTTATGTTGTATTTATTTTTTGATTTGTTTATGGGGAGAATTTAAAAGCAGGGAATAGCTGCAAGTAAAGTTTTTTCATCCCTGGATCTAGGGGAAAGTTGTCTGCTTCACATAACCATCTGCTTCTGGAGACTGGGAACTGGATCTGGAAAAGCTAACTTTAAGGTCGCTTGTAGAAATTTTCTCCTCGCTGTCCTGATGATGACGACCTGGCTGTATTTTGGTGTGGCTTATGTAAATCCAGGGGGATTTTTCTTGTTTTAATGGCAGAGTAGGTGATTAGCAGTACCCCTTAAGGTCCTTCCCAGCTGGCTGACAGTGCGTGCTTTCCTCTAAAGACTTTGATGTATACCTGGTCTCCTAGCTGAAAGTGATGGCAAAGCTTGTCTATAGATGGAAATTGTGCCCCTTTCACCTGTTGGCAACATGCTTCAAGTTACTAGTTAGTTCTTGTATTGAGCTAGTCCTAGCATCAGAATGTTCATGTAAATTCCCACAGTGTTCCCTTAACCTAATAATAGAAGGTTTAGTGATGCCAGTAGGCATAAAAAGGACTTTAGGAAAAGTCTGATAAGAAACTGGACAAATGACGAGAAGCATTACCCCTGACCCTTATAAAGTTCCAAAATGTTCCAAATAGGTGACATGGATTAACCCCTTTGGAAATAATGTTTGGACACCAGATGCTACAGGGTCTAAGTGAAATGAGAAATATGTTATAGGGTGTATCTGAGAGACAGAAGTTTGTCCTAAAATACCCGCCGCAATTCCATTATTTTCATGGCAGTAAAGATGAAAAGGTTTGTCAAAATTAGGTAAGCCGAGAGTGAGGGGTATGGATAATTTTAATTTTAAGGCTTCAAAGGGGATTAATACCTCTGATATTCAGGAAATTGGCTCCATGTGGGATGAGGGCATTGGAGGTTTAGCAAGGGCAGCAAAATGAAGAATCCATTGGCTGTGGGGAACTCTGCTCAATATTATGTGGCAGCTTGGATAGGAGGGGAGTTTGGGGGAGAATGGACACATATATATGTATAACTGAGTCCCATTGCTGTCCACTAGAAACTGTCACAGCACTGTTAATCAGCTATACTGCAATATAAAATAAAAACTTTAAAAAAATTGGCTGCAGTAACCAATTACTCCTAAAAATTTATGCAACTTATTTCATTCGGGATAGAGGGACAGACAAAATTGATCAAGGAGTCTTGGGGTGAGCATCTGAATGCACCATATCTCAATCTCATGTCTGTCCTCCATGGATAACAGTATTACACCCATTGAGGTTTAGTTCAGAAGGCTTTATGAATTAGTTCAACTAGTGCTCTTAGATCACTAGAGAGCAAACAGAGTTCTACAAATTCAGATGGAAAAAGTGAGCTAGATATCACAACAAAATATAAAATTATACTGATGAGCAGCTATATGTCCTTAGTAAATGCAGATATATATATGTATATATATATATATATATATATATATACATATATATATATATATATATTTTCTTTAAGGGAGTAATAGAATTGTATGTTAGTTTTTGTTATTTTGACGGAACAGAAGGGAAGCAAGAATGTAATTTTGGATCTGTTAAATGTGAAATGTCAATGAGACATCCCATTGAAGACAGATGCATATTTAGAGCTGAAGTTGAGAGGAGAGGATTGAGTTAAATATATACATTTGAAGGTCAGTGTCACATACATTTCATTTAAAGGAAGTGAAAGTTGAGTTTTAGAAGGGAACTGAATAGGAACAAAATACACCACCCCAAAATATGCCTCCTTGGCATATTATTTTAAGCTGATTGTTTTTAATAAACAGCAGACATAAGTTAAGCTCCAAAAGCTGAGTATAATTCACCCCCACTCAGCACATTTGAGAAGCTGGGAAAATTCTGAGGGGCTGCATGGGTGCACGCTCAGTCACTCAGTTGTGTCCGACTCTTTGTGACCCCATGGACTGTAGCTCACCAGGTTCCTCTGTCCATAGAATTTTCCAGGCAAGAATACTGGAATGGGTTGCCATTTCCTATTCCAGAGGATCTTCCCCACCCAGGGATCAAACCCATATCCTTTGCATCTCCTTCACTGCCAGGTAGATTCTTTACCACTGAGGCTGAGGTGGGTCCATTTTTCCTGGTTTGTTATGGTGGGGGTAAGGAGTTCTCTTACATACTAGATGAGGAATGATTTATTCAGATGTTTGACAGAATTTATGCTTCAGAGTTTCTGCATAGAATATGTCATTATAAAATACCTAAATGTTTCCAAAGTATGCAATATGTCAACATGAAACCACTGTGAATATGCACTTATAGTTTCCTTAAGGTATTAAAACACTTAAAACATCAGCAATCAGAGATTAGGATGCTAATTATAGGCCCCCAGGTATCTAAAGAAGTTGACGTATGCTACATTACCTTCAGGACCCATAGGAAGGTCCCAGAAAATTTTATTTAATTGACTTAGGTTATGTTATAGGCATTTGGGCTTTTTAAAAATCTCACCAGGTATTTCTAAGATTAAGCTAAGGCTTTGGAGATGCATGCAGTTTTTGAGACTAGGAAGAGTTCATGTTAATAAAGTAAAAATAAAATTTACAAAAAAATTGAAATAAATATTTAAAAAAGGTGAAAAAAAGTGATACTTTCTTCAATTTAATCTGTAAATTCACTGAAATACCAATAAATTTTTTAGCAAGATTTTGGTTCTTTATTATTTGTTCTGCTTTTTAAAAGAAAGTAACCTGCTGATGTAAAACTACACATGGTTAAGGACCAAGAACCTCCAAGACAATTTTTTTAAAGACAGATAAGGAAGAGTCCTTATTTGAACTGATATCAGCAGTCATTTGGAAACCTTCAGAAATTGAGTGAATATTCGATTAATAGTAATAATATTATATTGGTGCCAGATGGAACAAAATAGAGGGATAAAAAACATACCCTTGGTTATATAGAAAATTTTGTTTCTTGTCCTCCTGGAAATGTCCTGAGACACAGGCAAGCTGTGACCTCTAGACCCATCCTTGGGCCGGTAGCATGTCTATGGGTGGCTACATCCCTTCCTGGGGGCTCTCCAGTCCTGCCCCTGGGCCTCACTGCCTCACAGTCTAGGAGGAACAGCCAAGGTGTGGAGCGGGCCTGTGCTGCCTGACGTGGGCATCCATGTGTGTCTCATCCTGGGAGGTAGTCCAGCAGGGATCTGCCTGGTTCTGGCAGTTTGAAGAGAGTCAGAGGAAGTGGGCCTCAGGGGCAAGGCAGCTCCTCAGGCTGGATGTCTGCGGTCCAGAATTATTCAGGGGCACAATGTACATCACTGGCTTCTGGATGCCAAAGGCCATGAAGAAGAGTTGACTAGGATGGTGCTGAAGATCAGACTGGTGGCCAGATTGCTGAGAAAGTCCAGCTTGGCATGCTTGAGGGGTTGTGTTGTTGAGGTCGTACTTGAGGAGGAAGATGAGCACCTAGCCCATGCAAGTCTGTAGCATCAGGTAACTGGAGGAGGTGAGCTGGGACCCTGCTGTATGATGGTCTTCAGCTGAGAGGTAGTTACCATCAGCAGCAGCATGAGTGTGGCCTTGGCTGTTTACATAATGGTTAAAATTAAAAAAAAAAAAAAAAGATAAAGCATACCTGTGCTTATACAGAAGGTCTTCCCTGGTGGCTAAGATGGTAAAGAATATACCTGCAATGCAGGAGACCCAGGTTCAATCCCTGGGTTGGGAAGATCTTCTGGAGAAGGGAATGGCAACCTACTCCAGTATTCTTGCCTGGGGAATCCCATGAATAGAGAAGCCTGGAGGGCTATAGTCCATGGGGTCACAAAGTGTCAGACACAACTAAGTGACTAAGCACAGAGAAAATTTTTTGATGAATTGGAATTAAAATCAGTGGTTTAATAAATATGTATTGTAAATCCTTAGAAAAAAAATCAGATCTATTCCTAACTCCACATGAACACACACGCAACATAATATCCAGATGGTAAAAGTGAGGTACATGTCAAATTAAAAGCTTTAAAAATATTAAAAGCAGAGATTACATGAAAACATGAGTTTTTGTTAGGAAATATTTCTTGAATAAGATGCAAAAAGGAATAACTATAAAATAAATTATTGATAAATTTAAGTATGTTGAAATTAAGTACTCTCTAAGACAAAAGGAACTACTGCCAGTGTTAAAAGAAACTTCCCAGACTAAAAGAAGAAACTTGCAATTATATAACCAAGAAGCTATTAATATTCAGGTATATAAAGGATTTGTTACAAATTGAGAAGAAAATGACAGAGCAAGAGGAACAAAGGGATAAAAAAGGTATGAAAGCACAAAAGAGACACATGAAATCACCTATGAAAATTAAGTGAGAAAGTGTGTCTCATTCAAAGGAATAGCAAGTGTTAAAACAGGAGATGGAATAAACTCAGCATGTTCAAGAAACAGGAAGGTCAATGTGATTTCAAGTAGTTAAAGGGAAAAATGGAAAGAGTTGAGGCCAGCGTGACAGGACAGGACTATGTCACAATGAATGTTGTGAACGATGGTAAGGCGTTTAGACTGTGTTCTAAGCCTTCCCTGGTGGCTCAGAGGTTAAAGCATCTGCCTGCAATCCCAGAGATCTGGGTTCAATCCCTGGGTTGGGTAGATCCCCTGGAGAAGGAAATGGCAACCTACTCCAGTATTCTTGCCTGGAAAATACCATGGACAGACGAGCCTGGTGGGGTACAGTCCATGGGTTCGCAAAGAGTCGGACATGACTGAGCAACTTCATTTTCACTTTCACTTTCAAGTGTGATGAGAAACCATGGGTGGATTTTGAGCAGAGTTAGGGCATGTACTGACTTGTATTTTTAAATGATGCCTTTCATTAGTGGATGGAGAGTAACCATAGAAAGATGGAGCTAGAGCTGTGGAGGCTAGGTGGACAATTTAGTGACAGGTTATAGTGACTTGTATTGGAATGGCAGTGTGGGGGGCTGTGAGAAGCAGTTGGAGATATATTTGCAGTCCAAAAAGATTTGCTTATGGAATAAGTGGGTAGAATTGGGGGAAATAAATCAATGGTCTCTAGGATTTTAGTTTGAAAACCTGGCTAGATAATTATGCTGTTTACTAAAATGAGAAGAGTTGATTAGTGGGAAAGGTGGAGATTAAACATTCAGTTTGGGACAAGTACTATTACTCACTTTGCAAAAATATAAATGGAAGGAAAGGATGCGCATAAACTTCAAGATGATTATATGTATGAAGGTGTAAGGAAAGGAATGAAAAAACAGAGAAGGCTTCAACCGATGAATTACAGTTTATTTTAATTTTATTTTCTTTCTTAAAGCAAAAAGAATCCAACATAAATTTGCAAAATATTGACATTTATGGAACCCTGGTGCTCACTTTTTGCTTTATTATTCTCTGTTTTTCTTTATATTCCGTTATAATGGCATCCATTTCCTTTGGGAGTTATAGCCAGACTTAAAAGCCAAGTGTTTTGGGTGGGTGAAGGTGGTGGAGTCAGAAGGAAGGTAGGAAGATATCAAGATAAATTATGCTAACTTTGAACTGAGGAATAATAATCATATGAAAACATGCATATCAATACTGCACATTTCAATGTATTTTCACAAACCAGTTTAAACTTAGAATTCTTTGAATTTTTATTCCCTCTTCTTCATTTCTATTACGTTACCATCATATACTTTATTCCAGTATCCAAAGATAGTATTATTGTTTTGTATACTCAGTAGTCATTTATATTTACCGCATAATTGCAGTTCTGATGTTGTCATTCCCTTCACAAGTTTTATTTGATGTTGTTTTCTTCTGTAGAAACTTCAGTTTAACATTCCTTTAACTGAATACCTATTGGAGTAAATACCCTTAGTTTTTGTCCAAAAACGCATTTATTTTACCTTTCTTTAAGAAGCTTGTTTCTGCACAGTGTAGAATTTTAGGTAGCTCGTTATTTTTGGGAAGATGTTGTTCCATCATGTTTTGCCTTCCATCATATCTTTTCGGAAACAGGCAATTAGACTAATACTTGCTGCTTTGAAGTTAATGTATCTTTCTTGCTCCTGAAAACTTTTAGTTTTCTTTATGTTATCAAATTGCAAAAATGTGACTATAATGGAATTATTTGTTGTTTTACTTTTATTTGAGCTTCCCTGGTGGCTCAGTCAGTAAAGCATCTGCCTGCAATGCAGGAGACCCAGGTTCAGTCCCTGGGTTGGAAAGATCCCCTGGAGAAGGGAATGGCAACCCACTCTAGTATTCTTGCCTGGAGAATTCTACAGAAGAGGAGTCTGGCAGCTATAGACACGGGGTCGCAAAGATTCAGACATGACTTAGCAACTAACACTTTACTTTTATTTACTGTTTCAGAGTTTCTCAGATCTTACTGAATCTGCTTCTTGGTATCTTTCACCAGTTTTTAGAAATTCTTACCCATTTTTTCCTTCAAATATAACTTCATTTCATTCTCCTTTCTTTTTTCCTAGATATCCAATTTCATGTGTGTTGCACATTTTGAGTTTATTTCACAAACATCCAATGATCCTAATTTCTTCTCATGATTTTTTCTTTCTTCATCTCAGGTTTGCATTATCTATATACCTAACTCTAAGGTGACAATCTCTTTTTACCTTCCCAAACATGAATCATATGTTTTGCTAACCCAATCTGCTGTAAAAACTCTATAAATTTATGAAGGTCAGATATTGTATTTTTGGTTTAGATAGCTTTTTTTTAAATTATTCTTTTCTCAATCTCCATTTTTCATCTGTTCTTTCCATCTTTTCCTTACTTCAATACCTAGAATTTAAGGTTTTAATTTAGTGGTCTAGGGCCATATTCATAACCTCTGATTCTGCACATCACATGGCTTTTGTATTTTATGCACACACACACACACACACACACACACAGAGACATGAACAAACGAATTTGTGAGGGAGGGGGATTACGATAGCATTCATAGCCCTTTTTCGGATTTCTATTTCAGTCATTTCAGTCAGTACTTTAAAAAATGCAATGACTGTAAAGATCCAAACCCCTTTTCATTTTCCCCTCCTTACTCATAGAGACAGCAGGCAGTTGCCTGGTCCTTCTCCTTTGGGCATCCAATTATGTACTTATCACTCTATAATTTTCAAGATAAAAGCAGCTTTACAAGCCTTACAAATCCAACAGCTTCAAATACTGCCTCTGTTGCAAAGTCTCCAAAACTTGTAAGTCCTAAAATGGCACACAGAGAGTTCTCATTAGTCTCTTTAATTTAGTTTAGTTCAATCCAATTCAAGAAATAATTATTTAAATAAACTTCTTCTGTGAATACGTATCTCTAGCCCTCTCCTTCCCTTCATATCATTGTATCTTTCTTGATTAAGAGGCAGAAGGAAAGATTGTCAGCTGCCTGTGTCACTCATTAAGAAGAGATGATCACTCTTCATTATTTCTTCTCTGATTTCTGTAGACCTTATTAATCAAAAATGGATCTCTTAGTTTTAAGTATTTTGCACATACTTAATCTTTTTAGACATGTGTTTGTGCTCACTGTGTGTGCTCAGTCTGACTCTTCATGGCCCAATGGACTGTAACCCTCCAGGCTCCTCTGCCCATGAAATTTTCAACTTAAGAATTCTGGAGTGAGTTGCCATTTCCTACTCCAGTGGATCTTCTTGACCCAGGGATCCAACCCGCATCTCTTGTGTCTCCTGCACTGGTAGGATTCTTTACCACTAGCCCCACTTGGTTAGACATTATTTACATATATTCCTTTATTACAAATCTAAGATGCTTAAGAAGACTTCAAGTTGTGGAGAAAAATATGGTGAGAAATGTTCAATGTCATTTTCACACCACAAGGAAATACTTTGCATAATTTAGTGATTTTCAAAACTGTAAGACATACGATGCCAGGCTTCTGAAAGAATATAAACTTTCTCTGAAATATTTCCCCAATAACTCTCTTTGGAGAGGAAAACTAATACATAATTAGGAAAGAACATGTCTACTGTGCGTTATGCATACTATTTAAGATTGTGAAGCAGATAATGCCCTAGAAAAGTATGCTTATAGAAAACTTAAATAAATGCCTTCAATGAAATATTGGTATCTTCACAGTACTGGGAAAGAAATGTATGAGTTGAGACACCGTGTGACCGTGAATTGGCAGCATTCCTTGCAGGAGATGTCTTCTAGAATTTAATAGCACTCTCTGCTAAGAAATCCGACCTGCTGCAGGGTCTTGAGTAATTCCCAGCAACTTCTAAGAAAGACCCCCAAAATGCAAGATGATCCTAAACTGAGCTCACCAGTTAAGGTGGCCCAAAAGCACAAAGCCAACTTTCAGTAGGCTGAACTCTCAAAAGACAAAATGGAAGAGGAATCTCTGGTTTTTAAATGTGGGCACCTCCTGGAGTTTGTATACTTGAAGGGGCTCTCTAGAGACTCTGTCAAATTTGGGTGACAACCACTTAAGTTTTTTCTGGATCCTAAATTATTTAGACACCATTGTCTATCAATCACTTAATCCTCTATTCTTGCTTCTGGTCCCAGAGAGAAATTGTTCAGAAAATTGTTTATTAATCTGAGTCATCTGTATGGGGTATTTTTAAACTATCATATTTGGTTTTGCAATCCATTGCATTGATAGGCTTTATTTCTCATCCCTATTTCTATTTTTTTGGAGGAAAAATTGTTTCATTGGGATTCATAAATAGAAAAATAATGTTCAATTTTACTCTGTAAACTTTGTGCACTTAAGATTTGCAACCCCTCTCACCCTTTTTTCCCCTACTTTCAACAAAATGAGTAACTACTTACTTATTTCTGGCCAGATTCTATTTACAGTAGTATGCTTTCGGCTGCATTCTGATGTGAGACCATCTTCACTATCTTTTTTAATTGGATGCAAATTTAAAGTTACTTGATTCAGTGCCTTAACTTCCATTTGATATTATAATATCAAATGTTTTATTATGTTAGTCACTAGAGCAATTAGAGCAAAATGCTAATGATGATGGTACCAGAATAGCATAGCATATTTGCCACATGCTGAATTTTTTAAAAAACAAATATAGAATATATTGGCTGTTTGAAAGAACAGCAGGCATAAAATTATCACTGTATATTAGAAAATCTATTCAACAGTTTTTGATATTTTGAAGTTAATGAACACACACAAATGATAAATTGTTAAATTCAGATAGTGCTTCTTATAGTCCTTTTGATTCATTTATTAAAATGTGTCCTTCAATAACTAGTCCATCTGTGTACGCTCAGTCATGTCGAACTATTTGCAACCCCATAATTGTAGCCTTCTAGGTTTCTCTGTCCATGGGATTTCCCATGCAAGAGTACTGGAGTGGGCTGTCATTTCCTTCCCCAGGGACCCAACCCAGGTATCTAAACTTCATCTCTTGCATCTCCTGGCAGGCAGATACTTTACCACTGTGCCACTTGAGAAGCCACTTTGATAACTATTAATAATCTAACCATTATAATTATAATCATAATCTAATTCCACAAGTATAATTCTAAGTTTCTCAAACCAAATACCAATGATTACCAATATCCAAAAATCTATCAATATTCTGAATGAGGAAGAATCCCACCTAACAATATAAATTCCTCAGACTTTTACTGGCAGATTGATAGATACAATTTTGTACGTTTTAAAACTTGGTCATTTTTCTTCTAGCCAGGGAGGAAAATACAAGATAAATTTTTTTTTATTAGTTATCCTTTTGGTGACAAATTAAATTCCCTGTACTTCATAGACCAATACTTTGACTGCTTTTATATTTCCAAATTTATGTGAAAAACTGAAAAATAAAAATGACTGATATTAAGAAGTAAAATTTCCACCAACAAAGAACTCATCCTGAAGTGTAATCTTAAATTAACTCCTATGTGACAAAAATTGAATGGATCTCAGTTTCTTCCTCTTAATGGTAAAGGTGGTCTTAATCTATATAAGCCACAAGACCCTTTTTAGCATACAAAGTTTGTTTTAGACAAGTATCTTAAAATGAACATGAAGCTTTACATGAAATGTTTTAAAATTATCAGAAATCTTCCATATTTAAAATTACTAGCCTTTAATTAAATAATTTGTTGCTGAAATATTTATTTAAATTCAATGGATTGTTTAGTTTTAATTATTAAACTAATCAATATAAGCAAATGAGTTATAATAACCCCATCCAAATTTAGAAAGTTAAATAATTGGAAAATAACTTATAAATGTGCAGCAGAGTATCAGTTGTTCTATTTTCATTAATTGTCATGTATCTTGCCATGTCCTTTATCTACTTGTGAATTTACAAGTAACACAGCAGGTTGTGAATTTTTAATAGGCTTTCCTCAAGGAAAGAAAAGGTCAGTATTAACATAAAATTCTTCTTAAAGATTTGTGGCACAAATGTTTCACACTGGAGAACAGGTGTTACTGAAGAACTAAAGCTTCAATAATCTGACATTTTTTTCTATGTTTAAAGAAACCTTAATATCTCACATAATAAAATAGCTCAAGGTCAAATCAATATAAAATTTATTTCAGGGTAGATGCTATAAGTTCTTTGGCACTTTTTCCATAATCTTTCTTCTCAATAACACAAACAACTGATTTTGTTCAATTAAATGTTTAATAAATCCAAGTACTGATAACTAATATCTAAACCAAAAATGTAAGTGTAATAAGAAAAACTACAATTATGAAAGATTAAATCTTCTCTGATCTTTGCTTATTATAGTAAGTGAATTGAATGTAAAATAAAATTTCTATCACACACAAGAAATGAGGGAGATAAACAATAGCAAGGTAAGAAGAGAAGAGAATGCAAAGAAGAAATAATTACGGTAATAAAGAGAAGCTTAAAAAATAGAGCTTAAAAAATAGAAGCCTAAAAAATAGTTTAAGCAGAGGACTATAATTAAAGAACTTTGTCCATTGGTCTTTTTCTGTAATTTTTAGAAAATCAACATCATTGTCATACCCTCTACTAGTTAACTCTCATCTCCCATCAGGTTTATCTAGAGTAAAAAGCAACTCGCCAAGTCTCAGGACATGTAGAAATGCATCTTTCTGCCTTATAGTATGTATCTGTTTTATCTCTTTACTTTTCCAATTCTCACATATGTCTATTTGAATAATATTTCAATAAACATAGACTAATGCAAAGCCCTCAAATATGGTCATTTTGTCCTTTTATTCTAGTGTCACTGTTCTATTGTTTCCCTCTGTGAAAAAAACGTTTTTTTCTTTACTTTTATGCAAGTTCTTAGAGTTCAAGAAAAATATATTATGTCTGGTTTCTTAAAACGAACACATAAATCCATAGATCTAATTTGTTTCTCTTACGTTTGAGAGGGAAGAAGTCTTTTCATTTCTGAATCACAAAACCAGCACTCCAGCTTCCAACTGACATCTCTGATTCCCAGCTATCATGTTCAATTTTCTAATCCAACGGAAACTCCCCCAGTATGTGGTCCAATTACAAGATTTAATTTTCACTCTCTGTAGTATAAGTGATTCCAAAACTGAACTTTCTAAAACTTGAAGTCTCACCATACTAGCAACTTCTTTTTTGTATGCCTAACTGATTAGAAGAGCAGAACTGGTCTTAATGATTCCCATCTTGCCTTATTTCCGTCTCCACTCTGAATCTACATTCTATATTCATCCAGTGTTCTTTATGAGATATAAAATTTGTAAAATGCAGGTTTAAAAAATCCCCAGGATTAAACCTCTACTCCTTCATGGTAAACCATGAGACTTGTGTGATATATATTTAAGGAACTCCACTCTTTCCCATAAGGAAAAGTTTAGGGACTCTCCTGTGAATTTCTATTACTGCATTTGAATCCCCCATAGCATTAGGATGAAACTGCTGATTTCCTTTTAGAAAGACTTGATTCTTATGAGAGTAACTAAATATTTCTCGATAAAAACTGTTGAATGAATAGACAGTAAACACTGTAAATGTCTAAAAAATATCACAAAGTTATCTGATGAGATGATTGATAATATCAATAATCTTTTCTTGAACTATTTGTTTCCCACACAGAACAAGAAATATGCAATGCTTATATCTGTCATTTGGAAAATTGAAGCTGTATTGCACATTCATATAATTGGAAAGTTTCCCAGCGACTATGTGCATTTTCAATTACTAAAATGCCTCAATCTCATGACTTTTTTTCCCCTGGACAACACAGTCATATGTTACTTCTGAGAGCTGTTTTGTTAAACACAGATATTTCTTATTTTTCAAGCTTACTTTGTTGTTTATGAATAGCTAAAAATGCAGTAAAAATGTATTTGTTACCTGACTTCTAGATCTTCTTCTCCAAAGTACCTATCCATTTGAGATTTTCTTTTTTTCTGTTATATCTGTAATAATGAGGTTTTTTATCCAGAAATCAGGAAAATGAAGTTTGATCCAAATTTAATGGCTAAATGATGATTACTACAAATAATTAACTGAAAAACAAAATGCTTTTATAGACCAAGCAGTAACAAGTAATGCAATATATTGGGGGGGGGGAGGAATTAAATATTTGTTTAATTTAAACAATTTTGATGCCCACTTAAAAATACTTTCACAGGCAAGTTCATTGACATACATAAGCTCCTGTAAAGCAAAATTAACTTTCAAATAAGGGAAAATATTCTACTTTAAAGAGAATATAATCAGTGCAATATTTCTACAGGTAATTAGATAAAAATTTTTGCTGGTTTAAGTAAAGAGCAAAAAAATCAAACCTATTTAGGTAAATATCTAATTCTATAATATTTTGCATAATTGAAGGATATTGTCTCCAATTTTTATATCTCTGGGCTACAGGTAAGTATGCCTATTCTTATTAATGACTACATTTTATATGAGTGTAAAAAAATATGTAACCAATAAACTTATTTACAAAGCAGAAACAGACTCACAGACATAGAAAAAAAAACTTATTGTAACCAAAGAGGAAGGAGGAAGAGGAATAAATAGGATATATGGGATTAATAGATACATACTACTATACATAAAGTAAAACCACAGTGACTTACTGTCTAATACAGGAAACTATATTCAATATCATAATAACCTATAATAGAAAACAATAAACAAGAATGTATAACCAAATTAATTTGCTGTATACCTGAAACTAAACTATATTGTAAATCAACTTTGAAAGTGAAAGGGAAAGTCACTCAGGGTGTCTGACTCTTTGCGACCCCATGGACTATACAGTCAATAGAATTCTCCAGGCCAGAATACTGGAGTGGGTAACCTGTCTTTTCTCCAGGGGACTTTCTCAACTCAGGGATTCAACCTGGGTCTCCCACATTGCAGATGAATTTTTTACTAGCTGAGCCACAAAAGAAGCCCAAGAATACTGGAGTGGGTAGCCTGTCCCTCTTCCAACAGATCTTCCCAACCCAGGAATTGAACTGGGGTTTCCTGCATTGCAGGCAGATTCTTTACCAACTAGGCTATCAGGGAAGTCCAAAACTATACTTCAATTTTTAAAAAGACAACATGGGCATGATGATGTCTAAGTAATAATACATGCTCTACCAAAACTTCAAAAATCTACACATTGTTTTTCTATTTCTTACCAGATAAAAAGCAAAATAAAAAATTTAAATGATAATCTCTTACTATAAGTAATCAAACCATGATCATAGCATTAAAAAAAATGTTTATTGGTTGGGTGATGCAGTTAGAGAAAAACTTACAATCCTTGTGTTTTACAGAGCCATGCTCTGTTTATCTTATGGCTAAGTCTCTACCTTCAGGGGAAGAATTCTGTGACAAGCAAGGGAGTTTTCATATCTGAAACTGGCACATCCACTTCCAGACCATGCTCAAAGTACTTGAGACTCATTATTCCCTGCCCAAACATCCTTAAATTGCTTCTAGATCCTGAAGAGTCCCTTCTCCAGGCCAGGCTACCAAAGGCCAGATTTACCCATTATTATGAAGCTTTAATCTTGAGGCCGGTCTAGTGTGAATTTGTTAAAAACAATATACAGTCACCCCTACACAACTGTGAGCTCAGTGTCTGTGAAAAGTGAAAGTGTCAATCGTTTCTGACTTTTTACAGCCTCGTGGACTGTATCCTACCTGATTCCTCTGTCCACAGAATTCTCCAGGCAAGACTACTGGAGTGGGTAGCCATTCCCTTCTCCTGGGGACCTTCCCAATCCAGGGGTGGAATCCAGGTCTCTGGCATTCAAAGCAGATTCTTTACCATCTGAATCAACATGGAGATTCAACCAATCTCAGGTGGTAAAAATAGTGCACAATCCACGGGTGGTAGAACCCACGGATGCTCAACCTATAGATACTGAGGGCTGAGGGCTTCCCTGGTGGCTCAGATGGTAAAGAATCTGCCTTCAATGAAAGTGACCCAGGTTCAATCCCTGGGTCAGGAAGATCCCCTAGAGGAGGGCATGGCAACCCACTGCAATATTCTTGCCTGGAGAACTCCATGGACAGAGAAGCATGATGAGCTACAGTCCATGGGGTCACAAAGAAATGGACATGACTTAGTGACTGATACACACACACACAGGACTTCACTGCACCATTTTGTCAGGATTCAAGAAACTTCAGAGTTTAGCATCCACTGGGATCCTGGAATCAATCCTCCATGGATACTACAGGGCAATTGTTGGGCTGCTGTCGCTTCAGTTGTGTCCAACTCTGTGCGACCCCATAGATGGCAGCCTACCAGGCTCCGCCGTCTCTGGGATTCTTCAGGCAAAAACACTGGAGTGGGTTACCATTTCCTTCTCCAAGGCATGAAAGTGAAAAGTGAAAGGGAAGTGGCTTAGTCGTGTCCGACTCTTCGCGACCCCATGGACTGCAGCCTACCAGGCTCCTCCGTCTATGGGATTTTCTAGGCAAGAGTACTGGAGTGGGGTGCCATGCCTTTTCCAGGACAATTGCCAAATGATACATGGGCTCCTGGACAGTATTAGGACTGGAATGGGATGTGCACAGGGCTGAAGCCACATGAATGCATGTGATGACTAGATTCTAGAAGATTAGTGTTGTTGCTCTGTATTGCATTGTTTCTGCATAAAACTTGTTTACACTTGTTAAGAAGATAGATTTCTTGGGGCAGCTGCTGTTTTTTGTATGAATCAAAGAATGATGGGTAAGTTTTCTAATGTAGGAGCTGTGTCATGCAACTTTGTCTGTCCTTCAATCCTTAAGATACTGTGAATTCCCCAACAGAAATGCAGTAATTAATAATAAGTTTACAGGAGATAAATGTTGTGTGTAATATGAGAGTAAAAGGATTTTCCATTCACAGCAAGAGATGAGAGCGGCAGTGTTTACATCAGCATATCAAGACTGATGACTTACGTCTTTGTCGGGAGTTATTTGCGTACAGAAATGGTTATTTACCAAGCTAAGCAAAGAAAGGAGCTGTGTTTGGTCTATTTTATTACTTTTTTCCATTTAGAATAAAAATCACACTGATATGGAAATGGCTAGTCCTATTGTTTAAAGTATATAGTTGAGTGTGATCATACTTATTCAGCTCTCATTTCAAGAACTAAGATAACTGACCCCATTATTCAAAGATGGGGCTTGAGAGACCTTCTTTGAATTCTTTCTGCATTATGTACCTTTAGACATTATCATGGATATGCTCATTTTTATTTCCCCTAGCTTCATTCAGACCAAGATAAAGGAGATGGATCCCTCAAATATATTTTATCTGGAGACGGAGCTGGTACTCTTTTTATTATTGATGAAAAAACAGGTGACATTCATGCCACAAGAAGAATTGATAGGGAAGAAAAGGCCTTTTATACTCTACGTGCACAAGCTATTAACAGAAGAACTTTGAGGCCAGTAGAACCAGAGTCTGAGTTTGTGATCAAAATCCATGATATCAATGACAATGAGCCAACATTCCCAGAGGAAATTTATACAGCGAGTGTTCCTGAAATGTCAGTTGTAGGTGAGTTCATTTACAATGTTTATGGTGGCATTAAAAATATATAAAAAATAGTTATCAAGAAATTCTTAGAATATTGTGCTCAATTAACTGAAGTCATCTTAATTTAGGAAATCTTTGATTTCCTAAGAGTACATACTTAATTTTATGAATAAAAAATGAGTCAGAAAAAAGATTAATGCATTTTTCACCTCCTATGGGTTAGTAAATTTCTACAATATAATAGACACTTCCCTCAAAAATCCAAGAAAATACCATTGAACTTCAGTAGAAAACTATGAAAATACAAATGTTTGTCACATGTATTTGGAGAATAGTTGTGTAAAATTCTGACTCCAAATATAAGTACACTTAGAACACTATCAATGTAATCTGGAGTCTTTATATGTGTACTCTCATTGTAATTTGTCTAAAGAGTTTGTATTACCTAGATGACATGAACAATGAAATTAATTAGATTTTTTTACTACTTCACATTAATTTTTAAAAAATATTTCACTATAGCCATTATATATAAAATTTTCCTGATATAAATCTCTTATTCAAATAAACCAGTTAAAAATCAAAAGCTAATGACAAATGGATACAGAATTACAAAATTAAGTTGCAAAAGCTGTGAAACAGAATGTGTGAAAAAACTGGAAGTATAACTTTCAAGAAAATAGAATTTGCTTTTCAATAAATAAATAGAAGTTGTTGGTAGGCAAAGAAAATTAAGACTGATTTCATATTTTTGTTAAATAAGAACTACAGAAAAGTAAATATCAGGAAATGATAACATTTATAGAGATGTGTATTCAAATTTAGTAAAATATATTCATTTCTCAAATGTAAGAGAAGTAAACTGATGAAGTAATTCTGATATATTTTCCTTGTAACAAATAGAAAATGTCACACTGCTTTTCTCAAAAGCATTGTTCAGGGATTATTATTTAATATTTACTTCACTAAATCCCAAAGACTTTTGGCAATCACCTTAATATAAAGCCCTTTTATATATTTTGAACTTTATTAATAGCTTTTAATAGTTCATGGGACTTGGGATCATCTTGGACTGTTTCTAAATTTAGAATTTAATCTATTCATAAAACTGTATTCTGGAGCAGATGTTAATTATTTTTATAGTTAATTAGTGGAGAGAGGGAAAGAAAAGCATACTTACTCCTTTGTGATTAGATATGCCCTTTACACGAAACAAATCTATTATGTGAAAGTGAATTTAAATATCAAATCGGAGCATTTGTAAAGTGTCTGCCTGTACTATAATCTGATACACTATCAGCATTATCTATTACATGAATGAAATGCACTTGTTAGCTGAATAAAATACCTTGTTGAATTCAAAGTTTACCTGTAATAACTCTCTCTATATTTTTTCATATAAATTATATACAAAAGTTTCTTTAAGAGGTCATTATTAAAGCCAAAAATCATTCAAGTCTTCCATGAAAACCAGTGCTTTTGCTCCTCCTTCTGGTACTGTGCAGAACTAAGCTGAATTTGGATACTTCAGGTACTTCTGTGGTGCAAGTCACAGCTACAGATGCCGATGACCCATCCTATGGAAACAGCGCCAGAGTCATTTACAGCATACTTCAAGGGCAGCCATATTTCTCTGTGGAGCCTGAAACAGGTCAGGAATCATGAATCAGTATTTATTTAATAAACTCTATGATCGTTATACGTTTTAAAAAGAGGAACATCACCTTAACATTAATACTCACAGAAGAGTGATGATGCCACAATTAAAAATATAAGAACTCAAAGTTGAATGATTGTGCAAACTAATGGGAATATACCTGCTTTTATATTTTTCCATTTGGGTTTAGGGCACTAGATAGCATAAATGACATTCTTTAGAAAATAGAAGAACCTCACAAATTGGAAAATTTTTCTAAGAATCATTTTTACAATCTAGACAATAAAAAGCAATGGAGAAAACATTTTTGTCTTTCAAAAATCACTACATTGGATTTGCAATTTGTGAGCTTAATCAAATAACAATTGAGATTTTAATGACCATAATAAAAGTTTTCTTTTTTTTCTTCAAGGTATCATAAGGACTGCTTTACCAAACATGAACAGAGAAAATAGGGAGCAATATCAGGTGGTAATCCAGGCCAAAGACATGGGCGGCCAGATGGGAGGCTTATCAGGGACCACCACGGTCAACATCACGCTAACAGACGTCAATGACAATCCCCCGCGCTTTCCCCAGAGTAAGCTTTCTTTAACGGCCTTTCTGCAGGGCAAAAGCTTTAAAGTGAAAAAAGAAAAGAGAAAAAGCAACTGTCAATCATTTCTTTTAAAACAGATTGAAATGTGCTACAAGGATGAAGAAAATAGATGTATATGCTGGTGAATTCATTGTTTTTAAAAGATAAAAATTAAACATTTCAAACATAGTTCTTTCAGAGACAGAGGGCTCTATGATCACAAGCTCTCTCCATATATATTTATATGTACCTATATGTTCTACGTCTATGATTATCATCTAAGAACTATTTCTATCAGTTAGCAAAGGAAATGTTTTATTAAAAAAAACTAAGTTATACTTTCACAATGAATGTGTTTATTTCTACTTAGAGTTTAATAAGAAAGATTCTAATTTAAGGATAACATTTTTCAGTAAAATAGCTAATTTTTCATGTTATAAAGACTTAGCCAAAAAAAAAAGACCTAGGCAAAAAGAACTACATAGGGAGAAACTTATAACTAATCAGACTTCCATTTGCTAGCTCTGTGCTAGGCTTACATGTGTTTGGAATAACAATCTTACTAAAACGTTTGTATTTCTGATCTATTTATAGATTTATTTTGTGGTATAAAATGAATCCTTCAAATTCTCGAAACAGGTCAGGAATAGGTTAAGAACCATTAGCATCTGACCATATAATTACATTTGTTTATTCTTTTTTATACAAATTTTTTAGAAAACATGCAGCTAGAGCAGATGATACTGGGTCTTAGAGGACATTGCCAAGACACGGTCAATTTCCTGTTAATCTAAAAGACCCTTTATTTCAAGATGGATTCTCACATTGTTAGGAAATGTGGTATAAAACAGAGGCTTTGGGATGATTTATGTTTTTAATTTTTAACATTTGCTGCATATTAACTTCTAAATTGATCTCCTAATTTTAGCTTTTTTTTTTTGGCCTTATGTAATTTTGTGTTTATGTATCAAAATGTAAAAAGCAATAGCATTACATGATATTTATATGTTTACACTAAAGATCATTACACAGAAAGAATTATAGGCTAAGAATTACTGTGTTGTTTTGACTCTTTAGAAGCATTTCACCTTTCTTCTTGTACCAGTTTTATCTAACTTTGATTATTAATGATGCATGATTTTAATCAAATTGTTTAAAATCATGTGTGTTGAAAGATTATAAAATTTATATAGAATAATCTTGAGTGGACTAATCATATACTCATGTATTTTTGATGATATTTTGTTAGATATTTAATTTACATGTCCTTCAGCCATTGCTATTGTGGTATTTGACCCAAAACACAGAGAGAAAGGTGTCTGCTTATCCTGTTTTCCAATTATCAGGCTTCAACTTCAGGGTAATTTTAGTACTGGCAGGGAAAAAAAATCAAGAATAAATCTTTATAGTTCTTTCAGAACAGCTGTAAAGACATGCCTGTACGCTAAAACTTAAATTTCACATTTTACATTTCTGACCACCTTTTAGCATGAGCCTCTTACCAAGGGAACTTCCCTGGTGGCTCAGACGGTAAAGCATCTGTCTACAATGCAGGAGACCCGGGTTCGACCCCTGGGTCAGGAAGATACGCTGGAGAAGGAAATGGCAATCCACTCCAGTACTATTGCCTGGAAAATCCCATGGACAGAGGAGCCTGCCGCAAAGAGTCAGACACGACTGAGCAACGTTCCTGTCATTCCTGTCTTACCAAGAGAATAGGATGCGAATCCAGAAAAACAAGCTGTAACTAGCTGCACAGTCCACAATGAGCAGAAGTATTTGTGAGAAAAGTATTTTGAGTAAAAATGACCCTTAAGAGGATTATTACATTTTATTATTTTTTTACATTTTATTTTTAATGTTAATTAATTGATTTATTTGGCTGCATTGGGTCTTAGTGGCCACATGTAGGCTATTTCATCTTGGCATGCAGGCTCCTCTCTAGTTGAGGCCCATAGGCTTAGTTGCCCTGTATCATGCAGGCTCCTCTATAGTTGTGGCCCATGGGCTTAGTTGCCCTGTGTCATGCAAGCTCCTCTATAGTTGTGGCCCATGGGCTTAGTTGCCCTGTGTCATGCAAGCTCCTCTATAGTTGTGGCCCATGGGCTTAGTTGCCTTGTGTCATGCAAGCTCCTCTATAGTTGTGGCCCATGGGCTTAGTTGCCCTGTATCATGCAGGCTCCTCTATAGTTTCGGCCCATGGGCTTAATTGCCCTGTATCATGCAGGCTCCTCTATAGTTGCAGCCCATGGGCTTAATTGCCCTGTGTCATGCAGGCTCCTCTCTAGTTGCAGCCCATGGGCTTAGTTGCCCTGTGTCATGCAGGATTTCAGTCCCCTGACCAAGGATTGAACCCATGCTACCTGCACTGGAAGGTGGATTCTTAACCCCTGGACCAGCAGGGAAGTTCCAGGATTATTAGAGTTTCAGTTCTCAAGAACATATATGCACATGTATCCAAAATACACAGCCTATTTAAAATGTATGCATTTGATAAACAAATTAATAGATTCTAATTAAATGGAAAAAAGAGACATTTGAACAGATGAAAATATCCAGTAAAATTTGTTATATCATTTTTCTTCTACCACAATACCTTTATTTATTCATTCACTGATTACATTGTTTTCTTTTGTTAAGTCAGATTTTGTGGTTGGTATCTGGTAGGCACATTACACAAGCCAGGATATAATAGTAATAGTAATAATAATAATAATAATAATGAAAAGAAAGAGCATAGCATGTTTTCTGAATAGCATTTTCATTTCACCATGCATCAAGTTACCTATTGACCTACTTTATTTTGTCATAACCCATTGAAGTTAGTATCTGAACTCCATTCTACAAATGAGAAAATGAATGTTATAGACATTAAGGATGAACTGCAAGTAATGGCAGAATTGGTTTGAAATCCATGCCCAACTCCAGATGTATACCATAATATGTTAGAAGAAGTTTTAGAGCATCCTGTATCCTGTCTCATTATGTTTAAATTATAAATGGAAATATAATTTATGGATTTTTATTTTCTCAATTATCTTTTCTCCTATGAATATTTGCAACCATATCTTACTATTGGGAACACTCAGTCATGGCAATTAGAATGTTACTTGATAGTCTAAGTTAACTAATATGCAGAAAACTAGGTTTTAATTTCTCATCTCACTTCACTAAATAGCCAATGTTTGGTGAGAATTCCACAGGTTATGAAGACCTTCATATGTAGCATATCACTGACACTCACAAGTTACTTGTATACACACATTGCTATTATTATCATACCCAATATGCAGAAGTAAAGGAGGTTCAGAGTGGAAATAATAAAGAGAACAAACTAGTACTGCCTAATAAAAATAGAATGCAAACCAAGAATGTGTGCCACAAATGTAATTTTAAATTTTCTATCAGCCATACTTAAAAAATTAAAATAAGCAGGGCATATTAATTTTAATCATATATTTTAACCCAATATTATCCTTTAAACATATCATTAATATAAAACTTATACAGATGTTTTACATTCTTTTGTCACATAAATCTTTGAAATATTCTCTTTCATCAAGTATATTCCAGTTATATCAAACTCAAGTCAGATATTCGCAATCAATAACTGCATGAAGGTTAGTGACTTAACTGGTGTCTGCCATATGAGACAGTTTAGGACAGACTATGGAGTCATTCTCATGAGCCCAACTCTGTCTTCTTCATTTGCAAGCTTTCTCATGTTGGTCCATTTGAATGACCTCTTAATAGAAGGTGCCATTCCAGTGCCATTCAGTAAAACTGGATGGCTGTGCATACCCCGTGGAGTGGTAAGATTAAATAATTTTGAGTATATGAAGTACTTGACTCAGTAGTTGGCTACTAATGTATTTCTGTGCTCAATTACGTTAATGTGTACAAGTACTGCTCTATTTTTATTGTTGTTTAATATTATAAAACTGGGTTAAAACTTAAACTTCCATGCAAGTTAATCCAAGTTCAACATTTTCTAATATGGTACGTCTGTAGGAGATAAATATCTCAGTTATTTGGAAGGAATAGAAACAGATGAAAGCCCACATGTCCTTCATTGCTTATCTTATTTATTGTGTAGATCTGTAAAAATTGATCTCAATCAGAGACAGTTTTGTCTCCCAAAATATATTTAACAATATCTTAAGACATGTTTGTTTGTCTCAACTGGTCACTACTACTGGTATCCATTGGATGTAAGCCAGAAATGCTGCTCACCATCCCTACAAGTCACTTGACAAAAAATTATCTGACCCAAGGTTGAGAAACTTTGATATTATTTGAGGATCTCTTCAAGTGAAATCAGAAATTCTTTCATTTAAAAATTTATTTATTGAGACGCTCTTTTTCCAAACACTATTGTATAAATGCTTTTTGTCCCTATGATCGTTCATTAAAATGGGAGAGGCAGATGATACAAAAGAAAAAAAAAAAACAAAACGATGATACAGACATGGTATTCACTCAGTTCTGGGTAAAAAGAGAAACATGAGTGTTCCAAGGGGTTTGATAAGGGAAGATCTTGCTCATGAGGTGATATTTCACCTAAACACTTCAAAATGTAATAGTTCACAATGGAAAAGAATTTGCCTGCCAATGCAGGAGAGGCACGAGACAGGTTCAATCTCTGGGTAAGGAGGATCCCCTGAAGTAAGAAATAGCAACCTGCTCCAGTATTCTGGCCTAGGAAATCCCATGGACAGAGAGGCCTGATGAGCTACAGCCTATGGGGTCACAAAGAGTCAGACATGACTGAGTGACTGAGCGCACACTCACACAAAGGTGGGAAAGTCCTTCAAGCAAAGGAAACAGCAGATGGGCAACTCTGAATAGGAAGCTGAGTGATGTTGAATGGAAGTTGATGGTCAAGAAATGAAGACCAAGGTGGCTGGATCATACCAAACAAGAAGGTTGCTGGGGGAATAGATCAGTGAGCCCTGCATTCACAGAAACATTGGCAATAGTAAATTATTATTGAAAAAAAAAAAAAAAAAACACAGCTAAATGTGTGATCTAAGTTCCCATTATGGTCTTGTGGCTTTACAGGTATACGCATGTGAACATTGGTAAGACATGTGCACCTTAGCATGGTTCTAAAAGAGAAGCAATGGATTAGAAGGTTGAGGTGCACCTAAAAACTGAGTTCCAAAAGGATTTGGGGGTTTTTCTCCAGATAGTAAATTGGATTTTCACTACCAAAACAATGTATCTGTTGAAATTATTTCAGAATCCTAGGTTGTTTCAAGTGACTCTGATTTTAAAAATAATTAGTGAAAAAAAATATATATATATATTGCTTTCCTTCCGATGATAGGCACAGTGCTTGCAATTAAGCATATGAGGGTTAATAAGTTTTTGTTACCAGAAAGAGGACTTTTTTCAGGGCCTGAGAGTGGGCTCTTGACTAACACTTGGAAATGAATTGTCTGAGGAGACAAACATACTGACAAAGCAAAAGTCTATTGGGAAGGAGCCCCAGGGGAAAAGGAACCCAGGAGAACCAGAACCGCTCTGCCATATGGCACCGTCTCAGGTTTTACGATAATGGGGTTAGCTTTCCAGGTTGTCTCTGGCCAGTCATCCTGCTTGTCCTTAATGGTGCACACATCTCAGAAAAGATGAGTTTTAGCTTCAGGGTTTCTGGTGGGTTGACAGGACATACTAGGAGCTGGCATCTCTCCATCCTTTTGGCCCCTCCCAAATTCTCTCAGTTTTCCACAGCAGCACTCCAATTTCTTATTGGGGTCTCACATTGTGAGGCAGCTCATGCAAGCAGTTATTATTGTACCTGGCCAAGGCAGGTGTTTTTGTATGTTAACTGTTCTCTAACATCTTGAATCCTGATTACAAATGGCTTACTGTCTAGCAGGGGAGAGAATATTTCAATATGAAATGATACATGTGATAAGGGAACTTGGGACAGAATTTAATGGGCGAACAGAGAAGCAACACTTTTCCAAACAGAGGGGAGGAGAACTGAGTGCATCCTTTACAATGGAAGATATTTTTGAAATAATCTATATTTTCATACAAACCCTTTCTTCGAACTACTACAAGCCATAAGGGCAGGGAAACAAGGAGAATTCATGAAGTTGGAAATTAGCAAAATTAGCAATGCAGGATATTAGCAAAGGACATATTTTGTGCAAGTAGAAAAAGAAAATGGTAAAAGATTGCTTCAAAGTGGTGGTGAGAAATATCTTCGGTGATGCTTTTAATGTTTACTTTTCTGTATTATCTATTTTGAATCTATTTTTATAACTTGATACAAGAAAACCAGAATAACAAAGGATAGAAAAGAACAAGAGTGACAACTGCTTCAAAGTCAGATAAAATGAGTTTTGAGTAGCAGCTACTGGAATTTACATAATGAGGGTAATTGTGGATGATCTTCCCCAACTGGTTTTAGTAGAAATCATTTAAAGAAGGTGTAGGGTTGTAAATTGAGGAATAAAAGATAGTCAGAAAGAGGATCAAAGAAATAATGCCTGTACTTTAAAAAGCTTAGGTGAACAAGAAAATAAAATAGAGAAGGACTATATTGTAATAGTTAAAAAGAAATCCTAGATTAAGGGTGGCTCAGTAGATAATTTTTGAGAGCATCCTTTATCCAGACTCAAAGCAAGAATTAGGGCTACAGTTAACCAAGGACATGAGTTACTGGTGGAAGGTGTAGAAAAGTAAGTGATGATCGCATCAAAATACAATATGATGTCTGGCCATGGGGTAAGTACATGAAGAACAGAAGGAAGAATAAAGGACTAGTTACTTTCAGCATGAATAGGTCCTTTCTCTAAGGAGACCTGAATAATTTTGAAAATAGAAAATGCATACAATTAGACAATTTTGCTTCTCTAATTGTCAGTTCCTGCATATATAGTACTTGAAATGAAGTGAAGTGAAGTGAAGTCGCTCAGTCGTGTCTGACTCTTTGCAACCCCATGGACTAAAGCCTACAAGGCTCCTCTGTCCATGGAATTTTCCAGGCAAGAGTACTGGAGTGGGTTGCCATTTCCTTCTCCAATATAGTACTTAGAGTGCTGCAATTAACAAATAAGGTCACTTATAGTAAATGTTTTCAGTAGTAACTGTAACATATAGTTTCTCCTGGTGTTAGTGCCAGCTAAGTTGCTTTAGTTGTGTCTGACCCTTTGCGACCCCATAGACTGTAGCCTCTAGGTTCCTCTGTCCATGCGATTTTCCAGGCAAGAATACTGGAGTGGGTTGCATGCCCTTCTCCAGGGGATCTTCCCGACCCAGGGATTAATCCATGTCTCAAGCTTCCTGCTTTTCCTTACATAATGATTTGCCTCCTTTCCTTATTCCTTCTCCACGAGAATGTACAATGTTTCTAATCTTGCTTTTCTTGCTCTGATGCTGTGCTGTTACTCACTGATAGCCAAAAAGTAAATAAAAGTGCCTTAAGTCTAAAGTACCTATAACTTCAGCAAAATGAATGAACTTACCTCATATGAATAAAATAACATCCATGGATGAGGACTTCAGAGCAAATGTTTCTGCTCTTCAGGCAGTCAAACATCCAATGGTCCTTGAATTTTACTATGTTTCATTGTGCTAGGATAGACAGACGTCACACTCCATCACCTGTATTCTATCCACCTGGTATTTTCAATTGAATATTTTAGTTTCTTTTACCCCACATACTTCCTTCTTTCCCTAAAAATCAGAAAACAAAATAGGCTTTGTGGAAAAGGACTATGAAGAGATTAAAGTACTGGAACCTGATCATTGTAGCCTTGGCAAAAACACCTAGGACAGTGGGATTTGTGCCCAAATGGTCTTTTTAAAAAGCACCTCTGGAATAATGCTAGGATAGCGTTTCCTCTTGAATCAGAATCAGTGATTAAGGAATAGATGATCTGCAGAGGCAAGGCTAGTCTCATTGCCTTAATACAGAAGAAGATATTGTATGGTAAGACTCTTGCAAATACATTCCAAAAAGAGAAAAATAGAAACAAAATGCCAAAAAAAAAAAAAAAGACATTGGAAAGGAAGGTCCATGCCTAGAGAAAGTTTACAAAAGCAGTTATGTAGATGATGAAGGTTCTAGTCAACCAGCTGATGTCCAGAAGACTTGGCTGTAGTACTTGGATGGGACAGTATTTCACTAGAACTCAAGAAGGAGGGGCTTCCCAGCTCGTGCTAGTGGTCAAAAAAACCCACCTGCAATTGCAGGAGATGAAAGAGATCTAAGTGTGATCCCTGGGTCGGAAAGATCCCCTGGAGGAGAGCATGGCTACCCACTTTAGTATTCTTGCCTGGAGAATCCCATGGACAGAGGAGCGTGGCAGGCTCCACAGGGTCACACAGAGTCAGACACAAATGAAGTGACATAGCAAGCACACACTCAAGAATAAAAAAGAACATCTGACTGAGATCTGGCAAAAAAAAAAAAAAAAAAGAAAACAACTTTAGAACATAGTTTGAGAAGATCACAGCTTGTTATTCATATGTGGCCGATTTTCCACACATTGCAACACAGAGAAAAGAAAGGAGATTATTTTATTATCCACTTAGTAATGCATATGGCCTCCAGAGAAACCCAGTTGTCTTAGGACCACACCCCTGGTCTATTTAAGACACAGACCTCTTTGCAGACAGCTTAGATGGACAAGTGGAAGTCAGGAATCAGTATCAAATACATTTATGTAGTAGTTGAGCTGGGAATTTATGACGAGAGAGAATTTATAAGCTCCAAAAATGTATAATTGAGTAATGGGCTTCTTTGTATTTATTTATTTTTGATCTCTTAATATATTTCAGAATATTATGTATCAGTTCAGTTCAGTTCAGTCACTCAGTTGTGTGTGACTCTTTGTGACCCATGAACTGCAGCATTCCAGGCCACCCTGTCCATCACCAACTCCTGGAGTCTACTCAAACTCACATCCATTGAGTAGGTGATGCCATCCAGCCATCTCATCCTCTGTCGTCCCCTTCTCCTCCTGCCCTCAATCCCTCCCAGCATCAAGGTCTTTTCCAATGAGTCAACTATTCATAGATAATTAACATCAAATTTGTGACAATGTGATGTATTTCTTATGCAAGCTTACAGATCTATCCCAAGTGCCCTCCAAAGAGTAAATTTATTGCTGCTTACTTTTTTTTTGGTTGCGACATTGAGAATGGTAACAAAAATCAATTTTTTATCATTTGGTTGTTGGTTCTGAAAACTAGCAGAGAACTTCTACTTATAGGAAAGGTTTTTTTTTTTTAAGATGATGGGACATTGGATGTACATATAAACTTAATGAGACTAATTTTCTGAGTATTTTGATGCTAACACTTTTCTATAAAATTATATTTAAAGATTATACAGAAATACAGACAATTCAGATACCATAGCATGCAATTCTAGAATCACTCAAAGCCTGGAAGAGGTTTCATAACTATGTTTGTTTGTTTTAACTGAATGACCTTTATTGGCTACATTTATTTAGCTCATTAAATAACATAAATAGGGATTGTCTGGTTTGCCTACACTTAAATAAAATACAGCAACAGTATGAAAATAATAGTAATAGGCACAATGTTATAACGTGGATTAAACACTGTACAATATAATGTAAAAGTAACTCACTTAATCTTCATATCTGTATAATTATAATAATGTAACATTTATCTCCCCTTTTATTAGTTCAATAAAAACATGAAACTTAAGTCACTTGTTCATTGTTTTACAGCTGGAAAAGAAATAACAGTTTCGATGGCTCAAAAATCTGTGCTTCTAACCATTATACTCAAAAAGAAATTGCCACATCAAAGATTCTCTTTATCTTCCCTGATGAATCTTTCCTTTAGTTAATTCAGTGGTTCACTAGTTGGCTGTAAAAGGGAACAACTTCAGATGAGACATAATGAATTCATAAAATACCCATGTATTTTGATACAAACCCAGGTAAATCAAAACTTTGTCAGTTGTTGTTCATTTGCTAACTCATGTCTGAATTTTCACGACTCCATGGACTGCAGCACAGCAGGCTTCCCTGTCCTTCCCTTTCTCTCAGACTTTGCTCAAACTCATGTTCATTGTGTTGATGATGCCATCTAGCCATCTTATCCTCTGTTGCCCCCTTCTCCTCCTGTCCTCAGTCTTTCCCAGTGTCAGGGTCTTTTCCAGTGAGTTGGCTCTTCCCATCAGGTGACCAAAGTGTTAGAGATTCAGCTTCAACATTCCAGTGAATATTCAGGACTGATTTCCTTTAGGATTGATTGGTTTGATTTCCTTACTATACAAGGGACTCTCGAGAGTCTTCTCCAGCACCATAAGTTCGAAACTGTCAATTTTTTTGGCGCTCAACCTACTTTGTGATCCAACTCTCACATCTCTGCATGACTACTGGAAAAATCATAGCTTTGATTATATGAATGTTTTTTGGCAGAGTGATATCTCTGCTTTTTAATACACTGTGTAGGTTGATGATAGCTTTTTTACCAAGGAGCAAGCATCTTTTAATTTCATGGCTGTAGTCACCACCTATAGTGATTTTGGAGCCCAAGAAAATGAAATCTCCTGCTATTTCCATTTTTTCCCATCTATTTGTCATAAAGTGATGAGACTGGATGCCATGATCTTAGTATTTTGAATGTTGAGTTTTAAGCCAGCTTTTTTACTTTCATCTTCATCAAGAGGCTCTTTAGTTTCTCTTTGCTATTTGGTATCATCTGCATATCTGAGGTGCCTTTGCAATATCTAAGGACCAAACACAAGTGAATGCTTTATTGGATCCTTCTACTGTTTGGTGGGTAAATAAACAAGTTTTCATGAGACAAGGTCTTTCAAGGAAATGTCTATATGATACACACAGAGATTTTAATCATGTACTTTCAGTGAGTTGTGAGACTACCGTAATCCCTGCCTGGTACCAGGGAGGTGTGATTTAATAAGTGCTGATTTTCACTTTGTAAATAGAGTCAGCCTCTCCTCTACTGAGGATTCTAAGTTAATGTAGACCCCAGGCTGATCTGCATATTTTAAAATTATCAAACAGATTTCAAGTAGAGCAATAGTCAGGTGTGTCCCAAGGAAGATACTTTAGCCTGAGAAAGGATGGAAAGAAATTAAAAATGTCTCTTTCCCCCCTTTTTTAATGTAGAAAAAAAAGTATATTCTTATAGTCAAAAGCACTGTTCTACTATTTATATAGGTTAGATAATGGCTCTGATTTTTACTGGGATCACAAAAATATCCTCATATATTTGTAGGATTTTTCCCTATGGACCTAGTACCTATAATTTGGAAGAATTACAATGAAGTCATGCTATTAAAGCACTCTTTGATTTATTAAACACTTACTACTATGTGGAAGGAAGTATGATAAAAATAATAACTGATAATATTATAGTGATAAATAAACAAAACATTAATAAATCGTTTGCATTTTGAAAGATTATAAATTCATAACACTTTTTTTTCTCACACACATATACATGCATTTTTATTTTACTACATTGTAGATTCTCTCACACACATTGTCTCCCTCACTCTTTTGTTTGCTTTTGTCTATAGATGTAAGTTATACATAAGTTGCATAAATATAAGTATAATATACATGTACATTTAGATACATAAGCATGTAAGCTTATTTACAGAAATATAAGTGTAGAATGATACAAAAACATTTATGCTATAAATATATTTAACGCCCAAATAATAAAATGATCAACGCTTCAGATGTAAGGAGACCAGGAAAGAGAAAAATATTCAAGTATTTTCCAGGAAAGAAGACAGGCATTGAGAGGGAGAGCATATTTGTTAGGGAGGACAGAATGAACAAAGGTGACATTTGGAAAAATGTGCGTGATTTGGTGTGGCCGGATCCCAGGATTTGTAGCAGAGGTTGTGCAAAATGAAAGTGGAAAAATAGCAGAGTCAGCATCATGAAGAGGGTTGATACAAAAATAAAATGCTACCTGTATTATCTAAGGCAGCATTTTTTTAAGAAAGCACCAGCTACATACAGTTCTTCATTTTGTCTAATTATTCTGGCAGCAATGGAGCACATTGCTTGGATCGGAAGAACAAGGGTTGATGAGTGTCTGAACTGAATCAGAGGAGAGGAGGGATTTGAGATACAGTTAAGTGGGTGAGCCATAGGATTTAGTAATTAGGTCGACAAAAGGTTTGAGGGAGAAAGAGAGCAAAAGATACAGTCTCATTTTCTACCAGAAGAGCTTGTGTGAAGAAAGAGGCAGGGATTCAATTTGATTCTAACATTTTAAATTAAGATGCCTGCAAAAAGATGGTGGATTTTAAATACCTAATACATAGTGAACAACATATACAGTGGATTTTTAAGTATCTAGTAGATCGTGAACTATATACACATGTGAAATAAACATGAGAATAGACACCTATGATCTCAGCTAAGTTCAACATTTAGTCTGACAGAACTGAGGAAATGGGCTTCCGAGGTGGCGCTAGTGGTAAAGAACTCACCTGCCAATCCGGAATATGCAAGAAATGCAGGTTAGATCCCTGGGTCCGGAAGATCCCCTGGAGGAGGGCATGCAACCCACTCCAGTGTTTTTGCCTGGAGAATCCTACGGACAGAGAAGCCTGGTTACAGTCCATAGACAAACAGGGTTGAACATGACTGAAGTGTCTTAGCATGCATACAGCAGGTACTCACACAACTGAGGAAATATACAATTTCCAAGTATGCTGAAATATATAATTTTCTAGAAAAACATAGTGTGTAGAAATTATACAAAAATCCATCTGGAACTCTCCAGTGAATCCTGTAGAAAGTTACCTTAGACTAAATGATTTATCATTTTGTTAAATGGGATTCAAAGTCCCTCTGTGTTATTGTGTCCTCTAGAACACATTTGAAAAATACCCCTAGATATACATAAAGATCTATAGAAATAAAGCTAGCTGCACAAATTTGTTCAGGCTCAAATGCTGTTAACAGTTTTTAGTAAGACTATAATTTCAAGGGAGACACATTGCAGAGAGACTGAGTACCTAGTACAATGCAATACGTTTATGAATGACTCATTTAAGGTTATCTTAACCTTCCCGATTCTATATACTTTTTATGTTCCTACAAATTGCAGTTGTATGTATCTATTGATGCCAATTAACTTGGAGACAATTTCAAAGAAATGAATCAAGATGGATTCCCTAGTCTCTGGGGATCAATGACAGTGTCTCTGAAAGCTTTGTCCCATTGCTTTCTTCAATGGCATGAACAGGAAACTAAGACACTTTGCAGCATCTTGTTTTGCTCTAATTTAACTTAAATGCCTTAAGCTAAGTTGGTGATCATGTCTCCGGTGTTCACAGATTTAGGTTTCTGCCTTTCCTCTGGTGAGTGTCTTCAGTTCCAAAGCCTCAGTCCCTTGTCAGTCTCTGGTGTGACTTTGAGCTCTCCTCTGCTTTTCCTAAATGCCCATTTAGCATTGCATAATTTCCTTAACTACTCTGCAGTTTCCTCTCAGGAGCTTTATCTTGTTTTTAATTTCTTCCTGTTAAGCTCATTAGAAAACATCTTTTAAACATTATACAACAGAATGGTTTATAAACGTGCATAATTGTGTCATTTTTCTTAGAGCAAGTATTGTTTGAGATTATTATGCGGCATAGAGATGTTACAATAAGATTATATGCTAAACAAATAAAAAAATTAAACTAATGTTAAATTATTTTGTTGATTCACGTGTGTAGTGCTTTATTCTCACCACTCTGGAAAAGTAGAGAGGTTCTTAATGTAAATGTGAATAGAAATAAGGGCAGGAAACAAAGGAAAGAGTCAAATTATATCTCTTTGAAATTATTGTGTTTTTTTTTTTTTAATCAACAAACGGCAGCTATTTGTTGCCACGATTCAAAACCTGTGTTTGCCCTCTTTGCTCTCCCATTCGTTTTCTGGCATCTAATTTGTTGTTCCTGAGGAAGTCACCCTGTCACAGCTCTAACTGTGCCCAGTTTCTGCCTTTCCTCCAAAGTATCTTATGTTGAGCTGTCAGTTAATTCTAATCCTAGTACACAAATCTGCAGTGTTTTTCATACTCAGTGCAGAGGTCCTAATGATTAAATTTTAGTAGAACAAGTGACCTGGAATATTTAGTCATGAATCAAAAAAAAAAAAAAAACAAAACAAAACAGAAGTACATCAAAATTGTTTAAAATCATTAATAAATGAAAATTTAGATGTTGTGTGAGGGTGTTGATAATAGCCTCAACATACACTTATTTAAGTAGCCTTATCTTTTGGCCGGTCCTTAAGAAGTATTCTTTGCAATATCACCATTTAGGTTTTTATTTCTAAATGCAAATTTGCACAGGCAATTTGGAAATGGCAATTGCCTTTCTCCTCTTTGCATTCGTGTCTTTGTGCTTAAGTCGATAACCAAACTAAGAACATACTCAACCGGGAAGAAATATTTATCTGCCCTAAACATTAAAAGAGAAGCAAATGATTCAATCTGACACCTGGGAATGAATTGGAAATAACTATAAATTGGAATTGATAGGAAAGCGTACCACATAATTAAAGCTTCATCAACTGTAAGGTAAAAAATAAGAAGCATGCAAATAGATGCCTTTAAGGAAACATGAAATGTAAGATGGATGGCAGGTGCTACTTTGCCTTTGACAGTGAGTGCAGTACAGTCTGTCTCCTTTCTGGATCCGCTCCTGCTGTTCCCCTTACATGGTAGACTCCTTTGCAAGCTCTTCATTAAAGCAATTTCAGTTTGCTTGACAAACTAGCATACCTGTGTTCAACAGACAAGTTTTGGAAATAAATTTAAGAGTATGAATGAATAGCTCTCTCATACCTTTAAAATATAGAAATGCACTTTTTAAACTTTGAAGTAGACCCAATAAATCTCATCCTTGAGTAAGTTTCTTAGCATAAACACAATTCTAGAGAAAGCGTCATCTAACTATGCATCATGAGCACTGAATAAAGATTTATTAAATAAATGAATTACTGAAGTGGCCATATAATCAAAACAATTATGAATGTATATGTTCTATATGTGGATACAACATATATGTTTTTTATAGTATGACTATCTGAATTATTTAACAGAGGAACTAAATCTATGGTATTTTAATGAATGAGGTCAATCTTAGTCATTGCTTTTCTGAAAAGAATAGAACTCCTTGAAAACAATTTGACTAGTGTTTCCAAAAAATAAATATAATTTTGTGCATGTATAGAGGAGCCTGGCAGGCTACAGTCCATAGGGTCGCAAAGAGTCCCTGATGCTGGGAGAGACTGAGGAGAAGAAGGCAACAGAGGACGAGATGGTTGGATGACATCATCGACTCAGCGGACATGAGTTTGAGCAAACTTCAGGGGATAGGAAATTACAGGGAAGCCTGACGTGCTGCAGTCTATGGGGTCACAAAGAGTAGGACTCTGCTAAATGACTGAACAACAACATAATATGAATCAATGGAGAATGATCACTTCCTACTAAACCTCAGAAAGTACTGAAAATTAACATGGATAATACTTACTCTCATGAAAATGAAATAACCTTCTGATGGAAACAGTCTCTGCACCTGCTGCTGCTGCTGCTACTAAGTCGCTTCAGTCGTGTCCGACTCTGTGCAACCCCATAGACGGCAGTCCACTAGGCTCCTCTGTCCCTGGGATTCTCCAGGCAAGAATACTGGAGTGGGGTACCATTTCCTTCTCCAATGCATTAAAGTGAAAAGTGAAAAGTGAAAGTGAAGTCGTTCAGTTGTGCCTGACTCTCAGCAACCCCATGGAATGGAGCCGGTCCATGGGATTTTCTAGGCAAGAGTACTGGAGTGGGTGCCATTGCCTTCTCTGCACCTACCAAAGAATAAAATAAAGAAATAAAAGGTTTTGAATCCTTGACCAGAACTATACCAATGACAATTTCAAAGCAGACAGATTTTCAGAATCTAAGCCTGTGCCTAAAACTACAACAATCTCAAAAAAGTCCAAACTAAAAATAAAAAGTGGGAGAACAAATTTGCAGAAACAATACTCCCAGTGAAATCTATGATACAGTAAAATTAATGAAACAAACAAAAAAACATTTTTTTCTTTTTATCTATCTCCCTGCTAAAAGATCCATGATGCAGAAACTTTCTACCATAACCTGATAATCTCCAATTTCATCAGGATAATTTTCTATTTAATTAAAAAAAAAATTCACTTCAGGGAATTTTCTGGCAGTCCACTGGTTAGGATTACATTTTCACTGCCAAGGTCGTGGTTCAGTCCCTGGGCAGGGAACTAAAATCCCACAGGCCACAAGGCATTGCAAATGATAATAATAATAATAATAATAATAATAATTTGCTCCAAAGTATTAAATTCATAGATAAAATTTTAAAATAGAAAATAAGCCACCCATTCCGTTCTTCCTCCCCATAGCTCTAATCATCACAGAAAACAATGATAAATTGTTACTCTTTTTAGTTCACCTAGGTTAACTGTAATTAAGTAATATTTTCTTGTTATTTAAAAAAATTTTGAAGATTGCCTTTTGATTTCTTTTCATGATTCTTGAAAATGGAGCTCAGTGGCATCTCAATCTATTCTCCCCTTAATATAATTATAACACATTTCAAAATTTCTCTATTGGTTATATCACCAAGTTTAACTGTTATGAAATTTCTTTTATATCCACCATTCTCAGCCTTCCTCTCTTTCTATCCCAATAGCATTTTCACTGAAGCAGTAAATATATCTAATACATTTTAACCATATCTTTAAAAAATCCTTTATAATTTTTAAAATGCACTTTCCAAAGTATTATGCATGTAAACATAATTTAAATTTAATACAAAGTATTAAACATGTAAAACATGTTTTACATTCAACATGTTAAAGTTGAATATTTAGTTCAAAACTGTAAAGCATACACCAGCTCTTAAAAGTCTTAAGAGAAACTAAGCCAGATATTTTATTTTCCATGGAATGATTTCCACTATTGACAAAGATCCTCTTTAGTAAAGTTGTATTTTCAGAGACGTTACAGATTTGCGCTTTAGAGGTGCTATTCAAAATTTATTAGTCAAAAATCATGATAGCACTTAGCTTAATTCTAGCAATATTCAGAATTATAAACCTGGGTTCATCAGTATTCCCCCTTCAGCATGGACTGGCTAATCTCTGGAGTTCAGGAAAGTCTGCCATCCCAGACATTTCTTTTTCATTTTCTTAATTCGGATACATAGCTCTCTAGATCTTCTGTATTCCTGTTTCTTGATTTAATTTCTTATTTTCCTGGAATATATTCTTCATTAGGTTATTTTAAAAGGGCTAAAGTGAAAGAAATTTGCTGAGTCTAAAACTATCTTTATTGGGCTATCATACTTGATTAATACTGTGGCTATAGTGAATATTCAAGGTTCAAAATAACTTTATCATCAAATTTTGATGACATTGCTCAGTATCTTTCTAGGATCAGGGGTTACCTTGAAAGGTCCACTGACATTTTGATCCATGTCTTTTATTTTTCCTAACCTCAAATTATATGTTAATTTTTAATCACGTGGACTTCCTTCCACTGTCCTCTAGCTCACCAGATCTGTCCTTTGTGATTTTAATTTTCCCTTTAACCCATCCATTATTTTTTAACTGCTTCAACCCTGACTACTACCAGATGTTGTATTTAGCTTCATATCAGTATAGGGAGCCACTTTTCATTCTCTAGTAAAAATTTTATAACTTTCATTCCTTAAAACATAATGAGTATATTTTAAAAATATGCTCCACCTGATGACTCTACGTTACTTGTTTTGTTGATGTGATCCAGCTAAAGTGTTTTACTTGTCTTGATTTTGCTTTTGAATTTTATGTTATTCCTGCTTTTCACTGTTTTTTTTTTCTTTTCCTACTGACTCTACTTGTGATTCTTTTTGTGTTATTATGTATGTGGGATCAAACCCAGATCTTCTGTACTACAGGTGGATTCTAAACCACTGAGCCACCAGGGAAGCCCTGAATTTTAAATGGAAGATATTTATTTCCATCAAGTGCCAGTAAAGACTAATAACACTTTTAAACAAAGCTGTATTTGTCAATTATTTATGGTGTATATGGGTTTGCTTGTTTGTTTTATGTTTTCATATAGCATGAAGTAGCTATAAGAGAACATAAGTAATCACTACTTTAAAGCATTACAAGGACTTTAAAAATAGTTTTCATTCACATGCAAGACTCTCAAATTGTGTGTGTGTGTGTGTTTGAGGGAGATTATTCACACACACACACACACACACACGTAGTATTTATGGTTTTCCAAACAGAATAGTGTTGAGGTCTTATTTACGTTTTGTAAAAATAATGTCCCACTGTGTATAATTTTCTGAAATTTGCCTTTTTCCACTTAATATGATGCAACTAAGATTTATCCATATTTTTGATGTAACTATAGCTTATATTTTTCAATTTTATATTATGTTAGGATGTGTGATAATATAACAGTTTATTTACCTATTTTCAGGCTGTTTGACATTTGGTTTCTCTTTCTATTTTTTTTTTAACTTTATAAGCAATAATTCCATATGGCATTTCTGCAGCTATTCTTCTCAGAACATTGGTGGATTTTATTTATGATAATATTTAACTTCACATCATAGTATCCTATTATGGGTTGAAATATGTTCCATAAAAATACAGCTTTAAGTCTTTATGTGAAAATAGGGTCTTTATAGAGGTGATCAAATTAAAAGGAGGTATTTAAGTTTGGGGCCCCTTTTGTAATATGAATGGTATCCTTAAAAAGGGGACAATTAGAATACACAGAGGGCCATGCACAGAGGGCCGACAATTTGAAATTACAGGAAATAGATGGCCACGTGGTTGGAATGAGGCATCGACAAATCCAGGAACGCCAATGACTGCTGGCAAGCACTAGAAGCTGGAAAAAGCAAAGAGGGATCTGCTCTAGAGCTGTGGAGAAAAGAATGGCCCTGCCAGATACTTAGGTTTCATAATTCTAGCTTTCAAAACTGTAAGACAATAAAATTTTATTGTTTGAAGCCACCTAGATTTCTTTAAGCTTTTTTATTTTATATTGAAATCAGCCGATTAACAATGCTGTGCTACCTTCAGGTGGATATCAAAGGGACTCAGCCATACACATATGTGTATCCAAAGGAAGAGACAGGTTTCCAGGCAAAGAATTGTGTAGAAAATCTTTCATAAGGAAGAAAACTGCATTAAATCGAAGAGGCAGAATGTATTTGAGAAACGTAAAGAAGACCAGTGTATGGAGACTATTAATTAAGGGAGAAAATGACAGGAATAAGAGTCTGTGGAGGGCCAACCTATCTATGTTTTAAGCACAAATTGAGTTGTCAAATAATTTCAAAGCTCTAAATAATTATTGATTAAATTATTGTTTTCAAAAGGGTGATATGGCTGCAGTGTGCACTCAGAGTATAAAAGATTTAATTGGATTTGGCTAATTATAGGACCTGGCAGATGAGTTAGGTAGTTTCTCAGATATCCAATAAAAGAAAAAGTACATAGTGGCTATTACATTCAAAGAAATACAATGGGAATATGGCAGTGAAAAATTGCGAAGTCGGCCCTGTCCTGTGTAACATCCTCATGATACATACAAATAAACAAGTAAATCATATAATACCTAGCAGTGGTAAATGATAGGAAGAGTGATGCCTTCTCAAAAAGGTTCTTTTTAGTAAAATATTAAGCTTCCGAGGGGTCATAGATGAGTGAGTAGTCACCTGAAGAAGAAAGAGGATGAACCATCTGATTATCCAGGAATAGGTGTTTCTAAGAGAAGAAAGAGCAAAGGCAAAGACAGCCAACAAGACAGTAACTAAGGAATGAACTGAGAGTTGCTGTCAACATTGTGTCTCTCCAGAAATTAATGGAGAGAAAAAAATGTAGAAAAAGAATTGAAAAGTACACATTAAGTGACCAACCAGGGTGTGGTAGAAACGGAGATCTAATGGTGTCTCCTAGTAAAGGACTTTTCACACTGAGATGTTATTGGCCTCTGTATTAGTTTGTTAGGGCTGCCCTTCAAGGCACCACAGAATGTATGACATTTCTCTTCTCATGGTTCTTGAAGCTGGGAGTCCAAGATCAAGATGATTTCTCCTGAGGTTTCTCACTGACTTGTAGATGGCCATCTTCTTTCAGGTTTCACATGGGCTTTCCTCTTGTGCTTGAGTGTGTCTAAACACTTGTCATGTTAGATTAGGGCTCAACCTAACATCCTCATTTAACCTTAATTACCTCTGTAAAGATGTTATATTCTAGTACAGTCATATTCTGAGATCCTGAATAGGGTTTAGGAGTTCAACTTATAAATTTTAAGGGGCCTACCCCCCCAAACACTCAACACATAAGAGAGCCATTTTCTCAGATTTGGTAAATTGTGTTATAACTATTTGAGGACAACGGGGGAAGAAGTTTATGTGAGGGAAATAGTATGTGAGAATATAGAGATGTAGGAAATTAATTTTTGACAAGAAAGATTTTGAAAAGTCCAGTTTGGTATAAATATTTCCTGGAAGTGACAGAAGGAAAGACACATTCAGTTCAGTTCATTTCAGTTCAGTCACTCAGTCGTGTCCGACTCTTTGTCCATGAATCGCAGCACACCAGGCCTCCCTGTCTATCAACAACTCCTGGAGTTCACTCAGACTCACGACCATCAAGTCAGTGATGCATCCAGCCATCTCATCCTCTGTTGTCCCCTTCTCCTCCTGCCCCCAATCCCTCCCAGCATCAGAGTCTTTTCCAATGAGTCAACTCTTCGCATGAGGTGGCCAAAGTACTGGAGTTCCAGCTTCAGCATCATTCCCTCCAAAGAACACCCAGGGCTGATCGTCTTCAGAATGGACTGTTTGGATCTCCTTGCAGTCCAAGGGACTCTCAAGAGTCTTCTCGAACACCACAGTTCAAAAGTATCAATTCTTCGGTGCTTAGCTTTCTTTACAGTCCAACTCTCACATCCATACATGAGCACTGGAAAAACCATAGCCTTGACTAGATGGTCCTTTGTTGGCAAAGTAAGTCTGCTTTTAAATATGCTATCTAGGTTGGTCATAACTTTTGTTCCAAAGAGTAAGCATCTTTTAATTTCATGGCTGCAGTCACCATCTGCAGTGATTTTGGAGCTCAAAAAAATAAAGTCTGACACTGTTTGCACTGTTTCCCCATCTATTTTGCATTAGGAAAGATATAGTCAGGCCAGAGTATGACTAGCTAAGAGGTCTGGACTTTATTATGTATATTAAGGAGAATTACTTAAGGTTTATGAGTGAGAATCTACTCTAATCAGAAGTGTGCTTTGGCTCAATTAATCTGTCAGTAGCATGTAGTTTATAATCAGGTGCTAAAACATAAATCTCATTTAGCAGGAGAGCTGGTTTATGCTGGAAGCACAACTAAAGTCAGGGGCTTAGATAAATTCTTGTTTTGTCTGAATGGAAGAGAGTTTGTCAGAATTTAGTGTTTTCACACTGACACTGTGAAGGATATCTTTGTATTCCTCACAGACTATCCTTTGTGTCTCCTGTCACAAACAGAAGTGGGGTTCCTCCCCACTATGGCTGATTGCATGGTATTTTGTAATGTTCTGCTCTGCAGCTGCAATAAACTGAGTAGTAAATAACTGAAAACAAGAAAGGAAAAACAAAAATATGTTCATTCACTGCAATATAGAAATATTTGTGGTATATTCTGTGATGTGCTGTGATTGTATAAACACATACAGGTACATATTTGTACTCAAAGCTAATCTCTAGTTACTTATGCAAATGCCAAAGAAGACAACATGCTCTTTTTAAAACCAGAATTCTTGGTATAGGTTGTTTCACTAGTAAGCACAGATCAAGCACCCTATATTTCTACTTTTTCTGTCCCAAAACTATATATTATACATATTGTGTGTATTCAACTTATTAGTAAACATCTAATGTAAAGTTTAAGATTTATAATATTTTCTCATACAACATTTTACTTTTAAATACTCTACTGAGGAAATGTCTCTTTCTCTCTCTCTACTTTTCTGTAATCTGTACAGACACTATCCATCTTCGAGTTCTTGAATCCTCCCCAGTTGGCACAGCCATTGGAAGTGTAAAAGCAACTGATGCTGACACTGGGAAAAATGCTGAAGTAGAATACCGAATTATTGATGGTGATGGGACTGATATGTTTGACATTATAACTGAGAAGGACACACAGGAGGGCATCATTACTGTGAAAAAGGTGCAGAACAGCCGTGGAAATAATCATCTGTTTAGAAAGTAGATATTTTGCTATGTGTTATCCACTCAAGCATTGTCCATTAAGAAATATCCCTATCATGTCCCACTGTAAATGCATAAGTATGAGGGACATAAAGCCAAAGATCACCTTGGATGTTCTGACCCAGTGCTTTTGTTAATTAAAACATGAAACCTGAGATTTTACAAAATTTAGAAGGCAAGGTAATATATGTGTGATTGTATTTCTGAGTCACATTAATTAAAGCCCCTTATTAACATTGTTTCCTTAAAAATAGTTAACAGCTAATAATAGCAATATATCATCACAGTTGGAGGCATAAAAAGTAGCATGCCATCTATCCAGATGTATGAAGCAATAATTAGAGTTGCTAATGAAAAGAGACAGCATGGATTGGAAGATAATTTCATTGTTCACATTTTCCCTTCTGCTACATAAATTAAGCTTTTCTGCTCACATATGCTCAGTGATACAATTTAAAGGTAACTAGTTTTTTTATTGTAGCATCAGTACCATCATTATAAGAAAAAGTAAGGCCCAGTAGAATTTAGGTCCTAATAAAACATCCTGCATACTATTTGCATAAAGTAACCACTAGTTAATCACAAAACTCTCCTCAGGTTCTATTACAAAGTTCAAAGTATGCAATGGCAATGACCTGCAAAGGAGGGGCCAACTCAATATTTAAGTTTCTTTTTGTTTCATAATGTAACCTAATTACCAATTACTATCAGAATTTTTCTCTTTACCTAAGGTTGTTCTTATTTTCAGTGTTTCACGTAACTGCTGAAAGGTTTTGTATTAGTCTTCAAATTTTCATCAAATTTATGTAGTACCATGGGCCTGTTAAACGGAGTGGAAATATCACAGCAAATATTTTAAAAGATTACTGAATTTTTTGCTTTGAAAAATTTAGCTGTAGCCAGCAACTCAGCACATACATATATACACACAAACACACACAATCCACCAACCCATGTTTTATAATGGGTTGCCATCATATAAAACAGATATTAATATCCATTTCAATTTTTCTAAGATTTAGAGTCTCATTTTCCTATGTACAGTTCAAGTACATGAAAATAAAACTGAATTCCACCTGATATGTAAAAGTAGTTTTATTTTATATTTTATATTTTTATTACTTTAATTATTTACAGTTAATGAACAACTTGACAGAACTCAATTAGGCTTTAAAAGTCACTCTGTAATTTGGAAAGGACATATGATTCAATTTCCTTCTATCTAATTTGATGATTTATTTGCTTATTTATTCTTAATGCAGCCACTTGACTATGAGAGCCGAAGGCTTTACACTCTGAAGGTTGAAGCAGAAAATACCCATGTGGATCCACGTTTTTATTACCTAGGACCTTTCAAAGATACAACAATTGTGAAAATCTCGATTGAAGATGTGGATGAACCCCCTGTTTTCAGCCGATCTTCCTATCTGTTTGAGGTTCATGAAGATATTGAAGTGGGTACAATCATTGGTACTGTAATGGCAAGAGACCCAGATTCTACTTCTAGCCCCGTTAGGTAAGTATGCTTATACTTACAATGAAAAGAAAGGGAACTGAAGTAAATGGAGAGATGATGAAATTTTATTTAAAGCACTAAATGCATTGAAAGAGCTGTGCATACATTTGCTGAGCACACGTATTTAAAATAAATTGTTTATGTTCTGGGGCAGGGTAGGTATAAGGTTTACAGTTTGCTTCAGTTTTAATCATGCCTGTTACTGAAAACTGGCTTGCATCTTCCTATCTCTTTAAAGTATTTATTGTTCTGACTGATGCCTGATACAGGTGAAGGAGATGTTTTTCAGCTGTGCATTTGCAGTGTAACTAAATCAATTTATTTGTATTTTCGGGTTCTTAAATAAAATGTGAGGTTGAGAGAAGCTTTAGTGATTAAAATGAATATAATTATAACAATGTCATAAGGCACTACGATTTTAGAAACTCTTCTTTATTCCTACCAGCAAAGGGGAGAGTTTTTGGTTGTTCTTTTGGTTATATCAGACAACTTAGAACATTCTAGAAAGATCAGAATCATTTCAAATTTTTCTTTTGCTTTGTTTTCTTATGGCACCTAAAAACATATAAGATGTGATAAACACATACAAATGAGAAAGACAAAGTTTTCGTTGACATTTGTTCTCTCATTTTTAAAAATGTATTAAGTACCTATATATACAATATTCAGCATCAAAATGACTACTCACTTTAAGCTGTTAGTCCATCACTTGTTTTGGATTTCATTTGCTTCCTTAATCCTGAGCAGACTGGTTTTGCTTATCCTTTTTATAATGTGGGCCAGTCAAGAAGAAGTTCAAATGGTTGTACAGTTTCCAAGTACACACCTCTCTGACTCCTAACTATGCAGCAACAGAATTCTGGGAATATGTAATTTTATGTACCATGTGACTCTAGCTCAAAGTTTAAATTCTCTAAGTCCTGTCATATCTTAAGTGCAGTCATTCATATATATATATATATATAATTTAATTTATGTAATTTTACATAAACATTTTCTTATAGTCACATACAGCATGACAGGTTACATATTGGCAGCCAAAACTTGCATATGGTACTCAAGTATAGGTCCCACCTGCCAGCATGACTTTCTCATAAATGTCTTTTCTCCCATCCATTTGTCTTCACTATTGCTGCATTCTTTTTTTGTCTGCACTATTGCTGATTTTTTTTTCAAGATTTTTTTGTCATTTATTTGGTAAACATTTATTGAATATACACTTTTTTTTTTTTATTTTTTCCCTATTAAATACCTAACAAGCATTCCCTTGACATAGCTCCTAACTGACTTTAACAGCCTGTGTTCTGCATTTATAGTTTTCAAAGAGCCTTTTTAAAATAAAAAATAAGTTCAGTTTACATCTAATAACATTATAAAGTGATGATATAAAGATCTATTTCCACTTAATGAAATAGATTCTGACTGCATGGACTGTAGCCTGCCAGGTTCCTCTGTTCCAGGGATTCTCCAAGCAAGAATTCTGGAGTGGGTTGCTACTTCCTTCTGAATCCAGGGATCAAACCCACATCTGTTACATCTCCTGCATTGGGAGGCGAGTTTTTTTTTTACCACTAGCACCATCTGGGAAGCCCCGTCTTATAGACTAATGGTTATTATATGTTAAAATATGTCTGTGGATTCTTCTTTAATTAAATTTTTCATCAAGATGCAAATCTACGGACCAGGAGAAAAAAATATCCATTTATATCTACTAAGCAACAATGAATTAATGACTTCGTTGCTAGTTAATGACAGAGTCTAGCCACGTTTTTTGTTATATATTTGAATTTATACTACCAAGGCAGAAAATGAATATGAATATTTTTGGATGTTAATCTTGATATACCATGCAGATTTATATATACATATATGTTTATATGTAATCAAAGTAATAAAGTAAATTTACTAAACCAATGCATTTAGAGATGGATAACCCACTCCAGTACTCTTGCCTGGAAAATCTGTGGGCAGAGGAGTCTGGTGGGCTGCAGTCCATGGGGTTGCTAAGAGTTGGACACAACCAAGCTACTGCACTTTCACTTTTCACTTTTCACTTTCATGCCTTGGAGAAGGAAATGACAACCCACTCCGGTATTCTTGCCTGGAGAATCCCAGGGACTGCGGAGCCTGGTGGGCTGCTGTCTATGGGGTCGCACAGAGTCGGACACGACTGAAGCGACTTAGCAGCAGCAGCAGCAGCAGCAGCAGCAATGGGGCTTCCAAGGTGGCGCTAGTGGTAAAGAACCTGCCTGCCAATACAGGAGGCATAAGAGACCCAGGTTTGATCCCTGGGTTGGGAAGATCCCCTGGAGTAGGAACTGGAAACCCACTCTAGTATTGTTGCCTGGAAAATTTCATGGACAGATGAGCCAAAGGGCTACAGTTTATGGGGTCACAAAGAGTCGGACACTACGGAATATACACACACACATACAATAGGATAATACTGGTCATATTATAAACTGTCCATGTCATATATCATGGATGCTAATGCAATAATCAAAAGGATTTACCTAAAATATATCTTCTGGAACCGATTTCTAAAATGAAAATGTTAGATAACATGTAGAATTTATCAATAGAGAATTGAAAAATATACAGTTGACCCTTGATCAACTTGGGGATTAAGGGTGTAGATTTCCACCGCCCTTGTGCAGTCAAATATCTGAGTATAACTTCATAGCTGGCCCTTGCATCCATGGCTCTGCATCTGAAGAGTCAACCTCAGATTTATTTATTTTAATAAATGCACACTGTAATTTATATTTGTAGTAAAAATGAAACCATAGAATTCAAACCCATGTTGTGCAAGAGTCAGCAATAATTACGTCAACTGTGAAAAAGAACTAGGATCTCTCTGCATCTTCCAGATAATTTCACATAATCATTTAAATTTATCATTGTTTTCTAAACTGAAGTACAAAAAAAAGACAAAACACATATAAAATGGCTTTGACAAAGAAAATGATACTTTATATTGATTTATAACCTTCAATTTCCTGCCATAATTCTATAGAAATAAGGATATTTATTATTTGCCAAAATGCCAAAGGAGTCATTATTTCTTTTATTCAACAAATATTCGTGGGTGACCATATCAGTTACTAATATGTTTCTCAAAATATTTTCAGTTTGTTAAGAAAGTAGATTCAGTGTGAGAAGTAATATTCATTGAGTATGTACTAGACACTAAGTATGATGCTTGCTGTTTTCATGTTTGATTTCCTGTTTGAGATGTAAGATGAACTCCTAACACAATATGGTAAATGGCAAGGTGCTTTAGGATGAAAGGGGACAGATAGCTTCTACTTCAGGTAATAATGGAATACTCCAAGAAGGAGGTAAAATTTATGTTGGATTTTTCAGTAGTGTAAAAATTTTGTCAACTTGAAATGTAATTTATAAATTATTTCAGATACAATATTTTGCTTTATTTGTGAATGGCTAAAACATGTAGTTTGAATAGAAAACTAAATTCATGTTATGTTGTTAGAGAGGGCTGGGGTTTATTAAGGAAATTTGTAAATTACTAGTCTATTCCCCTTAGAACAGACTTAAAATAAAAATCTAAAATAGGCCATCCTCAAACATAAAATCACATTAACTCTATTGGTCTGTTAAATTATTTTTCTAATTCAATTTATTCAAATCCAGCATAAAGATCATATATTTCAACTACTTTTTGGAAACATTATACAAGTTTGGAACAAGAAAAGATTAAAAAGTTTTATGGCACTTTCAAAATTATTTTGTATTATTACTTATAAAATATAATTTAAAATACTATTTCATATATTTTCCTTAAATAAATGACTGTTGTGGCTTAGGAAAATATGTGCCATAACGTATTACTCCAGTTTTGTCATGTTTATCTTGCTTTATTTTTAAAATGTTTTAATAGGGAACATTAAAGATAACTTGGGGGATTATGCTTGCTGCCTCCAGAATTTCAAGATATTCATAAACCACTAGGAGTGTGAAGTGGCAGGAAACACCAATGAGAGTTACTCTTTTAAACCTTGAGTGACAATCTCCAAAATAATGGGATTTATACCAACTACATCATCCTAATGGATAAACCTGTTGTTAGGCTTTGGAATAACACTCAACACTATGCCTTTAATCAATTTGCAGAATAGTTGCCTTTTAAATACATACACTAAGATTTTATTTGATAAAATATCTAGAAACTCCTATCCCAAACTTTTTTACTCAAAATATCTCTGGTTAAAATGTATGCATTTTATAGTGATACATGTAGGTAAGAATCTGAAGCAAACCAGGTATCATATTGAAACTTTGAAACTTTGGAACACTGTCATAATTTGATAACCTACTACTCTGAGGAAACTAACATCTCCAATATTCTTACTCCAAAACTTTGCTTCTGGGAATGATCTTTTGTATTTGACCCATGTAATAATTCTTTAATAGGATTAACAATCACTAGATAAATTCAGTTGGTAGGGTAAAACTTGTAATTCTAAGCTTTGTGGAAAAAAATACATTAGGGCCAGTTAAATATGCAATACATGGTGACTTAATAACATAAAACATTGAGAACACCAGCATTTAAATGCACAGTAAAAGTCAATTCAGCCTTAGGAAGAGGTTTTGGGGAGATGGTAGAGGGTCAATGTGTATAAGTGTGTGTATGTGTGTGTGTGTGTGTGTGTTGTGTGTGTATGTGTGTGTATGATAAATCCATGACACAGTCTGCATTCTGGATCAGTACTTTGCCCTTTCCTAAAATTATTAAATATCACTATATGTGTGTCTCTGCATTTCACCCTTTTCTCCTGCAAGCCATCAATAATACTGCCATGTATTTTTCTCTGCCTTCTATGTTCAGATTTTCCTTGGATCGCCATACTGACCTTGACAGGATCTTTAACATACATTCTGGAAATGGATCCCTTTATACATCAAAGCCACTTGACCGTGAACTATCTCAGTGGCACAATCTTACTGTTATAGCTGCTGAAATCAGTAAGATGAATTTTATGTATATCATATTTAGCATAATTTTAGGTTTTATTTTATATTAAGAATAATTCCATCTCATTGCACAAATGAATTGTAATTTTAATCTAAGGTTTGAAAGGGCTCCTTAACACCTATAATTTTTTTAATAGTTTCTATATATACTGAGAAATAGCTGTGGGCATCCACAGATCTACATTTAGTATTAACTAATAAAAATGATCTAGAATTAGAAACTAAAGATATTCTCTTTGGGGGAAAGGGAAGTGCATTAAATTCATCACATGGACACTATGAATTAAAATTTATGCTGAAATGCTGGAAGTCCATTTTTTAACAATAAACACAGAGATAGATATGATTACTTCTTTTTGACAGGTGAAGAAACAAAAGTATCCTTAATAATAGCTAACATTAAGCACTCTAAACAGGTATTCTAAGAAATTTAAATCAATTTTTCTTCCTAATATTTGTATTGACCTTATTTAACAGAGAATGAAGTAAGACTCCAGGGATTTTAGTAACTTGTCCAAAGTCACAATGCCAGAAGTAATAAAACTGGGATTTGAAACTAGTCATTCTGTTTTTAGATCTAATAATTATTCTATACTTAATTTATAAAAGTTCACCCAACTAGTATCAGACAGAGCCAGCATTCAAAGTCATGTGTGCATGCTAAGTCACTTCAGCCATGTCCAGCTCTCTGTGAACTTATGGCCTGTTGCCCACCAGGCTCCTCTGTCCATGGGACGCTCCAGGCAAGAATACTGGAGTGGGTTACTATGCTCTCCTCCAGGGGATCTTCACAGCACAGGAACAGAGCCCGTGCGTCTCTTGTGTCCCTTGCACTGGCAGGCAGGTTCTTCACCCTAGCACCACCTGGGAGGCCCATTCAAAGTCTTATTTGTCTCCAATTGCAAATGTTCTTGCCCATATACAGAACTGGGATACATAATCTTTAGAGCTCATTGTAAAATGAAAATCTCAGGCCTCATGTTAAAATATGATGAAGAAATTTAAGATGGCAACAGCAGAGCATTAAATAAGGGTGGGGCCTTCTGAGTGTGAGGCCCTGCTCCATTGTACATGCCCCTGAAGCAAGCCCTGTCCACACATGCAAACCTGTTCATGGTTTCTGATTTCTGTATTATGACATGTGCATGGAATAGAGCAACTCTGTCTTAAATAGAAGCATTAATTAGGGACTAAATCATGGTGTTAAAAAAAAAAGACTATACATTTCAGATCTGAAAAGTAAGCTGAATCCACAAACATATAACAAGGTCAAGTTATTTGAAGTAATCATCCCAAGATTTGGAAGGCAGGGCACTGGGGCTGAAATATCAAGCCCCAGAAGGATGGAGCTGGGCCAGACTCATCATCAGCAATGAACTTAATGCCTCAAGAGAAAGTACTAGACTTAATTTTTTTTCTTACATCTAGCTCTGAAATATAGAGGAACTCTAACATCCAAATGATCCAGGTTTTCCATAATGAAATATAAATGGCTGTACCTCTCAGGGTGAACTGAAGAGTTGTTGAGGTTTTCTTAAGGAAAGGTTTTATTTCTGTATCTGTATCCATATCACAATGTTAAATGTGCTTGACAGGATCCAGTCTGATTATTCCAAAATCACGATTGTTTGTGCTCTCTGCTCTAGTCAAGCTCCTTATTCAAGCCTAATGAGCTAGGAATTGCATTTTCCATTTCAGATACTTTGAGAAATTTAACTTCTAAAGCTAGTTGAAATAATTACAATTCTGTAAAAAGCTAAGTCAATTATGTTCTTCGTTTTAAGAACTAAACCTACTTTTTGCCCTTAAATAAAACCAGTCTACGGAGTAACTGCTGGAAATGCCTACCTGCCAAACCACACACAGTGAGGGGCCCATCACGCTGTTCTGATTATTAAATGGAATGAGGGTGAGAGGGAAACAGCATATAGGGCATTGTTTTTGCTAGATTTTGAACACTGGTAAGTGTGCCATTCATCCAGAACGGTGCAGAATGGCCTAAAAATGTACATCTTATCAATGTTTTTCCAGATCCTGCCTCTAACAGTTTAATTCTACATTCCTTAGCAGTGTATCCTATCATATGGCAAGTTCTATTCTAGGCAGTCATTTAGTGCATTATACCATGGAGTAATTTATTCTTCTTGGGGAAAAAATTAAATGCCATGTGGAGAATATAAAATCTAAAACTAAGGTCACCATCAGGGATTGTAAAACACATGGTTGTAGAAATCAATGAGTTCCTATAACCATATCTGAGAATTAAACTATAAGCATTGCAATACATTCTGAGAACAGTAGAGCAAAGTTTCTGACCAAGGGCTCCATTTTCCATACCTGCTTCCTTATTAGTGGAAACTCTTGCCCTAAGGAGGTACAAAAGATACTTCTTTCTAAAACCTGGGATTTCTAGATGGCAATTTATATTTTCTTCTTCCTGGAGGTATAGAAAAGCCTGTGAATATGTGGCATGGTTTTACCTTAGGACATAGATTTTAAGATCGTAGATTGCTCACAAGTTCTCACTACACTAGAGTTTGGAGGACGGCCGAGAGGCTCAGGTGGTAAAAATAAGCCGGCTCCTATTCAGTATGATGCTTCCTGGGAAGGCTTTATATCTTTATTTATACATAAGCTGCCACATCTGCCAGTAAAAAGATTAGTGTAAGCACTGTTTTTTTTTTGAATAGATGACTCCAGGCCTGATGCTTTACAAAGCATGTTTATCCCTGTGGATTTGGCTTTGATTTGAAGAGCCTTGAGTTACGTGTAAAGAGGCTGGAGAATCTCTGTATTGTGTTAGAGAAGGGACTGACAGTGCAGTTTTTTTAGATGTGAAACTTTTCTGTCTTTCTTGGCTTCTGTGGCACAGTTAGAAAGTGAATTGCTACCAACAAAAGAGTTATTTTTATGTCAAGACTTTGTATTGAAAGAAAACATTTTGCTTATGTCCACTAACTATAAAAGTAGGTTAAAGAGCACATTCTAGAAAATATGAATCATACCTCCCCACTCTTCCCCATAGCAACAAGTAACTCTGGGTAGTTGAGGATTCATTTATAGGTGAATCACTATGCCTCTAGGTATTAGCAAATGGCTTAGGAGTAAGATAGGTAGAAAAATAGTGGAATAGCATTTTTCTCTTTTTTTCTCTTCTCTCCACTTTTCCCCAAAAGTACTCCTCTTGACCCCCACATGAACTGTAAGAAAACTAGTTGACGTATTTTTATAGTGTAGATGCTTTGTATGGAGAAAGAAAGATTAAGCTTTTAAACAATGTAAGGAAATGAAGAAGATATGACAGTGAAAATAAAGACAATCTTAATAATAATAGTCAATGTGTATTGAAAGTGAAAATCGCTCAGTCCTGTCCGACTCTTTGCAAATCCATGGGCTATAAAATCCATGGAATTCTCCAGGCCAGAATACTGGAATTTGTAGCTCTTCCCTTCTCTAGGGGATCTTCCCAACCCAGGAATCAACCGGGGGTCTCCTGCATAGCAGCCGGATTCTTTACCAACTGAGCTATCAAGGAAGCCCCTGATAATAACATGTATTAGTGTTGAGTGTTTACCAATGAACTGATACTTTGTTAAGAAATTTTCTTGTATTCACTCACCTAGTTATTCAAATAACTTCATAAGATCAAAAGTTCTATTTTGATTCATGTTGAATAAACTGAGGCATTAGAGAAAGAGTGTAAACTGGACAAAGTTAAACACTGAATGAATGGTGAACCTGGGAATCAAGTCTGACTCCAGAGTCTAAACTCTAATAACCACCTGACATACTAAGAAGTAAAAAACATGTAGCAGTAGATGAGCAAATATGAAATTAGAGTCTGACAGTTGAATAGTTTTGGGTTAAGAAGGTTGAAGGAGGACTGAACAATAGTGTTAAAGAAGGGAAGTGTTTTAAATTTTCTCTTGAAAAGAGGAAAGAAAGGTAAATCCATTTCAAATGGATTTAGAATTCTGTCTGCCTCCCTGCCAAACAATTAGCTCTTAGATGTCATTTTTTGAAACTGCTGATTTCATTATTTTGGTTACATTATAATTATATGCAAAAAAGGAAGCAGAAATAAATTATTTTGTGTCGTGATGTACTCCCTGTTTGTACCTGAGATTTTTTTACCACTTGTATCTGAAAACTATTTAGATAAAATTAGAAATTCAAATAAATTTCACAAAGGGAAAATCATTATTCATAACCCATGTAGATAGAGGCCATTTAATAACATGGTTACTATCCCCCAGCTCACCTACTTTTTTTTTCCTTTGCTTTATTTTTAGCTAATTACTCCTTTCTTCTTTTATATTGATCTTGAGTTTGATTTTGCCAAAGTTCACAAAGAACTTGAACTATATCCAGAGACTGAGATTTTGAGATCATGAAGGCTGATGACTATAACCTTAATTTAAGATGCTCAAACACTCTCAGGATATCAGTGCAAGTTCCTGGAAAAATCCTTAGAGGGCAAAATACAGTTATGATTAATATGAGTTTGTTACCCAAGGATAAGCCAAACAGACATGTTTTAAAATTACATTTTAAAATTTACAAAAAATGCATGTTTTTATGTGAAAATTTTGATGATCTTGATTTTGGCAAAAAGACTAATGATTATTATACTACATATAACTATTGAACTAATATTGTTATACAAAATTGAGCTTATATGAAACGGTACAATTAACAATTTTATTAATGAAACATTTAAAATCTTGTGTTTCATTGTAAATTTCCATTCAATTTGATAGTAGATATATAGTAAAATTCCCAAAAAGATAGTTGACAGTAGCTGTTGAAATATATTTTAGTGATAAAAGTAGTCAGAAGGGTAGGTTGTAATTAACAACTACCACATAAAAGGGGACCTCAGGCAAGTTACTGATTCATCTAATACTACTCTTTATCCAAAAAAATGGTATAAATTATGAAATCTAATGATGTATAATAAAGATTTAATAAATATTTGTTCTTATGTTGTATATTTGGAGAGTGAAGACACAAATATTATGTGAAATCAATTACACAGGATTGTGCTTTTAAAAAGATTTTTCAAAATATTAATAGTACTCTTGAGCCCAATAATAGCTGAATTCATGACTACTTAATTAGGCTCTGTAGTAATTTTCTTTATTGCATTTGTTCATTATGATAGTAGAATGAAGTTGATGCTATTTGAATATGAGCACTTAATATCTGTAAGATGCTTATATAAGTTAAATCTGGTGTACAAATGTGTCTTCCTAAACAAACTTTTCCTCTCCTTTTTCTAGACAATCCCAAAGAGATGACTCGAGTGGCTGTTTTCGTGAGAATTTTGGATGTTAATGACAATGCTCCACAATTCGCTGTGTTCTATGACACCTTTGTCTGTGAAAATGCCAGACCAGGACAAGTAAGCACCCATAGGATTTAAAAGCATAGGAAGATTTTCAAGGGGCACTTCAAATATTTTTCTTTTCCTAATCTTGAGAGGAATGAGCAAACAGAGATAAAATCATTCATTGAAAGTCCCAGAAATATAATTAGAACAAACAAATAGCAAAGCCCAGTTAGTCAGTGAGTGTTAGTCACTCAGTTGTGTCCTGCTCTTTGAGACACCATGGACTGTAGCCCTCCAGGCTTATCTATCCATTGAATTCTCCAGGCAAGAATACTGGAGTGAATAGCCATTCCCATCTCCAGGGGATCTTCCTGACCCAGGAATTGAACCTGAGTCTCCTGCATTGCAGGCAGATATGAAGTAGTAGCTGCAAAACTTAAGGTGTAAGAGAAAATAACTTTTTAACTTTCAAAAACAAAGACAAATGAATAAACAAAAGGGAAAAGAAATGCTGATGTGTCATTAGATAAATATTGGTAACTGCTTGCAGGACAGGAAATGAAAGTTGGGGAAAACACAAATATTTGAGATCATCAAAACATTCCATCACTATTCCAACATATTCAAATACAGTTTTGGAGCAGGGCAAAAGAACTCGCTCCTAAGGCTTAGACTTGTGTTTCATCATTAGAGCAACACATAAAGTGCTTAATGACTTGGTTTTCATCCTTTAAAGCATTCTTCCTATACCAGCTTTGTTTATAACTCTTCAAATCTTTTCCTCAGTGGGCTCATTCTGTTGTTTGAAAAGTGCCAGCCTGTATGGTTGAAAGAAATGCTCTTAATTGGTTTGAGTGCCGTTTTCACAGAAGGGAGCTGCATGTTATAAATAATAATTGGAAATCAAACGTGTTTTATTAAAGAAAGAGAAGCCATTACGAAACTGTATTGTGTTTAGACTTCGTTTGATGCTCTTTATAAACATCAATGTCATTGTTACATTTTTATGCAAATTATATTGTGAAATAAATTCTTCCTTAGGAAGATTCTAACAGAAATTCAATAGCCTGTCTATTGTCTGAAATGGTAAAATTGCTGCAATTGGATTCTTTTTTTTTTTTTTTTTAGATGAAAATGTTATGGAAATGTTTAATTTGGAATATTTAAAGGACTTAGCTACTTCCGACCTACTTCTTCATGAAACAGTGTGCCCTAAAAATACAATTCCAAATAGTTCTGTGCTTGGCAGGCTCAGCATGATATAAGTTGAAGCCTTTTCTGTAGGAGATGAATTACCCACTTTGAAACTGCTGCATACATTGCTCCCTCTATGGTTATTCTATTTGATTTTCAAGAGATATCTTTTCAGAGCATTTGAGTCATTGTAAATATGCATTCCCAAATGTATTCAAAATACACAAAATAAGGGATTGTGTTTGTTTATTTTCCTTATGCCTTTTTTCTTTCTTTGAACCTATATCTGGCTCAGTAATTTTATATTCTTTGAACTTTTAAAACCAAGTTGGTATATTGAGGGAAAATAATCAAATCAAAGATGATGTTAATTTTAAAAAGTAATTAGTCTATTTTGACAAACTTGACAGGAAGAATATGATTATTAATTTTTGTCTAATTGGCTGCATGTGCAAAACCTTCCCATATTAGTTACTTTTAATAAGACCAGCTTGTTAGATGTCAGTTTGGTCTCATAGGCAGAAACACGTTTGCTTGAATTAAACTATTAAATACTCACTGGTGGAATTCTAGGTTACATCATCCTAGCAGGCAAAATCAAAATAGTTATTTGATAAAGTCTTTCCTCACTGAATCTTTCTTAAAATTAATTTAAGTCTGTCTTCCCGCCTTCCAGGGAAGTAGGAGCTTTTGGGGGACTTCTGGATTTGCTTTAGTTATTTATACAGTAGTTCAGTCCACCCAGAACTTCTCTGAATTAAGTGCTCTTTAAGAGCAGCATTTAATCAATATGGAACATAATTCCATTCATTTGGGGTATGGACACATTGAGAGTATGTTTTGTGTGCTAAGTGGCTCAGTCATGTCTGACTCTTTGCGGTCTCATGGACTGAAGCCACCAGGCTCCTCTGTTCATGGAATTTTCCAGGTAAGAATACTGGAGTGGGTTACCACTTTCTACTCCAGGGGATCTTCCCTACACAGGGATCAAACCCACATCTCTTGCATTGGCAAGTGGATTCCTTATCACTCTCATCACCTGGGATGCCCCAATGAGACAGAAATAAAGCTAAGTGTCACCCCTCCTCCTTTCTTGGGGCTTCCCAGATGGTGCCAGTGCTAAAGAACCACCTGCCAATGAAGGAAACATAAGAAACATGGGTTCAATCCTTGATCTCTGGGTAGGGGAGATTCCCTGGGAGAAAGAAATGGCAACCCACTTCATTATTCTTGCCTGAAGAATCCCATGGGCAGAGGAACCTGGCAGGCTACAGTCCAAAGGGCTGCACAGAGTCAGACACAACAGAAGCTATTTAGCACGCACCACACTCTTTTCTTGTCTATTCCCCATCTGAAGGGTAGAAGACTTTCCCCCTTGGAAAAGGATGTAATTTACGTATATGAATAGTCCCTTCTTATGCTTAAACAATTGAAGGCAAAAGAAGAGGGCAGCAGAGGATGAGATGGTTGGATAGCATTACAGATTCAATGGCCATGAACTTGGGCAAACTCCAGGAGATAGTGAGGACAGAGAGGTCTGGTGTACTGCAGTCCATGAGGTCACAGAGTTGGACACGACTTAGCAACTGGACAACAACAATGCTCGAATGAGGCAACCAGACTCCCATTTTTTCCATTTGACAGTCAGAGGACCTTGGGAAGGGGCAGAAGAGAGGACTGGCTATTTCTCTTTCTTCCATTTTCTCTCAGGCATGCCTTGCTCCTTTAGTTAATAAAATATATTTTAATAATATTTAATATCATTGGCTCAATAACATTAGTTTGAGCAAACTCTGAAAGATTGTATTAACTGCTTTATATATGTGCCATCTTTTGTTTTTTATTAAATGGATAAGTCATTAGCCATAAATTCTTGATTTATTTAATCTTAAATTACCACTAAAAAATCATAAAATGATGTTATATTTTTAAATAAATATTTTGAATTATTTCAAGTTTTAAATTATTTTTCTGCTACTTATTTCTAATGAGAAATATTTATCTTTATTTGGCCCAGTTATATTTCTTGCATCACTCTGAAGTAAACAATTCAGGAGTACTTCCATTTTTATTTTTATAGAATAGTATAAGAGAAAAAATAATTTAATACGGAATAGTTAAAATAATTTATTTTTCTAATTATTTTACAGTTTTAAACTTCATTTCAGTTCAGTCACTCAGTCATGTCCGACTCTTTGCGATCCCATGGACTGCAGCACACCAGGCTTCCTTGTCCATCCACCAACTCCCAGAGCTTATGAGTCCCTTTTTAATCAACAAAACACCAGTAACAAACATTTCCATCAAATATCCATGTAATATTAAATTAAGTTAATGCAGTAAAAAGTATATTCCTGTAAGAATAAATTTGACCATTTTTATAGGCATTGACATATTTAACAACTTTTGAAGCCTTCTTGAAAAATATGCAAAAAACACATAAAATGTTATTATACATATAAGTTAAGGAAAAATTGATATGTATGCAACAATATATAGCTGTTATATATGTGTAATATTAATTCTTATATAATATGTTCAAAGTAGTGATATGATCATTAGATAAGGTGTTATATTTTCTTTGTTACTAGATAGCCTCTTATAGTCTCTTATCCTAAAATAAATCAGAGCTAACCCCTATAAAATAACCATTCTCCATAGTATGTATATGTTGAATTAAAAAATATGTAATTCTATTGAGAGTGCAAATGAATAACTACTCTAAAAATAGATAATGTTTTTCTTTCCTTTATAAAATTATGCATAATGATTCTATAAAATTTCCACATTCTTTGAATAGTTTTCACTTATTTTTGATGAAGAAGGAAGCTATAATTATAATAACTTTCTAAATTTTCCTACATTAAATAACTCCTCTAGATAAATGTTTAAACATACATGAAATACCTACTTATTGCAAATGCTACATCTAAATTCTTAAAACTATAAAAAATACTATGTTATTGCTCATTATTTTAATTAAAAAACGGATAGTATTCAGGAGAAATTGATAGTGAGAAAAAAGAAACAAAATCGAGAGAGTGAGAGAATGTTGCTATTGTGTAATAAAAGGATAGAATAACTGAAATAAAGATGCATGCTTATAAGGAAGAAAATAATTGTCTTTCAAAATGTTGGACAAATTGGATACTAAAAATTAAATATTATAAAGAAGATTTTAGCCATGGGAGCTTGATAAATGTACATTTTTTTTTCTCTTCTGCAGCTAATACAGACTATAAGTGCAGTAGACAAAGATGATCCTTTAGGTGGACAGAAATTTTTCTTCAGTTTAGCTGCTGTTAATCCAAACTTCACAGTACAAGACAATGAAGGTAAATTTTGGAATGTGTTCATTATGAATTAAGGTGACTTAACAAGAAATTTTCTCCAAATTAACAGCTACATACACATGATATATTAAATTTATAGATCTGATTGCAAAGGTTTGTTTTCACTAGATTTTTAATAAGATATTTTGGTAATTTCTTACTTAACAGAGTTTACATTGTTGAATTTTAAATAATAAAATACATGAAAGAAGACAGTATGTGGATATTAACGAAAACACTGGATCTTGCAAACTTCAGAAAGGCCAGAAATAATCAGTTCTTATAACAAAATAGTAAGCCACACAAGGAAATGAATGCCTTGGTGAGACTCTAGTGCAAACTTCAATGAGATTTAGCAACAACAGATTCACCATAGTCAAAAGGCCTAGAAGAGACAAAAAAAAAGAAAAGAAAAAAGCAGCCACATTAGCCTGTGAGGGAACTAAGAGCAAAAACATAGTTGGCAAAGATGAGATACACTATTTTCCTATATAACATATGAATTTTATATGTGATCAAAAATACTAAACATATTTATTGAATTCTTTTTTTTTAAAAAAGCAGAAACAAAACAGGTATGCTTGTTTTCGAGCAGCTATAGATATAATTATATACTCTTGCAAGAAATCTAATAACTACATTGGCATATGTACAATACTTTCCATGTATGTATACTGGGAGAGTGAGGTTGCTATAGTGCATCTGGTTGGCTTTCAGAATGTCTGAAAGCAGTTTAGGATAATGGATAGTTTTACACTGAGCAACTACTCATTTTTAATATTATAGGATTTTTGCACAAATCAGTTGAAGGGATTGCATCAGTTGGTAACATCTGTTTACTAAATCTGAGCTTTTGAAATGTATATGTTTTCTATCCCTCTGTGTGTGTTAGTCACTCAGTTGTGTCTGACTCTTTGAGACCACATGGACTACTTTGTCTGCCAGGCTCCTCTGTCCATGGGAATCCCCAGGCAAGAATACTAAAGCCAGTTCCTATTCCCTTCTCCAGGGGATCTTCCTAACCCAGGAATGGAACCTGGGTCTCTTGCATTGCAGCCAGATTCTTTACTGCCTGAGCCATCAGGGAAGCCATTCTACTCCTTTGGACACCTAAAATAATTGTGATTGGAAAAATTAACATAGAATTGGTAGATAAAATGCAAAATGCCAAATTACATCTGAATATCAGAAAAACAATACTCATCATTTTAATTTGCTGAATCTGGTAACTTAATCATAGGATTTAGACACGGCATTCTTTGTACTGAGTTGACAATATTGAACCTCTTTCTAATTGTATTTTAACTTGTTTTATATTCTTGTTAAACTGAGCCCTGGATCTCAACAAGCCATCTCTCAATTTTAAAAAGATTAAGAGACTTGAAATAGAACTGTCTTATCATAGCATTTCACAATTACTGGGAAACAATTAAAAACTAATCTTAATTAATTTTTGATAAATAGTACCATTTTCCTATATTAGGTATAGTTCCTGATCCTATGGCTGAAGCCATATGAATACAAACCTGAACATAACTAACTAGAATACCAGTAAAGTCTGGCACTCCACTCCCGTACTCTTGCCTGGAAAATTCCATGGATGGAGGAGCCTGGTAGGCTGCAGTCCATGGGGTTGCGAAGAGTTGGACACGACTGAGCGACTTCACTTTCACTTTTCACTTTCATGCATTGGAGAAGGAAATGGCAGCCCACTCCAGTGTTCTTGCCTGGAGAATCCCTGAGGCAGGGGAGCCTGGTGGGCTGCTGTCTATGGAGCTGCACAGAGTCGGACATGACTGAAGTGACTTAGCAGCAGCTGATGGAATATTTGATCTAATCTTGCATAAATTCACTACTTTCTGTTAATGGGTGAATTTTGAAAGAAATTCCAATGACAGACATGATCTTAAAGTTGATCTTCTTGAAAAAATACCCTTTCATTTATCTATAGCCTCATCTTAAAAATCTTTTAATTCTTTATCTTTTTAAAAATAATTTTCTGCCTCTGTGATACTACACTTGGTATCCCATGCATAAGAATCTCTTACTTTTCACTAATTTACAGATCAAAACTTTATTATATGATGATTTTTATGAATACTTAATAAAATGATTTGTATAGAATGGTTAAACTGAAAGCCACTAAGTCATGTTTGACTCTTTGTGACCCCATGGACTGTACAGTCCATGGAATTCTCCAGGCCAGAATACTGGAGTGGGTAGCCTTTCCATTCTCCAGGGGATCTTCCTAATCCAGGGATCGAAGCCAGGTCTCTTGCATTGCAGGTGGATTGTAAACCTTCTGTTGATCCTTTAATGTATCAAAGCTATTGTAGGCAAAATTAAGATTTTGAAATTTTTGAAAAGTTAAAAAAGTCTAAGCAAGAGGATTATAAAAATGCTTACATGCATATAAATGATTTATTTTAGTGTAGGTTTGTGAAAGGAAGAGCTGTATCCTAACACTTATTGGAAGAGAAGTCAAAATTGCAAAATTATCAGGGTTACAGTTGATTTATTAAATTTGCTTGCGCACATCTCTTTTGCTAGTCTACTTTCCTAGCTTATGTAGTAATCTACTGATGTAGTAAAATTTAACTTCTTGCTAAAATTTGGGAAATGATTATGTTCAACCAATATACTGCAAAAATATCATCACCCCTCTTCTTTTACAATTTTGCTAACCTGCTTCTTTGATTTAGCAATTGCCTAACACTCCCTTACCTACACTGGCATCTTAAACAGCCCTGTGGGGTGGCTAAAAAAGACCCAGCACATTGGACAGAGTGTGAAATTATCATCCATGTATATTTATTTTTCAGTATTTGTTATATAAAGCTAGAAGAAATATTATTAACTCACAACCCAGATTTGAGGATACTGGATAAGTTATCAGATAAAGGAAATATCAGTAGCAATGTACTAGGTAGTAGGGGCTAGATTAAGTCTCTACTTCTTTCAGTATGTCTGTCAGGCACTCTTACATTAGTGTCTTGCACCAACTATTTAAGTTATGCACTAGATTAATTTTAATGGGTGGAAATCTAAGTTCAAAAATATTAAGTAATTAGCTCACTGTTCTTCATATATTGGGACGTTTGAAAGTTTTTGACTGTATTATTGATTCTAAAAGTGCTAGTACCTAATATTTTTGTTCATGAATATTAAGATTAATGTGTGTTTTGTGTGTGGACACATATATTTGTAAACAAAAAACATTTATTAAGATTTTTTCTTTGGTATGCATAATATTTTATGTTTTTTGAAAACTCTGAAAATCATATGGTACCATCTCTATAGTCTTCATAAATGATCCGCTTATAAAAATCCACCATTTTGAACAGTGTGAGAATTAGTTAAAAATTTAATAAGTAATCATGCTATTAGATTCCTCAAACTATCATTTATTTTATGTATATTGCCTTGACTCCTTAAACTAGCTTATTTATCTTATCTATCCAAATGGCCATGCATACATTTGATAACAAGTTTGTGTTTTAAAAAGACACCTTTTTATCATATTTATGTGTTAAACCATGGTGATCAGGATAAGACAAATCAATTGTCCCCAGCTATTTTTAATATGTTAAAATTTATTTTAGATAATACTGCCAGAATTTTAACCAGAAAAAATGGATTCAATAGACATGAAATAAGCACTTATCTCTTGCCCGTCGTGATTTCGGACAACGATTACCCGATTCAGAGCAGCACGGGCACACTCACCATCCGCGTGTGCGCCTGCGATAGCCAAGGCAACATGCAGTCCTGCAGTGCTGAGGCGCTTCTCCTGCCTGCTGGGCTCAGCACAGGCGCTTTGATCGCCATTCTCCTCTGCATCATCATTCTGCTGGGTAAGAAAGGTTGGGGAAAATGTGCTTATTTCCTAGATGGCTTACTTCACTGTGTCTGTAAGAAATGTTTTTGTTAAAATTGCTGTTTTTGTTTAGTTGCTAAGTCCTAAGTTCCCCCTTGGTTGGGGGAAATAACCAAGATGGAACACCTCTAAAGCTTTTGTAGTGAAGAAAGTAAAAGTGGTAGTGTCTCAGTTGTGTCTGACTTTTTGTGACCCTATGGAATGTAACCCACCAGGCTCTTCTGTCCATGGAATTTCCCAGGCAAGAATACTGGAGTGGGCTGCCATTTCCTTCTCCAGGGGATCTTCCCAACCCAGGGGTCGAACCCCAGTCTCTCGCACTGCAGGCGGATTCTTTGCTGCTGAGCCACCAGGGAAGCCCGTCTATTAAAATATTTCCCCCCAAACTAACCACCCCCCGAATGTAAGTTAGATATCAATTAACCAGGATTGTTGTTTATATTAAAATACATCTGATCAGATAGAGGCATGACCTGTCTTTCTTAAATAATGAAACTGAAAGTTGAAGATATTTAACACATTTTGCAAGATTTCTGAGTGGCTAAGCCAAGGCCAGGCACCTCACTGTTGTCATTGTGTACATAGTTTTTCAGTAAACTGTATTTCCACGTTTTTTCTTATTATAGTTGGATGAAGGTCTCACTATGATACCTCTTTACTGTTTAATGTTAACAAAACCCTTTATCTGGTTCACTTGTCCCTAAAACGACAATATTTTATTCTATAACCCAGAGCGAATTGCTTTATAACTGCTTTTGAATCAAAAATCAAATTGCGTACTCTCTAGTTGCATTATCTTAAAGCTATTGTGAGTATTCCTGTGACCCTAATCAGAAAATACTGTACCTGACATTTTAAGAAGCAGTGAAATGAACTGGGATTTTGAAGCCAGTCTTAGTAAGTTTAATTATTCTCATTATTAGAAACTTTTTTATTGTGTAAGATCATTTAGTTGATAAGCTGTCTGAGGTTTTAAATCATTAGATCGCAAGTATATGTGTGGGCACAAATTATGAATTTAGCCAAAATAAAAGGTCATATTTCCTCAAAAACTTGTAGAATAAACAGTTTCTTTCTCTTGGTGGTGGCCTGTTTATTTTTTAATCACTTTGAAGGTCAAGAACAGTTGTCAATGGATTAAAACTTTCTTTTTTGTTGCATTTAAAAAAGCCCCTTGTTTGCTCTCTTAGACCAGCTTGAGGGCTAGAAGTCTTACAGTTCTAAGTAATAAAAGTGAAAAACATAACTTAATGCCACGTTACATAATAATATAATTGCCTTCATTCAGGCTGCTACACCAGAAATCCCTAGACTGGTAGCTTGAACCACATAAATTTCTCAGAGTCTGGAGACAGGGAAGTTCAAGATCAAGTCCAAGATTTTATGTTTGGTGAGGGCATACTTCCTCTTTCATGGATGGCTGTCTCATCTTATACCCTCACATGGAAGATAGAATCATCTCTCTCATGCCTCATTTGTTCTATTAAGTTTTAAAATTTCATTTATTTATATTTAAAATTACTTCATTTATTTATTTTATTTTTGTTTATTTTTATTTATTTATTTATTTATTTATTTAGGTTTTTTTATTTTTTAAATTTTAAAATCTTTAATTCTTACATGCGTTCCCAAACATGAACCCCCCTCCCACCTCCCTCCCCATAACATCTCTCTGGGTCATCCCCATGCACCAGCCCCAAGCATGCTGCATCCTGCGTCAGACATAGACTGGCGATTCAATTCTTACATGATACTATACATGTTAGACTGTCATTCTCCCAAATCATCCCACCTTCTCCCTCTCCCTCTGAGTCCAAAAGTCCGTTATACACATCTGTGTCTCTTTCCCTGTCTTGCATACAGGGTCGTCATTGCCATCTTCCTAAATTCCATATATATGTGTTAGTATACTGTATTGGTGTTTTTCTTTCTGGCTTACTTCACTCTGTATAATCGGCTCCAGTTTCATCCATCTCATCAGAACTGATTCAAATGAATTCTTTTCAACGGCTGAGTAATACTCCATTGTGTATATGTACCACAGCTTTCTTATCCATTCATCTGCTGATGGACATCTAGGTTGTTTCCATGTCCTGGCTATTATAAACAGTGCTGCGATGAACATTGGGGTACATGTGTCTCTTTCAATTCTGGTTTCCTCGGTGTGTATGCCCAGAAGTGGGATTGCTGGGTCATAAGGTAGTTCTATTTGCAATTTTTTAAGGAATCTCCACACTGTTCTCCATAGTGGCTGTACTAGTTTGCATTCCCACCAACAGTGTAGCAGGGATCCCTTTTCTCCACACCCTCTCCAGCATTTATTGCTTGCAGATTTTTGGATCGCAGCCATTCTGACTGGTGTGAACTGGTACCTCATTGTGGTCTTGATTTGCATTTCTCTAATAATGAGTGATGTTGAGCATCTTTTCATGTGTTTGTTAGCCATCCGTATGTCTTCTTTGGAGAAATGTCTATTTAGTTCTTTGGCCCATTTTTTGATTGGGTCGTTTATTTTTCTGGAATTGAGCTGCATAAGTTGCTTGTATATTTTTGAGATTAGTTGTTTGTCAGTTGCTTCATTTGCTATTATTTTCTCCCATTCAGAAGGCTGTCTTTTCACCTTGCTTATAGTTTCCTTTGTTGTGCAGAAGCTTTTAATTTTAATTAGATCCCATTTGTTTATTTTTGCTTTTATTTCCAGAATTCTGGGAGGTGGATCATAGAGGATCCTGCTGTGATTTATGTCTGAGAGTGTTTTGCCTATGTTCTCCTCTAGGAGTTTTATAGTTTCTGATCTTACATTTAGATCTTTAATCCATTTTGAGTTTATTTTTGTGTGCGGTGTTAGGAAGTGATCTAGTTTCATTCTTTTACAAGTGGTTGACCAGTTTTCCCAGCACCACTTGTTAAAGAGATTGTCTTTACTCCATTGTATATTCTTGCCTCCTTTGTCAAAGATAAGGTGTCCATATGTGTGTGGATTTATCTCTGGGCTTTCTATTTTGTTCCATTGATCTCTATGTCTGTCTTTGTGCCAGTACCATGCTGTCTTGATGACTGTGGCTTTGTAGTAGAGCCTGAAGTCAGGCAAGTTGATTCCTCCAGTTCCATTCTTCTTTCTCAAGATTGCTTTGGCTATTCGAGGTTTTTTGTATTTCCATACAAATCTTGAAATTATTTGTTCTAGTTCTGTGAAAAATGTGGCTGATAGCGTGATAGGGGTTGCATTGAATTTGTAAATTGCTTTGGGTAGTATACTCATTTTCACTATATTGACTCTTCCGATCCATGAACATGGAATATTTCTCCATCTATTAGTGTCCTCTTTGATTTCTTTCATCAGTGTTTTATAGTTTTCTATATATAGTTCTTTAGTTTCTTTAGGTAGATATATTCCTAAGTATTTTATTCTTGATTGGGCTGGGTCTTCATTGCTGTATGGGGACTTTCTCTAGTTGCACAAAGTGGAGGCTGCTCTCTAGCTGTGGTGTTTGGGCTTTGTATTGTGGTGGCTTCTTGTTGCAGAGCACAAACTCCAGGGAGAGCAGGTTCATTAGCTGTGGTACACACGCCTAGTTGCACCATGGTATGTGTTATCCTCCCAGACCAGGAACTGAATTCGTGTCCTTGCATTGGCAGGCAGATTCCCATTCACTAACACACCAGGGAAGTCTTTGTGTCCCTTTTTATAAGAACACTAATCCCACTCACTCATGAGGGTTCTACCTCCATGACCTAACTATCTCCCAAAGACTACACCTCTATGTACCATCACATTGGGAATATATTTAGGCTTTAAGATATGATTTGTAGGGGACACATTACATCCCTGATACCTCATTTGGTAGAGAATTCACCTACAATGCAGGAGATCCTGCTTCAATCCCGAGGTTGGGAAGGTCCCCAGAAGAAAGGAAAATCTACCCTCACTAGTATTCTGGCCTAGAGAATCCTATCGACTGTATATTTGCAAAGAGTTGGACACAACTGAATATCTTTCACTTCACTTCACTTCATTAGGTCTCAGTTTAGTTCAGTTCAGTAGCTCAGTTGTGTGTGTCTGACTCTTTGTGACCCCATGAAGTGCAGCACGCCAGGCCTCCCTGTCCATCACCAACTCCCAGAGTTCACCCCAACTCATGTTCATTGAGTCAGTGATGCCATCCAGCCATCTCATCCTCTGTTGTTCCCTTCTCCTACTGCCCCCAATCCCTCCCAGCATCAGAGTCTTTTCCAATGAACCAACTCTTCGCATGAGGTGGCCAAAGTATTAGAGTTTCAGCTTTAGCATCAGTCCTTCCAAAGAAATCCCAGGGTTGATCTCCTTCAGAATGGACTGGTTGAATCTCCTTGCAGTCCAAGGGACTCTCAAGAGTCTTCTCCAACACCACAGTTCAAAAGCATGAATTTTTTGGCGCTCAACTTTCTTCACAGTCCAACTCTTACATCCATACGTGACCAATGGAAAAACCATAGCCTTGACTAAATGGACCTTAGTTGGCAAAGTAATATACCTGCTTTTGAATATGCTATCTAGGTTGGTCATAACTTTCCTTCCAAGGAGTAAGCGTCTTTTAATTTCATGGCTGCAATCACCATCTGCAGCTATTTTGGAGCCCCAGAAAACAAAGTCTTACACTGTTTCCACTGTTTCCCCATCTATTTCCCATGAAGTAATGGGACCAGATGCCATGATCTTCGTTTTCTGAATGTTGAGCTTTAAGCCAACTTTTTCACTCTCCTCTTTCATTTTCATCAAGAGGCTTTTTAGGTCCTCTTCACTTTCTGCCGTAAGAGTGGTGTCATCTGCATATCTGAGGTGGTTGATATTTTTCCCGGCAATCTTGATTCCAGCTTGTGCTTCTTCCAGTCCAGCATTTCTCATAATGTACTCTGCATATAAGTTAAATAAGCAGGGTGACAATATACAGCCTTAACACACTCCTTTTCCTATTTGGAACCAGTCTGTTGTTCCATGTCCATTTCTGACTGTTGCTTCCTGACCTGCAAACAGGTTTCTCAAAAGGCAGGTCAAGTGGTCTGGTATTCCCATCTCTTGAAGAATTTTCCTCAGTTTATTGTGACCCACACAGTCAAAGGCTTTGGCATAGTCAATAAAGCAGAAATATATGTTTTTCTGGAACTCTCTTGCTTTTTCCATGATCCAGCAGATGTTGGCAATTTGATCTCTGGTTCCTCTACTTTTTCTAAAACCAGTTTGAACATCTGGAAGTTCATGGTTCATGTATTGCTGAAGCCTGGCTTGGAGAATTTTGAGCATCACTTTACTAGTGTGTGAGATGAGTTCAATAGTGCAGTAGTTTGAGCATTCTTTCTAGACCTGTAATAAATCCAATTTCCTTTAAGTGTTTGTTCTAATGAGATTAAGAATATATATATATATATATATATATATATATATATATATATATTCATATATGTACCTGGTAAGATCTTTTCCCTTACTTTCCTCATCTAATTGAATTCACATCTGTTTCTTCAAGTCATAATTTTTAAAGGATTATGATCAAAATGTTTGGGAATAAGGAATGAGGTTGAGAAACTAACACAACCAGCAGGAAATTGATTTTAACTTTCTCCTTTTATCTCTTACCATTATTATGATTACTAAAGTAACAAATTTATTATTATTGATACCTTCCCACAGGAGTAGGGAAATAACCTGTGTGAGTGATACACATTTCTACTTGTGGATCTATACTTATTATTAAGATACATCTAGTTGAGATTCATTTTCTATTGATGGGTGGAGCTGTGTTCCCTCCCTGTTATTTACCTCCAGCCAAACGATGGTGGAGGTAATGAAGATAATGGCGACCTCTGTCAAAAGGTCCCAGGTAAGCACTGCTACACTCAGTGCCCCCAACCCTACATCAGGTCACTGCCAACCCACTCCTCTGCCAGAGACTCCTGGCCAGTCAAAGGCAAGTCTGGATAAGTCTCTTGTGGGATCACTGCTCCTTTCTCCTGTGACCTGGTGTGTACAAGGTTCTGTTTGTGCCCTCCAAGACTCTGTTTCCCCAGTCCTGTGTAAGTTCTGGTGGCTCTATGGTGGGGTTAATGGTGACCTCCTTTAAGAGGGCTTATGCCATACCCAGTTATGCTGCAACTAAAGCACCTTGCCCTGCAGCAGTCCACTGCTGACCCATACCTCCTGGGGAGACACTCAAACATAGGTCTGTCTCAGTCTTTGTGAGGTCTCTGGGTCTCTGGGTCATGGTGTGCACAGTTTTGAGCCCTCCAAGCAAAAGGCAAGGGAGAAAAGGAAAGATATACCCATTTGAATACAGAGGTCCAAAGAATAGCAAAGAGAAATTAGAAAGCCTGTCTCAGTGATCAATGCAAAGAAATAGAGGAAACAGTAGAATGGGGAAGACTAGCGATCTCTTCAAGAAAACTAGAGATACCAAGGGAACATTTCATGTGAAGATGGGCACAATAAAGGACAGCAGTGGTATGGACCTAACAGAAGCAGAAGATATTAAGAAGAGGTGGCAAGAATACACAGAACTATACAAAAAAAGATCTTCACAATTCAGATAATCACAGTGGTGTGGTCACTCACCCTGAGCCAGACATACTGGAATATGAAGTCAAGTGGGCCTTAGTAAACAGCAGTATGAACAAAGCTTGTGGAGGTGATGGAATTCCAGTTGAGCTATTTCAAATTCTGAAAGATGATTCTGTGAAAGTGCTGCACTCAATATGGCAGCAAATTTGGAAAACTCAGCAGTGACCACAGGAATGGAAAAGGTTGGTTTTCATTCTAATTCCAAAGAAAGGCAAGTCTGAAGAATGCTCAAACTACCACACAATTGCATTTATCTCATATTCTAGCAAAGTATTGCTCAAAATTCTCCTAGCCAGGCTTCAACAAAACATGAACCATGAACTTCCATATTTTGAAGCTGGATTTAGAAAAGGGAGAGGAACCAGAGATCAAATTGCCAACATACTTTGGATCATCAAAAAAGCAAGAGAGTTCCAAGAAAACATCTACTTCTACTTTATTGGCTATGCCAAAACCTTTGACTGTGTGGATCACAACAAACTGGAAAATTCTGAAAGAGATGGGAATACCAGACCACCTGACCTGCCTCCTGAGAAATCTGTATGCAAGTCAGGAAGCAACAGTTAGAATTGGACATGGAACAATAGACTGTTTCCAAATCGGGAAAGGAGTATGTCAAAGCTGTATATTGTCACCCTGATTATTTATCTTATATGCAGAGTACATCATGAGAAACTCTGGGCTGGATGAAGTACAAGCTCGAGTCAAGATTGCCAGGAGAATTATCGATAACCTCAGATATGAAGATGATACCACCCTTATGGCAGAAAGTGAAGAAGAACTAAAGAGCCTCTTGATGAGAGTGAAAGAGGAGAGTGAAAAAAGTTGGCTTAAAGCTCAACATTAAGAAAACGAAGATCATGGCATCTGGTCCCATCACTTCATGACAAATAGATGGGGAAGCAATGGAAACAGTGAGAGATTTTATTTTGGGGAGCTCCAAAATCACTGCAGATAGTGACTGCAGCCATGAAATTAAAAGATGCTTACTCCTTGGAAGAAATGTTATGACCAACCTAGACAGCATATTCAAAAGCAGAGACATTACTTTGCCAACTAAGGTCCATCTAGTCAAGGCTATGGTTTTTCCAGTAGTCTTGTATAGATGTGAGAGCTGGTCTATAAAGAAACCTGAGCACCAAAGAATTGATGCTTTTGAACTGTGGCGCTGGAGAAGATTCTTGAGTCCCTTGCACTGCAAGGAGATCCAACCAGTCCATCCTAAAGGAAATCAGTCCTGACTATTCATTGAAAGGACTGATTCTGGAATCGAAACTCCAATACTTTGGCCACCTGATGCAGTTCAGTTCAGTTCAGTCGCTCAGTCGTGTCCAACTCTTTGCGACCCCATGAATCGCAGCACGCCAGGCCTCCCTGTCCATCACCATCTCCCAGAGTTCACTCAGACTCACGTCCACCGAGTCCATAATGCCATCCAGCCATCTCATCCTTGGCCGTCCCCTTCTCCTCCTGCCCTCAATCCCTCCCAGCATCAGAGTCTTTTCCAATGAGTCAACTCTTCGCATGAGATGGCCAAAGTACTGGAGCTTCAGCTTTAGCATCATTCCTTCCAAAGAACATCCAGGGCTGATCTCCTTCAGAATGGACTGGTTGGATCTCCTTGCAGTCCAAGGGACTCTCAAGAGTCTTCTCCAACACCACAGTTCAAAAGCATCAATTCTTCAGCGCTCAGTCTTCTTCACAGTTCAACTCTCACATCCATACATGACCACAGGAAAAACCATAACCTTGACTAGACGGACCTTAGTCGGCCAAGTAATGTCTCTGCTTTTGAATATGCTGTCTAGGTTGGTCATAAGTTTTCTTCCAAGGAGTAAGCGTCTTTTAATTTCATGGCTGCAGTCACCATCTGAAGTGATTTTGGAGCCACCAGAAAATAAAGTCTGACACTGTTTCTACTGTTTCCCCATCTATTTCCCATGAAGTGATGGGACCAGATGCCATGATCTTCGTTTTCTGAATGTTGAGCTTTAAGCCAACTGTTTCGCTCTCCTCTTTCACTTTCATCAAGAGGCTTTTTAGTTCCTCTTCACTTTCTGCCATAAGGGTGGTGTCATCTACAGCTGACTCATTTGAAAAGACCCTGATGCTGGGAAAGATTGAAGACAGGAGGAGAAGGGGATGACAGAGGATGAGATGGTAGGATGGCATCACTGACTCAATGGACATGAATTTGAGTAAACTCTGAGAGTTGGTGATGGAAAGGGAGGGCTGGGGTGCTGCAGTCCTTGGGGCTGAAAAGCTCCGACAGGACTGAGAGACTGAGCGAGCAGTTGAGTTGAGATTCATATGTGATTTTTGTAGTTAATTCAGTGTAGTATTTTGAATTCACTCTTTGCCATCATGTGACCCAGCATTTCCTTTAATCTCTTGAGTCGTATATATTTCCATGGAAAATCTGGTAAATTTCTAAGCCAATAATGTCTAAATAATGTGGTCTTTCCCCCACAAGTAATTAAGGTGCTCCAGGAACAGCACAAGAAAAAAAAGTACGTAAATCCATCATCAATGCTTTTTAACAGATATGAATACTTTATATCTTGTGAAGAAAGCTGCCTTTTTAACATTGCATACAAATGTAAAACTATGGGCGTATGTTTGCCCTTCTTAGTTGTTTTATTTGAAACTGAATTTGATTTGGGTCTTTTTTATGCAACATCTTATGTCACTATTTAATGCAAAATAGAAATGATATCTACCATCAGGAACTATCTTTAAACAGTTCTTAGAAAAATAGGCAAGTCACAATATTTCAAAAACTCTTACACATTGCTTTAAAAATAATTCAGAATCACTGTTCTTAAACTTTAACCATTTTAGTAAATCCTTCAACATTCCCCTTTCCTCTCACCATCGCCCCCTTCAACTCTGCAAAAAAAAAAAAAAAAAAAAAAATTAAGAAAGTGCATAATTAATCCTAAATTCTAACCTGTTCCAGAAAAACCTAAATAACTTAAACTGGTTTATAGTACCTCCCCTTGTTATTTATAGAGTGTTTCAGACGAATCTCTAATGCATCTTTCTTTTTTTTTTTTCTTCCTTTTTCTTTTCTGAAGTTATAGTAGTACTGTTCGCAGCTCTGAAAAGACAGCGGAAAAAAGAGCCTCTGATCTTGTCTAAAGAAGACATCAGAGACAACATCGTGAGCTATAATGATGAAGGTGGCGGAGAGGAGGACACTCAGGCCTTTGATATCGGCACCTTAAGGAATCCGGCCGCTATTGAGGAAAAAAAGCTGCGGCGAGATATTATTCCAGAAACCTTATTTATCCCCCGGAGGACTCCGACGGCCCCGGATAACGCGGACGTCCGGGATTTCATCAATGAGAGGCTCAAGGAGCACGACCTGGATCCCACGGCGCCTCCCTACGACTCGCTCGCTACCTACGCCTACGAAGGGAACGACTCCATCGCCGAGTCTCTGAGTTCCTTGGAATCAGGTACCACTGATGGAGACCAAAACTACGATTACCTCCGAGAGTGGGGCCCTCGGTTTAACAAGCTGGCGGAGATGTACGGCGGCGGGGAAAGCGACAAAGACGCTTAACCAAGGATATCTGTTCTGCTCCAGCAAAGGGAAGTTAACTTGACCCACACCGTCTCCACTTCACAATGTTTGGTATTCCAGGAGAATTTTCCTGCCACTCAGCACAATTTTCTTTCCCCATTTCCTTTTTAATTTGTTCAGTAATTACATTAATTCTTCCCTGTAGGATGTCTCATGGAATATATACGACATTTTATTTAATCACTTCCAAGAGCCAAAGCTATGGAAATTTAGTGTCGTTCATCTTAGGAAATAAAAGATAATTTCAGAATCATGAACAGGATAGTCCTCCCTTAAACAACCTCACAGACAAGCCGCTTCTGTTAGGTACATGCCCTGCCCTTGCAAATGAAACTTTTAAAAAGGTGAAGAAAAATTTCAAAGTATATCCTGTTCTGTACGTTAAATTAAAAAAACAAAAACAAAAACATGTACATGTGGTGTTAGTAGATGTGATATGCAACCTGGTATACAAACGTTTGTGCAATTTCATTTCATCAAATTCTATCTGCTAATGTTTTATATTTATATTTTTGTATTTATTTTTAAAAAATAAACCAGTTTTTACAACTACCTTGTCTGTAGCTTCTTTTTTTAACCCCCTCCAGGAAGAAAGCATTCTCCAGGGACTAAATATTTTGGTACAAAATTACACTGAATGCAGGTAAGAACACAAACTCGTTATAATTACTATTGAGTAACTAAATCCATATGATTTGCATAAGAATTATTTTTCCAATCAGTCTTGCTATTTTGTGATATGTGAAAACCCCTTCACATTAAAAATGATCGTCATTTACAGATCACCTAAAAATTTACCATGTAAGAAAATTTAAAATATAGCCATCTTGCTACTAAATATCGCCAAACACCAGCAATGCAGTCATTTCATTTTGTTTTTAACTCACTAAAATAATATCTGAAAGAATGAAACATTTTCTTATTTTTGTATGACATTTGTGCTATTCAGGTTTATGGGCAATAATAGTTCAGACAGATTTCATACTGAAATAATCTTTTAATGGAAAATATGCTTACCTCCCACAGTGACTGAAATTCTAGTAATGACAGTAATAATGCTGAGTATTCCATTAAGATACAGCAATGTAATTATGTAAAATTTCCAGAAATCCATTACATATTACATATTTGTAACAAAGTCTGTTTTTCTGTCAACGAATGATTGAATAGAAAGGGAAAAGAAGGACTGACTGTTAATTATCCAGAGTTCCTGAGATTCAGGGAAGCCAGCTACCATTAAATGATGCCTCTTTTCTCAAGATCCAAACATGATTTATTCATAAATGGAGCACTTTGTTGGGTCTACACTAGGAAGTCACATTCCCTGCCGAGTTTATCATAAACAATACCAAAGATCTCTGTGCTTTTCAATTAGTGAAAATGGTATGCTTTTGGAGTGAGTCAAAGGGCAATATTGACATATCCTTAATGCAGAATTAATTTTTACGGTCTTCTTGAATGATATTTTCCCCCCAGCTTCCAGACTAAAAGACTTACATCCCTCTGACCACAGAGGTTTTAGTTTTCACAGTAATATAATCATGAAAGAAAACCCATGTGTTTTAATTAAAATTACAGTCACCTTAGAAAGCTAAATGGAAAAACAACAAAAAAAGAAAGCTAAATGACATATCAGACCATAGTAAAGCCTAAGTTGGTCAGCTTCCTATATTCCAAGAACCCATTCTCACACTCAGAAAGTTGACTGTCAGAAAGACAAAATTTAAGGGAAAAAGAACTTTTGATCATATATGCTGAACTAAAGAGAATACTCTTTATTCAAATAAAATCAGCAAAAAATGGAAAAGATGAAAGTATATCTCATGAGCATTTTGTGTTAGTTTATGTTCAAACTATAGTGTTCATCTGATTGAAAATTAGTTTAAAGAGTTCCAGCATTAGTTATTTTTATTAGTATTAGATGTCAGTAATTAGAATTTGAATATTTATAATTATCCTCATTCAGATAATTTCAGACGTTAACTTGCTCTGCCATTTACTTTGTCATCCAATTTTTATATATTTTAAGAATCAGTGAGCTCTAGCATCATTCAAACCAGGCTTACAAAAATTCTTTTTTAAAGAGATTGATTAATAGGCTTCTTTGGCAATATAAAATCTACATTGCACAGAAATCATTTTGAAAAGTATTGAGACGGTCCTTGGTATCAGATACTCTAATATTTTTTGATAATGAAGGTGATGTGTTATATAATTAATTTCTTAGAGATTTTGAAACTAAAGAGTATACCTATAATAATGGGCTCAGACTGTAAGTTTCTCTTACACTATGCTCTCCCAAAGGCATGCCCAATATATAGATTATTCTATGTCCACAATTTCTTTTATATGGGCAGTGGGGAAAAATGTCTCTCAGTGACATGCTGATTTTATGAGACAACTATGCACCTATTTCTTCATTCATCTATTATTTTGATCACTTATCATAAAAATCAGAATATTCCAGATACTAGAGATGTAATATTAATAATCATATGTAATTTTTATATATGCATGTAATTCCTCTACTAATGCAAATGGGGGGGGGTAAAATAGTTACCAAAACAGAATTTGTAACAAAATACCTATTACTAACTTTTTAAAGCATGATGAAAAGTAATTATTTTGTTGTCCTTTTTCATGTTTTAAATATTCAGATAACAGAAATAAAATGGCTTACAAACCTTTGGTGATTAGAAATGGTGATTAAGTTAATCAGTTACCCTTTTTCTATTTTCAACAGAATAGCAAAGAAAATTTATGTAATGATAAAGTCATACTCTTAGTATGAGTTTTTCTCTGCATAAGTAGATATTGTCACACAACTTCAAGAGTTCCAGACACTTTTTGGTAGACTCAAACATACAAACCATGAGAAATTAGATGTTTGGGCTTCCCTGGTGGCTCAGATGGTGAAGAATCTGCCTGCAATGTGGGAGACCTGGGTTCGATTCCTGGGTTGGGAAGATCCCCTGGAGGAGGGCATGGAAGCCCACTCCAGTATTCTTGCCTGGAGAATCCCAATGGACTGTAGTCCACCAGGCTCCTCTGTCCATGGGGTTGCAGAGACAGACATGACTTAGTGACTAAGCACAGCACAATTAGATGTTTAGGATGGTCTAAAATAAATAAGATTAAGAATTGAGAATTAGGGATGTCTACATATTCAGGTTCATTTATCAACACATCTACTATGAATCTATAAATAATGACTTCACCAGGCCTTCACCAGCTACAGCCCTCCCTGTGGGCACTGGCTTACCCTGTACTGTACCTCCCTACCCAGTGGTCTTGCTCCTGGGTGGGCACTACTGGGGCCTCTGAAGAGCTAGGCAAGCTGCAGTTGCTGGTGGCAGTAAAGGGAACCTCCCTGACTCACATGTTGCCCTTCCAGATCTACTACAAGTACCCTCTGTTCCTGAGCTTGAGGTAAAATAGACCCTTGGCGTCCTTTTTCACCTTCCTATTGCTCTGTAAGAGTGCAGGACTGGCCTAGAGAGAGGGCGCTCCAGCTTGGACATCCTGTCCGTTCAGTTCAGTTCAGTTGCTCAGTCGTGTCCGACTCTTTGCAATCCCATGAATCGCAGACGTCCTGTAGGTTGAAATAATGTTAAGATAGTAGCATCTGGTTAATTTTGCTTAGCTGCTGGAGACAGCTGAGTCTTTCCTTCTTCACTCCAATGCTTCATTCAACACCAAGACTTTTTAATTGTTGTGGACCATACTTTTTTGGGAAAATTGCCCATCCAAGAAGTTGGATACCTTTCATCTTCAAAGCATATACAGAATCCCACCATGTTTCACCAGTTCCATTGCTAACCTGAACCATCTACATCTGCTTTCTTGATTATTAGCAGCACTTAACTTCTCTAACTGTTCTCTCTTGTGTCACCTTGTCCCACTCACACTCCACCATCAGCACGGAGATCAAAGAAATATTTTTAAAAATGAATTTCCCATTTGATTATTCCCTGGTTCTAAACTCTCTTCTTCCTCATTTTATTCAAGAATAGAAGGTAAGCTCCTTATAATGTCTGAAACCTTATAATGTCCAGAACCATTGACCTCATCTCCCATTTATTTACTCCAGCTCCCACTTATTTACTCTCACTCTTTGCTATTCCCCTCTGCCTTCATGTGTGTGACCATTCCTTCTATCTCCCACTGTGTCCTTACTTTCCTCAAGTTCTTTATGAAATGCTATCTTAATTCAGGTCTGCCCTGTCCACCTTACTTAGTGGAAAGTCCCTCAGTCATGCTGGACTCTTTGCGATCCCATGGACTATACAGTCCATGGAGTTCTTCAGGCCATAATACTGGAGTGGGTAGCCTTTCCCTTTAGGGGATCTTCCCAACTCAGGGATTAAACCCAGGTCTCCCACAGTGCAGGTGGATTCTTTACCAACTGAGCTATAAGGGAAGCCTTGAGCTATAAGGGAAACCCAAAGTCGCTCAGTCATGTCCCACTCTTTGTGACCCTTACTTAGAGTTATAGAATTTCCCTAGGCTGACCCATTGTTCTTACTGCAATGGTTTTCTCCCTAACATTACCACCATTTTAATGTGTTATATGACTGATTTGTTACTCTGATTATTTTCTGTCTCTCTCAAATAGAATGTGAAATTCACGACAGCATGGATTTTGTGTTTTGTTCTTCGTGCTGTCCGATAAACAGAATATATCTGTCTGTTTAGGTATTCAATAAACACTTGGAAGAATTCATAAATATTGTGCTATTTATCATACATTGTTATATTAAAAATGTAAATGTATATGTATACATATTATGCTTACGATATTTCTGTCTCCTCCTTTTTAGATAGTGAACTACTCAAGGTTATAGGAGGTGTCTCTTTGTTTATTCACCAAGAACCATTTTACTTCAAGACTGATACAATACTTAGTACTTGAGTATTGTTTTAGGATAAATGTTGATTAGCCAATGATTATCTTGGCTAATTATTCTAGGAACCTAGAGGTGCATCTTTTCCAAAAAAATTTAATATGAAAATTTTATGCCATATATTTACTTTTGATATGATTTCAGATTCAACATTGTAGCTAGCCTTTAAGAAATTACCACTTACTGATTTTTTTGTATAGTATTATAGCAAAGAAGAATTTCCACAATTATCTGAAAAGATGTTTAAGATACTTCTGTCTTTTCCAATTACTTATCTGGGTGAGGCCAGATATTCATTATATCAACCAAAACAACATATCACATCAAATTAAAGATAGAAGCAGAGAAGGACACACAAATCTGAGAAAGTCAAAACAATGTTTTAAATGAAGTTATATGGTTAATGTGTTTGGAATATTTACAAAGTGCTAAAAACTCTAATAGTGGGAACTGACATAAAATAAATTAAGTGCTAGAGGAAGGAACTGACTGACTTTTCAGGTTCTGTTCTGATGTGGCTGGAGTCTGGGACATGACTTTCAGGAAATTAAGATTGCAAAAAACTCAAGTAAAGGGATAGTTGATCAGGGAAAGTTTTGAGAAAGATTATAATGAAAGGGAACAGAAGACCAGAGCCCCGAGGAAGCCTATCCTGCTTCTTTGCCAAAAGGCACTGGCATTCAATGTTTGAATTGATCTGCTTCTTGTATTCTTTTCTTGTTTGTTTCCTACAGGCTGTGATTACTAACATAGAGTTCCATTTGCATTTTCTTGATTACTTTTAAATGTCTCACTTGTTGAAACTGCCAAAATATACTAAGCTACTGATATGCAAAGAGAACAGCCTGTAAATTGACCTAGGCATGGATGCTTCCTTCATGGCTCAGTGGTAAAGAATCCGCCTGCATTGCAGGAGATGCAGGAGATGCTGGTTCAGTCCCTGAGTCAGGAAGATCCCCTGGAGGAGGGCATGGTAACCTACTCCAGTATTCTTGCCTGGAGAATCCCATAGACCGAGGAGCCTGATGGTCTACAGTAGGGCCCCAAAGAGTGGGACATGACTGAAGATACTGAGCATGCAAGCATAAACTCAGGAGACAACCTTGAATAAAGAACTCACACAAAAAAAGAAAATGATCTGAGGGAATTAATGTGAATGAGCAAAGATACTTGGAGTCAAATGTACACTGATGGTTAAAGACAAAAATACAAATATAAACAAACATGAACTCAAAACAAATAAATAAAACAAGCCAGAAAAACTCTATAATTTTTCATCCACTCAAACATTTTTTAATACATGTTATACTCTTCATCCAATTTCCATAAAAATGTTTATTTCTTTAAGATTACAAATATTGTATTTACTTCCATGCTGAACTGGCTAAGTCATTTTCAGATGCGGAAACCAGCTAAGCAAAAGAAGAGGAGAAAAGGCTCATTTCACAACTCAAATTAGTAAGAGCAAAAACAAACAAACAAAGGCAAATAAAATTACTTGGTTTAACCTTACTTTCTACTACTATTATAGATGGGATTCTTTAAGAATATGCATAAATTAGTAGTGCAGTAGACATTTAAAAAATTAAACTAAAGGATTTACATAGGAAAGAATTAATAAGAACATAAAAGAACACTGGCAGACAACCCGTCAAAGTTCTTTTCCAGCGGTGGAACTATCCTGAATTTGGAACATGACATTTACAACTCCACAGGAAGAATAGCACAGCAACTTCATTCCCAAATTTATCTGAACAAACCTCCTACACAATGTGAAATATTTAGGAGCTTTCCTAAGACTCTTTCCATGATCCTTGCCTTTCTCCTTTTACAATCAAGAGGATTTTAAATGAGTTTTTAATCAATATGTAAAATCTATGCCACTATGTTACAGTTTACATTTATTTCCATTATCCCCACTATTAATATAGCTTATAATAAATCTTTCCTAAATGATTTTGTCAATGTCAATGAAACGTTGTGAAAAACAGTGAGACAGTGATGGATTGTACTTCTGGCATATTCTACTTTTCTTTTAGAAGAGCAGGACTTTAGCACTACAAAGTTATTTATTTGAAATTATTATTTACCTTTTCTCATCTTTATTGAGATATAATTGATATATAACATTGTGTAAGCTTAAGTGTACAACATAATGATGATATATGTATACATCTTAACTACATAACTTTCATATTTGTTTACTCAAAGAGTTAAACCTTTTTACAGGTAGAATTTATCTCTGCCTTTGTAATGACTCTAAGCAAAGAAAACAGTCTTTCAAAAGGGAGTAAGCACCTTAGTAGTGCCAACATATGGAACATTCTATTGCTAGACCTTTCTAATTTAGATTAAAGCAACTCCTTAATTTTTAGGTTGCATTTGGTTAAACACTTAAACCTGATAAAATGCTAGTTCCAACCAATGCATTGGACATTTAAGTAGGTATTACATTAATACTGGTTGAGTGATTGATTAATCTTGGCATTCTAATACTTTGTTTTCTAATTTTGGCACTGTGGAAAATGTCAGGTTCCATGCCTTCTCTACCCTCAACCAAAAAGGCAACATGTTTCATTCATATTTGAAAAAGCATATTCTAGAAATGTCACAGTAACCTTTTAAGATGACAGTCTCTGCCTAGGAATTCTTGACAGCAGCTATGCACAATTATGCCAGCTATATATCGAAAATTTTTTACATCATCTTCCAAAAGTGATAGTCTGAGCAGACAGCATTTAGATGATGGAAGCAAATTCAAACTTGATGCACACTTTTATAAGCTTTGAGATAAGAATAGAATAAGTAAAGTTCCATTTCTGGTTTATTCTTGTTGAAATGAGTAATTTATTTAAAGATTAATCATAATAGGTTTTCATTCCTTTGTGAAGTTTATCTCAATGCCTTATTAATATAAAACATTGAACACAATTAATTTTTGTGCCTTGATGCTTTCATTGATGTATTTTTTTTCAATTTTATTGAAAAGTAAGAAAAATAAAGACAAATGCCAGAGTTGTTCTCCAAATCATTTAAAATATAGTGATGCATCTCTTAAGTAATAAACATAAGGACCTAAAATATTGATGATTAAGAATATCTTTAATATGTGTTTTTATACATAGAATATTAAGGTTATGTCTAATTGATGATAATAGTAATGAAACTGCCTGCCAATGCATCAGGAAGATCCCCTGGGGCAGGAAATGACAAGCCAATCCAGTTTTCTTACCTGGGAAATCCCATGGACAAAGGAGCCTGGTGGGCTACAGTCCATGGGGTCGCAAAGAATCTGACATGACTGAATCGACTTAGCACAAATGCAGTGATTAATATGATAGAGATGATAATGATAAGGATAATTTTAAGTAACATTTATGTGCCTAATATTCCAGAGTTTGTTCAAAGTCTTACATATACCTTTAAGTGTCACAATGACTCTGTAAGGTAAGTACTACTATCATCTCCATTTTATATATGAAGAAATACAACTGAGGATTAAATAAAATTGCCCAAGTTTCTACTCTTTTTATACAGTGGAGCTGGGAAGCACAATTGGCTCAGTTCTAAGGTTGGTGCTCTTTAATCCAAGCTTTTGTTCTTGGTAAGGATAAAATAATAAAATCTTTATATCTCAGGGTAGTAATGATAATGAGGAGATTTCTATCAAGTGTTGTTTATAGAGAATGAACTTTTTAATTAAACAATAGGTCGTTGCATTTAAAACACACAATTGGCTTTAGCTTCATGGCTGGGACTGGGCTATCTTCTAGGCCAGTAAAATTTCTATAATTCTGAACTCTCAGTTTAGTTGGGGTTTTTCCCCTTGGGCTCTCTAACAGAGGAGGGATTCTATAATCCCTTCCTCAATTGGGCCACAAGTGTGTGGAGAGACAATTGAAAAATTGAAATAGTAATGAGAGTATTTCTCTGGTAAGTGGACATGAATGATATCCTTTTTAATGCTAAAGGGATGGGAGTTCCCTGTAAGCACAAGCAAGGGAGTCCTTGGAGAAGACTAGTAATAGGTGTGTGTTGAGGGGTGGAGACCCCAGGGCCAGAAATTAAGCAATACTGGAGCTGGGAAATCAACCCTGAGTATTTGTTGGAAGGACTGATGCTGAAGTTGAAATTCCAGTATTTTGGTCATCTGAAGAAGGCTGAGAGCAGAAGAATTGATGCTTTTGAACTGTGGTGTTGGAGAAGACTCTTGAGAGTCCCTTGGACTGCAAGAAGATCCAACCAGTCCATTCTGAAGATCAACCCTGGGATTTCTTTGGAAGGAATGATGCTAAAGCTGAAGCTCCAGTATTTTGGCCACCTCATGAGAAGAGTTGACTCATGGGAAAAGACTCTGATGCTGGGAGGGATTGGGGGCAGGAGGAAAAGGGGACGACTGAGGATGAGATGGCTGGATGGCATCATGGACTCGATGGACATGAGTCTGAGTGAACTCTAGGGGATGGTGATGGACAGGGAGGCCTGGCGTGCTGCGATTCATGGGGTCGCAAAGAGTCGGACACGACTGAGTGACTGAACTGAACTGAACTGAACTGATGCAAACAGCTGACTCATTGGAAAAGTCCCTGATGCCGGAAAAGATTGACAGCAGAGGGAGAAGAGGACATCTGAGGATAAGATGGTTAGACGCATCAATGATGCAATGAACTTCAACTTGGGCAAACTTTGGGAGATAATGAGGGACAGAGAGGCCTGGCCTGCTGTGGTCCAAGGGGTTGCAAAGAGTTAAACATGACTGGGCAACTGAACAACAACAGCAACAGAGCTTAGGATAAATATATCCACTGGGTGGGGGTGGGGTGGGGGTGGGGCACTTACGGATTAAAAGCTTGAAGAGTATATATTTGAATAAACCACTGTTCTTCTCTGTACGTTTGGTAAGCTAGATGGCAATTCCACAAGAGACCATGGGCTAGAGCCCGGTGACTGCACTGTGGGAGAAGAAATGAGACCTTGATTTGAATCTACGATTCCGTTGGCCCCGCGGGGATGAGCACATACCTGGCTGAGGAGATCGCATGATGAGATGGAGCATTTTGAAGGAAATCGATCAGCAACGTCTAGCGCAAGGATCTAGTGATGGTGGTCGCACACCTATTAGCTCCAGCAGAGGGCACCATGTCTGTGCTCTCTGTGGCCTCCAGAATGCTAGGAAGTCCCCACAAAGGGGAAGAGGACAAATTCTATGAGAATTCTCTGGATTCAGAGTTCACTGGGACATCCTCATCATTGGACATGAAATCTGATTCACCTGGGTTGCTCTCTCAAAAAGAGTGAAAGATCCTCTGGACCTTATCAACCTAAGGAGAGTTACACTTCATCCAATCTCTTCCTTGGACTTTGAGCCTTCGATATAATAACTGCAATAGAAGGGTAAGCTTCCTGCAAGTCATAAAAATCCTTGTAAGCAGGGGAAGGGATTTTTCTCTCTTATATGGCTTGTGCCTTTGGTTTGGACTCTCCCTCCTTATTTGAAGACTTGGTGATGGCATTGGGATTCTTGGTGGCAGCTGCCTTTGCTTTAATTCTCGTAGACCTGATCCTGGGGTGGCCCCTTATGAGAGGGTGGAGTGAGGATCATCAGTATCACTCAATAATTTGGCCCTCACACTCTGGGAGTCTTTTAGAAGGTTATGTATATTGGGGTCAGCTTTCCTGGTGGCTCAGCAGTAAAGAATCTGCTTGCAATGCAGACTCAGGAGACACTGGTTCAATCTCTGGGTCTGGAAGACCTCCTGAAGGAGGGCATGGCAATGCATTCCAGTATTCTCACCTGGAAAATCCCGTGGACAGAGAAGCCTAGTGGGTTACAGTCCATAAGGTCGCAAAGAAACGTGACTGAAGTGACTGAGCACAGCAAAGCACATTATGGGGTCCTTGGGAAAACCAGACTATTGCCTCATTTCTGGGGAAGTGAGTAACAGTTCAGAGTTAATATTAAACACTATCCTACCAACTGTCAATCAGCCCCCTAGCTTATTTTTTTTTTTTTCTCTTCTCTCCTACTGTACCAGGTCTTTTAAAATATTTTGCATCTGAAGACAGATGGTCCCTGAAAAGATCTGCAGTGGACATCCCTTGGTGGGGGAGTAGGTAGTCACTTCCCTCTCCAGGATGTTTCAACACATCTCACAGAGATGTGGTCAGCTTTCCCTAGAGTGATGGCATCAGGATCATTCAGACCTAGACTTGGAGAGTGAAGAATTAGGGTTTTGAGATGTGGGTATGCCTGGCTGCTGAGCAGTGCCCTGGCTGCTTTTATGGGCATTTCCCATTTGGTTAGGAGTTTGATGGGCTTTCCTGGTAGCTCAGAGAGTAAAGAATCTGCATGCAATATAGGAGATCTGGGTTTGATTCTTGCGTTGAGAAGATCCCCTGGAGAAGGGAATGGCTACCCATTTCAATATTCTTACCTGGAGAATTCCATAGACAGAGGAGCCTGGCAGGGTATAGAGCTCAGTGTTCTGGTACAGCCTGAAAACACAACAGCCAGGGAAAGATAACCTCCCCCTCCTCTTTCTAGGGTCACTTCCTGGCACATTTATACAGTACCCCACACTTGGGAGGGAGGAAATTGCCACTTTCCTCTCTTGGCCACTAACTAGCATCATTGGACCTTGTGAAAACTTAGCCAATTGTCCTAAGAATTGGTAGTTGGGTTCTTGTGTACCTTTGGGAAACACACCTAAGTCTAACACCTGCGGAGGAACATTACTCCTTTTCCTGTAGGTAGAAAACACATCTGTAGCACCTGAAACCAGCTCTAGTTATCAGTGCTCTGAGGTTCAAGAGGATTCTGGTTGCTTTTTTTCAGAATTTTCATTTTTGCATTTTGGAATGGGAATTTGAGATAAAACTCGCAGAATCAGTACAATGCAGTGAAAAATAGCACGTGTAGGCCAGTAAGAGTGGACCTTTTCTAGACAGAGTTACCCACCTAGGAGAGCCCCTCTGTAAAACATGTGTAGCTAAAGAGCATTCCTCACGGTAATAGCAAGCTTGATTGGATCCACTCTACTCATAAAACCAATTGTTCTGGGTTTGCTAAGGTAACATTTGTAACATAAAGTCCTAAAGTGTTGGGTGGTGAGCCTTGGTTCAACATGGGAAGTGAAATAGAGAAATTTATTACTCATAGGTCCTGGGAAAAAGTACCAAGTCTGCCCCGAGAGGAAACATGAAGCTCAGGACATGGGCCCATTATTTTATTAGGGTCACAGGTGGAGTGCTTGGTTCCTAGGCTAAGGAAGGTTGGTCAATTCAAACTACAAGGAACAAGGTTTTAATATGCTACTGTTACAAATTATAACAAATTTAGTGCCATAAAAACAACAAATGTTTATTAACTTGCAGTTCAGAACTTCAGTACTTCCGTGATCTGATGGTTGTTGTTCAGTGGCTAAGTCATGTCTGACTATTTGCGACTTCATGGACTGCAACAAACCAGGCTTCACTGTCCTTTACTGTCTCCCAGAGTCTGCTGAAACTCAAGTCTATTGAGTTAGTGATGCTATCCAAACATCTTATCCTCTGTTGCCTCTTCCTCCTCTTGCCCTCATTTCTTTCACAGTATCAGAGTCTTTTCCAATGAGTCAGCTCTTCCCATCAGGTGACCAAAGTATTGGAGCTTCAGTTTCAGCATCAATCCTTTCAATGAATATTCAGGGTTGATTTTCTTTAGGATGGACTGGTTTGATCTCCTTGCAGTCCCCGGGACTCTCAAGAGTCTTCTCCAGCAACATAATTCTAAAATATCAATTCTTCCTTGCTCAGCCTTCTTTATGGTCCAATTCTTACATCCATACTTAAAAAGTTAAAATCAAGGTGTCCATCAAGTTCAGTTCATTAACGGCCTCTGTAGGGGAGAATCTATTTCCTTGACTTTTAAACTTTTAAAGTCACTTGCAGTCCTTAGTTATGGTTCCTTTTCTCTATCTTAAAATCCGTCAGTGAAGGCTTGAGTCTTTGCATTACATGACTCTGAATTTCCCTTCTTCTATTATCCATTGCTAACATCTGCTGGATCATTGAGAAAGCAAGACAGTTCCAGAAAAACATCTATTTCTGCTTTATTAACTATGCCAAAGCTGTGTGTATCACAATAAACTGTGGAAAATTCTGAAAGAGATGGGAATGCCAGACCACCTGACCTGTCTCTTGAGAAATCTGTATGCAGGTCAAGAAGCAACAGTTAGAAGTGGACATGGGACACCACACTGGTTCCAAATAGGAAAAGGAGTACGTCAAGGCTGTATGTTGTCACCCTGCTTATTTAACTTATATGCAGAGTACATCATGAGACACACTGGGCTGGAAGAAGCACAAGCTGAAATGAAGATTGCCGGGAGAAATATCAATCACCTCAGATATGCAGTGGAGAAGGCAATGGCACCCCACTCCAGTACTCTGGCCTGGAAAATCCCATGGACGGAGGAGCCTGGTAGGCTGCAGTCCATGGGGTCGCGGAGAGTTGGACATGACTCAGTGACTTCACTTTCACTTTTCACTTTCATGCAATGGAGAAGGAAATGGCAACCCACTCCAGTGTTCTTCCCTGGAGAATCCCAGGGACGGGGGAGCCTGGTGGGCTGCCATCTATGGGGTCGCACAGAGTTGGACACGACTGAAGCGACTTAGCAGCAGCAGCAGCAGCAGATATGCAGATGACACCACCCTTATGGCAGAAAATGTAGAAGAACTAAAGAGCCTTTTGATAAAAGTGAAAGAGGAGACTGAAAAATTTGGCTTAAAGCTCAACACTCAGAAAACGAAGATCATGGCATCTGGTCCTATCACTTCATGGCAAGTAGATGGGGAAACCGTGTCAGACTATATTTTTGGGGGCTCCAAAATCACTGCAGATGGTGATTGCAGCCATGAAATTAAAAAAAACGCTTACTCCTTGGAAGGAAAGTTATGACCAACCTAGACAGCACATTAAAAGCATAGATATTACTTTGCCAACAAATGTCAGTCTGATCAAGGCTATGGTTTTTCCTGTGGTCATGTATGGATGTGAGAGTTGGACTATGAAGAAAGCTGAGCACCAAAGAATTGATGCTTTTGAACTGTGGTGTTGGAGAAGACTAATGAGAGTCCCTTGGACTGCAAAGAGATCCAACCAGCCCATCCTAAATGAGATCAGTCCTGGGTATTCATTGGAAGGACTGATGTTGAATCTGAAACTCCAATATTTTGTCCAACTGATGCAAAGAACTGACTCATTTGAAAAGATCCTGATTCTGGGGAAGATTAAGGGCAGGAGAAGGGGACGACAGAGGATGAGATGGTTGGATGGCATCACCGACTCAATGGACATGGGTTTGGATGGACTCCGGGAGTTAGTGATGGACAGGGAGGCCTGGTCCTGTGGTTCATGGGGTTGCAAAAGGTCAGACATGACTGAGTGACTGAACTGAATTGAAGGACCTTATGATTACATTGAGCTCAACCAGAAAATCTGGGATAACCTCTTATTTTAAGGTCAACTGATTTGTAACCACATTTCCATTTGCATCCTGAACTTCTTGTCAGGTAAAGAAACATGCAAGATTAGGATGTTTTTACCTTAAGGGTGTTAGGGACCAAACGACGGTCTCTAGGACCTGAGTCATGTTTACCAGAAAGAGACAGGATATGCGCTCATCCTGCCTGGCCAATCATGTAACGCCAGCTACTCCTGTAACTGAGACAAAGAACTGCCTGTATATAAGCCGCCATACTCCTTTGTTCGGGGCTCTTGTCAGATTCCCTTGTGTGGGATGAGACTTGGGCCCTAGCGTGCTAGGAATAAACAAACTCCCTTCTTGCGTTTGCAATACTGTGGTGGACTTGCTCTCTTGGTCCATTCGGAGATACGGGCTCGGAGCATAACATCTGGGGGCTCATCCGGGATCTCCGTCCCACCGGGGAGAACAACTCTCCTGGTAGAAGGGAGTAACCTCGTTAGGAGATAAGAGCTCTGAGCACCGGTGCTAACGTTGCAGAAGCCCAGATTAAGTCCGGGGCCCAGTATCGTACTGGGGAGGCATCTGGCTGTGAAGTGCAGAGGCAAGTCCAGCATAAGGCTGGGGCCTGGTTTCATGCTGGGGAGGCGGCTGGCTCTGTGAACATCCTGCAGGTAAGATTGAGTGCATTGTTGGTGGCCACCTTGCATTTGTTATGTGTTTATCTATGTGTGGTGTCTGCGTTGCTCTTTGTGTGCTCTGTTGGCTCCCAGTGTACTTTTCTGTGATCATGGGACAAACAGCTTCTACTCCTTTATCTCTTATGATTAACCACTTCTCTGATTTCAAGTCTAGAGCTCAGAATCTTTCGTTACTGGTAAAGAAGAGCAAACTGGTGACTTTCTGTTCCACCGAGTGGCCCACCTTTGATGTCGGATGGCCACAAGAGGGAACCTTCAATCCCCAAATTATCCAGGCAGTTAAAGAGAGGGTGCTTACTCCTAGTCCTGCTGGGCACCCAGATCAGACTCCCTACATTCTGGTCTGGCAGGATCTAGTGAGAAACCCACCAGAATGGCTTAAACCCTTTGTTCTCGCTCCTCCTAAACCTCCCCGTCCCTCTTCCCTAACTCCAACCTCACCAAGCCCACAGGTGCTAGTCACGAAGGCTTCCAAAGAAAAAGAAGGAAAAAAGGATGAGAATCGACCAAAACCGGTCTTCCATGAATCTTCTCTGTATACTAATCTGATAGATCTGGAGACCGAATTGTTCCCAACCCTGTATGCGGATCCACATCCACCCTTGCTTCCACAGGTTCCACAGGTTTCATCGGGAGAAGCCAGGAGGAGAATCGAGCCTTCAGCTCCTCCCAGAGGAGGGGGCCCCACCCAGGGAACTCGGGAAGAACAAGAGAAATGGCCAGAGTAGCGGAAAAAGACCCAGAAGTCCCCTCCTCCACCGTTCACGCGTTTCCGGTCCGGGCGGGACCAGCCAGAGAGGGTGGAGAGCGGACATATCAGTATTGGCCCTTCTCCACTAGTGATTTGTACAATTGCAAAACCCAGACTCCCTCCTTCTCTGAAAAACCGCAGGGTCTTATTGATCTTTTGGAGTCTATCCTTTTTACTCACAATCCCACTTGGGATGATTGTCAGCAACTGTTACAGGTGCTTTTCATTACAGAGGAGCACGAGCGGATCTTGTCAGAAGCTTGGAAGAATGTGCCAGGGGTGGATGGGAGGCCCACAATACAGCCTAACCTCATTGAGGAGGGATTCCCCTTGGTGCGACCCAACTGGGACTTTGAACGTGCTGAAGGTAGGGAGCATCTCCGAGTGTACCGTCAGACTCTTATGGCTGGCCTTAGAGCGGCCACCAGGAAGCCAACTAATTTGGCCAAAATAAATTCAGTGAGGCAGGAACCAAATGAGAGCCCAGCAGCCTTCCTTGAAAGGATAATGGAAGCTTTTAGACAGTATACCCCTATGGACCCACAGGCAGATGAGTCACGAGCGGCAGTTATGTTAGCATTTGTAAATCAAGCAGCCCCCGATATTAGAAAAAAGTTACAAAAGATAGAGAGGTTAAATGAAAAATCCTTGCAAGATTTAGTGAGGGCAGCCGAGAGAGTTTTTAATCATAGAGAGACCCCAGAAGAGAGAGAGGACCACATTAGAAGAGAAGAAAGAGAATTTAGATCTGAAGAAAACCGTAAAAATCAAAAAGAGCTGGCCCAGATATTTTTTGCTGGGGTTAAAAACAAAAACAGGTTCCAAAAAGGGAAAAAACTGGACTCAAAAACTGAAGAAGAAACGTCAAGGCGTAAGCTTGAGAAAAACCAATATGCATTTTGTAAAGAGTTTGGACATTGGAAAGATAAATGCCCCAAGAAAAATCTAAAAGAGGGGCCCAAGAACCCCAAGAATAAGACTCCATCTCCAGACAGTCATATCCTCTACACGGGTGAGGATAGCGACTAAGGGGGTCAGGGCTCGAAGCCCCTCCCCAAGTCCTGGGTAACTATAAATGTGGAGGGGAAACCGGTTGGCTTCATGGTGGACACGGGAGCCCAATACTCAGTCTTAAACCAAAAAGATGGACCCATGTCTAAGAAAAGTAGCTGGGTGCAGGGAGCAACCAGGACTAAACGATATGGATGGACTACAAAACGGCATGTGAACCTGGGGGCCCACCAGGTAACCCATTCTTCTCTGGTGATACCTGAGTGTCCAGCGCCCTTGTTGGGAAGGGATTTACTGTCTAAAGTAAATGCCCAAATTCATTTCAACCATGGACAAGTGTCGGTTTTAGATGGGACCGGGCATCCTCTTCAGGTCTTGTCTCTGGCATTAAAAGATGAATACAGACTACTTGCCAGAGGCCCCAGTGACAATAAGCCCCGAAGTACAACCATGGGTTCAAAGATACCCTCAGGCCTGGGCTGAAACAGCAGAAATAGGACTAGCCAAACAGAGGCCCCCTATCATTGTGGAACTGAAAGCCAGTGCTTCCCCGGTGAGGGTACAACAGTATCCCATGAGTCAAGAGGCTCGACAAGGAATTACTCCTCATATACAATGCCTCATAGATGCTGGGGTCCTAAAAAGGTGCCGGTCCCCATGGAACACTCCCCTGTTGCCTGTAAAAAAGCCTGGGGGGACTGATTTTAGACCAGTTCAAGATCTACGAGAAGTCAACAAACAGGTGAATGATATTCATCCTATGGTTCCTAACCCTTATACATTGCTAAGCAACTTGCCTCCAAACTACATTTGGTACACTGTTTTAGATTTAAAAGATGCCTTTTTCAGTTTGCCTCTTGCCCCCACAAGCCAAGAGATCTTTGCCTTCGAACGGCAGGAAGACGGTGGTCAGACCCTTGTGCAGCTGACATGGACTCGCTTACCACAGGGTTTCAAAAACTCTCCCACGTTATTTAATGAGGCCCTGGACGAAGACCTCCGTGAGTATCGGGTTGAACACCCTACCATTGTTTTATTACAATATGTTGATGACCTTATGCTGGCAGCGGCTACAGAGAAAGAGTGCCAAGAGGCAACAGGTGACCTTCTCCAAACCTTGGGGACTTTAGGTTACAGGGCTAGTGCCAAAAAGGCCCAGATTGCCAAGCAAGAGGTTACATACCTCGGTTATAAGATAAAACAGGGCCAGAGGTGGCTAACACAGGCTATGAAAGAAACCATCCTCCAGATCCCTGAGCCGGCTAACCCTAGACAAGTGAGAGAATTTCTGGGAACTGTGGGATATTGCCAGTTATGGATCTTGGGGTTTGCAGAAAAGGCCAGGGCCCTATATGAAGGGACCAAAGAAAACAAGGACTGGAAATGGACTGAGCCAATAAAAGAGGTCTTCCAAGAGCTCAGGCGAGCCTTGCTAGAAGCTCCTGCCCTTGCCCTCCCTGATCCATCTAAGCCTTTCCAATTATTTGTAGATGAAAAGCGGGGGATAGGAAAAGGGGTACTAACACAGAGATGGGGACCATGGAAGCTACCTGTAGCTTACCTTTCCAAGAGACTGGACCCAGTGGCAGCCGGATGGCCACCTTGCCTCCGTATCATAGCGGCCACTGCGCTCTTAGTCCACGATGCTGATAAACTGACTTATGGACAGAGACTCTTGGTCTACACTCCTCATGCCATAGAGAGAGTTTTAAAGCAACCCCCAGGTAAATGGATTTCTAATGCCCGCTTGACACACTACCAGGCCTTGCTACTTGACACCCCACGGATTCATTTCCAAAAGCCCTGCACTCTAAATCCGGCCACTCTTTTTGCCCAATCCAGGGGAAAATAGCCCCCTCCATGACTGTGATGAGATACTGGCCGGGGTAACAGCAATGTGAAAGGACTTAACCGATACTCCACTGGATAACAGTGAGCTAAAATGGTTCACAGATGGCAGCAGTTATGTAAAAGATGGACAGAGATGGGCGGGAGCCGCAGTAGTAGATGACTCTGGACAGACGATATGGGCAGAAGCCCTTCCCCTGGATACCTCAGCACAGAAGGCAGAATTAATTGCCCTGATTCAAGCATTAGAGAGAGTCAAAAGAAAAAGAATAACTATTTTCACTGACAGTCGCTATGCTTTTGGCACGGTACACATCCAGGGCCCGATATATCGGGAACGGGGGTTTTTGACAGCTGAAGGAAAAGAAATTAAAAACTTGCCTGAAATCCGTAGACTTTTAGAGGCTGTACAGATGCCTCGGGCTGTGTCAATAGTACACGTACCTGGACATCAGAAGGGTGACAGCCCCACGGCACGAGGGAATCGTGCCGCAGACCTGGCAGCTCGAAAAGTAGCTGATGAAGATTTCATCACCCCTGTGTTGGCGATCGGACTTCCACCTCCAGGTATGGGAACTCTTCCCCCAACCCCTGAGTATTCATCCACAGACCTTGCTTGGATCCAAAAACACACCAACCTTCAAAAAGATGAAGATAGATGGTACTGAGACTCAGACGGCTACTTGACTGCTCAGTTGGGACGGCAACTATGTGAGCATTTGCACTTGTCTACTCATCTGGGAGAAAAGAAGACTCTGATGCTATTTCAAACTGTGTGCCTGCGATTTCCCCGGCACCAGACAACTGTAAAGAACATAGTGCATGCTTGTAAGGCGTGTCAACAGGTGAGGCCAGGAAAAGGACAACATGCAGGACTGAGGTATCGGGGAGAAGGACCAGGGCAACACTGGGAAATAGATTTCACTGAGGTAAGGCCAGGCAAGTATGGTTACCAGTACTTGTTAGTGTTGGTGGATACCTTCTCAGGGTGGGTGGAGGCTTTTCCTACAAAGGGAGAAACTGTGATGATAGTGGCAAAAAAGATTAAAAAAAAAATAGTTCCCAGGTTTGGCCTGCCAGTGACCATCAGCTCTGATAATGGACCTGCTTTTGTGAGTCAAATAGTTCAGAGCCTTGCCCTAGCCCTGGGGACTAAATGGAAGTTATATTGTGAATACAATCCACAGAGTTCAGGGCAAGTAGAAAAAATGAATCGGACTCTAAAAGAAACTTTAACTAAATTGGCTATAGAGACTGGCGGGGACTGGGTGACCCTCCTTCCCTTCGCCCTCTTCCGTGCGTGTAATACTCCTTATCAACTTAATCTGACCCCATTTGAAATTCTGTATGGGAGACCTCCCCATGTATGCCCAATATTTGAAGGAAAGAAAGTACCGCCTCCCACGTTGGGGCAATTCCAAGAGGCCTTGATGGCCTTAAGCAAGGTACACTCTCATGTCTGGAAACTGCTCCGGGAAATACATGTGGGTCAAAGTAAGGGAACTATTCCCTCACATGACATTGGCCCAGGAGACTGGGTATGGGTCAAAAGGCACCAAACCAAGGCACTAAAACCCAAATAGAAGGGTCCTTATGTTGTTCTTCTTACCACCCCAACTGCCCTAAAGGTCGACGGTATCGGGCCTTGGGTGCATTGCAACCACGTACGCCCAGCTGCTTCAGCAGAGCAGGAAGACGCTAAAAAAGAATGGGAAGCATCTCTGCACCTGTCCAACCCCCTGAGGCTAAAGCTTCGAAGGTGCCAACAGGACCAGGACAACTCGGCTGGGCCGTCTTGTGGATGACCCATTTACTCTGCTCTGGAGTTGCCAGCGTGAACCCTCATCAACCCGTCAAAATCACCTGGAAGCTGCAAAATGGACTAACACGAGAGGTGCTAAACTCCACTACCGCAATACATCCACCAAACACATGGTGGCCAGACTTGTACTTTGACCTTAAGCTTATGGTAAATGTGCCTTGGGCTAGGGGTTATCTCCGAGAACAAGGGTTCTGGGCATGCCCAGGCACACCCAGACATGACTGAAAGATCTGTGGGGGGCACAAGACTCTTATTGTAAAACTTGGGATTGTGTTACTTCTAATGATGGACCTCAGTGCTGGGAAGTAAGAAATCGAGATTTACTTAATTTTTCATTCGCCAAGCCCCTCCCTAGGGTCCTCGGAGATCCAACTTTTAGCTGTGAAAGTTGCAATTATGCACATGTAAGAATAAGGTTCAATCCAGAAAAAAGCAAAAAAGGGGGGACCTGGATCTCTGGCCTATCTTGGGGGCTGCAGACGAGGAAATCAGGAGGGTTTGGGGTTGATGGGAAAGTGATTATAGTAGTGAGCCAGGTCTTGGAACCAATTCTTGTACACAGTATCGGGCCCAACAAAGTAGAAAAGCTGACTGTAACCCCCCGCCTAACGACTTCCATGCCAACATCTTTGGCAGTGAGCCCCGAAGCAGAAGCGCTCGCTAAAATAGATCCCCTATGGAAGCTGATTAGGGCAGCTTATGCCACCCTGAATCAGACCCATCCTGAGGCAACTAAATCTTGTTGGTTATGTTACAACTTAATTCCCCCTTATTACGAAGCAGTAGGCCTCAACACCTCTTATGACTGGGCCAACAGCACCGATCCTCCTCAGTGTCATTGGGGGGACTGAAAGGTGGGTCTGACGATGAAAGAGGTATGGGGAAAGGGCTTATGCATGGGCACGGTGTTACCAGCAAAGCCTCCACTTTGTGTGCATGTCATCGAGCCTGATGATTTGCCTGTAGCTAAATGGTTAATACCTCAAATGGGGGGATGGTGGGTCTGTTCACACACGGGGCTAACTCCATGCCTGCATAGCTCAATCTTTGTCCCCAAAGAAGAATTCTGTGTTATGGTGGCTGTCGTGCCAAAGATTCTGTACCGACCAGAAAAAGCAATATATGATTATTGGGCCCCAAAATTAACTCTAAATCCTCCAAAAAGAACTTATAAAGTTAAGAGGGAACCTCTTACCGCCATAACCATAGCAACTATGTTTGGTCTTGGAATAGCCGGGGCTGGAACCGGAATAACAGCTCTGTCCCTGCAAAGCCAAAGATTTAACTCCCTGAGAGTGGCCATAGATGAAGACATTACCCATATAGAGCAATCTATTAGTCAGTTAGAATCGTCTCTAACTTCTCTATCTGAAGTAGTTCTGCAAAACAGGAGGGGATTAGATCTGCTCTTTCTGCAACAAGGGGGACTCTGTGCTGCTGTAGGAGAAGAGTGCTGTTTCTGTGCGGATCATACAGAAATAATTAGAGAATCTATGGCCAAAGTGAGAGAAGGACTAGCCCAACGTAAACGAGAACATGAGGCTCAACAGGGATGGTTTGAATCTTGGTTTCAACAATCCCCTTGGCTGACTACCTTAATCTCCACCTTGCTAGGACCCCTGCTAGTACTTTTACTAATGCTTACCTTCAGCCCATGTATTATCAATAGACTTGTAGCCTTTGTAAAGGAACCCATAAATACAGCACAGCTGTTTGTGCTTCGACAACAATATCAAACTGTGTCTCAGGACCAAGAGGAAGATTCCTCTATATGATCTAAGGACAGGGGGGAATGTTAGGGACCAAACGATGGTCTCTAGGACCTGAGTCATGTTTACCAGAAAGAGACAGGATATGCGCTCATCTTGCCTGGCCAATCATGTAACGCCAGCTACTCCTGTAACTGAGACAAAGAACTGCCTGTATATAAGCTGCCATACTCCTTTGTTCGGGGCTCTTGTCGGATTCCCTTGTGTGGGATGAGACTTGGGCCCTAGCGCGCTAGGAATAAACAAACTCCCTTCTTGCGTTTGCAATACTGTGTGGACTTGCTCTCTGAGTCGGTTCGGAGATATGGGCTCGGAGCATAACAAAGGGAGCCATTATTCTGCCTACATATATATATATATATATATATATTTTTTTTTTTTTTTCCTTTGGCTCTGCTGGGTCTTTGTTGCTTTGAGGTCTTTACTCAGGTGAGGTATGGCCTCTCTCCAGTCGAGGTGCATGATCTTCACCTTGCAGGGGTCTTTCTTGTTACTGAGCAGGGGCTCTAGGGCACACAGCCTTGAGGTGGGCTCGGTAGGTGCAGCACATGAGGTGGGTTCAGTAGTTGTGGCTCCCAGGCTCTAGAAAACAGGCTTAATAGCTGTGGCACATTGGTTTACACTGCTCTACAACATGTGGGATCCGCCTGGATCAGGTATCAAACCCAAGTCTTCTGCATTGGCAGGTGGATTCTTTACCACTGAGCCACCAGAGAAGTCCCCTACACAGGTTTGAAGTTCAAAAACATCCACTTCTGTTACTTTGTATGTGTGTATGCATGCTCAGCTGTGCAACTGTGTCCAACTCTTTGCAACCCCAAGGATTGTAGCCCACTAGGCTTCTCTGTCCATGGAATTTTTCAGACAAGAATACTGGAGTGGGCTACCATTTCTTCCTCCAGGAGATCTTCCCGATCCAGGTTTTAAACCCATGTCTCCAGTGTCTCCTACTTTAGCAAATGGATTCCTTACCACTGAGCCACCTGGGAAACCAGTTTAGTTTATATTAATCAAGTGATGACCTCTTTAGTGTTGGATGTAAGCAGGGGAAGGTGAACAGTTGGTGAGTTTTGTTTCTACCTAATTTCTGTAGGATCCTTAATCCTCCACCCCTCATTCCTTTTATCCTCTTCTTGATCTATTATCTTCTCTAGAGAAGTATTTCCACATTTCTCTCACTTTTGGTCCTTTTCTCTTTCAAGCAACCTTCCTATAACTGGTGTTGTGAAAACTATCAAATCCCAGATATGTGTTCAGTATTTTGACTTTTAGTACTGGAATTTCTCAAATTGAAGGTAATTTATGTTGAAATTTTCCTCTTTCCCTTGTGCTTTCTCAGGAAATCTCTTAAATTTCCTCTCTTGCACAGCTGCCTTTGCTCTCTTTACCTTCAGGTTGCAGCACTATGGAATGTTAGTGTTTATGTCTCTACTCACAAGTAATGAAAATTTTATCGTATGGTCTGTTTCTTAGTAAATCTGAAGGTGTGGCAGATGTGTGCATGTGTGTGTTTTACCACTCATTGGTCTTAAGATTTTGGTGGGGAGAATATATAGAGAAAATGTGATTCAAGCAAACATTATTCTCTTTTAGAGTCCAAGTTTTCTTGTATATTTATTCTTTACAGCTAAAGAGCTGATATTCTTTCTGATGAAGATGCATCTCTTTGCTTAAAACTAAAATATACTGGTAAAGATAAAGCTTTTAACAGGGATTTTAATTTTTTCTAAATGGCAAATCCTTCTATGCCATCTTTTTTTCTGTTTTTTTTTTTTTTTTCTGTAACTTGTTGAGACATGACTGGCTAAAATTGAAATCATTTAGTAAAGCAAAAATATGGTTCTTTAGAACCAAATAAAATTGCTATTCCTAGAATATCTCAGAAACAGCAAAAAAGGCAAAGCAAAATATGTCATATGCAAATTCAAATGTTCATATATTAATCAAAAAATCATGCAGAGATATGAAACAATTAATTCCTATCTCAGTTTCTAGTCCCAAATTATCTTTGAATAAAAGGAATTTGAACTAGATGATTTCTGTTTCAGTAATTATAGCTTTATACCTAATAGCTCTGTTTGCTTTCTACTACTAAAATTGCTTTTTATTCCTATTTCATGTCTTCAGTATGTTCTTTTTTTTCTTTTTCTTTCCCATATGAACACATATACCCACACATTAGCTCTGATTCTCTTTGATGGTGATTTATATTCCTCATGGTATTTAACTGTGGTTGTCTTTCTCATATGTCATGTTTTCATTTTGAATGCTCATGGAGTTTTGCTTTATTCCAGCTAATTATAGCCAACCGAAGCCAATGGAAGGATTAGTTTCTAAGCTCTGTCTTGTTCTCTTTTAGTTAAAATTATAACATATTATTTCAAACTTTTGTTTTATTGCAAACAATCATGGAAATATATTTTTCATAGTGTATTTAATAAAGTGACATATACTTGTATTTATTAAAAAATATTTATTGAATGTCTACTGACTATCAGGTATTCGATTAACACTGAATAATAATAATACATTGTATTGTGCACCAATACAATCTGACTTTAGGTGTCAGGACTGAATAAAACAGACTAATAACGGATATATCTTCAGGGAGCTAAAGACAAGAAAATTAGACAAGAAAATAAATATATGATAACTATATACACACAGAGAGACACATATAGATATACAGCTAGAAATAGATACAGATACACACACAAGGAGATCAAATCAGTCCCTAAAGAAAATCCACCCTGCACATTCATTGGAAGGACTGATACTGAAGTTGAAACTCCAGTGCTTCCTGTTACTCAGAGCGGACTCACTGAGAAAGACCCTGATGCTGGGAAAGATTGAAGGCAAAAGGAGAAGGGAACAGCAGAGGATAAAATAGTTAGATAGCATCACTGACTCAATGGACATGAATCTGAGCCAACTCCAGGAGACTGTGGAGGACAAAGGAGCCTGACGTGCTGCAGTTCATGGGGTCACAGACATTCGAACACAACTTAGTGACTGAACAGCAGCAACACACACACACATTGAAAAGATTAACTTATATTTTAGGAAAATATACTTAGTGCCACTCATGTGATACACCTAAGTGTCTCCATTCACTTTCTTTTCATTTACACACTTTTTTTGTGGCCCACCAAAATGGTTTTTTGCAAACAAGTATTTCTCCAACCTGCTCTAACCTTAATGGGGGCCTTTTGTCCTGTCCCTCTTCAGGGCAGTGATTTCTCCAGTGCTGAGTTCCACGTAGATCACTATATATTCCCACAGAGTTTTCAGAGTCCAGCTGTAATTGCGAACAGATCCTTTAATCCTCCTTCTCATGGGTTCAGGATGGAGCCTGGGAGCAGATTATTGTTTTTCATTTGGTCAAAACTGTCAATGCTAGCTTAAGTATTTCATGACTTTAACTTTAATAATTTGAGAAAATTGGATTTAAGTTATAGGGAAGGGACTTCCCTGGCAGTCCAGTGGTTAAGACTTCACTTTCCAATGTAGGGGGTGTGGGTTTGATCCCTTGTCTGGCAGCTAAGATCCCACATCTCAAGGCCAAAAAAAAAAAAAAAAAAAAAAAGAACAGAAGAAATATTGTAACAAATTCAATAAAGACTTGAAAAAAGAAAATGGTATTCCAATATTTTAAAAATACAGAAAAATAGGAAGATTAAAGGAAATATTAGTCAGTCATTGATTCTTTTTGCAAAAGAAGAGAAACAAGAAGCAATGGCATATTTACCTACCAAGTTTTTAGGTATGTTTCAGACATGACTGAAGCAACTTAGCAGCAGCAGCGGCAAGACCATAATTACCAAGAATATTTTAGGATTGTCTTATAAGTGAGGAAAAGATTATCATTCTGTTATTATGATACAAAGCAAAAAATTAAAAAAAAATATTTCTTAAAAAATATTAAATTAAGAGTAAAACCCAAATCTATCTTATCTGTATAAACAAAATTACCAAGATATTAAAAATATGCTTTAAATTATATAATTACATAGGGCTGACCTAGCTGTGGAAGAATAATGAATACAATATTTAAATATGTAAACATCATGCTTTTTAAGATGTAGTTGAATATACTGATATTTAAATTAACATGTGATTGAAATACTGGAGAATATCCAGACTGCAAAATATATTAAAATATGTATTGAATTTTCTTATTTATTCTTGGATATATTTTTATAGTTTATTGGTTTATCTTAACAAATATATATGTTACACACACACCTTTATATCAGTTCAGTTCAGTAGCTCAGTCATGTCCGACTCTTTGCGACCCCATGAATCGCAGCACGCCAGGCCTCCCTGTCCATCACCATCTCCTGGAATTCACTCAGTCTCATGTCCATGGAGTCCGTGATGCCATCCAGCCATCTCATCCTCTGTCGTCCCCTTCTCCTCCTGCCCCCAATCCCTCCCAGCATCAGAGTCTTTTCCAATGAGTCAACTCCTCACATGAGGTGGCCAAAGGACTGGAGCTTCAGCTTTAGCATCATTCCTTCCAAAGAAATCCCAGGGTTGATCTCCTTCAGAATGGACTGGTTGGATCTCCTTGCAGTCCAAGGGACTCTCAAGAGTCTTCTCCAACACCATAATTCAAAAGGATCAATTCTTTGGCGCTCAACCTTCTTCACAGTCCAACTCTCACATCTATACATGACCACTGGAAAAACCATAACCTTGACTAGACGGACCTTAGCAAAGTAATGGCTCTGCTTTTGAATATACTGCCTAGGTTGGTCATAAGTTTTCTTCCAAGGAGTAAGCGTCTTTTAATTTCATGGCTGCAGTCACCATCTGCAGTGATTCTGGAGCCCAAAATAATAAAGTCTGACACTGTTTCCACTGTTTTCCCATCTATTTCCCATGACGTGATGGGACCAGATGCCATGATCTTCGTTTTCTGAATGTTGAGCTTTAAGCCAACTTTTTCACTCTCCTCTTTCACTTTCATCAAGAGGCTTTTTAGCTCCTCTTCACTTTCTGTCATAAGGGTGGTGTCATCTGCATATCTGAGGTGGTTGATATTTTTCCCGGCAATCTTGATTCCAGCTAGTGTTTCTTCCAGTCCAGCGTTTCTCATGATGTACTCTGCATAGAAGTTAAATAACCAGGGTGACAATATACAGTTTTGATGTACTCCTTTCCTATTTGGAACCAGTCTGTTGTTCCATGTCCAGTTCTAACTGTTGCCTCTTGACCTGCATACAGATTTTTCAAGAGGCAGATCAGGTGGTCTGGTATTCCCATCTCTTTCAGAATTTTCCATAGCTTATTGTGATCCACACAGTCAAAGGCTTTGGCATAGTCAATAAAGCAGAAATAGATGCTTTTTCTGGAACTCTCTTGCTTTTTCCATGATCCAGTGGATGTTGGCAATTTGATCTCTGGTTCCTCTGCCTTTTCTAAAACCAGCTTGAATATCAGGGAGTTCACGGTTCACGTATTGCTGAAGCCTGGCTTGGAAAATTTTTGAGCATTGCTTTACTAGCATGTGAGATGAGTGAAATTATGCAGTAGTTTGAGCATTCTTTTGCATTTCCTTTCTTTGGAATTGGAATGAAAACTGACCTTATATGTACATGCATTTAGATACTGTTAAATAGTTTTAAACACATATTTAATGCCATTGTATGTATACTATAAAATTGTTATATACACTCATGTAATTTTATATATTTATACAATTACAGAGATAATTATGTATGTATTTTTACACATAATACTTCTTTGTAGTGGTTTTGTTGTAGATCAGTATTCATAGATTAAATCCATTATTTTGCTTTGAGGTATGCTATTTTTTAATGTATAATTTATTTATCAAGGTTTTAGGGTTTTGCCATATATGTGTATAGTATAATCTTCACCTCAATTAACCTATAGAATATTTTCATCATTGCTCTAGGTTTCTCATCCTGTTTTAGTAAATCTATACTCCCAAGCCCTCCAGGGCAAAACAGTTTTCTGATTCCTATCACCATCAATTAGTTCTGCCAGTCTAAAACTTAATCTGGTGAGACTACTGGGAAAACCATAGCTATGACTAGATGGACCTTTGTTGGCAAAGTAATGTCTCTGCTTTTTAGTATGCTGTCTATGTTGGTCATAGCTTTTCTTCCAAGGAGTAAGCGTCTTTTAATTTCATGGCTGCAGTCACCATCTGCAGTGATTTTGGAGCCCAAGAAAATAAGTCTCTTACTGTTTTGTTTTCCCTTCTATTTACCATGAAGTGATTAGACTAGATGCCATGGTCTTAGTTTTCTGAATGTTGAGCTTTAAGTCAACTTTTTCACTCTCCTCTTTAACTTTTATCTAGAGGCACTTTAGCTCCTCTTCACTTTCTGCCATATGGGTGGTATCATCTGCATATCTGAGGTTATTGATATTTCTTCCAGCAATCTTGATTCCAGCTTGTGCTTCATCCAGCCCAGCCTTTCTCATGATGTACTCTACATGTGAGTTAAATAAGCAGGGTGATAATATATAGCCTTGACATACTCCTTTCCCTGTTTGGAACTAGTCTGTTGTTCCATGTCCAGTTCTAACTGTTCCTTCCTGACCTGCATACAGATTTCTCAAGAGGCTGGTTGGGTGATCTGGTATTCCCATCTCTTTCAGAATTTTCCACAGTTTCTTGTGATCCACATAGTCAAAGGCTTTGGCATAGTTGATAGGGCAGAAATAGATGTTTTTCTGGAACTCTCTTGCTTTTTCAATGATCCAGCGGGTGTTGGCAGTTTGATCTCTGGTTCCTCTGTCTTTTCTAAATCCAGCTTGAACATCTGGAAGTTCACTGTTCAGGTACTGTTGAAGCTTGACTTGAAGAATTTTGAGCATTACTAGCGTGTGAGATGCATGCAATTGTGCTGCAGTTTGAACATTCTTTGTCTTTTAGACAGCTTTACATTTATCAAATCTTTTCTGCAAAACTGTGACTTGCCCTATCATTTTCTCAATATTTATTTTGAGGAGTTGAAATGCATAATTTGAGAAAGTCTAATATATCCATTTCTTGCTACATTTAAAGATTTTAGTGCTTTTTATAAGAAATCTTGACCTCGAGTTCACAAAGGTAAAATCCTAAATCTTTTTCCAAGACATTCCAGTTTGAATATTTATCCTCAGTTTGATTATCCATTTCAATTTAATGTTTGTGAATCATTTGAGTTAATAATATTAATCCTCATTTTCCCTTGTACAAACACCAAGGTGTTTTAGAACATTTCTTGAAGGGAAAAGCCTTTCCCTGGTTAATTACCTTAATGTTTAATCAACATTTAATTGCTCATATATGGTTATGTTTACTCCTAGACTTTTTATTCTGTTCCATTGATCTTTCATGTATCCTACATTCTCCTAATTTAATAGATTTCTAGTAACCGTGGGGCTTCCTTGGTAGTTCGGACAGCAAAGAATCTGCCTGCAATGCAGGAACCTGGGTTTGATCCCTGGGTTGGGAAGATCCCCTGGAGAAGGGAATGGCAACCCACTCTAGTATTCTTGCCTAGAGCATCCCACAGACAGAGGAGCCTGGTGGGCTACAGTCCATGGGGTTGCAAAGAGTCGGATGCACCCGAGAAACTGACACTTTAGAGTAATTGTGGTATTAAAATCAAGTAGTTTACACATTCTATCTGTGTCCCTTCTGTATTTTTATGTTCATTTTAGAATAAACTTAACAGTTTCTATTAAGAAAACCTGTTGGATTACTCCACGGTTGACTTTGAATTTGCATATTATTTTTGGAAGGATTTACATAATATGTTTAAATTCTTTAAATTTATGACATGATCTATGCTTCCATTTATTCAAATCTTTCATTTCTCTCTGTTCTATTTTACAGTTTTCATTGTAGTAGGCTCGCCATATTTATTCCAAGTATTTTTTATTTGAAGTTGCTGTGAATAGTATTATTTTAAAAATGGCTTTAATTTTCAAGTTTGTTTCTAGTGTAGTAAAATACAATTAATTCTTTCATGCTGATTTGGGTCTTACAATGTTGCTAAATTTATGTGTTAGAGTATTTTTTCCTGATTAGTCTTTTATACAAAAAGCAATTTAATTTTCTGAGAACAAAATAATTTCTTCTTTCTATATTTACCAAACAAATTTATTTGTTTTCTGTTTGCATTGGCCAAGAACTCCAACAAAATGTTGAATAATACTGAGAGCAGGTGTCCTTGCCTTGTTCCCATCATAGGAAATGTGTGGTCCATACACTAAGTATTAGGTTAGGTATTGGTTTTCATGGACATCTTTTATTATATTAAAGATGTTCCCTTTGATACCTAAGTCACTGAAACTGTTTCTCACAATTGGGTATTGAATTTTGTCAGATGATTTCTGTGCATTTCTTAAGATGGTTATATTGATCTTATTTTTTATTCTGTTAATGCTGTTAATTACACTGATTGATTTTGAATGTCAAACGCATCATTTTAAGTCATTTACAGATGTCAACTCTTTAAATTGTTAGAGCATTTCAGTGAGAGAGCTCTTATTAATTTACCCAAGGTTGCTCAGATAAAATTTGTCAAAATAAGATTTGACACTGAAAGTGTAATACCTGAGTCTATGTTCTTGCTGCTGCTAAGTCTCTTCAGTCGTGTCCGACTCTGTGCGACCCCATAGACATAGCCCACCAGGCTCCCCTGTCCCTGGGATTCTCCAGGCAAGAACACTGGAGTGGGTTGTCATTTCCTTCTTCAATGCATGAAAGTGAAAAGTGAAAGGGAAGTCACTCAGTCGTGTCCAACTCTTCGCAACCCCATGGATTGCTGCCTACCAGGTTCCTCCATCCATGGGGTTTTCCAGGCAAGAGTACTGGAGTGGGGTGTAATCGCCTTCTCCACAATGTTCTTAGGCAATCCTATATTTAATGATAGTCTTTTGTCATCAGCAACATGAATAAAATCACTTAATACTCTTATAGCAAATATAAATGATACAAATCTATATTATAAATAAAACAATATATGTATTTTGAACAGTCAGATGATACAAAAATGTACTAAAGGTAAAAAATCTTTGTAAAATCTCCTAGAAATTTTAGTATTTATGGAATTAAGGTGTCTAATCTCTATCACCTAATTCTTAAGGAAGAAAAAACAAATGTCTCTTCTTAGCAGAAGCCCTCATTCCTGTCAGCTTCACTTGGTTTAATGATGAGAAAAACAATAAATGTTTGGCAAGCATTTAAACATGTGACCACAGTTTTAAAAGCTGGTGATAAACATTTTTTCAACATGAAAAGTTAAAATTATAACAGCTCAGCCCTCTTGAGGGCTTTCATTGAATTCTTTAGTTTGCGAACAAAGTCCTTCCGCATAAAAACACCCGAATATTACAAAAAATACAAAATTAAAATTAGTACATTGCATTTTCATACTAAATAAAATAATTTTGAGGATTTTTCTCATATCAATCTTACCCAATAAAGAATATTAACAGAATTAGAATGCAGTTATTTAAATTTTTTCACAGGAGAGCTAAAAGATACTTATTTCTATGGTAAATAATATTTTGCCTTATATAACATGTTATTCCAAAGTACAATAATATGCATTATTTTATTTTGATCTTTAATAATTCCTATGGGACTTTCCTGGTAACTCAGTGGTAAAGGATCCACCTGCCAATGCAGGAGATGTGAGTTTGATCCCTGGGATGGGAAGATACTCTGGAGAAGGAAATGGCAACCCACTCCAGTACTCTCGCCTGGGAAATCCCATGGGTAGAGGAGCCTGGTGGGCTACAGTCCACAGGGTTGAAAACTACTTAGTGGCTAAACAACTACAACAAGTGTTTCTATAACTGGTAGATCCTGTTTCATATTTACTAGTCATATTTTAATGACATTTGCTTTCTGCTGATTTTGAGGTGTTTATTCCCTTACCAATTACCTTTCCTAAGTAATTTTTGTCAATTCTTAACCCTTAAGAATTATGTATAAATCGGCTGATTTTTGGACGTCACTATGTTCTCCTCAAATTTCCTGAAGAATTTTGTTCATAGGTCATAATTTCAAAGGATAAAATTGAGATGAGGGGTCCCTTCCTCGCTCAAAATCTTGACCCCTGCTGATTATGTCAGCTCTGTGTCCAGTCTGACAGGAAACACCATGTGTTAGAACATTCTGCTGTCCTAACCTGCCAAATCCTGCTTCAGTGTCAAAAGGAGGAAGTCTCTCTTCCCAGTGTGGTGCTCAGACAGGAGCTTCATTCCAAAGTACATCAAGGTTCCCACAGTAGAAGTGCTAAGCAATCTGTAATTAAGCTCATTTCATGTAACCATAGATCAATGTGGCAGAGCCTAAAAAGACACCAGCCATATCCACATTTTTTCTGCTCTGAAACATGTCATTCTCAATTACTCAGCTCTGGCGTTTGATGTGAGTCACCATGACATACCATAACGTTTTGAAAGGTGACCCTTGGAAGGGCATCTTCCTTTTCTAGATTTGGCCCCATTTAGGGTCTACTTACCCTGGAGAAGGGAATGGGAACCCACTCGAGTATTCTTGCTTGAAGACTCTCATGGACAGCGGAGCCTGATGGGCTACAGTCCCTGGGATGGCAAAAAGTTGGACATGACTGAAACAACTTAGCACAGCACAGGGTCTACTTAGGACTTCCCTGGTAGCTCAGCTGGTAAAGAATCCGCCTTGAAGGCAGGAGACCTAGGTTTGACTCCTGGCTTGGGATGTTCCCTGGGAGAATAGATAGGCTATTCACTTCATTATTCTTGGGCTTCCCTGGTGGCTCAGATGGTAAAGAATCCACCATGCAGGAGACCTGGGTTTGATCCCTGGGTTAGGAAGATCCCTTGGAGGAGGGTATGGCAACCCTCTCCAGTATTCTTGCCTGGAGATTCCTCATGGACAGAGGAGCCTGGCAGGCTACCTCCATGTCCATGAGGTCATAAAGAGTTGGACATGACTGAATGACTAAGCACAGCACAGCAAAGTGTCTACTTAACCTATGCTTTAAAACATCAAGACTTATGGTGAAGTGGAGAACAAAATTTCTAATTGTAAAGGCGATGATGAGGGTTTCTTAAAGAAATGGGAACTGACTTATATCTGAATGGTAGACAAGAGTCCTCTCAGCAACCAGAAGTGGTAAAGCCTGGTGGGGATGCAAAATGGCACCATCACTTTGGAAGACAGTTTGGTATTTTTGTATAAAACTAAATGTGGTACTACTACCATATGATTCTACAATCATGCCTTTGATATTTATCCAAGTGAGTTGAAAACTTAAGTGTATACAAAAACCTGCACATGCAACTTAAAACAGCTTTATTTATAATTGCCAAAGCTTTGTTTCCAAAGCAACAAAGATGTCCTTCAGCAGGTAAACGAATAAAGAAATTGTGGTGCATCTGAACAATGGAATATTAAGAAGCATTAAAAATAAATGAGCTACCAAGTCATGATAAAGACATAAAGAAGCCTGAAATGCTTTTTATAATTGAAAGAAGCCAACCTGGAAAAGCTATATACTGTATGATTCTAAATATATGACAAAAGGCGAAAGCTATTGAGAGAGTAAAAAAAATAAACAATTGCCAGGGCTTGGGATAAGGGAGGGAGAGGTGAATAGGTGGAGCACAGACCATCTTTAGGACAGTGAAATTATTCTGTATGTTACAATGTGAAGTGAAAATCAGTCATGTCTGACTCTTTGCAACTCCATGGATTATACAGTCAATGGAATACTCCAGGCCAGAATACTGGGTAGCCATTTCCTTCTCCAAGGGATCTTTCCAACTCAGGGATTGAACCCAGGTCTCCCACATTGCAGGCAGATCATTTTCTGTCTGAAATCACCAGGAAGCCCAAGAATACCGGAAGGGGTAGCCTATCCCTTCAGCGGATCTTCCCAACTGAAGAATAGAACTAGAATCTCCTATATTGTAGGTGGATTCTTTACCAACATTAACTGGCTGATATTAGATTGAGCCATATAAAATAAAAAGTTTAAAATTTTTTATTGGTCGAAAAAGTCAGATTTGGGAAACTTTATGTAATTTATATAATTATATATGTGATTTATTATGTAATACTGTACATAGGTTAAATCACATAAAATTGCCCATCTCTGACTTTTTTGACCAAGAAAAAATTTTAAACTTTTATTTTATATGGCTCAATCTAATATCATCAATTTAATGTTAATTTGTATTTATATAAGGGGGTGACGCACCAAGGTGATTTTTCTAGGTTGGTGGTCAATATAAAGCTTCAAAGAAGGGTGAGCCCGGTGTACTACTTACATTTTGCTGAGGGAGTCTTTTGGTTTTGTTTTTGTTTTTGCTTGCTGAGAAGCATATGGAAGAGTGAGGCCAGAAGCTAAATGCTTGAAAATACAAAAACAGGGGGAGACTTTAGATAATGGCATCAAGAATCCATTGGTTCAGCATTTGGTTTCTGTATTCATTATGTGTTCAAGAAATATTTAGATATATCTTTCAGAAGAGGTATCCTTTTACACACTAGGGTTACAAGATTTCTCAATTGAGACAGTCAGGGTACAAGAAAGAGCATTGAAAACCAGAGGAGGAGGGAAAAAAAAAGACTCCAAATTTAATGGATTCCAAAAATCAGAGTGATGAGCAGAAAATCATGAAGAATCTTCTGCTCCATCTGGAATGACAGGTCATTCTCCAGATCCATTGAGGATTTGTGGGGAAACACATCTGATTTATACTTTAGAAGTAATTTTATTTGCTGTGAAATAAGCTGATTAATTAGGCATGTTAAAAAGGCAATGGCCATTGAGGTGAATGCAGCAGGCCAGTCAAGAAATGATGGATGTGTAACCAAAAGTGAAAGTGGGAATAAAGAGGGAAAATTTGAAAATATTTAACATAAAAATATCAGGAAAAAAGGGACTTCTCTTGTGGCTCAGCAGTAAAGAATCTATCTGCAAGTGCAGGAGACACGGTTTCGATCCCTGGGTCAGGAAGATCCCCTGGAGGAGGAAATGGCAACCCACTCCAGTATTCTTGCCTGGAGAATCCCAAGGACAGAGCAGCCTGGTGGGCTACAGTCCATGGGGGCACAAAAAGTCAGATAGGACTGAAGTGACTGAGCATTCACACATGCACATCAGGAAGAAAAGAACAGTTACACAGATTATGAATCTCAGGTGGGGACTTCCCACAGTGGCTAAGACTCTGTGCTCCCAAGGCAGGGGACCTGGGTTTAACCTCTGGCCCTGGAGCTAGATTTCTTGTGCTGCAACTAAAGATCCCACATACGCTGGAAGATCCCACATGCTGAAACTAAGACCCAGGGCACAAAATGAATAAATAAATACTGTGGGTTTTTTTTTTTTTCCTTTAAAAAGGGAAAATCTCACTGGTTAGTTAACATGGAAGGAATAGGTTTCAAAAAGAAAACAAGGACTTTGTAGTTTGGTGTAAGGAATGGGGGAATGTTGCTGTCATTTCCTGAGAAAAAGAAAGAAAGAATCAAGGAAAGCAGCACATTTTCAAATAAAAATCTCTGTATTAAAGGTAAAAATCATATTAAAAGTACAATATTTAAGGTATTGAAAACAACACAGACAATAGCAAAGTAGAGATTGTTAAAATATTGGGGCAAAATAATGAAGTGAGAAAAGATACACTCTCTCTTTCATTTACCATCTCATGTATGAACTAAAAAGATTATTTCACAAAAAGAGAATAAATCTATAGAAATTCAGCACAACAAGAAAATTGATATCTCTTGACAAAAATACTGACGGGAACCCTAGAATTTAGAAAATAGATAGACTCAGATCCCAAGGCTGAAGAAACTTGTAAAATACTTCCACTTCCCAGAACTTGTACAACAGATAATTGCTTCAAAAGTAGTAGAAGAAGCATCTGTGTGCCAAGCTGAGTCAATGCATGCAAGATGCAGAAATGGACTTGGAAACATTTGTTGTCAAGGTGACTAATGGGAAAAATAGATTTGGAAGAACTAGACTGTTAAAGTCCCTCCCGTTTCTGGTCAGAATTAGCAGTAGTGGCACTTGATCTTGAGCTGGAGTAGTGAGTGTCAGCCCTGAGAATTAAGAGACAGAAACTTTCTTGGGAGCTTATTACACCCAGGAGATAGGGAAAAGCTCATATCCAAAAGAAATGACCCCGGCATGTCTTCTCAGTAGTAGCAGTACATAATGTCCATTTTATATGGCACCTGGGAACAACCGCAGCAAATCACAACAGAAGTAGGATTTCCAAAAAGTCAATACTGATAATAATAATAAAATATATTAAATGAGTCAGCAAATATGGGGAACAACTTTCACAATGAGACTAAAGAAACAAGGTAAACTGATAGAATTAAACAGAATGGAGATAGGAAATTGGAGATTTTAGGATGAATATAATAACAAAAATCTTCAGAGAGATGTCTTTGGATATGAAGTTGGAGATTAAATTTTTCTTTTCAAAATAATGTAAATTCCCACATGTGTAGGATTTTGTATCAGTTTAAAATATTCACCTTCTTTTAATGGACAACATTTATAAATTGGGTTTTCTAGGTGGCTCAGCTGGTAAAGAATTCGCCTGCAATGCAGAACTGGATTCAGTCTTTGGGTTGGGAAGATCCCCTGGAGAAGGGAATGGCTACTCACTCCAGTATTCTGGCCTGAAGAATTTCATGGACTGTATAGAATTTATAAATTATTTTATAAAGTAATTGCTTTTACCTTACAGTTTATTTTCAGTTAAGAGCATGCCAAAGTATTTTCAAAATAGTATTGCATAAGGGAAAGAAAAATAGAACTCTTTTATAACACATTGTCAAGACATCCAACAGTATTTTTTTAATCTGAATTTTTATTTTTGTTTTAAGATTGCATCAGTTCAGTTCAGTTCAGTAGCTCAGTTGTGTCCGACTCTTTGTGACCCCATGAATTGCAGCATGCCAAGGCCTCCCTGTCCATCACCAACTCCCGGAGTTCACCCAAACTCATGTGCATCGAGTCGGTGATGCCATCCAGCCATCTCGGTCTTTGCCATCCCCTGCTTTGCCATCCCCTTCTCCTCCTGCCCCCAATCCCTCCGAGCATCAGAGACTTTTCCAATGAGTCAACTCTTCACATGAGGTGACCAAAGTATTGGAGTTTCAGCCTCAGTCCTTCCAATGAACACCCAGGACTGATCTCCTTTAGGATGGACTTTGGATTTCCTTAGGATTGTATATGCTTAGTTAAATAAACAAAATCTTATAGTCCATGCTATTTATCTTTTTGATGTGAAAATTGTCCAAAAGTGTAAAAATTGATTATCAAACTTTATACTGTCACCTGGAGAAGGCAATGGCACCCCACTCTGGTACTCTTGCCTGGAAAATCCCATGGACGGAGGAGTCTGGTGGGCTACAGTCCATGGGGTTGGTAGGAGTTGGACACGACTGAGTGACTTCACTTTCACTTTTCACTTTCATGCACTGGAGAAGGAAATGGCAACCCACTCCAGTGTTCTTGCCTGGAGAATCTCAGGGATGACAGAGCCTTGTGGGCTGCTGTATATGGGGTTGCACAGAGTTGGACATGACTGAAGTGACTTAGCAGCAGCAGCAGCAGCATACTCTCACTTAAGTTCTGGCTTTGCTGATTGAGTATGTAGAGTTCACATTCTAATTTATATTTCTGAATGTGATTGTAATGTTAATTTACTTACCCTCAGTATAAATTCCTTGAGGATAGGAATCATATTTTTATTTGCCTTTTTTTTTTTTCACAGAAATTGTGCCCAGAAATCTCCCTTTATGTGTATATTCCAACAATGTTTTATGAATGAATAAAACAAGATTATTTACAAACTTCTTTATATTTTCTTCTGTGTGAACAATGTGACATTGTCTACAAATGAGTCTTTAAGAGAATCATTACCTTGTGCATTACTTTGTTACTCAAAACCACTTTTTAAAGAAATAGCGTTATAATTAAATCAATTGTGAAGTCAGCTCCAGTTGTGAAGTGTTTATGAAGTAGGCTACTTGAACATTTTTAAAGAAAAAAATAGCAGAAATCACCTCTTTCTCATACTATCTTCTTTCTTGTCTCATTCTTTTCACAAATGTGAAGATAGTTTCTTGCAATGATTAGGAGATTGTCTGACACCTAGTGGACACTCACTAAATGCTTGTTAAATTATGCTGTGAAAATACAGGAGAGAAAGAAATGAGGCCAGTATCAGCGGAGTATGTAAAGCACCTTAAAATGCCTAAAGGTACAGCTGAGAAGAGAGAAGGGGCTGATTTCTTAGAAGCTTCCAGAAGGCACTCTTTAAGAGCATCCTCCTAGAGGTTAATACAAATGTCTTGACTCGTTAAAACTAAAAGGCGATTAAGAACAAGACCTCCTAATCCAAATATGCACATTCATTTAAGAAGTGGATATAATAATCTAATTATAATTTGTAATTTATCCACATAATTGAATAATTTAACATAACAGAGAAAATGTGAGGTTTTGATATGAATAGAAAATATTTTGTATTACTATTTCACAGATTGTTATTAAGTTAGCAATTCAGTTTATTTAGAGGCTTAAAATCAACCACACATGTTACGCAAGGAATCAGTGAAAGAATAAAAGGATACAGACACAAATATTTCACCTACATCAGTTTAGGTCAAATGTGACTAATTCAATAACCTTAGAATACTCTGCCTACTATTTTAAATAAAAAGCATTCTTCTATCTAAAAAGGTTTTTTATATATACTTTTTAAAATTAAGTTGTCATAAATGAACATATCTGTGCATTTTTATTTAAAATGATTCTTTAATGAAAGTTAGCGAATATTTCATTTCTCTTTCTTGGATTTTATATGCTGACAGTCAAATTTAAGATAATATAAAACATAATCCTATCTATACACCCAATGTGTCTTCATTAGTCAAAGTCTCTGCTTATCTATTTATTTTTGGCCGCAAACCATATACAGATGCAAACACGAATAAGAAGTTGGCTTTAGCTGAAAGAAGAGACCTGTGTTCAGTCATTGATGTGTGTACCAGGTGTGCAACCTGCCAGGCACAATTTTGCTAAACACCTATGTGCCTTGAAAGAGTCTGACCTACTTGTGATGGGGCCCAATGGTGCACAGGCAGATGGAATTTCAGAGCCTCAGAAGTGAATGTAAAAATCAGCGTTCACATGGACTTGCTCTTCCTTCAAAACAGATTCAGATTCATTATAGTTTGAGCAGAGTATAGACTTCTAAAGTGAAAAGAAAGTGTTAGCGGCTCAGTCATGTCTGACTCTTTGTGATCCCATGAACTATAGCCCACCAGGCTCCTCTGTTAATGGAATTCTCCAGGCAAGAATACTGGAGTGGATTACCATTCCCTTCTCCTGGGTTTCTTCCCAACCCAGGAATCGAACCTGGGTCTCCTGAATTTCAAGAAGCTTCCTGTCTGTTTTAGCCATCAGGGAAGCAGGATATACTTCTAAAGTCGCCGTCATTAACTAAATTGCAATGATTAGAATTGGCATCAATTATATGATTATGAAATTTTGTAACCCCTCAATGAAATAACTTGATCCCCTCCACTCCACTCAAAAATAAGAAACAAAATACAATGAAGGAACACATGGGTTACAAGCCAGAAAAACGAAAATATTGTACATAAGGCTAATTTGCTTGCCTGTTTCAATATGAAAGAAATTGAAACCTTTTTAAATGCTGATATAGTAAGGTGGTACACACTGTTTCTTCTATCCCTTTAATTGTTTTTAAGTTAGTTCAAGTTACACCATAATCAACACTGACATGTATCAATGGTATTTTTTTCTAGCACATCTAATCACATAAATATATAGGCATAAGAATGATACATAATTTGGATTCAATGCTGAGACTAGCCAAACGGTCAGTCAGTTCAGTCACTCAGTCGTGTCCGACTCTATGATTGAGTCCAAGAACAACATTTTACAAAGTCAGTTGTACTTTACAGGACAGTCCACCTGTAAGTTCATATTTAAAGCTGGATATTTAAGAGTTTCTATAAAGCAGTCATAGTATCTTGAACTTCAGAACAACCATAGGCATATTGATATAAATAAAATGAGAAGATTAATCTATATTCATTCAGCAGTGATTCATTGCCTGGTGATGGAGTTCTAATATTTTGTTAATTTCTGGGTATTCAAAGCTGGATCAGTCAAGGGTCCTCACCTCAAGGTCACTGTAGAGGGTGTCAGCATTAACAGAGATATGTCCTGTAAAAGCACAGGGTACCATGACTATGTGGAAATTCACAGAAGACTAGTCCATCTAAAATTTGGAGGAGTTGTGTGTTGTGTGTGGATAAATGTGGAAAGATATTTCATGCAGCATGGATGACATTTGAAAAGGAAGGAGGCAAGGAACAATGATGATTTTTTTTTTTCATGGAACATTTTTACTTAGAGAAGTATCATGTTGATCTTAAGGTCTTGTAAGACTAAAACTTACCTGATTTAAAATAGACCATTTCTTCATCCTCTGCAATCATTTCTTAACAGATTCTCTCTACCAACCACTTAATGATTTAAAATACACTATAGAAAACAATTGTTTCCTATTATTTCCTATTCTTCCTCATTTTCCACATATAGACATGGCTCACACATGTTTTCTCTCCTTCATATCTTCTTCTGTTAGGAGATGGTACCACATATGGGTAACTCATGCTGAGTATGGAATCAGATATACTGGGGCTTGAATGTCAACTTCAACTTTCCAAAAACTCTTGGCTATTCCACATATTATCATTCAGTACATTTCAGTCGTTCAGTAGTGTTTGGCTCTTTGTGATCCCATGGCCTTCTGCATGGCAGGCTTCCCTGTCCATCACCAACTCCTGGAGCTTGCTCAAACTCATGTCCATCTAGCCGTTAATGCCATCGAACCATCTCATCCTCTGCCATCCCCTTTCTCCTCCTGCCTTTCAATCTTTCCCAGCATCAGGTCTTGCCAGGACTAGGCATCACAAATTATAAATTAAACATAATAATATTGGTTTCATCAGCCTTATCGTGATGGTTAATTTTACATGTCAACTTGAGTAGATTGTGCTGTCCAGTTGTTTGGACAAACACCAGTCTGGATGTTGCTATGAAGTCATGTCTTTAGATGTGATCAACATTTCTAATCAGTGGATATTGAATAAAGCAGAATCTTGCATAATGTGAAGGCCAATCATTTAAAGGCCTTGGGAGCCAAAACAGGCTTTCTGAAGGAGAAGGAATTCTGCCAGAAACTGTAACAGAAATTCTTCCTGCATTTCTAGCCTGCTTGCTACCCTACAGATTGCAGACTTTCTAGCCCCCACAATCAAGACAGCCAGTTCCTTAAAATAAATCTGTCTTTCCCTCCCTCTCTGTTTGTCTCTGTCCTCTGTTTGTCCCTTTCTGTCTGTCTTTCTCTGCTTTTATGTTTCTCTGGCTCTATCTCTCCGTATATGTGTGTGTTTGTGTGTGTGTGTGTGTGTGTGTGTGTGCTCAGCCACTCAGTCAATATTATCTGAATTTATTTAGGTCCTGCTGATTATAAATATTGTTGTTTTGCTAACTTTGTTCTATACAGTGGATGATTGTACTATATGAAGAGATTCTATGAAGAGATTCCACAGCTTGCAGCATCTTCCTGTCCCAGCAAGTCCTCTACACAGCTGCTGGAAAGATGGAAAAAGCCTAATATTATTAAAGCAAAACAAGTAAGAATAGCATTGAAAACTGAGTACAATTAGGCACTGTGTTCATCACATAAATTTTATTATTTTACTTAAACCTGAAAAAGCCATAAAGGTATATGAATATATTAGTTTAAGCCCATATTTCAACATGGAAACCAAGTCTTTGAGCTGTCAAGTAATTTGTCCAAGGTGAAACAGTTATTACAGGCTAGAAGCAGGATTCAAGCCAAGTTCTGCCCTACTCCATTGCCCACAGTTCCTCCATATCTCAATGTCCCTTTCAAATTTAACATTTAAAAGTTCTTCTCCAGCTAAGCCACCTGGCCCATAACCTTTACTTTCCTTTTCTTTAAATAATGTTTTACTCACTCTGCATGAAAAATTCTTGCACTTTAAAATATCTGATTTTTTGTGCCGTTTCCCTGTTTCCTGTCTGGTCCATCTGGCGGAATGTTTCAAACACTATAGAATTCTGATTGAAGGCAACCTTCTCTGGGAAAACTCCCTGACAACCAATCCATCTGAAGAAGGAGTGTGTCCTCTTCATCCTCTGTGTTATGGAAGTACCACATATACCCCTCTATTATGGCATTTATTATATTCTACTGCGGCTATTTTTCCTGCTCATTTAGAATCTGTAATATAGAGAGGCAAAAAAAGGATATGCCCTATTTATCTTCCTATTCAATTACATAGTGGAATAGAATGAATATTTGATAAATGAATGCAAGAATGAAGTGAGGTTGGGAACAAAAGTTGTAAAATTGTTTAAAATAGGTCTTGCTTTTTAAAATGCCAGCAATGTAGCAATTAAAATAAAATTTTAATTAATTTTTTACTATAGGCTAAGAATGTTGATAATAAGAACTAGGTTAGGCAGAGTGAAATAAAAGATGATTTTCTGATTGAATTATGTTGAAAGAGCTTTATATTTTCCTGAATTTACAGATTTTGAAGGAAGAGAAAAAACTATTTCATGACTTAAATTGATTAGACATTCTAGAACTTTTGAAACACACAGAATAATTATATAAATTTCTTCTTAATTTTGTATCTCTGACCCAAGAGTCAAAAAGGAAGAAAAATGAAATGTCTAACTTTAGGCAAAAATAAGCATCCTGCTAATTACAGTGAGGCAACTATACTACATAAGCATAAAAATCAGATACTAATGAACTACTTTATATAAGCCTCAGTTCATTTCAGTTCAGTTCAGTCGCTCAGTCGTGTCTGGCTCTTTGCGACCCCATGAATCGCAGCACACCAGACATCCCTGTCCATCACCAACTCTCGGAGTTCACTCAAACTCATCTCCATCGAGTTGATGATGCCATCCAGCCATCTCATCCTCTGTTGTCCCCTTCTCCTCCTGCCCCCAATCCCTCCCAGCATCAGAGTCTTTTCCAATGAGTCAACTCTTCTCATGAGGTGGCCAAAGTACTGGAGTTTCAGCTTTAGCATCATTGATCCGTCCAAAGAAATCCCAGGGCTGATGTCCTTCAGAATGGACTGGTTGGATCTCCTTGCAGTCCAAGAGACTCTCAAGAGTCTTCTCCAACACCATAGTTCAAAAGCATCAATTCTTCAGCCCTCAGCTTTCTTCACAGTCCAACTCTCACATCCATACATGACCGCTGGAAAAACCATAGCCTTGACTAGATGGACCTTTGTTGGCAAAGTGATGTCTCTGCTTTTGAATATGCTATCTAGGTTGGTCATAACTTTCCTTCCAAGGAGTAAGTGTCTTTTAATTTCATGGCTGCAATCACCATCTGCAGTGATTTTGGAGCCCCAAAAAATAAAGTCTAACACTGTTTCCCCATATATTTTCCATGAAGTGATGGGACCAGATGCCTATAGAAGCCTAGTTATTCCAAAAAGTGGAAATGGCTTTGTGAAAATACAAGGACTCCATGGTTATTATAAAAGAAATGCAGACATTTTGGGGATTTGAGTGTACATAGTGATTTCAGATTCTCCAGGAAAATATATTTCTAATTTTCTTTTAATTTCAATATATTAGTGAAAATATAAATGCATGAAACTGCTGATAATGAAGGAAAGCCCTATGGAGTACTGTCAAGAGTATGATTTTTTAAAGCATTTGTTTAAATATCTCTAATTCAATTTCTGAGCTTTTCTTTTAATATTTATGGGCTTAAAGACACACTATGTCCTTAATATGCTTCTATTTTTTAATTCATAATATGAAGATAAGAACAATTATTTTCAAATCTCACAGAGCTGATATCAATGTCAAAAAATATTATTGCCTATGAAAGTGCTTGATAATAGTAAACTACTACATTTATATTGCTAATGTTCTTAATCATGTTACTTTTATAATTTTTGTTTAAAAAAGGAAGATATTATCCCAGTGATATAACCACCAAAAAGTGAACTATAATAGGTAAAAAAATAATTAAAAAATTTTTTTTTGTATAGCATAAGGAACTCTACCCAATTATCTGTAATGGTCTATAAGATAAAAGGATCTTAAAAAAGAGTGGATAAAGGTAGATGTGTAACTGACTTACTTTGCTGTACATGTGAAACACTGCATTGTAAATCAACTGTACTCCAACATAGATTTTTTTAAGAAAAGAACAAATATTGAATTTCCCTGGGGACTGTGTATGTGTGTTTTAACTTGGGCTTAGAAGTATATGCTATGCTAGATTTTAAGAACGATACTGTGACAAATGTGTTTGGAGGAAAGACTTCTTCGAGGGAGGAGAACAAGTCATAAATTCTTCAGATTAGCTGACTTAATCCAAATATTAAAAGTCTCTGTAGAAGGCTGAAGCGTTGCATTTTTAAATAAACTGTTATTGAAATATAGTTGATTTACAATGTTGTGTTAGTTTCAGGTATAACAAGAAAGTGATTCAGTTTGAATATATATATATATATATATTCCTTTTTATATTCTTTTCAATTATAAGTTATTATAAGATGTTGAGTATAGTTCCTTGTACTCTACAATAGGTCTTTGTTGCTTATCTATGTATATATGCTGTGCTGTACTAAGTTGCTCTAATCATATCTGATTCTTTGTGACCCTATAGACTATCCCCTCTCCATGCAATTCTCCAAGCGAGAATGTTGGAGTGGATTGCCATGCCTTCATCCAGGGGATTTTTTTTAACCCAGGGATTGAACCCTCATCTCTTATGCCTCCTGCGTTGGCAGATGGGTTCTTTACCATTAGTGCTACCTGGGAAGCCTCTATTTATATATAGTAGTGAATATATTTTACCCCCAAACTGATAATTTATACCTTTCTTCCCCTTTGATGGCTCAATCCATAAAGAACCTGCCTGCATTACACGAGACCTGAGTTCGATCCCTGGGTTGGGAAGATCCTCTGGAGAAGGGAATGGCTACCCATTCCATTATTTTTACCTGGAGAATTCCATGAACAGTGGAGTCTGGGTCTATGGGGTTACAAAGAGTCAGACACGACTGAGTGACTAACACTTTCCCCTTTGGTAGCCATAAATTTGTTTTCTATGTCTGTGAGTCTATTTCCATTTTGTAAATACATTCATTTGTATCATTAAAAACATACATTCTAAAGGCCTTCTGATAAGGTAATAAGATGCAGATAGAGTGCAAGTCATTTGTGCTATAGAAAGGTGATGTTTCAACTCAAGCCTTCTTGCCAACTTCAGAGACAAAATACAGGATTGAGTTTGGCATTTCCAATGATTGTTGAATAAATCTGAAGAATAAAGGCAAAGGAACACTTTTCCTGGTATGATTATTCAGATTCTTAAACTAGAAAATGAGAAAATGAATAAAGGAGCAGTACCTCCAAGTAATCCTCTGCCCATTTCTCCACACTTTTTCTTTAAACATTTTGATTCTTAACAGTCAAATCTTCCAACTTGGTATGCAGGTAGCTGGTCACTGCCTTTGTGCTACCCACTAGAGGCATCCAGGTGGATGGGAACTTGATTTTCAGCTGGATGATTTGAAGTAGCCAGATGCTATGGCCTAAATTGTGCCCTTCCTTCCCCAAATTCCTATGTTGAAGCCCTGATTCCCAAAGTGATATCTTTTGGAGATGGGAATTTGGGCATGTAATTAGGTTTAGAGCAATCATGAGGGTGGCATAGACATGATGGGATTTGTTTCCTAATAAGGAGAGACCAGAAAGCTGTTTTCAATCTCTCTCTCTCTTTTTTTCTGCCATGTGAGAACACAGGGAGAATGTGGGCATCTTCAAGCCAGGAAGAGAGCCCTCACCAGAACCCAGCCATGCTGGTACCCTGCTCTTGGACTTCCAGACTCCATAACTGTGAGAAATAAATTTCAGTTGTCCAATCCATCCAATGTTTGGTATTTTGTAATGGCAGCCCAAACTAAGATAAAGAATATCCAGTGATGTAGTCCTAGACTGGATCTAGGTTTCAGAGTATTTAGACTAATATTTCTGACCAGATATCTCAGAACCAGAGATTATCTCATTAGATGTCTCTTTTCCTTCAGCTTATTGTATAAGAAGGGCTTCCCTGGTAGCTCAGCTGGTAAAGAATCCACCTTTGATGCAGGAGACCCTGGTTCAGTTCCTGGGTCAGGAAGACCCCCTGAAGAAGGGATAGGCTACCCACTCCAGTATTCTTGGGCTTCCCTGGTGGCTAAGATTGTAAAGAATCCAACTGCAATGTGGGAGACCTGGGTTTGATCCCTGGCTTGGGAAGATGCCCTGGAGAAAGGCACAGCAAGTCACTCCAGTATTCTTGTCTGGAGAATCCCCATGGACAGAGGAGTCTCACGGGCTACAGCTCATGGGGTCACAAAGGGTTGGAGATGACTGAGTGACTAAGCTCATTGTATAAGAAGTGGTGGTGTCACTGTTAATTGATTAATTCAACTAGAATTTTAACTCATCAGAAATAAAAAATTATTCATATTAGTTTAAATACTTGATTAGAAAAAGTGAAAGTTAGCAAAATAGGATTAAAAATAAAATGTTTAAAACTGAGATCTTTGGATATATCATATAGTTTAAGTTTTCTCCTTTACCTCATTAACCAATCTGAAGAATGTATCATAACAAAACTAAAGAGTCATGTTAAAACATTTAATGCAGTAACATTTATAAAGAGGATTTTTAAAAATAAAATCTTTGCAGTGTACGAAATTATTTACTAATTTTATAGAAAAATTCCTTGAGTGAATTACTATACAACTATTAAGTTTATTATGGAAAAGTTGCATAAGTGTCATATGTAAGTTATCTGTGTGTATATATACACATATATATTCATGCATGCTAAGTTGCTTCAGTTGTGTCTGACTCTCTGTGACCCTAGCGCTGTATACCAGGGTCCTTTGTCCACTGATTTCTCCATGGAGTGGGTTGTTATGCCCTCTTCCAGAGGATCTTCCCAACCTGGGGATCAAACCCATGTCTCTTACGTCTCCTGCACTGACAGGTGGGTTCTTTACTAGTAGTGCCACCTGGGAAGGCATAAAAAATATATATATATATATATATATATGCATATATATACAAATACTTACATATATAAGCATACATATATCCATTATAACTAACTACAAGTGTAAAATATCAAACTATCTATAGTTTTTTTCTGGCAAGGATACATTTTTGTAATATATTTCAAACTCAAGCTTCAAAACTTTTATGATACACATCTAGTGCTTGCTTAATAGAAAAGTTATTCTTATAAATAAGGTTATATGGAGAGAGGTATTACATGACTATGAAGTATGTTATCAAACATAAAGTCAGTTTCCCTTGATATTTATGGCAAAGAATTCATTTATTACCCAAATGTTGAAATGTTATAAATTGCTTATATGTATTTGTATCCAATTAGTATATATTAATTAAATATTTGCAGTATCCACCCTGAAAAATGCTCTAAAAGAAAATTTTAAGTAATTTCTACTATTATTTTAAAACTAATCACAGATTAAGATTTGTATACTTTGACTTTTTCTGAAAGTCTCAGGAGTTCAGTGATTATGAAATAACACACAAATAAATATATTTAAATCAAACAACAATGGTAGTTGTTTCCCAAAGAAAAACAAATGCAAGAAGGCAAAGTCGTTGTCTAAGCAGGCTTTACAAATAACTGAAGAAAGAAGAGAAACAAAAAGCAAGGGAGAAAGGAAAATGTACATACAACTAAGTGCAGAATTCCAGAGAACAAGGAGAGACAAAAAGGCTTTCTTCAATGAAAAAAAGCAAACAAATAGAGGAAAACAACAGAAAGGGTAAGACTAAAGATATCATCAAGAAAAGTGGAAATATTAAAGGAATATTTCATCCAAAGATGGGCAAAATAAAAGACAAAAATGGTAAAGTCTGTATAGAAGCAGAAGAGATCAAGAAGAGATGGAAAGAATATACAGAAGAATTGTACAAAAAAATATCTTAGTGACCCAGATAACCACCATGGTGTGATCACTCACCTAGAGCCAGACATCCTAGGATGTGAAGTGTAGTGGGCCTTAGGAAGCACTGCTACCAGTAAAGCTAGAGAAGGTACTAGCATTCCAGCAGAGCTATTTAAAATCCTGAAAGATGATGCTATTAAAGTGCTGCACTCAATATGTCAGCAAATTTGGAAAACCCAGCAGTGGCCATAGGACTGGAAAAGGTCAACCCTCATTCCAATTATTAAGAAAGGCACTAATAAAGATTGTTCAAACCACCAGACAATTGCACTCATCTTCCATACTAGTAAGGTTATGCTCAAAACCCTTTAAGTTAGGCTTCAACATTCCATGAATGGAGAACTTGCAGAGGTTCAACAACCAGAGATCAAATTGTCAAGAGAGAATTCCAGAAAAAAAATCCACCATAGTTTCATTGATTATGTTAAAGCCTTTGACCATGTGGATCATAACAAACTGGAAAACTCTTAAAGAAATGGGAATATCAGATCATCTTACCTGCCTACTGAAAAATGTGTATGCAGGTCAAGAAGCAATAGTTACAACCCTGTATGGAACAACTGACTTGTTCAGGATTGAGAAATGAGTATGGCAAGGCTGTTTATTTTCACCCTGTTTATTTAACTTATATGCAAAGCACATCATGCAAAATGCTGGGCTGGATGAGTTACAAACTGGAATCAAGGTTTCTGGAAGAAATATCAAGAACTTCAGATATGCAGATGATATCACTCTAATGGCAGAAAATGAAGAGAAATGTGAGAGCCTCTTGATGAGGGTGAAGGAGGAAAGTGAAAAAGCCAGTTTAAAACTCAATATTAAAGAAAACTAAGATCATGGCATCCAGTCCCATCACTTCACGGCAAATAGAAGAGGAAAAGGTGGAAGCAGTGACAGATTTCCTCTTCTTTGGCTCTAAAATTGCTGCAGATGGTCAGCACAGCCATGAAATTAGTAGAGGATTGCTTCTTGGCAGGAAAGTTATGACAAACCTACACAGTGTGTTCAAAAGCAAAGACATCACTTTGCTGACAAAAGTTCATATAGTCATGTATGGATGTGAGAGCTGAACATTAAACAAGGCAGACCTCTGAAGAATTGATGCTTTCAAATTCTGGTGCTGGAGAAGACTCTTGAGAGTCCCTCAGAGGGTAAGATCAAATCAGTTAATCTTAAAGGAAATAAACATTGAAAACTCTTTGGAAGGACTGATGCTGAAGCTGAGGCTCCAACACTTTGACCACCTGATGCAACCAGCTGATGCATTGCAAAATATCCTGATGCTGAGAAAGATTGAAGGCAGAAGGAGAAAAGGGCAACAGAGGATAAGATGCTTGGATGGCATTGCCGATTAATTGCACATGAACTTGGGCAAACTCTGAGGGATGGTGAGGGACAGGGGAGTCTATTGTGGTGCAGTCCATGGGGTTGTGAGCATTCAAATATGGTTTGGTAACTGAACAACATCAATAATAAAATAATGATCACTGTTGTTCAGTCACTAAGCCATATCCAACTCTTCGCAACCCCAAGGACTGTAGCACACCAGCCTTCCCTGTCCTTCACTGTCTCCTGGAGTTTGCCCAAATTTACGTCCATTGAGTCAGTGATGCTATCTAACCATCTCATATTCTGTTGCCCCCTTCACCCTTCAATCTCAATCTTTCTCAGCATTAGGGTTTTTTCCAATGAGTCAGATCTTCACGTCAGGTGACCAAAGTATCAGAGCTTCAGCATCGGTCTTTACAATGAATATTTAGGGTTGATTTCCTTTAGGATTGATGGTTTGATCTCCTGCAGTCCAAGGGATTCTCAAGAGTCTTCTCCAGCATTACAATTCAAAAGCATTGCTCAGGTTTCTTTATGGTCCAACTCTCAGACCTGTACATGACTACTGGAAAAGCCATAGCTTTGACTATATGGATCTTTGTAGGCAAAGTACAAAGTTTCTGCTTTTGAATATGCTGTCTAGATTTGCCATAGGTTATGGTGGCTCAGACGGTAAAGCGTCTGCCTGCAATGCAGGAAACCTGGGTTCGATTCCTGGGTCTAGATGATCCCCTGGAGAAGGAAATGGCAATCCACTCCAGCACTCTTGCCTGGAAAATCCCATGGATGGAGGAGCCTGATAGGCTACAGTCCATTGGGGTCGCAAAGAGTTGGACACGACTGAGCGACTTCACTCACTTACTCACGTTCCAAGAAGCAAGCCTTTTTTTTTTTTTTTTTTTTTAAATTTCATGGCTGTAGTCACTGTCCACAGTGACTTTGGAGCCCAAGAAAATAAAATCTGTCATGCATAATTGCATTGCAAAGACTTAAATGTAGCCTTATGTCAATGGTAATAGTATTAAAAAGGAGGATTATGTGATGATAAAGGAGAAAGAGGTGAGCGGGACACTGAATTTTTCAGTCTTCAGGTCTTTGTCTAGATTTCTTTTTCCTGACCTTATGAAAACTAGTATACACTGCTATAGAACCTCTAGAACATGCTTTCCTGCATTGTATTTATTTTGTCATTTTTCCCCCACCACTGTAGTGTAAGCTAGAAGAAGGAAAGGATCATGTCTTTATTGCCCAGATCATATGCTCCCTATGTATCACATTGTCTAATGTATTGGAAGTAATCAATCAGCATTTTGAAATCAGTTATTGAGGAAGAATGCACAAATCAAACAAAATGAAATAGGCAGAAAACAGGGAATAAGACAAAAAGGAAAACATCTATATTGTTGACATTGTTTTCAAATAGAATTACCAACTAATAAGTTGGGTTCCTTTATTTTTCTATTTTATCTTTAATCTAAAACAGTGTAGAAGTAGACATTTGATATATCTGTAAGAGGTGTTCAAGGGTTATTAGTTAAGTCCCTTAAAATCAGATTGCGACAACAGAAAGCAAGCTACTACCTTGTGAATTAATACTATGTAGATAACATAGCTATTTTAGCAATGTAGAAATCAATCCACCAAAAATTATATCAATATTTATTTTCAGAAATTGAAACACAAAATACTTAGGTATTCAACATTCCTGATGAGTCAAGAGACCAAAGAGCAAGAAAACATAAAGATCAATTAACTATAAAGGGGAAACAAACAAATACACTTAGAGAAACAAGAGTGGTGTGTGGAATTTACTGAATGTGATAGCTTGCTATTTAAGGGAAAATTACACTTGTGCCAAATGTTAATACAAATGAAATATTATAAAATCTCCATCAGAACCTCTGAAGACATAGAAAGCAAATATTCTTCTTTGGTTTATTGTAAAGTCAGTTACAAATAAAACTGAGAATATTGTTACAAATCGCTGGCCATGGTGGGAGAAACACAAAGCCACAGGAACTTTCAATTAGTCATGAGCTGCCTAAGAGGTCATGCTCCATTGGGACAATGGATTTGTTTCACTTTAGGTCTGTACTGTTAGGTAAAAGGAATTACTGCTTGAGATATTGTACACTGTGCCAGTTTCAATACACCAAGAACAGAGTGGCTGTAAATTTTAGAAAATCTATTCTGGGGCACCATGGGGAAAAGTTGCAATAAGGCTGATGAAGGTTAAATAGACCATATATTTTAGCTGGGGCTACAAATCTATAGCAAACTCAAGCCAAGAGAAACAGGTAATGTCTCCAGTTGAAACAAAAAACCTTATTTTGGACTATTGTAAAAGAAAAATTCTCTGAAAAAAAAGCAATAATGTATGACTTAATGAGAACTTATTTTCTATGGCTTCCATTTTATCTGAATTTATTTTTTTCTGTGTATAGTCTATAATATTTATGTCTATCTTCCTGTAACTGTATTTTATTTTTTTAAGGAAAATAAATGTTAGTCACTCAGTCATGTCTGATTCTTTTGCAACCACATGGACTGTAGACCACCAGACTCCTTTGTCCATGGAATTCTCCAGGCAAGAATGCTGAAGTGAGTTGACATTTGGGTCCTTTGAAAAATGACTGAGACTTGAATTATTTTGGTTTACAACATCTACACCATTTAGTGTGCAAGTATTAGTCACAAAATACTTCAATGGTGATAAACGGCATCTGTTGATATTTTTAGTACGATTAATGAGTTAAATAAAAGATCAACAGAGAAGAAGACTCCCTCAGATATTCTGGCAATGTAGAAGAAGTAACAGAACTTTAAAAAGCCATAGGAAGAAAGCTGCTACTGAGAAGCTAGATAATGCTACCACTCAGTGTTGACTGGCACATGCAGTGTTGAAGAGGGATAAGCTTTCCTCTTCTACCTGATTTCACATTTTTATCTGGGAAGTCCTCTTTACTGCTTTATTTCTTAGTTAATTTTCAAATATTTTGATTTTTGCTTATTTCAAAGGCAATTCTCATTGGTGTGTTTACATGTGCTGTGATAGCTTTGATTGTCAGCTCTACTTTCAAGGATGTTTGTACAGCAAAGAGCCTTGAAAGATAGAAATAGATAGAAATATCCTTTGTGGATAGAATGCAGATGTGTTTCCTGATGAGTTTGATAAAGATAATGGCTCTGTCTGTGGCAAAGTTTGGGCAACTTCGCTAAGAACCTTCTCATAAAATGGGGATTTTCTTAACCTTGGAGTTCCTCAGCTTGGGTACAAATCCACTTATCCACTCTAAGTGCAGTGTGCAACTGGGCCTACTTCCAGGTTGCTGTAATGGGATTTGGGAGGCAAGTAGAAACAAATGTACATATAAAATCAGGCTGCTTATTGTTCAGGGAATAATAAACTCCCTTATTTGTGGCCCAGAAATTACCTGTTTTCTGCTAGAATCTGTGAGATTGTGGCAGATTCACCTCACAGTTCTTTACATCTGTAACGACAAATTCTTTTTGTGATTATTCATTTTGAGGAAAGACAAAAGTAGAGCACATATAGGATGAATTTATGATCTGCAAACGTGATGACAGGAAGCAGAAGTAATAGCCTTTTGAGTGTGACTAGAAGAATGTTACATTAACTATTTCAAAAATATCTTCTTTGAGTAAGAAAAGTCCGTGTTTCTAAATAAGAGGCATTTTGGGTCAACAAGAAAAAAAAAAATTTTCTTTCAAAAGTATCTGCTTTTGATGGGAAAATATTTTTCAATGGCCAGAGATGATAGACCTATATTTTTCTAATTAGGTGAGGGGTGTTCTTTACTATAGGAAACCTTAGGTAAAATTAAACTGATCATTTTCAGGAATTGCTGCAGACTCCACTATTTCAGTTAACATCTTAAATAAAAAATCCTCCCTAATTTCCCATTTCAAACAAGCAACTGAGGAAGAGTCCACAGTCAAAACTACTGCTGAGTATTGGTCATTATCATCTCCTCTGTCTCTTAGCCACATTTATTGTGAAGGTCAATGTCCAGACATGAAAGCCTTCTGTCCTGTGAAAGAAGTTAGTTGGATATTACCTGTAAGTCCTTCCTTAGGTGTTGTGCATAATTAAAAAAAAAAAAAACAACAACTCCACCCCAACTATTTTTTTATTGTCTAAAATTATATTTAGAAACTAATATGGAGTAAAAATTTCTAATGCACACTTTTGGGTTTGGGAAACTTCCTCAAGATTCTCAATAGCCAGCTAAAATATTCCATCAGTATGTCTGATTATTTCTTGTTTCATTGGTCTGCTTTTTTCTGACATACCTATTAAAGGATAGTGGTGATATTTTATATGAAGGGATAACATTCATAATTTAAAAATACATTTTTTTTGCAAAGTCTAAATTTTCAGTGGTTTATGATAAGCAAAAGCTTATATTTTGGTATAGATTATGTTCAGTAGGATTCAGTAGGTGTTTTTTTTTTAAAAATTATCACAGTGTTCTATCTACTCTATGTGTTGTGTGATTTATATTGACTAGACCTAGAACACTATGCATACTTCCTTATGATCATGGACCCCATTCTTGATTGTCTCTCATAATTAAACAGTCAAACAACTGCCCTTTATCTTCACGTGTTAATCTTCCATCAGTCCATAATCAAAGAAGTCTTCTGTTTAACTAACTACAACTGTATGAGGCAGTCATCAACTATTTTTCTATAGTGAATCTATGTGAAGATTCTCTCAGAGAATTTTTAACTCTGTTCAGCTCATCTTGAGTATTTAAATTTGTTTCTCAGCCCTAAATATATTCCTTTCCTCTCCAACCAAAATGAGGTAAATGTCAGGCTTTGGATTTGATTTAAATTTACACCCAGCTCTTTCATCTCAAATGCACACATCTCATCTGTGACTGCTTATCACTGAGATGACTGAAAGCAATTGCTTTAAGTGCCTAACTCTATATATCTGAATCCATCTGTAGAACTTTGGTGCCACACTCACATATATCACCATGCCCCAGGCTTCTGTGAGTCTCTCCATGGAGAATATAAGTTTCATAAGACACACACTTGGCCTTGAATCACTGTATTAACCTAACTCCTTTGGCATTCTCTTACAAAATTGGATGAAGAAATTATAGTCAAGTGTCAAAAATTGAAGACTTGGGAAACAAATAATGAAACACTGAATATTTGTTATACATCTGAATGAAAGTTAATACATACTACTGAAGAAAAGATGTTGCTTGAGCAGAATTTATTCCTTTAAATATTAAAATATTTTTCCTTGTCCACTAATTACTTTTGCTGTTTGTTAACCAGAGCTGACCCATTATAAATTATACATTTAATGTTTATCTATATTTAAAAAAAATAAGACAGGGAAATTGAACAAAACAAAAAATCCCAAATTCTCTTAGACTAATAAATAAATTTCAACATGTGAAACCTAAATATGAATGTCAAAGATCATATTCACCTCAGCAATATTGTGGATTATTATCATCACAGCAATCTGAAAGCATTTTGTGAATGGTAACTGTATGGAATTTAAACTTGTCAAATTCCTTCCCATACACAAAAAAATCCATCATATAACACTCTCAGTGGTCTGTGAGATAATTATAGATTCTGATTCAAACTAGAAGTAAGCAAAGTGGATTATTTTTAAAAATTGCTAGTCTGTTTTTCTCAATAAATTCCAGTACTCTGGCATTTTAAAGAAATGCTCAGTAGTCTAAAAAGACTATAGAATATGCTTGTGCTTAGAGAATATAATTATCATTTATTATTTTATTAAAATTGGATTAGCTTAATATTCATTACAGCAAACCAAATACTAATTACTTTCAAATTTGGAGAGTTCTCTCATAAAGTTTCAACCTTTAAAAAATTGTTCTATATGATTGAATTGAGTGTGAACATATGTCACTAAATCTTCCTGTAAATCAATTCCAAGTAAGGTGGCATTTACTGTTATGTTACATGTTGATCTATTTCCAAACATGATCTATTACCAAGTAATCTTTAAACCAGCTCCTGGCTCTGATGTCTTAGTTGAAGGTAGCAATATTTCTTAACCCTGAAGGTAACAAGATAAGGATACACTGGTGGTGGGAGGAGGGGAGGCTGAGAATCCAGGGACCCCACGCACGTTCAAGTCTAGGAGCAGTTCTACCTTGTGTCCTGGGAAGGATAGACAGAGAATCCATCCTCTCTGAGAGAGGGCCCTCTGGTCTCCAGTCCAGGGCCTGGCTTCTTGAGCTCTGGAGAGGCCAGTTTAAAAGTCTCTTTTCCCAATTTAGGAGTTAGGGTGGAAGCATAAGCACCTGCCAGGGTTGGGTGAGGCAGCTTCAGTTCATCTGCAGAGAACTCCCTTCATTGCTCCTTTTATTCCAGCCAGACAGTGTTTTCATCAGTAAAATGCAGAGAAGTTATTCTCAGATCACCTGTCCTGTTAATACTGCTTTTTAACATTTAGTCAGTGTACCTACAACAGCCTGAAAGGGAATGCAGATTCATTTTCTGTCGCTTTGTAAAAATCAAGTCATTTACAAATAATTAAATCATTTATTTTTGAGTGTTTTTATGAATGGTAGATTCCTGGATGCAGTGTTATTCATAATATATGGAAGAAAATATTCTTGCATGAGTGAGCAATGGACACAAAAAAACATAGTACATGGCAGTGTGTGATGAGAATTATCAGTTATGGAAGGGAGAAGTTGGTGTCCTTCAGGCCTTTGACAGAGGCTGGATTTTGAGCAGGGATGGGATTCAGCTAGCATTCTAGGGAGAGGAAACAGTAAAAGCAAATGTTTCCAGCAGAAACATACACAGCACATTTAGGGTGAAAGAGCAGTCTGGATGTTCCCTTGTGGTTCAGGTGGTAGAGAATCTGTCAGCAATGCAGGAGACCCAGGTTAGATCCCTGGGTCAGGAATATCCCCTGGAGGAAGGCATGGCAACCCATACTAGTGTTCTTGGTTGAAGAATTCTATGGACAGGGGAGCCTTGTGGGCTATAGTCCATGGCATCACAAAAATTTTGAAGAGGCAAGTAAATTAGTGCTTAACTAGAAACTTATTGTTATAAATGCATATATTAAAAGAGGGGGAAATGAAAAATCAGTGAGCTAACATTCTGTTTTCATAAAAGTAGTAGAAGAAAAATAAATCTAACTCAAGCACAGTGAAAAGAAATAAAGATTTAAAAAACTCATCAAATAAATAAAAACATATAGTGGAGAAAAATCACTTCTTTTGAAAAGTTTAAAAAATACTTGGTAAATCTTTATAGTTATAAATCTCATAAATCTCCATTGGCAGTATCTCATAAAGCTGAATATATTGATTCAATAATTCTAATTACTGCACATGGTGACTGCAGCCATGAAATTAAAAGATGCTTACTCCTTGGAAGAAGAGTTATGACCAACCTAGATAGCATATTGAAAAGCAGAGCCATTATTTTGTCCACAAAGATCCATCTAGTCAAGGCTATGGTTTTTCCAGTGGTCATGTATGGATGTGAGAGTTGGACTATACAGAAAGCTGAGCGCTGAAGAATTGATGCTTTTGAACTGTGGTTTTGGAGAAGACTCTTGAGAGTCCCTTGGACTGCAAGGAGATCCAACCATTCCATCCTAAAGGAGATCAGTCCTGGGTGTTCATTGGTAGGACTGATTTTGAAGCTGCAACCCCAATACTTTGGCCACCTGATGCAAAGATCTGACTCATTTGAAAAGACCCTGATGCTGGGAGGGATTGGGGGCAGGAGGAGAAGGGGACTAAAGGGGATGAGATGGTTGGATGGCATCATCGACTCAATGGACATGGGTTTCGGTGGACTCCGGGAGTTGGTGATGGACAGGGAGGCCTGGCGTGCTGCAGTTCATGGGGTGGCAAAGAGTCAGACACGGCTGAGTGACTGAACTGAGTTGAACTGAATTCTCGGTTTATATCCCCAAATTTAAATATGTGTTCACTAAAAACTTGAACCTAAGTGTCACAAGAACTAATTTTTAATTGCTCCAACAGGAAGTTAATAGATGTCCATAACTTTTGAATGGGTAAATAAATTGTAGTTATTTACATAACTAAATACCTACTAGAGATGCAAATAAATGACTATACACAATGACTTGGATAAATCTCACAGGCATAATGTTGAGTAAATAACCTGCACAAAGGACTACATCATGCACTATTTCATTTATATGAAGTTGAAAAGCCATGCAAGACTAAACAATATAGTTAAAGACAGAATTTGTTGAGCTAGGGGGTGACCAGGATGAGAAAGTAAGGGTCCCTGGAAGACTGGAAATGTTTTAATGTCTGAGTTCTGCTTACAATGTTGAGCTCACTTTGTGAAACCTGAAAAAAGAAGAAATGTTGTTTTTTTTTTCCTTCTGTAGACTCTGTATAATTTAATAAATGTACTGAAAAATAAATAAGTCACAGAATTATAAAAAAACATCTATATATGTACTCTAAAATATATGGTAGAATTTATATTCAATTGAAACCCATAATATTCAATTTTCTAAATATGCCTTTTTATCTTTTTGAATTTGGAAACGTTGCCTTTAGAATGAAAGTAAATGCAATATTTAAAAGTGATTTAATATGAAGATCCCAGCATGATTTTATATTATAGATCACAGTTCTTTACTAAATAAGCACTGCTGCTGCTGCTGCTGCTAAGTCGCTTCACTCGTGTCTGACTCTGTGCGACCACATAGATGGCAACCCACCAGGCTTCCCCATCCCTGGGATTCTCCAGGCAAGAACACTGGAGTGGGTTGCCATTTCCTTTTCCAAATAAGCACTAACAAAGACTATTTTGTGCAAAAAAAAAAAAAAAAAAAGTTATGGATAATTTGGTTTAGATAAAATATTGAAAGAAAAAAAACAGAAAAGACTAACACTTTAAAAATGGTTTATTTCCAAAAGACTGCACTTTTATTTTTGAAGTCTCTTTATCTCGAAGTGCTGATATGGATACACACCTCCAATAACATTTTACTAAGTTATTTTTTTAGCACTGCTGAATTTATTAGGCTAAAACTAATTGAGGAAAATATTTATTTGAGGGTATATGTACATACCATCACTGTGAAATAAACAAAAACTCCAAAAATGAAAGCAGTACCTCTTTAAAACAAGAGAGACCAACCAGCCACTTTTCTGCAAGTTGACTGCTTTGGGCTCCGTCTGACCTTGACAAGACAAAGGTTTATCCTTACAAACTTACATTTTGCGTATCTTGCTTGCAGAGCCTGCAATAGTTGACTACTTAGGGGCTTAGCAATTGCCTGATACATGCTCATATAATTTGACACACTGGAGCATCTGAGATGAGGGACTACTTGACAGCAAAGAAGTGATGGAAATTGCCTCCACTGGTCAATACATACATAGAACTGTTCATAAGAGAGGGAGAGGGTGGGATGATTTGGGAGAATGGCATTGAAACATGTATACTATCATATAAGAAATGAATCGCCAGTCTATGTTTGATGCAGGATACAGGATGCTTGGGGCTGGCGCATGGGGAAGATCCAGAGAGATGATATGGGGTGGGATGTGGGAGGGAGGTTCATGTTTGGGAACTCATGTATACCCGTGGTGGATTCATGTCAATGTGTGGCAAAACCAATACAGTATTGTAAAGTAAAATAAAGTAAAAATAAAAATTAAAAAAAAAGAAGCCTGCCTCATAGAGTACTAGAGCAACTTTCTAAAGCTAAAGCTTCATACTATAGAAAGATGTTATCTTCCTAGGTGGCACTGTGGTAAGAACCTACCTGCCCATGCAGATGTAAGATCATCAACCCAGGTGATCCTTGGGTTGGGAAGATCCCCTGGAGAAGGGAATGACAACCCACTCCAGCATTCTTGCGTGGAGAATCCCATGGACAGAGGAACCTGGTGGGCTACACTCCATGGGGTTGCAAAGAGTCAGACACAGCTGAAGCAATTTAGTATGCATGGATGGAAAGATGTGCTACTGTCCTTTAGGACGTAGTGAATGCTTTGGATTTGAGAACTTAATGTGTTATGGAAACAGTGTCAGACTTTATTTTTTGGGGCTCCAAAATCACTGCAGGTGGTGACTGCAGCCGTGAAATTAAAAGATGCTTACTCCTTGGAAGAAAAGTTATGACCAACCTAGATAGCATATCCAAAAGCAGAGACATTACTTTGCCGACGAAGGTCCATCTAGTCAAGGCTATGGTTTTTCCTGTGGTCATGTACGGATGTGAGAGTTGGACTGTGAAGAAGGCTGAGCACAGAAAAATTGATGCTTTTGAACTGTGGTGCTGGAGAAGACTCTTGAGAGTCCCTTGAACTGCAAAGAGATTCAATCAATCCATTCCTGGGATTTCTTTGGAAGGAGTGATGCTAAAGCTGAAACTCCAGTACTTTGGCCACCTCATGCGAATAGTTGGCTCATTGGAAAAGACTCTGATGCTGGGAGGGATTGAGGGCAGGAGGAGAAGGGGACGACAGAGGATAAGATGGCTGGATGGCATCACGGACTCGATGGACGTGAGTCTGAGTGAACTCCGGGAGTTGGTGATGGACAGGGGGACCTGGCATGCTGCGTTTCATGGGGTCGCAAAAAGTTGGACATGACTGAGCAACTGAACTGAATTGAACTGAAATGTGTTATCAGCAGGAAGAATGCTTGGATCTTAGAAACAAAGGGGAGAAACAATAGTGGTTCCATTCACCAAAACTCTGGAGTGTTTTGTGCTCTGTGTACCTGGAATTGTCTTCTCCATGAGTTGGAGTCTCTGGTCCCCCAAAAAAGGCATGATGTTAGGAAAGGAGCAAGGGTCTCATTAGACTATAAACTTTGGCTGCTGCTTGAACATCCTGGACTCCTTGTGTCCAGGGACAGCAAGTAAAAATAGGAATCACTGTCATTTGTTGTTCAGCCTCCCAGTCATGTCTGACCCTTTGCGACTCCTGGGACTGCAGCATGCCAGGCCTCTGTGTCCCTTACATCTCCAGGAGTTTGTCCAAGTTCTCGGCCAGTGACTCAGTGATGCTGTCCAACCATCTCATTTTTCTGTTGCCCTTTTCTCCTTCTGCCTTCAATTTATCCCCACATCAGGGGCTTTTCCAATGAGTCAACTATTGGCATCAGGTGACCAAAGTGTTGGAGCTTCAGTTTCAGTCCTTCCAATGGAGGGGTGACAAATTCTGACTAGCAGGAAGGGGAGGCTACATATAACAGGGTCTGACAGCAATATGCAGAAATGAGCTTTGTGAACATTTCGGTTCCCACTGGTCCTCTCACCCTGGAGCCCTTAGAACAATAAGTCAGTAGCTTTAGTTATTACTGTTATCTCCATTACCATCATTCCATGCTTCTTATTTGTCAGTTGCAATGGTCTTCTTGTATTCAAACTTTATTCTTCTTATCTTTCTACAGGAAACACATATGCACACACACACAGGCTTAAGAATCCTCTTTTAAAAGAGTTATGGCATGCATCCTCTTAAAGTTCCTGTGAAAACAAAGGTGATTCTAAACATAAATACCGCATTTACCATAAAAACAGGTGTTACAAGAAAGGGGATATATACTTTATTGATTGTATATTACCATGTGAGTAATATAGGCATGAGCAATGATAACTTCTTTCAGTATTTGTATCAGTTTGCAGACTTTATTTTCAGGAACTTCATTTAATCCATGAGGATATTAATGAGACTTATAAGAACTGCTAAAACCTTAGTTAATTATTGGTATGCTTTCAATTATTTGAATATATTGGACATGAATAATTAATTTTTTAGTTCTCATTTTAATATTTTTCATTATCGAGCTTAAAGAAATTTTCTGCTCCCTCCATGAGACACACACATATACACACACACATGAACAGAATCAGAGGCTTTGCTATCATACTTTCTATTCCCTCTCACTATATTCTGTAATGTTAAGGGAAATTTGAAAGGAACTCATTTTATTTGGAGCCTAAAATATGTTGTAACCATCATCTCATTTAGTCCTACCAACACACTGAGTGGTTGTCATCACCATCCACAGTGGTAAAGAGATTAATCAATAAATCTAAGGGAAAAAAAAAGTTCTCAATTACAGAACTGTAGAGTCAGGAATTAAGTTCGGGCCTGACTCCAAAGGTCACGCCTTTCTCTCTATAACTTATCTCCTTTTCCATTATACTATTAGAATCATCAACCAATGAATGTGTATGAACTTAGCAGTGTATATTACAGTGACATGTTTATACATTTTATTAGCATTAAAAAGCTAATGGTTATTGCTATATTACTGAAATATATGTTGCATAGTCTTAATGGTTATTGCAATATTAATAAGGTATAAAAGAATATTCTTAGTGGTGATTGCCATTTTAAGAAGATATATGAAGAAGTTTATAGGCTACAAAAGAAATAAATATACTAAAGGAAAACACTGTCATAATGCATATTCCAAGAGTAACACAGCTTGAATGGTTATAGATTACAAAAGTCATTTCACTGGAAAATAATTTTAATGTCTAATAAACTTAAAATGATAGAGAAGAAAGATATACTTTAAAGGACTCCCTGTCATCAGGCGAGCCCTGCTTCAATCCATCTACTAGAATTCTCTTCTTCCTAAAATATAGTTTGGAAAGTATTAAATCAGTCTTCCAAGTCACTGAAGTTCCATTTCATTCAGTAGTGAAAAAAAAATAAATAAATAAGGTCCATTTCCGGTAACTTGATGTAACAAGCCAATCATTACCTGACTCATCTAAATTTCTAATTTCTAAACTGATTTTCTTTTTTGGAATAAATTTTATTGACTCACTGTGCATGTAAATTTTAGTTACATATTATCTCTTCTCCTAGATTACCACTGTCTGCATGTACATAAAATAGTTCTTCTATCTGTGAAGATTGTTAACACCTTGTTCCTATCTTATTTTGTCAACAAGCTTGCATTAGTTCTGTTTAGTCACTCAGTCATGCCCAACTCTCTGCAACCCCATGCCAGGACTCTCTGTCCATCACCAACTCCTGGAGCTTGTTCAAACTCATGTCCTTTGAGTCAGAGATGCCAACCAACCATCTCATTCTCTGTCATCCCCTTCTCCTCCTGCCTTCAATCTTTCCCATCATCAGGGTCGTTTCAAATGAGCCAGTTCTTCGCATCAGATGGTCAAAGTATTGGAGCTTCAGCTTCAGCATCAGTCCTTCCAATGAATATTTAGGATTGATTTCCTATTATGATTGACTGCTTTGATCTCCTCACAGTCCAAGGAACTCTCAAGAGTCATCTCCAATATCACAGTTCAAAAGCATCAATTCTTTAGTGTTCAGCTTTCTTTATGGTCCAACTCTCACATCCATACATGGCTACTGGCAAAATCATAGCTTTGACTAGATGGATCTTTGTCGGCAAAGTAATATCTCTGCTTTTTAATATGCTTTTTAGATTGGTCATAGCTTTTCTTCCAAGGAGCAAGAATCTTTTAATCTCATGGCTGCAGTCACCATCTGCAGTGATTTTGGAGCCCAAGAAAATAAAATCCCTCAGTGTTTCCATTGTTTCCCCATCTATTTGCCATGAAGTGATGGGACTGGATGCCATGATCTTAGTTTTTTGAATATTGAGTTTTAAGCTTTATCACTCTCTTACTTTCATCAAGAGGTTCTTCAGTTCCTCTTTGCTTTCTGCCATAAGGGTGGTGTCATCTGCATATCTGAGGTTGATATTTTTCCCAGCAATCTTGATTCCAGCTTGTGTTTCATCCAGCTCGGCATTTCACATGATGTACTCTGCATATAAGTTAAATAAGCAAGGTGGCAATACTCAGCCTTGACATACTCCTTTTCCAATTTGGTGCCAGTCCATTGTTCCTTGTATTGGTCTAAGTGTTGCCTCTTGAACTGCATACATATTTCTCAGTTCACATTAGAAACATTTCTAAATATTGTTTGAAATTGAATTTTCAGTACACATTTTAATTGTGTATTACTGATATGTAGGAATACAATTAAGAAAAGATGCCATTAGACTGAAGTGGTTTCAATCCACTGGTAGTTTATGTAAACAAAATCTAAGGTACAGTCAATACACTCAAATCCCAGGGAAAAAACTTAAGAGCAACTAGTACAGACGGCCAACTAGGCTTTCCTAAATAAGGCAACTGCTTAAGCAATAGTGACTCAAATAATTTATTAATATTTGCTTTGCCTTCTAGTCTTCTTTTTAAAAGACTTTCATCTCATTTCTGTCTGTGGAGTTCTCCTAACCAATTTTGGTTTGCTTTGCCTGGTTGGAATTATATTTGCTCAAATAAAATATTAGGAATTCTAATATGGTTCAGTTTATCTTTTGATAGATTTTTTATTTAAAGTTGCTTTTTCTAATGATATTATAACAATGAAAAATGTCCTTTACTTAGAATTTTCCTTGTATAATATTTTAAAAATACCTCTACCTCCTATGGGGCAATTTAGACCATTTTACTGATTACACTTTTCAGTGTATTAAAGACTAATTTCTACTATTATAATTTGTGTCTTTCTATACTCCATCATTTATGGTTTTTTTCTCCCTGATATCTTTGGAATTTGGATGTTTCTTTAGTTTCCCACCCATTCACATACTGGTTTAAAATTTATACACTCTTGTTCTTTTTTTTTTTAAAGTCTAATTTTGAAATTGCTTCCCCAATGGCTCAGCAGGTAAAATATCCACCTGATGTGGATTTGATCCCTGAATTGAGATGATCCCTTGGAGTAGGAAATGGCAACCCACTATAGTATTCTTGTCTGAAAAATTTCATGGAGAGAGGAACCATGGATTGTAGAACAATGGGCTACAATCCATGGGACTGCAGAAAGTTGAACAAACATAGATTGAACAGAACGCAGCAGAGTCCTAGAGCTAACAAATTTTAAAAAATGATGTGTGCAATCCTAAAATAATCTACTCCAGGGCAGCACATATTTGGATACAGTACAATAGGTAACCAATTTCTTTCCTCACCAATCCCTATGATTGTTTAATGTTTCAACAACTAGCCTACATATTGATAGACCAGGATCTGACAGCTTTTAAAAACTTCTCATTGTATTTAGTTACCTGCAGTTTCACTAAGATATGCCCACATGATGATTTATCTCATTGAATTCTTGTGCCTTTTGAATCTGAGAAGTCATTTCTTTCAACAAATTATTCCTTTGCCTTCTCTCCAGTCTTTCTATTTCCTCCTGCTTTCAACAACACTGGCTAGGCTATCCCCTAGATCATTATAGTCTCTTTTCTATTTTTCCTTGTATTGTAATATGCATCAGTCTCGGGTCTTTCTATTTTTTTACCTGAATTGAAATTAAATCCACTGATTTAAATGTAATAAGCTTATAAGTTTTACTCTATAACATGCTTAGATATATCACAAATGAATTTAAACTGATCTTTTCTCTTTTGGTTTCTATGTTTGATTTTCTTGTAAGTTTAGTTAATTTCTTTGTTTTAAATAGATTAAACATTGTTACTTATTTTACTTACTAATAAATGACTCATGACATATTTTCCTTTTCTTACCTTTGGCCTAGATAATAATTCTTTCTCAGTACTATATATATTGCAAATTATTTCTTCCTATATAGATTTTTAAACCTTTGAATATGCAAGTCCTTTGCTCTATATTGTTGCTTTCTGTATTGATATAGTTAAATCTGGGTGTGTTCAACACTTCTTTCCAGTACTTTTTGAGTTTTTCTATTTATGATTATTAGCTTTGTAATTTCAATTAACATTTGTGTATTCAAAATAAAAATCTAAATTTCTTTTCCTATATGCAGAAGCTATTACACAACATGAATTTCTGAATGACTAATATTTATTCCACAGATTAAAGCTCGACATTCAGAAAACTAAGATCATGGCATCTGGTCCCATCACTTCATGGGAAATAGATGGGGAAGCAGTGTCAGACTTTATTTTTTGGGCTCCAAAATCACTGCAGATGGAGATTGCAGCCATGAAATTAAAAGACGCTTACTCCTTGGAAGAAAAGTTATGACCAACCTAGATAGCATATTCAAAAGCAGAGACATTACTTTGCCAACAAAGGTCCATTTAGTCAAGGCTATGGTTTTCCCAGTGGTCATGTATGGATGTGAGAGTTGGACTGTGAAGAAAGCTGAGCGCCGAAGAATTGATGCTTTTGAACTGTGGTGTTGGAGAAGACTCTTGAGAGTCCCTTGGACTACAAGGAGATCCAACCAGTCCATCCTAAAGGAGATCAGTCCTGGGTGTTCATTGGAAGGACTGATACTAAAGCTGAAACTCCAGTACTTTGGCCACCTCATGCGAAGTGTTGACTCATTGGAAAAGACTCTGATGCTGGGAGGGATTGGGGGCAGGAGGAGTAGGGGACGACGGAGCATGAGATGGCTGCATGGCATCACTGACTCGATGGATGTGAGTTTGAGTGATTCCGGCAGTTGGTGATGGACAGGGAGGCCTGGAGTGCTGCGATTCATGGGGTTGCAAAGAGTCGGACACAACTGAGTGACTGAAATGAACTGAACTGATCCCACAGATATGAAATGTCAAATTTATGATATAATAAATTTCCACGTGGGTGGGAAAAAAATAACTAGTATGAGCTGCTGGCTTTCCCCCAAAATGGGAATACTTCAGGCTTGAGATGACAGAGAAATATGTGGATCTGGAAAACTGACACAAAAATCTGTGTGAAAGCTCTTTAGAAATAGGAGGCATTTAAGAAAAAAATGTCATCCCAGGATACAGTGTGCATGTTTGAGGGGCTGACAAAAGAAGACAACAGAAAATGGAAAATCTTTCCATGCACTTAAAAAATTTTGGACTGTTCTATTACCACTTGCAATACATTATATATTTTGTTACATATATGAAATATTGAAGTGATAATTCAATACATTAAGAAAATATCTTGATAAATTTTGTTTCATATTTGTGACTTTAAAAATATATTTGATCAGAAGGAATGTAAAGGAACATTCTATTAATACCTTAAGATGCCTATATTACACATACTGAAAACAATCATCAAAATTCACGGAGTTACTAAAATTCATTTCTCTTAAACTTGAAAAAAATTTATAAAAGCATGTCTGTCACAACTGCTATTGCTTTTAGTTAAGCCCTATGAATATTTTAAACCAAGAAAAAAGTGCTGTAAGAGAATGCTGCAATATCTGCTAGAAAAAGAAGAGAATTAACTTTTTAATTATTTTTAGACTTTATCAGCCACATTATAAATCCATCAGGTGCAGCAAGTCATTTTATGGATATTGATAAAGTGATTCTAAAGTTTACATGGAGAAGCAAAAGACCCTGAATAGCCAATACTATATCGAAGGAGAAGAATGGACTTGTAGGACAGATTCAACCATACTTCAAGTCCTACTATAAAACTATAGTAATTAACATGATGTAGTATTGATGAGGGCTCACCTGGTGGCTCAGACAGTAAAGAATCCGCCTCCAATGTGGGAAACGTGAGTTCAATCCCTGGATTGGGAAGATCCCCTGGAGGAGGGCATGGCAACTCAATCCAGTATTCTTACCTGGAGAATCCCCATGGACAGAGGAGCCTGGTCCCAAGAGTCAGACATGCCTGAGTGACTAAATACAGTACTGATGAAAGAACAGGCAAATATGTCACAAGTGTCACAAACTAGAGACCCCAGAAGTAGATCTACATAAATATAGTGAACGGATTTTTGTTAAATAGCAAAGGCAATGCAATGGAGCAAACAAAGATAGTCTCTTCATCTTTGCAAAAAATGGTGCTGGAATGACTGGTTGTTCACATGAGTACCTGAATGTAGAAATACCTTATAACCTTCTCAAATTAACTCAAAAGGGAGCACAGATGTAAATGTAAAATACAAAACTGTAAAACTCCTAGAAGTAATAAGAGAAAGCCTACATATATATGTGTTAGTATACTGTATTGGTGTTTTATAACGGACTTTTGGACTCAGAGGGAGAGGGAGAGGGTGGGATGATTTGGGAGAATGGGAATTCTAACATGTATACTATCATGTAAGAATTGAATCGCCAGTCCATGTCTGACGTAGGGTGCAGCATGCTTGGGGCTGGTGCATGGGGATGACCCAGAGAGATGTTGTGGGGAGGGAAGTGGGAGGGGGGGGTCATGTTTGGGGACGCATGTAAGAATTAAAGATTTTAAAATTAAAAAAAATAAATAAAAAATTTAAAAAAAAAAGAGAGAAAGCCTACATGATTTTAGGTATGGGGATGCCTTTTTATTTATTTTTTAATATTAATTTATTTGGCTGTGCCAGGTCTTAGTTGCAGCATGCGGGATCTTTTGTTGCCTTTCATTGCACCATGCTGGCTTCTCTCTAGTTGTGGCAGGGGCTTAGTTACCCCACAGGATGTGGGATCTTACTTCCCCAGCCAGGGATCTAACCTGTGCTCCGTGCATTGGAAACTGTATTTTTTTTTTTCAAATCCACTTTTATTATCCTTTTTCTCCTCACATACAGAACTTTTACACATACTGAATTTCTTGTATCTGTAAAATTATTTGATGTTGGTCACGTACCATTTAACCCCTAAAACTTTGCTGGCATAAAAATATGACAGTTAACCAGTCAATCTATAAAATATTTACATAGCACAGTACATTAAGTTTTAGACACTTGGCAATTAAGCCACATAAAAATTGGACAAGACCCCCAACCTACATGTTCAGAATCAGGTGTTCACAGTTCCTATCTGGTGACTGTACATGTGTCAAAAGGCAGCAGAGGCAACAGGCAGTTACCTCAAAGGACATGGACCACTGTTATCTGGAAGCACACTATGTCATCCCAGTGTCATGTACCACTCCACCTTTCTCTAAGGCGGTCTCATAATTCTGCAATGGCAGGTCTGGCTGATACAAAATGAAGACAGACAACAAAACATTTACTTTGTGGAGACGTCCTAACTCCTACTACGCGTGCATGGTGATCTTGAATGCAACTCGTCCTAAAAACTTATCATGGTCATTCTGAGTTTTTAGGTCGGGTGATCTCAACTGTTACTTTTTTTACATCACCATCACTACCAAAGCTGAGCTGGACAGCAACTAGAGACTGCACATAGCTCCCATGCAGTTTTGTTTTGTTTTCCATAGTATGGAAATATTTTAAATCTATCTTTCCATTGGGAGGATAAGTTGATAGAACTGCTGTGCTTTCACATTTTGCAATACAGTCTATCCTTGATTCTCCTTGAGGCTTTAATACAATTATTCTGCTAATTTTCACAAGGATACAAGGGTTTCCTGATTGGTAGCCAAATGTGGGATCATCCATACCACAGTATGCTTCAAGTAAGGAAAGAGGAAACTGACATGCTGTGTATTCTGGACCCTTCTGCTCAAAAGTTTCTATTGGCACAATCTGTGAGATTCTTCTGTTCTTCTAAGCCAAATGGCTTAGGTCATCAATGTACGCTTGATGAGATACTGAATCAGACAGGCTGAATGAAAAATCCAACGCTGGCACTGGTTTTGGAAAAACCACAAGTCCAGGACTAGGAATCTGGTCACGATATTTTGGAACCGTCTTCCTTCAGAGTCTGAAGCATGGCCCACATCCCGCGAATGGAAAGAGTGCAACCAGGAACCCATAAAAGACTGGAGAGAAGAGCAAGGTCAAACCCCAGCTCTTGGCGGTGCGCCCCAGGAACTCTCCGGTGGTCTGGTTGTGATTCCACTCGGCCAGACTCCGGTTGAAGGACTTCTTGTTTCTCTTCTTCATGGTGTGTGTGCTTACTGCCAGGGGAGCGGCGGGGCGGAAGCTGTGAGGAGGATGGAGGTGCATCCCTGTTATAGAGCAGAGCAGCCCTGAAACGTTGGCAGAATGCGCATCGGCGGAGGAAACCTCCTCAATGCAGTGAGCGTTCAAGCAGGAGTGTATTCTTTACTATTATTATTATTTTTATTATTGAGGGATAATTGCTTTACAAAACTTCATTGTTTTCTTTCAAACCTCAACATGAATTAGCCATCTCCCCTCCCTTTTGAGCCTCCCTCCCATCTCCCTTCCCATCCCACCCCTCTAGGAAAGTTATTCTTAACTGCTGGTGTTTGTTGTTCAGTCACTAAGGTGTGTCCGAGTTTTTGCAACCCTGTGGACTGCAGCATGCTAGAATTCCCTGTCCTTCACTCTAACCCAGGGTTTGCTCAAACTCATGTCCATTGAGTCAGTGATGTCATCCAAGCATTACATCCTCTGTCGTCCCCTTCTCCCCCTACCCTCAGTCTTTCCCAATATCAGAGTCTTTTCCAATGAATTGGCTCTAGGAATCAGGTGACCAAAGTATTGGAATTTTAACTTCAGCATCTGTCCTCCCAATGAATATTCAGGGTTGATTTCCTTTAGGATTATCTGGTTTGATCTCCTTGCTGTCCAAAGGGCTCTCACCAGGGAAGTTCTGACGATTCCTTTTTAGATATAGAATCAAAAGCACCATCCATGAAAGAAATAATATTTACTTCATTGAAATTAAAAACTTCTAACCTGTAAAAAACAATATCAAAAGACAAGTCAAGACTTGAGAAAATATTTACAGAAGACACATCTGAACAAACTAAGCATACTCTTGTCATACTATTGAGCAGTCAAGCTCCTTCATATGTACGCAAAGGAGTTACAAATTATGTCTATACAAAAACATGCACTTGGATATTTATAGCAGCCTTATTTTTAACTCCCCAAACTTGGAAGCAACCAAGATGTCCATCAGTAGTTGAGTGTATAAACTGTGGTATATCCAGACAATGGAATATTATTCAGCACTAAAAATAAATGAGCTATGAAGTTTTGGAACAACATGGAGAAATCTTAAGTGTATATTACTTAGTGAAAGAAGCACACCTAAAAAAGCTACATATGGTTTGATACCAAATGTACAACACTGGAAAGGGCAAAGCTTGGAGATATTAAAAAGACCAATGGTTAGTATGGTTGGAGGAGTGGGGAAATTAATTGGTAGAGCATGAAAGATATTTAATACAGTGAAAATACTCTGTCTCATATTATCATGATGGGTATATGTCCTTATACATTTATCTAAGCAGTGAGAGCTGTTGTATGATAGATTTTACAACACCAAGGGTGAACCCTAATGTTTTTTGGATGATAATGATATATCAATGTATGTTCATCCTTAGTAAAAATTAGCACTGAGGTGAGTGATGTTGATAATTGAGAAGAATATGTATGTAGGTGCAGAAATTATATGGAGAATTTCATTATCTTCCTCTCAATTTTGCTTAAAACTTATCTTTTATAAAAGTCTTAAAAATACATCAGAGTTTGAAACTAAAAACAGATGAAACTTCATCAAAATTGCTAAATATAATATCCACTTATAAAATTTAATGATTTTTATTTAGAATATTACTTAGTATAAAAACTGAAAGCAAGATTAATATAATTAAAAATCAAGAAAATATTTTTTAAGAATTAATACATAACCAAGTCACAAGAAACTATGAAGAATTGTCAATAAGTAACATGAAGAAAATCTAAATAAAAATAGAGATAAATCAGCTCATCAATAACAAATTTTAGCATTGTAAAGTTTGTAATCACTTTTTCAAGTAATAGGTAACCATGTTTATGTTCAAGAGAAAAATTTAACTGTGTATATTTGAAACTCTATACATTTGTAATTTTAAAAGAGTAAAAGTTCATTGTTAATTAATTTCTTATGGGAACAGAAACAGAAATCAGCTTAGCAGGTACACAGATATACTACAGAAACACATATTTTAAAACATTTTCTTTTCTTTTTTTTCCCCAAAAATCAGGAAAATAAGACTGATGGAATACACTAGAAAGCTCAGAAACAGATGTACCCAGGAAGATACAGCAATAATGGTACCTGAAATAATAAGGAGGGGTGGAATATCTAGGATTTGATTTAGAACAATCTGGCACACCACATGCAAGAAAAAAATGGCCCATATTTTGTTATTAAAAAAAATGTAAAAGAATTAAGATTGTGGAGTTAATTATAGAAAATTCCAGACGATAAATTGACAAATAACTGCATTCTTGAGTCAGGAAAACAGATCTTTAGAAAGCTAAAAAGGATAATTCATAAGAAGAAAATATAATGATTAGAGTATATAAAAACCAGTGACTGTATTCAATGTAAAATTCTATACTATGTTAATTAAAGCCAGATAGTCATACAATTTAAATGATATGTAAAGCATCTGTACAATGTCTAAAATAATTAGAATGCAGTATAAAATGGTACAGATTATAGGTCATTGCCTGTTTTCAAATATTGGCACATATCTGATTTTTGTTGTCTCTGTTTTTGTAGTTGGCATATTTCTTAATGTCCTTGTGGATCAGATTTCTTTTTATGTTCCAGTGTTATTTTGATCATTGTACTTTTATGGAAATTAATCAAGTTCAGACATGGAATAAGATCAGAACAGTGCATGGGATATAAACATTTAAATAAATACAGTTATTAATATGCATTAAAATATAAGCTATTATTTTGTCTTATTACTTATCATCTTTTACCAACAAAGGCATATAATTTAGATCACCAAAGGGATATTTAAATTTAATAAGATAAATACAAGACAACAAATAGAAATATGGCCACAGATATAATTAGGCAATTCATAGATGGGGAAACATGATTAATAAGTAAAGCATATCAAACTTAAAGGATATGCAATTATTGTTTTCACTTTCTATCATCCCTGCAATTTGCATGTAGCTTACATTTATTGTTTCATGTGATTTAATTGGCAGATTTTTACACTGTACATAATTAATGGAGAAGTGGATCTAAATTATTTGCTGTCTCATCATTTATGAACAGAGTATAAAAACTCCTTAGTCTCAGAAGTAATCAGAGAAATGCAAATTTGAGAAAAGAGAAAACTTTACACTCATGACATTGACCCAAATACTAAAAAAGTTAAGTTACACAAAAGTCTGGTGAAGATTTGGAACACAGAAAGCATCCTGTGGGGTTCCCTTGTGCCTCAGTGCTGAAGATACTGCCTGCCTGCCAATGCAGGAGATTTGGATTTGACCCCTGGTCCAGGAGGATCCCTCATGTCATGGAATAACTAAGCCCATGAACTACAGCTACTGGGCCTGTGCCCAAGAGCCCGAGAGCCACACATACTGAGGCCTGCATACCCTAGACTCCATGCTTCACAACAGGAGAAGCCACCACAGTGAGAAGCCTGCACACCCCAACTAAAGAGCAGCCCTGCTCACTGCAACTAGAGAAAAGCCCTCAAAGTCAAAAATAAATAAATAAATACAATTATTTTAAAAAAAAGAAAAAGAAAGCATCTTGTATCTCTAATGGGAGTGTACAACCCTGAAAAGTCATCTGGGAGTATGCAATGAAAGTGGTTATTTGTATACCACAAGACTCACCTAGATTTCTTTTTTTTTAATATAAATTTATTTATTTTAATTGGAGGTTAATTACTTTACAATATTGTATTGGTTTTGCCATACATCAATATGAATCTGCCACAGGTATACATGTGTTCCCTATCCTGAACCCCCCTCCCTCCTCCCTCCCCGTACCATCCCTCTGGCTCATCTCAGTGCACCAGCCCCAAGCATATCTGTCTAATCTCCATTGTATACATCCCAGAGAAGTTATTACAAAAGTACTTTAAAATACTTCACATTGGTAACTATAATGTATTTGGGGGTTTCAAGATCATTTAGCAATAACCTAGGATTTCATCCTATTCAAATATCAGACATACAGTATGGAATATAGTCAACAACAAACTACATATATACACAGCAGCATAGGTTGATACATACATAATGATGAATGAGAAAAATCAAGAAGTGAAAAATATATTCATGTAAATTAAACATTACATACAGGCTAAAACACACAATTAAATATATGTGTTCAAATGCCTATACAGATAGACATACAACATTTTTTACTAGAACTTCTAAATGGGAAGATCCCTTGGAGAGGGACATGGTGGGACACTTCTATATTCTTGCCTGGAAAATCCCCATGGATGAAGGAGACTTGCAGGCTATAGTCCATAGGGTTGCAAAGACTGAAGAGACTTAGTGCTCCTGGAGTTAGGGAAATAACAGTGGGGATTCAGGAATAGAGTGGGAAAAAAAAAAAGAAAGGAATTGTTCATTTTTGGCCCACTGATGATAACATATTAAGAGCACAAGTTTGACATTTTAAGTTAGACAATTAATGAATGAATATTATACTGGTTTGGGGCTCTAGATTCTGTTTCCTTTGTGTTTGGCGTATTCCTCACCAATTGCACATATTAGGTGCTGCTAGGGGTAAAGAACCCGCCTGACGATGTAGGAGACACGAGACATGGATTTGATCCCTGGATCAGGAAGACCCCCTTGGAGAAGGGGATTGTGACCCACTCCACTACTCTTGTCTGGAGAATCCAATGGACAGAGGAGGTTAGCGGGCTACAGTCAATAGCGTTGCAGAGTTGGCCACAACCTAATTGACCTAGCATGTAGCAAGCACATGTTCACTTTAAATCTGATCTTCTGAAGTTCTTACTCCCTCAGTGTGTTCATCATTTCCAAAACTTCTTGTTGGAGAAGGTCATGGAGAGGACTTGACTGCTGGTTGACCTGCAAGCTGGACCCAGACAATCAGAGATTCTTCCCCTATCCCCCACCCCAGAATGTATGTTCCCACCCATCATTCCAATGCTAAGAGCTATTTAAAAGACACAGCTTTGAGAGAGTAAAGTGTTGTTGAGACCATCTGGACTGAATATGTGACCAAACCCAATTAAGGTCTCTGTATAAACTTTTAAGATCCTGACAGGCAGATGCTGAGAACTACTTGTCTTGTGGCTGCCAAGACAAGTCTCATGTGTAAAGTTCCCTTACTTATGAAACCTGGCACTTGTTAACTGAGAATGGTCTGCCTCTTCTACGTTTTTGTTTGGTCTCTTCTTGCCCTTTTTGTATGGGGACCAGTTTCAAATTTCACTCAGGTGCCAAACCAGCAATAGTGCAGTAAGCCAGGAGACTAAAGAAATGGGTCTTGGGAACAAGGCATCCACAAGGGAAATCCCAACGGTGGTGCTCAGTCACTCAGGCATGTCCAACTCTTTGCAGCCCTGTGCACTGTAGCCCTCCAGGCTTCTCTGACCATGGAATTGTCCAGGCAAGAATACTGGACTGGGTTGCCATTTTCTATTCCAGGGAATCTTCCCAACCCAGGAATCAAACCCAGATCTCTCATGTCTCAAGCATTCTCAGGCAGATTCTTTACCACTAAAGCCCCCTGGGAAGCCCAAATAGGCCATGAACCTCTACATGGGGAGTTGTGGCCCCTAGGATAGATGTCTGTAGACTATGTGGATGCTCTAAAAATGTTGGCTGATTTGATGCCCGTGTGTGAGGAACTGTGCACTGTGGAATAGAGAGGAAATAAAGGCCTGTGCAAAGGGCTGGCCTCTGCTACGGGCTATTCAGCTGGCCACAGATCCTAAAATAGAGATTGTAGCCTGAGTTAGAAAGTTGGAAGAAGAGCTAAGATTAGAGGGGAATGTATGATGGTTCATTACTCTGCAAGCTTTGGGACTGGCAAACAAGATGGGAGAGTAAGATATTATGTCTGAGACCCCAGCTTGCCGTTTTGCAAGGCTTGGCTGTGCTTAGGCGCTCAGTCATGTCCTACTCTTTGTGATCCCATAGACGGTAGCCTACCAGGCTTCTCTGTCCATGGGGATTCTCCAGGCAAGAATCCTGGAGTGGGTTGCCATGCTTTCCTCCAGTGGATCTTCCCAAGCCAAGGACTGAGTCCAGGTCTCCAGAATTGCAGGCAGATTCTTTACCATCTGAGTCACCGGAGAAGCTCAAGAATACTGGAGTGGGAAGTATATGGAGAGTACAATCTGCATTGGATCAAGGTTTGGGCACTGTGGCAAAGCCTGTGGGACTTGGAGAGGAGGGATTCTTTGGAAAGTGAGAAAAGCAAGAAGAAATATATGGTGACGATTGACAATGAAATGGACAAAATATTCCATACTGTCTGATCCCCAGTACAAAAGAAAACTGAGACACAGCAGCAACAATCCCAGTCAATGGGGCAACTCCCAATTCAGGAAATGGTGATGATGAGAGAATGTACTTCCACTGAACTTGGTATAGCTGCCGTGTTCCAGCAAAAGGCCAGGAAAAGCATGTAGGCGTCGTTAGCAAGGCTATGGGACACCTGATGGGGGTGGGGATGGTGTGGTGACAGCCTTTCTCTGACTTGGGGCAGAAAGCACAGAAAATGAGCAGTATTACTGTGCACTCTGCTCTCAGGCAGCACCTGCATAATGCTCAGGGGTTCAAGGTCTTCACTTCCTTATAAATTGCATTCTTCTAGCCTGCAGGAGGTTTGGCCCAATGAAGGGGATCTCCTTGGGCACATGGGGCCCTGTAAGTCCATAAAGGAGGTACAAAAAACTCATAGGGAGTTGGGAATAAGATCGTCTATCTAAGTCCCTGTGTTTGAAGGCCCTTAAAGAACCAACTGTCAATGCATGGGACATAAGAGATGGAGGTTCAATCCCTGTGTAGGGAAGCTCCCCTGAAGAAGGGCATCTCAGTCCACTCCAGTATTCTTGACTGGAGAATCCTATAGACAGAGGAGCCTGGTTGGTTACAGTCCATGGGATTGCAGAGTTGGACGCAACTGAAGTGACTTAGCATACACAATCAGACCACATTCATTTCAAGAATAAAAGCCAAGATAAGCCATTCACCCCCAACACCTGGTATAAATGCCAATATCCATAGTGAATCCAGATGTGGGACAAAACATATGATGTTGAGCGATCCTTTGCTGATCTGAGGGGAAAATGACAGATCCTGGGAATGGGTATAGGCTGTGGGGAAGCCATAAGATAGAGAGGAAGCTAAAAGCTAAAACACCACCTTGATTAGATTTTTCACTATGGGATAATCTACTATTTTTGTAATTATTTTATAGGTTTCTGTTATTCATATACTTTTTTTATTTCTGCAAGAAATTTGTCACAGTTTTGGGGAGATTTTTATATCTTGTCATTTTATTAATAAGAAATTATAATTTTTCTAGCTGTATTCCTTTATGTATGTTTTTAAAATGTATGCCTAAACATTTTTCTAGATTTTAATTGCCCTAAGCTTTGTGCATGTTATATTAAAAATTGCACTATTTTTCCAATTATATAATTCATACTTTAATTCTTGGTAATTTATTTTTTTCATTTTTAAAATAGCTTCCTGAGGAGAAAACTTAGTTGCTGTATTTTAAGTTTTGTACATCTTTTGGCAAAACGGATTTTCTGTTTTTTGGATGTGATTCTTTCACTTTCATTCCATCATTATAAGAAGATATATTTATAATTTAGCATTAGTTTTCATAGATGTCTGCTTTTATTGCATTGTCTTTAGGGAGAATGATTTGTAAGAAGGTAAATTTTGAAATTTGTTGACCTTTATTTTGTGACCTAATATATCATCAGATTTTCTTTATGGTTTCTGCGAATTGGAAATAAAATTGTTATAGCTTTGTTGATTATAAAGTTATTTATATAAGTATTATATTAGTTATTCCAATCCTCAGTATTTTGCTTATATTTTGACTTGGTTTCTTGGTGTCAAAAATCAGCCTATAAGAGAATTCTATATTAAAGTTTTGCAGATGCAACTTAACTGCATAATTTTTCAGGTCTTTAAAAAATAAATAAAACATAGATGAATTTTGACATTTTAAAATTTCATGTTTAATCTTTTACTTGAAAGATGATTTTATCAATTCACAAAAATGATAGATAAATATGGTGCTTAGATTTGTCCTGTAATCTTAGTTTTTATTTTATCCTTGCCTTCCTTTTCACATACTCATGTGGTTCCACATTTCAAAATTTAAAACTTTGATAGAGAATTTGTTTTGATAAATGCTTATGCTAATATTTAGATTATTTTTTCTTTAAATAGTTGGCCATCTGTATCAACCTACGATTAGCATTTTATTTTTTTGCATTGCTTTTCAGTTGGTCTTTATATAATATTTATCCATTATATTTGTGTCTATTATTATTCACTCCCTGCATGTGCTCAGTCACTAAGACTAATTTGACCCTCTACAACTCCATGGACTATAGCCCACCAAGCTCCTCTGTTCATGGTATTTTCCAGGCAAGAATACTGGAGTGGGTTGCCATTTCCTCCTCCAGGAGATCTTCCTGATGTGTGGATTGAACCCACATCTCCTGCACTGGCAGGCGGATTCTTTACCACTGAGCCACTGGGGAAGCCCTTTACTATTCACTAAATTTTATTAATCTGCATAATTTTAAGCCAATGTCAAACATATCTAATTATTACAACTTTAATCATCTTGTTACTAATTTTTAAATAATTTTCTCTATCCAGTTATAATTTACTATTTATATAATATTTAAATTTTTCTTATTTAATGATTGTTATATAGATGCTTTGAGCTCAGTTTAATAGATAAAAGAACATTTTCTGTTTATAATATTTACAACATTGAGTATTTATCTTCAAGAAAAAATTATGTTTCCATTCTTCATAGTTTTCTTTTTTTTATTTCTAGTTCAATTCAATTATCTAACCTAATCTTGCATATCCTAAAGTGTCACCTTCTTAACTATTGTTACTATAAATGTTTCTTTTCTATATTACATTCTTTTAAAAAGTGATTGCTGGTACTGAGTGATAGAGCATTTATTTTTCTTTTAAAATTAATATGTTCATTCAATATAGTTGTGTAATTATTTCAGAAATTTCTCAAAGTTTGTAGGCCCAGATTACAACATAGATTCAATTTAGATGATTTGTCAAATGAGTATGTTTAAAAAAAAAAAAGATGGAAAAAGAGATTGAAAGTATTAATGTGACAAGTTTTCATTACAAAAAAACAGAATTACAGAGATAGAGAAAGTTAGAACATGAAAGTGGATTTGAGTCTCAAAAAGATAGAATTTCTGTGAATGTAATTGGCCTAGAAGAAAAAAAGGATTGATTAGAGATTTCTGAGGAGAATTTAGTGTCACATCAGGAGACACTAAGGAAGTAGGCAGAATGGGAACTGCTTTTCCAGGAATTTGGTTGACTCATCTCTAGAAACAATGAAGTTACCAAGCATGATAGAACAGTTTGGAGGATACAAGAAGGCTGTCTCCTCAGTTTCTGATTGTTACCTTGAATTATTCCCATGGGTTTTACAGATGCCAAATTAAATCTTGTAACAAAATCATATTACTGCATATTTCTTTCCAATTACCTTACATCTTTTGTATTTCTCTACTTTATTTTTTGGGGCTCCAAAATCACTGCAGATGGTGATTGCAGCCATGAAATTAAAAGACGCTTACTCCTTGGAAGAAAACTTATGACCAACCTAGATAGCATATTGAAAAGCAGAGACATTGCCAACAAAGGTCCGTCTAGTCAAGGCTATGGTTTTTCCTGTGGTCATGTATGGATGCGAGAGTTGGACTGTGAAGAAGGCTGAGGGCTGAAGAATTGATGCTTTTGAAGTGTGGTGTTGGAGAAGACTCTTGAGAGCCCCTTGGACTGCAAGGAGATCCAACCAGTCCATTCTGAAGGAGATCAACCCTGGGATTTCTTTGGAAGGAATGATGCTAAAGCGGAAACTCCAGTACTTTGGCCACCTCATGTGAAGAGTTGACTCACTGGAAAATACTCTGATACTGGGAGGGATTGGGGGCAGGAGGAGAAGGGGGTGACAGAGGATGAGATGGCTGGATGGCATCACTGACTTGATGGACGTGAGTCTAAGTAAACTCCGGGAGTTGATGATGGACAGGGAGGCCTGGCGTGCTGCGATTCATGGGATCGCAAAGAGTTGGAAACGACTGAGCGACTGAACTGAACTGAACTGAGACAAATTGTACTGAAAAACTATCATCATCATCATTATATGCCCAGTGTTTTTAATAGAATACATCTACTCTAATATTTCATGAATATTCCAAACACATTTCATTGTTTATTATTATTTTTAGTAAGGAGAAAATATATTCAGACATTTATTTTATAATGTGTAATTGTGTCTGGGAACTGAATAGTCAGAGAAGACTTATGATGGGCTAGATTGAGGACTATTTTAAAAAATGAAACTAGTCTTTACATTTTCTCACCATATAAATTCTACATGTATAGGGGAACAGTATGGATTTTTCTTAGCAATAGAGCTACCATATAATCCTACATTGCCACTCTTGGGTATATATCCAGAAAATGATCTGAAAGGATACACACACCCCAGTGTTCATTGCAGCACTGTTCTCAATAACCAAAACATTAAAACAATCTAAATGTCCATTGACAGAGGAATTGATAAAGAGATGTGGTACATATATACAATGGAATATAACTCAGTCATTATAGAGAATGAAATAATACCATTTTCAGCAATATGGATGGACCTACAGAGTCCATACTGAATGCATGAGATCAGACAGAGAAAGAGAGTTCATACTGAATGAAGTAAGTCTGACAGAAAAAGATAAACATCATGTGACAGTCCTTATATGGGAAGTCTAAAAAGAAATGATACAACTGAATTTGCTTACAAAAGAGAGCCAAACTCACAGACTTAGAAAGGGAACTTAAAGTTCCCAAGGAAGAAGGAGTAGGGGGAAGAGACAGTTTGGGATTGATATGTACACACTGCTATATTTAAAATGGATAACTAACAAGGATCTACTTGTAGCACAGGTTACTCTACTCAATATTATGTAACAAATGGGAAAAGGGTTTGAAAAAGAATAGATATATGTATATGTATAAGTGAATCAGTTGGCTGTACACCTGAAGCTATCACATCATTGTTAATAATACTTCAATATAAAGCAACAAGTGAAAAATAAATTATATATAATTTTATGCAGAAATACACATGTAAATTATATAAATACATATGTGTGTGTGTGAACTATGCCGTATGACCTCCTCTGCTTCATTGTTGTCCACTCTTAATGCATGGAGAAAGTACACAGACATACATGTTTGCATGTATACAGTTAAATCTATATACATATATATATATATATATAATCAACACAAAACTTGTGTTTCTTATTTGTTTTGGCAACTGATGTTAAACTTCAAGACAAATAAAATGGTAGGTCAATTATGAAATAGTCTAACATAATGACATAATTCACCAAATTGATTGCTGTTCAATTAAAGAATCCATCACTTTGTGCAATTTATTTTATTAAATTGTCACTAAACTGTCCAATTTGCTTATTTCAGTTTATTTATTTGAACACTGTTAGATGAATGTTTTCTAAAATTCATAAACATTGGAAACCAAGGTCAAATCACCATTATAACAAAATAGAAGACATCAGGTTTATAACTGGCAAAATATCTCCTGTGCTATCCTAAAATGTACCTCCCTGTCACAGATTGTGAATTATGTCATTTAGAAATTATTGAGAAATAACACAAATATCAATAGGGAAAATGTTAAAATGCCAAGTTACATTAACAAGAAAATATTACACTGCATATATAAAGTTGAAATGTTTTCAAGTGGTGTAAATATATTTAATTTCAAATATTACTGGCTCAGATATAAAATAATAAAGTAAAAATGTATATAGTATTTAAGTATAGAGCATATCTTTGATAATTTATAAGCAACATTTTTGCATAATTTTCTTTTGAAATAACTTGAACTAAAAAGGATAAAGCATCATTCAGATCTGAATGAGGATAAACAACATATCCCTTCTCCCTTCAACTGCATCTGTTTATCCTGCAATGCTCTCAAATAAGAGTCTCAGGAATCCAAGAACTATCCCCTGATTTTGGCTCAGAAACATAGATTGTCTGGATGAAAGAGGATTCAGGTTTTAGCAAAATCGGCAGTGTACTTGAAGATTAGCCATGAGCTTCAAATACATGCCAACAGCAGCAGCTGGCCTTTAAAAGACTCACATGTTCATTTCATTTCTGCTCATTGATTTATCTAAAATGAGTGAAGAAGAATAAACAATAAGAAAAGGAGGACATGAGTATATTACAGTGTTTTTCACTGTTCTAGAGTTAAATTTTTTTGTCATTTAAGGGTCAGTAAGTTTTCATGTAATAGTGAATATTTGGGACCATATCTTAGAAACTTTCTCAAACAATAGTCTTCACATATTATGTACTATGTGTATGTATGTACATATGTGTGTATGTAAGCATGTTGGTATATGCCATACAAGTATGTGAAGGGGAGAAGGAAAAGGCAACCCACTCCAATAGGCTTGCCTGGAATATCCCATGGACAGAGGAGCCTGGTAGGCTACAGTCCATGGAGATCGCAAAGAGGCAGACACGACTGAGCAACTTTCACATACACATATACATACACATGCACATAGATACATGCATACACATACATATATATATACACATGCATATATACACAAACATCATTGAAAGTTTACAATTAATATGAAAAGTAGAAGCAATGTATTAAAAAATACATAATTTGCTGTCTCTCTTGACTATATATTAAGATTACATAGCTACCTATATGCAGAGGTGCTGATAAGTAACTGTGATAGCTGGCTATTAGCACTATTTTAATACCATATGTAAGAATCCAAGGTGGCACCATCAGCAAAGAATTTGCCTACCAATGCAGGAAACACAAGGGGTGTTGGTTCAATCCCTGGGTCAGGAATACCCCCTAGAGGAAGAAATGGCAACCCACTCCAATATTCTTGACTGGAAAATCCCATGTAGCCTGGCTGGCTACAGTCAATGGGATTTAAAAAAAAAAAAAAAAGCCAGACACAAGTTAATGACTAAACAACAACAACAAAGATCACTCTAGCAATGATAGCTATCCAACAGTGGATGGAAGGTTTTGGGACATAAGCCTAGAGACCTAGAGACGCAGAAGGATGTGACTGGGGACTGTCCTGGGGCTTCAAAGGGACACCTCTGTAGCTAAGCATGTTTAGAGAAAAATCTGTAAAAAATACGTGGCATTTCATTTCTGAAGATGGGAAGGGTTTATAAGAGAGTTCACTCAATTGTTTGTAATAGCCTAAACACCTTTTTTCAATCTCCCTTGACATTATACTTCCAAATGATATCATTCAATTTGCATAAAAGTTCTTCCAAATGGCAATGTGTTGTCTTAAGAAACAGAAAATATGGAAATTCAAGAAGATATCTACAGCATGTTTTGCAAATCTGTGAGTTGAATAAATTTTGAAATCATTAAAAATAAAGTGAGAAAATTTCCTCTTCTCACAGGATCTATCATTATGGGAACATCTGGCATTTGGAAAACAGATATTAAAATAAAATTCATGAAATTTTCCAATATTGTGCACATTATATAATTGATCTTTTTAAGCAGATTTTTCAAGTTAGCTGTTCTTGTTTTCCTCTCAAAACATATTTTATATGACCAAAACTTTCTATGTTATATTAAAATATTTTAATAAGAAAATTATAGTATGGTTTTTAAAGAAAATTAAAAGTATAATAACTTCATGGTTTAAGAAATTATTTAAGACAAGTAAAAAATATACATCATATTCCCAGGAAGGAAGTAAACTAAAATATCTCCACCAGATTACATCTTTTATCTTCTTGGAGAAGCAGCTGTGTGTTGTCATGTATCTGTACTGTTTGAAAAATAAAATGCATAATTAGCAGTTATTAAGACAGTAAGGTTATTCTGTGCACATGCCAGTCTTCTTGATGTCCCCATGCAAGGGAATTCTTGCCTCATAGTAAAAACAGAAGCAACGTTTTATTTTAATGTCCATGAAAGACCATGTCCAATCATAATTTAGAGTGAGTTTTCTTCAAAGTCCTTAATTACAGGTCACTTCAGTGGTGCAGCAGATGGTAGAATGTAAAGTGGATAACAAGACACAAAGACAGGTACCAGCGAGTTTGAGGGAATTTCTTCTAAGATGTCAGTCTTAGCATTTGGTGACATTGGGACTCCCAGGGCAAGATCATGGGTGAAGTCAGTGCTAATCTTAAATCACTTAAGAACTGATAATTGCCTTAATTCTAACAATCAAGGGGTGTTAGTTATCACCTTGAGTAAAAAGTATACAGAGTTGTCTTTTGTAAACAAAGTACTATTTCTCATTTTTTATAAATTTTTATTAGCAATCAACAACTTAAAATATATGTCTGTTAAACCAAAAATAAAGAAATGAAACAGAAAATATTTGGAGAACTTAATTTGTATTAGCCAGGACATTATTAAACACATCAGTGTAAACCAGTATATATATTTTTATAATTCATACAGGAAAATATCTCATGATCTCTTTAAAATCCATTTGTGTTGGTTTGACTATCCTTGGAGATGAAAGGAAGATAGAGGCTAGGTTGTCACTACTTTGAATGGAAGGACCCAAGTGCCCCTGGGATCTAGTAATAGCTTATTTTAAAATTCTAGAACTCGTCTACACCAAGATCACCAAACCAGTTTAAATACAATAAAAAAGAGTCTACAAGGAAAAAATAAAATAAAATAAAGTTAGATACTAGACTTGGGGGAAAAGATTCCTTAAGCAAAAGCAAAGCCAATAACAACCAGAACAGAAATACAGCAGAACGCTTTTAAATTTTTCTTATTTGCTACAGTGGATTAAATGGAGCTCCATTAACTAACCATGTCTAAAACTTTGAGAGTGAACTATTGTCTGGCATGATTGAGGAATTTTGTAATGCTCCAAATTTCACTAGAGTAGCACTCAACACTTCAGCACAATAGTATGTATAAATACAAAATTACAAACTAGGTAGTTCTTTTGTGTTTTAGAAATAAGAACCTAGACTCTGCAGCATGTTCTTTTTGTTTGGAATTGACTTTTTCCCCCCCAAAGTCAAAGAGTAACATTATGTTCAAACAATAATGACAATACTAACAAACAAAATGTGTTTATAAGCTCAGGAAAAAAGCTACTAATAATTATTTAAATATTTTATCACTGCTGCTACTGCTACTGCTAAGTTGCTTCAGTCATGTCCGACTCTGTGCAACCCCAGATACGGCAGCCCACCAGGCTCCCCCCGTCCCTGGGACTCTCCAGGCAAGAACACTGGAGTGGGCTGCCATTTCCTTCTCCAATGCATGAAAGTGAAAAGTGAAAGTGAAGTCTCTCAGTTAGGTTCGACTCTCAGCGACCCCATGGACTGCAGCCTACCAGGCTCCTCCATCCATGGGATTTTCCAGGCAAGAGTACTGGAGTGGGGTGCCACTAAAGGTGGCATAATTGGGCTTAGAGAGGTAAGCAAATTAGATAGACCAAATAGATACCTTTAGGAAAAATACCTTAAACAAAAAGCAAACAAAAAAGACTCCATTTTCCTACTTTAGTCATACATTAAATTGATTTTAAAACAATGACATTATTGTGTTTTTATCTTTGATTAATATTCCTTTAAGAAAAGCACAGGACAAAGGACAAGGAAAACTTTTTTTCCCTTTAATTAGGAAGAAAAGTGAAGTTGGTCAGTTGTGTCCGACTCTTTGCGACCCCATGGACTGTAGCCTACCAGACTTCTCAGTTCATGGGATTTTCCAGGCAAGAGTACTGGAGTGGGTTGCCGTTCCCTTCTCCAGGGAATCTTCCCAACCCAGGGATTGAACCCGCATCTCCTATATTATAGGCAGATGCTTTACCCTCTTAGCCACCAGGTAAGCCTAATTAGGAAGAAAGTATTGCCTAAGTCTCACAGTTTATTGCTAAGTGTGAGGATATTTAGTAGTAAGGACCAATCAAAGGGAAAAAAAAACCTACCTTGGCAAACTACAGTGCAACTGATTTAATACACACACACACACACACACATAATATACATATATAATAATTCTTTTTTATATTCCAATTACAGATAATGCAAATTTCATTAAATGTATTAGAATTCGGTTAACTTAAAACATTGTCCTGGTCTTATTATCTCAGAAAACTCAGGAATGCAATAGAGATAGAAAGAAATGATGACTTTTTCCTTCTTCTCTTATAGATTCTTTGGCTAGTCTGATAAATGATCTAAGACAGATTAATGAAAGAAAAACACATTTAATTTAATTCTGTACATATAAGAAGCTCAAGGACAGTCAGGTTTATTTGGCATCCTCCGCTAAGGAGAAGGGGGTGGGGCCTGGGGCTTCAAAGGCAAGTCCATTGGCAGCAAAATAAAAATGCTTTTCCTGCTCTCTTCAGGTTATCCCAATGTCACCTACCATGAGCAACAAAGTCTCCGGAGACACCACCTAGGAGGCCGTGCAGAAAGTCGTTCAGGGGTACCAGTGTGGGAAGTGGAAGCTTTTGGAGACAGTGGAGCTTCAGGTCAGTCTGAAGAACTATGACCTTCAGAAGGACAAATGCTTTTGGGACATGTAAGGAAAGTTATGACCAACCTAGATAGCATATTGAAAAGCAGAGACAGTACTTTGCCAGCAATGGTCCATTTAGTCAAGGCTATGGTTTTTCCAGTGGTCATGTATGGATGTGAGAGTTGGACTGTGAAGAAAGCTGAGTGTCAAAGAATTGATTCTTTTGAACTGTGGAGTTGGAGAAGACTCTTGAGAGTCCCTTGGACTGCAAGGAAATCCAACCAGTCCATCCTAAAGGAGATCAGTTCTGGGTGTTCATTGGAAGGACTGATGCTGAAACTGAAACTCCAGTACTTTGGCCACCTCATGCAAAGAGTTGACTCATTGGAAAAGACCCTGATGCTGGGAGGGGTTGGGGACAGAAGAAGAAGGAGACAACATAGGATGAGATGGCTGGATGGCATCACTGACTCGATGGACGTGAGTTTGGTGAACTCTGGGAGTTCGTGATGGACCGAGAGGCCTGGCGTGCTGCAATTCATGAGATCACAAAGATTCGGACACTACTGAGCAACTCAACTGGACTGAGCTGAAGATTAAGTCTGCTACATGCCTCAGGTCCTCTGCATGTGTTCTGGGGACCAGAACCACTATGACGAGGCCAAGGCTATGGATATTCCCCACATGGACATGGTTAGACACTGAAGAAACCCAACAAGAATAAGAAACTGGTCAAGAAGATGGCCAAGAAGTATGACAACTTTTTTGTTTCAGAGTCTGATCAAATAGATCCCACATATTCTCGGTAGAAACCTGAATAAGTCTGGCAAGTTTCCTTCCTTGCTGACCCACAATGAGAACGTGGTGGCCAAAGCTGATTAAATGAAGTCCACCATCAAGTTCTAGATAAAGAGTGCTGTGTCTGGCCGTAGCTTTTGGCCACACAAAGATGACAGATGATGTAGAAAATCCACTTAGCTTTCAAATTCTTGGTGCCACTGCTCAAGAAAACTTGGCAGAAGGTCTTTGTTTTGAACATTAAGAACACCATGGGGAAAGCCCAGTGCCTGTACTAAGGTACAAGCTTAATAAACCATACTGCCACCATTTATAAAACAACAACAAAAACAACAATAACATAATTTTCCTGCCATGAAGACATAATGGGACACAGAGAAAGCTTTGAAAAAAGATGTGTTCCTAAATTCTACCCAGACTATCAAAACCAGCTTATAATCATTGTAGTTATCTCTGGTGATTACTTTCTTCTTGGTATAAACCCTCCCTCTAAATTCTTATACACAGTTAAGTAAACTTCCAGACTCTTTAGTCTCTTAAAACTAATCAGCCTAAAATAATGCTCATAACACAGAGACATATTTGGGGTGGCAGATTTTGCTCCCCTACAAGATTCATATGGTCCTAAATTTGCATGTACCTTACAGTTCTTATTTTATTAAGATATTATAAAATTTCTGTCAAATTAAAAGTATCAAATAATGCAAACACTTTGAAAAAGAATCACTAATCATGTCTCAAAACTAAAATTAAAATTTTACTAGATAGATTTTCATGTTAATACTAATCTGGCAAAGAAATCTCTGTTACAGAAAAATATTACATAAAGCCACAGAGATAACAATAAATAAATACAGTTGCTATCTGTATGCAGGCCAGGAAGCAACAGTTAGAACAGGACATGGAACAACAGACTGGTTCCAAACAGGAAAAGGAGTACATCAAGGCTGTATATTGTCACCCTGGTTATTTAACTTCTATGCAGAGTACATCATGAGAAACGCTGGACTGGAAGAAACACAAGCTGGAATCAAGATTGCTGGGAGAAATATCAATAACCTCAGATATGCAGATGACACCACCCTTATGGCAGAAAGTGAAGAGGAACTAAAAAGCCTTTTGATGAAAGTAAAAGAGGAGAGTGAAAAAGTTGGCTTAAACCTCAACATTCAGAAAACAAAGATCATGGCATCCGGTCCCATCACTCCATGGGAAATAGATGGAGAAACAGTGGAAACAGTGTCAGACTTTATTTGGGGGGGGCTCCAAAATCACTGCAGATGGTGATTGCAGCCATGAAATTAAAAGACACATACTCCTTGGAAGAAAAGTTACGACCAACCTATATAGCATATTCAAAAGCAGAGACATTACTTTGCCGACTAAGGTCCGTCTAGTCAAGGCTATGGTTTTTCCTGTGGTCATGTATGGATGTGAGAGTTGGACTGTGAAGAAGGCTGAGCGCTGAAGAATTGATGCTTTTGAACCGTTGTGTTAGAGAAGACTCTTGAGAGTCCCTTGGACTGCAAGGAGATCCAACCAGTCCATTCTGAAGGAGATCAACCCTGGGATTTCTTTGGAAGGAATGATGCTAAAGCTGAAACTCCAGTACTTTGGTCACCTCATGCGAAGAGTTTACTCATTGGAAAAAACTTTGATGCTGGGAGGGATTTGGGGCAGGAGAAGAAGGGGACGACAGAGGATGAGATGGCTGGATGGCATCACAGACTCAATGGATGTGAGTCTGAGTGAACTCCGGGAGTTGGTGATGGATAGGGAGGCCTGGGGTGCTGCGATTCATGGGGTCGCAAAGAGTCGGACACGACTGAGCGACTGAATTGAACTGAACTGAACTGAACTGAACTGCTGCCTAGGAGAGACATTCAGCACCTCTGCATTGGTAAAGCTCTCCCACATACTATGAGGACTTCCCTGGTGGTCCAGTGGTTAAGAATCAATGCAATGCAGGGGATAAGGGTGTGTTTCCCTGGTAAGTGAACTAAGATCCCACATGCCATAGACCTAAGCCTGCATGTCACAACTAGAATCTATGTGAGCCACAATGAAAGAAAGTGCGTAAAGCAAAGAAGATCCCTCATGCAGTCAAGAATAAATAAATAAATAGCCATTAAAAAGAAGACACACTGTTTAAGAGCAGTATTTATTCTGATTGGCCTGTGCTTTTTCTGAAATAGTTGTTAGCTATTTTGAATATCTTTGCTGATTTTGGCAAACTGTTACCATGGATTGAATTTCAATGTGTAGGCTGCCATATCCTGCTAGTTCAAGAAGTTAGGCACTGGGTCTGTGAGTGGCTCTATACTGTGGTCAACTAGGGGGATAATCCTCTTGACCACATAAGGAGAGTTTATACTTGAATTAAGACGGCAATGTTCATGAAGCCATTCCATGTTCCATGTGGTAGAAAGCCATTGAGCTATCTCAGGTCCAAAAGAAGGCATAAGTTAAATCATTGTGTTTTGAAGGTTAGAAAGGAAAAGCAGAGTTCTTTCTCCTCCACATAAAGTTCCAGCATCTGCAGAGCTCATCCAAGTTTTCTTCAAGTAGCTTATACATCTCCCTAAATTTAGCTATGAAATTACCTATCCCTATATCAGTCATGTCTGACTCTTTGTGACCTCATGGACTGTAGCCTTCCAGGCTCCTCTGTCCATGGGATTTTCCAGGCAATAGTACTAGAGTGGATTGCCGTTTCCTTCTCCATATAAAAACTGACAACTAGCACACCCTGGTGTCCCCTGCCCTCCCAGATGACCCAACTCTTGTCTGTGGAGTGTGTGTCTCCTTGAATTAACCTTCTTTTGTTTTACTGTGGCCTGCTCTTGAATCTTTTCCTGTGTGAAGCCGAGAATCTATACTCAGCGGCTCTTCCAGGGACTTACCTAAGACCTGGAATGTGACCATTCCTTCAGAGAGCACTTTTTTTCCCTGTAACACAAGCCCCAAGACTTCTCATCTTATTTTGAAATAAGGACACTGAACATGTAGTTGGTTTAGGAATAAGGTTGTATGATATGATGATATAAGTGATCTGATACTTAATCTGGTATGATAAGTGTTTGAGGGGATGAGGATATGAAGACTGAGAAACCCTGGGAGAATGTTTAAAGGCAGAGATTGGAGTTATGCACCTGCAGCAAGGAACACCAATGATTCTGGCAAAATAACAGAGGCCAGAAAAGTCTCTACAGATTTCAGAGAGAGCATGGCCCTGATGATACCAGAATTTCAGGCTTCTAGGCTTCAAAACTCACAGAACACTTTTACATTGCTTGAGCTTCTTAGTTTGTGGAATTTCATCATGGCAGCACTAAGAAACTATTATTTCTATCTAAGGAAATGTTCACCTAGTTAAAACAAATATTAAACTATTTTATGCCAGTTACATTCCTAGGAACATTGCTTTTTGTATTGACTCTTTTTCCGCAATAATAAAAGCACAAGATTAGAATATAGAATCCATGTCTTCCTTTTTCTATGATGTTTGTCTTTAGTTCAGTCTTTAAAATGCCCAAATTCGTGTTCTTACACAAAAAGATTTCAGACGAAACCTCTACAGTACTCTTGAAAATATTTCAGGTCATGACATGCTTTATCAAGAAGCCAGGTCTCCTACACTACTTCTTAAACAAAAACAGAGTCATATCTGAAATGGTCTACTTATAAATTATTTGTGTTAACAAAGACAAATGCAGTCTATTCCTTTATTTTTCTATAAAATGGCCTGCTACCTAGTAGGTCTTTATTAAATATTTCTTGACTATGTGATTATATTAATATATGAATGGATGTAAAACAAAAAATAACTGTGGTAAGTAGCAATGAAATTGTACTTAAGATTTGCTTTATAAACTACATAAGGAAAAATTCAGACAGAGGTATTATCTATTTTTAAGGTAATAGCATATTGCTTGGGATATAGAAAGGAGCTATTATTATTATTTTTTCTTTTTGTCTCTTATTTTGCCATTGTAGTTATGTAAACAAATATACTTGGAGAAGGAAACAGAGATCATCTTCAAATGTTCTAGTACTTTTCTATTAAGAATGAGTGCAGATTCGGAAATGCCAAGCATTAAAGCACTAATAGAATCATCCATAGTTAGGAAATAGGAAATTTCCCTCTAGATTTGACTCACGATTATGGTCATAAAATAGTTTGACCCAGAAGCACTTAAGAAGTGGCACACAGTGAAAGGATTATGTTAATTTGGATTATATATGGATGCAACTCTGGGAAAGCTATGTATAGTGAAGGTTCTGTTGCTGAATTATAAGTTGTTGGGTGCCTAGGCTCCACAGACATTGAAAGATTTTCTATTTAAAGGTAGGCAGCTAAAATGATTTCATGCAAGTTTTGAGGAAACTATAAATGTTAGAACATATTTTTCTCTATTATATTAGAACATGTATCCCAAATTTCAAGAAATCAGCTTCTGTTGTTTTATGAATAGTACCAGAGATCATCTCTCTGGCATCCAAATAAATTGATGAGATTTATCCTTTTTAATTCAGTCAAAATATATTTACATGTGGTAGAGGAGGAAACAACATAAAGGGTTTTAAAGAATATTTATATATCCTTACATGCCTCTCAAACTATAATTCTGTTCCTCTTTATTTTTAAACTTTGAGTCATTTCTCACAGTTTCTGATAAACCAAATTTCTTCCTTCTTACTTTTGAGTGTAGGTATATATTTTATATACCATCAAGACATGGGAATTCTTTGTAATTCTTAAATAGGTGGGGATACCCTACCACCTGACCTGCTTCCTGAGAAATCTGTATGCAGGTCAAGAATCAACACTTAGAACTGGACATGGAACAACAGACTGGTTCCAAATAGGAAAAGGAATACATCAAGGCTGTATATTGTCACCCTGCTTATTTAACTTGTATGCAGAGTACATCATGCAAAATGCAAGGCTGGATGAAGCACAAGCTGGAATCAAGATTGCAGGGAGAAATATCAATAACCTCAGATATGCAGATGACACCACCCTTATGGCAGAAAATGAAGAGGAACTAAAAAGCCTCTTTGTGAAAGTGAAAGAAGAAAGTGAAAAAGTTGGCTTAAAGCTCAACATTCAGAAAACTAAGATCATGGCATCTGGTCCCATCACTTCATGGCAAATAGATGGGGAAATAATGGAAACAGTGAGAGATTTTATTTTCTTGGGCTCCAAAATCACTGCAGATGGTGACTGCAGCCATGAAATTAAAAGATGTTGGCTCCTTGGAAGAAAAGCTATGACCAACCTATACAGCATATTAAAAAACAGAGATGAGAGTTTGTGGACAAAGGTTCGTCTAGTCAAAGCTATGGTAGTAGCTCTGACTACTACTACTACCACTATTTTTCCAATAGTCACGTATGGATGTGAGAGTTGGACCATAAAGATTACTGAGCACTGAAGAGCTGATGTTTTTGAACTGTGGTATTGGAGAAGACTCTTGAGAGTCCCTTGGACTGCAAGGAGATCAAAGCAGTCAATCCTAAAGGAAATCATTCTTGAATATTCATTGAAAGGACTGATGTTGAGGCTGAAACACCAAAACTTTGGCCACCTGATGCAAAGAACTGATTCATTGGAAAAGACCCTGATGCTGGGAAAGATTGAAGGTGAGAGGAAAAGGGGATGACAGAGGATGAGATGGTTGAATGGCATCACCGACTCGATGGACATGAATTTGAGTAGGCTCTGGGAAATGGTGATGAACAGAGAAACCTGGCGTGCTGTAGTCCAAGGGGTCACAAAGAGTCGGACATGGCTGAGCAACTGAACTGAATTGAACTGAACTGAACTATTTTGCGTGTGTATTATTTATTAATATCATTTCCTAGATGTATTGAATTTGATGCACAAAGAAGAGAGAATTGATACTCAGTTGTCATTTTGAAAATAATAATGCCTAAAAGGTTTATTTCTAGGATTTGGTGAATATCATAAACTATGACTGCTTGGACTTGGGTCAGTATGTGTTAAAACCAGTTTTAATACAATTTTATTCTGATCCTATCATTTCAGAGGCATCTTCTCACCAGTTCCATCTCTTGGTATTTTAATACACACTCAAGTTGACTAACCAGAGGTACGTCTTAAAGTACAAAGTGTTGTTTGAATTTCATACAGCACTAACAACAATGGAGAAGTCACAATTAAAAAGAATTTATTCTTTACACAGCTAGCTGATTTCATTATTGACATCTATGCTTTTCAAGGGGTCTTGACTTATTGTGTTCAGTTTAAATCTAATATATTTTGTATTTTCAAGCCAATAAGACAAAAGAATTTCTGTAGCTAATGAAATAAGATCTATTGATCTCACAGACATGCGATAGAGAGGATGTATACCTGACCACATTTTAAGAAGGTGGTTTGATTTTCATATTGGGATACATTTGGGGACCAACTTTGAACAATAACTTGTCCCTTGAGGTTCCTGGAATCTTGTATTTTTACTAGTGAAAGGTCCTGACAAACTGAAATGCAGAGAAACTTCTCCCATTTAAACACTACACATTTACAATTTTCTCTCTATGTCTCAGACTAGTCAAGTTGTCAGACACAAATGAAAACAGACTTCCCTTTATGTAATGCTTTCTATGGTCCTATAAATAGTAAGTCTCCCTGCTTGCCAGTACATGGGAAGCCAACTATTGTTTTCTTTTAGAATCACTGTATGAAAGTTAATATTAACTGGACTATGTTGTAGTTCCTTTTAAAGATGTCTAACAAGGAGCTACCAAAATCTTTGTAGGGAAATTGACCCAGACAATTTAGATGCATTATTCATAAATCAGAAACAAAACTGCTTCAAAAGATTTCCAAATATGAATTGATAAAGCCTTGTTCCAGCATCATGATGTAGTTGGGTGGTTAGTAAGTGTTATGATCATACAGTTTATTATCCAAACCTACGTGTTTTGGAGTGAATGAGGGGAGTTATTAATTGTTCAAGAAAACAACCATAATGGAAAAGTCTTGGGCAAGCTTTAGCATATGCTTACCAGTTTGCAACTTCATGAAATCTGTCAATATCAAGTAGTATCTGATGGGGTTTGTGTTTCAACAGACAAATCCATAAGGTATATGTTAATTAGTGTATGTTTAATTAGCAGATACATATACAGTAATATAAAGATATTTTCTTATTCTAAAACTACTTGATTAATAAGAAAACCCCAGACTTGACACTTCTTAACTCTATGGCCCAACTCATTTAAATAATTGATCTATATGGAAACACACATTAATATTGCTTAATAAATACTTTGTTGTGTGCTTAGTTGCTCAGTCATGCCCTACTCTTTGGGCCCCATGGACAGAGTCGGACACATTATGCACAAATTCTCATGCTTATGAATCGAAATTGTAGATGAATCTTTTACTTCTACCACCACTGCCAAAAGATTTTTCTTTTTTTTTTTTAAGACATCCCCATCCAATAAGTTAAACTTCTCTGGCACTTTATGTAGGTTGCTGCTGCTGCTGCTGCTGCTGAGTCACTTCAGTCGTGTCCAACTCTGTGCGACCTCATAGATGGCAGCCCACCAGGCTCCACTGCCCCTGGGATTCTCCAGGTAAGAACACTGGAGTGGGATGCCATATCCTTCTCCAATGCATGAAAGTGAAATGTGAAAGTGAAGTCGCTCAGTCGTGTCCGACTCTTCGCGACCCCATGGACGGCAGCCCACCAGGCTCCTCCGTCCATGGGATTTGCCAGGCAAGAGTATTGGAGTGGGGTGCCATTGCCTTCTCCGTTATGTAGGTTAGTTATCACAAATTATGGATCCAGGAACCTCAATCTTAAGTACAATTGAGATTTAAAATTGCTTTTTTTTCTAAAATAATTTTAATTTAATAGGCTGGCTGCCTGAAAAAGAACCCATGTGAATATATCTTTACTTCCTTTTCTACTGCAAAAATTATTGTTCTGTTCTGAGCACATTTTAATAAGATGATAGGTCAATCTAATAGTTTCTGGTCTTATTTGTGAATTTTATATGACAAATATATTTATGATATTTCATAACTCAGTGTATTTTCCCAGTTGTCCCAGTTAACCTGTAATCCTGTAACAAAAATGATTGATTTGAAATCAATTACTATCAATGCGATTAATCAGCATCCCAAAGTAAAATTTATTTACAAATTAAATGGGTATTTTGATGTACAAATTTGTATTATAGTTACTTAATCCAATGTTAATTTTTTAAAATCTTCATTATTTTAACAAGAATCTTAGCTTATATGTAATACTTTTATAAGCTTAGGTATTTTGAAATTTAATTATGTATTTTCCCTCTTTACAACCTATATATGATCTAATCTAGTTTGTTTAGAAAAATCTATAATCATTTTATAAATGCCAATGGTTTTAGTTTATCCTTTGCATAGGTATGTTAATTAAAGATATGCTTGTTTTTTTCTTTTTGTTTTCTTTTCATCAATGTGAAAAATGCACTCTGATACAAGGTACAAAATTAGAATAAGACAGATTACAGGCTGAAATGGATTGTAAATCAACTTCTGTACTGTGAATATTTTATAGCAGGCATTTGCAAAGTAAAAAATCTGACATTTATACAGCAATGCATGCATAATTTCCCTCTTACATGTTATTTCCCTGAGATGAAAGTAATTTTAAAATGCAAGGTCAAAGAAATGATTACCCCTAACAAATAGTAATAGAAGTTGAGGACAAGTATCAGGAAGCAGTTTGGCATTTTTCTGTTCTGTAGAGCATTTAATATCTAATGTACGCCTTCAGATAAGACTAAGAAAGTTGAAGTAGGAAATCTTTGCTGGAGATAACTTCAAAGTAGATAAATCATTCCCTTAATTTAATAGCTGTTTTGTTTCTGACCCAAACACAGTTGGAACTGTACTTGTGGGACTCCATTATCTCCTATATCTGATAAATGGTATGACCAGGACAACCTCAGTCTCCGCAGGAGAGACACTGAACAAATTGTCAGCATGATTTACATACAAGTTGTCAACAGCATCTGGGTTTCTCCGTGAAAGAATGATGGGTAACAGATGTTCTGGGAAATGCTACCATCTGCCCTTTCTCAAAATACATCCCCTGTGAAACAATACATTTGAATGGATGCCACAGCGATACCTTTCTTTTGAAAAACTTGAACATCCTCAATATTTCAATGTTACTTGTGGCCATCACAAAAGCAAACGGGCTTAAGAGTGTAAATGCAATCAGGCTAGGTAAGCTGACAGGTCCTTAAAAGGTCTTTAAATTTAGTCACATAGTTTGGAAAGAGAATGCTTGATGACTCTCTAGGGGGTATACTGGAAAAATTGTGTCAGGAGGTCAGGAACTCCACTTGTGCTTATCTACTGAATGATGTTACACTAGTGTATTATTTCGTAAGTGATTTGTTGAAACTCTGCAGTGCTTTCATAATATTTTAAAACTATTTGCTGCATGCACTTGTGTATAGATATAAACTTAGCAATGTATCAATGTGTGGAAGGTTAAGTGTGCAACAGTTGATCAGTACTAACAATAGTAGTGGGTCAAGGCTCTCAACAGGGAAAATTACCCACTTTCTTAATCCATTTCTCCTCAATATGAATTATTTTTTTAAATAAAATGTTTCTTCTATAGAAAGGGTGACAAGATAGGTATTTGCTGGACTTGGAACACAATGTGCAATGAAAAATTCCATTGAATTTAACTGTATTTTAAGAACCTACCAGTTTTATATACCAAATTATTAAGAACATTATTTGTAAACATACAATTAGTGCAAGAAAATATTCACAATTTTTTTTTCTCTGTGGATTTATCTTATTTCAAATCCTAATGTATAGACTCCTTATGCCTGTGATGATAATACATGTTTTAAAAATAGGATAATAAATGTTCCTCCTAACAGTCACTTAATAATATATATGAAAATGATATAGACTTTGCTTAATTTACTATGATTTTTATTATAATGATCCTGAGAAATTTTAAGAACTAAATGCCTTTCAATATTAAATATTATCTTATTTATGCTCTACATTTTATCACACTTAAATGTATCAAGATTCTCCTACAAATTTCTGCTTACTTGCTCAGTCATGCCCAGCTCTTTGTTTTGCATGGACTGCAGCCCACCAGACTCCTCTGTCCATGGAATTCTCCAGGCAAGACTACTGGAGTGGTTTGCCATTCCCTTCTCCAGTGGATCTTCCGGACCCATGGATTGAACCTGTCTGTTTTGCAGGCAGATTCTTTACTATTTGTTCTACGTAATGCTTACAGATTTGTTAGAGATGACAGTATTATGGTGGTGGTGGTTTAGTCACTAAGTCTGACTCTTGCAACCCCATGTACTGTAGCCCACCAGGCCACCAGGCTCCTCTGTCCATAGAATTCTCCAGGCAAGAATACTGGAGTGGGTTGCCATTTCCTTCTCCAGTATTTTGGAAACCAGATTCACAAAAGTAGCTTAATCTTAATAATAATTCTGAGCAAAAAGAAATATATATTTCTTTGGAATTGAATATATCATTGTGAGAAGATTAGATTAGCCTGAGAGTGGAATCATCTACCCTCAGATGTACACAGGACCCTCATGGTTGGTCAGAATCTTGATATTAAAATAATTAAATTGTTGGACTTCCCTGGCAGTCCAGTGGTTAAGACTTGTGCTGCCAAGGTAGGGAGGGCAGGTTCTATCCCTGGTAGGGAACTAAGACCCCACATGTTATGTGGCACAGTCAAAAATTTTTTTTTAAATAATTAAGATCACACACATGCACACATCCAAACAGGAAAGTAATAGCCAGCTAGTATGTAGGAACATACATAGGAACCCCTAAAAACTGGCCCAAGCCAATTCTCTTTCATGTTAGAATCCTAGGAAGAACTTATGTTCTTCACTTTTATTTTTTAATTTCATTTTCTCTTCTTAGCTTTTCACCATCATCTTTGATAAAATCTACAAAGGAATTGCCAAAGATAGTTAGACAAATCTGATACAGATATCCACTGTGGATAGTTTGAAAATTTAATTTACATGAGCTAATATGTCAAATTAATTTCATAATTTGTTTTTGTTTATTTATTTATTTTTATCAACAACAGAGATAGGAACTTCACAGTCATTCATTTATCTATGATAAATTTGGCTAATTTTTCTATTTTCACCCAGCCATAAGTTGCAGACATAAGTGAGTCCTCAATATGTACAATTATAGTTTACAGCAGAGGGCAAGGATGAGTGTTATTTTATTAGAGATAACATGCAGTGTATAAGAAATTGATTTTAATGATGGCCAACATTTTCCACTCTTATCCCTGATATCCATGGTTTTTTTTTTTGCTATGTGACTTTGCAATCTCTCTCACTAAAAAACTTGAATCTCTTTCCTCAGTACCAAATTTTGAGCTCAGACAGGTAACTCACTTAGGTCAATGCGATGTTAAAATATGTGATACATAAGGAGGCTTGAAAAATGCTCATGTGTGTTAATTTTCTCTCTTGTTTCTCTTTGAATGACATGAGAATTTACCTACTGGAGGATGACAGACCACACGGTCTTCCCAAAAGAGGCGATTTCAGGTCATCTGAAGGCCAGAAGAATCTACAAGCATGTGAGAAAACTCTACCTGAATTGAAAGATGAAATATACATGAACTTGCCCAATTAAAATCAGTGGAACCCCTGCAGATGTGTGAGTTAAATAAATGTTTAATGATACATGTCACTGAGATTTTGTGGTTGATTTCTACATAGCATAATTGTGGTAGTAGATAACTAATGCACAAATGCACAACGAAGAATTGATGCTTTTGAACTGTGGTGTTGGAGAAGACTCTTGAGAGTCCTTTGGACTGCAAGGAGATCCAACCAGTCCATTCTGAAGGAGACCAACTCTGGAATTTCTTTGGACGGAATGATGCTAAAGCTGAAACTCCAGTACTTTGGCCACCTCATGCGAAGAGTTGACTCATTGGAAAAGACTCTGATGCTGGGAGGGATTGGGGGCAGGAGAAGAAGGGGACGACAGAGGATGAGATGGCTGGATGGCATCACGGACTCGATGGACGTGAGTCTGAGTGAACTCCGGGAGTTGGTGATGGACAGGGAGGCCTGGCATGCTGCGATTCATGGGGTTGCAGAGTCGGACACGACTGAGCGTCTGAACTGAACTGAACTGAACTGATCCTTTGTTTTTATTGTTGTTGTTGTATTTTTTTTTTTTTTGACCAGCATAATATTTAAAAAATGTGATTTGAATGGATGTACTTAGAAAATACATCTTCCAATTAACTGGAATCAATTAGATCCTACTGTTGTACGTCCAAATCACAGATTTTTGTTACTTGCTTGAATTTTGTAAACTTTTACAGCTCTTTATCTTTAGGATATTATAAAATATTCATTCTTTGTCAATTGTAAAGTACTTGACACAGACTTTTGTTTTACAAATCTAGTTGTCTATGAGCTTAAATGTCTCTGGCTTTTCTGCCAAATAAAAGTATTTCACGAAGTCACTCAAATACAGTTCATGTTGTTAACTTGTCTTGCAGGGTTTGTTAATTGTCAGGACCAGTGTGATATAGAAAACACAAATAATGCACTTCCTAGGATTTTAAATAGTAAAATAATAAATTAGAAGAAAAGAAAATCAGCAAAATCTGTCTCTGGTTGCAAGAACGCTGAACAACTTTATAGTTAAATTTTGCTTTCAGTAATAAAAAATCTAGTTCTGAATTTAGTTAGATGTTCCAAATATAATCAAAAAGTTCAGGTAGTTTTGTTGATGTGTATTTAGTTAGTTAAAATTATTTCATTTCATTAATATTTTGTTCATGTGTCTCTTCTAAAATGTTATATTAGGTGATAGCATATCAAGCTAATAGTCATAAACATATTGTATAGATAAATGTCTGATAATTTATATGATGCAAAATCCATCACAAATAGCTCCTTTCCAAAGCATTTTATTTTCCCGAACTGCTCTAAACTACATTGTTTTTTTTTTCCCCCATTGCATTCCTCTATTCTTCCTTCTTTCATTTGATATGTATAGTTCTATACTGAGTATATTTCAATTCTAAAAGATGATGCTGTGAAAATGCTGCACTGAACATGGCATCAAATTTGGAAAACTCAGCAGTGGCCACAGGACTGGTAAAGTCAGTTTTCATTCCAATCTCAAAGGAAATGCCAAAGAAAGCTCAAACTACCACACAAGTACACTCATCTCACATGCTAGAAAAGTAATGCTCAAAATCCTCCAAGCTAGACTTCAACAATATGTGAATCATGAACTTCCAGATGTTCAAGCTGGTTTTAAAAAGGGCAGAGGAACCAGAGATCAAAATGCAAACATCTGCTGGATCATCAAAAAAGCAAGAGAGTTCCAGAAAGACATCTATTTCTGCTTTATTGACTATGCCAAAGCCTTTGACTGTGTGGATCACAATAAACTGTGGAAAATTCTGAAAGAGATGGGAATACCAGACTACTTAAACTGCCTCTTGAGAAATCTGTATGTAGGTCAGGAAGCAACATTTAGAACATTTAGACATGGAACGATAGACTGGTTCCAACTACGAAAAGGAGTACATCAAGGCTGTATATTGTCACCCTGCTTGTTTAACTTATATGCAGAGTACATCATGAGAAACGCTGGGCTGGAGGAAGCACAGACTGGAATGAAGATTGCTGGGAGAAATATCAATAACCTCAGATATGCAGATGACACCACTCTTATGGCAGAAAGTGAAGAACTAAAGAGCCTCTTGATGAAAGTGAAAGAAGAAAGTGAAAGAGTTGGCTTAAAGCTCAACTTTCAGAAAACTAAGATCATGGCATCTGGTCCCATCACATCATGGCAAATAGATGGGGAAACAGTGGAAACAATGCCAGACTTTATTTTCTTGGGCTCCAAAATCACTGCAGATGGTGACTGCAGCTATGAAATTAAAAGACACTTACTCCTTGGAAGGAAAGTTATGATCAACCTAGACAGCATATTAAAAAGCAGAGACATTGCTTTGCCAACAAAAGCCCAGCTAGTTAAGGCTATGGTTTTTCCAGTGGTCATGTATAGATGTGAGAGTTGGACTATAAAAAAACTAAGTGCCGAAGAATTGATGCTTTTGAACTGTGGTATTGGAGAAGACTCTTGAGAATCCCTTGGACTGCAAGGAGATCCAACCAGTCCATCCTAAAGGAAACCAGTCCTGAGAATTCTTTGGAAGGACTGATGTTGAAGTTGAAACTCCAATACTTTGGCCACATGATGTGAAGAGTTGACTCATCTGAAAAGACCCTGATGCTGGGAAAGATTGAGGGCAGGAGAAGGGGACTACAGAGGATGAGATGGTTGGATGGCATCACCGACTCTATGGACATGAATCGAGTATACTCTGTGAGTTGGTGATGGACAGGGATGCCTGGCGTGCTACATTCCATGGGGTCGCAAAGAGTCGGACACAACTAAGTGACTGAACTGAACTGAACTGAATACTGAGTACCTGCAATGTGCTTGACCTTTATAATATCAAGCTGTACATATCTTCTTCCTACAAGAAGGCTTTAGTCTGTATAGGAGGTAGACTTCTAAACAAATTAACTCCTATCAATCTTATCTAAATCAGATATCTTGCATTTCTATTATTTTCAAGATAATGGAGGTTTGTCCATTATGCACTTGATTATCAACTCATCAAGGCTAGTCCCTTTTTTATCCACAGATAAAATTGCTGTTCAGTGAATTCCAAAGCCCTAGAACTGTGCATGACATGCCCTGGCTCCATTTTTGGATGCCTCTCTGGAGCCCAGTTCACATCATCTGGCCTCTTTGATATCCCCTGAAGTTGTGGTCCATAGGCCCTGAATCTCTGCTGTCTGCCCTGAGGTCTTCTCTGAAACTTGAGGAACTCACTTAGTCTAGAAAAACACACTCTGGATTGTGGAAGAATTAGTGTCTGTGGGGACAATGCTCAAACAACTGGGGAAGGGAGCTAGTGAATAAATATTATAATTTATTGTAGTAAACAAATATTGCAATTCTCTTGTACAGTTCTTGGAGCCATTCTCTTTATGCTTCTCAGAAAGTCACAGAGGACTTAAATTTGTAAGCAGTCTTTTCCTCCCTGCCTGCCTTTGCTCTCTGTTGTGTTGCCCCAGTTTGCTGGGTTCACTTCCACCTGCCTGCACCCAAATTTCTCTCTGGTCTCAGAGGAAATCAACTAAGTCACCCCTTTATAAAATACTCATTTATATTTTCATATATTTTATACTCCATAAATATTCATTGATAGATAAATGGCTTCTCATTGTTTAGCAAAATCCTTCACAAAGTATCTAAATGAATGTCTTCAAACAATAGTGACACTGTCACTTTCAAAACCCAAGGTTCCATTAAGTTCATGATTTGCTGATTATTAGATTATAAAATTAATATGGAGTATGCAATGCATAGACACAATTGTCTTTGATTATTAAGGAACTATTGAGTTGGCCAAAATTTCTATCAATGTTGTAGTTCAGTCACTCAGTCATGTCAGATTCTGCGAGTCCCAGGGACTCAGCACTGCAGGCCTCCCTGTCTTTCACTGTCTCCCAGAGTTTGCCAAAACTCATGTCCATTGAGTCATAATGCTATCTAACCATCTCATTCTCTGGTGTCCCCTTCTCCTCCTGACTTCAATCTTTCCCATCGTCAGGGTCTTTTCCAAAGAGTCGACACTTTGCATCAGGTGGCCAAAATATTGGAGCTTCAGCATCAGTTCTTCCAATGAATAAACAGGAATGATTTACTTTAGGATTGACTGCTTTGATCTCCTTGCAGTCCAAGGGACTCTCAAGAGTCTTCTCCAACATCACAGCTTGAAACCATCAATTCTTTGGTGCTCAGCCTTCTTTATGGTCCAACTCTCACATCTATATGAGACTACTGGAAAAGCCACCGCTTTGGCTATACAGAACTTTGCTGGCAAAGTAATGTCTATGCTTTTTAATATGCTGTCTAGGTTGGTCATAGCTTTTCTTCCAAGGAGAAAGTGTCTTTTTAATTTCATAGCTGTAGTCATTGTCAGCAGTGATTTTGGAGCCCAAGAAAATAAAGTCTGTCACTGTTTCCATTGTTTCCCCATCCATTTGCCATGAAGTGATGGGACCAGATGCCATGATCTTGCCAAATGTTCTTGAATGTGGAGTTTTATGCCAATTTTTTCACTCTCCTCTTTCACTTTCATCAAGAGGCTCTTTAGTTCCTCTTCAACTTTTGCCATAAGTGTGGTTCCATCTACATATCTGAGGTTATTGATATTTCTGCCTGCAACCTTGATTCCAGCTTGTGCTTAATCAATCCTGGCACTTCACATGATGTACTCTGCATGTAAGTTAAATAAGCACGGTGACAATATACAGCCTTGACATACTCTTTTTCCTATTTGGAATCAGTCCATTGTTTCACATCCAGTTCTAACTGTTGCTTCTTGACCTGCATACAGATTTTTCAGGAGGCAGGTAAGGTGGTCTGATATTCCCATCTCTTGAAGAATTTTTCACAGTTTGTGGTGATCCCACAGTCAAAGGCTTTAGCGTACTCAATGAATCTGAAGTAGTTGTTTTCTGGAATTCTTTATTTTTTCTGTAAGCCAGCAGATATTGACAATTTGATTTCTGGTTTCCTCTGCCTATTCTAAACCCAACTTGTACATCTGGAAGTTCTCAGTTCATGTACTGTTGAAGCCTATCTTGAAGGATTTTGAGAATTACCTTGCTAGCATGTGAAATGAGTGCAATTGTGCGGTAGTTTGAACATTCTTTGGCATTGTCCTTCTTTGAGATTGAAATGAAAACTGACCTTTTCCAGTCCTGTGGCCACTGCTGAGTTTTCGAAATTTCCTGGCATATTGAGTGCAGCATTTTCACAGTGTCATCTTTTAGGATTTAAATAGCTCAGCTGGAATTTCATCACCTCCACTATCTTTGTTTGTAGTGATATTTCTTAAGGTCCACTTGACTTTGCACCCCAAGATGTCTGGCTCTAGGTAAATGATCACACCATCATGGTTATCCGGATTATGAAGATCTTTTTTGTATAGTTCTTCTGTGTATTCTTGTCACTGCTTCTTAATATCTTCTGCTTCTGTTAGGTCCATACCATTTCTATCATTTATTGTGCCCATTCTTACATGAAATATTCTGTTGGTATCCCATTGTATAAGATGTCAATAGCTTACCAAAAACCCTGAACAAATTTTTTGGCTGTTTCAATAATATGAGTTCCTTTTGTGTGTATGTGCTCAGTCGTATCTGACTCTTTATGCCCTCAAGGACATGGCCCGCCAGGCTCTTCTATCCATGGAATTTTCCAGGCAAGAATACTGGAGTGATTTGCCATTTCCTCCTCCAGGAGATCTTCCCAACTGAGGGACTGAAACTGGGTCTCCTGCATCTCCTGAATTGGCAGGTGGATTCTTTACCACTCTGTTACCTAGGAAGCCCCATGAATACATATTACCTTTGTATGATTCTAAAAGTTTAACACTTATTTGTATTTTTCAAGATGCAATATTACACCATTCATGGCTTAAACACTTTGCATTTCCTGTGTGAAACAGTATGTTTATGTTATGGATATAAATCTGGTTTTGAAAAAATAATTAAAAAATTAAGATGGGCATTTTATTTGGAGGGATACATATATTAAGAGAAGGTTTCTGGAGAATTAAACAAATAACACTTAATATTTAATACACAATAAAATTTAATATTATAACAAAATGGAATTTTCTAGTGGTGTTCCCTGGTTTATAATATTAAAGTAATATTTCATTGGAACAAGTATGGGAAGTTTTATATGATATGAAATTGATCATAAAAATTTATAGATCAATTGTAAGATAAACCACATAGCAAATAAAATTCTTAAAGGATAAAAATATCCAAAGTTTCATTTCTGAAGCAGAAAAGTAACACAAGTGTGGCAGACAATTTTCTTTACTCTTGACATTTATTTACTTATATAATAAAATTTAATTGTCTGTGCCTCTTAAAAATGGCTTATTTGCTGTTATTTAGAGAAAGTACATTTATTTCACCAATTACATTTTAAGGTTTGAAAATAGATCTGCTTTTACATTTTATAAGTGTCAAGGAAATGATGTTAGATTTTCTTAGTATGCTGTGTTTTAAGCTGTTTCCCTAATTTAATAAAATCTAGAATTTTAGAAACAGATTAATAATATTATTTTGTTACATGTATATTTATATTGATATGGATGTATAAATAAATGCCTGAAATTTTAAGATTCTATTTTAAATAGAATTTTTTTTTTGTTTCCGTTTCTTGTTTCATTTGAAGTGTTGTGCATTTCACAGTCAGTATTTCATACAGTGTACATATGTGAAATTTTTTAATACTTTTTTATCTCTGAGAATTTAGCTGTTACCTTTTTTTTTGATAAGGGACTGTTCAGTAGCATTGTGTGGTTGTTTTGATATTATATAATATGGTACTTCTCTAAATGCTTTTTCAATAAGTTGCTCATCTTAAAGACATTTTACTTCAGTTCTAAAAATTGAATGATTGTGTCACCTCAAGATTTGTATGCTGAAACTGCATCACTAATGTGATGGCATTTGGAGGTGGAGACTCTGGGAGGTGCTTAGGTCATGAAGGTAGAGCCCTCATAAAACAGATTCATGTGCTTATAAACTGGACCCAGAGAACCCCTCCACCATCTGAAGACAAGGCAAAAGTACTGGTCTATGAACCAGGAGGTCAGATCTCACCATATCTTGAATTATCCAGTTTGTTGATCTTAGACTTCCCAGTCTCTAGAATGGTGAAAAATCAATTTCTGTTGTTTATAAGCCACCCATTCTCCTGGTATTCTGTTAGAGAATCTTGACCAAGACAAGCACCTATAGACTTAAATTTTCCTTTTACTTTCATATTATAATTATATTATATTCTTTTACTTCCATATTATGTATTTATATTTTCCATATTATATTACAAATACGTTAACCTGTTTAGCCAGTTTTCACAATTTATTATAATTACTGCTGCTAAGTCGCTTCAGTCGTGTCCGACTCTGTGTGACCCCATAAATGGCAGTCCACAGGTTCCCCTGTCCCTGGGATTCTCTAGGCAGGAACACTGGAGTGGGTTGCCGTTTCCTTCTCCAATGCATGCATGCATGCTAAATCACTTCACTTGTGTCCGACTCCGTGCAACCCCTTGGACAGCAGCCCACCAGGCTCCTCTGTCCATGGGATTTTCTAGGCAAGAATACTGGAGTGGGTTGCCATTTCCTTCTCCAGTTATAATTACTATAAACAATTAATTAATTAGTGCATTTTTGCACTTTTTAAAAAATTTGGTTCTTGAGAGAGTGTGTGTTGTTTTTTAGAATTAATTTATTTAAATTTTATTTATTATGGCTGTGCTGGGTTTTTATTGCTGTGCATAGGTTTTCCCTAGTTGCTGTCAGTGGGCGGCACAGGGCTTCTCATTGCAATGGCTTCTCTTATTGCAGACCAAGATAAGAGCTCTAGAGCTCAATAGTTGTGGCGCAGGTACTTTGTTGCTCCGCAGCTCGTGGGACCTTCCCTGACCAGAGATTGAACCCATGTAATTTGCCTTGGCAGGCAGATTTTTAATCACTGCTCCACCAGGGAATTTCTGCATTCCACTTTCTACTTTATAAGTGGACCAATGAGAATCTTTGCTAGCAGCATGGAGCTATGGCAGCTGAGGAGGCGGGGCGGGGTGGGGGCGGGGAAAAGCAATGGAAGAATGTGCACACTGTAGGGGAGAGCGGATAGAAACAGAAAAGAAATGTACAGAAAAAAAGAACTGGAGGAGAATGTAAACAGGGAAGAAAATGTCAGTGATCACATGCATAACTGACACTATCCCCTCTTGCTCTGATGATTTTCACTTCCTCTCTGGTTGAGCCTGATTAGGACATCAGAATCATCACTGCAGGACTCCAGATAGTCCTCTTAGTTACTCAAGATTAGATAAATCCTATTTATCACTCTAAGCTTAAAGGTTATTTTTTCCCCCACTTCTTAAAAAAAAAAAAAACAACAACAAAATCAGTCTTATTAAGCTGCTCTCTGTATGTCAAAACATCTAGAACATCTAGGGAATTGCTGATCAAATCACATTTTTACTTTTCTTAATAATCAGATATGACATCATGGGTATTCATTTCCAGTCTTGTGGTAATCTTCCTTTTCCTCTAATATCCCTGGATTCCACAGGGATATTTTCCAAATCATTTTCATCAGATGAAGAGGATTTGGTAGTTATTACAAGAGTTTACGAGTCAGCCTGACACAATAATATCACATTCTTAGGCAGGTGGTTTAGTTGCTAATTCATGTCCAACTCCTGTGACCCCATGGACTATAGCCTGCTAGGCTCCTCTGGCCATGGGATTCTCCAAGCAAGAATATTGGCGTGAGTTGTCATTTAACTTCTTTCCTATTGGTGAATATTCATGGAAAGTTAACCTTAAAATTACTTTCCTGTAGGTCTAAGAAAGTCCCTGGAGATCACTGTTTTTTGTTTGTTTAATTTGTTTGTCCAGTTACATCTCTAATACATTTTAATAATTTCTTATCAATTCCTTCTCCAAACTTTTGGGGTCCTGTATGTTTTAGAATGCAGTTTGTTTTTGGATTTTAACATATACATCAGCAGCACATACATCACAAATGTGCCAAGATCTAGGGCTAAAGTCTGTAGTCAAATTTCTCTATTGCCGAACATGAATAGTTACAGCTTGTGGGCTAAATAATGGCTATATGAGACCAGTTTTGCTGCCAAATGAACTTGCACAAAACCTTCCACAGCAGTAACAATGGAAACTGCAGACTTTGGTTTTCTAAGGTTTCAGGGTTTGGGAATTACTAATAGGATATTGAGAGATGTATTGTTAAAAAGGAGATTTAAACTTTTCCTATTATTAAAATTTATTAAACTGTTCTTATTATTTAAAGTGATATTTGATCATCCAAACTTAAGTAAATGTTTTCTGTAATGCAAATATATAGACAATTTAAATTCCTTTATGACTTTGACTTTGCGCATTAAAAAAAAATAGAATCTAGACAAAGTGTCAGGTTATTTTTCTCATCTACACTGAATAGAATGGATTGAAGTTTACTTTGCTTACTGTTTGGTTTTTTTGCCCTTTGTATAATGTCTCTGAAATAGATTTTTACCTAAATTCTGTGTAAAGTAATGCAACCCACCAAGACCATTTAAGTATCTTGTGGTATATTGAATGATATCTTGGGTTTTTAAGAAATGTATATTCAATGAATAAATGTATTGCCAAAAAGAAAGGTGATATTGAATTAAAGACCCAATATTTTGGCAAAGCATCATTACCCATAGGAGTCTCACTAATGCTTTGGCACAAAAATTGGGTAAACAACATGAGGTTTAGCAAATCTATTTAGCCCCAGGAGAGGACTTTAGCATAGAGAGAACAATGTGGAACATCAGCTTTTACTGTGTTTTCCAAATGGTCATGGCTATTTTATGGAGATGAGGACACAGGTCATATTGCATTTCCCAAGTAATATATTCACAAGTGTGCAGGCATTTCAATACTGGAGGCTTTAAATTCACCACAACTATCCTCCCCAAACTATCCACACCAAAACAGAGAAGTATGCACATGAAACAGTTTCTTATAAAGAAGTTTTCACATTTAAAAATGTATTTTGTGTATATATATATATATATATTTTTTTTTTTTTTTCCTATGAATTCATTCACTACTAAGATCATGGCATCTGGTCCCATCACTTCATGGGAAATAGATGGGGAAACAGTGGAAACAGTGTCAGACTTCATTTTCTTGGGCTCCAAAATCACTGCAGATGGTGACTGCAGCCATGAAAATTTTTAAAAAACTCTTACTCCTTGGAAGGAAAGTTATGACCAACCTAGATAGCATATTCAAAAGCAGAGACATTACTTTGCCGACTAAGGTCCGTCTAGTCAAGGCTATGGTTTTTCCAGTGGTCATGTATGGATGTGAGAGTTGGACTGTGAAGAAAGCTGAGCACTGAAGAATTGATACCTTTGAAATGTGGTGTTGGACAAGACTCTTGAGAGTCCCTTGGACTGCAAGGAGATCCAATCAGTCCATTCTAAAGAAGATCAGTCCTGGCTGTTCTTTGGAAGCAATGATGCTAAAGCTGAAACTTCAGTACTTTGGTCACCTCATGCAAAGACTTAACTCATTGGAAAAGTCTCTGATGCTGGGAGGGATTGGGGGCAGCAGGAGAAGGGGACGGCCGAGGATGAGATGGCTGGATGGCATCACTGACTCGATGGACGTGAGTTTGAGTGAACTCCTGGAGTTGGTGATGGACAGGGAGGCCTGGCGTGCTGCAATTCATGGGGTCACAAAGAGTCGGACACGACTGAGCGACTGAACTGAACTGAACTAAACTGAAATATATCTTTCCAATTAAGATCTATATTTTCTTTGCTGGTGGTAAGGTAGTACACTAATGTGCAGAATCTTGTTTTTGTTAGAACTGCATAAAATCACCCTTCTGGATGGAGGGAATTAGGACATTATTCTACACCAGAGCACATTAAATTTTCAGCCACCATTTGGTCCCTTGGTTGAAAATTGCTGTGGGAGCTGTTTAAAAGTGATTCCTCTAAGTAAAATCTCTGGCTGTCTGTCTCTCTCTGTCTCTGTGTGTGTGTCTCTCTCTTTATCTATCTATCTATCTATCTATCTATCTATCTATCTATCTGTCTATCTACCTATCTATATAAATGTATACTTGGGTGTAGTATACAGAACGAATAAATCAATAGATGTTCACTACTAACTTCAAGCTACTTTGAAATAAGATGATAATGCCATTACTACAATGTTTTGTTATGTTTCTCTTAATCTACTGTTGTTTTATTTTCATACTCTGTCACACCTTAATGTTGAAATAAGTGAAGACCTCCCAACTGAAATCAAACTGAGACCATTTATTAAGAACCCTCTACAGCAAAGAATTAGCCACAATCATTTGAGTTTGCCAGAGATTCAAAGGCAAGCAGGAGGTAGGGAAGCTTAATAAGGGAAAAAAAGGACAAGAGTTCTGCTATATTCTGAATGAAAGGTATTGTTGGAAGAAAGTTGGGGAAGGACTAATGAGAAGTATGGGCATCTTTGTGATAGGTTTGGGAAGCACATTTGATGTTCTATTGTTGGTCATAAGTTGAAAGTGGGGCAGAAACATAAAAAGGGAGGAGGGACGCTGGCAGTCATTGATCATATCCTGACAATTTTGGATGGGTTGTTTCTGAGGCTGTGGTTTGGTTTCCTGGGCTGGTTGCTAGGGAAATTGTGGGTTCAAGTTCTATTGTCATATGTGGTTTGGCCAAGCCCACTTGTATATTCAGCCTCTCATTAAGTATTTAAAACACAGTGGTGACTACCTATGGCAAAAATTCCTACAGGTTTATCAGGTTTTAGGAATACAGCTCCTCATCTCCATCCCAACCAGATTTGAGAATCACTGTCTTCATCTTTTGTCCTTTTTTTTTTTTAATAAATACTAGGAAATGATAAAATAAAAATATTTTTTAAACAATTGTTTGAGTTTAGAGAGCTTTTAATATTCTATTTTTTTTCCCCTCCAAGAACCCAAGAATGTTCAAAGAAGATCTCTTTGCCAAAGGTCAATGTTTTCTGAAAAAGGACAGCCTTATATCTTACGGATAGATACTAAGACTGCTTGACTAAGGGACCCTAAAAATCCCACTCATTTGCAAGTTTTTCTCCATTGCTTTGATGATTTGTAGTCCAAGAATCTGCTGAACAGACATATACATAGTTTGCCTAAAGCAACATAATTAGTAATTTTATAATTTAACTACCTCAGAATCTTTAACAATGCATCATTCTGTCTTTTACCATAGCCCAGGTAGATGAATGGGCTTTCCTGCGGGCTCAGACGGTAAAGAATCCATCTGCAATGCCCGGGACCTGGGTTCCATTCCTGGGTTGGGAAGATCCCCTAGAGGAAAGAATGGCAACCCACTCTAGTATTCTTGCCTGCAGAATCGCCACAAACAGGGGAGCCTGGCAGGCTACAGTCTATGGGGTCACAAAGAGCCAGACACGACTGAGCAACTAAGCACAGCATACACATAGATGAGCACAGCAAAGAGAATAGATACAGAAAACTTGAGAAGTATTCACACAACATAATTTTAGTTGAGGTTTATAAAAACTTAGTGTTATGCTCAGAAAAGCAATGATATTATTACTATTTATAACAGGTATTTGATTAACCAACTGTATCGAGATACATGGGAAATGAAATCGTGTACTGGGATTTACTGCTGTTTCTACACCATATGTAATATTTTGCATCACAACCGTTCAATAAATAAATGGTAAGGAGATGAATATTTGAAAGTTACTATTTTGTTGACATTCAATGGTTCTTTTTTTCCTTTTTTAAATTTTTATTATTTTTTTTTTAATTTTTATTTTTACTTTATTTTACTTTACAATACTGTATTGGTTTCACCATACATTGACATGAATCCACCACGGGAGTACATGAGTTCCCCATCCTGAACCCCTCTCCCACCTCCCACCCCATATCATCTCTCTGGATCATTCCCATGCACCAGCCCCAAGCATCCTGTATCCTGTTTCGAACATAGACTGGTGATTCGTTTCTTACATGATAGTATACGTTTCAATGTCATTCTCCCACATCATCCCACCCTCTCCCTCTCCCTCAGAGTCCAAAAGTCCGTTCTATACATCTGTGTCTCTTTTGCTATCTCGCATACAGGGTTATCATTACCATCTTTCTAAATTCCATATATATGTGTTAGTATCCTGTATTGGTGTTTTTCTTTCTGGCTTACTTCACTCTGTATAATCGGCTCCAGTTTCATCCATCTCATTAGAACTGATTCAAATGTATTTTTTTAATGGCTGAGTAATACTCCATTATGTATATGTACCACAGCTTTCTTATCCATGAATCTGCTGATGTACATCTAGGTTGTTTCCATGTCCTGGCTCATTCAATGGTTCTTAACCAATCCCCTCCCTCCACACACACACACTAATGTGTCCTGCATAAATTATTCAGGGCTATTATAATCTTTGGTAAACATGATTTTGATAAGAAAAAGCATGTAATTTTTATGCTAAAAAGAAAATGATGATTTGGGGAGAAAATGTTTAATCTTGTCTTTCTCAATTTTATTCTTTCAGAATAAAGTTCATCCTTTCTGAATTTATTTTTCTTGGTTATCTGTTTTTCTCTACTTAATCTTCAAAGTAACAAATCCTTAATGTGTTAATTATTTTTATTATTTATGCATCAGAAATTTTTGTTTGATTTTTGCATGTTTTCTTTCATTCAACATTTTGACAACTTATCGTTTTTCAGACCCTACATTGGGTAATATAAGTCTGAAGAATGACTTCAGCCTTTAACCTCATGGAGATCTTCAATTTCCATGTTTCAATTTCTTTCAGGACAAAATTTAAAAAAAAAATGAATTTCTCACATAACCACAGAATTCCATGTTTTCTTACATACTCTTGGCATGATTTTGTCCTAATTAGAGCACTCAAACTTGTGGTTGTTTCAGTTTACTCTTATTAGTTCTCTCTACTTATTAGCATTATAAAATTGATGTAATAAAAATATGCTCAACAATTAGAATAATCACTTGCATTTAGAAAATTTGGGTTGCAAGTGGTGCAGTCACACAAATATATTTTGAGATGAAGAGAATGAGGCAAAATAAAGAGTCTCCTAAAATATAACACCAAAAATATTTCTTAATTAGTTGGTGATTTTAACATATGTTCACACATTCTTTGCTACGCTTCCCTCCGGGAGGTAGATTTAGTTATCCTCACATTGCATATAGGTTGGACTTAGTAAACTCCTTGTAATGAACAAAGGAGGCAACAGCTTTTATAAAATATAATTTTACAGTAGCAAAACATGGCAGACACTGTTGTAACCAAGTGGTCAAGGTTAACATCACCAGATGATATTTAGTATCACCTACTTCCCAACAGGCTGCAATCAGAAGGGCATTTCACCTCTCTGGCATTATCTCCAATATTCATAACATCTTCTAACTGTGAGGAAGTATTAGACAAACCAAGTGGAAAGAAGCACTGAGGAACTAAATGCAACATACTATTCTGGACTATTACTTGGAATTAAAAAAAAAAAAAAGGACATTAGTGCAAAAACTTGAAAAATATTAATAAAGTATCTAGTTTAGTTAATCCTACTGTAACAGTTAATTTTTTCATTTTGACAGCTATGCTACAAGGAGGTAAGGTGTTAACTTTAGGTGAAGCAGGAGGAGGGATGGACAAGAACTCTGTAAGCTCTCTGTAACTCTTGCGGTTACTGCTAAGTCGCTTCAGTCATGTCCGACTCTGTGTGACCCCATAGACAGAAGCCCACCAGGCTCCCCTGTCCCTGGGATTCTCCAGGCAAGAACACTGGAGTGGGTTGCCATTTCCTTCTCCAATACATGAAAGTGAAAAGTGAAAGGGAAGTCGTCAGTCTTGTCCAGCTCTTAGTGACCCCATCGACTACAGCCTACCAGGCTCCTCTATCCATGGGATTTTCCAGGCAAGAGTACTGGAGTGGGGTGCCATTGCCTTCTATTTCAAAATAAGAGTTTTAATAACGAGCCTCTGTCACTTTACTGAACAACTGGCCAGTTTCATAAAAATACTATTGTTTTGTCAAATCAACTCTTCTTCAAATTGTCTCTTTGCTTCTATGCATTATAATGTCAACTTGTGATTTTAAACTTTCTTATTTCTGTTTTACGTAAAATCTATACATTAAGAAATATAACAAGCATATTACCATTTGACAAAAAAAAAAGTCTCTGGAATTTGTGATAAACTGATACTTTCCATTTTGCCTTTCTATGGATGAAAGAGCACTGATCTAGGTGTCTAAAGACAGAATCTGGACCCAGATAGGCTATTTAAAAGCATGTGCTGATATAATTGTTCAACCATTTTAGAATTCAAATTTCTTATCTGAATATGTAATTATGTTTATTTAAACTTAAGAGATAGCAATTCTGCCAAAAATAGTTTCAGAAATTAGCTGTATTACTTAAAAAAAGAATAAGAGCTTATTAAAAATACTAGCTATTAATGAATATTAAAAACAAACTACATTTTTATATACAAGAGCATAAAAGGATTTAAACTATAATTTTAAACATTATTTATAATAACAAAAAGATTATGTTGGAAACAAATTCTCTATGAATTTGTTAGTAAATTTCATGCAAATCCTAAATAAATAAAGTTTTTCATGAAACTTAACAATCTGATTCTGCAAGTTATATAAAGAGTAAAAACAAAGAGTTGCTCAAAATTTTTTGAATAATAAGAACTAGATGAGTCAACTTTCCCTGTCAGGTTTAAAAATTACTACAAAGTTATAATAATTAAGAAGTTTTTTGTAATAACACAAAAATAAAATGTAGACCAACTGTACAGAGTAGAGACTGCAAAAGAAACCTATTTATAAAAACATTGATATATAATAGATATTGCCTTAGATTAAGTATATAATGGTGGATTCTGTAGTAATAAGAAAGAAAGCTGATGATCCATACACACAAATATAATAGATTGTTACCACACTTCATGGACAAAATTAATACCAGAAAAATTAAAGTCATAATTGGAAAAGAAAAATTACAAAACTTAGAAAAAACAGGACAAAAATTTTATCCTTATGAAGCCAGTATTAAAAATATATAAAATATAAAAATATGTGAAAGATCCAGAAACACAGGAAACTGTTGAACTAGTCAACCATTCTAAAGTTGAGTTTTTGATCAAATAATAACAATAAAGGGAATGAAAACATACACTACAAAATAGAAGACACTTGCTGAACATGTAATTATGGCATTCAGGATACATGAAGAATCATAGAAATCCTTAAGAAAAAAAAAGGCAATAGAAAAAAAGCCATAACATAAACAATTATTTCATAGAAATCCCATGTTTGTCTAATTAAACATTAAATTAATTGAGCATACAAAAACATGTTCAAAATCATTGAATAAAGAAAATGAAAACTAAAACCATGGTGAGATTCCATTTTACATCCTGCATTAAAACATTTAGCAATCCCATTACTGGTGAGTATTTGAAATAAAAGGGGACACATACACAACCAGTATGGAGACGAATTGCTCTAATCCTTGAGGACATGCAGGCATCATGTCTATAAGTGTTAAACATTTCTAGGCCATACAACCCAATGTACTATCCCAGAATTACATGAGGACTAGCAGACCTTTTACAAGGCAGTTTACAGCAACATTGTCGAAAATAACGAGGATGATGTTGAGCAGGATAAGGGTGTAAATTCTAGCTACAACAGTACTGTAGATGGATACTAGATACCAGTGATGAGGAGAAAAATGATCACATTTAGCTTAATACTTGCACAAGTGAGGAGAGGCCATGATAATAAATTTGTCCTGAAATAGCAATCACTTAACAAAAAGAAGGTCTATTTCTTCTTGTACAGTCCTATATGAGTCAAGCAATGCATTTGAGCATCTCTTCTCCATGACTCAGAAATATCAGTTGTTTCTGATTTATGAATTTACCACTCAAGATGTTGTCTTCATTGTTGCCACAAAAAGGGCAAATGCACAAAATAGCTTACTTTTCTATGCTCTGGTCTGGAAGGTACACGTGTCCTTTTGCCATTGGTCAAAACCAGTCAAGGGTCATAGGGAGATATGGATGAATATCTGGCTATTCGGGAAATAATAAATGGAGCTATCTCAATAGCATTTTCACAAGATCAATAGCAACAACAACAATCACAATTTACTCTTTAGGAATAACCAAATATGAGTTTGATTATAAGAATCAAAGAAAGAATAGAAAATAAAAATATTGACTGCATTAAGTAAGAAACAGAGCAACAGAACAATGGGGATCAGGAAGAAGACAGAATTTTAGTAGTGCTTTATATTAGAAGTAATATAATTGGGTCACAATATCTTTTTGTTATAAATAATTCTAGTATAACTTCCATTTAGATTTCATGCTTTCTCTTTCATGGATAAAAAGTTTTATAATAAACCTAAAGAACATCCATAATGTGGGTAATTTTAATTTTTTAAGAAATGGACTTTTCTTCATTAGAAGAAATATACAAGGAAGGCACTTATGCCACATTAAGCCATGAGATGACTCTTTAGTGGAAACCTATAAATTCCTCTTGTGTTATAAATTTTTAATATCTTTTCCTTGACTGTGTCTCTCCCTTCTTCTCTTGATTTATTAAACATATTAAATAGCATAAAATTAAACTTTATGTTACCCCTAAGTAATGGCAAATCAGTCCTAAGATTGATTTTGAAAATCCACAAAAGTTGAGATTTGAAATATTTTATTCATGCCCTAAAAATTAGCTGGACTAAAGCTACATACATAAAAGTGCCCAGGAATTCAAGGCTGCAGCCTAATCTGGCCTTCGGGAGAATCCGAAGAAAATTGCATACTCAGAGGTTTTCCCCATCTACACCTTTATTTCAGAGCCCCAAAGCACAAAAGCTGGCTTCATGATTTATCAATAACTTCCTTCTAAGCAATTCACTTCCTTTCTTCTTGTCTTATAAGTTATTTACAGGTAATACTTTGGTGAAGTCAACCCCTGGTGATTTTGTGCTCCTTTGGGGAAGACAATTGTTAGTCTGCTCTGGTATACTAAAGGCAAATTCTGCACAGCTAATATAATCTTTTAGAGTTTTTCCTGAGGTTTTGGAGTTCACTGCAATATGACTTGCATAGTAACTAGCCTGCAAAATGGAGGGAGTGACAGGAATGTACTTCCTAATAAGAATCTTGCAGAACAGAAAGCCTAAGATATAAAGAGAGGGGAAGTTTCTATTGGGTTTTACCTACCAGAAGAATTTTCTCAGTTTCTGACACTCACCTCCTGCTTCCAAGTGACACTATGTGAGGAACAGAGAAACCTAGTTCAGAGAAAGAAAAGAGAAATGCCTTAGAGAGGATTCTATTTTCTGTCCTAGGAAATTCAGGGATCTGTATATATATATACACATATATATATATATATATATATATATATATATTTTTTTTTTTTAGTGCATTGATGGAAATTCCTGAAATCTCCAATGGCATGGACCTTGGCACCAGAGAAACCACTGAAACACTTTTGCCACACAAAAATGAAATAATTAATTTTGGATATTCATCCCAGAGGCAAACAGTAAAATTGAAGAGTGAAGGATAATGATCAAAGAATTGCTTCTATCATTCACTTTCTTATTAAGCAAATAACATTGCATTACCTATTTCTGTACAAATAGCCATATCTCATAAATATAGCCCCTTCTGACATTAAAATGAGTGATTATTGCATATATTTGTGGCAAATAGCTTAAATCATAAAAAATATATAGGTAAAACAGCAAATGTTCTTTTTCTGATGACTTTAGAAGATACATCATAGTTTTATTAAGAAATAATCAATTTTTCATAATTAATTTAACAACTTGTGGTTTTGAGTAGCACAATATTCTTGGAAATTTTTATTTATTTATTGATAAATTTATTTATTGATAGAGCACTTGATATATTCCCAAACTCAGTAGCTAGTGCGATTTTATTTTTTTATTTTTTGCTAGTGGGCTTTTAATCAACACCACTTTAACATAACATGTACTAAAGAAAAAAAGCATCAACAATTTGCAAACCAAAGAGGAATAAATATCAGAAGAGAAGCAACTAGAGATAGAAAATTCAATGCTCCCATTAAGTTTTTAATACTTTATGTTATAGGAATGAAGAAAATAGAATAAAGTTTTACTTTATTCTAAATATCAAAACATAGAAAGTGAGTCATTTATATTTTGAGGTGATAATTATAGTTTTTCTTTTTATATTGTATGAAATAATTTCACTCTGTTAAAAAATAATTGTTTACATTTTAATGAACTAAGCTCATGCTATTTATTATTTCTAGTAAACATTCAATTTTATTATCCAGAGTGTTTGTGATATTAAGAATAAGTCCAGCTAATGATAAACATTTGTATAAATTCAAGCAAAAATTTAATAAGAAGCTAGAAGTAATTTCTAATTTCTGAATCCTTTATAAATGAAATAATGATAAATATAGAGCAAGCAAAGTGAACAAATAGACAAATATTCTATTTAGACAAGAAAACTATCAACATGGCTGAATTAAATTTAGTCATAAAAATTAAAAATGAGTATTGATTTTGAATTTCATACAAGAGCATGAGAGAAGCATGAGTGTTTACATGTGATGTTTACATGTGATATTTAATGTGACATCACAGAAACAAATGCTCATTACTTAGTTGCTGTTGTTGTTCAGTTGCTCAGTCATTTTCCACTCTTTGTGATCTCATGGGCTGCAGCATGCCAGACTTATCTGTCCTTCACAATCTCCCAGAGTTTACTCAAACCCCTGTTTATTGAGTCAGTGATGCCATTCTAAAATCTCATCCTCTGTCTTAGTAGGAAGTCAATTCATAATGCCTAAATTTGAAAAATCAAAATGTTTTTTGAACTTGGTACTTAGAGGAATCATCATAAACATACAAAGTATTAGTTAAACAAATTGGAAAGAGTTGTTACTCTAGAGAAGTAAGTATGGGATTCGCAAAGGAAAACTATATTTTTCCTTAAATAATTGGATTAATCAGTAATACAAAGGCAATATAAAAATAAAAGCAAAGAAATGGTAATGGACCAATTATAAGAAATTCATATTAAAGAGCTTTGCATGATAAAATTTGGATTTTACTCTGAAGGACTATGGAACAAATCCAAGAGTTTGGAATAGGAAAGTGTGATACTTTTTCTCAAACTGCCATGAAAAACTTCAATCTTTTTCTAACTTTTATATTACGTCATTATTTCATTTCCATTACATGAAGACACTATTTGATGTTGGTGCATGCTTTGGTAAAACACAGACACATATTTTGTATATGTTTTCATTTCACATACACACACAAAAACAAAACGAAAATCTGGTGTACGTAAATTGGTGTCCATACAATTAAAAAAATTTAAAAATAATAGCAAATGCAGAAAAAATATAGGAGTCCAGCCGTCTTCTATGAAACCAGATATTAAAGACATTTGCCAAAATGTAAAGCCATTTTAGAAGTAAATAAGCCACTGAAGTGATTTAGAAGCTGTTCCTTGATGGCTCAGAGGGTTAAAAAAAAAAAAAACAACAACAACAACCTGCCTGCAATGCAGGAGACCCAGTTTCAAACCCTACATAGGAAGATCCTATAGAGTAGGAAGTAGCAACCCACTCCAGCATGCTTGCCTGGAGAATTCTATGGACAGAGGAGCCTGGTGGGTTACAGTCCATGGGGTTACAAAGAAACAGGACTAAGCGACTAACACTTTCACTTTCATCTGATGGAAGATAAGGAAAACCTGTAATGATTGAGAAGCTCCTGGAAGGCCTCTGTGGGACAGCCGCTTGATATTAGGACTGAAAGGAAAACAGGAGCAGCATGTTGTAACCTCCTAAAGGACAACTAGACCATCAAGGCCTCTGGGCTTTTTTTTTGGTATTGATTATAATTTTTTTTTTTTAATTGTTCTTAGAGGTTTGGTTTCAGAACTCCTTTCTGTTCTTAAATGTTTCAAAATACTTAAAAGATGCTATTGGGTAGCCTAAGAAACTTTTTTTTTTTTTTTCAATTTCCATGCCTGTGATGGGTCTGTTAAGATTTTCTATTTCTTCCTGGTTCAGTTCTGTTTTTTTTTTTTTTTTTTTTAGTTTTTTATTTTTTAAATTTTAAAATCTTTAATTCTTACATGCGTTCCCAAACATGAACCCCCCTCCCACCTCCCTCCCCATAACATCTCTCTGGGTCATCCCCATGCACCAGCCCCAAGCATGCTGTATCCTGCGTCAGATATAGACTGGCGATTCAATTCTTACATGATAGTATACATGTTAGAATGCCATTCTCCCAAATCATCCCACCCTCTAACTTTTTTTTTTTTTTTTAGTTTTTTATTTTTTAAATTTTAAAATCTTTAATTCTTACATGCATTCCCAAACATGAACCCCCCTCCCACCTCCCTCCCCATAACATCTTTCTGGGTCATCCCCGTGCACCAGCCCCAAGCATGCTGCATCCTGCGTCAGACATAGACTGGCGATTCAATTCACATGATAGTATACATGTTAGAATGTCATTCTCCCAAATCATCCCACCCTCTCCCTCTCCCTCTGAGTCCAAAAGTCCGTTATACACATCTGTGTCTCTTTCCCTGTCTTGCATACAGGGTCATCATTGCCATCTTCCTAAATTCCATATATATGTGTTAGTATACTGTATTGGTGTTTTTCTTTCTGGCTTACTTCACTCTGTATAATCGGCTCCAGTTTCATCCATCTCATCAGAACTGATTCAAATGAATTCTTTTTAACGGCTGAGTAATACTCCATTGTGTATATGTACCACAGCTTGCTTATCCATTCATCTGCTGATGGACATCTAGGTTGTTTCCATGTCCTGGCTATTATAAACAGTGCTGCGATGAACATTGGGGTACATGTGTCTCTTTCAATTCTGGTTTCCTCGGTGTGTATGCCCAGAAGTGGGATTGCTGGGTCATAAGGTAGTTCTATTTGCAATTTTTTAAGGAATCTCCACACTGTTCTCCATAGTGGCTGTACTAGTTTGCATTCCCACCAACAGTGTAGGAGGGTTCCCTTTTCTCCACACCCTCTCCAGCATTTATTGCTTGCAGATTTTTGGATCGCAGCCATTCTGACTGGTGTGAAGTGGTACCTCATTGTGGTTTTGATTTGCATTTCTCTAATAATGAGTGATGTTGAGCATCTTTTCATGTGTTTGTTAGCCATCCGTATGTCTTCTTTGGAGAAATGTCTATTTAGTTCTTTGGCCCATTTTTTGATTGGGTCGTTTATTTTTCTGGAGTTGAGCTGCAGAAGTTTCTTGTATATTTTTGAGATTAGTTGTTTGTCAGTTGCTTCATTTGCTATTATTTTCTCCCATTCAGATTAAAATGTGTGTGCATGTGTTCTAGGTTGCTTCAGTCTGTCCAACTCTTTGTGACCCCATGGACTGCAGCCCACCAGGGTCCTCTGTCCATGGGATTCTCCAGGCAAGAATACTGGAGTGGTTGCCATGCCTTCCTCTAAGGGATCTTCCCGACTCAGGGATTGAACCAGGGAACCAGCATCTCCGGTGGCTCCTGCCTTGTAGGCAGATTCTTTACAGCAGAGTCACCAGGGAAGCCCTTTTAAATGCAGCAATGTTTACTAATGTTTACCATTTTATAAACTGAATTGGGGCAATTGTTAGAATATTTACAGAATAACTTGTTTGAGAAAACAATGATAAATCATTGCATGTTAACATATTTCATGAAACTAAAAAAAGTTAAAGCACTTTATGAAAAAGCCAGCTTTATTTTATGTTTTCGCAAATGTCTTTAATATGTGACTTCATAAAAGGTAGCTGGATGCTTATATTTTTTTCTGCATTTAAACTGTTTCAGTACAGAGTTTGAATTGGCATGTATGAGGAAAATTGGGCCTCATACTTTTTTTGTGTGTGACCAAATAAGATTTTAAAAGTGAAGAGTAAACTTTTCACATAAATATGTATTTTTTTTTGTTATTATGCCAGTATTTGTTGCATAATTAGGCCTCTCAGGATGGCCATTCTCTTGCTATCTGTATATACCCTGATAGACCAGTGCCTGCTACACCAACCCACATGCAAGTGACTGACCCTGCTACTGGTCCCAGGCCCCAGTTAATGATTATTCTTATCAAAGAGGTGGTAAGGGGTGTGCCCCTCTGATAATTTTCATGGTAATTGATGAGCCAATCCTTTGTCAATTCCCTCATAACTGGCAGTCTCCTCCCGCTACTCAGTGAGCAAAGCCTGCAAGCATGTCCTGCCCATCATCATGCAAGAACGAGCTATTGTTTCATATAAGCTCCCTCATCCATAAACCACTGATGTCTCTGTTGCTGACTAGAGGCTCTTTCTTAGATCTTAAAGTTGGGCAAGTGCAGGCCTTGTAGGCCTGTGGGTTTCAGCCCAACACTTGTTAATGCCATTTCTTGAAAGTTAGTTGTAACGTGTGGAATCTAAAAGCATATTGACCCTATTATTTTTCACTTTGTTATATTAAAATCTCATACTTTACACTTTGACAGTATCTTTTATCATGCAGGACTTTGCAACACCATGCATTAGTCATTTGGAAAGTATTTGTTTACTAATTGTGCAGATTACCCAAAATTTAATGCGTTGGATAAAACATGTATATCTAAAAATTGCATTTTTAATTTTAGTTCTGATTTCATTAGAAAACCTGTAATTGTCAGAAAGCTGTCATGTTCATAGCTGCAGATACAAGTTCTCCCAATTTACAATTTTTCCCTTGGATCTTGAATGTCATCATTCACATCAGGTAGTGTGAACTGATTTCTTTGAAATGGCATACTCATTGCATTCATTTTAAAGAAAATATGCCAAACAACCAAGCCTGAAAACTAGAAATTTTCTTTAAAAAAAATTAATTTATTTTTTAATTGAACAATAATTGCTTTACAGAATTTTGTTCTTTTCTGTCAATCCTCAACATGAATCAGCCATAGGTATACATATATCTGCTCCATTTTGAACCTGCTTCCCATCTCCCTCCCTATCCCATCCCTCTAGGATAATACAGAGCCCCAGCTTAAGTTTCCTGAGACACACAGAAAAACACCCGTTGGTTTTCTATTTGGCATATGGTAATGTTAAGTTTCCATGTTAGTATCAACATGCATCTCACCCTCTCCTCCCTTCTCCTCATGTGCCTAAGTCTATTCTCTATGTCTGTTTCTCCATTGCTGCCCCGCAAATAAAATCTTAGTACAATTTTTCTAGATTCCATATACATGGGTTAGCATGCAGTGTGTATCTTTCCTTTTCTGACTTACTTCACTCTGCATAATAGGCTCTAGGTTCATCCACCTCATTAGAACTGATTCAAATGTGTTCCATTTATAGCTGAGTAATATTCCATGGTATATATGTACCAACACTTCTTTATCCATTCATCTGTTTATGGGCATCTATGTTGCTTCCATGTTCTAGCTATTGTACATAGTGCTGCAATGAACAATGGAACACATATGTCTTTTTCAATTTTGGTTTGCTCAGGCTATGTGCCTAGGAGTGGGGTTGCTAGGTCATATGGTGGCTTTACCCCTAGTTTTTTAAGGAATCTCCATACTGTCTTCCATAGTGGCTGTATCAATTTATATTCCCACCAACAGTACAACAGCATTTCCTTTTCTCCACACCTTCTCCAGCATTTATTGTTTGTAGACTTTTTATGATGGCCATTCAGACCGATGTGAGGTGATATCTCACTGTAGTTTTGATTTACATTTCCCTAATAATGAAATAAGATCATGGCATCTGGTCCCATCACTTCATGGCAAATAGATGGGGAAACAGTGGAAACAGTGTCAGACTTTATTTTTCTGGGCTCCTCAATCACTGCAGATGGTGACTGCAGGCATGAAATTAAAAGGCGCTTACTCCTTGGAAGGAAAGTTATGACCAACCTAGATAGCATATTAAAAAGCAGAGATATTGCTTTGCCAACAAAGGTCCATTTAGTCAAGGCTATGGTTTTTCCAGTGGTCATGTATGGATGTGAGAGTTGGACTGTACAGAAAGCTGAGTGCTGAAGAATTGATGTTTTTTGAACTGTGGTGTTGGAGAAGACTCTTGAGAGTCCCTTGGACTGCAAGGAGATCCATCCAATCCAACATGGAGGAGGTCTGTCCTGGGTGTTCATTGGAAGGACTGATGTTGAAGCTGAAACTCCAATACTTTGGCCACCTGATGTGAAGAGCTGGCTCATTTGAAAAGACCCTGATGCTAGGAAAGACTGAGGGCAGGAGGAGAAGGGACGACAGAGGATGAGATGGTTGGATAGCATCACGTGGGTTTGGGTGGAGCCCGGGAGTTGGTGATGGATAGGGAGGCTTGGTGTGCTGTGGCTCATGGGGTCGCAAGGAATCGGACACCACTGAGCAACTGAACTGAATATTGAGCGATGTTGAGCATTTTTTCATGTGTTTGTTAGCCACCTGTATGTAGAAATGCAAATGATTTCTCTGTATTGATTTTTGTATCCTACAGCTTTGCTGAATTCATTGATTAGCTCTTGAAATTTTCTGATACTATATTTAGGGTTGCAGTATAATGTCATCTGCAAACTGTAAGAGCATTACTTCTTTTTTGATTTGGATTCCTATTTTTTTTTTTTTTCCTGCTCTGATTGCTATAGCTAAGACTTTCAAAACTGTGTTGATTAATAATGAGGAAAGTGGACACCCTTGTCTTGTTCCTGATCTTAGGGGGAATGGCTTTAGTTTCTCACCATTGAGAATAAAGTTTGCTGTAGGTTTATTATATATGGCCTTTACTATGTTGAGGCAGGTTCTTTCTATGCCCATTTTTTGAAGAGTTTTAATCATAAATGGGTACTGAATTTTGTCAAAGTCTTTTTCTGCATCTGTTGAGACTATCATATGGTTTTTATCTTTCAGTTTGTTAATATGGTGTATCACACTGATTGATTTGTGTATATTGAAGAATCCTTTCATCCTTGGAATAAACCCAACTTGATCATGTTATATGAGCTTTTTGAAGTGATAAAATTTTGTTGAGGATTTTTGCATCTATGTTCATCAGTGATATTTGCCTGTGGTTTTATTTTGTGTGTGTTGTCTTTGTCTGGTTTTGGTATCAGGGTGATGGTGGCCTTGTAGAATAAGTTTGGAAGTGTTCCTTCCTCTTCAATTTTTTGAGAGTATTAGAAGGATAGGCATTGGCTCTTCTCTAAATGTTTGATAGAATTTTCTTGTGAAGCCATCTGGTCCTGGGCTTTTGTTTTTTGGGAGATTTTTGATCACAGCTTCAATTCCAGTGCTTGCAATTGGGTTGTTCATAATTTCTGTTTCTTCCTGGTTCAGTCTTGGAAGACTGAACTTTTCTAAGAATCTGTCCATTTCTTCCAGGTCATCCATTTTATTGCCATATAGTTGTTCATAATAGTCTCATAATTATTTGCATTTCTGCATTGTCTGTTGTAACCTCACCTTTTTCATTTCTAATTTTGTTGATTTGATTCTACTCTCTTTTTTTCTTGATGAGCCTGGCTAAAGATTTGTCAATTTTGTTTATCTTCTCAAAGAACCAGCTTTTAGTTTTATTAATATTTACTACTGTTTCTGTCATTTCTTTTTCATTTCTTTTTGCTCAGATTTTTATGATGTCTTTCCTTCTGCAAATTTTGTATGCAGTTTTTGTTGTTGCTGTTCTTCTTCTTGTTCTAGTTGTTTTAGGTGTAAAGTTAGATTGTGTATTCAAGGTTTTTTCTGTTTCTTCATGTAGGTTTGTATTGCTATCAACTTCCCTCTTAAACTGCTTTTGATGACTCCCATAGGTTTTGAGTTGTAGTATTTTCATTGTCATTTGTTTCTAGGGTTTTTTTTTTTTTTTGATTTCCCTTTTGATTTCTTCAGTAACCTGTTGATTATTTAGAAATTTATTATTTACTCTCCATATGTTTGTGTTTTTTATGGTTTTTTTCTTTTTTTCCTTTGCAATTGATATCTAGTCTCATAGCGTTGTGGTCAGAAAAGATGCTTGATATGATTTCAATTTTCTTAAATTTACTGAGGTTTGATTTGTTACCCAAGTTGTGGCCTATCCTGGAGAATGTTCCATGTACCCTTGAGAAGAAGGTGCATTTGGAAGGAATATCCTGATGATATGAATGAGGTCCATTTCATCTAATGTATCATTTAAGACTTGTGTTTCCTTATTAATATTCTGTTTTGCTGATTTGTCCATTGGTGTGAGTAGGGTGTTATAGCCTCCTACTATTATTGTGTTATGGTCAATTTTTCCTTTTATGTCTGTTAGTGTTTGTATTATGTATTGTGGTGCCTCTATGTTGGGTGCATAGATATTTACAATCATTATGTTTTCTTCTTGGATTGATCCCTTGATCATTATGTAATGTCCTACCTTATCTCTTGTAATCTTCTTTATTTTAAGGTCTATTTTGTCTGATATGAGGATTGGTACTCCAGCTTTCTTTTGTTACCCATTTGCATGGAATATATTTTTCCATCCTCTCACTTTCAGTCTGTATGTGTCTTTAGGTCTGAATTTGCTTTCTTGTAGACAGCATATATATGGGTCTTGATTTTGTATCCATTCAGCCAGTTTGTCTTTTGATTGGAGCATTTAATTCATTTACATTTAAAGTAATTATTGATATAAATGTTTCTATTGTCATTTTCTTAATTGTTTGGGGTTGATTTTGTGGATCTTTTTTCTTCTCTTGTATTTCTTGACCATATAAGTCCCTTTAACATTTGTTTTAAAGCTGGTTTGGTGGTACTGAATTCTCTTAACTTTTGCTTGTCTGAAAACCTTTTGATTTCTCCATCAGTTTTGAATGTGATCCTTGCTGGGCACTGTAATGTTGGTTGTAGGTTTTTCCCCTTCAGTACTTTGAATATATACTGCCATTCCTTTCTGGCTTGTAGAGTTTCTGCTGAAAGATCAGCTGTTAAACATATGGAGTTTCCCATGTATGTTACTTGTTGCTTTTCCCTTGCTACTTTTAATATTCTTTATATATGCCTAACATTTGTTAGTTTGATTAGTATTTATCTTGGCCTGTTTCTTCTTGGGTTTATCCTATTTGGGAGTGGTTGACTGTTTCCTTTTCCATGTTGGGGAGATCTCCAACTATAATCTCTTCAAAAATTTTCTCATATCCTTTCTTTTTCTCTTCTTCTTCTGAGACCTTTATAATTCAAACATTGGTGCATTTGATATTGTCCCAGAGGTCTCTGAGACTATCCTCAGATCTTTTCATTCTTTTTGCTTCATTCTGCTCTTCAGAAGTTATTTCCACCATTTTATCTTCCAGCTGACTGATTCATGCTTCTGCTTCAGATAGCCTACTATTGATTCCTTCTAGAGTAGTTTTAATTTCAGTAATTGTGTTCTTTGTCTCTGTATGTTTATTTCTTTAATTCTTCTAGGTCTTTGTTAATTGATTCTTGCATTTTCTCCATACTTTTTTCAAAGTTTTTGATCATCTATATTATCATTATGAATTCTTTTTTCAGGTAGTTTGCCTATTTCATTTCATTTATTTGGATTTCTGTGTTTCTAGTTTGTCCCTTCATTTGTGTAGTATTTCTCTGCCTTTTCATTACTTTTTTTTTTTTCTTTTAAACTTATTGTGTTTGAGGTCTCCTTTTCCCAGTCCATAAGGTTGAATTCTTTCTTCCTTTTGGTTTCTGGCTTCCTAAAGTTAGTCCAGTGATTTATGTAGGCTCCTATAGGGTGAGATTTGTGCTGAGTTTTTGTTTGTTTGTTTGCTTTTTTTGTTTTTCCTTTGTTGTTCATGGATAAGTAATGTGGTAATCCTGTCTGCTGATTATTAGGTTTTCATTTTTATTTTGTCTGTTGTTTAGATGAGGCAGGTGACTTCCCTGGTAGCTCAGATGGTAAAGCACCTGCCTACAATGTGGGAGACCCAGGTTCGATACCTGGGTTGGGAAGATCCCCTGGAGAAGGAAATGACAACCCACTCCACTACTCTTGCCTGGAAAGTCCCATGGACAGAGGAGCCTGGTAGGCTACAGTCTATGAGGTCTCAAAGAGTTGGACATGATTGAACGACTTCACTTCGTTTAAATGAGGCATCCTGCAAAGGGTTCTATTCCCAGGTTGTGTTATGCCAGGTTTTGCATTCAGGTGGTTTCCTTTGTGTGAGTTCTCACTATCTGATTCTCCCTAGGGTTAGTTCTCTGGTAGTCTAGAGTCTTGGAGTCAGTGCTCCCACTTCAAAGGCTCAGGGCTTGATCTCTGGTCAGGACTGAGGATTCCACAAGTGGTTTGATATGGCATTAAGTGAGATTAAAACAGATACTCAAAAATGAGAAGCCAAAGATGAACCCCAGACAAATGGCAGTTACAAAATCAAGCAAATAATAGCTAAAATAATGGAATGTACACCCATAAGCAATATCAAAACAGTCCAACAAAAATAAAGAACAATAGATTGACACAGTGAAGAAAGGAAACCAAAAATTATATCTACCAGTTAAGAACAAAACTCGCTAAAGCACAAACTGGAAAACAAAACTAAAGCAAAGAGCCAAGTGGGAAATAAAGCAATGAAAACAAAGCTAACAAATATGTTTAGAGGAAAGGAAAGAAAGAAAAGAAATAAGAATACATATGCAAAATTACATAGAGGTAGATAAAATTTGTATATATTAAAAATTAACTGTAAGAGGAAAAGAGTTATAGGAAAAGTAAACAGAAGAATAAATGTAGAAAAATTATAATAGGTTTTAAATATTAAAAATTAAAATTTTAAAAAGAAAAAAAAAGGAAGAAGAATAAAACAAAAACAAAAAACTCCACAAAACTGTAAAAGCCCAACATAGAGGCAGAGGTTTATAATAACAATAAAAAATGCAACTGAGGAAAAAAAAAAAAACTCAAAAGCTTAATTGGATTGAATAGTCCCAATAAAATTGACAACTACAGTGGGGGTGTGGGGAGGAAGGAAAGGAAAAAGACAAAAAAAGTTTAAACAAATCCAAAAGAATCTACAGAACAAGTCAAAACATAAGAATAATAAATGTTTTTCTTGAGTCACTGCATTCAGAGTCCTCTCCCTTGCTGGAAGTCACAGTCCACCTCAACTCCCTAGGATGCCCTCCAACACTGTCTGGATCTCTGGACCTGCTGTGGGGGCAACTCAGATTCTAATCTGGTCCTACTTCTCTGTTTTCTTGCCTCCAATGTCCACAACTATAAGAACTAGTGCATTTTCTTTTGTGGAAGCTCCCAATGTCCTTTTATCTATTCCATAGACACAGAGTCTGCCTAGTTGATCATATCAATTTAATCTGCAGCTTGTATACCTGGTGGGAATGTTTTGGGTCTTCCTCCTTAGCCACATGGCCCCTGGATTTCAATTGTGGTTTTATTTCCACCTCTGCATGTGGGTTGTCCACTGGGGTTTGCTCCTGAGGCTGCCCTGGAGGACTTGGGTCTGCCCCAGTGAGGGCCAGTTGTGGGGACGGTATAGTTGCTTGGGCTTCAGGGGTTCTGGCAGCACCATGTACTCAGGGGAGTTGGTTGCTAATGCAGCAGGAAATATAGTGCTCTAGAAGGGTATGGCAGCCAGTATTGACCAATACACTCCAGTATTGGGGTACACTCAGGGAGAACCTCTCTGACAGAGAAGCCTGGCAGTCCACAGCCCACAGGGTTGTAAAGAGTTGGACACAACTGAAGCGACCCTGCATGCATAGATGCAAGACTTCTTTTTGTCTGTGGTGGCTCTGCCCCAGTAGGGGTTGAGCATGAAGGTGATGCAACTATTTGGGTTGCCAGAACCCTGGTGGCACAAACTGTGCAGGAACATGGAATGCCTCAGCTGCAGGAGTTATGGCCCTATCAGAATCTTTTTTTGAGCCTCTGGTAGCTGGTGATCAGAAGGTCTCTTTGGCCAGTCTTTCTCCATAGTTCCACCTGTTCAGGCACTTGGAGGGCTCCCTTACCTGGGGACCTTCTCTGTTGTTCAGTGCATTAAGCACATAGATTGGCCCCCCCGGCTGGGGTCCTACTCTGTAGATCTGAAGTGCCTGCACATCAGGCACTTAAAGGGGCGCCCTGGGTGGGGTCCTATTCCACAGTTCGGTGCATCACATTCTTGATGGGCCAGCTTTTCTGTTGTTCAGCTGCTGATACTGGAGTGTGGGGAGAAAGAGGCTATGGTGATGGCTCCACCCGCTATACATGACTCAACAGTATTGCCTTGTTTGCATGGCTGCCTGGCTTTCCTCCACAGGCATTTCCCACCACATCTCCTCCCTCACATCCCCTCGATATGTCTCTCTGCAGTTAACAGTAGCCCTCACCTGAGGACTGCTCCACAATCCCTAAACTCCGGCTCCCAGCCACTGCACCTTCCAGGGGATCCATGTCCCTGTCTGAGGTATGTATGGCTGTGGCAAGGACTGTCTGATTCTCATTTCGTTTAGGTTGCCACAGATCAGCTGTTTCACCCTCAGCCTTAAATGTGTTTCCTCTGACTCAGACAATTGCCCCTTTTTGGGGATCAGACCTGCTTCAGTTCCCCCGCCCACTGAGGACAGGTCCAGTCCTGCTAACACTCCTGTTTTTTCCCCTAGTTCCATCACCCTACTGAGTTTTGCATGATTCTATATATTCTTTCCTGCTGGTGAGGTACTCCTGTCTACTCTTAGCTGGTGTTCTGCATGCAGTTCTGTGTCTGAAGGGATATTCCTGATGTACCCATGGAGAGAGATGTACTCCACATCCACCTACTCTTCCCCATCTTTTTCTCCCAGAAATTTTCTATTAGACAGTCTTTCAAATGAGAATGCTTTTCTTTGAAAAAAATTGATAGGTGAGCTTGCAACTGATACAACTGGCTTTCCTTCAGATAGCTGTGGTGGCTTATACAAACTCCTCATTTCTTCACTTAAAATATTGAAAATAATGCATAATCAAGTGTCAAGATTAAATAAAATTTGTAATTTTTAGGGCTTTTTCAAGAGTATTTTAACGTGAAATGCTGAGTGGATAATGGCAAAGAATTCAGTGACTAGGATTCCAGTTTGATACCAAATTTAGAACTAATACAAACTATATAAAAGTGCTAAATAGTCTTTCTAATTATGTTTAGAATTAATTGTGTATAATTTTTTCCAAATGACTTAAATAATGAAACATTCTAGAATAAATATAGCATAGTATCTATTTTCAGGTATGCATGTATTTTTTTCTACTTAAAGAACAGGACACATTTTACTCTAAAAAATAAAATGATATTTTTTAGTTTGGAGAAGAAATATTTTTTGGCCTCCATTACCAATCAGTACACATATGAAGAAAAATTCTATTTTCTCTCATAATATATGTCACAAAAATATACTTATAGTCATGGAAAACTGTGGACTGTATATTTTTATAAGGAGTTTTGTAAAGGATTTTACTAATAGGATTATTTATCATGATAAAAGGTAAGTTTTAAATTTTATTTTTGCCTAATACAGGAAATGTAAAACTAGCAAATATATTGTTTACTATGTTATTTTGAAACCTTTTAGTAGTTCTTTTTCTTTTATGGTAGACTAATTCCTAATAATGAGTACTTAAAGGGTAAGTTGCAGGGGACATATACTTCTAAATTTTTAATGACTAAGACTACTTGAAAGAACTCTTAAAGTTTCTTTTGTGTTTTATTAACTTTTTTCCAAGTATCATATTTAAAAGTAGCAGGTAAAATTGTGAAAGAATTCTAGGTTAATATATACTACATATATTAACTAGATTTCTAAATTACCTTTGCAGGATAAAGAATTATAGTCTACATCAAACAGAAAGTATACCTAACATTACTCACCTAATCTTTAATTCAGGTCAAAGTTTTAAATCTCTAGTTTTCTTGGCTGAAAATGCTTTTTGCTCTTTTTTGCTATTTTCTAAATCCAGTTGAATCTTCAATAGAAAATCGAATGTCATGTCTTTAAAACATATCTTTTAAAGTTAATACCAATAATATTTATTTGAAATTTTCTCAAACCAATATGCCTTTACTGCAAATACAAATATAAGAGCTTTTCATTTCTTAAAATTTAGAGTTAAACATAAACATTTAACCTGTAAACATTTAAAAGTAAAATTAAAAAAAAAAGTGTAGAATAGCAGAAGATATTTGAATTTCCTTAAAATTAGAATTGACTACTGTAATATCTTCCAGATGACTTTCTAACTCCTGTGAGGTAAACAACTCCCTGGACAGTAGTGAAGCTGTAACATTTTCAATTTTCTCCCAGCTGGACAACAACTTGCTTCAACAGCTGCTCCATCTTTGCCTAGGGGCCACTGAAGACCTGGATTTCAAAAGAGACAAACTAGCTTAGAGCAATGAATTGATGAAGCAGCCATTTGAATTTGGACAGTTATTTACTTCCTTACTTAAACAAGCAGGTTCAGACTCAGTTTTTGTCATGAAAAGTTTACTTTTTTATTTTAAAAGCATAATCTCATAGAAATTTAATATTGGATAGCTAGGAAATTATGCATTGAATGTGTATATATATATCTATATATGAATTATAAGCTAGCTTGGCTTTTTAGAAGGTCAAGCATCAGAAACATTTTTAAGATAGTCATCTTTTCTCAGGCATGTATTTTCCCCAAATGTTTTAATAACTTGATATAATGGCCAACATTTAGAGCTTTGGCCTGGACCCTGGTGTTGGTGATAGCCAATAAGATGTGAATAATCAGAATAGAGATAGGGAGATCCAACTGTTGTGATGGACAAGGGGTCTTTGTGAAATCTTAAAACAAAGAAGAATCTTTGAATATAGTTTTACACTCTTCCAACTGAACTATTTCATAATCAATTCAGTTCAATCACTCAGATATGTCTGACTCTTTGTGACCCCATGGAATGCAGCACACCAGGCTTCCCTGTCCATCACTAACTCCTGGAGCTTGCTCAGACTCATGTTCATCTAGTCAGTGATGCCATCCAACCATCTCATCCTCTGTCATCCCCTTCTCTTCCTTCCCAGTATCAGGGTCTTTTCCAGTGAGTCAGTTCTTCACATCAGGTGACCAAGTATTGGAGCTTCATCCTTAGCATCAGTCCTTCCAATGCATATTCAGGTCAATTTCCTTTAGGATTGACTGGTTTTATCCCCTTGCTGTCCAAGTGGCTCTCACGAGTGTTGCTCAATGCCACAGTTCAAAAGCAACAATTATTTGGTGCTCAGCTTCCTTTATGGTCCAACTCTCACATCTATACATGACTACTGGAAAAACCATAGCTTGACTATACAAACCTTTGTCAGTAAAATAATGTCTCTACTTTTTAATATGCTGTCTAGGTTAGTCACATATTTTTTGCCAAGGAGCAAGAGTCTTTTAATTTCATGGCTGCAGTTACCATCTGCATCTTGCAGCCCAAGAAAATAAAGTCTGTCACTATTTCCATTGTTTCCCCATCTATTTCCATGAAGTGATGGGACCAGATGCCATGATCTTAGTTTTTTGAATGTTGAGTTTTAAGCCAGCTTTTTCACTCTCCTCTGTCACTTTCATCTTGAGGCTCCTCAGTTCCTCTTTGCTTTCTGCCATAGTGTGGTGTCATCTGCATATCTGAGGTTACTAATTTATTTCTCCCACCAATCTTGATTCCATCTTGTGCTTCATCCAGCCCGGCATTTCACGTGATGTACTCTGCATATAAGTTAAATAAGCAAGGTGACATATATAGCCTTGACATACTCCTTTCCCAATTTATAAACATTTTTTGTTCCATAATAACATAACATAGTAAAATATACACTTCCTTCCTCCTCCTTCCTCTCCCTGCCCATTCCTTCCTGATGAAGTCACAGACCTAACATAGTAGCTATTATTTCCTTCTTGTTAGTGCTTATTAGAAGGGTTTACTAAAATCCCGGGTCTGGGATCAAAAGAACAAGCTTCAGTTCCTACATCTGTAAAATAAGAATGTTCCAAATGAAACAATTGGTGTTAGAAGGAAGAAAATTGATTACTCTTATGGCAGTCTTGGTCAGATTCTGTTTCTTAATCTGAGTCTGGTTAAATATTTGAAATACTTTTGTAATTATAAGTCAGTATTAATAAAGGAAACTAACATCTATTAAACTCATATTAGAAATCAAGTTAGGCTATGTGACACAAAAGAAGTGGTTCCTTTCATTCAGAAGATATAAAAGAAAACAGTCAGAAAATTGGCAAATGAAAAATTCAAATCTTTAATTAAGATTAAATTAAAAAATTTAAAGCCAATAATGACACTGTGATTCAGACACAACCTCATTTTAGAATGTAACCCCTTGGTTCCCTGCACATATGTACAGGGCATGCTTAGTCTCTAAGTTATGTTTGACTCTTTGCAACCCTAGGGACTGTAGCCTGCCAGGCTCCTCTGTCCATGGGATTTCCCAGGCAAGAATATTGGATTGGGTTGCCATTTCCTTATCCAAATCATTCAGGTAGTTACCACTTATTCCATCCCATCACTGAATCCTCCCAACAAGCCCAAGGCTAGCACTGCTCATGGTTCCCATCTGAGTTTTACAGATGGGGGAACAAAGGCACAGGGATAGGTAGGGGTATATAGGTATAACAGAAAATGCTATAATATGTGAGGTAAGAGGGATATAAGTTTTGATTCAGAGGGAACCTTTGGAACATGGATGAACTGGTGAATTATGAATTAAGTTCAGTCGTGCCTTAGAACACCTGAGAAGCTAGACAGCTTTGCAGGCATTCGTGGTTATAATCACTTCCTCAGAAAAATCACCCTTCAGCAGAGGCAAGAAGAGAGAGGAGATGAATAGAACAGTGTAGGAAAGAAGTCTGATGCGTGGTAAAAGCCATGCAGGGAGTAAAGATGAGATTTTTTTCCCCCCAATGGAAATCACAAAGAATAAAGTTGTTTTTGCCTTGTTGTTAAGTCACTAAGTCATGTCCAACTCCTTGCGACCCCATGAACTGCAGCACGCCAGGCTTCCCTGTCCTTCACTATCTCCCAGAGTTTGCTCAGACTCATGTCCATTGAGTCAATGATGTCATCCAACCATATCATCTTCTGTCACCTCTTTCTCTTCCTGCCTTCTTGGGGCCACATCAAAATGACAGCCATGACTGCGGTAGCTATGGCTGGTGCTAACTGTGAGTGTCAGCAGTACAGAGCTCCTGAATATTTCTTTTCAAAAGGCTGGCATCAGAGTTATTCCTTATGTCCTCCATGATACCCCCAAACAAAGATTAATTGCCATGGAAACCCTGGTGAAATGACATACTTAGATAGATAAATATATAATTTGATAGATAAATAGACTGGTAATGGATATTTGCATTTAGATATTTGGGAATGAATCCAAAGGGATTCTGAACAAAGGCTCTTGTGCTGCATTTTCCAACACTTTAATTTGAAAGCAGTTTTTAAATTTCTCCTAGACTAATTATTATTATTTTTTTTGTTGGGGGGAGAGGGGAGAGGAAGTGAGGAGCAATACTTTTTAGAAACTTTTGCTAAGTAAAAGAAGGACTTTATAATGGGTCTGATTTGTGTACAGAATACTGAAGCATCCAGAATAGCACCATAGGGGTTCCCAGAGTCTGGTCTAATAGATCATATGTAAGACTATATACATGTGGAAAGAACTTAGGTTATTTTGGAAGAAGAGCTAAGATCATAGTTGAGAAGCATGTGTGATGTTTGGCTCTCACACAAGTGAGAGTTTAGAAGGTGGGTAAATATTAGACAGCATCACCCACTCAATGGACATGAATTTGAGCAAACTCAAGGAGATAGTGAAGGACAGAGGAGCCTGGTGTGCTGCAGTCCACAGAGTCACAAAGAGTTGGACACGACTTAGTGACTGAACAACAACAATACATATGTCAGAAGGGTCAGGAACCTTCACAATGAGTCCAGAGAGGCCCTGCCTAGAGATTATAATTCTAGAGTTGCAATTATATGTGATTCTAGGAAGGCAGGAGTTGCAGTACAAAGGAATCATTCCAGATTCTACAACTGTAGCATTAATAAATTGCTTTCAAAGGTCAGATTTATACTAATGATAAAATTATGAGCTGAATCTTGATCTCCTGTAAAGAAAACCTTCCCTAATGTGTTAGGAGTGAATTCCTGAAATGAAGATATGTTTTTCCAAGCTAGTTAGCCCTTTGAGTCAAGCGAGGTCTGGTGGTAAGAGGAAGTGGAGAAGGGAATAAGTGTGTGTACTTCACAGAAAAGGGAGGAAGGGAGACCGGTTTAACTTATTTTTCTGCTGTACCCCCGGCACTCATGAAAGCATTAAATAGGAGGACCAACTCATTTAAACCAGTTATTTTGGGAATGAAAAGGGATACTATTAATAATTAGGGTGGACAATGGTTGTAAATTGGGCACACTATCATTAAGGCAATTTTTGCATGCATCAGCTGGAATATTCAGGACATGGAGAACACAGTTCATTTGTTTATTCAGTACTTGAGTTCTCTGTCCTTTGGACCTTTTAGCACTGTCAGAGTTGTAGGGACAACTGCTTCTCTGGCATTTATAGCTTCCTGAACTTTCTCCCTGGTTGCATTTACATAGGTCTGATTTTCAACCTAGTTGGGAATTTCTTGAGAGAGGAGACTATGGCTAGTGTAGATTGGGACATAGAAATCTATGTATTAAAGGTCAAATCGGAAGAAATATTAGAGAGAAGGGAAGTAAAGATGACTCAATTTGTGAAATTGGAGTTAAACTCAAATTCACCTTCTTTGACTCTTTCCATATTGTGGTGGTGGTGTTTTCAGTCACTCAGTCATGTCTGACTCTTTGCAGCCCCTTGAACTGCAGAAACATGTCAGCTTAAATCACATAGTTTACTATTTTTTTCATCAGTGAATTGTTTTAAAAAGTCCTTTGTCAATATTTGGGCACTGACCACCACAATTAAATGGCTTTAATTTCATCTGTGTTTTCATCTATTTGAAAGGAAAAATGAGACTTAATAAACTTTTAAAAAGTTAAAATATACAAGGATGAATTTTTCACAATATTTCAGTCACCCATTGCAAGCATTTATTTTTTTCCCCGAACATAGCAAAGGAATATATGCCAAAATACAGGAGTGAAATTTACCAGATGTCCAACAGCCTCAAGCCACACAGATATTGGTCAAAACTTGAAAATTCACAGATGTAAGACAGTCTGTTATTCTGCTTCAAGCGCTATTTTCATTCCAGTAAAGCCACTGAAGTGTATGACATCAGATAAATCTATTTATATTTTAAATTTATAATTTTGATTAAATGAAGGCTTTCAATTTATAGTATGTAAAGCAATGGCACCCCATTCCAGTACTCTCGCCTGGAAAATCCCATGGATGGAGGAGCCTGGTAGGCTGCAGTCCATGGGGTCACTAAGAGTCGGACACAACTGAGCGACTTCACTTTCACTTTTCGCTTTCATGCATTGGAGAAGGAAATGGCAACTCACTCCAGTGTTCTTGCCTGGAGAATCCCAGGGACGAGGGAGCCTGATGGGCTGCTGTCTATGGGGTCGCACAGAGTCAGACAAGACTGAAGTGACTTAGCAGCAGCAGCAGCAGCAAGCATACTTTCACTAATTCTATTTATGCCATTTGATATTTAGTCATATAAATAGAATAAAATATTTCTAAATAACAAATGTAGATATTTTCAGCTAAATAAAATTTATTAATTCAACTCTTAGATCAGCTTTGTTTTATATAATGTGTTTTATAAAAATATAAAAAATGCATTTATAAAATTTTAAAGTAAAATTGGTGATTATTTATTTATTGATTCATTTATTGTTTATTGAATACCTACTCTGCAGCAGAAATTGTACTAGATACTGTGCCAGGGAACATAATCTCATAGATTCCCTCCCTACATTTTTCTTTTATAAATAAAAAATAATGTATTTTGCTTGTTATATTAACACTTTAAAGGAAACACATAAAGGACTGAGATGAATTATGAGTATGGAGATAGGCTATTGAAGGAAGGCATCTCACTGAAGAGATCCCTTTATATCTGGATCCGAGGAATGAGATGCTGGTCATGTGAGAATCGGGGAAAGGAACATTACACGCTGAGAAAACATCACATGCAAAGGCCCTGAGGAAGGAAAGAATTTCTTGTATATGAAGAACATAAGGAAATATATTGGATACAGTTAAAAGGCTGTGATCAAGTTTAGAGTTTATCTAGGAACAATGAGAAAACAGTATGCTTTAACAGTATGTGATTAAATGAGCATTACTATCACATACTATTCTGTTAGGGGGGAGAGTAAATGACTGAGAAGGAGTAAATCAGTTAACCTGGTTAGGAGACAAAATAAAGGTCAGAAAAGGCAAACACCTAACAGAAACAGAAGAGATTAAGAAGAGGTGGTACCAAAAAAAAAAAAAAAAAAGTCTTATTCACCCAGATAACCACGATGGTGTGATCACTCACCTAGAGCCAGAATCCTGGAGTGTGAAGTAAAGTGGGCCTTAGGAAGCATTACTAGAAACAAAGCTAGTGGAGGTGATAGAATTCCAGCTATTTTGAGCTATTACAAATCCTAAAACATGATGCTGTGAAAGTGTTGCAGTCAACATGCCAGCAAATTTGGAAAACTCAGCAGTGGCCACAGGACTAGAAAGATCAGTTTTCATTCCAATCCCAAAGAAAAGCAATGCCAAAGAATATTCAAATTACCATACAATTGCACTCAGTTCACATGCCAGCAAGATAATGTTCAAAATCCATCAAGCTAGGCTTCAGCAATATGTTAACTGAGAATTTCCAGATGCACAAGCAGGATTTAGAAAAGGCAGAGGAACCAGAGATCAAATGGCCAACATCCATTGGATCATCGAAAAAGCAAGGAAATTAAAATAACAACAACAAAAGTCTACATCTGCTTCATCGACTATGCTAAAGTCTGACTGTGTGGACCACAACAAACTGTGAAAAACTCTTAAAGAGATGAGAGTACTAGACCAACTTACTTGCCTTCTGAGAAACCTGTATGCAGTACAAGAATCAACAGTTACAAACAGACATGAAACAATGGACTGGTTCCAAATTGGGAAAGGAGTACCTCAAGGCTGTATATTGCCACCTTGATTATTCAACTTATATCCAGAGTATATCAGGGGAAACTGCTAGGCTGGATGACTCACAAACTGGAATCAAGACTGTGGGGAGAAATATCAACAACCTCAGATATGCAGATGATACCACTTTAATGGCAGAAAGTGAAGAGGAATTAAAAAGCTGCTGGCGAAGGTAGAAGAGGAGACTGAAAAAGCTTGCTCAAAACTCAACATTCAGAAAATGAAGATCATGGCTCCCAGTCCCATTATTTCATGGGAAATAGATGGGGAAAGAGTGGAAACAGTGAGAGATTTCATTTTCTTGAGCTCCAAAATAACTGCAGACAGTTACTGCAGCCATGAAATTAAAAAACGCTTGCTTCTTGGAAGAAAAGATATGACTAACCTAGACAGCATATTAAAAAAACAGAGACATTGCTTTGCTGGCAAGGTTCTGTATAGTCAAAGCTATGGCTTTTCCAGTAGTCATGCACAGATGTCAGAGTTGTACCATAAAGAATGCTGAGAGCCAAAGAATTGATGCTTTCAAACTGTGATACTGGAGGACTCTTGAGAGCCCCTTGGACAGCAAGGAAATCAAACCAGTCAACCCTAAAGGAAATCAATCCTGAATGTTCATTGGAAGGACTGATGCTAAAGCTGAAGCTTCAATATTTTGGCCACCTGATGTGAAGAGACAACTTAATGGAAAAGACCCTAATGCTGGGAAAGAATGAGGGCAAGAGGAGAAGGGGGTGACAGAAGATGGTTGAATGGCATCATAGAGTCAACGGACATGAGTTTGAGGAAACTCCAAGAGATGATGAAAGACAGGGAAGCCTGGCATGCAGCAATTCACATGTCACGAAGAGTTGGACATGACTTGGCAACTGGCAAACAACAGCAAAGAGATGATTGCAACTAAAACTAAGGTGCTTTCATGAAAATGCATTAGATGGGAAAAAGAGGAAAAAAATATGTTGCTGCACTTAGGGGATGAAATTGATAAGGCTTTTGAATGACAGAATGGTTATCAAAAAATGGAAAGGTACAAATGAAACTTAGGTTTCAAGCCTGAATAAGTGGACTCTGTGTGTGTGTGCGTGTGTGTTTTAACCAAGATAGAGAAGATTAAATTGAAGGAATCATAGTATGTTCCAGCAAAGGGAAAATTGGAATGAGGGGAAAAGAAACAGTTTATGCACATTTAAATTTTGAGGAATCAAGGAGGCATTTATTTAGAAATGTGAGCACAAAGTTGAATGAGTTTGGACTCAGAGATACATCCTATTCTGGATCTACACTTTTGGGAGTCATTGTGATAGGGCAATATTTAAATCCATAGGAACTGGCGATATCACTCAGAGAAAGTCTAGAAAGAAAAGAACCAAAAAATTATCTATGAAATATAGAATGTTTATAGACTGAATAGAGGAGAAAGACTAAACATTTGAAATAAATCATATAACTAACATAAAAAATATGAAGAGAAGAAACATTTATCAAACATTTTATATGAAATGTGTTGATACATATTATCTCATTAATTTTTAAGTCTATTTTTAAATTGCATATTGTTGTACTCAACAGATTATACTAAGAAAAACTGACATTTATATAGATCTCATCAGGTCCAAGGGCTTCTTAGGTGGCCCTGTGGTGAAAAATGTGCCTGCCAAGCAGGAAATGAGAGTTCAATCCCTGGGTTGGGAAGGTCCCCTGGAGAAGGAAATGGAAACCCACTCCAGTATTCTTGCCTGGAAAATCTCCCTGACAGAGGAGCCTGGTGGGCTACATTCATAGGGTTGTGAAAGAATCAGATTTACTTAGTGACTAATACAATAAAGAAGCAGGCTCTGATGGAACAGGGGAAGATATTTTAGGGGCTTCCCAGGTGGTGCTAGTGATAAAGAAGGATATATGTGTGCATTAAATTCAAAATACACATCTAATCATTAAGAAACTGTGATAGAGAAGAAAAATCTGACTCCATACTAGATCTATTCCTTTCACTTTGACCTCTGCGCTTTGGTGCCTGTCCTTAGTCATGCTAACTCTACTCCTTTTATGAAAATATGTTGCCTATATCCTGAAATATACAGAATAACCTTTTCTCAGGACTCTGACCTTCAAGAGTCCAATCACACAGTGATAAAAAGTTGCAGAAGAGAGAATAATATTTGTTCTGTTGAAGGTTTACAGGAACATCACGTGACAGCTGCAAGAACACAGGATTCCTATACCAAGAAGTCTGCAACAACTTTTGGGCAAAAGTGACGCATCTACTTGCATGACTCTGAAGTAAAACTTTTTCATCTCCAAACTCCAATGTTTTGGTTTATTTGGCCTCACGTTGCATTGGGCACACAACTAGCATTTGGTAATAAAATGAATGTATAAAGTAACTAACCAGAAACAACATTTGGACCTCTGCCTCTAACCAGTGTGATGCAATCTTCTTATATGACAGCTTTGGTGAAAGAAAACTGCAGAAATAACTGATTATTTCACAACAGGGTATTTCTAGGAGAAGGGTTTATACCATCAGACATTGCTTGGAATATTGTCACAATGTGATATCATGGTGATGGAGTCCTGATAGAGGGATTTCAGTGAGGCCAGAAAATACTACGGAGCAAAGAGGAACACAAGGACCAACTGTATTCATGTGGTTTTCTTCCTTTCTGTAATTATTGAACTAATTATGCTTTAAATTAGTCCTTTCAGTTGTTCTGTAGAACCCATCTCCTCTGACCTATTCAGCAACTTCACTCCAGTGATCATCCGCTTCATCTTTCAGATCATCAAGTGGAACCATTCCCATGGCACTAAACTGCAATTTATCCATATTTAAAGAAAAAGGAACAAAATTCCCTTAATCTTTGCAAAGTAAGTGTTTATCTTGATTTTTAAAAATTTTGTTTTGAATATACTCCTAAGGTCTTTGTTTTGTTTTGTTTATCTCTAATGTCATTTTGCCAAAGTAAATAATAATTTCCATCTTGCTTTTTACTAAACGTTTAAGTCTCAGTTCTCATGTAACCCATCAACAACATTTGGGACAGTTGATTACTACCACATTTTGAAACAGTTCATCCACTTAGTGTATCACCAGTTTCACTGGCTACTCATGCTCATCTCCTTTTGTTTCTTCTTATTCCCAAGCTCTTAACCTTGGTATGCCCCAAAACCCTCTTATCTTCCATACTACACTTACTACGTGGGTGATCTTATCATGCTCCATAATCTTAAATACTACTTGTATCTCATGAGTTCCAGGTTTATATGCTGATCCTTTAAAATCCAGATGAATACAACTATTCAGAAAACACTTACAGGTGGGCATCTACTAGGCATTTCAAACTTGCCATGTGCTTCGCCCCACTCAGGACCTTTCCGTTTCAGCATTCTCCTCCTTCCTTCACCACCAAACCCAATGAGCCCATCCTTACATTTGATAAGGTGAGAAACAGAAACAAAAAAGCAGGTTGATATTTGATTTATAATATCTGATGTTTGATTTAGGTGTTTAAGCCATCAGCAAATCCTATAGGACTGACCTTAAAAATATGAGTGCTTACATATGAATTAGAAAGGCATGGAAATAATTAAATAAGATGCTATTAAAAACAAAGCAATTATACAGTGAAATTTAATACAGGTTATTACTTTCAGGTGAGATAAAAAGAGGTAGAGATGAACATATAACTGTAAGCTTCCTATAGCTCCCAAAAAGCTTCAGTTCAGTTCAGTCGCTCAGTCGTGTCCCACTATTTGCGACCCCATGAATCGCAGCACGCCAGGCCTCCCTGTCCATCACCATCTCCCGGACTTCACTCAGACTCACGTTCATCGAGTCCGTGATGCCATCCAGCCATCTCATCCTCTGTCGTCCCCTTCTCCTCCTGTCCCCAATCCCTCCCAGCATCAGAGTCTTTTCCAATGAGTCAACTCTTCGCATGAGATAGCCAAAGTACTGGAGCTTCAGCTTTAGTGTCATTCCTTCCAAAGAAATCCCAGGGCTGATCTCCTTCAGAATGGACTGCCTGGATCTCCTTGCAGTCCAAGGGACTCTCGAGAGTCTTCTCCAACACCACAGTTCAAAAGCATCAGTTCTTCGGTGCTCAGCCTTCTTCACAGTCCAACTCTCACATCCATACATGACCACAGGAAAAACCCATAGCTTTGACTGAACGGACCTTAGTTGGCAAAGTAATGTCTCTGCTTTTGAATATACTATCTAGGTTGGTCATAACTTTTCTTCCAAGGAGTAAAGTGAAAGTGAAAGTGAAAGTGAAGTCGTGTCCGACTCTTTGCGACCCCATGGACTGTAACCTATCAGGCTCCTCCGTCCATGGGATTTTCCAGGCAAGAATGCTGGAGTGGATTGCCTCCACTCCAGGGGATCTTTCCGACCCAGGAATCAAACCCGAGTCTCCCACATTGCAGGCGGACGCTTTACCATGTGAGCCACCAGAGAAGCCCAAGTGTCTTTTAATTTCATGGCTGCAGTCACCATCTGCAGTGATTTTGGAGCCCCCCAAAAATAAAGTCTGACACTGTTTCCACTGTTTCCCCATCTATTTCCCATGAAGTGATGGGACCGGATGCCATGATCTTCCTTTTAAGTTGAACTTTAAGCCAACTTTTTCACTCTCCTCTTTCACTTTCATCAAGAGGCTTTTTAGCTCCTCTTCACTTTCTGCTATAAGGGTGGTGTCGTCTGCATATCTGAGGTTATTGATATTTCTCCCGGCAATCTTGATTCCAGCTTGTGTTTCTTCCAGTCCAGCGTTTCTCATGATGTACCCTGCATATAAGTTAAATAAGCAGGGTGACAACATACAGCCTTGATGTACTCCTTTTCCTATTTGGAACCAGTCTGTTGTTCCGTGGCTTCCTGACCTGCATACAGATTTCTCAAGAGGCAGGTCAGGTGGTCTGGTATTCCCATCTCTTTCAGAATTTTCCACAGTTTCTTGTGATCCACACAGTCAAAGGCTTTGTCATAGTCAATAAAGCAGAAATAGATGTTTTTCTGGAACTCTCTTGCTTTTTCCATAATCCAGAGGTTGTTGGCAATTTGATCTCTGGTTCCTCTGCCTTTTCTAAAACCAGCTTGAACATCAGGGAGTTCACGGTTCACGTATTGCTGAAGTCTGGCTTGGAGAATTTTGAGCATTACTTTACTAGCATGTGAGATGAGTGCAATTGTGCGGTAGTTTGAGCATTCTTCGGCATTGCCTTTCTTTGGAATTGGAATGAAAACTGACCTTTTCCAGTCCTGTGGCCACTGCTGAGTTTTCCAAATTTGCTGGCATATTGAGTGCAGCACTTTCACAGCATCATCTTTCAGGATTTGAAACAGCTCAACTGGAATTCCATCACCTCCACTAGCTTTGTTTGTAGTGATGCTTTCTAAAGCTACCAAAAAAAAAATCATAAGCATAATGACTTAGACCATAAGTTCTGGAGGTAAGTGGCCCCAAATGGGTCTCATATGGCTAAAATCCATCTGTTGACAGGTTATTAAGCCTCCAGTTTCCTTCTGGAGGCCAGAAAGAAGAATCTACACTCTTGCCTTTTCTGAGTTTCTAGAGGCTGCTCATATTTTTTGGCTTTCTTTTCTCAAAGCCAACAATCCCATCACTCTAACCTCTCCTTCTGTCACCATGTTCCCTTCTCTGATCCTCCATCTTCCCCTTTTCACTTACAAGGACAATGTTGATTACATTCGTCCCACTTGGATAAACCAGGCTATATCCCCATCTTAGGATAATTAATAACATTTTCACAGTCTCTATGTAAGGTAACATATTCACCCATTCCTGGGATTAGGACATGGGCATCCTTGGGATTCTACCTGCTCCCAATACAGTAAGCCAGTTCATTGGGTGGAAGGTCAACACCTGGCTGAGTTCCACATGGCTGACACCTCTAACTGCTTGGGTCCAAGCATCAGTGCTGTCCCAGATGCAAGGCCCATGTGTGAAATCAAATGTTAATATTCATTTTAGAGATTTTTTTCAATGTAATCAAATGGTGCACATTTTTCAAAAATAAAATAAATCTGGAAAGTTCAATAACTTCATGCAACACAAATAAAATAAGTAATGGTATAATTATAACTAGAAGACTCTTTGGAGGGGGAAAAAAGTTTAAATTTTCCATTGTAATGTCTGGAAAGCAAAACTTCAGAAAAATAAGTGGCCTGTCCATGACTGCAAAATTAATCAATGACACAATGGAAACAAGAATGATGGCTCATTTCTACCTTTAATGTCTGGGCAGTGTCCTTAAATTGAGCTACTCAGTAGCCTGCAAAGAATAAATGTAACATAAATTTATACCCTCAGCTCCTAACACTTTCTTTTTATTTATCTCTGTTACTGTGAATTTTCCTATGAAATTATCTTACATCTATACTTTCCTGATGGAAAATTGGACCATAAAGAAAGCTGAGTGCCAAAGAATTTATGCTTTTGAACTGTGGTGTTGGAGAATACTGTTGAGAGTCCCTTGGACTGCAAGGAGATCCAACCTGTAGATCCTAAAGGAAATCAGTCCTGAATATTCATTGGAAAGACAGATGCTGAAGCTGAAACTCCAATACTTTGATCACCTGATGTGAAAAACTGACTCATTGGAAAAGACCCTGACGCTGAGAAAGATTGAAGGCAGGAGGAGAAGGCGATGGCAGAGGATGAGATGGTTGGATGGTATCACTGATTTAATGGACATGAGTTTGAGCAAGCTCAGGGAGTTGGTGATGGACAGGGAAACCTGGCGTGCTGCAGTCTATCTGGTCCGAGTTGGACACGACTGAATGAGGGAACTGAACTGAACTGAACTGATACTTTCCTGAAAAGGAAGTGAGAACTTTCAGGATATTTGCATGATCTTACCTGTTCAATATAATGTGATAATAGAAATCATAGTGTTTAAAACAATAGTTTCTCCCTTTTTGAAAGAATTAAGTGATTGCTTACTGTCAAATGTTTTCTGTTTAAGAAGCTTATTTTAAATAATCATTTAGAAGGAGACAATTAATGGGTTTACGTTTGAGGTGCTATTGTGAGATGATTATAATTTAAATGTGTTTTAGCCTTCTAATCTTAGATGAGGCAGAGTCTAAAGATAAACTATCTGAAGTATATGAAATTGACTTGGGACATTTTAGATGGCAAGATACTTTTAAGTTCTATTTCAGTCATGGTTTTGATCTCTGAATATGTTTGAAGTTCTGCTTTTATTTTTGATAAACCTACCAATTTAAATTGACAAAGACAAAGTAATTGTATAATTTAGTTTGTTGTGGTTATTGGATTAGTTCCTTCCCTATATAAGAGCATGACTCAAAGAAGTCTATGATGGCAAAAACTTAGCAGAGGAAGACAACCAGTTATTCTGTCGCTTCATAATGGCAGCTTTTTATCCTCCGACCCAAGGTCAATTGCATTGTCTTTGGTGAAAGATAGAGTACTATTGCTAAGAAGGATTTTTACTGGGCAGCAATTCTGAATCTATTTCCTCTGATGAAATGTCAATAGCTTTCTAGGACAAAATGTAGTTTTTCTAGAAACAAAGGTGAAATTGGTTTGAAAATGTACTCCACAAATCAATCCCTTTCAATATAAAACATTTGAGAAAGAAAAATTAACAAGTAACCCAATATGCTGTTATGTTTCCATCTTTTTATTTTAATTTATCAAGCATATTACATTTCTCCAAAAAAACCAATTTAGGGAAGCATTGATGTTCTTCTAATGGTTTTAGAGTCATAAAACTTGTAGTAAAAAGTCAGCTGCTGTGAACCTGGAAATTCCTGAAAGCTAGCAAGTGATAAAATCCTCTGAAAGGACAGACTCCTAGGATAAAATATGCTATGCAGCATTATAGAAAACAAACCAGAATATTAATAAAATTGCTTACATGTGCATTCAAAATAATATACCCTTAGAGATGATATTTTAGAATTATGATAAAATGCATATTTATCATTAATCGTAATATTAAGTTCCACCTTCCAAAATTTTTTTTATCACTAAATTTTACAAAAGCTTCTTTTGCTCAGTTTAAAAAATGCAATTCTCTTTAAAATTAAAGCAGTAAAAATATAATCCAACTGAAATAGATCTTAATTTTCCTTATAAAGATCTTAAACTCTCTATAATTTTCCCCATAAGTAGCATTAGTAGCTAGTCAATTTCCTGAAAACTGTTTGCAATGCAGATATTCACACGCAATAACAAGTTCTGTTATAAAACAGCAAATTCCAAAATACATATTTTTATTTCCATGCATATATGAAAGTGAAAGTTGCTCAGTTATGGCCAACTCTTTGGGATCCCATGGACTATACAGTTCATGGATTTCTTCAGGCCAGAATACTGGAATAGGTAACCTTTCCCTTCTCCAGGGGATCTTCCCAACCCAGGAATCAAACCCAGGTTTCCCACATTGCAGATGATTTCTTTTACCAGCTGAGCCACAAGGGAAGCCCAAGAATATTGGAGTGGGTAGCCTATCCTTTCACCAGCAGATCTTCCTGACCAAGGAATCAAACAGGGGTCTCCTGCATTGCAGGCGATTCTTTACCAGCTGAGCTATCAGGAACTCCCAGCATATATAGGACAAGGTACTCCAAATGGGTAGTGGGGAACAGAAGGAAAGGAGGCAAGTAGAGCAAAGACAGAAAAGAGAAAATCCACAAGAAATACTGAATTTTCTCTGCGCAGGAGGGCAGGTCAAAGGCAATAGTAACAGCTCAGATGATCATGGTTCCTTTAGCAGCACCGATAAGACTATTCTGAAGATGGGCAAATGATTGAGTAGTGAGTCACCCTCCTACAGGACACACAGTACCACCAAGATGATCTTCCTGAAACAGCAAGAGCTTTTTGGATGATCATCTAAAGTTCCAACCACTGATTAGAGAAATTCTGAACTTCCTCAGTTCTGGGATTCCCAAATGTCAGAAGCCCCTTGAAGGCCCAATTACTTAATACATTGTCTACAAAAAGCTGTCCTATGAACATATTTAGATGTAGAGCTCCTTATACACCATGGCGTGATCTGAGCTAAAGGACAGAATTCTACTTTTTAAACTGGGGCAGGAAGACCCTGAGTGTGTGTGTCCAACTTTCAGTGCCAATTGGATCTGCAGTAATGTCAACACATAGAGCCCATGGAAGATGCTTTGCTCAATTCTTCTAGAAGAAATCAGATCTATTTGCAAAAAACATCTAACCCTTTCTGGAAGAAAGAATAATCATTAGTCCCCATTAGAGAGAGACAACATCAACATGTGCTTACCAAACTGATGAGGATTGACCCACTTTTTCTGCTTCCATATAACTCAACTACTTCAGGCTTACAGAACAGACTCCAATGAATGCCCAGTTCAACAATCCTTTGTTCACACCTGCTTCAAGAAAACCTTTAGTTTTCCTCTTCTGTCCTTCCTACCAAAGTCAGCTGTGTTCCACTGTGCAGCACAATGATATGGCCCTATATTATCTTTGAGAAGCTCTGTTCCCTAACCTTTGTTCAAAGGATGAGGATCACACAGGCCTCTTGCAAAAGCCAAAATCATCATAAGCCTCTTGAGGCTGACTCCAGTATTCCCATTGCCAGAAAACAGTCATGTTCACCTTTCAGACAGTAAAGAATCTGCCTGAAGTGAAGGAGACCTGGGTTCAGTCCCTGGGTTGGGAAGATCCCCTGGAGAAGGGTATGGCAACCCTTCCCAGTATTCTTGCTTGGATAATCCCCATGGACAGAGGAGCCTGGTTGTCGATAGTTCACCAGGTCACAAACAGTTGGACAAAACTGAATAAGCATTCACCTTGTAAGAATAACTGAGTGTTGTACTTCTACACCAAGCAGTTGAAGGACTCTGTTCCAAATCACCTATGTAGGGTTCACTTCTTTCTCTCTTCCTGATCTGTCAAGTGACAGTCATCTGGAGAAGTTGAAGGGCTATGATACATGCCCAAAAATATTTCTGGCACCATCAAAGATGATATCTAAGATGACAGGTTAGAAATTCACCATCAATTCTCAATCCTTTTGTTGTTTATGAGTTTCTGTCACAACTTGTAAAGACTTTTTTTTATTATTCTAAGCAGAAATGTTCAACCTTATTTATTCACATAATGTAGGCTGAGAAAGGGATGTTTTCCTTGGTGAGTAAAAAGAAAGATAGCAAGAGCTCAGCAACTATAACCATTTCATTGGCAAAATGTGTTTTTTGTCTTTCAGGGGAACATACAAAAGACATAGGAACACTGTCTGTCTTCCCTCTGATTATATCTCTATATCTCAATTCATTTGATTCAAGGAAACAAAAAGGAATGATGTGAAAATATATGTCCATCTATTATAATAGAAAACACATTTATAGAAGTAGGATTGACCTACTCACAAAATTTTTGCTTTTGCCTTCTGTCCCCATTATGTTAGGCTTGACTGGCCTAGAGGTTTTTGTTCCAAAGGGAAGAATATTCCAGCAAGAAACAGAAAAATTATTCCTTTGAACTATGAGATGATATTGCCTTTTGCCTCTTAGGAATTCAAATGCCATTGAACTAACAGTCCAAAGAAAAGGGTTACTGTATTTGTGGGGGAGACTGATTTTAGCTATGAAGTAGAAATTGGTTTGCTACTACCACAGTGGAAGTAAGAAGCACTTTGTCTACAAAGTAGATCCTCTAAGGTGCCACTTATATACTAAAATTATCCTAAAGTTAAAAGTTTATTTAAAGAATGAATATAACTTTTCAGGAACCTTTGAACTTGATGATATCATAGGCCAATATTTTGCTAATGCTTGGCTAATACTACATAGCTGATTTTCATTTCCACAGTCCAAAAGGAATTAAATTTCGAAAACGTTAATACTATGTTACTATCTGGAAATGACTATTGGAATTTGTCACATGGGATATGTTTAAAGGCATTTGAGATTTTCATAGTTCATATCTGAGAAAACTATATCTGATCAAGACATCTAAAGAGGAACTTTAATTTATCATTGGTGATTTTGTGATGATAGGGTAACACAAACTGCTGGATGCCTGGATATCAAAAAGAGGATAGCACAACTTGAACCATTTCATATCATACAAAGAAAGAATCCTGAAAGAGCTGATAAAATACTCTACTTCAGTGTCTATACTCCATTATATGGGTCATTAAAAGCTCTACATTTGTGATTTATGAAATAATGAGATACGAATCAGCTGAAAAAGACCAGAGGATGTTGGTGATGGTTTCATATACATCAAAAAATAAAGAAAAAGAGGCAGAGACAAGTTATCTTTTTTATACTCAAGGACATAATCACCAAAGTGGCCTTTTCTTTTATCATGGTGAAATGTCTATACATGGTCTGATGAGTAATGATGACAAGTATTCCACCCATTTCTGGGACCCTGCTAACTCACTTCATTAAATGTATTCAGCTAATGAAGCTGAGGTCACAGGATCAATCCCCCTATGGTCTTTATATTTTCCTAACTGCCATCACGCAGAATCATTTAGAGAATTTAGACTGGAAATATATAGGCATTCAGTCTAGCTAGGCATCTTAATTAGGTCAATTCCCTGCCATCAGAAAGAAGCATCTTTGTGAAAGCATTTTATATAAAAGCTTTTAAAAAACAATTTGTTTCATTATATACCATTTAAAAAATGATGTCCTCCTAGTTTATATTTTGTTTAATATACTAATCTAAATACTAAATCATTCCATTAATAGGAATTATAGGGTCACAGGAAGATGTAATTGAAGCAGCAAATTTATCCTATTTTCTTTTGTGCCTTTTGCTTAATTTTTCATTTGACCTTCAGATTGTCAAAATACAGTAGTCAAAACCATGTTTAGGAACAAATTTATGATTTTAGCATGTGTAGTATGTATCATTTTTGCCTCAATAAGGTCATAGGAATAATAAATAGAGAAAACATTCATAGGTTTGTATTTTTGTCCACTAGGTTTGTGAAATATTAAGGCAAAATTATTTATAGACTATTTCATCTTGGTCTTACACAACACACAAGCACTTTTCTTTTTTTTTCCATCCACTAAATTTTGGAAAAATTTTAGTAACAAAACTTCAAGCCTAAAATATCTACAGTTTTGATACACATAATGTGTTAATTTATAATTAAAACATTGCTTGGTTATTTAAATTTTTTGCACTATATAACAGTACATAAGAAGAAATAAAGTAACATAAGGATTGTGGTAAAGAATAGCACTGGTGGTAAAGAATCCGGCTACCAATGCAGGAGACATGGGCTTGATCTGTGGGTTAGGAAGATCCCCTGGAGTATGAAATGAAAACTTACTCCAGTATTTTTGCCTGAAAAATCCCATGGGCAAAGGAGACTGGCACCCTACAGTTCATGGGGCCACAAAGAATCAGACAGCTGAGCACACACAACAATGATATGTAATGAAGGGCAGAAAAAGTAAGTTTAAGATATAGTGATTGGAGTCAGACTGCCTGGGTTTGTGTACTGGTTCTATCACTTAACCAGTCACAAGACTCTAGTTTTTCTTATGTTTCTAGTATTAATACTTTACTTCCCTAATGCCATTTAGACTTGTACATATTTCAAAGTCTTATTATGGTATTTAAAGGAGTCATAGGTTGGAAGCATATAGGGCCACGTTTGGCACAGGATAGCGTCATATATTTTAGGTATCTGTTTTCTATCATCATCATCATCATTGTCATTATATGATAAAAATGGCTATAACTATTTTATAAGGAATGTGAACTGTATGAAAGTAAAAGTGAAGTTGCTCAGTCGTGTCCGATTCTTTGAGACCCCATGGATTGTAGCCCAACAGGCTTCTCCATCCATGGGGTTTTCTAGGCAAGAATACTGGAGTGGGTTGCCATTTCCTTCTCAAGGACATCTTCTGACCCAGGAATTGAACCCAGGTCTCTCGCATTGCGGGCAGACACTTTACCATCTGAGCCACCAGGGAATCCCATGTGAACTGTATAGTTTGTTAAACTACTAACTCTTGCCGCATATATAAAGTTGGAAGTCTATATGGTTAAAAAAAAAGTTACTTTATTTAACTGTTTAATTGCTTACAAACAATTTGTACTTAAGAACAAAGTATACAAACAGGCTTTAACCCAGGGATGCCAGCCAACTTCTTGTTGGAAAAGTGAACCCTATTGATGTAAAAAAAAAAAAAAAAATTCTTAAAAATGGGCTTGAAACAACAGATGATACTCAGTGGGAATTTCAAAGACCTAAAGAAAATTATAATATACCAGCTTTGTATTTGAAGGACAATATTGATATTAGCAGATACAGGAGATCTGGCTTCCATTTTGTGACCTACTCTGGAAAGAACTGGGGGGCTAAGAATGTTTCTGATCAAAGATCAACCTCTGTAGTTTTCCCATAAAGATACAGTTTTTTTGACTTAAGTATTAGTTGCTAAAAACTCAAAAACCCTGTTACTATTCAATAGTATAATGCAGTACAGTGATGTTGACCAAACTAATTGAGAGAAACCTCAAAATATCAGGTACAAATAGCAAGCTGATTTAAGACTCACTATATATATTTGTGTGTGTGTATAAACTTACACACATACCTAATAAAAAAAAAAAAACACCTCACACAATCATATACATGTGTATTTAACAATTTAACACCTTATGTACAGGTATTCCATTTTAATTTAATCCTCTGACCTCAGTAGACCTCTTTACCTGCTAACTAAATTCTCTCAACCTAATTCCCCCATTGGTCGCCATTTGCCTTTTTTTTTTTTTTTGAAAAAGTTAATTTATGATAAGCTGCTCAAATCCTAATTAACTCTATGTTAATTTATAAGATCCAGGGTTGACAGAATTTTACTATTGTGTGGAAAGAATTTTCTTATTTCATGGAAGAAGGAAAATGCACACAGTTAGCTAACAGCAGACAAGGTGGTAAAGTAGCTGCAATGTTTTAACACTGATACATTAATACAGACCCCAAAGAGAACAAAACCTAAAGCATACTAGGTGTTTCCATACATCCCATTTTGCTAAAGACAACTCTCCTTCATCCTTTGTTTTCTCTGCTGATTCACAATAACATCTTGGAGAGAATTTACTATCTATAAATTTTCTATTTCTGTACTTAAATCAGGCTCTTAATCTCATCTCCCTTTATTATATTCCCATTGTACTAACAGAGAATCTATGTGGATAATTTAGTAACTGAGAAGTTTTTCCTGATAAGTCTAAAGCTACCTGATTTTCTTCTCAGTATGGTACAACCATCTTAAGTTTCCCTGATGCAAATTATGCAAAGAATCAAACAATTACTTTCTGTTTTCTCTTGTGTACACCAGCTAATGCCAAACTGACCCATCTGCTTATTTATTGTTTTCACTGCCCTTATGAATTTAGCAGCATTTTAATTTTATTTGTTCAGTTCTATAAATAATTATGGGTACATATTTTAAAAAATGAACTTGATAATATTAGTATGCTTATCACTTGTTTTATTCCTCACTTTAGTCCTAAAATCATCTACAGATTTTCCTTGAATAGATTTAAGCTCTACCACATGTGGTTACATTTCCAAGTGCTATTTATTCCATTTGCAAATAGCTTTTCCCTCTGTAATGTCAGTGCATGGGGTGCAAACCCATTATCAGGGTAAATGGAAGTGGTGTCTGCAGAGTGCAACCCTTTATAGAACTTCAAGCTTTCTTGTTCAAATGCTGAATTCTTGGTATGCTTCACATTTACATTAATAAAAAAGGCAAATAAGTCCACATCTGCATATATATGCATATATATAAGTGCATATATACATATATGTATCTACAGTATATTCCTGTCTTCTATAAATTTTACATAATTTACTAAGTTTGTGTTTATAAAATTTCGAATGTATTGCATACCTTTCCTTCTTTTGACCAAAATCTTATCATCAAAAGGCTCCTGTTGATTAATCTTGCTAATTTATCAAGTTTGGATTAGGATATGGGAGACAATACCAAGGATATGGGTAAATAACAAGTATCAACATAAAACTTATGACATTCATATTGGCAGAGATGTTGGACAAAAGACTGAGCCAATCAGAAGAAAAAGAAAAAAGGCAAATGATAATTAGAAAAGAAGCAGCAAGATAGTAGAAATAAGTCTTAAATTATCAGTAACTAAAACAAATACTAAGGTTTCAAGTAATTGGCTAAGAGACACTATAATTTAAAAATAATTCATTGTATTATTTCTATAGACACATATTCAAAATAAAAGACATAGAAAACTTAACAATAAGATTATATAAGAAAGTGGGTCAAATAAAAAAAGAAAAAACAGTGAAACTGATGTTTTAATGTAATCAATATCCATATTTAGCATACAGAAAAAATGTACAAATCAAAAGTGCTGTGGTCCAGCCCTGGTGGATCTAGGGAATTCGAAGCAGGGATGGAGTCAGCGTCTAGGAAAGAACTATTTAATTAGAGATATAAAGAGAGATTAGGAAAGAATAGTGAAGTAGGAAAATTAGTGGAGAAAAGAGGGTGAATAACTTGGTTTACGCGGAGAACCAATAAAACTCCGAGACAAGGAGCTTGCACCACCTACGTAGGCCACAGGCTTCTTCCCAGTCTCCCGAAGGAGCAGAGACACAAAGTGCCTCCCCGTTCAGATCTTATAAGCCCAGGCAAAATTAGTAGGCTTGGCGAGCCTCTGCGGATCCAGATGGGAATTTGGCCAGAAAAGAAGAGAATGAGAAAAGACCACACAGGGGAAACCAGTCTTTCCAGGAACTGGTCCGTTTCTTTATTTTCCAGGTCTGCTTTTATACCTTTAGTTGTACATAGGGATAAATGTAAGAAACAGAGTCACGCAGGGTCAGCTGCTCTGACCCTTATCTAAAGACAGTATTCTCAGCATATCTTTGTTCTTACAAGGGTCTTACATTTGTTTACAATATCTTCTTGTCTGGAGACCGATTAACATTTTATGGCCCCACCTTTCTTTCTATTGATAAAGGTTAGTCCATCAGAAAACTTGTTTTCCCTTAAGATCTACTTAGTCTTAAGATAGTGATAAAGTTACATTCTTACATAGCAAGGACACAATGATTTATAATAAAGAAAGAGGAGTACAGTGATCTATAACAAAGAGAAAATTCATTAACTCAAAAGTCTAGTATTGCTAACATCAAAACTACTATATTTCTTTTATTTACATTCCAATTACATTGATTAACATACTCCCAGGTGCCTAAGGATATGGAGGCTTGGCTGCAATCATTAACTCAGCAATGAAACCCTTCACCAACATGATTTTTACCTTTAGAAAAACCCTATGCTAACTAAGACTTTCAAAATACTCCAAACTCCCTGTACTGTTTATGGTTGAGAGGTTGTAAACAATCATGTACCTAGTAGCAAGAGTGTGGATAATCCTGTCCCACAAGCTAGTCTGCCAGCAGAGAGGTTTGACCTGATAGACTCCTTTTATATGCAGGAGACTATTATCTAGAGCTCTAAGTTAATTTTCCAGAGAAAGGTGGTTTGGGATAGCCCCTGTTAATGTCAGAAGAGTGTAGTATAACAGACAGATTGTGGTTTCAGGGGTAGATGCTCGAGAATCTTCAGGGGGACCCCTGAGGCTTGACCTCACCTTTGCCTATTCTCAGGCCTCCTTCCTCATGACCTTTGCCATGGGTGGGATTCCTCACACTGGCTCCTGGCACAAAAGTGTATTATATTCTTTGCAGCCAAAAATGGAGAAGCTATATACAGTCAGCAACAAAAAGCTGACTGTGGCTCAGATCATGAACTCCTTATTGCCAAATTCAGACTTAAATTGAGGAAAGTAGGGAAAGCCATTAGACCATTCAGGTATGACCTAAATCAAATCCCTTATGATTATACAGTGGAAGTGAGAAGTAGATGTAAGGGACTAGATCTGATAGACAGAGTACCTGATGAACTATGGATGGAGGTTCGTGACATTGTACAGGAGACAAGGATCAAGACCATCCCCATGGAAAAGAAATGCAAAAAAGCAAAATGGCTGTTTGGGGAGGCCTTACAAATAGCTGTGAAACGAAGAGAAGTGAAAAGCAAAGAAGAAAAGGAAAGATATTCCCATTGAAATGCAGAGATCCAAAGAATAGCAAGGAGAGATAAGAAAACCTTCCTCAGTGATCAGTGCAAAGAAATAGAGGAAAACAACAGAATGGGAAAGACTAGAGTTCTCTTCAAGAAAATTAGAGATATCAAGGGAATATTTCATGCAAAGATGGGCTCAGTAAAGGACAGAAATGGTATGGCCCTAACAGAAGCAGAAGATATTAAGCAGAGGTGGCAAGAATACACAGAAGAACTATACAAAAAAGGTCTTCATGACCAAGATAATCATGCTGATGTGATCACTCACCTAGAGCCAGACATCCTGGAATGTGAAGTCAAGTGGGCCTTAGAAAGCATCACTATGAACAAAGCTAGTGGAGGTGATGGAATTCCAGTTGAGCTATTTCAAATCCTGAAAGATGATGCTGTGAAAGTGCTGCACTCAATATGCCAGCAAATTTGGAAAACTCAGCAGTGGCCACAGGACTGGAAAAGGTCAGTTTTCATTCTGATCCCAAAGAAAGGCAATGCCAGAAAATGCTCAAAGTACCACACAATTGCATTCATCTCACACGCTAGTAAAGTAATGCTTAAAATTCACCAAGCCAGGCTTCAGCAATATGTGAACCTTGAACTTGCAGATGTTCAAGCTAGTTTTAGAAAAGGCAGAGGAACCAGAGACCAAATTGCCAACATCTGCTGGATCATGGAAAAAGCAAGAGAGTTCCAGAAAAACATCTATTTCTGCTTTATTGACTGTAGAAAATTCTGAAAAAGATGGGAATACCAGACCACCTGACTTGCCTCTTGAGAAACCAATATGCAGGTCAGGAAGCAACAGTTAGAACTGGACATGGAACAACAGACTGGTTCCAAATAGGAAAAGGAGTACGTCAAAGCTGTATATTGTCACCCTGCTTATTTAACTTATATGCAGAGTACATCATGAGAAGCACTGGGCTGAAAGAAGTACCAGCTGGAATCAAGATTGCTGGGAGAAATATCAATAACCTCACATATGCAGATGACACCACCCTTATGGCAGAAAGTGAAGAGGAGCTAAAAAGCCTCTTGATGAAAGTGAAAGAGGAGAGTGAAAAAGTTGGCTTAAAGCTCAATATTCAGAAAACAAAGATCATGGCATCTGGTCCCATCACTTCATGTGAAACAGATGGGGAAACAGTAGAAACAATGTCAGACTTTATTTTTGGGGGGCTCCAAAATCACTGCAAATTGTGACTGAAGACATGAAATTAAAAGATGCTTACTCCTTGGAAGGAAAGTTATGACCATCCAAGATAGCATATTGAAAAGCAGGAACATTACTTTTCCAACAAAGGTTCACCTAGTCAATGCTATGGTTTTTCCAGTGGTCATGTATGGATGTGAGAGTTGGACTGTGAAGAAAGCTGAGTGCCAAAGAATTGATGCTTTTGAACTGTGGTGTTGGAGAAGACTTGAGAGTCCCTTGGACTGCAAGGAGATCCAACCAGTCCATCCTAAAGGCGATCATTCCAGGGTGTTCATTGGAGGAACTGATGCTGAAACTGAAACTCCAATATTTTGGCCACCTCATGCGAAGAGTTGACTTATTGGAAAAGACTCTGATGCTGGGAGGGATTAGGGTCAGGAGGAGAAGGGGATGACAGAGGATGAGATGGCTGGATGGCATCAGTGATTCAATGGACATGAGTTTGAGTGAACTCCGGGAAATGGTGATGGACAGGGAGGCCTGGCGTGCTGTAATTCATGCGGTCGCAAAGGTCAGACATGACTGAGTAACTGAACTGAACTGAACTGATAGATTTCTAAAAAAAGAAGAAACAGACCCACAAATTTCCCTCATGAGAACTTCCAGGTACATTCCTTCTCCTGGAATAACCAGTATTTGAGCTTTAAATGCTATGAATTCACTTGGCCTGGTTTATACTTTTTATAAATGGAACCACATAGTATGCATCATTTACAGTCTGCTTTTATGCCTCCAATTTTTTGTTTTCAAAATTTACCGTTTTTTTCATGAAAGTGAGGCTTGTTCATTCTCATGACTCTCTCATGTTCCAGTGAATTAGTTATCTATCACTATAAACTAAACTACCCCAAAACATCAAACTTAAGGAAAGACACACTTATTATATTGTAGTTTCTTTGTCTTAGGAATCTAGGCGGAATTTAGCTTAGTCATCCTGGTTCAGGGCCTATCACAAGGCTGCAGCCAAGGTATAAGCCAAAGTGACAGTCAATTCAAAAATTTAAAGAGGAAAATCTGATTCCAAGCTAACTCACATGGTCCTCTTAATGTTGGGCAGAGGTATGGGTTCTGTGTCTCGTGAGCCCCTGTATAGGGTAATTCATACCATGGCAGCTGGTTTCCTCAATGTGAGTGTGGAAGAGAGAGAGAACACTTAGGACAGAAGCCACAGTTTCATGGTCACTTAATCTCAAATCTAGATTGCCAGGAGAAATATCAACAACCTCAGATATGCAGATGATGCTAGATGCAGATGACTGTGGTGCTAGAGAAGACCCCTGAGAGTCCCTTGAACTGCAAGAAAATCTGTCAGGCGAGTGTGTGCTCCTCAGGTCTGTCTCGTCACAACAAAGATTTGGAGTGACGGACTTTAAAGCATTCAGTGTGTCACAGCTCTCAGGTCTCGAACAGATCGTGTTATAGCTCTTAGACAAATCAGTGTTACAGCTCTATTTTATTTAGATAATAACAGGAAAATCCATCCTCGAGGCATGAGGGCATGCTGACCTAATGATGCAAAGAGAAGAAAGTGGGGGAGCCCGCCAGCATGAAGGAGAGAGAGAGACACTCCCGGCCGGTTGACTCCTCTTTTTATATGTCTTTTCCTCTCCATGGGCCTGCTCTATGTAAATTGGGCTAACCAGGAGTGCTGTTTATTCTACCTGAGGTCTTCACTCCGGTCCTCAGACCTTTCTTTGTTCTCTTTTCATGGGCTTTTCCCTTCCTTGTCTTTTAGCCACCGCCATTCTGGACTCTTATTACCTATTCTAACTACCTAACAAAACTATTCAAGGAAATCAATGCTAAATATTTATTGGAAGGACTGCTGCTGAACCTGAAGCTCCAATACTTTGACCATTTGATGTGAAAAGCCAACTCATTGGAAAAGACCTTGATGCTGGGAAACGTTGAGGGCAGGAGGAGAAGGGGATGACAGAGGATGAAATGGCTGGATGGAATCACTGACTCAATATATTATATTGATTATCAGACTATAATCAATCTGATTTCTACATTGACCATCTGTGTTGGCCATGTGTAAAGTCATCTTTTGTGTTGCTGGAAGAAGGTGTTTGCTATGACTAATGGTAAAAAAAGATAGTATATGTACAAATAAATGTGCATACACATATGTATATATGCACAAATATATATATATATACACACATTATATATATTTTATATCTGTAAACACATTTATTTGTTCATATAATATCTTTGCTCTCCCCCACTTGGCTCAGTGACATTCAGGAAATTACTATTCTCTCCACACCTCATGACAGTGCCACGTGTACACACATGAGACTATTCTTGGGCTCTCTTATGTTCCATTTGTCTATTTTCTTGTCTTTGTTCCAATAGCATGTTATTTTAGCTATCACAACTTTTTGATATTTATAATATCTAGAAACATCTATATTTTATTTTCAGGATTGCTTTCTTTATTCTTATATTTTGCATTTTCAAAAATATTGAAAGTAACATCAGTTCAGTTCAGGTCGCTCAGTCGTGTCCGACTCTTTGCGACCCCATGAATCACAGCACACCAGGCCTCCTTGTCCATCACCATCTCCCAGAATTCACTCAGACTCATGTCCATCGAGTCACTGATGCCATCCAGCCATCTCATCCTCTGTCATCCCCTTCTCCTCCTGCCCTCAATCCCTCCCAGCATCAGTCTTTTCCAATGAGCCAACTATTCACACGAGGTAGCCAAAGTACTGGAGTTTCAGCTTTAGCATCATTCCTTCCAAAGAAATCTCAGGGATGATCTTCAGAATGGACTGGTTGGATCTCTTTGCAGTCCAAGGGACTCTCAAGAGTCTTCTCCAACACCACAGTTCAAAAGCATCAATTCTTTGGCTCTCAGCGTTCCTCACAGTCCAACTCTCACATCCATACATGACCACAGGAAAAACCATAGCCTTGACTAGACAGACTGTAGTCAGCAAAGTAAAGCAACATCAATTTACCTCAAATTATTCAATTAAATTTACTGATAATTACTTGAGTGTCTCTGATATTGTGGGGTTTTTTTTGCTTGTTTGTTTTATTGTCAAAATTATTCTGTAGTTTTTTTTGTTTTGGTGACATTTATTCTCTTTCTCAGTCATGATGATCACAGGTGATTCTTCACATTTTCTCACTCTGATAACACATTTTGTGGTTGATCATGGCTGCTATCTTGATCATTATATATATATATATATACACATACATACATACATCATGCATGTATGTGTTTGCCAACTATTTATGAGATTTATAAAGGAGAGACTTATAGAGGTCCTAGTCATGAATAGTTATTTCCTATTAGCATGTAGAAAGGAGACAGGCTAGTTTTTTCATCTACGTGTTTTTGTTGCTATGAACTCGTCTAATACTCATGGCTAGGTTTTGGTATTCCCCTGCTGAACATAAGAAACTTTACAGAACATCAATCAGAACACTATTAACTACTCATGTCTGAATACATACTGATTTCTTTATACATGTGAGATTAAGAGTTTACTAGAGGAAATAATTTGTTTTGTGATTGAGAATTTGTCATTTTCCAGATTAATTAAAAAACATAAGCTGTTTATAGTTTACACACTTCTAAGGTAATAGTTTAATTAGAATTTGTATTATTTCAAAAGATTTTGATGAATCAATGCTTAATGAAAACATTATCTGAGTACTAGTGTTGATGAAAATATCAAAATACTGAATAAAGGAATCAACATTTCATCAGATTTAATTTGTTTCATAAATATACTTGCCCTTATTACATTGAAATTTCTAATGAGATGTTAATATTCAGCTTTGAATAGCTACTAGTTAATGTCCCTAGAATGGATTATTTTGCAAGAAATTAAAAAAATGCAAATATTAAATGGCAAATAAAATGCAGTATCTTTATAAAGCTGCCTTTATGGGCATTATCTAATGTATATATGCTATCATATTAATATATTTTGTTTTCTCAACCCAAACTGTTTTCATGGGATTTATGTGCATTATACTATTTATGAAGTTTAATATGATTCAATATAAAAAAGGCATTTGCATTTTCACAGGATCCTTCAGTAGATTTTGTGCCAAGAAGCTTACATTGCCTTGTAATTCATTTGGATTTTAGCAGTCTGTGGACAGGATATTTAATGGCCTGGCCTTACTACTCGGTGGCACTTAACTCTCTCAGACACTATGCACTTAAAGAATGAAAAGCCAACTGTCTTTATGATAGAAAGTATCACTGCATTTCACACTCTCTGATAAATCATCGTATAAATTTCTTTTATACTCTTTTACCATACAATGAACAAAATCTTAGACCTCATCACTCTGTCAATTATTGTGACATTGCTGCATCATTCTGTTGCAAAGAGAAAAATCTTAAAGATTTTTTTAAAATACAAATTTATTCCAATTGCTTATTTACTTTCATATCATCTATAAACCAGTCTAGTTGAAATTTCAGTCTAAGGCCACTAATAATAGCATTATTTTTTCATTTTTCTTGACTTCTCTGTGATTTTGATATGATGGGCAATTCTCCTCTTTAACATGACCCCTTTTCTCTTGGTTTCTGTGGCTCAACTTTTGTCTTCTTGTTTATCTTGGGATTGCTGCCCTTAATTCTCTGTCAGATAATCAACTTGTCTTGCTCATGACAGTTTTCGAAGTTTGCAAACTTCGTAATGATTTCCCTTCTCTTCCCGCTTCATACTCTCCTCTAATTGACATTCACTATTTCATGTCTTTCATCTGTCATTTGCTGACCTCTAAATACACAGCTCAGTTGCACGTCCCTCCTGAGAAATTCAAGCTCAAATATTCAGCTATCTTATTAACTGCTCTACCTAACTATATTATGAGCTTTTCTTATCTCACACACCAACAGTAAAATCTTAAGGTTTTCCTGAAACATATTCCTCCCTAGTGTTCTACATTAATATAGAAGCCTCTACTTCTGTATTCATCTGTCTTTATTCATATCTATTAAACCATCAAGTCTTGCTCATCTTGCATCTAAAATATGTATACAGCTTACTTTCTTGATCTTGTTGGCTAAAATAGCAACAAAGCCATGAATGTATTTGCAGCCAGACTGCTGCAACAGCTTCCTAATAATTTATTCTACTTTCCTATTACTCCCCTCACAAACCATAGTGGATTGACAGGTTTTATTGCAGAATCCATTTCTCTTTTACTTATTTCTAGACAAAATATGGAATTTCAAATCTTGCAACTTTAGAGAGACTGATGTCAATCTCATTTAAGGGTGAAGGTCTACTTGGCTTAATAAAATTCAGACTAACACACTCTCGTAGGGAAATGTTTGTTTAAAGGTTTAATGAATGAGAAAGATTCTGCATATCAGAATCAGTGATATTCCATTCTGGGAATATGGTCAAGCTGTAGACAGAGCAGAATTTTGTGATTTTAGTTTTCTGCAGGGTACTACTCTTCTTGCTGTTGTTTAATCACTAAGTTGTGTCCAGCTCTTTGCAACCCCATGGACTGCAGCACACCAGGCTTCCCCATCTTTCGCTATATCCTGAAGTTTTCTCAAATTCATGTCCATTGGGTCAATGATATGAGTCAAGTATGTCATCCTCTGTTGCTCCCTTCTCTCCTGCCCTCAATCTTTCCCAGCATCAGGGTCTTTTCCAGTGAGTTGGCTCTTTGCATCAGGTGGCCAAAGTACTGGAGCTTCAGTTTCAGCATCAGTTCTTTCAATGAATTTTCAAGGTTTATTTCCTTTAGGATTGAGTGGTTTGATTTCTTTGCTGTCCAAGGGACTCAAAAGAGTTTTTTTCCAGCACCGCAGTTTGAAGGCATCAATTCTTCAGTGCTCAGCATTTTTTATTGCCCAACTCACACATCTGTACATGACTACTGGAAAAACCATGACTTTGACTATATAGCCCTTTGTCAGCAAAGTGATATCTTTGCTTTTAAATATGCTATCTAGGTTTGTCATAACTTTCCTCCAAGGGGCAAGAGATTTTGAATCATGGCTTTATTTTGTAAAGTGCCTGTGTGTTTGTGCACATTCGCACACATTCTGTTATGTCTGACTGTGGCCTCATAGACTCTAGCCCACCAGGCTCCTCTGTCCATGGGATTTTCTAGGCAAGAATACTGGAGTGGGATGCCATACCCTCCTCCAGGATATCTTTCCAATCCAAGGATCAAACCTGCATGTTTTATGTCTTTACCACTAGTGCCACCTGGGAAGTCCCATTTTGTTGAAAACAACTCCAATTCCTAGGTGATACAATGATGTAAATATAGTGTACTCTTTTGCACCTATTTTTACAGAGGGGAGATCACCACACTTGTATGCCTAGTATCTTTACTGCCTTCCCAGTGGGCTAAGAATAAAATATGAACCCTTTACTTTGGCTGAAATGGCTCATATGGGTTAGATTCAGAACAAGTCAGTAGAGAAGTACTAACTGATGCTGGGTTATTGAATGTATTAAGTGACAGAAACAGTGATTTGTAAGCAATGAATATTCTTAAAATGTGAGTATTAAAATATGGTTATAAGAAGATTGTAAAAGGATAATGAGTATGAAAAACAATAGAGGTAGTAAGGAAACACAAAAGGGTATCTTTATGAAGATGAATAAGACTGATGAAGAGGAAGATTAAGACGAGACAGAAAGGGTGGCAGAGATATCATATTTTAAGAAGGAAATGGTGGGTTGGCAGTGAAAAAATCCTCTGTGGCTTCTAGTGTAAGATGACTGACTAAATTTATCTTTTGTGTCAGTCAGCTCAGTCAGGCATTTATAACAATATTCCATAGGTTGGGTGGCTTAAGCAACCAAGCTTTATTTTCTCACTATTTTGGAGTCTGGAACATTATTGTCAGAGTGCTAGCATCGACAGATTCTGGTGAGAACTCCTTTTCTGGTTTTCAGATGGCCCCATCTCTCTGTGTTCTCAGGTATCTCTTCTCTGTTTATGCATGCAAATAAAGAGGAAGAAATAGAGAAAGAGAGTGAGAGCGCTCACGTTTCTTTTTATAAGGGCACTAATCTCATCATGAAGTCCCTGCTCTCATAACTCCATCTACATCTAAATGTGATTACTTCTTAAAAATCCTACTTCTAAAAATCATCACATGGTGGTTAGTGGTGGGGCAGTAGGGCTTCAACATATGAAATTTAGGGCCTCACAAGCATTTCAGTACATAGTACCTTTCCTCCCTAACAAAATTACATGTCAAGATAGCAAAAGTAACAAACAATCCCGTAGCAGAGTGGTCTACTAGGAAGACTGCCTTAAAAGACCAGAAACATTAAAATATTTCTGGGAGTTATAAAATGGCTGTCATTTTATTGATAGGGAAACATAATGGAGCTGAGGGGAATCAGAATTGAGTTTAGATAAATGAGTGAAAATCTGACAAGTGTACTTCTTTTTAGAAACAGAAAAAAAAAAAAAAATCCAAGATCAGAAATAGAAGGAGCTGTAGTTCAGAGTTAATTAGTAGGAAAATTGTTGAAATGATTAGATGTAGGAATATAGAATAATGACCCATCCCTAGCTGGTAGTTGAATGGTTACAACATTTTTCTCTAAAATAATGTCCAATAAGAAGAAAGAAAAAGGTTTATCAATAAAATTTATGGGAACATTTATGTTGGAAGAACCTATTCTAGGCATTTTTTAATAAAAAAAAATAGAACAGTGCCTCATATAATATTCTGTGATACTGAGACAGAGATGAACTGAAGCTGAAAGGTTAGATTTTCTAACTTTTCTACAAACACAGAGATCAGAAGTCTTGACTGTGAATCCCCAAACACTCATAGTGCTCAGGACTCCTGTAATCGCCTCTGTTCACTCTGGAGGAATAGTGATTTCACAGGAGTGAAGAAACCAAATCAAGCAATGGATATTGAGTCACCTTGGACATATTTTCTAAATATAAAGTAGTCTATAAAGTCTTCAAAGTGAAAGCAAAGACTTTCAGTCATGTCCGACTCATGCAACCCCATGGACTGTAGCCCACCAGGCTCCTCCATCCATGGAATTTTCTAAGCAAGAGTACTGGAGTGGGTTGCCATCTCCTTCTCCAGGGGATCTTCCCAACCCAGGGATCGAACCTGGGTCTCTAGCATTGTGGGCAGATGTTTTACTGTCTGAGCCACCAGGGAATCCCAAAGTCTTCAAAAATTCAAGAAAAATTACCACATGATACAGGCATAAAATTAGAACAAAATCCTCAAAATGAAAACACAAATTAACAAATGGGGTATCAGTATCTAAGAAATAATGTTTAAAACAAAGGTAAGATATATACAGAAAAATTAAAGTCTAATTTGCTTCCATAACGTATTTTGAAACTGTAACAGCCATGGGAATATAATATCTATGATATTAAATAAAATAGGAAACAAGCATATTTAGTAATTAAAAACAGGATTGACAAAGTAGAAAGGTAAATCAATTGAAGGATTAATGATATGGCTGAAGATTAGTTTGGTGAAATGCAAAAAGAACCTAAGGGTTTCCTCCACACACTCAAAATTTTAAATTATATGTTGCTTACATTTAACTAAGCTTCATTCTGGTGGTGGTTTAGGCGCTAAGCCATGTCCAGTTTTTTGGGACCCCATGGACTGTAGCCTGCCAGGCTCCTCTGCCTATGGGATTCTCCAGGCAAGAATACTGGAGTAAGTTTCCATTTCCTTTTCCAGGGGAACTTCCCAACACAGGGATCAAACCCAAGTCTCTTGCATTGCAGGTAGATTCTTTACCCACTGAGCTATGAGGGAAGCCCAGCTTCCTCCTAGCTCATATGCAATTTATCTCTGATATTCAGCCACAGTTCTTCCCTGTGTTGGTAAATAAACCTTTTTAGATATATTCTTGCTATTTTTATTCATGATTATTTCTGGATGATTTATCTAAATCCAACTTATTAGAACCAAACACTAAAGCAATCACATTTGAATAATATTTTATACTGGTTAGACATGCTTTTTAGAGAAAGATATGGATGCAGTCCAACTATAATCTGGAAATAGGTGGTCCAAGGACTGGCAGGTTAACGATATGACTAACAGCTCAACATCTGTCCATTTCTCTCTTGTCTTAAGTGTCTTGGAATGTTATCCATCTGTTCCTCTATTGCATTTGTTCACAAGATGCCTGCTATTGCCTTAGAGGCACTGTTGAATTCATGACAAGAGGACAGAAGCACAGTGGCAAATGTGAACCCTTCTCTCATGCCTGTCCCTCTTTATAAGAGGGGGACTTTTCTGTAAGCTTCCAAAATAACTTCAGTTTTTCATGGGCAATGCTTGGTACTGCAAAAGGAGCTAAGACCATCTTTCTTGAAATCACAGCGTCTTTGTCCAGTACTGAATATCACGTTAATAATGAGGAGATGAGAGAATGCCTGGTAGTTTCATAAGCATGGCCCACAGAGCACTGACACAGGTCTCCTGGAAAGGAGAAAATCAACAACAGCAAGAAAGACATATATAATAGTTTTCAAAGATCTTGTCTGTGGAATACAGGGGCCCAGTGTTGCTGCAATTGAAAGCAAAAGAGTGTATTAAGGGAGTATGTATTTAAAGGTTACTGTGTATGCTTGCTGCATGCTAAGTCACTTCAGTTGTGTCTGACTTTATGCAACCCTATGGACAATAGCCCATCAGGCTCCTCTGCCCATGGGGATTCTCCAGGCAAGAATACTGGAGTGGGTTGTCATGCCCTCCTCCAGGGGATCGTCTCAACCCAAGGATGGAACCCGCATCTCCTATGTCTCCTCCATTAGCAGGTGGGTTCTTTACCACTAGGGCCACCTGAGAAGCCTGTAACTGTTTATATGTACACACATATATACACATAGACCTACCTTTTTTTGATATATATTTTAGTAATATCATTTCACATAATCATCTTCAGTCTAGGATGTAGAACACAGAGTTTAGTATCTTAGGCAGAAATAATCTTCATTTAAGCAGTGTTGTTTAAGTTCTTATTTTTATTTGATCTCAGAAACATAATAATTGGTTGTGAGCAAGATTCATCCACTTAGGTAGCCAGAGGCACCCTGATAACCTAGAAGTATTTATCCCAGAGAACATCTGCATTTTCCCAGTATATATCTTTGTATCTGGTATTTAAGTTACTTTTATTTTTAATCTATGCTTTTAAATGGATGTGTAGCATCATTTTTCAAACTTTTAGCCAACCAGCCTATATCACAATCACTTTCAGCTCTCTTTAGTAGGTATTTATCGTTAAATGAAAATTTTTAATCTTTCAGTTCAGTCACTCAGTTGTGTCCCACTCTTTGAGACCCCATGAATCGCAGCACGCCAGGCCTCACTGTCCATCACCAACTTCCGGAGTTCACTCAGACTCATGTCCATCGAGTCAGTGATGCTATCCAGCCATCTCATCCTCTGTCGTCCCCTTCTGCTCCTGCCCCCAATCCCTCCCAGCATCAGAGTCTTTTCCAATGAGTCAACACTTCGCATGAGGTGGCCAGAGTACTGGAATTTCAGCTTTAGCATCATTCCTTCCAAAGAAATCTCAGGGCTGATCTCCTTCAGAATGGATTGGTTGGATCTCCTTGCAGTCCAAGGGACTCTCAAGAGTCTTCTCCAACACCACAGTTCAAACACTTCAATTCTTCGGCACTTAGCCTTCTTCATAGTCCAACTCTCACATCCATACATGACCACAGGAAAAACCATAGCCTTGACTAGATGGACCTTAGTCAGCAGAGTAACATCTCTGCTTTTGAACATGCTATCTAGGTTGGTCATAACTTTTCTTTCAAGGAGTAAGCGTCTTTTAATTTCATGGCTGCAGTCACCATCTGCAGTGATTTTGGAGCCCCCCAAAATAAAGTCTGACACTGTTTCCACTGTTTCCCCATCTATTTCCCATGAATTGACACACTTATTAGACATAATGAAATTATTCTTTCTTACCTTGGCTCAGTGATATCATATACTAACTACTGTAGACTGATTATCTTTCCAAAATGTAGGAGGATCTTTTGATCTCTCAACAGCCACTAAAATTATGATTAATAATAACATAATAATATACAAGTTTAATCTGAAAATCATATCTTTCTACAAACCAAGAGTAAATTACACTAGTTTTCTAAAAAGTTAATTTCTTAAGGGTTTCAGAAAATGTATTGTAAATAACACATTTGTTTCAGAATTATATCTTATGCATGTATACAAGAAAAATTAAAATGAGTCTTTTCATTTTAAGGTCTTAATCTATTTGTTCTAATTCAATCACAAACATGGATTACAACCTAATTGATCTGGTTTCTTTATATTTTTACTTAACACATTTGATTTTGAATCCCAAGCATTTGAGATTGCTATAGTACACAATAAAAATTGCTTAGTTTACGGCTAAAGAATATGTTTGAAGCAAAAATATATGCATAAATATAACAGAAAATGGAAGGAATCAGTATTCAAAAATGTAATCTGTGAAACAATTCTCTTTAACAATTCCAATCAAGTACAGTTCCCTAAATATTTCATTTAAAGTATAGGTTGCTATTATAAAGCACTCACATAAAATAAGAAATAGAATTCCAAGTACAGTTCAAGACATTTTTATTCATGATAATCCTATCATTTCTTCACGCTATTTCAAATGCCATTATCATAATCCCTTAAATATTTTTTGCCTTTAGCTTCTTATAATATCTCCATATACCAAATGAAGAACATCTCAAACAAAAGAACATTTTCCACTTCATGATTAGGTGAGAAACTGAGTTTCAAACAGATTCTCTTGATGCATTCCTATATTTCTTTCTAGTTTTAAATTATATAATGTATTAAACTTTCTTCTCTTTTAAATGTGAATTTTGAATGACATTATTTTTTGAACATCTCAACATGAATTCTCTTCTAAACTAGCTGACATTAGTAATTCTTTATTTCAAACTTTGATTACCCACTCATTTATTTTCTAAATGGCCTTTATGTACTTTGATATTTTTTTGCCTGTTATGTGAAGCACTTCATCTTTTAATTTATCATCTTTCACCCAAATCCTCCACTTCATTATTATTCTATTTCATCTAATCTCTTTATCTCTAAATAAGCTCTGTTTTTCCCTTTCAGGTTTTTAAGTGAAATAAAAGCACATATTTTTTGTGGTAATGCCCAGGGGAATATTTTAGTTAACAATTCTTTGGGTGAAACTCCTATTATCATTAAAAATCTTTAGCGGCTACCGTTGAAAAACTAGCTAGTTTCATTTTGATCCAAACCGGATCCAATTTAGTCTTTATTTACTAAAAGACTTTTTGCAGAGTTGGACACGACTGAGCGACTTCACTTTCTCTTTTCACTTTCATGCATTGGAGAAGGAAATGGCAACCCACTCCAGTATTCTTGCCTGGAGAATCCCAGGGACAGGGAGCCTGATGGGCTGCTGTCTATGGGGTCACACAGAGTTGGACACGACTGAAGAGACTTGGCAGCAGCAGCAGCCTGATTTGTACATATAAGTACTTGATGAGTTTTTGCTTGCTGTATGATGTATTTAAGACACGCACACACAGAGAATGGGACTATCTAGGTTTTCACTTTCATGCATTCGAAAAGACAATGGCAACTCACTTCAGAGTTCTTGCCTGAAGAATCCCAGGGATGGGGGGAGCCTGGTGGGCTGCCGTCTATGGGGTCGCACAGAGTCGGACACGACTGAAGCGACTTAGCAGCAGCAGCAGCAGCAGCAGGTGGCATTAGTATGATATATTTAAGATATGCATAAAGAGAGAATGGGACTTTCTAGGTGGCCCTAGTGGCAAAAAACCCACCTGCCAATGCAGGGAGAACTAAGAGATGCAAGTTTGATCCCTGAGTCGGGAAGAACGCCTACAGGAGAAAGTGGCAACACACACCAGTATTCCTGCCTAGGGAATCTCATGGACAGAGGAGTCTGGAGGGCTATAGTCCATAGAGTTGCAAAGAGTAGAACATTACTGAACCTTAGCACACATGGACTGTAGCCCAACAGGCTCCTCTGTCCATGGGACTCTCCAGGCAAGAATACTGGCGTGGGTTGCCATGCCCTCCTCTGGGGAATCTTCCTAACCCAGGAATCAAACCTGCATCTTTTACGTCTCCTGCCTTGGCAGGTGAGTTCTTTACCCCTAGTGCTACCTGGGAAGCACACACAGAGAATGAGAGATAGATGAATGGATATGACTATATTATATATACTAAATTAGATACACATCATACTTATTATATATAAAATATGAAAAATGTTTATGCATTTAACTATTAAAATAGTTCAATAGAATTCAACTTTATCCTTACAGGTTGATATCAATATTGCCAGAGTCTCTATATTTTAAAATTTTATAAAATGGATATAATAATTTATGCAAACTACTGTTTATATTTATGAAAATTTTATCTATTTATACATTATAAAGAATAATAAATAATCATATTGGAGTAATCAGCTATCCTACAGATGAAATTATTAAATATATGGGAAGCAATAAAAGTGAAATAGGAAAATGTCAGACTTTATTACTAAAACCAAGAATAATTTTTTGAAAATACCAACAATAAAATGAAGCTTTAACAAGTATAATAGAGATTCAAATAAAGAACACACAAAAAAGCTAATTAGAAATGAGAATAATAACTGCATACACTGGGTGGGTTTACATACAAACACAGAATTGCACTTGAAATACCATGTAAGCTTGATATTTAAATATAATTTTATAAAATCAGTTCAAGAAATGATTAAAATTTTGAATTGTCCATAATATCATTACAAGTATTAAAACGTTTCTTCCCTAGTGGCTCAGCATAAAGAATCCGCCTGCCAATTCAAGAGACACAGGAGATGCGGTTTCGATTCCTGCATTGGGAATATCCCCTGGAATAGGAAATGGCAACCCTCTCCAGTATTATTGCCTAGAGAATTTCATGGGCAGAGGTGCCTGTCAGGCTACAGTCCATGGGTCACAGAGTCAGACACAACTGAGCACACACACACACACACACACACACACACACACACACGAGTTTTATATATATATATATATATATATATATATATATATATATTTAATTTACTTTTTTATTGAAGGATAATTGCTTTACAGAATTTTGTGTCCTGTCAAACCTCAACATGAGTCAGCTATAGGTATACTTATAACCCCTCCCTTTTGAACTTCCCTCAAGCATTAAGGTATATTGAGATCTATGACTCTTAAAATTCACTGAGTTCATCTGTTATCCTATACATTGTTTTGAAGTACAGTGAAAGATATTTTTCAAACAGTTAAAAAATTAATACAATTTTAAAAAAAAGAAAAAAGTAAATGAGAGCAGGAGACATTACTGAAATCTTTCATCTCGCTTATGAATAAAGGTGGAAAAATCTACACAAAGTGCCTGAAAAATCATACCCAGCTAAGTACTTGGTTAGCTAGGGCTATTCATTATTTCAACTCCATATATTATTCTCAGTAGATGACAAAAAGTTGATTAAATTTCAAAATCTATTCCTGAATAAAGACTTATAAACCTAAAAATAGAAGATACATTTCATATATTTGCATTCCTAGGAAAAGAATAAATCTACAGAAATATTATAGAGATAAAACTTTCCAATAATGTCAAAAAGATGAACAAGGTCTCACGGTGCACTGTGCCTATCATTGAACAGTTTGCTGACAGTTGTAGACTGTATTGCAAGTGAAAAATAAATAAAAGCATAATGCTGAAGAGAGCAACACTTAGGATTTTCTGAATATGTCATTATACAGCTTGAACATACAAGACAGTAGATTGCAAAATATTACACCTAATTTTAGAGTATAGTGCATATTAATACACGTCCAATTTAAAATGTAACTCTTTAACTGCATCAGTTCAGTTCAGTTCAGTCTGCATAGGATCATCTAAATTGAAGATTCCATGTTAAAGGAAGCAAAGCATATTCTCTCCCAAGAAGGTTGCTATAGGAAAAGATGCATATGCTTCATGTATCAAAATCTTATAATTGTGAAATACTTTTTTTAAATGAAAGATTCTTTAAAAATGAAACAACTGGTTCTCATTTTTTTGAAAAAAGGACACGAATAATGAAAAATGTATGAAATGAGAAAGTACAGAATTGAATTGCACTATGACTCACCTCCCCTTCTCTAAAAAACTAGTATATATTCTTCATTATGAATTTTATTATTCATTTCAAAAGTCATATGTAGAGAATAGTATAATAGTAGAGTATCTTATTTCCCAGAAAGAGATAAGCTTTCTAGTTTTTTGAATAGTTTTTGAATTTTCTATCACAATTTTTTAGTTCATTAAAATAAAAGAGAGCATTGAGGATAAATCTTGAGTGCTTTTGGCTGTCTGCCAGCTGCAAGCTGTCCTCTCCATCCTTGAGAGGTAAATGGAGAGACAGATAGATGGACAGACATCTCCTGCTCTTCATTTTTGTTTTTCTATTAAAAAAAAGAAAACTTAGGAAAGAGGGATTACATTATATTCTCAAATCCAATTCATGTAGTTTTAAAAATTATTGCACAGAAATATATTATGGTGGTGAGATGTTTAAGGAATCTTCCTTTTTGAAAGTATTGTAAGTAGTAGAAGATACTAGTTTGGTGAAGAAGAAAATTTTCAAATTATTTCCTTATCAGATAGAAGAAAAACCCTATACTAAAATATTTTTACTTTTAAAGTAGGGTTCATAATTGAATTATTCAAGCTATAAAACTTTGTTTCATTCTCTAGATTTACTGTGTTTCAGAAATTCAGTGGAACAAGATACACTTTCTAAGGGCTTCCCTGGTGGCTCAGACAATAAAGAATCTGTCTGCAATGCAAGAGACCCAGGTTCGATTTCTGGGTTGGAATGATCTCCTGAAGAAGGAAATGGTTATCCACTCCAATATTTTTGCCTGAAGAATTCCATGGACAGAGGAACCTGGAAAGCTACAGTCCATGGGATCAGAGAGGTCAGCCATGACTGAGTGACTAACACTTTCACTTTATGCTTTCTGTTTTAATATATTATTTTTTAAATCATAATTGAACATTAGAATCATTTGGATGACTTTGAAAAATGATAGATATGAAAACAAACTGCCAGATTGTGTTTTAATTCATTTGAGGGTAAATCTAGGCATTTATTTACTAAAAGCTCACTTGATAACTCAGGCTTACAGACAGGTTTGAGAACCACCTGGAATCAAAATCAAATTGTCAGGTTTGGAATTTGGAATAAAAGTTACTAGATAAGATTTTCTATTCACTACCCAAATTCCAAGTGAGATCTAATTGTGAACTTGTATTTCAGTGAAAAGGTTAGAAAGAGCAGATGTGCGTTATGGTCTCAAAAACTCCCAATTTCTACATAATTTTTGAAACAGCAAAGAACATCATATAAGAGAGTTGCTCCAAAAAATTTAAGCTAGTCCCTTGTTAAAATATCTTTATGATGTATATTGAAAATGGGTCAACATCTGTATTCATCTCAGACTTAGCATCACTTGTCTTTTTAGTTGTGATACTCTCTGGTTCTAGGTATAATAAACGATCTTTGATTTTTACTGTTTTGGGTACTGTATTAGGATCCTATTTAAATCTATTTCATCAGGTCTTTGCCCTATTGAAGTTTAGTATGTAGGTTCGGGCCTAAATTTGTTAACTGTAGACCGCTGACATCTTAACTCACTCAGCCCTTGCACCTGTGGTCTGGTCTTTCTTCCTCTGCCCCCAGGAAAGCTCCCTCTACCCTGCCAGTGCTGCCCGTGTTGCTATGTAGAGGGTGAGGAAGTTGGGTGGAGAATGTTTCCTCTGAAGTGTTCACCATATACATGATGTCATAAGCTTCCAGTTCATCTTTGCTACTGCTCCTGGGGGGGAAGGAAATAGCTGGGTAGAGCCTCTGTCACTTGGTGAAAATCAGTAAATCTTGAGACTAATTCACTGTCTGCTTTTGGAGAAACCACAAAATACCTGACTTGGAGCTTGCAAGGTAAGTCACTTCAGTTATGTCCGACCCTTTCAGACCCTATGGACCATAGTCCACCAGGCTCCTCCTCTATAGGATTCTCCAGGCAAGAACACAGGACTGGGTTGCCATGACCTCCTCCAGAGGATCTTCTCAACCCAGGTATCGAACCCACCCATGTCTCTTACATCTCCCTCTTTGGCAGGCAGTTTCTTTAACACAAGTGTTACCAGGAAGCCCAGTTTGGAGCTTGGATGCAGTCAAATCAGCTCTGTGGTTACCAGAGCTGTTGTGTGTTGGATGGAACTATCTGTCTGCCTCGTTGGTGCTGTCACTGCCACTGGGTAAGAATCAGTTGATGAATCTCCTTACTAGATCTCTACTGAGCCCACCCTTTCCTAGTCTTTTGGTCAGAGGGCAGATATTTTTCTGTGTTCATGTTTTCTCTGCCTGCTGGGAGTTCTGGGTAAACCTGAAACTCAGGGAACTCAGAAAAGCATTTCTTCAAGACTTAAGGTCCTTAACCTTAAAAGTTCTTTCCACCTTTCAGAGTACTTTTACGATTATAAAATTATTCCCAAAGTATTTCGTTTTATTTAAAAGCTAGGAGAAGAGAAAAATGAACGTATGTCTTTTTTAAAAATATAAATTTATTTATTTTAATTGGAGGTTAATTACTTTACAATATTGTATTGGTTTTGCCATATATCAGCATGAATCTGCCACACGTATACATGTGTTCCTCATCCTGAATCCCCCCCCCCCCCTCCCCGTACCATCCCTCTGGGTTGTCTCAGTGCACTATCCCCAAGCATCCAGTATCATGCATCGAACCTGGCTTAATTGGGACTAGAAATATAGAAATTAGAAGTTATTTTATAAATGGAATTGCATTCAAAATTAATTATTTTAACAATTAAAATAGCCAGAGAGGGGAAAAAAGTCTGTACTAATAATGAAATCCATATGCTGTCACTCAGTCATGTCCGACTCTCTGCAACTCCATGGACTGTAGCCTGCCAAGCTTCTCTCTCCATGGGATTCTCCAGGCAAGAATACTGGAGTGGGTTGCCATTCCCTCCTCCAGGGGGTCTTTCCAATCTAGGAATGGAACCAGGTCTCCCACATTGTAGGTGGATTCTTTACCATCAGAACCACCAGGGAAGCCCAATGAAATCCATATCCTCATGAGATTGTCTCTATACTTTCTTGCCAATAAAATAGTAGAAATCTATGCATGCATGTGTGATTAGTTGTGTATTATTCTTTATGACCCATGTACTGTAGCCTGTCAGGCTCCTCTCTCCATTGAATTTTCCAGGCAAGAATACTGGGGTGGGTTGCCGTTTCCTACTCAATGGGTCTTCCTGAACCAGGGATCAAAACTGAGTCTCCTGCCTTGGCAGGTATATTATCAACTGTGGCACTTGGGAAGGCAGTAGAAATCTATAGCCCCAACTAATTTTGACCCGAATTTCTTCTTTTCTATTTTCCCCATCCTGGATCAAATATCAAGTTCATATTTCAAAGTTCTCTGATTTTTGTCATGGATTCTGCTCATTTCAACCCCAAAGAAAACTTTCTCTTTTTTTTCCTCCTAATATGTTCTACTTCCCTTTTACCAGATTTATTCTTTTAACAAAACTACTGACTTTAATGTTATAGTTTATTTCTCACACCTAATAAATTATAATGTCTCATAATGTTAATTACTTAAAACTATGAATATTCTATAATTAATTCAAGCTTAAAATTAAAAGAAAGTCAGATGTTATAATCAAATCTGCTAATTCAAAATTAGTTAATAACCAGAATACTGAAAAAATAATCCCTAAAGTTAATAACTCAGGACACATTTACTATTAAATACTATCTGCAATAGTAAGTATAATTAGCATTGCCATTCAATCGTAGAAGTAAACCCAAGTCAATATCCATCTAATTGATATGATACAATCAAAGTATCTACCATTCAGGCAAAGGTATTTGAATTCATTTGCTAAACTTATTCACTAAGTGTTCTATTTGTCAGGAGTTAAGAAACTTTGTGAATTATGAAGTAACTAATGATTTTTTATTTTACAGGACACACAGTAGGCAAATATAAAATGAAGACTTCAATAGTTCTCCAGTCAATTACTCTTGGACAACTTGTGCAAGCATTTAAATGTTTAAAATATTTTTTCTACAACTCACATAGTTAGAGAGAATCTTAGAATATATTATAAGTTAATTTATGGTTATGCAAAAAATCTCTACATAACAGTAAAGTTTAGTGAGTGTGCATGACCAAACATTTTTATGTTTCTTTCAGAGACATATGGCATATAAATAAAAATTGTAACATATGTGTGGTGACGACTGTTTATTGCTACACAGAGTGAGATACAAATAGTATTATCATAATTTTAGGATGAGGACTGAAGCACTGAAATTAAAAGATGTTTGCTCTTTGGAATAAAAGCTATGACAAACTTACACAGTGTATTAAAAATCAGTGGTTCATGTAGTCAAAGCTATGATTTTTCCTGTAGTCATGCACAGATGTTAGAGTTGGACTGTAAAGAAGACAGAGCAACAAAGTATTGATGCTTTTGAATTGTGGCACTGGAGAAAACTCTTGAGAGCCCCTTGGACTGCAAGGAGAGCAAACCAGTCAATCCTAAAAGGAAATCAACCCTGACTATTTGTTGGAAGGACTGATGTTGAAGCTGAAGCTCCAATACTTCGGCCACCTGATGCAAAGAGCTGACTCATTGGAAAAGACCCTGATGCTGGGAAAGATGGAAGGCAAAAGGAGAAGTTCTGGTGGAGGATGAAATGATTAGATAGCATCACCAACTCGATGGACATGCATTTGAGCAAACTCCAGGAGACAGTGGAGGCTGGTGTGCTGCAGTGCATAAGGTTGCAGCAACTTAGTGACTGAATGAAACAACAAAGAATTTTAAAATATGGCTAAATTTAATCTCACCTATCATGAACTACTGAATAAAAAAGCTATAATCTTTAAAGTTTTTCCTCACTTCTACACATATCTCATACATGCCTTTTCTTAAGGATTTTTAAGACCTAATAGTAGTAATAGTCCTCAAAGAGCAGATAATACATGTTAATTATTTAGACAATATATTGTAATCTCAGTTTTTAAAAAGTGTTTTTATACAGTAACTATTAAATAAAATTAATTTAGAAATTTGCATTTTTCACAATTTATTTTAAATAATGCATGCTCTAGGGAAAATTGACAATTATATTAAAATTTTAAAAAAATTAAAGTTTAAAAAGAATTAGAAGGAATTAGCTAATTGTTAACTGTAACTTTTTGTGAGGAACTAAAATTTAATGTTATGTTATGGTGTCAGAAATTTGATTATTTAAATAGACACCTGATGCATTCCTGTCACTGTGTAGAATAGAAAAAATTTGCTAATAAGAATATAAGATTGAAGTGCATATTAATTGTACTATATTTGGTATTTTCAGTTATCCTGAAACTGAGCTGTATTTGACACTTCATCAAGTTTTTTATTCTGCAAAAACAATGATACTCGTGCTAAGAATAGATAACAGATGACAAGCTTTGAATTGAAACTTGAACTTAGTAGAAATATCATAATACTAAAATAAATGTCCTTTGCATAAAACACATGGTTTAAAAATGAAAAGCAACATTTACCTTTTTAAAAATGTGTATGAGATATTAATTTTCATTTTTAAGTGAAAATGATCTTATTTACTGTAGCAATTATTATTTTACTTTGTTTTAAAAGTTTCATCAAGTAATAATAGACTAGCAATGATGGATTATTGGGTATCAAACTACCCTCCTATTCAGAATAATTTAAAATCATATATAATATTTGAAACAACTGTTTTCAGGACTTGGACAACAGCAGTTCTAGTATGATTCCTGGAGTAAGTTAGACATACAAGGTGTACTCCACAGAGGTCCAGAGACTGCACAACGCTGGGAACAACCAACCAGCAAGAATGAAGACGCCTCACTGACCACTCTAGGAATTCAGTTCAGACCCAAGAAGGGCTCTGCTTTCTTTGCACCACCACTGTATACATAAGTTAACACCCAGACTGTGCTCAGTAGTGTCTGATTCTTTGCTATTCTGTGGACTGTAGCTCACCAACCTCTTCTGTCTATGGAATTTTCCAGGCAAGAATATTGGAGCAGGTTGCTAGTTCCTTCTCCAGAAGATCTTCTTTAGCCAGGGACTGAACCGGTGTCTCCAGCATTGCCTGCATTGGCAGGTGGATTCTCTACCACTGTGCTACTGGCCTGGAAAGCCATCCATAGTTTTAGAGTTAGGCCTCTACAACAGGCCTACCAGAGACAAATCCAAGCAACCAATAGGTCAAGTTGAACGGTCAGTAAATTTACTGATCACTAAAGCTAAAATCAATGCTAAATCTATACACTAAACAATGTAGTGTCAACAATATATCATATATGATAAAAAGTGCTAGATACATGAAAACACAGAAAGATGCATTCCATCAGCAAAGAGAAAAATTCAAAGATGATGCTGCTTTATAAAAGAAAAAGTTTTAAAACATTTAACAAAGAGGATGAATGTGATAAGTGGAAGGATTGAGAATCTCAGCAAAAAATAAAATTATTAAGAAAAAAAAGAATAAGATGGAAATTCTGTAACTGAAATAGAAGTTCTCAAGAAAGGTTTGGTGTGATGTGGAATTTATCAAAGGACATACAGACACACACACATATAAGACAAGAAAGTGAAGAACATTTTACAAGAAGAACATGGGGAGATAAGGGTTTGTCTAATTACAGAACTTGAATTTCAGGGATCACAGTAGATGGTTTTGAGGTTGGAATGTCAGGGAGGGATGAGAATTAGTATCAAAATAAGAGATGTGCAAAGCCACTTGATGCGGATGTCGTGTGAGAAGGAGAATACTTCAGTGATTAAGAAAAACACATCTGTAGGAAATAATGGTATTTTTTCCTGATCGTGTTTTACAAAAATCTGATAATTGGTCTTATTTTGGAGACAATTTTTGGGCAATGGTAATAGTGAATGAATGCGCTTTTGGAGTCGGGGGGAGAGTGTAAGAGAGTCTTGGCAGAAGCACAGATTCTGGGGTGGGAATCCTTTTATATCTTGCAGTGAGTAGCACTTAAGCTGGGATGTGAGTATACCAAAGCCATTTTATTTTCATCAGTGCTTGTTTCAAAACATAGGAATTGTTTAATATATCACTTTGAGTTTTATTTTTTTTTCATTAACTGGTTTCCCAGTGGACATTCTGCCAATTAAAATGGCATAGATTAGATTAACCTCAATTTTAAATTATACTGATGTAGCCATAGTTCAAAAGTTTAGTTAATAATGAGTACTCTTTTTTAAAAAAAATCATTTATTGTAATTGGAGGCTAATTACTTTACAATATTGTGGTGGTGTTTGCCAAACATTGACATGAGTCAGCCATGGGTGTACATGTGTCCTGTTGTCACAAACCCCCCTCCCACCTCCTTCCCCATTCTATCCTCTGGGTTGTCCCAGTGCACCAGATGAGAGTGCCCTGTTTTATGCATCGAACTTGGACTGGTCATCTATTTCACATATACATGCATATTTCAAAGCCATTTTCTGAAATCATCCCACCATTGACTCCTCCCACAGAGTCCAAAAGTCTGTTCTTTATATCTGTGTCTGTTTTGTTGTTTCACATATAGGGGCATTGCAACCATCTTTCTAAATTCCATATATATGCATTAATCTAGTGTATTGGTGTTTTTTCTTTGTGACTTGCTTCACTCTGTATAATAAGCTCCAGTTTCATCCACCTCATTAGAACTGACTCAAATGTGTTATTTTTAAAAGCTGAGTAATATTCCATTGTGTATATGTACAAAGACTTTCTTATCCATTCGTCTGCCAATGGACATCTAGGTTGCTTCCATGTAAACAGTGCAGAGATGAATATTGGGGTACACTTTTCTCTTTGAATTCTGCTTTCCTTGGTGTGTATGCACAGCAGTGGAAATTCTGGGTTGTACGGCAGTTCTATTTCCAGTTTTTCAAGGAATCTCAACACTATTCTCAATTGTGGCTGTACTGGTTGCATTCCCACCAATAGTATAAGTTCAGTTCAGCTCAGTTCAGTGGCTCAGTTGTGTCCTGCTCTTTGTGACACCATGGACTGCAGCAAGCCAGGCCTGCCTGTCCATAACCAACTCCTGGAATTTACCCAAACTCATGTCCATTGAGTTGGTTATGGCTTCTAACCATCTGATCCTCTTCTGTCACCTTCTCCTCCCACCTTTAATTTTTCCCAGCATCAGGGTCTCTTTCAAGGAGTCAGTTCCTTGAATCAGGTGGCCAAAGTATTGGAGCATCAGCTTTAGCATCAGTCCTTCCAATGAATATTCAGGACTGATTCCCTTTAGGATGGACTGGTTGGATCTCCTTGCAGTCCAAGGGAGACTCACGAGTCTTCTCCAACATCAAAGTTCAAAAGCATCAGTTCTTCAGCACTCAGCTTTCTTATAGTCTAAATCTCACATTCATGCATGACTATTGGAAAACCATGACTTTGACTAGATGGACCTTTGTCAGCAAGTAATGCCTCTGCTTTTTAATATGCTGTCTAGGTTAGTCATAACTTTTCTTCCAAGGAACAAGGGTCTTTTAATATCATGGCTGCAGTCACCATCTGCAGTGATTTTGGAGCACAAAAACATAAAGTCTCTCACCATTTCCACTGTTTCCCCATCTGCTTGTCATGAAATGATTGGACCAGACACCATGATCTTAGTTTCTGAATGTTGAGTTTTAAGCCAACTTTTTCCCTCTCCTCTTTCACTTTCATCAAGAGGATTTTAGGTCTTCTTCACTTTCTGCCATAAGGGAGGTGTCATTTGCACTCTGAGGTTACTGATATTTCTTCCAGCAATCTTGATTCCAGCTTGTGCTTCATCCAGTCCACCATTTCTCATGATGTACTCTGCATATAAGTTAAATAAGCAGGGTGACAATATACAGCCTTGACATATGCCTTTCCCAATTTGGAACCAGTCTGGTGCTTCACGTCCAGTTCTAACTGTTGCTTCTTAGCCTGCATACAGATTTCTCAGGAGACAGGTGAGGTGGTCTGGTTTTCCCATCTCTTGAGGAATTTTCCACAGTTTGTTGTGATCCACATAGTCAAAGGCTTTGGCATATTCAATACAGCAGAAATAGATGTTTTTCAGGAACTCTGTTGCTTTTGTGATGATCCAACAGATGTTGGCAATTTGATCTGTGGTTCCTTGCTTTTTCTAAAACCAGTGTGAACATCTAGAAATTCGCGGTTTACATACTGTTAATGCCTGGCTTGGAAAATTTTGAGCATTACTTTGCTAGCGTGTGAATTAAGTGTAATTGTGTGGTTGTTTGAGCATTCTTTGACATTGCCTTTTTTTGGACTGGAAAGAAAACTGACTTTTCCAGTCCTGTGGTCACTGCTGCATTTTCCAAATTTGCTGGCATATTATGGAACAACAGACTGGTTCCAAATAGGAAAAGGAGTACATCAAGGCTGTATATTGTCACCCTGCTTATTCAACTTACATGCAGAGTACATCATGAGAAATGCTGGGCTGGAAGAAGCATAAGCTGAAATCAAGATTGCAGGGAGAAATATCAATAACCTCAGATATGCAGATGACACCAACCTTATGGCAGAAAGTGAAGAGGAACTAAAAAGCCTCTTGTTGAAAGTGAAAAAGGAGAGTGAAAAAGTTGGCTTAAAGCTCAACATTCAGAAAACTAAGATCATGGCATCTGGTCCCATCACTTCATGGGAAATAGATGGGGAAACAGTGGAAATAGGGTCAGACTTTATTTTTTGGGGCTCCAAAATCACTGCAGATGGTGATTGCAGCCATGAAATTAAAAGAGTTCTTTGAAGGAAAGTTATGGCCAACCTAGATGGCATATTCAAAAGCAAAGACATTACATTGCCAATAAAGGTCCGTCTAGTCAAGGCTATGGTTTTTCCTGTGGTCATGTATGGATGTGAGAGTTGGACTGTGATGAAAGCTGAGCATCAGAGAATTGATGCTTTTGAACTGTGGTGTTGGAGAAGACTCTTGAGAGTCCCTTGGACTGCAAGGAGATCCAACCAGTCCCTCCTAAAGGAAATCAGTGCTGGGTGTTCTTTGGAAGGACTGATGCTGAGGCTGAAACTCCAATACTTTGGCCACCTCATGCGAAGTGTTGACTCATTGGAAAAGACCCTGATGTTGGGAGGGATTGGAGGCAGCAGGAGAAGGGTACAACAGAGAATGAGATGGCTGGATTTCATTACTGACTCGATGGACGTGAGTCTGAGTGAACTCCAGGAGCTGGTGATAGACAGGGAGGCTTGGCATGCTGGAATTCATGGAGTTGCAAAGAGTTGGACATGACTGAGTGACTGAACTGAACTGAACTGAGTGAAGCACTTTCACAGAATCATCTTTTAGGATTTGAAATAGCTCAACTGGAATTCCATCACCTCCACTAGTTATTTGTAGTGATGCTTCCTAACGCCCACTTTACTTCCCATTTCCAGATGTCTGGCTCTAGGTGAGTGATCACCTAGATTATCTGGCTGATTATCTGGATCGTGAAGTTCTTTTTTGTGTAGTTCTTTTGTGTATTCTTGCCACATCTTCTTAATATCTTCTGCTTCTGTTAGGTCCATACTATTTCTGTCCTTTATTGTGCCTATCTTTGCATGAAATTTCCCTTGGTATCTCTAATTTTCTTGAAAAGATCTCTAGTCTTTCCCATTCTATTCTTTTCCTCTATTTCTTTGCAGTGGTCACTGAGGAAGCCTTTCTTATCTCTCCTTGCTATTCTTTGGAACTCTGCATTCTAATGGTTATATCTTTCCTTATCTCTGTTGTCTGTTGCTTTTCTTCTTTTTATAGTTGCTTACAGGCCTTCTCAGACAAAGGTTTGCCTTTTTACATTTCTTTTTCTTGTGTATGGTCTTTTGCATTTTTTTTTTTTTTCTTGGATATGGTCTTCATCACTGCCTCATGGACAATATCATAAACCTCGGTCCACAGTTCTTCAGACACTCTATCAGTTCTAATCCCTTGAATCTATTTGTCACTTCTGCTGTATAATTGTAAGGGATTTGATTTAGTTCATACCTGAGAGTAATCTAGTGGGTTGTCCCTACTTTCTTCAATTGAAGTCTGAGTTTGGCAATAAGGAGTTCGTGATCTGAGCTGCAGTCAGCTCCTGGTGTTGTTTTTGCTGATTGTATAGAGCTTCTCCATCTTTGGCTGCAAAGAATATAATCTATCTGATTTTGGTATTGACCATCTGGTGATGTCCATATGGTTTGCCCTGACCAGTGCGTTCTCTTGACAAAACTCTATTAGCCTTTGCCCTGCTTCATTCTGTACTCCAAGGCCAAATTTGCCCATTACTCAAGGTATTTCTTGACTTCCTAGTTTTGCATTCCAGTCCCCTATAATGAAAAGGATATCTTTTTTGGGTGTTAGTTCTAGAAAGTCTTGTAGATCTTCATAGAACTGTTCAATTTCAACTTCAGCATTATTGGTCGAAGATAACTGCAATTTTGAATGATTTGCCTTGGAAACAAACAGATCATTCTGTCATTTTTGAGACTGCATCCAAGTACTGCATTTTGAACTCTTTTACTATGATCGCTACTCCATTTCTTCTAAGGGATTCTTGCCCGCAGTTGTAAATATAAAGGTCATCTGAATTAAATTCACCCATTCTAGTCCATTTTAGTTCACTGATTCCTAAATGTCAGTCTTCACTCTTACCATCTCTTCTTTGACTGCTTCCAATTTGCCTTGATTTGTGGACCTAACATTCCAGGTTCCAATACAGTATTGATCTTTACAGCATCAGACTTTACTTGCATCATTAGTCACATCCACAACTGGGTGTTGTTACTGCTTTGGCTCCATCTCTTCATTCTTTCCAGAGTTAGTTCTCCACTGATTTCCAGTAGCATATTGGGCACCTACCAACCTGGGGAGATAACCTTTCAGTTTCCTATCTTTTGCCTTTTCATACTGCTCATGGGGTTCTCTAGGAAAGAATATTGAATTGGTTTGCCATTCCTTTCTCCAGTGAACCACATTTTGTCAGAACTCTCCACCATGACCCGTCCATCTTGGGTGGCCCTACATGTCATGGCTCATAGTTCACTGTGTTAGACAAGGCTTGGTCCATGTGATCAGATTGGTTGGTTTTCTGTGATTTTGGTTTTAGTCTGTCTTCCTTCTGATGGAGAAGGATAAGAGGATTATGGAAGCTTCGTGATTGGATAGACTGACTGAGGGATAAACTGGGTCTTGTTCTGATGGGCAGGGCCATGCTCATTAAATCTTTAATCCAATTTTCTATTGAAGAGTGGGACTGTGTTCCCTCCCTGTTATTTCACCTGAGGCAAAACTATGGTGGAGGTGATGAAGATAATTGGGACCTCCTTCAAAAGGTCCCATGCATGCGCTACCATACTCAGTGCCTCCAACCCTGCAACAGGCCACCACCAACCTACACCTCACCAGAGACTCCTGGACATGCACGGGCAAATCTGGATCAGTCTCTTGTGGGGTCACTGCTCCTTTCTCCTGGATCCTCTTGAGGTTCTGTTTGTGCCCCACCCCACCAAGAGAACTGTTTCCCCAGTCATGTGTAAGTTCTGGCAGCTCTATGGTGAATAAATGGCGACCTCCTCCAAAAGGGCTTATGCCATACCCAGGTCTACTGCACCAGAGACCCTGTCCCCATAGCAGTCCACTGATGACCTATACCTCCTCAGAAGACAGCCAAACATAGTTCTGTCTCAGTCTCTGTGGGATCTCTGGGTTCTGGTGCCCACAAGGTCTGTTTGAGCCCTCTGAGCATCTCTAGCAGGGAAAGGATTTGATTCTAAATGTGATTTTGCTCCTCCTACCATCCTGCTGGGGCTTCTCCTTTGTCCTTGGACATGCAATATCTCCTCACAGTTGCTCCAGAGCCATGCAGACATCTTGGATAGTTCAGGATACTTGTAATTTATACTTGCTCTCCTTGCTTAATTATTAATAATGGAAATTTCAATATTAAAGTGTTCCAGATTGCTTAGATCTCTATAAATATCTTGTTATAGGAGAAAGCAAGTAAATTATCAAAGAAAGACTGAGTTTTTGTAAATTATCAAAGACTCAGAGTTTATAACGGAGTCAATAGTCAGTCTGAAGTCCTAACAAGTCAATAATAGGACACTTTGAGAATCAGTAAGAGTAATAACATAAGTGATTGAAATGTATAAATATTTTAGATCAGCAAGCCTATCTCTATGGGATTATTTCAGCTCATAAATGTAAAAAAATACTTAGAATTAAAATGTCATAAGTGTGAAATCAGTAAAAAGTTAAAAAAACTAAAGCATGATCATCAATAGCTTCTGACATCACAAATAAAAGACAAAAAAATCATATGTGTCTCCTGAGGAAAAAAAAATACCTATGAAGTATTTTTGCTGAAAGTGAGCAAGACAGAGAGAAAGAAAGAGCTGGGAGAATTAAATCAATTCTCTAAATATTTAGAAATAATATGATGATAAAGGCAATTGTTTAATAATTCTACAAGAATACAATCAGAAGTAATACAAGATGTTAGTAACACTATACTCAGTTTATTCAATAGTGATGGATACAAAGAGAGTAGATTTTGATAACATTAGGAAGTTATACTTCTTGTTTTAGGTTTATTAATAGTGTTTTAGGTACATAGTTCATGAGTTCTTGGTTTTTTACAGATATATATTAACATGTTTATTAGTGAATTTATATGACTCTGGAATTTGCTTCAAAATAATCCATCAGGAGAAATATATGAATTATAAAAAAGACAAAATTGGTCACGTGGATAATTGCAGAAAAATAGTAAATTGATACATGTGCACTGACTATATTATTCTCCTGATTTTTAAAATATCTTCAAGATTGGCTATGATAAAATTTTTTTAAAAATCTCTCTCTTTTCTTTCCAGCCAGTTCCAGTGTTTGGGATTTTCAGAGGCAATTATTTTGATTAAATAGAAATAATGGTTGGGTAAGTGGAAATTCATTGCTCAAAGGCAGCAGTTGATGTCAGAACTAATATTCGTGCTGTTTTGTCATTAATTCTAAGATGAGACTTTCATTGACTTTTGATATATGAGTTGTGGCAGGAGATTTTTATTATATAGCCTGAGTTTCAAAGAAGCAAAGTAGGCAAATCTTTTACTAGGCCCCTGATTTTTATTTGAGAGTTTGCTTAATATGATATTTTTAAACACATAGTAATAAATGAAAGATGTTAAAGTTTATGTTTGTCACTAAAGAAGAAAAATCTTAAAGACATAGATGAGAATAAATCATTTGGAGTTGAACTTAAGATGTGTGATTGTTTTCTTTTGGACGTTGTTATCCTATGTACTCCACTTCAGTGTTCCAAAAATATTAATAATATATACATAGGAGGCCTACTCAATGAATCTTTGCCTCATACCATTATAAGTATTGTAATAATTTTTGAAGTCTGCTGACTTCACGTTGTGCACCTTTCATAAAAATATAAATGGTAAAGTATCAATTTCTTGGGAGGAGGATGGAATTAGTGTAGTAATATTCTCCCAATCTAAAATATCATTTATACAAAAGGGACAATTACAGCAAACTCAAATGGCAATATCATGAGATAAGAATTTTTTCAAAAGAGCTTTAACACAAAAGGGCAGGAGATATATATTATTAGCACAATATGTCAAAATGAGTTTAAGCAAACATAAACAAGTAAGTAGATAATGAAAGGAAGCAAGTTAGGTCATGAAGAGGGAAACAAGAAATCTACCTGGCTAGGATGCCTTACTCTGGATTTAGCAAATGTTTCTTTGTGGAAGTTTAAAGAAGATATTTTGAATATCTTCTTTAAACTTCCACAAAGAAACATTTGCTAAAGTACGGGGAGGGAGGACCGGAGAGGGGTTCAGGATGGGGAACACGTGTATACCTGTGGTGGATACATGTTGATGTATGGCAAAACCAATACAATATTGTAAAGTAATTAACATCCAATTAAAATAAATAAATTTATATTAAAAATAAAGGCAATGGGAAGAACAAAAAAAAATAAAAAAATAAAGAAGATATTTTCTGGGTAGCAGTTAATTTAAAATAATTTGGGTTCAATTCATATTTAAATTCTTTTCTGTTCCATGGTAAAATAAAAATTGAAGTATAGAAGGGAACATTGTATTTTTTTCTTCTGAGGAACATTTAAGCATGAATGCTGCACTCAAAGCAAATGTATTTAAAACACACACACACACACACACACACACAAAACTGGTCAGTTTCTTCAATTTAGTTCAGTTCAGTCGCTCAGTTGTGTCCGACCCTTTGAGACTCCATGGACTGGAGCAGGCCAGGCTTTCCTGTCCATCAACAACTCCCAGAACCTGCTCAAACTCATGTCAATGGAGTCAGTGATGCCATCCAACCATCTCATCCTCTGTCATCTCCTTCTCCTGTCTTCAATCTTTCCCAGAATTGGGGTCTTTTCCAGTGAGTCAGTTATTTTTATCAGGTGGCCAAAGTATGGAGCTTCAGATTCAGCATCAGTCCTTACAGTGAATATTCAGGATTGATTTCCTTTAGAATTGACTGGTTTGATATCCTTGCTGTCCAGGGGGCTCTCAGGGGTCTTCTCCAACACCATGGTTCAAAAGCATCAATTATTCAGTGCTCAGTGAGGATTCTCCTGACAAGAATAGGTGAATAGGTTGCTGTGCCCTCCTCCAGGGGATCTTCCCAACCCAAGGATCGAACCCAGGTCTGCCGGATGCAGGTGGATTCTTTACCATAGGTGCCACCAGGGAAGCCTGGTCAGTTTATAAGATTTTTTTTAATTAGAAAATAACATATAGCGGCATGTTAGAATTTTGACATATATATATATATATATATACATATATATATATATATATACTATTTATGCTAGCATATAGCTTTTAAGACTCCATTCTTAAGTGTTGAAGTGCTTTTCATGTCGAAATCTTCCTACTATGGATATGTAGTATGTTTCTTTTTAACTTTATTCATGAATGGAACAAAAATTTGCATTGTTTTGGCAGTAATTGTTAGAGACTTAATTTTCAAAATTTTTATGAAAGAGAGGTCTTATTGTGGTTAATGTTTCTCAAAACTTTCTAAATATCTTTTTAGATCATTTTCTCCCAAAATAAATGCATTTGTAGTCCTCAGAGTATTTTAATGTTGTTTTAGCATGAATTTATTTTATTTGGCATCTGAATATAAATATATGTATCAGTTCAGTTCAGTCGATCAGTCGTGTCCGACTCTTTGCGACCCCATGAATCGCAGCACGCCACGCCTCCCTGTCCATCACCAGCTCCCGCAGTTCACTCAGACTCATGTCCATCGAGTCAGTGATGCCATCCAGCCATCTGATCCTCTGTCGTCCCCTTCTCCTCCTGCCCCCAATCCCTCCAGGCATCAGGGTCTTTTCCAATGAGTCAACTCTTCACATGAGGTGGCCAAAGTACTGGAGTTTCAGCTTTAGCATCATTCCTTCCAAAGAAATCTCAGGGCTGATCTCCTTCAGAATGGACTGGTTGGATCTCTTTGCAGTCCATGGGACTCTCAAGAGTCTTCTCCAACATCACAGTTCAAAAGCATGAATTCCTTGGCGCTCAGCCTTCTTCATAGTCCAACTGTCTTATCCATACATGACTACTGGAAAAACCATAGCCTTGACTAGACGGACCTTAGTCAGCAAAGTAATGTCTCTGCTTTTGAATATGCTATCTAGGTCGGTCATAAATTTTCTTCCAAGGAGTAAGCGTCTTTTAATTTCATGGCCGCAATCACCATCTGCAGTGATTTTGGAGCTCCCCAAAATGAAGTCTGACACTGTTTCCACGGTTTCCCTATTTCCCATGAAGTGATGGGACCGGATGCCATGATCTTCGTTTTCTTAATGTTGAGCTTTAAGCCAACTTTTTCGCTCTCCTCTTTCACTTTCATCAAGAGGCTTTTTAGTTCCTCCTCACTTTCTGCCATAAGGTTGGTGTCATCTGCATATCTGAGGTTATTGATATTTCTCCCAGCAATCTTGATTCCAGCTAGTGTTTCTTCCAGTCCAGCGTTTCTCATGATGTACTCTGCATATAAGTTGAATAAGCAGGGTGACAATATACAGCCTTGATGTACTCCTTTTCCTATTTGGAACCAGTCTGTTGTTCCATGTCCAGTTCTAACTGTTGCTTCCTGACCTGCATACAGATTTCTCAAGAGGCAAGTCAGGTGGTCTGGTATTCCCAAATCTCTCAGAATTTTCCACAGTTTATTGTGATCCACAAATATATGTATAATAAGTTATATTTTATGAAATGTTTTTTTCATAGCTCTAGTATTTTTTTAATCTTTTTTTTTCTTGCTTTAAGGATCTCACATATTTAGAATATGTTTTGCAAATACTTTCCCAGTGGGTGGTTGGCCTTTTTACTCAGCTATCATATTTTTTAACATACTTTTTAAAAATTTTACATCATTAAATGTGTCCATATTTTATTTTTAATCACCTAGAAGTATGTTAATATATATCCCCTACTCATTGGGTGGGATTTACTCATGTGTTCTTCTATCATTTGCCTGATTTTATTTTCAGATTAAAATCTTTGATCCACTTGAACTGCATATCTTGATATATACTATGAAGAGCAAATCCAATTTTAAATTTTTTCACATGACTCTATAGTTATTCCAGAACCACTTATGTAAAACACCACTCTTTCCTTTCTAATTTGAGACTGTAGCTTAATTTAATATATGAAATTTACATATGCAAATTATTTTTTGCATTTTCAAAAATAATTTCTTAGGTAGATATTGCTGTGTACATGGCTATACAAATGTCAACTAGATTGCCTTTTCTGGTACAATTAAACTTGCTTTTTTTTTCCTAGGAAGGCAAAATTTGACATAGCTACCTGAAATAAATGAGAGGAAGTTTCTGTTTGTTTTCCAGTCACCACTGTGCTGTGTCTTCCAACAATCAAAATAGCACTGGCTTTAAGAACCATTTTTTTTTTTTTAATTCTGCTTAGAAGTCCAATGATGAAAGGTATTTATCTTTAATTCTAAATACTGAATTTTTGATCTGTCATGTACTATCATCCCAAGACAACCAGATGGTATTATAGACAATGATACAATCTACAAATTAACTATGTTGAATTTTGTCCTTGAACTACAATATTTTTATTCCTAATAAACAAGCTAGACCACTTTGATTAGAAACACTCATCTGGTAGCCTAGATGTAAGACTGCATCTAAATAGGGCCAGTGCCCTGCTAAGGTTTGCTATCCAGTCCACATGACAACCTCAGTTATTACGATGATACACTGGTTCCAAGACAAGGAGACTCATCCTCAGAGTTAGGCACACTGAGTGAAAATGAACATTCCTGTGTACTACAGACATTAGCCTAAATTGCCCTTTGGTGCATTATTTTTCCCTGTTTTATCCCTGATTTGTTTTCTAGGATGGGAGGAAAGTGTATAACTTTGCAATTCATTTGGAGTTTGGGCTATTCTTTTTGCTTTCTGCTACAAAGAAGAAAATGTGTGTGTGTGTGTGTGTGTGTGTGTGTGTGTGCATTTGTGATAGGGAGAGACATCTATTTTAATAACAGTATGGCCAATGTCTAATTCTAGAATGTTGAGTTTTATATGTATGTTTGTGTGTGTGTGTGTGTGTGTGTATAAAATCAACATAGCAAGCCTAAAACAGAACACATCAATCTCCATTTTCATAATGTTTAACATATTCTTCTTTCCCCATCTAACTGGAGACTCCTCTTTATATAAAATAAGGACATAAATAAGTTCCATTTATAAGATTAGGAATAAAATGAGTAGGGAGTACTATGTATGAACTCAACCACTCCTTTTCTCCAGACTCCTCTTGACATGTTTTTCAAAATATTTCCTCTTTCTTTCTTCTGAAATTCAGTCAGTGTCTTTATGATATTGATAGATTTTGGGCAACATAAAAGGCTTAGATAGTTCAGGGATGACAAAGAGCTGCAGGCTGACATTAATCTGGGTGTGAGGAATGATTCCAGGAGACTCCTGGTGGTGGTGGTTTAGTCATTAATCCATGTCCAACTCTGTGCAACCCCATGGATGATAGCTTGACAGGGTCCTCTGTCCATGGGATTTCCCAGGAAAGAATCCTGGAGTGGGTTGCCATTTTCTTCTCCAGGGAAACTTCCTGATCCAGAGATAGAACCCAGGTTTCTTGCATTGCAGATGGATTCTTTACCTACTGAGTTACCAGGGAAGCCCGTTGTTGTTGTTATTCGGTCACCAAGTCATGTCCAGCTCTTCATGACCCCATGGACTGCAACATGCCAGGCCTCCCAGGGAAAACTACGAATACAAAATAGGGATAAGCTGTATGTGTATGTGGCCTGTATATTCAAAGGTAATATGGGAACAGACTATGTACATATCCAGCTATCAGGATGGTGGATGTCACAGAGGTCTAACAGAAAACTGCAACTATGATGTAGACAACGTCTAGCTACAGCCTTGTCTGACACTGGTTATTGGGGGAATGGAATGAAGGATATTATCAATATTACAAAGGTGTGTGAGTAAGTGTGAATGAGTGTGTACCTGTATATGTTTGTAATAGAGAGAGAGAAATGGAGTTTAACAGTAGGTTGGCCAATGTCTAATTCTAGAATGTTCAGTTGGCCCTCTACAGTTTTATCCTCAGAAGTTCTGGGGTTACCAGAAGGTAAAAAAGGGGCACATGCCCAAAGCTGGAAGGCAGAAGATCTGATGAATATAAAAGCAAGTTTTTAAATCTCAGTGAAAACACTACCCTTAACAACTGAAACTTGCTGTGGTTTTCATATATATTTCCTTTTCTATGGAAAGGGATGTTGCTGGTGCTTGCTGCAGGACAACTGAGGAATTTCACCAAGATAACAACATACCAACATGAATATACCTAAGGTTAGGTTCTGAATGAAAATCTGAGTTGTCAAGCATTAACTCTGACCCCAAAGTAATTTTATGCAGTATGTGTAGGTAAAGACACCCAAGCTAGATTTATTATATGTCCATGCAAATAAATGCTTGATTAGAAAAGAGGAGTACGGATTATATTCTAACATTTTTTATAAAGAATCACCACCAACATTTTTGCGTATTTCTGATAAATAACCTTCCTTGAATCTCAGTTTTTCTTCTGGGTTCAATGTATTTCTACTTGAACTAGATCCCGTAGCACTTATTTCAAAAACTGTTACTCCTGTCTGCTCCCCACCTTGCTAGAAAATTGTCCTGGTCTTGGTTTACTTCCTTTAAAAAAAAAAAAAAAGTCTATTTTTTTTCCTAACTCTATAAAAATGGTTAAAATATTTAATTTGGTAAAATCTCATTTTGAAATTTTTTTGCCCCAATATTCTCAATATAGTATTCCATTGTTTTGTTTTTTTTTTAACTTCAGTTGTTGCTAATGAAAAGTCTGCTGCTAAGTCTAAGTAATAGTCTAAATTATTTGCTCTCTTTGTGTCCTCTTTGTTTTGAGATTCTACAGTTTCAATATTATGCTTGAGTTATGAATTCATTTTAGTTTTTTTTTTTTTGTTTAATGTATTTGGAACTCAAAGTTATTGTGATTTTACCACCTCTAAGATAATTTAACCGTATTTCATTAGATTATTACATCTATCCTTATTCTGTCTTTTAGAACTCATATTACACATACTTTGAAACTTCTCATTTGGTCCTACAAGTCTAATCACCCATCATATATTTTGCATTTCTTTTTTCTCTCCATGGGCTTGCCTGGTAACTCAGCTGGTAGAGAATCCACCTGCAATTCAAGAGACCCCAGTTCAATTTCTAGGTTGGCAAGATCCACTTGAGAAGGGTAGATTATGCAATTCAGTTTTCTTGGGCTTTCCTGATGATTCCACAGGTAAAGAATCTGCCTGCAATGCATGAGGGTAGGGAAGATGCCCTGGAGAAGGGAACAGCAACCTACTCCAGTATTCTGGCCTGGAGAATTCGGTGGACTGTGCAGTCCTTGGGGTCTCAAAGACTGGGACATGACTGAGCAGCTTTCACTTCACTTTCTCTCCATGGTGCATTGTGGGTAATTTCCTTAAATTTATGTTCTAGCTCATTAAATTCCTTAGATTAATTTAAAACATTTAAAATTTAGCATTTACTTTAAAAATTAAGTTAACTATATATATATATATATATCATTTATAGGAGTAGTTATTTGTTCTTTTTGATGTTTTCTTGAGTATTTTAATAGTATCCAATATACCCTTATTTTAAATAGAAGCTTTTCTATAAAACATATGTAATAGTTTTATTATGTAAAGATGCACAAACTTGAATCCCATTCTTGGTAGATGTTGACTCTCATTTATTACATAATAATTACAGTCATTTTATATCTGAATTATGGGAAATCTTTATATGTGTGTTTTAAAAATTTTGACTCAAATTTGTTTATTTTCTGAAAGGATTTTCGTTTGCTTCTGCCAGGAAAACAAAGATAACACTCTCCTAAGATGATATTTATTTAATTTTTTGCCTCACTAGTCTGAGTGTATTTAAACCCAAAATAGTGGATGGAAAGATCCGAATTTAAGAACTGTGAGAAGACACTGATTTTCCCTCTTATAAACAGGCTAAATGTACGCTTTCACATTTTGAAGTTTCACATTTTTGAAGCTGAATTATTACTTATTCCAAGTAAATATAGTGCTTTAACCGGGCATCTCAGTTCTAAATAAAAATACAACATGAACCAAAGAATTGATCTCTGACTTCAGTATAAGTTCAAGACACTAGTTGTCCAAATCTGAAATCCTTAAGAACACTGGTTTATCACAAGGTTTTGAATCATCTATTTTCTGCCTTTCATTTATTTACTTTATTTTGTCAAGACCATATCTGTGCTTTAGAAGTGTGTAATTCTGTTTAATTTAGAGTTTGTATTGGCAAATGCATCAGTCTTGCTAAGGGAGAGGGAAAGGGATAAAGAAACAGAAAGAGAGAGAGACGGAAGGGAGAGAGAGAGTTCGAGAACTTTGAAATTTTATGACTGATGATAATCACTACAGGTGACTTCTTGCTCAGTTTTTCCAGAATTACTTATTTGTTATTTATCAAGTGATAAATTGTTATCCTAGATGATAGCAGCTTATATCCACATGACAGAGCATATGAAGTTTCATGAGTAGAAATAGATGTAATGTGTTCCCCTATGAAAGTCAAGAAAGAATTATATGCAAGTAACACAGAAGATAGACTACTATAACAGACTAAAGTTTTAATATAAGATGATATATTGCATCAAAAGAAAGTTGCTCTAAGTTAAAAATTAAAGATTCACTGCTCAGTACGTGAAGTTGTAAACAATAACCTTGCTGAAAACAATGTTATATTTAAATTAAAGAGTAAGTTTCCATGAAAGCAGAGAAAGATGCTTTTCTTACTAGTACAGATAATAGTCTGAGAAGTGCCAAGATTATTTTTAAATTCCCTTTTCAAATAAAATGACTAGACCATGTGTTCAGTTCAGTTCAGTCTCTAAGTAATGTCTGACTCTTTGCGACCCCAAGAATCACAGCACACCAGGCCTTCCTGTCCACCACCAACTCCCGGAGTTCACTCAGACTCATGTCCATCGAGTCACTGATGCCATCCAGCCATCTCATCCTATCATCCCCTTCTCCTCCTGCTCCCAATCCCTCCCAGCATCAGAGTCTTTTCCAATGAGTTAACTCTTTGCGTGAGGTGGCCAAAGTATTGGAGTTTCAGCTTTAGCATCATTCCTTCCAATGAACACCCAGGACTGATCTCGTTCAGAATGGACTTGTTGGATCTCCTTGCAGTCCGAGGGACTCTGAAGAGTCTTCTCCAACACCACAGTTCAAAAGCATCAATTCTCTGATGCTCAGCTTTCTTCACAGTCCAACTCTCACATCCATACATGACCACAGGAAAAACCATAGCCTTGACTAGACAGACCTTTGTTGGCAATGTAACATCTCTGCTTTAGAATATGCTATCTAGTTTGGTCATAACTTTCCTTCCAAGGAGTAAGCATCTTTTAATTTCATGTCTACAATCACCATCTGCAGTGATTTTGGAGTCCCCAAAAATAAAGTCTGACACTGTTTCCCCATCTATTTCCCATGAAGTGATGAGACCAGATGCCATGATCTTAGTACTTTGAGATTTTTATTAAAATGATTAATTGCCTTAACTTTATTCAGTCCAAAGTTAAATTATTACATCTTTCAAGTAAATATAGTATGTGAAATTAAAGTATTAAAAATTAACTTTTCATAATTACTCTTTATTGAAATGAATTATTTAGAATTAATATGTAATAATTCTAATACTAATTTTCTTTTTGAATCTTTGGTAAATTAGTTAATCCCTTTAAATAGTCTGAGGAGCCTACATGTGAAATAATTTGCCTTAAGAAAGGAATTGGCAACTTCAGTATAGGAAATATTGAGAAGAGGGAGGGTTATAATTTAGTATAAGTGTCATAGAGGATAAATCATTATTTTAAAATATCTTTAAAATGTTCCTTCTTACTCAAAGGACCATATTTTTTTAAAAAATATAGTTTACCCTTAAATTTTATCAGCTGAAGACAGTCTGATTTTCTTTTCCCCTTGAGACTGATTAAGCCAGAGTTTAAAACAGAAATAAAATAAAGCTTTATTTTTCTATTCCAAAGAGTGGTATAAGATGAACCATGCTTATTTAAATGTGTTTCACAATAATACTTAATAAAACTTCCTTAATAACTTATGCAATTCATGGTATCACTGATTTACCTCCCCAACTGAGCTCTCTTTAGATAATCACACAGATTAAGGTAACTATTGATGAGAAAAGATAGTTTCCTAACCATGGTGAAAAATATTAAATAGTTTTAAATCTATAGCTGAATAAAATATTCAGATTTTTTTAACAAGAGACGGCTGCATAGAAAGAAATAAATACCAATATCCAAATTATTTTGAAACTTCTACTTGTTCAGTTATACACCATTTACCTTAAAGAAATTGATAGTCATTAAGTAGTAGTATATACTAATTCAGTACTTTATTCACATCTGAACTTTTACAATCAAGCAAAATGCCAGCTGGAATTAAGACTGCCAGAAGAAATATCAATAACCTCAGATACACAGATGACACCACTCTTATGGCAGAAAGTGAAGAACTAAAGAGCCTCTTGATGAAAGCGAAAGAGGAGAGTGGAAAAGTTGGCTTAAAATTCAACATTCAGAAAAGTAAGATCATGGTATCTGGTCCAATCACTTCATGGCAAATAGATCGGAAAACTATGACAGACTTTATTTTTTGGAGGGCTCCAAAATCACTGCAGATGGTGACTGCAGCCATGAAATTAAAAGATGCTTTCTCCTTGGAAGAAAAGCTATGACCGACCTACACAGCATATTAAAAAGCAGAGACATTGTCGACAAAGATCCATCTTGTCAAAGCTATGGTTTTTCCACTAGTCATGTATGGATATGAGATTTGGACTATAAAGAAAGCTGAGTGCTGAAGAATTGATGCTTTTGAACTGTGGTGCTGGAGAAGACTCTTGTGAGTCCCTTGGATTGCAAGGATATCAAAGCAGTCAATCCTAAAGGAAATCAGTACTGAATATTCATTGGAAGGACTGATGCTGAAGCTGAAACTCCAGTACTTTGGCCACCTGATGTGAAGAACTGATTCGTTGGAAAAGACCATGATTCTGGGAAAGACTGAAGGTAGGAGAAGAGGGGATGACAGAAGATGAGATGGTGGGATGACAGAAGATGAGATGGTTGGATGGCATCCCCAACTCAATGGACATGAGTTTGAGCAAGCTCTGGGAGTTGGTGATGGACAGGGAAGCCTGGCATGCTGCAGTCCATGGGGTTGCAAGGAGTTGGACATGACTGAGTGACTGAACTGAACTGAACTGAATTGTTACCAAAGGAAGAGATTCCATGAGAAAGTCTTCTCTAACTATTCTAAAGATACCCTATAATTTCTCTCCTCATTGTTATTGAGGTAAAATGATAAATATTTAAGGTCTATATAAGGTATATTCGGAGAAGGCAATGGCATCCCATTCCATTACTCTTGCCTGGAAAATCCCATGGACAGAGGAGCCTGGTAGGTTGCAGTCCATGGGGTTGCTAAGAGTCGGACATGACTGAGTGACTTCACTTTCACGCATTGGAGAAGGAAATGGCAACCCACTCCAGTGTTCTTTCCTGGAGAATCCCAGGGATGGGGAAGCCTGGTGGGCTGCAGTCTATGGGGTCATAGAGAGTCGGACACTGCTGAAGTGACTTAGCAGCATATAAGGTGTGCTAGTATCAAATGTGATGATTTGATCTACATTCCATTGTGAAATCATCATCCAGTTCAACTTAATAAACATATCCATCACCAAAGCTATGAATAAGTCCCAGAAACTGCATTTATTTTAACTTAGCATATCTCTTTGCAGGTATAATTCAGCAAAATGTTATTATTTATTCACTAAGCTGTGTCCAACAATTTTGTGACCGCATGGACTACAGCCTGCCAGGCTCCTCTGTCTTTGGGATTTCCCAGGCAAGAATACTCATGTGGGTTGCCATTTCCTTTTCCGAGGTATCTTCCCAACCCAGAGATCAAACCTGATTTGCATTGGCAGGCAAATTCTTTACTGCTGAGCCACCTGGAAGCCCCAGTTCATCATATTAGCAACTTACAAAAATCTAGATGTCTCGATAGAAGTAAACCATATAAAAATGGGGGCAATCTCCTTGCCTGAAGAAAAAAAAAATAATTTCACAATTTGGCTGTCTCATTGAAAAGTTAATAGACCAAGTATATATGAATGAAGTTAAATGGTTATTGACTTTAAGTCCCAGACACAACAGAGCTCTAAATTTTATTTCCAAAATTAACACATCTTTAGCTAAAGTGTATGTGTTTTCAGTGGGTGGTTTTCTAAACTAGAATTACACATCAAACTACAAGTCAGGCAAAATGTCATATAATCCTGAAAATAGTGATGTGCTTTTTATCCTACAGAGAGGGGGAAAGAAGGGGATTTTTAATGTATATTTTGATATAGAAAAGGTAAGTTAAAATTATATTAGTTATTTTGTCTCACATAAGCTTTCTTTGAAATCTTAAACCTACAAGTATGTCCTTTAGGCAACAGATTTTCTCCTTGCAATAGAGAAGGGAAATTCACCAGATGTGAATAAATGGATGGAAATTTGCCTTAAGACACAACACATTTAGTTTTCTTCTTCACGTATATTAAAATCTCTTCTTCCTTATTCTACTATTTGGAATTATAAATTTACCATCTCTATTCTAGTGTCAGATATTTGTAACATGATATAAGTGGACAAATTGCCACTCTGATATCAGCCAGTGACAAATTCATTTCACTGTTATATTTCCTCTTTTATAGATATTGATAATTCTGAATCAACAGATAATATGGAGTTTCTGAAATTGTGAAGTCAATGACTAGCTCTTAAGACACTATGGGAGACACTGAAATTGTGAAGTCAATGACTAGCTCTTAAGACACTATGGGAGAACAAGATGCTGGAGGAGTAAGTTGACGTGGATCTCTCTCCACGGATACATCAGGAATACACCTTCAGACACAGAAGTACATGCAGAACACCAGCTGAGAGAAGACAGGAGTACCTGACCTCTAGAAAAGAATACACATAGAAAAGAATACACACAATCCTACTGATAAAACTCAGTAGGATGAAGGAATTAGGGGGTAAAACAGGAGTGTTAGTAGGACTGGACTTGCCCTTAGTGGGTGGGGGAATTGAAGCAGGGGTCTGATCCCCACAAAGGGGCAACTGTCTGAGTCAGAGGAGACACATTTAAGGCTGAGAGTGAAACAGCTGATCTGTGGCAGCCTAAACAGAACGAGAATCAGACAGTCCTTGCCGAAGCCATACACACCTCGGAGAGGGACACAGGTCCCCTGGAAGGCACAGCAGCTGGGAGCTGGAGTTTAGGGATTGCGGTGCAATCCCAGGGCAAGGGCTGCTGATGACTGTGGAGACACAGATCGAGGGGATGTGAAGAAGATTATGGTGGGAAATAGCTGTGGAGGAAAGCTGGCAGCCATGGAAGCAAGGTGACACTGCTGAGTCAGGTATAGAGAGTAGAGCCATCACCATAGCCTCTCTCTCCCCACACGCCAGCATCCACAGCTGAACAATAGAGAGTTGGCTGATCAAACACTTGAGACACTGAGCTACAGAGTAGAACCCCAGCCAGGGGTCCCTTCTATGTGCCTAATGCACCAAACAACAGAGAATGGCTCCAGGAAAGGGAGTCCTCTTAAGTGGCTGAACAGGAGGAGCTATGGAGAAAGACTGACCAAAGAGGCCTTCTGGTCACCAGCTACATGCTCCTCTTATGGGGGCAAAACTGCCACAGGCAAAAAAAAAATCTTACATCTGTGTGGACAGGGTTGCCTTTGTCGTGTCCAACTCTTGGCAGCACTGTAGACCATGGCTAGCCAGGCTTCTCTGTTGGGAGGGTTCTCCAGGCAAGAATACTGGAGGGTATTGGCCAATACTGGTTGCCATACCCTTCTAGAGCACTATATTTACTGCTGCCCTAGCTGCCAACTCCCCTGAGTATCTGGTGGAATGGAATATAGTTCCATTATTTTACTTATTATTTGCCTGATTTTGTAACTGCCATTTGTCTGAGGTTCATCTTTGGTTTCTCATTTTTGGGTGTTTGCTTTCATCTCATTTAATGCCATATCAAACCACTTGTGGAATCTTCATTCCTGACCAGAGATCAAGCCCTGAACCTTTGGAGTGGGAGCACTGCCTCCAAAATCCTAGACTGCCAGAGAAATAACTGTGGGGAGCATCAAATAGTGAGAACACACACTAAGGAAACCACTTGAATACAAGACCTAGAATCACCCAACCACCAATAGCACCCCATGCAAGACACCTCATCTAAACAACAAACAAAACAAAAATACAAACCAAATCATCAGCAGACAGGATTACCACCTCACTCAGCCTTGCCCATTGGAGGAAAAGCAAACAAACAACAACAACAACAAAAACCAAACCAAAAAAACCCAGCACAAATCTCACCCTATATGATGCTTACACAAACCACTAGACCAACTTTCAGTATAGTTCAGTTCAGTTCAGTCACTCAGTCCTGTCTGACTCTTTGTGACCCCATGAACCACAGCACTCCAGGCCTCCCTGTCCATCACCAAATCCCGGAGCTTACCCAAACTCATGTCCATCGAGTCAGTGATGTCATCCAACCGTCCCATCCTGTTGTCCCCTTCTCCTCCTGCCTTCAATCTTTCCCATCATCAGGGTCTTTTCAAATGAATCAGCTCTTCACATAAGGTGGCCAAAATATTGGAGTTTCAGCTTCAACATCAGTACTTCCAATGAACACCCAGGACTACCTCCTTCACGTTGGACTGGTTGGATCTCCTTGCAGTCAGTCCAAGGGACTCTCAAGAGTCATGTCCAATACCACAGTTCAAAAGCATCTATTCTTCTGTGCTAAGTTTAATTTATAGTTCAACTCTCACATCAATACATGATTACTAGAAAAACCATAGCCTTGACTAGACAGACCTCTGTTGACAAAGTGATGGCTCTGCTTTTTAATATGTTGTCTAGGCTGATTGTAACTTTCCTTCCAAGGAGCAAGTGTCTTTTAATTTCATGGCTACAATCACCATCTGCTGTGATTTTGGAGTCCAAAAAAGTAAAGTCAGCCACTCTTCCCACTGTTTCCCAATCTATTTGCCATGAAATGATGGGACCAGATACCATGATCTTAGTTTTCTGAATTGTGAGCTTTAAGCCAACTTTTTCACTCTCCTCTTTCACTTTCACCAAGAGGCCCATTAGTTCTTCACTTTCTACCATAAGGGTGGTGTCATCTGAGGTTATTGATGTATCTCCTGGCAATCTTGATTCCAGCTTGTGCTTCTTCCATCCCAGCTTTTCTCATGATGTGCTCTGCTTATAAGTTAAATAAGACCAACTTAGGAGGGCAGAAACCAAAAGGAAGAAATAATTCAACCTTGAAGCCTGGGAAAAGGAGACTTCAAACACAATGTTAATACATTATATATATATATATATATATATATATATATATATATATATATATATATATATATATATATATAAACACACACATATATATGTATATGCATATAATGAAAATGCATAAAAAATACTACACTAATGAAGAAACAAATTGGACACAAAGAAGTAAAATAAATGAAGATGAAATAGGCAAACTATGTGGAAAAGAATTCAGAATAAAGATAGTAAAGATGATAAAAAAAAAACCTTGAAAACAAAATGGAGAAAATGCAAGAATCAATTAGTGAAGACCTAGAAGAGTTAAAGAATAAACATACAGAGACAAACAACACAATTACTGAAATCAAAAATACTCTGGAAGGAATTAATAGCAGAATATCTGAAGCAGAAGAATGAATCAGTCAGCTGGGAGATAATGTGGTGGAAATAACTTCTGAAGAGAAGAATAAAGTAAAAAGAAGACTTCTGGGACAATATCAAACACACCAACATTTGAATTATATGGGTCCCAGAAAAAGAAGAGAAAAGCAAATGGTATGAGAAAAATTTTGAACAGATTTTAGTTGAAAATTTCCCCAACATGGAAAATGAAGCAGTCAATCAAGTCCAAGAGGTGCAAAGAGTCCCATGTAGGATAACCCAAGGGGAAACATGTCAAGACACATACTAATCAAGCTGCTGCTGCTGCTGCTGCTAAGTCACTTCAGTCGTTCCCGACTCTGTGTGATCCCATAGATGGCACTCAACAGGCTCCTCTGTCCCTGGGATTCTCCAGGTAAGAACACTGGAGTGTGTTGCCATTTCCTTCTCCAATGCATGAAAGTGAAAAGTGAAAGTGAAACCGCTCAGTCGTGTCGGACTCTTGGGGACCCCATGGACTGCAGTCTACCAGGCTCCTCTGACCATGCGATTTTCCAGGCAAGAGTACTGGAGTGGGTTGCCATTGCCTTGCCCAACTAATCAAGCTAACAAAGGCTAAACATAAAGAATATTAAAAGCAGCAAGGTGAAAGCAACAAGTAATATACAAGGGAAACCCCATATGTTTAGCAGCTGATCTTTCAGCAGAAACTCTGCAGGCCAGAAAAGAATGGCAGAATATATTTAATGTACTAAAAGGGAAAAATCTACAACCAAGATTACTGTACCCAGCAAGGCTCTCATTCAAAATTTATGGAGAAATAACAAGCTTTTCTGACAAGCAAAAGTTAGGAGAATTCAGTACCACAAAACTAGCTTTATGACAAATGTTGCAGGAACTTATATAGTCAAGAAATACAAGAGAAGGAAAAAGATCTACAAAATCAACCCTAAACAATTAAGAAAATGGCAATAGGAACATATTATCAACAATTACTTTAAATGCAAGTGGATTAAATGCTCCAACCAAAAGACAAAGACTGGCTGAATGAATACAAAAAGAAGACCCATATATATGCTGTCTACAAGAAACCCACATCAGACCTCAAGACACATATAGACTGAAAGTGAGAGGATGGAAAAATATTTTCCATACCAATGAGGAGTAAAAGAAAGCTGGAGTGGCAATCCTCATATCAGACAAAATAGACCTTAAAATAGAGGATTACAAGAGAGAAGGAAGTGCATTAATAATGATTAAGGGATCATTCCAAGAGGAAGACATAACACTTGTAAATATCTATGCACCCAACATAAGAGCACCTCAATACATAAGACAAACACTAACAGACATAAAAGGAGAAATTGACAGTAGCACAATATTAGGAGGCTTTAACACCCCACTTTCAACAATGGACAGATCATCAAAACAGAAATTGAATAAGGAAATATAAGTTTTAAATGATTCATTAGATAGATGGATCTCATTTATATCTTTAGGACATTCCATGCAAATGAGAAGAATACACCTTCTTCTCAAGCACACATGGAACATTCTCCAGTATAGACCACATCTTGGGTCACAAATCAAATGTCAGTAAATTTAAGAAAATTGAAATCACATCAAATATCTTCTCTGACCACAACACTATGAAAGTAGATATCAATTACAAGAATGAAACTGTAAAAAACACAAATATATGGATATTAAACAATATGTTTCTTAATAACCAACAGGTTACTGAATAAATCAAAAAGGAAATAAAAAAATTCTAGAAACAAATGACAATGAAAACACAACTCAAAACCTATGGGATGCAACAAAAGCAGTTCTATGAGGGAAGTTTATAGCAATACAATCTTAACTCAAGAAACAAGAAAAACATCGAATAGACAACCTAACTTTACACCTAAAACAACTGGAAAAAGAAGAAGAAAACTCCCAAATTAGTAGAAGGATAGAAATCATAAAGATCTGAGCAGAAGTAAATGAAAAAGAAATGAAAGAAACAATAGTAAATATTAATAAAACTAAAAGTTGGTTCTTTGAGAAGATAAACACATTGAAACACTTTTAGCCTAACTTATCAAGAAAAAAAGAGAGAAGAATCAAATGGACAAAATTAATAGTGAAAAAGGAAAGGCTATAACAGACAATACAGAAATACAAAGGATTATATTATTATGAACAATTATATGTCAATATGACCTGGAAGAAATGGAAAGATTCTTAGAAAAGTTCAATTTTACAATAATGAACCAGGAAGAAATAGAAATTATGAACAACCCAATTGCAAGCACTGAAATTGAAGCTGTGATCAAAAATCTCCCCAAAAACAAAAGCTCAGAACCAGATGGCTTCACAGGAAAACTATCAAACATTTAGAGAAGAGCCAATGCCTATCCTTCTAATACTCTTTCAAAAAACTGAAGAGGAAGGAACACCTCCAAACTCATTCTACGAGGCCACCTTCAACTTGATTCCAAAACCAGACAAAGACAACACACACACACACACACACACACACACACACACACACACAACATGCCAATATCAGTGATACATATAGATGCAAAAGCCCTCAACAAAATTTTAGCAAACAGAATTCAGCAACACATCAAAAAGCTCATACACCATGATCAAGTTGGTTTTATTCCAGGGATGCAAAGATTCTTCAAAATACACAAATTAATCAATGTGATATACCATATTAGCAAGTTGAAAGATATAAAACATATGATAGTCTCAATAGATGCAGAAAAACCCTTTGATAAAATTCAGCACCCTTTTATAATTAATACTCTTCAACAAATGGGCATAGAAGGAACCTACGTCAACATTGTAAAGGCCATATACGATAAGCCTACAGCAAACATTATTCTCAGTGGTGAAAAACTGAAAGCATTTCCCCTCAGATCAGGAACAAGACAAGAGTGCTCACATTCTTCACTATTATTTAAGATAGTTCTGAAGTCCTAGCTACAGCAATCAGAGAAGAAAAATAAATAAAAGGAATGCAGATTAGAAAACAAGTAAAGCTCTCTGTGTTCGCAGATAACATGATACTGTACTTATAAAACCATAAAGATACTATCAGAAAATTACTAGAGCTGATCAGTGAATTTTGAAAGTTTAAGGACACAAAATCAATACACATAAATCACTTGAGTTTCTCTATACTAAAAATGAAAAATCAGAATGAGAAATTAATGAATCAATCCTATTCACCATTGCAACAAAAAGAATTAAATATCTAAGAATAAACTTACCTAAGGAGACAACAGAACTATGCACAGAGAATTATACGATGCTAATGAAAAAAATTAAAGATGACATAAACAGATGGAGAGATATTTCATGTTCCTGGGTAGGAAGAACCACTATTGTGAAAATGACTATACTACCAAATATAATCTACAGATTCAATGCAATCCCTATAAAATTACCAATATTTTTCACAGAACTAAAACAAAAAATTTCATAATTCATATGGGAACACAAGACCCCAAATAACCATAGTAGTCTTGAGAAAGAAGAATGGAGCTAGGGAAATCAACCTTCCTGACTTTAGATTATACTACAAAGCTACAGTCATCAAGAAAGTATGGTGCTGGCACAAAAACAGAAACATAGACCAATAGAAAAAGAAAGAAGGCCCAGAAATAAACCCATGCATCTATGGGTACCTTATATTTGACAAAGGAGGCAAGAGTATACAATGGGGTAAAGACAGCCTCTTCATATGGTGCTGGGAAAACTGGACAGCTGCATGTAAAAGAATAAAATTGGAACACTTCCTACCACCATAGACAAAGATAAACTCAAAATGGATTAAAGACTTAAATGTAAACCAGGAACTATAAAACTCTTAGAGAAAAACATAAGCTGAACACTTAATGACAAAAAACAAAGCAAGATCCTCTATGACCCACCTCCTGGAATAATAGAAATAAAAACAAAAGTAAACAAGTGAGACCTGATTAAACTTAAAAGCTTTTGCACAGCAAAGGAAACTATAGACAAGGTGAAAAGACAGCCCTCAGAGTGGGAGAAAATAATAGCAAATGCAACAACTGACACAGAATTAATTTCCAAAATATATAAGTGGCTCAATACTGGAAAAACAAACAACCCAATCAAAGAGTGGGAAAAAGATCTAAACAGACATTTCTCCAAAGAAGACATACAGATGGCTAGCAAACACATGAAAAGATACTCAGCATGGCTCATAGAGAAATGCAAATCAAAACTATGATGAGATATCACCTCACACCAGTCAGAATGGCCATCATCAAAAAGTCTACAAATGATAAATGCTGGAGAGGATATGGAGAAAAGTGAACATCCTTGCACTGTTTGTGGAAATGTAAATTGATACAGCCACTATGGGAGATGGTATGGAGATTCCCTAAAAAGCTAGGAATAAAACCACCATATGACACAGCAATCTCACTCCTAGGCATATACCCTGAAGAAACCAAAATTGAAAAAGACATCTGTATCCCATTGTTCATTGCAGCCTTATTTACAATAGCTAGAACATGGAAGCAACCTAGATGTCCATCAACAAATGAATGGATACAGAAGTTGTGGTACATATACACAATGGACTATTACTCAGCCATAAAAAGGAATGTCTTTGAGTCAGTTCTAAAGAGATGGATGAACCTACAACCTATTATACAAAATCAAGTAAGTCAGAAAGAGAAAGATAAGTATATTCTAACACATGTATACGGAATCAAGAAAAATGGTACTGAAGAATTGATTTACAGGGCAGCAATGGAAACAGTCACAGAGAATAGACTTATGGACATGGGAAGAGCGAAGGAGAGGGTGAGATGTATGGAAAGAGCAACACGGAAACTTACATTACCATATGTAAAATAAACAGCCAATGGGAATTTGCTGCATGGCTCAGGAAACTCAAACAGGGGCTGTGTGTCAACCTAGAGGAGTGGGATGGGGAGGGAGGTAGGATGGAGATTCAAAAGGGAGAGGATAGATGTATACCTGTGGCTGATTCTTGTTGATCTTTGACAGGAAACAACAAAATAAAGCAATTATCCTTTAATAAAAAAGTAAGTTAAAGAAAAAAAGGAAAAAGAGACACTTAGACAAATATAATACAATAAAAATTACAGTTACATTATATCAATAAACATAATAACAAACATTAATGAAATAGAATAGCAATTAGTTTAATATTTATAAAAATAAAAGCATTCAAAAGAGTTATATATATACATATATCTTATAAATGAGATGTTAGGTAAAGAAACATAAAACTTTAAGAATAAAGTTATTTTGCAAGATATATGTCATCCTAAAATATTTATTTACCTTTTTTAGAGTCTTTGGGAAAATTTATATTTAAAAAATCTAATACACCGAAATGCACTGTAAAATGTAGTGCTATTGTAAATATCAATTACTGCAGATAACAGTATTTGACTCAAATTTATTAGTATATATAAAGGAGATATTTTAAAAGTCAAAATAAGTGTTTAAAAGATCATAAAAATAAAACTATGTTTATGCTTTTTAAAAGTGTTCATTTCACTACCTTAATTCAAAGTGGATTACAAGTAATTATTTATGGGTGCATGCATAGAGGAAAATCCTTACCATTCATTTTTTGGTTTGCTATTCTTATAAAGTTCCCAGAACTTAAATAGTCATTCATAACTTATAATACTATCTAAACAATACATTGATGCCTCAAATCCTTTTTGGAAAGAGGCAGGTATAATGAACAAGGGAAAAAATAAATGGGAACAATTTAAAGTTTCTGCCATGTAGATTTTAAATTATCTGCATGACCTACATAAGCGATTCCTGGGTACCTTAAATACTTCAGAGGGTTAGTGTTGAAATAAGCACTGCTTGAATTTGTAATCATGTCTCTGATTTTATCAGCAAACTGGTACATAGAGAACCTGTCCAAGAATAGCTTGTCTATTTGAGTTTTCATTTCTGTAAGTAATGGATATTCACCCCTCCTGAATTGTTTAAAAGTTTCCAGCTGTGGTGCCTGAAACATAAGAGAATCTGAATTAACTCTAACGATGAGCCTATTGTTTAGTCACATCAGTTGTGTACGACTCTGAGAGCCCAAGGACTGTCGCCTGCCAGGTTCCTCTGTTCATGGGATTTCCCAAGCAAGAATACTGGAGTGAGTGACCATTTTCCTATTCAGGTGATCTTCCTGCCCCAGAGATCGAACCTGCATCTCCTGCATTGGAAGGCTAGTTTTTTTTTAACGCTGAGTTAACCTGGAGACCTGTGCAAGTCAAGGTTAAATATCAGCATTGATCAAAATCTGTGTAATGATTATTTTACTTAAGATTCAGTAGTGAGACTTCCTAAGAACCACGGCCGCTTGGAGCTGGCCTCCATCAGTGTTGGGTTACACTGCCCCTTTGTTGACAAAAATGAAGACTGTCACCTTTTTAGTCCACTGAATATGGGGGTTACCTGTGTCAATCTAGTTCCCTAGAAAAATAAAGAGGACTCAGGGAGGGAGGTTATTGAAGACTAAGAAAGATGATCTGTTTCCTCTCAGGTATATCCTCCCATTTGACTGAATCCATGAAATCCTGACCGTTTCTTTACATCTTTGATATCTTCTGCCTAAAATAAAATGTCTTGCTTATTTCCCTTTTTAAAGAAAGAATATTTAATACTTTTTTTTTTTCATTTTTAACTTCAGACTTTATCTAACATCATCAGAAAAAAGGGTAACATCCCTTGCCCTCTCTGTGTGATTTTTCCATAGGGGACCCTATTAAAAAAATGGTATTTTCAGTCTGAGTTGATTTTAAATTCTATGTTCTTTAATATATAGTGAATTTATCAAATTATTTCTACTTTGTTTAATATCTGTTTAGATAATATGAATTAGAAATATCAAGGGAACATTTCACCCAAAATGGGCACAATAAAGGACAGAAATAGTAGAGATCAAGTAAACACTGAAGAGATAAAAAAGTGATGGAAAGAATATGCAAATAACTGTACAAAAATAAAGATCATAATGAACCATACAACTGCTATGATGTGGTCAGTCACCTAGAGCCAGACATTTTGGAGTATGAAGTCAAGTGGGCCTTAGGATGCATTGCTGTTAATACAGCTAATGTATGTGATGGAATTTCAGTTGCTGCTGCTGCTGCTAAGTCGCTTCAGTCGTGTCCGACTCTGGGTGACCCCATAGATGGCAGCCCTCCAGGCTCCCCCGTCCCTGGGATTCTCCAGGCAAGAACACTGGAGTGGGTTGCCATTTCCTTCTCCAAGGCATGAAAGTGAAAAGTGAAAGTGAAGTCGCTCTGTCATGTCCAACTCTTAGTGACCCCATGGATTGCAGCCTACCAGGCTCCTCCGACCATGGGATTTTCCAGGCAAGAGTACTGGGGTGGGGTTCCATTGCCTTCTAGAGCTATTCAAAACATGAAAGGACGATGCTATCAAATTGTTGCACTCAATATGTCAGCAAATCTGGAAGACCCAGAAGTGGACACAGGACTGGAAAAGGTCAATCCTCATCCAAATTCCCAAGAAGGGTAGTACTAAAGAATGTGCTAACCATCAGGCAATTGTACTCATCTCTTATGCTAGTAAGGTCATGCTTAAAATATTGCATGCTAGACTTCAGTATTATGTGAATCAAGAACTTTCAGACACCCAAGCTGGGTTTAGAAAAGGCAGAGGAACAGGAATTCAAATTGCCACTGTTTGCTCGATCATAGACTGAAGTGAAGTGAAAGTCACTCAGTTGTGTTAGACTCTGTGACCCCATGGACTATACAGTCCACGAATTCTCCAGGCCAGAATACTGGAGTGGGTAGCCTTTCCCTTCTCCAGGGGATCTTCCCAACCCAGGGATCGAATCCAGGTCTCCCTGAGTTCTTTGCAGGCGATTTCTTTACCAGCTGAGCAACCAGGAAAGCCCGGATCATAGAGAAAGCAAGGGGATTCCAGAAAAACACCTACCTCTGTTTCATTCACTATGCTAAAACCTTTGACTGTGTGGATCATAACAAACTGCAGAAAGCTCTTAAAGAGATGGGGATATCAGACCATCTTACCTGTCTCCTGAGAAATCTGCATGCGGGTTAAGATGCAACAGCTAGAACCCGGTATGGAACAACTGCTTGGTTCAGAATTGAGAAAGGAGCATGACAGGGCTCTCTGCTGTCACCATGTTTAACCCAAATGCTGAGCACTTCAGGAGAAATGCCAGTTTGGATGAGTTACAAACTGGAATCAAGATAGGCAGTAGAAACATCAACAACCTCAGATATGTGGATGATACCACTCTAATGGCATAAAACAAGGAGGAACAAAGAGCCTCTTCATGAGGGTGAAGGAGGGAAGTGAAAGAGTCATCTCAAAACTAAATATTAAAAAAAAAAAAAACAAACAACACTAAGGTCATGGCATCCACCCCCATTACTTCATGGCAAATAGAAAGGGAAAAGGTGGAAGTAGTGACAGATTTCCTTTCTTGGGCTCTAAAATCACTGTGGATGAAATCAGAAGATGATTGCTTCTCAGCAGGAAAGCTATAACAAACTTAGACAGTATGTTGAAAAGCAGAGACATTACTCTGCCGACAACGGTACATATGGTCAAGGCTATGGTCTTCCCAGTGGTCATATATGGTCGTGATAGCTGGATGGTAAAGAATTCGGAGCACCAAAGACTTGATGCCTTTCAACTATGGTGCTGGATAAGACTTGAGAGTCCCTTGGACAGAAAGGAGATCAAACCAGTCAATCTTAAGGTAAGCCAACCCTGAATACTTACTGGAAGGACTGATCCTGAAGTTGAAGCTACAGTATTTTGGTCACCAGATGCCAATAACTGATTCATTGAGAAAGTCCCTGATGTTGGGAAAAATCGAGGACAGAGGAGAAGAGGGTGTCAGAGGATGAGATGGCTGGATGAAATCATCTATGCAATGGACAAGAACCTGGGCAAACTTTGGGAGATGGTGAGGGACAGGGAGGCCTGTTATGCTGCAGTTCATTGGGTCTCAAACAGTTGGACGTGACTGGGCAACTGAACAATAACAGCCTTAAAAAATTTATTTATTGTGGAAAGAACACTTAACATGAAGTATACCTTCTTAGTAAATTACTTCATGTTTTTAAAAAACTCTGTGCAATACAGTATTGTTGGTCATAGGTATAATATCATATAACAGACCTCTAGAACTTATTCATCTTGCTTAACTCAAACTTTATGCCTGTTGATTAATAATTTCATCTTTTTTCCCTATCCTGGTGCTTGGCAGCCATAATTCCATTCTCTGATTATATGAATTTGACTACTTTAGCTACTTCACATAAGTGGAATTATGCACTGTCTCTTTGTAACTGGCTTCCTTCCCATATTTCACTTATCCCATGTTTGTTTATTTCTTATCTATTTTTATCTCATATTTATTTTCATATTTTTATTATCCTATATTATTTATAGCTACTGTTTATAGTTTATAATTTGTACATAGTAGGCCTAATAGTAAACACAGTAATAAACTCATATACACTGAGTTTGATAGGTGAGTGATGCCATCCAAACATCTCATCCTCTGTCGCTGTCAATATGTTGGAATATTTTAACTATGATCATCTTAATTCAAATACTTTAATGTTTTCAGTCAATTTTGTGTTATTATTGTTATAAACACTAGACTTTATTCCAAAGATTTACAAAGTTTCTAAATTCATTTGTGTACCAAGTTTCTTTCATATCGTTACTTTTTTTTTTCCTTCCTGATAATTTTTTTCTAGATATTTCCTTAATAGATTTTCTAGCAGGAAGAAATTCCCACCTCAAGGCCTGAAGAGATAGATAAGAAGTGATACTGGAGCTTTTAATACTTTAATACTATAGCTCCAAAAAAGAACAAATGCAAATTATTTGAAGACTTTGATAAAGGAACTCTCACCAACCTATGGACCTGGAGGGAGAAAAATTATGGAATAATTATTTCATATTTGATTCCATTCTCTGATTTCCAGCTGATGATTCCCAGTGGCTAAAATAAAGCTGGTGTGGGTGGGGTGGTCATAGCCCAAGAGAGCTGGTTTGTATTCATTCCCTTCCTCCATCTTTTTCCTTCTTTCCTTCCTTCCTACCTTGCCTACCTTTCTTCCTTCCAGAAGCTATTTTTTGAGAAAACTGTGCATTGTGTGTACAATTCTACACACAGGGGTTTCACTGGACTTGATTTTTTGTCTCATGGAGTTTAAACTCAAGATATAGATAGTTTTTATTTCTCCTTTACTATTGTTGATTTCCCTTGTAGCTCATTTGGTAAAGAATCTGCCTCCAGTTCAGGAGACCCAAGTCGGATCCCTGGGTCAGGAATATCCTCTGGAGAAGGAAATGGCAACCCACTCCAGTATCCTTGTCTGGAAAATCTCATGGACAGAGAAGCCTGGTGGGCTGCAGTCCACGGGGTCTCAAAGAGTCGGCCATGACTGAGCGATTAATACACACACACACACACACACACACACACACACACACACACACAAACGTAGGATAATTTTGCTAGCTAAAAATTTCTAGGTTTTCTTTTGTCATTGCTTTCTTTCAGTGTTTTAAATATTTTATTCTAGTCAATTATTTTTTTAATTTTTTAATTGGAGGATAATTTCTTTACAATGCTGCATTGGTTTCTGCCATATGACAATGCGAATCAGTCATAATTATGCACATATCCCCTCCATCATCAGCCTCTCTCCCGACTCTCATCCCACTCTTCTAAGTCATCACAGAGCGCTAGGCTGGGCACCTTGTGGTACACAGCAACTTCTTATTTTTAAATCAATTTTATACATGAGAGTGTATATAAGTCAATGCTAGTTCTCAATTTGTCCTACCCTCTCCATCCCCTGCTGTGTTCACAAGTCCATTCTCTACATCTGTGTCTCCATTTCTTCCCTGCAAATAGGTTCATTGGTACTATTCTTCTAGATTTCATATATATGTGTTAATATATGATATTTGTTTGTCCCTTTCTGATTTACTTCACTTTATGTAACAAGTTCTAGGTTCATCCACCTCATACTATTCTATTCTCTTTCAATTTGCATGATTTCTGTCAAGAAATACACTGCAACACTTATCCTTAATTATCTACAGGTTAGAGGTCTTCATCCACAAAACTCTCATTCTATATTTCTATTAGTGCTTGGCTTGACTCATTCATTTATTGAAGGAATCTAAAGTAAAGTTCAAGTTCTGGGTATTTAAACTCATTCAATTACCTACATTTTAATTTAATTAACCAAGGATGAATTGAACATAACTATAGGCCAGGCACCTTTAGCTGCTCACTGATCATTAGACATAGTTAGACATTTAAATAGAGAGAATAACGTACCATCACAGGTGCCTTGAGAAAAATACATACGAAGTACATAAAATGTACATAGACTGAGTGAGAACTATGGAGCAGACCGGTTCCAAATCAGAAAAGGAGTATGTCAAGGCTGTATATTGTCACCCTGTTTATTTAACTTATATGCAGAGTTCAGTTCAGTTCAATCGCTCAGTCATGTCCGACTCTCTGCGACCGCATGAATCGCAGCACACCAGGCCTACCTGCTCATCACCATCTCCCAGAGTTCACTCAGACTCACGTCCATCAAGTCCGTGATGCTATTCAGCCATCTCATCCTCTGTCATCTCCTTCTTCTCCTGCCTCCAATCCCTCCCAGCATCAGAGTTTTTTCCAATGAGTCAACTCTTCTCATGAGGTGGCCAAAGTACTGGAGCTTCAGCTTTAGCATCATTCCTTCCAAAGAAATCCCAGGGTTGATCTCCTTCAGAATGGACTGGACGGATCTCCTTGCAGTCCAAGGGACTCTCAAGAGTCTTCTCCAACACCACAGTCCAAAAGCATCAATTCTTCGGCGCTCAGCCTTCTTCACAGTCCAAATCTCACATACATACATGACCACAGGAAAAATCATAGCGTTGACTAGACGGACCTTAGTTGGCAAAGTAATGTCTCTGCTTTTGAATATGCTATCTAGGTTGGTCATAAATTTTCTTCCAAGGAGTAAGCGTCTTCTAATTTCATGGCTGCAGTCACCATCTGCAGTGATTGTGGAGCCCAGAAAAATAAAGTCTGACACTGTTTCCACTGTTCCCCCATCTATTTCCCATGATGTGATGGGATCTGATGCCATGATCTTCGTTTTCTGAATGTTGAGCTTTAAGCCAACTTTTTCTCTGTCCTCTTTCACTTTCATCAAGAGGCTTTTTAGCTCCTCTTCACTTTCTGCCATAAGGGTGGTGTCATCTGCATATCTGAGGTTATTGATATTTCTCCCGGCAGTCTTGATTCCAGCTTGTGTTTCTTCCAGTCCAGCATTTCTCATGATGTACTCTGCATAGAAGTTAAATAAGCAGGGTGACAACATACAGTGTTGACATACTCCTTTTCCTATTTGGAACCAGTCTGTTGTTTCATGTCCAGTTCTAACTGTTGCTTCCTGACCTGCATACAGATTTCTCAAGAGGCAGGTCAGGTAGTCTGGTATTCCCATCTCTTTCAGAATTTTCCACAGTTTATTGTGATCCACACAGTCAAATGCTTTGGCATAGTCAGTAAAGCAGAAATAGATGTTTTTCTGGCACTCTATTGCTTTTACCATGATCCAGCAGATGTTGTCAATTAGATCTCTGGTTCCTCTGCCTTTTCTAAAACCAGCTTGAACATCAGGGAGTTCATGGTTCACGTATTGCTGAAGCCCGGCTTGGAGAATTTTGAGCATTACTTTACTATCACGTGAGATGAGTGAAATTGTGCGGTAGTTTGAACATTCTTTGGCATTGCCTATCTTTGGAATTGGAATGAAAACTGACTTTCCAGTCCTGTGGGCACTGTTGAGTTTTCCAAATTTGCTGGCATATTGAGTGCAGCACTTTCACAGCATCATTTTTCAGGATTTGAAACAGCTCAACTGGAATTCCATCACCTCCACTAGCTTTGTTCGTAGTGATGCTTTCTAAGGCCCACTTGACTTCACTTTCCAAGATGTCTGGTTCTAGATTAGTGACCACATCATCATGACCATCTGGGCCATGAAGATCTTTTTTGTACAGTTCTTCTGTGTATTCTTGCCACCTCTTCTTAATATCTTCTGCTTCTGTTAGGTCCAGACCATTTCTGTCCTTTATCGAGCCCATCTTTGCATGAAATGTTCCCTTGGTATCTCTAATTTTCTTGAAGAGATGTCTAGTCTTTCCCATTCTGTTGTTTTCCTCTATTTCTTTGCATTGATTGCTGAAGAAGGCTTTCTTATATCTTCTTGCTATTCTTTGGAACTCTACATTCAGATGCCTATATCTTTCCTTTTCTCCTTTGCTTTTTGCCTCTCTTCTCTTCACAGCTATTTGTAAGGCCTCTCGAGACAGCCATTTTGCTTTTTTGCATTTCTTTCCTATGGGGATGGTCTTGATCCCTGTCTCCTGCACAATGTCATGAACTTCATTCCATAGTTCATCAGGCACTCTATCTATCAGATCTAGGCCCTTAAATCTATTTCTCACTTCCACTGTATAATCATAAGGGATTTGATTGAGGTCATACCTGAATGGTCAGGTGGTTTTCCCTACTTTCTTCAATTTGAGTCTGAATTTGGTAATAAGGAGTTCATGATATGAGCCACAGTCAGCTCCTGGTCTTGTTTTTGTTGACTGTATAGAGCTTCTCCATCTTTGGCTGCATAGAATATAATCAATCTGATTTCGGTGTTGACCATCTGGTGCAGAGTATATCATGAGAAATGCTGGGCTAGATGAAGCATAATCTGGAATCAAGATTGCCAGGAGAAATATCAATAAGCTCAGATATGCAGATGAGACCAACCTTATTGCAGAAAGTGAAGAAGAACTAAAGAACTTCTTGATGAAAGTGAAAGAGGAGAGTGAAAAAGTTGACTTAAAGGTCAAAGTTCAGAAAGCTAAGGTCATGGCATCTGGTCCCATCACTTCATGGCAAATAGATGGAGAAACAGTGGAAACAGTGACAGACTTCATTTTGGGGGGCTTCAAAATCACTGCACATGATGACTGAAGCCATGAAATTAAAAAGCGCTTACTCCTTGAAGGAAAAGTTATGACCAACCTAGACAGCATATTAAAAGGCAGAGATGTTACTTTATTAACAGAGTTCCATCTAGTCAAAGCTATGGTTTTTCCAGTAGTCATCTATGGATGTGAGAGTTGGACCATAAAGAAAGCTGAGTGCCAAAGTATTGATGCTTTTGAACTGTGGTGTTGAAGAAGACTCTTGAGAGTCCCTTGGACTGCAAGATGATCCAACCAGTCCATCCGAAAGGAAATCAGTCCTGAACATCCATTGGAAGGACTGATACTGAAGCTGAAACTCCTGTACTTTGGCCACCTCATGCGAAGAGTTGACTCACTGGAAAAGACCTTGATACTGGGAAAGATTGAAGGCAGGAGGAGAGGGGAGCAAGAGAGGATGAGATGGTTGGATGGCATCACTGACTCAATGGACATGAGTTTGAGTAAACTCTGGGAGTTGGTGATGGACAGGTAAGACTGATGTGCTGCCGTCCATGGGTTGCAAAGAGTCAGACACAAGTGAGTGACTAAAATGCACTGAACTGAACTGAACTGATCTGAGTGAGTACTTCTCCTTGAAGTTTCACTACCCATTTATTTTTCCACCACATAAGTTCTTGAATCTCATTTCTGATGAGTTGAGTCCATTACTTTTATTCTCCAGTCACTCAGGAGGGGTGGCATCCCTGTCATGACTATTAAGACTGACCTGTGAATAACCTCACTCTGGTGACCAGTGGGCTACCATGTACATCTCTTCATAGATGGGAGGGAAATATACATGCACTCAGAACCCTCCCACTGTGGAGAATGGAGAAACATGGAGAGGAGCACAATTGTACCATTACAAAACCTGAATATTTCTTTTTCATCTATATAGGTAATGGGATAAAAAACACAAAATTGTAGCCAACTCCAAATAGAGCTTCTTGCTTTGAAATTAAAATAAGTTAACTCTACAAATAATTTCCAAATAGAGATTCTTACAAACATATAGTTAAATCAATTACATAATTCCTTCCAAGTCATATATTATACGTTCTTATTATACCTGATACATTAAAAATTATAATTCTTATGTATAATTTTAAGACTGTATGATATTTCCAAATTTTTAAAAAGTTTTGAATTTTACTTTATGTTTAACTATTCAATGAGCATTTTGTTAGGGTTGGCTCTTTTTAAAAATCTGTTCAGAATATCTAAGTAGCAAAATAAACTTTTTGGGAATTCTATAAGTTCCAAATGATTTACTTTCAAGAATTTGAAACTATATTCAAATATGGGTTATGTATCATGGCCTATTTTTAATGGTATAAGTAAAAGTTGAATATATTGCTCAATTTTGTGTTTCTCAGTCAGACTTAATTTATACTCATAAATAAGTTAATCTAGTAAATCAAATAGGCCTCAAAGGGAAAACAAGGTATATTTATTTCCTTTTGCCTGTACATTGTCACTATATGGCATATTTAGAAAAACTATCAACATATATCTATCTGGGTTGAAATATATACTCCTATCCTCAATATTTAAAGTTAATGTTAGAAGTGTGTACATTTAAAAACATTCAGTTCAATTCAATTCAGTTCAGTGGCTCAGTAGTGTCCAACAGTTTGTGACCCCATGAATCACAGCATGCCTGGCTTCCCTGTCTATCACCAACTCCCGGAGTTTACCCAAACTCATGTCCATCGAGTTGGTGATGCCATTCAGCCATCTCATCCTCTGTCGTCCCCTTCTGCTCCTGCCCCCAATCCCTCCCATCATCAGGGTCTTATCCAATGAGTCAACTCTTCTCATGATGTGGCCAAAGTATTGGAGTTTCAGCTTCAGCATCAGTCCCCCTAATGAACACCCAGGACTGATCTCCTTTAGGATGGATAGATTGGATCTCTTGCACTCCAAGGGACTCTCAAGAGTCTTCTCCACAGGTATACATTTGTATGGCAAAACCAATACAATATTGTAAAGTAATTAACCTCCAATTAAAATAAATAAATTTATATTTTTTAAAAAAAGAGTTTTCTCCAGCACCACAGTTCAAAAGCATCAATTCTTCGGCGCTAGCTTTCTTCACAGTCCAACTCTCACATCCATACATGACCACCAGAAAAACCATAGCCTTGACTCGATGGACCTTTGTTGGCAAAGTAATGTCTCTGCTTTTTAATATGCTATCTAGGTTGGTCACGACTTTCTTTCCAAGGATTAACTATCTTTTAATTTCATGGCTGCAACCACCATCTGCAGTGATTTTGGAGCCCCCAACAATAAAGTCTGACACTGTTTCCACTGTTTCCCCATGTATTTCCCATGAAGTAATGGAACCAGATGCCATGATCTTCGTTTTCTGAATGTAGAACTTTAAACCAACTTTTTTACTCTCCTCTTTCACTTTCATCAATAGGCTTTTTAGTTCTTCACTTTCTGCCGTAAGGGTGATGTCATCTGCATATCTGAGGCTATTGTTATTTCTCCCAGCAATCTTGATTTCAGCTTATGCTTCTTCCAGCCCATCTCATAATGTGCTCTGCATATAAGTTAAACAGGCAGGGTGACAATATACAGCCTTGATGTACTCCTTTTCCTATTTGGAACCAGTCTGTTGTTCCATGTCCAGTTCTATCTGTTGTTTCCTGACCTGCATAATGATTTCTCAAGAGGCAGGTCAGGTGGTCTGGTATTCTCATCTCTTTCAGAATTTTCCACAGTTTATTGTGATCCACACAGTCATAGGCTTTGGCATAGTCAATAAAGCAGAAATAAATGTTTTCCTGGAACTCTCTTGCTTTTTCGATGATCCAGCAGATGTTTCAATTTAATCTCTGGTTCCTCTGCCTTTTCTAAAATCAACTTGAACATCTGGAAGTTCACAGTTCACGTATTGCTGAAGCCTGGCTTGGTGAATTTTGAGCATTACTTTACTAGCATGTGAGATGAGTGCGATTGTGTGGTAGTTTGAGCATTCTTTGGCATTGCCTTTCTTTGGGATTGGAATGAAAACTGACTTTTTCCAGTCCTGTGTCCACTGCTGAATTTTCCAGATTTGCTGGCATATTGAGTGCAGCACTTTCACAGCATCATCTTTCAGGATTTAAAATAGCTCAACTGGAATTCCATCACCTCCACTAGCTTTGTTCGTAGTGATGCTTTCTAAGGCCCACTTGACTTCACATTCCAGGATGTCTGGCTCTAGGTGAGTGATCACACCATTGTGATTATCTAGGTTGTGAAGATCTTTTTTGTCCAGTTCTTCTGCGTATTCTTGCCATCTCTTCTTAATATCTTCTGCTTCTGTTAGGTCCATACAATTTCTGTCCTTTATCGAGCCCATGTTTGCATGAAATGTTCCCTTGGTGTCTCTAGTTTTCTTGAAGAGATGTCTAGTCTTTCCCATGCTGTTGTTTTCCTCTATTTCTCTGCATGGATCACTGAGGAAGGCCTTCTTATCTCTCCTTGCTATTCTTTGGAAGTCTGCATTCAGATTTTTGTATCTTTCCTTTTCTCCTTTGCTTTTCACTTCTCTTCTTTTCAACGCTATTTATAAGGCCTTCTCAGACATTAATAAGCAGTAAAAGAAAAAGTAAATATTTTAGATGATAAATTATAAATTGCCATAGGAGTCATTTAAGTGGTGGTATTTTTTTCTGAACTTAATTTGTTTCATCATCTTTTTTAAAATTAATAAGAAGAAACAAAATGTTATAAGAATTATAATTGGTATTTTGAGTAAATCAATTTCAAAGTAAACGAAACCTTCGCTGAAATGAATTTTCAGTACACGATTTCAGTTACATTGTAAAGGAAAATTTCCCTTTATAGGAGCGCTTGTCCAAAGAATATGAAAACTTAACTGTGTTGCCTTATTACAACTAGCTTTAACCTGGTGAAATATGAAAGCAGCTGTTAACTTTAGGTGCCCTGGGGTTCCAAGATTTTACTAGAACTAATTTAACTAATTTTCTTGATCATTAGACAATGGGGCTTAGTTTCTATAAATTGCCTACAGACCTGAAAACTTTTCTCTCTTTTCTTAAATAAATATCTAGAAATATTTGCTAGGGCACAAGATAACGTATATGTTTGATTCAGGAGAAAGTACCATATTGGTTTCTAAAGTGCCTATGCTATTTTTATTTCTAGGAACTCTTTATTAGTATTTTGCCAACATTTGGTTTTAGTCATTCTAGTGAAAGTATAGTGGTATCTCCTTGCAATTTTAAAATGCATTTTTAAATGACTAAGTATCCCTTTTCTATAACTACTGGCTTTCTTTTTTTTTTCTTTTGTAAATTATTTATTGAATTGTTTTTCTTCTTTAAATTTAATTGGACTGTCTTCTTATTATGGAGTTGCAACCTTCTTTATATATATTTTTGAGATGGAGTTATTATAAAATTAATTTATTGCAATTATCTTCTCCCAGTACTCAGTTGCCTTTTATTTTGGTGGTTAAAAAAATAGAAGTCAAACTCTGAGTAACTAAAGTCTACAATATAAACAAGAATGGAGGGAATCTGACTGTCGTTTCTTTCTATGTAAACCTCTTCCACCAGAATAAGAGATCCCGGAGGGGTAGCACGCATTCCCTGGAGGCTCAGCCAATGTACCTGAACCGTGGAGTGACTCTCCGAGTTCCTACAACACAGCAGGTGCTTGTTAGATGTTTACTAAACCAACAAGGGGATGAACTTGGCAGGATTATAGAAACAGCTGCCTTCAAAGTAGTTAGTATGAATTTGTTATCACCTTTCAAATAAAAATATTTGGGAGTACACTTGTATGTTATAACACGAACCCAACTTTCCATTTCAACAATAATAAGGCCAATTATTTAAATAAACTTCAAATATGTTAAAAAAAATAGTGGTTTTTAAGGAGCAAGATGTTTTAATAACTACATTAAAGTCAACTTATATATTTTTTAATATTTTGCCTAAAAGTTGTAATATCTAAGACTTCTTTGTTTATCTCAAATTACAGAAGATTCCCCCCATATTTCCTTTCTGAACTATAGATTTAGCATTTACATTTAAACCTTTGTCTGTCTTAGCATGTGTTGCCAAAATTTCAAATCCACAGATAAGACAGTCAGTAAGAAAAGTGAAGGAGAGCAAGGAAAAGCTGGAACCCATAGCAAGAGTTGACGTTCATGAGTATGGACTGATACGAGTCAGTTCTTATTGCCTCTGGCCTATGTGGCATGCACATACTACAGAATCCAGAGCACTGAATTCTGGAGATAAACATACTATCTGGTTGAAGATTGGGAAAACTTGAAGGAGGGTCCTGGGGAGAATGGATAAATGCATTCCTGGACACTGATGGAAGCCAGTGAGGTAGGCCAGCAGATACATCAGAACATATGTATGTACTACAAAAATTGCTCTTTCACTAGTGTGCTATACACACGCTAAATCTCACAAAACAATTTTTATCCTATCCCACTCTGACCAGAAACATACATGGAAGAGAATTCTTGGAATCCTAGCCAATCCTAGAAGGCTGACAATATTACAAAGATACAATGTCTCACCACTTGGAAACAATACCCATATATCTCAAACTATACTTAATATCCAAATAATTACAATAACAATGTCATGCTTTCACCTAATGTAACACACAAATCTCATTTACAAAGAGAAATTATAAACTATTCTTGTTTTTTCTCAGAAGAGCTTATTAATACTAATCCATTTTAGTCACTGGGTGATTTTCTGTGGTACTAGCTGACTCATTTTGACTGCTTGCAATATAAATATCATAATACAAAGTTAACCACTAAACATTTTATATAATAAGATGCACAGACAAATAACCCACATACATTCAAATCAAACTGAAGAAGTACTTATAATTGTTATTGTCTTTGTATCTAGAACTGGTTACGTAACTCATATTAATAACTAATTCCAACTCTATTCTTTTCACATTTCTTAGCAAGTTCCTCAGTTGACTGTGATTCATGGTGGCTCAACTGGTAAAGAATCTGCCTTCAGTGCAGGAGACCTCAGTTCAATTCCTGAGTTGGGAAGATCCCCTGAAGAAGGGATAGGCTATCCATGCCAGTATTCTTGCCTGGAGAATTCTATGGACAGAGGAGCCTGGCATGCTGCAGTCCAGGAGATTGCAAAGAGTCAGACATGAATGAGCACCTGAGCACTAGCACCAGAGCACACAAGATTATTTTTAATGCAATTACTTTTTGGCAACTGTAATAAATATAGTATTTATATATCCCAGTGGTTCACATGATAATCCATTTGACTAACTCAGCTCACTTGCATAAGAAATTCTACAACAGCTTCTTCAGAGAGAAATCTTGAGAAAATCTTCAAGTTTTGAGAAAACACTATTTGCCTTTCTTAAGTATCTTTACCCCAATATCCCTCCTAGATAAGCTGTTAGGCACAAACTCCTTCAGTGTAGTTTGCAAAAGTTTCATCATTTGTTCTTTAAAAAGTAGATAGTTTATATTCTTGGTAGGTCACCAATTAGGTGTTGACCTTAGGAAAAGAAAGAAAGTATTCAGAAATATCTTTGCAATTTTCATGCGATACATTTTAGGCAGTGCTCAGAAAAAAACATTTTTGAGTTAGAAAAAGTTGAGCCAGCTCAAGAGCTGCCATTTATTAAAGTTACGGTCAAATCACTGGACTTACTATTTTTTCTCTTAAGATAAAAATAATATAGGGCCTCATTCAATTCTTACTGTGAGTATTAAAATGCTTTTAACTTGTGTACACACACAGGTATATATGTGTATTTCTTACCATCATACCTAGTACATACACTATTAATACATATCATAATAATTTATGCTATAGTTACTATCATTACTATTGTCATTAATACACTCTTAATAGTTTATATTTATCCTAAAGGATAATGTGCAAGAAACAAAAAAATGGAGTATAGATTCATGAATTTAAAATCTCTTTTATAAGGTACTTTATTTTAGTCAGAGTTTGTTTTTCTGGTTATGAGTCATTTCCCATCAGAAAGGTTAAAGGTTTAAGAGGTAGCTTAATTCTCTCAGGCACAGAGATAACATTGGTGCACTTATGCAATTATTTTTAATGATGGCCTGTTAACTCAAATATTGGAAAACAACTTGTAAATATATTTATACAGTTTCAAGAAAAACGTATTCTACTGGAAGGATGTGAGTAATACTTCTTTCATTCAATATTAGTATTTTTGGAAGCCAAAGCAGAATCAATTAAGTTATGATTTAAAAAGAGAACACTACTTAGAGATTTCTAAAGTACTGAAGCAAAATGAGGAAATTTGGTGATAGTGGAGATATTCCCTCTTTTATCAATTTACTCCACAAGCCAATCTGTTCATTTGGATGTACTCATTTAAAGTATAATGAAAATAATTTATAATATCAAATCTAGTGGCAGTGTGATTTCACTCTCTACCTAATAGTCTGTCATAAGCAATTTGCTCTTCATAGAATGTAGTATTTCAAACTGTTCACAATTCTGCATCATAATTATTATTTTGAGTTATTAACCTACAAAATATATACATATAAGCTTTATTAAAAACATCAATGTGGGCACTTAATAAATGTCTCAGTACATCTTATTGTAATTAAACATAACTGGTCCATTTGCAATTTTTTAAGGAATCTCCACACTGTTCTCCATAGTGGCTGTACTAGTTTGCATTCCCACCAACAGTGTAGGAGGGTTCCCTTTTCTCCACACCCTCTCCAGCATTTATTGCTTGCAGATTTTTGGATCGCAGCCATTCTGACTGGTGTGAAGTGGTACCTCATTGTGGTTTTGATTTGCATTTCTCTAATCATGAGTGATGTTGAGCATCTTTTCATGTGTTTGTTAGCCATCTGTATGTCTTCTTTGGAGAAATGTCTATTTAGTTCTTTGGCCCATTTTTTGATTGGGTCGTTTATTTTTCTGGAGTTGAGCTGCAGAAGTTGCTTGTATATTTTGGAGATTAGTTGTTTGTCAGTTGCTTCATTTGCTATTATTTTCTCCCATTCAGAAGGCTGTCTTTTCACCTTGCTTATATTTTCCTTTGTTGTGCAGAAGCTTTTAATTTTAATTAGATCCCATTTGTTTATTTTTGCTTTAATTTCCAGAATTCTGGGAGGTGGATCATAGAGGATCCTGCTGTGATTTATGTCTGAGAGTGTTTTGCCTATGTTCTCCTCTAGGAGTTTTATAGTTTCTGATCTTACATTTATGACCCAGCAATCCCACTTCTGGGCATACACACCGAGGAAACCAGAATTGAAAGAGACACATGTACCCCAATGTTCATCGCAGCACTGTTTATAATAGCCAGGACATGGAAACAACCTAGATGTCCATCAGCAGATGAATGGATAAGAAAGCTGTGGTACATATACACAATGGAGTATTACTCAGCCGTTAAAAAGAATTCATTTGAATCAGTTCTGATGAGATGGATGAAACTGGAGCCGATTATACAGAGTGAAGTAAGCCAGAAAGACAAACACCAATACAGTATACTAACACATATATATGGAATTTAGGAAGATGGCAATGACGACCCTGTATGCAAGACAGGGAAAGAGACACAGATGTGTATAACGGACTTTTGGACTCAGAGGGAGAGGGAGAGGGTGGGATGATTTGGGAGAATGACATTCTAACATGTATACTATCATGTGAATTGAATCGCCAGTCTATGTCTGACGCAGGATGCAGCATGCTTGGGGCTGGTGCATGGGGATGACCCAGAAAGATGTTATGGGGAGGGAGGTGGGAGGGGGGTTCATGTTTGGGAATGCATGTAAGAATTAAAGATTTTAAAATTTAAAAAAAAAATAAAATAAAAGTATACTTAATATGCTCAAAAAAAAAAAAAAAAAAAACACATAACTGGTCCAAAGCTCAGTATGCTTATATTTTAAAACTGCAGATTATAGAAACAATCAAATGTTATAAACTGCAAGTGTGATAATATGAAGCAATATAGTATTATCCATCACATACAAGTGTGTTACTATGAAACCCACATCATTTATCTTATTCTAAGCCAATAGTCTAACAGGTCTCCTTGTTCCCATTCTCACTATCCCCACATCTCTCTCTCAGCACCTACTTATCCTTTAAACATACAAAAGAAACCATTTCACTCCATTCTCAGAACTGTCCAGTGGCTTTTGATCATATTCCAAAATCAAATGAAATTATTTTAATAATTATCCAGCCCCAATATGAGTAAGATCTCTTCCTCTACCTCACTCACCCCATTTTCTGCCACTGTTCTTAACATTCCCTTCAGTCACACGGATATGCTGAGTGTTCCTGACCCCAGATATTTGGCTCAATCTCTCCCTTCTGTGAGGTTCCTGATCACAAGTCACTTATTTGAGAGGTCATCTCTGGTTATTTTGCATACAGTAAGAAACCCAAACTGCACAGTTTATGTCTCCTGTATTTTTTTGGTTTTAACTGCAACACAATATCTGATGTTTATCACAGCATTTACATTGTTCATTTCATCTGTCTCAACCCATGGATGGGGTGGGCAGGGTTGTCTATGAACACAGTGTTTATAAACCATCAATGGCTATTTGACAAATACAAGAATGCATCTTAGGTTCTACGTTTCAATGTAGTTTTAAAGGATAAGTTGTAGTACTGTAATTTTCTACTCTCTCTCATACACACATATTTTAATGTTATACAAATTAACTATTGACAACTTTCAATTTCTTGCTTAAAACTATTTAAGGTGTAATACACAATGCAGACAGCAGTATTAAAAAGTCAATAATGCCTAAAGTCAGTGTGGATATTGAAATGTCTTGTAAAATCAAAGGAAAATTTAAATTAATCTATCATGGTTTGGTTTCTCTTAAAAATCAACTAATGTGTCTTAATATATACATTTTTTAACCAAAGCATGTATGACTCAGATGTCATCATGATTATATTTTAGACTTGAGAGACATAAAGTGAGCAACTCTATAAGTAAAGTGTCAGAAAAAAATATATAAGAGCATCAGATAGTGATTAACAGATTAATGAAAAATCTGTAACAGAGTATCGTACAGATCTATTTAATTTGGGAAGGATCAGAGTGGCAGCAGTCAGTCAGAGGTCTAGTTTTAAGTGAAGTGGGACATTTTTAGAGCCTCTTAATCCAGTTATAAAAATCAATGAAAAAAAAATCACACTAGTTGCTCAGTATGGTAGCATCTGTGGGAGCTTGTAGACCATTTCAAAGGCACAGAGATAATGCAAGAGAGTAATTATGGTGTGCTGAATTAGAGAGGTATTGATGGAAATGCTGAGAAGTTGAACATTTCTCAATATGTTTTACATGTGCTAATGACACATGTGGGATGAGAGAGAAAGGCAAGTGTCCAGCAAGATACACCTTTTTTAGAAACAGAAAAACAGAGTTCTAAAACTTGAGATTGAGTAGATTTAAAAACAAACTGCAGGGTGATACAATTTTTTTTTTTTTTAATGAATCAATTGAACCAAAGGCACTAGTCATTCAATTAAACTGGAATCTAGGTGTTGTTGTGAGGGTAGTTTGAAGATGTGATTAAGACCATAATCAGTTAGCTTTAAAGAAGTGACAATAACCTGGATAATCTGTGTGAGCCCAATTCAACTAGTTTAAAGCCCTTAAAAGCATAGCTAAGTCTTTCCTGATGGAGAAATACTACCTCTGGACAGCAGCTTCTGCTTGAGCTCTAAAATTTTGGCCTGCCTCTACAGTCTGTCCTACAATTTATATGACCTGAAGAGAAACCAGAGTAGTGCCCTACAATTTGGAAATTGTCCTAGCTAGCTTTTGTAAGCCAGTTCCTTGCAGTATGTCTCAATTATCTTCTGATTTGCTTCTCTGGTTGATTCTGGGTTGATAAAGTTATATAGTAGGTTTCAGTTTGCTTGTTTGCTTGTTTTTTCCTTGAGATACCTGTGAATCTCACATATGAAGATATCAGCCAAATATCTGAAAACTAATTCTAAATGTCATGGAAGATGTATCAGCTGGAGATCTATATGTTAGAGTTATTAGTCTACAAATAATTAAAGTAGGTAAAAATATGAAGCTGTAAAATATACCTACTGGAATTATGAATAATAACTTATTTGGGGAGGAAAGGGTCTTCACAGATGGATTTAAGTTAACAATCTTAAAGAGATTATCTTGGATTATCAAAATGGATCAAAATGATGAGTGCCCTTGTAAGAGACATGCAGAGAATAGACTTGCAAAGAAAGATATCAAACGACTCCAGAGGCAGGCATGCAGTCATGCAGCCACAAGTTACAGAATGGCGACAACTGTCTGAAGTTAGAAGAGAGGAATGCACCCATGCCAACATCCTGATATCAGATCTCTGGCCTTCAGAACTGTTTCTGTCATAATTTGATGAAATGTAATACAACCATATTCAAAACCATAAGAATGAAGAAGACATGCTAACAGATGAATATATAAAGAAAAGAGAATTTTAAGAATGGATTCCTGGAATGCTCCAAAATCAAGAAGTTGGGAAAAGAAGTGAGATTAACAGAGATATTTGAGAGGAAACACCTAAAATGTACTTGGAGAACCAAAAGAATATGTTATTTCAGATCCAGGAAAATAAGCATGGTAAGAAAGATTGGGCAACATGACCCAACTCAGGTCAGAGGAGTTTAATATTGAGAACCGACATTAATATTTCATGAGATGAAGTCATTGATAACAATTGATTTTTTTTTTTTTTTTGGTAATAAAGGTTCAGTCTATGTATGGCAGTTAAGCACTAATTTTGTGTTCAACAGAGAATGAAAGTAAGTACATTGAGTAGTGACATCACTTGTGGCATTTTGACTTAAAGGAAATTAGAAGAAGGAAGTGGTGTAGAGCCAAAATAGTGAGGTCAAGGATGTGTGTATGTGTGTGTGTCTGTATGCGTGTGTTTCATGGGAGAAAACACACTGTATTGACTCACTGGTGTACTGCCACACTTTCTGAGAAAGTTATCAAATAAAAAGATGTAACAAAAGCAAAAGCAGTGAAAACCTACTCTGTATGTGTTATTAGAACTGATTTATTAAGATCCTGGGGAAAGAAGACCCTATTTAAGAGATAAGTGAAAAAGGAAAGTGAAGTCACTCAGTCGTGTCTGACTCTTTGTGACTCCATGAATTGTAGCCTACCAGACTCCTCTGTCCATGGGATTTTTCAGGCAAACTACTGGAGTGGGTTGCCATTTCCTTCTCCAGAAGATCTTCCTGACCCAGGGATTGAACTTGGGTCTCCCACATTGTAGACAGACGCTTTACCATCTGAGCCACCATTTAAGAGATAACTGGCAAGTAAACATTAAAAACAGAGTTTTCTGGAAGTTCTCTGATTCACTAAATTATGAAATAGCTCTTCTTTCTGAGAAGAGTAAATGAACTTGCTAATGTAATTGTGTAATCAGAAAACTAAGAGTTATTTGCCTCTGTTTTCTACTTCAAATGCCCAATTTGTCCAGTTCCAGAAAAGGTATAGTGTTTGCAGATTAGCTTGTGAGTTACTAACAAATAAATAAAGTTGTGTCTATACTAACAGACTTGTACTGCCTGCTTTGTTTCTATAATTGACGTTTTTCCAAGTCAATGTCTATTTGTTTTCTTTTTCTTTTTTTTTGGCCACTGAACTGCCTGGGCATGTATTTCTCTCTCTCATATTATTTGCTATTGATTTCAGCATGTTTCGTAAAAGGAGTTGACTCTGTTCTTTGGACTAGTTTTAATGTTTATTACAAAACGGGCAATGAGGTACATTTTAGGACAGCAAAAAGAGAGATTGGTAGTAAACCATTTCTATTGTCCCTTTAATCTTCATCTAAAATAATCTTTCATGTTTTAAACTTGTTTCTGTGCTCTACTGATGTGAGTTTTAGATTTTTTTCATCCTGTTTGTCTTCTTTCCTTCTTTCATCTCTTTTACCCCTTCTCCCTCTTCTCACTTCTGCTTTTCTTCATTTATTCCCTTCTATCAGCAGTTGTGAGGCAGGTAGAAAATATGAAAAATTTTTTTTTTCCTTTCAACCACATTCTTTTGGAAAACAGGAAGAATTTTTGAAGGAGGAAAATAGGTTGACCTCCTTTTATATCTTTCTCCAGAAGTGATAATGATCAATAAAGCCAATATCTAATTATACATTTTCTTATCCTATTAAACACCGAGAGGAAGACTTTTGTTTTGCTGTCAAAATATTAAAAGGTAAAAAACATATCTATTTCAGAGAAAGAGAAGTATCATGAGGATCCATTAAAATCACATGCACCACTTTTCTTTCCTTGTTCTCACATTTCTCTGTTCTCCCTGGAGAAGGTGTGGTCACTCTCAGTTCTAAACCTCAGAACTACTAGTGACAGTATATCAATACTGTCTCCCTGTAGACAAAGAAAGCATTGACATATGGCCAATATCCAGAGAGCTCTTTGGCCTGAAATCTAGATCATTCATGTATTTCCTGGAATGGATTTAATATATTTTAATGGTCCTACAGCACCAAAAGCTAAATAACAATTCTGTGGGCAGCAATAGCTTTTTAACTGACAGGTGATTCAGCTCTATTCCTTGTGAGAAGGGGTAAGGTTCTGAGGTAAGTTATAAGAACACTGACCACGAAAATATGGGGTTAAAGGCAAAGTGAAAATGCATGGACATCAGTCATGGCCAGTAGGGCAGGAGTAAAGTGTAGCTCTCCTAGTGCTTGGAAGTACACTGGTTTTTTCCAACATGATGCAAGAAAAGTGGAACGCAGGGAAGCATATTAGGACATTCGTTCACCCTATCTTTATGCTTTTACACTTTAGGTGTATGAGTTTTTACTACACTTATCTTCTTTTTAAAATTCCCAGTGATGTGAACATACTAAGCTCACACTAAGCAGATGATCAGTCCTTTGTTTCCTTATATTTGTGTAATTCTTTATTCTATTGATTATTTTGTAACAAAGTCCATTGTCAGAAATGGACTAACTATGTGTAGTCACCTCACTTACATCAAGAATAAAGGCCCCATTTTAGAGTTGAATAATGAAGTTTACTGAGATTCAGATTCTTCTACTAAAATAAGGTGTTTGAACTACATAAATTATTAAGTTATTTTTAGTTCAGAATTGCTTCATAGATGTACAAATAAATCAGTGACATTCCTTATAAGGCTTTAGGAGAAGCAAAATAAACAGATAAGCAAAATATTTTGTATTTTTGTATCAGCTAGATACTTGATTACAGGCTTCACATAATGAAAGCACACTTATAATACAGAGGCTGTGTAGATGATATTCTCTGTGGGATTTTTTATAACTTTTCCTTTTAATTCAAATTTTGATTCGAAAAGAAATCTGATTCTACAGTAAATTTTTAAAGTAATAAAGTTTTATTAAAAGATAATCATCTATAACATTTGAATATTGCAATGGGGGCATGTTTACTTTAAATCAGTGAATGTATAAATAAAGTCAATTTGGTATATGTCTAAACTGTGAGTGTAAATAAGTTTCTGTTACACTATTTCCTGTATTTCTTAGTTTGTTTGAAATTATTACAAATAAAAATACAACTTAAAACTTTGAAAAAATAGACCATAAATATATAAATAAGGGCAGAATTATATTTTAAGAATAGTTGGGTAAAGGGCCGCAAGTACGAAAAACATTTTTATGGGTTAGAAAGAAGGAGCAGTAGTAACACATTTTTTAATGGATGGTCAAAAAATAAATATGGACTACACATATCCTAAATCAATTCAGAGTATTGGCAAATATAATACAGACCCCTAAATATACTCAGAAATAAAGCCCTTCAATTTACATCAAATTGTACAATGTAAGAACAAATTGAACATAAAACAAAAGAAAATGGAGAAAAAAAAAACACACATAAACACACACTTCCCAGAAAAAAAAATAAGGGCAAAATAGGCTATAACCAGGAAACTGTAGGTTAAAACAGTTGTTGAGCAGGTGCATATATCTTCTTCAATGTTGACCACATACATTTAAATTTCTAAATAGATCTTTCTCCTGTAATCAATTAAGAAGTACATTTCTTGCCATTTTTACCTCCCAAAGATACCATTTTATACTGAAAGTGGTCCTTAGGAGACTATGAATAATTGAAAAGCAAAGATAAGGTATACAATAAAAAAGAAAAGCAGGCCAGTGTTCAGAAATAACTTTTTACCATGCTGAATAAAAAACACTTGAATGCACTTGTGACGTCCCATTTGTATTAATATCTTAGAGCAAGAGTTTTCCATTTTTTTTAGTTTTGAAACTATCTCTTTAAACAGAGCCTTAGCCAGCATCCTAAACAAATAAAAAATAGAAAAGCAGTGCAATGTTTATTTAAAAGACACTGTGGGAGAACAGTATAAAATGTCCTGCCCATAGGCCCAGAAACACACACATACACATGAATAGTACCAAGAGACTTAATTCATTTCTCATTACCATTACATTTTTCAAGTTCTTCATTTTTAATTCTTATGCATATTGATGCTTAAAACTAAGATAAAATATGCACTTAATGTGGTAATATCATATTATAGATACAAAAATTATAAAATAGGAATTTTAGTGTAAATTTACAGATAGAAAATCAATTATGCAATATATGTAGGAAAACAATTCATATGTTAAAGTATCAGGTTGCGAGAGATGAGATTAATTACAAGATTCTTCACTCTTCACATAAGGTTCCATTAAAATAAGGCAATTAAGTACTGTGTAATGTGTAGTGTCACTCAGAGCCAGACATCCTGGAATGTGAAGTCAAGTGGGCCTTAGAAAGCATCACTATGAACAAAGCTAGTGGAGGTGATGGCATTACAGTTGAGCTATTTCAAAACCTGAAAGATGATGGTGTGAAAGTGCTGCACTCAATATGCCAGCAAATCTGGAAAATTCAGCAGTGGCCACAGGACTGGAAAAGGTCAGTTTTCATTCCAATCCCAAAGAAAGGCATTGCCAAAGAATGCTCAAACTACCACACAACTGCATTCATCTCACACGCTGGTAAAGTAATGCTCAGAAATCTGCAAACTAGGCTTCAGCAATACATGAACTGTGAACTTCCAGATGTTCAAGGTGGTTTTAGGAAAGGCAGAGGAACCAGAGATCAAATTGCCAACATCTGCCGAATCATCAAAAAAGCAAGAGAGTTCCAGGAAAATATCTATTTCTGCTTTATTGACTATGTCAAAGCCTTTGACTGTGTGGATCACAATAAACTGAGGAAAATTCTTCAAGAGATGGGAATACCAGACCACCTGACCAGCTTCTTGAGAAATCTGTATTCAGGTCAGGAAGCAACAGTTAGAACTGGACATGGAACAACAGACTGGTTCCAAATAAGAAAAGGGTATGTCAAGTCTGTATATTGTCACCCTGCTTTTTTAACTTCTATGCAGACTACATTATGAGAAACACTGGGCTGGAGGAAGCACAAGCTGGAATCAAGATTGCTAGGAGAAATATCAATAACCTTAGATATACAGATGACACCACCCTTCTGGCAGAAAGTGAAGAGGAACTAAAAAGCCTCTTGATGAAAGTGAAAGAGGAGAGTGAAAAAGTTGGCTTAAAGCTCAACATTCAGAAAACGAAGATCATGGCATCTGGTTCCATCACTTCATGGGAAATAGATGGGGGAACAGTGGAAACAGTGTCAGGCTTTATTTCTGGGGGCTCCAAAATCACTGCATATGGTGATTGCAGCCATGAAATTAAAAGACGCTTACCTCATGGAAGGAAATTTATGACCAACCTAGATAGCATATTAAAAAGCAGAGATATTCTAGTCAAGGCTATGGTTTTTCCTGTGGTCATATATGGATGTGAGAGTTGGACTGTGAAGAAAGCTGAGCACCGAAGAATTGATGCTTTTGAACCGTGGTGTTGGGGAAGACTCTTGAGAGTCCCTTGGACTACAAGGAGATCCAAGCAGTCCATCCTAAATGAGATCAATCCTGGGTGTTCATTGGTAGGACTGATGTTGAAGCTAAAACTCTAATTCTTTGGCCACCTGATGCGAAGAGTTGACTCATTGGAAAAGACTTTGATGCTGGGAGGGATTGGGGGCAGGAGAAGGGGACAACAGGGGATCAGATGTTTGGATGGCATCACCGACTCAATGGACATGAGTTTGAGTGAACTCCGGGAGTTGGTGATGGACAGGGAGGCCTGGCGTGCTGCGATTCATGGGGTCACAAAGAGTTGGACATGACTGAGAGACTGAACTGAAATGAATGTGTAGTGCTTAATCATCATACATGAGGTAATATATTAAATCACACTTTTGCCAGAATAAGTCCATATAAGTTTAGAAATTACATATAAGTATTAGACAAAACTCTAACTCAAAAAAGATATATGCACCCCTGTGTTCATAGCAGGACCATTCACAAAAGCTATGACATAGAAGTAACCTAAAATGCCCATCAACAGATGAACAGATAAATAAGATGTAGTACAATGGAATACTACACTGTCATCAAAAAAGAATGAAATAATGCCATTTACAGCAACATGGACAGACCTGAAGATGATCATACTAAGTGAAGTATGTCAGAAAGAGAAAGACAAATATCATATATCACTTATATGTGGAATCTAAATCTTGACACAAATGAACTTATATATGAAACAGAAACAGACTCATGGACATGGAGAACATACTAGTGGTTGCCAAGGGGAAGAAGGTAGGGAGAGGAAGGCTCCCATGGAGTGGGAGGCTGGGATTCAGATGTAAGCTATTATATAGAGAATGGATATACAATGTCCTGTTTATAGCACAGTTAGCTATATTCAATATCTTATGATAAATCATAATGGAAAATAATATTGAAAGAAAGAATGCATATTTATATGTGTGTGTAACTGAAGCACTTTAATGCACAGTAGAAATTAACCCAAATTGTATATCAGTTACACTTCAATAAAACTTTTAAAGATATAGTCAAAATGTAATTTGATTTCCCACATATAATAGTGTTTTTCAACTTTGCGGGGATAGATTCAGTGAATAGATTCCAAGATTATATTTTCTATGTGTGTCACTTGTGTCAATATTACATTAATAGTCAAGATAACACATGTTGAAGAACAACTTCCATACAAACTCTCAAAAGCAAGAATAGGATCATTATTTAGTAAGGGACTGGACCACAAGATAGTTCAGTAGAACCTGAATTAATTGATACAGCTACTTTAGACAGCGTTCTCATGTGACAGAAATTTCCAGAAAAATGTCTTCTGGTATGTTTGTTTAAAATGGTATGAGCATCGCTACAAATGACCCAATTGTGTTCCCTTTTATGGCAGAGTAATGTTCCACTGTATATGTATACCACAACTTCTCTATCCATTCATCTGTTTATGGACATTTTAAGGTGCTTCCATGTCCTGGGTACTGTAAATAGTGTTACAATGAACACTAGAACAATTTTGGATTATTTGTACTGATGTGATGGACCTACAGCCCGTCATACAGAGTGAAGTAAGTCAAAAAGAGAAAAACAAATATCATATCTTAACACATATGTATGGAATCTAGCAAAATGGTACAGACAGACGCAGGAATAGAGTGAACATGTGGACACAGCAGGGGAAGGGGAGGGTGGCATGAAGTGAGAGAGTAGCCCTGACATATATACACTACCATATGTAAACTAAATAGCTAGTAGGAAGCTGCTGTAAAAGACAGGGAGCTCAGTTTGGTGCTCTGTGATGATCCAGAGGGGTGGAATGTGAGGGTGGCAGGGAGGCTCAAGAGGGAAGCGTTATGTATACATACGGCTGCCTCACTTTGCTGTACAGCAGAAACTAAAACAACATTTAAACTAATTATACTCCAATAAAAATTGGTATGAGCATTTGGGAATATTAAAAAAGCATATACTCAATGAAGATGAGTATATCCTGCACAACAAAAAAATGACATGATCAAGAAATTTATTCCCAAATTATATCTTTTCTGCAAATGCTTTTAGATCACTGCAGATAGAATATCATCGTGCTCAAAAGAATAGTCTTTCCAAAATTTTTCTAACATTCTAAAGTAGTACATAAAATCTTCAAGAACTTTTAATTTAAAAATTTTAGAAAAGGCATAGCATCTGCAAATTAGTTCAACAAAATACTTATTAAAGACAACAGAAAAACTCAATTATATTATATTTCCGGGAGCACTGACTGCTTACCTAAATTACAGTCATCAGGAACACCAGCTGGAACTACACTCTTCAGATTTTTGCTCCAGGCAACTTAAATCTTAGAACTACTTTGGAAAGGGGATCCATGAAAATGAAATAAGACAACTAATTGTTGCATTAAGCTCATTGTGGCACAGGAAAAAGAGAAATAAAGTCATTTGGCAAGAGGGCATGTCCTACTAAAAGCTTGCATTATCTAAGTTCTAAAGGATCATCTCCATAACTCTTCTATGTACTTTCTTATTTTATTTAATAACATTGCTTGTTTACTTCATTATGTTGCCCTGTGTTTATTGAAAACTCATCATTCTCATTCTCCAGCCACTGAAAGATTCCTCTCTAGCTTCAGACTGCAAGATCTTCAAACTTTGCTATATATCAGTTACTTGATGCTTGTAACTGATCTAGATGCTTGTAAATGATCTAGACTCTCAAGTCCCAACTCTAAAAGTCTAATCAGCTGTGAGAGGAAATCAGGAAAAGACAAATAACAAACAGCTACAAAAAACAAACACAAAAAAAAACACTCAAAATTATTCTTTCTTTGTAGTATTTTCACTAGTTTTCCCAGGTATACTTTTTACTTTTCACAAAATACAGTAATTAAAAAACAAAAGCAAAAACAAAAAAGTCAAGTAGCTGTAAGGGACAGTAAAAGTAAATAATCATTCTTTGGGCTTCCCAAGTGGCTCGCTCAGTGGTGAAGAACCTGTCTGCCAATGCAGGAGACATGGAGATGTGAGTTTGATCCCTGGGTTGGGAAGATCCCCTGGAGGAGGATATGGCAACCCACTCTGGTATTGTTGCTTGGAGTACCTCACAGAGAAGCCTCTTGAGCTATGGTCCAAGCGGCCTTACAAAGTCAAACATGCCTGCAGCAACTGAGCATAGCATAATCGTTCTCTACCTTGTATTTCTGCAATCCAATGCCCTCTCCCCAGAAAGAAATACTAGTAACACTTCACCTCCTTTTTCCCTTCTTAGATTTTCTGGTGGGTGCCTCTATCAATAAAATCATGTGTCTATATTGATGCTTCTTTTCTTATAGTTTATTTTTTGTTTCACAATTTTTGTGTGTGTGTGTGGCATCTTGTGTCCATGTGCTTTTTTTTTTTTTTTTTTTTTTTTACTTTACAATACTGTATTGGTTTTGCCATACATCAACATGAATCTGCCATGGGTGTACATAAGTTCCCTCTCCTGAACCCCCCCCTCCCACGTCCCTCCTCCCTCCCCATACCATCCCTCTGGGTTATCCCAGTGCACCAACCCCAAGCATCCTGTATCCTCGAACATAAACATCATCTATATGTTATCCTATGACTGAAAAAGGCATAGCTCACTCAGACAATATAAATTTCCCCAATCTCAATAACAGTACATGACTAATTTAGTCCTCTAGGTCGTGATATAAATTCCATATTCAAATACTTAGTGAAAACTAGGTCTGTCTGAAAACATTTATGTATTTTCAAATCTCATTTATTTTTCAATGGTGATTTTCAAATTGATGTAGCAAAACTCTGGTTATGTTTCCATTATTGGATTCCTTTTGAGGCCATGGGGATTCCCTGGTAGCTCAGCTGGTAAAGAATTCACCTGCAGTGCAGGAGACCTGGGTTTGATCCCTGGAGAAAGGCAGAGGTACCCACTCCAGTATTATGGCCTGGAGAATTCCATGACTATATAGGCCATGGGGTTGCAAAGAGTCAGACATGACTGAGTGAATTTCACTTTAAGGCCTTGAGTTCATAAACAGAAGCAGGAAGTATTACAGGTGACAGTCTTGGTAGAGGCATGTGGTGAACCTTCTTATCTTTCCCAAAGCATTGCAAGCAGTGATAAGGCTGCATCCATGATCCATTACCAAACTTTGGATAAAGTAGAATAGTTTCAATATATTATGAATATCATGTATTTTATTTATCAATATTAACTGGCTAAAGCTTTGTGACTGGATAGTACATAATTAACATGTCACAAAAGCTTAACTATAAAACTGTTCACTATTTAGAAGAATAAATTCACATTCCATTAAATAAGGATCATCACCGCTTTAATGGTCTACATGTTGCTTTTTAATAGCAATATAAGTAGCCAGAAAATTAAATAGGTTTTTTATCTAATACGTATTTTCACATTTGAGTGTAGTCCTGGCAGAAGATGACTGAGAGAGCTGCAACTGATCAGGTCCCATTAATGTGAGATTGCTTGTGAAGTAGTACATTTTCTAATATCTCATGTGGAAATGTCATGCAAATTATTTGTAAATGTAAAATCCTCAAGAGCAAAGCTACATTAACTGTTCTTATTGCAAAGGTATGCTCAATAATTTGCAATCCATCAATGGCTGAATTGAAAATAAATTGTTTCTCTGCAGTTCCAAAGTGCAGTAGAAATGTAAACAGCACCATCTTCTGGATTATACAAATTCTCATAATTGTTTTAGATGCAATAGACATGCTGTTTTAAACAGATATTTAACACATTAAACATTACATGTGTATACTGTATATTTAAAAGTTTCTAAGTTATAAGAGTGGCAATTAGTGATGTTAAAAGTAATGTGTTGATAAATATAAGCATTTTTGTATACATTAATTTGAATATTGAACTATAATCCAAGTATAAATACTTAAGAATGTAATAAATAAGAGGATACAATTCTTGTCTTATTGATTTCATCTGTCCATAGCTTCTATCAGTTTATGAAGTATATGAAGTAGAGAAAACAGAATTTCATAATTTGGATATTTCATGAAAATATAAAAAAGAAAACAGACAATATCAATATCAACATGTGCAGTCAATGATCATATCCGGAAAGGCAAACCTCAATAAATGATTCCCCCAAATAGCTAAAAGAAAGTTATTTTACCGCTTTACCACTTTCTTATCTCACTGTTAACTGGCCTTAACAGGAAGAAAGTGTCCAAGGACATTGTGTGCCTTATAATATCGCTATGTTTTCAACTGAAATATAATTCTAGTGATTTAATTTTATATTTGCCAATAACAAAGAGTAAACATGAAACCTTTATTCTTTAGTTCAAAGAAAGTTGCAAAAAAAAAAGCTAGAAAAATTGAGGGAAACCAAGATATGAAAATTAGAAAATTAGGTAACATAGACAAATATAATTAATGAAAATGTTTGTTTTTGTTCACTCTGTCATTCCCCTAACAGATACTCTTTTCACCTGTTCTCTATGGCTGGCCCTCATCTTTCTTCTAGTTATTAGCCATCTCCTGGTGTCAGTTTATTTCTGCCTTAGGCTGGACAGCAGGACCTTGCTCTTTAAACACTGCCTTCTCAGTGTTTTCAATGATATGTGAGTCCCTTTATCTGCACCCATGGACACCTTATCTTTGACAAAGGAGGCAAGAATATACAATGGATTAAGGACAATCTCTTTACCAAGTGGTGCTGGGAAAACTGGTCAACCACTTGTAAAAGAATGAAACTAGGGCACTTTCTAACAGCATACACAAAAATAAACTCAACATGGATTAAAGATATAAATGTAAGACCAGAAACTATAAAACTCCTAGAGGAGAACATAGGCAAAACACTCTCCGACATACGTCACAGCAGGATCCTCTATGACCCACCTCCCAGAATATTGGAAATAAAAGCTAAAATAAACAAATGGGACCTAATTAAACTTAAAAGCTTCTGCACAACAAAAGAAACTATAAGCAAGGTGAAAAGACAGCTTTCAGAATGGGAGAAAATAATAGCAAATGAAGCAACTGACAAACAACTAATCTCAAAAATATACAAGCAACTCCTGCAGCTCAATTCCAGAAAAATAAATGACCCAATCAAAAAATGGGCCAAAGAACTAAATAGACATTTCTCCAAAGAAGACATACAAATGGCTAACAGACACATGAAAAGATGCTCAACATCACTGATTATCAGAGAAATGCAAATCAAAACCACAATGAGGTACCCTTTCACACCAGCCAGCATGGCTGTGATCCAAAAGTCTACAAGCAATAAATGCTGAAGAGGGTGTGGAGAAAAGGGAACCCTCTTACACTGTTGGTGGGAATGCAAACTAGTACAGCCACTATGGAGAACAGTGTGGAAATTTCTTATAAAACTGGAAATAGAACTGCCTTATGACCCAGCAATCCCACTGCTGGGCATACACACTGAGGAAACCAGAATTGAAAGAGTCACATGTACCCCAATGTTCACCGCAGCACTGTTTATAATAGCCAGGACATGGAAACAACCTAGATGTCCATCAGCAGATGAATGGATAAGAAAGCTTTGGTACATATACACAATGGAGTATTACCCAGTCATTAAAAAGAATACATTTGAATCAGTTCTAATGAGGTGGATGAAACTGGAGCCGATTATACAGAGTGAAGTAAGCCAGAAAGAAAAACACCAATACAGTATCCTAATGCATATATTTGGAATTTAGAAAGATGGTAACAATAACCCTGTATGCGAGACAGCAAAAGAGACACAGATGTATAGAACAGTCTTTTGGACTCTGTGGGAGAGGGAGAGGGTGGGAGGATTTGGGAGAATGGTATTGAAACATGTATAATATCATATATGAAATGAATCACCAGTCCAGGTTCAATGCAAGATAGTGGATGCCTAGGGCTGGTGCACTGGGATGACCCAGAGGGATGGTATGGGGAGGGAGGAGGGAGGGGGGTTCAGGATGGGGAACACTTGTATACGTGTGGTGGATTTGTGTTGATGTATGGCAAAAGCAATACAATATTGTAAAGTAATTAACCTCCAATTAAAATGAATAAATTTATATTAAAAAAGTTAACCTTCTATCAACTCAACCTTCCAACTTCTTTCAGCTTGGACTGGACTGAATAGTGTAGGCACTTAAAGACAATATTGTATGATATATACCACTTACATGTGGCATCTAAAAGACTAAACTCATAGAAACAGAGACTATAGTAATGGTGATTGGGAGCCAGTGACTGGGGAAGATGGGAGAGGTTGGTGAAAGGGTACAAATTTCTAGTTAGACTATAAATAACTTCGGGGAATCTAATGTAAAGCATCGTGATTATAGGTAGCAATACTGTACTGCACACTTTAAAGTGGCTAAAAAAGTAGATTTTAAATGTTCTCATCACAAACAAGGGAAAGTAATTATATGACATGATAGAGGTGTTAGTAATGTTAAGGTGGATAATTATGTTGTATTACATGAGGGTGTCAAACCAACCTCAAATTTACACATTATGTCAGTTATTCATCAATAAAGTTGAAAATGAAAGAAAAGCTAACATTGTTAAAAATGTAAAGTGTGACCTTATTTCTTTGAGTTGAGGTTTGCTAGCATCAGATTTGAGATCCTAGATCCCCGTTTTCCTTAGATGTGAATGTCTGACTATAGAGTTTCTACAAGTTGCTGATTCTGTCTCCAATTACTATTTCCAAAAGAAAAAAAAGAAAAAAAATTACAGGGGAAAGTTGGGGAGCAGAGGCTAGTTGGTATATATGCCCAAAGGGAAGACAATTTATAGTAAAATAATACAATGTTTATTTGACTTTTTATTATGCATATTATGTACATAATATGTACATAGTTACATAATATTACCTGTTTGTAAATATGTACATAATATGATGTAAAACATAATATTATATATATGAGGACATTGACTGAAATGAAATCTAGGCATAAACAGCAATTTAAATGAAATCTTTAGAAACTTAGTCTTTCCTTTGAGGTCCATTGAGAGCCATTAAAAATGTTTAAGCAGGGGAATGGCATGAACAAAGTCTTTGTTTCATGAAGATTCTCTTCTCCAGCACAGAAATTCAAATAAAGGGAAGCAGTCTGGGAGGGGAAAAAAAAAAAAAAAAAACTGAGGAATTTGTTTGGGGAATTGCTAAGATCTGTTGACAATTTTGGTTTTTTGATCAATGTAGGAAGAAGGGAGAGAACACCCCTCAGATTTCAGTCTTCTGTTCATAAATGATGGTTCCCTAACATAAGTTAGGGAACATAACATAACATAAGGGAACAGGGAATATAACATAAGGGAACAGGGCAAAGGAAAATATTAGAGAGCAATTTGATCATTCAGTTTCAAAAATATAGAGTTTGAGATATATGCTATTGGTACTGTGTGCTATAGAAAAGTGATAAGTTGATACTTCCTCTGTATATATCAGGAAAAAGGAACAATGTCTGTGACAACATAGTTGTGAGCTCACTAAGATCATCTGAATTGCAAGTACAGATAATTATATCCATTTTGTTTGTTAACTGAACCCAAGAGAATAAACAAGGTCATTGACAGAGCATATTCAGTTCAGTTCAGTCACTTAGTCACGTGTCTGACTCTTTGCAACCCCGTGAATCACAGCAGGCCAGGCCTCCCTGTCCATCACCAACTCCCGGAGTTCACCTAAACTCACGTCCATCAAGTTGGTGATGCCATCCAGCCATCTCATCCTCTGTTGTCCACTTCTCCTCCTGCCCCCAATCCCTCCCAGCATCAGAGTCTTTTCCAATGAGTCAACTCTTCGCATCAGGTGGCCAAAGTACTGGAGTTTCAGCTTTAGCATCAGTCCTTCCAAAGAACACCCAGGACTGATCTCCGTTAGGATGGACTGGTTAAATCTTACAGTCCAAGGGACTCTCAAGAGTCTTCTCTAACACCACAGTTCAAAAGCATCAATTCTTTGGCACTCAGCTTTCTTCACAGTCCAGCTCTCACATCCATACATGACTACTGGAAAAACCATAGCCTTGACTGGACGGACCTTAGTCGGCAAAGTAATGTCTCTGCTTTTTATATGCTATCTAGGTTGGGGATATATAAATGAAAGAAGCATTGTATTAATAGGTAACAGGATAACTACAGAGAGATGGCCTTTTAAGAGACCAAGTACAAGATGAGAGAAGGAACAGGAAAATGGTGCTTTGAAATATATGAAAAATAAATTATGAAAGAGAATGTTTAAAAGTGCCCAAGGCTGTTGAAGCTCAGGTGACATTGGGTCAAAATGTGTCTATAGAAACTTTTTATCTATGCAAGAGCAATTTTCATGGATTTTTGGCTGCCAAAGGAGTATTCATAATGTGTGTGATAATAACTGTCTTTTTTTCCCCATAAGCACACTTCTTGTCTTTCTTTCACACCGTTATTCACTCTGCATAAGACTGTGTGTGTTCTGTATGCTCAGTTGCTAAGTTGGGTCTGACTTTTTGAGACCCCTTGATTGTAGCCTGCCGACTACTCTGTCCATGGAATTTTCCAGGCAAGAATACTGGAGTGAGTTGCTATTTCTTATTCCAGGGGATTTTCAAGACCCAGCAATCCAACTGAGTCTTCTACATCTCTTGCCCTGGCCGGTAGATTCTTTACCACTGTGCCACCTGGGAAGCATAAGACTATACAGAGATTTATTTGAAGATTACACTTGGAATGGATAACTGAGCTTAGCTTAGCTATCTCTTATTTCACCTTGAGAGTGAGTCTTTACCATATGACTTCCCAGTGCTTTTTGTATTGATGCTTCCTCCTCAAGAGGGAGAGTCCTGCTTCTATCACATGATCCTGTGATGAAACCAGTGCATCAGTTTACTGGGACTGTTGTAAAGCAGACTGACAAACTGAGTGGTAACAGAGATGTATTGTTTGATGATTCTGGAGGTTAGAAGCTGCAGTCACGATGTAAGCAGAGTTGGCTCTGTCTACGGGCTCTGAGGTAGAATTTGTCCCATGTCTCCTTCCTGACTTCTGGTAAACTCAGGCTTTCCTAGGCTGGTAGATGGTGTTCTCCCATCTATAGGAGCCTTCCCATAGTCTTGCCTATGTATCTGTCTATCTCTGCATCCCAATTTCCCCTTTAATAAGGATACTTATCATACTGAAGTCAGATACACTTAATGTCCTTATCTTAACTTGATCGTATACAAAGACTTTTTTTTTTCTTTTCAATATCAACACTCAGTTGTGTCCAACTCTTTACAACTCCATGGACTGTAGCATGCCAGGTTCCTCTGTCCATGGGATTTCCCAGACAAGGATATTGGAGTGGGTTGCCATTCCCTTCTCCATGGGATCTTCCTGGCTCAGGGATCGAACCTGCATCTCCTGTGTCTCCTGCAATGGCAGGCAGAATTTGTATCACTGTGTCACCTGGTGATCATATACAATGACTCTATTTCCAGATAAAGTCACATTAATGGGTACTGGGCGTTAGGATTTCATCATCATTTGGGAGGATGTGTCAACTCATAACTGTAGGAAGTCTGCCTAATTGCTGGTGCCAGTACTAGCTATCAAATATACCTGAAGCCATATTCTCCAATTTAGTTATTTTCATCAGAAAGGTTAACTTTTGGCTTCCATAAATACATTCTCCACATTTCAATTTGTTCAGAAACCACATAGGAAAATATATTTATGATTTATTTGGCTCCCTCAAAGTTCCCACATGTGGGAAGAATGTAGTTTGCAAAACTCCTGGGATCATCACAAAAGCAGGCTGGAGCCAATTTGTACCAGCTCACAAGATCCAGTGTTAAATTTTTGTTACATATTTAAGAATTTTGAGAGTTAATTGTATACAGTTTTTATTAATAATTAAATCATATGAACTTGACAAATATATTACAATATATACACACAACTCATTGGTTCCTAATTGTTTAACTTCATTTCCCTACTGTCCATGCACTTGAGTTATTGGGCTCTATTGTATCTATGTGGTAGAACTACTGCATAATACTAATGATGTGTAGCTGTGCATGTCTTTCCAGCTTTGCACGTAGTGACATCATAATGGTAACTGAAAACTTATCATAAAAGGCATATTTACTCCACATATGTTAGCAAATAGTATCAGTACTAATCAGGACATTGTGTATGGTTTTGTTAAATCTCTTAAGAGTATGATTGAGACAACACATTTGAATATGTTTTGTCTGCAGCTGATATTTTGTAAATAGCTAAAAAAAAAAAGAGAGAGAGAGAGAGAGAGAGAAAATAGTGTCCCAGTATTCCAACACCTCTGATACAATAAAATTGTCCCTTGCATCATTGGCAAGTGAGTGGATTTCCAACATAAATTGGCGTTATTTTATTTTTGTTTTACTCATTAGTATAAACAATAATGCAACCAACACTCTCATTGAATTTCGAAGAATCAGTTGCTAAATCGTCACCAGTACATCCCAGAATAGTAAGGAATTAATGGTTGGAGGTTTCTTTGTTGTTTTGCTTTTGGTTAAGAATCTTGACACTACAGGTAAGCCGAAAGATATGCAGTCAATATAGCTTTGTTGGTTTATGTATTAGAAGAGATTTCAAAGGTTTAAATATTCACTAAAAAATTTTATGTATGTAGAGAGAGAGAGAGTGAATCTGACTGGGAAGGTAATATACTTGAAGAAAAGAGATAAGAGCATACCTATGATATGATTGGAGAGTTTGGTCATGAGAGTTGGAGGCAACTCTCCCTTCCATCTTGAGAAGTGAAGTGAAATGAAGTGAAGTCGCTCAGTCATGTCTGACTCTTTGCGACCTTATGGACTGTAGCCTACCAGTCTCCTCTGTCCATGGGATTTTCCAGGCAATAGTACTGGAGTGGATTGCCATTTCCATCCTGAGAAGAAACAATGAAATCATGAGTGAGAGCAGGTGTAGGTAAACTAGTACAATTACTAGTATTGCAATATACGGAGAGAATCACACTTGATATTTTTACATTTTTCTATAGAACAAGTTTTGTATTGAGAGTGCAAAGAAAGTCAGAAAAGTAAAGAATCTTATATGTAACAGTAGTTTTGAGTAACCTACAGAGACAATGAGTAGTAAAACTAAATATTGGAGAGAATTGGGGGTTGAAGACAATAATATGTGATATCCTACCTGTTTGCTTATTACCTAATAATTTGCCTATATGGTTTAGCCAACTCAAAGCCAATGAGTATAAGCTGGAGGGTTGGGCTGATCTTTTTTAATCAAGACATTTGAAGAGATTCATAAATCAATGAAATCTCTAACCTAGGTAATAGGAAATATGTCAAAAATATGTCATAGGGAATTTCACCTTTGCATTGTCTTTCTTATATAATTTATACTGTTTGAAAAAAAGGTAAATTTTTAAATGAAATAAAAATGCATGTTATAAATTCAAGGGTTATCCTTAAAATAATGAAAATCATATAGCTACATATATGTCATGCATAAAAAGTTAAATTCAGAATAATATCTCCAAACTTTCCTTCAAAGAGACATTATTAAGCCACTGATATCTGCTTCCTTGGTGGCTCAGATTGTAAAGAATCTGCCTGCAATGCAGGAGTTGCAGGAGCTGTTGGTTTGATACCTGGTTTGGGAAAATACCCTGGAGAAGGGAATGGCTATCCACTCAGTATTCTTGTCTGGAGAATTTCATGGACAGAGAAGCCTGGTAGGTTACAGTCCATGGCACCACAAACAGTTGGACATGACTGAGTGACTAATACTCGCACTTACTATTTTTATGAAATTTTTTTAGAATACTTTTCACAAAATACTTTTGTGTTTTTTTCAAATTTTTATCTGATTAAAGATAAGTTTTTTAACAATTTTTTTTAATGTGGACCATTTTTAAAGTCTTTATTGAATTTATACAATATTGTTTCTGTTTTGTGTTTCAGTTTTTTGGCCACAAGGCATCAGGGATCTTAGCTTTCTAACCAGGGATCAAACCTGTACCCCCTGCATTGGAAGACAAAATCTTACCCACGTGACCACCAGGGAAGTCCTGGTCTTAATGATTAGCCAAATGACAATTAAATAGTCTTAATGCTAAGTAGAACATAATTAAAATGAAAATAACTATTACTATCCATGATGGTTTCTGTTCCTAAAACTAGTGCTATATTTGAGTAAATATAATTTTAGATTACTCTCTATTAGATAGGAAATAGATTAGAGTTTAATAATACAATTTTTTATTACTCTGCCATTCTCTTATCATAAGAAATTCTTGACAAGAAATATAACTATAGTTTACACACTGATTTTTATTTATTGAACATATTTTCCTGACCAAACTATTCAGTTTGTCTAAAAGACTGAAATTTTTATGATAGTTTATATGTATTTTTACCTGCAGGTAGAAGCAAAATACTATTAGCTGAGAGCAATTATCTTCTTTGCTATCAGCACTGTTATTATAAAATACATGCTTAGATGCAGACTTCCTAAAATCCTTAGAATAGAGTTACTTTTTATTCTTCTGTAAGTTTATGCAAATGGATCATAATTCTAAATTAATGGCTCTTAAATTGCCGTTCCCAGAGGAGTAACTTCCATCTTAACTTGGAGCTTAATAGAAATGCAGATTCACAGACCTCACTCCAGCCCTGGCACACTGTTCTACAAGCCTTTCAGGTGATTCTGGAGCATACTGAAGGTAGAGAAGTACAGCTATAAATCAGGGTTGTGCAAAAGAACTTTCTTTGATGATAGAATTGTTCTATATCTATATTTTTCACAGTGCAATAGCCAGAAGCCACTTATGCCACTAAATGGCTAGTATGGCCAGAAACTGATTTTTAACATTATTTAATTTTAATTTATTTAAAGGTAAAATTCCATATGTGGCCAATTTCTATTGTTTTGGACAGTACAAGTCTGAGTAAAATCCACAGTTTGTATGATTAGAATCACAGACAATTAGATTCTAAAATAAATAAAAGCTGATTACATATTTCAATATTGGAAAAATTGCTGAAGATTGCTTTAGCTATTGTAACTCTTGATGCTATAATTTACTAAACTATTAGAGTTCTTGATGCTATAATTTAGTAAAAGAAAAAATAATAATCCATTACAATTATGATACTAGCAAAATTTTTATTTTTTTTATTTTTACTTTATTTTGCTTTACAATACTGTATTGGTTTTGCCATACATTGACATGAATTATCCACGGGTGTTTACTTGGGCAAAAGTTTTGAGGCAAAAATTGAATACACAATGTTTATATTTTTTAACAAAAAGTGTAGCTGAGTTGTGGAAAGCAGAAAGTTCAGATGTTGTACACACCCTGTATAATCCTCTCTCCTTAAGTGGATTGGGGCCAGTGAAAGTGATGGACTCATGTTCATGCTTAAGTTAGAAATAAATAAATTTTTCAAGTGCAATAAATGTCCTTAAGCACTTGATAGTAAGATAATCAAAAGGGAGATGATTCTGAATGAAACTATCAGGTGAATTTTTAAGGGAGAGAGTCATAACCATAACCAAGGGATTTTATTACTGGGCTATAAGAATGGTTCAACATGAAAACTGATTAGGCAATATCACCAAAAAGAATGCAATACTTAGGAATAAAATTAACCAAGGAAATTAAAGACTCGTATAATGAAACCCAAATATTGATGAAATAAATTAAAGAAGGCACAATTCAGTGGAAAGACATTCATGTTCATGGATCAAAAGACTTAGTGTTAAAATATTTCCTCTAACCAAACCTATCTATAAATTCATTGCTGCTGTTGCTGCTGCTTCCCTATCAAAATTCCAATGGTATATTTTACATAGAGAAAAATCCCAAAAGTCATATGGAACCTCAAAAGACCCTGAATAGCCAAAGCAATCTTCAGCAAGAACAAAAACTGAAGGCATCATAATTCCTGATTTCAAAATGTATTATAGAGTTACAGTAATTAAAACTGTATGATATTGTCATGAAGTCAGACATTTAGGCCAGTGGAACAGAATAAAAACTCCAGAAAATAGTTATCTATACAGAGTCAACTAATCTTGACAAGGATGTCAAAAATACACAGTGGAGACTTTACACTCTGAAGAACAAATGATGTTAAGAAAATTGGATATTAATATGCAACAGAATGAAACTGGATGGCTATCTTACACCATAAATAGAAATTAATTCAAAATAGATTAAAGACTTAACTGTAATAAATGAGACTGTAAAACTCCTAAGAGGAAACATAAGTAAAAAGATTCATGACATTGATTGCGAAACAAGAAATAAAGGCAAAAATAGGTAAGTGAGACCACATCAGACTAAAAAGCTTTTGCACAACCACGGAAACAATAAACAGAGTGAAATTAGAAATCAATTATTGTAGACTAGCTCAGTTCAGATCAGTTCATTTCAGTTCAGTCTCTCAGTCGTGTCCGACTCTTTGTGACCCCATGAATTGCAGTACACCAGGCCTCCCTGTCCATCACCATCTCCCGGAGTTCACTCAGACTCACGTCCATCGAGTCAGTGATGCCATCCAGCCATCTCATCCTCTGTCATCCCCTTCTCCTCCTGTCCCCAATCCCTCCCAGCATCAGAGTCTTTTCCAATGAGTCAACACTTCACATGAGGTAGCCAAAGGACTGGAGCTTCAGCTTTAGCATCAGTCCTTCCAAAGAAATCCCAGGATTGATCTCCTTCAGAATGGACTGGTTGGATCTCCTTGCAGTCCAAGGGACTCTCAAGAGTCTTCTCCAACACCACAGTTCAAAAGCATCAATTTTTTGGCGCTCAGTCTTCTTCATAGTCCAACTCTCACATCCGTACATGACCACAGGAAAAACCATAGCCTTGACTTGATGGACCTTAGTCGGCAAAGTAATGTCTCTGCTTTTGAATATACTATCTAGGTTGGTCATAACTTTTCTTCCAAGGAGTAAGTGTCTTTTAATTTAATGGCTGCAGTCACCATCTGCAGTGATTTTGGTGCCCCCCAAAATAAAGTCTGACACTGTTTTCCCATCTAGTTCCCATGAAGTGATGGGACAGGATGCCATGATCTTCATTTTCTGAATGTTGAGCTTCAAGCCAACTTGTTCACTTTCCTCTTTCACTTTCATCGAGAGGCTTTTTAGCGCCTCTTTACTTTCTGCCATATGATTACACAGTGGAAATGAGAAATAGATTTAGGGGCCTAGATCTGGTAGATAGAGTGCCTGATGAGCTATGGAATGAGGTTCATGACATTGTACAGGAGACAGGGATCAAGACCATCCCCATGGAAAAGAAATGCAAAAAAGCAAAATGACTATCTGGGGAGGCCTTACAAATAGCTGTGAAACGAAGAGAAGTGAAAAGCAAAGGAGAAAAGGAAAGATATAAGCATCTGAATGCAGAGTTCCAAAGAATAGCAAGAAGAGATAAGAAAGCCTTCTTCAGTGATCAATGCAAAGAAATAGAGGAAAACAACAGAATGGGAAAGACTAGACATCTCTTCAAGAAAATTAGAGATACCAAGGGAACATTTCATGCAAAGAAGGGCTCGATAAAGGACAGAAATGGTATGGACCTAACAGAAGCAGAAGATATTAAGAAGAGGTGGCAAGAATACACGGAAGTACTGTACAAAAAAGATCTTCACCACCCAGATAATCGTGATGATGTGATCACTAATCTAGAACCAGACATCCTGGAATGTGAAGGCAAGTGGGCCTTAGAAAGCATCACTACAAACAAAGCTAGTGGAGGTGATGACATTCCAGTTGAGCTGTTTCAAATCCGGAAAGACTAGCTCATATATAGTGAAATAAATCTTGGGCTGAGTATTTTCCACTAATTAATGTAATCAATGTGAAAAAAAACACTGAATGATGACCACTATTGTTAAACTTTCTACTTGAGGGCTGGGAAACGAGATACAATGTATTTTATCTATCAGTAAAATTTTACACAAGAAAGTAATATGTCAAGGATTTGAAAATAGGGAATGTGGTTACAGGATCTTTGTGCTTGCTTACCCAGTATTCTAAGTTGCCTCTCAAAAAGAACAGTTAATTTGGAAATATGGAAAACAAGCTCTTCTCTTTCTCTTATTGAGAAAGCTGTTTATCTCTCAAAGCTTTGTGACAGATGTTGATGTTAAGGAAAATATCTTAAAAGAAGATATTTGTCTGATAAGGATTACAAATGTTTATTGTTTTAAGTTACTAAGTTTTGCTATAATTTTGTTATACAGTGATAGGTAATCATTAGAGTAAAAATCCTCTAGATGAATATATCATAATTTAATATTCCCCTCTAGTTGGATGGGCTTCGCTTGCGGCTCAGCTGGTAAACAATTCTCTTTCAATGCAGGAGACCTAGGTTCGATCCCTGGGTTGGGAAGATCCCCTGGGGAAGGGACAGGCCACCCACTCCAGTATTCTGACCTGGAGAATTCTATGGACTATACAGTCCATGGGGTCGCAAAGAGTCGGACATGACTGAGCGACTTTCACTTTCACTTTCTAGTTGGACATTTAGGTTGTTTCTAGTTTTATCTCATTATAAGCAATTATATAATGCTTTAAGACCTATTTCTAGAAATGGAATTGCTATTTAATATAGCAATAATTAAAAATCCTATTTTCAATTATGATAAACATTGGCAAACTACACTCTAAAAAGTTTAACAACTCTACTACATCACACCTCCGCCAAAGTGAGGCTTCTAGAATTTGAGGGGCAATTAACCAGAGGAGTTAGTTGTACAAGTAGGCAGATCTTGAAAGCTGTTTACTGTAGCCTGTGTTCTAGTACTAAGTTACACATATCAAGAGCAAAATTTTGCAAGACCTGGCAGAAAACAGTACTAGAAGGTTGTGAGGAAAACAGAAATTATAAAAGATGTACACTTGTATAGACATTGCCCATCTGTAATGTTAAATGACTCTGTAGGAGAACACACAATTTTTTCAAGTGTACATGGACCATTTACAAAGGTGGACCATTTACAAAGATGAACCATTGTATGGAACAATAAATAAATCTTGATAAATTTCAAAGAATTTTAATCATAGAAAATATATACCATGACCAAACTGAAATTAAAATCAGCAACAAAAGTATCTGGAAAATCTTCAAATAGTTGAAAACTAAGCAGTTTTTGTATAGTCATGAATACATAATAAATAAATGAGAAAACAATTATTTAGAACTCTGAAACAAGAACATTTCACAACAAACTGTGGAAAATTCTTAGAGATGGGAATACCAGACCACCTTATCCATCTCCTGAGAAACCTGTATGGAGGTAAAGAAGTAACAGTTAGAATTGAACATGGAACAACAGACTGGTTCAAAATTAGGAATGGAGTGAATCAAGACTGTATACTGTCATCCTGTATATTTAAGTTATGTTACAGAGTACATCATGGGAAATGCCCATCTGGATGAAGCTCAAACTGGAATCAAGATTGCCAGGAGAGAAATATCAATAATCTCAGATATGCAGATGACACTACCCTTGCGCAGGAAGTGAAGAGCTTTTTGATGAAGGTGAAAGAGGAGAGTGAAAAAGTTGGCTTAAAACTCAACATTAAAAAAAACTAAGATCATGATATCCCATCTCATAATTTTCATGGCAATAGATTGGCAAACAATGGAAACAGTGAAAGACTTTATTTTCTTGGGCTTCAGAATCACTTCAGACTGTGACTGCAGCCATGAAATTAAAAGAGGCTTGCTCTTTGGAAGAAAAGCTTTAACAAACATAGACAGTGTATTAGAAAGCAGACACGTGACTTTGCCAACAAAGGGCTGTGTAAGTAAAAGCTATGGTTTTTCCAGTAGTTGTGTATGGATGTGAGTTGGACCATAAAGAGGGCTGAGCACCAAAGAACTAATACTTATGAACAGCACTGCTGAAGAAGACTCTTGAGAGTTCATTGGACTGCAAGGAGTCAAGGCAATCAGTCCTAAAAGAAATCAACTCTGGTATTCATTGGAAAGACTGATGCTGAAGCTGAAGCTCCAATACTTTGGCCACCTGATGAAAAGAGTCAGCTCTTTGGAAAAGACCCTGATTCTGAGAAAGATAGAAGGCAGGAGGAGAAGGGGACAAAGATGGAGGATGACATGGTTGGGGACAAACCATGAGAAGGGGACAAATACAGAGGATGACATGGTTGGACGGCATCACCAACTCAATGGACCTAAGTTTGAGCAAGTTTCCAGAGATGGTAAATTACAGACAGGGTATTTGGTGTGCTGGAGTTGATGGGATCTCAAGGATTTGGACACGACTGAATGTCTGAACAACAACAAGCAAAAACATAATCAAAATTTAGAGACACAGATGTGTGTCTATTTTACCACAGATGTGTGATGTATTTAAATTAATGCTAAAAGAACCATTTTGGTTTTAAATATTTGCATTTGTAAGAAAAAAATTTTAAATCAATGAGCAAAGTTTCCTTCATTAGAAATGAGGAAAAGAGGAGCAAATTAAATCTAAATTAAGTTAAAATATGGAATGACTAAATATGAGCTGAAGCCAATAAGAAAAAGACAAATAAAATAAAAATGAATAAAATTAAGAGCAAGTTACTTGAAAAGATTAATGAAACTGGTAAAACCCTAGCAAGACTTATCAAGAAAAAACTGAAATCAAAGCATCAACTGAACTACAGTCTCACTTAAGGTTAGATATCCTATTACACTCTTACTGATTATTGTTAGAATTACTGATATGACAGGTGGAAAAGGAGACATCACTACAAATCCTACAAGAATTAAAAAGAAAATAAGGAAAAAGTATATACAACTGTATGGGAATTAGTTTTACTGCTCAGAGTACATGATAAATTCCAAGAAAGACACAGATTACCACAGTGGCATAAGAAGAAAGAAAAAGTCTTAAGTGTCATGTATTTATGACAGAATCTGATATTCTGAGAGAATCTGATATTCTAAGAATAAACATTTCATATTTGAAGGAAATATTATATCTATATTCTTTACAAGTAATTTATTTTAACATTTATTAAAGAAACAATGCCAGCATTATACAATATAATTCAGATAACATAAAAGAAGTAACGCTTTCCATTGGTTAAGGGGTCAGCTGAAAATTGACAGCCATGGCCTAAACTAAGATGATGGGGAAAACTGAACAGACATATGATGCTTATAGACTGGAAGGTTCATTATTTTTGAGATGTCTATTCTTGAATCAACCCAAACATTAAAAAAAAAATTCCATACTAAATTGACCAGGCTCTTCTGTGCTAAAGAGAATTATGTGAGCTGGAACTATTTTAGATTAAATTATAATTTCAAGTCTAGTTAGGTAGGAAATTAGAGAAAACAACTAGCTGGTATAAATACAGATATGTGTGTGTGTGTGTATGTGTATATAATGTATATATATATATATATATATAATTTTATTATTTCAGCGTACAACAAAACTTCAGGGCATATGGTTACTTTAAGTAATATTAGGCGGAATAATTGAGTACTAACCAGGAAATGGACAAAAGAGGATTTGGAGAAATCAAATAGACCAGAGGTTAAGGGAAGTGGGTCCAGAACCCAACTCCACTGCTGCCTTGTGTTACTGCAAGGAGTAAGGGAAATAGCTGTAAAGTCCTTGGTCAATATCCAGCACATGCTAAAACTTATATAAAAACTTATTGTTATTAATATTAATGCTGGAAACTAAATGAAAGTATAGAGTTTTACAAACTCTGAGTTTCACTTTAGTCAGATTTTGCTTTACTTTGGGAAAGCAGAAAAAAGAAAATAAGACCATTTACATTAATTCAAAATATATTTTCTATCTGAATAAAACATATTCAGTGAAATTGAGTTTATTATTCATAATCAAATTTCTCATAATTCATCTTAGTAAGTTTATCCATAATTCTCCAGTGAAAACTACTCAGTTTTTATATAGAAGGCTTTCTCTGTGATTTTATTCAAATTCTACTCAATCCAATCAAAATAATTATAAATCAGGAAGATATATTTTGAATCTAATAACTCAAATTTAAGAATAACCTGTGTTTTATTTAGCCTTTTTCATTATATGATTAAAGACTAAGAATCAACTTATTTTGAATGGAAAAGATTAAGGAAAGTAAAAATTTATCTGTCATTAAGGAACTTTTTATCTTCCATAGCTCAATGCCTGCCCATTCCAAGAAAAGCCAAATAGCCTTACCTTTTTCAGCAAGGCATTAATACCTGTTGTGAAAAGCCTTTATTAGTGCTAATTGTTCCAGCAAGCAGTGAATAGGAAACAGCAGGACCAGGGGTTGAATGTAACTGTGTGCAATAAAAAGAAGTTCTATACTTCACAGGCTTCTAAGCATGCAGCTAACCCTCCTGATTGCAAAAGGTACAAAGTGTCATTAAAAGGCATCGAGATTTCCCAAAGACAATTATAAAGGCATATAACATCTGTTCTCAATCATGGTCAACAGGAGAGAAAATGGGCTCCACATGATATATTACATACTACAAAAGGGTCCAGCTGTGTGAAGGAAAGCATGTGAAAAGGCAGTGGCCAAGGAAAAACAAAGCAGAGGAAACATTGTTAACAAGATAGTGACCCATGACAATCTCTTTGAGTAGCTCTGTGGTGCCAAGATATGTCTGTTATCCCACAAAAGGGACCACCTATGACATCCTCAATCATTGGTACTACACATAAACAAATACTGTTTACAAGACAACTTGGATTTGACATTTCAAAGAACTTCTAAAAAAAACTACGTGGGGCCAAGCATTTTCTCTGCCATTTGTTCTAATTGCCCAGGGTCAAAATTGCTTTTATCTCTTTCTAGAAATCTATCGTTTCAAACCATTTTGTAGCACTCAAAATTAGAACAATAATAATCTTATAATAAACTCTATATGCATAATTATTGCTGAGAATAACACTTAGGGGAAGTTATATGACCATTAATACATTTGACCCCACCACTTCTCTCTCATTTCTCCACTTCCTCTCCCTCTGTTTCTCACTCTTCTTGAGTTTCAGCCATAAGACTCCCTTACTGTCCTTCCAACATAAGAAGCACCTCCAACTGGGCCTTGGTATGTTATTCTGTCTACTTGGTGTGTGTGTGGTGTGCTCATTCGCTAAGTCATGTCTGACTCTTTTCTGACTCCGTGGACTGAAGCATGCCAGACTCTTCTGTCCATGAGATTTTCCCAGGAAGGATACAGGAGTGGGTTGCATTTCCTTCTTCAGGGGATCTTCTTGACCCAAGGATCAAACCTGCATCTCCTGCCTGCGTCTTCTGCATTGGCAGGTGGATTTTTTTTTAACCACTTAAGCCACCTGGGAAGCCTGTTCTCACTACCTGAATGCTCTTAACCCAGTCATCCACACAGTCTGCTTCCTTATCACCTGCACACTTTGGTTAAGGTTATCACTATTACAGTAAGACTATTCCTGAAAAGTTTAATTACAATTGAACCTATTTCACACCTTTACTGTTGTTCCTGATTTATTTTTTCACATAGCACTAATCACCATCTAACATGATATTTTCTTGTTTATTTTATTTTATTTATTTATTTTTTTTTTTTGGTATTTACCATTTTTCCTTGGAAAACATAAGCTTTGTGTAATCAGGGGATGGGACTTTTTTGTTCGTTGTTCTATCCTTAATACCTAACACGAAAAAAGCTCAAAATTATTTCTCAAATGATTGAATTACCTTAGGATTTCCTGAGCATTAGTTTACTTGTATACTAATGGGTTCAGAGGTACTCAAACTCTGCACATTCCCAAGAAAACGCTGGCTTTTGACTTGCTCCAGGTAGATAACCCTTGAACCTTTAGAATATCCTGTCTGATGGGAATGCTTTTATAAATCTGAGACGTTGGGTTATCTATTGCTTATCCTAACATGCAATTTATGGTGAAAACTTATTGTTGTATACCTGGAATTTGGGGCCACTCTATGTCAGTTTGACCTGTAGGGGGTTGGAGTTCAGGTGGCTCAGGTCAGTCAGATAGATGTTCTATGCCTACCTGACAGGCTACCAACAAAAACGCGGAATCTCTTTTCTTTACTGTATATATTTTAGTACTCAGACAATGGCAGAGGAGAAATAACTTTTCGAAAAGCTTTTATATAAAATCCTTATTTTCTTCTGATTTGAAGATATCAGGTCCCTTGAATAACCTTGAACCATAAATATTGCATGTGAGATAGTATTATTTTTCTTAAATTAATCATGGTATATTCTTGCGATTTTGACGGAGTGAATCATCCAAACAAAACAACTGCTACCCAATAAATTAGGGCATGCAGGATCGCTAAAAAGACAATAGTAATGTCCAGAATCTATCATCTGTCCACATAATATTGATAATATGCCCTCCTTCTCATTGAGAAATCTTAAAAAATGCATGTTTAAATTCATCATACTCATACCATTTTAAAGGGAGACAGGTCAAATTTTATTCCACTTGCTCCATTAAGTTCTATTTCCAGGATCTCTGTTGTATCAGATCTCATCTTAACTGGATTATATCAGTGCACTTCATATTCCAATTACATATAACTAAGATACATGTTTCTAACATATATGATCTACAATAAACAAAAAGAACATAATATGTACAGTGAACTACCACAGGTAACATGTTACTACTTGAGTCAGTCACTATACTGGGATATTAAAATGTTCAATAGCATATTGGGCACCTACCGACCTGGGGAGCTCATCTTTCAGTGTCCTATCTTTTTGCCTTTCATATTGTCCATGGGGTTCTCAAGGCAAGAATACTAAAGGGGTTTGCCATTCTCTTCTCCAGTGGGCCACATTTTGTCAGAATTCTCCACCATGACCCATCCATCTTGGGTGGCCCATACAGCATGTCTCATAGTTTCATTGAGTTAGACAAGGATAGTCCATGTGATTAGATTGATTTATTTTCTGTGATAGTGGTTTTCAGTCTGTCAGCCCTCTGAAGGCTTAGAGGCTTATGGAAGCTTCCTGATGGGAGAGACTGACTGAGGGGCAAACTGGGTCTTGTTCTGATGGGTGGGGTTATGCTCAGTTCAGTTCAGTTGCTCAGTCATGTCCAACTCTTTGCGACCCCATGAACTGCAGCACGCCAGGCCTCCCTGTCCATCACCATCTTCCGGAGTTCACTCAGACTCACATCCATCGAGTCAGTGATGCCATCCAGCCATCTCATCCTCTGTCATCCCCTTCTCCTCCTGCCCCCAATCCCTCCCAGAATGTCTTTTCCAATGAGTCAACTCTTCGCATAAGGTGGCCAAAGTACTGAAGTTTCAGCTTTAGCATCATTTCTTCCAAAGAAAGGGTCATGCTCAGTAAATCTTTAATCCAATTTTCTGTTTATGGGTGGAGCTGTGTTCCCTCTCTGCCATTTACCTGGGGCCAAACTATCGTGGAGGTAATGAAGAAAATGGTTCAGTTAAGTTCTGTTCAGTGGCTCAGTCATGTCCGACTCTTTGCGACCCCATGAATTGAGGGCACAGGAGGGCCGAGAGGTGTCACTCCTAGTTTAAGGTCAAGATGGGAAGTGGTGAGGAGATACCCCTCATCCAAGGTAAGGCACAGCAGCTGCGCTTTGCTGGAGTAGCCGTGAAGAGATACCCCACAACCAAGGTAAGAAAAACCCAAGTAAGACGGTAAGTGTTGCGAGAGGGCATCAGAGGGCAGACACACTGAAACCATAATCACAGAAAGATAATGGTGACCTACCTCAAAAGATCCCATGCCTGTACTGCTACACTCACTGCCCCCAACTCTGGAGCAGGCCCCTGCCAACCGATGCATCCACCAGAGACTCCCAGACACCCATAGACAAGTCCGAGACAGTCTCCTGTGGGGTCACTGCTCCTTTCTCCTGGGTCCTGATGCATAAGGTTCTGTTGCGCCCTCCAAGAGTCTATTTTCTAGTCGTGTGTAAGTTCTAGCAACTCTGTGGTGGGGTTAATGGCAACATCCCCAAAAGGACTTATGTCATACCCATGTCTGCTGTACCCAGAGCCCCTGTCCCTGCAGCAGACCACCGCCAACTGGTACCTCCACAGGAGATGCTCAAACACAGTTCTGTCTCAGTCTCTGTGGGGTCCGTGGGTCCTGGTGTGCACAAGGTTTGTTTGAGCTCTCTGAGCATCTCTAGTGGGAATGGGATTTGATTCTAAATGAGAATTCACCCCTTCTACCATCATGCTGTTTGTGGGGTCTCAAGGCAAGAATACTGAAGTGGTTTGCCATCTCCTTCTCCAGTGGACCACATTCTGTCAGACCTCTCCACCATAACCCATCTGTCTTGGGTGGTCCCACACGGCATGGCTTACTTTCATTGAGTAAGACAAGGCTGTGGTCCATGTGATCAGATTGGCTAGTTGATGAACTCTCCAGGTCAGTAGATGCCGAATATACTCCTGGAAATCAATGTAGAAATAACTCCAGAAAGAATGAAGAGCAATATTGTATAGGACCCTGGAATGTTAGGTCCATGAATCAAGGCAAATGGGAAGTGGTCAAACAGGAGATGGAAAGAGTGAATGTTGATATTCTAGGAATCAACAAACCAAGATGGACTGGAATGGGAGACTTTAACTCAGATGACCATTATATCTACTACTGTGGGTAGGAATCCTTTAGAAGCAAGGGAGTAGCCATCATAGTCAACAAGAGTCCAAAATGCAGTACTTGGATGCAATCTCAAAAATGGCAGAATGATCTCTGTTTGTTTCCAAGGCAAACCACTCAATATCACGGTAATCCAAGTCTATGTCCTGACCAGTTACACTGAAGAAGCTGAAGTTGAACGGTTCTATGAAGACCTTAAGATCTTTTAGAACTAACACCCAAAAAAGATATCATTTTCATTATAGGGGACTGGAATGCAAAACCAGGAAGTCAAGAAACACCTGGAATAACAGGCAAATTTGGCCTTGGAGTACAGAATGAAGCAGGGCAAATGCTAGTAAAGTTTTGCCAAGAGAACGCACTGGTCATAGCAAATAGCCTCTTCCAACAACATAAGAGAAGACTCTACGCATGGACATCACCAGATGGTCAATACCGAAATCAGATTGATTACACTCTTTGCAGCCAAAGATGGAGAAGTTCTATACAGTGAGCAAAAACAAGACCAGGAGCTGACTGTGGCTCAGATCATGAACTCCTTATTGACAAATTCACAGTTAAATTGAAGAAAATGGAGAAAACCCCTAGACCATTTAAGTATGACCTAAATCAAATTCCTTATGATTATACAGTGGAAGTGAGAAATAGATTTAAGGGCCTAGATCTGATAGACAGAGTGCCTGATGAACTATGGTCGGAGGTCCCTGACACTGTAGGGGAGACAGGAATCAAGACTATCTCCAAGAAAAAGAAATGCAAAAAGGCAAAATAGCTGTCTGAGGAGGCCTTACAAATAGCTGTGAAAGGAAGAAAAGTGAAAAGCAAAGGAGAAATAGTTCCAAAGAACAGCAAGGAGAGATAAGAAAACCTTCCTCACCAATCAATGCAAAGAAATAGAAGAAAATAACACAATGGGAAAGACTAGAGATCTCTTCAAGAAAATTGGAGATGCCAAGGGAAGATTTCATGCAAAGATGGGCTTAATAAAGGACAGAAATGGTATGAACCTAACAGAGGCAGAAGATATTAAGAAGAGGTGGCAAGAAAACACCAAGACCTGTACAAAAAAGATCTTCAAGACTCAGATAATCACAAAGGTGTGATCACTCACACTCATCTAGAGCTGGACATCCTGGAATGTAGTCAGGTGGGCCTTAGGAAGCATCACTATGAACAAAGCTAGTGGAGGTAATGGCATTACAGTTGAGCTATTTCAAATACTAAAAGATGATGTTGTGAAAGTGATGCACTCAATATGTCAGTATTTGGAAAACTCAGTAGTGCCCACAGGACTGGAAAAGGTCAGCTTTCATTCCAATCCCAAAGAAAGGCAATGCAAAAGAATGCTCAAACTACCATACAATTGCACTCATCTCACACGCTAGTATAGCAATGCTCACTAGCAATGCTCAAAATTCTCCAAGCCAGTCTCCAGCAATATGTGAACCATGAACTTCCAGATGTTCAAGCTGGTTTTAGAAAAGTCAGAGGAACCAGAGATCAAATTGCCAACATCTGCTGGATCATCAGAAAAGCAAGAGAGTTCCAGAAAAACATTTATTTATGCTTTATTGACTATGTGAAAGCCCTTGAATGTGTAGATTACAATAAACTGTGGAAAATCCTGAAAGAGATGGGAATACCTGACCACCTGACATGCCTCTTGAGAAACCTGTATGCAGGTCAGAAAGCAACATTTAGAAGTGGACATGGAACATCCATCTGGTTCCAAATAGGAAAAGGATTACATCAAGGCTGTATACTGTCACCCTGCTTATTTAACTTCTGTGAAGAGTACATCATGAGAAACGCTGGGCTGGAAGATGCACAAGCTGGAATCAAGATTGCTAGGAAAAATATCAATAACCTCAGATATGCAGGTGGCATCACCTTTATGGCAGAAAGTGAAGAGGAACTAAAGAGCCTCTTGATGAAAGTGAAATAGGAGAATGAAATGTTGGCTTAAAGCTCAACATTCAGAAAACGAAGATCATGACATTCGATCCAATCACTTCATGGCAAATAGATGGGAAAACAGTGGAAACAGTGATTGACTATTTTTCTGGGCTCCAAAATCACTGCAGATGGTGACTGCAGCCATGAAATTAAACTAAGTTTAATTAAATTAAGTGGGCCTTCCTAAGGCCCACTTACTCCTTGGAAGGAAAGTTTTGACCAACGTAGACAGCATATTAAAAATCAGAGACGTTACTTTGTCAACAAAGATCCATCTAACCAAAGCTATGGTTTTTCCAGTAGTCATGTATGGACGTGAGATTTGGACTATAAAGAAAGCTGAGAACTGAAGAAATGATGCTTTTGAACTGTGGTGTTGGAGAAGACTCTTGAGAGTCCCTTGGACTGCAAGGAGATCCAACAAGTCCATCCTAAAGGAGATCAATCCTGGGTTTCATTGGAAGGACTGATGCTGAATTTGAAACTCCAATACTTTGGCCAACTGATGCAAAGAGGTGACACATTTGAAAAGACTCTGATGCTGGAAAAGATTGAAGGTGTGAGGAAAAGGGGACAACAGAGGATGAGATGGTTGGATGGCATCACTCTCTCAATGGGACTGAGTTTGAGTAAACTCCAGAAGTTGGTGATGGAAAGGGAAGCCCGGCATGCTGCAGTCTATGGAGTCACAAAGAGTCAGACACAACTGAGTGACTTAACTGAACTGAACTGAATATGTTCAGCGTAGTAAGCTAATTGGCAGATTGTGGGTATTGAAAGTGTAGCTAATAAATGAAAAGAGAGTGATCATGAACAAAGAATAAAAATTCTAAATGATCAAATTGACAATTAAGTATCTGAAAGCAAAAACTACTTTTAAATAGTGATATAATTATTTTGATAATTATAAAGTCCTCTGTGAAGCATATGGAGTAATAAATAATAACATTTCATCACAGTGAAATACTAAGCAGTGATGTTTGTTCAAGAAAATATGAAAAATAGTAATAACAATGCAGATCTAAAGCAATAAGATAGGTGATGAAATCAAACACATATTAGGTGTTTTGAATATTAGTGGGGTTTTTTGCATGAATATCTATTTGTATTTGTAGTCAATAATTTCTTCTTATTCCTAAATCCATGTTCTGCTGACTTTGCAAAATGAGATGGGAAGAATATTTGTTTTTAATCTACAGATGAATTTGTATAGAACAAGTGTTTTCTCCTTAAATGTCTGAAAGAATCCCTACGTGAAGCTCATTTGAGACTGGAGTTTTCTTTTTAAGAAAATACAAATTATGAATTCAAGTTCATTAATAGTAGAGAATTATTTAGATATTCTAGTTATTGAGTCAATTATATTGTTTTTTTTTTAGAACTTGTTTTTATTGCAAAAATAATATATGCACATGGTAATAAAGGGTCCAAGCATGAAAAATTATACAATACAAAAGTAAGTCTCCACCAACATTTTCCGCTCCCTAGAGGAAGAATTTTCCCAGAATGTCATTCTAGGAATACACAAGCATAGGTGTGTGTACATGTGTGAGACACATGCATAATACATAGATGTATACATGTATGGGTATCCCATTTTATGTTTACATAAATTAGAGCTTTCTACACGTACTGCTTGGCACCTAGTTTCTCTTTTTTTAAACACTGTATCTTGAAACTCTTCATAAGATGAACACAGCTACTTCATTCTTTTTCTTTTTTTTATGTATTTAATTTTTTTTTAGTTTTTTATTTTTTAAATTTTAAAATCTTTAATTCTTACATGCGTTCCCAAACATGAACCCCCCTCCCACCTCCCTCCCCACAACATCTCTCTGGGTTATCCCCATGCACCAGCCCCAAACATGCTGCACCCTGCGTCAGACATTATTTTAGAATGTAAACTAAAATTTTTCTTACTACTTCTTATTTTTTATAACTCTAAGATATATGGTAATGTTTCTTTTTATTCTTGGCATAGAAAATATGTTTTATTAATATAATGAATTTTATTTTTATTAATATTTAAGAATTTTTTGTTTTAAAAATTGTTTTACTTATTTCATGTTTATCATAATTTTCTCTGCTTCTCTTGGAACTACTTTGTTCTGCTTTCTCTAGCTCTTTATAGTAGTGTGCTAGCTTCCTGCAGCTGCTATAACAAATATGGATGGTTTCAAGCCACATTCATTTATTATTTCATAGGTCTGGATGCCAGAAATCCAAAATCAAGATGTTGGCAGGGCTGAATCACCCCCAATGACTCTTAAGGAAATTCTAGACTGCCTTTTCCAGTTGATGATGGCTCTAGGTACTTCCTGATTAAGGACATATCCCTCCAACCCTTTCATCTGTAGTCACGTTGCCTCCTGTTCAGTATGTCAGATCTTCCTCTGGAACTGTCCCTGGATTAAGGGCCCAAGGAAATACCTAAGGGAATATCTATTAATAACATCTGCAAAGATCCTTTTACTAAATAAGGTAACATTCCAGGTTCTGGGAATTAGGATACTGACATACTTTCTGAAATCTAACATTCAACCCAATGCAATGTGTTAGTTAAATTCTTCAATTATGGATTTTCTCATATGTGTTTAAGGCTATAAACTTCCCACTGAACACAGATTCTGTGCAACAAGTTATGACACTTTTTACTTGTATTTACTATTTCTATAAGTAATATATATATACATCCTATTAGTGTTATTGATTCAAAATATTTTCTGATTTCTTCATTGAAATATGGTACATAAAATACTTAGAAATGTTTTGCTTAATAACATTGTTTTATTATCCTTTTGGTATTAAATTTTGGATTGCTTTCACTGGAGTTAATAGTCTCAGTATACCTTTGGTCTTTGAAACAAATATATATTTGCCCAGAATTAATAAATATTAAAAGTTTTCATATTTTCTTAAACTTTATTTCATTGGTGGGGGTTATGATTCTAAACATGTAAATTGTATCACATTTGCTAATCTTGTTATTCAAATATCTATTTTGAATTTGTCATATTTTTCTATGTTATGAAGGAATTATGTTGATATTGTTCAATATTTTAAAATTTCAACTTTAATCAGTTGCTTTATTGTATATTTTGAAGTTATGCTATTAGTTTCATTGAAATAGGAATTTTATAGTTTTATTTAAACTTATTTTTTTCATAATTAAATGCATCTTTTTATATCATATACATCTGGATTTTAGTTTATTTTGACTGAAAACAGTTTGCTGTAGTACACTAAGATGTTCAATAGCAAATGAAATGCAAAATATCAGACTAATCTGATGGTTGTTTTATTGAACCCTTTCAAAATTGGAACTCTGGCAACTCTGAGTGGTTTCTTTGCTTCCTCATCCTAATGAGATTCTCTTATTCAGTTTCTATTCACTGCACAGTTAATCCTTGAATGCCCTGAGTGAAACAGCAGCAAGAAGTATGTGACATGGCTTAGTGCCATCCTTTTCTCGAAGGTAATGGTCATTCACGTTTAGTCTGTCTTGGTTGTACTCTGAAGCCTTCAAATAATTTTTTGTGCATTTTCTCGAGTGCTTATAATTGGTCTCTCAAGGAGGCTTTAACTTTGACATGGCTAGAAGCCATGATGCTTTTATAAGGGGGTTGTGGAAAGCAAGCATTGTTGGAAAAAGCACCAGTTGCATATTTCCCATTCATTCAAATCACGTCCTGAGGCAGTCTGCCCTTTCACATGGATATAGCTTGTCACAAAGTTTTGATAGTTTTTCCAAGTTCCAAATTCAACGTATAGCCATTTCTCGGAAGTCAGTGGAAGAACACACACACAAATGTGGCATATAAAAATAGAGGTTTATTATTTGTAAATGAATGGTTCAAATAAAGATGGCAGAGCTAGTAGAGCACTTTTCCACTATAAACTTTTTCTTTTTTCCACCTATGTACACAGTGGCTGCTGCCATTTTCAGTTGCCCAGCAATAGCTAAGAGATGCTGAAGTAGACTTGCAGGTGCTTCTTCCTCTTTAGAAATGACAAGTTGTACACTGGTGCAAAAATTTGGCCACAAGAAGCTACAAAGAAATGTATCTTTGCCATTGATCAGGTGAAAACCTGAGAGCTCTCTAACTGAATAAGGAAATTGATATAACTCTACAGCAAGTAGTTCCTACCATTTCCATCGTTCCATCGTTGCTTTCTCAGGAATAGAGAAGATATGGAGATGTTCAGAGTATCATGTGGTATGGAGGTGTAATGTCAAATGAAACCACAAAGTTCTAGTCTTCTGAAAGAAATCAGATACAACTCTATTCACTTACAATCCTACAGATCATTTTCTATCAAGTAATTTTAATACCAGCTGATGAAAGCTCTCTGAATATGCCCTCCTTTAAAATTATGTTATCTAAAGTACAATGGCACCCCACTCCAGTACTTTTGCCTGGAAAATCCCATGGACGGAGGAGCCTGGTGGGCTGCAGTCCATAGGGTCGCTACGAGTCGGACACGACTGAGCGACTTCACTTTCACTTTTCACTTTCATGCATTGGAGAAGGAAATGGCAACCCATTCTTGCCTGGAGAATCCCAGGGATGAGGGAGCCTGGTGGGCTGCCATCTATGGGGTCGCACAGAGTCAACACTACTGACGCGACTTAGCAGTAGCAGCAGCAGCAAGTACACCCTCCACAGTCTGACAGCTTACAGCTCCTTACACCATACTCAGAATGAAATAAAATTTAATTTTTATGTAGCCTTTGAGTTTAGTTTCTTCTGAAACATGTCATTGTTTCTTCAGCTGATTTTTGCCATATCAAATTCTTCATTGAAGTAGTTATAAAATTTTGCACAGTAGTGTTAAAGTGCAATTCTGAAAGCTTAAAGTAGATACTATACTCTCAATTCATTGTATGTGGTAATCCTTTGGCTTCCCAGGTTAAAAGTGCCAATATCAAAATTGTCAATTTCACTGAGAAAATTCATATAGCAATGCCTCCGTTTTCATATAGTTAAGGTAGTTATTTTCGTCAATTGTTTTAACTTCACTTTCTAGTATGATCTCTGAGTCAAGAAGATCCCCTAGATATGGAAAAGGCAACACACTCCAGTATTCTTGCCTGGGAAATCCATGGACAGAGGAGACTGGTGAGCTACAGTCCATGGGGTCGCAAAGCCTCAAAAATGACTTAGCGATTAAACAACAAACAACTAGCACAGCTAACATTATTGATGCATTGGTTTCAATGCACAGTGGAAATAGAAGTACAGAATAAAGGTCCTCTTTATTTTCTTCTTTGGTTTGTTTTTAAGTGACACACTATTGGAGTTAGTGGTAGTAACAAAATTGGAAGTAGGACTGAATGAATCTTTGTACATTTGAGAGGCCTGCAGATCAATTCTTACCATTGCATTTTTCTCAAGGATCATTTCTAGTAGACTGATTTTCTCTGGGGTTGTAGCTGGAGATAGGAGTAACTAAGTATTTTTAGTTAAATCATTTTATATTTCTTAAGATACATTTGATAAATGGAAATAAGATTTTGACCAGGTCAAGTGCAATCATTTTAATATAGCTGTATAGTTCATTCAAACTGTGGGTTTCTCTCCAATCCATATACATCATCCAAAAAAAAAAAAAAAAGACATTTAACAAGAAAGAGATATGCTGTAAACAGTTGTAAATGGGAAGATAAATGTGATCAATAACATAAAGAAGAAACTAAAGAATAATTAATTCCCATTTTTATATATTATGTATGAGTTGGCCCTTGGAAATTCACATGGGCCTATGTGAAAATCATGTGATAACTGTTGTGATGTTTAGAACTCAAGAAATGGGTCACAACCTTTCTCCCACACTGAATAATTTTCACAAGTATGCATATGAGGGATACCTTTTTAATAAATACTGAAAGTAAATCCCAGATCACTAATATTCCATTAAGAAGGTCAAATTTAATTGCATGTATTATAGATCTTATCTTTTTCTCTATTTTCCCAAGTGACAAGGAAAATGTAATTATTTTTGAAGCATGATAATATGCTATAAATGTGTGACCTTTTCACAGTTTAAGCAATAAAACTCACTCTAGGGTGTTTGTTGGAACATAATATTAACATAACTAAGCTATATTGATTTTGATTAAATATGCTAGCATGTTACTGATAACATATCCTCTAAAATGTTTTAAAGGACCATCACGTATTGCATGTATAAAATTGCTTAATATTTGAAGATATTTTTCTACAAACATGTTTGTCTATTTACATGGTTTGTGAACACATACTCTTTTTTAAATTATTTTTTTAATTTTAATTGGAAGTTAATTACTTTACAATATTGTGATGGTTTTTGCCATACATATGTTGACATGAATCAGCCACAGGTGTACATGTGTACCCAATCCCAAACCCCTCCTCCCATCGCTCTCCCCATTCCATTCCTCTAGGTTGTCCCAGTGTACCGGGTTTGAGTGCCCTGTTTCATGCATCAAACTTGGAATGGTCATCTGTTTAACATATGGCAATATATACATTTCAATGTTATACTCTAAAATCATCCCACTGTCACCTTCTCCGATAGAATCCAAAAGTCTGGTGAACACATATTCTTAATTAAAATACTCATTTTAGTGTATTTGGTTTGGTCAAAATATTTGTTCTAACATGTTAGGGAAAAATTCAAATGAACCTTTTAGCCAAATGATACTACAAAATTTATCCTGCAAGATACAACCTTATTTTCATATACTTGGAAAATATTCATACTAAGAATATTGAAAGAATTTATAATTTGTGAATTGATAGCTTCAATTTTATTCTTGTGTTGTACAGATGATCAGAAACCAGAAGTAATGTAAATGAACTGATTCCAAAATTGACCACCTCACAATTTAATATTTAATGAATTCTTGCCCAATTCATGAATCCATTTTTTTCACCAGATGTGTTAGCAGCTCAGTCATGTCCAACTCTTTGCAACCCTATGGACTGTAGAATGCAAGGCTTCTCTGTCCATGGGATTCTCCAGGTGAGACTACCTCAGAGGGTTTCCATGCCTTCTCCATAAGATCCTCTCAACCCAGGGATCAAACCCATATCTTATGCATTGCAGGCAGATTCTTTACCATATGAGCCAACAGGGAAAAACTTTTTTGCTAGCTAGACATATTATTTTTCCTTACTTATTAACTGTAGATTACATATGATGTAATAAAATATTCATATTTCATTGACAAGCCAAAGCAGCACTGCATATATTAACTTAGGTATAAAATATCATACACATTTTAGTAAAAGTGAAAGCTAAGTTTTATTGAAGATTTACATAAATTAGCTCAGGTAATTCAGCTCAAAGCAAAGGGTAAAAGGAAAGATATGCCCATTTGAATGCAGAGTTCCAAAGACTAGCAAGGACAGATAAGAAAGCCTTCCTCTGTGATCAGTGCAAAGAAATAGAGGAAAACAATAGAATGGGAAAGACTAGATATCTCTTCAAGAAAATTAGAGATACCAAGGGAACATTTCATGCAAAGATGGGCTCAATAAAGGACAGAAATGGTAGGGACCTAACAAAAGCAAGAGATGTTAAGAATAGGTGGCAAGAATACATAGTAGAAATGTACACAAAAGAGCTTCACAACCCAGATAATCATGAAAGTGTGATCACTCACCTAGAGCCAGACATCCTGGAATGTGAAGTCAAGTGGGCCTTACGAAGCATCACTACAAACAAAGCTAGTGGAGGTGATGGAATTCCAGTGGAGCTATTAAAAATCCTGAAAGATGATGCTGGGAAAGTACTTCACTCAGTATGCCAGCAAATTTGGAAAACTCAGCAGTGGCCACAGGACTGGAAAAGGTTAGCTTTCACTCGATTTTCAAAGAAAGACAATGCCAAAGAATGCTCAAACTACCTCACAATTGCACTCATCTCACATGCTAGTAAAGTAATGCTCAAAATTCTCCAAGCCAGGCTCCAGCAGTATGTGGATGATGAACTTCCAGATGTTCAAGCTGAGTTTAGAAAAGGCAGAAGAACCAGAGATCAAATTGCGAACATCTGCTGTATCATGGAAAAGCAAGAGAGTTTCAGAAAAACATCTACTTCTGCTTTATTGACTATGCCAAAGCCTTTGACTCTGTGGTTCACAATAAACTATGGAAAATTCTGGAAGAGATGGGAATACCAGACCACCTGACCTGCTTCTTGAGAAACCTGTATGCAGGTCAGGAAGCAACAGTTAGAACTGGACATGGAACAACAGACTGGTTCCAAATAGGAAAAGGAGTACGTCAAGGCTGTATATTGTCACCCTGTTTATTTAACTTATATGCAGAGTGTATCATGAGAAATGCTGGGCTGGAGGAAGCACAAGCTGGGATCAAGATTGTTGGGAGAAATATCAATAACCTCAGATATGCAGATGACACCACCTTTATGGCAGAAAGTGAAGAAGAACTAAACAGCCTCTTGATAAAAGTGAAAGAGGAGAGTGAAAACGTTGGCTTAAATCTCAACATTCAGAAAACGAAGACCATGGCATCTGGTCCCATCACTTCATGGCAAATATATGGGTTAATAGTGAAAAACAGTGTCAGACTTTATTTTTGGGGGGCTCCAAAATCACTGCTGATGGTGATTGCAGTCAAGGAATTAAAAGACGGTTACTCCTTGGAAGGAAAGTTATGACCAACCTAGACAGCATTTTGAAAAGCAAAGACATTACTTTGTCAACAAAGGACTCTAGTCAAGGCTATGGTTTTTCTAGTGGCCATGTATGGATGTGAGAGTTGGACTGTGAAGAAGGCTGAGCACCGAAGAATTGATGTTTTTGCACTGTGATGTTGGAAAAGACTCTTGAGAGTCCCTTGGACTGTAAGAAGACCAACCAGTTCATCCTAAAGGAGATCAGTCCTGGGTATTCATTGATTGGACTGTTGTTGAAGGTGAAACTTCAATACTTTGGCCGGCCACCTGATGTGAAGAGCTGACTTATTTGAAAAGACTCTGATGCTGGGAAAGATTGAGGGCAGGAAGAGAAGGGGATGACAGAGGATAAGATGGTTGGATGACATCACCAACTCAGTGGAAATGGGTTTGGCTGGATTCCAGGAGTGGTGATGGACAGGGAGGCCTGGTGTGCTGTAGTTCATGGGGTCACAAAGAGTCATTCATGATTGAGCGACTGAACTGAACTGAATTCAGCTCATGTAATTTACTCAGCAACCCTATTCAGTTCAGTTCAGTCAGTCAGTCATGTCCAACTCTTTGCGACCCCATGAATCACAGCACGCCAGGCCTCGCTGTCCAACATCACATCCCAGAATTCACTCAGACTCACATCCATCAAGTCAGTAATGTATCAGGCATTGATTATTTTTTAAAAATGTGAGTCTGTGTAACCTAGAAGGGCCCAAATATTCATTACTTATTTAGCACAATATAATTTGCTTACTCATGCATGTAAAGTCTAAATGAGGAATTTCTGATTAGGACTTAATTCCATCAAGTCATTCAGGGAACCAAGTTGATAAAAGTTCTTCCTACTTTAACACAATACTACTGTGGGGATCGATACTCATTCAGTAGATGGGGAAAAGTGATAGAATCACATACATTAGGTTATGATGAGCAAGATTCTTTTCACATGCCCCTGGCTCTAAATATGTCACAGGAAAAGTTCTTAGAAACAGGGAACATTATTAGCCCAGGAAAAATTGTATTTTTCTGTGCTATTAGTCTCTATCAAATATCTGTTCATCAAATATCAATTTCATCATCCTTTTAGCATATAAATCATTCTCATTCTTTTCCTAGTGGAGATCCAACTTTTTTCCATCAAATTTCTTCACCCAGTTAGATGAAGCTTGGACGCTGGAACATGTGAACCAAGAAGACAGTTTACTCCCAAGTCATACACTATAAAATGGTGGGGGCAGAGGTAATATCATTGTAATTAATCCCTATTTTGAAAACAAAGTACAGAGACTACATGCCAGAGAAATGGTGAAGTGTAAAGTTGGGGGAGATCCTTAATTACACCTAATTCTGTTCTTTGGATTTAAAATCTCTGGTCTATTGTCTTGGAGTCCCTTGCTTAAATTTCTGGGACAACCTTTGCCTTTTTGAGGGCACATAAAATGAGCATGATGGAGAAGGCAATGACACCCCACTCCAGTACTCTTGCCTGGAAAACCCCATGGACGGAGGAGCCTGGTAGGCTGCAGCCCATGGGGTCGCTAAGAGTCAGACACGACTGAGCGACTTCACTTTCACTTTTCACTTTCATGCATTGGAGAAGGAAATGGCAATCCACTCCAGTGTTCTTGCCTGGAGAATCCCAGGGACGACGGAGCCTGGTGGGCTGCCATCTCTGGGGTCGCACAGAGTCAGACACGACTGAAGTGACTTAGCAGTAGCAAAGTTAGTATGGAAGCAGAAGGCTATATCTTATGGAATGTAAGACTTCCATAAACAGCGTCCTATGCATGAACATCTGAGATCTTAAGAATACCTTTAAAACCTGTTTAGCCTAAATATATTATAGTTTTAGTGTTTAGTTTTGTTGGTATTATGTGAAAGTTGCTTAGTCGTGTCTGACTCTCTGTGACCCCATGGACTATACAGTCCATCGAAATTTCCAGGCCAGAATACTGGAGTAGGTAGCATTTCCCATCTCCAGCAGATCTTCCTGACCCAGGGAACAGATACAAACTACTATATAGAAAATAAATAATCAACAAGGGCCCCCCAGGTCTCCTGCATTGCAGGCGGATTCTTTACCAGCTGAGCCACAGGAGAAGACCCAGAATACAGGAGTGGGTAGTCTATCCCTTCTCCAGGGGATCTTCCCAACCCAGGAATCCAACGGGGATCTCCTGCATTACAGGCAAATTCTTTACCAACTGAGCTATGAGGGAAGCCCATTGTTGGTATTATAATTTCCCCAAAAGAATAACATGCTTCTGACTTACTTGTTTCTAGTCAGTACTGTACCTTGTGCCAGTAACCATACTAGAATTCTGTATTGGAAAAATTTGTGAAATGCAATTCATTTCCTTGCTTTGACTTCTTTCTAATTCTTATCCAAACAAATTACAGCTACCTATTCTAAAGGAGATCAGTCCTGGGTGTTCTTTGGAAGGAATGATGCTAAAGCTGAAACTCTAGTACTTTGGCCACCTCATGTGAAGAGTTGACTCATTGGAAAAGACTCTGATGCTGGGAGGGATTGGGCAGGAGGAAAAGGGGATGACAGAGGATGAGATGGCTGGATGGCATCACTGACTCGATGGATGTGAGTGTGAGTGAACTCTGGGAGTTGGTGATGGACAGGGAGGCCTTGCGTGATGCAATTCATGGGGTCACACAGTCGGACATGACTGAGAGATTGAAATGAACTGAACTGAACTGAACTGAACTGAGACAACCCAAATTTATGTGGGAAAGAAATACTCTTAATCATATTTTTGTCCCAAAAATGATTCTTAATTGGCTGTTTGTATACAATTTCCTTTCAATTTATCTTCTCTCTTCAGAGTGAAGGAAGAACTGATTTTTCTGTTGAGGCTACACTTGAGCTAGCAGCTTCCTTTCCTACAGATGAGTTATTATCCCATTTATAGGTGAGAATAATGAGGCACAAACTCTGGGTTGTAAAATGTATCTTGTGGTTTTGAAGTTAAAATTTAAATGCAGCCAATTTCCTAAAGACAGTATGACCTGCTCTGATGTCTCTTACACCCTTTATCTTCTGCCCATAATGGCTTCTTTCTGTCGGGGTTCAAATATTGATCTACACAGCACAGAAGTGGAACAGATTTTATTACATTTCCTCGTAATCCTCATGAGTTCTTGCTATGTTTCTTTGAATCCAATGTTTCCTCTATATTTCACTGAAAAATTGAAGTCCATCTGCATATAACCTCACTGAAGTGGGTGTCTTGAAGTATAAGCTGGTTACACATTTCATCTATAACCAGGGGCAGGTCCAAGTTTCGCTCAGACTGCAAGGAAAACTCCTGCTACATGTGCGCATCTCTACACATGTGATAAATCTGAATTTCTGCAAGTGGCATTGATTTCATGTTTTAAGACCCATTCATATACGTTAAGCACAGGGATATGCATATGGGTGTTTTATGGCCACATCAAATGATTCTTCTGTAGCAATACAGAGTGGGCAAATATTTTGAGTGAGTTGATGTGATAAATTTTTACGTGCTTTTTCTTAAAAACACTGTCTTTATACATTGTCATATTTCTGCACTCATGCTTGTCAGTTAACAGAAGCTCAGAAATATTTTAAATGAATGTTTTAAAGGAAAATTCACTGAAAATTCCATGGGAGTAGATCTGAGAGAGGTCCTTCCCTTCCCCAGGTTTACTTTTAAAGTTCTGTAATGTATTTATATGATTTGTGTGGAAAAACCAGTACTTTCTTTAACTGTCTCTATGGTAGGCAGAATAATGACCCTCCAAAAGGCCAATGTCTTGATTCCCTAAAATGGTGAATGTGTTACATTACATGTTAAAGAGACTTAGGTAGATGTCATTCAGGTTGAGATTCAAGTTGAGTCATATTGAGATGGGGAAATTATCCTGAATTAACACAGGTAGACCCAGCCTAACCACATGAGTTTTATCTTTTAATTAGTGAATGAATTTATGTCTGTGCTGGGTCTTTGTTGCCTTGTGAGGGCTTTTCTCTGGTTGCAGAGAGCAGGGTCAATCTTCCAGTTGTGGTGCGTGGGCTTCTCATTGCAGTGGCTTCTCTTGTTGTGGAGTACAGACTCTAGGTGCATGTGTTTCGGCATTTGCAGTTTACAGACTCTAAGAATGGGCTCTGTAGATATGGTGCAAGAAATTAGTTGCTCTGAGGCCGGTGGAATCCTCCCAGGCCAGGGCTTAAACCCACGTCCCCTTCATTGGCAGTCAGATTCCCATCCACTGCACCACCAGGGAAGTCCACCACATGAGTTTTTCAAAGCAGAGAATTATTAGAGGAAGCCGTGTTCTGAGGGAGCTGTAGTCAGAAGGATTAACAGTCAGAAGAAGCTGTGACAATAGAAGGAAACCAGAGGCATTTGTTAATTGTGACAACTGAGGATTAAGGGGGTGGGGAACCAGCTAAGGAATGAGGTGTCTTCAAGAAATTAGAAAAGGTAAAGAAATGGATTTTCCCATAGAGCCTCAAGAAAGCAATTCAGGCCTGCCTGCTCACTGATTTTAGCCAAGTGAGACCTGTGTTAGACTTCTGACCTCCACAATTATAATATATTCAATTTAGGTTGTAAACCACTAAATTTGTGGCAATTTGTAACGGAAGTTGGATCTCTTAGTTTGTGTTAAAACACAAATAAAAACCCAATATCGGTATCTATCTTATATTTACAATAAAAATTGCTTGAAATTTCAGTTTTTTGCATAAGCATGCATGATAAGAGCATTTTCTTGTTGCTCCAAAACTGACAACTAGGATACAAAACTGAGTCTAGAAGATATGCCTCCTATTCTAATAATTGAGAAACTCATGGATAAAAATGTGTGGTATCTATGAGAGACATGTGTGCCCCTTCGTACTACTTGTGTGGTGAGTTTCAAAGACTAAACATTCTATTTTGGGAATAGCATTTACAGAGGGAATTCTTGAAATGGCTTAAAGAGCCATTCAAGCCATTCAGAACTTGAAATGGCTCTCTTTAAGTCTCAGACATCTTATAAACAGTCTGATCTCTATTTTCACTGGGCATTCCTGATGGCAGGAGAGTTATTCCTTGGTCTTCATCAGTTGAATAGTATGTGTCAGTACAAGTTGGTACAGAAAGAAAGGAACCTCAAGACTTCCCATGAAGCAATACTAATGAGCTGGTGGTTAAAACAGAAGCAGAAAAAGAAAGACTATGACAGCAGAGACTATTCTGCATCAGAAATACCATTAGAGTGGGGCGTGGTCTACAGAAAGTATGCAATAAATATGTCATGAGTTCATTCTCTGAAAGGCAAAATAAAAAGTCATAACAATATTCATTAATTAAATGCAAAGAAGCATAACCTAAACATAGCCTATAGAATTTCACTAAAAATAATATGTGTTTGAATCTTAAAAAAAATTTTTAAAGACCCATATCTTATGCATGAGTACACAGAAAAAAGCTAATTGCCTGGAAATATAAGAAGGTCATATGCAGATATAATAATTACACAGGCATGACTGAATTAATACATAATAAGAATGAGGATAAGCATGGACTTTTATTAGTATGTGATATATAGTTTGAAATTGATTTGCTTCACCACAGTCACACTTTTCAAAAAGCCATATTTGTAGTCAAATGACCTTTTCTAAGAAACAAAAATATCTATTGCTATATAAATATTTTGTTAAATTGTTTCATGCTTGGGTAACACTTTTTCTATTTTAAATTCAATACTTTCTATTCTTAAATGCTATCTAAAAACTAGCAGTCATTTAAAATATTGGATATTTTCTGAAGTCAATATAAGGTGAAGGTGATTAAACTGAAATAGAACAACAGTTCACAAATGAATTACTTATATGCAGTTAGAATAATGGCAAAATTACTATTTTTCCAATAATTCAGTATGATTTGATACAAGAGTAAGGTGGTTCTGTACAAAAATATATGATGAGGGCTCAACAAACAGTGTCAAAACTTCAGTTTTTATATGGGGAACACATCTAGAGAGATAGTTATATGGATCTGCTAAACTTGGATGGATTTGATTAAAAATAGACACTGGCTGGCTGAAGATTAATCTAAGATGGTGGTGATTCAGAGCATTGGAAAAAAATTTTATTATCTTCATCCTTCCTGGGGTCATGAGAATATCCTGAGAAAACCCATATCATAACAACTTTGTTGTTTTACAGTAGTTCAGTCATGTCCAACTCTTTGCAATCCCAGGGACTGTAGAACTCCAGGCCTCCCTGTCCATCACCATCTCCCAGAGTTTGCTCAAACTTATGTCCACTGAGTCAGTGATGCAACCCAACCATCTCATCCTCTGTTATCCCCTTCTCTAGCCTTCATTCTTTCCCAGCATCAGGGTCTTTTCCAATGAGTCAGCTCTTTGCATCAAGTGGCCAATGTATTGGAGCTTTAGCTTCAGCATCAGTCCTTCCAATGAATATTCAGGATTGATTTCCTTTAGGATTGACTAGTTTGATCTTCTTGCTGTCCAAGGGACTCTGAAGAATCTTCTCCAGCACCACAGTTTGAAGGCATCAACTCTTTGATTCAAAGCCTTTTTTATTGTCCAGCTCACATATCTACACATGACTACTGGAAAAACCATAGCTTTGACTATATAGACCTTTGTTGCCAAGGTAATGTTTCTGTTTTTTAATATGCTGTCTAGTTTTATCATTGCTTTTCTCCCAAGGAGCAAACCTAACCAAGTTAAACTATGAGCCATGCCTTGTAGGTCCACCCAGGATGGATGGGTCATGGTGAAAACTTCAGATAAAACATAGTCCACTGGAGAAGGGAATGATAAACCATTTCAGCATTCTTGTCTTGAGAACCCCATGAACAATATCATAAAAATGGCAGAGAGTAATTGCACAAGCACAGACATGCAAGTGCTTTTTAAAAGTTTGTGCTTAGAACACATTTGACCCATTGTCCATTGCCCAAAATAAGTTGTAATATCAGGCCAGAGTCAAAGTGGAGAGCACCACACATTTATAAGGCAAATGATGTGATTGTAGGGAGGGCTGGAATTAGGGATATTACAATACCATAGTCAGAACTCAGCAGAAATTATCCATGCCCCTCCCACACTGTCAAATAGTCTTAGCCTTATTTCAGAAACTCCAGTGATTTTGTTCATCTGTGTCACAATCTAGTGTGATGTACAGCAGCTCAGGGTATGATTTCTCTTGATTTGAGGGTCTGCACCCTAAAAGGACAAGATGTCCTCTTCAACATCAACCAGTGGTGAACAACAATAATAAATTGTCTAGCTTGAAACATGGGAGAATTGTAAGTACATAGCAATATTGTTCAACAGCAATTTTTCAATGCCACCAGGCAATTGTTGCATGTATCCTACAACAGAAGCAGGATGTGACTGCCTATTAGACCCTGTCTCTGCTCCCTGGGATTAATTCTCCACTTCATTGGACAAAATGACTTTTGACTCTATCCTATAGGCTATTCATTTCTTTTCGATAACTCTCCTTGACCAGTTGTGAAAACTGAAAAATATGCCCATTGATTATTCTTTCAATGTATGTCTTACCAGTAGAAAGCTCAGATAAATTTTATTACTCAAACTTCTCTAGAAAAACAAAACAAATGGAAGTGTGTGTGTATATATATATATATATATACATATATTCTGTTCAGTCTCTCAGTCGTGTCCGACTCTTTGCGACCCCATGAACCATAGCACGCCAGGCCCCCTGTCCATCACCAACTACCAGAGTCCACACAAACCCATGTCCATTGAGTCAGTGATGCCATCCAACCATCCCTCCTCTGTCGTCCCCTTCTCCTACCCTCAATCTTTCCCAGCATCAGGGTCGTTTCAAATGAGTCAGCTCTTCGCATCAGGTGGCCAAAGTATTGGAGTTTCAGCTTCAACATCAGTTCTTCCAAAGAACACCAGGATTGATCTCCTTTAGGATGGACTGGTTGAATCTTCTTGCAGTCCTAGGGACTCTCAAGAGTCTTCTCCAACACCACAGTTCAAAAGCATCAATTCTTTGGCACTCGCTTTCTTTTTTCTTTTCTTTCTTTCTTTTTTTTTTTTTTTTTTTACACTCAGGTCATCTGAATTTATTTATTTATTTTAAATATAAATTTATTTATTTTAATTGGAGGTTAATTACTTTACAATATTATATTGGTTTTGTTTATAGTCCAACTGTCACATCCATACATGACTACTAGAAAAAACATAGTCTTGACTAGACGGACCTTTGTTGGCAAAGTAATGTCTCTGCTTTTTAATATGCTGTCTAGGTCAGTCATAACTTTCCTCCCAAGAAGTAAATGTCTTTTAATTTCATGGCTGCAATCACCATCTGCAGTGATTTTGGAACACAGAAAAATAAAGTTGGCCACTGTTTCCACTGTTTTCCCATCGATTTGCCATGAAGTGATGGGACCGGATGTTATGATCTTACTTTTCTGAATATTGAGCTTTAAGCCAACATTTTCACTCTCCTCTTTTCACTTTCATCAAGAGGCTCTTTAGTTCTTCTACACTTTCTGCTATAAGGGTACTGTCATCTGCATATCTGAGGTTATTGATATTTCTCCCAGCAATCTTGATTCCAGCTTGTGCTTCATCCAAACCAGTGTTTTTGATGATGTACTGTGCATATAAATTGAATAAGCAGCATGACAATATACAGCCTTGATACACTCCTTTCATGATTTGGGATCAGTATGTTGTTCCATGTCCAGTTCTAACTGTTGCTTCCTGACCTGCATATAGATTTCTCAAAAAGCTTGTCAGGTGGTCTGGTATTCCCATCTCTTTCAGAATTTTCCACCGTTTATTGTGAACCACACAAAGATATTAAATATATATGATTATCAAATTACATTATTAATTAAATCACTGCAGATGGTGACTGAAGCCATGAAATTAAAAGACGGTTACTCCTTGGAAGAAAAGTTATGACCAACCTAGATAGCATATTCAAAAGCAGAGACATTACTTTGCTGACCAAGGTCCATCTAGTCAAGGCTATGGTTTTTCCACTGGTCATGTATGGATGCGAGAGTTGGACTGTGAAGAAGGCTGAGCCCCAAAGAATTGATGCTTTTGAACTGTGATGTTGGAGAAGACTCTTGAGAGTCCCATGGACTGCAAGGAGATCCAACCAGTCCATTCTGAAAGAGATCAGCCCTGAGATTTCTTTGGAAGGAATGATGCTAAAGCTGAAACTCCAGTACTTTGGCCACCTCATGCGAAGAGTTGACTCATTGGAAAAGACTCTGATGCCGGAGGGATTGGGAGCAGGAGGAGAAGGGGATGACTGAGGATGAGATGGCTGGATGGCATCACTGACTCAATGGACGTGAGTATGAGTGAACTCCAGGATGGACAGGGAGGCCTGGCATGCTGCGATTCATGGGGTCGCACAGAGTCGGACACGACTGAGCAACTGAACTGAACTGAAATTATATTATTAATTTTATATTAAATATTAAATCAAAATATTAAAGATATATGAGTATATTCAACATAGATTGGCGAGGTGTATTTTGGAGGTGATGGGAGAATATAAGAAAAGTTGACAGAGGAAAGCAGAAAGGTCTGCCACTATGCCTTATTAACCAAAAGTAAACCATCTTAGCACAGTGCTTTCTGTGTTTAATCTATTTTATTTTCACTGAATATTTGTATTTAGGTATTTGGAATATAAAAAAGGCTTAAGGCAAATGTTTATGCAAATTTCAGACAATAAACTTTGCATAATCAATTGCAATAATTTAAAAAATATATTATCTATACTATAACAAGAAATTGTACTTTATGGCTAGTAGATATTAAAACAAAGTACATGTTTAAATGACCCATTTAAGTAATTAAAGGCAACAGATAAGACAATATTTTATATACTTTTTAATATTTTAATACTTTTTAATGTTTTGTGATCTACTTGTATTCTTCTAAGTAATTTTTCTCAAAGTTTCACAATTTTTATTTTAAAGAAAAAATAATCCATATTGTACTGAATTCTTTATACTTATCACAATGTTTTGTATGAGATGTTTTCTATCTGTAAATATTCTACACTTCTTAAAAGCCCTTAATTCTATATTTCACAAAACTATTTTATCTACAATTTAAGTTAAGGCTCAAAAGACTCAAATTTATTTGCAAATGGAAAACTTAGAGAGTTGGAATGACTTGGAAACACTTCCTATTAAAGTATATTTGAATGTGTATGAAAAAATTGTTAAACCCCAAAACAATATGTGAATTTTAACTCATTCTGATATGACTTTCTAACTAGAATATATACACATATTTCTTTGAATGTACAGATACATTCTATCTTCCATTCAGGTATGAATGTCTCTGATTTATAGTAATTGGGATCATTTTTGACAATGTATTGGACTTCTCAGAATAAAATAGCAATAGTTTATAGGCTCTATATAACTGCATTATATATATGAATGCAACATATTATGCTCTCTATTATTACTTAGATATGCTCTTCAGCAATTTCCCCTTCTCAGGTTCTATATCATTTACTGCTTTCATTTTTAATTCTTATCATAGACAATGTTAAATTGTTAATTCTACATCTTACACATTTGTTTTCTTCCAAAATACAAGTGAATTCTACACAGATATTAAAAATTTACTACTTCGTGTCTCACAAACTGACAAAAAACATGGTTTGTTTTTAGAATTTGTGCAGTAACCATATCATTAATTTCTTAATAATCTATTTCTGGGTAAAAATTGAGCTTGGAATACATGTAGGATAGTTTTATTAACTGTGCTCTATTAATAATTAATGTCTGTCATCCAAACAAAAGTTTTATTCATCCTGAGACACAATCAATACACACCTGAGTGAAGTGGGTGTTTGACAATAATGATGTGCTTGTATAAAGAACTGTGGAGACATAAAGTAAAAGATTTCAATTTGGCTCAGGGAACATAGACCAGGTTTTATGGAAAGTTATAAATATGTTTGGGCTTCTCAGTTGGTGCTAGTGGTAATGAACCTACCTGCCAATGAAGGAGACATAAGAGATGCAGATTCAGTCCTTGGGTTCGAAAGATCCCCTGCAGAAGGGTATGGTAACCCACTTCAGTATTCTTGCCTGGAGAAACCCATGAACAGAGGAGCTTGGTGGGCTAGAGTCCATAGGACTGCAAAGAGTCAGACATGACTGAGGTGACTTGGTACTCACTCATAAACATGTCTGCATCATTGCTACATGCCTATTCTCATTTATTTATTTTCTGCACATTCCCAGTGATTCATAACATGGTAAAATGGCATGTGGGTTGCAATTACATACACACACACACACACACACACACACACACACACATACACATACAAAGTAGTGGAAGGAAATTTCCTAGAATTTCCAAGGCATCATGAATTCAAAGCATAAGCAATTGTGCCAGTAATAAATTCAATAAAAACTGGACAACAAAACTTTGATATCTGCATCAACTCTGTTGATACTAGTCAACAGGTAACTATAGCCACATGCCAAAGGTTGCAAGAGTTTCAATTAGCTCATATTCATGTTAATTAATTGACAGGGCATGAAGATCAAGTGTTATCATTTTGGAGGGGAATTTTCAGTACTTTCCATATCAAGTCTTAAAAACTCAGTGTGAATTCCATAATTTATCTGCAATAATACTGGTTTCATCAACATAGATGTTGCTTTGGGTAGTTGTAGTGGCTGAAAATGCTGACAGATAAGGATATAGATGGATAGAAGAAAGTGGTCAATATTATAAACTATCTGAAAGAAAATTTTTTTTCAAATGAAAAGATTATATCAATATCTTCTATTTCATAATGACTTGAAAGAGGCTAGAACTTTTCAAGAGTGAATGAGACTGGAACCTCAAAAATTAGTGATTATTTCAAGGATATTTTTATTTTCAACCTGTTGAGGACTGGGACACATAGAATCATTTTAGTTCTGAACAGGAAGTAATTTTTTAAAAGGTCACAATTTACTAGGCACTTTTGTGTGGCAAACTAGGTGTGAGAAACATGGAGATTAAATAGACGTAATCTCTGTTCCTCCAATTGTATGAAGAGCTTTTTAAAGATATTGCTGTTTATATAATGTTATGTATGTTATAGTTATTATAATAGAATACACATGTTTTTAGTTTTTGTGAAATTAATACATATATGAGCCTTTAAAGATAAGTAGAAATTAGAAATGCCAGAGGGCTACCTTATCAAAGATTGACTATCAATCATAAGAGCTAATATTTATTCAAGTGCTTTCTTATTATTTCAGTGCCTCCTTGCCTTTGAAATTCTTCTAAACACTTTGTGTGTGTGCTAAGTTGCTTCAGTCATCTGACTCTTCATGGCACTGTGGACTGTAGTTCACCAGGCTCCTCTGTCCATGGATTCTTCAGGCAAGAGTACTGGAGTAGGTTGCCATTTCCTTCTCCATGGGATCTTCCCAACCCAGGGATCAAACACATATCTCTTATATCTCCTGAAGTGGTAGGCAGGCTCTTTACCACTGGTGCTACCTGAGAAGCCCCCAAACACTTTATATGGGTTATTATTTAAATCTTCAAAACAACTCTATGAGGTGGCCCTATCATTATACCAACATTACAGATGGGAAAACCAAAACTTAGAATTGTCATGTAATTTGCAGAACATCACAAAGCTAATGGCAGAAGAGACAGATTGAAAACCCAGGTAGCCTGATGCCTCATCCAACACTCTTAGCATCTTAGTAAACAGATAACAGTGAGCTGAGTAAATTTACCTTTTCCTAATTATTACCTCTAGTCATTTAAAGTTTGGTTGAAATAGGTACAATGCAGAAAGGCAGACTTAAGATCTGATGGTCCTATGCTATGGAACTTTAAGACAATTTAGGAATAGAGGCTGGGACACCATTCAGAGATAACTGTGTGGGAAATATGTCAGGGTATGACTTATGAGAGACACAGACATGGATGAAAGGGGTGGGGTGTATTTCAGATGCAGGCATTAAACTTTCCAGAAATTGATATTTTATCAGGTATAGAAAGTAAATAAAGGATGAAGGATGATTGCGTAGGTGATGGTAAATGTAACTGAGAGAGGAAATGCAAGCATAACAAACCTGGATTGTGATTTGAAAAACTGGAGAGAAGTAGATGCTCCACCTAAATTTCGATTGAAATACCTGTTGAATATTTATATGGAAGTGTATATCATACAATTGAATATATGTCTGAGGCAGAGGGAAAGAAAAGGGTCTCTGAGTTACATTTCAATTCATTTTAGTTTAATTTAATGGATATTACTGAGCAAGTAGTATATTTTAGTTAAAGAAAGAGGGATGGAAAGACTAACAAGAAATCATTCCTGCTCTCAAGGATTTAAACATCTAGGAAGATTCATCAGTATATGGGTGGAACATCAATTACATTACTCTAGTATAACATTAGATTGAAAGAGAAATGGACCAAGTCCAGAAGTGGAAACAATGAGGAGACTGATTAAAATGGTAAAATGATTACAAAGAAGACATAAAAAATGTAATGTTTGGGTATAACAGTAGTTTAATTTCAATAAGAGAAAGCTCAACAGTGCCCTTCACTTACAATGTCAATTTCCAGCATGCTATTTTATATTTCACTCTAGCTGTTCCCCTTTATAAACATTTGTTTGCAACCTTAGGATCACTCTATTTATCCAACAATGCATTCTAAATATGTGCAAAAACTAAAACTGTCTGTCCTGTTCCTTCTTCTTGTTGTACTTGTATTCTGTTGCTTTCAGTGGATAGAAACTAGATAAATGCAGTGAAGATGAAATCCTAGCTTATGGGAAAAGTATGACTGCATAGTACAAGATTTGTCAAAAAATCACATCAAGAAATGTAAACATATTTCAGTTGTGATTTATTTTTTTGTGTTTAACATGCTTTAGAAAAAGCATATATGTTGTTCACTTGCTCAGTCATGTATGACTCTTTGTGACCTCATCGACTGCAGTATATCAGGCTTCCTTGTCCTTCACTGTTTACCAGAGTTTGCTCAAACTCATGTCCATTGAGTCAGTGATACCATCCAACCATCTCATCCTTTATTGCCCCTTTCTCCTCCTACTCTCAATGTCTGCCAATATCAGGGGTCTTTTCCTGCGAGTTGGCACTTCACATCAGGTGGGCAAAGTATTGGAGCTTCAGCTACAGCATCAGTCCTTCCAATGAGTATTCAGAGTTGATTTCTTTTAGGATTGGCTGGTTTGATCTCCTTGCTATCCAAGGGACTCTCAGGAGTCTTCTCCAACACCACAGTTCAGAAGCATCAATTCTTTGGTGCTCAGCCAAATGGTCACCAAATATGGTTCAATATGGTCCAGCTCTCACATTTGTACATGGCCACTGGATAAATGATAGCTTTGACTAGACAGACCTTTTTCAGCAAAATAATGTCTCTGCTTTTTAATATGCTGTCTAGGTTTGCCATAGGTTTTCTTCCAAGGAGCAAGTGTCTTCTAATATCATGGCTGCAGCCACTGACTGCAGTGATTTTGGAGCCCAAGAGAATAAAGTCTGTCTGTCACTGCTTCCACTTTTTCCCCATCTATTTGCCATGAAGTGATGGGACTGGATGCTGTGACCTTAGTTTTTGAACATTGAGTTTTAAACCAGCTTTTGCTTGGGGCTGGTGCATGGGGATGACCCAGAGAGATGTTATGAGGAGGGAGGTGGGAGGGGGATTCATGTTTGGGAACGCATGTAAGAATTAAAGATTTTAAAATTAAAAAAAAAAAAAAGAGGCTCTTGTGTCATCTGCATATCTGAGGTTGTTGATATTTCTCTCAACAATTTTGATTCTGGCTTGTGATTCATCCAGCATGATATTTTGGAGGATGTACTCTGAATGTAAGTTAAATAAGCAGGGTATAACAATTTACAGCCTTATCATACTCCTTTCCGAATTCTGAACAAGTCTATTGTTCCATGTCCAGTTCTCGTTGTTTCTTCTTGACCTGCATACAAGTTTCTCAGAAGGCAGGTAATATGGTTTTTAAGAATTTTCCACAGTCAAAGCTTTAGTGTAGTCAATAAAACAGAAGTAGATATTTTTTCCTAGCATTCTCTTGCTTTTTCTATGATCCAATGGATGTTGGCAATTTGACCTTTTGCCTTTTCTAAATCCAGCTTGTACATCTGGACATTCTTGGTTCACATACTGTTGAGGTCAAGCTTCAAGGATTTTGAGACTTGTCTTGCTATCATGTGAAATGACCTCATGTGTGCTACAGTTTGAACCTTCTTTGGCATTGCCCTTCTTTGGGATTGGAATAACTGACCTTTTCCAGTTCTGTGACCACTTCTGATTTTCCCAAATTTTCTGGCATATTGAGTTCAGCACTTTAAAGTATTATCTTTCAGAATTTGAAATAGCTCAAGTGGAATTCTATCCCCTTCAATAAATTTGTTCATGTCAATGCTTCCCAAGGCCCTCTTGATTTCATACTCCAGGATGTCTGGTTATTACGTTGGTGACCACACCATCATGGTTATCCGGGTCATTAAGACCTTTTCTGTACAGTTCTGCTGTGTCTTCTTGCCAATTCTTCTTAATCTCTTCTGTTTCCAATTGGTCCATAATGCTTCTGTCCTTTATTGTGCCCATCTTTGTGTGAACTCTTTCCTTGGTGTCTCTAATTTTCTTGAAGAGATCACTAGTCTTTCTCATTCTATTGTTTCCTATATTTTTCTGCATTGTGCACTTAAGATGCCTTTGTTCAGTTCAGTCACTCAGTCGTGTCTGACTCTAAGTGACCCCATGAACCACAGCACGCCAGAGCTCCCTGTCCATCACCAACTCCTGGAGTCCACCCAAACCCATGTCCATCGAGTCGTGATGCCATCCAACCATCTCATCCTCTGTCGTCTCCTTTTTCTCCTGCCCTCAATATTTCCCAGCATCAGGGTCTTTTCCAATGAGTCAGCTCTTCGCATCAGGTGGCAAAGTACTGGAGTTTCAGATTCAACCTCAGTCCTTCCAATGAACATTCACCCAGGGCTGATCTCCTTTAGGATGGACTGGTCGGATCTCCTTGCAGTCCAAGGGACTCTCAAGAGTATTCTCCAATACCACAGTTCAAACGCATCAATTCATCAGTGCTCAGCTTTCTTTATAGTCCAACTCTCACATCCTTACATGACCACTGGAAAAACCATACCCTTAACTAGATGGATCTTTGTTGACAAAGTAATGTCTCTGCTTTTGAATATGCTGTCTAGGTTGGTCATAACTCTCCTTCCAAGGAGTAAGTATCTTTTAATTTCAGGGCTGTAGTCACCATCTGCAGTGATTCTGGAGCCCAGAAAAATAAAGTCTGACACTGTTTTCACTGTTTCCCCATCTATTTGGCATGAAATGATGGGACCGGATGCCATGATCTTTGTTTTCTGAATGTTGAGCTTTAAGCCAACTTTTTTACTGTCTTCTTTCACTTTCATCAAGAGGCTCTTTAGTTTTTCTTCACTTTCTGCCATAAGGGTGGTGTCATCTGCAAATTGGAGGTTATTGATATTTTTCCCAGCAATCTTGGTTCCAGATTGTGCTTCCTCCAGCCCAGCGTTTCTCATGATGTACTCTGCATAGAAGTTAAATAAGCAGAGTGACAATACACAGCCTTGACATAATCCTTTTCCTGTTTGGAACCAGTCTGTTGTTCCATGTCCAGTTCTAACTATTGCTTCCTGACCTGTATACAGGTTTCTCAAGAGGCAGGTCAGGTGGTCTGGTATTCCCATCTCTTTCAGAATTTTCCACAGTTTATGGTGATCCACACAGTCAAAGGGTTTGGCATAGTCAATAAAGCAGAAATAGATATTTTTCTGAAACTCTCTTGCTTTTTCGATGATCCAGCAGATATTGGCAATTTGATCTCTGGTTCCTCTGCCTTTTCTAAAACCGGCTTGAACAGCTGGAAGTTCATGGTTCACGTATTGCTTAAGCTTGGCTTGGATAATTTTAAGCATTATTTTACTAGCATGTGAGATGAGTGCAAGAAGCCTTTGAAACAATATTTTATATTGAAATGTAAAATATTTGAGAAAAATAGTTTTTTAATCTAATTCAAACTCTCATACTTGCTCCAGCAATTTTAAGAAAGAAAAATTAAAAATGTAGGTTATTATATGATATATGAACAAAAGATATATATTTTGAGTGTTTTTCACATATGTATTTATCAACCATTTATAAAACTGACACTTAAAAATGCATGAGATAATGTAAAATTATAAAAATCATATATCAATACGTAGATAGTCCCCATATCTTGCTCGGAGAATCCCAGGGATGGGAGAGCCTGGTGGGCTACCATCTATGGGGTTGCACAGAGTTGGACACGACTGAAGAGACTTAGCAGCAGTAGCAGTAGCCCCCAAATATGACACTTATAATCTATTATTCAGAAAACTTCAACAGTAATTTAGTTGACATTGGCTAAATGAGGAAAAAGTGTAAAGACAATATGTAACAAAATAACAACTTTCTCCGACAGGCTAAAATTATAGATATTTCCTGCTAAAGATAATACAATTAGTATTGATAGGGAAAATAATAATTAAATAATAATAAAGTGAACTGATTGCAAGGGCAGATCAGGAGGTCATAAAATTAGCTTCTAGACATAATTTTCAGTCAATAATATGGAATTATAAATGTAATGGTATTATTTTATTTTATACTCATGAAATCAATTTCAGTGTCCCTAAAGAAAAAACTGAAATAATTATTTTAAGTATCTTTAGATAATTTAAATAATAATAGCTAAGAGTAGGTAAAAGTAGCTGGCAAATTGAAGTTCAATTAAAAACATTATGGAAGAGACTTCCCTTGTCACACTCCCCAGACAAAGGCAAGGTTTGATCCTTGTTGGGGAAGTAAGATTCTGCATGCTGTACTGTGTAACCAAAAAAAAAAAAAAAAATACAGAAGACACAAAAGGGTATTTGGAAGATATACTCAAGAAAAAAGCCAGAATTATAAAAAATAAATTATGTTTTTATTTATTTATTTATGCATTTTTATTTTATTTTTTTAATAAATTATGTTTCATTCTTTCAGCTGATGAAACACAATATAACCACTACACAGAAAGGAAGTATGAGAGACATTTTAGTATTAGAATCAGTGGTGTCAGAGAATGTGTGGACTTTTCACATGAAAAGTCATTGAAAGAGAAAATGCAAATTTAATGTAATTTGATATGATAGTGTCTACTTTAAAGGAGGTAAAATTACTTTCTGTCTAGGCTGAGCTACCTATAGAGTGCTGTATTAATTTTAGATTCAGTAATTTAAAATTAACTCAAGAAACTGAAGAAATGAACAGATGGGTAAAACTTTGGAAGCAATGTTATCTGAGGAATGATGAGAGGGGTAGGAAAGGTAATACTTAGAATAGGGCTAGTTTTTTTTTTTTTTTTCCCCCCAAATTTTTGAATAATCTTTATGTTGGAAAGAAAATACTCATTCACTTTTTTATCTACAGGGTAGAATTAGGATAAGGAATAAAAACATATTGTAAGAATTCTTAAATGAGAGATAACCAACAATAAAGTGTATAACATTTTATAGAAATATGTTCAAATGGTGTCAATTCAGTCAATAGACTTTAAAGAAGACTGATTAATTTTGAAATTTTACTCTTCATATAATTTGAACATTTTCATACTAAGTGGTAAAGATCAAAAGGCATAGATAAAATCGCTTTGATTTATGTATATGTTTTATCTGCTACATATGTTTTCATTTATCTTGATCACTTTGTGGTCAGAGCTGTTGTTTATTATTATTGATTGCTTAAAATTCTAGACATAGACTTGAATTTCTTTAATGTGCATTTAATTGATTTGTGCTGGTTATATTGGAATTTTAAGTAAAAACTAGACAATGATGATTTAGAAAAAATAAGTTATCTACTAATATGTTTTACATTTACATAATATTTTCAGAGCAAATAAGATAACTTTCTGTAAAATTGAAAAATAAAGTGGTGCAGCAGGCTATTTCTATTCACAAGTAAAATGGATATACTCTTTAAGGTAAATTAGTCATGAGAAATTTTAAGTATAAAAATAAATTTGGACCTTAGAGATGAATAAGCTGGAAAATGATACTAAAGTGTCAAGGAGCTGACAACTGGGATTAGGAATTTTGAGTATGCACTGAGACAACAGATTTAATTGATGTGCAGAACACATCATAGATCAATAAATGAAATCCTCCATAAAATTGGATCTCCTCTAAGAGTTTTATAGTTTCTGGTCTTACATTTAGGTCTTTAATCCATTTTGAATTTATCTTTGTGTATGGTGTTAGAAAGTGTTCTAATTTCATTCTTTTACAGTAGCTGTCCAGTTTTCCCAGCACTGTTCATTGAAGATTTTTTTTTCCCATTGTATATTCTTGCCTCCTTTGTCAAAAATAAGGTACTCATAGGTGCTAGGATTATTTATGGGCTTTCTATCTTGTTTCATTGGTCTATATTTCTATTTTTGTGCCTGTACCATACTGCCTTGATGACTGTAGCTTTGTAGTATAATCTGAAGTCCGGAAGGTTGAATCCTCCAGCTCCATTCTGCTTTTTCAAGACTGCTTTGGCTATTCTGGGTCTTTTGTGTTTCCATATGAATTATGAAATTATTCTAGTTCTGTGAAAAATGCCATTGGCAGTTTGATAAGGAGGGGATATATGTATACCTATGGCTGATTCATGTTGAGGTTTGACAGAAAACAACAAAATTCTGTAAAGCAATTATCCTTCAATAAAAAAAATAAATTAAAAAAAGTTGGATCTCCAGCATAAAACTCACATCCTTCTAATCAGTACTAAATATCCCTGCTAGTGGACCTAGGCAAACATGAAGAAGGTATATGAGACACAAAGAAACCCAAGAAAACAAAACTAAATTCTTTTGTGTAGAGTCATAGTAAATCAGTTTAGGAAGTAGTGATAAAAATTTATCCAACTCACAAATACTCAGATGATTAGAAATTAATTAAAAGTGGCCTGGAGTTCTTCAAATCTGTGAGAGTAAAAAGAAAATCTATATCTACCCTACAGTAAAAAAAAAAAAAAAAAGAAAAAAGATTGTCCAATAACTGTTGATGACCCTATCAAGACAGACGAAAAGCAACCAAACAAATTCATATAAACCACATTTGCTATTAGGAAAAACAAACAAACAAATAAAACACATCTCAAGAAGGGAAAAGGAAAAAAAAAAAAAACATTGCGATAAAAAATATACAATGAACACAGAAAAACTTCACAGAAATAAAAAAGAACAAACTGAATATAGCATAATATATGTAGTTTTAAGTTGTTCAAAAGTTCTCCCACTGCCAGAATAAAATGAGATTATATTTTTAGAAGAATAGATCATTTTGATAAAAAAAAACAAATAAATTATCTAGAAATGAAAGTGAAATTTATAAGCATCCAGCCCCCTGCTTCAAAATATCTCTGTGTTAAAACAAACTAGGGTGGCTTTTGTTTATTTTTCAACTGAAAATTTTATGCATTCCTTCCTCTAGATTCTTTTCAGCAATAGACTTCCTGTAAATAACACTCATGTGCTAATGGTGCCACTTATAAAAATACCTTCTTAGAAATGGAGATTCTCAAAGGAACTGTTATCTGATTATGGGATCAACTTAAACTTAAAGATTGCTTAATTATAACTTTAGAAAGTTTATTCATACATTCTGTATGGATGAAAGTAAAAGTGAAAATCTGTCAGTCCTACCCAACTCTTTTTGACTCCATAGCCCACCAGGCTCGTATGTCTATGGAATTTCCCAGGCAAGAATACTGGGGTGTGTAGCCATTCCCTTCTCCAAGGAATCTTCCCCACTCAAGGATCAAATCTGGGTCTCCTGCGTTGCAGGGGGATTTTTCACCATATGAGCCACCAGGGAAGCTAGCTCCTTAAATATGCCACTATAATTTCACACTATTAGAATAACGATTTACATATGAAACTATTTAGTTACAGATTAGGAAATGTTCTCTCAATATGAAAGGAATCCATTATGAATTAATGATATTAACATTTGATATCACATTAGGGTTGCTGCTGTTGAAACACGTTCTGTCTTGTATTCACGCCTAATATTACTTTCAGAAAATGGTAAATTTTAACTAGTGAGATTTTTTTTTTCTCTCTCTCTCTCTTTTTTTTTTTTTCCCGACCTGATTATATGTTAAGAGCAAGGAGGTCAAATCAGTCAATCCTAAAGGAAATCAACCCGAATATTCATTGAAAGGACTGATAGTGATGCTGAACCTCCAATCCTTTGACCACCTGTTGCCAAGAGTTGACTCATTGGAAAATATCTGATGCTGGGAAAGACTGAGGGTAAGAGGAGAAGAAGGTGGCAGAAGATGAGATGATTAGATGATTAGCATCATTTACTCCATGGACATGAATTTGAGCAAACTCCAGAAGATAGTGGACAGAGGAGTCTGGCATGCTGCAGTTCGTGGTGTCACAAAGAGTTGTACATGACTTAGCAACTGAAAAACATCAGCAAATACATTGACAGCCAAAGAAACAATCTAAAAGTTACAGTTAAATTATTCACTGGCCAACTCATATCAGGAATACCTGTTCTTGGAATCAAGATTTTGTCTTTGTCTCCTTTATGTCACAGCATGTAAAATAACAATCAAGATGGAATGAAGTTGGGCAGAATAAAATTCATAATGACAAGGAATATAAATATTAATATCAGCTCAGTTCACTTCAGCCATTCAGTTGTGTCCAACACTTTGCCACCCCGTGAACTGCAGCACACCAGGATTCCCTGTCCATTCCCAACTCCTAGAGTTTACTCAAACTCGTGTCCATCGAGTCAGTGATGCCATTCAAACATGTCATCCCCCGTCGTCCCCTTCTCCCACCTTCAATCTTTCCAGCATCAGGGTTTTTTCAAATGAGTCAGCTCTTCGCATGAGGTGGCCAAGTATTGGAGTTTCAGCTTCAGCATCAGTCCTTCCAGTGAATATTCAGGACTGATTTCCTTTAGGATGGACAGATTGGTTCTCCTTGCTGTCCAAAGGACTCTCAAGAGTCTTCTCCAACACCACAGTTCAAAAGCATCAATTCTTCGGTACTCAGCTTTCTTTATAGTCTAACTCTCACATCCATACATGACTAATGGAAAAACCATAACTTTGACTAGATGGACCTTTGTTGGCAAATGTCTCTGCTTTTTAATAGACTGTCTAGGTCGGTCATAACTTTTCTTCCTAGGAGCAAGTGTCTTTTAATTTCACAGCTGCAGTCACCATCTGCAGTGATTTTGGAGCCCAAGAAAGTAAAATCTCTCACTATTTCCACTGTTTATCCATCTATTTGCCATGAAGTGATGGGACCAGATGACATGATATGAGTTTCCTGAATGTTGAGTTTTAAGCCAACTTTTCCCTCTCCTCTTTCACTTTCATCAAGAGGATCTTGAGTTCCTCTTTGCTTTCTGTAATAAGGGTGGTGTCATCTGCATATCTGAGGTTATTGATATTTCTCCCAGCAATCTTGATTTCAGTTTGTGCTTCATCAAGCCTAGCGTTTCTCAATGAGCGGGGTGACAATATACAGCCTTGATGTACTCCTTTCCCATATCAGTTGTAATAAATCACTGCAAAACCTAGTGTTCTCCCTCCATCAAGCAATTATTGTTTATCATATTTCTGTGTGTTGGCCATGCATTCTTCCAGCCTGAGTTGGCCAAACTGCAGCTAATTGACCTCATAGTGTTTGACTTATCTGACTCATATTTATGGGCTCTCAACTGAAAAAGCTAGAGTAACAAGAATGTATGGAATCATTCTCTACTTGGTCTCTCATTGTCCAGCCGATCTCTCATCACTGGTTCACATGGTAGGAGAAGATATTCCATAAGCAAGAAAGAATATGTCCCAAAGTATAATTACTTTACATTCCTCTGCTTTCCTTACCTTTTTAAGAAAAGTCATGTAGCCAAGCCCAGAGTCAAACTGAAAAAGCATTATCCAAAGGTCTGTATTGAATGGTTTGCCTTGGAGATGAACAGAGATCATTCTGTCATTTTTGAGACTGCATCCAAGTACTGCATTTTGGACTGTTTTGTTGACCATGATGGTTACTCCATTTCTTCTGAGGGATTCCTGCCCCCAGTAGTAGATGTAATGGTCATCTGAAAGTTAAAAAGTCACCCATTCCAGTCCATTTTAGCTTGCTGATTCCTAGAATGTTGACGTTCACCCTTGCCATCTCTTGTTTGACCACTTCCAATTTGCCTTGATTCATGGACCTGACATTCCAGGTTCCCATGCAATATTGCTCTTTACAGCATCGAATCTTGCTTCTATCAGCAGTCACATCCACAACTGGGTATTGTTTTTGCTTTAGCTCCATTCCTTCATTCTTTCTGGATTTATTTCTCCACTAATCTCCAGTAGCATATTGTGCACCTAATGACCTGGGGAGTTCCTCTTTCGGTATCCTATCATTTTGCCTTTCCATACTGTTCATGGGGTTCTCAAGGCAAGAATACTGAAGTGGCTTGCCATTCCCTTCTCCAGTGGACCACATTCTGTCAGACCTCTCCACCATGACCCACCCGTCTTGGGTTGCCCCGCAGGCATGGCTTGGTTTCATTGAGTTAGACAAGGCTGTGGTCCTAGTGTGATTAGATTGACTAGTTTTCTGTGAGTATGATTTCAGCATGTCTGCCCTCTGATGCCCTCTTGCAACACCTACCATCTTACTTGGGTTTCTCTTACCTTGGGCGTGGGGTATCTCTTCACCGCTGCTCCAGCAAAGCACAGCCGCTGCTCCTTACCTTGGATGAGGCATATCTCCTTATTGCCGTGATTCCTGACCTTTAACGTGGGAGAGCTCCTCTAGGCCCTCCTGTGCCTGCTCAGCCACCACTCCTCGCATTGCTCCTCCGGCCTCTTGAGAAACCTGTATACAGGTCAGGAAGCAATAGTTAGAACTGGACATGGAACAACAGACTGGTTCCAAATAGGAAAAGGAGTCCATCAGGGCTGTATATTGTCACCCTGCTTATTTAACTTCTATGCAGAGTACATCATGAGAAACGCTGGACTTGAAGAAACACAAGCTGGAATCAAGATTGCTGGGAGAAATCTCAGTAATCTCAGATATGCAGATGACACCACCCTTAATGGCAGAAAGTGAAGAGGACCTAAAAAGCCTCTTGAAAAAGTGAAAGAGGAGAGAGAAAAAGTTGGCTTACAGCTCAACATTCAGAAAACGAAGATCATGGCATTTGGTCCCATCCCTTCATGGGAAATAGATGGGGAAACAGTGGAAACAGTGTCAGACTTTATTTTGGGGGGCTCCAAAATCACTGCAGATGGTGACTGCAACCATGAAATTAAAAGACGCTTACTCCTTGTGAGAAAAGTTATGATCAACCTAGATAGTATATTCAAAAGCAGAGACATTACTTTGCTGACTAGGTCCGTCTAGTCAAGGCTATGGTTTTTCCTGTGGTCATGTATGGATGTGAGAGTTGGACTGTGAAGAAGGCTGAAGGCTGAAGAATTGATGCTTTTGAACTGTGGTGTTGGAGAAGACTCTTGAGAGTCCCTTGGACTGCAAGGAGATCCAACCAGTCCATTGTGAAGGAGATCAGCCCTGGGATTTCTTTGAAAGGAATAATGCTAAAGCCTAAGCTCCAGTACTTTGGCCACCTCATGTGAAGAGTTGACTCATTGGAAAAGACTCTGATCCTGGGAGGGATTTGGGGCAGAAGGAGAAGGGGACGACCGAGGATGCGATGGCTGGATGGCATCACGGACTCAATGGATGTGAGTCTGAGTGAACCCCAGGAGATGGTGATGGACAGGGAGGCCTGGTGTGCTGCGATTCATGGGGTCGCAAAAAGTCGGACACGCCTGAGTGACTGAGCTGAATTGAACTGAACTTAAAGGTCTGTATAGATGGAGGTGGTATATGGAATATATTTTCACATTTATACAGAATAGACTTTTAGAAGAAAAATTAATATGCATGTGTTATAATTTTTATATGACCAGTAAAATCACCATATGAAAATTATTTGTTCCAATTAAATGCTAGCTAAGAAATCTCTAATTTCATTTAGCTTTCCTATAGAGATTTTCTACTAGATAATTCACTGGAAAGGAATCTCAGAATTTGCATTTATAGTTCATAGGTATGAATATTTAATATTGACATATACTCTATGGGCGTCCCTTGTGGCTCAGGTGGTAAAGAATCTGCCTGCAATGTGGGAGGCCTGGGTTTGATCCCTGGGTTGGGAAGATCCACTGGCGAAGGGAAAGGCTATCCACTCCAGTATTCTGGCATGGAGAATTCCATGAACTGTATGGTCCTTGCAGTCACAAAGAGTTGGACACAACCAAGCAAATTTCACTATAATATATAATCTCCATTATATATATATATATATATTATATACATATGTATGGCATACATTTCCTTCAACATAAATTTCTTAACATTCTTGAAGGCTTAGAGCTTCTGAAAGAAAATCCATATCCGTGCTTTCTTTATTATATTATACTCTCTTCCATTTAGAAAGCCATGATATAGGACATCCTAAAGCTCAATCATATATAATAAACAAATGATGTTTAATTTTTAGAATATTTCACATAGCTACCATGAATTATCTATGTTTAATCATATCCCTTATCAAAAATGAAATCCACTATACTATAAGTTTTCTATCTTTGTTAAAATATCCCATTAAAAAAAAAATCCCATGGACAGAGGTGCCTGGCAGGTGCCTTACAGTCCATACATTGGTAAGGAGTCTGACATGACTGAAGTGAGAGCACAGCACAAGAGCCTCTAGACATATTTACAAAAGAACCATGAAAGAAGGAAGAATGTGATCAATGTCCCTGCTTGATTTGAGAAAGAATTAGTTAAAACATCTTGCAATATTTTATTATGTGTCTGCTCAGGCAGGTATAACAGAATACTGTAAACTGCATGACTTGAACAGCAGACATTTATGTCTCATAATTCTGAAGGCTGGGGAGTCCAACATCAAGGTGCTGACTTATTCAATAATGAGAGTTCATTCCTGGCTGGCAGAGGGTCATCTTGCTATCTCATCACATGGTAGAAGGAAATAGATAATCTCTATCATGTTGGCTTAAAACTCAACATTCAAAACACTAAGATCATGGCATCTGGTCCCATCACTTCATGGCAAATAGATGCGGAAGCAATGGAAACAGTGACAGACTTTATTTTGGGGGGCTCCAAAATCACTTCAGATGGTGATTGAAGCCATGAAATTAAAAGATGCTTGCTGATTGGAAGAAAAGTCATGACCAATCTAGACAGCACATTAAAACACAGAGACATTACTCTTCCAACAAAGGTCCATCTAGTCAAAGCTATGGTTTTTCCAGTAGTCATGTGTGGATGTGAGAATTGGGCTATAAAGAAAGCTGAGCACTAAAGAATTAATGCTTTTGATCTGTGGTGTTGTAGAAGATTTTTGAGAGTACCTTGGGCAGCAAGGAGATCCAACCAGTCCATCGTAAAGGAGATCAGCCCTGGGTGTTCATTGGTAGGACTGATGTTGAAGCTGAAACTCCAATACTTTGGCCACCTGATATGAAGAGCTGACTCATTTGAAGAGGCCCTGATGCTGGGAAATATTGAGGACAGGAGAAGAAGGGGATGATAGAGGATGAGATGGTTGGTGGCATCACCAATTCAGTAGACATGGATTTGGGTAGACTCTGGCAGTTGGTCATGGACAGGGAGGCCTGGCATACTGTGGTTCATGGGGTCGCAAAGAGTCAGACACAACTGAGTGACCGAACTGAACCTATAGAAAGGAACAAATAGATGCAAATATCAGAGCTGTTGATTCTCCATACATCCTCTGATGAAATAACAATATTCCTATTTTCAAGAAAAGAATTATTTTCATGATACAACTAACATATACATTGAATATTACCTTGTGCTAGCAAAATCATACAACTTTATTTTATCATGAAAATAGCCATACATTTACATAATTTTCCATCTTGTCCTACATATGATAAAAGAAAGATTTAGATTTAGATTGGGATTTAGAAAGAGAACTGAAAACATAAGAAAAGTATGGCAAATGATTTCATAACCTGCCTTCATGCACTTACAGAAGGATAATTGGTAGACATTATAAAATGTCAGCTTTATCTATAGTAAATATAATTTACACAGCAGAAAAGAGTGATTAGAGTCAGATCACTGAGAGGCTAATGAAAAGAGCCATCGGCACAGACGTGGATTGTTCATTCTGCAACAGATCAGAGAAATGACAAGTGCTGAAGGTGTTTTTACATGCACTGAAACTCATCGCAGACATGCTCAATAATGCCCTGGGATGCAGAGCAATCTAATCATTTCTATTAAATAATTCAAATTCTGTGACATGTGTTTGACTCACACTTTGAAAGGTATTGAATTGAGTCATTCATTGGTGGGAAGTTAAAGTATATTTCATAAATTGGGCTTGTAAGGAACATTAACAAAAGAAGCCTTAGCAAAACAGAATAGAATAGAGGGATGGGGCTTGGCAGAAACAATAAACTAGAGATCGAATTGCAAAACTAAATTGCAAAGACAACATAAATAGATCTTATATGCTGTTGAAAATAACAGTCGACATATTTGTTTTGTAAATGATGGCCTCTAATAACTATTAAAGGAGTTATTTGAAAAGTTTCATGTTTTATTTCATACTCCAGTTAATGAGATTGTAGAACTTAAAACACTGCCTAAGGAGGAGAGGATGAAAAAAGAAAATAATGCTGTAGCATCTTGTGGTAAATGAGTGCTATTGCCTAATCAAATAAAACTGAATTGCAAGGGAAATCAGAAGGAAGCAGAAATATCTGAGAAAACACCCAGAAAAAAATGTAAAGGAAACCTAGAATACATGAAAGAGGAAAGGGCAATAGTAACAACTCTTTCTTTATATATATATATAAATCATGTATATTTTTGGATAATAAATCAATTGGAGTAATAAAATCCTGTGAATTGCTCATATTATTTAAAATTTCGTTAAAGTATGTGATCAATATTTGGGGTCATTTTAAACAAGAATATTTTAGGGGGGCGGTCCTAAGATGGCGGAGGAATAGGATGGGAAGACCACTTTCTCCCTCACAAATTCCTCAAAAGAACATTTCAACGCTGAGCAAACTCCACAAAACAACTTCTGAATGCTGGCAGAGGACATCAGGCAACCAGAAAAGCAGACTATTGTCTTCGAAAACAGGTAGGAAAAAATATAAAAGACGAAAAGAGAGACAAAGGAGGTGGGGAGGGAGCTCCGTCCTGGGAAGGGAAGCCTGTCCCGGGAAGGGAATTTTAAGAAGAGAGGTTTCCAAACACCAGGAAACACTCTCCCTGCTGACTCTGTGGTGAGCCTTGGAAACACAGAGGGCAACATAACAGGAAGGAAAAATAAATAAATAATTAAAACCAGCAAATTACAAGCCCAACAGTAACTCCCCCAGCGGAAAAGCAGCACAGACGCCTGCATCCGCCACTAGTAAGTGGGGGCAGGGCAGGGACGCGTGGGAGGCGCGGGCTGCAGAGCTTTGTAAGAATAGGGCAGGAACACCCCACGCGTAACAAGAACAATCTAACTTGGGCTAGCAAACCAGACTGTGGGATAGCTACCACGCAAAAAGCTCGAACATAAGACACCGCCAGGAACACACACAGAACAAAGGACGGAACGGAAAAAGCCAGCTGCTGACCATCCCCCGCCTGGGACAGGCAGCCAGAGCCGTAAGGGCTGGAAAGGGGCAATTGCAGCCGCGGAGAGACTATACCTACCAAACTGCAAGCAAGCTTCTTTGCTAAGACTTCTGGGGGTGCTGGACAGTCACCATCTGCCTCACAAGGGGCGCCAGCGGTACACCCAGAAAACTGAGCAGCAGGGGCAGAAAAGGGGACTAGTCACAGCGATGGTGCTCGCCAAACTCCTGAGCTACTCGGACCTGGGAACGGCACAAAACGCAGCCCCAACTGAATCTGAGCCTCTGAGGGCTACCTGAGTGCCGAACCTGAGCGGCTTAGACCGGGTAAGTGCACGCAGCCTAAGGCCGGCCTCAGATGGTTCCCGGCTGAGCATCGTAGAACCGGAGCGGTTTGTGCGCTGCGAGAAGAGACAGGTCCAGCGAGGCTGAGATACTGTGTGCACACGACAGTGCTATTTGTTTGCAGCATCCCCCCTCCCCACAGCGCGACTGAACTAGTGAGCCTAAAAAAACAGCAAACAGAAGAAGTCAAACAGAGGGAACCGCCTTGGAAGTGACCCCACACTGCCCACAACATCAGAGAAGGGCTAGATATATCTTTACTATTTTTACAATCATTCCTTTTTTTTTCCCCCTCTTTTTTTTTCTTGCTTTTTTTTTCTAACTTTTTTTTCAAATTGTTAAGTCTTCTATTTCTCCTCTAATTTTTATTTCCATAACCTACTATTACTTTTCAAAAAAAAAAAAAAGACCATTTTTTTTAAGGCAAACACCATATATAGTCTATGTAGTGCGGTTGGAATTTTTTAAATAATTCTTGTGGCTTTTTTTTCTTTTTTCTTTTTTCCTTCTGCTTCTTTTCTTTAATATTGTATTTTTGAAAATCCAACCTCTTTGTTTTTTGGTTTTTGTTGCCAATTTTGTAATTTTAAAAACTCAAACTTCACTACCCAATTTTACCTGAGAGCGAGATTACTGGCTTGACCACTCTCTCCTCCTTTGGACTCTCCTTTTTCTCCACCAGGTGGCCTCTGTCTCTTTCCTCCCCCATCTCTTCTCTATCCATCTCTGTGAATCTCTGTGTGTTCCAGACGGTGGAGAACACCTAAGGAACTGGTTTCTGGCAGAATTTGCCTCTCTCCTTTTCATTCCTCTCTCTTATCCTCCTGGCCACCTCTGTCTACTTCCTCCCTCTCATCTTTCCAGTATAACTCTGTAAATACCTCTGAGCGGTCCAGACTATGGAGCACACATAGGAGGTGACTAATGGCTAGCTTGTTCTCTCCTCTTTTGATCTCACTGCATCCCATTCCAGTCGCCTCTAACTACCCCCTCCCTCTTCTCTTCTCCATGTAACTCAGTGAACCTCTCTGGGTGTCCCTCAATGTGGATAAACTTTTCATCTTTAGCCTAGATGTTTTATCATCATGCTGTATAGATGGAGAAATCTAGAGGCTACTGTAAAAATAAAAATGAAAACCAGAAGCAGGAGGCTTAAGTCCAAAGCCTGAGAACATCAGAGAACTCCTGAATTCAGGGAACATTAAGCAATAGGAGCTCATCAAACGCCTCCATACCTACAGTGAAACCAAGCTCCACCCAAGGGCCAACAAGTTCCAGAGCAAGACATACCATGCAAATTCTCCAGCAACACAGGAACACACCCCTGGGCTTCAATATACAGGCAGCTCAAAGCTACTCCAAAACCTTTGATGTCTCATAACCCATTACTGGTCACTCCACTGCACGTGAGAGAGAAGAAACCAAGCTCCACCCACCAGAACTCCAACACAAGCCTCCCTAACCAGGAAACCTTGACAAGCCACTGATACAACCCCACCCACAGTGAGGAAGCTCCATAATAAAGAGAACTCCACAAATTACCAGAATATTAAAAGGCCACCCCAAACGCAGCAATATAACCAAGATGAAGAGACAGAGGAATACTCAGCAGGTTAAGGAACAGGAGAAATGCCCACCAAACCAAACAAAAGAGGAAGAGATAGGGAATCTACCTGAGAAAGAATTCTGAATATTGATAGTGAAAATGATCCAAAATCTTGAAATCAAAATGGAATCACAGATAAATAGCCTAGAGACAAGGATTGAGAAGATGCAAGAAAGGTTTAACAAGGACCTAGAAGAAATAAAAAAGAGTCAAAATATAATGAATAACGCAATAAATGAGATCAGAAACACTCTGGAGGCAACAAATAGCAGAATAAGGGAGGCAGAAGATAGGATTAGTGAAATAGAAGATAGAATGGTAGAAATAAATGAATCAGAGAGGAAACAAGAAAAACGAATTAAAAGAAATGAGGACAATCTCAGAGACCTCCAGGACAACAACTAAGGCCGTGAAAAAAGACAAAGAAGGCCACTACATAATGATCAAAGGATCAATCCAAGAAGAAGATATAACAATTATAAATATATATGCACCCAATATAGGATCACCACAATATGTAAGACAAATGCTAACAAGTATGAAAGGGGAAATCAACAATAACACAATAATAGTGGGAGACTTTAATACCCCACTCACACCTATGGACAGATCAACTAAACAGAAAATTAACAAAGAAACGCAAACTTTAAATGATACATTAGACCAGTTAGACCTAATTGATATCTATAGGACATTTCACCCCAAAACAATGAATTTCACCTTTTTCTCAAGTGCTCATGGAACCTTCTCCAGGATAGATCACATCCTGGGCCATAAATCTAACCTTGATAATTAAAAAAAATCGAAATCATTCCAACCATCTTTTCTGACCACAATGCGTTAAGATTAGATCTCAATTACAGAAGAAAAACTATTAAAAATTCCAACATATGGAGGTTGAACAACACACTTCTGAATAACCAACAAATCACAGAAGAAATCAAAAAAGCAATCAAAATATGCATAGAAACTAATGAAAATGAAAACACAACAACCCAAAACCTGTGAGACACTATAAAAGTAGTCCTAAGAGGAAAGTTCATAGCACTACAGGTATACCTCAAGAAACAAGAAAAAAGTCAAACAAACTAACTCTACACCTAAAGCAACTAGAAAAGGAATAATTGGAGAACCCCAGAGTTAGTAGAAGGAAAGAAATCTTAAAAAATTAGGGCAGAAATAAATGCAAAAGAAACAAAAGAGACCATAACAAAAATCAACAAAGCCAAAAGCTGGTTCTTTGAAAGGATAAATAAAATTGACAAACCATTAGCCAGACTCATCAAGAAGTAAAGAGAGAAAAATCAATTCAATAAAATTAGAAATGAAGATGGAGAGATCACAACAGACAACACAGAAATACAAAGGATCATAAGAGACTACTATCAGCAATTATATGCCAATAAAATGGACAACTTGGAAGAAATGGACAAATTCTTTGAAAAGTACAATATCCCAAAACTGAACCAGGAAAAAATAGAAAATCTTAACAGACCCATCACAAGCACAGAAATTGAAACTGTAATCAGAAATCTTCCAGCAAACAAAAGCCCAGGTCCAGACGGCTTCACAGCTGAATTCTACCAAAAGTTTTGAGAAGAGCTAACACCTATCCTACTCAAACTCTTCCAGAAAATTGCAGAGGAAGGTAAACTTCCAAACTCATTCTATGAGACCACCATCACCCTAATACCAAAACCTGACAAAGATACCACAAAAAAGGAAAACTACAGGCCAATATCACTGATGAACATAGATGCAAAAATTCTCAATAAAATTCTAGCAATCAGAATCCAACAACACATTAAAAAGATCATACACCATGACCAAGTGGGCTTTATCCCAGGGATGCAAGGATTCTTCAATATCCACAAATCAATCAATGTAATTCACCACATTAACAAATTGAAAAATAAAAGCCATATGATTATCTCAATAGATGCAGAGAAGGCCTTTGACAAAATTCAACATCCATTTATGATAAAAAAAAAAAACTCTCCAGAAAGCAAGAATAGAAGGAACATACCTCAACATAATAAAAGCTATATATGACAAACCCATAGCAAACATTATCCTCAGTGGTGAAAAATTGAAAGCATTTCCCCTAAAGTCAGGAACAAGACAAGGGTGCCCACTTTCACTGCTACTATTCACCATTGTTCTGGAAGTTTTGGCCATAGCAATCAGAGCAGAAAAAGAAATAAAAGGAATCCAAAATGGAAAAGAAGAAGTAAAACTCTCATTGTTTGCAGATGACATGATCCTCTACATAGAAAACCCTAAAGACTCCACCAGAAAATTACTAGAGCTCATCAATGAATATAGTAAAGTCGTAGGATATAAAATCAACACACAGAAATCCCTTGCATTCCTATACATGAATAATGAGAAAGTAGAAAAAGAAATTAAGGAAACAATTCCATTCACCAATGCAACGAAAAGAATAAAATACTTAGGAATATATCTACCTAAAGAAACTAAAGACCTATATATGTAAAACTATAAAACACTGATGAAAGAAATCAAAGAGGACACTAATAGATGGAGAAATATACCATGTTCATGGATCGGAAGAATCAATATAGTGAAAATGAGAATACTACCCAAAGCAATTTACAAATTCAATGTAATCCCTATCAAGCAACCAGTGATATTTTTCACAGAACTAGAACAAATAATTTCAAGATTTGTATGGAAATACAAAACACCTCGAATAGCCAAAGCAATCTTGAGAAAGAAGAATGGAACTGGAGGAATCAACTTGCCTGACTTCAGGCTCTACTACAAAGCCACAGGCATCAAGACAGTATGGTACTGGCACAAAGACAGACATATAGATCAATGGAACAAAATAGAAAGCCCAGAGATAAATCCACACACCTATGGACACCTTATCTTCAACAAAGGAGGCAAGAATATACAATGGAGTAAAGACAATCTCTTTAACAAGTGGTGCTGGGGAAACTGGTCAACCACTTGTAAAAGAATGAAACTAGATCACTTTCTAACACCACACACGAAAATAAACTCAAAATGGATTAAAGATCTAAATGTAAGACCAGAAACTATAAAACTCCTAGAGGAGAACATAGGCAAAACACTCTCTGACATAAATCTCAGCAGGATCCTCTATGATCCACCTCCCAGAATTCTGGAAATAAAAGCAAAAATAAACAAATGGGATCTAATTAAAATTAAAAGCTTCTGCACAACAAAGGAAAAATAAGCAAGGTGAAAAGACAAGCTTCGGAATGGGAGAAAATAATAGCAAATGAAGCAACTGACATACAACTAATCTCAAAAATATACAAGCAACTTATGCAGCTCAATTCCAGAAAAATAAACGACCCAATCAAAAAATGGGCCAAAGAACTAAATAGACATTTCTCCAAAGAAGACATACGGATGGCTAACAAACACATGAAACGATGCTCAACATCACTCATTATTAGAGAAATGCAAATCAAAACCACAATGAGGTACCACTTCACACCAGTCAGAATGGCTGCGATCCAAAAATCTGCAAGCAATAAATGCTGGAGAAGGTGTGGAGAAAAGGGAACCCTCCTACACTGTTGGTGGGAATGCAAACTAGTACAGCCACTATGGAGAACAGTGTGGAGATTCCTTAAAAAATTGCAAATAGAACTACCTTATGACCCAGCAATCCCATTTCTGGGCATACACACCGAGGAAACCAGAATTGAAAGAGACACATGTACCCCAATGTTCATCGCAGCACTGTTTATAATAGCCAGGACATGGAAACAACCTAGATGTCCATCAGCAGATGAATGGATAAGAAAGCTGGGGTACATATACACAATGGAGTATTACTCAGCTGTAAAAAAGAATTCATTTGAATCAGTTCTGATGAGATGGATGAAACTGGAGCCTAATATACAGAGTGAAGTAAGCCAGAAAGAAAAACACCAATACAGTATACTAACACATATATATGGAATTTAGGAACATGACAATGACGACCCTGTATGCAAGACAGGGAAAGAGACACAGATGTGTATAACGGACCTTTGGACTCAGAGGGAGAGGGAGAGGGTGGGATGATTTGGGAGAATGACATTCTAACATGTATACTATCATGTAAGAATTGAATCACCAGTCTATGTCTGACGCAGGATGCAGCACGCTTGGGGCTGGTGCATGGGGATGACCCAGAGAGATGTTATGGGGAGGGAGGTGGGAGGGGGGTTCATGTTTGGGAATGCATGTAAGAATTAAAGATATTAAAATTTAAAAAATAAAAAACCGAAAAAAAATAATAAAATGATTTAGATAATTATATTAAAAAAAGAATCAAGCAAGCAGGAGCAGCAATAGCAGCAAAGTAATTAGAAAGCAAGGGTGAAATTAAAGCAAAGAAAAATAAAAAAAAACTTTCAGTTTGTCTTGCCATAAGCCCAAATGAATGAAGGAATTTATCTAGAAAGAGAAAAAATTTGAGAGATAATGTATCATTCATTCTGAACATACTATTCATTTATAAAAAAATACAATGACAATGGGGAAAACAAAAACTGAACTAAAATTTGCATAAGAGAAAAAAGAAAATAACTTCCCACTGTAGAGTGCCATACAAAAATGCCACCCTTTTAAACATGTACAATGTGTTTAGTACCTACATGTATGCTAAAGTCACCTCAGCCATGTCTGACTTTGCGATCCTGTGGACTGTATAAAAAAGATGCCCTTTTCATTATAGGGGACTGAAATGCAAAAGTAGGAAGTCAACAAACACCTGGAGTAACAGGCAAATTTGGCCTTGGAGTACAGAAAGGAGCACGACAAAAGCTAATAGAGTTTTGCCAAGAGAATGCACTGGGCATAGAAAACACCCTCTTCCAACAACACAAGAAAAGACTCTATCATGGACATCACCAGATGGTCAACAACGAAATCAGATTGATTATAGTCTTTACAGCCAAAGATGGAGAAGTTTCATACAGTCAGCAAAAACAAGACTGGGAGCTGACTGTGGCTCAGATCATGAACTCCTTATTGCCAAATTCACAGTTAAATTGAAGAAAATAGAGAAAACCACTAGACCATTCAGGTATGACCTAAATAAAATCCCTCTCAATTATACAGTGGGAGTGGCAAATAGATTCAAGGGACTAGATTTGGAGTGCCTGATGAACTATGGGCTGAAGTTTGTGACATTGTACAGGAGACAGGGATCAGGCCATCCTCAAGGAAAAGAAGTGCAAAAAAGCAAAATGGCTGTATGAGGAGGCCTTACAAATAGATGGGAAAGAAGAGAAGTGAAAAGCAAAGGCATAAAGGAAAGATGTACTCATTTGAATGTGAAGTTCCAAAGAATAGCAAGGAGAGATAAGAAAGTCTTCCTCAGTGATCAGTGCAAAGAAATAGAGGAAACAATAGAATAGGAAAGACTAGAGATCTCTTCAAGAAAATTAGAGATACCAAGGGAACATTTCATGCAAAGATGGGCTCGATAAAGGACAGAAATAGTATAGAACTAACAGAAGCAGAAGATATTAAGAGGTGGCAAGAACAAACAGAAAAACTATACAAAAAAGATCTTCATGACCCAGATAATCATGATTGTGTGATCAATCACCTAGCCAGATATCCTGGAATGAGAAGTCAAGTGAGCCTTAGGAAAAATCACTAGGAACAAAGCTAGTGGAGGTGATGGAATTCCAGTTGAGCTATTTCAAATGCTAAAAGATGATGTTGTGAAAGTGCTGCACTCAATATGCCAGCAAATTTGGAACATGCAGCAGTGGCCACAGGACTGGAAAAGGTCAGTTTTCATTCCAATTCCAAAGAAATGCAATGCCAAAGAATGCTCAAACTACCACACAATTGCACTCATCTCACACGCTAGCAAAGTATTGCTCAAAATTCTCAAAGCCAGGCTTCAACAGTACATGAACCATGAACTCCCAGATGTTCAATCTGGACGTAGAAAAGGCAGAAGAACCAGAAAACAAATTGCCAATATCCGTTGTATTATCAAAAAAGCGAGAGAGTTCCAGAAAAGCATCTATTCCTGCTTTATTGACTATGCCAAAGCCTTTGTCTGTGTGTATCACAACAAACTGTGGAAAATTCTTCAATAGATGGGAATATCAAACCACCCAACCTGCCTCTTGAGAAATCTGTATATAGATCAGGAAGCAATGGTTAGAACTGGACCTGGAGCAACAGACTGGTTCCAAATAGGAAAAGGAGTACATCAAGGCTATACACGGTCACCCTGTTTATATAACTTATAGGCAGAGTACATCATGAGAAATACTGGGCTGGATGAAACACAAGCTGGAATCAAGATTGCTGGGAGAAATATCAGTAACCTCAGATATGCAGATGATGCCATTATTATTGCAGAAAGTTAAGAAGAACTAATGAACGTCTTGATGAAAGCCAAAGAGGAGAGTGAAAAAGTTAGCTTGAAACTCAACATTCAGAAAACTAAGATCATGGCATATGGTCCAATTACTTCATGGCAAATAGATGGGGAAGCAGTGGAAACAATAGCAGACTTTATTTTGGTGGTGGTGGTGGGGAGGCTCCAAAATCACTGTGCTGGTGATTGCAGCCACGAAATTAAAAAATACTTACTCCTTGGAGGGAAAGTTATGACAAACCTAGACAGCATATTAAAAAAACAGAAACATGACTTTGCCAACAAAGGTCTGTCTAGTCAAGGCTATAATTTTTCCAGTAGTCATGTATGGATGTGAGAGTTGGACTATAAAGAAAGCTGAGCAGTGAAGAATTGATGCTTTTTGACTGTAGTGTTGGAGAAGACTCTTGAGAGTCCCTTGGACTGCAAGGAGATCTAACAAGTCCATTCTAAAGGAAATCAGTAGTGAATAGTCATTGGAAGGACTGATGCTGAAGCTGAAACTCCAATACTTTGACCACCTGATGCAAAGAGCTGACTCATTTGAAAAAACACTGATGCTTGGAAAGACAGAAGGTGGGAGGAGAAGGGGATGACAGAGGATGAGATGGTTGGATGGCATCGCCTACTCAGTGGACATTAGTTTGGATAAACTCTGGGAGTTGGTATGGACAGGGAGGCCTAGCATGTTGTTTGGGTGCATATATCTTTTCAAATTACAGTATACCTTGGATATATGCCTAGGAGTAGAATTGCCAATTCTGTTTTTACTGTTTTGAGGACCATGGTGTCGACTATTTTGAGGACCAAGTCCATGGGGTTGCAAAGAGTCAAACATGACTGAACAACTGATCTGAACTGAACTGTTGGACTGTAGCCTGCAAGGCTCCGCTGCCCATGGGATTCTCCAGGCAATAATACTGGAGTGAGTTGCCATATTGTTTTCCAGGGGATCTTCTTTACCCAGGGATGGAACAAGCATCTCTTATTTGTCCTTCGTTAGCAGGCAGATTCTTTACCACTAACACCAGCTAGGAAGCCCTTATTTAGCAAGGCTGATTTTCTTTTCACGTGCTTTTTTCTTTGCCATCTTCCCTCATAGCTCAGTTGGTAAAGAATCTGCCTGCAGTGCAGGAGACCAGGGTTCTATCCCTCAGTCGGGAAGAACTCCTGGAGAAGGAAATGGCACCCCACTCCAGTATCATTGCCTAAAAAATCCCATAGACAGAGGAACCTGGTGGGCTGCAGTCCATGGAGTCAATGGCACCTCACTCCAGTATCATTGCCTAGAAAATCCTATAGACAGAGGAGCCTGGTGGGCTGCAGTCCATGGAGTCACACAGAGTCAGGCCACTACCGAGCAACTAACACACTGTATATCTTTGGTGAATTGTGTTCAAATATTTGACTTCATATTATTGTTTATTTTTTCTTTTAGTTGATTACTTATCTACAAGTTCATAGATAGAGACAAAATATTTGCATGCCACATCTAACAAAGTGTTTATATCTGACATAAGATATTTAATGTATTAAAATAAGTTTAAAAAAAGCATGTGTGAAGTGGTAAATAAGACTAAGATAATTACATCAAAATCTAAGCTTGTAAAATGATTATTTTAAATGACATTTCTTAGTTTTTGTATATGAAACAATGCTAATTTTATTCAATTTTTCAATTTATAGCCATAAACTGTTACACTTTATTCTTTTTCCCATCTACATGGTTTGTAGTGATGTTCCCTCTTCAATTTATAATATTGTAATTTGTGTCATTTCTCTTTTTTCTTGATTAATCTGACTAGAGAGTGATTAAATTTATAAAAATCTTTTCCTCAAAGCAGTTTTTGCTTTCACTGAACTTGTGTATTATTTTGTTGTTTCTAATTTAATAGATGTCTATTCTTATGGCTTTATTTCTTCCTTTCTACTTGCTTCTACTTGCTTTTCATTTAATGTGCTCTTTTTTATACTTTCTTAGATGGAAATATGTATTACTTATTTGAAATCATATTTTTATATGAAAATATTTAATGCCACAAATTTCCTCTGAATTGCTAGTTTTGTTACATTCCACTAATTTTAATATCTGTGTTTTCATTTTACTCACATAAAAATTTTTATTTTATTTTAATCTTCCTCTTTGACATGTGGATTATTCACAGTTAGATTGCTTATTCACCAAATTTAGGAATTTCCCAATTATCTTTGTGCTATCAATTTAAATTAATTATAATTTATTAACTATTATCAATCAATTATTAATTCTCACATAAGCTGCAAAAATACTAGAAGAGAAAGCAAAACACTAATTGTGAGTTTTAGTGCAACTAGTTAGAAAAAGAAAAGCAATTTGGAGTAGTGTTTCTGTTGGTTGGTGTTTGAGAAACACAGAAAAGTACTTGTGTTATATACAAATAAATATTTGACTGTTTTGAAATTACATTAATTAAACTCTACTTCTTAGACTTAAATATTGCTATAATACTGGATCATGAAACTTTCTGAATCAACAATGTGAAACATTTTTGTAATTAAACTCCTATACTCTGAAAAGCAGGTTTTTCTCAATGCTTTCTTTATTGGCAATATGAGCCATACAATTCTTCATGGTCCGTGCTTGCCCTGTACAATGTAGGATACTTAACAGTACTGATTTTTTTTTTTTATTCCATGCTAGTAGCACCTGTGTCCACTTGTGACAAGCAAAAATGACTCATGAGATCCAAAAAATACCCTCGAATATAGACAAACATCTCCTAGGGGGCAGACTCATGCCTGTCGAGAGCCACTGCTGTAAAGGAACTTAGTCCTAAGCACACTGCCCAATAAAACTTCAGCATCTTCTTCTCTGTCATGGAGTCCATGTCCCCAGAAAGCTAACCTGCAATTGTTGGCAGTTCTGAAAAAGCTGATTTGATAAGGTGCTTCCTCTTGGTGGGGGATGAGATTTTTGTAGAATATTGAGAAGATGGTGGTATTTTGGTCAGTGTCTCATGAGCAATGTTGCTCTGGCTCTGAATTTTTTGGAAATATTAACGTCACCACAGTAACCAGTCAGAAACTTAAGAGTCACATTGGACTTTCATCTGTATCTTGTCATTGGCAAAGTCCTATCTGTACCGTCTTGTAAAATTTCAGTCATGAGTGTCTACTCTTCAACCCACTGGCTATTGCCTATGTTCTTGTCTTGAGCATCATTCTTTAAATTTGATTGTCTCATGTTAATTTCTAATCAATCCTCCATTAGCTAGTAGAGTGGTCATTTGAATATTAAAAATTTATCTGGACACTTCCAAACTTAGCATTCTTCTGTGGCTTTTCATTATATACAGAAAAAAGTATGGCACTCTGTAACAGGTACTTGGGGATTATTCTCTTCCTTACATTGCTGTCCTTCTCTCCTGCTCTATTTTTCCTACTATAAGCTATTATTATAGAGCATAGTTAACATTTGTAGAGTATGTGCTACTAATCAGGACAAGAGTTGTCCAAAGTGACTTTTATGGGCTACTTCATGTAATCTTCACAGAGTACAAGCCTACTAAACTACTGACAGCATAGTGAGTATATCAAGCTAATGTGTGCCTCAATTTCCTACTATTTCCTCCACATCACATGGTGACATCCCCTTTCTCCTTTCTGCTTTGTAATTATTGGCTAATCCTCCCAGACTCTGTTCCTTCATTACCTCCTCTATTAATACTTTCTGCTTGCCACTTCAAATGTTAGTGTTGACTTACTCCCCACCATTCATTTTAGACATTTCTATCATAAAAGCTCTAAAGCTTTATTAAAGTCTTGTTTCAATCATTCACCTTCCTACTGATCTTTTAGCAATATAATGATGAAATAAATCATATCAAACATTTTCTTTTTTGCAAGGTAGATGATTTAATGAATTTTTAAAAAATCAATAATACCACTGTCTTATCCTGCCAACAAGAACAATGATTAAATTAGTTTCTCAAATGTATATAGTTACTGCCAAAACTTGGTTTAGAGCTGCATCACAGTACAGCTGCAAAAGGGTAGATTTTAAAACCAAGCACATCAGGGTTTGAATCCTGGTTTTTGTCTCCTATTAATACAGAAATTCATCCATGGTTCCTTTTTATAATAACACTTACCTCTGAATGTGATGATACGACACTCTATTTTTTTCAACAAATCTGAAAGGCAGACTGATTACTTCCAGTTACACATTGGGCATATGAAAGCCACAAAGGACAACCAGACATGTTTTACTTTACAGCTGAGCTTTAACTCTACCTTCTGATATGTCAAGTTGAGTGAAACCAGAACTGGTAGTCAGAAATCCAGACTATTAACAGTTACTTCGTGTTCTATAAAACAATGATTCTACCCCTCAGATTTGTTGAAAAATATAAATGTCAGTCTCAGGATGCATGGTGCTGCTGCTGCTGCTTCTGGTAAGACACTTCAGTCGTGTCCGACTCTGTGTGACCCCACAGACGGCAGCCCACCAGGCTCCCCCATCCCTGGGATTCTTCAGGCAAGAGCACTGGAGTGGGTTGCCATTGTATGGTGCTAGGTAGGGTCTAACTGGCTTTCACTATAAACCAGGTTCTCTTAAGGTGTCAGGTTTTGGGAATGTTCCTTTTTGCAGTAGCCCAGAGTTGGAGCTAATGAAGGAAGCCTTGTGTGGGCCACAAGTTGATAGTCAAACCTCTGTTAATGGCATATGAAAGAGTGTCATCTACATCCAATAAAACAAGCCACCATGGCTGCTGGAACTGAATTACCACATTACCTGCTGCCTTCCATCCTCTTCCACAATTTCTCCCATTCAACTAAAATTCCCCTGCACTTGCACCTTTATATTCTGCTTTGTATTATCAAATTCCACTCTAGGGTCTGCTACCATTTGTATAGCACTGTTCTCCATGACGGAAAATTAATTGATAAGGTGATACTTCATTGCATTTGGAAAATGAACTGGCTTTGTAGAGAAGAAATGAAACGACTGAAAATTCTCTTAATTATAAAAGTCAGCTACAAAGGCAAAAACCAATAAACCAACCTAATAAAGTTGTTTTTCACTTTCATTTGCACAATCTCAGTATTTAATTTAAGTGAAATTCAAATAGAAGTTTCAGCAGTAAGCTAGCAGAGTATGATGTTTATATTAAAAAATGTATAGGTAAATTATTTTGTACTAAGCATTTAATAAACACCAATAGCATCACTTCATGGGAAATAGATGGGGAAACAGTGGAAACAGTGTCAGACTTTATTTTTGGGGGCTCCAAAATCACTGCAGACGGTGACTGCAGCCATGAAATTAAAAGACGCTTACTCCTTGGAAGAAAAGTTATGACCAACCTAGATAGTACATTCAAAAGCAGAGACATTACTTTGCCAACTAAGGTCCGTCTAGTCAAGGCTATGGTTTTTCCTGTGGTCATGAATGGATGTGAGAGTTGGACTGTGAAGAAGGCTGAGTGTTGAAGAATTGATGCTTTTGAACTGTGGTGTTGGAGAAGACTCTTGAGAGTCCCTTGGACTGCAAGGAGATCCAACCAGTCCATTCTGAAGGAGATCAGCCTTGGGATATCTTTGGAAGGAATGATACTAAAGCTGAAACTCCAGTACTTTGGCTACCTCATGCGAAAAGTTGACTCATTGGAAAAGACTCTGATGCTGAGAGGGATTGGGGGCAGGAGGAGAAGGGGACCACCGAGGATGAGATGGCTGGATGCCATCACGGACTCGATGGATGTGAGTCTGAGTGAACTCCAGGAGTTGGTGATGGACAGGGAGGCCTGGCGTGCTGCTATTCATGGGGTCGCAAAGAGTCAGACAGGACTGAAGGACTGAACTGAACTGAACTGAACTGAATAGATAAAATTATTATACTATCAGACAATCTATCAACTAGATTTGCATCCAATGGTTTCCTCACTTTCAGAAGATAGTAATTATAGCAGATTAATTTTGAACAGAAACAAAAAAGAATATATTTTTATGTATTTCTGAATTGTTTAACTTAAAATTATAAAATAAATTGATATAACCTTGAGCTTATTGGGTAGTAATTATGCTTCTGAGTTTTTTTTCCTTAATACAGTTGCTTATTTAGAATGCTTAAATGAATGTGTTTTATATTAAACTAAATATAATTTAACTTTAATTTTATAACAAGAAACAAAACAAACAAACAAAAAAAACCCAGAAGTACCTAAAGGCTACTTGGCTGACATTTTTCTATTTATTGATAGAGAGGTAGTCCCCAACTTTCCATTGTGATATATTTCTTTAAAGCATATTTTAACAGAAAAACAGTATAAAGTAGAGTTTTCATAGGACAAAAAGGCTGCAGATACTGTTTTGACACTAGATGGCATTCCTGTGTAATCAGAAGAGCAAAAGGCTAAAGCAGTCTCTGCTGTTTCCCAGGACAAGTCATAAATTCCAATTAATGAATTGTAGCTGAAGAACTTTAAAGCAGGCTTTTATTCAGAAGATAATGTGAATAAGCTGATTTTGTAACATGTTATTTACAGTTTGCTGGCTATTAAAAATTAAAAACCTTTTTTCTGCCTTCATAAATTATAAGTACAGATTCTAGCTACTAAAGTTATCTTTTTGCTTTTTTCTATGATATCTATTCCCATGCAAGTATTTGTGTTTATATTAATAATGCAGAAAACATTTACTTCAATTTTCTATAATATACTGTCATAAGATATTTTAATGGGAAGATAATTCCACAGATCAAAGTTAAATATTATCTTAGGTTCATTGTCAAAACTTTAAACAACATATAGGAACTTCTTAAAATTATTGTAAAAGTTAAAATTTCAAAAAAATATCTTATAGTTTGTAATTGTATATGATGGTGAAATAAGCCACTAATTTAATATGACATATCCTTTGACATTATGTTAAATGTATGTATCTTGTCAACATATAGCTCCTCAAACTTTTATATAACAAAGCAAACATAAAAAATGATAAGAGAAAAATGAAGTTGTCCTAAATGTGGAACTGAGGGATAGATCTATCAAAAACCTGAAAGTCATTCTTGGTACACTAATGAGATGCTCAGTGCTAGATATAAACACAGAATAATTAAATACCTTTTTCAGAATTATAGCAAAAAAAATGCATATCATTGGATTTGTCTCCGTGAAACAAGAAGAACATTAATTTTTATAGTAAGAGAGCTTAGTTATTGACATAATGTATGCCCAGCACATCACAAATATAATCGCTAATTTTCAAAACAGTCCATTTAACTCAATTCCATTTCCCTCCTACTTAACACGAGAACCTCCTGGGTTGAAAAATTAAATTACTAATCACAGGTCACCAAATGTCAAAGCCAGAATTTGACCCACAGCCTATTGCACCACACCCAGTGAATCACTACATAATTCAGCATGCTTGTCAGGGAGTGGATTGTACTCCCTACAAATTCATACGTTGAAGTCCCAAAGCCTAGTATCTCAAAATTTAACCATATTTAGAGGTGGTACTAAAAAAAGTAATTAAGTTTAAATGAGATTATATATGCTTACCTTGTGGCTTAGCTGGTAAAGAATCTGCCTGCAATGCAGGAGACCTGGTTTTCACCCCTGGGTAAGATCCCCTGGAGAGGGAAACAGCTACCGGCTCCACTATTCTGGCCTGGAGAATTCCTTGAACTGTATAGTCCATGGGGTTACAAAGAGATTATATGTGGCGGTGTCCATATAGGATGAAAAAAAGAAAGTGGGGTACATACTCAGAGAAAAGGCCATGAGAGGACTTAGTCAGAAGACAGCTGCATGGCAACCCAAGAGAGAAAGGCCTTAAGACAAAACAAACCTGCCAACACCTTGATCATGGATTTCTAGCCTCTAGAACTGTGAGAAAATGTTTCTGTTGTTTAAGCCACCCAGTCCACAAAATTTTGTTATGGTAGCCCGATCAATAAAAATTATGTTCAAAATCATATCCTTAACATTTAATGGAATCTGCCTTATAATGTTTTCTAATATATTTAAAACAAAGAATCTTTCTGCAAAAATATTCTTAAAACAAAATATTATATGTGTATGTGTGGTAAGTCGTTTGAGTCATGTCCTACTCTGCAACTCCATGGACACTAACCCACCAGGCTCCTCTGTCCATGGGATTCTCCAGGCAAGAATACTGGAGTGGGTCGCCATGCTCTCCTGCAGGGAATCTTCCTGAGCCAGGGATTGAACCCCATCTCTTACATCTCCTACATTGGCAAGTGGGTTCTTTACCTCTAGAGCCACCTGGGAAGTCCCAAAATACTTCATGCACAATCATAATACTAGCATGTAAATGAGAAAGAGAGAGAGAGAGAGAAAACTACTCTGCTACTATTTATCCTAGAGAAGAACTACAACAAATAAGCCTTCAACTTTATTCAGTCACTTTTAACACCTTAGCAATATTTTTCCTGGTATATATTCAGGTAAAAACTAAAGTTAAAAACTAATGCTTAAGTGAAATAGAATATTTTTTAAAATCTTATTTAAATTGTCTGCAACACCAAGTATGCACTGGAAATTTCAAATATTAAAGCAAAGTCTTAACTTTATTGATACTAAACTTGTATCTTTCCCATGCATGATAGTGCATGCATGCGTGCTCAGTCATTTTTGACTCTGTGCAATCCCATGAACTTGATCAGGCTCCTCTGTCCATGGAATTTTCCAGGCAAGAATACTGGAGGAGGCTGCCATTTCCTTCTCCAGGGAATCTTCCAATCTAGAGATCAAACGTGTGTCTTTTGCATCTCCTGCATTGGCAGGCGGATTCTTTACCATGACACCACTAGGAAGCCCATATAGCTTTCCCATGAAAGTATTTAAAAGTACTGATACTCAAGTAACAATAATCACTCCAACCACAACCTACTTGGACTCCCACTAAATGTATGGATGATAGCTAATGCTGTGCTGTGCTTAGTTGCTCAGTCATGTAGATCTGGCTTAAGTCAAGTACAAGTTGAGAATCACAATTTATGATGCACCAGAAATAAAGAAATTCTCCATAATGATCACTCATACAGATACAGTATTCAGTTTGAAAATTCTAGTACTTTTTAAATTTGTAAAAATTGGAGTATCAAAATTTTAATTATTTTAATTGATTGGAACAGATTGAATGAATAACAATCTATGACTTCACAGGAGGACTCGAACGAAAGAAATACAAAAACCTAACAAATAAACAAAAAACAATGATCACAATTAGATGTCTCCAATAAATCAGCTTTTTAGTCCAAAAATTGATATTAAAGAAACAGGCAAACTCTTAGTCTGCTTTTGATTAAAAGGGTACTTCATTCCACATATAATTCTAGATAAGTAAGAAAGCATACTCTTCATGACAACAATGCTAGTTCAGAAAAATGAAAGGAATCAGGAAATTGAAAATTGTCAATAGCCCCTCAATGATATCATTAATTCAGTAAAGAACCGCCAATTAGTGCTAAACCCAACAGGTGAAATACTGTTGGATGATTGAACATTCACAGAGTTCCAAAGTACTATGCCATGAAATCATTTCTCAACGAAATATAGTAACAATGCAATGAGAAAATAAAATAGCATGATTCATTTCTTGATGTTAAAACATTCAAAATGAATCCAACCTCTCTCCTTTGGAGATAATTTCCTATTTGCATAAAAACAGAAGACAGAGGAATATGTTAAATAACAATTTGGAAAAGGTGACAGAAATCTAGAATAGATAACATTCTCCAGGTCAAATGTCTTCAACTTTCCCATAAGCCAATATGAGAAAAAAGGATGAAGGCTAACGTTTTACTAAGTTAAATAGATTGTTAAAACATAGCAAGAAAATTAAATGAGTGGATATTGCTTATATATTTTATTTAGGGGTAGAAAACAGTTACTAAAGAAATTTTGGATAAACACTGGAAAAATCAGAAATGAAATGTGTAATATATATTAATTTTGTTAGCATGGTATTTAATTGCAGTAAAATATGAAAACTTTATGATTTGAACATACTTGTTCACAATTTTAAACATAAAGTACTATGACACCTGCTAATAACTTTTAGGTATTTAACACCTAAAATACCTTCATTATTGCTCTCCTGGTATCTCAGCTGGTAAAGAATCTGCTTGCAATGCAGGAGACCCCAGTTCAATTCCTGGGTCAGTAAGATCCACTGGAGAAGGGATAGCCTACCCACTCCAGTTATTCTTGGGCTTCCTTGGTGGCTCAGCTGGTAAAGAATCTCCCGGCAATGTGGGAGACATGGGTTTGATCCCTGGGTTGGGAATACTCCCTGGAGAAGGGAACTGCTACCCATGCCTGTATTCTGGCCTATATAATTCCATGGAATGTATAGTCCATGGGGTCACAAAGAGTAGGACATGACTGGGCAACTTTCACTCACTTCACTTTCACCTTCATTATTTGTCTTCTGTGTGGGCAAATGAAACAGATGATCAAAACTGAAAAAATCCGTGAATCTAGACATTAGTATACTTGAGTGTTCACAATATTACTCTTTATGCTTTCCTTTGTTTTTGAACATTATTCTCATAATAAAAGTTTAAGGTTCCTCAGATTGTTTTCTGATTTACCTATTGTAAAGAACATCTACAGTATAAATATCCGTATTTAGTACATAGCATGAATAATAGTTTTTTTCACAGCAGTGAGACTATTAAATCCAGTGTTCTGACATATAAGTAACATGCAATTTTCCAGTGTCATGTGTTTATAAAGAGACATCTTCATGTCTCTTATAAAGAGACAAAACATGTTATTTCTAATTCATGTAGTCAATTAGACGAGTTACAGTTAAAAATTCCTTCTGAGTATTTTATACCAGACTATCAATCATTTGAAGACTTTGAAAAAACAACTGTCATTTAGTATAGGTTTAGATGACAGAAAACTAATTTAATGATTTGAGGCTATGTTCTCTGTCATGTCAGGAGTGTACTGCTCAGAGTTCATTACCAGCTCTGCATGACCTGACAAAAAATCCAATACAGCACATGCCCCATGGTATTTAGTAGTAAGGGATAAGAAGTCCTTTGCCTGATGAGATGACAAGGAGGGAGAGATGGCAGGTAATTTGCTTTTTGTGACCTCTAAGTCTTTCCCATTACTTACTGATAGCAAATGCACACTAGGTGAGCCCTGTGAGGGCAGATAATCATAGTCACATATGGCTATTGAATTTTTGTTTACTTGACTTTACTTAATTGTATTCTATGGAAAGCAATTAGTGACTTTGAAAAATCAAATTTATCTTTCAAAATTATAAACTGATTTTTGACTAAAAAGAGAAGTATTTCATATTACTGAAGTTTTCACTATTTTTTTTTAGGAACTGTACTTCTCCACCAGAAAAACACACATATTTTGCATTGAGAGAGTAATTTTTATAAGTACTAATATGTTACTGACTTGCCACATGGATCCCCCTCAACTGCCATCAACATTTCATCTGGTCTTGAAGCCTAATATGTACATTTCCTGACATTAAACATTATCCATTTAAAAATTAATTGAAGGGAATTCTTCCTCGTGGAATTGATTCTGAATTTGTTAACATCCTTGTGAGAAGCATCTACTTGCAAGTTCTGAAAACAAATGTACAGTTTCTTAGTGATAAATATGGAATTCTTGTACTTTATTCAAACCCAGATGCATTGATTCATATGTGTATATAATTGCATATATATGTATTATTGCAAGATAAGTATGACTTGCGAACTGTCACAGACTATTTTTCATATTTAAGAAATGCTATGAGACAGCTTGTCACTAAAAAGTCTTATTTCTACACTAATGAGGCTAATAGATTTTCAAGTTAATCAGGGTAATAGTAATAGTTTCACAAACTGACTCTGAATGCAGGTTGGTAACTCAGATATATCTTTCTTTTAAACACATTCTTGTCTAAAGTATGTGATGTTCTATAAGGCTAAATGTAAGCAAATTCTCTTAATTTTCAACAAGTTACTGTTAAGTAAAATAAAATTGCTGTTTGATTGTAACAAGGAAAACTCCAAACAGAACATATTAAATCAGCATTATTGGCAGTTGGAAGACACATTGCCTAGATTACTGTTAGTGACTAGGGGAATAAATGACCAATTTCAAAGTTTTAGAAGCACTTGGAAGAGTAAATGAAGATAGCTTTGGAAAATTGCTGATGGGAATTCATCATAATGGAAGCCTGAGTTATATAAACAACATTTATTTTCCTGAATTGATCATTCTAAGAGAGAATAAAGTTGGGTGAAAAGAGATTTCATTTTTTCAGCATCAGAAAAATGCTGAAATAGCATAAGATTCAAAAAGAGCTATGGTTGGTACTAACCCAGTAGTAGAAAACATTTAGTTTACATCATGTTGAATTTCAAAGTCTGAGATTTAGGTTACCACAGAGCACTGGATACAGTTTCCTGAGTTACACAGTAGGTTCTTATTAGCTATCTATTTTATACATAGTATCAGTAGTGTATATATGTCAATCCCAATCTCCCAATTCATCCCCCTCCTTTACCCCTCCTTGGTGTCCATATGCTTGTTCTCTACATCTGTGTTTTTATTTCTGTTTTGCAAATAAAATTTTCTATACCATTTTTCTAGATTCCACATATATGCATTAATACATGACATCTGTTTTTCTGTTTCTGACTTCACTCTATGGGATAGTCTCTATACTCCACTAAAAATAATTTCAAAAAATAAAAGTAGCAATCTGCAATTTATGTAGATGCCCAATAAGAACCTCCAAGTGTTCTCTTTTTAGAATATGATATGTGGGATTTAGAAGGGTGATGTATCAAGAGTATTAATTTGTATTTGACACTAGGTATTGCTGCATTCAGGTACAGTTCTGCCAATCTGGTGTCTCAGTTTAGTAAGACAAAAAGTGGTTAGATTTGCTGTGCTGCTGCTGCTGCTAAGCCGCTTCAGTCGTGTCCGACTCTGTGCGACCCTATAGACGGCAGCCCATGAGGCTCCTCTATCCCTGGGATTCTCCAGGCAAGAATACTGGAGTGGGTTGCCATTTCGTTCTCCAATGCATGAAAGTGAAAAGCAAAAGAGATACAGATGTGTAGAGCGGACTTTTGGACTCAGAGGGAAAGGGTGGGATGATTTGGGAGAATGGCATTCAAACATGTATACTATCATGTAAGAAACGAATTGACAGTCTATGTCCGATGCAGGATACAGGATGCTTGGGGCTGGTGCAAGGGGATGACCCAGAGAGATGTTATGGGGAGGGAGGTGGGAGGGGGGTTCATGTTTGGTAACACATGTACACCCGTGGTGGATTCATGTCAATGTATGGCAAAACCAATACAGTATTGTAAAATAAAATAAAGTAAAAATAAAAATTAAAAAAAAAAGTGAAAAGTGAAAGTGAAGTCGTTCAGTCGTGTCCTACTCTTAGCGACCCCATGGACTGCAGCCTACCAGGCTCCTCCCTCCATGGGATTTTCCAGGCAAGAGTACTGGAGTGGGGTGCCATTGCCTTCATCAGATTTGCTGTATATATGCTATAAAACTATAAATGAAGATATCTGGTACAGAAAGTATATTCAATACATGTGCTCCAAGGGTGAGTTTGACAGGGTAGGAACTATGATCTATATCTCTAAGACAAATTTTTTAAATTTCACATTTTTTTCAAATATTTATAATTTTAGTAAACATGAAAATAATATTCACATACACCTATGTTTCCAAAGCCTCTAAGAAATAAATATTTAATAATAACCAATTTGAAATCACTGACCTGAATGAAGCTCTCAGGATAATTAAGAGATGTTTTACTGTTATTGATTTGATTTTTATTTTAATTCATAGGTTTGATCATTTAAGATAAAATACCTTATCATAATTAAGTTATTTTATTCATAAAATATGCCCTCTTCTTTTGAAATTACAGTTTTATATTTCAAACTATAGGGAAGAAAGGAAATGGTCTAATTTTTATGCTTTATTTCAAAAATTCAAATATTAATGGTCTAATTTTTATCCTTTATTTAGAAAATTCAAATATTAATAAACAATTCTAATGAATTTATAATGAATAGATGTTCAAGGAGTAGCTCTTATTAAATGACCTAGTGATATATTTCATCCTACTGTTAGTTTATATATATGTATTTCCCATTAAAAACAGGATCACTTTGTACTTTTAATGTCTGTAACTTGTCTATCCTCAATATTCTCTTGGGATACTGTTCTTAATAAAATTAACCAAAGCTTTTGATCCACACAAAGATTAGACTCTACTTTCTCTCTCCCTTTCTTTTTTTCTTATTATTTGGAATGGATTCCTTTACACAGGTAAAATGTTTTCAAGTGCAGTGCCCAATTTAGATCAGTTATAAAAGCTAAACCTTAAAAAGAAATAGTGCAATATATGGTTGAAAGGCAGGTGGTTTTTATAGTAGGTCTCAGATATGATGCTGAGCAGATTGAAATTCTCATGACAACTGTACAAAATCTATGAAATTTATACCATTGCATTAAAATAAACAGATATACTTTTGATAGATGCCAATGTCTGCTCTACTAAAAATATAGATTTAAGTTATGAAAGACTATAGTTAAGCAATTTTGGAAGACTCTTGCCACAACCCAGATAATAAAGGCACAAATTAGATCAATGATAGCTGTGAAGGAAACAGATGGTACTGAGGTAGAAAAAACCATATGCAGAAATGAGAAATTGGAAACTTATTCCATGACAAGGACATGAGGTCTTTGTTTTCATTTCTTGTTTAAGTGTAACATTTATCACTTTAAAACTGAAGCATTAAGTCACAGAAAATATTCCTCTGGAAATTATTCATTTGAAGTAGGATTAAAAGCAATATGTAGGTACCACATTAGGACACTGTAATAGTATGAATAAGCAATTGGCAATAATTAAGATTTGTACTGCAACTGCTGAAATAATTCATAATGAATATAAGTTAAAATTTCTGCATTACATAGGAATAAAGTTAATAAAATAAAAAGTAAGTTATTTAATGTTGCATGTATACACATTTTGTACATATTAATTGTAAAATCATATGGGATAGAACATAGATATACAACATAGGTAGATGTTTAGAGATGAATAATTATTAGAAAAATGGAAAGTTTTCATATGATCTGTAAACATAAGCCTGAACTTAAAAATAAGTAGCAATTTAGAGTTGCCAGACTTAGCAAAATTAGTTGTTTGAATTCAAATTAATAATTAACAATTTATTATTGTAAGTATATCCCACATGATATTTTGTATGTTTTTATACTAAAATTTATCCATTATTTATGTAAAATTCAAATACAACTGAATAGCCTGTATTGTATCTGGCAAACCCAGGCTTTAAGGAAAATAGCAATCCAACAAGGAAAACTGCTTGCTCCTGGGAAGAAAAGTTATGACCCGTCTAGACAGCATATTAAAAAGCAGAGACATTACTTTGCCAGCAAAAGTCCATCCAGTCAAACATATGTTTTTTCCAGTAGCATGTATGGATGTGAGAATTGGACTATAAAGATTTGAGTGCTAAAAAATTGATGCTTTTGAACTGTGGTGTTGGAGAAGACTCTTGAGAGTCCCTTGGGCTGTAAGGATATCAAAGTAGTCGATCCTAAAGGAAATCAGTGCTGAATATTCATTGGAAGGACTGATGCTGAAGCTGAAGCTCCAATACTTTGGCCACCTGATGCGAAGAACTGACTCACTAGAAAAGACACTAATGCTGGGAAAGATTGAAGGCAGGAGAAGAAGGGAACAACAGAGCCTGATATGGTTGCACGGCATCACCAACTCAATGGACATGAGTTTGAGCAGACTCTGGGAGTTGGTGATGGACAGGGAAGCCTGGTGTACTGCAGTCCCTAGGGTCATAAAGAATCAGACACAAAGTCAGACTGAGAGACTGAACTGAACTAACAGTGAGGTCTGATAAAAATGTCACATACATGCTGGGGTGAAGGCATATGGTAGAAACAGAAAAATATGCAATTAGATAGAAATCCAGATCTGATCAGTATTAAATGTTAGGCAGAGAAATGTGACTTTTTAAATTACAAAGATTAGACTGTTTGAAACTTAGATCAAAAGATCAATCAAAATATGTTTAAGAATAATCTGTCTAGAAATTGAATTCTGGATGGATTGGAAAGTTAAAGACACTGGAGTCAGATAACGGATTCAAGAGACCGTTTAACCTAGGTTTGTAGCATGCTCTTCTGATGAATTATGGAAAAGAAAAGAGGAAGTCTATGAAAATAGGGAAAGCGTGGTCAAGAATAGCAAATGCAATCACAAAGATAGGGCAGCCAGAAAGAGTATGATGAAAATACTGAATTTCTTACCAGGCCTTTTTTTTTTTTTTTAGGTTACTATCTTTCAAAGCTTAGTGAACAGGGACCTTCTGCTTTCAGCTATAAACGAGTGATGAAACTAGAAAGCTCTCTATCTGTAAACAACTAGAATACCAGGCAGGATTTAAGAAATATTTATGTTCAGATACTAGGACACATGACATTGTGAAGTCTGACGGGAGACACTTTCTATCCTTAGGAAGGGGAGACCTGGCGGAACGTGCTTGCTCTGTTCAGCTAAGGAGTCATAGATCAGTATTTGCGGAACTAAGATGGGTGGAATTTATTGGGCACGGCAGAAGAGAGGAGTCGTCTGTGGATAATGTATTAACAGTTAAGTAAGAGGGTGTTTGGGACTTCCCAGTTGCGCTAGTGGTAAAGAACCCAACAGTCAATGCAGGAGACATAAGAGATGTGTGTTTGATCCCTGGGTCAGGAAGATCCCCTGGAGGATGATATGGCAACCCACTGCAGTATTCTTGCCTAGAGAATCCCATGGACAGAAGAACCTTGTGGCCTAAAGTCTATGGGGTCTCAAAGAGTCATAGCAGGACTGCAGCAACTTAGCATGCATGCATGCAAGAGGGTCTTTAGTCTGGGACAACTCTAGTGCCTTTGGTAATGTATGTAAACAAATGAAGCCCACAGTTTTATTGAATGTGAGAAAATGCAACTCAGGAATAGCTACTCCTAATGAGTAAACAAGACTGTCTTCATTTTGAGAAAATGAAATTTGAAAAACAAATATTAAAGGAGCCAACTCTCACATCCATACATGACTACTGGAAAAACCATAGCTTTGACAAGATGGACCTTTGTTGGCAAAATAAAGTCTCTGATTTTTAATACACTGTCTAGGTTACTCATAGCTTTTCTTCCAAGGAGCAGCGTCTTTTAATTTCATGGCTGCAATCACCATCTGCAGTGATTTTTGGCACCCAAGAAAGTAAAGCCTGTCACTATTTTCATTGTTTCCCCATCTATTTGACATGAAGTGATAGGACCAGGTGCTGTGATCATTGATTTTTGAAAGTTGAGTTTTTCACCCTCCTCTTTCACTTTCATCAAGAGGCTTTTTAGCTCCTCTTCACTTTCTGCCATAAGGGTGGTGTCATCTGCACATCTGAGGTTATTGATATTTCTCACGGCAATCTTGATTCCAGCTTGTGTTTCTTCAAGTCCAGCGTTTCTCATGATGTAATCTGCATAGAAGTTAAATAAGCAGGGTGACAATATACAGCCTTGATGTACTCCTTTTCCTATTTTGAACCAGTCTGTTGTTCCATGTCCAGTTCTAACTATTGCTTCCTGACCTGCATATAGGTTTCTCAAGAGTCAGATCAGGTGGTCTGGTATTCCCATCTCTTTCAGAATTTTCCACAGTGTATTGTGATCCACAAAGTCAAAGGCTTTGGCATAGTCAATAAAGCAGAGATTGATGTTTTTCTGAAACTCTCTTGCTTTTTCCATGATCCAGCGGATGTTGGCAATTTGATCTCTGTTTTCTCTGCCTTTTCTAAAACCAGCTCGAACATCAGGGAGTTCATGGTTCACGTATTGCTGAAGCCTGGCTTGGAGAATTTTGAGCATTCCTTTCCTAGCATGTGAGATGAGTGCAATTGTGCGGTAGTTTGAACATTCTTTGGCATTGCCTTTCTATGGGATTGGAATGAAAACTGACCTTTTCCAGTCCTGTGGGCACTGCTGAGTTTTCCAAATTTACTGGCATATTGAGTGCAGCACTTTCACAGCATCATTTTTCAGTATTTGAAACAGCTCAACTGGAATTCCATCACCTCCACCAGCTTTCATAGTGATGCTTTCTCAGGCCCACTTGACTTCACATTCCAAGATGTCTGGCTCTAGATGAGTGATCACATCATCATGATTATCTGGGTCGTGAAGATCTTTTTTGTACAGTTCTTCTGTGTATTCTTGCCACCTCTTCTTAATATCTTCTTCTTCTGTTAGGTCCACACCATTTCACCCATGTCCGAGGCCAGGGCCGGCGGCCAGGAGGAGCAGCCCGAGGAGCGGTGGCTGAGCAGGCACAGGAGGGCCTAGAGGAGCTCTCCCACGTTGAAGGTTAGGAACGGCGGCGGTAAGGAGATATGCCTCGTCCAAGGTAAGGAGCAGTGGCTGCGCTTACGGTGAAGAGATACCCCATGCCCAACGTAAGAGAAACCAAGTAAGATGGTAGGTGTTGCAAGAGGGCATCAGAGGGCAGACACGCTGAAATCACACTCACAGAAAACTAGTCAATCTAAGCACACTAGGACCACAGCCTTTTCTAACTCAATGAAACCAAGCCATGCCTGCAGGGCAACCCAAGACGGGTGGGTCATGGTGGAGAGGTCTGACAGAATGTGGTCCACTGGAGAAGGGAATGGCAAGCCACTTCAATATTCTTGCCTTGAGAACCCCATGAACAGTACGAACAGTATGAAACCAACATTAACCCAAGAAAAAAAAAATAGAAATTATAAATGCATTAAATAAACTGAATTTGTAATTTAAGTCATCAGAAAAAAAAAATCAGGCCTTAATGACTTCAGTGGTGAATTCTACCAAACATGTAAGGAAGAAATAACACTAATTCTATATAGAGTCTTCCAGAAAGTAAAAGTAAGCCTTCCCTCAAAAAATGTTATGAAATAAAATGAATGCATGCATGGATAATCAAAAGCATCAGTCCTCAGTTGAATTCAAACTAAAATCACAAACTGTAAGAATTTATATTATGGAATGAACGCTTGTGTCCCTTTAAACTTTGCATGTTGGGGGTCTTTGGGAGATGATTAGATGCTAAGGGTGGTGTCTTCACAGATATGTTTAGTACCCTTATAAAAGAGACCCCCAAATCTCTCTTGTTCTTTTTCTTCCATTTGAGGACACAGTGAGAACAAGGCCATCAATGTCCTAGGATGCAGGGTCTTACCAGACACTGTACATTCCAGGGCCTTGCTCTTAGATTTCTCTGCCTCCAGAACTATGAGAAATTTCCATCAGGCGTAACATAGTCATAGAAACTGGAGCTTAGATATGGAGATATTTGTTGTATTTCTAAGTTTTGTACCAGCTTATGTCAGACACAGGTCTTGTTATGTAAAACTGCTTCTCAAGTATCTACCATCTCAATCACTTAACAAAAGTCCTTAACTTAAAGTATCTATTGTAGCAGTTCACCAATTTCACTTTTATTTAATCATTTAAAAATCTCAAATTGAGAATGAAAGCTTTGATTGTTAATAAATTCTCTGAGCCTGTGCATACAATAAGCTGTTTCTATTTAAATAAAGGGAAGAATTAGTTCCACTTTTTAAATCTTGACTAATTTAGTGGAGAAGTATACATATATACAAATATTGAGTATACATGTAGTATTCTATGGGCAACACAAATAGGATCCAATCATAATTTGTGCTACCAATATGTGACAAATGTTTTAAAAAATCAATATATTTAAATACAGTTAGATATTCCATTTTTTTGTAAAGGAAGATAAAAGTTTAAAGAATATTCACAGAAGAGCATAAATAATAACTTCAAAAAATAGCAAGAAAGGTCATAATTCAATAAAAATTACTTCAGCCTTAAAAACTAATATCTCATTTAATAGCTTTTTTCTATAAACTGTTTATTAAATATATGCTTATTATTAAGCACAGATTTTTCTAAAATAGTCCTTGTTTTTGCTGGTTCCAAAGATTATATTCAGAATTGGTGGCAAAAACTGAAGTATAATATTTCTCCAGTTAATACTCCAGGTATTCAAAAGTAATAATATTCTCATTTGCTCGTTCAACTTTTTTCCATGTTAAATTAGAGACTGAATAGTGAATAGATTCAGTGATAAAACTGTGATAATAGACAGATCATAGACCTTTGATAAATGGAGAAAAATAAAGGGCAAGTTTATCATTTTAATTGTAGGAGAAGCTGGGATTGGATGATTCTTTCTAACTTTTGTAGTTTTAAAATTTTGTTTAACTGAATGTTATGTTTGAAGCCAAAAGAAAAAGAGCCAGCAGAATTTTTGTGATTTGGTAAGAGATCTTGAAAAGAGAGAGACTGCTGATTGCCTTAATAAGAGAGAGAAAATGTAAATCATTTCTTAACGTAAAGACTTTTAGAAAGACATTGGGCAGAATTGGCCCTTCTCCTGATACTGGACACACATTTTAAAGAAGAAAAAAAAAATTGTAAAATTAGAGATCTTTAGATGCTAAGAAATCTTATTTCTAATGAGACTAAAGGTAGAGAAAGAATGGACAGTAGTGTGAAAACTGAATTTGAGAGAGGTGTAGCTGTCAAATAGGGTATCTGGAAGGACATCACTGGAGCGAGCGCAAGGATGACCGTGCATGCTGTGTTTCTTGTCACTTCAGAGGATGCCATTCTCAGTGTAGTCATCATGGGTACATACAGTTATTAGAAACTTCCTCGCAATACCAGTGAAGTGCTTTAATTCACATAAAGTCACCATGTTGGTTAATGATGGAGTGGCAATAGGCAATAGATTAAGTATTGCAGAGTGCTGCACAGGGCCTGAGTGATATTAAACCAGTATGGATAGGCAAAGGCTACCCAGGGAAATGGGCGCAATCAAATAAACATGCTCAACTATGCTCACTGATGTGTGACAGACATATTTTTGAGCTAAATGGAGTCTAACTTGAATGCAAAAAAATAAGAAAATCTAATAAACATTGCAGAGAATGTGTAACAAGTCTGAATATACCCGACTCTTGCTTCATTTCTCCCTTCTGCCCTTCCTCCTTTCCTGGCTTCTGTCCTCCTTCCTTTCATTTCCTATTTCACTTCCTGGTGCACAACATAGAGATCTGACATTTCTATACATTACAATATGATCGCCATAATTACCACCTGTAGGCATGCAGAGAGATATTACATTATTATTGGCTGCATCCCCACACTGCACATTGAGGTACATGAATACACCTGATTTTGGTCTGAGAATTATAGATATCATTCTAGAGTTTTCAAAAGATGCCTTAAGAATAAGATAGTTGAATTTTGCACCATCAGAAATTAATGATATGTCTGAATAGTGATTTAACTTCCCAGTATTGACAAGTATTATTAGTTAGAATAATGAAAACAGAATTTTTAAAAAGTGTTCTGGATTTTCCCTCTGATTAATGTTTTATTATCTAATCTGTTTGCAGATTTAATGAGGAGAAATAATTATGGCAATAAAATGGTAAATTAATTCTGATCATAAAGTGATTTTAACTTTATGCTATATATATATAATTTAAATGGTGGTAAGTTTTATCACATTGTTGATTTTTACTACCTTAATCTTGGATTTACTGGCAGCGGTAGTTTTATCAGATTTTATGTTTTTGTAAGCAATTCTAATCCACTTGACTGATGAGTTTGCTTGTGACAAAGCTGTCTTTTGTTATTTAACCAGCTATATACATGGATTTAACAGAAAAAAAAATGGGGAGGGGATAAAACAAATTATATAACAAAAATTGTAATACAAACTATTTCAGTTCATATTAGAAGAAAGAGTATAAATAATGTTATGCGGCATTTACAATTATTATGCTATAGTCCACATTTAAAGTATATTTAAATCTAAAATTTCTGTTATTAGTTATAAACTTTAACTTTTATTTCATGTGTCAGATTATGAAATGTGGGTTGAAAATTTAAAAACTCTTTGGTATATATATAGTATATATGGTGATCCAGAGTCATACATTATGGTTTAAAATCTCCACTCCATCACTTACTAGAAATACACATTTCCATAAATTACCTAACCTCTCTATATACCATTTAGCTTATCTGGGAAATAAGGGTCATGATAGCTCATACTGTTGTGCTTAGTCGCTCAGTTACATCTCACTGTTTGCGATCCCATGGACTGTAACTCACCAGGATCCTCTGTCCGTGGAATTCTCCAGGCAAGAATGCTGGAGTCGGTCATCATGTCCTTCTCCACATGGTTGTTAGGAAGAACAAAATTGTCATGAAATAAAATACTTAGGAGAGTCTGGCACAGAGAAAGTGGAACTGTCCAAATCATTCACAGCGATTTCTTATATTGCAATTTTTTTCTTTTTATATAAAAAAAGCTTTGTAATATGTTTAATCTGTCATTCTCTCCAGCAATGATTCTACAATGTTCTGTTCACTTTAGAAATAAATACCATGGTATAGCTTAATAAAACTGATTTCCAAGAGTATAAAGAATTGCTATTATGTACCAGGGCTCCAACTCCCAGCCTCACATTTTAGCACAGCTCTTGCACTTTATGAATTTTCATATTTGGCCTCTGTATGTTTAATCTATTAAAAGCTCAGTGGGTGAGTCAAGTGTTCATACCTGGTTAAGAATCATGATTAAGGTTATCTTATTTAAGATTTCCCTCATATTAAATTTTAGAGTCACTTCTTTGATTTCCATGGTTTCAACACAGTAGTTGATATTGTTACACCAAAAATAACAACATTTGTTTAATTCTATTTCAGTAGAACTTTTAAATTAACTTTATGAATAATAAAGATATGAATAAATCTCCTTGGGACATTCTTTTAAAAATATTACAATGGTTTCTGATTTTTTGTTGTAATATCTTCCTAGATTTTCATAGCTTTCACATTTTTGTGCTGGCACCAGAATTCAATAAGTAATGACTTTTGAAACTCTGAATAAAAAGTCATGTTTGTTCATTTAAAATATTTAAATTTTTCTATGATTCATCTGTCTCACCCCATGATAGAAGGTTATTTATAATATATTCTACACCTCCAAACTCAGTATCTATTTTCCTTCTTAGGATGATAGGGTTCAGTTCAGTTCAGTTGCTCAGCCGTGTCCAACTCTTCACGATCCCATGAAATGCAACATGTCAGCCCTCCCTGTCCATCACCAACTCCCAGAATTTACTAAAACCCATGTCCATCAAGTCACTGATGCCATCCAGCCATCTCATCCTCTGTCATCCTCTTCTCCTCCTGCCCCCAATCCCTCCCAGCATCAGGGTCTTTTCCAATGAGTCAAATCTTCACATGAGGTGGCCAGAGTATTGGAGTTTCAGTTTTAGCAGCAATCTTTTCAATGAACACCCAAGACTGATGTCCTTTAGGATGGACTGATTGGACCTCCTTGAAGTCCAAGGGACTCTCAAGTCTTCTCCAACACCACAGTTCAAAAGCATCAATTCTTTGGCTCTCAGGTTTCTTCACAGTTCAACTCTCACATCTATACATGACCACAGGAAAAACCATAGCCTTGACTAAATGGACCTTTGTTGGCAAAGTAATGTCTCTGCTTTTTAAAATGCTTTCTAGGTTGGTCATAATTTTCCTTCCATGTAGTAAGCGTCTTTTAATTTCATGGCTGCAATCACCATCTGCAGTGATTTTGGAGCCCAGAAAAATAAAGTCGGCCACTGTTTCCACTGTTTCCCCATCTATTTCCCATGAAGTGATGGGACTGAATGCCATGATCTTCGTTTTCTGAATGTTGAGCTTTAAGTCAACTATTTCACTCTCCTGTTTAACTTTCATCAAGAGGCTTTGTAGTTCCTCTTCACTTTTTGCCATAAGAGTGGTGTCATCTGCATATCTGAGGTTATTGATATTTCTCCCAGCAATCTTGATTCCAGCTTGTGCTTCCTCCAGCCTAGCGTTTCTCATGATGTACTCTGCATATAAGTTAAATAAGCAGGGTGACAATATACTGCCTTGACGTTCTCCTTTTCCTATTTGGAACCAGTCTCTTGCTCCATGTCCAGTTCTGTTGCTTCCTGACCTGCATATAGGTTTCTCAAGAGGCTGGTCAAGTGGTCTGGTATTCCCATCTCGTTCAGAATTTTCCACAGTTTATTGTGATCCACAAAGTCAAAGGCTTTGGCATAGTCAATAAAGCAGAAGTAGATGTTTTTCTGGAACTCTCTTGTTTTTTCCATGATCCAGCAGATGTTGGCAATTTGATCTCTGTTTTCTCTGCCTTTTGTAAAACCAGCTTGAACATCCAGAAGTTCACGGTACACGTATTGCTGAAGCCTGGCTTAGAGAATTTTGAGTATTACTTTACTAGCATGTGAGATGAATGCAATTGTGCGGTAGTTTGAGCATTCTTTGGCATTGCCTTTCTTTGGGATTGGAATGAAAACTGAACTTTTCCAGTCCTGTGGGCACTGCTGAATTTTCCAAATTTGCTGGGATATTGAGTGCAGCACTTTCACAGCATCATCTTTCAGGATTTGAAATAGCTCACCTGGAATTCCATCACCTCCACTAGCTTTGTTTGTAGTGATGCTTTCTAAGGTCCACTTGACTTCCCATTCCAGGATGTTTGGCTCTAGGTGAGTGATCACACTATCATGATTATCTGGGTCATGAAACTCTTTTTTGTGCAGTTCTTCTGTGTGATAGGTTTACTCTGGTACTATTTAAATAATGAACAAATTAGCCTTTATAAATATTTTGCTATAAAGAACTAGTGGGGAAGGTATGTTTAAAAATTTGTCTTTTTCTTTTAAACATATTTTTCTGGGATAAATCTGTTTCATTAAACTGGCAGACCTCTACTAAGTTTAACACCAAACTGAGAACTTGATTTATTTTATGTTCTCAGTTACATTTTTTTTAGTTGAACACCTAGAGTCATAGAGTAGAATGTTGTTGTGGTTCAATCATCCGGTCTTATCCAACTTTTTGCGACCCCATGGACTGTAGCACACTAGGCTTCTCTGTCCCTCACCATCTCCCAAAGTGTGTTCAAGTTCAGGTCCATTGCCTTGGTTATGCCATTCAGACACAGCATTCTCTGACGCCCCCTTCTCCTTCTGTCCTCAATCTTTCCCAGGGTCAGGGTGTTTTTCCAATGAGCCAGCTGTTCACATCGAGTGAAAAAAATACTGGTGTTTTAGCTTCAGCATCAGTCCTTCCAATGAGTATTCAGGGTTGATTTCCTTTAAGTCTGACTGGCCTGATCTCCTTGCTGTCAAAGGGACTCTCTGGAGTCATCTCCAGCATCATGGTTTGAAGGCATCAATTCTTTGGTGCTCTGCCTTCTTTACAATCCTGCTTTCACAACCATATGTGACCACTGGGACGATCATAACCTTAACTATGACCTTTGTCAGCAGAGTGATGTCTCTGCTTTACTACACACTGTCTAGGTTTGTCATAACTTTCCTGTCAAGAAACAAATGTCTTCTGATTTCATGGCTATAGTCACCATCCCCAGTGATTTTAGAGCCAAAGAAGAGGAAATCTGTCAATACTTTCACCTTCCCTCCCCCTTTATTTGCCATGACGTAATGGGGCCAGATGCATGATCTTGGTTTTTTAATATTTAGTTTTAAGCCAACTTTTTTACTCTCCTTCACCCTCTTCAAGAGGCTCTTTAGTTCTTCTTTGCTTTTTGTCATTAGAGTGGTGTCACTTGCATATCTGAGCTTGCTGATGTTTCTCTCACCTATCTTGATTCCAGCTTTTAACTCATCCAGCCCAGCATTTCTCATAATGTGCTCAGCATATAGATCAAACAGGGTGACAGCAGACAGCCTTGCCATACTCCTTTCTCAGTCTTAAACCAATCAGTTGTTCCATACAGAGATCTATTTGTTGCTTCTTGACCCTCATATATGTTTCTCAGGAGACAGGTAAGATGGTTTGGTATTCCCATCTCCTTAAGAGATTTCCACAGTTTGTTATGATCTATAGAATCAAAGGCTTTGGCACAGCTGACAAAACAAAGGTAGTTTTTGTTTGTTTTTGTTTTTTTTTAACTCCCTAGCTTTTTTTTATGATTCAGCAAATGTTGGCAGTTTGGTCTCTGGTTCCTCTGTCTTTTCTAAATCCAGCTTGGGCATGGAAGTCCATGCTTCACATAATGCTGAAGCCTAGCAAGTAAGATTTTAAGCATGACCTTACTAGCATGGGAGATGAGTATGATTATCTGATGGTTAGTACATTTTTAGCACTCCCTTTCTTGGGAATTGGGATGAGGACTGACCTTTTCCAGTCCTGTGGCCACTGCTGAGTCTTCCAGATTTGCTGACATATTGAATGCAACACCTTCATGGCATCATCCTTTATAGTTTTGAATAGTTCTACTGGAATTCCATTGCATCCATTAGCTTTATTAAGAGCAGTGCTTCCTAAGGCCCACTTGACTTAGTTCTCAGAGTGTCTGGCCCTGGGTGGCTGACCATACCATCATAGTAGTATGGTTTATCTGTATAATTTTATACCATTCTTCCATATATTCTTTCCATCTCTTCTTGATCTCTTCAGTGTCTACTATGTCTCTACATTTTACATCCTTTATTGTGCCCATCTTTGGGCAAAATGTTCCCTTAATGTACTACTGTCCATAATATTATCCAGAAGGCAGTGAAGAAAACCATCCCAAAGGAAAATAAAAGCAAGAAGGCAAAGTGGTTGTCTGAGGGGGCCTTACAAATAGCTAAAGAAAGTGGAAGAAAGTAGAATATTGATTATCAAATATCATGGGGTGAAGGAGATGGTGGTCCTGGTCAAAGGATACATGGCGTGTTGCTCATTCATATCTGACTCTTTGTGACCCCATAGACTGTAGCCCACCAGGCTCCTCTGTCCATGTGGAGTCTCCAGGCAAGAACACTGGAGTGGGTAGCCATTCTTTTTCCAGGGGATCTTCCTAACCCTGGTTCTTCCAAGCCCACATCTCCTGCATTGCAGGCAGATTCATCCCTGCCTGAGCTACAAGGGAAGCCTTCAGTTATAAGATAAATAAGCTATAGCGATATAATGTAAACATGGTGAATACTGTTAATAATACTGTGCTGTAGACAGAAAATTTGCTAAGAGGTTAGACGATCTTCATAACCAGATAATCACGATGGTGTGATCACTCACCTAGAGCCAGACATCCTGGAATGTGAAGTCAAGTGGGCTTTAGGAAGCATCATTATGAACAAAGCTCATGGAGATGATGCAATTCCAGTTGAGCTATTTCAAATCCAAGAAAGATGATGCTGTGAAAGGGCTGCACTCAATAAGGCAGCAAATTTGGAAAACTCAGCAGTGGCCACAGGACTGAAAAAGGTCAATTTTCATTCCAATCCCAAAGAAATGCAATGCCAAAGAATGCTCAAACTATCGCACATTGCTCTCATCTCACACACTAGCAAAGTAATGCTCAAAATTCTGCAAGCCAGGCTTCAATAGTACATGAACCATGAACTTGCAGATGTTCAAGTTGGATTTAGAAAAGGCAGAGGAACCAAGGATCAAATTACCAACATCTGTTGGATCATCGAAAAAGGGAGAGAGTTCCAGAAAAACATCTGCTTCTGTGATATTGACTATGCCAAAGCCTTTGACTGTGTGGATCACAACAAACTGTGGAAAACTCTTAAAGAGATGTGAATATCAGATGACCTGACCTGCCTTGTGAGAAATCTGTATGCAGATCAAGAAGCAACAGTTAGAACTGGACATGGAACAACAGACTAGTTCCAAATAGGAAAAGGAGTATGTCAAGGTGGTATATTGTCACCCTGCTTATTTAACTCATATGCAGAGTATATCATGAGAAATGTTGAACTGGATGAAACATAAACTGTAATCAAGATTTCCAGGAGATATATCAGTAACCTCAGATATGCAGATGACACCACCCTATGGCAGAAAGCAAAGAGGAACTAAAGAGCCTCTTGATGAAAGTGAAAGAGGAGAGTGAAAAAGTTGGCTTAAAGCTCAACATTCAGAAAACTAAGATCATGGCATCAGTTCCCATCATTTCATGGCAAATAGATGTGGAAAAAGTGAAAACAATGACAGACTTTATTATTATTATTATTTTGGCTTAAAAAATCACTGCAGATGGTGACTGCAGCCATGAAATTAAAAGATGCTTGCCTCTTGGAAAAAAAATTATGGCCAAGATAGACAGTATATTATACAGCAGAAACATTGCTTTTCCAACAAAGGTCCATCTAATCAAAGCTTTGGTTTTTCCAGTAGTCATTTATGAATGTGAGAGTTGGACAATAAAGAAAGCTGAGTGCCAAAGAACTGATGCTTTTGAACTGTGGTGTCAGAGAAAATTCTTGAGAGTCCATTGGATAGCTAGGAGATCCAACCAGTCCATCCTAAAGGAAATAAGTCCTGAATATTCATTAGAGAGACTGATGCTAAAGCTGAAACTCCAATACTTCGGCAATCTGATGTGAAGAACTGACTCATTTGAAAAGACCCTGATGCTGGGAATGATTGAAGGCAGAAGGAGAAGGGGCAACAATGGATGAGATGGTTGGATGGCATCACCAACTCAGGACGTGAGCTTGAGTAAGCTCCGCGAGTTAGTGATGGACAGGGAAGTCTTGCATACAGCAGTCCATGGGGTCGCAAATAGTTGGACATGACTCAGCAACCGAAATGAACTGAACTGACTCACCACACATAAGGAAATGTACTTGTGTGAGATATTGCCTGTGTTAGTTAACTGGATTGTGGTAATCGTTTCACGAAGTATGTGTATGTCAAATCATCACATTACATTCTTTGCTTGCAATTTTACTTATCAATTGTAATTCAGTAAAACTGAAGGAATAAGAAAGAACTTTAGATGTCCACTAGCAAACCATCAGGATGACATCTGTAGCTGGAAAAACAATTTAACTAATTAATATTTGTTGCAAGAGAAACAAAGCATGTGAAATCATGGGGTGTTGCAGAAAGAGTTTAGGAGGGACTGTTATAGGTCTAGAATGTGTTAGGCAATTTTGATGAGAGTTTAACAAAGCAATAGTTTATTCCAGATAGGTCACTTTGAGAAGCAAGGACAGTTCTGGATTGTGTCTCTATCTCATACTTTTTTAAAAAAATCTAAATTATGGAACAAAGTGAAGCCAGTTTGTAATCTTCAAAGAAGCATCAAACAGTCATCACACCAGGAAAGAGGTATTATAGCACTTTCAATATTTTAACAATGTATTAACGCATGTAAGAATTAAAGATTTTAAAATTAAAAAAATTAAAAAAAAGATGTAGAAGAAAAATAAAATAAAATAAAATACTTGAAATGCATAAAAAAAAGAAATTATACTTACCATAAAATGCAGCAGTTACAGTCCTTGTCACCCAGGAAAAGAGAAAATGTATATCCATACAAAGACTTGCATGTGACTGTTCATAGAGGCATTAATCATAATAGCAAAATAATGGAAATAACCCCAATGTCCATTAATTGGTGAGTCAATAGAGAAAACATATACAATGAAATTCTATTCAGCAATAAAAGGAATGAACTGCTGATACATACTGCAACATGGATAAACCTCAAAAACCTTATGCTAATAGTGGAGAGTCATATGTAAAAGGCTACATACTTTATGACTCCACTATTTTCTAAAATGAAAGCAAATCTGTGATGACAGAAAGCAGGTTGATGGTTACCAGTGGCTGGGGGTGAAACTGAGAAACATAGCCTAGAAAATTCTGAGACAGAGAAATAACGAGTCTCTAGTCCTATCAATATTAAGACATATGACAGAATTACAATAATTAAAGCAATATGCTATTAAAATAGTATTAAACTTAGTAAGAACAGATGAATGACTCAATGGAATAGAACAGAAAGCTTAGGGAAAAAACAAAGACATATAGGTATCTGGAAAAAAATAAGACTGAATTCCTATGTCACACCTTGTATAAAAATGAATTTGAAATGGATCAAAGCCTTAAACATTTTTTAAAAAATCATAATTGTGCTAGGAGAAAGAACACTTGGGGAAGTTTTGTTACTATCTTGTAGCGGAGAATGTTTTCCAAAATATGACATAAAATCTAGGAAAAATAAAATAAAAAAAATAAAAAGTAAAATATCAATCAATGTAAATTAATAATTATAAGTAAATAATATGTCATGGTTTGTGATCCCCCATTTTTTAAGGTTAATCTTAATGACTCATCAACATTCTTACCATTGGCAATTGGGTCTATTTTAGGAAAGCAAATTAAAATATGTCCAGAAGAAATAACAACTCAACTTTTACAAATAATTGTCAAATGGTATAACATTTAGAATGTAGAGATTTTTATGATGTTTGACAATGGTTTCATGAAGCAGAGAAATTTGATTTTAATTTTAAAGCAGACTTATAACTTAAGATATTTGTGTGCTTGATAATTTGAAAATAGTTGAGAATCTAAACAGTCTTACAGCACTGCCCCACTTGCTGTTACTGACCAATTACAAGTGAACCTTGGTTACCCAGTTTTCTTATTTATAACTATATTGTTACATTTCATCCACCTCTCACTAAACCACTTACCACAGTATCACGCAATTAGAAAAGAAGTTTTCATCAACTTATCTTTCTTCCTTAGAGAAAGAACACTGATTCTCAAAGCAAACAATGACTTCACTTTTAAAGACTATAAAAGTTTTTAGAAAATGAAAGACTTGCAAACCATATGACAATTTTCCAGTGGTGGCATGTGAATGTTTTACATAAACCATAAACTTAAAAAAATGTTTTTGTGACTCTGTTAAGACATCATCAGATTCAATAATTTTTAGTATTTGCAGAAGAGATACCATGAATAAACATGGTTAAGATTATGAATGAGAAATTGGATGATTTCTGTTCAGATTTACACTTGTGCTTATTTGTATTAACACAGGATTGCAAATATATAAATTTAATTAGGCTATTATTTTTCCTGATATGATTTAATTTCATAATTGAACCAATACCATAAATAACTTTATTTGTATTACTGGACACCTGTGTTAAATATATTGATAGAATTTGATTGTTATGTCTTCTTCCAAGCTTCCTATAACATGAACAGTAATTAGCTTGTAACAGTGAATGGTTTTGCAACTATTTTTATCAGTATAGTATTCTGAATTTGCTTTTTCATAAGAATAATGTATATTTTTTTGATGTGTGTACTCATTCTTGTCCAACTCTTTGTGACCCCATGGACTGTAGCTCTCTATGCTCTTCTGTCCATGGGATTCCCTAGGCAAGAATACTGAAGTGGGTTGACATTTCCTTTTCCAGAGATCTTCATGATCCAAGGATCAAACCAGATTATCTTGCAGCTCCTGCAAAGGGTGGACTACCTACCATTGCACCACCTGGGAAGTCCAAGAGTAATATAATGTAGAGTTTAAAACAGAATCTAGGGGCTTTCCAGTTTAATATTTAATTTCTATGACCTACAATTTTATGTGAACTGGAACAGATTATTTAGCCTCTCTTTCAAAAACACTGTTTTTCACCTATTTTCTTTTAAATAAAAAGTGTTTAAAAATAATACTTGACTCATATGGTGGTTTTGAGCTTTACAGGAGTTAAGAAGTACTTAGCAGAGAATCAGGTATACATGTGTGGGCCATGTTATTATTCCTTGATTTCCTGTCACTGGGTCTTCGTAACACTACTCATTCATTTTATCATTCCTTTCTTCCAGAATTGTCAATTATATACAGTGACAGTGCTGCTGCTGCTGCTGCTAAGTCGCTTCAGTCGTGTCTGACTCTGTGAGACCCCATAGACGGCCGCCCACCAGGCTCCCCTGTCCCTGGGATTTTCCAGGCAAGAACACTGGAGTGGGTTGCCATTTCCTTCTCCAATGCATGAAAATGAAAAGTGAAAAGGAAGTCGCTCAGTCGTGTCCGACTCTTGGTGACGCTAGGAAATGTCAAACTGTAGCCTGCTTTTCAAATAACCCCTTTCTAACATTTCTGGCCTGTGTTCCAGTTTTTCGGCATAGAGAATCATTTTTTGACTACCTGTTTCAACATCCCAAATCAAATAAGGGCCAAAGTTGTGTACTTTTTAAAAGAGATTCAATACATAAACTCCAGTCCCATTTCTTCTTCTTTTTATCTCCTGGCTAATTTTCTTTCTTCCCTTTGCAAGTAAGTATGGCTATAAGATGGAGAAGGCAACAGCACCCCACTCCAGTATTCTTGCCTGGAGAATCCCAGGGACGGGGGAGCCTGGTGGGTTGCCGTCTATGGGGTTGCACAGAGTCGGACACGACTGAAGCGACTTAGCAGCAGTAGCAGCAGCATGGGTATAAGAGTGAATGTTGGCTAAATGAGTGAGGATGATTGTGATCAAGTCATTTCCAGGTGCATTTAATCATAACATCTCACACAATCCTCCATGTTTCTTCTCCTTCCTCAGGGTACCAGTCAGAAGAACAAAGGAGCCTAGATTACTGAATGACTTAAGTGCATGATATAAAATCTCTCAACTGACTGCATTGTATTAGCATATAAGAAACATAAAGGTTTTTGTGTGCAAGACATGCCATGTTTCATTAGTGTAACTCTTTGTGGCCCCATGGACTGCTGCACACCAGGCTTCCCTGTCCTTCACCATCTCCCAGAGCTTGTTCAAATTCATGTCCATTGACTTGGTGATGCCATCTAACCATCTCGTCCTCTGTCGTCCCCTTCTCCTTACACCTTCAATTTTTCTCAGCATCAGGGTCTTTTCTAATGAGTCGGCTCTTCGCATCAAGTGGCCAAAGGATTGTAGTTTCAGCTTTAAGATCAGTCCCTCCAGTGAACATTCAGGACTGATCTCCTTCAGAATGGACTGGCTGGATCTCCTTGCAGTCCAAGGGACTCTCAAGAGTCTTCTCCAACACCACAGTTCAAAAGCATCAATTCTTCAACATTCAGCTTTCTTTATAGTCCAATTCTCCCATCCATACATGACCACTGGAAAAGCCATAACTTTGACAATATGGACCTTTGTTGACAAAGTAATGTCTCTGCTTTTTAATATGCCATCTATTTATAAAAATACCTTCTCTAATAACTACATGATAGAGTCTAACATGCACGTGAACTTAGCAAAGGATGCTATAATATTTTAGCAAACACAAAATTTTAAAACTTTAATCTTCTTGATTTATTGAAATATCATAGAAGTGAATTAATCTTGCAGGTATTTTACCTTACTTGAAACTGGCTCAGTGGTGCAAAGAAACTTCATATCTCTCTCCACTTAATTTTCTTTAGTGTATATGTTCTAAATTCTAATTAATAAGTGTAGTCAGAGATTTCAAAATGTATATCTCACACAAAATTCTGCCATATTCACCTTTTCTGAATAATTCTCTCATTATATTCAGAATAGTCAATACTTTACATGTGCATCATACCAACCCAGCTGAGGTAAAGTGAAAAGAGAAAATGAACTGAGAAAATATAAAAACTGCTGACTAGCTCCTCTCTGTTTTACTAAGGTCAGGAGGAGAAAATATGAAGAGGAATTTCAGCATGAAGGATTTGGAATTACTTCCTGTCAACAAGGGCCCTAAAATATATGCTTTTTTGATTGAACAATAAACTTAGGTAATAAAGCAGTAAAAAATCCAATAATGTCTGATTACACAAATATTTTATGTACCATAAGTAAGTCAATACACAATTTAAAGCAAAAACAAAATCACCAAATGTTATTGTACCTTAGGTTAAATATTTCAACCATTATACTTTGCCATGAATTGCGCATTAATAATTGCTAATCACTATGTAATACAATCTTTGACAAAGGTTTTAAACCATTTTATGTGCTATTTAGGCACAGAGTGCTTAACAGAACTTAATTCATCTTCTAAATCTTTCATAAACTTTTTGATGAAGGGGATACCAATTCTATATCAGAGATAAAATGTTAACAATAATCTCCATTTACTGCATGATAATTCATTCTCCCAATTATAGAACTGAAAAATGTTTTCTACAATTATCTGATTGTTTGATATGATATTACTTACCCTGTGTCTAACTAAAAGATAATGACCCTATTTGTTTCTAAAGGTTTCTGATAAATGTACCAAGCAAATGAAATTGAGGGAGGGAAAACTCAGCTAGATTACAATTTTTGTCCTAAAGTGTCTTCCCTGGTGGCTCAGACAGTAAAGAATCTGCCTGAAATGCAGGAGACCTGGGTTCGATCTGTCAGCTGGAATGATCCCCTGGAGAAGGGTATGGCAACCCACTCCAGTATTCGGGCCTGGAGAATCCCATGGACTTTATAGTCCATAGAGTCTCAAATAGTTGGACACGACTGAATGACTTTCGCTTTCACTTGTAAGAGTGGCAGAATTTTACCCCCAAATCCTTAGACTCTGCCCTGTGATTCATCTATCAGTCAGTTCAGTTGCTCAGTCATGTCCAACTTTTTGTAACTGTTTTTGTAGATTCATCTATAAAAGCTTGCAAAATGCCCAAAACAGCATCTCTGTCTGCCACTGACACCCTTCATTTGGGATTTTTATGGTAGAAAAGGAAAGGCAGGGAGGGATTAATGTGATCTAAAACGAGTTCATTTTCATACTTGGTTAGATACACTTTTTACTATGTTTATTAATATTTTTGATGACTTCAAGTGACATCTGGGGTAAAATCCTGGTATTCATAGGCTTTTAGGCACAAGGTCATGCTTATTTGTAAAGCTATTTTTGCCCATTTAAAAAGTAATTATTTCTGGGCTTTTATGGTAGGCATGATGAAGTACAAGACTAGAACAGCTTCTCCTTACAAAATACCAAACCAAAGTGATACTGAATTCCTCGAGGGATTGCAGAGTTTAGTACTATCATTTGAAAGGTTCAGGAGTGGTGATATGACCATATTCCCATTCAACCTAACTATTTGGCTGGCACAGAAAGAAGCCAGTTTTTGGTTTTTGTTTTTTGTTTTTTTGTGTGTGTGTTTTTTTTTTTTTTTTTTTTTTTTTGCAACAGGTCTCTCAATATATTTTTCACATTGATTTGATTTCTCTGGTAGAGCCTTGACTGATTCAGATTTTGGTAACTGCAGTAGAGTACTGAAAAAAAAAAAAACTCCTGAAAATATGGAAACAGCTTCAGACTTTGGAAGTTGACAGATGATAGAAGATTTCAATAATTCTGGTTTTATTTGATCATACATTGTGGGTGAGGGCGTAGAAGAAATTGAGCATGAGAGAGAAAATCTGTCTCATCTTAGAGAATATCTAAATCATCTTAAAAAGACTTTCTGGTGTAAGAGTTAAAAAGGAAATAAAACAAAAGTTACTGGAAACTGGAGGAAAGTTGATCCTTTTTATATAGTGTCAGAAAGCTTAGTTGAATTGCATTGTAAAGACGTGGAAAGCAGAACATTTAAGCAATGAACTTGTGTGTTTAGATGAGATTTCCTAGTGAAGTGTTGAAGATGTATTGTTTCTTCTTACTGCTCATAGTAAAATTCAGAGGAAAGAAATAAACTGAGGGAAGAACTGTTAAGCAAAATGGAACTAGACTTTAATGATTTGGGAAACTGTGAGCCTATTCAAATTGCCAAAGACTCTAAAATGAAAAGATTTACTGTCAGCAAAATATGCTCTTGAGAGAAAGTTAACCTTTAACTAGTGCCCCCGAAGTGTCAAAATGCCAGAGTATTCAATCACATAGATTGGTGGTGTGACACTAGAAACAAAGGGGAAAAGGGAGATGTGAAAATGCAAGCACAGATTGGATTGATGTAGGGCCATGAGCCAAAGAACTCAGGTATCTTGTAGAAGCTAGAAAAAAAGAAGACAAATTCTCCTCTAGAGTCTCCAAAAAGATCATAGCACTGCCAAACCTTGATGTTAGACTGTGTGCATGTGTGTGCTAAGTCATTTCAGTCATGTCCAACTATTGTACACCAGGCTTCTCAGTCCAGACAATTCTCCAGGCAAGCATACCGGATTGGATCGCCATGCCCTCCTCCAAGGGATCTTCACAACCCAGGGATCAAACCTGCCTCTCCTACCTGTCTCTTTCATTGGCAGGCAGATTCTTTATCACTAGAGCCACCTAGGAAACCCTGATGTTAGATTACTAAGACTGATTTTATACTTCTGAACCAAAGAACTGTAGACTACCAAATGTGTTTTGTCATTAATTTTGTGGTAACCTGTTGCAATAAAAATAGAAATTTAATGTATGAATTCTGTTCATTCAAAAACATACACTGGGAAGAAACATACTGTCCTAAAAATAAAATATATATATATATATATATATATAATTTCTTCTTGAATTCTAAAAAAACTGTTATTCTCCCCACCCTTCATGAATAAAATTTTACAAATATATATTATTGATGTTAATATTCAAATGTCCTTCAACCCTTTAAATATAGGTTTCACCTTTCTTTATATGTTAATATAAATATTAATCATAGAGACAAAAAATTAATGCCAAGTTTTTAATTCAGAAAATCAATATTCAGTAAGAAATAACTTGACCTCATGTGGTTTTAGGGCTTACTAAGTGGCCCTAGTGGTAAAGAATCTGCCTGCCAATGCAGGAGAACCAGGTTCGACCCTGGGTGGGGAAGATCCCCTGTGAGAGGGCATGGGAACCCACTTCAGTATTCTTGCCTGGAGAATCCCATGGACTAGGAGCCTGGTGGGCTGCAGTCCATAGGGTCACAAAGAGTAGGAAATGATTGAACCAACTTAGCAAGCATGCATATGGTTATAACTAATGTTCCATAATCATTACAAAGCTTGGTAACTAATAAGGAACATTTTTATCAAATTATATTTTATAGCAATTATTTGGATTATTCTTAGAAATATTTAACGTATCTCTCCTCTTCTGCAAAGTTTTTGGAAAACAGTCCATGCATAAATTGATTGTAACACGTATATTCTTGGAGAAAAACAATTTACCTGGTGTATTAGTTTGTTAGGTCTGCCATTAAAAAAATAAATAACCACAAATTGAGTGCCTTAAAACAACAGAAATTTATTTTCTCACAGTTCCAGAGGCTAGAAGCCTTAGGTCAAGGAGCTAACATGACTGACTTCCTCTAAGGCCTCTGTCTGGTTTACACAAGGTCAGCTTTTGTGGCCTCTTTACAAAGTCATCCCTCTGTTTATAAGACCTCTGGTGTCTCTCTGTTCTAGTCTCTTCTTATAAAGGCACCAGGCAGATAGGATTAGGGCACACCCTAATAAGTAAGTGAAGTTGCTCAGTCATGTCCGGCTCTTTGTGACCCCATGGACTGTAGCCTACCAGGCTCCTCCATCCATGGGATTCTCCAGGCAAGAGTACTGGAGTGGGTTGCCATTTCCTTCTCCAGGAGATTTTCACTACCCAGGGATCAAACCCAGGTCTCCCGCATTGTTGGCAGACACTTTACCGTCTGAGCAACCAGAGAAGTCCAATTTTAACTAAATTACATTTTAAAAGCTCCATCTCCAAATATATATTGGGTAAGAATAGGGTTTTAACATTTGAATCTGGGAAAACATATTTCAGTCAATAATAGATGGTGAAGTACATTGGTATTATAACATCTATCTTGCAAATTATATTTGAGTTCATAGACATAACTACACTATAATCAACCTTTTTTAAACCTTTTGTAAGAACTTTTTCCAAAATCACTGCAGATGGTGACTGTAGCCATGAAATTAAAAGACAGTTTCTCCTTGGAAGAAAAGCTATGCCAGCATATTGAAAAGCAGAGACATTACTTTGTTGACAAAGGTCTGTCTTGTCAAAGCTATGGTTTTTGCAATAGTCATGTATGGATGTGAGAGTTGGACCATAAAGAAAGCTGAGCGCCAAAGAACTGATGCTTTTGAACCGTGGTGTTGAAGAAGACTCTTGAGAGTCCCTTGGACTGCAAGGAGATCAACCAGTCCATCCTAAAGGAAATCAGTCCTGAATATTCATTGGAAGGACTAATGCTGAATACTCTGATTGATGCTCTAATACCGATGCTCTAATACTTTGGCCAACTGATAATGAAGAACTGACTCCTTGGAAAAGACCTTAATGCTGGGAAAGATTAAAGGCTGGAGGAGAAGGGGATAACAAAGGATAAGATAGTTGAATAGCATTACCAGCTCAATGAACTTGAATTTGAGCAAGCTCTGGGAGTTGGTGATGGACAGGAAAGCCTGGCGTGCTGTAGTCCATGGGGTCGCAAAGAGTCGGAAACGACTGAGTAAATTAACTGAACTGATTGATGAACTTTTTCATTAATATCTGTTTGGTTCATATTTACCCAATTTCTCAATTATTATATAAAAATAGAGAAAATTATATATATACATATGTGTGTGTATATACTTAGTTCATTTGATAATTTATTTTAAAAGAAAACCTGTGATGATTCAATAGTCCAAAAACAAGGAAAAATATCAAAATATTTGCATTTTGACTGATCCTTTTTATTAAAACCTTTTAAACAACAAAATGCTTGGTGGAACTATTCTTGCATAAAATAATAAAGAGAGGATGAGTTATTCAACTAAATCACAGAGAATGCTTAGATAGCAGATGGAAACTGTAGTTCTGGAGATGAAATGAGATTCTTAAACTCTGTGGGAACTCATAGAAACCTCAGCGAAAGTTGGGACTTGCCCAAACTAACAAAACTGAGGGCTTGAGGAGGGAGTGGCAGATGATAGTGGTAGCCTTCTGAGAAGTTTTGCTAAGAATGCAAATACCATTATGTATTTTAAAACTTGTTATGGGTTATTAAGCTGAACATCCTACCAAAAATAAAAACATTTTTCATAGCTCTTAAAGACAGATACTACTAAAATCACTGTGCTTCCTGGTATAATCAGAATTTAAATTATTTAAATGCTTTCTAAAAGAGTTTACAAAAATAAAACAATCAAACATATTGCAAAAGTAAATACAGCAAAATGTGCTATCTGCACTGGTAAGATTAGATTCATTATTTGGGCAAGTGTTAGAGCTGTGCTGAGGAGAGGTTTTTGCAGGAAGTATACTGATTACAAGAACATATAGGCAAAGAGAGCATCTTACTTCTAAGACATAAATCTTGAAGAGGCAATGATCATTGTAACATATATTTAAAAAAAAAAACAGATTAAGGTTGGGAAATGACAGTAAACTTCAGTGAATAAAATAATTTTACCAGCCCTGGGGCACTTGGAATATGGGATATACTTCAGCCTCCAACTAAGAATCAGACCCTCCTTCTGTCACTCACAACAGGCACCAAAGTGTCCTTTGTTCAAGAACAAATCAGTAATTTTCAGGCTTCTATGACTCTATTTATATTCTTCCCTCTTGGAATTGCCTTTACTTCGTTGACTAATGACTAGATATTTGCAGAGATCCACCTCAAAAACTGCCTCTGTTTGTGCTCTCTTATTATATAATTAAAGTTCACTTTACTTCTTTTTATATGGGAGGGTAGATTACTATTTGAAATATTTTGTCTACAATTAAATGTGTTCTATACACCTACCTTCCTTTGTACTCTTGCCTCTGTTGATACAAGTAAGAGAAGAGTCGTCATTTCCCTTTGCTTCCAAATCACCATAGTCAGAGACGTCAGTTTGCTAACAAAGGTCCATATAATTAAAGCTATAGTTTTTTCCAGCTGTCATCTACAGATGTGAGAGTTGGGCCATAAAAAAAGGATGAGTGCCTAAGAAGGGATGTTTTTGAACTGTGGTGCTGAGAGTCCCTGGGACAGCAAGGAGATCAAACAAGTCAATCCTAAAGGAAATCAACCCTGAATATTCATTGGAAGGACTGATGCTGAAGCTCCAATATTTTGGCCACCTGATATGAAAAGTCAACTCATTGGAAAAGACCCTGATGCTGACAAAGATTGAGGGAAGGGGGAGAAGTGGATGACAGAGGACAAGATGGTTGGATGGCATCACTGACTCAATGAACATGAGTTTGAGCAAACTCCAGAAGATAGTAAAAGACAGGGAAGCCTGAAATGGTGCAGTCCATGGGGTTGTAAAGAGTTTGACATGAATTAGCAACTCAACAACAACATTACCATGTCAGAAGAGGTGGCTTCAAATGCCACATGTCCTGAAAGTATCTTACCCTCCCATCTTATCCAGAGTTTCAAACTGAGAAATGAGATCTGTGTCATTCATCACACCATTTATTTCTGTCATGTCTATCACAAGAAACTTGGATTTCAAGATATTGTTTATTCACAAGCTCTAAACTTCCTGAATAGGTTGATGGGTATTAAGTAAATCTATTTTACTACCCTTCTCGTCCTTATTTCCTGTGCCTATTAATATTTGGCATCCTATATACTTTAGTTATTATTTGTCTGCCTTCCTTCCTTAGAAAATATGCAAGATGAAGACAGTTTTGTGTATGTGCATGCCTTGTTCATAGTTGTATCCTAAGGGATTGGAACGTTTCCTGATTCATAATAGGTGCTAATTTTATGTCATTGAAAAAATATATATACGTTTAGAATATAGTAGTTCCTTGACAGTTGCTTGTGAAATATATCAAAGCATTTATTTTATGTAGAACAGTAAAGTAATTATAAGCTGACTCATGTTAGGCATACATTGTTATAAACAAGTAAAGCAAAAGTTTACTTTTAGTTTTGATAAAAGTAAATCTCATTCATTACATTATAAATTCTGAACTGATTTTAAAAATTACTAAACTTATCCTAAAGATTGATTGACAACTCCCCTAAGATTATGAGAAATGCTATATTAAAAGTAAATAAATTCAGATATTTTTCTCAGTTTTGTTTTTCTTATTTCAACTAAATATCTTACATGGGTATAGCTACTTATAAATGGTCATGTTTATATGAACTCTGAGACATTCTCATATTCTATTTTAGCATATGCATATATATGTACATATTAATAACATGTTATTTAGTTGCATGATGGAATATTATACAGATATGAAAATGAAGTATGTACAAATACATGTGAGAAAAGTCTGTCACACTGTTAAGCAAATAAGCCAATATGAAAGAATACATACATTTAGTTCTATTAATATAATGTACAAAAACAGACAAGCCTAATCTGTGCTCTCAGAAGTCCAGATAGTGGTTATCCTTGGGAGACAACAACTGGGAGGGAACAGTAGGGTCTTCCAGGGTGCTGGCAATATTTTTTGATCTGGTTGCTGAATATATGTGAGTTTTCCATTTGTTGTTGGGGTCCTTTAATTGACCGGGACCTGGCAGTCCGGAGGCGACCATAGGAAAGTGAAAAAGAGAGGCTGATATTCCGTGGTTTACGCAGAAAATGAATAAAGTCCTTGACACAGGACTTGCGTCTCTCATGAAGGCACCGGGCTCCCTCTTGAGGGGTGGTGAAGGTACAGGGCGCCTTCTCCAGAGAGTCTTAGAAGCCAGGGCAGGAAAGTGAGCAAGACAGGTCTCTGCACTCCAAGGAATCAGCTGAAGAGAGAGAGATAGAGAAAGAGGGAGAGAAAGAAAGACACAGGGACCCAAGCTCTGATGGCACAAAGGTACTTTAAGGAATTTTCTGTGAGTATATAAAAGCTGTGGTACAGGAAGTTTTTTACGTCTATGATAAAGATCAGAAAACCAAGCGTATAACGACTGTTACCAAGGGAACAAGGGATTAATAATTGCCACAAGGTCAGAAAACCACCCATATCTCAAGAAAGGGGATCAAGACCATGCAGTTTTTTCGTAAAGAGGACGTTTACTAAAGGAGACTCAAGCCTGTCTCACACAATGACCCTGGTTCGTGGGAGCAGTGTTCTGCTCCGCTTGAAAAGAAACAAAGGATTTGTGAGAAACAGCACGTAGGAATTCCCCCTGTTAAACATTCCCTGACACTATCCTTTCCTAAGAAAAGGAGAAATGGTAAGCAGATTATAGAAAATACATGTGGCAATTGGATACAAAAAATAATATGCTCAAAGCCAAATATATAAATGTTTCTAATGGATGAAAAAGCCAGTGATTTGTTTATACATATATATGTATATATATATATATATATATATATATATATATATATCACTCTACACTAAAAAGTTTAAATAAAATCATGTGCTTCTGACTAGATAATCAGCTCATAGTGATGAATTTATTCCTCTCTCAGCCATCTGCTTAATTCCTACCTCCCTTTTCCAAACAGTGTCGTCCTCTAATATACAGACTAGATTTGCTATGGGTCTGGCTACTAAAAGCATATGTATATTTTTATTTAGAACATGTTTTCCTTAAATTTTTGTTCACAATTTGTCTTTATCATTAACACTTCTTGATAAAAGCATTCACTTTTCTTCAATATTTTAGGAATTTCCGGCCACTGAAAGAGCTGTAATTACCTATAGTGCAGCATACTCATTTACAATAAAAGAACACTTTTGGTCTAAGGTACAAAAATGTATCTAGACAGAAGCAGATGTTTCTGAAGATGGTGCTCAGATTCCAGCTATGTTTATTATCCAAAATAAAACAGCGGTTGTGTTTTCCAAGAGGGCTATTTTATTAGTAATAAAATATTCTTGGAAATTATATTTATATATATGAAAAATTGAAAGAAACATACTTTAACAGATGCTATGTTTTAAGAAATAGTCCTCCCATAAAGAATAATTCCTTTTATGTAATGAATTTAGCTAGTCCCTAGATGTTTGTATCAGTACATTTTAGTCATCCCTACTAACATAATCTGTCATCTAACATAAGAGTTTCCATACAGCTGATTTTTTTTTGAGAAAACATACTATTGACAGAAAGCTTAAAAGTTAATAGCATTTAAAATGAAAACTTGCAAAGCTACTCCCATGAAAAACTGTATACATTCATTGTGATCCCACAACTAAAAAGAATATATGAGATAACTGAGGTCTAGTCCAAAAAATAAATATGAAGAATGGAATACATGGCAATGAATTTAAAATGGCAATTTTTTATTTGGTTAATACATAAAATAATTCATTCTTACATGCAGAGATTGCTTTACACTTTTTTTTTTTTCAGTCCATGGGATTGTTTGTTTACATCAATAAACTAAAATTTAAGCAGGAAGGTTACTAGGCTAAAATAACTGTAAAAACATAAATAAATAAACAGAAACCTCGATTAAATAAAGTTCGGAGGCCAGCAAGTGGAGCTCTCACATTGAGACAACAGCAGAGTCCAAAATGAAGAAGAAAGATTCCTTGGCCAAAGAAAAACCCACTCTTTGCTATGTAGTACTCTCAACTTCATTTTTCTCCTTTAAAAGTATTCTTCCCCTTGTCTGGTCTATAGAGACTTGCACATTTCACACTATGGTTGCAGACTCAGAACTGTAATTCTCTACAGATCACAAATAAACCCACCTTTGTTGGAGAAATATCTGGCATTTTATTTTATTTTATTTTTGCATCACAGTACAAATCCTTGCCACATTTCAAAAACAAACAAACCAAAAAAAAAAAAAGGTTTAAACCCAAATTAAATGAAACTCTAAAATAAATCAAAATACAAGAAAATGGAATCCAGAAAGGCTTGACATTTTATTTTTAATGATTCAATTTTAAGGGTATTGATGGTATTTTTAATGGGGGAAAATCCCTCAGAAAACCTTCCAATTGCATGTTTCCAAAATAAATAGCAAGAGAATCATGTACAGATTGGCAGTTTATTACTTTTTCCTTTGTATCTAGATCATTTTCATTATTCTTTCAATTTGCATGAAACTTAGAATTAAATTCTAATATGAGATAAAAAACCATCCATTTTTATTAAATGAAATAGAAATTCCTTTATCCTTCATTGTCCCTAAAATATAAATTAAGTATGTGGATATAGAGATATTTTCTTTCCTATTTCTTTCTTTATGTAAAAATGTGAAGCCACATAGAACTTAAAATATTTAATGACATAAATAATATAGCATTAATTAGCAGATTCATAAGGTGTCAATCTTTGAGGCCAAATTCTCATGGACTATTCTACTACGCTTCATCGGTCTTCTAAACCAGCATGAATCTCTTGACTTATTTAAGGTGATGCTTTTTAAAATATTTTTTATGGATTTATTTATCCCTTAATTTGACTTTTGCTTATTAAAAATCATTGAAATGTAGAACCTATCACTCTGCATAGTAAAATAGATGTAACAATATAATCATTTAAAATATAATGTGTTGGGGAAAACAATGAATCTGTGTATACCATGCAGCAGTGCACTTAAAAAGGAGGCTTCCTTGACTGATGTTTAGAGAGCAATACACTATTGTTTCTAAACTGTGACGACTTCACCAGGCAGTCTGAAAAACAGGGATATGCTGGTCAATGGAAGTGGCATGGCTGGGACTGTATTATGTGTTTAGAGAGATTTAAAATCGTGGTATTGATGGTTCTTTAAGAGGTAGAAATATTAAAAAAAAAAAAAACAAAAACCTGGGACTTGCATCCAAGTCCCACAATATTTCTTTCTTTACGTGTTCAACAAACATCCAATAAGCACCAACTTTGAGCCTCCTGAAGGGTCAAATGATGAATAAAGTGAACTTGGATTATTCTTACTAAACCTAGTGCTCAATGGATAAAAAGCTTACAGTATTCAAAAATGCAAATTAAAAAATAAAATAAAAAATAAATAAAATAAAAATAATTTAAAAATGCAAATAAAATGTGATTGGGCTATTGTAGCAAGATGAGCTGGTCTGGTTATTTGTTGTATAACAATCTTCTCTCAAGTTTAGTGGTTGAAAACAATTTACTATAATTATTGGTACTATTATTATTATTATCACTCTGCTAGTTTGACTAGATTCAAGTAAGTAGTTCTCCCATGAAGCTGCAGGAAGATGTTGGCAGAGGCTAAATCAACTGAAGGCTCAATTAGGCTGGAAATCCAAAATGACATTTGGTACAGAGTTGCTTTCTAGGAGCATAGCTGAGCTGTTGACAAGCACATCAACATGCAGCTTTTTCATGCAGCTTGGCCTTCACCGCATGGAGGCTGGGTTCTGAGAGTGAGCTTTCTAAGCACGAGGAAGCAGAAAAGTACAAGACTATGTAAAGGCTATGCCTTGAAATGCCATATACTCTAGGTCAACCCAGCTTCTTAACCTGCCCAGATTTAAGAAGATGGAAAAATACCTACTTTAGAAAATGAAGTCCACTCCACTAAGCATATAATTTGTTGTTCAAGTGGGTTTATTTCTGATAAGGAAAGTAAAGTTTTCTACATATTTCTATTTTTACACCTGTATAATTTCCTGTTTCTGACTTGACACCTAGAGGTTTGTTGGATCTTACCAGACATGTCACTGGGCCAGAACATTGCAGGCTGGTATATGGAATGGCCAGAAAGAGAATAAAAGATTCTCTCTTACTGCAAGTAGTAAAATGTCCTTAATCATTGTAACTGAGCATTTTGCTTTAGTGACATGCCCTACACACTGACCTTGAAAGGGAAGTATTAGTTATGTTGCTTTTAGAATGGTTCCAGACAGAAGTACAGTCACCAGTAATTTTCTAGCAGTAATCTGTTATGGAACATGTATTTCAGTTACTACTAAATGGCCACCCAGAAAGAACTGAAAATAAAATTTAAATGTTTTTCTAAATCATTGAGGCTACTTTACTACAAATTTCAAAAGAATACTTCATTTACAAAAATAAAAATTAAGGGAACTATTAAATCAGATTGGAAGCATGGAAAACAGGCATAAATTAGGACTGTCCTTGACAATCCAGAATATGATCTCCATAAAGGATGTATATACACAATATTAAAGAGGCATACAGAGGAATAGCTACTGAAATCTAATGGAGGACATTGAAGGATTTTTGACAAGCTAAGCATTTTTGACGTTATCCATGGGCTATGTATAATTCAAGCATGAAAATGAAACATCAGATTGGCATTTCAGAATCATAACTATATAAATATAGGAAATGGATTTGAGCAAGTATGTGCAGAGAGCTAGGAAAACAATGAAGAAGCAATAACCATTTTCAAGACAATATGTGTTACAGGAGGGTATGAAATAAATGGTTAGCAATAAGGATGAAGTAATAGAATTTTATTTAATCAAAATATACAATAAAGAATTATTAGACATTATTACCAAGTATTTAACATAGTACTATCATATCACCATTAGCACAATTTAGTTTCAAGATCACTATCAATTCAAGGAGAAATGGAAAATTCCAGCTTTTCTTGATCTGAGATTTAAGCACCAACTGTCTTCCTGAACCTCTGCTTGTTAATATTGAATATAATTCACAATCAATAACAAAAAATTGATTTTTCAATCAATGATAATTAATGAAAGTAAACATAATAATTTTAACAAAAAGTTCCAGTAAAACATGTATATTCTGGAATGTTTTGCATCAATGATTGTCCAAAATGATATCAAAGTAGTATGTTCTGTGTGTAGTTTCTAAGTCATATCCGATTCTTTGCGACCCCATGGACTGTACTTTGCCAGGCTCCCCTATCGAGGGAAGCACAGAAAGCAGGATAAGTAGGCATAGAAGACTGATGTTCCCTCATCTTTGTTTTAGGGAAATCATAGTCTGTTTGGGCTTCCCTTGTAGCTTAGCTGGTAAAGAATCCGCCGACAATGCAGGAGATCTAGGTTCGACTCCTGGGTTGGGAAGATCCCCTAGAGAATGGAAAGGTGATCCACTTCAGTATTCTGGCCTAGAGAATTCCATGGACTGTATAGTCCAGGGGTTCCCAAAGAGCTGGACACTACTGAGTGACTTCCACTTTCACCATAGCTACTTGGAGGTAGGTTGATTTTATTTTCTTTTACTTGACATTTTTGAGTACTAGCCAATGTGGAAATCCAAACAATCCCTTCTTGAGGTTGGCATGCAAATGTATGCACACTGTTTCTTTACAATCTATAAGAGAGATTATATAGTAGTTTGGAGGAAAGCTAGAATAACAAAAATGAGCAGTAAGAAACAGACATCAGTTCTATCTGGTTAGTCCACTCGTAAAACAATTCAAAATTTCATTGTGATTGTATTGGCATTACATATCAGTAATGTAATGTCTATAAATGTCTATAAAGTACTTGAGTCATCACCATGTAGCAATTTCAGAGCAAAGGCTCTGGTGTGACACACCATGAGTTTGAATCTGAAGCCTTTGGTGATCAAAAAGTCTGGATAGGCTAACTTCTCTAATTCAACTTCCTCAATGGTCAGTCAGGGATACTAACAGATACTTCTGCTGTGAAAGGATCTGTTCAAAATTAAATGAATTGATTAATATAAAACATATAGAACACATAATGGCTTAGGGATAGAATTCAGTTCAGTTCAGTTCAGTCGCTCAGTGGTATCTGACTCTTTGCGACCCCATGAATCGCAGCACACCAGGCCTCCCTGTCCATCACCAACTCCCGGAGTTCACTCAAACTCATGGCCATCGAGTCAGTGATGCCATCCAGCCATCTCATCCTCTGTCATCCCCTTCTCCTCTTGCCCCCAATCCCTCACAGCATCAGAGTCTTTTCCAATGAGTCAACTCTTCACATGAGGTGGCCAAAGTACTGGAGTTTCAGCTTTAGCATTATTTCTTCCAAAGAACACCCAGGACTGATCTCCTTCAGAATGGACTGGTTGGATCTCCTTGCAGTCCAAGGGACTCTCAAGAGTCTTCTCCAACACCACAGTTCAAAAGCATCAATTCTTCAGCACTCAGCTTTCTTCACAGTCCAACTCTCACATCCATACATGACCACAGGAAAAACCATAGCCTTGACTAGATGGACCTTTTGTAATCCAGACAGGGACACCTTGAGAGAAAAAGGGTGAATTGAGAACTGAGACTGTCATAGGCAAAATATCCACCTAATTAAAAGTTACTGCGTGTATATTGTGGCATTGATCTCCTATGAATCAACCTCTATTTCATGAATACAAGCATCAGACAGTGTTTGTACCAGACACTGTTTTGTGCACATAAGACTATGTGTGTGTGCAAGCTGTTACTTCAGTTGTGTCTGACTCTATGACCCCATGGACTGTAGCTTCCAGGCTCCTCTGTCCATGGGATTCTTCAGGCAAGAATACTGGAGTGTGTTGCCATGCCATCCTCCAAGGGATCTTCCCCACCCAGGTACTGAACCTGTGTCTTTTACATCTCATGCACTGGCAGGAGGGTTCTTTACCACTAGCACCACCTGGGAAGCCCTTGTGCATGATACTATCAGTCTTCAAAGCATAGAAATTCTGCGGCTGTCACAGGATAGTGAGAGATTTCAGTGATTGTTTAAATTATTTACTATAACTGTAATAATTTTATGAAGAAATAAAATTACTTACAATGTTTAGAAACATAAGACAAAAATTATACATACCACAGAAATGAAATAAAATGAAAATAATAGCTCAATTTGCATTAACTTTTTAGAGTTCTTTATTTCTTTAATCACTAGAGGAGATTTAACCTACTTTTAGGTATTGCATGCTTAATGTATTATAAGAAAAAAAATTAATTAAATGGGAAAATATGTACCTTCTTTCACAAAACAGAACTTTTATTTTTTTTTTAATTTTTTTTTTAAATTTTAAGTTTTTTTATTTTTAAAATTTTAAAATCTTTAATTCTTACATGCATTCCCAAACATGAACACCCCCTCCCACCTCCCTCCCCATAACATCTTTCTGGGTCATCCCCATGCACCAGCCCCAAGCATGCTGCATCCTGCGTCAGACATAGACTGGCGATTCAATTCACATGATAGTATACATGTTAGAATGTCATTCTCCCAAATCATCCCACCCTCTCCCTCTCCCTCTGAGTCCAAAAGTCCGTTATACACATCTGTGTCTCTTTCCCTGTCTTGCATACAGGGTCGTCATTGCCATCTTCCTAAATTCCATATATATGTGTTAGTATACTGTATTGGTGTTTGTCTTTCTGGCTTACTTCACTCTGTATAATCGGCTCCAGTTTCATCCATCTCATCAGAACTGATTCAAATGAATTCTTTTTAATGACTGGGTAATACTCCATTGTGTATATGTACCACAGCTTGCTTATCCATTCATCTGCTGATGGACATCTAGGTTGTTTCCATGTCCTGGCTATTATAAACAGTGCTGCGATGAACATTGGGGTACATGTGTCTCTTTCAATTCTGGTTTCCTCGGTGTGTATGCCCAGAAGTGGGATTGCTGGGTCATAAGGTAGTTCTATTTGCAATTTTTTAAGGAATCTCCACACTGTTCTCCATAGTGGCTGTACTAGTTTGCATTCCCACCAACAGTGTAGGAGGGTTCCCTTTTCTCCACACCCTCTCCAGCATTTATTGCTTGCAGATTTTTGGATCGCAGCCATTCTGACTGGTGTGAAGTGGTACCTCATTGTGGTTTTGATTTGCATTTCTCTAATCATGAGTGATGTTGAGCATCTTTTCATGTGTTTGTTAGCCATCCATATGTCTTCTTTGGAGAAATGTCTATTTAGTTCTTTGGCCCATTTTTTGATTGGGTCGTTTATTTTTCTGGAATTGAGCTGCATAAGTTGCTTGTATATTTTTGAGATTAGTTGTTTTTCAGTTGCTTCATTTGCTATTATTTTCTCCCATTCAGAAGGCTGTCTTTTCACCTTGCTTATATTTTCCTTTGTTGTGCAGAAGCTTTTAATTTTAATTAGATCCCATTTGTTTATTTTTGCTTTTATTTCCAGAATTCTGGGAGGTGGATCATAGAGGATCCTGCTGTGATTTATGTCTGAGAGTGTTTTGCCTATGTTCTCCTCTAGGAGTTTTATAGTTTCTGATCTTACATTTAGATCTTTAATCCATTTTGAGTTTATTTTTGTGTGCGGTGTTAGAAAGTGATCTAGTTTCATTCTTTTGCAAGTGGTTGACCAGTTTTCCCAGCACCACTTGTTAAAGAGATTGTCTTTACTCCATTGTATATTCTTGCCTCCTTTGTCAAAGATAAGGTGTCCATATGTGTGTGGATTTATCTCTGGGCTTTCTATTTTGTTCCATTGATCTATATGTCTGTCTTTGTGCCAGTACCATACTGTCTTGATGACTGTGGCTTTGTAGTAGAGCCTGAAGTCAGGCAAGTTGATTCCTCCAGTTCCATTCTTCTTTCTCAAGATTGCTTTGGCTATTCGAGGTTTTTTGTATTTCCATACAAATCTTGAAATTATTTGTTCTAGTTCTGTGAAAAATGTGGCTGGTAGCTTGATAGGGATTGCATTGAATTTGTAAATTGCTTTGGGTAGTATACTCATTTTCACTATATTGATTCTTCCAATCCATGAACATGGTATATTTCTCCATCTATTAGTGCATTAGCCAGACTCATCAAGAAGCAAAGAGAGAAAAATCAGATCAATAAAATTAGAAATGAAAATGGAGAGATCACAACAGACAACACAGAAATACAAAGGATCATAAGAGACTACTATCAGCAGTTGTATGCCAATAAAATGGACAACGTGGAAGAAATGGACAAATTCTTAGAAAAGTACAATTTTCCAAAACTGAACCAGGAAGAAATAGAAAATCTTAACAGACCCATCACAAGCACGGAAATTGATACTGTAATCAGAAATCTTCCAGCAAACAAAAGCCCAGGTCCAGATGGCTTCACAGCTGAATTCTACCAAAAATTTCGAGAAGAGCTAACACCTATCCTCCTCAAACTCTTCCAGAAAATTGCAGAGGAAGGGAAACTTCCAAACTCATTCTATGAGGCCACCATCACCCTAATACCAAAACCTGACAAAGATGTCACAAAAAAAGAAAACTACAGGCCAATATCCCTGATGAACATAGATGCAAAAATCCTCAACAAAATTCTAGCAATCAGAATCCAACAACACATTAAAAAGATCATACACCATGACCAAGTGGGCTTTATCCCAGGGATGCAAGGATTCTTCAATATCCGCAAATCAATCAATGTAATTCACCACATTAACAAATTGAAAAATAAAAACCATATGATTATCTCAATAGATGCAGAGAAGGCCTTTGACAAAATTCAACATCCATTTATGATAAAAACTCTCCAGAAAGCAGGAATAGAAGGAACATACCTCAACATAATAAAAGCTATCTATGACAAACCCACAGCAAACATTATCCTCAATGGTGAAAAATTGAAAGCATTTCCCCTAAAGTCAGGAACAAGACAAGGGTGTCCACTTTCACCGCTACTATTCAACATAGTTCTGGAAGTTTTGGCCACAGCAATCAGAGCAGAAAAAGAAATAAAAGGAATCCAAATTGGAAAAGAAGAAGTAAAACTCTCACTGTTTGCAGATGACATGATCCTCTACATGGAAAACCCTAAAGACTCTACCAGAAAATTACTAGAGCTAATCAATGAATATAGTAAAGTTGCAGGATATAAAATCAACACACGGAAATCCCTTGCATTCCTATACACAAATAATGAGAAAGTAGAAAAAGAAATTAAGGAAACAATTCCATTCACCATTGCAACGAAAAGAATAAAATACTTAGGAATATATCTACCTAAAGAAACTAAAGACCTATATATAGAAAACTATAAAACACTGATGAAAGAAATCAAAAAACAGAACTTTTAAAATGACTAAAGTTGATTTGCTTACTTTTAAGTCATTAATTGATGAATTTGTATTGATTTCTACACGTGGTAAAGAAATCTATTTGAAAGAAAGATGGGTTAGTTGCTAGTGCTAACAAAACTTTAAACCACTTACATGGACAAGCATCTAGGTTTTTAATAATTTTAAAATTTTAACTGATACAATTAATTTAGTATGTGCAAGTAACATTTGATTTAAATACGTGGTGATATTATGAGATTTAAGAATTACAGGATACTACATTCTGCTGTTAGTCAAATTGGAGAATGCAAAGACAAAAATATATTCTGCTTAATTATTTCATTTTAACTTTTTGGGAAGCATTTGGCCTGTGCATGGTACATATTTCTGCTGCTAATCATAGAACTGGAATAACATTCATATTATTGAGTTTGTTTTAGAAACACTTCTCGTGTCAGTCTTGAAAAAAACTTCATAAATATTAGGCAGTAGGAAAAGCAACCTAAGTAACTTGACTCCTTAAAAAGTTTGTTCTTGCCCACTTTATATCTTCATCTATTGATATATCTTGGTTTAAAGACTGAAAATTATTGGCTCTATGAAGGAAAATGTGCACATATATTTGTGTCTGTTGAATAAGTAGAGTTAAAAAAATAAGATACATAAATAGCCCAGTTGTGTCCGACTCTTTCAGACCACATGGGCTGTAGCCTGCCAGGCTCCTCTGTCGATGGAATTCTCCAGGCCAGAATACTGGAGTGAGTAGCCATCCCCTCCTCCAGGGGATCTTCCCAACCCAGGGATCAAACCTGGGTCTGAACCATCAGGGAAGCCACTACTTACTAATCTATGTATCTTGGGTAGAGGTTGAAAATTATTAGCTCTATAAAGGAAAAAAATGTGCATGTATGCATGTCTGTTGCATGAGTAAGGTTAAAAATGAAAATAAACAGTAATTCAAGGATTTGTTCTTTTTGTTCTGAAGGTTTATTATCAGCGGTTTATCAACATGCAGGCACATGGCCTGAACAAGGTAAAGATGAGAATTGCAAATTAAATGGAATTTTCTGTCAAGAAGAGGTGAGTGTATGGAATCTATCATGACCGTGTTCTTCCACCGACTCCTGTCCATCATGAATAGAACAAGAACAGGGCTGTCAATCACGTCTAAAGTTCTGCTGCTAAAACGTGAGACCAGTAGTAGGAGTTCCTGTCCTGTGATTGCTCAGCTTATAACCCCATTAAATCAAAACCAACGACTTACTCTCTGAACTATGTCCATGCCTCTATTCTTGTCAAGAAATATAGCATCATTTCATGGTTCTTAATTTATTGAGAACTTAAATCTAAGAATTTTCCCTAGATTGTATTTCTGACTTCCTAAAAGCAATTGCAAAAGTCATTTACTCTTCTGTGCACTCCAACCACACTCTTTGTCAGGAAAAGGAATATTCCTCTTTCTCCCCTAGGTACTTGGCTTAATTTATATTAGTATAGAACTTTTCACTTTGTATCATTTTTCATATAAAAATATCAAGCTTTTATTTCATCTTCATGTACTTCCTGTCAATTGCTTCCCCTGTTTTATTTCACAGTAATATTTTAAGGATCAGTGCCATTATAATCTCTGAAGGAACTGCCCTGAAGACTGTTTATCAAGAGAGTACCTTCCTCTGTTTTGCTTTTGCAGTCAGCAAATTTGAACTGAAATATTTATTTTAAATATTACACATATTATAATGTTTCACATGTCTCTAAATACTATAAGGATGAAGAGGGAAAAGGATTAAATGTAGGTTTTTAAAGTTGCTTTCAAGTGTGTGTTTGCATGCTAAGTTGCTTCAGTCATGTCCAACTCCATGTGACCCCATGGACTGTAGCCCATCAGGCTTTGTCCATGGGATCTAAGCTCAAATGTTACTGTGTGATATTTCTGCAAACATTAAAATCTTCTTTGAAAAACATCAAAGAGTACCTTAGACTATATTGCTACTAAGTATTGAGACCCTTTTGAAATCCCTAAGTGGGATAAATATTATATATACATATAATATTTCATTTGAATTTTGAAAAAGCTGCAGATAATTATAGCTGTGGACACCAATGATAACCCATGATTGGAAAATGAGCTATATATATACACACATATATAAGCAGTATGTTCTTATAAGCAGGAACAATCATACTGTTACACAAAAACACAATCAAGATGTTACTTAACTGAAAGTTATAAAAGTATAAAAAGTATATAAGAAAGTATAATACAAAAGTATGTCAAAGTATAAGTATGTAAATTTCCCTACTACCAAATGTTATTTCTATTATTACTGTCACAGTAACAATATATTTTTAAACAAAATAATAAGATAGTGTTAAGCTCCAAAGAATTGATGCTTTTGAACCATGGTGTTGGAGAAGACTCTTGAGAATCCCTTGGACTTCAAGGAGATCAAACCAGTAAATCCTAAAGGAAATCACCCCTGAATATTCATTGGAAGGACTGATTCTGAAGCTGAAGCTGCAATGCTTGGCCCCTGTTGCAAAGAACTGACACATTGGGAATGACCCTGATGCTTGGAAAGATTGAGGGCAGGAGAAGGAGGGGACAACAGGATGAAATGGTTGGTGGCATCGCCGACTCAATGGACATGAGTTTAAGCAAGTTCCAGGAGCTGCTGATGAACAGGGAAGCCTAGTGTGCTGCAGTTCATGGGGTTACAAAGAGTCAGACATGACTGAGTGATTGAAGTGAACTGAAATACTAACTCAAAAGGTAGACTATAACCATACCTTCCTTTTACCTTTATTAAAGTGAAAACTTTCTGTGAAATATTTACAATTCCAAATCGAGAGAATAATTCATACATTAGTTTAATATAGCATATATTATTTTAATGATAAAAGACCATAGTTTTCTATTCATAGCCACACTTCAAAATGATTGCTATTAAAAATAAAAGTAAAGACAGTATGTAATGAAACATGTTTTAACAATAGATGATCTACTTCTCAGGCTAAAACAAATTTCAAATAAAAATTAATAGTATAAGCTAAAGAAAATCTCCTTATCATCTGGTATCTGATATACCCACTTGGACATAAGGAATTGTAAACAGAGCAAATATCTAAAAATTTACAAAAGAAATTAGTGTACATTTTTGACTGGGATGATTAGAGATTTTCATAGTAGGATTGCAATCATTCATCTAATTTTGGTATTTACACCTTATGTATAACAACTCATAAACCAAGCCCAGGCTATTTTGTGTGGTTATATATAGTGAGCTCCCCAAGAAACTGTAGACATGAGTTGAGGGATAGGTAGCAATAAAATGAAAGTAAATCCCATGAGAGTTTGAGCCACTGACCTGTACGCTATATTAGTTGTTGCTGTTCAGTCACGTCCAACTCTTTTCATGTCCATCACTATGGACTGCAGCACAGCAGGCTTCCCTGTCCATCACCAACTTCCAGGGCTTGCTCAACTCATGTCCATCAGATTGGTGGTGCCATCCGACCATCTCATCCTCTGTCATCCGCTTCTCCTCCTGCCTTCAATCTTTTCCAGTGTCAGTGTCTTTTCTAATGGGTCAGCACTTCTCATCAGGTGGCCAGAGTATTGGAGCTTCAGCTTCAGCATCAGTCCTCCCAAAGAATATTTGGGGTTGATTTCCTTTATGGTTGACTGGTTTGATCTCCCTGAAGCCCAAGGGATTCTCAAGAGTCTTCTTCAACACCACAGTTCAAAAGGATCAATTATTTGGTGCTCAGCCTTCTTTATGATCCAACTCCCATATCCATACATGACTACTGGAAAAACCATAGCTTTGACCATATGGACCTTCGTTGGCAAAGTAAAGTCTCTGCTTTTTAATACTCTGTATAGGTTTGTCATAGCTTTCTTCTGAGGAGCAAGTGTCTTTTAATTTCATAACTGCAGTCACCATCTGCAGTGATTTTGGAGCCCAAGAAAATAACATCTCTCAGTGATTCCATTGTTTCCCCATCTATTTGCCATGAAGTTATTGGACCAGATGCCATGCTCTTAGTTTTTTCAAATGTGGAGTTTTAAGTCAGCTTTTTCACCTCCTCTTTCACCTTCACTGACAGGCTCTTTAGTTCCTCTTCACTTTCTGCCATAAGGGTAGTATTATCTGCAATATCTGAGGTTATTGATATTTGTCCCAGAAATCTTGTTTCCAGCTTGTGTTTCATCCAGTCTTAAATAAATAAGATAGTTGCTCAGTCATCTCTGACTCTGTGACCTTTTGTACTATATCCTCCAGTCTCCTCTGTCCATGGAATTCTCCAAGCAAGGATACCAGAGTGGGTTGCCATTTTCTTCTCCTGGGGGGATCTTCCTGATACAGGGATCAAACTCAGCTCTTCTGCATTGCAGGCAGATTCTTTACCATCCAATCCTTGCTCAAAGTGGTTGCGTTATGGGTTTTCTCAGAAAGTGGTTCAAAGCAACACAGACATAAGTGATAAAGATTACCTTTATAAATCTAAGTGGTTCACTAATTATGGAGCTTCTTTATCAGGTGCTAGGTCGCTGGATTTTCATTGAGTCTTCATCCTACCTTCTGGCAAACATATTGTCTTAAGAAGTCACATTGATATTTGCCACTTTTTGCTTACATGTTCCACTCATCTTGCTATCCCTAACTGAATGATACAGCATGATAATGTGGGCAAAAACAAAAGATCAAGCTAACAGTGAGTCTGATTATTCTAGGAACCTACCTGTAGGACTTAAAAAACTCTGATATTAAACAGTAGAGTTGTATAGATGTCCTTATGAGAACACATGGATTCTGCTGGCATTTCTTTTTTGATAAAGCTGGCAGAGGTAGTATTTGTCTACCAAAAGACAAAGGCTTTGGAGGTTAGATCCAGTAAAGATAAAATAACTATCACAGCTGGTGGAACTGTAGTCAACACCTGATAAGAATTTCATTAGTAAACACTCATTTATCAATATCTGTATTTTTTAGAAGTCAAAAAAATTCAGAGAAAGACACTTCTACATTTTTCATGTCTCTGAGTGTGGCAATATTTGCAACTTGTCAGCTATGGTAAATTGCTTTTGGTTTAATAATTTGTTAGAATAGGAAAAGGAAAGTACTAAGGACTTCCACTTTTACCTTTTTACACCCTAACTTGTGGTTTAGGGACCTGACACAGAAATCCTGCCAGTTGTTTCCCAGTGATATATTTAAAAACAGGAAAATAGTGAAATATATGTTTATGAAAAGGTTTAAGATAGGTTTAGATAAATCTCTTCATTTGTCATTTGATTTCTTGTGTTATTTATGAATTTCTTTCCTCTTAGTTCCATACTCACCCATCATTATGTTCTGTGTTAATAGTATTTATTAAAGCAACTTTTCTTTAAGGGAACATAGTGTTTGGCTCTCAGCAGTGCATTGGAGACACATGGCAGGTCGATGACATTGCTCAGAGCTTTTGACTATTACTCTTTACCAGCTGAACCACAAGGGAAACCCTTGACTACTACAAATGCATTCAAATACTTCTATCACTGTAAGTATTGTCCCAATTACATTATAAAAAAGAAATTCTAAAGCTATTTTTATTAAAAGCTACTATTGAAATGGCAACCCACTGCAGTATTCTTGCCTGAAAAATTCCATGGACTGAAGAGCCTGACAGGCTACAGTTCATGGGGTCACAAAGAGTCTGACATGATTTAGTGATTAGACAATAACAATAACAATGTGGATTATAAGTTTGTTTTTGTGAGTTATTGTTTTAGTTTTATTGAATCTAGGTTCACGTCATTCAGTCAGGCTAACTACTAGAGACACTTCTGTGGCAGGAACTAACTCAATGAATCCAAACACTCTGGTTAGTCCAGGTTTGTCCAGCGTTACATACATTACTCTATGAAATAACCTCTAGGATTTTTTCTCAAAAATATTCCTAAGGTTCTGCCAACATAAATGGTAAAATATTTGTCGTACTTTAGTAGAGATTATAGCCCCATCCAAGCAAGATTTTGACCTGTTCTTGAGTGATTTAGTTATTTTACCCTTTTGATCCATATTTGATAGCTCAATTGGTAAAGAATCTGACTGCAATGCAGAGACCCTGGTTCAATTCCTGGGTTAGGAAGATACACTGGAGAAGGAATAGGCTACCCACTCCAATATTTCTGGGCTTCCCTTGTAGCTCAGCTGGTGAAGAATCCACCTGCAATGCAGGAGACCTTGGTTCTATCCCTGGGTTGGGAAGATCCCCTAGGGAAAGAAAAGGCTATCCACTCCAGTATTCTGGCCTAGAGAATTCTGTGGACTCTAAAGTCCATGAGGTTGCAAAGAGTAGGACACAACTGAGTGGCTTTCACTTTCACTTCATTATCCATATCTAGTTGGGTCTAAATGCAATGACAGTTAGTAAGGTGGGCCTTGAGCAAGGCCGGTATCTGTGTGCAAGCAAATGTCCTTTTCTGGAATTGTTTAGGTTCTCTGAATAAGAGGAGACTGATCTCAGATGAGAGGAGAAAGTGTTGGCTGAGAAGGGAGGCAGAATGCTATGGGGCAATGTAATATAGGTAGATTCATTAGAATTTACCCCCAGGTGCCTGCTATTCTGTCTCCCAAGTTTTCTCAACCACTTAAATTTAGTATAAATGACCTTCAAGGTTGTATATTACACTTATTTTGTAACTCTTTATAGTATAGTCACAGATATTTGGATTCGAAATTGGATACATTGACCTTGGAGAAGATTATTTCAAGACAGACATAGAAGATCTCTGGTCTTCCTATCTGGTCCAGAATGGAGACTGAAAATAATTTTCTGGTCATTTACTTTCTATAAGTTCTCCAGTATAATCAGAAGCTGTCGTCACCTCATAGTCACCTTAAACATTTCCAATATGCCATTCTGTAGCTTGTGTAGCTTCATCTCCTAAATCCTTGCTTTCTGTGAGAACATCATTCCAGAAAATAATGCTATAATTTAAGTAAATATTTTGCTACTCTACTCTCTGTGTCTATCCAAACCCAATTTACCACTGATGATAAGACTGTTACTAACCTGAAATCAAGCCAAGTCATACATGGAGTTCCAAATTTCTGTTTAATGATCTTTGTGAAAATATTTCAAACATCTAATACTTTATCAAGAAAGATTGAAATGGGAAAACATAAATTTACATTATTTGTTTCGAATGAGTATTAAATGTAGGAATTTTGATGATTGAAAGCTATTCTAGAAAATGATCAGTGAGAACATTTCTAGGTTTCAGCTATTGGACACCAATAGAAATCAGAGGAAACAATGACACATAGAATCAGTTGCTTTCAACACCAGAAATAGATGATTAACGTTAGTAGAAAGAGGCCTAAAAGCCAATGAAAATATCTTAATTTTTGCCTTATTTTAAAGCAAACACAGCTTTCCTCAGTGTCAGCTAGATAAATAGGTTTTCATTTTCTTTTGCCATCAAAACAATTCAATAGCAACATTTAACCTGAAGCTTGATATTTAAGAGCCTATGAAATGAAGATTTAGGGATTTCAGTCCTTATAGTAAAAGAGAAAACATAAAAGAACAGAAGGAAAATATCTAGCACAGAGAGACAGTGATTGCTTTGATCAGAGGATGTTTTAGTCTATCTTGGCAGCTACAAGATAATACCATATGCTGCATAGCTTATAACAACAGAAATTTATTTCTCATAGATTTGGAGGCTGAAAAGTTCAAGATCAAAGCACTGGCAGATTTGGTATTTAATGAGGACCCAGTTCCTAGTTCATAGATATCCATCTTCTTCCTGAGTCTTCACACAGTGGAAGGGATCACTCTGGGATTCCTTTCCTTTTTTTTTTTTTTCTTATTTTAATTGGAGGCTAATTACTTTACAATATTGTAGTGGTTTCTGGCATACATTGACATGAATCAACCATGGGTGTTCATGTGTCCCCCATCCTGAACCCCGCTCCCACCTCCCTTTTACAAGGGCACTAATCCCATTCATGAGCACTACACCCTCATGACCTAATCATCTCATAAAGGCCCTGACTGGAAGCACCATCACACTGAGGACCAGTTTCCAAAAGAGGAAGTTTTAAAGGACACAAACATTCAGTATATAGCAAATGTGTTCTAAATTCTAAATTATCTAAATTGGTTGTAAATAGGAAAAGGAGTACGTCAAGGCTGTATATTGTCACCTTGCTTATTTAAATTATATGCAGCATACATCATGAGAAACGCTGAGCTGGAAGAAGCACAAGCTGGAATCCAGATTGCCAGGAGAAATATCAATAACCTCAGATATGAAGATGACACCACCCTTATGGCAGAAATTGAAGAGGAACTAAAGACTCTCTTGATGAAAGTGAAAGAGGAGAGTGAAAAAGTTGGCTTAAAGCTCAACATTCAGAAAATGAAGATCATGGCATCTGGTCCCATCACTTCATGGCAGATAGATGGGGAAACAGTGGAAACAGTGTCAGATTTTATTTTGGGGGGCTCCAAAATCACTGCAGATAGTGATTGCAGCCATGAAATTAAAAGAAGCTTACTCCTTGGAAGAAAAGTTATGACCAACCGAGATAGCATATTGAAAAACAGAGACAATTACTTTGCCAACAAAGGTCCTTCTAGTCAAGGCTGTTTTTCCAGTGGTCATGTATGGATGTGAGAGTTGGACTGTGAAGAAAGCTGAGTGCTGAAGAATTCATGCTTTTGAACTGTGGTGTTGGAGAAGACTCTTGAGAGTCCCTTGGACTGCAAGGAGATCCAACCAGTCCATCCTAAAGTTGATCAGTCCTGGGTGTTCATTGGAGGGACTGATACTGAAACTGGAACTCCAATATTTTGTCCATCTCATGCAAAGAGTTGACTCATTGGAAAAGACTCTGATTCTGGGAGGGATTGGGGGCAGGAGGAGAAAGGGACGACAGAGGATGAGATGGCTGGATGGCATCACCGACTCGATGGGCTTGAGTTTGAGTGAACTCCAGGAGTTGATGATGGACTAGGAGGCCTGGCGTGCTGTGATTCATGGGGTCACAAAGAGCTGAGCACAACTGAGCGACTGAACTGAACTGAACTGAACTGATTTGCTCTGTTGGAAGTAGACAGGAGGAGTATAAATTAATAGTCAGTGAAGTCAGGAATTTCTTTCATTAATCAAGGAAAGGAAAGAGATAACAGGAGTTTGCTTCAGGATGGTAATGTTGAAGTTGGTGAGAAATATTCAAACTCTGAAAATGTTTTGACGGTGAAACTGAGAGTGTCTGCAAATGAACAGGATGTGGTGTGTGAGGGATCAGGTGAGCAGTCAAACACTATTACGCCTCAGTGCTGAAGGAGTGAGGTGCCATTAAAATGGATAAAAAATAACATGGAGAGAGTTTATTGAGGAATAATACAATGACTTTAGCTTGTATACCTTTATAATAGCCAGGACATGGAAACAACCTAGATGTCCATCAGCAGATGAATGGATAAGAAAGCTGTGGTACATATACACAATGGAGTATTACTCAGCCGTTAAAAAGAATTCATTTGAATCAGTTCTGATGAGATGGATGAAACTGGAGCCAATTATACAGAGTGAAGTAAGCCAGAAAGAAAAACACCAATACAGTATACTAACACATATATATGGAATTTAGGAAGATGGCAATGACGACCCTGTATGCAAGTCAGGAAAAAAGACACAGATGGGTATAACGGACTTTTGGTCTCAGAGGGAGAGGGAGAGGGTGGGATGATTTGGGAGAATGGGAATTCTAACATGTATACTATCATGTAAGAATTGAATCGCCAGTCCATGTCTGACGTAGGGTGCAGCATGCTTGGGGCTGGTACATGGGGATGACCCAGAGAGATGTTGTGGGGAGGGAGGTGGGAGGGGGGGTCATGTTTGGGAACGCATGTAAGAATTAAAGATTTTAAAATTAAAAAATAAAATAAAATAAAAAAAAAAGGAAGCAAAAAAAAAAAATAAAAAAAAAAAATAAAATAAAATAAAATGCAGCCAAATGCATGACTGAAAGGATTTGAGTGAGACCAGGGAGAGAGAAGTTTACATAGAAGTAAAGGAAGTTTTAGATTTTTTCCAAACCTCCTCATATAAAATACACATGTGGCTATGCACACAGAGATATCACCTTAACAAACTGGATGCACTGACATGAATCACAATAATTTTCTGAGGTCAAATCACTAATATTAGTAGTGCTAATTTAATGTGGCAACTGTGTGTGAGAAAACAAAAGGAACAAAATTGGAATGTTTTTGATACTCCGAATAACCTAAAACCTAGAAAATGCAATTTAATATTGTTAACTAAAAGGAAGGCTACCTTTTAAGTTTGGAAGAAGAAGCAGGTACAGGAATGCAACAGCCACAACTGGGAGGAGTCTTCCTACAATTCCTCTTACTGATGAATGCCAGAGGACCAAAGAAATACAAGTACTTACTGCAGTAGACTGGTTCTCAGAGATCTTAGAAATATTCAGTGGAAGATAACCTTTAAGACAAACAAAAACAAAACACACTTTGGGGTGGAATAGAACTTCAACAAAGATAGAATACGGAGGTATATTCAAGAGAAGTTTGGGCACCAATAGGAAATACAAGTAGAGAAAACAGACAAAACTCAGAACAATTTGGGTAAATTCATAGAGTTGTTGTTCAGTTGCCAAGTCATGTTTTACTCTTTGCAATCCCATTGACTGTAGCACACTAGGCTTCCCTGTCCTTCACCATCTCCTGGAGTTTGCTCAAACTCATGTTCATTGAGTTAGTGATGCCATCCAACCATCTCATCCTCTGTCATCCCCTTCTCCTCCTGCCCTCAATCTTTCCCAGCATCAAGATCTTATCTAAAATTTTATAAAGGGAATATGTTAAGAACAGTCACAAGGGTTGCTGAGCATTTCATTATTTGGTTAGCATAATATATGAATACACAAAAATAATTTATCTGTCAAACTTTGTCACTTTTATAAAAATCATTAAATATACCACATGTTTTAGACTTTTAAATCCTAGTATGAAAATTAAGCATTCATAACTCTGTGTATTTAGCATCAAATTATTACATATTAATTATTAAGTACAATTTTGTTTCTCTCTAGAGGCAAAGATGTTAAAAATTAGTTTGAAACTATGCATGATGTATCTATGGTATCTATGGTGACCATATTCTTAAGATTCTAAACATAAAGACAGAAAAATGTTTCTTGACATCATCAGAAGATTATGGATAGACTCAAATATAGAATTTTATGACTTTAAGGCCTTAACTTGATTCTTTTGTAGTAAAGATACAATCTTCTATAATATGGAAAGCTGGAAGTGGTTGCTTCTATTTCCAGCACTGTAATGTATGAACTTGCAAACAAATGAGAAAATTTCAACAGTGATTCTACCATTGATTACTATCAAGAGAGCATTCTGCAATTCATAAATCTTAGTGAAGCCTATTTTGCAACTTGTCATCTTTTGTAAATCACCATTTCCTTTGTAAAAAATGGAGTATGTTGGGAATACAAAACAGCAAAGCATATTTTAACCTATCTCAATGTGTGATGAATTATACTTTTCTATATGAAGTAGATAAAATGAACATTTATCAGAAATATAACTTAGTTGTAGCTACAAGACATCCAAGAATATGTTCTAAATAAGACTACCATTGATTTGGACAGATCAAATGAATATAAATCATGACTAAATATAATCATCTAGTTTGGCATGATTAAATACTTTGGGACTATGATTTATTTAGCTTACATACTAGATATTTTAAACATATGTTGTGATCTCAATTTAACTGGAATAATTTACTATCTCCCTCTCTCTGCCAAGCAAAAATGAAGGAAAATTAATTTGATTTCTTAATACATGGGGTGCTCTGCTATTGAAAGTGGTCAGAAAAATGTGATGTATATTTTTTAAAATGTAGTAGGCTCCAAGTTTTAGTAACAGATAAACCAACTACTATTTTATACAGTAATACAATTCTTGAATTGCTGAAGAAAACAGAAATGTCTAGCTCATTTCTTGGTGTTATACTGGCCCTCAAAACAAATGTCTTTGCTTGAAAGATGTATGAGTGTTGGAAAAAAATTATTATTAAACAATCATGCTTTCATTTGTCACTTTTATGTTAACTAGAAGGGAAATATGACTACATCCAGGCTTGACCATGGTTATGGGGTGGACTTTGGTAGGCAACAGTGATCCTAATACTACATTCCAGGGTTACTATAGAGAATGACAGACAGTATAACCATGGGACAGAAAATATAGACAGATCCAGAAGTCAAAATATTGTCTTATGACCAATGGTGAGGATTCAATTCAAGAAAATTAAAGATGATTATTTAAGGAGAGAAGGACTACTTAGAAAATAAAAACTAAAATGAAGAGTATCTGCAAGAGAGCATTATGACTACTTTCATGGGTTCTTCCTCTGAGAACCCTGAGAAACCCTAATTTTAGTAACAGCTTTCATATGGTAATATTAACATTTAGGGTGTAGGGGTAAAGACTGTAAGTGAATTAATACTCTATATCTTTGAAACTTTTTGTGTAAGTCTGAAATCATTTCAAAATGAAAGTTAAAATTAATATATAAAACAAAAAATGCCAAATTACCATTTGATATGATATTTGCCTTAGAAATTGTTCCAGACTTTAGCTATATATACTATATATATATATATATATAAATATATATACATTACCATATATATATATACACATACATATACCATATACATGGTGCAAATATGTTTATAAAAGTTATATTCTCTTTTGTATTGATCCCCTTGTCATTTCATAATGTACTTTTGTTTCTGTGATCAAAGCCATTGTTTTAAAGTCTACTTTGTTTCATCTGAGTATCACTACCCCAGCTCCAGCCTTCCTTTTGTTTCCAATTTCAGTGGAATATCTTTTTCCATGCCCTCACTTTCTGTCTGTGTGTGTTTTTAGACCTGAAGTGAGTCTCGTAGATACATATAGATAAGTTGTTGTTGTTTTTTTTAATCCAATTAGCCACAGTATGTATTTTGATTGGAGCATTTGGCCCATTATCATTAAAATGTTATGTTTATGTATGTACTTAGGGAGGGAAGAGCCTGGTAGGCTGCCATCCATGTGGTCGCTAAGAGTCTGATGCAACTGAATAACTTCATTTTCACTTTTCACTCTCATGCATTGGAGAAGGAAATGGCAACCCACTCCAGTGTTCTTGCCTGGAGAATCCCAGGGATGGCAGAGGGGGGTGCTGGTGGGCTGCCGTCTATGGGGTCGCACAGAGTCGGACACGACTGAAGTGACTTGGCAGTAGCATTGCCATTTTGCTACTTCTGGTTGCTTTTGTAGTTGTTTTCTTTCTTCTTCTTTTAGTCATTTCCCTTATCATTTGATGATTTTCTTTAGTGTTATGTCTGCTTTCTTCTCTCTAATATTTGTATATCTGTTGTAAGACTTTGATTTTCAGTTACCATGGAGTTTCTATATGTTAACTACATCTACTTGTCATTTAAGTTCAAGCACATTCTAAAAGTTCTACATTTTTTATTCCTTCCCCTAGCTTTTTGTGTTTTTGATATCACATCTTACATCATTATGTTTATCCCCTGTTTACTGTAGTTATAATTGATTTTACAATTTTTGTCCTTCAGCCTTCATACTAGCTTCTTACATGGTTGATCCACAGCTTTTCCTATGTACTTGTCTTTACCAGTGGGATTTTTCCCTTCCTATAATTTCATATTTTTTTGTAGCATTTTCTTTTTCATTTAAAGAAGACCCTTTAACACTTATTGTGAAATCAGTTTAGCATTAGTGAATTCTTTTAATTTTTGCTTGGCTGAGTTCTTTCTCTTCCAGTTATTAATGATAACCTTGCCAACTACAGTATCCTAGTTCACAGGTTTTCTTCTTTTGGCACTTTAAGTATTTCATGCTGCTCTCTTCTGGCCTGCAAAGTTTCTGCTGAAAAATCAGCTGATAATCACCTTATGGGGGTTTGTTTGTATGCGCCTTTTTGTTTTTCTCTTGACATCTTTAAAATATTTTTTAAATTTTGCCACTTTAATTATGATATGTCTTGGTGAGGATCTCTGGCACACTTTGTTTGGAACTCTGTGTTTTTGGTAGAAGGAAATATGTTTCCTTTTTCAACTTCAGGAAATTTTCAGCCATAATTTTATCAAATACTTATTCTCTTCTCTTCCTCTTCTCCTTCTGAGACCCCTGTAATGCAAATGTTAGCACTTTTGATGTTGTCTCACAGGTCACCTAAACTGTACTCACTTTTTAAAAATTTCCTCTTTGCTGTTCTGATTTGGTGATTTCTATTATTCTACCTTCCAAATTGCTTCTGTGTTCTTCTGTATCACCCAAACCCCCACCTGCTATTAATTCCCTCTAATGTATATTTTATTTCAGTTATTAAGGGTGGGGTATAGCCCAAGGGGTTAGAAGAGGAACTCTAACAGAGTTGGGCTTCTCATGGGTATGCTGGCAGTATCTGCCTTGCTTTGGGATGTGTCCAGGACCCAAGAGTTGGAGGCTGCACTCTGTGCTGGCTTCACTTCTTCCCAAATGCATATGCCTTGATTAGAGGCTGGGTTGGGGCAGGAGGCATTGGTGCAACAACACTGAGCTGTCTCTCCTCCACCTTGTCCAAGTATGCACAATGATTGATGTATGCCGCAGCAGTGGCAGTTTGCTGTGGAGCTGGCCTAGCTCCCTTTCAAGAGTGTGAGCAGGGACAGGCATTCTGAGATGAGTCTGGATCCTTCCTGAGTGTGTGCAGCAAATCATCTGCTGGCAACGGGTATGTCCATCCTGGTCAGAGACAAGGTCAGGTCCAAGAGAACTCCATCCCCTCTATGTGCACTCTCTTGCTGGATGTGCACATGAATGTCTTGCACACTCATCTATTTCCTCCATGTATGCACTTTTTGGTTGGCAATGGCAGCCTCCACCTTAGTGGGGAGCAGCACCCACCAGGGTAAGAGAGCTGGATCAGGAGCCCAGTGGTGGCTGGGGACATGCACTGGGATGGCTCTGGAAAGACAGTCATAGACCCAGGCAATTCATATGTATATTCTAAGTCTAGGTATGACATTCAGTCATTTCTCCCCTCCCCCAAGTCAATCATCCATCCATTAATTTATTTAAAAAAAAAAAAAGAAAAAAAAACTTGGATGATCTTTTATGTACCAGGCACTGTGTTGAACCCTGGAGAACAAAATTTCCTGCAAGATGTTGATCTAAAACTCAGAGATCTATACTCCAAAGGAGGGGAAAAACTGGTGAATCAAACATCATAGTGCAGTAGAGAGAAAACTAATAGTTATTTTTATATCATCTTATGATTGAAAAAGAGTGCCTATAGGTCTAGTTATCATCTGCCAAATATTTGACAAATTTGAATTTAATTAATCTTCAAAACAACCTGTGACTTTGATGTCATCTACTTTGCACTTAAGAAGAGTAAGACAATGGAAGTTAAATATTGTTCCTAAGGACATTCAGACAGGTAAATGAATAATTTAAGGAAACAGGCTTGCCAGACCCAATTGTAATGTGATTGTGTGCCTGTGTGTGTGTGTGTGTGTTTGTATGTGTAGACTTCCTTTCACCAACAAAGAATTCTTTGATGCCAGCAGGGTGTAAAAGAGCTCAATTCAACTCAATTATGACACTCTCTATTGTGAGATAGAGTAAGATTTCATAGGTGAAATCTTATGAAGTCAGTCACTGGGTTCAGGAGTATTGTGATTCTTAGTATGCCGTATCCTCCTAGTTTTAGCAGGAAATGGTTCAGTCCCATGAGACAACCCTTCACTTGAGATGCCAGTCTCAAGCCTAGGTTGTCCCTGTGCTTATGACCAACTGATTACAAACAGGATGTTCCAACAACCCTTCCAACTCAGGATGCCAATCATAAATCCAGTTTGTTATCTCTGCCCCTGACTGGCTATAAATTCGGCTATCATTCCTGAAATTTCCTCTTTGAGTTTAATTTGCAAGAAAGGTTTTCATAACTTAGATTAAACTTACCAAAAGGAAAATTCTGACTTCACAAAACTTATTGGATTAATATGGCTATATCGTTGGCTAATGTTCTTTGTACAATGTCCAAAATCATATCAAAAATTACTAACCCAGTTAAGAGATAGACACAATACGTGAAAATAAAAACAGAAAGCAGAAAAAAATGTAACATGATGTCAGGTGTACTAAGTAAAATGAGTAATCAGATAAAACTTTAAACAATTGATAAAATTAAAAGTTAAAGTATTAAAAATAGAAGGAAAGATATAAAAGTAAACATAATTGTATTTATTAAAACATGAATAAATCAAAACTGTAGAGATGAGTATATACTTTCTGAGATTAAGAATTCACCTGAACAAAAGTTTAGGCAGCAAATGGCAGGAACAATAAAGTGAATGACACAAGCATGAAAAAAAGTCAATCTGCATAAATAAACAAAATTCATTGGAAATGCAAGGGATAAAAGACATGTGAGATAAGTAAAATTTTAACATATATACACTTTTAATGCCAGAAAAAATAAAAGAATGAAAATATAAATGCTGATAATTTTCTAAAATTGATGAAAAATACTAACACAAAATCAAAACTCTCACTGAATTTCAAGCCAGTGTCCCTACACAGTTACAGTAAAACTCTTGAGAAATACGCCATAGATAAAATCATAAAATCTAGTAGAGGAAAAAAAAAATTTCTTCAAAGGAACACCAATAAGCTTGACAGGTAATTCCTCAACAGAAATAAGGAAAGCAAGAAAATAATCAAACAACTCTTCAGCATAATAAATGAACTAGAGTTCTATACAAATGAAAATGTTTTTCAAATTAATGGTGGTGGTGAAAAACACAGAAATAGAGTATTTTTGAATACAATTTTAATGAATAGTGTTATAAATATCAATTTATTGCTTTGACAATTAGTATAGGATTAAATTCTGTGAAGGGTATACAGGAACTTTCTATTTGGGAAATATTTTTCTATGTGAAAAATTACTATAGAGAACTAAAAATATAAATGGAACAATAAACTTGGCTTCCCTGGTGGCTCAGATGGCAAAAATCCACCTGCAATGCAGGAGACCTGGGTTCCATCCCTGGATTGGGAAGATCCCCTGGAGGATTCTAGCCTAGAGAATCCCTATGGACAGCAGAGCCTGGCAAGCTACAGTCCATAGGTTTGCAGAGTCAGACACAACTGAGAAACTAAGCACATAATGATAAATTGACAGAAATTACATGGAAAATATGCAAATCTACAACATTAATACTTTAATAAGTGGCCCAATGAGGGTGATGGATTTTTGAGGCAGCCTCCTCAATCAATCCAGTCTATACTAGATGACCTCAAAGCCAACTAGCAAATGTGTATGTTGGGTACCATCTCCTCCTTCCTGTTTCTGAATGTGGTAAAACAAACTACCCTAAAATGCATAGAATTGAAACAAATATACTTTTTTATTGCTGGAATTGGATGAAGTGACTCATCTGAGACTATTCTGATTCTCAATTCTTCCTCAGGAATTATAGGCTTAAAGTGAAGTGGGGTGTTTTTGTTTGTTTGATTTTTTTCTGTTTTTCTCATGATGTTAGCATATGCCCAAGAGAGCAAGTAGAACAGACAAGGACTCTTAAAACCTAAACTCAAAACTGGAAACCAGTCAGTTCTGTCTAATTCTATTGGTCAACACAAGGCAAGTGGCCAAGCTGAACGTAAAGGAGGAGGAAAGATATTCCACAATAGAGGTAGGTGAAGGGAATAGTTAGAGTTAATAACATAGTCCACCATAGTACACTCTTAGTTAGGAGTTATGCCCCTCCTACTTGGAAAATGTGCTCACTGCAAGGTTCCCAGTCCACTCAGCAATCATGTTGTGATATTCAAAATCCAGGTTGTTCTCAACTATGCCTGCATTCTAAGTCACTTCAGTTGTGTCCGATTCTTTGTGACCCCATGGATCATAATCCATCAGGCTCTTCTGTTCATGGGACTCTCCAAACAAGAATACTGGCAAGGGCTGCCATGCCCTCCTCCAAGGGATCCTTCTGACCCAGGGGTCAAACCCATGTCTCTTATGTCTCCTGTATTGGCAGGAGGGTTCCCCAACACTAGCACCACAATATCACCAAATGGTCACCACCAAGCATTAGCTAACACCTCCATCAGGTAAGTTGCCCTTTCTTTTTGGTGATGAGAACTTTTACAATCTACACTCTTAGTAGCTTTGAGTATGTAATACAGTGTCATCAGCTTTCACCACTGTACTATACATTAGCTCATTTTGTTCTCTGTTCTGAATGTCCATCCTCACCCTAAGACACCAAGTCATACCTTTCTCTCTATTGAATTTAAATATGGCTTCTCCTGATCAGGTGACCTATGGACAAAGCAATTTACATGCTCTCCTTCTCTACACACTCCACAAAATGTTAAAGCCTAAGGAGAAAAACTGCAGCAAACTTTCATTCAACATAAAGGATAATGAGAGATGTATTAACACTCACTGAATCTTAGAAATTTGGAAGTCTTGCTGAGTAAGGATTGGCAGGTTCTCCTATAATGAGAATAGAGGATGTTTCTTAATTAGGTTCTAGTTTTACTCAGTATTGTCTCTGTTCATTTTTCTCCAAGAGTTTTTTTATGTTATCTTCAGTCACCTATAAAGAGACCATTGAAGAATATTATCTCTTTGGTGGTGGGCAATTTTTTTTAAACCTTCTTTCTGCCTTTAGAACGTTCAAATTCCAATGAACATTTCATATCTAAGACACTTCAGTCATATATTTGGTCAGATGGAGATAATTTCTTCAACAAGACCTTCTGAAACAGTATGGTTTTCTGTGTATTAAATTCTATTTACTCCATTAAATAAAAGCTATAAGTAAACATTCTCTTGCTTTGTTTTAGTCACTAAGTCATGTCTGAGTCTTTGTGACCCCCTGGACTGTAGCCCACCAGGCTCCTCTCTCCATGGGATTTTCAGGCAAGAACACTAGAGTGGGTTGCCATTTCCTTCTTCAGTGGAAATTTCTGACCCAGGATCATACCCACATCTTCTGTTTGGCAGGGAGATTCATTACCACTGAGCAATCTGGGAAGTCCAAATATTCTATTATATACTTCCTAGAGTTTCTTCTTTTCTGTTAAAGAGACTACTAGAGTCCACTGGTATATGAGTTACATGATTTCATTTGGAAACCATATAATATTGGGTAAGGCCTTTGATTTGGTCTAGGACCACATGATGAATTTGAAGGTCTTTTACTTATTGAGGGGTCTGGATATGAGAAGTAATTTCATTTTATTTTCGGAAGATGATCGATTTTTATGTCTTATCATATGCAGCTAAAAAGGAACAATTAATTTCAAATATTCTACCTAAAAAATATGCTTCTGTTGACATTATATTAAATACATTTTCTGTCTTTTATGTTATTGTAGATTTAATTTTACCAAATGCTTTGCAACTAAGTAATAAAGGCCAACATTTTTTAAATTTTCCTTAAACAGTTTCTTCACCATTTCCCCAACCATCCATTCTTTATGTGGTTCTAATGACAGTGACAGTAATAAAGCAACTCTTTTATTATAGTTGTATCCTCACTTCCAGTTTCACATTTTAAATCTGCTAAGAAAAGTTGTGTATCAAATAACCCCTAAGATCAATGACTGAAAATGAAAACGTTTATTTTCACATATACACCCATATGTCAGCATAAAATCAACTGAAGGAAATGAGTCAGACAACAGCTCCAAATCTGCATAGGGTTCAAGTTTGTATCAGTGGGTCAGCTTAGAGAGAGTTGTTTTATCTGAGACTTCTTTGCTCTAGTTGTCTTTTATTCTCCTGAAATCAGAATCGTTGCCCAAGTGTGTAGTCCTAACCACATGGCTTAAGAAAATGTTAAGTGGAAACAAGTCAAGTATAGAAAACCAGTGCACCAGCCCCAAGCATCCTGTATCCTGTATTGAACCTACACTAGTGATTCGTTTCTTACATGATAATATACATGTTTCAATGCCATTCTCCCAAATCATCCCACCCTCTCCCTCTCCCTCTCCCACAGAGTCCAAAAGTCTGTTCTTTACATCTGTGTCTCTTTTGCTGTCTTGCAAAACCAATGCAATATTTTAAAGTAAAAAAAATAAAATTTAAATAAAAAAAAAAAGAAAACCAAAGTCAAGAGCACACTGAACATCTGTAGTACATGGAGCTTTAATGTCATACATATGGCAAAGTGTGTGGACACAAGGCGGACCAACCAACAGTAAAAGTATAATACAGATTTATATAACCCTAAAGTTTCCTTTTTTAAAAAAGTATTGTACATACTCATGTTTCTGCTTGAAGTTTCTGTTTCTCTATACCGTATGATAACTTAATATTAGAATCATACTTTCTAGGTTCAATACCAACCCTTTTTATTGCTAATGAAGTTTCCATTACTTCCCCATCCAGAAATTATGCTTTGTCTTACTAGTCATACCACTCCATTCTGATCATTACTATGACTGTACTCTTTAGAGCTTTGTACTCTATTTGTATTCATTTATTCAAATCCAGTTCTTATTTTAAGTTGGTAAGAAAGAAAGAAGTATCTTTTGCATCATTTCAAGAGTGTTGCATATAATCTTTTCCATTATGGTTATTCAATATATTTAATTTAGTTATTAAATGGCACCAGCTAACAAGTCTATAATATCTCTGTTCTTGATTTATCAATTTGTTTTAAGCCTTCAAATTCAGTTTCCTTGCATAGATGTTAGAATCTTCCTTATCTAAAAAGATTACATTTTGGGGACATGCATTTATTTAAAAACTAACAATTGTTGAAAACTTATCCATATCCTCTACTAATATTAGTCTGATAAAAAATGTACATGACTTTGAAACTTCACCTCTGAAGTGCTTTACATGACCTGGAAAAAAATATTTCTAAAAACCGTTACACAATTCATTGCATTATAGCAAAAGTGATATTTATAAACCAATTCAAATGAAGTACTACTATTGTAAGAATTTCATTTTGGTATCTAACCATATAAAAAATCATTTTAATCATAGAGTCTACTTTTCATGTATCTAGCAAACACATTATATTTAATATAGTGACAATTTTTTTATGTCTTATGTTGATGCATGGGCTAAAGCAGACAAATAATTGTAAGCAAATATATGCTGAATGATAAAAAAAATACCCAGGTTTAAGTAATATGAGGTGCTAGGCAGCACATTTACATAAGTATCTGTTGGCAACCACTAACAAATGCATGTCACAGCTCAATATAGAAGTGTTAGTAATTTGTCTGGCAGCCATGCTCCTCCTTTAGATTGCAAGCTATTAAATGTGATGTTTTTGAACTGAAGGGATTTGCTTTTTTATTACCAAGTTTATATTATGTGTCATTATTTTATATTCTGAAAACATGATTCTCTCATCTTAGATTAAGTTTCAACAGCAATTTAAAATCACTAATAAACTCTAGAAACAAATTACTATTAAAGAAAAAAGAGGAAAAAAGACAGTGCTATTTGATGCTGAATTTAATTTAAAGAATCTATTTAATCAGCAAGAAATATTTACTGAGTAGTGCATTTCTTTATGTCAAAAGTAATCTTTATCATGTTGGATCCTAGTAGCCATTAAGCTACACTTGAAATATTCATCTTCCCAACATAGCTTTTTATGCAGATTATATTACAAAATCACATTAAATTGCTTGGTGAAAAGCAATTCTGCACTCCATATCTAATCACTTGTTACTCAGACTTGACTCAATCAATCATAAATATTTAACAAATTATTGCTACATATCTATAATGTGCCCCTATGAAGTTTATAAGATATAGTTTCTGTCAACTTGCTTATATTATAAGTGCATGAACCTGATCATATTAAGCACTGAAAGATTCTTAACAGTATCTTAGAAAAGTATATGGCAGAGAGGCATTTTTCTCATAAAAAATATTCAGTTTTTCTTGTATTAGTAGGGCTAAACAACAGATAGGGAAAAAATATCATATAAATTCTTATGTTTATTTAAATGCCAAACTGTCAAATGACTGCAACAATAACTTCCTTAACAGCTCTGAGTGGTAAGAAGGTGCTTTCTGAAGAGAAAGCATATATTAACCCAGAGGGACAGGTGATAAAAACAAAATATCAAGATAAGTTAACATTATGAGTTGTAAGAGTTGGACACAACTTAGAGACTGAACAACAAGATGAGTTAATCTTACAGTCAAGAGAGGGCATGGTTTATATAAAGATGGCTGTGGCAGACAGACTCTAGAATGGTTCCTGAGAGCCCCATGTTATGGTATTCACATCTTTGTGTGATTCTCTCCCCTTGAGTGAGGGTGGAATCTAAGACTTGCTTCTACCCAATATTACAGAGCAAATATGATAGGATCCACATAGTGACTAACTGTACACAATTATTTTCCAAGAATGTTAATCATGTTATTAGAAGACTCTATTTTCTTTGATAGATCCTAAGTCTCATGCTGCCACACTCTGTATCTCCTTTGGAGAAGGCCACAGCAAGATGGAAAAGGCAGCTTCCAGTCAAGAGCTACCAAGAAAGTGTGGTCTTAAGCCCAGGATCCTGCAAGAAATGGAATGTTGCTAACAACCATGTAACCTTGGAAACAGATTCTTCCACAGTTGAGCCTGGGATGCGATTGCAACCTTGGTCAACACTTGAAATTCACCTGTGTTACAGCTTGAAGAAGAGGACCTAACTAGGCTCTTCTGTAACTCCTGACTCACAGAAAATAAAACAAAAAAAATCTTGGTTATTTTAAGCCACTAAGTCTGTCCAATATTTGCACACAGCAATAGACAACTGGTACAGTAACTAAAATTTCAGCTTTTTAAATGGCAAGCTTATGATAGAACAATGAAAAAAGAAAAAGATTATTTGCTGTTTATGTATACCCCTACAGATGATTCATGTTGAGGTTTGACAGAAAACAGCAAAATTCTTGTAAAGTAATTATCCTTCAATAAAAAAATAAATTAATTTAAAAAATGTGGAGGACTATAAATGCCAATACATTCTATATATTTTCTTGTACATAACTGTGTCTCAAGGAGGTAAGTAACATAGTCATGAAATATTCTGCTACAGATAGGAGTTTGAAAAGTAATTGGGAGCAGTCTCATTATGAATATGATGTGCTGTGTGTGTGCTGTGCTTCGTCACCCAGTTGTGTCTGACTCCTTGTGACCCCATGGGCTGCAGCCCACGAGGCTCCTCTGTCCATGGGGATTCTCCAGGCAAGAATACTGGAGTGGGTTGCCATGCCCTCCTCCAGGGGATCATCCCAACCCAGGGTTCAAAGCCAGTCTCCTGTACTATGGGTGGATTCTTTACCATCTGAGCCACAGGGAATATGATAAACAGATCATAATTTAATTGGCTGCTTAAGAGGCTTGTAAAGGAGTTGAAGGACAAGGTAGAATAGCCTGTGCTAGGCTTGAGGCAAGTGAAAATAAGTAAGAAGAAAAACTTTCCATAGTACAATTTACAGGTTGCTTGTATAAAAGGGGGAAAATAAGATAAAATGCAAATTGTAGCACTAAGCTTGAAAATTTGCTTTTAGACTGATATTTTTAAAAGCAGAGAAAATAAGAGGGGACTGTATTGATCTGTCAGGAAGAAGGTCTGGATGAAGAATATAATGAGTTCGTTTTATCCATGTTATATGGATGTTGCTTGAAATACTGGCAAGGTATTTTAAGTGACAATCTGAGGAAGGGGACTTAAGAATAAGAGTTAAAGTTGAAGTTATGGGAATGTATATGATGAGGTAATTATGAAAGTTGTTATATTAAGATAAATAAGAAGAGGAAACATTTCCCAGGAGCAAAGTGAGAAGAAAGTGAAGTTGATCAGTTGTGTCCCCATCTTTGTGACCCCATGGAGTATAGCCTACCAGGCTCCTCCATCCATGGGATTTTCCAAGAAAAATACTGGAGTGGCTTGCCATTTCCTTCTCCAGAGGATCTTCCCGACCCAGAGATCAAACCCAGGTCTACCACATTGCAGGTAAATGCTTTGCCGTCTGAGCCACCAGGGAATCTCTTCCCCAGGAGCAAAAGAAACAGGCAAAGAGAGTAGTTATGCCTAATATACTCAGGAATAGAGACACTATTATAACACATTCACTATTTAAAGAATTTAAGTACCATTAAATTACCATTTCCTTTACTCCTTTTTAAAATAATATTTGTGTTATTTTTATAGAGTATATTCCTCCATGACCTGTTAATTATTTGGAGAATTAAATAGAATGTAGAAGGCTCAAAAATCACTGCAGATGGTGATTGCAGCCATGAAATTAAAAGACACTCCTTGGAAGAAAAGTTATGACCAACCTAGATAGTATATTCAAAAGCAGAGACAGTACTTTGCCGACTAAGGTCCGTTTAGTCAAGGCTATGGTTTTTCATTTGGTCATGTATGGATGTGAGAGTTGGACTGTGAAGAAGGCAGAGCACCGAAGAATTGGTACTTTGAACTGTGGCGTTGGAGAAGACTCTTGAGAGTCCCTTGGACTGCAAGGAGATCCAACCAATCCATTCTGAAGGAGATCAGCCCTGGGATTTCTTTGGAAGGACTGATGCTAAAGCTGAAACTCCATTACTTTGGCCACCTCATGCAAAGAGTTGACTCATTGGAAAAGACTCTGATGCTGGGAGGGATTGAGGGCAGGAGAAGAAGGGGACGACAGAGGATGAGATGGCTGGATGGCTTCACTGACTCGATGGAGGTGAGTCTGAGTGAACTCCAGGAGTTGGTGATGGACAGGGAGCCCTGGCGTGCTGTGATTCATGGAGTCGCAAAGAGTCGGACATGACTGAGTGACTGAACTGAACTGAACTGAGAAGGCTAAATGAGCTTAATGGAGGCTTCCCAGGTGGCTCAGAAGTAAAGAATCTACCTGTCAGTGCAGGAGATGCAGGTTTAATCTCTGGGCGAAAAAGATCCCCTGGAGAAGGAAATGACAGCCCAGTCCAGTATTCTTGACTAGGAAATTCCATGGACAGAGGAGTCTGTTAGGATACAGTCCATGGAGTTGCAAAGAGTCAGACATGACAGAAAGACTGAGCTTACACGCACAAAGGTAGATCCTAATCCAGTTATGATTAGTGTCCTTATAAGAATAGGATATTTTTATCACAAAGACACACATGGAGGGAATACCATGTGAACACCAGAAGAAGACAGTCATCTACAAACCAACCAGACAGCCCTCATAAGAAATGAACCCTGCTTACACCTTGATCTTGAATTTCTGGCCTCCAGAAATGTGAGAAAATAAATTTATGTTGTTTAGCTGCCTGGTATATGATACTTCATTATGGAAATCCTAGAAAAGTAATGCAGATTACAATCAATGAAATAACATACTTGTTTAAAATGTATAGCAAAAAACTAAGTTTTAACAAACATATCTTATTATAAAGAAAGCTGGTTTCAATGTGATCTCTTTTTGAAGAATTTTTCTCATGCCTCTGATGAAGACAAATAAGAAAATGTGAGAAAGCTTTTTTTCAAAAATACTACATGTGTATCAAGTTACACATTTATGTTTTTTTCCAGAATATAAATTTCCAGAGATGGAGTAAATATTAGCAGAATCTGCCTAATTGCTTACATGAGAAATCTAATATAATGAAACTCATAGAAGCAGAAAGTATCATGGTCTGTGCATGGGTTGGAAAAGAATTTCCAGACACAAAGTGTTTCAGGATAGAGTTTCTTAGAGAAGGAGATCTTATTAGAATAGTGGGCTGGCTCAAGAGAGAGCCAACCCTTTTCACAGGTTAGTAGGCAATTTTTATAATCTCAAGACAAAGAAAATTCCTGCTGGAAGGTTGGCATTAGGTGATTGGTTAGGGTACTATAAGGTGTAAATTTTACCTAATATGGAGTCAGGGAGCTGGCTGGTTTAGGTCAGGGGAGCTCATGGCAACAGTGGCTATGATGTCAGTTCTGGAGATGACCTTAATAAAGGGTTCTAAAGCTGTGGCCCTGGCACAAGGCTTTACACCTGTGATCTTGGTATAGGGCTCCACAGAAAGTATGGTGGCCATTACTAGGAGCTAGGAAGAGGAGGAAGTTACAAGTTGCTGTTCAAGGGGTATGAAGGTTTGTGATAGAGAAGAACAAATCTGACTCCATATTGGATCTATCCCTTTCGCTCTAAACTTTGTGTTCTGTGCTTCATCGTGCTGGCTCTGCATCTTTGTAAAACAATGTCACATATAGTCTGAAATATACATCATAGCCCATTCTCAATACTATGCTTCCCAGAGTTGACCTTTAAAGGTATAACACTTTTCATTCCTATAAAGAGAAAAAGTTACAGAACAGAGAATAACACTTGTGTTGTTGGAGAGTTACAGAATAATTGTGATGAGACCTACCCAGACAGCTAAATGAACAAATGATTCTGACACCAAGATGTTTCCAACAGCCAGCCACTCCCTCTCCTTTCAGTACAAATGAACTCTGAATTCAGGTAAGATGTTTCTTTGGGATGCTAGTCCATCATCATTTCAGTCTACTAGCTTTCTTAAAAGTTATTATTGCTTGCCCAACAACATATCTCTGATTTATTGGCCTGTTATTCTATGAACAGTAAGAGTTTGGGTCCAGTAATAGTTTCAGTTCTATAAATAAGACAAAAGTACAGCCATTTTGGAAAAGGACTGAGGGAACAGCCTTGAGCCAGGAGAAGGGACACACCCAGTAAAACAAAGTGCTAAAGGCTTGGGTATCACAGATGGTAACCAAAGACCCACAGGAGTAAAAGATTAGCTCTATCTCTATTCCATCAATTTCTGTAGGTAATTTCTGAAAAATAAGAGCAGGACTATAAATTTGTCACCTTGTAGAATCACCAAACTCAAAGTTCCCTGAAAGATATAGATACAGGCCCAACATATGTTCCTAAGTTGCTTTTGTAGGAAGCAGACTCCCCCCACACACCCGTCCAGATGAAAAATGCTGATTGCAAGCATGTAGATCGCAGAACAGTTGAAACCATAGGATTGATGATGCTCAGAACTTCACCCGATACCCCTCAGTCTAAGAATTGCATACATACGGACCAGGCACCCTCATAGTGTCTTGAAAACATCTTCCTTAGAAGTGCTAGGGGAGTTGGTAATATTTTCTGTCTTCGTCAAAAGCTATCCTTTCAAAATAAGTTTTGCTTTCCTAACAATATGAGGGTGTGATATTCATTTTTGTGGTACTGCTGCCCAAGAATCTGGAAAGGGTCTGAAAGCTAGTTAAAGAAGTTATAGAAATCTGGTGAAAAGCATTGTACTTATAGTTGGTAGTACTGAATTGTGCACACTTAAAAATGTGTTGAAGATATCATATATCTATTCTGTCCATGTATGTATATATGTATGTATATATGATGCATGTATGATGTATGTGTGTATGTATGTATATATTATGGCTCAGCTGGTAAAGAATCTGCCTGCAATGTAGGTGATACTGGTTCAGTCCCTGAGTTGGGAAGATCTCCTGGAAAAGGACATGGCTACCCACTCCAGTAGTCTTGCCTGGAGAATTCCATGGACAGAGGAGATGGTGGGGTGAAATCTATGGGAACATAAAGAGTGAGACGCAACTGAGTGACTAACACGTTCATGTCACTTTTATATATATGTATATATAACATATAAAATGTCATTAAATGTACAGTATGCATGCATGCATGTGTGCTAACCCAATTCAATATCTGAATCTTTGTGACCATATGGAATGTATCTCAACAGGATTCGCTGTCCATGGGAAACTCCAGACAAGAATAATATAATAATATATAGCATCATTGTATACATAGTTAGTTCAGAAGAGTTCAGTCACCCAGTCTTGTCACTCTTTGCGACCCCATGAATTGTAGCACACAAGGCCACCCTGTGCATCATCTCCCGGAGTTCACTCAAACTCACGTCCATTGAGTCAGTGATGCCATCCAGCCATCTATCCTCAGTCGTCCCCTCTTCCTCCTTTCCCCAATTACTCCCAGCATCAGAGTCTTTTCCAATGAGTCAGCTCTTTACATGAGGTGGCCAAAGTACTGCAGTTTCAGCTTTAGCATCATTCCTTCCAAAGAAATCCCAGGGCTGATCTCCTTCAGAATGGACTGGTTGGATCTCCTTGCAGTCCAAGGGACTCTCAAGAGTCTTCTCCAACACCACATTTCAAAAGCATCAATTCTTCAGCGCTCAGCTTTCTTCACAGTCCAGCTCTCACATCCATACATGACCACAGGAAAAACCATAGCCTTAACTAGACAGACATTTGTTGACAAAGTAATGTCTCTGCTTTTGAATATGCTACCTAGGTTGGTCATAACTTTTCTTCCAAGGATTAGGCATCTTTTAATTTCATGACTGCAATCACCATCTGCAGTGATACTGGGGACCAAAAAAACCAAAATCTGACACTTTTTCCACTGTTTCCCCATCTATATCCCATGAAGTGATGGGACCAGATGCCATGATCTTCGTTTTCTGGATGTTGAGCTTTAAGCCAACTTTTTCACTCTCCACTTTCAATGTCATCAAGAGGCTTTTTAGTTCCTCTTCACGTTTTGCCATAAGGGTGGTGACATCTGCATATCTGATGTTATTGATATTTCTCCCAGCAATCTTGATTCCAGCTTGTGCTTCTTCCAGCCCAGCGTTTCTCATGATGTACTCTGCATAGAAGTTAAATAAGCAGGGTGACAATATACAGCCTTGATGTACTCCTTTTTCTATTTGGAACCAGTCTGTTGTTCCATGTCCAGTTCTAACTGTTGCTTCCTGACCTGCATACAGATTTCTCAAGAGGCAAGTCAGGGGGTCTGGTATCCCCATGCCTTTCAGAATTTTCCACAGTTTATTGTGATCCACACAGTCAAAGGCTTTGGCATAGTCAATACAGCAGAAATAGATGTTTTTCTGGAACTCTTTTGCTTTTTCCATGATCCAGCAGATGTTGGCAATTTGATCTCTGGTTTCTCTGCCTTTTCAAAAACCAGTTTGAAACTCTGGAAGTTCACAGTTCATGTATTGCTAAAGCCTGGCTTGGAGAAAATTGAGCAGTACTTTACTAGCGTGTGAGATGAGTGCAATTGTGCGGTAGTTTGAGCATTCTTTGGCATTGCCTTTCTTCTGGATTGGAATGAAAACTGACCTTTTCCAGTCTTGTGGCCACTGCTGAGTTTTCCAAATTTGCTGGCATATTGAGTGCAGCACTTTCACCGCATCATCTTTCAGGATTTGAAATAGCTCAACTGGAATTCCATCACCTCCACTAGCTTTGTTCATAGCGATGCTTTCTAAGGTCCACTTGACTTCACTTTCCAGGATGTCTGGCTCTAGATGAGTGATCACACCATCGTGATTATCTGGGTCATGAAGATCTTTTTTGTACAGTTCTTCTGTGTATTCTTGCCACCTCTTCTTAATATCTTCTGCTTCTGTTAGGTCCATACCATTTGTGTCCTTCATCGAGCCCATCTTTGCATGAAATATTCCCTAATTTTCTTGAGGAGATCTCTGGTGCTACTGCTAGGTCACTTCAGTTGTGTCCGACTCTGTGCGACCCCATAGATGGCAACCCACCAGGCTCCCCCATCCCTGGGATTCTCCAGGCAAGAACACTGGAGTGAGTTGCCATTTACTTCTCCAATGCATGAAAGTGAAAAGTGAAAGTGAAGTCACTCAGCAACCCCATGGACTGCAGCCTACTAGGCTCTCCACCCATGAGATTTTCCAGGCAAGAGTACTGGAGTGGGGTGCCACTGCCTTCTCCATGAGGGGATCTCTAGTTTTTCCCATTCTGTTGTTTTCCTCTATTTCTTTGCATTTATCACTGAAGAAGGCTTTCTTATCTCTCCTTGCTATTCTTTGAAATTCTGCATTCAGATGCTTATATCTTTCCTTTTCTCCTTTGCTTTTTGCTTCTCTTCCTTTCACAGCTATTTGTAAGGCCTTCCCAGACAGCCGTTTTGGCTTTTTTGCATTTCTTTTCTGTGGGGATGGTCTTCATCCCTGTCTCCTGTACAATATCACAAACCTCAGTCCGTAGTTCATCAGGCACTCTATCTATCAGAACTAGTCCCTTAAATCTATTTCTCACTTCCACTGTATAATCATAAGGGATTTGATTTAGGTCATACCTGAATGGTCTAGTGGTTTTCCCTACTTTCTTCAATTTAAGTCTGAATTTGGCGGTAGAGCTCATGATCTGAGCCACAGTAAGCTCCTGGTCTTCTTTTTGCTGACTGTATAGAGTTTCTCCATCTTTGGCTGCAAATAATATAATCAATGTGATTTCAGTGTTGACCATCTGCTGACGTCCATGTGTAGAGTCTTCTCTTGTGTCGTTGGAAGAGGGTGTTTGCTATGACCGGTTCGTTCTCTTGGCAAAATTCTATTAGACTTTGCCCTGCTTCATTCCGTATTCCAAGGCCAAATTTGCCAGTTACTCCAGGTGTTTCTTGACTTCCTACTTTTGCATTCCAGTGCCCTATATTGAAAAGGACGTCTTTTTTTTGCATTTTAGTTCTAAAATATCTTGTAGGTCTTCATAGAACCTTTAACTTCAGTTCCTTCTGTGTTACTGGTTGGAGCACAGACTTGCATTACTGTGATATTGAATGGTTTGCCTTGGTAACGAACAGAGATCATTCTGTCTTAGAAACATTCCTCATTGTTTTAATGCTGTCATACATAAAAATTTAACAAAATAGTCTCCTTGAATGAAGAGTGACATCCAGAACAGAAACAATGCAGAGTCCAACCAGGAATATATACAGAGAAAAACTCTTTGCCTGAATGAGAAATTGTCTCCCTCTCTTCCATGCACACTCATGTCAGTAATCAGAAGCTCCAAACACTGTCCAGGAGAAGCAAAAGCTATCTGAATTACAAAGAGTTCTCTTTAATCTTGTGTTTTAAATACTTAGATTTTTTCATATTTGTATTTTGTTCATTTGAATAGGTAGTACAGATATGTGGTAAAAAGAAAAAAATGAGATTACTAAAATGAGTAAACTGTGAATAATTCTTTACCCTTTCACTTTATTTCCAGAGTTTTCCAGAACTTTCCCTCAGAGGCAGTCACTATTCAAACTATAACTAGTTGAACATTCATACAAGCAAAAATTCATGTGTGCATTCCATGAATTTTTAAATGGTATAGTAATAGACATTCTGCTTTGTTCTTAAAATTATTCAGTCATTGCATTTCATTTAAATTGCTCAATAGGAGGTATTGATTTTAAACTCAATCTTCCATTGATAGAGCTTATACTGTGTGTTTATGTATTCTGGTTACACAGTATGCTGGAACTGACTGTCTTATATATATTTCTTCTATAGCTCTCATAACATTTTGCCAGTCATCTGAAAAAGTGAAACAGATATAGAGAAACATAGTTGCAAAAAACTATAATAATATAATTACAGGATTGGAGTTGAAATATATATATATTTATTTACCATATATAGTCCCCAAATTTAGCTTTATGTGTGCTTGAAAATGGCCAACTCCTTAAACAAACGGCTTTTGTTCTATTATATTCATGTTGAGAATTTCATCCTTATCTCCAGAAATCTTGGAAGAGGCATCTGCTTCACCCTTAAGCAATTCTGGCTCTGATAGTCCTTCCTCAGGGTTTGCAATCTCCATTCTAGAGCTCACCTTCTATCCTACAGTACTTTTTCTTCCCTGGTTGTTCAAATATTGAATCTGTCTTATCTCATAAGGTGTCACCTAAGCTTGTGTGATGTAGATTTTGAGTATCCTTGGAATGAGAAGGTAGAAATTGGGAAGTTTTAAAGCAAACTACCCATACTGAAAGACATTAACAAGTATGTTAACATATATTTACTATTGAGAAGGGCATGGCAACCCACTCCAGTATTCTTGCCTGGAGAATCCCATGGACAGAGGAGCCTGAAGGGTTACAGTCCATAGGGTCTCAAAGAGTCAGACACAACTGAGCGACTTACACTACTACTCTATCCAAAGTTTTCAATTTCCCAGTTTGTCAAAACACGTCATTCTTTTGATGCTTTCTTCTCTTTGTGCTTCAGTTCAGTTCAGTCACTCAGTTGTGTCTGACTCTTTGCGACCCCATGAATTGCAGCACGCCAGGTCTCCCTGTCCATCACCATCTCCCGGAGTTCACTCAGACTCACATCCATCGAGTCTGTGATGTCATCCAGCCATCTCATCCTGTGTCGTCCCCTTCTTCTCCTGCCCCCAATCCCTCCCAGCATCAGAGTCTTTTCCAGTGAGTCAACTCTTCGCATGAGGTGGCCAAAGTACTGGAGCTTCAGCTTTAGCATCATTCCTTCCAAAGAAATCCCTGGGCTGATCTCCTTCAGAATGGACTGGATGGATCTCCTTGCAGTCCAAGGGACTCTCAAGAGTCTTTTCCAACACCACAGTTCAAAAACATCAATTCTTTGGTGCTCAGCCTTCTTCACAGTCCAACTCTCACATCCATACATGACCACTGGAAAAACCATAGCCTTGACTAGAAAAGTAATGGCTCTGCTTTTGAATATACTATCTAGGTTGGTCATAACTTTTCTTCCAAGGAGTAAGCGTCCTTTAATTTCATGGCTGCAGTCACCATCTGCAGTGATTTTGGAGCCCCCCAAAATCAAGTCTGACACTGTTTCCCCATCTATTTCCCATGAAGTGATGGAACTGAATGCCATGATCTTTGTTTTCTGAATGTTGAGCTTTAAGCCAACTTTTTCACTTTCCTCTTTCACTTTCATCAAGAGGCTTTTTAGCTCCTCTTCACTTTCTGCCATAAGGGTGGTTTCATCTGCATCTCTGAGGTTATTGATAGTTCTCCCTGCAATCTTGATTCCAGCTTGTGTTTCTTCCAGTCCAGCTTTTCTCATGATGTATTCTGCATATAAGTTAAATAAGCAGGGTGACAATATACAGCCTTGACGTACTCCTTTTCCTATTTGGAACCAGTCTTTGTGCTTGCCTCTCCTTTATTTTTCCTTCTCACCCTCCTTATCCTCTGTGTCCTTTCCTTACTCTTCTCTAAATAATGGTCTGAAGTTAATATTTCTCCCCATATACTAATGAGTTTAGTTCTCTCTTGTTGATACTTTATTCCAGGACCATTTTGCCTACATACATATACATATGCATATATGTGTGTGTGTATACACATATAAATGTGGAGAAGGCAATGGCACCCCACTCCACCCACTCCAGTACTCTTGCCTGGAAAATCCCATGGACGGAGGAGCCTGGAAGGCTGCAGTCCTTGGGGTTGCTGAGGATCAGACACGACTGAGCAAATTCACTTCCACTTTTCACTTTCATGCATTGGAGAAGGAAATGGCAACCCACTTCAGTGTTCTTGCCTGGAGAATCCCAGGGACGGGGGAGCCTGATGGGCTGCCATCTATGGGGTCACACAGAGTAGGACACGACTGAAGCGACTTAGCAGCACACATATAAATGAGGTAATCTTCTAAGCCAAATGCCATTGACTTTTGATTTCCAACTTTTATCAGTAAAAATAACGGCTACTGAACTGGAATTAAGGGATTTGTTTTAGTAAATCAAATTGTTAGGCAAAATTTCTTGCTTTTAGTGTTCACGAGCAACCTGAAGTCATATAACATAAAAATGTTTATCTAATTTGCTCAGAACATAACTTCCTATATATACATTTCTAAGCAATTTAATGCTTAGACATAGGTTATGGATACAATCAAGTTTTGTTTCATTATAGTTCTTGCTTTAAACAAGGTTCTGTGTGTATATATTTTCCCCCTTTGAAAGCACAGAAACAAACTGACATAGAAACACTAGATTAATATCAATGAACAGTAGAGAAATAGAGGTGAAACTAAATTCTTTTTTTTAATTTTTATTTTTACTTTATTTTACTTTACAATACTGTATCGGTTTTGCCATACATTAACATGAATCCACCACGGGTGTACATGCGTCATTATAATAAAATCTCTTCATCTGCCATGGACCCTTACTATCCAAGTTTGACCACATTGAAATTATATGTATTGATATTATTTCCATAGACACTACAAAACTAGAAAATTTTATTTACTTTAACAAATGCATGAGTAAATAATTTTTCATTGTTTCCAAGGAATACAAAGTTTTGTAATAATAAAAACATCACTACCATCTTAATGTAATAATTTGTGTATAATTAGTATTATTATTATATTAGTATAATAACTAAGATTGTGGCATTTAAAGGAATCAGTTTCTAAGCTCCATAAATTGATAGCTGTGTGGCTTGGCGGGGCCGGGGGGGGGGGGGTTAACCTCTCTAATTCTTACTTTCTTAGTATGTAAAATGAGAACCAAAACAGTCTTATTGCTTCTCATTTGATTGATGCAATGATAAAATGCTTAAAAAATGCACAATATTTAGAATAGTTATTGAATCATACAAAACCAAAAGATAGTTTTAGTCAAATTTATTCTTTAATTAAAAGTCAATAGGTCCATGGGAGGATCAAGTACCAGATAAACAGAAAGACAAAGTGTGTACTATAAACTGAGATGAAATTTATGGGAACATGGGCTACCTAAAAACAAAGTATTAAGATTTTTTTAAAAGATTCCGCTTATATATGTAGTGTAAAGTAAGTATCATTGCCATTCTTCTATTTCCACATTCTTAAATAAATTTAGAAAAATTACATTATAGGAATCAGGGAGAAAAAATATATATATTTTGCATTTGATTTTTCTATGAAATGCATATAATTGTAATTAAATTTAATAAAAGCATGTACAATTGTAACTTGCTCAGACTTGATATTTAGAGTTATTCATATTTCTAAATTATTTAAGTTCTGCTTAGCAAACAACAAAGTTATGTATTTGAAAGATACCAAAAATATGTGAGTACCATCTAGTGGTAAAACAGGAGGTAAGCAACAGGCATGAGAGAAAGGGGGTTAAAACAGGTCAGGGGAACACACAGCAGAAAGCTTATATGAAAGAATGAGGTTATAACCAGAATCAGTAAAAATAAAAAAGGAGCACATGTCTTTATTAGAGTGTGTTTGCTGGTTAGACAGTGAAACACCTGAGATGTAACAAAAGGGAACAATGTACATGTATCAAAACTATGCCCTTACCACACTTCTCTACAGTGAAGACTCAGCTAAATTCTAGACCCCTAAAGGTTGAAATGATTGGAATTTAAACCCATCATATTGACACAGAGCACCGGTAATGCTGCATTATTGTGAAACAAGGCTTGACATGGGGAACTGGAAACTAGGGATTTGCAGATTGCTGTATAATACACAGAAGTAAGCACTTTGCAAACGGCATTGCACTTGAGCAATGGGGTTTGCCTTAAGTATGACAATCATTATAGAAACAATGGTATGTTTTGGAATATACTGAGTCAATTATCTTAAAACTTCAGGTGAGAAAAACTGAAATGTGGCTAAGAATTCAAATTTGGTAAGACATGAAGCAAACATTCAAATTCAAGATTGTTTTGTTACTGAATACAAACTCAATAAATAAAAAAATGCTTTCTCATAATATAGAGTAATAAAATCTATTTAATGTAAATGTTGTTCTAGTGCCTAAGGAAATAACAAGTGTAAATATCCTGCTAAAATAAAGTTATGAAATCCCAAGTAGTTTCAGATGAATCAAAATCAGCAGGAGATAAGATTATCTGCTCTGTTTGGATCTTATGAGCAAACAATGAGCAAAAAAGAAAAGAAAGGAAAGAAATCCACACATATTCAAAAGATAAAAGTATATTTTTAGCCACAGAACCAACAGTTTTTCCTAGGCATCTATATGAAAGTGAATAATGATAACAAAACTAATTGACAAAAGGCATCATATATCTATGACTATGTATGGATATGTGAATAGGAATATATATTGCGTGAAGGCAATTCTTCAAATTCAGTGCCATTATTCACTGAAAGGTATGCTTGTCATCTTAATAAATTTGAAATATCATTCTCCGTTTATAGTGATGAAAGTTTATAAAGGTTCAGTAGAGTTTTATTGCATTAAATTAAGCAGCAGAATGGAATCCTGGCATGCTGAAGTCCATGAGAATCAGACACAACTCAGTGACTGAAAAACAGCAACAACAGTGGCAGAATTAAAGTAAAATAAAGATTCTGAAACATCTGAAATATGTATTAGGAGATTCAGGCCAGCTACACAGTGTGATGTCATACAATTCTCCAAAAGACTGACTCTAACAGCAGGTTCAGGAGGTTCCTGGAAACACTCTCAGGTTCAACAATTTGCCAGGAGGATTCAGAATTTACTGGAAGCTCTTACACTCTTAGTGACAGTTCATAACAGAGGACAAATAGGATGGTGTACATTCATCTTGGAACTGACATCCATAAACCAAGAAGCTTTCTATGGGTCACAAAGAGCTGTTTAAAGAGCACTGCTCAAGGGGCTCAACTAATCAAATTATGGAGTCAACCCTAAGGGAAATTAGGCTACCTGCTCATGAGTATCTCCTTGCATTCCCCTGCTATCATTTTCGGTATAAAACATTGCCATTTTACTATAGGCATTGTCTGTCTAACTTTCTCTGAAATTACCGAAGACATAGGGTGTCCCTGGTGACTCAGACAGTAGACAATCTGCCTGCAATCAGGGAGACCAGGGTTTGATCCCTGGGTTGGAAAGATACTCTGGAAAAGGGAATGACAACTCACTTCAGTAGTCTTGCCTAGAGGATTCCATGGACAGGGGAGCCTGGTGGTCTACAGTCCATAGGGTTGGAAAGAATTGGACACAACTAACACTTTCACTTGCAAGACAATATAGGCATGGTAAGTTTCAGAAATATTTCATGGTCCTCACACACAGAAACAATTCTGATTGTTTATAACAGCAGCTAGTAATTGCTTCCCAAATGCAAACTTTCTGGTTCAAATCCCAGCATTGTTGCTGGGTGGCACTCACAGGCTTTTCCTATAAGCTCCAATCTGCACACCACCCTGGCTGTTGTAGAGTAAATTAATAACCTATGTGGTTATCATACCAAAAGAACATGCATTCTTTTCAAGAGCACATAAAGTAATCACCCATATGAATCATATTCTGGGTCATAAAATAATTCTCAGTATATTTCAAACCGGAAAATCTTGAGTAGAGTCTCTAACTAGAACTGAATTAAATTAAAAAGCCACAACAAACTATCTAGAAATTATCCAAATAGCTAAAAGTTAAATAAAAGACTACTAAACAACCCATTGGGAAAATAAAATATCACAAAGAAAATTTCAAAATTATTTTGAACTTAGTCCTAATAAGAAATATAATGTATACTAAACATTCTTTAAGGAGAAAAATTCATTAAAACATTTTATGAACCATGTACTTGAAAATTCACTTTTCTGAATGATAATTACAATTCTTATTTCTACCTTTAAAAAAAAAATAACCTATGTGGTTTCAAGCATCTTCTGTGTTTCCATGTAGCATGTTTAATCAGTAGTGGGGGGAAGGTGGCTTCATATACTTTCTGTTTTACAATACTGGGTATGGGGAGCACTCCTCAGACAGGCACAATATCCATCCTCATTATATTTTCAGGAAAAGAAAACACAACCACTTCAGATAAAGTCTATTCAAACATAGCAGTTTTCATCTAAAGTTTTACCTTCATTCTTATCAACCATTATATTCCTTTATCTTTTTAACCTAACTGTAGCTCCTGCTGGAAACTCATTGGTAGGTCACATGCATGGGATATCATTTCAAGGAATTCCAGGATTTCTTCACCTTCCTGAGCTTTTTACCCACTCATGTGTATGTGACTTTGGATTCATAGCTGGGGATGGGGCCAAAGGACTCAGGTCTACTTCTCAGCACTTGTCTTGATTACATTCAGGACCACTGTTCCAGGAATTTGGAGGTTGGGTTTCTTATTGTCATCTTTGCCTAATGGCTCTATAAATTTCTCCAGATTGAGATTATTAAGCAGATTTATTTAGTCTTCTTCAGTGTTGGGCACCATCAGTTCACTTACTTCAGAGGGTGCTATTTAAGATTTTGTTTTGACAACAAAATTAAGTATGTTCACTGTATTTATCCCATTTCTTAATAACTGTTTAAATATTTCCACCCTGCTGGGACAAAAATCTTGATTCTCCAGGTCATCTTTCCCCATTTTCTTGAACATCATTCTAATTTTCTTCACTATCTGATATTTATCTCAAAATTTCCCTTTAGTAGTGGCTCTGAAGCTAGAGGCTGATGCTCTGAATTGCTGGGATCCAATCATGGCCCAACATTCAGGATCCACCCCAACATTCTTTCTTACTTTAATTATAGTTATTACAGAAAACAATAGGGAGATGACATATTTTTCTTATTTTTTGTTAATTTCATTTCCTTATACATCCAGGGAATAAACTGCTCAGAAGTTAGGTTCACCATTTCTAAAATCAATTGGCAACTTTACCTTTAGTAACTGAATGCAACACAGCTGTATTTCTATAAATCTCACAGCCATCCAGCAATCAGAATGTTCATCTCCCACTGTCTCACCCTCTTTTTACACAGCACATATTTGTGTGACTCAGGGCCATTTTAGCAAATTTCTCATCCAAAGACAGTGCTCAGAGTTAACTGAACTGCAGTCTGAGGGCACACAGTCCTCCAGAAGAATGACTTCACTTCTTACACCAACTGCAAGTTGGATAATTTCAAAAAAAATCAATTTTCAAAAACTGTCAGGCTTGATAATTCTTTAGAATATCTCAAATAACTTACTGGAAGCTATTTTTCTCACAGTTAAAGTGGATAATGGGGAAAGGATACAGATTTAATTCAGTTCAGTTCTTTCTCTCAGTCATGTCTGACTCTCTGTTACCCCTGCAGCACGCCAGGGTTCCCTGTCCATCACCAGCTCCTCAAGCTTGCTCAAATTCATGTCCTTCAAGTCAGTGATGCCATCAAACCTCTCAGCCTCTGTTGTTTCCCTTCTCTTCCTGCCTTCAATCTTTCCCAGCATCAGGGGCTTTTCCAATGAGTCAGTTCTTTGCATCAGGTGGCAAAGTGTTTGAGTTTCAGCTTCAACAGCAGTCTTTCCAATGACTATTCACGGCTGATTTCCTTTAAGATTGAGTGGTTTGACCTCCTTGCAGTCTAAGGAACTCTCAAGTGTCTTCTCCAACACCACAGTTCAAAAGCATCAGTCCTTCCAGAAAGGATACAGATTAAAATCAGTCAAAGGAAGAAATACAGAAGACAAGATATAGTAGGATTACAAATGTGGGTCTTTTTCTGTCCTTTCTCTGTGGCGTCAGGGTACATTACCTTGGGGTATCAGCATGTAACAATGTAGAGGACTGTCAAAAAGTGAGGCTCATTCTAGCTGTTTCAAATTGTTCTTCGGGGCTCCATTAGGAATTTATGATTAATTCCCTGTATTTTCATGTGGGTGATCTCAGCGTCCAGGTTGACTGATACTGCATTATCCCAAGCACACTTGGTTTTCTGGCATGAGCTGCCCTGATCCTAAGAATAAAGCAGTGTGGACAGTCACATATTAAACAAAAACACTCCTATATAATAACTATGATTACATTTTAGGAGTTTAAGGCAGATGTGAAACTTCTTGGGCAAGGTCAAGTTATGTACTGAATGATAGGTCATTACAAAGTTTTAGACTAAGAGTTTGGTAGAGGTTCATATTATAGGAGGCCTGGGATGATGAGTTTGGTGTTCAATGTTGGACTTCATTCAAAGAATAACATAGCACTTTAACTATGCTTTACATTGGAAGAGATTTGAACACATGCAAATCTATATTATGCATATGTATCATGCATGTAGATAGATATGGATATGATATCGAAGAGAAAAGTTAAAATTTTACATAACCTCCTTCTCCTGCCTCTGTAACTCAGCTCGCCCCTTGCAAAGCCTAGATCATGTAGATCACGTAGTCTCAGAAAGTGGGGGTTTGCAATACTAGGAGTTTATCTCACTCATTTGTCCTGCTCTTAGCAATTGCCCAGCCCCTGCAAACCTGCTTAATCATGCCTGTCCAGGTCAGGCATCCCCCTCCCCATCTTGACTGCTGTTCCAATGTGAGCAAAACCCCTTAGTTTAAACCAGCCTATTACAGTTAGTGTTGCCCACTACAGTCTGTCTATATAAACTCTGTAATCCCTTTGTTCAGGGCTCAGAGCTTGGAGTGTTAACTCCTCTGGGCCCATCAGCATAATAAACCTGAGTTCTCCAACTCTCTGAGTGTAGTGCTTGGTTTCTCAATTACTGGTTTCTGCAACAATATAACTAGATATATAGATATAGATATTCTTTCTTCAGGAACTGTATACATAATTGATTTGTAAAAGGTTAAAAGCAGAAGTTGCACAGATAATTAGCAATCCATTAATCCATTGCAGGAATCCAAGTGAAAATGGATAGTCAGAAATGAAGAAGAATGCATATTACTATGATAATTACCTAAGATATGATATTCATGACAAGCTCTATATGTAAATATATTAAGCAGATTATACAATTATTTTGTACATGAATTTAGTATTTTGTACCCACATTGTGAATTATTATGTAATGTTCTAGATAATGTATTAGAATAAAAAGTGGGAAAACAGTTTTATGTCAAGGATACGTTCCACTAGAGAAATTAGACTAAAAAAGCAGGTATGTGATTTATATAGCAACAAAGGTCTGTATACTCAAACCTATGGCTTTTCCAGTAGTCATGTATGGATGTGAGAGTTGGACTGTAAACAAGTCTGAGCACTGAAGAACTGATGCTTTCAAATTGTGATGCTGGAGAAGACTCTTGAGGGTCCCTTGGACAACAAGGAGATCAAAGCAGTCAACCCTAAAGAAATTAATCCTGAATATTTGTTGAAAGGACTGATGCTGAAGCTGAAGCTCCAATACTTTGGCCACCTAATGCAAAGAACTGACTCACTGGAAAGACTCTGCTGCTGGGAAAGATAAAAGGCAGGAGGAGAAAGGAATGACAGAGGATGAAATGGTTGGATGGCATCATTGACCGAATGGACATGGGTTTGAGCAAACTGTGTGAGATAGTGAAGGACAGGGAAGTATGGTGTGCTTCAGTTCATAGGGTTGCAAAGACTTGAACACTACTTAAGACAAGACAAGGACAAAGACAAGAATGATAATGGAGCTGGGAAGATTAGGAATGCTTGATTGGCCCGCCACAGCCTAATAGACAGTAAATGGCTAAACCAGGCAGGGGGAGCTTTTAAAGATCCTAATATTGATAGTACTTGTGAGAATCATGAAGTCTGTATTAGAGTCTGAAATCAGAGTCAGTGATTAAGGAACAAAGTCGGAATAGGTGAAAAAGTTTATGGGGTTTATTAAAACTGAAGATATGGTTTCTCAGACAGGACAAGGGGCATCAACTGACACTTCAAAAAGGCCCAATTCTTTTAAAGCTGTGACAGAAAAATTCTCTGGTTAGAAACAAGAAGACCTCGATTTCTGTCCAGGATTCTCCACTAACCACTATGGTAAGGTGTCTTTGCAGGAATTACTAAATTCAATAATCCCATATTTGTATTCTTAATTTAGGACTGACTCATTTTGAAATGAGATGGCTATCTTGAATTATCCAAGTGGGATCATTTCAGATGATCGTGAACTTTACCTGTGATCCTAGAGAACAGCCGTAGTTAAAGATATTCCCCAGTTTTCTGTGTTCTGGAAAATGTCTTACTGTAAAAATACATCCCTCCCCATGTGACTTTGCTAAGACACAGGGGCTCACACTTTTTTCACCTGTAATAAAAGCGAACACATACACGCACTCTCCATATCCCCATTATTCACTTAATAAATGATTAATTGAACTATTGTGGCCCTACTGATCAATCATAACAAATATTTGTAAATCAAACTTTAGTAAGTAATCTATCATTCCTCAGGCCCCAGAAACCTGGCCACTGTCAGCCTGTGCCAGCCTACAGCCCTTCATTAAGGGACCCTATGGGGGGAACCAGAGATCAAATTGCCAACATTCACTAGATCATAGAGAAAGCAAGGAAATTCCAGAAAAAACATTTACCTCTGTTTCATTGACTATGCTAAATTCTTTGATGATGTGGATCATAATAAACTGTGGAAAACTCTTAAAGAATGGGAATACCAGACAATCTTACCTATCTCCTGAGAAACTTGAATGCAGGTCAAGAAGCAACAATCAGAACACTGTGTGGAACAATTGGTTCAGAAAGGAGACTGGTTGAGAAAGGAGTATGAAAAGGCTGTTTATTGTCACCCTGTGTATTTAACTTACATTCAGAGAACATCATAAGAAATGCTGGGCTGGATGAGTCACAAGCTGAAAACAAGACTGCTGGGAGAAATATCAATAACCTCAGATATGTGGATGATATCACTCTCATGGCAGAAAGTAAAGAGGAACTAAAGAACCTCTTGATGAAAGTGAAGAAGGAGAGTACAAAAGCCAGCTTAAAATTAAATATTAAAAAAAAGTAAGATCGTGGCATCTGGCCCTATCTCTTCATGGCAAATAGAAGGGGAAAACACGGAAGTAGTGACACATTTCCTCTTCTTGGGCTCTAAAATGACTGTGGCGGTAACTGAAGCTATGAAATCAGTAGATGACTGCTTCTTGGCAGAAAAGCTCTGACAAATCTTGTCAGTGTGTCTGATTCATGTTGAGGTATGACATCAAAAAAACAAAATTCTCTAAAGCAATTATCCTTCAATTAAAAAGGAAATAATTTTCATTTAAAAAGCAAAGACATAACTTTGCCAACAAAGGTTTGTAAAGTCAGGGTTATTGTCTTTCTAGTAGTCACATACAGTTGTGAGAGTTGGACCATAAAGAAAGCAGAGTGCTGAAGAATTGATGCTTTCAAAATGTGGTGCTGGAGAAGACTCTTGAGAGTCCCTTGAACAGAAAGGAGATCAAACTAGTCAATTCTAAGGAAAATCTACCCGGTATACACACTTGAAGGGTTGATGCTAAAGCTGAAGCTCCAATACTTTGGCCACCTGATGTGAAGAGCCGACTCATTGGAAAAGACTTTGATGCTGGGAAAGATCGAAGACAGGAGAAGAGAGCAATAGGGGTGAGATGGATGAATGGTATCGCTAATGCAATGGACATGAACATGGGCAAACTCTGGGAGATGGTGAGGGACAGAGAAGCCTGGTGTGCTGCCATCCATGTGGTCGCAAAGAGTTGGACACAAGTAGGCAACTGAACAATAATATGGGGGAAGAGGTTGCCTTCAAGATGTGTTTTTTTTTTTTTTAATCTACTTTCCAATCAGACCACCTGTTTTATCCCAATCCCCTGAACCATTTCATCTCACTTCCCTGCACTGTATTCTTTCTAGCCTAGCTTTCTTCTTCCATTAAAACAAGAATTTTAGCAGGAGAGTCAGAGGTATAAACTATCAGGTATAAAATAAGCTGCAATGAAACACCATACAACATGTGGAATATAGCCAATATGTTATAATAATTATAAATGAAAGATAACCTTAAACATTTAGAATTGCTATATTGTACACCTGTACCTTATATAATATTGTACAGTATATATAATTCAACAACAATTTTTAAAAATAAAAATCTTATTTTGTATATCTTCTGCAACACTTGCAGATCTTATATTTAGAACATTCTGTTGCAGAAGTTTTTCCAAATAAAGTTTCTTTCAACACAACCCTGGATTTGTTTTGAATTATACAGTTTAAAGTACTAACAAGTATTCTTATAAGAGGAAGCAGTAGAGTTGGGGGACCTGGTGGCTCAGACAGTAAAGAATCTGCCTTCAATGCAGGAGATCTGGGTTCAATCCCTGGGTCAGGAAGATCCCCTGGAGAAGAGAATGAAAGAGTTACAAAGAGAAGATATGACCACAGAGCAGATGTTGAAATGATGCCAGAGCATAACACAACCCTAGTCCCATGATGCAAACAATCATGAAACACAAGGCCCCTCTAAAGGCTGGAAAAGGCAAGGACATGGATTCTCCCCTAGAACCTCCAGGAGGAAACAGATTAGCTGACTCTTGACTTTAGCCCATTGTTTTATTTTGAATTTATCACTAACAGAACAGTATAATAATAAATTTGCATTGTTTTAAGCCACGATGTATGTGGAAATTTATTACAGAAATAATAGGAAACTAATACACTTCTTATGTAAATTTAGCCAAGTCTCTTCTTAATTTTCTTACATGTAAAATGATAATGTTTATTAGGTTACTTTTTAAGGATATGTTTAGTTTAATATTCTGTTATAATATTGTGGCCAAGGTCAGATACACAGAGTGTTAAGCCATAATATTGTGTTCAAGGTCAGATGCACAGAATGTTAAGCCAAATAGCACAATTTTGCAGGTTTTGAACTTAGACTTTAAAAGTCATGTATCAAGTACTGGAATAGGAAGATGTTTGGACTCCGGAGATATGAATACACTGGGTGCAAGGACAGCATTTAATATTCTAGTGTAGTGACTTGTGAGTAAGTCAAAAAGACTAGTCAATCATGACAAAATGCAAATATAATTCTATAAGAGGCCAGAAGCAGAACCCAATGACCAAGTAAACAACCAAATAAAGAGAAAAGCTTGGCCACCAAGACTGGGTAAGAGGTAAAAGTGGAAGTGACAGACTGAATGACTCTCTTGAAAGGCTCTCTCCACTCTTTTCAGGGTAAGAATTAGGTTTAACCTCAGGGTCAAAACCTGCTCATAGATTATGATCAATCTAGGTCTGAAAATGTCAGCCTCAGACACAGAACTCACATAGTTCAGGAAATTCAGGCAAAGGAAGAGCTTTGACAATATGACAGTGTTACAAAGGTATAACCTTTTGTGTCCACTTCTGACATAGCAGCAGTAATTACCATAAATTACCATTGAAGGATTTAAAAAGTGTACGGGAAATTATTGATATTTTTAGGCTTCTCAAGAGCCCTAGGGCCTTGAAAAATACATAGTCTTATGAATAAAATACCTCCTAGAATACTAATATTTTAAATTATATGTAATTATATGTGTGTATTATAAAAAGATTTGAGATATTTATGAAGCTATACAGTTATAATAGCCTGATCAGGTGGCCATAACAAAATAATCACAGATTAGTTGACTGAATAACAGAATTCTTTTTTTCACATTTCTAAAGCTAGAAGGACTTCCCAGGTAGTGCTAGTGGTAAAAAACATGCCTGCTAATGCAGGTAACTTAAGAGACACAGGTTCAATTCCTGGGTCAGGAAGATTCCCTGGAGAAGGACATGGCAATTCACTCCAGTATTCTTGCCTGGAGAATCCCATGGACAGAGGAACCTGGAGGGTACAGTTCATAGGGTCACAAAGAGTCGGACATGACTGAAGTAACTTAGCACAGAGGCTAGAAGTCCAAGATCAGAGTGTCTATATCTGGTCTGATGAGCTACTCTACCTGGATTTCAGTCATCCTTTTTTTTGTGTCTTCGCATGTCAGAGACAGCTCTGGTGTATCTTCCTCTTCCTATAAGAGCATCCATGTTATCAAACAGGACTCCACCCTTATGAGCTCAATTAACCTTGATCATCTCTTTGAAGGTCTTATCTCCAACACACAGGTGGTGTTTAACATATACATTATGGGAAGACAAATCAGTCTATAGAAAAAATTTAAACATTATGATTTGCTTATTATTAAGTAAACCCCATTTATTTAGGTGGAAACAGAAAGCAATAAATAATTAATTAGAACAAAATTATCTACATTCTTACTCCCATGGCAAATGCTCAGTATTACATTTCATTATAGTCACAATTCTATATGTTGCTTGAAAAAAAACCTTAAAAATTTAGTATTATGATGTTTATTTCTATTAAAATAAACTCTAAAGAAATGATTTGTAAAAATTTTAAAATATTTTTACAAACACATGATCAGAAAAATGTTTCTAAGTAAAAGACACAAATGGTAGCATATTTTTCATCTTTCATCAGTTTGTCTGTCTTCTCTTTATCTTGTTTTTTCTCAAGTAGAAGATACATTAATTTAATGTACACATTAATACACATCAGTTTCTCCCCAGTAACTGTTCTCATAATCTGTTTCTGTCCGAGCTCCTCAGTGCACCCAGTATCAGTAGTTACCACAAACGGGTCACATATGAGCCAAAGTCCTTAGTGCTGGGGCTTCTGGATGTGCCCTTGAATATGTAAGCTCTCTTGCTGGTATTGGCCATATCTACAAACCTGAGGGCATTGTACAATATAATTATCTATGCATGCCTCAGTCTGAAAATATTTAGGAGGCACTGCTGAAGTCTCACGTTCTAAGGATACTGTGATGAACACATTCATGAGCTAAGTATATTCAGTGTTTCATGTTCTATTAATATTACATTAAGCTTCCCAAGGGGCATTAATGGTAAAGACACACCCCCCAATGCAGGAGACATAACAGAGGTGAGTTTGATCCCTGGTTTTGGGAAGATCCCCTGCAGGAAGGCATGGCAACCAGTATTCTTGCCTCAAGAATCCCATATACAGAGGATCCTGGTTGGCTACAGCCCATAGGGTCACACAGAGTATGACACAGCTGAAGCAACCTAGCATGCAATAATATTAGATTAAACTCCTCTGAGTAAAAAAAATGAGATGATTAGATAGCATCACTAACTGAGTGGACATGAATCTGAGCAAACTCCCAGGAGACAGTAGAGGAAAGAGGACCTGGTGTGCATCAGTTCATGGGGTTGCAAAGAACTGGGTATGAATAAGTGATGGAATAACAGCCTCTAAGTAAATGATTAATTAGAAGGAACATAGCTTTCAAGTAAATGGTGCATACTGCAAGACTGCTTGTATAAAAGTTGTGTCCGTTCACAGAACCACTGTTATGGATTGAATTGTGTTCCCCCAACATTCATGTCGGAGAAGGCAATGGCACCCCACTCCAGTACTCTTGCCTGGAAAATCCCATGGATGGAGGAGCCTGGTAGGCTGCAGTCCATGGGGTCGCTGAGGGTCGGACACGACCGAGCGACTTCACTTTCACTTTTCACTTTCATGCATTGGAGAAGGAAATGGCAACCCACTCCAGTGTTCTTGCCTGGAGAATTCCAGGGACGGAAGAGCCTGGTGGGCTGCCGTCTCTGGGGTCGCACAGAGTCGGACACGACTGAAGCGACTTAGCAGCAGCAGCAGCAACATTCATGTGGAAGTCCCTACCCCCAATATTTGGGGATATGATCTTTAAGAAGACAATTAAAATTAAATGAGGACATATTAGTGTCGTCCTAATCCCAAAGAATGGATTTTCCTATAGAAAGAGAGATACCAGAAGTGCATATGAACAGAAGAAAGGCTGTGTGTGGACACAGAGATGTATCTGCAAGACAGGAAGAGAAGTCTCACTAGAAACCAACCCTTTTGGCACCTTAATCTTGGACTTCTAGTCTCCAGGACTGTGAGAAAATAAATTTTGTTGCTAAGGAAGGCCAGTATATGGTATTTTATTACAGCAGCTTGAACAAATACACTCACTAACAAATTATGATATCCCTTTTTATGTTGATGAAATAATGATATAAAGAGATAGAAAGAATGAAAAAAGTTAAAGAAATAACTACAATATCTATGATAGTATATAATATCCCTCAAACTGTATGTGTTTGTATGTGTGAAAGTGTGTAGTGCATTCATGGAGGAGTTTTCATAAAGAATTAATTTCTAAACTCAAAGAGACTGGAACACTATTACTTTTCCAATGCATATTGTGATTGTCAAAGCAAGTAGTATTAAAAGAACAGAGAAAATAAAATGATTTTAGAAAAATTTTATGCAGTTAAAACTCAGTAAATAACAAGTGAATTTTAAAATATTTTATGAATAAAAAATTGTAACATATTTTAGAAAAAGTGAAATGATTTTTAAGGAAATTGATAGCATTCTCAAAAACTACCAGTAGATGGTGTAACAGGAGTAATCAAAATTAAGAAAACACCTATGCATAATTTCTCAATAATCACTCCTTAATTGTTTTGTTGAAGAGACTTTTTTTTAATAATATGAGTTACTTTATGAGCAAGTGCCTGTATAAAGTGTATTTAAGTTATCTCCGCAGTATTTTTTTTTAAACTGCCACAATTGACTCAAACATAAGTAGGAGGAAAGATATGACACATTATTTTTCTCCTTTCATTAAGTTCCATGCACAGACATTTCATAGTTTACTTGCTTCTGTGGTAGCTCAGATGGTAAAGAATCTGCTTGCAATGCAGGAGACCACGGTTCGATCCCTGGGTTGGGAAGATCCCCTGGAGAAGCGAATGGCAATCCACTCCACTTTTCTTGCCTGGAGAATTCTATGGACAAAGGAGCCTGGAGGGCTACAGCCTATAGGGTTGCAAAGAGTCAGACACAGCTGAGTGAGTAACACACACATGCATTTAATACTTCATAGATTTCATGCATAGACTTTATGCATTTAATAAAATACGTGCATACTATATACATCTTTTTTTCTCCTAACACAGCAATTCTCTTTCATAAGACAACATTAATGTAATCCATACTGGTCTATGAGAAAATAGTGCCTATCTTATATTAAAAAAAAAAAAAAAAACACAGTTGTACCTTGGTATCCAGGGGGCATTGTTTCCAAGAGTTCCTATAAATACCAAAATCCCAGTATGCTCATTAGATGGGCCTCTCTATCCACAGTTCCCCACCCAGGATTCAACCAGCTGAAGATTCTGCAGAACTATAGGTATTTGTTTAAAAAAGAAAATCCAAATATAAGTTGACCTACACAGTTTAAATTCCTGTTGGTCCAGGGTTTACTGTATATTGCTAGAGTTGAATTAAACAATATATTTGTTATTCTCTTACTATCAGAGATTATAAATGTATCAAAGAATACATATTTAATGAATTGATTGTTTTAGCTATTAAAATTTCATGAATTGTCACACTAGGTGACCTCTCCAGGAGAACTAGTGCAAAATCAAAATAACAGTGTGTAAAATATGAAAGAGCAGCCTCTTGCACACCTCTATATTTTACACTGTATGACCATTGCCACTAAGCTCCCTGTCTATTATGTGGCTGGAATAATGACAATTACTTGACATTCTCTGGAAGTAGTGTGATCATGATCATTTTTCAAATTTGTTTAGCTTCCTTGTTTTCATGTTTCTATTTTTTAGGGTCAATTATTCATGAGATACACCTCCCAATCCCCTGATTAGGACAGTTTACAGATCATCTAAGATTTCTATTGAAAGCATACACAAGGGAATCGATTATGACAGTCAGCTCTTTCCAGTTCTCCACCTACCAGCTCATGTTCAGCACCATATTCCCTATTTATTTTCTGAAGTGAAGTGTGGCCCCATGACCCATTTTTTTTAAGTTTGTATTTTATATTGGAGGATAGCTGTTTAATTAAAACTGTGTTAATTAAATAACTTTATATTTATTAAGAATATAGGAATTTATCAAGGCTAGATTTATGGCCCAGGATGTGATCTATCCTGGAGAAGGTTCCGTGAGCACTTGAGAAAAAGGTGAAATTCATTGTTTTGGGGTGAAATGTCCTATAGATATCAATTAGATCTAACTGGTCTATCTTATCATTTAAAGTTTGCATTTCTTTGTTAATTTGCTGTTTAGTTGATCTGTCCATAGGTGTGAGTGGGGTATTAAAGACTCCCACTATTATTGTGTTATTGTTAATTTCCCCTTTCATAATTGTTAGCATTTGTCTTACATATTGCGGTGTTCCTATGTTGGGTGCATATATATTTATAATTGTTATATCTTCTTCTTGGATTGATCCTTTGATCATTATGTAGTGGCCTTCTTTGTCTCTTTTCACAGACTTAGTTTTAAAGTCTATTTTATCTAATATGACTATTGCTACTCCTGCTTTCTTTTGGTCTCTATTTGCAAGGAAAATCTTTTTCCAGACCTTCACTTTCAGTCTGTATATGCCCCTTTTTTTGAGTTGGGTTTCTTGTAGACAACATACATAGGGGTCTTGTTTTTGTATCCATTCAGCCAGTGTTTGCCTTTTGGTTGGGGCGTTCAACCCATTTACGTTTAAGGTAATTATTCATAAGTATGATCCCATTTCCATTTCCTTTATTGTTTTGGGTTCGGGTTTATACACCCTTTTTGTGTTTCCTGTCTAGAGAACATCCTTTAGCATTTGTTGGAGAGCTTGTTTGGTGGTGTTGAATTCTCTCAGCTTTTGCTAGTCTGTAAAGCTTTTGACTTCTCCTTAATATTTGAATGAGATCCTTGCTGGGTACAGTAATCTGGGCTGTAGGTTATTTTCTTTCATCACTTTAAGTATGTCTTGCCATTCCCTCCTGGCCTGAAGAGTTTCTATTGAAAGATCAGCTGTTATCCTTATGGGAATCCCCTTGTGTGTTATTTGTTGTTTTTCCCTTGCTGCTTTTAATATTTGTTCTTTGTGTCTGATCTTGTTAATTTGATTAATATGTGTCTTGGGGTGTTTCGCCTTGGGTTTATCCTATTTGGAACTCTTTGGGTTTCTTGGACTTGGGTGATTATTTCCTTCCCCATTTTAGGGAAGTTTTCAACTATTATCTCCTCAAGTATTTTCTCATGGTCTTTCTTTTTGTCTTCTTCTTCTGGGATTCCTATAATTCGAATGTTGGAGCGTTTCATATTGTCCTGGAGGTCTCTGAGATTGTCCTCATTTCTTTTAATTCATTTTTCTTGTTTCCTCTCTGATTCATTTATTTCTAGCATTCTATCTTCTATTTCACTAATCCTATCTTCTGCCTCCAATATTCTACTATTGGTTGCCCCCAGAGTGTTTCTGATCTCATTTATTGCATTATTCATTATATATTGACTCTTTTTTTATTTCTTCTAGGTCCTTGTTAAACCTTTCTTGCATCTTCTCAATCCTTGTCTCCAGGCTATTTATCTGTGATTCCATTTTGATTTCAAGATTTTGGATCATTTTCACTATCAATATGCAGAATTCTTTATTAGGTATATTCCCTATCTCTTCCTCTTTTGTTTGGTTTGGTGGGCATTTATCCTGTTCCTTTACCTGCTGAGTTTTCCTCTCTCTTCATCTTGGTTATATTGCTGTGTTTGGGGTGGCCTTTCTGTATTCTGGCAGTTTGTGGAGTTCTCTTTATTATGGAGTTTCCTCGCTGTGGGTGGGGTTGTATCAGTGGCTTGTCAAATTTCTTGGTTAGGGAAGCTTGTGTCAGAGTTCTGGTGGGTGGAGCTGGGTTTCTTCTCTCTGGAGTGCAATGAAGTTTCCAGTAATGAGTTATGAGATGTCTATGGTTTTGGAGTAATTTGACCTGCCTGTATATTGAAGCCTAGGGGTGTGCTCCTATGTTGCTGGAGAATTTGCGTGACATGACCTGAGGAGAACATAGGCAAAGCACTCTCTGACATAAATCACACCAGGATCCTCTATGATTCACCTCCCAGAATACTGAAAATAAAAGCATAAATAAACAAATGGGATCTAATTAAAATGAAAAGCTTCTGCACAACAAAGGAAAATATAAGCAAGGTGAAAAGACAACCTTCGGAATGGGAGAAAATAATAGCAAATGAAGCAACTGACAAACAACTAATCTCAAAAATATACAAGCAACTCCTGGAGCTCAATTCCAGAAAAATAAACGACCCAAACAAAAAATGGGCCAAAGAACTAAATAGACATTTCTCCAAAGAAGACAGACGGATGGCTAACAAACACATGAAAAGATGCTCAACATCACTCATTATAAGAGAAATGCAAATCAAGACCACAATGAGATACCATTTTACACCAGTCAGAATGGGTGTGATCCAAAATCTACAAGCAATAAATTCTGGAGAGGGTGTGGAGAAAAGGGAACCCTCTTACACTGTTGGTGGGAATGCAAACTAGTACAGCCACTATGGAGAACAGTGTGGAATTCCTTAAAAAACTGGAAATTGAACGGCCTTATGACCCAGCAATCCCGCTGCTGGGCATACACACTGAGCAAACCAGAGTTGAAAGAGACACATGCACCCCAATATTCATCACAGCACTGTTTATAATAGCCAGGACATGGAAGCAACCAAGATGCCCATCAGCAGATGAATGGATAGGAAAGCTGTGGTACATCTACACAATGGAGTATTATTCAGCCATTAAAAAGAATACATTTGAATCCGTTCTAACGAGGTGGATGAAACTGGAGTCGATTATACAGAGTGAAGTAAGCCAGAAAGAAAAACACCAATAGCATACTAACACAGACATATGGAATTTAGAAAGATGGTAATGATAACCGTATATGTGAGACTGCAAAAGAGACACAGATGTATAGAATGGACTTTTGGGCTTTGTGGAAGAGGGCTAGGATGGGATGATTTGGGAGAATGGCTTTGAAACATGTATGCTATCATGTAAGAAACAAATCGCCAGTCTAGGTTTGATGCAGGATACAGGATGCTTGGGGCTGGTGCACTGGGATGACCCAGAGAGATGATATGGGGAGAGAGGTGGGAGGAGGATTCAGGATTGGGAACTCATGTACATCCGTGGCAGATTCATGTCAATGTATGGCAAAACCAATACAGTATTGCAAAGTAAAATTTATATTTATATATATATATATATATATATATATATATGATAGTGCCTGATAAGTAGGAAGTACTAGATCAAGTGCTCATGATTGCCCATCTTCAATACTAGCATTTTAATTACTGTATCTTTATATTAAGCCTTAAACTCAGTGTGAGTCCTTCCACTTTATTCTTCTCCTTCAATACTATGTTTACTCATCTGGATCTTTTGCCTCTCCATATAAAATTTATAGTGTTTTTGTCAATATCCATAAAAAGAATTGCAGGGATTTTGACTGAGACTGCACTGAGTCTATAGATCAAGTTGGGAAGAACTGACATTCTGATAGTATGGGATCTTTCCATTCATAAAAATGGAATATCTCTCTATTCATTTAGTATTGAATAGGTATTTTTAAAAAATGCTTATTTAGATATTTATTTTAAAAATCCAACTATAAGTTGACCTGCACAGTTTAAGTTCTTATTGGTCCAGGGTTTACTGTATATTGCTAGAGTTGAATTAAACAATATATTTGTTATTCTCTTACTATCAGAGATTATATATGTATCAATGAATATGTATTTAATGAGATAAGATTATTTTAGTTTTTAAATCAGAGTTTTTATTTGTTTATTTATTTATTTTAGTTTTTTTATTTTTTAAATTTTAAAATCTTTAATTCTTACATGCGTTCCCAAACATGAACCCCCTCCCACCTCCCTCCCCACAACATCTCTCTGGGTCATCCCCATGCACCAGCCCCAAGCATGCTGCATCCTGCGTCAGACATAGACTGGCGATTCAATTCTTACATGATAGTATACATGTTAGAATTCCCATTCTCCCAAATCATCCCACCCTCTCCCTCTCCCTCTGAGTCCAAAAGTCCGTTATACACAGCTGTGTCTTTTTTCCTGTCTTGCATACAGGGTCGTCATTGCCATCTTCCTAAATTCCATATATATGTGTTAGTATACTGTATTGGTGTTTTTCTTTCTGGCTTACTTCACTCTGTATAATTGGCTCCAGTTTCATCCATCTCATCAGAACTGATTCAAATGAATTCTTTTTAACGGCTGAGTAATACTCCATTGTGTATATGTACCACAGCTTCCTTATCCATTCATCTGCTGATGGACATCTAGGTTGTTTCCATGTCCTGGCTATTATAAACAGTGCTGCGATGAACATTGGGGTACATGTGTCTCTTTCAATTCTGGTTTCCTCGGTGTGTATGCCCAGGAATGGGATTGCTGGGTCATAAGGTAGTTCTATTTGCAATTTTTTAAGGAATTCCACACTGTTCTCCATAGTGGCTGTACTAGTTTGCATTCCCACCAACAGGGCAGGAGGGTTCCCTTTTCTCTACACCCTCTCCAGCATTTATTGCTTGCAGATTTTTGGATCGTAGCCATTCTGACTGGTGTGAAGTGGTACCTCATTGTGGTTTTGATTTGCATTTCTCTAATAATGAGTGATGTTGAGCATCTTTTCATGTGTTTGATAGCCATCCGACTTTCACCGCTACTATTCAACATAGTTCTGGAAGTTTTGGCCACAGCAATCAGAGCAGAAAAAGAAATAAAAGGAATCCAAATTGGAAAAGAAGAAGTAAAACTCTCACTGTTTGCAGATGACATGATCCTCTACATGGAAAACCCTAAAGACTCCACCAGAAAATTACTAGAGCTCATCAATGAATATAGTAAAGTTGCAGGTTATAAAATCAACACACAGAAATCCCTTGCATTCCTATACACGAATAATGAGAAAGTAGAAAAAGAAATTAAGGAAACAATTCCATTCACCATTGCAACGAAAAGAATAAAATACTTAGGAATATATCTACCTAAAGAAACTAAAGACCTATATATAGAAAACTATAAAACACTGATGAAAGAAATCAAAGAGGACACTAATAGATGGAGAAATATACCATGTTCATGGATCGGAAGAATCAATATAGTGAAAATGAGTATACTACCCAAAGCAATTTACAAATTCAGTGCAATCCCTATCAAGCTACCAGCCACATTTTTCACAGAACTAGAACAAATAATTTCAAGATTTGTATGGAAATACAAAAAACCTCGAATGGCCAAAGCAATCTTGAGAAAGAAGAATGGAACTGGAGGAATAAACCTGCCTGACTTCAGGCTCTACTACAAAGCCACAGTCATCAAGACAGTATGGTACTGGCACAAAGACAGACATATAGATCAATGGAACAAAATAGAAAGCCCAGAGATAAATCCACACACCTATGGACACCTTATCTTTGACAAAGGAGGCAAGAATATACAATGGAGTAAAGACAATCTCTTTAACAAGTGGTGCTGGGAAAACTGGTCAACCACTTGTAAAAGAATGAAACTAGATCACTTCCTAACACCGCACACAAAAATAAACTCAAAATGGATTAAAGATCTAAATGTAAGACCAGAAACTATTAAACTCCAGAGGAGAACATAGGCAAAACACTCTCCGACATAAATCACAGCAGGATCCTCTATGATCCACCTCCCAGAATTCTGGAAATAAAAGCAAAAATAAACAAATGGGATCTAATTAAAATTAAAAGCTTCTGCACAACAAAGGAAAATATAAACAAGGTGAAAAGACAGCTTTCTGAATGGGAGAAAATAATAGCAAATGAAGCAACTGACAAACAACTAATCTCAAAAATATACAAGCAACTTATGCAGCTCAATTCCAGAAAAATAAACGACCCACTCAAAAAATGGGCCAAAGAACTAAATAGACATTTCTCCAAAGAAGACATACGGATGGCTAAATCAGAGTTTTTAAATTGTTCTCATACATCTTGTATAAATTTTGATAGATACTGATTGCTATTTAAAAAGTCATTTAAAAATATATGTAGTATGTATCAGTGTCTGTGTCTGCGTGTTAAGTCACTTCAGTTGTGTCTGACTCTTTGACACTCTGTGGACTGTAGCCCTCAGGCTCCTCTTGTCCATGAGATTCTCCAGGCAAGAATACTGGAGACGGTCTCCATGCCCTCCTTCCTCCAGGGCATTTTCCCGACTGGGATTGAATCCACATCTTTTATATCTCCTGCATTGGCAGGTGGGTTCTTTAACATTAGTGCCACCTGGCAATCCCAGTATGTATCAGTAAGTCAAAACATCTGAAATTAATTTAAAAAAACGTATTTTTGAGAAGACTATTTCAATAAAAAGAATGCACCAACGAAAAGATCTGCAAGCATCCTAAAAGTAAGTGAAGTTGCTGAGTCGTGTCCAACTCTTCGCAACCCATTGACTGTAGTCTGCCAGGCTCCCCTGTCTGTTGGATTTCCCAGGCAAGAATACTGGAGTGGGTTGCTGTTTCCTTCTCCAGGGGATCTTCCCAGCCCAGGGATTAAACCCAGATCTCCAGCATTGCAGGCAGAGCAATGCTGTCTTTGCTCTGCCTGCCTTACTGTCTGAGCCACCAAGGAAACATCTTAAAGATTAGGAATAAAAGCATGTTAAAGACTCGGAATAAAAGGACTTTTATAAGGAGGCCAAACAAAGTTAGATGGAACCAGGATCAGGAATTTGGACAAGAAATGTTTTCCTGACCTCTGTTCAGTTGGTAGGGGTAGTTCTGCCTTCTAATTTTGCCTGAGCCTGAGAATGAAACTAAGAATAGAATCCTTCAGTTCAGTTCTATTCAGTTCAGTCGCTCAGTCATGTCTGACTCTTTGTGACCCCGTGAATCACAGCACGCCAGGCCTCCCTGTCCATCACCAACTCCTGGAGTTCACTCAAACTCATGTCCATCGAGTCAGTGATGCTATCCAGCCATCTTATCCTCTGTTGTCCCCTGCTGAAGCCTGGCTTGGAGAATTTTGAGCATTACTCTACTAGCGTGTGACATGAGTGCAATTGTGCAGTACTTTGAGCATTCTTTGCCATTGCCTTTCTTTGGAATTGGAATGAAAGCTGACCTTTTCCAGTCTTGTGGTCACTGCTGAGTTTTCCAAATTTGCTGGCATATTGAGTGTGGCACTGTCACAGCATCGTCTTTCAGGATTTGAAATAGCTCGACTGGAATTTCGTCACCTCCACTAGCTTTGTTCGTAGTGATGCTTTCTAAAGCCCACTTGACTTCACATTCCAGGATGTCTGGCTCTAGGTGAGTGATCACACCATCGTGATTATCTGGGTCGTGAAGATCTTTTTTGTACAGTTCTTCTGTGTATTCTTGCCACCTCTTCTTAATATCTTCTGATTCTGTTAGGTCCATACCATTTCTGCCCTTTATTGGGCCCATCTTTGCATGAAATGTTCCCTTGGTATCTCTAATTTTCTTGAAGAGATCTCTAGTCTTTCCCATTCTCTTGTTTTCCTCTATTTCTTTAGGGTCATTATTTACAGACTATACGTTAATATGAAGTAAATATAAATTCTGAAACAATCATTCCATACATAATGGGTATATTAGTCAAAATTCTTCAGAGGCAAAGGTTTCTTTACATAGATAAATATATTTATTTATTGTAAGGAATTAGGTCATGCAGTCACAGAGGTTGGTCAGTCCATAACTGGCAGGATGGAAAACCAGGGAAGAATTGACTTTGGAGTTCAAGGTTCAAGACCATCTGCTGGCAGGTTTCTCTCTTGCTCCGTCTTTTGTTCCATTCATGCCTTAGTTAATTAGATGAGCCCTACTTATATTATGCAGGGGTTTCCCTGGTGGCTCAGTGGTAAAGTGTCTCCCTGCAATGCAGGAGCAACAGGAGACATGAGTTCAACCCCTGGATTGGGAAGATGTTATGGAGGAGGGCATGACAACTTACTCCAGTATTCTTGCCTGGAGAATTCCACAGACAGAGAAGCCCAGTGGGCTATAGGGTTGCAAAGAGTCGGATACAACTAAAGTGACTTAGTATGCATGAATGTACACTATGGAGGGCAATCTGCTTTAGTCAAAATCCAAAATCTCAATGTTAGCCTCACCCCAAAATACCCTTAAAGAAACATCAAGCATAAAAGTTTGACCACATATCTGGGCATTGGGGCCCAGCCAAGCCTGACACATAAAATTAATCATCATTATGAATATGAGGACTTTTTTTGTATGTGTCACTCTCTCTTCCCTAACATGCTGTGACATATAGTCATGTGCATGGGATTACCTGGGTTATTAATTACATAGTCAAATTCCGGATACCTCTGTTTAGTATTCTAATTCATTCAATTTCAGATAGAGGACATGCATTTACAAATTTAACAAAATTCCTGGAAGGATTCAAATACAGGTGGACAGGCACTTTTCTTTGAGAAACAGTGTTAGTGCTAGTGATTTTCTTCAGTGTTTAATTAATACTTTATGAAGTCATGGAGATTTTATAAACCTGCAATTGTTAGTCATAGTGTGGTTTAATAGTCTGGAAATAACATATTGTCATGTATAATATTCTCTGAATCCATTAGTGTCTTTAACTTTGTTCTTTTTTTTTGTCACTAATATACTAGGCTCATTATGCTTACCTTTTTTTTTTAATCACTGAGTAATAAGACTTGCTAAACATAGACTCTAAATATTAGCCCCTGTAGATATTATTTTAGCTGCCTTATTTATTTGGTGTTCAGTTAACAATGGCAGTGAATCAGTTGAATAATGACATCAAAATCTTTTAGCAAGTTGCTTATTAGAACTTGCATATTGGTCTTAAAAATACATATGCATAAAACTGTCTATACAGTTCAAAATAAAGGAATATAAATAAAATGAAAATGAATTAATATCAATGAAATATATTTATATGTTAAAAATTTTAATTAAAATAAACATATATTCAACAAACTAGTGGTTTGAATTTTCATACAGTTAATTTTTCATATTTGGATAATTTAATTACCAATACTTGGAATTTTAAAAATTTATCTATAATAAGAATGAAAATATACTTTTTTTTCAGCAAAATTCTAATCCTTTAAGCTTTTTGTGGTGTTTAGATAGATACAGCAAATATGACATATATACAAAATAATGATAATTCCATTTTCAGTAGAATTAGCATTTATATTATTGTATGCTATAAAACAGTTGAGAAATAACTTCTGATTCTGAGCAAAATCTTGTTGGGTATGAAAACAATATCACACATTTTCTTTACCGGCGCATACAGACAGATAAATAACATTTACATACTTTTTTTGTAAACCAAGAATGAATTCCAGAGTAAGAAAAACAATTGAAAATATTGATATAAGATGTAGTGGCTTATATGAACTGCAGAAAATGATACAGTGTCAAAAATACTTGTATAGATAAGCACATTTTATTTAATTTATTTTTAAAAGTCAATATTTTATGCAAGTAATTTGTGAACCACTGTGAACTATTTTTGCATTAAATAACATGGTATCAAAGTACTCAGTTATTTAAATAACAGACTTTCTAAATCCTCGTAATTATTTTAAAATAGAGTGTTCTGCTTAATGCCTAAATGATTTCTTCTCCCATCCATTTTAGTTCACTTATTCCTAAAGATGTTGATGTTCATTGTGACAATCTGTTTGACCACGTCCAATTTACCTTGATTCACGGACCTAACAGGAAACTAAGATATGGTATCCAGTTCCATCTCTTCATGATAAATAAGGAGAAAAAGTGGAAACAGTGACAGATTTTATTTTCATGGTCTCTAAAATCACTGCTGATGATGATCGCAGCCATGAAATTAAAATACAATTTGTCGTGCTTTAATCACTAAGTCATGTCCGACTCCTGTGACCCCCTGGACTGTACCCACCAGGCTTCTCTGTCCCTAGGATTTTCCAGGCAAGAATAATGGAGTGGGTTGCCAATTCCTTATCCAGGGGATCTTCCCAACCGAGGGATCTAACCTGGGTCTTCTACACTGCAGGCAGATTTTTTACCGACTGAGCTGCCAAGGAAGACCTTAGTGTATTAAAAAGCAGAGACATTATTTTGCCAACAAAGGCTCATCTAGTCAAAGCTATGGTTTTTCTGGGAGTCATGTATGGATGTGACAGTTGGACTATAGAAAAAAGATGAGCACCGAAGAATTGATGCTTTTGAACTGTGGTGTTGGAGTAGACACTTGAGAGTCCAAGGGACTGAAAGGTAATGAAACCAGTCAACTGTAAAGGAAATCAATCCTGAATATTCATTGGAAGGACTGATGCTAAGGCTGAAGATTCAATACTTGGTCACCTGATGTGAAGAACTGACTCATTGGAAAAGACCCTGATACTGGGAAAGACTGAAGGCAGGAGGAGAAGGGTTGACAGAGAAAGAGATAGTTGGATGTCATCAGTGACTCGATGGGCATGAGTTTGAGTAAACTCCAGGAGCTGGTGATGGACAGGGAAGTCTGGCGTGCTGCAGTCCATGGGGTTGCAAAGAGTCAGACATGACTGAGTGACTGAACTGAACTGAACTGAACTGGTATCAGGTAGGATTTAACTCCTTCTTTCTAACTTTTTCCTATGGCTAATACCCCAAAACTTCCTTGATCAGAAAAACTAAAGATACTAATCCTACTCCCTATACTCTTTTAGAGTCTTCAGTTTAATTTGCCCTATGTTATCTCTCAGGTTAAACTCTTTTCTATAAAGCAGATTTTATCTTTAAAAATATATAAGCAGAATTCAAAGTTATTTATAATTATAATATAAATATATTTCAATTCATATTTACATCTGTGCCAATGGGTTAAAAGTTCATCCCTGGTATTTCAAATGGATATCATATCACATCATATGAAATAAGCTCTTTGAAAGATAATTGGAAAGTCATTGTTTACCAGTATATGAATGAAAGTAGATTACGCTTATTCCATAATTTATGTGCTTTTGTACATCTGTTATTTTGTGTACATAAACATATTTGAGTATAAATTTATTTTACATTTTGTCTATATTAATATAGCTTTAGGCAATCATATATTATGAGGTTATACATCCTGCTTTGTTTCTAAAATGTGTTAAATTGTGTTTTAAAAATAATGATTACGTTGGAGAAACTTGGCAAGCACTTAAACAAGTATATGGTTTAACATCATCAGTATATGGTTTAACATCATCAGTACATCATCAGTGTATCAGTTTATCATCATCAGTATAGCATGTAATCCCCCACACAAATGTGAAGAGAGCACATATCCTTTGTATTCTTCCCCAGAGAACTTGTAACTTCAGTCTAATAATATGGAAATGGATCACATGTACACCCTTGGTGGATTCATGTCAATGTATGGCAAAACCAATACAATTTTGTAAAGTAAAATAAAGTAAAAATAAAAATTAAAATAACTTAAAAAAAGTATTTAATAGAGTTTAAAAAAAAGAAAAATCAAAAACTTATGATTATGCCATCTGTACCAGGTCTACATTCCTCAACATTATAAAGATCGTGGGAAATAGGAAAGGGGAAAACAGCACATATGAGGGAATGCTGGGGACAAATGACAACTGAGTACATTGTGGAATCTTTGATGAGATCCTTGGAAAGAAAGAAGAAAATGGGAAAAAAAGGTGAAACCCAAATAAAATCTGGAATTCAGTTAATAGGATGTACCAATATCAACTTATATTTTTTCTTTTTTAAAAATTATTTTAATTGGAGGCTAATTACTTTATAATATTGTATTGGTTTTGCCATATGTTGACTTGAATGTGCCATGGGTGTACATGTGTTCCCCATCCTGAATTCCCCCTCCTACCTCCTTCCCTATCCCATCCCTCAGGGTCAGCCCAGTGCACCAGCCCTGAGCACCCTGTCTCATGCATCGAACCTGGACTGAAGATCTGTTTCACATATGATAATATACACATTTCAATGATATTCTCTGAAATCATACCACTCTCACCTTCTCCCACAGAGTCCAAAGGACTTCTATACATCTGTGTCTCTTTTGCTGTCTCACATATAGGGTCATTGTTACTATCTTTCTAAATTCCATATACATGTGTTAGTATACTATATTGGTGTTCTTCTTTCTGACTTACTTCACTACGTATAATAGGCTCCAGTTTCATCCACCTCATTAGAACTGATTCAAATGTATTCTTTTGAATGGTTGAGTAATATTTCATTGTGTATATGTACCACAGCTTTCTTATCCATTTGTCTGCCAGTGGACATCTAGGTTGCTTTCATGTTCTGGCTGTTATAAACAGTGCTGTGATGAACACTGGGGTACATGTGTCTCTTTCAATTCTTGTTTCCTCAGTGTGTATGCCCAGCAGTGGGATTGCTGGGTCATAAGGCAGTTCTATTTCCAGTTTTTTAAGGAATCTCCACACTGCTCTCCATAGTGGCTGTACTAGTTTGCATTCCCACCAACAGTGTAAGAGGGTTCCCTTTTTTCCATCTATAGCATTTATTGTTTGCAGACCTTTTGGTAGCAGCTATTCTGACTGGCATGAGATGGTACCTCATTGTGGTTTTGATTTGCATTTCTCTGCCAGCATCAATTTATTAACTTGATAATTATACCATCAAAATGTATAGTGTTAATAGTGTCAGAAAATTGGTGATGGGTATTCAAAAAACCTCTGTATGAAATTGCAACTTTTCTCATTCCAAAATGAAAAGTTTAATTAAAAAGACTTACATATACTTGTATGTATGTATGTATGCATTTACTATGGACTTTAGATGCATTTGTTGACTGTACACCACACTGTCATAATTTACACTTTTCTTCACACAATAATTATATATACTGTGTATTAATCTCTTTTTTTTAGTTTTGTAGATGCTTGTATTAATTGCAAACAATGATAGTTTTATTTCTTGCTTATTTAGTAGATTGATTACAAAAATATTCTTGACTTTCAAGCCCACTCTGTTTCTGTGTCTTTAAAAATACTACTTTGCAGTTTCTGTCATGATGAGATTGAGTTTATTTCCACATTGCAAATTTCTGCACTGGCCTTATCATTTCCTTTTGCCAATAGTATGTAGCAGAAATACTGTTACACCACTTCCAAATGCAAACCTCAGAAAGTTTGGCATGCTTCTTCTCACTCCCTTGGAAACCTGCTGCTGCCATGGGAAAAGGTTTTGGCCAATGTGCTAGATCCTGAGACACACAATGTCTGATCACGTTACTTAACCCAGCACACAGACAATCAGCTGCCAGATGTATATCAGATATCTACTTAGAATAGCTGGTCTCCCACCAGGCATGTATAACTAACCACTGAAATATGAGTCCAGCTGAGATCAGTCAAACAGTACTAGCTCAAGTAATCTATGGACTCATAAAAAATTAACAAATAGTTCTTGTTAATTGCTACTATGGAATAAATAACAGAAATGCCTTATCATACATATATATTAACAAGTTTTACTTTAGGCACTTCTATGCAAGTCCAGCAAATAATTTTATGCATATAGTGTTTTAGACATCATTTTTTATCTATTTAAAAATCAAATAATTTCTCTATTAATTTATTAATATGTTGGTTTACATTTTTAGATGTTCTGTAATAAGCCATCTTAACATTCTTGAACTATATATAGTAGAGTTCATTTTGTCCATTTAAAAAAATAGATTATAGTTTGAATTATATAATGCTTTATCTAAAATTTGTTTTTCACTGTAATTTATAAGTGAAATATGTCTACATATTATATATTCTTTTGCATTGCCTTTTAGAATTTAAAAATCCAATGGTATAATAAGTGTGAATAAAGAGTGGGGCATGATCTGCTTTGTTTCTTTTTAAACAACTCTAAGAAATTAACTGGGCTTCCCTGATGGCGCTAATGGTAAAGAACCTGCTGGTCAATGCTAGAGACATAAAAGATGTGGGTTTGATCCCTGGGTGTGCAAGATCCCTGGAGGAGGGCATGACAACCCACTCCATTATTCTTGCCTAGAAAATCCCATGGACAGAGGAGCTTGGTGGGCTCCATATGGTTGCAAAGAGTCAGACATGACTGAAACAACTAAGCATGCATGAACACAAGAAGTTAATTGCTTCCTGGCATTTAGGTTACAATTAACCACAATAACACCTTGCAAATAGCTTTGTTCTAGGAAAACTTTAAAAAATATTTTTTGAGTTCTTTTTCATGAAAAAAAAAAAGTCTGATATTTTCTTTTTTTTTAATCTATTTTGCTGATTTCTGCTCTTTATTTCTTCTGAATTTTCTTATAGACACAAAATCTTTTTCGGTTGTCATTATGCAATTTAATCTAAGATTTTTTGACCAAGAACCAAATAGGAAATTACACACGAAGAACAAGGTAGAAGGATATACTCTACTGGGTACCAAGTATTAAAAAATATAAGATATTCATTCCACTTCCAGAATAGCATCTAAAGAGTTCTGCATACCTTTTCCCAGCAAAACAACTACAACTGAAATTTATTTTTAAAATAACCATCTAAATTATGAAAATTACCCTAAGGATATACTGTAAGTTAAGAAACATGTATTTAAGAATTTCTACCAAATCTTATAGATATGAAGAACAGTAAGAGTCTGTAGCACTTGAACCATGACTCAGTCCTCCTTGTTCTACCTACTCCCCACCTACATGACAGAAGTGCAACTCGAACAAATATGGCCAGACAACTGGGCTCCATCTCACTTCAGCTTCTGGTCAAGGAATACAGTGTTTTTCTAGGAGGGACAAGCCACAGCTTTTCTCATTCCCCTGTTCTGAGGCACAGAGTATAACCTGGAAGCTATGACTATTAGGCCATGGTCTCATTCTTCCACCTGTCTCCCACTCATAGGATAGAATCTCTACTCCAGGCACACTCAAGGATATTGGAACCCTGATTATTCCCAACCAGCTTGATCAACTGGTGGGGACTCCATACCAGGAAGTGTCAGGTTGAGAAAACTAGACGTTACCATTGCAGCCTAGCCTCTACTTTTAAAGAAGGGGGTAATTCTAAGAGGGTGTTTGCTATGACCAGTGCATTTTCTTGGCAAAACTCTATTAGTCTTTGCCCTGCTTCATTTCGTATTTCAAGGCAAAATTTGCCTGTTACTCCAGGTGTTTCTTGACTTACTACCTTTGCATTCCAGACCCCTGTAATGAAAAATACATCTTTTTGGGGGTGTTAGTTCTAAAAGGTCTTGTAGGTTTTCACAGAACCTTCATAGAACTCAACTTTACCTTCTTCAGTGTTACTGGTTGGGGCATAAACTTGGATTACCGTGATATTGAATGGTTTCCCACGGAAATGAACAAAGATCATTCTGTCGTTTTTGAGATTGCATCCAAGTACTGCATTTCGGACTCTTTTGTTGATCGTGATGGCTACTCCATTTCTTCTAAGGGATTTCTGCCCACAGTAGTAGATATAATGGTCATCTGAGTTAAATTCACCCATTTCAGTCCATTTTAGTTTGCTGATACCTAGAATGTCGACATTCACTCTTGCCATCTCCTGTTTGACCACTTCCAATTTGCCTTTATTCATGGACCTGACATTCCAGATTCCTATGCAATATTGCTCTTTACAGCATCAGACCTTGCTTCTATCACAAGTCACGTCCACAACAGGGTATTGTTTTTGCTTTGGCTCCAACCCTTCATTTTTTTCTGGAGTTATTTTCCCACTGATCTTCAGTAGCATATTGGATACTTACTGGCCTGGGGAGCTCCTCTTTCAGTATGCTATCATTTTGCCTTTTCATACTGATCATGGGGTTCTCAACGCAAGAATACTGAAGTGGTTTGCCATTCCCTTCTCCAGACTTTAGCAATACATGAACCGTGAACTTCCAGATGTTCAAGCTGGTTTTAGAAAAGACAGAGGAACCAGAGATCAAATTGCCAACATCCGTTGGATCATCAAAAAAGCAAGAGAGTTCCAGAAAAATATCTATTTCTGCTTTATTGAATATGCCAAAGCCTTTGACTGTGTGGATCACAATAAACTGTGGAAAATTCTGAAAGAGATCGGCATACCAGAACACCTGACCTGACTCTTGAGAAACCTATATGCAGGTCAGGAAGCAACAGTTAGAACTGGACATGGAACAACAGACTGGTTCCAAATAGGAAAAGGAGTACATCAAGGCTGTATATTGTCACCCTGCTTATTTAACTTCTGTGCAGAGTACATCATGAGAAACGCTGGGCTGGAAGAAGCACAAGTTGGAATCAAGATTGCCGGGAGAAATATCAATAACCTCAGATATGCAGATGACACCACCCTTATGGCAGAAAGTAAGAGGAACTAAAAGCCTCTTGATGAAAGAGGAAGTGGAGAGTGAAAAAGTTGGCTTAAAGCTTAACATTCAGAAAACGAAGATCATGGCATCTGGTCCCATCACTTCATGTGAAATAGATGGGGAAACAGTGGAAACGGTGTCAAACTTTATTTTGGGGGGCTCCAAAATTACTGTAGATGGTTATTGTAGCCACGAAATTAAAAGAAGCTTACTCCTTGGAAGGAAAGTTATGACCAATCTAGACAATGTATTGAAAAGCAGACATTACTTTGCCAACAAAGATCAGTCTAGTCAAGGCTATGGTTTTTCCTGTGGTCATGTATGAATGTGAGAGTTGGACTGTGAAGAAAGCTGAGCACCGAAGAATTGATGCTTGAAATGTGGTGTTGGAGAAGACTCTTGAGAGTCCCTTGGACTGCAAGGAGATCCTACCAGTCCATTCTGAAGATCAGCCCTGGGATTTCTTTGGAAGGAATGATGCTAAAGCTGAAACTCCAGTACTTTGGCCACCTCATGTGAAGAGTTGACTCATTGGAAAAGACTCTGATGCTGAGAGGGATTGAGGGCAGGAGGAGAAGGGGACGACTGAGGATGAAATGGCTGGATGGCATCACTGACTCAATGGACGTGAGTCTGAGTGAACTCCTGGAGTTGCTGATGGACAGGGAGGCCTGGCGTGCTGTGATTCATGGGGTGGCAAAGAGTCGGACACGACTGAACGACTGAACTGAACTGAATTCTAAGAGAAACAAAAATAGGCCATATTCCCATTTCTAGCCCAAGAACAGTATGGCTCAGTGAATTTTAACCACTGAAGGCTGAAAGTTCGTAAGGACAGGGAACTCCAAAGCCCTCCCGGATGGAATTCATTTTATTTGAAACAAACAGTGGGGAATTCAAGCCTAAGAGTGCTCTCAAATATAATTGAAGATTTTGAATGTGCAGCAAATAAGAATAGGCAAGTAGATTCCTCTCAAGAACAATGAAAAGTGATAGCTATAAAGAACCATAAAGGAGTCAGAAAAAAAACAAAACAGCATGAAATGCCTCAATAAGGACCCAAGAAAAGACACTCACATTTGATTATGTATAATCATTGAACCATTTATGTAGCTTCATCTCCAAGGATCTCAGGGCATTGTAGCTTTACCTTCAAGTATTCCAACAATCCTAGCCACCACTGCCAATAACAGGACCTTCAGAGTCTTAGCTGCTAAAGACCTCTGTAGTCTGTGCTAATATTGCTCACAGGTGATGGAGTTGCCTGGGGGACGGGGGGGGGGGGGGGGGGGAAGGCGTGGGGGGAGAGGGGTTCAGGATTGGGAATACATGTATACCTGTGGCAGATTCATGTTGATGTAGAGCAAAACCAATACAAAGTTGTAAAGTAATTAACCTCCAATTAAAATAACTAAATTTATATTAAAAAAAAGATTAGAAATGACAAAATTCCCTATCAATGGTATAAAGTACATACCTACATTAGTTTGCATTAATCTACCAATCACATATTGTATGTAAAAGGTCCAAACATCATGTGATACAGAGGGATGGATTTCATGTGTTTAAAATTAACAAATAAGTATCTGATATTTGGATGAGAAAGGGAATAAATGTCTAGAGATGGTAAAGTGGAGTTTTAAGATTGGTAGTGATGTTCTAACTTTGGTAATGCTTATATTGGTATGTTAATTTTTGAAATATTTAGTAAGATAAATTTATGATTGTGAAGATTTGAATTTCTTATGTGCTATAATTCAATAAACATATCATTTTGCTCTAAAAAATTAAAAAGTTAAAAAAGATGCAAAATAAACTGCAAGACATAACCTAGATAAAGTCATATATGGTGGACCTTCATCCCTTTAATTTCCCTTGCACGCTATTTCAGCAAGACTGAACTTCTTGCTTCTCACAGAAGGCAAGGAGAACACTTAAATTCATGGTATGCCAGAGACTATTTGGTTTTTAAGTGAAATAGGAATCTATTAATACTTAAACTAAAGACCCTCTTAATGAAGGTACAAGAGGAGAGTGAAAAAGTTGGCTTAAGACTCTACATTCAAGAAACTAAGATCATGGTATCCAGTCCATCACTTCATGGCAAATAGATGGGGAAAAAGTGGAAGCAGTGACAGACTTTATTTTCTTGGGCTCCAAAATCACTGCAGATGATGACTGCAGCCATGAAGTTAAAAGACGCTTGGTCCTTGGAAGAAAAGTTATGACAAATTTAGACAGCGTATTAGAAAGCAGAGGCATTACTTTACCAACAAAGGTCCATACAGTCAAAGTTACGGTTTTTCCTGTAGTCATGTATGGATGCGAGTGTTAGACTATAAGGAAGGTTGAGCACCTAATAATTGATGCTTTTGAACTGACGCATCGGAGAAGACTCTTGACAGTCTCTTGGACTGCAAGGAGATCAAACCAGTCCATCCTAAAGGAAATCAATATTCATTGGAAGGGCCAATGCTGAAGCTCCAATATTTTGGCCCCCTGATGCGAACTACTCATTAGAAAAGACCATGATGCTGGGAAAGACTGAAAGCAGGAAGAGAAGGAAATGACAGAAAATGAGATGGTTTAATGGCATCACCAACTTAATGGGCATGAGTTTGACCAAGCTCCAGGAGACAATGAAAGACAGTCAAACCTGGCATGCTGCAGTTCCATGAGATCACAAAGAGTCAGACACAACTGAGCAACTGAACAAAAGCAATAAATACTTATACTGAGACAACGATGACTTCCCTTGGAAAATTGAAGTGAATGGTCACCCCCACTTCCCCATCTGTACATATCAACTTACTTCTGCTTTAAAGGCTATGGTATCTACTAGGAATGTTCTTCTTCTAGGTATTCTGGCTAAATTCTCATTGCATTTCAACTTACTCTTTGTTATGGGTTTAATTGTGCCTCCTTTCAAAAGGTCCTAACGACTATTAGCTCAGAATGTGAACTTCTTTGGAAATAGTGGCATTGAAGATGTAAATAGTTAAATTCAGATTCAATCAGGCTGGAGTGGAGAGGGCACTTTACCATCTATGAAAGGTGTGCTTTTAATAAAATTATGTGAAGACACAGGAGAACGCTATATGTAAAGACACAGACACATAGAGAACACCGTGTGATTACCAACATAAAGATCGAGGTGATGCAGCTTTAAGCCTAGGATGGATGGCATCACTTGTACCTAGAAGGAGGCAAGGGAGGGGTCCATGTAAAGTTTCAGAAGGAAAGCACAACCCTGCTGACACCTTGAGTTTATGGTACTTTGTTATGGCAGTGCTCAAAACTCATACACTATATACAAGTCATTTCACCAGACAGGTCTCCTTTGGCCAAACCAACAAAAATAGATACCCCACACCTTTCCCTGTCACTTGAAATTATCTTAAACATTATAAAAATATTACTAACTGATTGGAGATTATCTATGTTTTTTTCAACTCAACATCAAAAAGACAAAAAACCTGATTAAAAATGGGTAGAGGACCTGAATAAACATTTTCTCAAAGAAGACATACAGATGGCCAACAGACACATGAAAAGATGCTCAACATCACTAATCATCAGAGATATGCAAATTAAGCCATTGACATACCACCTTGCACCTGTCAGATGGCTGACATCAAAAAGACAACAGATAACAAGTATTGGTGAGGATGTGGATACAAGGGAACACTTCTGCACTCTTGATGGGATTGTAAATTGGTACAGCTGCTACAGAGAAAAGTACAAAGGCTCCTCAAATATTTCAAAATGGAACTACCATATGATCTAGCAATTTCTAGCTACTTACCTGGATAAAACATAAACACTAAATTGAAAAAAAAATTATATGCATACCAATGTTCATTTCAGTGTTATTTATAATAGGTGAACTATAGAAACAATTTGTGTCTATTAATAGATGAACAGCTAATGACCAAGTGGTTATAAATATACACACACAATGAAATATTACTCAGCATAAAAAATAAAATCTCGCTATTTGTGACTATAAGGGTGGATCCAAAACGTATTTTATTACAGTGAAATATGTCAGGCAGAGAAAGATAAATCCCATACGACCTCACTTATATGTGGAATCCTAAAAAAAAACAACTAAACAAAATGAAATGAAAACAGACTCAAAGATACAGAGAAGAAACAGGTGGTAGCCAGAGGGGAGAGGCATGAGGTGGTATGCAAAATAGGGAGGGTCATTAAGAGGTATAAGCCTCCAGTTATTCAATAAGGAAGTTAAATTGTGTGTTGTATGTGTGCTCAGTCACTCAGTCATGTCTGACTTTTGGCAACTCCATGGACTGTAGCCTACCAAGCTTCTCTGTCCATGGGAGTTTCCAGGCAAGAATACTGGAGGGGGTTACCATTTTCTCATCCAGGGAATCTTCCCAACCCAGGGATCAAACCCGGGTCCCCTGTATTGAAGTTTCTGTACTGTCTGTGACACCAGGGAAGCCCAAATGTGTGCAATATACAGCATAAAGAATAAAGTCAACATTATAATAATATATTTTGTGAGGACAGATGATTACTTATAGTGGGGGCCATTTCATAGTGTATGCAAATATCATATCACTATGTAGTATACCTGAAACTAGAATAACATTGTACATTAACCACATTTCAATAAAACAAATAAAGCTACAAATGTCCCAACACTCAACACTAATTTAATTGAATCTCTACACTTATGTTGCATAATATTATTATAATTCAGTTTGAAATATTTTCTAACCTCCAATTAGCTGCTGAATACATCATTTAGAAGTGTGTTATTTAATTTCTAGAGTATTTTATTTCTATAGTATTTACTTTCCGGAGTTATTTAATTTCTGGAGTATTTGCCAACAAAGATCTGTGGTTTTTCCAGTAGTGGTTTTTCCAGTAGTCATATATGGATATGAGTGTTGACCCATAAAGAAGGCTGAGCATCGAAGAATTGATGTTTTTGCACTGTGGTGTTGGAGAAGACTCTTGAGGGTCCCTTGGACTGCATAGAGATGAAGCCAGTCAATCCTAAAGGAAATCAACACCGAGTATTCATTGGAAGGACTGATGCTGAAGCTGAAGCTCCAACGCTTTGGCCATCTGATGAGAAGAGCCTGATACTGGAAAGATTGAAGGCAGGAAGAGAAGGGGACGCCAGAGGATGAGATGGTTGGATGTCATCACCGACTCGAAGGACATGAGTTTGAGCAAGCTCTGTAAGTTGGTGATGAACAGGGAAGCCTGGTGTGCTGCAGGCTTGGGACTCCAGGCTGTCTGGCTCTAGGTGCATCATGGTTATCTGGGTCATTAAGATCGTTTTTGCATTGTTCTTCTTTGTATTCTTGCCATGTTTTCTGAATATCTACAGCCTCTGTTAGGTCCATACAGTTTCTGTCCTTTACTGAGACCATCTTTGCATGAAATGTTACCTCAGTATCTCTAACTGTTTTGAAGAGATCTCTGTCTTTCCCATTCTACTGTTTTCCTCTATTTCTTTGCACTGATCACTGAGGAAAGCTTTCTTATCTTTCCTTGTATTCTTTGTAATGCTGCATTCAGATAGGTATATCTTTCTTTTTCTCACTTGACTTTACTTCTCTTCTTTTCTCAGTTATCTGTAAGGCCTCCTCAGACAACCATTTTACCTTTTTGCATTTCTTTTACTTGGTGATGATCTTAATCACAGCTTCCTATAAAATATTATGAATCTCCATGCATAGTTCTATAGGCACTCTATTAAATATAATTCCTTGAATCTATCTGTCACTTCCACTGTATAATCATAAGGGATTTGTCTTAGGTCATACCTGAATGGTCTAGAGGTTTTCCTTTCTTCAATTCAAGTCTCAGTTTTTTAAAAAGGAGCCCATCATCTGAGCCACAGTCAGCTCTGGGTCTTGTTTTTGCTAACTGTATAGAATTTTTCCATTTTTGGTTGCAAAGAATATAATCAATCTGATTTTTTTATTGATCATCAGGTGATGTCCATGTGTAGAGTTTTCTCTTGTGTTTTCGGAAGAGGGTGTTTGCTATCACAAGTGAATTCTCTTGGCAAAACTTTATTAGCCTTTGCCCTGCTTCATTCTGTACTCCAAGGCTAAACTTGCCTATCACTTCAGGTATCTCTTGATTTCCTACTTTTGCATTCCAGTCCCCTATGATGAAAAGGACATCTCTTTTGGGTGTCAGTTCTAAAAGGTCTTGTAGGTCATCATAGAACTGTTCAACTTCAGTGTTTTCAGCATTAGTGGTTGGGTCATAGAATTGGATTACTGTGATACTGAACCGTTTGTCTTGGAAATGAATAGAGATCATTGTGTAATTTTTGAGAATGCACCCAAGTACTGCATTTTAGACTGTTATGTTGACTATGAGGGCTATTGAATTTCTTCTAAGGGATTCTTGCCCACAATAGTAGATATAATGGTCATCTGAATTAAATTCACCCATTCCAGTCCATTTTAGTTCACTGATTTCTAAAATGTCAATGTTCACTCTTGCCATCTCCTGTTTGACCACTTCCAATTTACCTTGATTCATGGATCTAACATTCTAGGTTCCTATGCAATATTGTTCTTTACAGCTTCAGACTTTGCTTCCATCACCAGTCACACCCATAATTGGGCATTGTTTTCGCTTTGGCTTCGCCTCTTCATTCTTTCTGAAGTTATTTCTTCACTCTTCTCCAGTAGCATATTGGACACCAACCAACCTGGGGAGTTCATCTTTCAGTGTCATATATTTTTTCCTTTTCATTTTGTTCATCAGGTTCTCAAGGCAAGACTAATGAAGTGGTTTGCCATTCCCTTCTCCAGTGGACCACGTTTTTTCAGAACTTTCCACCATGATCCATCTGTCTTGGGTGGCCCTACGTGGCATGGCTCATAGTTTCAATGTGTTAGACAAGGCTGTGGTCCATGTGATCAGTTTGGTTAGTTTTCCATGATTGTGGTTTTCATTCTGTCTGTCCTCTGATGAATAAGGATAAGAGGCTTATGGAAGCTTCCTGATGGGAGAGACTGATGGGGAAGCTGGGTCTTGTTTTGATGGGCAGGGTCATCCTCTGTAAATCTTTAATCCAATTTTCTGTTGGTGGGTTGGGTTGTGTTCCCTCCCTGTTTGGTCTGAGGCCAAACTGTCAATCCATGTCTCCACCAGAGACTCCTGGACATTCACAGGCAAGTCTGGCTCAGTCTATTGTGGGGAAACTTTTCCTTTCTCATGGCACACACAAGGTTTCCTTTGTGCCCTCCAAGTCTATTTCCCCAGTCCTGTGGAAGTTCTGTAATGAAATCCCACTGGCTTCAAAGGCAAATTCTGTGGGGGTTCTCAGTCCCATTGCTGGAGTCCCAGATTGAAAAATCTGTTGTGGGTCCTAGAACTTTCTAAACAGTGTGAGAATTTCTTTGGGAAAAATGAACTCATTACACCAATCTAATATTTATTCTAGTTTAACAAAGGCACTTATGCTTATTTCTTTTAATAATCACTTCTTTTTACATTTATATCATATCTGTGAAAGTGGTTCAGTCATATCCAACGCTTTGTAACTCAATGGACTATATAGTACGTGGAATTCTCCAGGCCAGAATACTGGAAAAAGTAGCCTTTCCCTTTTCCAGGGGATAGTCCCAAACCAGGGATCAAACACAATTTCCCATACTTCAGGCAGTTTCTTTACCAGGTGAGTCACCAGGAAGTCGGTCAGTCAGTCAGTTCAGTAACTCAGTCATGTCCGACTCTGTGACCCCATGGACTGCAGCATGCCAGGCCTCCCAGTCCATCATCAACTCCCTGAGTTTACCCAAACTCATGTCCATTGAGTCGGTGATGCCATTTAACGACCTCATCCTCTGTCATTTCCTTCTTCTCCCGCATTCAATTTTTCCTAGCATCTGGATCTTTTCAAATAAGTCAGTTCTGCACATCAGGTGGCCAAAATATTGGAGTTTCAGCTTCAACATGAGTCCTTCCAATGAATATTCAGGCCAGATTTCCTTTAAGATTGACTGATCTTCATGCAGTTCTAGGGACTCTCAAGAGTCTTCTCCAACACCACAGATCAAAACATCAATTCTTTGGTGCTCAGCTTTCTTGATAGCCCAACTCTCATATCCATGCATGACTACTGGGAAAACCATAGCCTTGACTAGATGGACTTTTGTTGACAAAATAATGTCTCTGCTTTCTAATATGCTGTCTAGGTTGGTCATAGCTCTTCTTCCAAGGAGTAAGCATCTTTTAATTTCATGGCTACAGTCACCATCTGCAGTGATTTTGGAGCCTAAATAAATAAATAATGTCTGCCACTGTTTTCACTCTCTGCCCCTTTATTTGAAATGACCTGATAGGACCACATGCCATGATCTTCGTTTCCTGAACGTTGAGCTTTAAGCCAACTTTTTCACTCTCCTCTTTCACTTTCATCAAGAGGCTCATTAGTTCTTTTTCATAAGCTGCCATAAGGGTGGTGTCATCTGCATTTCTGAAGTTATTGATATTTCCCTTGGCAATCTTGACTCCAGCTTGTTTTTCATCCAGCCCAGCATTTCTCATGATGTACTCTGGATATAAGTTAAAGAAGAAGTGTGAAAGTATACTGCCCTGATGTACTCCTTTTCCTATTCGGAACCAGCCTTCTGTTCCACGTCCAGTTCTAACTGTTGCTTCCTGACCTGCATATAGATTTCTGAAGAGGCAGATCAGGTGGACTGGTATTCCCATCTCTTTCAGAACTTTTCAAAGTTTCAGCAGAAGCAGATGTTTTTCTGGAACTCTCTTGCTTTTTTGATGGTCTGAAGGATGTTGGCAATTTGATCTCTGGTTCCTCTGCCTTTTCTAAAACCAGCTTGAACATCAGGAAGCTCACTGTTCACGTATTGCTAAAGCCTGGCTTGGAAAATTCTGAGCATTACTTTACTAGTGTGTGAGATGAGAGCAACTGTGTGGTAGTCTGAGCATTCTTTGGCATTGCCTTTCTTTGGGATTGGAATGAAAACTGACCTTTTCCAGTCCTGTGGCCACTGCTGAGTTTTCCAAATTTGCCGGCATATTGAATGCAACACTTTCACAGCATCATCTTTTAGCATCGGAAATAGCTCAACTGAAATTCTATCACCTCCACTAGCTTTCTTTGTAGTGATGCTTCCTAAGGTCCAAATGACTTCACATTCTAGGATGTCTGGCTCTAGGAGAGTGATCATACCATCGTGATTATATGGGTTGAAGATCTTTTTTGTATAGTCCTTCTGTCAATTCTTGCCACCTCTTCTTAATATCTTCTACTTCTGTTAGGTCCATAGCATTTCTGTCCTTTATTGAGCCCATCTTTGCATGAAATGTTCCCCTGGTATCTGTAATTTTCATGAAGAGATCTCTACTCTTTCCCATACTATTACTTTCCTATATTTCTTTGCACTGATCACCAACGAAGACTTTCTTATCTCTTCTTGCTATTCTTTGGAACTCTGCATTCAGATGGCTATATGTTTCCTTTTCTCCTTTGCTTTCCACTTGTCTTCTTTTCACAGCTATTTGTAAGGCCTTCTCAGGCAGCCATTTTGCTTTTTTGCATTTGTTTTTCTTAGGAATGGTCTTGACCCCTGTCTCCTGTACAATGTCATGAACCTCCATCCATAGTTCATCAGGCACTCTGTCTATCAGATCTAGTCCCTTAAATATACTTCTCACTTCCAGTGTATTATCATAAAGGATTTGATTTAGGTCATACCTGAATGGTCTAGTGGTTTTCCCTACTTTCTTTTATTTAATCTGAATTCAGAAATAAGGAGTTCATGATCTGAGCCACATTTAGCTCTTAGTTTTGCTTTTGGTGACTATATAAATCTTCTCCACCTTTAGCTGAAAAGAATATAATCTGTCTTACTTTGGTGTTTACCAGCTGGTGATGGTCAAGAGACTAACAGTGACTTGCCTGTGAGTGCCCAGAAGTCTCCAGCAGAGGTGTTGGTCAGTGGTGGCCTACAGCAGGGTTGGGGGCACTGAGTGTAACATTACATGCATGAAATCTTTTGAAGCAGGTTGCCATTATCTCCACCATAGTTTGGCCCAGGTAAATAGCAGAAAGGGAACACAGCTCCACTCATAAACAGAAAATCAGATTAAATACTTACTGAGCATGGCCCCGCCCATCAGAACCAAATCCAGTTCCCTCCTCAGTCAGTCTCTCCCATCAGGAAGCTTCCATAGCCTCTTATGTTTCTCCATCTGAGGGCAGACAGACTGAAAACCACAATCACGGAAAACTAACCAATCTAGTTACATGGATCACAGCCTTGTCTAACTCAATGAAACTGTGAGCCATGCCCTGTAGGGCCACCCAAGAGGGATGGAACATGTTGGAGAGTTCTGACAAAATGTGGTCCATTGGTGAAGAGAATGGCTAACCACTTCAATATTTTTGCCTTAAGAACCCCATGAACAGTGCGAAAAGGCAAAAAGATATGACAATGAAAGATGAACTCCCCAGGTTGGTAGGTGCCCAATATGCTACTGGGGATCAGTGGAGAAGTAACTCCAGAAAGAAGGAAGAGAAGCAAAACAACAAGAAGGAAGCAAAAACAACATCCAGTTGTGGATGTGACTCGTGATGGAAGCAAGATCTGACGCAGAGAGCAATATTAATAGGAACCTGGAATGTTAGGTCCATGAATCAAGGCAAATTGGAAGTGAGCCAACAGGACACGGCAAGAGTGAACATCTACATTTTAGTCATTAGTGAACTAAAATGAACTGGATTGGGTGACTAGCTGAGACGACCATTATATCTACAACTGTGGGTAAGAATCTCTTAGAAGAAATGGAGTAGCCATCATAGTAAAAAAAGAGTTCGAAATGCAGTACTTGGATGCAATCTCAAAAACAACAGAATGGTCTCTGTTCGTTTCCAGGGCAAAACATTCAGTTTCATGGTAATCCAAGTCTATGCCCTGAACAGTAATGCTGAATAAGTTGAAGTTGAGAGGTTCTATGAAGACCTAGAAAAACTTTTAGAACTAACACCTAAAAAAAGTGTCCTTTTCATTATAGGGGACTGGAATACAAAAGTAGAAGTCAAGAAACACCTGGAGTAACAGGCAAATTTGGCGTTGGAGTACAGAATGAAGCAGGGCAAAGGCTAATAGAGTTTTGCCAAGAGAAGGCCTGGTAATAGCAAACACCCTCTTCCAAAAACACAAGAGCCACCAGGGAAGCCCTAGATATATCTATAACAATGTATTTCTACTGCTGTTACAGCCCGATTTGTATCATTACAGGCTCTCGTTCAGTAACCTTTGCTTCTTTCTAGTGTCAACATTTCCATTTTCTTTCGTTCTTTTTATCTTAGTCTTATTCTAATTTTATTGAAAATGCCAAATACTTATTTTCTATTATGCATTTTTCAATTAAAAAATAAGTCACTTGTAATCAAACTTAAGAATTGTAAATTTTATTATTTTATATATCAATAAGAAAATATGTTCTCAGCTAAAAATTGATTTGCTATGTTTTGAAGCTGCAATCTGATTACGTGTCTCATTTATGTAACAGTTTTGTCCACAAAAAGCCCTGAATGTTCCAAAGTGTCTTATTTTTGAGGTGCTTTTCTTTGAAGAGCTCTAAAATTTTCCTTGAGATGCTTATCTAATAGTATGATGAAAGAGAGAGAAAGTGAGAAATGTGAAAAGAAGTGGCATCTGTCTTTGAAGAAAGATTAAAGTTTAGAAATTTGAAAATACTACTGATATAATACCTATGACTAAAACAAGAGAAACAAAAGTAAGTTTGAAGCTACTTGCTATAATTTCATTGGATTCTGCTGAAAACCACATGAACGCAAAGAGAAACTGGACTCAGATACATTTCCTGATGGAAATGTAAAATGGTATAGCCACTCTTGAAAATACGTAGCATTATTGTAACCACTCACTTAATACATGACCCAGTAATCTATTCCTAGATGTTCAGGCAAAAGAAACAAATCATATGTATACAAAGACCTGTATATCAATATTTATATTAGCTTTATTCACAATAGCCACAAACTGGGAACAACCCAAATGCCTACTAATTGAAAAATGCATAGTTAAAAATCTAATATTTTTAATTTCAATAATTCATTAATCTTCTCTCCACAGTTTTAATATTGATGAAATTGGAATGGGTTGAAATTTTGAAAAACAGATATACATAACACAAAGTATCTTCAAGTACAACTCCAGGAAACTAATCATCTTCATAAATTCCAGTGTCCTGATTCCTAGATAATTTTAACCTGAACATTTATGAATGTACCCATGTACTAAATAATATTCTATACCAAGGTTTATATATGAATACTATATATATTATATATAAAATAAATAATCAAAGTTGGGTTAGACGTCACATATCTCAATGTAATAATAGCCAATACCCTAACACAATAATGGCCATTTATGACAAAACTATAGCTAACATCGTACTTAAGCATAAAAAGTTGAAAAACTTTCCTCTAAATTAAGGAACAAACAAGGATGCACACTTTTTTAACTTTTATTAACATAGCATTTGAAGGCCTGGTAGTAAATTTCAGACAAGAAAAAAAAATACAGTGCATCAAAATCAGAAGAGAAGAAGTAAAATGATCACTATTAGCATATGACATGATGCTACATATAGAAAACTTAAAGTTTCCACCAAAAAACTAATCAGTTCAGTTCAATTGACTGACTCAATCGTGTCCAAATCTTCCCCAACCCCATGGCCACCAGCACTCCAGGCCTCCCTGTCCATCACCAGCTCCCTGTGTCTACTCAAACTCAGCTCTATTGAGTCCTTGATGCCTTCCAATCATCTCATTCTTCTTTTCCTGCCTTCAATCTTTCCCAGCATCAGGGTCTTTTCAAATGACTCAGCTCTTTGCATCAGGTGGCCAAAGTATTGGACTTTCAGCTTCAACATGAGTCCTTCCAATGAACACCTAGGACTGATTTCGTTCAGGATGGGCTGGATGGATTTCCTCGCAGTCCAAGGGACTCTCAAGAGTCTTCCACAATACCGCAGTTCAAACGCATCAATTCTTCTGGGCTCAGCTTTCCTTACAGTACAACTCTCACAACTCTACAGTTCAGTTCAGTCACTCAGTCAGGTCAAGACTACTAGAAAAACCATAGCCTTGACTAGATGGACCTTTGTTGGCAAATTAATGTCTCTGCTTTTTAATATGCTGTCTAGGTTGGTCATAACTTTCCTTCCAAGAAGTAAGCATCTTTTAATTTCATGTCTGCAGTCACCATTGGCAGTGATTTGGGAGCCAAAAAAATAAAGTCCGACACCGTTTCCACAGTTTCCCCATCTACTTTGCCATGAAGTGATGGGACCAGATGCCATGATCTTCATTTTCTGAATGTTGAGCTTTAAGCCAACTTTTTCACTCTCCTCTTTCACTTTCACCAAGAGCGTCAATAGTTCTTCTTCATATTCTGCCATAGGGTGGTGTCATGTGCATTTCTGAAGTTATTGATATTTCTCACAGCAATCCTGATTCCAGCTTGTGCTTCATCCAGCCTAGCATTCATGATGTACTCAGCTGTAAGTTAAAGAAGCAGAGTGACAATACACAGCCTTGATGTACCCTTTTCCTATTTGGAACCATTCTGCTGTTCCATATACATTTCTAATTGTTGCTTCCTGACCTGCATACAGATTTCTCAAGAGGCAGGTCAGGTGATCTGGTATTCCCATCTCTTTCAGAATTTTCCACAGTTTATTGTGATTCACACAGTCAAAGGCTTTGGCATAGTCAATAAAGTGGAAATAGATATTTTTTCTGGAACTCTCTTGCTTTTTAGATGATCTAGGGGATGCTTGCAATTTGATCTCCGGTTCCTCTGCCTTTTCGCAAACCAACTTGAACATCTGGATATTCACATCTCAAGTATTGTTGAAGCCTGGCTTGCAGAATTCTGAACATTACTTTATTAGCGTCTGAGATGAGTGCAAGTGTGTGGTAGTTTGTGCATTCTTTGGCATTGCCTTTCTTAGGGATTGCTATGAAAACTGACCTTTAATAGTCCCATGGCCACTGCTGAGTTTTCTAAATTTCCTGGCAAATTACGTGCAGGATTTTCACAACATCATCTTTTATGATTTGAAATAGCTCAGCTGGAATTCCATCATACTGCTAGCTTTGCTTGTAGTGATGTTTCCTAAGGCCCGCCTGACTTCACATTCCATGATGTCTGGCCTTAGGTGAGTGATCACATCATCGTGATTATCTGAGTCAAGAAGATCTTTTTTTCTACAGTTCTTCTGTGTATTCTGTTCTGTGACATTGTACAGGAGACAGGATCAAGATCATCCCCAAGAAAAACAAATGCAAAAAAGCAAAATGGCTGCCTGAGAAGGCCTTACAAATAGCTGTGAAAAGAAGACAAGTGGAAAGCAAAGGAGAATAGGAAGATATACCCATTTGAATGCAGATAATTCCAAAGAATAAGAAATAAGAGGAGAGATAAGAAAGCCTTCCTCAGTGATCAACGCAAAGAAATAGAGGAAAATAATAGAATGGGAAAGATTAGAGATCTCTTCAAAAAAATTACAGATACCAAGGGAATATTTCATGCAAAGATGGGCTTGATAAAGGACAGAAATGCTATGGACCTAACAGAAGCAGAAGCTATTAAGAAGAGGTGGCAAGAACACATACAGGAACTGTACAAAAAAGAAATTCATGACCCAGATAATCACCCAAAGCCAGACATCCTGGAATGTGAAGTCAAGTGGGCCTTAGAAAGCATCACCACGAGCAAAGGTAGTGGTGGTGATGGATTCCAGTTAAGCTATTTCAAATCCTGGAAGATGATGTTGTGAAAGTGCTGCACTCAACTTGCCAGCAAATTTGGAAAACTCAGCAGTGGCCACAGGACTGGAAAAGGTCAGTTTTCATTCCAATCCCAAAGAAAGGCAATGCCAAAGATTGCTCAAACTTTAAGGGTAACTAACACAAATTACAATAATTTTTTTAAAAATATTGCATTTTAAAATTTGGTGAAAATTTTATGTTAATATTATAATGAAGAGCTCTCTAGCTAATATTGAGATCTTGGTTCATTTAATCAAATTGACTGATTTACAGGTATATAAGGAAAACTTTAAAAATTAAAGTAGTATAAATTATATCAATAGAAACATTTTCCTACAAATACTTGAAGTGTATGTTGCATTTATTTATGAAGTAAATTGAAGTTAAAATTCAGAGAGATAAATGCTTAAGCCAAATCAATTTATCTCTCTGAATAAGACCTCAGCCTAAACAGGAGTATGGATATATACAGAGACACTACTTAGTATTAACAACATTGAAAATATAGTTATGGTATTTTATTTCATTATTAAGGATAAAATTAATTAAATTACCAGAATAGATAAGATAAAATGAAGAAACTATATTTGATTTTGATATTTTATTCCAAATTCAAGCTTAATTAATGGATGAACTATATTGACTATTGTTTTTGTTCAGTTGTTCAGTTACGTCCAACAATTTGCAGCTCCAATGACTACAGCACACCAGACTTCCCTGTCCTTCATCGTCTCCTGGAGTTTGCTCAGTCTCATATCTATAGTGTTGGTGATGTCATCCAACCATCTCGTCCTCTGTTTTCCCCTTCTCCTCCTGCCTTCTATTCCAGCTTCAGGGTCTTTTCCAATGAGTCAGTTCTTTGCACCAGGTGGCCAAATATTGGAGTTTCAGCTTTAGCATCAGTCTTTCCAATGAATATTCAGGACTGATTGAAGACCTACAAGACGTGCTAGAACTAACACCCCAAAACAATGTCATTTTCATCACAGAAGACTCACATGCAAAAGTAGGAAATCAAGAGATACCTGGAGAAACAGGAAACTTTGACCTTGGAGTACAAAATGAAGCATGGCAAAGGCTAAGAGTTTTGCCAAGAAAACACACTGGTCATAGCAAACACCCTCTTCCAACAACACAGAGATGTCTCTACACATGGACATCACCAGTTGGCCAAAACCGAAAGAGGATTGTTTATATTCTTTGCAGTCAAAGATGGAGAAGCTCTATATAATCAGCAAAAAGGAGACCAGGAGCTGACTGTGGCTCAGATCATTAAATTCTTATGGAAAAACTGAGACATGAATTGAAGAAAGTAGGGAAAACCATTAGTATGACCTAAATCAAATCCCTTACAATTTTACACTGGAAGTGAGAAATAGATTCAAAGGATTACATCTGATAGACAGAGTGCCTGAATAACTATGGTTGGAGGTTCATTACATTGTGCAGGAGGCAGCGATCAAGACCATCCCAAGAAAAAGAAATGCAAAAAGGCATAATGCTTGTCAGAAGAGGCCTTAAAATAGGTGAAAAAAAAAAAAAAAGAGATGCTAAAAGCAAAGGAGAAAAGGGTAGATATACCCATGTGAATGCAAACTCCATCTATTAGTTCAATTGCTCAGTCCTGTCTGACTCTGCAACTCCATGGACTTCCTGTCCGTCACCAACTGCTGGAGCTTTTCAAACTCATGTCCATTGAGTAAGTTATGCCATCCAACCATATCATCCTTTTTTTCCTACCTTCAATCTTTCCCAGCATCAAGGTCTTTTCAAATAAGTCAGTTCTTCACACCAGGTGGTCAAAATAATGGAGTTTCAGCTTCAGCTTCAGTATCAGTCCTTCCAATGAATATCTAGGACTGATTTCCTTTAGCATTGACTGGTTTGATTTCCTTGCGGGAAGGTACTCTCGAGAGTCTTCTCCAACACCACAGTTCAAAAGCACCAATTTTTTTGGCTCTCAGCTTTGTTTATAGACCAACTCTCAGAACCATACATGACTACTGGATAAACCATAGCTTTGGCAAGATGGACATTTGTGGCTCTGGTTTAATGTCTCTGCTTTTTAATATGCTCTATAAGTTTGGTCCTTTCTTCCAAGGAGTAAGCATCTTTTAATTTAACGGCTGCAGTCACCATCTGCAGTGATTTTGGAGTCCAAGAAAATAAAATATTTCCATGTTTCCATTGTTTCCCCGTCTCTTTGCCATGAAATGATGAGACCAGAGGCCATGATATTAGTTTTCTGAATGTCGAGCTTTAAGCCAACATTTTCACTCTCCTCTTTCACTTTCATCAAGATGCTCTTTAGTTCTTTGTTTCCTGCCTTAAGGGTAGTATCATCTGCATATCTGAAGTATTGACATTTCTCCTGGCAATCTTGATTCCAGCTTGTGCTTTGTCCAGCCTGGCATTTCTCATGATGTACTCTGCATGTAAGTTCAATAAGCAGAGTGACAATACACAGCCTTGACATACTCCTTTCTTGACTTGGAACCAGTCTGTTGTTCCATGTCCAGTTCTAACTGTTGCTTCTTGACCTGTATACAGATTTCTCAAGAGGCATATCAGGTGGTCTGGTATTTCCATCTCTTTAAGAATTTTCCACAGTCCGTCTATTATTCCACAGTGTCTATTATTGACCATTAATTATGTCTTGAGTTTTGTGTAGAGAAACTGATAATATTACAACAAAATTCCAGTTATTTTATAGGATATTTCCTAAAGTGCATATTCAAACACTAGTATGGCCAGTGAATAATAGTATAAACTTTTAGACTTAAAGTCTAATATTTTAACAAGATTATATTATAAAACTAGCTATATTTTATTAGTAAATACTAGAAAATGTAACACAAAAAATAAAATACATTTATAGAATTATTTTCTTTACGGACTTAATTTTCACATTGACTTAAATAATCAAATTTCCCATTATAACATATGTGTTTCCAAGCCAAAATCAAAGTTCAGTTCAATTCAGTCACTCAGTCATGTCCAACTCTTTGTGACCCCATGAACCACAGCACACCAGGCCTCTCTGTCCATCACCTACTCCTAGAGTCCACCCAAACCCATGTCCACTGAGTCGGTGATGCCATCCAACCATCTCATCCTCTGTCGTCCCCTTCTCCTCCTGCCCTCAATCTTTCCCAGCATCAGGATCTTTTCAAATGGGTCAGCTCTTTGCACGAGGTGGCCAAAGTATTGGAGTTTCAGCTTCAACATTGGTCCTTCCAATGAGTACCCAGGACTGATCTCCTTTAGGATGGACTGGTTGGATCTCCATTCTGAAAATGAACCTGTCAGTATTCTGTCTTTGTAATATTCAATATTTGAAGATAAAATTATTCCATTTAGTTTTGTTTAAAAATTGTCTAACTCATCTATTAAGTAGTAAAAATGTATATATTTGAAATATAAAACAATAAAAATAAACAGAGAAATCTCCAGAATTTTCTCAAAATTTGCAGCCTGAATTATTTGAGAAACAATATTGTGTGACTCCTTAGAAGTACATTCACAGGTTATCATTGAGTCTAATTTTCTGGTGTTATTATTTCTTCCCTGATTCTTTCACTCCTTTTTCTAAAAAGCTATCCAGACACGTATTTTCAACTAGTATCACAATTGCTTGATAAATTTTCTTTAACACTGTCTTTTAAAAATCTAAAATAGATATAATGATAATGCAAAGATTTTTAATTGGACAGTAGTTGACATGCATTACTTTACTAGCATGTGAGATGAGTGCAATTGTGCGACAGTTTGAGCATTCTTTGCCATTGTCTTTCTTTGGGATTGGAATGAAAACTGACCTTTTCCAGTCCTGTGGCCACTGCTGAGTTTTCCAAATTTGCTGGCATATTGAGTGCAGCACTTTCACAGCATTGTCTTTCAGGATTTGAAATAGCTCAATAGGAATTCCATCACCTCCACTAGCTTTGTTCCTAGTGATACTTTCTAAGGCCCACTTGACTTCACATTCCAGGATGTCTGGCTCTAGATGAGTGATCACACCATCGTGATTATCTGGGTCATGAAGATCTTTTTTGTACAGTTCTTCTGTGTATTCTTGCCATCCCTTCTTAATATCTTCTGTTTCTGTTAGGTCCATACCATTTCTGTCCTTTATTGAGCCCATCTTTGCATGAAATGTTCCCTTGGTATCTCTAATTTTCTTGAAGAGATCTCTAGTCTTTCCCATTCTGTTCTTTTCCTCTATTTCTTTGCATTGATCACTGAAGAGGCTTTCTTATCTCTTCTTGCTATTCTTTGGAACTCTGCATTCAGATGCTTATATCTTTCCTTTCCTCTTTTGCTTTTTGCCTCTCTTCTTTTCACAGCTATTTGTAAAGCCTCCCCAGACAGCCATTTTGCTTTTTTGCATTTCTTTTCCATGGGGATGGTCTTGATCCCTGTCTCCTATACAATATTCCATAGTCCATCAGGCACTCTATCTATCAGACCTAGGCCCTTAAATCTATTTCTCATTTCCACTGTATAATCATAAGCGATTTGATTTAGGTCTTACCTGAATGGTCCAGCGGTTTTCCCTACTTTTTCAATTTAAGTCTGAATTTGGTAATAAGGAGTTCATGATCTGAGCCACAGTCAGCTCCTGGTCTTGTTTTTGTTGACTATATAGAGCTTCTCCATTTTTGGCTGCAAAGAATATAATCAATCTGATTTCGGTGTTGACCATCTGGTGATGTCAATTTGTACAGTCTTCTCTTGTCAAGTGACTGAACTGAACTGAACTGACATGCATAGCTAACAGAATATGACTGGAAACATTTATTTTTCCCAAATATTTTCAAAATATTTTTCAATTTTATTTTGTTGATAAGTATTTAGATCATATCTCTAGAGCATCTATTTTTAATTTTATTAGTTTTAATTAAGGCTTAAGAAAGTGGTAAACCTAAGAGTGATTGCTAATTATACATAAGCTGCAGATGACCAATTAGAAATACAGTTTCTACTGGGACACTTTCACATTGCTTTACTTGCATGTTACATGTATGCTAAGTATTTCAGTTGTGTCCAACTCGTGGAGACCCCATGTACTGTAGCCTGTTAAGTTCTTTGGTCCATGGAATTTCCCAGGCAAGAGTACTGGAGTGGGATGCCATTTCCTTCTCCAGGGTATCTTCCTGCCCCAGGCATCAAACCTGTGTCTCTTACATCTCCTGTATTGGCAGGCGGGTTCCTTACCACTAGTGCTACCTGAGAAGTTAGTAGCATTATATTCATATATAACTGATAAACTTCTAATTATTCTAACTGTTCATTTTATGTGTGCAGAGTTGGGAGTTCACATTGTTTAGAAGATGCATTTCATCACTTTCACCAGGTATCTGAATATCTCTATGCCAGGCTTTTCTTATGGGTAAAGTGAAAAAGTACTGAAATATAATTTCTCGACCTATGTGTGTTGTTGTGAGGTTATTCAGTGTCATTCTATCATGTTAGACCATTTAATTCATTTGATTTCAAACCTGTGTTGATGAGTGATGAGAACTACTTGGTAATACCTAATGTTTATTTAAAAACTACACTAAATTCTGAGTAGATAACTGTATGGATAGGATGTAAGAGGGGAGACATATTTATTATCTAACAATAAAAATTAGTTTAGAATGAGTGTCTTCTATAGACATGACCTTAATTTACCTGATGTTTTATAAGGATCAAATTAGCATCCATCATTTAAATGTCTGTAATTATCTATTATCTGTCTTTGAAATTTAACATTTATTAAATTGCTCCTATGAAAAGGCAGTTTGAAAAAAAGGAAAGCAATAAATGCAACCCTGGAATAGCAGGTTTATAAATGCATAGTGACAGGGATTATTAATCACTGCAATAAAATTAACAGTGCACAGTTAAGATAAAATCATTCTGTTCATGGGCTAGAAGAATATTACAGAGACCTTTAAATGTATTAGATTGATCTAATATGAAATCAGTTTTAAACTTTAAAAATAATTATGAGGTTTAGTAAATTTCACCCTAAGTCAAAAATATATTTGAAATACGAGGCATTATTTTTTTTCCCCTAACACATCTAAATAACGCCTTAAGAGCTCTGGAGTGGACAGTTCAAAATCAACTTCTGTTACTAGGTACACATAAGTGAAGTAATACACTGAGGGAAGCACATGAAAATATCAGTTATATTTGAGAATGGTTAGAGACATTTTTTTCTCTCCAAGATTTTAGAAACAATTCATTTAAGAGGAATGTTTATTTCCAGAAAGAATTAGGGGTATGCACTTTATTAAAATAAAGTATCATGAGAATTTCCCTGGAGGTCCAGGGGATAAGAAGCCATGCTTCCACAGAGGAGGGCATGGATTTGATCCCTGAACAAGGATCTAAGATTCCTCTCAGTTCAGTACAGTTCAGTTGCTCAGTCATGTCCAACTCTTTGGACCCCATGAATCGTAGCACCCCGGGCCTCCCTATCCATCACCAACTCCTGGAGTTCACTCAAACTCATGTCCATTAAGTTGGTGATGCCATCCAGCCATCTCATCCTCTGTCATCCCCTTCTTCTCCCGCCTCCAATGCCTCCCAGCATCAGAGTCTTTTCCAATGAGTCAGCTCTTCACATCACGTGGCCAAAGTATTGGAGTTTCAGCCTCAGCATCAGTCCTTCCAATGAAAACCCAGGACTGATCTCCTTTGAGATGGACTGGTTGGATCACCTTGAAGTCCAAGGGACTCTCAAGAGTCTTCTCCAACACCACAGTTCAAAAGCATCAATTCTTCGGTGCTCAGGTTTCTTCATAGTCAAACTCTCACATCCATACATGACTACTGGAAAAACCATAGCCTTGATTAGACGGACATTTGTTGGCAAAGTAATATCTCTGCTTTTGAATATGCTGTCTAAGTTGGTCATAACTTTCCTTCCAAGGAATAAGCGTCTTTTAATTTCATGGCTGCAATCATCATATGCAATGATTTGGGAGCACAAAAAAAACAAAACAAAACAAAACAAAAACCTGACACTGTTCCACTGCTTCCCCATCTATTTGCCATGAAGTGATGGGACTAGATGCCACGATCTATGTTTTCTGAATGTTGAGCTTTAAGCCAACTTTTTCACTCTCCTCCTTCACTTTCAACAAGAGGATTTTTAGTTCCTCTTCACTTTCTGCCAGAAGGCTGATGTCATCTGCATACCTGAGGTTATTGATTTTTCTCCTGGCAATCTTGATTCCAGCTTGTGCTTCTTCCAGCCCAGCGTTTCTCATGATGCACTCTGCATATAAGATAAATAAGCAGGGTGACAATATGCAGCCTTGATGTACTCCTTTTCCTATTTGGAACCAGTCTGTTGTTCCATGTCCATTTCTAACTGTTGCTTCCTGACCTGCATATAGGTTTCTCAAGAGGCAGGTCAGGTGGTCTGGTATTCCCATCTCTGTTAGAATTTTCCACAGTTATTGTGATTCACACAGTCAAAGGCTTTGGCATAGTCAATAAAGCAGAAACATATATATATATATATATATATATATATATATATATATATATATATATATATATATATATTTCTGGAACTGTCTTGCTTTTTCAATGATCCTGTGGGTGTTGGCAATTTGATCTCTGGTTCCTCTGCCTTTTCTAAAACCAGCTTGAATATCTGGAACTTTACGGTTCACGTATTGCTGAAGCCTAGCTTACCAAATTCTGAGCATTATTTTACTAGCGTGGGAGATGAGTGCAATTATGCAGTAGTTTGAGTATTCTTTGGCATTGTCTTCCTTTGGGATTGGAATGAAAACTGACCTTTTCCTGCTGTGTGGCCACTGCTGATTTTTCCAAATTTGTTGGCATATTCAGTGCAGTATTTGCACAGCATCATATTTCAGGATTTGAAATAGCTCAACTGGAATTCCATCACCTCCAGTAGCTTTTTTCATAATGATGCTTTCTAAGGCCCACTTGACTTCACATTCCAGGATGTCTGGCTCTAGGTGAGTGATCACCATGGTGATTATCTGGGTCGTGAAGCTCTTTTTTTAGAGTTCTTCTATGTATCCTTGACACTTCTTCTTAATATCTTCTGCTTCTGTTAGGTCTATACCATTTCTGTCCTTTATCGAGCCCATCTTTGCATGAAATGTTCCCTTGGTATCTCTAATTTTCTTGAAGAGATCTCTAGTCTTTCCCATTCTATTGTTTTCCTCTATTTCTTTGCATTGGTCACTGAGGTTGGCTTTCTTATCTCTCCTTGCTATTCTTTGGAACTCTGCATTCAGATGGGTATATATTTCCTTTTCTCCTTTGCTTTTCACTTATCTTCTTTTCACAGCTATTTGTAAGGCCTCCTCAGACAGTCACATTGCTTTTTTTGAATTTCTTTTCCATGGGGATGGTCTTGATCCCTGTCTCCTGTACAATGTCATGAACCTCCAGCCATAGTTCATCAGACACTCTATCTATCAGAACTAGTCCCTTAAATCTATTTCTCACTTCCACTGTATAATCATAAGGGGTTTGATTTAGGTTATACCTGAATAGTCTAGGCACATTCAAAAAAAAAAGTATCATAATACATTTAAATTTTGGAGACTGAGAGCATAAAATTGATTGTTGCCTGTATCTCATATTGTTACTTCATAGTCTCTAATTAAGGAAGCAGTTTTAAAAGTAACTTTATTTCTTCTAGCATATATTAAATATATAAGTGTGGTTCAAATTTTTAAAACTTCCATTGTTAAAGATTATGGAGTTCTGAAGTGAATCTTAATGTGTCAACAATATTCATTTATACAGTTTAAGTCAGTTATCTTAAAAATTGAGACCAATGCTCTGTATTTCACTTATTTCTTACAAATTGTGGAGAACTTTGAATTTAATCTTTTTAATGACTTTCATTTCTTCCCAGAATACTAAAATGAAATCTTTTTTAGCAGATTTGCTTCTTAGTTTTATACATGTCCTTTCAATATTTTCTCCCTCAATATTTTTCTAAATTTCTCAAGGAATGGCATAAAGTCTTCTATAAAGAATAGAAGACAAAGTTAAAATTAATTTCTGGAGATATCAAAAGAAACAGCAGTTTAATTTCACAAGCATCATTTACTCATATACTTCTCTATTCATACTAATTCTACAAAATAATCATTTATATGTTAAATGTAAAAATTCATACAAACAAATGTAGATAGCAAAACAGAAATGTACTCACAGATACAGAAAACAAGCCAGCGGCTACCAGTGGGGAGAAGGGAGAGTGGATGGGTAATTAGGGATATGAAATTAAGAGACAGATACCACTATGTATAAAATAGATAAGCAATAAAGATTTATTGCATAGCATAGGGAATTATACCTATAGCCTAAAAGACTATAAACTGTACAAATACTGAATCATTATGGGTTTTCCAGGTGGCACTAGTGGTAAAGAATCTGCCTTCAAATGCAGGAGACACAAGACACATGGGTTTGATCCCTGGGTTGGGAAGATCCCCTGGAGGAGGGCACAGCAATCCACTCTAGTATTCTTTCCTGGAAAATCCCATGGACAGAAGAACCTGACAAGCTGCAGTCCATGGGTTTGAAGAGAGTTGGACACGACTGAGCCACTAGACACACACACACACACCTAAAATGAATAAAATATTGTAAATCAACTATACTTCAATAAAAGTGCCAAAAATAAATCAGATTATTTATGAATTTTATTTTTTATTTGAAAACAATTTCAGATTAATAGGAAAGCTTCAAGAATTCATATTCCCCTAATGTTACCTTCTTACATAACCCTGGTGCATTATAAAGACTAAATATTTAATGTTGCTACAATACTATTGACTAAACTACTAACTTATTCAGGTTTCATGATTTTCCCACTAACAACTTATATATTTTTATTTTTGTTAAAACATTCAATCCAAAACACCAAGTTGCATTTAGTCATCAGGTCTCCTTAGTTTCCTTCAGTCTCTGAATATTTCTTAGTCTTTCCATATTCTTTATGATCCTTGTAAGTTCAAAGAATATTGGTCAGGTATTTCATAGAATATCCCACAGGTCAGGATTGTGTTCTGCTTTTATTATTCATAAAAATACTAAAATTATGGATTTGGGGGAGACTACTGATCATAGCAACTTCACTTTCACTTTTCACTTTTATGCATTGGAGAAGGAAATAGCAACCCGCTTCAGTGTTGTTGCCTGGAGAATCCCAGAGATGGCTGAGCCTCGTGGGCTGCAGTCTATGGGGTCGCACAGAGTCGGACATGACTGAAGTGACTTAGTAGGAGCATCAGTAACTGGTTATAGCAAACACCGTCTTCTAACAGCTTAAGAGAAGACTCTACACATGGACATCACCAGACGGTCAACACCAAAATCATATTGACTATATTCTTTGAAGCTAAAGATGGAGAAGCTCTATACAGTCAGCAAAAACAAGACTGGGAGCTGACTGTGGCTCAGGTCATGAACTCCTTATTGCCAAATTCAGATTTAAATTGAAGAAGGTAGGCAAACCACTAGACCATTCAGTTCAGTTCAGTTCAGTTCAGTTCAGTTGCTCAGTCATGTCCGACTCTTTGTGAGCCCATGAATCGCAGCACACCAGGCCTCCCTGTCCATCATCAACTCCTGGAGTTCACTCAGATTCACTTCCTTCGAGTCAGTGATGCCATCAAGCCATCTCATCCTCGGTCGTTCCCTTCTCCTCTGGCCCCCAATCCCTCCCAGCATCAGAGTCTTTTCCAGTGAGTCAGCTCTCCTCATGGGGTGGCCAAAGTACTGGAGCTTCAGCTTTAACATCATTCCTTCCAAAGAAATCCCAGGGCTGATCTCCTTCAGAATGGACTGATTGGATCTCCTTGCAGTCCAAGGGACTCTCAAGAGTCTTTTCCAACACCACAGTTCAAAAGCATCAATTCTTTGGCACTCAGCCTTCTTCACAGTCCAACTCTCACATCTATACATGACTACTGGAAAAACCATAGCCTTGACTAGACGGACCTTAGTTGGCAAAGTAATGTCTCTGCTTTTGAATATGCTCTATAGGTTGGTCATAACTTTTCTTCCAAGGAGTAAGCATCTATGACCTAAATCAAATCCCTTATGACTATACAGTGGAAGTGAAAAATAGATTTAAGGGATGAGATTTGATACACAGAGTGCCTGATGAACTATGGACAGAGGTGTGTGACATTGTACAGGAGACAGGGATCAAGACATTCCTCAAGAAAAAGAAATGCGAAAGAGAAGAATGGTTGTCTGAGGAAGCCTTACAAATAGCTGTGAAAATAGAGAAACAAAAAGCAAAGGAGAAAAAGAAACGTATACCCATTTGAATGCATATTTCCAAAGAATAGCAAGGAGAGATAAGAAAGCCTTCCTCAGTGATCAGTACAAAGAAAAACAGGAAAACAATAGAATGGGAAAGATTAGAGATCTCTTCAAGAAAATTAGAGATATCAAGGGAGATTTTCATGCAAAGATGGGCTCGATAAAGGACAGAAATGTTATGGACCTAACAGAAGGAGATGATATTAAGAAGAGGTGGCACGAATACACAGAAAAACTCTATGAAAAAGAGCTTCATGACCCAGATAAACATGATTGATGTGATCACTCACCTAGAGCCAGACATCCTGGAATGTGAAATCAAGTGGGCCTTAGAAAGCATCACTATGAACAAAGCTAATGGAGGTGATGGAATTCCAGTGTAGCTATTTCGAATCCTGAAAGATGAGGCCGTGGAAGTGCGGCACTCAATATGCCAGCAAATTTGGAAAACTCAGTAGCGGCCACAGGACTGGGAAAGGTCAGTTTTCTTTCCAATCCCAAAGGAAGGCAATGTCAAAGAATGCTCAAACTACCGCACAATTGCACTCATTTCACATGCTAGGAAAGTAATGCTCAAAATTCTCCAAGTCAGGCTTCAGCAATATGTGAACCGTGAACTTCCAGATGTTCAAGCTGGTTTTAGGAAAGGCAGAGGAACCAGAGATCAAATTGCCAACATCCGCTGGATCATAGAAAAAGCAAGAGAGTTCCAGAAAAACATCTATTTCTGCTTTATTAACTATGCCAAAGCCTTTGACTGTGTGAATTACAATAACTGTGGAAAATTCTAACAGAGATGGGAATACCAGACCACCCGACCTGCCTCTTGAGAAACCTATATGCAGGTCAGGAAGCAACAGTTAGAAATGGACATGGAACAACAGACTGGTTCCAAATAGGAAAAGGAGTACATCAAGGCTGCATATTGTCACCCTGCTTATTTATCTTATATGCAGAGTACATCATGAGAAACGCTGGGCTGGAAGAAGCACAAGCTGGAATCAAGATTGCCAGGAGAAAGATCAATAACCTCAGGTATGCAGATGACACCAGCCTTCTGGCAGAAAGTGAAGAGGAACTAAAAATCCTCTTGTTGAAAGTGAAAGAGGAGAGTGAAAAAGTTGGCTTAAAGGTCAACATCCAGAAAACGAAGATCATGACATCTGGTCCCATCACTTCATGGGAAACAGATGGGGAAAAAGTTGAAACAGTGTCAGACTTTGTTTTTTTGGTCCCCAGTATCTGCAGATGGTGATTGCAGCCTTGAAATGAAGAGACGCTTACTCTTTGGAAGGAAAGTTATGACCAACTTAGACAGCATATTCAAAAGCAGAGACATTACTTTGCCAATAAATGCCCATTGAGTCAAGGCCATGGTTTTCCCAGTGGTCATGTATGGATGTGAGAGTTGGACTGTGAAGAAAGCTGAGCACCGAAGAATTGATGCCTTTGAACTGTCGTGTTGGAGAAGACTCTTTAGAGTCCCTTGGACTTCAAGGAAATCCAACCAGTCCATCCTAAAGAGATCAATCCTGGGTGTTCACTGGAAGGACTGATGCTAAAGCTGAAACTCCAATACTTTGGCCACTTCATGCAAAGAGTTGACTCATTGGAAAAGACCCTGATGCTGGGAGGGATTGGGGGCCGGAGGAGAAGGGGACGACAGAGGTTGAGATGGCTGGATGGCATCACCGACTCGATGGACGTGAATCTGAGTGAACTCCAGGAGTTGGTGATGGACAGGGAGGCCTGGCGAGCTGTGATTCATGGGGTCACAAAGAGTCGGACAAGAATGAGTGACTGAACTGATCATATAAATGAAGTGTTTTCTTACATTGTTATGAGCGAGTGTACTCATTATTAGTGAGTACATAACAGAATTGCTTATTTCTGGTGATATTAATATTGATGGTTAAAGATGTCTCTGCCCAATTTCTACATGGAAAAGTTATTTTATTTTGCTTTACACATCTATTCACTAGAAGTGAGTCACTAAACCCAGGCCACACATAAGAAAATAGTGATAAAGCTCCATCTCCAAAAGAGGAGTATTGAAAGTTTAGTGGACATTTGCTAAAAGCCACGCAGTGATTAATAAATATTTGTGTGTGTGTGTTAGTCACTCAGTTGTGTCTGACTCTTTACAACTGCATAGACTGTAGTCTGCCAGGCACCTCTGTCCATGGAATTCTCCAGGCAAGAATACTGAAATGAGTAGCTATTCCCTTCTCCAGGGGATCTTTTCAACCCAGGGATCGAACCCTAGTTTCCCACATTGCAGGCGAATTCTTTACCATCTGAGCCACCAAGGAAACCCAAGAATACTCGAATGGATAGTCTATCTCTTTTCCAGGGGATCTTCCTTATCCAGGAATTGAACCGGGGTCTCCTAATTTGCAGGCGGATCTTCACCTGCTGAGCTACTGGGAAACCCCTTTGCTTTTTTATTTTTTTAAAATAATATATTAATTATTTGGAGCCTTCTTCCTTTTTCTTTTCCTCCTTCCTCTCTCTTCCTTTTTTCCTTCTTTTCCCTTACAGAGATGGTGCAAAGGAGTGTTCTCTGATGTCCGTAAGCTGAGTCCCAGGGCTGGTCTTCACCAACAGTTGTGCCTCATTTTGAACTAATGCTGAGTTCAGTGCATGTTACCTGCCCCTTCATAAGAGCAGGCATTTCCCATACCCACTGCCCCCCCCCATTCCCTTTTCCAGGTGTAATAATATCAGGCTGTATATTGCTCTTATTTCACCTGAAGATCAAGGCTTTTGTCCCTCATGAGTGATTAAGAGATAGGAAACCGTGCCTTGGTGAGCTTTGGTGTTGGCCTGCATCCTTCTCTGCCTTCTCCAACACTTTCTGCCAGTGCCCAGGAGCTAGAGGCATGAGTGATGTCCACCTGAATATTCAGCTGAGTTGAGTCTGAGCAAAGTTTTAGTGATGGCAAAGGTTCTCCACTCCAAACCAGCATTTTTGGAAAAGCTATGCCAGTATTCACCCTAATCTTCCCTGTGAATTGTTAAAGAAAAAAAAAATATTGCATGGAACACATTTAAAAAAACAAGGAAGACTGTTCAAAACTACTGAATAGGAAAGAAAGATTGAACACAACTTCACTAACATGAAAGGTGGATTTTTAAACATTGGAAAGAATTAGTGGAAAAATATTGGAGTGCATTAGAGAAAAGACAGGCCAAGGCAATCAGGCCATCTGTGTTCCCTAAGTATTGCTTATGAAAGTTAAGCACTTACCATCCCCCTAAGAATTACAGAGATAACCCTTCTTTTCTTGATGACTCAGAAAAATATTCCTGTGGAAGATTTAACTTTCAAAAGGGCAGAAAAAGAATTTATCATCACAAATTTTCTAAGGTGCATGTTTCTACAAAAAGGAAGTGCAGGCTGCAATAATCAGGAACCAGCCTGTTCAAAGTCTTAGTTAAAGTACAGGACTTGCTGGATGAAAGCCTGTAAGAGGGCATAGACATATTTCTATGATCTCCTGGAACTTCCCCTTCTCACATTAGCTCATGCTTGGCCTTTCACAGTTTATTAAAACTTCTAGCTTAATCTCATATGGCACTTGCCATATAAGCCTATCGATTCATCTCTCTCTAGAATTTGGTTAACTTGTTTATCATGTAACAGGGGTTCTGGGGATGTTTCAAGAAATCTTAATTCTGCATCTGTCCAGCTTGTTTTCCTAGCTGTAAGGACAGGAGAAATGTCCTATCCAGCTCTCTACATCTCTGGGCCGAAATCGAAAGGACAACAGCTTATATTTTTATTGTTTACGTGTCAGTTGCTCAGTCGTGTTCCATTGTTTGCGACCCCATGGACTATAGCCTGCCAGATCTTCTGTCCGTGGGATTCTCCAGGCAAGACTACTGGAGTGAGTTGACAGTTCCTTCTCCAGGAGATATTCCTAACACAGGAATTGAACCTGGGTCTCCTGTATTGCAGGCGGATACTTTACCATCTGAGCCATATGTTTTTATTACAGTATTTGAATATACTAAGTTGAAACAGTCTCCTTATTGTGGAAGAGGACTGTGCAGTAGGTGTGCTTTAAAAGTACTTGTTAACTGTATTTATATAACAGAACATGAGTTATAATAGATCTTATTACAAAAAAAACAACTAAGAGTATGCACTTTACACCATATAAGTAAATGTAGATACTGAGGTGAACAAAGTATAAGTGGTTTCTTAAGCATCATATGTCTACTTATAGCTTTTATCTCCAAACATAGATTCTTTCCTTTACATCAGCCAGTCACTTATGTTATTAATAATACCTTTTTTTACATAATGTGTTTCTGTATCCTGTCTATTGAGGCTTGCCTTCATTCAATAAAGAGAAGGAATGGAATGTTGAGTTAGCAGTAAATATAGATAACCATAGAGGTACAATAAAAATATCACTTAATATGGAAATCATTTCAGTCTTTTCATCTTTAGGAAACGTTGAATTTTTGTATCAAGTTGAAAGTTAAGTTGTTTCTCTTTTGAAATTCCTTTTCAAGTTACAGATAGCAATAATTTGGCATGCCAATCACCTTTAATTATTTAAAACCTAAAGGTATTGAAAAAACTTGTCTTTCCCATTCTCATTACTGATATGTTTGCATATTTATTTATAAACACTTTGTAAAATAGTCAAGTGGTTTCTGTGTGCCTTTCTTAGCTATGAAGAAGATATAAAACCAGAAATAAAATTCATGAAGATAGACATTCGGGCAGGTACTGCATTTGTTTTAAATATATATGATTAGAGCTAAAGAAGTATGTGTGAATCATTGATAAATTTTATATCTGGTTTCCTGCATAGCCCAAGGAGAGTATTTTACTTAACCTCTAATGATCTCTGGGCTTTGCAGGCAGCTCGGTTGTAAAGAATCTGCCTGCCAATGAAGGAAACGAAGGAGGGGGTTCAATCCCTGGATTGAGAAAATCCCCTTGACAAGGGAATGGCAACCCACTCCAGTATTCTTGCCTGGAAAATCCCATGGATAGAGGAACCTGGCAGGTTACAGTTCACACAATCTCAGAGTCTGATATAACTGAGCACACACACATGGTAATTATCTAATACATAATAAGCTATTATGTTTAAAATGTTTTATACAATCTATATGAAATTCTAGCATGTATATATATACTAAGGCTATATTAAAATGAAGATACAACAAATACTATCATTACAAGGCATGTGTTACAGAGAAATATTTTATTATTATGCTTAAATTCCTTATAAGTCCCAGAAATCTATGTAAAGTTGTATGAATTACTTTTAAACAATATAGAATTCATGAATCTAGCATTTAGCAACTATTCTAGATTCTGAGAAAAGTTAAAGACAGATAGGCATTGTAACAAAAACAAAATCTAATAAAGGGGATGATATTTAAAAGCAACAACTAATTTCTAAAATGAAACAATGAAAGAAATACTATGATTATAAATAATAAAAAGAGCGAAATAGAAATATGCTAGAAAGGTGCTAGACCTTGATATAATTACAAAACTGTTTGAGATATATTAATTTTACACTTATATAACATTAGTAAGTGCCTGACATACTGAATTACTTTGAGATTTAAATTACATGAGGTTATGGTCACGCATGAAATGCCAGTCAAATTGTTAGCAAGCTGGATAGGTGTAATGAGAGGGGAGCAGCAATGTTTCAGACCACTCAACCACCATTGTCCGAAAGATAGTGTGGGCAACTGCCTCCAAAGGCATCTTTCCATTGACTTTGTTGTTTTGTTGTGTTTTTTTTTTTTTAATTTTTATTTTTACTTTATTTTGCTTTACAATAATGTATTGGTTTTGCCATACATTGACATGAATCTGCCACGGGTGTACATAAGTTCTCAGTCCTGAACCCCCCTCCCACCTCCCATCCCATATCATCTCTCTGGATCATCCCAGTGCATCAGCGCCAAGTATCCTGTATCCTGTATCGAACATAGACTGGCGATTCATTTCTTACATGATAGTATACATGTTTCAATGCCATTCTCCCAAATCCTCTCACCCTCTCCCTCTCCCACAGAGTCCAAAAGTCCGTTCTAAATATGTGTCTCTTTTGCTGTCTCACATACAGGGTTATCATTGCCATCTTTCTAAATTTCATATATATGTGTTAGTATACTGTATTGGTGTTTTTCTTTCTGGCTTTCTTAACTCTGCATAATTGGCTCCAGTTTCATCCACCTCGTTAGAACTGATTCAAATGTACTCTTTTTAATGGCTGAGTAATACTCCATTGTGTACATGTACCACAGCTTTCTTATCCATTCATCTGCTGATGGACATCTAGGTTGTTTCCATATCCTGGCTATTATAAACAGTGCTGCGATGAACATTGGGGTACATGTGTCTCTCTCAATTCTGTTTTCCTCGGTGTGTATGCCCAGCAGTGGGATTGCTGGGTCATAAGGCAGTTCAATTTCCAGTTTTGTAAGGAATCTCCACACTGTTCTCCATAGTGGCTGTACTAGATTGCATTCCCACCAACAGTGTAGGAGGGTTCCCTTTTATCCACACCCTCTCCAGCATTGATTGCTTGTAGACTTTTGGGTTGCTGCCATTCTGACTGGTGTGAAATGGTACCTCATTGTGGTTTTGATTTGCATTTCTCTGATAATGAGTGATGTTGAGCATCTTTTCATGTGTTTGTTAGCCATCCGTATGTCTTCTTTGGAGAAATGTCTATTTAGTTCTTTGGCCCATTTTTTTTTTTATTGGGTCATTTATTTTTCTGGAATTGAGCTGCAGGAGTTGCTTGTATATTCTTGAGATTAGTTGTTTGTCAGTTGCTTCATTTGCTATTATTTTCTCCCATTCAGAAGGCTGTCTTTTCACCTTGCTTATAGTTTCTGTTGTTGTGCAGAAACTGTTAATTTTAATTAGATCCATTTGTTTATTTTTGCTTTTATTTCCAGTATTCTGGTAGGTGAATCATAGAGGATACTGGTGTGATTTATGTCAGAGAGTGTTTTGCCTATGTTCTCCTCTAGGAATGTTATATTTTCTGTTCTTTTGCTTAGATCTTTAATCCATTTTGAGTTTATTTTTGTGTATGGTATTAGAAAGTGATCTGGTTTCATTCTTTTACAAGTGGTTGACCAGTTTTCCCAGCACCACTTGTTGAAGAGATTGTCTTTAATCCATTGTATATTCTTACCTCCTTTGTCAAAGATAAGGAGTCCATAGGTGTGTGGATTTATCTCAGGGCTTTCTATTTTGTTCCATTGATCTATATTTCTGTCTTTGTGCCAGTACCATACTGTCTTGATGCCTGTGGCTTTGTAGTAGAGCCTGAAGTCAGGCAGGTTGATTCCTCCAGTTCCATTCTTCTTTCTCAAAATTGCTTTGGCTATTCGAGGTTTTTTGTATTTCCATACAAACTGTCAAATTATTTGTTCTAGCTCTGTGAAAAGTACCGCTGGTAGCTTGATAGGGATTACATTGAATCTGTAGATTGCTTTGGGTAGTGTACTCATTTTCACTATATTGATTCTTCCAATCCATGAACATGGTATATTTTTCCATCTATTAGTGTCCTCTTTGATTTCTCTCATCAGTGTTTTATAGTTTTCTATATATAGGTCTTTAGTTTCTTTAGGTAGATATATTCCTAAGTATTTTATTCTTTTTGTTGCAATGGTGAAGGGAATTTTTTCCTTAATTTCTTTCTCTACTTTCTCATTATTAATGTACAAGAATGCAAGGGATTTCTATGTGTTGATTTTATATCCTGCTAGTTTACTATATTCATTGATTAGCTCTAGGAATTTTCTGGTGGAGTCTTTAGGGTTTTCTATGTAGAGGATCATGTCATCTGCAAACAGTGAGAGTTTTACTTCTTCTTTTCCAATTTGGATTCCTTTTATTTCTTTTTCTGCTCTGATTGCTATGGCCAAAACTTCCAGAAGTATGTTGAATAGTAGCAGTGAAAGTGGGCACCATTGTCTTGTTCCTCACTTTAGGGGAAATGCTTTCAATTTTTCACCGTTGAGGATAATGTTTGCTATGGGTTTGTCATATATAGTTTTTATTATGTTGAGGTATGTTCCTTCTATTCCTGCTTTCTGGAGAGTTTTAATCATAAATGGATGTTAAATTTTGTCAAAGGCCTTCTCTGCATCTATTGAGATAATCATATGGCTTTTATTTTTCAATTTGTTAATGTGGTGAATTACATTGATTGATTTGTGGATATTGAAGAATCCTTGCATCCCTGGGTTAAAGCCCACTTGGTCATGGTGTATGATCTTTTTAATGTGTTGCTGGATTCTGATTGCTAGGATGTTGTTAAGGATTTTTGCATCTGTGTTCACCAGTGATATTGGCCTGTAGTTTTCTTTTATTGTGGCATCTTTGTCAGGTTTTTTGGTATTAGGGTGATGGTGGCCTCATAGAATGAGTTTGGAAGTTTACCTTCCTCTGCAATTTTCTGGAAGAGTTTGAGTAGGATAGGTGTTAGCTTTTCTCGAAATTTTTGGTAGAATTCAGCTGTGAAGCCATCTGGACCTGGGCTTTTGTTTGCTGGAAGATTTCTGATTCCGTGCTTGTGATGGGTCTGTTAAGATTTTATATTTCTTCCTGGTTCAGTTTTAGAAAAGTTGTACTTTTCTAAGAATTTGTCCATTTCTTCCACATTGTCCATTTTATTGGCATATAACTGCTGATAGTAGTCTCTTATGATCCTTTGTATTTCTGTGTTGTCATCTCTCCGTTTTCATTTCTAATTTTGTTGATTTGATTTTTCTCCCTTGGTTTCTTGATGAGTCTGGCTAATGGTTTGTCAATTTTATTTATCCTTTCAAAGAACCAGCTTTTGGCTTTGTTGATTTTTATTATGGTCTCTTTTGTTTCTTTTGCATTTATTTCTGCCCTAATTTTTAAGATTTCTTTCCTTCTATTAACTCTGGGGTTCTCCATTTCTTCCTTTTCTAGTTGCTTTATGTGTAGAGTTAGGTTATTTATTTGACTTTTTTCTTGTTTCTTGAGGTATGCCTGTATTGCTATGAACTTTCATCTTAGCACTGCTATTATAGTGTCCCACAGGTTTTGGAATGTTGTGTTTTCATTTTCATTCATTTCTAGGCATATTTTGATTTCTTTTTTGATTTCTTCTGTGATTTGTTGGTTATTCAGAAGCATGTTGTTCAGCCTCCATATGATGGAATTTTTAATAGTTTTTCTCCTGTAGTTGAGATCTAATCTTAATGCATTATGGTCAGAAAAGATGCTTGGAAATATTTCATTTTTTTTTTTTAATTTATCAAGGTTAGATTTATGGCCCAGGATGTGATCTATCCTGGAGAAGGTTCCGTGAGCACTTAAGAAAAAGGTGAAATTCATTGTTTTGGGGTGAAATGTCCTATAGATATCAATTAGGTCTAACTGGTCTATTGTTTCATTTAAAGTTTGCGTTTCTTTGTTAATTTTCTGTTTAGTTCTGTCCATAGATGTGAGTGGGGTATTAAAGTCTCCCACTATTATTGTGTTATTGTTAATTTCCCCTTTCATACTTGTTACCATTTGTCTTACATATTGCGGTGTTCCTATGTTGGGTGAATATATATTTATAATCATTATATCTTCTTCTTGGATTGATCCTTTAATCATTATGTAGTGGCCTTCTTTCTCTCTTTTCACAGCCTTTGTTTTAAAGTCTATTTTATCAGATATGAGTATTGCTACTCCTGCTTTCTTTTGGTCTCTATTTGCGTGGAATATCTTTTTCTAGCCGTTCACTTTCAATCTGTATGTGTCCCTTGTTTTGAGGTGGGTCTCTTGTAGGCAGCATATATAGGGGTCTTGTTTTTGTATCCATTCAGCCAGTCTTTGCCTTTTGGTTGGGGCATTCAACCCACTTATGTTTAAGGTAATTATTGATAAGTATGGTCCCATTGCCATTTACTTTATTGTTTAGGGTTTGGGTTTATACACCCTTTTTGTGTTTCCTTTCTAGAGAATATCCTTTAGAATTTGCTGTAGAGCTGGTTTGGTGGTGCTGAATTCTCTCAGCTTTTGCTTGTCTGTAAAGCTTTTGATTTCTCCTTCGTATTTGAATGAGATCCTTGCTGGGTACAGTAATCCGGGCTGTAGGTTATTTTCTTTCATCACTTTAAGTATATCTTGCCATTCCTTCTTGGCCTGAAGCATTTCTATTGAAAGATCTGCAGTTATCCTTATGGGAATCCCCTTGTGTGTTATTTGTTGTTTTTCCCTTGCTGCTTCTAATATTTGTTCTTTGTGTTTGATCTTTGTTAATTTGATTAATATGTCTCTCGAGGTGTTTCACCTTGGGTTTATCCTGTTTGGAACTCTCTGAGTTTCTTGGACTTGGGTGATTATTTCCTTCCCCATTTTAGGGAAGTTTTCAACTATTATCTCCTCAAGGATTTTCTCATGGTCTTTCTTTTTGTCTTCTTCTTCTGGGACTCCTATAATTCGAATGTTGGAGAGTTTCATATTGTCCTGGAGGTCTCTGCAATTGTCCTTATTTCTTTTAATTCGTTTTCCTTTTTTCCTCTCTGATTCATTTATTTCTACCATTCTATCTTCTATTTCACTAATCCTATCTTCTGCCTCCTATATTCTACTATTTGTTACCTCCAGAGTGTTTCTGATCTCATTTATTGCATTATTCATTATATATTGACTCTTTTTTATATCTTCTAGTTCCTTGTGAAAATTTTCTTGCATCTTCTCCAGGCTACTTATCTGTGATTCCATTTTGATTTCAAGATTTTGGATCATTTTCACTATCAATATTCGGAATTCTTTCTCAGGTAGATTCCCTATCTCTTCTTTTTTTGTTTGGTCTGGTGGGCATTTCTCCCGTTCCTTTACCTGCTGAGTATTCCTCTGTCTCTTCATCTTGGTTATATTACTGCATTTGGGGTGACCTTTCTGTATTCTGGGAATTTGCAGAGTTCTCTTTATTATGGAGTTTCCTTACTGTGGGTGGGGTTGTATCAGTGGCTTGTCAAGGTTTCTTGGTTAGGGAAGCTTGTGTCAGAGTTCTGGTGGGTGGAGCTGGATTTCTTTTCTCTGGAGTGCAATGAAGTGTCCAGTAATGAGTTATGAGATGTCTATGGTTTTGGAGTAACTTTGAGCTGCCTGTATATTGAAGCTCAGGTGTGTGTTCCTGTGTTGCTGGAGAATTTGTGTGGTGTGTCTTGCTCTGGAACTTGTTGGCCCTTGATTGGTGCTTGGTTTCAGTGTAGGTATGGAGGCATTTGATGAGTTCCTATCGATTAATGTTTTCTGGATTTTTACAGTAGCCTCAAGACTTCTCCATCTGTACAGCACCAATGATAAAACATCTAGGTTAAAGATGAAAAGTTTCTCCACACTGAGGGACACCCAGAGAGGTTCACTGAGTTACATGGAGAAGAGAAGAGGGAGGGGGTAGTTAGAGGTGACTGGAATGGGATGAGTTGGGATCAAAAGAGGAGAGAGCAAGCTAGCCAGTAATCAATTCCTTATGTGTGCTCCACAGTCTGGACCACTCAAAGATGTTCACGGAGTTATATAGGGAAGAGGAGAGGGAGGAAGTAGACAGAGGTGACCAGGAGGATAAAAGAGGGCAATGAAAAGGAGAGAGACAGATCCAGCCAGTAACCAGTTCCCTAAATGTTCTCCACGGTCTGGAACACACAGAGATTCACAGAGTTGGGTAGAAAAGAGAAGGGGGAGGGAGGAGGCAGAGACAACCTTGTGGAGAAAAAGGAGAGTCCAAAGGAGGAGAGAGTCATCAAGCCAGTAATCTTGCTTTCCAGTAAAATTGGGTACTGAAGATTGGGTTTTTAAATGTACAAAATTAACAACAAATACCAAAAAGCAAAGACTAAAAGTCTAGAGTAGAGGTTGGATTTTCAAAATTACAATATTAAAGAAAAGAAGAAGAAAAAAAAAAGTCACGAGAATTATTAAAAAACAACAATAACCACAAAAAATATATATATATACAGCATTTGCTTTAAAAATAGGGTCTTTTTTTTAAATAATAGTAGATAATAAAAATTAAAATTAAAGGGGAAATAGAGGACTTAAACATTTCAAAAATTTTAAAAAAAGAAGAAAAAGAAAAGAATAAAAAACAATAAAACAACATCATCAAAAAAAATAAAAAGAAAGAGAATGGTCATAAAAATAGTAAAGATATTTCTGTGACTTTCTCTCGTGTTGTGGGCAGTGTGGGGTCACTTCCAAGGTGGTTCCCTCTGTTCAGCTTCTTCTGTTTGCTGGTCTCTTCAGTGTCAGATTTCCGCCCTGTCACAAGGGGGGCAGTGGTGGGCACTTTTTGTTTTTTTTTTGGCTCACTTGTTCAGTCTCACTGTGGGGAGGGAGGGATGCTGCAAACAAATAACACTGGCGTGTGCTCGCAGTATCTCAGCCTCGCCGGGCATGCCCCTGCACAAGGCACACACTGCTCAGGTTCTACGTTGCTCGGCCAGGAACCGTCTGAGGCCGGCCCTAGGCTCCAAGCACCTCCCCAGTCTAAGCCGCTCAGGCTCAGCTCTCAGGTAGCCCTCAGAGGCGCAAATTTGGTTGGGCCTGCGTTTTGCACCCTTCCCAGGACCAAGTAGCTCAGGTGTTTGGCGAGCGCAGTCGCTGTGACTTATTGCCTTTCCCGTGTCTGCTGCTCAGTTTTCTAAGTGTACTGCTGGAGCCCCTTGTCAGGCAGATGGTGACTGTCCAGGATCCCAAGAAGTCTTAGCAAAGAAGCCTGCTTGCAGTTTGGTAAGTAAAGTCTCTCCAGGGCTGCAATTGCCCCTTTCCAGCCCTTACTGCTCTGGCTGCCTGTCCCCAGAGGGGGATGGTCTGCAGCCGGCTATTTCTGTTCTGTCCTTTGTTCTGTGCGTGGTCCTGGAGGTGTCTTACATTAGAGCTTTTCGTGTGGTAGCTATCCCTCAGTCTGGTATGCTAGCCCAAATTAGTTTGCTCTGGATACACTCACGGCATTCCAGCCCATTTCTTAAGAAGCACTGCTGCCCACACCTCCCTGCCCAGCCCCCACTTGCTAGTGGCGGATGCAGGCATCTGCGCTGCTTCTCCACTGGGGGAGTTACCGTTGGGCTCATAATCTGTTGGTTTTAATTATTTATTTATTTTTCTTCCCTGTATGTTGCCCTCTGTGCTTCCAAGGCTCGCCACAGACTCAGTAGCGAGAGTGTTTCCTCATGTTTGAAAACTTCTCTTTTTAAGACTTCCTTCCTGAGACAGGATTCCCTTCCTGGGACGGATCTCCCTACCTACCTCTTTTGTCTCTTTTTTCGTCTTTTATATTTTTCCTACCTGTTTTTGAAGACAATGATCTGCTTTTCTGGGTGCCTGATGTCCTCTGCCAGCATTCAGAAGTTGTTTTGTAGAATTTACTCAGCATTGAAATGTTCTTTTGATGAATTTATGGGGGAGAAAGTGGTCTCTCCATCCTATTTCTCCACCATCTTAGGACTCCCCCTTTCCATTGACTTTGACATGTGATTGCCTCTGACAAGAAAAGGGAGGTTGCTTCGTACTTTATTTACGTTTATTGAAACCACATCAGTGGAGAAAATAACCAGGCATGTTCAATGTCTGAAGCAATTTCAGATGTTGTTGTTCAGTCGCTAAGTCATATCTGACTATTTTGTGCCCCATGGAATGCAGCACACCAGGCTTCCCTTGTCCTTCACTATCTCCTGGAGTTTGCTCAAAGTCATGTGCAAATTCTAAGCCCTCTATAAATTAAACTGTCCCCTACATGATCTCATGTCCTATTTTCTGCAGTAAAGCTAATCAAGCTGCATAGTGGCCCTTCCCTATCTTGTCATTGAAATAGTATTTTCTTCCATATTCTTCCTGAATAAGTCCTTAAGTGTAATGTTTTTACTCACTATCATATTTAAAAATTTTATTTTCCCACATGTAGGCCATATTAAATGCATCGTATTTTAGTTAGTATATATGCCATATACAAAATATTTCCAGACATGGTGGACAGTAGAGAGAGAATCTTAATATGGTACATTTTCCATATGAATTATGATATAAACAACTTTTCTGCTTTAATACAGTGCCTTCCCTCTTAAATACATCTATCAGTACTTTTCATGAGAGACTAAAAGTGACAAGGAAAATAAGAAGTAACTGGATATTTGAGTACCCAGATACTAATAGTGTATTAATCCCTTTGAAAACTCTTTTTCATGAACCATCTATAGAGTTCATAGATATGATACTGAAGCAGGAAGATATGATACTTAAGCAGCCATCTGAAAAAGAAATACATATTTTCCTGATATATTAAAAAGCTGGATATTTTCCAGGAAGATAAAAGAGAATGTATGAAGACAACTATGTCAAAGAAAATCAATTCAATAAATGTTAATTATTTGAGCCTATGATAAAGCAATATTACCAGGATTTAATAGTAAACATAAGAAGACTGATTAATATCACAGAATCCCAATTAAGTATATTGACAGGCAGAAAACTCGGAAACAGTTTCTTCTTCTTTTTTTTTTTTTTTAATCAACCAAACACAAGTATGTATGAATGAATAGTTTCTATTCATACATACTGGCCTTTGTTTGTCCTGTACATTAATTACCTTGGGAAAAATCCAAGGCATATAGATATTTACTGTTCTAGAAAAAGCAACAAAGGACTAAATGCAATTGTTAATTTTGAAATAGTAATTACTTTGACAACACAGTTCCTAAAACTATTCAAACCTGTTCAGTTTTATGATGCTGAGTATAAGTTGCCTCTGCATGTATGTGTCTCAAGAATATACCCAAGGCAAAAGATACAATCAATATAAATACAAATGACCCAACTCTAATTGCAGTGATCTTTTAATCCATAAGAGCATCCAATGAGAATGGAATTCAAAATTCAGTGAAAAATAGTTACAGTATGGAAAAGGGTCTATAGCTGCAAAATTTCAGATTGATTTGGTACACTGCATAGAATAACATAATCAAACTGTGCAGACAGACCAAGCTTCATTGAGTCTTGTTTGTCATCACAGAAGAGCAAAAAAAATTAGAGCTGAGCAAGCATGTAAAAACACTACTTTTGCAGTGTGTTTAAAAATCATTTAATAGGCTTAATTTGCTTATAGAATTGTGATTATTAATATATATGCTTATTTTTATTATTATTTTGTGTTATGTATAGCATACATTTCTCCTTTTAAAATTTTTTCTCATTTTCTTCCTTTAATTTATCTAGTTTTCTACAGTTTTATGTCTAATTTTGTTCATTTAGTGGTTACCCTTACACACTGAGCACACATTCAGGCTATTATCTTTCTACTCAACAAGCAGCACTGAGAAATGAAAGCATTTTAATTTAAATATTATTCTTTAATAGTGCCCATGTTATTGCTGCCTAAAACTATGTCAGTTTTTGCTTTATTAATATATATTATTAATGTATCTTTTTATGTATTCAGTTATTTCTCATGATTGTCCATGTAGTTACCATTTACTTCTTCAATAATACTTAATTCCCCTTTCTTCCTTTAAGTTCTTTCTTTTGAATTTATCCTTGCTATTTCTCATTGAGTAATTGTTAGCAGCAAAATTTTTCTTATTTTTTTCTTATTAATGGAGACAGTTGAGCTAGATGCAAAACTGCAATATGACATTTGTTTTATCTCAGTCTTCAGAACATACAATTCTATTTTTTTGTTGTTGCTGTTTTTATGAAAATCCTTTTTCACTTGAATATCTTGTCATTTGTAGGTAATCTATTTTTCCCCCTTTGTTTACTTTTAAAAATCATAAGATCTTCTTGCCTATAATAATTTCTACTTTATTACATATTTCTGGTGTTATTTTACTTTCATGGATTTTTTGTTTTGTTTTTGTTGGTTTTGTTCACAATGATCAATCAACTAGGACATTTATCTATTCCAGAAAATTTTAATCATTATCTATTCCCATTCTTTCTTGAATTTTCTTGTTCTGAATCTCCTAAAATACCTACTTTGGGCTTTCTATTTTTAAATATAAATTTATTTATTTTAATTGGCGGCTAATTACTTTACAATATTGCATTGGTTTTGCCATATATCTACATGAATCCGCCACGGGTGTACACGTGTTCCCCATCCTGAACTCCCCTCCCACCTCCCTCCCCATACCATCCTTTATTTTATCATCCTGTGCCTTAATTTCTTTGACAACAATTCTATTCAAATCTCTGTGTTATATTCTGAATGCTTTCCACAAATATATTTAAAATGATAATTCCAACCATACCTATTTTTTAACTCTTTGACTATGTGCTAAATTTTAGTTTTAAGTTAACTGTTTGGTTATATCTATCTTGGTGTTTTATTATTTTATATTGAAGTAAAATCTGTTTACTTCTCTATGTTATTCAAATAAAAATAGTTGTAAATTTTCAAATCTCTGGTACCTCAGATTCTATGCAAATTAGAGCTATTTCCATTTGTATATTGTTTATACAACTAATTTTCTAAAAGATTGCTATTTTAAATTTGTTTCAATTGCATATTGATACACAACAAATTGTAGACAGAAACAGATTTCAAGAAATCTTTACATTTTTCTTTCCATCTCTCTCTTCCCCCCATATACTTCCCTATTTCTTTCCTTCTTCTTTTCTCTGTCTTCCTTTTTATCTTTCTTCTTCAGGCTATGTGCCGTTGGGGTCTTACCATCTTAGAACTGATTTGTAAAACAGTTACCCACCTTCAGAATTCTTGTCTTTATGTTCAGTAGACATTTGGATTCTATGCCATATTGTGATGCATTTCGGAGTTAATGCCTAACAAGTTTATAATATGTGTGTGTTTCTGTGTACATATGCATATTTTCAACTCTGTTGCATGCTATGAGTAGCTTTAGATTTAAAAGACTATGTTATTTCATTTGGGCTTCCCAGACAATGTTATTTCATTTGGGCTTATTTATTTGATTTCTGATCTCCAGTTCCTTTGGCAATTAGTGTGAAACTTCCAAAAGCTTGTTTTTATGCTATGATCTTAATTTGACTACTGAGCTTTCCTGGTATAAACACAATTCTCCCAACTTTCTGTCTCAGATTCTAAGCATTGACCATTAATATGTAATTCAAACATCACACTTTGTTGGTTCATCACTTGTTGTGTCTGGATTTAAAGTTTTCTTGAGCAAATCAATTCTGTGATGCATTTAATAACTATTTTTGATGAGCTAGAATAGTCAGACTTCTTGTGTTTCTAATAAATATCTATTTTGATCAGGCTCTGATGTTTCCAAAATTAGAAGCCACTAACTATATTTATTTGCTAACTACCTAAGTTTTTGAATAATATTGAATTAAACTTTGCAATATTGTGAGTAGACACTTGCCATTTATACCATCCCTTTTTTATTTTATTTTTCTGCTCAGAGTTATGAAGTGAATGGAAAGTTCAGTTTTTTGTTAAAAAATTTAATATTCCCCACACAGGATGATTAATAGACTTAGCAATCTTCAGTTTTAGCTGAGTCTATACCTAGAATTTGAATATTATGTTTAAATGACAAAAACCTGTATGATTTTTGAATTATTTATCAGGATTCTAAGAGTTTAAAATTTAAAGGATTTATCATGTATAAATGCTACAGTAAATCCTGTATGTATGCCTTCTTCTAAAAATTAAGTAAATATAAGATATTTTAAGATGTTATCCATAGGAAATACACACATGTATTTAAAATTTTTCAGTTCTTTAAAACTATTATTTGAATTATAAAAAATGGGGAAAATAATTTATTATGGAAGTAGTGATGATTTTAGCAAATGTGCACTTCTTAAATGAAGATTTAAGAAAATTGTGTCTCCATAAATATACTTTCTATCAATCTAGAAAGAATAGGTAAAAAATATAACATGACAACCTACAATTCTCAAGGGACTACCTTAACAGCAGGGATTTTGGAGAATGTACTGTTTTTCTTGAGATTTCCTTGGCAAAAAAGAAACTAAAATCATTCTGTTCTTTTCAACAATATTACTCCATTTCCCCTTATAGCACAGCACATTAGCTTGTCAAGAAAAATCATCACCTAGAAGATTCAAATATGTTTATAACATTTTTATGGTTTCCTTCTAATGGATGCATGTCATCAAGAAAAACCATTTTGATATAATTTTTATGCGGCACAATGATGTTTCATAGTCTATATGAGATTCTCCATTTACAAGGGTTAGAGAAATTTACATATAAAGTGGGATAGTCCAAAAAGTGCCACATCATTAAGTTAAAGCATAGCACAACATACCCATTAGTTTAAAATTCTGTTGCATTTCTTTAGTTAAGCAATTTCTGCATGCTATCATATTTCCACAGATAAGCACAGGAAAATAAGAAGCCATAAGAATGATTATTTGAGATACACTGGTTTGTTTTCTAAGGTGCTGTTTTGTTTTCACTAATGTTTGCAGAGCTTTTATCAACTATGCTTAAAAGCTTCTCTACTCTCAATGCTTCCACACCAGGGGTTAATAATGGGACTAGCACATTGTTGCAACACATGGAAGTCTGAGAAAGATACATCCTTCTCTAAAAGTCATCACCTTGGCTGTTCACTAGAATTTTTTGTGATTTTTTTAGTTGATACAGAATATAAATTTGTTCAAATGAGAAGTGACCTGGAGATGACATCAGATTCAGTCTTTCTGATTCAGCACAGAAGTAAACTAGGGTAACAAGGAATACACTTGTTCCCTCCCCATTCCTCACAAAGTATTTGCATCTTGAAATGACCAGTTATAACAATTTACTCAACTACAGGTTTTCATGTCACAGTTCCTTTAAGAATCTATGGGGAGCCTAAAGGAAATGTGCATGCATTGGTGTTAATGTGAAACCCAAGATTCTTAGTATGTCTCTGGAGTGTCACATATTCTGCTCCTGAGATAAATGTGATCACTTTCCTACCTCTCTAAGTGGACAGGTTTCTGGAGAAAGTGTTATTTTGTATGGATGAATCCCTCAGGTTTCTTAGTTTGCTTAAACTATTGCCTAAGTTACTGACATATGTGTTATAAGGAGTTTTTTGTCTAGTGATTTTACACAATGCTCTTCTGACTACTAATGGGTGATTTATATATAAATGTTTACAACATAAATCTAACAAAAATTCCTCGGATATATACAATGAGACCTAAAAATTCTTGCTCTGAGGAATTAAAAAGGCCGAAATTAATGGTGAGATATGTGTATTATGAGTTAGAAGACTCAAGAATTTAAAAGCTCTCTTCTCTCCAAGTTTATTTTCATTCCAATCATAATCAGTCTCTGTGTGTGAAAGAGTGTGTGAATGGCAATATAATTCTGTTTTTTATGAGAAAATGCAAAGTGCCCTCCCCAAACAAGGAATTATTGAAAAGAAGAAAACAAAAGGTGGGCATATATCATCACATTTCAAATCTAAGTATAAAGATATACTGACAGAAGCACAGGCAAAAGATAAGTTCAACAGAATAGGCATTCCAGAAAGTGATTGGCACATACATATTGGCCTGACCTGTGGCAAAGTGGCCACTGCAGTTCACCAGGGGAATGGTGGTCTTTTAAATGTATGGTCCTTGTGAAAGTGTGTTTCTTCATGAAAAAAAAAAATTGTGACTTTATTATTTTTTTTTAAGAAGGGAAATATTTATTGGAGTTAGGCAACAGTGGGAAATCATGTTCCTCTTATTATCTCCCATTGTAACCTCATTTACAAGTAAGGACGCTGGTCCATCTCTGTCAAATGCGTTTCCAGTTCTTCATGTTGCTGTAATTTGAGTGTGGAGAGCTCAGACTTGGGCTCATATCTCGGGCTGTCCTGTGTCTCTGGCTGAAGTGGGGAAGGCATGCAGCATCTGCAGGCATCTCCAGGTGCCCGGGGGCTACAGGCGAAGGCTGCTTATAACCTAAAGACTATTGCCATGATGACCTCGGAACCCTCCATGTGCTTAACAGTGAGCTGGGTGAGCACTGACATGTGAGCTATGAGAGGCCATTGCACCTCTAGATATTATAGATTGGCTGCTGCAGTGTGAACCTCTAAACCGAGCTAAAAGCACATTCTAGTCAAACAGCTTGATCACATACTTACTGGTTTTCTGCAGCCCATCCATCTCCCTCTTCTTCCTCATTTTCTGTGGCAGCAAATGGGCAGATGGCTTTTGCTGGGGGCCACAATGATGGAACAGTCCTTGCCATGTGCGTCCAAGTGGGTTTTCCAGGCTTCCTCATCCAGATGCTCCCCACCCACTCTCCTCTGGTAGACACTGCAGAAGGTCATCTAGTTTGGTCCTTATCTAGGCCAACTTCAGGTTTGATTTCTCTACTTTTACCTTCACTGGGAATTTAGGTTGGATTTCACTAAATACAAAAATTAAACTCAGACACAATAATACACATAGAGTGATAATTAAGCTTAGAGACAAGAGTGAAGAATACATGACCAAAGTACACAACCATTTGTTAAACACATCACAGAAAGCAGATGGCAATTTGCACATCACTAAAACTGATAACTTCTATTCACCAAAAATCACATGAAAAGAAAGAATAATCCAGAAAGAGAGAAAATATTTACATTGCAAGTAAGTTATATTCTCTTATCTGGATTTTTATCCCATAAACTAATAAAACAAACTATAAATAATCTACTATGGATAATAATAATAAGAGAAAGACATCAAAGACTCATAAGAATAAAAGAAGTTGTTTCAGAGTGGTACTTACCAAGTAAGTGCATATCAGACAGTAAGAAGGATAAACATACACACTGGAATTATAATTAAACAGTGATAATACTAAAGTGAAAGTGAAAGTGAAGTCGCTCGATTGTGTCTGACTCTTTGCAACCCCATGGACTGTAGCCTACATCCTCTGTCCATGGGATTTTCCAGGCAATAGTACTGGAGTGGATTGCCATTTCCTTCTTCAGGGGCTCTTCCCGACCCAGGGATCGAACGGGGGTCTTCCACATTGTAGACAGACGCTTTACCATCTGAGCCACCAGGGATAATACTAAATGTTCAATAAAATGTGAAGTCACAGGGAATCTTATAATTGTCTTGATGGAAGCAAAAAGTAACATAAGTTTTCACAAATCTTTGGCACATGACTAAACAAGCACCTATTTTATAAACCAGCATTTATACTCATAGGTATGTGCTAAAAAAGAGTGAGTGCCAACGTCCATACGCATAAACACACACACACACAAATGAAATTATTTTCATAGCATTTTATTCATAACAGTCAAAAAGGAAAAATAACCCAAACGGCCATTAGTGGTCATATGCATTACTAAATTATGAAATATCTACACAATGAGATGCTTCACAGTAAATTAATAAAAACAAATACACACAAAAATAACTGTTGACACATACAACAATGTTGAAAAAAAAAGTAACACAAATAATATATACTCCATGATATCAAACATGAAGCTCAAAGATAGTCAAGATTACAGAATTAGAACCTCAATATTGGCAACCTATTGATTGAGAAGTAAACAGTTCTAGAAAAATCTTTATATGGTTAATGATAAAACAAGTATTCATTTTTGTAAAAATAATCTAGCTACATACTTATATTAGTTTATTTCATCTCTATACCTGATTTTTTAAATAAATTGATCGTAAATCATGAGTTAACAGCTTTTCTTCTAATATATTCATTTAAAGACAAAAATGTACATTGGTTACAGTTGTTGTGCTTGTACTGACACTTCAAGTCGCAATTTCTACAAGGTTATTATTTTTAAAATTGTTTCTTTAAGTTTCCTATATTCCTAAGACATTTACATGGGTTCAAATTGTAGCTTTTATTTCTGAACATTATCCAGTACATACACCTGCTGAGAGAAACCAGAGAAACAGCTTGAAAAATACATCTATTTTCAAATACCATGTGTTATTTAATATAGTTAAAAATAAAAGTGACCAGTAACTCACCAGTTAAAATATAAAGGAAAAATCTACTGGCTTTAAAACAAACCTATTTGGCAGTCTTTTAAAATATCAATGTCAGAATTCAATTTTAAGTTTAAAACACTGGAGTGCATAATATTTGAATAAGATGGCTACCATAGGATATGCTTTACCAAGCGACAATAACAGTTGCTTTTGAATGTATCCATGGTTTAAATGTTGGAAGAAGAATACGCATATTAATATCTACTCAGTAAATATCAAAGATCCACATAATGATCTAACACAAAGGTGTTATATTTTATAAAGAGCAGATAAGATCCCCCAAATATGAGGAAAAAAAAAAGCATTATAAAAAAGAAATGAGATGAACAACAAGTTTAACTGTGTTAGGATATCCAGAAATGGGACTGCCTACAAACCTTTCCTACACAATGCTCCCAAATCAAATATTTTTAACATTTTATATTTGGGTAATCTGCCTAAAGAAGAGATTTAAATTGTAGATGGCAATTAATCACAAGCAAGAACAAAAACAGCCCACAAATAATGATACTCTCTTATTTATTTTTCTCAACAGATAAAAATGAATGTGTTTACTTGGTTTTATGCCTAACCATTTCTCTACTCTTTTAATCTAGTTTTAAAACATAAAGGTGACATGAGTGAACAAATACATTGTTAATCCCAAACACTTAAGGAAGATCTTCTTTTAGGTCATTAATTCAAGTATCAATAGCAGGATATTTGAATAACATGATGCCTAGTTAACTGATAAAAAGTAAAATGTATTTTATTAGGAAATATCCTAATTAAATAGTAACTTACCTGAAAAACTACAAATAGCTCTCAAGTAGATGGGTAGAATATTAACTTAAACTATGTGTGTGTTATGCTAATGGTAAGAATTGTTTTTCAAAATTGAGCACAGAATATAAATCAAAATAGCAGTTATTTATGGGTAATAAAATTATCGGAGGATTTTAATTTTCTTATCTTTAGGTACATTTTTTCCAGTTGTCTATATTGAACATAAATGCCTCTGAGACAAAGAGTACGATGACCACAGGGACAGCAACCACAGCAAAAAAAAAAAAAAAAAAAAAGAAAGAAAATTGACATAAAAATAGTCATCTCCATGCTAAAATCTCTTTCAGGAATATGGGACTTAGTGGTAAGGGATAACCTAACCTGACAGCAACAGTGATGATAAAACCTGTGAGAAACAGAAGCAGTTTCAGAAAGCAGCTCTCATTTACGAAGTGTCTGCAGCACGTTCATCGTGACTTTGCTACTGGCCCAGCAATGGGCTGGTCAGGAGTACCCACCTGCCTATGTGATCCAACGGATGCTTTACACGAAACACAATTTAGATACTGAGATTTGGATGATTTACCTTCTTCAAGGGAGAATTTAATTTCGTCATGTCTCATAATAGAGATTTTCAATGGTAAATTTGTAATGGAAGAAATGCTTGCACACGGGTATGGGGAAGCCATTCTGGCTTATACATAATGTGGCCTGAACTTTATGTCAAGAACAGCTTGACTTGTGGCCTGTCAAACATACATTTCACATCTGCTTTACTCATTACAAAATATTCACTCTGAAGGTGAAAAATAATGCCTCCCTTCCGATGAGACCACTGTTAGCATGGGTTCTCAGATAAGGTTCCATTCCCAAAGGCCAGTGTATTGCGACTTGTTGCATACATGCTAAACTGTAACTAAACATCTCAGTTGAAACTTGGAAGCAATGTACCCCTGTCAAGTTCGATGTACACTTTCTGTTCTAATAAGGTATAATACTGTTGAAAATCACGCTTCTCTGGAGCACTTTCTTCCTTGATGGTGGCTGCACTCCTGGAGCTAGTCTTGAACATGTCTTAAATAAAGTGCTCCCTCACTCATTCCTGTCTGATTCTTTGCGAATCCATGACTGTAGCCTGCCAGGTTCCTCTGTCCATGGGATTCTCCAGGCAATAATACTGGAGTGGGTAGCCATTCCCTGCAGCAAGGGATCTTCCCAACCTAGGGATCAAGCTCACGTCTCCTAAGTATGCCAGCACTGGCAGGAGGACCCTTTACTACTGGCACCACTTGGAAAGTCTCTCTTCTATTTCTCTGTATATTGAATATTTTACTGAATATTTATGTGAACACTGCAACATCTAAAAGAGATTCAGTATCTCAAAACAACTCAGACAGAAATGTAGAATTTAAAATGAAATTAGGAATTCAATATATCCTTCTAAAAACAGCCTAGATCGAACATAAGATTATTTGACTGGGTACATCCCAAAATGAAAAGAAAAAAAAAATTGATAGTGTTGAATAAAGTGGATGGGGTAAGAAATATGTGAGAAGCATAAACATTATCATATATATATATCTTTTAAGCAGAAATATTTTGAGAAACATTAGCTAAATATTTTTTTAAACTCATGATGGACATTAACCCCCAGATTTTTGAAGTACCATGCCCAAGAAAAAGAAATGAAAATGCACAAAGGCAAAATGATTGTCTGAGGAGGCCTTACAAATAGCTGAAAAAAGAAGAGAAGCAAAAGGCAAAGGAGAAAAGGAAAGATGTATCCATTTGAATGCAGAGTTCCAAAGAATAGCAAGGATAAGTAAGAAAGCCTTCATCATGATCAGTGCAAAGAAATAGAGGAAAACAATACAATGGGAAAGACTAGAGATCCCTTCAAGAAAATTACAGATACCAAGGGAACATTTCATGCAAAGATGAGCTCAATAAAGGACAGAAACAGTATGGACCTAACTGAAGCAGAAGATATTAAAAAGAAGTGGCAAGGATACACAGGAGAACTATAAAAAAAGATCTTCATGACCCAGACAACCACGATGGTGTGATCATGTATCCAGAGCTAGACATCTTGGAATGTGAAATCAAGTGGTCGTTAGGAAGCATCACTATGAACAAAGCCAGCAGAGATGATGGAATTCCACTTGAGCTATTTCAAACCCTAAAAGAAGATACTGTGAAAGTGCCGTACTCAATGTTAGTAAATTTGGAAAACTCAGCAGTGGCCACAGGACTGGAAAAGGTCAGTTTTCATTCCAATTCCAAAGAAAGGCAATGCCAAAGAATGTTCAAACTACTGAACAATTGCATTCGTCTCACACACTAACAAAGTAATGCTCAAAATTCTTCAAGCTAGGTTTCAACGGTATGTGAACCAAGAACTTCCAGATGTTCAAGCTAGATTTAGAAAAGGCAGAGGAACCAGAGATCAAATTACCAACATTCATCGGATTATAGAAAAAGCAAGAGAATTCCAGAAAAATATCTGCTTCTGATTTACTGATTATGCCAAAGCCTTAAACTGTGTGTACCATTAAAAACTGTGGAAAATTTTTAAAGAAATGGGAATACCAGACAACCTTATTTTCATCCAGAGAAATCTGTATTCAGGTCAGGAAGCAACAGTTAGAACTGGACTTCAAACAATGGACTGGTTCCAAATTGGGAAAGGAATATGTCAAGACTGTATACTGTTATCCTGATTATTCAACTTATATTCAGAGTACATCATGTAAAATGCTGGGCTGGATGAAGCAGAAGTTGGAATCAAGACTGCTGGGAGAAATATCGGTAACCTCAGATATGCAGATGAAACCATTCTTACAGAACAAAGTGAAGAGGAACTAAAAAGCCTCTTGATGAAGGTGAAAGTAGAGAGTGAAAAAGCTGGCTTAAAACTCAGCATTGAAAAAACTAAGATCATGGAATCTGATCCCATCACTTCAATGCAAATAAATGGGGAAAGAATGGAAACAGTGACAGACATTATTTTCTTGGGCTCCAAAATCCCTTAGATGGTGACTGCAGCCATGAAATTAAAAGACACTTGCTCTTTGGAATAAAAGCTATGACCAACCTAGACAGCATATTAAAAAGCAGAGACATTACTTTGCCAACAAAGGTCTGTCTAGTCAATGCTATGGTATTTCCAGTGGTCATGTATGGATGTAAGAGTTGGACCATAAGGAAAGCCGAGCACTGAAAAAATGATGCTTTTTAACTGTGGACAAGACTCTTGAGATTCCCTTGGACTGCAAGGAAATCAAACCAGTCTATCCTAAAGTAAATCAATCCTGAATATTCACTGGTAGTACTGATGCTGAAGCTGAAGCTCCAATACTTTCACCACCTGATACAAAGAATTGACTCTTTAGAAAAGGCCCTGATGCTGAGAAAGACTGAAGGCAGGAGGAGAAGGGGATGACAGAGGATGAAATGGTTGGATGGCACTTGACAGACATGAGTTTGAGCAGGCTCAGGGAGTTGGTGATGGACAAGGAAGCCTGGCGTGCTGCCATCCATGGGGTTGTAAACAGTCAGATATGACTGAGGAACTGAACTGAATTCCTGAAGTAAAATAAAAATTTATGGTGTTTAGTCGTTAAATCATGTCTGACTCTTTTGTGACCCAAGGGACGGTAGCCCACAAACTTTCTTTATCCATGGGATTTCCCAAGCAAGAATACTGGAGTGGCTTGTCATTTTCTTCTCCAAAAAATGTATAAGAATTATTAAGAAGAAAATCACACATAAGCATATCTTAATATAGCTGCTGAAATTGAAAAATACTTGTATGAGAAACAGGTTTTTAAAAATTTGGACATGGAAAATGTGAGATTCAAAAGACATAAAACCTACTAATATGTCATGCAAATAATAGTCAAGTAAACCTTTATTTATATAGTGATATTTCACAGAGCAGCCTCTAGATTAAAAAATGCTAGTGCTAAACAGGGCTGAAGTATATTTATACTTAATTTTGTGACATGATGTATCTACAACAGTGCCAAAATATGGTAGAAATTCATATTTGCTGTTTCTAAGCCTGAGTATAATGTATGAAACCTAAAGTGTCAGTCGCTCAGCCATATCGGACTCTTTGGGATCCCATGGACTGTAGTATGCCAGGCTCCTCTGTCCATGGGATTCTCCAGTCAAGAATAGTGGAGTGGGTTGCCATTCCCTTCTTTGGGGGATCTTCCCAACCCAGGGATTGAACCTGTGTCTCCTGCAATGTAAGCAAATTCTTTATCCTCTTAGTCACCAAAATAAAATTCATACTGCTTTGTGGGTGTATTCAGTTTCTTTTGTTGTTGTTCATTGGCTAAGTGGTGTCCCACTATTTGTGATGCCATGGACTGTAGCAGATAAGGCTTCCCTTTTCCTCACTGTCTCCTGGAGGTTGCTCAAACTCATATTCATTGAGTCAATGATGCCATCCAATCATCTCATTCTCTGTTGCCCTCTTTTCTTCCTGCTCTCAATCCTTCCCAGCATCAGGGTCTTTTCCAATGAGTCAGCTCTTCTCATCAGGTGGCCAAAGTATTGGAGCTTCAGTTTCGGCATCAGTCCTTCCAATGAATATTCAGGACTGATTTCCTTTAGGATTGACTGTGTTGATCTCCTTGCAGTCCAAGGGACTCTCAAGAGTCTTTTCCAGGACCACAGTTCAAAAGTATCAAACACCGCAGTTCGAAAGTTCAAAAGAAGCACTCAGCCTTCTTTATGGTCCAACTCTCACATCCATACATGATTACTGGAAAAACCAAAGCTTTGACTATATGGACCTTTGTCAGCAAATTCATGTCTCTGCTTTTTAATATGCTGTCTAGGTTGGTCATAACTTTCCTTCCAAGTAGCAAGTGTCTTTAATTTCTTGGCTGTAGACAATGTCCGCAGTGATTTTGGTGCCCAAGAAAATAAAATCTGCCAATGTTGAGGATATTTCTCCATCTATTTGGCATGAAGTTATGGGGTCAGATGCCACAATCTTGGTTTGTTGAATGTCGAGTTTTAAGTCAGACTTTTCACTCTCTTCTTTCACCCTTTTCAAGAGGCTCTTTAGTTCATCCTCACTTTATGCCATCAGAGTATAATTTTTATCTTCAAGATTTAAAATCATGTATAAAATTGATAACTTTAATCGAATTTCATTATCCATGTACTTTTGTAAATATATGACTAAAAATTTTTGGTTTCTAATTTTTGTTGTTTTGATTTGAATGTAATATGTACCATTCAGTACATATTTATAAATATAAAAGTAGAGAAAAATGGTTATACCTTCTATAACCTCACTATACTTATTAACAGATTAATATTTCTCTAAGCTTGAGAAAATGCAATAAATCTTTCCATATTAGGACCATTTGCATTTCTATCCAAGTAAATAAGATATTTGAATGGGTACCATGAAGCTGATTCAAAAGGCAGAATAGGACGATCACAGAAACATTACTGGGAGCCAGAAATCAATTTGGTTTCAGAGGAATCTTTTGCTGCCCTAACCTGAATCACAGAATAGTATAGCTACACTGGTGATATCTATATATTTTATAGAATCCAGCAATTTTAATTTTCCTCTTCCTGGGCATGTTGAGTATTTCAGAAAAATACTCGTTTCTTTATTTGTTTTCATATCTAAAAAAGTATTGCTGTTGCTGTATGTTGAGCACTTCATATTTTGTAAGTGTATAATAGGTTATACCATCTGTTTAACCATAAGATTAAGTAAAAATAACATACCATGGGAAGCACATACAAAAATTTAAAGTATTAAAATTCCATATTTATAATTAAAAGAACTACTTTCATATAGCAAATGAGCTGATTATTTCATAATTTAAATAAAAATATAGCATACAATGTTTCAGAAACAATTTGAAGAATTCTCTGTAATCTTTTATTATTTCTGTAACATTTGAGTAAAACTCCTGCCTGCTAGAATTATCATTACATGTTAAACCATTAAAAAAGAATTTCTTTCTCTAATGTTGCCTCAGTTTTCTCTAATTTTTGCTTTGCATTTATTTCTAGAAATAATATATGCATTTCTCTTTTAGTTTTAGATAATTTTGTGATCCAAAAGTTAAAATTTAGGTTACTAAGAAACTTTAAAGGGATTATGAAAATTTTTTCTATAAATCATTGTAGTATATTAAAAGACAGGTTTTTAAGTGTTATTATGATACAAATCATAGCCATAAAATTCACCTGTTTAATATTTATTATTCAAATTTTATTTTTTTTAGTATGTTGGCAAAGTTGTGAATATACCACCACAATCTAATTCTGGAATATTTCATCAGCCCCACAAAAAAACCTCTGCAAACATTCCCATTCTATCTCACCCAACTTAAGCCCATCTTTAGCTCTAGCCAACCACTAATATACTTTATAGAATGGCATATTTTGAACATCTCATAAGAATAGGATCATATATGGCCCTTTGTGACTAACTTCTTCCACTTAGCATAGTATTTCAAGCGTTTATCAGTACTTGCCTCTTTTTAAATAGGGGTATAGTTGCTTTACAATGTTGCACAAGAAAGTGAATTAGCTATATGTATACATATACCCCTCTCTCGTGGTCCTTGCTGCCACCTTCCCACCTCACCTGTCTAGGTCACCACAGAACACCTAGCTGAGTTCCCTGTGCCATTCAGCAGATTCCCACTGGCTATCTGTTTTAAACACGGCAATGCGCACTCACTAATCCCAATGTCCCGATTCATCCCTCCTCCCCTTCTCGTGTCTCTTATGCTTCCTGCATTGGCAGGCGGGTTCTTTACCACAAACACCATCTGGGAAACTATAGTACAAATTGTTGTTGTTGTTGTTCAGTCACTCAGTCATGTCCAACTCTTTGTGGCACCATGGACTGTAGCTTCCCTGTCCTTTCACTGTCTCCTGGAGACCGTTTCCTTTGTTATGCAAATTTTAGTTGTTGTTGTTGTTGTTTTTGCTTTTGTTGTCTTTGCTTTTGGAGTTATATGCCCAAAATTTATCAGATTCATGTCAAAAAAAATTTCTGTATATATCTTCTTTTAGTAGTTTAACTGTTTCAGGTTTCATGTTTATAGCTTTAACCCATTTTGAATTGACTTTTGTGTATGGTATGAGGCAAGGGCTTGGGCTTAGTTTCAGTCTTTCCATCTGGATATCTAGTTTTTCCAACCTGATTTGTTAAAGAGGTAATCTTTCCCTATTGTATGCTCTTGGATACAGTTCTGAAAATAAGACAACCATACATTTATAGATTTATTTCTGAGGTCCCTATTCTGTTCACCTGGTCTAAATGTCTCTTTTTGCATCAGGCTATACTGTTTTGCTTGCTGTAACTTATTTAGAAGTCAGGAAGTGTGGTACTCTCACTTTGTTCTTCCTGCTCAATGTTGCTTTGAGGACTTCAGGATGTTTGTGGCTACATATGATTTTTAGGATTATATATATTTTTTTAAATTCTGTAAAGGGATTTTGACAGATATTGCATTGAACCTGTAGATCATTTTGGGTAGTGTAGACATTTTGACAACACTATTTTTTCCATGATTCTGGATTATCTTTCCATTTATTTGTGTCTCCTTTAAATTTCTTTGTTAATATTTTATGATTTTCAGTGAAGGATGTTTATGGTCAGGTTTATTCTTAAGTGAAAGTGTTAGTCACTCAGTCATGTCCGACTCTTTGCAACCCCATGGACTATAGCCTGCCAGGCTCCTCTGTCCATGGAATTCTCCAGGCAAGAATACTGGAAATAGGTAGCCATTCCCTTCTCCGGGGGAATTCCTGACCCAGGGATCGAACCAGTGTGTCTCCTGCACTACAGGCAGATTCTTTACTTACATTGTGAGCCGCTAGGGAAGCCCAAGTATTCTTAAGTATTCTTAGGGATTTTTTTGAATGGGATTTTTTTGGATCCCATTTTGAATGGGATTTTTTCTTAAATTATTTTTTAGATAATTCACTGCAAGTATATAGAAAAATTATTGGTTTTTGTTAATTGTGATCCTGCAATATTTATAAATCCATTTGTTAGTTTTAGCAGTATCCTGTTGGGTCTCTAGGATTTTCTACATCTCTTTGAAAACATAGGTAATTTTACTTTTTCCCTTCTTGAGTTGGATGCTTTTTTGTCATCATTGTCTAATTCATCTTTTTAAGAATTCTGGTACTACCTAAATAGAAGTGTCAACAGTGGGTAACCTTGCCTTGTACTATCTTAGAGGAAAAGCTTGTCTTTTTCCTCATTAATTATGAAGTTGTATGTGCCTGTGCTCAATCCCTTCAGATGTGTTCAACTCTTTACGACTCTATAGATTATAGCCCACCAGGCTCCTCAGTCCATGGGGATTCTCCAGGCAAAAATACTGGAGTAGGTTGCCCTGTCTTCTTCCAGGGGATCTTCCCAACCCAGGGATCAAACCCATGTCTTTTATGTCCCCTGCCTTGGCAGGCAGGTTCTTTAACATTAGTGCCACCTGTGAAACCCTGATTATTATTTTAGCTGTGGGCTTTTCATATATGGACAATGTGCCGAGGTTCATTCCTTCTATACCTGTTCTGTAAGAGATTTTTTTTTTTTTATCATTAGTAAATGTTGAATTTTGTTAAGAAAAAAAAAATTCCTGCATCTATTGAGATTACTATCTTTCCATTCTGTTAATGTCTGTGTAATGTACCATTTATCTTAAAAGCTCTCCAGTACTGTTTCAAACTTTTTTTTTTTTTCAAATCTTGAGAACCCTGACCAAGTGTTAAGTCTGGCTGCAGTATTATGAAATAAAAATTAAGTGACAGCTTAACCAAATGTAAGTAGACCCACTGATGCATATATTTTAGTTAAGGTGTAGAAACAGAAATAAACATAAGCTATTTTACATATGTTCAGTCAATGTCAACAAAAGTGACTACAATCTGTCCAAAGATAATCATTGAATTTGTCTTGTTTGGGAAGTTTTTAACTGTGGAAAAAAAAAAAAAGTGCCTTAAAGTTCATAAAATACAGAACACAAAATGTGCCATTGAATAAGTAACTTCTATGCAAACTGATTGTTCATACAAAAGTTAACATTTTTGCTTATGTTTAGGTTATATACTGACTAGGCCCAATTTGGCATTTTCTATCACTTTCAAGCAGATTTCTACCAAATTGTAAATAAAATGATTTTGAAGCCACAATGTGGATTTCTTTTCTAAAAGAAATAATGTTGCAGATTTCTATGGTGTTCTTCATAGATCCCCCAACAAGACTGAGGTACCATTCCTCCATCTTCTGGGAATATTTATGGATGAAGTTTTAATCTCAGTTCTTGTCCAGGAAATTCCCTCAGTCCCCAGCATATCGAGTATCAAGGTAGCCTGTAAGCCATAACTGTTTAAACAGTTGAAACAGATAGAGGCCCAAAGGTCCTTGACCCCTCACCACATCCTCTGCCTGCCTTTTGTCTGTGGAAAACTTTAGTCAAAGAACAAGTTTAATCAGAGAAATGAGAACATGTGAAAACAAAGGAAAGCAGCCAAAGGAAACCAAATAATAATAAAGTAATCATTAAGCATAGTCAAGGATCTTTAGTTCCTTCTCAAGGACTATAGACAATATTCTGAGCAATATCCTGTGAGCTGTCTTCTAGATACTGAAACCCCAGGTGAAGGCAGTTAATTACATAATGACCAGACTGTATGCAGGACAGGAGCTGCCACAATTCTGAGAATTGGCTGCAAAAAAATGGGAACAAATGGACCCTGAAACTAAAGATTAACTGAATCTAATAAAACCAAGATGATCCTGGTTAGACCACTTATGATCAGTTTGAAGATAACTCTCAGAAATGACTGTGCTGTTTCTTCATGTAGTGCCCCCCTACCCCCGACCTCTGGTTAATAACAGCTTTTGCCCCACTGGTTGCCAGTAGGCAGGGGGAGTTGGCCTTTAGACAGATGTCTGCCACCCCCTACCCCCAGTGGTCAGCATCTGAAATAAAGCAAACTTTCCTTTCCACCAACCTGGTCTGTTTGTTGACTTTGGGGCAGTGAGCAGCTGGGCCCCACATACTCTTTCAGTAACATAATACTTGCTTTACCACAAAATACAAAATCTGATTTATTTTCTCTCTTCCATGCTGGGTACACAGATTTTAAAACAGACAACATCCAAGAACAGAATAACTCTTGAAATAGGACTATAAATCCATATAAGATACACAAGCCAAACTTGGATTCAATTATACCACTGGGGAGACATAAAAATGCCTATTTCAGAAATGTCATATACAGAAGAACAGATGTTTCAATAATAGTTATCAAACAGACTTCATGTTTATAGTACACACAAGTATTAGCTCCTCTTGTCTAAAAAAATAAAAAGACAAAACATGCCAAAGCACTTGAATAAAAGTAAATACACACATTTATTTTCTTTCAACCTTAGAATCTGCGAGTTGCATGCTGCCTACTCTAATTGATCATGAAAAACTCAAATCTAGAGCCTGTTGTCAGAACCCGTCAATATTTTCACCACTTTATAAAATAATTATGAGTATTTGTAAAGTTTAATTACAGGACGCTGCCTACTTAAATTCTGAGGTAATGTATAATTAAATATCATGACTACCAAAGTTTGCTTGTTTATAATGAAAATATAAAGAAATAATTCTCAGTACATATTATAAATCACATCATTTACTACCATGCTCTAATAATTAGTTGCCAGTAGCTGTCAGGAGCCACGTTAGGCATTACTGACAAAATGGAAGCATGGCCCCAACCCCCTCTCCTCATCTCACAGGCATGGACCCAGGATGAAGGAGTTAGGCCTTGTGATTCTGACTTCTTCTTTCCTTTCTTCAGTTGAGTTGGCTGGAAAGAATGTTAAGGTGCTTGAGAGAAGCATGAGAAAACACAAAGTCTTCTGCAGTTATGCCCAGAAAATAATCTACAAAGTAACCATTTACATTTGTTCAAGGATTGTTACCTGAGACCTGTTTGTGAAGGAAATATTTATGACAAAAGAAGTTTGTTGAGTTTAGGGTTTAGGAATAATTAATAGCTAGAAGCCTTTTTAGAAGATAGTGATCTTAAGACACTAGGGGCAAACAGGATTTAGAAAGATAAGAAATAAACTGAGGAATGTGGCATGACTTATAATGTAATCACAAGTTAAGTATAGGACACAAAAGAGAAAGTAGATAACAGATAGTAAAGCCGATTCTGAGAGAATTACTGAAGCAGGAACTCTGTAGGGCAACAATGATTTCTGGAGACAGTAAATCTGGGTGGGGAAAACTAATGCATTTGTCAAAGTATAAAAGAAAACCTGAAGCTTGAAATAAACATGTAGTCCTGTGCTTTGAGACAGAGGCTACATTATTGTCCACCGACACCGCTCACCCCTTCAGGCTTATTCCCTGGCTGCTGGAGCTGGACTCCGGCAAGTCGAATTATTTTTTACAGAGACGATTGAGAAATACATGTATATTTCAAAAGTCAAATAGAAAAATTATAGGGAAATATAGCTTTAAATAATTTCAACTGATTTACCTTTTCTTCTTTATGGCATGAAGCCATTGTCTGTCTGTTTTGTTCCCTAGATAGTTCATGTATATAACAGTATCTAAAATTTTATCTCCATGATTTCTTGAATATGGGCTCATGTATCAGCTTTTAGGAAAATGTTATGAAATTGAATATAAACTAAATTTATTAATGAGGTAAGTGATCAGCCTAAGGGGTTGATTAACAATGAATGCTTGAGTTATACTTCAGATTTGCCTGTACTTTTAATGAGGTTTAATACAACTGCATCAGTTAACTCTTGTTACATAAAATTACCCAACACCCTCAGGCTTATAAAAACACTCATTTATTTTTTCTAATGCATTTGCTTGTCACTGGAATTTTGCTATTTAAAACAGGTCTTGGCCGGGACAGTTCAGTTGTGACCCATGGCTTTCTTTCTCCTGGGTCCATGACCCTCTCATGGTGATATAAAAAGTGCAAGCAAACTAGTGGAAACACATAAGACGTCTTTAGGCTGCAGCTTGGATTTAGTGCACTAAAAATTCAAATACTTGCACATATCATTGTCTTTAGCAAGACACTGGGCCCAGCCCAGTGCCAAGGGTTTCTGCCCACAGTGAGGCTATGACAAGGCTATGGATACAGGGAAGAGTGAAGGATCAGAGTCAAGAATCCTACCCATTACACATACATGCAAATAACAGCAGAACAAACTATCATTACTCCACTATTATGTGTGTGTGCTTTTTTTTTTTTTTTTAAATGCAACAGAGAATAGAGGGCTTTTACTACACTGGTATTATTTACACATTTTATAATCTTAGGAGTACAAACTCTTCACTAAAAATATAAGTACTTGAAACCCTGATAACTGGTATGTATCTTATTTTTGATGCTGAAACAAGAGATTGTGAATAATTTTATTGTATAAAAATTTACTGGAGTTAATTATCCATTCAATAAAATTACTGGAGTCCTCTCCATGATCAGCATTTACTAGAACATGTGACTACAAGGGTTTATAGAATAGATAGCCTTGCTGTGATCTACTGGAGAGCAGTCTAAGGACGTTTGTATGGAATAAAAGACAACACAAAGTATAGGGAAAAGAGTACGGGCAACTATATCCCGCTTTAAGCATGAGGTAGTTAAGAAAGGTAAGTCAAACATTTATTACATTTGAGTTTTAGAAGCAGTTATAATATTTCAACATTCCTAGGATTTCAATACAATCTAATGGAAGGCATACAATATGAGTGACTACTGTAAAGCAAGGTTAGAATTCATAATGGTATGTTTTAGAGCAACAGCATTGAGTAAGGAGAGAAATGGACAGTTTGATGATCATATAAGTGGAACAACAAACATGAATTTGTGACTGATTAGAAAGAATGGAGGACTGAAGTTAGGTTTATGGCACTAGTGTTTAAATGCAAATAACAAAAAAATATTAGTAAGAGAGATGGTGTAGGAGAAGGCCCCATCATTTCATGGCAAATAGATGAGGAAACAATGGAAACAGTAAGAGACTATTTTGGGGGCTCCAATATCGCTGCAGATGGTGATTGCAGCCATGAAATTAAAAGACACTTGCTTCTTGGAAGAAAAGCTATGACCAACTTAGCATATTCAAAAGCACAGACATTACTTTGCTGACAAAGGTCCATCTAGTCAAAGCTATGGTTTTTCCTGTAATCATGTATGGATGTGAGAGCTGGACTAAAAAGAAAGTTGAGCACCAAGCAACTGATGCTTTTGAACTGCAGTGTTGGAGAAGACCCTTGGGAGTCCCTTGGACTGCAAGGAGATCAAACCAGTCAATCTCAAAGGAAATCAGTGCTGAATATTCATTGGAAAGACTGATGTTGAAGCTGAAACTCCAATACTTTGATCACCTAATGTGAAGATCTGACTCTTTGGAAAAGACCCCGATGCTGGGAAAGATTGAAGGCAGGAGGAGAAGGGGATGACAGAGGATGAGATGCTTGGATAGCATCACTGATTCAATGGACATGAGTGTGAGTAAGCTCCAGGAATTGGTGATGGACAGGGAAGCCTGGCATGCTGTGGTCCATGGGGAGGTCCATAAAGAGTCAGACACAACTGAGCCACTGAGCTGAACTGAACTAACAGGAGAAGGTGGTAAATTGATGAGATGTTATTTGATGATATAGGTGTAATTTAATGCTTCCTAATGGGATTTCAAATAGATGTTTTCATAAGCCTTCAGATATCTTAATTTGGAGCTTATGAGCATGACAGAGAGTGAGACTATAGATTTAGGGCTCACAGAACTGTGTACAAAGATGGTCAGTTCAGTTCATTTGCTCAGTCATGTCCGACTCTCTGTGACCCCATGAATCGCAGCACACTAGGACTCCCTGTCCATTACCATCTCCTGCAGTTCACTTAGATTCACGTCCATCGAGTCAGTGATGCCATCGAGCCATGTCATCCTCTGTCATCCCCTTCTCCTCCTGCCCCCAATTCCTCCCAGCATCAGAGTCTTTTCCAATGAGTCAACTCTTCACATGAGGTGGCCAAAGTACTGGAGTTTCAGCTTTAGCATCATTCATTCCAAAGAACACCCAGGGCTGATCTCCTTCAGAATGGACTGGTTGGATCTCCTTGCAGTCCAAGGGACTCTCAAGAATCTGCTCCAACACCACAGTTCAAAAGCATCAATTCTTCAGCGCTCAGCTTTCTTCACAGTCCAACTCTCACATCCATACATGACTACTGGAAAAACCATAGCCTTGACTAGACAGACCTTAGTTGGCAAAATAATGTCTCTGCTTTTGAATATGCTATCTAGGTAGGTCATAACTTTTCTTCCAAGGAGTAAGCGTCTTTTAATTTCATGGCTGCAGTCACCATCTGCAGTAATTTTGGAGCCCAAAAAATAAAGTCTGACACTGTTTCCACTGTTTACCTATCTATTTCTCATGAAGTGATGGGACCGGATGCCATGATCTTCATTTTCTGAATGTTGAGCTTTAAGCAAACTTTTTCACTCTGCTCTTTCACTTTCATCAAGAAGCTTTTTAGTTCCTCTTCATTTTCTGCCATAAGGATGGTGTCATCTGCATATCTGAGGTGATTGATATTTCTCCCAGCAATCTTGATTCCAGCTTGTGTTTCTTCCAGTCCAGCGTTTCTCATGATGTACTCTGCATAAAGATGGTAGAAGCCAAGAAAAAAATGAATAAAACACAAGAGGTGTGTACCAACTGGGAGGAGAAAAGGAGCCTGAGAAAATCCCGAGGTCCACCTAGATTAAAGGGACAGACAGAAGTTGTAAATATTGTTCATAAAACAGAAATAGAAATAAAGAGGATATAGTGATGCTCCATGCAGGAGACTTGGGCTCAGTTCCTGGGTTGGGAAGATCCCCTGGAGAAGAGAGAGGCTCCACACTCCAGTATTCTTGTGGTTCCTTGGTGGCTCAGACAGTAAAGAATCCGCCTGCAATGGGTGACACCTGGGTTCTATCCCTGGGTTGAGAAGAACCCCTGGAGGAGAGCATGGCAACCCACTTCAGTGTTCTGGCCATGGAGAATCCCCATGGACAGAGGAGCCTGGTAAGCTAAAGTCCATGGGTTTGCAAAGTGTCAGACATGTTTGAGAGACTAAGCACAGCACAGTGATGCTTAGTTTTCTGTTTCATTTTATCCAGAGGTCCTCTTGCCTTGAATTCAGTTGAGATCAAAGGAAAAAAAAAGTTAACTTCTGTTTACTAAAAAAATCAATTAAATCAGTTTTCTTATTTATCTTTTAACTAGCTGTAGTTATCATGATGTTCCTTCCTTTGACATATACATATTAAGATAGGAGTCACCAGTTTTGTTGGAATTTCAGAATCTCTTTGGGTTAGTGTTAAAACCGTGAGCCTTTGTGACATGTTTTCTGGCAGCCTGTGGTGTGGCCACTGGAGCAGCTAGTCTGTCATTGTCATTGACCAACTGCCCACTACCTTAGGTAGGCAGTGTCTACATAAGGTAGATTCTCAGGGTAAATTATTTTCTTCCTCAACCTTTATTGAGGTATAAGTGAAAAATAAAATTGTACATATTTAAAGTGCACAGGCTTCCCTGGTGGCTCAGACTGTAAACAATCTGCCTGCAAGGCAGGAGACCTGGGTTCAATCCTTGGGTTGGGAAGACCCCCTGGAGAAGGGAACAGCTACCCACTCTGGTATTCTTGCTTGGAGAATTCTGTGGACAGAGGATACTGAGGTAACAAAGAACAAATTTTTGAGACTCACCTGGTGGCTCAGACAGTAAAGAATATGCCTGCAATGAGGGAGACTCAGGTTTGATCCCTGGGTCAGAAAGATCCCCTGGAGAAGGAAATGATAACCCACTCCAGTATCCTTGCCTGGAAAATCCCATAAACAGGGGGACCTGGCATGCTGCAGCCCTTGTTATCACAGAGTTGGACATGAGTAAGCGACTAACATTATTCACTAGTGTGCTGTGTGATGTTTTGATATATGTATACATAATGAAATGATAACCACAATCAAGTCAATTTCTATATCCATCATTTCATGGACTGATCTGCTGTGTATGTGTGGTGAGAATGTCTAAGATCAACTCTCTAAGAAAAAGTCAAGTATACAATACAAAATTATTAACTAGAGTCATCATGTTGTTCATTTGATCTCTAGAATATATTTATCTAATACCTGAAAGTCTGTTCCCTGTTACTGACATCTCTTCATTTTCCTGACTTCCCAGCCCCTAGCAATAAATGCTCTACTCTGTTCACATGAGTTTTCTTTTTAGATTCCACTTAAGAATGAGATCTTACAGAATCTGTCTTTTTCTGCCTGGCTTATTTAAATTATCATAAGGTTCATCTTTTGCATTGTTGCTAAAGGCAGGATTTTCTTCTTTCTTGTGGCTAATATTCAAAGGCCTTCCCCAGTAGCTCAGTCGGTAAAGAAGTTGCCTGCAGTGCAGGAGACCTGGGCTCGACCCCTGGGTTGGGAAGATCCCCTGGAGGAGAAAATGGCAACCCACTCCAGCATTTTTGCCTGGAAATCCCATGGACAAAGGAGACTGGTGGGTACAGTCCATGGGGTTGCAACAGTTGGACATGACTAAACCACCACCATAATATCTTTTACTCATTCATCTGTTGATGAATACTTCAGTTGTTTCCCTGTCTTAGCTATTGTGAATAATGCTGCAATGAGCAGAGACTGCAGATATCTCTTGAAGGTACTTATTGTATTTCCATGGGCTATATACTCAGAAGTGGGATTACTGGATCTCATGGTAGGGGTTTTTATTTTTATTTTTTTTTTAATTTTTTGAAGAACCTCCATACTGATTTTTTATTCTGGCTGCACAAGTTTACATTCCACTAGCAGGGTATAAGAATTCCCCTCCTTGCACATCCTTGATAGCACTTATTATTTGTCTTTTTGATAACAGCCATTCTAACAGATGTAAAGTGACATCTCTCAGTTTTTTATTTTCCTGATGATAAGTGATGGTGAGTACCTTTTCATATACCTGTGTATCTTTTTGACAGGGATGTTTATTTATGTACTTTGCTCATTTTTAAATTGGGCTATTAAATTGTTTTGCTCTTGAGTTGTATGTGCTCCTTATATATTTCTACTATTGATCTCTTATCAGATATATAATTTATAAATATTTCTCCATTGCATAAGTTTTCTTTTCATCCTGTTGATTTTTTTTTCTTTTTTTTTTTCTTTTTTTGCTGTGCATAAGTGGTTTTGTTGCCTGTGCTTTTGCTGTTGTATCCCAAAATATCACTGCATGGTGAACACCAAGGTACTTTCTCCTCATGTTTTCTTCTAGGAATTTTATGGTTTCAGGTTTGCAATCCATTTCAATTTCATTTTCTAGTTGGTGTAAGATAGAGTTTTACCTTCATTCTTTCATATGTGGATATTCACTTTTACCAACACCATTTACTGAAGTGTCCTTTCCTCACTTTTTGTTCTGACCCCCTTGTCAAAGATTAATTGACTGTTTAAGTGTGGATTTATTGCTGGTCTATTATGTTCATGAATTTGAAGAATTAATGTTGTTAAAATGTCCATGTGAACCAAAGAAATCTACAGATTCCATATAAGCCCTATCAAGACCACAATGACATTTTTCACAAAAATAGAAGAAAAAAACTACAAATTAATGGAATCACGAAAAACCCCACCATACCCAAAGCAATCCTGTGAAAGACAAACAAATCTGGAGGCATCCCACTTCCTGATTTAAAACTATATTAGAATCTACAGGGTAAATTCTAAGACTTTAAAGGCAATAGATTTACACCAAAAGTCTGAGAGATTTGAAAATAGAAAGTAATTGCTATAGAAGTCACATATCTTGAAATTTCTCATGTTTCTATGTCTACTAGCTGTCTGGTAATATTCAGGGTACTCTCGATTCTACCTAAACTCCATAGTGTATTTCACTCTGATAAATGATGGAATCTGTTTGGAGCATTTACCTCACCTCATTCTGAGCATATCACAGTGATATCATTTCATGCAAGTCCAACTGGCTACAAGCCAAACCAGATACCAAGGAAGGAAATGCCTGTATTGAAAAATTACAAACCCAGATTTCAACCATTACCTGGATTTCCTAAAAATAAGTAATATTTAGTGAGTGTTTTGTATTTTCCAGGCACTGTTATTATTATTTTACAAGGACTATACAATGAATTTCACCAAGTAGCTCTATATATTTGGTACTGTCTTTCCCCAAATTTTATAGAAGTATTAAGACTCATAAAAGTTAAATCATTTGCTAAATGTAATGAAGTCAATAGTCAGTGGAAGCAAACTTTGGAACAGATATTACCATCTTAAATAATATGTAATAGTGCCTGTTTCTATACTTAACAAAAATATTTTTGGCATCAATTACTTAAAATATTTTATAAAATTATGCTGGCATTTATTTATTAAATACATACATTTATTTATTATGTACAGGTAGAATCATGTGTGTTCTGAATTTTAATTCATCCATTTTATATCGCTTTTATTTTTTTTTAATTTTTACAAAATAATAGAGATTTTTTTCTTATATTCTTCCAGTTTATCAAGATATTGGTATCTTAACAAATCTTTCAAATAGAGGTCACACAAGCCCAGGTGGAGCTAGTGGTAAAGAACCTGACTGCCAATGCAGGATGTAATAGATGTGAGCTCAATCCTGGGATATGGAAGATCCCCTGGAGGAGGGAATGGTTCTCCACTTCTGTATTCTGGCCTGGAGAATCGCATGGATGGAAGAACCTGGCGGGCTACAGTCCATGGAGTCACACCGAGTTGAACATGACTGAAGCTACTTGGCAAGCAACAAGCTCTCTGATAAGTTCAATATCATGCCATATGCAAACAGTACATTTAATTATACAAATGTTCAAAAACACTTCCCTGGTGACTCAAATGGTAAAGAATCTGCCTGCAATGCAGGAGACTCAGGTTCGTGCCCTGGGTTGTGAAGATTTCCTGGAGAAGGAAATGGCAACCCACTCAAATATGCTTGCCTGGAGAATTCCAAGGACAGAGGAACCTGGAGGGCTACTGTCTATGGGATCACAAAGAGTCCAACACAACTGACTGACTAATGCATCAAGAATGCTAGATAAATATTACTTGCTTGTATTCCTACTTTAACATTGATGAAAAAACCATTGTTTTATCTTCATCAATGCTCTTAATAAGGTGTTTGAAAAATCGCACTGACAAAACCATGACTAGCTGTTGTTGAAGTTCTTAAGGATAGAGATGAAAAGGTAGAAAACAGAAAATCAGAAGGCCTTTTTTCATTGCCAGAAAATTATTTTTGCAATTTGTCAACTATGCACTAAATACTTATCTACCTGTATGCCTGTCACCGAGTTTCAGTAGGCCACCAGGAACTAATGACATCATCCTCATCATCATAGGCTAAAACCCAAGTTGCCATTAGGCTTTGTTCCTTAAGGAGAGGCTAGTTTACCACAAGTTACACTTGTCAAATGCTTTTAATAATACTGTTCTTAGCTAATTTTCTCTTCATATGATAAAGTTAAAATAAAATATATACATTGTCTCAGAAGCAAACATTAATTTTCAGTTCAAATATCGTTCTTTATAAACATACACTGAGCTTCCCTGGTAGGTCAGAGGTTAAAGCGTCTACCTGCAATGCAAGAGACCTGGGTTTGATCCCTGGGTGGGGAAGATCCCCTGGAGAAGGAAATGGCAACCCACTCCAGTATTCTTACCTGGAGAAACCCATGGACGGAGGAGCCTGGTGGGCTACAGTCCATGGGGTCGCAAAGAGTCAGACACGACTGAGCTACTTCACTTTCTACATCTTCATATATATATATATATATATATATATATATGTATATATATATGTATATATATATGTATATATATTTGTCTTCAAGGGTTTGTAATATCATTATTCAATTAAATTTCTCCTAATTACACTATCCTACTGCTATTTTACAATGTATTAGAAGCAATATTCCTATTTTGTAAATGAATAGGACAAAGATAAACAAGTAAGTAATTATGTAACTATGAAGAAGGATTTAAATCAGTTATTTAATATGGCTACAGAAGATAAAGAGATGAGAAGGGGGCTTGGAAAAATGAGAGTAAAAAGGAAAAAATAAATTTTCAAACTGTACTGAATTAAAATAGGCATATTCATTATGATTCCATTTGTTTACATATATATGATATTTGTCTATTTATGAATGTTTTGAAAATTAAAATATATTTAAAATTACAAGTGCCTAACTTATGGCTGTATTTTCAAAAAAGTTTCAGATAAATGTAAGAACTACATTTTAGTAAAAAGAAAAAAATATATTTTAAAGAACACAGAAGAAGAAATATATATAACTGGATGAATATATGCTGTATACCCTCATAAGGTACTAATTGGATAAATACATACTGTATATCATAAGGTACTAATTTTTGCAATGTTCAGAATATCTATAGTTGTTTTTCAGGATATGAAATTTATCTTTTTGAGTCTTTAGTAAATAGCCATTTCATTTAGCTGAGTCAGCTCATAGGAAATCAGTATGTGTTATACCTGTTGGATAAAAAAAAAAAGAGTGATCCATATTCGATCATTTTAGCTGATACATAACAATGTAATAATGTGTTTTGGCAAAGATGAAGCTGTCAGAAAAAAGTTATCCTTCAGCCAAAAATGAAAATTCCAATTCAAACAGAAGGAAATAAAGCCATTTTCTGAAAAATGTACTTATAAATTTAGTGTACTGTCTACAGATGCCTCTTCAAACCATGAATCCTCCTTAACACTGGCATTATATGGACCTCTAGTATAACGTGGGCATTCCAGGTGGCGCTAGTGGTAAAGAACATGCTGGCCAATACAGGAGACTTAGAGACGGGGATTGGATCTCTGGGTTGGGAAGATACCCTAGAGTAGGAAATAGCAACCCACTCCAGTATTCTTGCCTGGAAAATCCTATGGATCGAGGAATGTGCTACAGTCATGGGGTTCACCAAGAGTAGAACATGACTGAAATGACTTAGCTCGCAAACATGATGTGACATTTCAGAAACAGATATTGCTTGAACCTAGGTAAGGAAATAGATGTTACTCTGTACAAACATTTCCCTCATAAAAGGAAATAATTATCTTTGTACACATGAGAAGGGAAAAAAAACCTAGGTGCTTCCCAGGTGGCACTAGTGGTTAAGAACCTTTCTGCCAGTGCAAGAGACATAAGAGATGGCAGTTTGATCCCCTGGTCAGGAAGATTCCCCTGAAAGAAGGCATGACAACCCGCTCCAGTATTCTTGCCTGGAAAATCCCATGGACAGAGGAACCAGGTTGGTTACAGTCCATAGGGTCGCAAACAGTTGGACAGGACTGAAGCACATATATGCAAGGAATAAGTTTTAAAAAAATATGAACCAGGTGACGGTTAAAAAAAAAATTCTTGCATCAAAATGATCAGTGGGGTTCATTTAATCCTACATTTAAGGAAGTAAAGGTTGAAGATGAAATAACAAAAGCCCATAATTCATTTTATAGTGTTCTACTGTTTTCGTACTGGGTTTCCCAGTGACTTGGTGGTAAAAAAAAAATATACATAGATATAAAACAAATTATAGCCAAATTTAGTACTATTTTAGGGGGTTCTCTGGTGGCACAGTGGTAAAGAATCTGCCTGCAATGCAGGGGACACAGGGGACGCAGGTTCGAACCTTGGGTAGCAAACATCTCCTGGAATAGGAAATGGCAACCACTCTGGTATTTTTACTTGGAAAATTACATTGACAGAGAAGCCTGGTGGGCTAGAATCCATAGGGTCGCAAAGTCGGATGGGACTATACCATGCCAGTTATTCAGTTGGCCTCAATCAGTATTTACTGAATGCATAATAAGTAATTATTTGTGCACTCACTATTTCATCAAAAGGAGCAAGGACCTACAAACTTTGAAGCTTTTTTTTGGCTGGATGGTCCTTATATATTACTGCTAGCTTTTTCAATGCTATGTGTTACCTCAAGAGAATTAAGAAAAAAGATGCATAGATATAAAACAAATTATAGCCAAATTTAATACTATTTTAGAGGGTTCTCTGGTGGCACAGTGGTAAAGAATCTGCCTGCTAATGCAGGAGATGCAGGAGGCAAGGGTTTTAATCCCTGGGTTGGGAAGATCCCCTGGAGTAAGAAATGGCAACCCACTCCAGTTTTTGTACCTGGAAAATTCCATGAACAGAGGAGCCTGGTGGGCTAGAATCCATAAGGTTGCAAAGAGTCAGATGGGACTGTAAAGAGATAGACATGACTTATCAACTAAACAACAATAGTGATTATTTTAAATTATTCTATTGGAAGTATAAGATAAGAAGTACACATCAAGATTTGAGGATTATCTATGAATCTTATTTATTTCAAGCACACACTTAGCATAAATAATAAAAACTTGCTTGAGCTAAATTATATATGTTTAAACATATATGGATTTTAAAAAATAATTTAGTAAAAATCTCTACTTGGTCAAAATACTTTGAGGAAAATATAATTTAGAGAAGCTTCAAATAGGTTATTTTGAACGACTCATTACTCTTTAATATTTCTAATTTCCTTCCTTCCTACTGTACAGGTGGGAACCCAACAGAAATAGGGGTAAATTCTTCTTCATTTTTTATTCTTTGTAATTCTTTTTCCATTAAAGTAAGTTTATCTCTACAGAAGTAGTAACTCTCTGTAGACCAAAGATTTCCTATCATATAATGCCTGCAATGATTTATGTTCCATCTTGCAAAACAGTTATGTTTTAATTCATGAAAAACAAAAGATTTAAATTATAAAAACATTTTAATCAAATCTGAAAAAACAGACTCCTAAAATATAGTTAACACGTTCGTATTTTTTTGATTAGTGAATGCTTGGATATATTTTATTATCTAATTTAATGATATTTGTTATGCTTTTTACCCTCATGTTTTAAATCTTATTTTTTCTTGATTTTGTGTTCTTTGCTGAGTTAGTTTGGATTATACATTATATTTCTCCAAACTTTATTCTTATCTCTATATCCTTCCCTCCCTTTAGATCAAGTTATATTGATCTAAATTACAGGTTTGTAAACTTTTATTCTTCATGTTAGAAAAACAAAAAGTCACATTACCCACATAGAAAAATTTGTTTCTTCACCATAGCTTTTTGCCTTTTAATTACTTTTTAAATCAATTTTATTTCCACCTTCATGAAGAATATCTTTTTTTCAGAAAAAATTATAAAGTTAGTTCTCTATTGTCTTTGATGTGTTATAGCTTTTTAAAATTTCTGTTGCTGTTTTAAAAATACTAAAGTTCCATTTTCTTCCTTAATGCTATTTCTGTGATTTTCGTGGGCATACCACTCAGGCTTCATGTATTAGTTTCCTGATACTGGAAGAGTCTGTCATGTTCTCTGGTGTTTTACCTCTCTGTGCTAGATCAAGTACCATTCTCAGGGGGGTATTGTGTTTTCATAAGGTTTTAGTAACACATTTGATTTCTGCTCACATTCGGTGTACTTACTTTTATGTGAAAGTCTATTCTTGTATGAGCTTTTGGAGAATCAATAGTCAAAGATAAATTCATAATTTAAAAAATTAGTTTGTGGCAGCAGGGTTGTGGCGGGGTTGGTGGCAGAGGCACTATAGGTTGTCACACACTGCGAACCATGTAAATTTAACCTCTCAAACACCCTGAAGCCCAGTGTTTTTAAATCTGGATCTGGGGATCCGCAACAGAAGGAGAAAAAGGTAATACATGATTTTATCATATCTAATCTCTGTGATAATAGGGAGAAATTTTGTTTCAGTTTTTCTAATCTACCATGTCATTAGAGGATTAGTTACAGAGTGAGTATTTAATTACAATTTGCTGCTTTACAAGGAGTCAAAAATTTCTCAACTTTCATAATGTAACATTTAAAAATTATTTTTAAAGATATTATTGAGGTGATCTCTCATATTGCCAGAATAGAAACTTGACCTGGTTAATTTTTCATATAATCAATATTTACATATCCTTAGATAAAATTAATGTAAATATTATTATTGTGCATATGGTACATACATTCATATTGTACATATATATTGTACTTATTGTACATACATTCATACTACCATAAGATTATATTTTGAATTAAAATCTTATTTTTTTGAAATTGAAAATACTATAAAATTAATCTATATAATTAATTCACAAAAGTTTACTTGTTGTATGAGATTAAGCTGTAGTCTTTTTGTTCCTATAATAATTTACTGACTACTTACACTTTGTGGAAATATATCCTCATTAAGCTTGCAGCAATAACTTTTCCAAAATGCTATGGATTTTATTTTATGGAGAAATAAAATTTCTTGTATTGACTTTAGATTATAATGATTTCTGTGTGCATTTTTGCACTGTGTGAGCATGCTACAGAATTAATAAACAGTGAGAGTGGCTGTGGATTTCACCCAAATACTAATGATTGTTCACACGATTGATAAATTGAGAAATTACTCTTGGGAACTGCATATTACACCGAAGATACATATGTGAGAAACCCAAACCTGCCTCGATCTCACAAAATATTTAAATGCAATTTTTTTAAAGTAGTATGAATACCATTATTTTCCCCCGATCAAGGTGAGAATACTATTATCTCTCAAATAATTTGTGTAACCCCAAAAGAGAGAATGGATCCAGCCTAAAATTCTGAGCTAAATCACAGAGAGACTATGGCCTGGATTGTTAAATTTCCTGTCTAATGCAATAAGAATGATATTTGAAATAGTGTGTCACTCCTGAAATGCAAAGAAAATTGGAATTTTGCAATTTTCCCTCTCTGACTCTTCTCTACAAGACTGAGAAAGAGAACTGACTGTATTCATATACTTCCTATATATATATATATATATATATATATATATATATATATATATAGTTGTTGTTGTTGTTGTTGTTGTTGCTGTGAAAGAGAAGAAAAAATGAAAGGAGGAAGGAAGGAAGGGAAGGGAAGGAAAACAGGTCCATTATTTAATCAATTAGGCACTATATTCAAAATAGAGAAACTCAGTTGGTTAGTTGAATGCCATAAATGAAGAAAAGACCCTAGTTGTCTGGAAAAAGAAAATGTTTATTGCAAGAATAATCCAGCAAGAAATTTGAGAAGAGGGTGTTGGCTTTTGATTTCTCTCTCCTTTTATATATACACATCAACTAGATGTCACAAAGAGAAAAATCTAGTTATTACAACATATTAATTTTTAAAACTACCATTCATGCTATAGTAATATAGCCTAGGTAACCTAAATAATGTAGTTTTGAAACATGAAGGAAGTAGCTATAAGGACATTACTCACTGCACTATTTCCAGTGCATTTGAAACAACCATATTCTACTGTTACACTCCTAGCACACAGCAGAGGGCTCTAGTAGTATTGATATAGAACTGAACACTGCATTCATAACTTGAGCAGAATGTAGAAACAGATATTTATTAAACTCAATAGCATAATATAAAAATAAAATGAAAAAGAAGTTATCATTTAAATTGATGTTCAAATGCAGTTCAGTGTTTTGTTTTTTAGAGTTGCATTATACCTGCTCAGGTTGCTTTTTGCCAGTATTTTCTTAGGCTTCAAAACCTGCAGATGGTGACTGCAGTCATGAAATTAAAAGATGCTTGCTCCTTGGAAGGAGAGTTATGACAAACCCAGACAGTGTATTATTAAATAGCTAAGATCTATATAGTCAAAGCTATAATTTTTCAGTTGTCATGTACAAATGTGAGAATTGAACCATAAAGAAGGCTGAGTGATGAAGAAATGATGCCTTCGTGTTGTGGTGCTGGAAAAGACTCTTGATAGTCCCTTGGATTGTAAGGAGATCAAGCCAGTCGATTCTAAAGGAAATCAACCCTGGATATTCATTGGAAAGACTGATGCTGAAGCTAAAGCTCCAGTACTTTGGCCACCTGATGCAAAGAGCTGACTCATTGGAAAAGACACTGATGCTGAGGAAGACTGAAGGCCAAAGGAGAAGGGGGCGGCAGAGGATGAGATGGTTAGAAAGCATAACCAACTCAATGGACATGAGTCTGAGCAAACTCCAGGACACAGTGAAGGACAGGGAAGGCTGGCATGCTGCAGTCCATGGAGTCACAAAGAGTCGGACATGACTTAGTGACTGAACAACAACGTATGTGAACATTATATAGCTCTGGGAAGCAATGAAGAGAGTGGCTTTTGACTCCTCCCTAAGTCACTTTTCCATTATGACCATTAACAGTATCCTTATTGTAGCAAAAACAGCAGTCTTAAAGTGGATAGATTATAGCTCATAAGTGAAACATAATTATTGAAAATTGGTATTTACAAGGCACTGGGCTAGCCAATGAATAAAAGCAGTTATGAATAAAATACACTATCTTTTTCTTTCAATAAGAAAACTATTAGAAGGAAAATGTAAGACAAGATACAGCAATTGTCATGAAAGAGATAAAGCTAAAGCAAGGTGCCAAAGCAGTTCAAATGAGAAGAATTAGGTGAATTGTTTACTTAGGTGGATCAAAGGGGAAAATTAGCATGAGGAGCTTTGGAGGCAGAGCAAAAAGCTTCTACCAGGCACAGCATCAGGGCAAACAGGAAAAATATGCAGGGAATTACAGATGCTTAGTTTGACAGAAGAGTAGTGTTCAAAAAGAATAAGAAAGACATAAGCATTGTGAGTTACTTTGGGTTAATCTCAACAGGAATGAATAAACACCGGTTAATCTCAACGAGAATGAATAAACACCTTGATGAATCATTTTACTAAAAATCAGAATTCAATATTGCTCTTGCTAAAATCAAAAGACTCAAAATTCTGTACATGTCAAGCTATCTTGAAATCACTAGACAACCATGTACTCAAATATCCACATAAGAATCTGTGCTGGAGTATACAGAAATTATTTTTATTACATCTGATACAATTTAACAATTGTCTAAATATTTTTGCTTTGCTATGGTGTCACAGTTTGATACCATAATCCTCATGAATATACAATGTCTCCATTATATTTTTCCTTAAATACATGATGGGTTTATAGCAAAATAAAACCCAGCATTTTGTATATATTATTGGCTAAGTTTTGACAAGAAACTGCCATGGAAACCATAACCCATTTCAATTTATTATTATTACTAATATGTTTTATAAGGGCAATTGCACTGTGCTTTCAGCTAAACAAATTCATTATTCATTTCTTGAGATGGGTGTTTCAAACTAGTCTCTCAAAATATGCATGGGACACAATATCTTAAATATCTCATTTAAAGCCACACTGTTGAGCAACTTTTTTTTTTTTTTTTCATAGCTTAATCCTACTGTGGGGTTCTTATAAATGTACTGCCTCCCCAAAAGCCAACTTGTCCTCCAGGGCTCCTGACCAGTTTCTAAGATTCCACAGTAATATTATAAACCTTTGATATTTCTTGCTGGGTGAGAGTAAAGGGTTGCTAACAACTGAGGCAGTGTGTTCTGTTTGGAAGCAAATCCTGTCCCACTGAAGGTTACTGCTAACTCTTGGAAAAGTGCTCTCTCTAGTGCTACTATTTGAACCTACATTGTGGCTCAGCTGATAAAGAATCCGCTTGCAATGTGGGAGACCTGGTTCAATCCCTGGGTTGGAAAGATCCTCTGGAGAAGAGAAAGTCTACCCACTCCAGTATTCCAGCCTAGAGAATTCCATGGACTGTATAGACCATGGGGTCACAAAGAGTTGGACACGACTGAGTGACTTTCACTTCACTGATAAAGACAGTTTGGTCTGGGTGCGCCATAGAACTCCCCACTAGTGATTGGTATGAAACACCAGAGGATAATTACATGTGACATTTGGCCAGTTTATCTTCCATATGCATATTTAATTTAGTGACACAGGATGCACATGCTGAGCTATCCAGTAGTCTTTATCCTGTGTGATGCAAAGGTCATCTCTCTCTCCAAGTTCTTCAAAAATAACAGAAAATGTAATTCTAATACCCCGAGCTAAGTGGTAGCTCTAACAAGGAATTGGCCAGTTAGGAAATATCTTAAATCTGGACTATCCAGGTAGAGGCTTTAGGAAGACACACGAAGTAAACAGTGACCCAATATTTCTTTTCTGGAAAAGTGGCTTTAGATAGCCACTTTTAAGAAGGTTGAAAAAAAGTTTATAAGAGTATTGAACTTTCTCTGAGTTATCCTGTGCACCTTCTTTTCATTTGCCATCCTCTCCATTCTCCATCACTTTCTGTTTGCTATCTCATTAAACATACCCTGGTAGAATAACCTCTGGCAGCACAGCTTACCCATAGAGCAAATCACAATAACATTAATATGGTTTCTCTTTTGCCTACTCTCCTGGAAGATGGTATATGATCCAACTGGTAAAGAATTGCATAACTGCTTTCTACTTGCTAATGTGGTCACAGCTAACCCTATTCTAATGGTATTGGAGGATGTTATGATCCATTACAGATTTTATTTTATTCATGAATGCACCAGCCGAATTCAATATTATGTCTTTTTCAGAGACAAGTTCTCCACCCGGAATGCAGCTATTATCTTTAGACAATCAATCCAGTCAAAAAAAAAAAATCTAAGAAATAATAAAAAAGGTGCATAATTACATTATCCCCATAGCTTATCTCTATACCCCAATCCTTAAAAGCTTTTCAATAGTATCTCCCCCTTTTTTCTCCTCTCATATTCAACTGGAAATCATGCATCATTCTAACTTTCAAGATGTCTTCCATTTCTGAATTAAGGAACATATTTTGTTTTGCTTATTGAAACTTTCCATGAGACCACCACATTAAGGGTGATAAGGAGCTTACTTACTTTTTCCACATAAGATTATGCTTCTTTGTCTATTTCTGTGTTTTAGTAGTAGTCTGTAGCCTGACTACTGGGATTTCTTTGGAAGGAATGATGCTAAAGCTGAAACTCCAGTACTTTGGCCACCTCATGTGAAGAGTTGACTCATTGGAAAAGACTTTGATGCTGGGAGGGATTGGGGGCTGGATGAGAAGGGGATGACCGAAGAAGAGATGGCTGGATAACATCACTGACTCGGATGGACATGAATCTGAGTGAACTCTGGGAGTTGGTGATGGACAGGGAGGCCTGGTGTGCTGCGATTCATTGGGTCTCAAAGAGTCAGACATGACTGAACGACTGAACTGAACTGAACTGTAGCCTGATGGGAAGAACTATATCTAAGTGTGCCAAACTGATATACTATTCTGTGTTCTGAATCTTAATGTGTTAATAATCTTAATGAGTTGGCAGTTTGTTCTCCTACAGGATAAACAAAGCCTAGAACAGAATAATTCCAACATATTGTTCTACACTCCCCTAGAACTACTGATATGGGTTAAAATATATTCCACTTGTATGCTATTTTCAGATTCATAATATTATCAACATTTTTAAGTTTAATAAAAAGACTAGATACATTGACTATACTCCACCTATTTATTTTTATTTTTCAATTTTTATTGAGATATGATTAACATATGATATATTAGTTTCACATCTATTACATGATGATTCAATAATTGTAAGTATTGTAAAATGATTACTACAGTAAGTCTAGCTATACTCTAATTTTTAAATATCATTCACACAATAAATTTCTGGAACAATAGATGGAGTATCATTCTAATGATCCAGAGTTAGCAAAATGACTATACTATGAATTATTTTCATACTGTGAACACCAGTATCAAAGATATCAGACCACTTTACCTGCCTCTAGAGAAACCTGTATGAAGGTCAAGAAGCAACAGTTAGAATCAGACATGGAACAACAGACCGGTTCCAAATTGAGAAAAGAGTATGTCAAAGCTGTATATTGTCACCCTGCTTATTCAACTTATATGCAGAGTACATCATGTGAAATCCCAGGCTGGATGAAGCACATGCTAGAATCAAGATTGCCAGGAGAAAAATCAGTAATCTCAGATATTCAAATGACACCGCTCATAACATAAAGTGAAGAGGAACTAAAGAGCCTCTTTCACTAAGGGTGAAAGAAGAGAGTGAAAAAAACTGGCTTAAAATTCAACATTCAAAAAATGAAGATCATGGCATCCTGTCCCATCACTTCATGGCAAATATATGGGGAAACAATGGAAACTATGACAGACTTTATTTTTGGAGGGCTCCAAAATCACTGCAGATGGTGACTGCAGCCATGAAATTAAAACATGCTTGTTCCTTGGAAGAAAAACTATGACAAATCCAGACAGCGTATTAAAAAGCAAAGATGTTATTTTGCAACAGTATAGTCAAAGCTAGGGTTTTTCCAATAGTCATGTATGGATGTGAAAAATGGACCATAATGTAGGCTGAGCACCAAAGAATTGATACTTTTGAACTGTGGTACTGGAGAAGATTCTTGAGAGTCCCTTGGATAGCAAATAAATCAAACCTGTGAATCCTAAAAGAAATCAGTCCTTGAATATTCATTGGAAGGACTGATGCCCCAATACTTTGGCCACCTGATCCAAAGAGCCAACTCAATAGAAAAGACCCGGATGCTGGGAAAGATTGAAGACATTAGGAGAAGGGAACAACAGAGAATGAAATGGTTGTATGACATCACTGACTCATAGACATGAGTTTGAGTAAGCTCCAGGAGATGGTGAAGGATAGAAAACCCTGGCATGCTGCAGTCCATGGGGTTTCAAAGAGTTAGACATGACTGAGCAACTGAACAACAACAACATTGAATTCTTATCCTGTAAAGTTAATCATCCACATATGCTATGTGATCCCAAAATATTATTTCATATCAAATTTTAAAACTTTTTTTTTTTTTAGCTAAAAATTAAAACAGAAACAGTGTAACTGAACATGACTCTATGGATCCTTTGTGGGACAGACCCCCTTCCCCACGTCCTCCACCTGCCTCTTGTTTTTACGAACACCTTAACTTCCAAGAGGGTGTTTGCTATGACCAGTGCATTTTCTTGGCAAAACTCTATTAGTTTTTGCCCTGCTTCATTACGCATTCCAAGGCCAAATTTACCTGTTATTCCAGGTGTTTCTTGACTTCCTACTTTTGCATTCCAGTCCCCTATAATGAAAAGGACATCTTTTTTGGGTGTTAGTTCTAAAAGATCTTGTAGGTCTTCATAAAACCATTCAACTTCAGTTTCTTCAGGGTTACTGGTTGGGGCATAGACTTGGATAACTGTGATATTGAATGGTTTGCCTTGGAGATGAACAGCGGTCATTCTGTCATTTTTGAGATTGCATCCAAGTACTGCATTTCGGACTCTTTTGTTGACCATGATGGCTACTCCATTTCTTCTGAGGGATTCCTGCCCGCAGTAGTAGATGTAATGGTCATCTGAGTTAAATTCACCCATTCCAGTCCATTTTAGTTCACTGATTCCTAGAATGTTGACGTTCACCCTTGTCATCTATTGTTTGACCACTTCCAATTTGCCTTGATTCATGGACCTGACATTCCAGGTTCCTATGCAATATTGCTCTTTATAGCATCTGACCTTGCTTCTATCACCAGTCACATCCACAACTGGGTTTGGCTCCATCCTTTCATTCTTTCTGGAGTTATTTCTCCACTGATCTCCAGTAGCATATTGGGCACCTAATGACCTGGGGAGTTCCTCTTTTGGTATCCTATCATTTTGCCTTTTCATACAGTTCATGGGGTTCTCAAGGCAAGAATACTGAAGTGGCTTGCCATTCCTTTCTCCAGTGGACCACATTCTGTCAGGCCTCTCCACCATGACCCGCCTGTCTTGGGTTGCCCCATAGGCATGGCTTAGTTTCATTGAGTTAGACAAGGCTGTGGTCCTAGTGTGATAAGATTGACTGCTTTTCTGTGAGTATGGTTTCAGTGTGTCTGCCCTCTGATGCCCTTTTGCAGCACTTACCATCTTACTTGGGTTTCTCTTACTTTGGCGTGGGGTATCTCTTCATGGCTGCTCCAGCAAAGCACAGCCGCTGCTCCTTACCTTGGATGAGGGGTATCTCCTTACCACCACCGTTCCTGACCTTCAACGTGGGACAGCTCCTCTAGGCCCTCCTGTGCTGTGGAGCCACCACTCCTCAGGTTGCTCCTCCCAGCTGCCAGCCCTTGCCTTGGGCTCGGGGTGGCTCCTCAAGGTCACCGCCCCTGGCCTTGGGTGCCAGGTGGCTTCTCCTGGCCGCCCCTGATCTTGGACGTGTGGTGTCTCCTCCCGGCCGCCACTGGCCTCGGACGTGGGGTAGCTCCTCTCGGCTGCCGCCCCTGACCTCGGACTCAGGGTGTCTCCTCCCGGCCACTGCCCCTGACCTCGGACTTGGGGTAGCTCCTCACAGCTGCAGCCACTGACCTCTGGGAATATCAGACCACCTAACCTGCCTCTTGAGAAATCTGTATGCAGGTCAGGAAGCAACAGTTAGAACTGGACATGGAACAGACTGGTTCCAAATAGGAAAAGGAGTACATCAAGGCTGTATATTGTCACCCTGCTTATTTAACTTATATACTGACTACATCATGAGAAATGCTGGGCTGGAAGAAACACAAGCAGGCATCAAGACTGCCCGGAGAAATATCAATAACCTCATATATGCAGATGACACCACCCTTATGGCAGAAAGTGAAGAGGAGCTAAAAAGCCTCTTGATGAAAGCTCAAAAGGAGAGTGAAAAAGTTGGCTTAAAGCTCAACATTCATAAAATGAAGATCATGGCACCTGGTCCCATCACTTCATGGGAAATAGATGGAGAAACAGTAGAAACAGTGTCAGACTTTAATTTGGGGGGCTCCAAAATCACTGCAGATGGTGATTGCAGCCATGAAATTAAAAGACGCTTACTCCTTGGAAGAAAAGTTATGACCAACCTAGATAGCATATTCAAAAGCAGAGACATTACTTTGTCGACTAAGGTCCATCTAGTCAAGGCTATGGTTTTTCCTGTGGTCATGTATGGATGTGAGTGTTGGACTGTGAAGAAGGCTGAGGGCCAAAGAATTGACGCGTTTGAACTGTGGTGTTGGAGAAGAGTCTTGAGAGTCCCTTAGACTGCAAGGAGATCCAACCAGTCCATTCTGAAGGAGCTCAGCCCTGGGATTTCTTTGGAAGGAATGATGCTAAAACTGAAGCTCCAGTACTTCGGACACTTCATGCGAAGAGTTGACTCACTGGAAAAGACTCTGATGCTGGGAGGGATTGAGGGCAGGAGGAGAAGGGGCCGATCCAGGATGAGATGGCTGGATGGCATCATGGACTCGACGGACGTGAGTCTGAGTGAACTCTGGGAAATGGTGATGGACAGGTAGGCCTGGCATGCTGCGATTCATGGGGTTGCAAAGAGTCAGACACGACTGAGTGACTGAACTGAACTGAACTAACTTCCAAGGCCTTCCCCTCGTTCCAAAGAATAAATTTAGTCAGAGAAGAGACAAAACAAAATGCTTCCTTTGCAGAAGCAAAGGAAATCAGTCATGTAAGACAAAATAATAATAGTTTTGTTAGTAAACAATGTCAGGGACCTTTAGTTCATTCTCAAGGGCTATGTATAACATTCTGAGCCATATTCTTTAAGTTCTTTTGCCAATACTGAAACACCTACCAGGTGAAAGAAGTTAAGTGTATGATGCCCATAAGCACATAGACTCCAGAATTGTTTGAACAAAAGGTCTAGCTGACCAGAAATTTATGGCTCAGGTAATGCTCCAATCACAAGTGAGACATGACTGCTACCTGGAACTGCATGATGGAGATCATCTCTAAAAATAGAAGATTACCCTCGGTCTAGCACATAGCCCATTACTTTTTTCTCTATATAGTCTCTGAACAAAACTTGGGTAGTTGGGAATTTGTTTCATTGGACACAAAGCCACCTTCTCCCCAGGTTGTCAGCTTCCTGAATAAAGTTATCTTTCCTTTTACCCAACACTTGTCTCATTGGAGTTTTGAGCATCTAGCATGCAAACTTGAGTTTGTAACAGTAGGGAGCTTTAGAGCATGCTGTACATGTTAACTGGTTTTCCTAATTACATCAGAGGTGGTTTATATTACTCTACCAATTTTTAAAATGAGCAAGTTAAACCATAGTAGGGGATCCTACTCATGGTCACTAAATTGGAAATTTCTGACATCTAAATATATACATAGTATGGTTTGATTACCTATTGAATTTGTACAGTATATCATTCTAGTTTTAATTATGAAGAATAAGTAAGCAATAATATTCAGACATCTATGAGATAATTTTCACAATACTTCATTCTCAGACTTTTCACCTTGCCCACACTGTTCTTGATACAAGTATTTTGGCTAATCTTTAATGTTTACTTATACCTTCTAACTGTGGCATAGACAAGAGAATAATTGCAGCATAACATAGTATTCGATAACATAGGATTTTTGTTACCATGCTTTTAAGAAAAACAATATAAGGGAAAAATAATCCAACCCACTTCTAACCTGACTTTTGCCATATTAAATATGTTTTCCTGATGACTAAAGTAATCCTCAGTATACATAGGGGACTGAATATCAAAATCCTTGGATGCTAAAGTCCCATAGGTGACCCACTATAATGTGGAACCCAGGGATATGAAGAGTTGACTGTATATTTATTGAAAAAAAAAATCTGTGTGTAAATGGAGCCATGCAGTTCAAACCCCTAGTGTTTAAGGGCCAAGTGAACTCAAGTTTTAAGATTAGAGTCATAGTAATAAACATGAGTGAGTGAGTGAAGTTTCTCAGTCATGTCCGACTCTTTGTGATCCCATGTATAGCCCACCAGGGTCCTCCATCCATGGAATTTTCTAGGCAACAGTACTGGAGTGGGTTGCCATTTCCTTCTCCAGGGGATCTTCCAGACCTGTGGATTGAACAGCGACATGTTAATAATTTGTTTGTATTGCATTTTTAATCCAAAATATTTAAGAGTGCAAAGGAAAGAAAGAGAGATAAACACAGTGCTACTCTTGGAATTTTCCACACTTATTTCTTTGTTCCACTTTAAAAATGATTTAGAAATAACTATTCAAGGATATAGATATGCTTTATGACAGATGAATAAGCATGGATTTTGTAGTTGGCATCCCTGCTACTTTAATAAGCTTTCTTCAGCGATAGACTTTTTTAACTTTGGATGAAGTAAAACATGGTGAGCCACTACCTTATGTACCACAATAAAACCTAAATAAGGATGTATCATTTGGGAAGGTTGTACTGAATAGAGAAACACAGCTAAGATCAGTTTGTGGTGGCCATGAAAATTTGTTACTTAAGTCTTCACATGATTCATTGATAGCCTGAGCCACTGGTCCTGTGGATTCATGAATACATACCACAAGTTCCTCCCCAAGATGCTCCCTAGGAAAACATACATAGCCTTATTGTGATTCTTGGAATCAAGATATGCAAATAATAGTAGAGATTTACATGATAGCAAATACAATTAGAAAAGTATCGAAAAGAGGCAGCAGATTCTTAAAAGTCAGCTTACCTCCCTGTAAGTATATATTGTTCTTGCATTAACATTTTTTCAAAAAAGTCGTAGGAGATTACACATTTGTTTTCTATAAAATTAAGATTTTCTTTATTGAAACACAAAATAGTAAAACATCCCTATCTGCACAGTTGATTTTTTTTTAATGTTTTTCCTTATATAAAAGTTTTTAAAGATTATGGAGATCAGCCCTGGGATTCCTTTGGAAGGAATGATGCTAAAGCTGAAACTCCAGTACTTTGGCCACCTCATGCGAAGAGTTGACTCTTTGGAAAAGACCTTGATGCTGGGAAGGATTGGGGGCAGGAGGAGAAGGGATGACCGAGGATGAGATGGCTGGATGGCATCACTGACTCGATGGACGTGAATCTGAGTGAACTCCGGGAGTTGGTGATGGACAGGGAGGCCTGGCGTGCTGCGATTCATGGGGTCTCAAAGAGTCAGACACGACTGAGTGACTGAACTGGACTGAACTGATGAGTAGAGGTAAAGAGTAGTTACAAATGAACTTTTGTTCTACTTGTTATGAAAGTAAACAATTCCAAGAAACTTGTGTTATAACTCAAATATTTATCATATGTTGTGGTTGTTTAGTCACTCAGTCATGCCTACTCTTTTGCAACCCTGTGGACTGTAGCCTTCAAGCTCCCTTGTCCATAGCATTTTCCAGGCAAGAATACTGGAGTGGATTGCCGTTTCCTTCTCCATGGACTCCTCCTGACCGAGGTATCAAACCCAGGTCTCCTGCATTGGCAGGTGGATTCTTTACACTGACTCACCTGGGAAGCCCATCATACAATGTTGGGTTGCCTTTGGTTGAATATATTTCCTAAACTGGTCACAGCCATAATAGTTGTATTCCATGAGCATAGGTAGCTAGACTGAGTTCCAGAAGCATTGCCAGTGAACATTATCTGCTGTGCTTCTGTATGTAATCTGAGCAGATTGCAGATTTCTGCTGGTGCTATTTTCCTGAGCAGGACCAAATAGTATCCATAGGTCCCTGTCTCCCATTGAGTCTAGAGCAATGGTCACCCTTTCTGGCATCAGAGATAGGTTTTGTGGAAGACAAGGCTTCCTCAGACAGGGGGTGTTGGGGAACAGGGGGTACAGGCGGTAATGCAATAGTATGAGTGATTGGGAGCAGCAGATGAAGCTTTGACCTTTTGCCCCCCACTCACCTCCTGTTGTGCAGTTGAGTTCCAAACAGGCCACAGAACAGTACTAGTCTGTGGCCTGGGGCTTGGTGATCCCTCGTCTAGAGGTGGTTTATTGTTCTACTGGTGTTTTTCCAGATGTTTCCTTGAACCTTGAAAAATAAACTTTTCCCATGACCAAAACCAACTTTTGGTCTTCTTTTTGTCCTGGAATTATATTTAAAACTTTCTGGTAATAAAGTGTAAAAGAGTTATGCCTTGTTCACCTAGAGTTTAGGGTATAAAAAAGAGAATTCATGATCTGTAATAACTGTAGATAAATCTAGTAAACAATATTAGTTTTATTCCTTTGGATAAAAAAAATCACCTTTAGAATTAAAGTAACTTTACTAAATTTTATTTGCTTTGAATACTAATACATATGCTTTTCATATATTTTAAACATCAAATCATAATACTATGTTTGCATTAAAATTATTCATCTACTTATGTTGCCACTTATTCCATTGTCCATTTCACTTTATAGATAAGTAGTATTTTCATGTAGTCTTCAAATTCTTTTTTAATTTAGATATAGTCAAACCTATATAATAATATTTTATATATAGTTTTGCACATTTTGATTGTAAAGGGTAATAAATTTAGCAGAGCCTATGCTATTTTGGCTAGTTTTATAAAGTGTTGGCAGAGAAGAAACCATGTTGCCACAGGGTGATTGAAGAGATTTTAATAGAGAGAGTGTTTTAGAGGTGAATTAGTCAGGTTCTCCTGAAAAAAGGGAAAAAAAGTAGAAGCAGTAACCGATTTTATTTTTGGGGCTCCTAAACCACCACGGATAACTGCAGCCATGAAATTAAAAGACGCTTGCTCCTTGAAAGGAAAGATATGACCAATTTAGGCAGTGTATTAAAAAGCAGAGACATCACTTTGCTGACAAAGGTTCATATAGTCAAAGCTATGGTTTTTCCAGTAGTCATGTACGGATGTGAGAGTTGGACCATAAAGAAGGATGAGCATGAAAAAATTGATGCTTTTGAATTGTGGTGTTAGAGAAGACTCTTGAGAGTCTCTTAGACAGCAAGGAGATCGAACCAGTCAATCCTAAAGGAAATCAGTGCTGAATATTCATTGGAAGGATTGATGCTGAAGCTGAAGCTCCAATACTTGACTACTTTGATGCAAAGAGCTGACTCATTTGAAAAGACCCTGATGCTGGGAAAGACTGAAGGCAAAAGGAGAAGAGGGCGGCAGAGGATGAGATGGTTAGATAATATCACTGACTCAATAGACAGGAGCTTTGAGAAGACTCCTGGAGATGTTGGAGAAACCAGTACTCGAGAAACCAAGCACCACACTCAGAGAGTTGGAGAACTCAGGTTTATTATGCTGGTGGGCCCAGAGGAGTTAACACTGCAAGCTCTGAGTGTTGAACAAAGGGATTACAGAGTTTTTATAGACAGACTATAGTGGGCAACACTACCTGTTAATAGGCTGGTTTAAACTAAGGGGTTTCACACTCATGGGAACAATGGTCCAGATGGGGAGGAGGATGCCTAACCTGGACAGGCATGATTAAGCAGGTTTGCAGGGGCTGGGTGATTGCAAAGAGCAGGACAAGGGTGAGTGAGATAAACTCCAGTTTCTAGTATTGACCTATGTGATCCAGACTTTGTAAGGGGCAAGGTGAGTTACAGAGGCAAAATGAGGTAAAATGTTAACTTTTCCTTTTCAGAGACAGTGAAGGATAGAGAAGTCTTGTGTGCTGCAGTTCATGGGGTTGCAAAGAGTAGGACATGACTTAGTGACTGAACAACAACCACCACAATAACAACCCGAGAAAAGGAAACCAGTAGGAGACAGATAGATAGGCAGGTAGGTAGGTATGTAGATAGACAGACTGTTGTAGCCACGTGTTCTGGGAGACAAACTCACTCAGAAGGACAATGCAATATAGTGGAGTACAGTTTATTACACAGGCAGGCCCAAGGCAGAATCTCCTCTTAGCCAAGGACCCTGACCAGTTTTTGTGAAAACCTTATATACCTTAAGTGTACATGCTCAAACCCACCTCCCCAAATTCTCTGAAACTAGTCTGAACAAAGGAAAAGAAAAATACAACCAAAATTAACCCTTGATTCATACGCCTTAAACCTAGGCAGTTAACAGTGGATGATTATGAAAAGGCCTGTGGCCATACCCTAATAAGCATAATAGAATTTATGATTCTATTTGGTTACACAGATAATTAGGGTATTCTCTTAGGCATGGGAGGGTCTAGGTATGAGTCCTGGGGCTCTTCCATCCAGGGAAATGGTTTACCAGTTGGCATGTCATTTCCATAGATACTGGGCATATAGCTCAAAGTCCATAGTCCGGTGCAAGACGGAGACCTGCTTTCAAGATGGAGCCTGTTCTGTCTGTTTCCTACTTCAGGATAATATATGAGAAGATTTATTGGAGGAATTGGTTCACACGGTTATAGGGGCCAAGAGTTCGATGATCTGCAGTCTATAAGAATGAGAAACAAAACAGGAAAGTCTGTGGTGTGTGAAATGAAAATAAGAAATGTCATAACCATCAGTGATCTCTGGCCTTCAAATGTGAGTGAGGGTTCCCAAAACTGCAGTCCAGTGGATGCTCCCACCCCGCATGGTGATTGCTGAGGAGCTGGGAGAATGCAAGAAGAAAGGTGAATAAGGAAACAAGATTAGCCCCACATAGCTGAGGTACATATGAAAAGAATAGATTCAGTGAGTGCAGAGGCTTGCATCTTCCCATACATAGAATGATAAATTCCTTAACTTAGTACCTGATTTTTGATGTTCAGACTCCTTGCTCCCTTTGTTGCAAACTTGTATATAGTCTGACTTTCCTCTCCTGCCTTCTTGGAGCCATTTTCTCAGAGCTACTGAGCTGCTGTGTCCCGGACTTGGAGTCCTACATATTCCCACAAAATAAAGTAACTATCTATTTTCAGATTGTGATTATATTTTTTAGTCAACAGGTATAACGTATTTCCAGTCTGAAGGTCTGAGAAGGGGGGTGGGCAATGGTGTAAGTATCTAATCTCAGTTCAAGAAGCCGAGAATCAACAGAACCAATATATGAGGGAAGGAAAAATGGACATCTCAGCTCAAGCAGCGAGAGAGAAGGAAAGAACTTGCCGTTTCTCCTCCTTTTTGTTCTATTCAGGCCCTTAATGGTGCCTGTATCAATGAGGGAAGATCTTTTTTACTCAGTTTACTGTTTCAAATGCTGATATCTTCCTGAGACACCATCACCAATACATGCAGAAATAATTTTTTACTAGTTACCATTGGAGAAGGAAATGACAACCCACTCCAGTATTCTTGCCTGGAGAATCCCATAGATACAGCAGCCTGGTGGGATACAATCCATGGGTGGCAAGAGTAGTACACGATTTAGAGACTAAACCACCACCACCAGACATCCATTATCCCATCTGATTGATATACAAAATTAACCACCAAAAGGGTATTGATAGAGTTAATAGAATCCACAAGAGGTTCAAAAATATCCAAAGTTAGGAATACTGGGCAATCATTACCCTTGTGTGACAGTTATTTCGTTCTGTTCAAAATGCTAATAGGCATATTTAGTCTATGCCAAATGCTACTGTGTGTGTGTGTGTGTGTGTGTGTGTGCATGCGCATGCGTGTGCACACGCGCACGCTTTCAGTCCTTTCCAACTCTTTGTGACTCCGGGCTGTAGCCATCCAGTCTCCTCTGTCCATGGATTTTTCAGGCAGGAACACAGAAGTGGGTTGCCATTTCCTCTTCCAGGAGATCTTGAACCTGGAGCTGAAAGCACATCTCCTGTGTCCTGCATTGCAGGTGGACTTTTAACCTGCTGAGCCATCAGGGAAGCCCTCCAAATGCTTCTAGATAGGATAAAAAAGGACCAAAGGTCTTGTGGGTATTCTAAACAGGACCAAATGTCTGCTGACCACTGTTCCCATCATTAGGTCTGAAGGGAGAGAGCAGTTCCTAGAACACAGGTGTAGGAGCCTTAATTTTTGTAGAAACTCACTGAAAAACATGGATACAGAAGACAAGAAATCAAATAATGACTATATGTTTCTCTTCCCACATTTCAATATTCTGCATGTACCTCCAACTAGACAAACCGAGAGAAAAGGCAGAGAAAGGAGCAGAGTAGATTCAGTTCACCTTCAAACAAACTCAGAAAAATTTATCATTGGCTGGTCTTTCATAGCAGCTATACTGAATTTCATACTGAAATTTCAGTATGAAATTTTCAGCCATTTCATACTGGAATTTCAGTAGCTCTAGACTGGCTGAGAACATAAGTTTTGGAGACAAGGCAAAAACTTGTTCAAGCCCCAGCTCTCACCCTTGTAAATTATATAATTTAAAACAAGTTATTTAACCTCCATAAAACTATATCCTCTACTGAAAGTGACATTTGTCTACTTTATGCCTGTTTTAATGAAAGTATTAGATGAAGCTCAAATATTAGCCAGAATATGTAAAATTGAAAGAAACTTATATGAATCTAATAAAAATATACATATATATCTAATAAATCTATCTATCTATATATATATATATTATCCTCACATAAAATAAGTTAGAATGTACACTTTGCAAATTTGATGACACTGATTTTATACTTTGGCCATGTGGCCAGTTTATCTTAGTGATTCTGCCTTTCCCTTATGGCTGACACAATCCTAGCTACCACATTCACACTCACTTCAGAAAAAGAATGATGGGGAAAAAAGATGTGGTTACAACAAATTCAGCTTCTGTCTCACTGTCTGGAACTTGAACTTTATAATAACAATTGCTCTGCTATCTACGGGTTCCTGGATAAAGTAATTTTCCCTGGTTAAGGCTCTACAGTTGAGAAAAAGAAGCTAGTAGAAGGTTGCCAATGTAGGTCAGGTAAGCAAAACCAGGGTGCATATTTAAACATAAAATTCATTAACTCAATTTATAACATATATCGGGCACTGACATTTGCCAACTAATGCTATTATCATTATTATCTTGCATGAATATTATATACCCAATTAATACCAGTTTTGATATTTGCCTTTTAGTTACAAAAATAACTCATAAGTAAATATTTGTACATCAGACATGTTTATATTTAACCTTGAGAATAAATCCCTACAAGTAAAAAGTAAAATAATCTGAGATATACATAAAGTTTATCTATACATGCATATCTATAGCTATATATATGCAAATTTAGTAGCATGCAAGTTCTAACTTTATACCTACTGTTAAATTCACATCAATAATATTTATCCCCAGAAATACTATGAATAAATGCATTATTTCTCTCATTAAAAACCTTTATTTTTTTCAGTCTGTTTTTATTTTATCTCAAGTTATCCCGAGTTCTTTCATGTTGTTGTTAGTCACTCAGTAATGTCTGACATTTTGTGACCCCTACGGACTGCAGCACACCAGGCTTCCCTGTCTGTGCTCCAAACAATTGCTCTGAACTTTTGCATGTAACGGATGAAAGATTAAAACATTTTAGCAGAGGCTAACATAAATTTATGTGTGTGTGTGTGTTCTGTCCTTCAGTTGTGTTTGATTCTTTGTGATCCCCTAGGCCGTCTAGTCAAGGCTATGGTTTTTCCTGTGGTCATGTATGGATGTGAAAGTTGGACTGTAAAGAAGGCTGAGCACCGAATAATTGATGCTTTTGAACTGTGGTGTTGGAGAAGACTCTTGTGAGTCCCTTGGACTGCAAGGAGATCCGACCAGTCCATTCTGAAGGAGATCAGCCCTGGGATTTCTTTGAAAGGAATGATGCTAAAGCTGAAACTCCAATACTTTGGCCACCTCATGCAAAGAGTTGACTCATTGGAAAAGACTTTGATGCTGGAAGGGCTTGGGGGCAGGAGGAGAAGGGGACAACAGAGGATGAGATGGTTGGATGGCATCACTGACTCGATGGACGTGAATCTGAGTGAACTCCAGGAGTTGGTGATGGACAGGGAGGCCTGGCGTGCTGCGATTCTTTGGATCTCAAAGAGTCAGACAGGACTGAGCAACTGAACTGAACTGAACTGAGATTGTAGCCATCAGGCTGTTCTGTCCATGGGATTTCCCAGGGAAGAATTCTGGAATGGCTTGCCATTTCCTCCTCCAAAGGATCTTTCCAACCCAGTGATCAAACCTGTGACTCCTATTTCTCCTGTATTGGCAGGCAAATTCCTTACCACTGAGTCACCTGGGAAGCCTACAAAAATTTAAGTGCATGTAATAACTTTTCACTTTTTCCTACTCCTTTCCTAAGAAGGAAAACTTAAGTCTTATCTCGTGTTATAAGTATATGCAAAGGCATCAACTTGATTACATTAATGTTAAAAAAATAACACCTTATCATCTTGAATTAAATTCAGGGAGATTCAATTTCTAATTATATTCAGGAGACCTTCCAATTCAAATGGAAATTCTCTATTATGGAACCTATTATTCCCCTGAGAGTGATCTCATCATTGAGTAAAACAAAGGTCTGAGTTGATGTTCAGTATCTCAGAATTAGCTAAGGAAAATATTTTTAAAATCCAATTTTCTGGTCAGAGATTCTGGGAGACTACTTTCCCACCTATTGAATGTTCTGGGATATACAGAAAGTTATTCATTAGAATATGGGTATATTGGAAATAATTTGGGGGACTTGAGAGCATCCACCTGTAGTTTGGTAAAATTTACTTGCATGCAATATATATTACAATAAAAAATAAAATACACCAGAGGACAAGTATATGGATACAAAGGGGGAAAGGTGGGGGAGTTGGATGAATAGGGAGATCAGGATTGATGTATATACACCACAGTGTATAAAACAGATAATTAATGATATTCTACTGTATAGCACAGGAGACTCTACACAATGCTCTGTAGTCACCTAAACTGGAAGAAAATCGAAAAACAGAGGAAATCTATGTATAAGTATGGCTGCTTCATTTTGCTGTACAGCAAAAATTGACAAGCCTGTACAAAGCAATACACTTCACTAAAAAAAGAAAAAGAAAATACACAAAAATAAATAAAATACAAGATGATAAGGGTATATTAAATAATAACTATAAGTAGATTTTTAATGAATTATTAATAGTTTTAAAACAGCTTCTTTTAATTAATAATCATTTTTTATAACAGTATTAACATAGGAAATTGCCTCATGTAGTTTTGACAAACTTTAATAATGTTCTGTTCAAATTTTAGATATAAGCAGAACTGTATGCAGGTCAAAAAGCAACACTTAGAACCAGACATGGAACAATGGACAGGTTCTAAATTGAGAAAGGAGTACATCAAGGCTGTATATTGTCACCCTGCTTCTTTAACTTAGATGCAGAGTACATCATGTGAGATGCTCAGCTGGATGAATCGCAAGTTGGAATCAAGATTGCTGGGAGAAATATCAATTACCTCAGATATGCAGATGACACCACCTTTATGGCAGAAAGCAAAGAGGAACTGAAGAGCCTCTTGATGAAAGTAAAAGAGGAGAGTGTGTGGCAGAACCAATACAATACTGTAAAGTAAAAAAATATATATATATATAAAACAATAAAAATTGAATGAAAAAAAAACCCCAACATTCAAAAAACTGCATCGAGTCCCACTACTTCATGGCAATTAGATGGAGAAACAGTGGAAACAGTGGCAGGCTTTATTTTGGGGGCTCCAAATTCACTGAGGATGGTGACTGCAGCCATGGTCATAGCCTTCAACCTAGACAGCATATTAAAAAGAGACATTACTTTACCAACAGTGGTCCATATAGTCAAAGATATGGTTTTTCCGGGAGTCATGTATGGATGTGAAAACTGGACCATAATGAAGGCTGAAGAACAAGGAATTTATGCTTTTGAACTGTGGTGTTGGTGAAGACTCTCAAGAGTCACTTGGACTTCAAGGAGATCAAACCAGTCAATCTTAAAGGAAATCAGTGCTGAATATTCATTGGAAGGACTGATGCTGAAGCTGAAGCTCTAATAATTTAGCCACCTGATGCAAAGAACTGGCTCATTGAAAGAGACTCTGACGCTAGGAAAGACTGAAGGCAAGAGAAGAGAGACAACAGAGAATGAGATGGTTGACGGGCCTGAGTTTCAGCAAGCTCTGGGAGTTGGTCATGCACAGGGAAGCCTGGAGTGCTGCAGTCCAGGGGGTCACAAAGAGTCAGACACAACCATGTGACTGAAACTGAATAACTGTATAATTTGTACATAACAAAATATTTCAAATATGTCTTTTTAAAATCTGTTTAAAAATTTAAACAGATGAAATTAAATGATGTAATACCTTCACTTTTTCTCTATGAGCAACTATAGCATTTCAATGTCTTGACCTTGCAAATAAATTAAATAAATTTGAATCCACTTAATGTGTTAACTATCCATTTAATGTATTAATATCAGGAATTTAAAACTAATGAAAAGCCCCATTTTGCAGCCTGTCTATCTTGGCAGGGTTATAACTCTGGGAGTTTGTTTGGAGAATGTTAAAAGGGATAACAGCTACAAAAATACAAGACTGATGTCTGGAATCAAACCAGCTATGAGACCACTAGTGGCCATATTTCTTGGACTGTGTATTATTCTCCTTGGCTCCTGGAACAAGAACCCATCTGTTCTTTCCAGGAGTCATTTGTCTAAGACACTCTTGAAATAAGTGTCCCAGAGATGAAAAGTTCCTTGGCTATAGGCACCATATAGTGACAAAATACTGACTGCTAAACCTAGTTCACATGCTTTCTAATTTCTGGACTCATTGGACACAGTGTCAGGCCATGTTCTGATGGAGCCACAAACTAAAGACCATGTCTACTGCCTCTGAAAGCAACATCCCTGGGGGATATTGTCCAGCTTTCCTGGGGTAGCTTGGATTTGTGGTCTATATAGCATATTTTCATATCAGTAAAAGTGAAGAACAATTTCTTATTGAATAAGTGTTAAAATTATTGATGAGACATCACAGTGTTTTTCAAATCTGTAACTCTCTTCCAAAATGATTACATTAAGTTTAAATAAAAGCTTGGATCGTCCTGACCAGGAATCAAAGCTGGGCCTCCTGCATTTCAGGCAGATTCTTTACCAACTGAGTTACCAGGGAAGCCTGGATATCCTCACAAAATGCTATAAATTAGGTACTTTGGTTAGATCTGTTTTACAAAAGGGGGGATTTAAGTGCAGAAAACTCAAAGAACTTGCCCAAGAAAACAGCTAGTGAACAACCTCAGGCACTCTGGTCTCAAAGTCTGTGCTTGGAGTCTCAAATCTAATGCTTTCTTATGTTAACCAATAAGAAAGGCCATAAAATACATCTAAGGAAAGGAATCTGGATACTTTACAAAAACGAGTAAAAGAGAAAATACATACCCAAGCAGCCCAAGATTTATAAACAGTGTTCCCAACAGAAAATTCATAATTTGCTTCATATTCCTCAAAAATATCTATCACTGTTCTCCTATCTTGCCTGGGCATTAGTTTATGTTTCTCAAATCTTTAGTGTTTAACAAGGTTGTTTCTCTCCCAGTGTCAACTGTTAATCCAGTCAGGCGCTTTTTATCTACTTATGTCCATAAGCCTGGATCAAGATTTTGAGTACTTAAGCTATATATCAATGGCACCCCACTCCAGCACTCTTGCCTGGAAAATCCCATGGACGGAGGAGCCTGGTAGGCTGCAGTCCATGGGGTCGCGAAGAGTAAGATACGACTGAGCGACTTCACTTTCACTTTTCACTTTCATGCATCAGAGAAAGAAATGGCAACCCACTCCAGTGTTCTTGCCTGGAGAATCCCAGGGACGGCGGAGCCTGGTGGGCTGCCATCTATGGGGTTGCACAGAGTCAGACACGACTGAATTGACTCAACAGCAGCAAGCTATATATCATTTCCAAAGAGTTGAACTGAATTGAGTAAATTACTGGAGTCCTTTATCTCCTTATCTACATAAGAAAGATTTGTAGGTCTAAGGCTGATTACACCTAGACATATGCTCAAAATTTATCTTATGATCCATTTGTAATATCTTCTTCATTCTTCATTATTATTGGGAGTATAGTTAGTAATTTAACTCAAAAAATGTTAAAGTTGAAAAATGAAATATATGATAAATGAAACTTTCTTAAGAGCTCAAATGACCTGCTAAATGTGTAAACGCACAATATTTACTAAGTAGGGATTAATCCTACTTTGTTTATCAAAATTGCATATTTAGCATTCTAGTGTGATTTACTGTCTGCTCCCTAACAAGGAGACTGAAGATTTGACTTATGCTTTCTATTGAATAGTGTCATAGTTATAAATGAGAAGGACATCCCCTGCCTTCTGGATTCTTATTTCACTTGCAAAATCATACAGACGGATAAAATATATTGATTATATAAGAAACTTCCTTCAAAATGCAAATAGTTATATGAATAACATAATCATCTTTTAATTTTAAAAAAAAATTATACAAAAATCATTCCTATTAATAAAATGTTTAAATAACAGCTCAGAAGTGAAACGTTTGAATTTGAGTTTTGGAGATACAACATGAAGACAGTGCAATTATGAGAGATTCCAAATATTGTATCCAGTTACCTAAACAATTATATATTACCTGAATATCAGTTTCTGAATATACAGTGACAGTCGCTCAGTCATGTCTGACTTTTTGCGACCCCAAGGACTATACCGTCCATGGAATTCTCCAGGCCAGAATACTGGACTGGGTAGCATTTCCCTTCTCCAAGGGATCTTCTCAACACAAGGATCAAACCCTGGTCTCCCTCATTGCAGTGGATTCTTTACCAGCTGAGCCACAAGGGAAGTCCAAGAATACTGGAGTAGGTAGCCTATCCCTTCTCCAGTGGATCCTCCAGGCCCAGGAATTGAACTGGGGTTTCCTGCATTTCAGGTGGATTTTTTTTTTTTTTAACAAATGAGCTATCAGGGAAGCCCTATGAATACATTATAGGAAACCTTTAAAAACTCAAGATATTATTGAAAAATAGATATTCTCATCTTTGTTAATTAACATGAAATAATCATTATCAACAGAAACCAGATTTATCATTCTAATGGGAAGTCAACAATCTAGAAAATACGGAGTAAGCAGGCACATTATACAGATTACATAACTAATATTATTAATAAGAATGTTTAGTGCATAATTAACACAAAACTCTTACACAACATTTTCCTAAATTTGTGATTTTTCGAACTAGGTTTAATTTTAAAGTGAGCCAGGGTTCACGGGATGTTCAAACGGAAAATGTAAAGCTGGAATGCATTAAAACCACTGGACTGGGGGAGGTTTTTATTTCTGGTCATCTGGCAAGTCAATCCAAAACCTGCCACCTTGATCAATTTTTGTGTACATTACATAGTACTGTCAACTATAGGCACACTATTGGACAGCAGATCTCTAGAACCCGTATATCTAGCATTACCAAAATGTTATACCCACTGAACAACAGCTCCTCATTTACTCCCTGCCCTCAGTACCTGGAAATCACAATTCTAATCCCTGCTTCCAAGAATTTGAGTTACTTTATGTGTTTTGTGCTTAGTCGCTCAGTCGTGTCTGACTCTTTGTAACCTCATGGACTGTAGCCTGCCAGGCTCCTCTGTCCATGGGGATTCTCCAGACAGAATACTGGAGTGCGTTGCCATGCCCTCCTCCAGGGGATCTTCCCAGTCCAGGAGTCCAACCCAAGTCTCCTGCATTCTAAGCCACCAGGGAAGCCTGATTTACTTGATAGGCCTCAGATAAGTGGAGTAGCAGTATTTGTCCTTCTGTGACAAGTCGATTTTACTTAGCATAATTTCCTCCATTTTCACACATGTTTCTCATATGACAGCATTCCCTTTTTTTCTAAGGCTGAATAACACCCCACTGTTTGCCTCAAAGCAGGGAGGGCACAACACTGGGATGTTAATGGGATGTACAAATACTGATACAGATACTTTCTATTTTCCTTTTTAGTATTTTCTTTTACACACAGGTATTACAGAGATATCTTCAAATAAATAATTTAGAATTTTAGTGTATTTGCTAAGCAGAATTAAGAGCTCTCTTGTGGCCATAGTCATCTATTTACCATGACACCTGTCAGCACTGGTTTGTGTGTGTGCTTTCTCCAGCCAATTTTGGCTAAATAGATGCTAGCAAAGGGGTAACAAATGAGTTGTTTATTTAATTAGAGTCAAAGTTTTTCCAAGTGAGTGTATAAGAGCAGGTATAGGCATTAGAGTTGACAATATTAAAGGGAAAGCTTCTATGGTTTCCATAATATTTGATTTTTGAAAGAATAGAAGTCAGTACATAAAGGGTCGATGTGTAAAAAGGAGTTAAAAGCTAGAGAAGGGATAGACTGCACCTGCTCATGAATCAAATGTGAAGCCTTCCCTGTAAAACCTATATGAAATGAAAATTTATATTTTCAGGAATTTTTATTCTGCCCTCTGCTTTATATTTTACTATAATACTTATTGTATTTTAATATAGTAAATAATATTTATTTTCATAAACTCTATTTCCATTCCCACACTCCCGAGAAACATAGGCGTGCTTTTTTATCCCCCCAATGTTTTATCCAAGAGTTCCAAGAATACAATATTGTTCTTTAATCATTATACCTGTCATAAGACTAGCTCAGAGAAGCGATGGTTATATTGTATTCTAAAAACTAAGGATAACCTACAGAGATGCTGTGATTAGAATTGCTGAGTTTATTAAACTGAGAATAGAATGTAAATTTATTCTCCTCCATAACCTCTGCTCATCAGGCATTTCTTTGCAATTGAGGCAAAGATTCAGGCTAAAGGACAAAAGAGGCAGTTGCAATTGGCCTTAAAGACCCTGGAGATACAGAAGTTTCTTTGGAAGTCAAGGAATGACCCTTTTGTCACTGGAGATACTTCCTAATTATATTTACAAATAATGCATGCCCCCTCTTTTTTCTCATCAAACCCTGTTTCTTTAGAAGTTCTTTTCAGAAAAGAATAAGGGTAATAAGGAGGGTAAAATAATAGATATAATTATCTCTCTGAGCATTTATCCTTAGTTTTATTATCTTGCCTTTGTTTTCATTTAGTTGGGATTAAATTATTACCTCATAAAACAGGACAATGATATTATCATGGCTCTTGTTTTACAGTTGGAAGACTAATATTCTATGTTATCATACCCTGAATTTCAATATTTATAAAATCAGAAATAAATATTTTTACACTGGAGGATGCAGTGGAAGAAGAAATATCAAGCAGTATAGACAAAACTTTCCTATCACCTTGACTTCATTATATCCTAGCATAAAAATAAAACAGCTCAAACTAAGATTATTGTGATTAGCTTTGGATGTTTGCAAAGGTACAAATATGATTTAATAAGTAAATTCATATTATATTATCAAATAGAGGAACTGCTTGCAATTCCAGATTCCATTTATCTTAAAGCTAACATAGAGAATATCACTAGTCATAAAACTAGTTTTTGACATTGTCCTATATGTAGCCATTAGAAGCTTAATCACAGATACTTGAATATTATGTGATTATTCCAAAACTAATCTGGATTAACATTCTTTGAATTCATGAAATGTATGGAGTTTCTTGAAGCAATTATTTTTAATTTCTAGTTTTTCAAGATGACTATTTCAATATTTTGATTTATAAGAACTAGATATTTGGTGTGTATTCTATTTCTGGCATAGGACTCCCAAATCTCTTGGGAATTTCTAGAGTGAGAGAGCAGCATAGTTGTCTTTTGTTGCATTAATGAGGGTACTTTGGGATCCTAAACTCAAGTTGGGGGCTGGTTACCAGGAAAACCAATTATGTCATCAAAGAGCAGGAACTTTCTGTACCACCTTCCCATTCCCCTTCAGGAGAGAGGAAAGGGCCTGGGGTTTGAATAGATTTCCAATCGCCAATGATATAATCAGTCATGCCTATGTAATGAAGCCTCCATAATCCTCAAAACAATTGGGTTAGGAGAGTTTCTGACTAGGTGAATACATGGAGATTTGGAGAGGGTGGTGTGCTTGAAGAGGGCATGGAAGCTCTGAATCCTTTCCCCATACCTTGCCCTATTCATTTCTTTCTTCTGGCTATTCCTGAGTTATACCCTTTAATAATTAACTGGTACTTAGTCAGTAAAATGTGATATCCCAGGCTTCCCTGGTGGCTGAGACAGTAAATAATCTGCCTTCAATGAGGGAGACTTGGATTTGATCCCTGGGTCAGGAAGATCCCCTGGAGAAGGGAATGGCAACCCACTCCAGCATTCTTGCTTGGGAAATCTCATGGACAGAGGAGTCTGGCAAGCTGGAGTCCATAGAATCACAAAGAATCAGACACCACTGAGCAATTAACATTCACATACAAGCTTACTGTGTCTGAAGTGAGGGTGAGGTGTCTGGTATTACAGGCCCTCAAACCCTGGAATCTGTACCTCAGGGTAGACAGAGTCAGAATTGCATTGAATTGTAGGACACCCAGGTGGTGTCCTGAGAATTGTTGGGATGTATGTGCGGATTTGATCTGAAATAAACGGATGGTTAGATATTTCTCCATGAAAGATGGGATTATTTGGATCAGCAGAGAATTGTAATTCTGGGTCTGCAACTACAGTGAGCAAGTCCTTCCCAGGCAAGGGAGGAACAGTTTTACAGAGTGAGAAAAGGAAGTCAGAAGAGCTATAGTAAGCCATGACATGGAAGCAACCTAGATGGCCATCAGCAGACAAATAGATAAGAAAGCTGTGGTACATATACACAATGGAGTATTGCTCAGCCATTAAAAAGAATACATTTGAATTAGTTCTAATGAGGTGGATGAAACTGGAGCCTATTATACACAGTGAAGTAAGCCAGAAAGAAAAACACCAATACAGTATACTAACACATATATATGGAATTTAGAAAGATGGCAATGATAACCCTATATATGAGGCAGCAAAAGAGACACAGATGTATAGAACAGTCTTTTGGTCTCTGTGGGAGAGGGAGAAGGTGGGATGATTTGGGAGAATGGCATTGAAACATATATAATATCATATGTGAAATGAATGGCCAGTCCAGGTTCGATGCATGATACAGGATGCTCGGGGCTGGTACACTGGGATGACCCAGAGGGATGGTATGGGGAGGGAGGTGGGAGCAGGGTTCAGTATAGGGAGCACTTGTACACCCGTGGTGGGTTCATGTTGATGTATGGCAAAACCAATATATTGTAAAGTAATTAGCCTCCAGTTAAAATAAATAAATTTATATTTTTTAAAAAAAAGGAAAAGAGAGAGAAGAGAAAAAGAGAGAGAAGAGGGGAAAAAAAAAGAAAAAAAAGTGCTATAGTAAAAAAAAACAACCTGTGGCTTTTCATTGGTGGCATCCTTGCCAGGGAAGAAGAGGTTTTCTTCAACCCCTCCTCCTTGCACACACATACTGGAAATTGGTGCTCAGAGAATAATTAATAATTGGGTTGGCCAAAAAGTTCCTTCGGGTGAAAGTCCATTTTCCTTAATATAGCAAACTTGTCAGTCAACTCTCCCTATATTCCATTATTTTTTAAAAAAAGCAAAATCAACTGAGTAAATTTGAAAATTAAGGTGGCTTTATTTAATGATTCATGATTTCCCAGGTGACACTAGTGGTAAAGAATCCACCTGCAACTTAGGGATTGAACCTGGGTTCAATCCCTCGGTTGGGAAGATCCTTGGAGCAGGGAACAGCTACCCAGTCCAGTACTCTTGTCTGGAGAATTCCATAGACGGAGGAGCCTGGTTGGCTACAGTCCACAGGGTTGGACACAAGTATGTGACTAACATACACACACAGTAATTCATGAATCAGGCACATCCTAACTAGCTAGTAGAGGAACTCCAATGAACTTTAAATTTAAATATAAGACTTTTAGAGGCAGGAGGGGGAAGGGGTTAAGGAGAAAGTAGAGAACTTCATCATCTTTTCAGTGTAGAAATGGCCTTTCTGGCAGATTACCTCACTGGTATTGATCAGAAAATTCCAGACAAACATTCCTAGGAGGGATTATAACTTCAGTTTGGTTAGGATTGAAGTCTTGGTTTGCTGATCCAGAGCTTAGCACAAGTGACTCCATTTTGAGACTATCATTTACTTTTTAACAAATAAATGAGAATGTAATTTTCCTAGAACTTTTAGGTCACATTGCAGATGTACTGGCAAAGGTATTTAGTGAAATATGCATAGCCACGCTTGAAATATCTTACACATAAGCAAATGTTACCTTCAAATCTTTCTTATAAGTGTTTTATGGACATATGCAAATAGTGTAGAAAACTATTCTAACATGTGAATTATTTATAAGAATAGTAATCATTTGGGTATTTAAAGACTATTTATTAGCAGCGCCTATGGATTTATTGTGATTTACAGTGGAAGACTGCAGACAGCACTGAAAGATGTTTGTGTTTTTTTCCCTTCACATCTAAATTTAAGAACTTCACTAATGTTTACATAATTTCATACTGTTTCTTCATGTATTTGTTAAAGAAACCCATGCTGTTAGTAGCAACTAACTTCAATGATTTTTTTGACAGTATATAATATTTGCCTGTTTTAGTCATCTTTAGGTTGCCATAACAAAATACCACAGACTGAGTTGCTTGAACAACAGAAATATATTATCTCACAGTTATTAGAGATCAGGGTAACAGCATGGTTGGTTTATCATAAGAGTTTTCTTCTTCTTAGCTTATAAATGACTGCCCCTTGCTTGTCTGCTCACATGGCTTTTCCTTGGTGCATGCAGGTACAGTGAGAGAATGAACTCTTTGATATCTCTTATAGGGACACAGGTGGCTCCCTGGTGGCCTAAATGGTAAAGAATCTGCCTGCAATGCAGGAGAAACGTGTTTAGTCCCTGGGTCACGAAGATCCCCTGGAGAAGGGAATGGCAACCTACTTCAGTATTATTGGCTGGAGAATCCCATGCACAGAGGAACCTGGTGGGCTACAGTTCATGTCACAAAGAGTCGGACACAACTGAGTGACTAACACACATAGAAACACAAATTCTGTTGGGATGAGGACCCCACTCTTATATCCTTACTAAATCTTAATTACTTCTTTAGAGATCCTTCTTTAAAATATCACCACACTATAGTGTATGATTTCAATATGTGAATTTGGGGCTGGGGCAGAATACAAAAATCAGTCTAAACCAATACCAGAGCAAACAATTTTGATTATATTAGGAGGTACCAGAGCAAATAATTTTGATTATATTAGGAGGAAGACAGAATTCATCTAGAAAAAATGAAGGTCATGTGTGAAACGTGCACAGACTGGATATTATACAGACTGTTTCTTTGGCAATTTTTGGAAAAATTTACTTATGAATATGATTTGAACTGAAAATATATATCATATCTAGCATAGCTGACTGAATTTTCTATCTGGATAATTGCCACAGACACCAAGAATTTATTTACTATGCTTAAATAGCCTTAGAATATAATTCTCTTCCAGCACTAAAATAATCATAATCATATTTATTTTATATAATTATAATTAATTTCAAAAATTCAAAAATTTTTGTTTACATATAAGTTTGATAAGCACAAATTCCTGATTTGTAAGTTTATAATATAGTTCTACAATAATTTATATTTACTTACTAATACCACTTCCCTTTTATTTTGGGCAGTGTTGTGTATGCATGCTGCTGCATGCTAAGTCACTTCAATCTTGTCCCACTCTGTGTGACACTATGGACTGTAGCTTGTTAGACTCCTCTCGTCAGGGGATTCTCCAGGCAAGAATACTAGAGTGGGTTGCTATGTCCTCTTCCAGGGGATCTTCCCATACTAGGGACCGAACCTGTGTCTCCTATGCCTCCTACATTGCAGGTGGATTCTGTACCCAATGAGGGAAGCCTTGTCTGCATGCCCCAGATTTAATCCCACAGGTTGGAAAATAGTCAATCTATTCTGCCCTTCTTCTAGCTTCAGGGGTGGAGAGGAGTTTTTTTAATATGGTATAGCAAAACTCAAATAAAATAAAACAAATTTTCTCTTCAGTATGTAAAGGACATAATTGATAGTGCAAAAAACTGATACTAGGTAGAGGATATTCTGTGTAAATATTTTTAAAAACACAGAAGAACAAAAAAGTACATTAAAAATTGAGATGGATGTAAAAAGATATTGTCAGAAGATTAAATATAACTCAGAAATGGAAGGTTTTTGAAACTGAGACAGGAAAAAAGTAATAGAAGCAATAATAAAATAGTGAAATTAATCATTTCTCAATTATACAAAGATTTAACTCATTTAGTTACATTATAAATAATCTTTCTTATTTAATAAAATATAAGATATGAAATAAAGAACAAAATTATTTTCCTCCAAGGAACAAAAATTTATTGACTTTACTCTTTTCTGAAAATCTCAACATTCCAATCAAAAATTAAATGAAGCATAGTTTCAACAGAAACCATAAAAATTTAATAATACCAGTCAAATTGCTACCTATAGCTAAGACAAAATAGTATTTTCACATATATAAAGTCAAATATGTATTTTGCTGAAAACCATCCTGAAAATGAATTACAGCACTAATGGACAAAATGTTAAAGAAAAAAGGAGGATGAGAAAGAATTCTTCAAATAGATAAGTGAAAAATGCTAACTATAAATGATGTCTACAAATGTAGCCATAACACTGAATAAAAACAAAGATATTTTAAAAGTGAATATTATACCTTAAAGTAATTAATTTGATGATATAAGTCCGTTATAAAAACACTTAAATTACAGTAATTAAATATAAGGTAAAATTTTTCTATTATCAGAGGTCTAGGATAAAGAGTTTATCTTTCCCTCTGGCACCACTCTGTCTTTTTTTCTTTTAATTGAAATATAGTTGATTTGCATTATTTTTTTAGTTTCAGGTATACAACATAGTGAATCAGTATTTTTGTAGATTATACCCCATTATAAGTTATCACATGATAATGGATAAAATTTCCTGTGCTTTACAATATATTCTTGTTGCTTATCTATTTTATGCATTGTATTGCTAGTTTGTTCTGATGGGTGGGGCCTTGCTCAGTAAATATTTAATCTAATATTTGTTGAAGGCTGGAGCTGGTGTCCCCTCCCTGTTGTTTGACTTGAGCCCAACCCATCAGAACAAGACCTAGTCTCCCCCACAGTCAGTTTCTACCATCAGGAAGCATCCATAGGACTTGAATCATTATCCTTCAGAGGGCAGGCAGAATGAAAACCACAATCACAGAATACTAACAAAACTGCCTTATCTAACTCAGTGAACTATGAGCATGTAGGGTAACCCAAGATGGATGGGACATGGTGGAGAGTAATGACAAAACCTGGTCCACTGGAGAAGGGAATGACAAACCACTTTAGTAGTCTTGCCTTGAGAAACCATGAAGAGTATGAAAAGGCAAAAAGATATGATAGTGAAAGATGAACTCCGCAGGTCTATAGGCGTCCAAAATGCCACTGGAGAAGAGTGGAGAAATAACTCCAGAAGAATAAAGAGACAGAGCCGAAGCAAAAACAAGGTCCAGTTATGGATGCGACTGGTGATGGAAGTAAAGTCAGATGCTGTAAGAACAATATTGGATAGGAACCTGGAATGTTAGCTCCACGAATCAAGGTAAATTGGAAGTGGTCAAACAGGAGATGGAAAGAGTGAACATCGACATTTTAGGAATCAGTGAACTAAAATGGACTGGAATGGGTAACTTTTACTCAGCTGACCATTGTATATACTACTGTGGGCAAGAATCCCTTAAAAGAAATGGAGTAACCATCATAGCTAACAAAAGAGTCACAAATGCAGTACTTGGATGCAATCTCAAAAATGACAGAGTGATCTCTATTCTTTCCGAGGCAACCATTCAATATCACAGTAATGCAACTCTATCCCCCAACCACTAATTCTGAAGAAGCTGAAACTGAACAATTCTATGAAGACCTACAAGACCTTCTAGAATTAACACCCCAAAAATATATCCTTTGCACTATAGGGGACTGGAAAACAAAAGTAGGAAGTCAAGAGACACCTGGAGTAACAGGCAAGTTTGCCCTTGGAGTAGGGCAGAGGCTGAAAGAGAACTTACTGGTCATAGCAAATACCGTCTTCCAATGACACAAGAGACTACACTACATGTGAATGTCACCAGGTGGTCAGTACTAAAATTAAACTTATTATATTCTTTGCAGTCAAAGATGAAGAATCTCTATACAATCAGCAAAAACAAGACTGGGAGATGACTGTGGCTCAGACCATGAACTCCATATTTTAAAAATCAGACTTAAGTTGAAGAAAGTAGAGAAAACTACTAGACCATTCAGCTATGACTTTAATCAAACTCCTTACACAATTAAACACTGGAAGAGACAAATAGATTCAAGGGATCAGACCTGATAGACAGATTGCCTGAGGAACTATGGTGGAGGTTCATGACATTGTACAGGAGGCAGTGATCAAGCCGAACCCCAAGAAAAAGAAATGCAAAAAAGGCAAAATGATTGTCTGACAAGGCCTTACAAATAGCTGAGAAAAGAAGAGACGCAAAAAGCAAAGGAGAAAAGGAAAGATATACCCATTTGAATGCAGTTTCAAAGAAGAGCAAGGAGAGATAAGAAAGCCTTCCTCAGTGATCAATGCAAAGAAATAGAGGAAAAATAGAATGGGAAAGAATAGAAATCTCTTCAAGAGAATTAGAGATATCAAGAGAACATTTCATGCAAAGATGGGAATAATAAAGGACAGAAATGGTATGAACCTAATAGCAGCTGAAGATATTAAGAAGAGGTGGCAGGAATACATAGAACTATACAAAAAAGGATCTTCATGACCCAGACAACCATGATGCTGTGATCATTCACCTAGAGCCAGACATCCTGGAATGTGAAGTCAAGTGGTCCTTTGGAAGCATCACTACAAACAAAGCTAGTGGAGGTGATGGATTTCCAGTTGAGCTGTTTCAAATCCTGAAAGATGATGCTGTGAAAGTGCTGCACTCAATATGCCAGCTAATTTGGAAAACTCAGCAATAGCCACAGGACTGGAAAAAGTCAGTTTTCACACCAATCCCAAATTTCTTTCAGTAATGCCAATTCAAACCACCACACAGTTTCGCTCACACACTAGCAAAGTATGACTCAAAATTATCCAAGCCAAGCTTCAACAGTATGTGAACATTGAACTTCTAGATGTTCAAGCTGGATTTAGAAAAGATCAAATTTCCCATATCCATTGGATCATCAAAAAGGGAGGCAAGTTCCTGAAAAAAAAAAAAAAAAAAAAACAAACCTTCTATTTCTGCTTTATTGACTACATGAAAGCTTTTGACTGTGTGGATCACAACAAATGGTGGAAAATTCTGAAATAGATGGGAATACCAAACCACCTAACCTGACTCCTGAGAAATCTGTATGCAGGTAAGGAAGCAACAGTTAGAACCGTAATAGAACAACAGACTGGTTCCAAATTGGATAAGGAGTATATCAAGGTTGTATATTGTCACCCTGCTTATTTAACTCATATGCAGAGTACCATGTGAAATGCCAGGCTGGATGAAGCACAAGGTGGAGTCAAGATTGCCAAGAGAAATATCAATAACCTCATATGTGCAAATGACATTCCCCTTATGGCAGAAAGCAAAGAACTAAAGAGCCTCTTGATTAAAGCAAAAGAGAGTGAAAGAGCTCACTTAAAACTCAACATTCAAAACACTAGGATCATAACATCTGGTCCCATCATTTCATGGCAAATAGATGGGGTAACAATGGAAACAGTGAGAGACTTTATTTTGGGGGGGGGGCTCTAAAAGGCTATGGTTTTTCCTGTGCTCCTATATGGATGTGAGAGTTGGACTGTGGAGAAGGCTGAGTGCCGAAGAATTGATGCTTTTGAACTGTGGCATTGGAGAAAACTCTTGAGAGTCCCTTGGACTGCAAGGAGATCCAACCAATCCATTCTGGTACTTTGGCCACCTCATGCGAAAAGTTGACTCATTGGAAAAGACTCTGATGCTGGGAGGGACTGGGGGCAGGAGAAGGGGACGACAGAGGATGAGATGACTGGATGGCATCACTGACTCGATGGACTTGAGTCTGAGTGAACTCCAGGAGTTGGTGATGGACAGGGAGTCCTGACGTGCTGTGATTCATGGGGTCACAAGGAGTCGGACACGACTGAGAGACTGAACTGAACTGAAAAGCACTAAAGATGGTGACTGCAGTCATGAAATTAAAAGGTGCTTGCTCCTTGGAAAAAAAAGCTATGACCAACCTACACAGCATATTAAAAAACAGAGACATTACTTTGCCAACAAACGTCCATCTAGTCAAAGCTACAGTCTCTCCAGTAGTCATCTACAGCATTACTTTGCCAGCAAAGGTCTGTCGAGTCAAAGCTATGGTTTGTCCAGTAGTCATGTATGGATGGGAGAGTTGGACTATAAAGAAAGCTTAGAATCTCTTGGACTGCAAGCAGATCAAAATAATAAATCCTAAAAGAAATCAGTCCTGAATATTCATTGGAAGGACTGATGCAGGAGCTGGAATGGCAATACTTTGGCCACTTGATGCGAAGAGCTGACTCATTTGAAAAGACCCTGATACTGGGAAAGATTGAGGACAGGAGGAGAAGGGGACGACAGAGGATGAGATGGTTGGAAGGCATCACCAATTCAATGGACATGAGTTTGTGTAGGCTCCTAGAGTGATGATGGACGAAGAGGCCTGGGGTGCTGCAGTCTATGGGGTCACAAAGAGCAGGACACAACTGAGCAACTGAACTGAACTGAACTGAACTGAGCTGAACAAGTAGAATGCCTAATTCAAGATCATATTAACATAGCAGTAAATTGACATTTTGGAAAGAAGTTATTAATACACACAATCCAATATTTTTATCTGCTCCTTGGCACAACAGTTTCATACATTATATATTTGGGTTATTTATATTTGCCACATAGACATTTCTCACAAGAACGTTCTAATGTACTATTCAGTTTATCAGTCAAATCATAAACAGTAGATGTTGATCTAACACAGTTCCCGGAACACAGTAAAGATTTGTAATTCTGTTAGTTTTGATATACGGCAAAGACTGCTAATTTTTCCACAAGACTCTTCTTCCTTATTATAATAGAACTACAGAGTTCTTGCAAGCATATTTCTTAGCTTGGTTTGTAAATAGGTATGGTTTTATGACTGACAATGTCCAATGGGTTTGTGAGGCGATGATATGCACAAATTATATGTCACCTCCTTAAAAAGAGGACTGGCCTTCAATTTATTTATCCTACATGGTACAAGATAGAAATAGTGAGATATTTGGCAGTGCAGACTAGGTTATCACCTAAGCGGGAGTTTTACAAGACAGATATACCAAGATCTTTAATGTCCTTGTGGAACAGAGTTTTCTACCCTCTCTGGACCATCAAATGTCCCCTGCATTACTACATAAGGAAAAAAAAATATTATTTTTTGTAGGAACTCTGTTACAGAGACATCACTTATACTCCATGAATACACAAATTTGATACTTGAAAACATGGTGCTCTCATAACCAAAAAAGCAAAAACTACAGTATATGGCATTGGCTTATCAGTTGACATGCTGGAAATATATAAGGCAAGGTAGATAGTTTATCATTTTATTGGCAATACAGGTGGTAAAACTGTCCCCCATATATGGACATGGAGCATATGTAGAACACAGAGCAGGTGCTTATTGAACTTACAGTGATTTAAAAACCTAAAATTATCTGTGCTTCTTAACGCTTCTGGCAGATATAAGAGTGGGATTGATTCAGGGAACAATCAGTTAATTTGCAATCAGAGATGGAAGGGAACTGAGCTCTGCTCCAGGAAAATTTCTATGCATATGGCCTACAATTTAAATTGATTGGAATTTCGATAATGTTGGGCCTCAGAGGTGGAAAGCCAAAGGCTTCTGAAGCCCAAGCAGCAGGAGATAGGATTGTCATTTGGTGTCTTTTTCTAGAGCCAGTTAAGTGGCAGAAGCAGGGAGCCAGTTTAGCTGCAAATAAGAGATTAATAGTAGTTCTCTTCCCAACTCACGCCAAGCCTGCTGTTTCAGCTGGCCTCTCAAGATTTGTGACCAGATGTGTTCTGCGACTGTTGAAATCATGGGAAGTAGATAAACCAAAGCCTTTAAGGGGATCCCTATACCCAGGGAAATATAAGGCTGAGAAGTCGCTTCGGTCCATAGATTGCAGTGCCCACTTTAGATGGGGCCAGAAGATAACTGACTAGAAAGATTCTTCATCAGGGAAAAGTCAGGCTCCACTGAGGATAATGAAAAACAAGAATATCTAGAGGCTAGAACTAGGGTTGCCAGATGGATAATCATGGAAATTTCTCACAATTACCACCATCAGACGTTAATAACTGCCAGAAAAATACTGACTGCAGTATGTATTCCACACTGTACCCTCTTCCTTTGCAGTTATCTTGCTCATTCTTCACCAATTTATATTGGATGAAACAGAAAATGTCTCTTTTATGTACAGGTCACCAGAAAATGAAAAGCCATCTCTTACTGGCTCCAAAGTACAGTGATTTTCCCAAAAACCTGCATGATGGACTCCATTTGGTAACTACTAAGAAGTTCTCTGAAGACTGATGGACAATCACATGTATAGAAACTTGAGTATACTGAAGCAGGTACTTTTAATGGATTCCTATTTTCTTGACTGATGCCTTGCTTTTAGTAATAGGATTCATAAATTTCAAATGAGTGCATGGCTCCGCAGCATTTGTCCAACTTAAATCCGCTTTGCAGCTAACAACAGTATTTATACGGCAGTGTTCTTGTCGCTGGGATGCAGAAATGAGACAGGCAGGTTTTGTTCAGTATATCAATAGAAGGAAGCTGGTTGCCCTCTATTTACTATTTCCTTCCTCTTGCAAGCTGCAGGAGTGACGTATTATGGGTGCTTCAGTTTTGACCATGTAAATCAAAAAGGTAAAATAGAACTATAAGAATAAATGAAACTGAAATTCCAAGGTGACCTCTTACAACTGAACCAGCTATTCATTCTGGTCTATCCATTTATGTACTAGGTTCCTTCCTTGAGAATTTTATTATTACACTTCTGTTTCTTCTACCAATGGTTGTTGGCCTGGAAAATTCTGGGTCTAATCTGATTTTTTATCAGCCTTTATCATGGGATACCATTTTAACTACAGACATGAGAAATTATTCTTTATATTTGAAGGGCAAGAAATAGACAGAATGGCTGTGATACTACCTCTAGAGAACAATCTGTTATTTTGCTTTTTACAGCTTCTAGAAGATCTCTGAATCTAAAGTGTTTCATATCCTCTTCCCCCATCTTAAAATTTAGCAATTTGCCACCTCTATAACCTTTCTTCTTTCTGTCATCAATTTCTTCTGTAACCACAGACTGGGAAAAACTCTCTGGATTTCTGCATTTAAGGATTCATAATTAGATTGGGCCTAATTGGATAACTGAGGAAATCTCTCTAATTCAAGGTCCACATCCTTAATGATATCTGCAAAATTCCTTTTGCCATGTAATATACATATTCACAGCTTCTGAGGATTAAGAGGGCTACTATTCTATCTGACACAAAGGGTTTATTATTTTCTTTTATTTGTTTCAAACATTTAAGGAGGAAATAAAAATGTTTCTACACAAATTGTTTCTGAAAATAATAAATAAATGAACACTTCATAACTAACTTTATGGGCTAGAATCATCTTGAAACCAAAGCCAGACCAAAAAAATTGCAGAAGTAGATTAAGACAATCCAATACCCCTCAAACACAGATGCAAAAATCCTTGAAATGATATTTACATTATTCTGAATAACCCCATGAACAGTATGAAAAGGCAAAAAGATATGACACTGAAAGATGAACTACCCAGGTTAGTAGATGCCCAATATGCTACTGGAGAAGAGTGAAGAAATAACTATCTGTGTGCTTTTTTGTCACAGCATTATAGTTGGGATTCTTTATCTTTCTATTAAAAAATTAAAGCACAAAAACTATCTTTACTGCTTTTTTCTGGCCATAGTCAGATTTTGCATCATTAAATTTAATAAAATAGTCTGTCTGAGACAGATACTTTTTGGAGACTAGAGAGAGCAGAAGAAAGAAAGTGAAGTTGCTCAGTTGTATCTGACTCTTTGTGACCCTGTGGACTGTAGCCTACCAGGCTCCTCCATCCATGGGATTTTCCAGGCAAGAGTACTGGAGTAGGTTGCCATTTCTTTCTCCAGGGGATCTTCTCGACCTAGGGATCAAGCCCGGATCTCCCGCATTGTAGAGAGACGCTTTACTGTCTGGGCCACCAGGGAACTCTGCGTTTTTTGTTTTTGTTTTTGTTTTGTTTTTCCTCCTCTAAATTAAAGTTGTTCCCTGCAGCTTTCTTAATTTCATTATCAATATCCCCTTAGGAGATTTTACTAATAGTTGATAATACCTCCAGCAGCCATAACACATAGCCATAATCCATACCATATTGAAAGGCCTATTACACAGTTGTTTAAGTTATTTTCTAGCCAGCAAGTAGGTGTAACTAGAAATCATGACTTAAAATTTAAACTTTAAATTTAAAACTGCCTGGAACTACTTTAATTTTCTACTGTATATTCTTCCAACTTGATGGACATGAGTTTGAGCAAGCTCCGGGAGTTGGTGATGGACAGGGAAACCTGGCATGCTACAGTCCATGGGGTCGCAGAGAGTCGGACACATGGACACGACTGAGCGACTGTCATTCCCAGGTGGCTCAGTGGTAAAGAATCCACCTGCCAATGCAGGAGACATGGGTTTGACCCCTGGGTTGGGAAGATTGCCTGGAGAAGGAACTAGCAACCCACTTCAGTATTCTTGCTGGAAAATCCCATGGAGAGAAGAGCATGGCAGGCTGCAGTCCATGAGATCGCAAAAGAATGGGACACAACTTAGCAACTAAGCAACAACAGCAATGATGACATCAAATATTTACAAGAATGCGAAACAGCTGAAACTCAGACATTCTGCTGAAAATGTAAATTGCAACTACTTTATTTTTTTTTATTTTTTTATTTTATTTTATTTTTTTTTTAGTTTTTTATTTTTTAAATTTTAAAATCTTTAATTCTTACATGCATTCCCAAACATGAACCCCCCCTCCCTTTGGTCTATATGAAAGGAAAAGCCCCAGAAATACATTTCCATTTGACTCTTTCACATAATTTCCATTTTTCTGCTGTTTTTTCCAACTGTACAAACATATCTACTTTTCTATTACATATATTAACATTGTTTTATGATTTTTGTTATATATTTAATGTCAGACATTGTGTGTAACAGAATAGTAGAGGTTAAGGTAAATACTGTCTTTACCTAAAAGCAAGCATGCCCATTCTTTTGGCATCCTAATCATGGGAGAATTGAGACAATTTGTCTATAGTTGTACTGGGTGTGGCCTTTTTTTTTTTTTAAATCTACCATCATGTACTAAAGTCTTGAAATTACTCTGATGGTTGATTTTATAGTCACGTTTTGAGTGTGAGGTATGGAATGTCAGAGAATCTCTCCTTACCATCAGATTTCAGATAACAGGTCCTGCACATCTCTCCAACAGAGGATATCTCATCCCACAGTCCTCCTCCCACAAGTCAGACTGTCTGAATCTCAGACTGGGACACTTAGCGTTCCTGTACTTTTCCAACAGGAAACACCTTCTCCCTCCTCAGTGTGGCGGTCAGAGCTCAGGTAGCTTCCTGCCCTGTCCCTAGTACTGAAGTCTCTACCTCATATCATAGAAAGTTTCTGGTCTAATGGCAGATCACTTTTTCCTTCTGTGAGTGAAGGTGCAGGGTAGTTGGTTCTCCTGTCCCTCCCCCAAGGAAGCCAAGTCTGTGCCTAGAATCATTGCAGAGTCTATCCTCATATCTATGTTTGCTTTAGTACAAATATACATTAACTATATCCCCAAACTCATTAACTATCATTTTGCTGATATTTCTTCAGCCAACCTTTGTTTGGTTGAAACCCATATTCAAGATTAGTGGTTGTCAGACTTTAAACTGCACAGAATCACCTGGAGTTTACGTAACAGACATTGTTAAGCATTTCCTCTAAAATACCTGACTCAGTAGATCTGGGGAAGAGTGTAAAATTTTCCATTTCTATCAGGTTCCTAGGTGTTATGGATGGTGCTGATCTGAAGACAATACACTAAGGATAGCTGCTGTAGATCACAATTAACAAAGTATACATCCAAATACCATAGGCCTAGGTTTTAGTGGAAGTGGAAGTGCAAGTCGCTCAATCGTGTCTGACTCTTTGCAATCCCATGGACTGTCCTTGGAATTCTCAAAGCCAGAATACTGGAGTGGGTAACCTTTCCCTTCTCCAAGGGATCTTCCCAACCCAGGGATGGAACCCAAGTCTCCTACTTTGCAGGCAGATTCTTTACACCACAAATAAAGCTTTACTGGAACAGTCATGACTATGCATTGATCGATTTTCTATGGACCATTTTGTGTTTTAACAGCACAACTGAAATTGAGTAGTGAAGACAGAGGTCATGTCATCCGCAAAGCCTAAAATAGGTACTATCTGCCTTTTCCCCAGAACAAACAAACAAAAACTCCAAACCAAAACACAAACACAAAAACCAACCAAACAAAAATGTTTGCTTTACGTTAAAAATATAACATTCTTTCTTAATATTTCATTCAAAATATGTTAATAAAATAATAAATTTGCTTACAGATGAAATGATACTCAAAGGTTCTATTTTCTCTTCCTATGGTCTGTTTGATCTACCTTCTTATTTTCTCATTTATACTGTCAGAACTGATCACTCTGTATGAATATTAATATCAATTTAGATTTTCACATCTGTATTTTATACTCAGTATCCGATTCTTATATATCTAAGACTTTCCTTATGAAAAGGCAGAAGATGCATTATCGACTGAGTACTCAATATATTTAAACAATAGATTCCTTAACTTTCTTTTAGAATAAAATTGTCATGTAAATAATATGTATGCATGTGTGTGTAATTCACTTCATTGATTATCTTCAATCATCAACTTATCTTTATAATTGCTAGTACAACTTTAGAAAAGATGCAGTGAATATTAAAACAGATGCCTATGCCTCCAGATCCTCAATAATTCAACAGCCCATCATAAGAGGTTTAAAAATGTTGAATGCATGGGTGAAGCAAGCTGGAATGGAAGGTCAATAACGTACAAAGACTGCTGCTCATTCTTAAGCATACGCTACAGGCAGATTTCTATGAACATTTTCCTCTAGGCTCATGTTCAAGACTATATTATTGATTTTAAAATTTACATTACTGAAAACTTTGTATCAAAATATTTTCATGAAAATGTTTACAAATGAGTTTTTTTTGAAATGGCAAATAAACTTTATAATGTTTCAGAATGAATCATTATGTTATTTTGAAAGTGGGAGACTAATGGAAAGTCTCAGACAAACATTTCATCATCAATATACCTATTCAGTAACAAAAATTGAAAATATATTACTATCAAATAATATATAATATTCTCTAATTAATAATAAATTCATTTATGGATGTGAGAGTTGGACTATAAAGAAAGCTAAGCGCCAAAGAATTGATGCTTTTGAACTGTGGTATTGGAGAAGACTCTTGAGAGTCCCTTGGATTGCAAGGAGATCCAACCAGTCCATCCTAAAGGAGATCAGTCCTGGGTGTTCTTTGGAAGGACTGATGTTGAAGCTGAAACTCCAATACTTTGGCCACCTGATGCAAAGAGCTGACTCACTGGAAAAGATCCTGATGCTGGGAAAGATTGAAAGAAGGAGGAGAAGTGGGTGACAGAGGATGAAATGGTTGGATGGCATCACCGACTCAATGGACGTGGGTTTAGGGGGACTCTGGGAGTTGGTGATGGACAGGGAGGCCTGGCATGCTGCGGTTCATAGGGTTGTAAAGAGTAGGACACAGCTGAGTGACTAAACTGAACTGAACTGATAAAGCCATTATATGACTGAAAGGCATTATCACATACAATACTGTTTCTGATGTGCTTGCTATAACATTCTCAAATCAGTTTAAGTTCCAAAGAAGAAATAGAATTATCTATTAAAAATGAAAACCATGTTTACTCTTGCTTTAAAAACAACTCCAGCAGTGAAAATAAAATTGAATCACAGGGATCACTGAAAATCTATTATAAGCTATGTGATCTATCTTCTGGCACATTCTCTGCAGAAATACAGAGTTATTCAATCATAATTTTAAACTGAGTATACATTTTATATCTATTTTAAAGTCATAAGGAAAATATAAATTATATTTTATTAATGAGTATGTTTTAAATATCAGAAGTCAAGCATTTTCCAAAGAAGCTTTTTTTAAATTATTAAACTGTAGAGAACTCATCATTTAATTAGTATTTAAGAACATTCTTAAACATTTTGGAAGATGTAAAAACTTGGGTGAATATATGTTAGTGTATGCTATTTTAATGAAATCTGTATAATTTTACAGTATTTTTGTTTGTCTTCAAAACAGCATATTTCTGTTTCCTGCAATTAGGCCATGAATGTCATCCTCACCATTGATGCCATTCATTTCAAGAACTTTCCACTGTGACATATCACCATATTAGACTTGGATACATCAATTAAAACATTCAGTTATCAGATAGTAGATTTTTCCTATAGGACAATTAAATGTGATAAAAATCTTAAACACCCATGGATGCATACAAAGGGGAAAAAGTGGTTTGCATAATCTACATTTAAATCTTTAAATGTATGACAAGTATAATTTATCAATCATTCGGCATACCGAAGACATACAAACACTTGTAACATAATATCACTTTCTATTGCTTTTTAGGGACTGGTACCTGAGTTGAAGAGGATACTGGCATTCATTTTCTACTTCTGCTGTAACAAATAATCACCAACTAAGTGGTTTAAAACAATACAAACTTAGTATTGCACAGTTTTATAGGTCAGAAGTTCTAGTTGGCTCCGCTGTTGCTCTGCTCTAGATTTCACAAAGCCAAACACAAGGTGTCAGCCAACTGGACTCTTCTCAGGAGACTGTGGGAAGACTCTGCTTCCAAGTTCATTCAAACTGTTGGCAGAATCCAGATCCTTTTAGTCATAGAACTGAGATTCCATTTCCTGCTGCCTGTCAGCTGGCAGACACCCTTAATTCCTAGAGGTTATTTGGCCAGACCCTGCACATGGGACTCTACATCCAGAGCCAGCCATGGTGCTTTGAGTCTTCATACTTAGAATCTCTGACTCACCTTCTGCCACATTTCTCTTGCCAGAGAAAATTCTCTGCATTTAAGGGCTAATTTCATTAGATGGGCCCAGTTAGATAATGCAGGATAAGCTTCCTATTTTAAGGTCCATGACTTTAATTGCATCTGAATATCATTTATGCTATATAATATAACACATTACAATTTCTGGGAGGTAATGCAATGGCACATTTGGTAGAATATTATTCTGCCTACCACAGTAATAAAGTCCTTCAATGTCCTAAAGGTAATAAGCACTAGAATCAAAATTTAACTGAAAAAAAAAATTAACTGCAGGGCTATTTCAAATACACCCAAACCGAATTCCGACTTTTTCTCAGCACTCAGTGTATTTAAATAGATACAAAGATATTCAATCACATAGTCAATTGTGACTAGAGTATTACAATTCCAATTTATATTTGAAAATAGAACAAAAGAAGTAATTTTCATGAGACAAGTATTAATACATATTTATATGTCTTTACATACATATCTATAGACATGGATTACATATGTAGGACTTGGGGGAAAGGTACTAATGAGCTTTATACAGTCTCAAGTGAGTGTGTGTCACATGTGTGCAGTTATTAAGACACACCCAATAAAATATAAAGGTTTGGGGAGACTAATCTGAGAAGAGTCCCTGAAAAATGAAAGGCAGCTTGATTATCATGGTGAATCCTTCTTTCACTTTTCTTCCTTACTCTTGATGTCATGAAGTGATTCGATTTACTCTTTATGGCTTTGTAACAGTGCACGTGCTACACTGGTTCCTCTGAAGGCCAAAATGTAATAGAATATTTGAAAGGCACAATTATAATTTTGATCTAACATCATATTGGGAAAAATGCATTTGTCACAAGCACATAGGAATCACATGCAAAAAAATGACATGTGCAAAACAAAGGTACAGCTTAATACATTTTATGTATGGTAGCATAACAAATCAGGGTTATTCTAGCTCAGTTTAATGTTTAAAACATTAAAAACATTATGCTATGAGAAATAAGCAAGACACAAGAAGACAAATATTGTATGATTGCGGTTACATTAGATACCTAGACTAGGCAAATTCATAGAAATATAAACTATAATGAAGGCTACCAGAGGCTTGGGGACAGGGAATGAGGAAGAATTATTTAATAGTTACAGAAATCTGTCGGGTTGATGAAAAGTTCCAGAAATAGATAATGATAGTGGCTGGACAACATTTTGAATATATTGATCCTTAATGCCACAGAATTATTCATGTAGAAATAAAAAATAGTTATACATTTTTACTGTGATATAGAGTGTTTAAAATATGCCAACAATCAGGAATCACATATACAAACAAACCACTATTTCACGGTTCAAAGAACAATTAAACAACCGTTTGATCTCGATGAAATAATAACATACTGTCAAATTATGTACTGATGGAGCAAAATATTAACATTAAATGCTTATCTAGATAAAAAGAAAGGCTAATAAGTTACAACATTTAGAGAAAAATAACAGTTAAGCCAAATAAAGTGGAAGAGAAAGAAATACACATGAACATAAACACATGAAATAAAGTGTGCTAGCAAAGGTAAAAATTTACTAGTTGAGAAAGGTAAATAATTTCTTGGGAAAATAATGAAGAAAAAGATTGCAGGTACAGGTAAGTAGTATGAATTTTTTAAAAAAAGAACAAATTATATATTTGCTTTTTTTCTGCCTTTCTCACTAAAACACACTTCAAAGCAAGCAGAGATTTTGCTGTTTTGTTTACTATGTATCATTGGCAAAATAATGGCTCCCACAAAAGTCCACTCCTAAGGAGGAAACTGTGACCACTTTTCCGTTACATGTAAAAGGGACTTTACAAAAGTGTTTAAGAGTCTTAGGATATAGAGAACAACTGAGCTTATTATCTAAGGGAGTCTGATGGAATGATACCTGTCCTTCTGAGTGAAAGAGTGAGGAAAAGTTAGCATCAGAAAAAGATTTAAAGATGATATGCTGCTGGCTTTGAAGATGGAGGAAGGCACGTTCAGCTAAGGTGTGCAGCACACCTTTCAGGTCAGTTCAGTCACTCAGTCGTGTCCGACTTTGCGGCCCCATGGACTGCAGCACACCAGGCTTCCCTGTCCATCACCAACTCCCGGAGCCTACTCAAACTCATGTTCATTGCGTTGGTGATGCCATCCAAACATCTACTCCTCTGTCATCCCCTTCTCCTCCTGCCTTCAATCCTGCCCAGGATCAAGGTCTTTTCCAATGAGACGGTTCTTCGCATTATGTGGCCAAAGTATTGGAGTTTCAGTTTCAGCATCACCTTTAGAAGCTGGAAAAGGAAAAGGTATGGACTCTCTACGAAAGTTTCCAGAAGGCTCCTTGATTTTACACCAGTGAAACCATTTCGAACTTATAAAACCCAAACCCTGTAAGATAACTATTTCCTTCTTATTTTAAGGCACCAATAGTTTGGCAATTCGTTAGAAGAACAAAAGATAACTAATACACTGCAGTGTTCTTGTGTGTGTGATAGTCACTTAGTTGTGTCTGACTCTGTGACACCATGGACCCTGCCAGCCTCCTCTGTTCATGGGATTCTCCAGGAAAGAACACTGGAGTGGGTTGCCATTCCCTTAGGATCTAAAATACTCCCTGGCACAAATTAGACAACTAAAAAGTATTTATTGACTGTAAACATATAAATGGGATTGATATGCACCATAAACCCATAGTATCTACAGGGTAATACAGATGTATATATACATATGGGGCTATATATATATATATATGTGTACATGTATATATATGTACATATATATATCATATATATAAGATGGATTATATTTACCTCAGTTAGTGCTATTAATATTTAGATATTTAGTTCATAAATGTCTTAGTTACAAAAAATAAATGTCATGTATTTAATATTTCCCATGTGAACTCTATCCTCATGTTTCTCAAGGAAGTAGATTAAGCATTATGCAGATTAATAAGGGATAAATAAAAATAACTGTTAAATTCTTGAGCTGGGAGGAACAGTGTTTGATCTTACTAATTTCCATATAATATCCATCCACATGTACCATGTAAGCTACAAGAAGATTTGCTTAACTTATAGCAAGCATAAAGGATTTTTTAACAATCACTAATCAGTTTTGGCTGCACTCATTATGCCAGCGAATTTGGAAAACTCAACAGTGGCTACAGAACTAGAAAAGGTCAGTTTTCATTCCAATCCCAAAGAAAAGCAATGCCAAAGAATCGTCAAACTATGGCACAATTGCACTCATCTCACACACTATTGAAGTAATGCTCAATATTCTTCAAGCCAGGATTCAATAATATGTAAACTGTAAACTTTCAGATGTTCAAGCTGGATTTAGAAAAGGCAGAGGAACTAGAGATCATATTGTCAGCATCCATTGGATCAACAAAAAAGCAAGAGTTCCAGAAAAACATCTATTTCTGCTTTATTGACTATGTCAAAGCCTTTGACTGTGTGGATCACAACGAACTGTGGAAAATTCTTCAAGAGATGGGAATATCGGACCACCTGACCTGCCTCCTGAGAAATCTGTATGCAGGTCAGGAAGAATAGTTAGAACCGGACATGGAACAACAGACTGTTTCCAAAAGGAGTGCGTCAAGGATGCATATTGTTACCCTGCTTATTTAACTTATAGGCATAGTACATCATGAGAAATGCTGCACTGATTGAAGCACAAGCTGGAATCAAGCCTGCAGGAGAAATATCAATAACCTCAGATATGCAGATGAAACCACCCTTATGGCAAAAAGTGAAAAAGAACTAAAGAATCTCTTGATGAAAGTGAAATTGGAGAGTGAGAAATTTGGCTTAAAGCTCAACATTCAGAAACTAAGATCATGGAATCTGGTCCCATTACTTCGTGGCAAGTAGATGGGGAAACAGTGACAGATTTTACTTTTTTGTGCTCCAAAATCATTGCAGATGGTGACTGCTACCATGAAATTAAAAGACACTTGCTCTTTGGAAGAAAGTTATGATCAACCTACACAACTTAATAAAAAGCAGAGACATTACTTTACCAACAAAGGTCTGCCTAGTCAAAGCTATGGTTTTTCCAGTAGTCATGTATGGATGTGAGAGTTGGACTATAAAGAAAGCTGAGTGCTGAAGAATTGATGCTTTTGAACTGTGGTGTTGGAAAAGACTCTTCAGAGTCCCTTGGACTACAAGGATATCCAACCAGTCCATCCTAAAGGAAATTAGTCCTGAATATTCACTGGGAGGACTGATGATGAAGCTGAAACTCCAATACTTGATCACCTGTTGTGAAGAACTGACTCATTTGAAAAAACCCTGATGCTGGGAAAGACTGAAGGTGTGAGGAGAAGGGGATGACAGAGGATGAGATGGTTGGATGGCATCACTGATTTCAATGGACATGAGTTTGAGTAAACTCTGGGTGTTGGTGATGGACATGGAGGCCTGATGGGCTGCAGTCCATGGGGTTGCAGAGATGGACATGATTGAGTGACTGAACTGAACTGAATCAGTTTCAGTGTTTAACAAACCTGACAGATTGGTTTTATATATTTCTATCCAAAAGAAGATATAATTCACTGCTATTTAGTTTGGGGAAAAAAGAGAGAATAACACACATAAAGTAAAAATATATTTTAACAAATGTTATGATAGATAATTCATTAAACCAGTAGCAGTAAAATTATGTTGCTTATCATAAAATTCCTTTGACTAAGAAAATGAATGAACATTTAAATGATCAACAAAGCCTTAAAATGTTGGAATGCATATAAAAATATACTGTTCTTTATAATGGGTGACTATATCACAGAAGGGCAAGTAATGACTTAAAGATACTAGCTGCTCATTTTGAAATCTGAAATTGCACAGGTACTGTAACCCTAAGGGTGTGGAACACACTCACATTATAGAAAAGTATGCTAACTAGGACTTCCATGGGGGCTCAGATGGTAAATAGCCTGCCTGCAGTGCAGGAGACCTGTTCAATACCTAGATCAGAAAGATCCCCTGGAGGAGGGCATGGCAACACATTCCAGAATCCTTGCCTGGAGAATTCCATGGGCAGAAGAGCCTAGTGGGCTACAATCCATGAAATCATGAAGCGCAACTAACAGGTTTTTATGCTAAATAGGAATTCAGAGTATACAGAAAATGAAACTTTAAAATGGGTATTGATTTTTTGATATAAGGAAAAAGTGTTGGTTACTTATTAAAATTTAAGGGCAATATTATAATATAGGGGTAAAGGTCATTGTACTTTGTCCTCTGCATGTGTGAAAACTTTGCTATTTCATTCTTTGAAGAGAACTTACTGAATTCTAGATTAAAAGTTCATAAATCACATTCAGTTCAGTCACTTAGTCGTGTCCGACTCTTTGTGACCCCATGAATCACAGCACGCCAGGCCTCCCTGTCCATCACCAACTCCTGGAGTTCACTCAAACTCACGTCCATTGAGTCGGTGATACCATCCAGCCACCTCATCCTCTGTTGCCCCCTTTTCCTCCTGCCCCCAATCCCTCCCAGCATCATAAGTATGTAATATTCAAATTATTAAATCTATTATATTAACATTTGTGTATTAACCAGCAGCTTTGTGTCAAAAGAGCATTGGACACTGAAATGCATGCTTAAATAGGAAAACTACAGAACTTCAAACATTAGATAGCTCAGATCACAAAAATCACAGAAATATAATAGGATTGAGTTGGGAAATTTTTAAATTCCTTTTCAAGCATGACATTGCTGTTAACAAAACGTCAAGAAAAAAATAATTTGTCATAGGTACATTATTATCTATTTTACAAGTAGGGTTATGTATAATTCATGTAAGAAATAAATCCCAGGGTCTAAAGATAACTATGGATAGAAAATTTATAAGGATGAAACAAAAACAAAATAAGAACACAGGATTTTATTTTAAGATTAGATAATAAAAGGCTCTTGCTTGGCAATAGTTCTATAGGTTTCAGCATTTTAAAACTTAATGAGATGTTATAGACAATAGTACTCATTCACTCATTTACTAATTCATTAATTCATCAAATATTAATTGAGCATTTCAAATGTGCCAACCAGTCTTCTAGTTAGAAAAATAAAAGCCAATTTTTGAAAAGGCAGAAGCCATCTGGGACGGAATAAAAAATCCAGACTGGGACATACCTGAGAAAATACAAATCCATTATAATTTTATTTCACTAACTAGGTCCTGAAAATATTAGATCTATGAGTCCTATGTTCATACAACCTTAACTGATTACAAAAGGATTATGACTATAATAATAACTACCTTATTTTGAAAGGTCCTAAACTTTTTAAAAATATATAACATGAAGTAAGAATAGTTTGATGATTTTTTTACTAGTAAAGTACATTTAGAAATTTTTTGATTAGAGGCACTTATTTTGAAAATCTGATTTACTTCCTGTAGGCCATACAGTTATTTGAAAGATAAGGCCAATCCCTCCCCACTCCACAGAGAGGCAATTAACTCTATTGTTCAGTTGCCAAGTTGTGTCCAACTCTCCAGGATGCAGTGAATTGCAACATGCTAGGAAATGGCAACCCACTCCAGTGTTCTTGCCTGGAGAATCCCAGGGACGGGGGAGCCTGGTGGGCTGCCATCTATGGGGTCACACAGAGTTGGACACGACTGAGGTGATTTAGCAGCAGCAGCAGCAGGCTTCCCTGTTCTTCACTATCTCCCTGAGTTTGCTCAAACTCATGTCCATTGAGTCAGTGATGCCATCCAACCATCTTATCCTCTGTCATCCCCTTCTCCTCTTGCCTTCAATCTTTTCCCAACATCAGTGTGTTTTCCAGTGAATCTGCTCTTTACATCAGGTGGTCAAAATATTGGAGCTTCAGCGTTAGCAAAATCCTTCCAATGAATATTCTATACTTCTTTATTTAAGATATTTCCTTAGGAATTGAAAACAAATTCTACTGTCATAGAATGCACTATACAATGATTCAGAGAAAAAAATCAACTTAAAATAAGAAACTTGGTTTCCTGAGAAACATTTAAATCTTTATTTCTCAACCAACACAAAATGAAAAGTGACTTTGACATAATTCCTTGCTGTGAAATTTATTTTACGATTGACCAAAAGATTAAAGATACAGATACAAAGATAAGTTTCATGAAAAAATTTTAGTTATAAAAAAGAAGACTATATATAAGTAAACATGTTTTTGCTAAACATAATAATCTTCAAAGTTTCTGATTAAATGTCAGTATTTCTTGAAAAAGCAAACATATTAGAACTGCTAGGCTAAACCCACAGTTCAGCTTTTTTCTGTCTTTTATTAGGTAAATATTCTAAACCATAATTTTTTCTTAGGCATGTAGTTGACCTCATCATATTAACAAGATTATTTTTGTTCATACATGTTTTCTTATAGAATTTTCTATTTCAATCTGATCTCAAGTTTAAGTCTCATTTTCTTGCAAATCACCCAATTGCAAGCTGAACAACTATGCATCCTGTTCTTTAGGAATCAGTAACCAAAATATTCAGACATCATAGAAACCAGAAAAATTTGCAAATGCTTGAGAAGACTCTACACATGGACATCATCAGATGGTCAACACCAAAATCAGATTGATTATATTCTTTGCAGTAAAAGATGGAGAAGCTCTATACAGTCAGCAAAAACAAGACTGGGAGCTGACTGTGGCTCAGATCATGAGCTCTATTGCCAAATTCAGACTTAAATTGAAGAAAGTAGGGAAAACCACTAGACCATTCAGTTCAGTTCAGTTCAGCCGCTTAGTCGTGTCGGACTCCTTGCGACCCCAAGAATACCAGCATGCCAGGCCTCCTTGTTCATCACCAACTCCCAGAGTTCACTCAGACTCATGTCCATCGAGTCAGGGATGCCATCCAGCCATCTCATCCTCTGTCATCCCCTTCTCCTCCTGTCCCCAATCCCTCCCAGCATCAAAGTTTTTTTTCCAATGAGTCAACTCTTTGCATGAGGTTGCCAAAGTCTGGAGTTTCAGCTTTAGGTATGACCCCTTATGAATATACAGTGGAAGTGAGAAATAGCTTTAAGGGACTAGATCGCATAGATAGAGTGGCTGATGAACTATGGACTGAGGTTCATGACATTGTACAGGAGACAGGGGTCAAGAATATCCCTGTGGAAAAGAAATGCAAAACAGCAAAATGGCTGTCTGGGGAGGCCTTACAAATAGCTGTGAAAAGAAGAGAAGTGAAAAGCAAAGGAGAAAAGGAAAGATACAATCATCTGAATGCAGAGTTCCAAAGAATATCAAGAAGAGCTAAGAAAGCCTTCTTCAGCGATCAATGCAAAGAAATAGAGGAAAATAACAGAATGGGAAAGACTAGAGATCTCTTCAAGAAAGTTAGAGATAGCAAGGGAACATTTAATGCAGAGATGAGCTCAATAAAGGACAGAAACGGTATGGACCTAACAGAGGCAGAAGATATTAAGAAGAGGTGGTAAGAATACACAGAAGAACTATACAAAAAAGATCTTCATGACCCAGATAATCACAATGGTATGATCACTCACCTAGAGCCAGACATCCTGGAATGTGAAGTCAAGCGGGCCTCAGAAAGCGTCACTATGAACAAAGCTAGTGGAGGTGATGGAATTCCAGTTGAGCTATTTTAAAACCTGAAAGATGATGCTTTGAAAGTGCTGCACTCAATATGCCAGAAAATTTGGAAAACTCAGCAGTGGCCATGGGACTGGAAAAGGTCAGTTTTCATTCCAATCCCAAAGAAAGGCAATGCCAAAGAATGCTCAAACTGTCACACAGTTGCACTCATATCACACGCTAGTAAAGTAATGCTCAAAATTCTCCAAGTCAGGCTTCAGCAATGCGTGGACCATGAACTTCCAGATGTTCAAGCTGGTTTTAGAAAAGGCAGAGGAACCAGAAGTCAAATTGCCAACATCTGCTGGATCATCGAAAACGCAAGAGAGTTCCAGAAAATCATCTATTTCTGCTTTATTGACTATGCCAAAGCTTTGACTGTGAAGATCACAATAAACTGTGGAAAATTCTGAAAGATATAGGCATAGCAGACCCCCTGACCTGCCTCTTGAGAAACATATATTCAGGTCAGGAACCAAAAGTTAGAACTGGACATGGAACAACAGACTGGTTCCAAATAGGAAAAAGAGTACATCAAGGCTGTATATTGCCACCCTGCTTATTTAACTTCTATGCAGAGTACATCATGAGAAACAATGAGCTGGAAGAAGCACAAGCTGGAATCAAGATCTCTGGGAGAAATATCAATAACCTCAGATATGCAGATGATACCACCTTTATGGCAGAAAGTGAAGAGGAGCTAAAAAGCCTCTTGATGAAAGTGAAAGAGGAGAGTGAAAAAGTTGGCTTAAAGCTCAACATTAGAAAACAAAAATCATGTCATCTGGTTCCATCACTTCATGGCAAATAGATGGGGTAATAGTGGAAACTGTGTCAGACTTTATTTTTTGGTGGGCTCCAAAATCACTGCAGATGGTGATTGCAGCCATGAAATTAGAAGACACTTACTCCTTGGAAGAAAAGTTATGACCAACCTAGACAGCATATTAAAAAGCAGAGACATTACTTTGCCAACAACGGTCCGTCTAGTCAAGGCTATGGTTTCTCCAATGGTCATGTATGGATGTGAGAGTTGGACTGTGAAGAAAGCTGAGCGCCGAAGAACTGATGCTTTTGAACTGTGGTGCTGGAGAAGACTCTTGAGAGTCCCTTGGACTGCAAGGAGATCCAACCAGTCCATTCTAAAGGAGATCAGCCCTGGGTGTTCTTTGGAAGGAATGATGCTAAAGCTGAAACTCCAGGACTTTGGCCACCTCATGCGAAGTGTTGACTCATAGGAAAAACTCTGTTGCTGGGAGGGATTGGAGGCAGGAGGAAAAGGAGACGACAGAGGATGAGATGGCTGGATGACATCACAGACTCAATGGACATGAGTTTATGTGAACTCCGGGAGTTGGTGATGGACAGGGAGGCCTGGCGTACTGCGATTCATGGGGTCACATAGAGTCAGACACGACTGAGAGACTGAACTGAACTGATAATCTGGTCAGATTAATTACTAATATATGAGGATATTATTGAATATTTACCCACATTATTTTTATAAACTTTGTTTAGCTGTCAAATTTTTACACTATTTCAATTTGGATTATCTGAAACTACTCTCTCAGAAATTTCCTTTCCTTCATATTTTCCGTTTAAAATTTTAAAGATGGAGGGTGAGAGAGAGAGGCAGAGACAGAGAATTGAATACAAGTTAGAGAGAAGTAAGCAGCATTCTCTAGGCTCTGAAAGTCACTGGTTAGAAAAGCCAGAAGAGAATTTCATTGGTGTGACCGGCTTTTAGCTTATCTTTCTTCCACTTTGTGTGAGGGATAACAAATAGATGTCTATAAGTTCCTATTTGTGGTCTTATCCACTCTGCATCTTCAGTCCCACCACCAGACATAGAAACAAAGTCATACTATTTTCTTGATTTGGCCCTGACTTAAAAAGTTATTGATACCAGAAATAATTTCAGACAAAATAAAATCTATTAGATTATAAGTGGTACACTGATTTGGCTTAACAGTGCTAATGCCTCTATGACAAGTGTTTAATAGGGGCATTGGAAGTTGATGTCACAGTGGGAAAGCAACTACTTACATGATCATTTCTAGACACCTGTAAACAAGTGCTCACTGAAAGTAAAGTTTTATTTATCAAGTAGGTCCTGGAAGAAGGAGACATAGGGAGTTGGGGAAGGAGTGCTCCTAGGAACACTAAGCAAATTAGAGAAAGAAATTTATCAGGTCACGGCTAATTCTCAGGTCAAATCCTACATTAGAACAGGAAAGTTATTGACTGCGTGCAGAGAAAATCTTATCTATAATAGCCACAGGACTGATATTTCTAAAAATCAAACCCAAAGGTTAAAATATGGTCTCAATATAGTGGAAAATAAATTTATAGGTATGCCATGACTACAGTGTTAAACATAAGCATTGATTAGGAACGTGTGAAACCCCCAAAATTGAGGAAGGTTCATATGAGAAGATTATGATGATACATTGCACTTTGAAATATGTCATTCTTTAAAATAATATACATATATTTTCCTAGTGTAATTTATCCACCTTTTACATTCATTTCAGTCACTCAGTTGTGTCCAACTCTTTGTTACCCCATGGACTGTAACACTGCCAGGCTTCCCTGTCCATCACCAACTTCCGGAGCCTACTCAAACTCATGTCCATTAAGTTGGCGGTGCCATTCAACATCTTATCCTCTGTTGTCCCCTTTTCTTCCCACTTTCACTCTTTCCCAGCATCAGGGTCTTTTCCATTGAGTCAGCTCTTCACATCAAGTGGCCAAAGTATTGGTGCTTCAACTTTTAGATTGGTTTCATACAAATACTTGTAAAAGGAAATTGAGTAAGAAGTGCTCTGGTCCTGGTATTGGCTTGGAACCCACAGTTAAAGATACACTGAAAACTCATGCTCCATGTTAAAAAAAAAAAAAAGGCAAAAAAACAAAACAAAAAAAAAAAACACTGAATCCCAAGAGCTTCCCTCAATGTTCATTAAAATGCCTCATAGTCATTTAGCATTCTATGTTGATTGACATTGTATTTTCATGACATTCCTTCTTTTCTACTTGTATAGAAATTTTGGACAGAAGATTGTTGGATTTATGTTGAGAAGTATGTCCCTTCCTTGCTCATCATGGTGGAGTTCAAACAGAGTCACACACAAAAACTAGATCAACTGCAATAGGACGGAAATCCCACTACCCTGTGAGTACTAAACTGGGCAACAGACTCACTGATATAAACTTATGGCACTATGAGAACTCCACCAAACTCTGGAGAATTGACAGGTTAAAGAAAAAAGACAAAAAAGTGTGGGGTGCTTGGCTGAACTGGCATCTGTTTGTCAACACTGTGTGGATTTTCTGTTGGTAAGGTAGATATCTCAGCAGTGACCACAAGACTGGAAAGGATCAGTTTTCATTCCAATTCCAAAGAAAGGCAATGCCAAAGAATGTTCAAACTACCACACAATTGTACTCATCTCACACACTAGCAAAGAAATGTTCAAAATTCTCCAAGCAAAGCTTCAACAGTACACGAACTGAGAACTTCCAGACATTCTGGATTTAGAAAAGGCAGATGAACCAAATCTCAAATTGCCAACATCTGTTGGGTCATAGAAAAAGTGAAAGAGTTCCAGAGAAACATCGACTTTTGCTTTATTGACTACACCAAAGCCTTTGATTGTGTGGATCACAATAAACTGTGGTAAATTCTTAAAGAGCTGGAAATACCAGACCACTATACCTGCCTCTTCAGAAATCTGTAAGCAGGTCAAGAAGCATCAGTTAGAGCTGGACATGGAACAAAGGACTCATTCCAAATTGGGAAAAGAGTATGATAAGGCTGCATATTGTCACCCTGCTTATTTAACTTACATGCAGAGTACATCATGTGAAATGTAAGGCTAGATGAAGTATAAACTGGAATCAAGATTGCCAGAAGAAATATCAATACTCTCAGATATGCAGATGACACCACCCTTATGGCAGAAAGCAAAGAAGAACTAAAAAGCCTCTTGATGAAAGTGAAAGAGGAGAGTGAAAAAGTTGGCTTAAAACTCAACATTAAAGAAATGAAGATAATGTCATCTGGTCCCATCACTTCATGGTAAATAGATGGGGGAACAATGGAAACAGGGAGATACTTTATTTTTTGGGGTTCCACAATTGCTGCAGTTGGTAATTGCAGCCATGAATTTAAAAGACACTTTCTCCTTGGAAGAAAAGCTATGACTAACCCAGAAAGTGAAAGTGAAAGTTGCTCAGTCCTGTGCAACTCTTTGCGACCCCATGGACTATACAGTCCATGGAATTCTCTAGGCCAGAATACTGGAGTGGGTAGCCTATCCCTTCTCCAGTAGATCTTCCTGAGCCACAAATTGAACTGGGGTCTCCTGCATTGCAGGCAGATTATTTATTAACTGAGCTATCAGCGAAGCCAACCTACACAGCCCATTAAAAGCAGAGACATTACTTTGCTGACATCTAATCAAAGCTATGTTTTTTTCCCAGTAGTTTTTTATGGATGTGAGGGTTGGACCATAAAGAAAGCTGAGTGCCGAAGGATTGATGCTTTTGAATTGTGGTGTTGGAGAAGACTCTTGAGAGTCCCTTGGACATCAAGGGGATCCAACCAGTCCATCCTAAAGGAAACCAGTCCTGAATATTCATTGGAAGGACTGATACTGAAGCTGAAGCTTCAATACTTTGTCCACCTGATGCAAAGAACTGACTCATTGGAAAGGACCCTGATGCTGGGAAAGATTGAAGGTAGATGAAGTGGCAACCACGCCATGGTTGGATGGCATCATCAACTTGACTGACATGAGTTTGAGCAAGCTCTGGGAGTTGGTGGTGGACAGGGAAGCCTGGCATGCTGCAGTTCATGGGGTTGCAAAGAGTTGGACACAACTGAGCGACTGAACTGAACTGAAGGTGAACAATGTGGAATGCTGAACTGAAACTAGCTTTAGGGACCACATTTAATAGCAATTGTTCTGTGGAGAAGCATGCAAACATGATGCCAGAAGCCATCAAGGGTAAAAAGGTCAAGTTTGGTCCAAAAAACTATAAAGAAAGGAGGTCCTATGTGTTCCTCAAAAAATTCAGCAATTTGGCACTATGGGTTGGGACCCACCTAGGATATAAAAAACTATGAAAGTAAAGGGAGGTGACGTGTGCATTGCAGAATAATCCTGTGATGAAGAGAGGAAAGTTGCATCAAATACCAGTTTGGTCTGGACCTGAAAAAGAATGGAAACAAAGTTGTTGTTTAGTCTAACTACATCACATTTCACTCTTTTGGGACCTCATGGCCTATAGGCTGCCAGACTCCTCTATCCATAGGATTTCTCAGGCAAGAATACTGAAATAGGTTGCCATTTCCTTCTCCAGAGGATCTTCCTGACCCAGGGATCGAACTTGCATTTCCTGCATTGGCAGGCAGATTCTTTACTACTGTCCCACAAGGTAAGCCGGTGGAAATAAAGTAGGCTGAATTTAACCTAATTTGGATATCTACGTGTATGTATGCTAAGTCGTTTCAGTCGTGTCCAACTCTGTGAGCCTATGGATTGTAGCCCGCCAGGCTCCTCTGTCCATGGGATTCTCCAGGCAAGAATACTGGAGTGGGCTGCCATGCCCTACTTCAGCAGATCTTCCCAGCTAAGAATCAAACCCACATCTCTTAAAACTCCTGAATTAGCAGGTGGGTTCTTTACAACTAGCGCCATCTGATGCTTCTGCTGCTGCTAAGTCGCTTCAGTGGTGTCCGACTGTGCGACCCCAAGGACAGCAGCCCACCAGGTTCCTCTGTCCGCGGAATTCTCTAGGCAAGAGTACTGGAGTGAGCTGCCATTTCCTTCTCCTAGCACCATCTGCGAAGCCTGTATTTTAGGTCATGCTATTTTACAGTTTCCTTGCTTGAATGTGGATAGATACTGTGAAGCCTGTATTTAGGTCATGCCATTTTACAGTTTCCTTGCTTGAATGTGGATAGATACTGTGACTTTCTTCTAGTAAACAGAGACAGGAAAAGGTAACAGTATTCTTCAGAAGTAATTTGTGTCAACAGAGTTGGTTTCAACTTGCTACCAAGTAAAGAGATTATCCTAAATGGGTTTAACTTAATCAAGTGAAAACTTAAAAGAGGGATTGCGGTCCTACAGGTTCAGAGATTTTCTCTCCTAATGTTCTTGAGGAATCAGACAACACTGTTCTATAGACTTACAGAAATTAATGCTACAATAACCATCTGAGCTTGGAAGAGGATCTAGGAACTCAAATGATACACCACCCCTGACAGATACCTAGATGACAGCCTGGGGAAACAATAGCAGCTGTTGTTGTTCAGTAACCAGTCATGTCCAGCTGTTTGTGATCCCTTGGACTGCAGCACTCTAGGCCTTCCTGTCCCTCCCTATCTTCCAGAGTCTGCCTAAGTTCATGTTCATTGCATTGGTTATGCCATCCAGCCATCTCATCCTCTGGTGCTCTCTTCTCCATTTGCCCTCAATCTTTCCCAGCATCAGGGATTTTTCCAATGAGTTGTCTGTTCGCATCATGACCGAAATACTGGAGCTTCCACTTTGGCATCAGTCCTTCTAATGAGTATTCAGGGTTGATCTCCCTTAAGATTGACTGGTTTGATCTTGCTGTCCATGGGACTTTTAGGAGTCATCTCCAGCACCACAGTTCAAACGCATCAATTCTCGGGGGTTCTGCCTTCTTTACGCTCCAACTCTCACAACTGTATGTGACCAGTGGGAAGATGATAGCCTTGACAATACAGATCTTTGTTGGCAGAGCAAGGTCTCTGATTTTCAACATTCTGTCTAGGTTTTTCATCCCTTTCCTGCCAAGAAGTAACCGAAATCAGTAATCTTCTGATTTAATGGCTTCAGTCACAATCTGCAGTGATTTTGGAGCCCAAGAAGAGGAAATCTATCACTAAGTAGTAGACCCAGTGAAATGTGTAAATCTCTGACCTTAGAAAACTGGAGATAAAAAAGATGTGTTATTTTAAATGCTGTGTCTGTGTAAGGTGTTAAGTTGCAATAGATAATTTATTCACAGGGTTCTCCATGTTATCAAAGCTATGATTTTTTTTTTAGTTGTTGCTCAGGCCCTTACTTTTGTCTGACTCCTTGTGACCCCATGAATATAGCACACCAAGCTGCCCAGTCCTTCAATATTTCCCAGAGATGCCCAAACTCCTGTCCATTGAGTGGATTATGCCATCCAGCCATTTCATCCTCTGTTGCCCCTTTCTCTTCCTGCATCTTGTCTTTCCCAGCATTAGGGTCTTTTCTAATGAGTCAGCTCTTCACTTCAGATGGCCAAAGTATTGGAGCTTCTACTTCAGCATCAGTCCTACCAGTGAATATTCAGGACTGATCTCCTTTAGGATTGACTGGTTTGATCTCCTTGCATTTCAAGGGACTCTCAAGAGTCTTATCCAGCACCACAGTTCAAAAGCATCAATTCTTCAGCACTCAGTCTTCTTCAAGGTCTAGCTCTCACATCTGTACATAATTACTAGAAAAACCAGAGCTCTGACAAGATGGACCCCTGTCAGCAAAGCAATGTCTTTTCTTTTCAATACATTGTCTAGTTTTGTCATAGCTTTTATTCAAAGAGGCAAGCATCTAATTTCACAGCGGCAGTCACCCTTCACAGTGATTTTGGAGCCCAAGAAATTAAAGTCTGTCATTGCTTCCATTGTTTTCGCATCTATCTGAAGTGATGGGACTAGATGCCATGACCTTCATTTTTTGAATGTTGAGTTTTAAGCCAGCTTTTTCACTCTCTTCTTTCACTTTCATCAAGAGAATCTCTGGTTCCTCTTCACTTTCTTCCACAAGGGTGGTGTCATCTGCACATTTGAGATTACTGATATTGTCCCAGCAGTCTTCATTCCAGCTTGAGCTTCATTCAGCGAGACATTTCTCATGATATACTCTGCATATAAGTAAAATAAGCAGAGTGACAATATACAGTCTTGATATACTCCTTTCCCAATTTTGAATCAGTCTTTTGTTCCATGTCCAGTTCTAACTGTCGCTTCTTGACCTGAATACAGGTTTCTCAGAAGGCAGGTAAGGTGGTCGGGTATTCCCATCTCTTAAAGAATTTTCCACAGCTTGTTGCAGTCCATACAGTCAAAGACTTTAGCATAGTCAGTGAATCAGAAGTAGATGTTTGTTTGGAATTCTCTTCATTTCTCTGTGATCTAACATGTTGGCAATTTAAGATCTGGTTCCTCTGCCTTTTCTAAATCCAGCTTGTACACATGGAAATCCTCTGATCACATACTGCTGAAACCTAGCTTGAAGAATTCTGAGCAGAACCTTGCTAATATGTGAAATGAGAACAAATGTACAGTTGTTCGAACATTGTTTGGCATTTCTGATCTTTTCCAGTCATGTGGCCACTGCTGAATTTTCCAAATTTGCTGACATTTTTAACAGTACCAGCTTTAAGTAGCTCAGCTGGAAATTCATCACCTCCACTAGCTTTACCCATAGTAATACTTCCTAAGGCCCACTTGACTTCACACTACAGAATGCCTGGCTCTAGTTGAGTGACACCATTATGGCTATCTGGGTCATTAAAAACTATTTTGTACAGTTCTTCTGTGTATTCTTGCCACCTGTTCTTAATCTCATCTGCTTCTGTTAGGTTCTTATAGTTTCTGTCATTTATCTTGCCCATCCTTGCATGAAATGTTCCATTCATATCTCTAATTTTCTTGAAGAGCTCACTAGTCTTTCTCAATCTATTGTTTTCCCTTATTTCTTCGCATTATTCATTTAAGAAGGCCTTCTTATCTCTCTTGGTTACACTCTGGAACTCTGCATTCAGTTGGGTATATCTTTCCCTTTCTCCCTTGCTTTTTGCTTCTCCTTCTTTCTCAGCTATTTGCAAAGACTTCACTTTAGCATCTTGCATTTCCTTTTCTTTGGGACAGTTTTGGTCTCTGCCTCCTACACAAGGTAGTGAACCTGAGTCTATAGTTCTTCAGATACTCTGTCTACCATATCTAATCCCTTGAATCTATTTGTCACCTCCATTGTATAATTGTATAATCATAAGGGATTTGACATGCAAAAAAGAAAAATTGCTGTCTGAGGGAGGAGCCCTTACAAATAGCTGTGAAAAGAAGAGAAGTGAAAAGCAAAGGAGAAAAGGAAAGATACAAGCATCTGAATGCAGAGTTCAAAAGAATAGCAAGGAGAGATAAGAAAACCTTCCTCAGCAATCAACGCAAAGAAATAGAGGAAAACAACAGAATGGGAAAGACTAGAGATCTCTTCAAAAAAAGTTAGAGATACCAAGGGAACATTTCATGCAATGATGGGCTCGATAAAGGAGAAACGGTATGAACCTAATAGAAGCAGAAGATATTAAGAAGACATGGCAAGCAAACACAGAAGAACTGTACAAAAAAAGAGCTTCACAACCCAGATAATCACGATGGTGTGATCACTCACCTAAGGCCAGACATCGTCGAATGTGAAGTCAAGTGGGCCTTAGAAAGCATCACTACAAACAAAGCTAATGGAAGTGATGAACTGCAGATAAGCTATTTCAAATCTTGAAAGGTGATGCTGTGAAAGTGCTGCACTCAATATGCCAGCAGATTTGGAAAACTCAGCAGTGGCCACAGGACTGGGAAAGGTCAGTTTTCATTCCAATGCCAAACTACCACACAATTGCACTCATTTCACATGCTAGTAAAGTAGTGCTCAAAATTCTCCAAGACAGGCTTCAGCAATATGTGAACTGTGAACTTCCAGATGTTCAAGCTGGTTTTAGAAAAGGCAGAGGAACCAGAGATCAAGCTGCCAACATCCACTGGATCATCAAAAGAGCAAGTTTCAGAAAAACATCTATTTCTGCTTTATTGACTATGCCAAAGCCGTTGACTGTGTGGATCACAATAAACTGGAAACTCCTAAAAGAGATGGGAATATCAGACTCACTGACTTGCCTCTTGAGAAACCTATATGCAGTTCAGGAAACAACAGTCACAACTGGACATGGAACAACAGACTGGTTCCAAATAGGAAAAGGAGTGCATCCAGGCTATATATTGTCACCCTGCTTATTTAACTTCTATGCAGAGTATATCATGAGAAACACTGGGCTGGAAGAAGCACAAGCTGGAATCAAGATTGCTGGGAGAAATATCAATAACCTCAGATATGCAGATAACACCAACCTTATGGCAGAAAGTGAAGACTAAAAAGCCTCTTGATGAAAGTGAAAGTGGAGAGTGAAAAAGTTGGCTTAAAGCTCAACATTCAGAAAACTAAGATCATGGCATCCGGTTCCATCACTTCATGGCAAATAGATGGGGACACAGTGGAAACAGTGTGAGACTTTATTTTGGGGGGCTCCAAAATCACTGCAGATGGTGATTGCAGCCATGAAATTAAAAGACGATTACTCCTTGGAAGAAAAGTTATGACCAACCTAGATAGCATATTAAAAAGAAGAGATATTTCTTTGCCAACAAAGGTCCATCTTGTCAAGGCCATGGTTTTTCCAGTGGTCATGTATGGATGTGAGAGCTGGACTGTGAAGAAAGCTGAGCACCAAAGAATTGATGTTTTTGAACTGTGGTATTGGAGAAGACTCTTACGAGTCTCTTGAACTGCAAGGAGATCCAACCTGTCCATCCTAAGGGAGATCAGTCCTGGGTGTTCATTGGAAGGACTGATGCTAAAGCTGAAACTCCAATACTTTGGCCACCTCATTCGAAGAGCTGACTCATTGGAAAAGACTCTGATACTGGGAGGGATTGGTGGCAGGAGGAGAAGGGGACGACAGAGGATGAGATGGCTGGGTGGCATTACCAAATCGATACACATGAGTTTGGGTGAACTCTGGGAGTTTGTGATGGACAGGGAGCCCTGGCATGCTGTGATTCATGAGGTGGCAAAGAGTTGGACAAGACTGAGCGACTGCACTGAACTGATGCAATAGTAATCTTTACAGCACTGCACTTTACTTTTACCAGCAGAGACATCCACAGCTGAGCGTCTTTTCCACTTTGGCCCAGCCACTTCATTCTTTCTGGAGCTATTAGTAATTGCCCTCCACTCTTCTCCAGTACCTCAGATCAGAAGCACTGAATCCTTCTGACCAGGGGGCTCATCTTCTGGTGGTGTATCTTTTTACCTTTTCATACTGTTTGTGAGGTTCCTGCAGCAAGAATACAGGCATGGGTTGCCATTTCCTTCTCCAGTGGACTACATTTTGTCAGATTTTTCTCTATGACCTGTCCATCTTGGGTGACTCTGCATGGCATAGCTCATAGCTTCATTGAATTATATAAGCCCCTCAGTCATGAAAAGGCTGTGATACATGAAAGAGACACTTAACATGAATATGTTAACATGTGCATATGTTACATGTCAATAAATACAAAATAATAGTGATATGAAAGGAAGAAATTGATAAGGGTGAAAATTAAAACAGGATTTTCCATGAACTAATAGATGCCAAAGGTAAATTATTTTACAGAGATTTTATGATACCCTTATAAATGTTTAATGTAATATATTTTTTTAGGGCTTCCCTGGTGGCTCAGTTGTAAAGAATCCACCTGCAATGAAGGAGACCTGGTTCAATCCCTGGGTTTGGCAGATGCCCTTGTGAAGGGAAAGGCTACCCAGTCCAGTATTCTGGCCTAGAGAATTCCATGGACAGAGGAGTCTGGTGGGTTACAATCCATGGGGCTGGACATGACTGAGTGACTAACACACACACACGGTGATTCATAAATCACTGACAAACCTAGAGAAAGAAGTTGTCACTTCAATATAGAATGTAGACCACAACACATGGATTATTATTAAATATTAAGGGATATTTCAAGCTGATAAAGCATTCTGTCAACCAAGAAGATTTAACAATTCTAAATGCATATGTACATAATAATATAGACATAAATACTGAAGCAAAATATATGGGAACTAGAAAAAGGAATCAATTTGTTGCTTAGTTGCTCAGTTATTCCAACTCTTCATGACCCCATGGGACTGTAGCCTACCAAGGTCCTCTGTTCATATGATTTTCCAGGCAAGAATACTGGACTGAGTTGCCATTTCCTTCTCCAGGGTATTTTCCTGATCCAGGATTGAACTCACATCTCTTGGGTCTACTACATTTGCCAGTGGGGAAGCCCCAGAAAAATAAATCAATGTGCAACATAAAAAACACAGTGGGAGATTTTATGTGCATCTATTGCTAATAAAACAAGCAAACAACAACATTAAAAAACATGTGAAATATCCAAATAAGCAATGAAAGAACTTAGCCCAATAAACATATATACAATATTGCACCCAAACAAAAACAGCCATATTCTACATACACACGTGAGACGTATTCACTGGTTTATGGGCCATAAGGTAAGTCTCAAAAAAATGCAAAGGATATGAAAATAAAACTTGTTGCTTAATAATAGTAGAACTAAGTAAAAAAAAAAAAAACAATCACTTATTTTTAATAACTTGTCTAAAACTTCTGAGCAAATTTTTGCAGTCTTCTGAAAAAATAAAGAGGTTAATTACATTTCTCCCCTTTCTGGTTCTGTCCACAAGATGAGAAAGATACATCATAAGTATATACAATATAAGTTTAAAGGTATAATACATTAAAATATTCTTTATAAAATTGTACCAAGAAAGTAATGGTGCATTAATCTTTTCAGAAATTAATACTGATGAAAAGGAAAAGTAAGGAACTGTTGAACTTAGCACTTATATGACTATAGTTAATATAATGTAAGGCAATTTTTTAAAAAAGTAAGACATTTTGTATAAGACTGCTTGGGGTGCCATATCAGTATAATACAGATTGGGTGGCTTCTTCAACAACAGAAACTGGAGCCTATTATACAGAGTGAAGTAAGCCAGAAAGAAAAACACGAATACAGTATACAAATGCATATATATGGAATTTAGAAAGATGGTAACAATAACCCTGTATGCAGGACAGCAAAAGAGACACAGATGTATAGAACAGTCTTTTGGACTCTGTGGGAGCGGGAGAGGGTGGGATGATTTGGGAGAATGGCATTCTAACATGTATAATATCATATAAGAAATGAATGGCCAGTCCAGGTTCGATGAAGGATATATGATGCTTGGGGCTGGTGCACTGGGATGACACAGAGGGATGGTATGGGGAGGGAAGAGGGAGAGGGTTTCAGGATGGGGAACATGTGTACCCTCGTGGCGGATTCATGCTGATGTATGGCAAAACCAATACAATATTGTAAAGTAATTAGCCTCTAATTAAAATAAATAAATTTAAATTTAAAAAAAAGAAATTATTTTTCAAATCTGGAGTCCAAAATTCCAAGATTAAGTGTTGGTGGAGTTGGTTCTGGTAAGACCTCTCTTCTTGGCTTGCATATGACTGCCTTCTTGCTGTGACCTGGGTACCTTTTTCTGCAGGTGCCCACTCTTGACTCTTCTCATCTAATTATGAGAACACCAGCTATATGGGCCAGGGCCTCACTATCATAACCTCATTCAACTTTAATTACATCCTTACAGATCTTATCTTCCAAAACAGTCACTTTGGCAATTAGGACTTCAATGTATGAAATTTAGCAGAATACAATTCAGTACCTATCAGAAAGTAATGTAACAAAAACCATATCTTGCTTTGTGATATTATTAACTAATGCAGTAGAGCCATAGTTAAAGTTAAATAAAAATATACATTATTAATGCTAACTTTGGATATGTGGGGCAGAAGTTTTAATTTTTATTTATTTTTTGATTGACTACCATGTTGCTTTTCCTATCACACAAAGAGACACACATTGAAATCATTTTATCAATTTGTTTTATCATAAATACAACATTAGATTTTGTTTATATAAAATGGAAAAGACTTTGCAAATCTTCCACAAGGGGACCATTACCTCATTCAAACCTGGACTTAAATGTCAACTTTCAGAAAGTCCTTTCAAGTCACCACATTTGAAAAATTTATCCTAACAAGATATTTAATGTTTTACTATCTATAGCACATATTTCTGATTATTTTTCTTTTGTATTTGTTTATCATTTTCCCTATAAAATATAAATACATATTATAGGAAGTTTGTCATTAAAATTTGCCACTACATTTTTATTTCCTGAAATAATACCTGATACAGTAAAGGGACTTCATATAACTTAAAGTCTGTCATCATATTATAATAATGGTGTTACAATTTTGTTGTTTTTAATTAGCACTTTTATAACAATGTGTTAAATATAAAACTGTAAAGATAAAAAAAAAATAAATATCGATCTAGAAACCAGAAATGGTCACAGAAGAAAAGTTATGACCAACCTAGATAGCATATTAAAAAGTAGAGACATTACTTTGCCAACAAAGGTCCATCTAGTCATGGCTGTGGTTTTCCAGTCGTCATGTATGGATGTGACAGTTGGACTGTGAAGAAAGCTGAGGGCCGAAGAACTGATGCTTTTGAACTGTGGTGTTGGAGAAGACTCTTGAGAGTCCCTTGGACTGCAAGGAGATCCAACCAGTCCATTCTGAAGGAGATCAGCCCTGGGATTTCTTTGGAGGGAATGATGCTGAAGGTGAAACTCCAGTACTTTGGCCACCTCATGAGGAGAGCTGGCTCATTGGAAAAGACTCTGATGCTGGGAGGGATTGGGGGCAGGAGGAGAAGGGGACGACAGAGAATGAGATGGCTGGATGGCATCACCAACTCAATGGACATGAATCTGAGTGAACTCCGAGAGTTGGTGATGGACAGGGAGGCCTGGTGTGCTGCGATTCATGGCGACTGAACTGAACTGATGTTTATTCTTCCACTGAAGAATTTTTTTTTCAATTATATTTCTATTTAGTTATTCTACAATTTTATTTCTATATACATATGCAGCATATAATTCTATTTACTGCTTAGTAACCTTTTTCACCATAGAAAATATGGATCTTTAAAATTACATGATAATATATTATTCTACATTTTAAAAATAGGTGAATAACTAGATTCTTAGAGACAAGAGGCCTTTTCTAAAAGTAATCCATAATCAACAACTTTTAAGAAAAATAATAAATGTTAATATTTTAAACTTTGTTTTCCATACAGGAATAAAAAGAAATAATCAACTGTCAAATACAATGTCAAATTGGGAACATACAGAAAATAACTCCACTCAAAATGAATATTATTAACATTGTACAGTTTTTGAAAATTAACACAATGCTAAAATTCTCATAACAAATTATATGAAATAGAATCCAGAATATAAAACTCCATATACTGTTAATATAAATTTAAAATGATAATATAACTTCAGTCTCCTAAAAATTAACTGTATGATGAAATTAAAATGAAAACAACTAATTTCTCCTAACACATCAGCAAAGATTAATTAACAACACTTGCAGTTTGTGACAGTTTGTGTAAAAATCGCTCGTGGGAGTGTAAATTGGAATAACCTTTCTGAATATCACTTTTGTGATTATTTATTAAATGCTGTCAAATACATCTTTCTAAGATTCTCAGGTTCTACTTTTGGGATTTTATCTCAACTAATTTTGTACATGTATAGCATTGCTAATGACTGACTTACAGTAGTGACAACATACTTGAAATAGAGGCATATTTAATTGGATTAAAGAAAAATTTACACAGATATGATTAAAATGTTAACTTTTTTGTTAGAAAGTTAATGTCACCATAGATTTTTAAAATAAATTTATTTAATTTATTGGAGGTTAATTACTTTACAATATTGTATTTGTTTTGCCATACATCAACATCTATCCACCACAGGTATACACGTGTTCCCCATCCTGAACCACCCTCTCTCCTCCCTCCCCGTACCATCCCTCTGTGTCGTCCCAGTGCACCAGCCCCAAGCATTCAGTATCATGCATTGAACCTGGGCTGGTGACTCGTTTCGTATATGATATTATACATGTTTCAATGCCATTCTCCCAAATCATCCTACCCTCTCCCTCTCCCTCTCCCACAGAGTCCAAAAGGCTGTTTTATACATTCCATAGATTTTTAATTAAAAAAAATAACATATTTTAATGCATACAGTGACATGGTTGTTTCTGCCCAAGATGATTGGATCACAGAAATAAAAGCACGTAGATAATGGATACGACTGGTTGTCATACTCTTCTTTTCATTTCTTTTTCTTCATTCTTTTTGTTATTGTCTTTCCTCACAGCTAGTGCAAGGTCTGATTGTTAGTAATCTCGTATTTTCTTTAGCCAAAGTATGCTCCTGATATTCTCTTATCCTTGACAATTTAGTCCTTTTCTCAGACATTAAAGAATTGGAGCATGCATATCCAAACTAAGGCATTGTAACCCCTGGTTATGTAAGAATATCCAAATAAATTAAATGATATATGGAACATGTTTCAAACTAAAAAAAAAAAAATTCTGAAGTTAATTTGTTATTTGTTGAATTTGTCAAAATGTGACTATCAGAGACTTACATGCTATAGGACAACCTTTTTCACATCAACCTGCAGCAAAGAAATCTGAATAGCTATTTTTGTTTAGTAACAGATAATATTCCTTGAACAATATTCTGAGGAGTAGTATGATTCAGATTAAAATTATCCATGTCCATAAAAGATATAGTATAATCCTTTACTTTAAGATGAAATTTAATGGGAAGAAGAGGGGTGCTGAAAAATAATCACAGTGGGTTTTAGTCATTGAAGAAGTACTGAGATCGAAATCAAATTTTTACAAATAGGTTGTTGCTCAATTACACATTAAAATGATAAACTGTGCCAGACAAAATCATGATACACTTGACTCAACACTCACTCATTCTGATCGATATATTCCAACATAAGATGAAACCAAACTCTAATTTCACTTGGACTTTTGTGTTTTTAAGTAGAAAACTACTAAACTTTCCAATAACTGCTTAGTTAATACATTTTGATCAATCCCTGCCAAGACCATCACATGACTAACTAAAGTCACTGAAGCCTTTATGAATGTTAATTACTATTCTTTGAGATAATCCATAGTGGCGGGAATGCTTTTCTCATTTTTATAAGCAAGGCAAGAAAGCTAAATTGTTTGATTACAATGTATTGCTCGTGATCTCCTGATACTGAGATTTAAATAAAAATAAAAAGGAGTTATGCTAATTCAGTTCAGTTCAGTTCAGTTCAGTTGCTCAGTCACGTCTGACTCTTTGCAATCCCATGAACCACAGCATGCCAGGCCTCCCTGTCCATCACCAACTCTGGGGGCCTACCCAAACTCATGGCCATTGAGTTGGTGATGCCATCCAATCATCTCATCCTCTGTCATCTCCTTCTCTTCCTGTCCTCAATATTTCCCAGCATCAGGGTTTTTTCAAGTGAGTCAACTCTTCGCATCATGTGGCCAAAGTGTTGGAGTTTGAACATCAGTATCAGTCCTTCCAATGAACATCCAGGAATAATCCCCTTTAGGATGGACTGGTTGGATCTCCTTGCAGTCCAAGGGACTCTCAAGAGTCTTCTCCAACACCACAGTTCAAAAACATCAATTTGGCACTGAGCTTTCTTTATAATCCAATTCTCACATCCATACATGACTACTGGAAAAACCATATACTTGACTAGATGGACCTTGTTGGCAAAGTAATGTCTCTGCTTTTCAATATGTTTTCTAGGTTGGTCATACTTTTCTTCTAAGGAGTAAGTGTCTTTTAATGTCATGGCTGCAATCACCATCTGCAGTGATTTTGGAGCCCAAAAAACTAAAGTCTGACACTGTTTCCCCATCAATTTCCCATGAAGTGATGGGACCGGATGCCATGATCTTTGTTTTCTGAATGTTGAGCTTTAAGCCAACTTTTTCACTCTCCTCTTTCACTTTCATCAAGGGATTCTTTAGTTCCTCTTCACTTTCTGCCATAAGGGTGGTGTCATCTGCATATCTGAGGTTATTGATATTTCTCCCAGCAATCTTGATTCCAGCTTGTGCTTCTTCCAGTCCAGTGTTTCTCATGATGTACTCTACATATAAGTTAAATAAGCAGGGTAACAATATACCGCCTTTAGGTACTCCTTTTCCTATTTGAAACCAGTCTGTTTTTTTCCTGTCCAATTCTAACTGTTGCTTCCTGACCTGCATACAGGTTTCTCAAGAGGCAGGTCAGGCGGTCTGATATTCCCATCTCTTTCAGAATTTTCCACAGTATGCTAATTAGTTGTTTTCAATTAGTTAAAAAAACGCTCAAATCAATACTGATTATCAGAATTATGATAAATGTTCTGCTCATTGAAAGCACACTTAGAGACTTTTTACTTCTTGACAGAAAAGAATCAGAAATCAACAGGTATTAAAAAGGATATTTCTATCCAATCATTTATTTCTTTAATTCAAGTACCAGAAGTTTTTACCTGGGGATAAGAGAGAGCTGTAGCATGACTATGCTTAGGACAAATTAGAAATTCTCATTTCTTTGTGAAAATAAGAATATCCACTAACACTGTGATAGAAGGGGTGTAAACTTTTCTGGGATCAGGCATGTTTTCATACTGCATATAGGGGACTTTGTGAGTTGAAAATAAGTTTGATTAAAAGGATCCCTCTGCATGTAACATAAAGGAAATCTTCTGGCACTTTCAGAATTATGAATAAGGTAGTTTGGTCCTAGACAACCAGAATTTGGTTGGCAATTGAAATGCTAAAACTCTTGAACTGAATTGAAATCCAAATCCAGAAGAAATTTATACTTGGCATTTTGGGGTAAATTCTACTAGATTTTATGTCTTTGCTACACTAGGCTCCTCTTTGTCCTTTTTCATTTAAATACAAAATTACTTTAGTTTGTTTGTCTAATAAAATTTTAAAGCCCATAATTCAAATAAGCCTTGGCTATATTTATAGATTTTTAAAACAAATGAAATTGGTGAAAATTAATTAAAAGAAAGTCACTCAATACAGTATTGTAAAGGAGGATAAACAAATATATATATGTGATTCTGAATCAATTAAAAAAAAGAAAATTAGGAAAAGAAAAAATTCTACAAACAAGGTATAAAAAGATAAGATTTCTGATAAAAATAACCAGACAGCAATTAATTAATCTTATAGTTTAAAGCAGGGGTGTTCAACCTCTGGGATTAATTCCTGATGACCTGAGGTGGAGCTCCTGTAATAATAGTAAAGTACATAACATATTTAATGTGCTTGATTCATCCTGAAACCATACCCCTCACCTGCAGTCTATGGCAAAATTCTCTTCCATAAAACTGGTCCCTGGTGCCCAAAAGGTTGGGGACCACTGGTTAAAGGCTAATTACAATTTAGTTCAATTCTCCACAGCCAGGGACAAAGAAAAGAGACTACTGGTAGAAAATAAAACTACCAGTGATAACGAGAGCAGAGTGAACTGAGAGAAAAGGAACATAAAAAGATTATACCATCATGGAGAGATGATGGCATAATTAAGCCTCCTAGCTAGAGCTCAATGAAACACACACGACTTGATCTAGGGCTAGCTGTGATAATTATTTTATATGTGCCTTAGAAACATATGGCACCCTGAAAGGATGTGTCCACATATGTTGTTGGATAATGAGCTTTCTTACTGTGCTTATGCAGATTAGTTATTCAAGTGGGGCAGAGAGCAGGATACCACCTGTCATCTTCCTAACTGTGACACAGGCTATAAAATCACGGTACTGCACATTTATGCAGAGAAGGTAGTGATTATGAATACTGAGCACTTTACATTGAGAATAACATCCTATTAACTTACATATAATCAACTCTCATTGGTAGTTCTGGAAGAGCACATAAAATCTAAAAATAGAAAATAAAGGTGTGTATGTGAGAGAGAAAAAACTCAGTTTTTAAATTGTAGAAAAATAGTGCAAAGAAGATGTAGAAAAATGGTTTGTTACTGCCATCTCCATTTATTAATAACTTGATACAGTAATTCTTGCTTGAAAGTAACATTTTTTCTATTGACATAATCATTTGAACTTATTTCTATCACAATAATCTTCAGAAAGGAAGTTGAAAATCTTGGTATAGATTATGTGGCAGATATTAAAATCCAAAGACTTATGTACAATAAATGATGCACACTTTTATTTAAATCACTACATTAATATTTTTAAATGACTTTCTGCTAAAGATGTAATTGACTGCATTCTCTATGAGCGAGTGTTAAGTCTCTTTAGTCATGTCCAACATTCCGCGACTCTATGGACCACAGCCTCCCAGGCTCCTCTGTCCATGGGCTTCTCCAGGCAAGAATATTGGAATGGTAGCCATGCTCTCTTCCAGGTGATCCTTCCAATGATGAGATGGAACTCACATCTCTCTCCTGCACTGGTAGGCGGGTTCTTTACCCTAGCATCCCTGGATGCAGTCAAAGCTAAAGGAAATCAACCCTGAATATTTATTGAAAGAACTGATGCTGAAGCTCCCATACTTTGGCCACCTGATTGAAGAGCCAACTCACTGGAAAAGACCCTGATGCTGGAAAAGATTGAGAGCATGAGGAGAAGTGGGGGAGAGGATGAGATGGTTGGATGGCTCAATAAACATGAGTTTGAGCAACCTCTGGGAGATAGTGAAAGACAGGGAAGCCTGAAGTGCTGCAGTCCCTGGGGTTGTAAAGAGTCAGACATGACTTCATGACTGAACAACAGTAACAACAATTCTCTATGAGGAAAGGGATAATATTCCTTCCTACTTAGTAACTGCAGTAGATGCTACTAAAGACAAATATATATCACACATGAAAACTAAAGCAAATTGAAAGCTTTTCTTGACTTAGGACAGAATACTTCATCAAATGGCTATTAATTGTTGATTCTTTCTTTTCCCCTTTATTTTAAAAATGAAAAACGTGTTGCCATATTTTTAAAATCTAGCAAATAAGAAAGCTTGGATAATCATAATAACAAAAGCTTCTTTTTAAAACTCTTACGTTCATTCCCTTTGTTGATGAGTGATGAGTAATCTATCAGAATTTGTATGCAATGTCATAAATTTCCATATATTTGCATAACAAACACTCTCTGGCAAATGACTTCACACTTTATTTTTTTGTGATCATATTATTTATAGAATTTTAAGACAAGCTTTCTTTCTTAATCCTTATTAAATATCAAAATTAATAGCATTTTTACACAACTGTCTTATTTAATTTTATCAAATGTCTATGTCTTTGTATTCCATGATAGATCAATCTTCAGCTCCCATGGAAAATAGACAATGAGATTTACATGCAGGAGAAATGTTGTGGTGCTCTGATGAACATATCTTGGAAATGTCAGGGAAGCAGGGCCAAGTGCAGAGAAAAGTTGAATAGTAATGCCATCACAAAAGGGATCTCTGCCTCTGTTTTTCCAACTTGATGCACATGGGAAGAATCATATACATTCAACGTTGCCTAGTCATTGTGTCCAAGATGCACCTGGAGAGGAGCTGTACTCTTGAGCAAAGGAGGTCTTTTTACTTAAAAGACCAGAGTAGAGTCTGTAGAGTCTTTAGCCACAGAAGGTGGAGAAATGTGTGCCTCCACCCTTTAGCGGGTCTTAACAGTACACTACGGAATCTTACTATGATAGAAAATCTGAGAACCCCAGATTTCAGCCTACATCCATCACCAGACATGAAAGAGAACAATCTTCCAAAGAATTCTGGTCTGAGACTTTTGGTCTTCCTGTTGAGAATCCTGGTATCAGAAAGGAGAGAAAAGCATAGATATAGGTATCCTCACTATACCTTATCCAGACTGATGATCCACAGGATTCATGACCATAGTGCGGATTTTATTATATGTTGTGAAGTTGTGGGGCAAATATTTATACAGCAATAGATAACCAGAACAGATAATAACTCCTTTCTTTTGTAGTTTGTCTTTTGGCTCAAGAGGTTAACGATATCAGTGCAATAAGTGTCTTCAAAATTTAACACTAAAGCTCCTTAAGTAAACATTTACCATTCTGGAAACCAGAACCTGTAGATTCATAGAGCTGCAATTTGTGTGGAAACAATGTTAATGTTCCTAAGTGAGTTACTTAGAGTTATGGCAAAAGAAGTCATTCCTAGTTCCACTCTTTCTTTCCCAGACTACAACATACTGCCTACAGGAGACAAGTGAGAGTTGGACAATAAAGAAAGCTGAGCATCAAAGCATTGATGCTTTTGAACTGTGGTATTGAAGAAGAGAGTCCCTTGGACTACAAGGAGATCAAATCAGTCAGTTCTAAAGGATATCAGTCCTGAATATTCACTGCGAGGATTGATGCTGAAGCTGAAGGTCCAACACTTTGGCCACCTGATGAGAAGAACTGACTCACTGGAAATGACTCTGTTGCTGGTGAAAAATTGAAGGCAGGAGGAGAAGAGGACAACAGAGGATGAGATGGTTTGATGGCATCACTGACTTGATGGACATGAGTTTGAGCAATCTCTGAGAGTTATTGATGGTCAGGGAAGCCTGGTGTGCTGCAGTCCATGGGGTTGCAAAAAGTCGGACATGACTGAACTGAAGTGAACAGAAGACAAAGTCTCATTTACATTGTATCCTAATGGCTACAGCCCCATTCTTGGAGAACATTATCTCCATGTCATTGCATCAGCTATGCTTTCAGAAGTCACTCTGTCATTGTGGAATACTGGCAGCTTCTGGGTGGTGCGACATATGATGTGAACAATGGGTATAATGGTTATATGCATGCTTTCTAAACTGTTCTGCTATGAGGTTAGTTCTCTGAATGTGACACTTTTTGAAATCCTATGCCAATGTATCAGGTGGCCCAGTGGTAAAGAATTTGCCTGCCAGTGCAGGAGATGCTAGAAAGCAGGTTTGATCTCTGAGTCTGGAAGATCCCCTGGAGGAGGAAATGGCAATCTACTCCAGTTTTCTTGCCTAGAAAATTCCATGGACAGAAGAGATTGGTGGGCTGCAATCCATCGGGTCACAAAGAACCAGACATGACTGAATGACTTAGCATGCATGCACACACTGTCAATGGATCAAAAAATATGTAAGTCTTCAAAAAGTGGAGCTAGCTGAGCCTCTTTGATTGAAAAGTCAAACTCACAGCATGCATCAATGATGGTGAAAGCCAACCATACTCCTTCCTCTGTAGAAAGGGTTTAATATGATTCATTTGTCATCAAATGGCCAATTGGTCCCCTCAACAGATCTTGGGCTCTCAGTGTTTGTCTCAGTTGTTGGCAGGCTGTACTGTTCACATCCTCAATAGCTAATTAAGCACTGGTGAGTTGAGGGACAATCCTAGTAAGCCAAACCATAAAATCTTTTAAAGTACATTTTTATGACCTCTAGTTATGCACAGAAGTCCTTTGGGGTAAATCTCCTTGGGGTTAACATAGAGGTAATATAATCCATGACAAAATATTTTTACAATATAGTAGTCTACATTATATGTGAACCCAGTGTCATAAGCCTCATTGGGTACTGCAAATACAGTGACAGTTAAATTTGCCTTACTAGCAGTATAATGTTAATTCTCTCATTAAAGAAGGTGAGCAATCATGTCAGTGAGATGTTATTCTCATAAGGATCCTTTTGTTATTTTAGTTTAGTTAGAAAAATCTTAATGGAATTCACTGGACTTAAGCAAATAAAGCTTTTAAAGAAACATTTAAGTTAAATGCTCCAAGGTTGGCAGTAATAATATATAGTGACACTGGGGAATGTTGACCACGAAATAATAAAAAAAAATTAATAAAGGAAATCATTATAAACTAAAAAACAGTTTTCAACAGTTTTAAAACATTAATGAAATATTCCCAAAGAAATATGGTAATCAGAAAAATGCAAACTACTGATTACACTTCAGTTAACAGTGAATATGCAGCATATGGAGCAATTAAGTCTTTATGGATCAAGGAAACCTTAGTGAAAGTGCTTTCCAAAGTCAGTACTGAGATCACTAATGAAATTAGAAAAACATGAAGGTCTTTTACATTACAGGAACTTTATAAACCTAGGTAAAAGTGACTTCTTTTTTAAAAAGATGCAATTTTGGACTTCTCTGGTGGTCCAGTGGTTAAGAATCCATTTGCCAATGTGGGTCACATGAGTTTGATCCCTGGTCTAGGAAGATTTCATGTACTGTGGGGCAACTAAGCCCTTGCATCACAACTACTGAAGCCCTCACACTTGAGGGCTCACTTGCCGAAGTATTGAACACGTATGCTGCAACTACTGAAGCCAATGCATCTAGAGCTGGTGCTCGGCAACACAAGAAGCCACTGAAATGAGAAGCCTGCACACTGCAATGACAGAGTAGCCCCTACTTGCCACAACTATAGAAAGCCTGTGTGCAGCAACAAAGACCCAGAGAAGGAAAAAGTAAACAGAAAAAGGCATAATTTAACTTCCCTTTCAAATGTCTTGCAAATCGTTTTTAACTGCTAAGATTTACTGATTCTAAAATACAGACTAGTGATTTAGATTCTGAAAAAGTTCATAAGTCAAATAAGTGAAAATTTTAACTTATTTGAGATCTTTTAAGTCACAATATTTTCCTTTTATATGTCAGTTCACTCTGTATTCTGTAATTTCCCAGAAATAGCATTATATGTAAATCCAAACATATGGAATCAGGTAGAGAAATTATGAGCTATCAGAATGTTATTTAGCACCCAACTGAAGTATTTGATGGTTCAATAAGAAGTGTGTACCTTGAAAAACCAATTACATTTGTTTTATAGTTATGTTTTTTAGTTTCCTAATAATTTTAGACATAAGAAATATTTTGAAACAAAAAAAAAACAGTGTGGCTGATGGTATTATAAATATGACAAATTGTATTGAATTTTCTCAAATAAGTATTTATACTAACTGAATTTTAGAAAAAGTATAAACTGGAGGTATTATATTGAAGTTTTAGCATTACCATTATATGCAAAAGAAAAGAAAATGGATATTATTTCCCATGTAGCATTAATATCACTGAAATATAAAGATTTTGATCAATAATTTTAATTAAAATGGAGAATTACTAACATGATTTTAAAGAGTAGTTTAAATTACATGGAAATGATCTTTTAAAGAAAGAAATAAATTTCTAAACTTAGGAAAGTTCATTAAGTTTTTAGACAACTAGGTGAAACTAGATAATTTATTAAATACCCTTTGGAGTCTCATAATGTTTCAATTATGAAATCATTCATGAATTTTAAAAATGAGCTCACTTTCTTTTACATACTTACAAAAATATCCACTTCTATTTTCTTATGCCCTGTAATTTGGAGTACTGCTGGTTTAAAAGGCTCTAAAATATTTATGTGAAATCAGAAAGTGAAAGTGAAAGTGAAGTTGCTCAGTTGTGTCTGACTCTTTGCAACCTGTGGACTGTACCCCACCAAGCTCCTCTGTCCATGGGATTCTCCAGGCAAGAATACTGGAGTGGGTTGCCATTTCCTTCTCCAGGGTATCTTCCTGACCCAGGGATCGAACCCAGGTCTCCAACATTGCAAGCAGATGCTTTAACCTCTGTGCCACCAGGGAATAAATATTTTCAAGCATCATTTTCAGGAGTAAATTAAGTATTAAAATTTGTGTCTTTATTTTTGGTTTAAGTTTGTGTTGTAAGTAGGCAATATATTGACATTTCCTAAAAGTGAAATTGAATAATTAGAAAAAAGATTACTATATTATATTAATATATAGTATATTCTATGAAAAAGTATACTTTGGAGAAGGAAATGGAAACCCACTCCAGTATTCTTGCCTGGGAAATTCCATGGACAGAGGAGCCTGAAGGGTATCCTTCCCATAGGGTCTCAGAGTTGGACACAAATTAGCAACTAAACAACAAAAGCTTGTACTATGTATCATATATGTTATATATAAATGATATGTAATACTATATAATCAGTATTTTGCATATTTGTGTTAAATTTGTAAAAACTAAGAGGCAAATCTGTTGGTGTGCTCTTAGCACTCCTGCCTGTACAGCAGGCTTTTGTCGGTATCATTCAGTTCAGTCGCTCAGTCATGTCCGACACTTTGCGACCCCATGAATCTCAGCACGCCAGGCCTCTCTATCCATCACCAACTCCCGGAGTTCACTCAGACTCATGTCCATTGAGCCAGTGATGCCATCCAGCCATCTCATGCTCGGTCGTCCCCTTCTCCTCCTGCCCCCAAACCCTCCCAGCATCAGAGTCTTTTCCAATGAGTCAACTCTTCGCATGAGGTGGCCAAAGTACTGGAGCTTCAGCTTTAGCATCATTCCTACCAAAGAAATCTCAGGGCTGATCTCCTTCAGAATGGACTGGTTGGATCTCCTTCCAGTCCAAGGGAATCTCAAGAGTCTTCTCCAACACCACAGTTCAAATTCATCAATTCTTCGGCGCTCACCCTTCTTCACAGTCCAACTCTCACATCTATACACGACCACTGGAAAAACCATAGCCCTGACTAGACGGACCTTAGTCAGCAAAGTAATGTCTCTGCTTTTTAATATGCTATCTAGGTTGGTCATAACTTTTCTTCCAAGGAGTAAGAGTCTTTTAATTTCATGGCTGCAGTCACCATCTGCACTGATTTTGGAGCCCCCCAAAAAAATCTGACACTGTTCCCACTCTTCCCCCATCCATTTCCCATGAAGTGATGTGACTGGATACCATGATCTTCGTTTTCTGAATGTTGAGCTTTAAGCCAACTTTTTCACTCTCCTCTTTCACGTTCATCAAGAGGCTTTTAAGCTCCTCTTCACTTTCTGCCATAACGGTGGTGTCATCTGCATATCTGAGGTTATTAATATTTCTCCTGGCAATCTTGATTCCAGCTTGTGTTTCTTCCAGTACAGCATTTCTCATGGTGTACTCTGCATAGAAGTTAAATAAGCAGGGTGACACTATACAGCCTTGACACACTCCTTGGAACCAGTCTGTTGTTTGATGTCCAGTTCTAATTGTTGATTCTTCACCTGCATACAGATTTCTCAAGAGGCAGGTTAGGTGGTTTGGTATTCCCATCTCTTTCAGAATTTTCCACAGTTTATTGTGATCCACACAGTCAAAGGCTTTGGCATAGTCAATAAAGCAGACATAAATGTTTTTCTGGAACTCTCTTGCTTTTTCCATGATCCAGCAGATGTTGGCAATTTAATTTCTGGTTCCTCTGCCTTTTCTAAAACCAGCTTGAACATCAGGTAGTTCACAGTTCACCTATTGCTGAAGCCTGCCTTGGAGAATTTTGAGCATTACCTTACTAGCATGTGAGATGAGTGCAATTGTGCAGTAGTTTGAACATTTTTTGGCATTGCCTTTCTTTGGGATTGGAATGAAAACTTACCTTTTCCAGTCCTGTGGCCACTGCTGAGTTTTCCAAATTTGCTGGCATATTGAGTGCAGCACTTTCACAGCATCATCTTTCAGGATTTGAAACAGCTCAACTGGAATTCCATCACCTCCACTAGCTTTGTTCATAGTGATGCTTTCTAAGGCCCACTTGACTTCACATTCCAAGATGTCTAATGCAGCCTATAATCATTACATTGTGTATTAGATCTCCAAGACTTATTTATCTACTCTTTGCAAGTGTCTTCCTTTAAACAATGTCTCCCAATATTCTCACGTTCATCATTTAGCGTAATATTCTCAAGATCCATTTATTTCATTGCAATTGGCAGTATTTCTATAGTGTCCATAATCATATCTAATTTAACCATTCATCCATTGGCTGGGACTTAGGTTGTTTCCAAATCTTGGCTATTGTGAACAGTGTAGCAATAAACATGGGAATGCAAACATCTTTTTGATATTCTGTTTTAATTTCTTTTGGATATAAAATATAATTTATGTGTAATATGGCACTTCGTTTTTAATTTTTTGAGGAACATTTGTACTGTTTTCCATAGTGTCTGTACCAATATACATTGCCACCAACAGTAAACAAGGGTTCCCTTATCTCTACTTCTCTGTCAACCTTTGTTATCTCTTGTTTTTTGATAACAGATATCCTAATAGGTGTGAGGTAATAGCTCATCGCAGAGTCAAACACAACTGAGTGACTGAACTGAACTGAACTGAATAGCTCATTTGGTTTTGGTTTGTATTTCTCTGAGGACTAGTGATACTGAACACCTTTTCATATACCTGTCAACCATTTGCGTGTCTTTCTTTGGAAAAATGCCCATTTAGTTCCACTACCCATTATTTAATGGAACTGTTTGAATATTTGATATTAAATATCATTAAACATTTTAGTTAAGATAAATCGTGCAAATGCAGTTAAGTTTTAGATTCAGGAAATATATATTCTCTTGTAATTTAAAAATTTATGCTAAGTATCTGGTGGTTGTGCAGTGCTTTGAAACTTCTAGCTATGAATCTTTTTCATTACCATGTTTTGGAAAACTGTTAGTTTCATCATTTCCCCTTTACAATGCAGGTATCTCAACCTCCCTCCCAGATTATACTAACAACCTTCTAATTTTCTACAGTGCAATTAAACCCAAATTCATATACATCTTGTTAAAGCATCATTTTTACATTAGTTTTCTTATTCAATTAACTTGTATTTCTTTTCTATCAGTTTAAAACTATTCTCCATTGCTCTCTCTTTTTCTGTCTCTTCCTTCCTATCTTCCTCCCTTTTTCCCCTCTACTTTCTGCCTATCATCCATTTCTTCCTTCTTCCTTCCATCTTTCTTGCATTCTTTCTTCCCTTCCTTCACTTTTTCTTGCTTTTTCTACTAAAATAAAGCATTCTAAATCCTCCAAATCTAAATTCATGTTTCATAATACATTACTTTCCCACAAAATTGTCATCCAACTTAAACTTAGTTCCTTAAGATGCCTTCTCTCTACAGGGCACAGTGTCTTCTCTATAACTTGCAAAGACTGTGATTGCTTAATCTTTTAAGACTAATTTCATTTTGCAAATTTCTATGACAATTTTACCAGGGGTTTCCCTGGTGACTCATGGTAAAGAAACTGCCTGCAATATGGGAAACCTAGGTTTGACCCTAGGTTGGAAAGATCCCCTGGAGGAGGATATGGCAACCCATGCCAGTATTCTTGCCTGGAGAATACCAATGGACATAGAAGCCTGGTGCGTTACAGTCCATGGGGTCACAAGAGTCAGACACAACTAAGCGACTAAGCACAACACATGAAAATATTTATCCACATTTATCTCCATTCTGTCAGTATACTCATTCTTTTTTGATCTACTATACAGTTTTTCCCACATAGTAGCTCAATACACCATGTTTTAATATTTCACTTATGTAATTGATCATTTATTGAGCAAATACTATGTTGTAGTCACTCATTCTACATCAGAAATAAGATGATTGAAAACTTAACATATTCCATCTGCCATATTCCATAATGCTTAGAGTCGTGAGACAACAGTACTAAAAAAACTGATTTATTTTTTTCTTTTTCTTTTTTTGCTTTTAAATAATTACAGGTTCCTAGTATGCTACATATGTAAGAAAAGAAAATACTTGTATACAATCCAATTTCTTCCAGTGGTTACATTTTGCATAGCTATTTACATAAGGTCTTAGATAAAATACAAATTTCAAAACAGGAATTGAATACTGATGTGTGTGTACATATTTTATCTTATGTGTAGATTCTAGAACCCCCACTACAGTCGAAATACAGACCTATTCAATCATGAAAAATCTTCTTTATACTCTTTTAAAACCATACCCATCCCACCCTCCACTATTCCTAAATCCTAGTCACCACCAATCTCTATTTCATATCTACAATTTTGTCCTTATAAGAGTTCTGCATGAAACACTTTCTAACATAAATCACAGCAGGATCCTCTATGACTCACCTCCCAGAGTAAGCAAAAAAACATAAACAAATGGGATCTAATTAAACATAAAACTGTTTGCACAACAAAGGAAACTATAAGCAAGGTGAAAAGACAGCCTTCAGAATGGGAGAAAATAATAGAAAATGAAGCAACTGAGAAAGAATTAATCTCAAATATATACAAGTAGCTCATATAGCTCAATACCAGAAAAATAAATGACCTAATCAAAAAATGGGCCAAAGATCTAAACGAACATTTCTCCAAAGAAGACATACAGATGACTAACAAACACGTGAACATCACTCATTATCAAAGAAATGCAAATCAAAACCACGATGAGGTACCATCTCACACCGATCAGAATGGCTGTTATCAAAAAATCTACAAAGAGGACATTAATGGAGAAATATACCGTGTTCTTGGATCAGAAGAATCAATATAGTGAAAATGAGTATACTACCCAAAGCAATCAATAGATTCAGTGCAATTGCTATCAAGCTACCAACTGTATTTTTCACAGAGCTAAACAAATAATTTCACAATTTGTATGGAAATTCAAAAAATCCTTGAATAGCCAAAGCAATCTTGAGAAAGAAGAATGGAACTGGAGGAATCAACCTGCCTGACTTCAAGCTCTACTACAAAGCTACAGGCATCAAGACAGTATGATACTGGCACAAAGACAGTAATATAGATCAATGGAACAAAATAGAAAGCCCAGATATAAATCCACACACCCATGGACATCTTATCTTTGAGAAAGGAGGCAAGAATATAGAATGGTGAAAAGACAATCTCTTTAACAAGCAGTGCTGGGAATACTGGTCAACCACTTGAAAAAGAATGAAACTAAAATACTTTCTAACACCATACACAAAGATAAACTCAAAATGGATTAAAGATCTAAACATAAGACGAGAAACTATACAATTCCTAGAGGAGAACATAGGCAAAACCCTCTCCAACATAAATCACAGTAGGATTCTCTATGATCCATCTCCCAGAATACTGGAAATGAAAGCAAAAATAAAAAAATGGGACCCAATTAAAATTAAAAGCTTCTGCACAACAAAGGAAACTATAAGCAAGGTGAAAAGACAGCCTTCAGAATGGTAGAAAATAATAGCGAATGAGGCAACTCTCAAAGAATTAATCTCAAAAATATACAAGCAACTCCTGCAGCCCAATTCCAGAAAAATAAAAGACCCAATCAAAAAATGGGCCAAAGAACTAAACAGACACTTCTCCAAAGAAGACAGACGGATGGCTAACAAACTCATGAAAAGATGTTCAACATCACTCATTATCAGAGAAATGAAAATCAAAACCACAATGAGATACCATTTCATGCCAGTCAGAATGGCTGCTATCCAAAAGTCTACAAGCAATAAATGCTGGAGAGGGTGTGGAGGAAAGGGAACCCTCTTACACTGTTGGTGGAAATGCAAACTAGTATAGCCACTATGGAGAACAGTGTGGCGATTCCTTAAAATTCTGGAAACAGAACTGCCTTATGACCCAGCAATCCAACTGCTGGGCAAACACACCGAGGAAACCACAATTGAAAGAGACACATGTACCCCAATGTTCATCACAGCACTGTTTATAATAGCCAAGACATGGAAGCAACCTAGATGCCCATCAGCAGATGAATGGATAAGAAAGCTGTGGTACATGTACACAATGGAGTATTACTCAGCCATTAAAAAAAAATACATTTGAATCAGTTCTAGTGAGATGGATGAAACTGGAGCCGACTTATTGTACAGAGTGAAATAAGTGAGAAATAAAAACACGAATGCAGTATATTAATGTACATATGTGGAATTGAGAAAGATGGTAATGATGACCTTATATATGAGACAGCAAAAGAGACACAGATATAAAGAACAGACTTTTGGTCTGTGTGGGAGAAGGGGAGGGTGGGATAATTTGAGAGAATAGCACTGAAACACGTATATTACCATATGTGAAATAGATTGCCAACCCAAGTTTGATGCATGAGACAGGGCACTTCGGGACAACCTGAGGGACATATTGGAAGAGAGGTGGGAAAGTATGGGGTACACTTGTACATACATGGCTGATTCATGTCAATGTTTGACAAAAATCACTACAATATTGTAAAGTTACTAGCCTCCAGATAAAATAAATAAATTTAAAAAAAAGAGTGCTGCATAAATTGAGTTATATGGCATGTAACCTTTTGAGATATTTTTCACTCAGCATAATGCCCTTGAAATTCATTCAAATTACTGCCTATATTATTATTTATTATTGCTAAGTGGTATTCCATATTATGAAGTAATATCGGTTCAGTTCAGATGCTCAGTCATGTCTGACTCTGCGACTGCATGAATTGCAGCACGGCAGACCTCCCTGTCCATCACCAACTTCCGGAGTTCATTCAAACTCACGTCCATTGAGTCGGTGATGCCAACCAGCCATCTCATCCTCTGTCATCCCCTTCTCCACCTGCCCCCAATCCCTCCCATCATCAGAGTCTTTTCCAATGAGTCACCTCTTCACATGAGGTGGCCAAAGTACCGGAGTTTCAGCTTTAGCATCATTCTGTCCAAAGAAATCCCAGGGCTGAGCTCCTTCAGAATGGACTAGTTGAATCTCCTTGCAGTCCAAGGGACTCTCAAGAGTCTTCTCAACACCACAGTTCAAAAGCATGTATTCTTTGGCGCTCAACTTTCTTCACAGTCCAACTGTCACATCCATACATGACCACAGGAAAAACCATAGCCTTGACTAGACAGACCTTTGTTGGCAAAGTATTGTCTCTGCTTTTGAATATGCTATCTAGGTTGGTCATAACTTTCCTTCCAAGGAGTAAGCGTCTTTTAATTTCATGGCTGCAGTCACCATATGCAGTGATTTTGGAGCCCAGAAAAATAAAGTCTGACACTGTTTCCACTGTTTCTCCATCTATTTCCCATGAAGTGATGGGACCGGATGCCATGATCTTTGTTTTCTGAATGTTGAGCTTTAAGCCAACTTTTTCACTCTCCTCTTTCACTGTCATCAAGAGCCTTTTTAGTTCCTCTTCACTTTCTGCCATAAGGGTGGTGTCATCTGTATAGTGTTCAATTATTCACACTATAGAGAATTTTGGTTGTTTTTATGTTTTGGCTATTTAAATAAAGTGGCTACTAACAATTAATATAGTTTACAATTTTTCTGTAAGCATTTTTTTTTTCATTTCTACATGGTAAACAATCAGAAATCCAAATGCTAAACTATATGTTAAGTGTATATTTAGTTTAATATCTTTTTTTTTTAAGAAACTATAAAAGTGCCTTTCAGGGTGACAGTTCAATTTTACATTCTCACCAACAATGTATGAGGATCACATTTTTCTACTTCCTCATACACTAAAATTGTTAAGCAACTTGGAAATAATACACATTTTTTTTCTTTTCTTTTTTTTTTTTTTACTATGTTGAGTCTCCCATTCCATGAACGTGGGCTATTTCACCATTTATTAGATCATGCTTGACTTTTCTGTTTCGTGTTTCGTACTCCTCTGTTTTCACTCTCCTGCCTTCCTGTGGCTTACACAAGCATTGTTAATAATTCTATTTTGAAATACCTATGTTTTTAGGGTTTTAAGAAGCTGCTCTAAGTATTGCACTGTATATGAATAATTTATCATATTATACTGGTAACAGATTTTATTAATTCAAATAAAATATAATACTTTACCTCAATTGAAGTCCCTTCACCTGTTCTCACTTATGGTAAACTTGTCTCAAATATTTTCTATATAAACATAGAGAATCATTTTAGACATTGTTATAATTTTTACTCTGATCATCAAACATAATTTAGAATACTCAAGAATAAATATTTGTTTATAAATTTTACTAATTTTACTATATTTTTCTAATATTCTAATATGACATTTTCTTTTTAAAACTAGTGACAACTTTTCTTTGTTTCCTTCATCTGAGAATGTCTCCATTTTACCTTTTATTCCTAAAGATTATTTTACTAGCTATAGAATTATGGGGTAGAAGTTCTTCATTTTCAGCATTTGAAAAATGTTTGCCACTTCCTTCTGGTCTAAATTTGCTAATGATAGATGCATTGTTATTTGAGTTATTTTTCTCTACAGATAAAAGGCTATTTCTCTCTCAAGGTTTTTAAGATTTATTTTTTGTCTTGTTTCTCCAACTTGGGCTCTGATGTTTCTTGTTATGATTTTCTTTGGGTTTACCCTGTTTGGATTTTCTCAGCTTCTTGAACTTTGCCAAATTCGTTTGTCATTTGCCGAATGTGGAATCATTTTAGTTATTATTTCTTCAAGTTTGTTTTTAGTTTTGTTCTCCTATCCTTCAAAGAATTCTAGGTCACCTAAGTAGCCCTATTAATTTTAACTAAAGCCTAAAGTTTTAATATAAGCTAGAGTTTTTTTTCAATTTATTTATTTGCATTTTCAACAATTTTGGTGCAATGATAAATTTTTTAAGTTATACATTTTTTCTTATGTTTATGATATCCACATATATATAGGCTATAAGGAATATTATAGGACTTTTAAAAATAGTCCACTCAATAACACAATTGAGGAAAATTAAATTCTTAGAAGTGAACTACTTAGAATAAGGTAACACAGCTATTAATGATATATTTGTACTATAATAACAATATCAACAGAGAAATTTAATTCTCAGAAATTTCTTTGCAGTGATTTTATTGACAGAAACCCAAACCTGTAGATAATACATAAATCTATTCTTCTCTTTATTATGTTTGTTGTAATCACATTATAAGTGCTTCCTTTTCTTTGGTTATTTATTGCATCACTTGTGCATATGTATAACAGTGAAATTTATAAACTTTTAATCTTAACCTGTTCATAACTGAACAGTTCCAAAAATGACTTTTTCTCATGTTTTTCAAATTATGTAAAATAAAAGTGTAAAATGTAGCTTTGTTTCATTAATAAGAAAGCCATAGGTGTAGAGTTAGGTTATTTATTTGACTTTGTGGGAGGGAGGTTCAGGATGGGGAACACATGTATACCCATGGTGGATTCATGTTGATGTATGGCAAAGCCAATACAATATTGTAAAGTAATAAAATAAAATAAAAATTTTGATACAGTTTTAAAAGGTAAATATATATATATGAAAGAAAGCAAGCCAGTGGCATTTTCCAGGATAGTGAGTATAAAACTGTGGATAACTAGTATGGTGATAGTGGTGGTTTATTTGCTAAGTCATGTCTGACTCTTGCGACCTCGTGGACTGTATGTAGCCTGCCAGGCTTCTCTGTCCATGGGATTTTCCAGGCGAGAATACTGGAGTGGATTGCCATTTCCTTCTCCATGACTAGTATCATACATATAAAAAAGCAACCCAGTTGTTTCATGAAATTCAATAAAACTGGAGACAATACCCATTCAAATGATCTGTATAATATAGCTTAACACTGTCCAGACACCTTTCTTTTTAATTTCAAGGTATTTTTAAAAGGTAATTAAATACAATTTTAAATGTTACATAAAACACTTATCATTTTGTTACTTTATATAGCAAAACTCTAGGTATACTACTTTAATGCATTTTATCCTGCCTTTAAAAAATGTTAACGGAATTATTTGGAATATTTTCTCTATGTCACAGTCCGCACTAACTTGCTGAAAAAGATTATCTCTAAATCTATAATTTTCTTTAACTTATCTTTTTCAGGAAAAGAAAATCACTGAAATTTATTTCTATAAGTCTTATCTTATATTGCTTTTATTAATGTCAAATAAGAAACAAATTTATTTTACAGATGTTATGGGATAAAATATTCTTCAAAATTTAACTTTTCTCAGAATCATACCTTCATCTTTATAGAAAAGAAAAAAAAATCTCATTCTTTGAGTTACCATCCCTAAATAACGAGTGTTTATGAAGCAAGATAAACATGTGAAAAGGGACATGCTGAATACTTTGCAGAGGTTATCTTCCTAACAGTATAGATTCAAAATCACTAAATAATAATTTCATGAATTCTACTTTTATATATGTTCAAAGTAGTTAAGTATCAATTAAAAGCTGTAAGAAAAATGAAGATTTGGGGGCCTGAGTCTCTGAGACTCAAAAAAAAAAAAAAGTATGTCTTATCTTGATTCAAGTAATCTGCTCCTCAGCATAACAGGAAATACTGACAAAAATGCTCCACAAATCACACTGTGGGAATTAGGGAAGAGATACAGGCAGGCTTTTCCATTTTTTAAGAACTTAGGAAAAGCAGAGACAAATTTACTGACTTTCGAATCTAAGAACATTTTAAGTAGTATATCAGGTATTATGTCTTATGTTTTTATATATTTAAAAAAATTTTTGCAATTTATTTATTTTACAAGAACTTCCTTGATTTATATAGATATGGTGTTATCATTGTGTTTTTGTTCAGTCACTAAGTTGTGTCTGACTCTTTGTGATCCCATGGACTGTAGCAGGCCAGGCACCTTGGTTCTCCACTCTCTCTGGGGAGTTTACTCAAATTCATGCCCTTGGAGTTGGTGATGCTATCTATATTGTATAAATACAACCATAAATAATAAGCATATAAATCAGATATGGGTGCCCAACATTTTAAGTCAGTTTTTTCAGATTAAAGTAGGGTGCAGGTGCTGAAATTCAGACACTAGCTTCCTTCATGTCTTGTGTGGACACCAAACTGATTTCGTTATACATAGTTTTTAAGAAAATGTTTCTACCTTATAATCTTCTAATTAGACTACAAAGAAATTTAACTTAGCCTTCAAAACAATGCATATGTAATTAAAATAAAAAAGTTACCAACCCCAAAGCTAATTACTTAGCAATGCACCGTTATTATAATAAAAAACTTCATTGGAATTTCCTTCTCTTCTGAAGGAAAATGCAATTATCACAGCACTAAAATTACTTTACAAGTTTTCACATGCAAATCCAGGGTATAGAAAACATACACAGACACAGGCTTTGAAAACATTTCATGATTGAGTGCTTTCTCTTAATATGGAAAATTTTGTTGATATAATTTCTCATAATTAGCTCTTTTATGTTATTGGAAAATATTTACATGAAGATGATTATAAATGATTGATGAATTAATATTCATATTAAAAGTAATCTCCATATGGGTTTTTTGCAAATATATTTGTAAGCAAGATCTTACACTTCCTCTTAGAGATGCAAAGACTTTCTTTTTATACATTTAGAACTTTATAATAATGAGAGCACAAGGAATGGATCTTTAAAGAAAGTTCTGTGACCAAGGTGACTTATGTGTGTGAGTTTCTGCATAAAAATTTGAATAATGTTCATCAGTTCAGTTCTTTTTGTCACTCAGCCATGGCCAATTATTTGCAACCCAAAGGACTGCAGCGCATCAGGCTTCCTTGTCCATCACTGACTCCCGGAGTTTGTTTAAACTCATGTCCATCGAGTCAGTGATCCCATCCAACTGTCTCATCCTCTCTCGTTCCCTTCTCCTCCTGTCTTCAATCTTTCCCAGCATCAGGGTATTTCTAATGAGTCAGTTTTTCACATCAGGTGGCCAAAGTATTGGAGCTTCAGTTTCATCATCAGTCCTTCCAATGAATATTCAGGACTGATTTTCTTTAGGACTGAGTAGTTTGATCTCTGTGTAGTCCAAGGGACTTTCAAGAGTCTTCTCCAACACCACAGTTCAAAAGCATCAATTCTTTGGTGCTCAGCTTTCTTCACAGTCCAACTGTCACATCCATACATGACCACTGGAAAAACCACACTTTTGACTATATGGACCTTTGCTGGCAAAGCAATGTCTCTGCTTTTCAATGTGCTGTCTAGTTTTATCATAACTTTTCTTCCAAAGAGAAAGTGTCTTTTAACTTCATGGGTGCAATCACCATCTGCAGTGAATATGGGGCCCTAGAAATTCTGTCATTCTTTCCATTGTTTCACCATCTTTTGCCATGAAGTGCTGGCAAATAGATCAAAGATGCCATGATCTTCTTTTTTTTTTTTTTTTTGAATGTTGAGCTTTAAGCCAGCTTTTTCATTTTCCTCGTTTACTTTCATCAAGAGGTCCTTTAGTTCCTCTTCACTTTCTCCCATAAGGGTGGTGTCATCTGCATATCTGAGGTTATTAATATTTGTCCCAGCAATCTTGTTTCCAGTTTCTGCTTCATCCAGCCCAGCACTTCACATGATATACTCTGCATATAGGTTAAATAAGCAGGGTGACAATATACTGTCTTGTCATACACCTTTCCCAATTTGGAACCAATACTTTTGATACATATCTTAAATTCTGCTTTCTAATTTTCCAAGAATTAATATAAATATTTGAAATTATTTCTGCAGCAATTTACCTTTCATTTATAGACTTCAATATATTAGGTTCTCTATTGCTATTTTTAAAAATATATTTTGAAGAATTCAACAGTGTTGATTATTATTTTTGTTCTTAGATGGCATTACCAACTCAATGGACATGAGTTTGAGCTGGTAGATGAAGGATGGACCATACAGTGAGAGTGGGACCATAAAGAAGGCTGAATGCCAAGGAATTGATGCTTTTGAATTGTGGTGTTGGAGAAGACTCTTGAGAGTCTCTTGGACAGCAAGGAGATACAACCAATCTATCCTAAAGGATATCAGTCCTGAATATTCATTGGAAGGACTGATACTGAAACTGAAATGCTAATACTTTGTCCACCTGATGCAAAGAACTGACTCATTGGAAAAGACTCTGATGCTGGGAAAGATTGAAGGCAAGAGGAGAAGGGAACAACAGAGGATGTGATGATTGGATGGCATCACTGACTCAATGGGCATGAGTTTGAGCAAGCTCTGGCAATTGATGATGGACATGGAAGCCAGGCATGCTGCAGTCCATCAGGGCAGAAAGAGTCAGACATGACTGAGCAACTGAAGTGAACTGAACTTTAAATTTTATGCATTACATAATACACAGAACAACATCAGGAAATATTTTTTAATATCTCAGTACAAATTCCAATGATGATGTGTTTCTGACATTAACATAACTTTTGCTTCTTTTACCTTAACATATTTTTTTAACCGAAATAAGTAACTTAAATCCTTACACACATGCTTAGTTTTTCACTCGTGTCTGACTCTTTGTGACCCTATGGACTCTTTGTGATTGTCCTATCCATGGAATTCTCCAGTAAAGCATATTATAGTAGATTGCTATGTTCTCCTCCAGAGGATCTTCCTGACCCATGGGTTAAACCCATGTTTTCTGCATAGCAGGCAGATTCTTTACCCACTGAACCACCTGGCAAGCCCTAAGTCCTTACAGATAACTTCAAATTTTGGAGATCACTGTGAAAGAAACCATGAAAAGTTATTTTATATAATTTACCATAAATAAATACTACAGAGTTCTGTTGTTCTACAGATACAATGGTCATAATCTACATAAGCTTATTTAATTTTAAGTAAATTAAAATTAAGTAAAAATTAAAAATTCACTTCCAGTCAGACTAGCTACATTCCAAATGCCCAACAGCCACATGTGGCCATCAACTATAGTATAGGACAGGGCAAACAATAGAACATTTTTCTTATGGCTTTACATTTAACTCATATAGAGAATTAACAGAATTGCAAGTCAATATTTTTTATATTGAGTTCATTATCCTAAATTTTCTGAAATATACAATTCCATATTCTAAATTACAATGAGCTGAATTAGAAAGGACAAAGATTCAGTGATAAGATGTTGATTTACAAAATTATCTGTACAATACATACAAATTAGTTAATGTTATCTTTCCAGGTGGAGCTTTACTGATTAAAATTGCACCAGCATTTTTTATGTGAAAGTTTTATATAAGAGATCATTCAGTTAGACTCCTCTCACTCTAACCAAACTTAAAGTTAGTTGGCTCTTGCCCAGTAGATGGCAGGTCTTGCTTGCCAGAGGGTAAAAGAAAGCCCATCTTAGTGTTAGAAGTTATTCTTGAAAACTGATTGGCAAATACAGCTCTAGGTTAATAACATTAAGTGCACTTCTAATTAGTCATGATAATCAGGAACCAATTTTGAGTGTCTTTGTTCTGTGAAATTTTAGGACTGATTCAGACTATGAAGCAATAAAGGATATTAAATATGAGTTTAAATCCTTCAATTGAGTATCTTCCCAGTGTAACAAATATTACTTGAGAGCCCTTGCAATTAGAATTCAGAGGGTTTTATTATATACAAAATTAATACCATTTTATTTTGAAACTTTTGCCAATTTATTAATTTGATAACATAAAGATACCCCAAACTTCAGAAGTGACACTATTAAACAGAAGTTAAACATAGTGCAATGCATGTTTATTGGTTAGTTTAAATATCTTGGGGAAAAAAAAAAACAACTGTGAAAATAGGGTTGGGTTTAGAGAATTATAAAGAGGAACTTCATGATACAGATTTAATCACTCATAATGTATCTCAAGTAAGAGAGTGTAGTCTTGGAAATGCTGAATTGGGGTGGCCTAGAAACTTTCAGTCATTAATTCCTTGGAATAAAACTGCAAATCTACTGACAAAATTCTGTAAGATTAACAAATTCACTATTAGCCTCCAATCAAGTAAAAGGCTAGAGGATTGCAGGAACCCCTGCTTTTTTACTTATTAGCATAGTGTTCTCTTCATGTAAAGATTTTCATTTTTGTGTAAATCATGCTGAAAATCTCACTCTGTCACCAGGAGAGCAAAGTAAATTGTTACAGAATTCAATTTGGGAGTCTGTGAAGCAATTAAACACTAAAACAGACAAGTGGTAAGGGACCTCTTCAGCTCTGGAGAATAAATTAGGAGTGATGTTAACACAGTTAAAGAGAAATTTTAATGCTATGCTCAGACGGAGTTTGTGGAGCCCAACAAAAACCTCAAAAAGAGTATATTCTAGAAATGTAATTAGATCTTAAAAAGTATATTATGAACATATGTGCCCTATTTAAGTGCAATCTTGGTAATTTTTGATTATATAGTCTCTCTTGTAGCATAACACGATGCAGATTAGATGCATTAGAAAGGTTGTATGTGTTTCAAATATAGTTTAAAATATTCACATTATAAGTATGAGGCAATGCCAAATATTGTGTATGTGAGAGTTAGGGGACATATGTTCCCTAATTCTTTTTTTTTAAATATATTTATTTTCTAATTGAAGGATAATTATTTCAGTATTTTTAATTCAACAAATAGGTACGGATAGTTTTCTTCACGGTTCTACCTAGTCTTTTTTTTTTTAGCTTTTTATTTTTTAAATTTTAATATCTTTAATTCTTACATGCGTTCCCAAACATGAACCCCCCTTCCACCTCCCTCCCCACAACATCTCTCTGGGTCATCCCCATGCACCAGCCCCAAGCATGCTGCATCCTGCGTCAGACATAGACTGGCGATTCAATTCTTACATGATAGTATACATGTTTAAAAACAAAAAAGGCAGCCCCTGATGCCTGCATTTTTGAACACACAGTTCCTTTGGGGAGATGGTCCTTATGTACAAACACTGGGAGCAAATACCATAAAGTCTATGCTTAGAGGTAATTTTCCTAAACCTTTAATAAAACTACTAAAAATTGGTTCTTAATCAAGTATTATCTGTATCCTTTAACTTTACATTTAAAAATGTCTCCCCTACCTGGCAAGCTCAAATTTCATGACTTAGCCTGAATCTTGCACATGAAGTCTTGTAACTGAACATCAAAATCCTAGTCTTGCCTTGCCTCCAACTGTTATTTTAAATAATTACAGTTTGTAAAAATATCTTTGTAAAAATGATTAACTTAAGAAAAAAAATTTAATGGCTTCCTTGTAAGGAAAGGTGCAACAAACCTGTTGTTCAGTCACTAACTCGTGTCTGACTCTGCAACCTCATGAATTGGAGTGCGCCAGGCTTCTCTGTGAAAGTGAAAGCCACTCAGTCATATCTAGCCCTTTGCAACCCCATGCACTATACAGTCCCTGGAATTCTCTAGGAGAGAATACTGGAGTGGGTGGTAGCTCTTCCCTTCTCCAGTGAATTTTCCCAACCCAGCAATCAAAACCTGGTCTCCTGCATTGCAGGTGGATTCTTTACCATCTGACCTACCAGGGAAGCCTTAGGCTTCTCTGTCCTTCACTCTAATTATTACAATTTTCAAAGGATTTTTGTATACTTTTTATGTGTAATTTTCACAATAACCTCAATGCTGATTAGTTTATGTCAACTTGGCTAGGTTATCAGAACTTGGCTAGTGTTTGAAAAGGAATACCATTCAAGAAGAAACTTAAGAAGACCCATATTTATAGATCTTCAGAAATCTTGTTAATTTCTAAAGTGAAACAACAGCTCATCAGTTCACTTCAGTTCAGTTCAGTCGCTTAGTCTTGTCCAACTCTTTGCGACCCCATGAATCGCAGCATGCCAGGCCTCCCTGTCCATCACCAACTCCCGGAGTTCACTCAGACTAGCATCCATCGAGTCAGTGATGCCATCCAGCTATCTCATCCTCTTTCGTCCCCTTCTCCTCCTGCCCCCAATCCCTCCCAGCATCAGAGTCTTTTCCAATGAGTCAACTCTTCGCATGAGGTGGCCAAAGTACTGGAGTTCCAGCTGCTAAATGTTCTTAAGCCATTTTTTGAGCTGTTATTCTCATCAAGATGGGGAAAAAATGGAAACTATTTTCTTGGATTCCAAAATCACTGCAGACAGTGACAGTAGCCATGAAATTAAAAGATGCTTGCTCCTTGGAAGAAAAGCTATGACCAACCTAGATAGCACATTAAAAAGCAGAGACATTGCTTTGCCAACAAAGGTCTGTCTAGTCAAAGCTATGGCTTTTCCAATAGTCATGTAAGGATGTGAGAGTAGGACCATAAGGAAAGTTGAGCACCAAAGAACTGATGCTTTTGAATTGTGGTATTGGAGAAGATTCTTGAGAGTTCCTTGGATTGCAAGCAGATAAACACAGTCTATCAGTCCTAAATATTCATTGGAAAGACTGATGCTGAGGCTGAAACTCTAATACTTTGGCCACCTGATGCGAGGAACTGACTCAATGAAAAAGACCCTGATGCTGGGAAAGATGAGGGCAGGAGGAGAAGAGGATGACAGAGAATGAAATTGTTGGATGGTATCAACAACTCTATGGACATGAGTTTGAGCAAGCTCTGGGAGTTGGTGATGGACAAGGAAGCCCGTTGTGCTGCATTACATGGGGTCACAAAGAGAGGGACATATTTTAAAATATATACTTAAACTTCTTTTTTCCAATATTATGCAAGGAAGAAAGTCTAAATTATACCTGGGCATGCCTGTAAAGCATCATTTGCTTATTCATTTATTCATTCAACCTAAATATTTAAACCATACAACAGTTCCCATTGACAGATGGTGAAAAGTGCAACAGAATAACTTTATGGTTCTGAATGAAATTTTAGAATTTTCTGATACAGCACTTAGAAATTAATGATGCACCAGTTTATAAACTGAGACTTTAAAAAATAAGTAGGAATTAGGCAGGTACTAATATTTACTAAGATAAACATTGTTTATAAAGACCCAGCGAAAAAGAAACAACATGGAACACTTACGGAAATGGAAATCTCCTATAGTTTGAGGGATATTTCTATAAAGAAGAAGGGGTAAGAAGTGAGGATTGTTGCTAGTCAGGAGCCAAGTGAAGTAAGGTACTCGTTTCCCTTGATAAAGAGTTTCCGTTTTATTATAAATCAATTTGAGAGATATGGAAAGCTCTAAACAGTATGTGTGTGGGGGGGGGGATCAAATCATTTTTAAAAGCACATTTGAAATACATATATATGAAAAACATATTTGAAAATATAAAAAAATAACATTCAGGAGAATAAATTGAGTGTGGCTTCAATACATGAGATAGATGGTGGCCTCAGATAGACAAATGGTTATCAGAAGAGTGAAAATTGGGTGAATTAGATAACTTCTGTGAAGAAAATGGCACATATCTCACATGCTAGTAAAGTAATGCTCAAAATTTTCCAAGCCAGGCTTCAGCAATATGTGAACTGTGATCTTCCAGATGTTCAAGCTGGTTTTAGAAAAGGCAGAGGAACCAGAGATCAAATTGCCAACATCCGTTGGATCATCAAAAAAGCAAGAGAGTTCCGGAAAAATATCTATTTCTGCTTTATTGACTATTCCAAAACCTTTGACTGTGTGGATCACAATTAACTGTGAAAAATTCTGAAAGAGATCGGCATACCAGACCACCTGACCTGCCTCTTGAGAAATCTGTATGCTGGTCAGGAAGCAACAGTTAGAACTGGACATGGAACAACAGACTTGTTCCAAATAGGAAAAGGAGTATGTCAAGGCTGTATACTGTCACCCTGCTTATTTAACTTCTATGCAGAGTACATCATGAGAAACGCTGGGCTGCAAGAAGCAGAAGCTGGAATCAAAATTGCCAGGAGACATATCAATAACCTCAGTTACGCAGATGACACCACTCTTATGGCAGAAAGTGAAGAGGAACTAAAAAGCCTCTTGATGACAGTGAAAGAGGAGAGTGAAAAAGTTGGCTTAAAGCTCAACATTAAGAAAACGAAGATCATGGCATCTGGTCCCATCACTTCATGGGAAATAGATGGGGACACAGTGGAAACAGTGTCAGACTTAATTTTTTGGGGCTCCAAAATCACTACAGATGGTGATTGCAGCCATGAAATTAAAAGATGCTTACTCTTTGGAAGAAAAGTTATGACCAACCTAGATAGCATATTCAAAAGCAGAGACATTACTTTGCCAACTAAGGTCCATCTAGTCAAGGCTATGGTTTTTCCAGTGATCATGTACGGATGTGAGAGTTGGACTATGAAGTAAGCTGAGCCATGAAGAATTGATGCTTCTGAACTGTGGTGTTGGAGAAGACTCTCAGGAGTCTTCTCCTGCAGTTGGACTGCAAGGAGATCTGAAGGAGATCAGCCCTGGGTGTTCTTTGGACAGAATGATACTGAAGCTGAAACTCCAGTACTTTAGCCACCTGATGTGAAGAGTTAACTCACTGGAAAAGACTCTGATGCTAGAAGGGATTGGGGGCAGGAGAAAAGGGGACGACAGAGGATTAGATGGTTGGATGGCATCACCGACTCGATGGATGTGAATCTGAGTGAATTCTGGGATTTGGTGATGGACCGGAGGCCTGGTGTGCTGCGATTCATGGGGTCGCAAAGAGTCGGACACTACTGAGCGACTGAACTGAACTGAACTGAATACTGCTTTTTTCACACAGCGATGCTTGGTTTTTCCTGCAAGAAATCCTTCTATATTTTTCAGCTTAATTTTTAGCTCATTTATTCTCATCCCATTACATCATGACATTGAATGCGAATATACCACATTGTATTCATCTATTCTTTTGTTGATAGACATTTGCCTTATTTCCATATTGGGTCTACTGCGAACAGTTAATGTTATCAGCATCGTTTTAGTGAAGATATGGGAGCATTTTTATTGGGCCATCATGATGGGTTTTAAAACATCCTATAATTACAAAGAAGCTACAGCATTTTTTCCTCTCTTGAGTTGAGGGTCTGCATTATCTTCAATTGATAGATTAAGAATCTGAGAATCAAGAGTATTAACTAACTTGCAAGGACACATGAAAGTTATCACACAAAAAAGCAGAGTCATAATATATCCAAATAGTCCCCATGGGTCACATATGTTAAGGGTTCTGGGTACTTTGAGAGAACATAGAATGGTTTAGCTGATGTAGTGGGCAGAATTCCAAATGGCCCCCAAGATTTTCACCCTCTGTATAATCATTTGCCCTTGAGTGGGATGAGACCTGTGATCAGGGGTCCTTTGAATATGATCTATAATATTCCCATGATTATGCTATCTTATGTAGCAAAGTAGGAGAGATATTTTAAAGATATTAGCAAGGTCCCTGAGAACTTTATGCTCAATTAGTAAAAAAGGAAGAAGCTCCTAAACAGGTCTCATCTAGCTGATTAAGCCCTGTTAAACAGACAGAATTGTTAGAAAGGCAATTTTGTCCTTGGAAGTTTGTTTTTTGTTTGTTTGTTTGTTTGTTTTAATGGAAAAAGGTACCTTCTCAGAATTGAGGGCCTCAAACACATGGCAAGAAACTAAATTTGGCTCACAGTCTGATTAAACTTGAAAAAGGATCTTTAGATGCAAATGGAAATATAACCTGGTCAACTTTGATTGCTGCCCTGTGAATACCTAAAGAGATGGCTCCTCTAAATATGCCTTGCCTCTTACACATAAAATTGTGAGATAAAAAAATAGGCATTTTATTAGGAAGACACCTGGTTTAATTTTTTATAAAGAAATAGAAAATATCATTACTTTTGGCATAAGAAGTGGTATAACCACTTAAACGTGGGAGATGCTTTAGAACTGGGCAATGGGCTCTGACAGAACATGAGAGAGCATGATGGAGAAAGGAAAAATCAATCTGACATACTGTTAGTAGAAACCTACATATTGAGGATGCTAAAGACTCAGAAGGAATCCAGGAACATGCTATTGAGGAATTAGAGGATGTAGGACAATTTTTATGTAGTAACAGAAAACTTAGAAAAATTCTGGCCTGTAGTTGTATGGAGAATGTGTAAGGCATTAACCTAGATAGACCAAAGGAGACTGCCAAGTCAAGTGGTGAAGGGGTTGCAACTTACAGAAAGATGTGAGGAAAGAACAATAATCGAGGGAAGAACAATTAAACATAAGTAACAAGGATGGGATGATTTTGAAAAGCCTCAGCCTTTCACAAAGGCAAATGATGTTAAAATCTGGAATTGGCTAAGGAAAGCATGGCAAATAGAATAGGCTAAGCATGTGACTGCAAAGCCTTTTGCTAAAACTCCACAAAGACAAAGAAACACATGCACACAAACAACTTTATAAAGATCGAAAGGTCAGAATACAAAGCGACCCAAGGAATTTTTTGAAGGGATTAAGAGTGTGCCTCTCAAAACCTCTCAAATAAACCAGAGGGCCCCTAGGAAGGACACTGTCTCTCAGCCATCTTAGCAGGAGCCAAATATACAGAAAATACTATCTCAAAAATGTCTGTAGCTGTCGTTTTTGTCTAATGAATTTAATCCCCTTGAAATCCATCAAGGTTCAGAGAGTTCTTGAGAAAACTGTTTCAAGAGAACTACTGTCAGCTTGCATGGAAAAGGATAGAGTAGATAACAAAATCAAGATGTCAGTCTCACAATATTTTTTTTTTTTTCAGGAAGGAACATGAGAGGACTATTCAGCTGCAAACACATATTTTTCATGAAAAAGGAATAATGACTCATAGGACAGAACCAAGATCCCAGAGATAAAGTCAAGTGTCACAGAGGGTTATTTTCAGACCTTGAAACCTAATCAAGGAAAATCCACCATTTACCTTGCTGGATTTCAGGACTCTTAGGGTCCAGTGACACTTTCACCTTCCACTCTTTTTCGTTTTGAGCCAAATATCTATAGTAACATTTATAGCCCCACCTGACCCACTAATTATGTTGGGAGTGTTTTAGGGCCTTCAGATTTATCCAAAATGGAGAAAATGTGCACCTGTCCTTAGATGATGCCTATAATGATATTTATGCACTTTTAGATGATACTCCAATTCAATGAGTGTCTTAGGAGGTCTTTTATGAGAATAACATATTCTGAAAGTGGGAGGGAATAAAACATTGATTTTAGAAGATGGACTGTGGAAGTCATAAGGGTAAGGTGGCCCCCAAGATTAGACTCCTCATTCTTGGAATGAACTCTGCAACATAAACTGAGTATCTGTGTCTCCCCAAATTCTTCTATGAAAATCCTACCCCCTAATGTGATGGTATTGGAGAAGGCAATGTCACCCCACTCCAGTACTCTTGCTTGGAAAATCCCATGGGCGGAGGAGCCTGGTAGGCTGCAGTCCATGGGGTCGCTAAGAGTCAGACACGACTGAGCGACTTCACTTTCAATTTTTACTTTCATGCATTGGAGAAGGCAATGGCAACCCACTCCAGTGTTCTTGCCTGGAAAATCCCAGGGATGGGGGAGCCTGGTGGGCTGCCATCTATGGGGTCACACAGAGTCGGACATGACTGAAGTGACTTAGCAGCAGCAGCAATGTGATGGTATAAGAGGTGGTGCCTTTGGGAGATATTTAGCATTAGAAGAGGTCATGAGGGTGAAGCCCTCATGAATGGGATTTGTGCCCTCAAAAGAGTCAGAAGAGGGTTTCCTTCATCTTTCTGCTCTCTAACATGTGAAGATAACAATAAGAAATAGGCAGTCTGTAACCCAGAATAGACTTTTCACCAGAACTGACCACATTGGTGCACTGCTATTGAACTTGCAGTCTCCAGACCTGAGAAATAAAAGTCTGTTACTTATAAATCACCAAGATTATAGTATTTTGTCACAACATCTGTTCTGAATAAGATATACTCCTTATATAATACATACTTTTGATTATGTGCAAGGCTTGTTATGTGGAGAAGGGATTTTTTTTTTAGGTCTTTACTACTTGTATTCACTTTATCAAAAGCAAAATTACTCTAGATTGCCTCACCTAACTAGATAAGCCCTTAAATGATGATTTAGTAGTTAGAGAGTCTCTACTGATGAAGTTCATATAGTAAAAACTATGGTTTTGCCAGTAATTATGTACAGATGTGAGAGCTGGACAATAAAGAAAGCAGAGCACCAAAGAATTTATGCCTTCAAACTATGGTGCTGGAGAAGACTCTTCAGAGTACCTTGGACAGCAAGGAGATCAAACCACTCTGGGTGTTGGTGATGGACAGGGAAGCCTGGAGTGCTGCAGCCCGTGGAGTCACAAAGAGTTGGACAAGACTGAGTGACTGAACTAAACTGAACATGCCACTTTATAATAATGCTGTAAAGTTAATAATGTTGTAAACTCATTTCTGATTGCACAACTGTGATCATCACATAAAACCACCTAAAGCCAGCACATTAGAACATAGTCCTCTTATCATGGTCTTTGCAGTAAGGTGGAAAGATACCTCTGGACAGCAGAGGTTAGACTAGGGGTACATGAATTCTTGGTAAACTACTATTCTCTGCAGTCGATAGGTACATTATTTCTTCCAAAATCACTAGCAATTAAGTATAAGGTAGGATTTAAATTTGATCGAAAAATAATAGCCATTGTATTAAAAGAATTACATTTGTATATGTGATCTAGAGCTTTATGGTATTATCTCAAATCATTGATGGCTTTCACTAGTGAAAGAGCATTTGATGTGTGTCACGTCATGTCTCCAGTTTAAATGTGTATTCAGAATCAGCTGTGCTGTGCTGTGCTTAATCATTCAGTCCTGTCCAACTCTTTGCGACCCCACAGACTGTAGCCCGCCAGTCTCCTCTGTCCATGGGGATTCTCCAGGCAAGAATACTTGAGTGGGTTGTCATGTCCTTCTTCAGGGCATCTTCCCAGTGCAGAAATCGAGCCCAGCTCTCCCACATTGCAGCCAGATACTTTACATCTGAGCCACCAAGGAATTACAAGAATACTGGAGTGGGTAGACTCCAAGGAGATCTTCCCAACCCAGGAATTGAACTGTGGATTACAAGCGGATTCTTTACCATTTGAGCTACCAGGGAAGCCCTCAGAATCAGCTAATACAATTCAAATAAATAAAAACTCCATATATCTTTACAATATTTTATAACACCCTAAAATCTTTACCAATGTCACAATTATTATTTGGTATTTTTAAATTTTGTTTTAATTTGGTGAGAAACCCAGACAATGTATTAAAAAGTAGAGAAATCACTTTGCTGACAAAGGTCTGTATAGCCCAAGTTATGGTTTTCCCAGTGGTCATGTATGGATGCGAGTATTGGACCATAAAGAAAGGTGAGCGCCAAAGAACTGATGCTTTCAAACTGGGGTGTTGAAGAAGACTCTTGAGAATCTTTTGGACTGCAAGAAGATCAAACCAGTCAGTCTTAAAGGAAATCAATCCTGAATATTCATTGGAAGGACGGATGCTGAGGCTGAAGATCCAATACTTTGGCCACCTGATGCGAAGATAAGTCTCATTGGAAAAGACCCTGATGCTGGGAAAGGGTAAAGGCAGGAGGAGAAGGGGGTGACAGAGGATGAGATGGTTAGATGGCATCATTGACTCAATGGACATGAATTTGAACAAACTCTGGGAGATAATGATGCACAGGGAAGCCTGGCGTGCTGCAGTCCAAGGGGTCGCAAAGAGTCGGACATGACTTAGTCACCGAAGAACAATGACAAAATTAATTAGTAATGTGAAACTGACAAGAAAGAAAATATAATTATTTAAAATGACATAGACTCTCAATGTGGGGCTCCAGGACTTCTGTGAAGTGTAATGTTACAGCTACCATTTTTTATTCACCTAGTAATGGAATTTATATTAGTGTCTAACTCTTACACCTTCTTTTGAGTCTCAAATAAATTAACAATGTATAATTTTATGGATCAGTGCCTGACAAATGGTAGAGTCTTCTGAAGTCATAGTGTAAACTGGCTTTAGATTTGAAGGACTCATTTGATCCCTGTCTTTTATATTATGCTGAGGATTATCATGACTGCATTGTGGCTGTTTGCTGTTAACAACATGGTCCATGAATACAAGTATCATCCAGAGGCTGTTAGAAATTCAGAACTTGGGGTAAAATCCCAAACTCTTGATTTAACTTTTAATAATCTAAAATGATTCCCATGCACATTAAATTTATGAATACTGATATAAATGATTCTTTTAATTATTCTTCATAACACTTTATCATAACATCTCTGTATAGCTAAGTCATTTCACTATTACATTATAGTAGTTGACTTTCTACACGAAGAATCTTTTTTTTTTAATTTCACTCAATTTAAAAATATAATTTCAAGCTAAAACCCAATTCAAAATGAAGTGGATAACCAGATGAAAACATAGAATACAAAATACTAAAGTGAAGAAACAGGAGGAGGAGGAGAAATAAACAAATTACATTTAAAGGCTCATCAATTCCCTGAAAATTTATCAACTAAAAAAATATATTTTTCTACTGCCATTTGATTTGTATTTATAGCCGACAGTTTGATCAGACGTGAAGGGAAAAGTGCAGTGAACATTTACAATCTTTGATTGATGTTCTGTGTAACAGTCAAGTTATGGAGGTTATTGCAAAGCACTGTCCAGCACTTTGAAGCTTTAAAAAAGCAAAACAAGAAAATATGAATTATTGCAGAGTTTCCTAGAGCAAAATGCACCAGAGTACAACATAAGTAAACTGTGGCTCAATGATTTCCACTCCATAGAAAGAGATTTAGATTGTGATGTATACGAAATAAAATACCTTAGATGTATTCACCTACAAAGTCACCCAAAGGGGACCATGATAGGGAGTCAAGTGGGGGATCAATGATGACAGGTTATTCAGAGCCTGTTGATAAATTCCTAGAAGGGAACATCTACCACTCCAGTATTCTTGCCTGGAGAATTTCACGGACATAGGAGCTTGGCAGACTATAGTCCATGGGGTTGCAAACAGTTGGATATGATTGAAATACTATTTAAAAGAATAGCACAGCTGTACTATAAAAACCACCTGTAGTTTTGCTGGGGCAGAATTTGAACACCAATGTCAGTGTAATCTTCCATGTCTTTCTTAATAACTTTTTTTTTTTAGGATCATGACTTCGATTGACATTTCTCTTTCCAACATTCTTTGAGTATCTGCTGCATGGAAGGATTTATCACACAGTTTGCCTTCTTATCTTTAATAATACACATATACACAAATGTGCCCTCATTTTATTTTATTTTATTTTTTATTTTTTTACTTTTAAAATCTTTAATTCTTACATGCGTTCCCAAACATGAACCCCCCTCCCACCTCCCTCCTCATAACATCTCTCTGGGTCATCCCCATGCACCAGCCCCAAGCATGCTGTATCCTGCGTCAGACATAGACTGGCGATTCAATTCTTACATGATAGTATACATGTTAGAATACCATTCTCCCAAATCATCCCACCCTCTCCCTCTCCCTCTGAGTCCAAAAGTCCGTTATACACCTGTGTCTTTTTTGCTGTCTTGCATACAGGGTCGTCATTGCCATCTTTCTAAATTCCATATATATGTGTTAGTATACTGTATTGGTGTTTTTCTTTCTGGCTTACTTCACTCTGTATAATCGGCTCCAGTTTCATCCATCTCATCAGAACTGATTCAAATGAATTCTTTTTAACGGCTGAGTAATACTCCATTGTGTATATGTACCACAGCTTCCTTATCCATTCATCTGCTGATGGACATCTAGGTTGTTTCCATGTCCTGGCTATTATAAACAGTGCTGCGATGAACATTGGGGTACATGTGTCTCTTTCAATTCTGGTTTCCTCGGTGTGTATGCCCAGCAGTGGGATTGCTGGGTCATAAGGTAGTTCTATTTGCAATTTTTTAAGGAATCTCCACACTGTTCTCCATAGTGGCTGTACTAGTTTGCATTCCCACCAACAGGGTAGGAGGGTTCCCTTTTCTCCACACCCTCATTTTAAAAGGATAAGGTTATATTGGTATATTAACAAGTATTTTACAATGAAACACATCAATAAAATATGTATACAGACTTTCCATAACTTATGAAAGGGTTACACCCCAATAAACCCGCTGCAAGTCGAAACTATCTTGAGTCCAAAATGTACTTAATACACCCAATATTCTAAACATCAGGGCTTAGAATAGCCTACCTTAAACGTACTCAGAACACATTAGCCTACAATTGGGCAAAATTGTATAACACAAAGCCTATTTTATCACAGACTGTTGACTATCTCATGTTATGCACTAAATACTGTATTAAAACTGAAAACTAGTATAGCTGTATGGACTGGATGATTGTGAAGTGTATTGGTTGTTTACCCTAGTGATCACATGGTTTAATGGGAGCTGTGCCTTGCTGCCACACCCCAGCATCACAACAGTGTCCTATGGCATATTGCTAGCTGGGGAAAGATCAAAATTCAAAATTTGAATAAGGTTTCTAATGAACACATATTGCTTTCAAACCATCATAAAGTAGAAAAATTGCAAGTTGAACCATTATAAGTCAGGGACCATCTATACACATATACAGAAAAATATTTACTTTTTAAAGTAAGCTCATTTAACTGTAGAGTCTTAGTTGAGTGCAGAATCTGCTGGGGGAGGCTTACAAGCTGTAGACTCAGGAAAGAGTTGCAGTTCAAGTTCAAGGGTAATCTACTGGAGCATTTCCTCTTCTTACCAGGAGCATCAGCCCTTTGTTCTGTTCAGGCCTTCAACTGATTGACTGAGGCCCACTCACATTATAGAAAGTAATTTGCATTACTTAAAATTCACAGATTTCAATGTATATCTCATCAAAACACTCTCATAGAAATATCCAGAAAAATGTCAGGCCAAATTTCTGGGTACCACGGCCCAGATATGTTTATAAATAGAATTAATTATGACAATAAGTTTAAACAACCTAAAATATCTAACAAAAATGAAAAGAAAAATAAATAGTTCCAGGAGACATCAGATAAATATTGAAAGAGGCTATCTCAGAAAAACAGAGATCTAACAGGATACTAATTACTTCTACTATATCAATTATTATTTTATACTAAATTTATTAGCATGTCATCTCTTTATCATGCTGCATTTATAATAACTTGCTATCATCTCTATATCCATATTTAACAATGTCAGTGTGTAAATGGTGTATGTGTACATATCCCCTATTGACAATCTGAATAAACTATATCACTCATTCACTCATTAGTTCACTTTCAAATATTTGAAATATTCACTCAACAAATATTTACTATGTTCCAAATGCTCGGAATGAACATAATTAACACAGTGGAAAAAATTAAGTTTCTTTATCCACCATGCCTACTTGATAGCATCCCTCCATTGAGATGGGGTGAAATTTTCTGTTAAGTACTGTTCCTGCAATCAGCTTTGCATAATATAATTAAATGTCCACATAACAGAAAAAGTTAGTTTTAAAAGTCAAATTTTAAAAATATTTATTCTTTGTTACTTTCAACCGTAACTTAGCCACCTACATACCTCTCAATGATTTGGCCCTTCCTACTTCTCAGACTTACTCTCATTTCACTTGTTAACACTCTTTATTCCAGCGATATGGACATCTTCTCTCCTGACACTCTGGATCTTGAACATGCACTTTCAATGACCGGAAATATATTTTCTTTGATTGACAATTCATATACATATTTCAGATTTTTGCTTATCATCAATTTCTTAAGGATGCTTCCTTAACTCCTAAATTAATGTAGATATGATCATATGATCCCTCAGCTTTATATTACATTTAATTGCACTAGTTAGTTCATAAGCATGCGTCATTATTTGTTTTTTGGCTGTATTCCCAGTCAGACAAACAGCTTCATAAAATATGCAATCAGGTCTGCCTTACCTATTCCAGTGCTTAGCAGCAAAACTTAACTAGAGTGTGTTTAGTTAATAACTGTTGAATTAATAAAGGAATAAAAGATTATTTAAACACAGAAACAGGTGCTTAGAGGAGAGTGATTTTTAATGACCCACAGATTCCCATTTATTTTCTACCAGTTTCACTATAGTGTGAATCTACCAGCATTTCTTTCTCAAATAACAGCTGATTTCTTCTTTAAATGGTATGGATCAAACTTAAACTTCTCTGTTTACATTTTCTCAGCTTCTGTATATTCTTATTCAGAATCATCCTAGAGAAGATCCTTTGCTTGAAGGTGTCATAAAGCCTACTCAACTCATATTTGCAAATGATTCCATAGTTAATCATCTAGTCTTAAAACCACTTCATTTTCCTTTTGATTGCCCATCTCTCAAATCTAATTATTTTTCACCATGATATTATGATTTTAGTTGAATGCTTCACACTGTGCTGACTGCTGAAAATCTAATTCCTAAACTTTAAAAGTGTAAATGTTTTTTAAAAGTGTTAATTTGTAAATCTTTACATTCCAATAAAATCTGTCATCATTATTTCAAAAGTTTCAGAAATTTATTTAGACTGCATAATTGTAATATTATATAAATTGTGGGCTAAAGCTAATTGATTCTATGTGATTACAAACAAAATGTATTCAACTTAAAAATTATTAAGCTAATAAATTGAAGCTAAATAGCCACATTATATTAATTTTTTAGATGAAGAATTTTATTTGTGCTTCTGAGTGATTCAGGCTGTTAATTGCCCTTGTCCTACTTTGACTACTTCACAAAGATAAAGCAAACAATGGCTATACCTTTATTTTTTTTTAAATAAGTTGTCTAAATCATTCACTTGGGCTAACTAAAGTACATTAATAGCATACAGAATTACCTTAATATGTGTTTGTGTGACATCTTAACAGCATAGTAGTTACTACAATTCCAACTTTGAACAAAAAAAAATGAAATAAACTATAAAATATAAATTAATTAGGTTACTGAAATGGCACATTATTTATATGAAGGAGAGAGAACTGAAACAAGCAGAGAAATGGGGTTTCATGTGCTCATTTTTTTCTATTATTTGATAATACTTGTCTTCACATATTCTACATAATTAAGACGTGAATATGTTTTCCTGTAATTACCCTAACTAATTGGCTCAGAGGATAAAGCATTTGCCTGCAATGCAGGAGACCCAGGTTCGATCCCTGTGTTGGCAAGATCCCCTGGAGAAGGAAATGGCAATCCACTCCAGTATTCTTGCCTGGAGAATCCCATGGAGAGAGGAACTTGGCGGGCTACAGGCCACAGGGTCTCAAAGAGTCAGACATGACTGAGTGACTTCACACACACAAAAAATAATTACTACAGTTTATAGCATAAGTTTAACATTGGGCATTTTCAGTGTAAAATAAATTATAACTGGCCTCATATTAAGAGATTAAAAATAACATTTACAAAAACATTAACATCTGCTCCAGGAATCTTTACTTGCTATATGATATACAATATTTCAGTCAGTTCAGTTCAGTCGCTCAGTCGTGTCCAACTCTTTGAGACCCCATGAATCACAGCACGCCAGGCCTCCCTGTTCATCACCATCTCCCGGAGTTCACTCAGACTCATGTCCATCGAGTCCGTGATGCCATCCAGCCATCTCATCCTCAGTCGTCCCTTTCTCCTACTGCCTCCAATCCCTCCCAGCATCAGAGTCTTTTCTAATGAGTCAACTCTTCTCATGAGGTGGCCAAAGTACTGGAGTTTCAGCTTTAGCATCATTCCCTCCAAAGAAATCCCAGGGTTGATCTCCTTCAGAATGGACTGGTTGGGTCACCTTGCAGTCCAAGGGACTCTCAAGAGTCTTTTCCAACACCATAGTTCAAAAGCATCAAATCTTCGGGCTCAGCCTTCTTCACAGTCCAACTCTCACATCCATACATGACCACTGGAAAAACCATAGCCTTAACTAGACGGACCTTAGTCGGCAAAGTAATGTCCCTGCTTTTGAATATGCTATCTAGGTTGGTCATAACTTTTCTCCCAAGGAGTAAGCATCTTTTAATTTAATGGCTGCAGTCACCATCTGCGGTGATTTTGGAGCCCCCAAAAATAAAGTCTGACACTGTTTCCACTCTTTCCCTGTCTCTTTCCCATGAAGTGATGGGACCAGATGCCATGATCTTTGTTTTCTGAATGTTGAGCTTTAAGCCAACTTTTTCACTCTCCTCTTTCACTTTCATCAAGAGGCTTTTTAGCTCCTCTTCACTTTCTGCCATAAGGGTGGTGTCATCTGCATATCTGAGGTTATTGATATTTCTCCCGGCAAACTTGATTCCAGCTTGTGTTTCTTCCAGTCCAGCGTTTCTCATGATGTCCTCTGCATATAAGTTAAATAAGCAGGGTGACAATATACAGCCTTGACGTACACCTTTTCCTATTTGGAACCAGCCTGTTGTTCCATGTCCAGTTCTAACTGTTGCTTCCTGACCTGCATACAGATTTCTCAAGAGGCAGGTTAAATAGTCTGGTATTCCCATCTCTTTCAGAATTTTCCACAGTTTATTGTGATCCACACAGTGATATGTAATATTATACAGCTCTGAAGCACATGTATGCGTAGAATGTAGACTCTACTGTTTGAAAAAGACTTGAACTTCTTGAAACTATTTTTCTAAGTGTTGACCTTGGACAATTTGCTTTGGCAAGCTTTGATTTCCTCCTTAAGGTGCAAAAATAATTATAGAATTTTATATAGCTGGTATAATGATTATATGATATTAATAATGATAATGAACATCTGATAGATGAATGACTACTTTCATTCAAATCAATAATTTAAGAATTCCTGAATCCAACTATTAAAGTCACAAAATCTCAATGTAGCTGTTTGATTGCATACACATCCTATTTTTTAAAGTGAGAAAATTCAATTAACTATGCAGAATATCCAAACATACTTAAGTAAATTCTGTAATTACAGTATTACTGTTAAAAATATATTTTTCTTGAGAAAGCAAACATAAGGAGTAAGAAAAAAAAACATAGACAATCAATAGCTTTATTCTAAAAATTCTAGAATATCTACAAATATTACCATCCATTGATTCAACTAAAATATCCTACTAGAAATCATAATTTAAGATTTTATGCCTCCTTTTTACTCCCAATTTGGCCTATGGTGACATTAAGGGCTCTATCAGTAGAATGTTTCCCATTGTGTATCTCTATGAAATAACTGCACCACATGGCATATAAAAGGTTTATATTCAGACTGTTATTTTGGTTTCTTTAGTGACATAAATGCACCTGTTCTCAACATAATTAGGAAGGACCATATTGAAGATAATCAAAACAAATAATGAAAAATGGTTTGCTTGATTTGGAAAATAAAGCATACTGCCTACTCAGGCATTGGGAAAGCTTTGATAGTGATGCTGTTTGGAATGAACATGTTTAATGAAAATTGATTTTGTTTATGTACAGATGTAATGGATAACCCTGTATAATTTCTGGGCACTGGATCTTAGTTATTAATTACTATTTTATAATTTACCCAAAACAATTCAAACCAAGGTAGCATCTGTTTGGCACTGAAGTTCTACTTAGATAATTTTCCAGTTCAAGAGAAATAGTTACAGAGAGTCAAATAAACTATTCAAGGTCACAAAAACAGTAATCTGCCTTGATTAGATGGGTGTAATCTACTGCAATCCAGATAGTCCATTACGAGAGTTACCAAGAAAATTAAACTTCTGTGTATATATTATAAGGGCAAAAAAATCAGGCAGTAGATAAAGAATCAGAATGAGATCTTTCTTTAATAGAAATCCTCTATCCCTTTAAAATTTCTAAAATCATATTAATAATTTATATGTTAAGCTTTCTAACAATGTAATATTCTCATTATCTTTCTCACTCAGAAAGTTAAAAAAAATCACAATGCCTCTGTTACCAAATTGTAAATAATCTTTTAAATTAATAAATATCTGATAACTTTAGCCATTTGACTAAAATGGAACTTCTTTAAAATTAATTATTTTTTAGTTTACTTTACAATACTGTATCGGTTTTGCCATACATTGACATGAATCTGCCACAAGTGTATATGAGTTCCCAATCCTGAATACCCCTCCCACCTCTCTCCACAAAACTTGTTTAAAAGATGTTGGCCTATAAACTACTCTTTAGATAATTCAGTTCAGTTCAGTTCAGTTCAGTCGCTCAGTCGTGTCCGACTCTTTGTGACCCCATGAATTGCAACACACCAGGCCTCCCTGTCCATCACCAACTCCCGGAGTTCACTCAAACTCAAGTCCATTGAGTCGGTGATGCCATCCAGCCATCTCATGCTCTGTCGTCCCCTTCTCCTCCTGCCCCTAATCCCTCCCAGCATCAAAGTCTTTTCCAATGAGTCAGCTCTTCTCATGAGGTGGCCAAAGTACTGGAGCTTCAGCTTTAGCATTATTCCTTCCAAAGAACACCCAGGGCTGATCTCCTTTAGAATGGACTGGTTGGATCTCCTTGCAGTCCAAGGGACTCTCAAGAGTCTTCTCCAACACCACAGCTCAAAAGCATCAATTTTTCGTCACTCAGCTTTCTTCACAGTCCAACGCTCACATCCATACATGACTAGATGGACCTTAGTCGGCAAAGTAATGTCTCTGCTTTTGAATATGCTATCTAAGTTGGTCATAACTTTCCTTCTAAAGGAGTAAATATCTTTTAATTTCACAGCTGCAGTCACCATCCACAGGGATTTTGGAGCCCAAAAAACTAAAGTCTGACACTGTTTCCCCTGTGTCCCCATCTATTTGCCATGAAGTGATGGGATCAGATGCCATGATCTTCGTTTTCTGAATGTTGAGCTTTAAGCCAACTTTTTCACTCTCCTCTTTCACTTTCTGAAAATTCTAATATCATAAACAATCACTGTGAAGAGTAAATAGTCACTATCTTCTTCCTATATAAACTATCTTATAACAATTTATCCCAGAACCTCATGCCATGCATTGGTAGAGTGCTCCCAGTTGTCAAGCTGATGTTTTGGTATATGCGTGATAAGCTTTACTATTAATTATACTTTGGTGATTTCCTGATTTTACTTCTCTTATTTCTGAATTCTTGACAATACAATAATTACTATATATAACCCACAATATTCTATATACATGTGCATAACACATGCACATATAATATGATTAAATATTTTAATATTAATTCTGAAGATTATTAATAATTTGAGATCTACACATTAAAATTGCAGATCTAAAATTTAGAGAACAAAACTGACTGGTTGCTTTGGACTTGACATAAAGAATGCTTAAGGAATATATTTGTGTAAAAAATAAATCAAGCTAGGAAAATATCTCTTTGCAAAAATTAAGAAAAAAACAAAACTTCCTATCCCACAGAATCAAAAGACTGTTCTATACGTCTAGTATGGGGAGAGAGGTGGGAGGGGGTTCAGGATTGGGAACACGTGTACACCCATGGCGGATGCATGTTGATGTATAGCAAAACCAACACAGTATTGTAAAGTAAAATAAAAAACAAACAAGCAAACAAAAAAAAAACTTCCTGGGGAGGTGCTAGTGTCCAATGTACAGAGAATAATATTACAACACAATAGCTAGTGTTATAATATCAGTACTGGGAACATGTAAGTATTCTTTGCACAGTAAATCTGGTTAAAGAAAAAAAAAATACTATACCATGATCATTAGAAGATTGTTACATAATGACAGCTCAAATATATGGATTCATTTTTAAATATTCTTTTTGTATCTGGAAATAAAGATTTAAATTCTACCTTTTTAAAAAGTATGCATTAAATATTTGTATATGCAATTATTTTGCAACATTCTCTTTTTATTTACATTTTAGAAATCTGTCAAGTTAAAAGATGAAATCACTTGTTTTCAAATTGCCCATATTTAAAGAATTTATGACAGAAATATTATAAAATTAGATTATGAAGTTTAGGAAAATGTTCTTTTAAAATATGCTTGCAATTTGGAATTCTTTAAAATTTAAGTGACCATTTGCAAAACTTTACATTTTACACATTCTTATTCTTCTCAATAAATGATTCTACCACAACTATTATTTTTATAGCATTAAAAATAAAAGAAAATATTTCATATGCATCATCACATACAGACAGGAAGGGCAGGCATTAATTTCTTCAGTTGTAGAACAGGCACTTGGAGGCTTAGAGAATTTGATATTTGTTTTAAGTTACTCTGATGTACAGAGTCAAATAATAAATAATATATTGTCAATCAATAAATGGTGAACAACTTATTGTGTAACATCAATGGACTCCACAGACCCTGGGTCAGGAAGATCTCCTGGAGGAGGGCATGGCAACCCACTCCTGTATTCTTGCCGGGAGAATCCATCCCCATGGACAGAGGAGCCTGGTGAGCTATAGTACTTGGGCTTGCAAAGAGTTGGACACAGCTGAGCGACTAAGCACAACAGAGCAGTGTACCCCATACACCATATTATAGTACGGTATGAATTTATATCTGGCTCATGGAAGAAGTCAGTATACTGGTTTGTACATACCTATATACGTATGGATAACACACACATATATAAAATTTCACATTTGCTGTTATTCAGTCACTCAGTCATGTCCAGCTCTAGTCATGTTATACCCTCTAGGTCTGTCCATGTTGTCAAAAATGGCACAATTTCATTCTTCTTTATGGATGAGTAGTATCCATGTGTATGTGTGTGTATGTGTGTGTTTGTGTATGTATACCACATATTTTCTGTCCATCTATCTATTGATGGACACTTAGGTTGCTTCCATATCTTGGCTATTGTAAATAACACTTCAGTGAACATAGGAGGGCAAATATCTTTTATAATTAGTACTTTGGTTTTGTCTGCATAAATAAACAGACTTGGAATTGTTGGATTGCATAGTACTTCTATTTTTAATTTTTTGAGAAATCTCCATTTTTTTTTCCATAGTTGCTGTACCAATTTACATTCTCAACAACAGTGCATGAGGATTTCCTTTTCACTACATCCTGGCCAACACCTGTTATTTGTTGTCTTTTGGATAATATCCATTCTTACAGATGTAAGATGATACCTCATTGTGTTCATTATTTGCATGTCCTTGGTGATTAATGAGAGCTTTCTAAGTGGTGCAGAATCCGGCTGTTAATGATGGGGACTCAGGTTCGATCCTTGGGTAGGGAAGAACCCCTGGAATAGGAAATGGCAAACCATTCCAGTATTCTTGCCTGGGAAATCCCACAGACAGAGGAGCCTGACAGGCTTCAGACCATGGGGTCACAGAGAGTCAGACACGAATGACTGACATGAATGAGCACACATGATGATGGTGATTAATGAAATTGAGCACCTTTTCTGTGGCCTCTGTGTTGTTTCTGTTGAAAAATGTTTATTCAAGTCTTCTTTCCACTTTTTAATCAAATTTCTTGTTTGTGACGTTGAGCTGATGTTGCTCTTTTTGGTTTGGATGCCCATGAACAAAAAAGACAAGTATCTGCACCACCTGCTTCCAAATACATTTTTTTTTTAATTTAAACAAAAAAGAACAGGACCAGGGCACATCACAATCATTGGTTTGTAGAAACTAGAAATCCTAGTGGGGAGGTATTGTTTAGTATTAAATACTTGTAACTGGTAGTTCCTCTTCAAGTTTAATTTTGTCATGTGGAAGAGGCTCTTTAGTCTTTTCCCTCCATACTCTTGACACTGCTGCTGCTGCTGCTGCTAAGTCGCTTCAGTCGTGTCCGACTCTGTGCGACCCCATAGACGGCAGCCCACCAGGCTCCCCCGTCCCTGGGATTCTCCAGGCAAGAACACTGGAGTGGGTTCCCATTTCCAACTCCAATGCATGAAAGTGAAAAGTGAAAGTGAAGTCGCTCAGTCGTGTCCGACCCTCAGCGACCCCATGGACTGCAGCCTTCCAGGCTACTCCGTCCATGGGATTTTCCAGGCAAGAGTACTGGAATGCATTGCCATTGCCTTCTCTGACTCTTGACACTACCCTCTGAGAAATTCTGTATTTTCTATCCACCTTAAACTTGTTTGAAATGAGCATTAGAGAATAGGAACTGCTAATTTTCTGAGCAGATTTCTCAAGCCTATTTTCTGCTTCTAGATGCTCGGTGTCCATGGATGTTTTAATAATTATACATTCACATATGATTTTCATCTGTTTGGCTGCTTGGTTTTATTTATTTATTAATTGTTTGCTGTTAATATTTTTCTGTGAAAGCCACCATGAATTTGTTAAGAAACTTTATCAACAACTTATTTGATTCCAATTTGTCCTCAAAGCCTATACCCATGCCCACAGGTGTTTGCTGAAATTACTTTCTAGGTATTTTATGCCTTTTTAGGTATTATGTCTTTATATCTTGTGACTTAATTTTAGGTAACTTGGGTCTTTCAGACTTCCATGGAAAAATCACTTTTTTCTATGCACCATGTTTTTCAAATAAAAGAATTGAATATGTCACCATCATTAATACAGGAATTTTAATGTGTGTGGAACTCATACTCTTAATTTAATAATTGCTTATGAATATGATTCTCCAAAAATTATTCAGTTTTATACTTTACTGAATTTTGCAAGAATTATTTTCCCTTTCTTGTGCATAACTCTTGAATTGTGTGCCTCCTTGCTAGTCTTATTCTTCCTAGTTTCAAATGACCCAATTATTTTGAACACATATCTCTTGCTAGTAATATCTTGCCAAGCACAGAAACAAATACCAACTAATAATTTCCTTTCTAGTCTCATTCTGTAGGTCTACCAAGTTTATTAAGTACATTACTTGCTTTCCTAGTTATTGCTAGTGACAGTTTTACCAAATATAAAGCCAGTGAATTGTATCAGTCACCATTCTTCAAGAGTTTCTTAGCCAATTGTTGTTGTTATGGGAACACCTGATTACTAGGTGCCAATGTCTGTTTTAGACAAGATGAATTATGGTATAATGTGCTAACAAATCACTCTGAAATTCCATGAAGTTAACCAATAAAATTTAGTTCTCTAGCATACTAAATATCTACTTAATGTTGGTGCAGGAGGAGTTAAGGGGACAAAGTGTCTTTGATTACCAAAGTCACTCAAGTAAGCAGAATAAAGATATTTTAATCTCTGCAGTGCTCCCATGAGACGGGAAGCAATGTGCCAGCAGAGCCACTGCCTATTACACTTTCAGCCAGGAAGGGATACGTATCAATTCTGCTCATATTTTACTAGACAGGATAAGTCAGCTGGCAGTAATGAAGAGTGAAGTGGTGGAGAAATAGCCTCTTATCATGTGGGAAAAAGTAGAAGAATAAAACATACTCATTGTAAAGTTTTAATGCCTTCCACTGCTAGTCATTTGTGCCATTTAACTTAAATCTATTAATTTTATGATTAGAATATATGAACTTTCGGAGAAGGCAATGACAACTTACTCCAGTACTCTTGTCTGGAAAATCCCATGGACGGAGGAGCCTGGTAGGCTGCCGTCCATGGGGTTGCTAAGAGTCGGACACGACTGAGCTGCCACATTTTCACTTTTCTCTTTCATGCATTGGAGAAGGAAATGGTAACCCACTCCAGTGTTCTTGCCTGGAGAATCCCAGGGACGGGGAAGCCTGGTGGGCTGCCATCTATGGGGTCACACAAGTTGGACACGACTGAAGCAACTTAGCACAGCAGCAGCATGTGAACTTTATGAAGGAAAGACTGCATGTAAGAAAATGCTGAACTAATTTTTAAAAATGAAAGAGAAATTCAGTTATGCATGCTGTAACATAGTAGTACAAAAGACCTTGTCAAAATACACACATGTATTGTTTTCTATAATGGCAGTTGATGATTATTAAAGACAGAGTTAAAGGGCAAGATCCTTTACCTTAAACACTAGTTTTCAGCATGCTCAAATTTTCCTGTTTATATTTTCCAAGAATGAGAAATCAGGAGTATTTGTATTTATACTATATAACCCTACTGAAATTTGAGTTTATCTAATGATTCTATACATAAAGTTTAAATATAGTTTACTTATATTCAATCAAATCCCAAAACTGGTGTTATAATTTTCACTTTTATACCTCCACTGACTAGGGATCAAGTGTAAATACTTAACCGTTCAATGATTTATACATGCTCTGAGTTTTTAAAGAAAGGTGTCAACCCACTCCAGTACTCTTGCCTGGAAAATCCCATGGACGGAGTAGCCTGGTGGGCTGTAGTCCATGGGATAGCTAAGAGTCAGACACGACTGAGTGACTTCACTTTTCACTTTCATGCATTGGAGAAGGAAATGGCAACCCACTTCAGTGTTCTTGCCTGGAGAATACCAGGGATGTGAGAGCCTGGTGGGCTGCCACCTATGGGGTCGCACAGAGTCAGACACAACTGAAGTGACTTAGCAGCAGCAGCAGCAGCACCAGAGTCTAGTTAGATTCTTTAAGATTAGGGAACTTAACAAAGTCTCAGGACTTCATCTATTTCCTTTTGATTCATGAACTCAAGCTATATATAGGTGATTATTTAGATGATTTTCCCAGGTAGTGAAGAGAATTGATTTTCTCCTTCTGTATGAGCAATATTATGTTCACTTGGAGTGATGAAGTATGTTCTTTAGGCATAGGTTCTATATACTCTCCTAGGGTTAAGGTGATTCAACATCCAGTGTTATGTAATGTGAGAAAGATAATTATATACTGAGGCCTTACAAATGAGGTTGGTATTATTATGAAACTTATAACAATTGTAAAGATGTGTGATGTATATAATAATGTTATTGTTGTGTAGTTGCTCAGTCATGCCCCACACTTTGTGACCAAATAGACTGCAATAAACTAGGCTTCCTTGTCCTTCACCATCTCCCAGAGCTTGTTCAAACTCATGTCAGTTGAGTTGGTGATGCCATCCAACCATCTAATCCTCTGTTGCCCCCTTCTTCTCTTGCCCTCCAACCTTTCCCAGCATCAGAATCTTTTCCAGTGAGTCAGATCTTTGTGTCAGGTGGCCAGAGTACTGGAGCTTCAGCATCAGTCTTACCAATGAATATTCAGGACTGATTTCCTTTAGGATTAGTTAGTTTGATCTCCTTGCAGTCCAATGGACCCTAAAGAGTCTTCTTGAGCACCACAGTTCAAAAGCATCAATTCTTCAGCCCTCAGCCTTCTTAATCATCCAACTCTAGATGTAGTGGTCATCTACATGACTACTGGAAAAGCCATAGCTTTGACTATATGGACCTTTGATAATAACAGCAATACTTAACTTACTATGTAGATATTTGACTTATGTACTATTGCTGTACTTACTACACACATGAAGTTAGTTTTTGAGTGTAGGCATGGCATGAAGATTACTCTAATCAGCCTCCTGGTGGCCTGTACACATATAATTGCAATTTATATCACCTGCTGCCTTGCAATTTGTCAGATCTCCCCTGTTACCACTTTGGCTCCAAAATCACTGCAGATGGTGACTACAGCCATGAAATTAAAAGATGCTTGCTTCTTCGAAGAAAATATACGACCAACCTAGACAGCATATTAAAAAAACAGAGACATTACTTTGCAAACAAAAGTCAGTCTAGGTAAAGCTATGATTTTTTCAGTAGTCATGTATGAATGTGAGAGTTGGACTATCAAAAAAGCTGAGCACCGAAGAAGTGTTTCTTTTGAACTGTGGTGTTGGAGAAGACTCTTGAGAGCCCCTGGACTGCAAGGAGATCCAACCAGTCCATCCTAAAGGAAATCAGTCCTGAATATTCATTGGCAGGACTGATGCTGAAGCTGAAGATCCAGTAATTGGGCCACCTGATACGTAGAACTGACTCATTGGAAAAGACTCATGCTGGGAAATATTGAAGGCAGGAGAAGAAGGGGATGACAGAGGATGAGACGGTTGGATGGCATCACTGACTCTATGAAAATGAGTTTGAGTAAGTTCAGGGAGGTGGTGATGGACGGGGAAGCATGGTGTACTGGATTCCATGGGGTTGCAAAGAGTCAGACACGACTGAGTGACTGAACTGAGGTGTGTTCTCTTTGCTCCCTGTCAGAAAAAGTGGTTGAAGATATTGCAGTTATTCCTGGTTTAGTTTGGATGAAAGCATATGTATCCTGTTTGCACTTGTTATATATAGTGAAAAAAAGTGAAAGTAAAAGCCGTTCATTTGTGTCCGACTCTTTGAATCCCATAGACTGTAGCCTGCCAGGCTCTTCTGTCGATGGAATTCTCCAGGAGAGAATACTGGAGTGGATACCCTTTCCCTTTTCCAGGGGATCTCAACCCAGGAATTGAACCAAGGTCTCCCATATTGCAGGCAGATTCTTTACCATCTGAATCATCAGAGAAGCCCAAGGATACTGGACTGGGTAGGCTGTCCCTTCTCCAGGAGATCTTCCTGACCCAGGAATGGAACCAGGATCTCCTGTATTGCAGGGAGATTTTTTTTAAGAAGCTCAGGACCACATTCTTATAATCTAGAGGTAATCAAGTTTTTTGAATCAATCTTTCCAACACACATGCTTTTATAGACAGTTCTTCTTTAGCCTTTGGATTCATGCGCCACAAAATAAACATATTATCTTCAAAATCACTGTCCATTCCTTTATTTCACTGGACATTTTGCTGTTTAACCACAGTCACCAAGAAAGTATTTGATTCCAGATTACCAATGCAACTATTCTACAACTTTTTATCTCTGTATGAATGGAAAAGTGTTTTGCTTTCAGAGCCTTAAATATCAGAGCCTTGAGAATGTGCTATCCTTTATATTTCAGGCTATAGGCAGTGATCTTAACTTGTAATGAAACCAACAGAATGCAAGGGTTAAGGTAAAAGAAACAGATCCAATATGGAGTCAGATTTGTTCTTCCTTGTTTATTTAAATATAAACCTAGATTGTTTACTCAAATGAACAAAGTTATTACTGTTTGGCTTCTATTTGAAAATGGAAAGGGGAAACAAAAAATAATGTAAATATCAGACATAGAAAGATATCTAAAAATAATAGAAAAAATATTAATCTAACAAAATATAATTCAACTTCTGAAGAAATTAGTTATCTTGAAATACATTTATTTTGTGTTTAATATTAGTCAGTCATCATATCAGTAGAAATCAAATATACTATGTTTAATCTAAATACCAACTCTTTGTACCCCGTAGACTAGGTAGGAACTATGAGCTTTTCCTTTTTAATTTGGTTCCTTTTGGGGTGAGTGAAGAAAATAAAATTCAAGTTTCGGAGTTGATGTGTGACTATGTCCGGTCAGAACTAAATCTGTCTTGGGGTCCAATGATATGATATGACCACTTAATTTATACTATAGACATTCTATTTAAAGTTTTCCAGTGAAATCATCACTCTAGATTTTTCAATGACTATAGTATAAAATTTGAAAATAAGATTTTTCAACAGTGTATAATAAAAGTGTTTTATTTTAGCAGTTAAATTTTGTATAATTGTTACAGTTACTTTTAGTGGTAGCCCCTTATTTTGTTTCCATCTAAATATTTTGAGCTGTAAAAAATCTCAAGTATTGACATACCCAAATATTTGGATAAAGAAAATTCCAGTGGCTTATTAAACATTTGACTTTGTTGATTATAAAGGTTGTTTTCTCTAAATTGATTTTATTGGTATCTGAATATAGAAAATACTAATAACCTTTGTGACATGTAATTCTCTTGGTGGCATTATTCTAGACTACGAACAAAATGATTTTACAATGTAAATGCTTCTTTTATTTTATTTATTAGTATTTATTACTTGTCAAAAATCTTTATTGCCTTGTCTTCATAGATAATTTCACTTCCAATTTTATCCATTATATATGGTGATTTTTTAGAGTAACAAATTTGTGCCTATTTTAGTCACTTGGCTTTTCCTCAGGTAGTAGCATATGTATGTGGGAGGATACTTGCTATGTATAATAAGTACAATCAATCATACCGCATTCCCTAAAAGCAGCCTTATAGTCACATGGGATGGACCAGGGCAAAGAGACAAGAACATCAAATAAGCAGGAAAACTTTAATTTAAAAATGTTCTGCAGGTGGAGAATCTAGTTGAATTCTCTTGAGAATTTGCTAGATTGCTAAAATGTTTAAAAGAAATAGCAAAGAATGTTATAAACTGAATCAAGGATATACAAGGATATACAATCAGGATATAAAAGGTCCTGAGATTTTTAAATGCCATTTTACACAGACCCACTCTTTCATTTGTTCATTTCAATAATATACACATAATTCACTGGATATTTATTGAGTTTCTGCTACCCTACTCAGTTAACTGTATTAGATACAGAAAATTCCAATATTAAAATTGAGTTTTTTCACTTCTTAAAGGGTTCAGAAATGTACTTCAATCTAAATTTCCTTTAAAGAAATATCCTGTAGCATGCTGGGGGGTACATAATAAAATGGAGGTGTGAGGCATATTTAAAAATGGAAAAAAAATCTACTCTCTTTCCACATAGAGAGGTCTTGGGTGATGTGGAGAAGAAAAAAAGGAGACAAAAGTGAGGTAAGCTTCAGACAGAAGTGATATTTATTTGGTATTGTTTAGTTGCTCAGTTGTGTCTGACTCTTTGCAACCCCATGAATGGTAGCATGCCAGACTCCCCTGTCCTTCACCATCTCCTGGAGCTTGCTGCAACTCATGTCCATTAGGTCAATGATGCCATCTAAGTATCTCATCCTCGGTCATGCTGCTCACCTCCTACCATCAGACTTTCCCAGCATCAGGGTCTTTTCCAGTGATTCAGCACTTTGCATGAGAAGGCAAAACAACTGAAGTTTCAGCTTCAGCATCAGTCCTTCCAATGAATATTCAGGACTGATTTCCTTTAGGATTAACTGAATTGATGTCCCTGGAGTTCAAAGGACTCTCAAGAGTCTTCTCCAACACTACAGTTCAAAAGCATCAATTCTTTGGCACTCTGCCTGCTTTATAGTCCAACTCTAACTTCCATACATGACTACTGGAAAAAAACATAGTTTTGACTAGATGAACCTTTGTCAGCAAAGTAATGTCTCTGCTTTTTAATATGCTGTCTAGATTTGTTATAGTTTTCCTTCCAAGAAGCAGCATCTTTTAATTTCATTGCTGCAGCCACCATCTGCAGTGATTTTGGAGCCCAAGGAAAGTCTGTTACTGCTTCTCAAAGAATAGGGGTTTGGGTAGAAGGATAGGAAGAGTACAGTGTCAAACACAGAAATTTGAGTTTTCTGGCATAACTTATTTACTGTAATGCATAGTCTTTGGAGCTGAGAATATAATGGTTTATAATGATATCATGGTTCTATTCTCATGAAGCATATAGTTAGCAGTCATTATACCAGAGAATCTCTACTTACATCTCCAGATCCACAAGCCATCTTCTCTGCTCAATCTGATGCCATTCAAAGCTTATTCCCATGGGTTTCATCATTCCAAAACCCCTGCTTTCTGGCTCATAACTATATTTGGTTAAAGGGAAGCTCTGGGAGGTGACTGAAGTGTGAATGGAATGGAAAATCAAGGCACTTGTGGCCAACATTCTAACACCTGATACCTCTGTACCAAGTGGAGTGTTTGTCAAAGACTGCACTGTTCAAATAGAAGCCAAGACTGTCATCACAACCTTGACTGGATTGCATTCCTGGACGCCTGAACAATCCCCAGACTATTATAGGCACTCAGATGTCTTTACTGGCAGAAAGCAAAGTAACACTTTTCACATAAATCAGGTCACAGTCATTATGACCAACATTTTCAAATACTATTCATTGAATTAACAGTAAAGCTAAAAATCTTTATCATCATCAGTAGGCTTCACAGTATCCTTCCTTCCCTAGCCCCTACAGCCCCAAAAACTATGTCCTTGGATATACCTCAATCATCTCTCCCCTTCTTTCTCTCTACAGTCTTATAATCCTTACTGTTTCTCATTGGTTACACCACTCATGCTTTAGGACCTCTGCATTTGATATCCCTTTGTTCATCACAAACTTCTTACTGCAAAATTCAGAATTAAATTAAAGAAAGCAAAGAAAACCGCTAGACCATTTAGGTATGACCTAAATCAAATCCCTTATGATTATTCAGTTGAAATGACAAACAGATTCAGAGGATTAGATCTAACAGGCAGGGTGCCTGAAGAACTATGGACAGAGTTTCGTGACATTGTAGAGGAAGCAGAGATCAAAACCCTCCCCAAGAGAAAGAAATGCCAAAAGGCAAAATGGTTGCCTGAGGAGGCCTTTCAAATAGCTGTGAAAAGAAGAGAAGATAAAGGCAAAGGAGAAAAAGATACACACACTTGAAAACAGAGTTCAAAGAATAGCAAGGAGAGATAAGAAAGTCTTCCTCAGGGATCAATGTAAAGAAATACAGAAAAACAATAGAATGGGAAAGATTAGAAATCTCATAAAGAAAATTAGAAATAACAAAAACATTTCATGCAAAGATGAGCACAATAAAACAAACAAACAAACAAACAAAAAAAAACCAGTATGGACTTAACAGAAGCAGAAGATGTTAAGAAGATGTGGCAAGAATACACAAAACTATACAAAAAGGGCCTTCATGACCCAGATAACCATGATGGTGTGATCACTCAACTAGGACAACACAACCTAGAATATGAAGTCAAGTGGCCTTTAGGCAGCATCACTAGAGCAAAGCTAGTTGAGGTGATGGAATTCCAGTTGAGCTATTTCAAATCTTAAAAGATGAAGCTGTGAAAGTGCTACACTCAATATGTCAGCAAATTTGGAAAACTCAGCAGTGGCCACAGGACTGGAAAAGGTCAGTTCTCATTCCAATCCCAAAGAAAGGCAATGCCAAAGAATGCTCAAGTTCAGTTCAGTTCAGTTCAGTTCAGTTCAATTCAGTCACTCAGTTGTGTCTGACTCTTTGCAACCCCATGAACTGCAGCACGCCAGGCCTCCCAGTCCATCACCATCCCCTGGAGTTCACTCAGACTCATGTCCATCGAGTCCGTGATGCCATCCAGCCATCTCATCCTCGGTGGTCCCCTTGTCCTCCTGCCCCCAATCTCTCCCAGCATCAGACTCTTTACCAATGAGTCAACACTTCTCATGAGGTGGCCAAAGTACTGGAGCTTCAGCTTTAGCATCATTCCTTCCAAAGAAATCCCAGGGTTGATATCCTTCAGAATGGACTGGTTGGATCACCTTGCAGTCCAAGGGACTCTCAAGAGTCTTCTCCAACACCACAGTTCAAAAGCATCAATTCTTCGGCGCTTAGCCTTCTTCACAGTCCAACTCTCACATCCATACATGATCACAGGAAGAACCATAGCCTTGACTAGATGGACCTTAGTCGGCAAAGTAATGTCCCTGCTTTTGAATATACTATCTAGGTTGGTTATAACTTTTCTTCCAAGGAGTAAGTGTCTTTTAATTTCATGGCTGCAGTCACGCTCAATAAAGGACAGAAATGGTTTGGACCTAACAGAAGCAGAAGATATTAAGAAGAGGTGACAAGAATACACAGAAGAACTGTACAAAAAAGATTTCACGACCCAGATAATCATGTTGATGTGATCACTAATCTAGAGCCAGACATCTTGGAATGTGAAGTCAAATGGGCCTTAGAAAGCATCAGTACGAACAAAGCTAGTGGAGGTGATGGAATTCCAGTTGAGTTGTTTCAAATCCTGAAAGATGATGCTGTGAAAGTGCTGCAGTCAATATGCCAGCAAGTTTGGAAAACTTAGCAGTGGCCACAGGACTGGAAAATGTCAGATTTCATTCCAATTCCAAAGAAAAGCAATGCAAAAGAATGCTCAAATTACTGCACAATTGCACTCATCTCACATGCTAATAAAGTAATGCTCAAGAATGCTCAAACTACTGCACAATTGTACTCATCTCACACACTAGTAAAGTAATGCTTAAAATTCTCCAAGCCAGGCTTCAACAGTACTTGAACTATGATCTTCCAAATGTTCAAGCTGGATTTAGAAAAGTCAGAAGAACTAGAAATCAAATTACCAACATCTATTGGCTCATCAAATAAACAAGAGAGTTCCAGAAAAAACATCAATTTCTGTTTTATTTACTATGCCAAAGCCTTTGATTATATGGATCACAACAAACTGTGGAAAATTCTTGAAGAAATGGGAATACCAAACCACCTGACCTGCCTTCTGAGAAATCTGAGAAATGCAGGACAGGAAGGAACAGTTACTAGACATGGAACAACAGACTGGCTCCAAATTGGGAAAGGAGTACATCAAGGCTGTATTTTGTCACCCTGCCTATTTAACTTATATGCAGAGTACATTAGGAGAAATGCTGGGCTGGATGAAGCACAAGCTGGAATCAAGACTGCCAGGAGAAATATCAATAACCTCAGATATGCAGATGATACCTCCCTTATGGCAGAAAGTGAAGAAAACTAAAGGGCCTCTTGGAGAAAGTGAAGGGGGAAAGTGAAAAAGTTGGCTTAAAGCTCAACATTTAGAAAACAAAGATCATGGGATCCAGTCCCATCACTCCATGGCAAATAAATGGAGAAACAGTAGAAATAGTCACAGACTTTATTTTTTTGATCTCCAAAATCACTGCAGATGATGACTGCAGCCATGAAATTAAAAGATGCTAGCTTCTTGCAAGAAAAGGTATGACCAACCTAGATAGCATATTAAAAAGCAGAAGTATTACTTTGCCAGCAAAGGTTGATTTAGTCAAAGAGACCTGGTTTTTCCAGGTCATGTATGGATGTGAGAGTTGGACTATAAATAAAGCTTAGCACTGAAGCATTAATGCTTTTGAACTGTGGTGTTGGAGAAGACTCTTGAGAGTCCTTTGAATGCAAGGTGATAAAACTAGTCAATCCTAGAGGAAATCAGTCCTCAATATTCATTGGAAGGACTGATGCTGAAGCTGAAGCTCCAATACTTTTGCCAGCTGATGCAAAGAACTGACTCATTGGAAATGACCCTGATGCTGGGAAAGATTGAAGGCAGGAGGAGAAGGGGACAACAGAGGATGAGAAGGTTGGATGGCACCACTGGCTTGATGGACATGAGTGAGCAAGCTCCACATTCGGTGATGGACAGGGAAGCTTGACATGCTGCATCCATGGAGTTGCAAAGGGTCAGGAACAACTGAGCGACTGAACAGAACTGACTTGTTCAAACAGCTCATCTTATTTCTCCAAAGCTTACCCTAAATTCTGACCCTATGCCACTTGTACAGAGAGGCCTCCCCTGACTATCCTGTGCCTACTGTGTATTTGGTAATCATTATTTTTCTCCGTAGCACTTATCCATAAATTGTTTCTTATCTATACATAGTCTGTGGAATTAGTTCGTAGAAATTTTTTATGTCTTATGTGGCTAGAAGCTGTATGAAGGGGAAAAATTGCTTTACCATTGTGTCATCATTATTAACATTTATTCAAAGAATAAATTAGTGGATAAAATGTTCATGATTTATTAAATAGTATTTATTTACCATCAGGGTCTAAACTCTTTATTTTTTTTAGATATAATTTTGTGTCCCAGAAGAGTTAGGTAATCTTTCTAATAATAAGACATATAATTTCAGGATTTTATGAAAAGAGAAGCCCCAAGAAGCAAAACAGTTAACTAGATATATGAGGAATGGTTAAAAATAGCCTGTGCAAAAATCAAAATTTATGAGTTGTATGTAATGGACATATTTGTACCAATTGCTATTCTCCAGTATACTTCCATTTGAAAAAAATTGAGACATGAGATTAAACTTTTTCATGTTTATTTGAAATATGAAAATATAGAGTCATGAATATAGATTTTTCATAAAGTAATTATAATTTTATAGGCTATTTATATTTAGTTCATTAGTTTAATTTGTTTTTCTGAAAGTATATTAGCAAGAAAATGATTTTATACTTGGACAAGAGCATAAGTACAAGGTGAGAAGGATATTACTGCATTTCCATAAAAACATTGAATAATTCTGTTGTAAGCTTTACAAAATTCTTAGCTTAATAATGCTGTATTTTCTATACTAGGATAATATTACTAACCAACCATCAGTAAGAAATGTGATTTGAGTGGTTTTCTTTCAGTAATTATCAAGGTGAGTGAATATCCACTAAATAAACTTGTGGAATTTGTAAAGACCACTTGGGAGAATCTGTGCATTAAACAGCATAGTCTTTCTATAATCACTATGCTTTAAACCTAATTAAACTCAAGAGAATCTAATTAAATGAAAGGGAACAATAAAGCAATGAAATGATTTGCAGATGAGTTTGATACTTGTAATCCAAAATTCTTTAAGAGTTAAACCCTATGATTAAAGTTTTAGGAAGGGGTAAATGGACTACTTGCAAAATAACAAACTCCGAATTTTAAATTCACTTGCAATTCTATTTTTAGATGAAATCCTTAAAGACAACTTAGAAAAAGAATGCTGATTTAAACACTGTGAGTAGTTTCATTGGCTCAAGGATATTTCTATTATCTGCCTCTTTTCTATATTAGCATATATGATATATATCAATATGAACATTTTTGAGCTCTATTATAGCCCCTGCATAGTTAAAAATATAATAACTTTTAATGAAGTAATTAGAGCATATGTAATAAAATTTAGAATTATTCAAATTAAATGACATTAAAATTAGTGAATCAAATATTTCAAAAATATCATCAAAAAGCTAAGGCATACTTCTGAGATTTTCTTTTGGAAATTAAATATGTATAATGTGTGCTTTTACACAATGACTATTTATCTCTAAATAGTTCCAAGAGCCTAATCATCCTAAGAGAAGTAATCTTTGCCACAAAGGTAGAATACAGTCCAAAAAAAAAATATATTATGGCTTCATCAGTTAACTCAAATGCCATTTAACTCTTTGGTCTGATTTTTTTTAATCAATGTAAAGAATTGTTAGCAAATTGTGAGAGAAATTGTGGGGAAATGTACTTATTAGTTTACGAACCAGTAAATCAGACTTTATGCAGAGATTCTATGGAAGTTGCTCCCAATATTATATCATAGTAAGCTGGAAAAAATAAAACTAATACATATTCATTTAATAGATATTAATATCTCTAGTGAGGACAACTCAAAATGAAAGTTTAAATATGAAACTGTTGATGATAAAGTTCACATGCATTATAATGTTATTAAGAAATTTAAATGCCTAATTGTACCTATTTTGTTCACTAGAGTATTAAATTCTTACTTCATTATAAAGTAATATTATTTTTTGTAAATTCCCATTTACCATATCACAAAATGCAATAAAAATTTAAAGCTTATGGCAATTATATGTATATTTATCATATATTGTATGTACATGTATATTTAAAAAATAAATCTCAGCTTTAACAATTAAACACATTTAAATGTTCATGTTAAATATTAAAGCACACCTGACAGTTTAGACATATATCAAAAATATAATTAAATAATATCTTATTAAACATTCTACTGTTAAAGTTTTTCAAAATAACTACCCTTCTTTTGTTAAACCTCTGATTAGCACTAAGACAGCCCAACTGATTTTGCATGTGCATATGAATTATTTCCAATTTATAGTCCATGTCTGTGTTACAGATTCACTCACCAGTTTTGCAGAGTGGCCGTTTTATAAAGAAAAATTTTGAAGATACCTGAGTTCAGGGTGGCAAAGCAGATATTTTTCATTGCTCTTTCTTCATTCAGATCATCCTTAAACAATGCAACATGATAGAAAATAAAAAATTTGTTCTATATTTAATGAATATTAGAGGTGTCTGTGTCCTCAAATTGTACTAGATGACCATGAAAAATGAGGAAAAAGAGCAAATAACAATGAGATGGTGACTCTAAACCTGGTGTGTATGTGTATGTGTGTGTGTGTGTGTGTGTGAACTGGTTTGCATAGAGTAAAGTCATGTTTCAGGAGCTGAAGTCATGATGCTACACAGAAAATGCAGATAAGGAAAGTGTGACAGTGGAAAAGAAAATTTGAAAGAGCATCAAAGTTGCCCTTCATCTTCTGACTTAAATCTTGCACAGTTGAGTGAGGAAAAGCTCCTCCACCAAGCCGAACAGACTTATGTCTCCTGGAATATCTGAAGCCTCTGAGAATAAGAGTGGCAATGTAGCATGATAAAAATGAGAATGATGTATCTTTGAAAAATAAGGAAACAAATTTCTTTTCCACACAGGAGATTGGAGGATATTTCTGTTAATGATCTAAACTGTTCAAGATAAAAGACCATTAAGTAATGAGAGTGCCAGTTTCACGGTTGCAGAAAATTATATGTATAATTTGATCCATGTAAAATATGGAATACTGGCTCTCATAGAACTGTAAAATACATTCCTCAGGATCTCTTGTATATAAGGTTATGGATTAAAATTTAACTTTAAATATACTAAATTTTGAAAAATAGAAATGGGTGGCAATCATCTGTCTGATGCTGATGCTAGACAGTTACTTTACCGGATCTGATTGTAACAGCAAAACTTATCTTGTTTAAATTCCACATACAGTGTGTACATAGTCATAAAGTGCTGCTTTCTAATGTATCACTGTTTGTTCAAAATTATGGGTTATTAGTTAAGTAAAAATAATTATTGTAGGTGTTGTTATTCTAGACTTAATAATATGAAACTCAGTGAACTTTATATAAAGCAAAAATCATGTGTATAAAATTTTGAAAGCAAACAGCTTTTAAAAAACATTCTCTTTTAATATTTACCACAATGTGGGTTTGAAGTTCCATGCTGTTTTATGAACTAAAGGAATAAAAATGAAAGAGATTAAAATTGAAAGGAGATGAGCAGTAGTTTATTGATTTTCATTTTAAATAAAGACCTTAAGCCCCAAGGACATCAGCCAACTGCTTTATTCCATCTCTTTTTGAGTTTCAAATACAGTAATTGGAAAAAGTTTATGTCTATTTGGGATAATAACGAAAAAGATATCTATTTCCTTATTTTTAAATTGAGCTTTCTCCACTTTTTGTTAAGATGTGTGACTACAAATACCAAAAATGCCATTAATCTATCCATTTGACTTCAATCAGAACTGACTAAAGTTGTTACTTGTCTATTATCGGTTACATTAACTATCATATCTCCTTTATTAATGTAAAATTTCTGTCCTGGAATATAAAGACATTAGTTTGTTTTATCTTTATTTCACTTTCTAAATTGATGTTTAGTTGCTTGAATGTAGGAAAATTATTATTCTTGAAATATGTGATATTATGTGCTGATAAGTAGACAAAGTGACTCATGTAACCGCATTAATTTGGATAAACACTAGAAGTTCATGAAATATATTAATAGCTTTAGGACTATTAACATCTCTTCATTCTCCAAAGCATTTAGTATGCCACAGCTTGAAAAGTTTTGAATTAACAATAGAAAAGGAAAAAGTATTCTGTGTGATTAGATGTGAAGAAGATAAATATAATCATGGCATCTGGGTGCTAGTGGGAAGTCCACTCATTGTGACTCTTGACTGAGAGCAATTGACTGAATGAATGCCTGTGGGGATACTCAGCAGATTAAGTTCCTGGGGATGTATGAACTCTGTAACCTTTTTTCATTGAATGTTGCCTTTTGTAAAGAAGTTAAACCTCTGAAAAATCAGTTGCAAAATCTGCCTGGCAGTGGTGTAATGATAATTTTGTTAGTCTTAAAAGACTTGATCTCATTTTAAAATCAAGTCATCAACCCATCAAGCACATTTGTAAATGTTGGTAGAGATTATTTGGTTATAGGGCATAAACAGTCTAAGAAATGGAACCCACGTCTCCTGCATTGCAGGTGGATTCCTTACCTGCTGAGCTGTTGGGGAAGCCTGCAGAAGACACTTAAAATGTACCCCCAGACAACTATATATAAGTAATATATATATAATATTATTAATATAATTAATATTATGTTATAATTATTATATATTATATATAAATATTAATATAATTAATATATATTATAATATTATTATATTAAAATATAATATAAAACTTATATTTGTAAGGTTTGGAAAATGAGTAAATGGAGGGCAAAAATTTAAAATAATTTACCATGGAAAGGTTGAAGTGTATCAGGTGAGAACTGTGAGTTATGTTTAGAGTCTTCCCAGAACTCCCCTCAGATAGAAAAAAACATAATTTTGTAAGCTCAAGGGATGAATAATACAGTTTAGAGCAGCTGAGTCACTGGAAATTTAAAAGAAACCTCTTAGAATTGAGACAGCCAGATAGTTTGAGAGTTAAAATCTAAACCTAAACTCTATTCTTATTGATTCTTATCCCTGGATGATTATTAAATACTGCATGTTATGGGAGGCCACAAGGAATCTGGCAAAAAAGTAGATAGAAATCCATACACAACTCAGCAGTTGGAAGCCTTCTGGCTTATGTTATATAGTTGTTTTTTGATTCTTGATATATATATAGGGGAGAAATATAGGGAAGACCCAGAAACAAAAGAACTGCAGAAATACAGTCCATATATCTTGAAGTCTGTCCAAATTTACTGGTAGTCTGAAAAGTTGTGGGAGAAATACTCACAAAGAGAAATCTAAAGAGAGTTTAAATTAGCTGAGGAGAGACATCATCTTCTGCACATTGTAATAATCTAGCAGTCCCTAGGGAAAAAAAAAAGTCACAATATCATTGACATGTAATTTACAATGTCTAGTTTTCAACCAAAAAATACTGAATGTGACAAAAACTCAGAAAATTATCACTTATGATCAGGGAAAAAAAAAAGTAGTAAATAGACAGTGACTTCTTATGTCCCTTGTTGTTTGGTTGCTTAGTCATGTCCAACTCTTTGTGACCCCATGGACTCTAGCACACCAGGCTTCCCAGTCCTTCATGATCTGGAGTTTGTCAAACTCATGTCAATGATACTATCTAACCATCTCATCCTCTGCTACCGATTTTTCCTTTTGCATTCAATCTTTCCCTGCATCAGGGTTTTTTTTCCAATGAGTCAGTTCTTCGCATCAGGTGCCCAAAGTAGTGGAGCTTCATCTCCATCATCTATGCTTCAAAAGACTGTGCCGGATTGATCTCCTTTAGGATTGACTGGTTTGATCTTCTTGCAGTCCAAGGCACTCTCAAGGGTCTTCTCTAGCACCACAATTCGAAAACATGAATTCTTTGGTGCTCAGCCTTCTTTATGGTCCAACTCTCACATCTGTACATGACTACTGGAAAAACCATAGCCTTTGACTAACAGTCGTTTGTTAGCAAAGTGATGTCTCTGCTTTTTAATATGCTGTGTCAGTTCAGTTCAGTTCAGTCACTCAGTCATGTCAGACTCTTTGCGACCCCATGAATCGCAGAACGCCAGGCCTCCCTGTCCATCACCAACTCCAGGAGTTCACTCAAACTCACGTTCATCGAGTCAGTGATGCCATCCAGCCATCTCATCCTCTGTCGCCCCCTTCTCCTCCTGCTCCCAATCCCTCCCAGCATCATAGTCTTTTCCAATGAGTCAACTCTTCGCATGAGGTGGCCAAAGTACTGAAGTTTCAGCTTTAGCATCATTCCCTCCAAAGAAATCCCAGGGCTGATCTCCTTCAGAATGGACTGGTTGGATCTCCTTTGCAGTCCAAGGGACTCTCAAGAGTCTTCTCCAACACCACAGTTCAAAAGCATCAATTCTTCAGCGCTCAGCTTTCTTCATAGTCCAACTCTCACATCCATACATGACCACTGGAAAAACCATAGTCTTGACTAGATGGACCTTTGTTGGCAAAGTAATGTCTCTGCTTTTTAATATGCTATCTAGGTTGGTCATAACTTTCCTTCCAAGGAGTAAGCGTCTTTTAATTTGGTTTGTCAAAACTTTTCTTCCAAGGAGCAAGAATCTATTAATTTTATGGCTTCAGTATTTTAAATAAAACACCAATATAAATTAGAGAAATTAACCTCTCAAATTAATCTCTTTCTTTCTAATATAGCAGTAATCTCATTGCCTATTGCAGCAGTCGTGAGTAAAGTCTCCCATACAAGTGTTCACAGTTGTCAGAACATTCTTTATAGGTGTTAAAGTTATTGAGTGAGTGAGTGAGTGAAGTTGCTCAGTCATGTCCGACTCTTTGTGACCCCGTGGACTGTGTAGCCCACCAGGCTCCTCCATCCATGGGATTCTCCAGGCAAGAATACTGGAGTGGGTTGCCATTTCCTTCTCCAGGGGATCTTCCCAACCCAGGGATCGAACCCAGGTCTCCAGCATTGCAGGCAGATGCTTTAACCTCTGAGTTATTAGGCAACTAAAAACATGGAAGCTCAATGTTTCTGAAAATATATTAGCCAAATTTTTTATAATGACAATACAAATCATATGGCAGTAAAAATATTAAAATGGTAATTAAATATGGCTAGGAGTCAAATTAATAAAACTGATCTGTGGTGGTTCAGGTGGTAAAAATTCTGCCTAAAGCACAGAGACCTGGGTTCAATCCCTAGATTGGGAAGATCCCCTGGAGAAGAGAATGGCAACCCACTCCAGTATTCTTACCTAGAGGATCTTGACAAAGGGGCCTGGTGGGCTACAGTTCATGAGGTCGCAAAGAGTGGCACACAACTGAGCAGCAGCAGCTGTGAGCCAGAGCTCACTGGCAGAGTAGGGCAGTAAATAATAAGAAATTTTATTTTATTTTTTTGTATATTATGTTCAGTAAATACACAATTGAAGGTACAGGAACATAAGGGATAACATACATGGTTTGACCTTGAATAATAAAATTTAAAAAGAACAAAGGCTTTTGCTCTTTTTGTTCTTAGAAGAAAATTAAGAAGACAATTGTTTTATGAAACTAATTTTTTTTTTTTTTTTGGCTGGCCCAATTCATTTATTTCTGAAAGATCACATAGTTTAGAAGACTTCTTGCAGTTCTAGATAAATGGAGTGTCTGGCCACCCATGACAGTCCCCATAGGTTTCAACTTACATGAATTATTAGAAAGCAGTTGTACTCTTTGGATCTTAAAATAATTAATAATTTGCCTGAATATTTAGAATTTGATAGATAGAACTATTTTAATATCTTCATCACTTTCTGTTGGTTCACATTTTTAAATTTTCACTCTCAGTACTTTTACAACTATTTTTCTGGCATCTGTAATTATGCTGTTTCATCTCCACAGAATTAAGATATGTAATGTAACAACTTGAAATGTGAGCACACTCATGAACACATTTCTTTATATTGAAAAACATAATGTTATCCATAATGATAAGATCAATTTGCTTAAGTGTATACCTGGATATACTTTACCTGGGGGGAAAAAGTACTTTCTACATATTATAAAGGACACAGATTTCAAAAAATCAGACAATATGTTTCATATTCAAAAAGTTGTATCCCCCAAATCAATGGATTTTAAATATTTCCTTTCAGGTTTAAATTAGGAAAAATCAGATAAATCATTGGACAGGGTGAAAATAGTGTGTCATGTTCCATTTTGGGGCCTTAAATGGAGTTTTTAATTGCAATTTGGTAGACTACACTTCTATAGAGAAAGAATGGGTGAGTCATGTAAATGTTTATCCATGAAAACAACATGATTCCTCTCAGTTCAGTTCAATTCAGTCACTCAGTCATGTCCGACTCTGTGGCGGCCCCATGGATTGCAGCACAGCAGGCTTCCCTGCTCATCATCAACTCCTGGAGCTTTCTCAAACTCATGTCCCTCAAGTTGATGATGCCATCCAATCATCTCGTCCTCTGTTGTCCCCTTCTCCTCCTGACTTCAATCTTTCCCAAAGTCAAAATCTTCCCTTAAAGTCAGTCTCTCCCCTCAGGAAGGTTGCACAAGCCTCTTATCCTTATCTATTAGAGGGCAGACAGAATGAAAACCACAATCACAGAAAACTAATGAAACTGATCACATGGACCACAGCCTTGTCTAACTCAGTGAAGCTATGAGCCATGCCATGTTCTGTTCAGTTCAGTTCAGTAGCTCAGTTGTGTCCGACTCTTTGCGACTCCATGAATTGCAGCACGCCAGGCCTCCCTGTCCATCACCATCTCCCGGAGTTCACCCAGACTCATGTCCATCGAGTCAGTGATGCCATCCAGCCATCTCATCCTCGGTCGTCCCCTTCTCCTCCTGCCCCCAATCCCTCCCAGCATCAGAGTTTTTTCAATGAGTCAACTCTTCACATGAGGTGGCCAAAGTACTGGAGTTTCAGCTTTAGCATCATTCCTTCCAAAGAAATCCCAGGGTTGATATCCTTCAGAATGGACTGGTTGGATCTCCTTGCAGTCCAAGGGACTCTCAAGAGTCTTCTCCAACACCACAGTTCAAAAGCATCAATTCTTCGGTGCTCAGCCTTCTTCACAGTCCAACTCTCACATCCATACATGACCACAGGAAAAACCATAGCCTTGACTAGACGGACCTTAGTTGGCAAAGTAATGTCTCTGCTTTTGAATATGCTATCTAGGTTAATCATAACTTTTCTTCCAAGGAGTAAGCGTCTTTTAATCCCAAAACAGATGGGTCATAGGAGAGAGTTCTGACAAAATGTGGCCCACTGGAGAAAGAAATGGCAAACCTCTTCGGTATTCTTGCCTTGAGAAACCCATGAACAGTATAAAAAGTGAAAAAGATATGATCCCTATATATATTTTAATTCCAATGATACTATCAGTTTCATATACTGATATTTGGTATACTATGATATACAAAATTAAGTTGTATATGTATGCTAAAAGATATGTGAGATGAATGATATCTTTCTGTGATTTGCTTCTTATTTTTCCCTTTGTGGGAATCAGTGCTGTCAGAATAGGTATAAATGGAACAAGATTAGCAATGAGCTAATAACTTTTGCAAGTAGTTGGTGAGCACATGATGTTTTTAAAATATATCATTCCTTTCATTTCTGCATTTTTGGAACAAGTTAAAAAAATAAAATATCTGTGGAATTTGATATTTCATGTAGTGGTTTCTTCCTCTCTGGTAAATTAGTATTAAATATTTTTCTTACAAAAGTAGATTTTTTTTTCCCCCACAAGGTATATTTCTAATATTATTACTTACTTCAAACTCCATTACCCTCAACACAATATAACATTCAATTGTCCCCACTTTTCTATCCTGATTACAGTTTCCATACCTGCACACAGACATCCTGTGTTCAAAGCAACCTGGTCAATTGAGTGGCTCTTGGGAAAAGAGACCACTTCTATTTCAGTACACCAGGCTTTGTACTTCCTACCTCCTGCAGATCTTCACATTCCTTCACTCATCAGATCTCAGTGAGTAATCAGTGACTAATAAGTTAAGTCATATTTTCCTCATCTTCCTTCATAACAATTTAAACATTTCCTTAGCAACTTTCAAAATTTATTATAATTTTTTTGCCTAATTGTATGGCTACACTGTGACCATATTGTTCAATATTGTGTTTGGTTGTAACTACTGGTACCCTGTAGATGGTATGGATACTCAGTAAATATATATTTAATTAACATATTAATGTAAGTCTTTCATTCACTAACTTCCTTGGGCAAGGAGAATATTATATCAGAAAATTCAGTTACATTTTAACTATGGAGTAGTCATAATTTTGTGTAAATTTACTTTGTGTATGTATGGTTAGGAAGAGCCTCTCCATGAAGGTGAAAGAAGAGAGTGAAAAAGTTGGCTTAAAACTCAACATTCCAAAGGCTAAGATCATGGCATCTAGTCCCATTACTTAATGGCAAATAGGGAAACAAAGGAAACAGTGACAGACTTTATTTTCTTGTGCTCCAAAATCACTGCAGATGGTGACTGCAGCCATGAAATTAAATACGCTTGCTCCATGGAAGAAAAGCTATGACAGACCTAGACAGCATAATAAAAAGCAGATATATTATTTTTCCAAAAAAGGTCCATATAGCCAAAGCTATGGTTTTTCCAGAAGTCAGGTAAGGGTGTGCAAGTTGGACCATAAAGAAGGCTGAGTGCCAAAGAATTGATGATTTTGAATTGTAGTGTTGGAGAAGACTTTTGAGAGTCTGTTGAACTTCAAGGAGATCATACCAGTCAATCCTAAAGGAAAAAAACCCTGAATATTATAGAAGGACTGATGCTAAAGCTCCAAAATCTTTGTCCACCTGATAAGAACTGACTTTTTGAAAAAGATCCTGATGCTGGGAAAGACTGAAGGCAGGAGGAGAAGGGGATGACAGAGGGTGAGATGCTTGGATGGCATTAGCAACTCAATGGCCATGAGTTTGAGCAAGTTCCACTAGATGGTGAAGTACAGGGAAGCCTGCTGCTGCTGCTGCTGCTAAGTCGCTTCAGTCGTGTCCGACTCTGTGCGACCCCATAGACGGCAGCCCACCAGGCTCCCACGTCCCTGGGATTCTCCAGGCAAGAATGGAGTGGGTTGCCATTTCCTTCTCCAGTGCATGAAAGTGAGAAGTGAAAGTGAAGTCGCTCAGTCGTGTCTGACTCCTAGCGACCCCATGGACTGCAGCCTACCAGGCCCCTCTGCTCATGGGATTTTCCAGGCAAGAGCACTGGAGTGGGGTGCCATTGCCTTCTCCACAGGGAAGCCTACCGTGCTGCAGTTCATGAGGTTGCAAAGAGTCAGACATGGCTGATCAACTGAACAATGACAACAAGGAATTATGTATATCAAATTATACACTTAATTTATCTTTTGATTAAAAAATGATTTTAAAGAGAATAAACAACAGGGAAATGTTTAACTCATGAACTTGAATGGTAGTTCATTGTGTTGCAAGTTAATGAATTTGCAAATTCTTAAAATTTTCAATGATATGTGAAAGCAAGGTGCATAAGACACTTAATAAATTAAACTCATTCAGTCACGCTTGCTGGGGCAAGTGCTGAGAAGTAAAATATGATGTAAATAGATGACTGAATTTTTTAAGGACGCTCTGTTGTATCTGTTGGTATAATTGGAAGACCTGTATTGACAAGATAACATTTGAGCAAAGCCCTGGACTTAAGTGAGAATGCAGGTCAAGTTGCTGTCTGGGGAAGAAACTAGACTAAAGGGATTTTTGTTACAAAGGCCTTGAGGCAGGGTTATGATTGGCAGCTCTAAGGAAAAGCCAAAGGAACAAGGTGGCTAAAGCAGCGATAGGTAATTTGTCATGAAATTTTACCAGTTTTCATAACTTAGTTGAAAGGAAGGAAGGGAGGGTGAAAGGAAGAAAAAAAAGATCCTAAAACTATGCAAAGGACTTTTATCTCCACTCTCCATCATTTCCATACACACGTTTGATTTTTTTCCTCTTATTATAACTCATAAGAATAAGCTATAAATGTGACAGAAGCTCTTTATTCCTCAATTAGTGAGACACCATTAACAACCCTAGTGAATTTGCCTGCTGGGATAATGTACTACTGTGAATGCCTTTTTTGTTTCTAAAATGTTTGTTAAATGTCTCCGTTGACATGGTAACATGTGTCCTGTAACTGATTTTTTAAATGAGTGTTGGTTTACCTTTGTGACCCTCATTTTATATGCACTTAATTGGAACTGAACAGTCAAAAATTTTTCAAGCAGCCTAGAAAATATTATTTTTTCTTCTTTTATGTGTATTGCATACTTTTGAAATCAAAGACAAATGAACTCATATGTTTTAAAAGAAAGTTAAATTAGAAGATCAGAAAACATAACAAAAAAACTTCAAATGGTGATTTTTGGGAGAATTGTATGATTTGTATATTTTACCAAGTTGGTTTAAGAATAGCTTACTTTAAATAGAAATAATATATACTTAATGTGGGTTTTTTTTTAATTGAAATAATTACCTGCAAAGGCTACTAATTATGTTGGGAAACCTTTTGGCAGTTGCTTGTGGAGATGAACATGTACTCACCATATTAACCAGGAATCTTACTGGTTACCCAAGTTCAAGAAAGAACTATGTGTGGGTTTTTAAAATACCTTTATTCTGATTCCAATTCCTTCAACTGGTGCATGGGAAACAAGAAAAGTGATTCATGCAATTAAATATTAATACACAGAGTGAACTATTGAGATATACAATATAAGTATCACTCTCAGATGCATACATAAATCAATATTCAATAAAAAGATAAACACAAAATACTGTGTATCACATGATTTTATTTCTATGAATTGCTTGCAAAAGTGAAACTATAGAGACAAAAAACAAACAAACAAAAAACTGATCAGTTGTTGATCGGAGTCAGGGATAGAAAAATTCCCTGCAGAAGAGCACAGGGAAGTGTTTTGAGGTGATTCAGGTTTATGTATATATCTAATGTTGGTAGATATATGAATGCATATGTTTATCACAACTCATAGAAATGAGCATAAAAATGGTGAATTTTACCGTATGTAAAGTATTGTTAAATATCTCCTGCTCCCCCCCACAAAAAAAAAAAAAAACACACACATACACACACAAAGAAAAGCCTAGAGAAAAGCTTAACAATCTGTTAAGCCTAGAGTCCTCACAATAGACAGCTGAGAATCTAGTGCAAATTGTGTATGATTATTACTAACTACATTCTAGTAAGAAATACAGTATTAGTGATTACTAGTTACCAAAAGCACTTTTCTTTTCTACCTATACATACATTAAACTGTGTTTCCTAGGTTCCCTCAAAATTCAGTATGGTCATATGTTGAGTTGTACACAGTGGAGTAAGAGTTAGATGGGTGTGACTTCTTGGCTTAAAACAATTTCATACTCATTCTCTTTCTGTCACCTTGACTGATGCACAGGATGATTTTAGAAGTTGTGGTTTGAAGGTATTGGAGCTAAAGATGGAAGTTGTTTTATATTTATAAAAGTGAGCAAAGAAAATGCTCAATCATGATAAGCCTTTGAAATGTTTTTGTTTTTTTCATTAATGCTCCTGCTTAAGTTCTGTTTAAAACTCTGTCCTGATTTCATTGGAAATTTTTATTCAATGACATACAAAAGAAAATTGTCAAATAATTCAAGTTCTATACTTTAGTATCTCCCTAATATTTGGCTATTAGTTCTGTATATCACTTAAAACAATATATTGCTCCACAGTTCCATAAAAATAAAACTTTCTGCTGTATCTAGTGGATTTTTCAATCTAGATATTCCTGCATAGCTCCCATTAGTCAATTATTCCTTTCATCAGTTTACCCTTCACCAAACATTTGCTGGTGTTTAATTGAAAGCATATGAATTTGCTAATATTTAACTTCTGTTGGCCGTTAAGCATGACAATTCACATGGTCCTATCATAATTACTTTCTGTAGATATAATTATGTAATGCATATCTTTCTAATCATTTAGCTTTTTAATTTAAGGAACAGTGGTAATATAGTTACCACTCTTGTGGCTAAATATCTTGTTTTCATTTTAATAGAGAATCTTTTTTATGTATATTCAGTCGACTTAATTCCAATTCTAATTTGCATGCAGCCCCAATTTTGTTTCTGTATTTTGCAAAAACTTCTGATAATTCCAAGTAAAAGATAAATAACTAAGTTATTTTCTACAAACACAGTCATACTTAGTTCTTGTATTCTGATTTTTACATGTTACATTTAACTACCTAATCCTTGGCATTCTTGTCATTTAATTATATTACATACTTTTTTTTAATCAGAAAAAGATGTTTGAAAGGATATGTGAAGTCAAACTATACAAAACTGTCATTTCCAGTGAAAGTTTTATCCTATTAAATTATTTATGTTCTGGAATTGTGAATGATAAGCATTCATTTTCAAGTGAGTGAGTGAGTGAAGTCGCTCAGTCATGTCCGACTCTTTGCGACCCCATGAACTGTAACCTACCAGGCTCCTCCATCCATGGGATTTTCCAGGCAAGAATACTGGAGTGGGTTGCCATTTCCTTCTCCAGGAGATCTTCCTGACCCAGGGATTGAACCCAGGTCTCCCACATTGTAGGCAGACACTTAACCGTCTGAGCCACCAGGGAAGTGGAGGGAGGAAAAAAAAAAACAGAAATTTTCAAGCTAATTGCTTGCATACTGTTGTTATTATGAGATCATTTTAGTTAGTGATGATCTTTTAGCTGATAAAATTAGCAACTCTTCATGCATATTAAATTTATGAATAAATTTGTAGGGAGAAGCAAAAGTAGTTCTAGTGATTATTAATCAGTCATAAAGAAAAGATGAGATGGCTCAAGTCATATTCAGTGTTTAATTTTTGGTTTTTATTATTTATAATCTCCATCTCTCTCTCTTTATATATATATATATATGTATATGTATATATATATATATCCATAGACTGTTGAAAATATAAAATTATGTTTTCAGATCAAAGAGTTCATTTATAGCAAGAATCATGCTCAAAATAATGTGACATCAACAAGGAAATGATGAATAATGGAATTAGTTATAATTTAAGTAGTAAATAATATAAGCAAGCACCCATTAGATTACCCAGAAGTTGTCTCCATGTATTGATTTTTTCTCTCCTCAAGGATCGGCATACACTTTCAAATGTTGTAGATGCTGAATAAGCATTTGCTAAATGAGGTGATTTTCTAAAATTCAAGGTGAAAACACACATGTTCATGGAGTGATCTTTCTATACTGGTTTCCAGTCTTTTCTTGGACAATTCTGAATGTGTTGCTTTCCTTGATGCACTGGTATCTTTGCCGATATTATGCAGCATTTGGTGACACAGCTAAAATGAGTGAGGCAAAGAGAGAAAATCAGCAACAGATGCTGATAAGCAAATGCACCTTTAATGTACCAATACGAAATATATTCTCATCTTTCTAGTGATCATACTGTCACTTGCTTTTGCACTTAGATTTCTTCCCATTTTGTAATAGTTTTATGAAGCACATAATAGTGATTTAAGTGACTTTTCTTAGTGTTTATACACTTATTTTTCTTCAAAATATTTAAACCACTGAAGTTTTAAACATTAATAGCTTTGATTTACAGGTTAGGTAACAGCTCAGTGCAATCAGATGATTTGCCCAAAGTCTTAGAATTAATAGTAGTCACTTCTGTGGTTAAGCAGGATGTCTGTGTTGGGTGGAGGTGGATTGTTGTAAGAGCTTTTTGTGCTATTTTCATAGCTTTACTTGGGATATTCTCCATAGAAACAGAAGGAGAAGCTAAGACAGTTTATTTGGAAAGGTCCATATACATTGGCAGGAGAGCTGGCAGGTGGTATAGGGAAGGGAATGCAACCATGAGGAATACTTTCTGTACCCAGTTACATAGAGTAATCCTACAAGGACCACTCTGAGTAATTGCAGAGTACATGCCTTTGGTGTATTGTGGCCAACAAAGAACGGAAATAGGAATATTCATTAAGACTTAATCAGAACTTAATCCTAGGTCTATTCCATTTCTAGATTGTGTGGGCTTGAGTAAGTCTCTGAACGTCAAGTCTGTAGTATTAATCACTTTTTGAACAAGTCTTCAAAGACGTTAATTTATTACAGAGACACCATCAGAATGGGCTTACCTTGTGGCTCAGACAGTAAAGAAGATCCCTTGGAGGAGGGAATGGCTACCTGCTCCAGTATCCTTGCCTGGAGATTTCAGGCTACAGCCCACGGTGTCAAAAAGAGTTAGACACAACTGAGCAACTAACACTTCACTTTCACCCTCATCACACTTCATGGAAAATCATTACACCCATACAAGTATGTTCAGATGTTATATTAATTCATATATAATGAATACAGAGATAGGAATAAAGTTGGAATATAAGGAATATATTAGCTTTAGGAACAATTCTAGAAAGGCAGGCAAATCTGAAGGAATTATGGCTATACAGAAAACACTTTTCTTTTGAAAATTAAAAAAAATGTATTGCAGTTTCAACATGGTAATCACAAGATGTATATTCTTATACAAATTTTACAGTTTTGGCTTTGCTTTATCCCACTTTGAAAACTCCACTCTCTATATATTCATTGAGGACCTGCCATGAACCCTTTATTATGTTTTGCTTACAGAAGTGACCAGTTTTCTGCCCATGAAGTATAAAACAGACAGGTAATAAACAAATAACAGGTAATACTGAGGACTGTAATGAAAATGAAAACATGCAATGCTATCAGGAGGGATGAAAAAAATCCTTTATGTTGGGAATTCAAGAAGGGGATCGCAGAGAAAGTGAGATTTAAGATAAATGAGAGCATATATGAGCCATGAACGCATATCAAACAGTAAAAATTGTTAGTACCAAGATCCATAGCAGAGGTGAGTACCCTGTGATTAAGGAACAAGGAAAGACAGGTGACTGAATCACTTTTTAAACAAAGGGTAGGGGAAGTAGATGAGGTTGTAAAGTTAGCCAGGAATCTCATCTTGTATTGCGTAGAGCTAGATAATTCACAATAAAAGGCTCTGATTTCATTCTGAACAAAATAAAAAGCTAATAAAAGATTTTGGAAAAGGGTAATACATAAAAATAGTATCTGTTATTTTCTTATCTGTATATCTATCTAGCTGTATAATTCAGACCATTGAACATAGACATAAGTAGGTCAATTTAGAAAATGATTTCGAGGTATAATAAATAGAGATTGATTGTCTTTTTTTTAACATTTTAAGAAAGAAGAAACACACTAGGTAGGACGAGGATGAGAGAGGAAGAAAAATGAAAGAGAAGAAGAAAAGAAATTAAAAAAAAGACAATAGTTATCCATTAGAAAGGTATATTGGTCTATACTCTGTTGGTTGTAAGTTTCAAAAGCTTAATTTGACAAAATTTATTTTTTCCTGGACAGTGTACATAAATAAAAACATGATTGTAAGAAGTAGAAAAATTAGACACTAGGCTTTCTCTCTTTGAATGTCTTGACTAATTTTTTTTTTTTCTTGTGAAGGTCTCTAAGACCCCTGACTTGGGTCAAATACTTGTTCTGTAGTAATCAATGTATCAAGTTTCCATGGAAAGGAAACTATAGTTTCATCAGTATGGTCATATGATCATTTCTGTGTGTAGGTAGAAACTTTTCCTATTCAAAAGACCGCTTCTCCGTCAGTCAATCCTTACTATAACTCAGTGAATAATCAGTTCTGCATGGAAAACTCTGGGAAGGCTTGCCTAAGGAGTGATATCTGAGCTGGATTTTGAAGGAGCAAATAACTCAGTGTAACTCAATATGTATTGACGGCTTATTAAATTCAAGGTACTCTACTAAGGTGCATTGAAGCATACAGAAGTGAATAAAATACAGTTTCTTCAATATGGGGATTTACAGTCTAATGAAGGAAACTGACACTTATACATAAGCCGCTGTGGAAGTTCTCTTGACATCATTAAGTTTAATCCTGAGACACACTGGGACGCCAGGCATTCTTAAATGGCTTAGATATTATAATATATGCAGCCATGACTTGGGACAAGTTAGCTGGATAAAAATTAGCCCATGGAGGATGGGCTTAGCTATAAATCAACAATATATTCATTCAATAAACAGTTATAGACTGCCTGTGTGGCCAGAAAAAGACAAGGCCCAATGAGGACAGAGATAAACATTCATTATGACTTCAACAAAGAACTTGTAATATACTGAAGAATATGGATTAATTATAATTCAGTTAAATTCATACTTTGTCAGAGCATCAAATCAGGAGTGTTTTAAATCATAGATGGTTTGTAAACAGGGCTTTCAGTTGCGTAGGACTCATCAGTTCAGTGCAGTTCAGTCACTCAGTCATGTCCGACTCTGCATACCAGGCCTCCCTGTCTATCACCAACTCCCAGAGTTTATTCAGACTCATGTCCATTGAGTCAGTGATGCCATCCAACAATCTAATCCTCTGTCGTCCCTTTCTCCTCCTGCCTTAGATCTTTCCCATTATCAGGGTCTTTCCAGATAAGTCAGTTCTTCATATCAGGTGGCCAAAATATTGGAGTTTCAGCTTCAGCATCACTCCTTCCAATGAATATTCAGAACTGATCTCCTTTAGGATGGACTTGTTGGATCTCCTTTGTGTACTTATATACTCATTAGTACTCATTGATTCAACTTACTTATTCCTTATGATGACCCTCATAAGGAGGTATGATTGTGATCACCATTTGAAAATGTGAAAATCAATGTGCTGAAAAGTTAATGAGCGTGCTCCATAGAATAAGTGAAAGATTGGTATTTAAATTGAGGTGATGCTATCAAGATAAGACAGTATGGTGCCAATAAGTATAGAAAATGTAGAAGGTTCCAGATCTTGAATTGTAAAGTATGGGAATAGAGGTGGTGGAAATAACTGAGTGGGAAAGTTGGTAAAGAAGGAAGATGAGATCAGACTGGACTGTTTCATGTACAGATTTCCAAATTGTAATATTTTTTAGGGATCAAGTGGTGCAATATTTGGCTCTGGAAGTTAATTGTTGGAAAGATATCATTAAAATGAGAGTTAGTGTTATTTCATAGATTTTTTTCATTTTTAGATAGAGTTTTCCAGAATGATGTTTAGGTACATGTGTGTGCTGCCACTCCAAAATATCCCTTATATGGGTCTTTGTTTCTAACCCATTGTAGCTTACAGAGTGTGTGGAATGCTAACACAATTGCCATAACTCTGACTCATCCTCTTTCTCATGATTTCTATGCTGAAGGTCAGTTGGCTCAATTTCTAAGTCTATTTTTGAATCCATCCTGTTATCATCATTCTAGGTGTCAGTATAATTGTATACTAGTTCAAAGTGTGACATGAAATGAACGTGAAGGTCACTCACTTGTGTCAAGCTCTTTGTGACCCCTCCAACAATAGAGTACATGGAATTCTCCAGGCCAGAATACTGGATTGGGTTGCCTTTCCTTTCTCCAGGGATCTTCCCAAAAGAGGGATCTACCTGGGGTCTCCTGCATTGCAGGCAGATTCTTCAGCAGTTGAGCTACTAGGGAAGTATGATATATTTCTATCTTAAATTAGAGCAGCAATCTCTTAAGTGTTCTTGCTGATCCAGACTTACCTATTTTTAATTACCTCAAAATATTTAACTAATAGGGTTTCCAAGAAAGTTCTGTGTTAAAAGTCCAGTTAGCCCCAGCAAATAAAATCAGATTCCTTGAAGTAGATTAAATGGACCAACAAGACCCAACTGCTGACCATTTTTCCTTCCTTGTCAATCTCAACCCTCAACTCTAATTCTTTTAACCATTCTAGTCTCCAAAGATTACCTTTCTCTCACTTTAAGGATTTTCTGGGTTTCTCTAGTTATTTTCTTTACTATTGACTATTCTGTATTGCTCGATAAAGGACAGAAATGGTAAGGACCTAACAGAAGCAGATGATATTAAGAAGAGGTGGCAAGAATACACAGAACTACACAAAAAAGATCTTCATGACCAAGATAACCACGATGGTATGATCACTCACCTAGAGCCAGATATCCTGGAATGTAAAGTCAAGTGGGTCTTAGAAAGCATCACTACAAACAAAGCTAGTGGAGGTGATGGAATTCCAGTTGAGCCACTTCAAATTCTAAAAGATGACACTGTGAAACTGCTGCACTCAATATGCCAGCAAATTTGGAAAACTCAGCAGTGGCTGCAGGACTGTAAAAGGTCAGTTTTCATTCCAATCCCAAAGAAAGGCAATGCCAAAAAATGCTCAGTCTACCACACAATTGCACTCATCTCACACGCTAATAAAGTAATGCTCAAAATTCTCCAAGCCAGGCTTCAGCACTATGTAAACTGTGAACTTCCAGATGTTCAAGCTGGTTTTGGAAACCAGAGATCAAATTGCCAACCTCTACTGGATCGTGGAAAAAGCAAGAGAGTTCCAGAAGAACATCTATTTCTGCTTTATTGATTATGCCAAAGCCTTTGACTGTGTGGATCACAATAAACTGTGGAAAATTCTGAAAGAGATGGGAATACCAGGCCATCTGACCTGCCTCTTGAGAAACCTATATGCAGGTCAGGAAGCAACAGTTAGAACTGGACAAGGAACAACTGTTTCCAAATATGAAAAGGAGTACGTTAAGGCTGTATATTGTCACCCTACTTATTTAACTTCTATGCAGAGTACATCATGAGAAATACTGTACTGGAAGAAGCACAAGCTGGAATCAAGATTGCTGGGAGAAATATCAATAACATCAGATATGCAGATGACACCACCCTTATGGCAGAAAGTGAAGAGGAACTAAAAAGCCTCTTGATGAAAGTGAAAGTGGAGAGTGAAAAAGTTGGCTTAAAGCTCGACATTCATAAAACAAAGATCATGGCATCTGGTCCCATCACTTCATGCCAAATAGATGGGGAAACAGTGGAAACAGTGGCTGAGTTTATTTTTCTCCAAAATCACTGCAGATGCTGATTGCAGCCATGAAATTAAAACACACTTACCCCTTGGAAGAAAAGGTATGACAAACCTAGATAGCATATTGAAAAGCAGAGACATTACTTTGCCGACTAAGGTCCATCTAGTCATTGTTATTCAGTCAGTCGTGCCCGACTCTTTGTGACCCCATGGACTGCAGCCCACAGGGCTCCTCTGTCCATGAGATTTTTCCAGGCAAGGATACCGGAGTGGGTTGCCATTTCCTTCTCCGGGGATCTTCTCAACCCAGCCAGGGATCGAACCCGGGTCTCCTGCACTGCAGGCAGATTCTTTACCGAGTGAGCTACAAGGGAAGCCAGGCTATGGTTTTTCCAGTAGTCATGTATGGATGTGAGAGTTGGACTGTGAAGAAAACTGAGTGACGAAGAACTGATGCTTTTGAACTGTGGTGTTGGAGAAGACTCTTGAGAGTCCCTTGGACTGCAAGGAGATTCAACCAGTCCATTCTGAAGGATATCAGCCCTGGGATTTCTTTGGAAGGAATGATGCTAAAGCTGAAACTCCAGTACTTTTGGCCACCTCATGCGAAGAGTTGACTCATTGGAAAAGACTCTGATGCTGGGGGGGATTGGGAGCAGGAGGAGAAGGGGACGACAGGGAATGAGATGGCTGGATGGCATCATTGGCTGGATGGCATCATTGACTCGATGGACATGAGTCTGAGTGAACTCCAGGAGTTGGTGTTGGACAGGGAGTCCTGGCGTGCTGTGATTCATGGGGTCGCAGAGTCGGACACAACTGAACTGAACTGATCCTATATTGTAAGCTTGAGCTTACATGTCAATTCCTCATGTAAGCCTTTCACTTCTTCCTTCTTAATCTTCAGTGATTCTATGATTATTCATGTTTTAGCCGTTTTATTATTGTTATTTTAAGCATCATTATTATTACTTATTTTCTATACCTATAGTCTGCTAAATAATCCACCTACAATGCAGTAATCACAGATTCATTCCCTGGGTTGGGAAGATTCCCTGGAGGAGGGCATGGCAACCCACCCCAATATTCTTACCAGAAGAATCTTACAGACAAAGGAGCCTGGAGGGCTACAGTCCATGGGGTCGCAAAGAGTCATACACCACTGAAGCGACTGAGCATGCATACCTATAGGCAGGTTGCATGTTCTGTGATTAGTTGCTCAGTCTTGCATGACCCTTTGCAACCCCATGGACTGTAGCCTGCCAAGCTCCTCTGTCCATCAGGATTCTCCAGGCAAGAATACTGGATGGGCAAGTTACATGCATACTATATTCATTCACAAGTTTGTTTAGTTTGGATTTTGATCCATTTATCATTTGTCTCTCTCTCTCTCAATTTGTATATGCACAGAGAGTATATACATACAGTACACATACACACACATATGTATACACACATTTTATATAATAGTATATACAATATCCTTAATATATACACATATATGCCTCTACATGTATATATACAGTCATTCACTATATGAATATATATGTATATATGACAAATAACAAAACAGAGAATATACACACACCACATACTTGTGCAGCATCACTATGCTTTCTCAGTATATGTTTATACAAAACTTGCATTGTGCATTATTCTTTTTATTCTTTTCTGTAAAAGTCTTTCAGAATTGTATCCATTTATCCTGTAAGTCTGTGATTTGAAACTGTTATTTTCCTGTGAAAAGACATTTTCTTTGACCAGATACAATTCACATATTTTCTGTTAATCTGTAATTGAAAAATTATGCTTCTTGAAAACTTTGAAGCATGTATGTATTCATAAATATTAACTTGTTGGTGTTGAATTCCTGTTAGAAAATTTTACTCTAAGGATGCCTTACGCATAGCATGTGCTAGGTTCTTTAAATGTAGGTAATCACATGCTCTGTTGCCCTCCCATAATGTTCAGTGACATAACATGCAGAGAATTTCTTACATTTTTAGATCTTGTTACAGTTAAGGCTTCCCAGGTGGCCCTAGTAGTAAAGAATCTGCCTACCAGTGCAGCAGACATAAGAGACATGGGTTTGATCCCTGAGTCGAGAAGTTCTTCTGGAGTAGGACTTATCAACCCACATTGATATTTTTGCCTGGAAAATTCCCTGGACACAGAAGCCTGGCAGGCTACAGTCTGTGGGGCCACAAAAAGCAGGGCAGGACTGAGCACAAAGCACATACTACAATTAGTGAGAAAATTTTGTTCTCCTCAAGTAAGATTTTCTGTTTTAAACCTCCTTTGAAAGTGAAGGTAAATAATCTTTTCTGTGGTGGTTGTTTTCTGCCATCATATTATGCTTACTCTTTTCCCCTAAACATAAATAACAGGTTAGCATAGGTAGCTTATTTGCACAAGACACAGACACACCTGTCATCTGCAAAGCCTGGGAAATACTACATTAATTTGGGTATGTCAACCTTCTTGAGAACAGGAAGGGTATAATAATGGTATGTGAAGTTACTAATAGCCAGGAAAGGTTATATTCAGGACTTCTGGCTATATCCTTCATCTAATGGAATATTTATATATTAGGCTAATTTCTATTGCACTACAGTGTGATATTGAGATCCTAAAATTCACATGAAATATAAATGTGCAATTATTTCTAAGAAAATTGTTTTAAGTAGAATAATGAGCCTTAGGCCATGTTGTAAGGGATGAGTAAAAGTTGGATTCACAGAATATGGGTCAGGAGAGGTCACTGAAACCAGAAGGAAAAGGTTTTTTCATCAAAATGAGTGAAAGCAGTAGAGCAGAGTACACTTGGAAAACTGTACATCAAGCCTTGTTATCGTCTGTAAGGTTGACCTTGTGCTTTTTAAGTCTAGTGTTCAAATAAGTGTTGATTTTTATTTTTCTACAGAGCTTACTTCATTATGACTGACTGTGGGCAGTTTTAATCTCCTGCTTCCTTGCATGGTCATGATCTTTGCCTTTGTTCAGAGATCCTCCCAGCACCTCTGTGAAAAAGAAAAAACAAGCACAGTATTTTAAAACAAAATAAAGAGGTTCTTTGCACTGCGTACTTATGTGTTGCATGCTTATTACAGATATAAAAGGATTCAAGATTCCTAGTGTTCTTTAATAATCACTTTCTTCATGCTCAGTCCAGCACAAGATTCTCCTTATATCATATTCTCCTATGGTATTTTTTCACATTATCTTAGGAAATAATCCACCTCAAAAGAACCCAGCTACTTTCACACAAACATTGGCAACTATTATCCATATTTCTTAATTTTAACATCTTTGTGGCTTTTTTTCTTAAAACTTTGTCTTCACTAGTCATGATTTATTTTGGTGAAAAGTGGCATTTGGATGTCCTAATCACTGGAGCAAGATGGTCTCCAGCAGTTTTTACCATTCTTGAAAATAATTTGTTTCATGGGTGATATTTTATTGGTATAAGTATCTGTCCAAATATAACTCAGATATATTCCCTAAAATTCCATGGTATGGGGATGGCTATCATATACTAGGCATGAATTGATTTTTTTTTAATTGTCTTCATATTCACTTCAGAAAAGTGTTTGAAAGGTCACTGAGCTGTTATATTGAGCTTGAAGTGAAGTGAAATCACCGTCGTGTCCAACTCTTCGTGACCCCATGGGCTGTAGCCTAACAGGCTTCTCCATTCATGGGATTCTCCAGGCAAGAACACGGGAGTGGGTTCCCATTTCCTTCTCCAATGCATGAAAGTGAAAAGTGAAAGTGAAGTTGCTCAGTCTTGTCCGACTCTTTGTGACCCCATGGACTGCAGCCTACCAGGCTCCTCTGTCCACGGGATTTTCCAGGCAAGAGCACTGAAGTAGGGTGCCATCACCTTCTCCGTATATTGAGCTTGAAGTGAAGTGAAATCACGCAGTCGTGTCCGACTCTTTGTGACCCCATGGGCTGTAGCCTAACAGGCTTCTCCGTTCGTGGGATTCTCCAGGCAAGAATACTGGAGTAGGTTACCGTTTCCTTTTCCAGGGGATCTTCCGGACCCAGGGATCGAACCCAGGTCTCCGGCATTGGAGGCAGACACTTGAACCTCTGAGCCACCAGAGCTTAAATCAGCTTAATTCTTTCCAGTTGCGACTAGGGCTTCCTTCATTTCTTCTCTTCAGCTGATGAAATTTCAAATTATATTTTTCACTTCTGTGAAGTATTTTTATAAAGATGACACTGGTTTCCCGATATCTGTCACTGGAGAGGGAGTTAGAGTTAACAGATCAAATTGTAGAAAGGCTGTGTTGAATTGAAGTAAGAATAGATTTTATCATTGAAAATCTGATTAACTACTGTAAGAGGTTCTTGAACAAAAGTAGAGGATTTTTGTCCCTAGACAATCAGGCAGTTTATTTATTTATTTTTTTAAACGTAGTTGTTTTAAAGGAAAATTAAATAGATAATCTATTGCTTCAACTTAATTAAGATTTGTGATTTTCCAACAATATAAAGCTATTATCTTAATCCATGAGAGAGACAGCATGGTGGTAGAGAACATAGCATTTAAAACCACCATTCCTAAGTTCAAGTCTTGGTTCCACCTCTTACAAGCTTTGTGATCTTGATGTGCACACGCATGGGAGCTTAGTCATGTCCGACTCTGAGCAACCCCATAGACTATAGCCCATCAGGCTCCTCTGTCCATGGGATTTTCCAGGTAGTGATCCTGATAACTTCTTCACTATAGCCTCCAAATATAAGCCTGGTATAAGATGTGGACAATTATAGTACCTGCTACATATATTAAGATAATTCAATAAAATTTGTAAAGGATGCTTAATAAAGTACATGACATAAATAGGCCTTTCATAAAATAAGTTGTAAATCTGGTATATTCTTCAAATAGAAACCTCAGAAACAGTGAACATGGTCATGGTTCTAGGGTGAAAAACTTAAAAATGCATTGTGTATAAAGGATTCATAGGTGTTTTAGTTTTTAAATCTTTCATGTTTAAGAATGGTCTTTGTGTTAAGAAAGTGTGCTATGATCACATATATTTAAGCTGCATTTTTTTTCTAAGATTTTAGATGCTGCTTCCTTGCTATGTGGTTTTGAATTTTGCTAGGACAAAAGCCTACAGATAGTCTGTGATTTTCTGCTGTTATAACAGAATTGTATTTAATTTCACTGAGGTATCCTAAATGTAAAGTTGTCCCATCAAAATCAGTGACATGGCATAACAAATTCTGCTCTTCTTTTTAATATTAAATATTTTAAAACTAAAGAAAAGTATAATGTAATAAAGTAAACACTGATAAATATAGGACTCAATTTTTTTTTTTACTGTACAAATGAATTTTGGTAATTACTACTAATAACTGTTGAAAGTCAATTAATATTATTTGTATTCTTTTGAGGATAGCCATTTTAACAGGTGTGAGGTAATACCTCCTTGTGATTCTGAGTTGCATTTCCCTGATCATTAGTGATGTTGAGCATCTTTTCATGTGCCTGTCAGCCATCTGCATTTCCTCTTGGGAAAAACGTCTACTCAGTTCGTCTTCCTATTTTTAATTGATTGTTTTTTGATATTGAGTTGTATAAGCTGTTTATATATTTTGGATATTAACTCTATATCAGTATTGTCATTTGAAAATATCTTCTCCCGTTCAGTAGGTTGTCTTTTCATTTTGTTGATGGTTTCCTTTGCTGTGAAAAAGCTTTTATGTTTAATTAGGTCCCATTTGTTTATTTTTGCTCTTGTTTCCTTTGTTTTAGCAGATGAATCAAAAAAAAAGAAAATGTTGCTATGATGTATGTCAAAATGTTCTGCCTATATTTTCCTCTAGGAGTTTTAGAGTATCAGGTCATACATATAGGTCTTAAATCCATTTTGAGTTTATTTTTGTGTATGGTGCTAAAGTATGTTCTGATTTTATCTTTTAATAAGTATCTTTCCAGTTTTTCCAGCATCAAGAGACTGTCCTTTCTCCATTGTATATTGTTGACTAATTTGTCATATATTAGGCTAAGTAGCTTCCGTTGTGTCAGACTCTCTGCAACCGTACGGAATGTAGCCTACGAGGCTCCTTTGTCCATGGGATTCTCCAGGCAAGAATACTGGAGTGGGTTGTCATGCCCTCCTCCAGGGGACCTTCCCAACCCAGAGATTGAACCCGCATTTTTTGTCTCATGAATTGACAGGTGGGTTCTTTATCAGTAGTGCCATCTAGGAAGCCCTTGTCATATATTAATTGACCATAAAAGTGTTAGTCACTCAGTCATGTCCTATTCTCTACAGCCCTGTGGATTGTAGTTCATTCAGCTAAGTGGGTTGCCATTTCTTTCTCCAGGCAATCTTCCTGACCCAGGTTCGAACCCAGGCCCCTAACATTGCAGGCAGATTCTTTACTATATTGGCTTTGATTATGTGTTTATTTCTGGGCTCTCTATTCTGTCCCATTGATCTGTATGTCTGTTTTTTTTTTTTTTCTCCTAATACCATGCTGTTTTGATTATTAAGGCTTTGTAGTATTAGGAAAAAATTAACATTAGAGGTCCAGTTGATGACTACTCTGAAATAGGAATTAATCTATCATTTTTGTTTCATTTTACTTTTTTCTTATTCAACAATACTGAAAAGTAAAAGTGTTAGTTACTCTGTTAGTTACTCATCTGTGTCTGACTCTTTGTGACCCCCATGGACTGTAACCTTCCAAGCTCCTCTGTCCATGAAATTCTCCCGGTAAGGATATTGGAGTGGGTTGCCATTTCCTTCTCCAGGGAATTTTCCTGACTGAGGGATCAAAACTGGGTCTCCTGCATTGCAGGCAGATTCTTTGCCATCTGAGCAACCAGAAAAGCCCAAACAGTTCTCAACATAATTTTATATTTGAGTACAGTTTTGTACATGCATTTTAGTGTTGTACTTACAATTTCCATCACCTGTGAATTGCCCCTATTTTTATTAGCTCATTAACTTTTGAAGAATTATATATATTAAAATATAATATTAATAGATAGTTTGATCACTTAAATTTAAATATAAATGGAGTCTAGACTAGAGATTTCCTTAAGTAGACAAAACTATTGAAAGCATGTAAGCAAAACTAAATCTGGCTTATTTCATGAACTCAAAACTTAATTTAGATTATTTCTTTAAATGCTTCTGATAATCATAAAGCAAATCTAATTAATCTTCCTAAAATGAAGTATGATAAGCAATTTAACCAATCATTTACTATTTTGAAACTTCCTTTATAATAACCTATAATACTGAAGGTTAAAAATGTCCTAATTTTCATTTTTTTATGTCATCATGTAATGTCATTTCTCTGAGCTTCACATCAGTTTTGGATCTGAATCCCCCCAGTTGATAACTCTTCATACATACAAAATAAAATCTTACTAAACACTATTTTATTGATCTAGTGGTTTTAATTTTTCTATTTCTGGATTTTTTTTTTTACTTTTTTTACTTACATTTGTAGCTTATATTTCTTCTGGCTTTATGTATTTAAAATAATCACCCTTTTTTGTTCTCTATGGGTCAATAGTTAGAGTACAAGAGGAGTTTGTTCCTATATCACAGTGTCTAGAGCCTTGGCTAGGAAGGATCAAAGAAGTTGTACTCAGATCTCTTGGAGGCTTCCTCATTCACATGTCTGGCATTTGGACCAAATGGTTCCAAACCTAACATGCTCAGTTGGAAGTTTCAAACAGAGCCCTGGATGAATGTGACCTTTCCTTGTGTCTTGAACTTCTCAGTGCCTTGTAGCTGGGGTTCCAAGTAGAGTGTCCCATAAGGAAGTGATAGCAAATGTTCTAAGAGAGTCTGAAAGAAGCTTTAGGACTTTTCCTGACCCAGATTAAAATTTCTGTCACCACATCCTCTTGCACGTAATCAAAATGGACAGTTTGGATTCAAAGGAAATGGTTAGTGTGTCTAACCTCTTAAGTATTAAGAAAGTATTAAGTGTGTCTATCTTATTGTTACGGCCTTCTTACTTTTTCTTCAGTAATTAACATTGTGCATGGTACACAGACACCTCTCTGTTAATATTTTTTGAATTAAGGAAAATATGATTACTTTCTACTTTTCAAAACTCCTTTATTTCTATGCCCATTTTTGAATTGATCAATCCCATTTTTATGGTAGTTTTAGATTTATAGAAATATTGAGTGGAAAGTACAAGCTTGCGTGCGCACACACACACACACACACACATGCACTCACACACACATACACACAACACAGTTTCTCCAGCTGTCAGCTTCTTGCCTTAGTGTGGTATATCTACTGCAGTTAATGAGTCAATATGACACATTATTACTAACTAAAATCTGTAGTTTATATTGAGGCTCCCTCTTGGTACAGTGTGTTTTGTGACTTTCATGAATGTATAATGACTTGTATCCACCATTATAGTATTATACATAATAGTTTCACTGCCCTGAAAATCTGCTACTCTACCTGTTAATTCATATCTACCCTGCCTTCCTGCCACCTGCTGGAAACAACTGATCTTTTTGATTTTATAATACCATTGTTTTGATTTTTCTATATTTTCATATAGTTAGAATCACACTAATGTAATTTTTTCAGATTGATGTCTTTCACTTAGCAGAATGCATGCAGTGTCCCTCCATGTCTTCTTCTCGCTTGCTGTCTCAACTCATTTTATTGCTGTATAATAGTCCACTACATAGCTATACCATGGTTTATTTATCTATTCACTTATCAAAGGGTATCTTGGTTGCTTCCAAGTTCCTTGGCTTATTTTTCAATTTACTTTTCTTTTTTTTTTTTTTGGTTAGTTTTTATTAGCTTTCTTAGTGCTATAACAGTTTCCATCAGCAATTTACAGGCATAGGAATGACTCATCTGGCTAAGGATACTTATAATATTCTAAATGTCATCTCTCAATATTGCAAGCAATTATGTGGAATTCACCTATCACCTAATTGTCTGTGCATCATAACTTTTTCTTCACAACACTTGAACTTGTAAGATTTCAGATGAATATTGTTAGGCCTTTTCTGCATATATAGTCTATTTTTTTCAATTATATAAAACTTAAAATCATATCATGTTAGTATTTTTGAGTATTGTCTAGAATTTTTCAAGTTTTGTTCATGGATAATTGCTTTCCTGCTCCTCAGTTTATAAGATTCACGTTATTGAGGTCTCTTGCAGTCTCCCTGTTGCGATTGCTGTTGTGTGCTCAGTCTTGTTTGACTCTTTGTGACCCCATGGACTCTAGCCCACCAGGCTTCTCTGTCCATGGAATTTTCCAGGCAAGAATACAGAAGTGAGTTGCTGTTTCCTACTCCTGTGATATTCTTCCTAACTATTTTCAATATTCACGGCTCCACTATTGGTAAGTTTCAGGAATCTAGATTCACATTCTGAACTATTTTTTTTTTAATTTTTGTCAGTTTTTCCCCCAAATTTCGAATTTTTTCAAAGTAAGTTAGTATAACTACATTCAAAGTTCTGATATAGAGTTGGCATTTGACAAATGCATAGTTATTTGATGAAAATAATTGCAAATTAATTCTTAAACTATATTTTACCCTAAACTTGTTACTTACATAATGAATTTACTAAACTGATTTGTTTTGATGAGGTCCAGTTCCATTCTCCCTGGTGTCATCTGTGGATTCTCACTGAAACTTATTCTCAAATGTTCTATTAACAATTAACAGTTTAATTTTCACGTTACCTAATAGAAACTAATAATGAATTTTGTTGATTGTATTAAATGATGATATTAAAAATAACTTAATGGTAAACAACAGCTTAAAGGAGAAGAGAGACAGATGGATGGTGCATACTGATAATAACACTGAGTTCCAGAAAGGGAGAACAAATGGAAGAGAGGAAGGAAGATAAAGAGAAAAGGAATGAAGGAAAAAAGGAAGTCTTAAGGTAGGAGCCATTAAATTTTATGAGACTTTTCCTTACCCTAACTTTTAAAAGCAAATGAGAGCTGAGAAAGTAGAAATAAAGCTTGCCAGCATAATAAAATTTGGCAGATAATTCTACTTTCTGACAACTTTATTTCAGAATGACAGTGCCAAGAATATCAGTTAGGCCCACCGCCTTGTCAGACTAATAAGGAAGAGTCTGTCATTTTCTGTGCCCCTAGTTTACTTCATGTCCCAAAGCAGACCTGTAGCCTGACTTTGGTATTTTTAAGGCTGTCCTTTTAAGTTTAATATTGTAATAAGGGTGAACATTGTCATTCAGACACTTCTCCACCCAGTATTATGCTAGGAAAACTGGTATGTGTCACCAGGATAGTTGTAACTGTCTCACTCAGAAATGTGACTAGCTTATTTTTAGTTTCTTATAAATCTCACTTTGTGAGATCATTTTAAAGTAGCATTAGTTAAAGCTGTTTTGTTTTAATATTATGGTAATTTAGTCAGTGTTATTTTTTCAAAGGCAAGTATTTACGCACTTATTAACAGAAAAAGTTAAAATTTACTCTGTTAAAGTCTTTAGCAGAAAGTTAAATTTCTTTTACAAAGTCTTCTTTAATTAAAATTCCTATTTCCAATGATGTGGAGGTATCAGAAAGGGGTATAATGTAAATGCAAAGTAAGATGTCTGTGGAATAAGCAGATTGCTAGGCTTTTCCACATTTCAAAAGCAAGTTATGTTTTATAATGACCTTTCTTTATATTTTGAAATAGGATAATCAAGAAAACATAGAATATAGAGATTATGAAACAATAAAAGGATATCAGTATACTAAATATAATTAAATAAAACATTATATGATATATATATAGAATGTTATTATTGTTGTTTATTTGCTAAATTGTCTCTGACACTTTGTGACCCCATGGACTGTAACCCACCAGTTTCCTCTGTCCATGGGATTCCCCAGGCAAGAATACTGGAATGGGTTGCCCTTTCCTCTGCCGGGGGATCTTCCTGATCCAAGAATCAAACTTAAATCATGTATCTTGCATTGCAGGTGGATTCTTTCCCACTGAGCTACCTGGGAACTGATTATCCCTCAGTAAAACATATTGTAAGAGCTCACATGATATCTTTCTACCTTTCTGTAACTTTTCTTATTTTTATATCCACCCTCTGTATTGCAGAGTGATTATGTGTAATTCAGGGTAAGTTTTTTTCTGGAGATATAAATCTAGGATCATTCAATAGGTTGTTATATTTGCAGTAAGAAATTCACATTATGTGAAAGGATTCTGCCAGCCCTATCACAGAGTATGTTTCTTTACTAAAGTGGAAAAGGAGAGAATGGGAGGAAGAGAGGAAAAAACAGAGACTTGAAACTGGGAGTTCTGGAAATTTCTCAGTTGACAAGTATGCCTCAAAAGAAGCTGTTGGATACTTATCAAAATAATCCATGCTTAATCACAGCACTTATTACTAAGTTCTATTTTTAAACACATTTTTAATGTGTCGAAACTAAATTTTAGATACATCAGGTTTAGAACATGGGATTCAAATAAATGCTTTTGTGGATGTACAAATCCACTAGGAGAAATGTGTTTCCTTTACATAGAACAAGACCTTGAGGAAAATTGTATAATCAAAGTGGGTAGTATCAGAACTTGACTGCCTCTAAGTCTGAACGATAACAAAAAACCAATATTTGAACTCCAGTTGCCATCAGTTCAACCTTTTGTTGATCTAGTCAATTTATTTGGCTTTTGTGATGGTCAACGGTGTAGCATGTAATTACATTGGGAATAGTCAGCTTGAAAACATAAACATAATCAATTATATAAGCCCAGTTGTACTGTATGACCTTCACAGAGTACTTTTTCTTTTATACTTTTAAGTCTTTGTTACTTTTTTTTTAACACTATCAATGGTAGAATAAAAATCCTTATATTTCTATTGATATGATTTTAAATAATATAAAAGAGATATATTTAGACTTCTAATTAAATTGTTTACTATATATATTTTTCCATGGGTTGTACATCCACGGATTCAGTTATTCATGAATGAAAAATATATTAAAAATTTCCATTAAGTTGCCATAGATATGGAGGGCTGCTGTGTTTTATAATGAGTCCACCTATCATTCAAGGATCAAGTCTATAGAAAAAATAATTTTCTATACATATCAATATAAGGAAATCTACTTCTATGCAGATTTGTTGAGGAATCTAATATTTGATTTTCCAAATTTTTGCACCTAAAATTCAGAATAAAATATTGAAAAACAACATAGTTCAGTTCGGTTCAGTCACTCAGTCGTGTCCAACTCTGCAACCCCATGAACTGCAACACACCAGGCCTCCCTGTCCATCACCAACTCCCAGAGTTCACTCAAACTCATGTCCATCGAGTCGGTGATGCCATCCAACCATCTCATCCTCTGTTGTCCCTTTCTTCTCCTGCCCCCAATTCCACCCAGCATCAGGATCTTTCCAATGAGTCAACTCTTCTCATGATGTGGCCAAAGTACTGGAGTTTAAGCTTCAGCATCAGTCCTTCCAAAGAATACCCGGGACTGATCTCCTTTAGAATGGACTGGTCGGATCTCCTCGCAGCCCAAAGAACTCTCAAGAGTCTTCTCAAACACCACGGTTCAAAAGCATCAATTCTTCAGTGCTCAGCTTTCTTCACAGTCCAACTCTCACATCCACACATGACCACTGGAAAAACTATAGCCTTGACTAGACGGACCTTTGTTGCCAAAGTAATGTCTCTGCTTTTGAATATGCTATCTAGGTTGGTCATAACTTTCTTCCATTGAGTAAGCATCTTTTAATTTCATGGCTGCAATCACCATCTGCAGTGATTTTGGAGCCCAGAAAAATAAAGTCTGACACTGCTTACACTCTTTCCCCATCTATTTCCCACGGAGTGATGGGACAGGATGCCATGATCTTCGTTTTCTTAATGTTGAGCTTTAGGTCAACTTTTCCACTCCTCTTTCACTTTCATCAAGAGGTTTTTAGTTCCTCTTCAATTTCTGCCATAAGGATGGTGTCATCTGCATTTCTGAGGTTATTGATATATTTTTCAGCAACATGATTCCAGTTTGTGCTTCTTCCAGCCCAGCATTTCTCATGATGTACTCTGCATAGAAGTTAAATAAGCATGGTGACAATATACAGCCTTGACAAACTCCTTTTCCTATTTGGAACAAGTCTGTTGTTCCATGTCCAGTTCTAACTGTTGCTTCCTGACCTTCATACAAGCTTCTCAAGAGGCAGGTCAGGTGGTCTGGTATTCCCATCTCTTTCAGAATTTTCCACAGTTTATTGTGATCCACACAGTCAAAGGCTTTGGCATAGTCAATAAAACAGAAATAGATGTTTTTCTGGAACTCTCTTGCTTTTTCCAAGATCCAGCAGATGTTGGCAATTTGATCTCTGGTTCCTCTGCCTTTTCTAAAACCAGCTTGAACATCAGGAAGTTCATGGTTCACATACTGCTGAAGCCTGGCTTGGAGAATTTTGATCATTACTTTACCAGCGTGTGAGATGAGTGCAGTTGTGCGGTAGAGTGATTATTCTTTTGCATTGCCCTTCTTTGGGATTGGAATGAAAACTGACCTTTTCCAGTCCTGTGGCCACAGCTGAGTTTTCCAAATTTGCTGGCATGTTGAGTGCAGCACTTTCACAGCATCATCTTTCAGGATTTGAAGTAGCTCAACTGGAATTCCATCACCTCCACTAGCTTTGTTCATAGTGATGCTTTCTAAGGCCCATTTCACTTCACATTCCAGGATGTCTTGCTCTAGGTGAGTGATCACACCATCGTGATTATCTTGATCATGAAGATCTTTTTTGTACATTTCTTCTTTGTATTCTCGCCACCTCTACTTCTGTTAGGTCCATACAATTTCTGTCCTTTATTGAGCCCATCTTTGCATGAAATGTTCCCTTGGAATCTCTAATTTTCTTGAAGAAATCTCTAGTCTTTCCCATTCTATTGTTTTCCTCTATTTCTTTGCATTGGTCGCTGAGGAATGCTTTCTTATCTCTCCTTGTTCTTCTTTGGAACTCTGCATTCTGATGCTTATATCTTTCCTTTTCTCCTTTGCTTTTTGCTTCTCTTCTTTTCACAGCTATTTGTAAGGCTTCCTCAGACAGCCATGTTGCTTTTTTGCATTTCTTTTCCATGGGGATGGTCTTGATACCTGTCTCCTGAACAATGTCGTGAACCTCCATCCATAGTTCATCCGTCATAATTCATCTATCTATCAGATTTAGTCCCTTAAATCTATTTCTCACTTCCACTGTATAATCAATCATAAGGAATTTGATTTAGGTCATACCTGAATGGTCTAGTGGTTTTCCCGACTTCCTTCAATTTAAGTCTGAATTTGGAGATAAGGAGTTCATGTTCTGAGCCACAGTCAGCCCCCGGTCTTATTTTTGCTGACTGTATAGAGCTTTTCCATCTTTGGCTGCAAAGAAAAACAACATATGCACCTTATGTACCTAAATATTAACCTATAGCTATATTTCCAATACCAGTTGATATATCATGGTTATTATTTGTGCATGTTGGCAGATATTTCTTTATATCCAATGATCACTGGAGTTCATATAAACTCAAAGTTTAATATTTAAGTAAATGTGTAAAGCATTCTTTGCATTGCATTCTTAAATAAGTCTATAACCAACAGAATTACCAAAAATTATGCAGTTTTCAAACTAAAACATTTTGTGAGCATCTCCTAGTATTACAGTTTTTTAGCCAGCCTTAGCAGCTGAATTTCGGAAATTGGTGCTTCTCCAAGTAGCACGCTTCATGCAAATTGAACCCAGATGAAAAGAACTGAAAATAGCTAGTATGTCTGTTTAACATTTGTGTAACTGCATAAGCAAATAGCACATGAGATCTTCATCTTCCAGAATATAACTGATAGCTACCACACCTTTATGTAACAATGTTTAAAGTGAGTATTTGGGGGCTATTATTTAAGAGCAGGATTTTATTCATGATATTCATTAATAATAAACTAATTATTGTTGTTCAGTCACTCAGTCCAACTCTGCAACCCCACAGACTGTAGCCCACCAGGCTCCTCTGTCACTGGGGTACTCCAGACCAGAATACTGGAATGCATTTCCTTCTCCAGGGGATCTTCTCGGCAGGGATCAAACCCACATCCCTGAATTGGCAGGCAGATTCTTTACCAATGAGCAACCAATCTATCATTAATCTAAGAATATGTCAGATAGTAATTTAGTTCTTATAACAAACACTTTAAAATTTGTGTTAATACTTCGATAACAGGAGTAAAGAAAACAATATCAAATGCTTGATTAAAATCCCATCCTCTTGCAAGGTCTGTTCAGAAATAGTGCTAGCTAGTTACATATTATAACTGAAACTTTCAATGAACGGAATGTATAATCAGAAAACAAATGCAAATTACTGAAAAATCAGTTAATATCAAATTTACAAAATAAGCTATTAGTAGTTCTTGAATATGAAATAATAATTGTTAGAGTTCATACTTTACTAACTAATCAGTGCCAAGTATGAATATATTCAACGTTGAATTATTTTATGATTCCATCATTTTATAAACAAAGCTTGCCTAAGCATGTGGGGAGAATGTTACTTTATATGTTTATCCAGGAACAGCAGACATCCAATCTCACCCTTCATGGAAACCTGTGAATACAGGATTACATTCACCTTATAGCAATATCTGCTTGTGGAATAGTATCAAATTTAAAACTGAATTTCAACTATTTTTATTTAGGAATTGTGATGAGAAAAAGGATATATTTTAATATTGCTGATTTTTTCCCTTTCTCAGCTTTACTGCAGGTAATCTCAGTGCACTGTGCTCAGCCGCTTCATGACTGAGCTCTCTCTTTACTGCAACCAATGTTCAAAAAATTCTCTTGTGATTTACACCAGCTTCATCAGAACTAAAATGCTGAGGCATATATTTGTAACTCTATAACCCAAACATTTTACATAATATATTCCCGTTAGATATTTACAATGCAATTATCATTTACCTTTGATGCAACAGACTCATTTTCCTGAAACAAGAGTATAGTTCAATTTAATAGTGGTAAAAATACACATTAGGTAACAAAGTGAAAGGAAATACACTTTACCATAAGACACACGCAGCTTCTAATTATTATATCTTCATCCTTTGCAAATTGTGCCACCAAAGAGTTTGAGAATGTGGGAAGTTTTTTCCTTAGACATGAGCTAATGCATCTTATTTTTTTTAAATTGTGTCACCATTGATATTATTGAGTATTAGACATTTTCAACATATTTTCTTTGTTACAATTATAAAATGTGTATTATAGAACATGCATGAATTTTTATGTCATGTAGAAATATATTTTCTCTTATTACTGATTATTTTCACTGACTTGTAGGCATATTCTGAGAGCACAAAAAAGATTCTTGTTATTAGAGTTCAATATATTACATGAATAAATTTTCAGATTTCACTCAGTGTTTTGTAATGTTACTTCAGAACAGTTATTTTATTGGCTACTGCTAAATCAACTCAACAGATGAATTGCTTAAAAGTGTTGTTGGCAAGGTCTCACACAGTGGTGGATATGTTATATGTACTTTAGAATATTTCTAATTGTTTTCCAGGCTTAGAATTTGAAAAGTAAAAGATATAGAGTGACCCAGAATATTTTATTTATATCAATGATCAGTATTAAAAGAACACAACAAAAAATATCACTGTAGTTTATCAAGCAAAAAAATGTTTTATCAACAAAAATGTAAGAAAAAATTATAGGAGATAATCCTTTCAGTCAAATCACTTTTATATGTATAAAACATCTAAAATAATATCTTCATTTTTCTCATCTTGCAATCAGTGATGAAAATAATTTTTATAAATAATAATGATCTATTCATTTTTTAACTATTCATGTAGACTGAACTAAAGTGTCTACAATCCCAATTAACATTTATTCAGTAACCCAAATTAAATATTTCAACACTGAAACAGATTTTAGCAATATAGGACACCTGGCATGAAAATATTCTCAGTGATGAATATGGTAGCATTTTGATAGCATAGCGCTTTAAACTTGTGCCTGGTGAAAGTTTTATCCAGAATTTAGACTAATTTCTTCAATGAGATCTTGGCGTACGTACTGCCTTGAATAATTATATATATATATATATATTTTTTTTTTTCACTACCTCTGTTCCTCTCATGGGCTTCCCAGGTGGCACAGTGGTTAAAAATCCTCTTGCCAATAAAGGAGATGCAGGAAACATGGGTTTAATCCCCAGGTCAGGAAGATTCACTGGAGTTGGAAATGGTAACCCACTCCAGTATTGTTGCTCGAGAAATCCCATGGAAAGAGGAGCCTGGAGGCTACAGTCCATGCAGTGGCAAAGATTCAGATGCTACTGAGCACACAAGTGTTCTTCTTCTCAGAGAATGTGTTACCATATTTGGAGAAGGTCATACAGGATGCCCCATTGTCGGTCTCGGTTCTTGGTAAGGACACAAAGAAGAATTTGAGGTCATACTCATGGCAAAAACACATTTATTAAGGAAAGAACAGAAAGAACACCTCAAGGGAGAGGTGGGCCAAGCCAAGACAGGTAGTGACCCTGAAGTACAGGGGTTTTCAAGACAAGGCTTTTACATATTTCTTTAGGTGGGTGTGGACTGAACAGTTTTGATTGACAGTTGCAAGTTGCATAACAACAAGCTCTCTTGTGCTTGTCTTTCCCATAATTTGGTCTATTATAACCAGATATACAAATGTATAGAATATTTATGAACATTTAATGGACTCCTGGCTGCCTAAGTTCACTTGCAGACACAGTTGTGCACCATGGGCACAAGTGCCAGAGTTGGAGAAGCCCGTATGTATAAATTTGTATCCACTGTGTGCCTAGCACCCATGCACCTGAGTTGGAAAGGCCTCTGTGGTTATTTTGTAGCATATCTGTGAGCTCTCCTGGGCCCCTTTAGGGCATGTCTGAGGGAGAGGTGCCAAAAAAGGTCCCTCTAGTCAAGGCTATGGTTTTTCCTGTGGTCATGTATGGACGTGAGAGCTGGACTGTGAAGAAAGCTGAGCACCGAAGAATTGATGCTTTTGAACTGTGGTGTTGGAGAAGACTCTTGAGAGTCCCTTGGACTGCAAGGAGATCCAACCAGTCCATTCTGAAGGAAATCAGTCCTGGGTGTTCTTTGGAAAGAATGATGCTAAAGCTGAAACTCCAGGACTTCGGCCACCTCATGCGAAGAGTTGACTCATTGGAAAAGACTCTGATGCTGGGAGGGATTAGGGGCAGGAGGAGAAGGGAATGACAGAGGATGAGATGGCTGGATGGCATCACGGACTTGATGGACGTGAGTCTGAGTGAACTCCGGGAGTTGGTGATGGACAGGGAGGCCTGGCGTGCTGCAATTCATGGGATCTCAAAGAGTCGGACACGACTGAGCAACTGAACTGACTGAGTACTTAATAATTAGTCATGTCTCACATCACATATCACTTGTTCATTAATTTAAACTTTTAATCATTATATGTTTTATTGAAAATAAAGGAAAAACAATTGTAGACCTAAATCTTCTCTAAAAGCAAAAAGTTTTAATAAAAAGTGATGAAAAAGGGAAACATTTCTGATACAATGTCTTCATATCATAGGTGATGCATTTTTCACTTCTGTTTATGTGCCAGGTACATTAAAGTACCCATGGGTATAGAGCAAGCAATCAAACAGATTTAGTGTAGTCCAGAATTCAATGAATTCATAATCTTCAAATGTTAGAAGCAACCCCAGTTAGCATTAGCTAGAGATGATAAGTGTTTATGTTACCCAAGAACTGTCCTGGAATTCGTGTTTTGTTTTTTTGTTTTTATTTTTTTCTTTGGCCAACAAGGGATACATTTCACATAAAATTGATGAATAAAATAAACCCGACATATATTTTATATCAGAGGGTTAAAGAAAATCACAGAATATAGACACAGAAGGCAAAGAAAAACAGAAAACTTTGATATCTGTATTGCAGTAAGCATTTTTAAAGTATGATCAAAGGAAATAGAGTTTTCTTAACAGTGCAGTTAGCTGTGACCAGGTACTTCAAGTGAGTTGTCAGCGACTCACTTGAAGTATCTGGTCACAGCTCACTGTTAAGAGAGACATATGGAAATAGTGCTAAGATATCTGATCAGAAAACAGTCTCTGGTTAGTGATCAGTGTAGATCAAGCACAAAGTGAGATTCATATTCTACGAGTAAGAGAAAATCAGTAATGAAAAAAGACAGTTATGAAACAGAACTTTTTATTTGTAACCTTTGGAAGTCCCTGGGTAAAATTTGAAACTCATATTCAGAATGCAAGCAGAAGCCAAAGAAAGAGTCAGACCACCCCAGATTGGTAAATGACAGTTTTAATTAGCAAGGAAACTTATTTATATGTGAGGCTTATCCAATATAGCCTCAAGTAAGTTGTCTTTGCAAGTAAGCCTCTAGATCACCCCGCAGAACCTGGTAAGTTTTTATAGATGCCTTAATGGGGTTCAATCACATACATCACCCAGATGTTACTCTCTCAAGGCTGTATGCTTGGTAACCACTCACACCATGAAAATGGTAGACAGAATGTACATTTCAAGACAGAGGACAGGTATTGTTCAGTCGCTAAGTCACATCTGACACTCTTCGACTCCACAGACTTCAACACGCCAGGCTTTCCTGTCCTTCACTATCTCCCGGAGTTTTCTCAAATTCATGTGTGTTGAGTCTGTGATGCTGTCTAACCGGTGAAGACTCTCCTACTGCCTGAGTCCCACTTAGAGGTCAATCAGCAGTCTCATCTTTCAATGACCTCCCATGATAGGAACATAAAGAAATGATTCTGTTTCTGTAAAGATGTAAAACATGTCATCGTCTTCAGTTATGAGATGAAAAGAAAAATCAGTGTCAAATCCCTACTGCTGAATATAAGTAGATAATTTATTACATTATTTTAGATCAATAAATAATAGTAGTTCTATATCATGCCCTCAATTTTTTTTTCAAATAAGTCAGTTATCAATTTCTTGATATCATGTTTTAAGAAGTAAAACATGTTGGGGATCTTTGGATAGTGAAGCACCTGACTGGTTTTGTCATTGCATCAGCTCCACTCTGACTTCCTTTGCAGAGCTGTTAGCACACCCCTACTGCAGCCTCATTCACATTCCTGTTCTGTTTCTTTGTCGATTTACTAATACATGATCCAAGCAAGACAATTAATAGAGACTTTTTACAGAATATCATTGTTTATTTCTTTCCAAGAATCTTCTAAACCAGCTTCAAAAGTAACTGCTAAAGATGGCAGAAGATTGATAAAATGAAGCTGATTGTAAGCATCCAGCCAAAATAATTGTTTCTATCATGGATATTTAAATGCATGACAGAACAAAATGCAATCTATTTTGGCCCAGAGAAGTTTCAGAATCAGATTAGTCCATGAAAGGTGACTTTGTTTATTTCAATTATCTTAACAATTCAATCCTGGGTTTATTGTAATTTAACTCTATTATGGTTTGATTCAACCTTTTAAACCTAAATAATTGGATTCAGTTTTCTGAATTAGCTAATATTCTTTCAGAATCATAATATTATGAAACTAGCAGAGATAAAGAGCACAATTTAAAAATATCTCTTAAACAATTCCAGGACAATTTACCCTGCATATATATGATATTTTTTAAAAATATACAAAATAAAAGGCACTCAATTTAAACTCTGAATAAAAGGACAAAGAAAGGACAGTTACCTATATTTAACCACTTTAAATTCCAGTAAACAGAAATTGAAACAGCACTAAGTGTCTTCCAATTTGGGTTAAAAGGTAGAGAGTTGCAATGATCTGTCAACCCTTCCTAATAGAGTAAAAAACAGTACAAATGATAAAATCCTATTTTATGTATATATGGATGGATATGGGTATGTGTTATTTATCTCTTTATTCTTACCATCAGAATGCTGAGGACTCATCAAAGAAACCTGCCTAAATAAATGGGAAAATGGAATGTGCAAATGCAAATTCTAGCAGAGAGGAGACCTGTGGGAACTTCCATCCTTCTGGCCACTGGAAAGTGCAGAGCAAACACATCACAGAGAGGGGTAAGGAGTGAGCCAAACTTTAATGCCCTTTTAATAGCTGCATGTGGCCTGCTGTGAGGAGTGGGATTCTGAAAGACAGCACATCCATATCCAAAAGCCAGTTCTTTCCCAAGGCTTTTGGCAACTGTATGGTTTCAGTTCAACTCAAGCCAAAAGCAAGCCAGGAGGGCTTAGAGAAATGGCATGCCCAAGTGACCAGGCCTCTAGCTCAGTATGCAAGGTCATAGATGGTCCAGATGTAGGGCAAGGCAAAAAGCTAAGCAAGTTCTTCTGGAGGCCTGCAGGATCCTCACCACTAACTCCATGACACACAAAGGATTTAGGGAAGGCCAGGAGGATGATGGGAACCAATGGAGGCACAAGGACTTCCCTCCAGGCAGAGGGGCGGAGGCGGAAGTACTGTTGTTTCAGCCACTCTTATCCCTAGCCCACCTGTGCAGGTTCTGCAACACCGATTAATAGTTGCTCCAAGAAAGCAACAAATGAACCTGGAAAACCCATCCACACTCATCTTCTTCCTCTCTTCCTGAAACATAGATGTAGCCCAGCATCCTTCTTTCCATTCATATGGTTGACAGCACTGGTGCTGTGAGTGAGCCACCTTGGAACATATTTTAATAATTGCTAGACAGTTTCCAGTGGTCATGTATGGATGTGAGAGTTGGACTGTGAAGAAGGCTGAACGCTGAAGAATTGATGCCTTTGAACTGTGGTGTTGGAGAAGACTCTTGAGAGTCCCTTGGACTGCAAAGAGATCCAACCAGTCCATTCTGAAGGAGATCAGCCCTGGGATTTCTTTGGAAGGAATGATGCTAAAGCTGAAACTCCAGTACTTTGGCCACCTCACGCGAAGAGTTGACTCATTGGAAAAGAGTCTGATGCTGGGAGAGATTGGGGCCAGGAGGAGAAGGGGACGACCCAGGATGAGATGGCTGGATGCCATCACGGACTCGATGGACGTGAGTCTCAGTGAACTCTGGGAATTGGCGATGGACAGGGAGGCCTGGCGTGCTGTGATTCTTGGGGTTGCAAAGACTTGGACATGACTAAGCGACTGAACTGAACTGAAAGAGTTTTTATTCCTAATGAAGTCACAGCACCATTTAATAAGCATAACATGCCTTAGAGTTTGATATACAGCCCTAGCCTAGCAGCAAGGTTGGAGATTTTAATAGGCTTTTACAAGATTCTATGAACCATCCCAAATTTCCTTTAACACAAGTGGTAGAACATGTTGTTATTGTTGTTCAGTCACTAAGTTGTGTCCCACTTTTTGTGACCTCATGGACTGCAGCACTCCAGGCTTCCCTGTCCTTCACTGTCTCCCAGAGCTTGTTTGTTTGTTTGTTCAGATTCATGTCCAGTGAGTCCCTGATGCTATCTAACCATCTCATCCTCTGCCACCCCCTTCTCCTTTTGCCTTCAATTTCTCCAGGCATCAGGGTCTTTTCCAATAAGTCAGCTCATCCCACCAGATGGCCAAAGTGCATACATTTGCATCTACATATATTATTGATTCTGTTGTCTGAAGAACCCCTGCCCAATCCACTTGTCAAATATGCCTTGTTCTCTTGAAACATGATTGTTTATTGTGTTTACTGAGTGTAATATTCTACAATTTTTAATTAGGTCATTTTTTTTTGATAGCATTGCTCAAAACTTCCAAACTCTTGCTAAATTTTTCTACTTGTATAACAATTACTGAGAGAGAAGCATTGAAATTTGAACTGTATGTGTGGAGTTTCCTTTCCCCCCCACACACAATTTATCATTTTTTCATTTTTGTATTTATAAGCTCTGTGTTTAAGTGCTTGCACATTATCCACTTAATCGTGTGATTATCTCCCAATATCCTTTCTAATATGGAAAAATCTAAAATTTTAATATATAGGCATTCAGACTTACTTATTAGTTTATATAAAATATATATTTTATATCCTTCTTTATTTTAATCTACCTGTTTATTTTTCATTTAAAATGGATTTCTTGAAGTCTGAAAATCTTTGTTTAAATTGAAACATCTTTTTTGTTTAATTTCAAAATATATACTTTCTAAGTGAAATATTATCACATTTACCAGTAAATATTTCTATTATTTAATATTTTACTAATATTTTATACTGTTATTCTGGTGGTGCTAGTGGTAAAGAACCTGCCTGCCAGTTCAGGAGATGTAAGAGACGTGGTTCAATCTCTCGGTGGGAAAGATCAAGAAGGGCATGGCAACCCACTCCAGTAATCTTGCCTGGAGAATTCCATGGACAGAGCAGCTTGGCGGGCTACAGACCACAGGGCTGCAAAGAGTTGAACACTAATGAAGTAATTTAGGAAATATGCAGCATGTACTATTATTCTGTCTCACATTTTAAAAAATATTTTTTCTACCTCTAGAATTTAGTATTATATTAGTCTACTCGAGCTGCCATAACAAAAATCCAAAAGATTTAATAGCTTCAAGAACAGAACATTTATTTGCACAGAGTTCTAAAAGTAAGAAGTTTAAGATCAAGGTGCCAACGTTGGTTTCTGTTGAGGCCTCTTTCCTTGGCTTTGAGATGGCCTTCTCCCTCTGTCTTCATGTGGTTTTCCCTCTGTGTGGCTTTGTCCTAATTTCATGCTGTCCTGTGACTAGCATGGATACTGGTTATATTGATTACCCTTCATGATAATTTGGCAAAGTTGTTAGAATGCAAAATTAATACACAGAAATCAGTCCCATTTTTATACACAAACAGTGAAATATCAGAAGGGAAATTAAAGAAACAGTTCAATTTACCATTCCTTTTAAAAGGACAAAATACCTAGGGATAAACCTACCTAAGGAGGCAAAAGATCTGTACTCAGAAAGCAATAAAGTACTAATGAAGAAATTAAAAGATGACACATACAGATGGAGAAATACGCCATGTTCTTGGATTGGAACAATCAATAATATGAAAATTACCATACTACCCAAAGCAATCTAGAGGTTCAGTGTAATACCTATCAAGTTATTAATGGTGTTTTTCACAGAATTAGAACAACACCACCAACAAACCTTTTACAATTTGTACAGAAATAAAAAAGATCCAGAATAGCCAAACCAATCTTGATAAAGTAGAACAGAGCTGGAGGGATCATGCTCCCTGACTTCAACCTTACGCTACAAAACTAGAGTAATAAAAACAGTATGTTACTGGCACAAAAATAGACATATAGATCAATGAAACGGGATAAGAAGCCCAGAAATAATCCCACATACCTATGTTCTATCAGTCTATAACAAAAGAAGTAAGAATCAATTGAGAAAAGACAACGTCTTCAATAAAAGGTGCTGGGACAACTGGTCAGCTTCATGCAAAAAAATGAAATTAGGATGTTCTCCACCACCATATATAAAAATAAACTCAAAATGGATTAAAGACCTAAATAAAAGATCAGATACTATAAAAAGCCTAATGGAAAACATAGGAAGAACACCATTTGACGTGAATAGGAGTAATATCTTTATGGTTTCATCTCCTAGAGTAATGGAATTGAAAACAAAAAATAAAAAAAGGGAGCTAATTACACTTCAAAGTTTTTGCACAGGACTTCTCTGGTGGTACAGTGGATAAGAATCTGCCTACCAATGCAGGGGACATGGGTTTAATACCTGGTCTAGGAAGATCCCACATGCTGTGGAGCACTGAGCCCCCCTGTAGGGCCTGCAAGTCACATCTACTAAGGCTGCCTGCTGCAACTACTGAAGATCGTGCACCTAGAGCCTGTTCTCCACAACAAGAGAAGTCACCACAGTGAGGAGTCCATGCACCAGAGCAAAGAGTAGCCCCTTCCTCATCACAAGTAGAGAAAGCCCTCACAGAGTAAAGAAGATCCAGGGCAAACAAAAATAAATATTTTTCTTTAAAAGTTTTTCCACCACAGTTTATGGTTTCAAAACCATAAACAAAATAAAAATATAATCTACAGACTAGGAGAAAATATTTGCAAACAATGCTACTGACAAGGATTAATTTTCAAAATATACAGTCCTAGGCATACATCTGGAGAAAGCTATAATCAAAAAGATACATGCACCCCCATATTCATAACAGCACTATTTATAATAGCCAATATAAGGTTGGATAAGAGAGATGTGGCATATATGTACAATAGAATACTGTTGTTATTTACTAAGTTGTGTCTGATTATTTTGCAACCCCGTGAACTGTATCCGACCAGACTCCTCTGTCCATGGGGATTCCCAGGCAAGAAAACTGGAATGGATTGCCATTCCCTGCTTCAGGGGATCTTCCCAACTCAGGGACTGAACTTAAATCTCCTGAGTCTCCTGCAGGTGGGTTCTTTACCATTGAGTCACCTGGGAAGCCCACAGTGGAATATTCAGTTCAGTTCAGTCACTCAGTTGTGTCCAACTCCTTGTGACCCCATGAATCACAGCGCTCCAAGCCTCCCTATTCATCACCATCTCCCGGAGTTCACTCAGAATCATGTCCATCGAGTCAGTGATGCCATCCAGCCATCTCATCCTCGGTCGTCCCCTTCTCCACCTGCCCCCAATCCCTCCCAGCATCAGGGTATTTTCCAATGAGTCAACTCTTCTCATGAGGTGGCCAAAGTACTGGAGTTTCAGCTTCAGCATCATTCCTTTCAAAGAAATCCCAGGGTTGATCTCCTTCAGAATCACTGGTTAGATCTCCTTGCCATCCAAGGGACTCTCAAGTGTCTACTCCAACACCACAGTTCAAAAGCATCAATACTTCAGTGCTCAGCCTTCTTCACAGTCCAACTCTCACATCCATACATGACCACAGGAAAAACCATAGCCTTGACTAGACGGACCTTTGTCGGCAAAGTAATGTCTCTGCTTTTGAATATACTATCTAGGTTGGTCATAACTTTTCTTCCAAGGAGTAAGTGTCTTTTAATTTCATGGCCAGTCACCATCTGCAGTGATTTTGGAGCCCAAAAACGTAAAGTCTGACACTGTTTCCACTGCTTCCCCATCTATTTCCCATGAAGTGATGGGACTGGATGCCATGATCTTCATTTTCTGAATGTTGAGCTTTAAGCCAAATTTTTTCACTCTCTTCTTTCACTTTCATCAAGAGGCTTTTTAGCTCCTCTTCACTTTCTGCTATAAGGGTGGTGTCATCTGCATATCTGAGGTTATTGATATTTCTTCTGGCAATTTTGATTCCAGCTTGTGTTTCTTCCAGTCCAGCGTTTCTCATGATATACTGTGCATAGAAGATAAATAAGCAGGGTGACAATATACAGACTTGACGTACTCCTTTTCATATTTGGAACCAGTCTGTTTTTCCATGTCCAGTTCTAACTATTGCTTCTGGACCTGCATACAAATTGCTCAAGAGGCAGGTTAGGTGGTCTGGTATTCCCATCTCTTTCAGAATTTTCCACAGTGTGTTGTGATCCACACAGTCAAAGGCTTTGGCATAGTCAATAAAGCAGAAGTAGATGTTTTTCTGGAACTCTCCTGCTTTTTCCATGATCCAGCAGTTGTTGGCAATTTGATCTCTGGTTCCTCTGCCTTTTTGAAAACCAGCTTGAACATCAGGGAGTTCACGGTTCACATAATGCTGAAGCCTCACTTGGAGAATTTTGAGCATTACTTTACTAGCATGTGAGATGAGTGCAATTGTGCGGTAGTTTGAGCATTCTTTTACATTGCCTTTCTTTGGGATTGAAATGCAAACTGACCTTTTGCAGTCCTGTGGCCACTGCTGAGTTTTCCAAACTTGATGGCATATTGAGTGCAGCTCTTTCACAGCATCATCTTTCAGGATTTGAAACAGCTCAACTGGAATTCCATCACCTCCATTAGCTTTGTTCGTAGTGATGCTTTCTGAGGCCCACTTGACTTCACATTCCAAGATGTCTGGCTCTAGATTAGTAATCACATCATCATGATTATCTGGGTCGTGAAGATCTTTTTTTGTACAGTTCTTCCATGTATTCTTGCCACCTCTTCTTAATATCTTCTGCTTCTGTTAGGTCCAGACCATTTCTGTCCTTTATCAAGCCCATCTTTGCATGAAATGTTCCCTTGGTATCTCTAATTTTCTTGAAGAGATCTCTAGTCTTTCCCAATCTGTTCCTTTCCTCTATTTCTTTGCACTGATCGCTGAAGAAGGCTTTCCTATCTCTCCTTGCTATTCTTTGGAACTCTGCATTCAGATGCTTATGTCTTTCCTTTCCTCCTTGGCTTTTTGCCTCTGTTCTTTTCACAGCTCTTTGAAAGGCCTCCCCAGACAGCCATTTTGCTTTATTGCATTCCTTTTCCATGGGGATGATCTTGATCCATGTCTCCTGTATAATGTCATGAACTTCATTCCATAGTTTATCAGGCAATCTATAGGCCCTTAAATCTATTTCTCACTTCCACTGAATAATCATAAGGGATTTGATTTAGGTCATACCTGAATGGTCTAGTGGTTTTCCCTACTTTCTTCAATTTAAGTCTGAATTTGGCAATAAGGAGTTCATGATCTGAGCCACAGTCAGCTCTTGGTCTGGTTTTTGTTGACTATATAGAGCTTCTCCATCTTTGGCTGCATAGAATATAATCAATCTGACTTTGGTGTTGACCATCTGGTGATGCCCATGTGTAGAGTCTTCTCTTGTGTTGTTGGAAGAGAATGTTTGCTATGACCAGTGCATTTTTTTTGGCAAAACTCTGTTAGTCTTTGCCCTGCTTCATTCCACATTCCAAGGCCAAATTTGCCTGTTATTCCAGGTGTTTCTTGACTTCCTACTTTTGCATTCCAGTCCCCCATAATGAAAAGGACATCTTTTGGGGGTGTTAGTTCTAAAATGTCATGTAGGTCTTTATAAAACCGTTCAACTTCAGCTTCTTCAGCATTACTGGTTGGGGCATAGACTTGGATAACTGTGATATTGAATGGTTTGCCTTGGAGATGAACAGAGATCATTCTGTCGTTTTTGAGATTGCATCCAAGTCCTGCATTTTGGACTCTTTTGTTGACCGTGATGGCTACTCCATTTCTTCTGAGGGATTCCTGCCCTCAGTAGTAGATAAAATGGTCATCTGAGTTAAATTCATCCATTCCAGTCCATTTTAGTTTGCTGATTCCTAGAATGTTGACGTTCACCCTTGCCATCTCTTGTTTGACCACTTCCAATTTGCCTTGATTCATGTACCTGACATTCCAGGTTCCTATGCAATATTGCTCTTTACAGCATTGGATCTTGCTTCTATCACCAGTCACATCCACAACTGGGTATTGTTTTTGCTTTGGCTCCAATGAACTCCTTTCATTCTTTCTGGAGTTATTTCTCCACTGATCTCCAGTAGCATATTGTGCACCTAATGACCTGGGGAGTTCCTCTTTCAGTATCCTATCATTTTACCTTTTCATACTGTTGATAAAAAAGAATGAAATAATGCCATTTGCAGAGAATATATGAGTGGACCTAAAGATTATCACTTTAAGTGAAACAAATCAGAGAGAGAGAGAGACAGATAACATTTGATATCACTTACATGCAGAATTTAACAAAAAAATGATACAATGAACTTATTTAAAAAATAGAAACAGGCAAACAGATATAGAAACCAAATATATGGTTACCAAAGGGGAAAGAAGTGAAGAGGATGAATTAAGAATTTGGGATTAATGAATACCCAATACTATATATAAAATAGATAAACAACAAAGACTTACTATATAGCACAGGGAACTATATTCAATAACATGTAGATATTGGAGCGATAATGGAAAAGAATTTGTAAAAGAGTGTCTATGTATATGTACACACACACACACATGCACACTTATAAAACTGGGTCACTTTGAAGTATACCTGAAACTGACACATCATTGTAAATGAACTATATTTCAATTAAAAATAATCCTAAAAGATATCAAAATTCCCTACAAAATAAGGTACTGCAGTAGTTTTAACATTCTTTGGCATTGCCCTACTTTGGGATTGAAATGAAAACTGACCTTTTCCAGTCCTGTGGCCTCTGCTGAGTTTTCCAAATTTGATGACATATTTAGTGCAGCACTTTAATAGCATCATCTTTTAGGATTTGAAATAGCTCATCTGGAATTCCATCACCTCCACCAGCTTTGTTCATGCTACTGCTTCCTAAGGCCCACTTGACTTCGCATTCCAAGATGTCTAACTCTAGGTAAGTGACCATATCTTCGTGATTACCTGGGTCAATAAGACCTTTTTTGTACAGTTCATCTGTGTATTCTTGCCACCCCTTATTAATCTCTTCTGCTTCTGTTAGGTCCTTGACATTTTTGTTCTTTATTGTGCCCATCTTTGCATGAAATGTTCTCTTGATATCTCTGATTTTCTTGAAGACATCTCTAGTATCTCCCATTCTATTATTTTTGTCTATTTCTTCTCACTGTTCACTTAAGAAGGCTGTCTTATTTCTCCTGAACTGAGACACAGAAGAGTCTTATACACATTTATTCTTATGATCAAAATAAGTAACAAAGAGCCATAATGATAAAAGTTGAAATTTTAGTTATTGGTTGCAAGAAAGAAGGTGATTGCCTTCAGCATGAACTTTTGCTGTCCTTATAGTTTTCTCTTTCTTGATCTAGAGAATGGAGATAAGATTATGCTGACTTAAAAAATCACCAAGAAACTCACTTTAAATGAATATTGATTCCCTCAAATATACCATATGTCGACCACTTGGGGAACATTTTATATAGATATTTTTTCTTCCGTCAAGTTTTTGCTCATAATTTTGAAAACAGGAAAATCAAATTAGGCAAGATAGGGATTGGCTATTGACATGAAAACTGAGAAAATTATTTTAATTATATTTTCTGAAGCTGCTGTACGGACAAAAATGAAGACATACCATGCTTAACAATCTGATATGTGGTAAAGTACAAATAGCAAATATTTTTTCATAAAAATTTATTTTAAGTTCTCCAAGATATAATTAAAATAGAGAAGTAGACTTTAAGGTTGACAATAATTCATTTTAAGTTAGAGAAAATTTTATATAAAATTGAGAAAAAATATGCTATGAAGAGGATAAAATTGTGTTATTAAGTATATTACAGGATAAAACTAGTCTGCTGGAAATATTTCCCATGCTGTTGTAAAATTTAAAATGACCAGATAAGCAAGATTGAAAAATAATTATTGCAGCAAATAACTGTAAATGATCATAAATTTAAAACCAATTCTTTAGAGTTACACATTTTCATGTATTCACTAAAAATAATTTGTAGAGTAGTTTTTTATTTTAAGGAAAGTTTAGGGGAACATAAATGCTGAAGACTCTAGAAATTAGAAAAACATCAGATGAAAATTTTGAGTAAATTTACATGATTACTGAATTTCATTAATTGCATACTAAAGTTAATAATCAAAACCTTTAGTACTAACTGAAGTCTTATGTGAATTCAGAACTCTTTGAAGGCTCTTTATAAGTTCTAAGAATGTTGACATTTTACAAAAGTTTTATTAATGAATCTTCTGCAGTATTGCAAACAAACTATCATAAAATATTTTGTGAATGTCTACAAGGAAAAAGGTAGCACTGAGTTAAGCCATGGGGGCCTAACCCCATGCAGTCATGAGTTCCTGATCTTTTGCCAGATTGAAAGGTTTACCGGTTGTCTGCCAGTTACACTAACTTGCCCTCTAAATCTTAGAGCCTCTGTTTGGAGAACAAGACTCTTTTATCTTTTTTTCTTTTTGAAGTTAGGCATAGCATAAACTAAACATTTCAAGCAATTATGCTCAACGACACTGTATAAAAAAATGCTTTTTAAAAGTACAGCTTATGATGATCTGAAATATCTCTTCCAATCAGTGGATGCTTGGTTTATATTAATCATCCTGCTCCTTCTTAGAGATATTGATATCTGAGAGAAAGACAGCGGTAGTAAAATAAAAGTAATGATCCAACACAAAGTTTTTAAGCATAATTTAATTGTACTCAATCTGGTGTCTGAGGATAACTTAATTGAAAGGAAACAACAGCATATCTGTACTAACATCATCTTTACAGAAAGAACTGGGGTAATATTTTTATGTATATTAAACCTCCAGCTCACAAAAGCAGGTTAATAGAACATAATGCTTGGTCTGTTACACAGTTTTATAAAAGAATTGTTCAAAGATTTACTTTGTATTTAATGCTAAAATAATCAACACAGAGAAACCACCTCATTTTTTCTGGACTAAGACATGGCCAAACTTGTCAATCTACATTGATTCTGGAACAGTTGCTAGTGATTTGACTGGAAAGTCAGATTTTAAGGAAAGAAAAATTTTGAAAGAAAAATTTTTGGTTACAGGAAGATGTGGGAATGAGGTATGTGAGTGGACCTCTTAGACTAGGCTAATGTGAAGATATTTAGTCCCTCCTGAATGACTAACACAAGCTGGAATCAAGATTGCTGGGAGAAATATCAATAACCTCAGATATGCAGATGACACCACTGTTATGGCATAAAGTGAAGAAAAACTAAAGAGCCTCTTGATGAAAGGGAAAGAGGAGAGTGAAAAAGTTGGCGTAAAGCTCAACATTCAGGAAACTAAGATCATGGCATCTGGTGCCATCACTTCACGGCAAATAGATGGGGAAACAGTGTCTGATTTTACTTTTGGGGGCTCCAAAATTACTGCAGATGGCGACTGCAGCCATGAAATTAAAAGACACTTACTCCTTGAAAGGAAAGTTATGACCAACCTAGACAGCGTATTAAAAAGCAGAGACATTACTTTGTCAACAAAGGTCCATCTAGTCAAAGCTATGGTTTTTCCAATGTTCATGTATGGATGTGAGAGTTGGACTCTAAAGAAAGCTGAGCGCTGAAGAATTGATGCTTTTGAACTGTGGTGTTGGAGAAGACTCTTGAGAGTTCCTTGGACTGCAAGGAGATCCAACCAGTCCATCCTAAAGGACATCAGTCCTGGGTGTTCATTTGAAGGACTGATGTTGAAGCTGAAGCTCCCATATTTTGGCCACCTCATGTGAAGAGCTGACTCATTGGAAAAGATCCTGATGCTGGGAAAGGTTGAGGGCAGGAGGGGAAGGGGATGACAAAGGATGAGATGGTTGGATGACATCACCGACTCAATGGACATGAGTTTGGGTGAACTCCAAAAGTTGGTGATGGACAGGGAGGCCTGGCATGCTGTCGTTCATAGGGTCGCAAAGGGTAGGACATGACTGAGCGACTGAACTGAACCAAACTGAAATGACTAACCAAGGGCCTCATAGCAGAGGAGACTCAGCACTCATGGGAATAAAATGACTGATTCTGTGGGAAACCAGTAGCCTGTCTTCTCAGTTAGACTGGCATTTACTCAATGTGTTTGGGTTAGTCTCTCAGTAGTGTCCAACTCTTTGCAACCCATGGACTGTAGGCCACCAGACTCCTCTGTCCATGGAAATCTCCCTAGGCATGTTACTGGAGTGGGTTGTCATGCCCTCTCTTCCTTCTTCCCTTTTACATATGCTTATGCTAAAAACAAACAAACAAACAAAACAACAAAAAACCATGGTAATAGATTCATAGTCTCAAAATCATGTGCTTCTCTTCACCAAACTAACTGCCATGTCTTGTTTAAAATTACAAAGCAAAGATAAACCCTGAACCCCTACTCCCAAGGGAGGGCAAACAGGTAATGAAATGCTTTTATATATTGCAATCCATCTATCATCATATGAGCAAAGAAAGTGGTTTTTCTTGTTACATTGAATATCAAATGTTTATGGATGGATGTTTGTGGATGCCAGTTAGCTAAAGTATGAAGTATTTCAATTATTAAGCTACTGTCTCTCACCTCCAAAATATACTAGTCTGTGCTAAGTTTTGTGACGCTGAGCTGGGATGATACAAGCCTTGTCTCTGCTTTATCAGCTCTCTCCTTGGGAGTTTCTATCAATAAAATTACTGGAGGGAGACTGCAGGTTGGAGGATGAAGGCATTTTCTCCTATTGTTTGCTTCCTCTTGGATTCCTATCTGTTTTGTCTTCCTCTGAGATTTGCCTTCACGATACTTCTTCACCTTGGCAGTCGGTCAGCTTCTGTAGCAACAGAGCTTTTTAGCACCAGCTCCTTGGTGTGCATTAAATAGACTGATTTCCACAGAGGCTTATTGGAGTTAAATTTCACCTCCACTACATTACTTTTTTGAACTTCCAAGTATTAATATTTCCAAATTCTTCCCTTAATTTTCTCTGCCCTTAGTTTGATAGCTGCTTAATGCCTGGGAATACATCAGTGCTCTTTAAAAAAATATATCAAATTAATAACCTTAAATCCAGCTAAGCATTCCTTTTATTAAATTCTCTCTGTTAAAATATCTTGAGTGATTTCTATTCCCTAACTGAACTCTGATCAATAAATATAGCATACCCTTTTTAATTATTTTATTTGTTCACTGTTTTCTATATCTTTGAATTTAAATACATTTCTTTTAAGGAACTTAGAACTTAGTTTAATTATTTATTCAGCTTGAAAATCACTTTTTATAGAAAATCAAATTTTATTGGAATCAATTTGAAATTAATTAATTTTATTATGCTTTATGACATGACTGGCATATTTTGTTTAATATAAGTTTTCTGAATAAATATTAAAATATCTATTATCTGGTTGCATAGAATAGATAGATGATAACTAGCTAGATAGAAAATAGAGGCAAAGATAATGGAAATATTTAGTCAGTATTCTATGAAAGCAATGTATTTTATAAAAATATATTGTGTTATTTTATTAGCTTGGGAAAAATCTCCATTTGCTCCAACTTTAGTTTCTTCATCAACTTAAGTAGATGACATTTACTTCAAATGTTGTTGTTTGATTTAAAAGAGATAATGTTATAATTCATAAACTTATAACTTATGAACAAAGAGTGAGATATACATTTGAAGCCGAGATACTAGAGAGGAGGCTTTTAAATATCTTGCAATACATGATAGGAACATTAACTGAGATGATAATGATGGACAAAGTGACAAATAGATTGTGGATTTTGTTTGAAGTGTCCTTAAGTTTGTTCATGTGTTTAGAGACAAAGAGGAGTCAAGCAAAACATGAAAGTCTGATACTAAATAACTGGAAGGAGAGACTTGCCATTTAGTGAAATAGAGAGAGCAGTGAGAGGAGCAGGGTTAGGTTTAAAAATTAAGCATGGATATAGTAAGTTAAAAGATGGTCCTGTGAAAGCAAAGCTAAGCATTGTATATGTATATAATTCTGTTATTCAGAGAAAAGGGTTACATTGACTGGAGATACATAAATTTTTAGATTTAATTCATGTAGATATCATTTAACAAAATGAAATTCAGAAACGGAATGAAAACATGGGAGAAAATAAATGAATAACCCATTGTATCAAATATCTCAAGTAGAATGAAGGTTTTGGAAACAGGGAGTTCAACTATGACTAAAGCCAAAGACAGTATTTTTTTTAATTAATATATTTTTATTGAAAGATGATTGCTTTACAGAATTTTGCTGTTTTCTGTCAAACTGCAACATGAAACAGCCATAGGTATACAGTATTTTTATATGGATAATAAAATCATCAAGAATTAGTTGCAAATAGTATTGGAGAAAGTGAATAATCCAGGCACCTGTGATGTGGATTGAAAGACTATATTTAAGAAGAAAAATTGCTACTATTTTATTTTTTTAGTGGATACATACATTTATTTTTTTTACATATATTCTTTTTAATTTATTTTTGGGTGAACTATAGGGTATTTATTATTTTTTAATATATTTTACTTTACAATACTGTATTGGTTTTGCCATACATCAACATGAATCCACCACGGGCATACACATGTTCCAAATGCTGAACTCCCCTCCCGTCTCCCTCCCCATACCACCTCCCTTCCCATACCCTCTCTCTGGTTCATCCTAGTGCACCAGCCCCAAACATCCTGTATCCTGCATCAAACCTAGACTGGCGATTCACTTCTTATATGATATTATACATGTTTCAATGTCATTCTCCCAAATCATCCCACCCTCTCCCTCTTCCACAGAGTCCAAAAGACTGTTCTATACATCTGTGTCTCTTTTGCTGTCTCGCATCATTACCATCTTTCTAAAATCCATATATATGTGTTAGTATACTGTATTGCTACTATTTTAGTAATGTATTTTATTTAAACATTTGCTAAATTCATCAAGAGACAAATTTTCAGCTAAAAAAGAAATTTTCTTACATACATACTGTTGAATCACTTTGCCAATAGTATAATTCTTTATTTTTCTATCACAGAGTTTTCCTTGTAATTGTTCTAAGTACTTGCAAATATTAATAGTTTTCCAAAGAGAAGTTTTCTGTGTTTGTAGAAGTTTGGAAAGTGAGGCATGTTATATTCTGTATAGTGGAAACATTAAAAAATTTTATACTGAAAAAAATAATTTATGGTAACTGTAGTCCATGATACTTAAATAGTGAACACTTTTTTATAGCAGACATTTAAAATATAATAAGAGTTTCCCCTGTTGCTCAGTGGTAAAGAATCCACCTGCCAGTGCAGGAGACCACCCATCCCTAAGTTGAGAAGAATCCTGGAGAAGGAAATGGCTACCCACTCCAGTATTCTTGCCTGAAAAAGTCCATGGACAGAGGAGCCTGGTGGGCTACAGTTCATGGGATTGCAAAGAGTCAGACAAGACAGACTAATTCTTTCACTTCACTTTTAAAATATAGAATAAATAAATAAATAAATAAATAAATAAAATATAGAATAGTGTCTGAGGGACATTTATTTATGAAATATTGCTCTGAAGATATAATCATGTGATAATAATCTTGGTTCATAGACAGAATAATTATTACAAGGACTAATTATTGACTCTGGCACATGGGAAAAAGACAGTGAGCAAATATTGTCTGTGATAGAACTGTTTTATTAGGCTTCCACTCCATTATTGAGTTGTAATCTAAACTATAGGAATTTATGAACTACAGATTTACAGAGAGTCAGAACAACCTTTGTCAGGAAACTACATTTGCCATCATAATTAGTTTGTCATTGTGAATTTACAGAGCTTCGTATAATATTGAAATTTCTCTTTGTTTCCTTAACAGTTATACTATCTTGAAATTAAACCTGTCAAGCAAAATATTCTCTAATATAAAGTAAAATTTAGTCCAGACATTTTTATTGCATGAGAACTGTGAACACCACAGAGTTTAGATTTATATATTTGACATAATTGCCCATTAAAGTCTAGGAGGAGGTATAGTGTTCATTCTAAGTAAAGAAGAATCACTGAACTCAATTCTAAAATGTATGTTAAGGTGTAATCCATTCCTGGTGTATTTCCTAGACATTCGAGTGAATGAAATTTTCCCCATTAACATTCCCTTTTATAAGGTTTAAAACCTCTTAATGTGACTCTGCTGGGATTTTTGTTTGTCCTGACAGTTATTTCAGTACACTTAATGATTTACTCAGTTTGTTTGGAATGGATTTGGCATCTATTCTTATGTACCAAGTACTCGTCTAAAAGCTCATATGTTAACTTTTTAATCCTCAGACTAATCCATTACGGTAGATCTTACTCTCATTATGGTCCAGTCTGAACATTTGAATAAATTAAGTCATAGAGCAGTTAATTTATCCAAAGTAGAATAGATAGTTAGTTCCAAAGTCTGAGTTTGCACCCAGTTGTCTGACTTCAGGCCAGAATACTGGAGTGGATAGCCTTTCCCTTCTCCAGGGGATTTTCCCAACCCAGGGATCAAACCCAGGTCTTCCTCACTGCAAGCAGATTCTTTACCAGCTGAGCCACAAGGGAATAGTATAATTTATATGAATCTAATTTTTTTAAGAAATCATGAAATATAGCTGATATAAGAAATTATATCCATTAATCCCGACTTATGTTAAAATATAATAGAATACTTTGATGATTTAAAAATGTATTTTGATAATCTTTCAGTCAATCCTAATCACAAATACATTTTAATAGCATTTTGGTGAGAGAGAATACAAATCTACAGATTATTTAAAACCGTTAACTACCACATCTGAAAAATCTGAAACAATACTTTCCATAGGGTACAAATTCAATAATTATTTTAAATACATTAATAAGGGAAGTATTACTAATCAACTTGTAATAATGGCTTCTGTATAAAATTTAAAAATAGCTTCTGTTTAAAATTCCATATAAAATTTCATGTTGTATCCAAAATTTGGTAGTATGGCATATAATAACTCTTGTATTCTGTACTTTTCACATTTCATCTAAACTTATTCTAGACAACGTTTTGATTTATATGCTGCATCCTATCTCTGATACATTTATTTTTATTTTAAAAATGAAGTTTGAAAGATTATAGTATATTTGACACAAACAGGCAAAACTTGGGATGAATGAAATCACTGTTTTTAGATGGTTGCTAGTCTTACATTACTAGTAGTAGTTATATTAATAATATTTTAAGTAAATAATATTAACCTGCCAATTTAAAAATCCTTCAATTTATATAGTAAATAAATTGAACTATTATAAATATGAATTTAAGTAAATTTATAACAATAGAGTGAATCAATTATACTATAAAGAAGTAGCAATTTGAAAAAACTTCACTGGTAATATTCTGAAGACATTAATATTTCTAATGTCAGTATTGGAGAGCCACTCAAAGAACTGCAACATTTATGAATAATATCACTTCTTCAGATAGCTTAATCACATGAAGAAAGGAACATCATTTTGGTTAACTGATAAATGGATATAAAAAATGCTTCAAAATTAAAAATAGCAGCCTGTTTTATTGACTAAACTGGAGCAATAAATAGAAAAGTTAGTTTTATTATTATCTATATTTTTACAAATCAGTTATTGATATGTTTTTTAAAGTATTTAATAGTAACTTATTTTAATAACAACTTTCTCAGGCTATTTCATTAAGTTATTTAAAAATTATTTAAAAATTAGCCCTCGAAAATGCGAAGAACAATGGCTTTTGTTAGTTCTATCAGCTCTGAAATAATCACCATTGTCTTTCTTTTTAATTTGCGTTCTGGATATGCTAGTGGAGAATTCTGTGTCATAGGAAAGCAGGTGCAAGGGGCTAGAACTGCTCAAATAGCTGTAAGTCACATTAAGATGAAATTATTCAATGCAGAAGAAAATATTTTTCTTTATTTTTAGTGATTTCTTTATAAATGCCACCTATACTATATAGAAATAGTATGTTTGCTAGTAGCCTCCAGTTCCCATTTTCATATTTTTAAAAATTCCCAAAGAGATTCTACACAGCTGCTAATGCTAGGCTTGCTCTTAATTTAGATAATGATAGTGATCAATTACTCATTTCAAACTAATTTCAATTGTAATAATATGTAAGGATAGAACAATATGTGAGAATGTATATCTGTTAATTATCTAATAGTGTAAGTCTTTTCTGTATTAAGCTTCAGCATGAGGACCTGAAATTCCAGGTGAGTTAATTATACAGGCAGCAGCGGGCCATGGAAAAGAGTCCCAGCATGTCTTTCGCTGAGCCCACACCCATTTATGCAAAACCATTCTTTTGTTGAAGTTATGTGATTTCTCACAATTATAGGCCTGGGGAGAAATATTATAAAGTGTTCAGAGCCTCCCTGGATTTCATTCATCTGAATCAAATGATTACTGTTTGCCTTGGACCTGTAGCCAATTTAAGTGATCCCCTAAGCAAAATTGTAAACAACTGACAAATAAATCCAAGCATATTTTAAGAATTTTTACCTATAGAAATAGGTTTATCTTCATATCAATTTATATTTCACCTTTCCCCTGGGAATACATGGATCTTTTTACTCCTTCCTGTCTCAATCGGATTAAATATTGCTCTTGCAAGACAGCTAAGCTGCACAAATCTTTATTCATTAAAAGTTAAAAAAGCATCTCATATATTGATGAATTCATCTTTTAAGCATATGGCTGCAGAAACAGATGAAAGCTTAGTGGTTTATTATTGAAAAAATGGTAACCACTGCTGCCCACTTTTAATGAAAGGTATAAAAGTATTTTAGATACTGTAGGAGAATACCATTTAAAACAAAGGTTATCACTACTAAGAATATTAAACTTGAAAATGAATCATTATATTACTTCTGGTCCTCTCAGCTCACTGACAATTATCACTACCAAAAATATATTAATCTTCTAAATTCTATAATAATGTTGGATATTTACAAGGTATTAGCACAAACAGGAGAGAAGGCAATGGCACCGCACTCCAGTACTCTTGCCTGGAAAATCCCAGGGATGGAGGAGCCTGGTAGGCTGCAGTCCATGGGGTCGCGAAGAGTCGGGTACGACTGAGTGACTTCACTTTCACTTTTCACTTTCATGCATTGGAGAAGGAAATGGCAACCCACTCCAGGGTTCTTGCCTGGAGAATCCCAGGGATGGGGAAGCTTGGTGGGCTGCCGTCGATGGGGACGCGCAGAGTCAGACACGACTGAAGTGACTTAGCAGCAGCAGCACAAACAGAGGAAGTTGTTAGTAATTAATGAATAAGAGAGAAGTGAAGTGGAAAAATATTGAAAGCCTGAATACTAAATTGAACAGTAAATAAAGACTGTAGTTTTTACAGCTGGCTGGGAGCAGCACATTGTTAAACCATTTGTATAAACGGTCCTTATTGTAAAAATGTAATATAGTAAAATAATAAACTAATAACCAACTGTAAAGTTTTATTATATTCCTATAAAAAGTTATTTTCATATACACAGTCCTGAAGTTCACTTGTGGTTAAGCTTTGTTGGTTAAGTCATTCAGATCAACTTTATAAGTCTCATGTTGGGATCTAGGCTGACGAAGCATTGTTAGTGACTATTCTCTGTATGTTATTCTCACCATGGGTCAACAGAGTTCAGGAGCAAAAACACGTCCTGTTGATCTCCTCATACACACTCACATTCCATTCAGCAGTGTCACCTCATACTGATATGCCCATTATCAATGGGTCAGTGAATGATACTATGTCCAAAATTCAGTTCAGTTGCTCAGTCATGTCCAACTATTTGTGACCTCATGAATCGCAGCACACCAGGCCTCCCTGTCCATCACCAACTCTTGGAGTTCACCCAAACTCATGTGCATCGAGTCGGTGATGCCATCCAACCATCTCATCCTCTGTCGTCCCCTTCTCCTCCTGCCCCCAATCCCTCCCAGCACCAGTCTTTTCTAATGAGTCAACTTTTCACATGAGGTGGCCAAAGTATTGGAGTTTCAGCCTCAGGATCGTTCCTTCCAATGAACACCCAGGACTGATCTCCTTTAGGATGGACTGGTTGGATCTCCTTGCAGTCCAAGGGACTCACAAGAGTCTTCTCCAGCACCACAGTTCAAAAGTATCAATTCGGCACTCAGCTTTCTTCACAGTCCAACTCTCACATCTATACGTGACCACTGGAAAAACCATAGTCTTGACTAGACTGACCTTTGTTGGCAAAGTAATATCTCTGCTTTTCAATATGCTATCTAGTTTGGTCATAACTTTCCTTCCAGGGAGTAAGCGTCTTTTAACATCATGGCTGCAGTCACCATTTGCAGTGATTTTGGAGCCCCTCAAAAATAAAGTCTGACACTGTTTCCACTGTTTCCCCATCTATTTCCCATGAAATGATAGGTCCAGATGCCATGATCTTAGTTTTCTGAATGTTGAGCTTTAAGCCAACTTTTTCACTCTCCTCTTTCACTTTCATCAAGAGGCTTTTTAGTTCCCCTTCACTTTCTGTCCAAAATTTTAATCACTGAAATATTAGCACCTCAGAGAAATGAGTATAACACTACAAGGAAGAAAAACAAGTAATTGATCACCCAATCTAGTACATCATCCTAAAACTATTTTGAAATGATAACTTAGAACTAAGCATTTTCCAATTTATTTTCATATTTTTTCTTAGTTTCAAAATCTATAAACTACATAATCCTCTGTCATTTAAATAAAATGTATTTTAACTAATGAGATCTAGAACAAATTAATGCCTTTTGCCTTTACTTTTTATTCCTCTATGCAGACTTCCTCCTCCCAGGGTACTGTAGAATCTTATTTATTGGCTTTAATTAATATCAAATATAAATGTATCTTAAAACCATGATCATCTTTATGGGAAAAATGATAGAAAAATAAATTAGATTTGCAGTAGAATAATCATTGTTGTTGTTCATTTCCTCAGTCGTATCTGATTCTTTGCAACCCCATGGACTGTAGCACACCAGGCTTTCCTGTTCTTCATTAGTCTCCTGGAGTCTGCCCAAACTCATGCCCATTGAGTCAATGATGCCACCCAACCATCTCAATCCTCTGTTATCCCCAACCTGTCTCATACCGAATGTCACAAAAATGCACAATTATATCCACTTTCTACTGATGTTCTTATGTAGCCTGAGATTACCCTATTGAAGTGAAACTATGAAATTTACCACAAATAGAATTAAATGAAAGTAATATCTAAAATGCTTAAGGGTACCAAAATAAATTAAGAAAAGTAACTAAATGCCCAAATCATCCTTGAAATTTTATTGACAATCTTTAAAGTATGTGTTCATATATTCAGTATAATGAGATAATCTAACTGAATTGCTTTTTCATACTGTTCATGGGGTTCTCAAGGCAACAGTACTGAAGTGGTTTGCCATTCCGTTCTCCAGTGGATCGCATTTTGTCAGACCTCTCCACCATGACCCATCCATCTTTGGTGGTCTACATGGCATGGCTCATAGTTCCACTGAGTTAGACAAGGCTGTGGTCTATGTGATTAGATTGGTTAGTTTCCTGTGACTGTGGTTTTCAGTCTGTCTGCCCTCTGATGGAGAAGGATAAGAGGCTTATGAAAGCATCCTGATGGGAGAGACTGACTGAAGGGAAAACTGGATTTTGTTCTGATTGGTGGGGCCATGCTCAGTAAGTCTTTAATCCAATTTTATGTTGATGCAGCCTTGTCTAACTTAATGAAACCAAGTCATGCCTGTGGGGCAACCCAAGAAGGGGGGGTCATGGTAGAGAGGTCTGACAGAATGTGGTCCACTGGAGAAGGGAATGGCAAGCCACTTCAGTATTCTTGCCTTGAGAACCCCATGAACAGTATGAAAAGGAAAAATGATAGGATACCAAAAGAGGAACTCCCCAGGTCATTAGGTGCCCAATATGCTACTGGAGATCAGTGGAGAAATAAATCCAGAAAGAATGAAGGAACGGAGCCAAAGCAAAAACAATACCCAGTTGTGGATGTGACTGGTGATAGAAGCAAGATTCGATGCTGTAAAGAGCAATATCGCATGGGAACCTGGAATTTCAGGTCCATGAATCAAGGCAAATTGGGAGTGGTCAAACAAGAGATGGCAAGGGTGAACGCCAGCAAATTTGGAAAACTCAGCTGCGGCCACAGGACTGGAAAAGGTCAGTTTTCATTCCAATCCCAAAGAAAGGCAATGCCAAAGAATGCTCAAACTACCGCACAACTGCACTCATCTCACACGCTAGTGAAGTAATACTCAAAATTCTCCAAGCCAGGCTTCAGCAATATGTGAGCCATGAACTCCCTGATGTTCAAGCTGGTTTTAGAAAAGGCAGAGGAACCAGAGATCAAATTGCCAACATCCGCTGGATCATGGAAAACACAAGAGAGTTCCAGAAAAACATCTATTTCTGCTTTATTGACTATGCCAAAGCCTTTAACTGTGTGGATCACAACAAACTGTGGAAAATTCTGAAAGAGATGGGAATACCAGACCACCTAACCTGCCTCTTGAGAAATCTGTATGCAGGTCAGGAAGCAACAGTTAGAACTGGACATGGAGCAACAGACTGGTTCCAAATAGGAAAAGGTGTACGTCATGGCTGTATATTGTCACCCTGCTTATTTAACTTCTATGCAGAGTACATCATGAGAAACGCTGGGCTGGAAGAAACACAAGCTGGAATCAAGATTGCCAGGAGAAATATCAATAACCTCAGATATGCAGATGACACCACCCTTATAGCAGAAAGTGAAGAGGAGCTAAAAAGCCTCTTGATGAAAGTGAAAGAGGAGAGCGAAAAGGTTGGCTTAAAGCTCAACATTCAGGAAACGAAGATCATAGCATCTGGTCTCATCACTCCATTGGAAATAGATGGGGAAACAGTGAAAACAGTGTCAGACTTAATTTTTTGGGGCTCCAAAATCACTACAGATGGTGATTGCAGCCATGAAATTAAAAGACGCTTACTCCTTGGAAGAAAAGTTATGACCAACCTAGATAGTATATTCAAAAGCAGAGACATTACTTTGCCGACTAAGGTCTGCATAGTCAAGGCTATGGTTTTTCCTGTGGTCATGTATGGATGTGAGAGTTGGACTGTGAAGAAGGCTGAGCGCTGAAGAACTGATGTTTTTGAACTGTGGTGTTGGAGAAGACTCTTGAGAGTCCCTTGGACTGCAAGGAGATCCAACCAGTCCATTCTGAAGGAAATCAGTCCTAAATATTCATTGGAAGGACTGATGCTGAACCTGAAACTCCATTACTTTGGCCACCTATTGTGAAGACCGGACTCATTTGAAAAGACCTTGATGCTGGGAAAGATTGAAGGTGGAAGAAGGAAGGAATGACAGGGGATGAGATGGTTGGATGACGTCACCAATTCAATGGACATCAAGTTGAGTAAACTCCGGGAGTTGGTGATGTCAGGGAGGCCTGGAGTGTTGCAGTCCGTGGGGTAGCACGGAGTCGGACACGACTGAGCCACTGAAAAGAACTGACCTGAATTGCTTAATAGTAAAAGTGTATACAAATCCCCCCTCACTCAGTGAGTAAAGAATGCATCTGCTATACAAGAGACACATGAAACCTGAGTTCAGTCTCTGGGTTGGGAATATCCCTTAGAGAAAATGACAACCGTCTCCAGAATTCTTGCCTTAGAAATCCCCTGAACAGAGGAGCCTGCAGGACTACAGTTCATGGGGCGGCAAAGAGTCGGACAAGACTAAGTGACTCTGCATGAACATGAGTGTGTGCTACAAATTGGTTATACCAAAGTTTAGACGTCACTATTGAATTGAAAATATTATTTTTAAGCAAGTTGAACTCATAGGAAGCATTGAAAATGAGATTTTATCCATTTGCAATGATGTAATGGACAGAAGAAAATTCAAAATATGCCTTAGGTCTAGTAGCTTTTAATTCACCATATATCTTCAGACTGAGGAAATTGATTGTTTCTGTTCATATATACATTGATCATCATTGTGAAAAATTCTTCTTCATGAGTGTTCAACTTTAAGTATGAATACAGAGTCTATTTAAGTATAATGCACTTAAATCCTTACACAATGAAAGAATGATTAATGTCCTGCTAAACCATTTGAAGTAACCAAAGAAACTATAGGCAGAGACAGGTGGGTTTTGTCATGGCTGGATGTCTTGTTCAGCAGACCATAGAAACAAATTAAGGCCTACATTTTACAATTTTAGTTATCACATTGATTTTCCAGGCTGGCAGCTGGCAACATCCAGAGGAATCAGACACTCTCATTCATTGTGTTAAACAAAAAGAGAGAGAGAGAAAGTTTCATTTTCAGTAACCCAAATCCAATGAATCTTACATATACATGATGTAGAAAACATATGAGTTAATTTTAAGAATTGGTATACAGCCTTTTGAAAACTTCTCAAAAGTATATAAAGCAATTTGTTTCACAATTCACATTTAGAATGGCACTACTAGTCCTTGGCTGTCCCACGAGGTAGAGGAAATCCACAGTCATCATATGAGGAATCTATCACATTTAGAACATTTTCACAGTGGTGAAGATTTGAAGTTTGTCATTATACATGTTATTTTTGTCCCAGTTTATCCAATAAGTCATTAAATAAAACTGAGTGGGTTATATTGCTTCTCTTTCACCTACAACTCAGTCTAACTGATATTATGTAGAGCTGAGGATCAAGATTAAATACATTGAAATGTGTAAAGACTTTACATGTTTCCAGTACATACAGAGATCATTATTTATTAGGTTAGTTTCACTTTTGAGAGATTAATTAGAATTTATCACATACTAAAGCCCTCTTCTGAATTTTGAAATGTGTATAGATCAAAGATCTTTTGCATTCATTAAAAGCAATCACTATTTTTAATCTGAAGTGTGAAGTCAATTCCGAAGTTGACATTTTGTTCTTTTTTTTTTTTTTTTTTTTTAAATCTCTCAGCCTGATATATTTTATTTCAGAAATAAATTTGTGGAAATATTTTAGTTGCTATACACTGGAAAGAAACCTAGAAGCACTCAGAAAATAAAGCACATTGAGATAAGAAAATTGTATTGGTATCTTTTAGCTTAATACATCTTCCTTTGTTATTTAAATATTTCAGAAAGAGTTAGGTGATGACATTTTTCATTAATTATCCCTTCCAGAGATCCTGGCTACATCTATTTGAGAAACAACTTGGGAAAACACTAAACATTTTATGGTAAGATTAAGTATAAATTGGAAATTCAGTTGAATAATGATGGCAATAATTTATTTATTTATTTATTTATTTTTTAATTTTTTTTTTGGTTGTCTATTTTATTTTATTTTTTTTTTTTCTCCGCTTTTGTTTTTGTTTTTTGTTTTTTTTTTTTTTTTAGTTTTTTATTTTTTACATTTTAAAATCTTTAATTCTTACATGCATTCCCAAACATGAACCCCCCTCCCACCTCCCTCCCCATAACATCTTTCTGGGTCATCCCCATGCACCAGCCCCAAGCATGCTGCATCCTGCGTCAGACATAGACTGGCGATTCAATTCACATGATAGTATACATGTTAGAATGTCATTCTCCCAAATCATCCCACCCTCTCCCTCTCCCTCTGAGTCCAAAAGTCCGTTATACACATCTGTGTCTCTTTCCCTGTCTTGCATACAGGGTCGTCATTGCCATCTTCCTAAATTCCATATATATGTGTTAGTATACTGTATTGGTATTTTTCTTTCTGGCTTACTTCACTCTGTATCACACCAGTCAGAATGGCTGCGATCCAAAAATCTGCAAGCAATAAATGCTGGAGAGGGTGTGGAGAAAAGGGAACCCTCCTACACTGTTGGTGGGAATGCAAACTAGTACAGCCACTATGGAGAACAGTGTGGAGATTCCTTAAAAAATTGCAAATAGAACTACCTTATGACCCAGCAATCCCACTTCTGGGCATACACACCGAGGAAACCAGAATTGAAAGAGACACATGTACCCCAATGTTCATCGCAGCACTGTTTATAATAGCCAGGACATGGAAACAACCTAGATGTCCATCAGCAGATGAATGGATAAGAAAGCTGTGGTACATATACACAATGGAGTATTACTCAGCCATTAAAAAGAATTCATTTGAATCAGTTCTGATGAGATGGATGAAACCGAAGTTCACATTTTGATACATAGATGCATTGCATATTGAACCCAGCAGTTTGTCTTAATATACTCACTAATTTACTATTAGTGAGTCTATATAGACTGGCTAATTTTCCCATTGGAGTTTATTGATAATTTTCATTGGCTCCGTACAAGTAACATATTTAGAATAGGCATTAAATACTTTTTGTGTGTTTATGATTGTTGTTTTCCATTATTCCAAAAGATATGCATTGGCTTGGCTTTATAAACTAGTCAGATTTTCAATGTAGGTAACAGATTATGTGTAGATAAAAGAGACCTGGACAGAGTGCATTGCTGACAGGACTGTTTAATCTGACATAGTACCTGCATATCCAGACTTGGAGATCTAATATTCTGCAATAAGATTGGTTCAACATTTTTAAAAGACTAACATATAATTATTTGATTCCACAAAGATTCATTTTTTAACTTTTAATTCAATGTGTTATAATCCATTAATGTCATTTTCTTTTCATGTTTACATTGTCTCAAATTTGGCCAATGTAAGTTCCTTCCAGCTGGTGCCAGAGTTCTTCTGTCATGTTCCCATCTGGTATTTTCAGAACATTTAACAGACTAAATTTAAAGCAACATGGAGAAAAATATGATATTTTCCAGCATGTTTAATACAGAAAAAAATAAAAACACTTTTCCATAGAAAGAAAAGCTGAAAACAAATTGCCCTTGTTGCTATAGATTCTTAATATTGCTACAACATTGTGAAGAGAACAGTACTGATGATAGTAGTTAGAATAACACAATTTCAAGTTAAAGTTACTCTTATATTTTACATTTCTATGAAAGAATGTTATTTCCAGCAGAGAATCTTGAAATACTCAAGAAATAATATTTCAATATAAACTGTTCACTTTTCAAAACTTGAGTTGCTATTAATTTTTAATTGCCTCCTATAGAAATAAAATTTTGCATTTTAGTTCTCCAATTAACTAAGCTTGACCATAATACCTAATTATACCTCATCAAATTAGATTATGCTATAAGAAAAAATCATTGATATTTTGAAAGAATATTATTCTTAACAATATTTACCATGCCCACTTTATATGAAGTAGGACTTTCACACTTAGCCTGCTTGAAAACAAAATGAATAAAATGGCTCAATGAGGCTCCAAATATATATGTACATTTTTTTCTACAAAGTACATTTGGCACCATAAGTAATATCTTCTCAATATTTGATTTTATTATTTTTCAAATGTCGGTGAATTGTTTGGAAATTTCTTCCATTGATGTCACCTAGGCTCACACATGCATCTGCATGTATCTGGTGGATATTACAGAGCTGGAGAGTCTAAGATGACCTTATTCATAAATATCTTAAACATGAAGTGTGAAATATCAGTGGACCAATTTGTTACATCATCTTATTTACTGTCTCTACTTTCCAGGTCTCTCACTTTCCTGCAAAATTTGTTGCAATCTGGGCAGTTCTTAAAAAGGATCTGAGTAATCCCCTATGGTATTTTATCTTCTGTTGGACTCAGTTCCATTACATTCTGTTTTACTGTGTTATGTTCTAGTTCAGTCTGTTCTTTATTTAAGAAATAATATTCTGATGTAAAATCCAACAACTTGGGGTTCCTGACTCACTAATAGGCAATGAGAATCTAACAAACTCATTTTGACAAAACGTCATTCACTGGAAGGGAAAATGGCAACCTGTTCCAGTATTCTTCCCTAGAGAACCCCATGAACATCGGAAAGGCAAAAATATATGACACCAGAAGATGTCCTACAAGCAAGGTCTTAATGACCCAGATAACCATGATGTTGGGGTCAGTCACCTAGAGTCAGACATCCTGGAATGTGAAGTCAAGTGGACCTTAGGAAGTATTGTGAAATGAACTGAAAGTTGCTCAGTTGTGTCTGACTCTGCCTCCCCATGGACTATATGATCCATGGAATTCTCCAGGCCAGAATTCTGGAGTGGGTGGCCATTTCCTTCTCTAGGGGATCTTCCCAACCCAGGGATCAAACCCAGGTCTTCTGCACTGCAGGCAGATCCTTTACCAACTGAGCCACCAGGGAAGCTAGGAAGTGTTACTATGAACAAATCTGGAGGTGACAGAATTCCAGCTGAGCTATTTCTTATCCTAAAGTTGATGCTGTTAAAGTGCTGCACTCAATATGCCAGCAAATTTGGAAAACTCAACAGTGGCCACAGGACTGGAAAAGGTCCGTTTTGATTCCAGTCCCTAAGAAAGGCAATGCCAAAGAATGCTCAAACTACTGTACAGTTGCACTCATTTCACATGGTACCAAGGTGATGGTGAAAATCCTTCAAGCAAGGCTTCAGCAGTATGTGAACAGAGAACTTCCAAATGAGACTTAGGTCTCCTACATGGAGACAACATATGAAACTTTCAGGAATAATTTTGACTTTATGTGACTTTGGACAACTAAATGCCATGGAAGCCACAATGTGTGTTTCATTTTCTCATCCAAACATGGAATTAAGAAAATCAAGCATAAGGAAAGTAAAAATGGAGATATGTAAATATACACTTAAATATATGTATATACACTTACACATCTATATAAAATTTCCCAAAGAAACTGATAATATAATATTTGAAACAAATAAATGAAAACTTCTAAGTAACCACATAAAACCTTATTTCCTAAATAAAAACTATGCATTTGGGCTTATTAAAAATTTAGCATTATAAAACTTCAAAATTATTCATGAAAATATACATTTTTTATTGTTAAAAATTTAAATGTATATCTTGGTAAATATAGAATACGATAATTAATCTTGGGCATGATTCTCAAATATACTCAATATTCTTAATAAGACAAAGGTTTTAAGTTGTGAATGTTATAAACATATTATGTTTTCAATTTTATATAAGTAGAAATTGAGACAGCCAAAGAAAAAAGGACATAATAACAATCTTACAAAGAAGGAAATAAGCGTAGATATACTAAGAATTGAGTTTAAACAGGCTTTCCTGGTGGCTCAGCAGTAAAGAATCTGCCTGCCAATGCAAAAGACATGGATTTGAACCCTGAGTGGGGAAGAAACCCTGGAGAAGGAAGTAGCAACCCACCCTAGTATTCTTGCCTGGTAAATCCCATGGACAGGGGAGCCTGGTGGGCTACAGTCCATAGAGTCACAAAAAGTCAGGCACAATTTAGCAACTAAACAACAAGGAGTCCAAACAGGAGGAAAGAAAAGTAAGGTGATTTATTAGTTGACTTATACAGTTAGCCAGTTTGAGCTCAGGAGCTAGATATTGAATATTTTACAAAGTGGGACATACAACACATTATTTTCCAACACGGATACTAACAAACATCATAAAAATCCCATAAAGAAAAATCATTATACTTTCAGTTTATAGTACAAAAAAACTAGTACATAGTTTAGTTCAGTTCAGTTCAGATCAGTCGCTCAGTCATGTCTGACTCTTTGCGACCCCATGAATCGCAGCACGCCAGGCCTTCCCATCCACCACCATTTCCCAGAGTTCACTCAGACTCACATCCATCAAATCCATGATGCCATCCAGCAATCTCATCCTCGGTCGTCCCCTTCTCCTCCTGCCCCCAATCCTTCCCAGCATGAAGTCTTTTCCAATGAGTCAACTCTTCGCATGAGGTGCCCAAAGTACTGGAGTTTCAGCTTTAGCATCATTCCTTCCAAAGAAATCCCAGGGCTGATCTCCTTCAGAATGGACTGATTGGATCTCCTTGCAGTCCAAGGGACTCTCAAGAGTCTTCTCCAACACCACAGTTCAAAAGCATCAATTCTTCGGTGCTCAGCCTTCTTCAGTCCAACTCTCACATCCATACATGACCACAGGAAAAACCATAGTCTTGACTATGCAGACCTTAGTCGGCAGAGTAATGTCCCTGCTTTTGAATATACTATCTAGGTTGGTCATAACTTTTCTTCCAAGGAGTAAGCGTCTTTTAATTTCATGGCTGCAGTCACCATCTGCAGTGATTTTGGAGCCCCAAAAATAAAGTCTGACACTGTTTCTACTGTTTCCCCATCTATTTCCCATGAAGTGATGGGACCAGATTCCATGATTGGAAATTTGACAGAAAGGTGTAGGGTTACTATTCATTGGAATTTTTGACAAGAAAGAACAAAATAGAAAAAACAAAAAAACAAAAAACTATTGTGTATTTTTGAGCTTCATAATAGGTGTCCTTCCTTTTGTCATTTGCTCTGAGGACCTAGAACAGATCTATTCTAGGAAATGAGCCTTAAAGGATAGTTAATACAAAGTGCAGCAGTAGAAAACATTTCTTCTCATATTAAACCCTCTCACTTCAGGTTGTTCTTGGTTTCCCCCATCTAAAGGGAAAGATCTGCAATGGCTCCAGTGAATTAAGGTTAATTGAGCTGCTTCAGAATAAAAGAAGTCAAGTATATATGATATCCTTTTTTCTATCCTGATTTGACAACAATTTTAAATTATTATTGGCAGATTCATGTTGATGTATGGCAAAACCAATACGATATTGTAAAGTAATTCAACTCAGTTCAGTTCAGTTCAGTTGCTCATTCGTGTCCAGATCTTTGCAACCCCATGAATCACAGCACACCAGGCCTCCCTGTCCATCACCAATGCCTGGAGTGCACTCAAACTCATGTCCATCCAGTAGGTGATGCCATCCAGCCATCTCATCCTCTGTCGTCCCCTTCTCCTCCTGCTCCCAATCCCTCCCAGCATCAGAGTCTTTTCCAATGAGTCAACTCTTCGCATGAGGTGCCCAAAGTACTGGAGTTGCAGCTTTAGCATCATTCCTTCCAAAGAAATCCCAGGGCTGATCTCTTTCAGAATGGACTGGTTGGATCTCCTTGCAGTCCAAGGGACTCTCAAGAGTCTTCTCCAACACCACAGTTCAAAAGCATCAATTTTTCATCACTCTGCTTTCTTCACAGTCCAACTCTCACATCCATACATTACTACTGGAAAAACCATAGCCTTGACTAGATGGACCTTTGTTGGCAAAGGAATGTCTCTGCTTTTCAACATGCTATCTAGGTAGGTCATAACTTTTCTTCCAAGGAGTAAGCGCCTTAATTTCATGGCTGCAATCACCATCTGCAGTGATTTTGTAGCCCCCCAAAATAAAGTCTGACACTGTTTCCACTGTTTCCCCATCTATTTCCCATGGAGTGATGGGACCAGATGCCATGATCTTAGTTTTCTGAATGTTGAGATTTAAGCCAACTTTTTCTTTCTCCTCTTTCACTTTCATCAAGAGGCTTTTTAGCTCCTCTTCACTTTCTACCATAAGGGTGGTGTCATCTGCATATCTGAGGTTATTGATATTTCTCCCGGCCATCTTGATTCCAGCTTGTGCTTCTTCCAGCCCATTGTTTCTCCTGATGTACTCTGCATATAAGCTAAATAAACAGGGTTACAATATACAGCCTTGACATACTCCTTTTCCTAATTAGCCTCCAATTAAATTAAATAAATTTATACTAAAAATAAATAAATAAATAGATGGACTTTTGCTGACAAAGTAACGTCTCTGCTTTTTAACATGCTATCTAGGTTGGTCATTACTTTCCTTCCAAGGAGTAAGCGTCTTTTAATTTCATGGCTGCAATCACCATCTGCAGTGATTTTGGAGCCCAGAAAAATAAAGTCAGCCATTGTTTCCACTGTTTCTCCATCTATTTCCCATGAAGTGATGTGACCAGATGCCATGATCTTAGTTTTCTGAATGTTGAGCTTTAGGCCAAATTTTCACTCTCCTCTTTCACTTTCATCAAGAAGCTCTTTAGTTCCTCTTCACTTTCTGCCATAAGGGTGGTATCATATGCATATCTGAGGTTATTGATATTTCTCCTGGCAATCTTGATTCCAGCTTATGCATCTTCCAGCCCAGCGTTTCTCATGATGTACTCTGCATAGAAGTTAAATAAGCAGGGTGACAATATACAGCCTTGACGTACCCCTTTTCCTTTTTGGAACAAGAACTTAGCCAAGAGTTAAAGCCAGATAGTCAGGAGATCCCAGAGATATTCCAGCAGTAAATCAACTCTATCTTACACTCTCACAGTGTACAATACACTATTTTAAACCCAGAGGATGCAGCAGGAAACAAAAGGGAGTATTTTCTATTTACCTGGAGGAGACAAAATAAATAAGTTGAATAAATATTTGTTAACTACACAGTGGTGATGTTATGGAGAAAATGAAAAGAGGACAAAAGATGTGTTGTCAGAGGTGATGCAATTGTTATTTTAAATCTAGTGGCCAGAATGACTTAATTTGCAAAAAGTGAGTAAAGACATGAAGGAAAAGGAGTGAGTCTTGTTTTTTGTCTGGGCAAAGAACAATCTAGGCTGAGGATATAGCTAGTTTACAAACCTTGAAATGAGGCATAGTGTATTGTTCTAGAACTGATGAAGTCAGTGTAACTTGAAGACTTGTAGGAGGAATTGAAATGACAGAGCTAAATGGAGGCAGATTGCATAGGACTTTCCTGTGTGTGTTTTGGCTGGAGGGTGTGGGCTGGGGGTGGGGGTGGGGATGGGGGCGTGCTTTATCATGTCAGACTCTTTGTGACTCCATGGACTGTAGACCGCCAGGATCCTCTGTCCATGGAATTTTCCAGGCAGGAATCCTGGAGCCCATTGCCATTTCCTACTCCAGGGAATCTTCCCCACCCAGGGATAGAACCAGTATCATTTGTCTCCTGCATTGGCAAGAGGATTCTTTACCACTGCCCCACCTAGGAAATGTTAGGCTCTTGTAAAGACCTGTTTTTCCTGAGTGAGATAGAAAGTTGCTGGAGGGTGTTAAACAAAGGAATGTTATAACTTGTTGGTTGCTGTGCTTAAAAAAGAATAAAGGAAGGTAACAACAGAAGCAGAAAAATATTTGTGGGAGCTGCAAATTCAGATACAGGTTAAGGCTGACTTTGACTGGCCATCTGTATATCTCAAAAACAATATAGTCCTGCCTCAGAGTACCTTCAGGGAAGTTTAAAACTTTAAACAGCACATTATAAATCATTAGCAGCCTATCTCATCCTTGTCTTGGTCAAGGGTAATAGCAGACTTCCTTGTATCTCTAGAGATAATCCTAGAGCCTTCCCATGAGATATAAGATAGTGCTTTCATACACAGCCCAGTTTCCTGACGGCAAGGCTTTTTAATTATAAATTGCAAATAGTATCATTTTTCTTTCTGCATCTTTTGTACCATTTACAAAACAGAAAAAAAAATAGTGCCAAATTACTAGCTATGCATATCATCCAATAAAATATTTTTTTAAGAAATAACTCAGTTAATTAAATAGTACAGCACAAACTGCTTTAAAACAATACACAATCTCAACAATTATTTTACCTCTTTTGACCATTACCCTTTTTCATTTTTTGTCTGCATTTTGCCTGCATTTTAATTGTCTTCTTTAGTGCTTATCATAAAATTTTGCCTGCACAATTTATAATTCTCTTATGAAGAATGGACGCATGCTAAGTCACTTCAGTCGTGTCTCACTCTTTGAAACCCTATGTATCATAACCTGCCAGGCTCTTCTATCCATGGGGTTCTCCAGGAAAGAATACTGGAGTGCATTGCCATGCCCTCCTCCAGAGGATCTTTCTGACCCAGGAATCAAATCCATGTCTCTTAGGTCTCCTACATTGGCAGGCAGGTTCTTTACCACTGAGCCACCTGGGAACCCACTTTCAAAGCACAGAAAGAACTTCTGTTTTTCTTCTAACAAGATATAAACCATAAATTTCTCTATTCGTCTTTAAACCTCCCTGCTTACTCTACTTTTGTGTATTTTTATTATTTGTCCACATCTTTAAACTCTTGAATTTATCAGCATACATTTTATTTACATTATTATTTATGTTCAATCCTTCCTTAAATTTAGAGATATTCCACCATCCTATTTTACCCTTTATTTTTTTATTGCACTCTCTCATATATATATATATATGTAACTTTTCATGCTTAGGTTTATTTTTAGTTATTTCTTCAGAGATTGTGTGGGTAGTAAAACCTCCTGCCTTGGTATACCACAGAGAATGTCATTATACCATTTTTGCTATTAAAGAAATATTTGGAACATTCTCATGCTTATGGCTCAGTGGATTCTTCCTTTACTCAAAGATCTTGTTAGTTTTTCTTCAATTAAAGGGACATAAGACCTTAGTAGCTGGCTATATCCCTATGATTATTATAGTCTCAGTCTCAGGCATGTATCCTGTTTGGCTAACTTTGTGGTTAAATTAACTTATGTGTACTCAGTAACTCAGTCATGTCTGACTCTTTGCAACCCATGGACTGTAGCCCACCATGCTCCTCTGTCCATGGGATTCTCCAGGCAAGAATACCAGAGTGGGTTGCCTTTTTCTTCTCCAGGGGATCTTTCTGACCCAGAGGTCATGTCTCCTGCACTGGCAGACAGAAGATTCCTTAACACTGAGCCACCAGGGAAGCTTGAAATAGACATATACAAGTTAATTTTTTTCAATTCTTAATCTCATTATTTTAGTGAATGTAGTCTCAATTTTGTGTCCACAGGAATAGTAAATTCAATTGGTTTTATAACTGCTTTTATATAAAATCACTTATGTCAAAATATATGAATATCACCTCACAATGAGAATTTCTTTGATTGGATTATGTGCACACATCCACACACATTGTTTCTACAAATTCATTAACTCTTCAAATTTCTACAGATTTTTGTAACAGTACACATTTGTTAATGCATTACACATATGTTAATGCTTATTTATTTTCTTATTCATAGTAGCTTTATGTTCTTACAATGCTTGTGAAGCTTATTACTTTGGGGGCTATGCACAATGCTCTGTGAGCTTTCAGGTTTGTTTCACACTTAAAAAATTGACTTTCAGTGTCTTCAGGTTCATGTGACATGCATGATTACATGGGTATATATACTCTCCGACCTGAATTAATAGTACATCAATACTAAGCAAGAAAAACATCTAAAAGAAAGAAAGGTAGTGTGCTATAAGTGGGCAAAATGTTGGAAGAATTTCTTAGAAATAGAAAGAGAAAAAGAATGGAAATTGATTGGTGAACAATTAAGCATAAAAGCTCTCAACCTAACAAGTTTAGGAGATGACGCCATAAATTAACAGAACATTCCTTAAAGAAGCTGTGAGAACTCTGAGCTTCACAATGGTGAGAGTCATGGGGTGCTTTTTAGAACCATGAGGGATAGCTAGAGTGGCCATCCTATCCTTTTTTCTCATGAATTTAAAGCCATTTTCTGTAAAAATTCACTCAGGGATAGAAATGAGAATAAAAAAGAAAACAGTGATATCTAATTGGTCCCTAGATCTAATGCTAGCTCCCACCCCAAACATACTTAAAATAAATCTCTGTCCTGTTGACTCAGAGATCCTTCCAATTATTTATTGATACACACACACACACACACACACACACACACGCACACACACACATATATAGAGTGAGAGAGAGTGAGCGCACCACTCTTACTATGTTCCAGCTATTCTTTTAAGATCTTGTACATGTCAGCAAGCAAAACAACAGTCTTTGCATTCATTAACCTTACGTTTAGCAGGGAACAGCCGCAGTGAACAAAAAGAAAAACAAGCAAATGGAAAGGATAGAAGAAAAAAGCAGTGTTTCAAAAGTGATTTTGGTATGAAAGAATTGATAATTGGATTCAGTACTAAATAAGGTAGTCAGGTTAGGAATTGTGGATGATTTGAAATGTAGCAAAAAAATAATGATGATGGAGAGAGCCACACTGATGTGATGATTATACCACAGTGTGAATGTATTTAATGCTACTGAATTGTATATTTACAAATAGTTAAAATGACATTATGTTAGCTATATTTTACAATAGTTTAAAAATGAGCTATCAAACCACAGAAAAGGTCATAGGTAAACCTTACTGCATATTGCTGAATTATAAAAAAGAATGCGAAAAGGTTGCATACTCCATGATCCCAGTAACATGGCATTCTGGAAAAGGCAAAGTACAAAGATGGCAAAAAGATCAGTAGTTACTAGGGGTTTGAGGGAGGGAAGGAGAGAAGATTCAATAGGTGAACTTAGGGGATTTATTTTTTAAGAGTAGTGGAACTATTCTATATACTTTAATTCTGGGTGCATAACACTGTATTTTCCAAAACATTTTACAGTACAAAGAATGAAATGTAATATATAATTGTAAAAAGTCATTTGAGAGGTTGCAAAAATTCCAGGTTAAAGCAAACTGTGACTTTAAAAAAAAATTTACAAACATATAAAATGACCTCAGTGATATGGGTGAGGAAAAAAGTTGCTGACCTGAGTAAGTTTGCAAATAAGGGGACATTAAAAGACCAGCGAAACTGTATATAAGTAATAAAGTTATATCATAAGGAGTATGGGTTAAAAATGCTGACGCTGCTATAATGTATACTAGAACTGAACAATTAAGGGAATGGATAGTGGGCAGTGTGGGAGCCAACTTCTTAACAGCTTGAGTGGGAGTTTACAGATAAGAAAGGAGAGAAGAAAAGAGCAGTATGAACTCATGTTTACCTTAATATAGATACAGATAACTACATACAGAAATATTACATATGTGCATTATATAAGGTTACTATACATGCATATATTACATTTCTCTGTCAGCCAAGAAGGCCTGGGACAAAAACATCCCTGGAGCAGGAGCAAACTTAAACATAGTTCTTCATGTGTAATATCATCCTGCTGTAAAAAGAAGCAGGATTCCAGGGACAAATGAATGATTCTAACAATGGGACAGGAAATATACAAGATAAGTCTAGAACATTGTTTAGTATCAGAGTAACAAGTTGCTCTGAAACAACCAAACAATCTCAAAGGAACAGAACAAATTGAAGGAACTAGCAAAAGTCAAAGCTAGAACAATTTGTGTAACAAAATAAATGAAATGCTTGCTTTTGTTCAGTCTCTCAATTGTGTCTTTGTGACCCCATGGACTGCAGCACACCAGCGCTCCCTGTCCTTCACCATCTCCCAGAGCTTGCTTAAATTCATGCCCATCGAGTGAGTCAGCAATGCTATCCAACTGTCTCATCCTCTGTCATCCCCTTCTCCACCTGCCCTCAATCTTTCCCAGCGTCAGGATCTTTTCCAATGAATTAGTTCTTCCATCAGGAGGCCAAAGTATTGGAGCTTCAGCTACAACATCAGTCCTTCCGAAGAATATTCATGGTTGATTTCCTTTAGGATTGACTGGTGTGATCTTCTTGCAATCCAAGGGATTCTCAAGAATCTTCTCCAATGAAATGGTATTGATTTATTTAAAAAAGGAATAAAATAAATATCCATAAGTCTATAATCATATAATTAAATGATTTAATAAATATATGTATAAAAAGGACAATTAAGTCTCTCATGCAGAACAGCTCCACCTAATTATTATACATTCTCTACCCTGTGTCTGAAATTAATATAGGTACTTTCATTTTTTGGTGCAACTTTGTCTCCACTGTTTCTCTGTCTTTTATGGTTTTAAATGAGCATCTTGCATGATTCTGTTTTATCTTCAGTTTTAGCATATCTGTTGCACTCTTATCCTACTTTTTTAGGTTGCCTTCAAGTTTACAATATACATGTAAATTTAGTCCAAGACCAATTTAAAATAACACTATTCGTATTCACAGGTAATACTAGTACCCTATCATGATAAAGCAATCTTTCGCTGTCATTCATTTCACTTACACACACACACACACACACACACACACACATATGTATAATGTATACAATTAAATACATTGTTATAATTTTGAACAAGTATCTATTATATCAGTTGATTTAAGGAAAATAAAAGTTTTTATTTTAACAACAGTCCTTCTCTATGAGCTTCATTGGGGGCGGAGTTGGTAAAGAATCCATCTGCAATGCATGAGACACGAGTTCTATCCCTGGGTTGGGAAGATCCGATGGAGGAGAAAATGTCAACCCACTCCAGTATTCTTGCCTGGAAGGCTACAGTCCATGGGGTCACATAGAGGGACACAACTAGCAACCAATCTTTCTCTGATGCTCCTCTCTTTTTAAATTTAGATCAAGGTTTCTAATGTGTATCTTTTATCTTCTTCTTGCTAAATAACACTGTTTTCTTGCAAGCAGTTCTACTCGCTGTTTAGTTTCAATATTGGAATTGGAAGATCTCAGAGGATATGTGGGTTTTCAAGAGGAAGTTGGAAATAACATCATCCAAGTAGCAACTGGTTATACCATCTGATACCTAATAATTTTTGAACACATGTTGATATTGTTTTATTTTGTAACAGTATAAAAGCAAAAATATGCAATGTTTGTTTTTATACTATCAGTTTAGTTCAGTCGCTCAGTCGTGTCTGACTCTTTGTGACCCCATGGACTGCATCACCCCAGGCCTCCCAGTCTTATCACCAACTCTCAGAACTTGCTCAAACTCATGTCCATCGAGTCGGTGAGGCCATCCAACCATCTCATCCTCTATCGTCCCCTTCTCCTCCTGCCTTCAATCTTTCCCAGCATCAGGGTCTTTTCCAATGAATCAGTTCTTCTCATCAGGTGGCCAGTGTATTTTATACTATACCAAGTGGCAATTATGCCACATATCAGTGATAAGAATTATTAATTATAATTAACATTCTTTCCAACAGTCAGACAATGCAAGTATTCAAGGAAAAATGAAGGCAAATCAAACTTTTAAATATTCAGAGGTCTTTGTAAAAACAAAATTGAAAATGAAGTTATAAACAAAAGTTAAAACAATTTTAAGCACAAAGCAGAGTTTCTAACAGAAGAGTTTTTATTGTTTATAAAGAAGTAAACAGTACATGCATTTAAAATAAATAATACATAATGTCAGTTTAGGTAAGTAAGTTCAAAATATTTGCTTTACCCAGAGGGACTTGAAGCATTTGAACATTTTTTGGTTTGATTTCTGAGCCATAAGCATATAAGAGTTCATTTAAATTTATGAGATAATTAAATTAATACATTTAGAAGTACAGATATACCAAATCAGCACCAAATACACTCATATAGCTCAGAGATAATAAGATAGTTTTGCATTTCTTGAGATATGATTTTATATGACAATGAAGCCAAAGTGTCTACATTGTTAGCAAAGGTAACAGGAGAATAAATTGAGGAGAATAAGCATGATATATCAAGGATTGTATTAGATAATCAAAATACACAGTCCATGAAAAAAGTTTGTTTTTTTCCAAGTGAAGATATATAAGATATATACACATAGTTAAAACATGATTCACAACTGCAGAAACTAAATAATTTGACCTGAAGTGAATTGAAGTGAAGTCACTCAGTCGTGTCCTACTCTTTGCAACCCCATGGACTGTAGACCACCAGGATCCTCTGTCCATGGGATTTTCCAGGCAATAGTCCTGGAATGGATTGCCATTTCCTTCTCCAGGGGATCTTCCCAACCCAGGGATTGAACCCAGGTCTCCCGCATTGTAGACAGATGCTTTACCATCTGAGCCACCAGGGAAGTCATTTCTCTCTTTTCAAGTTCAACATTTTAGTAAAATGAGTGGAAAACCATTGAAAAAATTTTCATCATGGAACTACTTCTCAAGTGTTTACATGGGAATCAAAAGAAAATCACTTTTTTTCTTGATACAAATATGCTTTTTTCTACCCAAATCAAAGCTATTCTTTTTGCACTGTGATTCATATATAAAGTGTGGAGTAAATTATTGTCAAACTAATTTACAAAATGGCCATGAGAATAGTGTTTAATAGTTACAGATAATTTAACATTTGCCTCCTTTATTACCTGAGAAATCCTTGTTCTGTACATGAGTAGCATTGGCCATATGTGTCTATAATTAATTACAAATTACCTACTTAATTGATGATACCTGGCACAGCTGTTTTTTTTTCCTTGAAACTGTTTAAGCATTGAAATATTCATTAATTTCTGTAGCCATTTGTACATTCATATTTATGTAATGCACTAGTTCATTTACAAGTTGAAAATTTATTCCTTATTAATCATCATAAACATTAATATTTAATCAATGAAATTTGAAATTTTACACAAAGATGCTACAATTGCTGTTACTTACTATGATAGTAGGAAAGTTTCACACCTACTGCACTTTCTATTCTGCTAGGGCTTGTAGACTTGTTCAGGACATTAATCAGAGAATGTAATGACAGCACAGCCAATCTTGAGATTCAGTAATTGCCCTAATATATTTCATGAGTCTTTCTTCCCTGAAAAATACGACTCTGCAGGAGGTAAAGTTCTGCGAAGCATTTCGCTAGAAATAAACTTCTCTAAATATGCTTAAGAGAGCGATCGAAAAATGTTTACCAAAAGGAGAGGGTCGTGGGAAGAAAGTTTGATTGATAGTTTAAGTAAGGTTCAATAAAATCTAAGATGGAGAACAGGTACATGCAGAGGGATAACCCTTGAAACACCTAGAAGAAATATTTTACAAATCAACATGATAAGCTTATGGGGGAACCCCAAAAGACACAAATAGCAAAATGTTCCCGCATCAATAGTACTTGACTTTCAAAGTAGAAGGCAAGTATGGACTGACAACAAGAAAACATATTTCATAAAAAATAAATTTCATATCAAAATGCATTTTATATATTCCATGGAGTGTACAACAGTGAATTCAAAATACCCATTACTTCAAGTAATTAAAGTGCTCTGTTTGTCTTAAACATTACATGTAATTTCATAATACAGGGAAAATTGTATTTTATACATTTCTATTACAAATCAAAAATATAGAAAGTATATATTTTTATATGTATGTCTAAATATGTACTTTGGCCACCTCATGTGAAGAGTTGACTCATTGGAAAAGACTCTGATGCTGGGAGGAATTGGGGGCAGGAGGAGAAGGGGACGACAGAGGATGAGATGGTTGGTGGCATCACCGACTCGATGGACATGAGTTTGAGTGAACTCCAGGAGTTGGTGATAGACAGGGAGGCCTGGCGTGCTGCGATTCATGGGGTCGCAAAGAATCGGACACGACTGAGCGACTGAACTGAACTGAACTGAAATATGTAAGGAATTAAGCTAGTATTTACAATTAATTTATACATACACATATATACATGCATTGCATACTTGCATGCTAGGCAGCTTCAGTCGTGTCCCACTCTTTATGACCCTATGGACTACAGCCCACCAGGCTCCCTCATCCAAGGGATTCTCCTGGCAAGAGTATTGGAGTGGGTTACCGTGTCCTCCTCTAGGGAATCTTTCTGACCCAGGAATCCAGCCCCCTTCTTTTATGTGTCCTGCATTGTCAGGTGACTTCTTGACCACTAGTGCCACCTAGGAAGCCCATAAATGAATGTATGCACACATAAATATATGTGGATCAAGTAACTAATCCACACAGTGAGAACTAAGTATAATAGAATATATGAATGTATAATCCTGATGGCTCAGACAATACACAATTTGCTTGCAATGCAGGAGACATGGTTTCAATCCCTGGCTTGGGAAGATCCTCTGGAGAAGGGAATGGCCACCCATTCCAGTATCCTTGCTGGACAGAGGAGCAAGGATATTTCATGGACAGAGGAGCTTAGCGGGCTATAGTACACTGGGTCACAAAGTCAGACATGACTAAGCGACTAACACTTTTACTTTCTTTAGTACTATAATGTTATATTATAGAAACTTTTCTTGATTAAAGAAACTATTAATTGAAAATATAAACTGATATCTACATGTCCAAAATATAGAGATTTCTTTAGAAATCATTAGATCTGATTGAGTGCTTCTTATTATATGTACTTTGCATATAAAATATAGAAAGCAAATTTTATATATCGTTTTCCATTGTTGTTGATTTGTCTTTATAATACTTGATTATGGCATGAATGTGATCATCTCATATTGAAGAATTAGAAAGAAGTCAATTTTAAAATGAAAAGTCACATTGTACAGATAACACTGCATATAAAAATAAATTTGTGAGCATAAAATACCCAATATCCTGCTATAAACTTTAAATGTCTTCAAGATAATATCTGGGGTTTAGATTAAGTTTATTTCATAAATGTTCAACAATAATCCATTTAAACCTAATTATTTCATAAAATGGATGAAATCTCTTTAAGTAAATTTCTTTGGGTAAATGGGGAAATTTCAAAAGAAGGAATTGAGCTATTAAAGTGAAGCGCAGAAATGTAGTTTCATGAATAACCTCTCAAAAAAATTAGAAATAGCAATTCATATAATATGCCATCGTTTAAATAAAACTCAGTGCTTATATACTTTCATTCTTAGAAGTAACATGTTTAGAACAAAATAAATATTAGGACAGTGATTATTTTAAATGATTCATAGGCATCTTTATATTGGTATTGCACATTCATGTTTTAATTTCATCACCTTATATTATCTTTTAGTATCTAATTAATGAGATGAGAAACAGATGCTCAGTGATATTAGTTGGCTGATTAGTAAACAGCAGATATCAAAGGAAGAACAAAAGTCAAGCCAAAACTTTCATTTTATTTTCTTTAAACTTTTTCTTGCATTGGAGATTTATGGCTCAAAGTTTTTTTCAAATGATAAATTCATGACAGAAAAGGTTCTATAATTATTTTAATAAAGATTCTAAAATCTGTTTATATGAAGAACTAGACATCACAGTTATTTGGACAAGAGAATAAAATGAGTAGCAAAAGAAATAGAGAACCAGTAAGTAACAGACATGGTCAAAGACAGTAAGGGAGGAAAATAGTTTAAGAAGAACATAGAATGATAAATGTCATACAGTATAGAATGATGAAATATGTGAATACATGGAAATCAGTAATACAAAGATTATTATCAATTTTGCAAGAGCAGTTCAAATTGTAAAAATGGTAGCCATAATGCTGTTGGTTGAAAATCAAACAATAATAAATTAAGCTAAATCTATCCGCATGTCTACAAGTTCCCTAAGGTACCAGGTAAAAGGTGAGAGACAGGGAAAGAGGCATGGAAATAGAGTGATTAATACCATGGCCTGTGGAACCTAACCTTGCTTCTGCCCAAGGGGCAGAAAGACAAATTAAGAGTAAGACAAAAGATACCATCAGTTTAGTTCAGTTACTCAGTCATGTCCAACTCATTGTGACGCCAAGGACTGCAGCATGCCAGGCTTCCCTGTCCATCACCAACTTCCAGAGCCTGCTCAAACTCATGTTCCTCAAGTTGGTGATGCCATTCAGTCATCTCATCCTCTGCTGTCCCCTTCTCCTCCTGCCTTCGATCTTTCCCAGAATCAGAGTCTTTTCAAATAAGTCAGCTTTTTGCATAGGATGGCCAAAGTATTGGAGCTTTAGCTTCAGTATCAGTCCTTCCAATGAATATTCAGGACTGAGTTCCTTTAGGATTGACTGCTTTGATCTGCTTGCTGTCCAAAGGATTCTCAAGAGTCTTCTCCGTCATCACAGTTCAAAACATCAATTCTTCAGTGCTCAGCTTTCTTGATGGTCCAACTCTCACATCCATACATAACTACTGGAAAAACCATAGCTTTGACTATGTGAACTTTTGGTCAGTAGAGTAATGTCTGTGCTTTTTAGCAGGCTGTCTAGGTTTGTCAGAGCTTTTCTTCAAAGGAGCAAGTGTCTTTTAATTTCATGGCTGCAGTCACCAACTGCAGTGACTTTGGAGCCCAAGAAAATAAAGTCTCTGACTGTTTTCATTATTTCTCCATCTATGTGACATGAAGTGATGGGACCAAATGACTTAAAGTTTTTGAACTTTAAGTTTTAAGCCAGATTTTTCACTAACCTCTTTCATGTTCATCAAGAGGTTCTTTAGTTCCTTTTCACTTTCTGCCATAAGGGTGGTGTCATCTACATATCACGTTATTGATATTTCTCCCGGCAATCTTGATTCCAAGTTGTGCTTCATCCAGCCTAGCATTTCACATGATGTACTCTGCATATATGTTAAATAAGCAGGGTGATAATTTGCAGCCTTGTCATACTCCTTTCCCAATTTGGAACCAGTCCATTGTTCAATGTCCAATTCTAACTGTAGCTTCTTGACCTGCATACAGATTTCTCAGGAGGCAGGTAAGGTAGTCTGGTATTCCCATCTCTTGAAGAATTTTCTGTAGTTTGTTGTGATCCACACAGTCAAAGGGTTTAGCATAGTCAATGAAGCAGAAGTAGATGTTCTTCTGGATTATCTTGCCTTTTCCATGATCCAATGAATTTTGACAATTTGTTGTCTCGTTCCTCTGCATTTTCTAAATCCAGCTTGAACATGATGAAATTCCAGCTGAGCTATTTCAAATCCTTAAAAATTATGCTGTTAAAGTGCTGCATTCAATATGCCAGCACATTTTAAAAACTCAGCAGTGGCCACAGGACTGGAAATGAACATTTTTATTCCAATCCCAAAGAAAGGCAAAGATACTATAATCAAAGTATTTTGTTGTTGTTCAGTTGTTCAGTTGTGTCCAACTCTTTGTGACCCTGGGCTGAAGCATGCCAGGCTTCTCTGTCCTTCACTGTCTCTTGGAGTTTGTTCAAACTCATGCCAATTGTGTAAATCATGCCATCCAAGGTATATAGCATTTTGATACAATTAAGAGATAAAGGGGGGAAAAGAAGTGATGGAAGAGAAACTTTAAGACTGTGAGAAAATACTAAAAATAGATGAAGTACTATGGTTCTAAGTAATGGTAATAAATTTGAGTCTTTTTTTAAAAATGAAGTATCAGCAGAGTACTCAGTTATAAAGGTAAACATATTGAAAATGACCTTGTAAAGGATATTTGAGTGTATTTTTTTATGTACATATGGAGATATAATAGTCTGCAGTCCCTGGAAACAGGTCAATTAACTTTATTCTGTCTCTGCTTCAGAGATGTGTTAGTTGTTGTAAAATTAGTATGCTTCCTCTAACAGGGCAACAGAAACCTCATGTATAATTTTAGACCAGGAAAAGATACCTTTCAATTAAGGTGCTGAAATTACCTCTAGCATCTATAGCACAAAACATAAAAAGAATGAATGGTGATATGAAATGAAAGTTGCATGGGAAAATAAAGCACATAAAATAAGAGATTAAAATGTGGAAAATATCTGGCAATAAAAAGTAGTTATATTGAGATGATGATGTGGAATTTTAGAAATGTGAGCCATGGTGCATTTGCCTGGTTTGATTTAATGTTACTTCTCTTAATAAAACTACATGATATCCAGTCTTGTATTTAATCCATTTTGAGTTTATTTTTGCAAATGGTATTAGAGAATGTTCTAATTTCTTTCTTTTACATGTAATTATCCAGTTTTCCCAGCACCACTTATTGAAGAGACTGTTTTTTCTCCACTGCATATTCTTACCTCTTTTGTCATAGATTAGGTAACCATAAGTCTGCTGGTTTATTTCTATTTATCGATCTATATTTCTGTTTTGTGCCAGTACAATACTGTTTTGATTTTGTAGCTTTGTAATGTAGTCTGAAATAGGAAGCCTGATTCCTCCAGGTCTGTTTTTCTTTCTCAAGATCGCTTTGGCAGTATGGGGTCTTTGGTATTTCCATGTGAGTTAGAATCTTGTTGTTGTTCTAATTCTGCGGAAAATGCTAATGATAATTTGATAAGGAATGCACTGAATCTGTAGCTTTCCTAGGGTAGTATAGTTATTTTGACAATACAAATTCCTCCAATCCAGGAAAATTGTTTATATCTCCTTTGTGTCCTCTTTAATTTCTTTCATCAGTATCTTATAGTTTTCTGATTACAAGTCTTTTGCCTCTTTAGGTAGGTTTATTCCTAGGTATTTTATTCTTCTTGATGCTTTGAGAAATGAGAGTGTTTTCTTAATTTCTTTTTCTGATCTTTTATTGTTTGCAAAAACATAGGCAGAATATTCTTTGGCATAAAATCCAACAATATCTTTATAGTTCCATCTTCTGGTGAAGTGGAAATAAAAACAAACATAAACAAATGGGACCTAATTAAACTTAAAATCTTTTGCACATCAAAAGAAACCATAAACAAAATGAAAAAACAGCCTACAGAACAGGAGAAACCATTTGCAAATGCTGCACCTGACAAAGGATCAATCTCCAAAATATAAAAATAGGCCATACAGTTCAGTAGCAAAAATAAAAAAAAAAAATGGGCAGAAGATTTAACATAGATATTTCTCTCAAAGAGCCATACAGATGGCCAAAAGACACATGAAATGATGCTCAACTTTGCTAATTATTAGAAATATGCAAATCAAAACTGCAATGAGATACCACCTCATACCACTCAGAATGGTAGTTACCAAAAAGTCTAAATGCTGGAGAAGGTATAAAGAGAAAGGAACCCTCCTACACTGTAGGTGGGAATGTAAACTTGTACAGTCACTTTGGAGAACAGTGTGGAACTTCCTGAAAAAAACTAAAAATACTGAATGGTCCTGAAATCCCGCTTCCAGGCATACATCAGGAAAAAAATACAATTTGAAAAGATACACGCACCCTAATGTTCAATGCAGCACTATTTATAATAGCCAAGAGATGGAAGCAACCTAAATGTCCATAGACAGAAGAATGGTTAAAGATGATGTGGTATATTTATACAATGGAATATTGCTCAGCAATAAAAGATGAAATAATGTCATTTGCAGCATGATGGACGAATCTAGAGATTTTCATGCTGGGCTAAATAAGACAAAGAAAGGCAAATATCATATGATACTGCTTCTATGTAAAATATAAAAAATGATGCAAATGAGCTTAGATATAAAATGAAATAGATCCACAGATATAGAAAAGAAGCATATGATTCTCAAAGGGGAAAATGGAAGATAAATGTGAGGATTTATGTTAACAGAAACACTCTGCTATACATAAAATAGATAACCAACAGGGACCTATTTAATAGCACAGACTATACTCAATATTTTGTAATAAATTATAATGAAAATAATCTGAAAAAATAAATATATATATTTATAATTGAATCACTTAGTTGAACACCTAAAACTAACACAACATGGTAAATCAGCTATACTTGAATTAAAAAAAGAAAAAAATAGATAAATGTGAATGGAGTATTAATTGGTTGCACATCTAAGAAGCTTAAAGGGAGTTAAGAGGTTTCAGCATAAATCCATATAACTATAAGGGAAATTGAATTCTTTGTCAAACCTTTACAGCTAGTGAAAACTTCAATGATTGAGATTTTTATTTTTTTTTAAAGAAAGCTGCTCATGATGGACATAATAGCAAATATGACAGAATGGGCTCTGCAGAAGAAAAGCATAGTTAACTCAAAGACTCAATGTTAGAAACTGTCAAAAATTAAATACAAAAGAAGAATCTAAAGAAAGGAGGAGACAACAGAGTCATAATTGAGCTATGAGACAGATTCAAGTGATTTTATGTGTGTTATTTGAGATAACGGAGGAGAAGACAGAAATAAGAGAACAGAAAGAAATAGATTTGGAGGAAAAAATGGCTGAATATTGTCCACATATAATAAACACTATAAAGTCATTACTTCAAAAATCTCATTGAATTTCAAACACAAGAGATATAAAGAAACTGTTCTCACCTTTTTAAGAAGCATGATGAAATTTTGCATGGTCCCACTCTGTTCTGACCAGAACACAAATCATCCCCTTGTCCAGTGTATCCTGCTATTAGTCACTTCAGTTCAGTTCAGTCACTCAGTCGTGTCCGACTCTTTGTGACCCCATGAATTACAGCACACCAAACCTCCCTGTCCATCACCAACTCCCGGAGTTCACTCAAACTCATGTCCATCGAGTCAGTGATGCCATCCAGCCATCTCATCCTCTGTCATCTCCTTCTCCTCCTGCCCCCAATCCCTCCCAGCATCAAGGTCTTTTCCACTGAGTCAATTTTTCTCATGAGTTGGCCAAAGTACTGGAGTTAGCCAACTTAACTGGGCTGACTAATCAGCTGTCTTGGTACTGCAGCACTTGTGTTCACATAACCTTTATTTTACTTGTTTTCAGATGTTCAGTCATGTCCAACTCTTTGCAACCACATGGATTGCAACAGACCAGGCTTCCCTGTCCTTCACTATCTCCTGGAATTTGCACAAACTCAGGTCCATTGAGTCAGTGATGCCATCCAACCATCTCATCACCCACTTCTCTTCCTGCCCTCAATCTTTCCCAGCATCAGGGTCTTTTCCAATTAATTGTCTCTTTGCATCAGGTGGCCAAATATTGGAGTTTCAACTTCAGAATCACTCCTTCCAAATAATATTCAGGACTGATTTCCTTTAGGATTGACTGGTTAGATCTCCTTGCTGTCCAAGGGACTCTCAACAGTCTTTTCCAACACCACAGTTAAAAAACATCAGTTCTTCAGCACTCAGCCTTCTTTATGATCCAACTCTCACATCCATACATGACTACTAGAAAAACCACAGCTTTGACTATGGTGACTTTTGTCAGAAAAGTGATATCTCTGCTTTTTAATACACTGTCTAGATTTGTCATAGCCTTTCTTCTCAGCAGCAAGTGTCTTTAATTTTATGGCTGAAGTCACTGTCCACAGTGATTTTGGAGCTAAAGAAAATACTCTGTCACTGATTCTATTGCTTCCCCATCTATTTGCCATGAAGTGATGGGACCAGGTGTGATGATCTTCACTTTTTTAATCTTCAGTCCTAAGCCAGCTTTTCCATTCTCCTCTTTCACCTTCATCATGAGGCTCTTCAGTTCCTCTTTGCTTTCTGACATTTAGGTGGGGTTGTCTGCATATCTGAGCTTCCTGATGTTTCTCCCAGCAATCTTGATTCTAGCTTGACCTTCATCCAGGCTGGCTATACATCACATGATATATTCTGCCTATAAGTTAAAAAATCAGGGTGACAATATATTAGCCTTGATTAACTCCTTTCCCAGTTTTGAACCAGTCCATCATTGCAACAGTATAATTGTTGCTTCTTAACCTTTACAGGTTTTTCTGGAGGCAGGTAAGGTGGTCTGGTATTCCCACCTCTTTAAGAATTTTCCACGGTTTGTTGTGATCCACACCGTCAAAGCTTTAGCATAGTCAATGAAGCGGAAATAGTTTTTTGGGGGAATTCCCTTGCTTTTTCTATGATCCAACAGATGTTGCAGTTTGACCTCTGGTTCTCCTGCCTTTTCTGAATCCAGAGTGTACAACTGGAAGTTTTCAGTTCATGTACTGTTGAAACCTAGATTGAAGGATTTTGAGCCTTACCTTGCTCGCATGTGAAATGAGCGCAATTGAGCAGTAGTTTGTACGTTCTTTGGCAATGCCCTTCTTTGAAATTGGAATGACAACTGACCAGAGTAGTGATACTGGCTAGTGTTTAGTTAAGCAGTAAAAGCATTAAATTTGTACAGTAAGATTGCTTGAAAGAGAGAGGCTATATTCACGTAATTTATTATATTACATTGCTATCGTTGTGTATTATTTTTAGTTATTATATTATGGCTAATCTCTTACTAGGTCTAATTTATAAATTAAACTTTACTGTAATATGTATGCATAGAAAAAAGCATAGTGTAGGTAGGGTTCAGTACCCTGGTTTTAGGCATGCAATTGGAACATATTTCCTGTGAGCAAGGGGAAAATACTGTATGTAAATAATTAATAATTATGAAGAGCAAAAAGTTAAGTGAGTTATGTGAGTGGCTCTGTGTGTGCTGTGAGGCTCAAATGAGGGAGTCTTTGAGCACAGCCTTTTCAGTACAGTCTTTTCTGTTACCTTTTGCATTTATTCTTAAATATTCTTCTTATTTTTACTTTAAATTCATGTTAAAGCTATTTTACTCCAGTTGTTGAACTTGAAGAAGAAAATATATACGTTGCCCCCCACTGCTTAAATTTTTTTTTAAATTTTACTTTATTTTACTTTACAATACTGTGTTGGTTTTGCCATACATCAACATGAATCCACCACGGGTTTACACTGTTCCCAATTCTGAACCCCTCTCCCGCCTCCCTCCCCATACCATCTTTCTGGGTCATCCCAGTGCTCCAGCCCCAAGCATCCAGTATCATGCATCAAACCTGGACTGGCGATTCGTTTCACATATGATATTATACATGTTTCAATTCCATTCTCCCAAATCATCCCACCCTCTCCCTCTCCCAGAGTCCAAAAGACTGTTCTTTATATCTGTGTCTCTTTTGCTGTCTCGCATACAGGGGTATCATTAGCGGTGAGGTCACCACCTCCAGTCTGCATGAGGCATTGGGTCAAGGTGGCGCACTGGCTGCTTTAAGGGCAAAAACAGTTGCAGTCAAGTCATTATTCACCACCATAGGCGGGGCAGAACAGAAGCAAGCGTATAATTACAGCGACTTGATTCGTAGATTGTTTTACAAAGGTCCGCAGGGGCTGACCTCAGCCACGTCAGGGGGCGTTCTGAAGACTGAGGGGCTGAGGGTGGAACAGACCCGCCCCAGCAACTTTCCTTCTTCTTAAACAGAGATACCAAAAGCATTTTAAACATTACATGAAATCGACATCTGGTTAAAAATAAAATAGTGCTTTTATTTCGACTAGCAGCTGTCAAATACTTCAAATTCAGCCATAAATGGATTCACAGAGTAGTAATATGTGTTGAAATGGCGTTATGAGTTTGCAACATATTTGAATTTAAAAGTTTCTGTTTTAAGTGTTGATTTTTATAAAGAGAAACAAGACAAACTGAATCAAATATTTGTATTTTTTATATCAGATAAATAACTTTCTATATGATAAAAAACATTTTAAAGGTGAATCAAACATGTTATTGAGTCTAAAATATTTGGAGGCTTGAAGCACATTTATACTATGAAACATTCATTTTCCTTTATACATCCTTCAAAAGTCCCGGCCTCATTTTCCTTTAATTCGATAGTAACCGTTGTCGTTGTTGTTGAATTAGTATGTCATGTCCAACTCTGTGACCCTATGGGCTGTAGCTTGCCAGGCTCCTCTGTGGTCTCCAGGCCAGAATACTAGAGTAGGTAGCCTGACTCAGGGATTGAACCCAGGTCTCCTGCATTGTATATTGATTATATTAAAGCCTCTGAGGAATGAATAATGGGAAATAAAACTCTCTCTTTACCTGGAAATCAGTGGGGTGTGTGTGTGTGTGTGTGTGTGTGTGTGTGTGTATAGGTTTCCCTCATACCTCAGTTGGTAAAGAATCTGCCTGCAATGTGGGAGACCTGGATTTAATCCCTGGGTTGGGAGGATCCCCTAGAGAAGGGAAAGGCTACCTACTTCAGTATTCTGTATTCTGGCCTGGAGAATTCCAGGGACTATACAGTCCATGCAGTCACAAATGAGTGAGAGAGAAGAGAGAGAGAGAGAGTAATCATTTTTAAATTATTTATTTTATTGAAGTATAGTTTATTTACAATGTATTAGTTTCATGTGTACAGCAAAGTGACTCAGTTATACATTCATACATATTTGTATTTTCAGAGTCTTTTCCCTTAAAGGTTTTCTTTTAAAGATTTTATTGAATATAGTTCTCTGAGCTATACAGTAGGCCCTTGGTTATCTATTTATCTGTAGTTGTATATAATCATTTAAATGAGAGAGTTTTATACCAGCTGAGCATTCATTCATCAAATATTTCATTGCTAACATATACAAGTTATTAAATAAAAAAGGCAGAACTGACTGCATGCCCAGTAAATTTTCTTACAATAAATGAAGAAATGAGTCACACACACATACACACACACATACACACACACACACATTATATATATATATAAAGTAAGGATTCCATGGTGGCTCAGTGGTAAAGAATCAACCCACCAATGCAGGAGATGCAAGTTTGATCCCTGAGATGGGAAGATTCCCTGGAGAAGGAAATGTTAACCCGTTCAAATATTCTTGCCTGAGAAATCCCATGGACAGAGGAGCCTGGCAGTCTACAGTCCATGGTGTTGTAAAAGAGTCAGACACAGCTAAGTGACTAAACAACAGTGAACAACATATATATAATAATAATATAAGTTAGAATGTCATTTCATAGAAATAATTCCAAGTGAAATCAGAGCTGAAACAAAGAAAAGTCAGCAATGTTTAATGTAACCTCCCTCCCCCAACTGAGCTTTGGTACAACTTATAGTACCACTTGATACCTACGTAGCATCTTCCTTGGAGATTCTGAACCTCAAACACCCAGCATAGCTCTTCCTGGATTCCTGACCCACAGATACTGTGAGATAATATACAGTTGTTTCAAGCCACAACTTCTAAGTTTGGTGATTTTAAGTTTGAGTGATTTATTATATTTCAATAGATAACCAGTACAATAATTATATTTTTTGTTGTTCAGTAGCTAAGCCATGTCCAGCTCTTCATAACCCCATTGGGCTTCCCTGGTGGCTCAGAGGGTAAAGCGTCTGCCTGGAATGCAGGAGACCCAGGTTTGATCCCTGGGTTGGGAAGATCCCCTGGAGAAGGAAATGGCAACCCACTCCAGCACTCTTGCCTGGAGAATCCCATGGAGGGAGGAGCCTGGTAGGCTACAGTCCATGGGGTCGCAAAGAGTCGGACACGACTGAGCGACTTCACACACACTCACACATACACAGTAGCTAAGCCATGCCCAGCTCTTCATGACCCCATGGACTGTAGCACATCAATAAATGTCCATAGGATTATACAGAGAAGTTTAAAATTGTGAAGTTAATAGGTTTATGGATGATATTTTCTTCACTGAGATATTTCTATTTTTCCCTAAAATTAAGCTAATTATCTGAATAATAGAAATTACTTAAAAATGCAATTCTTTGCTATTATAATCAAATATAAATATATTTTGAAATATTATTGTAATTCTAATGAGGTTTTTTACGACATCTCTTTTGAAAGTCTGCTCTAAATAAACATGACATGGAAACAATAGTTTACATGGTAAAACAGTGGTAAAATGTAACGGTAAATGGAAAATAATGGTAAAATATAAATATGAAGCCTATTAAAATAACTGCTTTAGCCTTCTAAATAAAGTCATACTAAGACTCTTCAGAGGAAACATAAATGACATGAATTCCAGTTATCAATCTTATACTTTTATATCATTAACTATATATTTGAAAGGTATTAAATGTTACTATATTACTGAAAAATTATTACTTATGAACTTAACTGAGAAAAAATAATCTGCCTTATCATTAAACAGGAATGACTTTCCATTCTTTACATGTAACATTATGATAACCTTACACTAGTAGAAAAGAATGACAATGTTTAGATACATACATTAAAAAATATGCTAAAACTACTTTCTTTAGCACCCTGTCAGCTGTATGTCTCTTGTGTGTAATTTACAGATTTAACTTTCCTTCTGTAGTTTTATTTAATAATGTGAGTAAAGTACACAGAAATATTAACATTAAATGTTCCTATATTGATATTATAAACATAATCATAAAAGGTTTTTTTTTAAGCCATAGGGATACCATATCCTTCAACATGACACGATTTTATTTAATTAGATAGAAGCCACATCCTGAATAACTTTTTTTCTCTTCATGAAGACATTTATGTTATCTATCTTGATTTCCATGTTTCAGTCATTTTTCCATATATTAGAATTTGTTGTAGCCTTTTTGGTTGTTCTTTGTTCAGCACCTATAATCCATTTTATCTCTTTCTCAAAGGTTTTGCCCTTTCACAGAACCTCTCTTCTATTGTCAATGACTAGTTATTCTCTTGTTGTCTCTGTTAAAGGACACATTTTATTTCAGTACAACCTTACACTTATTGCAGGTGTTAGTAGTGATAATTACTTTGAGAGTAAATACATTATAGAATTAGAGCTTCAGATGCAAAATATCAATCCCATCCCATTGATTTTCTCACCTTGCAACAAAATAAAACCTCATCTAAATTTCTGGAGAAAATATTTGCTCTTTTAAATTGCATCTGTGATTTGAACTGATGCAAGTTTAATGAACCTCCATATTATAATTAACTACTGTTCAGTATAAATTTGAAAATAGTACGCCTAATCAGAGTCACCCTGAAATAAAATGACTGAACAGCATTCTCCATTACATGTGAGCTTTTAAAAATCAATTTGAAACAAGAGGAGAGGGAAAATATAAATGATAAATGAGGATTTTCCACATTACCATGTGGATAGATGAAGAGATTTCATAGATGGTTGTTATTACTATAAATATAAAAATGCAGTTTTGGAGGTATATGTCCTACCACTTTAATAGAAAGTGATACATCATGAGGTAGGCTAAGTTAACATGAAGATCAGATAATCATGAAAGACTTTGCTCCTGGAGATCACTGATAATATGGAGGTACTCTAGGATTTAAGCGAATAAAAATGGCAAGTCTATTTATGTGCAGTGAGAGTAACTATAGTGTGCGGGCATGTTAAGTCTTCAGTTGTGTCTGACTCTGTGACCCTATGAATGGTAGCCCACCAGGCTCCTCTGTCCATTGGATTTTCCAGGCAAGAATACTGGAATGGGTTGTCACGTCCTTATCTGAATAACTATAGGATCACTCTCAAACACGTTTCAATGGGAAATGATTTGCTTAGTTTATTTGTCACAAACTGATACTTAAGGAAGAAAGTAATTTTTCATGGCTAGATATAAGCTGACAAGTCCTTTATAACCTTCACATTGAATGAAGCAGAAGCACAGAAACACACCACTTAGATGATTTCACCAAGGAGAGACATTCTGTTTACTATTGTTATTTTTCTAAAACTGACCTAACTTATTCACTGCAGAGAAAGTCCCAAATCAATTCAAAATTCCCTTGTTGTAGACGAGTACTTAGCAGCAGATATAGAAATAAAAGGAAAAGGTACTATAATTCTTACTTACAATACAAGAAAGGCAACATTTTTTTGTGCTGCATTTATTGTCATGAAAAGTTACTCTTTCAATTTGATTCTGATAATCAGAGTATGTCTACATATGGTAGAACTAATACATTCAGAAATCCTGATTTGGTGACATGATTCTTGCTATCTAACTAGTTCTCTCCTCCACACCCACTGATATGGTTTTTAAAAGATTAAATTTTGAATGAGTTTTAAGAATGTAAAGTGATATTTTATATTAAATATGTTAGTTTGTGATATATATTATATAATAATTTAGTTGAGGCCATATTAGAAGAAATCAGCAACCTCCACTTTGGAACCACTTTTCTAAATGTAGCTGAATGGAGAAAAATTATGGGTTAAATTTCTGGTGACCCTTGGAAGAATTTGTGAGACTATTAATTAGATTTTATTTTGACCTTTAAATAGATGGAATACATGAAATTTAGAACTCTGGGTTTCTGCACCTATAATAGATGAAAGCTTTTAGAGTAGCTGAAAAATCTGTGTAGCCAATATTATTAATTAAGAAAAATGAACATAGATTTAACCAGTTGCTTTCAATATAATATATATTATTAGAAATAAACATTAAACTTATTCTTAAGTAGTAAGTGTTCATAACTGGATTTATTTTCCAAAATTAAAAACCAATTTCTGCTTTGGTTATTATTTGAAACTTTGAAATTTTACAACATAATGTACACCATAACCTGTAAAATTTTAAATTAAGAGCAGGGCAAATAATATGTTTAAAAATGAGATGGATTTAAAAGTAATTCATGTGAACCAATAAATTCTCTATTTTTCATGAATTGTGTTTCAGCATTTTCAACAAAATTTAAAAGTGTACTAAACTATATTATGTGGCAAAATTATGACCCATAGGATGTTTATGCTCATACTTTATTTAAAACACATACAAAGAGACCAAGTCTCAATAATTTTCATATGTGTACCTATAAACACCAAGTAATTCATAAGTGTTGTAATCATTACATTAATGAAGGGCAGTATAGTAACCATGATACATAAATACATAACTCATAATGGTCCATGATGCCAGAAGTAAATTTTATATATATATATCGAAGGTTAGCCATTCTAATGGAGAAGGCAATGGAAACCCACTCCAGTACTCTTGCCTGGAAAATCCCATGAATGGAGGAGCCTGGTGGGCTGAAGTCCATGGTGTCGCACAGAGTCGAACATGACTGAGCGACTTCACTTTCACTTTTCACTTTCATGCATTGGAGAAGGAAATGGCACCCCACTCCAGTGTTCTTCCTTGGAGAATCCCAGGGACGGGGGAGCCTGGTGGGCTGCCGTCTGTGGGGTTGCACAGAGTCGGACGCAACTGAAATGACTTAGCAGCAGCAGCAGCAGCAGCCATTCTAATAACCTGCATTTTGTAAAGTTGCATTTTGCAAAGTTGCATTTTGCAAAGACTATGTAACAACATCTCTGTAACGTATCACAATGCTGTTCTGTGCTTAGTCATTTAGTCGTGTCTGACTCTTTGCAACCCCATGGACCAAGAGCCCCACCAGGCTCCTCTGTCCATGGGGATTCTCCAGGCAAGAATCCTGCAGTGGGTTGCCATGCCCTCCTCCAGGGGATCTTCCCAACCCAGGGACAGAACCCATGTCTCCCACATTGCAGGCAGATTCTTTACCATCTGAGTCTCCAAGGAAGCCCAAGAATACTGAGGTGGTTAGCCAATCCCTTCCCCAAGGGAACTTCCCGTCTCAGGAATCAAACCAGTGTCATCTTCATTGCAGGTGGCCTACTCGGGAAGCCCAAAACAGTGTTACCTGTTTAGTATTCTAAAGATAAAAGTTATGTTTGCAAAATAAGTAATAATACAAAACTATATTTATGATACCTGAAATATAGCTTGAATTTTAACAATGAATTATGATAGACAGAAACATGTTCTGAGCATACATATCCTCTTCATTAATTAAATACCAGTATGGAGTATTTTCCTGTTTTATAAACTGTAATAAATGCTTTCCTTTATTTACTTGCCGCATCTTGTTCAGAGATACCCAAAGCATAATATTTAATCTTAGTAACATTCAGCTTCCCTCATGGTTCAGCTGGTAAAGAATCTGCCTGCAATGTGGGAGACTTGAGTTCAGTCCCTGGGTTGGGAAGTTTCCCCTGGAGAAGGGAAAGTCTACCCACTCCAATATTCTGGCTGGAGAAATTCATGGACTATATAGTCCATGGGGTCACAAAGAGTCAGACACAACTGAGCGACTTTCAACTTTCAGCTTAAGATACTTGGAAACAATCATTTTTTTTTCTAATACAATAGTCTTATTTTTATCTATTCTGTAGTCTTTATATTTTACAGTCGTTTCCATTTCTAAAAGAGCAGTTTATTGTCTCATGAGAGTAAAAATAATAGCTATATAATTGTTCCTCCTGTTTTTCACTTTTATCATCTTATAGTCATTTCTGAAATGTGACTACTTCAATGAGGCCCATACTCCCTGGGGAGGTATACAGAGGTTTCATGATCAGATTCTTTTCCCTGCACACACCTGCTCACTATACTCTAATTACAGTCACTCAATTTGTGTTCCTGGAACAGGTTTGTTTGTATTACCTGTGTATGCATGAACCATTCCAGAATCTTCACAAGGGTGGCTGTTTTTCTGCATTTGATCTCAACTCATATGTTCATGAGAGCCTTCTCCTGACTCCCATTGTAAAGATGGTGCCTCCACCCAGGCTCCCCATTATCTTCTTTCACATTAGTGTAACTAACTTTTCCTCAAATTTTGACACATTGTGAAATAATTGACTTATTGATCATTTCTTTACCTCCCACAGAATATAATAATAATGAACACGTGACTTGTTTTCTGTGTGTCCCCACAGCAGTGACTGTCCCTGGCACATAGAATCCACTCAGTAAATATTTTTGATCCAGTGAAGAAAAATGAGCGTGAGAAAGGAAGATTAGACTTGGAATTCATTCTATGTACATGTTAGCTCTGTGAATAAGAAGCCTGAGAAAATAATTTAGTTTGCTTGAGTTTCGTTCACTCATTTTCAGACTGAGAGTGGTTTTGAATTAAGTAAATTTGAAAATCCCTTTTATGAAATAATCAAGTAATAAGCCATGTATATATTATTATTTTTATATAGGAATATATATATATATTTTTTTCTAAAAGTACAATACTAGACAGACAAGGTCGAATGGGTAATAATGCTTTTAGTCAAAGTAGAGACACATTCCACTCTTTTGTAGAAGGTAGTTTGGTGATATAAAAGGAACATAAAATATTTTTATGAAAAAGGTAAATATTATGTCATATCTACGCTAAGGGTTGGACATGACTGAGCGACTTCACTTTCACTTTTCACTTTCATGCATTGGAGAAGGAAATGGCAACCCACTCCAGTGTTCTTGCCTGGAGAATCCCAGGGACGGGGGAGCCTGGTGGGCTGCCGTCTATGGGGTCGCACAGAGTCCAACGCGACTGAAGCGACTTAGCAGCAGCAGCAGGTTGATATGTAGGACTTCCCAGATGGTGCAGTGGTAAAAAAATCCACCTCCTAATTTCATGGACAGAGGAGACTGGTGGGCTCCATGGGGTCACGGAGAGACAGGACTAAGCATCTGAGCACACACATACAAGGCAGATATGCACAGCTCACTCTGAAAAATTTTTAATAAAAACATACTATTTAGTAATATTTCATACATAATTGTTTTAAGCAATAGACATTAAATAATCTGTTGTGTCTCTCGACAGATGTGAGATTTTAGCTTGAATGAACTTGCTAAACAGATCAATTAAAATCATCATTTAGTTACATTAACTCTCCCCTCCTTCCACTCATCAATCAGTCAATTTTTCATTCATTTTTGGTTGCATGAGAAAATTTGATTCATGGTACATTTAAGTGAATATGTCTACTCAAAAATGCAGTTTTATAGTGTTGTTGCAGCATGTTTTTTTTCCAAGGAGATATTTTTTATTCAATTCAGGTTTCACAAGTTAAATGGAGTGCTTCTTTCATATGTTACCTTGTAGCTCTTAATTTATGATTTATGGGTGGTCCATGAAAAATAAAAAGCCACTCATTAAAATTAAGGATCATTAGTTTCCAATGAATTTTATCAGGTGCATGATGTGTCAATGAGAAAGATTTCTGATTCTTGTCATCGCAAACTTGGAAAGCTGACCTATAAACAGGGTAAAAAGAAGGATCATCTCGAATAAAAATAAAATATAGCAAGTCTTGTTTTATTTCTTTTCTTTTTTTTGTTTGTTTTATTTAGATTAATGAAAAATGACAAAAATAGCACACATAGGTAATCATTATACCCAGTCTCCCAACACAGTTCATCATATTGAATAACTAGTTTGAAGTTGGCATCTTTTATTTTTAACTAATTCTGTAGTAAGAGATAGAAAAACGATGGACAAACACTTATAGAAAAGTTGCCGTGAAAAAGAAGAAATCATAAATTAATTAAAGATCTGTTTCCAAAAACCTTTATTTTCCTTATTTCTTTATCGACGTCTCCCAAACTTGTAGAGCAATAATTGCCTCATAAGAGCTTCCCCTTATCGCAATAAGGGCTTCCCAGGTGACTCAGTAGTAAAGAATATACCAGCAATGCAGGAGACATGGGTTTGATCTCTGGGTAGGCAAGATCCCCTGGAGTAGGAAATGGCAGCACACAGCACATATCACAACAAAAATTTTCATTCTGTTTCACTATTTATTATGAGTGTCTTTCTGAAAGATATTTATATATACATAAAATGTTTTCCTGAATACAAACTCAATTTATATTCCAATTCCTCTCCTTTTCTTCCCACTCACTCTCATGTATTTTATATTTATCATCTCTATTTTGCTTAAATATTATAAGCATCTACTTTTTAAAAATAAATTAGCTCACTCTGGATATTATTCAAAACCTAATCATTCTATTTGTTAATGCATTTTTTGAGATTTTCTTGTCAATAAAAGATATTCAGGATAATCTCCACGTCGAGATCCTTACATAGTCATGTTTCTTTATAAGATAACATTTACAGGTTCCAATGTTTAGAACCTGATATCTTCAAGGAGACATTAATACACTTGTGACATGTGTGTGTGCCAGGTTGATTCAATTGTGTTCCTTTTTGACCCAAAAGACTGTAGCCCGCCAGGCTCCTCTGTCCATGGGATTCTCCAGGCAAGAATACTGAAGTGCGTTGCCATCATTTTCTTCAGGGAATCTTCCCCACCCAGGAACAAACCTGTGTCTCCTGCAGCTATGGACTTTTCTTGGTTTTGATAATCTGTATGACTAGTAGATTATTGATAAAATATCCTCAAATTGGGACTTTTCTATGTTTTACTCATGATTAACTTTATATAGACAAGTTCCAGTTTGGGAATATTTTATCAGTAATCTACTAATCAAAGCCTTTGGCTGTCTGGACCACAGTAAACTGTGGAAAATTCTGAAAGAGATGGGCATATCAGACCACCTGACCTGCCTCTTGAGAAACCTGTATGCAGGTCAGGAAGCAACAGTTAGAACTGGACATGGAACAACAGACTGGTTCCAAAAAGGAAAAGGAGTAAGTATATTGTCACCCTGCTTAGTTAACTTATATGCAGAGTACATCATGGAGAAACTCTGGGCTGGATGAAGCACAAGCTGGAATCAAGATTGGCGGGAGAAGTATCAATAACGTCAGATCTGCAGATGACACCACCCTTATGGCAGAAAGTGAAGAAGAACTAAAGGGCCTCTTGATGAAACTAAAATAGGAGAGTGAAAAAACTGGCTTAAAGCTCAGCATTCAGAAAACTAAGATCATGGCATCTGGTCCCATCACTTCATGGGAAATAGATGGGGAAACAGCAGAAACAGTGGCTGACTTTATTTTTCTGGGCTCCAAAATCACTGCAGATGGTGATTGTATCCATGAAATTAAAAATGCTTACTCCTTGGAAGGAAAGTTATGACCAACTCAGACAGCATATTAAAAATCAAAGACATTACTTTTTCAACAAAGGTCCATCTAGTCAAGGCTTTGGTTTTTCCAATGTTCATGTATGGATGTGAGAGTTGGACTCTAAAGAAAGCTGAGCCCTGAAGAATTGATGGTTTTGAACTGTTGTATTGGAGAAATCTCTTGAGAGTCCCTTAGACTGCAAGGAGATCCAACCAGTCTATCCTAAAGGAGATCAGGCCTGGGTGTTCACTGGAAGGACTGATGTTGAAGCTGAAAGTCCAAGACTTTGGCAACCTGATGTGTAGAGTGACTCATTTAAAAAGACCCAGATGCTGGGAAAGATTGAGGGCAGGAGGAGAAGGGGACGACAGAGGATGAGATGGTTGGATGGCATCACTAACTCAATGGACAAGGGTTTGGGTAGACTCCGGAAGTGAGTGATGGACAGGGAGGCCTGGCGTGCTGCAGTTCATGGGGCCTCAAAGAGTTAGACACAACTGGGTGACTGAACTGAACTGAACTGAATCTACTAGTCATCCAGGTTATCAAAACCAAGGAAGTCTGAGAAATTTTCACAAACAAGAGGAGACTAAGAACACATGGCTATTAAATATAATGTGATGTGGTATCCTGGATAGAATCCTAGAGCAGCAACAAGAAGAAGAAGAAAAAGTTGAGGAAATTTGAACAGACTATATATTTTAGCTGTAATATTGTTTCATTCGGAGAAGGCAGTGGCACCCCACTCCAGTACTCCTGCCTGGGAAATCCCAGGAGGAGCTTGGTAGGCTGCAGTCCATGGAGTTGCGAACAACTGAGCGACTTCACTTTCACTTTTCACTTTCATGCATTGGAGAAGGAAATGGCAACCCACTCCAGTACTCTTGCCTGGAAAATCCCGTGGACGGAGGAGCCTGGTAGGCAGCCCATGGGGTCACGAAGAGTCAGACACAACTGAGTAACTTCACTTTCACTTTTCACTTTCATGCATTGGAGAAGGGAATGGCAACGGCAACCCACTCCAGTGTTCTTGCCTGGAGAATCCCAGGGACGGGGGAGCCTGGTGGGCTGCCGTCTATGGGGTCACCCAGAGTCGGACACGACTGAAGTGACTTAGCAGCAGTAGCAGCAGCGTTGTTTCATTAATTATGGAAATTTACCATAATTATTTAAATGTTTATAAGAGGAATAACTGGGTGTTGATTATGCAGGAACTATCTATACTATATTTACAATAATTAGGTAAATCTAAAACTGCCAAAAACTTATATTAAAATAAAGTTTAAAAAAGGATCCCCATTACCAAGTATCTTGGCCATTTCTTCTAAGATTGCTACTAAATAGAGTTAAAACACTACCATATTTTCGATTCCCTAATTCCCTGTTGCCTTTCGCTCACCGCAGCTGTGTCAGGTATGAAAGCAGGAACTATTATGACCTTTATAGTCTTATGTCCCTTGTATTCAGAGAGCCTTGTACATAGAGTGAAATATAATTAATTAATTAAAAAATAGCCGAGAGGACAAATTTTATCAAATTGATATACTGGCCAATGAAAAATGGAGTTATAAGTGTATTTCTCTTTTGCTGTCAATATAGTTTGCGTGATCATTGCAATGTAAGTTATAGATATGATACACAAGATAAAATCAACGCATTTAAATGTAAAACTCTTGGTTGCAAAATAGCAATGATGCATATATATATATATATGTACATAAACTTGGAAATGGGTACTGTATTATTTTTCTTAATATTATGAAGGCAACATTCTAACTAGAATTTTGTCAAGAGTTATGAAAGAATCATTTTCCATACCCAAAAACTAGCAAGTTAACTTTCTACAATACCATGAAGGCTACCAGAGGACATGGTTCTCCTAGGTCAGACACAAATAACTTTATTATGTGCTGCAGGAGCAGTAGATACAGTATCAGCATTCTTACTAGTTCTTTAAGTTCTTTTTCTCTGATGGAGACATGAAAAGTATCACAGGATACCTGTACAGTACACTGAAGAGAATTTCAGGAGAGAAATCCCAAATTTAGGGAAAATGATTACAATGAGCTATGTATTTTTCAGGGCATTCTGGAGAAATATATATATAAGAAATATATATATATATACACACACATACATATATATTACTATATATTTATATATAATAAATATTTTATTTATAATAAAATAAATATGTATATGTTTATTTGCATACAAACACACACACATATATGTATATATATTTCTCATTGTTTCTGAGAGACAGATTTGTGATTTATCATAATGAACTGACTCACATGACTATGGAGGCAAGCTGTGGAACCAGGAGAGCCAGTGTTATAGTTCCACTCTGAAGGCTGCCAGGCTCAAGACCCAATAAAACCCAAGGTTTCAGTTTAAGTCAAAGGCAGGCAAATAAAAACAAGGCCTCAGTTTGAAGGCTTTCAAGCAGGGGGAATTTGTTCTTCCTTGCAGAAAAAGCTGTATTTTTATCCTAACCAGGCCTTCAACTGATTGAATAAAGGTAATAGACATTAAGGAGGGCAACATGCTGACTAAAATGAAATCTCACCCATAAGCACCCTCACAGACACGTCTGGAATAGTTGTGACCAAATAGCTAGGCACCCTGTGGCCCAGGCAAGTTGACACATATAGTAATCATCATAGGCTATCCAGTTCAGTTCAGTCGCTCAGTCGTGTCTGACTCTTTACGATCCCATGAGTCGCAGCACACCAGGCCTCCCTGTCCATCACCATCTCGCAGAGTTCACTCAAACTCACGTCCATCGAGTCGGTGATGCCATCCAGCCATCTCATCCTCTGTTTTCCCCTTTTCTTCGTGCCTGCAATCCCTTCCAGCATCAGAGTCATTTCCATTGAGTCAGCTCTTCACACGAGGTGGCCAAAGTACTGGAGTTTCAGCTCTACCATCATGCCTTCCAAAGAATACCCAGGGCTGATCTCCTTTAGAATGGACTTGTTGGATCTCCTTGCAATCCAAGGGACTCTCAAGAATCTTCTCCAACACCACAGCTCAAAAGCATAAATTCTTCAGCGCTCAGCTTTCTTCACAGTCCAATTCTTGCATCCATACATGACCACTGGAAAAACCATAGCCTTGACTAGACGGACCTTTGTTGGCAAAGTAATCTCTCTGTTCTTCAATATGCTCTCTAAGTTAGTCATAACTTTTCTTCCAAGGAGTAAGCATCTTTTAATTTCATGGCTGCAATCACCATCTGCAGTGATTTTGGAGCCCAGAAAAATAAAGTCAGCCATTGTTTTCAGTGTTTCCCCATCTATTTCCCATGTACTGATGGGCTGTTAGCCTGTCTGAATCTTCCTTCAAAAGAGAAATTATCTTTATTTGTTTTGATAATAAATAAACCAGCTGCTTGCTCTGTTGGGGAACAGTATAACTATCTATCAAGGTTGTTCACTGTGATCACATTTTAGAAATGATCAGTCTGTACAGTTCAGTCACTTAGTCATGTCCAACTCTTTGCAACCCCATGAAATGCAGCATGCCAGCCCTCCCTGTCTATCACCAACTCCTGGATTTACTCAAACTCATGTCTATGGAGTTGGTGATGCCATCCAGCCATCTCATCCTCTGTCATCCCCTTCTCCTCCTGCCCCCAATCCCTCCCAGCATCAGAGTTTTTGCCAAAGAGTCAACTCTTCACATGAGGTGGCCAAAGTATTGGAGTTTCAGCTTCAGCATCAGTACTTCTAGTGAATATCTAGGACTGGTCTCCTTTAGAATAGACTGGTTGGATCTCCTTGTAGTCCAACGGACTCTCGAGAGTCTTCTCCAACACCACAGTTCAAAAGCGTCAAATCTTCAGAGCTCAGCTTTTTTCACAGTCCAACTCTCACATCCATACATGATCACTGGAAAAACCATAGTCTTGACGGACCTTTGTAGGAAATGTAATGTCTCTGCATTCTAACATGTTATCTAGGTTGGTCATAACTTGGCTTCCAAGGAGTAAGCATCTTTTAATTTCATGGCTGCATTCACCATCTGCAGTGATTTTGGAACCCCCCAAAATAAAGTCTGACACTGCTTACACTGTTTCCTCATCTACTTCCCACGAAGTGATGGGACCAGATGTCATGATCTTAGTTTTCTGAATGTTGAGCTTTGAGCCAAACTTTTCACTCTCCTCTTTCACTTTCATCAAGAGGCTTTTTAGTTCCTCTTCACTTTCTGCCATAAGGGTGGTGTCATCTGCATATCTGAGGTTATTAATATTTCTCCTGGCAACCTTGATTCCAGGCTGTGCTTCTTCCAGTCCAGCGTTTCTCATGATGTTCTCTGCATATAAGTTAAATAAGCAGGATGACAATATACAGCCTTGACGTACCCTTTTCCTATTTGGAACCAGTGTGTTGTTCCACGTCCAGTTCTAACCGTTGCTCTTTGACCTGCATATAGGTTTCTCAAGAGGCAGGTCAGGTGATCTGGTATTCCCATCTCTTTCAGAATTTTCCACAGTTTATTGTGATCCACACAGTCAAAGGCTTAGGCATAGTCAATAAATCAGAAATAGATGTTTTTCTGGAACTCTCTTGATTTTTCCATGATGCAACAGATGTTGGAAATTTGATCTATGGTTCCTCTGCCTTTTCTAAAACCAGCTTGAACATCTGGAAGTCACTATTCACATATTTCTGAAGTCTGGCTTATAGAATTTTGAGAATTACTTTACTAGCCTGTAAGATTAGTGCAATTGTGCAGTAGTCTGAGAATTCTTTGGCATTGCCTTTCTTTGGGATTGGAATGAAAACTGACCTTTTCCAGTCCTGTGGCCACTGCTGAGTTTTCCAAATTTGCTGGCATATTGAGTGCAGCACTTTCACAGCATCATCTTTTAGGGTTTGAAATAGCTCAACTGGAACTCCATCACCTCCACTAGCTTTGTTCGTAGTGATACTCCCTAAGGCCCACTTGACTTCACATTCCAGGATGTCTGGTTCTAGGTGAGTGATCACAGCATCATGATTATCTGGGTTATGAAGATCTTTTTTTGCACAGTTCTTCTGTGCATTCTACCCACCTCTTCTTAGTATCTTCTGCTTCTATTAGGTCCATACCATTTCTGTCCTTGATTGAGCCCATCTTTGCAAGAAATTTTCCCTTGGTATCTCTAATTTTCTTGAAGAGATCTCTAGTCTTTCCCATTCTGTTCTTTTCCTCCATTTCTTTGCATTGATTGGTGAGGAAGGCTTTTTTATCTTTCTTTGCTCTTATTTGGAACTTTGCATTCAGATGCTTAAATCTTTCCTTTTCTTCTTTGCTTTTTGCTTCTCTTCTTTTCAGAGCTATTTGTAAGGCCTCCCCAGACAGCCATTTTGCCTTTTTGCATTTCTTTTCAAAGGGGATGGTCTTGAACCGTGTCTCCTGTACAATGTCATGAACCTCCATCCATAGTTCATCAGGCACTCTATCAGATCTTGTCCCTTAAATCTATTTCTCACTTCCACTGTATAATCTTAAGGGATTTGATTTAGGTCACACCTGAATGGTCTAGTGATTTTCCCTACTTTCTTCATTTTAAGTCTGAATTTCACAATAAGGAGTTCATGATCTGAACAACAGTCAGCTCCCTGTCTTGTTTTTGCTGACTGTATAGAGCTTCTCCATCTTTGGCTGCAAAGAATATAATCAGTCTTATTTCAATGTTGACCATCTGGTGATGTCCATGTGTAGAGTATTCTCTTGTGTTGTTGAAAGCGAGTGTTTGCTATGACCAGTGTGTTCTCTTGGCAAAACTCTATTAGCCTTTGCCATGCTTCATTCCGTACTCCAAGGCCAAATTTTCCTGTTACTCCAGGCAAATTTGTTTCTTGACTTCCTACTTTTGCATTCCAGTCTCCTATAATGAAAAGGACATCTTTTTTGGGTGTTAGTTCTAAAAGGTCTTGTAGGTCTTCATAGAATCGTTCAACTTCAGCTTCTTCAGCATTACTGGTTGGGGCATAGGCTTGGATTACTGTGATACTGAATGGTTTGCCTTGGGAATGTACAGAGATCATTCTGTCATTTTTGAGATTGCATCCAAGTACTGCATTTTGGACTCTTTTGTTTACCATGATGGTTACTTCACTTCTTCTAAGGGATTCCTGCCCACAGTAGTAGATATAATGGTCATCTGAGTTAAATTCATCCTTTCCAGTCCATTTTAGTTTGCTGATTCCTAGAATGTCAACGTTCACTCTTGCCATCTCCTGTTTGATCACTTCCAATTTTCCTTGATTCACGGACCTGACATTCCAGGTTCCTATGCAATATTGCTCCTTTACAGCATCAGACCTTGCTTCTATCACCAGTCACATCCACAACTGGGTATTGTTTTTGCTTTGGCTCCATCCCTTCATACTCTCTGGAGTTATTTCTCCACTGATCTCCAGTAGCACATTGGGACCTATCGACCTGGGGAGTTCCTCTTTCAGTATCCTATTATTTTGCCTTTTCATACTGTTCATGGGGTTCTCAAGGCAAGAATGCTGAAGTGGTTTGCCATTCCCTTCTCCAGTGGACCACATTCTTTCAGATCTCTCCACCATGACCCGCCAGTCTTCGGTGGCCCCACATGGTATGGCCTAGTTTCATTGAGTTAGACAAGGCTGTGGTCCGTGTGATCAGATTGACTATCTGTGATTATGGTTTCAGTGTGTCTGCCCTCTGATGTCCTCTTGCAACTGCTACCGTCTTACTTGGGTTTCTCTTACCTTGGACGTGGGGTGTCTCTTCACAACCACTCCAGCAGAGTGCAGCTGCTGCTCCTTACCTTGAACGAGGGGTATCGCCTCATGGCCACCCCTCCTGACCTTGAACATGGAGTAGCTCCTCTCGGCCCTCCTGCGCCTGTGCAGCCGCCACTCCTTTGAAATGATAGTTAATACCAAAACCAAAGCCAGGCACTGACTCTACTCACAAAGACATACAGAAACACAAAAGACCATAGAGGATTGTTTACCAACAAATTTGAGGGCCTTTTGTCTCCATACCTAACTTGGATTATTTGTTTTAAATGTGTTTTCCCATCATCAATGGACCACTTTCAGAGTTTGACCTGATGAGCCTTGAAACAAACTTACAAACTTATATGGCTAGGAAAGATAGTATATGTAAAATAGTATTCAAATTACATGGGCAAGTAATAACGAAAGTTGCAAAAGTTTTAAAACTTACCAGTAATTCTGTCTATAAATGACTACGGTGCCATGGCTATACAGAAGTGATTTGCTAGGTCATTGCAGAATTTAATTTTAGAACCCAATTTTAAGTAAAATTTTTCCATAGTGTACTATAAAAATACTTCATCTTCTTTATTTGTATATGGCTTCAATGGCATATCCATTTAATGTTACATAAATGTTTCATGTTTCACTTGCATCATATAAAAAAGAAATTAGGTTATGAAATTCCATATGGATGAATATGGTTATTTCCCCAAGTTATCTGAAAAATAAAAACAGAATAAAGTGGTATTCCTCCTTCTGATGATGCCCAAATTAAAACTATTGAAGACTGCATCTTTTAAGCAATATAGATTTTGTTACCGTCTCTCAATAATTAGTGGAAGGTCTGATAGCATAGTTTCATCAGAGGAAACTATTTGTTTGGGTTTATTGAACACTTAATTTAGGGGAAACTGAATATCAGTTCTGATTTTCAACTTCATATTAAATTTCATGAAAGTTAGGCGGCTATGTGCAGTCAATAATCAAGTATATATGTGTGTAATATTTTATTGTGGGGATAGATGAGAATAAGTATCACGATGAATAAGCAGCAAGTATAAGGATTAAGAAAATACTGGTGATATTGGTGTGGAAGGTGGTGAGGTTTTGTAATTCTAGCCCTTTAACTAGACTGATCTATTTAATGCTAAAAATTTGACTTACTATTCTCCCAATCCTGAGATCTAGAACATCTGCTAATGGAAATCTTACTAATTGTATATTGCATAACAAATTTAGGGTATAATGAAACCCATCTGGGACTATGGAAATAGCAAGTCATCAGTACTTTTTGAAGGAGATGTGTTTAACTTCTGAAAATGCATAGATACATTTTCACTTTTAGTATAGAAAATTCAGGTATATAGTTTTTGCAGGAGAAGAAACAGAAAATGCACTATGATATTTACACTTGATCATATGTTAGCATAGCTGAAAAACATGTAAATAGAAAGAGTCGACTGCATATATTAGTACTCAGTATCTTCTTATGATTCCACTTTCATTTCCTCATAAAACAGAGGAGCTTTTGAGAATTGAAAGAGCTCAGCTTGCTCTTGGTTACATACTTGCATCATTGATGAGGCATTTAATATTACAAAGCACCTGCATATTTTTGAATGTTTTACTTTACAGTTTGAGATAGACTATAAGAATATGTGCATGTGTTTATGGCCACAGATAACAAGCTGCAATAATGAGAAAAAGAGAAATATGATAAATTATTATTAGTGATCCTTCAGCAGGATTTCATATAGATGATATCATGCAACCTGCCAATTCAGATGAGAGCATCCAGAAATCAGCTATAGAACAATGGTTAACAGTTTATTTAATACTTGAAGTGTTTTCAATAGCACTTTGTGGGGGGTGGGGGTACTGTTGCCAGGGAACAAAAAAGCAGCTATCATCGAGATAACCTTGGAGAAATAATGACTTCCACTGTGTATGTAAATCTCCCTCACATCACTGAGTTTCAACACAGCTGAGATACTGTCACTTTTAAAGAAATGAAGGATTTTCTGTTATCAATTTTGTAAAGGAAATCACTCCCCTGAAATAAATTATAATTTACCTTTAGTGAATGCTAATGAAGGGAAATTTGAGTTTTGTCATCTGTGTCAAAGTCAAATAAAAAAACAAAAAAGCAAAGCCCAGGTATAACAGCAAAGCTAAGAAGTAGACGAAGTATGGCATGTAAGCACTAGATTATTCAGGACATGTCTGTTTACACACCAGCTCCAGCTCATCAATTAGCAGACACTGTCATTGATCATTCTGACTAAAGGAAGTAGGTTAAACTATAGTTGGCCAATCCCCATGGAGAAATTCATAGTAAATGAGGAATGAGGCAAAGCTTGGGTAAAAAACTAGGTCCTTGTGGATCAGCCTCAAAATTCACTTATCTAGCTATATCTTATATAACCATTTTGCACCCCAAGCCCCTGGCATTTACAAATGTTTCTCTGCATTTTAACCTTGACACCATTTTGGATGCTGATATTAATTTTGAATAGCAATGTTTGATAGTAAAGTATGTTTTTGTTTTTTTAAAGGGTTTCCACCTTTCATCTTCTCTGGTTGATTATTCAAAATGATTAGACTCCCAGACTCTGAAAATAGATATACAAGAATCCCTCATCTGTGGGTGGAGTTTGCTTTATGCCACTTTGCTTTTACAAAAGACTTCCATTGATAACTCTTCGTTAACGAGAGAAGTCCAAAGAGGATTTCTTGTTTTTTATGAGAAAAGGCAGAAAGTGAAAATTATATTCACGGTTTGCTTTGCAGAGAGCAGTTAGAGAGCCAGTGCCAACGCTGAGCTGTAAGAGTGGCACCTTCAAGGTACTTCTGGGGAATTGTACTATCTCAGTATCAAGATGTCATAATTTTGAATTGCGTCCATGAGCATCTGTGCTTTATCTCTCTTTCTTTTGTGCATTCATTAGCAAGATGTGTAATTCTTTGCTTTAAGTCATTTCAGCTTTCAAAAGTATCCTAGAAATTTGTTCAATTAACAGGTGAAACCTGTATATACTTTGCTTATATAAAACTCCTTAAGCATGTATATATTTTATTCAATATACTTATATCTTAAACTTCTGTGAATTAGTTGCTTCTCCTTTTTCTGTCTCAGTGCTAGCTTTTGAAGGAACCGGTTCCATATATGAAGTATGACTAACCTGAGAACACCAAGCAATGAGAAGCCCAGAGTCCAAGAGGGGTCATGGAATACCAGACACCATGTGGATAAGAGGGGAGTCTGGGGACACCAAGCTTCCAGCAGGTGAGTGAAGAAGCTACTATGGACATGGAAACGCCGGTCCCAACAACCTTAGAAGATCAATCAGAAATGAAAGGCCGCATATCCCTTCCTAAGTTACTGATATATTTTGAAGAAAGTTGCATTTTTTTTTAATTTTATTTTTAAAACATATTTATTTGGCTATTCTCGGTCTTAGTCCTGGCATGTGAACTCTCAGTTACAGCAAGTGGGATCTAGATCCCTGAGCAGGGATGGAACCTGGACCCCCTGCATTGGGACCTCGGAGTCATACACACTGGACCACCAGGAAAGTCCCTCCATGGTTGTTTAATTTACTGTTTCTGCAAGGTTTACTCTTCAGCAAAAGATAAAGAAAACATTTTTCATCTGATATAATGATCACATACCTGAATGGTCTAGCGGTTTTCCCTACTTTCTTCAATTTAAGTCTGAATTGGTAATAAGGAGTTCATGATCTGAGCCACAGTCAGCTCCTGGTCTTATTTTTGTTGACTGTATAGAGCTTCTCCATCTTTGGCTTCAGAGAATATAATCAATCTGATTTTGGTGTTGACCATCTGATGATGTCCATGTGTAGAGTCTTCTCTTGTGTTGTTGGAAGAGGGTGTCTGCTATGACCAGTGCATTTTCTTGGCAAAACTCTATTAGTCTTTGCCCTGGTTCATTCCACATTCCAAGGCTAAATTTGCCTGTTACTCCAGGTGTTTCTTGACTTCCTACTTTTGCATTCCAGTCCCCTATAATGAAAGGGATATCTTTTTTGAGTGTTAGTTCTAAAAGGTTTTGATGTCTTCATAAAACCGTTCAACTTCAGCTTCTTCAGCATTACTGGTTGGGGCATAGACTTGGATAACTGTGGTATTGAATGGGTTGCCTTGGAGATGAACAGAGATCATTCTGTCGTTTTTGAGATTGCATCCAAGTCCTGCATTTCGGACTCTTTTGTTGACCATGATGGCTACTCAATTTCTTCTGAGGGAAAACTGCTAGACTATTCAGGTATGACTGAAATCAAATCCCTTATGATTATACAGTGGAAGTGAGAAATAGATTTAAGGGCCTAGATCTGATAGATAGAGTGCCTGATGAACTATGGAATGAGGTTTGTGACATTATACAGGAGACAGGGATCAAGACCATCCCCATGGAAAAGAAGTGCAAAAAAGCAAAATGGCTGTCTGGGGAGGCCTTACAAATAGCTGTGAAAAGAAGAGAGGTGAAAAGCAAAGGAGAAAAGGAAAGATATAAGCATCTGAATGCAGAGTTCCAAAGAATAGCAAGAAGAGATAAGAAAGCCTTCTTCAGCGATCAATGCAAAGAAATAGAGGAAAACAACAGAATGGGAAAGACTAGAGACCTCTTCAAGAAAATTAGAGATACCAAGGGAACATTTCATGCAAAGATGGGCTCGATAGAGGACAGAAATGGTCTGGACCTAACAGAAGCAGAAGACATTAAGAAGAGGTGAAGAATACACAGAACTGTACAAAAAAGATCTTCACGACCCAGATAATCATGATGATGTGATCACTAATCTAGAGCCAGACATCTTGGAAAGTGAAGTCAAGTCGGCCTTAGAAAGCATCACTATGAACAAAGCTAGTGGAGGTGATGGAATTCCAGTTGAGCTGTTTCAAATCCTGAAAGATGATGCTGTGAAAGTGCTGCACTCAATATGCCAGCAAATTTGGAAATCTCAGCTGTGGCCACAGGACTGGAAAAGGTCAGTTTTCATTCCAATCCCAAAGAAAGGCAATGTGAAACAATGCTCAAACTACCACACAATTGCACTCATCTCACATGCTAGTCAAGTAGTGCTCAAAATTCTCCAAGCCAGGCTTCAGCAATACGTGAACCGTGAACTCCCTGATGTTCAAGCTGGTTTTAGAAAAGGCAGAGGAACCAGAGATCAGATTGCCAACATCTGCTGCATCATGGAAAAAGCAAGAGAGTTCCAGAAAAATATCTATTTCTGCTTTATTGACTATTTCGAAGCCTTTGACTGTGTGGATCTCAACAAACTGGAAAATTCTGAAAGAGATGGGAACACCAGACCACCTGACCTGCCTCTTGAGAAATCTGTATGCAGGCCAGGAAGCAACAGTTAGAACTGGACATGGAACAGCAGACTGGTTCCAAATAGGAAAAGGAGTACGTCAAGGCTGTATATTGTCACCTTGCTTGTTTAGCTTATATGCAGAGTACATCATGAGAAACGCTGGACTGGAAGAAACTCAAGCTGGAATCAAGATTGCCGGGAGAAATATCAATAACCTCAGATATGCAGATGACACCACCCTTATGGCAGAAAGTGAAGCCTCTTGATGAAAGTGAAGGAGGAGAGTGAAAAAGTTGGCTTAAAGCTCAACATTCAGAAAATGAAGATCATGGCATTTGGTCCTATCACTTCATGGGAAATCGATGAGGAAACAATAAAAACAGTGTCAGACTTTATTTTGGGGGGCTCCAAAATCACTGCAGACAGTGATTGCAGCCATGAAATTAAAAGTTGCTTACTCCTTGGAAGAAAAGTTATGACCAACCTAGATAGTATATTCAAAAGCAGAGACATTACTTTGCCGACTAAGATCCGCCTAGTCAAGGCTATGGTTTCTCCTGTGGTCATGTATGGAAGTGACAGTTGGACTGTGAAGAAAGCTGAGCGCTGAAGAATTGATGCTTTTGAACTGTGGTGTTGGAGAAGACTCTTGAGAGTCCGTTGGACTGCAAAGAAATCCAACCAGTCCATTCTGAAGGAGATCAACCCTGGGATTTCTTTGGAAGGAATGATGCTAAAGCTGAAGCTCCATTACTCTGGCCACCTCATGAGGAGAGTTGACTCATTGGAAAAGACTCTGATGCTGGGAGGGATTGGGGGCAGGATGAGATGGCTGGATGGCATCACGGACTGGATGGATGTGAGTCTGAGTGAACTCTGGGAGATGGTGATGAACAGGGAGGCCTGGCGTTCTGTGATTCATGGGGTCGCAAGGAGTCGGACATGACTGAGCGACTGAACGGAACTAATGATCACATACTTAAATCTGTCAAGCGTTTCCCATGTTTTCACTTTCTGTTTTACTCTAGAGGTCAAATTCTTTCCCAGTGTTTCACCAAAACTTAAATCTTAGGTCTGTGCAAAACTGCTGACAAGTCTTGTGCCTATAATAAAAATTTTAAAAATAAATAACATATTTTAATCCCACTTAATGAACTCTTAGTAAAGCCTGAATTAAATGTTGTAACCTCCAGGCATTTAAATGAGAAGCCAGTGTAAGGGTTCAGTGGCCATTTGTTTTTGTTGTTCAGTTGCTAAGTCGTGTCCAACTCTTTGTGACCCCGTGGATTGTAGCACACCAGGATCCCATGTCCTTCACTATCTCCCAGAGTTTGCTCAGATTCATGTCCATTAAATTAGTGATGCCATCCAAACATCTCATCCTCTGCTGCCCGCTTGTCCACCTGCCCTCAATCTTTCCCAGCATCAGGGTCTTTTTTAATGAGTTGGCTTTTCACATCAGTTGGCCAGAGTATTGGAGCTTCAGCTTCAGTATCAGTCTTTCCAGTGAACATTCAGTGTTGATATCCTTTAGGACTGGCAGTGGCCATAAATGTACACAATCTTCCCTTACCCTCCTGCTCATCTTCACTCAAGCCATTAAGTCCCAACTTTGGGTGCGCTGGAGACCCTAGCATTGTTAGAAGCCTTAAATCATTCAATCTTATATCCTTTCCTGGGGAAATACTAAGTAAATTACTGACAGACTGTGTATCCTATGTAAAAGTTTTGAAAAGCTCTGATTTTAAATGTTCCCAAGGCACCTCTTATTCAGCATGTTCTAATCAGTGGAAACAATCTTTTTGTTCTAAAGCTGCTTATCCTTTTCTAATTTTTGACATATCAGTAAGTTTAAGTAAGCTAGGAATTACTCCATTCTCTCCTGTTGTCTTGATTATTCTGTAACTATCACTTTTGTCATCAATTCTTGTCTATTTTTCTCCTGATTATTCTCTTAATTCATGTTTTCTTCCCCTTTCCCACTGACTTCCCCCTTCTCACTGACTTCATTCTAGGACACATCTCTTTATATATAGATTATTAGATTCATATCTATTTTTCAACATCTTTGTATTATTGCCTATTTATTTGAAGCCATATTAATAGAACACCTTATTATCTTGTATTAATATAGAAGTTTAAAATCCACTAATATTTCTCCCTAACATAGAGAGTTTAGACTTCACTAAAGAAAATAAAATGTGCTGAATAACACATAAAATATTGCTATTGTTTATGGTAACACCTACATTCCTTTAAATAATGGAATGGCCTCCTCTAATATTGTCCTTTTTTTTTTTTCTTTTTTACACTGTGTCTCATATAAGCACTCTTCCATTTGAGCTGTTTGCTCAAGTCAAATGGAATAGTAATTTCTTACTCTTACCAAATCCATTCACAATGTTAGACCTTTGCATATAGCCTTCTCTTGGCCTGAAGAACCCCTCATTCTCTCCAAGGCCAGTTTTGATTTTGTAAGATATCTTCAGTCAGTCTCAGTTTAGCTCTCCTTTTATCAGGAAAATCTTTCGAGTCTCTGTATGTTTGGCATTCATACAATGTATTCTCCATGCTAAGTAATCACAATAAAAATAGAGTGACTGCTTATTTTTAACTGTATCTATGCCATCACTGCAGATAGTGTGTTCAGCCATGAAATTAAAAGACACTTACTCCTTGGAAGGAAAGCTATGATCAACCTAGACAGCATATTCAAAAGCAGAGACATTACTTTGCCACAAAGTTAATGTTAATTAATATGTTAATTAATTAATCTACTAATTGATACTTGGAAAGTGCCTGCCTTCCTTAAACATGGCAAAATACTTCTCTTTTTTTGGTGTTGTTGGTAACTCTTAAGAGTACAGGATAAATCTTTAAAATTTAAGGGATTTGGATACTTTTATTATAAAAACACTCCTTTAGGGCTGGAAAAATTAAATCACTTGCCTAAGGCCACATAACCAGTTAAAAGCAAACTGTTATCACATGCCAGAGAGATTTCTCCACTAAGTAACATTGGTATTTCTGCTTATAAATAATGTATTACTTTTGTCTAGCTGCATAACACATTACTGCAAACTTAGTATCTTAAAGCAATATATACTTATTAGTTTATAATTTCTGAGATCCTATGCTCAAGACCTCATAAGTCTGTATTCCAGATGACAGCTGTGCTTCAGTGTTATCTTAGGTTTGAGATCCTCTTTCATGCTCACATGGTTGGCAGAATTCAGTACCTTGCAGGAGCTGTGGAACTCCTGGTGACTAGCCTTCAAGGACAGTGGGAGATCATCTTTGTATCGTCCAGTCCCTCCCTTTTAATGGGCTCAACCGATTAGGTCATGGTTACTGTGGCTGATCCCTGGAGGAGGAAATGGCAACCCAGTCCAGTGTCATTGCCAGGAAAATTCCATGGACAGAGGAGCCTGGTGGGGTGCAGTCGATCCATAGGGTTGGAAAGAGTCAGACATGAATGAGAGACTAACTAAGTAAAGCTGATCCCCTTCTTGATTAACTTATACTTAACTGATTAACAACCTTAATTTTATCTTCAGAATTCCTTTGTCATACAACATAATCATGGAAGTGGTTTCCCATCATGTTCTCAAAGTCTGTCTACCCTCAGAGAGAGAGGACTATTCTAGAGCAAGGATCCTTGGGGTCATTTTACAATCTTGCCTATCTTGAAGATATAGTTTCCATATATGCGGAAATTAGAAAATGATACAGACGAACCTATTTGCAGGGCAGGAATAGAGACATAGACAGAGAGAGCAGACGTGGACATGGCAGGGTGGGGAGGGCAGTAGGGTGAATTTGGAGATTGGGATCGATATATATATACACCACCATATGTAAAATAGATAGTGGGAACATGCTATAAAGCCCAGGAAGCTCAGCTGGATGCTCTGTGATGACCTAGAGGAGTGGGAGGGAGGTACAAGAGGGAGGGGATATATGTATATATACAGCTAATTCACTTCATTGTACAGCAGAGATTAAAACAGCATTGTAAGAAAAGCATACCTCAAATTAAAAAAAGGGGATGGAATATGCTTTCCTTTTGCATATGTTTTTAGAAATTATCAATTTTATTTTAATGAAAAAAGTAAAATCTTGGTGATAAAATTGACTTGTGAATTACCTATTCCCAGTGGCGGTTCCCTCCTCTTATAACTGAGACAACCACTATCATAAATTTATATGTAAGTTTACTTATGAAAAAATAAAAAGGGATTTCCTGAGTGGTGCTAGTGGTAAAGAACCCAGCTGTCAGTGCAGGAGATGTAAGAGATGCTGGTTCAATCCTTGGGTCAGAGATGATTCCCTGGAGAAGGGCATGGGAACTCACTCCAGTATTCTTGCATGGAGAATCCCATGGACAGGGTAGCCTGATGGACTACAGTTCATAGTGTCGCAACGAGTTGGACACGACTGAAGCGACTTAGCAAAAAAAGTATAAAAATATTATAATTTACTCTGTTGCTTTTCAAATAGAAATTTAGGAAATATTTTAGAGCAACCCTTGTTTAATCTTAAGTTTAGAAATTATATATGAATGCTATCTCAATTTCATTATTTGCTATATGAAAAATTTTCATATTATTAGTTATTTTTAACTGCTTAATTTCTAATATCTGAGGAAAATAATAAAATTTATCTGGCATAACTGAAAATTTGTATCTCCATGATATTTTACTGAATTTTTCTTTTTTGATGTTGAGACTTTGGCATCTGATATGAGGTGTACATATATTCATGATTTTTACATTGCCAAAAATATTTCTTTCACAAATTATAAAATATGTATTTTATAAATAATACAGTTGATCCTGATTATTCATGGCTTCTATAATTATGAGTTTTTCTACTAGTGAAAATTTATTTGTAAACTCAAAGTCAATACTCATGGCACTTTTGTGATTATTCACAAGCACACATAATAATGAAAATTTGTGTTACCTGACATCCACATTCCCAAATGAGGCTGAATAAGAGTATGCTCTGCTCTCCTGTTTCAGCCTCATGTAGAGACAACCAGGGGATAGTGTGGGAGACGGGTCATGGAGTGCAAGAAGCTAGGTTTCTGGGGCCATTTGGACTAGGCTTAAATCTTAAGTCTGGGACCTGAGTGAGAGGGCCTGAGAAAACTGATTCAATGGATATGAACTTGGGCAAACTTCAGGAGATGGTGAGGGACAGGGAGGCCTGGTGGGCTGTAGTCCATGGGGTCACAAAGAGCCTGAAAAGACCTGGTGACTGAACAACAACAGGTGAGTGACTTAAAAATTGTGAACCTCATTTTCTCTTTTGTAAAGTAAAGAAATTAGCGTTTACAAAGGTGAACTATTTTTAATTTGTAAGATTACAGCCTATATGAGATTTTTGCATATGTATATATAAATGCAAGCACACACACAATATTTACCTGCCTTAGGACAAATGACACAATGTAACTTAATTCACTGTTTTTAATTGGCAAATTTATATAGCTACTGAGAATAAAGATCAATTGTATAGTCTTATCCATCATTTTAATACTTATATTTTTCTGTGATATTCATTTTACTTCAGTGATCTTTTTTGGCTTAATGCTTTCTTCAGTCCAGTTCAGTTCAGTTGCCCAGTCCTGTCCGACTCTTTTGACCCCAGGGACTGCAGCATGCCAGGCCATCACCAACTCTGGGAGCATACTCAAACTCAGGTCCATTGAGTCAGTGATGCTATCCAACCATCTCATCCTCTGTCATCCCCTGTTCCTCCTGCCCTCAATCTTTCCCAGCTTCAGGGTTTTTTCCAATGAGTCAGTTCTTTGCATCAGGTGGCCAAAGTATTGGAGTTTCAGCTTCAGCATCAGTCCTTCCAATGAATATTCATGACTGATTTCCCTTATGATTGACTGGGTGGATCTCCATGCAGTCCAAGGGACTGTCAAGAGTCTTCTCCAGCACCACAATTCTAAAGCATTAATTCTTTGGTGCTCAGCTTTCTTTATAGTCCAACTCTCACACCCATACATGACTACTGGAAAAATCATAGCTTTGACTAGACAGACTTTTGTGGCAAAGTAATGTCTCTGCTTTTTAATATGCTGTCTTGGTTGGTCATAGTTTTCCTTCCAAGCAGCAAACATCTTTTAATTTCAAGGCTGCAGTCACTAGCTTCAGTGATTTGGAGCATAAGAAAATAAAGTCTCTCACTAATTCCAATATTTCCCCATATATTTGCCATGAAGTGATGAGACTGGATAACACGATCTTAGCTTTCTGAATGTTGAGTTTTAAGCCAACTTTTTTACTCTCCTTTTTCACTTCATCAATAGGTTCTTCACTTTCTGCCATAAGGGTGGTGTTTTCTGCATATCTGCGGTTATTGATATTTCTCCTGGCAATCTTGATTCCAGCCTATGCTTCATCCAGTCCAGCATTTCGCATGATGTGCCCTGCATATAAGTTAAATAAGCAGGGTGACAATATACAGCCTTGACATACTCCTTTCCCGATTTGGAACCAGTCTGTTGCTCCATGTCTAGTTCTAGCTGTTGCTTCTTGTTGTGCATACTGATTTCTCAGGATGTAGGTAAGGTGGTCTGGTATTCCTATCTCTTCAAGAATTTTCCACATTTTGCTGTGATCCACACAGAGGCTTTGGGGTAGCCAATAAACAGAAGTAGATGTTTCTCTGGAACTCTCTTGCATTTTTGATGATCCAGCAGATGTTGACAATTTGGTCTCTTGTTCCTCTCCCTTTTCTAGATCCAGCTTGAACATCTGGAAGTTAATGGTTCAGGTACTGTTGAAACCCGTTTTGGAGAATTTTGAGCATTATTTGCTAGTGTGGAAGATGAGTGTAATTGTGTGGTGGTTTATACATTCTTTGGCATTGCTTCTCTTCGGGATTGGAATGAAAACTGACCTTTTCCAGTCCTCAGGCCACTGCTGAGTTTTCCAAGTTTGCTGGCATATTGAGGGCAGCAATTTCACAGCGTCATCTTTTAAGATCTGAAATAGCTCAACTTGAATTCCATCACCTTCACTGCTGCTGCTGTTGCTGCTAAGTCGCTTCAGTTGTGTCTGACTCTGTGCGACCCCATAGATGGCAGCCCACCAGGCTCTGCCATCCCTGGGATTCTCCAGGCAAGAACACTGGAGTGGGTTGCCATTTCCTTCTCCAATGCATGAAAGTCAACAGTGAAAGTGAAGTCGCTCAGTCGTGTCTGACTCTTTGCGACTCCATGGACTGCAGCCTACCAGGCTCCTCCGTCCATGGGATTTTCCAAGCAAGAGTACTGGAGTGGGGTGCCATTGCCTTCTCCGAGCTATGTTCATATTGATGCTTCACAAGGGCCCACTTGACTTCGCATTCCAGGATGGCTGGCTCTAGGTGAGTGATCACACCATCGTGGTTATCTGGGTCATGAAGATATTTTTGTAAAGTTCTTCTGTGTATTCTGCCACCTCTTAATATCTTCTGCTTCTGTTAGCCCATACCTTTTCTGTCCTTTATTGTGCCCATCTTTGCATGAAATTTTCCCTTGGAATCTCTAATTTTCTTGAAAAGATCTCTAGCCTTTTCCATTCTAGTGTTTTTCTCTATTTCTTTGAATTGATAATTGAGGAAGGCTTTCTTATCTCTCCGTGCTATTCTTTGGATTTCTGCATTCAAATGGGAATATCTTTCCTTTCCTCCTTTTTCTTTAGCTTCTCTTCTTTTCTCAACTATTTGAAAGGCCTCCTCAGACAATCATTTTGCCTTTTTGCATTTCTTTGTCTTGGGGATGGTCTCGATCATTGTCTCCTGTACAATGTCAAAAACCTTTGTCCATAGTTCTTCAGGCATTCTTTCTATCAGATCTAATCCCTTGAGTCTGTCACTTCCACTGTATAGTCGTAAGGGATTTGATTTAGGTCATACCTGAACGGTCTAGTGGTTTTCCATGCTTTCTTCAGTTTAAGTCTGAATTTGGCAATAAGAAGTTCATGATCTGAGCCAGTATATGGTGGAGGTAATGAAGATAATGACTTCTTTCCAAAGGTCCCATGCAGGCACTGCCTCACTCAGTGCCTCTGACCTGAAGCAGGCCACTGCCAACACACACTTCCTCCTCAGTTGTGTCCTACTCTTTGCAACCCCATGGGCTGCCATACAGCAGGCTTGCCTGTCTAACACCAATGCCCAGAGCTTGTTCAAACTCATGTTCATCAAAGCAATGGTGATGCCATCAAAGCATCTCATTCTCTATCTCCCCTTCTGCTCCTGCCCTCAATCTTTCCCAGTTTCAGGGTCTTTTCCAATGAGTCAGTTCTTTGCATCAGGTGGCCAAAGTATTGGAGTTTCAGCTTCAGCATCAATCCTTCCAATGAATATTCAGGACTGATTTCCTTTAGGATTGATTAGTTGGATCTCCTTGCAGTCCAAGGGACTCTCAAGAGTCTTCTCCAAAACCACAGTTCAAAAGTATCAATTCTTTGGCACTCCACTTTCATTATAGTCCATCTCTCCCATCCAGACATGACTAATGGAAAAACCATGTAAGGTCTCTGCTTTTTAATATGCTGTCTAGTTTGATCATAGCTTTTGTTCCAAGGAGCAAAAGGCTTTTAATTTCATGGCTGCGGTCACCATTATTTTGTTTTAATTTTTGTATTTTTTCCTATCTAGATGAAAGTGGTTGTTTTCTCTTTCTAACAAGTACAAAATTTTATTACACTTTAAAAAATACTACTACATATTTTAATGCTTATTAATTTAATAATTTAGCTTGCATTTTCTCCCACTGGGAGTGGGGATAGAAGGATGCAAGATGAATTTAAAGATATCTTCTGTATTCTTCCACAAACAATTTAATAATGTTTTTACTTCAGGAAAAATATTAAACACATAAAATATGAAAGCTTGTAATGACATTGACACCAAGAAAATGAATAGAAAGACTAGATTTACCTTTCCTGAATGACATATTATAAATTGAAGCAGCTCTAAATTTTACAGATGACAGAGATCAAGAGTATGATCTAGTTTCTTATCACTTCAATGCCTTTAATGATAGTCTGCAAGTATTGATGCCTTTCCAATGAGTTTTACAGATGTTAACAATTACTTTTAGAGTTAGAAAGGAATTGGAACTTAGCATGTGTTCTTTTTTCTTCTTATAGTGAAGAAAAAAGAACTTATTTTCAGTTTTAGTAGGTTATGCAGTTATTTGTGTCAACTCTAACAGTTTTTTTCTGACATTGATGGCAACAGAAATATGTTTACCTCTCTCCAATAAATCACTAAAGTTACTGAATCTTAGATTTTGTGGAATGATTCACAGGAAAGTGACACAATGTAGAAATTTCATTATTTATTTTATTAACTAATTGTAAATGTATTTCAGTAGGTGCTCAGTTGTGTCTGACTCTTTGCAATGCTGTGGACTGTAGTCTGCCAGACTTTTCTGTCTCTAGGATTTCTCAGGCAATAATACTGGAGTACTGGTATTACTGGCAATAGTATGTTGCCATTTTCTTCTCCAATGGATTTATCTGACCTAGGGTTTGAAATCACATCTCCTGCTTGGCAGATTCTTTAACATTGAGCTGGAAGCCCCATAGTTCAATACAATTCTTATAAAAAGAGAAAAGCCAATTATTTTGGAAAAATAGATTATTAGTAGTACAAGATCAGAAAATAAGAAAAATATTTTTAAATTTCTACAGTTGTTCTAAGACCTGTTCTCTGAGTAAGTCTCCAGTAACTTCTACTTTGGTATTTCATTGGGTGAAACTATTGAAAATCAAATGCTCTACAATTATCCATATGAAAAATTTCATTATAGGTATGAAAATTCTGTAATATAAAGTTTGGAAGGTAATTTTAATATTTTCTAAATTTAGAATTCTATGTTTCACTCTTCTTGACTTATTTCTGTACAAAAACTTAGTAGTCTCCCATTGTTTTCCATTAATTATTTGAATGTGAACTCACGTTCACATTTTTCATTGGTTACTACAGTGTCATAATTTAAATAATTTGTTGTTGCAGAAAACTTCAACAGCTATAGTAGGAATTACTTATTTTCTTGCCTCTTGACAATTTTAATTTGCATAGTATTCCATATAGTAGTGAAAGTGCAACACGCAGTGACTACTCCTGACTGATCGTTTTAGTGAAATGCTGAACTTTTGTCTTTAATATTTTTGTCCTAATAAAATATTCTCTGTGTCTCCATAAGATAAATTGATGAAAAATGTCATTATGCAATATGTCTTCGTTATCCAGAAGCACTGCTTTTTACTTCTTCCATCTCCTGCTATCAGGAATAAAATGATTTCAGACAAGTCATGTCACTTGCCAATCTTCAATGAAAATACTTATATTTCATAAAAGTTCCTTTTAATTAAGATACGTTTTACACTTTGGGCAGAGTTCAGATTTAATGTTAATTTGTGATGTATCAAAAATATTTGAGAATACATGATTGCCATGCCACTTTTGGCAAAGTTTTTACTAAGTGCCTGATTTTGTGCTGTGCTTTATCCCAATGCTTAATATGAAGAATATTAAGTAACAATGATATTTCTGTAACTTATTATATTACTCTGTTTTCCCATTCTTTTTCCCAGTATGCACATGCAGTTTCTTATGTGGTTATTTCTACAACTGAATAAGTAGCAAATGTACTTTATAGTGTTTGAGGAAGATAGTAGACCTTGCCATTATCATTTGAAATTAATTTCGTTAAAAGACAATTAGTGTTGAGCTGCAAAGAGCAAGAGCTTTTTTTTTTTTTTTTTAGAGCAAGAGCTTTATTTGGGGTCTTAGAAATCACGATTAGGGAAACCCAGATTCCAATAAAACTGAAAGAGTGTTCACGTAAGCAAATGGGTCAGGAGCTTATAAAGGCAAAAGATGGGTTTGTTAAAGTTTTCTTGCAAGAATTATGATTGACTCTGATGCAAAAAAAGAAGTATTTGTCCTTGAGGGAGATACTGTCATGAGTTACTTAGAGTAGGGTCTGATAAGTATCCTGAGTTTCTAGAATATTGAGTTCTAGAACATTCTGGATGCCTATTTTAAGACAATAAGTGATCAAATGTTCAGATTCCATCCAACTGAGGTGTGTATGAGTCCCAGGTCCTCAGTGGTCTCCTGGTTCCATTTTGGAGAGTGCTCTTAACAACACCAACTCCATTTTTACTCTTCCAGTTTAACAACTGTGAACACAGCAAAACATTATAAACTGTTCTAACATGGTTAACTTGATAAATTAGGATGTTTTAGAAGAGTTTCTTCAAAATATATACTATCAAAAACTCGAAACCAGTGAGACCACTGTTATTCCAAATAGTGTTTCAAAGTGGTAAGGGATTTAATTTAAATTATTAAAATAAAGTATTTTTAATATAAGGTATATGCTGTCTTGTGATTCCTTTTTGTTTTGTTTATATTTCTCTCAGCTCAGTGTGTCTCCAACTAAGTGAATAGTTATTGCAAATGCACAATACAGTGATTACATTTACATGAAGATGATGATATATTTCTCCAAAGATGAAGGGAAATTAGAGCCTCTCACTTAAAACAGGAAATATTGACCCAAACTTCACAATATTACTTGAGTCTCTCCTTTTACATTACTTCACAGTCATGATGTTCTTCAATTCAACACAATTGGAGAAGAGATCAGTGTGCTTGAAATTAGATTGTCACAGGTTGTATAATTAATCTTAATTTCAGCTATACTTAAAATCATATTTTGATTTTTAAAATTTCTATAGGAGACATTCTAACTTTTAAAAGTTTATAATAAAAACATAACATATAATGTTATAACATATCATAAAATAAAAACATAATAAAAAGTCAAAGATGAGATTTACCATCTTGCACATTTAAGTGTATGTTTACTAATCTTTACAATATTTACATCATTATGCAACAAAAGTCTAGAACTTCTTCAGCTTGTAAAGCCAAAATTGTATGCCTATTGAAAAACAATTCCTCTTCTCCCTGCTCCAGCCCATGGGAACCACAATTCTACTTTTTATTTGTATAGGTTTGATTACTTTAGATATATTACAACATTATGCACAGTATTCAGGAACTGGAAGCAACCCAAATGTTCACAGAAGATGTATGGTTTAGGAGAGGAAGGAATTTTTCTTTACCCTTCTAGATTCTTCTGACTGGACTACAAATTAAGTTGACATGAGATAGGAAAACAGGAGAAAATCAAACCAAATTTTAATAAGATGTATACATGGGAGAGACACAGGAAAACTTGAATAATTCAGCAATATGGCTGAAGCCGTCACTAAACACCATCTTCAGCTAAAGACAAAAGAAAATGTTGGGAGTAATGATTTGGAACTTACTAATAGAGGAAAACAACAGAATGGGAAAGACTAGAGATCTCTTCAAGAAAATTAGAGATACCAAGGGAACATTTCATGGAAATATGGACTCGATAAAGGACAGAAATGGTATGGACCTAAGAGAAGCAGAAGATATTAAGAAGAGGTGAAAAAATACACTGAAGAACTATACAAAAAAAGATCATCATGAACAAGATAATCATGATGGTGTGATCACTCATCTAGAGCCAGACATCCTGGAATGTGAAGTCAAGTAGGCCTTAGAAAGCATTACTATGAACAAAGCTAGTGGAGGTGATGGAATTCCAGTTGAGCTATTTCAATTCTGAAAGATGATACTGTGAAAGTGCTACACTCAATATGCCAGTAAGTATGCAAAACTCAGCAGTGGCCACAGGACTGGAAAAGGTCACTTTTCATTCCAATCCCAAAGAAAGACAATGCCAAAGAATGCTCAAACTACTGCACAATTGCACTCATCTCACACACTAGTAAAGTAATGCTCAAAATTCTCTAAGCTAAGCTTCAGTAATATATGAACCATGAACTTCCAGATGTTCAAGCTGGATTTAGTAAAGGCAGAGGAACCAGAGATCAAATTTCCAAGATGCACTGGATCATGGATAAAACAAAAGAGTTCCAGAAAAAACATCTACTTCTGCTTTATTGACTATGCCAAAGCCTTCGACTGTGTGGATCACAATAAACTGTGGAAAATTCTGAAGATGGGAATACCAGACTGGCTGGCCTGCCTTTTGAGAAACCTCAAGGTCAGGAAGCAACAGTTAGAACTGGACATGGAACAACAGACTGGTTCCAAATAGGAAAAGGAGTACGTTAAGGCTGTATATTGTCACCCTGCTTATTTAACTTATATGTAAAGTACATCATGAGAAACACTGGGCTGGAAGAAGCACAAGATGGAATCAAGATTGCCGGGAGAAATAACAATAACCTCAGATATGTAGATGACACCACCCTTATGGCAAAAAGTGAAGAGGAACTAAAAAGCCTCTTGATGAAAGTGAAAGAGGAGAGTGAAAAAGTTGGCTTAAAGCTCAACATTCAGAAAACTAAGATCATTACATCTGGTCCCATCACTTCATGGGAAATAGATGGGGAAACAGTGGAAACAGTGTCAGACTTTTTTGGGGGGAGGCGGGGGGCTCCAAAATCACTGCAGATGGCGATTGCAGCCATGAAATTAAAAGATGCTTACTCCTTGAAAGGAATGTTATGACCAACCTAGACAGCATATTCAAAAGCAGAGACATTACTTTTCCAACAAAGGTTCGTCTAGTCAGTTCAGTTCAGTTCAGTTTATTTCAGTCGCTCAGTCGTGTCCGACTCCAGTAAATGCTGGAAAGGGTAAGGGAAAAAGGAAACCCTCTTGCACTGTTGGTGGGAATGTAAATTGATACAGCCACTATAAAGTACGGTATGGAGATTCCTTAAAAACTAGGACTAAAACTACCATAGACCCAACAATCCCACATCTGGGCATATGCCCTAAGAAAACTGTAACTGAAAAAGACACCTGTACCCCAGTGTTCATTGCAGCACTCTTTACAATAGCTAGGACATGGAAGCAACCTAGATATCCATCAACAGATGAATGGACAAAGAAGCTATGATACATATATACAATAGAATATTAGTCATAAGAAAGAACACATTTGAGTTAGTTCTAATGAGGTAAATGAACCTAGAGCCTATTATATAGAGTGAAGTAAGTCAGAAAGAGAAAAACAAATATCATATATTAACATTATATATACGGAATCTAGAAAGATTCCTATTTTCAGGGAAGCAATGGAGACACAGACAGTGAACAGACCTGTGGACACAGTAGGGGGAAGGCGAGGGAGGGACGAATTGAGAGACATATATATTTCGATATGTAAATAGATAGCCACTGGGAATTTGCTATGATGTATAATGCCGGGAGCTCAAACCCAGTGCTCTATGACAACCTAGAGGGGTGGGATGGAGTGGAAGATGTGAGGAAGGTTCAAGAAGGCGGGGGGGGGGGGGGGGGGCACATAAGTATAGCTGTGGCTGGTTCAAGTTGACATACGGCAGAAACCAACACAATATTGTAACACAATTATTCTCCAATTGAAAATAAATTTTAAAAAGAGGAAAAATGAAAACAATCAAATGCTTGGTAAACATATTTTTGCTGGACTTTGCATAGAGAATGGGACACAGGAATTTTTACAGACTTTTCCAGGTTCCTTTCTATCTATCATACCTAGTTCATACTATACTATATCTATGGTGACAGCTCCATTCCTGTAAAAGGGCCTTTATCTAAATTCTTTCAGACAGTTAGGGGAAAAGTGAAAAGTTCTTCCTGAGGTCTTTTAGATCTTAACTGTTTTCAGCTCTGCATACGAAAGAGACACATTTTGGGGTGACAAATATTGCTCCCTTACAATGGCAAAATAAACATGGCCTATACACACAAGGAAATATGATTTTGCTTTAAACAAACAAGGATATTCTGTCACATATTTGTAGTGTAAGCCCTGATAATTGGTTTTTCTTCTTTGTATGCAAGTTCCTGACTTTAGCTTAGATTGCTGATCTATCCATTTCCAAGACGGCTATCTGTATAAACACCTTACCAGACACAGGACTGGAAGATGATTCAGGCCACACTCCCCTCCCTTCCCTCTCTCCCCACCCGCTCACCCCAGCTTGGAAGTTCCACCATTACAAGATATTTGAAAGATTTAGATTACTAACAGTTTGGCTACTTTTTCTTTTCTTTTTTCTTTTCTTTCTGTGCTTTGATTCCCACTCCTAGGTTTTAAATTCACCAATACAGAGTGAACCCATGGAAACTTAAGCCTTCACCCTTCACCCCCATATGAACAGATTTCCAGCCTTGCATACTCCCTCTTGCTCTGTGGCCCCAGGCATGCTGTGTAACCTCCAGGAACTGTGAGTAATAAACCTTTTTATTTTTTCAGTTTTCTTGCTGAGGGTGTCTTGCAATCATATAAGAACCACAAAGGCTGATCCAGCAGCAAACGTTGGTCCTTGAGGACATTATGCTAAGTGAAAAAGCAAGTCACAAAAAGACAAATACTCTATGAGTCCACTTATGTGAAACACTAAATTTTAATTATTTTCTTACTTTCTAAGTTTGTCAGTAAACTACGAACTTTAAGAGCACTTTAGATATGTGAAAAGAAAATCAAATGCAAGTGGTATTGCTCAGGGAGCTCTTTAAAATGGAGCCAGAAGCTATTGAGAAAGTGAGACTTAAGCACATCTCACCCAGATATGTGTGTGTTAGTCCCTCAGTCATATCCTACTCTTTTGCAACTCCATGGACTGTAGCCTGCCAGGCTCCTCTGTCCATGGAATTCTCCAGGCAAGAATACTGAAGTGGGTAGCTGTTGCCTTCTCCAGGGGATCCTCCCCATCCAGGAATCAAACCTAGGTCTCTGCACTACAGGCAGATACTTTACCATCTGAGCCAGCACGGAAGCCCTGAGTCCAGATGGAATCTGTGAGTTTTTGACCTGCCCCCCTTCTTAGAACACTAGGTTTTATGGAAATCTGTGCCTTCTAAATTTCAGTTCCTACAATTTCTTGCTATAATTCTTAAGACTCCAAATAAAGCTCTTTGTTCTTTGTAGCCTCAATACTAATTATTGTTTGACAGATATAGCTCAGACACTTAGAATTTATTGACTACCTACTGTAAATGAGGAATGTCACTACTTCATGCATGTGAAGTGAATAGTAGACAGATGTGACATTTAATCTCAAACAGTTATAACTGGGGTCATCTGTCAGTTGTCAAAGGATTAAATTTATAAACACAAAAATTTCAGAAGACCTATATGTGTATTATGCCATTTATTTAAAATATTTTAAAAACATGGTGTTCCATGCCAAATAAGATTTAGTAAGAAAACCACTGCATTTATTATATATCCATATAGTTGTACACTTATTCCAAAAACATCCAGTTTTTCTTAAAGAAACAAGTTTATATTGAGACAAATTGCTTTGATAGTATCTAAGATACATTTTCAAAGAAACCAGAAAGGTAATGTGCTTTTACCCTGAGAATCTTATAAAACTGGGAAAATAAGGTTATTTTATAGCAGTCTTATTGCTTATGTTTTATTTAAAATATGTATGTTTTTACATTAAATATATATTATTACAGTTGATTAAAGTGGTTGACATGATACTTCTAGTTGGAAAGAGCCAATAATTTACTACCCTTCATTTTTTACAAATACAGAAAATTATCAATCCTCTCTTTGGTGGAAAGATTATTTTAGATTGATTATTTTTAACAACAGCAGACTTAGAGAAAACTCTGAAAATCAAGTAGGGGTTGCCTTTTTGAAAAAGACATTTGTGTTTATAAGAAAAATCTCCATTTGTACGAGTATTTCCCTCTCTATTCCAGAAAGAAAAGGGTCACTAGATCTCTAGAAATTCTGGGAGAAGAGAAACACCTAAATCTGCTTAACAACCTGACCATTGTTAATTGTGTTTTTCCCAATAGCCTCCCACAACTGGCCTCCTCACTCCCTAGCATCTTACTGGGACATTTGAATGAGTTATTCCGTTTTCCTGTGTCTCCTATGTTATTAAACTTTTGTTTCTTTGTCTCCTGTTAATCTGTCTTTTTATTACAAGGCAAGTCTCAGGCAAGAACCTTGAAGGTTAGAAGGAAAATTGTTTTTCCTCCCCTACAATGTGAAAGATATCAACAAAAATTCAGATACAGAAAGATAAATCACCTTCTAATAAAGTAAGAATAATTAGATATAGTGTTTATTTACATTCAGTTTAACTGTGATAAATACTTTGCGTATGGAGCTTTTAGCCAGATAATAGTTTTTCACACTTTTCAGGTAAGGAAATAACATTTAGAAAGATGTCCAAACATATTTTTTTAACTGTGCCTTTGATTTCTATTTAGCATTGAGAAAAAACAAACATATTATATTTTTTCATTGAAAAGATCTTTTCTGAAATTAAAATTAAACCGTTCAGAAAATGCTTAGGAATCCAGTTCCTAGATTTTAACTCCATGCTGCAGCTGTTGTAAAGAGATATTAAAAAACAAATAGCAAACAAAAACCTCAGTTAAATCAGGCCTTCCCTAGTGCCCCAGAGGTTAAGAATCCACCTGCCAATGCAGGAGTCATGGGTTGATCTCCGGTCTGGGAACTAAGGGGCACAGCCACTGTTAATGAGAAGCTCACACATCGCTATTAGAGAGTAGCCCCCACTGACTGCAACTGCAGAAAGTTGGCAGCACAGAGCGAGGACCCAGCACACTCAAAGTTAAATAAATAAATAACCACAGTTAGAGTTGGGAGACCAGAATGGGGAGCGCTCATGCCCTGTGATGATAGTAGAGCCTAACAGAAAAAATAAATACTCTTCTTTGCTGGCAAGTGCTCAGTGAAAAGCCTTCTACTGTATTTATTATGGTCCTCCCAACTTCCTTTTCTTCTCTATAAAAAGTTTTTTCTTTCCCTTGCCATGTGGGAACTGGCACATGGCTCACCACAGTTGCAGACCCTGAATTTCAATTCTGTGCTGATCCCAAATAAACTCATCTTGGCTGAAAAAATACCTAGCAGTACATTTCTTTCATGTCAACAGAAGCATTGTAAGCAAAGCAGACACTTGGGACTTTTTTTCTTTCTTTCTTTTTTTTTTTTTTTAATTCTTAAAACATTCCACTTGAAACCTGCAGACACATTTCTATATTTAGATACAAATTACAAGCAAGTACGCATGCAAACACCACTACCTCTGAAACTAAGGCACAAAGTAGCACACACACCCTAGGCAAAGGATCCCTGAACATCAGCTTGTGTTCAGCACTCTCTTCTCCATTATTTGCTTTATTTTTCAACCATCTTATTTCCTGGCTTCCCAGGTGGTGCTAGTGGTAAAGAACCCATCTGCTAAAGCAGGAGATGTAAAAGACATGGGTTGGGAAGATCCCAGGAGAGCACGGAAGCCAACTCCAGTATTCTTGCCTGGAGAATTCCATGGACAGAGGAGCCTAGCGGGCTACAGTCCAAGGCATTGCCAAGAGTAGGACAAGACTGCAATGACAGCATACACATCCTGTTTCACACTTTGAGCTGTAATTTCTCCAACATTATTGACCATAAGGACAACCTATATGAATCTATATATATATGACATGTCTACCAACTCATGTCTGTAGCATGCCTAGAAAAGCATTATGCCTACTCCAAGCTATTAATTTTCACAGTTAAAACATAAACATGAAAAAACAGAGGCATTCATGAATTTGAACACTTTTTCTGAGCAATAGTGTCCACGTCAGCCTGCTGAATGCATCCCCAAGACGATTTATAGCAGCATCATTTATGATTTTAGACAAGCATCCCCAGCTGACTCTGCCTCTTCCACCAAGGCATGATCCACATTTACATCAAAGATATTCTATCCCTTAGCACAGATATGTGGATAAGGATTCTTTATTCCTGTTAGCAAAACTCCACCTATGATGACAATGAATGTAATTATAAATAGGTCAATGAATAAACAAAGAAAAATTACTTTTAATTAATATTAATTTTGGTGTTAAGCTAAAAGAAATAAAACAAGTGATATTAAGAGATAATTGTTTAATTCAGTAGAAATAGTCATATTTTTGTGAGGGCACACAAATACATTTGTGTGGTGAAAGCACACAATTGCAGCCTTACCAGCAGCCTCAGAAAATTCACTGTTCTACAAAATGTATTCTCCTTGGAAGCTTATTAAATAAAAGAAAGCAAGACTAACAGGATAAGAATATTTACTTTGCAAATTACTAAGATTATAATAATCTGTAGGACAGGTTGCTATGAAGAATGCAGTCAGACACTTAGAGCTCCCTTCAAATTTTAATGATCATTCTGTTAATTACTGTGGGCTTCCCAGGTGGCATAGTGGTAGTCCTGCCAATATAGGAGATGCTAGAGAGGTGGGTTGGATCCCTGGACCAAAAAGCTCCCCTGCAGTAGGAAATGGCAACCCACTCCAGGATTCTATCCTGGGAAATCCTATGGACAAAGGATCCTGGTGTCTATCATCTATGGAGTCACAAAGAGTCCAACATGACTGAGTGACTGAGCACACACACATTAACTGCTGCATAGTTGCTGGAAGGCTAAATACAACATTTAATTTTGGTTCAGTACCATAATACAAGGGCCAAAGAAAAGGGTGTTATTTTTGTAGAGCTTTAATGTAAATACAAATCACCTTCTTTAATGTGATGTATCCTATGTAGTTCCCAGCAGAAGAGAATTTCCACATTCAAAAGCAATAAGGCCTGGTAAGCCTCACAAAATTACTGCACCTTCACAGCTTCTGAAATACAGTTACATTCAATTAAAATATATTAAAACTAATCTTATTTATGCTTTTAGTTCTATACAAACTAGCATTAATTACTATTCATGCAACCTTGATTCTTGTCTTGGAGACATAGACAGTTATCCTTCTGTATTCCATGTACCCTGACTTCCTAAATTTATCACAAACTGAAGTTTTAGGTGGTTATAAGGTACCCAGAATAAATGTTACATTTTCCAACCTCCCCTGAAGCTAAGCTTTCCTTAATGTCCTACTTCTATCCTCTAGCTATAAAACAAAATGTCCTATGGGAGCTTCCAGGAATATTTCTTAAGAGACAACCAATCATACGTTCCTTATACTTTTTCATCCTGAGACTTAGAATGCATGTACAGCTACAGCCTCATCCTGAATTATATAACCAAAGACCACCTAGAAAAAGAGAAACCTGGGGACATTTCTGTCCTTCAGGACCATGGACAGAACTATCATTACAGCTCTGGAGATCCTACTTCTGTTTCTCTACACAAAAATCATGTTTCAATTTTATTAATATATTTTAAATCCTTTGTTACTTTGATTTCTGCTTCTCATGAACCAGCCTAATTCCAAATGATCAAACTATTTAAGTGCTTCTGGTATAGCTTAAACATTTTAAAAATATATTTACTTCTTCATATGGAAAATAATACAAGTGTGTAGCAAAATGTGCAATTCAGTTTGAAAAACTCTGGAGTTTATATAGTGGCAGAAAATCTTATGCAGACTTGTTTTAAAACTCAGAGTGTATTCATTAGATAGAGAATAAAGCTGAATGGAGCCAACTTGTATTTCTTATTCATAGTGAAGAGATTTGTGTGAAATGTTAGAATTCAACCATCAGTACACTGGCTACCCGGGTAGAATACAGAGCAAGTACTTGGAGTTTTCCACCAGAGGAATTATATAATAATCAAGTTTGTGGGGGAAATTACCAGCATTATCCTTTGTGTGCAGTAACTTCTCTTAAATGTATTGATATAAATACATGTGTATTTCACAACTATATCTGGGCTGGTGAACCTTGCTTAAAGGAAAAAAAAAATCACTCAACTGTGGATGTTCGTGTCACAACAAATGATCTTCAGCTTCAGTGGTACAGAAGGTACCTCTCTGCTTCCTTAGTGGGCTAAATACCATAACTAAGTCCACTTAGAGGAATGAGTTTATCATTCCTAAAGTCTTTCTCTGACAAGAATTCCTCTTCCCATAGGCATGAATCCTAAGAAGCAGCCCAAGGTTGCTTACTGAGGAAGCAGTAAGCAGATGAAGATGAACACATGAACAATGGTGTCCAGAAAATCACAAGGTGGTCTGGAATAAATTGGTCCATTTAAGAAGGATGATGGTAATTAGTTCATTTAATGAAATTTACCCACTCTTTAATTAGGAAGACAAATTGCCTGTTTGAAATAAGTGAATGAGATAGAAAACATGTCCAGAGATGGTAAGTGAAAGATAAAGAAATAGCAATAGTTTCTAAACTTGGTTAAGATCCAGAATGACTTTTCATTCTCAAATCAAAGCCTGTATCTTTACAGGTGGTGCTAGTGTTAAAACCTGCCCACCAATGCAGAAAATGTAAGAGACACGGGTTTGATCCCTGGGTCAGGAAGATCCCCTGGAGGAGAGCATGGCCATTCACTCCAGTATTCTTACCTGGAGAATCCCATGGACAGAAGACCCTGGAGGGCTACAATCCATAGGGTCATAAATAGTTGGACACTACTAAAGCAACTTAACATGAATCTTTATAGAAATTATTATTTTCCTAAAATATTTACTTTTTTTTACAATTAAAGGAAACTTAGAGAAGAGCTTCTATAATTAAAGGATCTTTATAAAATGGTTATTGTTGTTCAGCCACTAAGATGTTTCTGACTCTGTAACCATGTGGACTGTAGCACGCCAGGCTTCCCTGGCCTTCACTATCTTCCAGAGTTTGCTCAAATTCATGCCCATTGTGTCAGGGATGCCATCCAACCATCTCATCCTCTGTCACCCACTTCTCCTTCTGCCTTTCATCTCTCCTAGCATCAGGGTCTTTTCCAATAAAATTGTTACATTAAAGAAGCCTGAAACTAGACGTGCCTTCGAGACAGGATATAACATGGTAGACAAATTTTCATCTTCATCCTTGAATGGAAAGCTACTTTTATTTTCAGGAAGGAATTATTAATTAGGTGTTTGTTATCACCTGGTTCCAAAAATCAGCTTATTGAGGGTGAGAATGGGAAAACTTTACCTTTGCTTCTCATAAACTCTAAAGAATTAAAGGGGATTTTTCCAGTGGTCATGTATGGATGTGAGAGTTGGACTGTGAAGAAAGCTGAGCACCGAAGAATTGATGCTTTTGAACTGTGGTGTTGCAAGGAGGTCCAACCAGTCCATTCTTAAGGAGATCAGCCCTGGGATTTCTTTGGAGGGAATGATGCTAAAGCTGAAACTCCAGTACTTTGGCTGCCTCATGCGAAGAGTTGACTCATTGGAAAAGACTCTGATCCTGGGAGGGATTGGGGGTAGGAGGAGAAGGGGACGACCGAGGATGAGATGGCTGGATGGCATCACTGACTGGATGGACGTGAGTCTGAGTGAACTCCAGGAGTTGGTGATGGACAGGGAGGCCTGGCGTGCTGCGATTCATGGGGTCGCAAGGATTCAGACACGACTGAGCGACTGAACTGAACTGAATGGTCTTGAACCATTAGAGCATTTATAGAGAAATGAGGGGGAAAAAATTCCTGAATCAGTTTGCCTCCCTGGAAACATACAGGGAAATTCAGTGTCACTGCTGCTGCTGCTGCTGCTAAGTCGCTTCAGTCATGTCTGACTCTGTGTGACCCCATAGATGGCAGCCCACCAGGCTCCCCCGTCCCTGGAATTTTCCAGGCAAGAATACTGGAATGGGTTGCCATTTTCTTCTCCAATGCATGAAAGAGAAAAGTGAAAGTGAAGTCGCTTAGTCATGTCCGACTCTTAGCAACCTCATGGACTGCAGCCTATCAGGCTCCTCTGTCCATGGGATTTTCCAGGCAAGAGTACTAGAGTGAGGTGCCATTGCCTTCTCCATTGATGTCATTATCTGAGTATATTGTACTCTGTTCTGTGGCCTCATTTTATTCCATGAGAAAAATACCCAATCCCCGGGGGTTTGCTGTTGCCATTTATACACTTGCTGGGCACTGCATATGTAAGTGAAACCATGATGTAGTCCTTCTCTCACAGCAAACTAGTATCTCCTGGACCTCAGTCATTTAATAGACCAAAGTAGTCTTGATGCCAGCTTTTTAAAAACTGCTTTCTGCTTATAGTTTTCTTCCACGTCTTCAATTTCAGCCTCTTCAACAGTCTTGAGATTTTGGAAGATAATCACATTTGCAGAGATGCTCTTACTTCTTCTATAAAGTTGTTCGTTGTTCATTTTTCAGTTGCTAAGTTGTGTCCAACTCTTTGTGACCTCATGAACTGCAGCCTGCCAGGCTTCCCTGTCCTTCACCGTCTCTCTGAGTTTGCTCAAACTCGTGTCCATTGAGTAGTGATGCCATCCAACCATCTCATCCTTTGTAGCTCCCTTCTCCTCCTGCCTCAGTCTTTCCCAGCATAAGGATCTTTCCCAATGAGCCAGTTCTTTGCATCAGGTGACCAAAATATTGGAGCTTGAGCTTCAGCATCAGTTCTTCCAATGAATATTCTGGATTGATTTCCTTTAGGATGGATTGGTTTGATCTCCTTGCTGTCCAAGGGATTCTCAAGAGTCCTAACACCACATTTCAAAAGCATAAATTGTTTGGCACTCAGCCTTTATGGTCCAACTGTCACATCCATACATGACTATTGGAAAAACCATAGCTTTACTATATAGACATTTGTTGGAAAATGAATTTTCTGCTTTTAATACACTGTCTAGGTTTGTCATAGCTTTTCTTCAAAGGAGCAAGTATCTTTTAATTTTGTGACTGCAGTCACTGTCCTCACTGATTTTGGAGTCCAGGAAAATAAAATCTGTCATTTTTTCCATTTTTTCCTCACCTATTTGTCATGAAATGATGGGAACAGATGCCATGATCTTAGCTTTTTGAATGTTGAGTTTCTCATGTGTGTGCAACATTGAGACAGCTTTTTCACTCTCCTCTTTCACTTTCATCAATAGGCTCTTTAGTTCCTCTTCACTTTCTGCCATTAAAGTGGTATCATCTGCATATCTGAAGTTGTTGATATTTCTCCTGGCAGTCTTGATTCCAGCCTGCGAGTCATCCAGACCAACATTTCACATGATGTACTCTGCATATAAGTTAAATAAGCAGGGTGACAATATACAGCCTTGACGTACTCCTTTCCCAATTAGGAACCACTCCATTGTTCCATGTCCAGTCCTAACCGTTGCTTCTTGTCCCTACAGGTTTCACAGGAGGCAGATAAGGTGGTCTGGTATTCCCATCTCTTCATAAATTGTCCAGTTTGTTTGTGATCCACACAATCAAAGGTTTAGCAAAGCCAATGAAGCAGAAGTAGATGTTTTTCTAGAATTCCATTGCTTTTTCTATGATCCAGCAGATGTTGGCAATATGATCTCTGGTTTGTCTGCCTTTTCTAAATGCAGTTTATACATCTGGCACTTTTCAGTTCACATACTGCTGAAGCCTAACTTGAAGGATTTTGAGCATAATCTTACTAGCATGTGAAATTAGTGTAATTGTGTGGTAACTTGAACTTTCTTTGGCATTGCCCTTCTTTGGGGTTGGAATGAAAACTGACCTTTTCCAGTCCTGTGGCCATTGCTGAGAGTTTATTTGCTCACAAATGTGGCACACACATGAGAAACTTTGTGCCAATTTCTAATGGCAGTCTTTCTCCTTGTTTCTTGTCTCAAGAGACATGCCTTCAGTCCCCTCATCTAGCTCTGAAAATTTTTGGTGTTAGTTTGTATGAACTGAAATCTTTGAGACAGACTAAGAAACTTTTGCTATGAGGAATTTCTCTCAGCCAGCTAGCTTTTGATTGGCTTCTTTCAGCTACCTCACTGGGCATCTAATTTTTGGTAAAATTTTCCCTATGGTTTGTGCACCTGCTAAAGATGCTCCACCTTCTTGGTCAGTTACTCAGTTTCTTATAAATTATCTCAATTAATCATGAGCCTGTGAAGAGAATCCAATAACTCTGTCTGGTTTAGTAATGTGTTTCCAAGGTTAGTAGCAAACTAGAAATCTTATTTTAGGTCTCCTGGGAGTTTTATCATCACACCAATGCTTGTCTTCCATTGCAAATGTTTCTACCAGGTCTGCCAATACCTTGGATGTTGTGTCTTTTCAGCAGCCTCACAAGGGTCTGCCAGAGTGACTGCCCCAGGTTCTCTGCCAAACATTTAGTGCCCAGCCAAAATCAGCTTAGGGGGACCTTCCATCCCCATGTTTTGCCTGTGAATACACACACTTCTTCCTCAGCCTTAAACTTACCAATTGTAACTATTTTTCTAAATCATCTAACATAATCCAATTAGGAAAAAAAATACAAATTCATTGTAAAAGAAAAATTGCAAAATAACAAGAATGATCAAAATTTTAGGAGAGTGGACTGGGTTAACTTGACAATTGAGTGACATTGCCAAGTCTTAGAATCTTACATCTTTCACTTTGTGACTGCCTCCAGGTTCAGGGCAGAAGTGTGAGCAACATAAGTGATGGCCCTTTCTAGTGAATTGGCATTTGCTCTTTCTCTATAACCTCTTTGCTGACATAGTCTCTTTCATAAACATTCTACTTATTCTCTAAACTAAGCTTCAGATTAACAGCTGACATTTTAAAGAAAATTTATAATTGAGGTTTGGAAGACTTCCATTACAAATAATGCATTCGCACTTTTATATACTGGATTGTTCCTTCTGCTATAGAATGATCTCTAGGAATTCATGAAGTAGGGAAGGAAAGTGATTTCTGAGAACCCATGGTTTCTTGAATTGATTCACATCAAATAGCACTGAACATTCACCACGATTTGTAATCTGTTGTATAGGCTTCTGAGTAGAATCACAGGGACGGTGATGATGGTTGGGATTTTTATTACTATTATTTTTGCTGCACCATGCAGCTTGCAAAATCTTAGGTCCCCACCTATGGATTGAACCCTGGTCTTCCACAGTGAAAGTGCAGAGTTCTTATTACTGGCCCACCAGGAAATGCCCTGGAAATTTAAAAATGAATTCAATACAAAGAAGAAAGAACCTATGTTTGACTGAGATGGAGAATTATCCCCTGTTTTGTTTTAACCTTCTCAGGTAACTTGAATTTTTAGTGCAACATACTTCCTGTGAACTTTAGAGAGGACAGTTTTGCTAGAACAAGAAGAATCTCACCTCCGATTCTTTTTTTTTTTTTTAATTCCTTGTGTGCTCAGTTGCTCACTCATGTCCAGCTATTTGCAACTCTTTTGACAGTAGTTTGCCAGGCTCCTCTGTGGGATTCTTCAGGCAAGGGTACTGGAGTGAGTTAGGATGCTCTTCTCCAGGGGATCTTCCTGACCCAGGGATCAAACCTGGGTCTGCTGCATTGCAGGTGAATTCTTTACCACTAACTGAACCACCAGCTTGGAAATATCATGCAGTAGTAAAATTGAAAATAATTTGAGGAAAAAAAATAACCTTTAGGTAGTTAGTAGCTACAAAAAAGCCTCCATGCCTATTTCCTTAGTTTTGAATGGAATTTGGCTTGTTTTGTTCCTTAATCTGACTTTCATCTGGGCTCAAGGAAAGAATAAGCTTCTGCAAATAAAGTCAGGTCAGAGAAATGAGAAAAGTAAATGTGATGTTAATGCATATTTGTGATTAACTTGCAGTAGTGAAGGTTAATTAATATTCAGGGAATCAAAAGCTAAAGGGAAGCAAGATTTTGTCAAGAAACATATGGTAAAAATGTGTGACATCCACAGAGCCTCAAAAGATAGCATCCTGGGAATTACCCTCAGCAGCAGAGTAGAGCTAAAGAAAGCTTCATTGTTTCACTAAACACACATTCAGTAAATAGCATATTGTTTAAGTCAGGGTTTCTCAACCTTGGTGCCATTGACATTTTGGGTCAAATTATTATTATCATTATTATTATTTTATAGGGGTTGCTGTGTGCACTGTAGGATTTTTAATCACATCACTGGCCTCTACCTGCCAGATACCAATCTTCCTCTCCCCCACCTCTCTATGGGCTTACCTGGTGGCTCAGATGGTAAAGAATCCACCTGCAATGGATTTAATCCCTGGATTGTGGAGACCACCTGGAGGAGGCAATGGCAACTGACTTTAGTATCTTGCCTGGAGAATTCCATGGAGAGAGGAGCCTGGCGGGCTGTGGTCCATGGGATGGCAAAGAGTCGGACAAACTGAACTAAGCACACACACACCATCCCCCTACAGCAGAAAAAAGAAAAAAATTTAAAAAAAAAAAAAAAAAAACCAGTCGACATTGCCAAATGCCTCTTTGGAGGTTAACTCTCCCTTGGATAAGAACCAGTGGTAAAAATAATATTTATTATTTTCTAATTGGGCTTAACAATTGGTTAGCCTTGAGTTTCTGTAAGTATGAAGCACAGTTGACCAAACTTTCAAATTTTTATGGAAATATACATACAGAAGAGGATATATAGCCATAACATACAGTTCTGATGAATTGTAACACACTGAACACATACAGGAAGCTGGCAACAAAATCAAGGAATAGACATGACCCACAGCAAGAGTCCACCTTGGGCCCCTTTCCATACTCTACATTACAGAGGCCGTCCCTCTCCTGCCTTCCAGCCCAGGTTGACTTCCCCTGCCATGGTACTTTGTATGAATGAAGTCACACAGTCTGTAGTCTTTACATCTGGGGTTTTTCTCTTAATATTATTATGTGATTCATCCATATTGTTTCATGTGGTTGGAGATTATTTTCATTAAGGTTTGTGTCACATTATGAAAATAAAATTTGAATTATCTATGTACTATAACAAGGCATTTGAGTAGTTTTATTTCCTTTAACTTTTAAAAATAAAGATGTTGTGGACAGTATTTTACAGTGTGTGTGCATGTGTGCGTGTATGTGTGTGTATGTGAATGTCTGTGTGAAAAAAAAAATATATATATATATGTATATATAAACATATTTTTGGTGCAGTGTATGCCCAGGAATAGGACTGCTGGGGTTGAGGGTGGAGGTTGGGACCAGCAATTTGTTTTTCTATATCTTTATCTATATCTAATATACCCAAAACTGTATATTAAAAGACCACCTTTCCCCACTGTAATCGAAATTTGTTTTTGTTATAAAGCGGATAACTATGCATATATTGGTCTACTTGTGAACTTTAATTCCGTTCCATTACCCAGTTTGATGGTTGATATTTTGATGCTTGTGCTTCGTTTTTCTTTAAGATTGCTTTTTCTATTTTTTTTTTTCCCTTTGAAATTACCAAAGGAGTTTTAGAGTCAGCTTGTTATGTTGTGAAAACTAAGGCATTTAATGTTGGCCTTTGTTTTTTTCCAATGTAAGCATTTATGGATATAAATTTCTCTATAAGCACTCCTTTAGTTTTAGTTCATAAATTTTTATATAAATATCTTCACTATCATTGACTTCAAAAACATTTTCTAATTACCATTTTAATCTTTCAGCCAGTGGTTTATTTTAAAATGGGTTTTTTTTTTTTTTTTTTACTTTATTTTACTTTACAATACTGTATTGGTTTTGCCATACATCAACATGAATCCACCACGGGTGTACATGAGTTCCCAATCCTGAACCCCCCTCCCACCTCCCTCCCCATACCATCTCTCTGGGTCATCCCAGTGCACCAGCCCTAAGCATCCTGTATCCTGCATTGAACCTAGACTGGTGATTCATTTCTTACATGATATTATACATGTTTCAATGCCATATTTTTGAAAACAGGCATTGGGCTAGCAACCCTGTAAAATTAGCTTATAGATTCTAACATTTGTGTTTAGATTCTTTTGGATTACACAGTCATATAGTCTGTGAACAGTGACAGTTATTCTTTTCCAGTTCTTACATCTTTTTTCTTTCTTTCTTTTTTGCTTATCACAATGACAAAGGCCTTAACTCATTAAGCAGCACTAGCAACTGATCATCTCAATCCTATCAGGTATGAAGTTGGGTTAGAATGGGATTAATCCTTAGTAAAAATCTGATACTGAATGGAACTTGGGTCTATTTGCCCACATAGAGAAAACCAGTCTACTGACATCGGGCTGTGGTGAAGGAAGGTGCAGTGTTTAACATAAGGCACCATACAAGCCTTCAGGAACAGCTAATGCTTAAAAAGTTCAAACTGCCTGGTAGGTTTCAGTAGAGCATTTTTAAAGGAAAGGCAAGGGAGGGTAGTCCTGGAGTATGTGATCCACTTGTGCATAATTCTCTAATTGATGTTAAGGTGAAGTGAAAAAAACAGTAGGTTGTTGCAAATATTTCCTGGATCCCTCCAGAGTCTGGAGGGATGTGTTAATTTCTTCCCTTCAGTGGGGATTTTACCAGGTGAATTCTTTACCACCTGAGCCACAAGGGAAGCCCAACATTTGTAAAACAATTTAGTAAATGTGCATCACATATTTTTATCTAGATACTTCAGAGAGGAGGGGAAACAGAGGATATGGGGAGGGGTCTGTTCCCAGCAGGATCCTGCTCAGTTACAAATCCAGCTGTTCTGGTTTGCTCTGTTCTCTCCAGGATGCCATTCTCCTGGTATTTTGACTGAGTAAAGGGCATCCTTCAGCTGGACTGGAGGGAGATCCAACTCTCCCCTTTGGTCTTCCCAAGCTGTTACTCCATTTCCTATAACATGCCAATTTAAATCCAAATATCTGACAAGTTAAAGCCAGAGGCAGATGGGCCCGCCCCCCAGGGTAAAGCAATTGGAAATCATTCTCTATTGACAGAAGCTGCAAGATAAGAATAGAAGGTCAGTTAAGGCAATTAAACCAAGAAGGCTGGGCCCTGCCCAAACCACATATTTCTTGTTTTCAAAGTCTGCCTGACAACATGTGCACATGTGCACAGGAAGGCTCTTTGGAGGCCAAAGGGGTATTTGGTCAAAGGATGTTCTACCCAGATGCCTTTTTGGTAAAATCTCTTGGCTGAGAGATGTGTGCACACACATGGGAAGATCCTGAGATATGCCAAATATGGACTATGAACCAGGCAAGTCAAGATGATTGTCCAAAGGAAATGGGAAAAAATATCCCATAAAAGTAACTCAAACCACTAAAAGGGAATGACTCAGGGACTCTTTCCCTGAGTCTGCCTTTGTGTCTATCCATACTTACTGTACTCTTTTTCCTCTTAGTAAATATTTGTTTCACTACATTCTGTCTTTGTGGGAATTCTTTTCTGCAAAGCTGAAAGCCAGGGCCCTTGTCACTGACCACTGGTCTAGTGTCTAGAATCTGGTGCTTTCACCACTGCGACCCAGCCCAGTCTTTGGCTGGGAATCCAAGCCCCGCTCCAAGCCATTGCAGGTCAAAGCCACTGGAGATCAAGGGACACAGCAATGAGCTTGCAGTAGGCACCACTCCTTAGAAAGTCTTTTGTTTTCTAGGCACCTAATGATTGTGGGAAATTTTATTCCTCCCCTTTGAAGCACTAGCTACTCTTCACCATCCTCTGAGCTCTAGAACTTGGGATATTACCACTGGTAATCCTGACTGTGGAGAAAGAAATGGCAACCCACTCTAGTATTCTTGCCTGGAAAATCCCATAAGTGCCTGGCGGGATGCTGTCCATGGGGTCACAAAGAGTCGGACATGACTGAGTGACTAAATGACCACCACCAATCCTAGCTGTAGATATGAAAGCCCTCCACTTTTCAGTTTTATTCCAGCCCTGCTGGAAACTTACAGATTTATTGGTTTCTCTATCCTTTGGCAGTTGACCTCTTCCTTGGTTCAGCCTTCTTTTGAAGGAAAGTTATATGGCTAAAAATAGGCTGGAGTTAAAACTCCCCTCCAGGTCCTCCCCACCATTCTATACAGAATAAAGAACTTTCTCCCCTGAAGAAAGGAATGGATATTATGATTGATTATGTTCAGCTCCCAGCTGCTCCCAGTCTCTGGCAAGTCTCAGAAATTCCTTACCTCAGTTGTTGAACACTAACTAACCAAAATTAATCATGAGGAGAAACAGACCTCCTCAAAACGGTGCATCTCCTCATATATATGTTTTCTATATATACCTGCTCTCTTCTTGTTCTTAGTGCTGTTGCTGCTGCTAAGTCGCTTCAGTCATGTCTGACTCTGTGTGACCCCATTGATGGCAGCCCACCAGGCTCCCCCATCCCTGGGATTCTCCAGGCAAGAACACTGGAGTGCAACAGCTCACTAATCTGACTGCTTCCCCTTCTCGCCTCATTAAAGGTGATCTGTTCCTGTAAAGTGCCAGTCTGTTCTTTTTCTGAACCTCACCTTCTCTAACTCCCTTGCCTTACATCTTTAGCTTCTATTTGATCAGTGTTCCCAGTTTGAGAAAAATCAACTAGTGACAGTTGGGTATATTCAGAAAAGATTTTGTAGTTTTAGTTCAGCTAATCCTCATTGTTTCCAAAGTGTAGGTCTCTTAAGCCTCCAAACATATTGCTTGCGGAGTATATTCCATGTATCCCTAGTTCTTATAATAAAGCATCAGCTTTCAACTACCTAGTCTATTCTACTTAATAGCACAAATCTCCCAATATTTTTAAGCATTTTTTTATTAAAGTCATATGCTGCTACTGCTAAGTCACTTCAGTCATGTCAGACTCTGTGCAACCCCATAGATGGCAGCCCACCAGGCTCCCCCATCCCTGGGATTCTCCAGGCAAGAACACTGGAGTGGGTTGCCATTTCCTTCTCCAATGCATGAAAGTGAAAAGTAAAAGTGAAGTCGCTCAGTCGTGTCCGACCCTCAGCGACTCCATGGACTGCAGCCTTCCAGACTCCTCTGTCCATGGGATTTTCCAGGCAAGAGTACTGGAGTGAGGTGCCATTGCCTTCTCCGGTTAACCATTTTAAAGGATCAAAATACCAAATGGTATTTTCAGAATGTGGAGCAACAACCACTTCTATCAAGTTCCAAAATGGATTTATTACCCCAAAAGAAAATCTCCTACTCCTTAAATCAATTCAACTTTTGTCCTCCACATTGCCCCTGGTAACTACCAAGCTACTCTCTGTCTTTATGGATTTACTCATTCTTTGCATTTGCTTTAAATAGGATCATACAATGAGTGTCCCTCTGTGCCTAACTGATCTCACTATGCACAAAGTTTATTCAGTTCAGTTCAGTCGCTCAGTTGTGTCTGATTCTTTGCGACTGCATGAATCACAGCCCGCCAGGCCTCTCTGTCCATCAGCAACTCCAAGTTTACCCAAACTCATGTCCATTGAGTCGGTGATGCCATCTAACCATCTCATCCTCGGCCATCCCCTTCTCCTCCTGCCTTCAATCTTTCCCAACATCAGGGTCTTTTCAAATAAGTCAGTTCTTCTCATCAGGTGGCCAAAAAATATTGGACTTTCGGCTTCAACATCAGTCTTTTCAATGAATATCCAGGACTGATCTCTTTGGGATGGACTGGTTGGATCTCCTTGCAATCCAAGGGATTCTCAAGAGTCTTCTCCAACACCACTGTTCAAAAGCATCAATTCTTCTACGTTCAGCTTTCTTCATAGTTCAACTCTCACATCCATAAATGACTACTGGAAAAACCATAGCCTTGACTAGATGGACTTTTGTTGACAAAGTAATGTCTCTGCATTTTAATATGCTGTCTAGGTTGGTCATATCTTTCTAAGGAGTAAGTTTATTCATACTGTAACAAATATCAGCACTTCATTCCTTTTGGATGCTGAATCCCATTGTACACGTATGTCACATTTAGTTTAGCCATTCTTCTGATGATGGACCTTTTTTGTGTTACCACATTTTGGCTAATATAAATTGTGCCACTATAAACATTTGTGTGTAAGTGTTTGTTTGCAGACTTCTTTTCAATTCTTTTGTGTTCATAGCTAGGAGTGGAGTGACTGAGTCATATTAAAATATTTGTTCGACTTTATGTGGAGTTGATGGTTTTTGTTTGACATTTTGGAGGAGATAGTTGATTTAAAGACTTTGTTCAGTGAGTTTATTGTTTATGCTTAGTCAGGGAAAATTTCTGTTCATTTCTAATGTTAATGGGCCACACATTTTTTGTTTCTTCATATATTTTATTTATAATTTATTGCTGAAAGTATACATTTAGATATTAGAGTGTGCTAACTCTAGAAATCAGATTCTTCCCCTCTTCAGTATTTTGTTTCAATTTGATTTTTCTCTTGTTTGCTTGCTCTGAGATGTAGCTGTTTGATTATTTAGTAATTTTCTTTAACTAGTTTTAAAGGCTGTATTGTTGTCACATGTGCTCTCTGAACTCTGTCCCTTTAGATGATGATCAACTAGAGTTTGGATAGAGATTTTCTTGGCTGTCTGGAACACCAACAACAAACAAATGAATAAATATAAACTCTTAGTCACTGAGGTTTGGCTCTGTTTCAGGCATTTTTTCAATGCTTAAGTGAGGTATTTACAAATCTGCCTCTTCCTGCTGGTATCATATTTCAAAAAAAAAAAAAAAAAGAGAGAGTCTTCTTTCTCTGTTCTCAGTATTTTGTTGTTGTTTTTGTTTGCTGTTTTGTTTTATTGTTTGAACAATCATCTTTTTCTGGGCTGCGTAAGGCCTTCTAGGTCCTGAGTAAATGGGGTACTCTTTAATGCCCTTAATTCTCCAAACATTCTCTCTTCCCAGATTTTCTTCAAAAGCTTTCAGCATATTTATTGTTTGCTACAGTTGTAATCTTCACCGCAGGCAGCAGCAAGTTATTCTTTGGCCTTTCACTGGTTTTGAAGTATGCCCTTTGCACAGCTACTTTTGTACATTGAGGGACTTCCACAGGAGGGAAAACAAATACAAGCTCCTTGCCTCAGTCCTTCGGGTAGTGCTCAGACTGGTCAGAAGAGACAGATTCAGTTATTAGAGGCAAGATCTGCTCTGCTCTCTCCAGAACCAGGGGCCAATGTCCCGCATAGGAAAAAACAGGCTGCTGACCTGAACATTTTCTAATCTGCTAGTTGCTTTTGCAGTAAAGAGGATGGATTGAATTAGGAAAGAAAAAAAAAGAAAAAAAAGAATGGTTGCCAAGCTGGGGAGTAAGATGGAAACAAAAGTAAATAAAATGCTGAAAAGCTTTTCTAAGATTTTTTAAATCAACTGATTCCTCATTTAGTGCTTGCTTATTTACTATAAGTCTTTGTCTATTTTCCAAAATTCTGATAGCTTTTGCTTTTTTTTATTTTTTTTTTTATTTTTGGTGGGAGGGTTATACCTGTGATGGGACAAATTCTTGGAGCTACCACTCAACTATTTCCACTAGATCACTGAAATACTCCCTAATCTTTTCATTTTCCCCCCAAGTTAGAGCCTTTACCTTGAAGAGTTCCTATTAATTTCTCTTGAAACACTGCCGATCACTGACATGTAGTACCAGAAATACTCTTTCTTTCTTATTCTTTTCTTTTCTAAATTTGAAATGATCCTTATAGTTCCCAGTCACCTTTAATACACTAGTTATATATACTGGACCAAATGACTTAGACTTGGGAGTTATATAAAATTATATTTTTTGAAATGTATATTCAAACATATATATTCACACATACATATATACATGCATGGAAATAATATATATGACTGTCAAACAGAAAAGAAAGATAGAACAAGCTTTAGTACCAATGATGTTTTGAAATTTTTTTTCAAATGCTATTTTTAGCTGTCCTATTTACTATTTGGAATTTTAGAAGTGGGACATGAGAAGGCTCAGTTTATAGCATCTTCAGCAGTTACATCCACCTTTATGTAATCTATGAGCTTCTGAAGGAACTTTGAATGTCAAAGCTGTAGAGGCCAAAGAAGGAACACAGAACCACTCCTTTATTCCTTCAGGGAAAATGACTGATATCACCCTGGTGAAACTCAGAAGAATACAAAGTTGAATGTCAAAATTTTGTATTTAAGTTTATTTGGGATTTGACCAAAGATGGAAGGAAATTTTGCATTAATTTATATATCTATCAGCAGTAAACAATCAGCCTGGAATGCAAGAGACACAGGAGACATCGGTTTGATCCGTGGGTCAGGAAGATCCCCTGGAAGGGGTCATGGCAGCTCACTCCAGTATTCTTGCCTGGAAAATTCCTTAGACAGAGGAGCCTGGCAGGCTACAGCCCATGGGGTCACAAACAGAAGGACATAACACTTCTTATGATATCAGTAGACCACAAATTATGTGTGTGCATTTCTAATAAAGCTATATCTGCCCAGATACTTACATAAATTGATTTTTTAGAAAAATATAATGGAAAAATATCTGTAATTAAAGTAGCAGTGTTTTTTTTTGTTTTTTTGTTTTTGCATGGCATTCAAATGCAGACCTAAAATTTTAGCAAAAGTAATAAACGATAGCTACAAGTGCAGTATTAAAAAGGTAGCAGTTATATTTTAGAGTTTAATATTAGGATGTGAAAAAAAAATTACTTCAGGTCTGTAAGCTTCTAGAGTGTTCTGTGGTCACTATAATGCAAATACATAATCATAAATTGACATTCACTTTCACCTGACTTTAGTGAAGTGAAATTGTAAAATGTTATCTTAAAGTTTTTTGACAGTCTTCACAAAGTGAAGAATCTATTAATATGTCCTTTTTCATGAATCTTAACTTCTATGACTATTTGTCTAATATTTGCTAAAATTCACCTCTGAAACCATCTGGGCTGACCTTATGTTTTTGTTGTTCTTTTCTTGGGGGTGGGCACTTATATTTTGGGGATGATTTAAATTTCAAATTAATTTTCTTTTCTTGATGTTAGACTATTCAGACTTTCTATTTTTTCTTGAATTAGGCTATTAATTTCTGTCTTTCTCAGATTTTGAATTGATCAGACTCACTATTTGGTTGTAAGCCAACAAAAGACTGCTTCTGCTTCATTATAGCTTCACTCATGGATGGACCTGAACTGTTGAAGTAGAAAAGAAATTCTCTCAATAAGCAAAAACTTTGGTCATTCATTTTATGAGGGAAGAAGCAGACCAATGAAAGAATATGAACAGAATCATGTATAATTGTAACTGGCTTAGCAGATTTGTCAAAGATCTCTGAGGAGCACATGGGAATGGTGTATTATATGATCTTTGTAGTATGTTAGTATATCATGATTCCCAACAAAAGGCATTAACAATGCACTGAATAACAAAATGGACAAAGACATCAGTTATTTGACATCAGATGGCCTCTGTCACTGGCCACTCTAGTGCTGGAAAATGGACAGAAAATTGGAGTGCTCAATATGGCAGAGATAGAGGCTATGAATAGGCCCAAAGACATTATCTCCAACTGACCAAGGCAGGCCTAGCTGCTATCGTAAGCACAAAAATTCAATACAGAACCCCTGCTACAGCATCATACATGAAGAGTCTACCTGGCCTCTTGGAGGTAAGTCAATAACCATGGGGTCCTGTTACATTAGAAGAAGATGCCATTCTTATTTCAAGTATAATTCCTGTCTGCCAGGCCTTAATCAGCACAGTTATTTGAGTATTACAGGTGACTAGCATTGCCTCAGAACCTACTTTGGAGCAAAATGCTGTATGACTTTGCAGTTTACTATGGAATCTATTGGTCTTGTTACACATACACACAGAGAAACTGCTGGCAAAAGAGAGCAATGTAAATGTAACAAATAATGAAAGGTACAATAAATGTGCCAATTTGGAGATGATACCCTGCCAGTGTAGAATACTCTTCTCCAGTAGGCAATTATTCTGTAAATCTGCAACCTTTATTTGATACTGTGACAGCCAAAAGTTGAATATATACATTTGAGAACTAAAGAGTTGAAAATAGCATTAAGCCTGCTTGCTCTTACTTCTAGCAACCTATGTAGGGGAGTTTTGCTTATGTCTCCTTTTTAGTTTAAAAATCTAGCTTCCCTTAAGAAAAGCCCTTCTTCATGGTATGCAGCAAGGGTCCCTTTAAAATTTCAGCTAAACTCTAGTAAAAGTGTGACTATCTCATCAGGAATAGTTGATCTTGGTCATGAGAAGGAGGTGGAAGGTTGTTATAAAATGAAGACAGAAAACAGCTTGCTTGCCACTTATGTGTGACACTACCTGGGTACATCCTTTGGGTATTGTTTACCTAACTGTGATTATCAAAGGCACAAGTACAGGAGGCTGAGAGGAATGTGATGACGAGGATCTCGAGTGCCACTGGGAAATGCTTTTGGGTCAACATACCACTTAAGTCCCAAGAGGGAAGATGCTTGTTGAAAGTGAGGGGAATCTGGAATTGACGAAAAAAGAGGAGACAACTGAATTGAAGTACGGCTTCAAGACCAGCTACTCATGTGGGCTTGAGACTTATGCCACAAAATTTGCTGTTGCAGTTTACCCCAGGAAGCATGACCAACAACTCTTAGAAGAGTAGTTTCCAATTTATTATGTGAACTGTGTGGAGCTGAAAACAGCAACAGGTGGATTACGATGACTGTCCTGTGCACTACCAAAATTTACCCTTCAGTCGTGAACTCTCATTCACTTAGCCACTGAGTGTTTTTCTGACAGACAACTTTCTACTGAGTTTCGTTCTGTGAAATTGTCCTCAGCCAAAGAAAGCTGCTTCACTCTTCATGCCTAACCCTAACCCCCCAAATAAAACACTTCTTCCCTGGAATACTCAGCATCAAATGACTTGGTGTGAAAATGTGCATGCCTGATTCTTTACTTTGAAGCAGGAATATTCTGAAGAGTAGTTCAAACAGTGCTGCCTACTAGATTGCTCAAGGACTGGTCCATTGAGACCATATCACAGGTCAAATCCTCCCTTTGCCCAGTTCACTTCCTCATGACTGTAGGTGTCAGTTCTCAACTAAATACTCACATAACACATTTCCAACTCTGACCCTCTTTCCTAGGAAATTCTATCTAATATACAGACAAGGTGATGTTACAACTAAAAGACAAAATTTACACCAAATATAACTCTGTTCCAAGTAATTCAACAGGCAATAACAATTGACCATTGTATCTGATTTTACATGAGACAGGGCATAGGGTATATTCAGATTAAAATAATAAATTTGGGCATCATAATATGATAGATTATAGGGTTAATTATTTCTGAGTAAGAGGTTCTTACCTGTGAGTCTATTACCTTTATTTTAATTCAAGATATAATTCAGTGGTCACATGAGGACACTGGAAAGTAAGTAGGAAGGGTTCATTTTCACTGCCACTACTGGAAAAGAAATAGGAAAAGTCATCTGTTAGTGGCTTCTGCCTTGAGAAAAAGTGACACACATTTCTGAAGGGAACCTAAAGTTGAAAACTAAAAGTATTTTAGCATACTTCCTTGGAAGTATGAAAAACATTGATGTGTTAGTCAGTCCAGCTGTGTCTGACTCTTTGCAACCCCATGGACCATAGCCCACCAGCTTCCTCTGTCCATGGAATTCTCCAGGCAAGAATACTGGAGTAGGTAGCCATTCCCTTCTCCAGGGGATCTTCCTGACCCATGGATCAAACCTGGGTCTCTGCATAGCAGGCAGATTCTTTACTGTCTGAGCCACTAGGGAAGCCCCTTTGAAGTATGAGTTACCAAAAACATTTAAAAGCATAGTACAAAAATAGAAAATTCTTTCCTCAACTTATTAAATAGCACCACACTGTCTTATGAAGTACACTAGGCTTCTCCAGCTATCTAACCCTTTTAAGTGGCCTGTTTCCTGCAGAAATAAAAATTATTAGAGCATCTAGTTCAAGTTTTCTTACTGAAATCTCCCAGTCAATTTTAAAGGATTATTATGGTCAGAAAATATTAACAAAAAGTATTGCTAACTTGATAAATTGGAGATGACTCTTCTTATTGGATAACTAAGTATGAAAGTTCCAAAAACAACTTGTTGGCAGTGACTTAACACTACTGTTTTTCTTTAAATGTGACATTTACCTTTTTTGCTTTATTTTAAAAAATACATAATATTGACAATATACTTACTGAATTCATGAATATTGGAACCCAAAGCATTCATTTAGCTCTTAGTGAAAAAATAAATTCCACAGATGTGATAGAGGGACTGCAACTCAGGTTATCCAGGTGGAAAAAAACCTTGAGATAATTAGGATCGGATAATGGAGGCCTAAGATAATGAGGGTGGAACTGGCATTGCAGGAAATGCTGCCTGAACCTCAAGTCCCTTGGCTGCAGAGCACAGATTGGATGGCTGCTGGCCAGAGTCCAGGTGGTCAGAAGCAGCCAGCTGTGTCTTTAGCCAGCAGTGTGGAGTGCTCCATTTCCCCAAGCACAAAGGACAATAAGAGGTTAGGAAGTCTTATCTTTTCAACTGAAATACATGTGGACATGTCCCCAGTAGCCACAGCCTTCCTCTGGATGTTAAACTTTAGGACAAGCAGATGGTGATTCTGTTAAATACCTTGCATTAGGGAATCCATTCTTTTGAAAAAAAAAAAAAAGGCAAACTGAAATCTTAGAAATAGACGGCATGGTCTAGGTTACCATTATTTTAAATGATGCATACATTTGACATGTTTTGTGTCAAAATATTTTTTAAAGCCATAAATTATGCAGTCTTCTGGAAAAGAATAAAAAGCACAATTTCTGATGATTATGGTAACTGAATAAGAACAACTAAATTGGCAGCTTTCATTGAAATACATTTTCTTTCAGACAGGTATTGTAAGATGGTCATAGAGAAACCCTAGCAAATTGTTTTATGGTTATTGAAACATTGAATGCATCACTAAAATTTAAGCCAAAGGTTCTCTGTAGAAAAAATTTGTTGGATTGCAAAGTAGCAATGTATTTGCAGCCAAGGCAACAGCTGATCACAGTGGCTCTAAAGTATGGATGGTCCTTCAGAGTCACCATGCTTGAAGGCCAATGTGCTGAACCTCTGTAGAATCTCATCTTTCAGTCACTGTATATGGATAGTTGCCTAGAAATGAGCAAGATGTTGGACAAGACAGCTGTCTGCAGCTGAAGCAATTTCCTGGAGAGAATTTCATTTGCAAGCTGTCAGTTAACAGTATCTCCAATATGAAAAAAAATCAGTTCAGTACAGTTCATTTCAGTTGTTCAGTCGTGTTCGACTCTTGGTGATCCATGGACTGCAGTGCTTCCAGGATTTCTTGTCCTTCACCAACTCCCGGAGCTTGCTCAAACTCATGTCCATCAAGTTGGTGATGCCACTGAAGCAACAATTTCATCCTCCGTTGTCCCCTTCTCCTCCCGCCTTCAAAATTTCCAAGCATCAGGATTTTTCCCAATGAGTCAGTTCTTCACACCAGGTGGCCAAGAATTAGAGCTTCAGCTTCAGCATCAGTCCTTCCAATGAATATTCAGGACTGATTTGATCTTCTTGTGGTTCAAGGGAATCTCAAGAGTCTTCTCAAACAATACACTTCCAAAGCATCGATTATTTGGCACTCATTTTTCTTTATGGCCCAACACTCATATTCATATATGACCCCTGGAAAAAGTGTAGATTTGACTACTTGGACCTTTATTGGTAAAGTAATGTCTCTGCTTTTGAATATGCTATCTAGATTTCTCATAGCTTTTCTTCCAAGGAGCAAGCATCTTTTTATTTTATGACTGCAGTCACCATCTATAGTGATTTTGAAATCCATGAAAGCCTGTCACTCTTTCCATTGCTTCCCCAAATATTTGCCATGACGTTATGGGACCAGATGCCAGGATCTTTGTTTTTTGACTGTTGAGCTTTAAGCCAGCTTTTTCACTCTCCTCTTTCACTTTCATCAAGAGGCTCTTCAGTTCCTCTTTGCTTTCTGCCATAAGGGTGATGTCATCTGCATATCTGAGGTGGTGTCATCTGCATATTTCTCCTAACCTTCTTGATTCCAGCTTGCACTTCATCCAGTCCAGCATTTCGCATGACGTACTCTGCATATAAGTTAAATAAGCAGAGTGACAATATACAGCTTTGATGTACTCCTTTCACAATTTGGAACCAGTCTGTTGTTCCATGTGCATTTCTAACTGTTACTTGTTAACCTGCATACAGATTTCTCAGGTGGTCTTGTATTTCCATGTCTTTAAAAATGTTTCACAGTTTGTTGTGATCTACACAGTAAAAAACTTTGGTGTAGTTAATAAAGTAGAAGTAGATGTTTTTCTGGAACTCTCTTGCTTTTTCTTTTTTTTTTATTATTATTTTTTATGGCTCAAATAGTTTTAATTATCTATTTATTTATTTTTACTTTACTTTACAATACTGTAATTTTTGCTTTTTCTGTGAACCAACAGATGTAGGCAATTTGATCTCTGGTTCCTCTGCTTTTTCTAAATCCAGCTTGAACATCTGGAAGTTCTTTGTTCACCTACTGTGGAAGCCTGGCTTGGAGAATTTTGAGCATTACTTTGCTAGTGTGTGAATTGAGTAAAATTGTGCAGTAGTTCAGCATTCTTTGGCTTTGCCTTCCTTTGGAATTGAAATGAAAACTTATCTTTTCCAGTCCTGTGGCTGGAAAAGATTAAAAAGTTTTCTTTATATAAATCCAGAATCCACCTTACCAGCTTCAACATGATCTAAAATGAAAGATTAAGCACCATTTTCTTTTCTTAGATATGCATCATAAAATGTTTGGGACAGCAATTAGATATTTTGTCAATTTTAAAAATATTTGCTGTTTGATTTTTTTGTGTTTTTAGTTTGATATGAGATTTCATTCAATGTAATGAGTTAAAGGGAAAAGGGCATGGCAACCCATTCCAATGTTCTTGCCTGGAGAATCCCATGGACAGAGGACCCTGGCGGGCTACAGTCCACTGGGTCACAGAGTCAGACACGACTGAGTGACTAACACACACACACAATGAGTAATATCAAAATAATTGCTCATTTTTGGATCCATTTTATTCAATAATAAAAGCCAACTTTCTCTTACATTATGAAATATAACAATTTAGATAACTTAGAGTCTAGGAAATTAGATAAGACCATTTCTTGAAAAATTTAAATGCATAGATAATGATGTAATTTCTAATATTAGTAATAAAAGAGCTGTTTTTATTCAAGAGATGTTTTCTTGGATAGAATTACCATGAAGGTATAAGAAAGGAAAAGTTAAAAAATACATTTGAAATTTTTGACTTGTGTTCCTGGGTATGTTGTCATTTTTCTAACTAAAACATGTTGGGGGAAAATGAAAGGTTTTGGGCATTTGAGGTGGAAGAGCATAGCAGGCTCTTTCAAATATAAGTAGAAGAGTAAATAGCAAGATGGATATCAGCATTAGAAATATATCCTGAGGTATAATAACAAAATCTGTGAGGGCAAATAATCAAAAGGAAGAAAATGTACTATGAGAAAATATTATATAACAGAGGCTTGTTGGACATTTCATAGCTGTTGAATGAAAAAATAAATAAAATGCATATGAAAAGCAACAACAAAGAATATTGGACCAATATGTAGTCAGAGAGGTATAATTAGGTTGGAAATACTTCTGCAAAAACCAAGAAAGTAGGAATTAATATTTTGTTGTTCAGTCACTCAGTCATGTCTGATTCTTTGTACACCCATGGATTGAAGCATGCCAGGTTCCCTGTCCTTCACCATCTCCCGGAATTTGCTCAAACTCAAGTCCATTGAGTCAGTGATGCCATCCTACCATTTCATCCTCTGTTGTCCTCTTCTCTTTCTGCCTTCAATCTTTCCCAGCACCAGAGTCTTTTCCAATGAGTCGGCTTTTCATATCAGGTGGCCCAAGTACTAGACTTTCAGTTTCAGCATCAGTCCCTCCAATGAATATTCAAGGCTAATTTCCTTTAGGATTGACTGGTTTTATATCCTTGCAGTGGGGACTCTCAAGAGTCTTTTCCAGCACGACAGTTCAAAGGCATCGATTCTTCAGCGCTCAACCTTTTTTATTGTCCAGCTCTCACATCCGTACATAGCTTCAGGAAAAAATCATACCTTTGACAATACAAAACTTTGTATGAATTAATATAAGATAGAGTTTATGAATGTTATCAAATAATGTGACAAAGTGAAGAAGAATCTTTACTTGAAAAATACCTTAAATGTTCAGATTATAAATATAGTTATCCCAAATACGCAGGTTCATTTTGAAAGTGGTAGTGTTGATCTGAAAGAAGCTAAGGTGAAACATGTCCAGGACATATTTTAATATCTCCTATAAGCTTATTTAACTTCTATGCAGAGTACATCATGAGAAACGCTGGGCTGGAAGAAGCACAAGCTGGAATCAAGACTGCCAGGAGAAATATCAATAACCTCAGATATGCAGATGACACCACCCTTATGGCAGAAAGTGAAGAGGAACTAAAAAGCCTCTTGATGAAAGTCTAAGAGGTGAGTGAAAAAGTTCGCTTAAAGCTCAACATTCAGAAAATGAAGATCATGGCATCTGATCCCATCACTTCATGGGAAATAGATGGGGAAACGGTAGAAACAGTGTCAGACTTTATTCCAAAATCACTGCATATGGTGATTGCAGCCATGAAATTAAAATACGCTTACTCTTACTATGACTAACCTAGACAGCATATTAAAAAGCAGAGACATTACTTTGTCAACAAAGGTCCGTCTAGTCAAGGCTATAGTTTTTCCAGTGGTCATGTATGGATGTGAGAGTTGGACTGTGAAGAAAGCTGAGTGCCAAAGAATTAATGCTTTTGAACTGTGTTGTTGGAGAAGACTCTTAAGAGTCCCTTGGACTGCAAGGAGATCCATCCAGTCCATTCTAAAGGATATCAGCCCTGGGATTTCTTTGGAAGGAATGATGCTAGAGCTGAAACTCCAATATTTTGGCTACCTCATGTGAAGAGTTGACTCACTGGAAAAGACCCTGATGCTGGGAGGGATTGGGGGCAGGAGGAGAAGGGGACGACAGAGGATGAGATGGCTGGATGGCATCACCGAGTCAATGGCATCACTGAGTCACATGAGTTTGAGTGAACTCCAGGAGTTGGTGATGGACAGGGAGGCCTGGCATGCTGTGATTCATGGGGTCTCAAAGAGTCAAACATGTCTGAGCAACTGAACTGAACTGAACTGAACAAGGTAAGTAAAATTCAATAAGTACTCCCTCAAAATTTTTCACCATAATTCATGAAGATGTTAATTTAATAAATATCATGATTATGAGTATGTTACTTTGCATGACCACAGGGACTTGGCAAAAGTAATAGTTTATAATCTATTGACCTTGCAATAGAAACAATTACTGGGGCCTAGTGTAATCATATTAGCTTTTTAAAAGCTGATTATTTTCTCCAGTAGGTAGCAGAAGGGGAATTAAGTGAGATTTAAAGTGTGAGAAAGACTAAATACACAGACGCTTTTTTTGGAGATAGATTGGAAAATGTGAGAAAGGCTATAGGAGGCCTCTATTGACTGACGTCCAACATGTGAAACAGAACCTCATACCGACACCTAGATAAGAAGGTGGATAAGTCATTGATATTTGAATATAGAGCAAAACTGGATAACAATATTTTATATTTCCTGATTTTAATAGCAATAGCATAAATATGTCAGAGAATGGCATTTTCTTAAATTGAGCACCACAAAGTATTTAGGAATAAAAAGGATATCTCTAAAGTACTCTAAAATGGTTCAAGAAAAAAGTGTTACACACTAACACACATAATTATAATTGGATAAACAGAGAGAAAAACAAAAAGAAGGAAACAGATTGAGAAACAGAGAGAAGAAGATAAGTCAGGTGGGACAAAATATAAACAATTGGTGCATCTTGATAAAGCGTCTCTATGAGACTCTTGTGTTAATCTTGCAACTTTTCTGTTAGAATCATATTGAAATGTTATTTTAAAAGAATGAAATAAAGTCATTTGTAGCAATATGGATGGACCTGGACATTATCATACTCGGTAAGCCAGGAAAAAACAAATATTTCATGATATTGCTTATATGTGAATAAAAAAATAATAATACAAATAAATGTATATACAAATAAGAAACAGACACATGGACATTAAAAAAAAAAAAAAAACACTTATGGTTACCAAAGAGAAAAAGGATGAGGGACAAATTAGGAGTTTGGAATTAACATATACACACTACTGTAGATAAAATAGATAACCAATAAGGATCTAACTGTATAACACAAGGAATTCTACTCAGTATTTTGTAATAACCTACAAGGGGAAAGAATCTGAAAAACTATATATATGTATAAATTAGAGATACCAAGGGAACTTTTCATGCAAAGATGGGCACAATAAAATACAGAAATGATATGGACCTAAGAAAAGCAGGAGATATTAAGAAAAGGTAGCAAGAATACACAGAAGAGCTATACAAAAATGATCTTCACAACCCAGATAATCACAATGGTGTGATCACTCACCTAGAGCCAGACATCCTGGAATGCAAAGTCAAGTGGGCCTTAGGAAGCATCACTACGAACAAAGCTAGTGGAGTTGATGGAATTCCAGTTGAGCTATTGCAAACCCTAAAAGATGATGCTGTGAACGTGCTGCATTCAATAAGCTAGAAAATTTGGAAAACTCAGCAGTGCCACAGTACTGCAAAAGATCCATTTTCATTCCAATCCCTAAGAAGGGCACTGCAACAGAGTACTCAAACTACAGAACAATTGCACTCATCTCACACACTAGCAAAGTGATGCTCAAAATTCTGCAAGCCAGGCTTCAACAGTATGTGAACCGTGATCTTCCAGATATTCAAGCTGGATTTAGAAAAGTCAGAGGAATCAGAGGTCAAATTGCCAATATCCACTGGATCATCGAAAAAGCAAGAGAATTTCAGGAAAACATCTACTTTTGCCTTATTGAATATGCCGAAGCCTTTGACTCTGTGGATCACAGCAAACTGTGGAAAATTATTAACAAAATGGGAATACCAACCACCTGACCTGCCTCCTGAGAAATCTGTATGCAGGTCAAGAATCAAAAGCTAGAACTGGACATGGAACAACAGACTGGTTCTAAATCGGGAAAGGAGTACATCAAGGCTGTATATTGTCAACCTGCTTATTTAACTTATTTGCAGAGGACCTCATGAGAAATGCTGAACTGGATGAAGTAAAAGCTGGAATCAAGATTGCTGTGGGAAATATCAATAACCTCAGATATGCAGATGGCACCACCATTATGGCAAAAATTGAAGAACTAAAGAACCTCTTGATGAAAGTGAAAGGGGAGAGTGAAAAAGTTGGCTTAAAGCTCAACATTCAGAAAACTAAGATCATGGCATATGGTCCCATCACTTCATTGCAAATAGATGGGGAAACAGTGGAAACAGTGACAGACTTTATTTGGGGGGGGGCGCTCCAAAATCACTGCAGATGGTGACTGCAGCCATGAAATTAAAATACGCTTACTCCTTGGAAGAAAAGTTATGATCAACCTAGATAGCATATTGAAAAGCAGAGACATTACTTTGCCAACAAAGGTCTGTCTAGTCAAGGCTATGGTTTTTCCAGTGGTCAGGTATGGATGTGAGAGCTGAACTATAAAGAAAGCTGAGTGCCAAAGAATTGATGCTTTTGAACTGTGGTGTTGGAGAAGACTCTTGAGAGTCCCTTGAACAAGTTGATCCAACCAGTCCCTCCTAAAGGAAATCAGTCCTGAATATTCATTGGAAGGACTGATGCTGAAGCTGAAGCTCCAATACTTTGGCCAACTCATAAGAAGAACTGACTCTTTTGAAAAGACCCTGATGCTGGGAAAGATTGAAGTTGGGAGGAGAAGGGGATGACAGAGGATGAGATGGTTGAATGGCATCACTGACTCAATGGATGTGAGTCTGAGTAAACTTTAGGAGTTGGTGATGGATAGGGAGGCCTGGCATGCTGCAGTCCCTGGGGTCACAAAAATCAGACACATCTGAGTGACTGAACTGAACTGATGTATATATAAATAATTTTGCTGTATACCTGAAGCTAATGCAACATCATAAATCAACTATGCTTCAATAAAAATAATTTTAATTTAAAAAATAAAATATAAAGACAGAGACATTTCATCAAGAAATATGGTAATATACAACAGATACACAGCTTAGTAATATACGATTGATATGAAATTCTATGTCATTATCATAAACACATAATCTGTAAAATATTATTAATGTAAAAATATAAAAGTTGAAAATATCTAGTAAATTTATTACAATATACAATTATATAATAATAAAACATACTTTCTTATGAAAATATAATAAAATTCAAAATCTCATAGTGTTATATTCATGCCTTAAAATTCTCCATCACTGATGGGATAACCAATAAACTAGAAGGCAGCATAGGATCCTCTTCTCTATTAGTTATTTTGGAGAAATCATTTTAATGGTTCTGGGACCTCGGAATCAGCCAGCCTATAAAGTCTTCATATCACTAATATAACGGAAAACTAATCATGTAAGTTACTTTACTTGAGCTTCATATGCCAATTAATGTTTGTCATATAATGTTATTATAGATCTATATAGTTAATTCTCAAAACAAATTTTCAATAAGTATTTATTTCCAAATAATATAACTTTAAACTGCTTACTATCAACTAATGTAAAGTTTCTAAGAAGTGACAGCTGAGAGGGAGAAAGATGAGTTACTTACAAAATGCAAGTTGCATTCCATTTAAAGATATTTTATGATCGGATTGCATCAAAATAGAAGTATGTTATTACACATCTCTTTGGACACCAGCTCATCAGCATTGTGTTTTCAGTTTCCTTTGTTATAGCTATTTGAAAATTATTTTGGACATTAGGGCCTTGTAGTGTTTTTAAGCAGTCTTTTGTATGGAAAATATAGTGATCAAAGTTTGTAATAACATGTTTATTTTTATTATTTCTTTATTTTATAAAGAGAGAGTGCAACAGAAATAAAGCCTCCCACTACTTGTCTCAGTGTGCACCAAGGAACTTCAGTCCATATTTCACCCCCAGCACATAGTTTCAGAATGAATCTATGACCTTAAAGACCATATAACCACCTCCCTTATGGAAGCATCGAGTTTTCTATTTATTTTTTTTTTTATTAGAGTATAATAGCTTTACAATGTTGTGTTAGTTTATGCTATACAATGAAGTGAATCAGTATCTGTATGTCTATGTATATATACATATATATGTATATGTATATATGTATCCCCTCCCTCCTAAACCTCCCATTCCTCCCCCCGCCCCGCTCCCTCCCCCACATCATCTCACTCCTCTAGGACATCACAGAACACCAGGCTGAGCTCCCTATGCTCTCCAGCAGCTTCCCACTAGCTATCAAGTTTACACATGGTAGTGTATATATATCAACACAACTCTCCCAGTTTGTCCCACCCCTCTTCCCCTGCTCCATGTCTGTGACAACATGTCCATTCTCTACGTTGCATCTCTACTCTGGCCCTGCAAATGGAATTGTTGGAAATCCTATTTATTACGCATAATACCTGTTATTATTTAGCATATATTCCCTAAAAATGTACATCCACTGCATACACAGTTATTCTGTCTTGTTAATGGTAGACAGAGTCTATTCTGGACAGCAGAAGTTAAGGTATGAGTATTAAACATTATATAAAATATTTATAGAAAGATAGCACTTCACTGCATAATATTACAATCTTTGTCTCTTTTGAATCTACAGTCAAATATATTTCATGTTACTCATCTACTTGCAGTTGAGAACTACATCCTTTTCTCAAGAGCTAAATGTGTGCTAACTTTAAATTTCATCATTCTCCCAACAGAAAGGAAAACCTAGGTACATAAAAGCACTGTTATTAGCTCTTAGTGGAATGGCAAGAAGACGCTGAACAAAAATGGGTTCAGGCTCTCTGAAAAAATTAGAGGACTCATTTGGCCCCATGAGAGTTGTTGTAATCTTAAGTAGGTATGACTTAATCATCTTCGTGTTTAGAGCACTCATATGAGGCAAAAGATTATCCCATTTTCTGTTCCATGATTCTTGATACACTGGCTATAAAACATTTCTATTTCATGATAAATATGTGTTACATGTTTAAAGATGGAAATGGTTGGCTAAAGTGGATTCTCTTAGGTGTAGAATAGAATACTAAATTCCAGTCTTTTTTTTTTTTTTCTGAACTCCATGGAACGTCACAATTTCATAAGAGTAGCAGAATACTTCAATATCATACATTATATTACTGTATATAATTTTGCTAATTTGTCTCAAAATTAAACAAATTTTGTATATCCACCATTCCATTACTGTCCTTTAATGTACAATTTGATATCCTATAATACAATAATAAAACAAAAATGTATTCTGTTTAAGATTTTCAGGACCATTAGAATCCTCATTCTTTAGAACAAGGTGAATGTTTGGCAGCACATTTGTTTCCTCCTTGAAAGAGGGGAGCTGTGTTACTTCCTTTCATTTTAAATGACAAGCATCCATAGGCTATAACACCATTTTGAGAAAGCTGCTGTCATTTTGCTCCTCACGTTTGAGTTGTCTAACTGCTGACTTTAATGATGCAGTATTTCCTTTGTAAAATTATCTTTTATACTGAACGGACTGATCATTAACTTTACTGTAAAGACAGAATTTGCCCATTTTAATGTATCTTCAACTAATATATTTGTGTGAGTATAACAGCTGGTAGTTCCTGAAAGATGGCAAGATTGTAAACACTCTACCTGAGTTCCATAATTTCTTTGATTTCTCTCCCTTATCACATAAAATCCAGCTTTAAAGTTTTATTTTGCTGTTATGCCAGTGTCGTAGTTATTTTGTACACAAATGCATCCATGGTGTATGAAGGTTACATTGGTGAAGCAATTACACCAGATTGCACAATAGTTTGTTAATGCTCTATTACTTTTGCATGCAAATAGCTAAAATGAAGAGTCTGAAATTCAGTCATTTTAGCTGTACATCTCCAATTTAATTTGCTCTTTTTAAAAGTTTGCTCATCTACATTTTTTTACTACAAATATTTCTCATTTTCTTTTCTTTCTCTATCTCAGCTTCAATTGAAAATGCCTGAACATACTGGTTCATGTGTGTATGAAAAAAGATACTGTTTTTTGTTTGTTTGTTTGTTTGTTTCCCAGCAAGCCACAAAGTTGAAAATATTCTCATGTTTTCTGCAAATCCTACACATATATTTAAATAAAATTTCAATATATGTATTAGAGCAAGAATTTTAAAATAGCAAACACACGATAAATATATAACATGAATAAATTAATTAAATGCAATGTCTACCAAAGAAACCATATTCTGGAGAAAATAAATTTGAATTGTGAGATTGAAGGTATTTACTGTAAGAATGTTATCCATTTTCCTCTTGTGTGCTTCCTTTACAAGCAGAGTGAATGGAGAACAGGTTATTTACTTAACATTGTCTGAAAACATTGCTTCTCATTATAAGTTCAATATTTATTTAGATGCCTTAGAACATGGTGGAAAAATATGTAACAAAAATAGTCCCCATCAAGTCGAGGGGAAAAGAACATACCTATCTTGTCATCAGAGAAATGCTTACCGGAAAATTCAAGGATGCACATTTATCAGCAGTTTAATCATGCTTGAGTGCTTAGGTTTCTTAACTCACTGAATCATATCAAATTGCATTGCCAAGGAACATTTTTGAGCACAAAGTGGTAGTAATAAAGAAACAGCGATTCTTCTTTAAGGATCAGGAAAAACATATTTTAGTTATTAGGAAAGAACTTATTTGTATTTCTTTTCAGTAAAGCCCTTCATGAGAAGTAGAAAGGAGAGGTTTGAAATGATTGATGAAGTGCAATCATTATAACCTTTGTTTCCCTTGGCTCTTGGCTTTTTGCACCCACCAGATAAAATTAGTAGGATATTTATTTTTACTACATATGCTGCTTATTATTTTATTGTGGCTCCCCTGAGCTATGGATGACTAGAAGCCAACTGATGTTGCTAAGAAGTATCTTGACATTGTATAAAACAGAATTCCAGTTAAATCATGGAACTGAAGCAGAACTTGACTGTCCCACCAGCACAGAGCTGGAAACACACATTCATGACCATAACAAAGTATATATTTATCCAAAAATAATATTAAGCATGAGAGATGGTACAGAGACACAGAGCACTCAGATAGAGAAGGAAAACTTCTCCTCGTAGAATGAAAACACACAGAAGTGGAGGCCTAGAATATGGAACAATAGAAATGTGGCTTAGATAAAGACTTCTTTTATTTATTCTGCCTCTATATTATCACCAACTTTTACTAGGAACTTTTTACCAGTTTATTGCAATAGCCCATTCATTATTCACAATTTTTAGCTGACTAGAGAAAATATATATTTTAAGTTTTTTGTTTCTTTCCTTTTTTTCAAATTTCCAAGATATTATCGTTCAGGCAGCAAGTAAGGAAGACTGATTTTGCATGTCCCTTCCTCCACACTCTTGGCCTCACATGCATAACAACCACCAAAATGAATTAATGTAAAGGTACAAGGTTCGATAATTAGATCAGGAAGAGCCCCTGGAGGAGGAAATGGCAACCCACTCCAGTATTCTTGCCTGGGAAATCCCATGGACAGAGGAGCCTGGTGAGATACAGTCCATAGGGTCACAAAGAATCAGATGCGACTCTTACGCACAGAGCACATACACACTTCCACCTTTGGATGAAACCCACAGACCTGATTCTAGCTACAGTAGGGCGTTCTCTTCAATCTCTTCAGATGTATAGATTCCCAAGAGAACATTTAACCTATTTTTTTTTCTATTTTAAGCCATTGTTTTCCCTTAAAAAGCATCCTTAAATGACACCACAGTTACAAACCATTTTATTAAAAGCTCAGATGAACCTATTTTCCAAGCAGAAATGGAGACACAGACATAGAGAACAAACTAATGGATACCAAGGGGGGAAAGAGGGCGTGGGATGAGTTGGGAGATTGGGATGGACATATATATGCTACTATAGATAAAACAGATGACTGATGAGAACCAACCATATACACAAGGAACTCTACTCAATGCTTTATAGTGCCCTAAATGGGAAGGAAATCCAAAAAAGAGGGGATATTTATTTATACATATGGCTGATGAATTTTCCTGTACAGCGGAAGCTTACACAGCATTGTAAAGCAACTATACTCCAATTTTTTTTTTTTAATAGAAAACAGCCTTTCAGCTTTCACCAACACTTATTCAAAGTTTTCCAGCTTCCACTCACTCTCTAGTTCCGATGCTACGCTGACATGTGCAGTTTCTGTTACAGCAGCAATGATATCCTCATTCCTAAAATCTGTCTGAATTATTACTGCATGAAAAATTAAAAGTTTGGAAAATAAATACTGACTTGTCCCAGTTTCTCTGAGTCAGAAATTCAAGAGTGACTTCGTATAATTTGCACTTAGGATCTCATGCAGTTGCAGCCAAGGGGTCAACCAGGGCTATGGGTGTCTGAAGTCCAGGCTGTGGGTGAGAAACTGCTTCTAAGGTGACTCACACTCATCACTCTTGGCTGGAGGCCACCAGTCTTGGTTGTTTGTATGAGATCTCCCTTTTCTCACCTCACAGGCTTCCTCATGGGGCTGCTTGAATGTTCTTAAGACACAGCGGCTGGCTTTCCCCGGAGACAGTTGTGTGAGAGACAGAGAGGTTGAGAGAGAGAGGACTAGAAAATCCTCTTTATGTCTCGACTTCAGCAGGGACGTACTGTCACTTCTGTGCTTTATTGATCACACAGACTGACCCAGGCACAGTACGAGGGGAGGGTACACGTGGCACAATACCGAGAAGTGGGAATTATTGGGGCCATCTTGCAGATTTGCTGCCAAAATCTCCTTAATGTGTTTATCCTCTAGGATAAAGTGTGGCCCCTTATGGATTCTTCCTTTTTTATAATATGAGCACTTTCTTTTTTATAGAAGTATAGTTGGCCTACAATGTTGTGTTAGTTTCAGGTATACAGCAAAGTGATTCAGTTATATGTACATATAAATCTATTTTTTCAGATATTTTTCCCTTACATGATATTAACAAATATTGAGTATAGTTCCCTGTTCTATACAGCAGGTTCTTTTACTTATCTATTTTCTATATGGTGGTTTAGTCACTAAGTCGTGTCTGACTCTTGTGACCCCATGGACTATAGCCAGCCAGGCTCCTCTGTCCATGGGATTTTCCAAGCAAGAATATTGGAGTGGGTTGCCATTTCCTTCTCCAGGGGATTTTCCCAACACAGAGATCAAACCTTGGTCTCCTGCACTGCAGGAAGATTGTTTACCAACTGAGCTTCTAGGGAATTCCCATTTTATATATAGTACTGTGCATTTGTTGATCAAATGTATGATAATGCATATTTTATACAGTCAGTTAATATACTACTATAAGATTTGTCTTCTTTGACTTGTTGAATGGCATTGTCTCCAATTTCTAATTGTTTCCTGCAGATCAAAAAGTAATTTGTAGAGAGGAAGGAGTCCTCTTAAGATATACTCATATACATAAAACCTAGACTCACTGAATTCAGGAACTGGTTAATTACCTGGCTACTGACTGGATGCATTGTCCTCCTTACTGCAATGGAGTCCTTAGAAAATATGATTTTTTGCTGTTGTTTAGATTTTGGTCTTATTCCTTCCGTATTAGAGCTACTCATGCTTCTAGATCTTACTATTTCTAGAATATGTTACTCTTTGCCTCTCCCTGCTGCTCTAGACAAACCATAGCCTTTACCACCTAGACTATTCCAAGAGGCCTCCTATCTAATCTCCCATTGTGTAGTCATGTCCAACTCTACAATGCTACTGACTGGAGCCCGTCAGGCTCCTCTGTCCATGGGATCCCACAGGCAAGACTACTGGAATCAGTTGCCAATTCCTCCTCCCAGGGCTAATCTCCCATATCTACACATTATTCTCCTTCTTATAGTCACCTTACTGCTTTTTTTTTGTTGTTTATTTTTTTTTAATTTTTGGTGGTGTTGTTTTGTTTTTAACATGCTATGTAAAATTGCTTCCCTGATCACCATCCCTTATGATGATTTTTGATGGCTTACCTCTCCATACATGATTCCCCTGCACACATTCACACACACACACACACCCCTTATATCCCCATTCTTTTCTCATGAAGCATTTTCTGCTTCATCATTTTGCTACAGTTAATCCAGCCTTTGTATATTTCCCTACAGCCCCAAAGCACCTCTGCTTTGGGATTCTCAAGCTCCTATCCCTGCCTGAACTCATTTCCACCAGAAGGTGTCGCTCCATCCTATTATATTTATGTTTATATTCACTATGACATTAACAGAGGGGACTCCTCTAACCACTCTGTCTTAAATAGCACTGCATCTTTTCATTCTCCCCTTTCCACTTATCCAGCACTATTTTTCTTCCAATACATTTGACTACCAGACATTTTGTACACTTATTTTATGAATAAATTAATTTGTCTCCTTAATAAAACTACGCCCCATAAAAGTAGGGACTATTGTGAACTGTCCTGTTCTCAGCAGCAAGTTGGTTTTCATTGTTGTTCAGTCCCCAGTCACGTCCAGCTCTTTGAGACCCCATGCACTGCAGCACTCCCGGCTTCCCTGTCCATCACCAACTCCTGGAGCTTGCTCAAACTCATGTCCATCAAGTGGGTAATGCCATCCAACAATCTCATCCTCTGTCGTCCCCTTCTACTCCTGCTTTCAATCTTTCCCAGCATCAAGGTCTTTTCCAATGGGTCTGCTCTTTGCATCAGGTGGCCAAGGTTTTGGAGCCTCAACTTCAGCATCAGACCTTCAGATGAATATTCAGAGTTTGATCTCCTTGCTATCCAAGGGTCTCTCAAGAGTCTTCTCCAAGACAACAGTTCAAAGGTATCAATTCAGCACCCAGCCTTTTTTATTGTCCAACTCTTACATCTGTACATGACTACTAGAAAAACCATAGCTTTGACTGTATGGACCTTTGTCGGTAAAGTAATGTCTCTGCTTTTTAATATGCTTCCTAGGTTTGTCATAGCTTTTCTTCCAAGGAGCAAGCATCTTTTAATTTCATGACTGCAATCACCATCTGCTGTGATTTTGGAACTGAAGAAAATAAAGTCTGTTACCATTTCCATTGTTTCCCCATCTATTTGCCATGAAGTGATGAGACCAGATGCCCTGATCTTCATTTTTTGAATGTTGAGTTTAAAGCCAGTTTTTAAATAGTGTCTATAATGCCCTACTCTCTGCTCAGCCTCCAGTGAAGCAGTTTTATCATTATTTTCCAACATCTGTGACAGTTTTCATTCAAATTGAAAATAACTTGAGGGCAAAATCTGAAGTCAGGGTGTACTTTTCAGATCCAAAAATGCTCCTGTACACCCCCAGTTATTTAAAAGTTAAATAAAACCAAATTTGCAAAAAGAACAGAGAACAATCTACTATTAAACATGGGTTTCTATTTAAATATGGATTATGCTGTATAGTTTGGCATCACAATATATTGTTAAATTTCATAAAGCATTCTTCTGTTACAGTGTTTTATTCTGACAAATTCTATCTCCTTTTTTTCTTAAGTTGGACTTTTTTGTAAGTGATTGCTTTTTAACTTAACTTTGCATTATGTCACTTACCCATGTAATATTTGGTTCCTATAACTACAGAATCTGGTAACTATATAACAATCTACTCTAGTCTGAAACAGACAAGAGAGTTCTGAGAACTATCAGCTGTAACTTTACATCTGTTTAGTTTAGCTTTGGATTTTAGTTTAACTTTTGATTCATGTTTAATGTGCTTCTATATATTTAAGTGGGTTCTTCTCCCTGGAATGCTGTTTGACCAGCTAAACACTTAAATTCAGTTAAACCCTTATAACAAAGGCCTACCTAGACAGGCATTCCTGTTATCGTCAGCTAAATTTGTAACCACAAAGCAATCTTCACTTCTCAACATTTATTATTTATGAGTCTTTGTTTTCATGGTTCTCCACCTTCATGCTTGCATTGAAGATGATTGGGTCAGAATCCTCTCAATCAAAAATGTATATGGCACTTGAAAATCTCTGAGCAAATACTTGATGTCATTATAAATAATTGCTTAATGAGGAATAACTCTTAACTTTAATAGATTCACAGTCCAGTAGGGTATATAAACATATGCAATAATTTCATGTAAATATCTACGTAATCTATATGGAAAGAATTTTTTAAAAAATCTTCTAATAACAATGTCTGCTAGATATCTAGCATAAGTTGGAGATGATGTCTCATTTTCAACAACTGATTGCAACTAGAAGCTAAGAAAGTACATAATAAAATATGAAATACAGCATGTATTTTCATATAAATATGAATAGATAACCTCCTTAGAGTTTTTAACTCAATAAATAATTTATTTATTAAATGACATTTTCCAGCACTTAACAAGTACTTATATGCTACATATATGGGAAAAAATCAGTGATCCTTCAGGCTTGATTGTATTTCCATTACTCCTAATCAGTTGGGATTTTTGTTGGAAGAAAGTGTCATAGCATACTCAAAATGCTAGTAATTATGACAATAATAATAAGAATAGCATGAGGCTGAGATTTTCAAGTTTCTGCAAAGATGTTGAATTAGCCAGCCATACAGTCTCCTGCAAGTAAGATCAAATCTTAAACACAGAGCATCTAAGATTTGAGGAAACAACTACAAAAGCTGTGAGAAAACAATGTAGTGAATGAGTGTGCTTTGCTGGCCAGATTCAGTTCGGTTGAGTCGCTCAATCGTGTCTGACTCTTTGCGACCCCATGAACTGCAGCACACCAGGCCTCCCTGTCCATCACCAACTCCCAGAGTCCACCCAAACCATCTCATCCTTTGTCGTCCCCTTCTCCTCCCCCCCTCAATCTCTCCCAGCATCAGTGTCTTTTCCAATGAGTCAGCTCTTCGCATCAGGTGGCCAAAGTATTGGAGTCTCAGCTTTAACATCAGTCCTTCCAATGAACACCCAGGACTGATTTCCTTTAGGATGGACTGGTTGGATCTCCTTGCAGTCCTTGGGGGCTGATTATTAGCTGCAGCAGAAAAGAGCAAGAAGAGTTCTTGGAGGACAAATTAAAATAAAAGAAACAATTTCCCTGGGAAAATTAATGTCTACCCCTTGATTGCATAAATCAGGAGCATTAGCAAAATCTCTTATTCCAGACAAGTAATTCAGCAATCTTGGTCTGTTCAAGAGTTGCAGAAAACATTGAGTGATCTATCAACTGTCCTCTGGTATTAAACCCCCCACCCCAACACACACACACACACACACACACATTTTCCCTTTCCAATCTAAAAGAGTAGTTTGGAGAAGAATTCATTTGAATCAGTTCTGATGAGATGGATGAAATTGGAGCCGATTATACAGAGTGAAGTAAGCCAGAAAGAAAAACACCAATACAGTATACTAGCACATATATATGGAATTTAGGAAGATGACAATGACGACCCTGTATGCAAGACAGGGAAAGAGACACAGATGTGTATAACGGACTTTTGGACTCAGAGGGAGAGGGAGAGGGTGGGATGATTTGGGAGAATGACATTCTAACATGTATACTATCATGTAAGAATTGAATTGCCAGTCTATGTCTGACGCAGGATGCAGCATGCTTGGGGCTGGTGCATGGGGATGACCCAGAGAGATGTTATGGGGAGGGAGGTGGGAGGGGGGTTCATGTTTGGGAACGCATGTAAGAATTAAAGATTTTAAAATTTAAAAAAATAAAAAAATAAAAAAATTTAAAAAAAAAAAGAGTAGTTTGGGAGCTCACTGCCCAAAGATGCTTTTCCTAAGGTGATGAAAGGAATGGTCTGACCTTGAGGAAGAGCTGCTGGGAACTTAGCAAACAAAACAAAGTTCATCCTTCACTCAATCATGTACTTAAATAAGACATCTGAGGAGGGAAACTAATTTAAAATGAACTTACAAAAAATACAAAAAGAATAACAAAAAGTAAAAGAGAAAACTTTGATTACAAATGTCTCAAGAGGTAGAAGTGTTAGAACTGAAAAAGTCACACGAAAACCATCAGCCAGAGATGTAAGGATCCTTGTGATGAGATTTCTATAAATGGTACAGCCTCAGTTCGAGGTCGAAAAGGATACTCCGAAAAAGACACTGGCTGCAGTGCTATGGCAGCTGCCCTGGACCCGAAGTGGTGTCTGCAGCGTGTGAAACAGAACTGACCTGCTTTACCTAAAGCAAGTGAAACTTTCCTCTCCCATTGTTTGCAATCTCTGCCGCACCCCTGGCCCTTGGCAGTGAGTGCGCCGAGTCCTAACCATTAGGCCACCAGGGGATTCCCTGAACCTGTCTGTTTGACTTCAGAGGGCGTCTGAATATAAATGACCCCAGCACTTGGTCGGGGAGAAGGCAATGGCACCCCACTCCAGTACTCTTACTTGGAAAATCCCAGGGACGGAGGAGCCTGGTAGGCTGCAGTCCATGCGATCGCAAAGAGTCGGACACTACTGAACGACTTCACTTTCACTTTTCACTTTCATGCATTGGAGAAGGCAATGGCAACCCACTCCTGTGTTCTTGCCTGGAGAATCCCAGGGACGGGGGAGCCTGGTGGGCTGACGTCTATGGGGTCGCACAGAGTCGAACAAGACTGAAGTGACTTAGCAGTAGCAGCAGTTGATAATAAAAAATGTAAAATATATATTATGAATATGATGCAAGAAAAAGGAAATACTTCTACAAATGGACTGATTTATATATGAAAGTACGATAGCTGAGTTTTTATAAAGATAACATAAATAGTATAACATGTATCTGAAGAATAAATTATGAGCCGTATTATGGGCTGAATTTTGCCCCCTCCCCTAGACCATACACTGAAGGCCTAACCCAGTGTATGACGGCACTTGGAGACTGAGTCTGTAAAGAGGCAGTTAAGTTAAAATGAAGCCTTTAGGTGAGCCTTAATCCAGTATGACTAACATCACTGTGAGAAGGGGAGATTTAAACACACAGACGCCAGGTTGTAAAAACAGAGAAAAGACCATGTGAAGATGGTGAGACGAAGTAACTACCCACAAGCCGCGGATAGACAAACAAACCTCAGGGGCGCTTTAATCTTGACTTCTAGCCTCTGAACTATGAGAAATAAATTTCTACTGACTGACGTCCCCAGTCTGTGGAATTTTCTGTGGCAGCCCCAGCAAACTGATACAAGTTGGAATAACAAATGTGAGTAATTTAAAGAGGATTCAAAAAGAATCAATAAATTGAGAAAGTTAACAAAGAAATATAATTTTAAATAGAATACGCACAGAAAGATAAATAAGTGGGTTAAAAAATGATCAAACTTGATATTGAAATATTTGAGGTGGGAATTTTAAATATTCAAATATTTGAAGTGGAAATTTTTGAAGAAATAATAGAGATTAATTTTTCAGAAATATATAAGGAACCATATAGCCCCAAAATAGGAAGAGAAGAGAAAGCTCTGATCAAGAAATATTTTACAGAAACACAGGACTATAAAAACAATGAGAACATTCTAAAAGCTACTTCTCTTGGCTTAGAAGTTAGAATATCAACATTATATACACCATTAAAAATGGAAGACAAAGCTATGCATGTATGCTTTATTAAGAATTGTGTATGCTGAGGAGAAAAATAAGTGTTTAATACTGTATCTAGCGCATATTTTTACTTTTTAAAAGTTTTAATAATTCAATTTTTTTTCATTGATGCAATAAAGACTTCAGAATTTGAAGTTGACCTACATTAAATCTTTGTAAATGTATGAGAAGTCAGTGAAATATAAATAGACCTTTTTACTGGAAAATCAGTTATACACTTTCAACAAATGAAAATATATTTTTAAAAAATTCATTCTTCCTCACATACACAAATTAAAGATTAAAATGCATTTGTCAACACTACAACTCTTCAACTGTAAAAGAAAATTTCATCACCCAGTTTTAAATGTGTTTCTTATAAATATTATATTAATATATTTGATCACATTAACATAATAGAAACATGACTTGAAAGGACAGGTCCCAGAATGAGTGGAAATAATGAGTGTAAAATGGTATATATTTATATTGGAATTAATTGTGTCTTGTTCATTAAATTTGAATATGTGCTAGTTTAAATCATATAAAGTTTTAAATGTTGTAGGTTAATAAATGGTCAAATACTGTCTGTTCCCTAACTTTTAAACATATGTGTTTATGAAACGAGATTTTCTTCCCCAGGTACTTGCCACTGAAGAATCTTTGCATGTGTATACACACTAGAATACATGTACAAAATTTTTTAATTTAGTACTCTTTATGAGAGTGAAAGAGGAGAGTGAAAAAGTTGGCTTAAAGATCAACGTTCAGAAAACAAAGATCATGGCATCTGGTCCCATCACTTCATGGGGAATAGATGGGGAAACAGTGGAAACAGTATCAAACTTTATATTTTGGGGCTCCAAAATCACTGCAGATGGTGACTGCAGCCATGAAATTAAAAAACGCTTACTCCTCGGAAGAAAAGTTATGACCAACCTAGATAGCATTTTCAAAAGCAGAGACATTACTTTGCCAACAAAAGTCCGTCCAGTCAAGACTACGGTTTTTCCATTGGTCATGTATGGATGTGAGAGTTGGAGTGTGAAGAAAGCTGAGCATTGAAGAATTGATGCTTTTGAACTGTGGTGTTGGAAAAGACTCTTGAGAGTCCCTTGGACTGCAAGGAGATCCAATGAGTCCATTCTGAAGGAGATCAGTCCCGGGTGTTCTTTGGAAGGAATGATGCTAAAGCTGAAACACCAGTACTTTGGCCACCTCATACAAAGAGTTGACACATTGGAAAAGACTCTGATGATGGGAGGGATTGGAGGCAGAAGGAGAAGGGGATGACCGAGGATGAGACGGCTGGATGGCATCACCGACTTGAAGGATGTGAGTTTCAGTGAACTCTGGGAGATGGTGATGGACAGGGAGGCCTGGCGTGCTGTGATTCATGGGGTCGCAAAGAATCGGACACGACTGAGAGACTGATATGATCTGATAAATACAAAGCTAGTAATAACTCAGATATGTATCAAAATATAATAGGAATATGCACTGTGATGTATTCCTTGAATGAAGGAAATAAATCAAGAAAATATCTAAACTATAGTTTTCTACAATAAATGAATTGCAAAAACATGATATTTGTTTTTTTTTTTTTAAAGACGTTTTCCATTGGAGAATGTATACATATGATGTCACTGGAAAAGACAAAAGTAGGCAAAACAGACAACAAAAAACATACATTTTTATAGGCTTGTAAATTTATGATAAGAATACAAAGATAAGTAAGATAATTGTTAACATGAAAGTAATTTTCTGTAAGAAACAGGGCATAGCCAGGGATATAAACAGGGAAGAATTTTCAAAGGACTTTAGTGGTCCTACTTTAAGCTGAGTGGTAGAAAAATAATGCTTTCTATTTTGTGAATGTGTGTATCATTTTTAAAAGACTTTTAAGTGAGCATGATTAGCAAGTATAGTTTGATATTTCAGGAAGAAAAAAACAGTCCTATTGGAAACCATGGATTTAAAATGAAATAAAACAAGTACATTCAGAAGGGACTATATTATATAAGACCTTATGGACAAAAATACAAAATTTACAGAAGTTAGATATCCTAAATATAGAGGAGAGCAAGAAGCCAATTTAGACTTGTGTGCGTGTGTGTGTGTGTGTGTGTGTGTGTGTGTGTGTGTTTTAATGTCTCTCTGGCTGCTGTGTGGGAAAAAAAAAGACTTTTTTTTTTTTTCCCAGAGTAAATCGTGAAGGAAAGACCAACTTGGAAACCCTTACAGTAATGCACATGACAAATGTTGGCTTAGACTCATGTGGTTGTCACAGAGCTGGAGAGAAATAGACAGCTTTCAGATCTATGTGGGAGTTACAATTTACAGTACTTTATGACAGATTGGCTCTAATGGTTTAATAGAGGTTAGTATTGAATGATGTTTCTGTGTCTTCAGACTGAGTGACTGGAAGAAGGATAATTAATATAGAGAACATAATAGACAGAATTGAAATGTGAATGGGCCTAGATCAGAGTTTCATTCTGGGCACGTTATTTTGGCCATATTATGTTATGTTTAGTTATTTGTTGTTGTTGTTCAGTCACTAAGTTGTGTCCAATTCTTTGAGATCCCATAGACTGAAGTATTGGAGAAGGTAATGGCAACCCACTCCAGTATTATTGCCTGGAAAATCCCATGGACAGAGGAGCCTGGTAGGCTGAAGTCCATGAGGTCGCTAAGAGTAGGACATGATTGAGTGACTTCACTTTCACTTCTCACTTTCATGCATTGGAGAAGGAAATGGCAACCCACTACAGTGTTCTTGCCTGGAGAATCCCAGAGATGGGGGAGCCTGGTGGGCTGCCGTCTACTGGGTTGCACAGAATCGGACAAGACTGAAGTGACTTAGCAGCAGCAGACTGAAGTATGCCAGGCTTCCCTGTCCTTCACTATCTCCCTGAGTTTACTCAAATTGATGTCCATTGAGTCAGTGATGCCATCCAACCATCTCATCCTCTGTCATCCCTTTCTCTTCCTGCCCCTCAATCTTTCCCAACATCAGGGTCTTTTCCAATGAGTCGACTCTTTGCACCAGGTGGCCAAAGTAATGGAGCTTCAGGTTCAACTGCAGTTACTAGCATGTTGGGTTCTGTGAATCAGCTGAATGGTAAAGTTAAGTAACCAATTTGAAACATGTATCTGGATAGCAGAAGTATAGCCTATAATGGGCCTCCTTGATGATTCAAGTGGTAGAGAATCCATCTACTATGTGGGATACCTGTATTCAGTCCCTGAGTCAGAAAGATGCCCTGGAGAAGGAAATGGCAACCCACTTCAGTATTTTTACCTGAAGTATACCATGGACAGAGGAACCTGGTGGATTACAGTCCATGGAGGCACAAACAGTTAGACATAACTGAATGTCTAACCATGCATGCAGCCTATAATATTGAGCCATACCAAGAAGGGGTATGTGAAATACTGAGAATGAATGAGACCACCTGGGGAGATGACAGAGAAGCAAGAAAGAGGCCTGATATTTAGGTAAGAGGTAGCAGAGGGAATTAGCAGGAATGACCTAAGAGAATTAGCAGGAATGACCTAAGCACTAAACTAAAAAATAGGAAATCATAGTATCAGAGAAACCAGAAGGAAAATATTTTCTTAAAAGCATGATCTTTTCTGACAAATGCTAGAGTAAAGTTGAGGAAGATGGTGGCCAATGAGTACCTATTGAATTTAGCAAATTAAAGTTACAGGATACGTGGAAATATTCAACTTAGTGATGCTTTCATTGTGGAGAGTACTAAAGAATGAATGACAATAAGGAAGAAATTAGGATGTGTGCAATTAACCCTAGAAGACATTTGGACATTGAAATCCAGATTGAAAATCATTTTTTTTTAAATGTAAAACAGAAACTTAAGTTTTCTTTTCATTTTTGACTAGCTTGTTCATGAATCCTAATTTTGCTGGATAACTTAGAGCCAGAAAGGGTTAAAAATGATAGAAGTTTCCTATAATTTTGTTAAATTACTTATCTTCTTTAAATAAAACAATCCCTGAAATATCCTCTTCTTCCTCTTGTTCCTCTCCAAGATGGCAAGTGAAATAAGGGTTTGGGTAAAGGTAAGGTAGTGGTGATGATTGTGTGTTCTTCTGGTTGTAGAGAAAGGAACCCTGGATCACATGTGAGCATCCGATTTCTGTCCTCTGGGTCCATCTTGATGATGTCATGTGACAACCTAGATTCTGGACACATTGTTGGCATTTCAAGTCTGCAGCTAGGAACTCACAAGGTACTTTCTGATCAATGAAGTATGAAACAAGGCTGTCAGCTCTGAATGACAGAATTGAGCCAAAAGAATAAAAATTTGTGGATGATGGAAAATTAATAACATAATTATGGAAATTAGGAATAATAAATTAAATAATTTTCTGCCAACTTGATTCATGCTTTGAAAAGCCAGACAAAGTTCGAAGCTTATCCATACAAGCCCATCCTTTGGTCAGTTTCTGTATCAGTAGGGACAAATGCCACTACATTTTCTCATGTGATAATGATTACTGAGTCTCTGGGCACACAAATGTAATAGGCTTATCTTTTATGTTTTCATTCATTCATCCATCCACACATTGATTAAAAGATTTTGGATTGCTAATATTGTTGAACTCTACACTAACAGCTTCAAAATCACTGCAGATGGTGATTGCAGCCATGAAATTAAAAGACGCTTACTCCTTAGAAAGAAAGTTATGACCAACCTAGATAGCATATTCAAAAGCAGAGACATTACTTTGCCAACAAAGGTCCATCTAGTCAAGGCTATGGTTTTTCCAGTGGTCATGTATGAAAGTGAGAGTTGTACCATGAAGAAAGCCGAGTGCTAAAGAACTGATGCTTTTGAACTGTGGTGTTGAAGAAGACTCTTGAGAGTCCCTCGGCCTGCAAAGAGATCTAACCATTCCATTCTAAAGAAAATCAGTCCTGGGTGTTCATTGGAAGGAATGATGCTAAAGCTGAAACTCCAATACTTTGGCTACCTCATGAAAAGAGCTGACTCATTGGAAAAGACCCTGGTGCTGGGAGGGATTGAGGGCAGGAGGAGAAGGGAATGACAGCGGTTGAGATGGCTGGATGGCCATCTCACTGACTCGATGGACGTGAGTTTAAGTGAACTCCAGGAGTTGGTGATGCACAGGGAGGCCTGGCCTGCTGTGATTCATGGGATCGCAAAGAGTCGGACAGAACTGAGTGACTGAACTGAACTGAACAGATACTAACAGCTTATGAGTAAGAAATGCATGCAGCTTCCCTGGTGACTCAGAGGTTAAAGCATCTGCCTGCAATGCGGGAGACCTGGGTTAGATCCTTGGGTCGGGAAGATCCCCTGGAGAAGGAAATGGCAAACCACTCCAGTGTTCTTGCCTGGAGAATCCCGTGGGTGGAAGAGCCTGCTGGACTACAGTTCATGGGGTCGGAAAGAGTCGGACACGACTGAGCCACTTCAGTTTCACTTTCATCCCTCTTCTTAAAAAATGTAACTACAGAAACAAAACCTAAAAACCCTACATACGAAAAATTGAGTTAAGGAGTGGTAATTAAATGTAAAGATTTACTTTTAAAATCTTGTGCTATACTGTAATGTATCAAGCAAACAGAATAAACCAAAAGCACTCTCGAAATAGATAACACACTATATACATCACTACCTGACACTATATGATACTACCTGATAATTTAATGACTTAGGAATTTGAAACATTTTTGGATTGGTGTGTGCAGTTAATTAATCTGTACATTTATTCTCCATCTGGGAAAGTAAATAATACTTAGTAATAAGATGTCACCATTAAACCAACTAATAGACAAAGATCCACACAGACACACATACAAACTGCTTCCCAAAGCTTTGGCATCTGTGAAAAACTCATTTGGAAAAAAATAATTTCACCTTGCAGGCCCTCACAGTCTCCAATTCTAAGAAACAGTTTCTGACTATTTAGCCAAATATATGGAGGAAAAAAGTACTAGAGGAAGATTAAGCACCATTTCCAATGTTTTAGAATATTTAATCCCACCTTATTAAACAAGATCCATCAATGCTTTATTAGCTCCCTACTGCTGCCATAGCTAAGTACCATGGGCTGAATTGCTTAAAGCAGCAGAAAGTTATTATTTCACAGTTCTGGAAGCAAGAAGCACAAATTCAAGGTACCAGCAGGCATACTTCCCCTTCTCTGTAGGGGAGACCACTTCATTGCCACTTCCTTCCTTCTGGCTCCCAGGCAATCTTTGGCACTCCTCAGCTTGTTAGCCACAGCACTTCAACCTAAGCATGTGCTGTCACATGGCATTTTTCCTCTCTTCCCATGTGTTTTCTTCCTTCTATAAAGACATCAGTCGTATTGGGTAAGGGTCCACTCTAATGACTATGCTTTAACTTGATTACCTCTATGCAGACCCTGTTTTCAAGTAAGGTAACATTTTGAGATGTTGGGGGTGATAATTTCAGTGTATCTTTTTGGGGAATGTAATTTTGCCCATAATAATGCTTCACTCCATTGACGTGAAAAAATCGAAGAGGAGAGATGGAGAGGCTAAAAATAGGAATAGATCTGTTATCCATCTCTTCCTGATGGATAGAACTATAACTGAAGAAAAAGGTCCTTTTCTCACTGATCATTTCTCTTCCTCTCACTAATCATGGAAGACTGAAAGGAATAAAACATACATACATATATTCACACAGATATATTAATAAGGGTACACACACACATATGTGTGTATATATATATACACACACAAAGGGGTTTCCCCCGTGGTTCGGAGAGTAAAGTATCTGCCTGCAATGCAGGAGACCTGGGTTCGATCTTTGGGTCGGGAAGATCCCTTGCAGAAGGAAACAACAACCCATTCCAGCACTCTGGCCTGGATAATTCCATCGACAGAGGAACCTGGTAGGCTACAGTCAACGGGATCTAAAAGAGCCGTACACAACTAATCAACTTTACTTCTCATATATATAAAATCAATATATAATATATTGTATAAATACAGACATACATTAAAAATAATGTGGGTTCAGTTCCAGATCACTGTAATGAAATAGCTCAGTAAAAAAGTCCCATCAATTTTTAAATTTCCCAGTGCATTGTTTGTTGTTGTTCAGTCACTAAGTCATGTCCGACTCTTTGCGACCCCATGGACTGCAGAATCAGTGCATTTAAAGATTATTTTTACACTACACTGTGGTCTTTTAAGTGTACAGTAGCATTATCTATAAAAATACAATGTAAATACTTTAATTAAGCTGTATTTTATTGCTAAAAATGCTAAGCATCTCTGAGCTTTCAGAGTCATCATCGAATCAAAAATCAGTGATCACAGATCACCACAATAAAAATAACAAAAGTTTAAAACTTTGAAATATTGTCAGGATTACCAAAATGTGACACAAAAACATGAAATGAATAAATGTAAGAGAAAAATGGCACCAATGGACTTGCTCAATGTCAAGTTGTCACAAACCTTTAATTTGTAAAAACACAGTATCTATGAAATGCAATAAAGTATAACATAATAAAAGGTGCACTAACATAGTGAACAATATAATATACTTAAAATATATTATTATGTATTGATAGAAGTATGTAATAGTTATATATATATATATATATATATATATATATGTACATGTAATATATAAAAGTTATACAATCTGGCTAAGATAGTAAAGAATCTGCCTGCGCTGCAGGCAACACAGATTTGATTCCTAGGTTGGGAATATTCCCTGGAGAAGGGAGTGACTACCCACTCCAGTATTATTGCTGGATATTTCTATGGACAGAGGAGCCTGGCAGGCTACAGTCCATGGGATTGTGAAGAGTTGGATATGACTAAATGACCTACACTTTCACTTTCATACAATAGGTATATTTAAAAGGTGTATATAATATTATATATATGTGTGCATATATATAGATATAATATGTATGTATATATGTACTATATGAAAGAAGCCTTAGTGTTGGATTCAAACCATGTTTCTGAATATAGAGACTATTCAAATTGGAAGTCACTTTCCTATTTTTCCACTTGGAAATTATTTTCATCTTACCACATCATTAACCATGGAATCAACATTTCAATTGAAAGAGAATTGTTTTTGAAATAGAACATATGATATTTTTACCCCGCTGTGTCTGGGGGAAATGGCCACTGTCAATACCTTGGGGACATAGCTACAAACCCATATTACTTTTTCTTTCTGATCAAAGGAGGCAGCCATCATTTTTCTAAAACTGTTTCTGTCAGTAACTGGGTTTAAGGATGTTTATTACTTAGTCAAGTAGTTCTTGGCTATCATATAGGATTATTTGCAGAGACACAGGAGCTAGGAACTCACAAGAATATATAACTAAGTTAATTGCTCTCATAAATTACTTTTCTAAATACTTGAATTCTTTAATTTACAGAAGAAATTGACCTTTTGCTGCAGGACTTCATGGTAGCTTCCATGACAGTTTTCCTCCTGTGTTTGAAAATAACCAGCAAATTGTGAAACTTTATTTTAGATTTCAGCGAATAAGGTAAAACATCTTGTGGCAAAAGTTTATGCAAGTCATGCAATATATTTAATTTATTGTAATAAAATATAAAATATATTCCATAGATAGTAATATTAAAATATTTTATATTTATCTGTAAATGTAATGCAAATGCGAGAAAGTAGTCCCTTTTTTCTTTTAGTTGAAAATATCTGCAAGGCCTCTAAAATTCTCAACTTTATTTTCTTGAGCTAGAGAGTCTCTTTATACTCTAACATAGGGAGGGACTATTAAAAAAAGATTTTTTATTGGAATACTTCCTATAAAGGATTATTCTTGCTGTAGATATGCTACAAGATACTAAGTTTGCTGGCTTCTGGAAAAGTGAAAACATGAAACACTGTATAATACCATTCTATTTGCTTCTTGAATCATAAAACATCCAGTATTTAGAGCTAGAAATTTGACTGTGCTCATCAAGCCAACTCTTCAGTTTTACAAATGAGTCAACTGAAAAACATATATTTACATTTTTTCCTTCTAAGTGGATTATACAACGAATAAGCCAAAGACTGCATTTTAGATATGTGATAGAACAATTGTTGAACTAGAAATTAGGCATAATAAAAATACACAATACAGTAAACTATGAAAGTTTTTATTTTTCCATCACACTGTGAGATTCCCCAAAAGGACATTCTCATTCACTTCTAATTTCTAGACTCACTGGAGTATCATTTCTGAGATTTCTTCAACAATTGTTGATGAAGTGATTAATTGAACTGTAAGAAAAACTTACAGACCTTCTGTGTGCACATATTCATATATAAATTAGGTAAAATCATTTTCACTAGTTTTAGATTTGAAGTGTGACAATAGTAAGAGGGTTCTCATTTACCCCATGTGGGATTCTTCCTTTTATTAACTCTTACACTGGCACGGTACATTTGTCACAACTAATGAACAACTATAGAACTATAGCATGATTAAGTGACATCTGTGCTTTCTCCAGACTTCCCACATAATGAATCTTTTTCTTCTAGTATATTTTCCAGGATACCACATTACATTTAGTTTTAATTAAACTTCCCTTACATGTTACAGTTTCTCAGGCTTTCCTTGTATTTTATAACCTTGATATGTTTGATGAGTACTGTATTAGTCTGCTAATGATGCTTTAATGAAATATCATATACCGGATGGCTTAAATAACAGAAATTTGTTCATTTAATTTAAATTTCTCACAGTTTTTAAAACTGAAAGGCTAAGGTTCAGGTGCCCACATGTTAGATCCTGATGAGGGCTTGCAGACATTTGTCTTTTCACTGGGTCCTCACATGTTGTGGGAAGAGATAAATATCTTACTCTTTGTATAAGACCACAGTCCTATGAGACCAGGGCCCCACACTTATGGCTACATTTAACCTTAGCCACCTCTCAAAAACCCTGTCTCCTCCAGAAGTCACATTTGAAGTTAAGACTTCAAAATATGAATTTTAACAGGAAATAGTTCAGTCTATAGCAGGTACTGATAAGGCATTTTGTATAATGTCTCTCAACTGGTATTTATTTTCCTCATTATTAGATTGGGGTTGTGTGTTTTGAAAAGAAGAGCTTAAGGTGAAGGGCCTGTCTCATTACATCTCATCAGTGGTCACTGTTGTGGGCGTGACTTACCAGTGTTGACGGTAAGCTTGTCACCTGGCTGTAGCAGTGTTCTTCAAGTTTCTTCATTGTCAACTTGCTTCATTTTCCATTTCTATACTCCCCTCTTTGAAAGGAAATCATTAATCACCCACTTAAGGTGTTGAGAGTTATGTTCCATTTCCTTGAGGGTAAAGTATCCATAAGAGTTATTTGAAATTCTTCTGTGTGGAAAACTAATTTGGTTTCCTCTATTTATTTATTCAGTCTTTTATTTACCTCAGGATGGATTCATGGATATTCATAAGTTGGTTATAATTCAATATCCCTTTATCATATAATGTTGCTCAAAGTATTACAGTTTTGGCTCCTGTGTCTCTGGACATATCTCTATCGTGTGTGTGTGTGTGTGTGTGTGTGTGTGTGTGCACTTGAGCACTTTCTTGTTTTTCTTGTAAAATGCTTTAGGCTCACTTTTGTATTTTTGTTGCTCTAGTTCTAGAAACCACTGTTTCCCCAAGGAAACCTAATGCCTAATGATATTAAAAGGCAAGATCTGTTTATGAGTTGTCTGTTAAATTTTAATGTGAATTTTACAAATTAGAAATGTTAGCTCAGTTGTTCATCTTGTGTGTTGGAAAAAAAAAATTAAATCCTTTCGGTTTTAATAACACTTTGTCAAATTTTAACATTTATCTAAAAACTGATATTTTCTCTGCATATGAAAAAAGCTATCAGAATAAAATGTGCACATCTTGGAAAAGATTTAGTTTGAAAGCATATCATTTCATTTAAACATTTCATCTAAAGCATTAGGAGAAAATTATCAGAAACTTCCCATTTCAAAATATAAAGGCTTTGAAGTTGTCACATCTTCTCTTACAGTAATAAAAAAAGTGGAGCAAACAAATTTAACAATTTTATTTGGACCCATCAGAGAACTGAGGTAATAGGTCAAACTACCACCAAAATCTGCAGACAGGTACATCCAGGAAGTCACACCAACATCTGCTTATCTGGAGCATCAACCACGGGAGCTACAAATTGGTAAGGCTACTTAAACTGGTGAATTGGAAAACTGACATAATTTTGATAAATTACTGGAGGTTGAGTGTAGACTGTTCAGAAAATGAGAAACTCATCAATGTCTCAATCTTTTCCTCCAGGAATCTTACCAAGTTCTCCCAGTGAGGAAGCAAAGATCCCAAAACTACCCACTCCTTCACCTCTTACAGGGGCAGAAGAATAATGATCATTTTGAAACATATTTAAGGCATTTTCTATAACAAAATCCTACAATTTAAGAGAAAAAAAAAGAACTACCAAAATATTATCCCATCCTGAGAAGACTGGTCTTCCTTCACCAGTATCCTCTAAGCTTTCTGTTTCACCCAAGAGGAAAAAAAAAAGAAGAAACTCAGCAGGAGTCTGAACATCAAGGAAATGTTTTAGGATCACTGGACAAACACCTTTGAGGTCATGGACCCAAGATAAAAGCCTATTAACCAAAATTTAATCAAGAGATGATACAATGTTTCCTTCCCCAAACCTTTCACTACATCAACAGGGCTCCACTACAGTAACAGTGGGTAGGGGCCAAAGAGCTGCAAGACACAGAAACTCTCTGAGAAAAACACCAAACAAAGACCCTAAAACAAGTGAGGAGACAGAGACCAGGACACTAGAGGAATTTCTAACCTCTGAAACCTATAACTTCACCAAATATTAAATGCAGCCAGACTCCAAGCCATATTATCATCAATCCCCATGCCATTCCTTTCAGTTTTTATTACCAGATACAGCCTGTTCTTGAGTGCCTAATAAGTTGCTTCAGTCATGTCTGATTCTTTGCAACCCCATAGATTGTAGTCTGCCCAGTTCATCTGTCCATGGGATTCTCCAGGCAAGAACTCTGGAGTGGGTTGTCATGCCCTGCTCCAGGAGATCTTCCTGACCCAGGGATCAAACCCTTCTCATTATGTCTCTTGTATTGCAGACAGGTTCTTTACCATTAGCGCCACCTGGGAAGCCCACAGCCTGCTCAGCTTTCAACTAAACATTACAAAGTACAACAAAAAACAAGGGAAATCAGTCTAAAGAGACAAAGAAATAATCAGAACCAGTTTCAGTTATGACAGAGATGTTGGAAAATCAGGGAAATTAAAGTAACTATTATTAACACACCAAAGGCCCTCCCTATCTTAACAATATGCAGTATGCAAGAAGAGATGGATAACATAATCAGAGAGATGGAATATCTGTAAAATACCACTATGTTGACATATGGCAGAAACCATAACAATATTGTAAAGTAATTATCCTCCAATTAAAAGTAAAATTAAATGCTACTCTAACAGAAAATGAATAATGCCTTAACGAACTCATTGATAGACTTGACATAGCTGAGAGAATTTGAAGATAGGTCAATAGAAACTTTTCAAATTTAAATGCAAAGAAGAATGAATCTCTACACTGATTAGTTCTTTATTATGAATATTATATGATAATCCACTTAAGTGATTGCTTCTTTCAAAGTCTAAGTTGAGAAACACTGGTTTAAAATAAAATTTATATGATTTGGTTTAGATACTCAATTTTAACATATTTATTAACTTATGAAATGAATGCATAATTACCAACCAGTTTTATTTAATTTGCCAGAAAATTACTTAATCCATGAACAGTCAGACTGCTATTTAGTATTAATCATTTTATCAGTTTCATTAAAGATGACCAAATTAAATTTCTCTTTTCCTTTTCATTCAGGGTAAAATCCTCAAAAGCTGTATTATAAACATTGAAATACATTTTAAAACAGATTAGAATTGTGAAAATCTATGCATGATTTTAGTTATAATGGATGATATAAAACATGAATAAAAATTCACGTAAAGGGTCAAGTAGTTATTAACAATGATATCAATAACATAACCAGAAAATACACTAAAATATTTTATTTTTCATAGTTTCCATATCCCATTACATAAGGCTTTAATTTCCAAGATATTTTACTCAGACATTTTAAGCTGTTTAGTCTATGATGTATCCTATGTAGAGTAGGACTAGTTCCATGTCTGCTCAGAACACTGAAGGCAAATACCATGCTTGTTTTCCTGGCCAAGTTGCCCAAGTTTAGATGTTAATTTATGTGGTCCCTTTGGCTTCCTTGTGATAATTCAATCACTAACACCCAATATATCATAGTTTAAGTCACAGCAGCTGTATCCTCCTTTCTCAGTAATGCCATCATATAATACCATGTATGGATACATATACCTGGTGGTTCAAATAGTAAAGAATCCGCCTGCCAGTGGAGGAGATGCAAGAGATGTGGGTTCAATCCCTTCATTGGGAGGATCCCATAGAGAAAGTAGGGGCAACCCACGCCAGTGTTCTTGTCTGGGAAATTCCATGGACAGAGGGAGCCTGGTGGTCTACAATCCATGGGGTCACAGAGAATCAGACACAACTGAGGGAATATGCATACACGTGTGTATATGTTAATATATATTTACAGGTATGTATATATCAGTATTGTGTCCACCTTTACTATTTACTCCTCTACTTTCTTTCGGTTGGATGTCTTTTTCTCTTTACAGTATCTGTGATATATAGTCTCAAGCATCGACTTGACTGGACCACCAGGTGCCCAGATATTTGGTCAAATATTATTCTGGGTGCGTCTGTTTGGGGAGGATATTTTTGGATGAGACTAACATTTGAAGACTCATTGGAAAAGACTCTGATGCTGGGAGGGATTGGGGGCAGGAGGAGAAGGGGACGACAGAGGATGAGATGGCTGGATGGCATCACTGACTCGATGGATGTGAGTCTGAGTGAACTCCGGGAGCTGGTGATGGACAGGGAGGCTTGGAGTGCTGCGGTTCACGGGGTCGCAAAGAGTTGGACACGACTGAGTGACTGAACTGAACTGAACTGAACTGAACATTTGAAGTAAGAGACTAAATAAAACAGATTGCCCTACCTAGTGTGGATGGCCTGAGTACAACAAAAAGACTGATCCTTTCCCCTATGAGGAAACTCCATCTGCCCTACTGATTTGAGCTCAAGCATCACTCACCTAGAGCCAGACATCCTGGAATGTGAAGTCAAGTGGGCCTTAGGAAGCATCACTATGAACAAAGCTAGTGGAAGTGATGGAATTCTAGTTGAGCTGTTTCAAATCCTGAAAGATGATGTTGTGTAAGTGCTGCACTCAATATGCCAGCAAATTTGGAAAACTCAGCAGTGGCCACAGGACTGGAAAAAGTCAGTTGTCATTCCAATCCCAAAGAAAGGCAATGCCAAAGACTGTTCAAACTACCACACAATTGCACTCATCTCACACACTAGTAGAGCAATGCTCAAAATTCTCCAAGCCAGGCTTCAGCAATACGTGAACCGTGAATGTTCAAGCTGGTTTAGAAAAGGCAGAAGAACCAGATATCAAATTGCCAAGATCCACTGGATCATGGAAAAAGCAAGAGAGTCCCAGAAAAACATCTATTTCTCCTTTATTGACTATGCCAAAGCCTTTGACTGTGTGGATCACAACAAACTGTGGAAAATTCTGAAAGAGATGGGAATACCAGACCACCTGGCCTGCCTTTTGAGAAACTTATATGCAGGTCAGGAAGCAACAGTTAGAACCGGACATGGAACAACAGACTGGTTCCAAATAGGAAACGGAGTACATCAAGGCTGTATATTGTCACCCTGCTTATTTAACTTCTATGCAGAGTACATCATGAGAAACGCTGGGCTGGAAAAAGCACGAGCTGGAATCAAGATTGCCAGGAGAAATGTCAATAACCTCAAATATGCAGATGATACCACCCTTATGGCAGAAAGTGAAGAGGAACTAACAAGCCTCTTGATGAAAGTGAAAGAGGAGAGTGAAAAAGTTGGCTTAAAGCTCAACATTCAGAAAACGAAGATCATGGTATCCGGTCCCATCACTTCATGGGAAATAGATGGGGAAACAGTGGAAACAGTGGCTGACTTCATTTTTGGGGGCTCCAAAATCACTGCAGATGGTGATTGCAGCCATGAAATTAAAAGACACTTACTCCTTGGAAGGAAAGTTATGACCAACCTAGACAGTATATTCAAAAGCAGAGACATTACTTTGCCGACTAAGGTCCGTCTAGTCAAGGCTATGGTTTTTCCCATGGTAAGGTATGGATGTAAGAGTTGGACTATAAGGAAAGCTGAGCACCGAAGAATTGATGCTTTTGAACTGTGGTGTTGGAGAAGACTCTTGAGAGTCCCTTGGACTGCAAAGAGATCCAACCAGTCCATCCTGAAGGAGATCAGTCCTGGGTGTTTGTTGGAAGGACTGATGTTGAAGCTGAAGCTCCAGTACTTTAGCCACATGATGCGAAGGCCGACTCACTTGAAAAGACCTTAATGCTGGGAAAGATCAAGGGCAGGAATAGAAGGGGATGACAGAGGATGAGTTGGTTGGATGGCATCACTGACTCGATGGACATGGGTTTGGGTGGACTCCAGGAGTTGGTGTTGGACAGGGGAGCCTGGCGTGCTGTGGTTCATGGGGTCACAAAGAGTTGGATACAACTGAATGAGTGAACTGCACTGACTGATTACTGTTTTCCTGCCTTTTCCTTTGAACTGAAGCATCTGCACTTGTTGGATCAAGCATGAGCCTGCTGGCTTTAGGACTAGAACTTAAACCATCAGCTCCCCTGTGTATCCAGCTTGCCAACTGCAGATCTTGAGACTACTCATCTCTCATATTCAGAAATAAGTACTAATTCCTTATAATAAAACTATAGTTAATAGGGCATTTGCTATATAACCATCTTATTGTTGGTGTTAGTCGCTAAGCCATGTTCGACTCTGTGACCTCACAGACTGTAGTCCACCAGGCTTCTCTGTGCATAGGTTTCCAAGAAAAATTACTGGAGTGGATTGCCATTTCTCCAGGGAATCTTCCTGACCCAGAGATGAAACCCGTGTCCCCTGGGTCTACTGCATTGCAGGTGGACTCTTTACCACTGAGTTATCAAGGAAGCCCTAATTATATTATATGTGATGCCAAAGCAAAAATGCACAACCATGTAAGCACAGATTTCTAACAGGTGTGTTTTGCATCCACTAAAATCACATTGGCAAAATAACCACATGGCTAAATTCAAGATCTGGTTCATGCCAAGGGGGTGTGGATGTCAAGTACTACTACAGTGAAGTGAAAATTTTGAAAAACCATTCAATCAACCACAACAGATGTATGGGTATATAAACAGAAAAACTGCAACTATAAATTTAGCTGGTTATGTCAGAAGTGTGCACATTGGAGGGGAATATGAGGATACCTTTTTATCTTTAACTAATTTTATCTTGATATCCTCCCATTCCAACTGAAAATACTATTTTCAAAGATAATCACTTCAGTGTTAAATATTCAAAGGATTCATTTAAGTTAGCATCTACTTTGATCTATCTGCAGAATTTCACGTAATTTCAAACATTCTTCCTTGAAACTCTCAAAAACTCTATTTTTCCGTCTGATTTCTTCACTTATCTGTCTCATCTCTTCTGGGCAGGATTTTCCCTTTTTTTCTGATTTATTTGTAGATTGCCTTAGATTGCAACCTTAGTGCAACAGTTTTCATCTATACACTTTCCTTGAATTATTTCATTTAATCTCATGTCACTGAATATAATTATTACAGATGGCTAACTATTATAGTACAGTTCAGACCTCACTTATCAAAAAGTTCCATAAAGAAATTGTCCTCATGGTATACATAACTGATTGTACCAATCCACTTATGATAATTAGTGAATTACCCAAACCATAAAATCCTCAATATAGGCTGAATGCATTCATCAGTATTATTATATGACCACCAGCAATTTAAAAGTGGCTCAGATGGTAAAGTGTCTGTCTACAATGTGGAAGACCCTGGTTCGATCCCTGGGTCGGGAAGATCCCCTGGAGAAGGAAATGGCAATTCACTCCAGTACTATTGCCTGGAAAATCCCATGGACAGAGGAGCCTGGTAGGCTACAGTCCATGGGGTCGCAAAAAGTCGGACACAATCAGGCGACTTCACTTTACCGAGATTTCGATCCTAGTTAATCCAAGAATTTGAAATAAAAAGTTAATGAGGTTAATAAGATATTTAACATTGAAGAGATATATTGATAATTAAACTACATTTCTTTGATAAATATAGAACTCAATATATAATAGGGTTAATTTGTTTTGCTTTGCTTTATTTTTTAACATTCTATTTTACAATTACTACAAACATTACTGGGCTTCCCTGGTATTTCAGCAGTAAAGAATCCACCTGCCAATGCAGGAGTTGCAGGAGACACGGGTTCAACCTGCTCAGGAAGATCCCCTGCACAAGGGAATGGCAACCCACTTCAATATTCTTGCCTGGAAAATTCCATGGGCAGAGGAGCCTGGTGAGCTATAGTCCATAGAGTTGAAAAGACTTAGACATGATTGAAGTGACCAAACACATGCAAACAGGAACATCACTGTTCTCATTTTCAATTCTAAACAACAATTATTCTGTGTTAATTTTATCATTAAGCAAGTGAAAAAAAAATGTGTAATAAGTTTTACATATAACTAGGTAAAGTTTTATTAATTAAATTTTTATTTTTGTATGCATGGTGATAGTACTTATTAGATATCCCCATTTTACATTTCTAAATGTGTTTAATATTTATTGTTAAAGCACTTAGGATTAGTTGAAGATTTCAATTCATGTCACCATTTTATTTTGCACAGTCTGCAATAAATATTCAGCAAAACTGACTTTTATAATTTTGTAACTGAGTATAACAATGCATTTCATAATCTAGATATATTTTTAAATATCAACCATTCATGTACCTATACTTCAAAATAGAAGTTGTATTATCATCAACCCATTTTAATAGACAATTCACTCATGTGAGCATTGTGAATATTTTTGGAGCTGTACTTTATATAATTTGAAATCTCAAATATTTGATGAGTACCCATCTTACAGTATTATATGTATCAGACTGATAAAGAACCAAAAGTAAAAGAAATTGTGGATGAAGTTGATTTATATATTCTTCCTCATTTTGAACTCCTTAAATATATGGACTTAGGCATTTTGTTACAGGCAGTCTTAGAAATCCATAGGCTCAGGTGGAGAGGAGCGAGCCTGAATATGCGTTATTTATAAGCAGACGGCTCCTGAATAATGGGAAGAAAGGAAATGCTAAGCTACTCTAATAAAGCTCACCAAGTGGGAATTTATTCCTCCTTGGGAGAAATAAGAGAAGGGAAAGTGGCCAGAGATTTTTAAGAACAGAGCCTCTTCACAGAAATAAGAAGACCGTATTTTTTAAAATGTCCCTCTCTCATCTCCAAAGCAATTATTTATTGTAATCTCCAATTTGTCAGGTAGGTTCTGCTGTGTTTATTTCATATATTATGAAAAAGAAATGAGAAAAGTAAAAGAACTTTCTCCAAGTCTTATGACAAAGAGAGACTCAAGGCACATATAATTCAATCAGGAAATGACTGGTTTGAGTGGAAGATTCACATGCAGATATGTACCAAGTGTACAAGGCTCTCCTGACTAATCCAACAAAAATACTTAAGTCTTGTTTAATTAGAAGAGGGTCCAGTTTATGTAAATCTTTAGAAGGGTATCAGTGATTCTTCCCATCAAGAACCAAGCATAAATATTTATTTTTCAGAGTTGCTATTATAATTATGTGTGTGTGCTTGCATATGTAATATATCCAATTTATTAGGTATATCTACTATGTCCAATTTGGTACATTAGGAATACATGGCCAAATAAATGCACAAATTTATCTCTGACTGGTACAAAAAGTGAAACTCGTATATGGTTTGTTCTGTCATATTTCAGTTTGTAGCAATCCTACATCTACTGCATAACTACATAGTGGGATATTAAATGAGGTTTGCTCTCTTCCTCAAATATTGAAGCTAACCAAATAAGCTTCCTCGGGATTCCACAGTCCTACAGGTTGTTAAATTAGTGAAATTAAATCAGCAAAACAGCAGATTTGTTGCACAGAGCCCATTGTCTTGGGAAAAGAATACATACCAGTTTTTACAAATTGGAATCTGATTTCAAAAAAAGAATATGCACCTAAGGAACTCATCTTGACTTATTCATTAAACATTTGTTGGAAAACATGTTTAAATCTTCAGATGTTGTAAGTCAACAGATAGTCACCATATTTTCTCTTACTTACTAACACTGGTGAGTAGACATGATCTAAGATGTCCCACACAAAATCTGAGGAGTCATAATTTTGATTTTATTTAAGAACCTTGCTTTCCCTGGGAATAGTTTTCATGCTAAGCCTAATTTGCATTGGCTTTTAAAATAAAAATTCTTGTTTTATTTAAAATGGCCTTATTAAAGAGGGATGAAACATTTCCACATGTAAGACAAAAATGGAAGTGTTTTGCCCAGTAAGAAATTGAATTCATATTCAGTTATTAACTATTTTGTTGGTATATTCCAAAAGGATCCTGTATGAAACAAATTGTTTCATATCTAGTACAAAATACCTCTTCCTTGTTAACTATTATTTTTAATATTCATGCTCAAACTAGCCTCCATAATCTAGAGATTTGTAGAAAAACACACGGTCCTCAGTTTTTCATGTTTGTCTCCATTCATCAACCTCAAAATAATATACATAATTGGAGCAAAGTCTGGGAGACAATGAGGGGCAGGGGAGCCAACTCCAGGAGATAATGAAGGGTAGGGGAGCCTGGTGTGCTCTAGTCCATGTTTCAGACTTGCAAAGAATCTGAAACAACTTAGTGACTGAATAATAACAATAAAAACAATAAATTGTATCTTCTGAAATACTTCTGAAAATTTATTCCAAATAAGTTATTTTTTAAATTATTTCTGCAGAATGAATTTATTATGACATTATGTGTTTTCTTTCTTAAATGCTCATAACTTAGACTTTTCTTTGACTCAAAATGTATTAATTTGAGAAAAGAAACAATGCTTGAAAAACAAAACCCTTTCTATGGGTTTAATGTAAAATTAATTGGTCTTTAACATTAAATAGCTTAGCATCGTAAAGAAATCTGAGCATTGAAGAACTGATGTTTTTGAACTGTGGTGTTGGAGAAGACTCTTGAGAGTCCCTTGGACTACAAGGAGATCCAACCAGTCAATCCTAAAGGAAATCAGTTCTGAGTATTCATTGGAAACTCTGATGCTGAAGCCAATACTTTGGCCACCTGATATGAAGAATTGACTCATTTGAAAAGACCCTGATGCTGGGAAAGACTGAGGTCAGGAGCAGAAGGGGACTACAGAGGATGAGATAGTTGGGTGGCATCACCAACTTGATGGACATGAGTTTGAGCAGGCTCTGGGAGTTAGTGATGGACAGGGAAGCCTTGCGTGCTGCAGTCCATGTGGTAGCAAAGAGTCAGACACAACTGAGTGACTGAAATGAACTGAACTGAACATTAAAAATGTAAAAAGATCCATATATACAATATTAAATATGAATAATTCAGTACATAATCAGATGAGGCATAATTGAAGTATATTAACCACAACCTTAAAAAAAGACTAAAACCTTTGAAATATGTTAATGAAATGTTAAGGAAAAATGTAATCTAGACATGTTGGTCATAACAAAATTAATATATTTAATTCTTAATATTAAAAAAACAACTTTACTTCTTGAAGGTGAAAAAAGTGAAAGTGAAGTCGCTCAGTTGTGTCGGACTCTTTGCAACCCCACGAACTGTAAGCCTGCCAGGCTCCTTCATCCATAGGATTTTCCAGGCAAGAACACTGGAGTGGGTTGCCATCACCTTCTCTGGGGCGATCTTCCCAACCTAGGGATTGAACCTGGGTCTCCCACATTGTAGGCAGACTCTTTACCATCTGAGCCATCAGGGAAGTTTGGTTACAATATTATTTGATATTTGAGGAACTAGAAATAAAAAGATCTATAATTTAACATAATATAAACATTTTTTCAAAAATTATTGAAATGCCAACATTAAAGTAGTGATTAATTAATAACTCTTTAAAGTACCTCTTCACTCTTAATAGATATTGGCTAATAGCAGTGAGCTTTTAGATGACGACTATGTGAAGGCTTTAAAAACTTCTGAAATAAAAAAAAAACATTAAAGTTTCCCAAAGGCTTTCAATGCAAGCACATATTTTTCACAATCTCTAATGATGAATATATTGGTCCACTTTGGTTTATTTTTATATTGGTGGTGACAGTGCTGAGTCAAAAATAATATCATGGGATTTATTACAATATAAACATCATAAATATTTTAGTTAATAGCTAGTTCCTCTAAGTGCTAGACTGTCCCTCAATTTATAACTCACATAGGTTTGATTGGAATACTATTCACAGTTTTGTCCATCTTATAAAATTAATTCCATTCATATTTCTAAAGACTTTTTTTAGTTTTCTATTACTTAGATTTGTAAGTATAAAATCTCAATTTCGAGGCTTCTTTCCTTACTTTTATATATGAGTGAGATCCATTATATGGACTTCCCAAGTTGTGCTAGTGGTAAAGAACCTGTTGCTAACTCAGGAGACATAAGAGATGCAGTGGGCTTTGATCCCTGGGTCAGGAAGATCCCCTGGAGGAGGGCATGGCAATCCACTCTAGTATTCCTGCCTACAGAATCCCATGGACAGAGGAGGCTGATGGGCTACAGTCCATAGGGTTGAAAAGAGTCAGACATGACTGAAGCAACTTAGCATGCACACACACATGGTTCATTATATATTGATTAAAAAACTAATAATTCTTGCTCACAAAATAGTCATGATCTAGGGAAATACATTGCTAAAACTGCAATTCAAAAACACATTAAGCTGTAAAGAGGAGACCTTGAGTGCAGATGTTACAGCTACCCTGAGGCCCTTCATGTTCTGTACTTTATATAATTATAGACATCTCAAATCAGACTTAGAAATTTCATAATGCAAAGTTCATTTTCATTTCTTATCTCTGCCATTTCAAAAACAGGAGCAGCTACATTGTTATACTCTGTTTTGTAGGCACTCTTACATTCCTATTGTTAGTCACTTGAATAAGACACATTCAGCACTGAGTAATAATATTTAAATATTTGTTTTTATTAATTAAATGCAAATGACTCAATGGCACTAAAGATTTTAAGGATTTTTATATTCAACCTGAAAGAATTTAAAAAATACTTTTACTTTAAAACCAATTCATTTAACTGCTTAAAAACTGTAAAATTTTAAAATATGCAAAGTTATTTGGTGACTCATTAAGTAGATAAGCATTATCAGTTTTAATATGATTTAAATAAGAATATCGCTTATCTTTTTCTAATAAGAATGATTTTGAGTTACCATGATTTTCAAATTTTAATACATATTTTACTCAAATCTAGTAATACACACACATCAACATGACAAGAAAGCTCAGGATTTTGAAGCGCGCTCCATCTCACTGAAAACATTACATACCATTTCCAACTTTACCTAAGAATTCTACTTTTCATTTCAGGAACAAGATCAAGTTTATGGTCCCCTCAGTCTTCCATCTGCAAAGTGTACAATCTAAACATTTTAATTTTTCATTATTTTATTTATTTTTAATTCAGAGCTTTTCAGCTAACAGTTGAGCTCAGATTTATATCTTAGTTCCAAGCCCTAGGCTTCCAGCTAAGCCAAATCTATTTATGCTAACGATCTCCAACAGCTGCACTAGGCATTATCTGAGGCTTCTGGGAGGTCTTCCAAGGGAACTCCGAACAGAGCATATTGCAGCGATCTAGTCTAGAGTGCTGAAAATAATGTCCCACCTGCAATGATTTCTGTGCCACAGAAAACTCGCCATAGCTGCACAGTACTCTAAATCGAGAGAGAGGAAGAGAGAGAATTCTGTTTCCAAAAGTTTATTCATCCTAGTCTTCCTCCCTTTGTGTATTCCTGGGGATATTAAGGATAATGCAAAGTTGTTGGCTGTCACTGCAATCACGTCCATTCACCAGGGGTCCCATTCCCTTTCCATATTCTGCCTCCTGCCTTTTATGACTTCCTGTGATGTGAGCAGTAGCCCATGGAAAGAACTGGAATGAACCATACAACATCTTTTCCATTAATGAGCTTAAAACGCACAGCCCATAGAAATATACTAGTCTGCAGGAGAAAAATAAGTGGAGACTTTACCACCCATCACTCAAATGATGGATGGACATGCTGAGCTATTTCTGTGAGACACGTGAACAGTCAGAGCTGAAGAGGGTTGTTCAGAGGGACTGCATCAATGAAACCACCACTCATGAATAATGGCTGCAGTGCCATCCTTTATCGGCATTAATGGTGCTTAAAATGCATTCTCCAGCATACACATATGCTTACAATTGTAACGAGAGATGAAGTCATTCACTCTCCCTAGATATTGTTAACCAATAGATTAGTCAAGTGACTTTGGTGGTTCAGCTTCATAACTTTTCTAATAAACACTGATTTAACCAAAAAAAAAAAAAAAAAAAAGGTTTGTTACTGTTTGACAAATGATTCTATCTGCAGAGAACTCTTGAAACCACAACCATTTTTTAATGTAGAGATGTGCCAAAATACTTGAAAATCGTTAGGCAGCCTACAGACTATTTTATTTGCTAGTTTAAGAGGTGGCCTTTAGCCATTTGCTTCCCTTTCGTCCGTTTGAATGCCGTAGCCAAAAATTGACTACTACAATGATACAGAATTCCATCTGAAGAGTATTTAAAAAAACAAAACAAAGAACAGAAAGGTCATTGTGACTTACTTAGTAAATAATATAAGGATGCTAAACATATCTTTTAGACAACCTAACATTTCCAAAATACATGTGCTTGACTATTTCAGGTTTGAATTGATTTTCAGTATATTTTAAAAATCAGTTTCAGAAATCTGAGGGGTTTTTTATAGGATAAAAGCCAACAGATCAATATCTCTGTGGTTTATATGAGTAAATGACAGTTTATGAGGGAAATAAAAAGGATAAAATGTTCATATATATTTATACCTGAAAAAATAATTGGCTACCCACTCCAGTATTCTTGCCTGGACAATTCCATGGACAGAGGAGCCTGGTGGGCTACAGGTCATGGGGTTGCAAAGAGTTGGGCACAACTGATCGACTTAAGGCTTCCCTAGTGGCTCAGTTGGTAAAGAATCTGCCTGCAATGCTTCAGGAGATCTAAGTTGGATCCCTGGGTTGGGAAGATTCCCTAGAGAAGGGAATGGCTACCTACTCCAATATTCTGGGCTGGAGAATTCCATGGACAGAGGAATGTGGTGGGCTCTACCATAATTTTTTTTTTTTTTTCCAAAATTGACCTAAAAGATGATCTTTAATTCACATGCAGGTAGGCTTTTAACTAGTTTTATAATTCTTAATATCCATTTCTATTTACTCTATACTTTGCATTTTGAAGAAATCAGTTATTATTTACTTGGTGATACATTCTCTGAACTATGTAAATACTTTGACTTGTTACAATAGGGACTTAAAAAAGAGTAGCAGAAGGTTTTTATACAACAATGAGCATGATGTCAAGGTTTTTAAACATGTGAGTCAAGAAGATAAGTCCTCAGCTTCACTAAGTTGATTACATTTGGGAAGGGCAGGGGAGAGCCTGGGATAATAAACTGCTGAGGTCCTTTAATGGACTGGAACCTGATGGTCCGGAGTCGACGATAAGAAAGCAAAGGAGAGAGAAAGAGGCTGATATTCCTTGGTTTACACAAAAAACCAATAAAGTCCCTCACATGAGGCTTGCTCTGTTCACAAAGGCCTCAGATCCCCTCTCAAAGGGGTGAAGGTGCAGAGCACCTTCTTGAGAGAGTCTTAGAAGCCTGGGCAGGAAAGTGAACCCAGGGGGCCTCTGTGCTCCAAAGAAATAGCCTGAGAGAGAGAGAGAAAGAGAGAGAGAGAAAGAAAGAGAAAGAAAGACACAGGGACCAAAGCTCTGATGGAGCAAATGTGTTTTAATCAACACAGTGTGGGCATATATACTGTAATTATTCTCAGTAAAGATAAAGATTAAAATTCCAGACTTACAAAACATAGGCAATCCATATTAAAGAGAGAGAGAGAGTTGTAAACAATCACTTTTACTGTATGGTTCATAAGAAGGAAGAGGGTACTTATCACCACACTGAAAAACTAACGAAGGAAATGCTTGGATTCCTCAGCCCCAGAAGAGGCTTGCCTTTCCTGTTAATTCCTAATAAGGAACAGAGGATTCCTGACAGATCCAAAACAGCACATAGGAAGCCTCCTGTTAAATGCTTCCTGGCAATAAACAACTATAAATGTAGAACAAATTAGCTCTTAAACTGAGACTTAAACTTTCGATAATCCCATTTTGAACAACCATGTGGATGTGTTAAAAATAAATAAATAAATAAACAGTCCACAAGATGTTTCTAGACATGAGTGCAAATGTAAAGAGGTGGACAGGATTTCAAACTCAAAACCATGTCCTTATGGGACTAGTTACAACTGGTAACTGTATGTGATATCTGACTTTTATACTCTCAGTTTCTGTCTACCAGTCTTGTTTGTACAGAACATTTAATTCCCAAATTGTCAGTTCCCTGGTCTTTTTTAACCTCATCTCAATCACTACTCTGTTACTGGCCCACATCCTTCCTGGATTTCTTTCTGAGTCTCCTTTTGTCTTTGTGGTTATGCTTGTTTGGCTCATCTTACTTACACTCACTGATCAGGGCTGGCTCTCATTCTCTCCTACCTTCTGAGTGTGCAAATGCACTCCCATAGCTGCCGCTAACAAAAGTCCATAGGAGGGACTCCAGTGAAGTTCTTTCTCCTGGACTCCAGATATAATTATTTCCAGTTGCAGACAACTCATCCAATTGGGTACATCCAAAAAAAGTTCCTATCAACTCATGAATGCAGAGTACAGTATTTATAAAGGAGTTCTTTAAAGACATTTTCATGCATCATATCTGTCTTTTTGAGTAGATGATAAATTCTTTGAAAGGACAGAGACTCTGTCTCTTTTGCTCACCATTTTGTTGTGGTTGTTGATCCTCTTGGCACCTACCTCTACTGGGCCGTGATTTTGCTGCACCCCTTCTTTCATTTCAGAAAGTGACAAAGCCACTCCTTCAGAGAGTTCTGGGTCCAAAAGGTCCTTTATGTTTCTAGGGTCTTTGAGCCCTTTCCTCATCCATTATGGCCCAAGCTACAGGGAAGGTGGCCGATGCTTCCTTGAGTATCAATTGTCATGCCTCCATATCCTCTCATCCCATTTGCTTAGGCCTCCATAACTTTTTTTTTTTTTTTAACCAAATTCTCTACATTAAATTGCCTCTTCAAAAATAATTGTAGTTTCAGTTTTCAGACTTGATCCTGGGGTGATGCAAATATGTTACTAATATATTTCCTCACTTTGTGCTTTCCTATTATATTTTCTTAGCAGAGATTTGATGAGCAAAGTTTTTATATATAATGCAGTCAATTTATCTCATTTCAATAATAGTAAGATTTCTGTGCATATGTAAGAAAGCTTTACTTACCTCAAAGCCCAAAGGCAGAAATATATTCTCCTATGGGCTTCCTTGGTGGTTCAGATGGTAAAGAATCTGTCTGCAATGTGGTTGAACTAGGTTCTATCCCTGGGTCAGGAAGATCCCCTGGAGAAGGGACTGCCTATCCACTCCAGTATTCTTGCCTGAAGAATCCCATAGACAGAGGAGACTGGTGGACTACAGTCCATGGGGTCACAAAAAGTTGGATATGACTGAGCAGCTAACACACACACATATATTAACTTTAGATAATGTATTTCCTTAACATCTAATTTTTACATGCAAATCAACTGATTTCATTTGAAGGAAAGGGCTTTTTGCACAATATGAATACCATAATGACTCAGACAACTTTTTGAAAGTGCTGTTCTTTCCCCATTGTCTTTTAAGGCGACTCTGTCCTAAGAAAGGGCTTCCCAGGTGGCTCAGCGGTAAAGAATCTGCCTGCCACTGCAGGGGATCTTCCTCACCAAGGATCAAAAAGACCTTCCTGGGTCAGGAAGATCCCCTGGAGTAGGAAATGACAACCAACTCCAGTATTCTTGCCTGGAAAATTCCATGGACTGAGGAGCCAGATGGGCCTCACCACAGGGTCATGCAGGAGTCACACACTGAGTGACTGAGCATGCTGGAACAATGTATTTCTAAGGTAAATCCAATATTCTTTGGCCTGCCCCTTCTCAAAATATAAACCCACAAGGCAAATGATTAGAGAAAGTGTAAAAGAAAAACTGTGATGGGGAAGAAAAAGAAATCTCAGTGTTAGGCCAAGCAAAGGAACAAGATGAATGTTCCTGACATTTAAAATCGCTCATAGATTCACAATCAGGAGGCAAAATCAGAGAGAAATCACTATGCGCACATGTTTACATCCTAAGGAAATATTTCTAGAGGCATAGTTGTTTTTTTTTTTTCCTGAAATTTTCATTACATTCCTTTAGTCACTGTTTCCATCTTTGCTCAAAAGCCCTATTGTTCCAGTGTCACTGTGACCAGCAACATATTCTCATCTGATTTTTCAGAGACGTGGTGATGATCCATGACCTTTTTGTATAAATAGGAACACTTTTCAGTTTTTTTTTTAAATGATGCTAGTATTACTTTGACTTTATAGATTAATTTTGAGAAATAACATCTTTATGGCAAATGAAAAGTGAATTTTGATCTTCTGAAGCTTTGAAAACCAGTCTTTGGTTTCAATGGTTTTCTCTTTGTTGCCTTGTCTTCAATTCCATTGATTTTTGTTTTAGCTTTATTTCTTCTTTTTTCTTCTTGCTTTTAGTTTAAATTATGCTTCGTCAACAGTTGCTGAGTTGGGAAGCTTAGTTTACTGATTATGGACCTTTATTCTTCTTAACTGTAAGCATTTAGTGGCATAAATCTTCCTCTAGGCAGTTTTTGCTGCATCCCCTAGATTTTAAGAAGCTTTAATTTTGCTCAAAATGCATTTTAATGTTCCTGAAATATATCATTAAAAATCTGCCTACAGAGCAAAAGACCCGTGTTCAATCCCTAGAGCAGGAAGATCCCCTCCAGAGAAGGGAATGGCTTACCCACTCCAGTATTCTTGCCTTGAGAATTGCATGGACAGAGGAGTCTGGTGGGCTATAGTCCATGGGGTTGCAAAGTTGGACAAAAATGAGTGACTTAAACAAAAGTAAATTACTTTAGTAGCCAAATTAATGTAAATATCTATGTTTCCCTATGGAAATATTAATATGCTTCAGCATGTAATATACATATAGTATACACGCTGAATATACCTTATTAAGGTCTTTCCTGGTGACTCAAATGTTAAAGAACCTGCCTGCAATGTGGGAGACCAGGTTCAATCCCTGGATTGGAAAGATTCCCTGGAGAAGGGAATGGCTACCCACTCAAATATCCTTGCCTGGAAGATTCCACAGACAGAGGAGATTGGCGGGCTATAGTCCAGGGATTGCAAAGAGTCTGACATGACTGAGTAAAGTTCACATCACATGCTTGAAATCACAACATCAAAACCTGTACTTCTGCAAGGGATATATGAAATCAAAATGAATAGCTGGAAGAATGTATTGTGTCTGATGCATACCACAAACACTGCTGGGAAAGTTTATCATTTCAAATGTAGGGCCTATAATTTGAAAATGTGAGACGTTGTCTTTAGGCAGCACAGTATTAATTCAGCCTTCAACATCTACAAAGACTATGGTACTCAGAATGGATACCAAGTTTACATTGCATTTAATAGATATCAAGAGAGACTTTTTCTTTAGAACGAGGATGGTCCATAAGATTCTACTCCCAGCTATTAGAAGGGTGATTTGCTTATGTTAATTTCTCATGCCTTAGTTTATTCATACACATAATATAGGGAAAAATAAAGCTAAACTGTAAGGCTGTCCTGAAGATGAATTTACTTAATAACTATGATAACATCTCATACAATGTAAGTGTTCAATAAATGCCACCAATCACTATATTATGAGAAGTGTATCAAGCTAAAAGTCACTGCATTAGTGCTGATCTGTCCCAGCTAGGCAATGTCACTGAGAAAAAGTTGTTCACCTGTGGAGTAGAAAATAAGCCCCCCAGCCTTTCATGGGATCTAGAAGGGGTCATATGAGTATAAATGAAGTGTTTCCCTTAGTACCAAAACAGGTAAAAAAAGTGAGTGATCCTCCTACACTATTGTATTTTGCTTTGGCTTATGACTCTGAGGCTCCCTGTTGTGTTAGAGCTATAAGATACAAGGAATGAATCTTGTTCCCTATATGACTATTCAGAAAGTCATCTGTGAATTAGAAACCAGATCAGGAAGATCTGCTGGAGAAGGAATAGTCTGCCCACTCCACTATTCTTGGACTTCCCTGGTGGCTCAGATGGTAAAGAATCCGCCTGCAATGCGGGAGACCTGGGTTCGATCCCTGGGTTGGGAAGATCTCATGGAGAAGGGAAAGGCTACCCACTCCAATATTCTGGCTTGGAGAATTCCATGGACCGAGGAGTCTGGAGGGCTACAGTTCATGGGGTCCTGGTTGGACAGGACTCTGTAATTTTTCACATTCAGCAATTTGATGAGATATAAAACCCTACTGAATTAATCCACTGAAATGTTGGGTCAATTACAGCAACCGCTTGCCTTAATTAGCTGAAAAAGTGCTCTTGTTTACATTATAAAGGACTTTTGCCTGAAGAATTTTAAAAACACAAGTCAGTGTAAAAAAAATAAATGAATAAATTGGCCTAACTCCTCATAAAGTTGAAAAAAGTCTTCATCCTTGTGCTCCTTTTGCTGTATTTGTTTTGTTTGCCTGTTTCCTTTCCTTGAACAATATTGTTTATACACCTGAGTGAGTGAAAGTTGTGCAAAAGCAATGTGGATATAGGTTATAATGTTCATAACATTCTAGGGGGTATGGCTCTAGCTTGTGAAATGATATTGATTAAAGGGCATTGTTGTTTTGATGTTGAAATGCCATGCTAGTGGTTCTGGGATTTGTTTGTTCTCTCTAAATGATATACCTAACAAGCTTACCTGTGATATTCTTCTTTATCCTATCAACAGTCCAAAAACATGGAAACAGTAGGTCATATGAGAAATTTGAGTTGGTTTATATGAGCTTGTGTGGGTATGAAGGTAATTTATCAGTTCCCAGGCAGAATTAGAAGTGGAGGAGAGGAGTTTTTTAATTTATTTTTTGTAACTTCAATATATCTGAAACCACGAAGGCGGAGTTTCATGCTTTGTTTGATTTTGCTTTACTTTAGGAAAAAGTTTTTATTAGAGGGATTTTTAACTTCTTACTGAAACTTTATTTTCCTTCAAAAAATGAATTTTTTTTTCTTTCAAGAGGTTCTGTATTGTTGTATTTCATATTTTGTGGAATTTTATATTGCTAGAGTTTCATTGTTCTCATTAAATGCTTTTCTATAACTGTGACTACAGAAAGAGGTGGGCATCAGATTAAGCCAAACTTTGTTTGGGAACCAGAGTGGAATTGGGACAGAGAGTTGTCTGTCTTCCTGTTTTATAAATTTCTCTGAAATAGAGAAGCTTAAACAACAACAGCTTATTATTTCACATAAACTTTAAACATCAGAAATCATGAGTGCCTCCATGGAGGTTCTGGTTTAGGGCTCTCTGAGACTTATCTACAATATGACACACAGACCATCAGACAGGGTGTGAAAAAAGGAAGCCAGGAATAAACTGAAGGCACTCTTTTTTTTTTAATTGAAGTATAGTTGATTTACAATGTTGTGTTGCATTCTGCGATACAGCAAAGCGATTCAGACATATATATATGTACCTAAGTATAGGTATCCAAGTATATGTACCTAAATATAGGTACATATATATGTATAAATTTTTTTTTCATATTCTTTTCATATGTTTTATTACAGGATATTGAGTTTAATTGCCTGTGCTATACAGTAGACCTGGCTGTTTGTCTATTTTATGTGTAAAAGTTTGAATCTGTTAATTCTCAATTGCTAATTTATTCCTCCCCACCTCCTTTTCCTTTTGGGAACCATAAGTTTGTTTTCTTTGTTGGTGAGTCTGTTTCTGTTCATGAATACCATCATTAGCTACATATTTTAGATTCCATATATAAGTAATACCATATGGTATTTGTCTTTCTCTTTCTGACTTACTTCACTTAGTATGCTAATGTCTCGGTCCATTCATGTTGCTGCAAAGGGCATCATTTAATTCCTTTTTATGACTAAGTAGAATTACATTGTTTATATAGGAAAAGATTAGAAAGGGAAAGTCTAGAGATCCCTTCAAGAAAACTGGAATACTAAGGGAATATTTCATGCAAAAATGGTCATAATAAAGGACAGAAACAGCAGGGACCTAGCAGAAGCAGATTAAGAGGAGGTGGCAAGAACTATACAAAAAAGTCTTAATGACTGAGATAATTACAATGGTGTAGTTACTCAACTAGACCCAGACATCCTGGCATGGGAAGATAAGTGGACCTTAAGAAGCATTACTATGGACAAAGATAGTGGAGGTGATGGAATTCCCACTGAACTATTTCAAATCCTAAAAGATGATGCTGTTAAAGTGCTGCACTCAGTATGCCTGCAAATTTGGAAAACTCAGCAGTGGCCACAGGACTGGAAAAGGTCCATTTTCATTCCAATCCCAAAGAAGGGCAATGTCAAAGAATATTCAAACTACTATATAGTTGTGCTTCTTTCACGTGCCACCTTGTGAATGCTCAAAATCCTTCAAGATAGGCTTCAATAGTACATGAACTGAGAAGTTCCAGATGTACAAGCTGGATTTAGAAAAGGCAGAGGAACCAGAGATTAAATTACCAACCTCTGTTGGATGATAGAAAAAACAAGGGAATTAAAAAAAAAAAAATATATATATATATATATATATATTTCTGCTTCATTAACTACTCTAAAGCCTTTGACTGTGTGGATCACAACAAACTGTGGAAAAGAAGTGGGAATACCAGATCACCTCTTAGCCTCCTGAGTAAGGAGTAAGGAGGCTAAGAGGTGGTCTTACCTGCCTCCTTAGCACTTCCCTGGTGGCTCAGACGGTAAGCGTCTGTTTGCAATGTGGGAGACCGGGGTTCGATCCCTGGGTTGGGAAGATCCTCTGGAGAAGGAAATGGCAATCCACTTCATTACTATTGCCTGGAAAATCCCATGAACAGAGGAGCCTGGAAGGCTACAGTCCATGGGGTCGCAAAGAGTCGGACACGACTGAGCGACTTCACTATACCTGCCTCCTGAGAAATCTGTATTCAAGTAAAGAAGCAAAAGTTAGAACTGGACTTGTAACCACAGACTGATTCAAAATAGGAAAGATGTCAAGGCTGTATGTTGTGACCCTGCTTATTTAACTTTATGCAAAGTACATCATGTAAAATCCCGGGCTGGATGACTCACAAGTTGGGATCAAGATTTCTGGGAGAAATATCAACAATCTTAGATATGGAGACCATGCAAATCACTCTAACCTAAGGGCAGGAAGTTCAGAGAAACTAAAGAGCCTCTTGATGAGTATGAAAGAGGAGAGTGAAAATGCTAGCTTAAAACTCAACATTCAGAGAACTAAGATTATGGAATCATTCATGGAAAATAGATGGGAAAAAAGTGGAAATAGTTACAGATTTTATTTTCTTGGGGTCCAGCATTCATTGCAGATAGTGACTGCAGCAAAAAAAAAAAAAAAAAAAAAAAAGATTCTTGCTCTTTGGAAGAAAAGCTATGGACCAACCTAGACAGCATATTAAAAAGCAGATACATCACTTTCCCACAAAGATCTGTATAGCCAAAGCTATGGCTTCTCTGGTGGCTCAGAGGATAAAGCCTCTGCCTGCAATGCAGGGGACCTGGATTCAATCCCTGGGTTGGGAAGATCCCCTGGAGAAGGAAATGGCAACACACTCCAGTATTCTTACCTGGAGAATCCCATGGACAGGGGAGCCTGGTGGGCTACAGTCCACGGTGGTGCGAAGAGTCGGACATGACTGAGCGACTTTACACACACATGGCTTTTCCAGTAGTCAGGTATGGATGAGAGAGTGATATCTTATGGTGAACAGTGTCAGATTCATGATCTCCAAAGATCTAGCTTTGGGACCATGGACCAGCCTTGATCACTCAAGAGCTTTTGTGTTGCAGAGTTTTATTAAAGTATGAAAAGGGGCAGAGGAAGCTACTGACATAGACATCAGAAGGGGGATGGAGAGTGCCCCACTCTCTAGTCTTAGCAAGGGAGCTATATACTTTTTTAATTGGTTATTATAATAAATCCAAAGAATGTCTAAAGGTTGTAAAGATCCTACTAGACCTATTCCCAAAATTTACATATTAAGATAACAGAATTAGAACTAACAATAGAGAGATCTTACCATACACACTCCCATAATATACATTTTAAAATAACAGGATTAGTCAGAATGTTTTCAAGAAGGAGAAATTGTCCTCAAGCAGTATACATTGCTGTTCAGTTCAGTTCAATTCAGTTCAGTTGCTCAGTCGTGTCCGACTATAATCCTAAATACAGAGTATAAACTGAGTTGTTTTCTTGTGTGATCATCAGCTCCTGGTTTAAAGAAAAAAAAATATTTTATGTGACTAAGACTAAGGAATATAGGGAAAAAAAATAATTGTCCTTCCTTGAGAATTCCAGACTCCTCTCTCCTCCTTGGGAACCCTGGACTTCTTATCAACCTGCCCAGGAGTTGACTCTCTCAAGAGCAGGACCATGAAGAAGGCTAAGCACCGAAGAATTGATGCCTTCAAACTGTGGTTTTTGAGAAAACCCTTGAGAGTTTCTCAGACTGCAAGGAAATCACACCGGTCTATTCTAAAGGAAATCAACCCTGAATATTCACTGGAAACACTGATGCTAAAGCTGAAGCTATGACCAGTGCATTTTCTTGGCAAAACTCTCTTAGTCTTTGCCCTGCTTCATTCCACATTCCAAGAACAAATTTGCCTGTTACTCCAGGTGTTTCTTGACTTCCTACTTTTGCATTCCAGTCCCCTATAATGAAAAGGACATCTTTTTTGGGTGTTAGTTCTAAAAGGTCTTGTAGGTCTTCATAAAACCATTCAACTTCACTTTCTTCAGCGTTACTGGTTGGGGCATAGACTTGGATAACTGTGATATTGAATGGTTTGCCTTGGAAATGAACAGAGATCATTCTGTTGTTTTTGACATTGCATGCAAGTACTGCATTTGGGACTCCTTTGTTGACCATGATGGCTACTCCATTTCTTCTGAGGGATTCCTGCCCACAGTAGTAGATATAATGGTCATCTGAGTTAAATTCACCCATTCCAGTCCATTTTAGTTCGCTGATTCCTAGAATGACGACGTTCACCCGTGCCATCTTTGTTTGACCACTTCCAATTTGCCTTGATTCATGTACCTGACATTCCAGATTCCTATGCAGTATTGCTCTTTACAGCATCGGACCTTGCTTCTATCACCAATCATATCCACAACTGGGCATTGTTTTTGCTTTGGCTCCATCCCTTCATTCTTTCTGGAGTTAATTCTCCACTGACCTCCAGTATCATATTGGGCACCTAATTACCTGGGGAGTTCCTCTTTTGCTATCCTATTATTTTGCCTTTTCATACTGTTCATGGGGTTCTCAAGGCAAGGATACTGAAGTGGCTTGCCATTCCCTTCTCCAGTGCAAAGACTAATAGAGTTTTGCCAAGAAAATGCACTGGTCATAGCAAACACCCTCTTCCAACAACACAAGAGAAGACTCTACACATAGACATCACCAGATGGTCAACACCAAAATCAGATTGATTATATTCTTTGCAGCCAAAGATAAAGAAGCTCTACACAGTCAACAAAAACAAGACCAGGAACTGACTGTGGCTCAGATCATGAACTTATTACCAAATTCAGACTCAAATTGAGGAAAGTAGGGAAAACCACTAGACCATTCAGGTATGACCTAAATCAAATCCCTTATGATTATACAGTGGAAGTGAGAAATAGATTTAAGGGCCTAGATCTGATAGAGAGAGTACCTGATGAACTATGGAATGAGTTTCATGACATTGTACAGGAGACAGGGATCAAGACCATCCCCATGGAAAAGAAATGCAAAAAAGCAAGATGGCTATCTGGGGAGGCCTTACAACTAGCTGTGAAAAGAAGAGAGGCAAAAAGCAAAGGAGAAAAGGAAAGATATAAGCATCTGAATGCAGAGTTCCAAAGAATAGCAAGAAGAGGCAAGAAAGCCTTCCTCAGCGAACAGAGCAAAGGAAGAGAGGGAAAGAAGAGAATGGGAAAGACTAGAGATCTCTTCAAGAAGATTAGAGATACCAAGGGAACATTTCATGCAAAGATGGGCTCGATAAAGGACAGAAATGGTTTGGACCTAACAGAAGCAGAAGATATTGGGAAGAGGTGGCAAGAATACACGGAAGAACTGTACAAAAAAGATCTTCACAACCCAGGTGATCATGATGATGTGATCACTAACCTAGAGCCAGACATCTTGGAATGTGAAGTTAAGTGGGCCTTGGAAAGAATCACTACGAACAAAGCTAGTGGAGGTGATGGAATTCCAGTTGAGCTGTTTCAAATCCTGAAAGCTGATGCTGTGAAAGTGCTGCACTCAATATGCCAGCAAATTTGGAAAACTCAGCAGTGGACACAGGACTGGAAAAGGTCAGTTTTTATTCCAATCCTAAAGAAAGGCAATGCCAAAGAATGCTCAAACTATCACACAATTGCACTCATCTCACATGCTAGTAAAGTAATGGTCAAAATACTTCAAGCCAGGCTGCAGCAATACGTGAACCGTGAATTCTGTGATGTTCAAGCTGGTTTTAGAAAAGGCAGAGGAACCAGAGATCAAATTGCCAACATCCTCTGGATCATGGAAAAAGCAAGAGAGTTCCAGAAAAACATCTATTTCTGCTTTATTGACTATGCCAAAGCCTTTGACTGTGTGGATCAAATATGCTGTGGAAAATTCTGAAAGAGATGGGAATACCAGACCACCTGACCTGCCTCTTGAGAAATCTGTATGCAGGTCAGGAAGCAACAGTTAGAAATGGACATGGAATAACAGACTGGTTCCAAATGGGAAAAGGAGTACATCAAGGCTGTATATTGTCACCCTGCTTATTTAACTTATATGCAGAGTACATCATGAAAAACGCTGGACTGGAGGAAACACTAGCTGGAATCAAGATTGCCGGGAGAAATATCAATAATCTCAGATATGCAGATGACACCACCCTTATGGCAGAAAGTGAAGAGGAACTAAAAAGCCTCTTGATGAAAGAGAAAGAGGAGAGTGAAAAAGTTGGCTTAAAGCTCAACATACAGAAAACGAAGATCATGGCATCTGTTCCCATCACTTCATGGGAAATAGATGGGGAAACAGTGGAAATAGTGTCAGACTTTATTTTTTGGGGGTTCCAAAATCACTGCAGATGGTGACTGCAGCCATGAAAATAAAAGATGCTTACTCCTTGGAAGAAAAGTTGTGACCAACCTAGATAGTATGTTCAAAAGCAGAGACTTTACTTTGCTGACTAAGGTCCGTCTAGTCAAGGCTATGGTTTTTCCAGTGGTCATGTATGGATGCAAGGGTTGGACTGTGAAGAAGGCTGAGCGCCCAAGAATTGATGCTTTTGAACTGTGGTGTTGGAGAAGACTCTTGAGAGTCCCTTGGACTGCAAGGAGATCCAACCAGTCCATCCTGAAGGAGATCAACCCTGGGATTTCTTTGGAAGGAATGATGCTAAAGCTAAAGTTCCAGTACTTTGGCCACGTCATGTGGAGAGCTGACTCATTATAAAAGACTCTGATGCTGGGAGGGATTGAGGGCAGGAGGAGAAGGGGACGACCAAGGATGAGATGGCTGGATAGCATCAAGGACTCAATGTACGTGAGTCTGAGTGAACTCCGGGAGATGGTGATGGACAGGGAGGCCTGGTGTGCTGTGATTCATGGGGTCACAAAGAGTCAGACATGACTGAGCGACTGAACTGAACTGAAAGCTGAAGCTCCAATACTTTGGCCACCTGATGTGAAGAACCTCTCATTGGAAAAGACCCTGATTCTGAGAAAGACTGAGGGTTGGGCGAGAAGAGGGCAACAAAGGATGAGATGGTTGGCATCACTGACTCAATGGCTATGGGTTTGAGCAAACTCTGGGAGATTGTGGAGGTTGGTAAAGTCTGGTGTGCTGCTCTTCACTGGGTTACAAAGAGTCAGACATGACTTAGCAACTGGCAACAACAACAACCTGATGTTCTTTATTCATTCTGCTGTCTCTGGGTATTTAAATGGCTTTCATGTCTTGGCTATTGCAAATAGTGCTGTAAGGAACATAGAGTTATACATATTTTTTTCAAATCTGGGTTTTCTCTGGATGTATAGCCAGGAGTAGGTTTGCTGGACCACATGGCAACTCTATTTTTTAGTTTTTTTTTTTTTTTTTTTAAGGATCATTCATATTGTTCTCCATAGTGTCTGCACCAATTTATATTCCCACCAGCAGTGTAGGAAGTTTCACTTTTTTTCCAAAACCTCTTTAACATTTGTTATTTGTGGAATCCTTGATGATGGCCATTCTGACTGTTGTGAATTGGCACCTCATTATAGATTCGATTTGCATTTCTCTAGTAAAAAGCAGTGTTGAGCATCTTATCTTGTCCCTATTGGTCATCTGTATGTCTTCTTTGGAGAAATGTCTATTTAAATCTTATGCTCATTTTCTGATTGGTTGTTTAGTTTTTGTTTGTTTGTTTCTTATTGGAAGCACTTTTGATGGCAGGCTACTATTATCCGCCATCTGGCCTGAATCCTTCATTCTTCCCAAATACAAAATATAGTCACCCATTCTCAAGGTGCCCAGAAGTTTCATGTCTCATCCCACTGCAACATGGGCATGATATCTAGAGTCTCATTATCTAAATCAAGTCCAGGCCTCATCAGGCTCCTGAAGTTATCATATCTTAAGTATAACTCTCAAGTACAATCCTCTAGATATTCAGGGCAATAAAGTAAAAAAAAGTTAGCCCTTCTCCTGTCCCCACGAATGACACATAAGCTTGGAAAAGACAAAAGATATCTGTTATAAACATTCTTCTTCAAAAAGAAAGAAAACAGGAGGCATGCAGGGATCTCTAGTTTCTAACAGTTCTGAAACAGAGCTGGGCAAATGGTGGAAGTTCTTTGATTAAGTGTCTAGGCCAGCTAATTATATTTCATGAATTTTGACTCCACACTCTAGCCTCCAGATGATTCCTCTGAGTCCTTCTCCTTTCTTCATAAAAATTAGAACATGTATACACCTTCTCAGCCTAATTCCTAAGTGTAGGATTTTGAGATTTTAAAAGTTACATTATATTGTTACATTGTCCACTCTTGTGTCTCTTTAGGTTCCATGTGTCAGTGTTTTGCTGGTATAATTTCCTTAGAATTTTATTCAGTGTATCTGTTTGGCATTCACTCCATTACACTAAAGCTACACCCACTGATCTCTTATGTATAATCCCCTCTTGACCCAGGGATTTTGTTGAGACTGCTGAGTGAGAATGCTTCTAAATTTAGAAATCCTGATATTTTATAAAAGGATCTCTGAAGAATACTCACAGAATCTTCAGGTTTTTTTTTTTTTTTTAACTGAACAGTATCTCACTAGTGTTTATTTTTCTAGGACCATAATAAAAAAAAATTTTATACAACTCCACCACTTCACCCTTAATTGGAATTCTTGGAAGTTAGCATCCTAAAGTCTTACTTTGTTACTGTACTAAGATATAAATGAGTAATTGTCAGAATATCATTAAGACATTTGCTTCCTAGGATGTCAGCCACTAAATATCGCTAGTGAAATATAAAGGGATAGTTTTCATCATCTTTTTTGGCTATTTTGTTCATTATACTTTCTGAAACACCATTTCCACCTTGGTTTTTGTTGTTGTTGTTTGTTGGTTCGTTTGTTTTTTTGACAAGACACTCTTCCAATCCTCTTTGTACCTTGAGGCTGTCTCTTTGAACTGCCTTCTATTGTCCAACAAAAGCTGAGATTCAAAAGATTTCTTCTTATATTTTCTATCACTGCGTATATGTTTTATTTCTTAAGTTATGTTATTTTTGCCTACTCCCAAATACCTACAAAAATAAACTTCTCAAGCTTATACATTTCACTTTGATGACCTACGCTTCTCCCTAGGCTCCAGATGCATGGCTTCAGCTCTCTTTATCTGTTGTATTTCAAAAGACAGTAAGCAGATGCGGTATTTCAAAGGACAGTGAGCAGCAGAACAAATGCTGTGCCTGGTAGAATAGGCACTTAATGGCTGTAAGGTACTCGTGAATAAAATATGTAAGGAAGCACAAGTCTGTGTTCCTATATCTGGGAGATGTGTCTCTTCATGCAGGATATCAAGATTACTAAACTTTGAGAAATAGCCATTGAATCGTACATTATGTTATTTACTTTGTACCATTTTTAAGTTATTTGAAGGTAAACTAGAGTAAAACCTTCTTAGAAAGTAATTAAGTCCTCTCACCTATCTTCAGTTCAGTTCAGTTCAGTTGCTCAGTCATGTCTGGCTCTTTGCAACCCTATGAATCGCAGCACACCAGGCCTCCCTGTCCATCACCAACTCCCGGAGTTCACTCAGACTCACGTCCATCGAGTTGCTGATGCCATCCAGCCATCTCATTCTCTGTCGTCCCCTTCTCCTCCTGCCCCCAGTCCCTCCCAGCATCAGAATCTTTTCCAATGAGTCAACTATTTGCATGAGTTGGCCAAAGTACTGGAGTTTCAGCTTTAGTATCATTTCCTCCAAAGAAATCCCAGGGTTGATATCCTTCAGGATGGACTGGTTGGATCTCCTTGCAGTCCAAGGGACTCTCAAGAGTCTTCTCCAACACCACAGTTCAGAAGCATCAATTCTTTGGCGCTCAGCTTTCTTCACAGTCCAACTCTCACATCCATACATGACCACTGGAAAACCATAGCCTTGACTAGATGGACCTTTGTTGGCAAAGTGATGTCTCTGCTTTTGAATATACTGTCTAGGTGGGTCATAACTTTTCTTCCAAAGAGTAAGCATCTTTTAATTTCATGGCTGCAGTCACCATCTGCAGTGATTTTTGGAGCTCCCCAAAATAAAGTCTGACACTGTTTCCACTGTTTCCCCATCTATTTTCCAAGAAGTGATGGGAACAGATGCCATGATCTTCATTTTCTGAATGTTGAGCTTTAAGCCAAGTTTTTCACTCTCCTCTTTCACTTTCATCAAGAGGCTTTTTAGCTCCTCTTCACTTTCTGCCATAAGGGTGGTGTCATCTGCATATCTGAGGTTATTGATATTTCTCCCAGCAATCTTGATTCCAGCTTGTGCTTCTTCCAGCCCAGCGTTTCTCATGATGTACTCTGCATATACATTAAATAAGCAGGATGACAATATACAGCCTTGACATACTCCTTTTCCTATTTGGAACCAGTCTGTTATTCCATGTCCAGTTCTATCTCTTGCTTCCTGACCTGCATAAAATTCCTGACCTGCATCCTCACCTATCTTAACTTAGCATTAATGAGGGGCATGGGGAGCCAAGGGCATGATGAACAAGGGAAAAGAATATAAATAACAGCTAAGGCAACAATTATCTAAAATATTGACTGCAGCTTAAGCCAGGGGAAGGTGTATGGCATTTAAGAATGTATAAAAATGGCTTCCGTGGAGGGTCATTGTGAAGAATCTGTCTGCCAACACAGGAGACACAGGTTTGATCTAGAAAGATACCATAGCCATGGAGCAACTAAACCCGGGCACCACAACTAGTGAGCTCTAGAGTAGCCTCCACTCGACAAATCTAGAGGAAAGCCTGTGCATCAACAATGATCCAGCACAGCCAAAAATAAATAAAATTATTTTCTAAATGAGTGTATAGAAAATTATTTTACCCTCAGTTAAGACCTTTTATAACTTTATTTAGTGGTTACAACTAAGAATATTAATTAAAGGTAAGTGGTGCGTGAAAAAAATTAACCTATGAGTCAAAAGGATAATGTTTAAGTAATTGTTCAATTAGTTGTACAGGAATGTACATACGCAGATAGGTAACAGTCTTTCTGAAGCTTGCTTTTATTATCATGAAATATAAAATGAAAGGCAGTAAATCGAGTTAAGGTGATTATATAAGCTATGAAGTATGTAAATTAACAGACATGTTTTAATTATATGAATATAAATTAATCACTACCTCAGAATATTTGGTATATTACTTAAGAAAAAAAATCAAACATTTATCTGTGACTTTACATCATTTTCTTTTCATATGTATAAAGATACCCCTCTTTTTTAATCAAAAAGCTTTTGGGAGAAATTTGGCATTAAATATAAATTTTGTTTTCTCAAAGCATTTCTTCTAATTTTGAAAAAAAAGTTAGAGGAATAATCTTATTTTTCTGAATGGATTTTATCACTAATTATGAATTATGTTTTATAGTTTAAAAAATAAAATGTTATAGAAAATTTTGCAAAATAGTTAATATATTTTATGTTAAAATTGTCAGCTCTAGTAACAGTGTTAAATCATAAATTGTTTAATCCATATATTTCTTCTACAAGTTAGGTAATGGGAATAATCAATAGAAAAATCACATCATATTCTTCTGTCACTTCTGTTTTTTAAGCTTAATGTTGTAAACAATCTTAACTGCTATTTTATATTAATACTAGCTTTTTGCTAAAATTTTAGATTATAAGCAATAATCAAAGAGACTTATTGACTCTTTAAAGGTGAAATAGCTTTTGAAAGAAAATCTAAGTTGGTCTAACATTTAAATCAATTTTACTGTTTCTAACTTATACTTCTTTGACCCACTGCATTAAATTACTAATTACATGTATTAAAAAACCTTAGGTTGAGTATAATCTTGTGTACTTTTCTGCACACAAATTTCTTTGATTTTTATGCCTCTGAAAAGTCTGAAAAGGTAAAGCATTCCTCTATTTGCAATCTGAAGGATATTTATTTTATATGTAACTTGCCTTTTAAAAATTAAGTTTATTAACATTTTCCTCATAAGTTACATTCCTGTTTGACATGTAATTTCTTTGAAAAGTTATCTATAGCCAACATTGTTAAGTCAGATTATTTTATTCCTTTGAATGTATGCAATGAATTATGAACACAGTAGTCTTTGTACTGGAGAGAAGAAATAAATTATGTACTTAACTGCATACCAGAGAGGTACATATTTCCTTTGAGTTTAGCTGGACTTGGGCAGGTGGGTAAAGAGACTATAATGTTTTTTCTTAGTGTGCCATTTATCAACCACCACAGTGGCTCAAAGCAATTTTGTTCTTTCTTCATGTCCCAGGGGTCCCAATATAGATTTTCATTTTTCCAACTAGAAAGCATCTGAAAACTCTCCCTGATGCTTGGTTTTAATCAGCTACTCTTCATTGACTGAGCAAGTAATCATTTCACTGCCACGAAGATGGAGAGCTGACCTATCCTAAGTGTGACCCTGGAATTCATTTACTCTTTTTGTTATCCTAAGCTGTCCTGTTGAAAGCCAACACAAGCTGCCTGGGTTAAATGGTGAGATATCCGGGTCACTGGCCACAATTTCAAATGAGATCCACAGTGTCTGGGTGAACATAAAATACATTTCGGGCTTCTCTTAAGCAGAGTCTGCAGAAGACCATATGTGTGCACGCACACGTACACACACACACACACACACACGCACACAGGTCTTCATCAGAATTCTTAGGATTCCAGTGTATATGTTATACTCACTCCCAAATTGTGGATTCTTTTGTAAGTGTAACTAGTGACCCACACATCTTATTATTTAACCCAGACCATTTCTGATTTCTTTCAAGCAGACAGCTTAATGTAAAAGAAGGAGCAAATTATCAGAGAGTCGCTCTTGGGATAGTCTGTCTCTTCGCTTAGTGGAGAATGAACTAACATAGGCATGTATGTGTTTCTGGTCATTTTCAGAATTCTACTTAGGAGAAGTCCCATATATATTTAGAGGTTAGCATTGGGGTATAGAATTCTGTATGTGTTTATTTTACTTCTTTTTTTAAAAACATGTATTTCACCAGGGAAGCCCTAAAACATATATTACTATTTATTTAAAGTAAGACTATGTCTAGTTAAGGGCTTCCCTGGTGGCAAAGAATCTGGCTGCAAGGCAGGAGATGATGGTTTGATCCCTGGGTTGGAAAGATCCCCTGGAGGAGGGCATGGCAACGCATTCCAGTATTCTTGCTTGGAGAACCCCATGGACATAGGAGTCTCATGGTCTACTGTCCATAGGTTTGGAAAGAGTCAGACAGGACTGAAGCAACTTAGCACTCATGACTGCATGTCCAGTTAATTACTTGACTGGCATAAATCCCTATTACTAAAGTATCATCACCAGTTTATATGTAAGTATCTTCAACAAAAGCTACCAAATAGCTATTTTTTTAGGAACCATTATGTGCATATTAATATGTGAGATAATAGGAATATATAAATACATAAAAACACCATGCTTATTTAAAATGTTTAAATTGCTCACTGAAAGCACAAATACACTGAGCAATAAAGGAGAGATTAAGACAATTATATTTATTTTGTTCATCATTTTACATTTTTAAATTAAAAAAAAATTATCCCAAAATTTCAAAGGCCGTTATTTAAAACGTCACTCTTGTAAAGATGTCTCAGAAAGAGAAAACCAAATATCATATATTAATGCATATATATTCCCTGATGGCTCAGAGGTTAAAGTGTCTGCCTGCAATGTGGGAGAACTGGGTACTATCCCTGGGTTGGGAAGATCCCCTGGAGAAGGAAATGGCAACCCACTCCAGTATTCTTGCCTGGAGAACCCCATGGATGGAAGAGCCTGGTGGGCTATAGTCCACGGGGTCTCAAAGAGTCAGACATGACTGAGCGACTTCACTTTGCTTCACTTCATATAGAATCTAGAAAGATGGTACTGATGAACCTATTTGCAGGACAGCAATGGAGATGCAGACGTAACAGAAGACTTGTGGACACAATGGGGAAAGGAGAGGGTGGGAAGAATGGAAGAGAGTAGCACTGAAATATATACATTACCATATATAAAACAGATAGCCAGCGCTCTGTGACACCCTAGAAGGGTGCAGTGAGGTGGGAGGTAGGAGGAAGGTTCAAGAGGGAGGGGATATATGTATGCCTATAGCTGATTTATGTTGATGCTTGGCAGAAACCAATGTAATTTTGTAAAGCAATTATCGAATTAATAAATAAATTTTACAAAGGTCTCTAATATTTTCTCAAAATATATATCTTTTTAGTTATTTATCATTGCATGCTAAACATCCCCAAAACTTGTTGACATACAACAGGAATCATTTTAGTGTGTTCACAAACTCAGACAGGGATTCAAAATGGACAGAAAGGAGGTGGGCCGACCTGGATTCTGTGATATCTGGGACTTCAAATGGGAAGAGAGAAACATGTAGGGCAGGAGGTGTTGGAGCTAGTGAATCCATGTTCGTCTTGGCTTCTCTCACTCATCTGTCAATTTCCTGGGTTTAGCTATCTGTGTTTATATTCCACTGACACATATCCTTTGGCCTAGTCAAGAGGTTTGGTCTGTAACAGGATGACTGTATTCCAAGAGAGAATGAACTGAAAATATCCCTGAGGGGGAGCAGTCTAGGACACTGAGTCAGAAGCTACTTAGGCTTCCATGGCATAGACTCAAAAGATACAGAGTATCACTTATGCCATATTTTATTAATGGGGCACCAAAATCACTGCAGATGATGATTGCAGCCATGAAATTAAAAGACGCTTACTCCTTGGGAGGAAAATTATGACCAACCTAGATAGCATATTGAAAAGCAGAGACATTACTTTGTCAACAAAAGTCCGTCTAGTCAAGGCTTTGGTTTTTCCAGTGATCATCTATGGATATGAGAACTGGACTATAAAGAAAGCTGAGTGCCAAAGAATTGATGCTTTTGAACTGTGGTGTTGGAGAAGACTCTTGAGAGTCCCTTGGACTGCAAGGAGATCCAGCCAGTCCCTCCTAAAGGAAATCAGTCCTGGGTCTTCATTGGTAGGACTGTTGCTGAAGCTAAAACTGCAATACTTTGGCCACCTCATGCGAAGAGCTGACTCATTGGAAAAGACCCTAATGCTGGGAAAGATTGAGGGCAGGAAGAGAAGGGGATGACAGAGGATGAGATGGTTGGATGGTATCACTAACTCAACAGACATGGGTTTGGGTGGACTCCGGCAGTTGATGATGGATAGGGAGGCCTGGCGTGCTACAGTTCATGGGGTTGCACAGAGTGGGACATGACAGAGACTGAACTGAACTGAACATCAGCCATTTACTCTTAGTGGGATGCATATTAAGTAATTTGGTATTGGATCTAAAATCACTCAGTAACTAAATTTGTCAATGCCTTTGCATATGGAAGTGTATTTAACTTCATTTTATTCATTAAGATGTGTTGTCATTTGAATGACATATATTTATCATAAGTATTCAGGTAGGTAATATATTGCCAGTGAATAAAATAAAAGAGGAAATATATTAATCAAACCAAAATAAAACAAATCTTAAGTGTGTAGAAAAAAAAATTGTAATGATTTGAGAGGAAGGCAATGGCACCCCACTCCAGTACTCTTGCCTGGAAAATCCCATGGACAGAGGAGCCTGGTGGGCTGAAGTCCATGAGGTCGCTAAGAGTCAGGTATGACTGAGCGACTTTACTTTCACTTTTCACTTTCATGCATTGGAGAAGGAAATAGCAACCCACTCCAGTGTTCTTGCCTGGAGAATCCCAGGGACATGGGAGTCTGGTGGGCTGCCGTCTATGGGGTCGCATAGAGTCGGACACGACTGAAGCAACTTAGCAGCAGCAATCTTTCTTAAAGTCAGTTTTTATGTGTTCTGTATTGATTAGAACTGGGTCACACTCTGGTTCCTACATGCAAAGGTCAGGCAAACATGTATTTGGCTTTTCTGGCCTCTGTAAAGAAAGATATGTAAGCTCCTGGAAGAAATCCAGTGATATGTTGTAATTGCAGTGGGCAGAGCACTGTGCTCCCCCACCAAGTTGTCCATGTCCTAATCCTCAGAACCTAGGATTTTGGTGTTTTACTGATACATGGCTAAAAGACAACACAGATGTGATAAAGATTTTCTGATGGAAAATTGTCCTACTTTAATTGAGTAATCATATTGCTCCTTATAAGTAAAAGAAAGTTAATGTCAGAAAAATATGATGTGAGATGGACTTAACTGATCATAGTTGACTTTGAAGATGGAGGGAGAAGATGGTCACCAACGTTTTCAGGTGGCTTCTGTCAATGGAAGAGGCAAAGGAATGGGTTATCCCCGAGAACCACCAGAAATAAAACAGTGCTGCCTACAGTTTGACTTGAGCCTCGTGAAACCCATTTTGGACTTCTGACCTCTAGGACTGCAAAACAATCAGTTTGTGTGGTTTTAAGCCACTGCATTTATGGTGATTTTTTACAACAGCAATAAGAAATTAATGCAATAATACTGTACTAAAGAGGATAGATTGATCTTCTGTTTCACAATCCTATTTTACTGTATAATGTGTTTTATAGTTAAATTTATTACACTATTTTAAAGGACTTTCTCTGTAGAATGTATTTTTTGTAAAGTTGGTGATGGTAAGTCATAGCAATTTGGAAATAAAATACCACCAATTCATAAATATCACTTTACATCATTGTTTCAGATTATCTAACAAAATAATAATATACCAAGATAGTTTTGTGTGTTTTGTGCTTATTTGTATATATGTCTCTATATATGAACATATGTTTTTAATAAGGTGTTTATATTTTTTAATTTATTTTTTATTTGAATGATAATTGCTTTTCAGAATTTTGTTGTTTTCTGTCAAACCTCAACATGTATGTTTTTTAGTTTATTTATGTATGGTGGCTCAGACAGTATAGAATCTGCCTATAGTGCAGGAGACATGGGTTTGATATCTGTGCTGGGAAGATAACCTGCAGAAGGGAATGGCTATCCACTCCAGTATTCTTGACTGGAGAATTCCATGGACAGAGGACATTTGGAGGGCTGCAGTCCATGGGGTTCCAAAGAGTCAGACACAACTGAGCAAATTACACTTTCTTTTCACTTTCATATATATATATGTATATATATGTGTGTGTGTATGTGTGTGTGCATGATGTGGACCATTTTAAAAGTCTTTATTGAATTGGTTACTATACTGCTTCTGTTGTTTAAATATATATATATCTACATATATATATATTATATTTATATATATATATATATATATATTTTTTTTTTTTTACCATGAGGCATGTTATATCTTAGCTCCCTGACTGGGGATTGAACCCACACCCGCTGCTTTGGAAAGTGAAGTCTCAACCAGTGTATCACCAGGGAAGTCTCTTTTTTTATTTATTTTTTAATTGTCATTATTTTTAAACAGTGTATTTTTTTTTACCATGTGCATATATTTGTTTAATTTTATTGAAATATATTTGATTTACAATACTATACAAATTTCAGTTGTACAACGTAGTAATTCACAATTTTTCGAGGGTATATCCCATTATATTTATTATGCAACAGTTTTACTTCAAGTTTTTTAGAAGGAGACAAATCACAAATTAATGAATAAGGTAGAAAAATAAGAATAATTAACCTTAAAATTTCTAGCATTATCAGCATAGCAGTGGACTATCATTAGGTATAAATGTGATGTCACTACACGAGCACCATTTATTATATATTTTGAATTATTTTTAGTAATGGCATGTAATAGGTATTGAATGAAATGTTACATTATGACTAATTTTTAGAACCAAAAGAGAAATAGACAATGAAATCTGTTCAAAATGTTATATTTATTAGGTAAAATCGGATTGCAAGAAGTGGCCTACACACGAAACCATGATGATCTTTGTACACTCTCGATATGACTGCTTGCTTAGTCACACAGAAAGAGATTATCATAGACCTCCTCAGTCTAGCAGAACTACCATGTATTGGTAAGCAAACCAGATGTCTCCACCTTGTGAACAAACACTAGAGATGGAACACAAGAACCTTAGCCAGAGTTGCTTGGTTCCTTGTTCCCAATGCAGAAATGGTTAAGGTTCATAGGGGTTTGGATCTAGCAGAAGCAGGATTAATTATCATATTCTGAGATTGAGACAATTATTGCACTATCAGCCTAAGATTTGGAAATATCACAATTTCTAGAGTTGCAGTAAAAATATCATAAATTGAATAGCTACCACTTATAGGCTGGGAAAGACTAGAGATCTCTTGAAGAAAATTGTAGACAACAAGAGAATATTGCATGTAAAGATGGGTACACTAAAGGACAGAAATGGCAAGAACCTAACATAAGCAGAATAGATTAAGAGATGGCAAGGATATATAGAACTACACACAAAAAGATCTTCAGTTCAGTTCAGTTCAGTTGCTCAGGCCTGTCCAACTCTTTGTGACCTCATGAATCACAGCAAGCCAGGCCTCCCTGTCCATCACCGTTTCCCGGAGTTCATTCAAACTCACGTCCATCGAGTCAGTGATGCCATCCAGCCATCTCATCCTCTGTCATCCCCTTTTCCTCCTGCCCCCAATCCCTCCCAGCATCAGAGTCTTTTCCAATGAGTCAACTCTTTGCACTAGGTGGCCAAAGTACTGGAGTTTCAGCTTTAGCATCATTCCTTCCAAAGAAATCCCAGGGCTGATCTCCTTCAGAATGGACAGGTTGGATCTCCTTGCAGTCCAAGGGACTCTCAAGAGTTTTCTCCAAGACCACAGTTCAAAAGCATCAATTCTTCGGCACTCAGCCTTCTTCACAGTCCAACTCTCACATCCATACATGACCACTGGAAAAACCATAGCCTTGACTAGATGGACCTTTGTTGGCAAAGTAATATTTCTGCTTTTCAATATGCCATCTAGGTTGGTCATAACTTTTCTTCCAAGGAGTAAGCATCTTTTAATTTTGTGGCTGCAATCACCATCTACAGTGATTTTGAAGCCCCCCCCAAAAGTCTGACACTGTTTCCACTGTTTCCCCATCTATTTCCCATGAAGTGATGAGACCAGATGCCATGATCTGATCTTCGTTTTCTGAGTGTTGAGCTTTAAGCCAATTTTTTCACTCTCCTCTTCCACTTGCAAGAGAATTTTTAGTTCCTCTTCACTTTCTGCCATAAGGGTGGTGTCATCTTTATATCTGAGGTTATTGATATTTCTCCCGGCAATCTTGATTCCAGCTTGTGCTTCTTCCAGCACAGTGTTTCTCATGATGTACTCTGCATAGAAGTTAAATAAGCAGGGTGACAATATACAGCCTTGACGTACTCCTTTTCCTATTTGGAAACAGTCTGTTGTTTGATGTCCAGTTCTAACTGCTGCTTCCTGACCTGCATACAGATTTCTCAAGAGGCAGGTCAGGTGGTCTGATATTCCCATCTCTTTCAGAATTTTCCACCGTTTATTGTCATCCACACAGTAATGATCTGGATAACCACAATGGATGGTGTGGTCACTCACCTAGAGCCAGACATACAGAGTGTGAAGTGTGCCTTTTGAAGTATTACTATGAATAAAGCTAGTGGAGGTAATGGAATTCCAGCTGAGTTACTGCAAATCCTAAAAGATGATGTTGTTAAAGCACTGCACTCAATATATGGGCAAATTTGGAAAACTCAGCAGTGGCCACAGGACTGGCAAAAGCCAGTTTTCATTCCAATCTCAAAGAAAGGCAATGCCACAGAATGTTCAAACTGCCATACATTTGTGTTCATTTCACATGCTAGCAAGGTCATGCTCAAAATCCTTCAAGAAGGTTTCAACAGTACATGAACTGAGAACTTCCAGATGTTCAAGATGGATTTAGAAAAGGCAGAGGAACCAGAAATCAAACTGCCAACATCTGTTGGGTCATCAAAAAAGCAAGGGAATTCCAGAAAAACATCTCCTTCTTCTTCATTGACTACACTAAAGCCTTTGACTCTGTGGATCACAATAAACTATGGAAAAGACTTAAAGAGATGGGAGGACTAGACCACCATCTCTATCTTCTGAGAAACCTGTATGCCAGTGAAGAAGCAACAGTTAGAACTGGACATGGAACAACAGACTGGTTCCAAATTGAGAAAGGAGTATGTCAAAACTGTATATTTTCACACTACTTATTTAACTTGTGTGCAGAGTATATCATGCGAAATACTGGGCCAGATGAAGCACAAGCTGGTATCAAGATTGCCAGGAGAAATATATACAACCTCAAATATGCAGATGATACCACTCTGGCAGAAAAAGAAGAGGAACTAAAGAGACTCCTGATGAGTGTGAAAGAGAAGAGTAAAAAGCTGGTTTAAAACTCAACATTCAGTAAAGTCATGACATCTGATCCCATCACTTCATGGCAAATAGATGAGGAAAAATTGGAAACAGTGACAGATTTTATTTCTTTCGGCTCCAAAATCACTGTGGATGGGGACTGCAGCCACAAAATGCAAAGATGCTTACTCCTTGGAATAATAGCTATGACAATCTTAGACATTGTATTTAAAAGTAGATACATCACTTTGCCAAGAAATGTCCATATAGTCAAAGCTATGGTTTTTCCAGTAGTCATGTACAGATGTGAGAGTTGGACCATAAAGAAGGCTGAACACTGAAGAATTGATGCTTTCAAAAAGTGGTGCTGGAGAAGACTCTTGAGAGTCTCTTGGACTGCAGGGAGATCAAATCAGTCAATTCTAAGGGAAATCAACCGTGAACACTCATTGAAAGAACTGATGCTGAAGCTGAAGCTCCAATACTTTGGCCACCTGATTGGAAGAGCTGACACACTGGAAAAGACCCTGATGCTGGGAAAGATAGAGGGCAAGAGAAGAAATGGATAATAGAGGATGAGATGGTTGGATGGTGTCACAGACTCAATTGAGATGTGTTTGAATAAACTTTGGGAGAGAGTGAAGGACAGGGAAGCCTGGCGTGCTCCAGTTCATGGGGTTGTAAAAATTCAGACACGATTTACTGACTGAACAGCAACAGCAACACTTTTTGAGGATTAAATTTTATTATAAAAGCTTATTGTAAGAGGTGTACCAATAAAGACAGGGGAAAAAGGATAAATTTATGAGGAGCTAAGGAAGATCTTTATTGAAAGATCTTTATTGAAATATTAGCATAAAGATCAAAAGTAAATATGATAATAAATTAAACATTTTTATGCCATTAAATGGTGATCTTTCCCCAGATCAATCCAGGATAGAAACTCTATTTCAAAGAACCTTGTGAGCAAATAATTAAAAGAAATTGCTTGTTAATGCATCATATTTCAAAAGTTATATTTTGCTGTTTTATTAGTTAAAGACTTCCAGCTCTTCATTTGTATCCTTGTATATATCTCAGATGTCTGAGAGAAGGAAAGCAGCAGTATATCTGAATTTTATCTTATAAAGACACTTTAAGAAATTCCTAGAGTTGCATTAGATGCATTAGACATCTTTGTCAATGCTGGGAAAAAAGTGTGAATGGTAATATTACGTATATCATATTCTGCTCACATGTACTGTGGTTAAACGGTCATGATTTTTAAAAGTACATGTGAAAAAATACTATGGAAAAGGGATCATTGCTAGAGTAGGAAATGTTTATTACAGTTGTTTTTTTTTTTTCCATCTATGTTCTCTATGCTGTTTTCTTTCAATCATTTAAAAGTAAACAAACAAAAAACTTCAAAATTTTATAATAGACAATGTTGGAGATCACTGAGACTTAATAAAATTGACAAACGTTAGTCTGAGATGGATTGAAAAGAAATACACTCAAAGCTACAGTATGTAAGAAAAGTACACTTAAGTCAAGTTGTTAAAAATATTCTGAATCAGTACATACTTATTACCAAATTCAGACTCAAATTGAAGAAAGTAGGGAAAACCACCTGACCATTCAGGTATGACCTAAATCAAATCCCTTATGATTATACAGTGGAAGTGAGAAATAGATTTAAGGGCCTAGATCTGATAGATAGAGTGCCTGATGAACTATGGAATGAGGTTCGTGACATTGTGAGAACATTGTGACATTCGAGACAGGGATCAAGACCATCTCCATGGAAAAGAAATGCAAAAAAGCAAGATGGCTGTCTGGGGAGGCTTTACAAATAGCTGTGAAAAGAAGAGAGGTGAAAAGCCAAGGAGAAAACGAAAGATATAAGCATCTGAATGCAGAGTTCCAAAGAATAGCAAGAAGAGATAAGAAAGCCTTCTTCAGCGATCAATGCAAAGAAATCGAGGAAAAGAACAGAATGGGAAAGACTAGAGATCTCTTTAAGAAAATTAGGGATACCAAGGGAACATTTCATGCAAAGATGGGCTCGATAAAGGACAGAAATGGTCTGGACCTAACAGAAGCAGAAGATATTAAGAACAGATGACAAGAATACACAGAAGAACTGTACAAAAAAGATCTTCACGACCCAGATAATCATGATGGTGTTTTCACTGTGAAGTCAAGGGGCCTTAGGAAGCATCACTATGAACAAAGCTAGTGGCATGATGGAATTCCAATGGAGCTATTTCAAATCCTGAAAGATGATGCTGTGAATGTGCTGCACTCAATATGCCAGCAAATTTGGAAAACTCAGCAGTGGCCACAGGACTGCAAAAGGTCAGTTTTCATTCCAATCCTAAAGAAAGGCAATGCCAAAGAATGCTCAAACTACCGCACAATTGCACTCATCTCACATGCTAGTAGAGTAATGCTCAAAATTCTCCAAGCCAGGCTTCAGCAATACGTGAACCATGAACTTCCTGATGTTCAAGCTGGTTTTAGAAAAGGCAGAGGAACCAGAGATCAAATTGCCAACATCCACTGGATCATGGAAAAAGCAAGAGAGTTCCAGAAAAACATCTATTTCTGCTTTATTGACTATGCCAAAGCCTTTGACTGTGTGAATCAAAACAAACTGTGGAAAATTCTGAAAGAGATGGGAATACCAGACCACCTAACCTGCCTCTTGAGAAATCTGTATGCAGGTCAGGAAGCAACAGTTAGAAATGGACATGGAACAGCCTGTTTCCAAATAGGAAAAGGATTACGTCAAGGCTGTATATCGTCACCCTGCTTATTTAACATCTATGCAGAGTACGTCATGAGAAACCCTGGTCTGGAAGAAGCACAAGCTAGAATCAAGATTGCCGGGAGAAATATCAATAACCTAAGGTATGCAGATGACACCACTCTTATGGCAGAAAGTGAAGAGGAACTAAAAAGCTTCTTGGTGAAAGTGAAAGTGGAGAGCGGAAAACTTGGCCTAAAGCTCAACATTCAGAAAATGAAGATCATGGCATCTGGTCCCATCACTTCATGGGAAATAGATGGGGAAAAAGTGGAAACAGTGTTAGACTTTATTCTGGGGGGGCTCCAAAATCACTGCAGATGGTGATTGCAGCCATGAAATTAAAAGACACTTACTCCTTGGAAGGAAAGTTATGACCAACCTAGATAGTATATTTAAAAGCAGAGACATTGCTTTGCCGACTAAAGTCTGTCTAGTCAAGGCTATGGTTTTTCTAGTGGTCATGTATGGATGTGAGAGTTGGACTGTGAAGAAGGCTGAGCACTGAAGAATTATGTTTTTGAACTGTGGTGTTGGAGAAGACTGTTGAGAGTCCCTTGGACTGCAAAGAGATCCAACCAATCCATTCTGAAGGAGATAAGCCCTGGGATTTCTTTGGAAGGACTGATGTTGAAGCTGAAACTCCAGTACTTTGGCCACCTCATATGAAGAGTTGACTCATTGGAAAAGACTCTGATGCTGGGAGGTATTGGGGGCAGGAGGAGAAGGGGATGATAGAGGATGAGATGGCTGGATGGTATCACTGACTTGATGGACATGAGTCTGAGTGAACTCCGGGAGTTGGGGATGGACAGGGAGGCCTGGTGTGCTGTGATTCATGGGGACGCAAAGAGTCCAACAGGCCTGAGCGACTGAACTGAAATGAACTCAAGGTCTAAATAGTCATTGAGAATCATTCTGGATTTTCTTCATTCAGTTCAGTTCAGTCACTCAGTGATATCTGACTCTGCGACCCATGGACTGCAGCACACCAGGCATCTCTGTCCATTACCAACTCCAAGAGTTTACTCAAACTCATGTCCGTTGAGTCGGTGATGCCATACAACCATCTCAACCTCCATTGTCCCCTTCTATTCCCACCATCAATCATTCCCAATATCAGGGTCTTTTCAAATGAGACAGTGCTTCAAATCAGTGGCCAAAGTACCGAAGTTTCAGCTTCAACATCAGTCCATCCAATGAATATTCAGGACTGATTTCCTTTAGGATGGACTGGTTGGATCTCCTTGCAGTTCAAGGGACTCTCAAGAGTTTTCTCCAGCCCCACAGTTCAAAAGCATCAATTCCCTGGCATTCAGCTTTCTTTATACTCCAACTCTCACATCAGTACATGACTACTGGAAAAAGCATAGCTTTGACTAGATGGACCTTTGTTGGCAAAGTAATGTCTCTGCTTTTTAATATGCTGCCTAGGTTGATCATAGATGTTCTTCCAAGGAGTACGTGTCTTTTAATTTCATGGCTGCAGTCACCACCTGCAGTGATTTTGGAGCCCCCGAAAATTAAGTTTTTCACTGTTTCCATTCTTTCCCCATCTATTTGCCATGAAATGATTGGACCAGATTCCATGATCTTTGTTTTTTGAAAGTTGAGTTTTGAGCCAACTTTTTCACTCTCCTCTTTCACTTTGATCAAGAGGCTCTTTAGTTCTTCTTCTCTTTCTGCCATAAGGGTGGTGTCATCTGCATATCTGAGGTTATTGATATTTTTCCTGGGAATCTTGATTCCAGCTTGTGCTTCATCCAGCCCAGCATTTCTCATGATGTGCTCTGCATATAAGATAAATAAGCAGGGTGACAATATACAGCCTTCACATGTTCCTTTCCCGATTTGGAACCAGTCTGTTGTTCCATGTCCAGTTCTAACTGTTGCTTCTTGACCTGCATACTATGTCTCAGGAGGCAGGTGAGGTGGTCTGGTATTCCCATCTTTAAGAATTCCCATTCTTTAAGAATTTTTCACAGTTTGTTATCCACACAGTCAAAGGCTTTGGTACAGTCAATAAAGCAGAAGTAGATGTTTTCTGGAATTCCCTTGCTTTCTCTATGATCCAACAGATGTTGGTAATTTGATCTCTGCTTCCTTGTGCCTTTTCTAATCCAGCTTGAATGTCTGAAAGTTCTCAGTTCACAAACTGTTGAAGGCTAACTTGAAGAATTTTGAACATTACTTTGCTAGCATTCAAAATGAGTGTAATTTTGGTATTTTGAACATTCTTTGGCAATGCTCTTCTTTGGGATTGGAATGAAAACTGAACTTTTCCAGTCTTGTGGCCACTGTTAAGTTTTCCAATTTTTCTGGCATGCAACAATTTTACATCATCTTTTAGAATTTGAAATAGCTCAACTGGAATTCCATCATGTCCTCTAGCTTTGTTCCTAGAGTTGCTTTCTACAACCCACTTGACTTCTAACTCAGGAGTCTGGCTCTAGGTAAGTGATCACACCATTGTGATTATCTGGGTTGTAAAGATCTTTTTTGTATAGTTCTTCTGTATATTCTTGACACCTCTTCTTAATACCTTCTGCTTCTCTTAGGTCCATACCATTTCTGTCCTTTATGGTTCCCATCTTTGCATGAAACGTTCCCTTTGCTATCTCTAATTTTCTTAAAGTGAGATCTAGTCTTTCCCATTCTATTGTTTTCCTCTATTTCTTTTCATTGATTGCAGAGAAAGGCTTTATTATCTCTCCTTGCTATTCGCTGGAACGCTGCATTCAGATGGATATATCTTTCCTTTTATCCTTTGCCTTTCGCTTCTCTTCTTTTCACAGCTATTTGTGAGGCCTCGTCAGACAGCCATTTTGTTTTTCTGCTTTGTTTTTCTTGGGGATTGTCTTGATCACTGCCTCCTGTACAATGTCATAAACCTTCTTCCATATTTCTTCAGGCACTCTGTCTATCAAATCTAATCTCTTAAATCTATTTGTCACCTTCACTGTATATCATAAGGGATTTGATCTAGGCTGTACCTGAATGGTCTAGTGGTTTTCCCTGCTTTTCATACAGACCTGCAATTTCATGCTAACTCTCATCTATTAAATTTCATTTTTGTTTCTACTCAGAATTCTACAGTTAGTAAAATGATAAGTGAAACATGTAGATAGTGTTCAATCCAAACTTGAATCATATTGTTTCATATAATTCAATTTTCCTTGAAAACAGAAATTAAAAATCATCAATAACTTGAAGCTGCTTAAGCACCTTGGATATGAAAACAAATATATACTAACTTCTTTAGTGTTTTAGGCAAGATGATAAAAGAAAAATAAATGAGCGAGCATGTATTATCACATTACTGCCTGCAAATACAACATGGAAAATTGCGCATAAAGTATGTACACCACTTGTTTCTATACTGAAATTGCACCTTGTTTTTGTAAGAAGCAGAGTTATTTTACTTGAAAAAAGAACCACAGAAACATATACACATATGTATTTATATAATGTGAACTATTAGAGGATATTATGACTCACTGACATCTGGTTTCATCAGTCATTTTGAAAACATGATGCAAAATATGTTGAGATAGAGTGGAGCTGGTTATTTATCTGTTTTTTTTTCCTTGCAGATACAAATACAAAATAAAAACAGCACTGCTTGATTGCTGATGTCTTTCCTCAATTAGCATAAAAGCAAATTGAATTTTTTTGTTGTTTGTTTTGCTTGAGGGGGCAAAACAACAGAGTTGTTTTCTTCTTCCTGTTGTATTTCTATCAAACACATTTTTACTGCAAACTATGTTTGAGTTTTAGGCAAGTTATTTTCATTCTTGTAAGTCAGAAATAATTTTCAATTGCAGCTCTCTGTGCTCCCTTAAGGAAATATATTAGCCACCACATGGTGGTTTAAGTGCACAATTAGTCTTCTTCTTACTCTTTGCATGTTATACTTCCAGGTGGGTGGTCTTTAAACACTCAAGTAGTCATTTCAAGGGCATTGAAAGCACCCAAGTTTGGCTCTTCTACTGGAGTCAAAGACGTGTTTGGCTTTAGAGGAAATAGTTTGGAAGCAGTCTGAAAGTCCTAATTCTTCAGTGAGTCACTCTCCACTGAATGACAAAGTCTGGTAAATGATAACCTACTTGGAAGAAAGGATGCTGCTAAATTAAACATTCCAATCACACAAGAGAAGCAGCAAGACAATAACAAAGGTTTTGTTTTTCTTAATTCTATCAGATTAGGTAACGGAAAAAAATTTAAAAGCATAAATTTTCTTTGCTATAAGAATAAAGCCTGGTTCCTTTGTGATAGCAAGTGATACACTTCATCTGATTAGTCTTGTGATATAATAAGGTTACTAGGGAAATTACTACATTATTGTAATAAACCACAATAGGGATAATTATAGTCTGTGGACCTAAAACAAGTGTATTGCCCATTATTTCTCCAGCAAAGATAGGTTTATTTAGGATCTGCAGAGAATTGCAATTTGGGGTCTGCCACCATGGCAAGCTACTTGCAAGTCTCTGAAGGCAAGGGAAAGAGAATGCTTTGATAGAGGGTAAAGAAAGTTGAGAGGACTATAGAAAACAAACATGACTTTTGTTGGTTGAATTGTTGCCAGGAAAGAAGAGCCATCTTTGTTTTTCCTGTCCAGTTCTATTATTGTTTCAGGGCATGAGAGCTCCCCCATCTGGCCTCCCAAGTTTATTTTATTGAGTTTTCTGCTTATTGATTTTTTAAAAGTGGAAAAGAAAAAGAAATGGACTGTGCTATTACATGCAGGGTTTTTAATATATAAATAACTTACCCACAATTATTGTATGACAGTGGTTCAAAGACTGGAATTGAAGCCCTCTATGTTAAAGCCTCTCTCAATTCTTAGGTTATTAGGTCCTGAATCCTGTGTGTGTGTGTGTGTGTGTGTGTGTGTGTGCGCGTGTGTGCGTGTGTGCACACGCGTGCACGCTTAGTCACTCAGTAGAGAAGGCAATGACAACCCACTCCAGTACTCTTGCCTGGAAAATTCCATGGATAGAGGAGCCTGGTAGGCTGCAGCCCATGGGGTCGCTGTGAGTCAGACACCACTGAGTGACTTCACTTTCACTTTTCACTTTCATGCATTGGAGAAGGAAATGGCAACCCACTCAGTGTTCTTGCCTGGAGAATCCCAGGGACGGGGGAGCCTGGTGGGCTGTTGTCTATGGGGTCGCACAGAGTCGGACACGACTTAACCACAGCAGCAGCAGCAGTCTGACTCTGTGACTCAATGGACTGTAGCCCTCCTGGCTCCTCTGTCCATGAGGATACTCCAGGCAGGCAAGAATACTGGAATGGGTTGCCATGCCCTCTCTCACTCAGAGGATCTTCTAGGGGTCGAACCCAGGTCTCCCACATTGCAGGTGGACTCTTTACTATCTGAGCCACCAAGGAAGTCCTGTCTTGAATCCTGCTGCTACTGTTAAGTCACTTCAGTCATGTCCGACTCTGTGCGACCCCATAGACGGCAGCCCACCAGCTCCCCTGTCCCTGGGATTCTCCAGGCAAGAATACTGGAGTGGGTTGCCATTTCCTTCTCCAATGCAGGAAAGTGAAAAGTGCAAGTGAAGTCGCTCAGTCGTGTCCGACTCTTAGCGACCCCATGGGCTGCAGCCTACCAGGCTCCTCCGTCCATGGGATTTTCCAGGCAAGAGTACTGGAGTGGCTTGCCATTGCCTTCTCCAGTCTTGAGTCCTAGGTGCACCCAAATCCAAATAGCCCATAGAGGTGCTGACCCAAAGTGTGTAATCAGCATCTATTACAAAAGCAAGCTGTACTTAGAAAAAATCTGCTATTAAGAAGAATTGAAATTGGCCCTTATCATGTGTGCAGTTCTTCTCAGAGGTGATTTACTCCTCTCTTTACGGTATTTAAGAGTATTTAGTTTTTATAATACATATAAAAAAAGAAAGATATGAAAGGAGTGAGTCCAATCTCATTCTCCCTTCCCCTCAAAACTGTTTATTAAATCATACCCAACCCACAGGAAAAATGATTTATTATCATTGAGGATGAGCTACAGAATTAATTACAGGAATCAACACTAGTGCAAGAGAAAGAATAAAGCAATCTATCTCCCTCAAATAATCATATCAATAAGACGATGATTCAGAAAATACTTTAAAAGGGCAAACAGTATCAGCTTTTTTTTTTTTTTTGCTAAGTTGCTATTTGTTGACTATAACTGTGGCATTACTTTTGCCTTCAGGAATGTGCCAGTAATAACTGTTTTTTGATGATTTACAAATAAATTATATTACTATATCCATATTAGTTTAACAGAGTTTTAATATAACATTTGGTACTTTGGTGTTAATATGATGTTCAAATTAAGAACATTATAATCTCCACCTAAAATTATGTCCTTCAAACTAAATGCTATGAAATTAGTGAGAGTAAAAAAGCCTGCATTATTGATTAAATTAGATTTTTATTTTATTTATTTATTTTTTGGTCATTTGACATGCTGTGTTTCATTAAGCCATAATGTAATACAATTTTTCAAAATAAGTATTGCCAAAAAAATCTAGCTGTACTAGATATGATTTCTCTTTGTTTCTTCCCCATAATTAACCAATATGTGGCATTTTGCTCTCATTGTGCCTCAATTTATTCATCTATAAAATGGAGACATTACTAATAGCTGCTTCACAAGATAGACACTTTGAATTTGTAATTTATTCTGCCTTAATTTTTTTTACATAGTAAAAACTCAATTAATGTTAATATTAGTGTTAGTATCAATAAAAATCTGGTTCACCTATTTAGTACTGGATTTGATTTTGCAAAATCATGAAAGAAGCTTCCAAAGATCAACAGAGTCTTCTCGGTTTCTGATTGGCCATGAAGGATTTTATATCCTTCACAATGGATCTTCTTCTCTTATAATAGGTTTGTCAAAGACAGGTTCTTTCCAAGCCATGACATCAAGTGTATCCCATGTACATTGACATACAGCATAGTTCTTCATACATTTTAACTTTCCCACATTGTTCTAAAAATGTCAAATTTCTAGGAAAATTCAAATCCTGGAATGTGCATTAAGACTTCTGTTGTCAGCCCTTAATAGAGTTCTTGTTTGGCCACTTTCTGAAAATTTGATAACTTTGCTTTTAATATTTTTAAACATTTTATTTCTATATAACTTACAAGAAATACAAGCAGAAATCACAACTAGTAACTCAGTACTCACAGAGTGAACACCCCATTATAACTATAAACCATGTCAAATATTAGACTAGTAATGGGATCTCAGAAACCAACATTTGTTCTCCCAAATTACCTCTCCCTCCACCCCAAAGATAATCAATGTGCTGATGTTCAAAATCGTGCATTAGTTTTCCACTTTTTGAACCATGAACAAGTGACATCACAACATAGGCATTGCCTAGTGTCCACTTTCTATTACTTCTTTTTATGTGTGTGAGTCATTCATATGAGGCTTACAGTTGTGAGTAGTAATAATGAGTTCATTTTCATTGTTGCATAGAATTTTATTTCATGCATTTACCATGTTTATTCTACATTTGATGAAAATGTTATTCAAGTTTTGACAGCTGTGAATAATTATGCTATGGATATTCATATGTATGTATATTTTTTGGGAATACATATAAGGTGAAATTTTGGATATGCATATGTTGAAATTTAGTAGGTAATTTTGAATATTCTTCTAAAGTGGATATTTGAATTTTCACTTCTATTAACAATTCACCCTTGCCAAGCTGATATTCATCTTCAGGAGCTGGTGAAAGACAGGGAAGCTTGGCATGCTGCAGTCCATGGGGTCACAAAGAGTCAACACAACTGAGTAACTGAATAACAAGAAGCTTATATTAACTCTTTCTTCTTCTCCATTTTTAAAAGAAATATTACTAGATTTGTTGGAATGCCTTTCCATAAATGTATTGGCCATCTGGACACCTTTTGAAAGATTCTCATTTGAGCTTTTGCTATTTCTTCCACTATCTATCAAAATCTTTCTTATTGATTTTTAGATCTTTATATAAGTTAGATAAGACTTCTCTGTCTGTTTTATCTGCTAATGTTCTCTGTGACAACAGAAATTAACTTTACTTGCCAATGTTTAGTTGAGGACTACTGTGATATTCAAGGCTACTGCAATCCAAACTGATTATTCAGATGATTTAAACCTTGGGTTTCAGAGACAAGTTGGTTTTTCTGGTTCTGCTTTACTCTTTCCCAAATATGTAATCTCTTTGATTCCCACAGAAAATCTAGGGTGCTTACCAAAGCCCCTCCAGGAGTACCAAAGTTGGGGAAGAGTGAGATAGAATGAGGAAAAGTCAATAACACATTCACCATTGAACTGAGAGGAGACCATCCTTACCTGGGGGCATGCATGCATTCACTCAGACTTTTTGAGATGTAGGGAAAAGGAAGTAAGGAAGACAATAGAGTCAGAAATCATTTTTTGTTAATTGTTTAGGTTTGTATACTGTTCAATTATAGATTTTTGTATTTCTTATTAGTCTTTACTAATAACCCTTTGTTCAGGGGCTTTTATGAGAAAAGATAAAACATAGGCTGCAAATGATCTGAAGAGTCAAAATCATAACACAGGTAAGTTTCCAAGGACAGGAGGTCACAGCTGGAGTCAGGTGATTGATTGGATTAAAAAAAGAAAAAGAAAAAAAAAATAAAAAATAAAAAAATAAAAAAAGAAAAAGAAAAAACTAGCACTGCAACCTGAAAAAGAATTAACATTGAAGAGTCACTACTGGAAGTCCAGAGAGGAGGGCAAAGACTGCCACAGTGGGTTAGGATTACCCTTTATGTGATGAGTCAGCCTCCATGCCCAGGCACTTCTCAGGAGTCACACATCTCACGTGCAGTGGGGGCCTCTGCATCGGCATCATAGCCTTTGCTATGATGGATCTGTTACTCAGTCCTCCAGGAAGATGGATCTAGTTAGTCATCAGGAGTGGCAATCAGAGTAGGTAGAGCAGACTCCCAGAACATCTCGATCCCAGTCAGTTATATTTCTAAAAAGACATCTACGTGAATGACACAGACTGTTCAATCAATAGCAACAGTTTGTTTCCATTTGCAGCTCTTAAGAGGGGAATGTTTAACTGGCCAGTCTGTAGTTTTCCAAATCATAGACTCATAGAGAGCAACAGCGAAACCCAAGGGTAAGTGAAACTGTGACAAATTTTGCCAAACTTCAGGTCAACCAGCGCTTGGAGAATGATCTTAAGTTCTGTTGACTGAGCACTGAACTCAAATCAATGTTTTGGCTCTGCCTACCTGGTGTTTACATTGAATTGTGCAGCAGTCTCATAGATAACCTTGGGTTTCAGCTACGCTAAACCGCCAGTGAACCAGTCCCCAGCATTTAAGGGAACTTTTGTAAATCAAGAGCTTTTCTGAACCAGTGGTTCTCATTCAAGTACTGCAGTGGAGTTAAAGTGTTAGTCCATGCAATCGTGTCCAGCTCTTTGTGACCCCAAGGGCTGTAGCCTGCCAGGCTCCTCTGTCCATGGAATCCTCCAGGAAAGAATACTGGAGTGGGTTGCCATTCCCTTCTCCAGGGGATCTTCCAGACCCAGGGATCAAACCCAGACCCAGGGATTGAACCTGGATTGCAGGCAGACTCTTTACTGTCTGAGCCACCAGGGAAGCAAATGTTCTCCCAGATAGCTGCAGCTTTTTTCATATAAATACCCCCTGAGGCAATTTTTTTCCCTCCAAAAGACAGTTCCCTTGATAGCTCAGTCGGTAAAGAATCTACCCGCAATACAAGAGACCACCTGCAGCACAAAAGACCGGGGTTCAGTCCTTGGGTTGGGAAGCTTCCCCTGGAGAAGGAAACGACAATCCACTCCAGTATTCTTGCCTGGAAAATCCCATAGACAGAGGAGCCTGGCGGCTACCGTCCATGGGGTCTCAAGAGTCAGACCCAACTAAGCAACTAAAACCACCACACCGCTAGTGTTGGAGTTGGTGGCTGTGTCCAATAGGTGGCACTGTTGCACAGGGGACGGGCTCTCAGTACTCCAGCAGCTATTAGGAAGTTAAATAAAACTGATTCATTTCTCTTTTTTCCTGGGTTACTACATCGTTCCCCTTTGATCCTTGGGGAGGGAACAGGTTGAAGGTGGTGGTGGGGAGCAATTGTGATACTTCTCAGAGTGGCAAACCCTGAATGGGAGAATCTTCTCTAATCCGTACGTCCCAAGGATGTGCAAACACAAAACACATCACTGCTACTGGTATATTCAGCAGGGAGCATTAGAATAGCAGTCTACTGAATTTGCTCTAGGTGCCCACCCACAAAGTCACCTTAGCTTCCCTTCGCCGCCGCCCCCTTAACTTAATTTCCCTCCGTTGAATTTGCATGTCTTCTTCCCTCCTAAACCTGCTTGTGTGGTGACTTTGGTACCTGTACCCAGCAAATCTATAGCACTTTCCGTCCCTCCTCTTCACCAGCATATCTAGATGGCCTTCTGTCTCTTCCAGGAACAAGGAGAGCTCATTTACACTTCAATTATCTTTCTCTTTAAAGCAACTGAGCTCTGATTAGGGAGGATGGAAAGATCAGGGAATGAAGAAGTAGATAGGGGCTTCACACTATTAGGCTTGGCACACTTCCTGTCAGTTTTATTGGCCTATATACCACTTATATACCCTAGTGGCTCAGATGGTAAACCGTCTGTCTGCAATACAGGAGACCTGAGTTTGATCCTTGGGTTGGGAAGATCCCCTGGAGAAGAAAATGGCAGCCCACTCCAGTATTCTTGCCTGGAAAATCCCATGGACCGCCGGGCCTGGTAGGTTACCGTCCGTGGGGTCGCAAAGAGTCGGACACAACTGAGTGACTTCACTTTCACTTTCATATACCACTTACACCTTAACCAAATGAACTTCTAAAGTCTTTGACTGACTCAAAGCTCCTTATTGCATACTAATTGATGCTGAAGCCAAAGCTCCAATACTGTGGCCACCTGATGGGAAGAGCTGACTCTTTGGAAAAAGACCCTGATAATGGGAAAGATTAAGGACAAAAGGAGAAGGCAGCAGAGGATGAGATGGTTGGATAGCATCACTGAGTCAATGGACATGAATTTGAGCAAGCTCTGGGAGATGGTGGAGGACAGTGGAGCCTGAAGTGCTGCAGTCATGGGATCACAAAGAGTCGGACACAACTTAGTGACTGAAGAACAGCAATAACTTTCAGTGTTTATTTTCATTTTGGAGACTCCTGGGATCAGCAGCCACAGTCATTTTGCTTTTTGGTTTGGACCACTAAGCTTGCTAACCCAAAGTCATAATTTCGACCTTTCCTCTGTCTACCCAGAACCTGAAACCAAAGACACCATCTGAGCAGGACATTTAAATCAAACCTCTCACTGCTCAGTCCCTCCACATCAATTTAACTCTTATTCATTAGCAGGTATAACAGTGGATAACCCAAGCTTCTCTCCATCCCCAGCTATGCACATTTCACCGAGCTGAGAGCATCTACTAACAGATCTCTGAAAGTGTCTTATATCCCTAAACCCACTCCTCAGGGCTGTCCAACACCTCTTCCTGGAAGCTCTGCCTCTGTCAACATCCCATCCTCGCTGACAAAGTTAACATCATGGATCTGAGGTCTTTCCGATTTTCAAGCTAACAGTTTAGCCACAGCTTCACGGATGCTGACATGCGTCACAAGAAGTTAAGTACAGAGGCAAAGACTTTAATCACTAACGGCACAACAAGCATCATGAACTTTGGCACATTGCCCTCAATTTCCCTTGCCCCCCTGTTCCCACCCCTGAGTCCCATGGTAGAGATGCAGATAGGCCTATGTAAATGTCTGCATACACACTGGTTTGTATTCAGTGTTTTGGGCAGTCTGACATTTTTAAAATTTTAAAAATATTTTTTGGAAATATAATTGATGACATTATATTAGTTTCAGATGTATAACATAATGATTTGACATTTATATACATTTCAAACTGGTCATCACAATAATTCTAGCTACCGTGTGTCACCATGTTTGTGTGCTTAGTCACTTCAGTCATGTCCAATTCTTTGCAACTCTATGAACTGTAGCCTGCCAGGCTCCTCTGTCCATGGGATTCTATGTACCTTCCTCCTGGGGACCTTCTGGACCCAGGGATTGAACTGGCATCTCTTGTGTCTCCTGCACTGGCAGATCACTGACCACAAGTACCACCTGTGAAACCCATATGAGTTCATACAGAGCTACAAAGCTTTTTTTGTGTATGTATGTATGACGTTTAAGATTTACTTTCTTAGCAACTTTCACGTTTGCAGTTTGATGTTATGGACTATAGCCCATGCTGTATGTTACATCCCCATGGCTTATTTTATAACTGGAAGTTTGTATCTCTTGACCTATCACCTACACTGATTTTGGCCACCCGCAACCCCTCTTCCATCTTGCAATGGCCAGTCTATTCTCTGAATCTACTAGTTCTATTTCACTTTGTTTGCTTCTCTGAATCCTTTGTAATGGGTAGTAAGCATGCCTATTCTTTGTCCCAGGGGGTGACCTACCTTTACTATACTGGACAATAAATACACACCTGCTATTTGCCCTAAAGACAGTCATTATCTTTGTCTTCCAAAACTAATTGCTCTAAGAACACCCTTGAAAATGTAGTTTATGGCAAAGACAGTGTTTCTTTGCTCATCAGTTCAGTTCCGTTCAGTCGCTCAGTCGTGTCTGACTCTTTGTGACCCATAAATCACAGCATGCCAGGCCTCCCTGTTCATCACCAACTCTCAGAGTTCATTCAAACTCATGTCCATCAAGTCGGTGATGCCATCCAGCCATCTCATCCTCTGTCTTCCTCTTCTCCTACTGCCCCCAACCCCTCCCAGCATCAGAGTCTTTTCCAGTGAGTCAGCTCTTCGCATGAGGTGGCCAAAGTATTGGAGTTCCAGCTTCAACATCAGTCCTTCCAAAGAACACCCAGGACTGATCTCCTAGAATGGACTGGCTGGATCTCCTTGCAGTGCAAGGGGCTCTCAAGAGTCTTTTCCAACACCACAGTTCAAAAGCATCAATTCTTTGGCCCTCAGCTTTCTTCACAGTCCAACTCTCACATCCATATATGACCACTGGAAAAACCATAGCCTTGACTAGACGGGCTTTGTCGGCAAAGTAATGTCTCTGCTTCTGGATATGCTATCTAGGTTGTTCATAACTTTCCTTCCAAGGAATAAGCGTTTTTTAAATTTCATGGCTGCAATCACCATCTGCAGTGATTTTGGAGCCCCCCCAAAAATAAAGTCTGACACTGTTTCCACTGTTTCCCCATCTATTTCCCATGAAGTGATGGGACCAGATGCCATGATCTTCATTTTCCGAATGTTGAGCTTTAAGCCAACTTTTTCACTCTCCTCTTTCACTTTCATCAAGAGACTGTTTAGTTTCTCTTCACTTTCTGCCATAAGGGTGGTGTCATCTGCATATCTGAGGTTATTGATATTTCTCCTAGCAATCTTGATTCCAGCTTGTGCTTCTTCCAGCCCAGTGTTTCTCATGATGTGCTCTGCATATAAGTTGAATAAGTAGGGTGACAATATACAGCCTTGATGTACTCCTTTTCCTATTTGGAACCAGTCTGTTTTTCCATGTCCAGTTCTAACTGTTGCTTCCTGACCTGCATATAGGTTTCTCAAGAGGCAGGTCAGGTGGTCTGGTATTCCCATCTCTTTCAGAATTTTCCACAGTTTGTTGTGATCCACACAGTCAAAGGCTTTGGCATAGTCAATAAAGCAGAAATAGATGTTTTTCTGGAACTCTCTTGCTTTTTCCATGATCCAGCGGATGTTGGCAATTTGATCTCTGGTTCCTCTGCCTTTTCTAAAACCAGCTTGAACATCAGGAAGTTCACGGTTCACGTATTGCTGAAGTCTGGCTTGGAGAATTTTGAGCATTACTTTACTAGCGTGTGAGATGGGACATACAAAAATACAAGAAATCTGATGGATAGTCACCTCCCAAATACTGATATAGAGAAGTATAGTGTCAGAAATGAAAGAAAAATACTTATCCAATACACTCATCTTTATGATATTAAAAATTGTTCATTAAGAGGAGTATGTAGTTGGATACCCTTTTAACTTTCAAATTATCTATATTGATGTTTTTATTTTAAGTTAGATTTGGTCTAAATTTTATAGATGGTAACTTTTTAAAAGTTCTATGTAATCTTCATCAGTCTTTACTTGTGTCAAAAATACATATGTATGGGCATGTGTGTATATATATACACACATATATGTCATAGATATATAAGTTTTTAAAGAGTACTTCTATTTTAAAGTATGGGTACATTTATTGGCAAAATATAAATACATTTTGAAAGTGCATAATTCCGAATATATTTGAGTTTATATTCATTGTTCCATAAACTTGCATCAGAATTTTCATTTAAAAAACTCAGGAAATCATTTGTCAGTAACATAGATACATAAAGCTCATTTGTATTTTCAAAACAGCAAATATTGGTAAAGAAAATAGGATGTGTAACTGTGATTTCTCCATGATAGAGTTGACATCTGTAAAATTTAAACCAAAATTTTATATTAGCTTTGTGACAAAATTTTCAGTTATAAATACATTTTAGCATCTTGGTATGATAAAAAAATGTACTGAAACACATGGAAATAGTCTCAATTTTAAATAAAATGTTACCAATCATAAAGTTTGTGTATTAAAATATTGTATTAGACAGCTAGTTAACTACATAGCTCCCTATCAGGAATTACATCCTTAATCTAACTCAGAGAAAGCTTTACTTTTGGCCGACCATCTTTGACCATCTGGTAGAGAATATTCTTATTTGCCATTTCAACAGTTTAACGTATGAGAAAGCCTTATTCATCGAATACTTTTTCTCTTAATTGCAAATATAATGTACAGTTTATAGGGAAATGAAAAGTCAAGCCTTATAAATGAATGAGTCAGTTGATATAATAAAATAACAAATTCATAATAAAGTAAATATTATAGAGATTGCTGACTGAATGAGATTGAGGAGTAACTATACTCACTTCTTATTAGTGTCACACCTGCTTAGAGATTAAATTGCATTATTTTATGCTACATTAAAATGGCATTTTCTAGAGTTATATTTTACATTTCTGATAGGCAGTGGTGAATGCCTCGGTGCACTCAGCATTCTATTTTTTGCAGTGAACATTTCTATTAGTGACAATTCGTCCATAATTTCATTTCGGCAAAAAAGCAATGTCAGACAGGACACAGGTGTATACACCCTTTTTTTCTAAACCAGAGTACTAAGGCATTTTAACATTGTTAATAACTTCTAAATTCAGGCAGATGGAACTTCAATTTAATGCTTCATCTGAATGCCACCTCCTACAAACATTAATACTGAGTAAAACCTGTGTTTTGAAGAAAGAGCACAATTTTCTATCTTGTAATTTTGAATTAGATTATTTTTAAAAAGCTGTGGTTATTGACATCTTGTGTTATGTTTATATTTTATTTCTGTCGGAAAGATTTTGATCCCATATGCTTATGTGGTAATTTTTCCTTTCTTATTTTACTAATGACTGAACATTAGCATTTTACTCACATTCTTGGAATTACAACTACCTAATGGTTTAACGAGACATAATTTACATCTGATTTTTTAAATAAGTAATTTATATAAACATCATATATTCCTATTTAAAAATCATGCTTATTATTTCTAGGGGAAAAAGTCTGTAGCACTCATTAAAAATGTTTATGCCCAGATCTGGAAATGGACAACATGGCTGTTCCTTGTTCACAGAGCCCTTGGCTTATATTAAATCTTCCACAGATGTTTTATTAATAAAATATGAGGATATATATTTTTGTTAGAGACTCTAAATTTTGATAGAAGTTGCTATTTTCAAAAATACATTAGTTTCAAGAAATTTCTATAATTTGGAAAAGTAAATTAAATTAAGAGTTATTATTTTTTAAATGACTTATCTACATAGAGAAAGAAGAAGTGTAAAATGAAAAGAACATAGGACTTCCCTGGTGGTCCAGTGGCTAAGACCACACTCCCAATGCAGGAGACTCGGGTTTGAGCCCTGGTTTGGTGATGGCTCAGTAGTAATGAAACTTGTTCCCAGTGCAGGAGACCCTGGAGATGTGATTCAATCCTTGAGTTGGGAAGATGAATCAATGCAAAGAATTCCCTTATGATATTTAGGATAACCCTTACTCTTTTCCTCATTCAGCGTATTTTTAATGAACCAATTACACTATTTAGGAAAGCGATTCATTCATTCTACAAAACCACCTTATTGGTTAGCAGGGATTTAATTACTGCGCTAGTTGGGAAATGTGTTTGTAGCATAATTATTGGTAAATCAAATTATTTTCAAGCCTTCCCATTCCTTCTTAAAGAAATGACAGTGTGATAATTATTGAAGCAATATGTCCAGCCAATTAAATATTTCAATAAGAAAATAATGCTACAATAGCAAAGTGATTTATTTAAGAAAGCATGCTACTAACAGGAGCAAATAAATTGCATTAATATGCACCAAGGCATGTAGAACACTGCTGGTAGCAGTGTGATTAAATGAAGAAATCAAGTGCCTTGGTAAGACCAAATTTTACGTGGAAACATGAATAAACCATCAGCTTTTACTTGGCTGTTATTAGACACATCTTTTGGAAGTTTATATATCGAACAGAGTATTTAACTTTGAGAGATAGATAAATGATTTCATTGGATGCAAAACTCCCTATTTAAAAGACTCAATCTGTTAACTATCTTAATCTTCAGTAGGGATTGAAACATACAATGTCAATAAGTTCTAAGTTCTATTTCACATTCAGTCTCACATACAAAACGGCTTGTAAGGGTAAGCATTCAAGCTTCTGAAAATAGAATCCATTCTCCAATTTTGCCCCACCCACTCACCACAGTGCTTAAGTTTTGCTGATTAAAAATAAATTAAAGAAAACAAAACTAAATAAAAGCTTGGCTAGAAATCTGCATGAAATTTGGATACATTTAAAATGTGAAGACAGGTCTCAGACACTCAAATGCACTAAGATATCCATTGCTGTGTAAGTCATGCCTGGCAGTATTTATACTAACAAGAGACAGCATAGTAAGCAACTAAAGTAAATATTGTAGTATTCTCTAGGACTGTATACACACAAAAATAGCCCACGTTATTAATAATAAAAAGCAGACCCTGGGATGGTTGGATGTCTACCCTTTTCATCACAGTATCAATTTGTGTGCATGTGTGCTCAATCATATCCAATTTTTTGTGACCCCATGGACTGTGGCCCACCAGGATGCTCTGTCTATGGGATTTCCCAGGCAAGAATACTGGAGTGGGTTGCCATTTCCTTCTCCAGGGGACCTTCTCAACCCAGGGATTGAACCCACGTCATTTACGTATTCTGCCTTGGTAGGCAGATTCTTTACCGCTGGCACCACCTGGGGAAACCAGTGGTATAATTCAGGAATAGAAAACTGAGCAAAAATATATTCACTGGCAGTGCATTGAGCCTATAGATATGGGACCTTACTTTAGGAAATATTGACAGAGGAAAATTTGCAAGATACAAAGGTAGTCCTTGTTCACTCTATTTGTACAATGTGTTTCTAATTTATCCTTATTTCTAATATATCCGGTACAGTTAACAAGAACCAAGCACTGATCATCACTCATTTGGATTGACTTCTTAACAGATGTCACTACTTAGACTCTTGTCCTTGTCCCATCCCTTCAACAGAGCAATCAGAAGGATTGATGTCAAATATAAAAATGATCCTGTCATAGTCCCCTGTCAAAATCAGCCATTGAGATCTGATACTGAAAATTTTTACCATTATATTCACATGCTGCAAAAATGAATCTTAACCTGCAGAAATGATAATATAAATTTATTTAAAAATATAATATCATTTTTATATTACTTATTTCAGGTTAAGTCATGCTGAAATAATGATGAATGCATAATGCTAAGCGACTTATGACCACAAATTTTACTTTCTCACTGACATCACACATTCATTATAAAATTGAATTCAAAACACGTGTACACTGCTATATTTAAAGAGGAAAACCAACAAAGACCTACTCTATAGCACAAGGGTTTCTGTTCAAAATTATTCAACTTACATGGGAAAATAATTTGAGAAAGAACAGATACATGTATATGTATAACTTAGTCACTTTGTTGTACACTTGAAACTAACAACATTATCACTTATAATCCAATATAAAATAAAAAGTTAAAAATTGAAATTAAAATTCAGGTCCTTTTCAGTTCTGGGATCTAGCTAAACATCGGCTTTTTTTAATGTACTTGTATAATTTCACTGGGTACAAATGGTATTGAAATCTACTCTTAGAAATCTACTGAATACTCAGTAAATATATATATTTTTTTCATATTTTGGCCATGTTGCACAGCTTCTGTATCTCAGTCCCCTGACCAGGGTAGAACTTAGGCCTTGGCCTAACTATTTTATTTTATAATAGTATTTCTTAGTTAGATTATTTCAAATTGTGATGTTAGAAAAGACTCTTGAGAGTCCCTTGGTCTGCAAGGAGACCAAACCAGTCAAACCTAAAGCAAATCAACCTTGAATATTCATTGGAAGGACTGACGCTGAAGCTGAAACTCCAATACTTTGACCACCTGATGCAAAGAGCTGACACACTGGAAAAGACCCTGATGCTGGGAAAGATTGAAAGCAGGAGGAGAAAGGGGTGACAGAGGATGAGACGGATGGATGGCATCATTGACTCAGTGGAAACGAGTTTGAGCAAACTCCAGGAGATACTGAATGACAGGGAAGCCTGGTGTGCTGCAGTCCATGGAGTTGCAGAGAATCAGACACAGCTTAGTGACTGAACAACAACAATATTTATTTAGATTACAAAGTATGAAACGCCCTCATCTAAACCTCTGTTTTATTCAGAAATCTACAAGCCTAAGAATTCACCAAGTATAATTATTAAGACCCAGGTGGATAAGGACAATCTTATCTACTGTTGTATGTTCAGTGCATTGCATTATTCTTCATCCAAATTGGGTTATTTATAAAGATTTGTTGAATGAATAATCATATTCAAGTCAATATAAATGTTACCTTAAGATTTTGATATCAAGCTAAGGCAGACCAGATAAACAGTACATCTTTCTATAGGTAATTATGACTCAGTGCTCTTTGAGTTTCTTGCTTAGAGTTGGAAGAATTAGCTAAGTAGATTTTTACCATGTAGGAGAGTTTACAGATTATAAAGTTTAGTTGATTATTCATAATGGTATCTTTTTTAGCAGAGACATTTTAATATTTTGCAGATATATATACATTTACAGCAATAGTCATATTTACTTTGTATATTTTTATTTGTTTATAAATCATATACATGTAATAATGAACCAATCAATGGTTTAATTTTACATCACACAAAATATAAAATAGTGAAATGGTAAGAATAGAAATGTGTCCTTTAATGGAAACATCTATCCCACCATATCAGAAGATTCTGGGAGATGCTGAAAAGCCTAAAATGCAAGAACTTGAGAGGTGCAAAACCATGTTGTTTGGGGTCCACATTGAGAAGCTCATTTTAGAACAATATGTATTATTTTCTTTAGGATAAAATGCATAGTATTTTGAGGCTTCCCAGATGTCAGGGTGGTAAAGAATCTGCCTGCCAATGCAGGAGATACGGGTTTTATCATTACATTGAGAAGATACCCTGGAGGAGGAAATGGCAACCTTCTCCAGTATTCTTGCCTGGAAAATCCCATGGACAGAGGAGCCTGGCATGCTACAGTCTGTAAGGTCACAAAGAGTCAGAAATGACTGAGCAACTGAGCTGAGCACGGCACACAGCAGCATGGTACATTAAGCCAATGAGAACAAATAAGATTGATTTGTCCTTAGATTTTTTAATTATTTTAAACATCTTTGCTTTGGTTTCCATCAATCTCCTTCCTTAGTGTATGATTCATGTCGTACAGATAATTCATTCAAAAAGGTGAAAATGTTAATCTCTCCTTAAGTTGTTCAGTGAGCTACAAGGATGTCCTCTGATGATTGAGTGAAATGACACAGAAAGAAATCCAAGCCAGTGTTAATAATGTGCTCATTAGAATGCATGAATCTCTTTCCCACTATAAGTTTTGCTTCTGGCTGTATACTTGGGACATGCTATTTTGTAATATACTCTGTAGGGTATTTTCTTAGTGGAAAATTTTTTGAAAGGTTACATTCTGGTGAATCACTGTGTGAAAAAGTGTTATTTGTTCTGCTCAGTCTGGATTTTGTCCAGGAAATAATACTTCCCTATTTTCATACTCAAGACACATAAAATTGTTACACTGGATTTTTACCTACAAAGTGTTGTGATGGCTATATTATCATTTATATAGAAAAGATGACTTTTACAGATGAATACACATTATTTTTATTTTTTATTCTATCTAGCACCCAGGATAAGTGTATTATCTAAACTCAGAGTATAGTTGAATGTCACTTTGTATTTTCTATAGAATGGCAAATGCCTGTTGAAATTTGAATGTGTGGTGCCAATATAAATCTTCAGTCATTAGAGGAATGCATTTTTAGCAATAATTCTTAGAATTTGGTATAAACCTCATATATTACAGTTGTGCTTTGAAGCACAAACTCAGAGAAAACTGAGTTGGGAGAGAGGTATGGGTGTGAATTGAATAGGATTTTGCATCGTAAGCACACTGCTTACTTCATGGGAGGAGTGGGAAGGCAGAGGGGTCTTGAAGTAAAAAGAGCGAGCTAACTGGGTAGGAGGGGAGTTCAGGGGAGAATGGATACATGCATATGTATGGCTAAGTTCCTTTGCTGTCGATCTGAAACTATTACAACATTGTTAATTGGCTATACTCCAATATAAAATAAAAAGTTTAGAAAAAGAGTGAGCCAAGCAAATGAAGATAAAAATATTGGCAACAGCAGGGTCACTGCTTAATAGTAACTGTTAATCCAAAAGTAGTTTTTGTCTTGAATGAAGAATGATTTATCAACAATGTATTGTATTTCAAGATATTTGGATATAGTAATAAGTAAAATATGATTCTTTCATCAAGGGATTTACACTGCAATGCCAGGTATAGAAGAATGTCCTGGGGGCTCAGAAGGTAAAGAATCTGCCTGCAATGCTGGAGACCTGGGTTCAATTTCTGGGTGAGGTGCAGAAAAGTTAACTGGTGACTTTCCTCCATAGTAGATGCATGTTCAGAATATTATGTGTAAAGAGGGCCTCTGACTTACTGGAGAAGACAGCATGTAATTTGAGTCCTGAATGCCAAGGAAAAGCTCACTTAAATAAAAGCCAGCAGTGAGAGGACAGTGCATAAAGGCTGAGAGTCAGGAGAAACTGGACATAAGTGTAAATGAGAGAATGGTAAGCAAAGTGAGGCTGCTGGTGGGCAGCAATGCATGCATCCTCATTTGATTGGAGGTGATTGGCAACCTTTGTGAATGCGGATGCTTGATGGAGATTAATTTTGTAGCTTACAAAACATAGTTTGGAGGGTATGGGAGGGTCACTGCAGAGACATGCCTTAGTTTATCACATATATTTCATTGGGATTATTTCTTCTTCTTGGAAATACTTTCAGAATTATATTTAAGTAGATTGGGTGAATAAAGCAAATGAAAAAGAAAACTACATAAAGAAAATACTTGCTGGTTTTCAGCATTAGTTGTTGTTTAGCCTCACTACTGACTTTTTAATATATTTCATAGTGATTGCTTATTTGGGGAAGGGTTTAAGCTAATGTTACAACTTTCTTCTACATTTTGTAACCCATTTAATGAATTATGATAACAGGAGTCTGATCTAAAATGTTAATTTAAAATGCAAAATTATTAGTCTCTCAGTCCTGTCCAACTCTTTGCAAAACCATGAACTGTAGCCTGTCGGGCTCCTCTACCCATGGAATTCACCAGCAGGAATACTGGAGTGGGTTGCCATTCCCTTCTTCAAGGGATCTTCTGGACTCAGGAAATGAACCCATATCTCCTCATTGCAGGTAGACTCTTTACTTTCTGAGCCACCAGAGAAGCCCATAAATTAAGGAAACACAAAGCAAAAAACCAGAATCATGATTACTGTTGGAGAGAGAAAAGAACTGTGATTGGGAAGGGGCATCTGAAGGCATCTGGCTTGTTTGCAAAGGTCCTATCTTCCGACTCGGATGGATTTTTAAATTTTATGATGCATTATTAATAAACTTGGAGAAGGCAATGGCCACCCACTCCAGTACTCTTGCCTGGAAAATCCCACAGACGGAGGAGCCTGGTAGGCTGCAGTCCATGGGGTCGCAAAGAGTTGGACATGACTGAGCTACTTCACTTTCACTTTTCACTTTCATGCATTGGAGAAGGAAATGGCAACCCACTCCAGTGTTCTTGCCTGGAGAATCCCAGGGATGGCAGAGCCTGGTGGGCTGCCATCTATGGAATTGCACAGAGTTAGACAAGACTGAAGTGACTTAGCGGCAGCAGCAGCATTAATAAACTAGTCATTTGTTTTATGTGGTTATCTCATTGGTATTAAAATTATAAAAAATAATAATACAGAAAATAGATAATTCAGGAATTCTACTTCTGGATTTTAAAATAATGTGTACTGGTTTCATGCCCCTTTGTAAATTACTACATGATTGAAAGAAATACATAAATTTACTGTTTACAGGTATTGGGATATGGGCACCACAAGACTGTAATTCCTGACAGACAAGCAAGCTTACCTCTAGATTGCTTCAGGTTTCTGCATGAAAACAGTTCCCAGACTATGAACAATGCAGAAAAAAAACACAAATAGAACAGCAGTCTTAACTGTTTTTTTAGAAGATAATATATTAGTTTGTTAAGGTTCAGGTGGCTAGAATGTGAGAACTAGAGTGTTAGAGAAGAGTAAGGTAAATAAGAATGACATTCAGCAATTTGCTGAATACTAAACAGGGCTGAGAAATAATCTCTCTGGTTTTGTTGAAACCAGAGAGATTAAGATAAGATCCCAGAAGAGTCTTATCTTTAGTAAATGTATCTGTAGAGAAACTTATTTTAGATCTCTCCTAATAATGCTTAAAAGTAATCCCTGAAAAAATTAGACTCTTCTACAATTATCTCATATACATGCAAAAAAAAAATTTCAACATTTCTCTAAGAGAAAACAACAAAATTTACTCTCAATGATATAGCAGCTTTGTTTTCAACGTATAATAAAACATAAGACATGCAAAGACCAAAACAATGAATAATAAAAATAAATGCATAAAAACCAAAAATAATTATGAGACTGTTTTAAATAAGAAGGAACAATAGCACAGAGTAATCAGGACATTAAAGTATCTTTTTTTTTTAATTTCTTACATTATATGTGAAGTGTTAAAGTATGAAATGTAGGCAGACTGTGTTAAATTAAAACCACCTCTCCTAAATCCTGTTACTGTTAAAAAAATGTATATACCCAAAGAGTAAATATTATGAGACAACATAAGAGATACAATGGCCCAATTAATTTTAAAGAAGTTATAAACACATAAAATTGATAAAGTAGTAGGCCAGACAAGGAAGAAACAACATAAGCATAGCTATAGGTCCTAAAACCATTGGAAAAAAGAAACAAAAACAGAAGATATGGAAAATTTATGTCAACATAGTGTACACACTTGTTAGTAATACAGGTCATCCAAACTAACACAAAAAGAAGTAAAAATCATCTGAGTATACTAGTATATATTGAATAATTTGGTCTGCATTTAAAACTTTCTCATAAAGAACACTCTGTGCTCAAATGTCTTTTCTGGTGAATTCTATTCCTTGATGACTCAGTTGGTAAAGAATCCACCTGCAATGTAGGAGACACAGGAGATGTGAGTTTGATCCCTGGGTTAAGTAGATTCCCTAGAGAAAGAACTGGCAGCTCACTCCAGTATTCTTGCCTGGGAAATCTTATGGACAGAGAAACCTGGCTGCTACAGTTCAAAGTGTCACAAAGAGAGACAAAACTGAGCACAGCATAACAGCATAAACAACAACGTTTAAAGAACCAATAAACACTTATTCTGCACAAATTCTTTCAGAAAATAATATATTTAAAGCATATAAAGCATAATACTTCAGTAAAAATTTGACAGATTTTTTTTAAAAGCAAAATCTTCAGATAAACATCCTAAATTAATATAGATATAAAGGTCTTAAAATACTAGTTAAATTAAATACAGCATATATGTATATATTTCTGGATTTTACATAATGATACAATATTAAATGTTCATGCTCAGTTGCTAAGTCATGTACGGCTCTTTGTGACGCTTTGGATTGTAGCTCGCCAAGCTCTTTTGTCCATGGGGTTTCCTAGGCAAGAATACTGGAGTGTGTTGCCATTTCTTACTTTATGGGTTCTTCTCCACCAAGGAATCAAACCTGCATCCCCTGCATCTCTTGCCCTGCAGACAGAGTCTTTACTGCTGAACCATCCAGGAAGTCCCATAGTGTGTGTATATATATAATATATGCATATATATATAATATTAAATATGTATGATATTATTATGAACAATGTTTATTCAGGAAAATAGCCCACCAGGAATTCAAAGAAAGAAAAAGGCATAGGCAGGCAAATTCTTAAGGCAGTGGTCAGTCTTTCAAAGATGAGAAAGAAGGAAGAATTGGATAATAAGAACCCAGACCACAGCATCACTCTTACAAGTTCTCTTCAGAGTAAAAGTTGTCCATGAAATGAATTCTGCATCTTGTAGTAAGATGTAAGTAAGTAAGTAAGCTTACCAAGTGGCACAGTAGTAAAGAATCCACCTGCCCATGCAAGAGATGCAGGAGATAAGAATTTGATTCCTAGGGTCAGGAACATCAACTGGAAAAGGAAACGGCAACCCACTGCTATATTCTTGCCTGGAAAATCCTATGGACAGAGGAGCCTGGTGGGCTGCATTTCTTGGAGTCACAAAGAGACACAACTGAGCAACTGAGCACATGGCACACAGGTGCTTACTCATGAGCTTAGAAAAGTCAAGGGTAAATTTGACAATATCATTCAGACAAGTGCCATCCAAGACTGTTAATTGACCCAGCTCTCTGAGGCACATCTACCTGAATGAGATTTGAGCTCTTTATTTCCAATATTGCCAAAATAAACAACTGCGGTTTATTCTGAAAAAAAAAAATGAAGTTGGCTTAACTTTTTTATGCTTTCATGAATTTCATTGTATTAGCCAAAGAAAGAATAGAATCCATATTATTCCCTGAAAATATTGTTAATTTTTAAATAAATTTCAGTTCAGTTCACTTCAGTCACTCAATCGTGTCTGACTCTTTGCGACCCCATGGACTATAGCATCCCGGACCTCTCTGTCCATTATCAATGCCCAGAGCTTGCTCAAACTCATGTCCTTTGAATTGGTGATGCCATCCAACCATCTGTTGTCCCTTTCTCCTCCTGCCTTCACTCTTTCCTAGCATCAGGGTCTTTTCCAGTTAGTCGATTCTTCACATTAGGTGGCCAAAATATTGGAGTTTCAGCTTCAGCATCAGTCCTTCCAATGAATAGTCAGAACTGATTTTCTTTAGGACTGATCTACTTGGTGTCCAAGGGACTCTCAAGAGTCTTCTCCAACACCACAGTTCAAAAGCATCAATTCGTTGGTGCTCAGCCTTTTTATAGTCCAACTCTATCTCTTTATAGTCCACACATGACTATTGGAAAAACCATAGCTTTAATTACCATTAAATTAAAAAAAAAAAAAGCTCTCAGAAATCTGGGAATATAAGCTAAATTCCTTAAAATGAATAAATCCTAGCTCTAAGGTCATATTTAATAATAAAATATAATTAATATAGATTCAATGATATTTTAAGCAAAGCCACAGCAGTTTTTTTTTTTTTTTTTTTTTTTTTGCTGGAGAAATTGACACTCCAGCAATGTTTATAGTTATATGTAAAGGATATTATATACAAAAAAAATTGAAAAAAAAAGGTAGATTTACACCAGTTGAAACCTTCTGTTATGATACAATCTTCTAAACAAAGTAATATTTGTATAAGAATAGACATAAAGATAAGTGGTATGGAATATAGAGACCATAAATTTAGAAATATTGAAATAATCACAGGAAAACATAAGAAAGGTCTCCGTGAAATAGGAAAGTATTAGGTTGGTGAAAAAGTGATTGTAGCTTTGGAACCTGAATTTTAAATCATCATAACTAGGCTCAGTTCAGTTCAGTTCCATCGCTAACTCATGTCTGACTCTTTGCGACCTCATGAATTGCAGCACGCCAGGCCTCCCTGCCCATCACCAACTCTCGGAATTCACTCAAACTTAAGTCCATCGAGTCGGTGATGCCATCCAGCCATCTCATCCTCTGCTGTCCCTTTCTCCTCCTGCCCCCAATCCCTCCCAGCATCAGGGTCTTTTCCAATGAGTCAACTCTTCCCATGGGGTGGCCAAAGTAATGGAGTTTCAGCTTCAGCATCAGTCCTTCCTATGAACACCTAAGACTGATCTCCATTAGGATGGACTGGTTGGATCTCCTTGCAGTCCAAGGGACTCACAAGAGTCTTCTCCAGCACCACAGTTCAAATGTATCAATTCTTCAGTGCTCAATTTTCTTCACAGTCCAACTCTCACATCCATACATGACCACTGGAAAAACCATATTGTTGACTAGACAGACCTTTGTTGGCAAAGTAATGTCTCTGCTTTTTAATATGCTGTCTAGGTTGGTCATAACTTTCCTTCCAAGGAGTAAGTGTCTTTTAATTTCATGGCTGCAGTCAACATCTTCAGTGATTTTGGAGCCCCCCCAAAAGCAAGTTTACCCCTGTTTCCACTGTTTCCCCATCTATTTCGCATGAAGTGATGGGACCAGATGCCATGATCTTTGTTTTCTGAATGTTGAGCTTTAAGCCAACTTTTTCACTCTCCTCTTTCACTTTCATCAAGAGGCTCTTTAGTTCTTCTTCACGTTCTGCCATAAGGGTGGTGTCATCTGCATATCTGAGGCTATTGTCATTTCTCCCAGCAATCTTGATTCTAGCTTGTGCTTCTTCCAGCCCAGCGTTTCTCATGATGTACTCTGCATATAAATTAACTAGGCTCACATCTTTATTAATTGAAATAGGAACAGTGACAATCAACACACTTTTGCCATGAAAAATGTTTGTTATTCCTATAGCATAAAAATTCATGCTTTGGGATTCAGTGAACTCTTGGAAAGCATTTCTGCCTTCTGATCACTGCAGAACCATTTTCTCTGACGAAAGTTGTCAAAATGCTTGAAGAAGTAGTAGTTTGTTGGCGAGAGGTCAAGTGAACATGGCAAACAGAGGAGGTAAAACTTCAAAGCCCAATTTGTTCCACTTGGAGCAGTGGTTGTGCACCATCAGTTGAGCGTTGTCATGGAGAAGAATTGTGCCATTTCTGTTGACCAATGTCAGCTGCAAGGCATTGCAGTTTTCAGTGCATTTAATCAATTTGCTGAGCATACTTCTCAGATGTTATGGTTTCGCCAGGATTCAGAAAACTGCAGTAGATCAAACCAGCATGAAACCACCACACGCTGACCATGACTTTTTTTGGTGCAAGTTTGGCTTAGGCAAATGCTTTGGAATTTCTTCTTGGTCCAACCACTGAGTTCTTCATCGCTGGTTGTTGTATAAAATCAACTTTTCTTCACACATCACAACCTCATAGAGATATGGCTCATTGTTGTTGTGTAGAGTAAGAGAATATGACAGTTTAAAATGACAATTTTTTTTTTCAGTCAACTCATGAGGCACCCACTTATCAAGCTTTTTGAGCTTTGCTATCTGCTTCAAAGGTCAAACGACCATAGAATGGTTAGTGCTGAGCTCTTTGACAACTTCTCCCATAGTAGTAACAGGATCAGCTTCTATGATCCTCTTTTGGTCATTGTTAACTTCTGATGGCCAGCCATCACACTTCTGAACTTCAGGGCTCTTATCTCCTTTGCAAAACTTCTCAACCCACCACTGCACTGTATGTTCATTAATGGTCCCTGGGTCAAGTGCATTGTTGATGATGCAAGTTATCTCCACTGCTTTCTGACCCATTTTGAACTTGAATAGGAAAATTGCTTAAATTTACTTTTTGTCTAATGTAATTTCCCTAGTCTAAAATATATATAAAATACATAGCAAGTAATAAGCCATTAGCCAAAAACATAAAGCAAGAAATGTGCATTAAACTGATGTATGACACATTCACATGTAAGAATGTATACCAATATCGAACAGTGAGTTTCAAAGATGCAAAATTGCGATTGCTTTTAGCACCAACCAGCAGAAAAATACTTTGTGAATTTTGGTTAGGAGAAGATTTTCTAGCTAGAATATAAAAGCATTAGGCATTCAAAACTGTTACACAGTTTATCTACACTTATTCCTCCTTTATTGTAAGACATATTTTAAAAATGAAAAGTAAGCCTCAAATGTAGACAAAATAGTTGACATATGTTTTTCAATGAAGGACTTGGGCACATGCTTTAGAAGTCTTCCTCACTTTGAATGAATGTCAACACTCCAGTATTAAAAAGGACAAATATTTTCCCAAAAAGATATTTTGATATTCCATAAACACATGAAAAGATACAACATTAATAATCATCAAGGAAATGCAAATTAAACGTACAATGAAACACTACATATCCCAATCACTAGAATGCTCATATCAAGATTTGCTGAGTATTGATGAGTATGGGCAGTAACTTCATCTCTCAGAAATTGCTGGTTAGAATGTAAAATAGTTTGTGATTTTCATATAAACTTAAATATACACTGCCCATACGATGACATAATTTAACTTCTAGATACATAGCCCCCCCCAAAAAATTAAACTGATACACAGAAAATAATTTGTACATATGTTCAACGTACATATGTAATAATTTATACAATGTTCATAGTAATTTTATTTGTAAAAAGTTCAAAACCAGAAACAATACAATTTTCTGTAAGTGAATGAATAAACATTGTGATATATACATAGGAATACTACTTGAAAATATGAAAGAATGACCTTCTAATAAACATGACAGCAAAGATGAATCTCAAAAATAGCCTGCTGAGTAAAAGAAGCCACTGTAATCCTAAGATTTTATGTATACAAAGTTTTAGAACAAATGAAACTAATCTTTATTCAGAGAAAGCAGAGCATTGTTTGCATAACCCTGAAGAATGGAATATGAGGGATGAGGATAATTGGGGGAAAAAAAGCTTTATGGTAATATAGAAATGCTTTATAATCATTATTAAGAAGTATTTCCAAGGTTATATGTTTTTATATTTCACCAAAGTATACACCTAAAATGTGTGTATTTCATATGGAAATTATACCTAATAATATTTTCATTAAAAATACAAAGTACTGAAATTATGTTTTGTGGCCCAGATTTGTGGCCCAGATTTGCAAAATCAAATGGTTGTTGTGTTGTATTTTGTAATATGTGTACCCATCAATGTGTTATTTTCATATTATTAAAACAGAAAAATAATTTTTAAAAACCCAACTCTGAAATTAATTATGAAGCCCTAACTTCAATGTAAAGTTAAGTAGATAAACAATATTTTTATTTCATTTTAGTGGGTAATACTGTTACATAGAAAAAATTAGGATTTCCTCTAAGGTAACTTGACTTTATTATGTAAAGATTAAATACATCATAAAAGTTATAACAATATGGTTTTTCCAGTGGTCATGTATGGATGTGAGAGTTGGACTGTGAAGAAAGCTGAGTGCTGAAGAATTGATGCTTTTGAACTGTGGTGTTGGATAAGACTCTTGAGAGTCCTTGGACTGCAAGGAGATCCAACCAGTCCATTCTGAAGGAGATCAGCCCTGGGATTGCTTTGGAAGGAATGATGCTAAAGCTGAAACTCCAGTACTTTGGCCACCTGATGGGAAGAGTTGACTCATTGGAAAAGACTCTGATGCTGGGAGGGATTGGGGGCAGGAGGAGAAGGGGATGACAGAGGATGAGATGGCTGGATGGCACCACTGACTCAATGGACGTGAGTCTGAGTGAACTCCGGGAGATGGTGATGAACAGGGAGGCCTGGCATGTTGCGATTCATGGGGTCACAAAGAGTTGGACATGACTGAGCGACTGGACTGAACTGAACTGAATGGTATATTAGCTGGTTAACAGGGCTTTTTTTTTTTTTTTTTTTTTAGTTTTCTGCTCTATTTCTTGGTTTGATAAAATATTAAATTTAAATAAAATTTTATATTTATATATACTAAGTGAGTAGTATTAAAATAATATTATCAAGTTGAAACAATAGAAATGCTAAAACACAAATTAAAAAAAAGAAAAAACCTTTGCGGGTGACATGTTAATTAATCTATTTGGAATGCAAAACCTATTTTGACAAATTATTTATATGCTTCTGTAGAAAACTAACAATTTAACTAGGTCATCCACCAGAAAAGAGATAAAACATTTGCATTTTCAAAGCAAAAGGAATACTAGATTTCATCTCAAGTTCAGTGAAGCTATACGAAAAATATCAATTGAATGGTAAAGAAAAAATAATGAAAAATGCTTTTAGGTTCAAGCAACAGTTATCAGAAAAATCAACCAAAACCAAGCCCCACAATCCCCACAATTTTAATGTAGCAGTTATCAGGAAAGCCTGCCAAGAACTGAGGGGAAAAAAAAATAATTTGTAGTAAGAACAAAAATGTGAAGGTTATTTTGAACAATCCAAATGGAATAAATGCCCATGAACCATAATTAACTGAATTAGGGATGAGGACAAGATACTTCTTTTGATAATAATATTGGACTAACAATCCAGAGAGAGATTTTCTTTATAGAGGATGTTTTAATGCAACTTCTTAAATGACTTCCATCCTCCTCGCCCTCTTTTTTCCTTTTTATTGTGGTAAGAAACATGTACATGAAGTCTACCTTGTTACCAAATCTTAAGAGTATTCACTACATTACAGTATTGCTACCTATGAGCACAGTGCTGTACAGCTGATCTCTAGAATTTATTCATCTTGCATGAATAAAACATATACCCATTTTGTAACTACTTCACATTTCCCCCTCGCCACACTCTTGTTAAGGCCTTCCCTTGTGGCCCTGCTGGTAAAGAATCCACATGCAATGTGGGAGATCTGGGTTTGATCCCTGGGTTGAGAAGATCCCCTGGAAAAGGGAAAGGGTAACCACTCCAGTATTTTGGTCTGGAGAATTCCAGGAACTGTACAGTCCATGGGGTCATGAAGAGTTGGACACAACTGAAAAACTTTCACTTTCATTTTTCACATTTTTGGTAACCACATTCTTCTTTGGGATTTGACTGCTTTGGCTATCCCATGTAAGAGGAAGCAGTATGCATCTTAAGCAGTATCTGTCTTTCTGTGACTGTCTTATTTCACTTAGCATAATAGAGTACCTCTATGTTTAATATCCAAGGAGCCTTCATAATATTTTTCAATGTTCTTATCCCAGTTGACATTTCCACCAGCAGGGCACAATATTTTCAATTAATCCATATCTTCACTAACACTTCTTGTCTTTTTCTTTTCTTGATGAGAGCCCTTTTAATGGGTGTGAGGAGATACCTTGTGTTTTTTATTTGCACTTCCCTGATGATTTTTCTGGGCTCCAAAATCACTACAGATGGTGAATGCAACCATGAAATTAAAAGACATTTACTCCTTGGAAGGAAAGTTATAACCAACATAGACAGCATATTAAAAATCAGAGACATTACTTTGCCAACAAAGGTCGATCTAGTTAAGGCTATGGTTTTTCCAGTGTCATGTACGGATGTGAAAGTTGGACTATAAAGAAAGATGAGTGCAGAAGAATTAATGCTTTTGAACTGTGGTGTTGGAGGAGACTCTTGAGAGTCCCTTGGACTGCAAGGATATCCAACCAGTCTATCCTAAAGGAGATCAGTCCTGGGTGTTCATTAGAAGGACTGATCCTGAAGCTGAAACTCCAATACTTCAGCCACCTGATGCCAAGAGTTGGAAAAGACCCTGATTCTGGGAAAGATTGAAGGCAGGAGGAGAAAAGGACAACAGAGGATGAGATAGTTGGATGGCATCACCGACTCAATGGACATAGGTTTGGGTGGACTTCAGGAGTTGGTGATGGACAGGGAGGTCTGGCATGCTGCGGTTCATGGGGTCGCAAAGAGTCAGACACGACTGAGTGACTGAACTGAACTGAACTGATGATTAGTCATGTGGAGCATCTTTTCATCTATCTGTTGGTCATTTTTATATATTCTTTGGAGAAATGTCTATACAACTGGTTTCTCATTTTTGAAATTTGTTAAAGTTGTGCAGTACTTCTACTCAACTTCTAAGTTTTTAACAAATTTATAGATGACAAAGCTTTGTTTAGCATGTGGGGAGCATAGTGAAACATATTGGAACATTATAAATTTAATAGCAGTCTATATCCATGAAACAGCATGTTAATTAATGATGAACAAATAATGCTTGAACACATTAAAATTATTAACTTACTGACAGATCAAGAATTGTTCAATCTGTTGCAACCATTGAGCCTGTATGCTACAACACCTGAAGGCCATGTACCTAGAGCCTGTGCTCCCCAAGAGAAACCAACACAATTAGGAGCCTGCACATTGCAACTAGACAGCAGCCACTCACAGCAACTGGAGAAAACCCACGTATAGCAGGGAAGATACAGAAGAGCTAAAAAGGAATAAATAAGATTGTCCAATATATGTATCCCTTAACCTTCAAATATGTCATTTAAATTGATTTGCTTTCAAAGCTCTCTACTTTAGAGTAAGTTAATAATGGTATTGAAAAATAAATTTAAACTGTCATCTTTTATCTTCATCAGTGTCAAAGACAGAATTTATTAACCTGTAGAGAAAAATAAATGTAATAATTTCTAGCTATGAAGCGAAGGTCAACTGAGTCTAATTAATTTGAACAAATATACTGTATGTTAAAGGACCCTAAATTTCACTAATAAAATGAAACTGTTCTATTTTAATCTATTTCTTTCCAATTATTTTATAGACTCTATGTATCGACAATGGGCAAATTTAATTCAGATGACCATCATATCTACTACAACTGACAAGAATCACTTAGAAGAAATGGAGTAGCCAGCCCTCATAGTCAATAAAAGAGTCTGAAGTGCAGTACTTGGGTGCAATCTCAAAAATGACAGAATGATGTCAGTTGCTTTCCAAGACAAATCATTCAACATCACAGTAATCCAAGTCTATGCCCCGACCAGTAATGCTGAAAAAGCTGAAGTTGAACTGTTCTATGAAGACCCACGAGACCTCTTAGAACTAACATCCCAAAAATGTGTCCTTTTCATCATTGGAGTCTAGAATGCAAAAATAGGAAGTCAAGAGATACCTGGAGTTAGAGGCAAATTTGGCCTTGGAGTAAAAAATGAAGCAGGCCAAAAGTAACAAAGATTGCCAAGAACACACACTGGTCATAGCATAAACCGTCTTCCAACAAGGCAAGAGAATATTCTACACATGGACATCACCAGATGATCAATATAGAAATCAGATTGATTCTATTATTTGCAGCCAAATATGGAGAGGCTCTATACAGTCAGCAAAAACAAGACTGGGAGATGACTGTGGCTCATATGATAAGCTCTTTACTGCAAAATACAGACTTAAATTGAATAAAGTATGGAAAACCCCTGGACCATTGAGGTATGACATAAATCAAATCCCTTATGACTATACAGTGGAAGGCACAAATGGATTCTAGGGATTAGATCTGCTAGACAGAGTTCCTGAAGGGATGGAGATTCATAACATTGTACAGGAGGCAGTGAACAAAACTATCCCCAAGAAAAAGAAATGCAAGAAGGCAGAATGGTTGTGTGAGGAGGACTTAGAAAGAGCTGAGAAAAGAAGAAAAGAGGAAGGCAAAGAAGAAAAGGAAAGATATACACAACTGAATGTGGAGTTCTTAAGAGTCAGAGATTGGAAAGCCTTCTTAAGTAAATAACACAAATAAGTAGGGGAAAACATAGAATGGGAGAGACTAGAGACCTCTTCAAGAAAATTAGATACAAAGGCAACATTTTATGCAAAGATGGGCACAGTAGAAAGGGCAAGAACCTAACAGAAGCAGAAGTGGTTACGAAAAGATGGCAAGAATACCCAGAACCATACAAAGAAAAGGGGGTCTTAATGAACCAGATAACAACAATGATGTGGTCACTCACTTAGAGCAAGACATCCTGGATTGTGAAGTCAGTAGGCCTTAGAAAACATTACTATGAACAAAGCAGCTAAATGTTATTGAAATAAAACTTGAGTTATTTCAAATCCTAAAAGATAATGCCTTTAAAGTGCTGCACTGAAGATGCCAGCAAATTTGGAAAACTCAACAATGTATATAGTATTAGAAAATGTTACTTTTCATTCCAATCTCAAAGAAAGGAAATGCCAGTGAAACTATCAAAGAAACAAAGTTCAAACTACCTTACAATTGCATTCATTTCACATGCCATACAGGTGGTGCTTAAAATCCTTCAAGCTAGTCTTCAACAGTATGTGAACCGAGATCTTCCAGATGTACAAGCTGGATTTAGAAAGGTCAGAGAAAAGAGCTTAAATTGCCAACATCAATTAGGTCAGAGATAAAGCAAGATAATTCCAAACAAAAAATCTACTCCTGCTTCATTGACTAAACTAAAGCCTTTGACTGTGTGGATCACAACAACTGTAGAAAATTCTTGAAGAAATGGGAATAGCAGACCACCTTACCTGTCTCCTGAGAAACCTGACAAGGATAAGAAGCCAATGATAGAATCAGATATAAAACAATGGACTGGTTCAAAATTGGGAAAAGAGTATGTCAAACCTATATATTGTCACCCTCACTTGTTTAACTTCTATGCAAAGTGCATGCTTGTGTGCTCATTTGCTTCAGGCGTATCTGATTCTTTGCGACCCCATGGACTGTAGCCTGCCAGGTAGCTCTCTGCACGGAATTCTCTAAGAAAGACTACTGGAGTGGATAGCCATTCCCTTCTCCAGGGGATCTTCCTACCCAAGGGATCAAACCAGGATCTTCTGCACTGATGGCAGATTCTTTGCCATCTCAACCATGTGGGAAGCCCCTCTACGCAGAGTACATCATGTGAAATGCTGGGCTGGATGATTTATAAGCTGAAATCAATATTGCCTGGAGAAATATCAACCATCTCAGACAGGCAGATGATACCACTTTTATGGCAGAAAATTAAGAGGAACTAAAGAGCCTCTTGATGAAGGTGAAAGAGGAGAGTGAAAAAACTGGCTTAAAGCTCAACATTCAAAGACATGAAGATCATGGCATGCAGTCCCATCACTTCATGGCAAATAGAAAGGGAAACCGTGGACATGGTGACAGATTTTATTTTCTTGGACAAAACAATCCCTGCAGAAGGTGTCTGAAGCCACGAAATTAAAAGACACTTGCTCCTTGGAAGAAAAGCTGTGACAAAACTAGACAATGTATTAGACAGCAGAGACATCACTTTGCCATAAAAGTCCCCATAGTCAAAGCTATGCTTTTTCCAGTAGTCAGGTATAGATGTGAGAGCTGTGCCATAAAAGAAGGCTGAGTGCTGGAAAAATTGATACTTTTGAATTATGGTGCTGAAAAAGACTATTTAGAGTCTCTTGGACAGTGAGGAGCTCAAACTAGTCAATCCTAAAGGGAATCAACCTTGAATATTCATTGGAAGGACTGGTGCTGAAGTTGAAGCTCCAATACTTTGGTCACCTGCTGGAAGAGCCAATTCATTGGAAAAGACTCTGATGCAGGGAAGGATAGAGGGCAGGAGGCCAAAGGGGTGATAAAGGATGAGATGGTTGGATGACATTATCAACTCAATGGAGATGAGTTTGAGGAAACTCCAGGAGATACTGAAAGACAGGGAAGCCTGGTATTCTGCAGTCATGAGGTCAAAAAGATTCAGATATGACTTTGTGACTGAACAATGACAACAATTATTCATAATTTTAAGTCCTAATTTTTAACATGACTAATGAGCATTTGCTTTACTTAAAATATTTGTGAAATCAGTCTGAATGTTTTTCAATTTGCTATGTATTTTAAGGTTGGACTATAACATAGCATTTCTCTTACCATGATGATTTAATTAATCCATGTTTTACTTTTGAAATTGATGTTATATATAAAGCCATATGAGAAGCATATTTTTTCATTGTATGCTTATTTTCCTTGGAAAATCATCCTAAAATTGAATATTAAAATAATAGCACCAATTTTAAGCATAATAAGGGCTTCCCTGGCGGCTCAGAGGGTAAAGCATCTGCTCACAATGAGGGAGACCTGGGTTTGGTCCCGGGGTTGGGAAGATACCCTGGAGAAGGAAAATCCCATGGACGGAGAAGCCTGGTAGGCTACAGTCCATAGGGTGGCAAAGAGTCGGACATGACCGAGTGACTTCACTTTCACTTTAAGCATAATAATGACTGGGATGTGTGTATGCAAATCACTCGAGTTGTGTCCAGCTCTTTGCGACCCTATGGACTTTAGCTCTAGAGGCTTCTCTGTACATGGGATTCTCCAGGCAAGAATACTGGAGAGGGTTGCAATGCTTTCCTCATTGATTGGGATATGTATAACCAAAAAGATCATATCAATTACTCTCTCATAACTCTGTGATCATACTTTATTTCTCTATATGTGTGTCTAGTGATATATATCTACTATCATTAACTTGCATTATTGACCTACTATATAAACAAATGATATTCCACATATGATATCTATATGCAGTATTTCACTACCCTTCTAATTTAATATTAATTGAAGGATTACTCACATATTATTTACTGTATTAAATAATAATTTCTGGTAACTGCAAGGTACATTATTATATGGATGCAGGTGTAGTATTTAACTAATCTCCAACTATAGAATACTTAAGCTAATTTATCTGAAACTTAGAATTTTATTGTAATAAAACTACTGTCTCAACTCTATATATTTCTCATAATTTTCTTAATGAGTGGCACTGATTCCTCAATTAATATAATCATTTTAATCTAAGAAAACAGCTTTTTCATAATGTTTATATATTTCCACTTTTTCTTCTATGAAGAGTGACTGTTTTCCTCATCTATAAACATATTTTGTGTTGTCATTAAACTATTTTAACATTTTGCCAATTTGATGGAAAAATATATAAATTGTATGACTGCTTTTTTATTTGCATACTAGTTTTCTTAATATTTCTCTGTTCAGAAATGATAACAAATAATTTTGCTATTTCCAAATACCTAGTTGTTCTGCTCCTTATTTTTAGTTTTTGCTTATTAAACTTTGTTGAATTTTTCCTCCGGTCTTTTTGTTTTGTTTTATTTGTAATGGATTGCTGATAGTTGTCTTTGGTTTTTACTAAGTTAAATGAATTGATCATTTTTCTTGTTATGCTAAGCTCAATCTTATCCATCCCATCTTTAATTTAACTTGGACCTTTGTCAGTGCTTTTCAATATTTTCAGCTGATATTTTGGTAACAATGTAGGAAACTAAGTGTTTTCTCCTGAAACTCTGGGAACAGAGATTGGGTTTGGATTCTAGTGATGTTGCTCAGTCGTGTAGGACTCTTTGCGACCCCATGGACTCTAGCCCACCAGGCTCCTTCGTCCATGGGATTTTCCAGGCAAGAATACTGGAGTGGGTTGCCATTTCCTTCTCCAGGAGATCTCCCCCATCCAGGGATTAAACCCGGGTCTCCCGCATTGTAGACAGTCGCTTTACTGTCTGAGGAAAAGTCACCAAGGAAGTCATTTGAATTCTAGAAGCACTAGTAAATGACTGGCAGCTGAAAGAATTATTTTAATAAAGTTTCTTTACATCTTAAAGAATATGAGTGCGTCTGGCATGGATCCATCACTGATCCTTACTGTATAAATTTAAACTATTATTTAAGTGCCTTTTTAAAGAGTGAACTGGCAATTCTTTTCCAGATTGTTCATGGTTGTGGGTAGTTGTGTTAAATGACTGAAGAAATTACAAAATTGGTGCAAGCTTTTTAAGATTACTTTTGTCAAGATTTGTTAACATATATTAACAGGGTAGAACTTACATGCTTTATTTTGGGTTTTCCATAAAGGTACATGAAATATGTTTCCATTTTGTCTTATAGAAGTTTTTATTATTTTATCATAGAAGTTGTACATATTTTTTTAGGTCAATCTCATAAACCTATAAAATATAGCTCTTTTTTATTTTTCTGTTGCTATTATTTTAAAAAAGCTCATTTCAACCTATTTTCTATCATAATATTATAGTTACTAGCTTTAGAAATTTATTCAGATCTGTATCATTTTTCCCCAAAAAAACTTTACTTTTATTATCTTGCTGACAGTGAATTTGCAATTTTATATTGATGATTTTGCTACTTAAATTTTTTTAACTATTTAAAATTATTTTAATATCTAAAAGCATTTTATCAAACACCCATTTACTTGATTTTGTAATATGTTTGTTTAACTAAACATTCTTTTTTAATTAAGTCAACATATTCTTAATCTTTTTTGTTAAATAAAAAATTAACTTTTTGTTAATTTTTCCTGTTTATCCTTTTATTAATGATACATTTATTTTTTGTAAGATTCGAATAAATTTTTCTGTCTTTATGGGTTGAAATATCACTTCTGACCCTATCCTTTTTATTGTCTTTTTTTTCTCTTAACTTCTCAGTTCCTTGGGAGACAAAAAAGCCAGAAAGTATTTCACACAACAGAAAACAAATTAATTGTCAGAGTAGATCCAATATAAATGCATCAAGCACATCTCTATCAGTAGGGCAAGTGAAAGTGAAAGTCACTCAGTCCTATCCAACTCTTTGTGACCCCATGGGCTATATATATAGTTCTTGGAATTCTCCAGGCCAGAATACTGGAGTGGGTAGCCTTTCCCTTCTCCAGGGAATTTTCCCAACCCAGGAATCAAACCCAGGTTTCCCACATTGCAGGCAGATTCTTTACCAGCTGAGCCACAAGTGAAGCCCAAGAATACTGGAGTGGGTAGCCTTTCCCTTCAGCAGATATTCCTGACCCAGGAATCGAACCTGAGCTATCAGGAAAGCCCATCCAGAAAGGCAAGGGCACATCAAGAGAGAGGCAAACATACATTTCCTTCATGTGAATGATAGAATGGTCTGCCCAGGACAGGCCCACTATCTCGTGTGCAGTTATAGGAATCTTATCCCAAATACGAGCTCATGAGTGAGACGCATATAGATCAGGCATGCACTGAGGTAGAGGAAGATTAAATACAGAGCTCTCTAACTTTTCACTGGATTTGGAAAGTAAGAGTAGAATCCCAGCTTTGCTTTGGGTCTGAAGAATATGTCCAGCTCTAGTCATTAACTGGGAATGCTCAGCTACCAATTTCAAGGATGCTTTCTACATTTCATTGGTTTAAACCTGACTGAATTCTGTACTACCCACATGGAATATTGCTTTCATTTCCCCCACCTTGCTATCGCCATGGTTTGAATTTTTCAAGAGGAAGATAACATCCATGAATTCTCCGTCAAAAAGGAAAAAAAAAAAGACTTGAAAACAAGTTTTGGAATCAAGGGTTCAACAGTGTTAGCAGGGCTTGAGCAATTATAAACCATGGATTCTAATTCAGCATGCTTCATTCCTTCTTGGCATGTTCCAGGATGAGGAAGGGAACCTCAGAGGCACTTCTGGAGTCATGTCCCTTTTGGAAGAAGTTTAGTGAGGCAGGAGCATTAGAGCTCTGTCGTTTTTGAAGATCCTGTAAAAAAAAAAAAAAAAAAAAAAAAAAAAAAAAGAAGAAGAAGCTTTGAGGTCAAATTGATCTGCCATCCCCTTGTCGTGCATGTTTGCATTCTTGGCATGGGATCCTTGGAAATATATAGATCAAGTGGAATGGATTTTTCCTGTTTATCCATAATTAAGAAAATGCCCAATAAATGTGATGATGCACCCCAGACACACATGCAGAGGTCTTCCCCATAAAGCTTATTTTTGTCTTCCCCATGAAGTCCAAGTCAACTACTGTCCAACTGTTAGGATAGTTGCCCATAGGACGCAACCTACCCTGGAAATCAGAGTAGTACAGCTGTGAGCCTTGATTGAAAAAGTATTCTTCTTAGCAATTATCCTTGCTCCTGGCACTTGTGGTTGCAGCCCTGGTTCTCTGACCAGCTTATTACAAAGTCTTCAACTCAGGAACAGCCTAATGGAAGGGATGTGTAAGGGGAGGTATTGGGGAAGGGGCAAGAGTTCAGTGTTCTCTGCAAACACACTGCCTGCCTATTCAGCATCTTAAAGTCTCCAGTAACCCAGGAGCTCTCGTTATTGTACCTTATAAATTTGACTTTATGCTCTCTGGTGTTTTGCATGAAATATTTATTCAGTTTTCTGTAATGGATTCAGTTTCTTTCTCTTTGGTCTTGTGTCTTTCTCTTCTTATGTAACGCGATTAAATCATTTTTATTCATTTTGTAGGGAAAATCTGAAAGAGGTTTCCCTTTTCTACAATTTTTTTTTTTAGTTTTTTTAATTTTTATTTATTTTTTATTTTTTTATTTTTTTAATTTTAAAATCTTTAATTCTTACATGCCTTCCCAAACATGAACCCCCCTCCCACCTCCTGCCCCATAACATCTCTCTGGGTCATCCCCATGCACCAGCCCCAAGCATGCTGTATCCTGCGTCAGACATAGACTGGCGATTCGATTCTTACATGATAGTATACATGTTAGAATGCCATTCTCCCAAATCATCCCACCCTCTCCCTCTCCCTCTGAGTCCAAAATTCCGTTATACATATCTGTGTCTTTTTTGCTGTCTTGCATACGGGGTCATCATTGCCATCTTTCTAAATTCCATATATATGTGTTAGTATACTGTATTGGTGTTTTTCTTTCTGGCTTACTTCACTCTCTGTAATCGGCTCCAGTTTCATCCATCTCATCAGAACTGATTCAAATGAATTCTTTTTAACGGCTGAGTAATACTCCATTGTGTATATGTACCACAGCTCTCTTATCCATTCATCTGCTGATGGACATCTAGGTTGTTTCCATGTCCTGGGTATTATAAACAGTGCTGCGATGAACATTGGGGTGCATGTGTCTCTTTCAATTCTGGTTTCCTCGCTGTGCATGCCCAGCATTGGGATTGCTGGGTCATAAGGTAGTTCTATTTGCAATTATTTAAGGAATCTCCACACTGTTCTGCTTTATATCCAATATCAGCTCTTCCCATACATACATGTATTTTTTTCTATAAAACTTTGACTTTTCTGGTTTCATTAGATTTTAATTTTTAAAAAGTCATAGAGCATTCAATATTATCCTTTGAATGGTTACATCATAACAAAGCACTGTGTAATCAATTGGTTAAGTTATTCTAGGCACTAAAATAAGCACATTCTAAGAATCTCAGTGTGTTCACCAAGAAAGATTTTATTTCTTGTTTGTGTTACAGTCCTGTGGAGGTCAGTACTGGAAGGAACCAGAAGATTACTGCTCAGAGTAATAATTCAGGAGGCTAAAAGTTTTCTTATCTGAAGATTTTCTAAGTTCTTAGGTACCATCTCCCACTACAGGAAACTGGCTGATGAAAAAGAACAGGAAGGAAAAGACACACTTGCTTTTTACTCACTTGACCTTGGATAATCCATGTTACTTTTGCAGACATTCCAATGCTGTGAGCACTTCATGTATCACCACCTAGGTAGAAGGAAGCTGGAACATAATTTTTAGTCAAGTCCTAGCAAATAAAGCAAATAAACAAACAAAAACTCCAAGAATTCTCTCCATTGCATACTGTCACTTGTTAAATTTTCTGTTATTTGTATCTCTTTCAATAATGCTGTTTTACCTGTCTAAGTATGTGAGAATAAAAAAAGAATGGAATCCCTTTTTAGGAAAGTGAGGTACTTATGCTGATATGCTCCATATACAAAATCCTTATTAGTTTTAAAGGTGAGATTAACAGAAGAATCACCACATATATATATGCAGATGACACTACCCTTATGGCAGAAAGTGAAGAGGAACTAAAAAGCCTCTTGATGAAAGTGGAGAGTGAAATAGTTGGCTTAAAACTCAACATTCAGAAAATGAAGATCATGGCATCTGGTCCCATCACTTCATGGGAAATAGATGGGGAAACAGTGGAAACAGTGTTAGACTTTTTATTTTTGGGGCTCCAACATCACTGCAGATGGTGACTGCAGCCATGAAATTAAAAGATGTTTACTCCTTGTAAGAAAAGTTATGACCAACCTAGATAGCATATTGAAAAGCAGAGACACTACTTTGCCAACAAATGTCCGTCTAGTCAAGGCTATGGTTTTTCCAGTGGTCATGTATGGATGTGAGAGTTGAACTGTTAAGAAAGCTGAGTGGTGAAGAATTGATGCTTTTGAACTGTGGTGTTGGAGAAGACTCTTGAGAGTCCCTTGAACTGCAAGGAGATCCAACCAGTCCATTCTGAAGGAGATCAGCCCTGGGATTTCTTTGTAGTAAGGAATGATGCTAAAGCTGAAACTCCAGTACTTTGGCCACCTGATGGGAAGAGTTGACTCATTGGAAAAGACTCTGATGCTGGGAGGGATTAGGGGTAGGAGGAGAAGGGGACGACAGAGGATGAGATGGCTGGATGGCATGACTGACTCGATGGAAGTGAGTCTGAGTGAACTCCGGGAGTTGGTGATGGACAGGGAGGCCTGGCGTGCTGCGATTCATGGGGTCGAAAAGAGTTGGACACGACTGAGTGACTGAACTTAACTGAACTGAACTGAAAGGTATAATAGATACAAAGTAACTGTTGGATAGGAAATAGCAATATCCTAACATTGGTATTTTTAAAATTATATTAAAAATCATCACTCATATTATAATGTCCGTATTTAATTATCAGCACTACTTTTGTTTAATTTTAGTTTTTTAAAAAAATTAAATTTTAAATTTTTAAAAATATCACTTCTATAGTAACATATGTGCTCTTGCAACTTCCAGACAACTTGTGAGTTAAACACATCTGAGGAAATTCCTTACCTGTTCAGTCAATCACTACGTTATAGCTGTTGGAAAGAACCGTACTTAGTAGTGTCAGCCAGTTCCACAAACAGCAAAATGTTTAGTGGTTAAAACCAAGAATTTTATTTTTCTGGCACACAATTTTTAAAACAGTTTTACTATCCTAGTGGTGATTCAGAAATTAAGGATCTTTTTATTCTGGGGATTGGCCATCCTTCAAAACATGGCATGGAAATTCACTGTCCACATCTACTAAGCTGACAGAAGGCAATATAGTAAAGTAGTTAATGTGGGAAGGTTTGATGGCCGAGGCCTGCAAGTTGTGGGTGTATTTTTCTGTACATTGCTGATTGACTGTATCAGACACATGGCTACATTTGATATCAAGTATGGGAAATGCACTGTACAATGTATCGTTGAGAAAAATAAAACAGGCTTTGGTGAGCAACTAGCTCTCTCTTTCCAGATTTGAGATCCATCTATCCTTAATGAAAAATTTTAAACAAAAGTTGATTTTAATTGAATATAAATGCTAAACTAAAATAATACGAAAAAAATAGAAGTGCTATACTGCAATAATATATACAGATTATGTATGTTGCAGTAACAGATTTGTAATCCAGAACAGTAAATGCTAGAGATTAATAAAATAATGAGTTTTAAGCCTTGTCCAATGGGAAATCCAAAAGCAACTAAACTCAAATTCTCAAGTAATGATGAAATAAAGATATTTGAGACATATTAAAACAAAAGCAGATATTTATGGCCTCCATTTTCTCCCAGACTGAATGATTAGACATGTATTTTACCAAAAGGAAGAATAAGAGAAGAAATATGAGCAAATGATTTAGTAAGTTCAAATGATAATTGACTGAAAATGTATTTAAATAAGTGATTCATGTATTTTGAGAGTTTATAACTCTTATGATGGTTCAATTTAAGGAGGAAACAAAATAAATATGTTAATTCAAACCAATATGTAAAAATAGTTTTCCTATATTGCTTGATTGTTCCCAAATACTGCTTATATTTTTTATTTGGTTTTGCACATGAAGATTTTCTTCTTAGTTAACATATAATAACTAAGCAAGTTGAGAAATGGTAGATGTATATGTCTTAGTGCAAATAGTATGCTGTGTATTCTAGATGGTTTAGAAAACAGTAGTTGTGAATTCCATGTTCAGACATAGACATATTTGTTTTAGTTAAGGGCATGGGCATATTTTTATTCCAAAATTATGGTACCAAAACAGGTGAGAATATTGCAAATGAACTCCAACTCACATTGTGCATATGGATAACTATCTCTCAAATAATTTCTTTAGCCTCCTAAATATGTAGTGTGTTTTAGTATATGTGCTGCTGAAGCAAATGCTATATGTAGTGTATTGAAGAAAAAAGAATCTTTACAATTCATGCTGAAGGTTTGTAAATGTTATTTAAAACACTCTAACAAAATCCTTTCTTCATGACAAAGTAAAAAATAATTCTCAGAAATTTTTGTATCTGATAATTAATTTAGCATTCATTAAGAGTAAAGAAAACTTAATCTAAATTCTAATAACTTGGCTCTCTATATTTTAAATAGATATATTATTGTCTTTGTTAGTCACCATAGACTTGGCCTTTATACATCTTTTCATCAATTTACATTAAAATTATTGAAACCTCCACCTAGGGTCCTAAGACCACATACATATGACAACAAAAGGAAATCAAGCCATATCGCTAACATTTTGCTTGGAAATCTCCTTAACTATATATCTAGGGTCATTGCTTACAAGTTCCATGTTGCATCTAATAGTAGAACACACTTCAGCCAAGTTGTCTGCCATTTTGTAATAATAAAGATCTCTTTTCCCCAAGTTTCAAACAACATGATTCTCACTTTCTTTTGTCTTCTCTGGTGGCTCAGATGGTAAAGCGTCTGCCTGCAATGCGTGAAACCCAGGTTCGATCCCTGGGTTGGTAAGATCTCCTGGAGAAGGAAAGGGCAACCCACTCTAGTATTCTTGCCTGGAGAATCCCAAGGGCGGAGGAGTCTGGTAGGCTACAGTCCATGGGGTGGCAAAGAGTAGGACAGGACTGAGCGACTTCACTTTCACTTTCTTTTGAGATCTCAGCAGAAGCTCATTTATTTTCCATAAGCATTCTGTTTTCTGTTCATGGGGTGAGATATATATATATATATATATATATTCTCTAAGATAATAGAGGCATTTTCTACCACATTTCCTACAACAAACTCTTGTCAATATCACCTTTAACATCCATATTTCTACTAATTGACTTTGGTAAGCAATCTAAGTTATTTCTGTCAAATGCCTCAAGTTTGTCTGGCTTCTACTCTTTGCTCAAATACAAAGTTATTTCCACATTTTCAGGCATTTGTTACAGCAGTGCCCCACATTCAGTACCAAATTCAGCATCAGTTTCTTAGTAAAAAAGCACCAAGATCTGAGTGGCCTAAAATAAAAATGAATTTCTTCTGTCACATCACTGGAGGCTGTAGGTCCAAACTTAAGATATCAGCAGTCCCATGCTACTTCTCAAGCCTCTAGGGAAGAATCTTTGCCTCTCCTAGCTTGTGGTGATTCCAGGTATGCCTTGGCTTGTGGCAACATAGCTGCAAAGCCAATTTCTGTCTCCTTTTTCAAACTGTCTTCTGTTTGTCATGTTTTGTACTTCTTTTTTGTAGGGACACCCATCATTGGATTTAGTTGTTGTTGTTATTCATTCAGTAAGTCATGTCCAACTCTTTGGACTTAGGGCCCATATTAAATCCAAGATGATTTCACCTCAAAATCCTTAACTAAGTACCTCTGCAAAGAATCTGTTTCCAAATAAAGTGACATTCTGGAGTTCTGGGTGGACATGAGTTTAAGGGGGACACTATTCAACCTACTACAAAATTATAGAAATATATTTCATGGAAACAACCTATGAAATTCCTTGTTTAAAAATGTCAAATGTTTAAAATAACATAATTAATTATCTATTCTTTCTCATATGAATTTTATCCATTATCCACCTTATTCTAATCCATCTTAATTCTGTTCCATATGCAACCTTTATTTAGTCTGTTTTCTAAGGCATTCACTTTCTTACAGAATAGATGAACTTACTTTACAACACTAAGTCCTAACCCTTCACAGAGAAAACAGTCAGGGTGTGGCCAAGAACCACCTATATATGCTGGCAAAGCAGGCATTAACTGTGTGATGAAAAACAACTTATTGAAAAGTATGTCCCTCATGTGTGCCTAAGCTGTTGCTTCAAGCCACTGACATGAAATGAGATGCCAAGAGTTCTTCGGGCTTGAAAATAGAGATATGAATAATTTGTAAAAGCTAGGCATTCCTTGTACACTGCTTCTGATGTTTCCTCTTTTACTTTTCTTGACTTGAATAGTTTAGGAAATTACCCCAATAATTTCCTTAAGTTTTGAGTAAAAGGGCAAAATATGGATCATATTCCCAATGAACATAAGGGAGCCAAGTGCATCCTAACTTCCTTAGTTGCTTTCAATAAGATGGAATATTAATGAAAAAATTAATGGTAATTAAAATGATCAAATTGTATGTTGATATTCATTTCATGAGTATGAGAAATGTTAACATCTGCAATTTGAATTGCTGTCTAGAATAATAACATTATTACTGAGGGCATATGTGTATTGGGTAATTTTCAGCTGCTCTACTAAGTTTCAGTTATATTGTCATACTTCTTTAATGTTTGATTACAGCCATAAACATAATTCCAGATCTTAACATTTCAGATCGATTTAAAAACTTTTTCTTTTATAATATTGTTGAACTATACACAAAATTTGGCATATCATTTTAAATATAAAAATATGAAATTTTTATATGCATTATTAGAAACAAATTCCTGCAATAAAAACTATGGAACATCTTATTTCCCATAGACATTTGTAAGTGATTATTCTCTTTATAAGGTAATTTGGTTTTGTGAATGTTCCATGGGGCAGTAGAAACAATGTGCATGCATGCTCAGTTTTTCAGTCATGGCTGATTCCGTGACCCCATGAACTGTAATCCACCAGGCTCCTCTGTCCATGGGATTATCCTTGCAAGAATACAGGAGTGGTATTGCCATATCCTCTTCTTGGGAATCTTACCAGCCAAAGGATCAAACCCATGTCTCCTGTGTTGCCTACACTGGCAGGCAGATTCTTTACCACAGAGTCATTTGGAAAGCCCCAGAAATAATATAGTAAACTATTTTTTTTCTTTCATAGCATATGGGTTTTAACCTTCAATTTTCTTTCTCATTAAGACTCTTTATTGTCTATTTTTAGCAAGTTCTCAAAATGTCCCTTTAAGACATGCTCTATGCAGTTGTCCAAAACCATAAACTGTACCTCTCTGTCTCATTGATCTTGGACATATTGGTTCAGTCTATTGATTTTTTATCAGATGATACAAATGTACAGACATAAACATGCCAAAGTGATAGTCTTATTATGAAGTGATCCAGTAAAGAAAGATAAAATACTATTTTGTTTAATAAAATAGAAAAAGAAACCAGCATGAGATCAACGGTTTCCAAAATTAGTTATCACAAGTATAACAAAAAACAGTATGCTTGTATAATCTTAAGAGTTTTTTGCCATGTGATATTTATTAATTATAAAGGTAAAATATAACTTCACAGTTGCAAAACCTGTCCTGTATCAACTTAACCATGCATACAAGGTAAATATAGCTAGTAATGACTCATACTGACATTATCTCCCTGGTGATATAGTTTATGAAAGAAAGGTACACCATTACTTCTATCTTTTGTTATTCTTACTAAAAATACGTAACATAAAGTTTAGAAAGCATTTTGCAAAATACCTGACCAATACTATTCAAAAGATGTAAGGTCATGAAAGCAAAGAAATGATAACGGATTGCATTGGAATTCTCTTCAGTTCAGTTCAGTTCAGTCACTCAGCCGTGTCCGACTCTTTGCGACCCCATAAATTGCAGCATGCCAGGCCTCCCTGTCCATCACCAACTCCCGGAGTTCACTCAGACTCACATCCATCGAGTCAGTGATGCCATCCAGCCATCTCATCCTCGGTCGTCCCCTTCTCCTCCTGCCCCCAATCCCTCCCAGCATCAGAGTCTTTTCCAATGAGTCAACTCTTTGCACTAGCTGGCCAAAGTACTGGAGTTTCAGCTTTAGCATCATTCCTTCCAAAGAAATCCCAGGGTTGATCTCCTTCAGAATGGACTGGTTGGATCTCCTTTCAGTCCAAGGGACTCTCAAGAGTCTTCTTCAACACCACAGTTCAAAAGCATCAATTCTTCAGCGCTCAGCCTTCTTCACAGTCCAACTCTCACATCCATACATGACTACTGGAAAAACCATAGCCTTGACTAGATGGACCTTAGTTGGCAAAGTAATGTCCCTGCTTTTGAATATGCTATCTAGGTTGGTCATAACTTTTCTTCCAAGGAGTAACTGTCTTTTAATTTCATGGCTGCAATTCTCTTAAGGAGACATAATAACTAAATGCTTTATTTGATCCTGAAGCAGATACAGAAGCAGAAAAGGGAAATTCAGTTCAGTTCAGTTCAGTCTGGTCACTCAGTCATGTCAGACTCTTTGCCATCCCATGGACTGAAGCACACCAGGCTTCCTTGTCCATCAACAACTCCTGGAGCTCGCTCAAAGGGAAAGTACTGGACAATTAAATTAGTCTTGGAAGATTAGATATTGTTCAGTCCCACAGTCATGTCTGACTCTTCGCCACCCCGTGGACTGTAGCATTGCCAGTTTTCCCTGTCCTTCACCGTCTCCCCTAGCTTGAGCAAACTCGTGGCCATTGAGTCAGTGATGCCATCCAACCATCTCATCCTCTGTCACCCCCTTCTCCTCCTGCCTTCAATCTTTCCCAACATCATTGTCTTTTCTAATCCCAAAGTATTCAGGATTTATTTCCTTTAGGATTGACTGGTTGGATCTCCTTGCAGTCCAAGGGACTCACAAGAGTCTTCTCCAACACCACAGTTCAAAAGCATCAATTCTTATGTAATACTGTTTTAGTTATTTTCCAAGAGTTCATAATTGGTTGTATAGCAGGTTAAACTTTGAAGAAAATAGATAAAGAATAGGGGAAACTCTTTGTAATATTTTTGCTTCTTTTGTAAATCTGAATTAATTTCAAAATCAAAACTTAAATAAATGAGTATCAATGACACAAAAACTAGTGACAGACATTAGATTGTTTAAATTCAACTGGCAATACTAGCAAAAACAAAATTCATTGTTAAAATCGTTATTTAAAAATATGAAATTAGTTACTTCTTCTTCTGGGGGGATTATGACACCCACAGTAAAGTCATAATAAAATAATCTGAATTGCAACTAAAGAAATTTGAATTGCAATGTTAAAAGGCATTTATATACCCTTCTGTTTCTACTGAATGAGACACTACAGCAAGTAAAAACAATACATGTCTGATGAGTGCTTTAAAGAAAATAAAAATTCAGTTAGAAAAAATAAAGAAATAAATCTTATAGTGACTAAGCTAAATAAAGCAATACGATATGCTATAACTAGTATGACTATTATTCAAACTAAAAATGAAAAGAATAAATAGGAATACGTGGTTCCTCTCAGAGATATAATAACCAGCTTAGTATCAAAATCCATTCAACAGAAGACTTACAAACCTCAAAGGAGAGTGGCAGGTCAGTTTGGTTTGTGAGAACGGATGACATCAAACTCCGAGGTGAACTCTCAAAGTGATCTGGAACTTCCAGGCGCAGACGCAGAAATGAAGGTGAGATTACAATGATTAACTAAATGAACAGCACTAAACTAAGAATAAACTAAAATTTTCACTGTTTCTAAATGAATGTGTAAGTTATGAGGATAGATACTCATAATGGTCTTCCTGTTAAAACATTTTTTAACAAGCTATGTCCAGGTGTCAGTTATTTGATTTGACAAAATTCTTCTCTCTCATATAAGTACATATTTATATATAATGTATATAGGAGAGATTATTCACATAATATTAATATATATTACATATGATATATAAAGATATATGTATATATATATTTCAGTCAAGTGTATTAATCTAATAATTTTTATGTTAAATCAAGAAAAAAATCTATAGTACATCTCAAAAAAAATAATTTCATTTCTGAAAGGTATTCCAATAAGAAGCAGGAATTTCTCCTTTAAAACAGGAAAACAATACTCTGTAGAGTGGTGGTGAAATCTTTCATTAGAGGACTACAAATTACCTACATTTGTATGCTGGCTAAGTATTTTTCTTGGCATCAAATGAAGGAATCCCATAACAATTTGGCTCTTTATACATAAATATCTTGCAATAAATTATAGTTTTAGTGATTTAAGAAGTTTAAACAAACACAAAGTCAACCTTAGCATATTGGAAGGTCAGTCTTTGAAATAATCTAATTTAATTATTTTACTTAAAATACAAAGTGAATAGATTCTTTGAACTAGTGAAAGCTAATTTGGCCAACATTTAGTTTTTTTATTCTTTTCAATTTCTATTTTATTCTCAAATGTTATTATGGTAAGTAATTGAAAAATATGTTTCAAAATATATATATATATATTGCATATGGCCTGCTTTATTCAATAACTGTGTGTCAACTTAAATATAATCTTTAACTCATTTTAGAGTTTCTTCTGATCCCAAGAGATTCACAGGCTACTGTCTGATCTAAATAAGGTATATATATTATTTTCTCCAAGTTGGTGGATATTTAGTGCTTTATATTTTAAGTTATATATTTGATATGAAGCTTTCAACTCCTATATTTAATTTTTTTAAAGAAAATATTATCCTTTGTTAACCAAATCTACTCCTTGTCTCTTTTTTGTTTGCCCTCATTATAACTTTCTTCTCTAAACTTCTACATAAACAGTCACAACAGACAAATGCCATGCAAAACTTTATTTTTCTCTTCTAAGTGAAGAAGCAGATGAAGCAAGCAGAGATATAATTCTTTTCATTATAAGCCATATAATCTGATATATATTTTTAAAGAATTTCTCTCCACATTTTAAAAAATATTGACTATAGTAGAATAATAAAATTAAAATCTATTGCATAAAAATTGAACTATAACTTTTTATAATGCATACAATTAAAATTTTAAAAATATGTACCTAAGCACATTTTAATGTTTAATTTTATGGTCAATGACATCCACAGATCATAATTTGCTATATACATGTCTAGATTGTTTTCCTATATCAATGAATCTATCTGTAAGCGCCTATATCTACACATACAGACACACATATATTACAGAATTATAATAATAACATAGTCATGTTATTTATATGTTTATGAAGATTTTTTTATTCACTGAACAATTCATGCTGTTTTATGCTTAGTCACTCAGTTATGTCCAACACTTTGCAACTCCACTAGGCTTCTCTGTTCATAGGGATTCTCCAGGCAAGAATCATGGAGTGGGTTGCCATGCTCTCCTCCAGGGGATCTTCCCAACCAGTGATCAAATCTAGAGCTCTCACATTGGGGGTAGATTCTTTACCATCTGAGCCACCAGGGAAGCCCCAAAATACTGGAGTGGGTAACCTATCCCTTCTCCCGGGAATCATGCACCCACTTCAATATTCTTGCCTTGAGAACCCCATGAACAGCATGAAAAGGCAAAAAGGTATGACACTGAAACATGAACTTCCCAGACTGGTAGGTGCCCAATATGCTACTTACCAGAGAAGAGTGGAGAAATAACTCCAGAAAGAATGAAAACATGGAGCCAAAGCAAAAATAACACCCAGTTGTGGATGTGACTGTTGATGGAGTAAAATCTGATGCTGTAAACAGCAATATTGCATAGGAATCTGGAAAGTTAGGTCCCTGAATCAAAGTAAATTAGAAATGGTCTAGCAGGAGATGGCAAGAGTGACATTTTAGGAATCAGTGAACTAAAATGGACTGCAATGGGTGAATTTAACACAGATGACCATTATATCTACTACTGTGGGCAAGAATCACTTTAGAAGAGAAAGAGTAGCCATTATAGTCAATAAGAGACCAAAATGCAGTACTTGGGTGCAATATAAAAAAGTTCAGAATGATTTTTGTTCTTTTCCAAGGCAAACTATTCAATATCACAGTAATTTAAGTTTATGCCCCAACCAGCAATGCTGAAGAAGTTGCAATTGAACTGTTCAATGACGTTCTATAGGACCTTCTAGAACTAACACCCCAAAAAGATGCCATTTTAATCATAGGGACTGGAATGCAAAAATAGAAAATCAAGAGATACCTGGAGTAAGAGGCAAATTTGGCCTTAGAGTACAAAACAAAGCAGGCTAACAGAGTTCTGCAAAAAGAATGCACAGGTCATAGCAAACACCCTCTTCAAACAGCACAAGAGAAGACTCTACAAATGGACATCACCAGATGGTCAATACCAAAGTCAGATTGATTGCATTCTTTGCAGACAAAAATGGACAAGCTCTATACAGTCACACACACACACACACAAAAAGAGCTGACTGTGGCTCAGATCATGAACTCCTTATTGCCAAATTCAGACTTAAATTGATGAAAGTAAGGAAAACCACTAGACCATTCAGATATGACCTAAATTAAATCCCTTACAATTATAATGTTGAAGTGACAAATGGATTCAAGGGACTAGATCAGATAAACAGAGTGCCCAGAGAACTATGGACAGAGGTTCGTGGCATTTTACAGGAGGCAGTGATCAAGGACATCCCAAGAAAAAGAAATGCAAAAAGGCAAAATGGTTGTCTGGGGAAGCCTTACAAATAGCTGAGAAAAGAAGAGAAGCTAAAGGCAAAGGAGAAGAGGAAAGATATACCCACTTGAATTCAGAGTTCCAAAGAATAGCAAGGAGAGATAAGAAAGCCTTCCTCAGTAATCAATGAAAGAAATAACAAATAGAGTAAAACAATAGAATGGGAAAGGCTAGAGATCTCTTCAAGAAAATTAGACATAACAAGGGAATATTTATGCTGTGGATCACAACAAACTGTGGAAAATTCTTCAAGAGATGGGAATACCAGACCACCTGACCTGCCTCCTGAGAAATCTGTATGCAGGTAAAGAAGCAACAGTTAGAACCACACAAGGAACAGACTGGTTCCAAATTGGAAAGGAATACATCAAGGCTGTGTATTGTCAACCTGTTTATTTAACTTATATGCAGAATACATCATGTGAAATGCCAGGCTGGATGAAGCACAACCTGGAATCAAGATTGCTAGGAGAAATATCAATAATCTCAGATACCCAGATGATACAACACTTATGGCAGAAAGTGAAAAGGAACTAAAGAGCCCCTTAATGAAAGTGAAAGAGGAGAGTGTAAAAGTTGGCTTAAAACTCAACTTTCAAAATCCAAGATCATGGCATCCAGTCCCATCACTCCATGGAAAATAGATGGAGAAACAATGGAAACAGTGACAGACTTTATTTTTTTGGTTTCCAAAATCACTGCAGATGCTGACTACAGTCATGAAATTAAAAGATTCTTACTCCTTGAAAGAAAAGCTGACAAACCTAGACTATATTAAAAAACAGAGATATTACTTTGCCACAAAGATCCATCTGCTCAAAGCTATGGTCTTTCCAGTAGTCATGTATGGATGTGAGAGTTGGACTATAAATAAAGCCAAGTGCCAAGATCTGATGTTTTTGAACTGTGATGTTGGAGAATACTCTCCAAGGAGATCAAACCTGTCAATTCTAAGGAAATCAGTCCTGAATATACATTGGAAGGACTGATGTTGAAGCTGAAGCTCCAATATTTTGGCCCAGTGATGCAAAGAACTGACTTATTGGAAAAGATCCTGATGCTGGGAAAGATTGAAGGCAGGAGGAGAAGGGAACAAGAGAAGATGAGATGATTGGATGGCATCATGGACATGATGGACACGAGTTTGAGCAAGCTCTGGGAATTGGTGATGGAGGAAAAGTCTGGTATGCTGCAGTCCATGGGGTCAAAAAGAGTTGGACATGACTGAGTGACTGAACTGAATTTAATTGGTCTATTCAAAACCATTCCCTATATTTCATGAATTCCCCCGTGATTTATCTTTCACATGTTTTATCTTATTTTTCTGGAGTATGTCCTGTAATAATTTTTTCAGAGATCTGTATTTGGTAAACTTGAATCCTTACTTCTCTCTATTTATTTTTATTCACAGGTTAAAGTTATGTTTGTTACAAGAAATGTTAAGCTATTACCAAAAAAGGCTTTAGCAGCATACTATTACCTACAAAGGGCCTTTTAGTCTTCAGTTAACTTAGTTCATACAAGAAAAGGGATTGATAGATACATGACAAATTTAATAGCTGAGTTGACTGGAAATGCATTAAATTTTATTACATAGCAGTTAAAACTAAAACAGCTACCTCAAAGTTTTTACTAGGGTATATTTGAAAATATATAGAAAAAATTATGCTTTCAAACTGTTTTGTTGGAGAAGACTTTTGAGAGTCCCTTACACAGCAAAGAGATCAAACCATTCAATTCTAAAGGAAATCAGTCCTGAATATTCATTGGAAGGACCAATGCTGAAGCTGAAGCTCCAATACTTTGGTCACCTAATGCAAAGAACTGACTCATTGGAAAGACCCTGATGCTGGGAAAGATTAAAGGCAGGCAGAGAAGGGGATGACACAGGGTGAAATGATTGGATGGCATCACTGACAATGGACGTGAGTTTGAGCAAGCTTGGAGAGCTGGTGATGGACAGAGAAGCCTGGCATGCTGTAGTCCTTGGATTTGCGAAGAGTCAGACGTGACTGAGCGACTGAACTGATACCTGAAATTTCAGAAAACAAAGCTTTATATCAACATACCCAATATTCATCACAGCATGTATGCTTAGTCATGTCTGACTCTTTGAAGCCCCAAGGACTGTAGCATGACAGACTCTTCTGTCCATGGACTTTTCCAGGTAAGAATCCTGGAGTGGGTTGCCATTTCTTACTCCAGGGGATCTTCCCAACACAGGGATTGAACCCATGTCTCCTGCATCTCCTGCTTTGGCAGGTGGATACTTTACTACTGCGCCATCTGAGAAGCCCATTCATCATGGGGAAGATATCAATTTGTGTGGGAAGTCATTGGTAAGAATGCCCACCCAGGAAGGCTTCTCTCAAAAATAAGGGAAAGGTATTGATGTCTTCTAGCACATTCTGCAGTGACCAAATACCCATCATGTGAAGGATAATTGTGAAAAGAATTACATAGCAATCAAGGAAATTTTCCCAGGCTAATTGGGAAGTGATAATGATTTAGCTACTCCTCATCCTCACTGTGGAAATTCAAAGAAACTTCACCTTGCAACTTTTCCAGCTCTAGGGAAATAAAGTATTTCAGGAGAATGATACTGGCTCTTAGTGACTTGTATCCATGCCAAGTGAAGCATTTTCCAGATACTTGCATGGAGAAGCTTCTGTGGGTGGGTACTACCATGAAATTATCAAAGTTTGATCACACAGTCTCCAAGACTGCACCCAGAAAGTCTCCCACAAAAGAATACACCCTACTTCACCCCTCTCCTTCCTTGCTCTCCTCTTGTGAATTCTCTCCATCTGCTGCTTTTATGTGCTATCTTGTGGTTTTAGCATAATTTGGCTTAGCATCACATTATCATTGCTTCATCATGTCTCTGAGAACAATCTGCCTGTCAGTCTATATGGTGTCTTTTTTTTTTCTCTCTCTTTGATCCTGGCAATCATTTCTGATGTGTTATTTCTAATTAGTTATCTTTCTTACAACCTGTTACACTTTCATGGATGCAATACTCTTTAGTATGCTTCTAAAGATATAATTTATTAAAGACAAGCACACAATTGATGTTTCCTTTAATCTTAGTTCTCTGAGCATGCAAAGGGGGAATCGCTGCTTCTCTTTTAAGGTAATTGCTTCCTTACTGATTCATGGTTTTATATGTGTCACTGACTTTGACATTGTTCAACTTACTGTCTGTTTTCCATTTACAAAAGCAGAGGTATGCCATGTTCACATGAGGAATATCCGCGTGACTAACTGTTCTTTTGATACAGGTACATTATTTTTCTTGCTAGTTTTCAGCCATTTAAAGTCACAGACTCCCTCTTTATCTCACAATTGTATATTGGTTTCTCAAGAACAGGGCATGTGTTATCTGGAGTCTGCCACTTTAGCAATGGTAATAGGGGTTAAAATAAGTCAGATAGTGCTTGACATATACACATTACAATATATAAAATAGTCAGGGCTACCGTATAGCACAAGGAACTCAGGAACTATGACTTGCATGGTAAAAGGACCTAAAAAAGGTGAATATATGTATATGTATAACTGATTAACTTTCCTGTACAATAGAAACTAACTCAACATTGTAAATCAGCTATACTCCAACAAAAAATTTTAAAATAAAATAAGGCCAAACATCTTTGATGCTCCATATTCAATGCCCAAAATAAATACTGATAGTTTCCCCAGGGCACCCTTGTGATCCTATATGAACAACTGCCAACCACCTGTGTGAGTGTGGATGCTGATTCTCCTGGAGAGTGGTTTCTTCCTTAGATTTGACTGTATTATTTTCTACTGGTCTATTCCAAGGAACAGTTCTAGTCACTTAGAAAACATCCATCTATCCTCTGACATTTCTCTAATTCAGAAGTCTGAGTAGATTTAACTAGGTCCTCAGCCTACGGTCTCACAAGGCTAAAGTAGTGTGTTGGCTACATCATGTTCTTTCTGAGAGCTCTGAGTGAGAATCAGCTTCCACACTCACACAGGTGGTTGGCAGAATGATGCTCTGTGAGTTTAGGACCGAGGCCCCCATTGCCTCTGAGGATATCAGCAGCGGTTGTTCTCAACTTTGAGAGATCACCCACATTCATTGAATTGCCCCTCTCCATCTTCATACCCAGTAATGGTACCTGGAAAACTTGTGTTTCCAGTTTCTCTAATACTGTCTTCTGCCCCTATCAGAAGAAAGTTACTCTTTTTAAGGGCTCAGATTATGACAATGGGCCCACCATGCATATCTTCCTGTTTTATGATGGGCTATGTAATATAATATTAAAAACATGATCATAGGAGTAATACCACATTCGCACATTATGGGGATTAGGATGGGGAATCTTTAAATGACTCATTTAGAAATTTGTCCTACCGCACTAACCTCCTGTGTGTTCTGACTTCCAAAGATTCTTTATAATACTGATCTACCCACGAAAGCAATTCATGCTTTTTGGCATGGAAATGGATCAATATCTTAACAAACCTGTGTATCTATTGATACCTCAATTAATATATACATGTCTGTGCTTATAAATATTTATATTATGACTATTTATGAATATTTGAGGTGAGAATGGAAATCTAAATAATTGTTTATTTATTCAGAATCTTTATTAATCCTACATTATTGAAGGGTCCAGGAATATGAAGGTCAAGGAGACAGGTGGAGTGTTTTTTTTTTTCTTTTTCTTTTTTAATAGATCTTACTTTCTGTAGTGATAGGCTTATAGACTCACATGCTAGCAAGGTAATGCTGAAAATTCTCCAAGTTAGGTTTCAAAGCTATGTGAATTGAGAACTTCTAGATGTTCAAGCTGGATTTAGAAAAGGCAAAGGTATCAGAGATCAAATTGCCAACATCTGTTGGATTATAGAAAAAGTAAGAGAATTCCAGAATAACACCTACTTTTGCTTCACTGACTATGCTAAAGCCTTTGACTGTGTATATCACAACAAACAATGCAAAATTCTTAGACAAATGGGAATACCAGACAATTTTATGCCTACTAAGAAACTTGTATGTAGGTGAAGGAGCAACAGTTAGAATTGGACATGGAACAAGGGACTGATTCCAAATTGGAAATGGAGTATATGAAAACTATATAATGTTACCCTGCTATTTAACTTATCTATAGAGTACATCATGTGAATTGTCAGGCTGGATGAATCACAAGCTGGAATTAAGACTGCAGGGAGAAATATCAATAACCTCAGATATGCAGATGATATCACTCTAATGTCATAAGTGAAGAGGAACCCTCTTGATGAGGGTGAAAGAGGACAGTGAAAACGGTGGCTTGAAACTCAACATTTTTTTTTTTTTAAACTAAGATCATGGCATCTGGTTCCATCACTTCATGGAAGATAGAAGTGGAAAAAAGTGGAAGCAGTGACATATTTTATTTTCTTGAGTTCATGGATGGTGACTGCAACCACAAAATTAAAAGACTCTTGCTCCTTGCAGAAAATTCATGACAAACCTAGACCTGTGTTAAAAACAGGAACATCACTTTGTCAACAAAGGTCTGTATAGTCAAATTTATATTTTTTTCCAGTAGTCATGTGCAGATGTGAAAGTTGGACCCAAAAGAAGATTGAATGCCAAAGAATTGATGTTTTTAAACCATGGTGCTGGTGAGGACTCTTGAGGGTTCCTTGAACTGCTGAAAAAGATTGAAGGAAAAGGGAGAAGGGGGGCAGCAGAGGATGAGATGATTCAATAGCATTTCCAAGTCAAAGGATATGAATTTGACCAAACTCCTGGAGACGGCAGAGGACAGGGATGCCTGGCAAGCTGGAGTCCATGGGGTCTCAAAGAGTTGAACATAAATTAGTGATTAAGCAACAACGGCAGCAAAAATCATTAGATGGGATGCTAATAATCAAGTAGGAAGTAACAAGTGAAAGATGGTGAAGGAAGCCTTCATAACAGAGATGTCATTTAAGCTGATATGTGAATGATAAGGAAGATAAATAGTGATGTGAAAGTCAGTACATGGAATGCACTAATACCTTTTAAAGAAGAAAATCTAATGTGGAAGCTCTAAGGCAGAAATAAACGACTTTTGAGAAGAGAATATGAAAAATTTCCGTGAGACTATAATATCACAATGAGTGAGGAAGTGAAGAAAGATGAAATCTATTGGATAAGTCAATGATTTTTAGATTCATGTAGGAATATTTAAACTGAAACAAGGAGTCCATTTTACATTTTTCTGGGTATGTATGGAAAGTACTGGAATGACTTTAAACAAAAGAGTGTTCTCTAGATCATGTTTTAATTATAAGTGGATGAGAAGTGTGGTAAAGAGTGTAATTAGAGAAGAAAAGGGATTTAATACCAAGACGGGCACTCTAGCCAAGGATGGACCAGTGAAAAAAAATGTACCCCACCTGACTACCACAAGGACACAAACTTTAAATGACTTCTTTAGGCACTCAAATATGAAATATCATTTGGTATATTTATGTTATATGCTCAGAAACAAAATTATTATATTGCCTGAAGAGGGGATACCAATAGAGAATAACTTTAAAATTCATATAAATTTAATATATATATATATGTATTTCAATACTGAAAAAAATAGATACTATTTAATACTTAAATATTTTTCATTTGGTAGAAGCTTTGTATATTTTTGTTAGTTATTGTCATAACATTTTGTTGTTAACTCCTGAATATTTAAAAGATTTATACAAATAATTAAAACACATACACACAGTACAATAGAGTTAATGTTTAAATATTACTTTACAATTTCCCTTGCTCTTTTTGCAAGCTATTTTAAGCAATTATTTTCTAAATACGCCATCTTCTCTGCTATGATTCTAATAGAGTGTTTAGGAATTATATGTATAAAGTAATATTGACATAATACTAATTAAAGGCCACTGTTCTCTTTATTTTCTTTAAAAAAGCAATAAATATAATCAAACTCATTTGATGACAGATTTTTTTAAAGTGCAACAGTAAATTTACTTTGTTGAAAAGTTACTGAAAGCCACATAGGTGACAAGTAATTGAAGTCACATTTGAAAAGCTATTTGAAATTCTTGCCATCTTAGTATAATAAGAATATTATGAAAATTGAGGAAGCCCAGGAAAGAGAAATCTGCTTGAAAATATTATCTCTTCAAAATGTTGAGAAAATTACATTTATAGTCCTAGTAATAGCAAATTATGTGACTATCTCAGTGAATGTGGCAGACTGGCAAGGTGAATAATCAATACAAGTTTGTGAATATAATTTTGAAGGTATAAATAGGATATAATAAAAATTTAAATTCAAGACTTAAAACAATTGTCTCACACCTCAGTGTGCACAGGGATCTTTGAGGATGCTGCTTTAAAATGCAGTGAAAGAAAATGTATTCTTCAAAGATTCTGATTTATACACTCTAGCATGGGGTCCAAGAAACCTCATTATGAAATTACAAGTCTCAAGTAAACAGCAAAGGTTTCAGATCAGCCACTTATACAGCTAGTAGGAAGGTTAAAAGGCAAAACACTCTCGAAAAACACGATGGGGCACTTTTGTTAAGCACTGAGCTAGGAAATTAAAAGAAAACATGTTTATATTTCAGTTCAGTTCAGTTCAGTCACTCAGTCATGTCCGACTCTTTGCGACCCCATGAATCACAGCACCCCAGGCCTCCCTGTCCATCACCAACTCCCGGAGTTCACTCAAACTCACATCCATCGAGTCAGTGATGCCATCCAGCCATCTCATCCTCGGTCGTCCCCTTCTCCTCCGGCCGCCAATCCCTCCCAGCATCAGAGTCTTTTCCAATGAGTCAACTCTTCTCATGAGGTGCCCAAAGTACTGGAGTTTCAGCTTTAGCATTATTCCTTCCAAAGAAATCCCAGGGGTGATCTCCTTCAGAATGGACTGGCTGGATCTCCTTGCAGTCCAAGGGAATCACAAGAGTCTTCTCCAAAATCACAGTTCAAAAGCATAAATTCTTCAACGCCCAGCTTTCTTCACAGTCCAACTCTCACATCCATACATGACCACTGGAAAAACCATAACCTTGACTAGACAGAACTTTGTTGCCAAAGCAATGTCTCTGCTTTTCAATATGCTATCTAGGTTGGTCATAACTTTTCTTCCAAGGAGTAAGCGACTTTTACTTTCATGGCTGCAATCACCATCTGCAGTGATTTTGGAGCCCCCGCAAAATAATGTCTGACACTCTTTCCACTGTTTCCCCATCTATTTCCCATGAAGTGATGGGACCAGATGCCATGATCTTCATTTTCTGAATGTTGAGCTTTAAGCCAACTATTTCAGTCTCCACTTTCACTTTCATCAAGAGGCTTTTTAGTTCCTCTTCACTTTCTGCCATAAGGGTGGTGTCATCTGCCTATCTGAGGTTATGGTTATTTCTCCCAGCAATCTGGATTCCAGCTTGTGTTTCTTCCAGTCCAGCATTTCTCATGATGTACTCTGCATATAAGTTAAATAAGCAGGGTGACAATATACAACTTTGACGTACTCCTTTTCCTATTTGGAACCAGTCTGTTGTTCCATGTCCAGTACTAACGGTTGCTTCCTGACCTGCCTATAGGTTTCTCAAGATGGTATTCCCATCTCTCTCAGAATTCTCCACATTTATTGTGATCCAAACAGTCAAAGGCTTTGGCATAGTCAATAAAGCAGAAATAGATGTTTTTCTGGAACTCTCTTGCTCTTTCCATGATCCAGCGGATGTTGGCAATTTGATCTCTGGTTCCTCTGCCTTTTCTAAAACCAGCTTGGACATCAGGGGTTCACGGTTCATGTATTGCTGAAGCCTGGCTTGGAGAATTTCGAGCATTACTTTACTAGCGTGTGAGATGAGTGCAATTGTGTTTGAGCATTCTTCGGCATTGGCTTTCTTTGAAATTGGGATGAAAACTGACCTTTTCCAGTCCTGTGGCCACTGCTGACTTTTCCAAACTTGCTGGCATATTGAGTGCAGCACTTTAACAGCATCATCTTTCAGGATTTGAAATAGCTCAAATGGAATTCCATCCCCTCCACTAGCTTTGTTCATAGTGATGCTTTCTAAGGCCCATTTGACTTCACATTCCAGGATGTCTGGCCCTTTGTAAGTGATCACACCATCGTGATTATTTTGGGCATGATCTTTTTTTTGTATAGTCTTCTGTGTATTCTTGCCATCTCTTCTTAATATCTTCTGTTTCTGTTAGGTCCATACCATTTCTGTCCTTTATTGAGCCCATCTTTGCATGAAATGTCCCCTTGGTATCTCTAATTTTCTTGAAGAGATCTCTAGTCTTTCCCATTCTGTTGTTTTCCCCTATTTCTTTGCTTTGATCACTGAGGAAGTCTTTCTTATCTCTTCTTTTTATTCTTTGGAACTCTGCATTCAGATGCTTATATCTTTCCTTTTCTCCCTTGCTTTTCACTTCTCTTATTTTCACAGCTATTTGTAAGGCCTCCTCAGACAGCCATTTTGCTTTTTTTACATTACTTTTCCATGGGGATGGTCTTGATTCCTGTCTCCTGTACAAGGTCATGAACCTCCATTCATAGTTCATCAGGTACTCTATCTATCAGAACTAGTCCCATGAATCTATTTCTCACTTCCACTGTATAATCATAAGGGATTTGATTTAGATCATAACTGAATGGTCTAAAGGTTTTCCCTACTTTCTTCAATTTAAGTCTGAATTTGGCAATAAGAAGTTCATGATCTGAGCCAGTCAGCTCCTGGTCTTGTTTTTGTTGACTGTATAGAGCTTCTCCATCTTTGGCTGCAAAGAATACAATCAATCTGATTTTGGTGTTGACCATCTGGTGATGTCCATGTGTACAGTCTTCTCTTGTGTTGTTGGAAGAGGGTGTTTGCTATGACCAGTGCATTTTCTTGGCAAAACTCTATTAGTCTTTGCCCTGCTTCATTCCGTATTCCAAGGCAAAATTTGCCTGTTGCTCTAGGTGTTTTTTGACTTCCTACATTTGCATTCCAGTCCCCTATAATGAAAAAGACATCTTTTTTAGGTGTTAGTTTTAAAAGGTCTTGTAGATCTTCATAGAGCCATTCAACTTCAGCTTCTTCAGCCTTACTGTTTGGGGCATAGACTTGGACTACTGTGATACTGAATGGTTTGTCTTGGAAACAAAAGATCCTTCTGTCGTTTTTGAGATTGCATCCAAGTTTGCATTTCAGACTCTTTAGTTGACCATGATGGCTACTCCATTTCTTCTGAGGGATTCCTGCCCGCAGTAGTAGATATAATGGTCATCTGAGTTAAATTCACCCATTCCAGTCTATTTTAGTTTGCTGATTCCTAGAATGTTAACATTCACTCTTGCCATCTCTTGTATGACCACTTCCAATTTGCCTTGATTCATAGACCTGACATTCCAGGTTCCTATACAATATTGCTCTTTACAGCATTGGACCTTGCTTCTATCACCAGTCACAGCAACAACTGGATTTTGTTTTTGTTTTGGCTCCATCCCTTCATACTTTTTGGAGTTATTTCCCCATTGATCTCTAGTAGCTTATTGGGCACCTACTGACATGTTGAGTTCCTCTTTCAGTATCCTATCATTTTGCTTTTTCATCCTGTTCATGGGGTTCTCAAGGCAAGAATACTGAAGTGGCTTTCCATTCCCTTCTCCAGTGGACCACATTCTGTCAGACCTCTCTACTACGACCCGCCTGTCTTGGATGGCCCCACGGACATGGCTTAGTTTCATTGAGTTAGAGAAGGCTGTGGTCCTAGTGTGATTAGTTTGACTAATTTTCTGTGATTATAGTTTCAGTGTGTCTGCCCTTTGATGCCCTCTTGCAACACCTACCGTCTTACTTGGGTTTATCTTACCTTGGGCGTTGGGTATCTCTTCACGGCTGCTCCAGCAAAGTGCAGCCGCTGCTCCCTACCTTGGACAAGGGGTATCTCCTCACTGCCGCCTCTCCTGACCTTGAGCATGAAATAGCCCTCTAGGCCCTCCTGTGCCAGTGCAGCCACCGCTCCTTGGACGTGATGTTGCTCCTCCCAGCCTCCGCCCTAATACTGCTCAAGCACAAACAAAACTAATATAACATTTCCAAATTCTCAGTTGCAAAAGTGAAAATCTGCTAATTATTGAACTATAGACATGAATAAATGCAATTTATAATGCTATACAACATGAAAATATAAGGATTGATAGATTATGAACGTTTTTACTCTGCCACATAAAAGTAATGAAATAATTGCTTTAAATTCTTGAAAATTGTAGTTGGAGAGAGGACAATAAGTCTTGTACATGAATTATAAGTTCCTATCAAAGTTCAGTTGATAGAGGATAGACACTATTGAAGTCTTGGGAAAGAGAGACAAAGAGAGACAGATATTAGAACTAGAAAGCACAGGCAGAAAAGAACTTTTTTCAAGAAAATTAGGAACTATTCAGCTGATGGCAAGAAGGATGAAATGAAGATAAAATCTTCAGTTAGCTGTTGGGGCTCACTAGGAATTTCTGTGCTTGTAGCCCGCACTATGTAGCACCAGCGTTGGATTTTTACCATCTTCTCCATTTTCTGCTTTGTTACTGCTTTTCATTTCATACTGTTGACGCCAAGTGGTTTTCATGTTGTTGACCTCATTCCACCCCTCGAGCCCCACTTATGGGTCCTGGGGCTGCATTTTAAAATTTCTTGTAGCTTTTATCTTGAAATTATTGAAACCTTTGTTGTTGTTTGTTGCTGGTGATGGTGGTGATTGTGGGTGTGATAGTATTATATGGTTATATTCAGAGATATCACTTTGCTGACAAAGGTCCATATAGTCAAAGCTATGGTTTTTCCAGTAGTCATGTGTAGATGTTTTCTCACAGTTTGTTTTGATCCACACAGTCAAAGGTGTTTGCATAGTCAATAAAGCAGAAGTAGATGTTTTTCTGGAACTCTCTTGCTGTTTCCATGATCCAACGGATGTTAGCAATTTTATCTCTGGTTCCTCTTCCTTTTCTAAAACCAACTTGAACATCTGAAGGTTCACAGTTCACATACTGTTGAAACCTGGCTTAGAAAATTTTGAGCAGTACTTAGCTAGCTTGTGAGATGAGTGCAACTGTGTGGTAGTCTGAACATTCTTTGGCTTTTCCATTCTTTTGGATTGGAATGAAAGTTGACCTTTTCCAATCCTGTGACCACTGCTGAGTTTTACAAACTTGGTGGCATATTGAGTGCAGCACTTTCACAGCATCATCTTTTAGGATTTGAAGTAGCCCAACTGAAATTCCATCACCTCCACTAGCTTTGTTCATAGTGATGCTACTTTTTTTTTTTTGTAATTTATGTTTATTTTTATTGTTAGATAAAGTTAACATTTGCTACAGTGTTGCCTGAAATTAATAGCATTCAAGGATAATAAAGCAGTCTTAAGGTCTCAAATGTGAAAAAAATCTGTGGCAAGAGTTTAAAAAAGTACCATTAGTCAAGGTACAGTTCAAATGATAATAATATACACATATTCCATAACCCAAATCTATTTAACATGAATATTAACCTGTTTTTGGTTAATTTTCCTACAACATGGCCCGACTGCAGACAAGCCCTCCAGAAGACATTTCGCATATGGTGTCACTGGGGCTGCCATGGGGGGACGGATGCCAAAGACATTTTTTGCATAGAACATAAGGATGCTACTATACAAGGCAAAGGATAAACCTTCAAAAAGAATTATCCGGCCTAAACTGCAGTGCCACAGTTAAAAAATCCTGTTGTTGAGTATATGTGATGCTTCTTAAAGCCCACTTGACTTCTTACTCCAGGATGTCAGGCTCTAGGTGAGTGATCACTTCATCATGGTTTTCTGGGTCATGATATCTTTTTTTGTATAGTTCTGTGTATTCTTGCCACCTCTTCTTAATATCCTCTGTTTCTTTTAGGTCCATACCAAGTCTTTCCTTTATTGTGCCCACCTTTGCATAAAATGTTCCCTTGGTATCTCTAATTTTCTTGAAGAGATCTCTAGTTTTTCCCATTCTATTGTATTCTTCTATTTCTTTCCTTTTTTCCCTCTATTTCTCCTGAGAAATCTGTATGCCAGTCAAGAAGCAACAGAACTGGACCTGGAACAACAGACTGGTTCCAAATCAGGACAGGATCATTATTCAAATTATCTGACAGAAGTATGTAATCCTGACTACCCAACATAACTTTATTGGATTGAAGCTCTCAACATATGTCCTACTGATGATTCAACTGATTGTTGAACAATTGTAGAGACAGTAGGCTTCTCCTATTCTTCCCTATGCCGTTCACCTCTCATGGAACACAGAACTCAAGAACAGTTCTCAGTGTCTGATGTATGGTTTTCATGAGTGTTTTGATATAGATCATTCATGTGAGCTTATCCACAAAAAATGTTTTAACTTGATATAGAAAGTGTGTTCATTGATCACTTTTCTTTCTCTCTTTATCATGTTTTATGTATCCATGTTCATATAAAGAGCTTTTGTTTATTCCTTTGAATGGCTTTATGTCAACTTTGTATAAAGAGTTCAACACACTCTTCAGTTCTGTAGTTGATGAATTTTAAGTTGTTTTCATGTTTTAATTATTGCAAAATTTGATACATGGACAATTTGCATATCATAAATCCATCTTTATATACATATATATGGATTTTCTATATCAAAAATCTGTAGAAATTCATCTTTACTAAATATTGCTGATAGTTACCAAAATTATATACATTTATGCTTCAATCAGTATCTGAGTTGACATTGCTACAGCTCACAAAGATATTCTTTTGACTGACTTGAAGTTTTTGAGTATCTGATATGGAATGATATCTCATTTAGTTGACATTTTGCTGATTACTGATGAAAAATTATTATGTGTTTATTAAAATTTCAGATTTCCATGTATATAAATTTATTTTTCACACTCTTTTCTCATTTTATGTTAGACAGTTTTTACTGTTCTAATCAATTTGAAGAGCTATTTATGAATCATGAAAGCTCAGCTTTTGCTAGTTATATGTGTTAAAAATATCTGTTTGCTCTTATTCAGATCTGATTTCTGTAATTATGGTGTCAAGCTCAGGACCATTCTGATTGGTCATTCAGTGACCTCACTACCACCAAACTGAAAAATGATCGCTCACACCATTGGCAGCTGCAACAAAAAAATGCATGTGGTAAAAATTCAAAAATATATTCAAATTTTTTTATAAAATGAAAATAGGTAAGGGAGATATGTGTAATAGTTTTATATTGCTTAATTCTATAAATTATAAAATTCATTTGACACCTAAGAATGCCCATAGTTTCAGGAATTTTTAAAATTCATGTTGGGAAAGCAGCCAGATATAATCCTCTTTGAAATATTTATTGGGTCCCTGCTATGCCCCTTTCTCAGTGCTAGGCATTAAGGATGCACCAAACATAACTATTCCCTGCTCTAATGAGACTATGAGTGTAAAGGAGAGCCTAATAGTATAAGAGTTAGATGTTAAATACCAATCTCAGAAGTATATAAACTGAAGGGTCTATACATACCTATAGGAAATATGGTCCCTATTTGTTTATATTCACCATGTTTTCAAGACAATTATTAAAGCTGAAAGTTACTCAAATATAAAGAAATAAATTATTGAAAGTTGACACAGACTTCACTTCTTAAAGCATATAGATCTTTGAGAGAAATAATCAATTGTATGTACACATGTATTTAGGTACTCTCTGGGTCAAATGGTAAGGACAACAGAAGAAAATAAGCTAAAAAATAAAGAAAATATTTTACATAAAAAGTGCATTGTACAGGATTAGATTATTGTGGCAAATAAAGTTTCATTTCCTAAGAATTTCACTCCTTTTAATCAACTAAAAAATTCTGGGTGCATAGATATGCTAAAGCAATTCCAGCAGATTGCAAAATATTTCAAAATTTTCATTTTTCTAACTGCAGACATGTTAATTTTATTACTTTATATTGTTAGTCTTCTAATGAGAGTTTTTAGGCTTTTATTTGTAATTCAGGGAAACTATATGTACATGACGTTTGCGAGTGTGGGGGTGTACATGTGCACTTATTGTTCAGTTGTTTCTGACTCTTTGCAACACTGTGGACTGTAGCTCACCACTCTCTGTTCATGGGATTTCCCAAGCAAAAATACTGGAGTGGGTTGCCATTTCCTTCTCCAGTCTTCTTTTGTGAACTTCATTGCGTCATTATGACAAAGTATTTAAAGACACGCTTTAAAGTATTAACTATTTGATTCTTAACAATATACTTTCTTTGTGTGTATGTGCTCAGTCACTCAGTCATGTCTGAATCTTTATGGCCCCAAGTACAGTAGACTACCAGGCTCCTCTCCCCATGGAATTTTCCAGGCAAGAATACTGGAATGGGGTATTTCCTGCTCCAGGGAATCTTTCCAAGGCAGGGATTGAACCCACTTTTCTTGTGTCTCCTGCATTGGCAGGTGATTCTTTACCACTGCACCACCTGGGAAGCTCATATATTCATAATAGTATACTATAATTTTCTCCAAATATCCCTATAAGCTATGAAAAGTGTAATGAGATAATTCATTATAAGAAAATCTATATCTCTCTAATTTTTGATATTGCGTTTTTAATTTTATATCTTTGGATTGTCTGCTCAGACTTTCAATGTTTTCCCCTAAATTTAGGATAGCAAATGTGTCTCATAGTATAGATATTTCTGTAAGTTAAGAAAAGGAAAATGTTACATTAGAGTGCAAGTTTCTACAGATGTCCATATTGAGGTAGAAACCCAGGATTTTTCCATTCATTCCTTCAGCAAATATTAAATGAATACTTATTGTGAGTCACATGTTCAACTTAGATTTTGAATGTATGCAACTTATACAAACATATATAAATTATACACGTATACATATACATGTTGAAAGCTTGTCCTGAAAAAGCATATATTAATGGGCACGGAAAACAAGAAAACATCTGTGATAAAACGGTATGTGGCTTTAACGGAGGATAAAATGCTAAGTACTTGAATATATTGAATTATAGTACTTAGACTGTGGAATCCTGGGTATGATTCCTCAAGAAAGTAACAAGGAATCAAGTGTACATACATGTGAGTTTGAACTGCATGATAGATTGTATTATTGTCTCTTTGCTCCTTTCTTTTTTCATTAATTTTTATTGGAGTAGAGTTGCTTTACAATGTTGTGTTAGTTTCTGCTGTACAGCAAATTGAATCAACTACTCCCTTTTAAAAATAATATTATATATTTGCATCTTTTGCCTGGGACTTTAAAGTACCTCGTGAAGATAATGCAGATCTTAAAGTAGAACCACACTGAAGAGGGCATGGCCACATGCTTAGTGTGGCAAATAATAAGATGTTAGGAGATGTCACAGGCGCCTCTACTTACAATGTGTTTTTGTAGCTCTAATTTTATACTTTCAGCTTTTACCTTTCTGCCATGTACCTTGAAAAGTGTGTAACCCACATTGCTGTAAATTGCAGGATGAGTGACTTGTGAGGTACACCTCAATCCACTATTTACCTGTTGGTAAGAAAAACAAATACTTATTTTTGTATGCCATTGAAATTTGGGGTTTCTTGTGAAACATATCATTGTAGAAGTCTAAAAAAATGTCAACTTTTACATCAATGTCAGATAATTCTAGAATGAGAATATTCTGGAATAAGCAATGTGGGGAAAAGATAAACATTGTAAAAGATAGAGAATGAAAAAGAAATCCAGAGAATAAAATTGCAAATATGTAATTTTAGTGGTTTATAATAAAAATAGATGTTGATAATTTGAGTTATTATTTGTTTTATTTTAATTGATTGTTCATCTAAAATTTTAGTCACCCTTGACTCATTAAACGCAAAATGAAATTAGAATGTTTCCACACTATAGAAATGTAAGAATTTCAGAATTGGTAGAATAATTTGTATTCATTTATTTCCCTATAACTTTTGTTTTATTGTGTACATACACCTTAATCTTTTTTCTCTCTCTTGATACACATATGTATATGTATTTAATGTATTATATGCATAAATAGCATATATAAAGCTGCACAAACATAAATACTTCTTAAGCTAAATTTCATTTGAACTACCTTCATATTTACTTATGACATTTCTCCTTTATCTCCATGGTTCTTTCTTTGAGTGTTTTCAATACAAGAAGATATTCCTGTAGCATTTCTTTTGGAGAAGGCAATGGCACCCCACTCCAGTACTCTTGCCTGGAAAATCCCATGGACGGAGGAGCCTGGTAGACTGCAGTCCATGGGGTCAGGAAGAGTCGGACACGACTGAGCGATTTCACTTTCACTTTTCACTTTCATGCATTGGAGAAGGAAATGGCAACCCACTCCAGTGTTCTTGCCTGGAGAATCCCAGGGATAGGGGAGCCTTGTGGACTGCCGTCTATGGGGTCGCACAGAGTCGGACACAACTGAGGCGACATAGCAGCAGCAGCAGCATTTCTTTTAATCACAATCATACACAGCTGCGTTCTCCCAATTGCGTCTTTCTGAAAATTTACTTTGTCTTCATTTATGAATGATATTTTCACAGAGTATTGAATTCTAGGTCGGCATTTCAAAGATGTCAGTCCATTGTCTGCTGGCTGCTATTGTTTCTTTGGAGAGTCTTTCTTTGAAGCCAAGACACCTTTTTTTCTGGCTTCTTTTAAATTATTTTCTGGCTGCCTTTATAATTTTCTGCTTTGTCTTTGTTTTTGGCAGTTTCACTATGATATTTCTGTTCCTGTTTTTTTCCTCCCTTTTGGTTTGCTTTTAGTTATTTTCTTGTTGCATGCCTGATTATTTTTGCATAAGATCCAGAAATTATGTGTGAAACATTGCGTGACAGTTTAAAACTCTGATTTACTTTTCTCCAAAAACGTCTGCTCTGAGAGTCAATTTAGCAGTAGTGGATAAGCTGAAGTGAGACTACCTTGATCTAAAGTCAGTTTTAATAACTATGAGTGCTGGCCAATTTCTGGTTCAGTGCCCCACCTTCCATTTTGATGTGTAATCCTGCACCCTCCTCCAAGGTTGGCCTTGAGTTCTAATTTGTACCCTCTCATCAACCCTAGGCGACTTCTAACACTCTGCTAAGTGTGTCAGTCTCTCAATTTAAGGTTATTGCTCAGCTTCTCAGCTTCCCATCTTCCTCAGAGCAAATCCTTGAATGGAAAAGTGGTGCCTGGTGGCTGCCTCGCATTCCCTTCCCCCAGAAGGGTGGATATCAGGACTTCAGGGACAGGGAAGTACTGTGATAACCTCAAAATGAGGTTTGTTTAACTGTGCTTGCTGCTTTTTATGTGCTCCCACTTAGAGATCTGTCTCAATGCTGCAAGCAGACCTCACTTCCCTTAAACTCTGATCATGCAAAACAACGTCAAATGTATATAATTATAGATATAAAAGTAATTGATATATGGTGTCTATACTTTGGTGTGGTGTACATTATATAGGATTATGGAAGAAATATTGTTTTCCATAAAACACTAAATGCATACTTTAATAAATGAATTGCAGTCTGCTTTTCTCATAAGCTACATTTAAAATTCTGGGCTATATAATAGATAATTAATGTATACCTGTTGACATAATGTATTTTTAACTGAAAGCTTACTAAATTTATACCTGCATAAACTAACTTCATAATCATTGATCTCCAGAACATCCCTTAATGCAAATTATCTGTTCTATAAATAAATTGCTTTATCACAAAAGTATAGGTTAAATATACAACTGGAGCAAAATAGGGGCTTAGTAATTGCCTGTTAACCTAATTAACATGTTTGTTGATATCAGCTTCTTTCATTTTAGTCTCAGGTCTTACTCTCAATGAATGGATTTAAGCTCAATTAATGGATTTAAGTAATGGATTTCTATTTGGTAGTTTTGCCTATATGAGTGTTTAATAAATGTTAATTAAAGGAATTTGAGGTATATTTAATTGAAAACAGTAAAATTGTGTTCTATGGTATGTTGTGTCAGTGGAATATTTGGGGTTTAAATAGCAGAAAATATGGCTTCCAGAAAAGAAAAGAAAGTAGTGGAATGATAAATAGGAAAGCCTTCAGATAATATAGATGCATTTTATTAAATACACTTTTCAGAAAGGACATAAAAACTCTGTGAGAAAGAAATTCATGTCTGTATTCTTCTAGGTACTGACTCATCTTCAAATGCTTCCCATTCATGTCAATATCAACTCAAAATTTCCAAAAGGAAAAGACAGAGTATAGTTGAACCAAGTCAAATCATGTGATTTAACTGTAAATAATGCATCACTAGTACATGTGTTGGGCTTCCCTTGTGGCTCAGCTGGTAAAGAATCTGCCTGCAATGTGGGAGACCTGGGTTTGATCCCTGGGTTGGGAAGATCACCTGGAAAAGGGAAAGGCTACCCACTCCAGTATTCTGGCCTGGAAAGTCCCAAGGAATGTATATTCCATGGGGTCACATGGGGGTTGAACTGAAACTCACTAATAGGTTACTGGGGAAGTAGTATATCTGTGTATACATAGACATCAACTTTGGCAGTTCTGGGTGCAAAGTACCATTGTCTGGATGACTTATAAAGAGCAGAAATTTGTTTCTTATACTCCTGGAGGCTGAGAGTGCAAACTCCGGATACCAGTGTGGTCAGTTTCTGGTGAATGCCCTCTTTCTGGTTACATGCTGCCATTTTCTTATCCTATCCTCACGTAGGGAAAGGGTGAGGGAGCTCTCTGGGGTGTCTTTTACAATTCCATTCATGAAGCCTCCATCCTCATGACCTCATTAACCCCCAACAGCTCCACTTTTAACATCATCACCTTAGCCAGTAACATTTCAATATATGATTTTTGAAAGATTTGTTCAGTTCAGATAATTTGTGTGATCTATAAATATAAATATAGATATAAAGATAATTGCTACACATATGATTTCTGTAGTGTATACGAAACCTATCCTCTCTAGGATGCTCTAATATTCTCAAGTGGTCTAAATTTTTATTATACTTATATTTTACTTATACTTATTTACTATACTTATATTTTATATTTATGCCTCAAATGTATAAAAAAATCACAGAATATGATTATAACATATTAGAGGTACAATAAGTGTGGAAGAAATTATAAATGTCCATCCGAGTGCATACATGTTTCAAATTCAGAGTAGACTAAAAAAAAATAAGGTATTTTGATGTATGTACACATTCTACTATGCATATTCAGGTATTCTGTTCATTCAACTTTATAATGTTTAAATCCAAGCTTTTTTCCAGATAATATTTTATTACTGAGTTTTACTCCAATATAAAAATAGCCTTAAATCTTTTATGATTAAGTCAGTTGCAGTGTTTGAAGATACATGCTATAGAAGTCTGTCTGGTAATTAATAAAATAGATAAATAGATTAGATATTAATATGGAGTTCTGAGAAGTACAGCAAGCACAGTCAATTTATTTTAGAGGAAACAAAGTGTAACTGTAATCCAAAAACACAATTTATCAGATGTGTGACCACTGGAATGCTACTTAATTTTTAAGCCTTATTTTCCTTATCTATAAAATGGCAACAGTAATAAAATCTATCTGTAGGACTGTATGAAGACTTGAATGAGATAATGTTTTTAAGCTGCATAATGCCTGGCATGTTAGTAAGGAAATATTGAATTATTATAGCTATGTTGTGCTCAGTCACTTACTCATGTCAGACTCTTTTTGACCCCATAGAATGTAACCGATCAGGCCCCTCAGTCCACAGAATTTTCCTGGCAAGAATACCTGAGTGGGGTGCCGTTTCCTACTCTAAGGGATCTTCCTGACCTAGGGATTGAACCTGTGTCTCCTGCATTGGTATTCAATTCTTTACCAATGAGCCATCAGGGAAGCCCATGTTTATCACTAGTATTGGTTGAGTCACCAGTACTGACGATTGCTCAGATCAATAAGTGAGGTCTTTGAACTCTTTCTCATGGAAGGTGGAGCCTCCCAAATACCTTTTCATTAAAAATCTTAAGTTCACACATTAGCGCTCTGTAGTTTTGGACAGAGAAAATTCTGCAGTGCAGAATCATCAAGTAGAGATAGCTGAATCTCTAAGCAGCTCACACAGAACTCACGTATGAAATCCTGTTTTGTAATTTCTCTGGCCAGCAGTGCAATAATGTGCTTGTCATCATCAGCAACTATTAGACATTTGCACTTTATAAAATTTTTAATGGATATACAGCCTTCACAAGATAAATTTAACTCGTATTCCTGGTGTAATGGGTAGAAATAAATTAACTATTAAATATCGAGATTAGTTGCTTCCGTGGTGTTCAATTCAGAGTAAAATTTTAAAAAGACATCAATGTTAAATTCAAGACTAGTTTTGAACTCACAGTGAAGGTTTTAAATGCCAGTAACTCACTGAATTAGATGAACCATTTGATATCTGACAACTTTAAGGTGGTTTTAAACCACAGGAAATTGGAACATTAACTTTCTGGTAGTTACAAGCCATGATGGCCCTAACAAATCACACAGCATATTTCAAATGACTTGCTGCAGCTCATAATCCATATACCTGAAAGTAGAAGTAGCCAAAGCTTTTGTTGCTACTGCTTGTGTTTCAAAAGTTGGAATGTTTTCTCCTCGTTTTGCATTTGTACATAGAAATATATGCAGCCATGACGTGCTCACTGTCTGAGGAGGGTGATTTCTTGAAATTAATACACAATAAGCCACATTTGTTTTGTGATGCTGGTGTTCTTAGATTAAAAAGTTAGGTTTAAGATTAATATAAGCTTGGTGTCTTCTAAAATCTACCCAATAACAAGCAAATAGCATTTCTTGAAAGTAGGTGCACAGATCTATAAATAAATGTCTCAGAAAATAATTTTCTTATATTGAAGAATCATTTAAATAAAAGAGAATAATGTTTTATGTATCATCTCCCTCTCCCACAGATTTTCCTCCATCTGAATACTTTATTGTTATTTTTAAAATTAATATTAGTATTGCCTTATACAAGCAAAGCTTTATAACCAATGAAATCTGATATTTCTCATTTATATTGTACAATTTCATTTTATATTTTACAAGAAAGAAGTGTGATGTACTAAATCTCATAGTCTATTATTACAAAATTTCAGTAACAGTGAGTAGATTCCCATGCAGATCATGCCTGAAACTTAAGGACACTTTTCATCTCCAATTATGTTAAATCCATTTTAAGGGGCTATTTTAACAGGCTTTTCCTCCTAGCATGATGAGGATGATGTTTCTTTAATACAATATTTTGGAAATAATGACTAAAACATTATGTATATGTGTATGTATATATGTATGTAAGTGTGTGTATAAATGTATGTATGTGTTTATAATTAGACTAGGATCAGCACAGCCAGAGAAAAAACACTTTATGTAGTAGGCTTAGGGTTTTAGACCACTGATAATGTTGGGTAATTACCATTTATTCTGTTTTTCTGGGAGTTATTTTGCAGTTTAGCAAAAAAGAGAGGAAGAAAGAGACTACTTTCTGAAAATGCTTTGAAACATGGAAGGAAATAGCAATAAATTATTATCAGAGAATATTGTTTTCTTTTTATGTTTGAAAGTTGGAAAAAGACTTCCCATCACAAACAAGAATGTTTACATGATGGTTAGAAAATATCTATTTAACCTCAAGACTATTACTTGCTACATATTCATTTATTAGAGATTTCAGACCTTTTTTATTTTCACACCTTTAAAACCCAAAATGCAGCATATATTTTTTGCAAGACAGAACAGAAACTATTGTCTCACAGTCTGCAATATGTCTTTGAATATTAATTTTAAGACTGAATTTTTAAAATACATAACAGAAAGCAAAAAATATTTAGGAACAGTGAATAGTAATTTTTGTAGAAGAAAGTATCACAATATTTTTAACCCAATAGAGCAAAGTACCATTACTAAAAATTAAAAAAAAAATTAAAAGCTGGGCATACACACCGAGGAAACCAGAATTGAAAGAGACACATGTACCCCAATGTTCATCGCAGCACTGTTTATAATAGCCAGGACATGGAAAAAACCTAGATGTCCATCAGCAGATGAATGGATAAGAAAGCTGTGGTACATATACACAATGGAGTATTACTCAGCCGTTAAAAAGAATTCATTTGAATCAGTTCTGATGAGATGGATGAAACTGGAGTCGATTATAGAGAGTGAAGTAAGCCAGAAAGAAAAACACCAATACAGTATACTAACACATATATATGGAATTTAGAAATATGGCAATGACGACCCTGTATGCAAGACAGGAAAAAAGACACAGATGTTTATAACAGACTTTTGGACTCAGAGGGAGAGGGAGAGGGTGGGATGATTTGGGAGAATGGCATTCTAACATGTATACTATCATGTGAGAATTGAATCGCCAGTCTATGTCTGACGCAGGATACAGCATGCTTGGAGCTGGTGCATGGGGATGACCCAGAGAGATGTTATGGGGCGGGAGGTGGGAGGGGGTTCATGTTTGGGAATGCATGAATTAAAGATTTTAAAAGTAAAAAAATAAAAAAAATTAAAAATAATATAAAAAAATTAAAAGCAGAATTCTCTTATTAATATTTATTGGCACAGGTAATGAAATGTTTATTCAATAAAATGTTTTAAGCCAATGAATATGAAAATTTTCAACTTTGCCAATTATTATACTTGAAAATATTTGCAAGCCAGTCAAGGGCATCCTGTAAAATTGTATTGTTGTATATTTTCAGTTACTACCAACTGTTTTGCAATCACTAAATATTAGCTTAGGGCTTCTTGGATATAAATATTCACATTAATTCTAAATAGAATGGCTCAATTTAAAGAAGGGGTCACATTAGAATAGTTCCATAGCCAGTTCATAAGTGTAATAGCTCTCCCAAGAAGTCCACCTGAATCACCCAGCCCTGGAGCAAGCCACGTTTAGTGGCCTTACTGAAAAAGGAGAGTTTAATCAACTCTGATAGATTAGTCCACATGGGTTTTTGGAAGACCCTGTATAACTGTCAATGAAGATGAAAAATTATCGGCAGAAAGGACACCAGGCAGAGATTTACCTACAGAGAAAGATCAGAATAGTAATAAGACTTGCTGTTCAGTCACTCAGTCATGTCAACTCTTTGTGCCCCCGTGGATGCAGTATGCTAGGCTTCCCTTTCCATCATCATCTCCCAGAGTTTGCTCAGACTCATGTCCATTGAGTTGGTGATGGTATCCAATAATCTCATCCTCTGTCGTTCCCTTTTTCTCCTCTTTTCAACCTTTCCCAGGAGCAGAGTCTTTTTCAATGAGTCAGCTCCTCATATCACATGGCCAAAGTATTGGAGTTTCAGCTTCAGTATGGCTTTCCAGTGAAAATTCTGGGTTGATTTTCCTTAGGATTTACTGACTTGATCTCCTTGCAGTCAAAGGGGCTCTCAAGAATCTTCTCCAATACCACAGTTCAAAAGCATCAGTTCTTCAGTGCACAGCTTTCTTTATAGTCTGACTCTCACATCCATACAAGACTATTGGAAAAACCATACCTTTGCCTAGACGGACCTTTGTTGGCAAAGTTATATCTCTGCTTTATAGTGTGTTGTCTAAGTTTGTTATAGCTTTTCTTCCAAGGAGCAAGTGTCTTTTAATTTCATGGCTGCAATCACCATCTGCAGTAATTTTGGAAACCAAGAATATGAAATCTGTTACTGTTTCCATTGTTTCCCCTTCTACTTGCTATGAAGTGAGATGACTAGATCGCATAATATTAGTTTTCTTGAATATTGAGCTTTAAGCCAACGTTTTTACTCTCTCACTTTCATTAAGAGGCTCTTCAGTTCCTCTTCACTTTTTGCCATAACGGTGGTGTCATCTGCATATCTGAGGTTATTGATATTTCTCCTGGCAGTCTTGATTCCAGCTTGTGCTTCATCCAGCCTGGCATTTCTCATGATGTACTCTGCATATAAGTTAAATAAGCAGGGTGACAATATACAGTCTTGACATACTCCTTTCCCAGTTGGGAACCAGTCCATTCTTTCCTGTCCAGTTCTAACTGTTGCTTCTTGACCTGCATACCGGTTTCTCAGGAGGCAGGTAAGATGATCTGGTATTCCAATCTCTTCAAGAATTTTCTACAGTTTCTTGTGATCCACACAGTTAAAGGCTTTAGTGTAGTAACAACCTGGTACCAAAAAAAATTATAAGAAATACAATCTTTATTTAAAGTAGCAGTGGCGAGACTACTTAAATTACCAGATTTATAAGAATTCTGTTCATGATTTAAAAAAAGGAAAAGATTCACATTATTATTATATCTGCATGCTTGTGTATGCTTAGTCACTTCAGTTGTGTCCAATTCTTTCTGACCCTATGGATTGTAGCCTGACAGTTTCCTCTGTTCATACTATTCTCCCTGCAAGAATACTAGAGTGGGTTGACATGCCCTCCTCCAGGTCATCTTTCCAATCTGGGGATCAAATCTGCATCTCCTGCATTGCGAGCAAATTATTTATTCACTGAGTCACCTGGGAAGCCCTTTCAAGTCTGCATAAGTGGTCACATATCTTTGGAGATCAGCATTACAAAAGTCAAAGTATAAGTTTATGAAGTAAGACAGAAGACTCTGAGTTGCTTTGATTGAACGACTACACATAACTAGACAAGGGGACCATGTGTTTTGTTTGTTTTAGGTGTGGATTTGGGGTTGCTGACTCTGAGATGTTATGTGCACACTTAACCATCCATGAAAACAGCAGAAGAAGTTTCTGTTTTGCTTTTCACAGTCCTTTTCCTTGCCTTCTTTAGAGTTTTCACAGCAGAGGGCCATTAGTTCTATCTTGAACCACAGTGTTTTTTTTTTTTCTCCCCCTTAAGTTTCTATGACAACAGTACTCTTCAGTTTGAGTTTTGCCTCTCTAGTCACTTCTCTTTTTCTTGTTTTTCTGTCTCTCCTTGACCAATGAATGTTTTCAGTTTCTGGTTTGTTTATATTTTTGTTTTGCTGTTTATACACTTCAGATTGTGAGCCCTCTTCTTTTATCTCTCTGCTGTCTTTCTTAAATTATATCATCCAGACCATGTTCTTTAAAATTGTTTATAATTCTATAGATAGATAGATAGATGTAGATATAAACTCAATCTTTTGTTTTTTGGGTATCCTACGTATACAGCCAACTTCATATTTGATATCTCTGTTTAGATGCATGGCAAGCATTCACAAGTCTTTAGAGAGGTGCTGATTTAACTAAGATTTTTTATTATTATTATTATTAAACTTCTCACTGTCACATCTGTTCCTTTCTTGGTCTTCCATTATCAGCTATCTTCCCATGCCATCAACTTATGATTTATCAAGCCTCTATTTTGTCACTAATTTCTATTCATTTAACCTCACCCCATATACCTTAAACACACATATACTTGAGAATACTTTAAGAGCATACATATTTCTCTGGATCTGCACTACCAAAGTCAATGACATCAATCGCTGTTAGCTACATAGGCACAAAGTTTTCTAATTCATTCTCCATGATCTGCACTTGTCCACTTAAATCTGTTCTCCATACATTATTCTGAGAAATGTTAGTGTGTGTAGTACTATTATTATTAATGTGTGAGTGATGCATGACAAGTCTTTTCAGTCATGTCCAACCCTTTGTCAGACCCAATGGACTGTAGCCTACCAGGCTCTTCTGTCCATGGGATTCTCCAGGCAAGAATACTGGAATGGGTTGCCATGCCCTCCTTTATTAATAATATGTTTTTATTATTATATTATTATTATTAATATTAAAATATTAAAGATCTTCCAGACAAATCACACTCTTCAATGAGACCTAAACTAGTTTCCTGCCTTACCCTTGACCCACCTCTCATGTAACTGTCCTCTAGTTGATTTTCTTTTCTTGTCACACTTGATCATGTGAAGTATCTTTATCCAGATGTTCCCACCCCACTCTCATCACACTCTTTGCATGACAAATAATTATTAACTTTTAAACTGTAGCTTAATACTTCTTAGAAAAGCTTTCATGCTAATGTACCAATATGCTTTGCCTCTGTCATCTCTCTTAATATACAAAGCTTTACTTTCTTATAACTAATCTGAAGTTTTGTCTCTTTCTGCTATTGGAGGTTAAGCTCTAACTTTTCTTTCTTTCTTTTTTTTTTTTTTGTTTAATGTGAGAGTCCAGTAAAGACAATATTGGAGCAAATCATCAGCCTTTATATCTTGAAACTGATGCAGTATCTGCCCATCATATGTCAGAACTTTTAAAATTATATAGACAAGTAGAGAGAAGGGAGTAAAATGAGACACAGAATATTTAAGAGAACTTTCTGTTTAAAAGATGAAAAAATATTTTTCTCATTTGATCAGTATTTATTGAATGCCCACAAAAGTCAGGTTATTGACGATTCTTAACATTCTGCAAAATATACATAAGTATTATCATTTAAAAAGATTGTAATTGAAGGATAATTGCTTTACAGGATTGTGTTAGTCTGCCACATATCAACATGGATCAGCCATAGGCGTATGCGTGACTCCTCCCTCTTGAACCTCACTCTGACCTCCCACCCCAACCCACTCCCCTAGCTTGTCACAGAGCACTGGTTTTGAGCTCTCTGCACCATATAGAAAATTTCCACTGGTTTTCTATTTTGCACATGGTAATATATATGTTTCAATATTATTCTTTCAATTTGTCTCTTCCTCTCATCCCCCCATGTGTTCACAATTCTGTTCTCTGAGTCCGTGTCTCCCTTGCTGCCATGAAAATAAGCTCAGAAAGATGAGCAAAGATGTTTTTAGAGAGTATTCCCTTTGAAAAATGAAAAGGCTGCTTATTACAAAAGGAGTCAATATATCTAAAATGTAATTAGAACCTTTTCATTATTTATGAATGCCCCTTATTAAATTAACAGAGAATACCCTACTTATTTAAAAAATACTCTTCAAATGCAATGTGCATACATGAAAATACATAAGTGTATAGTTGAAGACAAATATCCCTGAATGACCAATACCCATCAAAAAGCAAAATCAAAATATCACTTCTGATGCTTTCTTTCGCTCATTATCTAGGTCCATGGATAAACTAGGCACACATTTACGGGCATAGAATTCGTTTGTTTGCTTGTCTGACTCTAAAACTTTTGTGTTTTTTTTTTGCATAGAAAAGTAGTATGCCTTTGTATTGTAGAAAATGGAGAAAATACAATAAATGATGAAAGGAAATAAAATTCACCCCCTAGAAAAATATTCTGATATAAATCTTTCTGTTTTAATGATGTGCATCTAATTTGTAAAACAAAAGAGTGGTATTACTTTTAACAATATTTCATAATGACCATTTGGTAGTTAAATCTTAGCACCAGTTCAGTCACTCAGTTGTGTCCGACTGTTTGCGACCTCATGGACTGTGGCAGGCCAGGCTTCCCTGTCCATCACCAACTCCCAGAGCTTGCTCAAACTCATATCCATCGAGTCTGTGATGTCATCCAACATCTCATCCTCTGTCATCCCCTTCTCCTCCTGCCTTCAATCTTTCCCACCATCAGGGTTTTTTTCCCATGATTCAGTTCTTCACATCAGGTGGCTAAAGTATTGGAGCTTCAGCTTCAGCCTCAGTCCTTCTGATGAATATTCAAGACTTATTTCCTTTAGGATTGAGTGGTTTGATCTCCTTGCAGTCCAAGGGACTCTCAAGAGTCTTCTCCAACAACACAGTTCAAAAGCATCAATATTTTCTTGATTATTCTTTTCTTCTTAAATTGTTTTATTGTTATATATACACACACACACACACACACACACACATATATATATATATATACATACACTCCGTGATATATATATGGGATGAGATTTGCTATTTTAACTATGTTACAAAATACAATTGAATGGTACTAAATATATTTGCAATGTTGTGCAACCATCACTCATGTTCATTTCCCAAAAGTTTTTGTCACACCAGTTAGAACCCTGTGACATTTAGCAAATATTTTTCATTCTGCATTTCCCCTCAGCCTCTGATAGATTCTAATCTATTCTCTATCTCTATGTATTTTACTAGCTTAAATATTTCATATAGGTACAGTCATACAATATCTGTCCTTTTCTGTCTGGTTCACTGCATTTAATCTAATATTTTCAGGGCTCATCCATATTTCAGGTCATGTCTCAGAATTTCACACCCTTTCATGGCTGATTAATGTTCCACTGTATGCATATTGATTTTGTTCTTTACCTAAATGAAATCATACTAATTTTCTCTTTTGTGTCTGGTTATCTTGTTCAATATTATATTTGAGATATGTGGCTGTATTTCTATATCATTAGTAGAAATTGTTTTGATTGCCATAAAGTATTCCCTCATAGAAATAGCATATTTTCTTATTTCACTGTTGAGCATTTGGGCAAATTACAAATTTGGACCACTATGACTATTACTGCTATGGCTTATGGTAATTTTTTTTTTCTGGAAGATGCATACTTCAGTGTGAAATTTCTGATCATATATTCTGTTTCATTAGGTACATACAATGACCTTCCCAATGTACTTGCATCAGTGTACTCTCCCACCATCACAGAGGATTCCAGGTCTCCCACCACCTCACCAAACTTGGCATTTCTTTTTCATTTTGTTATTCTGTTGAGCAGGTAGTAGTATATCATTGTGGTTTCAGTTTGTCTTTTCTTCATAAAATTGTCAATCCCTTGTCTTTTGTCCAAGTATAAATTATACTTTCTTTTTTCATACCCATGTGTTGAAATTCTTTGTACAGAATGAACATACTTTATTGAAGTTATGCACAGTATCATTATCTCTAATATCATGGTTTGTACTCTTTTAATTATGTCTTTTCAGAAATAGAAGTTTCAATCTCAACACAATCCACATTATCATATTTTTTTCTCTTTAGGTTAGCACTTTTTGTTTTCTAAGAAAACTTGGCCCACTCCAAGGTCCAAAAAATCTATTTTTATCTAAGTTATTGTTGTTTACTTTTCACATCTAGATTTAAATCTATCTTGAATTAATTTTTATATGGTATAAAGTAGTGACCAAGATAGATACCCCTTCATGATGGATATCCAATTGACTTCATATTGAAAACACCATCTTTTCCTCCCAGTACTGTGTTAATTATCTTAATTATTAAACAGGACTTACATATACACTTCTCTTTTTAGATTTGGGAAATGTTGATCTAAGAGCTCACATTTGATTATGTTACAGACTACACTATGAAAGGCATAGCTGATTGAGAAAACATGCCAGTAGGGAATATGCATGTAGAGTACATAGAAAATGGTAATTGAAATAGAAGAGAGAGGAAAGATGGATAATAAGTATTTAAACCATAATTTCAATCTGATTTAAGAACTGCCTGGGTATAGAACATGACCAAGAAAGTAGAATAAAAAATTAACAATGAATAACTTTGATTGGTATAGCAAAAGAACAAAACTGATTTTAAAATGAATTTAATAAACATGATACAAGTTTTATCCATATTAAGTTCCTGATGAGCAACATAAATAGATTGTCCAGCCACAATTTGAAAAACATACCCTGAACTCAGATGAGTGGTCATTTGCATAGAGATGATTATAAGGTTTGAAATTCTAACAATAGAGAATTTAAACAGCCAAACAAAAATATTAATATAGCTATCTTCCTGGGGTCCAGCCATTTTTCACATGTAAATCTTGTGACCATGAGACTGGTTACACATTATCTATCAAACAAAAATGAATTAAGTATGTTTTTATTTTTCATTTAATATTTCCCACATAAAACATTATGCATAGATTATTGTGCATAACTATAAAAGTAGGGATCTTATTTACAAATGTGCCTTATCACTTAAATTTCCAGTCTAATTCTATGTATTGAAACCTTAGTAGTGGAAAAACTGCTATCACCCAAATGACAGGAGGCATTTTGTTTGCTGTCACTCTTGAAGAAATTGAACTGAAAATATTCCCATTCCTTGAGCAACTTTTAGCATGTGGGATTGATTTATGCATTATTAGGTTAGGCAGCTGCTCTATTAATGAGATTTAAGGGACTCTAAGAAAGTCTCCCCTGAATAAATTAACTCCCAGTTGGATCTTTCTAAATTTCCAGCATTAGTGCTTCTTCCTGTGGGCTTTTTACAGGAGATGTATATAGAGAGCTAGGTATTACATTTCCTTGGAGATGTAACACATTATCTAGCTAATGAATTAATAGAGAACAATCGGTTGCATTTACTACCTCGAAGCATATTTGTACCATAGATAGCTGGATTCTAAAGGGAACAGGAAAGAAAAAAAAAAAATGTGCATCATCAGCAGAGGAAGGAAAGTCAGAAAACTAAGAGACAGGACTTTTCATCTGGGTTTTGAAGTTGTGGCAAAACAGACCACACAAAGAGAAGTGAAACTACGGGTCTATGCATGCACATGTATACACAAATAAATGTGCACACATACATTTACATACATATGTGTACATATATGTGGTGTGCTGTGTTTTGGTTAGTCACTCAGTTGGGTCTGACTCTTTTTGTGACCCCATGGATGGCAGCCCGCCAGGATCCTCTGTCCATGGGATTTCCCAGGCAAGAATACTGGAGTGGGTTGCCATTTCTTCCCCCAGGGGATCTTCCCAACCCAGGGATTCAACCCTCATCTCCTGCATTGATAGGCAGATTTTTTACCACTGAGCCACCAGGGAAACCTGCACGCGTATATATTTGTTATTATTATTTGTTATTATTACTTGCATATTGTGTGTACTGTAATACCATTGGATTTATTCTCCCAACATATTATAAACCTTTATGATATCGGTATTTACCTAAAGCCTTGTAGTTTCTGAGTACTCATGCACGTTGCTCTTTTTGAGTATTTAGAAGTGCTACGCTATATCATCATGGCTCAAACAGTAAAGAAGTCTCCTGCAATCTGAGAGATCCAGGCTCAATCCCTAGGTTGGGAATATCCTCTGGATAAGAGAATGACAACCCACTCCAGTATTCTAGCCTGGAGAAATTCATGGACAGAGGAGCCATGGATCGCAGAGTTGGACACGACTGAGTGGCTAACCCTTCACTTCAGACGTCACACTATACCATAATCGAAAAATTTATCATGGAATTATACATAACTGTGAAAACAAATTTTACCTTATAAAATTTCCCTTGATTGCCTCTATTGTTTTATCTTTCCAAAATTTAAATTTAGTGAAGCTTTTCATTCTGGTCAAATGTACTCCTACATATTCTGCAATTCAGTTTTTAAAAATGTTTATTTATTATCTGTTAGATGCGCTCTGTCTTTGTTGCTGTCCGCAGTCTTTCGCTACTTGAGAGAAGCTAGGGCTACTCTCTAGTTGCGGAGCACAGGTTCTTGGGCACTCGAGCTTCAGCTGTGGCTTGTAGGCTCTGTAGGAAAGGCTCATAGCTGTGCTACATGAGCTCAGTTGTGCAGTGGCATCTGTGGTCTTCCCGGACCATGGATGGGGATGATGGATGGAGCCCAGGTTCCCTGCAAAGTGTGCTTCAAACCACTCTCCCACCAGGGAAGTCCCACAATTCATTTTCAAATGATTTTCTGTTTAGTAGAAATGGATAACAATTAGTCTTTTACAGGAATAGCAAATTTTTTGTTACAGGAGAATTATGACAAATTTAAAATTTCACAACTACTGGAAAATACCTTATTGTACTGAATGCTGCTGCTGCTTAGTCGCTTCAGTCGTGTTCGACTCTGTGTGACCCCGTAGACGGCAGCCCACCAGGCTCCCCCGTCCCTGGGATTCTCCAGGCAAGAACACTGGAGTGGGTTGCCATTTCCTTCCCCAATGCATGAAAGTGAAAAGTGAAAGTGAAGTTGCTCAGTCGTGCCGACTCTTAGCGACCCCATGGACTGCAGCCTACCAGGCTCCTCCAACCATGGGATTTTCCAGGCAAGAGTACTGGAGTGGGTTGCCGTTGCCTTCTCCGATTGTGCTGAATAGGAAAGGTATTTTTCTTTTTATTGTACATTCTGGTACAGGTATGCTGAGAAAATAAAGATAATAACATTTTTCAGCACTCTATTTTCCTACTATCCAATGACAATTTATTATAGCTTCTTTTTTCATATATCATTTTTCTCTGATAGAACTAATATTTTTGAAGGACTAGGTTTGAGATTTGGTTTACTACCCTCCTCCACCTATACTTTTTTTCCTTTCAAGGTCTCATAAATGCACATGGCCTTAAAGAGATCTCTATTAGTCATAACTTTCAAATTTATGTGCCTACATTTCAATTCTCTCTTGAGCTCTCAACTTCTATCTTTACTTAATTGAACTATCTGTTCAGTTGCCAAAATTGAGAACTCCAGAAAGCTCTCTGTATTTTTCCACACCTTCAGCTCTTACTGTTCTTCCAATCTTCCCCATTATTGTAATTGACAGTCCTTTGAGGTGCCAAAGAAAAACCTAAAAGTCACTTAACATCTCTCTTTCCCTTTCCTACAATTTAATTAATTAACAAATCCTGTTGGAACCTTTTTACATGGGAGTGTCTTATCACCTCTTCTGTTCTTTGTTTAACTCAAACGTGCCTTATATCCATCTTATACTATCCCCATATCTTATTGCCTGATTATGTCTATTTCACCTTCTTGTGTGCAGTGGCATGACGTTAGAAGAAAGTGTTTAATTCACAGCAAAGTTGAATTTGGCAGCAAGGATAATAATAGTGAGTCTAGAAGAATGGTTATCCTGAAAAATAAAAAAATGATAAGCCTGCCAGGGTGAAATATTTGGTTATATTTTTGCCTGATTTAAATTGGAAGGCAAATACTGAATCTTATACTAAGAAGAAATTGTAACTTTGGGGGTTCAGTTCAGTTTAGTTCACTTGCTCAGTTGTGTCTGACTCTCAGCAACCCCATGAATCGCAGTACAACAGGCCTCCCTGTCCATCACTAACTCTCAGATTTCACCCAAACCCATGTCCATTGAGTCGGTAATGCCATCCAACCATCTCATCCTCTGTCATCCCCTTCTCCTCCTGCCCTCAATCTTTCCCAGCATCAGGGTCTTTTCAAATGAGTCAGCTCTTCACATCAGGTGGACAAAGTATTGGAGTTTTAGCTTCAACATCAGTCCTTCCAATGAACACCCAGGACTGATCTACCTTAGGATGGACTGATTTTGGCAAAGTAATGTCTCTGCTCTTGAATATGCTATCTAGGTTGGTCATAACTTTCCTTCCAAGGAGTAAGCGTCTTTTAATTTCATGGCTGCAATCACCATCTGCAGATTTTGGAGCCCAGAAAAATAAAGTCAGCCACTGTTTTCACTGTTTTCTCATCTATTTCCCATGAAGTGATGGGACCAGATGCCATGATCTTCGTTTTCTGAATGTTGAGCTTTAAGCAAACTTCTTCACTCTCCTCTTCCACTTTCATCAAGAGGCTCTTTAGTTCTTCTTCACTTTCTGCCATAAGGGTGGTGTCATCTGCATATCTGAGATTATTGATATTTCTCCTGGCAATCTTGATTCCAGCTTGTGCTTCTATTAGCCCAGTATTTCTCATGATGTACTCTGCATATAAGTTAAATAAGCAGGGTGACAATATACAGCCTTGACATACTCCTTTTCCTATTTGGAACCAGTCTGTTGTTTGATATCCAGTTCTAACTGTTGCTTCCTGACTTGCATATAGATTTCTCAAGAGGCAGGTCAGGTGGTTTGGTATTTCCATCTCTTTCAGAATTTTCCACAGAACTTTGGGGGTAAAGGGTAGAAAATCAGAATTTTAGCATCATTTGAAACTTCAGTCAGTTTATACAATATGGTGCAATAAAAAAGGGAACTCTGAGAATAAAAGAACACTGTTTGGAATCAGACATGGTAGGAAGGAAGTAGAGAAATCTAGATATGCAGGTTTGAAAAAGGAGACAGGTTCTTAACCCACTCAATAAAAGGTGAAGCTGAGAATCTCTTTGAGCTCTGTGATGAAGCCTTGTGATGAATCCAAAAATCATGTGGCCATCGTGTGTGTGCTTGCTAAGTCACTTTAGTTGTGTCCTACTCTTTCCAATCCTATGGACTGTAGACCACCAGGCTCTTCATCTATGGAATTCTCCAGGCAAGAACACGAGTGGGTTGCCATGCCTTCCTCCAGAGAATCTTCCCAATTCAGGGATCGAACCCCTGTCTTTTATGTCTCCTGCATTGGAAGGCATGTTCTTTGCCACTAACACCACCTGAAAAGACTCATGGCCATCACACCCATTGAAAACATTAATGAATAGATTGTTTCTTTCCAGTAAGTTATATCAATTAGGTACAATGCTTATGGAAAAGAAGCTAATGTTGTGGTTCTTCTAAATAAACACAACAAATTCTGGGGAAAAATATTAAAGAGAGAGAGGACAGTCACACGTATACTCATTGTCTCTCTTTTTAATAGAGTTGACTAAACATAGTTAAGTCCTTAAGTCAGATGTAATGTGGAAGAATCTGGAATAAAGGAGATTTGGGACTATGGAGCAGATTCTACCATCCTATCACAAATACTTTCCATTGCTGTTGTAATACACGTTGCCCATCTTTCAATGACCAGCACCTCCTTTGAGGTCTTCATCAGCTGCGGAAGGACAGTCAGTCTCCATTTGAGGCAAGCCAGACATGGGGGAATTAACATTTTCTGGGAGAAGCCCACAGGCAACAATATATAATGGCTCATGTATAGATATTCCATCTTTATTGCTTCTCAGGGTAGTAACTCTGAAAAGGATGTTCTAGACCATTTAACAGATTTCCTCAATGAGATTAAGCTCCAGTTTAACTTTTTCCACTAGATAAAGTTGCACTTGCTCCTGGATTTACGTATCTCATTTCTCATTCCCTGTTGGTGTTTTCTGAAAACAGTTCTTTAATGAACTATTTCAATCCTTTTGTCAAGGACTGATTCTGGGAAAATCTAGACCTTGACAATCAATAAAGGAAGTGGTCCTAGAGAGAAAAATGTCACAAATTTTGGAATTGCACATATCTTGTTGGTCAGATAGGACCAAGGACCGCATTGCTGCTAGTGAATGCTAGATGTAGTGAATCTAAAAGTAACAAGAAGCAAAATGGGTTGTGATATACTCAGATAGGAATGCTTTGACTCATATAATGTGCAGCATTTGGGAAATTGTGAGCAGTGTTAACAATATGAACTTAACTGATTTTTTAAAATCAAAATCTGGAATTAAGTGTGGAGAAAAATCACAAAATTTTTGAATCTTTCTTTGCTTGTGCCAGGAAGTTTAAAAATCAGGAAGTTAGGCTTAAAGTAGACCAAATCCATCTAATCACCAATTGGCATTATTCAGATTTGGGTTTCAGTCTTCATGTGAGCTTGTCTAGTTCTAATTTGCGTAGCTTGCTTTACTTTCAAGCAAAAGTACTTTCATTTGCTGTTGTGTACCAGGAACTTTGTGATAGAATTCAAGCTGAGCTATTTAAAACCCTAGAAGAAGACACTGTGAAAGTGTGCACTCAATATGTCAGCAAATTTGGAAGATTCAGCAGTGGCCACAGCACTGCAAAAGGTCATTTTCATTACAGTCTCAAAGAAGGACAATGCCAAAGAGGGTTCAAATTACCATACAATTGCACTCATTTCACATGCTAGCAAGGTAATGCTCAAAATCCTTCAAGTTAGCCTTCAACAGTACGTGAACTGAGAACTTCCAGATGTACAAGCTGGATTTAGAAACGGCAGAGGAAACAGCTCAAATTGCCAACACTCTTAGGATCATAGAGAAAGCCAAGGGATTTCAGAAAAACATCTATTTCTGCTTCATTGACTATGCTAAATAAAGACCACCTTACCTATCTCCTGAGAAATCTGTATGCAAGTAAAGAAGCAACAGTTAGAACCGGGCATGGAAAAATGGACTGGTTCAAAATTGGAAAAGGAGTATGTCAAAGCTTTATATTTTCACCCTGTTTATTTAACTTCTATGCAGAGTACATCATGTGAAATGCTTAATGGAATCTAGATTGCCAGGAGAAATATCAATAATCTCAGATATGCAGATGATATCACTAATGGCAGAAAACAAAGAGGAACTAGAGAGCCTTGGTGATGAGAATAAAACAGAGTGAGAAAGCTAGCTTAAAGCTCAACATTCATAAAACTAAGATGATGGCATCTGGTCCCATCACTTTATGGCAAATGGAAGAGGAGAAACTGGAACCAGTGACACATTTTATTTTCTTGAGCTCCAAAGTCACTGCAGACAGTGAAGGCAGCCATGAAATTAAGATTCTTGCAGCTGGGAAGGAAAACTATGTCAAACCTAGACAGAGTCTTAAAATGCCAACAAAAGTCCATACAGTCAAAGCTATGGTTTTTCCAGTAGTCGTGTACAGATGTGATAGTTGGACCATAAAGAAGGCTAAGTGACTAAGAATTGATACATTTGAACTGTGGTGCCACAGAAGACTCTTGAGAGTCCCTTTGACTGCAGATCAAACCAGTCAATCCTAAAGGAAATTAATTCTGAATACTCATTGGAAGGACTGATGCCAAAGCTGAAACTTCAATATTTTGGCAACCTGATGGGAAGAGCTGACTTTTTGGAAAAGACCATGATGCTGGGAAAGATTGAAGCCAGGAGAAGGGGAAGACTGAGGTTAGGATGGTTGGATGGCATCACGGATTGATTCAATGGGCATGAGTTTGAGCAAGCTGCAGCAAATAGTGAAGGACAGGGAAGCCTAGTGTGCTGTAATCCGTGAGGTCTCAAAGAGTCAAACATGACTTAGCTATTAAACAACAAAGCAACATCCAGGCATGTTATTCTTAGAGAATCTTGAAATTTAACTTTAGATTTCATGTGTCTCTGAAAGCCCTGTTAGTCTTCTCAGGCTTCCAGGGCATTTTGTAGATCAGTGAACTCCTCCAGGGGAAATAGAGATTGAACTTATTTTCCACTTTCTTTCTTTTGATGCTCTTGCTACCTAACATCTATGAGACAAATATCTTAGAAGCTCCCTGATGAGTTAAAAGAAATATTTTGTATATTTTAAACAGAGTTTCCAGCTGTTCATGCTTGAATGGGAGATTTGCTAAAAGCTTCACTCTAGAAGAGAGAAGTATGTATCAGTTCAGTTCAGTTCAGTCTCTCAGTCGTGTCCGACTCTGTAACCCCATGAATCGCAGCATATATCTAAATATACAAGTTTAAATAAAGATCATCATTAATATATACAACATCTTACTAAAGAAGGATATAAATCTTACCTTTCCTCAGAAACTGGACAGTTACTGCATTAAATCTGTTTTCACAATGACTTATACTACTTTATAAATATCTGCTCAACTTAGTAATTCTTTCTAGAAGTATGTACCAGGATAATGTAATAATAAGAACACAAGCTCTTTAGTTATACTTCTTGAGTTCAAATCCTAGTTTTAAATTTTTCTAGTTTTATTACCTAAAGTAAATGAATAACTTTCCATTCATTCTATCATGTTCCTTATTTTTCAAATGAGGCTAATAAAAGTCCTATTAACCTGATTACTTTTGAACAATAATTAAATAACATAACACAGAAACATCACTTCAAATAGTGCCTGACACAGGGTAAGAACACTTTAACTACAAGCAACCTGTTAGTAATTGTATATGAATATTATCTGCTATAAAAATTTTTTCAAGTTGTAACATTTAAAAATATTACACTTATTTGATGAGTATAAATACCTTTATCAATTCTAACTTTTGTTGGATGAATTAATTGATCACATATATTAATCAATTTTCTTTTTCAAATGAAGGTATTTCTGGTACTTTTAAAAGCAGAACTATGAGTTAAACATAACTAAAACACACAAAATTTAAAATCTCATTAAACTATAGAAGTGATGAATATATATATATAAAAACTTTACCAAATAAAATATATTATCTTTTCTAAAATAATGTCCATTCTGGTGTTAAAACCCACCAACCTATTGTAACAAATATAAATATAAACTACCAGGATCTCTGGTATTATATATCCTCCAGTTATGCTTCTGTGGTTTCATGTCACTTTGGTTTTGAGTGACTCCCTTCCATTATGGCTAAAATATTGGCCAATGGCTAATATATTCTACAAAAAGAAAACTATTTCAATAGAGATCAAACTTCTTAGAGTGCTACAAACTATAATAATAAAATATTAATTTACAGATGTTTAATGAATTTGCCTTTATATTTGACATATCTTAAAATACTATTAAAAATAAATAATTTGGGGCTTCATAAATGACAGTCCATCTTAAATGACATAATTCTGTATTTGCCTATGACAAACTTTCCCTTTTCTCTCTGTAGAAGTGACAAAACTAAGAAGATTTTGAGATTGTTATTATATTATGTCTTGTCACCATATACAAAATTTCAGTCTCTTCTGAATTTACAAGCATAGCAATTGTCCTTAAGAACTTTTTCCCTTAAGAAGCAAATTCTTAGATATACCTTCTACTCTTAAAGTGTTTAAGAGACAGGACTTTATGTGAACTCACTAGTTGCTATGAATAATAAATAAAAAAAGCAAAAACTAACCAAAACTTCTATATGTTATTCCTCTTGGGACCATATTCAGTCCAGTTCAGTTGCTCAGTCATGTCCAACTCTCTGCGACCCCATGAATCACAGCATGCCAGGCCTCCCTGTCCATTACCAACTCCCAGAGTTCACTCAAACCCACATCCATCGACTCGGTGATGCCATCCAGCCATCTCATCCTCTTCGTCCCCTTTTCCTCCTGCCCTCAATCCCTCCCAGCATGAGAGTCTTTTCCAATGAGTCAACTTTTCACATGAGGTGGCCAAAGTACTGGAGTTTCAGCTTTAGCATCATTCCTTCCAAAGAACACCCAGGACTGATCTCTTTTAGAATGGACTGGTTGGATCTCCTTGCAGTCCAAGGGACTCTCAAGAGTCTCCTCGAACACCACAGTTCAAAAGTATTGACTCTTCACCACTCAGTTTTCTTCACAGTCCAATTCTCACATCCATACATGACCACTGGAAAAAGCATAGCCTGACTAGATGGACCTTTGTTGGCAAAGTAATGTCTCTGCTTTTTAATATGCTATCTAGATTGGTCACAACTTTCCTTCCAAGAAGTAAGCGTCTTTTAATTTCTTGGCTGCAATCACCATCTCCAGTGATTTTGGAGCTCAAAAAATAGTCTGAAATTGTTTCCACTGTTTCCCCGTCTATTTCCCATGAAGTGATGGGACCAGATACCACGATCTTCGTGTTCTGAATGTTGAACTTTAAACCAATCTTTTCACTCTCCTCTTTCACTTTCATCAAGAGGCTTTTTAGTTCCTCTTCACTTTCTGCCATAAGGGTGGTGTCATCTGCATATCCGAGGTTATTGACATTTCTCCTGGTAATCTTAATTCCAGCTTGTCCTTCTTCCAGCCCAGCATTTCTCATGATGTACTCTGCATATAATTTAAATAAGAAGGGTGACAATATACAGCCTTGACATACTCCTTTTCCTATTTGGAACCAGTCTGTTGTTCCATGTCCAGTTCTAACTGTTGCTTCCTGACCTGCATATAGGTTTCTCAAGGGGCAAGTCAGGTGGTCTGGTATTCCTATATTTTTCAGAATTTTCCACAGTTTATTGTGATCCACACAGTGAAAGGCTTTGACCATATTAATAACATCTTAAAACATAAAATTAAAATTTTCTTTTTAGCTGCCTTTATTATTTTATTTTGCCTATATAAATTAATTCAAAGAATTCAGCAAAGATAGTATATATTTAAAAATAAGATTTTTATGTTTCCTTTTACTACTACTACTGATTAATATGTGCAATAAATATCTGAGTTTTAAAATTTTATCTTGATAATCTTGCTGAAACTTATTCAAATGGATTTATTATATAATTACTGTGTATCTAGTCATATAAAATTTTCCTACTGGAATCTCATTGGTCAATTTTAGGGAAAAGTTATGAAAAACACACTTAAATTCTCTATTATCTCCATTATCTCTACATGTTTATGAGATTACTCAAAGATACATACATTTTACTGGTAATTTTGATCATCCTAGCTAATGAAGAGAAACATTAGTGGGAGTCATATCTTCTGAAGTATAAGCTCTCACTGAAGTTCTTTCCTTAATAATCAGCTTTCAGCTGATATTCTAAGTTATAGGAATAGGAAAAAATTTTAAAAATCATGATATTGATGGAATTATGAATATTAAATTGCATAATGTCAACTTTTCATTTCCAAAAGCAAATCTGTGCAAACTATTTAAAGAAAAACTGCTTGGTCTTTTTGAAGGCCCATAATTAACTAATAGTGGGAGTGTAAAATTATTTTGAGGGATAATTTAAAAATCTCAATTTTTAAAAGATATTCAAATTCAGTGTTTAGGTATCTAATTTATAGGCATCATCAGGAATGCTCATAAAGTCTTCTAAAGATAATTTTGTATGGTTAATGCATAACGTCTTGAAAATAATTGTTATAACAAATATTAGTCGATCCATAGGATGCATATTAATTTTCTGAGTTTGCTATTACAAACCATCTCAAACTGTGTAGCCTAAAACAACAGAAATTTATTCTCTCACATGTCTGGAACCCTGGAAACCGTGGCATTGGCAGGAATGCTTCCTTTCAAGGGCCCAGAGAAAACCTGTTCCATAATTCTTGGTTTATAGGTGCATGGTTCCAATCTCAGCCTTGATCTTCACAATGGTTCCTCTCCTGTGTGTCTCTGTGTCTTTTCTTCTTTCTTCTAGGACATGTGCCTTTTGAATTTGAGGCTCATCCAGTCAATTGATGATGATCTCATATCAAGATTCTTAATCAAATTACATCTGTAAAGACTTTTTTTTCCAAATAATATCACATTCATGGGACGTATATTTGGAAATCTATTATTCAATCAACCACAGAAAGTAATATAATACAAGCTTTAAAGTTTTGAGTAATATATAACAATAAGCAAAAATGGTTACTGTAAAGTATTCCATTAAAAGAGATATAGACTATAAATATACTATCTTTTACATATAGATGTGTGTAATACATTACTGGGTACCTTATATTAATTATTGGAGGGCAATACAAAGAAATTATACTAACACAATATATTATGTTATAATGGGTGACTTAAGGCAGTGAGGATTATAGGTGTATTTTTCCCTTTGTGCCTTCCAAATGTTCTCAAAAGATGGTGACTAACTTTTATAGTTGTTTTTATTGAGTCACTCAATCATGTTCTTCCCTTTGTGACCCCATGGACTGTAGCCTGGCAGACTCCACTGTTCATGGGATTTCCCAGAATACTGGAGTGGCTTGCCATTTGCTACTCCAGGAGATCTTCCTGACCCAGGTATTGAACGAGCATCTTCAAGTCTCCCACACCACAGGTGGATTATTTACCCCTGAGCTATCAATATATTCCAAATTAATAAACTGGTGTATATTTTCAGGAGAATTCACTTTACTCATTTGATTAATTTCAAAAACAAAGCAAACACAGCAGAATATGCTTAATTTTGGTCACAAACATAGTAACAGTCAAATGACAAGGAAAGACTAGAAGCTGTTTCATATTGCTTGTGACCACTCTATGAAATATATTTGTCCCTACAACTAAATTCTCTCTGAAACTACTGTAATTTTGAGGTCTTGTTTGAAAGTTAGAAACCTCATGGCTATTTGTAATCTATTTATCAGTTCAATAAAAATACTTTATAATGAGAGTTCAATGTTACACACATTAAAACTACTTTTGGATTTTTGATGATACTTGTAAATACGACTTTTTTTCTGAATGAAAAATTTGCATATGAAGTTCATCTTTATTTGAATAATTTATGTGGTTTTATTGCTCTATACAATTTTCATCATTCTGAAAACCAACCAGGAGCAGAAGACATAGGCTCAAGTCCAATCTTTTTGGAATATAGGAGAGGTGATATTAGTTTGTTTCTGCATTAATAAAACAAGAGTAACATTTGTTGAACTTTGCAGGAGTCAATATGTACCATCACTTAATTCTTTTCTAGTTTAAACTCAATAAAGAAGTATGAGAAGAGGCAAATGTTGATGAAGTGTAATTCATAATAGTAATAAATTTAATTGAATGAAATAGCTTTATAAACTCTTTCAAATGGTTGTGCTAACAATTTCTTCTAAATTAAAGTCAACTCCATTACATTACAATTATGTCTAATGCAAAGTCTGATCCAGCAAGTTTACATTAGCACCCATTAAATAAAAGAAGCTAAAAAGTAAGTGCCTGGAGAATGGATTCTTTTTCTGAGTTGGTCTCCTGTATTCAGTGGTTTGAATGTTCAGCCCTGTTCAACATTTTTACAACTCTTTAGACTGGGGTCTGCCAGGTTCCTCTGTTCTTGGAATTTACCAGGCAAGAATACTGGAGTGGATGCCATTTCCTCCACCAGGGGATTGTCCTTATCTTCCTGACCCAGGGATAGAACCCATGTCTCTTGCATCTCCTCCACTGGCAGGCAGATTCTTTACCACTGTACCACCTGTTTGAGTTCAGTTCACTCTCTCAGTCCTGTCCAAAAAATTTGCAATCCCACAGACTGCAGCCTGCCAGTATTCCCTGACCATCACCAACACCCAGAGCTTGCTGAAACTTATGTCCATCGAGTTGGTGAGGGCATCCAACCATCTAATCCTCTGTTATCCCCTTCTCCTCCTTCCCTCAATCTTTCCCAGCACCAGGGACTTTTCTGACAACCAGCCCTTCTTATCGGGTGGCCAAAGTATTGGAGTTTCAGCTTCAACATCAGTCCTTCCAATGAGTATTCAGGACTGATTTCCTTTAGGATGGACTGGTTTGATCCCCTTGCAGTCCAAGGGATTCTGAAGAGTCTTTTCCAAAACCATACTTCAAAAGCATCAATTATTCAATGTTCATCTTTATATATAGTCCAAATCTCACATACATGATTATTGGAAAAACCAGCTTTGACTAGATAGACCATTATTGACAAAGTGATGTCTCTGCTTTTTAGTATACTCTCTAGGTCGGTCATAGCTTTCTTCCAAGGAGATAGTGTCTTTTAATTTCATGGCTGCAGTCACCATCTGCAGTGATTTTGGAACCCAAGAAAATGAAGTTTGTAACTGTTTCCATAGTTTCTCCATCAATTTTCCAGGAAATGATGGGGCCAGATGCCATGATCTTCTTTTTTGCATGTTGAATTTTAAGCCATTTTCACTCTTCTCTTTCAGCTTCCTCAAGCTCTTTAGTTCTGCTTGTCTTTCTGCAACAAGGGTGGTATCAGCTGCATAGCTAAGGTTATTGACATTTCTCCCAGCAATCTTGATTCTACCTTGTACTTCATCCAGTCTGGCATTCCACATGATGTACTATGCATATAAGTTAAATAAACAGTGTGACAATATACAGCCTTGATGTACTCCTTTCCCAATTTGGAACCAGTCTTTTGTTCCATGTCAGGTTCTAACTGTTGCTTTATGACCTACATACAGATTTCTCAGGAGGCAGATATGGTGGTATGGTGTTCCCATCTCTTTAAGAATTTTCCATAGCTTGTTGTGATCCACGTAGTCTAAGGTGTTAGCGTAGTGAATGAAAATAAAGTAGATTTTAAAAAAAATTCTCTTGCTTTTTCTATGATCCAGCAGATGTTGTCAGTTTGATCTCTGGTTCCTCTGTCTTTTCCAAATCCAGCTTAAACATCTGGAAGTTCTCAGTTCAAGTGTTGTTGAAACCTAGCTTGGAGAATTTTGAACATTACTTTGCTAGTGGGTGAGATGAGTGTGGCTGTGTGGTCGTTTTAACATTATTTGGCTTTGCGTTTCTTTGGGATTGAAACAAAATCTGACCTTTTCCAGTCCTGTGACCACTTCTGAGTTTTCCAAATATGCTGGCATATTCAGTGCATCATCTTTTAGGATTTACAATAGCTCAACTGGAATTCCATCACCTTCACTAGCTTTGTTTGTAGTGATGCTTCCTAAGGCCTACTTGATTTCACACTCCAGGATGTCTGGCTCTAGGTGAGTGATCACACCATCATAGTTATCTGGGTCATGAAGATCTTTTTTGTATAGTTCTTCTGTGTATTCTTGCCACCTTTTCTTAATATCTTCTGCTTCTGTTAGGTCCATAACATTTCTGTCCTTTATTGTGCCCATGTTTGCATGAAGTGTTCTCTTGGTATCTCTAATTTTATTGAAGGGATCTCTAGTCTTTACCATTCTATTGTCTTCCTCTACTTCTTTGCATCGTTCACTGAGGAAGGCTTTCTTATCTCTCCTTGCTATTCTTTGGAACTCTGCATTCAGATGGATATATCTTTCCTTTTCTCCTTTGCTTTTCACTTGTTTTCTTTTTTCAGCTCTTTGTAAGGTCTCCTCAGATCACCATTTTGCCTTTCTGCATTTCTTCCCTTGGGGATGGTTTTGATCAGCACTTCCTGTACAATGTTAGGAACCTCCCACCATAGTTCTTCAGGAACTCTATCAGATCTAATTCCTTGAATCTATTTCTCACTTCCATTTTACAATCATAAGAGATTTGATTTAGTTCATACCTGAATGGTCTAGTGGTTTTCCCTACTTTTTCAATATAAGCCTGAATTTTATAATAAGTAGTTCATGATCTGAGCCACAGTCAATTCTTGGTCTTGTTTTTGCTGACTGTATAGAGCTTCTCCATCTTTGATTGCAAAGATAATCAATCTAATTTTGGTATTGACCATCTGGTGATGTACATGTGTAGAGTCCTCTCTTGTGTTGTTGGAAGAGGGTGTTTGCCATGACCAGGGCATTCTCTTGGCAATACTCTGCTAGCCTTTGCCCTGCCTTTTTGTACTCCAAGTTGAAACGTGCCTGTTACTCCAGGTATCTCTTGACTTCCTACTTTTGAATTCCAGTACCCTATGATGAAGCTGAAGTTGCTTAGTTGTGTCTCACTCTTTGCAACCCCATGGACTGTAGCCTACCAGACTCCTCCATCCATGGAATTTTCCAGGAGTGCGTTGCCATTTCCTTCTCCAGGGGATCTTCCTGACTCAGGGATGGAACTTGGGTCTCCTGCATTGGAGGTAGAAGCTTTAATCAGCTGAGTCACCAGGGAAGATCAATGATGAAAAGAACATCTAATTTTGGTGTTGGTTCTAGAAGGTCTTTTTAGTCCTCATAGAACCATTCAAATTCTGCTTCTTTATCATTACTGGTTGGGGGATAGACTTGGATTACTATGGTATTGAGTGGGTTCCCTTTGAAATGAACAGAGATCATTCTGTCGTTTATCAGATTGCACACAAGTACTGCATTTTGGACTCTTTTATTTTATTTTATTTTATTTTATTATGACAGCTACTACATTTCTTCTAAGGGATTGTATCCCACAGTAATAGATATAGTGGTGCCACCTGGGAAGTCCTTAAAATCCCTTTTCCTCCTGGGAGATCAGTGATGGCATATGGAGAAGTTGGAAGTGTAAGTCCCACACTTTCCTTTATGTCTCTTCTTTTACTTCCTTTCTATTGAAATGCAAAGCATGATCCATCAGTGTTCTGCCTCCATAGGATTTTTTCATTCCTTCCTCTGAGCTTAATGTGAAGATTCAATGAGATGTTAGTTTTGATTTATCACCATCTATGACCATTATCTTCCCTGGTGGCTCAGATGGTAAAAGCGTCTGGCTACAATGCCTACCATGTGGGAGACCCAGGTTCAATCCCTGGGTTGGGAAGATCTCCTGGAGAAGGAAATGGCAACCCACTCCAGTATTCTTGCCTGGAAAATCCCATGGATGGTGGAGCCTGGTAGGCTACAGTCCATGGGGTCACAAAGAGTCGGACACGACTCTGTGCCTTCACTTCATGACCACTGCACAGAAGTTATTAATATGAGTATATCCACCAAAAATGTGTTTCTGAAATAGACATTACTCTTCAGTAAATATAAGTGTTTGTAAATAGTACTCTCCTATTACTCCACTGTGGTATTGTGCTTCTCTTCTCCTTAAAGCTTTCTCAAATCTCTCCAGAAAATTGTCTTTACAAATTTGCAGTAACATGCAGTCAATTAATATTTGAATTCAAAGTGATGATGAACATTTATTCTCTGTGGGCAGTGCCCAATGATTGTTAAATACTTCCCCTACTTATTTCATTACAGTATGATAGTTTAACAGTCTTATTTAATGGTTAATTAGCCAAATTATGAGCCCCTTAGAAACCTGGGTTTTTGCTTACTCATATCTTTGTTGTACATGTGTGTATGTGTTTTATGGTTATTGATGCACATGCCATTCATGTGTTATATAACAAACTGAAAAGTGATATATAATTTTAAGGCATTTAAGTTCACTTGAAATTAAATATTATTGATTATTTCAAAGACAGTGAATTCTGAATGATGCATAGCAGATGACCCAGAGAGATGTTATGGGGAGGGAGGTGGGAGGAAGATTCATGTTTGGGAACGCATGTACACCCGTGGTGGATTCATGTCAATGTATGGCAAAACCAATACAGTATTGTAAAGTAAAATAAAGTAAAAATAAAAATTTAATTAAAAAATAAACTAAAATAAAATGATAATAATCTTAAAATAAATAAATAAAGTATTCTCAGACCTGGACTGTGGAGTATATATATTGCATTTTTTTATACACTTGTCACAACTTGTTTTTTAAACGATGAACAAATATGAATAAACTTAGGCCAATGATGTTCAGTGGAAGAAGCAGGACACATATCACTGATCCCTCCACTCTCTAACTGCTTCTCTCAACAAATACTGGCAGATCCATTGCAACAGGCAAGTGGATAGAGTTTTCCTCTTTTTCTTTTTTCCCTGTCTCTATCTGCATATGGGGAGGTCTTTGCCTAGAGCTTTACCTTCTGAATTTATTTCTCTTTAAGTGAAGTGAACATCACTCAGTCATGTCTGACTCTTTGCAACCACATGGACTATACAGTCCATGGAATTCTCCGGGCCAGAACACTGGAGTGGGTAGCCTTTCCCTTCTCCAGGGGATTGTCCCAACCCAGGGATCAAACCCAGGTCTCCTGCATTCCAGGTGGATTCTTTATCAGTTGGGTCTCAAGGGAAGCCCTATTTCTCTTTATATCTCTTTATATTATGGTTCAAGATCTATTTTGCCCTTTGTCTCTTTTCCCAGGCCCCTCTCTCTTATGTTCTCTGTGAGATGACACTCTCCCTTCCAAATGTCATGTTTCATCAATTTTACTTCCACTGTTAATGTTCAGGAAATTTTATACAGAAAAACCATCTTGATTTCAGAAATCTTGAGCAAAAAAGGTAGCAATGAGTTTCAGAAAAATGATGAATGAAGGAATAGAGGTACTAACGAGGGATTTTTGTAGAGACAGAATTTTACATAAAGTAGTTGTTTTAACTTCAATACATATATCATCTATCATTCCTCAAAATGTTACCAATGGGCACCCACATCAGGATTATGTAGGATGATTGTTAAGCATGCAAATTCTTGAGCCCCACTGCAAAACAGTATCCTTGCAACTAGATCCTGGGAATCTTCATTTTTTTTTAATGCCCTATTTTTATTTTAAAGCCACTAATAGACAGATACTTGCCCATCTGTTTCTCTTGATTTCTTAAGTTTTATTCCATCATGCCATATTGAAATCAACTTTTTGTCATTTATGAATTGAATGAATTCTGTATTCTGTTGAGGACCCTGGCTTTCCATTTCGTCTAAGTATGACTTGATTTTGACAGTGATGAAACTGTTAAAGTCTAAAAATGATTGATAAGACATTTTCAAAATTAGAAACTTAAGATGCTGAACACAGGACTCATTCTGTAATCCATTAGCTCTCTCTGGAACTTGACACACTGAGTCTTCCAAAGGGACTTCCATTCCCAAGTCTATCAACAATTTGTTATAAATGTATTGTGCTTAGGTAGGAGATTTCTGAGAAGGCTTTCAACATTATTATGCTAATATAAATCTTGGCTTTCACAGAGGGATTCTATCATTCTGTTCCCAGTGTCTTCTTTAGATATTTCAAGTAATGACATCTACTGTTGTTAGAACAAATGGCACTCACTGTGTTCAGGAGTTCTATGCCCATTTTTCAGCTCAATTACGAACAGCATGCTATTTGGAAACATATTAATAATGTATCTTTAATCCAATTTTGATGTCATTTGTTATTTATCATTTGATGTAATTTTAACTATAATTCTAGTATAAAAACTCACCTTTAATATATAGAAGAGTTCTATTGGATATAAATTGGGAAGACACTAAAAATAAGGCAACCCAAGAACTTGACTATACCCTATAACAAAGTTTTGAATGTGTCTTCAAAATGTTTACATTTGCTTCTGAAAACAATATGGTGGGAGGGGGGTTCAGGATGGGGAACACGTGTACACCCATGGTAGATTCATGTTGATGTATGGGAAAACCAATACAATATTGTAAAGTAATTAGCCTCCAATTAAAATAAAGAAATCTATATAAAAATAAAAGCTATTAAAAGGAAAAAAACCAATATTCTAAAGTATGTGCAACTTTTTTAATGAATGGCTTATGTGTCTATACATCTATTTCTCTGTAAGGTTAGGAAGCAATAATAGACATACTAAAAATGAATGAGTGAGTGATATTGCTCAGCCATGTCTGACTCTGCCACCTCATGGACTGTAGCCTTCCAGGCTCTTCTGTCCATAGAATTCTCCAGGCAAGAATACTGGAGTGGGTAGCTGTTCCCTTTTCCAGGGGATCTTCCCAACCCAGTGATTGCATACAGGTCTCCCATATTGCAGGCAGATTCTTTACCAGCTGAGCCACTAATAGACCCTTCATTCAACACAAAACATTGTTTTAAAATGGTTAGTGTTTATAATTAAATTATATTAAATACAGACCCTTATATAAGAAAACACAAAAATCATTGCTAAACATTTTGTTCTGTTTCCCAGTGTTTATCTCTTCAGGAACACATCACATAATGAAATTATGTATTACTATAGAAAAAAAATTTGCCATTTATCTCTCCCAGCAGTTCTTCTTTTAATGTTGTTGTTCTTTATAAGAACATTGCTGTTAATCTTGTTCACTAGAACTTGGATGGTGCTTCACAGAAAAATCTTTCTGGAAGGAAAAAGCTTTAATGCATTAATGGTCCTTGTATTGCAATGGTGACTGCTCTTGAATAAAAAGTTCATTTAAGGTGCAACTGTTCACCACCATAAAGGTGATTTCACTTTTTAAAATTCCAACTATTGCACTAAGCATAATAAAGTTATATTTTAGAGTTCTTTTAATCTGCAAGTAGTTTGAGCCACTTCCTGGAAATGATGTTTCACACTATTCTTTGTGGGTGATAAACATGTTAAGTTTTAAAAAATACATATATTGTCTTCAAGTTTCTTCTCTTTATCTGTTGAATAAATATCAACTTTCAAGATGGGTTGGTTATATTAAAACCTATGAATTTTCCTGACATCTAATTATGATTCATTAAGTGGTACATGGACTGTTTTACTTTATTTTTAAGACAAATTTCCAAATTCTTTTGCTGTTTCAGTCATGGTAACAGTGAATTCTTAACTTGAAAGTATACTAAAACATGAAATAATTTTTGCATTAATTTTTAAAAATTATCTAATAATTATAACTGAATTATATGTTTGCCTCAAATATTACAAACTTGGACTTTTTATAAAGAGATTTCTGTACGTAAACATAAAATAAATAATATTGAAAAGACAAGTAGAGACAATGCAAACTGTCCTCAGGAGTTACTAGTATTATAGAAAACTCATTTAATAACATAATAATGAGTATTATATGTAAACTTTCTGACTCTATTTCCATAACTATTAGGCAACAGAGCATTTCTTAGAAGTTGGATGAAATTGGTGTGCATAATGTGGGTGAAAAATGTCACCTGTCATATCAATAAACAAAAGATGTTGTGACATCACGACATCAACCACTGCAACCACGTTTAATGGTACACACTGAGGGGATGGAGATAAACAGAATACTAGCCCTTGATAGCTAAGGTGCATATCAAAGAAATTGTTTTATTAAGCTCAGACTGCATCTCCCCATACACAAAAACACACTAAATTCCTTAACTTGAGGTTTTTTTTTTTTTAATTATCAGTACTCTTTTAATGTTCAACTACTTGTGTGTGTGTGTGTGTGTGTGTGTGTGCGTGTTTGCAAAGTCTGTTTTTGTTGGTTTTTTTTGTTGTTTTTTTGTTTTTTTTTTTGCAAAATTCTGGCTCCTCACTTACCCCTTGGAAAAGTCCCTCAGATCTGTCTGAGAGGCTGCCTTCCAAATTTAAGTCCTCAGCAAATCTGTCAAATAAAATATAATTCTCAACTTTCAGATTATATGTCTTTTTTTTTCAGTTGACCACATAATAAGCAGTTAAGTATAAATAGTAAAATTGTCAGATTAATGAAAGGCAATGTATTTTCTAAAATTTGGATCACATAATATGCTTATATTGACAATGTATAAATATATTAGGCAGTTAGAATAGGAAAAAAGAGTCCAGAATGGCAGTGGCTAAAAGACAAGAAAGGGAAAAGCTCATGAAAACAGAACAAAGGAAGGTCCTAGGAATAGTGAGAACCTCAGGTAAAAAAAAAAAAAAAAAAAAAGCTCTCCTGTCTAGCCCAACTTACATAGGGAAGGCGCAAGGGAAAGAGAAAAAAAAAATCATATAAAAGGAGGTGCCAAAATTGGGCCTGGGGGCCTCTATTCTCTTCCCACCTTTTGGGTTGGCATGCCCTCATGCTTCAAGGATGTATTTTCCTTTACTTTCTAACTAAAACTGAGCTGTAATATGGAATTGTAAGAGTCATCTGTCTGAGGGCTGTAACCCTGGTCTGTGTCTCACTTCAAACTTTTGTTGTGATGAGACAGAACCAAGGAAATTACAAACTACCCTGATACACACACACACACACACATACATCAGTTTAGTTCAGTCACTCAGTCATGTCTGACTCTTTGCAACCCCATAGACTGCAGCACACCAGGCCTCCCTGTCCATCATCAACTTCCAGAATTTACTCAAATTCATGTCCATTGAGTTGGTGATGCCATTCAACCATTTCATCGTCTGTCATCCCCTTCTCCTCCTGCCTTAAATCTTTGCCAGCATCAGGATCTTTTCCAATGAATCAGCTCTTCACATCAGGTGGCCAAAATATTGGAGTTTCAGCTTCAACATCAGTCCCTCCAGTGAATATTCAGGACTGATTTCCTTTAGGATGGACAGATTGGATCTCCTTGCAGTCCAAAGGACTCTCGAGAGTCTTCTCCAACACCACAGTTCAAAAGCATCAATTCTTTGGTGCTAACTTTTCTTTATAGTCCAACTCTCACATCCATACATGACCACTGGAAAACCATAACTTTGACTAGACGGACATTAGTTGGTGAAGTAATGTCTCTGCTTTTTATATACTGCCTAGGTTGGTCATAGCTTTTCTTCCAAGGAGCGTCTTTTAATTGCATGGCAATATACAGCCTTGACATACTCCTTTCCTGATTTAGAACCAGTCTGTTGTTCCATGTCCAGTTCTAAGTGTTGCTTCTTGACCTGCATACAGATTTCTCAAGAGGCAGGTCAGGTGGTTTAGTGTTCCCATCTCTTTCAGAATTTTCCACAGTTTATTGTGATCAACCTAGTCAAAGACTTTGGCATAGTCAATAAAGCAGAAATAGATGTTTCTCTGGAACTCTCTTGCTTTTTTGATAATCCAACAGATGTTGGCAATTTTATCTCTGGTTCCTCTGCCTTTTCTAAAACCAGCTTGAACATCTGGAAGTTCACGTTTCATGTACTATTGAAGCCTGGCTTGGAGAATTTTGAGAATTACTTTGCTAACATGTGAGATGAGTGCAATTGTGTGGTAGTTTGAGCATTCTCTGCCATTGCCTTTCTTTGGGATTGGAAAGAAAACTGAGCTTTTCCAGTCCTGTGGCCACTGCTGAGTTTTCCTAATTTGCTGGCGTATTGAGTGCAGAACTTTCACAGAATCATCTTTCAGGATTTGAAATAGCTCAACTGGAATTCCATCACCTCCACTAGCTTTGTTCATAGTGATGCTTCCTAAGGCCCGCTTGACTTCGCATTCCAGGGTATCTGGCTCTAGGTGAGTAATGATACCATCGTGATTATCTGAGTTGTGAAGATCTTTCTTATATAGTTCTTCTTGTATTTTCTGCCACCTCTTCTGTATATCTTTTGCTTCTGTTAGGTCCATACCATTTCTGTCCTTTATCGAGCCCATCTTTGCATGAAATGTTCCCTTGGTATCTCTAATTTTCTTGAAGAGATCTCTAGTCTTTCCCATTCTGTTGTTTTCCTCTACCTCTTTGCACTGATTTCTGGGGAAGACTTTCTTTCCACCGAGGAGACACTCAGGGGGCTCAAACAAACCGTGTGCACATGTGGACCAGGGACCCCATAGAGACTGAGACAGAATTGTGTTCATGCATCTCCTGTGCAGGTATGGGTCAGCAGTGGACTGCTACAGCAACAGGGCTCTGGGTGCAGCAGACTTGGCTATGGCATAAGCCCTCTTGGAGGAGGTCTCCATTAACCCCACCATAGAGCTGCCAGAACTTACACAGGACTGGGAAATAGACTCTCGGAGGGCACAAACAGAACTTTGTGTGCACCAGGACCTAGAGGGAAGGAGCAGTGACCCCAGAAGAGACTAATCCAGAGTTTCCTGGGAGTGTCCAGGAGTCTCTGGCGGAGGTGTGGGTTGGTGGTGACCTGCTGCAGGATTGGGGGCAGTGAGTGTACAGCACATGTATGGAAACTTTTGAAGGAGGCCCCCTTATCTTTGTTACATCCACCATAGTTTGGCCCAGGTAAACAGCAGGGAGGGAACACAGCTCCACCGATGGACAGAAAATTGGATTAAGGATTTACTGAGCACGGTCCAGTCCATCAAAACAAGACCCAGTTTCCCCCCTAGTCATTCTTTCCCATCAGAAACTTCAATAAGTCTTTTATCCTTCTCCAGAGAGGGCAGAGAGACTGAAAACCACAATTACAGAGAACTAACCAATCTGATCACAGGGACCACAGCCTTGTCTAACTCAATAAAACTATGAGCCATGCCGTGTAGGGACATCCAAGATGGACAGGTCATGGTGGAGAGTTCTGACAAACTGTGGTCCTTTGGAAAAGAGAATGGCAAACCACTTCAGCATTCTTGCCTTGAGAACTGCATGATCGGTATAAAAAGGCAAAAAGATAGGACACTGAAAGATGAACTTCCCAGTTTGGTAGGTGCCCAATACGCTACTGGAGATCAGCTGAAAAATAACTCCAGAAAGAATGAAGATATGGAACGAAAGCAAAAACAACACCCAGCTGTGGATGTGATTGGTGATAGAAGCAAATCTGATGCTGTAAAAAGCAATATTGCAAAGGAACCTGGAATGTTAGTTCCGTGAATCAAGGTAAGTTGGCAGCAGTCATACAGGAGATGGCAAGAGTGAATGTCAACATTTTAGGAATCAGTGAACTAAAATGGACTGGAATGGGTGAATTTAACTCAAACGATCATTATATCTACTACTGTGGGAAAGAATTACTTAGAAGAAATGGGGTAGCCATCATAGTCAAAAAGTCTGAAATGCAGTACTTGGATGCAATATAAAAATGTTCCGAATGATCTCTGTTCATTTCCAAGGCAAACCATTCAATATCATGATAATCCAAATCTATGCCCCAACTAATAATGCTGAATAAGCTAAAGTTGAACAGTTCTGTTAAAACCTACAAGACCTTCTAGAACTGACACCGAAAAAAAAAAAAATGTCCTTTTCATTATAGGGAACTATAATTCAAAAGTAGGAAGTCAAGAAGTTTTTGCCTGGAGTGTTTTTTGCCTGGAGTAACAGGCAAATATGGCCTTGGAGTACAGCATAAAGGAGGTCAAAGGCTAATAGAGTTTTTCCAAGAGAACACACTCATCATAGAAAACACCCTCTTCCATCAACACAAGAGGAGACTCTACACAAGGACATCAAAAGGTGGTAACACCCAAAATCAGATTGATTATATTCTTTGCAGCTAAAGATGGAGAAGCTCTATACGGTCAGGAAAAACAAGACTGGAAGCTGATTGTGGCTCAGATCATGAACTCCTTATTGGCAAATTAAATAGAAGAAAGTAGGGAAAACCACTAGACCATTCAGGTATGACCTAAATCAAATTCCTTACGATTATACACTGGAAGTGAGAAATAGATTTAAGGGACTAGATCTGATAGACAAAGTGCCTGATGACCTGTGGATGTAGGTTCATGACATTGTATATTAGGCAGAGATCAAGACCATCCCCAAGGAAAAGAAATGCAAAAAAGGCAAAATGATTGTCTGAGTAGGCCTTACAAATAGCTGTGAACAGAAGAGAAGTGAAAATCAAAGGAGAAAAGGAATGATATACCCATTTGAATGCAGAGTTCCAAAGAACAGCAAAGAGAGATAAGAAAGTCTTCCTCAGTGTGTGTGTGTGTATATATATATATATTATATATACATATACAGTATACAGTGTATATATATGTGTGTGTGTGTATATATATATATATATACACACATATATATATGTGTGTGTGTATATATATATACACACACACACACTGGAGAAGGAAATGGCAACCCACTCCAGTGTTCTTGCCTGGAGAATCCTAGGGACGGGGGAGCCTGATGGGCTGCTGTCTATGGGGTCGCACAGAGTCAGACACGAAGTGATTTTGCATATATATATACACAAGCACACACACATACACACATTTTAACCTTTCCATGATAATTTCCAGGGAACAATTTATCAGTTTCTCTGCTATAACAGATGGCTTTAAATAGCTCATTGAATATCTTGCTGTCCTTAATAGTACTTGAAGCATGCTTATTTTCCACAATGACCATCATTAATGAGAGTTTTGCCTTTTCTTGATTCCAAGTTTGTTTTTTTTTTTTTTAATGACTCCTGGGTACCCTGCATTACCATACATTTAATTAATAGAAAATAAATGATTTACTGAATATGAAACTAATTATTCTTACTTCACTTAATGCAGATTTAGAACAATGAAATAAAACATTTGCTATAGCTATGAAATCACATAGGAGATGACAAATGGAAATTTCATGCCATATCAGTAAGCAAGGATGTCACAGTCACCAGTGATTCCAGCCCTCCAATTTGAAGTGGTGAGCCCTAACGGCACTTAGGTAGGAGATGAATGTTCTTGTTCAGTTGCCCAGTTATATCCAACTCTCTATGACCCCATGGACTCAGCATACCAGGCTTTCCTATCCCTCACCATCTCCCAGAATTTGCCAAAGTTCATGTCCATTGCATCAGTAGTGCCAATCAGCCATCTCATCCCCTGATGTCTTCTTCCCTTTCATGGATCACTGCCTTGTCGTGGTGAAGGGGCTTATATAACTCAGTGAAGCTGTGAGCCATGCCATGCAGGGCCACCCAAGACAGACAGGTCATAGCATAGAGTTCTGACAAAACATGATCCACTGGAGGAGGGAATGGCAAATCAACCCAGTGTACTTGCCATGAGAATTTAATGAACTGTATAAAAGGAAAAAAATATCTGGGGTCAATAACCATTAAACTGCAGCCAATACCTATGGTGAACCCAAGAGAGCCCAGAATGTGAAAAACAAACAAACAAACAAACAAAGGATACTGGCCCCAAATAGCTGAAATACATATCAAAGGAGTGATTTTAGTGAATGCAGATTCTTGCATCTTCCAACGTAGAAAAGCAGTCATTTCTTAACGGGATATCTTATTTTCTTTAATTAACAGTAATCTCTTGATATTCAGTCTACCTATGCTTTTTTGCAAAACTTCTATATAACTTGTCTCCTCCCCTCACCTCCTTGGATCAGTTCTCTCAGAATTACCTGAGATACTGTCTTCTGGGCTTGAAGTCCTAAAATTTTTCACCAAATAAAATATAATTCTCAACTTTAAGGTTGTGTGTAGTTTTTCAGTCCACTGAGACTAACATGAGATTAATATGATATGTGCTTCCTGGTCTCTGCAGAAGCTACTCAGGGAAATAGTAGTGATGCTACACACCAGGATTCTGGGTGACAGCTACAGATAATAGCCTCTAGGTACTTTTCAGGAGAACTGACACATCATAAAGCCTTTTGTTACCAAATGCAAGAACCTGTGCCTATTGCACAGTGAAACTTAACAAACCAAATCCTTCGGGCTTAGAACAGAGAAAGGCTTATCGACTTCCCTGGTGGCTTAGACAGTAAAGTGTCTGCCTACAGTGTGGGAGATCGGGTTCAATCCCTTGGTTGGGAAGATCTCCTGGAGAACGAAATGGCAACCCACTCCAGTACTCTGAAAAATCCCATGGGTGGAGGATCCTGGTAGGCTACAGTCCATGGGGACACAAAGAGTCAAACCCGACTGAGCAACTTCACCTTCACTTTCATATTCAAGGCCTATTGCATGGTCAAGTAAGGGTAACAGATGATGTTACTGAGTCCAAGCTTGCTCTGTTCACCATACAACAGGTCAATAATTTGAAGACAAGGTGTTTAGGCAAAGAATATGCGTTTATTCAGAAGGCTTGCTGACCAGGAAGATGGAAGACTTGTGTCTCAAAACAACCATCTTGTTGAGGTCTGGAGGCCAGGTGCTTTTATAGAACAGAGAGAGAGAGGGAGATGAGGGAGTAAAATAAAAAGGCCATTGATCTTACAAATATCTCCTGAAATGACTCACCTTGGGGAGGGGATGTGTTTACTCCTTCCTTCCTGTAGCCTTACACAGGTGGACAGGGTCCTGAACAAAGGCATTTTGGTTTAGCATTTAGTCAAAAGGGATGGGTCAGGTTCTCTGAAGCACAGTCATTATCTATGGATAATATCCTTTTAGTGAACAAAAACAATGGGAAGCAAAGTTTAAAGTAAAAGAAACAGATCCAACATAGAGTCAGGTGTTTTTGTTTTATTTTTTTGTTTTTTTTTTTCCCTCCTGTAACAATGGCTTGTACTCCAAAACCCCAAACTCCTTGAAGGGTTTCAGCAAAGCATTTATAAAGGCAAGGTGAAAGAAGTATATCCTAGGGTCTGTGATCAGCTGGTGCACTATCTCTGATTCGATAATGGTGATTCATCCTTGGTACTAGAAGATGCGGGGGGTTACATGCTCCCAATCATACAGCAGTTAATTTCTTCCATTTGGTGGTGGCTTTAGCATCTGAAAAACTCAGGAAATATGCATAAGATACTATTTTCTAGGTACTTCAGAGAGGAGCTAAAGTAGAGTATATGGGAAAGTAGTGTCCCCAAAAGGATCCACAGAATCCTGCTCAGTTACACTTTCACAACTAGAAATCCCTTCAGATCCCAAGTTGATCACTAAACTTGATGCTCAGAATACATTTTAAAGAAAATCAGAACAAATGCTTAGAAGAAATGAACCCAGTACATCAAACTGTAACCTCAGAAATGAGTCTCAAAGGTCTCCTCTACCCACGGAGGTTGTAGTTGAGAAGAAGCAACTGATGACTCAAATTTTTCAAACAACAGATGAGAGAATGAGTGATTCACAGAACAGGAAAAGTGCTTGCAGTCCATACCTGCAGGTCTGCCTGTAAAAATGACACCCTGCAAAGCCTTTCTCAACTCTAAATTTGTTGATGTACATTTACGTATTCATCCACATGGCGAAATACACTAAATCAGATGGTCCCTACACTCATCAAAAAGAATTCCAGGATTGTCTTTTAAAGAAGCCACTAATCATAGTGCAATATTTAAGGTAACAGATCAAAACAAATCTAATTAAAACTTTGTTTTTTCCAGTAGTCATGTATGGATGTGAGAGTTGGACTATAAAGAAAGCTGAGCACTGAAGAATTGATGCTTTTGAACTGTGGTGTCAGAGAAGACTCTTGAGAGTCCCTTGGACTGCATGGAGATCCAACCAGGCCATCCTAAAGGAAATCAGTCCTGAATATTCATTGGAAGGACTGATGCTGGAGCTGAAACTCAAATACTTTGGCCACCTGATGCAAAGAACTGACTCATTGGAAAAGACCCTGATGCTGTGAATGATTGAAGGCGGGAGGAGAAGGGGATGACAGAGGATGAGATTGTTGGATGGCATCACTGACTCAGTGGACATGAGTTTGCATAGGCTCTGGGAGTTGGTGATGGACAGGGAAGCCTGGCATGCTACAGTCCAGTGGGTCGCAGAGAATCGGACATGACTGAGCTACTGAACTGAACTGAACTGAACCGAACAAATCAACACCTGGCATACTTTGAATTGACACAATTACACAAAGTTACATATGTCAATTATACCCAAGTAAAATCAGGAAAAAACCACCTTTGACATCAGCACCACATACTGCTAAGTCAACTCTGCCATTTCTTGTCTGATCATAAAAAAGTGAATTATTCTTTTCATTATCTAAGCACTGTAGATTTAATAGTTTAGAAAACTGGACTTGTCATATTACCACATGGAAATTACTATACTGCCACAACATTCTTTAAAATGGATTCAGCCTCAAACCAGTATAAAGCGCATGCCTACTAAAAAATCTTGAATATTTTAAGAATGTTTGACTTCAGATAAAAGCTTTAGATCTTGTCCAATCATCAAATCTTGAGATACATTGCAAAAATGTTTTCTCTTTGATATGTCTAATTTTCAAATAGCTAGGTTTATTAAGTGATTTTAACATAAGTTGTTATTTTGTTTCTATGAAAGAAAATCAGTATAAGAAACAGCCAAATCTTTTCATATTTAGAGGAAAATAAAGAAATAAGAACCATACAATTTTATTCCTTGGTTTTTAACAATATTTGCACCCTCATAATTATATCATTATTTTTTTTAACCTTTGCCATATATCTATGTGCAAATCTGTGAAGGGTTATTTAAAATGGTAAAGCAAACCTCCAGTTCCCTATGGATTCATCAAAGATGAATGTCAGCATGTAATAACATATCTTTTGCTCAAAGCACCAGAAAATACTACTTAAATACACTGCAGCCTCTCCCTCTCCTGAGCCCTGCTATCACTATGATGATGATGGCTCTTCTTGTGATTCATGCTTTTCTTTAGTTATATTAGTTGTTTTCTGGGAGGATATTTTGAGAGCTTTGAGTCCTCTCTCCTTCCCATGAATAAGAATGCCTACACTACAATAATTAAATACTTTAGGAAAGAATGCAGACAAATCCACCTTTTAGCCTATCCCCTTTATGCAAACAGCCTCCTTGATAGCTCAGTTGATAAAGAATCTGCCTGCTGTGCAGGAGACCCAGGTTCAATCCCTGGATCGGGAAGATCTACTGGAGAAAAAGGATAGGCTACCCACTCCAGTATTCTTAGGCTTCCCTTGTGGTTCAGCTGGTAAAGAATCCACCCACAGTGTGGGAGATCTGGGATCAATCCCTGGGGTTGGGAGAACCCCTGGAGAAGGGAAAAGCTACCCACTCCAATATTCTGGCCTAGAGAATTCCATGGACTGTATAGTCCATGGGTTCGCAAGCATGGGACATGACTAAGTGACTGTCACTTACTTACTTTTGCAAACAATGGTCTTTATTAATGACCAAGAGCATAAGGAATACAAATACACAATTAGAGATGTAGGCTCCATATAAAAGTAATTCAACTTCTAACTGGGCTAAAAGACCAATGAACCTGTAAAGATATTTTAAAACAGGAAGCAGTAATTGGTGAAAGTAAAAACGTGGGTTAAACATAATCCCTCCTAATGTTTCAGAAAATGTTTGTAAGCTGGGTTAGAATTAGTTTTCTTGTATATTTTGAAAAATGAAAATAAGTATGATTTATTCTATGATATCTATAGACCTAAAAAGGACCTAAACTGTATAATGATTCAATAAAACCATTATATTAAGATTTTTTTAATTTAAATAATTTGAAGGCTCAGAAAAGGCTCAGCAACTCGAAAATAACAAAGATTACAAACAGTAGGATCACACCGTTGGCTGCCAATTACTGTAGAGTAGTAGTGGCTTGTCTTGACATGACACAGCATGAATTTTTCTCCCAGTGGATAATAAAGGTGAATTTTTTTCCTGCTTTTGTTTGGTGTTTATACACAGTATAGCTGAGGATCCTATTGTAGAACTGAAACATACTCTCATTATTTCTAACTTTGATTTCTCTATGAGGTACTTCTGTTTTATTTCACATCAAATATATTTAAACTGCTAAACTAAAAATCTAAATTGCTTTTCTTTTAATTGCTATTATTCTTCTTTTGTAAGTCAAGGTAGTATTGATAGTACTAGAAAGTGTTTCTTTACTTGAATATAATTACATTTATTTTTATGAACCATTTAAAAAAAAATCAAGTGGCTAGAATCAGCCAATTATAAAATGATAGAAAAACAATTATTGCACAGATCTTTGAGGAAACTCAATCCCCATTATAGTAACATACTCAATTATATTAAAATGCAATGATCTATATACTATATTTGTCCTGAAAAATAAAATTTATTGTTGAACATAAATTACTACCAGACCCTTAAAATAACTATATAAATTGAGAATTTAATCATTCATACCAGTGTTACTTATATTTGGATAAAAAATAGGTTAGTCATAAAATAATAATAAACAGTAAGAAAATTTGTGTTATCTATGTAAGTGGTCTCAAATTTTGGCATTGCCTCAGAAACACCTGAAGGTCTCATTTGAAAGACTGTTAGATCCCATTTTCAGAGTTTCAGATATAATATGTCTGGGGTGGTGCCTATGAATTTGCAAATTCCAACGTCATGCTAGTACCATTGAAAACAACTGGGGGTGGACTATTAAAAATTATTTGGAAATATTAAAGCAAACAGACCAATAACAATGATAACAATATACAACTTTATTCCTTGCTGCTTTATTTTTCTACTTTTGCTACCCCAATTCTAAGCTACATCTGCTTTAAATTAACTTCCAATGGGGGTCACAAAGCTCCCATTGTACAATCTCTCCCTCCCAATCTCTTTGAGAGAGAGAAAGAAGAGAGGAGAGGAGAAAAGAGAACAGGAGAGGATAGGGCAGGAGAGTAGACAGAGGTAGGTAGACAATTCATCTTCTCAGATGAATAAATAGCTGGCACTTAGGCTTGTTGGCCATACAGACTATTATAGCATCTCCATACTAGTATTTCTGGTGTGTGTGTATACACACACACACGTATTCTATATATCTATATTTACGTCTATCTATGTCTATGTCCATGTCCTATATTTGTATCTCTATATTTGTATCTACCTATAGACTTCCCTGGTGGCTCAGACGGTAAAGTGCCTGCCTACAGTGTGGGAGACCTGGGTTCGATCCCTGGGTCGAGAAGAACCTCTGGAGAATGAAATGGCGACCCATTCCAGTATTCTTGCCTGGAAAATCCCATGGACAGAGGAGCCTGGTAGACTACAGTCCATGGGGTTGCAAAGACTCGGACACAACTGAGCGACTAAACTAAAGAAAAAAAAACAAAAAACTAATAGCAAACATGGAGAAGGGCATGGCAACCCACTCCAGGGTTCTTGACTGGAGAATCTCCATGGACAGAAGAGCCTGGAGGGCTACAGCCTATGGTGTCAAAAAAGAGTCAGACACAACTGAGCAGCTAAGCACAGCACAGCACACAGCAAACCTAGCTGCTTTTGTTATACCCTACATATGAGTTAGCACAATATTCCCAACTGTCAAATAGAATGTCCTTAAAACCTAATGTGTTTCACAAAGCATTATGCTTACTTTTATATGATGAAAGTGTGAGAAACAGTGATTCATTCTTCACGTTGGTCTGCATAGTCCAGAGCAGTGGATTTCTATTCAGGTGACAGTACTAAAACTTATAAAGGCTATTACAGCACATTTGTCCTACAAAGGCCTCCAATGAACTGGCTATTTTTTCCTCATTTTACTTAGTTGCATGATGTCATCAGTATAGTGGATCATTTTGAATTCCTCGGGGATGTACAAACAGAACAGTTACCTCTAAACAGAGAGGAGAGGAGAGTCTTGTATAGCCCCAGTGCAAGACTGTATAAACACTTTATATCCTGTATAAATTTGAACTGTTTCTGTTCCTCTTTTTCATAGGGTTTAAAAAGATTGCATACCACAGTTAAATGGTCACATACCATATATCTGAGGTTGGATAAGATTCTGTATTGAATGATTAGCAATTAAGGGTACTATTTATTTGTGATTTTATATTGTGACACTTTTTTTCAATTTTTTATTGGTGTATAGTTGGTTTGCAATGTTTTATTACTTTCAGGTAAAGAACAAAGTGAAACTCACATATACATTTGTATATACTCATATATATACCACACAAGCAAGGAAACTAATACATTTGACCACTGAACTTCTCAGTGACACTGGAGACACTCTCACTAGTGTTTGTCTTATATTGTTGGTCACTATAATATCTCCTGGTTCCCCGTTCAGGACACAATCATCACAATCACTCTAGTCTTCCCTAGTATTAACATAATCATTCTGCTATGTCCTATTCTCTGAACGTTTTGATTGAGACTTTCAATTTCTGCAGTGGAGTACCTCATACGTCTATTACATTTCCTGTAGGCTATTGCCTTGCCCAAGTTTTAAGGACATTTGAGCAGCATATTTGACCTGTGTCCTAGGGTCCTCACTTGGGTGTTATACTTTGTAAATTGTTAATTTTTGTATATCTAGGTAGGTTTCCTTAAGGGTCTTTTGTAACCATAATATACTCAACATTCCACTAGACAAGTTATGTTTTGGCTTAACCAGTCACAAACCTTATGGCTAAGAGGGCAAATGGAGGCATATTTCGAGGAAATTATTTTGACTCTCAGGACAGAGACATCTGTTTGCTTTTTGTTTGTTTGTTTGTTTGTTTTAAGCAAGGAGGCTCCAATGACTATAAAAGAAGAAGGAGCCATTTTTCTAGACTCAGAGGACTCAAGATATTCTGAGGATTCAGTATTAAGTGTTTCATCCAATATCTGTTGATCAACACAGACTGGGCTCATTCTTTCCTATTTCATGGACTGGATCTCAGCATTACATGCGTGAATACTTAGATTGGGCTTCTCACAGTCCATGGGGTTGCAAAGAGTCTGACATGACTCAGTGACCAAATGCTTTCACTTTATCCTTAGGTTGAGAAAACAGAACTCAGTGCCTTCTGTGATTGAGTTGTGTGTCTGCTCCTAAACTTTGTCTGTTCTCTAACTGATGGAGATGGATGTTATTTAATAAATTGCCAACTTTATCATTGGTTACTACATAAAGGCTTCAATTAATGATTAGACATCTTCAGCCTTCTTTTGTCTTCTCAACAGCTATCCATTTCCACTTTCTTTATAATTCCATTTTCTTTATAATTCTCAAAGTTTCTCAAATGAATGATATGGACCAACTGGTAGTAGACATGTCTTTACAGAGGCATATGACTATGTTCACCACTGATTAAAATGTTAACGAAAATATTGCTAAAACACACCAGGGATAAGCACTGTCCCTGTTTGATTTGCTACTGATAGAGTCTTTTACCAGATTTCAAGTAGTGATGCAACTCCTGAATCCTGTCTTAACGTCTGTTTTCTCACCTTACTACTGGAACCATCACTGACTCTCAGTAAAGGAAATGCATTCTGAGATGAAAATAAACATGCAGTGTATTTATTACCCAGTTTTTTGGAGATCAACACCTATGGAGAAGAAAAACAAAAGCATAATTGAGCAGAGGGAGCAATTGGACTGTTCAGTTCAGTTCAGTCCCTCAGTCGTGTCTGACTCTTTGCGACCCCATGAATCTCAGCACGCCAGGCCTCCGTGTCCATCACCAACTCCTGGAATTCACTCAGACTCCTGTCCATCGAGTCAGTGATGACATCCAGCCGTCTCATCCTAGGTCGTCCCCTTCTCCTCCTAACCCCAATCCCTCTCAGCATCAGAGTCTTTTCCAATGAGTCAACTCTTCCCATCAGGTGGCCAAAGTACTGGAGTTTCAGCTTTAGCATCTTTCCTTCCAAAGAAATCCCAGGGCTGATCTCCTTCAGTATGGACTGGTTGGATCTCCTTGCAGTCCAAGGGACTCTCAAGAGTCTTCTCCAACACCACAGTTCAAAAGCATCAATTCTTCAGCGCTCTGCCTTCTTCAGAGTCCAACTCTCACATCCATACATGACCACAGGAAAAATCATAGCCTTAACTAAGCGGACCTTAGTTGGCAAACTAACGTCTCTGCTTTTGAATATACTATCTAGGTTGGTCATAACTTTTCTTCCAAGGAGTAAGCATCTTTTAATTTCATGGCTGCAGTCACCATCTGCAACGATTTTGGATCCCAAAAAAAGAAAGTCGGACACTGTTTCTACTGTTTCCCCATGTATTTCCCATGAAGTGATGGGACCGGATGCCATGATCTTCGTTTTCTGAATGTTGAGCTTTAAGCCAACATTTTTGCTCTCCTGTTTCACTTTCATCGAGAGGCTTTTTAGCTCCTCTTCAATTTCTGCTATAAGGGTGGTGTCATCTGCATATCTGAGGTTATTAATATTTCTCCTGGCAATCTTGATTCCAGCTTGTGTTTCTTCCAGTCCAGTGTTTCTCATGATGTACTCTGCATAAAAGTTAAATAAGCAGGGTGACAATATACAGCCTTGATGTACTCCTTTCCCTATTTGGAACCAGTCTGTTGTTCCATGTCTGGTTCTAACTGTTGCTTCCTGACCTGCATATAGGTTTCTCAAGAGGCAGGTTAGGTGGTCTGGTATTCCCATCCCTTTCAGAATTTTCCACAGTGTATTGTGATCCACACAGTCAAAGGCTTTGGCATAGTCAATAAAGCAGAAATGGATGTTTTTCTGGAACTCTCTTGCTTTTTCCATGAAAGTGAAGTTGCTCAGTCTTTTCCAACTCCTAGCAACCCCATGGACTGCAGCCTACCAGGCTCCTCCATCCATGGGATTTTCCAGGCAAGAGTACTGGAGTGGGGTGTCATTGCCTTCTCCTAGTCTGCTACTAATTCTTATATAACATAATATAATCATCTTTGGTATATAACATAACCTAACTCTGAAAGTGACTATACTGTTCATGGGGTTCTCAAGACAAGAATACTGAAGAGGTTTGCCATTCCCTTTTCCAGTGGACCACATTTTATCAGAAATCTCCACCATGACTGTCCATCTTGGATGGCCCTACATGGCATGGCTCATAGTTTCATTGAGTTAGACAAGGCTGTGGTCCATGAATATTAGAAAATTTTCTTTAAGAAAATTAGAAATACCAAGGGAATATTTCATGTAAAGATGGGCACAATAAAGGAAAGACATGGTGTGGACCTAACAGAAGCAGAAAATATTCAGAAGAGGTGGCAAGAATACAAGAAGAACTATACAAAACAGATCTTCCTGACACAGAAAACCACGATGGTGTAATCACTCACCTAGAGCCAGATATCCTGGAATGTGAAGTGAAGTGGGCCTTGGAAAGCATCATTATAACCAAAGCTAGTGGACTTGATGGAATTCCAGTTGAGCTATTTCAAATCCTAAAAGATGATGCTATGAAAGTAGTGTACTCAATATGCCAGCAAATTTGGAAAACTCAGCAGTGGCCACAGGACTGGAAAAGGTCCATTTTCATTCCAATCCCAAAGAAAGACAATGCCAAAAACTGTTCAAACTACTGCACAATTGCACTCATCTCACACACTAGCAAAGAAATGCTCAAAATTCTGCAAGTCAGGCTTCAAAAGTATGTGAACTGTGAACTTCCATATATTCAAGATGGATTTAGAAAAGGCAGAGGAACCAGAGATCAAATTGCCAACATTTGCTAGATCATTGAAAAAGCATTAGAGTTCCAGAAAAATATCTACTTCTGCTCTGTGAAAGAGGAGAGTGAAAAAGTTGGTTTAAAACTCAACATTCAGAAAACTAAGATCATGAATCTGGTCCCATCAGTTCAGTTCATTTAAGTTACTAAGTCATGTCTGACTCTTTGTGACCCCAAGAATTGCAGTATGCCAGGCCTCCCTGTCCATCACCAGCTCCTGACGTTTACCCAAACTCATGTCTATCGAGTTGGTGATGCCATCCAGCCATCTCATCCTCTGTCATCCCCTTCTCCTCCTAACCCCAATCCCTCCCAGCATCAGAGTCTTTTCCAATGAGTCAACTCTTTGCATGAGGTGGCCAAAGTACTGGAGTTTCAGCTTTAGCATCATTCCTTCCAAAGAACACCCAGGGCTAATCTCCTTTAGAATGGACTGGTTGGATTTCCTTTCAGTCCAAGGGACTCTCAAGAGTCTTCTCCAAAACCACAGTTCAAAGCCTCTATTCTTTGGCGCTCAGTTTTCTTCACAGTCCAACTCTCACATACATACATGACCACTGGAAAAACCATAGCCTTGACTAGACGGACCTTTGCTGGCAAAGTAATGTCTCTGCTTTTGAATATGCTATCTAGGTTGGTCATAACTTTCCTTCCAAAGAGTAAGCGTCTTTTAATTTCTCGGCTGCAATCACCATCTGCAGTGATTTTGGACCCCAAAAAATAAAGTCTGACACTGTTTCTACTGTTTCCCCATGAAGCGATGGGACTAGATGCCATGATCTTTGTTTTCTGAATGTTGAGCTTTAAGACAACTTTTTCACTCTCCTCTTTCACTTTCATCCAGAGGCTTTTAGTTCATCTTCACTTTTTGCCATAAGGGTGGTGTCATGTGCCTGTCTGAGGTTATTGATATTTCTCCCAGCAATCTTGATTTCAGCTTGTGCTTCCTCCAGCCCAGCGTTTCTCATGATGTACTCTGCATATAAGTTATATAAGCTGGGTGACAATATAAGGCCTTGAAGCGCTCCTTTTCCTATTTGGAGCCAGTCTGTTGTTCCATGTCCAGTTCTAACTGTTGTTTCCTGACCTGCATATAGGTTTCTCAAGAGGCAAGTCTGATGGTCTGGTATTCCCATCTCTTTCAGAATTTTCCACAGTTTATTGTGATTCACACAGTCAAAGGCTTTGGCATAGTCAATAAAGCAGAAACAGTTGTTTTTCTGGAACTCTCTTGTTTTTTCAATGATCCAGTGGATGTTGGCAATTTGATCTCTGGTTCCTCTGCCTTTTCTAAAACCAGCTTGAACATCTGGAATTTCATGGTTCTTGTATTGCTGAAGCCTGGCTTGGAGAATTTTGAGCATTCTGGTCTCATCACTTCATGGCAAATAGATGGGGAAACAATGGAAACAATGGGAGACTTTATTTTCTTGGGCTCCAAAATCAATGCAAATGGTGATTGCAGTCATAAAATTAAAAGATGCTTGCTCCTTGGAAGAAAAGTTATGACCAAACTGGACAGCATATTAAAAAGGAGAGACATTACTTTGCCAGCAAGGGTCTATCTAGTCAAAGCTATTGTTTTTCCAGTGGTCATGTGTGTATGTGACAGTTGGACTATAGAGAAAGCTGAGCACTGAAGAACTGATGCTTTCGAACTGTGGTGTTGGAGAAGACTCTTGAGAGTCCCTTGGACTGCAAGCACATCCAACCAATCAATCCTAAAGAAAATCAGTTCTGAATATTCACTGGAAAGACTGATGCTGAAGCTGAAATTCCAATACTTTGGTCACCTGATAAGAACTATCTCATTGGGAAAGACCCTGATGTTGGGAAAGATTGAGGGCAGGAGGGGAAGGGGAAGATAGAGCATGAGATGGTCCCCAGGCATCACTGACGCGAAGGACATGAGTTTGAGCAAGCTCTGGGAGTTGGTGATGGACAAGGAAGCCTGGTGTGCTGCAGTCCATGGAGTCGCAGTTGAACACTACTGAGCAACTGAACTGAACTGAACTAAAAGTGACTATCACATCTTGTTTACAGGCTTCTCTTACATTCAAAGAGTAGGGATTATTCAGAATATGTTTAACAGCACACAGAAATCTAAGGGCTTATCTCAGAATTCTACCTGCAATATTACACAGTAATACCATACAATATTAAGTGTGCTATTATTATGATTAATTATTAACTTTGTGATTTTTTTCTTATATCTATGTTCAACATCACTTATTATTAGAGAAATGCAAATCAAAACCACAATGAGGTACCACTACACAACAGTCAGAATGTCTGCGATCCAAAAGTCTGCAAGCAATAAATGCTGGAGAGGGTGTGGAGAAAAGAGAACCCTCTTACACTGTTGGTGGGAATGCAAACTAGTACAGCCACTATGGAGAACAGTGTGGAGATTCCTTAAAAAATTGCAAGTAAAACTGCTTTATTACCCAGCAATCCCACTGCTGGGCATAAACACCGAGGAAACCAGAATTGAAAGAGACACATGTACCCCAATGTTCATCGCAGCACTGTTTATAATAGCCAGGACATGGAAACAACCTAGATGTCCATCAGCAGATGAATGAATAAGAAAGCTGTGGTACATATACACAATGGAGTATTACTCAGCTGTTAAAAAGAATACATTTGAATCAGTTCTAATGAGATGGATGAAACTGGAGCCAATTATACAGAGTGAAGTAAGCCAGAAAGAAAAACACCAATACAGTATACTAACACATATATATGGAATTTAGAAAGATGGCAATGATGACCCTGTATGCAAGACAGGAAAAAAGACACAGCTGTGTAGAGCGGACTTTTGGACTCAGAGGGAGAGGGAGAGGGAGAGGGTGGGATGATTTGGGAGAATGGCATTGAAACATGTATACTATCATGTAAGAAACTAATTGCCAGTCTATGTCCAATGCAGGATAGAGCATGCTTGGGGCTGGTGCATGGGGATGACCCAGAGAGATGTTATGGGGAGGGAGGTGGGAGGGGGGTTCATGTTTGGGAACGCATGTACACCCGTTGTGGATTCATGTCAATGTATGGCAAAACCAGTACAGTATTGTAAAGTAAAATAGAGTAAAAATAAAAATAAAAAATAAAATAAAATAATAAAAAAATTAAAATAAATTAAAATAAAAAATAAAAAGTTTTGGCTGAAACTATCAATAGTCTCCATATTATTAAACCCAATGGCCTTTACAAATAATTATAATTAAGCATTTACAAACAATGCAAGCCATCATCTTCCTTGACCTTTTATCAGAATGCAACTTTTTGACCATTTCTGAAACACAGCACTCCCCTAACTCATTACAAAGATGTATCATTATACACTCTAAGGTAATAGGGGTCAATGGTATGACAATACTTGACTATTTTTCTTCCTTCCAAGCAATAGGTCACGAGCGTTCCTCAGCAATAGGCAAATAAATATTAATCTAATCACTCATTTGATATTTTTAAACTACTATTAGTAATTTTTTAGAAAACCTATGAAACTAATCTATCTTCTTTAACAGATGTTACAGTTATGCCACATTCTAGATCGTTGGTAGTTGTTTTGAGGTAGATATGCTCTTGTTGTTGTTGTCATTCAGTCACCAAGTCGTGCCCAACTATTCATGACCCCACGGACTGCAGCATGCCAGGCTTCCCTGTCCCGTACCATCTCCTGGAGTCTGCCCAAGTTCATGTCCATTGAATCAGTGATTCCATCCAACAATAGCATCCTCTTTCCCACTCTTCTGCCATCAGTCTTTCCCAGCATCAGGGTCTTTCACGAAGAGTCAGTTGTTCGCATCAGGTGGCCAAAGTATTGGAGCTTCGGTTTCAGCTTCAGCATCAGCCCTTTCATAGAGTATTCAGCGTGAATTTCCTTTAAGATTGACTGGCTTGATCTCCTTGCTTTCCAAAGGATTCTCAGGAGTCTTTTCTAGCATCACAGTAGATATACATCCTTAAATTGAGCACTCCAGGACTCTGATGGGCAAGATGGAAGTTGGTTATAAATAGAATACTGTTAAAATACAACATAAAATGGTCATGATGACCCTATATGCAAAACAGCAAAAAAGACATATATGTAAAGAACAGACTTTTGAACTCTGTGGGAGAAGGCGAGGGTGGGATGATTTGAGAGAATAGTATTGAAACCTGTGTATTACCATATATGAAACAGATCACCAGTTCAGGTTTGATGCATGAAACAGGGTGCTCAGGGCTGGTGCATTGGGATGACCCTGAGGGATGGCATGGGGAGGGAATGTGGGAGGGGCTTCAGGATGGGGAACACATGTACACCCATGGCTGATTCATGTCAATGTATGGCAAAAACCACTATAATATTGTAAAGTAGTTAGCCTCCAATTAAAATAAATCAATTTTTTTAAAAAGCTCAGCTTTAGAAACACAAAATCAGTTGTGAGTAATAATCAATAATATTTAATTTCAAGTGACTATAAATGCCTTAAATGTATATGTCACTTTGTAGTTTATATTACATAACACATGAAGAATATGCATAGTAATAAACATAAAAACACACAAATAAAACATAGATATGAGTAAGTAAAAACACAGGATTTTTAAGGCACTCTTAGTTTGGCTAATTAACCATTGAATAAGGCTGTTAAACTATCATAATATAATGAAATAAATAGTGGGAACATTCAAAAGCCAATGGGCACTTCCCAAGCAGAATAAATGTTCACCATCATTTCAAACTCAAATATTAATTGATTGCATGTTACTAAAAAGCTGTAAAGACAATTTTCTGGAAACATTTGAGGAAGCTTTAAGGAGAAGAGAAGCACAATACCGAAGTGGAGAATAGGAGAGCACTGTGAGCAAACACATACATTTACTGAAGAGTAATGTTTGTTTCAGGAACACATTTTCGGTGGATCTTGTCATAATATATTTTGTGATATATTTATAGAGATCAATTAAAGAAAAAATAGGTATCAAAGATGAGTATATCTTTTGTATTAACTATCTGCATTGCCAGTGCTGACCAAACAGATCCATAACTCTTGAAATTTTGCCTGCCAAACATAAGAACACAATTGCAAGATGTTTGTGTACGAAAATATTTTAAGGCATATCAGAAGCAAATCTATATTGCCTCTGTATTTCAGATTACCATTTTTCAATAACATGTTAAGTCACTTCAATTGCACTCAACTCTTTGCAACCCTGTGGATTTAGTCTGCCAGGCTCCTCTGTCCTTGGGGTTCTCCAGGCAAGAATACTGAAGTTGGTTGCCCTCCTCCAGGGGATCCAGAGATCCAGAGATCGAACTTGTATCTCTTATGTCTCCTGCACTGACAAACAAGTTCTTTACCACTATTGCCACCTGGGAAGCCCATTACAAGCAAATGTTTACTCTGACTTTTGAATCTCTGTAGCAAAAAATATTATTGGTCTAGAAATACATGTATTTTCTTGTTGCATTCTGATTTCTATTACTTTTTTTTTCTATTAGTCATTGTGTAACATGGCATTCTTTCCATTAAAATATGTATATTTACACATTGAATAATTTACTGGAAATAATATAACTATTCCAGTAGCAGTCACAGTATTTGTCCTCATTCAGGCTGACCAAGGGAAATATTAGCTGAATTACTGAATGTGCTCATTTTAAAGTTATCATTTTAATGTATATCATTTTGAAGCCAGGTTAATCAGTAGTAATCCTTTGAGACAATACTTCATTTAGAATACTAATACACATTTTATAATTTAATTGCTAATATGAAAATGATAAACACTATTTACTTTGATAAGTACCTACATGCGGACAAATTTTAACATGGCATAAACATTGAATGTATTATATCCAGAATATCCCACTGCAACCAATCATGGTTTCATTTATACAAAACCTGAGTGTATCCATTGTTAACAACTTGAATTAAAAATTAATGATCAAATTGAACCAAGTTTACCAGGTGTAATTCTATATTAGAAAAGAGTTTGGTTAAGAAATATAATTTATTATACTTTATTTTCTATAACAATTTAATTTACTTCAGATACAATATAAACATAATTCTAGTTCATTCTTGGTTAGATTTATTTTCCTCAGTATTGTCTCTAAGCTTTGGAGTTTTACAGAACATCAGAGATTGAGAGCAGAGGTTAAGGCTATATCTGAGACTGCAGTCAGAGGTCCACTGTCATTACTGAAATGTCCATTGATCCTTTCAAGGCCACTGGTTTTTCCTGAGTTTTGAGGTTTATAAGAGAGCACAAATTCCCCATAATTTGAAGGTTTACTTTTAAGTTTATGGTTCTCTTTTTGATTCTTAAAACATTTTACATTATTTTTTGAGATGTAAAACTACCTCATTAGAAATATACATGATGATACAAACTATATCAAATATTAATAAAGATATAAAACTTCAGTACTCAAACACCTGTAAGCATCATTAATAGTTGGAACTTACAATTCCAAATCTTTTGTCTGTGAATTAGTAAATCTAATTATGGGTTTTCTGTATAGATTGTTTTATCACTTTTGTTCAATAATTTTACATCTGTTTTTATCCAACTGATTTTTCACATTTAATCCACTGCTAGAATAATTGTATAATGACATTCAAAAATTGTAAAAAGTAAAATATCTTGTTAATTTCCCTAGTACATTTATTTTTATTTATTTATATTTTCTCACAATCTCTTCTCAAGAGGAATAATAAAATAATATGTTTATATATTTATTTCTATATTCATAAATAATAACCATTTATATTAGCATTTAGTTATTACTTGGTATTTTTTCAGAAGAACATACATTTAGATTATGAAGAATCAAAATTTACTTTTTGGTTTACAGTTAATTATAAACATCAACTTCTTTTTCATCTTACCTCATTTTAAATTTGTCCTCCTCCCTGACAATCACTCTTAAAATTTCTTTTATGTTATTTGCTTCCATACTTCTAATTAACCACTATTTCTTGATTTTATTACATATTTACATATTATACATTGATGTTAATATATTCTTGCCCTTTTCTTAAGCTGTATCACTTGTTTCCAATGACAGTACTCCTTAGCCTCCCCTTTCTTAGTTTAGTTCATCAATTGGATCAAATATTTTCTCTAGTGTCTTCCTGAGAAAACTCACATTGGCATTTGTAACATATCTGCTTTGAGAAACTCACTGGATAAAACAATTTTACAACTTTACAATGGCTAATGGTTTCATCACATGCATACTTCTGTTTGGTATAGAATATCCTCTCGGGATGGTAGATGTTTTTATTTCTTGACATTCATTACTATTGTCTTCTGAAGAAATCTGAAGCCCTTCCATTCCTAATCCTTTTCCTAGTAATCAGTTTTCCTTGTTTTGAAATTTCAGATTTCACAATGGTTTGCCTTGATATGATTCATTTTTTTTTTGTTTATCTGACTTTACTTTTAAATTGTCATTTTATTTCAGTATGGTATAATTTTCATTCTTTTAATTAGGAAAGCTTTCTTATTTAATTAGTCTTGTTTTTTTTCTCCCTTTTCTTTAATCTATATTCTGAAACATATTTATGAAGGTATTGGAGAATGTTACATTTGTAAATTTACTCTTATGTTTAAAAATATTTTTCTAATCCATTGTGAAATTCCTCAATTTACAACTTATATATCTTAATAAATATTTTTATATATTTTACATAAGTATATAATTCTTATACTCATATTATATAATACAATCATATTTTGCATTTTCTTTGATACTTTCAATTTTGAAAGATATACTTTTGTTATCTGACAATTCTTTATTACCTATCATTTTTCATCATAGATGTGGTATTTTCTCTATGACTCCGAAAACATTGCTATTTTTGTAAAAAGTGTTTCTCAAAGCATATGTGCTTTTTTCTCTAAATTATTAATTTCCCTTTTATTTGCTTTGATATATGTCTTTCATTGGAGATTTTCCTCAAATATCTTGGGAATTGTCATGGTTATATCACTGAGGATAATTCCATTACACTGAAATGAGAAAAAAAAAAAAAACAGTCTCTACAATTTAATGAGGAAGTAAAATCTAATTGCTGTCTCTTTCTGTTTTTCAAAGTTTGCTTTGGGGATCTGCTCTGTGTCCTCCTTGTATGACGATGCAAATTGAGTGGCCGTGATGGATGATGTCCAGCAATTGTGGTAGAAAGAAGCCCTTAAAGTTTCCATCCAGAAATGAAAAAAATCCACTACTCACAGTCTATTGACCACAGCAGTCACACTGCTAACTGCTAAGTCACTTCAGTCGTGTCCGACTCTGTGCGACCCCATAGACGGCAGCCCACCAGGCTCCCCTGTCCCTGGGATTCTCCAGGCAAGAACACTGGAGTGGGTTGTCATTTCCTTCTCCAATGCATGAAAGTGAAAAGTGAAAGTGAAGTTGCTCAGTCGTGTCCGACTCCTAGCGACCCCATGGACTGCAGCCTACCAGGCTCCTCCGTCCATGGGGTTTGCCAGGCAAGCCTAAATTCAACAAAGTAGGAAAATACAACCTTCTCACATGCTGAGGAGAGAGGGAAAAGAAAAGGTGTTTTTTTTTGTTGTTGTTTGTTTTGTTTTACAGAATTTTTAATCAACAAAATTGCTGCAATTGACAAAATCACATATCTCTGTGGACCCACAATAGTGTGTCTTTATTTTTATTTTTTATTTATTTATTTATTTAATTTTTATTTTTACTTTATTTTACTTTATAATACTGTATCGGTTTTGCCATACATTGACATGAATCCACCATGGGTGTACATGTGTTCCCCCCAAAAAAGAAAGTTTATGAAGAAATGTTTAACAATGCACAACAGCACTGTCATAATTACTCCAATACTTTGGCCACCTGATGCAGAGAGTGAATTGTTGGAAAAGACCCTGATGCTGGGAAAGATTGAGGGTCAAAGAAGAAGAGGGTGAGATAGTTGGATGGCATCTCCCAATCAATGGACATAAATTTGAGTAAACTCCGGGAGATAGGGAAAGGCAGGAAAATCTAATGTGCTGCAGTCCATGGGGTCCCAAAGAGTCAGACATGATTTACTGACTAAACAACAAAAATGAGATGCTAGAATGCTAGTTGCACACTTGGAAAGACTAATGGAATTTGCCCTTTTATTAGAGGAGCCCCTATGTTGTTTTCTGGTGTCATTTTCCCTTGGTAAATGAGCTTTCACAGAAAGAAATTCTCCAATCCCGTGCCATGCAAAATGCAGTTGGGGCATAAATCTGCCCGGCAGACAGACATTCTGGGAACCAAGCTGGGGCAAATTGTATAGCTCTCTTTTTACATATAGACCCGTTTTAATAATGGTACCACAAATCTGGTTTTACTGTCAGTTGTGAGTGAGTCCAGAATGAGTCTGAATCAAAGACTCCATAGGGTTTGAATTTTGATCATGTTCTGTTTATAAACAAAAGAATCTATAAATTTTAATCTTCTGTTTGAGGCTTAGAACCTCAGATAATTCAATATTTTCAGCCCTTAGATGACCTCCATAGAAGCTTTTCTACTGAGCACACTGATATTGATGTTTTAAACATTCATGTTCTCCTTATTTGTATATAATGACATATTTTGATGGTTAACTTACAGGTTAGTTTGCTCACATTTCCCTGGTGGCTCAGACAATTAACAAATATGCCTGAAATGTGGGATACATGGGTTCAACCCCCAGGTTGGGAAAATCCCCTGGAGGAGGGCATGAGAACCCACTCCAGTATTCTTGCTTGGAGAATCCCCATGGACTGAGGAGACTGGCAGGCTACAGTCCACAGCCCGCAATGAGTTAGACACTGCTGAGTGACTAAGCATATCATAGCCATAACAAAGAACCATACAGTAGGTAGCTTAAACAACATAAATTTATTGCTCACAGTCTAGAGACTTGCAAGTCCATTATCAAAGTGCCAGCTGGTTCAGTTCCTAGTGCGAGAGCTCTTCCTGGCTTGCAGATGGATTCCTTTTTGCTGTCTCCTTGCAAGGTAGAGAGGAAGAGTGAACTCTGGTTTCTCTTATTATAGAGATACTAACCCCATCCTGAGGTACCTACTCTGGCCCTATTTAACCTCCAAAAGTCCCAGCTCCTAATACCATCACCTTGGGAGTTAGGACTTCAACATACTAAGTTTTATTGTTGTTCAGTTGCTAAGTTGTGTCCGACTCTTTGTGACCCCATGGACTGCAGCATGCCAAGATTCCCTGTCTTTCACTATGTTCCAGAGTTTGCTCAAACTAATGTCCATTGAGTCAGTGATGCCATCCAACCATCTCATCCTCTGTTGCCCCCTTTTCCTTCTGCCCTTAATCTTTCCCAGCATCTGGGTCTTTACCAATGAGTCAGCTCTTTGCTTCAGGTGGCCAGCATTTTGGAGCTTCAGCATCAATCCTTCCAGTGAATATTTAAGGTTGGTTTCCTTTAGGATTGACTGGTTTGATCTCCTTGCATTCCAATGGACTCTCAAGAGTCTTCTCCAGCACTACAGTTCAAAAGCATCAGTTCTTTCATGCTCAGCTTTCTTTATGGTCCAGCTCTCACATCTGTACATGACTGCTGGAAAAGCCATAACTTTTACAAGATCGACCATTGTCAGCAAGGTGATGTCTCTGCTTTTTGATATGCTATCTGTGTTTGTCTTAGTGTTCCTTCCAAGGAGCAAGCATCTTTTAATTTCTTGGCTGCAGTCACCATCCATAGTGATCTTGGAGCCCAGGAAAATAAACTCTGTCACTGTTTCTACTTTTTCTCCATCTATTTTCCATGAAATGATGGGACTGGATGTCGTGATCATCATTTTTGGAATGTGGAATTTTAAGCCAACTTTTTCACTCTCCTATTTCAACTTCATCAAGAGGCTCTTCAGTTCCTCTTTGCTTTCTGCCATTAAACTGGTATCATCTGCTCCATAACAAGTGCCAACTTGAATAGGACACAGGGTGCTCAGATATTTGGTTAAACATTATTTATGAGTGCATCTGTGAGGGTATTTCTAGATGAAATTAATGTTTGAATTAGCAGACTGAGGGATGGTATGGGGAGGGAGGTGGAAGAGGAGTTCAGGATTGGGAACATGTGTACACTCGTGGTGGATTCATGTTGATGTGTGGCAAAACCAATACAATATTGTATAGTAATTAGCCTCCAATTAAAATAAATAAATTTAAATTTAAAGAAAAAAAGAAAATTGCCTGCCCTAATGTGGCCGATCTTCATCCAATATGTTGAAGGCTGAGTAAAATAAAAATCTTGACTTGCTAATAACAGTAGATTCCTCCAGTCTGCATAGCCTGCATAGCGATCTGTTTTGGACTTTGGACCGGAACTGAAACATCAGCTCTTCTTGAGTCTGGAGTCTGAAACTTAAACCATCACTTCTCCTGGGTCTCCAGGTTGTGGACTGTAGGTCTTGGACCTTCTCAGCCTCTTTAATGACATAAAACTCTTACAATAAAGATTTTTACATATTCTATTGGTTTGGTTGCTCAAGAGAAATTTTACTAATGTATAAACAAAAGTATATAATTCTTATATTGGTTTATCAGCTTAGATTTGAGGAGAAAGTTTTAGCTGGACATGTTTATTTTGTACTATACATAGGAGATAGAATAAAATGACATTAGGTAAGTTTATTGGAGGGTGAATAAATGACCTTGTGACAGCAGGAATGCCAAATGAAACTGTTTAGTACTCTCATTAAAACATTACTATAATTTTATTGCCTGAAATGATCTAATATCACATCTTAAAATATATATTCCCTATGGGCATATACTACTGATAGGATTAAAAATGGTGACTATATCATAATGCAAACTATTAAAACTTTTTGAGGAGTTCAGATGGTAATTCCAGAATTCTCCAATAAGGCTGGTGTGTTATTGATGATGTACATACTGTTGGAACAGCTTCTAAAGTCAGAGTTTAATTATATATGTGCTACAACTCCAAGGTTTCAAGATAATCAAGCAATACATAAATCACGATCTTATAGAGTTTAGAGAGTGATTGAGCTTGAAGAAAATACATAAAATAGCATGAAAGATATACTATGGATTTAATTAGTTTGTCAACTGAAATATGGTATTGCTTTTATAAGCTTTGTTTTAATTTTATAAATATTTATAATTACATAGGTTTAACTATAATATTATATAAGACATTATCTGCTGAGTCTCTAAACAAGACTAAAATTTCAAATACATAGTTTAGGATAAATTTTCCTACTGTCTAAAGCTTGGTGAGTGTACAGGTTATATAACTACTTCTTAACTGAAAAATCACCCTTCTATCTATATTGTTTTATAATGCTAAGTCTTGGAGTTTGCATATCATATTTCTCCTATTTCAGCAGACTCAACCAAATGTTTTTCCTGTAAGAAGTCATCCTAGGGACTAGAAGGCTCCTTGCTCCCTGTTTCTTTTCATTATTACCCAAACTGTTGCTTTTAACCCTCACAATGGCAGCTCTTTCCACTAGTGCATGCTCACAGACATGAGATATTAGGTTGAAGAGTAGTTCTAGGAAGATAGGAGATAGAAGGGATAAGGAGGTTAAGATTTGAATTTTGATTGTGTTGAGGTTGCAATAAAGCTGGGCTTCCCAGGTTGTGAAGTGGTAAGAAATCCATCAATGCAAAAGATGCCAGAGACCTGGGTTTGATCCAGAGTTGATCTCTGGAGTAGGAAATTACAACTCATAGGGGTATTCTTGCCTGGAAAATTCTGTGGACAGAGGAGCCTGGCAGGCTACAGGCCATGGAGTTCCAAAGAGCTGAACATGACTAAGTGATTGAGCACACGAAGAGCAGTAAGGAAGGTTCTTCAAAGCAAGATATCCTATATGTGGATAGAAATATATTCTTTTTTCATTGTATGAGGGAGAGATCCTTAGGTAGCATGTTTGTATAATGCTACTGTAGTAATATGGAAATCACTTTGAAATAAATCACTTCCTCAGGAAAACTAAAAATATAAATAATTTCTCTAAGAAACATAGAGGAACCAAACATCTATTAACATGACAAAAATATAAAATAATACAGCAAAACAATGCTTTCATGTGATACTATTTTTATATACAAATAAATACCTTTCTGCTTTACTGAGGTATATTGTCTTTATTTATCTGAACTTACGAATTTTAACTGCATTTTGCAAAATTTCTCTTTCTCTTAAAAAAAAAAAAAGATCACTCATTTTCTTGCCAAGTTCTATGGCATCGTGGCTGTTTCCATTTTTAAGACGTAATCTCTGCACAGACTTGATTTGTGGACAAGGTACCTAAATGACAGAGCATAGCTCGGTCTGTGTTTTCACTCCTCACATTTCAGGACCTTGAAAGGCAGAGGAAGGTGCATTCTTTCTAAAGAGAATTTTTCTAACTATTCATTTAGTCAGGCAGTATCTAGTTTTAGGAGAAGGGAGGTGGAGTTTTAGAGAGAGATTCTCTTATATAAGTAGTCACACCTGGCTTCAGTAGGAGTTATTCTGTCTCCCGCTAGAAGCTCAGACTGTTATATCTTCTCTGACACAGGAAGGGTGTGTGGTTTTCTCTGGGTCATTTCAGCTTGCCCTGGCCACTTGTCCCACTGACAACACACCTCACAGTGCAACCATGGCGCTCCTAAATGCATCAGTATTGTGTGAATTCACTTTTCTTTTAAAAAAAAAGAAAAAAAATTGTATTGGAGTATAGCTGGTCAATAATATTGTGATTGTTTCAGGTGAACAGTGAAGGGACTCAGCCATACATATATATGTATTCATTCTCCTGTAAATTCCCCTCCCATCCAGGCTACCATATAGCATTGTGCTGTACAGTAGGTCCTTGTTGACATAAACCAACTCTTGTGTGGGGGGTGGTGGTTTGTGTGTCTTTGTTGGGGTCACTGGAGCAGCTCTATGCTCCTACCTCCTCCTCTAGCTTCTTGATTCCTGTACAGGTGGACACTGGAAAAACCAAGGCTTTTTTTGTGCCCTCAAAGAAGGGCTGGGAGGTTTGGGGGGCATGGATTTCATTTTCCTTTCTTATTAGGTCTTTATAAATTACAGTAACATAGGTACCTCCTTCCTAAACCTGTGGACAAGTCATGAGGTTCTAATCTGTCTTAGGAGCCATGGCACCAGGGCCCACATATCAAGCTCCCTCAAGGAGTCTCTCTCCATTGCTCTTCCTCCTTCAATATCCTCCTTGGGAGGACTTGTTGGTTTTTAAGCCTCAGAACTTTTGGACTCTATTTCGCACAAGGATGGCCCCTCATCTGTGATGGTTCCCTTGGACAGGTCTGCCCTTACAGTATTGTTTAATGAGCAATAGTCATGCTGAATCCCTTCAATCATCTGTCAAACAGTTGAGTTTCATTTTAAGAAAGTTGGCTGTGAATATAGATTATATTCTCTTCTTCTAGTGTAATAAATATGTCTGCATAAGACAAAATAAACCAGGAAAAGGAAAGCAACAAACCACATCACTGGCTGTCTCAGTCTCCCTTTCTCACTTAGGAAATCCTTAGGATAAACTTTTGTTAACACTCACTATGTGGAGGGGCTCTTTCCAATTCCTTCCTGAGGCCTCAATGATTTCCAATTTACTACCCTTCTTCACAGGACTGGAAAAGGTCAGTTTTTATTCCAATTCCAAAGAAAGGCAATGCAAAAGAAAGCTCAAACTACCGCACAATTGCACTCATCTCACATGCTAGTAAAGTAATGCTCAAAATTCTCCAAGCCAAGCTTCAGCAATACATGAACCGTGAACTCCCTGATGTTCAAGCTGGTTTTTGAAAAGGCAGAAGGACCAGAGATCAAATTGCCAACATCCGCTGGATCATGGAGAAAGCAAGAGAGTTCCAGAAAAACATCTATTTCTGCTTTATTGACTATGCCAAAGCCTTGGACTGTGTGGATCACAATAAACTGTGGAAAATTCTGAAAGAGGTGGGAATACCAGACCACCTAACCTGCCTCTTGAGAAATCTGTATGCAGGTCAGGAAGCAACAGTTAGAACTGGGCATGGAACAACAGACTGGTTCCAAATAAGAAAAGGAGTACGTCAAGGCTGTATATTGTCACCCTGCTTATTTAACTTCTATGCAGAGTACATCATGAGAAACGCTGGACTGGAAGAAACACAAGCTGGAATCAAGTTTGCCGGGAGAAATATCAATAACCTCAGATATGCAGATGACACCACCTTTATGGCAGAAAGTGAAGAGGAACTAAAAAGCCTCTTGATGAAAGTGAAAGAGAGTGAAAAAGTTGGCTTAAAGCTCAACATTCAGAAAACGAAGGTCATGGCATCCAGTCCCATCATTCCATGGGAAATAGATGGGGAAACAGTGGAAAAAGTGTCAGACTTAATTTTGGGGGCTCCGAAATCACTGCAGATGGTGATGGAGCCATGAAATTAAAAGATGCTTACTCCTTGGAAGAAAAGCTATGACCAACCTAGATAGTATATTCAAAAGCAGAGACATTACTTTGCTGACTAAGGTCTGTCTAGTCAAGGCTATGGTTTTTCCAGTGGTCATGTATGGATGTGTGAGTTGGACTGTGAAGAAGTCTGAGTGGTGAAGAATTGATGCTTTTGAACTGTGGTGTTGGAGAAGACTCTTGAGGGTCCCTTGGACTGCAAGGAGATCCAGCCAGTCCATTCTGAAGGAGATCAGCCCTGGGGTTTCTTTGGAACGAATGATGCTAAAGCTGAAACTCCAGTACTTTGGCCACCTCATGTGAAGAGGTGACTCATTGGAAAAGAGTCATGCTGGGAGGGATTGGGGGCAAGAGAAGAAGGGGACGACTGAGGATGAGATGCCTGGATGGCATCATGGACTCGATGGATGTGAGTCTGAGTGAACTCCTGGAGATGGTGATGGACAGGGAGGCCTGGTGTGCTGCGATTCATGGGGTCGCAAAGAGTCAGACCCGACTGAGTGACTGAACTGAACTGAACGCTTCTTCCACCATTCAGGGACGTCAAAAGGAGTCCAAAGGCAGAAATCAAGAAGTTTCTTCTTACTTCCGGTCAAGGCCAAGAAATACCTGACTCTCTGGTGTCCTACAGAAACTCTCCCCTCCCACCTTTGGGATTTTACAGGAATCTAGGACTGCAAGAATGACTGAGAACTTAGACCTGCTCCCAAGAGCTGGCACAAGGCTGGGAGCAAAGAGCCCCTCTGTGCCAGGCAATGGCCTGTCTACCTTTCCTCACACTGAGGTGACTCCCACCACGTGGAGGGGCCTCATGAATATAATAAAGCACGTACATGTGCACAAGATCTCCCAAATAGACAGTCTTTGGGCACCTAGTCTGCTTAGGCTTGTGCTTCCTGCCCTGTGACCTGCCCCGGGGAGATCAGATTATGGGAAGCAACATGATAGTAGTGGTGGTTTATTTGCTAAGTTTTGTCTACCTCTTGCGACCCCATGGACTGTCCATGGAATTCTCCAGGCAAGAATATTAGAGGGGTTGCCATTTTCTTCTCCAGGTGATCATTCTGACTCAGGGATCAAACCCACATCTCCTGCATTGCAGGCAGATTCTCTACTGCTGAGCCACCAGGCAAGCTCCTGGGAAGAAACGCGGACTCATTCAAACTGTAATACAGGTGTGAGGGCTTTTTCCTGAGAATTACATGTGGTTTCAACTTCTTGAAAAATACCCAGAAAATGGTCAGTTGGGCAGCTGAGAACTTTAATTAAAAACAAAATCTCCTCCCAACCCAGAAAACTTCTCCACTAAAGCAGAAGAGAGAGAAAGCAGTTTAAACATTGAATACATATTAAACTGGAGTGCGACTTGCATTGCAGGCAGTTCTGTAAAAGATTTTCAAAAAGAAAGGAATTTTTATGTAGCCAAGAAGACATCACCCATACATACATGTCCTCAAAACAAACCAAATAGACCTCAAGTAAGAGGACCTGACAATACTATTTGTCATATGCAATTCATCCTAAAATCACTTGCTTATTGAAGTGACTATCTGTGTTAGCTTAGTGGCTTTTGCCAAAAGAGAAGCAAACTTCTAATATCCTTATGACAGGATATGAGTAGTTTTGCAACTGGAAATGAGAAACCAGGAGATAGTATATTCCTCAATGTTTATATTGCAGAGATGGTTCCAGGTACTTGAGAAGGACTTCCATGGATACTAAAGCTAGCAAGAGGTTTATCTAGCTTTTAAAAGTATTATGCATCTCTCAAAGTGACTAAGAGCATACGCATTTTCTAAAGTAAATGCTCTAAGAAATGGGAGGGAGGGTGTTTCTTCCTTATTTTCAGTAAAACTTTATTTTATCTTTTTTAGTTTGTAACTTAACATGGGCCTTAAGTTTTATACAGAAATATTCTCAAAACACATACTGAAGGACCAATGCATGTGTGTGTGTATTTGTGTGTGTTTGTGTGCCTGCGTTTCTGTGTGTGTGTGTGTGTGTGTGTGTGTGTGTGTGTGTGTGTGTGTGTGTGAATAAGAGGGAAGTTAGCTTTGACCAGGGTCAGAGCAGACCCTCTAACTCTGTGGCTGTCTGGGCAGGGGAGACTCTTGTCCTGGTTTAGGGACACCTCTGCTTTGGGGAACTCTTCCTTCACCTGTTCAACTGCCCTCCCCCATGGAGACTGGAAGAATCCTCAGCAGCCCTCTTAAGAACACTGTCTACCTGAGACCTTTGTTCTCATTTTGATTTAGGTTTGACTGTTAGCCATGGAGTGAGCGAGAAGGTCCCAATCCAAGTTCTACCACATTCCACAGAAGAACAGCCGAAAGAATCTCTTCATCCACACTTTAACCATGTCCATTTCTCAGCAGCTGGTTTTCAGGTGATTGGCTTCCCTCATAGCTCTTTGTATATCTATTTTAAATCATCATTTCATATCATGCAATCTTTTGAGGAGATAATGAGTTGGAAAGACCTTCCGGAATGGCAAAATGTCTAACTGAAGGATAAGTGGGCTGTGTGACTGCTAAATTGGCCAGTATTTATTTATTTAACCTCATGACAAACAATGGTTCTAATAAGCAATCTATATGAACAGGGCTGCTGTTGCTGCTAAATCGCTTCAGTTGTGTCCGACTCTGTGCAGCCCCATACATGGCAGCCCACAGGCTCCTCTGTCCCTGGGAGTTTCCAGGCAAGAACACTGAAGTGGGTTGCCATTTCCTTCTCCAATGCATGCATGCATGCTAAGTTGCTTCAGTCGTGGCTGACTCTGTGTGACCCCATGGACAGCAGCCCACCAGGATCCTCTGTCCACGGGATTCTCCAGGTAAGAATACTGGAGTGAGTTGCCATTTCCTTCTCTGATGAACAGGGCTAAGAAAGACTAAGTTAAGTACAGAGAAGAAAACAAGAAAAATTCAATATAGAATTCTAGGTCTGTCAAGTCAGTGGACAGGAAGGATGAGAGGATGGAGTTTAAATAATGATAGGGCCTGGGGAGAAACTTCTGGGGATAGATGTAGTTTCCTAGAACAATTTTAACTTGTATTTTTCATTAAACAGTTATCCTTCATTGCTCAAGAAATACCCTTGCAACAAGCAAATATTCTCAGAGAATGAGGACTCTTGCTTTTGCTCAGCCCCAGGTGTTTTTAAAGATAATCCAACCCTCCTAGGTGCCCTTGATCTCAGAATTTGTCTTTAGGATTTTGTTTTTATATTAATCTTCTTAGACTTCCTTCTTACAGAGTCAGGCTTATTCTTCTTGCTGCTCTTTCTTTTACCATGTTCTCTTCTTTAGACAAAAAGCTTCAAGTTTATAGCATTGATTAGGTTTATGGAAAATATATTTAAAAATGGAAAGTTATATGTATAATATAAGTATTTCAAGCAAGTTATTACTATTTTAAGTAGTCGTGTATTTAATGTTTTACATGTAAAATAATAGAAAGATGTCTTTTAAAATGTTTTCATGTATATATGTGTATATTTCAAAGACTTCTTTCATTTTTAGTTTATTGCAGTCTATTTTATAATCAACTTTTCTTATTATATGGAAAAGACTTTGACTCTGGGAGGGATTGAGGGCAGGAGAAGAAGGGGATGACAGAGGATGAGATGGCTGAATGGCATCACTGACTCCTCAATGGACGTGAGTCTGAGTGAATTCCGGGAGTTGGTGATGGACAGGGAGGCCTGGCATGCTGCTATTCATGGGGTCGCTAAGAGTCGGACACAACTGAGCGACTGAACTGAACTGAACTGATGCTGAAATCATTTTTAATTAAGTTATATTCATCAAAACATCTCAAGGATTCATGATAAAAATTTTGGAGAGTTTCTCTTTACATGCATGGATGCATGCTAAGTAGCTTAAGTCGTGTCTGACTCTCTGTGACTCTATGGACTTTAGCCCACCAGGCTCCTCTGTCTGTGGGATTTTCCAAGCAAGAATACTGGAGTGGGTTGCCATGCCCTCCTCTAGGGGATCTTTCTGACCCAGGGATCTAACCTATGTCTAACATTGCCAGGAGTAGGAATTCTGAGAGTCATCTCAGTGAATCTCCATTAGTCCATAATGGAGTGATATTTATCAAAAGTGATTTTAAGTGAAATACCATGGTGATGCCATAAATGGTGGCATAAATTCACAAGTGGTGAGGTTACAGAAGCACCACATGGAGAAGAAAATTTCTATCAGATTCAGTGGTTTGCTTTTCTAATGAGAAAGCACTGTCTCTTCATGATACGAAGGTGCTGTATTCACTTTGGCACAAAGTGGCTAAGTGACTCCCACAGGGTAGGTTTTGGTAAACTTGAATCAAGTCCTATTACATCTGCTTCCTTGATTATGCCAAAGCCCTTGACTTTGTAGATCACAATAAAGTGTGGAAAATTCTTCAAGAGATGGGAATGCCAGACCGTCTTACCTGCCTCCTGAGAAATCTGTATGCAGGTCAAGAAGCAACAGTTAGAACCGGAATGGATCAACAAACTGGTTCCATATTGGGAAAGGAGTACGTCAAGGCTGTATATTGTCACCTTGCTTATTCAACTTATATGCAGAGTACATCATGCAAAATGCCAGGCTGGATGAAGCACACATGGGAATCAAGATTGCTGGGAGAAATATCAATAACCTCAGATATGCAAATCACACCACCTTTATGGCAGAAAGTGAAGAAAAACTAAAGAGCCTCTTCATGAAAGTGAAAGAAGAGAGTGGAAGAGCTGGCTTAAGACTCACATTCCAAAAACAAAGATCATGGCATCCAGTCCCATCACTTCATGGCAGATAGATGGAGAAACAGTGGAAACAGTGACAGACTTTATTTTCTTGGGCTCCGAAGTCAATGCAGATGGTGACTGCAGCCATGAAATTAAAAGACGCTTATTCCTTGGAAGGAAAGTTATGACCAACATAGATAGCATATTCAAAAGGAGAGACATTACTTGGCCAAAAAAGGGCCGTCTAGTCAAGGCTATGGTTTTTCCAATAGCCATGTATGGATGTGAGAATTGGACCATAAAGAAAGCTGAGCACCAAGGAACTGATGCTTTTGAATTATGGTTTTGGAGAAGACTCTTGAGAGTCCCTTGGACTGCAAGGCAATCAAACCAGTCATTCCCAAAGGAAATCAGTCCTGAATATTCATTGCAAGGACTGATGCTGAAGCTGAAACTCCAATACTCTGGCCATCAGATGTGAAGAATGGACTCATTGGAGAAGACCCTGATGCTGGGAAAGATTGAGACAGGAGGAGAAGGGGAGGACAGAGCATGAAATGATTGGATGGCATCACCGAGTCGATGGACATGAGTTTGTGCAAGCTCTGGGAGTTGGTGATGGACAGGGAAGCCTGGCATGCTGCAGTTCATGGGGTGGCAAAGAGTCAGATCTGACTGAATGACTGAACTGAGCTTAACTGTTGGGAAGCTGACCAATTAGCAGTTAGTTACAGGCAGATCTGTTTCTGTGAAAGGACAGTTTGGGCTGATACATTTCCTCTGTTGCTGCCATAAGCCACTTTGCGTACAGGGGCCCTTTGAGGTTAGAAGAGGAAAGATGCTCACTAATACTTACAGGGTAAATCCAAACTCTCCTCCTGACAGTCAATTTTCTAAAGACATTCTGTTAAATTCCTGACCAATTGGTCATCTTTTGACTATTGCTAATGGATCAGTATAGGGCTGCACCTCACGCTATCTCTCCTAAAAATTGGACAAATAGTTGTGTCACTTAACATCATGGTCACCAGAAGTATTTTCCTTTGATCTTCTCTTTATGGGTCATCCCTATAATCAGAGTCATTGGCTGGCTAGGTCAAGAGATTCAGAGTTGAAATGTCGCTTTGGGACCATATACTTCATCATTTCAACAGCATCTAATCTAAAGATGTACAGAGCACCCCAGGCTTCAAGACTGAAGATGCCCTGGTTCTCTTCTGAAGACACTCACTTGCTTAACAGTGACACATCCTAAGCATGAAGTATGTGTAGTGCACAGAGCTCCAAATGGTTCTCTCCAACCTCCTCACCTCCTTCTTCCCATGATGCATCCTGCCCACCTCCCCACTAAGAGACCATTGGGAAGGATGGGCTTAGTTTTGGGAGGAGGAAAGTGGACATCAAAAATGCAGTGTAAACGGGAGATCTGCAGGTGGCATGAAGGTATTTGGATGAGATATTATTCAGTGCGAAAAGCAAAATATATGAGTTACATATACATACATGTATCTATGTATATGAAAATACATATTCATTATACATACATATTCATAAAATCATATTTTAATAATATGTATCATATCCATAGTTTGAGGGCTTTCCAGGTGATACTAGTGGTCAAGAACCCATCTGCCAATGCAGAAAAGAGACGTGAGTCCCATCCCTGGGTTGAGAAGATCCCCTGGAGGAGGGCATAGAAACCTACTCCAGCATTCTTGCCTGGAGAATCCCATGGACAGAGGAGCCTGGTGGGCTATGGTCCAGAGGGTCACAAAGAGTTGGACACAATTGAAATGACTTAGCATGCCTGCACAGTTTGAATACATTTCTCAAACCATGAAGGGACAACCCATATGTTTGTGTGTTTGTATGCATGTGTGTCTGTGTGTGTGAGAGAGAGATGATACATATTAGTCTTTTCATGGTGAGCATGCGGGTGAGCATGTGATGTTGAGAAGGTTAGGTAACTTAGACAAGGTGATGAGGTGGAAGGAAGAAAAAGATCAAACCCAAGACTAAGGGAGTTAATTTAGGCTGAAATGAAAGCATCTATATTTTTGTCACATTTATGCATGAATTTAAAATTATGCAATAGTGTGGGTATTTTATAAATATATATATACACACATATATATTTATACATATATGCATGTACGGATATACATATACGTATATATGAATACAAAAAAAGCTTTAAAGGATGGTGAGGGGAATGCAGAGGTCTGAAAACTAAAGGAGCAGCTTTGCCTACTTCACAGTTTGCATTGGGCCATGTTAAGCATGTGCCTGCTTTGCAGAGTTCCAGGAAGCTTGTAAGAAACAAAAATAGTTTTCCACTTAACATTTTACTTGTAGCCAAATTTCTTCACAGTGTATTATAAATGATTTAAGAAAGTTACAAGAATTTCTTATATAAGTGAAAAACTGCTCTATCCTGGTGCCCCCAATTAGAATTATTAGGATATAAAAGCAAATGTTAGCAAGCTTATAACAATCATGTATAATAATAAGATCCAGCCTTCATTTAGCTCTTACTATGTGCAGGCACTTTTGAAATCATTTTAACATATATTTACTACATTAATCCTCCCAGGGAACCTCAAAGGCAGATAACTGTTTTTAACTACATTTTAAGGATACAAGAAAACAGCATTTGCTTTCTGGGCTATGTAACACACTATCACAAAGTTGGCTGCTTAGAATAACACAACTTTATTATCTCCCTGTAACTGAGGACCAGAAGTCTGAGGGTCACGACTTGGCTGGATCCACTGCTGAGAGACCCACTTGGCTAAAATCAAGGTGCTGCCATGCTGTGGTTCTCATCGCAGGCTCAGGGTTCTATTCTAAGCTCATTCAGGTGTTGATAGAATTCTGTCTTGTGGTTACAGGGTTGAAGCTCTCAGGTGTTGTGAGAGGCTGGTCCTTCTCAAAGAAAGTCTGTAATATGACTGCTTCTCTTTGCTGCTGTTCAGTTGCTAAGTCGTGTCCTGCTTTTTGTGACCCCGTGGATCGCAGCACACTAGGCCTGTCTATCTTTCACCATCACGTTCCCTGGCAAGCTGACTAGCTATCCTGCTGCTCCTCTACCAAAACAAAAAGAAAATTCCAACTGCTGCTCCAGATCAATCTGACTTCCTTTCTCTAACCTCTTCACTTCAGTTGCTCAGTCTTGTCTACTCTTCGTGACCCCATGGAAGGCAGCATGCCAGGCTTCCCTGTCCATCACCAACTCCCAGACCTTGCTCAAACTCAAGTCCATCGAGTCCGTGATGACATCCAACCATCTCATCCTCTGTGCTCCCATTCTCCTACTGCCTTCAATCTTTCCCAACATCAGGGTCTTTTCCAATGAATCAGTTCTTCGCACCAAGTGGCCAAAGTATCGGAGTTTCAGCTTCAGCATCAGTTCTTCAAATGAATATTCAGAACTCATTTCCTTTAGGATTGACTGGTTTGACCTCCTTGCAGTCCAAGGGACTCTCAAGAGTCTTATCCAACACCACAATTTAGAACCATCAAAGCATCTGATCTCTTGGCCACCTTTAAAATGGCTCATTGTGTTAGGCAGAGTCCTCTAGGATGATCCCCCTTTTTGATAACTGAAAGACAACTGAATAGTGACTTAATTAAGGGAACAGAATTCCATTATATTCACAAGTCTCTCATGCACTCAAAGGAAGAGGACTGAATAGGATGCGCATGCTAAGGGCAGAAATCTTGAGGACTATCTTAGGTCTCTGCCTACTATAAAACTGAAGGTAAAGAAAAAAGGTGTAACTTGCCCCATATCACAAAGTTAAAATCAATGGAACTCAGCAGTCTATATTTAAATTCCATGTTGATAATCACTCTCCTAGACTATGTAATGAAGGAATGGAGTTTCACCTCACACCTTTTAGATATTATATTTGATGTCCATAACTGTGAAAGGTGTGAGATTTCATCCTACTAGCCAGCTGACTAGTATACCCTTCCACAGTTTCATGGGAAGTAGAAGAAAACACAAGATTCCAGTTGTTGTTCAGTTGCTAAGTCCTGTCTGACTCTTTGTGAACCCATGGACTGCAGCATGCAAGGTTTCCCTGTCCTTCACCATTTCCCAGAGTTTGCTCAAACTCCTTTCCATTGAGTCAGTGATGCCATCCAACTGCCACATCCTCTGTCATCCCCTTCTCCTTCTTTCAATCTTTTCCAGCATCAGGGCCTTTTCCAATGAGTTGGCTCTTTGCATCAGGTGGCCAAAGTTTTGAAGCTTCAGCATCAGTCCTTCCAGTGAATATACAGGGTTTATTTCCTTAAGATTGACTGGTTTGATCTCCTGGCTGTACAAGGAGCTTTAAGGAGTCTTCACCAGCACCACAATTCAAAATCATCAGTTCTTCATTGGTCGGTCTTCTTTATGGTCAAACTCTCACATCCATGCATGTCTACTGGAAAACCATAACTTTGACTATACAGACCTTTGTCAGCAAAGTGATGTCTTTGCTTTGTAATACATTGTCTAGATTTGTCAGAGCCTTTCTACCAAGGAGCAGTATCTTTTAATTTCATGGCTGCAGTCAACATCCACAGTGAATTTTTAGCCCAGAAAATAAAATCTTTGTTTCCATTGTCCCCATCTATATGCCATGAAGAGATGGGACTGGATGGCATGACCTTTGGTTTTTCAATGTTGAGTTTTAAGCCAGCTATTTTACTGTCCTCCTTCAGTGGACTCTTGAGCCAGAGACAAAGGACCATCTGCTATTCATAGAAACAACAGTAGCCAGAACACCAGTATTTGTACTGATTTTCTGTCACCCTGTATGTTTTCCTCACCTACAGGGTGAGAATAACAAGGCCATATGATATCTACACTTGAATTTCATTGTGTTACAGGAGAAGAAAGTCTAGTTTAGGGAATCAGATCTATTACACTGGACATAAACCTACCTGGTATTTCTTTATTATCTTGTTATACTAGACTGCAAGCGAATCTACCTTCTAAATATAGGAAGACACACTATTTCCATTTTCCAAAGTTACTCTACAGCCATCCTGGAAAAGATAGTCCTGAAGACAGTCAGACAAGTTTTGTAGCAAGGCATGTTGATGCCTGAGAAATCCATTGAAAATTGTTACACAGTAATATCTGCTCCTTGTTTCTAAGCCATCTTGATTTCCAGTGAATTTTTCCATAATTACTTTGGACTCTGTGATTAATCCTACTGACAGAGGCTGAGACAGAAATTCTTTCAATATGTCCCAACACTTTTTAAATGAATTTTACTGCTAACAATACTGCAAAGAGTAGCCTGATGTCTGTCTGAAGCATTGACCATAAATATGCTCTCTGGAGTCCTAAAACTACCCAAATGAAAATTTTCAAAAATTCAGGATCTACCTTAACAAACCACATGGCTTCCTCAAGTCTTTCTACTGACTTTTCCACTTGGTGCAAGGTGTTAATTCAAGTTAGTGATTGCATATTGTCCAGCAAAGGGAAAATCTAAGACAATTTTTTTGATCTATAATAACACTGATAGTGAGTTGAAGATGACCTGAACACCCTTCCATGGTCAAGATGGTGTCTTTGATCACTTGAGCTAAAGTCAAGAATAAATTTCACATAGTCTTTTCTAATTGGATGTCTCCCTTTCTGGGAAAACTGCCTACACCTTGCACACAAATAAGTCAATTATTCCCCTAGACACATCCCTTAGTCAGGAACGGTAGTCTGATTTTGGATAAATTTATGCATATTTTTGAGAGTCACATGATCTACTGGCAGTGTTTGCTTAAATATTCAATACTTGTAGGTCTTTCATGACCGCCCTGCTGGTGCCAATGGCTGTGTAATTGGAAAGGAGGCAGATTGATATCTAACTACCACAGAAAGAATATAGTTCCAGGAATTTACACAATGACCCTGTGAAAAACAGGTGAAAAACATGTCATACTGTTAAAAGTGGTTTGTTGTTGTTCAGTTGCTTAGTCGTGTCTGGCTCTTTGCAACCCCATGAAATGCAACACTCCAGTCTTCCCTGTCCTTCACTATCTCCCAGAGTTTGCTTAAACTCATGTTCATTGAGTTGGTGATGCCATCCAACTCATCCAGTGGTAATTTTTTAGGTCTACCTTAATTCAGGACTTGTGCTGCTCCATTTTCATAACTCTCTTACACTGTTGCTTTATTTCAATATAAGGGCAAGAACATTTTTCTGAAGCTGTAGGACTGACCCTAAGAAGTTAACTAGAATTCCTTGGGTAAGTGTGTCATTCTCCAGTGGGTCACTGGGACTGTAAAATACTGAACACAGATTAATTCCCTGTCCATGATTTCCCACTGGAGTTCTTCTGCCTCAAGGAAATCTTCCCTAGTGGGCTAAATCTCTCTTATAGCAGCCAGGAACCACAGCACAAAAACTCAAGACTTTTATAGTCCTGTTTGAATTGGTCTAAAGTCCTGTTTGAATTGGTCAAATTGATGGACTGCAGGGGGTGCTGATCTTTGAGACTACTGGGATGTTGCGACTCCTTAACAGGTATCACATGCTCTGTCCTCTCATCTTCCAGTTAAACCTGCCAAAGTTTTAATGACTTGGTTTCTACCCACAAAAGTCATGAATTTCCCTTTGTTAATGCTCAGGATAGGTGCACATTCTTTTGACTATTGAGTGAAAGAGGAACCTTACTAATAATTTTTATAGAGAAATGGACTTGAGTCAGACTACTGGATTGGCCAGATTTCATCCAAAGGAGCATGATTAATAACCAGAGCCCATTCTAATAGCTATCTTTGAATCCACATCTTCTTGTGGCTGCAAGCACCTACTCAGTTACTCCTCATAAACAGCCGAGGGTGAAGGACCATTTTCTGTGCAGTAGTTGACTATACAATTTGGTTGACATATTTATTACATGTTTTCATATATTTTCTCCAAATCCTGATAATTGGCCCCAAGTTCCTCATCCTTCTTTCTCCAGAAGCCCATTTTTTAAATTAACTATTTTGTTGAAACTGTCAACAACTGTGAAGGATATGAGACTTTATCTATGAGAAAGCTAACAATTTGGCCTGTTGCAGTTTCATGGATGCTGGCAGAGAGCAGGGAGAGACAGAGAAAAGGGACAGTGTGTTACATATATAGACAGCAATGGTAGAGCATTAGCATGTGTGCTAATCCTCCAAGATTACAGGAAAGAAACTTCAAACATTAAAAAAAAAAAAAGTTTGTTTTCTTTGTTATAATGGTCTATGATGCTACCCTTCGTAAACATCTGACAGTAAATAAACCAATTTATTTTTGCTCTGGAAGGAGATAATATCTCTATCTTATGAGGCTATTCATTAAACCAGTCCTGAAAGAAACAGCCCAGAATACAGGCAGCCCATGCCTTTGCTTGTAAGACATGTTGACAGGTTAAAATTATAGAGAATTGTCCCCAATATTTATTTACCTCTTTAATATAGCATTTCCTTTTCTCAAATAAAATGTACTAACTTTCCTTAGGAGAATATAATTTTGCATGTATATACATATATATAGATATATGTTGTAATCATAAAAGTTTCTAACATCTACTCTGTATTAAAAGGCACTGGCTTGCCTATTTTCACATATATTACTCCTTTAATCCTCACCACATCTTTAGGAGGTGTTATTCTATTCCCCATTTTGAAGATGAACACACGAAAATGTAGGGAGTCAATTATAATGTCTGAGTTCACAGTCAAGAGGTGTTAAGACCAGAACCTGGGGGACTTTAATCCCTAGTACTTCTCACTTGCTAGATGGTGATGTGAACTTGGCCTCCAAACTAGAACAAGATCACCTGGACTTGTGAACTCTGAAACTCAAACATCTCTCAATACTAGGTTGGATACAGGGTAATTCCTCCCTGAATGATAATTAATATTCAGTACACATATTATCTTTTATATTCATTATATGAATGTGGAAACTGAGGCTCAAATGTGTGGAGATTGAAACTGAAAATGGAATCCAGCCACTCACTGCTCAAAAGCCTTTAAAGAGGCCAGGTTGGTGAAAAGGAAACTTGCATTATTTTGAATGCTAGCAACCAGAATGGGGGAGTGCAGTTTGTTTCCTTTTCTTGAGGCCAATTTTCAGGATTGTGACAGGTTATGTCATGGCTACAGTCTGGCCATCATGTAATTAACTTCTTCCACATGGTGGGGGTTTCAGTATCTATAAGACAGCTCATATAATATGGCTCAAGATATTATCTGTAGTCCTTGAGAAGGAATTACAGGTCCTTGACTGCACATAATGATTAGTTAGTTTCTTTTTTTTTTTTTTTAATCTCCTCTGACTGTTTTCCTTTGTTCCTACATTTCCTCACTTCTCTGATTAAAACTTTTCTTTGGCCAAAGTTTTTCCACAGACAACAGGCAGGCAGAGGACATGGGGGACAGACCATAAGATCTTACTCCAGTCCAAGACAACCAAAGCATTCTCAGATAATAAATACTAGGGCCTTGATTTTAGATTCAAATTTTAATGATTCTAAAATACTATGGTTATATGAAACACCTTACTGCTTTTCTGAAGAAAAATATTCAGGAGACATTAATGAATTCCGAAAATTATTACAATTAGTTGAAAAGCAAGATAACTGTCAAAATAAAATCAATAAAACATAAGACAACAGAGGATGACATAGCTGGATGGCATCACCAACTTGATGAACATGAGTTTAAGTAAGCTCTGGGAGTTGGTGATGCATAGGGAAGCCTGGCATGCTGCAGTCCACGGGGTCTCAGAGTCAGACACAACTGAGCAACTGAACTGAGCTGAATGTTATAATCAGCCTAATATGTATGCAAATAGAATGACATTTAATGTGGTTTCTTAAACATATCTCAAGTTGGAAAGCATTTTTGCATGTAGCATTTAACATCATAGTAAACATTGCTAACTACTTTATGACTATATTTGACAATATCTATTTTTAGTATGAATTCTGACTCTGAAAAATTAGTTTGCATCATTCAAAGGAACTTTGGTTTCATTCAACAAGTCAGTGTTTCTCAAAGATTACTTAGAAAACCACTTAGATGAATCAGAAACTTTGGGATATTGAGCTAAGAATCTGCTCCTGTAATAATATCCCCATTGATTTTTTAAAAGACAGAAAGTCAGCTTCTGCTGTAGGTAAGATGGAGTCATCGGGTAAACAATTAGTATTTTTGGCAGATGATTTTAGTGATGACTAGAAAAAGAATTCATAGGGGACAAATTGGAAAGCAGGTAGAAAAATTAGGAAGCCATTTATTTATTCACATGAAAAAAATCTGATAGGTGATGGGCAAGCTGAGTAGGAGAAAAACAGATAAGTCCTTTGACCTCTTGGTGCCTCAACGCTTTCTTTGAGTATTTTTAAGACAGTTTTAGGTATTTCAGCGCAAATATACACTGACTTAACTGAAACTGGGGAACATTCAAGGGAAGGCTTGAAGGAAATATTTGTGTTTAGACTAAATAAGTAGAATTTATGTGGGTGAAGGCTGGAAGCAGAATGGAGCAGAGTTTTCAAGGCAGAGAAAACACAGTCACTGCAAGCCCTAAGGCAAGAAGAAACATAGTTTTTTGAAGTAATTTTTAATTTTTGGTTGGAGGATTTCTTTATTAGTACAATGTAATCATATAAATCCTCTTACAAATTTAAGAATTCTTGTCATTTTTATGTGGTACATTATAAATTATAGGGAAATTTTTTAATTAAAGTTTGTATTGTGAATGGGTTTTAATAAAATCTTTAACAGCATTATGAAAACAATGTATTTATACATATTTTAGGTAGACAATGCTGAGCCTCTGAGCCATATTGTTTACATTGAATAATTATCTATGAAAAAATAAGAATAATATAGTAATGCATAATGCATATGTATGGCTTATTTGGAGGGAGAGGAACTGGGTATATAATAAAGTATAAATTGAAATATAATTATATGGTATGATATCTAGCACAGATAAAATGCCTTCATAGACTGTTGTTTGGATTTCTTTCAGTTTTTGGCTAAAATAAATGTTTCATCTTAATAAAGTTTACATTTCATTTATAAATAATGAGATAGTACAGAGAGTGTTAGAAGTACAAATGGCACATTAACATCTCATGGGTGCATAATTTTACTCCCAAGTAATAATTTTAAAAAGACATAAAAATATGAATGCAACATACAGATATAATAAAAGTTATCTTGTCTATTTGAAGAATTATTTTAAACTTATTATAATCCAACATCATTCAGTTCAGTTCAGTTCAGTCACTAAGTCGTGTCCGACTTTTTGCGACCCATGAATTGCAGCACGCCAGGCCTCCCTGTCCATCACCAACTCCCGGAGTTCACTCAGACTCATGTCCATTGAGTCAGTCATGCCATCCAGCCATCTCATCCTCTGTCATCCTCTTCTCCTCCTGCCCCCAATCCCTCCCAGCATCAGAGTCTTTTCCAATGAGTCAACTCTTCGCATGAGGTGGCCAAAGTATTGGAGTTTCAGCTTCAGCATCATTCCTTCCAAAGAAATCCCAGGGCTGATCTCCTTCACAATGGACTGGTTGGATCTCCTAGCAGTCCAAGGGACTCTCAAGAGTCTTCTCCAACACCACAGTTCAAAAGCATCAATTTTTCGGCACTCAGCTTTCTTCACATCATTATGGTTTATGTTTTCTATCTTCAGTCAAGAGTTAAATATGGAAATATATTAAACACATTTAAAAAGAAAGGAAATAAAAAACGACCTAATATGAATAAAGGGACACAGATAATGTGCTCTGTGTGTGTGTGTGCTCAGTGACCCCATGGACAGTCTGGTGGTCTCCTCTGTCCATGGGATTTTCCAGGCAAGAATATTAGAGTGGCTTGCCATTTCCTACTCCTGGGGATATTCCTGACCCCAGGATGGAACATTCATCTCTTGTGTCTCCTGTCTTAGAAGTGGATTCTTCCCTGTTATCTGGGAAGTCTGACACAGATAATAAGAGAGTTCAAATGACTTGGCTGAGTGACTGGCAAGCTCATTGGAATTCAACAAAGCTTTACATACATTTACTTAATATTCACTCAGATTCCATAGTATTGTATTTTAATCTGAAAATATTTCCAGTATAATTTAATTAATTTTCTAATTATTAAAAAAATAAAATAGATGTAATTATAAACATGGACCCAATGAAGCATGTTTGCAAATATACAGGTGTGTGGGAAAAAATCAAAGATTCAGAAACACTGGATATGGAGAGATGGAATTCAATGCAGTGAAGTACAGGAGAGAAGGAGATAAGGGGTTAGTTTAAGAGATATACTGAAAAGGTAGCTATTTTATTGTGTCTAAAAATTTGAAAGAGCTTCTAAATAGCTATTATGAAAATTTAGCAGAAATTATGAGGGATTTCTAAATCCTAAATTTCTAGTATTTTTCCCTGTAAACATCACGAAACAATATAAGGCTATTAAACTGAAACTATGATCTAATTACCATTTCATTAAGGCAATTTTAATGATTCAAAAATGAATCTGTTAATTAAAGTGAATAGAAGAATAATTTGATGGGAGATGGACTTTAATATTGGTGTGGGGATGAAGAGAATTAAATAGATCCAAGAATCTCTACCATCATTCAGATGTGAGAGAAAAAGCATCCCAGATTTCTAGGGGTGATCAAAAAATTTATGGTAGTGATATTTTGGGAGGAAAAGAATGTTGAATAAAATGAAAAAGATAAAGAGGATAACTATTGTGTCAGTGTTCATGGTTGTAAATTTTTTTTTTATAAAAGTATAGACTTGAAAACATATAAATGCTGATGGGAAGGGATGGGTTCAGAGGAAATCATTTAAGTGGTAAGAAAGGGAAATAAATGTTACTATAAAACAGAAATTGGTTTTATGTAAGAATCTAACATTGAGATACTTCATCTACAATATCAATAAAATGAAAAAAAAATGCGATGGGGACACATCAGGAAAAAAGCTATATGGAGCTGATAATTTCATGGAGATAGTGATACACTGATACTCCCTCTGAATAGCTTATATTTCATGTGTGATAGGCAATAAGAGCAGAGAAGAATGTGTTGGAGATTTGAAAATTTTGGAGAGAATTTTCCAACATTCTTGTGGTGAATGTGAAACTGGAATTGCATTGTAGAGAGCTCAGTTTAGCTGCATGATCAATAGTTTATTTTTGTATCAAACTGCCTAATTGTATAATTTTTCTCAGGCAGCATTCAGAAGTTGAGCTATAGTCATGGAGAAGGTAGAAAACTTGAATGCCATTAGGATAGATTTGGTTAAAATGGGTTGATGGTAGAACAAAGAGACAAGTTATTGACATAAGTGAGTCAAATGAGAAAAAGTAAGTAAATAAAAGGCTATGATCTTTGAAAGAAATGATGACCTGTAGCTTCTATCACATATAGTAAATTTGAGAATGGTTCTGAAATTGACAAAACCTGAAGATTGAGTGTGTGTGTGTGTGTGTGTGTGTGTGTGTGTGTGAATACAACTCGACATATTATATGGGAATGTGGCTTAATTGAGAGGGTTTAATTTAACTGAAACCAAATTTTATGTAAAGCTTCTTTCTTGGATGACTAGCAATATAGGAAGCAGAAGAGAAACTTCAACATTCTTGGGATTGGTTTATGAGTTTAATTTTGAGTTTGTGAAGGTTAGAACCTGCATGCCATTGCAGGAGACATAAGAAATGTGGGTTCAGTCCCTGGGTCAGGAATATCCCTTGGAAGGGAATGGCAACCCACTCCAGTATTCTTATCTGGAGAACCCCATGGACAGAGGAGCCACATGGGCTACAGTCAGTGGGATCACAAAAAATTTGGACACGACTGAAGTGACTTAGTACAGCACAGCACATTAATCTGTGGATACATTATTCTGGATCCTACTAGAAGAGAGAAACAACACCTACTTTTGACAGGGGGAAGTTAAGCATAAATAGCTATCATCTATACCAGAGTCAGACACGACTGAAGCAACTTAGCAGCAGTAGCATACCTATCCTCTTGGAGAAAGCAATGGCACCCCACTCCAGTACTCTTGCCTGGAAAATCCCATGGACGGAGGAACCAGGTAGGCTGCAGTCCATGGGGTTGTGAAGAGTCAGACACGACTGAGCAACTTCACTTTCACTCTTCACTTTCATGCATTGGAGAAGGAAATGGCAACCCACTCCAGTGTTCCTACCTGGAGAATCTCAGGGACGGAGGAGCCTGATGGGTTGCCGTCTATGAGGTTGCACAGAATCAGACATGAAGCAACTTAGTAGCAGCAGCAGCAGCATACTCATCCTCTGAAGGTTGAAGTTAACAGAGGATTTGCTCACAGACAAGCCCCAGATCTGAGATTCAATGGAAAAGGTGTGATCTTGGCTCTTTGAATGTCAGAGTAAACAGAGGCTCTGTCCCAACAGAGGTTAGAACTGCTTCTCTGTGGTTCTGCAAAAGGTATCCAAAAGGAGATGCCATACCTTGAAATTCTTAGAGAAGTAGCTTGAGATTTTGCTGGGCTAAGCTACTAGCTACCCAACAGTGCAGGAAGCAGGTGCTGAAAAAGTCATTTACTGAAGGAATTGAATGTCCTAGAAACTGCACTGCAGTAACCTGCTGAGAGAAGGACCCTGGAAGTTAAATATCTATTTTTCCTTCACTGTTCCTCTAAGGTTCCTTTACTGACAATTTAAAAATCATGTCGGTTAACAAAATACAAATATTTAAAGGTCCCAACTATATTTTCAGATAAGGAACAAAGGGTAAACTTGGAACTATGAAGTAATAATTTTATAAATACCCCAAGGGGATAGGGCTTCCCAGGTGGTGCTGGTGGTAAAGAAACTACCCGCCAACGTAGGATACAAGGGGTGCAGATTCAGTCCCTGAGTTGGGAAGATCTTCTGGAGGAGGGCATGGCAACCCACTCCAGTGTTCTTGCCCGGAGAATCACATAGACAGATGAGCCTAATAAGATATGATCCTTAAGGTCGCAAGTAATTGGACACAACATAAGTAACTGGATCATGGAAAAAGGAAGAGAGTTCCAGAAAAACATCCATTTCTGCTTTATTGACTATGCCAAAGCCTTTGACTGTGTGGATCACAATAAACTGTGGAAAATCCTGAAAGAGATGGGAATACCATACCACCTGATTTGCCTCTTGAGAAACCTATATGCAGGTCAGGAAGTAACAGTTAGAACTGGACATGGAACAACAGACTGGTTCCAAATAGGAAAAGGAGTACGTCAAGGCTGTATACTGTCACCCTGCTTATTTAACTTCTATGCAGAGTACATCATGAGAAACACTAGGCTGGAAGAAGCACAAGCTAGAATCAAGATTGCCGGGAGAAAAATCAATAACCTCAGATATGCAGATGACACCACCCTTTTGACAGAAAGTGAAGAGGAACTAAAGAGCCTCTTGATGAAAGTGAAAGAGGAGAGTGAGAGAGTTGACTTAAAGCTCAATATTCAGAAAATGAAGATCACGGCACCTGGTCCCATCACTTCATGGCAAATAGATGGGGAAACAGGGGAAACAGTGTCAGACCTTATATTTTTGGGCTCCAAAATCACTGCCAATGGTGATTGCAGCCATGAAATTAAAAGATGCTTACTCCTTGGAAGGAAAGTTATGACCAACCTAGATAGCATATTGAAAAGCAGAGACATTACTTTGCCAACTAAGATCCGTCGAGTCAAGGCTATGGTTTTTCCAGTGGTCATGTATGGATGTGAGAGTTGGACTGTGAAGAAAGCTGAGTGCCGAAGAATTGATGCTTCTGAACTGTGGTGTTGGAGAAGACTCTTGAGAGTCCCTTGGACTGCAAGGAGATCCAACCAGTCCATTCTAAACGAGATCAATCCTTTATAGAATTCTTCTATACTATTAAAGTTTTTTTCTAATTCTAAAAATTCTGCATAAGCTTTTGGTAAAATTGTAATGATATTATGGAACATGATTATGACACTTTGAAGATTTTCATTTAAAGAAAATACAAAGTTTGAGATGCTGCTTTAACAGCCTGTAATAGTTGAAATGGGGAAAAATCTTGACAAAACAAATGGAACTGAGACACAGAAGAAATTGAAGAGAAAGAGGGATATTTGGTGATTTGAAAGTAAAGGAAACTTCAAAATGAGAGCATGGTCAGCTGTATTCAATGCTGAGAAATCCAGTAGAGTGAGGATAATGAAAAACATTTATAATTCAAGGAGAAGAAATAGTCCTAGCAGACATAATGAGAAGCTCATTTTACTTTAGATGCATGAGATTTGCCCTTAGTGAATTTGTGTTCAAATTCCCTCTCTGCCATTTATCAACGGTGTGTCTTCGAAATGATTCAAACAATCTTTCTTTATTTCAGATTTACCTGGAGAAGATAAGTGGTAATAATAATGATCTCAAAGGTTGCTATGAAAGATCAAGTAATCTACCAGTACTGAGTCAATTGCAAGCACCCATTTTGTGACAATCAGTTTGTTAGTGATGGTTCTGAAGACTAAGAACAAGACTTAGAATGCTAAATGAAAAGTGAGCAAATGGAGCCTGTAAGTGTAGAAGCATATTTCAGGAAGTTTGACATTTATAGGAAGGAAAGAATCTATTTCAGTTAAGTGGGACATGTTGGAGGTTGGGGTTCTAGTCTTTCCAAGTTACTGTGCAAAGCAAGTATTTAAAGCAATAGGAAAATTCTTTGCATAAATCTCCAAGACCAAGAAGTACTGCATGCCATTTACATTTGTTAATCAGCACATACTAAGAGTTTAAACTGTTATCCTTAATACAGCATGCAAAAGAGTTACCATACCCTACCTAACTCCACTACTCTGAGCTTAATCATGCTATTTAATTGCTGAGCTTAATTTGAAAATAATTGTTCACAGCAATTAAGTAAATGCCCCAATTTCATTAACAGACTTTCTAATTAGAACCTACAACATAAAAGTGCTAATGTTGCTTCATTAACTTTGATTTACTGTTTCTAATGCTACCTTTTTAAAAATTATTCTTTTCTTTGAATCTGAAACTGTGTGGTAGGGTTAATTATGTTGGGTTTTTGCAAATAAAAATGGCTAATTATTCCTGGATTGAAGTATAGAGATATCTTATATTAAAATTTCATTTTAGCTTTTCACATTAAACACATATTGGGACAAATTTTAAAGTCTCCTTGTTGTAGAATACTTTAAAGCAATTAGTGAGAATTGCATTTGGCTTGAATTGTAAGCAAACAGGTTTTTCAAAATTGAATATGCTCCTTCACATATGGTATCTGATTGTAAAAGAGAAGAGTTTAAAAAAAAAGAAAGAAAAGGAAAAACGTAATTGTTATAAAAACTCACTACTGCAAATTTCTTTAATTTGCAATTGAAGGGACAGAAAGGTTACTAAGGTTAGCAATAATAATATATTTTAAGATAGTGCCATTAAAAATCCTCAAATGCAGTAACTATTGCTTGCTAATAAAATGATGAGGGGATTGGCTTTTGTTTTTCCTTCTTGTTTCTGTTGTTGCTAAATTAAAAGAACTTGTCTGTGTTTTCAAGCAATTGTTGCCATATAACTACATATTAATTACATGATTACAGCAAATTATGGAAAATATACTGATTTGAACATTTGGCACAAGATGAGGCTCTGATAATAGAGGAATCATGGACATTATTGACAAGACTGCAGCTGAAGTGAGGAAAGCAGGTCCAGAGATTGTCTAGTCCAACTCCATTATTTATGCATATATGTATACATGTATGTGTGTGTTGTGTGTGTGTATGACATATCAGGCACTATGCTAAATCATGGAGATGCTGCAAAAAGTCAACCACTGTTTTGTAGAGAGACATGAAATGAGTGATGATGATAACTAATATTCTAATGAATTAAATGACAACAAATGTAAAAGATATGGGATTATATCCCTTGTCTTCTTAATATTATTTCCACCCCACCTACTGTCTCTAAACAAAACATCCAAAGTAAGACAAAACCTAACAAAAATAATATCTAAACAAAATACTGTGCTGCTTTTCTTTATTTGCTTGTGATAACAGATTACTTGAGTAAAAATAAATTTTACCAAATTATTTTTGATAAATCTACCACAACACAACAAAATGATATTACTATAGAGTAAAAATCATAAGAAAGATAACAGGGTCCACAGCTAAATAAACTTTATGTAAATTGACATATATATATATATATATATATATACACATCGAAAAACTTTTTTTTCCATGAAACAGGTGAAATGAAAATATCTCCTGCCATATTATTAAACAAGAAATGTCACAGCCATGGGCAGTTTCTGGCCTCCAAATGTCAGTGAGAGTTTCCAAAACTGCAATCCAGAGGGTGCTGCCACCCTCCAAAGTGATTGCAGAGGAGCTGGGGGAATGTGAGAAGCAAGGCAAACAAGGAAACAGGATTGGCCCCAGATAGTTGAGATGCATATGAAAGGATTGAATTCTGTGAGCCCCGAGGCTGGTATCTTCCCATGAATAGCATGCTACATTCTTTAATTCAATACCTGATCTTTGATGTTCAGACTGTCTGCTCTTTTTGTTGCAAACTTGTCTATAGCTTGACTTCCCCTCCTGCTCCTTGCAGCAGTTTTCTCAGAGCTACGAGATACCATCTCCTGGACTCAAAATCCTAAACATTCTCACAAAATAAAATAATTCTCTACTTTCATGTTGTGGCTATATTTTTCTGTCAACACATGCATATTTGTAAACATGTATGTGTCACATTATAATGGCTACCTAAGGAAGTCATAGAGTGGAGATGGGGACAAAGAAGGATAATATAACACAGGAGGGCTTGTTTGTATCAACATATAATATTGACTATTTTTACTGAGGAAGCTGATTAATTCTATTTTCATACTAGAAGTTGAGATGGAAACAAGATTGTAAATATTACTACTAATATTTTAATTATTAAAATATAAATTTTATAACAGTTTTAGATTCACAGCAAAATTGAGCAGAAGGTGAAGAGAGTCCCCATATAACACATGTCCCTTCACACCCACAACCTCCCCCACTGGTAAAGTCCCAAACAAGAGTGGGCTCTTTTGTTACAATCAGTGGATCAAACTGGAAAGAATGATGCTAAAGCTGAAACTCCAGTACTTTGGCCACCTTATGTGAAGAGTTGACTCTGGAAAAGACTCATGCTGGGAGGGATTGGGGGCAGGAGGAGAAGGGGACGACAGAGGATGTGATGCCTGGATGGTATCACTGACTCAATGGACGTGTATCTGAGTGAACTCCGGGATTTGGTGATGTACAGGGAGGCCTGGCGTGCTGCGATTCATGGGGTCGCAAAGAGTCGGACACGACTGAGCGACTGAACTGAACTGAATCATGCAAAGATTATAGTTTACATTAAGGTTCACTCTTGCTTTTGTACATTCTTTGGGTTTTGAGAAATGAATGATGATAAGTATCATCATTACAGTATTGTATAGAATCATTTCACTGCCATTAAAGTCATCTGTGTTCTATGACTCTTTTTCTCTGCCTTAATCCAGGGCAACCAGTAAACTAATATTTTACTGTATCCATCCCTAAGTAGTTCAGATGGTAAAGTATCCACCTGAAATATAAGAGACCTGGGTTCAAACCCTTGGTTGGGATGATCCCTTGGAGAAGGGAATTGCTACCTATTTTAATATTCTTGCCTGTAGAATCCCACGGACAGAGGAGTTTGGTGGGTCCAGTCCATGGGGTTGCCAAGAGTTGGACACAACTGAGTCACCAAGCACACTCAGCACTATATCCATAATTTTGCCTTTCCAGAATGTCAGATTGTTAGAATCACATAGCTTTTAGCTCTTTCATATTAACTTTTTATTACACAGTAATATGCATTTAATTTTTCTTCCATGTCCTTCCAGGGTATGATAGTTTATTTCTTTTTAGCACTAAATAATATTTCAAATCCTGAAAGATGATGCTGTGAAAATGCCGCACTCAATATGCCAGCAAATTTGGAAAACCCAGCAGTGGCCACAGGACTGGAAAAGGTCAGTTTTCATTCCAATCCCAAAGAAAAGCAATGCCAAAGAATGCTCAAACTACCGCACAATTGCACTCATCTCACACGCCAGTAAAGCAATGTTCAAAATTCTCCAAGCCAGGCTTCAGCATACGTGAACTGTGAACTTCCAGATGTTGAAGCTGGTTTTAGAAAAGGCAGAGGAACCAGAGATCAACCTGCCAACATCCACTCGATCGTTGAAAAAGCAAGAGAGTTCCAGAAAAAAACATCTATTTCTGTTTAATTGACTATGCCAAAGCCTTTGACTGTATGGATCAAAATAAACAGTGGAAAATTCTGAAAGAGATGAGAATACCAGACCACCTGACCTGCCTCTTGAGAAACCTATATGCAGGTCAGGAAGCAACAGTTAGAACTGGACATGGAACAACAGACTGGTTCCAAATAGGAAAAGGAGTACGTCAAGGCTGTATATTGTCACCCTGCTTATTTAACTTCTATGCAGAGTACATCATGAGAAACGCTGGACTGGAAGAAGCACAAGCTGGAATCAAGATTGCCGGGAGAAATATCAATTACCTCAGATATGCAGATGACACCACCCTTATTGCAGAATGTGAAGAGGAACTGAAGAGCCTCTTGATGAAAGTGAAAGAGGAGAGTGAGAGAGTTGGCTTAAAGCTCAACATTCAGAAAATGAAGATCATTGTATCTGGTCCCATCACTTTAAGGCAAATAGATGGGGAAACAGTGGAAACAGTATCAGACTTTATTCTTCTGGGCTTCAAAATCACTGCCAATGGTGATTGCAGCCATGAAATTAAAAGATGCTTACTCCTTGGAAGGAAAGTTATGACCAACCTAGATAGCACATTCAAAAGCAAAGACGTTACTTTGCCAACAAAGGTCCGTCTCATCAAGGCTATGGTTTTTCCAGTGGTCATGTATGGATGTGAGAGTTGGACTGTGAAGAAGGCTGAGCGCCGAAGAATTGATACTTTTGAACTGTGGTGTTGGAGAAGACTCTTGAGAGTCCCTTGGACTGCTAGGAGATCCAACCAGTTCATTCTAAAGGTGATCAGTCCTGCGTGATCTTTGGAAGGAATGATGCTAAAGCTGAAACTCCAATACTTTGGCCACCTCATGCAAAGAGTTGACTCATTGGAAAAGACTCTGATGCTGGGAGGGATTGGGGGCAGGAGGAGAAGGGGATGACAGAGGATGAGATGCCTGGATGGCATGACTGACTTGATGGACATGAGTCTGAGTGAACTCCGGGAGTTGGTGATGGACAGAGGGGCCTGGCATGCTGCAATTCATGGGGTCACAAAGAGTTGGATGCGACTGAGCAACTGAACACAACTGAACTTAATATTCCATTTCCTGAGTTAATCACATTTTACCTATCTATTATATACTGTGTGGCATTGTCCAAACTTTGGCAATCATGAATAAAACTACCATAGACATAAGTCTTCATGTATTATATGGATATAAACTTCCAATGCAAAGTGAATACCAAGAATTATGATTGCTGTATTGTATAGTAAGGGTATGTTTGGTTTTGTTAGGAACTCCCAAACTACATCCCAAAGTAGGTACACCATTTTGCATACCACCAGATATGAATAAGAGTTCTTGTTGCTCCACATTTTTAGCAGTATTCTGCTCCCACTGTTTTGGGGACATTCTAGTCTCATAGATGTGTAGTGATATTCCATTGTTTAATGTTTAATTTTCCAGTGACATATAATGTTGAGCATCTTTTCATGTACTTCCTTGCCATCTGTATATCTTCTTTGGTGAGATGTTTGTTCAAGTCTTTAGCCCACGTATAAACTAGGTTGTTCATTTACTTATTATTGAATTACAAGAGTTCTTTGTATATTTTTGTATCTTTTTCAGATGTACAATTTGCAAAAAAAAAAAATCCATATCTTTCATTATTGTTTTTTCACTTTTTCAATTTGTGCAGAGCAGGTTTTTAGCCTTAATGAACTTAATGTTTCTTTTAAGAATCATGCTTTTGGTGTTAGATCTAAAAACTTATTGCCATGTCTGAGATCATTCAGATTTTCTCCTGTGTTATCCTTTAGGAGTTTTATAGCTTTGTGTATTACATTTGGGTCTATGATCTATTTTGAGTTAATTTTTGTGAAGTGTGTAAGATCTGTGGCTAGGTTCAATTTTTCCTCAGAATAATTTGCTAAGTAAGATTTTATTTGGGATTGCATTAATTCTATCTGTTAAATCTGGAAGAACTTGAGAACACGGAGACTTCCTATCCATAAGATGGAATATTTTTTGATTTATTTGGCCTTCCTTGATGTCTTTCTTGAGAGTTTTGCAATTTTATTCATATGTTTTGCACGTGTTCTACCAGATTTGTGCTTAAGTATTTTTTGTGACTTCGGTTTCATTGTCACGGTAATAGTGGTCTTATAAAATGATTTAGGAAGCGTTGCCTTTGTATCTTATCTTCTGAAATAAACTTGAGAATTATTAATGTTTTTCTTAAATATGTCTCTGAATTCACTAGTTAATTTCAATTTCTTTAATAAATACAGGACTACTCAGACTATCTACTTCCTCTTCTGGGAGTATGGCAACTTGTGTCTTTCAAGACATTGGTTCATTTTGTGTAGCTTGTCAAATTTGTGGATACAGAGTTGATAATATTCTTTTATTATCCTTCTAATGTCTACTGGATTTCCCTAATGATGGAAACAGCCTTTCCCATCAGGTGTATACATTCTTTATGAGGATTTTGAGATCTTCAATGTATTATTTTTAGCATTATTTCTTATCATTTATAAATTATGTACAGAGAAATTGATCAACCTGTGCAATCTAAAACACTTAGCTACGACAGAGCTCACTTTTGATAGTGTTAGAGCCTCAGCAGGGAGGCCAGAAGGAGAGAGGCCAGTCAGAAGAAGGAAATAAACTGTAAGTGGCGGGCTTTCTTTTCTCTTCTAATCCTGTGTTGTCATGGTGACACCTGGTTCAGCCTGAACTTAATTTTATCTCAAACTTTGAGCTAACCACTGCATTTTTCTTATGGGACTGCTTTTTCTTAAGTTATGTTAATGAACTGTGTATTTGCTTGGAGATCTGTCTTTCTTCAAGATTCATGTTAATCACTTTATGGCAGGAGTTGACTCACCTTGCCAATGCTATCTCAAAAGGCATGTTGTGGGTGAGGGGCCTGGTGCAACTCTCTCAGTTTTGAGATGTTTCCTTTCTCTGATTAGCAGCTTGCTGATAGGTATGCAACTCCTTGCTAAAAAGTAGCAAGGGATCATTCTTTCTGTCCCCTTCTGATTTCACTATCTCATTTGTACTTCAATATAACTTTGCCCCACCAGAAGTTTCAAGTGATCAAGACTTGTCTCTGGCCCTGGATAGAATTCCTCTCTTCCAGAGGGCATGAATCCCAGTGTTGATCACGGCTTATAGCAGCAACCTTTCACTTTCTTTCATAGTACCCAATTGGATAAATGCAATACTAGAAGTGGATTATATGATACTTTCATACATATAAATTATGACATAGTTGATTATAATACTTTTTTTTTTACATAGGTGTCTATCCACGGCAAAGCGTGATCTTGAGGTCAGAATATATTAGAACAAAACTACATCATAGTTACCAAAGCAGTTATTTCATGTTATAATGAACTGATTTTCTTATTAAACTAGATGTAGTAAAAGTATAATGATGACTTTGTAAACTAAAAGTAAATTTCTTAATTTTATAGCAACATTTACAATACATAATTATATTTATATAATTAATTATAGTGTAAACCTACTTCTTATCGACTTCTAAATTTTCCATAATCTCATCTCATGGGTATACTAAGTCGCTTCAGTCATGTCTGACTCTTTGCAACCCTATGGATGATAGGCCACAAATCTCCTATGTCTATGGAATTTTCGAGGCAAGAATACTGGAGTGGATTGCCCTGCCTTCCTCCAGGGGATCTTCCCCACCCAGGGATTGAACCTGTGTCTTCTATGTTTCCTGTATTGACAAGCAAGTTCTTTACCACTAGCGCCACCTGGAAAACACCATCTCATCTTATACAATTTGACAGAAGTTCCATTTAGGACCAAATTTGGGAGATAATTCAAATATCACACATAATCATCCTCCTTAAAGACACTTGAACAAAACTGTTGAAGAAGTTAGCACAGCTCACTTTGAAGGGAAACCCTTCACTTAGAAATAATAAGCATCTTTTGTCTTTTCCTTTCATAGTGTATCACATGTTGCTGCTCGTGACATACCCTAGATTATCTTACAGGAGCATCTGCCTGCACATGATAGAGTTCTGAGCCCTGGGTGGGGCTCTAGCGCTAGTCCCAGAGTTGGAGCATACAACTCCATCAGTGATTCAGATCACTTCATTCTGTATACACACACACACACACACACACACACACACACAGAGTTGTGGTTGATTCAGAGAAACAACGTTGTCCTAAATAGGTCTAATCAGAGAAACTCCTGGAACTGTTATTTATAATACAAAGAAGTTCTTTTGCATGCTGGCTTTGAACCCTGGAGACTGAGCATTGAATTGTTATGCCACCATGCAAATTGAGAGAAAGAATATACTATATTAGTTGGAACTTCAAAATCAAGTGAAAGTGAAGTCGCTCAGTCGTGTCCAACTCCTAGCGACCCCATGGACTGTAGCCCACCAGGCCCCTCTGTCCATGGGATTTTGCAGGCAAGAGTACTGGAGTGGGTTCAAGAATCATAGAAACTGTGATATGGAGATAAAGTTTGAGTCCTAAATATAACGGTGCCTGAAACAAGGATGTATAGAGAAGGAGTGAGGCACAGAAGCAGTGTTCTCCAGCTCTCAGCACCTTTCTCTGAAGTATATTCATTTTTGAGGCTATTTTGGGATAGGACCTATATTCTCCCATGAGGTAGCTGTTCTCTTTAGCAAACCGTGACCCACAGCATCCCTATTTGTTTTTTTTATGGCAAAGACTGCTGCCTCCTAATTGAACAAGGATAATATGAGATGGCCTTTGTACTGATTTCAGTGTTTGTTGCTGTCTTTAACCACCAATGGTCAGTCAGAGTACCCCAGGGCACTCATTTTAAAGTTTAGGAAAATAAGGAATTTTCCTTGTTAAAACATGTTTTACATATATATTTAACCTACCTAAAGCAACATTATAAAAGCTAAGAACAAGAATGAAATCACACAAAAATATTTTGAGATTTTCACAAATTACATGCTCTCTTTGCACTCATAAGAAAAGCCTTACATGGTTTAAATTAAAAACAAACAAAAATAATGCCAATTTTCACATTTCAGGAATGATAGTGTATCCTATCAGAAAAAAAAAATGATCTATATGATATGTTTAACAACTTTGATTTGAGGAGAACACAATAAACACACAAACATAAACACGATTTTATTTAGTCCTAGTGGAATACAAAATTCAACATTTAGATTTTATTTTCTCCAGTTACAAATTATCACAAGGATAATCTGTTTTACAGGAAAGAGAGCAAGATTTATTCAGTGCAGAACTTTGTGCCACGTGACTTATACATATTGATATCATTTTGTTTAATTCTCATAATAACTCATTGCTGATCTATATTATTTCATATATATTGAGTGTTCTGGGCTGTATTAACAGCCAGCTGATGAAGATATTTTTATGTGAAATATTTATCAAGAGAAAAATTTATAATACATATTCTAATTTCAGTTCTGCTATTCATAATTAACTCTAATATTCATACTTGAAATTGGATAGTCTGAAATGAATAGCCCTGGCAAATGCACTCAACAACCCTGCCCTATGCAAAATTCCTATTCTTATGCAATTAACAATGCAGTTGCAATGAGTCTATATACAAATTCATTCAATAAACAGACACTGGAGACCTAAGGGAAAGATGGAAGTATAAAAACCAATCACATGTATATAGCATATTTTATATATTATGTATTTTTGAACTGTATCATGTATTTAGTGAAAAAATCTGCATATAAGTGGACCTGAGTAGTTGAAGAGTCAACTCTATAAGAAAATCATGTTTTTTCAAATCACTATGTCTGTGCAGAGTGTATGGTGCCATTAAAAAATAATGTAGATTTCACCATTGATAGATGGTATAAATTTATTAGGAAAGCAAATATTTAAAACAAATTATAAATCAAGAAGACAGCTATGACATTATATGTACTATTTCTGTGATTTGAATTAAACTAACCGTCAGTGGAATCACCTTTATAATGATATAGCATAATAAAGTTAATATTCTGAAATCATAAACTGATTTTATAGGGGAAAGGAAAGTTGTAATTAAAACCAATGAGAAGAAGCGCTATCTTTCTTCTTTAATTATGGGCAATTTTGTTTAAGTGTAAAATTTATTTCCTTAATTTGAGAGGATATATAAGTTCAATATTAAGTATAGCATGTATTTGGAAATGATTTTTTAGAGGGGAATACATATTGAACTATTTTGTTTTATATGTGTATTTAACAGGTAATATAAATTTTATCAGTGTAATATAAAATATGTTGAGTGGTAAAGTATCCACCTGTCAATGCAAGGGATACAGGTTTGATCCCTGGGTCAGGAAGATCCCCTGGAGGAGGAAATGGCAACTGACTCCAGTATTCTTGCCTGGAGAATTCCATGGATAGAGGAGAAAGGTGGAGTCTCAAAAAGTTGTACACGACTGAGCAGCTGAGCACACACACACACAATGATAAATAAAGTGTAATAATATGACATAGGCCATTCAATCTGTGACGTATATTAAATAGATAATTTGTAATATACATTAAATAAACATTTTAGTACTTCTCTTTGGTAGTTTCCAATAAAACCTGTGACTGACAGAACCTAAGACTAGAGAAGGCTGAGGTGACCTTATATTCTTGCTATCTCACAACTGAGCTAAGTCCAGATAGAGCTACATTCCAACAACTAGAACATCCCCTTTGGAGACTGATCCTTTCAGTAGTGGGTGTAGGGTGACCTATAAATCTAGTTAGCGCTAAGTCAAGGCCAAGTGTGAGGGCGAAATTTGCAAGGGATATTTAGACTGACTCCACACAGAACAATTGAAAGGACCTGGGCTCTGAATAAAATGTAAATGATCCTGAGCAGGTCAAAATGGGAACTATCATGGTTGTAGCAAAGCTGTTACTTAGCTTACTGGTACGTTCCTAATAAGGAAGAGTGAAGTGTTGGTGAATATCTTTTCCCTTTCTTGTCCCTGTGAGCATTACCACTTGGAAATCTTCACTGGGGAAAGGAGTACTTCTCTTGGGGTAATTACAAGATTCCTCTGGGATGTGAGTCTCCACAGACTGGGACTTTCTCCTTGCTACAGTTGCAACACAGCAGCTTCCCACTCCCTCTCCATGTTACACATGGTAGTGCGTATGCCAATCTTAATCTCCCAATGTGTCCCACCTTCTCCTTCCCCCATAGTGTCCACACGTCTCTTCCTTACATCTGTGCCTCTCTATTACAGTACAGCAAACAGTGTTAGTTGCTCAGTCATATCTGACTCTTTGTAACCCCATGGACTGTAGTCCACCAAGCTCCTCTGTCCATGATATTCTCCAGGTAAGAATGCTGGAGTTGGTAGCCACTCCCTTCTGCAGGGGATCTTCCCAACCCTGGGATCGAACCTGGGTCTGTCACACTGCAGGCAGATTCTATACCATCTGAGCCACCAGGGAAGCTTGTTTCTATTTCTGCTCTGCAGACAGGATCACTTGTACAATTTTTCTAGATTTTACATACATGTATTAATATGTATTTTTTATCTTAATAATTAATTTTTTGTTAGCAGCAAGTGAAATAAAAACCTGAAGATGAAAGTGCACGTAGAAGTGAGAGAAGGTGCAGATTTCAGCCTCAGATAGATGGTGGGAAAAGGAAAAATACCAAACTTGACTTGGTTGTATTTTGATATTACCAGTGTGTGCAAATATATATATATATATATATATATATATATACACAAGAGAACACCTGTTTTCTTCTATGTCTCTGTACTTTTAAACTGGAAGTAACAAATATGATTTAATTTTAGAGTTTAAAAACTCAAGATAAGAGAGAGAATGATAGTTTTCACATTTGTGAAATAGAACTTAATAGCACAATATAATTAAAATAAAATTAAAACATTAAACTTGAAAAAATGAATCATCTTTATTCCTTTTTGGAAATATTTGATCTAAACCTGGGAGGCTGTGCATTTGATTAATGATGAAACATGACTTAAATTAATATATAAATTGGGCTATTTTGTGCCTGAGCAGCAGGGTGTAACCAGAGATTTTATAATTTTTAGTTTGCTTGCTGAGATATTCCTTTGTTCTAATAACATGTGAGTCTATTGTCTGTCTTTCATATACTCAATTTATGCACAGATTTTCAGAAAAAGTATGTAAAAATTAATGGACTGCTTATAATCATCAATATGCTCTCCATGGTAATGTTCACAAAATCAGAAAATCATCAAGTATGTTCATATCTATCCTTTTATATTTTTGCCTTGGAATAAGTTTCACAAAAATGATTCATTTATGTCCTCTGCACCAAATACAAAGTCACTGTAGGTCATCCTATAAAATGTTCTCTTATCCAATTCTTTGCTCATCATCTCTAAACATTAGGGAGTTTTATTTCAGGTATGTAATTTTTAGCTGCAAGACTTACTGCCTCACTATACCATGTTCTGTTAGATTAGAGCACCTCTTACATGATATATTATGTAAACTTTTTAAAGAAGAAAGATCTTAAATAATTTATGATTATGTAAAAAGAAATCAAATTTTCCCATGCATGGTGCTATTAAACTTCAAAGTGGTTTACAATATCATATCTGCATGCAAGGTGTTTTTCTGTTCTTCACTGTAGGATGATTCATGAAGCGTTGTTTCTTTTTCAATACAAACACAAATGACAAGGCCTGACAAGTTAGAATTCAACTTCTACTGTGAAAAGCTATCAGCATTCTCTCTCTCATACTATTTTTTTTTCACTCTAACCGAGGTGTATTTTCATCTCTACGTATTCTCATCCCATTCCCCTTTTTTGTTTCCCCTCCCCCACTTTGTTCAATGGCTGGGTTCTATTCTTGAGGTGTTGTTCCACACAGAGGAAACCTGTTGGTGTTCCATGTTATAGAACTGGAATGGAAGGGATTGTCAATTATTTGAGAGAGCTACATTTCTGTGTCCTGATTTAAATTATAGTTATTATACTTTCTTACTTTATGCCAGGCTTTATGCCAAACACATCACATATTACAGGATTGAATTTTATCAGCAATGTGATGAGGTAGTTCAATTATCATCTTCTTTTTACCAGTCAAGGAACTGAAGCCTGCAAAGTTAAATAAATGTGACAAAGTTTATGCTCAGTCATGTAAGAGTCTTCGTGACCCCCGGGACTATAACCTGGCAGGCTCCTCTCTCCATGGGATTTCCCAGGGAAGAATACTGGAGTGGGTAGCCATTTCCTTCTTCAGGGTCTTCCTAACCCAGGGATTGAACCCAATGAAGTTTGTAGTGGGGTATAACCTAGCTGTGTGATACATCAAATAGCCATGGTCCAGAATAGTGAATAAAAGAGTGGCTGGATACGCTGGAGCTCTGGTTGACCTGTCCTTTGAGGGAGCACCAGGTTCAGTCACTTTCTGCAAAGAGTGGGTGTAGGAGGTTCTATATCAGTCTCATATTAATCTTATACTGCCTCAGGTCTGAATTTTCAATAAAATTTTATTCTATTCAACTATTAAAATAGGCATGCCAAAGATTATATGTTGCTAACTCACTGGCTTCCTCTTTTTCTTAATCCTGCTTCATGGTTGAATAAGTGAGAAACTATAACCAAATCACATGTAAGGATATAGTTGAGATCATAAAATCAACCAGAGGAATATATTTATGAGCTATAAACACATTTAAAAATAATCCTATTGCAAGGATGCTTATCATAATATCTAATTTTCCCCAAACATTCTATAATTGCCATGAAAACATAAAAATAATAAAGTATTTTAACATGCAAATATATGTCCTTTTTAAAATAGAAAGTTGTCTTGATGAAAGTGAAAGTGTTACTCGCTCAGTCCTGTCTGGTTCTGCCACCCCATGATTGCAGCCCATCAGACTCCTGTGTCCATGGGATTCTCCAGGCAAAAATACTGGAGTGTGTAGCCATTCCCTTCTGCAAGGGATCTTCCCCAACCAGGGGTGGAACTCAGGTCTCCTGCATTGCAGACAGATTCTTTACCATCTGAGTCACCAGGGAAACCTTTGTCTTGATAGCAATTTTGATATATGTTCAACTTGATAAGCTGTAATTAGCTTAAACACATTGTAGGTGATTTCTTAAATTCATTATACAGCTTTCTATAAAAATCTCCTGATTTTTAGAAAATACCTTCAAAAATTTACTCCACCTGCTCATATCTACCTAGAGAGATCTCAAAACAGAAGATATTAATTGGTCTAACTTATGATATTAAAACACCTTCATTTTAAATTGAATGGAGCTTCGACACCTCTTTTATTAGTTTTAATATTTAACTGCTTGGTTTAAGCATTATTATATATTTTGTCATTTAAATTCTGTGAGGTAGGTATTATTATAAGATGGCAAAATTGAGGTCAAGAACATAAAATTTACTCACAGCTATATTGCTGATGAGCAGGAGATCTGTTACTCAAATTCAAACAACCAAATTAGTGTGATGGAAACAACTTAGAGCAGCAGCAGAGAAGATCCCCTGGAAAAGGGAATGGCTCCCCACTTCAGTATTCTTGCCTGGAGAATCCCATGTACAGAGGTGGTGGGTTACAATTCATAGGGTCACAAAGAGAGACAACTGAAGCGACTCAGCACGCACATGCCCACATCCTTACGGGAAGAGACAAAAACAGACGGACAATTTGGTGATTCAGGTGGGAGTGATGTTTAATGGAAAGAATACAGAGAAAGAGAGAAGAAACAGAACTGAGAAGAGAAGTAAAGATAAGAAATGGAGACGCATCCATGCTGTCACAAGGGAGGGGGCCCAATGGCTAGATATGAAATCAGGAAGTTGGTAGTAGAATGGATGATTTTTTTTTAATTTAATGCTTAAATTGTCATGGGAATATAATTTCTTTACAATGTTGTGTTAGTTTCTGTTGTACAACAGAGTGAATCACCTATAAGTAAACATATATCCCCTCCTCTTGGACCGCCCTCCCACTCGCCATCCCACCCATCTAAGTAATCGTAGAGCACCAAACTGAGCTCCTTGTGCCATACAGCAGCTTCGCACTAGCTATCTTTTTCACACATGGCAGTGTATATATGTTCATGCTACTCTCCCAATTCACCCAACCCTCTTTTTCCTCCCCTGTGTCCACGTGCTTGTTCTCCCAGCAATACCTGCCCTGGGAACAGGCGCATCTGTACCACTTCCCTTGATTCCACTTACATGTTTTAATATACAATATTTGCATTTCTCTTTCTGACTTACTTCAGGCTGTATGATAGACTCTGTAGAAAGGATGGTTTTTTATCTGCTTCCCTTTAAGTAAGATCCAGCCTATCACTGCAGCAGCTTCCGGAACCACCACATGGGGGCAGCACACAGCAGTCAAGTGCGTAGAGGGGCTAGGGCCCGTACCTGATTGGGTTGAGATCCTGGCTCTGCAGTTGGCTGGCTCCGCTTCCTTCGTAATTTGACTTCATTCCTCACTACCTCAACTTCCTAGTATTAGAAATGATAACAGATAAAATATAAGGAGGAGGCTTGTGGCTGTTAAATGAAGTAGAAGAGTTCTTGTCACATAAATGCCCTATAAATATTAGCTATTACTAATATATTACTAATCTTGCCTGTGCTAAATTCTTCTTCTTTATAAGAGTGATCTCTCTAAATTACACCCAAACCTCTCTCTCCTCTGCTCCATCTACATTCTTATATGACAAGAATGATTAAAAGCCCGGCTGCCTTGAAGTGATATATAACCTCTTCTCTGGCTGCTTCCTCATTCTGCACCTGAAACTTTCTTGAACACCTGCTCCTGCAGCATAAACCTCTCCCAGTCCCCTCTGCAAGTACTGTCGCTTTTCATCTCTGTGCCTTATTAACTGTGCTGCAATTGGAGCTTTATTCTTCACTGCACCTTTACTGCCATCAATAAAGTCTACCCTTTATTCAGTGTCTCAATCAATACTGGTATTTTGTAAAAATCTGTATTAGTTATCTATTGATGCATAACAAGTGTCCCAAATTTAGCAATTTAAAAACACACATGCATATTAAAACCTCACAGTGTCTGTGGACCCAGATTAGGTGAGTTCTCTGGTTCAAGGTCTCTTCCAAGACTGCAAACAGGATGCCAGCTGAGGCTGCTTCTACCTTAAGGCTCAACTAGGAAAAAGGTCATTTTTCAGGCTCACACAGTTGGCAGAATTGAAGTTCCTTTTGGGTGTGAAACTGAGATCTGTCCAATCTCTGACCCTTATCCAGAGATTACTCTTAGCTCCCTATTACTGGACCTCTTCAGCTTTGCACCCTGCTTCACTAAAGCCGAGTGGTTTGTTGTTGTTCAGTTGCTAAACCATGGCTGACTCTTGGTGACCCCACAGACTGAAGCATGCCAGGCTTTCCTGTCCTTCTCTATCTCCTGGAGCTTGCTCAAACTCACGTCCATTGAGTTGGCGATGCTATCCAACCATGTTATCCTCTGGCATCCCCTTCTCTTCCTGCCATCAATCTTTCCCAGTATTAGGGTCTTTTCCAGTGAGTTGGCTCTTCATATCACATGGCCAAAATATTGGAGCTTCAGGTTCAGCATCAGACCTTCCACTGAATATCCAGGTTGATTTCTTTAAGATTGACTAGTTTGATTTCCTTGCAGTTCAAGGGACTCTCAAGAGTCTTCTCCAGCACCACAGTTCAAAAGCATCACCTCTTTGGTGCTCATCCTCTTTATGGTTCAACTCTCACATCTGTACATGACTACTGGATAAACCACAATTTTGGCTATACAGACCTTTGTCAACAAAGTGATGTCTTTGTCTAACATGCTGCCTAAGTTTGTCATAGCTTTTCTTCCAAGGAGCAAGCATCTTTTAATTTCATGGCTGCACTCATCATCTGCGGTGATTTTGGTGCACCCCCCCCAAAAAAAAAAAGATCTGCCACTGTTTTCACTTTTCCCATGTCTATTTCTCCATCTAAAGCCAAGAGTGGGTCTACCAGCACGATGGGGGTTACAGTCTTCCTGATTCTCCTCTTTAGGGAAGGCCCTCCCTCTGCTTGCCCAAACCAGACAAAAGTATAAACAGACAAGTGATCATTGAAACTATCACATCATTTTATAGCTATTTGATTTTCTTGTTTTATTTAGTGGCCTGCATGACACCTCAGTCTCTGTCGTGAACTTTTTATGTCTGCAGCATAGTGGTGACCACAATATAATGGCAAAAATATGTGTTTAGTCAATCCAGGAATGAAATCTACAGATACAGAGCCTCTCAGTTTTTGATGGGTAAGATTATTTTTCCTTTCATATAAAACAAATTCCCTTCAGCACACAGAAAAATTAATCTCATTATTGTGCAGGCAGCCAATGTATATAGAAATAGAAACAATAGAACAGTCATGGCTTAGTGACAAAAATCAGCTTTGAGGTTACAGCAGAGAAACCTTGAGGTGTAATATCAAGGGCATCTAAATTTGGTGTCATAGAAAAGATAATATCAACAGATACCATCTATTCAGGAATTCACTACACATCAGTGTCCACTCAGAAATTCTACACTGTTGGGATCTTGGTATCAAAGAAAACTGTCCTGGCAAACAAATCATACTTATTCTATTCTTTAAAAAAATGTATTGTGAAATATCACTGTTCAATTGATATTGGGAACAGGAACTCAATATGGAAAAACCATCCTGTAAGCACATACAGTGAAAAAAAAAAATGACTTTTTCCCCCCCTCTGAACCATATTTCTGAGCAAGTGTCAACTTTTATAAATTGTCTTATAATAGAATTGTTAAGGTGAATCACTTTATACAATTTGCCATTGAATCCCTTCAGTGAAATTACCAGCTCCTGTAGGAAAATAAGAGAGGCAATCACAACATATTGGATTTAACAATCAGAATTTATAACATAAAACTTTGAAATTCAAGCTCAATGTCATAAAGTTCAAAATCACTCTTATCTGAATAGAGTTTTGAACTGTATAAAGAAAGGAAACAATCAAATTGGCTCAAAAACAGTTATGAATTCTTATATAATTAAATATGAAAGGCTTTATTTTCCTGAACTATCTTGACTGTTCTGTGTTCTTTTCCCTGGCACCTATGTGGAAAATTCCACTTGGCCCTGAGTTAAACCTGACTGACTGGGAAAAAATATCCAGTACCTCCCCCAGGTAACAATATAGATGCCGTCATATTTTCTGACTCACATTGTGTGTGTGCCCTTTGGAAATGCACATGCCTGAAACTCTGCTGGGGTCTCTCTTCTCAGATTTTTTGCTAGTGCTCCTCAGAGAGACTCCACACACTTGATGTCTTATAAATACCCCTCCCTGCTTATTCTCTTTGAAGCAGTTTCTTCAGAAGCCACCTTCCTGTTGCATTTCAGACAAAAAGGGAAGAATTCTATTTCTCCAGCAGTCATTTTTTTTTTTTATCTTAAGAAAGAAATGAATTTACTTTTCTAGGATTAAAATGTAAAATTGAAGTTTTTTCCCCCTTTGTTCATACAAGAAAAGGACTATGAGCTTTCATTTTAGATGTTAATTTAAAATACAAATTAGTAAAAAGCAGCAAACACACACACACACACATGTATATTTTGCCACTAGTCTCTTTAGGAATGAGTTTTATAATATCATGCCATTATAAAATGTGAAATGTTTTCAAAGCCTAAATTCTCCAGGGATATTTCCACAATAGCACATTTTCCAGTCTTCTGAAGAATTGTGTTTTTATTTATTTTTGATTGTGTGCTAAAAAAAATGAAATCAATTCTTTCTCATTTTGCACCTGGTTTTCATATGGTGAATAATATTACAAGCATCATTGCTAGGGCAAAACATAGTAATGCAATTTACAGTTTTTCTAGAAATATCATGTTAGTCAATCAAACACATGGAATGTGGAATTCTTCTTACTAAATAAATCAGAGTTGCAGCTAAAAGTTTCAATAATCTCTCAGTGATTAAATAGGTTTTAGAGATAATGTCAGCACTTTAAATATCACATATTCAATTGTACAATCTAGGTAGAAACCAGTTTGACTAAAAATTCTTTGATCTAGATTTTAGCATTTTAAGAGGAATATTTTTAAAAGAAGGAAGAATTTGTATGTCAGGTTTTTTTTTTTTAATGGGAAAAAAAGAGAAGCAATAACATTTGTTTTCATTAATCAGATAAATAGCAATTTAAAAATTAGAATAATATATAAAATCTATGTTTAACTCTATTTTGATACAGATATGTGGAGTTCAATAGTAAAATATATTCAAAGGATATTTGTAATCTCAATTTTATACTTCATCTAAGAAAAATTGTGATAAATTTTCAGTAAACTACTCATTAAATAGAAATTATTACTAAATGTAGTAAGACACTTTATGTATTTCTTAGTATATTTATGATAGTATTTAATCACATTTGGATTGTTTTTAACCTTCTGGGTTGCTTCTTTCCCTCCTCATTCACCATTTTCTCTCTCTTCCTCCCTCCTTCTCAATAACAAAACAGAGAGGCATGGTCCTTGCCCCCCATGCCTTCTGCCTTCTTTTGTCTAGAGAAAAACTTGAACTTTCAGAGAAGTAAGAAAATGCATGAACAAAGGAAAATAGTCAAAAGAGACCAAGTAAATAATAATATAGTCACTAAGCAAAGTCAAAGACCTTTAGTTTCTTCTCAAAGACTATAGATAGTATTCTGAGCCACATCCTCTGAGCTGTCTCAGAGATATTGAAGCCTCCACCTAGTGCAGAAGTTAACTACAGGCTGACCAGACTGAAGCCACAACATAAGCTGCCACAATTATGAACACTGGACTCAGAAAATGGGAAAAAACTGACCCAGAACTAAGGCGAACTGTATTTAAATCAAGATGATGTTGGTCAGACCACTAGTGATCAATTTCCAGCAAACTGTCAGAGCTGATTGCTGTTCCTGCATGTACTCCCTCCCTCAGCCTGGAAAATCTCTTGCCTGTCGTGGAGGATGTAGGTGAGAGTTGGCCTTTGGTCAGACTTCTCCTCCCCACCCCCATTCCCTTGCCATGGGTTGCTGGCATCCAAAGTAAAACAAACTTTCCTTTCCACCAACCTGGTCTCTTTATTGTTTTTTGAATGGCGGGCAGCCAGACAGACCCCACTTTGTTACAATCACTCACACCCACATGCACACTCTAATCAAAGGATTTTTTTTTTTTTTGTATGACAGACTTTTGAACTGTTTTTGTAAGTGACTCTTCTAGCTTAGGTGCTACTGACCTCACAGAAATTTTATACGGTATTTATTCTAAATAGTTTGGATGTTTGTGACATGATTTTATTAATAATACAGTCTTTCCTAAAAATCTGCTATGTAGTATTCTAATGTATTCTGCTCTTTCTTAAAGAATTTGCACTTATTAAAACATACTTCATGTTTGTCAACTGTGTTGTTAATTTACCAATGTGGAAAATCATTGAAAAATAGAAAAGAGCATTCTGGAACACTCAAATATGTGACTTTTTATTCTCCATGAATATTTTTATCATACAACTTAAAATCAAGCAATAAAATTCTTTATATATATATTTATATATACACACTATTTGATAATATTTATAATATGAAGGTATAAAAAGGATCAGAATGTAATATATGTTTTAGTTACCTTATTTTTAAGTTCTAGTGTTTGGAAGATATTTTGTGATTAACATTTTCATGATGTGTGTTATTTTTCAGCTGCCTGGTTTCAATTTCTACCTGAAATATTATACTGCTCAACAATGTCACTTTAAAGAAGATTAAGTATCCTTGTGTGTGACAAAGTGAACTCAATTTTTAAATTATGCACAATGAAATAACGAAAACAAAATAAAATGGAAACTCTATTTGTCAGGGACTTGCTCTCTAGTATGTAAATCATTTATAGCACATGTCTAAATTTTCTCACCATTCATTTTTTCCACACTTACTTGAATATTTTTCTATATTTAGCCATTTCTTAATTTCTCTGTTTAGAAGTTTAGTGAAGAGGCTGAGCACAACTAAACACCAAAGGAAATTTTAGCTACATTTTATCTATATACATATTTGGTTTACTTGTCCCAGCTATAAGAGGAAAAAAAAAAAACAAAACATACTCTGAGATGTCAGGAGTCAACATACCTCAAATTTATTTAGATGTTTTTGGTGCTTTATATGAATTTATTTTGTGGTCCTTAACTTAAATCAGAAGTCATTTCCCTGAGATTCTTCCAAAAGGAAGAATTTTTCTGTTGGTGGTGGTGGTGGTGAAGAGCTCTGTTTCATTACCTACATAATGAAAACAACACCTGAATTTATACTAATAATTGAGTAGTGATGCATATGATTCTGCCTGGTATATTTGCCTTTTATGCTGGGTATCTTAGGCAATATATAAGTATTGCCACTTTTACAAGTGTCCTGGGCTGGATGATCAATTTTTGACACACTTTAGAGTGTTGCCAAGCAAAGTGTCATATTTGTATAATCATTAAATATTTACAAGGGTCATTTAATTTTATCATTTTATCTTCTTAAGAACTTGTGATACTGGGAGAAAAATGCTGTCTAAAGATGTTAAAGAGACCCCTCAACTGTCCAATAGGCTATTCTTTCCTAACTTTCAGTACAAGTTCAGGGTCTAGTCAATTTCAGGAGAAAAATGCTGGAAATAATCTCTGAAAAATTTTATTGAAGATCTACATGTATTCCAAGTCACATTTGCCCACTATGCAGCATTGACTACCTAAGTCATTTTTGGGTTTTCTCATTCTTTTCTTTTTCTTCTAACTTTTTTGTTTGAACTTCCCACTGACAAGGAGACAATTGAGATAGAATCAGAAATAAATGGATACTATCTTCCAAGATATATTTTAATTCCTTCCATTAATTATTTTGCCTATCTTATGTGGGTTTTGAAAAGTCTTGGTGATGGTTCTCAGCTTAGAAGGAAACCAACTATTAATATCAACCTTAAGTCACTTGCCCTTTTCTGAAAGGGATTTAACAAGAGTCAAATAAGCTTTGTAAATGTTTGGATAGCCAAGAGGAACAAGCACACACTGGAGTAAGAGAAACAGTAGTGTATTGGCCCTTACATTCAAGTTGTTTTTGGATCTAAGATAAAGAAGGAATCAAGTGGGTTTTTTTTTTGTTTTTTTTTTTTTTTTTTGTTTTGTTTTTTTTACATTTTTTTATTTGTCTCAGTCAAAGATATAAGTAATCTGAATTTCCTTTTGAAGAAATTTCATATTTCTACACAGACCATTAAATAGTTGGATTTTTTTCTTTCATTTCTAAGATATCTCTCAGATTAACAATTTTGTTCATAACAAAAGGTCTTCAAAGTAACTATTGTAATTCTAAATCATCCTCGGGGACATTATAACATTTAGAAAAATATCCTCACAAAGTAGAATTACAGTGTAGAAACATGCTAGTAGTAGGTGTCTGGAACAGAGATTTATACAAGCGCATTAATAGGACTGCACAATCAGTGGTGCTTATCCAGTGCCATGTCTCTGGAAACTAATCAATTAATTAGACATTGCCAATCAAAATCCCGACAATGCTCAACTCCCGAGAAGCAGAACTGAGCAAAGCATTTCTCAGGGACAAAAAGGCAAGAGAGAAAGTGCATTCAGGTGATGTATAATTAGACCTCTCAACTGATTTCAAGGACAGGCTTCTTGGCCCTTTGCTTATCTTTTTCATAGAGACTCTCATAAACTTAGAAGAAAGTAACAAGAAAACCTGGGAATAAAACATGTTTTCACCAAAGATGAAAGTTTTCAAACTTGATCAAAGGACCACAAAATAAGTAGAAGCAGTGTTATTTCTTAGGAGAAAAAATCATTTATTTTATTTATTTTTTTTTCAGTTTTTAATTTTTTATATTTTGGAATCTTAAGGAAAAGAATGCAGAATTCAAATCTAATGTGAAACTGATCATTGCCAAAGAATTCTATCAACTGGATGTCAAGGGGCATCTGTTGAGACTACAGTTTCAAAACTGATGATTTTGAGCCATTAATACAGGTAATTTTGAATTTTGGCAAAACTTACATATTTCTGAACCACCCAAAATATCACCAGTTGTTGTTTAGGCGTTAAGTCATGACCAACTCTTTTGGGACCTCATGGACTGTAACCTGCCATGGGATTTCCAGGCAAGAATACCTGGAGTAGGGTCCCCTTTCCTTCTCCAGGGGATTTTCCTGATCCAGGGACCAAACTCATGCTTTCTGTGTTCTCTGCATTGCAGGTGAATTCTTTACCAATATACCACCTGGAAAGCCCAAATATCACTGGACAATCTGCTAATGAAGTAAAACTGAATTTAACCAAACACATTCCATCAGATGAAAGAGAATATTGCTATAGTCTTAGTCGTAGACTGTTGATTACATTTTAGTATAGTCAGCAGATCTTTATGGATTTTGAGAGTACTGGGTTGAAATAGTTTGAGGAAAGTGTTTCAAGCTAAAAGCTGATTGGAATTGAGCAAAACTCTAGGCATTACAGTTTAGTATGTCTGTGTATAGTCAGGAGAGGGTCTTCAAGTGGAACTCAGGAAGTAAACTACTGCTGATGATTGCATGATTTTTTTAGGGCTGCCATAAAAAAAGACCACAGACCTAATGGCTTAAACAGAAATCTATTTTCTCAAGATTGTGAAAGCTAGAAGTCCAATATCAAGGAGAGGGCAAGATGTTTTCTAAGGCCTCTTTCCTTGGCTCACAAATGGCCATCTTCTCACTGGGATTTCTGTGGCCTTTCCTCTGGGTGTGTTTGTACCCCAAACTCTTCTTGAAAGGACACCAGTCATATCAGATTATGATCTATCATCATAAGTTCATTTACCTTTAATTAGTTAACTAATTTATCCTTAATTGATTCCTCTCTAAGGACCTTATAGCCAAATATAGTTACATTCTAAGGTATTGGGCATTGAGACTTCAACATATGAATTATGGGTGACCCAGTTCAGTCTGTGGGGCTTCCCCAGTGGCTCAGTAGTAAAGAATCTGCCTGCCAGTGGAGGGGGCATAGGAGACACGGGTTCTATCCCTGGGTAGGAAAGATTGACATAGAGGAGGAAAGGCAACTCACTCCAGTATTCTTGCCTGGGAAATCTGATGGACAGAGGAGCTTGGTGGACTACAGTCCATGCGGCTGCAAAGAGTCGGACATGAATGAGCAACTGAAAATTAGACTGAATTCAGCCTATAACATTGATAAATAAGGTGTTAACTCAGGTGTGCAGACTGTTGTTTTAGATAAATTAACGTGCTGAAATTTTCTGGAGCACGTAGTTGTGTTTTATATTCCTATCTTTCTTGTGAAATGTGCTCATGTGACACAAATAGTCACCTTTCTAATCATTAACTTCATGTGTTTAGGTTGCTGAGTTGACTCCGCGACAGTTACCCCAGGCCTTTCACATAGTGTGGATTTGGAGAAGTGATTTAAACTTTCCAAAACTCCTCTTTGAAGATATTAGCAATATCTACTTTCAGAATTCTTGTGAAATATAAATAAGACAATTATTGTAAAGTTTTTAGCAGAGTGTCCCACATTGAATGTAGGGTACTGCTGCTAATATTGATGATAATAATGTTGCTACTATTCAAGAGCTGCCCAGAATTGTCTAGTTTAGGGTTAAGTTCAAAAAAGAAAGTAACATTGTGCCTCTTTAAGCTTAGGCCATGCATTTTCTGGTAAGAGTAATGGATAACAAACTGAGGCTCTTTCTTGTGATTTGAGTTTGTGAAATCGGATATGATTTAGAAACTACTATCCCCTAGAGAAGGGCATAGCTACCCACTGCAGTATTCTGGCCTGGAAAATTCCATGGACAGAGGAGTATGGAGGACGACAGTCCATGGGGTCGCAAAGAGTCAGACACAACAGAGTGACCTTCACTTTCACTTTCCCAAATAAGCACTTATTATATGGAAATTTTTATTGTTTAATTCTTGGGGACTTACCTGGTGTTCCAGTGGTCAACAATTCTTGCAATGCAGGGTACGTAGGCTCAATCCTTGGTCAGGAAATCAAGATCCCACATGTCATGGGGCAACTAAGCCTGTGTGCCACAACTAGTGAGACTGCGTGTCATGACTAGTGAAGCTCGCATGCTCTGGAGTCCTTGCAACATGATAGAGAGCCTGAGTGCCACAGCATAACATCTTGCATAACAAAAGGAAGAGTCCCCATGCCATGACTAAGACCCTAGGCAGCCAAATAAGTAAATAAACATTTTAAATTGTGTTATTTCATTTCTAGGTATTAAAAATAAGTTATTTATTAAATAAGTATGTAAAATAGATCATTTCTAGTTTAACTATGAGTACAGGGAAGCTCAGGGATGCTATTTAAACTGCTCAAGCTTATCAAGTAAAAGAACAGGAATTGAACCCAGACTTTATCTGATACAAAAGCCCATGTTCTCAGTATTTCATTTTAACAGCCATCTAACAAATACTAGAAGACAAGTCACTGTAATAAATTATTACTATCCCTTGAATTTATATTAGCATTTTTCATTTAAAAAATTGAACTTATTCTAACTAGATAAGTAGCCACAAGAGAATCACCCAGATAAAAGTGAGACTGTCTGATTATGCAAGCGTGCAACACACCATAACTCTGGGAATTTGGTCACCATTTGTAAAGATATGATTTGACATGGCTGAGTAGCTGAGGGACTAAAATTTCTTAGCACTATGGAATAAACTCCCATTTTTTCGGTGCCTGGGAGAGATGCATCTATAATTGATTACTCAAGTTCCAGCTGTTCTCAGAACTGTGTCACTGAAGTCATGAATTATTTGTTGAATCTAATATGTGAATAACAGTTAAATCAGCACATTGAGTTTATTTATCTGTTGCATAATCTCTTTTACAAATATGATTGTCCAAAACAATAGATACATATTCATCAAAGGAATTAGTCTAAAATAATTGAAAAATATAGAGAATGCAAAATAAATATTCACACATACACATGATAGCATTATGGGATGGATCTCAAGCCAGCTTCACAAAATTGTCAAAGACCTTTGTTTGGAAGCTGTTTGTAAACACCTCTGAGATGACTTTCTTAAATTGATTCACTTCTTTCCTTAGCTGTAATTTTGAATCCATCTCCTTGAATTAACTGAAAAATAAATTAACTCTGAAAAGTGAGTGAGGCTTTTAGGTTCAACTGTCTGGAGCTGTTTTCATCAACTTTCCCTAATAAGAATTCTCTGAGGTCTTCCTTATATACCAATCCCTTTCACAAGAGTATTTCTCACCTTTAATAGGCATATGAATCTCCTAGAGATCTTATTAATATTCACTAGGTTTGAGGTCAGAGCTGTGATTCTGTAGTCCTCTCAAACTCCCAGCTGATGCCCACACTGTTGGTCCAAGATCCACTTTCTAAGTAGCAGGGGTAGAGCCATATTGCCCAATAACTTAGCCACTATGCATACATATGCTGAAGCTTTGAAATGTGATGAGTCAGAAGAGAGATGTGCTACAAGTCTAAAATAGGAAATTTGCAAATCTTAGTATGAGAACAAGAATATAAATTTTATCAATAAAATGTTTTGTTATAATGATTACATGTTGAATAGACAGTGCTTTGGATATATTGTGTTAAGTAAAATATACTATTAAAATTAATATCATTTTTACTTATTTGTGTGGCTAGTATTTCTTCATGAATATGTGCATTACACTGTTATTTTTTTTTTCCCAACATTGGTCTAAGGATAGAAGACCAGAATCAGATTCAATGGTACTGCCTTGAGACCTCAGTATTGTCACACTTGACTATTCATGCATATTAAAGATGCTAATTTATCTTTCCTTCCCACAGGATTGTGAATCTCCTGAATGCAGGCACTCTTCACTCTTTCATCACAAGCAATTAATAGGATGACAGGCAAAGAAGAGGTTGTCATGTTGGTTAGATATTTACAGCACACCATTCTGACACTGAACTTACCTGGTGGCTCAGATAGTAAAGCGACTGCCTGCAATGTGGGAGACCAGGGTCCAATCCCTGGGTCAGGAAGATCCCCTGGAGAAGGAAAATGTAACCTACTCCAGTACTCCTGCCTGGAGAATCCCATAGACAGAGGAATCCGGTAGGCTACAGTCCATGGGATCCCAAAGAGTTGGACACGACTGAGTGACTTCACTTTCACTTTTATTCTGAAACTACATTACATTATGTTAGATGACTAGCATAAGTGATCTAATGAAGGAAAAATATCATTTCTAGAATACCAGGTTTTCTAAATTTGGTATCAGATGAGCTTAAGAGAACTTTTTAAAAAAACTTATAATACTTATTTTAGTCTGGTGTTATGATGGTAGAGAAGACTCTTGAGAGTCCCTTGAACTGCAAGGAGATCCAACCAATCTGTTCTGAAGGAGATCAGCCTTGGGATTTCTTTGGAAGGAATAATGCTAAAGCTGAAACTCCAGTACTTTGGCCACCTCATGTGAAGAGTTGACTCATTGGAAAAGACTCTGATGCTGGGAGGGATTGGGGGCAGGAGGAGAAGGGGACGACAGAGGATGAGATGGCTGGATGGCATCACTGACTCGATGGACATGAGTCTGAGTGAACTCCGGGAGTTGGTGATGGACAGGGAGGCCTGGCGCACTGCGATTCACGGGGTCACAAAGAGTTAGACACTACTGAGAGACTGAACTGACTGAACTGATGATGATGGATGTGTGAAGTCATGTCACAACCCCCTCTGAAATATATGATTATCTTACAAGAAAAGTAAGGGATAATAAAATATAGTTCATAAGAGTTTTGGTACAGGGATTCTTAAGATGACAAAATATCTTATGATTCTCAGCTATGAGTGACTGCACCTAAATGGGAAAGTTTACTCTCAGCAATGTAATGCTCTTCAAACACACAGAAATTTTTGTTACTGTAATCTATCACAAATATAGGATTCTCAGGATCTATGTAGAAGCATACAATGAAGCACAGGTTTACGTGTGCACAGGTACATACTATGTTTTAGGCTGATCTTAATACTATGTACTGCTCCATTATCAGATGTCAAGGGTACTCAAAATTGAATGTACATCTGTTAGAAATATGATACTGTGACTTTTCCCTTAATGTGAAACAATAGAATTAGTGATTAAGATCAAGGTCTCTAGAGACAAAATAATCTATGCAATTTTTTTTCATTTCTAAAATAGTGATAATAGTAGTATATATAGGCCTGTTTTGGGGATAAAATGAGTTAAAGCTTCTGGACCTCAAGGAACAATTTGGCACCTAATTATGTTCTGAACTAGTAACTAACAGAAAAAATTTAATCACCAAAAAGCAAAACCTGTATTATTATTTAAGAAATGTGAATTAATTAGTTTTAGTCCTATTTCCACTGTTGAGAAAACTCGAGAACAACTGATATAATCTCTTGCCTTTAAGCAAATATAATTTCTTCAAAATTCAGTTGGAGGCACTTCTTTTTTGAAAATAAGAAATTTTAGTGTTTCTCATGATTCAAAGTATAACACAGAATATTATTTTCTCTTATAAAATTGAAAAAATATTATTTTGAATGTAACAACCATTTTATCTAAAGTTAGAAATATGTTGCTTTTGGAATTTTGAAAGTATATTATATTTTTTCAATTTTAATCTCAATAGTGCTCCATACATAGCATTTCCAATGTAATTTTGAAGATATAAGTCATGCATTATTTATGTGCCCTAATGCATTAGCACTTTAATAATCCATTTTCCACTTGTGTAACATGGTTGTTTTGTTTCAGTATTTTAGCAGGCCCAGTGTGCAAAGCATTTTGTTATACTCTATATTTAAGAATTACAAAAATAAGTTTTGGAAAGTAACATAATGCTGTATTATTGTTGAATTCTGGGACAGGAAAAGGAAATGAAGTAAAGACAAAGGAAATCTTAATAATGTATGGACTTTAATTAATAATAATGGATCAATATTATTCATTAGCTGTGACAATTACACCTTAATAATGTAATGTGTTTGCCTCAAATTAGCATCCCAGTTCCAGTCACAGGAGTGTGATAGATCAAGCCCATTAAAATGATCTATATTTAAAAGTACACATCTAATTTACTTCCTTGAAGCTCAGTGGACTTCCCTGGTGGCTCAGATGGTAAAGCGTCTGTCTACAATGCTGGAGACCTGGGTTTGAGCCCTGGGTTGGGAAGATCCTCTGGAGAAGGAAATGGCAATCCACTCCAATATTATTGCCTGGAAAATCCCATGGACAGAGGAGCCCGGTAGGCTACAGTCTATGGGGTCACAAAGAGTTGGGCACGACTGAGCGACTTCACTTCACTTCACTTTGAAGCTCAATCGGGCTTCCCTGATAGCTCAGTTGGTAAAGAATCTTCCTGCAACGTAGGAGATCCTAGTTCAATTCCTGGGTTGGGAAGATCCCCTGGAGAAGGAAAAGGCTAACCACTCCAGTGTTCTTGGGCTTCACTTGTGGCTCAGCTGGTAAAGAATTCGCCCACAATGTGGGAGACTTGGGTTTGATCCCTGGGTTGGACGATCCCCTGGAGAAGGGAAAGGCTGGAGAATTCCATGGACTATAGTCCATGGGGTAGCAAAGCGTCAGACAAGAGTGAGTGACTTTCACTTCACTTCATTCACTTCACTTCAAAGCTTGGTTGGTAAAGAATCTATCTGCAATGCAGAAGCTCCCCTGGAGAAGGAAATTGCAACCAACCCACACCAGTGCTCTTGTCTGGAGAATTCCAAGAACAGAGGAGCCTGGAGGGTTACAGTACATGGGATCGCAAAGAGTCAGGCACGACTGTGCAACTAATTTTAATGTAATGCATTAATAATAGAAAAAAAAACTAGGACATGGTATACTATATAAGTGTCTGACAAACTTCTCTGTCAGTCAGAAAAAAAAGTTTAACATAAAATAAAAACATTTTATGTTTTTAAATTTTTTAATTTCCTTAAATATATAGTACTACCATGGGGTTTCCCTGGTAGCTCAGCTGGTAAAAAATCTGCATACAGTGCGGGAGACCCTAGTTTGATCCCTCCATTGCGAAGATTCGATGGAGAAGGGATAGGCTACCCACTCCAGTATTCGTGGGCTTCCCTGGTGGCTCAGATGGTAAAGAATCCACGTGCAATGTGGGAGACCTGGGTTCGATACCTGGGTTGGGAAGATCCCCTAGAAGAGGGCATGATAAGCTACTCCTATATTCTTGCCTGGAGAATCCCCATGGTCAAAGGAGCCTGCAGGGCTACAGTCCTGGGGTTACAAAGAGTTGGACACTACTGAGCGACTAAGCACACACATAGTACTAACGTGGGGCTTCACTGGTGGCTCAGTGGTAAAGAATCTGCTTGCCAACACAGGAAACATGGGTTTGATCCTGGGTTGGGATGGTCCCCTGGAGTAGGAAATGGAAACCCACCCCAGTATTCTTGCCTGGGAAATTCCACACAGTGGAGACTGGTGGACTTCAGTCCATGGGGTCACAAAGCTGATCACGAACACATATAGTACTACCATGCTTCTATTTTCATTCTTCTGCCCCTTACTGCCTACCATGCCCTTTCCTGTCCTTCACCATCTCTCATTAATTAACACACTTTTTGTAAGAAATTAGTATTATAAAGTCTTAACAGAAGCCTACAGTTGATCTCTACATTTGTGAGCTAAGTTTAAAAGGTAAGAATTATATTTATCTGGAAATATAGAAGCAGGCATTGAGTTAAAAATTAAATCTGCTTATTTACACTATCCTTAAGCATGGATGAATGTTGCAACATTAAGGAAACATTCAATGTTAAGGAAACAAAATTCTGTAATCTAACTGTTCATGTCTACAAATATTTCTAAACCTGTGTGAATGACTGATGAATAATGAAGTCTCTCCTGGAGTAGAAAACTAACGTCTAGTCACCATCTTCTTCCACTTTTCTGCCTTCTAGGACAAGCATTTGTTTAAATAGAAAATTTCAGTAAAAAATTTTAACCTGAGTCTCATAAAGTCTACTTCGTAAAATTTAATGATTATTTTTAGTTCATTCCCCAAGCTTAGTTAACCAATTTTACTGCTTTTTTTTCCCCCTTTGAAATTTACTTTATTAAACCGTAATTTCAGGTTGTATGTTACTTTTTGACTTTTGATACAGGAGCAGATTTTGACTTAGAAACAGACTGAAGGAAAGCATCTTTGCAAATGTTTTGCAAATGTTTTGAATCCCTTAAGTGTCTGTCCCTTTATTCCAGTGCTCCTAGCACTGTAACCAATATTTTCAAAGTGAGTCCATGAGGAAGGGCTGATAGAGTGTAAATTAGGGTACTTTAAAGACCTTTCTAGTATCACTGACTCAATAGACATGAGTTTGAGCAAACTCCAGGAGATAGTAAAGGACAGGGAAGCCTGGCATGCTGCAGTCCATGGGGCCGCAAGAGTTGGACATGGCTCAACAACTGAACCACAACAAGAGGACATCTCTGCTCTAGAAAATCTCAGGTTCCTCAGATCCTGCCTTCCTTTCATGTTTACATGGGAGTTACCAGAGTCAGCATTACCTACATCATAGATCCTGAGGATTTTATTGTCTTTACATGGAAATCTCATCCCTGTTGGTGATTTCTGGGATTTTGGATTTGTTTCCCTTCCTAGACACCATGATAACATAATCCCATCCATTAATGGCCTGATCACACCTGACAACTTGAATCTTCATGTCTCATTTTTCCAAATCTAAAGAAAATTAGATAATACCAACAACGAAGCATAGAAATTGCAGCAGATCTGAATAACTGTAATGTCTGAGTTCTACAGAGAACTTTATTGAATTACTTTTGCACTCAAAAACCAGACAGAACCCATATCAAAGACTCTAGCATGACTAACAATAGCAAAAAAGTTTCTGTTTACTGTTCAAAAGTAATAATAATTGCATATTATGTTTTATAATAATAATACATAAAAATATATTATGGAGCCTATTATACAGAGTGGAGTGAGTCAGAAAGAGAAAAACAAATATCGTATATTATCGCATGCATGTGGAATCTAGAAAAATAGTACTGATGAGACTATTTACAAAGACATGGAGATGCAGACACAGAAAATGAGCTTGTAGACACAGCGGGGGAAGGAGAGACTAGGACAAACTGAGAGAGAAGCTTTGACATATGTACACTATTAGGTGCAGAATGGATAGATGGGGGGAGGCTGCTCTATAGCATAGGGAGCCCAGCCTGATGCTCTGTGGTCTCCTTGAAGGGTGGAATGGGGTTGGGGGAGGGAGACTCAACAGGGAGGGGCTTGGTCCTAAGTAGTTTCAATCCTGTCTGACTCTTTGCCACCCCATGGACTGCAGCTTGCCAGGTTCCTCTGTCCATGGGATTTTCAAAGCAAGAATACTGGAGTGGGTTGCCATTTCCTTCTCCAGGGGATCTTCCCGACCCAGGGATGGAACCCGTGTCTCTTACATCTCCTGCATTGGCATTGGCAGGCAGATTCTTTACCACTGTAGTATATGCATAATTTAAATTTACCAAAAGTTTTATGTCTGCTGATTTTCATGTTTCACTTTTGAGCTGTATGGTTAGAGATGATAATGTATTATTAAAAGCTGTGATCTTTATTTTTTTGCCATCATACACTACAAAATGGTGTTTGGTGACTCAGATGGTAAAGAACCCACCTGCAATGTAGGAGACCTGGGTTGGATCCCTGGGTTGGGAAGATCCCCTGGAGAAGGGAAAGGCTACTGATTCCAGTATTTCTGCCTGGAGAATTCCATGGACCTAGGAGCCTAGGGGGTTACAGTCCATGGGGCAGCAAAGGGTCGGACATGACTGAGAGCTAATGCACACTCTACAAATATTCCTTAATGGAATCAGAAAACTTTAGCCAAGTTTAGAACTCATATAGAACAGATGGGCTGCAGATCTAAATCAAGGATGTTAGCAGTTCCTTTTGGAAATCAAAATTAGACCCTACATAGAAGAGATCAGATGATTATCAAAAGAGTAGGATTTTGACAGGAAGGACCAAGCAGGTCAGGACTAAATCAACCAGAAACAGCAGGAAAGATGCAAGGGAAAAGGCCCTGTATTTAGAGCTGTCTCTGGCTTGACTGTTTTAGAGCAATTACATGTATTAGCCTTCAAGCTCCAATTAGGATGGTTCTCATGAAGTCAGTTTACTGAATCAGATCCTATTCATAGCTCCAATTCCTTCGCATTGATTCTGACTCTTTCTTTCTTCATTGCTTTAGATTTAAAGAAATCATACTCTTTTCTTCTCAGAAATTCTGTAAGAGAGTGACTTTTGCAGTCATTCCCATCCAAAAAAGTCAAGTAGGGTTTCTGTCATTAGAGAATTCATTCTTATTTTGACACCAGAGATAGAGAGCACACCTCAGGCCAAAACTCTGAAATGAGACCATTAATATACATACGATATTTGCAGATGAGAGGGAACAGGGCCCTCCCATGTGGCCTCAGACGAAGTTCTCAAAAATGTCATAAATCAGTGCATTCCTGTTGGACTCATGTCATTTTCCTGTTCTGTTTGCTCTTTTTCCTTTGATGTTGTGACTATTACCTTCCAGCCCCAAAATCCACAACTAAAATGGAAATTTTTCAATTCTTTACAAAATAAGTGGGATCAGAAGTGAATATCTTTCTTTTATTAGCCTCCTTTCTACAATTGAGTTAAATACTGTAAACTGAGAGAGACAGAAATGGACACATACACACACAGAGAATTATCTCCAAAGAACATATCTGTACTTTTCCCCAATAAATTTTTCTAGAGCTATTTACACCTGCCAGAAACACCGTATGCATGGTGCATAATTATCTTTCACTAGAACATAAAGAGAAGTTGTAAAGCCACTCATGTACAAATCCTAGATATATCTTCAGTTCTCTGGTATGAGATTTGAGGGAGACTCCTAGACGAAGTTAACCAAATCAAACCTGATGTTTTTTAATGCTCTCACTCATAGACAAAAGAACAAAACAAGACAAAAACAAAACAATTTTCTATCCAAAAAATTCAGGAACATAATTGTATTCAAGAACATATCAATGCCCTGCTACAAATCTCTCAGAAATGCACAGTATTTTAACTATTTTAAGATGTATTAGTAAATGTTTAAATAATTGGTGCATTATCTACTTTGTGTTAGAAGCATTTAGACAATTTAGGTAATCAGTTTCTTTGTCCATGATTTTTGTGTAATAATTAGTATATATGTCCCAGTATATCACAAATGTACAGCTAAAGGAATGTAATACAACCAAATGGAAGACAAGGAATTTTCTCACAGGAATTTAAAAATTTTGAAAGTGTGGATTTTGATTCCCCATAAGGACTCCCACAAAGACTAATGGAACAATTTTTTGATCTAAGCAAAACGGAGTTAATTATACCTATTTTCATTAGAGAAAATAGAATTCTGTCATTTTCTCAAAGAACAGAGACTGGAAAAGTGGTTTATTGGATTTGGGGGTCTGAATTACAGTGGTTTGAGGTAGATCTTTCAAAGAGGGGAATTAGGTGGGATTGGGCAAGATTTATGAAATTTAGGGTACAATAGTTCATGATCAGTATACTCAGCGAGGCCAAAGTCCTGAAACCAGGCTTAGATGGCAAGTGGTTTGTGAGATAAGTAAGTACTTTTCCCGGAGAAGTTTAGTCTGAGAATTTTCTGAAGGAAAAGGCAGTTATCAATTGGCTTATTATCTTCTCTTTACTTAATTTGCTGAAGAAAACCCTTAAGTTATTGTCATAGGATGCTTAGGTTCTCAGTGCCGTGCTATGCTAAGTCTCTTCAGTCCTGTCCACCTCTTTGTGACCATAGGGACTGTAGCCTGCCAGGCTCGTCTGTCCAAGGACTTCTCTAGGCAAGAATACTGGAGTGGATTTCCATGCCCTCCTCCAGGGGATCTTCCTGACCCAGGGATCTAATAGGTGTCTTCTATTTTCTGCATTGGCAGGTGTTTTTTTTTTTAATTAATTAATTTTAATTGGAGGCTAATTACTTTACAATATTGCAGTGGTTTTTGCCATACATTCACATGAATCAGCCATGTGTACATGTGTCTCCCATCCTGAGACCCCCTCCCACTTCCCTCTCTATCCCATCCCTCAGTGCCACCTGGGAAGTTCACTAGAGGGATATAATTCAAATAGTAAAAATTACCTCTTCCAGTAGAAAGTACTGAGAGACTTCAACTCAAAGGCAGCCATCCAAAGATACTGACCATCCAGTTTATGGCACATACCCTGTTAGGTGCTGTCTCCTAGGTATGAATGTTAAAGAGATAATCCCTCACTTCACAGACCATATAGTCTGGCATATAGTGAAGGCAAAAAAAAGGCAATTCAATGTGGGATGATGAGTGTTTCATGGCATTAAATACAGGGATACAATGGCAACACATGGGATCTCAGAAGACTTCTTGGGGGAAATAATGGCATGAATGAAATTTTGTAGCAGAAGTTAAGAGAGTGGATCCAAGCAAGAAAAAATTTAAAAAATATGAGGAAAAAAATTAGAAAAGAACATCTTTTTAAGTAACAGGATTTAACCATAGCTAGAAGATTGATTGCTCTGGAATCTAAGAATGCTAAGGCTTCCTATCCAGAAAATGTACATAAAAAGTGTACATGTTAAAACAGCAATTTATTTGTTTCAATTCCATGTGTATTATTTATTCATTTCTACTAAGGGCCAGTATATGAGCTATAAAAATAAATCTAAATAGGGAACATAAAAAGTAAATTCAATTCTACCTAGCTTTCATCTCAAAATGAAGGCTACTGTTGTTTAGACTTAATATGATGTCAACACTCCTGAGAGGTCATTGATGTAGCAATATGTATATCATCTTTTGAGCCAATCAATTTATCTTACATATTCTGATAACACTAAGAATATACAACATTAAAGAGACTTCCTTACAATCTAGTAGACCAGATTTACATTGAAAAACAAAATCATAATTCTCTGAGACTGTTTGAATTAAATTGAAGTTGTATCTCTTTTTTTGTTTGTGATTCATTCAGGCTATATTTAGGATGGGCTAACATTTTTTTATGCTTTTTGTGTCAGCATGGAAACTATTAACAATATGTTTCTTTATTGTTAAGTTTCTCTGAGAATTCTCAAAAAAGTTTCTTGAATTTTTCTATTGCTTATGGATTTATTTTGTGGAAAAAAGACAAAGCTTGTTATACTTAACCCAAGCATGCAGGGATGAGTCCTGTAGCACTGGACAATTCATATATGCATTCATGTTTTCTCTTTACTTGCAGTTTGCTTGGAGAAGGAAATGGCAACCCACTCCAGTGTTCTTGCCTGGATAGTTCCATGTGCAGAGTAGCCTGGTGGGCTACAGTCCATGCAGCTGCAAAGAGTTGGACACAACTGAGTGACTAACAGATTGTTAGCTAGTAACAAACACATTTTTAGATAATATTCTAGGTTAATGAGTTTGAGGCCTTTAAATAAACAAAAGAAATCACCATATTGACCTTTCCAAAAATACACATACTCCTCTCCAGCCAACCAATTTTCTAATTATACTAAATTTGAGTTTCAATTTTCCCTTGCTCAAAGAAACTTAACTTGAAACATTAATAATTGATCATTCTACCTCAAGTTCAAGTTCTGAAGATTTATTATCAAGCACTGAGAGATTGATTATATCTAAAATCACATTTCTCTGTATAGAAGATGAAATGTAATCCATTATTTAAAAAAATAAATGTTATTTTTTTGTTATAGGTGATAGTTTTCATAACAGAAGATGAGACTTCTTTGGGGATCATTGATGGTGTCTTTGATGTGGGATGAATGAATTATGTTTAGAGCGTCTTCAAGAGTGTTCTATCTGTGCAGAGAATACTGAGATTTCCTTTGTTATTTTTAACCCATTTTTTCTCTCTTGGCAGAGACTGTGCCACCATATCAAGAAGCATCTATGGCCTTTCAAGTGTTTAAAAGGAGCTCAAAGATGGAAATATTTCTTTGATGCTGTCAGCGTGCTCACAGTGGATGACAGACAAGTGACTTCACTGAGAAATAACAAAATTTCTACCCAGACGCACGCTGGCTAGACATAGGAGAGATGATAATTATGTATTTGTTCAAAATATTAGTAGAAACATTTAAGTTTCTGGAGTGGGACCTGTCATCACTGACGGAAATTGTTCTGTTTTTATTTTATTCTCTCTCTTTATATCACAACAACAAAGACATATAATTTAGTCACATTCTCTCCCATGGTGGTTATTTTATTTTCAATATTAGGTAATTGTCAGTCTATTTTATGAAGAAGACTTTAACTGGGATTAAAATAACACTTTTCCTAGTTAAATTTATGTATTGCATAATATAAAGTAAAGCATAAATAGAACATGAAGCCAAAGATCCAGGAGAAAAATCCATCAGACCATGGTTTCAAGAAAACCTAGAATAATTCTTCCCAGAAAAATACTGGAGTGTCTAGACCCACTAGGTTTATCTGCAGGACAGTTATTTAAGATCTTAAAATCGACTTTGGTCATCTGAAGAGAGTAAAGTGAAAATGCCTTGGATTGAAGAGAGTATGTGTAAAGGGAAAAAAAAAAAAAAAAAAGCAGTCACAGAATGGAGAAAATCTCCAAGAAGTCTCAGGGAGATAAAGACAGCTTTATTTGTTGGAGGGAACAGGATGATAGAAAGTTTTAAATTTTGAGGTAAGAGAGAGTTGAGTATATTTTTTACAGAGAAGAACCCAATTAAGAGGGAGATTACAAGAAAGATAAACTGTAGGAGGCTTAAGATCTCTGATGAGGTTACACATTTGTTGAGTGGAGATGGTTTGAAATAGCTGATATATAATGCAAGAAAAAACTGACCACATAAGTAAATATACACAGTTTGCCATAAATTGCTAAAGCTTTCATTGAGCTAGGAAAAAAAAAAAACCTCTATCATGACAACAAATTATAAAGCCATGGGTTTCTCTAACAATTTTTCTTTAATTGCATCCAACAGTGTTTATGTTGGTAAAGAATATATAGATATTTACCAATAGGCATATTTGGAACCTGGAGAGTCCCTTGGACTGCAAGGAGATCAAACCAGTCAATCCTACAGGAAATCAATCTTGAATATTCATTGGAAGGACTGATGTTGAAGCTGAAGCTCCAATACTTTGGCCATCTGATGCGAACATCTGATTTATTGGAAAAAACCCTGATGCAGGAAAAGACTGAAGGCAAAAGGCAAAGAGAATAGTAATGGATAACATGGTTAGAGAGTATCATTGACTCAATGTACCTGAATTTCAGCAAACTCTGGGAGATGGTGAAGGACATGGAAGTCCAGTATGCTGCAGTCTGTGGGGTGGAAAGAGTAGGACACAACTTAGCAACTGAAGAACAAGGGACAATATTTGGAATCTAAGAATATCCAAGACACTGCATGGAATAGAAAAAAAAAAAAAGTCCTTATCTTCAGTAGAATTATAATTCAGTGGAGCATAATTAGCTAAAATTAGTTTTAAAAATAAGGAGTCCAAAACAATAATGAATAATTGATATCCACACTCCATATCTGTATAAAAGTGATTCTGTGGCTTAGTTTAGTTTTTGGATAACCTCCTCTTTGCCTATTGATCTTTCATAGATATATCATAGATAATCTTCAGTGATATATTACACTACTGTATTTTCATGTAAAAAAGAAATCATATCTCTTTAACACATTTCAAAAAATACATTCTTCATGTGTATACAATATTACTTACTGGAAAAACTCTTTTCCCAAGATGTTTGTCTATCCTGCTTTAATTAATAGTTTGTCAGTTCCTCCTTTCTGGCTGCCATCTGGATATAACCAGGAAGAATTGGGTAGCAAAGGCTCTGAAGTGTAATTCCAGGTGATCGCCATAAGATGGTGGTGCTAAGTGCAGGTCATTTAACCCCTCAAAGGAAATTCAACCTGACTCAACCAAACTAATTTTGAAAATAACTCAGAAAATAAGACAGATTCTACAGGAAATTTATAGCAAGTTAGTTATTACCTAGTGGCTTCCCTGGTGGCTTAGACAGTAAGAATCTCCCTGCATTGCAGGAGATCTGTGTAGGGAAGATCCCCTGGAGAAAGGAATGGTAACCCACTCCAGTATTCTTGCATGAAAAATTCCATGGATAGAGGCTATGGTCCACGGAGTTGAAAAGAGCTGGACATGCTCAGTGACTTGCACTTTCACTTTAAAGTATAAAAGGATTAATTAAAGTCCAGTTCTTTTGTCTCTGCTTCTTTTCTGCTGTCCCTCTTGATAATAATTATGGATTGTCTTAATCTGGCCCCATAAGCCTGAACTTTTCATCACCATTTGCTATGTTGGTGTTTGTCTGTGTCCCTATATTCTTGCCAGTTTGACATTTGACTGGTCAGTGAAGTTTAAATGTCTCTCTGCTAACCCCATGCCCCACTCAAAATGTGTACTCTAAATAATAATCAGACTCTATCTCTATGACAGGAAGAACCTATCTTTTTCAGAGCTCCAGTGAGATAACAAATAATGAAATTGGTTAAATGCTATTTGCTTTTGTGAAAACAGGCAGGTAATATTCCTATTAATTGAACTCAATACTTTGCACAAAAGGAGCAGATTTTTAAGATATGTACCTTTATAATTTTTATAAAAACCTGTGTAAGCTTGTTGTTGTGTCTGACTTCTTGTGACCCCATGAACATCAGAGCATCACGCTTCCCGTCTTTCCCTATCTCCTGGAGTTCTCTCAGATTCATGTTGATTGAGTCAGTGGTGCTATCCAGCCATCTCATCTTATGCACCAACCCCCTCAACCTTTTCCTTCTCCCCTCAATCTTTCCCAGCATCAGAGTCTTTTCCAGTGAGTTAGCTCTTCACATCAGGTGGCTAGGTACTGAATCGTCAGCCTCAGCATCAGTCTTTCTAATGAAAATTCTGGGTTGATTTCCTTTAGGATTGACTGGTTTGTTTTCCTTGCAGTCCAAGTACTCTCAAGTGTCTTCTCCAGCAACACAGTTCAAAAACATCAGTTCTTTAACACTCAGCCAACTCTCACATCCAAACATGACTAGTGGAAAAACCATAGTTTGACTACGCAGACCTTTGTCAACAAAGTGATGTCTCTGTTTTTTAATATGCTAAGTTTTTCATAGCTTTCCTTCCAAGAAGCAAGAGTCTTTTAATTTGATGGATGCAGCCACAGTCTGCAGTGATTTTGGAGCCCCAGAAAAGTCTGTCACTGTTTCCAGTTTTCCCCCATCTATTTGTCATGAAGTGATGGGACTGGATGCCAGGATCTTAATTTCTTCAATGATGAGTTTTAAGCCAGCTTTTTCACTGTCCTCTTTCACTCTCATCAAGAGACTCTTCAGTTTCTCTTCTCTTTCTGCTGTTAGAATTATATCATCAGCATAACTGAAGTTGTCGATGTTTCTGCCAGCAATCTTGATTCCAACTTGAGACTCCTCCAGTCTGGCATTTCACATGATGTACTCTGTATCTGTATTTAAGTTAAATAAGCAGGCTGACAAAATATAACCTTGCTGTGCTTCTTTCCCAGTTTTGAAGCAGTCCGGTGTTCCATAACTGGTTTTAACTGTTGCATCTTGACCTGCTAGAGGCTTTTCAAGAGGCAGATCAGATGGTCTGGTATTCCCGTCTCTTTAAGTATTTTCCACAGTTTGTTGTTGGCTTCCCAGGTGGCACAGTGTTAAAGAATCCACCTAGCAATGCAGGAGATGCAAGAGATGGCAGTTTGATCCCTGGGTTGGGAAAACCCCCTGGAATAGAAAATGGTAACACACTCCAGTATACTTGCCTGGAAAATTCCATGACAGAGGACTTTGGTGGGTTACGGTCCATGGGCTCCCAAAGAGTGGGACATGATTGAGCGACTGAGCATGCACAGCTTGTTGTGATCCACACAGTCAAAGACTTTAGCTAGTCAATGAAGCAGAAGTAGATGTTTTTCTGGAATTCCCTTATAGTGCTTCAGTAAGCTAATGTTATTGATAAATTATATTTCACTAAATTAAATGCTTATTTCTTATATACATATGGTGCATACATATACAAGATAAGTGAATATAAATGCATTTTAAAAGTTGCCATCTTATTATGTAAAAACAATAATGAACATTCATTATATGTTGGACAATAAGAGAGATTTATTTGTTTAATTTTACTTGATCATTTAGTTTTCACAGTAAATGGATGCGGTTGGTTTTTTAAGTCCTGTTTGATACAATGGTGAAATCAATGGTGAACACAATTTTGAAGGTTTTACAGCCAAGAAAGGCTTTTGCTGCATTTCAAATGAAGGTTAGTTTGCAGGGAACAGATCAAATGCTACGATTTTATACATTTTGTTATACTAAGAACATACAATCTCATTCTCCATGCTTTTTTTCCCCCCTCAGTACAATGACAAAATTTAATATCCTTTCAACCATCATTGATTCCACCTTTGTCTCACAACTGAAAATCTCCTTCTGTATTATAATTTCTCACTCACATACACTTTGTGTTCAATGTGAAAGAATTGCTCACTGGACCACTCACTCCAAAATCTTCACACTTTGAAAACTAATTTTAAATATAATTTAAGTTTCTGTATTTCAATAGATTGATGTAGCAAGAGAACATGCCTTGGTATGTTTGAAAGTTATTTTGCTTGATTTTAGTTTGATTTTAGGCTTCAAGCCTCAAAAAGATAGACTATGATTTATCTATATCATGTCTTAGATTGAAAAATACAATAATGTTGGTGGAATAATACCCATTAATCCTATAAATTAATGTTTTTAGGGGAGGTATGGTTTTATTAAAATTTGCTTCAGTTATCACTGTTAATATACAGGTCTTATTAATATATTTCATAGAACATGTTGAACAAATAATGCTATTTTATATATTTCTATTGAGTGTAATTGGGATAAAATTATATTTTTCAGATGCATGTTTCAATATCTATATATATTATAACTTTTATAACTGAAAGTATGTAACTTTTGACCCCATTCGCCCATTTTACCTACCCAGCTCTCACCAAAAAAAAAAAATTATTTTCATTAGTTCCTTGTAATTACCATTTATAAATATAAATTTAGACAAAACATTTATATACCTATTCAGCTTTAAATCTTGTATTTCTAAGCAGATATTAATCGTGGACTTAGAGAAATCTCCAAGTTGATGGATTGATAATAAATGTAATGTAATAAATAGAATGTGCTTTTAACTGGTTCTCGAGAAAACATTTCTTCTAGTGAAAGTTTAAGAAAGGATTCATTATTTAGGTACATTAAAATATCAAAATTAAACAATACAAATAGTGTCTAAGGGGAAAGCTTCAAGAACATAGATTCTCAGATATTCTAGTACATCCAAAGAAATTAGGAAAATGTTTATTACTCAGATTTTCATATTATGTTGATTACTACAAAATTATATAAATCTCACTAAAGAAATATCCATACTAAAAGTCTAGAAAGACTCTTGATAAACCTTTTGTTTCTGATCCTAAGTACACAGTGATGTTCAGATTAGGCATTTTACAGGTAAAAATGTATTTCCAAATTAGGCACAAGTTTTAAAAAATAATACTTCATAAGTAAACAGCATGGTTTCATTATAGAAATAAAGTTATACAGAGAAAATTTATTTGAAACATTACCGTGATGTTTTTAGTTGGAAATAGAACATGCTCTAATATTAATATATAGCCCATAGATAGATACATAGGTATATGCAGAGATGATAAATAGATGGATGGATAGACAGATATAGAGATACAGTTGATACAGACACAGATAGCTGTCTCAAGCTCCAGGTCTACTATAATCAGATGACCTGATTCCTCTGCTTTTTTCCTCTTTCCTGTAAAGAACTACTATTTTGAGACCTTAGTAATTACTTCCACATAAATATTCAGGGCCATAGTACCTGGATTTCACTTCTAAAACCAGTGTTTGAGTTTAATATACATTTAAGCTTCTTTTTCTAACAGCTGTAATAAAAAGGTCTTAATGAACTGACTAACCACAGTGGTGTGATCACTCATCTAGAGCCAGACATCCTGAAGGGTGAAGTCAAGTGGGTCTTAAGGAAGCATTACCATGAATGAAGCTAGTGAAGGTGGTGGAATTCCAGCTGAGCTATTTCAAATCCTAAAAGATGATGCTGTGAAAGTGCTGCACTCAAAATGCCAGCAAACTTGGAAAACTTAGCAGTGGCCACAGTACTGGAAAACATCAGTTTTTTTCATTCCAATCCCTAAGAAAGGCAATGCCACAGAATGCTCAAACTACTGCACAGTTGCACTCATCTCACACACTAGCAAAGTAATGCTTAAAATTCTCCAAGCAAGGCCCTAATAGTATGTGAACCAAGAACTTCCAGCTGTACAAGCTGGATTTAGAAAAGGCAGAGGAATCAGAGATCAAATTGTCGACATCCATTGGATCATAGAAAAAGCAAGAGAATTCTAGAAAAAAAAATTTACTTCTGCTTCCCTGATACCCTAAAGCATTTGACTGTGTGGGAAACTAGTTCCATAGTTTATCATAGCAAACTATGTAAAATTCTTAAAAAGATGGGAATACAAGACCACTTTACCTGTCTCCTGAGAAACTTGTATGTGCGTAAAGAAGCAAGAGTTAGAGACAGACAATGAGCAGACTAGTTCAAAATTGGGAAAGGAGTATGATAAGGCTGTATATGGTCACCCTGGTTATTTAACAATATGCAGAGTACATTATTTGAAATACCAGGCTAGATGAATCACAAGCTGGAATCAAGATTGCCGGGAGAAATATCAATAACCTCAGACATGCAGATGATACCACCCTTATGGCAGAAAGAAAAGAGAAACTAAAGAGCCTCTTGATGAAAGTGAAAGAGGAGAATGAAAAAGCTAGTTTAAAACTTATTCAAAAAACTAAAATTACAGCATCTGGTGTCATTACTTCATGACAAATAGATGGGGGGAAAGTGGAAATAGTGACATATGATTTTATTTTCTTGGGCTGCCGACTCAATGGATGTGAGTTTGAGTGAACTCTGGGAGTTGGTGATGGACAGGGAGGCCTGGCATGCTGCGATTCATGGGGTCGCAAAGAGTCAGACACGACTGAGCAACTGAATTGAACTGAACTGAACTGAACTGAACTGAAGAAAATCACTGCAGATTGTGACTGCATCCATGAAATTAAAAGACTCTTGCTCCTTGGAATGAAAGCTGTGACAAACCTAGATGGCATATTAAAAAGCAGAGCTATTACTTTGCTGACAAAGGTCTGAAAAATCAAAACTCTTTTTTTTCCAGTAGTCATGTATGAATGGGAGATTTGGGGAATAAAGAAGGCTGGGCACAGAAGAATTGATACTTTTGAACTGTTGTTTTGGAGAAGATTCTTGAGAATGCCTTGTACAGCCAGGAGATCAAACCAATCAACCCTAAGGAAATCAACCCTGAATTGGAAGGACTGATGCTGAGGCTACCTGATGTGAACAGCTAACATTGGAAAAGACCCTGATGTTGGGAAAAATTGAAGGCAGGAGAAGAAGGGGGCGACAGAGGATGAGATGTTTGGATATTATCACACACTCAATGGGCTTGAGTTTGAGCAAGCTCCGAGAGCTGGTGATGGATAGGGAAGCCTGGCCTGTTGCAGTCCACAGGGTTGCAAAGAGTCGGACATGACTGAGCCCCTGAACAACAACAACAAAACGTCTTTTCCACTGGAAATTTGTATTTGCCTTTTTTATTTCAAACTGAAAATATTAAAAGACCCTGTTGTATGTTTTCTGCTTTTATTTTTCTGCCAATTACTTCAGCGAGGGAATTATCAAGTATTTGTAACTCAACCTTTTTTTTTTTCTTTTTTTTATTTCAATTGATGGTGTAATAAATTATAGCAACTTAGAGGCTATCACATCATAGATTCATTTTCTTACAGTGTGGACGTCAGAAGTCTAAAATGGGTCCCACTGGGCTAAAACTAATATGTGGACAGGGCTGACTGAGTTCCTTCCCAGAGGCTCCTGAGAAGAATGTTTACTTGCTTTTCCCTGATTCTGAAAATTGAGCTATGTTCTTATCACACTAGTATCTTTCTAATTCTATTTCTTATGCCTCCTATTTTAAGGACCCTTATCACTACATTGGGCCCACTCAGATAATCCAAGGTTATCAACCTATTTTAAAGTTAACTTATTAACAACCTTAAATTTATCTGAAATCTTAATTCTTCTTTTATCTTGTAATATAACATATTGACAGGTTCTTTCAAGGGTAGAATGTGGATGTCTTTTCCTTTTCTTTTCTGAGTTGATGAGTAGGCTATTTGTCTATCACAATCTGTTATGTTACAGAGTGTTGGAGATAGTTATGTGTTTCACAAGATTTTCAGACCTATCCTCATGTTTCCTACCCACTATGCTTTACACATCATATATTCAGCTTTCAAATCACCTAATCTCATTTTTGCAAGTAGCAATTAAGAGGTATGTTTCTTTTTTTTGTTTGTTTGTTTGCTTTACTTTACAATATTGTATTGGTTTTGCCATACATCAACATGAATCCGCCATGGGTGTACATGTGTTCCCAATCCTGAACTCCCCTCCTACCTCCCTCCCCATACCATCCCTCTGGGTCATCCCAGTGCACTGTCATCCTTTACCACTAATTGGCTCTGTGTCATAAAAGTAACATCAATTTATTGACTTTCTTATAGGTAAATAAGTGTTATTGGATTAGCTGATTAATGGACACTTTCCATTTAAAAAAAATAATATTTTAAATAATAGTAAAATACAATATGAAGTGTGAGTTGCTCAGTCATGTCTGACTCTTTGCAACCCCATGGACTGTAGCCCACCAGACTCCTCTGTCCATGGAATTCTCCAGGCAAGAATATTGGAGTGGGTTTCCATTCCCTTCTCCAGGGAATTTTCCTGACCCAGGGATCAAGCCAGGATCTCCTGTACTGCAGGCAGATTATTTATCCTCTGAGTCACCAGGAGATATAAACAATACAATTACAATTGATTTTGATTATCAATTCTTATGCAGTCATATTTAAAATAAAGTTTGAAAGGATTATGAATATAATTAAAACAATTTGAATAAAATGTTTTTTCTTCAGCCACATTAAAATAAAATTAAAAAAATGAAGTTCTTTCCATGAGTGTTTCTCTTAAGATAAAGTGATGAGGTAAAATGTTATTTTTATTGTGTTAAAAATAGCCTTTAAATCTTCTGCTTATAGGAGAAAAAGATTATTTAGGTTCACTTTCCAAACTTTCTACATGACATTCTTTATTAAAATATCACTGTTAGATTTGGCAACATTAGCTAATGCAAAAGACTGGATTATCACATATAGCATTTCTCTGTAGGTTATGCTTTAAATGATAATCTGGTTACTACAATGAAAAATATTCCATTATGTCAAAATGTTGTGACTGCCTGGGAGGCAGTAATATGAAAGAAATTTGAAACTCCATTTAGCAAGTTTTTGACACACTTCATTTTTTCATAGTCACAAACAGAATTTCTTCTGAAACAATCTCTAAACTAGACACTGCATTAAAACTTTTATGGCTTTATGAATATAAGATAATGTGTACCCACAATACATATCATTTGCCCACTAAATGTCTTTGACATTGAGTAATTTTGATTCAAAGAACATAATATTTTAAAAGGAAATTAACTCCTAAATTATGTTCTTATTCAGCTGTTACTATTATTGATGTTCATAGTGTTTTCTCAGAGGAAACGACTTTAGGATTATCTTTGCTTTCATTGTGTCTTAATATGAACATTGTAAAATTTATGGATAGATGCTATTTTCTTGTTACCACATGTTGTAGGAAAATTGCAATTTGTGTTTGAGAGTCTTTTTTCCAAATTGGAAACTAACTTTTATATTCTTTTTATTTTCTAATAATGAATAATAATTGGAAGAACTTCAGCAATGAAAAGTCAAATTTGGGGGTTTTGTTTTACTTTTAGAATTGTACAACAAGAACACTCTTGATCAAAAAGAATAAAAGCAATTTTTTTTCCAAGGTTGATTAAATATGCCCTTTGGTACCAGTATTCTTTTTTTTATTCCTACCCACTAAAGTGCTAATTTTTTTTCTTTTCTTCTGAGCCAGTTTCCTTTATTATTGATGTTTTATAGATTTTTGTTAAATGCTGCTAAATTAATAGTATGTCTGCAGCATAAATCCTGAGTTAATTAGATTAAATCAATTGAATTTTTTCAATGAAAATACAAATTGATGTCTTTGGTATAATTAGGACTTGAGGTAATTAGTTCTAATTACTATTGTAATTGTGATATTTGGTGAGTCAAATAGTGAAACATATATGTAGCCTTCTGCAACATAGTGGAATCCCTCCTTTTTGCCAATTCCACACAGGATGGCCATGTTCAGTGTTCATAAAAATTCAGAAGAGTTTTGAAAAATGTATTTGTATTCTCTATTCTTTATCTTCAGATTATGCCTTGTAGGACAATATCCATTAGTAATTATTCCTTATTAAGCAATTAAAATTAATCATTTGCTGCTACTTCTCATCTATCAAGATGGAAAATACCAAATAATATCCCCAAAATCTTTTAAGATAATACTTAGGTAATGCATTAATTTTGGTTAAATAAATTTATGATTTTCAGTTTTATTTGTAAGATATATAATGTTGGAACTTGCATATAGAAACAAAGTAGAAATGATGTGCGTGTATTTTGTTGCTGTCATTGTTTAGTCATTCAGTCTTCTGTAACTCTTTTACGGCCCCATGGACTGTAGCATGGCAGGCTCCTCTGTCCATGGGAATTCCCAGCCAAGAATCCTGGAGTGGGTTGCCATTTCCTTCCTCAGGGTATTGTCCCGAACCAGGGATCAAACCTGCTTTTCCAAAGTTGGAAGGTGGGTTCTTTACTGCTGAGACCCCAGGGAAGTCCATGTATATGTTTATATAGTTACAGTTGTGATAATATCTGCAACTAATTAGCATGTGTACGTAAAACAATTGTTGAAATATTTACTCATTTTAAAATAGTTATAATGCATATTTGCCACGTGTAAATATTTTTTAATGAAACCCTTCCAAGTTGTCACGTAAATATTACATGCTAGTCAAATGTCTCAGAAGAGGGGATGCAAAAGGAATTATGGAATATGTGATTGGAATCAAAACTGTGATTATTAGACATCTGTATGACTCTTCTGCATATTGTTGGTTATGTATTAACAAAAACAGAATTGTGATTTTCAAAAAACTAAAAAATAGATGTCTTAGAACTCAGATATAGAGAGGAATGTAGTTTAATGGTCTCCCAGAGACTGTTCATACCCTTGAATTAAAAATAATATGCAAAGTTTTATGAAGACCCAAACACTAAGGGATCATAACTTTTAAGCCATAAAAATAAAAGCATTGACATGACTAGGAAATCAAGTAGTATATACCAAAGGACAGGGAACCCACACAAATAAGGGAAACCTAGTAAAAAGTGAATGGGCTTCCCAGTGGTAAAGAATCCGCCTGCCAATGCAGGAGACACAGGAGATCAATTCCTGCATTGGGAAGATCCCCTGGAGTAGGGAATGGCATGCCACACCAGCATTGTTGCCTGAAAAATTCCATGAACGCAACAGCCTGGTGGGCTTCAGTGCATGAGGTCACAAAGATTAGGACACAACTGAGCAACTGAGCACAGCGCAGCACACAAAAAATGAACAGCACAGTTATAGTTCTCAGAAAATGGAGACACTGCATAAAATGCATATGATCTGTAATTATGATCTGACATTGTGATCTGACCAAAGTAGAAATATTCCCAAAATATAAAAATGAGAGGCATTTATGTCACAGCTTGTCACATCAAATCAGTATTTCAAAAAAAAAGCAAAAGGATATTTCAAAACTATTTTTTTTTGCAATTTCTCGTTAATAAATATAATTTCGTACATTTTTTTTTGAAAAAGTGTTTTAAAGCCAGCAGAGCAACACATTGAAAAAATGAGTCACATTAAAAATGATTTGTAATGAAATAATACCACACCCACTGTGGAAGAAATGTGTTTCTATTTTAGAGGCCTCAGGCAGGAGGGTTGCTATTTTAGACTCCCCAAAAGGCAAAAGCGAGGTCACAGCACAGAAAGACTTAAAGGACAAACCGTATGATACCTGCATTTTCACGGCTAGCAGTGGCAAGGTAGATGGCCTGTAGCTATGGCAGTGGAACTAATCAAACATGTACATCTGATTAATTTTGATGTGTTAGAGGGCATTTGACCTCCTGAAGAGAGAAGTCATGAATTTCATAATGAGACCCACAAAGGAACACATAAACCTGCAGTCCTTAGAATATTTGCTCTGAAAATGTCTTCCTTATAGAAAAGTATTGTTTCTGTTATCTTTAGGTTTTTGTTTAAAATCACAGATTTGATAGACTTCATTCCATAAAGAATCTCTCAAGTAAGCAAAACAGATAGAAGGAAATTTTATTGTCAAAATGGGACACTGATTGAAACACTAAAATATTACTTGCACGCTATACTTTACAAAAACAAGATCGTTAATGTATCATCACTTTGAGGGCATCTTCCCAACCCAGGGATCAAACCTCTGTTACCTGCATCTCTTTCACTGGCAGGTGGATTCTTTACCACTGATTCACCTGAGAAGCCAGTGTAATCTGACCATTACTTTAGTTTTTTTTTTTTTTTTAAATTTAAGAAACTATATAGGGCATCTCTGGAAATTGTATCCATAATATTATTGATAGGTCATTAAGATAGCATTATTTAAAAATTTTACCTTGAGGTACATATTCATGATTGTTAAAACATAATCACTTGTAGTTGTGAGGTCTTTCCCTCGGATATAAAGTTTAGCTCAGTTCAGTTGCTCAGTCTTGTCTGACTCTGCGACCCCATGCACTGCAGCACACCAAGCTTCTCTGTCCATCCGCAACTCCTGGAGCTATAAAGTTATAAAGTCAAAGTGAACTTTGACTAAATGCCTTTACTCTTTTAAACTGTTTTAATGATTCTGCTGGGGTGTATCAAAAGTCATCTAAAATATTCAGATAATTCAACTCGCTGATGATAATACATTGAGAGAGCCTCAGTAAAATGAAAGGCTTAACAAAACTAGAGTCTCTTAAGTCCTCAATTCAGTGAAAAACTTGGGGGAGGGGCAGCCCATCTCTTCTAAGGGTATATGTCTCAGGGAAGAGATAGTATCATCTCTTAGATGGGAGAAGGACTTTCAGTTAGTCAGTTCATTTCTGTCAGACAAAAATAAAACACACTGAAGTCTATATTTCCTATTTTAAAACTTTCAAATTTTGACAATAAATATTTTACTTAACATATCTATGCAGTAAAATGAGCAGAATGCATTTTCTAGAAATCTATAATCAGAAACTAGAGGGAACATTTCAGGCAAGGATGGGCTTGTTAAAAGACAGAAATGGTATGGACCTAACAGAAACAGAGATATTAAGAAGATGTGGCAAGAATACACAGAAAAACTGTACAGAAAAGAACTACACGACCCAGATAATCACGATGGTGTGATCACTCACCTAGAGCCAGACATCCTGGAATGTGAAGTCAAGTGGCCCTTAAAAAGTATCACTACAAACAAAGCTAGTGGAGGTGATGGAATTCCAGTTGAGCTATTTCAAATACTGGAAGATGATGCTGTTAAAGTGCTGCACTCAATAGGCTAGCAAATGTGAAAAACTCAGCAGTAGCCACAGGACTGGAAAAGATCAGTTTTTATTCCAATCCCAAAGAAAGGCAATGGCAGAGAATGCTCAAACTACCCCACAATTGCATTCATCTCATATACTAGTAGAGGAATGCTCAAAATTTTCCAAGCCAAGCTTCAGCAATACGGGAACCGTGACTTTCCAGATGTTGAAGGTGTTTTTAGAAAAAGCACAGGATCCAGAGATCAAATTGTCAACATCCGCTGGATCATGGAAAAAGTAAGAGAGTTCCAGAAAACAATCTATTTCTGCTTTATTGACTATGCCAAAGCCTTTGACTGTGTGGATCACAATACACTCTGGAAAATTCTGAAAGAGATAGGAATACCAGACCACCTGACCTGCCTCTTGAGAAACCTATATGCAGGTCAGGAAGCAACAGTTAGAACTGGACATGGAACAACAGACTGGTTTCAAATAGGAAAAGGAGTACGTCAAGGCTGTATATTGTCACCCTGCTTATTTAACTTATATGCAGAGTATATCATGAGAAATGCTGGACTGGAAAAAGCACTAGATGGAATCAAGATTGCTGGGAGAAATATCAATAATCTCAGATATGCAGATGACACCACCGTTATGGCAGAAAGTGGAGAGCTAAAAAGCCTCTTGATGAAAGTGAAAGAGAGAACCAAAAAGTTGGCTTAAAGCACAACATTCAGAAAATGAAGATCATGTCATCTGGTCCCATCACTTCATGGGAAATAGATGGGGAAACAATGGAAACAGTGTCAGACATTATTTTTGGGGGCTCCAAAATCACTGCAGATGGTGATTTCAGCCATGAAATTAAAAGACACTTACTCCTTGGAAGAAAAGTTATGACCAACCTAGATAGTATATTCAAAAGCAGAGACATTACTTCGCTGAATAAGGTCCGTCTAGTTAGGGCTATGGTTTTTCCCGTGGTCACGTATGGATGTGAGAGTTGGACTGTGAAGAAGGCTGAGAACTGAAGATTTGATGCTTTTCAACTATGGTGCTGGAGAAGACTCTTAAGAGTCCCTTGGACTGCAAAGAGATCCAACCAGTTCATTCTGAAGGAGATCAACCCTGGGACTTCTTTGGAAAGAATGATGCTAAAGTTGAAGCACCAGTACTAAGGCCTCCTCATGCGAAGAGTTGACTCATTGGAAAAGACTCTGATGCTGGGAGGGATTGGGGGTAGGAGGAGAAGGGGACGACAGAGGATGAGATGGCTGGATGGCATCATGGACTCGATGGACGTGAGTCTGAGTGAACTCGGGAGATGGTGATGGACAGGGAGGCCTGGCGTGCTGCAATTTATGAGGTCGCAAAAAGTCGACATGACTGAGCGACTGAACTATAAACTATTATGGCTGAAAGTGAAGAGGAACTAAAAAGCCTCTTGATGAAAGTGAAAGTGGAGAGTGAAAAATTTGGCTTAAAGCTCAACATTCAGAAAACTAAGATCATGGTATGCGGTCCCATCACTGCATGGGAAATAGATGGGGAAACAATGTCAGACTTTATTTTTGGGGGGCTCCAAAATCACTGCAAATGGCGATTGCAATGAAATTTTTGGGCTCCAAAATCACTGCAGTGGTGATTGTGATGAAATTTTTCGGCTCCAAAATCACTGCAGATGGTGATTTCAGCCATGAAATTAAAAGATGCTTACTCCTTGGAATGAAAGTTATGACCAACCTAGAGAGTATTTTGAAAAGCAGAGATATTACTTTGCCAACACAGTTCCATCTAGCCAAAGCTATGGTTTTTCCAGTGGTCACGTATGGATGTGAGAGTTGGACTGTAAAGAAAGCTGAGCACTGAAGAATTGATGCTTTTGAACTGTGGTGTTGGAGAAGACTCTTGTGAGTCCCTTGGACTGCAAGGAGATCCAACCAGTCCATCCTAAAGGAAATCAGTCCTGGGTGTTCATTGGAAGGACTGATGCTGAAGCTGAAACTCCAGTACTTTGGCCACCTCATGAGAAGAGTTGACTCATTGGAAAAGACTGATTCTGGGAGGGATTGGGGGCAGGAAGAGAAGGGGATGACAGAGGATGAGATGGCTGGATGGCATCACTGACTCAATGGACATGAGTTTGAGTGAACTCCAGGAGTTGGTGATGAACAGGGAGGCCTGGTGTGCTGTGATTCATGGGGTCGCAAGTAGTCAGATGCTACTGAGTGACTGAACTGAACTGAACTGAGGCCCTCTGGTAGGAAGAAAACAAAAATCAACCAAGATAAATTGCTCCATGGTGAGTGTTTGAATTAATCGTGAAAGTGAAAGTGTTAGTCACTCAGTTTTTTTCATTGTTTTTTTTTTTAATTTTAATTTTTACTTTATTTTACTTTACAATACTGCATTGGTTTTGCCATACATTAACGTGAGACTCTTTGCAACCCCCTGAACTATATGTAGCCCGAATACTAGAGTGGTTAGCCATTTCCTTCTTCAAGTGGATCTTCCTTACCCAGGGACTCAAACTGTGTACAGGTGATAATTTACTCTCTGAGCCACCAGGGAATTAATATGGGTAGAGTGAAAGGTATAAATAGTTATAGAAATGCATTTTAAAACCCTCAGTATATGGACAGATATCCCTTACTCACAGTCAGAAAACTCAATAGTATCAAGTTTTGAAAGACTTCTCATATTAAAATACTGGTTAAACACAACTCCATTTTTGTCTTAGCCAGTTGATTTACAGACATGCACAAGGTAGACTTAAAATCTGTGTCTGTGTGAATGCTAAGTCGCTTCAGTCATGTCTGACTCTTTTCAACCCTATGAACCATAACTGGCCAGGCTCTTCTATCCATGCGATTCTCCAGGCAAGGTTGCTGGAATGGCTTGCCTTGCCCTCTTACAGGGAATCTTCCCCACCCAGGGATTGAACCCATGTCTCTTGCATCTCCTGCATTGGCAGGCAGGTTCTTAACTACTAGCACCACCTGGGAAGCCCAGCCTTAAAATATGTATGGAAGCGCAAAATAACACAACTAGACAAAACAAAATTGACAAAGAACAATGTTAGAGGATTCTCGAGATTTCATACACACTCCAAAGCTACAATCATCTGTACCATGTGATATTAGCAACAGAATAAATAGATAAATGAAACAGAGTAAAAACTCCAGAAATAAACTCATACATGTATGTTAAGTTGATTTTCAACTAACGTGCCAAGACATTTTAATTGAAAGTGATTTCAAACATGGTATTGCAACAATTGAATATATATATATACACAAGCTTAACTGCTTCTACATATCATTTACAAATTAACTGAAAATAGTAATCCTTTTGTAAAATAAAACAAAAAAAAATTTTAGCATCAGTCTTGCTGGTGTGCTTCAATATGAAAGAAAATGACCTCAGGTTGAAGATCATCAGTTTATAATATATTTTTTTAATAAATCAAAGGTACATGTAGAACCTAAGGCAGTTACTAAGAGGTTAGTTTTGGAAAGTATATATTATCAAGATAAAAGAAACACAAAATAATGGAATATAATGTAAAAAGGCAAAAATGAGAATATAAGAACATTTTAGAAAGGACAATAATTAGAAATGTCATTAGTGATTTTCAAAGAAAATTATAAAATTCATTTCCTTAAAAGAATAGGACAACTATTTCAAACAAAAGGGAAAATTTTATTCAGGTTGGATTTTTTTAGCCATTCTTTTAAATTGATTTACAGTCAATTTACTATGTTGTATTAGTTTCAGATGTCTCACAAAGTGATTGAGTTATTATAGTTTATTACAAGATATTGAATATAGTTCCCTATGCTATGAAGTAGGTGCTTGTTTTTTTTTTTTAATCTATTTTGTATACCTGAGCTTTTAGTGGTTCTTCAGTGTAAATCAATCTGCTTCTCAGAAAAACAGAGGTGACTCTTTAGTCTGCAGTGAGGAAAATAAAATCATTTATCACTTGCCCACATGCTTTTAAATTTCCAAATCTGTTTTCTTTGTAATTTCTCTTTCTCTTTGTTTTCCTGAATTTATATCTTTTTAAAGTCTTGTTATTTTTCATGGCTGGAGGGAACTAAACTATGAGTTTGGGAATAGATTGTAAATATGAACCTATTATGATGTTCATTATAGGGTGAAATATAATATTAGAGTACAGTAAGTTTGAAAGTAAAATATTGAAGGAGCTATACCATACTAACATTAAACACAACTGTAGTATCCTGATTAAAAGATATTGATGTTTCTGTTACATCATGTTTAGTATCAGTCAGTTCAGTTCGGTCCCTCAGTCATGTCCAAATCTTTGTGACCCCATGAACTAGAGCATGCCAGGCTTCCCTGTCCATCATCAATTCCCAGAACTTGCTCAAATACATGGCCATCCGGTTGGTAATGCCATCCAACTATCTCATCCTCTGTCACCCTCTTCTCCTCTTGCCTCCAATCTTTCCCAGCATCAGGGTCTTTTCTAAAGAGGCAATTATTCACATCAGGTGACTACTGGAAAACCTAGAGCTTTGACTATATGAACCTTTGTTGGCAAAGTAATGTCTCTGCTGTTTAATATGTTGTCTAGGTTTGTCATAGCTTTTCTTTCAAGGAGCAAGCATCTTTTGATTTCATGGCTGCAGTAACCATCTGCAATGATTTTGAAGCTCAAGAAAATAAGGTCTGTTAGTGTTTCCATTGTTTGCCCATCTATTTGCCATGAAGTGATCAGTCTAGATGCCATTAGTTTTCTGAATGTTGAGTTTTAAGCCAGCTGTTTCACTCTCCTCTTTCACTTTCATCAAGAGGCTCTTTAGTTCCTCCTCACTTTCTACCATAAGTGTGGTGTCACCTGCATAACTGAGGTTATAGTATCAGTTCAGTTCAGTTCAGTTCAGTCACCCAGTTGTGTCTGACTCTTTGTGACCCCATGAATTGCAGCACTCCAGGCCTCCCTGTCCATCACCATTTCAAACTCTCACCCATCGAGCCATCTCATCCTCTGTCGTCCCCTTTCCCCCCTGCCTCCAATCCCTCCCAGCATCAGAAACTTTTCCAATGAGTCAACCCTTCACATGAGGTGGCCAAAGTACTGGAGTTTCAGCTTTAGCATCATTCCTTCCAAATAAATCCCCGGGCTGATCTTTAGAATGGACTGGTTGGATCTTCTTGCAGTCCAATGGACTCTCAAGAGTCTTCTCCAACACCACACTTCAAAAACATCAATTCTTCGGCACTCAGCTTTCTTCACATACCAGCTCTCGCATCCATACATGACCACTGGAAAAACCATAGCCTTGAATGGATGGACTTTTTTTGGCAAAGTAATGTCTCTGTTTTTCAATATGCTATCTATGTTGGTCATAACTTTTCTTCCAAGGAGTAAGCATCTTTTAATTTCATGGCTGCAGTCACCATCTGTAGTGATTTTGGAGCCCCCCAAAATAAAGTCTGACATTGTTTCCACTGTTTACCCATCTATTTCCCATGAAGTGATGGGACCAGATGACGTGATTGTTTTCTGAATGTTGAGCTTTAAGCCAACTTTTTTGCTCTCCTCTTTCACTTTCATCAAGAGGCTTTTTAGCTCCTCTTCACTTTCTGCCATAAGGGTGGTGTCATCTGCATATCTGAGGTTATTGATATTTCTCCTGGCAATCTTGATTCTATCTTGTGCTTCTGCCAGCCCAGCGTTTCTCATGATGTACTCTGCATACAAAGTAAATAAGCAGGGTGACAATATACAGCCTTGATGTACTCCTTTTCCTATTTGGAACCAGTCTGTTGTTCCATGTCCAGTTCTAACTGTTGCTTCCTGACCTGCATATAGGTTTCTCAAGAGGCAGGTTAGGTGATCTGGTATTCCCATCTCTTTTAGAATTTTCCAGAGTGTATTGTGATCCACACAGTCAAAGGCTTTGGCATAGTCAATAACGCAGAAATAGATGTTTTTCTGGAACTCTCTTGCTTTTTCTATGATCCACGGATGTTGGCAATTTGATCTTTGGTTCCTCTGCTTTTTCTAAAACCACCTTGAACATCAGGGAGTTCAGGGTTCATGTATTGCTGAAGCCTGGATTGTGGAATTTTGAGCATTCCTCTACTAGCATGTGAGATGAGTGCAACTGTGTGGTAGTTTGATCATTCTTTAGCATTGCCTTTCTTTGGGATTGGAATGAAAACTGACCTTTTCCAGTCCTGTGGCCACTGCTGAGTTTTCCAAATTTGCTGGAAACACCTGGAGAAACAGGCAATTTGGCCTTGGAATATGGAATGAAGCAGGGCAAAGGCTAATAGAATTTTGCCAAGAGAACCCACTGGTCGTAGCAAACACCTTCTTCCAACAACACAACAGTAGACTCTACACATAAGGTTATAGTATAATAGCAAACAAATATAAACTGCAATAGTTTGCCAAAAGTTTATTCCTTGCATTTTCTACATGAACTTCAAGTTCCATGACAAAAGAGAGCCCTGGCATGTCTTAAGCTGTCAATTTAAAGACTCAACTTAGATTGCACACACACACACACACACACACACTTTCAGATTACAACTCACCAGCCAGAAGTATCCCAACTACTTGGTACCTGGGAAGTGGGGAATCCCAAATAGCTGAGTCACCTATAACTAATTTGCTGCTTGTTGTTTAGTTGCTAAGTCGTGCCTGATTCTTTTGTGACCCCCTGGACTGTAGCTAGCCAGACTCTGTCCGTGGGATTCTCCAGAGAGGAATATTGAAGTGCTTCACCACTTCCTTCTCCAGGGTATCTTCCTAGAGATACCCTGACTCAGACTCAGACATTGAACCTATGTCTTCTGCATTGGCAGGCAGATTTTTTACCATTGAGTCATCAGGGAAGCCTCATTAATAACTAATACATGGACACATGTGTTATTACATGTTTCATTCCCTTTGTGCAATATTCAAAACCAGACCAAAAATATAATCTAATATATATATATAACTTTTATGTAAAAGAAAGGATTACATAGGTGTCCACATTGTAGTGGATTATTGAGTTATACTTTGACATTTTGTTCTTTTTATGTGTGTTATATTTTGTTGTGTATTCTGTTTAGAAAAGGAAAATAAAGGGAAAAAATAGAGAAAAACATCAATGGATCAAACTCTCTGGTAAGATAGAATGGAAAAAGGAGTTTTAGCACAAGTAAAGATTTGGTTTTAAAGAGGAGCTATTTTTCTTCTCTGTCATTTCATAAAATTTTCTTTGGAATGTAAATAACTGCTTTCACCAGTAATCTTTTTGGTTCTATATAACAGAAATGCAACTGCAGCTGGCTGAATCACAATGTGAATTTTTTGGCTCACTAACTGAAATCCAGAGATTGTTCTGCATTTCCGTTCTGCTAGGTGTTGCATGCTCCAACTCTGCTGTTAGCAATTTGTTGTTCATTTCTGTCTCTCAGTCTTCACTGTGCCTGTATTTCCTTTATATCTGCAGTCTCTCCCCATATGGTAGGAAAGATGCATTTTGGAAGATTCAGAGATACAGGGATTTTATAGCACCTTACTTCAAAGAAGAATGTTTATCTACCCCAGAACCTATAAGGATTCCCTAAAAGAGTCCCCATGTAACTAATGTTCCTACTCCACATATCTTGAAGAAAAATGTGCTCCCTAATTGAAAGAAGAGAGGTAGAAAGATATATCCCATTACAACTCCCAATTCCCATATAGCTATCATTTTAATCTGATTCTAATTTGATGAACCAAGCTTCTGGAAAGAGCTTATGGTTCCTTCTGTAAATACGTCTTTATCTCCCATTCTCTTCCCACTCCAGGTAATGTGACTTGTGGTCTTATCATGGCCTCATAGGCACATCATTGCCAAAGCAATCAATGGCTCCTGTAACAGAATTCAGAGGCATTTTATCATTTACTATATTTGCTTGACTCTTCTACCTTTCCTTTGCTTTCCTAAGGGGAAAAATATCTTTTGATTTTCTTGTTAATATTTGCTTCTATATTTTCCCATGATTCTGTAATTTCTTCTTGGCTCCAGAGCTCCTGCTTTTGCTTAAAAGCTAAGGTTCATAATCCTCAGGATCTGTCACATTTGCTATCCCTGAAACCTAATCATGCTGACTCTCTGTCTGCCATTACTTATCTCTTGATATTAATCAGCTTACTTCCAATTTGTTCTGAAAATCTAGGTCCAGTGTATTTTTCAGAGTCAAGGTTAACAAAGAGCCTCTGGAGCATTTTGGCATGCCCCTAACATACCATACATATCACCTTAATTACTTTTTTGTCTCTCTCCTGGTTGCACAAAAATTACTTTAGCCTATGGTCATTAAATTTCTGTGTCAAGACCTTGGGGAAAAGTAGGTACTCAGTGGCTATAGCAAGATGGGAAGGTGGGAAATTAAACGTATACTTGACAGACCCAATTTCATCTGTGAAACCGGAAGTTCAGTGATCTATTGATAGAAAAGTTTACAATGCTGGGATAGAGTGTTTGACAGGAGTTAGGATAAGGAACAAAATTTATTCTTAAGAGATACAGTTGGCTCCTCTAGAGCTTTTAATTTAAATCTCACCATGTTATGGTCTCCTTTACTGATGCTCACTACTCCAAATAGAGAGGACAAGGAAGAGAGCTGGGTCGATCAGAGATGAAGTGCTGGGTAGAGGGTGGGACTAGATAAAAAGCAATGTAGTGAGGATGTTACCAAGAGAGTCATTCCAGTGTAGCACATATAGAGTTGGCTTGCCTAGAGAGAAAAACTGAAGCTGTGAAAGACAAGAAAACGGAATGTAAAGGTCAGAAGTGGTAATGACGTCAAAGACGTTGTATGATAGTATAAGGGAAGAAAGAAATTGGGTTTTTCTTTCATTTACCATTACATTCTTTTGACTATATATATATATATAGTCAAGTACATATATATATATATATGTGTGTATATATATATATATATACAAGTACATATATATATATGTACTTGCTTAACCATTTACCATTTTCTTTTTGCTTTCAAAATTTTTAACTGGAGTATAGTTGATTTTTGCTGTGGCAAGAATAATGGAGGATTTTGAAAGACATTTGGATTTATCAACTTGCACTTGTAGGTAAATTTCAGCAAACTCCCTAGGCATAGTAGCATGTGGAAAATTCAGTTTATAGACATGCGTTGACATGGTAAATGGTTTGCGAAGTTTATGTGGGTCTTTTCTTACTTTCAGCACAGAACAGTAAAGATATGTCCAATCTTAATTTTACATTCCAGCTTTTCAAGGCTTTTCTGATATGTTAACTATCAAAAAAATCTTTATATATTGCTATATATTTCCTAAAATTGTTCATCCCAATTCATCCACTATTTTAAGATTAATCCATACAAATCTTCCAGTTTGGTATAGAATAAATAATACACTTTAGTTTAGGAACAAAGTTCATCTATTTTAGTTTTAATTAACTCATCTAATTTTTTCATCTTATTGCAAAATACAATACACTTTATGCCTTCCTATTATAGTAAGCTCTCTATTTCCTTAAAAAAAAAAAAGATTTTGCTAGTTGGTATAATCCCCTCATTCACTTTTTCAGTAGATATTTAATTTCTTTTAACACCACAATATTTTTCTTCCACCAAAATTCTATGCAAAGCTTAAATCATCTTCAAATATGACCTTCTTTATAGCACTTTTTCTAATAACTTAAAATCTGCGCAATTTTGATGTCAATCAAAAATTCATTGAAGTTTGCCCATTTTCTCGAAAATTTTATCATCATGTTGGAATTTTTCTCTCTCATCTTCCTGGAATCTCAATACTTCTTGAGTACAATGTTGTTTCTTATTCTCTAATTTGTTTCTTCATAAGTTATAAAACACTGAATTTTATATTAAGCACACTTGTTAAGACTCACATTGCAAGGAAAGTCATTCATAGTTAAAGAGAGGTTTTTTTTTTTTTTTAATGTATTTGGATAAACTTACTCAGTTGCTTTTGTTGGTAATCAAATTGATAAAATCCATTGGGTCATTGAAAAAGCAACAGAGTTCCAGAAAAGCATCTACTTCTTCTTTATTGACTACACCAAAGCCTTTGATTGTGTAGATTACAAAAACGGTGGAAAATTCTTCAAGAGATGGGAATACCAGATCACCTTCAAGAGATGGAAATACCATACAAGTATTCTCATCTGTATGCAGGTCAAGAAGCAACAATTAGAACTAGACATGGAACAACAGACAGGTTCTAAATTGGGAAAGGAGTACATAAAGCTGTATATTGTCACCCTACTTGTTTAACTTATATGCAGAGTGCATCATGCAAAGTGCCAGGCTGGATGAAGCACAAGCTGAAATCAAGATTTCTGGGATAAATATCAATAACCTCAGATATACAGATGACACCACCCCTATGGAAGAAAGTAAAGAATTCCTTTTAAAGTGATAGGGGAGTAATAAAGCTGGCTTAAAACTCAACATTCAAAAAACTAAGACCATGGCATCCGGTCCCATCGCCTCATGGCAAATAGATGGGGAAACAATGGAAGTGACAGACTTTATTTTCTTGGGCTCCAAAATCAGTGCAGGTGGTGACTCCAGCCATGAAATTAAAAGACATTTGCTCCTTTGAAGAAAAGCTATGATCAACCTAGACACCATGTTCAAAAGCAGAGGCGTTACCTTTGCTGACAAAGGTCCTTCTAGTCAAAGCTATGGTTTTCCCAGTAGTCATTTATAGATGTGAGAGTTGAACCGTAAAGAAAGCTGAGCATCGAAGAATCGATGCTTTTTAACTGTGGTGTTAGAAAAGACTCTTGAGTCCCTTGGACTTTAAGGAGATCAAATCAATCAATCCTAAAGGAAATAAGTCCTGAATATTTATTGGAAGGACTGATGTTGAATCTGAAACTCCAATACTTTGACCACATGATGCAAAGAACTGACTCACTGAAAAGACCCTAATGCTGGGAAAGATTGAGGGCAGAGGAGAAGGGGGCAAAGGGGATGAGATGGTTGATGGCCTCACTGAACAGATGGACATGACTTTAAGTAAGCTCCAGGAGTTGGAGATGGACAGGGAATCCTGGTGTGCTGCAATCAACAGGGTCGCAGAGAGTCAGGCAGGACTGAGAGACTCAACTGAACTGAACTTAATGGTTTTAATTAGGAATATAAAAACCTATTTCTTGAAAATTTATTATGACATAGTATATTGATATTAAGTACTGGCCAAAAAAGCATGTTGTCATTTTTAAAGAACATTATCAAAAGTTATTTAAATGATCAACTCTACAGGTAAAACAAACATTCTTTTATGAGACAAGGAACAAATTATTAGAAAAAGATGCAATTTAAATTGAAGAATTGTGATTATTTGTATTTTTACCAGTATATTTAAAATTACTTTGAGTTTCATAAATTTTAGGGTATTCATAAATATTTTTACTTGTTAAATTGATAACTCTTCTTAAGCATTATGTTAGCAAGTTTAAAATTCTAACCTTGTATTTTATTATGAGTCTTTTAACAAGGGTGGTCTGATAAAAGTTAATATCAATTCAAGCAGCAATTTCCTTTGTTCTTGATGTTAATTATATTTTATGATCATTAGAGAAATCATATTTTACTACTGCTTAAGTCTCTATAAAGCTATTAAAACTGTAAAATTTTGTTTAATCCATGTTAGAGCATAATGATTTTTTTCAAAATGCTCTCTGCAATTTGTCCCTCATTATGGTAATCTATTCGCTAAGTAGTCAAAAATGAATAAGAGAAAAGACATCACTGAACGAAAGACATCAGAGTCTAGGTACCAGAGAGCCAAGCACACAGGTTGTTCTTCAATATTGTTAATTTTTGCCTTGGAAAATTCTTGAAATTTACAAATTTTTTTTGAGCCCTCAAGTATATTATCCTTGTGGACTGTGGCATGCCAGACTCCTCTGGTTCTTCACTATTTCCCAGAGTTTGCTCAAACTCACATACGTTGAGTTGGTGATGCTATTTAGCACTTCATCCTTTGTTGCCCTCTTCTTTTGCCTTACATCTATCCAGCATCAGGGTCTTTTCTAATGAATTGGCTCTTCCCATTGGGTGGCCAAAGTATTGGAGCTTCAGCATCAGCCCCTCCAATGAATATGTTGTATGTGTTATGCTCAGTCATATCCAACTCTATGTGTAGCCCACTAGACTTTCTGTCTGTGGGATTGTTCAGGCAAGAATACTGGAGTGGGTTGCCATTTTCTACTCCAGGGAATCTTCCCAACCCAGAGGTCGAATCTTCATCTCTCACGTCTCCTATATTGGAAGCAGATTCTTTACCACTGTGCCCCCTGGGAAGCTCTTTCAACAAATATTCAATATTAATTTCCTTTAGGATTGACTGATTGGATCTCCTTGAAGTCCAGGGGACTCTCAAGAGCTCTCCAGCACCACAGTTTAAAACCATCAGTTCTTTGGGGCTTAGCCTTATTCGTGGTCCCACTCTAACATCTGTACTTGATACTGAAGCTGAAGCTCCAATACTTTGAGCAAACTCCAGGAGACAGTGGAAGACAGAAGAGCCTGGGGTGCTTCAATCCATGGGGTTGCAAAGAATCAGACATGACTTGACAACTAAACAACAATTATATATTTGAGGGCTCAAACAAGATATTTAAGTATTATCTCCATATTTGGAAAAAATATTGCAATAAATGTTTAAGTAGTTTTGTGATATATCAAATAGTGAACATAGAAGGAAAAAAAATCATCTTTGAATATGGGAATTCTGAGAATCCTTTCAGTTCTTCACATTTTTTAGGCAAATTGTACATCAGACATTATGGGTCTAGGGTCATTGAATATATGGGAAGAAGTGTGGGAATCAGACCATTAAGTCCATTTCTCTACCAGTAGAGAGAAACTATTTTAATAGGCCCTTTAGCGTAATGTTTACTCTGCCATTATTTGCCTCCTGGGAGGAAGTTTCTTCTCTTTTTTGTGAGGAATCTAGACTCTCATCCAGCATAGTTCTCACCAAGGAAGTATTGGCCTTAATTGCACTCTCCTAAATTTCTTCCCATTATTCCTAATTGGACTTCCTTGATGAACACTGAGAAACAATTTGCTGTCTTCAGAGTTTTTCGTATAAAGTTTTTCATCCTTTTATTTGAACAAGAGATACATTTCAGAATGAGTTGCATTTTTCTCTTTTAAACTAATATTGTATTTGAATTCATTTTATTTGGATTTCAGTTTTTAACCTTCAAATATAACCATTCCAATTTTATAGATACATATAAAAACAAACTCCTTTGTACATGTATAGTGTCAGTTCTTTCATGTACATTTCTTTTAAACATTGCTTCTACTTTATAATCAATTTTATTTCTTTTCCAATTCTTTCAGTTCCATCAATCTAAAAAAGTTGAATGTATGCAATTTAAATCAAGAAATGCAAAATGAATTATCATCATCTTAATAAATGAATGTAGTTGTTACACTCTCATTTCTTATACATTAGGATTTTTTCTTCCCATCATAATAGTATAATAGCTTCTAGTCTAATATAATTAAAAAACTGCATTGGAAATCTAAAATTTAGAAAAACTTTACATGCAGATTGTTACAAAATGTGAATAAAACATCTAGAGTCTTCTTCTGACCCTGCCACTCAGATTACAAAAGTTGTGTTATTCCTTATATATATATACACACATACTTATATATATATATATACCCAATAATATAATCATATCCAAATTAATTCCTTTAAGAATTTATTCTCAGTTCTACTTGAATTAATACCAGTGTCCAATTAATATTTTTCTCAAAGTGCATACATGCATCTTATTATATTATGTTAATGTGTAAATTATAATTCTGCACTTTATATGGTACTGGGGGTGGGTGTGCATAACATAGCCCAACAACTATGATGATGAATTTCTTGACGCAATTCCTTGAAATTGGATCCCAGCTACTCTTCTATTTACTTTTGTCTCATATATGTAGAAATTTCCCCACCCTCCATGCCTGCAACTGTCTATATGTATTGTATTTTTAGAGTTTTTCTAATTATTTGACTCTTGTACATGTTTGAGTAGGTTACATTATTTACAAGTTTCATTTGAGGATCTTAAACTTGTCATTAGCTTTTTTTTTTTTTCAACTAAGAACGAACCGGGGTCTATAGTGCTGGTGGGCATACTAATAACCATGAGAACAGATTGCCAAATATAGCTGTCCAATTTTGAACAGAGTTCAGTGCTTTATATGCATAACTCTCTGTTCCTATCAATCAGAACAGTGTATACACTTCTTTAGTACATCTACCCTAACGTGATTAACTTGGAGACTAGATACACATAAACTCAAGTGTCTTATTTCCTCTCTGCTTCAAATGCATCTTTCCAGGACCGTAGTCCTAATAAGAGCTCTCACAACTTAGTTTTAATTTACTCAGATTTTCCCTATAGAATAAATGTCATCATGTGCCAAAAACGTCCCTTTACAATCTGCTCTTAATTTCTCTTTCCAGATGCCTGTCTTACTCCTACACCCAAACCATATTAGAATGACACTGGATTAGCTGACAGTCTTCAAATAGTAAGTGGCTTCAAAGTCCACAATTCTGCACTGTTTCTTTCTCTGGAAATGTGTTTTGCCACTTTCTTCAACTGGAGAAAAACACATTTGACAGCATTTTTTTTAAAATTATTTTTAATTAGAAGATAGTCGCTTTACAGAGCCATGTTGGTTTCTGCTGTACAATGAGAATCATCTGTAAGTATACATGTATCTCCTCCCTCTTGAACCTCCCTCTTGGTACCCCTACCCCACCCCTCTAGGTCATCACAGAGTGTCAGACTGGGCTCCCTGTGTTACATAGCATCTTCTCACTAGCTATCTATTTTTGAAACAGTTTTTAATATGTCAGGCTTATATTTGAAAATGCAAGTTCCACTGTGGTTTGGAATACACAAACATTTGGAAAATACCTCCCAAATGTGAATAATTGAAATTGCTCACAAAACATAAGAAGACCCTAAAAATTGATCTCTTATTCAAACTTTTCAAACTCTCAGTGGTCATTATTTACTGAAAATTATTTTTAAAGTGAGGATTTGTTTAATGAGATAAAAAAATTTACTTTGGAATCTAATGCAGCTATAAAATAATAAACTGGTGAAAGTTTGGGGGAGTCAAACAGTATGTGGGACTGTAGGAGAGTCTTTTCAAGCGGCAGGTGCATACTTTATTCCCATCTGCCATAACAATCTCTATGGCTTTATATGGGCCATTTTGTCCCATGACAGTGTGCCTTTCCTCACATGCCTAATTGCTTCCTTCAAGTCTCATTCCAGAAATAAAAGTATATGTTCTGCAAAGTTCATCTTAATGTCACATCTTCTGGGGAAAGTTTCTTGGGTCGTTTTCCTTGGCTGACTTAAATGTGGCTCTTTTCTGTACCTTGCTGCACCTCTTTCATAGCTCTTATCTGGCTCTGTGGTTAAAAATTATTGATTGCCTTTTCCATCCTACATTTCGAACTTCATAAGAGAGCTCCTTTTAATTTGCTTACACATTGATAACGTAATGTTTAATGGTGGCTGAATAAGAACATTGAGTTTTCTGAGAGCTCAAATTCCAATGGACTGTGACCTTCACAAGGGCAGGCTTTGCACAAGTTTTGACAATCTGATTTCCCAGACACAGAACACTCTGCCCAGGATTTAGTAATTCCACTGGTTGGATAATATTCTGAAGGGTTGATCAATGTGATTTTGTTCATAAAACCTCTAGCTACTATATATATCCATTCTCCCATTCAGTCATGCATGTAGGATTTCCTCAAGTAGTATATCAGACAGAAAAGAAATTTCAGAAAAACAAAACAAATTATTTCTAATTTTTGTGTTTCAGTGGCATCAAACTCAGGAGATACCAAACATATCATATACCAAGAAAGTGGCTGGGACTTCCCTGGTGATCATCCAGTTGTTAAGATTTTGCCTTCCAATGCAGGGGTGCAGGTTCAATCCCTGGTCAGGGAGCTAAATTCACACATGCATTGTGGTCAAAAAACCAAAACATAAAACAGAAGCAATATTGTAACAAATTCAGTAAAAACTTTAAAAATATTCCACATCAAAAACAAAACAAACAAACCAAAAAAAAAAAAAAAGGGAAGAAAGTGGCTGTGAAAACACATGTGAAATTTAAGAGTAACATACTTTTTTTTTTTAAATTTTATAATCTTTAATTCTTACATGCGTTCCCAAACATGAACCCCCCTCCCACCTCCCTCCCCATAACATCTCTCTGGGTCATCCCCATGCACCAGCCCCAAGCATGCTGCATCCTGCGTCAGACATAGACTGGCGATTCAATTCTTACATGATAGTATACATGTTAGACTGTCATTAAACACAATACTAAGACAATATGATTCCTAAGGTCAGAGGAGAGAAATAATACAGAGGATACAAGAAACATTTAATTTTGTAGCTCTTGGGAAGCAGTTGCAGGTCTTGGAGGAAGCCTATAAAGTGGTAAACCTCTGTTTCACTTCAGCATCACTAAATAAAGATAGTATAACCAAGATCTTGGCGCCATTGGGTCACCAAAGTAGCACCCAAAGGTCTTCCATTTGATTATTTATGTGGGCTTGCATTGAGGAATTGTTCCTGCCAGCATATTATATAATGGGCACCTACTTGTTTTCTGAAACAGTACTATGTTCTCATCCTATTAATTGCACATGGAGCATGTATATCTTCCACATTGTCTGCATGCATGCTAAATCGCTTGAGTCGTGTCTGACTCTTTGCAACCCCACCAGGTTCCTCTGTCCATGGGATTCTCTAAGCAAGAATACTGGAGTGGGTTGCCATGTCCTCCTCCATGGGATCTTCCTAACCCAGGGATTGAACTCATGTCTCTTATGTCTCCTGCATAGGGAGGCAGGTGCTTTACCACTAGTACCGCCTGGGAAGCCCATCTTCCACATTAGTGCTGCCAAATTGAATTTTGTTTTTGTAGAAGAATGGCTATGGTATGAAAAGGAGCTTCCTAAGTCATAAATTTTGGAGGGAGAAAATCAGTGGAATCAGCTCCATCTCTCCTCCAAAACTAGACTAGAGAAAGATTAAAACACACACAAACACACGGTTTACTATAGAATAAACAAGTCAACAAATGATTGCTTGTGTTCAGAGCTATGAAAGAGGCAAAAACAAAGTATGGAAGGAGCTGATTTAAATAGCAAGAGAAACATAAAGAAAGAAACAAGGAAGGGTCAATCAGTTGGACTTAATCTTAAATTAGAATGCACATTAATTTAGGACATAATATGAAATGAACAGAACAGTAGGCATTAAGTGGTTTTGAGTCACCATACACTAAAAAAAAAAAAAGTGTCCTAGACGGAGGTAGTCCCATGACATATCAAATATTCTGAAAGTAACACATGCAAAACACATGAGATTTTCTACACAGAGAAGATGATTACAGCCCCAAAATATCCAAATATCCTCCTGAAATCTTAACAGAATAACTGAAACAATAGCTTAATGAAGGCGAATAAAGTACCCCTAGAGTTCACCTCTGGGTGTGTTTTTGTTTCAAGTTTTAAATTAACCTAAGAACCCAAACATACAAATGTAATAAGCAGATGTAAATTAGTTTAAATATTTAAGGGTAAAGAAAACATGTACTTAAAAGGGAATTTTAAGTGATATTTAAATATTTGTTAATAAATGCCTTTTTAGAATACTAGAAACCAAAATATTTACTTGACTTCCTAAAAAAGTTGTCATTTTTGTAACAAATTCACTATAAAATTTTAATCTTATTACAATTAGAAATCATTTGTCACATATGTACAAAGGGTATACATTATTAATGCAATTTTTTTTTATAAATCAGTAAGAAAATAAGTATCCTAATGGAGAAAACTAAAAAAGTCTATGGAAACTCAGTTCACTAAAGAAGAGGGTGGAAGTGGTAATATACAAACAAAACAAACAGAAGCCACATTTACTCTACTAGTAGTCAAATAATTAAAATTAAAATTAACATATAGTGAATATGGTGAAAAATTTTGCATTTTAAACTGCCAAGAAATTAAAAGGTAACATTTAATTTACTGAGGCTAAGAAGTGTGATCAAAATTGTAAAATCATGTGTTGAATTTGCAATGGTCAATTAAAAAAATCTATTTAGAATATTTAATCATGAGTTAAAGCATTAAATCCATGGGATTTTCCAGGCAAGAGTACTGGAGTGGGTTGCCATTTCCTTCTCCAGAGGATCTTCCCAACCCAGGGACTGAACCTGGGTCTTCCACATTGTAGGCAGATGCTTTACCATCTGAGTTACCAGGGAAGTCCCACAAGGAGGAGAGCTATCAGTAAATAAACAAACGAGATTCTAGGGTTTAGAATAGCATCTACTGCACCATAGGAATTTAATAAACATTTAGGGAAAGAATGAAGAAATGAGTCAATACAAATAAATAAATGAGTGAGTGAATGCCTGAAAGAATGAATAACAAACTGCAATAGGTAGAAGACCAGACCTCACGTCCATCCAGACCATTAGGAGTGTTGACTGGTGCATATCAAGTATGTTGGTGTTCGCATTGTAGACTCATAAGTTTCATAAAGTGCTCAAAAATACATGTGATTTTGTCTCCAAGGGTCTGTGACTTTTAAAATGTGGAATATTTAAGCCAGTTTCCATGTGAAATCTTTTCACTAATGTAAAATGAAAATTATACAAAAGACTTACAGTGAAAAGCAAAAGGAAAACAAGTAAAATAGTTGAATATTTTAATTTCTGTACTATAAAAGAACAGAGTATCTTTAGCTTCCCTTAGTGTGTAGTTCAATTATTCCATTGGATACTATTTTGTGGTTGGACTATTTGGGATGCAATTAAAAAGCTCGTGCTGTATGTCCAAATTACATGTCATTTGGAAGGTACTAAATAATGTCATTTAATGATAACATTAAATGTAACTTTCATGAAGTTTATAAGAATGATATAATTTAGCAACTGCTAAAAGAAAAAAATATTTTAAAGTGATTTTTTGTAAGATCCATTAAAAAAAATCTTTCACAATGTTTTTCTAAGCAATTTCAAAGTTTTTATATTTACTCCATAGGAAGCGTGCATTTGTCAGAGGGAAAGTTGACCAGTATTAATCATTAGGGATCATTCAGTCACTTTAATAATTCCCATTGTGCCTTACTAGAAATTTCTCAACTTAAAAATAATTTATTTTTCAGAAAGTTCCTGGTGTGCTGACATTTCTTCCATTTTAATTCATTGAGGCACATCACTTGTATTGATTGTCTTTTCATATATATTACAGGTGAAACAAAAAATGGAATTATGTTTTACTCAATTTAAAATGAGAAAACAGCATTGTTTTGTGATTAGAAAATCACTATTATTTTGTTAGAATCAACAGGAAAAAAATCAGCTTGTCCTTTTTCATCTTCTTATAGAAAGTTGAGTCAAATAAATTAACTCAAAGTACAAAAGAATGAATAATGGGAAGCTGGAAAAATCCTATATAAGATGAATGAAAGCTGACAACTTCAATTACAATTTGAACTGTCTCTTTGTGTATGAATATGATTTAATGGGAATCTGATATTCAATAAACCTGACTTTCTTTATGATTTATAATAGCTAGCCTTAGGTTACCCAGATGTATTTTATAGTGTAAAATGGCACAATGTCCTCTTCCAGTGATATGCAAAATTTTCCATCAACCAAGAACCAAAGGATACTTTTTCTGATCAAAAAGAACCATATGCATGATGCTAGTGAACAGGAATTTTACTGTACACTCTGACCCCGACTCCAAAACCCCTTCTTTCATTGCTTGAAGCAACACAAAGAATCTGCTAATGATGTTATGTCTAATTACCATCCCACATCCATTTACTTTCTTCCACCTCAGTTATGTATAAGACAGAGTGAAAAAAAAAGTTATTCCTGAAGACATTTTCCTGAGGACTGGTATCTGTTTATATGACCCAACTTGAAGTCACAAAAATTTTCTTTTTTTCAATCTTTAGGAAGCTTATTATAGATCAAGCCCTCTTCAAAAACATAATTAAACTGAAATTCAGGTTAATGATTTATTTGAACTATAGCTCTAAATGTATTCATATGCATATTTTCCTTTGGAAAAAAATCCTATTAGAAAATATCACAACGTTATGACTTTATCCAGCTCCACAATAACCACCATATTCTGATTCTATATAAATATGCATCCTCAAGTTATTTTAGATAATAGAAGATAAGAGACAAGTGTTCCAGGAAGGATATTTAGTAATTAACATGACTTGTCTCATTGACATAACAGCAATGACAATGAGACTTATTATCACCATTTTACAAATAAAGAGTTTTGAGATTTACAAAAGTAGCTTTCCTATTCACACAATATCCTGATAGAACCAGGATGAAAACTAACATCTCCAAAATATAAAATGGTTATATACACATTATGATTTGTGAAAACTTATGTTTGTTAAGATTCTGATTAATTCAACCTGATTACTGTGTATCTGTTATTTGAGTATCCCAGATGTCTATCTACCTGGGATTATTGGCAGTTAGGTTCCCTGGAAGCTGTCTCTGAGACTTAGACTAGCATAAGGAATATTCATTAGGCTGGGCTTTTAGGATCAAAAAACAAGGAAAGAAAAGGAAGGAAGGAAGACTGGTCAGAGGGAGAAGTTTAGAGAGGAGTCAATCTCAGTGAAGATCCAGCTGGGTCTGCAGAGAACACCGAGGCTTCAGTGGCCTTTCTTATATGTTCCAGGTGGTGCCAAAAGAATTGGACATTAATTGTCCATAGCTGATCATCAGACGCAGGCTTCCCAGAGAACATATGTAATCTTTCTTTAACCAAGGTAATACAGGATGGTGTGACAGCATGGGATCTCTGTCAACAATACTCCCATCAGCCACTGAAATAGACCTTCAGCCTGAAGAAGGATCCGAGTTGTCCATCATAACATTCATATTCATGTGCATAGAGAAAACTCTACACATTTATGCACATATAGAGCAAAACATAGAAAACAAAATTTGAATTTGAGATGTACACACATCAACAACTAGCTTGGACTACATATTATTATTAAATAAATAAGCTCAAAGTTTAACTTCTTAATCAGATCTTTCAATATAGACAAATGCACTTTGTTGAGAAAATAATAGTTCAGGAAAATAAAACACAAATGCATCTTCTATCCTAAAAAGCAATGAAGTGTGACGTTATTAATACCTTTAAAGCAGTGGTGAGGAATTCAGACTCATCAATCTATCTGTCCACTAAGGCTTAACCATTTCTTTGAAACAGACCAGAACAGGAGATTTAGTTTCATAAGCTAAGTGGAGAAGTTCATTTGAGTTGGTAAAATGATGTGTTTAAATTTCACAAATACATGTAGATATGATTTTCTTACATCCCTTTCCCAAATGAGGGAAGTTTAGAAATAAGAGATACAAGGGGGTCATTCTCAAATTCCCAGAAAGTGGTAGTTAAAATGAAGAGCTGATTTCAAAGATTAGAAAACTTATCCTAACAAAAGGATCTATGGTGTTAGCCTGCAAGGTGTAAGACGGTACCCTGATGTCTATAGAATTAGGATTGTGTCCCAGGTGTGAATAAAGAGAAAAGAACTCAACAGTGGTGGTTGAGATAGAGGAACTATGCCTGTGTCTAGTCACCATTAGGTTGAACTTGGTGGTGATGAGAAGCCTACTTTCATATCACTCTTCATGACTGAACACACCTTCTGGGAGAAGTAGCATATATTTCTCAAAGTAAGAAATAGAAGAGAAATGGTTCTGATACTATAGAAGGAAGACGAAGAAGCTACCCAAACAACTCATGCAATAACTGCATTGAATAGGCAAGAATACTCAGAGACTAAAATGACTTATAAATACACACAAGCTGTCTAAATGCACTTCTAGGTGGATAACACTGCCTCCATGCTTGCTCTCCCTCATCCAAAAAAAAAGAAAAAAAAAACATATAAAAAGAAGTCCTGGGTAAGTCTAACCTTTCTTGCCCGTTATCCCCATTTGCCTCTATTCGAGTCATCACCATCACTTCTAGTTCAGTGGTGTAATTTTTTCTTCCATTAACTTTAATAGGCTTGTATCAATGTTAAGCAATGGGATCATTTTACACTGACTGGGTTGATGAGAAATACCTCCACTCAATTAGTTTCTCAATACTGGAATATTTGGAAATTAAAAAAAAAAAACAGGCAAGCTGAAAACTTTAAGCTGAAAATGAGGTAAAATTTTCTTTATTCTTATACTCCATGGCATTTGAAAAACCTTATAGTATTTCTGTGGTAACAAGAAGAAAAATGTATTTGGTGAACCCCCAGAGAATAGAAGGGCATGTGTGATCTTTCACAAATGGAATATTTGTAAAAATATACAATGTAAGCAATTTCTTAAATGTTTCACTTTGCCTGGGGTAAAGTTTCATATACTGGGAATTTTTGTGTCTTGCCATAATGGTTTTCCTTATAATTTCAGGAAAAATATTTTATTATCAAATATAAAATGAAGATCAGGGTACTGTTTAGATGGATTAGTTTATAGGTACTGTGCTAATGCTTGTTAAAATTTATCTGAACCTCAAGTATTTCTTACTGAAAATATGCTAAAATATTGTTTGTTTGAACATCAGATGACCCTTGAATATTTCTGAGTATTGATTACACTGGAAATAATAGAATGGGGAAAAGACCTATTTTTCTAGCTATGTTACAAAGCTATATATTAACACTCAAATTCTCAAGTAGGTTAGAAGGTTTTAAACTTGCAAGAAATAAGAATACATAATAAATTTTACCAAAGAGACAAAAGCACTCATTTTATGTAAAGCATATTAATTTCCATCTCATCAATAAAAAAAGACAAATTTGTGTTATTTCTACCTATGTACACTGCAGAGGAATATGAATGATGCTCACAAACACACATACACTCAGAAGTACAATTACAATTTTGGATGTATTCAATAAATTTGCCCAAATTTGAGTGAATAACTCTGAATACTTATATGTAACTTTGATAGAGCATTGAGCTACTTATTCAAGAAAATCAAAATGCCACAGAATTTTTCTTGATTGCTTGGTGATAGGAAAGATTATTCCCTTTTATGTTCACTTGCCTGTGAAGAGCATTAAAGTATAATCATCTACATTGATATTCTGTGGTTTACAAAAATAATTTTTTTAATTTCTCTTTTCCAGATTTCTGTGTATACAGAAGTGGAAAATGTTAATATTTTATAGTTGTTCAGAAATTACAAATTTTTTAAATTGTTGTGCATTACTTCACACAGTTGAAGATAAATGATACTAAATGTATAGGGTAATGGATATAACAGTTGAAGAAAAATTTCATATCAACTAAGTGAAAAAAAAGAAAAAAATCCTGAAAATTAAAAAAAAAAAAAGGAATTAAGCAAAGTCACTTCAGTGACTTTGAGTTTCCAAATAAAGAAACAGTTAGATGCTATTGTCTTGAACTGCAGATACATTATATAAGCTCACAGCTCCTTGCTTTCTCATTCATCACAGAAGCTCTCCATGGTCATTTCATAATGGTATGAAAAAGTATCATAAAGTCAGCCTGGTATCATAAAGTCAGCCTAATCATTTGAATGATTCACATGTTTTCTGTATTTTTCTGCATTAGCTAAAGGGCACTTGTTGAATAAAAATTACAACTCTTCTCTACCAGATAGTTATGGAAGTCAGAAGAGATTTGACATATTTAATTCCTCTTAGATATTCCAGCCCTTTTCTGAGTATACAGAAAGCTGGGGACAGGCCAGTCTGTGCTGATCATTTGTCATCATAAGATAGACCCTGTGGGCCCTGAACCCTAAGTCCACAATGCCAGTAGGTGCTGTAAACTTTTAAAAATTACAGCTTACTTCTGAAGATAATTTCCCAGGGCTGCAATACATATACATATTTTTCAAATACATAGTAGATTCTTGTACACTGAGAGGAAATAAAGTAGGAAGCAGTAATAGATCGGAGACAGTGTAGGACTCTCTATCTACCACATCTGCTTAATGACGATGGGAGTAATTTCTCCCCAAGTGGACTGACGTCTCAACCTGTGCTGTGTTTAGTCATTCAGTTGTGTCCCATTCTTTGCGTCCCTGTGGACTGCAGCCCGCTAGGCTCCTCTGTCCATGGGGATTCTCCAGGCAAGATTACTGGAGTGGGTTGCCATGCCCTGTTCCAGGGGATCTTCCCAACCCAGGGATCCAACCCAGGTCTCCCACTTTGCGGGCAGATTCTTTACTGTTTGAGCCACCAGGGAAGCCCATCTCTTAACTTAGAAGGATGTAGAACAAAATTAGAAATTTCTCTGAAATGGAAGAATCTCTTTAGTAAATAAGTCCATGCTAAAAGGAAGGAAGCTTCTGATGGGAAGAGCTGATTGATACCCACTCTGTACCAAAATGATAACCCACATATAAATTTTTCACAGGCCAGGGCCATTGTCTAGATATGAACAGCAGTTATTATTGGAAGGGCCTCGCTGGTGGTGCAGTGGTAAAGAATTTGCCTGTCAAGGCAGGAAACTCAGGAGACACAGCTTCAGTCCCTGGGTCAGAAGATCCCCTGGAGGAGGAAACAACAACCCACTCCAGTGTTCTTGCCTGGATAATCCCACGGACAGAGGGGCCTGGCAGGCTGCAGCCAGTAGGGTCGCAAAGAGTCAGATTCGACTGAGCAACTGAGTATGCATGCACATACTGCAGGAAAGTTAAGCTCAATAAATATTTTAATGTATACTATGATTATCAAACTTATGACTCACATTTTATAGCCCGTTAGTAATGAAATCTGGCTGTTAGAATTAGCTATGTTATTAAAAACAAATGAGACAGAAGAGGCAAAAACTAGAGAAAGCATTGTTCAAACAGTATGATATCGATATGAAAAATTGTAGGAAAAAGTTTTTAAAATTAAATATATTCCAACAGTACAAAAATGTGCTATTTTGAGTTTTTTCAACTGTATATTTAGTATCATCAAATGCTTTTTAATGACCACTAAATCACAAACAAATATAAAATTTCAGGATTATGTGTTTTCAGGTAATAATCACCTTTTGTTTGGTGTGGAGGGAAGAAGTTGCAGATTAAAATAATTTAAAGCAGCAGAGAAAGGGGGACTCTAATTCACTGCCAAAATAAATGCAATTTAGTGTAAATTTTCTGTGAAGCTATTTGGAAAATACAACGTGGAAGTTCTAGTTCAGTTCAGTTCAGTTGCTCAGTCGTGTCCGACTCTTGGAGACCCCAAGAACTGCAGCACGCCAGGCCTCTCTGTCCATCACCATCTCCTGGAGTTCACACAGACTCACGTACATCAAGTCTGTGATACCATCCAGCCATCTCATCCTCGGTCGTCCCCTTCTTCTCCTGCCCCTAATCCCTCCCAGCATCAGAGTCTTTTCCAATGAGTCAACTCTTCGCATGAGGTGGCCAAAGTACTGAAGTTTCAGCTTCAGCATCATTCCTTCCAAAGAAATCCCGGGGTTGATGTCCTTCAGAATGGACTGGTTGGATCTCCTTGCGGTCCAAGGGACTCTCAAGAGTCTTCTCCAACACCACACTTCAAAAGCATCAATTATTCGGCGCTCAGCCTTCTTCACAGCCCAACTCTCATATCCATACATGACCGCTGGAAAAACCATAGAAAAAGTCTAAATCTAAGGATTCCAATTCTAAGATTTACTTTAAGGATAAGAAAGAAGCACCTCAATGCCATTTTATAAACACTCTTTAACTTAGCATTTTCAGAAAAGTTTAACTCATAAAGGCCAAAAACCCAAAAACATAATAGCTAAAAAGGCAAAAGCCTCAAATGTCTTATATAATCAAATCATTGCACTCACTAAATATTTGAATAATATTTAATATTATGAAAGAGTATTTGCAAAATGGTAAGTTAAATGAAAATCATCAGAAAAGACATGCTAAGTTAAAATGATATTCACACATGTATATATAAACACATCATGAATAGATTTGTATGTAAATGCATGCCTATCAATCCATTTATAACATAATTGAAAGTGAATTACTATTAAACATACAGATTAGAATGAAGCTACATATCATATGATCTCCAGCTCCTTTTCCCTTACTAAGCTGCAGCAAGAATTCTTTGGTACATTCAGTCTAAATATTTATGACTGTTTCTAGAGGAAAGAACATCAAATGTGTGGGATACTCATTGTTGCACCTGTAACCCTCCTCAGGAGATATACACTATCATAAAACCCACATTCAACCTCCAACAGTTCATCATATTTTTTAGCTTACTTTTCCCACACACTTTGGTGGTGTTGACAGCTTCTGCCCAAGGTAAACAAATGTTAGTTTGTCCTTTAACCTCTGTTCTCTTATGGGTCCTTGAAAGGTCATTAACTTTTCTGCCTGAACAATAGTTTTCTTGTTTGGATTGTAGCTTTTTTCCCCCTATTCTTTAGATGTCTAAGATGAATCAAGAATGGTTAATAGACTGTGGAGTAAGTAAACCATACGATTGTAAGTGGCTTGATCTTATTCTAGAGAAAGACATCTTTCATGTAATCAGATTAGTTTGAGAAAATTGAACATACTAATTTCCAAGACTAAAAATGATAATGAACTCTTCTTAAATAATAATTACTTACATCATTTAAATACATGTGTGCACAGCTTCTAGTTAATTGACTTTATTTTATCTCTCTTATCCCTTTGACCCCACAGAATAATTAAAATGAGTTAATTAAGCACATTCAAAGGAAAATGTAATCTAAGGCTAAAATACATTGTTCCAAACATGAGTGCCCTTTTTGAAATAAAAATTAATAAAAGGATCAACTGGAAATAGTTTATTTATTTTTTTCAAAGTGAATGATTTGGTGTTTTAGGGAATTTTTTTCATAAATTTATTGGTTAAATCTGACAACAAAGTATAAAATTGGAAATGAAAATAATAATGTTGATAATGTAAAGATGATGGTAATGATAATAATATGATGATAGTGATGGTGATGACTTAGATTCCAGTTCTTCGAAAAGAAAGAATCCATGAGGTTTACTTGCTATGAGTGATTTCACTTCATAAATTAGTCAGATAAAAAATCTTCATCACTAGAGAGATTTATACCATTTTAATAGATAATTTGCATGTACTCACTTATTCACCACTCTCCAAACTCTGCAAAATACTCATAATTATTACCAATTTGGAGTTATTGGACAAGAATTTGTAGATATTAGTTCCTTTCTCTCAAGTTACACTTCTGAGAAACAGGTGAAACTATGGCCTGAAAACTCAAAATTTTATCATTTCACCCTGTTTACCTCACCAAAATGTTGCCACAATAAAAATAATGTTTTACACTTTACATGTGCCAGAAATTGTTTAAAGCCTTTAAGACATTTAGTCCACATAAAATAAAATTGTATTAGGTATTAACATAATTACCTTTATTATATAAATGATGAAACAAAAGAACAAAATAATTAGGAAACTGTTCAAAGATGGTATATGTGGGAGAATTTGAATACATGGTATCTGGTTTCAGTGGATATGCTGCCTTAGTTGCCAATATCTGATGAGGGGTAAATCCAGATTTAGATCTAGACCTATAACTAGATATCTATCTATGTGTGTATATATATGTATATATATATATTTTTTTTCTTGGCCTTTTGGCTAAGATCGAGTGGTGGCTCAGACGGAAAGCATCTGTCTACAGTGTGGGAGACCTGGGTTCAATCCCTGGGTCGGGAAGTTCCCTGGAGAAGGAAACGGCAACCCACTCCAGTACTCTTGCCTAGAAAATCCCATGGACGGAGGAGCCTGGTGTCCATGGGGTTGCAAAGAGTTGGACACAACTGAGCGACTTCACTATATATATATATGTTATACTATATACATATATTAATATGTATGTATGCATGGCATCTGGTCCCATCACTTCATGGCAAATAGATGGAGAAATAGTGGAAACAGTGGCAGACTTTATTTTTTGGGGCTCCAAAATCACTGCAGATGGTGAATGCACCCATGAAATTAAAAGACGCTTACTCCTTGGGAGTAAAAAATTATGACCAACCTAGATAGCATATTAAAAAGCAGAGACATTACTTTGCCAACAAAGGTCTGTCTAGTCAAGGCTATGGTTTTTTCAGTGGTCATGTATGGATGTGAGAGTTGAACTATAAAGAAAGCTGAGTGCTGAAGAATTGATCGTTTGAACTATGATGTTGCAGAAGACTCTTGAGAGTCCCTTGGACTACAAGGAGATCCAACCAGTCCCTCCTAAAGGAAATCAGTTCTGAATATTAACTGGAAGGACTGAAGCTGAAACTCCAATACTTTGGCCACCTGATGAGAAGAGCTAACTAATTTGAAAAGACCCTAATGCTGGGAAAGATTGAAGGCGGGAGGAAAAGGGGACGACAGAGGATGAGGAGGTTGGATGACATCACTGACTCAATGAACATCAGTTTGAGTAAACTCCAGGAGTTGGTGATGGACAGGGAGCCTGGCGTGTTGTAGTCCATGGGGTCACAAAAGGTGGACACGACTGAGCGACTGAACTGAACTGATGCATGTATTTATCTATCTAGATGCTTCCCTGGTGACTCACTGGTAAAGAATCTGTCTGCCAATTCAGGAGACACAACTTTTATCCCTGATCCTGGAAGATCCCGTGGAGAAGGAAATGGCGACCCACCCCAGTTTTTGGACACAACTGAGGAACTGAACAACAACAATTCTATTACCTATTTATCTATCATCCATTGAGAAGCCACAAATGCTCATGCAGGATGAGATGGAGTAAATACCAATTTCAGTATTCCAAAATCAAACAGTTAATAATTTTATGCCACTTTCTTTTTTTAGCATATATCATATATATTACTAGCATTATACTCTGAGTTGTGTTATAATACCCTTATGCTTATTATCCTTTAACTTACAAGTGTACAGACTACGCTATCCAATTTTATTGCTTAGTTTTGTTTTTTCCTAAAACAATGAGGCTATGAAAAATTAAAAAGCGGTCCTAACAAAGGCTAGCATAAGCCCTTGCAACCTGTAAGGTGTGGCTGAAACTAAATGGACATAGAGATATTGCTTCAAGCGAGGACTTGGAGGAATGAGGTTAGCTAGAAGTTTTGGGCCGTTAACTCCTTCAGATCTGCCTCTTCTTTTGAGCCAAGATTATGCTCTTTGTGGGATGGTCCCACACAATGAGCAAGTGTCCAAGAACCTAGTCACTTTTCCCCCTGTGGGACTCCTCTTATGAGAAATTTTCACTCTGTAACTCCCTGTTGGCTGATAGAACCTTTGTAATCTCTTCCTCATGTTTTGACTGGTTCTGAGTTTAATAAGGCTTTCTCCATTTTCATTTTCCAGGTTTTAATCCTTGCTGTATTTTTCACTTATAACTTCTAACTTCAGTTCAGAGACTATTGCATAAAGCAGCAGATTGACATAATAGTAACAAGAGTGATGCCTGAATGAACAGGTGGTAAGAAGAGGTTTTGGAATCACTTCAACTCACTGGCCAGCAGACTCTGAAAATGCCATCTCAGGACATAAATAGTTCTCTGATGTAAGACAGGTGCCCAATTGCCAGTGTTTTCACTGATGTTGACTGGGGAAATTTTGCTGAAGGGGGAACACTGTAGCCAGTGTGATAATTCAGACATTTGAAAACACAGGAAACAAAACATAAAAGGAAATGTTACTGGTGGATTTTTGTAAAGTAGCATTTTGAAGGATAACTAAAACCTAGGAAACTAAGTGTGAAAGCCAAAGGGACTCTTTGTTATCTTATGTCCTATAGGGGGAAAAGAAAATTCAAAGGTCAACTGAGGAAAGCTTATTATTTCAAAGTGTGAACACTATTTGTGAAAACCCGGGATCTTAGTACATTGTGTGGGGACATTTTGTTGCCATGTATCTTGATTATAGCTGTGTGTGGTCAATGGGGCCAGAATTTAAGACTAATGAAGGGTGAGTTTATAAACTTGAGAGCCATGGTGAAGAATTTCCTTTACCCAAAGGGAGATTGGATCCTAGTTCTTGGCCACTGTTCAGTTCAGCTCAGTTCAGTAGCTCAGTCGTGTCCGACTCTTTGCGACCCCACAAATCGCAGCACGCCAGACCTCCCTGTCCATCACCAACTCCCAGAGTTCACTCAGATTCATGTCCATCGAGTCAGTGATGCCATCCAGCCATCTCATCCTCTGTCATCCCCTTCTCCTCCTGCCCCCAATCCCTCCACTGTTAGATCATCACTAAGCCCCTAGAACCTCCTGTATCATGGTAGAGTGTCTTTGTTTTCCTGAGTCCTCTGGCATTTGATGGTAATGATAACCCTGTATGCGAGACAACAAAAGAGACACAGATGTATAAAATGGACTTTTGGACTCTGTGGGAGAGGGAGATGGTGGGATGATTTGGGAGAATGGCATTGTAACATGTATACTATCATGTAAGAAACGAGTCGCCAGCCTATGTTTGATACAGGATACAGGAGGCTTGGGGCTGGTGCATGGGAATGATCCAGAGAGATGATATGGGTTGGGAGGTGGGAGAGGGGTTCAGGATTGGGAACTCATGTACACCTGTGGCAGATTCATGTCACGTATGGCAAAAACCAATACAGTATTGTAAAGCAAAATAAAGTAAAAATAAAAATTTAAAAAAAATCTAACAGTATAATTTGTAATGAGAATCTTTGAACAATGCAATATCACTGTAGACCTCCAGAAGAAGTGTTGACTCATTTCGGGAGGAGGCAAAAGAGGGAGGTGGGGCTGGAGGCTAAAATTCAGCCACAGAGACAGTACATCATCGGGTCCCTAAAATGTCTCCATTTGATTCATCAGTCTGACCCCTGCAGGAACCAGATGGATTTTGTAAACTACCCAAGACCTCAAGTAGTGGCTCCAATAGCATACTTTGCATCAGACATGGATTCATGCTTGTGCAGAATATCACACTGACCCAATATACTGATGTGATCATGATGAATAGACAACAAGAAAAAAAGGCGGCTAGCTGACTGTGGCTCAGATGATGAACTCCTTAGTACCAAATTCAGACTTAAATTGAAGAAAGTAGGGAAAACTGCTAGACCATTCAGGTATGACCTAAATCAGATCCCTTACGATTATACAGTGGAAGTGAGAAATAGATTTAAGGGCCTAGATCTGGTAGATAGAGTGCCTGGTGAACTATGGAATAAGGTTCGTGACATTGTACAGGAGACAGGGATCAAGACCATCCCCATGGAAAAGAAATGCAAAAAAGCAAAATGGCTATCTGGGGAGGCCTTACAAATAGCTGTGAAAAGAAGAGAGGTGAAAAGCAAAGGAGAAACGGAAAGATATAAGTGTCTGAACGCAGAGTTCCAAAGAATATCAAGAAGAGATAAGAAAGCCTTCTTCAGTGATCAATGCAAAGAAATAGAGGAAAACAACAGAATGGTAAAGACGAGATCTCTTCAAGAAAATTAGAGATACCAAGGGAATATTTCATGCAAGGATGGGCTTGATAAAGGACAGAAATGATATGGACCTAACAGAAGCAGAAGATATTAAGAAGAGGTGGCAAGAATACACGGAAGAACTGTACAAAAAAGATCTTCATGACCTGGATAATCATGATGATGTGATTACTAATCTAGAGCCAGACATCTAGGAAAGTGAAGTCAAGTGGGCCTTAGAAAGCATCACTAAGAAAAAAGCTAGTGGAGGTGATGGAATTCCAGTTGAGCTGTTTCAAATCCTGAAAGCTGATGCTGTGAAAGTGCTGCACTCAATATGCCAGCAAATCTGGAAAACTCAGCAGTGGCCACAGGACTGGAAAAGGTCCGTTTCCATTCCTATCCCAAAGAAAGGCAACACCAAAGAATGCTCAAACTACCGCACAATTGCACTCATCTCACAAGCTAGTAAAGGAATGCTCAAAATTCTCCAAGCCATGCTAGAGCAATACATGAACTGTGAACATCTAGATGTTCAAGCTGGTTTAAGAAAAGGCAGAGGAACCAGAGATCAAATTGCCAACATCTCTGGATCATGGAAAAAGCAAGAGAGTTCCAGAAAAACATCTATTTCTGCTTTATTGACTATGCCAAAGCCGTTGACTGTGTGGATCACCATAAACTGTGGAAAATGCTGAGAGAGATGGGTGTACCAGACCACATAACCTACCTCTTGAGAAATCTGTATGCAGGTCAGGAAGCAACAGTTAGAAGTGGACATGGAACAACAGACTGGTTCCAAATAGGAATAGGAGTAAGTCAAGGCTGTATATTGTCACCCTGCTTATTTAACTTCTATGCAGAGTACATCATGAGAAACGCTGGACTGGAAGAAACATAAGCTGGAATCAAGATTGCTGGGAGAAATATCAATAACCTCAGATGTGAAGATGACACCACCCTTATGGCAGAAAGTGAAGAGGAGCTAAAAATCCTCTTGAAATTGAAAGAAGAGAGCGAAAAAGTTGGCTTAAAGCTCAACATTCAGAAAACGAAGATCATGGCATCTGGTCCCATCACTTCATGGGAAATAGATGGGGAAAAGTGGAAACAGTGTCAGACTTTATTTTTGGGGGCTCCAAAATCACTGCAGATGGTGACTGCAGCCATAAAATTAAAAGATGCTTACTCCTTGGAAGAAAAGTTATGACCAACCTAGATAGTATATTCAAAAGCAGAGACATTACTTCGCCGACTAAGGTCCGTCTAGTCAAGGCTATGGGTTTTCCTGTGGTCATGTATGGATGTGAGAGTTGGACTGTGAAGAAGGCTGAGCGCCGAAGAATTGATGCTTTTCAACTGTGGTATTGGAGAAGACTCTTGAGAGTCCTTTGGACTGCAAGGAGATCCAACCAGTCCATTCTGAAGGAGATCAGCCCTGGGATTTCTTTGGAGAGAATGATGCTGAAGCTGAAACTCCAGTACTTTGGCCACCTCATGCGAAGAGTTGACTCATTGGAAAAGACTCTGATGCTGGGAGGGATTGGGGGCAGGAGGAGAAGGGGATGAGAGAGGATGAGATGGCTGGATGGCATCACAGACTCGATGGATGTGAGTCTGAGTGAACTCCGGGAGTGGGTGATGGACAGGGAGGCCTGTCGTGCTGCGATTCATGGGGTCACAAAGAGTTGGACACTATTGAGCGACTGAACTGAGCGTCATGGAGACTTTTACAAATAAATAGGAATTCTAGATTGTGGGGAATAAATCCTGTAGATATCAAGAATCTGACATTTCTTTAAAATCTTCAGGGGTCCAAAGGGTCAGGATATCCTCCCTCTGAAAAAATACAAAATCAATTGTCACATCTTGCATGTCCTACCACAAGGAAGCATGCTGTGCTGTGCTTAGTTGCTTAGTTGTGTCTGACATTTTGAAACTCCCTGGAAGCCAGGTTCCTCTGCCCGTGGGGATTCTCCAGGAAATCCTGGAGACGGTTGCCCTGCCTTCCTCCAGGGGATCTTCCAAACCCAGGGTTGAACCCAGGTTTTTCCACATTGCAGGCAGATTCTTTGCTGTCTGAGCCACCAGGGAAGCCCTAGAATACTGGAGTGGGTAGCCAATCCCTTCTCCAGGGGATCTTCCTGACTCAGGAATTGAACTGGTATCTGCTGCATTGTAGGTGGATTCTTTATCAGCTGAGCTACCAGAGAAGCCCCAAGGAAGCATACATAACACCAGCAGGCATCTTGAGGTTTTGGAGGAACACATTCCAACCTTAAGAACACTTCCCTGGATCGTATGCCAGGGGACACAGAAGGCAACTAGCCCCGAGTGAGGCTGTGAAGGGCCCTGCAGCAGGTCAGCAGCACAGCTGCACTTTCAGCAGTAGCTCAGGTGTTGGAAGGAGCAGGAGTAGTAAAGATGCACGTTTGAGTTTAAGGAAAATTCCATTATAGAATCACAGCCTAAGCTCATGGGATTCTAAATCAAGGCCAGGCTCTTTGAAACAGATAGTTATATATCTTTCACAAAGCAGTTGTTGGCATGCATTTGTTCCTTGATGGATGAGAATGCTTTATGATGAGACACAAATGAACTCGTATCTGGTACAACACATCAGGAGGTGAGTCCACTCAGATATTCTAATTGAAGTTCCAATAGCAAATGTAATAAAAGATACAATAATAAATGAAAGACTGAACCCAATCTTTACCAGAGGACCTAAGCAAGTACGAGAACATGAGCAAGTCACCAGGACTCCCATCATGTCACAGAGAGCAATTTTATCCCCACTCTTCCTTCATATCACACCTAGGAAGTCCCTTAAGACAACCTAAAGCTGGATAAAAAAGCACCAGCTTGGTTTTACATGTGGGTTAGCTAAACATTATGGTTCAAGTAAAAATTAGAGGATGAGCATAGACTCTTTCACAGGTAGTCTTGACAGACAGAGGAAAATCCTTTCCTATGGGTGAAGTTATTTGGATGTTGAGCCCAGTTATTCACGTTGTTTGAAGGAGAAGTGGCTGAAGTTAAGAGGAGTCTGACTGATAAGCTGGAAAGCTGTTCAGAAGACCAGAGGAAAGAGGTTGGAAAGTCAGAGACAGGAAGTCAGTGGTAAGAGGCCTGCTGATGGATGGAGGGGAATCTGGAACAAGTATAAACATCTTTGTATAATATAGTACAGTGCAACTGAAAATGTCGACCATAGAAGAAACACTAAACAACCAAATAGATGTTATCAATAACTCAACCAGTTGATGTCAAATAGATTTTATCAACAGCCACCCAGTGCTGACAAAATGAGCATGCAAATTATGTGTGCCCTGTAGCAGAGAGGAAGGAAACACATGCATTCTTTTTTACGGAGGTTGATCTAGCTATTGCTACCTCTAAATGTACACCTGAGCATTGTACAGTACTGATTTCCTGGTATGACAAGATGCCTCAAGGCTACCAATTAGCTCTAAATGTCCAATTATACCTATTGATTTGTTCTTATAGGAATATATATTTATTGCAGGTGTGGATTTGTTTTACTTACTTGCTGAGCCTCAGCTAACATTGTGACTAAGGAGCTTATAGGGTATGTGCCCATAGGCATGAAATTCCATACAAATCTGCATCAGAATAGGGGACATTATTCGTGCAGAATGAAATGCAGGAGTGGACCACACCATTCAGAAACGTCCGCTGATACAAAGTCGAAGTTGGCTTGCTAAGAGGATATCTGACGTGTCAAGTTGGAGTCTATAACTTAAGGATAAAGAGACCATCTTCACTGAGTCAGAACTCTCTATATGATACTGCATCCCAACAATAAATTGTATGTGTTCAGGAATCATAGGGAAAGGGATCACTTTCAATGTTCTACTTGATTAATTCATGTTTTTCATTTCCAGAACTCTGGACGCTGCCGGAGTAAAGACCACGATTTTGAAGAACATGCCCTTTGTGTGTGTGTGTGTGTGTGTGTGTGTGTGTGTGTGTGTGTGCTTTTTGGGTTTTTTTTATTGTTTATTTTTATTTTTATTTTTTTTTTAGTTTTTTATTTTTTTTTAATTTTAAAATCTTTAATTCTTGCATGCGTTCCCAAACATGAACCCCCCTCCCACCTCCCTCCCCATAACATCTTTCTGGGTCATCCCCATGCACCAGCCCCAAGCATGCTGTATCCTGCGTCAGACATAGACTGGCGATTCAATTCTTACATGATAGTATACATGTTAGAATGCCATTCTCCCACATCATCCCACCCTCTCCCTCTCCCTCTGAGTCCAAAAGTCCGTTATACACATCTGTGTATTTTTTCCTGTCTTGTATACAGGGTCGTCATTGCCATCTTTCTAAATTCCATATATATGTGTTAGTATACTGTATTGGTGTTTTTCTTTCTGGCTTACTTCACCCTGTATAATCAGCTCCAGTTTCATCCATCTCATCAGAACTGATTCAAATGAATTCTTTTTCAAGGGGACCAATAAGCAAAAAGAGATGTCATCATTTGCAGGGGGGACTGACTGATAAGCAGGAAGAGAAAGGACTGTTTTTATGGCATTAGGTAAGTGAGAAACACATACAGGGAGCAGGCTATGCACTTGGCTGTCAAGTAGTTCTCCCTGTCCCAACTGTGAGTGTGAGTGGACAAGGGTAGCAACCCCTGCTTGTGAAGGACATTATTATTTAGGGATCTAAACTCTAAAATGAAGATTTGTGGTATAGCTCTAGGTTAGTCAAAAGACCAGCAGATGTGATAGGTGAGGGTAAATGGAATTTGGAATATATAATAAAAGAAGATTAAAACTCAGCATTCAAATTACTAAAATCATGGTATCCAGTCCCATCACTCCATGGCAAAAGTGGAAACAGTGGCAGATTTTATTTTCTAGGGCTCCCAAATCTCAGTGGATGGCAGTTGAACCCAGACAATTAAAAGACACTTGCTCTTTGGAAGAAAAGCTATGACAAACCTAGACAACCTATTTAAAAGCAGAGACATCACTTTGCTGACAAAGGTCTGCATAGCCAAAGTTATGGCTTTTCCCTGTTGTTTCAGATGGTGTTAGGACCAAACTGGAGCCAGGACAGGCTCTAAGGGGCAGGCTAGGCCTCAGGTTTAGTCTCTAGAAAAGCTGAGGCACTGAGAACTCCCGCAGGCAGTATAACTAGATCAATCAGAAAAATCCCCGTAGCCCTCCGCCCACGCCAGACCCGAGCCAATCCAGATAGGGATGCGAGGTTTAAAAGTCCCACACGTGCGTATGGTTTAACCAATCAGCTATACTGTTACAGAAACAAAGAACCATCTGTATAAAAGTAGATGTGATTCAGAGCCCCAGGCTCTTGTTGGATTCCACTGTGCTGGATGAGACCTGGGCCCTAACTCGAGATAGCAATAAACCCCTTTTTGCTTTTGCATTGCTGTGGACATCTTATTCTCTCAGTTTTGGGGACTCGGACTCTGGGCATAACAATGATAAAGAATCCACCTACAATGCAGGAGACCTAGGTTCAATACCTGGATCAGGAAGATCCCCTGGAGAACGGAATGGCTACCCATTCCAGTATTGTTGCCTGAAGAACTCCATGGACAGAGGAGCCTGGTAGGCTACAGTTCATGGAGGCACAAAGAGGCAGACAGGACTCAGAGACTAATGCCTCTTCACATCACACCATGGTTTTTCCAGTAGTCACATATGGATGTGAGAGTTGGGCCATAAAGAAGGCTGAGTGCCAAAGAATTGATGCTTTCCAACTGTGGTATTAGAGAAGACTCCTAAGAGTCCCTTGGATAGCAAGGAGATCAAACCAGTCCATCCTAAAGGAAATCAACTTTGAATATTCACTGGAACAATTGAAGCTGAAATTGAAACTCCAATACTTTGGTCACCTGATGTGAACAGTTGACTCACTGGAAAAGACTTGGATGCTGGGAGAGATTGAGGTCAGGAGGATAAGGGGGTGACAGAGGATGAGATGTTTGGATGGCATCACTGACTCAATGGACATGAGTTTGAGCAAACTCTGGGAGATAGTGAAGGACAGAGGAGCCTGGCGTGCTGTAGTCCATGAGGTTACAAAGAGTCAGACATGACCTAGTGACTGAGCAACAATGATGGGCTATCATCTCCAAACCAACTTCAGGAACGAGAGCTGTCTCATTAACCTTTAACTCATAGGTTAAATTTCCTTCCTCCTTTAAACTCATATATAGGAAGGGACAACTACTGGAAGGCTGGAGGAACTGCAGCCTGAACAAGAGAAGAGAAGTGGAACTGTGTGGGGCAAATGGTGGACTCCACAGCACCACACCCTCCTTCAAGAATGAACACACTGCAGGTGTGGCTGGCTGACTGCCCATGGCTTTAACTCCTCAGCATTTGAGCTGATGCCATAGTTCTCAAAATGGCTGCAGGTAATAACTAAGTGAAATAGCACTAAAAAGAGTGCTATTTCCACCCAGCGAGGGACTCCTCTAGTGGGCAGTCTTTCTAAATATTTATTTATTTGGCTGCATTAGGCCATAGTTGGGGCATGCAGGCTTCTCTAATTGCTTCTCTCTAGTGGCTCCTGGGCTCAGTAGTTAGGGTATGTGGCACATGGGATCTTAGTTCCCTAATCAGGTGTCAAACCTGTGTCCCTTAAATTGCAAGGCAGACTTTTAACTACTAGACCACCAGGGAAGTCCCTATTGGACAATCTTGCTCTAGAAGTCTTGGGTTTAGCTGGCAGAGACTTTTTTCAGACCTGCATTATGTCTGTGGCCTCCCCGTGAACGTGCTAACTACCTACCTCGTCCTTTCACAGGTGTTGGTCTCCAGTAAATATGGGTTTCTAACTTCGTTTCTGTGTCTATTTTCTGGAAGACCTAACAGATGCCTGTATATTAATGTTCTCTATGATGGTAGCTCAAATGGGGTATAGTGTATGTGACTAGGGTTTTCTTTCATGAGATGGAAGATTTTTCAACTCTGAAGCAAAGGACTGGAGCTGTCAGACAGTCTCTAATTGCCAACACGTTGGAATCCTCCAGTGTTCGTACAGAAGTCACACCCTAATGAGGCTGAACCTTGTCATTGCCTGAGCAAGACAGCTCTCCTAGAGCCCTACCTTGTCCTGCCCAAGCACAGCCTCCTGTAATAGCTCTTCTAACAGACTCCTGTGGAGCTCTCCCTTTTGTATGCATGCTCTATCACTCAGCGGTGGCTGATTCTTTTTGATCTCATGCACTGTAGCCCACCAGGCTTCTCTGTCTATGGAATTTTCCAAGCAAGGATACTGGAGTGAGTTGCCGTTTCCTACCCCAGGGTATCTTCTCAACCTAGGGAATAAAACCATATTTCCTGCATGTATCAAGTGGATTCTCTACTGTTATGCCCAAGGTCCCAATCCCCAGAACTGAGAGAACAAGACATCCACAGCAATGCAAATGCAAAAAGGGAATTTATTGCTAGCTCGAGCCAGGGCCCAAGTCACATCCACCGCAGTGGAGTGGAACAAGGGCCCCGAGCCCTGAATTTCAGCAGTATTTATAGGTTTAAGATAAAGACAGGGAGTTAGCAGGGGCGGATTGGCTGCAAGGGTTCCTTAGCATCTACTAATTGGCTAGATTTTCACGCGCGCGGGCTTTCTCAGGTGGTTTTCATCCTTGTCCTGATAAACTTGAACCAGGCTACAGGGAGTATACTGATTGGTCGAGTCCTGGCGCCAGCGGAGGATGATTTCAGCAATAACTCAGCCCCTCTGTAAAGGAAACTTAGGCCTACCTTGGCCCCCTGAAGCCTGTCATGGCACCTGTTTGGTCCTAACATTTACCACTGTGCCACCAAGATTCTCTACAACCTACACTGCAATAGGAGGCTTCTCCTACTCAGTTCTCTTTTCTTATACCTCTCTTTTCATTGTAGTCAGGCCTGCATTATGGTTTGATGAGTCTTCTTATCTATTCATAGTTTTCCCTCCCCATGATCTTTCATAAGCAGTTTTCCCATTAAACCTTTTACATTCTAATTACAACTTTGTGTCTGCTTTGTGAAATCCCAAACTAACACTGAGCCCATTCCATTATCATATTAAATATTTAAATGTTTCTATATTTATGTGGAAACTCTACTTATATTTTTTATTTATGTACCTATTTTTTCCCTCTGGAATTGTGTAATGCATATCTAATAATTTCATTCTAGAGTAAGGCATTTTAAATACTTGTAAAATTTCCTTTTCCTTTTTAATTATTTATTTAGTAAAGTATTATCTTGAGCCTTCCATTTTTTAAAATTAATTTTATTTTAACTATTTCTTTCAAAATCTGGTCTCCAAATTTTTTTAAACCTAAATGAACTTTTTAGTGTGAGATCACAGTGGGACCATCAAATTCCCCACTTTCTGTTCTGTATTTATGTTTAGATTCTAAGATCAAATTTGCAGTTTTCACATCATGCAATAGAATCATATAAATGCCACAGTAACCTAGAACTCATATAGCTTTTTTACATATGCTGGTGTGAAAATGTATTTTCTTTATTCTATGTTCCTGTAACTATTTCTTTAAAACCAAGCTTAATCCTTTACACTTATTCTCTTTACATTTCATTCAGTTTGCTTTGGTCCATCTAATGCATCAATACTCCTTCACATCTTGATTCTGTCGGATGATACATTTTCTAATATATCTCAATTTAGTTTCACCTTCAGATCCATTCATTGTACCATTCCTGTTCCAGGAACTGATACAAGTGTTGAACAGGGTAGGCTCTGTTAATGTGTATTTAAACATCTTCCTGCAGATTGATTTCAATCTACTTACTGAAATGAATTCAGTGAATTCATTTGATGAATTATGTGAGTTCATGCTTAGGTGCTCAGTCATTTCTGACTCTTTGTGACCCCATGGACTGTAGCCTGCCAGGCTCCTCTGTCCATGGAATTCCCCAAACAAGAACACTGGAGTGGGGTGCCTCATACTTCTACAGGGAATCTTCCCAACCCAGGGATCCCACCTGAGTCTTCTGCATTGGAGGGTGGATTCTTGACCACTGAGCCACTTGAGAAGCCTTCAATCAAGTACAGATATACATAAACTTACACTGTCACCATTAAATCCCTAGATCCTTGTGTTTTCTAAAAGATTTTCAGTATATATTTTATCAAATATAATTATTTCCTCATTTATTAAATATGTGTTCAGTCAAGATACATAATGACCATCTCTTTATCCTCTAGCTGCTGGGAAAAGGAATAAATGTTATGATAAGAGATGTAAAATAACACTACTTATTTTAAATTTGATTATTAACTAGTTTCCTCTCACCACAAAAGTCCCTGAGAAAAATATATGCACAATGAAGATAGAATATACAACTAACAATGGCTTAAGTTCAGGTAAAATGGGGCCTTTTGAACAAAATCTAATACATCAGTCAACTAGATCAAGAAATCCCTTTTCCTAGAATAGAAGTAAGTCTAGAGGCAGAACAAAAACAGCACAGTTTAATGCATCTGTCCCCTTTCTTGCTCAGTTTCATAACCAATCCCCAAGTTTCCACAATATTTTCTATTTAGGAAAAAAAAAAGTTATTAATAAGTAAGTATGAGAATTTTCTCCCAGTGGCTATTCCTGTTTTAATTCTAAACTTCAGACCACCCTGAAATGAGAAAAAATAGATAACTTGACATTTTTAAATTCTTATCTCATAGCAAAACATGGAACCCAAGAGCCTGACTAAAAACATTTTTCTCTTCATATAGATTTTCCTGCCTTCTATGGGTCTGTGTTACATTATCTTTTGCATTGATTCTGATGCAGCAAAAGAGCAAGTGAAGTGAAAACATGGAAGAAAGGGGAGAGATATAAATGTGTCCATTCATTCTCCCAGAGGTCCACATTGCTCTTTAATAAATGCTGATGTTGTGCTTTAGCTGATACAATCACTAAGATACTTTTCTTTTTGCATCTTCTGTGTATAGTTGATTATGATTTTATATATTTTTAGATCCATTATTTAGTCTAGTAACTAGAGTCCTAAATAATGGAATAGCCAAGTAGCCATTTCTTTAAAAAAAATGACAATACAATGCAATCATTCAGTTTTTCATTATTTTTCTTGAGAAAAACTTATGAATTCTGGTTTTAGTTAATTCAGGCAACTGCCATTTATTCGAACAAAGCTAGTGGAGGTGATAGAATTTCAGTTGAGCTATATCAAATGTTGAAAGATGGTGCTGTGAAAGTGCTATACTCAATATGCCAGCAAATTTGGAAAACTCAGCAGTGGCCACAGGACTGGAAAAGGTCAGTTTTCATTCCAATCCCAAAGAAAGGCAACACCAAAGAATGCTCAAACTACCGCACAGTTGCACCCATCTCACATGCTAGTAAAGGAATGCTCAAAATTCTCCAAGCCAGGCTTCAGCAATAGATGAACTGTGAACTTCCAGATGTTCAAGCTGGTTTTAGAAAAGGCAGAGGAACCAGAGATCAAATTGCCAACATCCGCTGGATCATGGGGAAAGCAAGAGAGTTCCAGAAAAATATCTACTTCTGCTTTATTGACTATGCCAAAGCCTTTGACTGTGTGGATTACAATAAACTGTGGAAAATTCTGAAAGAGATGGGAATACCAGATCACCTGACCTGCCTCTTGAGAAACCTATATGCAGGTCAAGAAGCAACACTTAGAACTGGACATGAAACAACAGACTGGTTCCAAATAGGAAAAGGAGTATGTCAAGGCTGTATATTGTCACCCTGCTTATTTAACTCATATGCAGAGTACATCATGAGAAACGCTGGGCTAAAAGAAGCACAAGCTGGAATCAAGATTGCCGTGAGAAATATCAATAACCTCAGATGTGCAGATGACACCACCCTTATGGCAGAAAGTGAAGAAGAACTATAGAGCCTCTTGATGAAGTGAAAGAGGAGAGTGAAAAATTTTGCTTAAAGCTCAACATTCAGAAAACGAAGATCATGGCATCCGGTCCCATCACTTCATGGGAAATAGATGGGGAAACAATGGAAATAGTGTCAGACTTTATTTTTCTGGGCTCCAAAATGACTGCAGATGGTGATTGCAGCCATGAAATTAAAAGACGCTTACTCATTGGAAGGAAAGTTATGGCCAACCTAGATAGCATATACAAAAGCAGAGACATTCTTCACCAACAAATGTCCATCTAGTCAAGGCTATGTTTTTTCCTGTGGTCATGTATGGATGTGAGAGTTGGGCTATAAAGAAAGCTTAGCCCTGAAGAATTGATGCTTTGAACTATGTTTTTGGAAAAGACTCTTGAGAATCTCTTGGACTGCAAGGAGATCCACCCAGTCCATCCTAAAGGAGATCAGTCCTGGGTGTTCATTGGAAGGACTGATGCTGAAGCTGAAACTCCAATACTCTGGCCACCTGATGCGAAGAGCTGACTAATTGGAAAAGATCCTAATGCTGGGAAAGATCGAGGGCAGGAGGAGAAGTGGATGACAGAGGATGAGATGGTTGGATAGCATCACCGACTCGATGGACATGGGTTTGTTTGGGTGGACTCCAAAAATTGGTGATGGACAGGGAGGCCTGGCATACTTCGGTTCATGGGGTCACAAAGTTGGTCATTACTGAGCGACTGAACTGAACTGAACTGATTACACATGAGATCAGTTATTATTGATCAACACTGATCTGAAAATTTCTGCTCACACAGCTTTGCATAAAAACATCAGTTAAAATAGCAACTTAGGCTATGTGGGCACTTTTATAGGATTAATGAACAGGACTTTTCTGTAATTTATTGTTTTCCCAAAGGTCCTCAAATTAAAATATGGACATTAACCAGAGTCTGCTTAATGATTTATATAAAGAGAATATATTACTAGGTACTTATCAACAATTAGCTGTATCTAGGAACAAATGTAGGCTTTCTAGAATTGACAGTGCTTTACAGGTTTCTGCTTCATAAAAATAAGTGGGAGTATGTTTGTTACTTATATATTTCTGTTTTAAAGAAAGGAACAATTACTACTGTCTCCTAAGAAAGAGTTCATCACAATAATGTCTAAAATGAATTTACTCTCAGATATAGTGTCCAATGAAGTGCATTAATATGATTTGTAAATATGACCTTTGTTCTATGGGAAAGAACAAAGAAGAAATCAGGTCAGAAGAAAGAAACTGATTAAAAATATAAAGAATTAGTCAAGTTGAAATATAACATTCTGGAACTTAAAAGGAAAGCAATTTTCACAACTCAGTTGCAATTTTCCTTGTTACTTTCAAACTAAAGTTATATCTCTATTTTCATGTGTTTTACAACCTTACCAACATTCTACCTTACTTATGAGTCCTAGGTAATACTCAATAAACTTCTGCATATTCCAATATGCCTACTATATTAATGGGGGTGATTTATTGTTTTATTTTGTTTTTAATTTTAGTACTTGGTTTACTTGACTGTACATAAATTAGTCTGAATGTACCATTTATCACACAAACTGAGCATTAATAATGCTTTTCAATATTGCTTCAAGAATAGAAACAATACAGTAGAAAATAACATTTGCATTTTAAAGTGATAGAAATGAAGAAAATGTAAATTAAAACATGCAATAAAATATTTATTCTAGTGTATTTTTTAATTAATGAGAAACCTGAGCTTTATAAAATAATGATGGTGCATGCTAAATTGTTTTAGTCATGTCCAACTGTTTGTGATGTTATGGACTGTACCCAACCAGGCTCCTCTGTTCATGGAATTCTCCAAGCAAGAATACTGGAGTGAATTGCCATGCCCTCCTCCAAGGAATCTTCCTGACAAAACCAGGGATCAAACCCATGTTTCTTAAGTCCCCTGCACTGACAGGTCCATTCTTTACCAGTAACATCACCTGGGAAGTCTAAAATAATGACATGCAATTTCAAACATCTTCTATGTTACCCTTAAGTCAAACTGGAGTTTGGTAAAGAAAGAATGCTTCTTAATATCATTTATCAGAATAAACTCAGAATACTGTGAAAAAAATAGGTTTAAAAGATAAATAAACAAAAATGTAAACAAACAAAAAACCTTCAAAATACCTTATCAATAGCAGGGCTATTATTAAGATTCATTTATTAATTCCATTAAAGTTGGCATTTTCAATTAAACTTCCATCTTTTCATTAATATGAGAATATTTGAAACAAATGCTATCAACTTCAGCACAGTTGCTGTTTTGTACTGGAATATTCTTGGCTGGGGCGTCCCTCATGGTCCAGATGGTAATGAATCTGTCTGCAATGCTGGAGACCAGGGTTTGATCCCTGGGTTGGGAAGATCCCCTGGAGAAGGTAAATGACTACCCACTCCCATATTCTTGTCTGGAGAATTTCATGGACAGAAGAGCCTGATAGGCGACAGTCCATGGGGTCACAAAGAAGGGCTTCCCAGATGGTGCTAGTGATAAGATTCCACATGCCAATGTAGGAGATGCAAGAGACTCAGGTTCAATTTCTGGGTTGAGAAGATCCCCTGGAGGAGGAAATGACACCCCACTCCAGTTTTATTGACTGGGAAATCCCATGGACCGAGGAACCTGGCTAGCCATAGTCTGTGGGGTCACAAAGAGTTGAACACAACTGAGCACATCAATCACATCATCATATTCTTGGTTGAGAGGGGCTCCCCTGTTGAGAGGATGCTTGTAACACACCTGCCATATACCTGTAGGCTCTAACAGTACACACTGCAGTCACAGCAACTTAAGTTTCTCCAGATGTCTTTCGTCGTGTGTGTTTTCACAGGTGTGCATGGTAGTTGCCCTGGATTGAGAACATTGTTGTTGTTCAATCCTTCAGTTGTGTCTGACTCTATGTGACCCCATGAACTGCAGCACACCCAGGCTTCCCTGTACTTCACTGTCTTCCTGAGTTTGCTCAAACTCATGTCTATGGATTGAGAATTACTTATTTATAATTATTAAATATCCTCTGAAGTAGGTTTTATGGTGATCATAGATGATATTTGGAAATATTCAGCAAATTTTTATAGTATATATTCAATGCTTGTGAAGAAATCTGCATTTTTAATTGATTGATTTTGCTATATATTATGAGGGGATTCAGTTTTAGAACAGGGAAGTAGCAGTAATAATTAAAATTTGGGTGTAAGAAAATGGCAAGATTCTCTAACACAGTAGAAAGAAAAAAACAATAATGGATGGCATCTCTAAAACAATTCTTTTCTTTTTTTTTTACACGGCAATTTTTCATAGATGCTTTCCATATTATATTACTGTGGAGAGCTGACAAAGCTCAAAGCAAATACAAATAGAAAAGTTATTGTTTTCATATCAGCATGATTAGAGAAGCTACATTGTATGTTACAAACAGTAGATATCTAGATATCAATCCCCCCCCAAAAAAATTTTCAAGGCAGATGTACAGATTCTTCTAAAGAGATAAAAGATCACAGAAAAAGTGAAGAAATGACAACCATTCCTTACAACATGGCTAAGCAGGTACAGTTATAGTTCCTCACTTTAAACTAAAAATGCAAAACTTTTGTGCAGTTTGGTTTTCTCTATTCAGTCACCAACTTGCATATTAAAGACATATGGCTGAATCAAGGGGAAAGAAAAGGTCAACAGAGTGGGTAGAGAATACAGTTTTCCATAACAACAGAGATGTGTAATTTCTGATACCACCTGGTAGCACTGAAAATTTCATTTTTAAAATTGTATTTCTCTCCAAAAAGAAAAAATGTAGGAAGGATTGTACTTATCAATATAATTTATATATAGATTACTCATTGTTAGTTCTTCATTTTTGACCTCCCTTCATCACTGTCTGCACCTGGGAAAGTGTCAGCAATCATTTGTTAATTCATTAATCCTTTCCCTTGGATTTTACCCAACAAATAGTTATTAACACCTCTACAATTTATTTGTATCTCCACTTAGTGACTTAGGACTCCAAACAGAAGCAGGCACTTGGATATAACTGCTGTTCTATCACTTCAGACTCCTCATTCGAAGAGGTCATCAGGCAAATAAAAAACTGCCTTACTGATGGGGGTAATTTGTTCTGGACACAAAGAGCAGGTAATATTGTTATCATAGAATAGGAGCAAAGAAAAATAGTTCTGGAGGTCAAAGTATCTACCAATGAATTTCTTGGTTGTCCTATACCTTTTTATTTTTTGTTTTTGTTTTAAAGGGAATGGATATTGTAGGAGGCACTGTTTAAGAAACACGTAAGACTGAGGAATTTGAAAACTTTAGGGAAGAATTTCTGGGTGATTTTTACCTAACAAAGTGACTAAACAAGGAGCATGTGAGCAGAATTTGAGAGACTTTGATAAAAAGGAGTGAAGAGGAGTTGACAAACCTCAGTTATGCTCTTGACTTCGTCTGCCTCGATAGAGGTTATCCTTCTATCAACTAGGCTGTCTTTTGTTGGTGCTCCAGGAAACAAGACCAGCTAGAATTCTGGGGATGTTCTCCATATATGGGCCACAAGGGAGAGAAAAGGCATGTGGATCTGAATCGACCAGATATTCACATTATTGGATACAATGACATTCCATCTGTGTCCTCTGCTTGAATTTGACATACTCCATACACATGGAGGTATCAGCTTCAAATGGTTCAAAGCCTCTTTACTGGGAACTGTCCTTTGCCACAGGGAGTTGCCTTGTGCTAATTTAAGCTCTCTTCTGTGGGGTTTTGATGATCCTCAGGACCACTCCCCAGGTTTGATGGTTCACTAAGAAGACTCATGGACTTCCCCAGTGGCTCAGTAGTAAAGAATCCGCCTGTGATGTAGGGGCCACAAAAGACACAGGTTTGATCCTTGGGTAGGGAAGACCCCCTGGAGGAGGGCATGGCAACCCACTCCAGTATTCTCACCTAGAGAATCCTATGGAAGAAGAGCCTGGTAGGCTACATTCCCTAGGGTTGCAAAGAGTTGGACATTACTGAAGTGACTGAGCATGCACATAGGCAAGAAGACTCATAAGACTCAGGCTGTAGTCAACTCATAGTTATGATTTATTAAAACAAAAGGGTACAGAGCAAAATCACCAAAGGAAAAAGGCACAAAAAGCAAAATTCAGAGGAAACCAGATACAAACTTCTTAAAGTCTTCTCCCAGGGGTCACAAAGGAAGTGCTCCTTTTGCCCAGCAATGAGTTGCAACACATGTGCAACATTGCCTACCAGGCAAGTTAATTAGAGGCTAAAGGCCCAGGTTTTACTGAGGACTGGTCATGTAGACACCCTCTGCTTTTCAGGAACCAAAATTCCAAACTCTCAGAAGAAAACCAGGGCTCGCAAATCATACTGTGTATATGAATAGTATAGGCACAACGGACTGCTTTTATCAGATAGGGTGGTGGCTTGTTGTTAACTCACTATGTCGTACCCGACTCTATTGCAGCTGCATGAAATGTAGCCCACCAGGCTTCTCTGTCCATGGGACTTCTCAGGCAAGAATACTGGTGTGGGTTGCCATTTCCTTCTCTAGGGGATCTTCCTGACCTGGGCATCAAACCCAGGTCTCCTGCATTGCAGGAGGATTCTTTCCAGAAGTGAGACAGAGGCCACCCTTGTAAACAGGCTTTTAATAGGACTGCAGTAACATCTGCTCTGCTAATAACCTTGAGTGCATGCAAGCAGCCTCTGCCAATGACTAGCTGACTCAGGTCTAGGAAAGGCTGGCCTCCTTGCCTCAGTCTGAGTTATCTTGGAAAGGTTACCTCAACATCAGATTTCCCTGGTGGCCTTCACTAGTGACCTTTCTCTGCTGTCCTCCCTACGTGACTTCCCCTACTTCTTCCTAGAGCTATTCAGAGCTCTTCCCAGTAGATCTCTACACACAAGCCCCCCATCTACTCATCTTAATCTGTGGTAAAAATGTAGAAAGGATGACCTGAGATAGACTGAAAGTAGATGTGGTCTAGTGGATCCTAAACATTAAGGTCATTTAAAATATATTGAATTTTAAAACTTTTAAAGTGCCGGGAGTTCTAGTGAAAAGTACAAGATTTTGTTGTCCTGCAAATTCTGATATTAAAATGATGGCTTCTTCTAGTGAAAAGATTGACCTGGGGAGGTCCAACTTGCAACACAAACCTTATGCTTAACATGTGAAAGGGAAATAGCTACAACCTTAATAGAGTATTGAAAGTAAAGAAGAAAGTTAATGTGTTCTAGACTTAGGAGTCAAAATAGGAGTAGTGGGAGGACTTGGCAGATTGTGGGTAATACGAGCACACACACACATATTTTGCATACTAACATATCAACACACACATTATTGTTTTGTTCTATATATAGTGACCTTGATGTCAAATGAATTAAATGGATGTTCATGTAATGTTTTTGGCACTCCGGAGAATCATAACTGATGTATAGATGCTAGTTGAACCCGATTCCAGGTGATTATGTTACTCTATGCAGAGTACTAGCAATCTGTGTGTAAATAAGGAAAATTTCATCTGTCTTACTAGGCGCATGCCTGTGTGTGTGCTCAGTCACTGTTGTGTCTGACTCTTTGCAATGTCGTGGACGGCAGCCTGCTAGGCTCCTCTGTCCATGGAATTTTCCACGCAAGAATACTGGATTGGGTGGCCATTTGGAGATCTTCCCCACCCAGGGATTGACAGTACAGCTCTTTTGTCTCCTGTATTGACAGGCAGATTCTTTAACACTGTGCCACCTGGCAAGCCGATCTTACTAGTTAGGGTCAGTGAATAATTTGAAACCTTAAACTTTTTTTTTTTAATATGAATTTATTTATTTTACTTGGAGGTTACTTACTTTACAATATTGTATTGGTTTTGCCATACATCAACATGAATCCGCCACAGGTATACACGTGTTCCCCATCCTAAACCCCCCTCCCTCCTCCTTCCCCGTAAACTTTTTGATAAAATCAAAGTAATCTTTTCAAATTTTCCTCATTTTCTAATCCTGAAAATTTTCATTATTGAATGCAAATTGAGCTGTGCTTAAGCTCACAAGTCCTGCAGGTACATATCAAACAGTTCATTATCAAGCAGAATATACTGAAACTAAGTTTTATTTGGCAAAATCAGCCTCATTATCTGAATACTATTTGATATCTTACTTATTTGGTGGTAATTACATATGACTATTTGTTTGCTCTCCTGGCACTCTCTACACACATTTACCTTGTCATTCATAAGGCTGTTTTGTAAAATTTGTTTTACTTCTCCATCTCTACCACCTATCTAGAATCTCTGAATTCATTATATTCCTAATGCTTGTAATCATTAGTTCAGTCACTCAGTCGTGTCCAACTCTTTGCGACCCCATGAACCGCAGCATGCCAGGCCTCCCTGTTTATCTCCTGGAGTCCACCCAAACTCATCTCCATTGAGTCGGTGATGCCATCCAACCATCTCATCCTCTGTCGTCCCCTTCTCCTCCTGCCCTCAATCTTTCCCAGCATCAGTGTCTTTTCCAATGAGTCAGCTCTTTGGATCAGGTGGCCAAAGTATTGGAGTTTCAGCTCCAATATCAGTCCCTACAATGAACACCCAGGACTGACCTCCTTTAGGATGGACTGGTTGGATCTCCTTGCCGTCCAAATGCTTGTGATGCTCTGCTGCTGCTGCTGCTAAGTCGCTTCAGTCATGTCCGACTCTGCGATCCCATAGACGACAGCCCACCAGGCTCCCCCGTCCCTGGGATTCTCCAGGCAAGAACACTGGAGTGGGTAACCATTTCCTTCTCCAATGCATGAAAGTGAAAAGTGAAAGTGAAGTCACTCAGTCGTGTCTGACTCTTCGTGACCCCATGGACTGCCTACCAGGCTCCCCTGTCCATGGGATTTTCTAGGCAAGAGTACTGGAGTGGGGTGTCATTGCCTTCTCCAATGCTTGTGATATATTCTGCCAATTACTAAAAGATTTCCTCTGAATTCATGACATAACTACTTACATTGGAAATAGATTTGAGTGACAACCATTGTTAAACAGTTACTCAAATGTTAATTAAATAAGCAATTCAAATAATCCTAGGAAAATCTAAAGTTGCTTTTCATTGCTTTGGAAGGCTTAGGAAAGACATCTTTTTACATCTTAAATCTACAAACAGGCTTTTTTACATCTTCAATCTATAAACATAGAAGTTTCTTGTCATAGAAAGGTGCTAAATGGCCTTTGCATTTTTCTGCATTCATTTCTGTATCTTAGAGTTCCAGTTTAGATTCTCCTAACAAGAGATACTCATGCAAGATTTGGAAGTTGGAAGGTAATCCAAAGTAATTATTCACCAGTGGAAACTGTGAACAGGCCCACGGATGCAGTCAGCAGCCAACTTTCGGCTTTACCAAAATGCCCCTTCCATCCTCAGCAATATCACTCATTTCAATGGGTCAGGCAGCTGAAGTCTTCAGGGACAGCTTGCCTGCATCTCTTGTACTTCTCTGCTTTCTCAGAGTCTCCTGGACATTTGCTACTTCCAGTTTTCCAGTGGTTGTATAAGCCACGAATCACCTGCATTCAGTCTCTTAATGTCTGGAATACCTGGACTGGTTTGTGCTTTTATGACTAAATCTAACCGATACAGGAGATAATCAGAGAAAGTGTGGATATCCACCATGAGCACTTTTCGTTTTGGAGAGTAACTTTTGAATCTCAATTTTAAAAATGTGATCATTTTACTAAGGTGTCTTTCCTTGTGGCTCAGACTGTAAAGAATCTGCCTACAATGCAGGAGACAAGGGTTCAATCCCTCACTTGAGAAGTGAATAACTATCCACTGCAGTACTCTTGCCTGGAGAATTCCATGGACAGAGGAACCTGATGGCTACAGTCCATAGCATCACAAAGATTCAGACACGACCGAGTCACTAACACTTTCAGGTTTTCACCTAACATAGTATTTTAGACAAAATAGGAAGAAGCTTATAAATGAGCAAAGCATTCTGGGGAAATGGTTTTTAATATTCTGAATTATTATTAACTAGTCAGGCCTTGACATCTCTTTCCTCAGGCTTTCCAGATAAAATCCAGATAGCATTCCAGATAGTATTCATACTTTGCATTTAAAAAATATAAGATTTTTGTAAGATTCTGAAAAATGAGAAAGGAAATAATCATGATTATGGTTTATGAAAACAAGATTATGTTATGTAGAAATACATTTACTTTTAGAGAAATACAATATATTGAAGAACAAACTTAAAAGGGTGACAGTAGGGATAGATTGGGAGTTTGGGGTAGATATGTGCATACGACTATATTTAAAATAAGTAACCAACAAGGACCTACTGTAGAGCAAGGATACTCTTCTAAATATTTTATAATAACATAAATAGAAAAAAGAATTTGAAAAAGAATAGATACATGTATATGTATAACTGACTCATTTTGCTATACATCTGAAACTAACACAATATTGTAACTATGTTCCAATATAAAATAAAAGTTAAAAAATAATACTTCTAAACTGAAATTCAAATATATGTGCTATATTTTATAGGTTGAAAATATATAATTTATACTGTAAAAGAAAGTGAAACTAGAAGGATTAAGAGAATTTATTTTTAAAATCTGGGATTTTAGATCAGACATAAAAAGTTATCAAGTTATCATATATTGAACATATACATATATATATAATAATTTGTCTATAAAAACTGGAAACTTGTAATTTTTATTTCATAAATAACAACCAAAGATTCAGAAAACTTTTAAATTACATATACTGATTTTTATTTTAAATTGTTATATATGTCTTGGCAGTAATTCACTTTGAAAGGGAAACCATCTGCAAAATGAATGAATCATTTTGTACATTTTGTTTTAAAATTTTGAATTGCTTTTCTCTATAATTAATATTTATGTATGAATCTTAAATTGTAAGGTATTGCATTATTTCTGTTTATATCTGTATAATCACTACTTTGACAGTGGTGAAATAATCTTTCCATAAAAAAATTATCTCTTTTTGGCTGTTTTATCATTATAGTGGTAGAACTAGTGATGGTTGCTTGTTCAAACTGTTAAAATCAAATTGTGAGTGGTTGTGATTAAAAGGTTTAAATATTTTTAAAATTAAATTTGTTTCCCTTCTCTCCCTGCATCACATAAAGGTCAAATAGGTCAATACAATTTTATATCCATTTGTATTTCAAAATAGAAGAAGGGGATGACAGAGGATGAGTTGTTTGGATGGCGTCACTGACTCAGTGAACATGAGTCTGAGCAATCTCTGGGAGTTGATGAAGGACAAGGAAGCCTGGTATGCTGCAGCCCATGGGATTGCAAAGAGTCTGACATGGCTCAGCAACTGAACTGAACTGAGCCAAGTTTTAGAGATGGATGGCGGTGAATTTTGCACAACAAAGTGAATGTACTTCCATAGACACATATACTTAAATGGCTAAAGTGTTAAAGGTCACATTACATATATTTTCTCACAATAAAAGTACTGGAAAATTATTCTATCATTTAATATTAATCTGGAGAAGGAAATGGCAGCCCACTCCAATATTCTTACCTGGAAAATCCCATGGACAGAGGAGCCTGGCAAGCTGCAGTCCATGGGGGTCACAAAGAGTCGGACACAGCTGAACAACTTCACTTTTCACTTACTGTTAATCAGGATGCAGCTTCATATTTTTTTTCCCTTCCTTTGGCAGTGATCAAATTATAATTTATTTCAGGTATGCAGGGTGGAATACAATAAATGTTTTTAGTAGGTAAAACTTTAAAAATCATAGAGAGAAATTAAGAAAACTTTTTATGTAGAATAAACATCAACTGACTCATGACATGCCACTTTAAATTTATATAAGTATGTTATATTTAATGAATGAGTTGACTATAGGCATAGTGTATAAAAAAATGGATTGGCTTAAAAATTAAATAGGAAGAGAAGTGAAAGGAAAAAAAGAAAAAGGAAGATATATCCATTTGAATGCAGAGTTCCAAATAATAGCAAGGAGAGATAAGAAAGGCTTCCTCAGCTATTAGTGTAAAGAAATAGAGGAAAACAATACAATGGGAAAGACTAGAGATCTCTTCAAGAAAATTATAGATACCAAGGGAACATTTCATGCAGAAAGGGGCACAATAAAGGACAGAAATTATATGGACCTAACAGAAGCAGAAGATATTAAGAAGATATGGCAAGAATATACAGAAGAACTATACAAAAAGGATCTTCATGACCCAGATAACCACAATGGTGTGATCACTCACCTAGAGCCAGGCACACTGTTGCAAATTCAAGTGGGCCTTAGGAAACTTCACTATGAACATAGCCAGTGGAAGTGATGGAATTCCAGTTGAGCTGTTTCAAATCCTAAAAGATGATGTTGTGAAAGTGCAGCATTCAATATGCCAGCAAATTTGGAAAACTCAGTATTGTCCACAGTCTAGAAAACGTCAGTTTTCATTCCAATCCTCAAGAAAGACAATGACAAAGAAGGCTCGAACTACCCCAAAATTGCACTCAACTCACATGCTAGTAAAGTAATGCTCAAAATTCTCTAAACTAGGCTTCAGCAGTACATGAACCATGAGCTTCCAGATGCTTAAGCTGGATTTAGAAAATGCAGACAAACCAGACATCAAATTACCAATATCCATTATATCATGAAAAAGCAAGAAAGTTTCAGAAAGATATATACTTCTGCTTTATTGACTATGATGAAGCCTTTGACTGTGTGGATCACAAAAAACCGTGGAAAATTCTTCAATAGATGGGGATAAAAGACTGCCTTACCTGCCTCCTGAGAAATCTGTTTGCAGGTCAAGAAGCAAGAGTTAACACTGGACATTGAACAACAGACTAGTTCCAAATCAGGAAAGAAGAATGTCAAGACAGTATATTGTCACCATGCTTATTTAACTTATATGCAGAGTACATCATGAGAAATACCGCGCTGGATGAAACACAAGTTGGAATAAAGATTGCTGGGAAAAATATCAATAACCTCAGATATGCAGATGTCACCAACCTTATGGCAGAAAGCAAAGAAGAACTAGAGAGTCTCTTGATGAAAATGAAAGAGGAGAGTGAAAAAGTTGGCTTAAAACTCAACATTCAGAAAACTAAGAGCATGGCATCCGGTCCCATCACTTCATGGCAAATAGAGAGGAAACAATAGAAACAGTGGAAGACTTTATTTTGGGGGCTCCAAAATCACTGCAAATGGTGACTGAAGCCATGAAAGTAAAAGATGATTGCTCCTTGGAAGAAAATCTAGGACCAGCCTTGACAGCATATTAAAAAATAGGGACATTACTTTGCTAATAGAAGTCTGTCTAGTCAAAACTCTGGTTTCTCCCATAGTCATGTATGGATGTAAGAGTTGGACTATAAAGAAAGCTGAACACCCAAGAATTGATACTTTTGAACTGTGGTGTTGGAGAAGACTCTTGAGAGTCCCTTGGACATCAAGGAGATCTAATCAGTCCATCCTAAAGAAAATCAGTCTTGAATATTCATTTGAAGAACTGATGCTGAAGCTGAAACTCCATTACTTTGGCCACCTCATGCAAAGAGATGACTCATTTGAAAAGACTCTGATGCTGGGAAAAATTGAAGGTGGGAGGAGAAGGGGACAACAGAGGATGAGATGGTTGGATGGCATCACCGACTCAATAGACATGAGTCTGAGTAAGCTTCGGGAGTTGGTGATGGACAGGGAAACCTGACATGCTGCAGTCCATGGGGTCGCAAAGAGTGACTGAACTGAACTTCCATTCTTTGTCTTTTAGGAATTTTGGATTCCTTTTTCCTATTCTAACTACATAACATGGCAGTCCTAAGTTGTTCTAGTGTCAGGGAAAACCATTTCTTTGTTTAATAGTTGTGAGATGTCCAAAACTGAATTGCCTTTTGCCAGCCTATTCTCCCTCATATTCTCTCTTTTGGAATGGAATTCCAAAAGAAACGTCTACTTCTGCTTCAGTGACTACACTAAAGCCTTTGACTATATGGATCACAACATACTGGAAAATATTAAAGCGATGGGAATACCATACCACCTTAAGTGTCTCTTGAGAAACCTGTGTGCAGGTCAAGAAGCAACATTTAGAACATTGCAAGAAACAACAGACTGGTTCAAAATTGGGAAAAGGGTTTTATATTGTCAAGGTTGTATGTATCAAGTTATATATATCAAGGTTGTAGATTATTACCCTGCTTATTTAACTTCTATGCAGTGTACATTATGCAAAATCAAGGCTGAATGACTCACAAGCTAGAATCAAGATTGCTGGAAGAAGCATCAACAACCTCAGATATGCAGATAATATCACTAATAGCAGAAAGTGAAGATGAACTAAACTGACTCTTGATGAGGATGAAAGAAGAGAGTGAAAAATCTAGCTTAAAACTCAACATTCAAAAACTGAAAATCATGGCATCTGGCTCCATAATCTCATAACAAATAGATGGGGGAAATGTGGAAACAATGACAGCTTTTATTTTCCTGGGCTCCAAAATCACTGTGGTTGGTGACTACAGTCTTGAAATTAAAAGACACTCCTTGGAGGAAGACTATGACAAACCTAGAAAGCATATTACAAAGCAAATACATAACTTTTCAGACAAAGGTTCATATAGTCAAAGCTTTTTTTCAGTAGTCATGTATGAATGTGAGAGTTGGGCCATGATGAAGGATGCGTGAATTGATGTTTACAAACTGTGGTGCTGGAAAAGACTTTTGAGAGTCTATTGGACAGCAAGGTGGTCAAAACTGTCAGTCCTAAAAGAAATCAATCCTGAATATTCATTGGAGGCACTGATGCTGAAGCTGAAGCTTCAGCACTTTGACCACCTGATGTGAAGAGCTGACTCATTAGAAAATATCCCAATGCTGGGGAAGACTGAGGGGAAAAGGAGAAGGGGGTAATAGAGGATAAGATTATTGGATGACATCATTGACTCAATGGATATGAGTTTGAGCAGACTCAGGGAGATAGGAAAGGACAGGGAAACCTAGTGTGCTGCAGTTCATGGAGAGGGAGAGAGTTTGGACATGACTTGGTGACTGAACATCACAACAACCAACTCAGTGGACATGAACCTGAGCAAAATTTGGGAAATGGTGAGGGACAGGGGAGCCTGGAGTGTTGCAGTCCACAGGGTTTCAGAGAGTCAGACAAGACTCAGTGTCTGAACAGCAACAATGAAGCCTCTACGCTCTGAGGGAACCCATTCTTACACACTCAAAATTCTCAAAGCTCAGTTTTCACAGAGGTTATAGCCAGTCTCCTAAAAGAGATAAGAGAAGTCATGTGAAGCAATCCCACATGGATGGAGAAATCCAATGACCACTACGCATAATCTATCCAGCCATTACTGAAATCAGTAACCTTTGAAGAGGGCCAAGAACACACATTCAAAGAATAGCTTGCTGCTGCAGCTGCTGCTTGTTTAAAAGAGAGTTTGATGCAAAAGAAAGAGAGAGATTTTCTTCCAGTCTCTGTTTGGAAACATTCAAATGACACTAGAAATATTTATATCTTGAAGGTTTGATAGAACCACTTGTGAAAAATCAGTCTTGTTTTATTTTGGAAAGGAACTGTTTGACAGCTTTCTCAAATTTTACCATGATAATTGGTTTGTTTATATTTTATGTTCTTCTTATAATTTATATTTTCTGAGAATTTTAAGTCAATTTTCAAATTTATTTGAATAGAGTTGAATAAAATATTGTACTATAATTAGTTTCCTCAATATGTTTGTGAAATTATTCCCTTGTTTGATTATATTAGCTAGTGGTTTATCTATTTAATTGATTTCTTTCCAAGTACCAATTATTTAATTTATTTATTGATGTTAGTAACTGTATGTTCTAATATTTAATCATGTTTATATTTATTAATTGTGTCTTTTTTCCTCATAGGCTTATTTTGCTCTTTTCACAAATTATTCTTCTTTAACTTACATGAGTACTTGAGAATGAAAACTTTGAATTTTCAGTTTTAAATATATCTCTGAAGTTTTTACAGTTTTGTTAACCAACAGCATTGTGGAACAGTTTATGCACAATAAGCTACACATATTTAAAATGTGCTACTGAGTGAATGATATCAAAATATGAGCTGCGAAACTAACAGTACAAAGAAAATGCAGACCACTTTGTTAACCCAAAAAACATTTTATGTATATCTTTTCAAGTATCTTTCCTTTGTCCCAAACCCTAGATATTCAATAATCTGACATTATAATTTATATTCCTTCAAACTTTATGTAAGTGAAATTATGGAATTTTTACATTTTTTTCCACTGATACCTGTCACTTGGTTAATAATTTATCTATGTTGCTACATTTTCTTTAATGCTGAATATTATTCCATTCTATTTTTATCCATTCATTTGCTCATGAATACTAGGGTTATTTCTAACTTGGGCTTTTACAAACAATGACTTACATGCACATGCTTTTTTTTTAAAAAAAACAACACTTTATTGAGATATGATTGGCATACAAAAGGATGTACATATTTAATATATACAAACTCAGTAAGTTTGGAAATAAATATACACCTGTGAGATTATAATTAAAGCAATAAACTTATCCATCACCTATAAAAGTTTCCTTTTGTGTCTCCTGCCCCACTTCATTTATAATTAAAAATGTTTTTGTGGCAAGAGCACGTAACTAAGATCTACCCTCTTAGCAAAATGTAAAGTATATAATACACTATTGCTAACTATAATCTTTTGAGAACTTAAAATCTAACTCCCCAACACCACCTTCCCCCAAAAATATCCCTCTAGCCACATAAGAACTATACAGCAAACTCAGGTAGTTGTGACTCAGAGAGTTGGAAGCAATCAAAGGATTTGGTTGGCCAAAAGTGGATGAAAAAAGAATATAAAAAGTTTAAAAAGTTGACGATCTATTTAAAAAAAAAGACAAATGTGTGCATAGTGCATCTTGTCTTTGCTTGATTTCTCGTGCTCCTATGCTTTCCCACATATTAAAAATGAAAGCATACATGTAGATGTGTCTAGCACATGCCCAACAGAGTAGAAATTTAATCAATGTCAGCTACCCCAGCCCTGCTTCTCCTCCTTCCCCTTTACTCAGTGGATGATGAGTAGCTGCAAGTAATATTTAGGGTAGTTACATGCTTCAGTACTCTTGCCTGGAAAATTCCATGGACAGAGGAGGCCGGTAGGCTGCAGTCCATGGGGTCTCGAAGAGTAGGACACGACTGAGCGGCTTAACTTTCACTTTTCACTTTCATGCATTGGAGAAGGAAATGGCAACTCACTCCAGTGTTCTTGCCTGGAGAATCTCAGTGACGGGGGAGCTGGTGGGCTGCGTCTATGGGGTCACACAGAGTCGGACACAACTGAAGCGACTTAGCAGCAGCACATGGCTTTGAAATCTCATCATGTCACAGTATCAGTGAATTTCTTCCACCTTCGCAAGTTCCAGTTAGAATAGAAAGGTACCAATCTAATATATGCTATTTCTCAGTTTGAATAGTAGAGATTAAAATGCACATAAATTACAATTCTTTGCTATAAGATCTCCAAACTACCAGGAATAAAACAGTTATGTGTGCTGTGTGCTCAGTCCCTCAGTTGTATCTGAATCTTTGCAACTCCATGGACTGTAGCCTGCCAGGCTCCTCTGTTCATGGAATTTTCCAGGCAAGAATACTGAGTGGGTTGCCGTTTTCTCCTCCAGCACATGTCTTTTTATGAATACATGTTTTGATTTGTCTTAGGTGAATACTGAGAAGCGAAATGGCTGGGTTTTATGGTAGCTGTGTTTAACTTTTTAAAAAAAACTGCCAATTGCTTTTCAGAGTGGTTATATCTTTTACATTCCCACCAACAGTTTGTGTTATATCCAGTTTAGTGAGACATTCACACCAAATTTGGTATTCTAAGATATGTACTACTGTTTCATTTATGTTTTTTTAACTTATATTTCTCTAACAAACTACCTCAAATATGTTTCCATGTATATCTTTTGTGGTGAAGTATCTTCTCAAATTTTGTGTCCTTTTTGTAAGCTGAATTAACCATTATCTTATTGACTAAAAGAGTTCTTTCAGTTCAGTTCAGTTCAGTCAGTCAGTTGTGTCCAAATTTGCAACCCCATGGACTGCAGAATACCAGGCTTCCCTGTCCATCACCAACTCCCGGAGCTTACTTAAACTCATGTCCTTCCAGTAGGTGATGACATCCAACCATCTTATCCTCTGTTGTCCCCTTCTCTTGCCTTCAACCTTTCCCAGCAACAGGGTCTTTTCCAATGAGTCAGTTCTCCACATGAGGTGGCCAAAGTATTGGAGTTTCAGCTTCAGCATCAGTCCTTTCAATGAATATTCAAGACTGATTTCCTTTAGGATGGACTGGTTGGATCTCCTTGCAGTCCAAGAGACTGTCAAGAATCTTCTCCAACAACACAGTTCAAAAGCATCAAAAGCTTTCTTAACAGTCCAACTCTCACATCCATACATGACTACTGGAAAAACCAGAGCTTGGACTAGATGGACCTTTGTGGGAAAAGTAATGTCTCTGCTTTTTAATATGCTATATAGGTTGATTATGGGTTTTTTTCCAAGGAGCAAACATGTTTTAATTTCATGGCTGCAGTCACTATCTTCAGTGATTTTGGAACCCTAAAAAATAAAGTCTCTCACTGTTTCCATTGTTTCCCCATCTATTTGCCATGAAGTGATGGGACCGGATGCCATGATCTTAGCTTTCTGAATGTTGAGTTTTAAGCCAACTTTTTCACTCCTCTTTCACGTTCATCAGGAGGCTCTTTAGTTCTTCTTTGCTTTCTGTCCTAAGGATGGTATCATTTGTATATCTGAGGTTATTGATATTTTCCCCAACAATCTTCATTCCAGCTTGTGCTTCACTTGCCTCAGTATTTTGCATGATATACTCTGCATATAAGTTAAATAAGAAGTGTGAAAATATACAGCCTTGACATTCTCCTTTCCTGATTTGGAACTAGTCTGTTGTTCAATATCCAGTTCTAACTGTTGCTTCTTGACCCGCAAACAGATTTCTCAGGAGGCAGGTAAATTGATCTACTATTCCCATCTCTTGAAGAATTTTCCAGGTTTTTTTTTTTTTTTTTTTAATCCACACAGTCAAAGGCATTGGCATATTTAATACAGCGGAAGTAGATGTCTTTCTGGAACTCTTTGGCTTTTTCTATGATCCACCGATGTTGGCAATTTGATCTCTGGTTCCTTTACCTTTTCTAAGTCCAGCTTGAACATCTGGAAGTTCACGGTTCACCTACTTTTGAAGTCTGGCTTGGAGAATTTGGAGCATAACTTTGCTATCATGTGAGATGAGTGCAATTGTGTGGTAATTTGGGCATTCTTTGGGATTGCCTTTCTTTGGCATTGGAATGAAAATCAACCTTTTCCAGTCCTGTGGCCATTATTGAGGTTTCCAATTTGCTGGCATATTGAGTAAAGCACTTTCACAGCATCATTGGAATTCCATCACCTCCACTGAAGGTCCACGTGCCTTCGCATTCCAGGATGTTCTTTAAACATTATAAAAGTCCTTTGTCAAGATTAACCACATTGTAATTACTTCTCTCATTTTTGTATCACATTTTAATCTTAGTCATAGACTCCCTTGAAGAATAATAGTGTTAATTTTCATAAAATGTGCCTTACCATTATTTATAACCCAAGGTTTTTGCATCCTATCTATGAAATATTCACTTGTATCAAGACCTAAATATTCTTCCATATATTTTAAATTAGTAATATTATGTTTTTAGCATTTATATTTAAGTTTATGATTAAATTTGAGTAAACATTTTTGTATGGAGTGATGTAAGGGACATTTTTTTTTCCATACAGTTACTCAGTTTGATTCAGTTGATTCTGCAAAATTTCTTCAAAGCACTTCTCTTTCTCACTGAACTGCCTTGGCAGTTTTGTTTTAAATCTGCTTTCTATGAAATTAACAGCTTATTTTTGTACTCTCAATTCTGTTCCATTAACCCCTAGTCTTCTCCTTATGATAGTTTCACCCTTATTCTTATTTTTATGCATCTAAGACATCCTGGAATGTGAAGTCAAGTGAGCCTTAGGAAGCATCACTATGAACAAAGCTAGTGGAGGTGATTTAATTCCAGTTGAGCTATTTCAAATCCTGAAAGATGATGCTGTGAAAGTGCTGCACTCAATATGCCAGCAAATTTGGAAAATTCAGCAGTGGCCACTGACTGAAAAAGGTCAGTTTTCATTCCAATACCAAAGAAAGGCAATACCAAAGAATGCTCAAACTACTGCATAATTGCACTCATCTCACATGCTAGTAAAGGAATGCTCAAAATTCTTCAAGCCAGGCTTCAGCAATATGTGAACCATGTACTTTTAGATGTTCAAGCTGGTTTTAGAAAAGGCAGAGGAACCAGAGATCAAATTGCCAACATCTCTGGATCATGGAAAAAGCAAGAGAGTTCCAGAAAAACATCTATTTCTGCTTTATTGACTATGCCAAAGCCTTTGACTGTGTGGATCACAATAAACTGTAGAAAATTCTGAAAGAGATGGGAATACCAGACCACCTAACCTGTCTCTTAAGAAATCTGTATGCAGGTCAGGAAGCAACAGTTAGAACTGGACATGGAACAACAGACTGGTTCCAAATAGGAAAAGGAGTAAGTCAAGGCTGTATATTGTCACCCTGCTTATTTAACTTATATGCAGAGTATATCATGAGAAACACTGGACTGGAAGAAGCACAAGCTGGAATCAGAATTGTCGGGAGAAATATCAATAACCTCAGATATGCAGATGATACCACCCTTATGACAGAAAGTGAAGAAAAGAGCTTCTTGATGAAAGTGAAAGAGGAGAGTGAAAAAGTTGGCTTAAAGCTCAACATTCAGAAAAACAAGATCATAGTACTTAGTCCCATCAATTCATGGCAAATAGATGGGGAAACAGTGGAAACGGTGGCTGAGTTTATTTTGGGGGCTCCAAAATCACTACAGATGGTGACTGAAGCCATGAAATTAAAAGACTCTTACTCCTTGGAAGGAAAGTAATGACCAACCTACATAGTAGATTCAAAAGCAGAGATATTACTTTGCCAACAAATATCCACCTAGTCAAGGCTATGGTTTTTCCAGTGGTCATGTATGGATATGAGAGTTGGACTGTGAAGAAGGCTAAGCACCAAATAATTGATACTTTTGAACTGTGGTGTTGGAGAAGACTCTTGAGAGTCCCTTGGACTACAAGGAGATCCAACCGATCCATCCTAAAGGAGACCAGTCCTGGGTGTTCACTGGAAGGACTGATGCTGAAGCTGAAACTCCAATACTTCGTCCACCTCATGCAAAGTGTTGACTCATTGAAAAAGACCCTGATACTTGAAGGGATTGGTGGCAGGAGGAGAAGGGACAACAGAAGAGAGATGGCTGGATGGCATCACCGATTTGATGCACATAAGTCTGGGTGAACTCTGGAAGTTGGTTATGGATAAGGAGGCCTGGCGTGCTGTGATTCAGGGTGTTGCAAAGAGTCAGATACTACTGAGTGACTGAACTGAACTGAGCTGAACTGAATATATCTTCACTTACATTTCATGCTTGAATATTATTGGTCTATTTAGAATTCTGAAATTATTAATTTTTCTTTCAGGTATTAATATATTTTATTCTCTTTCTCTTTTTGTCTCTAAGTTCTGATGAAAAGACTAGACATTCAAATTGTTGTTCATCTTTATATTTTTCCAAGGTGCTCTTTAATAATTTCTCTTTATCTTTGTTATTAATTGCTTTACTATGATATTCTCATACACTTCACTTAATTTGACATTTAAGCCTTTCTATTTTTAAGCCATTCTCTTTTTTCTCCTTCTGATATTTTAATTTTCTTTAATCAAACTTACAATATTTTCCCATATGTATCTGATGTTCTGTCTTTTTTCCTCGAACATTTTTGTCTTTTTTCTTCAGATTGCCTACTCTTCAACTTCTGTGATTCAATCCTTACCCACCTCATTATTTTGCACTGCTAAATATTTTTTTTATAATTAATATGGTGTGTTTTAAAGAATTGTTAACAATTATTGTTTATGTTTCACATAAACAGGGAAGGAGAGAAGTCCAAGATGAAGGTGTGGGCTGATTTCCAGTCTTGTAGACAGCCTCTGTACCATTGTGTGCTCTTGTGACCTTTGTTCCATGCACGTGCATGGGAAATGAAAGAAGTGTCCTGTATCTTCTTTCTTTTATAAGGGTGCTAATCCAAAAAGAAGACCCCCATCCTCATGACCTCCTTTAACTTGAATTGCCTTTCAAAGGCCCATCTCCTAATGCCATTACATTGAAGCTTAGGTCTCAATATATGAATTTTGGGGGAGACACAATATTTTGCAATGTTTTGTTACCAATTTAAATATGGCATTATCCTCTTTCCTAAAGTTTATGCTTTTATCTATGGATGATAGAGAATTAGAAATCCTGGATCTCACTTATTTTAGCATTTCTAGGCTTGCTAGAAGGCTTTGGGACATGTTTTTGCTTTTCCATGAGGCGCTTTGTTTTTGGTTCATTCAGAAAAATGTCAACATTTGTCTGAAGAGATAAAATAAACAAATAAATAAAACTTCACACTGAGTACCAAATATGATGTTTTGTTTATTTTATATAGTCAGAATAAATAGTGGTAACTTAAGGATCTAAAAGTTCAGATAAAGTCTGCATCAGTTTTATTTCTACAGATAATTTAATAACTTTCTTGAGCATTAAAAAAAGTAAAATTACTATCATTTCATATGCCTTTGTGTCAAAACTTTTCAGTAATAGAATGGAAAACTAAATCTGAGGGAGGTAGCCTAAAATAACATAACTAATGTGCATTTGCAGGGTAACAAATACAACCAACTTTCTCAGTAGTTTAACATAGCAAATTTAATCCCACTTAAGCAAAGTCTACTAGAGATCTGGAAGGCATCTTTGACAATTCTCCATATAGCAATTGTTCATCTTATCCTTAATCCTTCATCTACCATTTTGGTAACAGGGAAAGAGAGATTGGAGAGTCCAGGATCTAAGTGGTTTATTCTGGATGTGACATACCTTCTTTTTCTAGTTCATTCTCAGATGACCCTCTCAACAGCAAGATAACTGGGAATCTGAACTCACCACGTAGTTGGAAGAAGAAGTAGAAATAAGGATGTGAGCAAGACATGGTTTAAAATATATGATTAACATGACATAAAAACTCAATTCAGACCCAAGCCTGCTAACTCCAGAGCTTACTAAATTAAAATGTCATGCCTAAGAGTATAAAAGTAGTAGAAGACAGGATTCTCACTCACACTCAGTAAATTTCACCAAGCAGAGGAAAGACTCATCTCTAAAACACAAGCATGTTTATACTGGGGACTATGCTTGAAACTCAATTATTGAGAAATTGTCTCTAATTAATTCTGACGAAGTCAGATGCACCTAAAACTGAATTATTGTCATCCATCTCTGCTGTTCTCTCTTTCCTACACAGGTTCTTAGCCTCACTGTTATTGACATTTAATGCACATCTTCCAAAGAATGTTTCATATTTTGTTTTCTTAGAAGAATTTAAGTTTAGTTGAGAATACGTTGGTTGCATATTCATGTTATAATGTTGCATTTAATTTTCCCCTAAGACTGTTATAGCAAATTGAAATAGCATCATCTAATGACATATTATTTGAAAACTCTCTTATTTAAGGCACTTTTTAAAAAACCATTGCATTATTACATTTATTTTATTATTACAAATTTATTCTTCCATAAGTCAAGTCACTCTTAATGACTTAAGAGTGATTTTAAACCTATTTAAAATGGTTTTAAATAGAAATAAAAAGCATAACCAATTCAATGACTACATTTTTAAAAAATAATTTCCCTTTTCATATTCTGTCAAAGTCAAACATCTGATTCACTTGTTTTTCAAGTGAAGAATAAAATATTCAGTCTCCTTGTAAATTGACACTATTCACTTTTTGCCTTACATCTGAAACTGTTAGTCTTAAATGACTACGCAGTTACACTTTAACTTGCATTTCCAAAAGCCATCCATAATGTGGTGCTTAAGTGCATTCTACTTGAATCTCTTTCATTGTCTGTATTCAGCCATTGTCACTCTCCACCACCAGACCTTTTCCTTCATGGATTGATGTGTCTTTTGTTATCACTGTTAGAATATTTATTTGAAAAAACATCTTAGGAACTCATTGAAAATGAGAATGAAATTCCTTTGTCAGCATCCAGTTCTATTCCAGGGGCTTCAGAATCAAACTGGCAGCTGCCTTATCATTTGGCGGACATGGTATTTCATAGACCCAAGGCAGAGAGGCTGGGCTGAAATAAATTATATGGTTGCTCTTATTTTCCAAAACTTAAAGATTTAATTGTTATGCTATATTTTATATATTTGTTTTATTAAGTTCTTGGTTATTTAAATCTAGCTACCTGTCTAGTCAGCTATCATGTATCTGTCATATACCAATCATATCCTTTTTACTATTTGTTTTTCAACATTTTCCTTTATTCATTTCATTGGATTTAAAACTTTATTTTTTCTTCCATCTATTTGATCAAATTGAAGAAATGCAACCTCAGAAATCAAGCATACATTCTGGCAAGACTGTGAAGACTCTCTTATTTAACATATCTTTATTAATTCTATGCCACCAGAAGGGACCTCAATCCATTGATACTATGACATCTTTACTGTGCCTCACTTCCTTCACGTTTTCATTTCTCTCTGTTCCAAATTTAATTTCCAAGTTCAACAGTCATAATCTTGCCCTTTATCTTAACTTTTCTCCCTTATCTTGCTTCATTATTTGTTGTTGCTTTACTAAATCTTCAGTTCAGTTCAGTTCAGTTGAGTCGCTCAGTCGTGTCCAACTCTTTGCGATCCCATGAATTGCAGCATGCCAGGCCTCCCTGTCCATCATCAGCTCCCTGAGTTCACTCAGACTCACGTCCATCGAGTCAGTAATGCCATCCAGCCATCTCATCCTCTGTCATCCCCTTCTCCTCCTGCCCCCAATCCCTCCCAGCATCAGAGTCTTCTCCAATGAGTCAACTCTTCGCATGAGGTGGCCAAAGTACTGGAGTTTCAGCTTTAGCATCATTACCTCCAAAGAAATCCCAGGGCTGATCTCCTTCAGAATGGACTGGTTGGATCTCCTTGCAGTCCAAGGGACCGTGAAGAGTCTTCTCCAACACCACAGTTTATTTTTTTTTTTAAGTTTACTTTTATTTTTTTTTATTTTTTTTTTTTAGTTTTTTATTTTTTAAATTTTAAAATCTTTAATTCTTACATGCATTCCCAAACATGAACCCCCCTCCCACTTCCCTCCCCAGAACATCTTTCTGGGTCATCCCCATGCACCAGCTCCAAGCATGCTGCATCCTGCGTCAGACATAGACTGGCGATTCAATTCACATGATAGTATACATGTTAGAATGTCATTCTCCCAAATCATCCCACCCTCTCCCTCTCCCTCTGAGTCCAAAAGTCCGTTATACACATCTGTGTCTCTTTCCCTGTCTTGCATACAGGGTCGTCATTGCCATCTTCCTAAATTCCATATATATGTGTTAGTATACTGTATTGGTGTTTTTCTTTCTGGCTTACTTCACTCTGTATAATCGGCTCCAGTTTCATCCATCTCATCAGAACTGATTCAAATGAATTCTTTTTAACGGCTGAGTAATACTCCATTGTGTATATGTACCACAGCTTTCTTATCCATTCATCTGCTGATGGACATCTAGGTTGTTTCCATGTCCTGGCTATTATAAACAGTGCTGCGATGAACATTGGGGTACATGTGTCTCTTTCAATTCTGGTTTCCTCGGTGTGTATGCCCAGAAGTGGGATTGCTGGGTCATAAGGTAGTTCTATTTGCAATTTTTTAAGGAATCTCCACACTGTTCTCCATAGTGGCTGTACTAGTTTGCATTCCCACCAACAGTGTAGGAGGGTTCCCTTTTCTCCACACCCTCTCCAGCATTTATTGCTTGCAGATTTTTGGATCGCAGCCATTCTGACTGGTGTGAAGTGGTACCTCATTGTGGTTTTGATTTGCATTTCTCTAATAATGAGTGATGTTGAGCATCTTTTCATGTGTTTGTTAGCCATCCGTGTGTCTTCTTTGGAGAAATGTCTATTTAGTTCTTTGGCCCATTTTTTGATAGGGTCGTTTATTTTTCTGGAGTTGAGCTGCAGAAGTTGCTTGTATATTTTTGAGATTAGTTGTTTGTCAGTTGCTTCATTAGCTATCAGTTTAAAAGCATCAATTCTTTGGTGCTCAGCCTTCTTCACAGTCCAACTCTCACATCCATACATGACTAGTGGAAAAACCATAGCCTTGACTAGACGGACCTTAGTCAGCAAAGTAATGTCTCTGCTTTTGAATATGCTATCTAGGTTGGTGATAACTTTTCTTCCAAGGAGTAAGAGTCTTTTAATTTCATGGCTGCAGTCACCATCTGCAGTGATTTTGGAGCCCCCCAAAATAAAGTCTGACACTGTTTCCACTGTTTCCCCATCTATTTCCCATGAAGTAATGGGACCGGATGCCATGATCTTAGTTTTCTGAATGTTGATAAACCTTAAGCCCGACTAAATGAAACTCTACCTACTGAGACCTTGCCCTGCACAGATAAACCTGGCCTGCACTTGACCTCTGTATCATACTAACTTCTTTTTGTTATCACTCATCACAAGAGACCCTTTATGCTGGTCAAAAATTATATTATCCTGCTCAATTTATTCTTCCAATGTCTTAAATCAACATCTTATATATTATCTCATGTCTCCACTCTCATTTTCAGCTTTGATCTTGCCCCTTACTTCATTAAAAAATGGAAACCTGATTAGATTTTTTTACAAACATTATTCACTATGAGAAAATTATTAACTAGGTTTCCTGCACCTTTGTTTATACATGTTTCCTTTTCTCTGATGCTTTTGAGTGAATCACTCCTATTTATACAAAAATATTTGAAAGAAGAAAAACAAGCCCTTGAGATCCACATTAAAATAATAATTAATGGAACAACAGACTAGTTCAAAATTGAGATAGGAGTACATCAAGGCTCTATATTATCACCCAGCTTATTTAACTATTATGTAGAGTACCTTATGCAAAATGCTCAACTGGATAATCCCAAAGTGGAATTAAGATTGTCAGAAGAAATGTCAACAACTTCAAACATGCAGATAATAGCACTTTAAGGGTAGAAAGAAAGAAACTGAAGAGTCCATATAGTCAAAACTGTGATTTTTCTAATCATAATGTATGGATGTGAGAGTTGGATCATAAAGAAGGTGGAGCACCTAAGAAGTGATGCTTTCAAATTGTGGTGCTGGGAATTTCTCTTGCGAGTTCCTTGGTGGAGATCAAACCATTCAATCTTAAAGGAAATCAATCCTAAATATTCATTGGAAGGACTGATGCTAAAGCTGAAACTTCAGTATTTTGGCCACCTGATGTGAAAACCTAGCTTATTGGAAAATACCCTGATGCTGGGAAAGACTGAGAGCAGAAGGAGAAGGGTGCAACAGAGGGTGAGATAACTGGATGATATTGCTGACTCAATGGACATGAGTCTGAGCAAACTCTGGGAGATAGTGAAGGAGAGGGAAGCCTGTGTGCCGCATTTCACAAGGTCACAAAGAGTTGGATATGAATTAATGACTGAACAGCAGCAATAAATAATATAATAAAAATTACATTCTTCAAATATTTGTAATTTTTGGTCATTTTGTTTATGTGTATGTATATATATATATATATATATATGGATTGTGTCCACTCAGTATTTTTATAAAAAAAGAAAATCATAGCCATGGTTTTTCCAGTAGTCATGTATGAATGGGAGAGTTGCACTATAAAGAAAGCTGAGCACCAAAGAATTGATGCTTTTGAACTGTGGCATTGGAGAAGACTCTTGAGAGTCGCTTGGACTGCAAGGAGATCAAATCAGTCAATCCTAAAGGAAATCAGTCCTGAATAGTCATTGGAAGGACTAATGCTGAAGCTGAAACTCCAATACTTTGGCCACCTGATACAAAGAACTGACTCATTGGAAAAGACCCTGATGCTGGGAAAGATTGAAGGCAGGAGGAGAAGGGGACAGCAGAGGATGAGATGGCTGGATGGCATCACTGACTCGATTGGCATGAATTTGAGTGAACTCCAGGATTTGGTGATGGACAGGGAGGCCTGGCATGCTGCAGTTCATGGTGTTGTGAAGAGCTGGATACAACTGAGCGACTGAACTGAACTGAAGAAAATTAAACCTTTTAATGGTTTCAAATTGTGTAATACAACACTTTTAAAATACCTTACCTGATTTTATTTAGAATTACGAGTTAAATGTATTTATTAAATATAATTTACCTAAAATTATTTTATTTGAAATAATGACTATGTTTGCTTTTGAGCTGAGAAAGAAACCAATTAACTGAAATCCAATTAAGTCTTGAGCACCATGGAGTAATTTTTCTACACTTCACAAATATGTCTGTGGTATGTTTGAACAGAGTAGCTATTGTTCAATCACTAAGTTGTATCTGATGCTTTGTGACTGCATAAACTATAGCATGCCAGGCTTCTCTGTCCATGGAATTTTCAAGGCAAGAATATTGGAGTGGGTTGCCATTTGCTTCTCCAGGGGATCTTCCCAACCCAGGGATAGAACCACTGTCTCCTGCATTGGCAGTAGCTGTGGTTATGAAATGTTTTTAGATTCCTGAAAGCTGGATCCATATTCAGTATGTTTTCCTTGCAGATTGATGAACACATAGGGGGCCATAAACTTCTCAACAGGAAATACTGAAAAATACAAGTTCCATTCCAATTCTACATTTAAAAAACTCATGAAAAATATCCCAACAGAAAGCCAGTGAAAATGCAGAATTTTTACCTGGGTGACCTTGCTTTGATTCTAAAATTTTGACTACATTTTTAAAAAGTTTAGATGGGTAAAATAGCCTGTCAAAACATAAAATACTATGTATTTTTGAGTAATTATTTTCCTACTGTTTTAGTTGGGTCTTTCCTAGTGGCTCAGACTGTAAAGAATCTGCCTGCAATGCAGGAGACCCAAGTTCAATCCCGAGGTCAGGAAGATCTCCTGGAGAAATGGAGGAAATGGCTACCCAGGCTAGTATTCTTGTCTGGTGAATTCTGTGAACAGAGGATCCCAGCAGTCCCTGGCATCACAAAGAGTCAGACATGAATGAGCAACTAATACTTTCAGTATTTTAATTAATAGTGTATGGCCACATATCAAGTTAAAAATTGATATTACTTAAGAAATATGAGACATATAGCATTTATCAGAAATATTGTTTGATATTTTTTAATTAAAGAGGCTTACACTAACATATCATATGAACTAACAAAGAGAACAGTCAAAAGACACATCCTTTTGAGAAGTTATTCCTTTAGCATTTACCAAAAACATTCTGAAAAAATGGCAAATTCCTAAATATCTATAGAATCATTTGCAAATTACATATTTTTCTCTATCTTTACCTTACAAATGAGATAGTTATAGAACATCACTGACTCAATAAATATGAACATGAGCAAACTCCAGAAATTGGTGAAGGACTAGGAGTCTGGAATGCTGCAGTCCCCAGGGTTGCAGAGATCTGTCAGACCTAATTTACTGACTGAGCAAGAATGTTACAAAATTGTATAAAAAGTGATCTGTCTGTAGTTTAAGACTTCATTTTATCAGTCAAGTTAAATGCATACATGTCCAAAGTTAAAGTATGCTTACATTAAAAAAAAAATCATCCAAAGCAGTGAGATCTTTCTTAAGCTTCATGATTTAAGAAAATATTTCTGCTAAGTCAAACCATGCACTTCCAAGATATACGATAGAAAAGGTTACTACTCAAAGATATTGGATTCTCAACCAGGATTGATGAATCCTAACCCATATTTGATACCCAATAGATTTGTAGCATTTAGCAAATTTTAGAAGTTCTATTGCTAACTGTGGAATGAAATCTTAAATCCTTTTAAATTTCAGTTTCTTCATCTATTAAATAACTATATCAGATAATTTATCATATCCTGATACTGTGAAAGATTGAGGGCAGGAGGAGAAGGGGGCGGGGATAAATGATATGATGCTTGGATAACATCACCAGCTCAATGGATATGAGTTTGAGGAAACTCCAGGAGATAATGAAGGACAGAGAAGCCTGGCATACTGCACTCCATGGGACCATAGAGAATTGGATGTGACTTAGTTATTAGACAACAAAGATCAGAGCTTTATAAACAATAGCTCATGTGGAAAATCCAGTCACAGCTTGTTTTGTGGAAAAAAACTATTGGAAGCAGCCTCATTTATTCATTATATACTGTTTACAGCTGTGCTCATGTTAGAACTACAGAGTTGGATGTTTGTGATAGAACTCATAGGGCCCATAAAGACTTAAATATTTAGTATCTTGATCTTAACAACAACAAAAAAAAGTTTGGTTATTTCCTGATCAACTGATCTTCTAGGTCCCTTGCAGCTATAAATGCTATATGATGATAAATGCCGTATAATCTGATCCGAAAACACAAGTTGGGAAAGAAAACATACTACACTTCCTGAAGAATTCATTGATTAATTCTACTAATCACATAGATCATAGTAGCATATTTTTTCAAATACATGTCTGATGCAGGATACAGCATGCTTGGGGCTGGTGCATGGAGATGACCCAGAGAGATGTTATGGGGAGGGAGGTGGGAGGGGGGTTCATGTTTGGGAATGCATGTAAGAATTAAAGATTTTAAAATTTAAAAAATAAAAAACTTTTAAAAAAAAACCTGCTACTTAAAATGTTTTAATTGTGTGTGTGAATGCACATAATATTTTCCAATTTTATCTAATAACAAAAGGATAATTAAGTTACCAAATAAACTCAAAATAATTAGAGAGATTGATTCATAACAAGACTGCCTTAATTAGAGATTTAGAGGGAATAAAGTACATTTTCTGAGAGATCATCAATGTACTTTAATAAGACTGTGCACAGAAATTTTCTTTGCATCTTTCTTTTGGATCTAAATCAAGATTAGACATTCACATGTTAAACTATATATAAGCAGCAGAACTCTTCCATAGTAATATTGCGTATTAGCCAATGAAAATTATTTTTTTCCAATATGGATAATACATTCTTGGGCAGTTATAATAGTGAGATGTGCTCTACAAATAACTTGCCATAGAAAAATATTAATTGTAATAAAATTTTATGTTACAGACAACAGTAAGTCTATAATTGGAATTTTAGTTTTTAAAAATAAGATAGTATTTTAAAAACTAATAAGATAATAATACTGTAAGGCCTAAAAGAAGAATAGCATAATCTTGTGTGTGTGTGTATATATATATATAACATTATTGAAATATCTATATCTTATATATATATGACACTATATATTTATGTCATATATATATATATGACACTACATGTATATTATACATATACATGCTCAGTTGCTCAGTCACATCTGACTCTTTGCCACTCCACAGACTGTAGACGGCCAGGCTCCTCTGTCCATGGGATTTTCCAGCAAGAAAACTTGAGCAGATTGCATTCCCTCCTCCAGGGCATCTTCCTGACCCAGGGATGGATATCGTAGCTCCTGCAGTGGCAGGTGAATTCCTTACCAGCTCTACTGCCTGGAGAGTGTATATCTTATATGACAGTAAAACTACTTCTATATGTCTTTAGCTAACTTAGGAAATATTAAGAAAGTATTTAGTATGTGTCAGGTGTCTTTACATTTAAGTGAGTCCATCCAAGACAGTTCTAACTGGCTTTGATTGAATTATTTTTCAGCAAATAATCAATCTGCCCACCACACACCCACCCCACTGATGTTGGGTTTGATCAAGTCTTGGGCTTGCTTTGGCTAATAGAATATGACAAGATGTGACATATTTTCTAGTTGAACAGAGGCTTTAAATGTATGAATGTCTGACATGCATTTCTCTCCTCAGCAAGAGAGGAATGGTGATGATCTACACCCTTATTTACCTGTGTTCCAGAAAAGAAATACATTTGAGCACAACTTAGTCCAACCCTCAGGCTTGAGTGAAGCCACTATAGCTAGCTCTGAGACTTGTAGTCAAAAATAAACGTGGCTCTGTGTCACTGAGATTTAGGAGCTGCTTTCTACACTGTGTATTAATTTAAAAATTCACTAATAGAGCAGCCATAGGAAACCTCTAACACTGCTCCTCCGTATCTACAGGAAAAGTCCCAGTATCACTTAAGAGATTGGAAGGTTTCACAGTATGTAGAAATGGTGAAGTGATCACCATAATATAAAGTGACTTTTTATTATATTCCTGGAAGTTTAAACTGTTTAATTGATTCACACAGTGAGTAATAATTCAAGGAGTATAAGATGCATTATTCAGTTTTTATACTAAAAGCTATCTTTTTAGCTGCCATTCTAAGACAGCCATTCTTTTCCAAAATAAATATGTAGGTACAAACTTCAGTTCTAGTTCAAACTATAGTTCTAAAACTCTACTAATATGTAGAGTAGAGTTATGTCTTTTTTTATGCTTCTCATATCTTCAAAGGCAACATCCTAAAAGCAAAACAATATATTTCCTCAACTTGATATGCCTTGAATATTCATAAAATTATTGCTTCCACAGTAATAATTTTAAACATATATTATTAAGTTATTTTATCATGTAATATTCTATGCAACTTCATTGATTATAACATATATTTTTTTTAATATTTTGTTATTCTTTATACCCATTAATACTGCTCTAGTCCTACATAACTGAATGAATAACTAAATAGACCCAACTACAAGATAGCTACATTAGCATTATGGACACATGTAGGCTCAAAGTGAATGGATGGAAAAAATATTCTACACAAATAGAAATTAAAAGGGAGTAGGGGTAACAACTTATATCAAACAATAGATAATTCAAAACTCTGCAAGCCAGGCTTCAGCAACATGTGAACTGTGAATTTCCTGATGTTTAAGCTGGTTTTAGAAAAGGCAGAGGAACCAGAGATCAAATTGCCAACATCCTCTGGATCATCGAAAAAAGCAAGAGAGTTCCAGAAAAACATCTATTTCTTTTTTATTGACTATGCCAAAGCCTTTGACTGTGTGGATCACAATGAACTGTGGAAAATTCTGAAAGAGATGGGAACACCAGACCACCTGACCTGCCTCTTGAGAAATCTATATGCAGATCAGGAAGCAACAGTTAGAACTGGACATGGAACAACAGACTGGTTCCAAATAGGAAAAGGAGTATGTCAAGGCTGTATATTGTCACCCTGCTTATTTAATATATATGCAGAGTACATCATGAGAAACCTTGGGCTGGAAGAAGCACAAGCTGGAATCAAGATTGGAGGGAGAAATATCACTAACCTCAGATATGCAGATGACACCACCCTTATGGCAGAAAGTGAAGAATTAAAGAGCCTCTTGATGAAATTGAAAGAGAAGAGTGAAAAAGTTGGCTTAAAACTCGATATTCAGAAAACAAAGATCATGGCATCTGGTCCCATCACTTCATGGGAAATAGATGGGGAAACAGTGGAAACAGTGACAGACTTTCTTTTGGGGGCTCCAAAATCACTGCAGATGGTGACTACAGCCATGAAATTAAAAGACATTTACTCTTTGAAAAGAAAAATATGACCAAGCTAGATAGCATATTAAAAAGCAGAAATATTACTTTGCCAACAAAGGTCCATCTAGTCAAGGCTATGGTTTTTCCTGTGGTCACGTATGGATGTGAGAGTTGGACTGTGAAGAAAGCTGAGCACCAAAGAATTGATGCTTTTGAACTGTGGTGTTGGAGAAGACTCTTGTGAATCCCTTGGACTGCAAGGAGATCCAACCAGTCCATCCTAAAGGGGATCAGTCCTGAGTGTTCATTGGAAGGACTGATGCTAAACCTGAAACTCCAATACTTTGGCTACCTCATGTGAAGAGGTGACTCATTGGAAAAGACTCTGATGCTGGGAGGGATTGGGGGCAGGAGGAGAAGGGGAAGACAGAGAGTGAGATGACTGGATGGCATCACCAACTCGATGGACGTGAGTTTGAGTGAACTCTGGCAGTTGGTGATGGACAGGGAGGCCTGGCATGGTTTGATTCATGGGGTCGCAAAGAGTGGGACACGACTGAGTGACTGAACTGAAGTGAACTGAATTTAGAATTAAAAATGTAACAAGATGCAAAGAAGGCCATTGCATAGTGATAAGTATGTCAAACCATCAAGAGGAAATAACAGCTTTAGACATGTATCCATGCAACTTTGGAAACCTAAACCATATTAAGCCAACATTAACAGATTTTCCTGAAGGTTCATATGGTAAAGAGTTCGCCTATGATGTGGGAGATCTGGGTTTAATCCTGGGGTCAGGAAGTTCCCCTGGATAAGGTAATGGCTACCCACTCCAGTATTCTTGCCTGGAGAATCCCATGGAAAGAGAAGCCAGGTGGGTTGCAGTCTGTGAACCAAAGAGTCAGAATGCAAAGAGTCAGAAATGACTGAGTGACTGACATTTTATTTAATTTCAACAGGTTTGAAGAGAGAAACAGACAGTAGTAAGGTAATAATAGAGCATTAAAATACTTTAATTTTATTGAGATAGATTAACTGGAAGAAATTAATTTAAAAAATTGGACTTGAACTGTACTTTAGACCAACTAGATCTAACAGATATATGCAGAAAATTTCTATGAAGAACAGCAAAATACACATTCTTATCATAAACACAGTGAATGTTCTATAAGTTGGAACATATGCTAGATAATAAAACAAGTCTTAGCAAATTTTAAAAATAAATTAATCGTTAAGGCATTTTTTTCTAACTGTAAGATATGAAACTATAAATTAATAACACACAGAAAACAAGAAAAGTAAGCATACGGAAATTAAACAATACACTCCTGAGTCAAAGAAAACCAATGTCTCAAAGAAAAACAAAAGAGAAATTTAAAAAAAGATGATGAACCAAATGAAAATGGAAACAGAACATTAGAAAACTGATGGGATTTAGCAAAAGCAAATGTAATAGGAACGTTTATAGCATAAGTGCCAAAATAAGAAGTTAGAAAAATCACAAATAAAAAACCTAACCTACATCAAGGGAGTAGAAAAAATGAACAAGTAAAGTCCAGATGCAAAGTTCAAGTCAGGAGAAGAAAGGAAATAACAAAGATCAGGGTGGAAATAAATAAAATAGAGGCTTAAAAGACAATAGAAAAAAGAATCAATGAGACAAGAGCTGATTTTTTAACTATAATTTCAAACAAAAATATAGTCTATATTTATGAGTTAAAAAAATAATTTCATTTACTAATCCTTAATCTTCAAGATCACACAGCTAAACCTGTTTTCTAAGCTGCCATGGTACCTGTGTAGGCAAATTGATTGTGATCACTAAGTAGATAGTTATGAACATGAGCTATGGTATTAATTTCTGGCTTTAATGCTGTGAAGAATGAAAGCATATAGCTTCATATTTTACTAATAAAGATATATAGGAAATATAAATTCAGGGAGATAGTGATAAATTTAAATTAATTTACTAGCTTTTTCTAACAAATATAGCCTATGCCAAATGAGTAAGGAAAGATCTCTCTCACACACACACACACACAGACACAGACACACAAACTTTTCACAATTTTAACGTAAGTCCTAGGAACAAAGCCTTGCAAAGAAGTTACTTTATTTCATAATTTCACATTTATTTTTCTCCTTTGCATTCATATTGGCTAATAATAGATTGGATAAAAACATGACAGAAGTTCTATGTAAGCAGAATTCCAAACTTTTCACAGTTTAATGTCCAAAGCACCACAATAATAATAATTGTGTTCAAAGTTGGAATGATACATGGGAATGTCATGTAAACAAATACTAGGTATATTGGAAATACATAGATTATGCTTCCCTCAACCTACCTTATTTGCACAATTTTATCATATTAAGGGGCTTCCCTGGTAGCTCAGCTGGTAAAGAATCTGCCTATAAGGCAGGAGACCTGGGTTTGATCCCTGGGTTGGGAAGATCCCCTGGAGAAGGGAACACTATTAAAAACTAAGACTGAAAATACATAGGTGAAATATTTATCAGAATACTTAGAGAAATATTTAAAACATTGAATTAGGGACATACAACTTATGTATGTCTGATATTCTTAGAAATATAAAAACAAAAGCAGCTGCTTATATTTTATTATATTTCAGAGTGCTAAAACTGTCTCTTTTATTATTAAATTAATAAATTAATGAATTAATATTATTAAATGAATATTAATAATATTTATTAATAATTATCAACAATAAAATAATATTAATTATGATATTATTATAATATATTGTAATATTACTAATAAATTAATAATATTATTAATAATATTAATAGACCATCTATATTCCCTTTGAGGCAATATATATATGAATGTTATTATATTTATAAATGTAAAAATAAATATTGTTAATAGTAGATATTTTTATCAAAACTTTTTTCATATTCCTACCTTTACATGTTTAGAATTGTGTATGTGTTATTTTGCAAAGATTAAAAATTAAAAATATATGTTATTTTGATCTGATCAATTCTTATAGGGCGCCTGATAAGCACTTAGCATCACATACTGTGCTTTGCTTAGTCACTCAGTTGTGTCCGACTTCTTGCGACCCCATGGACCGTAGCCCAGGCTCCTCTGTCCTTGGGATTCTCCAGGCAAGAATACTGGAGTGGTTTGCCAGTTTCTTCTCCTGGGTATCTTCCCAACCCAGGGATTAAACCAGCATGTCTTAAGTATACCTGCATTGGCAGGTGGGTTCTTTAACTCTAGTGCTACCTGGAAGTTCAGCTACTAAAGAATACACCTTCAATGCTGGAGACCTCAGTTCAGTTCTTGGGTCAGGAAGATCACATGCAGAAGAGATAGGCTACCCACTCTGGAATTCCTGGGCTTCCCTGGTGGCTCAGATGCTAAGAATATGCCTGTAAAGCAGGAGACCTGGTTTCAATCCCTGGGCAAGGAAGATCCCCTGGAATAGATCATGACAACCCATTCCAGTATTCTTGCCTGGAGGATCCCCAGAGACAGAGAAGCCTGGTGGGCTACACGTGGCCCATGGTGTCTCAAAGAGTCGGACACAAGAGTGACTTTCACTTTTCAGGTAAGCAGAAAAGGATTTATTAATAAGTACAATCCATGAGGTCGCTAACGGTTGGACACAACTGAGAGACTTCACTTTCACTTTTCACTTTCATGCATTGGAGAAGGAAATGGCAACCCACTCCAGTGTTCTTGCCTGGAGAATCCCAGGGACAAGGGAGCCTGGTGGACTCCCGTCTATGGGGTTGCAGAGAGTTGGACACAACTGAAGTGACTTAGCAGCAGCAGCACAGATAATACATAGAGTCTGACTTTTCAGAAACAAAACAAAACAAAAACAAACAAACAAAAACCCTCCCAAAATGTTGAGATGGGAATAAGCTGTTGAAGGCAATGAATGCCCTCTACCCTAGCTATTACATGTGTGCATTGGTTCTGAAAGAAAAGACCTTGAATGCTACTGATTGAAGCTACCCAAATCATATCTATAAAGTGTTGGAATCATGGTTGGTACATAGGAAGCCCACAATAAATGCTAGTTATTGTCAATTTAAAAAATACAGAAAAGTTGAAAAGTGAGAGTTATGTTTTATTCAGTGGGCATTTTTAGGATTTCAAGTCTGGGAGACAGCATGTCAAGTGACCCTGAGAGAATTGTTTGAGGAGTTAAGAGAAGGAACCAGGTTATACAGAAGTTTTGCAACAAAGGGCAAGTAGTCTGAATATTAAATGATTATTGTTAATTAAAGAAAGCAAGATACCCCAAGTTAAGGAATTTAGTGCTTTTCTATGTATGGGAAGATGCAAGAGTCTGGGCTCACTGAAATCACTCTTTTCATATGCATCTCAGCTAGGGCCAGTATCCTGTGTTTTCACATCCTGATCTCCCTTAGGGATCACCATAGGGAATGGCTGCAGACTGATGGCTGGTATTCTTCTCTTTCCTAAGTGCCCTTAGGGTGCAGCAGCTCACATTGGAGGGCTGCAATTGCTGATGACTGTGACATCCTTATTGACTGATATGGCAGAAAATATTTCATTTCTCAGTTTAAGGTGAAAATGAGCTGCTGAGAACCGTGAATGCTCTGTATCCTAGCTGTTACATGTGTGTAACATTTCTCAAAGAAAAGACTTTGGATGCCACTCATTGAGAATACCCAAGTCATGTCCATAAAGGACTAAAATTGTGCTTGGTACAGAGCAAGTCTACAATAAATGCTAGTTGTTTATACTTTATGATCAAATAATTATATCCTTATGTGCTCTGCTTATAAATTTCTGCTACTTGCCTATTTCAAAACTAGTCTCTAAACTCTTTTTTCTCCACATTCCCTTTATCCATTCTGAGATGACAAATTCTGTGTTTTTCCCTTTTATAATGTACACACAGATCAGTATTTCAAAATTTTATTGAGGTATAATTGAAATAAGATAAACTGTAAATATTTCAACTTTACAATTTAGTCAGTTTTGACATATTTGTACACCTCTGAATCTGTCACTATAAATAAGATAAAGAACATGTCTATCAAAAAAAAAAAAGAGAGAGAGAAAAAATAAAATAAAAACATTTCTTTCACAGAAAAAAACAGCTTCTTCCTTCCTCTTAGAAATCCTCCTCTCCTACTTCTCTTTCCTGAGCAAACACTGACTTGAGTTTGGTCACTGATTCATTTGCAGGATCTAGATCTCTATACAAGAGACATTATATAGACTCTACTATTTGCCTGACTTCTTTCACTCAAGATAATGATTTTTTCAATTGATTGTTGCTTTTTGTCTATTAATAGTTCATTCTTTTCATTGATGTGAAATATGACTTTTTGCCACCCTATGGACTGTAGCTTGTGAGGCTCCACTGTCCATAGAGTTCTCCAGGCAAGAATACTAGAGTGGGTAGCCATTCCCTTCTTCAGGGGATCTTAACCCAGAGATCAAACCCAGGTCTCCTGTACTGAAGGCAAAATCTTTACCATTTTAGCCGCCACAGGAGCCCATTTTATTTTAGGAATACATCACAATTTGTTTATTCATGCATTTTTGATAGACATTTGGGTTCTTTATTATTTTTTGATTACTACAGATAATGCTTATCTAAACATTCATGTACAAATCTTTCTGTTCACATGAAATGTGAACATTTTCACTTCTCTTGGAAAAATAATTGAGTAAACTGACTAGATTTTGTCATAAATTTACACTTTCTATGAGACTGACAAACTGTTTTCCAAACTATTTGTTCCTTTTTACATTTTAAACAAGAGTAAATGTAAATTCTAATTTTTCCAAGTTCTTGATAAACTTGATATGGTCAAATTTTTCAATTTTAGCTAATTTAATGGGTATATAAAAGTAGATATAATAGTATTCATTTTCATTTCCCTGATATCTAGTGAGGTTTAGCAATTTTTAATGTATTTTTTGTCTATTTACATATGACTTTTTAGGGTGATGGTTTTCAAATTTTCTTTGTCTTACTATTGAGTTCTAACAGAATTTTATATATCTTAGGCACAGGTGATTGGCCCAAAATACATCTTGGACACAACTATCTTTCCCCAGACTATAATTTGCATTTTGGATTTCTTAATGATGTCTTTGGAATGGAAAAGTTTTGATGAATTCTAATTTATAATTTTCTATGCTGCATGATTTTCGGGGTCTATAAAACAGAAACTTTTTATCCCCAGATGGCAAATATTTTCTCACTTATTTTACTGCATTTTATTTCTTTCTATTTAACACTACATCCATCATACACTTTGAGTTAATTTTGGATATAGTGTGAATATTTCCTTTTACCTATTATTATTTGTTTTCTTTAGGTAAATTAATCCATTGTATTTTCCCCTTTGTGAAGTTAATGACATTCAAGTGTTTCCTATTTACATACAAAAGAAAAAATAGAATAGTTAAGTAATTAGTAAGGCTTTTCTCATAATTTTAAAATTCTTATACCCAGAAACCTCGTCTCCCAAATGTGAAGCTTTGCAGAAGACACTGGTTAACTGTCAACATATTTAGACTGAAAGGATTTACTTTTGTCTTAGTTGGTGTAGTGTAAGGTAGGCAGTTGGACTCAAACCAGATGTTGATATAAGGTATTTTCATTGTGTGTGGAGCACTTGCTTTCTAGAAATATTTATATTTTCATTTTCCATTTTAGGGGCTTCCCTGGTAACTCAGCTGATAAAGAATCCTCTTGCAATGAAGGAGACCCTGGTTTCATTCCTGGGTCAGGAAGATCCGCTTTAGAAGGGACAGGCTACCCACTCCAATATTCTTGGGCTTCCCTGGTGGCTAGCTGGTAAAGAATCCACCTGCAATGCAGGAGACCTAGGTTCAATCCCTGAGTTGGGATGATCCCCGGGAGAAGGGAAAGACGACCCATTCCAGCGTTCTGGCCTGGAGAATTTCACACTTTATAGTCTATGAGGTCGCAAAGAGTTGGACATGACTGAGACTTTCACAGATAGAATTCTAGATCAGCATAAACATTTAGAATCCTTTCCCCCTAGATTTTCCTCTCTTAGATTCAAACTGATCAGAACTTTCATTCCTTCTCATATTGTGCAAAGAATTTTTTACAGAGAAGATTAATCATTTTGTTCCGGCATACATAATCGTGTAGGGAAAATGGTTCTGAACAAGTGTGAGTCTGATGGAAGGAAAAAGATGAAGTATTGGAGGTACAATATACTGATTTGGTAAAAAAAAAAAAAAAGTTTGTTCAGATTTTTCCTATAAGAGTTTGCTGAAAAATATGAATGGACTTTTTGGTCAACCCAGTGTATTATGTGAAACACGCTCTCTCTGTGTCCCTGACTGCCACCACTGCAGCTTATCTGGGCAATAGTACAGAAGACACTTTGTGTAAAGTGACTAGACTGACACAAGAGGAACAGACCAGACTCACCTATGCGTGCCTCTTTACTGACCCCCAGTTTCCTACTGGACTTGCAACTGCACATTTTAGTCCACACATCTAATCCTACAGGATTTAAGAGAGAAACATTCTTGATATTTCACTGTTCTCTATTTATGAGGTTTCTCTCTGTGTACAAATAATCTTTGTGTTTTTAAACAGGAATACCATTTATACTATGGAAATTGCAGGTCCTTGAAGCAAAATCAGCTTGGCTAAAGTTACATGATCTCCCGCTTTAAATCACTTTCTGGAATGTTCTCTTCCTTTCATTACTCAGAGGTGAAAGACAAAGTGTTAGTGGCTCAGTCGTGTCTGACACTTTGTGTCTTTGCAACCCCATGGACTGTACCCCTCCAGGCTCCTCTGTCCATGGCATTCTCCAGACAAGATTACTAGAGTGGCTTGCCATTTCTTTCTCCAGATTATCTTCCCAACCCAGGGATCCAACCTGGCTCTTCTGCATTGCAGGTGGAACTTTTTACCATCTGAGCCACCAAGGAAGCCCATTCAGAGGTCAAGTATTGCCTATATTGTTTTTCTGACTGCAGTTTTGTATCATTCCTAATAGCAGTTCTCCTCCAGAGGAGAGTCCAATTTGTATATTAAGATCATTCAATAACATTTAAATGACTGAAATTAATGATTATTTGGGAAAAAAGAATTTGAATCAATGGGAAAGAGCCAGATTTAGCATCAATCTGTCACATAAACCAAGTCACATACTGAAGATATCTGTGCAGCTAAGTCATCATTTTTATTTGTGCTAGTCGGTTTATGTAGGTGTACAGAGCTACTGTAAACAGTTTGCTTCTATATTTTGTTTTATAATTAAAAACAAACATGAAAGCAATTACATCTATGTTTTAAATATTTACTTGAACATCTTGTCATGTTTGCAATACACATCCAACTTCTTAATTTACTTCTGCATTAAATTCATTTGTTCTCTCATTGAGTGGAAAGTCTACCATCAAAGTTTATGTGACTGACATGTATAAAGATCATTTTAAAATTCTTATCCTCTATTTTTCCCCCAAGTATCTATGTTTGTTGTCAGTTCCTGAATTATATATTGCTATTCATGAAAAACACTCTCATTAAAATACATCAAATTTTCAATCGTAGTAAAAGATGGGAAATCCTGTAGTTTATGTATACCAACCTTACTTCTCTTAATATCAAGTAGCTGTAACTGTGGGAGAATCTTTGATTAATAGAGACAATATTTATCAACAAATACTTGGGGCTTCCCAGGTGGCTTAGTGGTAAAAAATCCACTTGCAATGCAGGAGATGCCAGAGATGCGGGTTTGATCCCTGGGTCAGGAAGATCCCCTGGAGGAGGAAATGGCAATCCACTCCAGTATTCTTGCCTGGAGAATCCCATGGACAGAGGAGCCTGGCCAGCTCAGTCCATTGGGTGGCAAAGAGTTGGACGTGACTGAGCACGCACGCACTTGGGAAAACAATTTAAAAAATAAAACTTCACAACTTTGGCTAAAATGCTTGCAATTTTCTGGGGTGACATTAATTTTTCCCCACACAGGATATATGTATTTCTATGCACATGAATAAACAGACAGCAAATGACTCCATGAAATGTGCCTGCAGTTGAGCAATGAGGACACAGTGTACCTCCTGTCGACATAGTTAGTCACTTTGCTTTTCATGTGGCACCTGGATGTTCATTTGTTTTATTCCATTTTTATTTTAGGGAACAAACATAACCAGGAGTGCATTTTCAGTACTGGTTGTCACAGAGTTGTAGAATTTGAAAGCTGGAAGAAACCTCAGAGATTAGTGCATTTAGCACATTAGGAATTTCTAGCTGAGATTTTGGCAGGCGTAAAGTCAAGTAGCTCAGCAGAAGAATAATATGTAAAATGCAAAGACTTGTGCTCTTTTTTTTCCTGAAAATGTGTTAGAACAGGACTTATCACCATAAAATGTATGTTCCTAACAAGAACATTGATGGATCCCAGTGGCACCTCTCGTTCCCGAGGTTCAAGCTCTCACTCCTTATAGATTCACATCCATTACCATCACTGCTATTCCTGAGCTTTCCCACAACTCTGCTGATAACAATTCACTGAAACTTAATGTGGGGCCCTTCCTGTCCATACATAAATTTAAAGCTGATGCTGTGTTGCCCCAGAGATGCTCTATTTAGTAGCAATGCTCAGAAAGTGGCACCTCAGATATTACATTTAGGTGGATATTTACAGAGAAGTCATTTGGAATAATATATTTTTCAATGCTTTCATCCTCAGAAATGATATCCATTAAACCATTGCAGATATGCCTGCTCTTTGCTGAGTAGACATTTGGATTTAACAGTTAGTTATAAGAAGAGTTAATGGGCTAGATCAGATAAGCAGTTTTATAAGGGGTCTGGAAAGAGTAGAGCCATTTTCCTTTTCACTTGTCTAATTTGCACTCAACAGCTGAGGGTAGTTTCTTAGCATTGAACCAACTGAATTTCATAGCATTTTTTTTTTCCTCCAAAGCATATGATTTTCTCTCATTTAAAAATCAAACCTAGGTGACATTTTTTTTGTTGAGTCTCAGGTTATTTCCAGTATTGAATGGGATATTTTCCCAATATTTAAGGGTATTAATGGAGGACTAAAATTGAAAATTGGCAAGTGATCATAAAATTGAAGTGGAATAAGGAGGGAAGTGAGGGCAGGAAGAGTTACTGTACAGCAAGAGGTAAATGGATTGTAGGTGCTGATGGGGTTCTGTGGTTTTTAAAGACAGGGTAAGAGTAAGGAGATCAAACCAGTCAATCTAAAGGGAGATAAACCCTGAATATTCACTAGAAGAACTAATGCTGAAGCTCCAGTAATTTGGTCATCTGATGTGAACAGACAACTCATTGGAAAAGTCTGTGACGCTGGGAAAGATTGAGGGCAGGAGGAGAAGAAGTCATCAGAGGATGAGATGGCTGGATGTCATCTCCGATTCAATGAACATGAACTTGGGCAAACTTCAGGAGAAGGTGAGGGACAGGGAGGCATGCTGAAGTCCATGGGGTTGCAAAGAGTCAGACACAACTGAGCAACTGAACAAGAGGAAATAGGAGGAACTGAAATGGGCATGGGGCTGAGAGTGTGATGCTTGAAGAGGCTACAGGGGGAGCATCAATTTAGGGGGTTCGATTTTAGCACATAAGAATAAATAACTGATGCTGTATAGGAAACGGCATTGGAGGAGAGGAAATGAAGGAACTGAGAAAATGAGGTGGGGGGAGCTAATTGTTCAGTTCAGTTCAGTCGTGTCCGACTCTTAGTGACCCTATGAATCGCAGCATGCCAGATCTCCCTGCCCATCACCATCTCCCGGAGTTCACCCAGACTCACTTCCATCGAGTCCGTGATGTCATCCAGCCATCTCATCCTCGGTCATCCCCTTCTCCTTCTGCCCCCATTCTCTCCCAGCAACCGAGTCTTTTCCAATGAGTCAACTCTTCGCATAAGGTGGCCAAAGTACTGGAGCTTCAGCTTTAGCATCATTCCTTCCAAAGAAATCCCAGGGCTGATCTCCTTCAGAATGGACCGGTTGGATCTCCTTGCAGTCCAAGGGACCCTCAAGAGTCTCATCCAACACCACAGTTCAAACGCATCAATTCTTTGGCGCTCAGCCTTCTTCACAGTCCAACTCTCACATCGATACATGACCGCAGGAAAAAACCATAGCTAATTGTTACGGATGATAAAATCAAACAGAACTTAGATAATATTAACTACAAATTGGCACTTGCTGTGGGCACTTGCGGTCTACCTATCTACCTCTACAAGGATTAAGTCAGGTGCTGCTGCAGCTGCTGACTTTCAACACCTCATGAAAGGAGTTCAGGGTAAAGAGCAGAAATGAGGCACTCTGTGCTTGGGAATTGATGCTTTTGAATTATGGTATTGAAGAAGACTCTTGAAAGTCCTTTAGACTACAAGGAGATCAAACCAGTCAATCCTAAAGGAAATCAATCATGAATATACATTGGAAGGACTGATGCTGAAGCTGAAACTACAATAACTTTTCTACTTGATGCAAAGAACTGACTCTTTGGAAAAGACCCTGATGCTGGGAAAGATTGAAGGCAGGAGAAGGGGACGACAGAAGATGAGATGGTTGGATGGCATCGCTGACTCAATGGACATGAGTTTGAGTAAGCTCTGGGAGTTGGTGATGGATAGAGAAGTCTGGCATGCTACAGTCCGTGGGGTAACAAAGAATCAGACATGACTGAGCTACTGAACTGACTATGCTCGGGAAAAAAACCGGCAGGACAGATCTTCAGATAGAAATTTTCAGGAGCCAATTTTATGAACTCAATGCTTGTATCTCCTCATAGCTCAAAAAGCACTAAAGTCCTTCATGGTGATGACTGTTCCTCCTGACTAGCAAAAACTTCATGAGACTAGTAGAAACCGTCTGGAAAAATGTGTGTTTGATTGCATGTATCCCCCTTCATCAAAAATCACAATATACTGACCTCCCCCTCCACTTCGCCTCTTTGGAGCAGTTTCTCCGAGCTTAGCAGTTACTCAGAGCTCTCTGAGATGCTATCTCCCAGGCTGCAGTCCTCATTGTGCCCCATATAAAACTTAGCTTGAAACTCATACTCTGTGCATTTTCTTTAAAGTCAACAAGAGAGAGAATGGTAATGAACCAAGGATGGCTGCCCCATGGAGAAATAGGAAAGAGTACAGATGGATGACTGAGAAATGGGAGCTTTTTAAGTGGGAGGGAGACTCGGTATTGAGGTAGAGAAAGGCACCTGTATTGTAACTATAAATGTGTGTTCATGAGTGTGAAATGCACAGGACACTATTTTTAAATCACAGGAAGCAAAGGCTGTTGAGCAACATACAAGAGTGCTTGCTCTCCCTATCTTTCCTTTTCTAATCTTTTTATCTTAACTGCTTTCATCTCTCAGACCTCATTCCCCCTCTAGTGGGAAAATGTTGGGGACTAGTATAAGCTCTGCCATTGCACACTTGAGAGCTTGACCTTGGTCTCAGGCTACTTTCTCATCTGCCCTTGTTTCTCCATGAGCTGTCTACCCCCTGTGCAGAAGTTAAAGGCACATTTGATGGGTCTCAATATGTATGTCTTTTGTGCAGTTTCATGGTGGGAAAGTCCATTGCTCTTAATAGTTTTACTTCCCAGGGTAGTTCTACTTTTTCTCCTTCAAATACTTTGCTTTCCTAATCTTTTGAGCATAGAGAACAAAAGATAATATACTGGCTATAAATATATTCCGACAAAGCAGGTTGCTTATCTTCAGACTGAACATGCTGTTCTATTCCTATTACCTTCTATTAGGAAAAAAATCATGTGATGCGGGTCAGTCTTCATTCACAGCTAAATGGGAAGGATTTAGAAAGAAATTTTTCAAAGCAAACCTTAGGAGGTTGTTGTAAAAATTCAAACTAAAGATCATTCTAATGAATTTGGTGTCTTTGCAATGTTCGAGCTTGCTTATTAAATAAACCGGTTGATAAAAAATAATCTCAGCTTAGATTCACTGAAGAATATACTTAAGGTGCTTAAGATGAATATATTTTAATAGCGATGGTTGGTATTGTTTAGAATGGGAGAAAATAAAACATTAAATTCCAATGAATGGCCTTAACCTGTGGACACGATTCAGTGTTTCATTTTTTAGGGGAATCTGTGATAAGAGCTATCCACTGAGCCACTTTGGAAATTCTCAGGCTCACCTGTTCCAGCTTTAGAGGGACCAATCTTGCACATGCCCAGCCTCACTCCTCCATGGTGACCAGTTTTACTATAGCAAAAATCAATGGCGCCTAATCTCAAGCGCACTCTACAATAGGATTGTTGTATTTCTCAGGTGGTGTTGGTGGTAGAGAACCTACCTGCCAGTGCAGGAGACATAAGAGACTTGGGTTGATCCCTAGGTCAGGAAGATCCCCTGGAGGAAGAGATGGCAACCTACTCTTGCCTAGAGAATTCCATGGACAGAGGAGCCTGGTGGGCTACAGTCCATAAGGTCACAGAATCGGACATGACTGAAGGGACTTACCGTGCAGGCAGCACATTGCTGCTCAAGTAAGACAAGAAGGAACACATGGGTCCCTATGCACATCCAACCCAAGAGTGAAGGGAGTTAACAGCCATAGAGAGAATCTTAAGACTGACGTTGGCAAACTTATTTTCTCTTCTTCTCTCTACTGAACAGCCCTGTCCTGAGAAGCAGTATTTTAATGATTCTCAAAAGACGGGCTATGGAAATCTGCTCCTCAAGCCTCCTGCTATAGGAAGCATGATTGACAGGGACCCAGCTGGTATGCTGGGATTCCTCCACCACATTCGTGTCCCAGATACATCTTCCATAGGATGCGTTCAGCCCTAGGTAGAGCCCAACAGGGAAAGCAAGGCAGGCCCATTCCTGCAAGATCCAAGAGGTGGGACTCCTGCAGTGTCTGAGGTGGGCCCCAGGGCCACTCATCTGCCTGGACAAATCGTCTTTTGAAATACACACAACCTGCAACTCTGCCTATCTTCCCCAGGCTCCTTCACAGCGGTCAGGTTTGCATCTGGCTTTGATGGCCCTGTACCTCATTCAGGTCCCTCCGTTTCCCCCCACAGTTCTTTCCCCTAGAAAATCTCCTATAACTCTAGTGGCATCTCAGTGTCTGCCTGGCAGAGCACTTCAACTAACCCAAGTAATACTAAGGATCAATAGTCCAAGAACACAGACAGAAAGAAGAGGATGTAGGACCAGTTTAGTTTTCACCCAGCAGGCTGAAATGACACTGGCCTGAAGAGAAGGGGGACACAGATAATCCCAGGCAAAGAGTGGTGGCCTTATTGCTGAAGATTTCACTATCAATAATCCAGTAAAATGCCCACCTAGAGAGAAATATCTCAGGTGTAATGATCCAGGTATTCAAAATACACAGAGGGAATGATGCCTGCAGAGGCAGAGGTGTTAACTGGTGGCTAAAGAGTTGTTTTGACAACTTGCAGGAGATAATGAGAGAATAAAAGTGGTTAAGAACTTGCTAATGGCTGAGGGTAAGAGCCAGAGGCCTCTGGTAGCTTGAAGAGTGGCCCTCATCTCCTAGAGTAGAAACATCTTTTCACAGCTAAAAAGAGGCTGAAAATGTATGTTTAGTGGCACAGAGCTCAGAGATGTCAGAATGCTTCACCAATGTAGATCAGTTGCATTAAGGTCAGAGTTCTGGTTGGGAGAACCCAACATCCTGAAACACAGGATGAAAATAGCCGGAGAAGTGCTCTTGATGTTGATTTTTCAGGCATCCATGAAATTCAGAGCCTGTGGAGTTTGTCTGCTTTCCTGTAGTAAGAGATACACTCCTGCTATATTGAAAGACACTGCAGAGGCCTGTCTTCCACAAGGCAAGAATAGAGCCTTCAGAGGCTGCTCTCACCTCCTCTGCTGTCCCTGAAAGTGTATTCAAAATGCTATTATTGGCAATCGAAGAAAGCACACACTTTGGGTCCCTGAGCTGTTGGGGTTGGCACCGTGAAGATGGCCAAATGCAACCCCATAATGAGAATTAGGTCACAGCATATGCCACCTGTCGGTGTGTTGAGTCAAATAAGTTTGGAAACAGGCCATATTCAGGAGTTACATGAAGTAGCTTGTAGGTACTGGTAAAAGTCAGAGGATTAGCTCTGAACTTGGATTTCAAGGATGGTTGGTCCAGCAATCTGCTGGAATATAAGACTAGAAAAATGAGAATTTTCTTAAGACATGAAATTAAGTATGAAGGATGGGCTAACTCAGTGCTAGGTTGGCACGTAAAAGTCTAGAAAAAGTGATACCCAAGCTTCAGAGAAGTGGAAATGCCTGAATTTGCTGTGGCAGCTTGTGAAGTGTAGGATGTAGCAGCTAGGGGAACTGGGAAGGATTGAAAAGGTTTATTATGTGAGGACAGAAGACCTTCCAGGATAGCCCACAAGATACACAATTAGGAATGTATTGATGAGAAGGGCTCCTGCATCTTGAAGAAGCTGAGTGATGACTATCCTCAGTAGGACATGGTTGATGGTAGAAGGGGCAACAACAGGATCACAGATTGGGGCTCACCCACACCCTTGAGAATGATGAACCCTCAAAGAACTAGAGACTAGATGGCAGTGCTTAACAGGAAGAAGCCAGGGTTCCTTAATTAGAACAATGACTAGCAAGATGAAAAGGCAACTAAGAAGCTTTGACCCATCCCATGAAGTTGGATGACAGGTAAAAGAGCATGATAACCCTAAGCATAAAATAGGCAACTGACAAGGGTGCTGTTTGGTATTGTTGCTTTGTTGTTACTGTTTAGTGGCTAAGTTGTGTCTGACTTTGTGACCCCATGGACTGTAGCCCACCAGACTCCTCTGTCCATGGGATTTCCAAGGCAAAAATACTGGAGTGGGTTGCCATTTCCTTCTCCAGGTGATCTTCCCAAGCCAGGGATCAAATCCTCATCTCCTACAGCATCGGCAGGTGGATTCTTTACCACTGAGCCACCAGGGAAGCCCATAGAAACCAAAAGACCCGCACAAAATATGAACAGAGGCAGAGGTGGTCATCTCAATGGTTATATTCCCTCGCACATTTGTCAAACCTGGGCCAATCTCCTAGTCCAGAATCCCTTTCCTAAAGAACACTTTCTACAATAGGTCCCTAAAAAGAAGGATCCTGTAACATTATAGCAAATATATACTGTAATGCTTACCCCAGTTTTTCCCCACAGAGATCTGTAAACCATTTACTGAGGTGATTTTACACAGGTTCTATGTTGGTATAGATATCTGGAGACCTAAAATATCAGTGTAGCCCCCTTTTCAGAGGAGTTTCCATGGATCAGATAATAAGTAGAGTCCTGGCTAAACTCCTGATCATAGTGGGCCCAATGGATGAGAATGAGAACCCAAGGGTCATATCCCATGTCCCTGAAAATAAATTTGAATTGTTATTCTTAGCAGTTGGAGAAAACACCCACATTGGGTCCTTGTTCTATTGGTACAGGCATAGTGAAGAATGCCAAACACAAGTCTTTAAAGCTGACCCTGTTTTGGCTAAGATAATAAATCAAAGACAATATTGTGTCCCAGAGAAATGGCAAAGATTAATACCACCTTTAAAGCCTACATTGAGTCTGAGTGGTAGCTCCTGTCATATCTCCTTGTAATTCATGAGACTGGCCTGCACAGAAACAACCAACTATAGATGGATGCAGACTTAACAAGTAGTATTCCTGATTGCAGCTGCTGTGCTTAAGGTGGTACTAATGCCAAAGGATATTAATACGTTCTCACTTACATAGCATGCAGCATTCATGTAGTGAAAGCGTCATTTTCTATTCCCATCAGAAAATTGGATAGAAAACAGATCACATTCACATGTGATGACAAAAATATTCACTTACAGTTCTGTCTTAAGGATATGCAATATCTCCTGCCATCTGTCACAATACAATCCAAAGATGTCTCTACTGCCTCTTTGTCTCCCAGAACATCCGACTGTTCCGCTACATCAGAGACACCGTGATTAGTTGATGAAAGATAGGCCGTAAACTAGTTCACTGGTATGGACTAAAGGCTACAAACATGTTGGAGGGCTTAGCAATACAGCTGGGCTGAAGACAGGAGATAAGACATCTTAAAATTCAGAAGAGTAAGTTTTCAGTAATGTTTCTAAGCCTCAAGTGCTTGCTGGAATATCTGTTGAAAAACGCCTTTCCATGGACCTCACGTTTCTACATTTCTTGCAAGCAGAGGAAATTATGGTCCATCTTCCAGATTCGTTTTACAAGAATGTTTGTAAAGAAAAAAAATTCTTGGAATACAAGGAAAGGACTTCCCTCCACAGAAAAGGGCAGTTAAATTGTTCAATATAACAAAGAGTGGGCTTCTCAGGTGGCACTAGTGGTAAAAAAAAAAACAAAAAAAAAAACCCACCTGTCAAAGCAGGAGATATAGGAGACAGAGGTTCATCCCTGGATTGGAAAGATTTCCTGGAGGAGGGCAAGGCAACCCACTGCAGTATTCTTTTCTAGAGAATCTCATGGAGAGCAGAGCCTTATGGGCTATAGTCCATAGGGTCCCAAAGATTCAAACACGACTGAAGTTACTTAGCATCCATGCAGGCATAAGAAAAAGAATGCCTTCACCTTTTACAAAATGCAGTTGTATGGGTCCTTAAGCTCATGATTCTTCAGCTGTGGTGAAAAGGCCACATGCACAGCATCCAACTGGGCTTTTGTTCTGAATTTTCCCTGTGGCACTTGGGCTATTTCCTGTGCCACAGAAGTAGCGTCTTCTATATATGACCCAGGAATCTCATGTCTCCTGCCAACATTCAAGCATTTATTGCAGGCTAGCTTTCAGCTTGCATGTAGGATAAAATCTCAGGCCTTTCACAGATTCTAAAAGCTGTGGCTGAGAAGAATAGGAAGCTATCAGAAACTAAGCTCTGGAAGAGAAATGATGAGGACTTTGTACATCAAGATATCATATACGATATCATGGGATATGGGTTAGATTCCTGAAATGAGGTTACGGAAGCTTTCATCCAAGTTTTAAGTAAAGGAGGGAATTTAGTGTAACCTATTATTCTGAGAGGTAATGAATGTCTACAAGCTGAATAGCTAGAAGAAGAACTAAAAATGTTCTCCTGATGATCTGGCTGTTGCTCTTTCTCCTCTGGATGAGAAGCAGTGTTGTCATGGCAATGGGACAGCAAATTCGGCAGCCCCAGCTAGAATTCATGGGGCTGGAGCTGATGAGATCAAAGCTTTCAGTAATAAGAATATAGAACCACCTTCTTTGTTTTTATTCCCATGTAGCTTCTGGAATTGTTTTTTCCAGGAATGCCCTCCTTAATTGGCTACTCTGATTAACCTGGCTGATGGACTAGGAACAAAAGCCTTCAAGCTATCTCATAACACATTTCCAATCATCTGGATTTCAAATAAAAGTAAGACGTCAATCTTCTGTATTGACTTCTGCAAACCTCTCTGTAGATTACTAGAGCCAATCAGCTAAGCAAATCCAATAAACCACTAAGATCTACTTTTGAATGTCAGAAGACTTTTCTCTCAAGTATATGAGCTGATTTGCTACTCATCTTGAAGTGTTAATTCAAGTATGAATGCACGCCTGAGTGTTCAGTAGTGTCCAACTTTGTGTGACCCCATGGACTGTAGCCTGCCAGGTTCTTCTGTCCATGGGACTTACAACCAAGAATACTAGAAGGAGTTGCTGTTTCTTACTCCAGGGGATCTTCCTGACCCAGAGATTGAGCCTGTGTCTCCTGCATTGGCAGGCAGATTCTTTACCACCGAGTCACCTGGGAAACCATTAATCCAAGTACATCAGGATATATTAATGATGAAAGACATGTCACTGATTGCTGAAAGCATGTGTTGGTCAATTTTATCACTCAAAATAACCCTGACCAGTGAGTTGAGGCTGGATGGAAAGCCTTCCTTCAACAAGACTATATCTCCAATAACTTTAGTTAAAAAAAGGGACAGCATTCCTACCACTTTTTCTAATGGCATGACTCATGGTATAAAGAAAGACTTTCAAGAGGTGTGTATAAACTATGCCATTTATTCCTTCAGAAACCTTCACCTAGTTGCCAAGCTTGTCATCATTTTTGGAAAGACCTCCGCAATCCACTACATAAATGTGTAAGCTTCCTGAAAAGAGGAACTTATGTTAGTTTCGCCACTGAAGTATCCAAACATCAAGGTTTATTAGTTAGTTCAGTCACTCAGTATTGTCTAACTCTTTGTGAACCCATGAATTGCAGCACACCAGGCCTCCCTGTCCATCACCCACTCCCAGTCCATCGAGTCAGTGATGCCATCCAGCCATCTCATCCTCTGCCATCCCCTTCTCCTCCTGCCCCCAATCCCTCCCAGCATCAAAGTCTTTTCCAATGAGTCAACTCTTCCCATGAGGTGGCCAAAGTATTGGAGTTTCAGGTTTATCATCATTTCTTCCAAAGACATCCAGGACTGATTTCCTTTAGAATGGACTGGTTGGATCACCTTGCAGTTCAAGGGACTCTAAAGAGTCTTCTCCAACACCACAGTTCAAAACCATCAATTCTTTGGCACTCAGCTTTCTTCACAGTCCAACTCTCACATCCATACAAGACCACTGGAAAAACCATAGCCTTGACTAGACAGACCTTAGTTGGCAAAGTAATGACTCTGCTTTTGAATATACTATCTAGGTTGGTCATAACTTTCCTTTCAAGGAGTAAGAGTCTTTTAATTTCATGGCTGCAATCACCATCTGCAGTGATTTTGGAGCCCAGAAAAATAAAGTCTGACACTGTTTCTGCTGTTTCCTCATCTATTTACCATGAAATGATGGGACCAGATGACATGATCTTAGTTTTCTGAATGTTGAGCTTTAATAAAACTTTTTCACTCTCCTCTTTCACTTTCATCAAGATGCTTTTTAGTTCTTCTTCACTTTCTGCCATAATGGTGGTGTCATCTGCATATCTGAGGTTATTGATATTTCTCCTGGAAATCTTGATTCCAGCTTGTGCTTCTTCCAGCCCAGCATTTCTCATATTATGTCATAAATATTAGTCTTCAATATATATAATTATTGAGTGGATTTATGTAACTATGGTGAAAAATACAAGGAAGATGATGTACTAATTGGGACAGATAAGAAAAAATGGGATTTTCCCCCAAATTTTACCCAGCTGTAAGGAAGGTATTAAATCCACAGGACTTATTTGAATAAATCCTAAAGAAAACAAAGTCCATTGCTGACTATGCTCTATAAGTCTGGGGCTTCCCAATGGCACTAGTGGTAAAGAACTTGCCTGCCAATGCAGGAGACATAAAAGACATGGGTTTGATCCCTGGGTGGGGAAGATCCTAAGGGAAAAAAAAAAAATGGCAACCCTCTCCTGTATTCTTGCCTGGAAAATCCCATGGACAAAGAAGCCTGGCAGGCTACAGTCAATTTGGTCACAAAGAGTTGAACACAACTGAAGCTGCAGAGTACATCATGAGAAATGCTGGGCTGGAAGAAGCACAAGCTGAAATCAAGATTGCTGTGAGAAATATCAATAACCTCAGAGATGCAGATGACACTCCCTATGGCAGAAAGTGAAGAGGAACTAAAAAGCCTCTTGATGAAAGTGAAAGAGGAGAGTGGAAAAAATTGGTCTAAAGCTCAACATTCAGAAAACTAAAATCATGGCATCTGGTCCCATTACTTCTTGGGAAATAGATGGGGAAACAGTGGAAACAGTGGCAGATTTTATTGGGGGGGGGGCCTCCAAAATCACTGCAGATGGTGATTTCAGCCATGAAATTAAAAGATGCTTACTCGTTGGAAAGGACGTTATGACCAACCTAGATAGCATATTCAAAAGCAGAGACATTACTTTGCCAACTAAGGTCCGTATAGTCAAGGCTATGGTTTTTCCAGTGGTCATGTATGGATGTGAGATTTGGACTGTGAAGAAAGCTGAGCACCAAAGAATTGATGCTTTTGAACTGTGGTGTTGGAGAAGACTCTTGAGAGTCCCTTGGACTGCAAGAAGATCCAACCAGTTCATTCTAAATGAGATCAGCCCTGGGATTTATATTGAAGGAATTATACTAAAGCTGAAACTCCAGTAGTTTGGCCACCTCATGTGAAGAGTTGACTCATTGGAAAAGACTCTGATGCTGGGAGGGATTAGGGGCAGGAGGAGAAGGAGACGACAGAGGATCAGGTGGCTGGATGGCATCAGTGACTCAATGGACGTGAGTCTGAGTGAACTCCGGTAGTTGGTGATGGACAGGGAGGCCTGGCGTGCTGCAAATCATGGGGTCTCTAAGAGTCAGAAATGACTGAGCAACTGAACTGAACTGCACTGAACTGAAGCAGCTTAGCACAAGCACATACTGACTATGATCCATGAGTTTGGGTTACTAATAGACAAGTTATGATGGTTATTCTAAGCCACAAATGTTTAGTTAGTAGCTAGAACGTTCCATCACTTGACTGAGTGCATGAGCGCATGCGTGCTATCATGCCCAACTCTTTGTGACCTCATGGACTGTAGCCGCCAATCTCCTTTGTCCACCAGTCCTCTAGGTAAGAATACTGGAGTGGGTTGTCATTTCCTTCTCCAGAGTGGTTGCTGGGAAACAAGTAAATTTCATAGCTAATAATGACCAAAAGTTTCTGTGAAGGAAGATAGTATCAAGGATTGAGAACAGTGACAGTTAAACAAAAGTATAATGGTAACTGAATGGAGCATAACAGAAATTCAAAAACAAAAATCTGAAAAGATACAAGTTTAATGAGAAAATTTTATTTCAAGGATGATAATGAGACTATGAAGTTACTATATGAAAAATAAAACAAAACAAACAAACAAAATCCTCAAAGTGATCCAATTCAAATTTGAAAAAAAAAGATAAGAAATGCAATTTTCACAATGCAGTTCCACTGCAGTGCCTAAACCTCATGAATCTGAACCCAGGCTAGTGCTCAGGGTTGGCATTCAATGTATTGTTTTCCCACTCTTCATAAGTGGGTAAAATATGTTAGTCCCTCAGTTGTGTCTGCCTCTTTGTGACCCCATGGACTATGCCTCACCTGGCTCCTCTGTCCATGGAATTTTCCAGGCAAGAATACTGTGGTGGTTAGCTATTCTCTTCTCCAGGGGATCTTACCGGACCAGGGATCAAATCCCCATCTCCTGCATCGTGTGCAGATTCTTTACCATCTGAGCCACGAGGGTAAACCCAAGGTAAATTTTAAGTATGGTGAACACTCTATTAGTTTTTAAAGCTGTTGTAAGAGTTTCACAAGTAGGGTAATAATTACAACAGAAATTTATTGTCTCACATATCCGGAGGCTAGAGTCTGAAGTCAAGGAGTTGACAGGCAAAGTTGGTTCCCTCTGTGGGCTGTGAGAAAAGAACCTGTTCCCAGCTTCTCACCTTGGCAGGTAGATGACCATCTTCTGCCTGTGTTTTTTCCATTATTTTCTCTTTATGTATGCCTCTATCTGTATCCAATTTTTCCCTTTGTATAAAGACTCCAGTTGTAGTGAATAAGGGCCTACCCTGTTGATCTCATTTTAACTAATATATCTGCAATGACCTTATTCCAAATAAATTAACATGATGAGATACTAGGGGCTTTAAATTATGAATTTTTGAGAGACACAATTCAACTCAGATAGCCTGGATATTCTAGAGTTGAAAATAAAAAATCTAAATGGATATGCTATAAGGTAATATCTAGAAATAGAAATATCTACTAAATATAAAACTCATAATACAACATGGTTTTGAGCTAAATTGGCAAGATCCTTATAGGATGGTGGTAGCTTAGTCAGTAGGTTGTGTCTGACTCTGCAACACCATGGACTATAGCCCATCAGGCTCCTCTGACCATGGAATTTCCTAGACAAGAATACTGGAGTGGGTTGCCCTTTCCTTCTCCACGGGATCTTCCCGACTCAGGGATAAACTCAGGGCTCCTCAATTGCAGGCAGATTCTTTAAAACTGAGACACCAAGGAAGTCTTAGTAGACAAATAACACAGCCATTACACTGTAATAGTGCCAACGAGGGTTTTCAGTTAGATGGAAATGATTTCAGATTTTTATTCTGCTAATCAAATGCTATGTGACCTTGAAACATGTTCCTTCATCTATTTCTGTTATTGCTGTTGTTGTTTAGTCACTGAGTCTTGCTTGACTCTTTTGCTACCCCATGGACTATAGTCTGCCAGGCTTCTCTGTCCATAGGATTTCCCATACTGGAATGGGTTGCCATTTCCTTCTTCAGGGAATCTTCTCAACCCAGGGATTGAATTCACATCTTCTGCTTGTCAGGCAGATTCTCCAGGACTGAGTCATCTGGGAAGCCCTTCCTCATCTATACATATAACACTAATAATAGAGAATTTACAAATAAGTTCATTCTAAAAATTAAGTGATTTGATATTTGTAAAGTCCTTATTGCTGTCATTATTTTTGGTGTAGTGGTAAAGCTATTGCTATCCTCCTGTTTCCAAAACTGAAAATGTGGGTCACAATTCACTTTCACAGGAGCTCATGATATTTATAAAAATCTTGTACATAATCACCAAGATGAATACTTTATATTTATATGTTGCAATAATGTCCCAGGGATGCTGTAACAATATAGGTCACTAAAATAGAATAAACTTTTGCCTCACAATTCTGGAAGCCAGAAATCCCAAATCAAGGTACCAGCTCCCTCAAAAGAATCCTTCCTTACTGTACAGTATTTGGTTATCTCTTGACTTGTGGAAACATAACTCTGCTTGCATCTTTACATGCTATCCTCTCTGTGTTCCTCTGTGTCTTCTCTCTTCTTCTTATAAATACATCAGTTTGTAATTTGAACTCATCCTAATCCAGTGTGACGTTATTTTAAATGATTACATCAATAAAAACTCAATTTCCAAGTAAAGTCACATTCTGAAGTTCTATACAAACATGAGTTCTGGGGGAACACTATACATCCCAGTATGGTCTGAGATTCCCTCAAATTATTGTCAATTCCACATGCAAAATAGATTTACCCTAATCCTGTTGCTTTTGTTGTTCAGTCACTCAGTCCTGTCTGACTCTTTGTGACCCCATGGACTATAGGGCACAAGGCTTCTATGTTCTTCACTATTTCCTGGAGTTTGCTCAAACTCATATCCTTGAGTCAGTGATGCCATCCAACTATCTCATGCCCTGTCACCCTCTTCTCCTGTCTTCAATCTTTCCCAGCATCAGGTTCTTATCCAATGAGTCATCTCTTTATATCAGGTGGCCAAAGTATTGGACCTTCAGCTGTAGCATCAGTTCTTCCAATTAATGTTCAGGGTTGATTTCCTTTAGGGTTGACTGGTTGATCTCTTTCCTTCCAAGGGACTCTCAAGAGTGTCTCCAGCACCACAATTCAAAAGCATAAATTCTCTGGTGCTCAGCCTTATTTGTGGTACAGCTCTCACATCCCTGGGCTTCCTTGATAGCTCCTCTGGTAAAGAATCCACCTGCAATACAGGAGATCTTGATGGATTCCTGGTCTGGAAGATCCACTGTGGAAGGGATAGGCTATCCACTCCAGTATTCTTGGGCTTCCCTTGTGGCTCAGTTGGTAAAGAATCCGCCAGCAATGTGGGAGACCTGGACTCAATCCTTAGGGTGGGAAGATCCCCTGGAGAAAGGAAAGGGGACCCACCCCAGTATTCTGGCCTGGAGAATTCCATGGACTGTTTAGTCCATGGGGTTGTAAAGAGTCAGACAGGACTGAACGATTTTCATTTTCATTTTCTCACATCCCTACATGACTCCTAGAAAAATCATAGCTTTGACCACAGAGACCTTTATCAGCAAAGAAATAGCTCTGCTTTTTAATACACTGTCTAGGTTTGTCTTAACTTTTCTTCCAAGAAGAAAGTGTCTTTTAATTTTGTAGCTCAGTAACCGTCCACAGTGATTTTGGAGCCCAAGAAAATAATTTCTGACAGTGTTTCCACTATTTCTCCATCTATTACCCATGAAATGATGGGACCAGATGCCATGATCTTAGGTTTGTTTGTGGTTTTTTTTTTTTTTTTTTGAATGCTCTTTTAAGCCAGTTTTTTCACTTTCCTTTTTTCACCACCATCAAGAGACTCTAGTTTCTCTTTGCTTTCTGCCATTGGAGTGGCATCATCTGCATATCTGAGGTTGTTGATATTTCTCCTGGAAATCTTGATTTCAGCTTATTTCCTGAAATCTTCCCTTGTATCTCAGTTGGTAAAGAGTCTGCCTGCAATGCAGGAGACCCGGGTTCTATCCCTGGGTTGTGAAGTTCCCCTGGAGAAGGAAATAGCAACTCATTCCAGTATTCTTGCCTGGAAAATCCCATGGACAGAGGAGCCTGGCAGGCTACAGTCCTTGGGGTCGCAAGAGTTGGACACCACTTAGTGACTAAACCACCACCACTGCCTGAAATTTTAATGTATCCCTAGTAGTATCTCTAAATTCAAAATATCATCCAAGTATAATCAACTCAAAAGTTTGTAAAGTGAAGTGAAGTCACTCAGTCGTGTCTGACTCTTTGGGACCCCATGGACTGTGGCCTATCAGGCTCCTCTGTCCATGGGATTTTCCAGGCAAGGGTATTGGAGTGTGTTGCCATTTCCTTCTCCAGGGGATCTTCCCAACCCAGGGATAGAACCCGGGTCTCCTGCTTTGAAGGCAGACATTTTACCATCTGAGCCATCAGGCAAGCAAAAAAGTTATCTGTTTCTCAAATACAAAGGTGAGACTGGTATAAAGTAGGTAGGTGCATTCCAGATGGGAGAAAATGGAATGAATAAAGGAGTCATTGGTCCCAAATCCAGTGGGTCAAGGTTCATTACATTTCAAGACCCGAAAGCATTCTGTGGCTTGACGTTCTGCCCTCTAGGCTCTTGACTTGTGGATACAGCAGAAGCTGTGCCCCTTCAGCCCATGGTACCTGTGATAGCCTGCCAGCCTCTGGGCCAATCTTGGAGTCATACTTCCTTTCTCTTGAAGGGTAGCACATGTTTGCAGATGAGCTCCTCTATCACTTCATTTCTAAGATACACAAACACTCAGGTGTCTCTCTTTGATGTTAGCAGCTGGTGATGCTCCCTATCTAAACAAATCTATTAATTAATTAGTAATTTCAAAATGGTGCTCTGGCTCTGTCATTCTGTATTTATTAGCTAAGATACTTGCCCTGGTCAATTATTTTTTGTAGTCACACAAGATTAAAAAAGTGCAATAACTAACTTTCCTCTCTTTAATTACACATGAGGAGGTCTCTTGTTTGGTTTTGTTTGTTTTAATTAGCTTTTCTAAAGTGCCAACTTCTTTATTGTAACAGATTGTCTCTGTCTGTATAATTGTAAATGGTCCTGCCAAATATCAGAGGCAAGCTCAAGAACCTTTAGAAATAGAGAACTGCAGATAAACATTAGAAAAGACTGGGAAATAGGACTGCAAATTAATTACTTGGGTCATTAATTCTTTGTGGAATTATCCTGACACTTTTTTTCCTTTAAATTAAAATATAATATTTTTGCTCCTTGGACAAAATGCTAAATATCATCTTTGTAAAGTATCTTTCTCATACTTAATATTATTAATTTATATTCTATAATGTATACTATTTTATTCATGATGAAAATACCTAGAAAAATTTAAATAAAATATATACTATAGGGAAAGCAAGTTAGCTTTTTATAAGTAATGAGAATGAAAAAAAACTAATATAAACCAAGGAAGCAGATTACTTTCATTTTCACTGGTACTGTTAATGTAATAGGGTTTCATGTGGCAATCGTGGTAAAGAACTTGCCTGCCAATGAGGGTGACATAAGAGATCATGCTTAGATCCCTGGGTTGGGAAGATCCTCTGGAGGAGGAAATTGCAACCCACTCCAGTATTCTTACCTGGAGAATCCATGGACAGCGGAGCCTGGAGGGTCACAAGGAGTCAGATATGACTGAAAGGGGTCTTTCGGTCATGAAAGGGGTCTTTCAGTCTTTGTAACCCCTAGGATCACAAAGAGTCAGACATAATTGAAAACGTGCAGGCACAAACACACTATTATTAATATAGTCAATGGCTTATACGCTGTGAACGTCAACTACAAATTGGCACTTGCCAAGAGCATTTGCCAGGGACTGAACAACAGCAACAACAACAACAAAGGTATTTGCCATCTTCCTCTGTGGAGAATGAACCCTGTGCTACTGCAGCTGTTGACCTGCAACACCTCCTGTGGAGAGCTCAGGGTGAAGTGAGGCATGCTGTGCTCCAGGGAATGTGGTGGAACAGGTCTTTAGATAGATATTCCAGGAATCAATTTCACGATCCCAATTTTTGCATCTCTTCATATCTAGAAAAGCACTAAATCCCTTCATGGTGACATCAACTCCTTGTGACTATCAGAAAACTTCTTGTAAAGTAAGTGCTTGATTGCATTGAAATCCCCCTTCACCAAAATCTTATATATTGACCTTCCCCCAGTGCCTTTTTGGAGGTGCTATATCCCAGCTGCTGTCCTCAATTTCCTTCAAATAAAACTTATCTTGCAACTCTCACCTGACACATCTTTTTAGTGAGCATAGAGAACAACAATAACAAAAAGTTTCTATTAACAAAATAAATGTTACTTTTTGTTATATGTATCTTGAGTAGGATATGTTCTCCTTCATTATCTGAAATACAGGGTCAGTTAAGTTCAGTCTTTCAGTTTTGTCCAACTCTTTGGGACCCCATGGACTGCAGCACTCCAGGCTTTTCTGTCCATCACCAACTCCTGAAGCTTGCTCAAACTCATATCCATTAGGTTGGTGATGCCATCCAACCATCTCATCCTCTGTCATCCTCTTCTCCTCCTGCCTTCAATCTTTCCCAGCATCAGGGTTTTTTTCCTGTGAATCAGTTCTTCACATCAAGTGGCCAAAGTATTGGAGCTTCAGCTTCAGCATCAGTCTTTCCAATGAATATTCAGGACTGATTTCCTTTATGATTGACTAGTTTGATCTCCTTGCAGTCCAAAGGACTCTCAAGAGTCTTCTTTGACACTGCTTTTTAATATTCTGTCTAGGTAGGTCATAGTTTTTCTTCCAAGGAGCAAGTGTCTTTTAATTTCATGGCTGCAGTGACCTTCTGCAGTGATTTTGGAGCCCAGGAAAAGAAATACCTGGGTAAATGTATAAATTTGAGAAAATTGTCTGGATGGTATTTATCACTACAGTGTTCTGGCCTAGAGTATTCCATGGGTTGTATAGTCTGAGGGGTTGCAAATAGTTGGACATGTCTGAGTGGGTTTCATTTTCACTACTTCTGATTACCTCTCAAAAGAGAAAAATGAAATTCACTATTCTATTTCCTACCCAATGTTGTGAGTGAGACAGTTAACACACATAACTCTGGAACCTGAAGACACTGTAAGGAAGACAGTGGAGTCATGACTGGAGAAGAAAGGTAGTTCAATTGCATATAAATACTATCATCATGTCAGCTTTTTTATTTAATGGGAGACTTTTTCTAAGACATTATTTAGGGAATAATATTCTTCATGAGCTAAAACACAAACAGACAAACAAAAAACAGTTGACCCAATGCAGCAGAGAGCACAAGAGCTGTATAGAGGAAACAAGCAAAGAATGAGGAAACTGCAGGTAAATGGTTCAGGGCCTCAGAGAAACAGAAGAAAGGGGAATATTTCAGTGTGAGGATAAATAGAGCAATGGGGATTTTCACCAGAAACACATGACATTTGAAACAAATTGATTAACATTGTTTTAAATGTTATTTGTGTGTAAATTCAGTAACAGTGATGAAGCTATAGAGAAGGACTATAAAAGAAATCTATGAGCAGATTGGCACCAGTCAAAACAGTGTGAGTCACAGAGAAAGGGAGAAGTCTGGATCAGATTTCCAGAGAGCAGATCTTTAAGCCAGTCACAGCTACTGTTGCTATTTCCTCAGTGAGACTTAACTGTGAAGGCACTCAGGTCCTCTGAACTAGTTACTTAATTTGCGCTGCACTGTTCTGCATATGTGGATTCTATTATAAACCCTTCCTTCCGGTGTGTGGATCTTTATTGTGTTTTCAAGGGAAGTGAGGTAAAGGACCCTGCAGATACCTCCTTTATTGTTTTAGATTGATTTGGTTTTCTGGATTGAATGAATCCCAATCAATAAAATACATTCAATATCCTGGTAACCAGAACTAGTAAATCCAGGGGACGTTACTCTTTAGAGAATATTGCCTCAACCTTACTGATTTCTGCTGGTGGAGTGCTACATTTATAATGGTACAAACCAGACATTTAATTCACCTTCACATATAAGGTCTTTACAGGTGGCGCTGTACAGGTGTCTTTACAGGTCTTTACAAGTGGTAAAGAACCTGTTTGCCAATGCAGGAGACATAAAGACATGGATTCAATCCCTGGGTCGGGAAGATCCCTTGGAGGAGGGCATGGCAAGCTACTCCAGTATTCTTGCCCTGGAGAGTCCCAATGGACAGAGATGTCTGGTGGGCTATAATATATGGGGTCACACAGAATCCTACACGACTGAAGTAACTTAGCGCTCACACATGCACAAATATGGTGCTTAAACTATAATGTTCATAATGGAAAAAATAACAATAGTTAATGCTTTTTGAGTGCCATTTCAAACATTTTAAGCATTTTATTTTATATTATTTAATCACTGTGATATTATAATATAAATGTCATAGTTCATTTTAATGATGGGTAAACTGAGGAAAGGAGAGTTTAAGGGACTTGGCTGTATATTAACTTAAAAAGTAGAAGAGTTGGATTTAAAATTTAGTTAATCTGGCTCTGATGCCATGCATTTTGTCCTTCATTATAATCAGGATCAATAATAGAAGAGCTAACAAGAGCAGAATATTTTTAAAAAAGCAAAACATAGTTTTTATTCTATCTTTAAAAATAAGTAAATAAGAATTTCCAATGGAAATTCTATCTACCCTCACATATGCATATATATATGCATATATATATATATATACATATATATATATATATCAGTTCAGTTCAGTTCAGTTCAGTCGTGTCCGACTCTTTGCAACCCCATGAATCACAGCACGCCAGGCCTCCCTGTCCATTACCAACTCCCGGAGTTCACTCAAACTCTCACGTCCATCGAGTTGGTGATGCCATCCTCCTATCTCATCCCCTGTTGTTCCCTTCCCCTCTTGCCCCCAATCCCTCCCAGCATCAGATTCTTTTCCAATGAGTCAACTCTTCTCATGAGGTGGCCAAAGTACAGGAGTTTCAGCTTTACCATCATTCCTTCAAATGAACACCTAGGACTGATCTCCTTTAGAATGGACTGGTTGGATCACCTTGCAGTCCAAGGGACTCTCAAGAGTCTTCTCCAACACCACAGTTCAAAAGCATCAATTCTTCAGCGTTCAACTTTCTTCACAGTCCAACTCTTACATCCATACATGACTGGAAAAACCATAGCCTGGACTAGACGGATATAGGTAAATGTACAGGTACATATAAATGCTTTTTTATGTCAATCCTGGGAGTCAAGTACTCTTATCAATTTTTTTATTGATGATGAATGACAGTTGGATACTTTGTACAAGGTTACAGCACTGGGAAATTCTGACTATAGAACCCTAGTATGAAGATTTTGGCTTTCTGAACCTGTCCCTAAAAGAATGTTAAAAAAAGGTTCAAATTTAATGAGACACAATCAATAAATCACATAAGAAAATATCATTCTTTCTCTCCTTCTGCTTGCTTTATTGTAAGAAACTTGTATCTATTTAGAAGTCTTGAATATATTTGCAAATACAAAACCCTGGAATTTTAAACTAGTAAAATCAAAATAAATGACATTTATTCATTCATTGGCCCTTTATTGATACCCTCCTTTTGTTAATAAAACAACTTTATTAAGTCCTAGGAATCCTTAAATCAGAAGAATTCCCTGGCATAATGAAAGAAATTGGAAAGACAACTGCTGCTGCTGCTGCTAAGTCGCTTCAGTCGTGTTCAACTCTGTGTGGCCCCAGAGATGGCAGCCCAAAGGCTCCTCTGTCCCTGGGGTTCTCCAGGCAAGAACCCTGAAGTGGGTTGTCATTTCCTTCTCCAATGCATGCATCCATGCTAAGACATTTCAGTCATGTTTGGCTCTCTGTGATCCCATGGACAGCAGCCCACTAAGGTCTTCTGTCCACAGGATTCTCCAGGAAAGAATACTGAAGTGGGTTGCCATTGCCTTCTCCGTGGAAAGACTACAATTGGACTTAATAAGTGGTACATCATAAACCAGCACTCATAAGGAACAACTGACTCTGGGTGTACTCGGGAAATCTGATGGAGATTTTGCATTCTTATAAAAAAGAATATATTGAGATGAAATTCACAAGGCATAAAATTAACCATTTTAAGTAAGTAGTTCATTGGTATTTAGTACATTCCCAATGTTGGGAAACCACTGACTCCACCTAATTTTGAAATTTTCCCATTACTCCCAAAGTAAAATCCCTTAGCCATGAATCATCTCCTCCTCACTCCTTCCTTATATCCCCTGAAAACCAGGAACCAGTATTCTGACTTCATGATGATAATTTTGCATTTTGACTCTATAGATGTGTTACAATTGTGTTTCCTGAGAGGATTTGATTTGATCTATAGAAAGCATTTTAATACATTTATAAGTATGTCAGAATTGTCTACTTTGTATACCAATTAATTAAGAAAACTTATGTTTCTAAATAGATTATAAATTGGATACTTAATATATTGGGGGGAGTGATTGTTTTAATCGCAAAAACTCATTTATGAAAATTCTTCAAATAACTGAGTTATAATTTGCAATTGGAAATTAAATATGAAGTTTATATTAGACATTACTAAGTTTCTGACACTAGTTTTATGTGCCTGAAAACATTTTGCTAAACTATAACTACTTCTCCCTACTCCTGAAGTGCTAAAGATTTCTAGCAGTCATGTTGTGTTCGTTGTGGTATCTAATGAATATCAGGCAATTTCCATCACACTCTTTAGTCAAGTGATTCTAGCCTAAACTGGCAAACCCAATACTACTAACAACACAATAGCTTTTTTCATATTCAATAAACATCCACACTGTTTCATATTTGATGCTAAAGCTTTCTCTTCACTAAATATTTAAATATCATTAGACCTACTAGAAATGAAATGAGTTTAATTGCACTAGGCATGTATGCTATTTCCTTTATTTCTGTGATTCTCTGACTGTGATTCTCTGATTTCCCTAAAAATAATTTATGAATGTCTTTTGTGTATAAGTTGAGCATGGTGTTGGTGGTTTAGTTGCCAAGTCATGTCCAACTCTTGCGACCCCATGGACTGTAGCTTGCCAGGCTCCTCTGTCCATAGGATTCTACAGGCAAGAATACTGGAGTGGGTTGCCATTTCCTTCTCCCAGGGGATCTTCTTGAATCAAACCCAGGTCCCCTGCCCTTCAGGCAGATTCTTTACTGCTGAGCTAGGAGGGAAGATCCTTAAATTGAGCATAGTATACTATTGATTTCTTGATATTTTAGTCTTACAATCATTTTTTAAAATCCTATTTTTATGTGTTACTTGTCAAAACTGTGCAGCATATTAATCATAAGTATTACATGGTCCAATATTTTTGATGAATAATGAAACATATAAATGAAGTCACATAAGAGGAGAGATATATTTGCCAGAAATGTAATAATTGCATAAGATAATTATATAATAATTTAATTAGCAGACACCAAGGACATACCACAGTTTAAATCCCAGAAAGCTAATTGTTCTGAGTTTCTTCTCAACAGTTTCTTCATATCAGACAGGTATTTTGAATGTGTGTTGCATTTGCTGAAGCTTTACGCTTCTGATTTACAAGTTTTGAGGATTGATAGCCTGTTGCAGAATGTGAGACCAACTTCATTTAATTCTTTGGTTTACTTGATAAAAGCTCTCACTATAAACTATCATTCTTTTATAGGCAAAAACGTAATTACAGAAAACATCATATAGTAGAAGACATTTCATCAACTAACATGAAGAATATTGTAAACTTTGGAAAGAGCAAGAAGAATGCATGATTATATATATCAGAAATGTGTTTTCCAGATCTTGTACTAGTGATACGAGACATACATGATTGTCCTGAGTCAATTCCTGGTGGAAAACATCAATGGTTTTCTAAAAATTTTAGGCAGAATTTTATGCTTTTTGGAGATAATTTGTATTTTTTTAAATATTGGTACATTATTCAGTGGACAGAAAATTCCAGCACCCAAAGACAGTTAGACACAGGAAGATGTGTCACTGGAACATATAACTGAAACAGGCAAGAGTTAGGAAAGGGTCACACTTTCAGGTTAACAAAAATCCACATACCTTGATTAACTATCTACTGGAATCCTCTCGGGAAGTTCAGTTCAGTTCAGTCACTCAGTCGTGTCTGACTCTTTGTGACCCCATGAATCGCAGCACACCATGCCTCCCTGCCCATCACCAAATCCCGGAGTTCACTCAGACTCACGTCCATCAAGTCAGTGATGCCACCCAGTCATCTCATCCTCTGTTGTCCCCTTCTCCTCCTGCCCCCAATCCCTCCCAGCATCAAAGTCTTTTCCAATGAGTCAACTCTTCCCATGAGGTGGCCAAAGTACTGGAGTTTCAGCTTTAGCATCAGTCCTTCCAATTAAATCCCAGGGCTGATCTCCTTCAGAATGGACCGGTTGGGTCTCCTTGCAGTCCAAGGGACTCTCAAGAGTCTTCTCTAACACCACAGTTCAAAAGCATCAATTCTTTGGCGCTCAGCCTTCTTCACAGTCCAAATCTCACATCCATACATGACCACTGGAAAAACCATAGCCTTGATTAGATGGACCTTAGTTGGCAAAGTAATGTCTCTGCTTTTGAATATGCTATCTAGGTTGGTCATAGGAGTAAGTGTCTTTTAATTTCATGGCTGCAGTCACCATCTGCAGTGATTTTGGAGCCCAAAAAGAAGTAGGACCTCTTAAATGTAATTTGTAACTGAGTTACTGATAAGATCAAAGTCTTCTTTTTTTCACAAAGCAACTAAACTACAAGATTAAATAAGCACTAAACTTGATCATTGTACATGTTATGAATTTGGTGAATGGAGAAATATAGTAATTAAACAGCAAGGGAAAATGGAAAATGAGAGTTACTACAAAAAAATAGAAATTAAAGCTGAGTGACACTATGCCCTCATGCCTTCAGCCAACTTGGAAAAAAGATATCCTATCTGGGTGGACAGGAACATTATAGTTGCTGAAGAAAATGGCAAATCTCTAATGAGTTCTTTAGATAGAATCATGAAATATTTAGACATTTTAAATATATTTTCTTTAGTCTGTTTACAGGATTCTCCTGAAAATTCAATGACATTTTTTAAAGTGGGTGAAATATTGTTAATCAGTTCAGTTCAGTTACTCAGTTGCTCTTTGTGACTCCATGAACTGCAGCATAACAGGCCTCCCTGTCCATTACCAACTTCCAGAGTTTACTCAAACTCATGTCCATTGAGTCGGTGATGCCACCTAACCATCTCATCCCCTGATGTTTCCTTCTCATCCTGCCTCCAATCTTTCCTAGCATCGGGGTCTTTTCCAAAGAGTCAGTTTTTTGCATCAGGTGGCCAAAGTATTGGAGTTTCAGCTTCAGCATCAGTCCTTCCAATGAATATTCAGGACTGATTTCCTTTAGGATGGACTGGTTGGATCTCCTTGCTATCCAAGGGACTCTCAAGAGCCTTCCCCAACATCACAGTTCAAAAGCATCAATCCTTTGGCACTCAGTTTTCTTTACAGTTCGACTTCCACATCCATACATGACTACTGGAAAAGCCATAGATTTGACTATATGGACATTTGTTGGCAAAGCAATGTCTCTGCTTTTTAACATGCTATCTATGTTGGTCATAACTTTTCTCCCAAGGAGCAAGTGTCTTTTAATTTCATGACTGAATTCACCATCTATAGTTATTTGGAGCCCCCCAAAATAAAAGTCTGCCACTGTTTCCACTGTTTCCTCAATTATTGCCGTGAAGTGATGGAACCAGGTGCCATGATCTTAATTTTCTTAATGCTGAGCTTTAAGCCAACTTTTTACTCTCCTCTTTCATTTTCATCAAGAAGTTCTTTAGTTCTTCTTCACTTTCTGCCATAAGGCTGGTGTCATCTGCGTATCTGAGGTTATCGATATTTCTCCTGGCAATCTTGATTCTAGCTTGTGTTTCATCCAGTCCAGCATTTCTCATGATACACCCTGCATATAAATTAAATAACCAAGGTGATAATACACAGCCTTGACATACTCCTTTCCTGATTTGAAACCAATCTGCTCTTCCATGTCCAATTCTAACTTGTTTCTTGACCTGTATACAGATTTCTCAGGAGGCAGGACAGATGATCTGGTATTCCTATCTATTAAAGAATTTTCCACAATTTTTTTGAGATCCACACAGTCAAAGGCTTTGGTATAATCAGTAAAACAGAGGTAGATGTTTTTCTGGAACTGTCTTGGTTTTTCAATGATCCAACGGATGCTGGCAATTTGATCTCTGGTTTCTCTGCCTCTTCTAAATCCAGGTTGAACATCTGGAAGCTCACAGTGCACCTACTGTTGAAGCCTGGCTAAGAGAATTTTGAGCATCACTTGCTATCATGTGAGATGAGTGCAACTGTATGGTAGTTTGATCATTCTTTTACATTGCCTTTCTTTGAGGTTGGAATGAAAACTGACATTTTCCAGTCCTGTGGCCACTGCTGAGTTTTCCAAATTGGTTGACACATTGAGTTCAGCACTTTCACTGCATCATCTTTTAGGATTTGAGAAAGCTCAACTGAAATGCCATCACCTCCACTAGCTTTGTTCATAGTGATGCTTCCTAAGGCACACTTGACTTCACTTTCCAGGATGTCTGGCTCTAGGTGAATGATCACACCATTGTGGTTTTCTGGATCATGAATATATTTTCGTATAATTCTTCTGTGTATTCTTGCCATTTCTGCTTAACATCTTCTGCTTCTGTTAGGTCCATACCTTTTTTTGTCCTTTATTGTGCCCAGCTTTGCATGAAACGCTCCCTTGGTATCTCTGATTTTCTTGAAGAGATCTCTAATCTTTCCTATTCTATTGTTTTCCTTTATTTCTTTGCACTGATCACTGAGGAAGGCTTCGTTATCTTTTCTTGCTATTCTTTGGAACTCTGCATTTAAATGGATGTATCTTTCCTTTTCTCCTTTGCCTTTTGCTTCTTTATTTTTCTCAGTTATTTGTAAGGCCTCTTCAGACAGCCATCTTGCTTTCTGCAGTTCTTCGGGATGATCTTTATCACTACCTTCTGTACAATGTCACGAACCTCCATCCATAGTTCTTCGGGCACTCTATCAGATCTAATCCCTTGAATCTGTTTGTCACTTATACTGTGTAAGTGTAAGGGATTTGATTTAGGTCATACCTGAATGGTCTAGTGGTTTTCCCTACTTTCTTCAATTGAAGTCTGAATTTGGCAATAATGAGTTTATGTTCTTAGTCACAGCCAGCTCGCAGTCCTGTTTTTGCTGACTGTATAGGGCTTCTCCATCTTTGGCTGGAAATAATATAATCAGTATGATTTTAGTATTGACCATCTGGTGATGTCCATGTGTATATCTTTAGTGTGTTGGAAGAAGGTGTTTGCTATGGCCAGTGTGTTTTCTTGGCAAAACTCTATTAGTCTTTGCCCTGATTCATTCTGTACTCCAAGGCCAAAATTGTCTGCTACTCCAGGTATCTCTTGGCTTCCTACATTTGCATTCCAGGCCCCTATAATAAAAAGGACTTCTTTTTTTTTTGGCTGCTAGTTCTAGAAGTTTGTAGAGCTTCATAGAACTGTTCAACTTCAGCTTATTCAGCATTACTGGTTGGGGCATAGACTTGGATTACTGTAATATTGAATGGTTTGCCTTGGAGATGAACAGAGATCATTTTGTCAGTTTTGAAACTGCATCCAAGTACTGCATTTCAGACTCTTTTGTTGACTATGAGGGCTACTCCATTTCTTCTAAGGGATTCCTGCCCACAGTAGGAGATATAATGGTCATCTGAGTTAAATTCACTCATCTGGTCCATTTTAGTTAGCTGGTTCCTAAAATGTCAGTGTTCACTCTTGCTATCTCCTGTTTGACCACTTTCAATTTGCCTTGATTCATGGATCTAACAGTCCAGGTTCATATGCAATATTTCTCTTTATAGCTTCAGACTTTACATTCATCACCAGTTGCATCCACAACTGGGTGTTGTTTTTGCTTTGGTTCTGTCTATTCATTCTTTCTGGATTTATTTCTCCACTGATCTCCAGTAGCATATTGGGCACCTACTGACCTGGGAATTTCATCTTTCAGTGTCCTATCTTTTTGCTTTTCATACCATTCATGGTGTTTTCAAGGCAAAAATACTGAAGTGGTTTGCCATTCTCTTCTCCAGCAGACTATGTTTTTCAGAACTCTCCACCATGACCCGTATGTCTTGTGTAGCATGGCTCATAGTTTTATTGAGTTATACAAGGCTGTGGTCCTTGTGATCAGATTGGTTAGTTTTTTGTGATTGTGGGTTTCAGTCTGTCTGCCCTCTGATAGAGAAGCATAAGAGGCTTATGGAAGCTTCCTGATGGGAGAGGCTGACTGAGGAGGAAACTGGGTCTTGTTCTGATGGGCAGGGCCATGCTCAGTAAATCTTTAGTCCAATTTTCTGTTGAAGGGCTAGTCTGTGTTCCTTCCCTGTTATTTGATCTGAGGCCAAACTATGGTGGAAGTAATGAATAAAATGATGACCTCTTTCGAAATTTCCCATGCACACACTACTACATTCAGTGCCCCCAACCCTGCTGCAGGCCCCTGCAAACATATGCCTTGGTTGGAGATTCCTGGACACTCACTTGCAAGTCTGGGTCAGTCTCTTGTGGGGTCACTGCTCCTTTCTCCTGGGTCCTGGTGTGCACAAGGTTCTGTTTGTGCTCTCCAAGTTCTGTTTCCCCAGACTCATGTAAGTTCTGGTGGCTCTATGGTGGGGTTAAAGGCAACCTCCTCCAAGAGGGCTTATGCCACTCCCAGTCTGCTGCACTCATAGCTCCTGCTTCTGCAGCAGTCCACTGCTGACCCGTACCTCCACAGGAGACACCAAAGTACAGCTCTGTCTCAGTCCCTGTGGGCTCTCTGGATCCTGGTGTGCACAAGGTATGTTTGAGCCCTCTGAGTGTCTCTGGTGGGTATGGGGTTTGATTCTCAAGGTGATTTCACCCCTCCTACCATTTTGTTGGGGCTTATTTTTTGCCCTTGAGTGTGGGGTATCTCCTCAAAGATATTTTCAACATATTAGAACAATTGTGCACCTACAAAAATTTCTAATGACTTTATCTCTGGATAGGACTGCTATGAACATACTGTCTATGCATTTACATTATGCATGAAAATTGTAGGAAAGAATGTCATCTGCCATAATATGAATATTGTATAAAGCATTAAACAGTTATATGAAACCAATTTTATTTTCATATGTACATCTATTCATTCTTTTATCAAAGTTTCCCAAGATGATAAGAGAGGTGGTAAAGGTGAAGCAAAAACAATAAGAAAAATGGTCAGGAGTAAAAACTATATATATGAAACATGAAGTCTTCTGGCAGACTGGAAATAGATAGAAAAGATGTCTAAACTGATGCGAGAAATCTCTTTACATCAAATGTGGTCTAATACTTGCCAAGAGTAGATCTAGGCTTTGTGGAACCTATCACTTTTTTGTAGCCTTTTTTAAGAAAAAGATTACAAAACTGAAATACAAAATTCAGATACAGAAGTAAATACTCATTCAGAGTAAAGTAAATAAATCATGATAAATGGTGAATATTAAAAGCTAACAAATACCTAAATTATCATAAAATCCAAAATAATGACATAATGTTTTATTAAGCAAATATTTACAGCTGTATTACAATTGCCTGATCTTTTGGCTGCATAATTCTTATTTCTTCAAATTGTTAGGCAGGAAGCTGGCCATCAGCAACAAGAAGGCAGACCCTTTAGTTAAACATCCAATGGCCACTTAATCCCCCCAAGCTATTTACCAACCCCACCCCAAACAAATCCCCATCAATACTCCAGACTGGTCAGGGGACTCGAAAATCCCCTACTAAAGGGACTTTTCCCAGTCTGGCATATGTATGCATCTTATGCCATCATTTGCTGGCCATTGGGCTCATTAAATGTTCATAAATTTCTATGAATACATGCATCTAATTATAACAGACTGAATTATGGGAAGGACTTGCACAGCAGAGCCCCCAATTTATAACCTTCAGCTGTCAATACTGCCAATCAACAATTTCCTGGATTATGCAAAAACCCTTGCCTTAAAAACTCTACACTCTGGCCCTCAGGGCTGAATGTTTTCCTTGCCTGGCCCACCTCTCCCTTGAGGTGTTCTCTCTCTTTATCCTCAATAAACTCTCTTGCATTGGGTAAGACTTCGGATGCTTTTTGGTGAAATTACCAAAAACCAAGATCCATAGGAGGAGGTGTTCAGACTCTTCCCCTAACAAAATGATGTGAAGTAGAATACACTATAAATAAAATATACTTTAATTTTTGCTTTAGTATTGATTATTTGATCATGTAGAAATCTGTATCTTCTAACTAGTTAGTGGTAATATCTTGCTAAGAAGTAAGTGATATCTTGGCATGATTAAATCTTCCACTCATGTATAGACACACTTGCTGCTTAAAGGATTGCTAAAAATTTGTGCCCTAAAAACACAAGATTTTGACCTATCTATTTTTCATGGCTTTCAAATGGAAAAGTAAAAGAGAAAATTGTATGATATCTTAAAGAGATGGGAATGCCAGACCACCTGACCTGCCTCCTGAGAAATATGTATGCAGGTCAAGAAGCAATAGTTAGAACTGGATATGGAACAACAGACTGGTTCCAAATCAGAAAAAGAGAATGTCAAGGCTGTATATTGTCACCTTGATAATTTAATATACTCTGCACCTATATGCAGAGTATATCATGCAAAATGCCGGGCTGGATGAAGCACAAGCCGTAATCAAGACTGACGGGGAAAATGTCAATAACCTCAGACACGCAGATGACACCACCCTTATGGCAGAAAGTGAAGAAGAATTAAAGAGCCTCTTGATGAACGTGAAAGAGGAGATTGGAAAATGTTGGCTTAAAGCCCAACATTCAGAAAACTAAGATCATGGCATCTTGCCCCATCACTTCATGGCAAATAGATGGGAAAACAATGGAAACAGTGACAGACTTTATTTTGGGGGGCTCCAAAATCACTGCAAATGGTGACTGCAACCATGAAATTAAAAGAGGTTTGCTCCTTGGAAGAAAAGCTATGACCAACCTAGACAGCATATTAAAAAGCAGAGACATTACTTTAGCAAAAAATGTCCGTCTAGTCAAACCTATGGTTTTTCAAGTAGCCATGTATGGATGTGACAGTTGGACTATAAAGAAAGCTGAGTGCCAAAGAATTGATGGTTTTCAACTGTGGTGTTGGAGAAGAGTCTTGAGAGTCTCTTGGACAGCAAGGAGATCAAACCAGACCATCCTAAAGGAAATCAGTCCTGAATATTCATTGGAAAGATCAATACTGAATCTGAAGCTCCAATACTCTGGCTGCCTGATGCAAAGAACTGACTCCTTGGAAAAGATCCTGATGCTGGGAAACATTGAAGGCAGGAAGAGATGCGGATGACTGAGAATGAGATGATTGGATGGCATCACCAATTCGACGGACATGAGTTTGAGCAAGCTCTGGGAGTTGGTGATGGACAGGGAAGCCTGGTGTGCTGCAGTCTATGGGGTCGCAAAGAGTCAGACACAACTGAGCGACTGAAATGAACTGAACTGGTAATTATAAAAATTGCATAACCAAGAGCATTTGAAAGAAAACTTCTTTTGTAGTGGCACCTATGAGAATAAAATTCTATGCTTATGATTTTATATAACTAGCGACTGGAAGACTTTCCTACAGTTTAATTACTGATTTAGGACTTTAATATCTTATTTCTTCACTTCGCTGATGCTTTGCGTATGTTTATACTTTGCGGGAGGGTGCTTTGGCATCTTCATGACAGGTTAATCAGCACTGTGTGGTCAGAAATATTCAGGTTAGAACAGCTAACAATCATTTAAATATACTTATAACTTGCTGTGAGCTACATATTCTTGATCTTGGAGAGACTGCAGTGAGCAGTCCTGAAAAGAGAGATCTTAGTTCCCTGCCCCGGAATTGAACCTGGTTAGCCTGGATGAAAACCAGAAATCCTAGCAACAAACCACCAAGGGCTAGAGACTAGAAGCAAAGTAGGCCTGGCTCTTTCCCCCATTTGAAAGCAAGAATATTTCAAGAAGGCAAAGACTGAAAACCGGTACATAGTTTATCAAGAGAAACATAGCACAGTATGGGAGTACACAGAAGCAGTTTCTTTATTTAAGACAGAAGCAAGGCAGAGATACACACCAGAGAGGATTATGGGGATCTAAACAAGGAATGTAGCAAAGAGGTGACTTAAGTTACATATATAGGACAGTCCTTCCAGGTTTTTGTTTACCTTTGGCCAAATATCTTGTTCCTTTTTTTCACACCTGGTTGGCTTAACACCCTCCCCAAGATGTATGTGCAACTTTTTGCTAAAGCGGATCCCATTGCAGTGGCCGGTAGGTTCATGCCCACACTTATTATGGGGTGGTGCCCTCTCCCTTTTTGACCCCCAAGGAGCCTTCCTTCGCATGTACAGACACAGAAGTTTTCCTTGACTTCAGGAGTGGTCACCTTATCTCTTTACTTCAGCAGAGCTCATTTTCTGCCACTAGCTTTGTCCTTGGAGCATGGATATGAACAAAGCTTCAAATGTACTCCAGTTGACAACACTATTTGTCCAGCTCAGCGGCCCATCTATCTCCTACTTCACTTATATCCAACAAGTCCCAAACTAAATAAAAAAAAATAATAGTCTAAATGCAACTTTGTCTTCATTGAATCCCCCAAAGCAGTATGACTGAGGGACCACAAGGTAGAATGGAAACCACATGGAAAGGAACATTGTAGAGACAGTGTTACATTAACAGATGTAATTAAAAAAAAAAAAAAAAAGACCATTTAAGCACATAACAAGTCCCATTCAAAGTCCTTAGAAACATGTAGAACAGCTGCAGGGACCACTTCCACCTGCTGGTTCCATGAGTATGCCCACTCTCCTTTGCTTTTCCACCCATGAGCTCAAGCTTCTCATGATATATGTGAACATCACAGCACTTAGATATAAGAATCAAGGGAAATATTCAGGCTTCTTTTCTTCCTCCATATTCCTTTCTCTCTCCTTCCCTTTCCCTCTGCCTATCCTTTTTCTACTCCCTCTCCTTCTCTGAAGAGATGTAGAGAGAGATGGAGGAATAAAAAAAAAAAGCAACGCTTTTAATGAAGAACAATCTCTGTCTTTTCATCTTATTCCCTAAACTATACCACTTTATTACATGAGGAAGAAAGAAATCTTTTGATTCCTTTCTGATCTGGCTATCCAACCAAAAGAAATCACATATGGTATCTACACAATATTCTATTGCATAAATAAAGAGGATCTCCTGGATGTGACACTCTGAGTGAATTTTTTGAGACCAGATAAGAATTGATGAAAAATGCTCAGTGACATATGTGAAAAGTTCATAATAATTTAATTCTAGTATCAGGTTTTAGAAATGATTCAGGATGAAATTGAAAAGCTCTAATTCAACATTGGAATTAGAATAACTTTGAATGGAGGCATTTTTTCCCAGATAAATATGACTATGATAAACAGACTGCTTAAGATCTTCCTATGAGCTACTGTTTAAAAAAGTAAAGTTGGATGATTCATTTCTTATTTTACCAAGAATAGAGGAGAACAGGAATGCATTCTTCTGTCTAAATTTTCACAAAGTTAAAAAAGAAAAGTTAAATTTGTACTTTTCAAAGAATCAGCCTGCCAAGTCCATTGATTAGTAGGGTGACATACCTACCTTCTACCCTACAAAACAAATAAGGAATACTCCTCGACTATTGCAGGAACTCAGTTCAAATCTCCTTTGTTTTACATACATCAAGGAGATGACGGTTCTACTTACAAGTGCAGCTATATGTGGAACATATGTGTTTGCAACAATTGATACACATACTACTCTCCCTACATGGTGATATAAGCATACTGGAAGTAGAAAATGTCTATATTGATGAAAAGGTCCTTATATGTGAAAGGCTCATTAATTTATTTTTCAAGTAAGTCAAAGGCTCAAGCAAAAAAAAAATGCCTCTTTTGAACTGAAAAGGGCAGGAATGGCATATCATTCAAGAAATCATAATGTTTCTTGGTTTTCAAAAGTACAGCAGGAAATAAAATAGATATATCACTATGCCACACAATTTAATAGATTTAATCAAATATAAACCATTACAGTAGTCATAGCTATTTTATTTTTATCTGTTTATCAAGTGGAAGTCTGATAGAATAGATAATATCATTTGTTAAGTAAATGGCAGAGCCAAGGCTCAGAATTAGACATCAGCTGTTTAACTTACATGAAACTATATAATGATCACCTTCAAACAGGCATATGTTTTCCTGGAATTTGTAGACACTTCTCCCTACATAGACCTTATATTTACATATGAGTCTGCCCTTTCCTTTGGAGGAATAAATGTATGGCAAAATTGCTCAGCACCAGGCTTACACTGTGATTTGTTTTGGCCAATTAAATGCTGACAATGTAACAAGCTCTTCCCAGGTGACCCTAACAGTTAAGAATCTGCCTACTTATGCAGGAAACATAGAGATACTAGTTGGATCCCTGGGCCAGGAAGATCTCTAGGAGTAGGAAATGACAACCTGCTCCAATACATTGGTACTAGAAAATTCCGTGGGTAGAGGAATCTGGCAGGTAATAGTCCATGGGGCTGCGGAGAGTCAGACACTAGTGAGTGACTAAGCGTGCGTGTGCGCGTGCACACGTGCACGTACACACACACACACACACACACACACACACATAATGTAATGTGTACCAATGCCCAGCAGAAGTTTTGGGAGTCAGATTTATATCCTCTGGGTATTTCCTTTCTCCCTGTTAGAAGATTGACTGTATTCCAGATAAGACCACTCTGCAATCTTCATCTTAGAGTAAGACTTTGCTTGGAGCAGAACCACAGCACACCCAGGGAAAGATAATTAATAGAAAACAATGAACCTCCATAAGCCAATATAGGGGGTATGTGTGTGTGTGTGTGTTTGTATTGTTTGTTGATACATCAACACTTGATATAAACTTATGCAATTTTTTAAACATTAGAGTACATTATTATGATTTTAGGAATAATTCAAGTAGAAAAAGAATGATAAGATGATAACACATTCCTTAGATATCATGGTATTTAAAGCTCACACTTCTCTTTAACTGTGCAACTACCTTATAAATTGTCTTAAAATGTGGGCATTTTCACAATAATAAATCCTGCATGCTTTTCAAAGAAGGAAACTCAAATAATCACTGTTTCATAGCCTAAGATGCCCTTGCCATATGGTAAGTGCGAATGTTCCCAAAGCAGCAAATGTTCTGTCAGGGAGTCTCACTGATGTTTTGATTGGATTGCTCTATTATCTGAACACGTCTGCCAAAAGAAAGCACCTGCACAATAAAGAGTGTACAGAAGCTGCCAGGCTGTGACAGCGGAAGGAAAGCGAAGTGTATGCTGACAACTTACCTGTCATCCTCAGATCTACCGAGTGGTTATGACAGATGCCCCTGCTCCTCCATGTCTCGCGATAACTTCTGTATGCCAGGGAAAACCTTACGTCTTGGGAATCCAAAAGAAAATTGGACTCCAGATAAAGAACAAAGAGCTTTCAGGGTTTCTGCTTCAAAGTCTCTTCTTAGGAGATGTGACAACATCACAGGCGAAAAAGAGCAATGTACATTCTTTCTTTCAGTTTCTCATTGAGCTTCCAAGATCCCCCAAATGCATTGTAGGATTTTAATGTAACTTATTCTAAGAAAATATGCTGTTTTATGTTTTTCTAAATGCAACAGAAAATACAAAGTTGAATCTGGAGACAAGCATTCCTCAATATATACTTGGTCAGTATTATTTGATTTTTTCATGTAAAGTTTTTTGAACAGTTTTTTTTTTGTTTGTTTGTTTTTTGTTTTTTGTCAGTAAGATCCTCTGGAGAAGGGAATGGCTCCCCACTCCAGTATTCTTGCCTGGAGACTCCTAGGGACAGAGGAGCCTGGTGGGCTACAGTCCAAGAGGTCGCAGAGTCTCACACCATTGAGTGACTGACACTGTAGAAGGTACGCATATTATGACGAATCATGAGAAAGAGCATTGCCAATATGCTGTCATTTTATTCATGTTATTTTTCCAGTTTTTTTCCTGATCAAAACTGAAAGTAGGCGCCCTTGAGATTTTAAGCAACCCTCACACTCCTTTTTATTAATAAATTCACTTCAGGTAGTTAATTTTTTAACTTAAGTTTGTTCTCTGTCTCTATACAGCAGAAGCTAGAGAACAGATGGAAGGTGTACTTTTTCATGAAAAATTCAAGTCGTTTTACTATTTAATATATAAATACAATAAGAAATTCAAATTCTACCATAACATCAACTAAAACTTTGTTCAATGCCAGAAAAGCTGGTTGGCTTAGCAACATCTCAATCGCAGCTTTATTATTTACTGTCTTTGCCTATTCTTGGAATTAAACCAAAGATATATTTTTTTTTAATTTTATACACTTGATGTTGATTTAAGTGTATAGTCCACATGTTATAAAAATAATTGCACAGATAGTCCAATACTTTTTACAAGTAACTATAAAATAACAGGAGAAAGATAGTCCCTCTGACTCGCTAATTCAATTATATCATAAAAACTCATTGTGTACTTCAAAAATAAATTAGCTCAAGATGTTACTCAACACCCCATCTGCTATAGTGCCTTAAATGCATTCCATGGAACCTGGATAACTTTAAGTGATATTCCATCAAAAGCCAAGGGCTGTTTTTTAATGTTCGACTTTGTTTCAGAAACGACCTCATAAACTCTTTGATGATTTTCTTTTCTTTTCCTTCTCTCTTTCTCTTCTTGTATGAAGGAAAAATGCACTGCAAAATGTTCTTACCTGCTGTCTTTTATGTAAATTACTTTTGATTGCAGTTTAAAACTTTTAAAGCAGAAAGAAGCTCACACCACATTTTCACAATGCAAGAAGACATTTTTAGAAGGGAAAGTGAAAGTCCCTAAAATTGATACTCTCTATTTTCTATTATTCAATAATTCATGTAAAATAAGTGCTGTTCAAAAATTTGAATATATTGTTCAGTTGCTACCTTTTAAATAAACAATAGGAGATAAATTATAAGAACTTTCCTACCTGATAGTATTTGTTAAATAAAGTCATTTCTATTCCTAGAAAAATATGTAAAATAGTACGTAAAGTTGTATGTAATATGTAAAGTAGTATGTAATATGTAAAGTAGTATGTAAAGTAGTATGAAACTAACCCTCCAGTTACTCAGTTAAAATCATTACTTAAATGTCCTTGTGGCTGCTAAACTAAAATATGGGTTTTCTCTTTATGACAAGCACAGGGCATGGGTATAGTACAAGCACAACCTAAATTAGTGAAGAAAAATGGGAAGGAAAGAGGGTAAGAGGAGAAAGAAAGGAAAGAAGGAAGGTCACAAAAGGAAGGTCACAGGAATGAAAGTTAATGTATAAAAAATCAATTACACTAGTAACAACTGGGAAATAAATTTTTATAATTCTGTTTTTTAAAAAAATCAAAACATAAAATACTTAGAAATAAATGTGATACGAGACAATGAAGTTCTCTCTTCAGTTAAAACTGCATAACTGTGATGAATGAAATTTACAAAGACATAAATAGATGAAGAGATACATAATGGTGAATCAAAGGATTCCATTCTATTAAGACATAAATTATCAAAAATTGTTTAAAAAATTGTTTCAGTTCAGTCACTCAGTCGTGTCCTACTCTTTGCGACCCCGTGAATCGCAGCATGCCAGGCCTCCCTGTCCATCACCAACTCCCAGAGTGCACTCAGACTTGCAAGTTCATTGAGTCAGATGATGCCATCCAGCCATCTCATCCTCTGTTGTCCCCTTCTCCTCCTGCCCCCAATCCCTCCCAGCATCAGAGTCTTTTCCAATGAGTCAACTCTTCACATGAGGTGGCCAAAATACTGGAGTTTCAGCTTTAGCATCATTCCTTCCAAAGAAATCCCAGGGCTGATCTCCTTCAGAATGGACTGGTTGGATCTCCTTGCAGTCCAAGGGACTCTCAAGAGTCTTCTCCAACACCACAGTTCAAAAGCATCAATTCTTAAAAATTGTTAAACAAAATCTCAACCAAAATTCCCAGTCTTTCTTTTTTCCCTGAAAATTGAATAGAATATCTGAAATGATTTTAAAAACCAAGAATAAATTGGAGGACCGATGGTGCTTGATTTCAATACTTATTATGAAACTACACAAATCAAGCTAGTGTTTTATTGGTGAAAGAATGGACATACAATCAATGAAAGAAAATAAAGTTCAGAAATAGACCCCCAACTATATGATCCATTGTTTTTTGTTTTTTAGCATAGGTACGAAAACACTATGATCATTTCATTTCATTTCAAAAAAAGCGATTTTAACATATTATGATAACAATTTTGATAAACTTATGGAACAAAAATAAGCATCAGTCCTAACTTCACACCATACCCCCAAATTAATTCAAACAGGATTATAGACCTAAATTTTAAGTATTAAATACATAAAACTCATAGAACTTAAATAAATGAGAGAAAATATTTGGAATTGTACTATAAGAAATGAGAAAATAATAGTTTTTGTGCAAATACATAAGTTAATCACAATGCCCTTAACCTGCTGATATGACTGGAATTTCACAGGGACCCTGTTCTAATAAACCACCCCCTCCATGAATTCACTGACTTATGTATTTACTTTTTGAGGTTCCTGAGTTCCTTTCTTTTTTCTGCAACATAATCTCAATGATGTCAACTCCATGTCATGACAAATCATTCTAGGATGTTAATAGTTAAATTATGTAAAATCTATGAATCTTGGCCTTCCTTAGTAGAATGTCTCTTCTTATACATGGATTGAAAGGTGCAATGCTTCCTGAAAGTACACATGTAAGTTGGTAGACTGAGGTCAGGAGGAGAAGAGAGTGACAGGCTGAAATGGTTGGATGGCATCATCGACTCAATGGATATGAGTTTGCACAAACTCCAGGAGATAGTGAAGTGTCATAGGGAAGCCTGGTGTGCTGCAGTCCATGGGGTCACAAAGAGTCAGACATGATTTAGGGACTAAACAACAGCAAAGCTGGTAGAACAGAATCAGAGGGAAACAATTTTATACATAGTATCTGGAAAACAGATGTTTTGCAAAAATATGTCTCACTTTGCCTGACGGTTAATACTACATCAAATTTTTGAAGGACAGAAGAAGTGATTTAAATTCCTTAACTTAACTGATTACAGATAATAGAATAAAACCACTAAAAGGCATGTGGTACCTGGATTCATGCTGCTGATAAGTAGAACATTCAATTCATACCTAAGCTAAATCACTCACTTTTAAGCAAAGAGGGTGACCTACTATCTAAGAAAACCTTAGTGAGGCTCCATGGCTTGTCTTCTTTGTCAAGCACGGGAAATCTTACAGCGTTGATCCCAAGCACTTTTCCGACCCTCTTTTCAATCATTTGAATCACTGTGGTATGTCGCTGTCATTGAATGTCTGGTGCCCAAAGCCTTAAAAGCTTCAGGATCCACTCTGACAGAAGAGACAAAAAATGATATAATAAGAAGAATAGAGTGAAATCATGTTTATCAGCACTGAAACTGAAAAACAGTCACCTTCAGGTAAGATGTCAACTTAAAGGAGAGTCAACGATAGTTATGAAAATCCATCCCTGATGCTAGAGGGAAAATAGAGCTGATGAGAAAAAGTGTTTGTATACCTCATTTCAAGAATGGAAATTACTAATTATTCATTACATGTGTGTGTGTGCTAAATCACTTCAGTTTGTCTGACTCTTTGTGACCCTATGGACTGTAACCTGTCAGGCTCCTTTGTCCATGGGGATTCTCCAGGCAAAAATAGTGGAGTGGGTTGCCATGCTTCCTCCTGGGGATCTTCCAACCCAGGGATAGGACCTGTGTCTCTTATTATCTCCAGCACTGTCAGTCAGGTTCTTCACCACTAGTGCCACCTGATAAGCCCATTCATTACCTGTGATAGTCGCTCAGTTGCATCTGACTCTTTGCGACCCCATGGACTACACTGTCTGTGATATTCTCCAGGCCAGAATACTGGAGTGGGTAGCCATTCCCTTCTCCAGGGGATTTTTCCCAACCTAGGGATTGAACCTAGGTCTCCTACATTGCAGGCAGATTCTTTACCAACTGAGTCACCAGGGAAGCCCAAGAATACTAGAATGGGTAGCATTTTCTTTCTCCAGGGGATTTACCCAACCCAGGATTGAACCAGGATCTCATGCACTATAGGCAGATTCTTTACCAGCTGAGCTACCAGGGAAGCATCCCAATTCATTACATGTGGTAATAACTAAAGACCAGATCATATAACAAATCCATCAAGATTTCTCCTCACAGCCCTCTGAAAACTTGTTAATAATTGACAGACTCATGCTCCATAAAGCCAGCTCATCAGCAAAAGCCTCACTCCGGAAAACACCCCGCTTTTGTTAAGGTCACCCAGTCAAAAATCTGCTTCGGCAGGGCTGCTTATCTCTGAACTCAGAATTTCTAAAAGTGATATACGGATTAGAGCTTTGTTTTGTTCAAACAGACTGCTTATAAACATGGGTCCTTCTTCCAGATCCTGACTGATAGTCTTTACCTGCGTTAAGTACATATGAAGTCTGCCATCCCCCTCTGTTATTTTCCAAGGAATAGATTTTCTACATCCTGTAATTAGCATACTCTAGAGGACAAAGTAATTGTAAATGCCAAATGCACTCACAAACTGGAAATCCTGGTTAATATTCTTTCTTGTTCCATAATATGTTAATTTCAGATAATTATTAAAATATAAATATATGCATTTAAAAATCACATTGGAAACTTATAAACTCTAGATTATATATCTCTAGGATTCTGCAGACTTTAGTTGGACATCAACACTGTGTGCAAATCTAAACAATTGTGTTTTTACAGCTAGAATATACATCCTCATCCTCAGTTGATCATCTGAAATCTGAGCCTATGGAAAGAGTGTCTGAACACTAGTTGGGGCTGAGATACTGTATTATGTGAGTCAATCAGGATCAGGAACTCTGCTTTGCTCAGAGAGACTAAGAAAACCTGAAGGACCCTATATGTTATACATAGAAGTTTAATGCAGGTGTATACTGTTTTGTCTATCCCTTCGTTCAATATATATTCACCTAACCTTATCTTGCAGGAGGACTCTGTAAGAGGTGCTTGACATAGATTGCATTGCCCTTTAGCACGTTTGATTTAGGGATGGTTTTCACAAAAGTGTGTTAGAGATCAAAGGCTGGATGATCAAGAGTTATTCGAAATGTGACTGAACAGCTCTCCAGAACTGAGCTGAGGGCCACTGCATAAATGGTACTTGTTGTAATCATGATTTCTTCTGCACAACTTTGCATGGGCATTCACTGAATATTTTAAAGTCTACTTAAGTGCTGCCACAGTTGTAACATTATAAACAACATAGATGCAAGTATCCCCAGATGAAAGTTCCGTTGACTAGGAAATGCAGACATTAAAAGTGTAATTGCACTGAAACGAGGAGATGCTATGGAAATGGAATCACAGGGTCCTCTGAGAGTATACAGAAGGAGGACCTTGCACCTCAAAGAAGTAATTCTCAAAACAGTGAAATCCAAGTGAAACAGGCAAGGAGAGAAACAGTTCTCGAAAGGGATGTGACAAAATGTGCTTCACGTAGAATTAGTCTAAATAGAAAGTTCCATTTGTCCCTCTTGAAACCTGAATTTCTACTCAACAGACAGAACTATGAAACTGGACAAAAAAATCACCATTTTGGAAACTAGCTTTTATCCCTCCTACTGTGTATCTTTGACAACATTGTGATTGTTGTTGTTCAGTTGCTAAGTCACGTCCTACTCTTTGAACCCATGGACTGCAGCACACCAGGCTCCTCTGTGCTTCACTGTCTCCCAGAGTTTGCCCAAATTCATGTCCACTGAGTTGGTGATGATATCTAACTATCTTATCCTCTGCCACCCCCTTCTCCTTTTGCCTCGAATATTTCCCAACACTGGGATCTTTTCCAATGAGTCGGTTTTTCGCATCATGTGGCCAAAGTATTGGTGCTTCAGCTTCAGCATCAGTCCTTCCAATCAATATTCAGGGTTAATCTCCTTTAGGATTGGCTGGTTTGATCTCCTTGCTATCCAAGGGTCTCTCAAGAATCTTCTCCAGCACCATGATTTGAAAGTATCAATTATTTGGTGCTCAGCCTGTTTTATGGTCTAACTCTCACATCTGTACACAACTACTGGAAAAGTCATAGTTTGACTATTCGGATCTCTGTTGGCAAAGTGATGTCTCTGCTTTTAAATATGCTGTCTAGGTTTTTCATAGCTTTCCTTCCAAGGAACAAGTGTCTTTTTAAAAAAATTAATTTATTTTTTATTGAAGGAGCAAGTGTCTTTTAATTTCATGTCTGCAATCACCATTCACAGTGATTGTGGAGCCCAAGAAAATATTAATAAATTCTGTCACTGCTTACAACTCTTCCCCTTCTACTTACCATGAAGTGATAAGACCAGATGCCATGATCTTAGGTTTTGTTGTTTGTTTTTTTTTTGAAAACTGATTATCAAGCCAGCTTTTCCAGTATCCTCTTTGACCCTCACCCATAGTTTCTTTAGTTCCTCTTCACTTTTTACCATTAGAGTGTTATTATCTGCATATTGGAGGTTGTTAATATTTCTCCAGAAAATCTTAATTCCAGCTTATAATTCATCCAGCCTGGTATTTTTGCATGATGAACTCTGCACATAAGTGAAATAAACATGATTATAGTATATATCCTTGTAGTATTTCTTTCCCAATTTTGAACTTCTCTGTTGTTACATGTCTGGTTTAACTGTTGCTTCTTGACCTGAATACAGATTTTCAGGAGACAAGTAAGGTGGTCTGGCATTCCCATCTCTTTAAGAATTTTCCACAGCTTGTGATTCACACACAGCCTTTCTTGTGGTCAGTGAAGTAGAAGCAGATGTTTTTCTTGGATTCCCTTGCTTCCTCTCCAATCCAAAGAATGCTGGCAATTTGATCTTTGGTTCCTCTGTCTGACAAGTTGCATCTTGCATTTTTATTTCCTAAAATAACTTGTATGTTTTGTCATTCTCTGACTCCTTTTCCATTACTACTACAATCCAGGTAAAAATCTGTGTCATTGTTTGAAAACTATAAACAGTATATTTGAGGTATGGCATCTGCAGTTTGGCACTACATCACATTCTTTTTGTGGCTTGCTAGCACAGTGCCTGCCACATGTAGGTGGTTAATAAATGTTTAGCAAATAAATATAGGACTCTTGACTATATTAGTCAAGGCCAGTGATGAGAAATGACAGAATTAAGGACTAAAGTTTTTCTGAGAAGAGGTATAGATTTTCATTTTGTTGTTGTTCAGTTGCCAAGTCGTGCCTGACTTTTTGCTACCCCATGAACTGTAGCATGCCAGGATTCCCTGTCTCTTGTTATCTCCCAAAGGCAATAAAAATATCCTTTGGTTTCATATTTCAAAATTGTTACATTCACAAATTATGTAGGTGAATCTTCAGGTAAGGTGTTGGGAAAGTAAGAATGCACTAAAGGAACACGCTCTTGTGATTTCTCAGATCCAGAGATTATATGCTATTTTAATCCCAGATTCCCCAGACAGTGGACCATGAGATGAAAGCCAACAATAATCTTTAATTAGTAAAGAATAATCCCAGCAAAGTAGAAATAAAACAAGCTGGATTATAGAGAGAATACAAGGTGGTGTATTAGTACACTAGCCACTGCTTCTTGTTGAATATGGATGAGACACAGTTGGCACTTTCACCTGCTTAGCCATCAGGATGCCATGAGCCAGACTGTATGGGGAGATGATGCCCCTACATAGGGAGGGAAAAAAGAACAGGGCAGCAGAGGATGAGGTGGTTGGATGGCATCACCAACTCAAGGGACATGAACTTGAGCCAACTCCAGGAGATAGTGGAGAACAGGGAAGCTTGATGTGCTGCAGTCCATGGGGTTGCAAAGATTCAAACATGACTTACTGACTGAACAACAATAAGAGAGGAAAAAAGAGATTGTTCATTTCCCTGTTCTATCTGACTTCCAATGCCACATTATTCATAGTATCTCATGAGAGGATTAACACTACTATTCTAGTTTTGCATTAGCTGGTGCATTTGGCAGTGGCAGGAAGCCAGACTGTATGTCTTGCTAAATAGCCTTTCAATTACATCTAGAAGGTACCAGAAGATTTGGGTCTTTTATGAGGAGGCAGCAGTACCTTGAACAGAGAAAGGGACTGAGGGTTATGAAGACAGTGATGCTGAAAGAATTTGAGGAACTCTGTGAAAGGTGTTTGATAGATTTGCCAAGCAAAATTTCTAGCAGAGAAATAACAACTTCACATTCCAGTATTTAAAAGCCGATTTGCCTGACATATATAATTTAATGGAAAAATTGTTTTTTTTCATGGGACTAGAGAATGAGCAATAATTTCCATGTGGCTAGTCAGCAATTTCTTCATTTTCTAACCTCTAACCTTCAGCAAGAAGAAAACAATGACAACATGTATCTGAATGAATGGTTCCCCAGCATATAATTTTGTCTTCTGAAATGTAAATTATCTCAATATAGTGGTAGCATTAGAAGTGGCATTCTAGGTATATTTATATTTTACCTTTCTATACATTGTTTCTTATGAATATATCTCTATTTGCAGGTACTGATAATAGCCTATAACTTGTTTCAATTCTTAATTGTGACATACTGATATATATTTGTATTTATGGTATTGTCTAGCAGAAATTTATTCATTTATGACATATTCACTTTATTAATGAACTTACTTTTGTAAAATACGAAGTTGCTTAAACTGATAATTTTTGTAAATTAAAAAAATTAAATTCAATTAAATAAATTAAATTTTTAATTAAATTTTTTAACTTAAATAAAATTTATATTTTTGTTAAATAAATAATCTTTGTTAAAACATAAACTCATTATCAGAAAGTAAGGATTTAAAACATCATACTTAAATTTTAGTTGTAGTTATACACATATTGTATTGTTCATTGTTTCCAGAAAAACAGAACCAGAAGGATATATAAATAGGTACATAATAGGTAGATAGATAGATAAATAGATAGATAGATTTATCATGAGGAATGGGTTTAGACAGTCATGAAAACTAATAGTCCCACAATCTGCCATCTACAACCTGGAAACCTACGAGCATCTGTGGTATGATTTAGTTTGAATCTGAAGATCTAGAAAGTAGGAGGGCCAATGATGTAAATTTCTGTCCAAGGGCAGAGGAGTAAATAAAATGTCCCACCAGAAGTAGTAAGGCAGGAAGAAAAAGAGTGAATTTCTCCTTCCTCTGCCTGTGATCTAGTCAGACTCTCACTTACATTGGGGAAGGACAAATAGATTACTGAGTCCATGTCTCAAATTCTAATTTCATCCAGAAACACACTCAGAAATAAATTTTAATCTGAGCACCGGGCACTCTTGACAGCTCAAGTTGACACAAAAAATTAAAAATCACATGTATTAAAAGAATGTATGTGATTATACGTGTGTGTGTGTGTGTGTGTGTGTGTGTGTGTGTGCTTCTTGTTGTTCAGTCGCTCAGTAATGTCCAACTCTTTGTGACCTCATGAACTGCAGCATACTGGGCCTCCCTGTCCATCACCAACTCCCAGAGTTTACCCAAACTCATGTCCATTGATTCAGTGATGCCATCCGGCCATCTCATCCTCTGTCATCCCCTTCTCCTCCTGCCTTCAATCTTTCCCAGTATCAGGATCTTTTCTAATGAATCAGATCTTTGCATCAGGTGGTCCAAAACTGGCGATTCTGCATCGGTCCTTTCAATGAATATTCAGGACTGATTTACTTTAGGATTGACTGGCTTGTTCTCCTTGCAGGCCATTGAACTCTCAAGAGTCTTCTCTAACACCACAGTTCAAAAGCATCAGTCCTTCAGTGCTCAGCCTCTTTATGGTCCAGCTCTCACATCCATACATGACTAATGGAAAAACCATAGCTTTGACTATATAGACCTTTGTTGGCAAAGTAATATCTCTGCTTTTTAATATTTTGTCTAGGTTGGTCATCACTTTTCTTCCAAGGAGCAAGCATCTTAATTTCATGGCTGCAGTCACCATCTGCGGTGATTTTGGAGCCTAAGATAATAAAACCTGTCGTCGTTTCCATTGTTTTCCTATCTATTTGCCAAGAAGTGAAGGGACCAGTTCACATGATCTTAGTTTTTTTAAATGTTTTGTTTTAAGCAAGCTTTTGCACTCTCCTCTTTCTCTTTCATCAAGAGACTCCTTGGTTCCTCTTCATTTTCTGCCATAGGGTAGTATCAGCTGCATATCTGAGGTTATTGATATTTCTCCTGGCAATCTTGATTCCAGCTTGTGCTTCATCCAGTCTGGCATTTTTCATGAAGTATTCCACATATAAATTAAATAGCAGTGTGACAATATACAGCCTTGATGTACTCCTTTCCCAGTTTGGAACCAGTCCATTGTTCCATGTCTTGTTCTAACCATTGCTTCTTGACTTGCATACAGGTTTTACAGGAGACATGTAAAGTGATCTGGTATTCCTGTCTCTTCAAGAATTTTTCACAGTTTGTTGTGATCCACACAGTGAAAGCTTTAGTGTAATCAATGAAGTAAAATTAGATGTTTTTTCTGGAATTCTCTTGCTTTTTCTAGCTGTTGGCAATTTGATCTCAGGTTCTTCTTTCTCTAAATCCAGCTTGAACATATGGAAGTTCTTGGTACATGTACTTCTGAAGTCTAGCTTATTTGAGCATTATTTTGCTAGTGTGTGAAATGAGTGCAATTGTGTTGTAGTTTGGACATTCTTTGCCATTGGCTTTTTTTGGGATTGGAATGAAAACTGACCTTTTCCAGACATGTGGCCATTGCTGAGTTTTCCAAATTTGCTGGCTTATTGAGTGCTCCACTTTCACAGCATCATCTTTTAGGATTTAAAATAACTCAACTGGAATTCCATCACCTCTAGTCTTGTTTTTAGGGATGCTTCCTAAGGCCCACTTGTCTTTGCACTCCAGGATGTCTGGCTCTAGGTGAGAGATTACACCATTGTGGTTAGCTAGGTCATTCAGATCTTTTTTAAAAAAATAAATCTTCTTTGTATTCTTGCTACATCTTCTGTTTCTGTTAGGTCCATAAAATTTCTGCCGTTTATTGTGCCCATCTTTGCATGAAATATTCCCTTGGTATCTCTAATTTTCTTGAAGAGATCTCTAGTCTTTCCCATTCTATTGTTTTCCTCTATTTCTTTGCATTGATCATGGAGGAAGGCTTTGTTATCTCTCCTTGCTATTCTTTGGAACTCTGCATTCAAACAGGTATATCTTTCCTCTTCTTTGCCTTTAGCTTCTCTTTTTCTCAGCCATTTGTATGGTCTCCTCAGACAATCATTTTATCTTTTTGCATTTCTTTTTTGAGGATGGTTTTGATCACTGCCACCTATTCAATGTCAGGACCTCCATCCATAGGTCTTCAGGCACTCTGTCTACCAAATCTAATCCCTTGAATCTAATTGTCACTTCCACTGTATAATAAGGGATTTGATTTAGGTCATACCTGAATGGTCTAGTGGTTTTCCCTACTTTCTTCAATTGAAGTCTGAATTTTACAATAAGGAGTTCACAGTCTGAGTCGCAGTCAGCTCCTGGTCTTGTTTTTGCTGACTGTATAGAGCTTCTCCATCTTTGGCTTCAAAGAATATAATGCACATATAAGTGTTAAGTTGCTTCAGTCATGTCCAACTCTTGCAACTCTATGAACCATAGCCCACCAGGCTCCTCTCTCCATGGGATTCTCTAGGCAAGAATACTGGAGTGGGTCACCATATCCTCCTCCAGGGGCTCTTCCTGACCCAGGGATCAAACTCTCATCTCTTACATCTCTTGCATTTGCACACAGTTCTTTACCATTAACACTAACTGGGAAGTCTACAAATGTATATTTTATATATATATAATATACCAGGTTCCTCCATCCATGGAACTTTCGAGGCAAGAGTACTGGAGTGGATTGCCATTTCCTACTCCAGGGGATCTTCCCGACCAAGGGATCACACCCAGATCTCCCAAATTGCAGGCAGACACTTTACCGTCTGAACTACCAAGGAAGCCCATATATATATATGTATATATGTATATATACATACATACACTTGAAACAATCAGTTTTATATTTCATCACACACATATAGTCTTTAATGCAAAGTATTAGCAGTTATTATACAAACTGTTTTGACAATCACTTACGAAATACTGTAATTACTTGGGTTTTCATTGTGAATGAGTCATATCACTTAATCTTAAAAAATGAGTTTTAATTTTTCTTGTTGGGAGATGGTAGACTAGCTCGAAATACACACCAAAGAAACCAGAATTGAAAGAGACAAGTGTACCCCAATGTTCATCACAGCATTGTTTATAATAGCCAGGACATGGAAGCAACCTAGATGTCCATCAGCAGATGAATGGATAAGAAAGCCGTGGTACTTATACACAATGGAGTATTACTCAGCCATTAAAAAGAATACATTTGAATCAGTTCTAATGAGGTGGATGAAACTGGAGCCAATTATACAGAGTGAAGTAAGGCAGAAAGAAAAACACCAATACAGTATATTAACATATATATATGGAATTTAGAAAGATGGTAATGATAACCTTATATGTGAGACAGCAAAAGAGACACAGACTTTTGTACTCTGTGGGAGAGGGAGAGGGTGGGATGATTTGGGAGAATGGCATTGAAACATGTATACTATCATGTAAGAAATGAATCGCTAGTCTAGGTTTGATACAGGATACAGGATGCTTGGGGCTGGTGCACTGGGATGACCCAGAGAGATGATATGGGGAGGATGGTGGGAGGCCGGTTCAGGGTTGGGAACTCATGTACACCTGTGGTGGATTCATGTCAATGTATGGCAAAACCAATACAGTATTGTAAAGTAAAAAAATAAAATTTAAATTAAAAAATAGAAATATATATTTGTTTTGTTTTCTAGTGAAACAAAGTTAGAGGTTCTTGTCTGTATGGAGTGAACTGTTTGAAATAATTTACAGTTTATGCTTTAGTTGCCCAATAGACAAGGAGACTGTATCCTTTGCTCCCAACCTTTATTACATGCATTACCTGGAGGTCTGTCTGGAGAAAAAAAAAAAAACAAAAAACCTCAGGTCTAACTCACCTTTTTAATAATATTTCTGAAACTCCCATGTATTCTGATTCTTTGAATTTTGAACCATAGCTAAAATGCACAAATCAATTGCACATTCTTTAGCTGAAGATAATTAGTCAAAACTTGCCTTCTGCACTGAGTCAAAACCCCAATGTTCATCGCAGCACTGTTTATAATAGCCAGGACATGGAAACAACCTAGATGTCCATCAGCAGATGAATGGATAAGAAAGCTGTGGTACATATACACAATGGAGTATTACTCAGCCGTTAAAAAGAATTCATTTGAATCAGTTCTGATGAGATGGATGAAACTGGAGCCGATTATACAGAGTGAAGTAAGCCAGAAAGAAAAACACCAATACAGTATACTAACACATATATATGGAATGTAGGAAGATGGCAATGACGACCCTGTATGCAAGACAGGGAAAGAGACACAGATGTGTATAACGGACTTTTGGACTCAGAGGGAGAGGGAGAGGGTGGGATGATTTGGGAGAATGACATTCTAACATGTATACTATCATGTAAGAATTGAATCGCCAGTCTATGTCTGACGCAGGATGCAGCATGCTTGGGGCTGGTGCACTGGGATGACCCAGAGAGATGTTATGGGGAGGGAGGTGGGAGGGGGGTTCATGTTGGGGAACGCATGTAAGAATTAAAGATTTTAAAATTTTAAAAATAAAAAACTAAAAAAAAAAAAAAAAAAAAGAAAAGTTGGTGTTCTGGTTTCTTTACTTTTAAGCAATTAAGGTGAAAATCAACATCTTGCAAATAAACACCCATCACAGTTCCATTGCCCAATAGCAAATGTAAAATTGACTGTTATCTTTACAAGACAAAATAAATCAGATTCTATGATTTTTTTTTTTTCATTTTCCAGGACCTAGTATCTCTGATAAAATGGAGAATTAGAGGCTCTTCTGCTATACTGGTCATACAACAGTAACTGAACATGTGATGGGAGTAAAAACAAAGAATTTTTTCATTTATTTCTAGGTCTCTTTGGTTCTTTAAGTAGGTCCTTTTCCAACACACATTTTAATATTTTATAAATAAGCCCATTTCAACTAATTTTTTAAAAATATGTTAATCTACTGTAATCATGTTCTAAAATATGTTTGGTAACAAAGTATGCTTTATTTAAAGGTGCCATTACAGAGATGTGATTTAAAGTAACAGGGAGCTTGTCAAAATGTGCAAAATTTATGTTTATACTTCTGAATAACTGCAGATTTAAATAGTCATTACTAGAGGCATTTAAAATATCTTATCTCTGGTCTCTCCATTCTGGGTTAAATGCCTTGGCTTAAATTAAGTTTACTGAAAGTGATTTGAAAATGTGTCTTTCTAACTTGAAAATGTCCAATCATTCTTCCCTATATTTTTCATTAAATTTAAGACAATATTTTGTAGCAATGCTGTGCAAGTTGTTTACTTCACAATGCTTTATTTGTTTTTCCTACATTTTTATAAATTTGATGTTACCCAAACATAGTTTACTTTCCTATCAATCGACTTTATATATTTCCGTTTAGACACTTCCAACCTTATATCTAAAATATAGAAATGTATGACTTGGTAAAGTGACCAAGTAAAATGTAAAAATATAAATGAGTCTAACATAGCTATAAAAATGGACATGTGTCTAAGCTTTTGTCAACTCATTTATTACTGAAAGAGTAAGTAAGATGTTATAACAATTTCAAGATTTTTGAGAATTCTCTTTTCTTTGAGGAAGACATTTTGTGCAGAGACAGACCATATCTACCACCATTCTGAACAAGAAGTCCACATTACAGATTAATGGAAACAATTTGTATAAATTGCTGTTAAGTACCTGACATGTGGACTGATTCTTCAAACTACTTTTACTTGTGTGTGCTCTACTTTTCTTCATATCTTCTGCTGACCCATGTAAAGGGGAGAGAGTAAGCTAATTTAAAAATTCTATTACTCAGTCTAACATGTAATTATTGTCCATGATACATCAAGTGCTTTCCTGTGTAATCATGAAAGAGCAACAGGGACTTCCCTGGTATCCCAGTGGTTAAGACTCTGTGCTCCCTACCATAGGATACACGGGTTCGATCCTTGGTTGAGGAACCTGCATGCTGCTTGGAGAAGCAAAAATAACAATAATAAAAAAATAAAATATTGTATATTAAAAACAGAAAGAATAAGAAGCAAGAGAGAACAGTGTCTACTTTTAAGGAACTTAAGCTTATCTTTATGTTCTGATATAGTAACAAATAACATGTCATGTAATTAAAATACTTTCAATATAATATCTGTTTTTCTATCATCCTATCAATGCAAAAAAATTAGTTCAGACTCCAAACTCTTATTTTCATTTAAAACTAGATTTTTGTCTTTATAACCAAACAAACCAAGATCAAAATATCTCAACCACATTAATATTCTGTTTTCACAGTGATGAAACTTTAAAAATGCATTTGGGCACTCAGAGATCCTAACAAAAATATGTTTATTCAAAAACAGTTAAGTAAAGTTTGTCATGTGGAAGGGGTTACATAAGCAAACCAAGATTGAAATGTGGGCATGGTAACTGTTATATTGCAAACACATTGAAAGATAACTCATGGCATTTCATTAGTACATGCTGTCTTGATTTAGTGGGAAAAAAAAGTCTTTTATTTAATTTGGAAATGTATTCTATCCTTTTTAAAAGTATATATTTTTCTTCCAGTTACTACATGCAAATATTAATGTTTCAGAATCTCAAGGTATAGGACTCTGTGCAATGTGTTATATGTTTGAAACCTTTTATAACACTCTTTTGTTGTTCAGTTGCCAAGCCATGTCTGATTTTTTGTGACCCCATTGTCTGCAACATGCCAGTCCTCTCTGTCCCTGACCATCTCCTGGAGTTTGTCCCAGTTCATGCCCATTGAATCACTGATGCCATCTGACCATCTCACCCTCTGTTGCCCTCTTCTCCTTCTGCCTGAAAATTTTCCCAGAATCAGGATCGTTTCCAATGAGTGGGCTGTTCGTATCAGGTAGCCAAAATACTGGAGCTTCAGCTTCAGAATCAGTCCTTCCAAAGAATATTTAGGGTTGATTTCCTTTAAAATGACTCATTTGATCCTTTTGCTTTCCAGGGGACTCTCAAGAGTTTTCTCCAACAACACAGTTAGAAAGCATGAGTTCTTCAGTATTCAACCTGTTTTTTTTTTTAATATCCAGCTCTCACATTCATATATGACTACTGGAAAAAGCATAGCTTTGACTATATGGACCTTTGTAGGCAAAGTAATGTCTCTGTCTAAGTTTGTCATAGCTTTCTTGACAAGAAGCAATTGTCTTCTGATTTCATGGCTGCAGTCATTTTAGAGCCCAAAAAGAGGGAAAGTGTCACTGTTTCCACTTTTTTTCCTTTTACACACACACGCACACACATACACACACACACACACAGCAAGTTTTAAGATCAAGCTAAATACATTTAGATATACTAATTAGTTTGAAGGAATTTTTCTTTGGGGCAAAATGCATATATTCTCCTTTTATAAAAGTCCAAAATAGTCTGAATATAGAATCAGTTTTCTGACACACAAAAGTATGATTAATGCATTATATCTCGAGTGAGTTTCAATTTATCCAGTTAATCAAATCTAGGGGAAATTGATTAAAAAAAGTTCATTATACAAGAATTTAATCCAAGACTTTGGATGCTTGGTGAAATATATCTTTTCAGGTCCTAAGAAATCAGCCTCAGGAACTTGGCAAAGAAACTTATGAAACATCCTTGAGCTTCAAAACTATGAGTAATATTTTTATTGCAGCAATATTGAAAGTGAAAGTGAAAATGAAGTCACACAGTCGTGTCCAACTCTTTGCGACTCTATGGACTGTAGCCTACCAGGCTTTTCCATCCATGGGATTTTCCAGGCAAGAGTACTGGAGTGGGTTGCCATTTCCTTCTAGAGATAGGCTATCAATAAATATTTAAACTAATTAGCACAGAGCTTTGGAGCTCATCAGTGACACTAACTTTTGGTGGGCGATAAAGTATAGTAGGCCAACAATTGCAGTAGACTGTGATAATGAAACTGTAGAAACAGAAACTAGGGCAAATTTTTAAACACTCTAAGCAAAGATCACACCTTTTCAGAAAATTGCCTGTGAACTTTCAAATTTATGTAGGTGTGTCTATCAAAGTTTTACAATATAATTTTATATAATGCGCCTAGGAAGGTCTTAAATTTTGATTCATATGTTCACTTTTTGTTTGTGTTCTGATTAAAATTGTTGTAGACTCAGATGAATATGAAAGCTTCCTATAGTTTTACTTTGAATTGCACCCTCTGAAAAATAAAATTCATAAAGGTATTACCAAGTGGTTAAGTAACATTATAGAATTCCTAAAAAGAGTGATATCATCATGACATTTACAGAATGGTTGGCACAGCTGTAAAAGTAAAATGATTACAACTGCCTAAATAAGTAAATAAACAAAAAAAGCCCCTCATTCTTAATAGATTTTATGTTCAGTTATTTAACAAAATTTGCCAATGAAATTTATCATTGTGAGATTTGTTACAAATATGGGAAAATAAATTTAATTAGATTGTGCTTATTAGACCCATAAGACTTAAGGAAATAATTGTATAATAACAGTTTTGATCTCCAAATTAAGATCTATGTTATAAACATACCATTAATTACAAATTTGTTGAAGAAATAAAAGAAAAGAAATCATATTTCATCATAGAAGCAAATATCACCAGACAGGAGATATGTTCCTAATTTATTTCTCTAAGTATAGTCTATAAAATGTGATATGAAAATTTGAGTAGCCATGAACTGTTGCCATTTGTTTGCATCTTGGCTGAAAAACAACTTTAAAAAAAAAAAAAAACAACTTCAAATGCTTGATCATTTTGAGGATATGTGTGAACTCTCTGTATACTCATAAGGGAGCCAGCTTCCTTGGAAATCTCCCAACCCTTTTAATTATCTGGCTCAGTTTAAAAATAGCATGCTGTGATAGTATTAAAGACATTGAAGACCTTCAAGTTTGGAAAGAATCCAAGGGGAATGGTTTCCCAAGAGGTGCAGTGGTAAAGAACCTGCCTGCCAATGGAGGAGATAAAAGAGATAACAGTTTGATCCCTGGGTTGGGAAGATCCCCTGAGATATGAAATGGTAAAGAATTCCAGAATTCTTGTCTGGAAAATTCCGTGGACAAGAAGCCCGGTAAGCTAGTGTCCATAGGGTTGCAAAGAGTCAGACATGCTGAGCACACATTCACAATGGGAATGGTAAAAATATAAATTGGAAACTTATGTAATTTTCTTAAATACATATAAAGAGAGATAACATCTGCCGTGTAAAGATTAAATATATGCATGATATACCCATTCAAGTTTCCCTAGGAAAGGCAAAATTATGGCAATTTCCTAAAATTGAACTCTTCACAAATGAACATTGTTATTTATAAGAACATCTGATAAGTTGATAGGAGGACTTAAATTATCCCAACTGCCTAACCAATATCCATTCTCTTTATCCTCCTTGCAAAGAGAAGTCTAATTTATTTGCATTGGCTATTAGACCTAATTATTAGCAAATGTGTTTTTAAACTCGTTTACACTAAAGTCAATAATGGCACGAGAGTCAACTGTTCAGAACAGGTGAAAATGCAAGTCTATGGCGTTTGTCTACCTCCACAGTCCACGTGAATGGCTGACAGAAGTGGAACCGTTCTCATGAGCTTAAAAGAACAAAAGCCCAAAACAAGATGGACAGAGAAGGGAGTTAAAAAATATTGTGGGATTCTAATGAGTCATTTGCAGTGTAGTGAATATAAATAACTGCCACCCAGTTCTACCCCATCGCAAATAACTGAGATGCGTCTTCCCCCAGCTGCTGGAAGCAATGGCATGGATGACTCTCAGCTGAATCCCAACCTCTAGATTTTCCCTCAGCTGAAGTGAACTGCTTTGTCCAATGCAGAGAAGCTGATATGCAGCAACCAGATAATATGGGGACTTGGTATAAAGCTACATCCTCTCACCCCAGTTCGAAAGAATAGTGATATGCCCTCCTAGCTCTGCTGCTCCCATAAGATGGACTGAGATCTCGGATGCAACTGGATCATAGGATAATTCAACTTCTATCCAATCCTCTTCCCTTTGTATCATCTCCAAGCATTAATCATGAGAGCATTTTGAAATAACTTTTGTGCTTGCAAATTCCAGCAAGTGCATTTAATAAGCATTTACTATGCTTCCATCTTTCTAACTAAACAAAATAAATACTCATAGTGTAATTTTTTAACCTATAGGAAAGTCACTGCTGTGCATAAACATTTTGATTAGTGTTCTTAAAAGGATTATCAGTTCAGTTCAGTCGCTCAATCGTGTCCAGCTCTTAGTGACCCCAGAGACTGCAGCACACCAGGCTTCCCTGTCCATCACTAACTCCTGGAGCTTACTCAAACTCAAGTCCATCGAGTTGGTGATGCCATCCAACCATCTCATCCTCTGTCATCCCCCTTCTCCTTCTGTCTTTAATATTGCCCAGCATCAGGGTTTTTTCTAAGAAGTCAGTTCTTCACATGGCCAAAGTATTGGAGCTTCAGCTTTATCATCAGTCCTTCCAATGACTATTGAGGACTGATTTTCTTGAGGATTGACTGGTTTAATCTCCTTGCAGAACAAGGGACTCTCAAGAGATTATATTAATTGCAATTATTTAAGGATTATAACTCATAGGATGTATTATCATGTTTTGAAGACGCATGGCTCAGATGGTAAAGAGTCTGCCTGCAATGTGGGAGACCTGGGTCCCTGGGTTGGCAAGATCCCCTGGAGAAGGGAATGGCTATCCACTCCAATATTCTTTCCTAGAGAATCCCCTTGGACAGAGGAGCCTGGTGGGCTAAAATCCATGGGGTCTCAAAGAGTCAAACATGATTATAGAGTGGCTAGGCACATAAATATTACAAACAGTAATATATACAAAGACATTTTGGCAATTCAAAAAAATTCTAAAGTGCTATCAACATTGTTACTGTTTTATGTTAGGAACATTTTAGTATAATTAGTTGTCTTGTTTAAGCTGTTATATATCCTTAAAAATTCTCACAAGTATGCCCAAGTTCCTGAGATCTATATGTTTGAAGCATTCTTTTTTTTAATATAAAAATGAGAGCAATTACTAAAACTTTTAAGAAATATCTTTTATAAGGTTAGCTATATATTAACATAAATAATTAATGGAGGCAAGCTAAATCAGAAAACAAAAACTATCTGAGCATTGGCATAAAATGGGTATCAATGTAGCAAAATTAAAGAAGGCTAGAAAGTAAATTAGAAACTTGTACTGTGCTTCTAACCTTTCTTCCAAACTAAGCAAAATTCCCTTCTAATAAAAAGCCATCCCACATTTTATAGACAAACACCAGTTCTGGATATTATTTTTATTAATTCTATGTAATAACAGAATTCAAATAGAATCTATGATTTTTTTGACATAGACTGAATCCCCAATAAGATGTTCTTCTGTTAATGCTATCAGAATCACTTACTATTTCTTAAACAAACAAACAACAACAACAAAAAATGACCACTTTGAGAAATAGACTATCCTCCCCAAATCCTTAGCTCCAACAAAAGCTTGAAGGCCTTCTGCAAATGATAGTATGGTTTCTAATTTCAGTGTAATAAAAATCTAAATTGAAATAAAGAGTTAGTAAGGACTATATTTTATCATAATTCTAGAAAAATGATTAGCATTAGTGGTCCTTTTTGTTTTTCTTTTCCCTTCTTAAAGATAACAGAGCCTTTACTGGCTATGAAAGAAATGGATAATAAAACAGTCACACAGAGCTCCTAAGAAGCTAATGAAAAGAAAAGCTCATTGTTAAGGGAAGATGGAAAAAAAAATAACCTCTATTTTGCTAAAGGATTATAAAGAATGGTACTGAAGCAATGTAGTCTTCATTATAATAAACGAGAAAAGCAGTAATGGTCAAGTAAATATTTGTATTGTAATTTATTATACCAATGGCTATTTATTAAATCATACCAAGGGATAATTTATCTCACAGTCAATTTTAATTAAAACTTCTGTTCACACTCCAAGGTAGGCTGTGAATGATTAACTTGCTTTCATTGCTTTTGTTTCTGTGTATTTTTCTTTCAAATAAAATCAAAGATATTCATTAGGTATGATGGCATCTTAATTTGTTCAAATGAATTGATCTTTAGCAAATAATCAGATGCATTCATGCTAAGTAATTTCATTCATGTCCAACTCTTTGCAACCCCATGGAATATAGCCTACCAGGGTCACTGTCCATGGAGTTTCCAGGCAAGAATACTGGAGTGGCTTGCCATTTTCTACTCCAGGGGATCTTCCCAACCCAGGGGTCGATCTCACATCACTTATATCTCCTGCAATGATTTATAGGCAGGTTATTAATGACTAGCACTGCCTGAGAAGCCTCAAAAGAAAAACTAGTTCGGTATAATAACACATAAAGAGCAAATAACTTTGGAATCCAGAAAGACTGCCTTTTAAAGGGTAAATAGAACAGTCTGTTCATCACAACACCTTTCTGTGCAAGAAAAAGGCCTATCCATTCTGGCTTATTTTTCATATGGGAGCATGGTAGTTTTATTCCAGCAGGAAATGAGTCAGCACAAATAGGATTCAAACATTCTGAAATGTTGTTTAGGAGAAATAAACATATGGATAAGTGCATGTACAAGGGTATTTTTTGTCAACTACTAAATTCTTTATTTATTTATTTTTTTACATCATTAAATGAAAATTTTCTTTGCAACTGGGTCATGGTAGCTTGGCTATGCCAAAGCCTTTAGACTGTGTTGGTCACAACAAACTGTGGAAAATTCTTTAAGAGATGGGAATACCAGACCACCTGACCTGAGAAATCTGTATGCAGGTCAAGAAGCAACAGTTAGAACCGCACATGGTTCCAAATCAGGAAAAGAGTACATCAAGGCTGTATATTGTCACCCTGCTTATTTAACTTATATCCAGAGAACATGGTGAGAAATGCTGGACTGGATGAAGCATAAGGTGGAATCAATTGGATTGCTGGGAGAAGTATCAGTAACCTCAGATATGAAAATGACATCATCCTTATGGCAGAAAGTGAAGAGGAACTAAAGAGCTTCTTGATGAAATTGAAAGAGGAGAGTGGAAAATGTTGGTTCAAAACTCAGCATTCAGAAAACTGAGATCAGGGCATCCAGTCCCATCACTTCATGGCAAATAGATGGGGAAACAGTGGAAACAGTCACAGACTTTATGTTTTGGGGCTCCAAAATCACTGCAGATGGTGACTGCAGCCATGAAATTAAAAGACACATGCTCCTTGGAAGAAAAGTTATGATCAACCTAGACAGCATATTAAAAAGCAGAGACATTACTTTGCCAACAGAGGTGCACCTAGTCAAAGCTCTGTTTTTTCCAGTAGTCATGTGTGAATGTGAGAGTTGGACTATAAAGAAAGCTGAGCAGAGAAGAATTGATGCTTTTGAACTGTGGTGTTGGAGAAGACTCTTGAGAGTTCCTAGGACTGCAAGGAGATCCAACCAGTCCATCCTAAAGGAAATAAGTCTGAATATTCATTGGAAGGAGTGATGCTGAAGCTGAAACTCCACTACTTTGGCCACCTGATGCAAAGAACTGACTTGTTAGAAAAGACCCTGATGCTGGGATAGATTGAAGGCAGGAGGAAAAGGGGAAGACAGAGGATGAGATGCTTGGATGGCATCACTGACTCAATAGACATGAGTTTGAGTAAACTCCAGGATTTGGTGTTGGACAGGGAGGCCTGGAGTGCTGCAGTTCATGGGGTCACAAAGAGTTGGATACAACTGAACGACTGAACTGAACTAGCTTGAAGACTCTTAACCTATTCTGAATATATTGTTGAACCATAGTGAATGCTGAGCACCAAAGAACGATGCTTTCAAATTGTGGTTGCTAGAGAAGACTGCAGAGTCCCTTGCACAGCCAGCAGATCAAACCAGTCAATCCTAAAGGAAATCAACCCTCAAAATACATTGGAAGGGGACTTCAAAGGTGACTCAGCTATAAAGAATCTACTGCCCAATGTAGGAGCTTCAGGAGACCTGCAGGAGTTCCCTCACTCTCTGGAGGAGGGAATTCAACCCACTCCAGTATTCTTGCCTACAGAATTCCATGGACAGAGGAGCCTCTTGGGCTACAGTCCATTGGGTCACAGAGAGTTGGATATGAATGAGCGCATGCACCTGAATACAGGGGAAGGACTGATTTTAAAGCTGAAGCTCCAATACTTTGGCCACTTGATGTGAAGAACTGACTCATTCAAAAATACACTGATGCTAGGAAAGATTGAAGGCAGGAAGAGAAGCAGGGGACTTCTTATCAGAAGAGGATGAGATAGTTGGATCGCATCACCGACTCAATGGACATGAGTTTGAGCAAACTCCAGGAGAAAGTGAGGGACAGGGAAGTCTGGTGTGCTGCAGTCCATGAGGTCGCAAATAGTTAGATACCACTGAGTGTCTGAACAATGATAACAACTGCAAAGATAATGTACCAAAGCACATTTGTACTGATAGCAAATAATAATGATTATATATATACATATACTCTATCTTAGGAAATAAACTGAAAATAATCAAGGAATGTGGTGATTTATGATTTAAAAATCTTATTACAGTTATGTTTGTTATATTTTCTAATGTATCAATGAATCAATGTCATTGAAATAAACAAATATCTTGGAATAAGTCAAATAAAACAATGTTTATTCTGTAAACTAAAATGCATGCACAGAATTAAACAGAAAGTGAAGAATGAGATGATGTTTTAAAAATAATAGCCTATATGTAAACCATACTAAGCAGTTTAAAATCTTTGCCTATAATACAGGCCAATAATTTTTCAGAATGTCTTAATCATTTTTCTTTGCCTTGATTTCTTTCCTGACTTCTTTGAATATTCTTATTTAATATTAATCCTTTGATTAAGCTGTAAAATTACTGTGATTAGATAAGTAGAAAATAAAACCTCAAACTACCAGATGAAATTATTTTACTTCTAATCTATTTGACCAGCTCAATCACTTGGATCTGACAAAACAAGCTGTATCTTGTTATCAAAGTGCTAACATAAGTCAATTATTTTATTATATATTTGATGATATTGGTTCAAATTTGCACATCTATAGATTTTAGCAATATTCATAATAATCTTAACATCAGTTTTTATTTAATGACCTTCTCTCCCCACAATTGCTAAATGCATGTGGTTTTCTTTTTTCCACACTATAGGATTTTTCCCATTATCTTTTATAATTTTAATAGGTTTAGCCTCATCAACATGAAATGATCTTCATTAAGCACCCACTAAATTTTTTAACCTGACTACATTAAATGAGCAAAATCAGAACAAATGCATTAAGAATGTTGGAATTTGAATTAATATTAGTATTAAAAAAGAATTGGCATATATTTCTCACTTTCTATTCAGTTTTCAAGTGGAGGTCAGATATAAGATCCTGTCTCTCTTTTTGTAAAAAGGAAACTTTGCCATCACTTTATGATCTAATTAGTCTATCTACCTATTTATTATGTGGGAGGCAGTTTGCCTGACAGTAGAGAAGTCAAAAGGAAAAAAACAATTGGCAGAGTAACAGTCACTTCCTGTCCTTTTTCTGCTCCAGGCACCAGAGATGGGAATGAGGAGAAAAGTGCAAACTGACCCCTCTCAGGAGGAAAGAAAATAATTTTACACATCCAATGAAATCCATTGCATTTATCTGTATCAAATTACTTTCACTTTATTCTGTAGTGGTTCAACAGAACCTGACTTTATATTTCTTTATTCTCCATGTTTCTGAATGATTTTACTACTTTATATTATTTAAATTAACAGATGATGTTCTGAATTTAAAGTGTCTATAGATCTAATCACTTTTACAAAAACAGATTTCAACTGAAACAAGACATGGATGAACTATTAATCTATTCTAGACTGAGATAAGGGGGCCATCATGTGATTTGGACCTATCCAGGGAAGATTTAAGAATGTGCTAATGTTGCTGGATTGTCTTTGCTAAACTCAAGCAACTTTTACAGCCTGGAACAGATGGAAATGTTATTTAAATATATGGCTGTAGCCCAGAAATAAAATTAGTCCTAGGACTCAGCTTTGTTTTTATTGTGTGATTTTTTAAGTTATGTGAGCATAAAGGGCTTCACTGCAGTGAGTTTTAATGTTTTACATGAGGTACTTCATCACATTTCTAAAACATGGGATGCTTCAATTCAATTAAATGAATGTTAAAAGTTGTAACATTAATGTAAAGAACTCGCAGTTATACAGGTAGGTTAAAGAAATGTAAAGTTATATGCAATTGAGTTTTGCTACTGTTGTAGAGCTTTCTTTCTTTAGCTACTTTATAGTTATATATTCTGATAATGTGGATCAGCATTAGGGAGTTCTTTATCCCAAAATATTCATGCCTATGTAGTCTAATGGATCTTCTTCTGTGAATTCAGCTAATAATATTGAACATTTATCTTTAAATAATAATTTAAATGTACTTCGAAGAGTTAGCTGGTGAGTACTTGGTTCTCAAGTTTCACATGTTAAATTCTTATTTAAACAAACAAAAACAAAAACAATATCCATTCATGGCTTGAAGAAAAATATGCAGTCTATGGCAGTCTGTGATTGCTTGTTGGAATTTTAAAGCAAATTTAAGCTTTTTGAAATTCACCTAGGAAAAGGCATTTGAAGGCTTTTAAAGTAAGGTTTTCAGCATTGGACATTGTTGAAGTTTAATTTCCTGCTTATATTTTAGAAGTATAATTAACATCAACATTTTAGGCATTTATTCTTGTACCATATATTGTGCAATGATCAAGTCTGGGGCATTCTGCAAGTGCCTCTCCATTGCACCACTGAAATAAAACACTAGCTCTAGTTGACAAAGTTTCAAGTCATTTTTGAATATGTTTTATTATTGTACACATACTTTTATAATCTGAGAATATAATATATGTGGTTGTAGGCATATAGTAAACCACCTTCAAATATGAGGGGTTTAATAGTATATGCATCTGGCCAAAATATATGGCAGCTTGTAGTAGTAAACAAGCAATGCATTACAATTATAGAGGTTCCAATGCATTTCTATTGCACAAGTGTGTGTGTGTGTGTGTGTGTGTGTGAGTTCTATTGCTCCTGTTTCTGTTAAGGATCCAAATAACTGGATTGTATAATGAAGAAATGAAGTAAAAATTGTGGAATATCATATAAATCTGGTGTAGGCTGAATACGAATTTAAAGCAAATTCTAGCCTTATGTTTATGGTACCCATTAAGATATATAATTTTCACACAGAACACAGAACTTCAATTCATGACTTTGGAAAACTAGTAATAGCAGTGGCTAGAATATTTAGAGTCTCATACATCAACTGTTTTGGAGAAAATGTTATTTTTCGTTTAAAAAAATGCAACCAAGGATTTTAAGGTTCTGATAAACACAATCTATAGAATTGTTTCCCACATTTCAAGTTTTGCCTTAATACGTGAACTTAACAAAGAATTTCTGTGAGTGAGTTTGTTCACCTCAGGAAAATTTGTACAGGGCAACAGTGAGTATCTGAGAGAGCAAACCAGATCAGTTAACACAATTCAGTATTTTAGATTAGCTTGAAATGGAAGATGAAAAAACTTTTATTGCTAATCAGAATATCAGTTAGTGTTTATGGTCAATAAAATACAAATACACATCATGTCATGTCCTTACTACTAATATTGTCTTTGAAGTATTACAAATAAGTGTATTTTAAAATAAAATAATGAAAAACATGCTGCTAAATATATATGGCTTTAGTTTGAGAGAAGACTGTATGAAATAATATTAGAAATGATATCAGTGCTTAAAATATTGGTTTAAAAAGGGATAACACAAGATCAGTTAAGTCAGTAAAGATGGAATCAGCACCAGATTTGTTTCTGCTCCTTAGTTTTTCAGTTCAGTTCAGTCACTCAGTCATGTTTGACTCTGCGACTCCATGAATCGCAGCACGCCAGGCCTCCCTGTCCATCACCAACTCCCGGAGTTCACTCAAATTCACGTCCATCGAGTCATTGATGCCATCCAGCCATCTCATCCTCGGTCGTCCCCTTCTCCTCCTGCTCCCAATCCCTGCCAGTATCAGTCTTTTCGATTGAGTCAACTCTTCCCATGAGGTGGCCAAAGTACTGGAGTTTCAGCTTTAGCATCAGTTCTTCCAAAGAAATCACAGGACTGATCTCCTTCAGAATGAACTGACTGGATCTCCTTGAAGCCCAAGGGACTCTCAAGAGTCTTCTTTAGCAAAGCAGTTTAAAAGCATCAATTTGTCAGTGCTCAGCTTTCTTCACAGTCCAACTCTCACATCCATACATGACCACTGGAAAAACCATAGCCTTGACTAGATGGACCTTAGTCAGCAAAGTAATGTCTCTGCCTTTGAATATGCTATCTAGGTTGGTCATAACTTTCCTTCCAAGCAGTAAGCATCTTCTAATTTCATGGCTGCAATCACGATCTGCAGTGATTTTGGAGCCCCCCCAAATAAAATCCGACACTGTTTCCACTGTTTCCCCATCTATTTCCCATGAAGTGATGGGACCAGATGCCATGATCTTCGTTTTCTGAATGTTGAGCTTTAGGCCAACTTTTTCACTCTCCTTTTTCACTTTCATCAAGAGGCTTTTTAGTTCCTCTTCACTTTCTGCCATAAGGGTGGTGTCATCTGCATATCTGAGGTTATTGATATTTCTCCCAGCAATCTTGATTCCAGCTTGTGCTTCTTCAAGCCCAGCCTTTCTCATGATGTACTCTGCATATAAGGTGAATAAGCAGGGTGACAATATACAGCCTTTATGTACTCCTTTTCCTATTTGGAACCAGTCTGTTGTTCCATGTCCAGTTCTAAATGTTGCTTCCTGACCTACATACAGGTTTTTCAAGAGGCAGGTCAGGTGGTCTGGTATGCCCATCTCTTTCAGAATTTTCCACAGTTTATTGTGATCCACACAGTCAAAGGCTTTGGCATAGTCAACAAACCAGAAGTAGATGGAACTCTTCCTTTTTCCATGATCCAGCGGATGTTGGCAATTTGATTTCTGGTTCCTCTACCTTTTTTGAAACCAACTTGAACATCTAGAAGTTCACGGTTCACATATTGCTGAAGCCTGGTTTGAGAATTTTGAGCATTACTTTACTAGCATGTGAGATGAGTGCAATTGTGCGATAGTTTGAGCATTCTTTGACATTGCCTTTCTTTGGAATTGGAATGAAAACTGACCTTTTCCAGTCCTGTGGCCACTGCTGAGTTTTCCAAATTTGCTAGCATATTGAGTGCAGCACTTTTACAGCATCATCTTTCAGGATTTGAAATAACTCAGTTGGAATTCCATCATCTCCACTAGCTTTGTTCATAGTGATGTTTTCTAAGGCCCACTTGACTTCACAGTCCAGGATGTCTGGCTCTCGGTGAGTGATCACATCATCATGTTTATCTTGGTCATGAAGATCTTTTTTGTGCAATTCTTCTGTGTATTCTTGTCACCTCTTCTTGATATCTTCTGCTCCTGTTAGGTCCATACCATTTCTGTCCTTTATCGAGCCCATCTTTGCATGAAGTATTCCCTTGGTATCTCTAATTTTCTTGAAGAGATCTCTAGTCTTTCCCATTCCATTGTTTTCCTCTATTTCTTTGCATTGATAGTTGAGGAAGGCTTTCTTATCTCTCCTTGCTATTCCAATGAACTCTGCATTCAGATGCTTATATCTTTTCTTTTCTCTTTAGTTTTTAATGTATACATAAAAGAAAAATTCAGTATACTCTTTCCTACTTCTGTTTTAAAAAAATAATCAGCTTCTACTTATAATATGTGACATGGTATTGCAAAACCTGGACAGTAACTGCAGGTCCAGAGAGAAACAGCAGACTTTATTGTCAGAATCAGAAATCAACCGGGTAGTTCTGTAATTTTCACTGTAATGGAATTAATTCTATTTTCCTTTTTTTTTTTGACTTTGCCTTCATGAAAAACTAATTAATTAGACTTCTTTAATTTATTTGGGTGTTAATTACATGCTTCATTTTCTAAGTGCAGAAAATCTTACTAATCTTACTTTAAAAACTTTCTAAAGAGTCCAAATCATCTTAATTGAAAGCACAGAACTAATCTATTGGATTTTTACATAACATAGTAAATTATTCTAAATGTTGCACATATTAAAAAACCATGTGCATGCATGCACACTAAGGTTCTTCAGTCATGTTCAACTCTTTGTGATCCCATGGACTGTAGCCTGTCAGGCTCCTCTGTCCATGGGATTCTCCAGGCAAGAACACTGGAGTGGGTTGCCATGGTCTCCTACAGGGGATCTTCCCAACACAGGGATGGAACCCAGGTCTCTTATGTCTCCTGTATTTGCAGTTGGGTTCTTTACCACCAGTAAACTTAATAACTATATATATATATATATATATATATATATATATATATATATATATTGCCCTTTGACTTAATACTACTGTGTATTTAATGACCCTCATAATGTCTATTCATATTAACTTGTTAAATGTTAATGACACATCAAATGAGGAAAAAGTCATATTGTATTAAGAAATTTGAGGTTATCTTTGTAAGTCAATTTAGTTTTATTAAAGAATTTGAAATAATCTTCTTATGTACCTAATAAATTTTGGGTGAGGTAAGAACAGAGTGATTTTTCTCCCAAAGTATGTTTGTCCCATGCTGTATGTATTCTATAGGTTTGTGAATGTATGACTTGAGACATCCAGCTCTTACAATAAGACAATGCACATATCCTAGAAAATGTTCATTTTAGAGGATGTATAAAAATGCTTACTGAAATCCATAAAACAAAGTTAAAGTATTTTTATTATTGAGTTAATGAAAGAAATTAAGGCAAATCTTTCAGAGGCCTACAGGAGACATTTTTCTAGAAACATAAGCTTTGGTCCATCTAGTCAAAGCTATGGTTTTACCAATAATCATGGATGGATGGGAGAGTTGGACCATAAAGAAAATTGAATGCCAACGAATTGATGCTTTTGGACTGTGGTGCCGGAGAAGACTCTTGAGATTCCCTTGGACTGCAAGGAGATCAAACCAGTCAATCCTAAAGGAAATCAGTCCTAAATATTCATTGAAAGGACTGCTGCTGAAGCTGAAGCTCTAATACTTTGGCCACCTGATGCGAAGAACTGATTCACTGGAAAAGACCCTGATGCTGGGAAAGATTGAGGCAGAGGAGAAGGGGATGACAGAGGATGAGATGTTTGGGTGGCATCAACTACTTGATGGACATGAGTTTGAGCAAACTCCAGGAGTTGGTGATAGACAAAGAAGCCTGGCGTGCTGCAGCCCATGGGGTCTCCAAGAGTCAGACACAACTAAGCAACTGAACTGAAGCCTGCCCCAGAGAGGACGAAAATTTCTGTTAACTGAAAGGATGTTTTGAAAAGTTTTGTGAGGTTGAAAGCCAGGGTCTGATGTCTGCACAAAGGAGATGAAGCTGACAAATCCGATATTTATCTCAATTCCTAAAAGGCCATGAAACTCCGAAGCAGAAAAAGGGGGAAATAACCCTCAGGAAACACAGAGAAAGAAGGAAACCTACCTCAGCCACACTCAGGATGGATGGGGAAATAGCCCTTTAAATATTTATGCTGTAGCAGCAGCAGCAGCAAGTTTGGGTACATGCAGATTCAAGGACTGGATTTTATCTCATTTTTCTAGTTTCTTTGAGAGATACAGAAATTGAGACACAGAGAGGAGGAAACAGCAAGAGTAACTACGACATGACTTTAAAGCTAGGTATTTAAAATATTTAAAGATAGTTAACAATTATACTGTTTCCTAGATCTTGATGAAAGAAACATGTATAAATTGTTCACATTTGTTGTGAGAGTCAATATGCAACCAAGGATTTTAAGGGTTCTGACAAATAGAATCTATAAAATTATCTTGAAGTTTTCTCAATGTTTGATTTATGTTCTTTGAATAAATAATATCAAATGAATGCAAGCTTGGGGTTGCATGCACTTTGCATGTTGTTAAGATGAAATAATATCCTTAGGGAGGGATTATTCAACACAAGTTTTAAGGTGTACAGGATTTGAACATTTTGATGCTTCTGAAAAAGTCATAATTTACTGATGTCATTTCTTGAAAGACAAAATACAGATTTTGTAAAAAGAAAAAGAAAAATAAGGTCTTGGGCAAGGTAACAAAGATAAAAGAAAAATTCTACCATTAGTTCTTTCTTAAAGTGTTCAAAAAAAAAAAAAAAGAAGAGTAATTAATTTTTACCTAAAAGAGTAGAAAAAAGACTGTCCTTTCTTGAAAATGACAGGAGAACAAGAAAGATAAATTACAAAGTAAACATAAAGCAGATGAGAACATTACTCAAACCTATAGCTCCCTTATAGCTCAGTTGATAAAGAATCTGCCTGCAACGCAGGAGACCCAGGTTCAATTCCTGGGTCAGGAAGATCTGCTGGAGAAGGGATAGGCTACCCAGTCCAGTATTCTTGGGCTTCCCTGTGGCTCAGCTGGTAAAGAATCTGTCTGCAATGTGGGAGACCTGGGTTTGATCCCTGGGTTGGAAAGATCCCCTGGAGAAGGGAAAGGCTACCCACTCCAGTATTCTAGCCTGGAGAATTCCACCGACTGTATGGGGTCCCAAAGAGTCACATGACTGAAAGACTTTCACTTTCAATGTTTTTGTAAGCAATGCAGAAATGAAGTTTTTAGAAGAAGCCAACAGCACAAGTATTGATTTTCAATAGGCTCCTAATGTGTGAAGTTGTAGTAGTCAGAGCACCATCAAATCAGGAAATGTACTGCCTTGCCTGAAATCTCAATTCCTTTAAATACTGTTTAGTCCCTCATTTGATTCATTTTTTATCTTTTCCGTCCCCAAGTCACACCCCATGTGTTGAAATTTTAGGGGAACAATCTGACATTCTTTTTCACCCAGTTCAAAAATAATTAGGATTTAGACACTATTTTAAATATTAAGACCAAATTATTCATTATGATAAAAGCTCACTGGCAAACATGTTTTCTGTCTGGAGGATTTAGTCATTCTTCACTATTAACTTAAACAGATGCTTCCTTCCTGTTACAGGCATAGCTGGAAATCATAGCCTTTTCCTGAATGCATAGGTCCATTTTGTGTTGGAAAGTTGCATGTATCATTAGTCTTACTGGGTAGACCAATTGGTAAAACTGAGTAGGAAAATATCCTAATAGTAGTGTGGCTGTTGCTAAGTAATGTTCAGTTGCTAAGTAATGTTTGATTCTTTGCGATACCATAGACTACAGCATGCTAGGCTCTTCTGTCCTCCACTATCTCCTGGAGTTTGCTCGGACTCATGTCTGTTGAGTCAGTGATGCCATCCAACTATCTTACCCTCTGTCATCTCCTTCTCCTCCTGCCCTCAATCTTTCCCAGCATCAGGATCTTTTCCAGTGAGTCAGCTTTTCATATCCAATGGCCAAAGTATTGGAGCTTCAGCTTTAGCATCAATCCTTCCAATGAATATTCAGGGTTGTCTTCCTGAATGATTGACTGGTTTGATCTACTTGATGTCCAAGGGACTCTCAAGAGTCTTCTCCAATACTACAATATGAAAGCATCAGTTCTTCCATAATCAGCCTTCTTTATGGTCCAGCTCTCACATCTGTACGTGGCTACTGGAAAAACCATAGCTTTGATGGTAGAGAGCTTTGTAAAAAATGATGTATCTGGTTTCAACACAACGTCTAGATTTGTCATACCTTTTCTTCCAAGGAGCAAGTATCTTTTAATTTCGTGGCTCTAGTCAAATCCACAGTGACTTTGGAGCTCAAGAAAATAAAACCTGTGACTGTACAGACACACATATTTTTAAACTAATCAATATTCAGATCTTGTTATCCACATATACTCCTATAATGCTGGTTTGTTTCTAACATTGAGTCTTCCAGAAGAAAACAGCTATATTGCCATGGTGCTTTGCACCCAGATGTGAAGATATGCAGTGCACCAAAAAAGTGGAAGAATTCCAAAAATTAATGTCTCTTAGCAAAATTACTTTTAGCAAAAGTACAAAGCTCTCACATTTAGTTTATTAAGAGTTGCTATTTTACAGATTATATTATTCCAGTTTTACAGTTGAAAAAAAATATGTAGAGAGGGAAGAAACTTTGCAGGTTATATAGCTATTAAGTGGTATGAGCAGATTTTGAATACAAGCCTGCTTAACTCAACTGTATATTTCCCTATATTCTGCTAATCTTAAAACATATCTAAAAAAGAATGGATATATGTATATTTGTAACTGAATCACTTTGCTGTATACCTGAAACTAAAACAACATTGTAAATCAACCATACAGAAATAAAATCAAAATTAAAAAGGAAATATACAGTAATACCTTATAAAAGAAAACAAAAGAGTTGCAGTTATAATTATTGTTTCATGTTTAGTAATTATCATTACCTATAGTTAAAGCTATGGATTTCAAATAGTCATGTATGGATGTGAGTGTTGGCCCATAAAGAAAGCTGAGAGTTGAAGAATTGATGCTTTCAAACTGTGGTGTTGGAGAAGACTCTTAAGAGCCCCATGGATTGCAAGAAGTCAATCCTAAAGGAAATCAACCCTAAATACTCATTAGAAGGACTGAATCTGAAGCTGAAGCTCCAATACTTTGACCACCTGATGTGAAGAACTGACTCACTGGAAAAGACCCAGATGTGGGGAAAGATTGGAGGCAAGAGAAGAAGGAGAAGACAGAGGACAAGATGGTTAGATGGCATCACTGACTCAATGGAAATGAGTTTAAGCAAACTCCAGGAGACGGTGAAGGACCTGGAAGTCTGGTGTGCTGCAGTCCATGAGGCTGCAAAGAGTCAGACAGGATTTAGTAACTTAATAACAACAGCAACAGTACCTATAGTATGTTCAAATTGTCTTGACTAATTATGTAATACCCATAATTGTAATGAAATTCCAATGAAAAATGAATTCTAAACACTTAAAAATTCCAAAACTAAATATATAAAACCTGATATTCTCAGTTGCATAAATAGATTGAAGAAAGTTAGTGAATTGGGGCTTTCCTGGTGCCTCAATCAGTAAAGAATCTGCCTGCAATGCAGACCCAGTTTCAGTTCCTGAGTTGTGAAGATCCCCTGGAGAAGGAAATGGTAACTCACCCCCCAGCATTCTTTCATGGGAAGTTCCATGGACAAAGGATAGCAGAACCTGGAGGACTTAGAGTCCATGGGGTCGTAAGAGTTGGACATGACTTAGCGACTAAACCACATAGAGCAATAGATAATGGATGGGAAATATATAGAAAAGGACAAAATAAAAAGCGGGATATAATGAAAACATTTGAAATATGTGATTGAAGCTGAAGGATAAGAGAGAGATGAGAAAGAGTCAATATTTGAGAATTTTCTAAAAGTGATAAAAGATGTCATGCTGTGGATTCCAGACACATTATGAACCTCAACCAGGATTAATGAAAGAAAACACAGCAATCAAAAATCAGAATCCAGAAGGCAGAAGATTAGAGACCAAAGGCATACTTAATCCTACTTTTCTTTATAATTTTTTTGAGTGTGAAACTACCTTAGAATTTTAATTGTTAAATACATTTCTTGGTACTCCTAGATGAATGATAATTTAACAAAGTAGATAATCAGTATACTGTTAAAATTTAAGTCTTATTTCACCAACTCTAGCCTTGGACCTCTGTATCTTTTTGTGTGTAAGGATTGATGTGATTAAGAAAAGCACAGTCTGGAGAATATCTGAGGTCCACGCACCTAGCTGTACAGTCCGAAGATCAGGGCACAGTGTCCCAGTGTTCTTGCGTTCTGGGGAGGACCCTCTTCCTGGCTCACAGCTGTCACCTTCTTGCTGTGTCTTCATGTAGTAAAAGGGGAGGAATTTCACTCGAGCTTCTTTTATAAAGGCACTAATTCCATACTTAAAGCCTTTCTGCTCATGAGCTAACCATATTCCAAAGGCCTTCATTTCCTAATACAGAAACTTCGAAGCTTAAGATTTTAACACACAAATTTAAGAAGGACTAAAGCACTCAGACCATGTTTGGTAAAATAAAAGTTGCCAAAAAGTACCTTTTTAAACATAGCTTTAGATTCATAATTTTTGTACTACGTCACTTTTCTGGAATTGTTATAACTGGGTAATCACTGGCATTAATGTTACCATTAATGACCCATTTTTAGATCTTTTTAAAATTTGAGAGATGTCGAATTGAATGAATTTAATTAAGAAAATGTTAAATTGCAAAGAAATGGAACTTCATTTTATATATAATATTCACATATTAAGCTCATTGACATTTTGCCTCAGATTTTAATGGACACCAGATATCATAGCACTTTTAATCAAGGTTCAATTGTACTTGGGAAATATACACTGCTGGGATTATATTGCTTTACCCAAAGAAGACTTAATAATTTAAATTAAAGGTATCATGAGAGCTAAGGTCATGAGCAGGAAACTCAGAGGCTAAGCAGAAACTTAAGCAGGATTTTTCACAGCTCTGCTGTACTGGGGATGAAAAATATAGTTCAGTTACCAAAGAGAAAAGGTTTGGGTAGACTAAATGGATTTTTAAATAAATGATGAGAGTTTGATCATACATTCTGATGGGAAATCAACCAAATAATTAATTAATTAATTTTGATCTCAAGCAAACAAAATCCAGGCAGATTTTAGGCCTAAATGCAAAAGCCAAAGCAATAAATCTTTAGAACATATCATACAAACTGGGGTGTAACTGTCAACTGGAGGTGAAAGGTACTCAGAATTACATGGCATCAGAGATATGCCAACAAAATGAAATATGACTGCACAACCATTAGAATGACAAAAATTTTAAATACTAACAAATATGAAATCTGAAGTCTTATGAACTCCTGCCAGAAGTAAATACGAGTACCAACATTATGGTAATATGTTGGAGGCATTTTTTTTTATACTTCTCAATATAAATTTTATGTCTTGATAATAAAACTATATTTTGGGAAAAGGAAAACATTTCCAAACTTTTAAAACAATCTTACCACAACCAACAACTTCATAAATGACTGAGGACTTTTCTTTTCTCTAAATAACACCTATTACCAGAATTTTGAAGTTAAAATTAAGTATGTAATATTCTTCCTCCAATTCTGCTTGACATTTCTGAATTCTTAAAAAAAATTCTGATTCTTGTCTCAGATATGTACTAAGTGTGTCCCTCTTAAGGGGCAAAGTTAAGGCTCTGGACATCCTTAATCTTTTAATTCTATCTCATTATTTTGTATATCAAGTTTTCTTGGGCTCTGGACTTTCTACATTGTCTACATCAAACTAAGAGAAGGAAATGGCAACCCACTCTAGTATTCTTGCCAGGAGAATCCCAGGGACAGAGGAGCCTGGTGGGCTGCCATCTATGGGGTCACACAGAGTCGGACATGACTGAAGTGACTTAGCAGCAGCAGCTACATCAAGTTAGGACAGTCTTCTCTTTTATCATGGTGAGGGCACTCTTGGATCTTTTATTTAAACTTCTCCAAGGTGATGACATAGTAAATTGGAAGGAATATCAACAGAGCAGGATATAGGGATATGAAGTTGCTCTGATAAAAATAAGAGAGTTCAAAAGTCAATATATCTAATCTAATCAAGATGATCAGGCAAAACATATTTCATCTCTGTAAGCAAATTATAAAGTATGTTAATCCAAAGTTTTCTGGAATATTGTATTGTATACAATATGAGAAAGTGAAGTGAAAGTCACTCAGTCATAGCCAACTCTTTGCGACCCCATGGACTGTTAATTGCAGGCTCCTCTGTCCATGGAATTCTCCAGGCAAGAATACTGGAGTGGGTTTCCATTTCCTTCTTCAGGGGATCTTCCTGATCCAGGGATCAAATCCAGGTCTCCCACATTCCAGATGGAGACTTTACTATCTGAACCTCTTGACCGCAATTATTATTTAGGAGATTAATCCATATTAGTTATACTTAACATCAAATATTCTATTACTATTGCTAATGCTAAAAGTGGCAGGGGTGATCAGCAGGCTGAAATATGTATGCTAACACACAAGGCTTCAGAGACAGCCAATTTAAGCTCTTATTCATCCAAGAGGAAAGAAATATTCCAAGAGAAAAAACGTACTTTTTCTCTCTGCCTTGAGTATATTCATGTTCAAGTAAGGCATATTCTCTTTCAATGTCATTATTATCATAATAATTAGTTTAGGTATCTGTAGTTAGATTTTTCTGAGAATATATTGAGTAATGGTAGAAATGAATGGCCATTATGATAAACGATGGAAGTTTTATGGATAATAACTTTGCTTAGGATTAGAAAAGTTCTTCTACATAAAATCCAAACTTTCATCATGATTTTATTCCTTTCCTCCACATTTTTCTGGTCTTATACTGATCTCTAATCTTAAGAATGACCTAGAATTTTCACGTTAAGATTAAAAAAGTTTGGGAAACTCTAGTGTTGTAAAATAATTTTTGATGTAGCCTCAGATCCACATATAACCCTGGGTATCTATTGATAATTGTAACACACTTCACTGCATCTGAAAGATCCCTTTGTAAAATTAAAAAAAAAAAAAGTTTTCCAAATTACTGCTTAATACTTCAGCAGTAAACTGAGAAGTAGTAAAATGAGCTGACAGAATATTTAATATTGTTAAGAGATAATGCCATGAACATGTAGCCTAGTCCTCACACTTCTCTTAAACAGACCTGAGCGTTTAACTAAAGTGACCTAGTCATATTTCTGAATTTGGCTATGAACAGGTTTTTTTTTTTTTTTCCAAAATTAGCTCAACAGGCAATAAGCTAAAATTTTCAAGGACATGAGTCACCATTCAAGAAAAAAAAAATCTAAATGAATCAAGGTAAAAAGGAATCTATCTTTATGCCATCTAGTAAATAAACCTGGGATAGTCAGACTGGCCAAATGAAATCAACCAAAATCAGAGCAAAAGGATTTATCTACAAAGAAACAAAATGAATATGTAGATAAAGTTCCTTGGACTCACAATGAACTGTTCTCCCTCTAAGCATCAGGAAGCGGTATTTATTCTAGAACAGTGACTAATGCATAATGCTTACCCTCACTTTCCAAATGAGAAATATTATAGTCATTTCTCCATCATGGTAAGGTTGGTACGTCTTCTTCAGTGTCTCTTCTCTTTCTGTTGCAACAACAGGGAATATATTTAATTAGTCTTGTTTTCAATCTCCAAGAATTATTTTTCAGTATCTCATTGCTTCTTTTAATAGTTTTTTTTTTCTTGTGTAGATACCATATGGATCAAGATCCCTCTGCATCTACTAACTAGAATTCTTTAAAATTCTCTTCTATTTCATAAATTATCTTTGCATACTGTATTTGTCCTCTCATATGAATTATTAAAATTATTTACTTACAAGTCTCTTTACTTTCACTCCATATGTATAGTTTGCTGCTCATAAGGCAGCTAAAGTGAACTTTCAAAGAACACAATACAGATGATGATACTTTCCAGTTCAAGCCGAGTGATGATTCTTCCATTATATGTCAACTAAAATACTAATGCTCGATCTTCACCTACAAATCCCTTTTTGACATTATTTCTGGTCAGAGCACCAATCACATGACTACTACTCTCTGCCTCTATTTTAAACTCTCTGGTTCCATTCCTCTTTTTCAAACATTTAAGCTCATTCCTCCCCCAGTTTTGGCATTTGTTGTTTCTTCTGTATAGAATAAACTTGCCCTCATATCTTCATTTGTCTCAGCTTCTCCAAATTTCTATTCAAATCTCCCTTCAACTTAGAGGGTTTTAACTTCGACTTTACATAAAATCTTTGACAATGCATTTGCCCCTCACAATTCCATGCTTTATATTGCTTCATCGAAACTAATATTATTGGGAATTTCCCTGTTGGTCCATGGTTAAGACTCTGCTCTACCAAAGCAGGAATGCAGGGGATAGAATTTTGATTCTTGGTTATGGAATCTAAGATCACAAATGCTGTGAAACATGACCAAAATATTTTTAAAAAGCAAAACAAACTAATATTATTGTTATGGACACCAATACCAAAGAAAGGTGATGCCAAAGGATGCTTAAACTACCACACAAATGTACTCATCTCACACACTAGTAATGTTCAAAATTCTCCAAGCCAGGCTTCAGCAATATGTGAACCGTGAACTTCCAGATGTTCAAGCTGATTTTAGAAAAGGCAGAGGAATCAGAGATCAAATTGCTAACATCTGCTGGATCATGGAAAGCAAGAGAGTTCCAGAAAAACATCTATTTCTACTTTATTGACTATGCCAAAGCCTTTGACTGTGTGGATCACAATAAACTGGAAAATTCTGAAAGAGATGGGAATACCAGACCACCTGACCTGCCTCTTGAGAAACCTATATGCAGGTCAGGAAACAGGAGTTAGAACTGGACATGGAACAACAGACTGGTTCCAAACAGGAAAAGGAGTACGTCAAGGCTGTATATTGTCACCCTGCTTATTCAACTTATATGCAGAGTACATAATGAGAAACGCTGGGCTGGAAGAAACACAAGCTGGAATCAAGATTGCCAGGAGAAATATCAATAACCTCAGATATGCAGATGACACTACCCTTATGGCAGAAAGTGAAGAGGAACTAAAAAGCCTCTTGATGAAAGTGAAAGAGGAGAGTGAAAAACTTGGCTTAAAGCTCAACATTCAGAAAATGAAGATCATGGCATCCGGTCCCATCACTTCATGGGAAGTAGATAGGGAAACAGTGGAAACAGTGTCAGATTTTATTCTGGGGGGCTCCAAAATCACTGAAGATGGTGATTGTAGTCATGAAATTCAAAGATGCTTGCTCCTTGGAAGGGAAGTTATGACCAACCTAGATAACATATTCAAAAGCAGAGACATTACTCTGCCAACAAAGGTCTGTCTAGTCAAGGCTGTGGTTTTTCCAGTGGTCATGTATGGATGTGAAAGTTAGACTGTGAAGAAAACTGAGTGCCGAAGAATTGATGCTTTTGAATTGTGGTGTTGGAGAAGACTCTTGAGAGTCCCTTGGACTGCAAGGAGATCCAACCAGTCCATTCTAAATGAGATCAGTCCTGGGTGTTCTTTGGAAGGACTGATGTTAAAGCTGAAACTCCAGTACTTCGGCCACCTCATGCAAAGGGTTGACTCATTGGCAAAGGCTCTGGGAGAGGTTAGGGGCAGGAGGAGAAGGGGAAGATAGAGGATGAAATGGCATCAGTGACTCGATGGACATGAGTTTGGGTGAAGTCCGGGCATTGGTGGTGGACAGGGAGGCCTCGGGTCCTGCCATTCATGGTGTCTCAAAGAGTTGGACTGCGCGAATTAACTGAACTGATGTTCTCCCCAGACTCTTAAGTTAAAGGCCTAACCCCCATAGGACTATATTTAGAGACAGAGTCTTGTCGTTGTTTAGTTCCTAAGTGGTGTCTTACTCTCTGTGACCCATGGGCCATAGCTTACCAGGCTCCTCTGTCCATGGGATTTCCCAGGTAAGAATATTGGAATGGGTTCTATTTTGTTCTCCAGGGGATCTTCCCAACCCAAGGATCAAAAACACTAAGTATATTGCATTGTAGGTGCTTGCTTTACCACTGAGCCACCTGGAAAACCCTTTAAGGAGGTAACTAAGGTTAAACGTGGTTGTGAGTGTGGGCCCCTAATATAATAGGACTAATATTCTTTAAGAATAGAAAGAGATACTAGGAGTTTTCACACTGAGAAAAGGCCATGCAATCTTGCTCAGTCACTTCAATCATGTCCCACACTTTGTGACCTCATGGATGATAGCCCACCAGGTCCCTCTGTCCATGGGGTTCTCCAAGTAAGAATACTGGAGTGGGTAGCCATTCCCTTCTCCAGGGGATCTTCCCAATCTTGGAATCAAACCCAGGTTTCCTGCACTGCAGGTGGATTCTTTACCATTTGAGCCACCAGGGAAGCATCCTTTTCTTACATTTGTGGGTGAATCAAATTGGGAAAATTTTAGATCCTTTTGTGAAAAAGAGTTACTTGAATATAAAATAAAGTACTGGTTGCAAAGTTTTACCAAGTGCCTAGGAAAAATAAATAATGAAGTGATATTATCTATTACTTTTGCATGCCATTAGATAGAACATTGTGCTAAAATGGTGTAGTTATTTAATAAATAGGGCTTCCCTGGTAACTCAGTTGGTAAAGAATCTACCTGCAATGGAGGAGACCAGGATTCCATCCCTGGGTCAGGAAGAGCCTCTGGAGAAGGAAATGGCAACCCACTCCAGTATTCTTGCCTGGAAAATCCCCTGGACAGAGGACCCTGGTGGGCTAAAGTCCATGGGGGTCACAAGAATTGTACACAACTTAGTGACTACACCACCACTTGTGGGTGAATCAAACCGAGAAAATTTTAGAGTCCTCTTGTGAAAAAGAGTTACTTGAATATAAAATGAAGTACTGGTTGCAAAGTGTTTACCTAGTGCCTAGGACAAATAAATGATGAAGGAATATTATCTATTACTTTTGCATGTCATTAAGATAGAACACTGTGCTAGAAACAGAGTGATTAATAAATGCCTATTGAATGGGGAAAACAAAACCAGCACACTACTGTTACATTCTTCGTATCTAATTAGGCAGTGGCTCAAAATCACTGATGAGTGAAGCAAAGGAATGTAATACCATGCTAAACTGATGACAATGCCAATATGCCAGTGGTACTAAACAATTAAACCCTTAAGCAGTGGCAAGCTCTGTAACTTCTTGAAAACTGTGGGATCACATTGACTTCAAATTCTACACAGCCAATATCCATAATGTTTTTATTTTCCGTTCCTTCTGAGGAAGCAACTTGAAGCACTGTAGTTTTATATATATATATTTTTTAATTTTTTATTTTATTTTACTTTATTTTACTTTACAATACTGTATTGGTTTTGCCATACATCAACATGAATCCTCCATGGGTGTACACGTGTTCCCAACCCTGAACCCTCCTCCCACCTCCCTCCCCATACCATCTCTGGGTTGTCCCAGTGCACCAGCCCCAAGCATCCTGTATCCTGCATCAAACCTAGACTGGTGATAAGTTTCTTATATGATATTGAACATGTTTCAATGCCATTCTCCCAAATCCTCCCACCCTCTCCCTCTCCCACAGAGTCCAAAAGACTATTCTATACATCTGTGTCTCTTTTGCTGTCTCGAACACAAGGTTATCGTTACCATCTTTCTAAATTCCATATATATGTGTTAGTATACTGTATTGGTGTTTTTCTTTCTGGCTTACTTCACTCTGTATAATTGGCTCCAGTTTCATCCACCTCATTAGAACTGATTCAAAGGAAAGGAGGGTTAAATTAGTTACAAATATATATTGGAAACTGCATGGCAATGACCAAACATATTTTTAAAGTAAAATTGATTTTTTAAGAGAGGGGAAAAAATCAAATTGTTGCATAAAAAAGTTAATACAAAGTTGTTGTTTTTTTTCTCACTGTATCCCTTTAATTTGAATATTTTATCTAATAGAGTAATATATATATATTTGAAATGAATGGTTATGGGTGGCTAAGTTACATGAAATTTGATCAGCTCTGAATGTTATGAATACACTTGTCAGATTTTTAGAAAGATTAAAATGGCTGAAAATGAACAAAATATTAGTGTTGAATATGTAACAAATTAATAAACATAAACTTCAATTAGGTAGAGTTGGGAGAACAGAAAGAGAGCTCTCATGCCCTGGAAGGATAGCAAAAGCCAGAGAGGAAGAAGACAGACTTCTTTTCCTGGCAAAGACTCAGCCAATGAAGAGCCAAGGATTCCATTTAATACGGCCGTCCCAACTTACCTTGTGCTTCCCTAGTGCTTCAGACTGTAAAGAATCCACCTGCAATGAGAAAGACCTGGGTTTGATCCCTGGGTTGGGAAGATCCCTTGGAGAAGGGAACAGCTACCCACTCCAGTACTCTGGCCTGGAGAACTCTATAACGGGCTATATGGTCAAAGAATCTTAAAAAGAGTGTATTTATGTGTATGTATGACTGATTCATTTTGCTATACAGCAGAAACTAACACAACATTGTAAATTAACTCTACTCCAAAGAAAATTAAAAAAAATAAAAATAAAAAGTTCTTTTGCCCTGCATGAAATTTGCATGTGGCTTGGGATGGTTGCATACCTGAATGGTAATTCTGTTGTTCTGCCTGCAATGTGGGAGACCTAGGTTTGATCCCTGGGTTGGGAAGATTCCCTGGAGAAGGAAAAGCCTACCCACTCCAGTATTCTGGCCTGGAGAATTCCATGGACTGTATAGTCCATGGGATCACAAAGGGTCGGACACGACTGAGTGACTTTCACTTCCACTTCATTTCCCGAGCAACTCATCTTTGCTGAAGAAATATCTGGAAGTCTATTTGTTTGAGATCAATAAATTTCAAAAACTGTTTTCCTTTTTTTAAAGAAATCAATGCAAGTATCTTACACACGCATACACGAAACCGTACAAAGTGACTTGCTTACAGCAAGAAAAACAAGATTACTTTTCCAACTTTTTTTTTGTAGAGGTCACAATTGTAGCAAAAACAACTGTGCCTTTATTTAAGAACACTCATCAATTTAATTTCTTAAAACAAAATTTTATTTTTTATAAGAAAACTGTAGTTATCATAATTGAAGATCAATATTTCACATTTATATATATCTTGAATTTTGTCAAAGCACTCAATTAACTGCAGGAAATTGTTTTCCTTTGACAGCACCATTTAAGCGTTTTCTTCATTTACATGTCTAACACTGTAATTCTACAAGATGAAATTCGTTTTCAAAACTGGAATGAGATAATTATGCTTGTGCTGAATTCCTTTTACAAAACATAAACCTCTTAAATAGTTCTGTAAATAATTTCAAAATAATGAGATTAGTCTATTACAAAATATGCCAATAACTTACCACTGATTTAATAAATATATATGTATATCAGTCATCAAAGCACTACAGTTAGCATTCTATATGCAAAATAACTGGTTACAATTAGACTTTCTTTTGTCATCTTATCCTTTAAATTGGTGTCTATTTTTTCTTCTATCCCATTTTCTATGAAATTCACATAACACATTAAATTGTCTAAGAACAAAGTTTCAGTTCAGTCTCTCAGTTGTTTCTGATTCTTTGTGAATGCATGGACTGCAGCACACCAGGCTTCCCTGTCCTTCACGAATTCCCAGAGCTTACTCAAATGCATGTCCATGGAGTCGGTGATGCTATACAATGATTTCATCCTCTGTCATCCCCTTTTCCTCCTGTCTTAGATTTTTTCCCAGAATCAGGTGGGAAAATTTTCCAATAAGTCAGTTCTTTGCATCAGGTGGCCAAAGTATTGGAGCTTCAGCATCAGTCCTTCCAATGAATATTCAGGACTGATTTCCTTTACAATTGACGGGTTTGATATATTTGCAGTCCAAGGAACTCTCAAGAGTCTTCTCCAACATCACATTTCTAAAGCATCAATTCTTCTATGCTCAGCTTTTTTGTGATCCAACTCTCACATCCACATATGACTACTAAAAAACCACAGCTTTGACTAGACGAAACTTTGTTGGCAAAGTAATGTCTCTGCTTTTAATATGCTGTCTAGGTTCATCAAAGCTTTTCTTCCAAGGGGCAAGCATCTTTTAATTTTATGGATGCAGTCACAATGTGCATTAATGTTGGAGCCCAAGAAAATAAAGTCTGTCACTGTTTCCACTGTTTCCCGATCTATTTGCCATGAAGCAATGGGACTGGATGCCATGATCTTCATTTTTTGAATGTTGAATTTTAAGCCAGCTTTTTCACTGTCCTTTTTTACTTTCATCAAGAGGCTATTTAGGTCCTCTTTGCTTTCTGCCATAAGGGTAACTAACATCATCTGTGTATCTGAAGTTATTGGTATTTCTTCCAGCAACCTTCATTCCAGCTTGAGCTTCATCCAACCTGGCAATTTTCATGATGTAATCTACATAGAAGTTAAATAAGCAGGGCAACAATATGCAGCCTTGAGGTACCCCTGTTCCAATTTGGAACCAGTCAATTGTTCTATGTCCATCCAGTTTGAACTATTGCTTCTTGACCTGCATACAGATTTCAGGAAGCAGGTAAGGTGGTCCAGTATTCCCATCTCCATAAGAATTCTCCAGTTTCTTCTGATCCAGATATTCAAAAGTTTTGACATAGTCAATGAAGCAGAATTATGCTTTTCTGGAATTATCTTGCTTTTTCAATGATCCAGTGCATGTTGGCAATTTGATCTCTGGTTCCTCTGTCTTATGTAAATCCACCTTGAACATCTGGAAATTCTCGGTTCATGAACTATTGAAGCCTTGCTTGGAGAATTTTCAGCATTACTTTGCTAGCATGTGAGATGAGTGCAATTGTTTCAACATTCTTTGCATTCCATTTCTTTGGGATTGGAATGAAAAGTGACCTTTTCCAGTCCTGTGGCCATTGTTGAGTTTTTCCAATTTGCTGACGTATTTTGTTCAGCACTTTCACAACATCATCTTTTAGGATTTGAATAGCTCAGCTGGAATTCCATCATCTCCACTAGCTTTGTTCGTAATGATGCTTCCTAAGGCCCACTTTGGAATTTGAATGAAAACTGAATTTTTCCAGGCCTGTGGCCACTGCTGAGTTTTCCAAATTTGCTGGCATATTGAGTGCAGCACTTTCACAGCATCAGCTTTCAGGATTTGAAACAGCTCAACTGGAATTCAATCACCCCCACTAGCTTTGTTCGTAGTGATGATTTCTAAGGCCCACTTGACTTCACATTCCAGGATGTCTGGCTCTGGATTAGTGATCACATCATCATGATTATCCTGGTCGTGAAGATACTTTTTGTACAGTTCTTCTGTGTATTCTTGCCACCTCTTCTTAATATCTTCTGCTTCTGTTAAGTCCATACAATTTCTGTCCTTTATCGAGCCCATTTTGCATGAAATATTCCCTTGGTATCTCTAATTTTCTTGAAGAGATCTCTAGTCTTTCCCATTCTGTTGTTTTCCTCTATTTCTTTGCATTGATCACTGAAGAAGGCTTTCTTATCTCTTCTTGCTATTCTTTGAAACTCTGCATTCAGATGCTTATATCTTTCCTTTTCTCCTTTGCTTTTCACCTATCTTCTTTTCACAGCTATTTGTAAGGCCTCCCCAGACAGCCATCTTGCTTTTTTGCATTTCTTTTCCATGGAGATGGTCTTGATCCCTGTCTCCTGTACAATGTCATGAACCTCATTCCATAGTTCATCAGGCACTCTATCTATCAGATCTAGACCCTTAATTCTATTTCTCACTTCCACTGTATAATCATAAGGGATTTGATTTAGGTCATACCTAAATGGTCTAGCGATTTTCCATACTTTCTTCAATTTGAGTCTGAATTTAGTAATAAAGAGTTCATGATCTGAGCCACAGTCAGGTCCTGGTCTTGTTTTTGTTGATTGTATAGAGCTTCTCCATCTTTGGCTGCAAAGAATATAATCAATCTGAGTTCTGTCTTGACCGCCTGGTGATGTCCATGTGTAGAGTCTTCTTTTGTATTGTTGGAAGAGGGTGTTTGCTATGATCAGTGCATTTTCTTGGCAAAACTCTATTAGTCTTTGCCCTGCTTCATTCCGCATTTCAAGGCCAAATTCGCCTGTTACTCCAGGTGTTTCTTGACTTCCTACTTTTGCATTCCAGTCCCCTATAATGAAAGGACAGCTTTTTTGGGTGTTAGTTCTAAAAGGTCTTATAGGTCTTCATAAAACCATTCAAGTTCAGCTTCTTCAGCGTTACTAGTTGGGGCATAGACTTGGATAACTATGATATTAAATGGTTTGCCTTGGAGATGAACAGAGATCATTCTGTTGTTTTTGAGATTGCATCCAAGTACTGCATTTTGGACTCTTTTGTTGACCATGATGGCTACTCCGTTTCTTCTGAGGGATTCCTGTCCGCAGTAGTAGATATAATGGTCATCTGAGTTAAATTCACCCATTCCAGTCCATTTTAGTTCGCTGATTCCTAGAATGTCAACATTCACCCTTGCCATCTCTTGTTTGACCACTTCCAATTTGCCTTGATTCTTGGACCTGACATTCAGGTTCCCATGCAATATTGCTCTTTCCAGAATCGGACATTGTTTCTATCACCAGTCACATCCACAGCTGGGTATTGTTTTTGCTTTGGCTCCATCCCTTCATTCTTTCTGGAGTTATTTCTCCACTAATCTCCAGTAGCATATTGATATTCCAATTCCAAAGAAAGGCAATGAAAAAGAATGATCACACTACTACACAATTGCACTCATCTCACATGCTAGTAAAGTAATGTTCAAAATTGTCCGAGCCAGGCTTCAACAAAATATGAACCGTGAACTCCCTGATGTTCAAGCTGGTTTTAGAAAAGGCAGAGGAACCAGAGATCAAATTGCCAGCATCCGCTGGATCATGGAAAAATCAAGAGAGTTCCAGAAAAAAACATCTATTTCTGCTTTATTGACTATGCCAAAGCCTTTGACTGTATGGATCACAATACACTGTGGAAAATTCTGAAAGAGATGGAAATACCAGACCACCTGACCTGCCTCTTGAGAAATCTGTATGCAGGTCAGGAAGCAACAGTTAGAACTGGACATAGAACAACAGACTGGTTCCAAACAGGAAAAGGAGTACGTCAAGGCTGTATATTGTCACCTTGCTTATTTAACTTTTATGCAGAGTACATCATGAGAAACGCTGGACTGGAAGAAGCACAAGCTGTAATCACGATTGCTGGGAGAAACATCAATAACCTCAGATGTGCAGATGACACTACCCTTATGGCAGAAAGTGAAGAGGAACTAAAAAGCCTCTTGATGAAAGTGAAAGAGGAGAGTGAAAAAGTTGGCTTAAAGCTCAACATTCAGAAAACGAAGATCATGGCATCCGATCCCATCACTTCGTGGGAAATAGACGGAGAAACAGTAGAAACAGTGTCAGACTTTATTTTTTTGGGCTCCAAAATCACTGCACATGGTGACTGCAGCCATGAAATTAAAAGATGCTTACTCCTTGGAAGAAAAGTTATGACCAACCTAGATAGCATATTCAAAAGCAGAGACATTGCTTTGCTGACTAAGGTCCGTCTAGTCAAGGCTATGGTTTTTTCTGTGGTCATGTATGGATGTGAGAGTTGGACTGTGATGAAGACTGAGTGCCAAAGAATTGATGGGTTTGAACTGTGATGTTGGAGAAGACTCTTGAGAGTTCCTTGGACTGTAAGGAGATCCAACCAGTCCATTCTGAAGGAGATCAACCCTGGGATTGCTTTGGAAGGAATGATGCTAAAGCTGAAACTCCAGTACTTTGGCCACCTCATGTGAAGAGTTGACTCATTGGAAAAGACTCTGATGCTGGGAGGGATTGGCGGCAGCAAGAAGGGGACGACCGAGGATGAGATGGCTGGATGGCATCATGGACTCGATGGACTTGAGTCTGGGTGAACTCCGGGAGATGGTGATGTCAGGGAGGCCTGGCGTGCTCCAATTCTTGGGGTCACAAAGAGTCAGACACGACTGACCGACTGAACTGAACTGAAGGCCCACTTGACTTTGGACTCCAGAATGTCTGGCTCTAAATGAGTGATCACACCATCATGATTATCGGTCATGAAGAAATTTTTTGTTCAGTTCTTCTGTGTATTCTTGCCACCTCTTCTTAATATCTTCTGCTAACAAGGTTCATGCCATTTCTGTCCCTTTTTGTGCCCATCTTTGCATGAAATGTTCCCTTTGTATCTCTAATTTTCTTGAAGCGATCTCTAGTTTTTCCCATTCTATTGTTTTCCTCTATTTCTTTGCACTGATTACTGAGGAAGGCTTTCTTATCTCTCCTTGATATTCTTTGGAACTCTGAATTCAGATGGGTATATCTTTCCTTTTCTTCTTTGCCTTTAGCATCTCTTTTGTCAGCTATTTGTAAGGCCTCTTCAGACAACCATTTAGCCTTTTTCGATTTCTTGTTCTTGGGGGTGATTTTGATCACTGCCTCCTATACAATGTCAGGAATGTGCATCCATAGTGTCATCTTGACCCATATTTATTGATTTAAGCCCTTAAAGCTCCAATAAAAGCCTTCATTTTAGTAATATATTGATAAGAGATATTCTATATTTGGACCATTGTCAATTGGCATTTCCAGGCTTTTTTCTAGCTTCTCATTTTTCTATATACACTAAACTTTTCAATTTTAGAACTTAGGAGAAAGGGTTGCTTTTTTTTTTTTTAATTCAGAAAATGTTGGTACTGGAAAGGTCATAAGTGAATATTTCTATAAGTACATTTTACAAATCAATTTTTCAAAGTAAATTACCATATACTACAAAAAATGCAATTTTGAAGCTATTTATTTTTATATTGCAATTTCAATAGTCAAATCTTATTTTGTTAAAAATTAATTCATTTTAGGTCACTACAAAACACATTCTGAACTGTGTTTTATAAGGGAAAGAGTGGATAGACAAGCAAGTAAGAAGTACTATAGTGTACTTTAGTTTATTACTTTATATGTTTTAAAGGTAAATTAGTATTTTGTATTTTAACATAAACATAAATTTTAGTTCCTACAAACTCTTATAAACTATTTTCGTTTTCTTATATACTACATACTATATAATACTAGATTACAGCTTTCTTATGCTCTATAAAGTTTTAGAAAAGTATAATTGCCTTACATTAGTAAGCATAATATAATACATTTACCTTTAAAAGCTGAGCAGAATATTTTCTATAAAAACATATTATTGATGTTGGTGTAGTAATGCATGTTAAAAATTTCCTGATTACTAATTTTCAGTAAAGGATTCATCAAATTTAAAGATAATATTTCACTATAGTAGTGAAACTCTAACAGAATATCATCCTTTCAACAAGGACCAAGAAATAAATATTAAATTTCCTTTTATAAACCTGAGATCTAATTAACAGAAATAGAATCAGGGTTTCTTTTTAAAATTATGGAAAAACACTAACAATCTGACACTATGTTCACAGTTTAAAAAAAAAGAGATTGTTTTCTGAATTTTAACATCTCAAAAGCAAGTGAATCAAGAATATAGTTTTTAACACATAATACTTAAAATGAAATTTTGAAATTGCAGTTCTACATAATTATTAGATGATCCTTTTCAATTTTTGGCATATATTCTTCATCTAATTTGCTCATTTTTTCAAATGTCTTCTAAATTTAAGCAACAGTTATAAACTCATTGTTATCACCTAATGTTAAATATAGAAGATTTTGATTTTCCAGTTTGCACAGTGGTGAGCCTACTTTATGTAAAAATAAATTAAAAAAAATTGTAAGATGAAGTCATGCTTCTCCAGAAATAGTTGTGAAATATTTGTGTGAATGAAGTGTCAATTGCTCAGTCATGTCCAATTGTTTGCCACCCCATGGACTATAGTCTGTCATGCTCCTCAGTCCCTGGAATTTTTCAGGCAAGAATGCTAGAGTGGGTCACCATTCCCTTATCCAGGGGATCTTCCTGAACCAAAGATTGAACCCAGGTCTCTTGCATTGCAGGTGGATTCTTTACAGTGTGAGCCACCAGGGAAGTTCTGATGGTTTGTGTGAATAACCATCATTAAAGGAGTCTGTGTAATATGCATATTCTAAGACCCCACTCTGAAAAATCCTTAACCACTATATCTGAGATCGGGTCCATAAGTCTGTATTTTAGTGAGTACCTCAGGTAATTTTGATGTCAAATACTACATATCATGATGGCTCATAATCATAGAGCTACAATGATTAAAAAAATAATAATAACTTATCCTGAAGCAGATTTATGCTAGCAATTAAAAGGGTTAGCAAGAGCCAAAGACTAAATATTAAAAAAAAAAAAATCTAAGATCATGGCATCTGGCCCCATTACTGTATGGCAAAAAGAAGGGGAAAATATAGAAGTAGCAACAGATTTCCTCTTCTTGGGCTCCAAAATCACTGTGGATGGTAACTTTTGCCATGAAATCATAAGACAATTATTTCTTGGTCTTGGCAGCAAAATGATGACAAACCTAGACAGTGTGTTGAAAAGCAGAGACATTACTCTGCCAGCAAAGGCCAGTATAGTCAAGGTTATGGTTAAGGTTAGGGTTATGGTCTTCCCTGTGGTCACGTAGGGTTGTGAGAACTGGACCAGAAAGAAGGCAGAGCATCAAAGAATGGATACCTTCAAACTGTGGTGCTGGAGAAGACTCTTGAAAGTCCCTTGGACAGCAAGGCGATCAAAACAGTCAATCTTAAGGGAAATCAATCCTGAATATTCACTGGAAGGACTGATGTTGAAGCTGAAGCCCCAGTATTTTGGTCATCTGAGGAAAACAGATGACTCTTTGGAAAAATTCCTGAAGCTGGGAAAGATTGAGGGCAGAAGGAGAAGAGGGTACTAGAGGATGAAATGGCTGGATGGCATCACTTATGCAATGAACACGAACTTGGGCAAACTCTGGCAGAAGGTGAAGGACAAGGAAGCCTGGCATGTTGTAGTCCATGGGGTTGCAAAGAGCTGGACACAACTGGGTGACTGAACAACAACAGCCAATTTTTGCATAAAAGGGTTTTATGCAATAAAGATTTGTACAAAATAAGTAACATCTTTATTTAATTAGCTCTTAACAAGCTATATATTTACTATATGTGTATTGCAAAAATAAAGGAAAAGTTTTAAAATCTGTATGTCCTAAGTAAACCTCAATTGTTGAATATATATTCTGTTCATAATTGAGAATGCTTTGAATAATCTATCCTAAATCTATAATTAAATTTTTAGATTACAAGACTATTATAATGGGTCTAAGATATTTTAAGTAATTGTCCAAATCTTGACAATGTAATGATTATTCTTTATTGTCTTCCATTTTTCATATCTAGTATTTGTCCCAAGAGAACATGATTTATCACTCTATTTTAAGAGTTTAATAGGGATATATTATCTACTATCTGCTCTTTCTGGGCTTTCCTGGTGGCTCAGGTGGTAAAGAATTTGTCTGCAATGCAGGCTCTGTGGTATAAATATAATTAGTGCATGCTGCTAAGTCATTTCAGTCATGTCCCAGCTGTGTGACCCCATAGACTGCAGCCCACCAGGCTCCCCCGTCCTTGGTATTTTCCAGGCAAAAACACTGGAGTGGGTTTCCATTTCCTTCTCCAATGCATGAAAGTGAAAAGTGAAAGTGAAGTCACTCAGTCATGTTGGACCCTCAGGGACTCCATGGACTGCAGCCTTCCAGGCTCCTCCGTCCATGGGGTTTTCCAGGCAAGAGTACTAGAATGGGGTGCCATTGGCTTCTCCCAATTAGTGCATATATATATATATAAAGTAATTATAAATTGTATTTTGTTTTGTTTTAAAACTATGAAATAGCATATAATAGAGCACTTTTATGCTTTTTATTTTTATGGCACCTTACCAAAGAATATAAGTAATGCGCAATTAAATGTATTTGTTAATCTGTTTCTAGTTCTACTACACTCAAGCATATAATTCTAGAAATTCAATTTTGCAACTAAAACCTCTTGAGGCATTATCTTAATCTGTGTGACTGTTGCTTTACAATGTAGCCACAGAAATAACTTATTTCAATCTTCTTACCCCTGAAAGCATTCTACTGACATCCTTTTGCTCTGTTGAAATGGGATTGGCAATACATTCATTATTTGAAACTAACAGCTCAAACCTGCCATCATAAAAGAAGAAGCTGTAGATGGCCTTTGAATATTTGGCCCTAGATGTCCATCACAATAGGCAATTAATTTAGTCGCATTGTTACTATATTCAATTCTTGGTCTTTCAGCAGATACTGCCAGACAAATATTCCAATTTATGCCAGTCAAAATGGTGATTTTGTGGTATGAACATTTTGAGGACTAAAATATATTTAAGTACATTTATACTACATCAGTTTCAAAAATATCTAACAGATGGCAATTTGAATTAAATATACATTTGACCCCAAGGTGGCCTAATGTCCAAGGTTTTGCATTTTTCAAAATTTATGTGCAGTTTAGAGAAATTACATAGTTTTAGGGGTTTTTTTTTAATATTTTATCATATAAGTTTAGGTTATATTAATTAGTTATGTTGAAAGGGATTTGCTTTGCAAACTTGTTATCTTTCATTTTATAAATAATGTCAGATTGTTTGCTGAAACTTTGTTTCTTTATAAAGATCACTGAAACTAGGGAACTTATATTGATGCTGCAAGGAGCAAAATAAACAGAGCAGTTTGTCTGAACTTATATGAGTTTATATAACTGGGAGCATAGAAGTACTGTTGTTCTTTTTAAAATATCTGTTGTTTATTTCAATTATCTTCTCATATCTATAATGTTCATAATATAATAATAGTTTATAGGTCTCCAATATTATATGACCACTTTTAGTTTCACAGAAAGAGATGACTTCATGGATAAATCCATTTGTGACATATTAAGCATAGCCTTTGGGCAAGGATGGGGTTCCCTCATAGCTCAGTTGGTAAAGAATCTGCCTGCAATGCAGGAGACCCTGTTCAATTCCTGGGTTGGGAAGATCTCGAAAAGGGATAGGCTACCCACTCCAATTGCCTCTTGAGAAACCTATATGCAGGTCAGGAAGCAACAGTTAGAACTGGACATGGAACAACAGACTGGTTTCAAATAGGAAAAGCAGTATGCAAAGGCTGTATATTGTCACCCTGCTTATTTTACTTATATGCAGAGTACATCATGAGAAACGCTGGGCTGGAAGAAGCACAAGCATGGCAGAAAGTGAAGAGGAGCTAAAAAAGCCTCTTGATGAAAGTGAAAGAGGAGAGTGAAAAAGTTGGCTTAAAGTTCAATATTCAGAAAACGAAGATCATGGCATCTGATTCCATCACTTCATAGGAAGTAGATGGGGAAACAGTGGATACAGTGTCAGACTTTATTTTTTTGGGCTCCAAAATCACTGCAGATGGTGACTGCAGCCATAAAATTAAAAGATGCTTACTCCTTGGAAGGAAAGTTATGACCAACCTAGACAGCATATTCAAAAGCAGAGACATTACTTTGCCAACTAAGGTCTGTCTAGTCAAGGCTATGGTTTTTCCTGTGGTCATGTATGGATGTGAGAGTTGGACTGTGAAGAAAGCTGGGCACAGAAGAATTGATGTTTTTAAATTGTGGTGTTGAAGAAGACTCTTGAGTGTCCCTTGGACTGCAAGGAGAGCCACCCAGTCCATCCTAAAGGAAATCAGTCCGGGGTGATCATTGGAAGGACTGATGCTAAAGCTGAAACTCCAATACTTTGGCCACCTCATATGAAGAGTTGACTCATTGGAAAATACTCTGATGCTGGGAGGGATTGGGGGCAGGCGGAGAAGGGGACGACAGAGGATGAGATGTTTGGATGCATCACCGACTGGATGGGCATGAGTTTGGGTAGACCCCGGGAGTTGGTGATTGTCAGGGAGGCCTGGCGTGCTGCAATTCATCGGGTCACAACGAGTCGGACACGACTGAGTGACTGAACTGAGCTCACTCCTATACTCTGGCCTGGAGAATTTCATGGACTGTATAGTCCGTGTGGTCACAGAGAGTCATACATGACTGAGCAACTTTCACTTCATACTTCAGTAAGAATAGACAGTAAGAATTTCGATGCTAATCGCTAGGTGTAATTTCAGGGCATTTTTTATCAAGTATCATCTTAGGCAGACAGACTAGAGTTCAAACTGAAACCACATTTGTAGAGTCTTAGTATAAACAGTGTCATAGGCAAAAGAAAATGTTCCCCAAATGAGAAAATAATTGTAAAGTTGATGTTTTAAGAAGGAGAGAGAGACGACGGAGGGGAAGAGGGAGAGAGAGAGTGAATAAGAGACAGATAGCTTTTGAACAGGTTTTAAAAGGTGCTTAAACAGATGGTCCAAGATGAAGGGAATCTATGCTACAATTCTATTTATTTGACCTATGAACTTTGGACCTGTGGTGCACAGAATAATGGTCTCCCTCAAGATGTCCAGATACTAACCACAGGAAAGACTTGATAAATCACTCCTAGCTCCGAATTGGAAGGGGGTCTGTCTTTACAGTTTCTGGCCAGACATTAAAGGGCATGGGAGTTCTCACTCCCTTCTCAAAACAAAGAAAAAGCTAAAGATGCTGAAAATCAGCTTTCCTTAGATTTGTAAGAAAAGTGAGGTCAAGGATAAATCACTGCCCTGAAAACTAGACAGAGAGAGAGATGGATACTGAAAATCACAGCTATCCAACACCACAGCCAGGAGCAAAACCCAAACTGGAGCCAGGACCTCTGCAAATGCTTAAACTGTTAAAAAATTACTGTTACTGGAAGAAGTGAATAAATAGTGTGTACCCCAAAATATGCAGAATTATTAAAACGCACTATCAAGCATTAATAATACACATATGCTATTTTATGGATTTTGTGGTATTTGTGGCAATCAATGCTTTGTACAGACATGTAATACGTTGTTATTCTTTTTTTTTTTTACTTTAAATATACACTTTTCATAAAAACAGACAAACACAAAGACCTGTTATTGGCAAATTGCTGAAGGTGCAATATAAACTAGTTTGAAATCAAAGTGCCAGGGGCCAAGTTTGGAGGAACAGAGCTCACATTTATAAGTTTTGCCTCCAGGATTCCTATCAGCTTCTCCCATTGAAGATCAGAAAAAGAGTTCTTCATGCTTTTTGCAATGCAGGAAACAAAAGTAACCATTTTGAAATACTCCAGAACATTCTGTTTTCATAGAATTATGAGAATAGAATTATGAGTCCTTACAAAGGACTACACTCAAAGGAAAACTATTTTACTAGAGCCTACTTTGTTGGAGAAGACATCAGAGAGTCCCTTAGACTGCAAGGAGATCCAACCAGTCCTTGATAAAGGAAATCAGTCCTGAATATTCATAGGAAGTGTTGATGCTGAAGCTGAAAATCCAATACTTTGGCCACCTGATGTGAAGAACTGACTCATTGGAAAAGACTCTTATGCTTGGAAAGATTGAAGGCAAGAGGAGAAGGGGATGACAAAGGATGAGATGGTTGATTGGCATCACCAATGTGATGAGTTTGAGCAAGCTCTGGGAGTTAATGATGGACAGAAAAGCCTGGGGTGCTGCACTCCATGGGGTTGCAAAGAGTCGGGCATGATTGAGCAACTGAATTTAACCAATATTGGGGAAGGGAAATTACATTCTAGCCTTCTAATGTCATACCTAGAAGGGAAGAAAATGCTGAGAAGCACTTGTGAAGTCACAGCCTCAGAGCACATGCTCATTGAAAAACTGAGATCTAATCTTGGGAATATAGGAATTCCCCCTCAACCCACGTCTTAGCACCATTAAGATCAGGCTGCTATATAGAAAGGGATTTCAGCTAAAAGGACTGCAAGGATCAGACCCTACTTTAAAAGACAAAGAAGAGACAAAATTACAGATACCAGAGTAAATATTAGCCTCTAATACATACAGGTCTAGCAAACATTAAACACAGTTAAACCTCTTGCCACTTGAACTTAAAACCTCTTACTAAAGATCTGTTTGCTTCAGGAATTTTATCCAATACATCATGTCTGCTTTTGTTAGGTAGGAAGCTAGGCATGAGTGAAGAGGGTTGGCCTAAATATTTAAATTTTAAACCTCACCCCAGAAGATGGTGGAGGAATAGGACAGGGAGACCACTTTCTCCCCAACAAATTCATCAAAAGAACATTTAAACGCTGAGTAAATTCCACAAAACAATTTCTGAATACTGGCAGAGGACATCAGGCACACAGAAAAGCAGCCCATTGTCTTCAAAAGATGTTTGATCAACGGTGCTGTACAGATGGAGAAGTCTTGAGGCAACTGTAAAAATAAGCTTAAAAACCAGAAGCAGGAGGCTTAAGTCGAAATCCTGAGAATACCAGAGAACTCCTGACTCCAGGGAACATTAATCCACAGGAGCTCATCAAATGCCTCCATACCTACATTGAAACCAAGCACCACCCAAGGGCCAACAAGTTCCAGAGCAAGACATACCAGGCAAATTCTCCAGCAACACAAGAACATAGCCCTGAGCTTCAATATACAGGCTGCCCAAAGTCACTCCAAACCCACTGACATCTCATAACTCATTACTGGACAGAGAGAAGAAATCCAGCTCCACCCACCAGAACACAGGCACAAGCTTCCTTAACCAAGAAACCTTGACAAACCAGCCATACAGCCCCACCCACAGTGAGGAACCGCGACAATAAAGAGAACTCCACAAACTGCCAGAATACAGAAAGGCCACCCCAAACTCAGCAATAAAAACAAGATGAACAGACAGAGGAATACCCTTCAGGTAAAGGAACAGGATAAATGCCCACCAAACCAAACAAAAGAGGAAGAGACAGGGAATCTACTTGATAAAGAATTCCAAATAATGACAGTGAAAATGATCCACAATCTTGAAAACAAAATGGAATCACAGATAAATAGCCTGGAGACAAGGATTGAGAAGATGCAAGAAAGCTTTAACAAGGACCTAGAAGAAATAAAAAAGAGTCAGTATATAATGAATAATGCAATCAGTTCAGTTCAGTCACTCAGTTGTGTCCGACTCTTTCCGACCCCATGAATTACAGCATGCCAGGCCTCCCTGACAATCACCAACTCCTCGAGTTCACTCAGACTCACCTCCATCGAGTCAGTGATGCCATCCAGCCATCTCATCCTTGGTCGTCCCCTTCTCCTCCTGCTCCCAATCCTTCCCAGCATCAGAGTCTTTTCCAATGAGTCAACTGTTCACATGAGGTGGCCAAAGTACTGAGTTTCAGCTTTAGCATCAGTCCTTCCAAAGAAATCCCAGGGCTGATCTCCTTCAGAATGAACTGACTGGATCTCCTTGCAGTCCAAGGGACTCTCAAGAGTCTTCTCCAACACCACAGTTCAAAAGCATCAATTCTTCAGGGCTCAGCTTTCTTCACAGTCCAACTCTCACATCCATACATGACCACAGGAAAAACCATAGCCTTGATTAGACAGACATTTGTTGGCAAAGTAATGTCTCTGCTTTTGAATATGCTATGTAGGTTGGTCATAACTTTTCTTCCAAGGAGTAAGCATCTTTTAATTTCATGGCTGCAGTCATCTGCAGTGATTTTAGAGCCCCCAAAAATACAGTCTGACACTGTTTCCACTGTCTCCCCATTTTTTTCCCATGAAGTGATGGGACCGGATGCCATGATCTTAGTCTTCTGAATGTTGAGCTTTAAGCCAACTTTTTCACTCTCCTCTTTCACTTTCATCAAGAGGCTTTTTAGTTCCTCTTCACTTTCTGCCATAAGGGTGGTGTCATCTGCATATCTGAGGTTATTGATATTTCTCCCGGCAATCTTGATTCTAGCTTGTGCTTCTTCCAGTCCAGTGTTTCTCATGTATACTCTGCATATAAGTAAAATAAGCAGGGTGACAATATACAGCCTTTGCGTACTCCTTTTCCTATTTAGAACCAGTCTGTTGTTCCATGTCCAGTTCTAACTGTTGCTTCCTGACCTGCATACAGGTTTCTCAAGAGGCAGGCCAGGTGGTCTGGTATTCTTATCTCTCTCAGAATTTTCCAGTTTATTGTGATCCACACAGGCAAAGGGTTTGGCATAGTCAATAAAACAGAAATAGACGTTTTTCTGGAAGTCTCTTGCTTTTTCCATGATCCAGCGGGTGTTGGCAATTTGATCTCTGGTTCCTCTGCCTTTTCTTAAACCAGCTTGAACATCTGGAAGTTCACAGTTCACATATTGCTGAAGCCTGGCTTGGAGAATTTTGAGCATTACTTTACTAGCGTGTGAGATGAGTGCAATTGTGCAGTTTGAGCATTCTTTGGCATTGCCTTTCTTTGGGATTAGAATGAAAACTGACCTTTTCCAGTCCTGTGGCCACTGCTGAGTTTTCCAAATTTGCTGGCATATTGAGTGCAGCACTTTCACAGCATCTGCTTTCAGCATTTCAAATAGCTCACCGGGAATTTCATCACCTCCACTAGCTTTATTCATAGTGATGCTTTCCAAGGCCCACTTGACTTCACATTCCAGGATGTCTGGCTCTAGATTAGTGATCACATCATCATGATTATTCTGGTCGTGAAGATTTTTGTACAATTCTTCTGTGTATTCTTGCCACCTCTTCTTAATATCTTCTGCTTCTGTTAAGTCCATACAATTTCTGTCCTTTATCAAGCCCATCTTTGCATGAAATGTTCCCTTGGTACATCTAATTTTCTTGAAGAGATCTCTAGTCTTTCCCATTCTGTTGTTTTCCTCTCTTTCTTTGCATTGATCACTGAAGAAGGCTTCCTTATCTCTTCTTGCTATTCTTTGGAACTCTGCATTCAGATGCTTATATCTTTCCTTTTCTCCTTTGCTTTTCACCTATCTTCTTTTCACAGATATTTGTAAGGCCTCCTCAGACAGCCATTTTGCTTTTTTGCATTTCTTTTGCATGGGGATGGTCTTGATCTCTGTCTCCTGTACAATGTCATGAACCTTATTCCATAGTTCATCAGACATTCTATCTATCATATCTAGGCCCTTAAATCTATTTCTCAATTCTACTGTATAATCACAATGGATTTGATTTAGGTCATACCTAAATGGTCTAGCGATTTTCCCTACTTTCTTCAATTTAAATCTGAATTTGTCAATAAGGATTTCATGATATGAGCCACAGTCAGCTCCCGGTCTTGTTTTTGCCGATTGTATAGAGCCTCTCCTGTGGTTGACTGGAGAAGGGAATGGCAAACCACTTCAGTAATCTTGCCTTGAGAACCCCATGAACAGTATGAAAAGGCAAAATAATAGGATACTGAATGAGGAACTCCCCAGATCAGGTGTCCAATATGCTGCTGGATATCAGTGGAGAAATAACTCCAGAAAGAAAGAAGGGATGGAGCCAAAGGAAAAACAATACCCAGCTGTGGATGTGACTGGTGATAGAAACAAAGTCCAATGCTGGAAAGAGCAATATTGCATACAAACCTGGAATGTCAGGTCCATGAAGCAAGGAAAATTGGAAGTGGTCAAACAATAGATGGAAAGGGTGAAAGTCAACATTCTAGAAATCAGCAAACTAAAATGGACTGGAATGGGTGAATTTAACTCAGATGACCATTATATTTACTACTGCAGGCAGGAATCCCTCAGAAGAAATGGAGTAGCCATCGTGGTCAGCAAAAGGGTCCGAAATGCAGCACTTGGATGCAATCTCAAAAACGACAGAATGATCTCTGTTCATTTCCAAGGAAAACCATTCAATATCACCATAATCCAAGTCTATGCCCCAACCAGTAATGCTGAAGAAGCTGAAGTTGAATGGTTCTATGAAGACCTACAAGGCCTTGTAGAACTAACACCCAAAAAAGATGTCCTTTCATTATAGGCGACTGGAATGCAAAAGTAGGAAGTCAAGAAACACCTGGAATATCAGGCAAGTTTGGCCTTGGAATACAGAATGAAGCAGGGCAAAGACTAATAGAGTTTTGCCAAGAAAATGCACTGGTCATAGCAAACACCCTTTTCCAGCACCACAAGAGAAGATTCTACACATGGACATCACCAGATGGTCAAGACCGAACTCAGATTGATTATATTCTTTGCAGCCAAAGATGGAGAAGCTCTATACAGTCAACAAAAACAAGACCAGGAGCTGACTGTGGCTCAGATCATAAATAATGCAATAAATGAGATCAAAAACACTCTGGAGGGAACAAATGGTAGAAGAAGGGAGGCAGAAGATAGGATTAGTGAAATAGAAGATAGAATGGTAGAAATAAATGAATCTAAGATGAAAAAAGAGAAACGTATTGAAAGAAATGAGGACAATCTCACAGACCTCCAGGACAGTGTTAAATGCCCCAACATTCGAATCAAAGAGTCCCAGAAGAAGAAGACAAAAAGAAAGACCATGAAAAAATACATGAGGAGACAATAGTTGAAAATTTCCCTAAAATGGGGAAGAAAATAATCACCCAAATCCAAAAAACCCAGAGAGTCCCAAACAGGATAAACCCAAGGTGAAACACCCCAAGACACATATTAATCAAATTAACAAAGATCAAACACAAAGAACAAATATTAAAAGTAGCAAGGGAGAAACAACAAATAACACACAAGGGGATTCCCATAAGGATAACAGCTGATATTTCAATAGAAACTCTTCAGGCCAAGAGGGAATGGCAGGACATACTTACAGTGATGAAAACAAACAAACAAAAAAATTACCTACACTCCAGATTACTGTACCCAGCAAGGATCTCATTCAAGTATGAAGGAGAAATCAAAAGCTTTACAGACAAGCAAAAGCTGAGATAATTCAGCACCACCAAACCAGCTTTCCAACAAATGCTAAAGGATCTTCTCTAGACAGGAAACACAAAAAGAGTGTATAAACTCAAACCCAAAACAATAAAGGAAATGGCAACGGCATCATACTTATCAATAATTACCTTAAACGTAAATGGGTTGAATGCCCCAACCAAAGGAAAAAGACTGGCTGAGTGGATACATAAACAAGACCCCTATATATGTTGTCTACAAAAGACCCATCTCAAAACAGCAGACACATACAGACTGAAAGTGAAGGGCTGGAAAAAAGTTATTCCATGCAAATAGAGACCAAAAGAAAGCAAGAGTAGCAATACTTATATCCAATAAAATAGACTTTAAAACAAACTCTATGAAAAGAGAAAGAAGGACACTACATAATGATCAAAGGATCAATCCAAGAAGATATAACAATTATAAATATATATGCACCCAACAGAGGAGCACCACAATATGTAAGACAAATGCTAACAACTATGAAAGGGGAAATTAACAATAACATAATAATAGTGGGAGGTTTTAATATGCCCACTCACATCTATGGATAGATCAACTAAACAGAAAATTAACAAGGAAACATAAACTTTAAGTGATACCTTAGACCTAATTGATATTTATAGGACATTTCACTCCAAAACAATAAATTTCACCTTTTTGTCAAGTGCACACAGAACCTTCTCTAGGATAGATCACATCCTGGGCCATATATCTAGCCTTGGTAAATTCAAAAAAATGAAATCATTCCAAGCATCTTTTCTGACCACAATTCAGTAAGATTAGATCTCAATTACAGGAGAAATACTATTAAAAATTCCAACATATGGAGGCTGAACAACATGCTGCTGAATAACAAAGAAATCACAGAAGAAATCAGAAAATAAATAAAAATATGCATGGAAATGAATGAAAGTTAAAACACAACAACCCAAAACCTATGGGACACTGTAAAAGCAGTGCTAAGGGGAAGGTTCATAGCAATACAGGCATACCAGAAGAGACAAAAAAAAAGGTCAAATAAATAACCTAACTCTACACCTAAAGCAACTAGAAAAGGAAGAAATGAAGAACCCCAGGGTTAGTAGAAGGAAAGAAATCTTAAAAATTAGGGCAGAAATAAATGAAAAAAAAAAAAAAAAAAAAGAAGAAGAAGAAGAAAGAGAGACCATAGCAAAAATCAACAAAGCCAAAAGCTGGTTCTTTGAGAGGATAAATGAAATTGACAAACCATTAGCAAGACTCATCAAGAAACAAAGGGATAAAAATCAAATCAATAAAATTAGAAATGGAAATGGAGAGATCACAACAGACAACACAGAAATACAAAGGATCCTAAGAGACTACTATCAGCAATTATATGCCAATAAAATGGACAACGTGGAAGAAATGGACAAATTCTTAGAAAAGTACAACTTTCCAAAACTGAACCAGGAAGAAATAGAAAATCTTAACAGACCCATCACAAGCACGGAAATTGAAACTGTAATCAAAAATCTACCAGCAAACAAAAGCCCAGGTCTAGACGGCTTCACAACTGAATTCTACCAAAAATTTAAGAAAAGCTACCACCTATCGTACTCAAACTCTTCCAGAAAATTGCAGAAGAAGGTAAACTTCTAAACTCATTCTATGAGGCCGCTTTCACCCTAATACCAAAATCTGACAACAATGCCACCAAAAAAGAAAACTACAGGCCAATATCACTGACGAACATAGATGCAAAAAAATCCTTAACAAAATTCTATCAACCAGAATCCAACAACACATTAAAAAGATCATACACCATGACCAAGTGGGCTTTATCCCAGGGATGCAAGGATTCTTCAATATCTGCAAATCAATCAATGTAATACACCACATTAATAAATTGAAAAATAAAAGCCATATGATTATCTCAATAGATGCAAAGAAAGCCTCTGACAAAATTCAACATCCATTTATGATAAAAACTCTCCAGAAAGCAGGAATAGAAGGAACATACCTCAACATAATAAAAGCTATATATGACAAACCCACAGCAAACATTATCCTCAATGGTGGAAAATTGAAAGCATTTCCCCTAAAGTCAGGAACAAGACAAGGGTGCCCACTCTCAGCACTACTATTCAACATAGTTTTGGAAGTTTTGGCCACAGCAATCAGAGCAGAAAAAGAAATAAAAGGAATCCAAATTGGAAAAGAAGAAGTAAAACTCACTGTTTGCAGATGACATGATCCTCTACATAGAAAGCCCTAAGGACTCCACCAGAAAATTACTAGAGCTAATCAATGAATATAGGAAAGTTGCAGGATATAAAATCAACATACAGAAAACCCTGGAATTCCTATACACTAATAATGAGAACATAAAAAGAGAAATTACGGAAACAATTCCATTCACCATTGCAATGAAAAGAATAAAATACTTAGGAATATATCTACCTAAAGAAACTAAAGACCTATATATAGAAAACTATAAAACACTGATGAAAGAAATCAAAGAGGACACTAATAGATGGAGAAATATACTGTGTCCATGGATCAAAAGAATCAATATATTGAAAATGAGAATTCTTCCCAAAACAATCTATAGATTCAATGCAATCCCTATCAAGCTACCAACGGTATTTTTCACAGAGCTAGAACAAATAATTTCACAATTTGTATGGAAATACAAAAACCTCAATCTTGAGAAAGAAGAATGGAACTGGAGGAATTAACCTGCCTGACTTCAGGCTCTACTACAAAGCCACAGTCATCAAGACAGTATGGTACTGGCACAAAGACAGAAATATAGATCAATGGAACAAAATAGAAACCCCAGAGATAAATCCACACACCTATGGACACCTTATCTTTGGCAAAGGAGGCAAGAATATATCTTGGAGAGAAGACAATCTCTTTAACAAGTGGTGCTGGGAAAACCAGTCAACCACTTGTAAAAGAATGAACTAGAACACTTTGTAACACCATACACAAAAATAAACTCAAAATGGATTAAAGATCTAAACGTAAAACCAGAAACTATAAAACTCCTAGAGGAGAACATAGGCAAAACACTCTCCAACATAAATTACAGCAGAATCCTCTATGAGGATCTCATTATATTGGAAATAAAAGCAAAAATAAACAAATGGGACCTAATTAAAATTAAAAGCTTCTGCACAACAAAGGAAACTATAAGCAAGGTGAAAAGACAGCCTTCTGAATGGGAGAAAATGATAGCAAATGAAGCAACTGACAAACGGCTAATTTCAAAAATATACAAGCAACTCCTGCAGCTCAATTCCTGAAAAATAAACGACCCAATCAAAAATGGGCCAAAGAACTAAACAGACATTTCTCCAGAGAAGACATACAGATGGCTAACAAACACATGAAAAGATGCTCAACATCACTCATTATCAGAGAAATGCAAATCAAGACCACAATGACGTACCATTTCCCACCAATCAGAATGGCTGCTATCCAAAGTCTACAAGCAATAAATGCTGGAGAGGGTGTGGAGAAAAGGGAACCCACTTACACTGTTGGTGGGAATGCAAACTAGTACAGCCACTATGGAGAACAGTGTGGAGATTCCTTAAAAACCTGGAAATAGAATTGCCTTATGACCCAGCAATCCCACTGCTGGGCATACACACTGAGGAAACCAGAATTGAAAGAGACACATGTACCCCAGTGTTCATCGCAGCACTGTTTACAATAGCCAGGACATGGAAACAACCTAGATGTCCATCAGCAGATGAATGGATAAGAAAGCTGTGGTACATATGCACGATGGAGTATTACTCAGCTATTAAAAAGAATACATTGAATCAGTTCTAATGAGGTGGATGAAACTGGAGCCGATTATACAGAGTGAAGTAAGCCAGAAAAAAAAAAAAAACAATACACTATACTAATGCATATATATGGAATTTAGAAATATGACAATGATAACCCTGTATGCAAGACAGCAAAAGAGACACAGATGTATAGAACAGTCTTTTGGACTCTGTGGGAGAGGGAGAGGGTGGGATGATTTGGCAGAATGGCATTGAAACATGTATAATATTTTGTCTGGGGAGAGTCGCCAGTCCAGGTCCGATGCCTGGTGCAGGATGCTTGGCGCTGGTGCACTGGGATGACCCAGAAGGATGGTGCGGGGACGGAGGTAGGAGGGGGGTTCTGGATGGGAAGAACGTGTATACCCATGGTGAATTCATGTTGATGTGTGGCAGAGCCATTGCAATATTGTGGAGGAGTTGGCCTCCAATTAAAATAAATAAATTTGTAAAAAGAAAATAATAAAAGATGTATAAAAACATAAATCAAAAAATAAACCCCACCCCAGAAACATCCCATTGCTGCTGAGGAGAGATCACACATATGCTGCAAAATAACAACAAAGACTTTTCCAACTCCCAAACATGCACCCTACGCACACAGTGGATATAAACCAACCACAGAAGGCACATGAGCCCTTAATGTACAGCTGTTTTCTCAAGTGACCTGAGGCAGCTGGGACCCTACTAAGGGTTCATAAATATTCTTTACAAACATACATCTGATTGTAACACACTGATTTTGGGAAAGACATATGCAATAGAGCCTGTTGTTATGTAACTTTCAACTGTCAATCAAAACCATCAGTCCACTTCCCACTAGATGAATAACTAAAAGACCAGTTTTGAAAGCCAACCAAACCTCATCTTTCTAGCACCAGTGCTTCTCTTGCCTTGGCCCACCTCTCCCTTGAGCTGTTTTTTCTGTTCTTTATTCAATAACCTTGTTTTTGACACAGGTAAGACCTCAAATTCTTCTTCATGTTCTTACCAAGAACCCAGGACCATGAGGAAGGGTTCTCTTTGACTCTACCTATATGCGAACACTTTCAACAAGATATTATAAGCCATGCTAAAAGGCCAAACAAAGAAACATATGAAAACCAAAACCAGCAAATAGAAAAAAGAAAGTGGAACAAAGTAAGCATCAGAACCTAGACACAGTTACAGAAGAGATTTTGGATTTATCAGACTGGGAGTTAAAAATAGCTATGATTAGTATGCTGAGTACTCATCTGAAAAGTGTAAAACATTCAAGAGCTGATACATAAATTAAAAAGAGAAATGAAAACCCTAAGAAAAAAATATTTTAAATGCTGGAAGTCAATAGCAGAAATTGAATGCCCTTTGGATTCATCAATGCACTGGAAATTACTGAGGAAAGAATCAGTGAACTAAAAGATATGTCAAAGGAAATTTTCTAACTGAAAAGCAAGAGAAAAAGAAAAAAGAACTATCATACAATTACAGTTTACACATGCATAATGGGAATATCATAAGACAAAAGGGATGGAAAGAACATTTGAATTGTTAATGGTTGAGGAATTTCCAAAATTAGTGAGAAACAAGAAACCACAGAATGGGGACGCTCAGAGAACACCAAACAGAATAAAGAACAACGGAGTTATAACAAGGCATGTCAGATTCAAACTGCAAAAGAAAAAGTAAAGACAAAGAGAAAATTCTGGAAGAAGCCAGATGGGGAAAATACACATCTTGCCTACAAATGAGGGAGGATAAGAGTTGAATTATACTTGGGTTCAGACACAATGCAAGTAAGATACTTTAAACATTGAAAGAAAAAAAAATGTCACCCATGTAAATTTCTGGATTCAATAAAATTATCTCATTAAGTGAAGAGGAAATCTTTCTGAAAAAAATTGAGAAAAAAATGTTTCCAGTAGATTTAGATTACAAAAAAAATAAATAAAAATTCTTATGAGAGAAAGAAAACACTGCAGATAAGAAACTTGCATCTACATAAAAAGAGGGAAGTGGTAAAGGAAGCATTCATAAAGTATTGAGTTTTCTCCTTGCTAATGGACCTAATATAAAAATTTCTTCAAATAGTAATAGCAGCTATGTATTTGAAAATTAAACATTATAGATGACTAAAATGAAGTAGAACAATGCTATGAGAAACTAGAGGAAGACATTGAGTATGATCTGTTACAAGGTATATGCACCACCTATGAGGTGGTAGTTATTAGAAAACTGACTTAATTTGATATAAATGTATGTTAAAGACTCCAGGACAGCCTCCAGATGAAAAACAAAAATGATGAAAAGAGTCTTAGTATACACCTTCTTGGCTTCCCAGGTGTCTCAGTGGTAAAAAATCTGCAAAACAGTGTAGGAGACACAGTCCTATCTCTGGGTTGGGAAGATCCCCTGGAGAAGGGCATGGCAACCCACTCCATTATACTTGCCTGGGAAGTCCCATGGACAGATGAGTCTGGTGGAATGCAGTCCATGGGGCTACAAAAGATTCAGACATGACTTAACAACTAAACAACAAAAACTACAATCTCTAGAGGATTACAGTATGAAAGAAACATTCTCCTACAAGACTGAAAAAATAACTGATTTTTAAAAGAATAGCAGTCTTAGCATATCCCTAGCATCCATCACAAAGGCTGATATCATAGGATATTTATAATATATGTAAAGGTAATCATTTTCTTCCCTTTAAAAAATGATATAGGAAAGTGAATCAACCACTGCCAATCTGTTTGTCTGTGCACTCTCTAGATAAGGATCGCTAAGTTCCATAGGTAGAATATTTTGGCTAACAATAATGGTATGAAAGTTAGTGTATAGGTAATCAGAGGACAAATTCCATGTGATAGTCTGTCTTCACCATGTATGTTAATAAATTTATCAAGTCTGTAGGTTTTTCTTTGAAGAGGATACTAAAGTGCAGAAAAATAAAAATAAAATAAAATGGAAATGAACTTTCTTCAGTCAAATTACTGGAAGTCACACCTCCACAATATTAGTAATAGTCAAAATGCATAATATATCAGATCAAAAAGGATCAGGGATATGAGTGAGTCATGAGAACAGAAAGTACAGCTAGGACCTTGGTAGGAGTTGACATACAGGAGAGAAAATGAGAAATCAGAGGGATGCTATCTTTATTGACTACAATCCCAAATATATTATATATGAATATATTCCCTTGAGATTTATCTCCTGGACAGGGAAAAAAAAGGAAACAAAAGAAAGTAATAGCATGCATCCCAGCAGTTGTACACAGAGGCAGCTCAGGAGATATATTGGATATTTAATCACCATAAAAATATGGAAGAATAGGGTTTGCTGCTAGCTAGTCTGACCTCCTGCTCACTCTAAAACACATACATATTATTATATTCTTTCATTTTACTCTGAGAATTTTGCATTGTATTTTCATTATTTTTTGATTAAGGGTTAAAGTCTTTATTTTCCAATGTGTACACATATAGATATATATTCTCATTTTATAAATTGAAAGTTCTAAAACAGCTTTTAATTCTATTGTAACTACATATTCCAAATATATATTACACACACACACACACACACACAAGTATTTTCTCTATCTATCAATTTGGGATTAAATTATATATATATATATATATAAAATCATATCTTTCCCTCTCTTTGTATATATGTTAATAAAATCTTGATCTGTCAACTGTGGATGGTTATAAAAGACAAATAAATTTAGAGCAGTAAATAAATGTTGGAAGATAGGAGATGAGAAATGGTAAAGTAGGCAAATTCAAAGAAAATTTAGCTATTTATGAAATGAAAAGCTGCTAATGTTATCAGAGGCTGAAAGAATTATATAATACAATGTAATTACATTATAATGCTGAGAAGAGAATAAACACTTGCAATTCACCATTATACTAAAGTGATATGTTGGCAAACAACATAAAACAAAATCTCACAAAATATAATAATATATTAAAATAAACATGATATGGCAGTAAACATAAATGTTCATATCTTAATCTTTGAAATCACTAATCATAAATGTTCATATTTTAAACTTTGAAAAATAATTATTTACAGGATAATGACGTGCACACACCCACACAAAAGCACTTACAGAGTAAGATTCACATTTGTGTTCTCTCAAGCACACAATAATCATGCATTATTTTCAAGTAGAAAATCTTATTATATCCCCAAAAAGGAATAGTACAAACCAAATTCCTTGACCATTAAAAGTAGACTAGAGAATATTACAAAAATCTCTTATATTAAAAAAAAAGAAAGAAAAAACACAAGAAAGAAAAGCAACCCAAAGAATAAACAAATCAACAGAAAAGGAAGGAGTGAAAAGAAGAGAAAAGAAGGGAGTAAAAGAGAGAGAGAAGAAGAAAGAAAAGGAAACTGAACAACATTATTGCTGACACAATTACAAAAAATCAGAAAAATAAAAAGCTTTAAATAATAAAGAAAAACTAAGCAAACTACTAGAAAACATTAATATAAAAACTCGTGATTTTTTTCTGATAAATAGGAACACTAATGAATAGATAAAAACTGATACATTGAAAAAAGTCAGAAGTCAACATGGTCACAAAAATAGAAGACAACTAAAAACGTAAATATACAGAATTATAAGTGAAAAACCACTCAAAAATATAGAGAAAATTTAAGAAATTTTAAATCATTTTACTGAATCACATGCAAATAAACCTAAGTGGTGATTTTACTACTGCATCAATTTTTTAAAAATAAACTTAAAACAAAGGTAAATAATTAAACCTAAGTCAAATTATTATGTGGTGAATGTGAAAGTTGCTTAGTCATGTCCAACTCTTTGTGACCGCATGGACTGTAGTCCATGGAATTCTCCAGGCCAGAATACTGGAGTGGGTAGTCTTTCCCTTCTCTAGGGGACCTTCCTAACTCAGGAATTGAACCCAGGTCTCCTGCATTGCAGGCAGATGCTTTACCAGCTGAGACACAAGCCCAAGAATACTGGAGTGGATAGCCTATCCCTTCTCCAGGGGATCTTCCCGACCCCCTGGAATCAAACTGGTGTTTCCTGCATTGCAGGGGGATTCTTTACCAAAGTACGTGGTAGAAAAAGTAAAGAGTTGTCAAAGAACTTTCACTGCAGGAACACTGATATCTCAAGCAAAAAATAATAATCTTGAAGCTATTTAAGCAATGGGTAAATACTTCTCACACAAGTGAAACTGATTCCCCACCTTTGGTGATGACTTTTTTACTAATTTACACATAAGCTGATCTATGAACTGCAACTACCAAGTCAACACTGAGATATTCAGAATTCCTCCCAACTTCTTGTGATCATGTCATAGATGATAAAACACAGGAAGACAAATGATTTTTCCCCCCAAATCCCATAGTTGAACCTAGAATCGGGATAAAACCCTGGTCAGTTCAACTCTAGAGACTTTTTTCCTTTAATTGTTTGTACACTTTAGAGAAAATGAGTTTGTTATTTAAACAAATTGTAGAAAAAGTTTCTTCACATGTTTTTGTTCAGTGACCCAGTCATGTCGGACTCTTAATGACTTCATGAAACGTAGCACGCCAGGCTTCCCGGTCCCTCAACATCTCCCAAAGTTTGCCCAAGCTCATGTCAGTTGTATCGGTGATGCTATCCACCCAACTCATCCTCTGGCACTCTTTTCTCCTTCTACCCTCAGTCTTTCCCAGAATCAGGGACTTTTCCAGTGAGTCATCTGTTCTCATCAGATGACCGAAATACTGGAACTTCAGCCTCAGGATCAATCCTTTCAGTGAGTACTCAGGGGTAATTTCCCTTAAGTTTGATTGGTTTGATTTCCTTGATGTCCAAGGAACTTTCAGTAGTCTTCTCCAGCACCACAGTTTGAAGGCATCCATTCTTTGATGCTCTTCTCTTTTTACAGTCCACTCTCACACCATATATGACCACTGGGAAGACCATAGCCTTGACAATATGGTGAAGGGTTAATAGGGTAGCAGAGATGTGCCTGCAAACGGGTCTCTCTGCTTGGGCTGAGCGTCCTTGCAAACGAGGCCTTCTGCCAAAGAGTCTGGACGCAGCCTTGAGTTTAATGGTCCCTTGCAAAGGAGGGAGCATTCTCTTCTTGAGGTAAGAAGGAGATGAGGGCTTTGGGAAGACTCTGCAGTAGACAGGGATTTCATTCCCCTTTGCTATACAATAACATGTATGAACCTGTGCTGTGCTGAAAAGGCTTATTCATGCAGTCTGGAATTCTGCCTAGGGGGCTTTTATAATAAAGGGCAATTAGTTTTTTGCCCAGTTCTATTCCTCCAGCCGGAGTGTGTATCTGTCTTTTGTGTGTGTCTTATGTCATTTCACTCGTAATCTCCAACAATATGGACCTTTGTTGGCAGAGTAATGTCTCTGCTTTTCAACGCATTGTCTAGGTTTGTCACAGCTTTCCTGCACATGACTCCAAAATAATAAGTTAGTTTGCTAGAAAAACTCTATAGGGTTGTTTTGCTTTGCTTTTTGCATATTTCACAAAAGTGTATATAACATTTCTAGATAAAAGAAGTGAGGATTATTAGAATGTTTAATTGAGTTGTCAAAAAAAAAAAAAAAAGGTCAGGAGGTATTCTTTCCTGAAGCTACTAAAGTGGAGATATATATATATATATATATATACCAAAAGTAGTTGAATGGAAAAATGTGGTGGAAAAATTATTCTTGACTTTAAAAACTTAATTTTTATTGCCACAGGTTTTAATTACTTTTGTGATGTTGAGGGTCAGTGATTGTGGATATCAAATTATATGGAGTCTAGTGCTTTAAAAAAAAGGATTGGAAGGGGAGGTTTGTCAGTTAACCTTCAATATAAGTGATTATTATATCAGAATTTAAATATAATTAATTTTCTTTACTTTGCAATGAATCCCCTATAAATGGAATGCATGCACAATATTTTAAATTAGAAAATCTAAAAAGAAATATTCTCATCTATATTTTTCTCCTATACACTTCTTATTCTGTTTACTTTCTTCTTATTGACTGTGGAAAATGAGAGCTTTTTCCACTAAAATTATTACTATTATCCCTTTGGATAAGTTGTTTCTTTCCTCTACTTAGATACAGTTCAATCTAGATACTCAAAAAATTGTCCTGTTTTAACTTCATATTTACTAAATCGTTTGAGAATGTTTTTTCTTTATGCTCTGTTTGTGTTTATAGAGAGTTTGTTCCAAAAGTGAAGACATTCCTCATGTTTTAAATTTGTTACTTTTCACAAAGCAGCATCATTTAAATGCCATTTCCCTTCTTTGTTGATGATATTTCCTTTTAAATGACTTCTCTATGATGAGATTCACATAGCAAAGTGATTTTGCTTTGTTTTGTTGATAATTTGCATGGGAAAAAACCTATGAAACATTGATGTTAATTGGGTAACTTTAGTAACTATAGCTAGCTCACTCTCATTCCTGTAGTTTTATTATACAGCAAGGACTACACTCTTTATGAAGGAGCATGGCAATACTTGTCTTAAGATGAAAAACACAAACCTATAAACAGGTTTATATAGTTGTATGGTAATATTTAAATCAATGTTATCTATATGTGGTCTTCCAACTTAATAGGATGATTCAAATTATTTCACATGGACAATAAAGTCAGAGCTGATATCATTCATTCGACAACTAAAAATGAGTTACTCCTTGGGTACTTCTCAAATTGCTGAATTTATAATTTTTAGCTTCATGACCTAGTTTACATACATCATTGAAATGTATCCTCAGGCCATGTAACCAAGATATTTTTCTTTTGATAGCTATATTTTAATATTTCATTCTGTCCAGTTGTTTCAGTCACATTGTATTTGATATATGTTTAGGTCAGAGTTGTTACCTGTGCTAACTGTGTCTATTAGTCAGTTTACATTAAAATCCATTTAAGGATATTTTTAGTTTTACTACAGAGTAGATCTTGTAAGGACAAAGTTGTGCATAGTTATTTATGGATGATTTCAGGCTGTTCCAGTGATTCTATTAAATTTGTTGCATAAAGTTTTTGGTTTCAACTTATATTCAATAATTTTTTTTTTTTGCCAAATGTCCAATGTTCTGAATTTTGAACATCAGCATATTAATTCCACTTAATAATGTCCCTGAAATATAAGATGCAAGAACTGGAAAAAAATCTGAAAATTTTGAAAGAATATTCCTTGATGGCTCATAGGAATTGCTAACAGCAACTCTCTAAAGACTCTTTCAGTGGAAAAATGATAGTTACCTGTCACAGATTTATCCTCATAATGTTTCCTAATTAAGTTTAATCAATAAACTTTTAAGCCTCCTGAAACAAGCTGATTGCTAAATAACCACTGATTCTAGAATCTTGCCTATTATTTTTATATCATATTCTTGCATGAATAAATAACATTAATTTACCTAAAATTTATTACTTGTTTCCTAACTATGTGTGATTGTTATCATAAGGTAGTGTTACATATTAGAAAGAAAATGGCAATTGAAGTCAGACAAATCTAAGATAAAATTCTAGCTTCATTAATGTCTCATTGGGTTAACTTCAATCAAGTTATGCAATTTTTGAATAGCTTAACATGCATATATAATTTCAAAGATTAAATATTAAAGTTTCCAAGGCTATGGTTTTTCCAGTGGTCATGTATGGATGTGAGAGTTGGGTTATAAAGAAAGCTGAGCACCGAAGAACTGATGCTTCTGAGCTGTGGTGTTGGAGAAGACTCCTGAGAGTCCCAACCAGTCCATCCTAAAGGGGATCAATCCTGGGTGTTCACTGGAAGAACTGATGTTGAAGCTGAAACTCCAATAGTTTGGCCACCTGATGCAAAGAGTTGTCTCATTTGAAAAGACCCTGATGCTGAGAAAGATTGAAGGCAGGAGGAGAAGGGGATGACAGAGGATGAGATGGTTGGATGCCATCACCGACTCAATGGATATGGGTTTGAGTGGACTCCGGGAGTTGATGATGGACAGGGAGGTCTGGCATGCTGTGGTTCATAGAGTCGCAAAAGTCGGACACGACAGAGTGACTTAACTGAACTGAAAGTTCCTAGAACTAGCATGGTACTTAATTAGAACTCAAGAAATTTTTCTTGATCCCATCTTATTGTTGTCCTCTAATTGGTGCTACTGTACTTATTCTAAAAATCATTTTATATTATACAGTTCTTGAATTATATTCTTCCCAAATGTCCAGTCTTTTGTGAGACCCTGTTGCCCTTATTCTCACATGGATCAATTCTTATAATCTAGTTACCAACGGATTATCAGCAGCAAATTGACCTCAAATGGCTCAGTACAAATGGTAATGATTTTATGAAGGCCTCCAGGAAACAAATAAACATGAAAACAAACAAATTATCCCATAGAGGACATGCAATGGAATGTTGACTTAAGCAATCCCAATATTGCCATCTCTTCTCAGGCTACCTTTATGTCCCATAAAATAGCAGCCATGGATTTCCGTCCTTACTTTGACAATCACTATCTCACTTGACAATCATCTCTATTGCAATTCTGATCATTGAGAGGAGGAACTAAGTGTTGTTTTCTTTTAATATATTCTTTTTCTAATAATATGAAGAAGTTTGATAGTAACTTTCAGGGTCAAGATGCAGTAACTTTTCTACTCATCCAAAAGTTAGCTTCCCTTTGTCTCCTTGAACACATCTCTATAGGTATTTTCAGCATAAGTTCATATCCCACAAGAGAGGTCTCAATATTAACTATGAGATGGGCTATTAAATATTAACTATGAAAATGGGCTTCCCTGGTGTCTCGGGCTTCCCTGGCAGTCCAGATGGTAAAGCATCTGCCTGCAAATGTGGGAGACCCGGGTCTGATCCCTGGGTCTGGAAGATCCCCTGGAGAAGGAACTGGCAAGCCACTCAACTATTCTTGCCTGGAAAATCCCATGGACAGAGGAGCCGGGCAGGCTACAGTCAATGGTGTCGCAGAGTGGAACATGACTGAGCGGCTAATACTTTCCCAGTGGCTCAGAGGGTAAAGAACCTGCCTGCAGTGAGGGAGACCTTAGTTATATCTCTGGGTCTGGAAGATCACTTGCAGAAGGAAATGGCAACCCACTCCAGTATTCTTGCCTGGAGAATTCCATGGACAGGGGAACCTGGTGGGCTACAGTCCATAGAGTCACAAATAGTTGGACATGACTGAGCAACTAAGATACACACACACACACAAACACACAACTATTAGGGTAGTTTAAGTTTTCCTGTTCCTTAACAAAACATAGAAAGCATACTCTAACTCCTTGGAGACATATAACTAAGATATCAAGAAATAGATACATATAACAAGAAACAAAAAGAATTCATGGATGCTTAATTTTGTAATTATACTGTAAGTTCACTTTATAGTAATTTGAGATATGAAAATCTGAACTTTTGTGATATGAGACTATAAATAAAGTTTCAAAATATAAGTGAAATGTAAAGTAACTCAAAACATTTCAAATTAGAAAAGCAACCAATAATTGCCCTATTTCAAAGCCAGGGACTAAAAAAAAATTGTAAAATATGTTTATGACAACATCATTGAGTAAGTATACCACAACCTTGCTCTTCATTCCTTTGACTAGTCTTGAGTTGTACGAGAGCTCAATTTTATAAGTTTGTGGGAAATTCATTTCCTAACAGTCTTGTGAGCTACTCTGGGTGGAATCAGGCTCTAATATGCCATTTCCCCCCCTGTGAATCCAAATTAGTTTCAGAGCAGGTGATGAACAGACATAAAGAGGAAGTCCTTCTCCATCAGAAAATATCTCTAGACAGTCAAACATAATGAGATATCATGTAAGTACAGCAATTAAGCCAAGTGAATGGTTTTAATGCTTAATGACTAGTTTTATTATAAACTGAAGCCAAGGCAGAGTTATCACCATGGTATATGCTCTTGGGTGACCCATGACAGAAAGATTGTACTGTACTCTTTTTCTGACAAAAATCATCAGAATGTATTACATATTTGTTAGATGCAAAGACAAGAGAAACATTTACTAGCATTTTATATAAGATAAAGCATTTACTTTCCTTGATACTTCGCATGAAATTATCATCATTATTATTCTACTATTTCATTAAGACATTTTAATCCAGAAAAGCACATAGCTATTTGGGCTTCAGATATTTTAACTTTCTTTTCAGTATGACACATGCTCATCTCTATCTTTCTAAAATGCATATTTATGGGAACGCTTATGTTTCTTCACTGAGAGCAGCTAGGGGGCTTAAAACTAGAGCTTCAGTCTTTGTGCTGAACTTTATCCATAAACTTTTCCCTGGCTTCCTTATTGATGTCCCTTGTTTTGCCTGGAGCCATAGTCCATGTTGCTTCTTTTATGACATGTTATAGGATCACTTTGATCCTTACATTGTAAGCCATTTGGTTATATCCACCTACTCTCAACATTCAGCTGCCCTCTGAGAACATGTGGGGAGATCTTGAATTTTACTGCACCACATAGTTGTTGTGGAAGATCTATTCTCTCTGGATCTTTTTTTGTTCTCTAACATAGGCTATTCAACTTTTCCAAAAATATGGAGTGGCTTCTATGTGCTGCTGCTGCTGTTGCTACTGCTGCTAAGTCACTTCAGTCGTGTCCAACTCTGTGCGACCCCATAGATGGCAGCCCACCAGGCTCCACCGTCCCTGGGATTCTCCAGGCAAGAACACCAGAGAGGGTTGCCATTTCCTTCTCCAATGCATGAAAGTGAAAAGTGAAAGTGAAGTTGTTCAGTCATCTCTGACTCTTAGCTATGTGCTAGGTAACTATTATAGCCATTTGACCAATATAAATGAGCACTATGCTATATTCAGTCTGTCTCTGAATTTCATGGTTCATGTTTGCCTCAAATGGCACTATTATTTTTCATTCTATATTTTTGTGATCCTTTGGTGCTGGGGATACAACATTGAAATAACACAGACAGATTTTTGTAGTCATAGAATTAACATTCCAGTTTTTTCATGAAAGTCACAGCAGGCAATTAACAAATAAATATATAGTAAGAAAGATAAGTTAAGCTAATTATAAATTATATGTTGAATATAAAACAATGGGTAGATGCTTAATGAAATAGAGAATAACTTTGTAAGAAAAAAATAATTTTCAGGGCATTCACAGAAATACCTCAAGTAGAGCATTAGAGCCCAAGGAACAGCCAGAAAGATGGTGTGGCTTGAGCATTCTGAATAAGAGAAAAAGTAGCATAAGAAAAACTATAACACATTTTAAAAGATATCTTTGGGTATCATATAAAGAATGGAAAGAGAGCCATGAAAACAGGGAGCCCAGTTAAGAGGCTCTTCTACAGGCACAGGACAGGGTGATCACTGGACAAGCATGGTGAGAGTGAAAACAGAGTAGAGAAGAGCTCCTGATGACCTGGGAGGTGAAATAGGATCCATCAGCAGATTGCAAAAAATATCAGATATTGGGAAAAGATTGTAATTTAAGGTACAAATGCACATTTCAATTTGAGAAACTGTATGTGTGTGTGTACATGCCTGTCTGTGTGAGCGTATTGATGGTGGTAGTTTCTTGAAATGGGATATATCAGTGACAAAATATTTTAGGGAAAAAATCAATGCTCAGTTCTGAATTTATTAATTTTGAGATTTCTCTTAGACTTCTGTGAGAGGATATCATGTAGATGTTTATGGTATTTGCCTTTCAAGAAAGAATGCTGCAGTGGAAATATATTTTGGCCATGCCAAGCAGCATAAGAGCATGAGAAGAGAAGCAGCATAAGAAGAGGTGACAAGAATACACAGAAGAACTATACAAAAAAGATCTTAATGGCCCAGATAATCATGAGGGTATGATCACTCACCTAGAGCCAGACATCCTGGAATTCGAAGTCAAGTGGGCCTTAGGAAGCATCACTATGAACAAAGCTAGTGAAGGTGATGAAATTTCAGTTGAATTACTTCAAATCTTGAAAGATGATGCTGTGAAAGTGATCCACTCAATACGCCAGCAAATATGAAAACTCAGCAGTGGCCACAGGACTGGAAAAGGTCAGTTTTCATTCCAATCCCAAAGACAGGAAATGTAAAAGAATGCTCAAACTACTGCCCGACTGCATTCATCTCACACAATCTCCTGGAGAAGGAAATGGCAACCCACTCCAGTATTCTTCCCTGGAAAATCGCATGGATGGAGGAATCTGGTAGGCTACAATCTATGGGGTCACAAAGAGTCGGACACGACTGAGCTACTTCACCTCGCTATTCCCCTCCAATCCTGGCTTCCACATGATCTAAATTTCCAAAATCAATGTTCCTAGTTACACTACACTCTGTTTTTTTTGTTTGTTTGTTTTAATGTTTAAAGAGGAAAAAGAATAATAAAAATGGCAATAGCTGAGTCAAGATGGCACTAACTTCTACAGTCTTAAGGCTTTAATAAATCACTAAACTAAATGGGATAAACATCAATAATTATTATTTGTGCCCTTGGCTATGAATTTTCTAGATTCCAGTGTTTTCTATAACTATGGAAAATTAGCTTTGATCATGATCCTTTCCCCTAGAAATCCTGCCTGCTCTGAGTTTATTTGCTGTCCTAAACTAAACCACAAGTCCTACTGAGATAATTGATAAGATATATTTTGCATAGCAGTATATGATAATTCCTTTATTGCCATTGAGAACTCCAGCATGTTGGCTAATGAGCCATTCAGAGGTTAAGTACATCTTGTTTAACTTGACCAAACTTTTTCACATTAATATGCCTTGAAATAGCATCATTGAACACTGTACTTCTAACTAACTCTTCTCTCTGTTAGATTTTGTATTTATAGAAAACTAGTTTTAATAAAGCACAGTTTTAAAAATAAGTATGAATACCTATAAAAATTGAAAACAGATACAGAATTGTATTGCAATAGTAAAAATGAGATATGATTTAAGAAGCTTTATTACAACTAAGATGATTTTTTTAAACCCTGAAATTTGGATTGGTAACCTAGAAGGAAACATAAATTTTCTATCCTGTACCTTTGAGTTAAAGGCAGTGTGAGTCCCTTAACAATATTCTAACATTTGGAACTTTTCCTCTGGAGGCAAAAAGTGACCCTAAGGTTAATGTATTTTTTTCCTACTTGAACATATGCTCAGGCCTCAAAGTGAAGAGAGTGGTAAAAAAAAAAAAAAAAAAAAAGTAAAAATAAAAATAGAATACCCATCACTAGCAGGAAAATGCCTACCAGTTAAAACCAAAAGAAATAGTTGATTCAGCGACAAACCTCCAACTTTGTCATTTTTTTTCCTTGTGTCACATGCTTATGATTGCTAAACTGAGAGTGTAAAGAAAGCGGATGTCTTTCTCTATTTGTATTTCCGGATGACTTCTAACATTATGTTCTCCTAATAATTTCCTACATCCTATGAGTTTATAGTATTCATCATTACATTTAATAGATTTACTTAATAAGTTAGATACTTCTTTATTCATTTTCTCCATTACTATTACATTATTCAGACTAAAGTGGTTTTCACATGAAAGAGTAAAGGCTCAGTTTTCAGTCCAAGATAGTACTTTAGATAAACTGAATAAGCAACATCAGGATTTGAGATTAAGGTAGCAGCTGAAGTATATTAAACAGAGTACTCTTTACCTTTTTAAATATTTAAAGAATGAGTTAAACACTCTGATACATGGAAAGAATAACGATCTAACACATCAGACACACATACACTCACACGCACACACACACACACATACACACGTCTATCTTACCATCTAATATTTGTTTTATGTGATAGATCAGCATGAAGAATAAATGACTGGGTGAAGAAACTATCTGATTCTTATCCATTAAAGATGGTCTGTGGAGCTTCATCAAATGCAGTCAAGAGAAACTTCTGGAGTGGGAAGAGTTAACAAGGGGGAATCAAGTGGATATTTTCTTTGTCTTGTTATCTGCCTGTGATAAGCGCACACAGAATGCTTAACTCAGGGAGAGTTCAGTACCTATTGGTCCTTAATATATTTGATTTGTACTTGATTATATTATACTCATCCACTGATCATTTGTTCCACCATTTTATATTTCAGTGTATAAGCATTTTGACAAATTTCAAGAATTTACTAATATTCCATTGCCATCAAATGACAAGAATATGCTAAGAATTTTCTTATGATAGCTAATGAAAAAATTTTTACTGTATGCTTATGTGTTAGTTGCTCAATCATGTCCAACTCTTTGCAACCCCTTGGACTATAGCCCGACAAGCTCCTCTGTCCATAGAATTCTTGAGGCAAGAATATTGCAATGGGTTCCCATTCCCTTCTCCAGGGGATCTTCCTGGTCCAGGGATCTAACCTGTCTCCTGCTTTGCAGGCAGATTCTTTACTGTCTGAGCCACAAGGGAAGTCCTTGGATCATATTAAAAGACAAATCAAAAAAGAATTGCCTGAAAAATAACATCATGAGATATTCATCAGAAAGTTTTTCTCTATATAATTATATAAGGAAAATTTTCTATGTTTATCTTATTTCTAAAAGCAACCCCCACCCCCACCCCCACCCCCACCCCCACCCCCCTGGCAGCTTTTGGAGTGTTTGGTTTTTTGGCTTATTCACTTTCTGTATGTCGATCAAAACTACATACAAATGATAAAACAGTTGCTAATCCAATAAGCAGCAAGTCTATATGGGAGACAGCTACAGTATTATGCCACAAAATTTATGCAACAAACATAATAACATGAGGACAAAAGATAAATTATATTAGTTTGCCTTCTTGCTGATATCACAAGAATTTCTTCAGTATCTTAGAAAATATTTACTGAAAGCCAAAGTAGTTTTCAGGCATTTTACTAGGTGTTCTGTGCAAAGAATTTTGGTATGAACTCTTTTGTTTACAAAAAACATACATTTCAGCCAGGAAAATAAGTTATAATAATCAGTTCTATAGCACTGTAAGCTTTATATAAGAAGTTCCTGGTGAAAGATAATTTAACTTTATAATCTGGGTAAAGTCTCAGAGAAAAATGTTGAAGTCAAATATTGAGAGATAAATAATATTAAATAGAGGAAGAAAAAAAGTGCCAATAGAAGGCTCATGAATAGAAAAAACACCTTGGACAGCATGATTAGAAAGAGTTTTCAAAATGTGTGTGTCTGTGGCAATGAGGAGGTTATGAACTTTAACCAGGTAGTAATGAATCTAAAAGCTTTTTCATTATGGAAATAATCTAAATTAGTTCATTTTTATAGAAAGTTTATCTGAGGAATGAGGAGAATTTGCTGAATGTGGTAGGGATGGAAGACAAATATTAATAGCTTAATTAACAGTGATTTAAGGTAGCTGCTTTAATTTTGATGAAAAACAGGACTTGTCTCTAAAGTCTCTTTATTACAGAAAAATGCTTATGATTTTCATCCCAGACTGCTGAGATCACAGCAAAATCCTAACTAGTAGTGCAGGGAGAATGAAATAAATGAGATGATGGACAGAGTCAGACAGGAAGAAGAAAGTCTCCAACTAGTGATTAACAGGTAATAGGGCATTGGAGTCAGTGCCTTAGAAAAAAAAAAAAAAGACTCAATTTTAAGCATCAGCACCAGAAGGAAGATGGCTCCAAGATAATTATTAAAAATTCAGAATTGAGTAATCTTTAAGAAAAGATTATATTTTGTTTTAGCCTAATAAAACACACAGATAGAATGAACCATCTATTTAAAAAGCCCAGTGAAACCAATGTGGATCTGAACATAAAAAAGATATTTACATGAGAGCATATGCCATAATTCAATATGCTTAATTTATGACTATTGCCCCCATGCAACTCTTCATACTTTAATTATTTTTTAATTAATTAATTAATTTCTGTCTGCACTGGGTCTTCATTTCTGCACGGGCATTTCTCTAGTTGTGATGAGCAGGGGATACTCTCTTAGTTGCTGTGTGTGGGCTTCTCATTGTGCTGACTTCTCTTGTTGCAGAGCTCAGAGTCTGAGGCACACAGACTTCAGTAATTGCAGCAGTAGTTGGGGCTCCCAGGCTCTAGAGCACAAACTCAATAGTTGTGGCATGGGCTTAGCTGCTCTGAGGCGTGTGGGATCCTCCCAGATTAGAGATCAAACCCAAGTGGATTCTTTATCACTGAGCCATCAGGGAAGCCCTATACTTTAATTTATAAGTTTATTTACAGATACAGTGCTATAGACAAAAAGTGTGAGTCCCTCCAAAATCATGAATATGATGGTACTTGGCAGTGAGACCATTGGAAGGTAATTAGGCTGAAATGAGACAATAATATTGGTGACCTTTATAGAAAAGGTCAGTTTTCATTCCAATCCCAAAGAAAGGCAATGAGAAAGAATGCTCAAATTACCGCACAACTGTACTCATCTCACATGCTAGTAAAGTAATGCTCAAAATTCTCCAAGCCAGGCTTCAGTAGTACGTGAACCGTGAAATTCCAGATGTTCAAGCTGGTTTTAAAAGGCAGAGGAACCAGAGATCAAATTGCCAATATCCACTGGATCATTGAAAAAGCAAGAGAGTTCCAGAAAAACATCTATTTCTGCTTTCTTGACTATGCCAAAGCCTTTGACTGTGTGGATCACCAGAAACTGTGGAAAATTCTGAGAGAAATGGGAATCCCAGACCACCTTACCTGCCTCCTGAGAAATCTGTATGCAGGTCATGAAGCAACAGTTAGCACTGGACATGGAACAACAGACTGGTTCCAAATAGGAAAAGGAGTACATCAAGGTTGTATATTGTCACCCTGCTTATTTAACTTATATGCAGAGTACATCATGAGAAATGCTGGGCTGGAAGAAGCATAAGCTGGAATCAAGATTGCCGGGAGAAATATCAATAATCTCAGATACACAGATGACATCACCCTTATGGCAGAAAGTGAAGAGGAACTAAAAAGCCTCTTGATGAATGTAAAAGAGGAGAATGAAATAGTTGGTTTAAAGCTCAACATTCAGAAAATGAAGATTATGGCATCCGGTCCCATCACTTCATGGGAAATAGATGGGGAAACAGTAGAAACAGTGACAGACTTTATTTTTGGGGGGCTCCAAAATCACTGCAGATGGTGATTGCAGCCATGAAATTAAAAGACACTTACTCCTTGGAAGGAAAGTTATGACCAACCTAGATAGCATATTCAAAAGCAGAGACATTACTTTGCCAACAAAGGTCCGTCTAGTCAAGGCTATGGTTTTTCCAGTGGTCATGCATGGATGTGAGAGTTGGACTGTGAAGAAGGCTGAGCACCGAAGAATCGATGCTTTTGAACTGTGGTGTTGGAGAAGACTATTGAGAATTCCTTGGACTGCAAGGAGATCCAGGCAGTCCATCCTAAAGGAGATCAGTCCTGGGTGTTCTTTGGAAGGAATGATGCTAAAGCTGAAACTCCAGAACTTTGGCCGCCTCATGTGAAGAGTTGACTCATTGGAAAAGACTCTGATGCTGGGAGGGATTGGGGGTAGGAGGAGAAGGGGACGACATAGGATGAGATGGCTGGATGGCATTACCGACTTGATGAACGTGAGTTTGGGTGAACTCTGGGAGTTGGTGATGGATAGCATGGCCTGGCATGCTGCAATTCACAGGGTCGCAAAGAGTCAAACACAACTGAGTGACTGAACTGAACTGACGTTAAGATAAGTGTCCTGAAGACACACACACTCTCTCTCTCCACACACACTCCTCAAAGAAAGCCCATATGAGGACCTGAAAAAAGGCAGCCATCTGAAGGCCAGGAATCTGTTGGCCATAAACATTCCAGTCTTCAGAGCCATGAAAAATGAATGGTTGCTGTTTAGGTCACCCAGTCTATGGTACTCTCAAAATTGTAGTCAGAACTGACCAATAGAGAAGTTGATATGAAGAAGTGGGCTGCTGTTGTAACAAAGACCTAAAAATGTGAAAGCAGCTTTAGGATTGAATGATGAGTAGAGGCTGAAAGAATTTTGAGGTATGTGCTAGAAAGGATGATATTGCCATGAAGGAGCTGTTCAAGGTAATTTTGGTGAGAGCTCAGGAAGAAGAAAGCTGTAGAGATAACTTCCATCTTTCCAGAGAACACAATTATATACAGAATGCTGGTAGAACAGGGACTACAAAGTGATTCTAGAGATTTCAAATGGAAATTAGAACATGCTATTTGACAGTGGATAAAAGGTATCCCTCTTCTTAAATTGGAAAAACTTGATTTAATTGGTGATGAGATTGAATATTTTGCTGAGGAAATTTCGAAGTAAATTTTGAAGAAAATGGTTTGCTTCCTTTTGACTGCTTGTGTTAAAATACCCAAAGACAGAAATGAAACATAAATTTTTAAGTGAAAAGAATTCAGGACTTAAAGGTTTAAACTTGCCTGCTGGGTTATTTATATTATCCCTGGTTACTATGCAGTCTCTATGGTTTTTGGGGGTTTCCCTTCTGGCTCAGCTGGTAAAGAAACTGCCTGCAATGCAGGAGACCTGAGTTTGATCCCTGGGTTGGGAAGATCCTCTGGAGAAGGGAAAGGCTACCCACTCCTGTATTCTGGCCTGGAGAATTCCAGGGACTGTACAGTCCATGGGGTCACAGAGTCAAATATGACTGAGCAACTTTCACTTTCACTTTCTTTTCTCTCTTGTTTGCTCTCTTATTTTTTTTACATGAATCTGCAAGAACTTTCCTAGGAACACTGTGAGAGTACAGTTTCTTCATCTTTCCAGTGAAAATAAAATGTCTTTTTTCTTCCCTGTGTTTGATTTCTCATAGTTTGACTATTAGTTGTATTTCTTCATATCTTTGAAAGCGTTGCTTCATTGTTTTTCTCCATCAAGTATCTTTAATTACCCTGATGTAAGTTCGATTCATGTTGATTTGTTGGTAAACTGGTTACTTTCTAGAAGATGTTAGGATCTTTTATTGATCTTAACTTTTGAAATTTTACCTGCACTTTACCTAGCTGTGAGCTTCTTAACATCATCAAACTCTGTGTTTTTTTCTCAGTTTAATGGTTCACATTTTCCTGCAGAGCAAGAAATTGTTCTCGCAGTAACATGCAATATTCTGTGTAGTTTTTATTTGTGCGTCTTTGAAACATCTGTTATATATTGGCACTATCTCTTGAATTGACCCTTTACACCATTTTACTTCTTTGAAAATAATATTTTGGGGGGCTGATGTTGCTGCTGTTTAGCCGCTGTCCTTCTAATTACACGTACTATTTATTTTTGTAATTCAGAAGTTTTAAAAATCTATGATTATTGTTTTATTTTAATATCATATCCTGGTTTATGCATGAAAGTTATTAAAAATCTCTCAAAGTATATTGCTAGATTTTTTAAATATATACTCTTCTGCAGATTGCTTCTAGGATATGTCTCCTTTGTTTACCTTAGATTTTTCTTTTATTTTAGGTTTCAGAATTTCTCAAATATCATGCGATTCTTAGGATTATGTTTACATTTCAGAACAAAGCAATCAATAATAGATATGATCTCTAAATGTCATCAGATTTTGTCAACTGTCAGGCTTTCCTTTAGGGTTAGCATGTAAGACTGACCATTGTTCCTGGGCACAGAATGATAGGCAAGTTCTCCAGAGAGAAAACCACATCACTTCTTCTAGTCTCCCATAGAAAATTATTTCAACTTTCATTGAGATGAAATATCTGAAGTTTCTTTTAGAGTCAAGAGTTAAATTGTCAAACTCTTGTAAGTGCCTGATAGAGGTGGCTGGGGTCAGAGATAGTCACAACTCAGTATGTAATCTTTGCACAAAATTTCCCTGCATTTTGTGTCTCCCACTTTAGAGAATTAGCAGAAGAATACAAACAGGCATGAGTTTGCAGGTTTCACTGAAGGAACACAACTGCATCACTGCTTATACTCAGAGATCCTTCTTTCAATGATGAGGGTGCTGACACTGACCAGATTCCAACTCCAGAATGTTGCAATTGATGGTAAATGAGAGAGTAGGCAAAAGTTCAGTTATTGTATTTGAAGATGTTCCAGAGTGATGGAGCTTGTGAGAGTAAATCTTTGAAAAGGAAAGAGTCATTTCTTATTTACAAATCTGGTAAGAAATCAAGTATAATGAAACTTTCAAATTCAGTATAAACTGTAAAGCGAGGCATTGCAGAATGCTGTGAACGAAGTATAGACTCCTTGGAGTCCAAGGAATATTACTTTAAGCAAAAATTGCAAATTAAGCACATATATCCACTTTTCTCTTTTTCCAAAAAGCAAAAGTTTATGGAAAGCACTGACTGCAGGAAGGAGACTGGCTATCAGCAAAGATTTAGATGGATTAACTGAATGATGGATGGCAGATGTAATCATAGTGACAGACACAGCAGCTCAGAGCTTACAGAATAGCATGTTCAAGTGAATATGTGAGCTGATCATTTTTCATATTGAAGCTTTTTTTCATGTTATATAGTCACTCAATCCCTCCCTTCCTCGTAGTGACCTAGTCAGCACAAACCAAGAGCAAGTGTCAGGAAAGTGTTACTGTTCAGGATCATAAACTTGATGATTAATCTTGCAGCAGTTGACTGGGTTGACTGGCTTCCTGCCCTTTCCCCATACATCTATGTAAGAGAGGATTTACTAAAAAAAATAATATATATTTGACTTGTTTAACTCTGGGTCCCCCAAAGTGTAAATTATATCCCCTGATTAGAACTTGTATTATTTTGGCAGAAAAAGGAGTGGCTTACCAACTTAATAATGTTCTTCTTGACATGTCCTGTCCAGAAATTAGACACTAGTAAGGTCATAGAATATTTGCAATAACAGCTTATCTTAACTTAAAACAAAACATGAAAGTACAAAAATACAACAAATAAAAAAGAAGAAAACATTATTGAGGGTCAAAAAATATAGAAAACCAAGAATTATTTTCAAAGAGACTCTATATTGCTTTTATAATACAATAGAGGTTAAGGGGGAAAAAATGTCATAGAAAAAAAAAAACATAGAAATTGAATGGCATAAATTGATGAGAGAGTATTCCATAGAAAACAAAGTTAAAGAAAATTCTCCAGAAAATATAGAGAAAAGAAAGACACATTACTAGTTGTTGCAGATTATTCCAGTAGAGCCAAAACAAAATAAAACAAAGCAAATAAAAATGTTATAGAATTTTTGCAGTAAAAATATTTTTAAAAGGAGAAAAAACACATTATATATTTTTTCTAAAAACTGGAGATAAAGAGAAAAAAATTTGGAGTGAAAAAGCATATCCAGGACCAATCTCAGTGAATGAAAAAAAGGAACAATGAATCCAAATAAATCCTTGTGGCATTTCATTACTTCTAAGATAAAGAGAAGATTACAAACCCTCCAGAACCTGTGAATCTAGTTTTATGAAATCAAATGGTTGTCAGAATAACCTTAAACCACTTACCCTCAAAAATGCTAAACATGAGATATTGAAAGTGAAAGTTGCTCAGTCATGTCCGACTCATGTGACCAAAGGAATTATGCAGGCCATGGAATTCTCCAGGCCAGAATACTGGAGTCGGTAGCCTTTCCCTTCTCCAGGAAATCTTACCAACCCAGGAATCAAACCCAGGTTTCCCTCATTGCAGGCATATTCTTTACCAGCTGAGCCACAAGGGAAGCCCAAGAATACTGGAGTGGGTAGCCTATCCCTTCTCCAGTGGAGTTTTCTGACCCAGGATCAAACCAGGATCTCCTGCACTGCAGGCAGATTCTTTATCAGCTGAGCTATGAGGGAAACCCAAGTTTTATTATAATACTTATGAGAAAATTATTGAAATATTGAATCATATAATTAATCAAGAAAGTAATACAGTATAATGATAAAAAGAAGACATATTTGATTACAGAAAAATTCAACAAGCCTCCATTACAACTTTGTGGGAAAAAATTAGGTGACAATATACTTAGCAAAACATATAAAGAATTCAAGAAGGAAAAGGCTTACGCACTAATAAGAATGGAACTAACCCCAATGTACCATGAAAGTAAATTTTAGGATGAAATTAGGCCTTGAAAACATTTATAAGTGTTTTAAAGTATCATGGTTATTGAGAAATGTAGCGAAATTGAAAAGGAGAATGAAAGACAATGATTATACTGCAGTTACCAATTTCAGTGAAGATGCTTAAGAAAAAAAAGAAAGGAAGGAAAAATAACGACCTGAACCTCAGTGTTGTCACACACACACTTAAAGTCAGCTAAGTCATTTTTCTGATGGTAGATTGGTCTCCCTTGGACAGGTGTGAGTTGAGAGGTCAACTCTGCGAATCCTGCTTGGGCTCAGATACTAGGAGCTGACTGTTGAGCTGTATAATGTCAGCTAAAGCAAGTGGGCTTTCTCCACAAGGTCCCTTAAGTCCAGGATGTTTGCCCAGTCTTATTCTCCTGGTAAACTCCATGTCCTAAAGAAAAACCAGAGGTACACTAGGGCCTGAGCTCTTTTAAATGGCACACCATAAATTCCACCACATACTATGGGCCAGAGCAAATTATAATTCCAGGCCAAAGTAAAGATTTGTGGGAGCCTGAGGAGAAAAGCTACAAGCTACCATTAAAAAGGTCACTGAAAAATGTTGGGATGAAGAATTGTGAATATTTCCTACATCCAACAGAAAAAAAAAGTAAATATAAAAATATGCATATGTTTGTTGAGAACAGTACAGAAATAGATGTATTCATAGATGCAGGTCTATATATATATATGGATATTGTGTGTAATAAGCTATTTTATGTAGTAACAACTGAGGAAAGTTATGGGTAATGAAGTATAATAAATTTCACTCCTTTCAAATAAGTCAATATATTTTGTACAAATTTGTCATGGGTTATAATTGGGACTTCTCTGGTAGTCCAGTGGTTAAGACTCCTCATTCCCAATGCAGTCTGGGTTCAATCCCTGGTCAGGGAACTAGATCCCTCATGCCCCAACTGAAAAAGATCCTGCATGCTGCAACTAAGATGTGACATAGCCAAATAAATTATTTTTTCAAAAGAAAGAACATTATACAAAGATTATTTTAAAATAGCTGGATAAATATGTAATAAATTTAAAAATCAAATCTTCTCCAGTTTGAAATTGAAGAGAGGGAAGGTAAGAAATTTAGATTTTGAGTATGATACAATTTTGTAGTTTGTGAATAATTTTCTTTGTGTGTGTATGTGTATATACAGGTGCAACAATGGCTTTTTCAAAAGAAGCATTTTTTGAAAGAACAAAGTTCATGGATATACACCACCTATGTGTGAATATGAATTTCCATGTATATGGCAGGAGAAAAATAGAAATGAGACTTGAGGGAAAGCAGGATCAAGTCAACACTCGTTTCCAGCTGAGAAATTATTTCCATCTCCAAAATGGCATATTCATGAGACTTCATATGTACTACCTGTTGTTACTCATTATACTTCACTTAGAAGGTGCTATTAGTCACTGGGCATTTTTATAGATATCCATAAGGGACATGATGTGTACTTTCCTTACCATTGCTTTCGGCATTCTCTTCATCTGTTCCCAGTGTGGGACAAAAAATGAAAAGGATTTACTTCAATGAATACCTAGGGTATTCAAAGGAAAATGAAGCAGCTTGCAACTGGAATAGAGTATGTTAGATTCCAAAAGCTAAAACCTTTTATTTACTTTCAAATTTTCTTAGGTTTTATCTTTTTGGAACACAACACTGTGACTTTATTATCCAACTGGAATTTCTGATATAGTAAGCTTGATTTATTAGTGCCCTGTAAGCATGCCTTTCTTATACTCTTTCAAGTAATTGATTTTAGTTCCTTAGACCTTTATATGTATTAGTTCAGTTCAGTTCAGTCGCTCAGTCATGTCCGACTCTTTGCAACCCCATGAATCGCAGCATGCCAGGCCTCCCTGTTCATCACCATCTCCCGGAGTTCACTCAGACTCACATCCATCGAGTCGGTGATGCCATCCAGCCATCTTATCCTGGGTCGTCCCCTTCTCCTCCTGCCCCCAATCCCTCCCAGCATCAGAGTCTTTTCCAATGAGTCAACTCTTCACATGAGGTGGCCAAAGTATTGGAGCTTCAGTTTGAGCATCATTACTTCCCAAGAAATCGCAGGGTTGATCTCCCTCAGAATGGACTGGTTGGATCTCCTTGCAGTCCAAGGGACTCTCATGAGTCTTCTCCAACACCACAGTTCAAACTCATTAACTCTTCAGTGCTCAGCCTTCTTCACAATCCAACTCTCACATCCATACATGACCACAGGAAAAACCATAGCCTTGACTAGATGGACCTTAGTTGGCAAAGTAATGTCTCTGCTTTTGAATATACTATCTAGGTTGGTCATAACTTTTCTTCCAAGGAGCAAGCGTCTTTTAATTTCATGGCTGCAGTCACCATCTGCAGTGATTTTGGACCCCAAAAAAAGAAAGTCGGACACTGTTTCTACTGTTTCCCCATCTATTTCCCATGAAGTGATGGGACTGGATGCCATGATCTTCGTTTTCTGAATGTTGAGCTTTAAGCCAACATTTTTACTTTCCACTTTCACTTTCATCAAGAAGCTTTTTAGCTCCTCTTCACTTTCTGCCATAAGGGTGGTGTCATCTGCATATCTGAGGTTACTGATATTTCTCCCGGCAATCTTGATTCCAGCTTGTGCTTCTTCCAGTCCAGCGTTTCTCATGATGTACTCTGCATATAAGTTAAATGAGCAGAGTGATAATATACAGCCTTAATGTACTCCTTTTCCTATTTGGATCCAGTCTGTTGTTCCATGTCTAGTTCTAACTGTTGCTTCCTGACCTGCATACACATTTCTCAAGAGGCAGGTTAGGTGGTCTGGTATTCCCATCTCTTTCAGAATTTTCCACAGTTTATTGTGATCCACACAGTCAAAGCCTTTGGCATAGTCAATAAAGCAGAAATAGATGTTTTTCTGGAACTCTCTTGCTTTTTCCATGATCCAGCGGATGTTGGCAATTTGATCTCTGGTTCCTCTGCCTTTTCTAAAACCAGCTGGAAAATCAGGGAGTTCATGGTTCATGTATTCCTGAAGTCTGGCTTGGAGAATTTGGAGCATTACTTTACTAGCATGTGAGATGAGAGCAATTGTGCAGTAGTTTGAGCATTCTTTTGCATTGCCTTTCTTTGGAACTGGAATGAAAATTGACCTTTTCCAGTCCTGTGGCCACTGCTGAGTTTTCCAAACTTGCTGGCATATTGAGTGCGGCACTTTCACAGCATCATCTTTCAGGATTTGAAACAGCTCAACTGGAATTCCATCACTTCCACTAGCTTTGTTCATAGCGATGATTTCTAAGGCCCACGTGACTTCACATTCCAAGATGTCTGGCTCTAGATTAGTGATCACATCATCATGATCATCTGGGTCATGAAGATCTTTTTTGTACAGTTCTTCCGTGTATTCTTGCCGCCTCTTCTTAATATCTTCTGCTTCTGTTAGGTCCATACCATTTCTGTCCTTTATCGAGCCCATCCTTGCAGGAAATGTTCCCTTAGTAACTCTAATTTTCTTGAAGAGATCTCTAGTCTTTCCCATTCTGTTGTTTTCCTCTATTTCTTTGCATTGATCACTGAAGAAGGCTTTCTTATCTCTTCTTGCTATTCTTTGAAACTCTGCATTCAGATGCTTATATCGTTCCTTTTCTCCTTTGCTTTTCACCTCTCTTCTTTTCACAGCTATTTGTAAGGCCTCCCCAGACAGCCATTTTGCTTTTTTGCATTTCTTTTCCATGGGGATGGTCTTTATCCCTGTCTCATGTACAAAGTCATGAACCTCATTCCATAGTTCATCAGGCACTCTATCTATCAGATCTAGACCCTTAAATATATTTCTCACTTCCACTGTAGAATCATAAGGGATTTGATTTAGGTCATACCTAAATGGTCTAGCGGTTTTTCCTACTTTCTTCATGACTGAATTTGGCAATAAGGAGTTCATGATCTGAGCCACAGTCAGCTCCCAGTCTTGTTTTTGTTGACTGTATACAGCTTCTCCATCTTTGGCTGCAAAGAATATAATCCATCTGATTTCGGTGTTGACCATCTAGTGATGTCCATGTGTAGAGTCTTCTCTTGTGTTGTTGGAAGAGGGTATGTGCTATGTCCAGTGAATTTTCTTGGCAAAACTCTATTAGTCTTTGCCAGGCTTCATTCTGCATTCCAAGGCCAAATTTGCCTGTTACTCCAGGTGTTTCTTGACTTCCTACTTTTGCATTCCAGTCCCCTATAATGAAAAGGACAACTTTTTTTGGTGTTACTAAACCTTAAAAGACTTGAGGCATTAGAAACAATGGGTGTTGTGTACCCTTCTCTCTTATTAGATGCCCAATTACATTACTTGGAAAGAATTTTAATCGTCAAAAATATATAACAAAATTAAGTTAGTGAGTTGGTATAAAGGTATAAAAAGATTTTGAAATGTCACGTGACACAGAAATCCCATTCTTTCTAATATATTTCACCTGATTCATGGCATCCAAAATAATGATACTCTTTCTTGAGGCCTCATTTAATCACCTTTAGGTACTCTCTGAAGTGTTATTTTAGCCTTCTTACTTTGATCTTCATAATCCTGAAAACTGTAACTCATGGTTAAAATGCAGAATTGTATGCTTTCATAAATATACTAAACATCATGATTAACCAGATTTCTCCTGCATAAATATAGTAGCTCACTCTTACCCACCTCCCAACAATTTAGGCTGAATTATTTCCCCCCAAAATCCACATGCTGAAGCCCTAACCTCAGTACCTCATAATGTGGCTATATTAGAGACAGAGCCTATAAGAGATGATTAAGATGAGGCCTTGAGAAGGGGCTTAAGCCAAACTGAGAGATGGTCAGAGAAGTATTAACAGAGAGAGAGAAAACAGAGATACAGGTATACAGAGGGAAGACCAAAGAGAGAATTTGGCCATCCACAAGCCTAGTAAACAGGTTTCAGAAGAAATCAGACTTACCAATGACGCCTTGAAGTCAGACGTCCAGTCTCAAGAGCTGTAAGAATATGAATTTCTGTTGTTTAATTCACCCAATCTGTGATATTGAGTTATGACAGCTCTCAGTTCAGTTCAGTTCCATCGCTTAGCCATGTCCGACTCTTTGCAACCCCATGAATCACAGCACGCCAGGCCTCCCTGTCCATCACCAATTCCCGGAGTTCACTCAGATTCATGTTCATTGAGTCAGTGATGCCATCCAGCCATCTCATCCTTTGTCGTCCCCTTCTCCTCCTGCCTCCAATCCCTCCCAGAATCAGAGTCTTTTCCAATGAGTCAGTTCTTCGCATGAGGTGACCAAAGTACTGGAGTTTCAGCTTTAGCATCATTCTTTCCAAAGAAATCCCAGGGCTGATCTTCAGAATGGACTGGTTGGATCTCCTTGCAGTCCAAGGGACTCTCAAGAGTCTTCTCCAACACCACAGTTCAAAAGCATCAACTCTTCAGTGCTCAGCCTTTTTCACAGTCCAACTCTCACATCTATACATGACTACTGGAAAAATCTAGCAAACTAATATACTCACCAGTGAGAAATTCACTGGTTTTGATTTCCTTAAGGTCTTGCATAAATATGTACAGGTCAACCTGGGCAGCGTATAGTTGCCTGGCTACTAGTTCAGTTCAGTTGCTCAGTTGTGTCCCACTCTTTGCAACCCAATGGATTGCAACACACCAGGTCTTCCTGTCCATCACCAACTCCTGGAGCTTACTCAAACTCATGTCCATTGAATCAGTGATGACATCCAACCATCTCAGCCTCTGTCATCCTCTTCTCATCCTGCCTTCAATCGTTCCAAGAATCAGGGTCTTTTCCAATGAGTCAGTTCTTCACATCAGGTGACCAAAGTATTGGGGTTTCAGCTTCAGCATCAGTCCTTCCAGTGAATACTCAGGACTGATTTCCTTTAGGATGTACTAGTTGGATCTCTTCACAGTTCAAGGGACTCTCAAGAGTCTTCTCTAACACCACAGTTCAAAAGTATCAATTCTTCAGCTCTCCTAAATTAATGAGAGGAATTTTGAAAAGAAAGGATGCCAAAAATCATCTTTCTCATTTGTGTAAGAAATAGTTTCTTAGGTAACAAAAATCAGCTTTGTTCCCTATTGTTCCTTTATCTTACTGTCTAAAATAGAAGGTTTTACCTGCATTTTTATACTGACTCAATGTCAAGTCCCACATCTAATCAGGAGTTCATTTAGAATGTGGCATAATAATCAGCTATTTTTTCAGTGACATTTCACATGATTTATTTTTGTTTCCTTAATATAGTTTTTTGCTTCAATCATAATGAAATCTGTGGGTTTTTTTTAAATTTTGAATGAGAAAAGAAAAACAAAGCAATGAAGAAAAGAACAATATTCATGATATTGAGATATTTCATTTTGCTAAAAATGTATCTTGATGCTCCAGCCAAATAAGTTTTCTTGAAAGTGTTGAGGACTGAACAAAATTATATTGTGTTGGTAACTGAATACAATGAAAAGCATCCTGCATTCAGCAACAACTCTGCAGGAAATGCAGTTAAATTATTTGACAGTTTATGAGAGCAGAAAAGAAAATTTACTACTAATAATCAGCAGATTTTAGCATACATACCACACGTCATAAACAACAAAATGCAGCTAAATATAAATTAACAAAGAATAAGTACTATACTGCTTTCATATACTTCTGTATTTCTTTGGATCTACTGTTTGCTTGTTTTTGAGCCAAAATCACTCTTTTCCTGATTATCTTTTGAAATGTTTCATTGTTTTTCAGAGTAAATCCTTTCTTTAGCTTGCAGCTATTTTCAATACCTGGAGAATTAATAATGGTGTTGGCATAGGTCAGCCTAAATTTTGCCAGTTGTAGGACACAAACTATTTTTGCTTTTCAAATGTATGGTACCTTTTCATCTAATTCTACTTTCTCATTTTTGTTAATAATGTTGATATAAGAAATTATTTCCGTTAAAGAGTCAACATAATTATGTATAAATTCAGTTCAATTTAAAATAATATATATTGAGCATCTATTAGGAGACAGCCATTATACTAGAAGCTAAAAATGCAAAAATACAGATATGTTCTTGCTTTTCAATATTCTTAGCTAAAATGACAACTACAATACATTAATGCAATGTTTAATTATTCGGAGTTTTCAAAAAGGGCTGAACTGATTTTTTCTTTGCTTACTATATATTTCTTCAGAAAGTTGTAAATCATTTTGAGCATATGAATTTTAAAATATGTAAAGATAAATCACTATTTTCAAGTTTCAAATTAGTTGCAAATATATTTTTACATGTAACCTACTAATCAAAGACCTGAAAACAATCCTTTATAGTCTACTATACAGTCCCTGTATCTCTTAGAACACAGTATTGAATAAACATTTAGATTAATTAGTTCCCTATGGTCATCTTCATGCAATATGTTAGCCTTGTCTGAGTCACTGAGTGTATTCAGAATAAATAGAAATGAATCTCAAAGTCCATTAGCTTTAACTCTCATCCACTCTCAGTCTCTTCTAAAATGTCCACCAAATTGTCATATAGACTATATTTGAGAATATCCCCCATCAGGAACACTTTGCTTTATGAAGCAGATCATAAATTAATGAACAACTTTAACTTTGGAAAAATTCTCCTTAATCAAGCTGAACACTGCCTTCTCTTCATTTCTGACCCTTGTTCCCAGTTGTGCCTTAAAATAAGCAATTCCTTTCATATTTAGATCTATATCTCCGTATTGTGCCTCCTCTAGTTCAGGTTAGATATTCCATCTGTCTTTGTATTTTTTTTCCTTCTAATTTATATTTCCTCCTTAGTCTGGATACAGTCTAGTTTGCAAAAGCCATGACTATATACCAGTAGCAATAAGGTTTACTAAGAATATCTTAGAAGCAGAGAAACATTTGAAAGCAAGCCCACAATCACCCAGCTGTCAGTCACCCACATAAAAGAGCTTGAGTCAAGCACATAAGGGAAAACACTCTAGTGGAACACATTTTTATATGAATATTGAGAAGAGTTCAGAGAATCACCAGTCAACTCTGAAAACAGGTGTTTTCTGATTCAAGAGACTACTTTTTTGATTGGAAGTTAGCTAAGGAGTCTCACCTATCAGTATTGCTAGAATCAACTGATAGACTCTGTCATCCTCTATGCAGCTACCTCAGTCTTATGAACCAGCTTTCTAGTAAAAGCCATCTGGCCACCAGTGCCAAACAAGAGACTAATGGCTGGCCTTCCTTAGTTCCTTAGAATTGAATAGTATCCCAAATTGAACCCCATATAAGGGATCAATTTCCTCTGATCTGGAATTTACCCCCCCCCACCTTTTTTCCCCACTGTTCCTATATTGATGAAGTTTTAGCTTCTCTGTCATTCTGCTTTCTCAAGTTAAGCATTTGAACACAAAGAACTCTTGTTTATATATATTATTTTACTATCATTGCCATTATTTAAAGTCAAAATGCTTTAAGCATTCATGGCTTAGATCTCAGAAATTCACCAATGTAACTTAGTGTTTACCTTCTTAGTACAAATTTAAAGAGCTTTCCTCTTTATCTATTGCTTCCCGTTCTTTCTACCAGGTTTTATAGGGAACCTATTGTTTCCTTGGCATTGAGAAATATTGTAGCTCCTGATCTACAGAGGAGCTTCAATCTATACTTATCATTATGAACTGAATTATTCCCCCCACCAACCTCACCATTCAAAGGTGAGGACCTGGCCTGAATGCCCCAAGGGCAATCTGAGGAAACTAACTTGGGATAGCAAACCAGACTGTGGGACAGGAAAAGCTCCTACCACAGGAAAAGCCCTAACCTAAGACACTCCTAGGCCCGCTAATAGAACAAAGGACTGATCAGAGCTAGCTGGCTGCAGACCATCTCCCTCTAGTGACAGGCAGCCAGAGCTGGAAGGGGGCAAACGCAGCCCCAGAGAGGCATTATCTACCAAACTGCAAGCAGGTTTCATTGCTAACCAAGACTTTTTGGGATTCTGGACGGTCAACATCCGCCTAAGAAAGTGCGCCGGTTGTACACCCAGAAAACCAAGCAGCAGGGACGGGGGAGGTGATAAATTGCAGCGACCATGCTCGCCAAACACCTGATCACCTGAGCTGCTCAGACCTGGGAAGGGCACAAACCTCAGGCCCAACCAAGTCTGCGCCTCTAAGGACTACCTGAGTACCTGAACCTGAGTGGCTTAGACCTGGGAAGTGTATACAACCCAGGGCCATCCTCAGACAGATCCTGGCAGAGCAACCTAGAGTCTAACCAGTGTAGACAGGGAAAGCACACATGCCGTGAGCGATGGCAAACCCAGTGTGGCTGAGACACTGCGAACACACGCCAGTGTTATTTGTTTGCAGCATCCATCCCTCCCCACAGCATGACTGATCAACTGAGCCTAAAAAAGTGTCCACCACCTCCCCCTTGTGCCAGGGTGGAAATTAGACCCTGAAGAGACCAGCAAACAGAAGAAGCTACAAGAGAGGGAACCTCCTTGGAAGTGACAGGTACAATAGATTAAAACCCTGTAGTTAGTATGGACTACATAGGAAGGGGCCTATAGATCTTGATAAATATGAGCCAGATCAAGGAAATATCTGAAAATGAACTGACCCCACACTGCCCACAACAACACCAGAGAAAATCCTAGATATATTTTTACTATCATTCTTTAATTTTTTAATTGTTTTTAAAATTTTTTAGTCCTCTATTTCTCCTTTAATTTTCATTTTTATTACCTACTATTACTTTGCAAAAAAAAAGAGACCCTATTTTTTAAAGCAAACTTCATATATACATATATTTTATAACTTTGTGACTTTTTTTTCTTTAATATTGTATTTTTGAAAATCCAACCTCTACTCTAGATTTTTAATCTTTGATTTTTGGTACTTGTTATCAATTTTGTATCTTTAAGAACCCGATCTTCAGTGCCCATTTTTACTTGGGGGCGAGATTACTGGCTTGACTGCTCTTTCCTGCTTTGGACTCTCCTTTTTCTCCACCAGGTCGTCTGTAGCTCCTCCCTTCCCTTTCTTTTCTCTACCCAACTCTGTGAATCTCTTTGTGTGTACTGGATGGTGGAGAACATTTAGGGAACTGATTACTGGCTGGATCTGTCTCTCTCCTTTTGGTTCCCCCCTTTATCCTCCTGGCCACCTCTGTCTCCCTCCTTCCTCTTCTCTTCTCTATATAACTCTGTGAACATCTCCGAGTGGTCCAGACTGTGGAGCACACATAAGGAAGTAATTACTGGCTAGCTTACTCTCTCCTCTCTTGATTCCACCTCATCTCATCCTGGTCACCTCCATCTCCCTCCTCCCTCTTCTTTTCTCCATTTAACTCTGTGAACGTCTCTGTGTGTCCCTCACTGTGGAGAAACTTTTCATCTTTAACCCAGATGTTTTATCAATGGTGCTGTATATATGGAGAAGTCTTGAGGCTACGGTTAAAATAAGACTGAAAACCAGAAGCAGGAGGCTTGAGTCCAAATCCTGAGAACTCCTGACTCCAGGGAACATTAATCCACAGGAGCTCATCAAATGCCTCCATACCTACACTGAAACCAAGCACCACCCAAGGGCCAACAAGTTCCAGAGCAAGACATACCAGGCAAATTCTCCAGCAACACAGGAACATAGCCCTGAACTTCAATATATAGGCTGTCCAAAGTCACTCCAAACCCATAACTCCTTACTGGACACTTTATTGCACTCCAGAGAGAATTTCTCCAGCTCCACCCACCAGAACACCAACACAAGCTTCCCTAACCAAGAAACCTTGGCAAGCCGCCCATACAGCCCCACCCACAGTGAGGAAACTCCACAATAAAGAGAACTCCACAAACTGCCAGAATACAGAAAGGCCACACCAAACACAGCAATATAAACAAGATGAAGAGACAGGGGATACTCAGCAGGTAAAGGAACAGGATAAATGCCCACCAAACCAAACAAAAGAGGAAGAGATAGGGAATCTACCTGATAAAGAATTCTGAATAATGATAGTGAAAATGATCCACAATCTTGAAAACAAAATGGAATCAAGATAAATAGCCTGAAGACAAGAATTGAGAAGATGCAAGAAAGGTTTAACAAGGATATAGGAGAAATAAAAAAGAGTCAATATATGATGAATAATGCAATAAATGAGATAAAAAACACTCTGGAGGGAAAAAATAGTAGAATAATTTAGGGAAAAGATAGGATTAGTGAGGTAGAAGATAGAATGGTAGAAATAAATGAATCAGAGAGGAAAAAAGAAAAACTAATTAAAAGAAATGAGGACAATCTCAGAGACCTCTGGGACAATGTTAAATGCCCCAACATTTGAATCATAGGCGTCCCAGAAAAAGAAGACAAAAAGAAAGACCATGAGAAAATACTTGAGGAGATAATAGTTGAAAAAATCCCTATAACAGCGAAGGTAATAAGTACCCAAGTCCAGGAAACGCAGAGAGTCCTAAACAGGTTAAACCCAAGGCAAAACACCCCAAGACACATATTAATCAAATTAACCAAGATCAAACACAAAGAACAAATATTAAAAGCAGCAAGGGAAAAACAACAAATAACACACAAGGGGATTCCCATAAGGATATCAGCTGATCTTTCAATAGAAACTCTTCAGGCCAAGAGGGAATGGCAGGACATACTAACAGTGATGAAAGAAAATAACCTACAGCCCAGATTGCTGTACCCAGCAAGAATCTCATTCAAATATGAAGGAGAAATCAAAAGCTATACAGACAAGCAAAAGCTGAGATAATTCAGCACCACCAAACCAGCTCTCCAACAAATGCTAAAGGATCTTCTCTAGACAGGAAACACAAAAAGGGTGTATAAACTCAAACCCAAAACAATAAAGGAAATGGCAACGGCATCATACTTATCAATAATTACCTTAAACGTAAATGGATTCAATGCCCCAACCAAAAGAAAAAGACTAGCTGAATGGATACAAAAATAAGACCCCTATATATGTTTTCTACAAGAGACCCATCTCATAACAAGGCACACATACAGACTGAAAGTGAAGGGCTGGAAAAAGTTATTCCACGTAAATAGAGACCAAAAGAAAGCAGGAGTAGCAATACTCATATCCGATAAAATAGACTTTAAAACAAAGTCTGTGAAAAGAGAAAGAGAGCACTACATAATGATCAAAGGATCAATCCAAGAAAAAGATATAACAATTATAAATATATCTGCACCCAACATAGGGGCACTGCAATATTTAAGACAAATGCTAACAACTATGAAAGGGGAAATTAACAATAACATAATAATAGTGGGAGATTTTAATACCCCACTCACACCTATGGATAGATCAACTAATACAATAGACCAGTTAGACCTAATTGATATCTATAGGACATTTCACCCCAAAACAATGAATTTCACCTTTTTTCTCAAGTGCACATGGAACCTTCTCCAGGATAGATTGCATCCTGGGCCATATATCTAGTCTTGGTAAATTAAAAAAAAAAAAAAATGAAATCATTCCAAGTATCTTTTCTGACCACAATGTAGTAAGATTAGATCTCAATTACAGGAGAAATACTATTAAAAATTCCAACATATGGAGGCTGAACAACATGCTGCTGAATAACAAACAAATCACAGAAGAAATCAGAAAATAAATAAAAATATGCATGGAAATGAATGAAAATGAAAACACAACAACCCCAAACCTGTGGGACACTGTGAAAGCAGTGCTAAGGGAAGGTTCATAGCAATACAGGCATACCTCAAGAAACAAGGAAAGAGTCAAATAAATAACTTAATTCTACACCTAAAGCAACTAGAAAAGGAAGAAATTAAGAACCCCAGGGTTAGTAGAAGGAAAGAAATCTTAAAAATTAGGGCAGAAATAAATGCAAAAGAAACAAAAGAGACCATAGTAAAAATCAACAAAGCCAAAAGCTGTTTCTTTGAGAGGATAAATGAAATTGACAAACCATTAGCAAGACTCATAAAGAAACAAAGGGAGAAAAATCAAATCAACAAAATTAGAAATGAAAATGGAGAGATCACAACAGACAACACAGAAATACAAAGGATTATAAGAGACTACTGTTAGCAATTATGTGCCAATAAAATGGACAACGTGAAAGAAATGGACAAATTCTTAGAAAAGTACAACTTTCCAAAACTGAACCAGGAAGAAACAGAAAATCTTAACAGACCCATCACAAACACAGAAATTGAAACTGTAATCAGAAATCTTCCAGCAAACAAAAGTCTGGGTCCAGATGGCTTCACAGCTGAATTCTACCAAAAATTTAGAGAAAAGATAACACCTATCCTACTGTAACTCTTCCAGAAAATTGCAGAGGAAGGTAAACTTCCAAACTCATTCTATGAGGCCACCATCACCCCAAAACCTGAGAAAGATGCCACACAAAAAAAGAAAACTACAGGCCAATATCACTGATGAATGTAGATGCAAAAATCCTTAACAAAATTCTAGCAATCAGAATCCAGCAACACATTAAAAAGATCATACATCATGACCGAGTGGGCTTTATACCAGGGATGCAAGGATTCTTCAATATCCGCAAATCAATCAATGTAATTCACCACATTAACAAATTGAAAAATAAAAGCCATATGATTATCTCAATAGATTCAGAGAAAGCCTCTGACAAAATTCAACATCCATTTATGATAAAAACTCTCCAGAAAGCAGGAATAGAAGGAACATACCTCAACGTAATAAAAGCTATATATGACAAACCCACAGCAAACATTATCCTCAATGGTGAAAAAGTGAAAACATTTCCCTTAAAGTCAGGAACAAGACAAGGGTACTCACTCTCACCACTACTATTCAACATAGTTTTGGAAATTTTGGCCACAGCAATCAGAGCAGAAAAGGGAATAAAAGGAATCCAAATTGGAAAAGAAGTAATAAAACTCACTGTTTGCAGAAGACATGATCCTCTACATAGAAAATCCTGAAGACTCCACCAGAAAATTACTAAAGCTAATCAATGAATATAGCAAAGTTGCAGTATATAAAATCAACACACAGAAATTCCTGGAATTCCTATACACTAATAATGAGAAAATAGAAAGAGGAATTAAGGAAACAATTCCACTTACCATTGCAACAAAAAGAAAAATATACTTTTCCAGAGAAGACAAACAGATGGCTACCAAACACATAAAAAGATCTCAACATCATTCATTATCAGAGAAAGGCAAATCAAAACCACAATGAGGTATCATTTCATGCCAATCAGAAAGGCTGCTACCCAAAGTCGACAAGCAATAAATGCTGGAGAGGGTATGGAGAAAAGGGAACCCTTTTACACTGTTGGTGGGAATGCAAACTAGTACAGCCACTATGGAGAACACTGTGGAGATTCCTTAAAAAACTGGAAATAGAACTGCCTTATCAGCCAGCAATCCCCCTGCTGGGGTACACACTGAGGAAACCAGAATTGAAAGAAACACATGTACTCCAATGTTCATCTCAGCACTGTTTATAATAGCCAGGACATGGAAGAAAGCTAGATGTCCATCAGTAGATGAATGGTTAAGAAAGCTGTGGTACATATACACAATGGAGTATTACTCAGCCATTAAAAAGAATACATTTCAACCAGTTCTAATGAGGAGGATGAAACTGGAGCCTATTATACACAGTGAAGTAAGCCAGAAAGAAAACACCAATACAGTATACTGATGCATATATATACAATTTAGAAAGATGGTAATGATAATCCTGTATGCGAGACAGCAAAAGAGATACAGGTGTATAGAATAGTCTTTTGGACTCTATGGGAGAGGGCGAGGGTGGGATGATTTGGGAGAATGGCATTGAAACATGCATAATATCATATGTGAAACGAATCGCCAGGCCAGGTTCGATGCATGATACAGGATGCTTGGGGCTGGTGCCCTGGGATGACCCAGAGGGATGGTATGGGGAGGGAGGTAGGAGAGGGGTTCAGGATTGGGAACACATGTACACCCATGATGGATTCATGTTGCTATATGGCAAAACCAATACAATATTGCAAAGCAATTAGCCTCCAATTAAAATAATTAAATTTATAATTTAAAAAATGACCATTAAATGAGGTCATATGAGTGGGGCTCCAATCTAATAAAACTGATGTCCTTATAATAAGAGGAACAGACCCCAGAGTTCCTTCTGCCCCGACAGCCCTGAGAACAAAACAACAACAAACAAATGGTGTGAAGACACAATGAAAAACACACCGTCTGCAAGTCTGAAGAGATGCCTCCCAGGAAACCAGCCCTGCTAGACCTTGAAGTTGGACTTCCAAGCTTCCTCAGTTCAGTTCAGTCGCTCAGTCGTGTCTGACTCTTTGCGACCCCATGAATCGCTGCACTCGAGGCCTCCCTGTCCATCACCAAATCCCAGAGTTCACTCAGTTTTACGTCCATTGAGTCGTGATGCCATCCAGCCATCTCATCCTCTGTCGTCCCCTTCTCCTCCTGCCCCCAATCCCTCTCAGCATCAGGGTCTTTTCCAATGAGTCAACTCTTCGCATGAGGTGGCCAAAGTACTGGAGTTTCAGCTTTAGCATCATTCCTTCCAAATAAATCCCAGGGCTGATCTCCTTCAGAATGGACTGGTTGGATCTCCTTGCAGTCCAAGGGACTCTCAAGAGTCTTCTCCAACACCACAGTTCAAAAGCATCAATTCTTCGGCGCTCAGCCTTCTTCACAATCCAACTCTCACATCCATACATGACTACTGGAAAAACCATAGCCTTGACTAGACGGGCCTTAGTCGGCAAAGTAATGTCTCTGCTTTTGAATATGCTATCTAGGTTGGTCATAACTTTTTCCCAAGGAGTAAGTGTCGTTTAATTTCATGGCTGCAATCACCATCTGCAGTGATTTTGGGGCCCCCCAAAATAAAGTCTGCCACTGTTTCCACTGTTTCCCCATCTATTTCCCATGAAGTGATGGAACCGGATGCCATGATCTTCGTTTCCTGAATGTTGAGCTTTAGGCCAACTTTTTCACTCTCCACATTCACTTTCACTATGACAAAATTATTTTCTATCATTTAAGCCACCTGGTTGGCTATATTTTGTTAAATCAGCCTGAACAGACTGACATATCTGTCAGCACCCAAACAGTATGTTACATATATTCTTGAAGAGGCTACCTTACAAGTTAGCTATAAAATCCCAGATGAAACCAGGAACAAAAAATTTAGGAAAACTATTGCATGCCTCTAAAAATAAGCACATTTTTCATAAGTACAACAAAAATTGCATTAAACTTAGCAAACCAGTCACATTTCACTGACACAACAATGAATATCTTAGGAGACCTCCCAGTATTAGATAATGCTCCTTATGTTGCTCAGATACATTTACTTCATTTGAAAGAGGATTATAGGATTTATTTAAATAAAGCCAGAATTAGCAATACCAGAATGATGGGCATTATTCAAAGTTGAAAATATAGTTATAAATAACTTCTTTTTATATAGATAACAGATATTCAATACGAAGCCTTTTCTTTCTCCCCACGTTCAACTAGAACCACTGAAATTTTCTACCTGAAAGTTTATCTATCCAGTTCTTTCATAAATAATGTCTAGATTTAAATTATACCTAAAGTTTTAGATTGGATTAAGTCATTTTATCAAATATATCCAGGATTCAGCATACCTGAAATCCTGGAGCTAGAATGTATTTCACCATGAAACTTTGTTCCCAGAATACAAAACAGAAAAAAAAAAGAGAGAGAGAGTCTGATAGCCTGAGAGAGAAAGGTTCGCTCAAGCTTATTAGTACCTGTTTGACCTTTTCCTGTTTAAAACTGAAGCCGATTTCTTATTCTCAGGCACAGCACACCCTGCTACACAGTTACCTCCTTGTGCCTGAGGAACAGGAAGTTCTTTGTATGTTCCCAAGGTGCTGAGAGCTTTAAAGAAACTGGCTTGATTTCCTGAAAACATAAATACATTGATTAGCTAATGAGCATTTAATGAACTGTAATTTTGTGCTATACATTTCTCTACACACCAGCATGATGAATAAAGAAAATATATCTGTCTTCAACATCTATTGCAGCTTCCCTCCTACACTTCTTGTACTTTCTCTCTCCTCCCCATACAGGAGCAGCCTCATGTACTTCAGAAATACCTGGGTTAGAGTCGCCTTCAAAATAAAGGAAAAGGGAAAGATGAATTTTGTCAACAATGAAGCTGTCTGTACTTGGAAATACACCATCAAGAAAGTCAAGGCAACTCACATAATGGAAGGAAACATCCCAACTTTATATACAGATAGCCAATAAGCACCTGGAAAAGTGTTCATCATTAGCCATCAGGAAAATACAAACCAAGCTCCACTGATGTAATATTTTATACCAACTAGAATCACTATAATCAAAAAGATAGATAACTAGTAATGCTGAATAGGGAGAAATTCCAACTTTCCTGTGCTACTAGTAGGAATGTTAAATTGGACAGCAACTTTATAACATGGTTTTGCAGTTCCTTAGAATATTATCAATAAGAGTTATCTTATGACCCAGAAATACTCAAAGGAAATAAAAGCATATTAACACACAAAATTGTGTACAAAAGTTGTTATAGTAGCATTATTCATAGTAATTAAAAAAGTGAAAACAACTGAAATTTCCATCAAATGATGAATGGATATATAAATTGCAGTGTATTCTCACAATGGAATATTGCTCAGCGCTGCAAAGGAGTGAAGTACTTATATGTGACTGAACCTTAAAAATATTAAGTGATGGAAGCCAGTTAGAAAAGATAGTTAGATAGCATCACTGACTCAGTGGACATGAATTTGAGCAAACTCTGGGAGACAATGAAGGACAGGGAAGCCTAGTTTTCTGTAGTGCATGGGTTTCAAAGGATTTATGGGGATTTTTTTAAGTGTGAAGAAAATATTTCAAAATTGATGCAGGCTCTGTAAATATATTAAAGATATTGAATTTTATAATTTAAATGGGTCATGGTATATATGTAAATGATGCCTCTGGGTAAAATTTCTTTTAAAAATAATACAGATGAATTTGGCTTATCAAATAATAAATAATATTTATGATTTTACTGAGTCAGTAAAATGCATAGTTCAAACACAAATATGAAAGTATTAATAAGCAGAATTAAGTGCCAAAAAGTAATGAACCTATTAATAATTCAGCTTTCAAATTGATAGACACAAATAATGAATATAATTATCTGAACAGTAGCATGTTGGTCATTTTCATTGAAACCAGCAATTGAAAATAATTATTTTTGTGGTTTTTAAGTTGACTAGGTGCTAATGTTGAATAGTAAAACTTTCATGATATATTTTTACATGTTTGATTTTATATGCATTGCTATAACAATGATTGAATATCTGGTACTATTGAAATTATCTCAATATTTTGAAGCCTACTTTCCTAGTGTCAAAAAACATATAACTTATTGCATGTATGGGTATGACATTGGGATTATTTTTAATATATTAGTGAGTTAGAATAGATTTTCTGAAATATTTATTTGACTACTGTACAGAAAAGATTTAACAGAGCTGGTTTCACAGCTTTTTGTGAGGGACTTGCTTATAAGATTGCTCTTTGGCCAGCTTTTGGAGATTTGAATTTCTGAGGGTTTTCACCATTCCCAGAATAGATAAGAGTAATTTACGAATGATAAATAATTTTTACATTGTGGATTACTTTGAAATTTTGATTTCCTTATGGAATTTTGGAAACTTGGTACATGCTAAACAGAGGGTGCCTATGTGACCAACCTCAAATAAGAACCCTGGACCCTGAACCTCAATGAACATTCCTGCTCTACAACATTTTATACCTGGTGCCATCCCTCCTTCCTAGGAAAATTAAATTGTGCCCTATGGACTCCACTGGGAGATGACCTTTGGGAGCTTATAATTGATTTCTTCATAGGCTTTTCCCCTTTGCTCGTTTTGTCTATATTCTATCACTGAAATGAATCATCATCATGAATACAATATACTGAGTATAGTGAATCCTCTTAAGTAATCATCAAATCTACAGGGGGCCTGAGTGAACTCTCCAAACAACTGTATAGCAACTATGCTATGTTTTTAGGATTTCATTTAAATTTATTGCATTTGGTACTTCAATTTATTCCAAGTTTTAATAATATTCTTGTTATGTCTGAATTTATTGCATATAAACACCATAGAAATGTTTTTATTGGGGAAGCTTTTGAGTTACCAATATTTACTAATGTACAATGGTTGCATTTTCTCATATCACAAATATGATACAGTTATTTACTAATGCATATATTAGATTTGTTGCTGGCTATTTACTATTTACCAACCATTTACTGATCTAGTATATATTTTTAAGGTTTAACTTTATACTTTTCAAGGGCAGTAGATTGAAACTGTATATTCAGAACTTATAATTATAGACAAGTGCCTGTGATGCATTATATTTCCTTTCATGAATTAAGTTCCCTTTGGAGAAAAAAACTGAATTGGTATTAATTTTTCCCTAAACATACTTAAAAATAGGGAAACACCGTATTACATTTGTTTATCTTATGCACAAAATGATATGGCACAATATTTCATTATTATTTTTCCTCCTTTGTATTTGCATAGTTTATAGTGCTTTGGCTTATTATCTTAGTTTATTAAAATTTTGAAAGTAAGGGGATATTAGTGTGTCACTATTCTCTCTCACCTCAGATCAGGATAAACCAAGTGCCACAGTGTTTGTGTCTTTTTTTTTTTTTTTTTTTTTTAATCTCACTACTCAGTATGACCAAAAGGAAACTACTCAACCAGACCCAAACTGAGTTAACAGATGCTGCGTCTCATAGCAGAAGGTGTGGGTGAAAATTCATCCAGGAAACATTATCAAGATTGCCTGTTAGTGATAATAAGCTCAAAAAATAGCATAGGTATTTTGGTCCCAGAAAGTTGTCTCTTTTTTACTAGGAAATGCTCTGTGAATAAGCACTGGGATAAAATAACCAGGGCTAAAGGTTAAAACACAAATTAGATGTGGACAGTGCCTATGCCATTAGATTTGCCAAGACAGTCCTCTGCTTATATGCATTTTTCTATTCATAACCTAGTGGAAACTGAAGAGAAGGTTAGAGTTTAATTTAATGCTTGGAGTGTCCTAGAATTATATGATAATATTTTAATATCAGGTATGAGTTTCTAATTGTCTTTCATTCTTTATTCATTTTTCTATCTGTGGGGCTATTTCATAAGAATAAAAATCTTGAAAAAGGAATGATTTATAAACCAGGCATGTTTACACAGGATGAAAAGATAGTACAAGCATAAACCTTGTGTTCAATAACTATATCCTATTTTAAATCATTTATTCCTAAATCTATCAATGTATGCACAGAATCACAATATTCAGTCCAACAGACCCTACATTATTCTCTGATACAAGTTAAGGAAAACTAGTTATGGCACTCTGGAAACTTCCTTGGTCAATTTGAATCACTTTTGATCCACAGTGAATTATTTGTGAAAATAAAAGTATATCAATGGATAAATAAATTTCAGTAAATAAAATTAATTTGTAAAACACACAAAAATACAAAGATTGTAAAATTAATCCCTAATACAATTTTATTGTATGTAACAGGCATTGGAAGTTCCCCACTCTAGTAACATATATTCAGTCTTACCTCATTTTTATTTATTCTAATATTACTGATGTTATTAATATTATAACATTCATTTTCAAAAAGAAATTATAAATTTGAATATTATGATTAAATGTTTTGTCAGAGGGAATTAACCTAGCTAAACATTGCTTGGTCTATATACCAAGCAATGTTTAGCTAGTTAATTAGAAAAGGCTCATTAGAAAAGACCATGATGCTGGGAAAAATTGAAGGCAGGAGGAGAAAGGGACAACAGAGGATGAGATGGTTGAATGCCATCAAGGACTTAATGGACACAAGTTTGCACAAGCTGGAGGAGTTGGTGATGGACAGGGAAGCCTGGTGAGGTGCAGTCCATGGGGTCCCAAAAAGTGGAAAATGATTGAGTGACTGAACAGCAACTATACACACACACACACACACACATACATTTGATCATTCAGACACCTGAAATATCAGAAATATATATTTTTTCATGTATAGTTGGTCTTTGTCCATGGTTCCTAACTCATAGCTCCCAAAACCCTTAGAATTTTCTAAGTGATGAGAGGGATAAAGATGTGTATTGTTACATTAATGAGGTGACCTTTAGAATTCTAAGGATGGGACTGCATGCCAGGGTAGCCACTCTTGTTTTTTTTTTTTTTTTAGTTGTTCTTCCAGTTTTATTTATTTATTTATTTTTTTTTTACTTTTTAGTTTTTTATTTTTTAAATTTTAATATCTTTAATTCTTACATACGTTCCCAAACATGAACCCCCCTCCCACCTCCCTCCCCATAATATCTCTCTGGGTCATCCCCATGCACCAGCCCCAAGCATGCTGTATCCTGCGTCAGACATAGACTGGCGATTCAATTCTTACATGATAGTACACGTGTTAGAATGTCATTCTCCCAAATCATCCCACCCTCTCCTTCTCCCTCTGAGTCCAAAGGTCCGTTATACACATCTGTGTCTCTTTCCCTGTCTTGCATACAGGGTCGTCATTGCCATCTTCCTAAATTCCATATATATGTGTTAGTATACTGTATTGGTGTTTTTCTTTCTGGCTTACTTCACTCTGTATAATTGGCTCCAGTTTCATCCATCTCATCAGAACTGATTCAAATGAATTTTTTTTTTTACGGCTGAGTAATACTCCATTGTGTATATGTACCACAGCTTTCTTATCCATTCATCTGCTGATGGACATCTAGGTTGTTTCCATGTCCTGGCTATTATAAACAGTGCTGCGATGAACATTGGGGTACATGTGTCTCTTTCAATTCTGGTTTCCTCGGTGTGTATGCCCAGAAGTGGGATTGCTGGGTCATAAGGTAGTTCTATTTGCAATTTTTTAAGGAATCTCCACACTGTTCTCCAAAGTGCTGTACTAGTTTGCATTCCCACCAACAGTGTAGGAGGGTTCCTTTTCTCCACACCCTCTCCAGCATTTATTGCTTGCAGATTTTTGGATCGCAGCCATTCTGACTGGTGTGAAGTGGTACCTCATTGTGGTTTTGATTTGCATTTCTCTAATAATGAGTGATGTTGAGCATCTTTTCATGTGTTTGTTAGCCATTTGTATGTCTTCTTTGGCGAAATGTCTGTTTAGTTCTTTGGCCCATTTTTTGATTGGGTTGTTTATTTTTCTGGAATTGAGCTGCATAAGTTGCTTGTATATTTTTGAGGTTAGTTGTTTGTCAGTTGCTTCATTTGCTATTATTTTCTCCCATTCAGAAGGCTGTCTTTTCACCTTGCTTATATTTTCCTTTGTTGTGCAGAAGCTTTTAATTTTAATTAGATCCCATTTGTTTATTTTTGCTTTTATTTCCAGAATTCTGGGAGGTGGATCATAGAGGATCCTGCTGTGATTTATGTCTGAGAATGTTTTGCCTATGTTCTCCTCTAGGAGTTTTATAGTTTCTGATCTTACATTTAGATCTTTAATCCATTTTGAGTTTATTTTTGTGTGTGGTGTTAGGAAGTGATCTAGTTTCATTCTTTTACAAGTGGTTGACCAGTTTTCCCAGCACCACTTGTTAAAGAGATTGTCTTTACTCCATTGTATATTCTTGCCTCCTTTGTCAAAGATAAGGTGTCCATATGTGTGTGGATTTATCTCTGGGCTTTCTATTTTGTTCCATTGATCTATATGTCTGTCTTTGTGCCAGTACCATACTGTCTTGATGACTGTGGCTTTGTAGTAGAGCCTGAAGTCAGGTAAGTTGATTCCTCCAGTTCCATTCTTCTTTCTCAAGATTGCTTTGGCTATTCGAGGTTTTTTGTATTTCCATACAAATCTTGAAATTATTTGTTCTAGTTCTGTGAAAAATGTGGCTGGTAGCTTGATAGGGATTGCATTGAATTTGTAAATTGCTTTGGGTAGTATACTCATTTTCACTATATTGATTCTTCCAATCCATGAACATGGTATATTTCTCCATCTATTAGTGTCCTCTTTGATTTCTTTCATCAGTGTTTTATAGTTTTCTATATATAGGTCTTTAGTTTCTTTAGGTAGATATATTCCTAAGTATTTTATTCTTTTCGTTGCAATGGTGAATGGAATTGTTTCCTTAATTTCTTTTTCTACTTCCTCATTATTCGTGTATAGGAATGCAAGGGATTTCTGTGTGTTGATTTTATATCCTGCAACTTTACTATATTCATTGATGAGCTCTAGTAATTTTCTGGTGGAGTCTTTAGGGTTTTCCATGTAGAGGATCATGTCATCTGCAAACAGTGAGAGTTTTACTTCTTCTTTTCCAATTTGGATTCCTTTTATTTCTTTTTCTGCTCTGATTGATGTGGCCAAAACTTCCAGAACTATGTTGAATAGTAGCGGTGAAAGTGGACACCCTTGTCTTGTTCCTGACTTTAGGGGAAATGCTTTCAATTTTTCACCATTGAGGATAATGTTTGCTGTGGGTTTGTCATAGATAGCTTTTATTATGTTGAGGTATGTTCCTTCTATTCCTGCTTTCTGGAGAGTTTTTATCATAAATGGATGTTGAATTTTGTCAAAGGCCTTCTCTGCATCTATTGAGATAATCATATGGTTTTTATTTTTCAATTTGTTAATGTGGTGAATTACATTGATTGATTTGCGGATATTGAAGAATCCTTGCATCCCTGGGATAAAGCCCACTTGGTCATGGTGTATGATCTTTTTAATGTGTTGTTGGATTCTGATTGCTAGAATTTTGTTGAGGATTTTTGCATCTATGTTTATCAGTGATATTGGCCTGTAGTTTTCTTTTTTTGTGACATCTTTGTCAGGTTTTGGTATTAGGGTGATGGTGGCCTCATAGAATGAGTTTGGAAGTTTACCTTCCTCTGCAATTTTCTGGAAGAGTTTGAGGACGATAGGTGTTAGCTCTTCTCGAAATTTTTGGTAGAATTCAGCTGTGAAGCCGTCTGGACCTGGGCTTTTGTTTGCTGGAAGATTTCTGATTACAGTTTCAATTTCCGTGCTTGTGATGGGTCTGTTAAGATTTTCTATTTCTTCCTGGTTCAGTTTTGGAAAATTGTACTTTTCTAAGAATTTGTCCATTTCTTCCACGTTGTCCATTTTATTGGCATACAACTGCTGATAGTAGTCTCTTATGATCCTTTGTATTTCTGTGTTGTCTGTTGTGATCTCTCCATTTTCATTTCTAATTTTATTGATTTGATTTTTCTCTCTTTGCTTCTTGATGAATCTGGCTAATGGTTTGTCAATTTTATTTATCCTTTCAAAGAACCAGCTTTTGGCTTTGTTGATTTTTGCTATGGTGTCTTTTGTTTCCTTTGCATTTATTTCTGCCCTAATTTTTAAGATTTCTTTCCTTCTACTAACTCTGGGGTTCTCCAACTCTTCCTTTTCTAGTTGCTTTAGTTGTAGAGTTAGGTTATTTATTTGACTTTTTTCTTGTTTCTTGAGGTATGCCTGTATTGCTATGAACTTTCCTCTTAGCACTGCTTTTATAGTGTCCCACAGGTTTTGGGTTGTTGTGTTTTCATTTTCATTTGTTTCTATGCATATTTTGATTTCTTTTTTGATTTCTTCTGTGATTTGTTGGTTATTCAGAAGTGTGTTGTTCAACCTCCATATGTTGGGATTTTTAATAGTTTTTCTCCTGTAATTGAGATCTAATCTTAATGCATTATGGTCAGAAAAGATTCTTGGAATGATTTCGATTTTTTTGAATTTATCAAGTTTAGATTTATGGCCCAGGATGTGATCTATCCTGGAGAAGGTTCCATGAGCACTTGAAAAAAAGGTGAAATTCATTGTTTTGGGGTGAAATGTCCTATAGATATCAATTAGGTCTAACTGATCTAATGTATCATTTAAAGTTTGTGTTTCTTTGTTAATTTTTTGTTTAGTTGATCTGTCCATAGGTGTGAGTGGGGTATTAAAGTCTCCCACTATTATTGTGTTATTGTTGATTTCCCCTTTCATACTTGTTAGCATTTGTCTTACATATTGCGGTGCTCCTATATTGGGTGCATATACATTTATAATTGTTATATCTTCTTCTTGGATTGTTCCTTTGATCATTATGTAGTGGCCTTCTTTGTCTCTTTTTACAGCCTTTGTTTTAAAGTCTATTTTATCGGATATGAGTATTGCCACTCGTGCTTTCTTTTGGTCTCTATTTGCGTGGTATATCTTTTTCCAGCCCTTCACTTTCAGTCTGTATGTGTCCCTTGTTTTGAGGTGGGTCTCTTGTAAGCAGCATATAGAGGGGTCTTGTTTTTGTATCCATTCAGCTAGTCTTTGTCTTTTGGTTGGGGCGTTCAACGCATTTACGTTTAAGGTAATTATTGATAAGTATGATCCCGTTACCATTTACTTTATTGTTTTGGGTTCAGGTTTATACACCCTTTTCATGTTTCCTGTCTAGAGGATATCCTTTAGAATTTGTTGGAGAGCTGGTTTGGTGGTGCTGAATTCTCTCAGCTTTTGCTTGTCTGTAAAGCTTTTGATTTCTCCTTCGTATTTGAATGAGATCCTTGCTGGGTACAGTAATCTGGGCTGTAGGTTATTGTCTTTCATCACTTCAAGTATGTCTTGCCATTCCCTCCTGGCCTGAAGAGTTTCTATTGAAAGATCAGCTGTTATCCTTATGGGAATCCCCTTGTGTGTTATTTGTTGTTTTTCCCTTGCTGCTTTTAATATTTGTTCTTTGTGTTTGATCTTTGTTAATTTGATTAATATGTGTCTTGGGGTGTTTCGCCTTGGGTTTATCCTATTTGGAACTCTCTGTGTTTCTTGGACTTGGGTGATTATTTCCTTCCCCATTTTAGGGAAGTTTTCAACTATTATCTCCTCAAGGATTTTCTCATGATCTTTCTTTCTGTCTTCTTCTTCTGGGACTCCTATAATTCGAATGTTGGAGCGTTTCATATTGTCCTGGAGGTCTCTGAGATTGTCCTCGTTTCTTTTAATTCGTTTTTCTTGTTTCCTCTCTGATTCATTTATTTCTACCATTCTATCTTCTATTTCACTAATCCTATCTTCTGCCTCTGTTATTCTACTATTTGTTGCCTCCAGAGTGTTTCTGATCTCATTTATTGTGTTATTCATTATATTTTGACTCTTTTTTATTTCTTCTAGGTCCTTGTTAAACCTTTCTTGCATCTTCTCAATCCTTGTCTCTAGGCTATTTATCTGTGTTTCCATTTTGATTTCAAGATTTTGGATCATTTTCACTATCAATATTTGGAATTCCTTCTCCGGTAGGTTCCCTACTTCTTCCTCTTTTGTTTGGTTTGGTGGGCAACTCTCCTGTTCCTTTGCCTGCTGAGTATTCCTCTGTCTCTTCATTTTGGTTATATTGCTGCATTTGGGGTGGCCTTTTTATATTCTGGTAATTTGTGGAGTTCTCTTTATTATGGAGCTTCCTCACTTTGGGTGGGGTTCTATCAGTGGCTTGTCAAGGTTTCCTGGTTAGGGAGGCTTGTGTTGGAGTTTTGGTGGGTGGAGCTGGGTTTCTTCTCTCTGGAGTGCAGTGGAGTGACCTGTAATGGGTTATGAGACATCAAAGGTTTTGGGATAATTTTGAGCTGCCTGTATATTGAAGCTCAGGGGAGTGTTCCTGTGTTGCTGGAGAATTTGCGTGGTATGTCTTGTTTTGGAACTTGTTGGCCCTTGGGTGGAGCTTGGTTTCAGTGTAGGTATGAAGGCATTTGATGAGCTCCTATTGCTTAATGTTCCCTGAATTCAAGAGTTCTCTAATGTTTTCAGGCTTTGGATTTAAGCTTCCTGCTTCTGGTTTTCAGTTTTATTTTTACAGTAGCCTCTAGACTTCTCCATCTATACAGCACTGATGATAAAACATCTAGGTTAAAGATGAAAAGTTTCTCCACATTGAGGAACACTCAGAGAGGTTCACTGAGTTACAAGGAGAAGAGAAGATGGAGGGGGTAGTTAGAGGTAACTGGAATGAGATGCGGTGAGATCAAAAGAGGAGAGAGCAAGCTAGCCAGTAGTCACTTCCTTATGTGCGCTCTATAGTCTGGACCGCTCAGAGGTATTTACAGAGTTATACGGGGAAGAGGAGAGGGAGGAAGTAGACAGAGGTGACCAGGAGGATAAGAGAGAGGAATGAGTAGGAGAGAGACAAATCCTGCCAGTAACCAGTTCCTTAGGTGTTCTCTACCGTCTGGAACACACAGAGATTCACAGAGTTGGATAGAGAAGAGATGGGGGAGAAAAGAGACAGAGGCCACCTGGTGGAGAAAAAGGAGAGTCCAGAGGAGGAGAGAGTGGTCAAGCCAGTAATCTGGCTCTCAGGTAAACTTGGGTAGTAAAGTTTGGGTTTTTAAATATACAAAATTGACAACAAAAACCTAAGAGCAAGGATTAAAAATCTAGAGTAGAGATTGGATTTTCAAAGATACAATATTAAAGAAAAGCAGAAGGAAAAAGGAAGAAAGAAAAAAAAAAAGGAATTAAAAAAAAAAAAAAAACACCAACAACCATCCAAAGAGTATATATGGTGTTTGCCTTAAAAAAAAAAAAAAAGTCTTTTTTTTAAATAGTAATAATAGGTTATAGAAATAAAAATTAGAGGAGAAATAGAAGACTTAACAATTTTTTAAAAAAGCTAGAAAAAAAAGAAAAAAAAAAACAAAAAAGCAAAAAGCAAAAAAAAAAAAAAGGAATGATTTTAAAAATATTAAAAATATTTCTGGCCCTTCTCTGATGTTATGGGCCGTGTGGGCTCACTTCCAAGGTGGTTCCCTCTGTTTAACTTCTTCTGTTTGCTGGTTTTTTAGGCTCACTAGTTCAGTCGCGCTGTGGGGAGGGGGGATGCTGCAAACAAATAGCACTGTCGTGTGCACACAGTATCTCTGCTCTGCTTGACCTGTCCTTTCTCGCAGCGCACAAATCGCTCCGGCTCTACGATGCTCAGCCGGGAACCGTCTGGGGCCGGCCCTAGGCTGCGTGCACTTCCCCGGTCCAAGCCGCTCGGGTTCAGCCTTCAGGCAGCCCTCAGAGGCACAAATGCGTCTGGGACTGCGCTTTGTGCCCTTTCCAGGTCCGAGTAGCTCAGGAGTTTGGCGAGCGCGATCGCCACGGCTTGTCACCTTTTCCGCCGCTGCTGCTCAGCTCTCTGGGTGGACCGCTGGTGCACCCCATGAGGCAGACTGTGACTGTCCAGCACCCCCAGAAGTCTTAGCAAAGGAGCCTGCTTGCAGTTATGTACGTAAAGTCTCTCCAGGTCTGCAATTGCCCCTTTCCAGTCCTTACGGCTCTGGCTGCCTGTCCCCGGCGGGGAATGGTCTGCAGCTGGCTTTTTCCGTTCCGTCCTTTGTTCTGTGCTCAGTCCTGGCTGTATCTTATGTTCGAGCTTTTCGGGTGGTAGCTATCCCACAGTCTGGTTTGCTAGCCCAAGTTAGATCGTTCTGGTTGCGCGTGGGGTGTTCCTGCCCGATTCTTGCAAAGCTCTGCAGCCCGCGCCTCCCGCGCGTCCCTGCCCTGCCCCCACTTCCCAATGGCGGATGCAGGCGTCTGTGCTGCTTTTCCGCTGGGGGAGTTACTGTTGGGCTTGTAATCTGTTGGTTTTAATTATTTATCTATTTTTCCTTCCTGTTATGTTGCCCTCTGTGTTTCCAAGGCAGGGAGAGTGTTTCCTGGTGTTTGGAAACCTCTCTTCTTAAAATTCCCTTCCCGGGACGGGCTTCCCTTCCCGGGACAGAGCTCCCTCCCCACCTCCTTTGTCTCCTTTTTCGTCTTTTATATTTTTTCCTACCTGTTTTTGAAGACAATGGTCTGCTTTTCTGGTTGCGTGATGTCCTCTGCCAGCCTATAGAAGTTGTTTTGTGGAGTTTGCTCGGCGTTGAGATGTTCTTTTGAGGAATTTGTGAGGGAGAAAGTGATCTTCCCGTCCTATTCCTCCGCCATCTTTCCCTCCCCTCACCACTCTTGTAATTGAAGGGTTGGAACTTTCATTCCCACACCCTGACTTCTGGGGAGGGAAAAAGGGCTGGAGTTTGACTCAGTCACCAACGACCAATGATTTAATCAAACAGGGCTTTGTAGCAAAGCTTTCCTAAAACCCCCAAAGGGCAGAGTTTGAAGAGCTTCAAGGCAGGCGAACCCATAGAGATTTGGGGGCACAACAAACCTGTTCACAGGACAAGGGAGCCTTTGTCCTTTCCCCATACCTTGTCCTGTGGACTTCTTCCATTCGACTATTCCTGAGTTATACCCTTATATATAAACTGATGATTTAGCAAGTAAAATATTTCTCTGAGTATTGTGAGCTACTCTAGCATGACAAAACCCAAGAAGGAGATCTTGGAAACTTGATGTACAGCAAGTTGATCAGAAGCACAGGTTTCTGACTGTTAGCTGAGTTTATGTAGGATTAAATCCTTAACCTATGGGATTTGATTTCCAGGTAGATATTGTTAGGGTTGAGTGGAATTTGGCTGCTGGTATCTAATGCTTTCTTGGTGTTGTAAAGGACAACTCCCACTCCTTCCCACCCAGCAGCGCCCCCACCCCAACCCAATACACACATATTGAAATTGGATATAGGAAACTAAAAGGTTTGAGATAAAATCACAGCAGTCATGCTAAAGATTTCTATTGCTTTTAATCCTTATATAACTATGCTTTCATAAATCTCATTCTGTGTCAGTTTCTAACCATAGGCTTTTAAAAGTTGTTGTTGTTCAGTCTCTCAGCCGTGTCTGACTCTTTGTGACCCTAGAGACTGTATCACACCAGGCTTCCCTGTCTATAGAATTCTCCAGGCAAGAACACTACAGTGGGTAGCCTTTCACTTCTCCAGGGTGTCTTCCCGACCCAGCGACTGAACCCAGGTCTCCTATATTGCAGGCAGATTCTTTACTGTCTGAGCTACCAGGGAAGCCTGTCTTTCAATTCTCCTGGATTTTGCTCAAATTCATTTCCATTGAGTTAGGAATACTTATAATAGCAAAGAACTGAAAATCCCTTTAGTGGGTTTAAATTAGTAGGGCATTATTTTGGTCACTTTCAAAGAAATCTAGAGATCCTTGTTGCTGTCAACAGGGTAGCACTTAACATGAGTTGCATGTTAGCGGTGTCATCAAGGCACAAAAAAATTTTCTCTAGCTATTTACACTTCCATGTTGTGTTTTGATCAAATGCATGTGACCTCATAGGTCCTTGCAGCTCTAGGCATCAGGTTCAAGTTCAAGAAAGAAAGAAGGAATATCACCAACGGTTATTTGTCTTTTTTTTTACTAAGAAAGGAACAATGCTTTTCTAGAATCTTCTACTGGACAGAATTTCCCTGATGTCTCACTGACCATATGTGGGTCACCCTCCACATCAAGCTACAAAGGAGTTGGGTGAAGCAAAGAATTGATAATACATAGGACTGTCACCATTGATCTAGAAACAACATGATAATCATATCATATGTGGCTTGGACACACAGCCCACACAAAATGAGGAAATCTGTAAGCAAGAGCAATAGTAGAATAAATATCAGGTGACAATCCCCTATCCAGTACAGTAAATGCTTTCCGATATTATAATCAAATAAAACTGCAACTCATACTTTGACAAATGACCAGGTGAATATTGCATAGCAAGTAAGATGAGACTGAATCTGTGTTTCTCCTTACACTGAGGCAAAACCTTCGTTCACATGCCTCATCATTCATCTGACTCAAATATTCTTGAAAATGTTGTGAGAAAAATTAATGATAAAGCACAACTGTCTGAAATGCTCCATCATAATAAGAAAAAGAAGAATGGTCAGAAAACAAATGTGAATATACATTTTTAAAGAGTGGATTCTTTCTTAAGACTCTTGGAATAAGACACAAATTTCTTCTTTTTTGAAATGTAATGAGAGTATAATATTAACATATCCAGCTAGAAATTCCTGATGGTTTTCAACAACTTTATGAGTGTGCATTGTTTTTTTGTTTTTTTGTTTTGTTTTGTTTTGTTTTGTTTTGTTTTGCCTAACATAATAATCCCTTTGGACAATTCCAGGCATGAAGTGTAAAGCAAATCATCTAATTATAACAAAAACCTGTGCATTTTAAAATCTGCATTTTAACATTCACCTAATGCAATGCTTATGTTTCACTGGGAGAAATACTGGTATCTCTGATTCTTACAGATGTTTTAAAAAAAAGCAGCATGGGGAGTGGATTGAATTATTGCCACTAGAGTTTTGGAAAATGTATTTGATTTTAATTTATAAACATAAGTATATCTTTGATCATTCTTCAAGGGCAGAGATGTATCTTGGAGGTAATGTTTCATTTAAATCTTTGATGCCTGATAAAATCCCAAAGTATTCAAGTTGAAAGATTTGATAGTCTACAGAGGAGAGAGAATCTTATTGCTGCCATCTGTAATGAAATTTGGTATTTGTGCTTTAGATACCTTGAGCAACTGGTGTACAGAAGCATGGTGCTTTGCCATACACTGGGCAATATTTGTACAGATTTAGGGAAAAAACATATATGTTTTCTGTGCTACATTCTGTCCATGCCTTCTTCCTCTTCCCCTCAAAAATTTTTATGCTATTCCTCCACAATTGATCATTTGGAATGAGACACTATCAGATGAATAGAACTTAATCATTTTTGAGTGATATGTGACATTCCTAACCTTCTCTTTAAGGCACAGTCAACATCAGCAGTGGGTTATTTAAAAGTGTTTCTGTCTCCCCATCAATCTTTAATCCATAGTTTTAAAAACTGCATCTCTTCTTGTCTTTGCTGGAGCTGATCATTTGTTTTATTTGACTCAAGGATCTGCTTGATTTAGAAGCTGGAAATACACATCTGTAGTATTGACAAAAACCTATTCGTAAAATGTGGAGATTCGGCCATATGTACCAGAAGAAAAGCAATGTGGCAAAGTAAAGTACAAAATTATTTCTGTCTTGGTATTATTTTTGAGTCATATATCTCTGCCTTTTTATGAACAGCAGGGATATTTGGAAGAATTATGTCTGAGTCATAAATCCCAATTTGTCTAGGACATGACTAATAGGTGTCTTTAACATTGTAAGATGATATTACTGTCTCATCTTGCAAAAATTTTTAAATTTTCAATCACAAATAAGAGAGGTCATACTTAAATGCCAAACATTAACATTCACCTCATCAAGAAATGTTGCCACTGCCTTTTCTAGATCACTTTGCACAAACATGTCATATTCACATATAGCTTTATTTTATTTTGTTATTTAATCAGTAGAATTATCCTGCTTGATCCCAGTCCATAGATGTTTTTAGAAAGGTGTGCAAGAGATAAACTTAGAAAATGCATTAAAAAGCATACAATTGAATAATCTCTATTTCATACATGGAGAACTATAAATCTTATTGAGTTGAATAACGGTGCAAAGTGGTTTCATTTTGCTATAAATTATGAAAATTTATGGAAATTTCTAAATTTTCAAAAAATATGAAATATTTGTCTAAAATGCTTCCCTTGATCTTCTGCTTTTATGGAGCAGGTTATAAGTTAGAGTTCAAGATTCGCACAACATATAAGAGAAATCTGAAAATACTGAAGATATGTGAGATCATAGGGGAAGGTCTTATGTTAATGCATGAAACAGACAACAAGGTGACAGTTAAAGCATGTTAAGTATAAAACCTAATCATTTAGTCATAAACTTCTGATGGTAATGAAGAGGTCCACTAGAACCTCAATTTTTAGTCATGTAGAAGATTATTTAGAATCAGAATGTGAATTCATACAATATTCTGAGTGGAGTATCTCTGACTAGAGTCCAGTAAGGTAGAGTACTTGGAGAAAGACTTAGAAAAACATGCAGAGACTTTGCTGGCTAGTTTAAAATCTATTGAAATGGAGCACCAAAGGAGAGAAAATGCTGAGACTTATTTTGGGTTCCCATCCATAGGGAGCGGAATTTGAAGCTTTAATTTTTTTTTTTTTTCCTATCTTCAGTTCAGTTCAGTCGCTCAGTCGTGTCCGACTCTTTGCAACCCCATGAATCGCAGCACACCAGGCCTCCCTGTCCATCACCAACTCCCGGAGTTCACTCAGACTCAAGTCCCTCGAGTCAGTGATGCCATTCAGCCATCTCATCCTCTATCGTCCCCTTCTCCTCCTGCTCCCAATCCCTCCCAGCATCAGAGTCTTTTCCAATGAGTCAACTCTTCGTATGAGGTGCCCAAAGTACTGGAGTTTCAGCTTTAGCATTATTCCTTCCAAAGAAATCCCAGGGCTGATGTTCAGAATGGACTGGTGTATCTCCTTGCAGTCCAAGGGACTCTCAAGAGTCTTCTCAGGTAGTTTTTATTTATTTTTTTATTTTTTTATTTACTTATGGCTTAAGAAAGTGAAGTCGCTCAGTCCTGTCCGACTCTGTGTGACCCCATAGATGGCAGCCCACCAAGCTCCCCCATCCCTGGGATTCTCCAGGCAAGAACACTGGAGTGGTTTGCCATTTCCTTCTCCAATGCATGAAAAGTGAAAGTGAAGTCACTTAGTCGTGTCCAACTCTTTGTGACCCTATGGACTGCAGCTTACCAGGCTCCTCAGTCCATGGGATTTTCCAGGAAAGAGTGCTGGAGTGGGTTGTCATTGCCTTCTCCAGGGGATCTTCCCAACCCAGGAATCAAACACAGGTCTCCCTCATTGCAGGCAGATGCTTCACCGTTTGAGCCACATTGTTTCATGATAGATATCTTGTGTCATTTTCAGACTCTGAAAGAAAATGGTGCTGATCTTGAAGTCTCTGATAGAATATTTATGAAATTGTCATAAGGAAGAATAAACCTGATTCCACATATTCTACTGTATTTGCTATAAATTAATCATTGAAGAGAGTTTTCTTGGTGGCTCAGTGCTAAAGAATCTGTCTGCAGGAGATGAAGGAGATGTGGGTTCAATCTGTGGGTCAGGAAGACCCCCTGGAGAAGAGCATGGCAACTCACTCCAGTATTCTTGCCTGAAGAATCTCATGGACAGAGGAACCTGGCAGGCTGCAGTTCATGGAGTCGCAAAGAGTCAGACACAAGCAAAGTGCTTTAGGATGCAGACAGTCACTAAAGAGATGTTGCCTATAGCTTAAAGTATATATAATGGCTCATGTCTGGGAACCCTGACTCCAGTGTCAGAGTGTTATACTAAAATACCTTTATTTAGCTTATAGGAAACATTCCAACCAGCACTATCTGAGAATGCCTACAAAAAAAAAGAAATTAAACATGCCATCCAGAGTTGGTCAGAACCACCTACTCCTATCATCCAAACCCAGGCAAGATGGTTCTTCAGGACGCTAATCTGCCATTTTCTCAACATGCTGGTTTTCCAAGTGAAAGTTGCTCAGTCGTGTCTTGACTCTTTGCAACCCCATTGACTATACAGTCCATTGAATTCTCCAGGCCAGAATACTGGAATAGGTCGTCTTTCCCTTTTCCAGGAGATCTTCCCAGGGATCAAACCCAGGTCTAAAGTCATTATCCCTTATCCCAACAACTGATCTCTCAATTTACTGACCTGCCATGCAGTGAGCAGTATGAGCTTGGACTTAATAACAGAATAAAAGTGAAGTGGCAAATATAATCTCTAGATTTTACTATTAGAATTTTAAAATCAATCTTTTATCCATTATCTTTAGAATTTTCTTTCTACTGCACTAATTAGCCCCAAACACAAACACACCTACATACACATATCTCTTTTAAAAGTCACAATATTCATTGGACTATTGGAAAATTGGAATATTTCTTGAATAAATACCACTTACTCAAACATGTTGCAAACCTAGGACACAAGGATAAAATCAATTTTTGTCAAGGAAAATTTGCTAAGAATTAGGTCATTTCTTCAATAAGTGAAACCCAAGAAACTTGGAAAATAATTCTAGAAAAATCAGTAAACCATAAGCAAAGTGCTTCCTTTTGAGATGACATTTAGGAAAGATCACTTTTGACATAATTCAACCAACTCATCCACACAAATTTCGCTGTCAATTGTCCCTTATTTTCCATGTAGTTCTCTGACATTTCTGTCCTTCAAAATATCTGGAGGATATTTTTCAAGTCTTTCATTGCCCATTTGGACATGAAGCCATACCAAAATCTCCTTCATAGGAAAAAAAGTGTAAAATTGCACTTATTTTACATTTCTTGTCTTTATTTCTCATGACTTATGTAATTATATTAATAGTAATATTTACTGGCCATGTCACATGTTAACCTAGCATTATCAATGTAGGCAACACTGTTCTTCATGTTTACCATGAAAATACCTGCAAATGTATTGTCATTGTTTCCAACTGAATACATGAAAATGAGAAATCAGCAAGATGTGACTCTAAATTACACTGAATTGATTGAAACCTGGAACATCTCTTTGGAGATTCAATAGCAATCAGTCTTTATCTTTCCATGGAAGAGCTGATTTTTGAAATTGGACAAATTCATTCTGGCCAAATTTGGATAATGAGATTTGCCATTAAGCTAGGTAACAGTGTTTTCTGCCCCAAATACAGCTTTACTCGAAGGTAGTGAAATAGATTTTCTTGAGTCGTTCACAAATTGATCCTATTTCATTTACAAATTAGGAGTCCCAAATTTCTTGTGAGCTATGGCTATTATGAGAATGGATATAGATATATGTATTCTATTCAAATGATGAATGTAAAGATACCAAAGATTTCTAAGTTTTCATTTCACTTGCTATACATTTTATTTTATATCCTTGTCTCGCATAGTAATGCAAATCTTTTAACATGGAGATTAATCAATTATTTATTCAATGCAAACTATGACCTATTGTTCAGCCATCTGTTTTTATAAACAATGGTTTACTAAAACACAGACATTAGATTTAATTTATGTATTGCTTATTGATAATTTTATGATTCACCAGAGGAGTTGAGCATTTGAGATGGAGGTAGTCTGTCTTAAAAAGGCTAAACTATTTACTATGTAGCCCTTTACAGAAAAAGATTGTGACCTCTCCTTTTGAAAATACTACACTAGTGTGGTTCAATTCAGTTCAGTCGCTCAGTCGTGTCCAACACTTTGCAGCCTCATGGACTGCAGCATGCCATGCCTCCCTATCCATCACCAACTCACAGAGTTCAGCCAAACCCATGTCCATTGAGTCAGTGATGCCATCCAGCCATCTCATCCTCTGTCGTCCCCTTCTCCTCCTGCCTTCAATCTTTCCCAGCATCACGGTCTTTCTCAATGAGTCAGTTCTTCCCATCAGGTGGCCAAAGTATTGGAGTTTTAGGTTCAACATCAATCCTTCCAAAGAAGACTCAGGGCTGATCTCCTTTAGGATGGACTAGTTGGATCTCCTTGCAGTCCAAGGCACTCTCAAGAGTCTTCTCCAACACCACGTTTCAAAAGCATCAATTCTTCGGCGCTCAGCTTTCTTTATAGTCCAGCTCTCACATACATACATGGCTACTAGAAAAACCATAGCCTTGACTAGATGGACCTTTGTTGGCAAAGTAATGTCTCTGCTTTTTAATATGCTATCTAGGTTGGTCATAACTTTCCTTCGAAGGAGTAAGCATCTTTTAATTTCATTCCTGCAGTCACCATCTGCAGTGATTTTGGAGCCCCCAAAAATAAAATCTCTCACTGTTTCCATCATTTCCCCTTCTATTTGCCATGAAGTGATGTGACTGGATGCCATGATCTTTGTTTTCTGAATGTTGAGCTTTAAGCCAACTTTTTTACTCTCCTCTTTCACTTTCATCAAGAGGATTTTTAGTTCTTCTTCAACTTTTGCCATAAGGGTGGTGTCATCCGTATATCTGAGGTTATTGATATTTCTCCCAGCAATCTTGATTCCAGCTTTTGCTTCCTCCAGCCCAGAATTTCTCATGATGTAGTCTGCATATAAGTTAAATAAGCAGGGTGACAATATACAGCCTTGACCTACTCCTTTTCCTATTTGGAACCAGTTTGTTGTTCCATGTCCAGTTCGAACTGTTGCTTCCTGACCTGCATACATATTTCTCAGGAGGCAGGTAAGGTGGTCTGGTGTTCCCATCTCTTTCAGAATACTATACTGGTAATAATGTCTTTTAGAATGAGAAACAAATCAAGCTGCTTCTTCTTGTACAATAATATCGCACCGTGCTCATAATAATACACTATGTCTTCCCAGGTGGCACTAGTTATAAAGAACCCACCTGCCAATGTAGGAGACATATGAGATGCATCCCTGGGTTGGGAAGATCCCCTGGAGGAGTATACAACAACCCATTCCAGTATTCTTGCCTGGAGAATCCCATGTACAGAGGAGCCTGGTGTGCTACAGTCCATAGGGTCTCAAGGAATCTTACAAGACTGAAGTGGCTTAGCATGCACAGACATGCATGCTGACAATATATTAGGATTCATCGGCCCCTCTGGAGAGCAGCAGTGCTCTCATAGGAATTCTAGGGGAGGAGGCTCCATTGGTGTAAGGTAGAAATAACAGAGAGAGAGAGAGAGAGGAAAGAAAAGGTGGGGCTAAACAATGAAAGGCTCTGAGGACATTTCACTTACATTTACTTACTGTAGGCAAATTGATAATCTGATTCAAAGAGAACACATGCACTATTTCCTATTATTCATTCCATGCACTGTTGTGTGGCATTGATCAGCACTAGAGCTGAGATTTCTCTTCAAATCAAGCTCATTGGAATCTTTCACAGGAACACATTCATCTTATACCTAAGAACAATTAAAAGAATTATTCTTATCACAGAAAAAAAAAATGGAGGGGAAAGGGAATCTAAATGCATATTTTTTAAGAATTTTAAAAAGTATGAATTATAATGCTATACTATGTTTATTTTTATTGATTGCCTCATTTCAAGGAGCATAGATGAAAGATATTATAAATACAAAAAGTTATTATAAATACAAAAAATGGAGGGAATCAATTCACTGTGATGATAATTGCAGAAGAGTAATAAAGGGCTTATGGTGAAATTATAATACAGAATTTCTTAGCAAATGCTGCAGCACAATTGTAAGAACTAAGTGACAAATTGGATATGAACTTTATAGCTATTTGTGCAAAGAGAAATAGTGTTTATACATATGATTCACATTGTTTTGACTGAGACATACTTGTCCTATATTGCTTTAGTGATTGGAAACAATGTTTTTTATATTGGGATTTCATATTATACCTACTAAGACTGGCTTAATAATTTGTGGAGCATTATGCAAAATGAAAATTCAGGCACTTTAATCAAAATTATTAATCTCAAGACAGTGACAACAAAGTATTATACCAACAATGGGCCTTCTATGTGCAGGTATAACTCAAGGAGGAGCACATTCATGAATAGACCCTGTGGCCTACAATTTATTCTGAGAGGAGTCACCAGGACTTGTCATATTCATGCTAAAAGTATCAGCAGCAGCAGCAGCATGGCAGATATTTACTGAAAGCCCAATTTAAAAGACTCTTGGCTCTTGGAAGAAAAACTATAAAAAACTTAGACAGGGTATTAAAAAGCAGAGACATTACTTTGCCAACAAAGGTCCGTCTAGTCAAAGCTATGGCTTTTCCAGTAGTCATATAAAGATGTGAAAGTTGGACCATAATGAAAATGAGTGCCAATGAATTGATGCTTTTGAACTGTGGTGTTGGAGAAAACTCTTGAGAGTTCCTTGGACAGCAAGGGGAACAAATCAGTCAGTCCTAAAGGAAATCAACACTGAATATACATTAGAAGGACTGAGGCTTCTTCTTTTTTTTTTAAATTTTTATTTTTACTCTATTTTACTTTACAATACTGTATTGGTTTTGCCATACATTGACATGAATCCACCATGGGTGTACATGCGTTCCCAAACATGAACCCCCCTCCATTGTACAGGAGACAGGGATCAAGACCATCCCCGTGGAAAAGAAATGCAAAAAAGCAAAAAGGCTGTCTGGGAAGGCCTTACAAATAGCTGTGAAAAGAAGAGAAGCAAAAAGCAAAGGAGAAAAGGAAAGATATAAGCATCTGAATGCAGAGTTCCAAAGAATGACACTAAGAGATAAGAAAGGACAGGAAGAACCCCACAGTTGTAATTTCTAGGACAAGATTTTTATAGGCTTAAAAGAGTTTCTACAGATGCCATGAAGTGTTCAGTTCAGTTGCTCAGTCATGTCCGATTCTTTGAGATCCCATGAATCACAGCACATCAGGCCTCCCTGTTCATCACCAACTCCCGTAGTTCACCCAGACTCACGTCCAAGGGTCAGTGATGACATCCAGCCATCTCATCCTCTGTTGTCCCCTTCTCCTCCTGCCCTCAATACCTCCCAGCATCAGGTGTCTTTTCCAATGAGTCAACTCTTTGACTGAGCTGGCCAAAGTATTGGAGTTTCAGCTTCAGCATCAGTTCTTCCAATGAAAACCCAGGACTCATCTCCTTTAGGATGGACTGCTTGGATCTCCTTGCAGTCCAAGGGACTCTCAAGAGTCTTCTCCAACACCACAGTTGAAAGCATCAATTCTTCGGCACTCAGGTTTCTTAACAGTCCAACTCACATCCATACATAATCATTGGAAAAACTATAGCCTTGACTAGATGGACCTTTGTTGGCAAAGGAATATCTCTGCTTTCTAATATGCTATCTAGGTTGATCATAACTTTCCTTCCAAGCAGTAAGCATCTTTTAATTTCATGGCTGCAATTACCATCTGCAGTGATTTTGGAACCCAGAAAAATGAAGTCTGACACTGTTTCCACTGTTTCCCCATCTACTTCCCATGAAGTGATGGGACCAGATGTTATGATCTTAGTTTTCTGAATGTTGAGCTTTAAGCCGACTTTTTCACTCTCCACTTTCAACTTCATCAAGTGGCTATTTAATTCTTCACTTTCTGCCATAAGGGTGGTATCATCTGCATATCTGAGGTTATTGATATTTTTCCTGACAAACTTGATTCCAGGTTGTGCTTCTTCAAGCCCAGCGTTTCTCATGATATACTCTGCATATAAGTTAAATAAGCAGGCTGACGATATGCAGCCTTGATGTCCTCCTTTTCCTATTTGGAACCAGTCTGTTGTTCCATGTCCAGTTCTAATTCTTGTTTCCTGACCTGCATATAGGTTTCTCAAGAGGCAGGTCAGGTGGTCTGTATTCCCATTTCTTTCAGAATTTTCCAGTTTATTGTGATCCACACAGTCAAAGGTTTTGGCATAGTCAATAAAGCAGAAATAGATGTTTTTCTGGAACTCTCTTGCTTTTTCCATGATCCAGCAGTGTTGGCAATTTGATCTCTGGTTCCTCTGCCTTTGCTAAATCAAGCTTGAACGTCTGGAAGTTCATGGTTCACGTATTGCTGAAGCCTGGCTTGGAGAATTTTGAGCATTACTTTACTAGCATGTGAGATGAGTGCAATTCTGTGGTAGTCTGAGCATTCTTTGGCATTTCCTATCTTTGGGATTGGAATGAAAACTGACCTTTTCCAGTCCTGTGGCCACTGCTGAGTTTTCCAAATTTGCTGGCATGTTGAGTGCAGCACTTTCACAGCATCCTCTTTCAGGATTTGAAATAGCTCAACTGAAATTCCATCACCTCCACTAGCTTTGTTTGTAGTGATGCTTTCTAAGGCCCACTTGACTTCACATTCCAGGATGTCTGGCTCTAGGTGAGTGATCACACCATTGTGATTATCTGGGTCGTGAAGATCTATTTTGTACAGTTCTTCTGTGTACTCTTGCCACCTCTTCTTAACATCTTCTGCTTCTGTTAGGTCCCTAACATTTCTATCCTTTATCGAACCTGTCTGCATGAAATGTTCCCTTGGTATCTCTAATTTTCTTGAAGTGATCTCTAGTCTTTTCCATTCTATTGTTTTCCTCTATTTCTTTGCATTGATCGCTGAAGAAGGCTTTCTTATCTTTCCTTGCTATTCTTTGGAACTCTGTATTCAAATGAGAATATCTTTCCTTTCCTCCTTTGCTTTTCACTTCTCTTCTTTTCACAGCTATTTGTAAGGCCTCCTCAGACAGCCATTTTGCTTTTTGGCATTTCTTTTCCACGGTGATCCCTGGCTCTTGTACAATGCCACGAACCTCCCTCCGTCCATAGTTCATTAGGCATTCTATCTATCAGATCTAGTCCCTTAAGGCTATTTCTCACTTCCACTGTATAATCATAAGGGATTTGATTTAGGTCATACCTGAATGGTCTAGCGGTTTTCCCTACTTTCTTCAATTTAAGTCTGAATTTGGTAATAAGGAGTTCATGATCTGAGCCACAGTCAGCTCCTGGTCTTGTTTTTCCTGACTGTATAGAGCTTCTCCATCTTTGGCTGCATAGAATATAATCCATCTGATTTCGGTGTTGACCATCTGGTGATGTCCATGTGTAGAGTCTTCTCTTGTGTTGTTGGAAGAGGGTGTTTGCTATGACCAGTGAATTTTCTTGGCAAAACTCTATTAGTCTTTGCCCTGCTTCATTTTGTATTCCAAGGCCAAATTTGCCTGTTACTCCAGGTGTTTCTTGACTTCCTACTTTTGCATTCCAGTCCCCTATAATGAAAAGGACATCTTTTTTGGGTGTTAGTTCTAAAAGGTCTTGTAGGTCTTCATAGAACCGTTCAGCTTCAGATTCTTCAGCATTACTGACTGGGGCATAGCCTTCAATTACCGTGATATTGAATGGTTTGCCTTGGAGACGATCATTGTGTTGTTTTTGAGATTGCATTCTAGTACTCCATTTCAGATTCTTTTGTTGACCATGATGGCTACTCCATTTCTTCTAAGGGATCCCTGCCTACTGTAGTAGATATAATGGTCATCTAAGTTAAATTCACCCATTCTGGTCCATTTTAGTTCAGTGATTCCTAGAATGTCAACATTCACCCTTGCCATCTCTTGTTTGACCACTTCCAATTTGCCTTGATTCATGGACCTGACATTTCATTTTCCTATGCAATATTGCTCTTTATACCATCAGACCTTGCTTCTATCACCAGTCACATCCACAGCTGGGTATTGTTTTTGCTTTGGATCCATCCTTTCATTCTTTCTAGAGTTATTTCTCCACTGATCTCCTGTAGCATGTTGGTCACCTACCGACCTGGGGAGTTCCTCTTTCAGTATCCTATCATTTTGCCTTTTCATACTGTTCATGAGGTTCTCAAGGCAAGAATATTGAAGTGGTTTGCCATTCTCTTCTCCAGTGGACCACATTCTGTCAGACTTCACCACCATGACCCATCCATCCTGGGTGGCCCCACACAGCAGGGCTTAGTTTCATTGAGTTAGACAAGGCTATGATCCGTGTGATCAGATTGGGTAGTTTTCTGTGATTATGGTTTCAGTGTGTCTGCCCTCTGATGCCCTCTTGCAACACCTACTGTCTCACTTGGGTTTCTCATAACTTGGACGTGGGTATCTCTTCATGGCTGCTCCAGCAAAGCACAGCTGCTGCTCCTTATCTTGGAAGAGGTCACCCTGCCTGACCTTGAACATGGAGTAGCTCCTCTCGGCCCTCCTGCACCCACGCACCCACTGCTCCCTGGACATGGGGTAGCTCTTCTCACTGCCATGAAGTGTACAGATGTCTAAAGTGTTCCAGATGCTGGAAGAATCCCAAGGTGGCCCCACTATAGTGACCTACCACATGGGACAGAATGAAGTTAGAATTGTGTGCAGGGGAATATCATGTTGGACTGTATAGGCCACGACATGAGTTTTGTTCCATTTTCAGTGCAAAAGAAAACCACTAAATTTTACTTACTGGGTTGGCATCATGAGATTTACATTTACTAAATATGATTTCAGCTACTATATATTGATGAGTTAGAGTGGAGGAAAAGAATATGGGAAATAGGTGGCTATTTCAGTACATCAGTCAAGAGAGGATACTGGTACAAGGGAGTGCAGGAGAGATGAAGAAAAATGGACTTATTTGAGGGAATTTTATGATGTGAATTGTGGACATTGTTGTCAGTGGGCTCTGGGGGAGGGAGGAGATGAGAGGAGCACATGGCTTCCTCTGAGACAAGCAGAGCAGATGGATCATGGGTTTGAAATGGGAAAGGGAAGAGACTGACTTAGGGATCAAAACTTCTTCTTGCAACATATTCATTTAGCTATTCATATGGTACTTCTAGCTTAGATGTCAAGAAAGCAGTTGGATATATAGATCTCATGCTCACAGAAAATACCCTGGAGATGTAAATTGGCCTCCTGATGGTTTCTGTGGCATTTAAAACCATTCAGGTGAGCAGGCTCTCCAGGCAACAGAACCTAGACTGAAAAGAGAATCCAGCCCTTGATCTAGGCCTAAAAATCTTATCTTTTTACAGTCTGATAAAACAGGCTATTCTAGCAAACTAGATGTACTAGACATGCTAAGGTTTGCCAGCAAACTAGAATAAGAACAAGTGATCAATAAGGTAGAAAAAAAAAAGTATGAAATCATGAAATCCAACAAGAAACAGTAACACTTAACCATGTCAAGTGCTGCTGACAGGATTAAGTTTAAAATCAGGTAAAAAAGTTTCTGAGGAAGGTAGCGTGTTGTATTCTGTTCCAAATATTTAGGAACAGAGACAAGCTCTCAGTATCATATTTAATAGAGTCAATTTTGGTATGCACAGAAAGGTCAGAAAAATAGAAAATGATTTCAAAAGTCAATCATTATGCAATGTCATCATGCACTGTTATTTGGGGAAAAAAAAAAAAATCTCTGTTTTCAAGCAGCTGGTTGCCAGATCTAGTATTCCACTGTGATGGTGACTCAGCTGTACTCTGACATATCCTTCATGCAATTAACGTTTCCTTCTAATTTGCTTCACTGCACCTCATGATTTTTTATTTACTTATTATATATTTCCTTAAGAACTTGGCCAGTTGTGCAATGCATGTATGTCTGATCCCATAACAATACTTAATGCTTAATTTCTCTGTGAATTGTTGCTGTTCTTTAGTCACTCACTTGGTGTCCAAGTCTTTTGTGACCCTAGGGACTGTAGACTGACAGGCTCCTCTGTCCATGCAATTTCCCAGGCGCTCTGAAATTCCATTTCCATACTGGAATGGGTTGTCATTTCTTTCTCGAAGAGATCTTCCCAACCCATGTCTCTTAAGTCTCCTGCATTGGCAGGGAGCGTTCTTTACCACTGAGCCACTTGGGAAGTCCCTCTCTGTCAATACATCAGTTTAACTTATGAGTCATGCCATGCAAAATTTCCAGTTTATATTGTTTAGTACAAGATAATCTCTGCTTTTCACATTTCTCAAACTAAGTCACCTCGCTTCAAATAATAATGGTGGGATTCCTAGATCAAAAGCTTTTTGATGTAAAAGCAAATATTTTTTAAAAAATTCTTTTGAACATGCTTCAGAAAACGTAAAGCCTTGATGTGAACTATGGCTTTGGTTACATGAAATTTGAACATGGAAAGTACATGAAAGTGCTTAGGGAAAGTACTCTGAATGGATTAGTAATATGAATTAGAAAAAAAAAAAGAAATTTTGAAGTGTTTGTGATCTTATTGAGAAGAGTTTTTATTCTAAGGAAATTGAGTTTAAATTTTACAGATAAGAATACTAGTACTGATGTACTAGTTAGAGAGTACTGTGTTTCATCTAACAACTTGAAGATGTCCTTAATTGGTACTTCTGGGTTCTACAGTAGTAAAATCTTTTTCTAAGATGCCTTCCTTGGATTCAGGTCTAAGTATGAGTGCCCTCTGGTGTTTATATCCAGTATATATCATAAAATTGTACTTTAAGCATTGGAACTTGATATCCTTCAGGCATTAACTAATCCCAAAAGAGAGTGTGTAAAAGCAATATTTACATGTTAAATGCATATTGGTGTTGATTTTGATTTAAATTCAAACTGAGTTGCATTTTGACAGAAAAATAATTTCAATTTTTCAATTAAATAAAAGTGGCATCAAATATGTAGTTTCATTTAGAAAACAGTCCATTTGGCCATGGGTTAATTTCCATGCATACGACCATTTTATTCAATCTGTTTATGGTATACAGTGGCAAATATCCACTCTCATATACATACATTAATATAACAAGTTTAGAAATCAGAATTGTTTCCATAGAGACAAAGTTTGGAAGATTCAGTCCTCAGCACTGGCTTAGTTCCAGGTATTTAAAAGTACTAAGTGGAAGATTGATGTGATTTATTTTTTTGTAAAAAATATAATCAGTAATGAAATGGATTAGTACAGTAAGGAAAATAATTAAACAAAAATCTGTGTTTATATTAGCCTATTAGATATTCATTATGGAGGCCTTGGATTCATGGCTTTGGTGAGTTCACCTAACCCAGGTTCTCTGACTGTATGTGCAAAAACCACTCTATCACTTCAGATGAAGAGAGGACGCAAAGACAAAAGACTTTGTATTGATAAGGCACTAATTCTATGTTAATATCTCACTGCTTTATTTTATCCTCACAAAAAATCTTGCTATCTTTATTATATCAATGAGGAAAATAATTCAGTGAATGATTAAATAGGCTGTCATATCATATTCAGTTCAGTTCAGTTCAGTCGCTCAGTCGTGTCCGACTGTTTGCAACCCCATGAATCGCAGCACGCCAGGCCTCCCTGTCCATCACCAACTCCCGGAGTTCTCTCAGACTCAAGTCCATCGAGTCGGTGATGCCATCCAGCCATCTCATCCTCTGTCGTCCCCTTCTCCTCCTGCCCCCAATCCCTCCCAGCATCAGAGTCTTTTCCAATGAGTCAACTAGTAAGTAAAAGAATTGGGATTCAGATTACTCTCTGGTTGACTACTACACTGAAATTACAGGACAGAAGAGCAGTTACCTGGGACCAGATAAGGGTTACTGCTGAATAATGTTTTTGCATTTTATAGAAAACAGTTGGATATAATAAATGAAATACACAATACTAATGTTCCAGATGAAGGATCTACATGAAATAATTATTCAAGAAAAAAACACACAGCCTAAAGAAGAGAGGGGTAAAATAAAGAATCTATCCACAGGTAAACTTGAACTATTTTGAGATAGAAACCACACCAGTTCATCAAAGAGGGTTTTATACTTTCTCTGTTTCCATCACCTTTCCCCTGATAGCTCAGTTGGTAAAGAATCCACCTGCAATGCAAGAGACCATGGTTCGATTCCTGGGTTGGAAAGATCCCCTGGAGAAGGGAAAGGCTACTCACTCTACTATACTGGCCTAGAGAATTCCATGGGTTGTATAGTCCATGGGATTGCAAAGAGTTGGACACAACTGAGTGACTTTCACTTTCACTTTCTCTCTCATTATACATGACTAACTATAATTGGGACGTGTTCTAAGAAATGGCTGTGAAGGAATAGGGGAAATTATTTATTACATGAATCATACAACAATTTAAAGGAATGAGATCCTGGGACTATTTAACATATATCCAATTTGGGAAACTTGAATCTAGATATCTGGAATGTGGCAATTCTATCTTAGCCTCACACGGAAATAGAAAAGAGAGCATATAAGAAGATGTACAACATCGTTAATCATAGGAGAAATAAAAATCAAAATTACAATGAGATAACACCTCAAACCAATCAGAATGGCCATAATCAAAAAGTCTACATACAATGAATACTGGAGAAGGTGTAGAGAAAAGGAACCCCTTCTACAGTTTTGGGAATATAAATTGGTGCTGCCAATGTGGAGAACAGTATGGAGGTTCCTTAAGAAACCAAAAATACAGCTACCATATTATCCAGCAATCCCACTCCTGGGTGTATATCTCGAGAAAAACACACTCCAAAAAGATATATGCACCCCTGTATTCACTGTTTACAATAGGCAAGGTATGAAAGCTACCTAAATGTCCATTAAGAGATGAATCGGTAAAGAAGAATTGGTACATATATTCAATAGAATATTACTCAGTCATAAAAAACAAAAGGATGAAACAATACCATTTGTAGTGTCATGGATGAACCTGGAGTTTATCATACAAGCGAAGTAAGTCAGATAGAGAAAGGCAAATATGATATTGTTTACAAGATCTAAAAAAAATGATACAAATGAACTTATTTACAAACCAGAAATAGACTCACAGACTTCGAGAACAAGCTTATAGTTACCAATGGGAAAGAGTGGGAGGAACAGATAGGGAATTTGGGATCAACATGTACACACTGCTATTTTAAAATAGAAAACCAGCAAGTATAACAAATATACTATATAGCACAGGAAACTGCTCAATAATCTATAAGAACCTAAATGAGAAAAGAATTTGAAAAATAATAGATACATGTAACGTACAACTAACTCACTTTGCTGTACACCTGAAATATTGTTAATCAACTATATTCCAAAAATTAAAAAAAAGTTAAATAACAGCTCTAAGGAAAAAAAAATACAATAACAACAGCAAGAAAGGGGAGTAGCTTGCAGGACGTGTGTCTCTGTGGGATTAGCTCAGCCTGCTGAGGGCCTCAGAATCCTGTTTCACTATTCTGTCTTTAGAGTACCTTCATAGATACTCATTCCTCTGGATCAAAGCATGGGTGAATCTTAGAAGAAGCTTACTTAGAAGACGCTTATTATCTTAAGGAAGCATTTCAGATGGATCGATATTAGAGCTGTTTTAAATTGTTTTATTAATAAATTCACACTTCAGTGTCTCTGTTAAGGAAATAGAGTTTAATACACATAGTGCTCTTGCAAATGTCTCAGCATAAAGAATAACATGCATTCCTAGCATTTAAAATGTCTCGCTGATTTAGGCACCCAGAGTAAGTCAAGAGACATGGCAGACTGTTTTAGAAAATGAACTTTAGGTGTACAGCTTACAGTTGACAGAAAAATTCTAGTGATCTTATTTCCTTAAACTGTTTCAAAAATATCTTCATTCTAAAGATGAGATTATCAATATATTGACTGAATAATTCTTGTGAAGTAACTATTTTTTCATAAACATGGGAAAACTAAAATTAAATAAACAGGTGGGGATTTTGAGTGTAAAGACAGTATTCAATGGAGAAAGAAAAATAAGTGATTATTTGTTATTTTAGCAATTGCTTTGATTATTTTGGTTTTTTTACCAGTAGCTGGTATTACTCACTTCCTAAGGAGTTCCGCTGTATGGTTTTTGTAAACGTTTGTAAACTGTGGTGGTAGTTTAGTCGCTAAGTCCTCCCTGACTCTTGCAACCTCATGGGCTGTAGCCAGCCAGGCTCCTCTGTCCCTGGGATTTTACAGGGAAGAATACTGGAGTGGGCTGTCATTTCCTTCTCCAGGGAATCTTCCAGACCCAGGGACTGAACCCGAGTCTCTTACACTGAAGCAGATTCTGTACTGATGGAGCTACCATGGGACTGTATTTTATTCCAGTTATTTTAGGATATTTTACATCATGAGGTTTTAACATTGGAACTAATGAGCAGGGATCTGTATCTCCCTCTCACACAGAGGGTCTCATGTTCTGTGGATGATATGCAGAGGTACCTCTGATTCCACAGTGTTTCCTTTAACATAGCAATGAAAACCAGCACAATTCTCTAAAAAGTCCATGTCCTGTCAGCATGTCTCTCAGTATGTTTCTTTCCCAGTGTCTAAAAAGTCAGGATCCAGAATCTACAAATTAATCTTTCTGTCCTCCAGGGCATGTGAGGTTTTTATCTGCCCTTTCCTGATTTTCTACATCTTTGTTAAGTGCTTCCAAGCTACAGGAGTAGAATAAATGTCCTGCCACTCAGAGGATCCTCACAGCCCAGCAGGATAGGCATTTCCTGGGAGCATGTTAGGAATTCAGCATTTCAGGACCCAACCCGTACCCTCAGAAACAGGATCTACATTTTAACATGATCCTCACAAGATTAATGTTAAGATTATAATCCAAGAAGCACTGGTAATGGACCCATGGAGCAAGTATGTATAAATGTGTACTTTAATTCCAACAAACCCACTGGAAGAATTTCTTCCTTGCTCTTTGTGCCTCTATATTTTATTCAACCTTAATCTATCTTCTACACTCTCCTTCCAAGTTAGCTCTGTTACCTTCTTCAGACCATCTTTATATATTGTTTCTTTTGGAAGATTTATCTCTTGAGCTTAATCTATTTGTTGGATCTTAAAATTTGGCGTGATTCTGAGTTATTTCAACCTTTAAATCCTCTGTGGTTGGACTCATCTGCAGTCCCTGCCTCTCACCTGTGGGTATTTTTGTGCAATTGATTATCTTTTACCCCCAGTGAATACAATTTGTGTTATAATTCCTTTTTCCCAATGATGATCTTATATAGGAATGACTCACTTTAGGGACGGCATTGATTAACTTCTATCTTGAGAATGTTTAGAATTTAGAGTGCTGACCTTAATTCAGAGTTTGACATCTGAAAGCAGTCACTGGCACCAGTAAACAGTAAGGATAGAGAAAAAAAGATGTTTGGTTTGGGAGGGCTAAATACATTATTATGGTAACAGCTTTTAGCAATCCTTCTCTGAGAGTAAGAGAAAAAATAATTAAGAATACAGTGTCAAAAACTATATTTAATAAGCTTAAACTAGTATGAGTCTTTAGACATCAACAAGGTATGGAACATTAACTTACAGATGTACCAAAAACATTCACATAATTTGATTATGCTCTGCACTAGACTGATCTTAAGTCAAAAAAGAAAAATTCAAGCAAGAATTCCTATGTATTTTGCAGTGACTAATTGAACTAAAGAGATATCAATAAAAAGTTCTGTTTTTAAACATCTTGGTATCAGGGAAAATAATTAATAAATTATTTTCTTAAAAGGGATATCAAAGTAGAATCTATTTAGTATAGTGAAAGTATAGTGAGTTTCTACCTATCTCTATTCAAAGGGAGAAAACTGTTACTCAGAGAAAGCCTATTTCCAATAAATTAATTAAAAAGCAAAGATGAGTTAAACCAATAAACTAAACTCTCAGTTTAAGTAAGGAAAGATCAACAATAAATTAAAAAATTAAGCAGGAAGGAATGAATTAGAAGATAAAACAAATAATGAAATAAATAAACAACTAATGGAAGAATGCTAGAATTGCTGATTACTGCAATCAATTATGGTTCTTTGAAATATTAATGAATGATAAAATATTAGAGAGTGATCATGCAAAAGGTTTCAGGAAGGGGAAAGTGAACATATTATTAATATGAGCAATGATATTAGTACAGACAACAGAATGTGGCATGGTAATGACGCTGAAGGTTTTAAAAATAAAATGTGGTGTTATTTGTAATTTGACTTCAGTGAATATATATATCAAACTGAGCAAGGAGAATACACCTCAACTTTGCACAGGAGCAAATGCTGCAGGCTTCCTAAAGGTAGCAGTCAGCAGAATTATGAGGAAATTTCTTGATGAGATTGAAGCATAATTCTGATCTGTATTTAGTCAGTCTGAGATGTCATAATGCAGTACAACAGACTGAATGACTTAAACAACAGAAGTTTTAATTAAAATTAAACTTCTCACACTTCTGAAGACCAGAAGTCTGAGATCAAGGTATAAGATGCTCAGTTTCTGGTTAGTGCTCTCTTCCTCACTTGCAGATGGCTACCTTATTACCATGTCCTCGCATGGCCTTTCTTAGCTGCATGCTCACAGAGAGGAAGCAAGCAATCTCTCTGGTGTCTCTTATGAAACTACTTTTAGACCTCATTTAATCTGAACCATCTCCCTAGAAGCCCAAACTCCATACAGAGTCATGCTGGGTCTTCAACATATAAATGTTGGGGACACAATGCAGTTCACAGTATTCCTCTCCTGCCCTGTGTCTCCCTTCATATCCTTCTCACATGCAAAGTGCATTCATTCCATCCCAGTAGATCCAAAAGTCTGAACTCGGTCCAGCATCAACTCTAAAGTTAAAGTCTCCTCCAAGCTGTTGTCTAAATCGGATGTGGGTAAGATTCGAGGGTGAATCCATTCTCAGGTGAATTTCTTTCCTATGATCCTGAGTGACCAGGCTTGTGTTTTCCAAATGCAATGGTGGATAGCCATAAGATAGCCATTCTCATTCTGAAAGGGAGAACTGTAAAGAAAAAAAGCCTTGATGGATCCCAAATGAGTCCAAGACCTAACAAGGCTAATTCCATTAGCTTTATTCAAACTTTGTATTGAAGGATAAATGCTTCATAGTGTTGCATTATTTTCCACTGCACAGCAAAGATAATCAGCCATACAAATACAAACTTCCCCTCTTTTTTGACTCCTCTTCCCACTGAGGTCAGCACAGGGCACTGAGTAGAATTCCCTGTGCTATACAGTAGGTTCTCACTAGTTCCCTATTTTACACAGAGCAGTGTATATATGAAAGCCTTGAACTCCCAATTTAATCTACCCCTCCATCCCACCCCATGGTATACATATATTTCTTCTCCATGTCTGTGTCTTTATTTCTGCTTTGCAAGCAGGTTCATCTGTACCAATTATCGAGATTCCATGTGTATGCATTAATATATGGTATTTGTGTTTCTCTGACTTTCACTCTGTGTGGCAGTCTCCAGGTCAATTCATGTCTCTGCCAATGGCATAATTTTGTTCCTTTTATGGCTGAGTAATATTCCATCATGTATATATGTACCACATCTTTTTTATTTTTGTCTCTGTTGACGGACGACCGAGAGCACCAGGCTGCGACAGCGCAGGAGTGGCTGAGAGGAGCTACCCCACTTCCGAGGTCAGGGGCGGTGGCAGGTCAGGAAGCAACAGTTAGAACTGGACATGGAACAAAAGACTGGTTCCAAATAGGAAAAGGAGTACGTCAAGGCTGTATATAGTCACCCTGCTTATTTAACTTATATGCAGAGTACATCATGAGAAACACTGGGTTGGAAGAAGCACAAGCTGGAATCAAGATTGCCAGGAGAAATATCAATAACCTCAGATATGCAGATGACACCACCCTTAAGGCATAAAGTGAAGAGGAACTAAAAAGCCTCTTGATGAAAGTGAAAGAGGGGAGTGAAAAAGTTGGCTTAAAGCTCAACATTCAGAAAACGAAGATCATGGCATTTGGTTACATCACTTCATGCAAAATAGATGGGGAAACAGTGGAAACAGTGTCAGACTTTATTTTTTGTGCTCCAAAATCACTGCACATGGTGATTGCAGCCACAAAATTAAAAGACACTTACTCCTTGCAAGGAAATTTATGACAAACCTAGATAGCATATTCAAAAACAGAGACATTACTTTGCCAACAAAGGTCCATCTAGTCAAGGCTATGGTTTTTCCAGCGGTCATATATGGAGTGAGTGATTGTGAAGAAAGCTGAGTGCTAAAGAATTGATGCTTTTGAACTGGGGTGTTGGAGAAGACTCTTGAGAGTCCCTTAGACTGCAAGGAGATCCAACCAGTCCATCCTAAAGGAGATCAGTCCTGGGTGTTCATTGGAAGGACTGATGCTGAAACTGAAACTCCAATACTTTGGCCAGCTCATGCGAAGAGTTGACTGTTTGGAAAAGTCCCTGATGCTGGGCAGGGGCAGGAGGAAAATTGGACAACAGAGGATGAGATGGCTGGATGGCATCACTGACTCAATGGACGTGAGTTTGGGTAAACTCTGGGAGTTGGTGATGGATAGGGAGGCCTGGCATGCTGCAATTCATGAGGTCGCAGAGTCGGATATGATTCAGCAACTGAACTGAACTGTTGATTGACATTTACATGGCTTCCATATCTGGTTAGGGGAAATAATGCTGCTGCAATGAACATTGGGCCATGTTTATCTTTTCAATTTATGGGTTTTTTTCTCGGTATATGCCCAGGAGTGGGATTGCTGTGTCATATGGCAACCCTGGGCTTCTCTGGTAGCTGAGCTGGTAAAAAAAAAAAAAAAAAAAATCCGCCTGCAATGCAGGAGACCCTGTTTCAATTTCTGGGTCAGGAAAATCCACTGGTGAAGGGATAGGCTACTCACTCCAGTATACTTGGGCTTTCATGACTACTGACTCAGTAGGTAGAGAATCTGTTTGTAATGGTTCAATCCCTGGGTTGGGAAGATCCCCTGGAGGAGGGCATGACAACCCACTCCAGTATTCTTGCATGGAGAATCCTCATGGATGGAGGAGCCTTGCAGGCTGCAATCCATAATGTCGCAAAGAGTCAGACACCACTGAGTGACTAAGCACAGTACAGTACATGGTAACTAAAAACTAAAAAAAATTATTGCTTTTTTTTTTTTAGGGAATCTCCATAATGTTCTTCATAGTGGCTATATCAATTTATATTCCTGCCAACAGAGAAAGCTTTTAAGACTGGAGAATAACCCCCTTCAGTTTGACGCCCTGCCTTCCAGACACAGTAAGGTATCCCTGAAGGTCTACTTTACCCCTTTGGCTCTACAGAGTGCTCTGTGCAAAGGCCACTGAGTTTTTGCTGAAATTGAGGAAGGGGAAATCTAGCTCCCAGGGCTGTGGAGGTAATGGGAGTCATCATGATTTCTGAATCATCTTCGGGGTCATTCTTCCCCTTTCTTGAAGGATAAAGCATGTTTGCAGCAAAATATACCTATTGTTCTGTTTGTTTGTTTTTTTTCCCTTTGGTCCTTACTGGTAGAGTTTCCGCTGCTAAGGTCCAAACTGGCAGTGTCTGCTAGTAAAATCCATCTCTATTCTTGGTTTCTGCTGAGGTGGCTGTTTAAAATTGCATCTGAGTTCATACTAATCTTTTTATTGAAGAGTGGTTCAACCACACCCTTCAACCTACTCTCTTCAGTACTAAGCTCTCTCTCTCTCTCTCTTTTTGCAATATGGATAGGATGAGAATTTTCCAACTCTTTAAGTTATGGTTACTTTTTTGCTAAATGATTCTTTTTCAGTCCATCTCTCGCCTCTCAAATTTTATTCTAAGCATTAGGGGGACACGGGAGATACTTGAAATATTCTGTTTAGAAATCTCCTCAGCTAACTACCCAACTTCATTTTTCACATTGTTGTTATCCATTCTCTCAGTTGTATCCAACTCTGGAATCCCATGGACTGTCTTCCTCAAATCACTAGAACACAATTAAGCCAAGTTCTTTGCTACTCTGTAAACGAGGTCACCTTTTCTCCATTTTCCAATACCCTGTCCTTGTTTTTGTCTGAAACCTCACCAGAATGTCCTTTAAGAGACCATTTCTACCAATGTCCTCTGCATAATTATTTATATATTTGCTAATAAAATGAAGGCTTTCTCAGTAGTGCTTGTCTCTCTTCTGTGTTTTCAGCAAAATACGGATTTTAGAGTCCATATTTCTACCTACAATGTCTTCATGATAATCCATGATTTTCTAGCATGTACCCAAATTCCTCCAATCTCTACCACAACCCACTTCCAAAGTCACTTCCACATGTTCGTTACAACAGCATTCCAGTTTTAGGTCTCCAAATCTGTATTCATCAGCTTGGGCTGCCACAACGTAAAGCCATAAACTATGTGGTATAAACAATAGAAATTTATTTTCTCACAGTTCTGAAGGCTGGAAGTCTGAGGTCAGAATGCCAGTTTCTGGTAAAGGTCCTCTTCCTGGCTTATAGAAGTCTGCCTTTGCCCTCACAGGGCCTTTCCTTAGGTGTGTATGTGTGTACACTTACACACACATACTACATACACATAAACACACTAACAGAGAGAGAGAGGGAGAGACGGTTGAGGGGAGAGAAAAGTGGTGTCTCTTAGACATTAATCCTATTGGACCAGGACCCCATTCTTATGACTGTATTGAAGCATTTTCTTACAGACTCTGTTTCCAAGTACAGTCATATTCAGAGGTTAGGACCTCAAAATATATATAACAAGAAGACAAAACTCTGTCTATACCATTATCTATACGAACTTTTTTACAGTATAGGAAGAAAGAAAAATTACCCAGTCACTTTTAAGGATAAAATATCCATTGTAACACAGATGAAAGAGATAGGTAGAGGTATATATTTTCTTTAAAAATGACAGAATGGTAATAATGTTGACACTAAGTAATGGACACATAGTGGTTCTTTACACTATTTAGTTTATTTTGTACACATTTCAAATTTTCTGCAATAAAACTATTAAATATGCAGAAAATAAAATTGGAGCTAAACAATGAAAGAAAATAAATATAGATCATTGTTATTGTTGATTGAATCCATCATCAAACTGACTCTGAAATAAATATTGACAGGGGAAAGATCTACTAGCAAATAATCTTGGGACCAATATCTGTGTGTGTGTGTGTGTGTGTGTGTGTGTGTGTGCATGCGCTCATTTGTGTCTGACCCTATGGACTGTGAATTCATGTCTCCTGCATCTGTGGCACTGGCAGGCAGATTCTTTACCGCTGAGCCACCTGAGAAGCTCCAGTATCTATGGGGCAAAGGGAAAGTTTTGCAGAGAGAAAGGAGGATCTCTAAAGTACACCTGAACTGCAAACTCAGGGGACTTGATGGGGGCTCAGGAGCTAACTTTTCTATCTCACCCATCTTGTATTGGACTGAAATGCCCTACTCTTTCTATCGTTGTTCAGTCGCTCAGCTGTGTCTGATTCTTTGGGACCCCATGGACTGCAGCACTCCAGGTTTCCTTGCCCTTCACCATCTCCCAGAGCTTGGTCAAACTCAAGTCCATTGAGTTGATGATATCATCCAGTCATCTTGTCCTCTGATATCCCCTTCTCCTCCGGCCTTCAATCTTTCTCAGCATCAGGGTCTTTTCTAATGAGTTGGTTCTTCGCGTCAGGTGACCAAAGTTTAAGAGCTTCAGCTTCAGCATCAGTCCTTCCAATGAATAATCAGGGTTGATTTCCTTTCAGATTGATCAGTTTGATCTCCTTATAATCCAAGGAACTCTCCTATTCTCCAACACTACATTTCAAAAGCATCACTGTCTTTCTATGTCTGCCTCTGTTAGTCATTGATTTGGGGCTGCCTGGAAAAGTCATAATCTTGCGTGAGGTGGTTCCGCTGTTTGGCCAACCCTTGAAGGGGCCTGCAGACAAAGGCTACCCACTGACATCACTCCCAACATCTGGGAAACATGTTTTTCCTTGTGAGAGAATTGGATGGCATACCTTCAGTCTCATCATAGTCTTCCCCTTTTGACCCACAATCCACTTCTTAAAATAATTTGGATGAGCAGCTCCTACAGTATTCAAGAGATCTCTCTTTCTGGAGTAAAGGCAGTCAATGAAAGGCACTCCCACTGTTAAAGATGATGTTGGCATTGTAACATACTCATCATCTCCATCCTTTACTGCCTAATTTAATGCCTCTCACCCTCAGATAACACCCCTCTGCTCTCTGTATCTTACATCACAGACTGAGTCAGACCTTCAGTCTTGAGGGTTTGAGCTCTGATTTCCATGCCATTCTCAGAGTAAAGTTGCTGCACGTGTCCGTTTAGCATCACAGTAGGATGTGGATGTACTGAAAGGAGTGCAAGTGAATTATGTAGGTATCACATATATTACCCCTGCCCACATTTTTATAACACTTCATTCTCTTCATGATGTGTGCACATGTCCTCAGTTGCTCAGGCATGTCTGACCCTGTGACTCCATGGACTCTAGGCAGCCAGGCTCCTCTGTCCATGAGATCCCCCAGAAAAAAATACCGGAGTGGATGTCATTTCCTCCTTCAGGGGATCTTCCTGACCCAGGGATGAAACTCATGTCTTCTGCATCCTCAGGCAGGTTCTTTACCACTGCACCACCTAGAAGCCTTCTCTTTATTATAATCAGCATCAGTTCCACATATGAAGATAATACTTTCTTTTATCCTATTTATCCCTGAACATTAAAAGATGCTTACTCCCTGGAAGAAAAGTTATGACCAACCTAAATAGTATATTCAAAAGCAGAGACATTACTTTGCCAACTAAGGTCCGTCTAGTCAAGGCTATGGTTTTTCCTGTGGTCATGTATGGATGTGAGAGTTGGACTGTGAAGAAGGCTGAGCACCAAAGAATTGATGCTTTTGAACTGTGGTGTTGGAGAAGACTCTTGAGAGTCCCTTGGACTGCAAGGAGATCCAACCAGTCCATTCTGAAGGAGATCAGCCCTGGGATTTCTTTGGAAGGAATGATGCTAAAGATGATGCTCCAGTACTTCGGACACCTCATGCAAAGAGTTGACTCATTGGAAAAGACTCTGATGCTGGGAGGGATTGGGGGCAGGAGGAGAAGGGGATGACCCAGGATGAGATGGCTGTATGGCATCATGGACTCGATGGACGTGAGTCTGAGTGAACTCCGGGAGATAGTGATGGACAGGGAGGCCTGGTGTGCTGCGATTCATGGGGTTGCAAAGAGTCGGACATGACTGAGCGACTGAACTGAACTGAACTGAAAGCACCCTTGAGGCATTGTAAGTTTAAATGGGTCTTTTGTTATGTCTCTGGGTGAATGGGCTTCCCTGGTGGCTCAGCAGTAAAGAATCTGCCTCCCAATGCAGGAGACAGACGTTGGATACCTGAATCAAGAGGATCCACTGGAGAAGGAACAGGCAACTCACTCCAGTATTCTCATCTGGGAAATCCCATGGACAGAGTGGCCTGGTGGGCCATAGAGTCAGTCATGGCTTAGCAACTAACCCACCACCAGCACTGGGTGAACTGTCCCCACTCAGCAGCTTGCAACCTCTAAACCTAGAATTGTGTGAGACAAAGCAATCATTCTCCAAGTGAGCCAGGGGGAACGATCTCAAGTAGAGACACTCCTGCTTCCATCTCTCGGTCAATGCATTTCTACAGACACACCATACACTGAAAACTTTTTTATCAATGTGGACACTGAATTCTGGAGCATGACTCCCCAGTGTGGTAAAGTATCAATTCTGAGCTAGTGTCTCATGTCTCATAAGTGCTTTCAGTACGTTGTTTCAATCCACTTTCAGACTAGTAGCTTCTCGGCAGCTGATGTAAAGATACAGCCAATGGACCCCATGGTGTTGGACTTACTTCTACTCTTCCTTTTCTGAAATATATGTGCCCTGGTCCTATGGAATGTGGGGTCTTGTGTCAATGAAATACTTTGCAAACCCTGAAACAGTGATGCTAGGTTGGACCCGAAAGGCAGGAAAGACAAATCCATACTTGGAAAATCTGTCAGTTCTTATAAGAATAAACCACTGGTCCTTCCAAGGTGAAAGAGGCTTATAATACACTCAACTTTCTAACATATGGCCAACTGGTTTTCTCAAGGAATCTTGCCATTTCAGGGCTTAGTATTTGTCTCTGTTGCTGCAAAGTCAAGATTTTTCAGAGTGTCAACCTTGATATAGATAACCCATATGTCAGAGTCCCATTCTTACATGACAGATTGCTCTCTCTGGCATAGCCACTTGCTAGCCTTGGCCTTCAGTTTAAATTGAAAATAAATCTAAAAACTAATACTCAATTTCTCTGCCCTCTCACTGTAGAAGGGTAGGAGATTAAAGACCATTTATACCAAGGAGACATTTGACTTTCATTTCATACTTGGTGTAAAATTGCTCATTAATTACTTCAGCCTTCCATGATTTGGGTCCCCCCCTACCCCCAGCCTTTCTAGCATCTGTTCACTGTATACATATCCGTCTAACGTCATTATATTTACAGTACATATAAAAATATACTCTTTATGTTTCTTGTATGACACTACAATTAATGTATTTTTCCCCAAATTTTACCATACAATTACTAACCAGTGGAAGTCAATCACCATCTGTTCTTCACTAACCACCAGTGATGGAGTACCCAATTCCACCTTGATATTAGGTGATCCAGGTATCTAACCTTATCTTATTGTTTCTCAAACAACTTCTGAAACAAACTCCCATAGGTCAGTGTTTCTGGGAAATGGACCCTGAGTTGCAGATTACTGTGTAGAATGTTTATTAGGAAAAGGTTTTGGAATCAATACCCCTGGAAGAGATGGGCCTGAAGTAGAATTTGTAAAGGAAAAGGTTCACTCAAGAGGCATGCCTAAATAACAGGTCAGATGAACCCAAGGAGACACTTTGGAGCTAAAAGGGCTTTGCTAGACTGTCCCATATTGGTCCAAAATAGCCTGGCCTTCAAAATCCTACCACTATCAGTCAGTGGAAAAGTATCAACCTTTAGGCTTAGAAGGATTTTGTCTTTGACTGTAACTGAGCTGATCCTGAAGACTGTTCATATCACTCCCAGGATCAGAATAAAGAGAAAAATATTTGAATGTTGAATAGCCATATTCGTCACAATCACATATGTATTTAGGTATTAAAATCAGAAATCTGATATTCCAAATAAAAAATAGTGAAAACACAAGACAGAAATCCTGCAAACCAGTATTTCATATCCTATTTCACTGAGAAAGTCAAGGTAGTATCACATCAGCAAGCATGGTGCAATTCATCATTTTGATTAAAGAGAAAAGCAGTGTGATCATTTTGGTTAATGACAAAAATAGCATTTGACATACATATTTATTATATATCCTAACAAGCAATCAGACAACTTAGTATTAAAAACAATATAATGATATTTATCAAAATTGATAAACTATATATTCAAGAGAAAATTATAACATATAATATCTCTTCATGAAATATTATAAGTTTTTCCATTAAATTTTCAATGATATTTAATATCTACTTGTGATAGCTCATTGAAGTTGAATCCACCTGCAATGCAGAAGACCCTGGTTCAATTTCTGGGTAGGGAAGATCCCCTGGAGGAGGGATAAACTACCCACTCTAGTATTTTTGGGTTTCCCTTGTGGTCAGCTGATAAAGAATCCATCTGCAATGTGGAAGACCTGGATTCAATACCAAAGGAAACATTAAAATCTTTAAGAATAAAATGCTACTGAAGAGTTTAAGAAATCCATTACAAAAGGAGGTATCTTATTAATAGGTTAAAAAATATACAAAAATAAATACATTAATTACTCCCAAATAGTCTATCAATTTAGTGCAAGCCCAAAAAGTGGGTTATTTATGAAATGATTCTAAAATATATATGAAATAATAAATGTAAAATGACTGCTATAAAATTATGTAAAGTAAGGTCATATAATAATATGTTTCTGATTCAGATAATAACATATGTGAAAATGTATAGTATTCCTACACAAATATACTTATGAATCAGTAAATACCAGAAATCTTCCATCCATGTATATATAGATAATAGATGTAGAGAACTGAATCATGTTGCTATATATCTGAAACATTGACAAAAGTATTTATCTATACAGATATATAGATAAATATAGATATTTATCTATCTATATATATGTATATTAAAGAAATTATCAAATGCACAGATAGACACATACACTCATATTTAAGTAGTCCATATGTAAAACAGTCATTGAATACATGAAATAAATTTTGCAACTTTAGAATTTTTTAAACATAAATTCACAAAGGAATATAATCAGGAAAAAATAAATGCATTCTATAAAGTACTATAAGAATGAGTGTCTAGAATACATCAAAATATTTGTAAGTAAAGTATATACATAAACAACAAGCCAGTAAGAAAAATAGGACAAGGACATGAGCAAGCATATGATAAAAAATAAAACATAAACAAAAGGAAACGTGTTCAGGGTATGAAAAAGGCAAGTTAAAACTATACAAATGGCATTATTCAATCATCAGATGAGAGCAATTATAATCTTTGGTAATACCAAATATCAACATAGATGGAAAAGTGAGTATTCTCAAAAGGAACTTGAGGCAGTTTATATTTATAAGCCACATGGGAGGGCAACTTCACTGCATTTATTCATACATAAAATGCACTTTATTAAAAGATCACTTCCTTGTCTATATCTTAGAGAAATATTTATGCAGATATTCTACTTGTACTGCCAAGTTAGGGCTCCAAAATATATTACAAGTGAGACAGTGCATTGCAGAAAAATATGTACAGTATAACACCATTTAAGGAAAACCGATGAAGAAGTCAGAACCATAATTTTATAAAACCATATTGGAAAAAAAAGACTCATAGTAAAATGATCAGAAAACTGATAGTTTCTTGTTAATGGAATGAATGAGATTTGGGAGTTAGAATACATAGAATTGGTTGTAATTTTTTAAGGCTATGGATTCATGTTTTATTTGTATAATTAAAAAATATAAGACAACGTCCATAACAACGAAGAAAGACAGCAAAGAAATAGACCTCCTAGGATTTGAAAGAGTGGTAAATTTTAGGTTAATAATGAGAGCAATAAAATCTGGAATAAGAAATAAGTCCTTAAAATGAACAGGATAGGCCAAAGGGATTTAAGGCTTACACAGAGGAAAGTAGACTTGCTAACAGAACATAAACTACTTAGAAGCCAAAGGAACAGGAAAGAATGTTGATTGTTAAGTGTTTGAATTTGGGAATATCTCTCAATATACTAAGAAAATAATTTATATAATACCCTCAGTCTAATTGTTATCAACTAATTAAGGCATAGATGAAAACAATTTTGATCTAGGTGTGAATGTCTCCTACATACATCTGAAACATTGAACATGTTAGTATCTGTATTGCAAATAAAAATCATCTGTTCATAATTTGTATCTTGAGTCTCACACTGTGAATGAGGGATGTGATTTCCTTTAAACTCTACAATAAACATTTACAGTAATAAAAGCTTAATTCTAAACTTCTGATATATGGGGAAATACTTTGGATGATATGGAAAGACTGATGTAAAGTGAACAATAACATTTGATATTTATGGAAATTTTAGCAATTAAATAAACATGCAAAAATTATGGACAGAAAGTTATTTCCTTATTTATTTTTCAGTGAACGCATATCTGTATCCTAAATTAATTTCCAAGTATAGATCTTGTGCTAAGTCCTGACAGAAAAAAATAGAAGCCTCCTTTCCATCATATGCACTATAACTAATGATACACTCTAAATGTTGGTATCAATCAATGGATTTCCAGTCTCTTCAATATCCCTTATGTTGTGAGAATAAAAACCACAGTAGGAAAATGGTTCAGAATTAATGACATAAAAATCATAGAAAAATGTGAAACTCATTATTTTAGATGTATTGAGCAGCACACTATCTTAACAAGCTCTTAGAAGAAAAGATAATAATAGCCTTGTCCTTCCAATATAGAAACTGAATTTACCTTCTTATGATCTTAAACTACAAGAGGCAGGGTTGTTAATAAAGGACACTTCATGAAGCAGAAATATCAATAGTGAAGTCTGACTGTGATGTATTAAAATTCCAGGTATGATACCAGCCCCAAGTGAACGTAGAGAAATTTACCTACAAAGGGGGCACTGTTCAATCAGTAGCCATTCTTATTTTATCCTCCAAACCTGAATATAAACAATTTTTGTAATTGTAATTACTCTTGTATTTTAAACTATGTGTATTTTTCCTTTCTCAGGATACAATATAATCCTATGATAACGTTGTATATATAATATATTATATATATATATAATATTTTCCATTTCATACAATTGAACATATAGTTATTATCCTGCATACAGGCTTTTTTTCCCCAAAAATGATGTAGCTTTTTATAGAATCTATGAGTGTATATGCTCAGTAAGTATTCGTGAAAGTGAAAGTTGCTCAGTCATGTCCAACTCTTTGCGACCCCATGGACTAGCCCATGGAATTCTTCAGGACAGAATACTAGAGTGGGTGGCCTTTCCCTTCTCTAGGGGATCTTCCCAACCCAGGGATTGAACCCAGGTCTCCCACATTGCAGGCAGATTATCAGCTGAACCACAAGGGAAGCCCAACAATACTGGAATGGGTAGCCTATCCCTTCTCCAGGGATATTCCTTACCCTGGAATTAAACTGAGGTCTCCTGCATTGCAGACAGATTCTTTACCAACTGAGCTATCAGAGAAACCTGTAATTATTCATAATAAATGCTAAAAATCATGGTTTAATTGACCTGAAAAGGACTATGAAATAATACTTCCATTCTCTTTCCAATGAAAAACCTGAGGCCTAAAAGGTTTAGATATTTGCCCAAGATTAGTTTGTAATCTGATTAATTATGCTCTTATCAAAATAAAATTCAAATAATTTGTACCTTGTACTTCAGAAAATTCAAAAGTACCACTTTCCATTGAATATCTACTGAAATGCCCAAATTCACAATGTATCAAAAGATGTTTATCTCATGAAATATCAATTAAACATCTAAAATTTTTGAGAATTCAGAATTTGAGGCAAAAATCCCCTGATAATTTTCATTAAACAAACAATACCCAGAAACAACATTATTTTTGACATCCAATCCATCTATGCTGCTGCTAGTGCTGCTGCTAAGTTGCTTCAGTCATGTCTGACTCTGTGTGACTTCACAGACAGCCTCCTACCAGGCTCCTCTGTCCTTGGGATTCTCCAGGCAAGAACACTGGAGTGGGTTGCCATTTCCTTCTCCAATGCATGAAAGTGAAAAGTGAAAGTGAAGTCGCTCAGTCATGTCCCACTCTTAGCGACCTCATGGACTGCAGCCCACCAGGCTCCTCTGTCCATGGGATTTTCCAGGCAAGAATACCGGAGTGGGGTGCCATTGCCTTCTCTGAATCCATCTATATCTAAATGTCATTGTAATGAGTACACCTTGCAATATCATCTCATAGGGAAATACCCACTATTTTTTTCAATTCCGTTTTGCTCAAGAATAACTTTTCTTACACATTCTTGTCAACGTATCAAATTGACTGTCAATATATCAGAAGTCTGTCAATAAGCCACTGCTGGGCAACAATCCCCCTAAAACTCAGTGGTTTAACAAATATGTTGTTGTCTCTTTCACACTCACAGATTGTAAGTGAGTTGGTACATCTCAGCTTTGCACTGAGGTCGGCAAGTCCTCAATTTCAAGCTAGAGTCCTGTAGTTTGGATTGGAAGTCTCTGCTCTATGTGTCACCTATGATCAGTGGGCAACTTTAAAAGAAAAAGTGCCTCAGACTAGTAAAAAGTCAAGGAAGGCTTTAACCGCACTGTACTGGGGAGAGATTGAATACCCAGGGACAACTGGTGATTTGTAGACAAAAGTCAGGGTGAGGAGTCAACAAATGAAAAGTTACTAAGAGAAACTTGGTTAAGTATCAAGGGTAAGTGAGAAGAACTTTATTATATATCAAGGGTGGGAGAAGAAGAGCAGGAATGGCTATCCAGGGAGATGGGATTCTTGATCAACTGCCTTACCCTGATAGCTTAATAAAGCCAGGCTCATCAGGTCAAGGTCTATTGGACTAAGGGCTTAAAGAAGACTGGTTAAAGTTGGGTCAAGGATGAATTCCTTGTCAAGGCTCAAGTAAAGTTCCTGTTACTCTCAGAGTGTGTGCTTCTCAAGACAGTGGTAGAAATACAGGAAGACAAGCTCCATTGCACAAGCACATTGCAAGCCTTTGCTTACATCAGGTTTGCTACCATCCCTTGGCCAAAGCTAGTCACATGGCCAAACCATCTATAGCCTGGAAATAAATACTATTCACAACAAGAGGCAGAAGGGAATGAATATTTGCTGAAAAATAGCCCATACTATCACTGGGTACAATCCCTTACACTCTATTCAGAGAAACTTTCAAATCTAGGATTTTTTGGCGGTAGAACAAATGGAGCATTTACAATCGAGAACAACTTCACTGATCTCTTCTACATTCTTCCCTCTCATTCAAACACTTCTCCTCATATTTTGCTCTGTAGCCTTGAAATTCTCTCACTCATACTAAGTTTTACTTAGGTTGGAGAATAGAAGAAGTCATTCTTCCAACTGCTTCTTAATCAGTCCGTTGTGCATTAAGTAATTTCTTTTTGAGAGCAAAAGGGAATAAAAAATATAAAATGATATATCCACAGATTAATACAGACCCAGGTATTATGGGGCAATATAAATAATTTTAGGGGACTGATAAGAAAAAGAATGTAAATTATGAACATAAAAATAGGCAGGAAAAGTGAATGTTTATGTGAAATGAGCAAAGATATCACAACAAATATTTAAAACTTGAAAATCTCAGTTCAGGCAGTTCAGTTCAGTCACTCACTCATGTCCGACTCTTCGCGATCCCATGAATCCCAGCACACCAGGCCTCCCTGTCCATCATCAACTCCCAGAGTTCACACAAACTCATGTGCATTGAGTTGGTAATGCCATCTAGCCATCTCATCCTCTGCCGTCCCCTTCTCCTCCTGCCCCCAATCCCTCCAAGCATCAGGGTCTTTTCCAATGAGTCAACTCTTCACATGAGGTGGACAAAGTATTGAAGTTCCAGCCTCAGCATCAGTCCTTCCAATGAACACCCAGGACTGGTCTCCTTTAGGATGGTCTGGTTGGATCTCCTTGCAGCGCAAGGGACTCTCAAGAGTCTTCAACACCACAGTTTAAAAGCATCAATTCATCGGTGCTCAGCTTTCTTCACAGTCCAAATCTCACATCCATACATGACCACTGGAAAAACCATAGCCTTGACTAGACGGACCTTTGTTGGTAAAGTAATATCTCTGCTTTTTAATATGCTGTCTAGGTTGGTCATAACTTTCCTTCCAAGGAGTGTCTTTTAATTTCATGGCTGCAATCACTATCTGCAGTGATTTTGGAGTTTGAGTGAACTCCGGGAGTTGGTGATAGACAGGGAGGCCTGGTGTGCTGCCATTCAAGGGGTCGCAAAGAGTCAGACACGACTGAGCGACTGAACTGAACTGAGCTACCATGAATAGTGCTTCCCTGGTGGCTCAGATGGTAAAGAAGCTGCCTACAGTGCAGGAGACACTAGTTCCATTCCTGAGTTGGGAAGTTCTCCTGGACAAGGGAATGGCTACCCACTCCAATATTCTTGCCTGGAGAATTCTGGGGACAGAGGAGCCTGGCAGGCTACAGTTCCTGGGACTGCAAAAAGTCAGACATGACTTTTCATTTTCACTGATTGAGCACTGAAACCACACCCTCCCTGAGTCACGGGCATCAAGTACACTGGCATGCATGTGGTCAGCTCTCAAGTCTCATATTATGTTTCTAAGTGTACTTTCCTGTTTCATCCTCTGCTTTCTCCTTTAGATGCAAGGCTTAGTCTAGTTAGATCAGTGAGTTTTAATTTTATCTGTGACAGTGGCCACTCCAATTTCTGATTTCTCTCTGATTTCTAGATCTCTGCCTATCTCTCTATCTTTCTTACATATTAGTTTTTAGAATTTCTGGTTGTTAAGCCCTTTTGGGTCTTATTATGAGATTAAGTATCTTCTTCCACTTCATAGCAAATCTTCTGGACCCCTTAGTCATCCCAGAAGGCACATCACCCCAGGTGCCCTTTTGGTACATGTATTTAATAATTCCCCAAAGAAAAGTAATTCCAAGTTCTCTGAGACTTTCTCATACTCTTCAACAAAAAGGACAGAAATGGTACTTATATCACTCAACATATATGATAATTATAATTATAAAGTGCTTGGAATTTTAAAATTCCATAATTGTTTTCATGGCAAATTGAAAAAAGAGAGACAGTAATACTTTAAGGTACTACTCCCTTTTTTTAAAATTTTTTTTAATGTCATTTTTTTGTTTCAATAGTTTCTGTTCTTAACCTTATTTCCTTCTGTTTTCTTTTTTTTTTCCTTCTCCTTTGTTTTTCATTTTACTTTTTTTTATTTACAATACTGCATTGGTTTTGCCATACATCAACATGAATCCGCCATGGGTATACATATGTTCCGGGGCTGGTGCACTGGGATGACCTATTTCATTTTTAAAAATAGGCTTGAAGTTATTCCTTGATGTGTACATTTTACCTGACACTCGTAAAACATATTAGCACATGGTATTCCAGCACTATGAGGACAGACACTAAAAATGAATTCGTTGTCATCATTTGACCCAGTTCCAGCTTGAAATCTTCTTTGTGTTTACTATTCAAGGTGTTTTTACATTATTAACTTATTCATTGACAAATTCAGTATTGATTCAGGTACCGCTGTATGATCTGGATAACAGTTGTCCAAAATATATTCTCTCTTTTCTCCTAGGCACAGACTGAGCCTTTCATTTACACATAGCCACGTAACTAAATTTTTTCCTGTGAAAGTGAAAGTGAAGTCGCTCAGTCGAGTCCAACTCTTTGTGACCCCGTGGACTGTAGCCCACCAGGCTCCTCCATCCATGGGATTCTCCAGGCAAGAATACTGGAGTGGGTTGCCATTTCCTTCTCCAGGGGATCTTCCCAACCTAGGGATCGAACCCAGGTCTCCCGCATTGCAGGTAGATGCTTTAACCTCTGAGCCAATTCAGAGAAATGTTATGCAGTCCAATTGCTAATCTGGTGCATGAAAATCTTCCAGTACTCTCTGCCATGCTCTTTCATTCATCTGACCCACATCACAATGCCTATGGGGTCATGGGACGAAACAGATTGAAGATTTCAAAGAAGAACAAAATCTTCTTTTGTGCTTGAATCATTATGTTTGGATTTCCTTTTCACAGCATGTTAACTTATCTTTTAAATAATCTGACCATAAATAAACAAGTAAAATGAAATAATCCCATAAAACAATAGGCATTCAAGTATAATTTGCTTACTCCAATATCCTAACTGTCATGGATCATTGAAAAAAAGCCCATAACTGTGTAATAGACCCTGGTAGAATGTTGGATATGAGACATTGTCTAAAGGCTATAGGGTCCTACTAACTGACAGGGGTTATAAATGATACCACATAAAAATCAGAATAGAGACAGTAGGTCAGTATCTTCTACCTGCTCAAAACTGTCCTTTCTGAGAATGCCAACTGCATATCCTCCTCACCTCATATATAATTTTACCTGTTTACTGGAAAGGGATCTCAAGTTTAAAATCTCTTGGGGAGGAAAGAAGATAGGGCTGGGCAGAGGGAGAAGTTGATTTGAGAAACATTTTCACCAAAAGTCTGCACTGAGCACATGAAAATCAACTGAAGCAAGTAAATCATGTTTATCATCTCTCCAAGGGCAGTCTTTGGATGTGGGCTGCCCACTGCTCTAGAAAGTTCACTTCTGCTCATGGTGAAAGGGCTCAGCTGATATCTGTTGACTGACAATGCTTCTAATTACTGGAGGAATAAGTGCTCCATGAATATCTCAGGGCCATGTGGAGACATGAGTAGCTCAAAAAGGCCTTAGAACATCCATTATCAAGGCGGTGGTGGGGGGGGAGGGGGGTCACTAACTTGGTTGAGAAAATGTTTAAGGGGAGCCCAAACTGACACTGATGTTTATTCCTGCCAAATATGTGCCATAATCTTTATGAGTAGCTGTAATATTTAATTGTAATTTCAGTATTTAATTCAGAAAAGGCTTCAGCCAGAAGGAACAGAAATCATATTCACAAGCTGCATTAATAAGTGGTAGAAACTATTTCCTAGGACAGAATACAAATGGTGAGTACAAGCCCAAGGGAGAAAAGGCTATAAGTCTGAGAATGTCTTGCAAGACCGTAGCTATCACAGGCCAACTAACAACCTAGAACAGATATTCAGGATGTTCAATATGTATTTATTGACTGAAAAATAAATCGGTTTAGGCTTTGTGAAGGAACCGTGTTCACCTGTGTATCCTCAGGGCTTATCACAATTTCTAGCACAGAATAGACTGTGAAAATAGGTGAAGTAAATTTTAGGTTTGTGATTTGTTTATATTGAACAATGCTATATTTATAAAAATATAATTGATGCATATGGACCCATAAAATGAATATCATTTAAAATATGCAAAAGAAATTTTCTAGAAATTACATCTTTTATTTTGGTCTACATCTTGCTAGTCAGCTTTCTTTTTCCTGCCATATTTTGCTGTGCTAACAAGAAGTCCCAGCATTTCAGTGACTTATTATAGGTTTTATTGTTGCCTCTGAGTAGGTTATAACTCTGTTATGTAGCTACAAACCCGAAACTAGACTGAATAAATAGTCCCTAAATTAATCTTGTGATGTGATTCTTCTGAGGAGAGGGACAGACCAAGGGCAGAGACATGTGATGGCCCTTAAAGCACGTGTGGGTAAAGCACATATAATTTTTACACATACCCCATTGATCACAAAAAGTCACATATCAATGGTATGCAATGTTAGACTCCTCCCATAGGAAGCACTGTATATCATATGAGAGTGGGCAGGGATATGTAAGCATCTAATATCTGAGGAAATGAGAATTTAAACAATCTGTTTACCAATAATTAAAAAGCAGACCTCCATAAATCTCTGTAAAAGTTAGGCAAAAATGGCTTTATTGTCAGGTATAAGTCATTGAATATTTTACATTTGTTCTTCAAACTCAAAAGAAGCTACTCAAGATAATGCATATGAACCAAAGGTCTTGCAATTGACTTCACAGGAAAGCTTACTTAAAGTTTCGAGTTTTCTTTTAGTTCTTGAGGTCAAAAATTGAATGACCTGAGAGATAGATTTCTTGTAGGGCTCTGAAACACACGCTATATGGATTTTATAAACATAGAAGATGTAAGAGAAGTGCTTTTCCCACTTTTCTATTAAATCAAAAACATAGAGCTTTTTGTTCCATCAAAATCTACTGAAAAAAAAATATATATATATATAAGTTAAATGCTATGGCACCAAAAACTATCCTTTGGATAGATAAGGAGAAAGTCTGAAACACAGGAAGTCAGATATCTCTATAAAAATAATATCAATGATGGTGACACATGTTTGCATTCAGGAGAGAATCCTGAATGTTAGGACTCAGAGTTGGAAGAGAATGTCCTTTCCCTGCATACAACTTTGTGCATCTTCAGAAGTGCACTCTATACTTCTATTCCTGTTCAAAACATTCAAGCAAACAAACCAAACAGATGAATCCTCTGTTGAATTACACACTCCAAAACTTTTCTCTTCATATCTCTCCATCTTTCTGTTTATTTTACCTTTATTGTTAGATAACCAAGAATGAATAGTTAGTTTAGGAATCAGCTGCATTTCTTATTAAAATGTTACCAAAATAAATGCTTTTTTGATTTTCAGTCTCTGTTCTTTTCCTCTGTATCTTTTACTGTATTTTCCTAAAATTATTCTATTTAACAAGTGTTTTCAGATAGCTCATGGCTGATTAGTACAATCTATCCTAAAATTCAAGAGATTGGAAATGATTTTCAAGAAGGTACTCCTGAATGAATATAAATAGTGTGGCAAAATGAAAGGAAAAGGTACATTCTAAGGAAGGTGATTTATTGCCAAAGTACAAATGTAAACTGAACGTGATCAGACTTGAGAAAAATATAGCTGCTCTTTCATAATACACAAAGAGATGATTTGCTGTGATGCCATTCTGCACATCTAAAATAACTGGTACACCCAATATTTACTGGCATTCTTTCACTCTCTCTAGCTTTGTAAATGCACAATTTTCCCATTCCATTTAATTCTACTAAGTGGCTGGAGATTCAAGTAATAATTTCCTCTTCTAACATGTGAATTTGTATATGATTAAACAAAAATTATAATATATTTTTAGACTGAATACAATTAAGTTGATATATAAAAACAACCAAAAAGAACAATGGAGTATACAGTTATTGCCATTATTGTTTGTAGTCATGTATTTAAAGCTGGCCAAGGGGAATTTTTCTGCAAGCCAGGTTTGCCTATACATGGAATCTTTTGGTTGCCTAGTTAAGATTATGGAATTATTACTGGTTCTATGTATACAGGAGCTGAAAATATTCTAAAATAAAAGTGCTACCTTTTGCTCTTAGGTTGTTGTTACTACTGAGTCCATATGACATGTACACACTGCTATATTTAAAATGGATAACCAACAAGGACCTACTGTAAAGCACAAGGAGCTCTGCTCAAAATTATGTAATAACCTAAACGGGAAATAATTTGAAAAAAGAATAGATGCATGTATATGCATAAATGAATCACTCCATTGCACACCTAAAATTATCACAACACTGTTAATCAACTATATTCTAATATAAAATATGAAGTTAAATTTTTTATTAGTGAACTTATCAACTACATAAATATGATTAAAATTATACTTTCTCAACATAAATGTATGTTACTGAACATGTTTTAATAATTCATATAAAATCCAAGCATATTCACCAAAAACTAGAAAATCACATTAATATTTGCTGCATAACAAGTTTTTGTGGCTTAATTATGCAAGTGGCTTAAAGCAACAACCACTTATCTAGGTCATGAATGTTGGTAAAAAGTTTCTTCCAGGGTAAAGTAGGTGCTCTTGGTTCCTCTAGTCTGTATTACACCTAGCTGATGGTGATCAGAGCTGTTTATAATTCTGTGGTCTGTTGTGGGTGGCTGCTTTTAGATGACTGAGCTGAGATGGCATATGTTTTCTCCATCACCAAAGTTATATATTTATATAATTTCACATGGAAGAATTGGCGGGACCCCTCCTCTCTACCAAGAGCAGCAGGGGGACAAGCACATAAGTTCAAGTACATTTTACTTGTGTCATCTTTGCTACTGACCATTGGACACACTGTGTCACATGTCCAAGAATCAGAGTGTATGGGGGCTACTGAAGACGTGAATAGATAAAGATGAGAGTAAATGGCAACTGTGACTACTGCAATCTACCACAGGTTTAAAATCCATATCATTGTCAGATATTGTAGCTTCCTTCCTTTCTTCCTCTCTTTTCTTCTTTCTTTCCTTTCTTTCTCCCTTCCTTCCTTCCTTCATTTTTCCTTTGATTTTATTTTCTGATATACCATAAATTTTTCTGGCTTTTTTAAAGATTTAATCCTAGCGTTTGATTTGCCATGTAAATTTTTATTTCCCTTATGATTATAATACTAAGATTTCAACCAATGAAACATTTTTTTGTACTTTTCCCTTTAGTTAACTTTATGTATAGCATTCAATTTACATCTCTGTATCAGAAAATTACTTATTCTGAATAAGTTCTTTATACATGACACGGGTACAAGCATGACTTTTCCCAAATCAGCATGTAAGAAATAAATCCTGTAACTATCTCCCACTGGGAACCATTAAGCTGCTATAACAGTAGTTCAGAGTCAGGTTTCTTGCTTGTAATATTAAAGATCATCCTCGATTCCCTGAGGAATAGCTTAAGTTGGGTACAGTCTCTCACTTGGCAACCATAAGTAACAGCTTTTACCAAAAATATTTTGAAAAGCACTCTCCAATATACCCTGCTCTCCTGTTACCATATGGACTACAGCTCTTATCACTAACTGTCTTAATACATAATTAACCTAATAAGTGGTAATTACAGGGAAGAAATGTACAGAAATATGGTATGGATTCAGACATTTGAATAAAAGTATGTGTTAGTGCTCAGTAGCCCACCTGCGTCTGACTCTGTGCAACCCTATGGACTGTAGCCTGCCAGACTCCTCTGTCCATGGGATTTCCCATGCATGAGTACTGAAGTGGGTTGCATTTCCTTCTCCATTAATAAAAGTATACTGATTTCTAAACACTGAAATAGCAAAAGAAAATGAAATAGGAAAACCTTCACACTAAGTTTATTCAAAAGGAACATTGGTAAAAATCAAGACTTGTCAAAAAATTATTCTTCAATAATTTATCTGTTCTCATCACCAAACAGTATCAAACAACTAAATACTAAATTTTGATTCAGTTTAGTTCAGTCCCTCAGTTGTGTCCAACTCTTTGCGACCCCATGGACTGTAGCATACCAGGCTTCCCTATCCATCACGAACTCCCAGAGCTTGCTCAAACTCTTGTCCATCGAGTTGGTGATACCATGCAACCATTTCATCCTCTGTTACCACCTTCTCCTCCTACTTTCAATCTTTCCCAGCATCAGGGTCTTTTCCAATGAGTCAGTTCTTTGCATCAGGTGGCCAAAGTATTGGAGTTTCAGCTTCAGCATCAGTTCTTTCAGTGAGTATTCAGGACTGATTTCCTTTAGGATGGACTGGTTAGATCTCCTTGCAGTCCAAGGGACTCTCAGGAGTCTTCTCCAGCACCACAGTTCAGAAGCATCAGTTCTTCAGAGCTTAGCTTTCTTTATAGTCCAACTCTCACATCCATATATGACTACTGGAAAAAACAGAGCTTTAACTAGACAGACCTTTGCTGGCAAAGTAATGTCTCTGCTTTTTAATATGCTCTCTAGGTTGATCATAGCATTTCTTCCAAGAAGTAAGCATTTTTTAATTTCATGGATGGCTGCAGTCACCATCTGCCGTGATCTTGGAGCCCCACAAAATAGAGTATCTCACTGTTTCCATTGTTTCCCCATCTATTTGCAATGAAGTGATGTGATCAGATGCCATGATCTAAGTTTCCTGAGTGTTGAACTTCAAGCCAACTTTTTCATTCTCCTCTTTCACTTTCATTAAGAGGCTCTTTAGTTCTTCTTTGCTTTCTGCCATTAGGGTGGTGTCATCTGCATACATGAGGTTATTGATATTTCTTCCAGCAATCTTGATTCCAGGTTGCGCTTCATCTAGCCTGGCATTTCACATGATATACTCTGCATATAAGTTAAATAAGCAGGGTGACAATATGCAGCGTACTCCTTTCCTGATTTAGAACCAGTTTGTTGTTCCATGTCCAGTTCTAACTGTTGCTTCTTGACCTGCATACATATTTCTCATGAGGCAGGTCAGGTGGTCTGGTATTCCCATCTCTTTAAGAATTTTCCACAGTTTGTTGTGATCCACACAGTCAGAGGCTTTGGCATAGTTAATAAAGCAGAAGCAGATGTTTTTCTGGAACTTCCTTGCTTATTCCATGATCCGGAAGATGTTGGCAATTTGATCTCTGGTTCCTCTGCCTTTTTAAAATCTAACTTGAACATCTGAAAGTTCCTGGTTCACGTTCTGTTGAAGCCTGGCTTGGAGGATTTTGAGCATTACTTTGCTAGCGTGTGAGATGAATGCAATTTTGCAATAGTTTGAACATTCTTTGACATTCCTTTCTTTGAGACTGGAATGAAAACTGACCTTTTCCCGTCCTGTGGCCACTGCTGAGTTTTCCAAATTTGCTGGCATATTGAATGCAGCACTTTCACAGCATCATCTTTTAGGATTTGAAATTGCTCAACTGGAATTCCATCACCTCCCCTAGCTTTGTTCGTAGTGATGCTTCCTAAAGCCCATTTGACTTCACATTTTAGGATGTCTACCTCTAGGTGAGTGATCACAACATCATGGTTACCTTGGTCATTAAGAGCTTTTTTGCATAGTTCTTTGTATTCTTGCCACCTCTTCTAAATATCTTCTGCTTCCGTTAGGTCCATCATGTCTGTCCTTTATTGTGCCCATCTTTGCATGAAATGTTCCCTCGGTATTTCTAATTTTATTGAAGATATCTCTAGTCTTTCCCATTCTATTGCTTGATTAGGCAGGTTTTTAGATGTATCTACACAACTGTGCCATAAGAGGTATTGTGGATATGAGAGAGATAATATTGCTGATTAATTAATTTTCCTCATTTATTTCCTGAAATATATGGTTCATATTTTTTAAAAAAAGTAATTCCAAGATATTCACTCTGTGTATAATTTGTCATCTTCTTAAACTGATTTTCCATTAATTGCTAGTCACTCATTCATGTCCGGATCTTTATGAGCCCATGAACTGTAGCCCCCATACTCCTCTGTCCATGGAATTATCCAGGCAAGAATACTAGAGTGGGTTGCCATTTCCTTCTCCTGGATATCTTCCTGACCCAGGGATAGAACCCGGGTCTCTCACATTGCAGGCAGATTCTTTATCGTCTGAGCCACCAGAGAAGCCAGATTTTCAATAAAGGCAAAGATAATTCAATGAGAAACAATGCCTTTTATTAAACTAGTGATACTGGGAAAATTAGATATCCTCATTCAAAAAGATGGATTTATCACTTATACAAATTTTTGAATTCAAAATGAATCATACTTTGAAGTATAATATCTAAAAGAATAAAACTTTTAGAAGAAAGCATAGGAGAAAAATATGTGTGGCCTTAGGTTAGGTTAGGCAAAAATTTCTCAGATACAGTCCCCAAAGCACAAATCATATTAAAAATAATAATATGGAATTTTCCATATTTAAATAAAACACAACTTTTACACTTCAAAACAGAACATTAAGAAAATTAAAATTTCAGAAAAAATTTTTGCAAATCACATTTTGTTTAATTTTCAAAATATGTAAAGAAATCTTACAATGGTCAGAAGAGAAACTCCAGTTAAAATGAGCAAAATTTTGAAGAGATATTTCACCAAAAATATGGATAAGTCACATGAAAAAATGATCGTGCTAAAAATTATTAATCATTAGAGGAATTAACATTAAAACCACATTAGTATATCACGTCTTATCACTAGAATTGTAATAAAAAAGATAGAGAACACAAACAGTTGACATATATATGGCAAACTGGAACAACTTACATCGCTAATGGGAATGTAAACTAGTTCAGTGACTTTAAAAAACAGTATGGCAACTTATTTTTTTTTAATTAAAAAGTGTGAAATATGAAAAAGTGATTCCAAGAATAACCTTTGTGGTCCAATGTCTAAGATTCTGAGCTCCTAATGCAGGAAGCATTAATTCAATCCCTGATCAGGGAACTATGTCCCACAGGGCTTCCCTGGTAGCTCAGATTGCTACCAGCAATGCAGGAGACCTGGGTTTGATCCCTGGGTCAGGAAGATCCCCTGGAGAAGGAAATGGCAATTCACTCCAATATTCTTGCTTGGAGAATCCCATGGACAAAGAAGCCTGGTAGACTACCGTCCATGGGTTTCCAAAGAGTCAGACATGGCTGAGCGACTAATGCTTTAACTTCACAACTAAGAGTTAACATGTCCCAACTATAAATGTCCCTTGTGCCACAAGCAAGACCCAGCACAGCCAAACAAATAAACATTTAAAAAGAAAAAGTGATTCCATTCCTAGGAATATATCCAAAAGAATGAAAACATATGTACACACAAAGACTTTTACTTACTCAGCAGCATTATTTATAACTGCAGAAATTGGAAACTACCCAAATGCTTATCAACTGGTGAATGGATAGATAGACTATGGTATACAGAAACAATAGAATACTATTCAGCAATATAAATGGAACGAATTATCAATGCTTCCACCTGGATGAGACTCAAAATATTATGCTAATTTAAAGACTCCAGAACAAAAGACCACATATTTTATGAGTCATTTCTGTAGAGAGAGATCAGTGTGTTCCTTGGGGTTGGGATAAGACTGAGGATTGACTGGATCCAAATTGGCACCAGGGATCACAATGGGTGATTTGAACATTTTAAAATTTGGTTGTGGTGATGGTTGTACACCTGTATAAATTTATTACAACCCATTGAATTGTACATTTAAAGTGGGTGGATTTTATGGTCCATAAGTTATAATTCACTAAATGTGCTGAAGCTAAAGGATACCAGGAACTATGAATACTTTTTCAAAAAAACTGGAAATGAGAACTGGCCTTGGCATATATACAACTGATACAATATTAGTAGGAAAAATAATCTATCTTTTCTCCTCTTATATCAAACATGATTTATACCATATATAACAGAGCAGTAAGAGAGAATAAATGATTGTCCTTTTCTAATGTCAATTTAGCATAAGTAGTCTAAAATTTTCTGACATTCTACCTTTCTGTAAATATGAAATTGCACAGTTTCATATACATGTATATCAACTAGGCATTTCTAGAAGCAGGGCAATGTTTTTTATTTTCATGCAGATGACTATTTTTCCACTATTCCAGGTGTTGGAAAATATAGACTTTAAGCTATGACTTCTGCCTTTGAATATTATCATTCTGCCTTTTGAAATCCTAGTTAGATGCTCATTCCATTTGAAAACATGTAAATTAACAGTGTTTAAATGTCTGTATAGTCAAAGCTATGCTTTCTCCAGTAGTCATCTATGGATGTGAAAGCTGTATCACAAAGAAGGCTGAGAGTATGTCTGACGCAGGATGCAGCATGCTTGAGGCTGGTGCATGGGGATGACCCAGAGAGATGTTATGGGGAGGGAGGTGGGAGGGGGGTTCATGTTTGGGAATGCATGTAAGAATTAAAGATTTTAAAATTTAAAAAATAAAAAACTAATAAATAAATAAATAAATAAACTGGAAAAAAAAAAAAGAATTTATGCTTTCAAAAGGTGGTACTGGAGAAGACACTTGAGAGTCCCTTGGACTACAAGGAGATTCAACCAGTCAATCCTAAAGGAAATCAACACTGCATACTCACAGGAAGGACCGATGCTGAAGCAGAAGCTCTAATACTTTGGCCACCTGATGTGAAAAGCAACTCTTTGGAAAAGACCCTGTTGTTGGGAAAGATTGAGGGCAGGAGGAGAAGGTGAGATGATTGGATGGCATTACCAGTTCAATGGACATGAGTCTGAGCAAACTCTGGGAGATAGTGAATGACAGGGAAGCCTGCCCATGGGGTGCTGCAGTCCATGGAGACCACAAAGAATGGGACATGACTCAGAGACTTAACCAGAAAAACATTTTCTCTATTAAATTTTCTCCAAATTCTTCATTACAGTTGTGAAACTTTCTGAAAAAGCATTACTGTATTTATTTTTGTCTGGAATATATTTCTAGTCATTTTACCTAAGATTGTCTGCTTTTTGGCAGTCGTGTCTTACTTTAATCATGTAGAGCCTATAGGAATAAATAAATTCTAAAATAAAATAAATTCTAGAATAAATAAAATTCTAGTTTATATACTTGTGTGCTGCTATTTAGAAGGGTCTTTATCACCCAGGACTTACAGATTTCAGTTAAACAATAGCAAAGAAACTTGGAATCCTAAAATTTGTCATTTGCAATGTAATGATTTCCAGTATCCCTTTAAAAGTTTTCTCTAATCATCTTTTTTATTGCAAATGGAATAAAATTTGCTCAGCCATTTATCAGAAACTATGCCTCTCCTTGGGTGCCCTTGATAAATATGCTGACTATAAATGGGCTATTTATCACATAAAATCCCCAGACAGCTCAAAGGAGAGTAAGTATGCATAGTGCCTTACTCCACTAAAAATCCAATACTTGAGACTTCCCTGGTGTTCTGGTGGTTAAGAACTGGTTGGCCAATGCAGGGGGCATTGGTATGATCCCTGATCTGGGAAGATTCCACATGCCAGAGGCAACTAAGCCCTTGCAACACAACTACTGAGCCCACGTGCCTAGAAACTGTGCTCTGCAACAAGATAGCCCAGTGAAATGAGGAACCTATGCACCACCACCAAGAAACCCATGCCAGAGCATAACGCAACTAGAGAAATCATGCCCCAAGAAAGACCCAGCACAGATAAAATAAGTACATAAATTTTTTTTAATGTATTTAATTATTGACCCAGACACAAATAAATAACTTTTTTTGGTCTGTTTAATCCACTAAGTCAGCCCTAGGACAGGATGGAATGATGGTACAGCAAGCATCTTTATAGTGTGTTATTTTTATGTCTTGATGTTTTTGTTAAGATGAAATACACACACTTTTCTCTCTATCTCAAGATTTTATATTTTCAAAAAGTAGTGTTGGGACTTTGGTTTACCCTTCCTGTCTCAACGCTGGTAGGTAAGATCACTAAACGAGAATGACTTTTACTTGTCCATTGCCTTCAAGCTGCCGCTGCTGCTGCTGCTAAGTCGCTTCAGTCGTGTCCGATTCTGTGTAACCCCATAGACGGTAGCCCACCAGGCTCCTCTGTCCCTAGGATTCTCCAGGCAAGAATACTGGAGTGGGTTGCCATTTCCTTCTCCAGTGCATTCACATGCTAAGTCGCTTCAGTCGTGTCCGACTCTATGCGACCCTATGAACAGCAGTTCACCAGGCTCCTCTGTCCACAGGATTCTCCAGGCAAGAACACTGGAGTGGATTGCCAGTGCCTTCTCCAACTGCCTTCATATTCTTTGTCAATTTTCTTTCAATTGCGAGGTCAGCACAGCAATGGAGGGGCAACAGTGCGGCTGCCTGAAGGCTTCCAGCATCTACTGCGATCTGGGTGCTCACCTCCCATTAATTCTCTATTTTATGTATGAATTTAGCCTCATCAAAGATTAGCAGTGGTGGGGTCACAACCATTGGAGCTTCCTGAATGAAATCTGAAGCGGGTTTTCATACACTGAAGGGCAGGGAGAAAAGGAAGCAAGGGAGACAAGCCACCTAGATGTGCAGATGGCAGGTTTGTAAACTGCCCCTTGCCCACCCCTCCCACTCCTGCCCCCTAGAATCCTCCAAGTTTACAGACAGGTCTTACCTGCATTCCGTCCCATGTACTGTCCAGGTAGTCTCAGCACCACAGTGCTCTCTCAGGACTGCCTCCGTGAAGTAGCTCCCACTGTGGGAACTGGGCAGAATGCACCTCCCAAAGATGGAGAAATCGAAGAGTCCCTGATCACAGAATCAAGTTTGAGGGTCAACCTGGAGTCACATCCTCCCCACGACCCCTCACAGTGCTATTTGTGGGCTTCTTAAAGCAAAATGTATACACATGTACATCCTGGATGGACAGAGAAGCCTGGAGGGCTAGTCCATGGGGCTACAGAGTCAGACACAACTGAGCGACTAAGCAGCAGCAGCAGCATGCATATGTATATATATATATATGATGTGGACTGTTTTAAACATCTTTATTGAATGTTACAGTATTCCTTCTGTTTTATGGTTTGTGTTTTTGGCTGCAAGTCGTGGGCTTCCTGGGTGGTGCAGTGGTAAAGAATTTGCCTGGCAATGCAAAAGATCCAGGTTCATTCCCTGGGTCGGGACTGAAATTGAAACCCGTTCCAGTATTCTTACCTGGGAAATTCCATAGACAGAGGAGCCTGGAAGGCTACAGTCCATGCCAAGTCAGGCTTGACTAAGGGACTGAGCACACACACATGGGATCTCAGCATCAGGCCAGGGATAGAACCAGTACCGCCTGCCTTGGAAGTGGAAGTCTTATCCACTGGACTGCCAAGAAAGTCCCCTGTGGGCTTCTTTAGACTGGAGTCACTTTAGAATGGTTTAATTCAGAGTCTGAGTTGCAAGTGCTAATAAGTGACTTACATGGCCAAAGACCAAATGGCCATAAATTTCCCAGTTGTATGCTTGACCTTATACACCTATGGTAAGGAAGATAAAACTGGAAGTAACCAATGGTTTTGGAAAGATCAATTTCTCTCTCTCTCTCTTTCTCTCTTTTTTTTTTTTTGCTTTCTCCCCACTCCTGACCTATATATATAGTTATGTAAAAGTGTTAATTTCCCCCTTTCTGATTATTTTATTTCAGGGGCAGAGGTTTGATCATAGAACCTAAAATTATGAAAGAGGCTAAAATATATTCTCTTTATTTAGATCCCTTCTTAAAGATGAGATATTAAAAAATAATATTACCAGCCCAATTAAAAATAAATGGACTATGAAAAACATATAGAAAAGAGGAGATTGAAACTACTAAAATGGAAAACAGGATATTGATATAAAGTACAATATTAGTATTTTCTATCAGGACATCCAATTTTGACTATAGTTTAGAGACTATAACATTAAAGATACATTATAAAGGCTACTAATCAAGAAATGAGTAATTTTGCTTAAAAATTAATATGATATATATAAGGGAACCATCTTATTATCAAAGTAAACAAACATTCAGAACCACAAAACATTTAATCCATAAAACTTTAGCTCTTTATACATTTTATAGAAAAAAGTATGAAATATATTTAAATTTAAAAATATTTCCTATATCAAATGTTTATATGAGATTTGGTCATAAAGTTTAAATATTTTACATTTATGAAAGATGCAAATTAGAGGCAAACAAAAATATAAAGTTGTTGAACTGAAAAAAATATTCAGATCTTTGGATTTATGTTGTTTTACTAAGCTATTAACATAGGCTTGAATTTCTAGAATGCATTATCTCTGATAGCATTGACATTTAACATGTTTGATATTTTACAATTCCATTTATCACGTGCTTGATCCCTGGGTTGGGAAGATGCCCTGGAGAGGGGAAATTATGTCCATTCCAGTATTCTGACCTGGAGAATTCCATGGACTGTATAATCCATTGGGTTGCAAAGAGTCAGACAGGATTGAATGACTTTCACTTTCACTTTTATCCCATGCTCAGTTGTGTCAGAAACTTTGAAACCCTGTGGACTGTAGCCCAACAGGCTCCTCTGTCCGTGGGATTCTCCAGGCAAAAATACTGGAGTGGGTTGCCATTTTCTTCTCCAAGGGATTTTCTAGATCAGGGATTGAATCTGAATCTTTTGTGTCTGTTGCATTGCAGGATGATTCTTTACCAGTTGAACCACTGTGAGTGGAGTATTTTATAATTCTTTTACACCACTAATAATAATATTAACTAATTTTTACTGTTATTATTCTTACCACAAAGTTGACCCTTCAGTCAGTTTAGTTCAGTTCAGTCGCTCAGTCGTGTCCGACTCTTTGCGACCCCATGAATTGCAGCACGCCAGGCCTCCCTGTCAATCACCATCTCCAGGAGTTCACTCAGACTCACGTCTAGCGAGTCGGTGCTGCCACACAGCCATCTCATCCTCGGTCGTCCCCTCCTCCTCCTGCATCCAATCCCTCCCAGCATCAGAGTCTTTTCCAATGAGTCAATTCTTCACTTAGATATATAATTATATCATGGATTGCCAAATTTTTTTTCTCATTTAAATTCTCTTTGTAAAAATGCATTTTGAGTTGGATTCATCTTCTCTTTATAAGTAATGCTAACTCCAGACTTCTCAATGTCGGTTAATAGCACCAATATTTCTTTAGTTGTTTAAACTTGAAAATTCAGATTAACCTCTAATATCATCTTGTGCATTTTCATCTCTATTCAGGATGTCATAGCCTCTTATAATTTCTTATTTCAAAGTTGCATTTGTATTTATTCCTCATTTATCCTATTCCATGCCCTGGCCTACCTGAGTCCCTTTCTTCATAATGGTGTCCCTTTCTTGATTTCCAGGTGGATTAAAAAATAAATAACTCAGTTTTATAGTTGATATAATGTATGGTAACAATATGCTTATTAATTTACCACAACACATGTCTTAGGCCCCAACTGGCTAGTTCACATAAATATCAAGCCTGAATATCTGAAATTTTCTACTTAATCAGATTGTTATCTTCTTTTAGCTCCCACTTTAATCCCATCTACATTTTGTGGCCTTCCCAAAGAACAACAGGATTTATCAATTTTAATCATATATGTTACGTTTCTCGTTTTCACATATTCAGCAGTCCCTTGGCCCATCCCCAGTAATCCCCTGTCCTGTCCCTTTACCTAAGGAGAAATTTTCCCTTTGTGAAATGTATCAGACATTAGGAAGGTGAGAGTTGGGATTCTACTGATAGATGGCTACTCACAGCCTAAGGAAAAAGTATTATTATCAGGTGGTTTTAAGTCAGAAAACTCAGGTTTGGGCAGGTATGATTTTGTGAAAATAGAAAAAAATATATTAGAATAAGACCCACTGAGTATGAACCATCACGCTGATCCTGACACTGTCAGTGTGATCTTGAACAAAAGATATTTCATACCTGAACCTCATCATCTATGATCTATAGTTACATCATCTATGAAATGGTGATAAAGGTACCTTTTAACCTGTTTTTGTAATGTTCAAATGAGATAATACTTATGTCAATCACATATATTGTCTTTACAAATTAGTTCCTTCTATATAAGACGGAGTCTCATGTACATTTCTAATCAAGAGAGTGAGAAAATTATTGAAGTAGGTCTGATCTGTACTTGTATGCAACTCTGTTTAGTCAGAAGTTCACTGAATTACTTTGTGTTGTGTTTTTTTAAAATTAAATTTTTTGACTGTGCTGAGTCTTCATTGCTGTGTGCAGACTTTCTTTAGTTGTGGGGAGTGGGAGCTACTCTTCCTTTGTGGTGTGTGGGCTTCTCATTGTGGCGGCTTCTTTTTTTTGTGGAGCACAGGCTCTAGGGAACTTGGGCTAAGTAGTTATGGTACATGGGCTTAGTTCCCACATAGCATGTTGTATCATCCCCAACCAGAGATTGAACCCAGGTCCCCTCCATTGGCAGATTCTTAACCACTAAGTCATCATGGAAGTAGAAGTTCACTCTTTTGTGACAAAGCCTTCAGCTAGTTGCATCTTTTACTTTTAAACATGACATTTATTTCTGTTTCAAATGGAGATGTATTTATAATCTTAGGACAAAGTGGCATTTCATTGTAGAATACTCAGTTTATATACAGTGGTTGATGGTAAAATATTTAGTTGCTATATATTTTTGAGGACCAAATATTTTTCTCAATGATCTCTAGAGATTATAATGTTTACTATTTTGCATTCGCAAAGCAATGTGCATTGCAGAATTCAACCATTATTTGTTCAGTGGGTCCTGAAAATATTAGTCAACTCTTGAGGTAAAAAATGCTGTTTCTTAACAAAATGAAGGTTTTTCTTCCACCATTGAAATTATATCTCCAAAACTACTATACTCAGATTATATAACAACAGCTGACTCATTGGAAAACAACTTGATGATGAGAAAAATTGAAGGGAAAAAGGGAAGGGGGCAACAGAGGATGAGATGGTTGCATGGCGTCGTGAAGTCAATGGACCTGAACTTGGGCAAACTCCAGGAGATGGTGAAGGACAGGGAGGCCTGGCATGCTGTAGTCCATGGGGTCACGAAGAGTCAGACACGACTTAGTAACTGAACAACAACAACAACAGAAATAAAGACATACTAGAGAAGAGTTTCAGAGTTTAGAGATTATGAAAATGAACTCGAGTTCAGCTGAAAGTGAAATTGCTCAGTTGTGCCCGACTCTCTGCTACCCCTGCACTGAGCTCCTCCGTCCATGGGATTTTCAAAGCAAGAGTACTAGAGTGGGTTGCCATTTTCTTCTCCAGGGAATCTTCCCAACCCAGGTATTGAACCCAGGTCTCTCACATTGTAGAGAGATGCTTTACCGTCAGAGCCACCAGGTAGCTATGAAATGAGCTACCAGACATCTAGGTTGTTTCCATGTCCTGGCTATTATAAACAGTGCTGCGATGAACATTGGGGTACATGTGTCTCTTTCAATTCTGGTTTCCTCGGTGTGTATGCCCAGAAGTGGGATTGCTGGGTCATAAGGTAGTTCTATTTGCAATTTTTTAAGGAATCTCCACACTGTTCTCCAAAGTGCTGTACTAGTTTGCATTCCCACCAACAGTGTAGGAGGGTTCCCTTTTCTCCACACCCTCTCCAGCATTTATTGCTTGCAGATTTTTGGATCGCAGCCATTCTGACTGGTGTGAAGTGGTACCTCATTGTGGTTTTGATTTGCATTTCTCTAATAATGAGTGATGTTGAGCATCTTTTCATGTGTTTGTTAACCATCCGTATATCTTCTTTGGAGAAATGTCTATTTAGTTCTTTGGCCCATTTTTTGATTGGGTCGTTTATTTTTCTGGAGTTGAGCTGCATAAGTTGCTTGTATATTTTTGAGATTAGTTGTTTGTCAGTTGCTTCATTTGCTATTATTTTCTCCCATTCAGAAGGCTGTCTTTTCACCTTGCTTATATTTTCCTTTGTTGTGCAGAAGCTTTTAATTTTAATTAGATCCCATTTGTTTATTTTTGCTTTTATTTCCAGAATTCTGGGAGGTGGATCATAGAGGATCCTGCTGTGATTTATGTCTGAGAGTGTTTTGCCTATGTTCTCCTCTAAGAGTTTTATAGTTTCTGGTCTTACATTTAGATCTTTAATCCATTTTGAGTTTATTTTTGTGTGCGGTGTTAGAAAGTGATCTAGTTTCATTCTTTTACAAGTGGTTGACCAGTTTTCCCAGCACCACTTGTTAAAGAGATTGTCTTTACTCCATTGTATATTCTTGCCTCCTTTGTCAAAGATAAGGTGTCCATATGTGTGTGGATTTGTCTCTGGGCTTTCTATTTTGTTCCATTGATCTATATGTCTGTCTTTGTGCCAGTACCATACTGTCTTGGTGACCTAGATGTCCATCAGCAGATGAATGGATAAGCAAGCTGTGGTACATATACACAATGGAGTATTACTCAGCCGTTAAAAAGAATTCACTTGAATCAGTTCTGATGAGATGGATGAAACTGGAGCCGATTATACAGAGTGAAGTAAGCCAGAAAGAAAAACACCAATACAGTATACTAACACATATATATGGAATTTAGGAAGATGGCAATGACGACCCTGTATGCAAGACAGGGAAAGAGACACAGATGTGTATAACAGACTTTTGGACTCAGAGGGAGAGGGTGGGATGATTTGGGAGAATGACATTCTAACATGTATACTATCATGTGAATTGAATCGCCAGTCTATGTCTGACGCAGGATGCAGCATGCTTGGGGCTGGTGCATGGGGATGACCCAGAAAGATGTTATGGGGAGGGAGGAGGGAGGGGGGTTCAGGTTTGGGAATGCATGTAAGAATTAAAGAATTTAAAATTTAAAAAATAAAAAATTTAAAAAAAAAAAAAGAAATGAGCTACCAGAGATTATGACAATGAACTCTGGAGTTCAGCTGACATGATTCAAATTCTGACTCCAATAATTATTATGTTTATGACCATTTTATATTATTTAGCTTCAGTACCGAAGAAGGCAATGGCAATCCACTCCAGTACTCTAGCCTGGAAAATCCCATGGACGGAGGAGCCTGGTAAGCTGCAGTCCATGGGGTCATGAAGAGTCAGGCACGGCTGAGCAACTTCACTTTCAGTTTTCACTTTCATGCATTGAAGAAGGAAATGGCAAACCACTCCAGTGTTCTTGCCTAGGGAATCCCAGGGATGAGGGAGCCTGGTGGGCTGCCGTCTATGGGGTCACACAGAGTCAGACACGACTGAAGCAACTTAGCAGCAGCAGCAGCTTCAGTACGTAAACTGGAGAAAATAATATTACCACCTTCTCATGAAAGATAAATATATAAGTGAGTCATAGAGGATCCTGCTGTGATTTGTGTCAGAGAGTGCTTTGCCTATGTTCTCCTCCAGGAGTTTTATAGTTTCTGGTCTTAGGTTTAGATCTTTAATCCATTTTGAGTTTATTTTTGTATATGGTATTAGAAAGTGTTCTAGTTTCATTCTTTTATAAGTGGTTGACCAGTTTTCCCAGCACCACCTTTTAAAGGGATTGTCTTTAATCCATTGTATATTTTTGCCTCCTTTGTCAAAGACAAGGTGTCCATAGGTGCATGGATTTATCTCTGGGCTTTCTATTTTGTTTCGTTGATCTATATTTCTGTCTTTGTGCCAGTACCATACTGTCTTGATGACTGTGGCTTTGTAGTAGAGCCTGAAGTCAGGCAGGTTGATTCCTCCAGTTCCATTCTTCTTTCTCAAGATTGCTTTGGCTATCTGAGGTTTTTGTATTTCCATACAAATTGTGAAATTATTTTTTCTAGCTCTGTGAAAAATATCGTTGGTAGCTTGATAGGGATTGCAGTGAATCTATGCATTGCCTTATGACCCAGCAATCCCACTTCTGGGCATACACACTGAGGAAACCAGAATTGAAAGAGACACGTGTACCCCAATGTTCATCGCAGCACTGTTGATAATAGCCAGGACATGGAAGCAACCTAGATGTCTATCAGCAGATGAATGGATAAGAAAGCTGTGGTACATATACACAATGGAGTATTACTCAGCCATTAAAAAGGATACATTTGAATCAGTTCTAATGAGGTGGATGAAACTGGAGCCTATTATACAGAGTGCAGTAAGCCAGAAAGTGAAACATCAATACAGTATACTAATGCATATGTATGGAATTTAGAAAGATGGTAATGATAACCCTGTATGCGAGACAGCAAAAGAGACACAGATTTAGAATAGTCTTTTGGACTCCATGGAGAGGGAGAGGGTGAGATAATTTGGGAGAATGGCATTGAAACATGTATAGTATCATGTTTTGAAACGAATCACCAGCCCAGGTTCGATGCATGATACTGGATGCTTGGGGCTGGTGCACTGGGACGACCCAAAGGGATGGTATGGGGAGGGAAGTAGGAGGGGGGTTCAGGATGGGGAACACGTGTATACCTGTGGTGGATTCATTTTGATGTATGGCAAAACCAATACAATATTGTAAAGTAATTAACCTCAAATTAAAATAAATAAATTTATATTAAAAATGTATATATAAGTGAAATATTTATCCCTATGCCTGACAAACAGTAAGTGCTCAGTAAACATTAATCCATTTATTATTGGCAATAATCTTTGCAGTGTTTTATTGTTTTTTAGATGATTAGCCAATTTTTTTATTTCCTACTACACTCTCTGGCAGTTGGTTTTATCCAGGTATTTTGAATCATCAGCTCACCCTAGAGAATCTGGTATCCTGCCTTCATATGAATCCTAAAATATTTGACATCACCTTTCTGCAGAATGATCTTCTCCTTCTGCCCCTTGTTATTGACATAACTGTAAACCTAGCATATAGGATAACATGCTAACATTTTCAGGGCCCTCTGATTACAGGTCTAGCTGAAAGAGAGAGATCCATGTGGTTGTGATCCACTTTCTTGCTCATGGGGAATTCCTCAAGTGATGAGGTGCTTGTCTTTGCTTACTGCCTTCAGGCTCATTTTACACTGAAAAGAATGGTGTAAATCACCAAACTTCATTTGTATATACAACAAAAGAGGGGCAGTCTAGATCACTGAGGGAAGGGACCTTCTGGCCTTTGTTTGGAAATTCTTGGGGGTATTTGGTGTGCTTCTTGGATACTCTAATGAAATCAAGCCAAGTTTTTTTTTTTTTTTTTTTTTTGCAGTGGATCAGGCCCCTTTACACTGATTCTCGAGATCACCTGGTAAATAAATGATGTGCACATAGGACCTTGATGCATTCTTTGCTTTAAGCAGAACACAAGCATGGAAGTATAATCTGAGACTTAAAATACTGAACCACTGATCCTTCCTCTCTACTGTCAGCATCCAGAGTTAAAAAAAGAAAAAAACCTCTCAATTATTATGCAATTCCCTATATTCATTTCTTTTTCTGTGTTAAATCCGTTTAATTTCACAAAAAAGTACTACAAAAGAAAAGAAAATATGATCTTTACCCCAGACGTGCAAGCCACCTATTAAGCAACCTTTTTTTTTTTTTATATATTTTAGGATCAGAGAAAGAATATGGTCGATTGTGTTACTCTTCAAAATAATCACCAGCCTTTGCATGCTTCTCCTCCTAGGGGGGTTATGCATCTCTGTCACACTGACTTCATGTCCCATTGTCACTATGCTTAGCAACGTGTTTGTGACTTTCTTTGGCCTAGGGAATATAAACAGAAGGGATGTATGTCACTTCCAAACAAAAGTTATTGCTCCTCTTGTTGTTTGAATGAGAGTCTGCTGGTTTCTATGTCTCCTCTCTTTATCTGTGATGTTGGAATTGTCCTATTAGCCTGAATGGTCCTGGAATCAATAAGTTGTAAAGCAAAGCTCTGTGTTTGAGTGTGTGTGTGTGTGTGTGTGTGTGTGTGTGTGTGTGTACACTCAGTTGCTTGGTTGTGTCCAACTCTGTGAGTCCATGAACTGTAGCCCACCAGGCTCCTTTGTCCATGGGATTTTCCAGGCAAGAATACTGAAGTTGACCACAAACAGACATGTTGAAGAGATAGAGATATGTATTAAGAGATGGCAGCAGGCATTCAGGGAGGAACTCAAAAGCCTAAATTAAAACAATGATAGTATGGGTAAGATAAATGATAAAATGATGTTTTTAGTGATATTTAGGAAGTCTAGTTGATGGAACTTGTTGATGCATCAAGTGTAGGTGTAACGGTGACAGTGCTTGAATTCTGGCCCATGTTACATCATATTTTAATTTTTCACAGCCTTGTGATTAATTTCCTTTGTTTACTGTCCTTCTATCTCTGCCTTGCCAACAGAATAGTCTTCTTACAGCATAATTTGGATGACATCATTCCTTTTCTAAACAGCCTTCCATGGTTCCCTATTGCTAAAGAAGTTCTGTCTCCTTAGCCTTAATTATCTTTCATAAATTTGTAATACTCATTTTCTACTTTTTAAGACCTTTCTTCTTTAAAGCTATTCTATTTGTTTTATCATTCTTCCCCCAAATGATATTTGAATTTTCAGTGAAATACCTTGTCCAAGTCATGACTCTTGCTTTAGCATGAACTTTTTTTAGTTAATTAATTCTACTTGTTTGTGTTAAGTTAGATTAGGTTCATGTGTGGTAGCAGACAATCCCCAAATCTCCCTGGCTTACAAGTAAATGCTGTATTACTCTCCCAAGCTACATATTCATCTTGGGACAGCTAAGACTCCAGTGTTCTATTCCTTCAACCATCCAGGCTGATAGAAAATTTCTATCTGAAGTGGGACAAGCTTACATTTGTTCTTCAATATCCTACTGAGAAGTGAGTAAGTTCTTACCGGTCATGTTTCAAAGCATGCCATATATCAAATCTGGAGAGGACAATTATGTCCCTTCTCCAGAGTGGAGCAGCAACTGTGAAAAATACACACTGACCTAATTTCCCACATCATCGTTTTCAATCTTTTCAAGATCCCACTGATTTCATCAAGCTGATCTTGTCCACCACATATGTAAATGTCACTTCTTTCTCAGCTCTTACCACCTGTACTAATTATGTAGCCCATCATGTAATGCCCTAGATTGGGGTCCACAGATTTTTCTAAAGGTATAAATAGTAAACATTTTAGGTTTTGAGTTATGATTGCATGTGACAAGTATTCAACTCTGCCATTGTGGTGCAAAAGCATTTCTAAAAAATATGGGAGGAATGGGTGTGACTGTGCTCCAATCTGGAGAAGGCAATGGCACCCCACTCTAGTACTCTTGCCTGGAAAATCCCAAGGATGGAGGAGCCTGATGGGCTGCAGTCCATGGGGTCGCTAAGAGTAGACACGACTGAGGGACTTCACTTTCACTTTTCACTTTCATGCATTGGAGAAGGAAATGGCAACCCACTCCAGTGTTCTTGCCTGAAGAATCCCAGGGAGGGGGGAGCCTGGCAGGCTGCCATCTATGGGGTCGCACAGAGTCGGACACAACTGAAGCGACTTAGCAGCAGTAGCAGCAGTAGCAGCAGCAGCACTGCTCCAATCAAACTTTATTTTCCAAAGTAGGTGCTGGACTGTTGCAGCAGTTTGCAGAAGCCATTCTTGGAGAAGTGACGCTCAAACTTAAATGTGCACTGAAAGCAACTGAAGGGATATTAAGACAGATTTGGGAATACTACTTTTGGAGTTTTGACTGGATAGGAATGGGGAAGGGCTTGAGAACATACCTTTTCAGTAAGTTCCCAGGTGATACCTTTGTTCAGTTCAGTTCAGTTGCTCATTCGTGTCAGACTCTTTGAGACCCCATGAATCGCAGCATGCCAGGCTTCCCTGTCCATCACCAACTCCCGGAATTCACTCAGCCTCACCTCCATCCAGTCAGTGTTGCCATCCAGCCATCTCATCCTCTGTCGTTCCCTTCTCCTCCTGCCCCCAATCCGTCTCAGAATCAAAGTCTTTTCCAATGCTTCAACACTTCGCATGAGGTGGCCAAAGTCCTGGAGTTTCAGCTTTAGCATCATTCCTTCCAAAGAAATCCCAGGGCTGATCTCCTTCAGAATGGACTGGTTGGATCTCCTTGCAGTGCAAGGGACTCTCAAGAGTCTTCCCCAACACCGCAGTTCAAAAGCGTCAATTCTTCAGCATTCAGCCTTCTTCACAGTTCAACTCTCACATCCATACATGACCACAGGAAAAACCATAGCCTTGTGGAAAATTCTGAAAGAGATGGGAATACCAGACCACTTAACCTGCCTCTTGAAAAATCTGTATGCAGGCCAGGAAGCAACAGTTAGAACTGGACATGGAACAACAGAATGGTTCCAAATAGGAAAAGGAGTATGCCAAGGCAGTATATTGTCACCATGCTTATTTAATTTATATGCAGAGTACATCATGGAAACACTGGACTGGAAGAAACGCAAGCTGGAATCAAGATTGCCAGGAGAAATATCAATAACCTCAGATATGCAGATGACACCATCCTTATGGCAGAAAGTGAACAGGAACTAAAAAGCCTCTTGATGAAAGTAAAAGAGGAGAGTGAAAAAGTTGGCTTAAAGCTCAACATTCAGAAAACGAAGATCATGGCATCCAGTCCCATCACTCTATGGGAAATAGATGGAGAAACAGTGGAAACAGTGTCGGATTTTATTGGCGGGAGGGCTCCAAAATCACTGCAGATGGTGATTGCAGCCATGAAATTAAAAGACACTTACTCCTTGGAAGAAAAGTTATGACCTAGATAGCATATTCAAAAGCAGAGACATTACTTTGCCAGCTAAGGTCCATCTAGTCAAGGCTCTGGTTTTTCCTGTGGTCATGTATGGATGTGAGAGTTGGACTGTGAAGAAGGCTGAGTGCCAAAGAATTGATGCTTTTGAACTGTGGTGTTGGAGAAGACTCTTGAGAGTCCCTTGGACTGCAAGGAGATTCAACCAGTCCATTCTGAAGGAGATCAGCCCTGGGATATTTTTTGGAAGGAATGATGCTAAAGCTGAAACTCCAGTACTTTGGCCACCTCATGAGAAGAGTTGACTCATTGGAAAAGACCCTGATGCCAGGAGGGATTGGGGGCAGGAGGAGAAGGGGACGAGAGAGGATGAGATGGCTGGATGGTTATCACTGACTCGATGGATGTGAGTCTGAGTGAACTCCGTGAGTTCATGATGGACAGGGAGGCCTGGCGTGCTGTGATTCACGGGGTCGAAAAGAGTTGGACACGACTAAGCGCCTGAACTGAATTGAACTGAACTGACTAGATGGACCTTTGTTGGCAAAGTAATATCTCTGCTTTTGAATATGCTATCTAGGTTGGTCATAACTTTTCTTCCAAGGAGTAAGCCTCTTTTAATTTCATGGCTGCAATCACTATCTGTAGTGATTTTGGAACCCCCAAAATTAAAGTCTGACACTGTTTCTGGTCTGGAAATCACACACTGGAAATCTCAGACCTGCAGAACAAGGCAATAGGCTGTATTTAATGACTCGGTACTTGTGATCAGCAAATGAATTTAAACAAATAGAATAAAATGTATTATAAAGTGAAGAAATAAACAATGTTTATGATTTTCATTTATTAGCATATTCCTATTTTCACAAAAGCCAGTGACCAGACCTAGCCAGAGAATGTCCTGAATAAAATTGTTATTGGCTACATGAGGGAGTTACAATAAAGTTAGAATTCACCTTTTTATAGTGACATGGCATACAGTGGTGTAAATATGGTACTTTTCTATGCCTCTTTCACATGACAGACAGGAAACAAAATTGTTTTGTTTGTAGTCTCCCTAAGTTATTTCAGCTTGTCATGACACACAAAGTCTGACTACACCAAATGCATTAACCCATTTGTGTCACTTCAGTGGAACAAAAGATCTCAGAGAGACACATTCATTTTATTCTTATTTAATAGTGACATTGCAAAGACATTGTTATTTGTGTAGTTGTTCTAGCTACCAATTTGTAGTTATACCTATTTTTAAAACACCAAAGACATTCTGTACAAAATCCCAATGTCAAATTTCGATTTTTACATACTTAGATTAAATGATTAGCTCCCATTTTGCTGCATTCCTGATGTATAAATGATAAAGTGACTTAGATTCTTAGAGAAAAAATGATTCCCCATAAACTTGTTGAAGCAAATTTCTATTCAGCAGTTAGCACATCAATAGTGAAATGTTGGAGTAGGTCAAAAGTGCATGACTGCCTGCTGACCTACCTGCTAATAATAATCAGAATGGCCTTACACCCCTCCCCTGCCCTTGGGATATATATTTGGCACACTATTCCTGGCACTAGGAGCCACTTCAAGGATGCAGCCTTGAGAGAGTATAACTGACAGAGTTGTTGAAACCATCTGGACTGTGTATATGACCAAAGCCTATTAAAGCCTCTGTAAAAACTTATAGGATTCTGGTGGGCAAGTGTGTAAATTTGTCTTTCAGCCACCAAAGGCTAACCTTGTATGTAAGTTTCTTTGCTTATTACAACTGCACTTACCCCTGGAGTGTCCAGAATCTTTTTTAGTCCCTCTTTGCTCTCTGTGTCCGGAGACCAGTTTTAAGTTTTACCCCTGGGGAATTCCCAAGGTTGTGAGCTCACAGAAATGTAAAGATCATCACAGATAAAGCATGCATTGTGCTTTTGGGGTTTTGGAAGAAGTAACATTATTATTTTCAATCGTGTTACTCCTGTTTTTAAGACTTTTCTCATTATAGTATTCAATAAAGTTGCAATTTATCACTAAAAAATAAGAAATTCCTCCAGGTAGAGAAGTTAATGTCAATTAAAAAAATCTTCCCATATTTAATTGCTGCTAAGTCTCTTCAGTCGTGTCCGGCTCTGTGCAACCCCATAGACGGCAGCCCACCAGGCTCCCCCATCCCTGGGATACTCCAGGCAAGAACACTGGAGTGGGTTGCCATTTCCTTCTCCAATGCATGAAAGTGAAAAGTGAAAATGAATTCTCTCAGTCGTGTCTCTTAGCGACCCCATGGACTGCAGCCCACCAGGCTCCTCCATCCATGGGATTTTCCAGGCAAGTGTACTGGAGTGGGGTGTCATTGCCTTCTCCGTATTTAACTACACCAAAATTAAAGTAGAATGAACAGTTTTTAGTACCTCACGGGATCTGGACCAAGATCTATGAGAATGGAAACAGGTAAATGAACTAGTAGAAAGGACATTAATAAGGTTGCTATCATTAATGAGAAGCTCATTCTTGTTTAGAAAATATTTAGAGAATGAGCCAACTTCCGGGTAAAATGGATTTTATTTTCTGGTGCCACAAAAATGAAAGAATCAGGTCACTGAGGGCAGTGAGGACTAGAAACCTAAGCCTTTTGCCTCCCAGCTGACCGTCACTCCTCTGATTGTGAATGGTCCTCAAACACCCGCCAAAGCGCCAGCGCTTACTAACCCAGGTGCCCTCACTTTCTCCGCGCCCCATGTTCACCGTCCACTAAGCTGATTTGATTGAGTGTTCTGCGAGCTTTGATTCCTCAGAACCTGGAAGGAATGAACGCTAGGGGGGAAAAAAAGAACAACCGAGATAGATTTCAAACATAGGATTCAGTGACTTTTCACAACTCTGTGCTGTGTCAAAGGCACGCTGTGTTTTGTTTTGAGGGCGGGGAGATGACTGGGAGGGAATCCTGCGCCCCCATTGGCTGGCCGCTCGGCGCTGCAGCTGAGCTCCAGCCGCTCCGCGAGCTTCATTGATCTGAAGGGTAAACGTGGAGGGAGCCACAGAGAGGGGTCCAGGCGTTTCTGAGAAGAGAGGCAGCCGCTTCCAGGAAGAAAGTGGTGTCTCTCCTGGCTGCCCGGCTTGGAGGGCCTTTTGTGACTGAAAGGGGACACAATGCAACGCAGTTTGCTGCTACAGTGATTTAGGAGAGTAAGATAGAGAGAGATAAAGAGAGGAAGCGAGAGAGCGAGAGCGAGAGCGCGATCTCACCTTCGTTGCAAAGCCTGGCTTGTTCCATACATACGGCTGCTGCTCTTCCTGCTACTGATCCTGCAGCCGCCCTTTCTACCATCAGGTAAGGCGTCTTCTTCTTTTTTCTTTTGGTGATGGAGATTGCAGAGTGTGTGTTCGCTTCAGGGTACACGAGCAGAAATTCATACATGATTAATAAAGTGTTGTCTAGCGTAATCAGAAGCTGAAGGAGGGAGGCTGCCCACAGATCTAGCATCTGAATTAGGAACCGGTGCGTGGTGTTTGCTTTGGGAAACTTCGGTAAGTTCTAAACAAGTCTCTCCTTGGCAGAACGACGGGTTAAATTACAAAGAGAGGGAAAGAAGTGTTTTAGCCACTAAGATACCTTACTTTGCTTGTCTAAATTTTCGTGTGGAAAAAAAAAAATGCTAGGTGTTCAACTGTTTATATGATAAATGGCTTTATTAATATCTCTTTTACACAATGCTTTATTTTCAAACGGCTTCTGAAAATGCCTCAACTGATTTTTATTAAAATACAATAATAGCCCTACCTCCTTCTCCACTGATTTTAAACTTCATTCTTCATTAAAACTGAAACGACTGTAAAACAATGTAAATGTTTCAATGACTGGTCTTTCTGTATATAGCTATTTGAGTTTCCTACCACAAAACTAATTTGGGACAAGTTGAAGAGGTACAGATTACTAAATCTGCTGTGGGTTACATAATAGGCATTTCATAATTATCTTAATGATATTAATCATTTGGGGTCCATTTAAAATGTAAGGAATATGTATTAATATAGTACATGCAAGTAAATCAGTTTTAAAGACACCATTTGCATTTTATAAATATTTTCTTCGTTTTACAGATCCTTATTTGTGTCTTTTTCCATCTGCATTACATGGTTTCAGAGCCTTTGTAGTCCAGAGTGCTTGATATTCCCTATCCTATAGACATATTCTCTGTTCTCTCGGGAGAGGGAACTGACATACTTTTGGCTGATCCTGTGACCATTGAGATGATTTTCAATTTCTCATCATATATTGTGAAGCTCATTCACAAATTGCTCAGCTAGAAGATTACCTTACATCCTGACTGGGGAAAAAAAAAATTAAATAGAGTAAATTCTGAAAATATGCTTACAGTTTTGAATTATACTATACATGACCAAAACATAGAAATCCAACCATGCCAAGCAGGTATGAGTTTGTTCAATCTTCTCAGCATACTTGATCATTTTTAGAACTGTCAAATAGTATTAGGCATGCAGCTGCCCAGAAATATTGAACCTCATCCTTCAGTAACATCACTTATTCATTAAATTATCCCAATCATTTTAACTTATGCCTTCATTATGATTTCTAAAAAGGACTTTAAGTGAGTCCATTTTATTATAAATATTTCCATGATGCCAGGAGGTCTCTACAGAATCAAAAGGTAGATGGTTACTCTTCCTAAGCCATAGAAATTGCTTGATGAATTGTTTTAGAATGCTCAAGAGCATAACCATAAACAAAGTAGGAGCTTTCAACTAATCAGCATGTCAGCTGGTTCACTAACAAAATCTAGGGACCATTCCTCCATCTGCCATAGAAACTACTGGAGTAAAAAGAGGTTTCATATTCACTTACAAATTTAATTCCAGAACATAATGCATTTTCCCTCTTATAATAATACCTCTTACTTTGAACACTAACGTCCAAGGATAACCCTGCCAATGTTAAGCTGGGTTTAAAAAATGAAAAAAAAGTTCCATTTTCTTTTCTGTTGTGTTCAGCAAATCTCTGGTTTCTAGAGTCTTAACTTCTACTGCTGTATACCATTTTCAAGCAGTAGGGGGAATTTTTCAAGCCAAGAATGCTTTTTTCCCTACTGGACCTCATTCCTTCCACTGATCAGCTTAGTGATGAGATCATTTTAGATAATTCCCACGAGAAAAGCGGAATTATTATGGGAAGGTGGGTGTCATTTGTTCTACATGTGGGATGATGCATATTAACTTCTTATCACAGCAAAAACACCCCTCAGTTTATGGGGGAAAATCCCTGTTAATGCTTCACATGACATACTTATACCTCAGTCTGATTGCATCCTTAAAGGATGGAGCACAGAACTGATCTCTTTAGACTGAGCATCTTTTGCAGCTGATATTTTGGCAGAAATGTGATTCATGTAATAGTCTGTGATCCTGGTTGAGATCAATCATTTATCATTTTGTGATTGGTAGGAATATGTCACTCCTCCTCCTCAAAATACACTGTAGTGAACCTCAAATCGCTGTTGCTGATGAAATAGAACTGCAGATAGTCTGCTTAAGCTGTTCTTATGTGAAATGTGAAGCAGTACTGTTTTCATACCTATGCCATTTAGATGTCATGTCATTAAGTCTAACAATTACAATAGGAAGGTGGGTAGAGTGATATTTTTCCTCAGAATGAGGCATGTTTTCATGTAAAATATAAAATCTAAGAACTTGTATAATAAAAATAGCCTACTAGGAGTGTTGTTGTAAATGTCTTTTTACTCCTGAAGGGTAAAGGATGATTATATATGTCTCCTTTAAGGTAAGATTCTATTCTTTTCATCTTTTGACAAATTATAACTTTTTAAACTAACTACATCCTTTATTACTATGTCGGTGTTACCACAGGAATAGATAAAATGTTGCTTATAATGTAGCACCAATTGGTGATTCTATCTATATTAAACTATCAGGTGGGAATTATTTCATCCTTCTTGTTAAATACAGAGTTTTTATGAATAGTGACAACTTATATGGTAGTAAACTTATTTAAGGAATGAAAATTTATGATTTTCAATGGTAATATTCTTTTTACTTTACTAATATATAATTGAACAATTTGCACTCTTACAGCTTTTAAAAGCATTTTGACTTTTGGCTTTAAGTCAATGCATTTTTTTTTCTGAATTATCATGCTAAAAGTATGATGTATCATCACCAGATTTCAGAAGGGAAAAATGTTTGTGTGAATATGAATAATGCTGCCTATGTTGAATAAAATAGTGGTTTTTCAAAGTTTTTTTTTTTTTAAGCATCACATGATAGGTGACTAATAATAATATGGGATAACATTTTTTTCCACATTAATGATACTGAAAAATTAACAGGTGACATTCATGTAATATTATTCTACTTTTATGAGATCCCTGATAAATATTCTAAGAATACATTTATTCAGTTACCAATTATCACTTAATTTAATCAATTTAATATACACATGTTAAACTATGGAAGAGCTTCCCTGGTGGCTCTCTGCAAGAATTTGCCTGCAATGCAGGAGACTTGGGTTCAGTTCCTGACTTGGGAAGATCCCCTAGTACTCTACTATTTTTGCCTGGAGTATTCCATGGGCAGAGGAGACTGGCAGGCTACAGTCTGTGGGGTCATGAAGAGTCAGACATGACTCAGCGACTAACACATTCACACATAGAAACTATTGAAAACAGTACTTATGTTTACTATTTTTATAAATTTAGATTCACTGAAGTTTCTAAATTCTATCATATTAAATCTTGTTTGTGTGTGTGTGTGCGCTCAGTCATGTCTGACTCTTTGCAGCTCCATGGATGGTAGGTCGCCAGGCTTCTCTCTCTATGGAATTATCCAGGCAAGAATACATAAGTGTGTTGCCATTTCCAACTCTAGGGGATCTTCCTGACCTAGGGATCAAAACTGTCTCTTGTGTCTCCTGCCTTGGCAGGCAGATTCTTTACCACTAGTGCCACCTGGGAAGCCCTATATTTTATGGTGTTAAAGGATGAATTAAATCTTCAATGTGCTTCAGTTATTTATTTATTTATTTTTTTACTAAAGGGTTGTGGTTTTCTTTCATAGCTCTTTTTGAACATCAAAGTTATCATTCTATAAGTTATTTCTATTACCTTATATATAAGTGGTGCTTTGCTTGAACAATGTAAACTTTTTCTTAAAATATGTACATCTCATGCATATATGTGAAAAGATTCTAGTGAGAGCAGGTGAGCCCTAACCTGTGCACAGATACTCATTAGAGAAATGCCAGACTTACATATCAACTGCTGAACTTAGGTGGACGAATGGCTGAATGACACATGATTAGTTCTAAGTACCAAAGATACAGTCAAACTTTAGGGTGTAAGTTGTGAACACAGACTTACCCATAATGTAGGAAGCTAGTTACAAGTGTATTTGCATGCATGCTCAGTCGTGTCTAACTCTGTGATTCTATGGACTAGAGTGACCTGCCAGGCTCCTCTATCCATGGCATTTCCCAGGCAAGAATATTTGAGTGCGTTGCCACTTCCTATTCCAGGAAATCTTTCCTCCCAATCCAGGAATCGAATCCAAATCTCCTGTGTCTCCTGTATTGGCAAGCAGATTCTTTACCACTCTTCCACCTGGGGAGCCCATGAGTATAACTGATTACACCTTAAATGTGCCCTATAATCAATGAATTTTTTAACTCCTATTTGATGAAAAATTAGTGTATATTTTTTCCATGTACAGATGAGAGTCATGATTATTTATCTGCATGACGATGTGAAAGTTCAAAACGTGAGAGTAAGACAATTGCTTGAATGCAAAATTTGAGATTATTCCCTGGGCATTTAGGAAAGAAAATGAAAGTGAAGTCCCTTAGTCATGTCCAACTCTTTGCAACCCCATGGACTGTAGCCCACCAGGCTCCTCCGTCCATGGGATTCTCCAGGCAAGAATACTGGAGTGGGTTGCCATTTCCTTCTCCAGGGGATCTTCCCGACCCAGGGATTGAACCCAGGTCTCCTGCATTGCAGACAGAGGTTTTAACCTCTGAGCCACCAGGGAAGCCACTTAACTTTTTGATTCTTGGTTGCTTCTCTTGATTTAGTATATTACTCCATAGACAATACTAACTAACAGTCAAGTCTTTTTCCTTTTAAACTTCCTTTTAAATTATAGCATGCTAGCTTGGTGGAGATTAACTATAGTCAGAGCTGGCCTGCTGGGTTAAATGAAAGCATACAGTGACCAGTACTTTTTATGTCATGGAATTCACTTGGCATGAAGTGAATTCACTTGGGCTAGAAGCAGTTTTCAGGTCACCTAAATTTTAAAAAATCCTTTTATTTTTGGCAAGCGTGCTTTCAATAGACAGGCATGGATGTTTCTGGTAGTTTAAAGAATCAATGGGATTTAGTTTGTAATGAAACTTTTACCACTGTATTTCAAAAGGGTTGGAAGTCAAGCAAAGAAGGTAATGAATATCAGGGATGGTTGGTGTGTGGATAAGTTTTCAGCTGTATGCAGAGTAATCAGAGTTGGCTTTATGAGAAAATAATATTTGACCCATAACTTGATATAGGTGAGAGGGGTTGTTGAGTTGTTGAGTCTGACTCTTTTGCGACCCCATGAATTATAGCCCCAAAGGCTCCTCTCTCCATGGGATTTAGCAGGCAAGAATACTGGAATGGGTTGTCATACAGGGGTGGCAGAGGATGAGATGGTTAGACAGCATCACCAACTTAATGGGCATGAATTTTAGCAAACTCCAGGAGATAGTAGAGGACAGAGGAATCTGGCATTCTAAAGCCCATGGGATCACAGAAAGTTGAACACAACTTATAATGATTGAATAACAAAGAAGAGAATAGGAGGTAGCTAGAGAGAGTACAGAGTCCCAGGAAATTTGTGAGATCCTCTTTTTATAGATACTTGAGCATGTAAATAGATGAGGTGGAAATCTTTAAAAAGAAAGGAAATAAAGGATCAAGGCTTTAGAGTATTGAAAGAGTCATAAACAGGATATCATTGCTGACTGACCCTGGATTGGGCAACTGGAAGCTCCTCATCTCTCCCTTATCCTTGAAATGTAGTCCCACCCACCGTTCCCTCACTAGGACCCCTTTCAAGGATGCAGCCTTTAGAGAATAAGGTTGTTGAGGCCATCTGGACTGAATACATGACGAAACCCCCTTAACTGCACATGTGCCAAGTCATTTCAGTCATATCCAACTCTGTGTGGTGCTGTGAACTATAGCCTACCAGGCTTCTGTGTCCATGAGTTCTCTAGGCATGAATACTGGAATGGGTTGCCTTGCCCTCTTCCAGGGGGTCTTCCTGACCCAGGGATTAAATCTGCATCTCATGTCTTTGGCATTGGCAGGCGGGCTCTTAACTAATACCACCTGCTGCTGCTGCTAAGTCACTTCAGTCGTGTCTGATTCTGTGCGACCCCATAGATGGCAGCCCACCAGGCTCCCTCATCCCTGGGATTCTCCAGGCAAGAACACTGGAGTGGGTTGTCATTTCCTTCTCCAATGCGTGAAAGTGAAAGTGAAGTCACTCAGTCGTGTCCGACTCTCTACGACCCCATGGACTGCAGCCTACCAGGCTCCTCTGTCCATGGGATTTTCCAGGCAAGAGTACTGGAGTGGGTGCCATCACCTTCTCCCACCTGGGAAGCCCCAGATGATCCTTAAGGTCTCTGTATAAAAATTTAAGATTCTGGTGGGTAGATGCAGAGATTTGCTTGTCTCGCTGCTACTCAAGACAAACTTTGTGTATGTTCTGTTGCTTATTAAACCTGACACCTATCAATCTGGAATGTCTGCCTTTTTCTTCTGTCTTTCGTTGGCCTCCATTTATAGGGCCAGTTTCAGATTTCACCTGAGAAGTTCCTGAGTTTGTGAATCAACACAGAGAAGATGAAAATGTATACTATGCAAGGCTCAGGTGAAAGCTACAATTAAAAGATGTATTTAATTTTAATAATGCAAGTAAAATAATGTTCACAAATAATGCAAATGAAATCAATATCAAATAATTTTTCTGACATTTCAGCATGTATTAAAATGATATCTTAAATGTTAAAAAGGATTAAGAAATATCCAAAATGTGATGCTAATTAATTTATCCCAAGTAATACTTTAAAGTGCAACTGAAAGAGATACAAATGCTTGGTAAATGTTGAGAAACATTAACTATAGGGAACTGATGTTGGTAGCCTCTATTATGTCTGCCCTCTGATAGACTGTTCAAGGAGATCCAACCAGTCCATCCTAAAGGAAATCAGTCCTGAATATTCCTTGGATGGACTGATGCTGAAACTGAAACTCCAATACTTTGGCCACCTGATGTGAATAACTGACTCATTTGAAAAGACCCTGATGCTGGGCAAGATTGAAGGCAAGAGGGGAAGGGGACAGCAGAGGATGAGATGGTTAGATGGAATCACTGACTCAACGGACATGAGTTTGAGTAAGTTCCGGGCGTTGGTGATGGACAAGGAGGCCTGGTCTGCTTCAGCCCATGGGGTCACAAAGAGTCGGACATGACTGAGCAACTGAACTGAACTGAGCCTCTATTCTGTACTTTCCAGGTGCACAGTGGTAAAGAATCTGCCTGCCAAGGCAGGAGATGCAAGAGACACAGGTTCGATCCCTGGGTTGGGAAGATCCCCTGGAGAAGGAAATGGCAACCTACTCCAGTATTCTTTCCTGGAGAATTCCACGGACAGAGGCTCCTGGCAGGTCATAGTCCATGGGGTCACAAAGAGTCGGACACAACTGAGCACACACACACAGACGCACAGACACAGATTCTATTCTTTCCTTGGGGGAAAAAAAATGTGTGCTATCATAGGAACTGAATTGTATGATGCATTTAAAACTGTTTCTCAGGAAAGAGCATAGGAATGTTTCAAGTAACAAGCAAATAACAATAGATCCCAATTGAAATTGTCCTCCTAACACTTTGTGAGTCAATGTTTACTTCCATGAAGCATAGCCATTAGTCCAAGGATGTGATTTCAGGCAGATTTAAAAGCAAAAAATGTACTCAAACTCTATTTTCTCTAATTACTTGCAATAGGATAGTGAGTGAAATGTGAAAAATAAACTCTTGGCAAGATGTTATATGTTTACCTAGTCAGAAATGGGAAGCCCAGAATGATTTTTTTGAAGTAAATGAGTGTCTCACAGAGAAACATCTAGTTATCTTAATCTGCGTGCAGTATTTGTGCTAAACTATTTTCTAAAAGGTCACCACTATATAAGATCCTCACATAGAAGGGAGTTCAGTGTTAGAAGTTTAGCTGTTGCAGCCTGAATTAGAGTTATGTCAAGTAATCTTGCATATACAGTGAATATCTATGTTTACTAAATGTAAATAATATACATCTTAACAGTAGAATTGAAATATTTATCCTGTATGACCATCAAATCTCAGTATTTCACAAGGAACTGTATATGCCTATGGTTATATAACAATAGTAATGAGGGAAACAAAAGTATAAATGATAATTTATGGTGTGTAATCTGCCAAAGCCCAGAAGCCTGCACACACCTGCACACAGTGATAGTGGCAAACAGGTATTACCTTTGAAAAACGAAAACTAAAGTTAGGCATGTTCAAAATACACAATCACAACGCAGAAGAAAAGGCCCACCCCATAGAGTTTGGGCTGGATTATAGAATGTGAAATCTTTTAGGAGGAACATTTGGCAGTATCCATCAAAATTTAAAACACAACAACTCCAATACTTAGATTATATTCTGTAGGAATTCCCAGGTGCGTTTCCTTGCCTTATGATTTTATTATTTTCTCCCTGACTGCTGCTGCTTCTTGCTTTCCTGTGGTGAGTTCTCTGTCTTCAGACTTATCCAGTCATCCCTTGGACATCACAGGTAACACAGATGTTAGGGGTATTGACCCTTCACCCAGTGGAAAATCTCCCTATGTTTCATAGTCAGCCCTCTACATTCTCTGTTCTTCTGTATCAACAGTTTTGCATTGTGGATGCAACCAACCGCACACCATGTAATATTTACTATTGAAAGAAATTTGCACATAAGTGGACCCTTGCAATTTAATCCCATGTTGTTCAAGTGTTAGCTGTAAGTAGATTTGTTGTTGTTTAGTAGCTGAGCTATGTCTGACTCTTTGCAACCTCTTTGGATTGTAGCCCATCAGGCCCCTCTGTCCATGGGATTTCCCAGGCAAGAATACTGGAGTGGGTGGTCATTTCCTTCTCCAGGGGAATCTTGCTGACCCAGGGATTGGACCCACATCTGCATTGGCAGGCAGATTCTCTACCACTGAGCCACTAGGGAAGCCCTATAAATAGATAGTATCAGAATTTCCCAGGACCCAGTCCAAGGCCCACTCACCTCTCTATCTGGAAACTCACTCAAGAGTAATCTTGTTTAGTAACAGCTCAGGTCTGAATATCACTTTAATGCCCCTTTCCAGATCGGTATATTTGTCTCCAATGCCTATGTTGACCATCGGTTTCTAGTCTCTAAGAATGCCTACTTAGTATTTCCACTTGCATATCTATATTAGTCTGCTTGGGCAGCTGGAACAAAATACTTAAAAAACAGAAACTTATTTTCTCACAATTCTGTAAGGTAGGCAGTTCAAGATTAAGGGGCTGGCTAATTAGGTTCCTGGTGAAAGTTTCTAGTTTGCAGATAGATGTCTTTTTGCTGTGTACTCACATGACTTCTTGATATTGACACAGAAAGAGAGTGAACAAACACTGGTGTTTCTTGAAAGTGAAGGTGTTAGTTGCTCAGTTGTGACTGACTTTTTGTGACCACATGGACTATAGCCCTCCAGGCTTCTAGGCAAGGATACTAGAGTGGGTGCCCATTCCCCTCTCCAGGGGATCTTCCTAACCCAGGAATCGAACCAGGGTTTCCTGCATTGCAGGTGGATTTTTTACCAGCTGAGCTACCAGGGAAACCCCCTTATGACCTCATCTAACCTTAATTTCATCCCAAAGGCCGTATCTCTAAATACCGTTATATTGAGGGTTAGCAATTCAACACATCTGGTCCCTGAATTTGGGAAGGGGGTCACAAGTTTAGTCCACTTCAACTTCTATTTTTTTTTTTAACCGAGCTTTTTCAAAACTCAGACTCATGATTTTTGCCCATTCTTTCCACAACCTAAATATAGTAAGTTTAAAGTTTTTCTTCATTCTAGTAAACTATATAATTATTCATTTAGTTTTTAAAGAACTTGGGATCAACCCTGAGACCTTGCCTTTCCCACAATTAGTGCCACAGTTGAGTCTACTGGCTTCATGGCTTTATTGTCCAAATATGTTTTTCATCCAGTCACTTCTCACCTCCACCATAGTTACCTTTGATTCAACTTCTATTATCTTTGGCTTCAAACTAGTCTTTAAAAGATTGCTTCTACTGTTAGCTCCCTCTTCTAACAATTCATTGCATATTAGCTGGATGTAAACCCTCCAATGTCATGGTCAAGGTGGTTTCATAGCTTACAGCCAATATCTGGCCTAGTCCCTCAGTTTTCTTTCTCATTATGCCCAGTTTATCCCTGCCATAGGGACTTGGCAGTCACCCAGCTTCCCCTTTTAATTCATGTAGATCTCAGTTTAAATATTCTTGCTTAAGAGCTATAACTAGTCTATTAATACAGCTTCATTCTCCAGAATCCTCTCTACCCCTTATCTATTTAATTTTATTTAACTCAGACCTGCTTCAACTTACATCATGCTGCATTATGTTATCCATCTTCCAAAATAAACCACAAGGGCCATGAAGAAAGGCCTACAGAAGTACCTGGCACTTAGAAGCCCTCAGTAATTATTTGTTTGGTAAATGAATGAGTGAATGATAGAATGGATACACATTCACCTAAACATACAGATACATATAACAGGATTCTGAGCAATTTGTATATGATATGTTAACAGTGGGTATATTTAGGGAGGAAAGTGAGACAATTAATGAATTATGTGACTTTTTATTGTAATTATGCATATAATGTAATCCATGAATATAATTCTTGCTAACTAATCATGCCATTTGTATTAGTATTTGGTACTGAAGCAGTGTTCTCTTATTAAAATGATTTAAGTAATAAAAAGGGCAGAATTTGAGTGTCAACCTACCAAAAAATGGTTTTAAAGTTAAGACAGATTAATTTGGGCAAACGCTAGTTATCTTTTTACCTCAAGATTCAATAACATCTCATTGTGTATAATGTCCCTAATTCCCCATGGTGCCTACAATTAAAATAAACCTCCCAAAATACACTAAAAAAGGGGAAATAAGGACTGTAAAGATTTTTCTTAATTGACTTTGAGATTCAGTTTTGTTATCTGTAGAGAACAGAAAAGAATCAGTGTTAACACCTGGACTCCTGTCTATGCAAAGTCCAGAGCTCCTGAAGTAACAATTAAATGGCTTAATCTTAAAACCCTCCAAGGTTTAATTCAGTAGCTCTCTTCAGAAGGGCATTGCTAATTCTTCTTGAATTGCTGCTGCTGCTGCTAACTGCATTGTCTTTATTTGAACAGTATTCAAAATTCCATTCTCTCTAATGGAGTTAATTGCATTATGAAACTCGGCTTAGAGTGGAAACTTATTTCCGCTTCTGGAGTATCTCTCTACAGAATCCTTTTTCATTTTTCTTTTCAATGTGACATGTGCACACTTATACAGCATAATGTCACAAATGTAGCGTGCCCTGTTTAAATCAAGTTTTAAAGAATCTTCTTTAAAATATTTATACACACACACCAAAGCATGTTAGCTCTCCAAAGTGCTTATAGTTCTGGCCATCTGATCTAATAGACTCTAAATCCTTGGAACATTAACAAATCTCTGAGCTTTTAAATAGGTGGTGACCTGTTCATTTCGTGGGCTACTTCAATAAAGTGAAGGCTCCCTTAGGTTAATGATGGATCATGGAGCTGTTTGATATGCAGTGAGTTAAGTTGCCTATTATCCCCTAACATTCATGAGGATCATGTTATCACACCCAAATAATAAGTCAAGCCCCTTGCCCTGTACCTGTTGATTTCTGAATCATTACAGGAAATCTTAGTGGATAAGTCTGTGAAGTTTTATGCCTGACAACTGTAGATGAATTATTATTTTTGCCAAGCATATGAAATTTCAGCTAAGGGTCCATTTCCCTTGAGAGTATTAACAGCTTATTCAAAGTTTATCTGAGCATCTTAAACAGAATGGCAGACATTTTCTCCATCTCCCTCTCCCCTCAATTAAGCATCCGTCAAATAAAACTCATACTAACCATCTACTCTTGTTCCCCGCTGATAGGCACACTCATACCTGCAGACACAGAGAGACAGGCAGATGTTGAATCAGTCCATACATTTTAAAAATGCTACCTCAGTTATAAATCTGTTTTATGTTTCCAATATGGTGATTGCTTCCTTTTCATATCTATTTTCTGCTAATTCTGTAGTCTTTTTAGAGGTACATGTTCATGTTTAAAATATTTAAAATTAAGGAAAAGTCACTGCCAAAAAATATTTTAAATGTTTTTTGAAGTGTTTCCATGGTGCCCTAACATTTAATGTTTATCACCATAGTGTGTGTGTGTGTGTGCACACACAAAAATGTTCAAAACAACTTTTTCAGTAAGATCTCTAAAGCTAGCTAGATGTTTCTGATAGAAGGCAATAAACCCTTTTGACATTAATCCTTCCTAAAAGTGAAATACATCTACACTATAGAGAAAACTATATAAAATATGAGTGACAGGAAGAAAACAACTTCATTTATTCTTGCTCTGCAATTTCTGGTGTGGAGATGACAACCATGGGGGAGGTGAAGAATGGCAAATTCTTCTGTGTTTGATGTTAATTTTATGACACTGTGGAAAAAGAGAGCATTGAGCCCTACTCTGGATCTCTAAGTGAGTTTGTGTAAAGAACGCCCATTAGTTCATGTCACCATGGAGAACTAGTATATTATGAATATTTTTACAAACTGACTTGGGAAAAATTCCTCAATATTGTGGATTCACAGAGAACGTCTCTGAAAAACTATTATATTTTGCTTCCCAGGTACAAAGCTATGATTAATAATTTTAATGCAGAGCCAGGATATTTTCACTGATGGTTACTGAACCAATTTTTATAAATACATCAAATCTTCCATTCTTCAATGCCAAGGAAAGTTTCAAACTCCATAAAAGTAAGAAAAAAAAATGATTTTAGGTTGAAAAGGTAAAGCCAAATTCTCTTATCAAAAAAGTAACTATTATTCTTTGACAGAAATTAAAATAAGAATATTAAAGAGTAAAGACATTTGCTTTCTTGGACTTATTATACATTGTTTAAAAGCCATTTGACTGCATCAGTTTAAAATGTTTAAACTGTAACAAGAGCTATTTTACCATGACAAAAATAAGTTTAAATATTTTTGACATATTACAAAAATATCAAGATCTCTCATCAGCTCTATTCCCCATCCTTTCTTTATTTCTCAAAGTATTTAACTTTATCTCTGGTCCCATGTTTAAAAATCTAGGTGATTTAGCATTTCTAATTTTATTATGAAATTTCATTTCTCTTTCTGGATGATTACTTGCCTTATATCTTAACATTCTAGAAATATCTTATCTTTTCCTGACTGCCATGTACCCTTGAGATGTAAAGTCAATGGATCAGTTCATACTTGATTCTAGGTTATTTGCTTGACCTTATTTCAGATTCCTGACTACTCTCAGCCTCCGTAATGGTCAATGGCATTTCAACACTCCCTTGTGAAAAACTTCATGGACCATGAATTTCATAGATAGCCTGATACTGGATTACATAGCCCTTCCTCTTGAGCTCTAAATCAATCTTCATCTGTGTTTAAAAAGTCATAGAACATTCATTTTCACCATATGCTACATACAGTTTGTTTTTAGCTGTGTACACACAATAATTTTATCCATCTAGCACTTAAAATGCTTTTGAGATTAGTGATTTAACACTATCCATTTAAAGTGACATGATTTTATTTTTAAAAAGGCCATCTGGATGTAACACTTAATCCAAGTTATGACAGAGCTTGGGATTCTATGACAGTTCCATGGATACTGGAACTGACATATTACATACCCCACGCCCAAGGTAAGAGAAACCCAAGTGAGACAGTAGGTGTTGCAAGAGGGCATCAGAGGGCAGACACACTGAAACCATACTCACAGAAAACTAGTCAATCTAATTACACTAGGATCACAGTCTTGTCTAACTCACTGAAACCAAGCCATGCCTGCGGGGCAATCCAAGACGGGCAGGTCATGGTGGAGAGGTCTGACAGAATGTGGTCCACTGGAGAAGGGAATGGCAAACCACTTCAGTATTCTTGCCTTGAGAACCCCATGAACAGTAGGAAAAGGCAAAATGATAGGATACCAAAAGAGGAACTCCCCAGGTCATTAGGTGCCCAATATGCTACTGGAGATCAGTGCAGAAATAACTTCAGAAAGAAAGAAGGGATGGAGCCAAAGCAAAAACAATACCCAGTTGCGGATGTGACTGTTGACAGAAGTAAGATCCGATGCTGTAAAGAGCAATATTCCATAGGAACCTGGAATGTCAGGTCCATGAATCAAGGCAAATTGGAAGTGGTCAAACAAGAGATGGCAAGAGTGAACATCGACATTCTAGGAATAAATGAACTAAAATGGACTGGAATGGGTGAATTTAACTCAGATGACCATTATATCTACTACTGGGGGCAGGAATCCCTCAGAAGAAGTGGAGTAGCCATCATGGTCAACAAAAGAGTCCGAAATGCAGTACTTGGATGCAATCTCAAAAATGACAGAATGATCTCTGTTCGTCTCCAAGGCAAACCATTAAATATCACAGTTATCCAAGTCTATGCCCCAATCAGTAACGCTGAAGAAGCTGAAGTTGAACGGTTGTATGAAGACCTACAAGACCTTTTAGAACTAACACCCAAAAAAGATGTCCTTTTCATTATAGGGGACTGGAATGGAAAAGTAGAAAGTCAAGAAACACCTGGAGTTAACAGGCAAATTTGGCCTTGGAATGTGGAATGAAGCAGGGCAAAGACTAATAGAGTTTTGCCAAGAAAATGCACTTGTCATAGCAAACACCCTCTTCCAACAACACAAGAGAAGACTCTACACATGGACATCACCAGATGGTCAACACAGAACTCAGATTGATTATATACTATACAGCCAAAGATGGAGAAGCTCTATACAGTCAACAAAAACAAGACCAGAAGCTGACTGTGGCTCAGATCATGAACTCCTTATTACCAAATTCAGACTCAAATTTAAGAAAGTAGGGAAAACCACTAGACCATTCAGGTATGACCTAAATCAAATCCCTCATGATTATACAGTGGAAGTGAGAAATAGATTTAGGGGTCTAGATCTGATAGATAGTGTCTGATGAACTACGGACTGAGGTTCGTGACATTGTACAAGAGACAGGGATCAAGACCATCCCCATGGAAAAGAAATGCAAAAAAGCAAAATGGCTGTCTGGGGAGGGCTTACAAATAGCTGTGAAAAGAAGAGAGGCGAAAAACAAAGAAGAAAAGGAAAGATATAAGCATTTGAATGCAGAGTTTCAAAGAATAGCAAGAAGAGATAAGAAAGCCTTCTTCAGTGATCAATGCAAAGAAATAGAGGAAAACAACAGAATGGGAAAGACTAGAGATCTCTTCAAGAAAATTAGAGATACCAAGGGAACACTTCATGCAAAGATGGGCTCGATAAAGGAGAGAAATGGTATGGACCTAACAGAAGCAAAAGACATTAAGAAGAGGTGGCAAGAATACACGGAAGAACTGTGCAAAAAAAATCTTCATGACCCAGATAATCATGATGATGTGATCACTAATCTAGAGTCAGACATCTTGGAATGTGAAGTCAAGTGGGCCTTAGAAAGTATCACTATGAACAAAGCTAGTGGAGGTGATGGAATTCCAGTTGTTTCAAATCCTGAAAGATGATGCTGTGAAAGTGCTGCACTCAATATGCCAGCAAATTTGGAAAACTCAGCAGTGGCCACAGGACTGGAAAAGGTCAGTTTTCATTCCAATTCCAAAGAAAGGCAATGCAAAAGAATGCTCAAACTACCACACAGTTGCACTCATCTCACATGCTAGTAAAGTAATGCTCAAAATTATCCAAGCCAGGCTTCAGCAATACGTTAACCGTGAACTCCCTGATGTTCAAGCTGGTTTTCGAAAAGGCAGAGGAAACAGAGATCAAATTGCCAACGTCTGCTGGATCATGGAGAAAGCAAGAGAGTTCCAGAAAAACATCTATTTCTGCTTTATTGACTATGCCAAAGCCTTTGACTGTGTGGATCCCAATAAACTGTGGAAAATTCTGAAAGAGATGGGAATACCAGACCACCTATCCTGCCTCTTGAGAAATCTGTATGCAGGTCAGGAAGCAACAGTTAGAACTGGACATGGAACAACAGACTGGTTCCAGATAGGAAAAGGAGTACATTAAGGCTGTATATTGTCACCTTGCTTATTTAACTTATATGCAGAGTACATCATGAGAAACGCTGGACTGGAAGAAACACAAGCTGGAATCAAGATTGCTGGGAGGAATATCAATGACCTCAGATATGCAGATAACACCACCCTTATGGCAGAAAGTGAAGAGGAGCTAAAAAGCCTCTTGATGAAAGTGAAAGTGGAGAGTGAAAAAGTTGGCTTAAAGCTCAACATTCAGAAAACAAAGATCATGGCATCCGGTCCCATCACTTCATGGGAAATAGATGGGGAAACAATGGAAACAGTGTCAGACTTTATTTTGGGGGGGCTCCAAAATCACTGCAGATGGTGACTGCAGCCATGAAATTAAAAGACGCTTACTCCTGGGAAGAAAAGTTATGACCAACCTAGATAGTATATTCAAAAGCAGAGACATTACTTTTCCAACAAAGGTTCATCTAGTCAAGGCTATGGTTTTTCCTGTGGTCATGTATGGATGTCAGAGTTGGACTGTGAAGAAGGCTGAGCACCGAACAATTGATGCTTTTGAACTGTGGTGTTGGAGAAGAGTCTTGAGAATCCCTTGGACTGCAAGGAGATTCAACCAGTCTATTCTGAAGGAGATTAGCCCTGGGATTTTTTTGGAAGGAATGATGCTAAAGCTGAAGCTCCAGTACTTTGGCCACCTCATGCGAAGAGTTGACTCATTGGAAAAGACTCTGATGCTGGGAGGGATTAGCGGCAGGAGGAGAAGGGGACGACCGAGGATGAGATGGCTGGATGGCATCACGGACTCGATGGATGTGAGTCTGAGTGAACTCCGGGAGATGGTGATGGACAGGGAGGCCTGGCGTGCTGCGTTTCATGGGGTCACAAAGAGTCGGACATGACTGAGCGACTGAACTACTACTCCATGGATACTATTTGGAGGATTTTTGTTGTTGTTGTTTTCTTTTAAAATGTAACATTTTGGATATTCCCATCAGTTGTCATCAGATAGTCATCCGATATATTTTGTCACTTAGATGATAATTGCTACTCTTCTTGTTTAAGTATATTCCATAATTTATAACTGTAATGCTTGTTCATGAGAAAGGAAATAAGTTATTGCTAAATGGGTTAATATTTTAGCCACCTGATGTGAAGAGCTGACTCATTTGCAAAAGCAATGATGCTGGGAAAGATTGAGGGCAGGAGAAGGGGATGACAGAGAATGAGATGGTTGGATGGCATCACCGACTCGATGGACATGAGTTTGGGTAAACTCCAGGAGTTGGTGATGGACAAGGAGGCCTGGCATGCTACGGTTCATGGGGTCGCCAAGATTCAGACACGACTAAGCAACTGAACTGAAACTGAAATGGGTTAAATTGAAATCTTCATCTCCCTTCTTTCTCACCTGTTATCCCACTTCTTATAGATAAGTGCTCACACTAGCAGTTTCCTATATTCTAGAAACTTTCTGCCAACTTATAAAATACATGGATATATAGAAGACTAGTCTCTTTCTTCAATTCACTTGATAATTATTGGACCTAGTTAATTTCTCTCTTCTTAGCATAATTTTTTAACTTGAGTTCCCAGATGTCCTCTACAATTTTGATTTTCCCTTTCACCTCACTAGCAGTCCATTCTCAGTTTTATTTACTGGTTTCTTCTTTTTCCTCTTAATATTGAAGTAGCTTTGGTTTTCTCCTGTCTACTCCCACACATCTGAGTGATCTCATCCACACACATAGTTTTAAACACCATATGTTGACAGCTCCCAAATATATATCTCCAGCACAGATCTCCCCAAATCCAGTCTCCTATAGCCAACTGCTTTCTTGGCACATAATATACTTGTGTACCTAACAGACATCTCAAATTCACGTGTCCAAAATGAACTTGTTGGTCGTCACTCAAAAATATATTCTATTCTTAGATTTCACCGTGTCTATTGATAAACTCCATCCTCTCAGTTATTCAAGCTAAATTTCTCAAACTTTCTTACATCCTCCCTTTCCCCTTCATGGCATATTTAATTTGATAGGAAATCCTGTTGGTGATACTTCCAAAGTATGTGTGGAGTCATCCCAATTTTCAGCACTTATACTGTTCTCACCATGATTCTAGTAGTAATAACTGCCTACATGAACTACTGCATTCATTTCCTAAATAGTTTCCTTCAAGTCCTCTAAAGGATAGCATCAACATTAAGGGTCCTCCTTTGAAATAATTCCAGTTCATGTCACCCTTCTGTTCAAAATCAACTGATGGCTCCCCATGGACCACAGAGGAAATGCCAAGAGTCCTCTATGCTATGTGACCTTCATCTTATTTGTGGTCTATTCTCCTTACATTCTTCCCCTTTGCTCATTCTGCTTGCACAGTTTTTCCTTTTTCTAGAAGTTACAAGGCTTATTAGGGCTTCCCTAGTGACTCAGTAAAAAGTGTGCGCCTGCTAGTGCAGAAGACACAGGTTTGATCCTTAGGTCAGGGGGGTCCCCTGGAGAAAGAAATGGCAACCCACTCCAGTATTCTTACCTGGGAAATCTCATGGATAAAGGAGTCTGGTGAGTTATAGCCCATAGAGCTGCAGAAGAGTCGGATACAAACAACAACAACAAATCATATCCCCACCTTCAAATTTCATGTGTTGAAATCCTAACCTTCTATATGAGCTTCCCTTGTGGCTCAACTGGCAAAGAATCTGCCTGCAATGCAGGAGACCTGGTCTCAATCCCTGGGTTGGGGAGATCCCCTGGAGAAGGGAACGGCTACCCATGCCAATATTCTGGCTTGGAGAATTCCACAGACTGTACAGCCCATGGGTTCTCAAAGAGTTGGACACAACTGAATGACTTTCTCTTTCACCCTCTATATGATGGCACTGGGATGTGGGGCCAATGGGAGATGATTAGGTCATGAGGGTGGAATCCTTATGAATGGTAACTAAACAACAACAACAGGACTCATTTCCATCTGTGCTAGCTGTTCCTCTTGCTGGAATCCTATTTACCAAATATCTACTTGCCTAGTTGTCTGTAAGTATCTTTGTTCAAGGTCCTCCTTCTCCATGAGATCTATTGTTACTTCTCTCATTGTGCAAGCTGCACAAAACCATCAGGCAGTACAGCTACTTTTATCCTTTCCTTCATTTTTCATATTGTGTTTACAATTTATTTCCATGTCTCCTTTCTGAAATGTAAACACTTGGAGAACAGGGGTTTTACATGTTATGCACTGATCTAAGGAAATAAGAATGGGATCTGGCAGACTAGCACATAGTAAGCAGTTAATATGTATTTCACAAAAGTTTTGTGTATATAGATGAATGACCAAATGATTCCAGATTTCTTGTGTGACTTTCGTGTTTTATAAACATGCATGGACATATATTAGCATGAGCACACACAGTCATTTTTTAAAGGAAAAGTAAGAAATGTAAATCATTTTGTATGTTTCTTTAGAAAGGGAAAACATGGTTGAATTTTAGGACCATGAAACACAGCATCTACAGTCTTTGTTCTGGTCTGTTGGTGTATGATTGTGATTTTTGTTGTTTTCATTGCATTTGATAAATTAAGATCATGGTTTTCACTCAACAGTTTCTAAAATTACTTCTCAGTGATGATGGAGGATAAACAAGGACAATAAATAAAAATAACCTCTGCCTGATGCTCTTTTTGTACCTAATAGTCAGGAACTTTACCCTTTGTACTCTTAAGTGTGCATATGAACACATATATGCAAACAAGTGTCTACTTATGTGTCTAAGTGTTTGTTACTAAGTTGACTTAGAGCACATCAGAGTATATAAGTTCCCAGAGGTATGTCATTTCAAGTGTAAATTATGCAAAGAAACATTCTATATAGTCATGCACATCCAGACATGTGCCTGTCCATCAAATATTTTCCTCTAATGGTCTTCGAGAATATTGGTGGCTCTTTATTTCTGTCTTTCAATTATGCTTCTGGTCAGCTTTCCTTAGCAACCATGTGGAAATATATTTCCATATTTCATATATCGCTTCCTTCTTTTTATGTCTGAATAATTTTCCATTACATATCTATCACATCTTCTTTATCCATTCATCTGTTGTTGGGCACTTAGGTGGTTTCTTGCCTTGGCTATTGTAAATAATGATGCAGTGAACATGGAGGTACAGATATCCTTTGTGGATTATGATTTTGTTTCCTTTGCATAAATAGCCAGAAGTGGAATTTCTGATCATATGATAGTCATATTTTTAATTTTTGAGTAACTACATATTATTTTCCATAGTAGCTATACCAATTTACATTTCCACCAGCAGTGCAGAAGGATTTGCCTTCTCCATATCCTTGCCAACATTTATTTTCTTGTCTTTTTGATGTCATTCTAACATGTGTGGGGAAATAGCTCACTGTGGTTTTGTCTTGAACTTTCCTGATGACTACTAATATTGAATACCTTTTCATGTACCTCTTGCTCATTTGTATGGTTCCAGTGTTTACAGTTAATTGATCACAGTCAGTTCCGTAGCTTTCTGTCACTGAGAGGAAAATATTCATTAAAATCAGATTGTCTCTAGTCTATACGAAGAGATCGGATGTCACTCCCTATCTCACAAAATGGTGTCCCTTTAAGATTTGGTTTTTCTTCTGGTCTGATTCTTCTCCCTACATTTGAAGTTTGCTGTTACACAAATGCCCTTTGTATAACTTCTTTGGAAGGAAATAATCATACACTTCCTATATAGACATTGTTAGTTTACCAACAACTCACCCTCTTTTTCTGGGGGAAAAAAGGATATTGTATTTTCAATAATATTGATATTAACTGGCTTCAGACTTAGTTGGCCTCTACCTTAGCTTACCAAATGGAATTTGACCCATGTCACTGACCTAATGGAGAATTTGATTGCTGAATTTTTCCTCTCCAACCCTTGCATGTCAGCTAGAAATTGTGGACCCAAGGCCTGATTTGGAAGTGAACTGATGAGCCGTTACATAGAGACAGCTGCCTTGGAAATTTGCCCAGGCTCACAGTTGTGTTTGCATGGGTAAAAAATAAATAAATACAATAAAGAAAGGTGGGGCTAATGATTTTTTAGTGAGAGATGCTATATAGTAAGTGCACATATGGTCTCATTGCCAGAAATAGGTTACCAGTGAATTAGTGCTACTGAATATCGTTAGCTTCACAGAGAGACAATGACAGTTAATAAGTGATCACTAAACAAACTCAACTCCTTATTAGTAAGGTTATTTTCCTTGATCTAGCTCTGAATCAAAGAACAAATGTATTTTAGTTATATTTTTGCTCCTAACATCAGAATAATGTTCAAATAATATTTAAATCTCCAAATAAATGGTATGATTTGTTTGAAATATTAACATATTTTATAATGCTGCTTCCCAGCTGTAATCATTCTTTTAGGGCATTCTAATTTTCAGTAATTTATACATCTGTGAATAATTAGATTGTTTTCCATTTCCAGAATATTTTTCCCACCCATTCAAGAATTAGAGGACATAGCAGACATGAGTTCTGGTCCTGATAAAGCAAAAATTAAGTATATTGTATATGAATAGAGTTTGGACAGGAATACAAGAATAGTGAAAATATGATAATTAGATTTCCATTGAGTTTTCCTCAAAAAAAGTTGTATATTTTTATAGAGGACTAACAAATTCTTGCAGAAGGAATCTTCAAAATCCTTTCTCATTGCTTATTTGGCTAAATAGAAATGTAAATTTTATAACATGATCTTGCAGCTCTCTATTTTAGAAGCAAATTCAATGCTTTTCATTTGTCGAAATGCTGATCATATATTCCATAGTGGCTTTCCTTCCTCCTTTCCTTCTTTTTCCTAGATTTTTTCTATAAAATGCAGTATCTAAGCCCTCCAGAATCGGGATTCATTCTTCCTAACAAATTGTTTTATTCACTATTATCCCCATTAAACTTGGTTCCTTACAGCATCCCTCCACATAGTGTGCAGTTATATTTTTTAAGGAGAAGGCAATGGCACCCCACTCCAGTACTCTTGTCTGGAAAATCCCATGGATGGAGGAGCCTGGTAGGCTGCAGTCCATGGGGTTGCTAACTCAGACATGACTGAGCAACTTCACTCTCACTTTTCACTTTCATGCAGTGGAGAAGGAAATGGCAACCCACTCTAGTGTTCTTGCCTGGAGAATCCCAGGGATGGGGGAGCCTGGTGGGCTGCATTTATGGGGTCGCACAGAGTCGGACACAACTGAAGTGACTTAGCAGCAGCAGCATAATACATTCAGTTCAGTTCGGTCTCTCAGTCATGTCCAACTGTTTCCAAATAACTTTATACTTTGATACCTTAATTTCTTATTTAAATGCTCACCTAATTTTAAAATTTTCCATGAAAGTATTGATCCCACTTATCTCCCTTCTTTTAACATGCTGCTTATTTGTGTCGTAGAGTATTACCAACATAATAATAAACTATTTCAATTTTCATATATTAACAGTCATTATTTACTGAGCACCTACTGTTTTTCAGTCACTCATTCTATACTCTAAATAAAATGATAAACATGATGGGCATATTCCATTTGCCATAACATTCTTCCATGCTCTATTTACAGGGGTAGCCAACCTCTGGAATCTAATGCCTGATGATCTGAGGTGGAGCTGATTTAATAATAAAAATAAAGTGCACAATGAATGTAATGTGCTTAAATCATCTCAAAACCATCCCCTACACCCCTCAGTTGAACTGATCAGTCATGTCTGACTCGTTGAGAACACATGGACTACAGCACACTAGGCTTCCCTGTCCATCACCAACTCACAGAGCTTGCTCAAACTCATGACCATCAAGTCAGTGATGCCATCCAACCATCTCATACTCTGTCGTCCACTTTTTCTACTGTATTCAGTCTTTCCCAGCATCCAGGTCTTTACCAATGAGTCAGTTCATTACATCAGGTGACCAAAGTATTGGAGTTTCAGCTTTAGCATCAGTCCTTCCAATGAATATTCAGGACTGATTCCCTTTAGGATGGACTGGTTATATCTTCTTCCTGTCCAAGGGACTCTCAAGAGTTTTCTCCAACACCACAGTTCAAAAGTATCAATTCTTCAGTGCTCAGCTTTCTTTGTAGTCCAACTCTCCCATCCATACATGTTCAGTTCAGTTCAGTCACTCAGTCATGTCTGACTTTGTGACCCCATGAACTGCAGCACGCCAGGCTTCCCTGTCCATCACCAACTCCTGGAGTCTACCCATACCCATGTCCATTGAGTTGGTGATGCCATCCAACCATCTTATCCTCTGTCATTCCCTTCTCCTGCCCTCAATCTTTCCCAGTGTCAGGGTCTTGTCAAGTGAGTCACCTCTTCATATCAGGTGGCCAAAGTACTGGAGTTTCAGCTTCAGCATCAGTCCTTCCAATGAATACCTAGGACTGATCTCCTTTAGGATGGACTGGTTGGATCTCCTTGCAGGCCAAGGAACTCTTATGACTACTGGAAAAAACCACAGATTTGGCTAGATGAACCTTTGTAGGAAAAGTAATGTCTCTGTTTTTTAATATGCTGTCTAGGTTGGTCATACCTTTTCTTCCAAGGAGCAAGCATGTTTTAATTTCATGGCTTCAGTCACCATACGCAGTGATTTTAGAGCCCAAGAAAGTAGTCTGTCACTGTTCCCATTGTGTCCCCATCTATCTGCCATGAAGTGATGGGGCGGGATGCCATGGTCTTAGTTTTCTGAATGTTGAGTTTTAAGCCAACATTTTTACTCTCCTTTCACTTTCTTCAAGAGGTACTTTAGTTCTTCTTCATTTTCTGTCATAAGGATGGTGTCATCTGTGTATCTAATGTTATTGATATTTCTCCTGGCAGTCTTGATCCCAGCTTGTGCTTCATCCACCCCAGAATTTTGCATGATGCACTCTGTATGTAAGTTAAATAAGCAGGGTGACAATACACAGCCTTGGCATACTCCTTTTCCTATTGGGAATTGGTCTGTTGTTCCATGTCCAGTTCTAACTGTTGCTTCTTGACCTGCATACAGATTTCTCAGAAGGCAGGTCAGGAGGTCTGCTATTCCCATCTCTTGAAGAATTTGCCACAGTTTGTTATGATCTGCACAGTCAAAATCTTTGGCATAGTCAAGAAAGCAGAAGTAAATGTTTTTTGGAACTCTGTTGCTTTTTTGATGATCCAACAGATGTTGGCAATTTGATCACTGGTTTCTCTGCCTTTTCTAAATCCCGCTTGAACATCTGGAAGTTCATGGTTCACATACTGTTGAAGTCTGGCTTGGAGAATTTTGAGCATTACTTTGCTAGCACATGAAATGAGTGCAGTTGTACAGTTGTTTGAACATTCTTTGGCATTCCCTACTTTAGAACTGGAATGAAAACTCACCTTTTCCAGTCCTGTGGCCACTGCTGAGTTTTCCAAGTTTGCTTGCATATTGAGGGCAGCACATTCACAGCATCATTTTTTAGTATTTGAAATAGCTCATCTGGAATTGCATCACCTCTACTAACTTTGTTCCTAGTAATGCTTCCTAAGGCCCACTTGACTTTGCATTCCAGAATGTCTGGCTCTACATGAGATATCACACCATTGTGGTTATCTGTGAAATGAAGATCTTTTTTGTACAGTTCTTCTGTGTATTCTTGGTACCTCTTCTTAATATCTTCTGCTTCTGTTAGGTCCATACCGTTTCTATCCTTTATTGTGCCCATCTTTGTGTGAAATGTTCCCTTGGTGTCTCTAATTTTCTCGAAGAGATCTCTAATCTTTCCCATTCTATTTTTTTTTTCCTCTATTTGTTTGCATTGATCACTGAGGAAGGCTTTCTTATCTCTCCTTGCTATTCTTTGGAACTCTGCATTCAAATGGGTATGTCTTTTCTCCTCTCCTTTGCCTTTCACTTCTTTTCTCAGCTATTTGTAAGGCCTCCTCACACAACGATTTTGCCTTTTTGTGTTTCTTTTTCTTGGGGATTGTCTTGATCATTGCCTCCAGTACAGTGTTATGAATCTCTATCCATAGTTCTTCAGGCACTCTATCAGATCTAATCTCTTGAATTTTTTTCACTTCCACTGAATAATTGTTAGGGATTTGATTTAGGTCATACCTGAATGGTCTAGTCGTTTATCCTACTTTGTTTAATTTAAGTCTGAATTTTGCAATAAGCAGTTCATGATCTGAGCCACAGTCAGCTTCTGGTCTTGTTTTTGCTGATTGTATAGAGCTTCTTCATCTTTGGCTGCAAAGAATATAATCAATCTGATTACGGTATTGACCATATGGGGATATCCATGTGTAGAGTCTTCTCTTGTGTTGTTCAAAGACGGTGTTTGCTATGACAAGTTCGTTCTCTTGTTAGCCTTTGACCTGCTTCATTTTGCACTCCAAGGGCAAGTGTGCCTGTTACTCCATGTATCTCTTGACTTCCTACCTTTGCATTCCAGTTCCCTATGAAGAAAAGGACATCTTTTTGGGGTGTTAGTTTTTGAAGGTCTTGCAGGTCTTCATAGAACTGTTCAACTTCAGCTTCTTCAGCATTACTGGTTGGGGCATAGACTTGGATTACTGTGATAAATGGTTTGCCTTGGAGACGAACAGAGATCATTCTGTCATTTTTGGAATTGCACCCAAGAACTGCATTTCAGACTCTTGTTATCTCTGAGGACTACTCCATTTCTTCCAAGGGATTCTTGCCCACAGTAGTAAATATAATGGTCATTTGAGTTAAATTTGCTGCACTCAATATGCCAGCAAATTTGGAAAACTCAGCAGTGACCACAGGACTGAAAAAGCTCAGTTTTCATTCCGATCCCTGTACCCCTGTTCAGTGGAAAAAATTATCTTCCACGACACCAGTCCCTGGTATCAGAAAGGTTGGGGACAGCTGCTGTATGATGGATGCCCCATTCTTTTTAAAAGTACAGTATAAGATAACAATCCTTAATATTATTGCTAGTAAAATCTGATAATATATGGTTGAAGTGATTGTAGCTTCTTACAACATTCCTAAAATATCAATAATTAATTGCCTGCTGCTGCTAAGTTCCTTCAGTAATGTCCAATTCTGTGCAGCCCCATAGACAACAGCCCACCAGGCTCCCCCATCGCTGGGATTCTCCAGGAAAGAACACTGGAGTGGGTTGCCATTGCTTTCTCCAGTGCATGAAAGTGAAAAGTGAAAGGGAAGTCGCTCTCTTGTGTCCCACTCTTCCCGACCCCATGGATTGCAGCCTACCAGGCTCATCCGTCCATGGGATTTTCCAGGCAAGAGTACTGGAGTGGGGTGCCGTTGCCTTCTCCGAATTAAATGGCTACCAATATATTTAATCTAATGAGTGTGTGCTTTCTGCAAAATGAGCATGATCCCCTTTATTCAGGGTCATGTTGAACTTTCTGTTGGCTTTGTATTGAAAGGGAATACTATTTGAAAAGGGAGCTTTTTAAACTACACCTGTTTTAAAATCGTGTTGAATGAGTACATTGTTTTTATGTTAAATGTGCTCACTGCAATTAACACGCTTAATTACTACATACCTAGGAGAGCTCTTCCTAGAAACATTTTCCTTAGTGTTGAGGTCAAATTAATTAAGTACTTGAATTTTCCCTGTAAATAAACTGTCATTTTTTGTTGTCTTCCCTGTAATTATTATAAATCATTCAGTTATTTTATGTTCCCATTGTGCACTGAAAATTGCCATTCTGGCGATCAAACATTGAGGACCTGAAAAAAGGCATTTATTTCTTTCTTGCTTCCCTAACTGGCATAGTAGAAATGGTATTCATGTTGACCAATCACCTATTCCAAAACATAAGGAAGTTTAACAAATGAATGATGAATTTTATAATTAGGAATGCAGTAGACACAACAAAAATATTTTGTATTCAGTAGCTGAAGGTCAAGGATTAGTGACTAAAATATCTGATAGTCATGTTGTCCAGTGTATGTATCTCAAGGGGAAACAGGGAATGCAGAGTTTATAGAGAGTCACGTCCTTTGGTTCAAAACAAAATTAAAGAGGACAGTTGTGTGTCTTAAATGCAGTAGTTGTGTCGAGTGAAATTTTATCTCCTATAGCTTTTACTTGATTTGTGACAATAACCATGCTTTTAGAGCATTGACTACATCATGAAGAAAACAATGGCTTTTACTAAAATTGATAATGGAGTTTTGGTGTGGTCATAACACATCTCAATTTAATGAAATCACAATTAAAATATGATACATCATGACTATAAAAATTATTTGGCAATTATATATCCAAGAGGGGATAATTTATTCCCACAGAAAGCATTTCAAATAAAACTTTTGAATGAATTAAATCAAAAACACTGTGTATTCTGAAATAATATTTCCACATGTGTACCAGTTTTGACTTTGAATGATCTCAATAACTTAGGAAAAAATTTTTTTTTTTACTCAGTTTATAATGAGGCATTTGATCAATTCTTTTACAGTAAGAAGGTTTGTCACTGTTAATTGTAGTATGGCTTGCACATCACTAATTTTGTATAGTTTGGCTTTTAAACCTAGTATAAGATTTTACAAAATAGATGGGATTCAGGGCATTTATACTGAGTCTTAACTATTTATCAAGAACTGTGCTAAAGTCTGAGGAGGCTAGGCTGGATGCAGTTTTATCTTTGCTTTCCTTACTCTGCCCTCTGTTTAGTGCTTGACAGCCCACTGTGTAGTGACATTGTCAGGAACATAGAAAGTATTCTGGATCTTACCCTGGCTGTATTCACCACATTCCTTAGTTTTGTGAGGCATAATGTTCTAACTAATGTTAAAAGTACAAACCAAACCACCGGATATCAATTGGGGAATCATTAGGCAGTAGTCATTCAGACTAGGGAGAAAAATGAGTCATATAAACCCCGACTAGAATGACTAGATGAAGAATGATTGCATGGAAGATACATTTTTAAGAGTCAACTTTGGATTTTGAAAATAAAGTATTTGCTGTTTAAAGAAAAAAATCTAATGATCTTGAAAATGAAAATAAAAAACCTCTGAGTTCTATTAAAGGTACTTATCAAATGTGAAGACATAATTATCTTAGATATAATTAGGGCATTATTGCTCTCTGTAGACTCAGATCCAAAATAGTATTTGTATAAAAAATGTTTGATAGTAGTCAAGATGTTTGCTCCTTCTCATTCCCCACAATATCCCCTGGGTCTCCTGCAAAACCACATACTTGTTAAGTGTTGAAATGAATGATAAAATATAGGAAAAGAAAATGTATTATTGTGTTTAATTATCTTCTTATAATAAATAAATTTATACTATTCGTTTTTATTGTCTTTTACACTATTATTTTTTATCCTTCCACATCCAAATGTGTTTGTTTGTATTTTCCTTCATGAATGTCTCCCTTTGAGACTCTGGTGACAATTCAGACATCTCTGTGCTTGTCTCACCCTGTACGTTCTTTCCTAGAAAAATCACCAGTCTAGTACTGATAGTTTTAGTGAACATGTGTATGCCTAAGAAAAGACTCTTGAGAGTCCCTTGGACTTCAAGGAGATCCAACCAGTCCATTCTGAAGGAGATCAGCCCTAGGATTTCTTTGGAAGGAATTATGCTAAAGCTGAAGCTCCAGTACTTTGGCCACCTCATGCAAAGAATTGACTCATTGGAAAAGACTCTGATGCTGGGAGGGATTGGGGGCAGGAGGAGAAGGGGATGACCGAGGATAAGATGGCTGGATGGTATCACGGACTCGATGGATGTGAGTCTGAGTGAACTCCGGGAGATGGTGATGGACAGGGAGGCCTGGCATGCTGCATTTATGGGGTTGCAAAGAGTCAGACACGACTGAGCGACTGAACTGAAGAGTTTCAAAAGGACATCTAAGGCCCTGGCAAATTCCTTGAATTTCTGACTTTGCTGAGATTGAAAATTGAAACTGTGACACTTACACTCCTGTATTTACTCCTAATACTTATAAAAAATATTGGCTAAAAAATGTTTTCAAATGTTTACTTACTATCAGGTATATTTCATGTATGTTATCACAGTTAATGTTGCAGTAACCCTCTGAAATATTACATTTGTCATTTTCCATGTGCAAACACTGTCTCTGAGAGAGAGAGATTTAATGGCAAGGTCACAAAACTATTAAGTGAAATACCTGAGGCTGGATGCCAGTTGTGTCTGATGCCAAAGCCCATTCTCGTAGGTATGATTAATACCTCCTCTATTTGTCAGCAGCATCCATAAAAACATCTTCCACATGAAAATCTGTAACCTGGGAGTCTCCTTGATCCTTTCTTCTCCTCCAGTTTCCCACCTACTCAATCTCCAAGACTAGATAAGTTAAATTATAAATTTCTGCTAAAGATATTTCTTGCAAAGATAGACTGTTCATTTTCTCTTCTTTTCATAACTCATCTTTGGAGATAGCTAATGCAGTCTATTCAGGAAGAACTGTCATACTCCTTTTGCTTGAGCCCCTAAATTTATCTTCGATCAGCTATACAGTTTGAGGACCTAAACATGGTCCCTATCATGTTCTATCCCTCACTTATCCATATTCATTTGAAACACACATATACACATATGCACATGTACACAGGTATATTCCTTTGCCTCTCTATTTCCTGTCTCATGACAACTCCCATTTTTCCTTCACTGCTGCACTCTAAAATATGCAAGTTAATCATTTTCTTAAAAGCCTTCCTTAAGTTTCCCCACCTTCAAAAAGAGTTATGTCGTCCCCTTTTTCTTTAATAGAAATCTATGGTATCTCTCTCCTTTCCCTTATATCATACTATTTGAGTTATTGATTTGTCTTTCTAGCTCTTAATTTAGATTATAAGAACTTGAAGGAAATGGTTATAAGCACTTGAAGAATCCTTTGACTCAAAGAATATAGCATGTATTAGGCATTCAATTATGCCTGAACTGAACTAAAATATGTTACACATACTATATAAAATAATTGATATAAGCAAAATTATTTTGCTGTAATTAATGAAATGGTACTAATGTTGATATTATTTTGGCATTTAGTGTGTTTATTTTGATTATTAATGTTTAATGTTAAGTGTAGATATTATGTAGTGGTGATTCAGTAAAACAAAGTACAGATAAATTTTAGAAAGGAAAGGAGGATATATAAGAATTTTGAAAATTATCTAATAGAATCTATCTAAACTAAATTAACATAAACAATTAGATTTATATAAAATTTAAGTATGCTTCACATTAAATTTAATTTCAAGGAAAATTTGGAAAATCACATCTCTCTTTTGATTATGTAAAATAATTAAATATTATAAGAGGTATATATAAGTATAGAATAAAGTTTATGAGAAGGAAGATAATTAGCTATTATTTTCACATGGAGGAGAACATTAAAAGCAGAAATTGCCTCTGTATAATTGGATATTTTTTCAGTTATAATAGAGAATTAGGAGAAATAATCACCACATTTGAAAACATACAAATACATGAAGTCAAAGTTTTGGTTAGGATTGATTCCTATCATAAGAGAATATTCATGTGCTAGGCTTTGTTAGATCATAGAAAAGGCAAGAGAATTCCAGAAAAATATCTACTTCTGCTTCATTGACTATGCTAAAGCCTTTGACAGTGCGTATCACAACAAACTGTGAAAAATTTTTAAAGAAATGGGAATACCAGACAATCTTACCTGCCTCCTGAGAAACCTGTCTGCAGGTCAAGAAGCAACAGTTAGAATTGGACATGGAACAATGGACTGGTTCCAAATTGGGAAAGGAGTATATCAAGGTTGTATATTGTCACCCTGCTTATTTAATTTATATGCAGAGTACATCATGAGAAATGCTGGGCTGGATGAAGCACAAGCTGGAATCAAGATTGTTGAAAGAGACATCAATAACCTCAAATACGCAGATGACACCACTCTTATGGCAGAAAGCAAAGAACTAAAGAGCCTATGATGAAAGTGAAAGGAGAGTGAAAAAGTTGGCTTAAATCTCAACATTCAAAACACTAAGATCATGGAATCTGGTCCCATCACTTCATGACAAATAGATGGGGAAACAATAGAAACACTGACAGACTATTTTTTCTGGGCTGCAAACTCACTGCAGATGGTGACTACAGTCATGAAATTAAAAGACACTTGCTCGTTGGGAAAAAAACTATGACAAACCTAGATACCATATTAAAAAGCAGAGACATTAGTTTACCACAAACGTCCATATAGTCAAAGTTATGTTTTTTTCCAGTAGTTATGTAGAGATGTGAGAGTTGGACCATAAAGAAAGTTGAGCACTGAAGAGTTGATGTTTTTGAGCTGTGGTGTTGGAAAAGATTCTTGAGAGTCCCTTGGACAGCAAGGAAATCAAACCAGTCAATCCTAAAGGAAATCAGTCCTGAATATTCATTTTAAGGACTGATGCTGAAGCTCCAATATTGAGGCCACCTGATGTGAAGAACTGACTCACTGGAAAAGATACTGATGCTGGGAAAGATTGAAGGTGGGAGGAGAAGGGGACGACAGAGGATGAGATGGTTGGATAGCATCACCAAATCTATGGACATGAGTTTGAGCAAACTCCCGGATTTGGTGATGGACAGGGAGGCCTGCTGCAGTCCATGGGGTCACAAAAATTTGGACACAACTAAGCAACTGAACGGTGGCTATGACAAGTTATTATATATAACTGTATATTTCATATACATATTCTATATAAATAGCTAGTTTTAGAAATTTAAGTACATAAATATTAATTATGCTATTTTCACATACCTACTAGATAGAAGGGTTTCCCTGGTGGCTTAGCAGTAAAGAATCTGTCTGCAAAGCAGGAGACATGAGTATGATCCCTGGAGAAGGAAATAGCAACCCACTGCAGTATTCTTGCCTGGGAATTACCGTGGACAGAGGAGCCTACTGGGTTACAGTGCATGAGGTTGCAAAGAGTTGGACAACACTGAGCTACTATACATCAACTAGTGGTTCAGATGGTAAAGAGTCTGCCTGCAGTGCAGGAGACCCAGGTTCTATCCCTGGGTGGGAAAGATGCCCTGGAGAGGGGAATGGCAACCCATTCCAGTATTCTTGCCTGGAAAATCCCGTGTATGGAGGAACCTGGCAGACTGTAGTCCATGGGGTCACACAGAAATACATTAAATAAAGCTTTTTATAGAATTTGTCTAATGCAATATTTGAAAAAGGTTACAATTTGTGTTTTAGATTCATATGACAATAATATGTGTTTCATCTTCCTTACCCTGCAATAATACATAAAATAGTCTATGCTTATAAAGTCTTCCAGTGATATTATATGAGAAGGAAATTAGTTTCATTTTCAAAACAAGACCTTGATTTAATATTAAATATATAGCCAAACTTTTTTGGTTATGCCATTACCATAGTATATATTATAATAATAAGTATGTTCTATGCCAATGTAAATACAAAAAAAAAAAAGCCCACTAATATTATAGAATCCTTGATTTTTCTGATTCACCTGTATTAGTCATCTGTCACAATATTACTGTATTTGAACATGCATAACAAGTATTTATTCTCATGCTCATGTGTCTATTTGCTGTTGACCAAGGGTGGCTTTGTCTGAGTAACTCTGCTTCAGGGTCCAGTTAGCTAGGGTTTCAGTTCAGTTCAGTTGCTCAGTCATGTCCGACTCTTTGCGACCCCATGAATTGCAGCATGCCAGGCCTCCCTGTCCATCACCAAATCCCGGAGTTCACTCAGCCTCATGTCCATCGAGCCAGTGATGCCATCTAGCCATCTTATCCTCTGTCGTCCCCTTCTCCTTCTGCCCCCAGTCCCTCCCAGCATCAGAGTCTTTTCCAATAAGTTAACTCTTTGCATGAGGTGGCCAAAGTACTGGAGTTTCAGCTTTAGCATCATTCCTTCCAAAGAAATCCCAGGGTTGATCTCCTTTAGAATGGACTGGCTGGATCTCCTTGCAGTCCAAGGGAGTCTCAAGAGTCTTATCCAACACCACAGTTCAAAAGCATCAATTCTTTGGCACTCAGCCTTCTTCACAGTCCAACTCTCACATCCATACATGACCGCAGGAAAAACCATAGCCTTGACTAGACAGACCTTAGTCAGCAAAGTAATGTCTCTGCTTTTGAATATGCTACTAGGTTGGTCATAAGTTTTCTTCCAAGGAGTAAGCGTCTTTTAATTTCATGGCTGCAATCACCATCTGCAGTGATTTTGGAGCCCCCCCAAATAAAGTTTGACACTGTCTCCACTGCTAGGGTTTAGGTCACTGTAAATATAAATGTGTTCATTCTGAAGACTTATAGTTGATCGGAACACTTGCGGCATATTGTGAACTATGTGAGATAGTTTTTATAACATGTCAGATACTTCTAGGTTTACCTAACCCTGAAAATATTAGCTAAGATCACAGATATTAACAGTTAACTAACTCCCCCAAAGTCTTTCAGCTAATCAAAAATAGAAACAGAATTTAAATCTACTTATGTCTGAATAAAACATCTGTGCTTTTCCTCACTATAGTGTGCATCCTTTTCCAATAACTCATCTATTATTAGAATTCCCATTACAGCAAATGCATAATGAAATTGACCAAGCTTCCTTTGATTCCTTCAATAGTAAGAACCAAATTCTTCTTTAGACCGCCACTTTGACCTTCAGAAAAGTTGAAAATGATCTTCATCTGGCTTATGTACATGGAATAACCTTTAATTTTCTAGGACAGAATGCAGTGAGTATCATGACTTTCATCTACTCAAGATACTTTCATGCAAATAATGTGTCCTCAGATCATATTTATCTGATAATTGTAAATATGTATTTCTTTGCCTTCTACTCTTACTAGTTTCTAAAATCCTTAGGTCTCTCTCACCACACAATGTTATTATTGTGCTTAGGTCATTAAGATTAGCTATTCAGTTTATTTCCAGTTATTGACTGTCTCTTGCTTCTTCGTGTTAACCATAATAATGTATATAGCCTTTAACTGGACTTCCCTGGTAGCTCAGCTGGTAAAGAATCTGCCTTCAATGCAGGACACGCTGGTTCAATTCCTGGGTAGGGAAGATCCACTGGAGAAGGAATAGGCTACCTACTCCAGTATTCTTGGGCTCCCCTGGTGGCTCAGATGATAAAGAATCTGCCTGCAATGCCGAGACCTGGGTCTGACCCCTGGTTTGGGAAGATCCCCTGAAGAAGGTAACAGCTACCCACTCCAATATTCTGGCCTGGAGAATTCCGTGGACTGTATAGCCTATGGGGTTACAAAGAGTTTGACAGAACTGAGAAGCTTTCACTTCACTTCACTTCAGCTTTTTACTTGGGTATATACTCTATTCAAAAGCAGAGACATTACTTTGCCAACTAAGGTCCGTCTAGTCAAGGCTTTGGTTTTTCCTGTGGTCATGTATGGATGTGAGAGTTGGACTGTGAAGAAGGCTGAGCGCCGAAGAGTTGATGCTTTTGAACTGTGGTGTTGGAGAAGACTCTTGAAAGTCCCTTGGACTGCAAGGAGATCCAACCAGTCCATTCTGAAGGAGATCAGCCCTGGGATTTCTTTGGAGGGAATGATGCTGAAGCTGAAACTCCAGTACTTTGGCCACCTCATGCGAAGAGTTGACTCATTGGAAAAGACTCTGATGCTGGGAGGGATTGGGGGCAGTAGGAGAAAGGGACGACAGAGGATGAGATGGCTGGATGGCATCACGGACTCGATGGACGTGAGTCTGAGTGAACTTCGGGATTTGGTGATGGACAGGGAGGCCTGGCATGCTGCAATTCATGGGGTCTCAAAGAGTCGGACACGACTGAGCGACTGAAGTGAACTGAACTGAACTGATATACTCTATTCCAGAAAGATTCCTTACCATCTGAGCAACAAGGGAAGCCCTTGGCCCATAAGGCTTATAATAATTTTAGGGTACAAATCTATATTGATTGATGCCTACTGTCAATGCATTTGTTTTGTGTTTTCTAATCTAATTATTTGCACTTTTTATATGCTGCAATTCCTTTTTTGTATCTGACCTCCACATATAATCCCGATGTGGCTGCCTCCCTCAGAATTTAGGTTTATGGAGTTTTCTGCATGTGGAATTTCAAAGCTCAAACCCATGTAAGTTTACATTTAAAACTGTTTTTATTAAATATTGAGTATATTCAAATGAATATTTATAAACTGCATGTTAAACATAGTAAATAAGGAGTCAAGGAATACCAGTGTGAAAAATAAAAGTATTGAGACTTCCCTGGTGGTTCAGTGGTTAAGAAAGACCGCACTTCCCCTGCAGGAGGCATGGGTTCAATGCTGGTTGTTGACATGAGATCCCCCATTCTGCATGGTGTGGCCAAAGCATTTTCAAAATAAATCTGATGTTTAAGAGAAGCATAAAATTAGTATCACAAAATTTAAATAATTCTGGACACCGTCAGCAGTTTTCTTCCCTCGTTCTAATTTTAAAGGCAGTTAGGAGCCAGAACTATGAGTTTGTCATTTGCTTGATTTCTTTGTAGACTTATCAAACATCTATTACCTTAGGTAGTATATTATTTTAGTTTTAAAGTATTTTTTTAATTTTTTTAATTTTATTTTTTTTTAATTTATATTTTTACTTTATTTTACTTTACAATACTGTATTGGTTTTGCCATACTTTGACATGAATCCACCATGGGTGTACATGCGATCCCAAACATGAACCCTCCTCCCACCTCCCTCCCCACAACATGCCTCTGGTCATCCTAAATTTACATTAGTTATTGATGCTGTGTGTACTCTACTGAAGAGTGTAGGTGCAGCTCAGAAAATCTGTGAAGCACATGAATTCTTCAGGAAGATAGCCTAGGTTAAATTTCTGGTTTCATTCTTACTATCACATTACTGAAGGTTTCTATCTCTCAATATCTTTATTTGAAAATATGGGGGAAATAATGAATCACCTCGTAATGTTGAGAAAAGTGAATAAATTATAATACTTAGCAGGTATAGAAGAGTGGCAGTGTGCAGAATCAATATTTTATCTATGTAAGAGTTTTGCAGTAGTTTAACTCTATTCCCTGTACTGTGTACAACACATCCCTGTGACTTATTTCTGGTATATCTGGGAGCTTGTATCTTCTAATATCCTTCCTCTATTTCACCCACTTCTCGCTATCCGTACTTCTGGCACCCTTTAGTTTGTTCTCTGTATCTATGAGTCTGTTTCTGTTTTGTTGGAAATGGCAAGATATTATTCTTTTACATGGCTGAGTATTATTCCATTTTTTATATTTTTCACATCTTCTTTATCCTTTTGTCTGTTGATGAGCATTTACGTTGCTTTCTTGTCTTGAGTGTTGTAAATAATGCTCCATGAACATGTTTGTACATACATCATTTCAAATCTGTATATTTTTTCAGATAAATACTCTGGAGTGGAATTACTGGATTGTATGGTAATTCTATGTTTAATTTTTTGAAGACCCACCATAATATTTTCCATAGTGACTGTACCAATTTACACTCCCGTAAGAGTACACAAGGGTCCCCTTTTTACCACATCTTCACCAACACTTATTATTGTGCTTTTCTTCTTCTTCTTCTTTTTTTTTTTTTTTTAATAATAACCACTGTGATAGGTGTGAAGTGATCACTAATTTTAGTTTTGGTTTGTATTTCCCTAATGATTAGCAATGTTGAGCATCTTTTGATTAATCTTTTGGCTATCTTCATGTCTTCTCTGGAAAAATGTCTATTTAGATCTTCTACTCTTTTTGTAATTGGATTATTTGAGGGTTTTTTTTTTTAATATTGAGTTGTGTGAGTTCTTTGTATATTCGGGATATTAATCCCTTAGCAGACTTATCATTTGCAAATATTTTATCCAAATTAGTAGTCTCTCTTTTAGGTTTATTGAATGTTTCCTTTGCTATGCAAAAGCTCTTTAATTTGATTAGGTCCCATTTGTTCATTTTTGTTACCCTTGCCTGAGGAGACATATCCAAATAAACATTGCTAAGACCAATGCCAAAGAGCATGCTGTGTGCTTTCTTCTAAGAATTGTATGGTATCAGTACTTTCATTTATGTATTTTAATTCATTTTGAGTTTACTTTTATATATGGAATAAGGAAGTAGTCCAGTTTCATTTTTTTGCCTGTAACTGTTCACTTTTTCAACACCATCTAACAGATTGTTGGCTTCATTGTATATTCTTGCTTCCTTTTCATAAATTAATTGACCATATGTATGTGAATTTATTTCTGATCTCTCTGCTTTGTTTTGTTTTATGTGTCTGTTTTTGTGCCATTATCATACTGTTTTGCCTATTATAACTTTACCATGCTTAGATAAATGAGCTTCATATGTCCAGCTTTGTTCTTCTTTCTTAAGATTGCTTTCACTGTTTAGGGTCTTTTGAGGTTTGTTCCAGTTCTGTGAAAAGTTTAGGGAATATTTTGGTAGAGATTACACTGGTACTAGAGATTGCTTTGGGAAGTAAGGACATCTTAACAGTATTATTTCTTCTAATCCATGAGCATGAGTTATCTTTTTTATTTATGTCTTCTTCAGTTTTTTCATCAGTACTTAATAGAGCTTATATCCCCTTGATTAAATTTATTACTAGGAATTTTATTCTTTTTGTTGTATTTTTAAATATAATTATTTTCATAATTTCTCTTTCAGATAGTTTGTTATTAGTGTATATATTATGATGAGGTGATAGTTTTCTCTTAATGCATTGAGGATAATACTCTGGTATCTTCTAGGTTGCATTTGTGCTATAATTTGCAAGCTCTAATTACAATCTCTTTGAAAGGGATTACTTTTTCCTCTAGGAGTTATCATAATTGTCTCTATTTTGTGTTTTCTGAATTTACATCATTATATGAATTTATTTGCATTGATTGTTATTCAGTTCACTTGGTATTTATTTCACTTTGGAATATTTGGATTGGTATCTTTTATTATTTCTGAAGTAATTAAGTTGGTACCTTTCAAATGTTACTTATATCTTTGCTTTATTTCCAGTACTTTTGGAACTCCAGGTTATTCACTTTAAAAACATTTCCCATTTTTAATTCTATGGATTTACTGTGTAACCATTGCATATAATTTAACTATATTTTGTTTATTAAATTTTTACTTGTGTCTGGACTGCTATTAAATAAAATCACTTGCTGTTAAGTTACTTAATATCTGAATGTCTTATTTATCCTTTGATTTCCTGCATGTTTTTCTTTAGCTATTCTTTTTTTCCCTTTTTAAATTTTCAAAACGTCGAACATGTTTTTTGTACTGTGTTTGATATTTCTGCATCTTTCATGTCTCCAATTGTTTATTCTGGCTCATACTCATAGTAGTTTGTTTCCTTGTAGGGTGTGTGTTTATGTATGTGTGTGATATTTTATCTGTGATATTATATATCTTACCATGTTAAATGTAGGCATTTTCTGAATCCTGCATTGGGTCACCTTTGCTCCAGAGGGAATTTGCATGAATTTCAGGTGCCTAATGGAACTCTCAGCCAGGTGGATTTTAAAACATATTCTCTATTTGTAGATTTTTTGAACCACCCAGTTTATTATGGGCACAAAAACATATAAAGGGTACCTTTGGATGAATATATATGACAGGAAAGTGAAGGAAGATGAGAATGAGTGGAGGGCAGGATGGTGGTTTTAAGGAAGCTTTGAAATGTCCACATTATGTATAATGCACAATATGAAGCAAATAGAACTATTTGTTAGGAAACCATGATAGAACAAGGTCTTCCAGTAAAATAGAGCTAGACAGAACTGCGAGAGAATGAGAGGGAGATGCCAGATCTCGGCTTTGCAGTGTGTTTGAATGGCTGCCTTTATATCTAATTCTTAAAACCTCACTAGGACAGCATGTCAAATCTAATTGAAAGTATAACTTTAAATGGCACAACCTGCTATTTGCCAAAGGTCTTTGATTCTGGTCTACTTTCCTGATATTCAAAAGGCATTGTTCAATATATACTATGTTTTGCTGCAGTATGATTTTTATTTTCTATTTTTAAGCGCAACCCACATACTACACAATTCTTCTACCTTTCAATCTTCAATACCTTTCACTTTCCATGGTCCACAAATTCTATTTCCAGGCTTATTGAAACACAACTAGCAGCATGCCTGAAATGAATTGGAGATGAATAGTTCTAAAATTTAAGAACACCAAATATGTGCTTTATGATTTCTTTTATTCATGAGTTAAGATATAAGATATAAAGCAATATAGTTTTACATATTTTAGGGTACATGGCTAATAAACTATACTTATAAGAAAATCATTAAGCACAAATATATGGTAGTATCTCCTCAGGTGACTGTAAGTTTATTAAGATGACACACCTGAAAAATATAGATAAAATATTACACAAGGACATCTGGTTAATGTTATTAAAATTAAAATAAATTTTTACTACTTAACAAAATTCAGGAATATACAGTATTTTCTGAAACAATGCCTAAATAGTACTCTTAGTATTAGTTTGGTTGTTTTAAGAGTATTTGAAACACTCAGATTAATTTAACACTCAGAATTTTTGACTTTTTGATAAATTTTTCAGGAACAAATATATAGGCATTTCTCTAAAATGCTTAAATATTTAATATTAAGGGTTAGTACCTAGGGCTAGTTTATTTGCATGTATTTGTTTAAATTCAAATACATAATTTATTAAAATTTATATTTGTTTAAATAGGGTTGTGATTTTTGTATTCAAGTTATCTGTGTTATATAGTGTGGTGTGTTATTTTTACAATTACAAAATATAACTATGTTAAAGAAAAAGGATGTTTACTATTTAAAAATAAAGTTTTTTTCAGATTATCAACAGGCTTCACAGAATTCACAAACACATTGGCTGAAATTTTGACCAACTCATATCTTTTATTTTTATTTTATTATCCCTACTCCCTTGGTGGATAGTAACCCAGTCTTAAAAGTTTTCTACAAATGAACAGGTTCAACAAACTTTAATGATTTATATGAAATTTATGCTTTTATCTATGTCCTATAACACAGTAATCATTAGCATTAAGGTAACACTTAATAAACTATATATCATGTAGTCCTACCAACACTGTAAGTAGGTCCAGAATTAAGATTCCAAACATGTGCATGAATAAATTAACTGGACATATATTAAGAAAAATGAGAAGTTTGCTCTAAATTCCAAAATATTTGTTTTCTACTGTGTCATTTTGTAATTTTACATATGAACTTTTTGATAATTGTTTTATAACTACTGATACTTCCTTCATGATATAATGCCTTGGAATTCTTAAATCAAGCACTTTAATTTTTGAGGCCTGTGTATATTAGTCAAATAATTGGCTTGAATAGAACTAAGAATTGATGTTGAAATTATGACACACAGTTCTTATCCTCTTCCCAGTGAAGGACATTGAATGTCAGGATTGAGTTTGGATTTTCGACTAGAGTGAAAGATGGACGAGCTAAATACTCAAATCAATATACCTCATTCTAGAAATTAAATGATACATGTAAAACTAATCAAAATGTCAACTCACAAATACTTGCAGTCTATATTTTAATAATTACATGTTTTAATCAGTTTTTCATGTAATTTAAATATAATATTTGCCAGTCAAATGCTTGAAATATTTATTTTGAGAATATTGGTGAAATGAATGAAGGAAACATTTGGTCTTTCATACTTATATCATTTTATGTTCAAAGGTTGCATATAGATAGCAAAAAAGAATGCTTATTATGCCTAATAATAGCAGGTGTCTTTTTCTTTTACTAGCAGCTTTCTAATGTGAGTAAAATAAATTTGGAAACCTGAGCAGAAATGCTATAACCAGTTGGAGAATTCTCTTTGTGTAGAGCCCATCCTGGGGAGAGGCTATTAGGAACTAAGGGAAGATCAATTTTGATGTGAGCTAGATAAGTTTAGTTTGAAAAGAGAACTGTCCTTCTGTGTTGGAATATTGAGCAGGCAGAAGAATATAAATTATTAAAATCTCTTAGGAAAAGATTCTCCTCAGAGGAATCATTAATCATATCTATTTCTTTCCTATTTATGTTGCAAACACTTGGAGATATGCCCAACCTTTCTACTAGTTTGCAGTTCTAAAAGAAACATTCCCATCCAGATATCAGTGGGTTGACAAAGTGGGGTTGACCTCCCATTGACTCTAAATGTGGACTGGGGTGGGGCCAGGTGAGTCCCTTTAGGGGCTTTTATGCTGAAGACCGCTGTGCAACTACTATTTGAGCTAAAATTGTGTCAGTTTTTTGTCTTGGGCTACATCTAGTCAATGCTTAAAATGTATGAAAAATCAGTATATTAATTAACTATTTTGCATGGAAGCAAGTAAACAATTTTACTCAACAGTACCTAGATTGACTTAATTGCCCAAAAAACGTAGATGCTTTGCTCTGTGGCTCACATCAAAAGGGACAGATTGATCTTTCTTTGACTGTTAGTTAAAATATTCCTGTTTGCTTGTTCAGCCTCATTGATTAGGTGCTGCTGCTAAGTCGCTTCAGTTGTGTCTGACTTTGTGCGACCCCATAGATGGAAGCCCACCAGGCTCCCCCATCCCTGGGATTCTCCAGGCAAGAACACTGGAGTGGGTTGCCATTTCCTTCTCCATTGGTTAGGTGAGCTCTCTGCAATTAGGAACCCAAGCTCTTGGAAAGATATCAAAAAGGAATTCTGCCATCCAAAAAGAGGTAAACCTCTAAGCTGTATGTATAAGCCCTTGGTTTGAATCCTATCAGGATGACTTCCCCAGGAGAGCTAGGGTACTTCCCTATACCCTGGTTTCTTCTTCTATGAGTTGGAAATAATAACAGAACCACTCGTCACAGGACAGTGAAATTCAATTTCAGTCAGGTTTCTCAACTCTAATCAAATTTTGAAATGAGAAACTAGCTCTCAAGTCAAGTTAGCAAGAGAGGAAAATGAAGCTTACTTGCAGAAGCATGATGTTGAAGAAGATTTTATTCCATATGAAAGACTTTTGGTAAAATCATATTAAAACCATTGAATTCATAATAATGACATTAGCATTCTCCTTCCTGTTGTAACCTCTGGCCAAATAGGACTTTTTTTTTTTTTAAGTGCTTTACCTTCTTTCCCAATCTGCATTGCATTCCCCCCTCCCCAAATCTGGAACATAGTTTGTACTCAGACTCTCAGTAGTGTTTGACTCTTTGCAACCCCATGGGCTGTTGCCTGCTAGGTTCTTCTGTCCTTGGGATTATCCTGGCAGAATATTGGAGTGGGTTGCATTTCCTCCTCTAGGGGTGTTCCCATCCAGTGATTGAACCCACGTTTCTTATGTCTCCTGCATTGGCAGGCAGATAATTTCCCACTAGTGCCATGTGGGAAGCCCTGGAACATAGTTTGATTCCCCTAACAGTATACTCACCTAAACTTCTTGCTCTTTTGATGGTCTGGGTTACTTAGGATTTCCCTTCAGAGATTCTCTCTCTGTAGGATGTTACCATGTTTTCTGTTCTTATAGATCTCCCATTTTTCTCTCTTATAATCTTCATCATTCTTTATTGTAATTACTTCTTAAAATTTCAACTCCTCTCTCTATTATAATTTACATAAAGGGAAACACTCCTATTGTAATTTTCATTGCATGTCTAGTTTCCATGATGAAAGCTCTTACATAATTGATGTTCAGATATGGAAGAAGGCAGAAGGAAGAATAATTTATTTTACTTCTACATTATTAAATTCTCTCAAATTTCACTGTTGCTTAAGAGGTTGCTTTTCTGCAACCAGCTTTACTCATAGTTATGTATTGTTTCCTCCTGGTTGGAGCAGAAGTTGAATGTGATAATTATCAACTTATTTCAGGATCTAATGCCAATCCTTCTCTACTTGGCTTTCATTTTCTCCTCCCTAAGCAAAAGTCAGAATCTCTCCTCTAGGCCAGAAACACTAGGTATGCTGTTAATATTTTCTGGCATGTTTGACACTTCTAATATTGTATTTCCATAGCCCTTTTTTTCTCTCCAAAATTATCTGCAGAAAATTCATGTATAATTTGTAGGAGTTTTTAGTATTATTTCTCTTTGGATAAAATGCTGCCTTTAATATCAATACCAATTTTTATAGATAAGATTTGTTCATATATTTCAGTGTTCTACTAATCATTGTGAGCAGTATGTTTTAAAATAAGATATAACAAATTAAGCACTATGTTTTTGTAGTTATACCAGGTGGAATAAATCTGAGGAGAGCCTTTGGCTTTAAAACAGAGCAATAACCAGACAATACCAGAAATATGTTGAAAAAGTTATGCTTATCTATGAACAAAATTAAATGAACTTTAGATATTTTTTATTTGTTACAAGTTGTTCAGTTCAGTTCAGTCGCTCCCTTGTGTCTGACTCTTTGCGACCCCATGAATTGCAGCAGGCCACACCTCCCTGTCCATCACCAACTCCTGGAGTTCACCCAAACCCATGTCCATCGAGTCGGTGATGCCATTCAGCCATCTTATCCTGTGTTGTCCCCTTCTCCTCCTGCCCCCAATCCCTCCCAGCATCAGAGTCTTTTCCAATGAGTCAACTCTTCGCATGAGGTGGCCAAAGTACTGGAATTTTCAGCTTTAACATCTTTCCAAAGAACTCCCAGGACTGACTCCTTTAGAATGGACTGGTTGGATCTTCTTTCAGTCCAAGGGACTCTCAAGAGTCTTCTCTAACACCACAGTTCAAAAGCATCAGTTCTTCAGTTGCTCAGCTTTCTTCACAGTCCACCTCACACATCCATACATGACTACTGGAAAAACCATAGCCTTGACTAGATGGGCCTTTGTTGGCAAAGTAGTGTCTCTGCTTTTGAATATACTATCTAGGTTGGTCATAACTTTTCTTCCAAGGAGTAGGCATCTTTTAATTTCATGGCTGCAGTCACCATCTGCAGTGATTTTGGAGCCCCAAAAAATAAACTCTGACACTGTTTCCACTGTTTTCCCATCTATTTCCCATGAAGTGATGGGATCAGATGCCATGATCTTAGTTTTCTGAATGTTGAGCTTTAAGCCAATCTTTTCACTCTCCTCTTTCACTTTTTCATCAAGAGGCTTTTTAGTTCCTCTTCACTTTTCTGCCATAAGGGTGGTGTCATCTGCATATCTGAGGTTATTGATATTTCTCCCAGCAATCTTGATTCCAGCTTGTGCTTCTTCCAGTTACAAGCTGTTACAAATTACAAGTTTTTCTTCATCTTAAATTATTCTTTAAGAATAACTTGATTTTATATCCTTTTAGATAAGGAATTATTTGCTATATAAGGGATCAATTAATAAATTTACTGTGGTGTTTATGAATTGTCCTGCAAATATCAGAGCAGATATGTTGATAATACTATTAATTTTCTGTAATATTCTTATCTATATTGCTAAGTGATTGAAATAGCAGCATTGAATTTTAATAACTACTTGTCTGCTTAATAGGTAGTTTTCATAAAAATGTCAATATAGATTTAAATTCTCTTGCTGAGGAAGGCAAGGCATTTTAATATGTAACTAAAACATAAGCTTATTCTTGGCATTCCAGCTCAACTGTTGGGTGATCTCTGGGTAGATCCCCATCTGGTACTCTCTGTGGGCCAATCATTTATAATATTTAATGTATTTAGATTATATAAGGAAAAGTAATGTTTTCATTCCTTGACATACTTTATTTTTAATGGACAAATCAACAAACACTCAAACATCACTTAATACATCTACAAACAGTTTAATGTGGAAAACTGAGCTTTCATCAAACATATATAAAATGTTGGAAAATAGGATTCTGATGTTATATTTACTGTCTACTGCTCTTTCACAGTAATACTGCACATTTAGAGGCTCAGATGAGCACACACTTGTCTCAGAATTTCTGTGGGTCAGGAGCTAGGATAACACTTACCAATGTCCTCAAATCTGAGGTTGAATTAAATTTCAATACAGGTATTGGTGGGAGTAGAGTCTCATCTGAGGCTCAGCTTGGAAAGGATCAAATTCTAAGGTGACATAGTTGTTCAGTTGCTCAGTCATGTCCGACTCTTTGCGATCCCACGGACTGCAGCATACTAGGCTTCCCTGTCCTTCATTGTCTCCTGAAGTTTACTCAGACTCATGTCTATCGAGTCAATTATGCCATCAAACTATCTTACACTCTGTCACCCCCTTCTGCATCTGCCCTCAATTTTTCCCAACATGGTTGTTAGTCACATTCAATTTTTTGAGGGATCTTTGAGGTAGGTACTCAGTTTCTTGCAATAGACCAATTAACCAGAGTCTGCTCACAGACCCTTGCCAGGTGGGTCATCCCAACATGGCTTTTGTTTTATAAAGGCCTGCAAGAGAGAACAGATCTCCTTAGACAGATGGGTTACACTCTTATGTAATGTTACACAGAAATGGCATCCTTTGTTGTATTATATTGATTAAAAGGAAGTCGAGGTCCCAGTTCTCTTCAGAGAGGCAATCAACCAATGGTGTGAAAACCAGGATGCAGAGCTCATGGGGACCAACTTGGTGTTTTTCCACTACAGAGATAAAGAGGAGCATTTTCATGGTGGTAAACACAGGAAGAAAGAACAGCCCTTTATAGTCTAGGTTCTAAAAGGTGTAGTGTGTTTCAAGATAAAATGTTTATTATTAAAATTCAGTTATCTTGCAATTTTTGCACTTCACCATCTGACCATAATTAAAAATTGGAATCTGTCTCTGCTACAAAACCTAATCTTCACAGTTTTTCAGTCTCTTCAATCACGCATTCATTGACTGTCAACTGTCATCTTAGCTTGATTTCATTCAACTCCATTTTGTTATGAATTGTTTTTAACTTACTGCTATGTTCTCTTTGACAACTAAATTCTGTTATTTGACTATAAATTTTATTCTGGTGTTTTTTCTCCTCAAATCCCTCTGAATCTGTTTTGCTAAGACTTCTAGCTCTTCGAATCCTCTTAACTGTGTTTTTCACCCCATTGCCAAACACGAGGTTTTAGTTGTGTTACAGAAGCTCACTGTGGACCTCACTACTTTCCTTACCAAAATCAGACACTGTCACCTACTGACTGGGCAAGCTTCAGGGTATACAGTTTGTGTAGTTACATAGGACTTTGCTTCAGTAAGGACTGTACACTTAATATAAGGGTCTGTTGTCCCATTTCATAATTTTTAATAATCTTTTCTTTGAATTTGTTTTTTTATAAGTGGTATCCAATGGCACAATGAGCGTGTACATTTGCAGAGGAAATGAGCTTGGTATTAGTACATACACATGTAGAGTTAAAGTCAACGACCAAGGGTTATGCTCTCCTCTTCACAAAAATCAAGTTTCCATCTAATCCCTATACTACTTTATAACAGCACCAAACAATGTGCAGTTTACATATGATATCATATTTTCATGCTTTCATAAATGTATGTACTCCATTCCATAGAAAAGTAAATCCTTTCTTATCCTGGTTGAAAGCTGAGTTTGCCTTCCTTAAAAATCCTGTCCAACAAAGATGGTGGGTTGGGATGGATACTTTCTGTTTGCGTCTTTAAAGCCTCTTTCAACTTTTCTGTATCACATCTTTCTGTTCCAAAAGAATGACCTCCATGGATCACTGAAGCTATCTTCTCTGGCCTCTTATCTCTTCCCTGAGTTTGACCAGAGAAAACCCTGACAATGTATGAGGAGTTGCCCTTCCTACTAGTACTTGTGTAGAAGTCACTGGTCTGATCCAAGTGGCCATAATTCATAATTCTTCTCTTCTAGCGTTTAGCTTTCCTCTCTTCTCATTTTCTTTCACCTGTGACAGTCTTGCCCCAGGATCCTATCCTACCCAGTGTGATAGCTCGGTACCCACACCTTAATAAAATAATTGCCTTTAAACATTCTTCAAGCAATTTATGAAAAGAAACAAACAGTAAAAGCACTGCCTCATTTACTTTTGTAAAGACCATGCCTGACATCCTCTGTCCCAATTGGTAAGAGTAATCACTTCCATCTTTTTTTCGATGGAGTTTTTCACATAGCATTGAGCAAATAATTGCAGTACCCCAAGTAACGATAGGTGTGGCTTTAACCTCCCAGTCAAAGATGAAACTCCTCCATTGATCCTGCTCCCAGTACCCATATAGGGTGCTTATGGCCCATGACATGGTCTTATGGGGTTGACTATTGACTAAGGACAGTGAATGGCAGATTAACTGCTATGAATTCTCATGACCATTCTCCTCTGCTCTTCTATCCTATCTAAATAATCTTTTCCTTTCTCCTAGTTTTTGTACTTTTCACCCTCCAAGTAAAACCATCACTTCTGTTTCTAATTGCTCTCATCTTCTCTTTCCCCTTCTGTAGGTTCTAAAAGGTAAAATACTGCTGTATAAGAATGACCCCATCTTTCAGTTACGTTGAAGGGGTCTTTGAATTTTTGTTTCTGCCTTAGTGTTCACTGTGAGAATAAAAATATCCCTTGGAACATAACAGTTTAAAAAAAGAAGATGGGAGAAAATATACCATACACACATTAATAACTGCCAGTGCAACCTTGACATATTGCTATATTTTATCTTTACCTTCACAGAAGTTGCTCAGTTGTGTCTAACTCTTTGTGACTCCATGGACTAGCCCATGGCATTCTCCAGGCCAGAATACTGGAGTGGGTAGCTGTTCCCTTCTCCAGGGGATCTTCCCAACCCAAGGATCAGACCCAGGTCTCCTGCAATGTGGGAGGATTCTTTACCAGCTGAGCCACCAGGGAAGCCCATCTTTACCTTAGCTGTGAAATTGTCTGGTATCTAGGGCTGTGTCTTATTTATCCGTGAATACTCAGAAATTAGCATAGTGCAGTTTGTTGACCCTTGGGTGTGCTTAATACATCTTTGCTGAGTAAAAGATACTACAAATATTTTTAGAGGTATTTCGCATCACAAAAATCCAGAGCTTGTCCTAAAAGCTGTTATTTCCCTTTGGGTTTCAACATTTTATTTGTCTATTGCTGTCACTGAATACGTGAAAGCTCATGACTGGGGAAGTACAAAATTCACTTGATCCATCCTGGCTATGTTCAACTAAAGATAAAGGAGTATAATATATATATATATGTGTGTGTGTGTGTGTGTGTGTGTGTGTGTGTGTAAAATGTTGTGTGTGTGTGTATATATTAGTGTTAATTTATTTTTTTTCAAAGTAAATGAGTTTTATAATGTCAGGACCATATATCATAGTTATGAAGATTATGATAGAATTATTCTTCATGGTCTTGAATTACCATATTTACTTTGATAAACCTTTCAGAGAATGTTTTAGCATCTTACTGTTTTAACTAGTAGATATTGAATTGGTCTTCTACAGAAATATTTTCTGTCACTGCTCTGTTAAATGACATAAGGAATTGAAGTCTCTGAAACCATATTTCTTGGCTGTTAAAAACCATGTTATATTTCTCAAATGTCAGAACCACTCCTTCTCAAAGGACAAAATTTACCTTCTGGAGTCTGTAAGAAAGTTATTCCTTGTAACATTTTCTTTTGATCAAACTAGAGCCATAGATTCTAAATTTTGGTCTGCTGAATGAACTTTTCAGTTCCTTTTTAATATTAGTTATTTTTATCTATGCCTAGTTTGCCTATATCCAACTCTGCTTAATGTTTTATTTAGGATGAGCACAAAATTCATGAATATGCATATTTCTAAAATATATATCCACATTCATTTAAAATTATTTTATTCAAGTGATATGTATCTTATTTATATATATATATCTTTCTAGAATATGTTCTTTATAAAATTACTTATTTTACATTTTTACATTGGATTGCATGGTTAGACTTGACAGAGAATAAGCACAGAATTGTTGCATATTCAGAAGTCAAGATATATTTGTGTCTGGGCTCATATAACTGACTCCTGTCATAGAAAAAGATAAACTTGTAACGATCCCTAAATATATTTGAAAGTCTACATTTCAAATAAAATTTACTTCAATCTCAAAAATCAAATGATGTAACTGTAGAGTCCTCAGAATTTTTTTTTAATTTCTCTGCCATCAGATAGATTTGAAAAATGTGTCCTACAATAAAGGTCCTTTATGACTTATTTCACAGTGCAACTACTTCAAAAGAATCTGTAAAACTAATATATTATGTATTTACCTCAGTCAGAAGTTAAATATTTTGTGAAAATTTACTTTATGATGTTTAAATTGTAAGGTACTCTCTTCACCACTAGTTCCATTACATGTAATAATAAAATACATGTATATTAACACAAGCTTCTTGCTTTAAAGGTAAGTTCATTAAAACCTCATTTAAATCTGTTTTTAATGTTCAACAAACTGAGCTGTTTAAAACCTCTAAAAACAGACTATGAGGATATCATTCACTTTTCTTATTCAAGTGTGATTTGAATCCATTATAGGATGTAATAAGGTGGTTTGTATAGCAGACAGTTTAATCTCTAAAGTATCATTTACCTCTGCTTTAAATGACTTCACTGAGTTTAGCAGACTATTCAGGATTGAACAGGGAAACAAACACATGGAGTGGTTAGCATGACTGTAATTAATTCTTGTAATATTCAAGTGAATTCTTAATGTGGATAATGTGAATAGGCCAAACAATTTTATGTGGTCTTTTCTCTAATACTGAGTTATTTGAAATTGTGTTGTGTAGCCACACTGAAATAGGATTGTTTTGATTTCTTATGGTTTAAATATTTTTATCCAGGAAGAAAGTTTCTTATATTGGAGGTATATTTAACTGTGTGTGAGGTATGGGTTAATAGTCTAAAAATACACAAACATTCGTATGTGCAGGTATGCACACAGAGGAATGTCTGAAATTTCAGAGAATAAAGAATATAAATGCCACTGCTCATCCAAATTTAACCACTCTTAAATTCTGGTATAATGCCTCTTTCTTACTTGTCCTATGTGTAAATCACTCAAGGCTTACCTCAGTGTTTTATATGCCTTAAATGAATTTTGGAATCAATATAATTTCCCAAAAAGCTACCACAAAATATTGTATATATTTAATGATCACAAATTAACTAATCATATTAAAAAAAAACACGTTACAGAGAGAAAATCAACAATATCTTTTAAACTTTGTCATGTTGTTTTTCTGTTGCATCCTAGCTTCTCTCCTTTGGATGCAGTTGTTATTCTGATTTTTAAATGATCTCCTTTGGTGTTTATTTCATTCTTAAATTATATTGCAAACTTTGAATACATTTTCGTGTAATTGGAAACATTCTGCAAATAATCTGATTGCAAGGTCAACCACATTGACACAGAAAGCTACAGTGCATTCAATGTCGTGCTGTGTAGTGCATTATTACACAAATGTTACCTCATTTATCTGATATTCTGTCAATTTGTATTTGAAATATTTGCTTTGGTTAACATAATGCTATAAAACAGTGTACAAATGCAAAGATTTTCTAGGGGTGGAAATTGTTACATTGAGGATTTTCGCATTTTAGAATGTGTCAAGTAATATTATTATATTGCCCTGTAATTAATAACATTTTGCATCCTCACCAGCAGTGTATGTCTTTCCTACTGCTTCATATTCTTGCCCATTTTTTATAGCTTTAACTGCTTCAAGGTGTGCTTTTGATGTGTTTTATGTATGTGTGTGTATATGTGTGTGTGTCTGTGTGTGTGTGTATATATATATATATATATATATATATATATATATATATATATATATATAAACTAGAAAGAAACCACACTTCCTTTGCCACAAGTTAAATTTCAATGGCTCATACAATAGTGTATATTCAGTTTCACAAGAATTTAGTATTTAATCTTATATCTGAGACAGTTGTTTCCATGTGTCAACTTGGTTATGCCCTAATACATAGTTATTTAATCAGTCATTAACCTAGTTGTTTCTGTGTAGGTATTTTGTGAATGCAGGTAACATCTATAATCAGTTGATTTTAAGTTAAGGAGAGTACCCTTAGTAATGTGTGTGGTCCTCATCTAATCATTTGAAGGTATTAACAGCAAAGTTTCACAGAGAAGAAATTCCATCTCATGACTCACATCAAATCTAGTTTAAGGCTCCAGTTTTCCAAACTGAGCTACAAATCGGGTTTCTCTCTTCCTTTCTCTATTTTTTGTTCCCTTTCCTTCTGTCTCTCTCTCACACACACACATTTAATTTTCTTCTATCTAACAACAAAAAATAAGTTTGGGGAACAAACTTTGGAGCATTATTAATATATGCATGAGTGAAGTCGCTCAGTCGTGTCCAACTCTTTGTGACCCCATGGACTGTAGCCTACCAGGCTCCTCTGTCCATGGGATTTTCCAGGCAACAGTACTGGAGTGGATTGCCATTTCCTTCTCCAGCGGATCTTCCTGACCCAGGGATCTAACCTGGGTCTCCCACATTGTAGACAGACGCTTTTGCTTTTACCCTCTGAGCCACCCAGGGATATATGCATAGAGAAATATGTTACACAGGGGAAAATGTATCCAAATTTGAATGTGAAATTTATAATATTTCTCAGTCTTTGGTCAGAGTTGTTTTGTTTCCTATTTAATGACATGTGAATATCAGGAACAAAAATCTTTCTGAAGTAGGATGGATTTAAATAAAGTTGTTTAAACCTCAAAATAGATACTTGAATAAGTTTATTCATTATGTTGAAAATGTGAGCAGTTGTCTTTTTTATTTAAATAAAATTTTAAGCAGTAGCTAACTACTTTTTATTTAAAAACATAAGGACTAATAATAACTTGAATAACTCTCAAAAAGTCATAGGACTTACATCTTCTCAGTAGCACGTCATCAAATAAATAGTCTGCTGTTGTGTAGCTGTCCCACAGAAATTTTATAGACTTCTAGCCCACATTTGATTTGGATGTAAAGAACAGTGATACGGTACACACACATATCACAAAAGGGTTGGAGGTGTGTCTCTTACATTAAAAGAATTTCTAGGGAAAGCAGGAAGGTTTCCCAAGCACATCCATTCTGGCTTGAGAGAGCAGAGAAATGAGGAAGGCATGGTTATTTTATGGTGGGTGAAGAGTGAGGCTAGAGTGTGGTTTACCTTGTGTGGTTTAAACTTCCTGCTGATGCTAGTAAAGGGAGCATTTGGGCTTTCTTATCAGTTTTTCAGATGTGAAGAAGTAGGAGAAGAAGAAGGGGAGATCCTAAAAAGCTCTGAACAATCAAACATTTAAAAAAAAAAATCACAGTTAATGATTTTGTACTTGTGGTAAATGTACCCAGTATAACGTAAAATGTTAATAGGATAAATTGAATGTTGGCATATGGGAACTCTCTGTGCTATCTTTACTAGAAATCTGTAAATCTAAAAGTGTTCTAAAATTAAAAGTTTATTGTAAAATATGTATAATAAATATGTATAAAATTGTATAATAAATTATTTGAATGAAAAAACAAAAAAATGTTAAAAAGAAGAGTCATAATCTTTGTTACACCTATGTTACAGGAAGTAAGTTTAGGGTGAATCCACTGAAATGTATTTCAGAAGGATTTTCACAATCAATAATTGTAGTCTTAGCTACTCTGGAGTGATCACAGTAGTAAAAAAGAGAAGAAAATCCTTGCTTATCAAGTTTTTAGAAATTTTACTGAACTTGTGATGCTTTTTTTTTATATAATTAGTAAGCCATTCACATTTTCAATCATGATTTAAAAGGAGCAAAAATTTACAAATTGATTCTTTAGATAAAATCATAACTTCTGTTACTGGAAATGTGGTAGATAAAATAACTTGAAATGATGCCTGATAGAAATGTCTATAAATGCAGTCATTTAACACAAAAAAATATTTTGATTGCAGAGGAACTTGAGAGAGAAAAACCTTCCCCATTGGTAAAAAGCCATTTAGAGTGATAAGTGGAAAAGTTGATCATAGATTTTTCTATAATAGGGAACTGGGGAAAATTGCTGATCTTTGAAGCCTAGAAGCTTGAGATTTAATGTCCACTATAAGACCAGGACTGTAGACTTTTGATAAGTTTCCATTTCAAGTCATTCATAAATCTGTAACCATGAAGCATTTGGCAAATTAAATGAAAACATAGACTAAATATAAATTTTTTAAAGTACCTTAAAATAAAATTTCATAATATAAAAATCTGCTCTTCATTGACTCTGCTTCAAGGGAAAAAAAGTTGAAGTGTTTAGACCATCTCATGTGTTTGAGATGATGATTTACACTAGTTACCCGGTCTGCTAATGAACTTGTCATTGTTCAGTCACTCAGTCATGTTTGACTCTTTGAAACCTCATGAACTGCAGCATATCAGGCGTCCCTTGTCCATCACCAACTCCAGAGTTTACTCAAACTCATGTCCATTGAGTCAGTGATGCCATACAGCCATCTCATCCTCTGTCATCTCCTTCTCCTCCTGCCTTCAATCTTTTCCAGCAACAGGGTCTTTTCTAACGAGTTGGTACTTCACATCAGGAAGCCAAGTAATGGAGATACAGTTTCAGCATCAGTCCTACAAATGAATATTCAGCATTGATTTCCTTTAGATTAACTGATTTGATTTCTTTGCGGTCCAAGGGACTCTCAAGAGTCTTCTCCACCTCACAGTTCAAAATCATCATTTGTTCTGAGTTCAGCCTTTTTCATGATCCAACTCTCACATCCATACATGACTACTGGAAAACACATAGCTTTGACTATACAGACTTTTGCTGGCAAAGTAATGACTCTGCTTTTTAATACACTGTCCATGTTTGTCAAAGCTTTTTTTCCAAGGAGCAGGCATCTTTTAATTTCATGGCTGTAGTCACCATATGCAGTGATTTTGGAGTCCAAGAAAATAAGCTCTGTCACTGTTTCCATATATTCCATGAAGTGATGGGACTAGATGCCATGATCTTAGTTTTTTGTATGTTTAGTTTTAAGGCAGCTTTTTCACTCTGCTCTTTTACTTTCATCAAGAGGCTCATTAGTTACTCTTCACTTTCTGCCATAAGGGTGGTGTCATCTGTGTATCTAAGGTTATTGATATTTCTCCTGACAGTCTTGATTCCAGCTTGTGCCTCATCTAGCCAAGAATTTCACATGAAGTACCCTGCATATAAGTTAAATAAGCAGGATGACAATATACAGCCTCAACGTACTCCTATCCCAATTTGGAACCAATCTGTTGTTCCATGTCCAGTTCTAACTGTTACTTCTTGACCTGCACACAGCTTTCACAGGAGACAGGTGAGATGGTCTGGTATTCCGATATCTTGAAGAATTTTCCACAGTTTGTTGTGATCCACACAGTCAAAGACTTCAGTATAGTCAACAAAACAGAAGTAGATGTTCTGGAATTCTCTTGCTTTTTCCATAATCCAACAGATGTTGGCAATTTGATCTCTTGTTCCTCACCTTTAACCGCCAGATGAAAATTAACACAAAATTTATTTTCCTGAAATGCCTGGGATAAGCAAGTGAAAAGGCACTTTGAAAATATATTTAACTTGCTATCTGGGGATGACCCTGCAATAAATCTGTCTTAATTTCTTTTTCACAATTCAAATTAACAAACACCAGAGGATAAGGGAAACTATACTTTGGTGACTAAGGATCTATCATCCAATACAGAAATAATCTATAAGTTACAATAATAAAGCAATTCGAAAAAAATTACAATTTTTTTGAAATTACTATTTTTTTAATTTTTATTTTTACTTTATTTTACTTTACAATACTGTATTGGTTTTGCCATACACTGACATGAATCCACCACAGGTGTATATGAGTTCCCAATCCTGAATCCCCCTCCCACCTCCCACCCCATATCATTTCTCTGGATCATCCCCGTGCACCAGCCCCAAGCATCCTGTATCCTGCATCAAACATAGACTGGTGATTCGTTTCTTACTTGATAGTATACATGTTTCAATGCCATTCTCCTAAATCGTCCCACCCACTCCCTCTCCTTCAGAGTCCAAAAGTCCGTTCTATACATCTGTGTCTCTTTTGCTGTCTTGCATACAGGGTTATCATTACCATCTTTCTAAATTCCATATATATGTGTTAGTATACTGTATTGGTGTTTTTTCTTTCTGGCTTACTTCTCTCAGTATAATCGGCTTCAGTTTCATCCATCTCATTAGAACTGATTCAAATGTATTCTTTTTCATGGCTGAGTAATACTCCATTGTGTATATGTCCCACAGCTTTCTTATCCATTCATCTGCTGATGGACATCTAGGTTGTTTACATGTCCTGGCTATTATAAATAGTGCTGCGATGCACATTGGGGTACCTGTGTCTCTTTCAATTCTGGTTTCCTCGGTGTGTATGCCCAGCAGTGGGATTGCTGGGTCATAAGGCAGTTCTATTTGCAATTTTTAAAGGAATCTCCACACTGTTCTCCATAGTGGCTGTACTAGTTTGCATTCCCACCAACAGTGTAAGTGGGTTCCCTTTTCTCCACACCCTCTCCAGCATTTGTTGCTTGCAGATTTTTGGATCACAGCCATTCTGACTGGTGTGAAATGGTACCTCATTGTGGTCTTGATTTGCATTTCTCTGATAATGAGTGATGTTGAGCATCTTTTTATTTAATATTCAGTTTGACTAGCACAATTAGATATAGGTGAAGAGAGTATCAGTGAATTAGAAGATGATAGAAAATTATATACCACACTGTCTAGGAAGATTAAGATGTGGAAAATATTATGAATGTTAAGGATAGAATTAGATAGTATACATATGTTTAATAGAGATTTAAGAATGAAAATTTCAAGAAAATGAAAGTTATATATAGATTAAATGAGTAAGAAGCAATGAAGGCAAAAGTCAATAATGTCTGTTTTCGGAATCTGAGATGTATTTGTAAAAAAATATCACATTAATAAATATTAAAAATAGTGAAACAGATTTTTTAAAGAAAATCAAGTTCTGGGAGAAATTATAGTTCATGTTCAGTGAAACAACCATAAAGCAGTATGCTTCAGAATTTAAAAAAAAAAAAGATATCTGATAAGATAACAAAGGATTCAAAATACTTTGAAGAGCAAAGTTGATAAACACACAAGTGAATCTAAACAGTTATGCAAATTAAGACAACAATGAAATCAAAAGTTAATGTTTCTAAATCAAAGAAAACTGATAAGCAGCCTAAAATGGGCATAAGTATGGTTTTAAAGTTAATTACCTGAACAGCTTATATAAAATCTCTTTAAAGACTTCTCAAAGCTGTTTGCTGCTCAGTTGGGAAGTCTGCATTGTTTTGATTTTGTGTTTATTTTTTAAGTTAATTTTTTATTGGAGTATATTTGATTTACAATGTCATGTTAGTTTCTGTTGCACACCAAAGAGGATCAGCTGTGCATTGCTAAATACTACTTTTGGACCAAGGAGCTCCCCGTGGGACCAGGTTCTCTGATGTGCTAAAGTACTGCGACTAAAAGTTCACGAAGAACAAAAACAGGAGAAATCTGAACTTGACTAGTTTTAAACAGTAATAAATAAATTCCTTTAATCAAGAAATTTCAAGTTAATTAAGGAATGGTTTTTTATTATTGATGCTGTGACTTGTTTTCCCATATCAGTTCCTGTTCAGTCACACAGTTGCGTCTGACTCTTTGGGACCCCATAGACTGCAACACACCAGGCTTCCCTGTCCTTCACTGTCTCCCAGAGTTTGCTCAAACTCATGTCCATTGATTTGGTGATGCCATCCAACCATCTCATCCTCTGTCATCCCCTTCTCCTCCGGACTTCAATCTTTCCCAGCATCAGGGTATTTTCTAATGAGTCGGCTGTTCGCATCAGGTGGTCAAACTATTAGAGCTTCAGGTCCAGCATCAGTCCTTCCAGTGAATATTCAGGGTTGATTACTATAGGTTCAACTGGTTTAATCTCCATGCTGTCCAAAGTACTCTCAAGAGTCTTTTCTAACACCACTGTTCAAAAGCATCAGTTCTTCAGTGCTCAACCTTCTTTATGGTCCAATGCATGACTACTGGAAAAACCATAGCTTTGACTAGATGGACCTTGGTTCACAAAGTAATATCTCTGATTTTAGCATGCCATCTAGGTTTGTCATAGCTTCTCTCCTAAGAAGTAACTGTATTTTAATTTCATGGCTGCAGTCACCATCTGCATTGATTTTGGAGCCCAAGAAAATAAAATGTTTCCATTGTTTCCCCATCTATTTGCCATGAAGTGATGGGACCCAATGCCATAATCTTCATTTTTTGTATGTTGGCTTTTAAACCAGTTTAATCCCATATCGGTAAAGCAGAAAAGAAAGATACAAGTCAAACCTGAAATTGTGTTTCTAGTACTATTTATTACAGGCAGCTCACAAGGCACAAAGACAGCCTCTCCAAGATTTGAATTTTTGTATCCCTCTAGCTGAATTAGATACTACCTTCTCAATGATAACCAAACCATTTCCCCAGAACTCTCTCCTAATGCATTCATGTGACTGACAGTGAAATCCATTAAAATATAATTATGAATCAAAAATTAATTAGATTAAAATTTTTCATCAAATAATATTTATATATTACTATATAGTTTTCTAATTTGTATAATTTTATTAGATTTCCAAAAGTTAATCTTTGAGAACAGAAGTTGTGCTTCTTAATGTATACATTTTGTTTTGTATTTTGTAAATGTCTGTACATTCTAGTACTTCTAAACGTGTATGTGTATGCTAACAAAAATGTGTTCAAAGTGTTTAATATTCATTAAATTGATGTGTAGGGGTACTTTATGATATATATATATATATATATATAAAACTTACAATAGATGTTTCAATGAGACAGTTGGTTGACATTACAATAACTTGGTTAAAGAGCAGAGGTATTAATATTTTAAAAACATGTTTCATATGTAAGTTTTCTCATTGTAGTATCTCATCATCCCTCATTGAAAATAGAAGTTTCAGAGCTATTCTTCCCTGTCCTCTTTAGCATATTGGTTTCCAATCCATTAACTCTAACAAGTTAACACAAACACATTTATATATTAAAACAAAGTATTGAAAGTGCTATGTAATACCAAGATAGAAATTACAGATTGCAGTACATTTACATCAGCAATGTCTGAATTAGCCTATTCATTTTAGAGAAGAACATATTTCATTAATGCATGACTTGCAGTGTTACTATAATTTTGTTTTTATGCTATATATTCTAAAAGCTTTATCAAATGCTGCTGCTGCTGCTGCTGCTGCTGCTGCTGCTGCTGCTGCTGCTGCTGCTGCTGCTAAGTAGCTTTAGTCATGCCCAACTCTGTGCAACTCCAGAGATGGCAGCCCACCAGGCTCCACCCTCCCTAGGATTCTCCAGGCAAGAACGCTGGAGTGGGTTGCCATTTCCTTCTCCAATGCAGGAAAGTGAAAAGTGAAAGTGAGGTCACTCAGTCATGTCCGATTCCTAGAGACCCCATGGACTACAGCCCACCAGGCTCTTCCATCCATGGGATTTGCCAGGCAAGAATACTGGAGTGGGTTGCCATTGCCTTCTCCTTATCAAATGCTAAGAATTATTATAAATTTATTTTCCGCTAAGAGGGGAAATGCTTAAGCCACTGATTCAGTGAACCCAACATATATAGTTTATTCTCATCATCAGCATGAACATTTTAGCTAAAAGGTAAAAAGGAAGCATTTATAAAGAATACTGCATATCATTATTTGAAAATTTCCATTAATAAAAAAAAGTATTTTCATAAATATGTGAAACAACCAAGTAGTATGATAATATAAAATGATTAAATAAATCTTTTATTGGATTATTTTGTGAGTAAAGTTGAGATCATTTTCTTAGTTTAGGTCTAGTATCAGGTTTTTTTATCTGTATTTTTCACAAACATGTTTTACAATACAAATCAAAGTGTGCTTGTATACTTATGCATCTATCTGTGATGATGGTATATATGTGTGTGTGTGTGTATAAATAAGTAAAACTTTGGAGTTTAGAGAGTCCATCAATAAATTAGTTTATTTAAGCTACTGTAATTTTTGTTCAGTAGCACGTATCTACCAGTGACATTTTCATTAAATTAGTTATCAAATCATACAGATCAGAGGAAATAAGAAGTTGAGATAGGTAGATTTAGATCAAAAGTGAAGAGTAGGAAGATTGGATATAGAGGAGTTACCTGAAGAAAACTGGACTAGATTAAGCATTATAAAGTGAAACTAAGGATACCCTGTCAGGTGTTTTTTGTTTTTTTTTTTTTTTCCTCCACGGAGAGGAGAGGATAAGAATAATATACATATGTAAAAATAGAACCAAAATAGGTGCGAGTAGGATTAAAAAAAAAAAAGTTTTATTCTTCTGTTATAGCTTTGCCTAAATCTTCCTGAATAAGACAAAGTTGGTGCGAGAATGTTCAGTATTCAACAAGGCATAACACTGGCATAACAATGTGCCTAGCACTTTATGGGGAGAATGAAATATGTTGTTTATTCCTCAAAAGCAATCCTATGAGCCAGGACTGTTATTATCATATTGTACAGGAGAAACAAAGCCTGTGTTTTCTAAAAATCACCCAGATAGTATGGAACTCAAAATTTCAAACCAGATATTCTCATGTCTAATTATAAATAATATCCTGATTCAAGATTGGGAATTAAAAGGTAAAGGAGACAAAATAGTAATATCTTCTAATATTTCAGGCACAAGGGGGATTTCCTTGATTATAAGTATGTTGAAAATCTTTTATTTCTATACAGGTGATAATTCCTTCTCAAATTTTTCTTCAGTGACTCTCAGAAATCTATTTTTCCTACTCTCATTTCTTCTTCAGTTTCTAGGAGTATATTCTGAGTAAAATATGTCTAATTTCTTACAGTCACTAATGCATTCTTTTATCATTAGACCCAGAAGTCAATTATTGAGAACAAAGTTTTTTTGCATGGTGACAAGTAAATACTTCCTCCAGGATATCACCTAGTAATAATCTTATGTGTCCCCAAAAGACCTCCCCTGTTTGCTCTGTCTCACACTGATAAGACCACTCTTTACTCACTCTTTGCAATGCACTGCATGATTAGACATGGGCCGGGTTTTAACAAGTGAAAGTAGAAGTCGCTGAGCTGTATCTGACTCTTTGTGACTCCATGGAATTCTCCAGGCCAGATTACTGGAGTGGGTAGCCTTTCCCTTCTCCAGGGCATCTTCCCAGCCCAGAGATCAACCCAGGTCTCCCTCATTGCAGGCGGATTCTTTGCCAGCTGAGCCACAAGGGAAGCTATTTTCCCAAACTTCTTTTTTCTGCCAGATGATATTTCCCACTGACTATTTTGCATACATTTAAGACATAGAAACAAGGAAATTAAGGACAGATTAAAAACTAATTTAAAATAAAGAATAAATAAATAACTATAAGTAAGTATATCCACAGAAATCTGTAAATGTGATGAGTCGTCAGGAATAGAAGAAAATATTTCCTCAGAATTAAATCCAAATTTCATGTTGATCGGGAAATCAAGATTGCATGTAATTGTTGAAGTGTGCTTGAAAACATGTACTTACAGAGATGCTGTAATAGCCATATACCTTCAGTCTCTCAGTCTGTTGACTTTTGACATTAAGTTGACATCTGAGTTGTAGGTGAATATAACTAAATGCAGATTTTAAACATAACTGTTTGTATTAATTTCCTCCTGTAACAAATTACCATCAGTTTACTGGCTTACGAAACATACATTTATGTTTAACTCTCTGGAGGTCAGTAGTCTTGCAATCAAGACATCAGTGTTCTGGAAAGTAGAGTTCTAAACCTTACTTCTGGAGAACTCCTAGGGAATCTATTTCCTTGCCTTTTACAGAAGCCACCTGCAACTCTTCGCTTGTGGCCCCTTCTCTCCGCAAAGCTCATCACTCACTTCTCTCCAGTCCGCCTAACCTCTTTCTGCCTCTCTGGCCTCTCTTTTATTAAGAACTCTTGTGATTATGGATGGAGGAGCCTGATGGGCTAAAGTCCATGGGGTCGCAAAGAGTCAGACACGACTGAGCGACTTTACTTCAGTTTTCATTTGTGATTATGGGGAACCCACCAGAGTAATCACCCATCAGAGGATCCTTACCTGAATGACAGCTGCAGAGCCCTTCTTGCCATCTTGTAAGTGACATATTCACTGGTTCCAGGCATGAGGATATGAGGTTATTTGCATGTGTGTGTACGAGGGGTGGATTATTCAGCTTATCACACCCTTTCTTTTAAGAATATTTTTTTTTGATGTGGACCATTTTTAAGCCTTTATTGAATTTTGTTGTTGTTGTTTTTTACGATATAGCTTCTGTTTTATGTTTTTGTTCTTTGGCCTTGAGGCATAGGAGATCTTAGTTTGCTGACCAGGGATTGAACCCTCACGCCTTACATTAAAAGATGAAGTCTTAATCACTGGTCCACTGGGGAAGTCCCACTCCATCCTTATTTGTGTGTTTTGCCACATTTTTATCTCCTAACCTCTGTAAATCTCCATCCCTTTCTGTGAAACTTACATTTTAAATCAAGTTTAAAAAATAGATTAAAAAATAGACAATGACTGGTCTTATTTTTCTTGTCATTGTACAGATTTCTCACACCAAGTCTCCTCATATGTCACAGGTTTTCTTTTAGATGGCCTATTTGACTCAGGACCCAGGCCCTGGCCCAGTTTAATTGCAGTCAGAATTGATAGGTCCCATGACACCCCTGGTAGCTCAGCTGATGAAGAATCTACCTGCGGTGCAGGAGACACTGGTTAGATCCCTGGGTTGGAAAGATCTGCTGCAGAAGGGATAGGATACCCACTCCTGTGTTCTTGGGCTTCCCTGGTGGCTCAGAAGGTAAAGAATATGCCTGTAATGCAGGAGACCTGGATTCAATCCCTGGGCTGGGAAGATCCTCTGGAGAAGGGTATGGCTACCCATTCTGATATTGTGGCCTGGAGAATTCCATGGACAAGGAGCCCTGGCAGGCTACGGTTCAAGAGGTCACAAAGAGTTAGACATGACTGAGATACTTTCTTCATTCACTTCTTCACTTCAGGACATGAAGCATGTTAACCTGCATGCAGAATTATGCTAGCTACTTGATTCTGATGGAGCTATGGACATGTCAGACATTCAGAAAGTAGTGAACTCTTCTAATACTCTAGTTGTGATTTGTTAACAAAATTGGCTATTTGCTTCTTTATCTGTTTGTCCATTTGGTTCTGGGTGGGATGAGCATTGATTAGTGATCAACTTGCAGAAAGAAAGAACAATCAGCAGGTTAACAAGGATACATGAATAGGACCTATGGACTGTTTGGTACAGTTGTCATTTTGGAATGTAGGTCATTACAGATGACCAGATATGGAGAGTTTGAGAGATAAATAGCAGTTAGGCCTGAATAGACTAGACATTTTACTAGATTATTTCCAGTGACATTCTGAAGGTAGCATTTTAATGATGCACCATACAACAAAGGTCTGTCTAGTCAAGGCTATGGTTTTTCCAGTAGTCATGTATGGGTGTGAGAGCTGGACTATAAAGAAAGCTGAGCACAGAAGAACCGATGCTTTTGAACTGTGGTGTTGGAGAATACTCTTCAGAGTCCCTTGGGCTGCGTGGAGATCCAACCAGTCCATCCTAAGGGAGATCAGTCCTGGGTGTTCATTGGAGGGACTGATGTTGAAGCTGAAACTCCAATACTTTGGCCACCTGATGCAGACAGCTGAGTCATTTGAAAAGACCCTAATTCTGGGAAAGATTGAAGGCAGGAGGAGAAGGGGATGACAGAGGATGAGATGGTTGGATGGCATCACTGACACAATGGACATGGGTTTTGGTGGACTCCGGGAGTTGGTGATGGACAGGGAGGTCTGGCATATTGTGATTTAGTCGCAGAGTCGGACATGACTGAGCAACTGAACTGAACTGAACTGGTAGGATGTATCAAGGCCAGTGACAAAACTTTTGATAGTATTTGTGATAATAAATATAGATGATAAAAATGAGTGCATTAATAGTGATGGGAAATAAGTTTTAGGAAGAGTAAGAGCAACAGCAAGTTATTAAACAGAGGTTTTGGAAGCACACAGTGCCTTAGAAGGAAGGAGGGATTTCTGCCATTTTTATGCCTCTCTTTGATAGTCCACAAGTAGGGATTGAAAATGAACAAGAAAACACTTAAAGGATGACTGTACATCTTGATTTCAGTTTTATTATGTTTAGCTTCAGCAAACAGTTTTAAGACTATGTCACAGTCTACCCTCTTTCTAAACAACATTAGAGAAATACATCAAAGAAATGCAGTAGATTGGTCTTGATCAAAGCATTGCTCCTAAGATCCTGGCACCTGACACATCAGTGTGAACTTGGGATAAAAGATATGAGTTAATAACTAGGTGAAGGATAGTATACAGTGGTGTCAACCTAAAGAGAGGATTCTAGCATATCCCTTTAGGATCTAAATTCAGTTCTGTTTATTTCAATAGCTGTAACCAATTCACATTGTAACTTGAAAACTATTAAGTAGTTGTAACCACCAGATTTGTGTATGACAAAAGTCTGAGAGAATTGCTACATACCTTATATTACAGAATAAAGAACTAACAATATTTGAACAACAAAGAGAAAAGGACCAAAACTAATAAGTATTTTTAAAGTGATAAATGCAAGGTCTTGTTCTCAGTTCCAAAAAGCCAGCCATACAAAGGATAGTATCACTTAGCAATAGCATGTGTAAAAGAGATTGTGGGTTTTGCTTGACAGGAAGATCAATACCAATCAATAATGTGATGTAACTCCAGCATAGCTAATGGGATCATATATTTCATGAACAGAACTATAGTAACAGGACTGAAGAATTTGTGGGCCACTCAGGAATCTTGGTAGCTCTGGGTATTGCACTTGGAAGTGCTTGGTGAAATTAGAATAAATTGAGAGAATGACAACCAGATAAATGAAAATAATTGTTATTGAAGGCATCTAGGTAGCTAACACTTATAATTGATTTACTAAAGCTACTTTAATTATCTCAAAAAAAAAACAAGAAGAAAAGAAGAATGTGAGATAGGTGATGAAGATGAAATATTTATGAGTGAGATCAGCAGAAGTTATCTGCTTGCTATCCAAGGGGCCTCTCAGGTCCAGTGACCCTGATGGTCCAGCATGTGTGTTCTGACTGCATAATGGGCCAGAAAATGCATTTGATCAGCACAGCTTATATCTCTTAGAGTTAACTCAAGTTCACTAAGCTCACAAAACCAGGCTTCAGCCAATTTGGCAGGTCAGTAGTTCTTAGAGAGCAGAACAACAAAAACAACAACAAAAAACACTTTTATAACAACAAAAACTAAAACTGAAAAGGGAACAAGTGCTTCTGGCCAACATACTTTGACACTGTCAACATGTTAGGAAAGTTGTAATCAGAAGGTAGCTTGATGCATCTGTTACCTTCACAGATCTAGATTTCGTATAAAACCGCACACATGAAAGACCTGATTCTACACATCCTCATCTCTAAATAGTGCTTATATGAGTACCATCATTTTTATCTGATTAAAATTAAAGAAATGAACCCAGTTTAACTCTGACATATCATGGATTAGAAGATGTATCCATTGATTCTAAACCATTCATTTAGAAATGTTATAACATGAACAAAACGTATGTTCAAGAATTGATGAAATATGTTACACACAGTCATGCCAGCCAGAGAAATGTTTGGTTATATCAAAGGGATTTTGCATGATTCTGTTCTAAGGCATTAAATATAGATTTCACTCTCGGGCTATATTATTATTTGACTTGTATACCTGTTCTTAAGTGGTAGGTATCCTGTGATTGTGGTGCAAACGGTACCTAATAGCATTATTCTTTGTATCTTATACCTGGAGAGCTTAAGACTCAGGTAAAATGTTCTTTGCCTAGATAATAGACCTCCAGTCTTTTCTCCCTTTATGACACTGTGCCTTCTATTCTTCACTATCCCTGGTGGCTCAGACAGTAAACAGTCTGCCTGCAGCACAAGAGACCTGGATTCAATCCCTGGGTCAGGAAGTTCTCTTGGAGGAGGGAATGTCAACCCAACCCAGTATTCTTGCCTGGAGAATTCCATGGACAAAGGAGCCTGGTGGGCTACAGTCCATGGGGTCACAGAGTTGGGGAAAGGACTGAGTAAATAATACTTTCACTCCATTGCTCTGTAGACTAGCAGGTGAGGAGGGGAGTCTAATAAAGCTTAGACTTATAGTTTCAACAGGTTTTAATTGTTATATCAATGATATATCTTGTGTCCAAATAAAATGTGCGAGGGAACCCTCCTTTCTTTAGGTTCCTTGACTAAAGTTAATCTAGATATATTGCCACCATCCCAAAGAAATGAAGGGAACTTAATCTTGGGTGTAATTGAGGCTCTTCCCCCCACAGAGTTCCATAAGAATCTAGAACTCTTACCTGATACTGTTTGAAGAGTGGGATCCCTTGCTTATATTTCATCATGGTTGCCACAGATGTCCTCTCAGGAAAAGCTGGTTGATCCCTTAGGCAAATGACTCCTTTTTCTCATGCTTAGCAGGTCATGTTGGGTCTATGGTTTACTTCTTGCTCATTGCTAAAAATGCTTTTCTTGGGCAGTGGGAAATACCTTCTGACACTTCACACAATTCTCAATTAATTTAGATGTTCATGGAAGACAAGAGAAAATATTAGGTAAGTTTGCTGTGGCCTTGGAAGGTTCTCCATCCACAACTATCTGACTAATATTTTGAAACTGTGTGTGGGGTGAAGTAGGTCAGAGAAATACTGCAGAGAAATTATAAATTAGTATCTCTGCAGTGTTTCCTAAAGAGAGCTGTCTTCAAATATTTGAAAGATTGCCAGGCAGAAGAGGGATTCATTTTAATTCCATCTCTGAGGAGTAATAAAAAACTAACACATTTTCTTTAAGTCTCAGTTTATATAATGAGGAACTTCATAATTTAATAATTTAAAATTCTCAGTGATAGAGCAATCTGACAGGCACGGTACTAACTTCGGATGTAATGAGAAGATACCTTAAGGTCAGTCCTATAAAGAGAATTTGAATATCAGATTCCTTCATTAAACAAATGCTTACTGTGCATCACTATTTATTAGCACCCCGGGTCCAAGGTAAGAGAAACCCAAGTAAAATGGTAGGTGTTGTGAGAGAGCATCAGAGGGCAGACACACTGAAACCATAATCACAGAAAACTAGTCAATCTGATCACACAGACTACAGACTTGTCTAACTCAATGAAACTAAGCCATGCCGTGTGGGGCCACCCAAAATGGACAGGTCATGGGGGAGAGGTCTGACATAATGTGGTCCACTGGAGAAGGAAATGGCAAACCACTTCAGTATTCTTGCCTTGAGATCCCCATGAACAGTATGAAAAGGCAAAATGATAGGATACTGAAAGAGGAACTCCCGAGTCCGGTAGGTGCCCAATATGCTACTAGAGATCAGTGGAGAAGTAACTCCAGAAAGAATTAAGGGATGGAGCCAAAGCAAAAACAATACCCAGCTGTGGATGTGACTGGTGATAGAAGCAAGGTCTGATGGTATAAAGAGCAATATTGAATAGGAACCTGGAATGTTAGGTCCCTGAATCAAGGCAAATTGGAAGTGGTCAAACAGAAGATGGCAAGAGTGAACATCGATATTCTAGGAATCAGTGAACTAAATGGACTGAAATGGGTGAATTTAACTCATGACCATTATATCTACTACTGTGGGCAGGAATCCCTTAGAAGAAATGGAATAGCCATCATGGTCAACAAGAGTCCGAAATGCAGAACTTGAATGCAATCTCAAAAATGACAGAATGATCTCTCTTCATTTCCAAGGCAAACCATTCAATATCACAGTAATCCAAGCCTATGCCCCAGCCAGTAACACTGAAGAAGGTGAAGTTGAACGGTTTATGAAGACCTACAAGACCTTTTAGAACTAACACCCAAAAAAGATGTCCTTTTCATTATAGGGAACTGGAATGCAAAAGTAGGAAATCAAGAAACACCCGGGGTAACAGGCAAATTTGGCCTTGGAGTACAGAATGAAGCAGGGCAAAGGCTAATAGAGTTTTGCCAAGAGAATGCACTGGTCATAGCAAACACCCTCTTCCAACAACACAAGAGAAGGCTCTACACATGGACATCACCAGATGGTCAAAACCAAAATCAGACTGATTACATTCTCTGCAGCCAAAGATGGAGAAGCTCTATGCAGTCAGCAAAAACAAGACAGGGAGCTGACTATGGTTCATATCATGAACTCCTTATTGCCAAATTCAGACTTAAATTGAAGAAAGTGGGGGAAACCACTAGGCCATTCAGGTATAACCTAAATCTAATCCCTTATGATTATACAGTGGAAGTGAGAAATAGATTTAAGGGACTAGATCTGATAGATGGAGTGCCTAATCAACTATAGATGGAGGTTCATAACATTGTACAGGAGTCAGGGATCAAGATCATGGAAAAGAAAATGCAAAAAAGAAAAAGAAAAGAAATCAAAAGAAATGCAGAAAAGCAAAATGGCTGTCTGAGGAAGCCTTACAAATAGCTGTGAAAAGAAGAGAAGCCAATAGCAAAGGAGAAAAAGAAAGATATGAGCATCTGAATGCAGAGGTCCAAAGAATAGCAAGAAGAGATAAGAAAGCCTTCCTCAATGATCAATGCAAAAAAATAGAGGAAAACAACAGAATGGGACAGACTAGAGATCTCTTCAAGAAAATTAGAGATACTAAGGGAACATTTCATGCAAAGATGGGCTGGATAAAGGACAGAAATGCTAAGGACCTAGCAGAAGCAGAAGATGTGGCAAGAATACACAGAAGAACTGTAAAAAAAACGATCTTCATGATCAAGATAATCACGATGTTGTGATCACTCATCTAGAGCCAGACATCCTGGTATGTGAAGTCAAGTGGGCCATAGAAAGCATCACTATGAACAAAGCTAGTGGAGGTGATAGAATTCCAGTGGAGCTAATTCAAATCCTAAAAGATGATGCTGTTAAAGTGCTGCACTCAATATGCCAGCAAATTTGGAAAACTCAGCAGGGCCACAGGACTGGAAAAGGTCAGTTTTCATTCCAATCCCAAAGAAATGCAATGCCAAAGAATGCTCAAATACTGCACAATTGCACTCATCTCACATGGTAGTAAAGAAATGTTCAGAATTCTTCAAGCCAGGCCTCAGCAGTATGTGAACCGTGAACGTCCAGATGTTCGAGCTGGTTTTAGAAAAGGCATGAGAACCAGAGACCAAATTGCCAACATCTGCTGGATCACGGAAAAAGCAACAGAGTTCCAGAAAAACTTCTATTTCTGTTTTATTGACTATGCCAAAGCTTTTGACTGTGTGGATCACAATAAACTGTGGAAAATTCTGAAAGAGATGAGATTACCAGCTCACCTTACCTGCCTCTTGAGAAACCTGTATGCAGATCAGGAAGCAACAGTTAGAACTCGACATGGAACAACAGACTGGTTCCAAATAGGAAAAGGAGTACGTCAAGGCTGTATATCATCACTGTGCTTATTTAACTTATATGCAGAATACATAATGAGAAATCCTGGGCTGGAAGTATCACAAGCTGGAATCAAGATTGCTGGGAGAAATATCAATAACCTCAGATATGCAGATGACACCACCCTTATGGCAGAAAGTGAAGAGGAGCTAAAGACCCTCTTGATGAAAGTGAAAGAGGAGAGTAAAAAGGTTGGCTTAAAGCTCAAAATTCAGAAAACTAAGCTGATGGCATCTGGTCCCATCACTTCATGGGAAGTAGATGGGGAAACAGGGAAAACAGTGTCAGACATTATTTTTTTAGGCTCCAAAATTACTGCACATGATGACCGCAGCCATGAAATTAAAAGACACTTACTCTTTGGAAGGAAAGTTATGACCAACCTAGATAGCATATTAAAAAGCAGAAATATTACCTTGCCGACTAAGGTCATCTAGTCAAGGCTATGGTTTTTCCAGTGATCCAGTGGATTTGAGATTTGGACTGTGAAGAAAGCTGAGCACTGAAGAATTGATGCTTTTGAACTGTGGTGTTAGAGAAGACTCTTGAAAGTCCCTTGAACTGCAAAGAGATCCAACCAGTCCATCCTAGAGGAGATCAGTCCTGGGTGTTCATTGGAAGGACTGATGCTAAAGCTGAAACTCCAATACTTTGGCCATGTCATGTGAAGTGTTGACTCATTGGAAAAAAAAACTCTGATGCTGGGACGGATTGGGGGCAGGAGGAGAAAGGGATGACAGAGGATGGGATTGCTGCATGGTGTCACCGACTCAATGGATATGAGTTTGAGTGAACTCTGGGAGTTGGTGATGGACAGGGAGGCCTGGCGCGCTGCAATTCATGGGGTCGCAAAGATTTGGACATGACTGAGCGACTCAACTGAACTGAGCTATGGTAATTATAGTACTGAAAATGATTTGATAAGATGGAAGTTATATGTACCACTTTGTGAAGTTATTATTCTAACTTGTAAGTACTCCTTTTTGTTTGCTTTGTTTTTAATTTTATGATAAAAGTTTTACTAGCCATTCCTGGATGGCTCAGGTGGTAAAGAATCCATCTGTAATGCAGGAGACCTGGGTTCAGTTCGTGGTTTGGAAAGATCTAGAGGAGGGAAAGGCTGATGATAAAGTGAAAGTGATTCAATTGTTGACTCTTTGTGACTCCTTGGACTATGCAGTCCATGGAATTCTCCAGGCCAGAATACTGGAGTGGGTAGCCTTTCCCTTCTCCAGGGGATCTGCCCAATCCAGTGATCGAAACTAGGCCTCCCACATCGCAGGTGGATTCTTCACCAGCTGAGCCACAACGGACCACTCCAGTATTCTGGCCTGGAGAATTCCATGGGCAGAGGAGCCTGGCACTCTATAGTCCATGGAGTCACAAAGAGTTGGACCTGACTGAACGACTTTCACTTTCAGTGTTTTACAATGTTGTGTTGGTTTCTGCCTTACAACAATGCGAATCAGACATAACTATATTTATTGTTGTTGTTTAGTTGCCCAGTATTGTGTGACTCTTTGTAACTTTATGGACTGCAGCATACCAGGCCTTCCTGTCCCTCACCATCTCCTGGTGTTTGCACAAGTTCATGTTCATTGCATCAGTTGATGCTGTCTGGCCATCTCATTTTCTGATGCTCTCTTCTCCTTTGCCCTCTATCTTTCCCAGCATCAGGGAATTTTGCAATGAGTCATCTGTTCACATCAGATGACTAAATTACTGGAGCTTCAACTTCAGCATCAGTCCTTCCAGTGAATATTCAGGGTTGATCTCCCTTAAGATTAACTGGTTTGATCTCCTTGCTGTCCAAGGGAGTTTCAGGAGTCTTCTCCAGCACCATAGTTTGAAGGCATCAATTCTTTGGCATTTTGCCTTCTTTATGGTCCAGCTGTCACAACTTTATGTGACCACTAGGAAGACCCTAGCCTTGACTATGTGGACCTTTGTTGCCAGAGTTATGTCTCTGCTTTTCAACACACTATTTATATATCCCCTCTATTTTGAGCTTCCTTCCCAGTCCCCTCCATCCCAACTCTCTAAGTCATCACAGAGCACCAAGTTGGGCTCCCTCTGTTATATAGCAGCTTCACACTAGCCAGCTTTTTCACACATGGTAGTGTATATAGGTCAGTGCTACTTTCTCAGTTTGTCCCATCATCTCCTTCCCCCATTATGTCCAAAAGCAGCCTTTGGAAGAATCCATCAATAGGCTAGAAAATAGGATGCCTTTGGGGAACTCCAAGAATTACTGATTTGTCTTGGCTTCCTTCCAATTGATAAGATATCTAATCCATCTCTAACCCATCATTGAAACTGTTGTCTGTTTTCCTAGCTATTATCACTCCTCACCCTCAAGTTAAGCTTTCTTCTCCCATCATTCCTTTTTAATGGAAAACCTAACCTCTCATTTATGTCACTTGCCCAACAGGACACTTTTTGTTTCTCTTTGGCAATGAACTGAACAAATCACTTTGCAACTGTTTAGCATCATTTACAATATTCTTTTAAAAGGAATACCTCTCATAAACCATATTACCACTTTAAAATAATCTTTTGTCTGTGTATGTGTTTGTTAAAAGTTCAGGAATTGCTACTGTACTCATCAACAAATATTTATTTTATGCCATTTTGTGTCTGCATCTGATAGGAAATTGTAAGGATTCCTAAATTCTTGATTATTTTGTTCTATCTGGTTTTATCTATTTCAAATAAATCTACTAAATGGGGAAAAAAAGTAAAATTGGAAAAATATTTAATTTTTAATTTATATTTTATTCTTACAATTAAATATGCAACTATTATAGTGACTTTATCATTGGTCAAACGGACTCACATAAAGGTTCATATTTCATATTGAATCAACTAAACTTCCTTGTTATATTTAAAAAAGAAATCTTGCAGTTTTAGATTTCTGCAATTTGAGAGTTTATCATCTAGCAAAACTAGCCTGTTGTAAATCAGGGATATAAAATCAGAAAGCCAATGAAAAGTTCTGTCAAGCATGAAATTAATACTTCTGAGACAATTTTTATGAGAAATATATTAAATCCAATAAGTTGCTTTGTTCCAGAACCCTGCAGAATTTAGTGAAAAATAACTATAAATTTGTCTCTTGTAACTAAAAAGAAATATTCATACTAACATTTGTATGCTGATGATAAGTTTTATTAAAGTTTACTGCTACATTTTAAAACTCAAAGCATAATTAATTTGTGTTTACAAATCCTGCTTTCCTTGGTTACATACAATTTTGCCATACATTAAAAGTTTTTTGTTCTTTATGATATCACTTTAATTCTTAAATTTTAAAATGTTTCCTTGTGCTGTGCTTTAACTATATATAACATGACACATACAACTAGAATAAAATTTCCATCCTGATTCCTTAACTGTAAAATCAAATCAAAGTAAAATACCCAAACTTTTGTTTTTTCTCCCTTTTCTTTCTTTTTTCTCTCAGTCCTTGCTCCTCCTTTGTAATATTTTCCTTTTATTGTTTTTTTTTCTCATTCTTATATGCAAAGCAAGGATTTTGATTTATGATCTATTTGTAAAATAGGTAGCCCATTCCAGAAGACTTAACCTATGATGTTCATCTATTTATCTAAAATGTTTGATTGTGCATGCTTAGTTGCTCAGTTGTATCTAACTCTTTGCAACACCAAGGACTATAGCCTGCCAGGCTCCTCTGTCCATGGGTTTCCCAGGCAAGAACACTGGAGCAAGCTGCCATTTCCTAGCTCAGTGGATCTTCCTAACCCATGAATTGAACCCACATTTCCAGTGTCTCCTGCATCATCAGGTGGGTTCTATACCACAGTGCCACCCGGGAAGGGAAGCCCCTATAATATTTGAATACTTGGCATACATACTAAGGATGTAGCCCCTAATTTTTATTTTTTAAGATGTTCATTAATTAAGCTTGAAGATATAAATGCTTGATTCTATGTTTGAATTCATATAAGGAAATATTATGGAGTTAGAAACAAAAGCTTCCTAACCAAACTCACTGGGGGCTGAAATTCTATTTCTAATAGGATAAACTTAACCTTATTCATCTTCAGTTTCCTTCTCAATAGCATGGGAATAGCAGTATTCAGTTCAGTTGCTCATTTGTGTCCAACTCTTTGAGACCCCATGAATCGCAGCATGCCAGGCCTCCCTGTCCATCACCAACTCCCGGAGTTCACTCAAACTCATGTCCATTGAGTCGGTGATGCCACCCAGCCATCTCATCATTTGTCGCCCCCTTCTCCTCCTGCCCCCAATCCCTCCCAGCATCAGAGTCTTTTCCAATGAGTCAGCTCTTCGCATGAGGTGGCCAAAGTACTGGAGTTTCAGCTTTAGCATCAGTCCTTGAAATGATCACCCAGGACTGATCTCCTTTAGAAAGGACTAGTTGAATCTTCTTGCAGTCCAGGGGACTTTCAAAAGTCTTCTCCAACACTGCAGTTCAAAAGCATCAATTCTTTGGTGCTCAGCCTTCTTCACAGTCCAACTCTCACATCCATACATGACCACTGGGAAAACTATAGCCTTGACTAGATGGACCTTTGCTAGCAAAGTAATGTCTCTGCTTTTGAATATACTGTCTAGGTTGGTCATAACTTTCCTTCCAAGGAGTAAGCGTCTTTTAATTTCATGGCTGCAGTCACCATTGGCAGTGATTTTGGAGCCCCAAAAAATAAAGTCTGACACTGTTTCCACTGTTTCACTATCTACTTCCCATGAAGTGATGGGACCAGATGCCATGATCTTAGATTTCTGAATGTTTAACTTTAAGCCAACCTTTTCACTCTCCTCTTTCACTTTCATCAAGAGACTTACTTCCTCTTCACTTTCTGCCAAAAGGGTGGTGTTATCTGCATATCTGAGGTTATTGATATTTCTCCCAGCAATCTTGATTCCAGCTTGTGCTTCCTCCAGCCCAGCATTTTTCATAATGTACTCTGCCTATAAGTTAAATAAGCAGGGTGATAATATACAGCCTTGACATACTCCTTTTCCTATTTGGAACCAGTCTTTTGTTCCATGTCCAGTTCTAACTGTTGCTTCCTGACCCGCATATAGGTTTCTCAAGAGGCAGGTCAGGTAATCTGGTATTCCCATCTCTTTCAGAATTTTCCACAGTTTATTATGATCCACACAGTCAAAGGCTTTGGCAGTTAGCTTCCTCAAAAGAAGACTGTACACACATACACACAGTATTTTAGCTTTATAATGTTTATTTTCTTTCTTCATATTGTGGTAAACAGACTCTAAGCTGACCCTCAAAACCCTTTTCTCCTACCCTTCATTCTTTTTTGTTGTTATTGTTTAGTCACTAAGTTGTATCTAACTCTTTGCGACCCCAATGGGGTAGTACCCCAGGCTCCTCTCTCCTCCACTTGTCCCAGAGTTTGCTCAAATTCATATCTGTTGAGTTGGTGATACTATCTAACCATTTCATCCTCTGCTGCCCCCTGCCCTCATGACTTTGCATAATTCCCCTTACTTGAGTGTGGCTGAATTGGCTGACTTGTCTCTAATGAATACAATACAGAAGACCTCTTCGTGTGCCATTTCCTAGATTACAAAAGAGACTTTGGAGTTGGTTTTTCTTGCCCCTTTTTGCTCTCTTGCCTACCCTGAGTAAGTCCAGATGTCATATTATGGACTGTCCTAAGGGAATGCCCAAATGCAAGCACTGGTCTCTCAGGAACACGAGAATTGGCCAACAACCATATGAGTGAACTTGGAAACAGATTCCCCACTTGGACCTTCAGATATCTGTCATTATAGGTAATACCTTGTGTGTAGCCAAGTGGGAAACCTTCAGCTTGGGGTGCCCATAGAAACTTTGAAATAATAAAAATTCATGGAAAACCCTAAAGACTCCACCAGAAAATTACTAGAGCTAATCAATGAATATAGTAAAGTTGCAGGATATAAAATCAACACACAGAAATCCCTTGCATTCCTATACACTAATAATGAGAAAGTAGAAAAAGAAATTAAGGAAACAATTCCATTCACCATTGCAACGAAAAGAATAAAATACTTAGGAATATATCTACCTAAAGAAACTAAAGACCTATATATAGAAAACTATAAAACACTGATGAAAGAAATCAAAGAGGACACTAATAGATGGAGAAATATACCATGTTCATGGATCGGAAGAATCAATATAGTAAAAATTCAGTCTTTTTTTAAATTGGAATATAATTGCTTTACAATGCTGTATTAGTTTCTGCTGTACAAGAAAGTGAATCAAATATATATATATATGTAGTTATATATATTACATATATATATAGTTATACATGTAGTTATATATACATAGTTATATATATAGTTATATATATAGTTATATATATATATATATAGTTATATCCCCTTCCCCTTGAGTCTCTCTCCCACACCCCATATCCTGCCCCTCTATGTCATCAGAAGACTGAGCTAAGTTCCCTGTGCTATACGGCAACTTCACACTTGCTATCTATTTTACACGTGGTCATGTATATATTGCCACAGCTATCCTCCCAATTCATCCTACCCTCCCCACCTGCCGTGCCCACATGTCCTTTCTCTGTGTCGGTACCTCTGTTTGCACCCTGCAAAGAGGTTCTATAAGAAAAAAATACAGATGACTAAGAGGCACATGAAATGATGATCAGCATCATTAAATATTAGAGAAATGAAAATCAAAACTGCAATGACGTATCACCTCACACTGGCCAGAACGGCCATCATCAAAACATCTGTAAATGGTAAATGCTAGAGTATGTGGAGAAGAGGGAACCCTCTTGCATGGCTGGTGGGAATGTAAATTGATACAGCCACTGTGGAGAACAGCATGGAGGTTCTCTAAAAACTTGTTGGTTTAAAGCACTAAGTTTTGGGATAACTTGTTAGGCAACAGTGAATTACTAAAATACTACTGCTATGTCTTTCTGGCATTGCTTAGAGTTGAAGTCTTTAAAAAGAAGACTCTGATTTTTGCAGAGGATAGTAAACAATGCTGTGTCATTACCACTGTAGCTTTGTACATAGGTTATGATGACCACTCAGTAGGCTACCGAGAAGTGTCGCATTAGGGCATCAGGAAAACATACAGTAGGATACAAATGGCTTTTAATTTAAGAGTAATGGAATTATACTGCCCTCACATTAAGCTCATTAGAATAAAATGGAATGGAATAAAATAGAATAGGAGAGAACAGGAGAGGAAATAGCTGCTTGTTTTGGAAGTAATCAGAATAAGTATCAGTCCTGTGTATGTGTGAGTCACACAGATCCTAAGAACATGCACATATTCACTGCTTTGCTGGAGGGACTCTTAGTACTCAGAAGCAGTTGTGCTCACAGCTATATTTTATTAGTACAATCAATGGGGGAACAGATGGATTAGGCTGAGGCATAGATTGCCCATGTTCCCTCTACCCCCTCTCCTGCTACCTGCCAGAGAGGGATCATGAAGAATGTACTCCTCAACCCAGCAGCAAAATGCAGAAGCATGTGTGCAACCCAGGAAAACCTACTTCACATTCAAAGCCCAAGATTTTCAGTGAGATTTTGTTGGTCGTGTAAGAGCAACAACCAGCCGCACACCCTGGAAAGCCAGATTTCCCAAAGGAAAACAGGTGTTCAGCCAACCAGGTTGGGTTTGAAAAGCAGCTGGCTTCCCAGCTGCCAGCTGTGGGCTAACGCCACAAATGGGCCAAATGTGCTGAAGATAGGGACTTCAGGTCTGCTCTGTTAACTCTTTCCTCTGCAGTGTGTATATACATTTGTATATTTTAATATGAAATTATTTCTTGTTATATAAAGTCTCAAATGAAATGGCCCTGAATCATGTTGATTCTTTAAGGACCATTCAGTGTTTCATATCTGAAGTTTTTCTTAATATCTTCTTCTGAACTTCTACATGGTATTACTTGTAACTTGATTAGGAAATGTGTTAGAATCTTGAAGTTATTATAATCATGGATATTCATTCATACCTGCCCTGCTAACTTGGTGCTCTGTGACAATGGGCTATTAGGCTTGTATCTGCCCAATACTCTGTTATAACAGACCCTGTGGTCAAACATACTTTCTTTTTGAGCAGGTATTTGCACACTGAACCTTGTGGGCTGAATTGGACTGCTGACTGCTTTTGTAAATGTTTATTTTTTTTAATGAACTACAGTTGGTTTACAACATTTCAGGTGTACAGCAAAATGATTCAGTTATCCATATCCTTATATATAATATATGTGTATGTGTATATATATATATTCTTTTTCAATATCTCTTCCTTTATAGGTTATTATAGGATATGCAAAAATATAAGATACAGTTCCCTGTGCTATACAGTAGGCCTTTGTTATTTATTTTATATATAGTAGTATGTCTCTTAATTCCAAACTCCTAATTTACCCCTTCCTCTTTTCCTCTTTGATAACCATATGTTTGTTTTCTATAAAATAAATAGTTTTAGTAGAACATACCACACATATATTTATTTATGTCAATGGCTGTTACTGCAGCACAACCAGAGTTGAGTAGTTGCAATAGAGACTTCAGGGTCAGCAAAGCCAAGAACGTTTACTAGCTGGAGTTTTACAAAAATATTTCCCAAAATCTGCATTAAGAAAGCAGAGTAGTTTATATTGAATAAATTATCAACATCCTTAGAAAGTAAAGACTGTGATAAAGGAAATTGATTTGGCAATGATAATAAAATTTTATTCTAATATTATTGCTTATTTTTCCTCATGGATACTTGTAAAGCAATCATGATTTATTAAGACTATCATTATTCTCAAAGCTTCTTCAAAATTATTAAAGACTGTCTTATATAGTCTTAAGACTCTTCAAAATTTAAAGTCCTGTTATCACCAACCTTTATACTCTGGTCAGAAGAAATATACAGTAAGAGATAAGTAATAATCTGTTAAGAACCATTTTCTCAGAAATTCTGCTAACCCAAATGTCAGAAAAATATTTAGCAGACAATACTAGAAGTAGTAGAAAAGGGCAGATTCCATATAATGAAATTTCAGTAGTGCCGCTCTAGCAGAAAAATCAAGAATGTGCTCAAATTTTGAGTATAAACTTTATATAACATATCATGTAGAAGGTATCATACCACCTGTATATCCTAAAGCAATATATAACACTTTAAATTGGGTATTATAGCCTGGCAATGTCTCTGGAACTGAAAGCCTGTTTTTTAATACAGCAAAAAAAAAGAAAAGAAAAGAAAAGAACAGCTGAGTTATGCCAAGTTCAATAAAGAGAACAGATTAGCATGAGGTAGGATGGGATGGTAGATGATGAATTTTTTCATCCAGGTTAAGATGTGATAGTAATCTTTATTATAGAAAAGTTTTAGTAGAAACCTGAGGCATATTGAAGAAGGAAAAAAATACCAGCACTTCTGACTTAGGTGGCATCCTATTTAATTAGAGTGGGTTGGTTTGCAAGAGAGAAGAGAAGTTGGGTAGAGAGTACCTTAGGTCTTTGTCTAGGCTAGGAGGTATATGATGTGGAGAATGTTAAGGGGAAGGAGGGGATGTACTGTTGTTGTTCATTCACTCAGTCATGCCTGACTCTGTGACCCTACGGACTGCAGCACTGTAGGCTTCCCTGTGCTCCACCATCTCCCAGAGTTTGTTCAAACTTACGTCCATTGAATCGATGATGCCATCCAAAAATCTCATCTTCTGTCACCCTCTTTTCTTGCTGCTCTCAATCTTTCCCAGCATCAGGGTCTTTTTTGGTGAGTCAGCTCTTCACATTAGGTAGCCAAAGTATTGCAGCTTCAGCTTCAACATCAGTCCTTCCAAAGAATTTTCAGGGTTGATTTCCTTTTGGATGGACTGATTTGATCTCCTTGTTGTCTGAGGAACTCTCAAGAATCTTCTCCAGCACTACAGTTTGAAAGCATCAAACTTTGGGTACTGAGATTTCTCTATGGTCCAAATCTCACATCCATGCATTGGCTCAGCTTTCTTCATAGTCCAACTCTCACATCCACAAATGACCACTGGAAAAACCATAGCCTTGACTAGATGGGCCTTTGTCAGCAAAATGATGTCTCTGCTTTTTAATATGCTGTCTAGGTTTGTCATAGCTTTTCTTACAAAGAGCAATAATCTTTTATTTTCAAGGCTGCATTCACCATCTGAAGTGATTTTGGAGCCCAAGAAAATAGAGGGTATAAATAAATACAAATTAGAAACTGGTAATATTAAACATATGCAGAGTACATCATGAGAATTGCTGTGCTGGATGAAGCACAAGCTGGAATCAAGATTGCTGGGAGAAATATCAATAACCTCAGATATGCAAATGGCACCACTCTTACAGCAGAAAGTGAAGAAGAACTAAAGAGCCTCGTGATAAAGTGAAAGAGGAGAGTGAAAAAAGTAGGCTGAAAGCTCAACATTCAAAAAATTAAGATCATGGCATTTGGTCCCATCACTCCATGGCAAATAGATGGGGAAACAGTGGAAACAATGACTATATTTGGGGTAGGGGGTGCTCCAAAATCACTGCAGATGGTGATTGCAGCCACAAAATTAAAAGATGCTTACTCCTTGGAAGGAAAGTTATGACCAACCAAGACAGCATATTCAAAAGCAGAGATGTTATTTTGCCAACAAAGGTCCATCTAGTCAAGGCTATGGTGTTTACAGTGGTCATGTATGGATGTGAGAGTTGGACTATGAAGAAAGCTGAATGCCAAAGAACTGATGCTTTTGAACTGTGGTGTTGGAGAAGACTTTTGAGAGTCCCTTGGACTGCAAGGAGATGCAACCAGTCCATCCTAAAGGAGATCAGTCCTGGGTGTTCTTTGGAATGACTGATGTTGAAGCTGAAACTCCAGTACTTTGGCCACCTGATGTGAAGAGCTGACTCTTTGGAAAAGACCCTGATGCTTGGAAAGATTGAGGGCAGGAGGAGAAGGGGACGACAGAGGATGAGATGGTTAGATGGCATTACCGACTCAATGGACATTGGTTTGGGTAAACTCCAGGAGTTGGTGAGGGACAGGAAGGCCTGGTGTAGTGTGGTTCATGGGGTCGCAAAGAGTTGGACACAACTGAGAAACTGAACTGAACATACAGTAAGAATTGTAAATACAAACCTTGAAGTCAAGATAGAGCCTTGCTCTATTAGGAAAAACACTATAGACAAAGCAGGTATGTTATAATTGAATTATAGCCATATATTTGCTCGTAATATAACATTACTTGTGCTGGAATATGAATTTAAATATGTGTGTGTCCATCCTCAGTCATGTCTGACTCTATGCGACCCCGTGGACTGGAGCCCATTAGGCTCTTCTTTCCATAGAACTTTCCAGGCAGGAATATTGGAGTGGGTTGCCATTTCTTCCCTCAGGATATCTCCCCAACCCAGGGATTGAACCTGCATCTCCTGCATCTCCTGCATTTCCTGCATCTCCTGCATTGGCAGGTGGATTCTTTACCACTGGGAAACCCAAAGAAAAATATAGTGGTTTTTAAATGAGAAATTTTAACAAAACTTATAGTGTCCCTTGTGAAAAAAGGTAGTAAAACTAAATACCATTACATATACTGAACATAGGTAAGAAAAAAAAAGTATAAATATTTAAATCATAATTTAGAGAAAAAGTAATTGAGTGAACCACCCCAAATACACACAAAACAGGAGAAAATCTTGCAGTGGGTGACAGATAAATATATATTTGTGACTTTAAAACCTTTTGCTGTAATATATTAATAAAGAACTTGCTCTATTCTGGTAGAAAAAGCGGGGGGAATAGTGTTGTTAAATAAAATGAAGTTGCTGTCAGTGTGGGCACATGTTTAGCTTATTCAGAAGAATTTTAAAAACCCAACTTGTGAAACCACTTTTCTATACAAATCTTTTACTTCACATTATTTCGCAGTCATTTACATTGTTTGACAAATATCTTATTGGACCAGGACTCATCACCATGCCTGCTGCTTTCTTTTCTTTTGTACTTTTAGCAAATTGGTCATATTTGTATATATTTTAATGTAAATAAGTACTATTAATTATAGCAGCAATAACTATATATATATATATATAATTTTATATTGTGCTTTGTATTTCCCCAGATAATTTCTGTAACAAAAAATCATCTGCCTTTATTCTCTAGAGTTATGAGTTGGCAGATCTATAACTGTAGAACCCTTTTATTAATAGTATGGTTTTAAACTCCTCTATCTGAGAAAACCTATTTTAAGTGAATCATCTGATTTTAATGAAACGTGTACTAACCCAGTTTTCTACATGGGTTAATAGAGCCAGGATGAGTCATGGAATTCAGCAAAGGTCTGAGGAACTGAGCTGATCTGGTTTCTATTAATTTCTAGTTATTCACAGTTTCGCCTTTACTTAAGGATAAAATTCACCGGAAGAGAGTCGTTCATACATTTATAAACAGAAGTGACCTTTTCCATGGTATTTTATGAACATTGCTCATAATATAACCTTTAAAGTGTCAGATGATTATTTTTGAATATGGTTTCGTGCTTAAAATGTCCAAAATACAGGTTTGATTTTGAACCTTCGTCCCCAAAGTAAGATTTAGGTATTTCTATGTGGTATCAGAACTGGACATGGAACAACAGACTGGTTCCAAATAGGAAAAGGAGTACGTCAAGGCTGTATAGTTTCACCCTGCTTGTTTAACTTATAGGCAGAGTACATTATGAGAAATGCTGGACTGGAAGAAGCACAAGCTGGAATCAAGATTGCCAGGAAAAATATCAATAACCTCAGATATACAGATGACACCACACTTATGGCAGAAAGTGAAGAGGAACTAAAAAGTCTCTTAATGAAAGTGAAAGAGGAAAGTGAAAAGGTTGGCTTAAAGCTCAACATTCAGAAAACTAAATCATGGCATCTGATCCTATCAGTTCATGGGAAATAGATGAGGAAACAGTGGAAACAGTGTCAGACTTTATTTTTGGGGGCTCCAAAATCACTGCAGATGGTGACTGCAGCCATGAAATTAAAAGATGCTTACTTCTTGGAAGGAAAGTTATGACCAACCTAGATAGCATATTGAAAAGCAGAGACATTCCTTTGCTAACAAAGGTCCATTCCCTGTGGTCATGTATGGATGTGAGAGTTGGACTGTGAAGAATGCTGAGCACTGAATAATTGATGCTTTTAAAGTGTGGTGTTGGAGAAGACTCTTGAGAGTCCCTTGGACTGCAAGGAGATCCAACCAGTCCATTCTGAAGGAGATCAGCCCTGGGATTTCTTTGGAGGGAATGATGCTGAAGCTGAAACTCCAGTACTTTGGCCACCTCATGTGAAAAGTTGACTCATTGGAAAAGACTCTGATGCTGGGAGGGATTGGGGACAGGAGGAGAAGGGGACTACAGAGGATGAGATGGCTGGATGGCATCACTGACTCAATGGACATGAGTTTGAGTGAACTCCGGGAGTTGGTGATGGACAGGGAGGCCTGGCGTGCTGTGATTCATGGGGTTGCAAGGAGTCGGACACAACTGAGCGACTGAACTGAACTGAACTGATATGGTATCAAAGTTTTCAAATTTTAATTTTTGCATTGCATCATAAAGTAACCAAATACTTTTTATTACTTTAAAAAATATTGAATTATAGTTAAATTACAGTGTTGTATTAGTTTTTGCTATACAGAAAAGTGAATCAGTTATATATATTATCTTTCATATTTTTCCATTATGGTTTAATACAAGATATTAATAATAGTTTTCTGTCCAAAAGGCCTTGTTTTTAAATACTTTTTAAAGCATGATGCAATGGAATCTAAATCTACTTCAATTTGTTTTTTATATTATGCTTAACAAACAAAAAGATTCAAATATAGTACTTTTTAATGAAAGTGGTTTTATTGGGGGAAGGTCCTTCCTCTGTGTAGTAACTTACAGTTAGTATTTGTATGAATTCACATTCTATAACAGATCCCATTTTTTTAGTTTCATTGTAAATACTTAAAGTGTACCCTGTAACACATGATCTACACATGTTTCTCAACCAAATCCAGTCCATAATTTCCACATACATTTTCCAATTAAGAACAGATAAGGAACACATGTACACCCATGACTGATTCATGTCAATGTATTGTAAAACCCACTACAATATTGTAAAGTAATTAGCCTCCAATTAAAATAAATAAATTGAAAAAAGGAAACAAACAAAAATCCCCAAATTGTGTATTTCATAGAAAATATCATCAAATTTAAAAGTTTGGACTGCCAATAGTAGGTAAGCTAGATCATAGATAGGAATCTCAAGATTCAAAGGTATCCATTTCTTTTTGAATATACTCTTTCCAAAACAGTATCTTCACCATTTCCCTAAGTTCCTTGCCTGCCATTTTAACGTATTCCTGGAAGCTTGAATCTCTCTATTTTTCCCCTGAAGTGCCGCATTCTGGCCCAACAAGCAGGGAAAATTAATGGGTTCAATTACTCTGGACTACAGAGTGGAGTCTATTAGGGGACAATTGCACTCACTTATTTCCAGAGGAAAGCTGCCTATTGCTGTTGAGAATGACGGCTAACAAAGCTTTTCAATTGTAGGCTGAAGCTAAAATGGAAGAAAATAGGTCAGTAGAAGGGAAGAAATGAGAAATGAAGAGTCCATTTTTGGAAGGAGATTTGAGGAATGTCAGCTAAGTAACTGCACAGCCAAAGTGAAGAAACAGACCGGAAGGAAGAAGACATTGACAAAGTCTCATTATATTAATTACACTTACCCTGTGCCCCGAGCACTTTTCAGTTTCAATTCCTGTTGCTGAACCAGAAGATTTGTATCGATTCTGGGTCATGCAAAAATATTTAATCTTTGGAATGATTAATAAGGTTGAACATGACCAAGTTTCTTGCCACAGTTTTGAGCCACTGAGCTTTGCTTAGAAAAATCAAGCTTCATTTTTTCTTGAGTACAGCACTTTGCATAACATACAAAATTGGAATGCACACTTTATATTTATAGAGGTTTTGAAATATATTTGAAAATGTAACAACTTGAGTATTTGGAATAATCAGCTGACTGATAGTGATCATGCACTGTTCATCCAAATATTCACTCTTTTCATCAGTGTGTCACATTTATAGGAATGAATAAGGTTACACAGTGCTTGCTTTGCCCAAAAAGCACTGATTTTGTCAGCAGTGATTGTGTTTAAGCTGACAGTGGGCTGTTCCTATTATTGTTAAAATTACTATTTATAAGCTCTGAAAGTAAGTATTTCTACCAAAGGTATATGGGACACCAGTTTTACAAAAATATAAATGCATATTTATCCATAGATCATAAATTTTAAAAACTAAAAGCCAGCATTATAATTTGGTTATGAAAAAATTTTCCTTTGCTATAGAGAAGATAAATTTTGAGTATATAAATGCAAACATGTAAACTGTATTGAATATATATTATATACTGGGATCTGAATTCTGAGTGAGGCCCTAAGGATACAAAGATGGAAAAAATAATAGCTGTCTTCAATAATAGGTTTAATTATTGACTTAAGCTCTGATAATTATTTTTTAATGTTATAATGAATTTCCCTGAACAAGTGAGTGACTCAGAATAAAACAGTAATTAACATTTTCTTTTATGTAACTAGGTGCATATAACCTAAATTTTAATTCTTTGGCATACGTAGAAAATGTCCCTTGTGAAATGTGTATGTTTATAGTGAAAATAGTTTCCCATAGGTCTAAAATATATTTAAACATAAATAATTTGGAGACAGCCATTTCTGCACTTTTTGCTCAGTGTTTCTCATCTAGAAGGCTTTGATAAACATCAAAGTACTAATGCTGAAAAAGTAGAGACTTTTAGATCCCAAGGTAGACAATTTGCTTTACAAACTTTCTTCAGGATTAAAGTACTTATAAGTCATTGAAAACTGAAAGTATAAGACAAATCTGAATGTTATATATATATATTTAACTTTCATATGTGTGCTGTGTTATTTTAAGGAATAGAAATTATGAACTAGCATTCTGTCTTTGGCCTTGAACATGAAGATATATCGATATAACACATATATATATATATTTAATATTTTTGTTCTAAGCATAAAATTGGGGGTTAGTGGTTACTCAACAGCTGAAAGACATATTGCTAAGCAAGGAAATTTAAAAAAAAAAACAGATTTAGGGAGGTACTCTCAAATAGTCTATTTTTTGAACTTTCTTTCCCTTGGGGAATGTGACATTGCAACCAAATTATTTCAAGTCAGTAAAATCTGTTAAGCTGCATCTTCTCTCCAGAATGATATAAAAGTTTCAACCTGTGAAACTGATTCAGAAGTAGAGATTGATTTTACATTCTGATTAAAGCAACTCCATGAACTGGGGCTGACTAAAGTAGACCTACAGCCTTCTCTGTCTGTGGAATTCTCCAGGCAAGAATGCTGTACTGGGTTGCCTTTCCCTTTTTCAGGAGATCTTACTGACCCAGGGATGGAACCCAGGTCTCCTGCATTGTAGGGAGATTCTTTACCATTTGAGCCATCAGGGAAGTCCAGTTGAAAACTAGCCTATCTTTTTTAATAAACATAGAAATTAGAAAACTGTAAGTGACAGTTATTTTCACTTCAAAAGGAATTAACATTTGATCAAAGTGGAACGTACTATGTTTTACAAATCAATCCACTTATTTTTTTAGCTTTCATTTTAAGTTAATTTGCTGGAGGAGGAGTGCTATGCTTCCTAGGGTAGAACTGAGTGTCTCTAAGATGGCAAGGAGATCCAACCACTCCATTCTGAAGGAGATCAACCCTGGGATTTCTTTGGAAGGAATGATACTAAAGCTGAAGCTCCAGTACTTTGGCCACCTCATGCAAAGAGTGGACTCATTGGAAAAGACTCTGATGCTGGGAGGGGTTGGGGGCAGGAGGAGAAGGGGACTACCAAGGATGAGATGGTTGGATGGCATCACGGACTCGATGGACGTGAGTCTGAGTGAACTCCAGGAGATGGTGATGGACAGGGAGGCCTGGCGTGCTGCGATTCATGGGGTCGCAAAGAGTCGGACACAACTGAGTAACTGAACTGAACTGAACTGAACTGAACTGAAGATGGCAAGGGCCTTCCCTGGTAGCTCAGCTGGGGAAGAATCCACCTGCAATGCAGGAGACCCCAATTCAATTCCTGGGTTGGGAGGAGCACCTGCAGAAGGGATAGGCTTAACACTCCAGTGTTCATGGGCTTCCCTGTTAGCTCAGATGGTAAAGAATCTGCAGGCAATGCAGGAGACCTGTGTTCCATCCCTGGGTTGGGAAGATCCTCTGGAGTGGCTACACAGTCCAGTTTTCTTGCCTAGGGAATTCCATGGACCGAGGAGCCTGGTGGGCTATAGTCCATGGGGTTGCAAAGATTGGACACGACTGAGCAGCTTTAGGGCGAAAGGAAGGAAGATGGCAATCCTGATCTCTCACCCATCCGCCCTCCCACTCTCATCAAAGAAGGAATAATTCAAAGGTCAACCAGAATGACTCAAGAGGTGGGAAGAGTATAGCTGACTCTCAGTCATTTCCTCATCTTCTTTGAGAAATAGAACTGATTATAGCAAATTTACTTTCTTTGTTTCTTTCCTTTTCTTTCTTTCTTTCTGTGCAGAGCAGATCCACATGAGAAGGGCCTCTATTCTGTGAACTCCATCAGTGATGTTTTTTCTAGATAGTGATTAATGGGAGAATTGAGATAGTAGTAAGGCCAGAAGGCTGAAAGATCTAAGTTACATTAATCACTATAGGAGTATACCAAATTAGATGAAAATGTATGTAAATATTTTTACAATTTTGGAGTTGTAAACATTTTTCCAAATATGTAATTTTGATCGTAAAAATACTATTATCATTTTTGGCAAACTAATCTGCTTAAAGGAAATATAACCAGTTGAGAAAATTAATTTTAATTTATATAGGATAAATTATTTCCTTACACTCTGGAATTTCTTTCTATTTGTGAAAAAAAGAATATAATTGTTTCCTGAAACATCTACTACCAGGAAGATGGGTAACTTGCATAAAGAGATATTCATAGAAAATACAGCCACAGTCAGTAAGGAAATGAAAGCTGTTCAGTCATAGCCACTAGAAATGTAATGCATCAGTTCAGATAATGTAAATAAAATCATTCTTAACACTATAGTATACATGTCTACCCTTTAGTAATAACTCACTCTATAAAATTCTCACCCTAGACAAGCAGTTACATGAAAGGATATTTCAGTAATTCCAGTGAGAAATATTATCATCTTCCTAACCAAACCACCAAAACAATCTTTATAGAAAAATGTATTCTTTGCGCACCAAAGTTAAAAATAAGTTTATATAATAGAGACCAATTTACATGATTCATTGGATGATATAATAAATGCAATACATTGTTGGTTTATATTACTCATTCCAGGAAAAATAGATTAGATTGGAAGTATTAATAGTTGGGGAAAGAAAGGGGTAAGAATCATTCTTTAGAAGATTTTTCCTCTTTCTTCACTCTTTCTATATCCATTATTTCTTTTTTTCTGGACAGTGGGGTAACTCATGGCTATCTAGCACTTAAATTACAAGTAAGCATGAAGATGGGGCTTCACAGGAGGCACAGGGGCAAAGGATTTGCCTTATAATTCAGGAGATACAAGAAACATGCATACCATCCCTGGGTCAGGAAAATACCCTGGAAAAGGAAATGGCAACGGACTCCAGTATTCTCGCCTGAAAAATCCCACACAAAGAGGAGCCTGGAGGGCTGACGTCCATGTGGTCACAAAAAGTCATACACACCTGAGCACGCACGCAAGCACAACTGTATCACACTAAACACCTTGAAAATTACACAAAGGCTGGACATTAGAATAATTGAAAGCTTTGTTGTTATTCAGTCACTAAGTTGAGGTCAACTCTTTGCAAACCCATGGACTCCAGGCTTCCCTGTCCTTCCTTTTCTTCTGGACTGTGAACACACTCATGTCCTGTCAGTGACGCCATCCAGCCACCTCACCCTCTGTCATCCCCTTCTCCTCCTGCCCTCAGTCATTTCCATCTTCATGGTCTTTTCCAGTGAGTTGTCTCTGCATCAGGTGGCCAAAGTATTGGAGCTACAGTTTCGGCATCACTCCTTCAATGAATATTCAGTGTTGATTTCCTTTAGGATTGACTGGTTTGATCTCCTTGCTGTCCAAGGGACTCTCAAGAGTCTTCTTCAAAACAGCATTTCAAAAAGTATCAGTTCTTCGGCACTCAGTCTTCTATATAATAAAACATTTCACATCCATATGTGACTACTGGAAAAACCATAGTTTAACTATAAAAATCTTTGTCAGCATGGTTGAAGCATAGAGATAATGCATGTGCAAAAGAGACTAAGGTATGTGTAGAAAAAGCCATGTCTGCAACCTTTTCACTTGTACATAGGCTAAACCAAATGTTTTGGATATATGAAAAGACTGGTTCAGTTCAGTCACTCAGTCATGTCTGACTCTGCGACCCCATGAACCACAGCACACCAGGCCTCCCTGTCCATCACAAACTCCCAGAGTTCACTCAAACCCATGTCCATTGAGTCAGTGATGCAACCCAACCATCTCATCCTCTGTTGTCCCCTTCTCCTCCTGCCCTCAATCTTTCCCAGCATCAGGGTCTTTTCAAATAACTCAGCTCTTCACATCAAGTGGCCAAAATTTTGGAGTTTCAGCTTCAAAATCAGTCCTTCCAATGAACACCGAGGACTGATCTCCTTTAGGATGGACTGTCTGGATCTCCTTGCAGTTCAGGGGACTCTCAAGAGTCTTCTCCAACACCACAGTTCAAAAGCATCAATTCTTCTGTGCTCAGCTTTCTTTATAGTCCAACTTTCACATCCATACATGACCACTGTAAAAACCATAGCCTTGACTAGATGGACCTTTGTTGGCAAAGTAATGTCTCTACTTTTTACTATGCTGTCTAGGTTGGTCATAACTTTCCTTTTAAGGAGTAAGCATCTTAATTTCATGGCTGCAGTCACCATCTGCAGTGATTTTGGAGCCGAAAAATATAAAGGCTGCTACTGTATCCACTGTTTCCCCATCTGTTTGCCATGAAGTGATGGGACCAGATATCATGATTTTAGTTTTCTGAATGTTGAGCTTTAAGCCAACTTTTTAACTCTCCACGTTCACCTTCATCAAGAGGCTCTTTAATTCTTCTTCACTTTCTGCCATAAGGGTTGTGTCATCTGCATATCTGAGGTTATTGATATTTCTCCTGGCAATCTTGATGCTGTGTTTCATCCAGCCCAGAGTTTCTCATGATGTTCAGTTCAGTCGCTCAGTCGTGTCCGACTCTTTGTGACCCCATGAATCGCAGCACGCCAGGCCTCCCTGTCCATCACCAGCTCCCGGAGTTCACTCAGACTCACATCTATCGAGTCCGTGATGCCATCCAGCCATCTCATCCTCGGTAGTCCCCTTCTCCTCCTGCCCCCAATCCCTCCCAGCATCAGAGTCTTTTCCAATGAGTCCACTCTTTGCATGAGGTGGCCAAAGTACTGGAGCTTCAGCTTCAGCATCATTCCTTCCAAAGAAATCCCAGGGTTGATCTCCCTCAGAATGGACTGGTTGGATCTCCTTGCAGTCCAAGGGACTCTCAAGAGTCTTCTCCAACACCACAGTTCAAAAGCATCAATTCTTTGGCGCTCAGTCTTCATCACAGTCCAACTCTCACATCCATGCCTGACCACAGGGAAAACCATAGCCTTGACTAGACGGACCTTAGTCGGCAAAGTAATGTTTCTGCTTTTGAATATACCATCTAGGTTGGTCATAACTTTTCTTCCAAGGAGTAAGCGTCTTTTAATTTCATGGCTGCAGTCACCATCTGCAGTGATTTTGGAGCCCAGATAAATAAAGTCTGACACTGTTTCCACTGTTTCCCCATCTATTTCCCATGAAGTGATGGGATCGGATGCCATGATCTTCGTTTTCTGAATGTTGAGCTTTAAGCCAATTTTTTCGCTTTCCTCTTTCACTTTCATCAAGAGGCTCTTTAGCTCCTCTTCACTTTCTGCCATAAGGGTGGTGTCATCTGCATATCGGAGGTTATTGATATTTCTCCCAGCAATCTTGATTCCAGCTTGTGTTTCTTCCAGCCCAGCTTTTCTCATGATGTACTCTGCATATAATTTAAATAAGCAGGGAGACAACATACAGCCTTGACGTACTCCTTTTCCTATTTACAACCAGTCTGTTGTTCCATGTCCAATTCTAACTGTTGCTTCCTGACCTGCATATAGCTTTCTCAAGAGGCAGATTAGGTGGTCTGGTATTCCCATTTCTCTCAGAATTTTCCACAGTTTATTGTGATCCACACAGTCAAAGGCTTTGGCATAGTCAATAAAGCAGACATAGATGTTTTTCTGGAACTCTCTTGCTTTTTCTATGAACAGACTGGTGCACCATTCAAATGCGTTCCATGTAATATTTCTAACTAGATGCTGTTATCCTAATTGCTGATATGTCTTTGGCTAAAACTGTAATGTCAAAATATCACTTCTTTTAGTTTATCAATTTAGTGTGTTTCAGATAAAACTGCTGATAGTTTTAGAAAAGACCAATTTTGGCATTAAGTTGCAAACTGGACAATGAGGTAAATTTGTAGTGTATAAACAAAATGTATATGAACTGAGAACTTCTAGATGTACAAGATAGATTTAGAAAAGGCAGAAGAACCAGAGATCAAATTTCCAACATCTGTTGGATCATAGATAAAGCAAGATAATTCCAGGAAAACATCTACTTCTGTTTCATTTACTATGCTAAAGCCTTTGACTGTGTGGATCACAACAAACTGTGGAAAATTCTTTAAGAAACCAATACAGTATTATAAAGTAAAATAAAGTAAAAGTTAAAAAAAAAAAAAAAAGAAATGGAAATAGCATACCTGAACTGCCTCCTGAGAAATCTGTATGCAGGTAAAGAAACACTAGTTAGAACTGGGCATGGAACAATGGATGGTTCCAAATTGGGAAAGGAGAACGTCAATGCTATATACTGTCCCTCTATTTATTAAACTTATATGCAGAATACATCATGCTAAATGCTGGACTGGATGAAGCAAAAGCTGAAATCAAGATTGCCAGGAGAAATATCAATAGCCTTAGATATGAAGATGACATGACCCTTATGACCGAAATTGGAGAGGAACTAAAGAGCCTCTTGATAAAAGTTAAAGAGGAGAGTGAAAAGGCTGGCTTAAAACTAAGAAAACAAAGATCATGGTATCCAGTCCTATCACTTCATGGCAAATAGATGGGGAAACAATGGAGGGAAACAGTGAGATTTTATTTTCTTGGGCTCCAGAATCATGAAATTATAAGATGCTTGCTCCTTGAAAGAAATTAAAGGCACTTGCTCCTTATCCTATGACAAAACTAGACAACATATTTAAAAGCAAAGACATCATTTTGCCAACAAAGATCCATTTAGTCAAAGCTATGATGCTTTTGAACTGTGGTGTTGGAGAAGACTCTTGAGTGACACTTGGACTGCAAGGAGATCAAACCAGTTAATCTTAAAGGAAATCAATCCTGAATATTCATTGGAAGGACTGATGCTGAAGCTCCAATACTTTGTCCACATGATGTGAAGAGCTGAGTCATTAGAAAAGACCCTGATTCTGGGAAAGGTTGAAGGCAGGAGGGAAACGGGATGCCAGAGGACAAGATGGTTGGATGGCATCACCAATTCAATGGACATGAGTTTGAGCAAGCTTCAGTTGATAGTGAAGGACAGGGAAGCCTGGCGTGTTGCAGTCCATGGGGTCACAAAGAGTCAGACATGACTGAGTGACTGAACAACAGCAATAGATTTTTCCAGTAGTCATGTATGAATGTGAGATTTGGACCATAAAGAAAGCTGAGCACCGAAGAAATGATGCTTTTGAACTGTGGTGTTGGCAAAAACTCTTGAGAGTTCCTTGAACTACAAGGAGTTCCAACCAGCCAATCCTAAAGGAAATCAACCCTGAATATTCATTGGAAGGACTGATGCTGAAGCTGAATCTCCAGCAATTTGGCCACCTGATCTGAAGAGCCAATTCATGGGAAAAGACCATTATGCTGGGAAAGATCAAAGGCAGGAGGAGAAAGGGCAACAGAGGATGAGATGGATGGCATCACCGACTCAAAGGACATGAGTTTGAACAAGCTATGGAACATAGTGAAAGATAAGGAAGTCTAGCATGCTACAGTCTGTGGGGTCACAAAGATTCAGACAAGACTGAGCAACTGAATAACAACAATAATATACAAAAGTTGACCCCACACTGGTTACAGATTATTTCTCTGATTTTGACTACTCTGTCCTTTTCATAGCCTTAAATTTCTCACAACCCTCATATTATGCCTACACCTTTTTTCCTAAACAGAAACACTGTTTCTCTAAATTTAAAATATATTTCTGCCTGAAAATCCTTTCCCATCTCAGACTGTGGTTAGAAATGTGTCTGCTGTTACCTATAGAGCTTTTTGTAAGTGATTATCATAAGTAATAACATAATGTACTATAATTGCCCAGCACCAGCCTCCCTCAGCTCCACACATGTGAGCACATACACAGTTGTGCAAAGGCTTTGAGCTCCTTGCAAAAGAGAATCGGAACAATTATCCCTGTGTATTTAGTGTTTCTCAAGATGTAGCTGTTAAAACATCAATTTTATGCAATTTATGTTTAAAAAACTAAAACAATGAAAAGATATCAAATGTAAAGTAGTAGAATCCCCAGAACTTTATATCATTATATGTGTGTATTTGTAGTGAATTTGTGAACTTGCTGCCTATTTGTCTTTAACTAGTCTAAGATCTCATAGAATACTCTAACATTTCCACTTCCTTACAGAATGTCCATGAACTTAGTCTATCTTAACATAGTAAATACTCAGGGTGATTATGAAGAAGTATTAGGGCCATATAACAAACAAGTATATATGTACTTTGTATTATGTGTAGAATATGCTGTTTATATTTTAATTTGCCTTCTCTGTCTTTCCAACCCTTACATAGATCTCAAGGGGCCAGTTTATACACTGTGTGCCAATATCACCAAGTGAAAGAAAATATACATCTGTGTCTCTTTTGCTGTCTCGCAAAGGGTGGGATGATTTGGGAGAATGGCATTGAAACATGTATAATATCATATAAGAAATGAATCCAGGTTTGATGCAGGATACAGGATGCTTGGGGCTGGTGCACTGGGATGACCCGGAGGGATGGTATGGGGAGGGAGGAGTAAGGGGTATTCAGGATGGGGAACACATGTGCACCCGTGGCAGATTCATGTTGATGTATGGCAAAACCAATTCAATACTGTAAAGTAATTAGCCTCCAATTAAAATAAATTTAAATTAAAAAAAAAAGAAAATACAGTGTTTACCTCAGTGTCATTATTACCCACATTTCCCTGTTGACCCATGTTTTGTTTTAGTCCAAAATTACTCTTTTAATCATTTCATTATTCCAACTCTCTGAATTAAATAAAAATTAACATGTTAGAGTGAATATATTAGATTGGTTAAAATACAGTTTTCAGTCTGGCTCAGTAGCGTGGCAAACTCAAGCCTCCTCTAGATTCTTAAAATGAGATTTTCAAGTGTATCATTGTGAACCACCATGACCCCAGGGTACTGTTATGGACTGTGATTTTTTGTCAGTGATATATTGATTTCAGAAATGACACAAATCTAGTTTTGATTGTGGCATCTTGTAACCTGTAACTTCTCTGTAACAGTGATAAATCTTGAGGTTATAATATACCTCCTGCTGTCAAAGCTGATCCATCCAAGCACAGCCATGTACGGAATTTACTTTACTATGAGAAAAGCCTTTGCTTTTCCATTTGATTCATTGAGGTAATAATTACCTATGGAGGAAAATTTATATACATATTTGTAATTGATATTATCTATCCTTATGTTTACACATGCATATATGTAACATGTAGTTAATGGGTGGTTGTTGTTCAGTCACCAAGTCATGTCTGACTCTTTGCGACCCCATGGATTGCAGGGTAACACAGTAAATTTTAGTTATTGTTAAATGTCTTTACTGTATATAGAATTTTGAGCCTGAATTTCTCTTCTGAATCCTGGGCATTATTATAAACAAGCATCTTTAAATGTCATTAGGCTTTTCTCGATATTAGTATTTTTACAATCATCAAATGGCATTTTTATTACTAACATGAAGTACTTTGAGATTGAACCATAAGATATGTCAGACTTTACTTTGTACAGATACAGTAGCTGTGAATCCTACACTTCCTACACATTAATCAGGCATGATTTCTACTCACTTTACATGGCATTTTGCTCTCATATATGTTTCCCCTCTTGGTTAAGTTTAATTTATCATAGAAATGCAAATAATGGGTTTATTGAAAGTCCTGAATTTGTGAAATAAAAGTAGAAATCAAATTTGTTCTTCATTTTTGGGAGAATTTCTCCTTCCACTCATTCCTAGAGTTGATCTTTTTACTCTTGAGTCATATCACTGAAGAGTCCACAGTATTTTATGTATTGTTTTCCTTATTTGGTGTTTTCCTATGACATCCAAACTAGACCCTGGCTTCTGACCATACACTCCATTTTTGAGGACACTGGTTCATCTGAGTGGTGTTTCAGAATAGGGTAACTTACAGAGATCCCAGTAACTAGCATCTCCTACAGCACCACAGAAGTAGAACTCATTTTTAATTCAAGCTTCTTCATGCACTGTTGCCAAAGGCCATCATACTTAAAAGAGGGGATATAATAGCAACAGCTCTCTATGCTGCCTTCCTCTCTGAACTTAGTCCCTCCAATCTTCAGGCAAATCCTAGTGGCCTTCTTGCTATTCCTCAAGCACACACGAGTCAAGAACTTTGCACTTGTAGTCCCTTGTGGCAGAACTGATCCCTCAAAACTTCCCATGGTTAATTCCATTTCTTACTTCAGGTATACTAAAATATCACATTTTGCTTTGACTGTGCCACACAGCCTGCAGAATCATAGTTCTTTGACCAATGACTAAACCATGCCCTTTGCACTGAAAATGTGGAGTCTTAACCACTGGACTGATGGGGAATTTCCTATAATATCACTTCTTTAAATAGACTTTTTCTAGTCATCCTTTTTTAAAGTAGCCCCCCTACCATAGCATATCAACATCATTTCCTTGATATTATTCCATCACTACTTCATATTATTATATAGTGATATGTTTACCCATTTTTTTTAATGTGATGCTGGAGTTAGTTGTGGCCCTTGTATTACTCAGTGCTTTAGAGAAAGAGAACCAATGTGTGTGTGCATGTACGTGTGTATACACACACAGAGATAAAGGTATCTGTTTAAGAAATTAGGTCATGTGCTTTTGGAGGTTCATGACTCCAAATTCTACAGAGTAGGCCAGCAGTTGGGATACCCAGGGATGAGTTGATGCTGAGGCTCAAATCTAAAGGCAATCCAAAGACTATAGAAATACTGGTTAGATTTCACTGGTCTCTGATAATGATGTAGATATATTGTATAGCAGCCTACACAATATAATGATTTTTTTTTTTTAGTAAATGATAAATGAAAATAACTATGTTAAAATATTTTATACAAATTTAGATTTATTATAGCTAAAGCTTCCTTCCGTTACAAGTTGATGATATTTTTGGTATGTTATTATTATGACAATAGCATTTTATATTATAACAAATAGAAATTGAAAAAATATATGTCTCACTTAGAGTTTCCGTTCAGTCCAGTTTAGTTGATCAGTCATGGCTGACTCTTTGCAACCCCCATGGACTGCAGCATGCCAGGCCTCCCTGTCCATCACCAACTCCTGGAGCTTACTCAAACTCATGTCCGTTGAGTCAGTGATGCCATCCAACCATCTCCTCCTCTGTTGTCCCCTTCTTCTCATGCCTTCAATTTTCCCAGCATTGGGGTCTTTTCAAATGAGTCAGCTCTTTGAATCAGGTAGCCAAAGTATTGGAGTTTCAGCTTCAGCATCAGTCCCTCCAATGAATATTCAGGACTGATTTCTTTTAGGATGGACTGCTTGGATCTCCTTGCAGTCCAAGGGACTCTCAAGAGTCTTGTCCAACACCACAGTTCAAACACATCAATTCTTCAGGGCTCAGCTTTCTTTATAGTACAATGCTCACATCCATACGTGACTCCTGGAAAAACCATAGCCTTGACTTAAAGTTTAAAGGTAATCAACACTGAACTTTGATCAAGTCATTTATTTTCCCCCTTCATCGGTTACCTCATTTGTAGCTGAAATGAACTAGGTTATTGTTATTTCTTAAAGATCTTACACATAGAATTTTGTATAAATATAGTTTCTTCTTTTGAATTTGCCAACTTTTTACTATGAAATGTAGATACTAGTCTTTCATTGTCAATACTAATCAGCTGAAGGCCTCTGGAAATACACAAAGTTGAGATTACTACTACTTGCTGCAGCAAAAGAGAATATATACCTAGAAAACACTTTTTCAAAAAGAAGTGTTGATAATGTAGAATATTTTCCTGCTTGGTAGTACAGGGTACTTGGAATGCATTATAGAATTGTCCTCACAAGGATCTGACAGAATAAACCATAATGTTTTTAAATAGTCAGTAGTGTTATCATTGTATCAGATGGGTCTATTTAGATTTATTTTTAGGTAAATCTTCTAATATCTTAAACTCTGTGTTCTAAAGTCAATTTGTGTTTTCCACTTGTGTGTTGAGTTTGAGCTTAGGTAACTTAGGATGGACACTATAGTTTAATTTGGCACAGTGGTCTGTTTGCATGCCTGTGTTGTATGCTATGTTGCTTCAGTCATGTCTGACTCTTTGCGACCCTGTGGTCTGAAGCCCACCAAGCTCCTCTGTCCATGGGATTCTCCAGGCAAGAATACTAGAGTGGATTGCCATTTCCTTCTCCAGGGGATCTTCCTGACCCAGGGATTGAACCCATGTCTTTTATGTCCCCTGCATTGGCAGGCAGGTTCTTTACCAGTAGGGCCACCTGGGAAGCAGTTCAACTGGGAAAAATTCTTCTTACTGACTAACTTCAGCAGAGACATTTTAAATTTTATTAGTATGGGGATGACCCAGAGAGATGTTATGGGGAGGGAGGTGGGAGGGGGGTTCATGTTTGGGAACGCATGTAAGAATTAAAGATATTAAAATTTAAAAAATGAAAAATAAATAAATAAATATTAAAAAAATAAATTTTATTAGTATGATATGAAATATTTAATATAAATCCACCTCCCAGAATACTGGAAATAAAAGCAAAAATAAACAAATGGGATCTAATTAAAATTAAAAGCTTCTGCACAACAAAGGAAACTATAAGCAAGGTGAAAAGACAGCCTTCTGAATGGGAGAAAATAATAGCAAATGAAGCAACTGACAAACAACTAATCTCAAAAATATACAAGCAACTTCTGCAGCTCAACTCCAGAAAAATAAACGACCCTATCAAAAAATGGGCCAAAGAACTAAATAGACATTTCTCCAAAGAAGACATACGGATGGCTAACAAACACATGAAAAGATGCTCAACATCACTCATTATTAGAGAAATGCAAATCAAAACCACAATGAGGTACCACTTCACACCAGTCAGAATGGCTGCGATCCAAAAATCTGCAAGCAATAAATGCTGGAGAGGGTGTGGAGAAAAGGGAACCCTCCTACACTGTTGGTGGGAATGCAAACTAGTACAGCCACTTTGGAGAACAGTGTGGAGATTCCTTAAAAAATTGCAAATAGAACTACCTTATGACCCAGCAATCCCACTGCTGGGCATACACACCGAGGAAACCAGAACTGAAAGAGACACATGTACCCCAATGTTCATCGCAGCACTGTTTATAATAGCCAGGACATGGAAACAACCTAGATGTCCATCAGCAGATGAATGGATAAGAAAGCTGTGGTACATATACACAATGGAGTATTACTCAGCGGTTAAAAAGAATTCATTTGAATCAGTTCTGATGAGATGGATGAAACTGGAGCCGATTATACAGAGTGAAGTAAGCCAGAAAGAAAAACACCAATACAGTATACTAACACATATATATGGAATTTAGGAAGATGGCAATGACGACCCTGTATGCAAGACAGGGAAAGAGACACAGATGTGTATAACGGACTTTTGGACTCAGAGGGAGAGGGAGAGGGTGGGATGATTTGGGAGAATGACATTCTAACATGTATACTATCATGTGAATTGAATCGCCAGTCTATGTCTGACGCAGGATGCAGCATGCTTGGGGCTGGTGCATGGGGATGACCCAGAAAGATGTTATGGGGAGGGAGGTGGGAGGGGGGTTCATGTTTGGGAATGCATGTAAGAATTAAAGATTTTAAAATTTAAAAAATAAAAAACTAAAAATTAAAAAAATAAAAAAATAAATTAAAAAAAAATAAAAAAAATAAATAAAAAATTGAGTAAAGCACTTAACATATAGTTGGCACACAATAAATGTCTATGTGAAGTTTAGATATTCCTTACCCAACACCAAAAACAATGTAATCTTAAACAAAATAGAATCACATAAATTGGACAATGAGACTACAAAATATTTAGAATGGAGAATATGATCTAAAGCTAATAACCAAGTGCTTTTATTAATTGTACATCATATATGTATGTTTTAGAAGTCTTTTATTCTCATTCAATGACCCTGTGTGACTAAAGGAAGTAAACAGAAACTATCTTTAATATTCTTACTTAATCTAAGGATTTGATACGACTACCATGAGAGTTAGTGATGGCCAGGGAGGCCTGGTGTGCTGTGATTCATGGGGTCACAAAGAGTCAGACACGACTGAGCGACTGAACTGAACTGAACTGAACTGAACTGAACCATGATGATCACTATATATACCATATGGGAATATTGGTCTATTTTATCTTTTGTGGTTGGAAGAGGGAAATAAAAATGATTCCAACCAAGTGAAGCCTAAAATAAATGTATAGATTCTCAGGCATGAGAAATCTATGAGTTGCTGACACAATCCAAACTTGATAAAAATAGGATGCCCTCATTCTCTGTGTGCTAACTCTGTTTTTGCTTTTCTTCACCTTTTGTCCCCTTGTAGACTTCTTCCACAAGTGTCTGAGAGAGGCAGAGATTTGGGACATTCTTTCTCCCAATAGTGTTTATCAGTACCCAAAAAAAGGCTCTTTTGAAATCAGGTTTTAAACTTAACACAGATCTAAGTAAGGATGGGATACTTTAAAAGACCATGCCTGTGGGCATGCAAATACCTGTGGAAACTTGGAGGCACCCCTTGTATTGATTGTGTGAGTAAGACTTTAAAATGCAACTGTCAGTGTAACCCACTAAGTGCAGAGTGTTTTATATGAGCCCTGTTATAAAAAGTTGTGGTGCATGTACGCCAGCCTGTCTCTAATTAAAGAAGATGTCAAAGACACTGGCTTTCAGTTGGCACAAATTTAAGGCAAATTTAATATGTTTAAGGGCCACTAAGTATATCAATCACTAGGCATTCTTTCTATACCAAAAATCATCGAGTCTAATCTTGATTTTCCATAAAAATCATAAAAAACTTTAGAATTATTTTTTTACTTATCATGTTTTTCCTCAGTCTAGTTATTGACAAGAATGAGTCTGAGGAATTTGTTCATAATATAGCTAGTAGTTCTTCATTTTCCTCCTCTAAAGAAAAATTGAAATAGAATAGCTTCTTGCATGTGAGAATTAGAGGTAATTAGAAAAAGTGCTTTTTAATTTTTTTAAAGAAAAAAATGTGTTTTTTTGTTTGTTTTTTTCTTTTTTGGCAGGATGGGTTTGTTGCTACAAGAGATCATATTGAATGCTGATGTCAAAACAGTCTGAGCAAAGAGAGGATGTAATTCTTTAACAAAGTTATGTTTCAAATAGTTTTATTCCTTTAACAATTTTTGCCAGGTTCTCTGGGGGTTCAGATGATAAAGAATCTGATTTTTATCTCACTACAAAATAACAGTATTGGGAAAGGGATGTCTAATTAGTTGTTATATGTATAGTTCATATGAGATTGGTTTTCTCATAATTATAAGATACAGGTTATCTAATATATTTGCTTTACTTTATATCTCAACAATTTAAAAATATTTATACAATTTCTAAAATTTGCTCACCATATACAGCTATTAAAAATATTGGCTGTACACCCCATGTTGTACAGTATATCCTTGGAGCCTATATCACACCCAGCGGTTTGGACTTCTTAGTCTTCCATCCCCGATCTTTCCCTCCTGACCACTGGTGTTCATTAGCTCATTCTCTGTGTCTGTACCTCTGCCTCTTTTACGTTATGTTCACTAGCTTATTGTGCGTTTTAGATTCCACATATAATTAAGATCATACAGTATTCGTCTTTGTCTGACTTATTTCACTTGTCACAAAAACCTCCAAGTGCATTGATGATGCTACCAATGGCAGCATTTCATTCTTTTGATAGCTGAGTAGTATTTCATTGTGTGTGTGTGTGTGTGTGTGTGTGCACTCATGTGTACACTGCCACATATTTTTTTATCCATTCATCCCTTGATGGGCACTTAGACTGCTTCCATATCTTAACTATTGTAAATAATGGGGCTATGAACATTGGGATGCATGCATCTTTTCAAATTAATAGGTTTTTTTTCTTCAGATATACACCCAGAAACAGAATTGCTGGATCATATAGTAGTGCAATTTCTAATTTTAGAAACCACCATATTATTTTTCACATGGCTACACAAGTTTACTTTCCTATCAACTGTGTATAAGGGTTCCTTTTTTTCCACATCCTCACCACCAGTTGGAGAAGGAAATGGTAACCCACTCGATTAGTCTTGCCTAGAGAATCCTGTGGACAGAGGAGCCTGGTTGGCTGCTGTCCATAGGGTCACATAGTGTTTGACACGACTGAAGTGACTTAGCATGCATGCATGCATCGGAGAAGGAATTTAAACGCACTCCACTATCCTTGCCTGGAGAACCCCAGGAAAGGAGCCTGGTGGGCTGCTGTCTATGGGGTCGCAAAGAGTCGGACACCACTGAAGTGACTTAGCAGCAGCAGCAGTCACCAACAGTTGCCATTGGTGTTCTTTTTGATGATAGCCATCTGACAGGTGTGAAGTTTGGGCTCATTGTGGTTTTGATTTGCATTTCCCTGATAATTAGTGGTGTTGAGCATGTTTTCATGTAACTGTTGTCCATCTGCATTTTTCCATTTGGGAAAAAAATGTCTGTTCAGTTCTTCTCCCCACTTTATAATAAGGTTATTTTTTTTGATACTGCATTTATGAGCTCAATAGAAAAGATCAATGAAACAAACAGCTTGTTCTTTGAAAATAATAAAGAAAATTGATCAAGCTTTAGGCAGACTCATCAAGAAAGAAAAGGAGAGGGCCCAAATCAATAAAATAAGAAAATGAAAAAGAAGAAATCATAACCAATACCATAGAAATACAAAGGACCATAGGATACTACTATGATCAACAGCAAACCAGTAAAATGGCATTGTAGAAGAAATTTTTTTTAAGTGCAATTTCCCAAGATTGAACCAGTAAATACACAATAGGAAGAGATTAGGTAACAGTTATTAAATCTGAGCAGTAATTAAAAAAAAAATCTGAACAAGCAAAAGTCCAGGACTGGATGTCTTTACAGGTGAATTCTACAAAGCATTTAGAGAAGAATAACACCTAGCTTTCTGAAACTTTTACAAAAATTTGCAGTTTAAAGAACACTTCCAAACTCATTCTGTGAGGTTAGCAAAACCCTGATATCAAAAGTAGACATAATATCACACGCGAATAGCGTTGCAAAAATCCTCAATACTAGAAAACTGAATGCAACAATATATTCAAAGGATCATACACAGTGATCAAGTGGGATGAGATGCAAAGATTTATCAATATCATACAATGTGATACACATTAACATATTGAAGAATATAAATTATCATCTTGATAGACAAGGGAAAAACTTTTGATAAAAATCAGCATCCACTTATTATAAAAACTCTTCAGAAAGAGCGTATAGAGGGATCATGTTGTTATTTAGTGGCTGAGTTGCCTCTATTTTGCTACCCCATGGACTGTAGCCCACCAGGATCCTCTCTACTCTGGATTTCTCAGGCAAGCATACTGGAGTGGGTTGCCATTTCTTTTTCCAGAGGATCTCCTGAACATAATAGAGCCCATATATGTCAAACTTACGGCTAACATCATACTTAATTGTGAGAAAATTAAACACTTCCTCTAAGATCAGGAACAAGATAAGGGTGCCCACTCTTACTACTTTTATGTTACATAGTTTTTGAAGTTATACACACAGTCATCAGAGAAGAAATAGAAATATAAGGAATCTAAATTGGAAAGAAAGAAGTAAAACTGTCACTGTTTGAAAATGGTATCATATGTTTAAAAAATCCTAAAGACACCACCAGAAAACTTCTAGAACTCATCAGTGAATTCAGTTAAGATACAGAATACAAAAGTAATATACAGAGATCTGTTGCATTTCTATACACTAATAGCAAAGTATTAGAAATAAAAATTAAGAAAACAGTCCCATTTAATATCACATCAAAAAGAATAAAATACCTAGAAACAAACCTACCTACAGAGGCAAAAGCCCTGTACCCAGAAAACTCTAAGACAAGTGGAAAGATGCACTGTGTTATTGGATTGAGAGAATTAACATTTCTAAAATGACTAAACTACCCAAGGCTATCTACAGATTCTATCAAAATACCAAAGGATTTTCTTCACAGAACTAGAACAAATAATTTAAAAATTTGTATTGAAACACTGAAAACCTCAAATAGCCAAAACAATCTTGAGGAAGAATAAGAGCTAGAGGAATTATATTCTTTGACTTTAGACTATAGTAAAAAGCTACAGTAATCAAAAGAGTATGGTTCAGCTCAGTTCACTCGCTCAGTCGTGTCCAACTCTTTGCGGCCCCATGAATCACAGCACGCCTGGCCTCCCTGTCCATCACCATCCTGGAGTTCACTCAGACTCACGTCTATCGAGTTGGTGATGTCATCCAGCCATCTTATCTTCTGTCGTCCCCTTTTCCTTCTGCCCCCAATCCCTCCCAGCATCACAGTCTTTTCCAATGAGTCAACTCTTCACATGAGGTGGCCAAAGTATGGTACTGACAGAAAACAAAAAAAATAGATATATAGATTAATGGCACAGAAAAAAAGAACTCAAAGATAAACCCATACACCTATGGTTACCCAATCTATGACAGGGGAGGCAAAAATTTACAATGGAGAAAAGACAATTTCTTCAATAAATGTTGCTGGGAAACTAGACAGCTACATGTAAAAGAATGAAATTAGAACATTCTCCAATAACATTTTAAAAAATAAAACAAAAATGAATTAAACACCTAAATGTAAGATTCAGTTCAGTTCAGTCACTCAGTCATGTCTGACTCTTTGCACCCCATGAATCGCAGCACGCCAGGCCTCCCTGTCCATCACCAACTCCCGGAGTTCATTCAGACTCATGTCCATCGAGTCTGTGATGCCATCCAGCCATCTCATCCTCTGTCGTCCCCTTCTCCTCCTGTCCCCAATCTCTCCGAGCATCAGACTCTTTTCCGATGAGTCAACTCTTTGCATGAGGTGGCCAAAGTACTGGAGTTTCAGCTTTAGCATCATTCCTTCCAAAGAAATCCCAGGGCTGATCTCCTTCAGAATGGACTGGTTGGATCTCCTTGCAGTCCAAGGGACTCTCAAGAGTCTTCTCCAACACTACAGTTCAAAAGCATCAATTCTTCAGCACTCAGCCTTCTTCACAGTGCAACTCTCACATCCATACATGACCACAGGAAAAACCGTAGCCTTGATTAGACAGATCTTAGTCGGCAAAGTAATGTCTCTGTGTAAGAATGGATACTATAAAATTCCTAGAGGAAAACATAGAACATTTCTTGACATAAACAATCTTTTTTTGTTTGTTTTTGTTTCTTAAAGACAATTTAAAAAAATGAACAAATTGTTTCTAATTAAACTTTAAAGGTAATCACTCCTAAATATTCATTGGAAGGACTGATGCTGAAGCTGAAGCTCCAATACTTTGGCCACCTGACAGAAAGAACTGACTCATTTGAAAAGACCCTGATGCTGGGAAAGATTGAAGGTGGGAGAAGGGGATGACAGAGAATGAGATGGTTGGATGGCAGGATTGACTCTATGGACATGAGTTTGAGTAAGCTCCGGGAGTTGGTAATAGACAGGGAAGCCTGGGGTCCTGAAGTCCATGAGATTGCAAAGAGTCAGACATGACTGAGTGAGTGAACCGAACTGAACTGAAACTTAAAAGTGGTTGCACAGCAAAAGTAACCACAAAGAAAATAAAAATACAGCCTGCTGCCTGGGAAAAGATACTTGTAAATTATATGGCCAATAAAGGATTAATAAGCAATTTTTAAAAATGAAGCCCAGAGAACAAAATTGATCACTTATGACTAAACAGGCCAGTGGCAGGAACTCAAGTAGAGCCTATTTGTCCTGGCTCCCAGTGTTGGGATCATCCCACCTATATCTTTAATACTTTCCCTCTTTTCTTTAAAGGCAAAGTTAAAGAACTGAACATAGCTTCTCTTAGTTTCACACTATTGAAATGCTGCTGTTCTAGGTTCCTGTCACCTTTAGTTCTCAGAAAACAAAACTTTATTTACTCTAACATTATGCTAATAACAAAAAACAGTACTGTATGGACAATTCACACTCTACATTTAAAATCCATTTAGTTTATAAATAGGACTTCCCAGGTGGCACAATGGTAATCTGTCTGCATTCTTCAGGAAAGGCAATCAACTCCAGTATTCTTGCCTGGAAAATTCCATCAACAGAGGAGCCTGGTGGGCTACTCTCCATGGGATTGCAAAGAGTTGGATGCAACTGGGGATACACACACACACAGAATACATTATAAATGCTTTAAGGCTGTTTCTGTATCTTTTCAAAATTGTGCTCCTGTGTCTTGGCTCATTTCTTGCAACATAATAAACACTCAATAACTGAATGCTTTTGAATGGAGTTTTTCAGTTCTATTCATTTTGGAATGCATTGTGATACATGTTTAGTTTCCAGATGATAGAATTTTCAAACTGCATTTTACTTAGAATTGAATTAAGATACTGCCTTTCTGATGTGGTCTTGACTACAATTTATAGAAGAAAATAGGTTATATGAGTCCTATAGTTTATGAGAAACAGAGCCAGAGATAAAATGGTTATATTAAGTTGAAAACTCATGTGAGTTTCATCTTTTTACTATATCCTAAGAATAAGATGATTTAGATAATAATTCCAAATACCAAGATCAAACTTTTCTGAATTCTTTCACTGAATTTATAAATGCAATATTGATAACCTGATAACTACAGTGAATTATACAATCATCCTGTTAAGAAATACTTTTGGTTTTTACTCAGAGACCATAGTTTAAATGACTGTGCTCTATACAGAAACTGGGAGTTGAAAGAGAAATATCGCTTTTAAAAATGATAGTATTCTAAAGTCCTGGTATAATTAATTATTTTTATATAAAGCTTTGATATAAGGGGAAATTTTTATTTTGTTTACCTAGAGTAAGCTTTCATTCCCCAGCCTCCAAAAGATAAAGATTTAAAGAAATTTTAGGTGTATAATTTTGTTCAGTCCTACTCAATCAGGTGGCTAGGTATAATTGGTATTATTAATTTTGATTCACAACTCCTTGCAACAAGCTGGATAGTACATTTAAAACCATAAGTAAATATTGCACAGTGACTAAAGCTTCATATATTTAGGTGATTATTATATCATAAAATTGTCCTTATTTTTAATTAACTCTGATTTGAATGGGTTTGGTTGGGTTTAATCTATTTTATCATTCAATAAACCTGATATTCTCTTGAGATAGCTGCATCTTGATTTAATTTACTTTCTCCTATTTAGTTGAAAATGCAAACAAAAGTTCTATCAGTACAAAAAAAATAGTGTTTTTTAAATATAAATGTATTTATTTTAATTGGAGGTTAATTACTTTAAAATATTGTATTGGTTTTGCCGTACATCAACATGAATCCACCACAGGTATACATGTGTTCCCCATCCTGAACCCCCCTCCCTCCTCCCTCCCCGTACCATCCCTCTGGGTCGTCCCAGTGCACCAGCCCCAAGCATCCTGTATCAATCAATGTTCATCACAGCACTCTTTATAAAAAATAATGTTTTTGTATTGAAATGCCAACATTAAGGAGTCAATCTAAGATGACTATTGATTAATAATTTAGTGTTTATAAACAATTAAGTGGCATTCAAAGTCCAAGCTAATTTTATACTTCAGTTCAGTTCAGTTCAGTCCAGTCACTCAGTCGTGTCCAACTCTTTGCAACCCCATGAAGCGCAGCACCCCAGGCCTCCCTGTCCATCACCAATTCCTGGAGTTCACTCAGAGTCACGTCCATCGAGTCAGTGATGCCATCCAGCCATCTCATCCTCAGTCGTCCCCTTCTCCTCCTGCCCCCAATCCCTCCCAGCATCAAAGTCTTCTCCAATGAGTCAGCTCTTCGCATGAGGTGTCCAACGTATTGGAGTTTCAGCTTTAGCATCATTCCTTCCAAAGAAATCCCCGGGTTGATCTCCTTACATACATTCAAAGACCTCATGAAAATTGAATATTCTGTTTGTCTGTGTACCATGCAGCATCTTAGTATTCAAAATGTCCCAAAACTTTGTAAAATCACTTTAAATAAAATCAATTCCTAGGCAAAATGGATTTTTAAAAATCCATAAGTGTGAGATTCAGTATAGTCTACTTTGCAAACAGTCCAATCATGGTCAAATACATATAATAAGTATAAAACTATGTAGGTATATTATGAACTTTCTTATGTGTATAAAATTATGCAAAGAAATTTAGTGTGTAATGTGTACTCACCACCTATTTTTAGAAATAAAATTTTACTTATTAAGTTGAAGTCTCACAAGTACATATTCCATTTTCTCTTTCACTCCCATCCCATCAGACTGTTTCTAGAGCACTGTTTTAAATATATTAAAGTGTGCAAAATGGACTTATAATTTGCCTATCCTTAGCAGTATGACTTTATAATTCAATGTAATATTCCAGCAAGTCATGGGTATTTAACAAATGTAGTCAGTTTTGCACATTTTGACTACTGCACACTTCTACTGTATGTATTCTGGTATTTATTTATCCCTCCCTTGGTGGTTTAATTTTTCTTCCTTCAAATGAGTCTACTATAAAGCTTCTTGTGCATTTCTGTCTGTACTTGTACAAACAAATTTCTAGGATATCTGGAAGTTGAATTTTGTGGATATGGAATGCACATTTTTAAGACCACCATATATTGAAATGGAATTTAAAGAAATTATCCCTATTGTCTCCATCTTCATTAATACTTAGAAATCCAGTGGTTGTTTTGCTAGGATGATAGTTAAATTGCCCTTTTTATGAATCTTTTTAATTCCCAAGCTTCTGATTTATTCCTTCCCTCTCACATTTTCCCTTTGGTAACCATATGTTTGTTTTCAATGTCTGTAAGTTGATTTCTATATGATAAATAATTTCATTTGTTTCTTCCTTTTTTGGAAATTAGATTCTACATTTAATATTTAAACTTTAATGTAGCTGACTTCTTGAAATATTTTTATGCTACTTGTTGTGTGTATCTTGTTTAAAAATTATACATGCTCTAAGGATGTAAATAAAATATATTCTGAAAGTTTTGAAGATTTACTTTATTTAGCTAACTCTTTTTACCATGGAATTTAAGGGGTGTATAATTAAATTTTCAAAACATATTTTCAAAACTTACTGCAGGTAGAATTGTCTCATAATTAAAAAAAAAATTAAAATCAGTAATGTGTGGTGTGTGCACATCTCAGTGCAGGTATGACCAGATTTTAAAATTATGAAAAATGTCAGTAAAACATTTAATTATTTTAAACTATAATACATGTAGTAAACTAGACATATGTACATATGATATGTCTAGTAAGGATATATCTATTGAATGCATTCTGTCAAATTATATCTTCTGTAAGATTTATGTCTCAAAAGACTTAAACTTCAAAGTCAGTCCCATTCTGATCTGTAGATTTTACCTGGTCTGTGTAGAAAGAACCTATCCATACACATATACCTACGGTGACAATCAAGCTGTTTTTGAAACTCTGGAGTATTTAAATGGCAGTGAAAATAGTATTGCTGGCTATTTGGTAAAAAAATACTCTTGCTGACAAGTTTCCTGAACTTTAATTTGTGAAAATGTTTAAATCTAGAAGTTACTGGTAACAGTCTCTAACTCATGTGACATGGGATTCTAGGTCTCTCAGTCTTCTGCAAATCTGTGAGTTATACTGGCCCCAAAACAGTGAGCTCTCCTATTCAACTGAGTGATAGACTCTCTTCAGTAGATCTGTATCAATAAAGGCTTTCTTATATAATTAATTACTATGGTAGACTGGACATATCATTCTCCCCTGCCCTGCAATCATATTTATATTCTATATTCAGTAGATATTTTAATATTTATTTCTTAGTGTATCATCAGTGTCATTCAGCTGCTTCAGTTTCTAAAGGTGTGCATTTTGGGTGTGAACTTTCTTTAGTAATGATGACCAGGGAGCAGTCTTAGACTCAGTGATTAGGTGCACAGAGACAGGCCTTATTTCATAGCAGTCTCTGATGCTTGTCTTTTGTCCTCAATCATGGAAATAATCAACTGAACATATTCTTTAATTCAAGTTTGATTGTCATGGCATCTTGAAATGCATTGTTTTCACTAATCCTGTGTTCTTTTATTTGATTTAAGGAAAAAGTCAAGAATTGTGTAGGTCATTTTTATTAATTATATGCATATAAGATACACACTAACCCCCCCCATTCTAGGATTCAGTGCATATCATTGTCATATATTTTGAACATCCTTTAATCTGTAACAATCTCTCAGACTTTCTTTCATGATCTTACTAGTTGTGAAGAGTATAGGCAATGTATTTGATAAAATGAAATCAACCCAAAATGTTCATTGGAAGGATTGATGCTGAAGCTGAAAGCTCCAGTACTTTGGCCACATGATGCAATGAGCTGAATTATTGTAACAGAACCTGATGCTGGGAAAGATGGAGGGCAAAAGGAGAGGGGGGAAGCAGAAGATGAGATGGTTTGTTGGCATGACGGACTCAATCAACATGAATTTGAGCAAACTCAGAGAGAGAGTGGAGAATAGAGGAACCTGGTATGGTGCAGTCCATGGGGTCACAAAAAGTCAGGCACAGCTTAGCAACTGACTAACAGTGTGCTCACACTCAGTCACTCAGTCATGTTGGATGTTTTGTGACCCCACTGGACTGTAGCCACCAGGCTCTTCTATACATTAGATTTTTCAGGAAAGAATACTGGAGTGGGTTGCCATTTTTTCCAACCCATAGTTAGACTTCTCCAGATATTTCTTCATGATTGCATTCAGATTAGTCATTTTAGGCAAGAATACCATGGAAGTGATGTCCTACCCTTCTAGTGGCTCAGATGGTAAAGAATCCACTTGCAATGCAGGAGACCTGGGTTGGGTTCAATGCCTGGATTGGGAAGATCCCCTGGAGGAGGGCATGCTAACCAATTCCTATACTCTTGCCTGGAGAATTCCCATGGACAGAGTGCCTGGCAGGCTACAGTCCATGGGGTCACAAAGAGTTGGACACTACTGAACGACTAAGCACAGCACCATGAAAGTGATGTCATACCCTTCTCAGGGTATCATATCAAAAAGGAAGTGCTAATAATGTGTCCCATTAGTGTTGAAGTTCACTTTGAGCCTTCATTAAAGTAATTAAGGTGATACTTGATTTTTTTTCCAGTATAGAGCAATATTTCCCTTCATATGTAAAAAGTAATTTGGGTGATAATCTTTGAGATTATATAGTGTCATATTCTTCATTATACCTTTACCCTCTAATTTCATTGTCCATGTTGACAATTGATTATATGTTTATTTGAAGTCTGCTGTAAGGAAAAAGTTTTGCCTTTTTCTTTCCTACCTTTCTTCCTTACTTTCTCCTTTCCTCCTTCTCTTTTCCTTCATTCCTTTCTTCCTTCCTTCCTTCATGTATTTATATAACAATGATAGCAAAGAAGGAAACACACACATACACACACTCATAAATATATATAAAGGATAATAGTTGGATATCAGTACAGATTTGATTTGGCAATTATTGATGAAAAATGTATTCCTGTATAGTGACCATGCAGTCATATTCCAGGAGAAGTGAAGCTAAAGAATTTAGAAGAACAGACTCAAAATATTTGCAATTTCCCCATAACTGTTTCATTAAAACATACATTGGATGCTAGAACATAAATAACAAAGTAAGTGAGGCTAAATGTTAACAACATAAGAATCTGATTAGAGAATGTATAGAATTTGTTGAGGATTCCTTTCAACCTTTCAGCAAAGTCAAATTATTTCAAATTTAAATGTGAAAAATGATACGGTATGTATGTACATACTAAAATTTTATTAGGTTTCTTATGTAAATTTGTCAAGCTCATATTATCTTAGCTTTTTATACAATATAAAAATGCCTTACACATGTCTGTAAGCCATAGAGAGAAAGAATCAAAGGAACCTGGGGTAAAAAATTCTAGACTTTAGTTAGCTAATTGATGAAAAAAGGAAATTGGTTGGATTTCTGCATCTTTATTATTGTTCCCTTCCCAAGACTGTGTGTTGTTTGTGGTTCTAAAATATTATACTATTTATGTAGAGTTAATTTCACTTGATAGAATAAACATAACTAGATTTTAGAAGGGAAAAATCATTCAATGATCAGAAAGAAAACAATCAAGTTTTACCTAAATTTAAAACATCTTTAGCGAGTAGCTTACCATTCTTATGGCACAGTGGGAGAAATGGCATGTGGGTCCATGTTTTAATCTTTATACTCTTACTATTATAGATTATAGACCAAAAGACTGAACAAGTTGCTAAAGGAGAAACTGAATTACTTAGCAAATTTTCAGAGGTTCAAGTAGAAAAGTCTATGAAACTCATGTGCAAGAACCATTGATACATTTCATTCTTCATGTCTATAGAAATTTACATTCATACATTTTAAATTTTTAATGAAATTGCCCATATTTAATTACTTAAGTATATTCAGTTCTATTTACATTTATATTGTGAACATATCATAACTCTTCTTTCACATTATTTCACAAATTAATATAATCTAAACAGGAAGATAAAAAAGTATTTCCCTTTATATTTTGATATAGATAGTTTCTGATCATTTGTGTTATTTGAACTAAAGGAAAATATATCACATAGAAATATGCTTTCCCATTGAGTTAAATAAAACATAAGGCAGCTTTTTATTATTTTATTGATAAGGGAAGATAAAGTCTTACAGAAGTGGTTCTTGTCCTTTTTTAAGAGACAAACAAGATATAAGAAAGTTCAATATTCAGAACATTTATAAAGACACTTAGATTATTAGATTGCAATGCAGATAAAAAGCCAGTAGATTGTCAGTTCTTGACTTTTGAAAAGACCACACACACACACACACACACACACACACACACACAAATTAGCATGGAGTATTAGACTTATGGCAGTGAGATAGAATATCAAGATTCTTGATAGAATCAAGATAGACTCTAGGTAGAATCAAGGTAGATGTGAAGATTTTTATTAGTGCCTTAAAAGTCTAGATGTAAACATAGATATTTAGTGTCATGTGGTTTCAGTGTTTGGGGAACTGGGCATAAGTGGTTTAAAGAGGGTATTTTCATGCAGGGCAGTGGTTGGAAATGAGCAGGTTGTAACACCATAGTTTAGAATTGGTGTGCAGGTAAAGGGGTTGATCTCCAAGCATGTCATGAAAACTGAATGGTTGTTTGAAAATCAAATTGCTTGCTCATGTAAGATAACTAATACCCTGATAAAGACTTGTTTGCCCAGATGAATAAACTCTTTGTCCAGATAAATATGTTTATAGGAAGTACCTGAAGCAAAGAGTAAAATTACTACTTTACACACTTATCTTTCTGTAAAAGAATGTCCTAGACAAAACAGTTATCAGTGTAGCACAGATGATGTTCTATTTTAGTTGCTCAGACATATCAGACTCTTTGCAACCCCATGGCCTCTAGCCCACCAGGCTCTTCTATCCATGGGATTCTCCAGGCAAGAATACTGGAGTGGGTTGCCATTCTCTTCTTCAGGGGATCTTCCTGACCCAGGGATCAAACCAAGGTCTCTTGCATTGCAGGCAGATTCTTTATCATTTGAGACACCAGGGAATCCTTTTCAGTTCTCAGTCCTGATCATTAAGTGATGTGGATTTAAGTGGTCTCAGTTCAGATTTCAAGGTTATAAATGGTTCTCTTGACAAAAAGGTGGTAATACAACTTTCTGCTCCAATCAGTGTATTATATTGGAATGTGAATCATTGAGAGTAATGAATGTCTAATTTTTTAACATAAAATGAATGATTCATCAGTGTTTTTAAAATAAACAATGCTATTTTATTATGCTATTTATTTAAAAACAAACTTTAAGACACAATGATGTAATACTATTTTTTTAAGAACTACTGCCTAGAACGCAAATATAAATGTCAAAATATCTCTGTGATAGAATTTATTTTTCTTTTTCTTAAGTGAAGATCAATTAGCAAGAATCCCCCATATTATTATGACTACTCTTTCTATATAAGAACCATGCACTTTAAAAAACTGACTTCTTCTATATCCACATATCAAAGGTCAGTTCAGTTGCTCAGTCATGTCCAACTTTTTGCAGCCTGTGGACTTCAGCACGCCAGGTTTCCCTGTTCATCACCAACTCCCAGAGCTTGCTCAAACTCATGTCCATCAAGTTGGTGATACCATCTAACCATCTCATCCTCTGTCATCCCCTGCTTCTCCTGCCTTCAGTCTTTCCTAGCATTCTCAGGGTTTTTTTTCCAGTGAGTCAGTTCTTCACATCAGGTGGCCAAAGTATTGGAGTTTCAGCTTCAGCATCAGTTCTTCCAATGAATATTCAGAACTGATTTCCTTTAGGATTGACTGGTTGGATCTCCTTGCAGTCCAAGGGACTCTCAAGAGTCTTCTCCAACACCACAGTTCAAAAGCATTAATTCTTCAGTGCTCAGATTTCTTTATAGTCCTACTTTCACATCCATACATGACTACTGGGAAAAATCATAGCTTTGACTAGACTTAAACACATGTGTACACATGTGCAGGTGCAAACACAAACATATAATTAGTATTAAAGCATAGGCTGAATTTTCGATTAAAATATGATTGACTTTATCAGTCTGCTCGCTAGGTATATAATCTGGAACAACCTCATTTTTAAGGCTAAATTATGTGTGCATGTATGTGTGTGTGTATTTGAAAAGTTACAAATCTGAAGTTCTGTAGAAGTTGTTATAATTGTTAAGGTGCAATAAGTTATCTACAGATTATTATTTGTAATTGAACAGCTTGGTGAGGGAACACCTACATTTTGTTATTTATTAAATTTTTTCTTTAGAGTTAACTATGAATTCAGCAAGAGGAATAAGACCTTTAATGACCTTTAAATAAGACATTTAAGACCTTTTTAATGACCAATTAAAGCATCACTTTTTCTTATAGAAGAGTTGCTTTCCCAGATGAGCTAACTCTTGATACAGAAAAATTGACTTAAAGAATTTCCTGAATCAAAAAGTAAAAGAATTATGTTTTCACGGATGTCTAATGTTGGGGATAAATACCAAGGCCTACTCTGGTTCATTCATAGGAGATTTGAGAGATAAGGCACAAAGTTATTATAGTACATATCCTTATCATAAGTCTCTCAAACATTTCTTAATGCTTAGATTAGAAGGATGAACACAGAAAAAATATTTTCTTGTGTAGTCAAAAATCTAGAAGGTTTCAGTACAGTTAGCCTTTTAAAATGTTTCCACAAAAATTTAGCTCAGTTTGACAAACATTTACATAACACTTAATATTGTGAATATTCATTCTTTTGTAATCACAGAATCCAAGGTGGCATGCTGCAGGACACATGCGCTTCCTACAAGTAGATATAGGTACCCCCTTCCCCAGGCAGTTTCCATTTTTTACTGAAATACAAAAAATTAGTTCATTTTATCAGGTTTTTGTAAAGATTTAAGGGATAGCATAATTAAAACATTTTCAATATGAAATGCTGTGAGAATAACATCTAAGCTATAAATCAGGAAGACTACTACTTCTTGAATCATCATGAACAAGCGAACATCAATATGAAGCTGGTTATCTTTGTTACCTGGGTTTTTTTGAGATTGAGACCTGTCAATATGAGTGTAAGTTTGGAACCTTTAAAATGTCATTTAAAATGACAAGCAGTTTCTTTACCACTAGCGCCACCTGAAAAGCACATATTAAGGTGAAATGTGACAAAAAGACAGTTATATATGAGGTATAAAAAAATGTTTGAGCCCTATTTGTGAAACAATGTAAGAATGCAAAGCATATCACTAAAGCAACTGATACTTGCATGAATAGCGAAGAGATTTTTAACATTTAATTTCCCATAGGAACACAATATTGTCAACCGTAAAAAAAAGTAGTGAATGATTTTTGTGTGTGTTGTGGGTCTGGATATTTGTGTTACATACTTAAGAGGTTGTGCTCTAATTATGTCTTGTTCATATTGAATTTCAATTACTGCAATGCAGGAGAATTTCAGTATTTCAAAACAGTACATATGTTTAAATAATGAGGTCATTTTAAATATAATTTCCTTCTCTGAAAATAATATACCATAATATATGACAATTTATTCTTTCATTCATCTATTTTTCAAGTACCTATTGAGTATTTTCTATTTGCTAGACATTGTTTTGGGGCTTCCCAGGTGGCATTAGTGGTAAAATACCCACATACAATACAATACAATACAATACAATACAATACAATACAATACAATACAATACAATACAATACAATACAATACAATACCAATACAGGAGATTCAAGAGATGTGAGTTCAATCCCTGGGTTGGGAAGATTCCCTGGAGAAGGAAATGGAATACAACCCACTTGTATTCTTGCCTGGAAAATTCATGGATAGAGGAACCTGGCAGGTTATGGTCCATGGGATCACAGAGTCAGACATGGCTGAGTGACTTAGCACACGTGTGCACACACACACATTTCGCTCATAAGCAGTGTGTCAGCTGTTTAGTGTGGACAGTTTCTCAGAAAGACCCCTAGGAAAAAAAATGTCAGTCAAGAAAAATGTTTATTTAATTTGCTTGTGTAAGATATGTGATGTTAAATGTGTGTGTCCATTTGGCTAGGACCTACTATAGAGATATGTCTTAAAAATAATTCTGGATGCTGTTGTATTATTCTCTGTGAAATTAACATTTAAATCCATAGACTTTGAATAAAGCAGTTGTGCTCCATAATGTAAGTGGGCCTCATTAAGGCCTGAAGAAAACTGAATACCTAAAGAAAAAGACTGATCTTCTCCAAGAAAGGGGGATTCTGCCAGCACAAGAACTGCGGCATCATTTCTTTTCTGGGTTTCCAGCCCATCCTGAAGATCTCAAACTTGCCAGCTGCCACAATCACATGAGTCAAGCTCTCTATAAAGACACATCCTATTGGTTCTGCTTCTCCCAAGAACTTGAGTAACACAAGTGATAACAGCATCTTGACAGAACTTTAAGGACATCTCAGAAGGGAGCCATCAGGGACAGATATACATAGAGTTTCATTAAAAATAATTTCTTACTATTTCTGACATACTTCACTCAGTATGATAGGCTCCAGGCTCATCCACTTCATTAGGACAGACTCAAGTGCATTCCTTTTTATAGCTGAGTAATATTCCATCGTGTATATGTGCCACAACTTCCTTATTCATTCATCTGCTGATGGACATCTAAGTTGATTTCATGACCTGGCTATTGTAAACAGTGCTGCGATGAACATTGGCGGTACACCTGTCTTTTCTCAGTTCTGGTTTCCTAGAGTATAATGTGGGAGGGATGAAGGAGGTTCAGGAAAGAGGGGACATATGTATCAGTTCAGTTCAGTCACTCAGTATTGTCCAGCTCTTTGCGACCCCATGAAGCACAGCACACCAGGCCTCCCTGTCCATCACCAACTTCTGGAGACACTCAAACTCATGTGCTTCGAATCAGTGATGCCATCCAGCATCTAATCCTCTGTTGTCCCCTTCTCCTCCTGCCCCCAATCCCTCCCAGCATCAGAATCTTTTCCAATGAGTCAACTCTTTGCATGAGGAGGCCAAAGTTTTGAAGTTTCAGCTTCAGCATCAGTCCTTCCAATGAACACCTAGGACTGATCTCCTTTAGGGTGGACTGGTTGGATCTCCTTGCAGTCCAAGGGATTCACAAGAGTCTTCTCCAACACCACAGTTCAAAAGCATCAATTCTTCAGCACTCGGCTTTCTTCACAGTCCAACTCTCACATCCATACATGACCACTGGAAAAACCATAGCCTTGACTAGATGGACCTTTGTTGGCAAAGTAATGTCTCTGCTTTTTAATTTGCTATCTAGGTTAGTGATAACTTTCCTTCCAAGGAGTGTCTTTTAATTTCATGGCTGCAGTCACCATCTGCAGTGATTTTGGAGCCCCCCAAAATAAAATCTCACGTTGCTTTCACTGTTTCCTCATCTATTTTCCATGAAGTGATGGGACCAGATGCCATGATCTTAGTTTTTTGAATGTTGAGCTTTAAGCCAACTTTTTCACTCTCCTCTTTCACTTTCATCAAGAGGCTTTTTAGTTCCTCTTCACTTTCTGCCATAAGGGTGGTGTCATCTGCATATCTGAGGTTATTGATATTTCTCTCGGCAGTCTTGATTCCAAGCTTGTGCTTCCTCCTCCAGCCCACCATTTTTCATGATGTACTCTGCGTATAAGTTAAATAAGCAGGGTGACAATATGCAGCCTTGACATACTCCTTTTCCTATTTGGAACCAGTCTTTTGTTCCATGTCCAGTTCTAACTGTTGCTTCCTGACCTGCATATAGGTTTCTCAAGAGGCAGGTTAGGTGGTCTGATATGCCCATCTCTTTAAAAAATTTCCACAGTTTATTATGATCCACACAGTCAAAGGCTTTGGCATAGTCAATAAAGCAGAAGTAGATGTTTTTCTGGAACTCTCTTGCTTTTTCAATGATCCAGCGGATGTTGGCAATTTGATCTCTGGTTCCTCTGCCTTATCTAAACCCGTGGTGGTTCATGTCAATGTATGGCAAAACCAATACAGTATTATAAAGTGAAATAAAGTCAAAATTTAAAAATAAATAAATAAATAAACCAGCTTGAACATCAGGAAGTTCACAGTTCACGTATTGCTGAAGCCTAACTTGGAGAATTTGAACATTACTTTGCTAGCATGTAAGATGAGTGCAATTGTGCAGTAGTTTGAGCCTTCCTTGGCATTGAGTTTCTTTGGGATTAGAATGAAAACTGACCTTTTCCAGTCCTGTGGCCACTGCTGAGTTTTCCAAATTTGCTGGCATGTTGAGTGCAGCACTTTCACAGCATTATCTTTTAGGATTTGAAATAGCTCAACTGGAATTCTGTCACCTCCACTGGCCTTCATAGTGATGCTTTCTAAGTCCACTTGACTTCATGTTCCAGGATGTCTGGCTCTAGGTGAGTGATCACACCATCATGATTATCTGGGTCATGAAGTTCTTTTTTGTACAGTTCTTCTGTGTATTCTTGCCACCTCTTCTTGATATCTTCTGCTTCTGCTAGGTCCATACCATTTCTGTCCTTTATCCAGCTCATCTTTGCATGAAATGTTCCCTTGGTATCTCTAAGTTTCTTGAAGAGATCTCTAGTCTTTCCCATTCTGTTGTTTTCCTCTATTTATTTTCGTTGATCACTGAGGAATACTTTATCTTTCCTTGCTATTCTTTGGAACTCTGAGTATAGAGTTATAGAGGAAATATGTATACCTATGGTCAATTCATATTTAAGTATGGCAGAAACCATCACAGTATGTACAGTAATAATCTTCCAATTAAAATAAATAAAAATTTAAAAAGAGTAGCAAAAATAATTTCTTTACCTGGGTGAATTTAGGTCTGGTCTTGCAATTCAAGGGACAGTTTGGATTGGGTATCATTTATGGCATGAGAGCTCTTTATGAATGAACAAAATAGGAAAGGGCATTGAGGCAAGCACTGATTAATAAGTATGCTATTTCAGTTACTTTAAGTCTTCAAAAAACAGATTTCCTGGGGCAAGCAGCAAATTTTTTTTTCATATTGTTTATTCATAGTGCTTTTGTTTTATGCAGCAACAGGATAAAACATTTTCTTAGAATTGTTTATAACTGGGACAGGAAAGTATCTTTTCAGTGTTAAAGTGTATGTGTGCAAACTAGAGGTTGAAGAAAATGGAAGAATAAAGTAAGGTTTTTGAAGAAAGAGTCCATTTGTGGTGGCCTCGTTGAAATCAATCTAAGTGTTTTTTGTTTTTTTCTTTTTCTTTTTCTGAAATTGCAAAGCAGTCTAGCTAGTGAAATACATGCTGGATCACAAGTTAGAAGCCCAGGTTGCCAAGTCTAATTCTACCTTCATTAACTCCATGACTTAGTTAAGTGTTTTGACTTCCCTGAGCCTGAGTTTACTCATTTCCTTATGCAAAACGGATCTTATACACTTTTAAAATCCTCTTATTTTCTCAGTAGATAATAAAAATATAGAATACAAACTCTAAATATAAGACTCCTTAGAGGATGTATGATAGAACATTATTGGAAGTGAAAAATTGGGATTAACTAGAGAATGTTGTTTCTTAACAAAGAGTGGCTCTTGGAATCACGTTGAAGATAGAGACGGTTCTTTTCTCCATCACCCCCACTTTGTGTGTTCATGCTCAGTCAGGTCTGACACTTGGTGACCTTGTGGACTGTAACTCACCAGGCTTCTCTGTCCATGGGATTATCCAGGCAAGAATACTAGCATGGATTGTCACTTCCTCCTTCAAAGTCTCACTGTATACATTAGTATACAATGTTGTGACCTCTCCATTGAACACTGTAAGTAAATAGATAAATAAATATTAGGCTGTTATAACTGTGAACATTGTCATTGAATGGATGAACAAATCTTGGAACTAAAAAACGTGATGTCAGGTTCTAGTATTGTTAAACAAAGTATACCAACCTTGCTTGTGTGTGTGTGTACTTAATCACTTAGTCGTCTCCAACTCTTTAGTTATGTCTGAGACTTTGAAATCCCATGGACTGTATTCCACCAGGCTCCTCTACACATGGGATTCTGCAGCCAAGAGTGCTGGAGTGGATTGCCATTTCCTCCTCCAGGAGATCTTCCCACCCTAGGGATGGAACACAAGTCTTTCCTGAATTGCAGGCAGATTTTTTACTATCTGTACCACCAGGAAGCTCAACACAAGGCTTACTTAATACTATTTAATTATTCCTAATAAGAGAATTCTTTTATAAGAAAAAGGAAAGAGGACAGGCTCTGACAAACATAAACTATATGATAAATGGATGTTAAAGACATTCATATGTTTAATCTTGACTTTTGTAATTTACTGCTTTTAGTTTTTTTCTTTGGGGTATAATTTTTGTTTGACTTATTTACTTTCTGCCAGTTGGGATGCAGGGTATCATGCACACACTGCTGCTTCTGATAGGAACTATGGGTGGTTGTTTTTAGAGATACTCTGCCAGAATGGTCTAAGATATTTACCAGAACAGCGACAGTGTTTTAGAAGCAATTTTCTTTACTTCTGTTACATGCTAGATAAATAATAACCTATAATGTGCCCATTAATGTTGCACTTATTTAGGATAATTAATGCTGAGCTCTACTCCATGTCGTTTCCTCTCATAGTTCTGTAGTACTTGGATGCCAGGGAGTTTGTGTCACAGGTATCAGCTGCTGCCTATGTTATCAGTCTCCAGCAGGGCTTCTGTTAATTATCTTGCCACAGTGTCTGAGGCAGATAGCGATCTTTCCTAAAGAGCAGGCAGATTTAAAGAGGCAGAATTAATTAAAATTGATTCACACATTCTGTCATGTAGAGGTCTGCGGGGAGCCTTTCTTTCCTACACCCCTCTTCGCTTCAGGATGTTGTACAACATAGTACAGGTGGGAATCCCTACCACGGAATACTAATTATGGAGCTTGAATGGGACTAGCCACAGTGATTGGCAGTGTAATGCCTGAAAAGGTTTTAAAATTTACTTCATTTAAGGGATTTCTTGAGGGACCAGTTCTTTCATCTAACTTTTATAAGTGGTTATGAGAGGTTGACAAAGCTGAAAATCTAAGGTCACTAAGGATTATCAAAAGAGTTACCAATGAATTACCCATTTTAATAGTTGGTTGTTCATCACTGTAGACTTTAAAAAGGCATGTGAATTATTTGAAAGAAAGGTAACAGAAATATAAGTGTATTGATGTATGTTAACAATTTTTTAGTTTTTCAAATAAGAGTCAATTATAGAATTTATATCTGAACATGGAGAAATGGCTAATCAGAAATTAACTGGATAATCACATAAACTTTTATAGTACATGTAACTAACCATTACCAATTTCTATCAGACTATGAAAGGATATTATCTTTAGTAAAAATAATAATTATCTAATCCTGGAGACCAGGGGTTATGTTTTTCTTAATCAACTTTGATATCAGCTCTAAGCTGGTGTAACAAAGAAACCTGAAACATTTAAGCAAGATACACATTGCATTTTATATAGCTGATCCAAAGGTTTAAATAGCATATAAACTTAGATGTAACAACTCAAAGAACAGTGCTTCAGGAGTGTTAGTGGGTCATCTTCATTCAATACAGTTTTTCTCTGTGACTCCTGGTCCTACCCTCACAACTGCAGGAAGAATAAGTTACATATGATTCATGAGGGGATATTACCTCCAGGAAGGAAAGAGACTTCCTTGCTTTTAAGGAATAAGACCCTAAACTCCTAAGTATCACCTTTTGTTTTCATGTCATTAACCAATTCTCAGTCAAATGCTCCTATTCAGGTAAATGCACATTTCCATGGAGGAAGCAGGGGGCGAATATAGGAAAACAGCTAGATGAATAAGTAGTGCAAAACTAAAAGAAACAATTAAAATCAAAGAAATGGAAAACTTAATGATGGCCTGAGCTTTCCTTATGATTCTCATGATTTCACTTTTATATATTAAGAACTCTTTTCAGAGTAAGAAATATAATATGGAAGGTAAATCATGATTTAGATAACAAAATATGTCACATGAACTATTCTTTTTAATGTCGTTAACAGATGTTAAGAAATAATATTTTAGATATTCAATGCATGCATGCATGCTAAGTCACTTCAGTAGTGTCGACACTGTGCAACCTTATGCACAGGAGCCCACCAGGATCCTCTGTCCGCAGGATTCTCTAGGCATGAATACAGGAGTGGGTTGCCATTTCCTTCTCCAGGAGATTTTCCTGACCCAGGGATCGAACCTGGGTCTCCTGCATTGCAAGTAGATTCTTTACCATTGGAGACTCCCTGAGAAGCCTGCCAGACTTAGAGGCTATTATTCTTCCCATTGTTATCTTGAAATTAGATTTGGAATACATTTTAATTTATTCCAGCTTCAATTAAGATAATAAGGAATAAGTCCATCCTCCTAAAGATAATAAATAATTTAAATGATGTAATTTTCTTTAAATAAAATAATATGTATTAATATACATAAATCAAGAATGCTTAGAAAATATCTCAAAGTGCCAGGAAAAATATATTTAATACATATCTTCAGCTTAATAATCGCAGCAGAATTTGAAGGTTTTATTTTTTTTAACTTCAATGATATGATTAACAAATCATGGATATTCTCAAAGCCAATGACCTACAAATTGTTTAATAGTAAAAGAAAAATAATTTCTATGAATAAGATACATTATATATATTGGAATTATAATGGAATAAAATATTTGCTGACCTTTAATTCATAAAAAGAATTTCCTTTAGCACCTTTCAGTCATCAATACCACAGCACTAAATTGGTACCATTATTTTCCCAAATTATAAATGGAGAAGCTGAGGTTGAGAGCAGTTAACCTGCTTAACAGCATAATGATGAGTAATTAAGAATTAGGTCAATATTTGCAAATCAAATGTTCTTGGTGATATTTCAAATTATTACTTCTACATTTCTATACTTTTCCACATTCAAAGTTTTATATAAGAATGCATTATTTTCTTCATTGTTCTAAAAGAGTAAAATGACTAGGAAAAAAATTCTAGTACTAAACATATTGCAACATTTAAGATTTTAAATGAGAATCTCATAATGTATTATAATTTTCACGTGTTATCAACATAAAGATCAACAGTGCCCATACAGGTAATAAATTCTCTGTGACCTTATCAATATAGGTAACTGATATGATATTAAAAACAGCAAACACACATTAGCATATAATATTTCACATAAAAACTAGTAAATGCAGCAATAAGATAAACAAGTAACTATGATGAACAATATTAGAAAATTGTACTAGAAAACTTTGGTTTCAGATTTGTCATACAATAAATATTTTCTGAATGAAGCAAGTAACCATAAAGTTGCAATAAGTAAAAATTAGTTGACCTAAAGAATATATAGGGATTTCCCTGGCAGTCCAGTGATTGAGACTCCATACTCCCAATGCCAAAGGACTTAGGTTCAATCCCTAATCTGATCCCATATTCCTAAACTAGATCCCATATTCCTCAACTAAAGATCCTCCATGCTGCTTGCTGCAACTAAAAAAGGTCTTGCATGTAGCAACTAAGACATGGCCCAGCCAAATTAAAAAAAAATTATATATATGCCCAGCAAGAATATATACTACAAAGGACATTAAAAAAAAAAAACAGTACTAGATACCTTACCTTAGACTGAGATTTGCTTCTTCATCCAGAAAGTTCTAATTTCAAACTCAGTGTTTTCTGATAGAGATTATCCTCTGTAACTGAAATAGAAAAACAACCAAAAAGAAAAAGCAAGACAATAAGGGGCATTTATATTTAATGCCAGGATTAGGCAGAGGAAGTCTTCTCCTCTCCTCTGCATCTAATACATAATCTGTCAGTTGTTCAGCCATGTCCCACTCTTTGTGACCCCATGGACTGTAGCCCGCCAGGCTCCTCTGTCCATAGGATTATCCAGGCAGGAATACTGGAGTGGGTTGCCATTTCCTTCTCCAGGGATCTTCCCAACCCATAGATTGAACCTGGGTCTCCTGCATTGCAAGTAGATTCTTTATCATTTGGGGCAATAGAGGGTCACAAATAAGATGACTAAATTTAAATATGTGTATAGATGTATAATTTATGGCTACAGATTTTAGCTGGTTTCTTTGACTTCAGTCTTTTCCCCTTCAGGCTACTTACTACACTCTTGCCAGGCTTGTGCAGCTACTATTTCCTTGTATAAATTCTATTTCCAGTCTCCTCCTCTCCTTTCTCTCTTGCTTGATCGTTCTACTCCTTTGGATCTCACCTTAGGCTCACCACTAACCAGATTCCTCCCATTTCCATAGAGAATTGTTGTTGTTCCATCACTTAATCATGTCTGACTCTTTGCACCTCCATGGACTACAGCATACCAGGGTCCTCTGTCCTCTACCGTCTCCTGGAGTTTGTTCAACTCATGTCCACTGAGTCAGTGATACTATGTAACCATCTCATCCTCCGCTACCCTTCTCCTTTTGCCTTCAATCCACAGAGAATCCATAATCCCTATCCTCCCCACCATCTGGAATTCTCACCACATTTTTTGTTTTCCTCTTTTCACTTACTTGTCTGAACTTCCCTTGTTATGACTTTGGATCCAGAGACACTGTTTTGGGTTGTTACCCTACTTTGCTGAAAAGGCTATTACAAACATTAATTTTGCAAACACATGTATATATTCTCTTTTCAACTGGCACACATTGTAATGGCTTTATTAGCCGAGTGTCTAAAAATTTTCACGTTGTTTGCTGGTGTATTTTACTGATTTAATTGCTTCCATAAAATGGTCTTCATTCTTTTGGTTTGATAATGGATGATTGCCAGGTTATTTTTGTCATTAAAATTACTAAGTCATAGTCAAGTGCTCTTGGCTTCAAATAATCAATCTGGATGCTTCACTTCAATGAGGCATCACAAGCTTAAGGATTGCTTAATAATAGATTTGAAGTTTATAAAAAGAAATGTATGGATGATGGTAAACAGCTGTTTCCCATTTCATTAAAAGGAAAAAAAATGAAAAATAAGCATAATAATAGTAACAGAAGAGCTTCAAGTTAGGTAGCAGTTAGGGATTTTTACTTCTTCAGTCTTTTGTTAATAACATCAAAAAAGAAATGGTTTTGAAACTTTGTAACGGTTAAGAGAATAGTCATGTTTCTCAAAGTTAAAATTTAGAGGCATGAAATAGAATTATTTAAGCGACTTATCTTCTGCTGATATCCAACTATATATATATCTATTTCCACTATTTCTTTTTCTTTCCATTCCTACCATTTCAACTGAATTCTAATACCTTTCAATATGTTTCTAATAGCAATTTTGATTTCTATAATTTTTCCTCTTCCATTTGTTCAACACATCATGTTAAATTGTTTTATTTATAAACCATATTAGAGCATCCCACTGCTGCAAATATTTAAATACCTTTGTTCTGCATTTAAAATAAAATCCAAACTGCTTATCAAGGCCTACAAGATCCAATGCCATTTGTCCTTCATTTCACCAACTAATCACTCCCTCACTCAGTATTTTCAAACCATCAAATTTCTTTCCATTACTTACATTCATCAAACATCTTCATAGCTTAGTCTTTGTAATCAATGTTATGCCTGAACGTGCAACCCTCTCCCCTGGTCTTAACATATCTGGCTGATTCTCATCAGATGTATGCCAAAACATCACCTGTTTATATTTGGTGGTCATTTCAATCTAGCTAAGGCTGCTTCTTTTCTGTTCCTCTTGCTTTATTTCTTCTATGCAAATTAACACTGAAAAAATCATCATGTGTTTAGGCATTCATATGTGTACTCTTTTCCTTGCCAGTCCACAAGTGAGTGAAAGATGCTTAGTCATGTCCAATTCGTTGCAACCCCATTGGACTATAGCCTGCCATGCTCCTCTATTCATGAAATTCTACAGGCAAGAATACAGGAGTGGGTAGCCATTCCATTCTCCGGGGAAATCTTGACCCAGCAATCAGACCTGAATCTCCCACATTTCAAACATAGTCTTTATTGTCTGAGCCACAAGGGAAGTCCCCAGGAGAAATGTCTTATCTGTTTTCACAACAGCATCCTCAGAACTTAAAACAAAGAGTAAACATAGCTAAATAGATGAACGTATGTGGAAAGTCTCATATTTTGAGCACCGCTAGACCCAACAAACAAAAGGAGAAAGCATAATGCTTCATGAAAATAATTGTTAACACAGCTTTCATACTTTCAATTTCCTTGAAAGTCTAATTATTGAAGTCACTCTACTGTTAATTAATTTAGTACATGTACATTAACTTTTTTTTTCCCCTGAAATGTTCTATATTAACAAATATTAAAAGAATCTCTGTGGGCACTTGAGTACAAACATTGTTTCTAATGGGACTACCCAAGGAGAAAATTTTATAAATCTATGTGTAAAACAATATTAATTGTACCTGCCATGAAGCAAAAACAAAATAAATAGTAGCTGTTTCTGTAACAGAATAGCTAGTTTAATAGCTTGTACTAGATTGCTGCTTTTCCATTTGAACATCTCTACATGGAAATGATAGCAATTAACTTAAATATTTCAGCTTCTATGAGCTGACTTTGTTTACTCTTATAGCTTTTCAGTTAAAAAAATAAAAATAAAAGTATAGCAGAATATCATCAAAATAGATTTTTTGTATGTACAGAATATCATCCAAATAGATTTTTGTGTACCAATAGTCTTCCCACAGTGATTATATAATATGTATGTACACATAATGAGTCTTTATTATTCCACAAATAACAAATGTTTACGAAAGCATCTTATCATAAGTGTTCAAATAAACTATGATCAAAATATTACTGTGAAGTGTTACAAAATTATTGGATACATTTTTCTAGCTGGGAGCATACCCAAAACCAAATAACTTCAGAATTATCAGTGAACACATGACCTTGATATATTTGAATAATCAACTGAAACTGCTTGCAAGCCGCTTCCGAATGGGTAGTGGCAACAGTAATATTCTATATAATTGTTCTGTTCTTTTTTAAAATTTTTCATTAATCTCTGGAGGCTAGCTGTTATTTTTATCTATAAAATCATAACTTATATGACATCTAGAGAAGTGAGGTTAATTAAGTTATTATGTGAAAATACTCATTGACGTGAAAGACTTTTGACAGTAAGGTGGCATGACCGAAGGAACAACTGAGAACGTACACTCTAGGAAAAACAAGATCAGATACTTTGAAGATATTGTATATCTTTGTCATGATACAATGATTTCATCTTTGTGAATTTCTCTATTACTCATATATTCTCAAAAAGGGATCAGTGGGCTTCCAAGGTGGTGCTAGTGGTAAAGAAGCCTTCTGCCAAAGCCGAGACCTAAGAGATATGGGTTCATTCCCTGGGTCAGGAAAATTCACATCCCCTGGAGGAGGAAATGGCAACCTACTTCAGCAGTCTTGCTGGGAGTATCCCATGGACAGAGAAGCCTGGCAGGGATAGTCCACTGGGTCACAAAGAGCCAGACACAACTGAAGCAACTTAGCACACATACATCAGCTCTCACGAGTGATCTCAGAAACATTCTTAGATGAGTGCTCTCTTAAAGAAATATTTCCTTGTATCTCAGCTCTTGAATGAGCTATGAGCCAAATCTCTTTCCTTAAAGTTACATCATTCATTTGTCCTTCCTTTCACTTTTTAATTCCTCTGATTATACTCCACATGCCACTAAAGTCACTTGTTATCTCAACTTTCTAAAATTCAAAAGTATTCTATTGCTTAGTTTTTATCCCAGGGTTATAAGCCTTGATCTCATATTTTCACTAACTCTTATTTTGTAGAAAATATTTCCATACCATTAAGTGTTAACTAAAGGTTAACTACCACAAATCTATATACTCCATTGAAATCTTTCTTCTGAGTTTCAGACTAACATATGCAGGGGTCAGATGGCTTCACCTACATATCTTTAAGGTGCTTTACTGTTCTTCTGTTGAAAACCTAACTCTTTTTCCCCTTTTTTTTCTTGCTTTCCCAGTCTACTTCTAAGCCTAAGTTCTCTACTTCAGTTGTATCATTAGTTTCCCAAAATAGATGATGTGTTACAGTTTACATCAATTCAGCTCTTATCTGGCCCTCTATTAGATAGTCACTAACTTTAATTCTGACTTAGAAATAGTTCTTTGGACTTTAGCTCTTACCCCATTACATCTTGTGTCCTATTATATATATATATATATATATATATATATATATATATATATATATATATATATAATGTCAATATACTATTATATATTATTTTATACATTTTATATATATATATATAATTTAGCTTTATCCCATTGCTGTTATCATGAGGACTTCCTAGGTGATTCAGAGGTAAACAATCTCCCTGTCAATGCAGGAAATGTGAGTTTGATCCCTGGCTCAGGAAGGTCCCCTGTAGTAAGAAATGGCAGCCCACTCCAGTATTCTTGCCTGGAAAATTCCATGGACAGAGGAGGTTTCAGGAAGTCTACAAGAGTTGAACTTGACAAGCACCCACACACTAGCACAAGATCCTTTTATCTGGACTGCTGCCAAGGTTTTTAATTGGATTTTCTGCCCATTGTTCTTACCTGTCCAAATCCAATTACTTTTATGATACAGAATGTAAATCAAATGTTACCCATAGTTTAAAGACTTCAGGTAGCTAACTATTAGGTACAATATAAAGTCTAATTTCCTCTACATGATAATCAGGTCCTCCACACTTTAAACAGTTATCCACTTCAGCGCCATTTGCTGTGGTTTTCCACATTCAAGTTCCAATTTAAAGAGTACAGTATATGCTTTTCTTCACGAGAAAATATAGTGCGCTAGTTAGAAATGCTTCATCAAAGGGTTACATTTAAGACATAAAACAGTTAAGGAGTATGTGGTGAGTGAAGGAGTAAGAAGATGAGAATTCTTATGAGTTGGGAGATTTTTTGTGTGTACAGATAAGAATGTGTGAGTTTACATAACTCAGAACTAAAAGTGCCATGACATAGGATGTATTGTCTATTTGTAGTTGGCTGTGTACAGGTCGTGTGACATATGTTTACATTTCTAAACAAATGGGGGTAAAGGAGGCTATTTCTCAGTGTTCATTTTTGTATTTCCCCAGAATTCAGTTTGTCTTTTATGCCATGAAGTATTCACCTTAAGTGTTTGGAGAAAAACAGTTACATACAAAATAGTTATTTAAAAACTTTTTCTTTTCCCATTTGGATTTCCTGGAGGACAGAATGCAACTATATTCCCTCTTACTAGTAAAACAAATTGAATTTAACTTAAACAATATAAATGATTGTTTTTCTAGGTAGTAAATCTATGACATTTCTTCCTTAGTTTCATTGTCTCATCTGTCTTTTAGCATTTTAGATCTGCAAGACCATTAAAATCATTCACTGTAGACTAAAGAGAACTTGGGGAAACATCTAATATCCAATTATGTTATTTTATACTTCATCAAAAATATGAACTGCCCCAGCTTTGCGAAGCACTCATTAGGCATTCTGTGAGTCAAAGAAGTCCAAGAGAATAGGAAATTCTCTAACATCATGACCTCATGGCCTTTTCCAGACTTGTTTCTCCACTGATCTTCCGGTATCTCTGTCACTGAGCACATAATCTGAAAGTGGCAGGCCTCCCTGCCTGTGTGCTCTAGATTGAACCATTGCTTCTGCTTACATATCCTGTAAGATCCTACAAGAAAACCCACATGAACTTTTCAGCCAACACAATGCTTCCAGTTTCTACAGGCAAATTCCAACTCGAATGCCAGTGAATCATTTGGTGGCTCCAAAACACCCACCCGTGTCAAATACTACACATTTAACCACAGCATGTCTTAGAAACATTGTGTTTAAAACCCAAGTCAAGGGAGGGGATATATGTATACCTATGGTGACTGCAGCCATGAAATTAAAAGACGCTTACTCCTTGGAAGAAAAGTTATGACCAACTTAGATAGCATATTCGAAAGCAGACATTACTTTGCCAACTAAGGTCCGTCTAGTCAAGGCTATGGTTTTCCCAGTGGTCATGTATGGATGTGAGAGTTGGACTGTGAAGAAGGCTGAGTGCCGAAGAATTGATGCTTTTGAAGTGTGGTGTTGGAGAAGACTCTTGAGAGTCCCTTGGACTGCAAGGAGATCCAACCAGTCCATTCTGAAGGATATCAGCCCTGGGATTTCTTTGGAAGGACTGATGCTAAAGCTGAAACTCCAGTAATTTGGCCACCTCATGCGAAGAGCTGACTCATTGGAAAAGACTCTGATGCCTGGAGGGATTGGGGGCAGGAGGACAAGGGGACGACAGAGGATGAGATGGCTGGATGTAATCACTGACTCAATGGACGTGAGTCTGAGTAAACTCCAGGAGTTGGTTATGGACAGGGAGGCCTGACGTGCTATGATTCATGGGATTGCAAAGAGTCAGACACGACTGAGTAACTGAACTGAATGGCTGATTCATGTTGAGATTTAACAGAAAACAACAAGATTCTATAAAGCAATTATCCTTCAATTTAAAAATTAATTAATTAAAAAAACAAACAAATAAGCCAAGTCAGTATCTTGCTTTTCCTTCCACTTCAAGTATGCCTTCACCATAATCATTCTGTGCCATGCCTTTTTATGTTTATCTCCCTAACCAGTGGAATAAAAGGGCAGATAATGTAGCTTGAGCATTTGGTCTGAAATGAAGGCAGTCAATAATGAATGAACTGAAGTCAAAGAGCCCAAATAACTATATTTTTGAGAGAGGTTATTTTTATATTCTTTTATTTTTCCACTAAAATGTAAAAAGCAGAATTCTTAAGAGTTTTGGTAGAAGACAAGCATGAATTTGATATTAAGATTTCTTCATATTCATTATAGTATTTGTGAGTGCTAAGTCACTTCAGTCATACATGACTGACTCTTTGTGAGCCCATGGACTTTAGCCAGCCAGGCTCTTCTGTCCATGGGATTCTCCAGGCAACAATACTTGAGTGGGTTGCCATGCCCTCCTCCAGGAGATCTTCCTGACCTGGGGATTGAACCCAAGTCTCTTATATCTCCTGCATTGACAGGTTGGTTCTTTACCACTAGCATCACCTAGGAAGCCCCAATAGTATCTGTAGTCTCTACTATTATTTCTCTGGGAGTTCATTTCTGTAGACATACTACTTGAAATTGAGTCTTTGTGATACTCTGCAAAGGAAGTTTGCTTTAGATCTTTAAAAGGTGTTTTTCTCCCTTTGAATTATAAAAGATAGCCCTAGTCTTCTATTAAGCTTCTGGTAACAGAGTCCAAAAGACAACAAAATGCATCTTTATTTCTATTTATACAATATGGTATACTGAGTGGGTCAAAGTTTTGAGACCCTGCTTTTATCTTTAGCTTTTTTTTTTTTTCCTTTCCATTCAGGTCTCACAAATGTTTTACTTGGTTTCTTATATTCTGGGCTGCCAGTGTTATCTATATTTTGGGAGTACTTTGCTGCATACAATCTACTCATTTATGTCTTGTATTTTCAATCATCTTCTTTTATACAGAAACATTTCCAGTACTGAAGTGTTTGAGCACTACCTCCTATATTTCACTTAAAACATCATGACACTAGAAATCAATTTATTCTGTTGTATACAGAAAATAGAACTTATGCTCATCAGCACATTTATTTCATTTAGAAAAGAAAAAAATACTTGTGTCTTGTGGTTTAGCTCTACACACATTTTGTTTAAAGGCTTTTTCAAATATTTATTCCCCAAAAAAGCTTTAAACATTTATTTCTCCAAAGTCATCACAATGGCTAGTATCTTCAATTTTGCATTTTATCAGTTTTACTCTCAGTCGTGATAGCAAGTGTTTGCCACATAGGGGAAACTATTCTTTTCTACTCTGATTTATTTAGATTAAGATACATATTTCTTGAATCAACAGAATACAATAATTTGGGAAATAGAACATGCACTACTCCCACAGCTACTTACTGATATAGTACTGAATTACTATTGAAAAAGAAGAGGTCCTAATTAATAAGAAAACATTGATTATATTTTTTTATGAGACAAAGTTAGAAAACCTAGGAAATATGAGGTATTATTTGAGAGTCATCTATTTTGTCATGCTCTTCTTGGAGAAATTTTGAGCCATAGAACTCAGTGTGCAACTTCGTTTATAATTAAATTGCTTATAAATGAGATAAAAATATTCACTCAAGTACAATATGAGTTTATTTGGACATTTGCGTTGAATGTTTAAATATCATCTTAATTTTAAAAATCACAAGTTATTGATTATGGATAAAGCCTTTCTGTAAAAGAACCTTTCAATAACAATATTTTAATCATTTTTCTTACACTTTAATTATTTATGTATCTTGGCATTTAGAGTTTTAGCTTATTTTTGCCTGTATTTAAGTTGTTAAAGTATTCATTGCTTTCGAGATTTGGAATCATTAAGCGGGATGAGCTGGACCATCAGAATGAAAACTAATGTTAGGAGATGAAGGGAAAATTCAAATCACCTAATGTCTCCTACTTACGCAGTTCTGAGTTTGAAGTCTTCCATGATTCTGTATACAGTTTCCTTTGGGAGCCTGCTCTGTGTCCATCTATAACAAGTATAAGCTTTTATCTTCCAAAGTCAAAGCTTGAAATGTAAAAAATCTAATAAAAACAACTGAACCTAAATTTTATTTAAGCATACTATAGAATTTTACAGATGTATTTTGTTCAGAACTAGATAGCATGGTCATTCAATAGATTATAAGATATTACCTCAGTAGAGGAATAGTGAAGTGGAGTGAAAGTCATTCAATCGTGTTTGACTCCTTGTGACCCCATGGACTACACAGTCCATGGAATTCTTCAGGCCAGAATACTGGAGTGGGTAGCCTTTCCCTTCTCCAGGGAATCTTCCCAACCCAGGGATCAAACCCATTCTCTTGCATTGCAGGCAGAGTCTTTACCAGCTGAGCCACAAGGGAAGCCCAAGAATACTGGAGTGGGTAGCCTATCCCTTCTCTAGCGGATCTTCCCAACCCAGGAATCGAACCAGGGTCTCCTGCATTGCAGGCAGATTCTTTACCAACTGAGCCATCAGGGAAATCCTAAGAGAGGTATAATCAATAACAACTTAATACATTTCTGTAATAAGTATTGAAAATCAAATGGAGAAGGGAGGACAAAATATGTAGGTTTATTAAATTTTAAAACAACAAAACGCGGTTTTAAATATTTTGGAGTTTCCTGCAAAAAGGTGTTATCATGATATGTGCACACCTGTAATGCTGGACTGTTTTTGTTAGTTTTCCACATGTAGACAACTGCAGTAAAATTCCTACTCTGCAGCATTGACACTATATCCAGATTTTCACCTTTTTCTGTTCAGTCTCTGTTAAACCAGGTACACACATAATAAAACAGTGATATTACGCAGTCTTTCTTATGTCACTTTTTTGCACTACTCATTAGAAGTAAGGGAAGGTGACCTTATTTTGTTTAAATAGCTGCTATTGTTGTGGGGTTTGGGGGAGTGATAATTGGATGTCTCCAAATAATCTCTGAAGACCAATTAACAAAAGCAAGATATGCATTGTGACTGCCTCTGTTTCAATTAAATGTCTTCTTTAACTGGTACTCAGTAGAGATACAGCTTCCATATATATAAACTGTGTTATGCTATACTCATACAAAAATTATACTTTGCAGAAATGAACTTCTAAATATGAAACTGTTTTCTTTCACCTGTAAGATGAAGCAATTATTATACTTCACACAATGTAAATATTTTTAACCTTCTAAATTTCTCTGTCATAATCATACAGTTCAGTTGCTAGAATAACAAACTAAACAACATATTTAAGTTATATGATTTTGCTATTTATAGGCAAAAATATTTAATTTTGAAAATGTCTATCTTCACAAATTGATCTTTACCATAATTATGTTTTTAAAAATTGCAATGTGATACTTGTTTGTTTGTTTGCTTAACTCTTCAAAACAATATAATGATGACAATTTTCATTTAGGGAAGAACAATGAAGAGATATTTGAATCAGAATGGCATGACATTTCTGACTTCATGATTTAGGGAATACATCATGAAACAAAAGAGGATTGTGTTCCCTTGTGAGTATAGACAGGTCAAAGAGGGGTTCGTGATTTTCAGAAAACCTAATACTGAGAAATATTTTATATTTATAATATGCAAGTATATATTATCAGCCCATAATAATTAACTATGTACCAGGTTCTTTTCATGTATTCTTCATACATTGTTATTCTCATACCAGCCCATCATGTATGTGCTATCATAATCCCCATTTCAAGTTAAGGAAACAGACCATGGTTCTCTGAGCTTTTCCAGGGTCATGCCGTTAGCAAAGGACAGTACACTGTGTTTCCTAATACTTATTTATAATATATTATTATGTTATAATATATATTATTTATAATATAAATAATTAAATATTATGATAAAGGGGGAATTTCAAGTCCATAGTTTGTGAAAATGATCCAATTAAAGCTTTTATTTTATTTTTTTTGCTTAATTACAGATAGGGTTTCCCAGGTGGTACTAATGATAAAGAGCCCTCATACCAATGCAGATTAGACATAAGAGACGTGGCTTCAATCCTTGGGTTGGGAAGATCCCCTGGAGATGGGAACAGCAGCCCACTCCAGTATTCTTGCCTGGAGAATCTCATGGACAGAAGAGCCTGCCTGGCTACAGTCCATGGGGTCGCAAAGAGTTGGACATGACCAAAGCAACTAATCACATACATAGCACAGAGTAATCACAAAAGCTAAATTCTTACCTGATGACATTAATAAAGATAGATTCTTGTTTAGTTTAAGATTCAAACACAAAAAAATAACAAAACATAGAGATGGAGATCTTTAAATTTTATGAGAGAAATATGTCCTTTAAGGTGACACACCATTAATACCTTTAAATTATAAAAAGCTCTTACATGTCTTGAGGAAAAAATTGATTTCTCAGTAGAACAATTAGCTAAATAATTCAAAAAGATGAAATTTTGATTTAGTTAGAACTAATAATTAACCAAGTTCAAATTAATGGATATTTTTAGTGATTAAAATGGATTTCATAACAAAAAGCATGTTCTGTAATACTAGTATGATTCAAAGCAGTACATTTTTAGGTAAGGCAATTTGTTATTCTGTGTCAAAAATATTTTAAAAATATACATATTCTTTGAACATAAATTCTACTTCTAACAGAGTGTTACAAATGTGTTTCAAGTAACATAATGTCCAACAGTAGAAGCCTGACTTAAGCTACAGAACATGACATACCAGCTAAAAAAATGCCTCAAGCAATCAGAGACTGACAGGAAGTTTGCTGTAGTTAGAATGAAATTATGTCAGCCATTGAAGGACTTGACTGTTTTAATACAGATTTTTTTTAATGAGTTAAAGATAAAAATTATTATACCAGAGTAGCATTTTTAAAATGTCTTGCTGTCTTAATATAGTAATATTGTACTTAATGTACAAAATACAATAGCATTACTGTTTCAAAATATGTAACTACCGTGACCCAAACAAAAAATAATCAGTATGTTTTAGTATAGTTGCCTTTACTAATTTGTCTTCCCCAAACATTAACTTGAACTCACAGTCTTAGAAATAAGAATACTTAAAATCTAGATGAGTAAAGCCTGAGAAATATACATTAGCACTCATGATAGACAACCATCTGATCATTTGTGTTTCACTAGTTCTATTACAATTTATCAGATCAGTACTCCTTCCCCACACAAGAGTTTTCTCTAATACAAGATTATATACATAATAGCATGTATTATCATGTTTCCAGGGAAACACTACTGACAGGAGGTATTGAGAAATAGGGCTAGGTGTGGGGTGGGAAAAGAGAGAGGAGGAGAGGGAGGGAGAGGTTTATTATAAGGAATTGGTGCAAATAACTGAAACCTGAGGAGTCCCACATTATGCTGGATGAGTCATCAAGCCTGAGGCCAGGTCCCAAGTAGTGTTGTTGTTCAGGCACTCAGACATGTCCAACATTTTGTGGCTCCATGGACTGTAGCATGCCAGGCTTCCCTGTCCTTCACTGTCTCCTAGAGTTTGCTCAAACTCATGTCCATCAAGTCAATGATGCTATCTAACCATCTTATCCTCTGTTGCCCTCTTCACATTCTGCTCCCTATCTTTGCCTGATCAGGATACTTTCTAATGATTTGGCTCTTCACATCAGGTGGCCAAGATATTGGAGCTTCAGTTTTAGCATAAGTCCCTGCAATGGATATTCAGGGGTGATTTCCTTTAAGATTCACTGGTTGGAACTCCTTGCTGTCCAAGGGACTCTAAAGAGTCTTCTCCAGCACCACAATTCATAAGCATCAATTCTATGGTGCTCAGGTTTGTTGTAGTCCAACTCTCACACCCGTACATGACTATTGTAAAAACCATGGCTTCGACTATATGGTCCCACATATATTTCTAATTTAATTCTGAGGTCCTGAAAACCAGGGAAACCAATGTTGTAGTTTCAGTCAAAAGGCCTGCAAGCTCAAGACTCAGGAAGTTCCTGTTTCATTTCAAAAGCTGTCAAGCAGGGAGAATTCTACTCAGAGGAGGGTCAGCCTATTTTTTCTATTCAGGCCTTAAACTGATTGGACGATACCTACCACAGCTGTTAGAGAATAATCTGCTTTACTTAGTCAACACATTTAAAAGTCAATCTCATCCAAAAACACCTTGACATAAATGCCCACCACAGTGTCTGGCCAAATATCTGGGCAGTCCATGACCCAAACAAATTGTCCCATAAAAGTAAACATCTCATAAAAGAATGTGCGTAAGTGGAGGGGACTGTGGCTGTATATATGTATATGTGACTAAATATGTGTCTGTGGCTATATATATGTAATATTGTATGTAATATGTAATATGGTATGTAAATATCCTTTTCAGTTGCATCAGTTCAGTTCAGTTCAGTCGCTTAGTTGTGTCTGACACTTTGCGACCCCATGAATTGCAGCATGCCAGGCCTCCCTGTCCATCACCAACTCCCAGAGTTCACTCAGACTCACGTCCATTGAGCAGTGCCATCCAGCCATCTCATCCACTGTTGTCCCCCTCTCTTCCTGCCCCCAATCCCTCCCAGCATCAGTGTCTTTTCCAATGAGTCAACTCTTCGCATGGGGTGGCCAAAGTACTGGAGCTTCAGCTTTAGCATCATTCCTTCCAAAGAAATCCCAGGGCTGATCTCCTTCAGAATGGACTGGTTGGCTCTCCTTGCAGTCCAAGGGACTCTCAAGAGTCTTCTCCAACACCACAGTTCAAAAGCATCAATTCTAAGAGGTCCTAAATGTGTCCATCAATATACTTTTGTAAATTTAAGTAGCCTACCATGTGGGTTTGATAGGTCCTTCATCTGAATGTCATCAGTAGAAAACTGAAACTTCTGGAGTTGAGACAATTCTTCAAGTTATCTGCTTTTGTTATCCTCCAGAAAAAAATGGAAGAGTAATCCATTTCTTATCTATACTTCCTTGGAAATGCTGTCATAGGTTTTCTAAAGATGAGACCCACTCTGATTCTTTATCAGCCTGCTTCCCTAGAACAAGTCATGCAGGCTCATTTTACTTTATTCCTCATTACTGTTTTATTTTGGTTTCCTTAAGACAGGAGGCTGAGCACAGTAACTCCTTGTTTTGCTGCTGTTATTGTTTCAAGATGCCTAAAGCATTTTACTCAAAAGAAGGGCATCTGTGTAAATGTCTTTCTGGTTGACTTCCCAATACCTATTTCAACCTGAGTCACTGTAAGCCCATGCATCCACTAGATACTGGTGTATTGCTGAATGCTTGACCCAACATTGATCAGTAGAGTGTGGAAGGAGGAGTACTGAGAGAGATTTTGGGGAAGAGTCACTGCTCCTGTAAGGAGATATACTAGCATGTTGTGCCATTCTTCCTGTGAACATTGCCACATCTAGATGTTACTCTGATATTGCTGGAGCCGTCTTTTTTAAGACTGAGGGAGCTTACCTTAAAAGCCAAATCTTTCACATATTGTTCATGAGACAGTGGAGCCTGAAAGGTAGCCTATGGTTTTTTAAATTTTTTTTTTTAAATGTTTTACTTTTTAATTTTTTGTTTTACTTTACAATACTGTATTGGTTTTGCCATACATTGGCATGAATCCGCCACGGGTGTACATGAGTTCCCAATCCTGAACCCCCCTCCCACAACCCTCCCCATATCATCTCTCTGAGCCTCTGGGGTTTTTAACTGCCATGTCATCCAGTTTTGCAGCCCACTCTCCTCTAGACATCATGCTTGGGAATGCAAGCAGATAAAATTCTTATTGTCTAAGTCATTTGATTTGAAACGCTCAGATATTTGCCACTGCTAAATGTATAACGCTAGAATAAAAATAGCAACTATTCAAAATAACCTACTTGTTTCATTAATGTGGTGGTGGTTCAGTCACTAAGTTGTGTCCAACTCTTGCAACCCCATGGACTGTAGTTCACCAAGCTCCTCTGTCTGTGGGATTTCTCAGGCTTTAGTCCTAGAATGGGTTGCCATTTCCTTCTTTAGGGGTTATTCCTGACCCAGGGAGCAAATCATTGCAGGCAGATTCTGCTGAGCCACCAGGGAAGCCCTAAAGTCTACCTTGTACCCCTAGAAACATGTATGTTCAAACTGTAAGTAATGCTTGGACCTGTTTTTGGGTATGGTTCATAAATTTTCTTCACTGAAAGTCATGTAGAAGTTTTCCTTCAAGTGTGATTACTTTTTAAAAAGATGATACAATAGAAGGAAAACAATGAATGCCTCTTACCTTCAAACAAATAATTCACTTTTCTCAGAATCTTTCCAACTAAATATCACTTGAGTTTTGCTAGATAATAATTTTAAACATTTTCTAAAAAAAAAAAATCTTCTTCTACATAACAAAGATGTTACACTGTTTAAGATTTTCAAATTAGAGTGGGGAAGGCCCTTGAAATCCCTTATTGTTTCTGAAGTATACAACAGTTATATTTTGTTCTTATAAATGGAGATGTTTAATAATACAAGAATGTTTATTTCATACAGTATTTTTCAAGACAGATTTTCTCTCTTACAATAACACTAAGCTACTTCATTTAGAGACCAAAGTTCCATAAATAATATAATCTTAGCATACTGAAGTTTGGTAACATGGAAGTGTTCTCTGAATCACAAAACTATTTAGCTAAACCCAAGCATCTCCTCTCCAACTCTTAGGAAGTGAAGTATTAAAAATATCTACACAAGTAATCAATAATGAATTCCATAAAGTACATAATTATGTTTGTCATATCTTTGCCCCACATCTCAAATATATCAGCCATAACAATACTAACAGGGAATTACCTGGAGAAGCCATTTTCTTGAGTCATTGTATGTAAGTATGATGTTTGTATATTTATATTTTGGCCAAAAATAAGTAACAAAATCAGTGGAAAATATTTCCATTCATATAAATATTATTTTAACTTCACTTTGAAAATTTAAACTACAGCCAATGCCTTATGTGGTTTTTCATGTTGAGTTTAGGTATCATGCTGTGCCTCTTTAGATTTCAAGGAAACCTACCAGTGAGCACATTGTAAACATCAAGTAAATATTTAATAATGACTTCTAATCACTCCCATAAACAAAAGGAGAATCAAAAGCAGTAGCTTCTTGAAAAACTCACTCTAAGATATAATTGAAAGTGAGTGTTTCTTATACTTAATGAATATGTAAGTAGAGAGCGCTGGAATATTCAGCAGAGCTACATGAATGTGTGCATATAAAATAACATTCTGATCATGTAGGAAATGAGGTTAATACCGAACAAATTAGTGAGGTAATTCAAGCAAGGAAAATCCCCTCTAAGAATAGCTGAATGAGACCTGTGTTATAGGAATAAATGGTATAAAATTAAGGAAAGAGGAGATTCTTTTCCTGACTGATACAGTGTTCGTTCAGTTTCCAAATATGGAAGGCTACACTGCACTGTAAATAATCGGCATATAAATAAGAACATTGTGTTTCTTATTAAAGACTAGAAAGAATATGAAAATTATACATGAACCTATTACTGATTCAAAATAAGTTATTTATTATTCTAATTGAGAAATCACAAATTTCATTTAAATTTAACATCTTAAAATACATTGTGTGGTCTAAGTTGCTACAGTCATATCTGACTCTGCGACGCTATGGATGGTAGCCCACGAGGCTCCTCAAAACCATGGGATCTGCCAGGCAAGAATACTGGAGTGTATTGCCATTGCCTCCTCTCAGGGATCATCCCCACCCAGGGATAAAATCTTGTTTCTTATGTCTCCTGCATGGACATGCAGATTCTTTACCACTAGCACCACTTCAGTTCCGTTGCTCTGTCCTGTCTAACTCTTTGCAACTGCATGGACTGCAGCATGCCAGGCTTCCCTGTCCAACATCAACTCCCAGAGCTTGCTCAAACTCAAGTCCATTGAGTCAGTGATGCCATCCAACCATCTCATCCTCTGTTGCCCCCTTCTCCTCCTGCCTTCAATCTTACCCAGCATCAGGGTCTTTTCCAGTAAGTCAGTTCTGTGCATCTGGTGGCCAAAGTATTGGAGCTTCAGTTTCAGCATCAGTCCTTCCAGTGAATATTCAGGACTGATTTCCTTTAGGATTAACTGGTTTGATCTCCTTGTAGTCCAACATGCCACAGTTCAAAAGCATCAGTTGTTCGGCACTCAGCAGTCGGGAAGCCCTAAATACATACAGATCATTTCAGTTGCTCAGTCCTGTCAGACTCTTTCCAACCCCGTTGACTGCAGCACTCCAGGCTTCCCTGTCCATCACATTAATCCATGATAAAACAAACAAACAAACATCCAGTTTAATGTCATTCCTCTCTACATCAAGCAGGATCTTGTGGCTTAATGTATCTCTCTATTTTATATATGTTGAAGCTAAAGATAGAATGCCTAATGAACTATCGATGGAGGTTCGTGACATTGTACAAGAGATAGGGATCAAGACCATCCCCACGGAAAAGAAATGCAAAAAAGCAAAATGGCTGTCTGGGAAGGCCTTAGAAATAAATGTGAAGAGAAGAGAAGGGAAAAGCAAAGGAGAAAAGGAAAGATATAAGCATCTAAATGCAGAGTTCCAAAGAATAGCAAGGAGAGATAAGAAAGCCTTCTTCAGCAATTAATGAAAAGAAATAGAGGAAAACAACAGAATGGGAAGGACTAGAGATCTCTTCAAGAAAATTAGAGATACCAAGGGAACATTTCATGCAAAGATGGGCTCGATAAAGGACAGAAACGGTATGGACCTAACAGAAGCAGAAGATGTTAAGAAGAGGTGGCAAAAATATTTAGAGGAACTACACAAAAATGATCTTCATGACCCAGATAATCATGATGGTGTGATCACTCACCTAGAGCCAGACATCCTGGCATGTGAAGTCAAGTGGGCCTTAGGAAGCATCACTATGAACAAAGCTAGTGGAGGTGATGGAATTCCAGCAGAACTATTTCAGATCCTAAAGGATGATGCTGTGAAAGTGCTGCACTCAATATGCCAGCAAACTTGGAAAACTCAACAGTGGCCACAGGACTGGAAAAGGTCAGTTTTCATTCCAATCACAAAGAAAGGAAAGGCCAAAGAATGGTCAACTATCACACAATTGCACTCATCTCACATGCTAGTAAAGTAATGCTCAAAATTCTCCAAGGCAGACTTCAGCCATATGTGAATCATGAACGTCCAAATGTTCAAGCTGGTTTTAGAAAAGGCAGAGGAACCGGAGATCAAATTGCCAACATCTTCTGGATCATGGAAAAAGGAAGAGAGTTCCAGAAAAACATCCATTTCTGCTTTATTGACTATGCCAAAGCCTTTGACTGTGTGGATCACAATAAACTGTGGAAAATTCTGTAAGAGATGGGACTATCAGACCACCTGACCTGCCTTTTGAGAAACCTATATGCAGGCCAGGAAGCAACAGTTAGAACTGGACATGGAAAAACAGACTGGTTCCAAATAAGAAATGGAGTTCATCCAGGCTATATATTGTCACCCTGCTTATTTAACTTATATGCAGAGTACATCATAAGAAAAGCTGGAAGAAGCACAAGCTGGAATCAAAATTGCCAGGAGGAATATCAATAACCTCAGATATGCAGATGCACTACCCTTATGGCAGAAAGTGAAGAGGAACTAAAAAGCCTCTTGATGAAAGTGAAAGAGGAGAGTGAAAAAGTTGGCTTAAAGCTCAACATTCAGAAAATGAAGATCATGGCATCTGGTCCCATCACTTCATGGGAAATAGATGGGGAAACAGTGGAAACAGTGTCAGACTTTATTTTTTGGAGCTCCAAAATCACTGCCGATGATGATTGCAGCCATGAAATTAAAATACGCTTACTCCTTGGAAGGAAAGTTATGATCAACCTAGATAGCATATTCAAAGCAGAGACATTACTTTGCCAACAAAGGTCCATCTAGTCAAGGCTATGGTTTTTCTAGTGGTCATGTATGGATGTGAGAGTTGGACTGTGAGGAAAGCTGAGCACTGAAGAATTGATGCTTTTGAAGTGTGGTGTTGGCGAAGACTCTTGAGAGTCCCTTGGACTGCAAGGAGATCCAACCAGTCCATTATAAAGGAGATCAGTCCTGGGTGTTCATTGGAAGGACTGATGCGAAAGCTGAAACTCCAATACTTCGGCCACCTCATGCAAAGAGTTGACTTGTTGGAAAAGACTCTGATGCTGGGAGGGATTGGGGGCAGGAGGAGAAGGGGACGACAGAGGATGAGATGGCTGGATGGCATCACTGACTCAATGGATGTGTTTGCGTGAACTCTGGGAGTTGGTGATGGACAGGGAGGCCTGGCATGCTGCAATTCATGGGGTCGCAGAGTCGGACATGACTGAGCTACTGAACTGAACTAAAGTCTAAAGAATTTGCCTCAGATCTCAAAGCAAGTAAGTTTCGGAATTAGGTTTGGAAACTAAATGCACATGATTATTCCACTTTACTATTTCACTAATATTAAAATTCTTAGTAAGGGGGCAAAAAAGGTTCAGCACTTTTTGGGAACTTAAAACAAAGCAATTTGATATGACACCACTGAATTATAGTTTGTACAATACAACATTTTATCCCTTGAAATGAAGTAACTTCAGCTAAATATTAAAGATGTTTTTCCCCTAAAATATTTTCCCCAGGGAGGTGGAAAAAGGAAATCAATGTGTAATAATTTATCCTCTAAACTATGTGACTCTTCAGTTTTCAAGAGTTTGACTGAGTATGTATTTAGTTATTCATCCCCACAAAACAATGTTGAAGCATCAAAACAAGAAAAAATATTTTAAAATGCAACAAAGTTTTTTAAATGACAGTGACGATCAGGAAGATCTGTGGAAAGCATTGATGCATTCATTTGATGGATTTCATGAAGACAAAAATCAGGGAGAACCACAGTGATGGACATGTATGGGCAAAGGACACCACTCAGAGAATTTACAAGAGAAGACTCTTCTATAAACAAGAGCTGTTTTTCATTGTAGAAAAACCCTGGAGCAGATTTTATAGTTATGATCTATTGTGAAGAATATTTCATGTGTTCCTGAGGAAAATACCTGTTCTGCTGTTATTGGCTGGAGTATTTTCTGGATATCTGCATATTTAATTTATTTTTCAGTTTAACTGAGTCACACAGTCGTGTCTGACCCTTTGCGACCCCAAGGACTACAGCATGTAGGACTCCGTGTAATCACCAACTGCCGGAGTTTACTCAAACTGATATCCATTGAGTCAGTAATGCCATGCAACCATCATATCCTCTGTCATCCCCTTCTCCTCCCACCTTCAATCTTTCCCAATATCAGAGTCTTTTCAAATTAGTGTTAGCAGGTATCTATAGAAAAAGTTAAACTTCTCATTTTATTTAATGTCATAATTATATAACTTTTTATAAAGATTCAAAAGTTTTATTCTATAATATTTGATTTTAAAAATGAGTTATTTTTTCAGGATGATGCACAGTTCAGTTCAGTTCAGTCACTCAGTCGTGTCTGACTCTTTGTGACACAAGGAATGCAGCACACCAGGCCACCCTGCCCATCACCGACTCCCGGACTTTACTCAAACTAATGTCCGTTGAGTTGCTGATGCCCTCCAGCCATCCCATCCTCTGTCGTGCTCTTCTCCTCTGGCCTTCAAACTTTCTAGCAAAAGAGTCTTTTCAAATGAGTCAGCTCTTTGCATCAGGTGGCCAAAGTATTAGAGTTTCGGCTTCAACACCAGTCCTTCCAATGAACATTAAGGAATGATCTCCTTTAAGAGAGTCTAGTTGGATGTCCTTGCAGTCCAAGGGACTTTCAAGAGTCTTCTCCAACAACGCAATTCAAAAACATCAATTATTCGGTGCTCAGCTTTCTTTATAGTCCAACTCTCACATCCATACATGACTACTGGAAAAACCATAGTCTTCACTAGATGGACCTCTGTTGGCAAAATAATGCCTCTGCTTTTTAATAAGCTGTCTAGGTTGGTCATAACTTTTCTTGCATTTAGTGTCTTTTAATTTCATGGCTGCAGTCACCATCTGCAGTGACTTTGGAGCCTTAAAAGATAAATTCTGACACTGTTTCCACTGTTTCCCCATGTATTTCCCATGAAGTGATGGGACCAGATGCCATGATCTTTGTTTTTTGAATGTTGAGCTTTAAGCCAACTTTTTCACTCTCCTCTTTCACTTTCATCAAGAGGCTTTTTAGTTCCTCTTCACTTTCTGCCATAAGGGTAGTGCATCTGCATATCTTAGGTAATTGATATTTCTCACAGCAATCTTGATTTCAGCTTGTGTTTCTTCCGGTTCAGCGTTTCTCATGATGTACTCTGCACATAAGTTAAATAAGCAGGGTGACAATATACAGTCTTGACATACTCCGTTTCTATTTGGAACCAGTCTGTTTTTCCATGTCCAGTTCTAACTATTGCTTCCTGACCTGCATATAGGTTTCTCAAGAGGCAGGTCAGGTGGTCTGGTATTCCTGTCTCTTTCAGAATTTTCCACAGTTTATTGTGATCCACACAGTCAGAGGCTTTGGCATAGTCAATAAAGCAGAAATAGATGTTTCTCTGGAGCTATTTTGCTTTTTCGATGATCTAGCAGATGTTGGCAATTTGATCTCTGGTTCCTCTGCCTTTACTAAAAGCAGCTTGAACATCTAGAAGTTCACGGTTCATGTATTGCTGAAGCCTGGCTTGGAGAATTTTGAGCATTACTTTACTAGCATGTGGGATGAGTGCAATTGTGCAGTAGTTGAGCATTCTTTTGCATTGCCTACTTGACCTTTCCTAGTCCTGTGGCCACTGCTGAGTTTTCCAAGTTTGCTGGCATATTGAGTGCAGCACTTTCACAGCATCATCCTTTAGGATCTGAAATAGCTCTGCTGGAATTCCATCCCCTCCACTAGCTTTGTTCATAGTGATGCTTCCTAAGGCCCACTTGACTTCACATTCCAGGATGTCTTGCTCTAGGTGAGTGATCACACCATCATGATTATCTGGGTCATGAAGATCATTTTTGTGTAGTTCCTCTAAATATTTTTTCTGCCTCTTCTTAATATCTTCTGCTTCTGTTAGGTCCATACTGTTTCTGTCCTTTATCGAGCCCATCTTTGCATGAAATGTTCCCTTGGTCTCTCTAATTTTCTTGAAGAGATCTCTAGTCTTTCCCATTCTTGTTTTCCTGTATTCCTTTGCACTGGTCACTGAGAAAGGCTTTATTATTTCTCCTTGCTATTCTTTTAACTCTGCATTCAAGTGGGTATATCTTTCCTTTTCTCCTTTTCTTTTTACATCTCTTCTTTTCACAGGTATTTGTAAGGTTGTTTTTTTTTTTTTTGCATTTATTTTTCCTGAAGATGGTCTTGTTCCCTGTCTCCTGTACAATGTCATGAACCTCCATCCATGGCTCATCAGTTAATCTATCAGATCTAATCCCTCAAATCTATTTCCCACTTCCACTCTATAATCCTTGGGGATCTGATTCAGGTCATACCTGAATGGTCTAGTGGTTTTCACTACTTTCTTCAATTTAAGTCTGAATTTGGCAATAAGGAGTTCATGATCTGAGCCACATTCAGTTCCCAGTCTTGTTTTTGCTTACTGTATAGAACTTCTCTATCTTTGGCTGCAAAGAATATAATCAATCTGATTTTGGTGTTGACCGTCTGGTGATGTCCGTGTGTAGAGTCTTCTCTTGTGTTGTTGAAAGAGGGTGTTTGCTATCACCAGTGTATTATCTTGGCAGAACTCTATTAGTCTTTGCCCTGCTTCATTCTTCACTCCAAGGTCAAACTTGCCTGTTACTCAAGGTGTTTCTTGACTTCATACTTTTGCATTCCAGTCTCCTATAATGAAAAGGAGATCTTTTTTGGATGTTAATTCTAGAAGGTCTTGTAGGTCTTCAAAACTGTTCAACTTCAGGTTCTTCATCATTCTTGCTTGGGTCACAGACTTGATATTCAATGGTTTACCTTGGAAATGAACAGAGATCATTCTGTTGTTTTTGAGATTGCACCCACATACTGCATTTCTGATTCTTTTGTTGACTATGATGGCTACTCCATTTCTTCTAAGGGATTCTTGCCCATAGTAGTAGATACATTGGTCATATTAATTAAATTCACTCATTCCAGTCCATTTTAGTTCAGTGATTCCTATAATGTCAACATTCACTCTTGCTATCTCCTATTTGATCACTTCCAATTTGCCTTGATTCATGGACCTAACATTCCAGGTTCCTAGGCAATACTGATCTTGACAGCATCAGACCTTGCTTCCATCACCAGTCACATCCACAGCTGGGTGTTGTTTTTACTTTGGTTCCAACCCTTCATTATTTCTGAAGTTATTTCTATATTGATCTGAAGTAGCATATTGGGCACCTACTGACCTTCAGAGTTCCTCTTTCAGTGTCCCATCTTTTTGCCTTTTTGTACTGTTCATAGGGTTCTTAAGGCAGGAATACTGAAGTGGTTTGCCATTCCCTTCTCCAGTGGACTGCATTTTGTCAGAACACTTCAACATAACCCATCCATCTTGGGTGACCCTACAGGGCATGGCTCATAGTTTCATTGAGTTAGACAAGGCTGCGGTCTATGTGATTAGATTGCTTAGTTTTCTGTGATGGTGTTTTTCAGTCTTTCTGCCCTTTGATGGAGAATGATGAAAGCCTTATGAAAGCTTCCCGATGGGAGAGACTGACTGGGGGTGGGGGGATACTGGGTCTTCTTCTGATGGGCAAGTCTGTGCTCAGTAAATCTTTAATCCAATCTTCTGATGATGGATAGAGCTGTGTTCCCTCCCTGCTATTTACCTGGGGCCAAACTTTGGTGGCAGTAATGAAGATAATGGTGACTTCCCTCAAGAGGTCCCAGGCATGTACTGCCACACTTAGTGCCCCCAATCCTGCAGCAGGCCACCACTGACCTATGCTTTTACCTGATTCCTGAACACTCACAGGAAAGTCTCCTGTGAAGTCACTGTTCCTTTCTTCTGGGTCCTTGTGCACAAGGTTCTGTTTGTGCCCTGCAAGAGTCTATTTCCCAGTCCTATGTAAGTTCTGGCAGCTTATAGTGGGGTTAATGGCGACCTCCTCCAAGAGGGCTTATGCCCCACGCACACCCGGAACCCCTGTCCCTGCAGCAGAGCACCGCCAACCCATACCTCCACAGGAGATTCTCAAACCCAGTTCTGTCTCAGTCTCTGTGGGGCCCCGGGTCCTGGTGCGCACAAGGTTTGTTTCAGCCCTCTGAGCATCTCCGGCAGGAATGGGGTTTGATTCTAAATGTGAATTTGCCCCTCCTATCATCTTGCTGGGGCTCCCCTTTACCCTTGGACATGGCGTATCTCCTCACAGCCACTCCAGTGCCTATCGTCTTACCTGGGTTTTTCTGACCTTGGACATGGGGTACCTTCTCACAGCTGCTGCTCCTGACCTTTTCTTCTTTTCTTTGCACTTACCCATCAAAACCAGAAAGGGATATGAACTCCAGTGGCCAGGAACTGGCTCTCGCAATTGTTAGCTGAGATCTCAGTGTCCACTTGCTCCAGTGGCCCTGGGCGGGTTCCCCAGCCTCGAGCTGCTCCTAAGTCACTAGAGTTCTGTGGCTGCAGCAAACTGGTAGTGTTTCCCAAATCTTTATTTCCTTGTTTACCTACTACATAATTTTTTATATGGTGTTATGGAGTTTTGAATTCTCACTAGGTATATATCTATATCCATATATTTTTAATTGATATCAGTTAATAATATATTGACTCAATAGACATGAATTTGGATAAACTCCGGGAGTTGGTGATGGACAGGGAGGCCTGGCGTGCTCTCAGGTCCTTTTGTTCATCTGTTTCTTCTTAATGGTTTCTTTCCTGTTTAAGCCAAGTTTTCTGGTATTTCATTCAATTTGTCCAAAGAATTTGTTGCTACTATATTTTTGAGTCATTTACTTAATGCTTACTATAGATCCTATCATATGTGGGGCTTCCCTGGTGGCTCAGATGGTCAAGAATCTGCCTACAATACAGGAGCCCCAGGTTTGATCGATGGGCCAGGAAGAATTCCTGGAGAATGGAATGGCTACCCACTGCAGTATCCTTGCCTGGAAAATCCCATGGACAGAGGAGCCTGGCAGGCTGCAGATATATGGGGTCACAAAGAATCAAATGTGAATAACAATTTCACTTTTCTTTTCTTTTTTTTTTCATTTTACCATATATATTTTGAAAGTGAATGATAAGTTGCTCAGTCATATCCAAATACCTTAACTGATCAGAATTCACTTCAGACTTATTTCAGTGAGACTAGAAACTGTACTGCTTTGTATTTTTAGTCCAACTTCCCAATTATTATATTATTAGTGTTACAGACATATCTATATAGCTTAAAATAGCAATATATTATTATAAATGTTTCTTTTTATACTTGTATATGTTTTTTAAAGTCTGAAAAAAAGAGAGCAATGATTTACTTAAAGGATTTATTGTGCTAACCTTCCTATTTACCACTTCTCATTCTCTTCATTAGTTCCTGAGAATTTAAGTTACCATCTGGGTGTTATTTCCTTATTCCAATACACCTTTGCTGTCATCTGCCTACTTTGTGTTCTTACTGTCAAATATAGTGTGTGTCTATATATTATAGTCCCAACAGTGCATTTATATATACATTTTTTATGTAATTGCTTTTTAATCAGCTAAGACAAGAAAGAGAAAATAAGCCTGTATACTGCTTTTATGATTACCCAATGACTTGTTTGATTGCTTCCTCTCTTATCAAATCTCTGCTACAGAAAGAGTATACAGATAATGACATGCTTTTCTGCAAATGACACCCCTACTTTATGAGCAAGAAGCTGGGTAGGGCAAGGGGTCTGGTGGTCTTTTCTTGCTTCTCCCAGAGTATACATTTCATTCTCCAGTGAATTGGAAAGAGGACATTAAAGGCCCCAGTGCTCTCAGCCTGTTGCCTTCAGGGCAGAACTTTCACCCTACAAATTGGGGCTGGATAAAAGAAGAGATTCCAGAACTTTCAGCTGCTTTTGTCTGGAAAAGAACCTCTGCTTGGAATGGTCAGAATGGTGACATCTTGCTGTCCCTCTCTTCCCCAACGCCCAACTGAGGCCCTGTAGCTCTGCCCTGAAGGTGAGGGGAAGAGGAAGCTCATGCTTTTGGCTTCACAAACCCAAAAGGAGCTTCCTTTATGCTAAACTGGGCAGCCAGGGAGGGAAGGTCTTGACTCAAATGCCATTTGTTGTTGTTCAGTTGCTCTGTCATGTCTGACTGTTTGTAACCCATGGACTGCAGCACCCCAGGCTTCCGTGTCCTTCAAAATTTCCCAGAGGTTACTCAAATTAACGTCCATTGGGTCAATGATGCCACCTGACCATGTTCTCTTTCACTCCCTTCTCCTCCTCCCTCAATCATTCCCAGCATCAGGGTTTTCTCCAATGAGTTGATACTTCTCATCAGTTGACCAAAGGTATGGAGCTTCAGCTTCAGCATCAGTCCTTTCAACAACTATTTAGGGTTGATTTCCTTTAGGATTGACTGCTTTGATCTGCTTGCAGTCCAAGGGACTCTCAAGAGTCTTCAGCAGCACCTTTCAAAAGCAGCCATTCCCTTTTCCGGGGGATCTTCCCAAGCCAGGGATCGAATCCAGGTCTCCTGTATTACAAGCAGATTATTTACCATCTGAGCCACCAGGGAAGCCCATTCAAATGCCATAAACTTGAGTTTTTCCCACATATGTAATAGATTTTCTTAAATAATATTTTTCATTTCATATATGTGAAAGTGAAGTTGCTCAGTCGTGTCCAAGTCTTTGCGACCCCATGGACTGTAGCCTACCTGGCTCCTCTGTCCATGGGATTTTCCAGGCAATAGTACTGGAGTGGATTGCCATTTCCTTCTCCAGGGGATCTTCCCAACCCAGGGATTGAACCCAGGTCTCCCGCATTGTAGACAGAGGCTTTACCATCTGAGCCACCAGGGAAGTCCCATTTCATATATGCTCTTGGTAAATTTTCCAGAGAATTTATTATGTTTTAATATTTTTCACCAGTTATTGTTTTGCTGGAGTGAGGGTCCAAAGAATTCCTCACATGGCTATTCTAGCAGTTTACATTACTGTTATAGTTTAGTCACTAAGTTGGGTCCGACTTTCTTGCAACCCCATGGATTATAGCCTGCCAGGCTCCTCTGTCTGTGGAATTTCCCAGGCAAAGATACTGGATTGGGTTGTCATTTCTTTCTCCAGAGGATCTTCCTAACCCAAGGATCAAGCCCCCATCGAATTGGCAAGCAGATTCTTTACCACAAAGCCACCTGGGTTCAGCCAGTTTACATTATATTTCACTTCACTGATTGGCATACAAAAGTTTTATACTTATTTCATTCTATTTTTTAATATTCAAAAATACTAAGAAAAATGTTGTTTTCTTCTAAAATATCTATATAGAGTGATAAATTATATTTCAAAATAAAACAGCTGTCTGAAAAAAAAAACATGGGAAATGGCTTTGATACAGATTTTAAATGGTGTTATCAGGCTTAAATTTGTTTCTTTAATGTAAGAGAAAATAAATTTCTGAAATTCAAACAGTGTGTAGTAAATATACTTCATTTTAGTATAAAAAACTAAGTCTTAAAGAATGTATTTCTTTTTTGTACATGAACTCTCTAATTTTTAATAAAAATGATTATAAAATAAAGTACACTTCAAAATTTTAAACCAAACCAATATAATTGTATTATATTTTTTTCTTTACTGATGTTTGGTCTCTTGTTTTAATCTTGTTTTTTTCCTTAACATATATGTGTGTGTTTATGTGAATGTTCGACTCCTAGTATATTCAAACAAATATATGGTGTAACGAATACCAATATATTGTTTTCCTTTCTGTAAAAAAAGCAAAACTACAGTAGAATTGGGGAATGAATAGTGGAGATTTACCAAAATCCACAACATTTACTTATGGCAGTTTAGTATAATAATATGAAAGCTTTTTTTTTCCCTCATACATTTGAGAAAATTCAATACAACTAGGAAAGAGTGAAGCTACTACTGTAGTAAAACCAAAAACTTAATGCTCTGACATAGAATATATTGTGAATTCATAATTTACTACTTTTATATCATGTCCTCAAATTAATATGTTTATTAATATGTTATGTTCCTAAATTTGTGGACATCCATGGCTATATTCCATTTGTATTTTTTAATATGTTAGCACATTTATCGGAGAAGGCAATGGCACCCCACTCCATTACTCTTGCCTGGAAAATCCCATGGATGGAGGAGCCAGGAAGGCTGCAGGCCATAGGGTTGCTGAGGGTTGGACACGACTGTGCAGCTTCACTTTCACTTTCATGCCTTGGAGAAGGAAATGGCAACCCACTCCTGTGTTCTTGCCTGGAGAATCCCAGGGATGGTGGAGCCTGGTGGGCCGCTGTCTGTGGGGTCACACAGAGTGGATACGACTGAAGTGACTTAGCAGCAGCAGCACATTTATGGTAAAATAATGCATTATTTTCTAAATTATTAAAAAATATATTTTTTTAATTGAAAGATAATTGCTTTAAAGAATTGTGTTCAGTTCAGTTCAGATCAGTCGCTCAGTAGTGTCCAACTCTGCGACCCCATGAATTGCAGCACACCAGGCCTTCCTGTCCATCACCAACTCCCGGAGTTCACTCAAACTCACGTCCATCGAGTCAGTGATGCTATCCAGCCATCTCATCCTCTGTCATCCCCTTGTCCTCCTGCCCTCAATCCCTCCCAGCATCAGAGTCTTTTCCAATGAGTCAACTCTTCACACGAGGTGGCCAAAGTCCTGGAGTTTCAGCTTGAGCATCATTTCTTCCAAAGAAATCCCAGGGCTGATCTCCTTCAGAATGGCTGGTTGGCTCTCCTTGCAGTCCAAGGGACTCTCAAGAGTCTTCTCCAATGCCACAGTTCAAAAGCATCAATTCTTCGGCATTCAGCCTTATTCACAGTCCAACTCTCACATCCATACATGACCACAGGAAAAACCATAGCCTTGACTAGATGGACCTTTGTTGGCAAAGTAATGTCTCTGCTTTTTAATATGCTATCTAGGTTGGTCATAACTTTACTTCTAAGGAGTAAGCATCTTTTAATTTCATGGCTGCAATCACCATCTGCAGTGATTTTAGAGCCCCCAGAAATAAAGTCTAACACTGTTTCCACTGTTTCCCCATCTATTTCCCATGAAGTGATGATACCAGATTCCATGATCTTTGTTTTCTTAATGTTGAGCTTTAAGCCAACTTTTTCACTCTCCACTTTCACTTTCATCAAGAGGCTTTTTAGTTCCTCTTCACTTTCTGCCATAAGGGTGGTGTCATCTGCATATCTGAGGTTATTGATATTTTTCACAGCAATCTTGATTCCAGCTTGTGCTTCTTCCAGCCCAGCATTTCTCATGATGTACTCTGCATATAAGTTAAATAAGCAGGGTGACAATATACAGCCTTGAGGAACTTCTTTTCCTATATGGAAAAGGAGTTCCTATTTCCTTGTTGTTCCATGTCCAGTTCTAACTGTTGCTTCCTGACCTGCATATAGGTTTCTCAAGAGGCGGGTCAGGTGGTCTGGTGTTCCCATTCCTTTCAGAATTTTCTACAGTATAGCCAGTAACAATATTGTGATAATTTTTGGTGCCCACTAGAGCAATTCAGCTTACATATACATGTATCCATTCCACCCCAAACTCCCTTCCCATTCAGGTTGCCACTTAACACTGAGCTGAGTTCCCTGCACTATACAGTAATTCCTTGTTGGTTTTCCATTTTAAATGGCAAAATTAATAGAAAAGTTTCTCTTGCATGTCATGTGTCAACTTTATCAACAGTGAGGAAGAGTGCCAGAGGGAAATTCTGCTCTCTGTCTCCATCAGTTGAGCTATTTCCATGTAACAGTATCAAAGCAGCCAACTCAAGTCTGACAAATAGCCATTTTGCTCATGGTTGAACCAGACATTGTCAATGTAACTGCTCTTCAAAAAATAGTTTTCCCCTAATATTTCCTAAGGCAGGTGTCTGTAAACCACAGGATACAACAATAAATCAAACTGGAGTAAAACAAATATTAGATGAAAAAGACTATCACCATTGATGTTATATAATGTAATGATTTCGCTTCTAAAGAATCGTGAGGACCATAGCTATGGGCTCAGCTGATAGACCTTGGACTAGGACATTGCTGCTCTCTAGCTCTTTCTTACTCTGAAGTACTCAGGGTTTTCCCTTCTAAATTCTCACTGAGTTGTCCTGTGTTCAGTGTTTTATGTCCTTGTTTACAATTTTTAAAAACTCTACTTTTCTTCCCAGATTATCACAATCAGTGTCCACTTATCTGACTCCCCAAAGCATCTCATTTTATCCAGAACCAAGCAAAAGCTTTATAATAACTTGAAGCTGAATGTTGAAGGAGAAAATTAACATGGAAAAGAATAATATTTATTAAATTATACTGTTGTAGAAAACTCAACATTTGTAAAATGCTAAAAGAGTAAATGAATCTGTGGATTCTGCATTATTTGGTTAATAGCATGAATTAAAATCATATAATGAAATATATCTGTATCATACAAAGTTCCAGAATAGATTATTTTCTCAGTAATTAATTTTTAACTATATAATGCTATATTTTAAAATCCCTATGTTTAAGGTATCATAAATTGCTTTCTGAATTTTTCCCTAGATATCTTAAGCTTATTTTCAGTTATATTTCTAATTTAAATATTTTATATTTCTCCTTTTTAGCTATGTCCAAATTACTTGTTTTTCTCAGTAATTTTTTATTGCACTAACTTCAGAATTAATTATATTAATATTTTAATCAGTTAAATTAGTAGGTAAAAAAGTTGAGGAACAGATGTTTTTAAAATAAAAGTAAACACAGTATTTTGGGTTTTATAATTATGTTCTGTTATGTAAAGATGCTTGATGTTTTTATTATTTATTTTCTAGCAAAAGAATAAGTAGACAGAGATCAGAGTATAGAATTGTTTTGTACATGACATCATTAATTTCCTGATACATCTTGAAGTGAATATAGTAACATCATAAGATTACAATACATGTGACTATACATAGAATTAAACATGCAAGATAAAATATACAATATTCATTGGTAAAAGATAATATATAATACCTTCTGTTTTATTATAAAAATCAGTGAAAGGCCACTGGGAAATAAAAACAGATTTAGTAAAAACCTTGGGATGATTCTAGAATTTCATGAAATGCTTTTGTCATTATGTATCCTTGAAAGAAGCAAATGTGTAGTCTTAACTATACCTTATTCCATGAAGATTGTATTACTAGAAGTCTCCCTAAATGTATATATTTTCTGAATTAAATTTCAAATAAAGTGTTGCTTTTGCTGAATATGGACTCTATCAACATTACCTTAAAGTTCTATATTAAATGCACACAGCATCCCCATACTAGTTGGAACAACTCTACAGAGAGCTTTGAAAATTCTTCTTGTGAGGAAAGGGATAATATGAATATAGCAAGATTTTGTTGCTATGACAACTATGACTTCTCTATTTCTAGTCTTATTTGCACTTAAACTTTCAGCCTTCAGGTTGTATTGCCATTTTTCCTTGCTAATCTATCTGATACAAATATGAAAATGCTGACTAAAATATAACAAGGAAAAATATTCATAGAGTTTTTAGAAATATTATCCCTCATTGAAAAGAAACTTTAAAGTAAAAAAATGCTGACTCTAGCCCACTGAATATTTATTTCCAATAATACTACTATATATATATATATATATATATATGTTTATAGGAAATGTTATTAAAAGTATACTGTTTTGTTAAAACATTGAGTCTTAGAAAAAAGCAACAACAACAGCAAAACAAATCTAATATTCTCTCTTATACATATATTTTGCCAAATAACACAAGAAAGATTTTGTTGGAGTCAAACAATGTATTATCTCATCTCACTTATTAATATATATGCACGTCCATCTATATTTACATATTATATAATTGATCTAAACATCTTATTTGTAGAATAAATATATATATGCACACACATATGTTTATGTGTGTGTGTGTATAAGTCAGGCTTTCCTGGTAGCTCAGTTGGTAAAGAATCTGCCTGCAATGCAGGAGACCCAGGTTCAAACCCTGGGTGGAGAAGATGCCCTGGAGAAGGAAATGGGAACTCCCATTCCAGTATTCTTATCTGGATAATCCCATGGATAGAGGAGCCTGGCAGGGCCTGGCAGGCTACAGTCCATGGGGTTACCACGAGTGGAACACGACTTAGAGACTTAATCACCACCATAGGTATATAAAAGTTACCATTTCTTTGTATAAAGTGTCACATCTATAGCCATGTTTAAAGTGATAGTTTCATTGTTACATCGTGTCCAATTCTTGTGACCCCATGGCCTTGAGTCTGCCAGGCTCCTCTGTCCATAGGATTACCCAGTTAACAATGCTGAAGGGGGTTGCCGTTTTCTTCTCCAATATATCTTCCTGTTCCAGGAATCAAATTAGGGTCTTCTGCATTGCAGGAGGTCTCCTGTATTGCAGCTGGAATATTTAAAGTAAAACTATTCAAATTATTTAGACAAGATTTTCCTGGCTCAGCAAGTTTAAATAATTTACATAATTTAATTGAAGTGATTAAATATTGCTAGATAAATAGAAAATCATAATTTGTATCAGTAGGTATTTTATTATTACTCAAAATAATGTTTGAGTCAGAAACTTGGTCTAAGTATGTTTGTTATTAATCTGTTAGAGATTACCTGATAACTTAGATATAGGCATTGCTTTAGATTGATACTCAATCTTTGAAAGAAAAAAAATGTACCTGAAGCCCTGGCTTGTGCAGGCATGCTCAGTCGCTCAGTCACTTTGGATTGTTTGTGTCCCCATGGACTGCAGCCTGTCAGGCTCCTCTGTCCTTGGAATTTTCCAGGCAAGAATACTGGAGTGGGTTGCCATTTCTTCCTCCAGGGCTTCTTCCCAGCCCAGGGATTAAACTCAAATCTTCTGCATCTACCACATTGGAAGGTGGATTCTTTACCACTGAGCCAGTTGGGAAGCCCACGCTTACACATGAGCAATGCATCCATTTTTTGAATGAACTAAAGCAATAATCTTTTTTTTTGTTTTTTTTTTTTTTAAATTTAAAATATTTAATTCTTACATGCGTTCCCAAACATGAACCCGCCGCCCACCTCCCTCCCCATAACATCTCTCTGGGTCATCCCCATGCACCAGCCCCAAGCATGCTGTATCCTGCGTCAGACATAGACTGGCGATTCAATTCTTACATGATAGTATACATGTTAGAATGCCATTCTCCCAAATCATCCCACCCTCTCCCTCTCCCTCTGAGTCCAAAAGTCCGTTATACACATCTGTGTCTTTTTTGCTGTCTTGCATACAGGGTCGTCATTGCCATCTTCCTAAATTCCATATATATGTGTTAGTATACTGTATTGGTGTTTTTCTTTCTGGCTTACTTCACTCTGTATAATCGGCTCCAGTTTCATCCATCTCATCAGAACTGATTCAAATGAATTCTTTTTAACGGCTGAGTAATACTCCATTGTGTATATGTACCACAGCTTTCTTATCCATTCATCTGCTGATGGACATCTAGGTTGTTTCCATGTCCTGGCTATTATAAACAGTGCTGCGATGAACATTGGGGTACATGTGTCTCTTTCAATTCTGGTTTCCTCGGTGTGTATGCCCAGCAGTGGGATTGCTGGGTCATAAGGTAGTTCTATTTGCAATTTTTTAAGGAATCTCCACACTGTTCTCCATAGTGGCTGTACTAGTTTGCATTCCCACCAACAGTGTAGGAGGGTTCCCTTTTCTCCACACCCTCTCCAGCATTTATTGCTTGCAGATTTTTGGATTGCAGACATTCTGACTGATGTGAAGTGGTACCTCATTGTGGTTTTGATTTGCATTTCTCTAATAATGAGTGATGTTGAGCATCTTTTCATGTGTTTGTTAGCCATCTGTATGTCTTCTTTGGAGAAATGTCTATTTAGTTCTTTGGCCCATTTTTTGATTGGGCTGTTTATTTTTCTGGAATTGAGCTGCAGGAGTTGCTTGTATATTTTTGAGATTAGTTGTTTGTCAGTTGCTTCATTTGCTATTATTTTCTCCCATTCAGAAGGCTGTCTTTTCACCTTGCTTATATTTTCCTTTGTTGTGCAGAAGCTTCAATAATCTTTTAAGTCATGAATGTTTTAAATTCACTGACGTTTAACCTATTGACTTTTTACAGGTATAGGTAGGTAAGTTCCAGCTTTTTAGAAGTTCTAAAAGAATCAGTTCTTTGATGTTATTTGTAAAGAGAAAAAATTATCTTTGCCAAAGTTTGTGTGTGTGTGTGTGAGTTTGTGTGTGTGTATGTCTTTACATGCATATGAGACTATTCTAGAAAAATACATTCTGTTTTTGGAAAATTTTAGAACAAAAACTATAGTGCAAAAACTTTATTAAGTTGTGGGTTCGTGACCTGTACTTTAAGCAGAAAAGATTTTTATATAAATTCATATTTTTAGATGATTTCCTCATAGAAATGTTATATAACTTTAAAACAAAAATACCTAAAATATTCTAATAGGTAACCCAGTATCCACAAAAATCTAATCTCTCATGAAATCTCACCTCCATTGTGCATGCCTAATCAGGAGGGAAGAACCATTCTTATAATAGCTACAAATTTACTAAATTTATTACTATTGCTAATGGCTGCTGGATACCATATAGGATTGCATAATCCTGTGTTGAGTAATTTGTGATACGTGCCAATATCATCTTTGACAGGGGAAGATTCTGGAATTCAGAAAAGATAACTAATTTCTCCAAGAGCAAACAATATGTACATTGCATATCCAGCAATTTAGACACCAATGTAACTGAGTCAAAGTCTGTTTTTCCGAATTAGTTGAATTGAATTATTAAATGAGGCAAAAATAGTCAACAAGGTATAAGAAATAATAGAGACCTCATTTAAAATAAAGTCAAGAGGACAGAGGGGAAACACAAACACCCTACAAGCCATGTTAGTATTACTGACAGACCTATGAAAGTAGTACCTGTGTATCTCCCAAAAGAAAGTTACTACTTTATTACCTAGCAGGAGGAAAGAATTTCTCTTTGTCCAGAAACAGCCCAGCCAATGAGAGTCTGTCACAACACAGCCAAGCAAAGGCACTACTCTTTGAATTCCCAGTTTTCTGCAATGTACTCTTCCTTTATAGTATCTCCTCCCAGCTCCCGCTTCTCATCTGTCTTTCTGTCTTGCCTGGGATTGGCCATAGATTGCATGTCCTGAAATGTAATTCTTTACTGTTCCTGAATAACTCCAAATGGTTCAAGAAATAACTGGCTGTTTTATTGTTTTAGGTAAATAAAAGAATAATCTATCATAATTGGAAATTACATTAGTTTCATTGAAGTAGTAGCAATATCTGATCTTGGTAAAACACCTACAAGCACCCATTGCTCTGTTGAGAAATTTAAATGATTTCTCATGTAATGGACACAACAACTCTATGTTATAGCTACCCTGTGTACACCATTTTATATTTGACGAAATTGTGGCTTAAATGAGTAAAACAATTGAGTTGCTCAATTGTTTCCAACTCTTTGTGACCCCATGGACCATAGCCCACCAGGCTCCTCCATCCATGGGATTTTTCCAGGCAAGTATACTGGAGTGGGTTACCATTTCCTTCTTCAGAGGATCTTCCTGACCTAGGGGTCAAACCCTGGTCTCCTGCATTGCAGGTAGAATCTTTACCCTCTGAGCCACCAGGGAATCAAAATGAGTAAAGCCATACACATTGTAAATTGTGATGCTGGAATTTGAATTCAGGCAATCTGACTCCAGAAAATAGATAGATATTGTTGGTGAGGTTGTATCCTTTGAAATAAGGATACAATAAGTGCTTGACTTCTTATCTATAAATTCTAAATTTCTGCATGATTTTGGAAAAGTTGCTATATTAGGGTTAAGGTTCTTCAGAGAAACAGGATCAAGAGAATGTGTATATATAAAGAAAAATATTTATTTTAAGAACTGGTTCATGCAATTGTGGAGGTTTGGTGAGTCCAAACTCTGATAGAGACAGACAGGATGGAGGCTCAGGGAAAAGCTGCAGATAGAGTCCAAAGGCTGTGGAATCAGGAAGAAGCAATGTTGCACATGAAGTCTAAAGATCATATGCCAAAGAATTCTCTCTTGTTTTCAAGGAGGTCAGCCTTTTGTTCTATTCAGATCTTCAACTGATTGGATGAGGCAAACTCAAAATATGGAGGACATTTTCTGTTACTGAAAGCCTACCAGATTAAACATTAATATATGCCTCATCCAAGAACACCATCATGGAAACATTCAGAAATATCTTTAGCCAAATATCTGGGCATCATGACCCAGGCAGGTTGACACATAAAATTAACCACCAGTTTGGTACTCTACTTGTACTTAATTTCCCTTACCTTTTAAGACTAACATAGCATTATTTTTTAATGGAGGTGAAATTCATATAATGCAAACTAGCATTTTATGTGAGGAATTTAGCTGCATTTAGGACATTCACAATATCTTACAACTACCACTTCTATTGAGTTCCAAAATATTTTCATCACCTCACAATGATATATTTACCCAGTAAGCAGTTAATCAGTACCCATGACAGCTACCAGTTTTCTTTCTGTCACTGTGGATTTATCTATTCTGAATATTTCATGTTAGTAGATTTGTCTAATATTGACATGTCTGTTTTTTTGCATTTAGCAATATTTTGAGGTTCACATTGCAGTACCATAGCATGTATTAGTATTTCATTCATTTTTACCACCAAATAATATTATAGTAAATGCACATATCACAATTTATTCATTTTTTCATTTGCTGATGGACATTTGGTTAGTTTCTATCTATAGGTCATTATGAATAGTGCTTCTATGAACATCGTGTACAAGTGTTTTTTTTTTTTTGGTACTTGTTTACAGTTTTATTGGGTATATACCTATGCTAAATTATATGATAATTTCATGTTTAAGTTTTTGAGCAACTGTCAAACTCTTTTCCCATTTGTGCATCATTTTACATTCCTCCAAGAAATGCACAAATATTCCGATTTCTCCACATTCTCCGCAGTGTTTGTTATTTGCTATTTGTGTCAGGTAGACAGATTAATGCTCCATCATCAAAGATTTCCATCTCCTAGACTTGGAAGCCTGAACTTATCACCTCACCTCACCTCATCAGGCAAAAGAGACTTCTCAGGCACAAGCTCAGGAAACTGAGATGGGGAAATAATCCTGGATAAAATGAGGTGTGTGCTTAGTCACCCAGACGTATTTGACTTTTTGCAACCCCATAGACCGTAGCCTGCCAGAATCCTCAGTCCTTGGGATTTTCCAAACATGAATGCTGGAATGGGTTGCCATTTCCTCCTCCAGGGGCTCTTCCTGACTCAGGGACTGAACTTGCATCTCCTCTGTCTCTTGCATTACAGGCATAATTGGGTGGACTCTATGTAATCACAAGTGTCCTTTAAAAAGTCAGAGAAAGAAATGTGAGGACATTAGCAGAGAGTCAAAATCAGAAAGCTATTTAAAAGTTTTAGATTTCTATTTTTAAGGATGGGAAAAGGCACAATAAACAAAGGAATGCAGGCCACTTTTAGAAATAATTGAACATAATGGCCATCAAAAAGATCTTCCCCTAGATCATCCAGAAAGAGCAGAGTCCTGACAATAACTTGATTTTAGCAAACTAAGGCCCATTTCAGAATTCTGACATGGAGAATTATAATAAATCTGTTGTTTCAAGCCACTTTTTATGGTAGCTGTTACAGAAGTAACAGGTTCCTAATACATGTGATATATTCAAAAGGCCAAAGCCAGGGACATGCAAAGCCAAAGACAACTAGATCATTTTGAAAGGAACCAGAAGAAAAAGTTAGTCTACCTGTAGAAGAAGAAGGGTAAGAATTACAGTGGATTTCTCATCAGATATTGAGAATCAAATGAAATATTTAATGTTTTGAAAGGAAAAAACAGAATAAAAGCACTAATAGACATATATACAATAAAGTTATTTTCAAAACAAAGGGTAAATACTTTCTTGAACAAAAATATTGTTAGTAGACCTGTCCTGCAATAAGTATTATAAGGTGATTTTCAAACACATATGCCAGAAATACTGGTATATATGTATATAAGAAAAACGTCAGTAAAGGAATGAAGCAAAATAAAATATTGTATTTTATTCTTCATTGTTCTAAAAAGCTAGCTGTTAGAGTAGTGATAGTAACAGTGGTTTGGGTGATTATAGTGTCAGTATATGGAAGATGAATCTTTGAGAAAAACACTGTAAAGTGGAGAGGAGAGCAACACTTTATTACAAAGTACCCGGTGTACATATAAGCAGTATATTATTATTTAAAGTGGAATTAAAAGAATTAAAAATTGTAATGTAAACTTGACAGTTTAAAGGAAGTGATCCAATTCTTTGAAAGATACAAACCACCCAAACATACACAAGGAGAAGTAGATAGCATGGGTAGCTCTATATCTGTTAAATAAATTAAACATATAATTAAAAGCCTTACAAATAGAGAAAGTACTTGGGATACAGTTTCAATGATGAATTCTATGAAACATGTAAAGAATAGATGATAGTGTAAATCTTCAACAATTTTTTAAACTTGTTGTGTGAGCTCAGAGTTATCATAATACCAACTTAGAGAAAAACACTTCAAAAAGAAAATTACAGACCACTATCTCATGAACATAGATACAGAATCTTCAACAAAATTCTTGCAAATTGAATCCAACAATGTATTAAAACGATTAACTGCCATGATCAAATGTCATTAAAGATAGGCATGGATTCAGTCAAGGAAAGTCAACATAAATGCATGAAAAATTTCAAAACTATTTAATCTTATCCATTAATGACAAAAATATTTGACAAAATCTAACACAGACTCATAATAAGAACTCTAAGCAGACTGAAAAGAGGGGAGACTTCTTTAACTTGATAGAGTCCATATACAGCAAAACTCTACAGCTAGCATCATATTTAATGGCTAGAAAACAGATGATATCCCGTAAGATCAGGCACAAGGCAAGTATATCCTCTCTCACCACACTTATTGAAACTAGTACCCAAAGTATGAACTAGTGCAGAATGGTAAGGGGGAAAAAAAAATGAAAGGAAGAAATAAAATAGTCTTTAACCACAGAAGACATGATTATTGTTCCTTTATTATGATCGCTCAATTTTTTCATTTATGTATATATGAAATTTCTCTTTTTCATAACTTTTCTCGTGTTCATTTATTTCATTAAAGTCATCACTGGGTATAAACAATAAAAATATAAATTGTAAAACTTGAAGAATATTGGGTAGTTACTTTTCTTTGCACAGTTTGTATTTTTTTTTTAAATGCGATGGACTAGATTATTCGAGAAACTCCTGCTGATAAATTTGTAAATTTTTATTGTCAAGTGATTTCTTCAACAGTGATAATTTTCTTTACCTTACTTCAAGACCAGGGAGTGGGTACTGTAGGGGGCAAAATTCAGCTCAGTACTTGAAAGAACATTTGTTTCATGATGGTGGCAGAAAGTGATTCCTGCCTCCTAAAGAAATGAGTTAGTAGTATTTGGGGCAGAAGTTGGATGTAATTTATTCCAAGGAGTTGAAAAAATAAGCCATTGATCCAGCTCAGTGTTGAGACAAGCTGCCATACTGCACCCTTGTTCCTACTGTAGACTAGAGCCTGGTTTTTACTGCACTTAATTACATAATATGTAAAAAACAGTGCACACAGGAATTCATTTGTATTTCTTTTCTTTTTTTCCTTTCTAGATAGGATTTCATAACTGCTTTTGCAAATCTGTCCTTAAAGGGCAGTTATAACTTTTTTCCATTTTTTTCCTTACTACGTTGCTCTTAAAATGTTGGAAATTTAGAGATCAATAAATAACACCACTACCCAAATACTGAACAATTAAAAGTAACAAAGAAGACACGGGTGACAGCTGTTAATAGTAAACACTTACTAGATGACAAAAACTAAGCATTTGATGCTTATTAACCTATTTTAATTTTACACACACACACACACACACACACAACTTGATTAAGAAGGTTGTATAATTTTCACTTACATTTGAAGCAACTGAGAAACAGAGTGGTTAAGAAATTTGTCTGAAATCACACAGCTAGGCAGTCAGGGCTAGGAACCACACCCAGGTAGTATATATTCACAGGTTTTATTTTTTATCTGTTAAATCCTTGGCTGGACACTGGAGCCCATGAGAATATTGCCAAATGGACATAGCAACACTCTCCCACTCTTCAAGGCTGGGCAGAATCCTCTGTTTTATCATCGGAGAGCACATTGAATAAACTTTTACTGCAGGCTGGCCAATTCCAAAATAACACAAAAGCCAAAATAAGTGGTCCTTGGTTGTTTCTCTGACTAATCAAATAAAATTACCTCTGTTTAAGAAGGAACCAGTGAACCTAGGTGTGTTTCTGGAAGAGATTTTTCAACAAGAAAATATGAGAAGTTCGGAATGAATCAGTTCAGTTCAGTTCAGTCACTCAGTCGTGTCCAGTTCTTTGCGACCCCATGAATCACAGCACGCCAGGCCTCCCTGTCCATCACCAACTCCAGGATTTCACTCAAACTCATGTCCATTGAGTTGGTGATGCCATCTAGCCATCTTATCCTCTGTCGTCCCCTTCTCCTCCTGCCCCCAGCACGTCCCAGCATCAGGGTTTGTTCCAGTGAGTCAACTCTTTGCATGAGGTGGCCAAAGTATTGGAGTTACAGCTTTAGCATCATTCCTTCCAAAGAACACCCAGGACCAATCTCCTTTAGAATGGACTGGTTGGATCTCCTTGCAGTCCAAGGGACTCTCAAGAGTTTCTCCAACACCAGAATTCAAAGCATCAATTCTTCAGTGCTCAGCATTCTTCACAGACCAAATCTCACATCCATACATGACCACAGGAAAAACCATAGCCTTGACTAGATGGACCTTTGTTGGCAAAGTAATGTCTCTGCTTTTGAATATGCTATCTAGGTTGGTCATAACTTTCCTTCCAAGGAGTAAGCGTCTTTTAATTTCATGGCTGCAATCACCATCTGCAGTGATTTTGGAGCACCAGAAAATAAAGTTTGACACTTTTTCCGCTGTTTCCCCATCTATTTCCCATGAAGTGATGGGACCAGATGCCATGATCTTAGTTTTTTGATTGTTGAACTTTAAGCCAATGTTTCATTCTCCTCTTTCACTTTCATCAAGAGGATTTTTAGCTCCTCTTCACTTTATGCCATAAGGGTGGTGTTATCTGCATATCTGAGGTTATTGATAATTCTCCCGGCAATCTTGATTCCAGCTTGTGCTTCTTCCAGCCCAGCATTTCTCACGATGTACTCTGCATATAAGTTAAATTAGCAGGGTGACAATATACAGCCTTGACGTACTCCTTTTCCTATTTGGAACCAGTCTGTTGTTCCATGTCCAGTTCTGACTGTTGCTTCCTGACCTGCATATAGGTTTCTCAAGAGTCAGGTCAGCTCGTCTGGTATGCCCATCTCTTTCAGAATTTTTCACAGTTTATTGTGATCCACACAGTCAAAGGCTTTGGCATAGTCAGTAAAGCAGAAATAGATGTTTTTCTGAAACTCTCTTGCTTTTTCCATGATCCAGCAGATGTTGGCAATTTGATCTCTGGTTCCTCTGCCTTTTCTTAAACCAGCTTGAACATCTAGATGTTCACAGTTCATGTATTGCTCTAGCCTGGCTTGGAGAATTTTGAGCATTACTTTATTAGCATGTGAGATGAGTGCAATTGTGTGGTAGTTTGAGCATTCTTTCACATTGCGTTTCTTTGGGATTGGAATGAAACCTGATTTTTTCCAGTCCTGTGGCCACTGCTGAGTTTTCCAAATTTGCTGGCATATTGAGTGCAGCGCTTTCACAGTATCATCTTTCAGGATTTGAAATAGCTCAACTGGAATTCCATCACCTCCACTAGCTTTGTTCAAAGTGATGGTTTCTAAGGCCCAAGTGACTTCACATTCCAGGATGTCTGGACCTAGATTAGTGATCACACCATCGTCATTATCTTGGTCGTGAAGATCTTTTTTGTACAGTTCTTCTGTGTATTCTTGCCACCTCTTCTTAATATCTTCTGCTTCTGTTAGGTCCATACCATTTCTGTCCTTTATTGAGCTCATCTTTGAATGAAATGTTCACTTGGTGTCTCTAATTTTCTTGAAGAGATCTCTAGTCTTTCCCATTCTGTTGTTTTCTTCTATTTCTTTGCACTGATTGCTGAAGAAGGCTTTCTTTTCTCTTCTTGCTATTCTTTGGAACTCTGCATTCAGATGCTTATATTTTTCCTTTTCTCCTTTGTTTTTCACCGCTCTTCTTTTCACAGCTATTTGTAAGGCCTCCCCAGACAGCAATTTTGCCTTTCTGAATTTTTTTTTTTCCATGGGGATGATCTTGATCTCTGTCTCCTGTACAATGTCACGAACCTCCGTCCATAGTTCATCAGGCACTCTATCTATCAGATCTAGGCCCTTAAATCTAGTTCTCACTCCCACTGTATAATCAGAAGAGATTTGATTTAGATCATAACTGAATGGTCTATTTGTTTATCCTACTTTCTTCAATTTAAGTCTGAATTTCATAATAAGTGGTTCATGATCTGAGCCACAGTCAGCTTCTGGTCTTGTTTTTGCTGATTATATAGAGCTTCTTCATCTTTGGCTGCAGAGAATATAATCAATTTCATTTCAGTATTGACCATCTTGTATTGTTGGAAGAGGGTGTTTGCTATGACCAGCACATTCTCTTGGCAAAACTCTAATAGCCTTTGCCCTGCTTCATTCCGTACTCTAAGGCCAAACTTTCCTGTTACCCCAGGTGTTTCTTGACTTCCTGCATTTGCATTCCAGTTCTCTATAATGAAAAGGAAATCTTTTTTGAGTGTTAGTTCTAAAAGGTCTGTAGGTCTTCATAGAACCATTCAACTTCAGCTTCTTCACTGTTACTGGTTGGGACATAGACATGGATTACTGTCATATTGAATGGTCCCTTAATAAATAAGAAATACACCTTATAACATATTATGTGTATTTCATCTGTGAGTATGACTATGCTACACTATGCATTGCATAAGTTTACAGACTTGGGCGTATGGTGGAAGAAGGGAGGCTGATTCTACATGGAAATGATATGTAGTTCATCAACTTAAAATTTTATATTGGAAAAAATATGACATCATGGTTGCATATAAATGAACCAAAACAGTGCTCATAGAAGTTAAAAGAGGAAAAGTGGTGGGAGAAATGAATCACAATGTGACACACAGGATGGATATGCTGAACTAAAAAAATGACTCACAACAAAAATGGCAGTTTAATTTCAATAAAAATTGCAATTCATATAAATGAATATTTCCTAATTGTTTTCATTTTGTACATATTTAAAAAATATGCTTCAGCTTATAAATGCATGAAAGTTAAAAATGAAGTTCATGCCATATTATATTTTTGAAAATACAACAGTATCATGAAACTCATTAAGTAAACAGTGGTGGAAAATGATTTTTTTTTTTGACTCCTTCAGGAGAACTATGAAAATAACTCAGATAAGACTAAAGTAATTTTAACCTTAATTTGAAACTTATTTATGACCAACTGGTATTTAAAAGTATGTTAATTATTTAATCTAGTATTGTTTCTCAAGAAGAGTAACACAAGTGACTTTTGCCATGATATAGCTAAAATAAATTAAGATTTTTTATGATTGTTTCGGTTCAGTTCAGTCGCTCAGTCGTGCCTGACTCTGCGACCCCATGAATCGCAGCACGCCAGGCCTCCCTGTCCATCACCAATTCCCGGAGTTCACTCAGATTCACGTCCATTGAGTCATTGATGCCATCCAGCCATCTCATTCTCTGTCATCCCCTTCTTTTCCTGCCCCCAATCCCCCCCAGCATCAGAGACTTTTCCAGTGAGTCATCTCTTAGCATGAGGTGGCCAAAGTACTGGAGCTTCAGCTTTAGCATCATTCCTTCCAAAGAAATCCCAGGGTTGATCTCCTTCAGAATGGACTGGTTGGATCTCCTTGCAGTCCAAGGGAGTCTCAAGAGTCTTCTCCAACACCACAGTTCAAAAGCATCAATTGTTCGGCACTCAGCCTTCTTCACAGTCCAACTCTCACATCCATATATGACCACAGGAAAAACCATATCCTTGACTAGACAGACCTTAGTCGGCAAAGTAATGTCTCTGCTTTTCAATATTCTGTCTAGGTTGCTCAAAACTTTTCTTCCAAGGAGTAAGCGTCTTTTAATTTCATGGCTGCAGTCACCATCTGCAGTGATTTTGGAGCCCCCCAAAATGAAGTCTGACACTGTTTCTACTGTTTCCCCATCTCTTTCCCATGAAGTGATGGGACCGGATGCCATGATCTTCGTTTTCTGAATGTTGAGCTTTAAGCCAACTTTTTCACTCTCCTCTTTCACTTTCATCAAGAGGGTCTTTAGCTCCTCTTCACTTTCTGCCATAAGGGTGGTGTCATCTGCATATCTGAGGTTATTGTTATTTCTCCCCACAGCCTTGATACCAGCTTGTGTTTCTTCCAGCCCAGCATTTCTCATGATGTACTCTGCATATAAGTTAAATAAGCAGGGTGACAATATACAGCCTTGACATACTCCTTTTCCTATTTGGAACCAGTTGTTGTTCCATGTCCAGTTCTAACTGTTGCTTCCTGGCCTGCATACAGATTTCTCAAGAGGCAGGTCAGGTGGTCTGGTATTCCTATCTCTCTTAGAATTTTCCACAGTTTATTTTGGAAAATTATATGATTGCTTAAGTATAACAATTATCAAGTATCATAAGTACATACAAGTATAAGTATTAAGTATTATTAAGTACTATACAATATTTCATAATATACATGAAAAAATTATTTCAGATGATATTTTTTGTGATTTACATGTATTCATTTTATAAAAATGAAACAATTTTGTCTTATTTTTATCAATGTTGAAATATATTTAAAAACTACTGGTTCCCTGGGGCTGCTGTACTAAAGTATTATAAACTAGATGACGTAGAACAGAAATTTATTGTCTTTTGGTCTGTAGAGGAGAAGTCCGTGATTAATGTGTCAGCTGTCTTACTTTCACTAGAGGGCTGTGAAGGAGAGTCTGTTCTATGACTCTTTACTAGCTTCTGGTGATTTGCTGGTAATCTCTGGCATTCTTTAGCTTGTAGAGCATGACCCTGACCTCTGTGTTTATTTTCACTGATTTCTCACAGTGAGTCTGTAATGAAATGTCCCCTTCAAATTGGTTTAGGAATTCACCCTACTTCAGTACAGCCAGCAATTCCACCCTCAACAAATCAATTTTCAAATAAGATCGTATTTGGTAGTGTTGTGGTTAGGACTTCATTATGTTTTAAACTGGATCCCTCTCAGTATTCACATATTAAAACTGTAATACTCAGTACCTCAGAATTTGCCAATATCTAGAGACAGAGACTATAAAGCCATAACTAATTTGAAAGGAGTTTATTAGGATGAGCCTTAATCCAATACAATTTGTATCCTTTGAAGATAGGAGATTAGAGCACAGATATATACAGAAGGAAGACCCTGGGAAGACACAGGGAGAAAGGCTTCAAGTGAAACCGACCCTGGAAATACCAATACCTTGATTTCTTAATTCTAGCCCCCAGAATATATTTCTGTCTTTAAAACACCCAGTCTGTGGTACTTGCTATTAGTAAACTAACAAAAACTTCAACATATGAATTTTTGGAAGATATGATTTGACCCATAATAGAAGGTTAGTTTTTCTCAGTTTTTCTTTTTCTTTCCTCAATAACATAACTATATTTAGTCAGTTTTTTTTACTTGCCTTTACTTATGGTTAATACTAACTTCACGTTTGAAGCAATTCACCTGTGGCATTTTAATTAAGAAGAATAGTTCTTAGTAATATTATAATTGTGTATGAAAACAGAAAGATGTTTAATTTAGAGAATAATTATTTTATTGCAAATTTATTCAGAAGGCAAAAATAGAACCATTGGAATTTAAAAGTACATTTAAATTCAATATAAATAAAGACCTTTCAGGAATTAAATAGTTATAATAATATGACCTGTCACTTCCATAAATAAACTTGAAATGCTCAGAGATATTGAATACTTAACAACAAAAGACTTTGTAGAATACAATTGAGATTTTGCAGAAAGTTAAATCTCCTCCATTTATTCCCCAGCTCAAAAGTTTTATAATTTTTTGTCTTAAAGTAGATGTAAAAAATTTGTGTTTTAAATTTATATTTAATTTTACATTGATATACTTTAAGGGCTTTCCTGGTGGTTCAGACGGTAAAGAATCTGTCTGCACCATAGGAGATATGGATTCAAACCTTGGGTCAGGAAGATCCCCTGGAGAAGGAAATGGCAACCCACTCCACTATTCTCGCCTGGAGAATTCCATGGACATGGATTCTGGTGGACTACATTCCATGGGATCACAATGAGTCAGACATGATTGAGTGGTCAACATTTTCATACATTAAACTGTATATTTGAATTCCCACAGGATATGAAAAAAGAGCTATTTAATTTATAACATTTTACAAAAATACTAATATTTCAATAAATAATATACTTGCTTATTTTGTAATCTGTAACACCCATATTTATTTTGTTATTTTATTCCCATAATTTAATTTTCAAACACCACCTTCATCTAACACAAAATAGCTCATAGAACACTGGTTCTCAAACTGGTTCCCAAACTTGGTTCCAGATAGTATCACTTACAGAGTTGACACTAAATTAATCCCTGGGTCTTATCTCTAAGGAGTTGGATTAATTAATCCAGTGAAGCCAGGTGTGGGATTTTCTAAACTATATCCTAAGCATCGTAAAGTGTGGGGAAGTTTAAGAAAATCAGTCTCAAAGGATGCTTTTGATGAAAATGAGTCAGTAGAGAAAGATTACACATCTAGGTGAAGAAGGTAAAAGAGAACACAATTCAGGAGAAAACAACTGTCTAGTTTTTGACAAGAACACATTTCCAATATTTTAATTCTGTTCAGTTCAGTCCAGCCGTTCAGTCGTGTTCGACTCTTTCAACCCCATGAATTGCAGCACGCCAGACCTCCCTGTCCATCACCAACTCCCAGAGTTTACCCAAACTCAGGTCCACTGAGTCAGTGATACCATCCAGCCATCTCATCCTCTGTCGTCCCCTTCTCCTCCTGCCCCTAATCCTGCCCAGCATCAGTGTCTTTTCCAATGAGTCAGCTCTTTGCATGAGGTGGCCAAAGTACTGGAGTTTCAGCTTTGACATCATTCCTTCCAAAGAAATCCCAGGGCAGATCTCCTTCAGAATGGACTGGTTGGATCTCCTTGCAGTCCAAGGGACTCTCAGAGTCTTCAACACCACAGTTCAAAAACATCAATTCTTCAGCACTCAGCTTTCTTCACAGTCCAACTCTCACATCCATACATGACCACTGGTAAAACCATTCTGTAGTGAAAGATGGTTTTAATGTAGTGAAAAAGTTTTAATGGCTACTCTTTCTTTCATGTTTTAATTTTATCTGTGTCTGTATTATTATACCTTTTGCTGTAGAATATTTTAATATGCAAAAGGAAGTATTTCTTTTTATTGTAATGGAAAACTTTTACATAACCAAACTAATACAAGTCATCATTCATGTATTTGATATTTTCCTGGTGTTAGTTTCCACTCATTTAAGCACCAATTACTTAAAACTTTAGAATTCCCAACTTTAAGTTGAGAAAAGTCTTTTGAACATCTACATCTGTTCAAATCTCACAGATGGCCTTTTGTGCTTTTTTTTCTAAGTTCTTTATAATTATGTGTGACACTGTTCTTCTTTGAGAGTTGGTGTGAATGTACTAAAACATTATATTTTAACTTGAATTCAAACATATTCAAAAAGGTTTGCAGTAAAAGCTGTACTCATATCCTCTGTGTGTGTAGCTCTAGGGCCAAGATTAATTTTTCGTACATTGTCTTTTGCTTACTGCTAAAACATATTTTCTAAAAGTATTGTCATTGATTGGGAAAAACAAATATAGCTCACTAAACACAGATCCCAGGGCAAGACAATTTGTCTCATTTATGATAATAAGTTTCTAAATATCTACTCGAGTTTTAACATTAAATGAGGATAGAAACTTTTGTTGTATTTCTTTTATTTGTTTGTTTTTTATTTAAATATCTGGTTTTAACTTACCCTTATAATTAATATAGGCCATATACGATGAGTTCCACTATTTATATAATATATATAGTCAAGGGGATTGAAACACAGATAAATAGGCTGCTTTCCAACTTATTTGTTTTTTGATATAAATACATTATATTGAAATTTGAGTAACAATAAAAGCTACCATTCTGAATGCTAATGCTCTAAGTGACTTTATATATTTTTATTCAGTTCTCATGATGATTCAGTATTTTAGGTAATTTGATTACAAACGGATAAATAAGGGAACTTATGCAGAGAGAAATAAGGAAATTTGAAGAAAGTTGCGGAGGACTAAGTGAAAACCTGGGATTTGAAATGAGTGTATTACAATGGAGTATTACTCAGCCGTTAAAAAGAATTCATTTGAATCAGTTCTGATGAGATGGATGAAACTGGAGCCGATTATACAGAGTGAAGTAAGCCAGAAAGAAAAACACCAATACAGTATACTAACACATATATATGGAATTTAGGAAGATGGCAATGACGACCCTGTATGCAAGACAGGGAAAGAGACACAGATGTGTATAACGGACTTTTGGACTCAGAGGGAGAGGGAGAGGGTGGGATGATTTGGGAGAATGACATTCTAACATGTATACTATCATGTGAATTGAATCGCCAGTCTATGTCTGACGCAGGATGCAGCATGCTTGGGGCTGGTGCATGGGGATGACCCAGAAAGATGTTCTGGGGAGGGAGGTGGGAGGGGGGTTCATGTTTGGGAATGCATGTAAGAATTAAAGATTTTAAAATTTAAAAAATAAAAAACTAAAAAAAAAAATAAAAACAAAACAAAACAAAAAAAAAAAAAGAAATGAGTGTATTATATAAACTGACATTCTGCCCACCTATACTGGTCAAATAAAGCAAATCACAAGAAAGACTCTTACAGCACTGAATGAAAATTTTACCAAAAGACTCTCTACTTTCAGTAATGACAGAGTAAGTATTCAGGCCACTGCTTCAGCTAAGGAGAAACAATAAAATCTAAATAAAAAATATTTAAAATATTTTCTTAAAGGCATGGGTGAATGTAGTAAAACTATAACCCCCAAGATAATCCCATGTGCTAATGCCTGGTACAGTCAGTAACTCTAGATATTATACCTGTGCATTTGTTAAGGCCAAATGGACTTTGAAATGGGATTAATGCCATTTAACAGTTGACTTAAAGGGAGATTATCCTGCATTATCTAGGTAGGACAATGTAATCCAAGAACCTTACAAGAAGTTAGAAGACACAGAAGTTTCAAACACAAGAAGAATTCATATTGCCTTTGTGGCTTGAAGTTGCATGGAGCATGTGAATGTGTGAAGGCAATGACTCCTGTCGACCACCAAAAAGTGCAGAAAGAATCCTGAGACTCCGTTGAGAACCACAGCTCTGCCAACACCTTGACTTAGGGTTTATGAAACCAGAGGAAGAAATCCTGTCATGTTCTGCTCCAACTTGTAACCCACAGAAACTGTGAGAAAAAATGTCTGCATTTTTAAGATGTTAGGTGTGTGTTAAATTCTTGTGATATGAATATAAGATTCATACAGAGAGCTAGTCTGAAATTTAGAGAACCCATCATTTGGGAAGGCTTTACCTGGGGGATATTTACTGATTCAGAAGAAGAGGCTGGGAGAGCAAATGATGCAATGTCACCTTACATCCTAAGGAAAGCAAAAGTAGAACTTGGATCACACCATATTTCAGACTGTGGTAAAAATCTAAACTTTGGATGGGGACCCTGAAGAACTATACCTTAGATTTAAGACTGGAATCAGTAAAAGAGTCATCACGTGAACTCTAGCATGACTTCAATCATTGTGTGAGTGCCAGTGGACCTCATTTCCTGAAACTGGGTTAAGCCAGTGAATCTCAACTGGTGGTGATTTTTTCCTTCAAGGAACATTTGGCAGTGACTTGAGATATTTATGGCTGTTGCAACCAGGGAAAAGGAGCTGCTGTATTTTTCTAATGAGCAGAGACCAGGAAGGTTGCTCAATCCCCTAAAAAACATAGAATAGTCTCCCAAGACAAATATTTATTTGTCCCCAGTTGCCAATAATCCTACAATTCATACATCCTGTGTTAAACTGATCCCAGATGGTTATTGCCTCCAGATGTCTACAAAGAGCAAAGGCAAATCTTATCTGGAATAATTTAATATTCTGGTAGTCGGAGAAGGCAATGGCACCCCACTCCAGTACTCTTGCCTGGAAAATCCCATGGATGGAGGAGCCTGGTAGGCTGCAGTCCATGGGGTCGCTGAGAGTCGTACATGACTGAGCGACTTCACTTTCACTTCTCACTTTCATGCATTGGAGAAGGAAATGGCAACCCATTCCAGTGTTCTTGCCTGGAGGATCCTAGGGACAGGGGAGCCTGGTGGGCTGCCATCTATGGAATCATACAGAGTCGGACATGACTGAAGTAACTTAGCAGCAGTAGCAGACTTCAAGTATTACTACCAACAGTTTTATAAATAAAAGATCTCATATAAGATAAAAATTAATGAAGCAGCTGAAAAGATAAGACAGCATAAAGGATAAAAAAAAAAGAAATGACAATTGAAGGCAATTCAGAAAACTTCTTGATGAACAGAATCATCATCAATTTAAATAATGATCTATCCTACTCAAATGGTAAATATCAGGATTTAAAATTTTGGCAGATAACTGGGACACACACAAAATTACATAATATAGTTACTAAATAGAATAATAAAGGCACCAAATAAAATTACTAGAATTGATAAAAAATGCAATAACTGGAACTGAGAACCCAATCAGTGGGTTTAAAATCAGAGTATATAAGATAAAGGGAGAATTAATGAGGGAGATGCTATGGGTCAAAGAAGCACAAAAATCCAAAGCAATTTTTAAAAGTGTGATATATAAACTGTTAAAAATTGAATTAGAACATATATAGTTATTTAGAGTCTTATAAAGAGATAAGAAAAGTAATGAAGCAGAAGTTATATTTAAAATGATTATGGCTGAGATTTATTAGAAATGAATGAGACAGATATTTATAGATTAAAAAATTTGACAACTTTTCAACAGAATAAATGCAATATAATTTGTAATTATACAACTACTAGTAGCAATGTAAGATTACAGATAAAAAGTGTAAAAGATAGTAAAAAAAAAAAACTGCATAAGGAAATGATATACTCTTTTCAGAGGAACAATTGAGAATTGGTTGCTACAAAAAAATAATAGAGGCCAGAAGACCATGAAATGTCTTCAGTGTGATGAAAGAAATTAAAAGTAGCCAATATAAAATTCTTGACAAAGTTGAAAGGTGAAATCAATTCACTTTCAGACAAAATAGAAAGGAAGTGATTATCAGAAGATATAATCTTAACCCTAGATTATTCTTCTAAAGGAATACTAGAGCATATATCATATTTCACAGTTATTTAAAGAAACAACAAGCCCTGAGATGGTAAATATGTGGTAACTCGAAATGGCTGCTGACTAGATAAATAATATCATATATAAATAAATTACAAAATTGCTTATATGTAATGGATGTAGTAAATAGTGTTCTAATTGTCCTGTCTTGTCTAGCAGGATGAGTTACAGTTCTAAATAAACTAAGTGTTACTATCTTATTTTTTTTAACTAATAATAAAAAAGAAATAGGAATCATAATTTGAATTCTCCAATTTTCCTCTTGGAGATAGTTATTAAGAAAAGATATACTAAAATAGACTGATCAACAGTTAAATCATATAAACAACCCATATTCTATTTAATGTTTCTTTGTAATTAGTACTGAACAGAAACCATTATGAAAGACCTATTCAAGGTGTTGTCCATTAAGTATTCTATATTGCAAGTTTCTGGTTAACTTACTGTAACACAGCTGACCAAGATAAAAATGGAAGGCCAATGATCATATATATTTTAAGAGATTAAGAAGCTTATAAAAGAAAGCAATGAATTAGCATTTGTTTTAGTTTTTATTTGCATACATAACTTACTGCTCCAGCAGTCACTATAGGTCCTATTTGTACTACGTTTAGAATAAAGGTCAGAAGTTCTTTTTTGTTCTGAGAGCATTTGAATAATAAATCTCTTGAAAAATCTGTTCAATTTTAGTGAAATAAACCCAAAACCCTTGAACTTTGAACTGCTGTCTGTTACAAAAATATCATATCTAAAATTACGATATATCTAGTAGAATGGCCAAAACCCAAAACATTGGCAGCACTAAATACCAGTGATAATATGGAGCAACAGAACTCTGATTCATTACTGGTGGGAATGCAAAGTGGTACAGCTACTTTGGAAAGACAGTTTTCAGTTTCTTACAAAACTAATCATACTATTACCATATGATCTAGCAATGGTGTTCTTTGGTATTTACCCAAAGGAGCTGAACAGTTATATTTACACAAAAACCTGTACATGGATTTTTAGAGCAGCTTTATTTAGAATTCCCAATACCTGGAAATAACCAAGATGCCCCTCAGTAGGTGAATGGATAAATATACTATGATACATCTGGATGATGGAATATGATTTAGTGCTAAAAAGAAATGAGCTATAAAGCCCTTCAAATCCATGGAGGAAACTTAAATATATGTATTACTAAGTGAAAAAAGATGATCTGAAAAGGCTACACACCACATGACACTAAATATTGTATTCTGGAAAAAGCAAAAGTGTGGAAGCAATAAAAACAAATGTAGTTGCCAGGTTTGGAGATGAAGGATTGATAAACAGCCCAAGTAAAGAGGATTTTTAGGGCACTGAAAATCTTGCCATATGATCCTATAAAGGTATACAAATGTTATTTTACATTTTTTTAAACCCACAGAATATACAAAACCAAGAGTGAGCCTAGTGAAACCATGACCTTTGGGTGATAATGTTGTGTCAACCTAGGTTCATCAATTTTTAGTAAATGTACTGCTGAGGAATGTTGATAGTAGGGAGGCTATGTTAGAGGGAGTGGTGAGTGGAGATAAATGAAAACTCCCTACTTTCTGCTCAGTTTTGCTGTGAACCTAAAATTGCTTTAAAAAATAAGTCTCCTTATGGTTACCAGGGGGATGAATAGGAAGAAGAGATAGACAGTTTGGGGAGGACATGTACACACTGCTATTTATAAAATGGATAACCAACAAGGACCTACTGTATAACACATGGAACTCTCCTCAACGGTATGAGGCAGGCTAGATGGGAGGGGAGTTTGTGGTAAAATGGGTATATATATATATCCCTTCACTGTTCACCTGAAACTATCAAAACGTTATTAATTGGCTATATCCCAATACAAAATGAATTCTACTGAAAAATAAAGATTAAAAAATCATATCTGAAATGAGTGTATGCTATAAAATATGTCTTTATGCCTTAAAAGAGAATCAAATCTATGGATCTTATTCTGTCTGCCTCATGACCCTAAAGAATATATATCTATTAATGTTATTTTTTGAAACATATATTGTAGATTTGGCATATAATTTCATTAAATTCATACAAAATAAATAGGTCACAGTTAAGGATTAAAGAAAGATTGAGTTGTGTTAGTTTCAAAGCGATCATGGATACAATAAATGGTAATGGTGTCTTCAGAGTTTCCTGCACCATGTGGTTCTTGCTGTTTAGTCAAGTCATGTCTAACACTCTGTGTGATTCCATAGACTATAGCCTGAAAGGCCCTTCTGTCCGTGGAATTTTCCAGGCAAGGATACTGGAGTGATTTGCTGTTTCTTTCTATGGGAGATCTTCCCCAAACAAGGATCAAACTCATGTCTCCTGCATTGGCAGGTGGATTTTTTTTTTTTTTTAACCACTGAGACACCAGGGAAGCCCTTCTGCACCATAATAAAGCATATGATGTTTCAAAACACCATAAAATGTATGATTAATTCATCCGTTCTTTATGTAATCAACAACTAGCAGCATAAGCTTAGATAGCACTTGACAGCTGACAAAGTGTGCTCACATAGTGTTTTATTACATTTTCTTTAATCAGAAGCCACTCAATTATAGGTTTCAGGTCACAGACTTTTTGGATAGGTGAGAAACTGAAGCTGAAAGATAATTTATGTTTGATATCAAACAGTTAACAATTGTAAGAATTGCATTCAGATCTAGAATTTCTTTTCTGTTTTACTGTTTTACTTCATGGAAACAATCAGAAGTCTTCATATATACCTGAGAACTATCTTAAAGACCACAAAATCTCAACAGACTAAAATTAAGCTGGTAATGGTGTATATTACTGAGAGTATACTGAGTTGAGTATTCTTATAAGCTTCTGATAAAAATGGTAAAGTTCTATTGGGAAGCAATTTGAAAATATATGATTTCTTTTTAAATTGCAACTCAGTTATTTTTTTTTTCGTAGTAAAATGTTATTTATTTTTGTCACTATTCTGGCAATAACACAGCTGAATTTGTGGTTTGTTTTTGTTGTTAGTTACTAGTCATGTCCGATTCTTTGTGACCCCATAGACTGCAACTCGCAAGGGTTCCCTGTCCTTCACTATCTCTCAGTGTTTGCTCATACTCATGTCCACTGAGTCGATGATGCCATCCAACCATCTCATCTTCTGTCACCCCCTTCTCTCTCCTGCCCTCAGTCTTGCCCAGCATCAGGATCTTTTCCTGTGTGTGGGCTCTTTGCATCACGTGACCAAAGGAGTGAAGATTCAGCTTCAGCATCAGCCCTTCCAGTGAACATTCAGTGCTGATTTCCTTTAGGACTGACTGGTTTGATCTCCTTGCTGTCCAAACGACTCTCAAGAGTCTCAGTTCAGTTCAGTCAAGAGTCTAGAAACAATCTAAAAATAGAAGAATGATTAGTTAAAGATGGACCATTATGCAGCCATATAATTTGATAATTCTGTTTTAAAGAATTTGTAGTGACATCAAAATGCAATTTTGGGGGAAAATATGAAATAACATGTTAACAATAAATAATTCTAAATTCTCTATTGCAATGATTATGAATTGAGACCCCAGTTCCAGAGTGCCTGAGCATATAGTCTATCTTTGGTTGTTGCTACCTCTGTGGTGCCAAAAAGCTTACATAACTTTTGTGTGCCTCAGTTTATTCAACTGTGAAATGGACAAAATAGTAGGATATATTGCTCAAGTTGTGAGAATTGAGGAGAGGATAGTCATAAATAATTGAAAGAGTGAAAGTATTAGTTGCCCAGTCATGCCCTACTCTTTGTGACCTCATGGACTGCAGCCAGTCAGGTTGCTCTGTCCATGGAATTCTCCAAGCAAGAATACTGGAGTGGGTTGCCATTCCCTTCTCCAGGAAATCTTTCTGACCCAGGGTTTGAACCCAGGTCTCTTGCATTGCAGGCAGACTCTTTAACATCTGAGCCAACAAGGAAGACCCAATAGCTGAGAAATGTTCTCAAAACATAGTACATTTACTTATTATTATCACCTCATGAACTGAGAGTATGGTTATTTTAATTCTTTGTCAGATTTCTTTTCCAGAAACTGTATTTCAAGAAACCAGAGGAAACTATCCCTAAACTCACTTACCAATTCTAAATCTCTTTCCTTTTCCCACTTGTAATTACCCCATATTTCAGAAATAGGGAGGAAAAAAAATGACCTTTCTTGAGTTAGCATCTCGAAGTTTATAATCAACACTGGGGGCTACAAAGATACCAGGAATGATGACTATGCCAAGAAGTGTCCTAAAGTCTCAGGTCTTTAACGAGGGTGAGGGACAGTGGCTGTGCTATCTGTCCGCTGGGCCTTCACGGCCACCTTAGCTCTTAGCCCCTGACTGAACTGCTGCTCTAGTTTGAATATTCCTATAGATGCTTCCTTTATCCACTCGCAGGCCCAGGTTGGGATTAACATTTTTTAACTAATCCTCTCTCTTCTGTTGTCTTGGGCAGTTTACAGACAGTCAAACAGACCTATAATCTAATAGTAGTTCTTTCTACTTCCTACTTTTCTCACAAATATAATACTTTGTGAAAAACTGATATAGTTATGTGGATGTGATTGAGGGCTGTGGGAAGCATGTGAATTTATTTATTTTATATCCAACCCCTTTCTACCTTTTGTACCTTTGTGAAATTTTGAAATGTTCTCCAATGAATATGTCTAGCATTTGTAATAATAAAAGAGGCTATAGAATGAAAGTCTTATAAACCTTTTAGAGGAAAGAATTAGCAATTATCTTCTTTACAGTAGCATTATATTTTCTGATCTTCCTTAGAGTTACTATAGAGACATGTTGAATTATATGGTCCCTCAAATACAAAGTGCTTTTCAGTGTTTACAAGCTATATTTAAGGGATGCCCCAGTGAAATGCAGCTTCACTTAGGGTGATATTTTACAATAACTCTCTGCCAGAATGATGCAACAGGAATAGAAACACCAGAATTATACACTTTGCTCATATGTGACTCAAGGTGTATAAACACATATGGGTAAAAACACTAATCTAGCATCAGTTTTAGAGTTTTCCCTTAGAGAGCAGTTATTTTCATCTGCACACTCATTCTTCTTTTAAACTTGGTATGCAAGTACGCACTATTTCCTGAGTGAATATGGATATACATCTGCTTCAAGGGGACATATGTACGCAGTTGCTAAAGACTGCAGCTATGCGTACTCATATTTGGCAAGGCATCTGGGTGGATATATTTTACCTAATTTAACTGCAAAATGTGTGTTTCACTTGAATTTGTGAATATTTAAATCAATTGCAAGCTCTTGATCCTGCCTTGACTTCGGATTGATGACATTATACATTATTTTTCATAGTTACAGTTGAAAATATAGGGGTGAGTTATTGTGTATTTTGACTGTATATATTTAAGGAAACATCACTTATTTATTGTTAAAGACCATGATCTTTGAAACAAAGAATGATTTTAAAACAGAGGTGTCATAACATGGCTTCATGTGAGACTGCAAGAAGTGGAGTAGCTTAAAGATGTGCGAGATACCAGCACACACACACACAAACACACGTCTCCATGTTTCAGGTTATGTATAAGACAAAATCATACTGATCCCATATCCCATGTCAGGCAGTGTCATTGTTGCTGGGGATTCAGGGATGCACAACATATATTAGCGGCTTCTGGGAGCTCCTAGGGCAGGAGAGAAACAAATAAATAAGTAGCGCCCAACTGGGTAGATTTTATGATGCATGCTCCAATAGTATCAAAATGGTGAGAGAAAACGCTCAAGGGTATAATCATAAGACAAAGGGTGATGGGCATGTGTCTCTAAAAAACCTGTCCACAGAAGACTCATTTTGGAGATGTCACAAAAGTCATTCCATTCCATTTCACCTGATTCTCCATAAATGCTCGTGGAGAGGCAGCAGCGCATGGATGGAGAAACACACACAAACGGCATTGTCTCAGCATCTGAAGTGTTTTTGTTGAGGGTGAGGGGATGAACCGAGAGACTGACATATATACACTATTGATGCTATATACAAAATAGGCAACTAATGAGAGCTTACTGTAGAGCACAGGATCTCTACTCAATGCTTTGTCGTGACTTAAATGGGAAGGAAGTCCAAAAGAGAGGAGATATTTGTAAGCATATATAGCTGATTCACTTTATTGTATAGCAGAAACTAATGCAGTATTGTAAATCAGCTATACTCTAATAAAATTAATTTAAAAAAAAATAAGGTGTTGTTGAAAGTGAAGTTGAGAGGCTGCTATGCTTCTTTGAGCCCACATGGCCCTGAGAAGATTCAGTGAAGCCAGTGTCTCTCAGATGAAGCTCTAGCACTCAACCAGCCTGCTGTCTATTACAGGAAACACCAAATAAGCGTATTGTTGACATGCAGAGCAAAAAAGCTGAAGTCTAAAGTATGCACAGAACATTGGGAGAAGCACAGAGAACTGAGTAACTGCCCTCATGGGAGGGGTTTGTCCAATAAACGTTTAAATATATGATGTATCTTGCTTTTAAAAAACATTAACATAAAAAGGTATTTTAGGGTTGAAGAAGTTGTGAAATTAAAAGTGCTCATAAAGAGTATGAAAAATCTTACTAGGTATAAAAGATAGGCTTTTATCTGTTAAGATAACAGCAAAGTTGTGAAATCTAAGAAAGGACATATACTTTTCTAAGAAAGATAATTATTTTGCAATTGCATTGGGGATATAAATGTGTATTTACATGGTAATAGGAATATTGATAAATATAGTATGATATTTTCATTATGAGGTCAAGTTTTGTTAAATGTATTAGTGTATTTTCTCAGAAGAGAGTAATTTAACCTGTTATATATTAAATGCATCCCTATTTAACTTGAAACATTTATGAGATAATTTTTTAAAGTTACAAGTATTTAATCCTAGTATGTAAATTTTCTGAATATTGCACACAATGTTCCTATGTATATTTTCATGATTTATTTAAATTTTATTTGTGTTTAGTTTTAGTGAGATATAATTAACCCACAGCACTGAATAAGTTTAGAGTGTATAGTATAATGACTTTATTTACATTTAATGTGAAATGATAATCACAATAAGTTTGGCTAACATCCACAATATTGTATAGATACCAAATAAGGGTTTTTATTTGCAATAAAAGCTGTTATGATTTCTTCTCTTAGCAGTTTCCCAGTAAACAATAAGGCATTGTTAACTATACTCTTCATATTGTATGTTCAGTTCAGTTCAGTTCAGTTCAGTCGCTCAGTCGTGTCCGACTCTTTGCAACCCCATGAATCGCAGCACGCCAAGCCTCCCTGTCCATCACCAACTCCCAGAGTTCACTCAAACTCAGGTCCATCGAGTCAGTGATGCCATCCAGCCATCTCATCCTCTGTCATCCCTTTCTTCTCCTGCCCCTAATCCCTCCCAGAATCAGGATTTTTTCCAATGAGTCAGCTCTTCGCATGAGGTGGCCAAGGTACCAGAGTTTCAGCTTTAGAATCAGTCCTTCCAATGATCACCCAGGGCTGATCTCCTTTAGGATGGACTGGTTGGATCTCCTTGCAGTCCAAGGGACTCTCAAGAGTCTTCTCCAACACCACAGTTCAAAAGCATTAATTCTTTGGTGCTCAGCTTTCTTCACAGTCCAACTCTTACATCTATACATGACCACTGGAAAAACCATAGGCTTGACTAGACAGACCTTTGTTGCAAAGTAATATCTCTGCTTTTCAATATACTCTCTAGGTTGGTCATAACTTTTCTTCCAAGGAGTAAGCTTCTTTTAATTTCATGGCTGCAATCACCATCTGCAGTGATTTTGGAGTTCCAAAAAATAAAGTCTGACACTGTTTCCACTGTTTCACTGTTTCCCATCTATTTGCCATGAAGTGTTGGGACCAGATGCCATGATTTTAGTTTTCTGAATGTTGAGCTTTAAGCCAACTTTTTCACTCTCCTCTTTCACTTTCATCAAGAGGCTTTTTAGGTCTTCTTCGCTTTCTGCCATAAGGGAGGCGTCATTTGCATTCTGAGGTTACTGATATTTCTTCCGGCAATCTTGATTCCAGCTTGTGCTTCATCCAGTCCACCATTTCTCATGATGTACTCTGCATATAATTTAAATAAGCAGGGTGACAATATACAGCCTTGACATACAATATTGTACGTTACCTCCCCAGTATTTATCTTATAACTGGATGTTTGTTCCTTTTTACCACTTTCATCCAATTCCCTCAAAATTCACCACCACCCCCTACCTCTGGTAATCACAAATCTGATCTCTTTTCCTCTGAGTTGGTTTTGGGGTTTTGTTTTGTTTCTAATATAAATGAGATCATTCAGTGTCTGTCTTTCTCTATCTGACATATTTCACTTAGCATCATGCTCTCAATGTCCATTCATTTGTTAAAAAGGGCAGGGTTTCCTCTTTTATGATTGAATAATATTCAATGGAATTATTGTCATATGTATGCATGTATATGTATATATATGTATGGTTATTGCAGCTTCTTTATTCATTCATCTGTCAGTGGACACTTGAGTCATTTCCATATCTTGGTTATTGTAAATAATGCTGCGATAAACACTAAGTACAGATATCTCTTTAATAATCGTTTTCTATTTAAAGAAAGAAAATATCCATTATAAGTACAAGTTGTAGACATGTGTTGGGTGAGAACTAATTATTTCAGCTCCTCTCTATTATTCCATGATCTGAGTTACTAGAGGAAGTTGCGACCTGCAGCTGTTTCTTCCCATTCAAGAAAGGAAAGAAGAAGGGATACAATCAAAGAAGGTGTTTTATCAGAATGGGAGGCCACCTCCTGCAGTTAACAGAAGTAATAAGACTCTTGTGTTGGTAGACATTACATCATTTAAGACCCACAAAAGTTCTTTGAAATTGATGATAATATTGCATCATATGGATATGAATTTGGAAACCAAGTATGAGACAAATGGATTCTCAAGTCCAAGGCCACACAGCTAATAAGTAGGGGAGGCAAGAATCTAAAATCTTTCTGGAAACCATGTAGAGTCAGCTAAGTCTTTAAAGTGAAATAGTGCACATTATTTAAGGAACTCTAAATTATTCCTTTTTGTTGTCTCCCTCAAGAAAGGTATCTAAATGCCTGCTTCCTCCTGCACTGAGCAAAGTAAGAAAAGAAATTGTGGTCACAGAGAGGAAAGTTTTATGACACCAGGCTGAGGGAACAGTCTCCACAAGACTCAATTCAACCTCAAGATTGGGGGTGGGGCATCTCAGGATCACTTTCACTTCCAATCAGCTGGCTACAAATTTGAGAGTTCCAACAACCATAATTCACTGGTTTGATAGGTCACTGGAACAACTCACAGGGCTCAATGAAAGAAATATATTTACATTTACAAAGCATTATAATGAAAGGATACCAATTAAATTCAGCCAAGGGAAGAAACTTATAGGGCAGGACCGGGAGGGACCATAGTGATAAAGAACATGCTTGCCAATGCAGGAGACATAAGAGACATATTTTGATCCCTGCATCAGGAAGATCACCTGGAGGAGTGCAAGGCAACACTCTCCAATATTCTTGCCTGGAAAATCCCATGGACAGAAGAGCCTGGTGGGCTACAGTCCATAGGGTCACAAAGAGTTGGACAGTGATAAAGTGACTTGGCATGCATGCACGAGGGGTCTACAAACAAATCTTCCAGCCATCTTCTGTCTGGAGCATCAGAATGCTTTACCTCCTCTCAACCATAACATTTGAAAATATGCAGAGAATATTGCAAACCAAAGAAGAGCACCCAAGCTTTTGATGTCTAGAATTTCAGGTGGAGCTTCACACATACAAGCTGCTTGCATGACCTTTAGTCTCTAACCTCTCCCAAAAGTTTGGGTTAATATATGTACTCTCTAAAATCTCCCATCACAACTTATGTTATTAGATTGTCTGGTGGTCAATGACCTAGCAAAATAAAGATACTCCTTCCAGAATGATATCCCAGGAGTCTATAGATCAACTCACAATAACTAAAGGCTTGCATTATTCACTACAAAATATCATATAAATTTAAATTAAGGAACTAATATGTATAATCCTTTTAAAATTTTAACATTTATTCCTTGAATAAATACCCAGTGAAGTATAAATTTTAAGAACAACAACAAAAATCTCTGTAAAGCACTTAACATCAATAAAGTATTAGAGCTCTCACATTATAGGGAGAAGGTGATGAGGGTGGATTGAAAGAATGGTATGATTTTTAGACCTTTATTTACTATTCTACGTTTTGGGGACAAAGCACGCTATAGCTTCTTGTAATCTACATTGTATAACTGGTTACTTACATTATTTTCTAAAGACCTAAACAGATGTTCTTTTCAGGGAATGGAAATTGAGGGTTTGCTGATTTGGAGTAATTTTCTCAATAAATGTGTATCTGATAAACATATATTAGCTCAAATAGCCATTCTTAAAATGCAGGATGCAGTCAAAACAGGAAAAACTTAGTTGTCTCTAGGGCTCTGCTTGTGAATTAAACACACAAATATTTTATGAAAAGCCCAAATGATAGAAAACTCTCAATTTAAATAGAATTTCCTCTATGGTATATGCCTATTCTTCTTAATGGATACACACTAATCTTTTAGGCAATTTCAGGAAAAAATATTAATATTTAGACAAAAAGATCTATATTAAAGCATATTAGAGCATTATATGGGACTGAGCAGGAGGTATTTCTCTGATTGCCAAAACCATGGAGCATTTTAATGATTTGGTCTCTTTGAACCAGTTAGAAACCTGCCCCTTAACCCCATTTTACATGCTTTAGCAGATAATACAAATATTTATTCCAGAGACAGCAGTCCTCCAAGAAATGAATTTTAGGAAACAGCTTCTGTCCAAATTAAATATCTACCTAACATTTCTAAATGTGGGAGACCTGGGTTTGATCCCTGGGTTGGGAAGATCCCCTAGAGAAAGGCACAACAACCCATTCCAGTATTCTTGCCTGGAAAATTCCATGGACAGAGGAGCCTGGCGGGCTACCATCCATGGGGTCACACGGAGTCACACATGACTGAGTGTATGACGCATGGCACGGTGTCACGCATGGCACCATTCTAAACTTGCCTGGTATTTTGGGTCGCATTTGCGCATCCTTCTTTCTTTAGGGTGTATTCTCCAGTTACCCGTATCCTCAACTCACTCTTCATCAGTCTCTCAGTAAAAGCTCAGGTCCTATAATCGCTCTGATTCCCATAGTATTTTGGTTTTCACTTCTAATAATATGCCATTGCATTGAGTTGTACCTATTTCAATGCATCAGTTTCTATGTTGAACTCTGAGAGTAACATATTCTCATTTATCCCTTTCTATTATTGGCTCCTAAAACAATCACAGCACTTTATACAGACCCAAAAGACAATAAGTAATTGATGAATCAGTGAATATGCCACATAACTAACACTTTCACACAGGTTTTTATCAAAGATGCATTCTTCAGATGGAAATTACTTCTTGTTCTTCAATAAGCTGAATAAATAATATAAAATTATAACTTCTGAAAATATGCTTAGGCACCTGAGTTAATCAAATTATATTCCTCAGAGAAACTAAAGAGAGGGATTATTAACAAGATTTCTTAGATTTACTGATTAATATCAGATGTCTCAAATAATACTGTGATTTTTAAGGTTTAATTTTTGACAAGCATTTGAGTGCCTGTGCTGCTGATTAAAAAGGAATTTAGATGCTCCAGATAACAGATGTCCAGGATGGCAAAGTTAATGCTGTGTTAACAGAAAGTTTGGAAACATAACTTGTACTTTACCCAAACAGAAATGCAGTTCTCTTACACATGGGACAGTCTTTCCAAGGCTGGCGATTAGGGCTGGCATTTCTTCTAAAAGGAGATTTGAATATTATAGCTACTCAAAATATTCCAGGCTCAACCCAAGTTTGATTTCAAATAGCCTGAGAAAGATCGCTTTGGCCTGAATACTTTGCTGGAACCAGTTTCATGAAACGAATGGACTTCAATTTGTTTACTAAAGAACATCACATTTAAAACATTCATTATTGCAGTGTTAGGTGGGACTTTTGTGGTAAATATGCTGTTCCATGTACAGTGTGGCAGTAATGCGGTCTTTAGTAGGGCAGGGTAATTTAAAAGTATATGAGTTATCCCAGTATTAAGTTAAACTTTTTTCTCTTCTTTCTTTTTTTCTATACATATGTACCAAAAAGTTCTAATTGCTTCTTAAATGAACTGTCATCAGATAAGAGAGTTCATCTTCTAATTATTTTGCTCAAAAAATCAGTACAATAATTGAACATCAGTAATATATGGAATGGGCTGGATGTTAAGGGAGAAGAGCTATTCTTATTCCATGGAGCATAAACATTTTTCTATAACACACCCACTCATGCCAGAAAGGAGAAGGCAATGGCACCCCACTCCAGTACTCTTTCCTGGAAAACCCCATGGACAGAGGAGCCTGGTAAGCTGCAGTCCATGGAGTCGCCAAGAGTCGGACATGACTGATCAACTTCACTTTCACTTTTCACTTTCATCCATTGGAGAAGGAAATGGCAACCCACTCCTGTGTTCTTGCCTGGAGAATCCCACGGACAGTGGAGCCTGGTAGGCTGCCGTCTATGGGGTTGCACCGAGTCAGACACGACTGAAGTGACTTAGCAGCAGCAGCATGCCAGACAATGAGAAACTCCCTCATCATGCTGAGGTATTCTGTTTAGAAAATACCCTAAATAAATACTTTGAAGAGAAAGTTTGGGCTCTGAGGACCTGTCAACTGATGGTCTAATTAGAATCAGATGCTTGGAGTGCTGTACGTACAAAACAAACAAATGAAAACATCTAGCAGAAATGAGGACAATGCAAAGAGAACCAACCGTTGTTTGAATGCTGGATTTTCAGTTGAAGGAATGGATTGGGGCAATATAGAAATAGCCATGTGTAATATGAAAAGATAACTCATTACTGAAGGAATTCGGGAGTGGAAATGAAGGAGATGGATTGAATTTTATTCCTAGAATGGCATATTGAGGAATAGGGCAACAACAAGCAGATGAGTCCCAGGTTTAAATTACTAAATATGAATACTGACTTAAAGCCATGAGTGAGAATGAAAAAACTGCATACTTCTAACCTTGAAGATATGTTGGTTCTAGCGTTATAATTGCCAGAAGCCCTGGAATGTGCAAAAGTGGGGTTTTGATGGTCAGGATAAATAACCTGACTTCTGGGTTACACAAGAAGCAGGAAGAGGATGTTGTAGGACCAAGCAATAGCATGAAAAATTGTATCTAGTAGTACAAACACACCCTCTTCCATCTTCTATCTGTCCATCATGTCTATACGTCATGAAAACACACACACACACACACACACACACACACACATATATATATACACATACACACAGAGAGAATCTTGTAAGATTACATGTATCCCTTAGATCAGATCAGATCAGTCGCTCAGTCATGTCCGACTCTTTGCGACCCCATGAATCACAGCATGCCAGGCCTCCCTGCCCATCACAAACTCCCGGAGTTCTCTCAAACTTACGTCCATTGAGTTGGTGAAACCATCCAGCCATCTCATCCTCTGCCGTCCCTTTCTCCTCCTGCCCCCTGTCCCTCCCATGTATCCCTAGTGTATACACAAAAGTACTTACGGACTGGATACTGTGTGTTAGTCATTTTCCCAACCACTTTCCATCTGTCAGCTCGCTTAATCTTTCTGCTATTGTTCTCATTTTACAGATGAGGAAAACAAGGTAAAAAGTTTAAAGAATTAGCCTTGGGCTCTATGATGAGTAAGACGTGGAGCAGAGATTTGGATCCAAATGTGGGGATTTTAACTGTTTTCCTCTGATGTGAGCCAAGTGACCACAGTGTTTTATTGTTAGCATCCTCAAGCACTAAAACGGAACTCATTACAAAATAGGTTGTAAATCAAACAGCTGAATTTAGAGAGATGATATGGGGTGGGAGGGGGGTTCAGGATTGGGAACTCATGTACACCCGTGGCTGATTCATGTCAATGTATGGCAAAACCAATACAGTATTGTAAAGCAAAATGAAGTAAAAATAAAAATTAAAAAAAAAAAAAAAGAAAATTTTACAGGAGTTTCCAAATGTTCATTTACAGCTATTTAAATATGTTATACGATATCGATTTCTACCGAGGGTTTGTATGGTATTGGGAGAAGTAGTATATTACTTATTCATTGGAAAAAATGATTTCTGGACAGTCATAGCTTGTTTGTTTGTTTTGGTACAAATCCTGTTTTCTTCTCTTATTAGCTTTGTGACATTAAAAACATACCATAAACTTCATTATGATTTAACTGTCCCCTTCTAATGTGTACATAAGATTATTGTAAGAAATAAAAAAGGACCTATTAATGTGTACCTCATAAGGTTAATGTAAGAAATAAAATGATATGTGTAAATTTTTAGAGCATTGTCTGCCATGGAGGAAGCCATCAAAAATGTTATTTTTAAACCATAGTTATTTGAAAGGAAAAATTTAAGATGCTGAGAAAATAATAGATGTTTTTACCATTTCACCTGCGAAATGGTCCAGGTCTGTGGTCCCTAAACTTATTGCCAAACGACCTTTTACCAATTAAAGCAAATGTCAAAGGAAGATTTTTGATAACTAAGCAACTTGTAAATTCTATTTTATATTTTTGATCAACCTAAAAGGATAAAAAGCCTGCAACTCTAATAGCTGAACCCATTTGTGTCAGCACAAATGAATATATGAATTTTCAGGTGTAGTATTTGCAATTATATTTCTATGCCAAAACATTGAAAAATCATTGTTATTTACCAATTTAAGATATTTTATTCACTATATTATCATGCCAGGCATATGTACTTAAAATTTTTATGAAGTAAGATTTAATTTGGACTCATAAAAGTATTGGATACTAATGAAGTGTATATTTGAAAATGTAGATCTTAAATAGTAACTTTCAGTTCAAAAACTGCAAGTTCACCTTAGCCTTAAGGATTCAGTTTTCTGATAATGCCCTAAGGTATTCCATCCAGAGATACAAAGATATTCCTTCTGTATCATCAAGCTTTTATTTCAAGTGTTTTCAGAAAATCAATCAACTATTAATTTATCCTTTTTTATTTCATAAACATATTTTAGTTTTCATTTAAAAATAGAGTATGTTGACAAATTATTTAGGAAAATTAATGTATAAATTTTCCTGAGACTTCATGTATGGATAATCATATTTCATTTAGTATAGAGTCATTTACCAGGAATTTATATTTCTAGACATAGATAGATTTACATGTTGTTTTAATGCTTTATGACAAGACTTGCTTCTTAGAGAATTTATAGGAATATTTAAAGGCAAAAACAAGTAAAACTATATTTCTTTCCTAAGGATGGATGGGGAAACAGTGGAAGCAGTGTCAGACTTTATTTTTTTGGGCTCCAAAATCACTGCAGATGGTGACTGCAGCCATGAAATTAAGACGTTTACTCCTTAGAAGAAAAGTTATGACCAACCTAGATAGCATATTCAAAAGCAGAGACATTACTTTGCCGACTAAGGTCTGTCTAGTCAAGGCTATGGTTTTTCCAGTAGTCATATATAGATGTTAGAGTTGAACTGTGAAGAAGGCTGAGTGCCGAAGAATTGATGCGTTTGAACTGTGGTGTTGGAGAAGACTCTTGAGAGTCCCTTGGACTGTAAGGAGATCCAACCAGTCCATTCTGAAGGAGATCAGCCCTGGGATTTCTTTGGAAGGAATGATGCTAAAGCTGAAGCTCCAGTACTTTGGCCACCTCATGCGAAGAGTTGACTCATTGGAAAAGACTCTGATGCTGGGAGGGATTGGGGGCAGAGGAGAAAGGGACGACAGAGGATGAGATGGCTGGATGGCATCACTGACTTGATGGACGTGAGTAGTCCATTACACACTGTGTAGTGCCCTATGGGATAATCAAACAATTTAAGATGAAGACCTTTGATTCTAGGTAGTCTAATTGACACAGGACATTCACACATGATGTATAGTTACTAAAGAAATATTAAGGAAATAATATATGTAAATAATATTGCCAGTAATTTTCAAATATTTCATTTTTAACCATAAAAATCCTGGGAAGTTATCATTAATCTTACTTTTTGAAGGCCATTAGGAGATCCTTTTAAATGCCAAAAACCTGGCAGGAACAGCTTTTCCAGCCCACATACCATGCCCTTTCCATTGAGGGTATCAACTAGAATAAGCAAAAGACCAGCTATTGTGAGGAAGCTTTTGAAACTTCTTGGTTCTGTGATGGGAGGATGTGAATATTTTATTTCTGTTTGTGGTTCTCCTTTGTAAATTATAAGTTCAATTGCATCGGAAGCCAGAAGAAGCCATTTTCATACTGTGTGCATTAGGCAAAAATCCTTTCACCCAAAGGCTGTGGTAACTAACATCAGGTAATTTTAAGGAAGTCAACTCATTGGTCCTATGTAGAAACCTTTTTCTGAAAATCACAATGTAGTTAAATTGTCAGCAGCCCTTACCATCTGAGCTCTTGAGGCTGATGGTGTCTTTTTTCCTGTTAGAATCTGAACAGCACACGTGTGGAAGGACAATTTTAAATGTGACGCATAAAAAATTGTTTTGAAAGTCAACTGTTACTTTAAATAAACCTAAATATATTTTATATCTCTTGACTCACATGCAGACCAGATTTGGAAATTAAAATGAAGAGTGAAACATAACTTATATTAAGTTCTCAAAGGCAAAGCTAGTAACTTGAGATATCTGAGTTAGTTGTTTTGTATTTTTTAAATCAATTTGAGTTCTATACTGGTTAGGAAAGAAACTGGACTGTGAAATAGCAACAAAAAATATAAGTGATAATAAATAGAAGATTATTTATCTTTCTTGTAACAGTCTGAACTTAAGCCACCCAGTTAAGCTAGTATTGTAGTGTATTAGGAAACTCAGCTGCTTGTATTTGATTGTATCATCTTTGCTAGGGTATGAACTTGATCCTCATGATCTAAGGTAACTCACCAATGCTATGTTCCCACTGACCAGAAAGCCTATGTATTGATGTGATCTCACCTAAATGAAAAGTAACTAGAAGATGTAGACTCTGCCCCAGTGTGGCTATCTATCAGTGAAAATAAAAAGGATCTATGTTTCTATTATTATCTTAAAAATGCAACTCTTGGTCTCTGTCATGGGCTCAATGGTCCAAGCTCTCTGTTTTGTTCCAAACATTTTTTTTAAACTGTATAAATAATTTACTCCAGTGGTAATCTATCAGTATTACATGAGCTTCTACTTTTTGATGGATTATTCATTTTTTACCTACATCTCTTCTTCTGTAAAGGTGGCTCTGTGCACTCTCTTTAAACTTCATTGAGAATGCTCTGTGATTAATTTTTATAAATAGTCCATTTATGTAAGAGAAGAATGAGTACTCTCTACTGTCTTGGTATAGAAATGCTCATAGGTCAAGATCATTATTTGTGCCATTTAACTGGCACACATTTAAATACTATTTCCTTTTTATTTGATTGAAAAATTAATGAATGATAACTTATTATATCTTCTGTTAAAATCAAGGCTAGCTCAGCTTCTCCCTGTAATTGCATAAATTTTTGTTGTACTTTTTTTCTTTTAGGTCATTTGTTAGCACATACATATTTTAAATTTCTGTATATTTCTACCTACTTTTATGCACTCCTTTGTGCCAAATATAGCTCTTTAAATTAAAGTCTATTTATCTTCTCCTGGTTATTGTTGTTATTTTCTTGAGTTACCATTTTTCCATTATTTGCCTTCCCTAGTTCTTGTGAGGACCAGCTTGTATTGAACAGTTCTTGGCACACTCCTGTGCCTCTTATGGCCACATGAGGCCTGGAAGTGGTTGACCATCTTTCTTGACTTCTGTTGGTGGGAACATTTTTTCTCCATCCACATCTTCATATTTGAGTGTCCTTTTTCATGTTTAGGTCTCAGTTTAAGCTCCCACTTGCTGGTATAGAAGACCTATTCCCTGTCTTCTTGGGACCAAGAGTCTAAGCTCTCTGCTTAGAAATACAGACAAGTGACCTCAGAGTGGCAGCAATTTCTGGGCAGATTGCATATTGATATCCAACTCCTGCTGACTTCGTCATTTCTGAAGTACTTTCCTGAATCTCTTGCAACTCTAATTTTATACACATATTTGTCCAGCATTTCAAGGTATTTTAATTTTCATCTCTAAGGTAGCTGATCTTTATTAATGTCAAAAGCAGTTTGATGGTAAAAAATGGTAGTTTACGTTTAGAATAACTACTTCTACATTTATATGATACATATTATTTTTCTTGTATTTTTTTCACACTAAATATCTCTTGTCTGTGTCTTTACTAAATTCTAAAAATTATCCTACCTCTCAGTTGTGTCTGATTCTTTGCAGCCATATGAACTTGTGGCCTGCCAGGCTCCTCTGCCAATGGCATTTGCTCAGGAATACTGAAGTGAGGTGCTATTTCCTACTTTAAGGGATCTTCCTGACCCAAGAATTGAACATACATCTCTTGTGTCTCCTGCAATAACAAGCAGATTCTTAGCCACCAGCACTACCTGGGAGGCTCAGTCCTAGCATAGGAAAATCCTAGCATAGCTCTGGTGGGCTATAGTCCATAGCGTCACAAAGAGTCTGGCAGGACTGAAGTGACTTAGTATAGACGGACCTCATCAAAACGAACCTAAATAACTGACTCCATGCCCACAGCCTCCATTACTTCCAAGGCCATATTCTATGCTCAAGCCACACTGACCTGAAAATTTCCATGCTTCCTTCTATCACAATCTCTTTGCATGTACCATACAGCTATATCCCTTCCCTTGTTAAGTTCCTAAGTTGTATCCAGCTCTTTGTGACCCAGTTAACTGCAGCACTCTAGGCCTTCCTGTCCTTCACTTTCTCCTGGAATTTGCTCAAACTCACATCCACTGAGCCGGTGGTACCATCCAGCCACCTCATCCTCTGTCATCCCCTTCTTGTTCTGCCTTCAACCTTTCCCAGCAATGCTATCCCTTCCCTAGTGATGCTTTCCCTTCCCTTCCAGGCAACCCTCCAGTCTTCTTGTGGTGAACACTTTTTCAAAGGAAACTCCGCCAACTTCCCTTACCTTATCCAATTAATTATAATTTCTCAGTATAACTGCAGAGATCTTAGAACAATTGTTAATTCACATTTCTGTTAATATAGGCTTAAGAGAATTTATTTCTGTGTGTGTACATGTTTATTTTGATTAAGAGTATTGTGAAGAGAGGGTTCCATTGTGTCCAGTTTAAGTTTCTATCTCTAAACCCCCTCATAGTGCCTAGTACAGGGTATAGAGTTGATATATATCTGTTTCATAAATGAACTACTGTTTGAATAATATACTTGAATGACAAAGTCATGGACCAGGTCTTGCTAATATATTTTTCATTTGAATGTACAGTGTTTTCTGAAATAGAGATGTATTTATTTACAAGAGAGTAGTTTTTTTTTTTTTTTTGAAAAGGCAAAGAAGAAAAAGTTTATTCACTCAACAAGACTTATTAAATACCTATATTTCTAGGTATTCTATATTAAATTTTTTTTTTGCTTAATCTTCCAGAAGTGCTAAAGGGAAAAAATTAGTGTCTTCGTTTTACTGAAGCTCAGTAACCTTTTCACTATCACACTGTGAATTGTGGGTAGGAGTCCAATTAACTTCAGTGCTAGGGAATAGCTGCTTTCCTGTGCTGAATTTCTACCTCAAGCCAGCCTATAAGTCATCTTATTCATTGAGAATAGATTAGCTTCATTGTATTTGAAAATTAAAGAAAATCTAGATTATTTTCCCAATGACTGTAGTGTCCTCAAATTAGCATGTTTTGGGAGATTGTTTTAGTATCTGCCATACTCTTATGATCAAATGATACCCCCCCAAATAAAATTATTACTGATTTTAATTTAGAAGAAACCATGTTCTAGCATCAAATATATAACAGGAGCGAATGGACAATTCAAGCAAATATTCTGGTTTTTAATTTTAAAAAGGATAGGGGCACAAGATTTCAGATTCAATCCTAGATGAAGTGAATTAAAATATTTTGCAAGGTATAATAGAGAAAGCAACTATTTTTTTACTGAAATTCTCAAAAAGTATAGTTTCCTCATAAAAACAGTAAATTTTTTTTGGAGAGTTCACTCAATATGATGGTTCTGTTGTTTTATTGTTTTAGTTGTTGGTTTTATTGTTTTATTGTTCCTGTGAGTTAAATACACCATTTCCTCCTTCTATAACCTTAATGTCTAAAATGCAGATGGAAGATGATACACAAAAATAATTTAAAAAATGATATTGGAGATCAAGTTGAATGTTGAAATAGTGGTGCAATCCTAGTTAATGTTAGCTATCATTTCAATAGAGAAAATGTTTCTTTCCTGTTACTGAATATGAAATTTTCAGGAAAAATATAAAGAAGAATGTAATTTGCACAAATAATTGCATTAGCACAGTGAATAGGGTATTAACAATTAGTCTGTATGTTCAACATGAAAATGATTTGGCAGAACTTTAATTGAAGGGATTTATGCATGTTTAGTTGGAGAAGGCAATGTCGACCCACTCCAGTATTCTTGCCTTGAAAATCCCATGGACGGAAGAGCCTAATAGGCTGCAGTCCAGGGGGTCTCAAAGAGTCTGACAGGACTGAGCGACTTCGCTTTCACTTTTCACTTTCACTTTTCACTTTCATTCATTGGAGAAGGAAATGGCAACCCACTCCAGTGTTCTTGACTGGAGAATCCCAGGGACGGCTGAGCCTTGTGGGCTGCCGTCTATGGGGTTGCACAGAGTCAGACATGACTGAAGCGACGACTTAGCAGCAGCAGCAGCAGCAGCAGCAGCATACATGTTTAGGAGGCTTAACGTTGCATTTTCTTGAATCACTCTGCTGTGTAATGTGGGTGGGGTGTGATTAGGATGTAGTAAGGCCAGTTCACAGCAGAGCATCCAAAATGAGGTTCTAGATGTGTGTTAAGTGTGACTGGGACACTACTAGAGAAAACTACCATCCCTGCAGAAAAGATACTCTACACTTACTTAGTTCTGGGATAGATTCTAGAAATGAGCTTATCTTGTTCTTGCTGAAATCCGTTTAGTTATGCAGAACGTAATGGGATATGACAGTGGGATTTTCTGCCTCTTTCAGACTAGTGGTGCAAAACAAAGGGATATAATGTGACCACAAATTATAGAGAAATTAAAACCTTGGTATCTCTGGATTTGATGACCAAGATCAGCATTTAAATTAATAAATTTGATGCAATAATTCAAATAGTAAAACTTTAATGTCATGAAAATCTATATAGAGAGAGTCTCATTGTAGCAATATTTATACAATAATAGTAATATGTTAGGAGAAGGCAATGGCACCCCACTCCAGTACTCTTGCCTGGAAAATCCCATGGATGGAGGACCCTGATAGGCTGCAGTCCATGGGGTCGCTGAGGGTTGGACACGACTGAGCAACTTCACTTTCACTTTTTACGTTCATGCATTGGAGAAGGAAATGGCAACCCACTCCAGTGTCCTTGCCTGGAGAGTCCCAGGGATGGGGGAGCCTGGTGGGCTGCTGTCTATGGGGTCGCATACAGTCGGACACGACTGCAGTGACTTAGCAGCAGCAGTAATATATTAAAAACACATATGTGCATAAATGAGGGCTTCCCCACTAGCTGAGCAGTAAAGAAGCCCCTGCAATGCAGAAAGTGCAGAATAGGGTTAGATCCCCAGGTTGCAGAAATCCCCTGGAGAAGCGCATGGCAACCCACTCCAGTATTCTTGCCTGAAAAATCCCATGAACAGAGAAGCCTGGTGGGCTACAGTCCATTAGGGTAAAAGAGAGTCAGAAGCAACTGAGCAAACAAGCACAAATGAGTGAAGGATTAACCAAATTGCAATGCATTGAATAACTTAAACATTATATGGTGTTAAATATAACATTTTCTAATGCATAAAAGAACTTAAAGTGAAGAGACAAAATTTAAAATTCAATTTGAAGTATGAAACCAAGGGAAACAAATTATTGGAAAGTGTAAACATGAATGTTATTTTTATTAAAGATAACCAAGGGAGTAATAACTTCAACTATATGATAATATAAAAATTTGAAAACACATCAGAGACATATTTTAAAAGATACAAAATATGTAGAAATCAAATGGCATGGGTGTCTGTACATGCTAGTGAAAATTTAATTAATCCTTTAGAACTAACCAGTTGAGTCAGCAACACTTTAACTCAAAAGGACTTCTTAATGCCCCAGGTTCATTTAATTCTTTGAGATAAACTTTATGTAATGAACATTTTTTAAGCTATCTGAAGTCTCTTCAAAATTAAATAATGTAAATAATATATACCACTAGACCATTCAGGTATGACCTAAATCAAAACCCTTATGATTATACCATGGAAGTGACAAATAGATTCAAGGGATTAGATCTGATAGAAACAGTGGCTGAAGAACTATGGATGGAGGTTCCTGACATTGTACAGGAGGTAGAGATCAAGACCATCCCCAAGAAAAAGAAATGCAAAAAGGCAAAATGTTTGTCTGAGGAGGCCTTACAAATAGCTATGAAAAGAAGAGAAGTGAAAGGCAAAGGAGAAGAGGAAAGGTATACCCATTTAAATGCAGAGTTCCAAAGAATAGCAAGCAGAGATAAGAAAGCCTTCCTCAGTGATCAATGCAAAGAAATAGAGGAAAACAATGGAATGGGAAAGACTAGACATCTCTTTAAGAAATTTAGAGATACCAAGGGAATTTTTTGTGCAAAGATGGGCACAATAAAGGACAGAAATGGTATGGGCCTAGCAGAAGCAGAAGATATTAAGAAGAGAGGGCAAGAATACACAGAAGAACTATACAAAAAAAAAAAAAAACAACTTCACAACCCAGATAATCACGATGGTGTGATCACTCACCTAGAGCCAGACATCCTGGAATGTGAAGTCAAGTGAGCCTCAGGAAGCATAACTACGAACAGAGCCAGTGGAGGTGATGAAATTCAGTTGAGCAATTTCAAATCCTGGAAGATGATGCTGTGAAAGTGTTGCACTCAATATGCCAGCAAATTTGGAAAACTCAGCAGTGGCCACAGGACTGGAAAAGGTTAGTTTTCACTCCAATCCCAAAGAAAGGCAATGCCAAAGAATGCTCAAACTACCACATAATTGCACTCATCTCACGTGCTAGCAAAGTAATGCTCAAAATTCCCTAAGCCAGGCTTTAGCAATATGTGAACAGTGAACTTCCAGATGTTCAAGCTGGTTTTAGAAAAGGCAGAGGAACCAGAGATCAAGTTGCCAACATCTGTTGGATCATTGAAAAAGCAAGAAAGGTCCGTCTAGTCAAGGCTATAGTTTTTCCAGTGGTCATATATGGATGTGAGAGTTGGACTGTGAAGAAAGCTGAGTGCTGAAGAATTGATGCTTTTGAAATCTGGTGTTGGAGAGGACTCTTGAGAGTCCCTTGGACAGCAAGGAGTTTGAACAAGTCCATCCTAAAGCAAGTCACTCCTGAATATTCATTGAAAGGATTGGTGTGAAAGCAGAAACTCCAATACTTTGGCCACCTGATATAAAGAACTGACCTATTGCAAAAGACCCTGATGCTGGGAAAGGTTGACGTCAGGAGAAAGGGATGACAGAGGATGAGATGGTTGTACAGCATCACTGACTCAATGGACATGAGTTTGAGTAAACTCCAGGAATTGGTGATGGTCAGGGAGGTTTGGCATCCTGCAGTCCATGGGGTCACAAAGAATCGGACATGACTGAGAAACTGAACTGAACTGACGCTGGGAAAGATTGAAGGCAGAAGGAGAAGGGGACGACAGAGGATGAGATAGTTGGATGGCATCACCGACTTAATGGACATGAGTATGAGTAAACTCTGTGAATTGGTGATGGACAAGGAGGCCTGGCGTGCTGCAGTCCATGGGGTACAAAAAGTTGGGCATGACTGAGTGACTGAACTGAACTGAATATCTATCATGTCAATTTTATGACAATTATTCAAGGAAAAATGCAAGTAAACCATAATATATGGAAATATCTTCCCATTCACCTATTATAGCATTTTGATAAAGTATGGCATTAAGATAGAGCAAAAAGTTATACTGAAGGATTTTCATCATTTTTAGTCTTATTAACAAACACATAAAAGTAATGATTAAATACCAACAATGTGGTAATATGGGTTTTTCTTTCCACTTTATTATAACTCTTTATCCCTTTGTGCGTATTAAAAGGAAAAAGTAATTATCATCTCCCTTGGTGGCATACATAGCCTTATTTTTTCAGATGTGCCATGTATTGAGTTTGACTATGCTCTCTCTTTTTTCATCCCCTAAATGCTTTGAAGTTGATAATCTTTTAATAATTCCCACTTTGTGTTTCATAAACTGGGAAATGTGTGTGTGTTTGTATGAGTTTATTTCAACCTTTTTTTTTTCTTTAATTTCCAAAACGGCTGGTTTTTTTCAGTTTGTAAGATGGAATCTAAAGTTTATATTGCTAACAATTTCCCATAGAGTCTGAAGCTGACAGCTAGGTGATATGATTTTGTGATGGAGAAGCAGTGAATGTGTTTCACTGACCGTGTTAATATCCTTGCTGCTCAAACATTCATTAGCCTTGTCGCCCTGAGCAAGTACATTTAAACTTTCTGCAGCTCAATTCCTTTTTCTATATTTTGGGGAAATAAAAGTTACTACCTCAGAGAACTAAAAGAACTGATGTATATCAGCATGTGTATATTCACATTCATACATATAAAGGTAGCCAGATCCATATCATATACAAAGAAGATTAATAATTCATTCAATTAGTTTTTTTGTATAAGCCAAGGAGAAGACTTATCTCCATATCTAACAATAGGTTAGTTATACATGATGTAGGGAACGTGACACTTTATGAACCCAATCTGTAATTTGTGAGGCAAAATAAAGCTAATTTATATTGGCTGCATCAGAAAATTGAACTCTCCAAAGGATAAAAACCGGAGTATATACAACTCATTTGATAATGTAGAATCAAAATCTGCCTTAAAATTCCTTGGGTACATAGTACTCTAAAGAACATAAAGGATGTGAATGACCTTATCAATAATTGTAAAATATTATATGTAATTTTTTTCCTGAAAACTAAATATAGCCTCTTTTATCACCTTAGGTAGTTCTGAATTCCCTATTATTATTAATGTTATTAACATTATGTTATTACTATATGTTGTAAACACTCTGCAAGTTGTTTATAAGCGGCCACATGTAATAATGCTCAGTGGCACAAAATCAACCTTTAAAGTAATGTTTACTCCATCACAGCTTCTTGCTTGTGAATTTCTTGCTGTAGCATTGGGACTTAAGTGACATAACCCTAACATTTCATGTAATTTCCCTTGAGAGTATTTTAAAATAGTTTGGGCTTGCCTGACAACATGTTGGATTGCAAATAACAGAAAGTCACTTGAACTGGATTAAACAAATAGCTTTTATTACAAACTTCCAGGGCTATTTTAAGATCTTCAGGTCAGTAGCATCCTTTAGCTAGATATTGCTCCCCCATTTCTTTGCATACTACTTCTAGCACTATTTCTTAGCTGCTTCTCTTTCTATAGATTTCACTGCCTCTGTATACATGTGAAAAGATGAGCGTAGAAAGATTCCAAGTTTAGAAATCCTCAGTTGTGATAACTTTTAGAATCTGTCTCTGAAAAGGGTTATCAGATTTTTGTGGAGAGAATTTTTAAATATTTTTTTTTTGATGTGGGCCATTTTTAAAAGTATTTAATTTGTTACAATTTTACTTTTGTTGTATGTTTCTTAGTGGTTTTGGCTGTTAGGCCCTTGAGATCTTAGCTCCGTGCACAGGGTCAAACCTGCATCCCCTGCTTTGGAAGGTGAAGTGTTAACCACTAGTCCACTAGGAAAGTCCCTGGTGGAGAGAATTCAAATGTCATAAATTAAAACCTGTCAGTGATGTGGAGAGTACATGACACAAAATTAAAAAAAAAAGAAAAAAGAAAACCAGTTAGATGACCGTTTTCTGTGAAAGGCTAGCTCTCAAAGAATACAGATGGTTTTACACTGGGCAGCCACCCCAGAATGTGTCTGCTATATTAACCTGAACTATTTGTCTGTGAGTTTAAATAAAAATAGCAGATGTACTTAGTGCATTGACTTTATTTTCTTTGTGAACAACCACTAACTTATGATTCAAGAGGACATTTGAGATAGAAAACCAGCAACAATATTTCCTATATAAAATTATATGTTATTTAAGTGCGGTTGGCTTTTCTATGATCTTCAGGTTGTCATTTATCTGCCATGAGTTTAGTCTGGCTGACTAACATATACAATGACACCAGATTGACTCTGTTGGGGGATAGAAGTATAAAGGTAAGGTTCATAGAATGCTGAGTGTACTTTAAACAGTATTTTGCCATGTTTTCTTTAGTTATGGACTATCATTTTATTATTATCACTTCTTCTTTGGCATCTTGTTTCACAATTACAAGGGCCTGACTAATTTTTCACTTGGACACTTACTTTGTTGATAATTAATATTGAGTACCTATACTTTTTGGAGAAAAAAGTTGATAAGTATTATAAAATACCATTTTAAAAATAGTTTTCTATTAACAACAAGCCAACAAACTTAGGTGAAGGACATTTATCTTGGAATAATGTCAGACAGATGGTGTAGGATGTACAAATTACATTTAGAGAAAAGAGATTTGCAAGGCTATGCTGCTCTGAAAGGAAGAGATGACATTTCAGCTGGGAGTTTAGCTAGCAAAGGACGATATGGTGTACAAGTTTGAGGAAAGGTTATCTGAAGACACACAGAAAGATAACACAGTGTCTATGGTGTGCAGCAGAAAATCCCTTTGACTGTAACAGGGTGTTTTTACACAGACTGTGGAGAGAAAAGTTGGAAATGTTAGTAAGGATTGGAGTGTGCATAGATATATGGTTTTAAATGGCAGAGATGTGGAATGTTATTCTTTAACAAATGGAAAACTACCGAAACATTTTGACCAGGGAAGTGAAATATAGAGAGGAGAGACAATGAAATTCATCTCAGGTTTTTAGCAAGTTGGGCGGAATCAGGGAAAAGGAAAGGAGAGAAAGGATCTCTTATTGCATAAACCAGTTTATTTAACAAAGTTAAGGTTTAGGGAAAATCAGTGAGAGAGAACGAAAGTAAGAGGGAGGGAGAGGCAGAGGGATGGGAAAGGGGAAGAGAGAGAGAGAGGAAGAGAAAAGAAAGAATTTCGTGATCCATAATACCACTCTCTTCAACTGGGTATAAACTAAAAAAAGTACTAAGAAGGAGGGCCCAGGCAGTGTCCTACTCTTTGAGACCCCATGGACTATAACACACCTGGCTTCCCTGTCCTTCACCATCTTCCAGAGATTGTCTCGGTTCATATTGGTGCTTTGCATCAGGATTGATTTCCTTTAGGATTGACTGGTTTGATGTCCTATCGGTCCAAGGGATTCTCAAGAGTCTTCTCCTTCTCCTAAAGAAAATTAATCTTGAATATTTCATTGGAAGGACGGATGCTAAGGCTGAAGCGCCAATACTTCAGCCACCTGATGGGAAGAGCTGACTCTTTGGAAAACAACTGATGTTGGGTAAGATTGAGGACAGGAGAGAGAAAGGGCAGACAGAGGATGAGATGATTGGATGGCATCACTGACTTAATGAACGTGATTTTGAGCAAACTCTGAGAGATAGTGAAGGACAGGGAAGCCTGGCATGCTGCAGTTCATGGTGTTGTAAAGAGTCAGACATGACTGAGAAACTGAAAAACAACAGTCTAAATGCTATGTAAATAGGTGTGAATGCAATGCAACTGTTATGTAAATAGTTGCTAGAGTACAGTAAATTCCAGTTTTGTTTTTTGAAGGTATCTGGAAATTTTTTTCTAATATTTTTGATCCACAGTTTGTTTAATCCATGGGTGAGGAAATCCATGGGTGAGGGATATGAAGGCCTGAAGTATATCTATAGGATAAAAACATTTTGTCAAAAAGTATCTGTATCTCTTATAAAACCTCCTGCCTTATATCTACATTTATACTTCTGAATTTGACTGACATACACTTATTCTCGTGTGATCGATTATATTTGTATATCTTTGGCAAAACATCTGTGGTACCCTTGTCCAACTAGATCTTAAGCACTGAACCATCTACTGCTTCCATCCAGTCCTGCTCAGTATTCAACATATCTTCCCCAGAGCCACTGACCTCCTGTTTGGCTGTTTGTTTGTTTGTTTTGTTGTTGTTGTTGGTTGTTTTGTTTTTTCCTTTTATATTATAATTCACATGTACTTTAGGGGTTTTTTATAGTAAAGCCTTTTCAATATTTTAATGGATCAGTAAATCTTAGATAGAACCCAGGGGGAACTCTTTCACACTAAATTATACTTTCTAATGAGTTGTATTAAAGCATGTTTATTGCTATCATGTCTAAACATTTGTTGTAAACTGAACTTATGTACAAAGATAACCACAGGTTTAAAGATGCATTTTCAATTACTGAATCACCAGTATGTACTAGTAGTTCAGTCTCTAAGTCATGTCTGGCTCTTTGTGACCACATGGACTATAGCACGCCAGGCTTCCCTATCCTCCACTATATCCTGGAGTTTGCTCAAGTTCATGTCCATTGAGTCAGTAATGCCATCCAACCATCTCATCCTCTGACACCTTCTCCTTTTGCCTTCAATATTTCCCAGCATCCCAATGACTAATAAAGTAATGAGTGACAGAATCTAGAAAATGATTCTTTTGTGGATAGAAAAAAAAGCACCAGATATATAAATAAGCCCAAATTCTTCTTTTATTCTTCTTTTAGTTTTTTATACACATAAGCAGAAATGTGTAAGCAGCCGCAGCCTTTTATTTCTTTCTTGTTCGCATCACTGCTTCAGAGGCAACATACCATAATATTTTTCAGATCAGTACACCCTCATGCATTTTGGTTCACAGAATGCACAACTTACTACTCTGTCTTAACAAGAAATGCAATGCACATCAAATACAAAGAAATACAGGTATCACAGCTACTACTATCAGGGAATCACAGGACATTATTCTGTTTCTCTCTTGCTGTTTATGTCTTTTTAAAAATATTCTCAAGATAGAGAAGAACTACATCAAACTGCAAATGGATAAAACTCATTTCTCGCATCATAAAGCATGTGTGCACAAATTATTTCGTATTTATCCTTGGATTACCAGATTTCTAATTCAAGGATAAATACTAAATAATTGTCTAATTCACTTTCACACACATGCTACACATCTGTGTATCTGGCAACAGCACGCCGCTCAACATAATGCTTTTCAATAAAAATGCTTTGTAGGTGGGAATGGCATGGATTACAATTTCTGTGATTGACACATTTAGACAGTTTCATCCTTTCAGTCATCCATGAAAAAGGCATGCTTGTGATTTTTTCAGTATGACTATCACAATGCATTTTCAGACTCTAGGGAGGTGCTCTAAGACAGTGTAGGATTATGTAAATTTTAAAAAGCTAGATTTTCCTAGTATAGTGCTTTAATCTATGTGGTTATTAAGAGAGTGTCATCTCTGTGATAGTTGCTAGAACATAAAGTGAGTTCAACTGCATTTGTCTGCTCTCACTACCATAATAAAATGCCACCGACTCTTTGGCTTAAACAATTCATTTTCTCACAGTTCTGGAGGCCAGAAGTCCAGGATTAAGCATTATCAGGGTTGTTTCCGGCGAGGCCTCTCTTCCTAGCTTGTGAAAGGTGGCCTCTTTCCATGTTCTCCCATGACCTCTCCCTCTTTGTCTAAGGATACTGATGCTGTTAAATTAGAGCCTCTCCATTATAATCAGATGATTTCTTTAAAGACATTTCCAGTTACAGTCACAGTGAGGGTCAGTGCTTCAGCATATGAGCTTGACATAATCTGGTCCTTAACACCAGTATTTTGTCAAAGTAATAAGGAGTCACTTAAAACTGAGTTGCCCAGTAGATGAAAATGTGAGCTCTTCGGGGTCTCCTTATGTCTCATTTTCTATAAGCAGGGTCTAGCTTTGAACTAGTTATGACCAACCTAGATAGTATATTCAAAAGCAGAGACATTACTTTGCCAACTAAGGTCCGTCTAGTCCAGGCTATGGTTTTTCCTGTAGTCATGTATGGATGTGAGAGTTGGACTGTGAAGAAGACTGAGCACCGAAGAATTGATGCTTTTGAACTGTGGTGTTGGAGAAGAGTCTTGAGAGTCCCTTGGACTGCAAGGAGATCCAACCAGTCCATGCTGAAGGAGATCAGCCCTGGGATTTCTTTGGAAGGAATGATGCTAAAGCTGAAACTCCAGTACTTTGGCCACCTCATACGAAGAGTTGACTCATTGGAAAAGACTCTGATGTGGGGAGGGATTGGGGGCAGGATTGATGGCTGGATGGCATCATGGACTCAATGGACATGAGTCTGAGTGAACTCCGGGAGATGGTGATGGAGAGGGAGGCCTGTCGTGCTGCGATTCATGGGGTCACAAAGAGTCGGACACGACTGAGTGACTGAACTGAACTGAGCTGAGCTTTGAACTTAGCCTGTAACATCTCTGTATCAAGTCCTTTTCACCATCACTGAAATCATCCATTCTGGATAATTTAATAGAATTTGCTTTGCTATTTCTTCTTAAAAATGGTAGCATGTTATGTCAACAGATGACAGTTTTTATAATAATGGACTGAACATATCCCCATGGTGAACTGCAATATGGATCTAACCCTGGACTAAGGATTAGTATCCCTGGTCTAATGAAAAAAACCTAAAGACTAAAATCATTTTAGTCTGTTACAAAATAGAAATTATTTTTAAGATGTTACTTTCTTAGAAAGATATGCACTTGGTTTAGGTGCCAGATCACCCAGGGTTCTGTATAGTCTTCCAGATAGTTTAATTGTTAGAACAGCAAGGGAATGCATGGTGTTTTAAATTTGCAATATTATGGAGAATATTAAATGAAACACTACATGCAGAGATGTTTTTAAAACACTAAGAGGAGATACAGTTGAAATGTGAAGTGAAATATTTATTACTATGCCAAGAAGAGTAATACAAAAGTAATTCTGGTGGAAGCCTAACTCATTTTCTTAAAGCTTATTTTCTTTTAAGAAATATATCATGATTTTTTAAAAATTATGGTTATATAATGGAGGTAATGGAATTCCAGCTGAGCTATTTCAAACCCTAAAAGATGATGCTGTTAAAGTGCTGGACTCAGTATGCCAGTAAATTTGGAAAACTCAGTAGTGGCCACAGGACTGGAAAAGTTCAGTTTTCATTTCAATCCCTAAGAAGGGTAACACAAAAGTTCAAACTACCGCACGCTTGCATTCATTCCATGGCTAGCAAAGTAATGCTCAAAACTTCCAAACTAGGCCTCAACAGTACATGAACCAAGAACTTCCAGATGTTCAAACTGTATTGAGAAAAGGCAGAGAAATCAGAGATCAAATTGTTGATCATAGAAAAGCAAGGGAAAGCCAGAAAATCATCTGCTTCATTAGGTATGCTAAAGCCTTTGACTGTGTGTTCCACAAAAATTACTGTGGAACATTCTTAAAGAGATGGGAATATCAGACCACCTCACCTGCATCCTGAGAAACCTGTATGCAGGTCAAGAAGCAATAGTTAGAACCGAACATGGAACAATAGACTGGTTCAAAATTGAGAAAGGAGTAGATCAATGCTGTATATTATCACCCTGCTTATATGCAGAGTACATCATGCAAAATGCGAGACTGGATGAAGCACAAGCTGGAATCAAGATTTCCAGGAGAAATATCAATAACCTCATATGTGCATGTAATACCACCCTTATGGCAGAAAACAAAGAGGAACTAAAGAGCCCCTTGATGAAGGTGGAAGTGAAGTGAGAAATCTGGATTAAAACTCAACATTCAAAAAACTAAGATCGTGGCATCTTGCCCCATCACTTCATGGCAAATAGATGGGGAAACAGACTCTTTTTTGGAGGGGGGTGCTCCAGAATTACTGCAGATGGTGACTGGAGCCATGAAATTAAAAGAAACTTGCTCCTTGGGAGAAAAGCTATGACAAACATAGTCTATCAAAAAGCGGAGACATTACTTTGCTGACAAAGGTCCATCTAGTCAAAGCTATGGTTTTTCCAGTAGTCATGTATGGATATGAGAGCTGGACCATGAAGAAGGCTAAGCACAGAAGAACTGATGCTTTTGAACTGTTGGCGAGGAGTCTTGAGAGTCCTTTGTTGCCGGGGTCCAGCCCCAGTGGATTAAGGGAATTCGAAGGTGGGGACGGCGTCAGCGTCCTTGGAAAAATACATATTTAATTACAGATATATAGAGAGATTAGAAACGGATAGTGTAGTAGGAAAATTAGTGGAGAAAAAGAGGCTGAATATTCAGCCAGAAAAACGGGAAGCAAGAAAGAAACGACATGGGGGAATCAGTCTTTCCGGAAACTGATCCGATTTCTTTATTTTGGGGTTTGCTTATATACCTTTTGTTACACATAGGGATGAATACAGAGTCACATGGGGGTCAGCAGTCCTGACCTTTGTCAAAATCAGGTGCCTCACATAAATGTATAAAAAAATGGTCTTAGGGCTATTACATCATCTTCTGGCCATGAGTGAGACCTGCTGACATTTTATGATCCTTTCTTTCTGATAACCAAAAAACTTATTTCTTCCAAGGGTGTTTTTTCTTACACCAGGCACCACCCTCCAAATAAAGTTACATTCCTATAGGATGAGGGTGTAGTGAGTTACAATCAATAAAGGAATTTATTTAACCCAAGGTTAACATGATTAATCTTAAAGGTTAACACTTATTTCTCCTATATGCTTAAAGGTTAATACTTATTTCTCCTAAATGCTAGTTATATTCATTATAAGGGCAGGGAACATGGAGATTTAGCAGCAAACATCAGCCCAACAAATGAAAATCCTTTCACCAATGCTCCCCTTAAGATCTATTTAGTCTTAAGATAGTGATAAAGTTACATTTTTACATAGCAAGGACACAGTGATTTGTAACAAAGTACAGTGATCTATTACAAAAGAGAAGATTCATTAACTCAAGAAGTCTAGTGTTGCTAACCTTAAAAACTACTATATTTCCTTTTCTATATTCCAAATACGCTGATTAATATATTCCCAGGTGCCTAAGGATATGGAGGCCTGGCAGCAATCATAGACTAAGCCCTATGCTAATTAAGACTCTCAAACTACTCCAAAACTCTCTGTGCTGTTTATGGTTGAGAGGTAGTAAACAATCATGTGCATAGTTGCAGGCATATGGATAATCCTGTCACACAAGCTAGTCTGTCAGCAGAGAGGTTTGACCTGAGACATCCTTGTCCCACCCAGAGCAGGGAATTAGCAGCAATTATTGGCACAACAAATGAAAAACCCTTCACCAATGTAATTCCTAACCAACCCACTATACTAATAATTTCCAACTCCCCAAAAGAATTTGCCTTTAGTAAGTCTAAAACATCTCGTGCCTCTCAGATTGGGAGGCTGTAAACAATCACATGTGGCCAGACGAACCTATACAGGTGGGCTAGATAACCTTCAGAGGAGTCCGTAAGCTGAAACACTGTTGTCACGCCCAGGAATTTTTATTGCCTTGGAGCTGCACGTTTACTCCTTCTCCGAGAAAAACGGTTATGGGGGAGAGCATAAAACAGATTCTGGTTTTGGGGTAGATGCTCAGGAACAGGGGGTTTCCTGAGGCTTGATCACGCCTTTGCTTATGCCAAGCCTCCTTCCTCATGACCTTTGCCATGGGTGGAGTTCCTCATGCTGGCCCCCGACACTTTGGTGTACAAGGAATCAAGCCAGTCAATTCTAAAGGAAATTAGTCCTGAATATTCATTGGAAGGACTGATGCTGAAGCTGAAGCTCCAGTACTTTGGCCACCAGATATGAATAGCTGACTCATTAGAAATGACCCTGATGCTGGGAAAGGTAGAAGGCAGGAGGAGAAGGTGATGACAGAGGATGAGATGAGTGGATGGCATCACCGATTAAATGGGCATGGGTTTGAGCAAGCTCTAGGAGATGGTGAAGGACAGGGAAGCCAGGCATGCTGCAGTCCATGAGCTCACAAAGAGTCAGACATGACTGAGCAATTGAACAACAGCAATAATGTAAATAGAAAATATATACTTATATATATATTCTAATACATGTAAATAGAAAAATGAAGATTTTGAATAAGTGTATTAGCCTATAAAAAGGAATGAATAGGGAAAATATTTACTACAAAAAATAAGTGCTAAATATATTTGACAGAATCTGATATCTATTACTGACAAGAATAGAGGATTTCTGTTGTGATATAAAATCAGTATGCTATTTTCCTTTGATGCAAAGGGAGCAAAAGTAAAATTAAGTGGAAAATATGTATTTTTTTAATGTTTAGCACTGCAGTTAATTTTTTATGGGAGTTAAAAACATGTATTATTTGGAGATAAATTTATATTGGTTAAGTGTGTGGCCAACATGATGGAATTGGATCACCCTGAACTCACCTTCACCTGAATTCCAGTGCAGAGAAAACATTTTAAACAAAGCCTGCGACAGACCCACTTGATGATTCTTCAGAAATTCCCATAAAGGCTTGAAGCAACAGTGATTTCCTCAGAACATTTGCTAATGGCTGCCAATTTTGAAATCTCATTCAAATGATGGCATGCACAATTTTAGAGTCCTCTTTCTAGCATATGAGCCCCAGGGGCTTACTCCCCAACCAGGGGACCAATATCTACCCTGGTACTTCCCAGGCCATACAGTAACCCATGGAGGGACTTAGTACTTTCCACCAGTGAGCTAGGACCCATTACACAAGGCGGGACTAGTAGCCAACTGCATCCAGGGCCAGCTCTCCCTCCCAGACCCACCACAGTTTCTACCAGAGTTTCTAGGCTCTGGAAGCCCACATGGGGGCAACATTAGTATGCGATGACCAATGGGAAGTGTGCTTCTGTGCCCCACAGGAAATCTCCTACATAACACCACTTCTCTAAGATTTGGGGAGACATAACCAACCTACCTCCATCCACAGTTCTTCAGGAACTCCGTCTATCAGATCTAGTCCCTTGAATCTGTTTGTCATTCCACTGTATAGTTGTAAGGGATTTGATTTAGGTCATACTTGAATGGTCCAATGGTTTTCCCTACTTTCTTCAATTTAAGTCTGAATTTGGCAATAAGAAGTTCACAGTCTGAGCCACAGTCACCTCCCGGTCTTGTTTTTGCTGACTGTACAGAGTTTCTCCATCTTTGGCTTCAAAAAAAAAAATTTTATATATATATATATATAAAATTATATATATATATATAATCAGTTCAGTTCAGTTGCTCAGTCAAGTCCAACTCTTTGTGACCCCATGAATTGCAGCACGTCAGGCCTCCCTGTCCATCACCAACTCCCGGAGTTCACTCAAACTCACGTCCATCGAGTCAGTGATGCCATCCAGCCATCTCATCCTCTGTCGTCCCCTTTTCCTCCTGCCCCCAATCCCACACAGCTTCAGAGTCTTTTCCAATGGGTCAACTGTTCATGTGAGGTAGCCCAATTACTTGAGTTTCAGCTTCAGCATCATTCCCTCCAAAGATATCCCAGGGCTGATCTCCTTCAGGAAGGAATGGTTGGATCTCCTTGCAGTCCAAGGGATTCTCAAGAGTCTTCTCCAACACCACAGTTCAAAAGCATCAATTCTTTGGTGCTCAGCTTTCATCATATAATCAATCTGACTTAGATATTGACTATCTGGTGATGTCCATGTGTAGAGTCTTCTCTTGTGTTGTTGGAATAGGGTGCTTGCTATGAAAGTGAAAGAGGAGAGTGAAAAAGTTGGCTTAAAACTCAACATTCAGAAAACTAAGATCATGGCATCTGGTCCCACCACTTCATGGCAAATAGATGAAGAAACAATGAAGACCATGACAGACTTTATTTATTTATTTATTTGTTTTTGGAGGGGCTCAAAAATCACTTCAGATGGTGACTTGCAGCCAAGAAATTAAAAGATACTTGCTCCAAGAAAAATTATGACCAACCTAGAGAGCATATTAAAAAGCAGAGACATTATTTTTCCAAAGGTCCGTCTAGTCAAAGCTATGTTTTTTTCAGTAGTTGTGTATGGATGTGAGAGTTGGACTATAAAGAAAGCTAAGTGAGAAAGAATTGATGCTTTTGAATTGTGGTGTTGATCCCTGGTTGGGAAGATCCCCTGGAGAATGGCTATGCACTCCAGTATTTTGTCTGGAGAATTCTATAGCTAGAGGAGCCTGGTGGGCTATACTCCATGGTATCACAAAGAGTCAGACATGACTGAGTGATTAGCACACAGTTCAGTTCAGTTAAGCTACTCAGTAATGTCTGACTCTTTGAGACCCCATTAATTGCAGCATGCCATGTCCATCACCAACTCCCTGAGTTCACTCAGACTTGCATCCATCGAGTCAGTGATGCCATCCAGCCATCTCATCCTTGGTTGTCCCCTTCTCCTCCTGCCCTGAATCCGTCCCAGCATCAAAGTCCTTCCCAATGAGTCAACTCTTCACATGAGGTGGCCAAAGTACTGGAGTTTCAGCTTTAGCATCATTCCTTCCAAAGAAATCCCAGGGCTGATCTCCTTCAGAATGGACTGGTTGAATCTCCTTGCAGTCCAAGGGAGTCTCAAGAGTCTTCTCCAACACCACAGTTCAAAAGCATCAATTCTTCAGCACTCAGCCTTCTTCACTGTCCAAATATTACATCCATACATGACTACTGGAAAAACCATAGCCTTGACTAGACAGACCTTAGTCGGCAAAGTAATGTCTCTGCTTTTGAATATGCTATCTAGGTTGCTCATAACTTTTCTTCCAAGGAGTAAGCGTCTTCTAATTTCATGGCTGCAGTCACCATCTGCAGTGATTTTGGAGCCCAAAAAAATAAAGTCTGACACTGTTTCCACTGTTTCCCCGTCTGTTTCCCATGGAGTGATGGGACCGGATGCCATGATCTTCATCTTCTGAATGTTGAGGTTTAAGCCAACGTTTTCACTCTTCTCTTTTACTTTCATCAAGAGGCTTTTTAGTTCCTCTTCACTTTCTGCCATAAGGGTGGGGTCATCTGCGTATCTGAGGTTATTGATATTTCTCCCAGCAATCCTGAGTCCAGGTGTGTTTCTTTCAGTCCAGCATTTCTCATGATGTACTCTGCATATAACTTAAAAAAGCAAGCAGGGTGACAATATACAGCCTTGACGTACTCCTTTTCCTATTTGGAATCAGTCTGTTGTTCCATGTCCAGTTCTAACTGTTGCTTCCTGACCTGCATACAGATTTCTCAAGAGGCAGGTCAGATGGTCTGGTATGCCCATCTCTTTCAGAATTTTCCACAGTTTATGGTGATCCACACAGTCAAAGGCTTTGGCATAGTCAATAAAGCAGAAATAGATGTTTTTCTGGAACTCTCTTGCTTTTTCCATGATACAGCAGATGTTGACAATTTGATCTCTGGTACCTTTGCCTTTTCTAAAACCAGCTTGAACATCAGGAAGTTCATGGTTCATGTACTGCTGAAGCCTGGCTTGGGGAATTTTGAGCATTACTTTACTAGTGTGTGAGATGAGTACAATTGTGCACTAGTTTGAGCATTCTTTGGCATTGCCTTTCTTTGGGATTGGAATAAAAACTGGCCTTTTCCAGTCCTGTGGCCACTGCTGAGTTTTCCAAATTTGCTGGCATATTGAGTGCAGCACTTTCACAGCATCATCTTTCAGGATTTGAAATAGCTGAACTGGAATTCCATCACCTCCACTAGCTTTGTTTGTAGTGATGCTTTCTAAGGCCCACTTGAATTTACATTCCAGGATGTCTGGTTCTAGATGAGTGATCACACCATCATGATTATCTGGGTCGTGAAGATTTTTTTGTATAGTTCTTCTGTGTATTCTTGCCATCTCTTCTTAATATCTTCTACTTCTGTTAGGTCCATACCATTTCTGTCCTTTATCAAGCCCATCTTTGCATGAAATATTCCCTTGATATCTCTAATTTTCTTGAAGAGATCTCTAGTCTTTCCCATTCTGTTGTTTTCTTCTATTTCTTTGCATTGATTGCTGAGGAAGGCTTTCTTATCTCTTCTTGCTATTCTTTGGAACTCTGCATTCAGATGCTTATATCTTTCTTTTTCTCCTTGGCTTTTCACTTCTGTTCTCTTCACAGCTGTTTGTAAGGCTTCCCCAGAGAGCCATTTTGCTTTTTTGCATTTCCTTTCCATGAGGATGGTCATGATCCCTGTCTCCTGTACAATGTCACGAACCTCAGTCCATAGTTCATCAGGCACTCTATCTGTCAGATCTAGGCCCTTAAATCTATTTCTCACTTCCACTGTATAATCATAAAGGGATTTGATTTAGGTCATACCTGAATGGTCTAGCGGTTTTCCCTACTTTCTTCAATTTAAGTCTGAATTTGGCAATAAGGAGTTCATGATCTGAGCCACAGTCAGCTTCTGGTCTTGTTTTTGTTGACTGTATAGAGCTTCTCCATCTTTGGCTGCATAGAATATAATCAATCTGATTTTGGTGTTGACCATCTGGTGATGTCCATGTGTAGAGTCTTCTCTTGTGTTGTTGAAAGAGGGTGTTTGCTATGACCAGTGCATTATCTTGGCAAAACTCTATTAGTCTTTGCCCTGCTCATTTTGTATTCCAAGGCCAAATATGTCTGTTACTCCAGGTGTTTCTTGACTTCCTGCATTTGCATTCCAGTCCCCTATAATGAAAAAGACATCTCTTTTGAGTGTTAGTTCTAAAAGGTCTTGTAGGTCTTCATAGAACCGTTCAACTTCAGCTTCTTCAGCGTTACTGGTTGGGGCATAGACTTGGATTTCTGTGATATTGAATGGTTTGCCTTGGAGACGAACAGAGATCATTCTGTCATTTTTGAGATTGCATCCAAGTACTGCATTTCTGACTCTTTTGTTGACCATGATGGCTACTCCATTTCTTCTGAGGGATTCCTGCCCACAGTAGTAGATATAATGGTCATCTAAGTTAAATTCACCCATTCCAGTCCATTTTAGTTCACTGATTCCTAGAATGTCGATGTTCATTCTTGCCATCTCCTGTTTGACTACTTCCAAGTTGCCTTGATTCATGGACCTGACATTCCAGCTTCCTATGCAGTATTGCTCTTTACAGCATTGGACACAAAGATATATATTTTTGTAACATATATATTATTATATTTTAGCATATATATTTTTGTAAATATGCTGTACATATAAATATATGTGAACATGTATATGTTTTTGTGAACAACATAGTAACACAAAGTAAAAACCTATAAAATACATACATATACACATATGAAAAAGTGATTCAAATATACTCTACAGATAGTCATCAAATCACAAAAAAGTGAGGAAAAGAAGGGAAAAAAATAAAAATAAGAATAACCAGAAAGTGATTAATAAGTAATAATATTAGCAATAATTACTTTAAATTAAAACAGTCTCAATGCCCCAATCAAAAAATATAGTGACTGAATGGTTAAAAACAAGACCCATATATTTGCTCCCTATAAGAGATGAACTTCAGATCTAAAGACACACACACTAAAGTGAAGTGATGGAAAAAATATATTTAATACAAATGGAAAAAGGAAAAAATGTGGGAGTAGCAATACTTATATCAGACAAAGTAGATTTTAAAACAAAGCTCTAACAAGAGACAAGGAATATTATATAGTAATAAACTGATTGATCCAACTAGAAGATACATGTAATATATATACACTCAACATAGGAGCACCTAAATACAGAAAGTGGTCATTAACACATGTAAATGGAGAAATTGACAGTGACACAACAATAGAAGGAGGCTTCACCATATCACTTATATCAAGGAATGGATCATCCATGTGGTGGTTTAGTAACTAAGTCGTGTCTGGCTCTTGTGACCCCATGGACTGTTGCAACCCCATGAACTGTAGCTCACCAGGCTCCTCTGTCCAGGAGATTTTCCAGGCAAGAATACTGGAGTGGTTTGCCTTTTCCTTCTCCAGGGGATCTTCCTGACCCAGGAATTGAACCCAGGTCTCCTGCATTGCAGGCAGATGCTTTTCAAACTGAGCTACAAAGGAAACCCATTCATATAGATAATCCATATAAAAAATCAGTATGAAAATATTGGCCTTAAAGGACACATTAGACTAGACTAGGTATACTGCGTGTGTGTGTGTGTATCCATTCCAACCAAAATCAGCAGAATGCAGTTTTTAAGTACATGGAACATTATCCATGGGAGAACACATGCAAGAACACAAAACAAATACCCATAAATTTGATAAAATTGAAATTAAGCATATTTTCAGACAATAATGATATTATAGTAGAATTCAGCTACAAGAGAAAATAAAAAATAAAAACAAGTAAATAAATGAAAATTGGGACGGAAGAAGTAAAATTGTCACTATTTGTAGATGGCGATGCTGTTTATAGAAAGTTCTAGGGAAATCACTGAAATCGCAATAGAATTTATGAATGAATTCAGTAAAGTCAAAGGGTACAATGTTTCTATGTACTAACAACTAACTATCAGAAAGATAAATTAAGAAAGCAATCTCTTTTACAATTGTACTGAAAATTTAAAAAATACCGAAGAATAAATCTAAACAGAGAGGTAAAAGGCCTATATTTAGAAAACTATAAGACATGGTGAGTGAAATTGAAGAGGACACAAACAAATGGACATATATACTGTGTTCATGGTTTGGAAGAATCAATGTTATTAAAATGGCCAATTAAAATTATTAATGAATAAATCAAATTAATAATATTCTCACTGAGAAAATAAGGGGTAAAATCTTTATCAAAAAATATAAAGAATATATAGGAAAAAAAGTCTTCCTGAAATCAATTAAAAAATTAAGTATATTGATACTAAATTTTTAGATTTGTCTAAAGTATCTTATCCAGATTTCAATCATTGTAGATTTGATCTCTAAGTTCCAAGTGATTTATTAACAGTAAAATTGTTAATAAAAATTATTGCCATTGTTTATTTAAATAAATAAACAAAAGTTTTCAAGAAGAAAACAAAGAATAAGAATTCTGTGTTATAAATAATTTAAAAATTTATTATAATAATTTTAATGAAAGATATTAATAATAGGAGCATTGAGTCAGGGTATATCAGGTATAAGATAACTACAAACATAAAATAATTTCCAAAGACGTATATTTGAAAATGTATTAGAATTCTTCAGTAATCTAAATGAACAAGTGCTGAAATAGAAATGTTCTTGTGAAAAAAAAAATATAATGAACAAATTCTAGAGTACAGGGTAAATCATTGCTTAATAAATGTGCCAGCTAAAGAAATAGAATATGTTATAACTGTGTTGAACAATTAATCATTTTGAATTAATTGGAGAAATAGTCTAATAGTCTCACTCTGTTAACATATCAAATTAACTTCAAAGTAATTAAAATCTAATATAGAAATGAGGCCATATAAATAACATAATCAACTGTATCTAATTCTTATTAGGTTTTGGAATGTTGAAGAATTTTCTAAGGAGAAAATTATTGATGGAGACAAAAAAGATGCAACATTATCTAAAGCAATTTGTCACTTCATGTGAAAGTTTTAATAATCTTATTTGTCCAAAATTATTCTAATTTTGCAATTTATCCTAATTTCATACTGGTGAAATAACTAAACATTTTAAAACAGTGAGATAGGCAGCTGCTCTTCCCGCCACTACCAGAGGATCATCTACCCTTTGGTACAGACCAAAAAGCGAGTAGTAATTGGACAGAAGAATGGCATTGAAACAGGTTTCCAGCAGCAAGTGCTTTGGAGGATGGCAGAAAGTTTTTGAACATCACAGTGTTGAACTGAAGTGCAAAATGAAATTTGCTGTCTATTTACCACCAAAGGCAGAAACTGGAAAATGCCTTGTGCTATATTGGCTGTCTGGTTTAACTTGCATAGAACAAAATTTTATATCAAAATCTGGTTATCATCAAGCTACTTCAAAATATGGCCTTGTTGTCATTGCTCCAGATACCAGCCCTCGTGGCTGCAGTATCAAAGGAGAAGAGGACAACTGGGACGTTGGCACTGGTGCTGGGTTTTATGTCAATGCTACTGAAGATCTTTGGAAAACTAACTATAGAATGTATGCTTATGTATCGAAGGAGCTTCCCCAACTCATAAATGACAATTTTCCAGTGGACCCCCAAAGGATGTCTGTGTTTGGCCACTCTATGGGAGGCCATGGAGCTCTGATGTGTGCTTTGAAGAATCCTAGAAAATACAAATATGTGTCAGCATTTGTTCCACTTTGCAACCCAGTGCTCTGTTGGGGCAAAAAAGCCTTTACCGGATATTTTTGGAACAGATCAAAGTAAATTGGAGGCTTATGATGCTACCTATCTTGTGAAGTCCTATCCAGGTTCTCAGCTGGATATACTAATTGATCAAGGGAAAGATGACGAGTTCCTTTCAGATGGACAGTTACTTCCTGATAACGTCATAGCTTCCTGTACAGAAAAGAAAATCCCTGTTGTTTTCAGATTACCAGAGGGTTATGATCATAGCTACTACTTTATTGCAATCTTTATTGCTGATCACATCAGACATCATGCAAAATACCTGAATGCATGAAAAACTGCAGATAAGAGAATCTCTTCAGGATTATAAAATTGTAATAAACAGAATTGCAAGGAAATAAGATTTTAAAACTTTGGATTTCATAATGCTAAAAATGCTTTATTTTGTAGTTGAAACACCCTCTGAATAAATATATCAAACCTGAAAAAAAATGGTGAGATAGACAAGTAACACATGAAACAGCAGACTACTATGCTACCATCAAATTAATAGTCTAAAATTGTATTTTGTAACAAAGCACATATACAAAATTTGTGAACATATACATATATATGTAATAACTAGCTTCCCTGATGGCTCAGTGGTAAAGAATCTGCCTGCAATGAAGGAGTTGCAGGATACAAGGTTTCGATCCCTGGGTTGGCAATATTCCCTGGAGGAGGGCATGGCAACCCACTCTAGCATTATTGGCTGGAGAATCCCAAGGACAGAGAAGATTGGTGGGTTACAGTCCATAGGATTGCAGAATTGAGAGTGACTGAAGCAACTTAGCACGCTTGCATGTACTACATAACATCAACAAATACATTTTGATTGATAAATGATATAATGTAAAGCTTGTTCTTTATGTTAGAGAAGGAAATGGCAACCTACTCCAGTATTCTTGCCTGGAGAATCCCATGGATGCAGGAGCATGGTAGGCTACAGTCCATGGTGGTGCAGAGTCGGACACGACTGAGTGATTTCACTTTCTTTCTTTATTTTGTATGACATCCTCTTAGGTAAAACACGTGTCATTTTGTATAATTTATATGCATATAAGGGCTACCCTGATGGCTCAGATGGTAAAGAATTCTCCTGCAATGCATGGGATCTAGGTCCAGTCCCAGGGTTGGGAAGATCCCCTGGAGGAGGGCATGGAAACCCACTCCAGATTTCTGATCTGGAGAACTTCATGGACAGAGGAGACTGGCAGGCTGTAGTCAGTGGGGTTGCAAAGAGTCAGATATGACTGAACAACTAAGCACATCACACCATATGCATATGGATGCATATATATGCATAGAAATTCATATATGTATTATGTATATATATTAATATTTGTATATATTAAGATAAAAGTTCTCCTCTTTACTTTCTGAGTGCCTATCAGATTAACTTTTAGAACTGCTTTGTGGCAACTTTGGCTTTTTCTAGCATATACCTCAAAACTTTTCCAATCTATACCCAATACTCAGGTCCAAAACTACTTCCACATTTTTGGGTATGTATTTGTTATAGTAGGGCTTCCCTGATAGTTCAGTTGGTAAAGAATCTCCCTGCAATGCAGGTGACCCTGGTTTAATTCCTGGGTCGGGAAATAGTAATACCTGACTCTTGGTAAGAAAATATGTATGGTTGTAGTTTTCCAGAGAAATAGACCTACAAGTCTGTGTGTGTGTGTTAATTTTGCTCACTTGTGTCCAACTCTTTGTGGCCCCGTGGACCATAGCTCACCAGGTTCCTCCTCTGTCCATGGAACTCCCTAGGCAAGAATACTGGAGTGCACTACAAGTCTCTACATATATCCATTTCTGACTATACAGTTTTCTCTTTCCTGTCTGTCTATGTATCTACAAGTCAGGGAGAAGGAGAGATTTGGGGAATTGACTCACATGACTATGGAGGCTGATAAGGCCCACCATCTCCCACTTGTAAACAGGAGGCCTGCAAAGGCTGGTGGGCATAGTTCCAGTCTGAGTCCGAAGGGCTAAGATCCAAAGGTGCAAGTTTCTATGAGAAAGCAGGAGACAGATGTCGCAACTCAAGATCTCAGTGTGCGCTAAGTTGCTTCAGCCCTGTCCTACTCTTTGAGACCCCATGGACTGTAGCCCACCAGACTCCTCTGTCTATGGGATTCTCCAGGCAAGAATACTGTAGTGGGTTGCCATTCCCTTCTACAGGAGATATCCTTGACCCAGGGATCGAACCTGTGTCTCATAGGTCTCCTGCATTGGCAGGTGGGTTCTTTACCATTAGCACCACCTGGGAAACCCTAGCTATTAGATTGCTCTTGCTGTTCAGTCTCCCAGTCATGTCCAACTCGTTACGACTCCATGGACTGCAGCACCCCAGGCCTATCCATCCCTCACCATCTCCCAGAGATTGCCCAGGTTCATGTTCATTGCATCAGTGAGGCTGTCCAGCATCAGATAGAAAGTGTGAGTTCTTCCTTCCTCTGTTTTGTATTCTGTTCAAGCCTTCAGTGATTTAATAATGCCCATATCATTCTATATGATTCCAATGATGCCATATCATGGAGAGTCCATCTGTTTACTTAGCCTACCCACTCCAATGCTAATCTCTTCTGGAAACACTCTCACAGACACATCCAGAAATAATGTTTAACCAGATATCTGGGTATCTCATCAGCAAGTGAAGTTGACATATAAAATTAATCATCACATAAGAGAATTTGGGCTTCCCTGGTGGCTCAGATGATAAAGAATCCAATTGCAATACAGGAGGCTCTGGTTCGATTCTAGGATCAGGAAGATCCACTGGAGAAAGGAGAAGTTACCCTCTCCAGTATTCTTGGGCTTCCATGGTGGCTCAGATGGTAAAGAATCTGCCTATAATGCAGGAAACCTGGGTCTGATCGCTGGATTGGGACAATCCCTTAGAGGAAGGCATGGCATCCCACTCCAGTGTTCTTGTCTGGAGAATCCCCATGAACAGAGGAGCCTGGCAGTCTACAGTCCATGGGGTCAAAAAGAGTCGGACACCACTGAGCAACTAAGCTCAATATATAAGAGAATTTAATAAAATTAATTTTATTATACTTATTTGTAACCATGACTTTGCCCATAGTTTGTGTGATTTTAAGAATCAAGCATATGTTGTGTTTCTACCCTGATTGATATCCCTAAACCTTATCCCTTTCAACTTAGCTATACAGGTAATCTATGCAGAGTTTGTTTAATTGTTATTAAATATTGTTTGAATAAAACTGAACATTTGGAATCTAAGTAGAATTATTGACACATCCTTGTCCAGTTAGAACCTTGTGTATTTTCCCAATCTTTATTTGTTTGTTAACTCTTGCAACTCATAAGAATAAACACTTTTGATGCCAAAATGTGGGTACATTTCTCTTATGTGTTTCTCCTTAATGTCAGGAAATTATTTTCCAATTTTAATCATTTTATATTGGCTTTGTAACCATTTCATTGTAATGTTAGAAAAGTACCTCAAAGATGTGCTCGCAATACTAGGCACCTGTTTCACATATGCCATGTTTGTAAGGATTCTAAGAACAAGAATTTTCTTAGTACATTAATTGGGGTATGGCACAAACATTTCTACTGGTAGCTGAGGACCAAAGATATTTTGATGGCCACGTAGATACCACCTAAACACATCATATCCCCTCACACCATTCCTTATCCACCTTCTAGATATTCCTTATCCATCCCTTATCCTTATTCTCTTGCTACCTTATATTCCTTGTCTCTGTAGTTCTGAAAGTCTGAAATCAGGACATTTTTCAAATTCTTTTGGACTATTGCTGAATATGCTGAAAGAAAAATATGTATTACTGATACATACTGGAATATTAGAGATTATCCATGGTGCTAATATAATTATTTAGGGTGTTATTATTTACTTACATCTAGAAAACTTGCTCTTTTTTGGCTTCTTTTCATTTAGACTGAATATTTTTCACAGCTCTAGCTGCAAAGCAAATTTTCTTATCACACTTTGAAATCAATCACTTAACACCTGTTTCAAAAGTAAATAAATGTTAATTGACAGTTTTATTATCATTCAAAGCACCTTCTTGGTAATTAATGCTAGGTGAGATTCTCAGTCATCATTTAGTTTTAACCTGAGTGTCAAGAGACTTAAAATATGAGATTTCTGTAATTAATAATACAGAGTGCTATGCCTCCATTGATGATGTTTATTTATGTTGATGTGTTATGGCTTTATATAAAGTTATAAAACATCTCAACATATTTAGCACTCTTTTCTCATTCAGTGCAACAAGAAAATGTTTCTTCCATTTCCTTTTCTTGAGAAATTCCATTTCAGTGGGATAATTACACACTCATCTGGTTTTCAGTGATGAGAAAAATACTCATGTTGGCAGATGGTACTATTGGTTATTGAGAAAAGAATATCATAGAAATATTCCATTATGATTGGGTTCACTAATAGTCAATGGATCCAAAAATCTGTGCAATATGAAGTCATAGTAAAGAGAAAAAGAGTTCCAGGTTCAAGTAATTCACCATTATTTTTTATTTGAAAATCTGTGTCAATAATTTAAATATGCAAGCAATAATATGGCTTATATTCTTTTATATAATTATACCCATAGAGCTTATTAGACTATTTTAAATCTATTAAATAATCATTATTTTCATATTTCTAAAAATGTGGTTCTGAATTGTCTTTTCTTTCTCAAGTTGAAGTTAACTTAAATAACATTTGTCTAGTGCTTCATATCTTGCCAGCTCTTCCATGTATACTATCTCATTTAATTTTCAGGAAATTACTGAGAGTAATTGTTAACCTCATGCAACAAACAAAATTGTCTCAAGGTCACAAAGCTGGCAACTTGCAAAGGTTACTTTTACCTTTGATTAACTCCACATACTTCTGATTGAACAGCTATAAATCAGGGATTCCGTGATTTATAGGAGCCCACCCTCAAATTTGATAATTTGCAAAAATATCTCATACAACTCAGGAAAATGATTTATTACTGTTTCCAATTTATTTAGAAACATACAACAGAGGAACAGCCAAATGCAAAAGATGAATAGAGCATCATACAGTGAGATGGTGTAGACTTTCCATGCCCTCCAGGTGTACCGCTCCTCTAGCACAAACACCTTAAGAACTCTGAACCCTGTCCTCATCCTGAAGCTACTGAGGGGCCATAAAAATTGCTTCATTAAAACAAAAGATGCTCCTTTCACCCTTATCACTCAGGAAATTTCAAACGTTTTAGGAGCCTTTGCTAGCAATGAGGATAAAGATCAAGTATCTTTCTCATTATTCCACAGTAGAGGACACTTGTATTAGTAGCATTCGATCAACAAGCAAATGATGCTAACAAATGTTAGGGTACTGGAACTGTATGAACATGAAAACAGTATAATTCCATTAAAGAATAGTATGTTTTCAAACATTCTCAGTTTCTCAGGGTGGTTTGTCTTATGAGATAGTTCTCAAGGAGAGGCTGAGAGAGAGTCGTGTGTTGACAACTTTCCTCCTTTCTTAGTGGTGGTAGTAGTAGTGTCAGTCGCTCAGTAATGTCTGACTCTTTGCAGTCCCACAGATTGTAGCCCGCCAAGCTTCTCTGTCCATGGGTTTCTCCAGGCAAGAATAGTGGAGTAGATTGCCATACCCTTCTCCAGAGGCTCTTCCTGACCCAGGGATTGAACCTGGCTCTCCTGTGTTGCAGGAAGATTCTTTACCGTTTGAGCTACAGGGAAGAACTTTCTTTCTTACTTCTCTTTTATCCTTTACTCAAGCATAAGAAAAAAAAAAAAAAGAACATTTTAAGAATAGAATTCTTTCCCAAGTGCCAGGTGATATTCAGGAGACCTAACTCAGGGGGAAAAATAGGTAAAGGTATGCTATGAAGCCCTATTACAAGCCAAAATGCAGGTATTATACTGTGCATTAAATATTATATTAGAAATTTCATATATATTACTGAATTCAATCCTAAAGCTACCTTAGTGAATTACAAACTTTTATCAGTCACCCCATCCTACTAATGAAGAGACTAGGTTTAGAATAGATAAGTATCTTATTAAATATAAAAAACTAAATAACTAGGCTTGTCAACAAATGATGCTAGGGTAACTGAATGGCCTTATAGAATACACAAAGTTGGGCCTTTCCCCAAAACACACAAAAATCAACTCAAAGTGAATCATAGATGAAAATCTAAGAATTATGTGTGATAAAACTCTTAGAAGAAAACATACAAATAAACCATTACCTTGGGTTAGGTAAAGACTTCCTAGACATAATACCAAAAGAAGAAACAACAGAAAGAAAATTAAATGAATTGAATGACATGAGAGCTTAAAATACTTGTACATTAAAGGACACTATCAATGAAGTGAAAGATAACTCACAGTAAGGGAAAAATATCTTCAAGACAAATATATGAGAATTATATGCAGAATATAAGACTAATTTCTATGACTCAATAATAAAGAGACAACTCAAATTAAAAATGGCATGGAATCCAAAGAATATGCAAATGCCCAATAAACACTTGAAAAATGTTCAATATCAATAGTCATTAAGGAAATTCAAATCAAAGCCATAATGAAGTAACACAACACTTCCCACCCACTAGGATAGCTATAATAACAAGCGTTGTAATGGTTTGAAAACCCTGAAACACTTGTAGACTGATGATGGGAATACAAATTGTGCAGTTGCTTTCAAAACAGTTTCATAGTTCCTCAAAATATTAGTGTTTTCACGTGACCCAGCAATTCTACTCCTTGTATATACTTAAGACAAATGAAAACATATGTCCACACACAAACTAGTTAACAGTTGTTCAGTTTAGTTCAGCTCAGTTGCTCAGTCATGTCCAACTCTCTGTGACCCCATGGACTGTAGCACATCAGGCTTCCCTGTCCATCACCAACTCCCAGAGTTTATTCAAACTCATGTCCATCAAGTCAGTGATGCCATCCAACCATCTCATCTCTGTCATCCCCTTCTCCTCCCGCCTTCAATCTTTCCCAGCATCAGGGTCTTTTCCAACGAGTCAGTTCTTTGCATCAGGTGGTCAAAGTATTGGAGTTTCAGCTTCAGCATCAGTCCTTCTAATGAATATTCAGGACTGATTTCATTTGGATTGACTGGTTAGATTTCCTTGAAGTCCAAGGGACTCTCAAGAGTCTTTTCCAACATGACAGTTCCAAAGCATCTATTCTTGGGTGCTCAGCTATCTTTATAGTCCAACTGTCCCATCCATACATGACTACTGGAAAAACCATAGCTTTGACTAGATGGACATTTGCTGGCAAAGTAATGTCTCTGCTTTTTAATATGCTGTCTAGGTTGGTCATAGCTTTTCTTCCAAGGAGCAAACGTCTTTTAATTTCATGGCTGCAGTCACCATCTGCAGTGATTTTGGAACCCCCCAAAATAAAGTCTGTCACTGTTCCCATTGTTTACCCATTTGCCATGAAGTGATGGGACCAGCTGCCATAATCTTAATTTTCTGTTCATAACAACACTATCCCTTATCTTAGAAGAGTGGCAACAACCCAGATGTTCACGAACTGAGGAATGGAACAAAAAATGTGTTGTATTCACACAATGTTATATTTTTCTACACTGTAACGAAATATTAATGCATACTACAAGGGTGAACCTTGAAATACACTAAATGGCCAGATATTTTATCCCCTGCATGGATCATTGCCTTGTCATGGCAAACGGGCTTGCATAACTCAATGAAACTCTGAGTCATGCCATGCAGGATCATATAAAATGCACAAGTCGTAGTGGAGAATTCTGACAAAATGCCATCCACTAGAGGAGGGAATGGCAAACTATTCTAGTATTCTTGCTGCAAGAACACCATGAACAGTATTAAAAGGTGAAAAATTATGACACTGGAAGATGAGCCTCCCAGGTTGGAAGGTGTCTAATATGCTACTAGGGAAGAGTGAAGGGCAAGTGCTCATTGCTCCAGAAAGAATGAATTGGCTGGGCCTAAGTGGGAATGACACCTAGTTGTGGATGTGTCTGGTAAGGAAAGTAAAGTCTGATGCTGTAAAGAATAATATTTCATAGGAACCTGGAATGTACCCAATCCTTTCACTTTATGGCAAATGAATGGGGAAAACAGTGGAAACCATGACAGATCTTATTTTCCTGGGCTGCAAAATCACTGTGGATGGTGACTGTTGGGATGAAATTAAGAGACACATGCTCTTTGGAAGGAAAGCTATGACAAACATAGTTAGCATATTGAAAAGCAAAGATATTACTTTGCTGACAAAGGTTCATATAGCCAAAGCTATGGTTTTTCCAGTTGTCATGTCTGAATGTGAGAGTTCAATTATAAAGAAGGCTGAATGGCAATGAATTGTGGCCTTTGAATTGTGGTGCTGGCAAAGACTCTTGAGAGTCCCTTGGGCAGTAAGGAGATCAAACCAGTCAATCCTAAATGAAATCAAACCTGAGTATTCATTGGGAGGACTGATGCTGAAGCTCCAATATTTTAGCCACATGATGTGAAGAACCAACTCATTGAAAAAGACCATGAGGCTGGAAAGGTTGAAGGCAAAAGGAGAAGGGGGCAACAGGTGATGAGATGGCTCGATAACATCTCAGACTCGATGGTCATGAGTCTGAGCAAGCTCCAGGAGATAGTGAAGGACAGGGAAGCCTGGTGTGCTGCAATCCATGGGGTCACAAAGAGTTGGGCATGACAGTGATTGAAAAACAACACAAAGGTGAACCTTGAAAATATGCTAAATGGCCATATATTGTTCAATTCTATTATGACTTATGAAGAATTGGCAAATATATAGAACCAGAATAAAGTCTAGTTTCCTAGAAACTGAGAGTGGGCTTTCTTAGTGGCTCAGTGGTAAAAATACAACTGGCAATGCTGGATAGGGGGGTTTGATCCCTGGGCTGGAAAGATCCCCTGGAGAAAGAAATGGCAACCTACTTCAGTATTCTTTCTTGGAAAATCCCATGACATAACTCTGGTGGGCTATAGTCCATAGGATCGCCAAGAGTCAGACAGGATGTACCGACTAAACAACACATAACTGAGGATAGGGTGTAGGACTAGGGAGTGATTGTTAATCAGTAGAGGGTTTCATTTTGGGGAATGAAAATGTTGTATAATGGTACTATGGTGAAGATTTCACAAACTGAATTAAATCCAAATAACTGTACATTTTAAATGGGTGAATTATTCTTATATGAATTTTATTTATTAAGGATTCATTTAAAATAACCAATAGAATATGAAGCCAAGATGCTGACTTCAAATAACTAGATAAAATATATTTTTAAAGGGTTCACAAAAAGCCTACTTTTATTATCAAAGGAAGAAACTTACCCCTTTGCAAAATTCATTCTGCACTTGACTTTTTGATCCCATCAGAAAAAAAAATACTCATATATCTTGTTTAGTATTATTAACTGAGAAACACTGATATTGATTTGACTAAAGATGAAGATGTAATTTGATATTGATTCTGATTGAAGGGATATGTGTACTTAGACACAGAACTGTGTGTATGAGCTGTGTAGTGTATGTAGAAGTCTAAATGCAGGCTCAGACACAACTCCTAGAAACCTAATGCCAATTATTTTAGCCCTTTTCTGTACATTCCTTCACTAGCAGTACCAAAAGAAAATGTCATGTTACCCATGCAAATGTTTCTTCTAGATATTTAGTAAGTCTGGATTCATCCAGGCTCTTCAAAACTGAATAAAGTTGTGGTCTACATACTGATATTATGTTTTACCTGGGAATATACAGCTAAGTAGAGATATCAGCATTTCTCACTCACATGAACACTGTAATAGCATTGCTCAAATAAGTGTATATCTAGAACTTCAGCTACTTTTTTAACTTTTTTTTTTTTAACTTTTTATTCTGTGTCTGAGTGTAGCCAAGAAACAATGTTATTGTAGTTTCTGGTGGACAGCAAAGGAATTCAGCTTTACATATGCATGTACCCATTCTCCTCAAAACTCCCCTTCCAGCCAGTCTGCTATGTAACATTGAGCAGAGTTCCCTGTGCTGTTCAGCAGAAACTTGCTGGACTCTCAGCTTTAACTCACTAGAACTTCTCCTTTCCCTGAGCATTATTTACATTAAGTTCTTCTTAAATAATTTCGCTAGTCAAAAGTCAGGGACCTGAGGCAAACAACCTCTATCAGAATGTTTGCAAATGTTCCATTTAGAACACGAACAGTGGGAAGCAAGATTATTAGTGAAATAAACAACGGAAGATACACATTAAGGTCCTTAATGTTGTCGTTAACAGCAGTTATATCATTCCCTTTTTACTGATGTTGGCTTTATGTTAACAGAGAAGGATTAAATTGAGCAACTAGAGAGTCGTGATTTTATCCAATCCTCATGTAGGCTGTAGGGCAAAGGGATGTCAGACTGTCCAGTGACTGTAGCTGGATTGTCCTGCAGCATTTGGGGTAAAGATGGAATCCTTAGAGCTTGGGTACCATGCATCATGTTAGAATACTGCATGCTCTCATGGCATTTTCCTAAATGAAACCTTTTTCCTTACTTTAAATCTATCTTGCACAAGTTTCATTCCAAGTTATCTATCCAATTTCTTTTTCAGTGAGGAAGGTGATATCAACTAAAGAATGGAGGAAAGGATCCTGATTTATTTTAGGCACTTAGCTCAATTTGCTTTTACTTGTTTGGGAAATTGCTTTTTCAATGCAGAAAAATGTGTTGCAGTGAAGCAATTTCATGGGCTTGATGACACTGCAGTGTGTTACTTGCCCGTATCTGTTCTAAGTGTAAATGAAATGCACGGGCAGCAGGATCACCATTATTTACTTCTTTTATTGCTTCTCCTTTTCTTGCCTACTAGATTACATGTGTGTTAACTGAGTTACTGTTTACACTTATTTAACAGTATTGACTGAAATTACCCTGAATCTCCTCCAGTGAGGACTGATTTAGCTACAAATCACTGTTCCAGCTCTGAAATCATTAATCAGCCATAGGCAAGATCCATTATGTGGGATTTCAGCATAGAAGAAATATTAACAGCTCCCTGGAAGAAACGTTACCTTCATATTGGCTGTGACTCCCTGCTGGAGCTGCAAATTACACTCAAGTAATAATTATAATACATTAGTAGGGATTTAATTTCCAATAAGTGCTGTCTGTTTAAGAAATGGCAATCTCACCGTGGCTCAGAGAACAATAGATCATGTTATCAGCCAGAATAAACCTACATGGAATTAAAAGAAAGATAATAAAAAATTCATTACAGTTTGAAAACTGTAGGGGGAAAAAAGAGTGAGTTTCTCAGTTATATTTTTATAGATCATGTTTACAGATCATCTCACTGGATGATATTTGGTATGGTTGGAATATTTTTGCTTTAGTTGATAGTGAAATTGTGAATTCACTAGTTAACATCTAGTTTGATAAGTCAGTAATCAATTTTTTTATTATTATTTTTTCTGAGGGGTGAAAGTTACCCCTCCGTAGAACTATAGGAGAAATTCACTCTTTAGTTGCCTATACACAGTGACCCATGTTTTGCATCCAAATTAATATTCCAGCAACCATTTTCAAAAGTATAGAAAAGTTAGAATTTTAGAGGAGAAATTGTTACTAATTCTACTTTAAACTACTTTAAACAGAAAATAGAATGTTTCTGTGAAGTTAGACCTGTAAATAAATGGTTTAGGAAGGTTTTATTATGGTTTTAGCATAATACGTGTTTTGTGAAGTCTGCACATCTTCACTTAAAATTTTCAATAGAAACTCTTACGTACAAAGTGTCATATTAGGAACTTTTTTTTAAATTTTATTTTTACTTTATTTTACTTTACAATACTGTATTGGTTTTGCCATACATTGACATGAATCCACCACGGGTGTATACGAGCTCCCATTCCTGAATCCCCCTCCCACCTCCCACCCCATATCATCTCTCTGGATCATCCCCTATGCTGACACATATATACGGAACTTTTATACTGTATGTTGATATCTGTCTACTTTTTAGAGTGGAGTGTAAAAAAGACCAAATATTACTTGCTTAACTTTAAATTAAGTAAATTTTATTTATAGTACTTTCTCAGTTCAGTCACTCAGTCTTGTCTGACTCTTTGTAACCCCATGGACTGCAGCATGTCAGGCTTCCCCGTCCACCACCAACTCCCAGAACTTACTCAAACTCATGTCCATCGCGTCAGTGATGCCATCCAACCATCTCAACCTCTGTTTTCCTCTTCTTTAGTACTCTTAGGTTTTTACAAAACTCTTCATTTCTTCGAAAATATTAAGTGTCTATGGATGTCCACAAATACTGATGTAATGGCAGGGATATTCTGAAGTTCTGATGTTTGAAAATGACTTGTTCTCAAAGAGTTTGTATCATAAGTTCATTTTTCTTTTAACAGCTGGACTCATTTCTCATATTGAACAAGTTCTGGCACACTGCATAAACCAGATTGTGTATGTGCCAGTGCTTGAAAGTTTTCCTTCAGGTTCAATGAACTATTGATCTAAGGAACACAAAGAGATTCCATTACTGAATAAAGAGATTCGTATTTTCTTAACACTGTAGAAGTTGTAGTTTGGTTTACGTAGCCATGCCAAGTGTGTGTGTGTGTGCGTGTGTGTGTGTGTGCGCATACATATGTGTTTGTATTTGGAACTTTTCTATTTTGTTCTGCTGTTTGATAGATTTCGTGTCATATTGTCAGATACAGAAGGAAAAATAAAAGAAAATGATTAAAAGTAAGCCTTGCACCCATTCTATACTGAATGACATGTTAAGAATATATACAAAGTTTATAAAAGCAAGCAAAATGCCTTCTCTTAAATCTGCCTATAATTCAGATTGGAAACAGCATAAGAAGCTATTTCTCAAAATCTGAAACAATTTCATTGTTTCAAAGTTTATTATATTTAGCAACATTTTTGGAAAATGAACTGTATGACTTATGACAACTTTAGAAGGGGCAATATGCAGAATCATTTAGACAATTTAAAAAGTTGAAGTCAGTCTTTAGCTCTGAAACACAAATTACCCCTTGAATAGCTAAATATGTAGCATATCTCAAAAATGACTCCCTAAGCTTATTAGAACTAAAATGATATGACAGATCACGATTTCACAGCCCCTGTTTCACCCAGCATACAGTGATCTCTGCTAATTATCTGAAAAAGTATGAGTCAGGCATGAAACTTATCAAAGTGATTTTACATGATCAGATTTTTTTCTTAGGTTAAAAGGAGATGAAACACAATTAAAAATGAACTTTAAAGCTTCATTCTCATTAAAATGTGGCATTCAGTAATAAGAAAGAAAATCTACAGGGCATTATATATATAATATATTATGTATTCTTTTCACATAAGTAAATAACTAAGGGCTTAGTCATCTTGCTTAACAGTTATTGCAGTTGTAATACAGAGTAGAATACAATATATACTTTCAAAGCACTCCTCTGTTATTGTATAATTTTATAGGATGTGTATTTAGAAATAATTCAAGTGGTTTAATCATGCAGTGATTAATTAAAATTTGTGGATTTCTGAATTTGTGGATTTCTGACACACCTTCTACTTGAGTGCACAGCCCATAAGCATATATTTATAGCTGTGTAATAAAATAGCAATCTCAGAAATTTTAAAAATACATTTTTTAAATTTAGTGAATGCCATCATGCTTTTCATAATGAGAATTAAAATGCTTATGAATTGGGGAACATATGCAATACTTGGTATATAATAAATGTACAGTGATATGGTATCAATATGAAGCTTTTCAGGATTACAGGGGGTGAGGGTCAGTGAAGAGTATATTCTAAAATATATATGAGAAAGAGAGAGATTTAAATAAGAATGTAGATGAAGAGTAAGTAGTATGTTTTATTTCACTCTGAAATATTCTAAGTGACTGTCCAGGAATGATAGGCTAGGCCAGTGTGGTAATCCGCATATCCTGAAAAATGATCATTATAGAATCTTCTTATTACATGATTCAGTTGTTGAAAGAGCAGTAAACATAAACAAGTGGATTTCATTCTAGAACTTGCCTTTTCCAGCTTTGTGTTTTCAGAAAAGCCATCAAAGTGCTCTGAACTTGTTTCTTCACATTTTACATGGAGTAGCAACACTGTGTGGAAGGAAATGGCAACCCACTCCAGTACTCTTGTCTGGGAAATCTCGTGGATAGAGAAGCCTGGTGGGTACAGTCCACGACTTAGTGGACTAAAACTATAATGACTAAAACAGTCAGTCAATAATACTTGAACTGACTGCTACCTGTTATTTTTGTAAAAATCAGAACAGGAGATGGTAGCATATTGCTATTATTATTTGTGCTGCTGCTGCTGCTAAGTCGCTTCAGTCGTGTCCGCCTCTGTGAGACCCAATAGACGGCAGCCCACCATGCTCCCCCGTCCCTGGGATTCTCCAGGCAAGAATACTGGAGTGGGTTGCCATTTCCTTCTCCAATGCATGAAAGTGAAAAGTGAAAGTGAAGTCGCTCAGTCGTGTCCCGACTCTTAGTGACCCTGTGGGCTGCAGCCCACCAGGCTCCTCCATCCATGGGATGTTCCAGGCAAGAGTACTGGAGTGGGGTGCCATTGCCTTCTCCTAAATAATAATAATTACTACTATTATTATTAATAAATATTACTAAATCAATAATAGTAGTAATATCAAAGAAAATGATCAACAATAATTGTAACAACAATCTTAATAGTAACAAGGTTTCCTTAGCACTCATTAAGTCAGTGTGTTAGGTGGTACCAATGTATTTTATTTGTTACTGCAGTCATGTGAGATATTTAATATTACTATCTCCACTTTAGAATGAAGAAAACAGAGAAAGATTAAATTAGTTATGGAGACCACGTAGCTGGTAAATAAGAAGGAACATTTATGTCTGCCCAACACTGGAGTCTGAGCCAGCTGCTGCACATTTGATTCTTTACCACTCCCAAGAGATTATGTATAGTTTATGTAATTCTGAGGAAGACCTTCTCATTTGATATTGCTGTTACCTGTTTACCGTTTGCTCTTCAAGGAGCTTGCCTTCTAGCTAACGCTCAATAAAAAACAAGCGGGGGTAAATGAGGCAGTGATTGCTTGGAGTCCATACAAACACATGGTCTGGCATGCAACAGAACTTCACAAGTTAAATTTAGAGAAAAAAAAAAACCACAAAAAACTATTGTTTTAAATGTCAACAGTTTAATTAACAGAAATAGTTCCTCACATTTAAAATCATATATGTTAAGAGGGTAGATCATAAAAAATGTACCTGTAGTAATATCTTTATGCGAAGAGAAGATATTTTCTTGTATTCAAAATTCCTAATTCTTCAGAATGGCTGCGATCCAAAAATCTGCAAGCAATAAATGCTGGAGAGGGTGTGGAGAAAAGGGAACCCTCCTACACTGTTGGTGGGAATGCAAACTAGTACAGCCACTATGGAGAACAGTGTGGAGATTCCTTAAAAAGTTGCAAATAGAACTACCTTATGACCCAGCAATCCCACTGCTGGGCATACACACCGAGGAAACCAGAATTGAAAGAGACACATGTACCCCAATGTTCATCGCAGCACTGTTTATAATAGCCAGGACATGGAAACAACCTAGATGTCCATCAGCAGATGAATGGATAAGAAAGCTGTGGTACATATACACAATGGAGTATTACTCAGCCGTTAAAAAGAATTCATTTGAATCAGTTCTGATGAGATGGATGAAACTGGAGCCGATTATACAGAGTGAAGTAAGCCAGAAAGAAAAACACCAATACAGTATACTAACACATATATATGGAATTTAGGAAGATGGCAATGACGACCCTGTATGCAAGACAGGGAAAGAGACACAGATGTGTATAACGGACTTTTGGACTCAGAGGGAGAGGGAGAGGGTGGGATGATTTGGGAGAATGACATTCTAACATGTATACTATCATGTGAATTGAATCGCCAGTCTATGTCTGACGCAGGATGCAGCATGCTTGGGGCTGGTGCATGGGGATGACCCAGAAAGATGTTATGGGGAGGGAGGTGGGAGGGGGGTTCATGTTTGGGAATGCATGTAAGAATTAAAGATTTTAAAATTTAAAAAATAAAAATTAAAAAAAAAAATTCCTAATTCTTTTTATCTTGAATGTCATGAATGTGAGATTTCATTCTAGTAGGAATGCATATACATGTCAATTCTGATTCATTAATTTTATTTACCAGTAAACAGAATTTCTTCTAATCACTGAACCTGTTAGTTTTATTTTTTTGTTATAAGAATGGTGAGATCATTGTATTCAAATGGAAATGAATCATTGTCATATGCCTTTACTATTTCTAGAGGCAGACATTTTAAAAAGCTGTAGATTGGATTTTTTATGGATTTTCATTGCAACAGAACTGATGATTACTGTGAATATGTCTTGTCTGCTTGCCCTATGGATAACCTCAAATATACTTCCATAAACTTGGAAGCTTAATGGAGATATATTGATTTCTTAATTTAATGGAAAATGTCTGTGTAATATAAAATAATGGATTCATTTAATGTAGTTTCATCTAGGAATACAGATCTCTAAAACTTATACCTCACACGTACTTCATGTGATAACTAATCAAATAAGAGATAAAGAGAGTCATTCCGATTGATGCTACCCTGAAAGAACTACCTCTTAACATTTGGAATCTGTAACTACTGAAAATATATGAAAATGATCGTGAAAGTCGCTTAGTCATGTCTGACTCTTTGTGACCCAGGCCAGAATACTGGAATGAGTAGTCTTTCCCTTCCCCAGGGGATCTTCCCAACCCAGGGATCAAACCCAGGTCTCCCATATTACAGGCAGATTCTTTACCAGCTGAACCACAAGGGAAGCCCAAGAATACTGGAGTGGGTAGCCTATCCCTTCTCCAGCGGATCTCCCTGACCCAGGAATCCAACCGGGGCTCCTGCATTGTAGGCAGATTCTTTACCAACTGAGCTATGGGGGAAGCCCACCGAAAATATACAGCTATTTTTTCACATTTACTATTGTCCTTGCCTTCTTTGTTTGAAAATAGCTAGCTCTATATAAGTTCAAATATTAGGAAAATATTTTTTCATTTTTACTCTTATATAATCTCTTCTTATTGCTAAGTAATAACAGTAATAGAAGGAGAAGGGGCGGACAGAGGATGAGATGGTTAGCATCCCTAACTCAGTGGACATGAATTTGAGCAAACTCCAGGAGACAGTAAAAGACAGAGGAGCCTGGCAGACTATGGTCTGTGGGGTCCCAAAGAGTCGGACATGACTTAGAGACTGAACGACAAAAAAGCAAAGATTTTAAGGTGACCACAAATTATATTTTCTGGTTTAATTTGAGTCCTTTCTTTCAATACCACCTAGAATGGGCATGTTTTGAATAATCTTAGAGGATAGAACTAATGTCTTCATATGTCATCAATTCATGTCTTATGACTCATTGATTTATGATCTGTAGAAGTCATGTCTTATGTTTTGGGACCCCGTGGACTGTAGCCCAGCAGGCTCCTCTGTTCATGGAATATTCCATGCAAGAATACTGGAGTGGGTAGCTACTCCAGTGTCTCTGGGGACCTTCCCAACTCCAGGATTGAACCTGGGTCTCCTGCCTTGCAGGTGGATCACTTACTGTCTGAGCCACTGGGGAAGCCCTTTTTTTTCCCATAAAAAGATATTAAATCTAACAAAGTACCCTCATAAGATATACCCCATAAGATATACACAACTGTTAGAGAACTTACCCACACTATGGATATTTATGTGGTTTGCTTACCATCTGGAATCTAGAACAAGGTTTAAATTTGAAGACAATCTTTAATTTCTTCTTTATATTTATGGTTACTTAGGAGAATGTTTGACAATACAGTAAAACCTCATGCACTTGTTGACAGCTTTGAATTCAAAATAGTTTCTGTCTGGCCAGAATACATTGAATAAAATATTCTTTATTCAGTAGGTGAATTCTGAATCATAAGATCATATGAGGACCTGTGCTTGGGATTCAGTGGTAATCAAATGGATATAGTTGTTATTATTCTGTTGCTCAGTTGCATCCAGCTCTTTGCAACCCCGTGCATTGCAATACGCCAGGCTTCCCTGTCCTTTACTATCTCCCAGAGTTTGCTCAAATGCGTGTCCATTGAACTGGTGATTCCATCCAACCATCACATCCCTTGTTGTTCCCCTCTCCTAGTTTCTTCCGTCTTTCCCAGTGTCACGGAATTTTCCAGTGAATTGGCTCTTCACATCAGGTGGCCAAAGTATTGGAGCTTCAGCTGCAGCATCAGTCCTTCCAATGAACATTCAGAGCTGATTTACTTTAGGACTGACTGGTTTGATCTCCTTACTGTCCAAGTGACTCTCAAAAGTCTTCTCCAACACCACAGTTCAAAGGCATCAAGTCTTTGGCACTCAACCTCTTTTATGGCTCCCCTGATACTTAAGTTGGCAAAGAATCCATCTACAATGCAAGAGACCCTGATTCAATTCCTGGGTCGGGAAGATCTGCTGGAGATGGGATGGGCTACCTACTCCAGTATTGGTCTTCCCTTGTGGCTCAGTTGATAAAGAATACACCTGCAATGTAGGAGACCTGGGTTTGATTGCTAGGCTGGGAATATCCCCTGGAGAAAAGAAAGGGTACCCACTCAAGTATTCTGGCCTGGAGAATTCCATGGGCTGTATAGTCTACAGGGTTGGAAAGAGTTAGGGACAACGAAGTGACTTTCATTTTCACTTTCTAACCTTCTTTATGGCCCTACTCTCACACCCATACATGATTACTGGAAAATTCAGTGCTTTGACCATAAGGACATTTGTCAGCAAAGTAATTTCTATGCTTTTTAATATGCTGTCTAGGTGTGTCATAGCTTTTCTTCCAAGGAGCAAGTGTCCTTTAATTTCATGGCTGCAGTCACGGTCTTCAGTGATTTTGGAGCCCAAGAAAATAAAGTCTGTCACTGTTTCCATTTTTTCCCCATCTATTTGCCATGAAGTGATGAAACCAGATGCTATGATCTTAGTTTTTTGAATGTTGAGTTTTAAGCCAGGCTTTTTAATCTCTTTCACCATTATCAAGAACTTTCTGTCTTTATGGTGATGTCATTGGCATATCTGAGGTTATTGATATTTCTCCCGGCAATCTTGCTTCAAGCTGGTGCTTCATCCGGCCTGGCATTTTGCACATTATGTTCTACATATAATTTAAATAAGCAAAGTGACAGTATACAGCCTTGATGAACTTCTTTCCCAATTTTGAATCAGTCAGATGTTCCATATCCAGTTCTAATTCTTGCTTCTTGACCTGCATACAGGTTTCTCAGGAGGCAGGTAAGGTGATCTGGTATTCCTGTCTCTTGAAGAATTTTCCACAGTTTGTTGTGATCCACCCAGTCCAAGGCTTTAACATAGTCAATCAAGAGCAAGTAGATGTTTTTCTGGAATTCCTTTGCTTTTTCTGTGATCCAATGAATGTTCTCAATTTAATCTGCCTTTTCTAAATCAAGGTTTTATATCTGGAAGTTCTCTGTTAATTCACTGTTAAAGCCTAGCTTGAGGGATTTTGACCATTACCCTTCTAGCACATGAAATAAGGGCAATTGTGCGGTAGTTTGAGCATTCTTTGGCATTGCCCTCCTTTGGGATTTGAATGAAAACTGACCTTTTTTAGTCCTGTAGCTGCTGGTGAGTTTTCCAAATTTGCTGAGTGCAGCACTTTCACAACATCATCTTTTAGGATTTGATTTTTACCTAAGATTTACACACAATTTTATGTTCCCTAATTTATCCCATGTTATATTTTTAATGTTTTTTGTTGTTGTTGTGGAAAAAGTCACATAATATGAAACATACTCTTTTAACCATATTTAACTGTCCAATTCAGTGACGCTAAGTACATTCACATTGTCGTGCAACTGGCACCACTGTTCATCTCCTTGCACTTTGCACCTTTCTAAACTGGGATTCTGACCCCATTAAATACTAGCTTCCTATTCCCTCTCCCCACTCCCCCACCCTCTGACCCAATCCCTGGCATCTACCAATATACTTTCTGACTCTATGAATTTGATTATTCTACATACATTTTTTAAGTATAATCAAATAGTGTCTGTCTGCATCTACTATATATTGCAATGTATTTTTAAAGTTAACTTAATATATGTCCTACAAACATAGTGTACCTTCTTTTTCCCCTGTCTTCTACAAAGTGTTCTCATTTATCCCTTTTATACATAGTAGTCCATATATATCAGTATCAACCTCCCAATATATACCACCTCCTGTTTTCCCCCTTGGTGCCCATACATTTGTTCTCTATATCTGTGTCTGTCTCTGCTTTGATGCAGACAAGATGTTACAACAACAACAGAAAATTACCAATTCAAAATTTGTGTAAATTAATTTATTAAAATAGTGCTACCTCTAAATATATTTTATAAAATGGCTATGATATTTTGCTGCTTTCTATGTTCTTTCATGAAACTAGAGGCCCTGCTTTCTTGATAAAGTTAGGAAATACAAAATTCAGAAAAAATATAAAAATTTCATCTCAATGTCCCAAAGCATATAAACATGAGTGCTTAAATTTTAGCATTAATATTATCTGATTACAAGGAAATGAACTCTTAAGAGTATTCAGTTACTCGCCTCTTTATATTGAGGAAATCACATAGAATTTTTGTTATCTTTGTTAGTATCTCTAAAATAACTTCCACAAAAAATTATCTGTTGCACAGCCCTGTTCGCACAGACCTCACATCATTGGATAAGGTGATTTCTGGCCTAAAGGATGTTACATTTTTCTGTATTTTATATAAATTTTCATAATCACTTGTCTATTGCTTAGAGATGACCATAGAGTATTTAAGGGGCTTCCCATGAGGTGCTACTGGTAAAGAACATTCTTGCCAACTCAGGAAACACAGGCAATGTGGGTTTGATCGCTATGTCAGGAAGATCCCCTGGAGGAGGGCATTGCAACCCACTGCAGTATTCTTGCCTGGAGAATCCCATGGACAGAGGAGCCTGGTGGCTACGGTCCATAGGGTTGCAAACATTCAGACTGGACACGACTGAGGTGACTAAGCAGCAGCAGCAACATGGAATATTTGATCATTTTGTTATCAGTAATAGAGTATACAATACTGCTTTTCCTTAATACTATGAATTTTCAAAGTAATCTTTATAAGTGAGTGATCAAATTCACTGATGGAGAAGTGATACAAGTACTCAGGAGACTAAGTTCATACTCATTTGCATAAGTACTTTTTAAAGGCACCATTAATAAGTACATTTATTTAAGGTTTGGGGGCATTTGTTGAACTTCAGTGAATTAGATACCCAAATACTCTACACATCTCATTTTCCCTTGTATCCCTTATAGTTAGGAGTAAGCTCCCTAGCAAAAACTCTGCAAGACCTATTTTTTGCAGTAGAATCAATTTCATTAAAAGTACATTAATATGAAATCTGTGTTAAAGTTGCTCCTGGATACAAAATTTATCATTACTCAATGAAGAAATAAAAAGCTACAAAGTTAGCATTAATCAAATAGGCAGTAGCACATGATACATATTAACCAAGGACAGGCTTTTTCAGGCTGCAGTCCTTTACAAACCTATAAGAAAAGACTTAAGTACAAATAATTTATATTCCTTAATTATTCCAGGAAGAACTTTTATTTTGCCAAAAGTTGTTATTCTACTTAAAGTTACTATAGGCATGTGAAAATAATATATGACTGTGTTTGTGTAAAAAGAAATTGGGATGGGGAGGGAGATGGGAGGGAGGTTCAAAATGGAGGGGATATATGTATACCTATGGCTGATTCATGTTGAGGTTTGACAGAAAACAGCAAAATTCTGTAAAGCAATTATCCCACAATAGAAAATAAATTTAAACAAATGAACACACACACAAAAAGAAATAATCAAATTTATCTTTATCAGAAACACTATGAGATATTGTTGAAAAGGAATTATCCAACTGACAGTATAAAATCAAAATATATTTGGTGAATATACTTATGATTTCAGAAAAGCTAGAGGTAGCACAAAGACAATTAGAGTATTGATAAATGACTACTTGAATAAGGAGATTATGAAAAGGGAAAGCTTGGCTAACAATAAGGGTTATGTCAGTCTGAAGTGGAAAATGAAACAATGTTTGCTAAGAAAGATGAAGACTGCAGCTATCCTGGGGAGAAATTAGGGTTAAGAGTTGGCTTTAGTGCTCAGAAGCAGCATCATGTGTCTAGACAGCATATTAAAAAGCAGAGACATCACTTTGCTGACAAAGGTCCATATAGTCAAGGCTGTGGTTTTTGCAGTAGTCATGTACAGATGTGAGAGTTGGACTATAAAGAAGGCTCAGTGCTGCAGAATTGATGCCTTCAAACTGTGGTAATGGAAAAGACCCCTGAGAGTCCCTTGGATAGCAAGGGGATCAAATCAGTCAAACCTATGGGAAATTAACCCTATACATTTATTGAAAGGACTGATACTGAAGTTGAAGCTCCAATCCTTTGGCCACTTGATGGGAAGAACCTATTCATTGGAAAATACCATGATACTGAGAAAGACTGAAGGCAGGAGAAGGGGACAACAGAGAGTAAGATGGTTGGATGGCATCACTGACTCATTGGACATGAATTTGAGTACATTCCAGGAGATAATGAAGGACAAGAAAACCAGGTGTGATGCTGTTCATGGGATCAGTAAGATCTGGACATGACTGAGTGACTGACCAACAGCAACAATGGAATATATTGCAACATGTTGGAATACCTTAGGAACTGGAGAAATATATTTAGACCTTATTCAAATGATTAGAATTGTATTTAGTAAACAGTAAAGTAACATGGAAAAATTTGGGCCCCACAAATTTCAACCGGATATTGACTAGTCATTCCCAGTCTGTCCTGCAACATATGATTGAGAAAATGTATCCACCTTTGTTGACTAAAGGCAATCTGTGGTTATGATAATATGTAAACAAGGGCCAAAGTTAAAAAAACAAAAGTCAATATTCAGTTGTCTAGTTTCATTTGTTGAAGAAGAAAGAGATGAATCTTCTACATATATATATATATATATATTTATATATTTATATATATATATATATATATATATATATATATATAAATTCTTCAGGGAAGGTGGTAAAATACAGAGGAAGCACACTAGGAGAAACCTGAATGAGGTTGTTGTTTAGTCACAAAGTCATGTCTGACTCTTTGTGACCTCATGGACTCCTTTGTCCATGTGACTTCCCGGGCAAGAATAATGGGGTGTGTTGTCACCTCTTTCTCTGACCCAGGGATTGAACCCATGCCTCCTGCATTGGCAGGCGGACTCTTTACCATTGAGCCACATGGGAAGCCCTAGGATAAATGTATGAAGGGCATAAAGGAAGTAATTATGGCATCATAGATACAAATCCAAGGATTTTTTTTTTTCTCTAAGCAATACCAACGTGAACCCAAAAAAGAAAAAAATAAATGAATAATCACAGAGGCTTCCCTGATGACTCAGTGGTAAATAATCCACCCACAATGCAGGAGACACAGGAGACTGGAGTTTGATCCCTGGGTTGGGAAGATACCCTGATTGAGGAAATGGCAACGCACTCCAGGATTCTTGCCGGGAGAATTCCACAGACGGTGGAGCCTGGTAGGCTATGGTCCATGGGGTTGCACAGAGTTGGAAATGACTGAGTGTGCACAACACAGCAATAATCACAGAGACTGTTATGGACCAAACACATTTTCTCTGTTCTCTTGACTCAGCTTACCTTTCTCAACTTTCCATGGATGTTTCATCGTGGCTGGATTTTAGCCAGTGGAATATAGGAATGTTAAAACCTTATTTTCAACCTTAGCTCATAAACCACTTCCTCTATTCTAGTGCATCTCAGCTCAAAGAGATTGTGCCCCCTTAGGGATATATGGCAAAGTCTGGAGATAATTTTGGTTACACTGGAGCATGATCCACTTATGTCTGAATCTTAGAAGTCAGAGAGGTTGCAGTTACTGCTAAACATTCTACAATTCTAAACAGCCCTTAAAACAAAGATAAGGATACAAAACAACAATAGGACCGAGACTGAAGAAGCCTGCTTAGTATATTGGATATCTAGAATAAATTTGGTGTTGAGAAACTTGTGAGAAATAAACAGTACATTTCTACTATGATTCTGCCATTACACATATTCAAAGCATTTTTGGTATAATAGCAACCATAACTAAACTAAAAGAGAGCTGGATTCTTATTGGTATTAACAGGAATATAATGAGTTACTTCCTTCCATGGAAGGTAGCTGAAGAATTTTTTAAAGGGGAAAAAAAAGTAAACCCATTACAAGGCAAAGTAAACATTATGCTTGATTCCCAGCTTTGATTTTTAGCTTTGAATGCTATTTAGAGTATTGCAATGAGAAATGGAAAGAAATAACTTCCCACATTTCTGAGGAAAGTGTAAATTAAAATTTTAAAAGTCTGTAATTTACTTTAAAGATATATCAAAACCTTAAAAAGATGTGTGGCCTAGTTGGAATTAATATCAATAAATGATTTATGAACTCTTAGTAATATTGATCACAGGAATGCCTTAGAAAATACCATAACTTCTAAACATAAGGTAGTTTTATAACCCCCATGGTATATATCAATATGATTAAATATTTTCAATCATTAAGTATCATTGGTATTTTTAAAAGCTAATCATATTATATGGATATATATGCAAGTAAGCTAGAAATAATTTATAAGCCTGAAGAGAGAAATGGTTATTTCTAGGAGGCAAATGGTGAGGCTTTTAATTTTTTTGATTATTATTCTTACTTCTATTTACCTAAATGTAATTATAAAATTGTATTATGGAAAAATAGATATTAAATTGCTGTTAGGTCTGCATCCTGTTCAAAATATGGGACCTCAGAGAAGTCTGCAGGGTTTCCCTTTCAATGCTACCCACCAATGTATATTTGGCTTTGAACAAAAGTCTTGTATTTTATCTTTTGCTTAATTCCTGACACAAACATTATTGTTGGCCAGCATACTAAAAGTCCAAGAAATGGCTTAGCTAATAGTGTATAGAATGTATGGAAGAATTGGAAAAGTGATACAGCAAATATATAATGTATATTCTTCTCCACTACTTGATAATTCGGACCCCTTTCCATGCCATAAAAATACTGCTGTATATCAGGAATAGTTTCAGCTGATCATAATATGAGACTCAAATTACAGTGGCTCACATGCTAGACAATATGTTTTGATCAAGTGAGAAATCTTGTTTACCCATGTTGTCGCAAGTGGCAGGATGCCCTTCTTTTTAAAGACTGAATAATACTCGATTTCGTGTATATATACAAACCACATTTTCTGTATTCATTCATCCGTTGATGGAAACTTGGGTTGTTTCCATTCTTGGCAGCAATGAATAATGCTGCAGTGTACATGAGAATACAGATATCTCTTTCAGATCCTGATTTCAATTCTTTTGTATGTATACTTAGTGTGAGATTCTTGTACCATATACTGGTTCTAGTTTTAATCTTTTAGGCAATTCCATACAGTTTTCCATAGATGCCACACTATTTCACATTCCACCAACAAGATACAGAGGTTCTAATTCCTCTAATTCCTCATGGACACTTAACGCTAAATGAAATAAGCTAGTCACAGAAGGACAAATACTGTATACTTTCACTTATATGAGTTATCTAAAGTAGTCAGACTCACAGAAGAGAATACAGTAGTGGTTTTCAGCATCTGAGGAGTGAGAGAAATGGAGAGATTTTATTCAGTTAGTGTAGTTTTCAGTTATGCTAGTTGAAGACATTCTAGAGATCTGCTATACAGCATAGTGCTTGCAGTTAGCAATGTCACATTGTATATTTCAAAATTTATTAAGAGTGCAACTCTCAATGTTAAGAGTTCTCACCACCTAAAAAAAAGCAACTACAAAAATGGAAAAAAAGAGATACAAGCAAACTTTGTGAGTTGCTGTATACGTTTATGGCCTCCATTATGGCGATGGTGTCACGTGTGTTGCATATGTCCAGACTCATCACTTTGTATTACTTAAATATTTATATAAAATATCAAATTAATTGACATTAGTTAATCTATTAAGGGAAGAAAGAGGAGGAGGAAGAGAAAGAAGGGGAGGGAGGACAAGGAAGAAGAGAGAGAAATATGCATGGAAGACTATAATGATCAAATTTTGGTTCTGAGTTAAGAACTGAAATAAATAACCGGTAATGTCCACCGTGTTTTTAACCTTATGATTGATTCCATGATACTAGTTCTTACATTGCAATCAGTCTGCTAGTGATAAAACGGAGGGCAAAATATTTCTGCAGAATGAGTTTGTGTTATTTAGAAAAAAGCCTAATTGGACATCAGAAGACCCTGGGACTCCTATTTACATATCACTGGTCAGACATTAGTCACATGGCCACTTCTAATTGCAAAAAAAGACAAGAGAACATAGTTTTTGGTATACTGCTGCCTTAAAATCACTTAGTAAGGAGGAGGAAAGTAAGGAAAGCGTGAAGTGTTAAGTTGCTCTCTCGTGTCCGACTCTGTGCCAGATAGACTGTAGTCAGCCAGGCTCCTCTGTCCATGGAATTCTCCAGGCAAGAATACTGGAGTGGCTAGCCATTCCCTCCTCCATGGGATCTTCCTGACCCAGAGATTGAACCTGTGTCTCCTGCATTGGAGGCAGATCCTTTACTGTCTGACCAAGAGTAGGATACATATTGGGTGGTCAACTAGTTATGGCTGCCATGAGTACATATATTCTGATTCTCTGAGAACTTTTATGTTCATATCTGTATTCTCCTTGTGTAGGTCTAACCTAAATGTCTCTAATTTGCATATATAACTATTTAAACATATCTAAACTACTTAAATAAATCTGAACTAAATTAAGCATATCTAAACAATATAAATGTTTCCCTCAGTTTTGAGAGATAAAGCCAATATTTCTAAGTTCATTTAGCACTAGTTTCCAGGTTGAAGCTCTTTCCTACAGACTACAAAAGCAACCGTATTTTGACCAATCCACAGGGATGTTTGAAAAGAAACTCTATTAGTATGCTGTGTTTGAGAATGAATTCTTAATGAAACATGACTAAAGGGTGAAATGTAATTTTATTTTCATGAGCCAGAGGAAAAGAGCAAGTGTTATGATAACACATTTGAAGACCTTTGGCAGTAATGAATCCTGGTGCTTGACGGTAAAGTAAAGGCTAGCATTATTGAAAAATGTTAAGGTACCTAAAAATATAAATACAAAATCAAAATGAACAAGAGAAAGAGAGGGAGGGAAGGCAAGAGGAGAGATTGAGACTGAAGAAAAGAAGAGAGAGCAAGAGAAAGGAAGAGAGATAGAAAGATCAACAGAGTTTCCAAAATGGAAACAAAGGGGAATACTGAGAGAAAGAATGCTTTCAGTGAGGATAAAAAAATGTACCTCTAGTTATAAGAGTAAAGTTAGCAAGAAAAGATGCAAAGGTTTACTTTTTCTATAATAAAAAACTACAAGCTGATAATAAAATAAATTAGATTAAATAGTACTATTTCAATGAAGAACAAAATGGGATATGTACAATTTTTATTGAAAAAGCATTTGTTGAAAAAAATAGTGTTTCATATCTGTTCAACAACTATGGATCTTTAAAACCATTAATGATTTGAGAAATTAAAGTGTTTTTTTCCTTAAGTGTTCTTTCTTTTCTAGTAATACACAGATTAAAATAATCACTGTGATCCTGAGTGCATTTCTTGCTAAGTTCTTGATAGAATCAAAAGGTACATTTGAATGGGAAAAGAAGCAAAGGCAAATGAAGTGAATCACTGGCAGTGATTATTGTCAATATGCACGTCACGCATGGAATGTATTTATTTATCCTTAGAGTATACTTTAAATCTTCAGAGCAAATAAGTAAATAGGTTCTTAAACTTTGATGAAGCTTTTTAACCATTACATTGGAGGCCATGGTAAAAATCAGTTTATTCTGGATACCCCGGCACTTGTCCAGCCAAGAAAGTTCATAATCACCAAATTATGCAGTATCACTTAGACCTTTAAATCAGAAATCGCAAGTAATGTACATCAAGATAGAGAATTCTGAACCCCTTCAACTGCAAGTTTCATGGTATCAACCAAAGAAGCCCAGAGCCCAGTGTGGCTTGCAACACGTCCCTGTTAAGCTGTTCACTCCTAACTTTTTGTTGTTGATTCCCTCAGTCACATCTGACTCTTTGTGACCCCATGGACTCCTAACTATGTGTGGTGAAAACTATTGCTAAAGCAGCTCTTCTTAATCTCATTGTGTAAGTTAACTGACAGCCTTAAATACATTTCCAATATATCTTACTCAATATTTTCAATTCACAATACACTCAAAGACGAGAATGAAGAAATTGGATTAGGGAATAGAGGTGATAATTCACTGAGACTTCATGAAAGAAAGCCTGAGTTAACACAGCTGAAACCCTTAACTAAAGGAAGTTCGTTCCTAAGGAAAAATGCCAAGATTAAGAAGTAGAATTCTTTTCTTTAGAGAGATATGAAATCTTTCTTGAAGTTTTGTACAAAAGAGTAAAATGCATATTATTTAATCCTGAATTATCTGTTTTATCTTCTGCATAGAAAGGCCTATGTGTACAAACTTCTGGAATACTGGAAAGAGGGGGAGAAGGTGTGGCGTGGCCAGTGCACAGAATGGATAATTAGCTGAAGTCAGAAGTTGTTGGAGTCAGAGAAAATGACAGAATGTGCAAGGTCTTATAGACCATGCTAAGCATTTTGTTGTTTACCTCTAAGAGCTATAGGAAACCATTAATATTATGACTTAAATAAAAATTACTTACTTGCTTTGGATGGGTATATAACTATAATATGCATTAATTATTAATTTCATTTACCATTAAGTTTTAGATTGTTTATATGACCAAATTTTTTCTGATAAAAATGTCATACATTGATGAATACACAGAAGGTAAATAAGAATCATTTTTAAAAGAACCAATTAAGAGACTTTTGCAGTTGTCTAGATTAAAAAATGGTTCAGGCAAGTCAAGGACAGGAGCAGAAAGGTATACAAAGCCATCATTGCTATAATTAAATTGACTGAAGTTGATTACAGGTTAAACATGAGTGTTGACTGACAGGAAGGTGTTCAGAACTTGTGCCAAGGGCATGACCTGTTCAGTTGCATTTGTATCATTAGATCCATTTTCTGAGATAAGATATATTTTTTAAAATGTCAGGTTTTCAAGATTTCCTCTGAGTTTAGTCCTTGAAATGTTGTTTTTGAGGTCCGTTTCAGGCATCTGTGTAGAGATGTGGAAGGATGAGTCAGAAGACATCTGGCCAGGAGGTTTAAAATTGAGTCAATTAGTGAAGATGAGGTTGCCTAAATAGTGTACACGACAGAAGAGAAATGACTTAAAGATGATGCCAGCTAACCTCAGCATTACGTGACTGATTGAAAGGAGAAAGAGAAAAGACTGAGAAAGGACTTTCTAAAAGATCAAAGGAAAATCAGACATATTGGTTTAAAGAGAAATAGTTCGCAAGAAAAGGAGAGGGTTCAGATAATCAACAGTTACCAGAAAGAACAGAAAGATGAATGAGGAAAGCAAAATCAAGCGTATGGTGTGAAGCACCATGAAAAAACTGGTTACACTGGCATGAAGTCATTTTAAAGTGAGAGGAGTTTATCGAACTGATAAAATCCTGTTAGTGCAGACTTCCCTTAAGTGATGTTTTTGTTTCAAGGGTAGGAGAGGAAGACATGTTTATTTGAAAAGGGGATGTGTATTTAAGAAGCTTTTCACTAAGGTGAGGAAGACCACATTTGAAATACTGGCACAAATGATTCAATAAAAGGAAGAAGTGGAAAATGTGTGAAAAAGAGGCAAAGACCCATAATATAATGTTGCTGAGAAGGCAGGATTAGGTGGGTTCCAAAGCATGAAAGAGAAACATCTTTCAGACATCATTTCTATAATTTAGCATAACATTTATAATAGCTAAACATATTTAAGATTCATACACTTTTTAAGTAACCTTGGGATATTGAGCTAATCATTTAATAGTGTAGATATCAAATTAATCAGTTTTAAAAACTTTTTTGAATTATGCTTTATACAACTGTTTCTCAATTATAAAATTTGTGATCTATATTGAAGTAAACTCTACTTTTTAAGTAATGTAAAATCAGTGTCTAAAAACATTTCTTCCTAGTCCCTTTAGGTCACATTTCATCTAAACCAAGGCTGAATTTCTCTGCATCTATGGGTGCTAAGTTGCTTCAGTTGTATCCAACTCTTTGTGACCCTATGGACTGTAGCCCCCCAGGCTCCTCTGTCCGTGGAGTTCTTCAGGCAAGCATACTGGAACGCATTGCTATGTTCTTCTCCAGGGGATCTTTCTGACTCAGGGATCAATTTCTCTGAATCCATTTCATAATCTAGGTATCAGCATGGCCCACTACATCCTTGATCCCTGTCTCTCTATTTTTTAAATTAATTTGTATTGGTGTATATTTGCTTTACAATGTTTTGTTAGTTTCTGCTATACAACAAAGTGAATCAGCTATACATATACACTCAGTAAAGAATCCACCTGCAATGCAGGAGGCCTGGGTTGGGAAGATCCCCTAGAGGAGGGCATGGCAACCCATTCCAGTATTCTTGCCTGGAAAATCCCATGGACAAAGAAGCCTGGTGGGCTGCAGTCCGTGGGGCTCCAAAGAGTCGGACACAGCTGAGTGACTTAGCACAGCACATAACACGGAGTAGAGCTGATCCCTGTCCTTAACATTAAAGATGGCTCAAATTCACATGTATCAGATACAAGCCTACTCACCTCAAAAGTGGGGCCAAGCATTGTTAATCTATCTTCTGATAATTTTATTAGGAGAAAAAAGAGACATGCCAAACACAAACAACAAAGCTTACTGGGTTTTTCTCTCTGTACAAAATTAGTAGTTTGGCTTTCATTCTCTAATTGGTGTACCATTCGTCTGGATCTATGCCTGTTCTCTAGTTTTTACCCCAGCTGCTTCTCTTCCATCCTTCTCCTATAAGGATAGGAATCAAAATGTTCAGCCAGAAAAATTGCTTTTCCTAAGAGAAGTTTAATTAAAGTGATATATATATATAATCAGTACAATGGTATATATAATTTTTTGGGCTAATTGTGTGGCCAGGAGCTATAGATGAGTAGATGATGATGGTGGTAAGCAAGCCATGGTTTATTTCCAGCAATCTGATTGTGAGTTCCAAAAAACTCTTCTGTGAGTAATAGTGCCATATCATATGAACATTTAGCTATGTTGAAATTAAATCTATTTTACAAAATCTAAGATATTCTTACTAAACTCAGAGCAGAGTGGCTAAAACATATATTTGAACTACAATGTTTGTAACCTGCTTATATAAACTTACAGAAATTGTTTAGCTGTTTATTGCTCACTTTTCTCATACATGGAATAAAGACAGAAATGTTACACAGTTGGTTGAGGTTAAAAGAAAATGTATGCGAAGAATGAAGTAAACAACCAATTACTGTTGTTACCAATATTGTTAAGAAAAATACAGTATCTCTATAGATAAAAGGCAGTTGTTTTTAGATACCAATATTTAGGAGCAAATGCTGGGGTCATCATCTGTGTGTTACAGGTTTATTTCGATGGATTCAAAACTCACAATTTACTGTTGAAGTAGGAGAATCTGTTACATAATTACATTATATTGGGTTGGCCAAAAAGTCCATTCAGGATTTTTTGTCAAAAGAGAAAAGAGACAGAAGAAACTTTTTGCCCAACCCAATACTGCAATGCTTTTTAGCATTATCTTAATATATGTTGATCAGTGTACTAGACAGAAATTTATATACTATAGTTCAACCTTCTTCCTTCAGAAATGAAGGCACTGAAGGCCAGGCCATTTATGAGACTTGCCCAAGTTCACAATGCTATATGAAAGAATATATGTGTATATCCTTAGGGGGAAAATATGTATCAAGTTATAAAACATTGAAATATGGCCATGATGAGTAATTGCTCAATTAGTTTGTAGTTCTATATGTAATCATGTTATTTGCAAGGTACTAAATAGCTAGAAAACTACTTAAGAAATGAATGTGATAAATTAACCTTTTCCTCCTGAAAATTTGCTATAAAGAATAAGTCTTAAAAGTCAAAAATTTGAAATAATGACAAATAACAATTCTGTTTTAATAACATCTTGATAGGTCTGGCCCAGTGTATACTTGTGTTATTACTAATTCTCCTATCATCACTGTTGAGACTGAAATTAGTCTCTTTCTCTGCATCTCACTCTCCCACTACCCCTTGCCTTTTTCCTACATAATTACAAGATTTTTTAAAAATCTCTTTTCAACCTGGCTTCCACAAACAATATCCAAAATATTTGGGCATGTATGATTGTAATTTGTTTAATGGTATAATATCAAATTCTGTCCTGAGTTAAAAGCAATTATTTTTATAAAACAGCATGATTCACTAGGCAGGACCCAGAAATCTGTGCAGATAAAATTAGGATTTCAACAGAATTGCACACTAAAGTTAAAAGAAGCCTGTAGAGATTTTATTACATTAAAGTGGGTGATGAACTGTCATTTTACTGAATGGTCTTAATCAGCAAATGTAAAACATAATTTGCTTTAGAGAATGTGGATTATTTAGTAGTCTTCACAATGGCCAATGGCAACATTAAAGGATATATAAATTTCTGACAAAAAATATTCATTTATACAGAAAAAATACAGTGTTGATAGGTGGTCACACATAAATGTATCATCACACTGGTCAGATGACTTAGTCTTCAAACACTGTGAGAACTGGCTGTCTCATTCTTAAAATGTGGAAACTCATGCTCAGGTGGTCCTTGGGAGCAGTATGTGAGATTTTTGTGCATGAGATGGAATGATTGCATGAAAGGTACCGGGTATAAGCATGACCCTCTGAAAAATATAAGTTTCTTTCTCTTCCTATCTTTTATTTAACTAGTTTTTGTAGTTTAGTTATGATGTGCAATAATTTATCATTTTTCCTGTAGGTCATCTACAGTTTTATATTATCATAAAGTTGAAATTAGCATATTTTCTTATAAAACCTTATTTCTCTACTTAGAATTTCTCTGAAAAGGTTCACAGAGTAAAAGCCTGAGTCCACGTGTGTAAATACATTTTTAAAATTGTTAATATAATTGTAAATTCCATCTTGTTTATCAATGGGAGAAGATATCATAATTGATCAATTTTAGAATCTGTTTTTATTGTTCATGCTTTCCCTGATTTCAAAGAGTTTTCAAATCAGAGTATTTTCACTCTTGTAGAAGAATGACTGATATAGTTATAATTATAAAAATATTGGCAGCTGAAAAGGTTGTTTTTCCTTTTAGTTGTCCAGCAATTTGATCACAAACACTTCTCAGTGAAAAGATATAGAATCTTGAGCCAGAACTGCATGTTTAGGGATTCAGTTCAGTCCAGTTCAGTCGCTCAGTCGTGTCCGACTGTTTGCAACCCCATGAATAGCAGCACACCAGGCCTCCCTGTCCATCACCAACTCCTGGAGTTCACTCAGACTCACGTTCATCGAGTCAGTGATGCCATCCAGCCATCTCATTTATCCTCCTTTGTCCCCTTCTCTTCCTGCCCTGAGTCCCTCCCAGCATCAGAGTCTTTTCCAATGAGTCAACTTTTCACATGAGGTGGCCAAAGTACTGGAATTTCAGATTCAGCATCATTCCCTCCAAAGAAATCCCAGGGCTGATCTTCAGAATGGACTGGTTGGATCTCCTTGCAGTGCAAGGGACTCTCAAGAGTCTTCTCCAATGCCACAGTTCAAAAGCATCAATTATTCGGTGCTCAGCTTTCTTCACAGTCCAACTCTCACATCCATACATGACTACTGGAAAAACCATAGCCTTGACTAGATGGACCTTTGTTGGCAAAGTAATGTCTCTGCTTTTGAATATGTTGTCTAGGTTTGTCATAACTTTTCTTCCAAGGAGTAAGCGTCTTTTAATTTCATGGCTACAGTCACCATCTGCAGTGATTTTGGAGCCCAAAAAAATAAAGCCTGACACTGTTTTCACTGTTTCCCCATCTATTTCCCATGAAGTGATGGGACCAGATGCCATGATCTTCATTTTCTGAGTGTTGGGCTTTAAGCCAACCTTTTCGCTCTCCTCTTTCACTTTCATCAAGAGACTTCTTAGTTTCTCTTCACATTCTGCATTAAGGGTGGTGTCATCTGCATATCTGAGGTAATTGATATTTCTCCCGGCAATCTTGATTCTAGCTTGTACTTCTTCCAGTCCAGCGTTTCTCATGATGTACTCTGCATAGAAGTTAAATAAGCAGGGTGACAATATACAGCCTTGATGTACTCCTTTTCCTATTTGGAATCAGTCTGTTGTTCCATGTCCAGTTCTAACTGTTGCTTCCTGACCTGCATATAGGTTTCTCAAGAGGCAGGTTAGGTGCTCTGGTATTCCCATCTTTAGGGATTAGCTGATAGCAAATGTCATCAAAACTCATTTTTTAAAGGTATACTACTAATTAGTAGTATTAAAACAACCTGTCTGTATCCTAGATTTAAGCCATTGCTATACAAATGGAGTGTTAGTGTAGATTGACTGATGTTATTTATTTTCCCCTGACAGTTTGGTTTACTTTTTAACACAGTATTGGCCAAAATACATCATGCCATTTATTCTTCTATAGGTCTCATGCTAATGCTGTAATCTCTGCCTTCCCTTTTATTTCATCTGTCTCCTTGGTATATCTTTCATTCCTACAAAAATGCATTCCATTCCTCAATCTCCCTCTATGTATGTGTTTCTTTCCCATTACATTTTCCAGAGAGCCTGCCATATCACTTCATCTCCCTGGATTTATCCTTCCTTCAGTTAAATCTTAGAATCAAATATCTTAATCCCCTAAGACTCTTGTCTTCCCTGAACCTAAATGATTGTTTCCTTGTACACGGTGATGGTAAGACATGGTTCAGCGACATTTAAAAGTAAATTTGAAAATTTTGAGGATAGTTTATCATTCCTTAAACCAGAGAAGTGAGTGACATAGGCAGTTCTTTGTTGCTGTTTTCACCATCCATTCTCAGGATCAGGGGCTTCCCAGATGGCTCCGTGGTAAAGAATCCACCTGCCAATACAGGAGCCACAGGTTTGATCACTAGGTTGAGAAGATCCCCTGGAGGAGGAAATGGCAGCCCACTCCTGTATTCTTGCCTGGAGAATCCCATGGGCAGAGGAGCCTGGCCGGCTATAGTCCATAGGGTCTCAAAATGAGCTGGACACAGCTTAGTGACTAAACAGCAAGAGCAGATATAGATTAAAGAAACAGGTGTAAAAAAATGCGAAAAGAAAAAAGTCATATTATAGTTTATTCTCTTGTTAACTGTGACTTAACAATTCTTGCTAAATATAATTTCTTTTAAAATGTTCCTGTCTAACTTATGTAAACTGATGAATTCACTAATACTAGTGGTTAAATCTAGGGAAACTGTCGAGGGGGTCAGTATATTGTGAAAATGGGTCTGCTCTGAAAATCTTTGAACCTAAATTTCTGGCTAGTATTTTTACACTAAATGGCCAAGTGGTCAAATTCTATATTTTGGTTTCTCTATCTATAAAATGAGAAATCGGGTTACATGATTTCTAAAATTATTTCAAGATTTAAAATCTATTACTAGGGCATATTAAAATCTGTCTTAACTGATATTTTTAATGTGTTAATTTAGTTATTTATTGCCTTATGAAGTTTGATTAGATATTTGAGTCATCAGTAACTGAGAATAACATAGTGTGTGTTACTTATTTTTTTTTAATTTTTAATTTTACATTGGAATGTACTTGAAAATGGCAACCCAGTCTAGTGCTCTTGCCTGGAAAATCCCATGGACAGAGGAGCTTGATAGGCTACAGGCCATGGGGTCGCAAAGAATTGGACATGACTGAGCGGCTTCACTTTCACTTTTCATAGTTGATTAAGAATTTTGTGTTAGTTTCAGGTATACAAAAAAGTGATTCAATTACACATCATGTACCTAATATTTTTGAAATTCTCTTCCCAATTAGATATTAATAGAATAGTGAGCAGATGTTAAAAAAAAAAAACAACTCACTATTTCATGTTTGGCAATGAGTTATAGTCTTTCCTAAAGACACATTGTCTGCACTCAGAAAGATTGTTTATTTGGGAATTTTCTAATAAAGCTACATTGGAATAGCACTAAATAGAATAATCCCTGGGGAAACCTATAAGGAAAACAAAAAGTGTTTTCAAATGAGGGATGGACACTGATGGTGAAGTTCTAGAGTTCAACACAGATCATGAACAGACAACAGAAAGAAGCTGATTCCAATACAGGATACTCACTAGGCCTCAGCTAATTCTCTGTCTAGAATTAGATTAAGCTGTGAAGTTATAACTCTGAAATGATCCAGTTTTCATGTTATTCACACCATCTCATTTGCCTTCTATTTGTACGAAGATTTCTTTGCTTCTTCTAATTGTACATTTAAAAAGTACCAGGCTCTGCTAGGAAAGGAATTCAGTTCTAAGGCAAAGTCTACAGAGATGTGTAATTGAAAAGAAATTAGAAAGTTACCCAACTCAAACTTTTCAATTCCTTAATATAAAGTTTTGAAAACTTGGAGCTTGTTTTTTTGTTTGTTTATTTATATGTTTGGCTTCTTTTTCTTCTGGAAAATAATCAATGCATTTTAAAAGGTTATTATTGCATCAAAAATCATATTTAACTTCTAAATGGCCGGCCATTGCCAATCAGTGGTATTATTTAAAACTCCATGTTTAAAAAAAAAGATATATGGAAACATTGTGCTTAAATCCATGAGTAAATGAGGTACAAAATATGCTTTTTTTTCCTGAAAAGTAAGGCAATTAATGACACAATGAATTAATGTGGAAAGTAATATTGGATCCTGAAGGAGAAAAATTCCCTCTCCATTCTCTTTTGAGTTAGCAAACAAATTGACTAAATTTTTGTTGAATTTTGTTTCTAATTTGTAGCCTAATTTTCCCAGTCCAAATATTACCTTAGAATACCTACTGTCTTGGTACATGATGTCCAGACAAAATCAGTTAATATCTGTTGTAGCAAATATGTTTAGTTTCTAACATAGTTCACTGATATGAGAGAATTAAAAGTGATACTTACTGGCAGTCAGGTATCAATCTCCAAATAAGAAACCAGGTTGTCGTGTTAATGTAATGAGGAGTGTGAATTCTCATCCTGTTATGTATTATACATCCTGCTTCATAATTTAACTACCAGTGCATAGCAATGAATGGTTGGCCTAAACCAAGCTTTGCAGTTAGAGAAACCTGAAATATAGCATCTTTCCTAAATACATTTTGCATGTGTTCTTGTTTGTAAGTGTATGTATATATGTATATGCTTTAGTCACTCAGTCCTGTCTGACTCTTTGTAACCCTGTGGACTGTAGCCCACCAGGCTCATTTGTCCATGAGATTTTTCAGGTGAGACTATTGGAATGGGTTGCCGTTTCCTCCTCCAGGGCATCTTCCTGACCCAGGGATCAAACCTGTGTCTCCTGTGTCTCTTGCATTGTAGGCTGATTCTTTACCCACTGAGCATCAGAGAAGCTCAGAATATGTATGCTGCTGCTGCTGCTGCTGCTGCTAAGTCGCTTCAGTCGTGTCCAGCTCTGTGTGACCCCATAGACGGCAGCCCACCAGGCTCCCCTGTTCCTGAGATTCTCCAGGCAAGAACACTGGTGTGGGTTGCCATTTCCTTCTCTGATGCATTAAAGTGAAAAGTGAAAGTGAAGTCGCTCAGTCGTGTCAGACTCTTAGTGATCCCGTGGACTGCAGCCTACCAGGCTCCTCAGTCCATGGAATTTTCCAGGCAAGAGTACTGGAGTGGGGTGCCATCACCTTCTCCCAAGTATGTATTTTTGCACATAAATACGTGTTTGCTTTGTTTATCCAGAAGGAAATGGCACGACTGAGTGACTTCACTTTCACTTTCAATGGCAGTGATTGTAAAATGCATTCCAAAGATCCCCATCTTTTTCAATGCTTTGGAGAAGTAAATCAAGTTTAATCCATTATCTTTTCTTTGGAAGCATGAAAAAATAAAATTATGAACCATCTGTTTTCATTAAAAAAAATTTTTTTTTAACACACTAGATTAGATTATCAGAGAAGGCAATGGAAACCCACTCCAGTACTCTTGCCTGGAAAATCCCATGGACGAAGAAGCCTGGTAGGCTGCAGTCCATGGGGTCACTAGGAGTTGGACCAAGACTGAGCAACTTCATTTTCACTTTTCCCTTTCAAGATTAGATTATGGTCAGAAAACAATTATTATGCAATTAAAATGTCACTGAGGTATGTTCCATTTAGCATATGGAAAAGACTCTATTTCATAATGAAATACAGATTTGTATATTATTTAAATCCACCATCACATTTTCATTACCACTGATGAAAATTTCAGGACCTAATGTGAAATTGCCCCACTGAGTACTAAAGAAGCTTGATAAATTCACCTATTACCCAAATTGAAAATGTATTAATAGAAATATTTGAACTGTTGAACTCTGAAAAATATGTCTTTGCTTCAGAGGAAATAATAGTATCATGGAAGAGAATTTCTTCCAGTGAAATGTGCCTAATTTATGGAAAAAAGCAGTTCTCATTTTTGCTACATTGCAAGATTTTTTTGGTTTATCTTCGACTCTGCCTCATTCAGCAGATCTTGACAGAGCAAAAAAGAAGTTTTATTAAGGGGTTGAGCAATAAAGATTCAATAGAACTCCTGAGACATAATGATTTTTTTTCTTCTATTGGAGGATGTCTTCTTTGGTAGAGACTATGACCAGCTGGGATTATCCTATTTGCTACCTTTGCATTACCACCAAGGCAAGCATAAACTAGAATGATACATTGGTGAGGATTGCTTTATTTCTTTCAGAATAAGAACACTTGTTTTATTGTAGCTGATTTCTTATCCTGCTCTCTTAGTCAGAATTGTAAATTCCATTGAATTTAAACAGATACCAATAGTATATCAACTTCCCATGCACATACTACACAAGAGAATATGCAGCAAATTTTTGTATTAAAACCTAGACTAAAATTACGCATGTAAAATGAGTTTATAGACAAGATATTTTCACTCTATCTCAGTGATTCAGAGAACTGACTCAGGGGCATAAGTCTAAAGGCAAAGGTAACAAATAATTATATTCATCAAGTGTTCCCTTACTCTTCCTTAAGCTACAAGTAAGCAAGCAATCATGAAATATGAACATAATTTCTTAAGGAGTCTCCTGTAAAGGAGAACTAGAACATTAATTATTGTTGTGCTTATGTTGTTTACATGTCTACATCTAACCTTTTTTTAAACTGGATTCAGGTCTGAAGAGTAGTAAAGAAACTTATCAGACCCCAGAATTCATTATAGAGACAAAATAATATAGTTTTATACTTTAAAAAAAAGGAAAAGAAAATTAGATTTAATATATGAAGAAACACTCATGGAAAGCAAACTAGTAAAGGATTTGTAACCTAAACAGGGGATTCTGGAAATTTCCTGTTTCAAATTCTGCTTAGTAATGATAACATTTTATTTGCTAAGCTATAATACAAAAAATATTCATTCACATGGCCTCCAAATATTATTACAATCTTAGGGGAAAGAGCCTTAATCTTCTACCAGTGAAGTGAAAGATTGCAGAGTGCAATAGTGTGATTTTATCTTTCAAAACAATATTTATACAAATATTTTACCATCAGCCTTTGGGCTTCCCTTTTGGCTTTGCTGGTAAAGAATCTATCTGCCTGCAATGAGGGAGATCTCGGTTCGATCCCTGGGTTGGGAAGATCCCCTGGAGAAGCAAAAGGCTACCCACTCCAATATTTTGGACTAGAGAATTCCATGGACTGTATAGTTCATGGGGTTGCAAAGAGTTGGACACGACTGAGCGCCTTTCACTTTCACTTTGCCATCAATATTCTCACAGATCTACAAGGTACCTAAAGCATTTTATGTCATTCTAATTTTAAATAAGGAATGAACAACAGCAACAAAATACTAGATTTAGGGATATTATACAGTGATTCAGGACTTTTTATTTTTTTGTTTATTGGAAAGCATAACAGACAACGCATTGTGGCAGATTACAAGGAAGACTTAAGAGATGGTTCTTTTCCTTACTTGTATTTCAGACCAGTTGAGATTATCTTTCCTTATCTAGTACTATTTTTTTCTCGAGTCATACTTCTCTGTTTTGAGTGGAAATTTTCACTAAATGATCTCTGTTGTGCTTCTCAACTCAGAATACTTTATTCTTTGAAAGTGTATTCACATACAGACTTACGGGAAAGTAGCATGTCCTAATTCTATTACTTTTGAATCTAAAATGATTTCAGCATTGCTCCCATACTTAAAGCACCTGTTGTTTTATTAACTTGGGTGCATGTTCTGAAACCCTCACTCTTTTTTAAAGAATGGTAACAACTTGAGTGAAATATGTTGTTTTTTGTATTCTGAGTAACTATTTCTGGTTATGGCAGCTGAAGTTAAGGTTAGCTTTTTTTGGCAGGCTCATCAACTACTAATCATAAATTAGTCCTTTTTATGTACTAAAATATCCATGATTTATAAATGAATGGCTACCCATAAACTGTGTCTCTTTATATGTCTAATGCAATTTTATAAATTTCAGCTGCACATATAACACTGCCCAGCAATTATCCAGTATTTTCATGTTATCTCCTCTCTGAACACCTTCTTTATTCATTTGAAATTTCCATTTCCTTCCTCCCCATTCTCATGTTCAGCCAGTTACTTTCTTGACAATTTTATTATAGAAATTAAATCAGTCAAGATAGATTAAAATTGTGTGTTTGTTGTTTTCATACCAGGAGAGTTGATTTTCTTTAAAGAATCTGGGTACTCTTTCAGTTCCTGAGACTTTATGAACTTTCACTGTTTTTCTAAATAAGTAAGTGATAAATGATCTTCAAAATTTTATTTAATCAATATCTTTTTCTTGTTGATCCAAAAATCACTGTGCTTTGGGGACAAGTTAAGAGAATATTGGACATTGTGTCTCTTGCTCTTTTATCAAATATGATTACTCTCCCTACTCAATTTATTTCTTCCTCATTTTAATTTGCTTTCTCTTGAATAAATTTGAGCCTATACTCTGGGAGATTTTGTTATAAGCTGTTATGAGATACATTTAAAAATATAATTCATCTCTTGGTGATAATTGTTTCCAGATAAATATTTCCATATCAAATTAGTATTAAAATGTGGACTAACTAAATCATACTACTGTGAATAACAAAATAATAAAAATCCATGTGCCTTTGGTAATTAACTGAAAGCCCGAAGGATTTCAGTAGTAAATAGTGTAAAATTGTGTGACACAAGAAGAACTAGTGATTTATCTGCCTTAAAAGAGTGTTTCTGTGCGTATTTACTATTATTAAGGTGTCCCTAAATACAATAAAGCACCCAAATCCTCACTAAAATTTGATGATTGCTACATAGGCATAAACTCAAGTAATGAGTCTCTAGTTAATAGCATAGGGTTGCTAAAACTTTGAAGCACACCATGTGATCATTTCCAGTCAGCCTTTGCACACATACCTCTACACAATATAATCATTATTCTGATTGGTTTTTTTTTTTTACAGTTTTTTAAAATTCATATAAATGAAATAATGGCTTTTTTCTTCAATACTTTCACTTAATGATTTCATCTAGAAATATTTTATTAGCAAATATGTTGTTCCATCTATAAATGGGGACTTTTATATAGCTCAGAGGTTAAATAAACTTTCTGCAATGCAGGAGACCTGGGTTCGATCCCTGGGTCAGGAAGATCCCCTGGAGAAGAAAATGACAGCCCAAAATAGCTTGTTTAACTGGTATGTAGTAATTAGTTTTTTAATTATATAAAAAATATACATACAAAAGTCTAATGTTATTGGACATTTTGGTCATTTTCAGTTTTTTTCAATTTTAAATAAAAATTCTATGAATTTTTTATATATGTGCATTTGAGCACATATGTGCTTTTTCCTCCTTAAGTTTATACTAGGAATAGAATCACTGGGTCATAAGGTAGGCTTCTAACAGAAGATATTAAGAACAGGTGGCAAGAATACATGGAAGAACTATACAAAAAAGATCTTCACAACCCAGGTAATCATGATGATGTGATCACTAATCTAGAGCCAGACATCTTGGAATGTGAAGTCAAGTGGGCCTTAGAAAGCATCACTATGAACAAAGCTAGTGGATGTGATGGAATTCCAGTTGAGCTGCTTCAAATCCTCAACGATGATGCTGTGAAAGTGCTACACTCAATATGCCAGCAAATTTGGAAAACTCAGCAGTCGCCACAGGACTGGAAAAGGTCAGTTTTCATTTCAATTCCAAAGAAAGGCAATGCAAAAGAATGCTCAAACTACCGCACAATTGCACTCATCTCACATGCTAGTAAAGTAATGCTCAAAATTCTCCAAGCCAGGCTTCAGCGATACGTGAATGGTGAACTTCCAGATGTTCAAGCTGGTATGACCCAGCAATCCCACTTCTGGGCATACACACCGAGGAAACCAGAATTGAAAGAGACACATGTACCCCAATGTTCATCGCAGCACTGTTTATAATAGCCAGGACATGGAAACAACCTAGATGTCCATCAGCAGATGAATGGATAAGAAAGCTGTGGTACATATACACAATGGAGTATTACTCAGCCGTTAAAAAGAATTCATTTGAATCAGTTCTGATGAGATGGATGAAACTGGAGCCGATTATACAGAGTGAAGTAAGCCAGAAAGAAAAACACCAATACAGTATACTAACACATATATATGGAATTTAGGAAGATGGCAATGACGACCCTGTATGCAAGTCAGGAAAAAAGACACAGATGGGTATAACGGACTTTTGGTCTCAGAGGGAGAGGGAGAGGGTGGGATGATTTGGGAGAATGGGAATTCTAACACGTATACTATCATGTAAGAATTGAATCGCCAGTCCATGTCTGACGTAGGGTGCAGCATGCTTGGGGCTGGTACATGGGGATGACCCAGAGAGATGTTGTGGGGAGGGAGGTGGGAGGGGGGGTCATGTTTGGGAACGCATGTAAGAATTAAAGATTTTAAAATTTAAAAAAAAAAAAAAAATTAAAAAAAAAAAAAAAAAAAAAAAAAACTAACTGATAGGAAATTGGTTGGTTGCTATTGAGTTTTTAATTGTATCCATTTCCCTTTAATAAAATAAAACATATGAATTTGCTAAGGGAAAAAAAAAAAAAAAAAAAGAAAAGGCAGAGGAACCAGAGATCAAATTGCCAACATCCACTGGATCATGGAAAAAGCAAGAGAGTTCCAAAAAAATATCTATTTCTGCTTTATTTACTATGCCAAAGCCTTTGAATGTGTGGATCACCATAAACTGTGGAAAATTCTGAAAGAGGTGGGAATACCAGACCACTTAACCTGACTCTTGAGAAACCTGTATGCATGTCAGGAAGCAACAGTTAACTGGACATGGAACAACAGACTGGTTTCAAATAGGAAAAGGAGTACGTCAAGGCTGTATATTGTCATCCTGCTTATTTAACTTATATGCAGAGTACATCATGAGAAACGCTGGACTGGAAGAAACACAAGCTGGAATCAAGATTTCTGGGAGAAATATCAATAACCTCAGATATACAGATGACACCAGCCTTATGGCAGAAAGTGAAGAGGAGCAAAAAAGGCTCTTGATGAAAGTGAAATTTGAGAGCGAAAAAGTTGGCTTAAAGCTCAACATTCAGAAAACAAAGATCATGGCATCTGGTCCCATCACTTCATGGGAAATAGATGGGGAAACAGTGGAAACAGTGTCAGACTTTATTTTGGGGGGCTCCAAAATCACTGCAGATGGTGATTGCAGCCATGAAATTAAAAGACACTTACTCCTTGGAAGAAAAGTTATGACCAACCTAGATAGCATATTCAAAAGCAGAGACATTACTTTGCCAACAAAGGTCCATCTAGTCAAAGCTATGGTTTTTCCAGTAGTCATGTATGGATGTGAGAGTTGGACTGTGAAGAAAGCTGAGCAGCGAAGAATTGATGCTTTTAAATTGTGGTGTTGGAGAAGACTCTTGAGAGTCCCTTGGACTGCAAGGAGATCCAACCAGTCCATTCTGAAGGAGATCAGCCCTGGGATTTCTTTGGAGGGAATGATGCTAAAGCTGAAACTCCAGTACTTTGGCCACCTCATGCCAAATGTTGACTCATTGGAAAAGACTCTGATGCTGGGAGGGATTGGGGGCTGGAGGAGAAGGGGACTACAGAGGATGAGATGGCTGGATTGTATCACTGACTCTATGGATGTGAGTTTGAGTGAACTCCAGGAGATGGTGATGGACAGGGAGGCCTGGCATGCTGCACCTCATGGGGTTGCAAAGAATCAGACAAGACTGAACGACTGAAATGAACTGAACTGAATATTTTGTTTGCTATTATTTTAATATTAGTATCTACTTTTTTTGTCATATAGTGATATCTTTTTGTGTTTTTCGATCTGCATTTTCCTGATGATTCAGTGATGGTGGAAACATTTTCATATGCTTATTTGCCGCTTGGAAAAATTTTTTGTGAATTGCCCATTCATCTTTTTGCACATTTTCGAACAGTTGACTTCCATTGAATACACTTTTAGAAATAAATATCCAAGTTAAATTCAGTATTTTTCTCTAAAAATAACAAGAAGTTATAGAAATATCCAATTTTTATATCTAAATTACACATAGAAAATACAATTATTGTAATTCAAAAGATTTCTTTACATACAAATATTTGAATACAAAAACATATAATATAGATGAGCTGTGGATTATGAGAAAAGCTCACATATATACAAATATACATGTTTATATCAGCAGAGGACTAAATGCTAAGCTCCAATATATACAACAAGGATACAGTAGACTTGCTTCAGTTGGAATCTGGTGGTGGTCCACACTAGCACTTGCTTGATTTCTCCTCTTCCCTCACAATGACACTGAGAAATTTCAAAAGCAGCCCTGTGTGTTTTGGTGATTCAAATATTTTCTATAAATGTAATTAAGTTGAATTAAGCCATGCACAAGAGACACACCTATTGTTAGACTTATTTAAGATTCTGGTTCTCATATGCAGAATATCATCAAGGATTTCTATGTAGCTGAAGGAAGGAAATTATGAGCTAGGGGGTGATACTACTTAGCATGTGTGCTAAGTCACTTCAGTTGTGTCCAACTCTGCAACCCCATGGACTGTAGCCTGCTAAGCTTTTCTGTCCATAGGATTTTCCAGGCAAGAATACTGGAGTAGATTGCCATGCCCTCCTTCAGGGGTACACATAATTAGAAGCAAATGATAGATCATGAAGATATCATAACTCACGGTATAGAAATTTAATATAATTCCTTAGCAAAAATGCAAAAATAATCACATATTTATTAAGAAATTGAATATTATAATCTGGATTTTAAAAGAGAGGCATCTGATGGAAATAAAAGTTTAGAAATAATATGTCGGTGATATTTCAACTCATGAGAATCGATGAAATTGTCCAGAAGAGATTTTACGTAATCATGTATATATGTATTTGGCCTCTCCAGGTGGCTCATTGGTAAAAAAAAAATCCATCTGCCAAGCAGATGTACATTTGATCCCTGGGTTGGGAAGATCCCCTGGAGAAGGAAATGATAACCACTCCAGTATTCTTGCCTGGAGAATCCCATGGGCAGTGGATCCTGGTGGGCTACAGTCCACGGGGTCACAAAAGAGTCAGACATACCTGAGTGACTAAAATAAGAACATGCATGTATTTAGTACATAGTGGCTGTAGGGTGAAAATAAATTATTTGTTCTGAAAGAAAAGCAAGACAAGAATGCAGTGCAGTGAGAAGAATGACCCAAAAGCTTGGGTAGGTAAGAGTTAACCAGATCACCGTTACATGTAGACTGTGGTATAAATTGTGGATTTTATTGAGAAGATGTTATGGAAAGCTGCTGAAAGATCAGAAACAGGATTCTGACAGACTCTGATTATCACCTGAAACAGTTTTCTGACTCTGGCTGCTTTGGGGACATTGGTGGCAATGGGCTGCCTTACCTTACAGGTAGGTTAGCAGCTACCCTGGTAGCTCAGATCATAAAGAGTCTTCCTGCCAGAACACCGGGCTTCAATCCCTCAGATCAGGAAAATCCCCTGGAGAAGGTAATTGGCTACCCACTCTAGTATTCTTGTCTGGAGAATACCATGGAGAGAGGAGCCTGGTTCGCTACAGTCCATGTGGTTGTAAAGAGTTAGGCAGGACTAACACACACACACACACACACACACACACACACACACACACCACCACCACCACACCCACCCACCCACCAGGTGGGTATGTTAGGAAAGTATTACTATATTCCAAGTGAGAGAAGACAGTGGATGGCAAAGGGGTTAATGGCGGAACTGAGATGAAATTCAGAATATGTTATAGAGGTCAAGCTAATAGTACTTGCTTATAGAACTGTTATGGTATTTGTGAGAAAAATTAAAATGAACAGTAAATTCTGGGTTTTACTTTTATTCAGAGTCACAGTAAAATGATGATTTCACTAGGGGTGCTTAAGAAAAGAAAAGCAGGGTTGTTTGAAAGAGGATATAATTGCAAACTCAGTTGATAGATTCCTATTGTTCACCCAAGTGAAGATGCTAAAAAGCTAGTGAATATATACAAATCTTGAATGTAATGAAGAGCTCAAGGCTGATGCTATTAAGTAGAGAGTACATTTAGAAGTTATTTAAAGCCATGGGCCTGGTCAAGGTGACCCAAGTAATGAATATATACAGAGATGAGAAGAGGCACGTGTAGTTCTAGCAAAGAGAATGATGATGATTATGCAAATGCTATTTATTATTTATAGAATATGGGAAAATTCTACCAATCTGACTAAAATACAGCACTTTTTATAATATCTACAATTAAGCCCTATTTTCTGAATATTTGTGGGTTTTCAGGAAGTGAATATATTGCAACATGTTGAGTGTTCCCTACAAAATTTCCATCTACTATTTGGTTCTACTCTTATTTTTTTTGGGGGGGGGGTGCATACAGCCATTCAGCCTCCTCTATCAGGAGATAACCTGTCTCAGTGTTCTCACATACAGAAATTTATAGGTAATCATCAGGAAGATTTAAATTTCTCACTGGTTATATTGCAGATATCATCTGCAGGATTTTAACTCTGGAAAAGACTGGCATTGATTACTATTATGCTCTGCTGTTTTATGTTATGATTATTATTATCATTCCTTAAATGCTGTGCAGCAGATCATTTGCAAGATGAATTTATTTATGCATTCACTCTAAGTCCTCACTGAACTATTACATTGTTACCATCTTGTCTATTAATATAGGCTATACTCTGTGTTCATTACTTTGACTGTATGTCATATTTTATTCTGTCAATTTCCTTGTTTTCATATATTTGAAATTCAACCTGTAAGTATCCAGTAGAAATTCACAGCCTAGATTTTAATCACTTGCAATATTTGCATTGCATTGTACCTTCATTCTTGTTGTCTCTAGTTTATTAGTTTTTAGCATGCAATTGCTATGGACCTAAATGCTTGTATCCCAGCAAAATGTATAGGTTGAAACCCCAGTGCCCAATGTGATAACATTTGGAGTAAAGCCTATGTGAGGTAATTAGGTCATGAGTTTGGAGGGATCGGGGTTGGTGGTCTTATAAAGAAAAGACAGTAGAGGGCTTCCTACCACTCACTGCTTCCTTCATGTGAGGGTACAAGGGGGGACCCTGGAACAGTGTCCTTCATCGGGTGCCAGATGTGTTGTTGCTTAGATCTTGGACTTCTCAGACTCTAGAATGATGAGAAATAACTGTTGCTTAAGCCATCTAGTCAATGGCATTTTTGTTATTGAATACTAAATAGACTAAGATGCTAATGCACCAATGTCAGTGAACACCTCCTACGATCCTCAGAACTTAGACTTTGGAGAAATTTTCTCCTTTATAATCTTTTTAAAAAACAATTTTAAGATATAATCAACATACCATACAATTCACTTAAAAGTTTCCATTGAAACATGTCCAAGTACCATTTCAGTTCAGTTCAGTAGCTCCGTCGTGTCGGACTCTTTACGACCCCATGGACAGCAGCATGCCAGGCTTCCCTGTCCATCACCAACTCCTGGAGCTTGCTCAAGTACCATTTACAAGCATACAATTCAGTGGACTTTAGTAAATTCACAAAGTTGTGCATCCATAATAACTGCAATCAATTTTAGAACATGTTCTTTGACCCAAAAAGGAACTTTGTATCACAGAGCCATCTGGAATTTTAAATAGGGGAAAAATAAGCAGAGCAGGGACATAAAATTGCAGGGTTTCAGTGGGGAGAGACACTTGGTAATGATAAACAGAGTTTTGTTAGAGAAGGCTGAGAATGTAATATATAAGATAGGAAAGAGGTGAGCTAGTCTCTCACTTAGAATGAGAGAGACTTTCAAAGTCATCCTTCATCACTGTTTAAGAATATTTTGCCTATGGAACCACTTCATGATGTAACAGGCTAAGTCCCTCTCCTTCTATTTTGAGGAATTCGTCTTATAATGGGAATTATCTGCTATAAAGAGACTTTTATGGTACTAAATATGGAGATCCAAAGACAATAGCAGTAATAACAATATACATGTAATGTAAATATTAGCAGTTGTCTTTTCTCATCTGTTTCCATGAAAGACTCTCACCACAGAGTGGAAAGGCTGTCATTCAGATAGGGTAATGTCACAACACTAGTTTTCTCATAACTCACTTGCAAAGTGACTCAATGATGGGCAGCATGCAGAGTGATGCTTCATTACCCCTGATCATCTCATGGTTGTTTTCTCATGAACAGAGGGCACAAAATGAAAGAGGTTAACAGATTTCAACCTCTCCAGTAAACATGGTACAGTGCTTAATGAGCAGAGTTTCTTCTCCTCCAACTTCTAAATGACTGCATCAATTATGTTATCTTTCTAATCATTCTGTACATATGATTTTATATGCAGAACATTCCTAAAGGAGTAAGGAATTGGGGAGTGGTTACCACTTTAAAAGGGACTGTGATGATTCTCCAAGTATTCGGTCTAAAAATTGCTAATATTTCCAAGCACTGCTTTATTGCTTATATAGCACCATTACAAAATAGGCACTCAAGACTAGACATGTTGTATGTAACTTAAAACATAATAAAAGGAACAGACATAGACCCAGCACCAAGCTTAGGAAATAAACCAAACCTTTGTGGGTCATTGTGCTCCTCCTTACAAAGACTGCTTTTTGATCTCCTCTCAGTGGTAATCACCGATCCTGAATGTTTTATTAATCATTTTTAGCAAATCTTTTTTTAATATGAAGTTATTTATTTTAATTGGAGGCTAATTACTTTACAATATTGTATTGGTTTTGCCATACATCAACTTGAATATTTTTAACTGTGTCAGATAACTAAACATATCACTAAACAATATGCTATTTAATTTTTTCTGTTATCAACCTTCGTATGACTGGAATCATATTAAGAGCAATCTTTTATAATTTGATTTAGACATGTTATATTTGTATCATATAGATACATACATATATATGCACTAAAATAAGCTGAATGAAAATAAAAACATATGATTTGTGTGTGCTGTATGTATACGTTCACTTATATATCAAAACATCACTGCTTTAAACATTTTTGTTCATGTTTCTGGTGAGTTTTGAGGTTCCCTAGGAGTGGGTATCTGGATTTTAGTATAAATTCCTCTTTATTTTCACTGCTGCTGCTGCTGCTAAGTCGCTTCAGTCCTGTCCGACTCTGTGCAACCCCACAGACGGCAGCCCACCAGGCTCCTCCATCCCTGGGATTCTCCAGGCAAGAACACTGGAGTGGGTTGCTCTTTCCTTCTCTAATAAATGTTTCCTAAGTGACTGTAGCAAACCTGTACTATGATCAATTTGTGAGATGCATATACTTTATATTTTGGCATGTTATACTGTGCTTCTTAAATTTATTTTTTTATTGAAGAATAGTTGATTTGCAGTATTGTGTGTTAGCTTCACGTAAACAACAAACTGAAAGTGTTAGTCCATCAGTCATGTTTGACTCTTTGTGACCCCATGGACAATAGCACTCTAGGCTCCACTATTCATGAAATTCTCCAGGCAAGAATACTGGAGTGGGTAGCCATTTCCTTCTCTAGGGGATCTTCCTGACCCAGGAATCAAACCCAGGTCTTCTCTATTGCATGCAGACTCTACTGTCTGAGCCACCAGGGAAGCCCAAATACAACCATTTTTCAGATTCTTTTCCCATATAGGTTATTACAAAATTTTGCATATAATTCCCTGAGCTATACCCTCGGTCCTTATGGTATCTATTTTATATGTAGTAGTGTTTATATGTTACTCTCAAATTCCTAAATATTCCTCTCCTCACATTTCCTTATTAGTAACAATTTTGTTTTCTGTCTATGAGTCTGTTTGTGTTTTGCAAATAAATTCATTTCATCATTTTTTAAATTGCTATATGAGTGATGTTATATAATGTTTGTCTTTATCTGACTTACTTCGCTTACTATGATAATCTCTAACTCCATTCATGTTGGGAAAAAATGACATAATTTCATTCATTTTTATAATTTTTTCATACAAGTCTAGCTTTATTTTAAAAAGTTATTTCTTTCTGCAAGATAGTATCAAAATATGCAGAAAAACACTAAGCTATTTAAATGATATTTGGCATTTATTACCTTTGCTATTGTTATCTACTATGATGCTAAATGGTGATCATAGTGGTAACACCCAAATTTCAAGAAATTCAATATAATTTCAAGAAAATTAAAGATACGAAGGAAACATTTCATGCAAAGATGGGCTCAAAAAAGGACAGAAATAGGTATGTGACCTAACAGAAGCAGAGGATATTAAGAAGAGGTGGCAAGAATACACAGAAGAACTTCAAAAAAAAGATCTCAACAACCCAGAAAATCATGATGGTGTGATCACTCACCTAGAGCCAGACATCCGGGAATGTGAAGTCAAGTGGGCCTTAGGAAGCATCACTATGAAAAAAGCTAGTGGAGGTGATGAAATTCCAGTTGAGCTATTTCAAATCCTAAAAGATGATGTTGTGAAAGTGCTGCACTCAATATGTCAGCAAATTTAAAAAACTCAGCAGTGGCCACATGACTGGAAAAGGTCAGTTTTCATTCCAATTCCAAAGAAAGGCAATGCAAAAGAATGCTCAAACTACTGCACAATTGCACTCATCTCACATGCTAGCAAAGTAATTCTCAAAATTTTCCAAGCCAGGCTTCAGCAATACATGAACCGTGAACTTCCAGACTGAACCGTGAACTTCCAGACGTTCAAGCTGAATTTAGAAAAGGCAGAGGAACCAGAGATCAAATTGCCAACATCCGCTGGATCATCAAAAAAGCAAGAGAATTCCAGAAAAACAAAACAAAACAAAACATCTATTTCTGCTTTATTCACTATGCCAAAGCCTTTGACTGTGTGGATCACAGTAACTGTGGAAAATTCTAAAAGAGATGGGAATACCAGACCACCTGACCTGTCTCTTGAGAAACCTGTATGCAGGTCAGGAGGCAACAGTTAGAACTGGACATGGAACAACAGACTGGTTCCAAATAGGAAAAGGAGTACGTCAAGGCTGTATATTGTCACCCTGCATATTTAACTTATATGCAGTGTATATCATGAGAAATGCTAGGCTGGAAGAAGCACAAGCTGGAATCAAGATTGCCGGGAGAAATATCAATACCCTAAGATATGTGGATGACACCACCCTTATTGCAGAAAGTGAAGAACTAAAAAGCCTCTTGATGAAAGTAAAAGAGGAGAGTGAAAAAGTTGCCTTAAAGCTCAACATTCAGAAAACAAAGATCATGGCATCTGGTCCCATCACTTCATGGCAAAAAATGGGGAAAAATTGATGATGTTATTTTTGGGGGGGGGGGCTCCAAAATCACTGCAGTTGATGATTGTAGCCATGACATTAAAAGATGCTTTCCTTGGAAGGAAAGTTATGATCAACCTAGACAGCATATTAAAAAGCAGAGACATTATTTTGTCAACAAAGTTCCATCTAGTCAAGGCTATGATTTCTCCAGTAGTCATGTATGGATATGAGAGTTGGACTAGAAAGCTGAGTGCTGAAGAATTGATGCTTTTGAACTGTGGTGTTGGAGAAGACTCTTGGGAGTTCCTTGGACTGCAAGGAGATCCAACCAGTCCATCCTAAAGGAGATCAGTCCCGGGTGTTCATTGGAAGGACTGATTTTGTAGCTGAAACTACAATACTCTGGCCACGTGATGCAAAGGGCTGACTCTTTGGAAAAGACCTTGATTTTATGAAAGACTGAGGGCAGGAGGAGAAGGGGACAACAGAGGATGAGATGGTTGGATGGCATCACTGACTCAATAGATATAAGTTTATGTAAACTCCAGGAGTTGGTGATGGACAGGGAGGCCTGGCATGCTGCGGTTCATTGGGTCTCAAAGAGTCAGACACGACTGACTGACTGAATTGAACTGAACTGAACATCCAAATCTGTTGTCTGCACCTATTCATCCCTCCTGTACCATTTGGGTTTCTATGTGATGCATTATGAATTTCTCTGTCTCCTACTCTCACATGTATGGCACCACAGAGCAGGAAAGAAAGTTGGCATTGGCAAGAGGAATCATGCATCTGAGTAGAGTTCTGCCTAGCTTTGGGCCATCATCTGATTTTTCATTGCCTCAGCCAGTTTATCAATAAAGGGAAAGTAGCAAAGTCTATTCATAATGTTGTTATAAACATGGGAAATATTGGATTCACAACCTGACAGAGTACCTGGTACATTTTAGGCAGTTAATAAAAGGTAGTTAGTATTTTTCTTATGAGGGCTTTATATCCATAACCCCATTTTACCTCTTAAGCTTTTCTGACAATATGCTTTCTCCTTGTTCTTCATCTTCTGGTATTACTTTATCTTTTTATGAATCACTTTGTAATTATGTAAAGTCTTCACTTTTTAGGTTAAAAAGCATATATTTTTATTACTGGCATTCCTTTGAAAGGCATACTGCTAACCCAAGTATTTTCACTTTTGTTTTTCTGACTTGTATATTGACAGAAAAAAGCTTCCCATTTTAAAATGAGGCAAATATGGATGTTATGCAATTTTGTGAAAGATGAAAGAAAATTGTCAGAATTTACACTTTGGTATTGTAATAAAGAGCAGGCACTGCATTTAAGTGGTGGATACAATAAGTCCCTCAAGAAAAGACTCTATATTATAAACTTGACCTCTGAACAATTCAATCACTGTGTTTGTTACAAATTGTATACCTCATATTTATGTCTCCATGAAGTGATATCAGCCTTCCAGGTTTCAGGTGTACTTAGGCACATGTGAAAAAAAAACTAGGAAAGATTGTGAAAAGACCTTGGTGGAGAACAAGGGATCTCCTCCAAGATAACTCAGATGAATTTCCTCAAGCCCAAAATAATGAGCTGAAAAGAGAATCAAACTGTAATCAGTGGGGCAGAGTGAAGTTGCTGGCAGTCAACTATGCCTGGTGTCTGGCTCCTTGGGTGCTTGTTTAGGCAGTAAGGTAACAGAACTTACCAAGCGACATATGTGAATTTTCCTACTCAATCTCTAAAGCACTGTACCAGATTTTGTTATGTATCCTTGAGGATGTCAGAGCTCTACTTTACGAAACAGTACTATGAAGTATGATGGTGGAGAAGGAGCTAAAGAGATCACTGGATGAGGAATTGTAATATTTAAGTACAGTGTATATGACTTACTAAAGCCCAGGGACACTTGAAGGAGGGTGTGCTTCTAGGAGACAGAAGTTCTGGGAAAGTGGATAAAATGAGCTAATTCAATTTCAGTTTTCAGTTCAGTTACTGAGTCATAACCGGCTCTTTGCAACCTCATGGACTGCAGGATGCCAGGCTTCCCTATCTATCACCAAGTCCCAGAGCTTGCTCAGACTCATGTCCATCGAGTTGATGATGCCATTCAACCATCTCATACTCCATCATCCCCTTCTCCTCCTGTCTTCAGTCTTCCCAGAATCAGGGTCTTTCCCAATGAGTAAGTTCTTCACATCAGGTGGCCAAAGTATTGGAATTTCAGCTTCACCATCAGTCCTTCCAATTTTAAAATTTAAATTTGAAATTTAAAACTTCTAAAATTTCAGTAATCAAATTCATATACATAACGGAGTATAGAAAAATTTGGGTTCAATGGAGTTCGAAGATTAGTGACATATTATATTTAGCTAATTCATAGATAGAGGTTAGCAGTTATAACACTGTTTCTATTATATAATTTCAGATTTTAGGTGAACAGTTACATGGAAACCAAATTATCAACTTGCATCAGCCTTTGTCAAAATTTATTCTCTGTTTCTGTATTATAGTGGCAGGGAAAATAAGCTTTTTAAAAACCAATCCACAATGAGGTACCACTTCACACCAGTCAGAATGTCTGCAATCCAAAAATCTGCAAGCAATAAATGCTGGAGAGGGTGTGGAGAAAAGGGAACCCTCCTACACTGTTGGTGGAAATGCAAACTAGTACAGCCACTATGGAGAACAGTGTGGAGATTCCTTAAAAAATTGCAAATAGAACTACCTTATGACCCAGCAATCCCACTGCTGGGCATACACACCGAGGAAACCAGAATTGAATGAGACACATGTACCCCACTGTTCATCACAGCACTGTTTATAATAGCCAGGACATGGAAACAACCTAGATGTCCATCAGCAGATGAATGGATAAGAAAGCTGTGGTACATATACACAATGGAATATTACTCAGCGGTTAAAAAGAATACATTTGAATCAGTTCTAATGAGGTGGATGAAACTGGAGCCAGTTATACAGAGTGAAGTAAGCCAGAAAGAAAAACACCAATACGGTATACTAACACATATATATGGAATTTAGAAAGACGGCAATGATGACCCTGTATGCGAGACAACAAAAGAGACACAGATGTGTAGAGCGGACTTTTGGACTCTGTGGGAGAGGGAGAGGGTGGAATGATTTGGGAGAATGACATTGAAACATGTATACTATCATGTAAGAAACGAATCGCCAGTCTATGTCCAATGCAGGATACAGCATGCTTGGGGTTGGTGCACGGGGATGACCCAGAGAGATATTATGGGGAGGGAGGTGGGTATATTTTTTTAAAAAAAGGAGGTTGGCTCACTTTCAAATTAGAAGAGAGAAGACATTTAAAATGCAATATCTAATATATATACACAAACTATATATATATATATAGTATATATATATAGTATATATATATAGTATATATAGTATATATATATAGTGTATATATATATATATACACAAGCTTTATATATATATATAAAGTGGTATATATATATATAGTATATATATATATATATATATATACACAAACTTTATATATGTATATAAAGTGGTGGTGGGGGGGCTTCCTAGGTGGTACTAGTGGTAAAGAACCCATCTGCCAATATAGGAGACATAAGAGACGCAGGTTTGATCCTTGGGTCAGGAAGATCCCTGCAGGAGAACATGGCAACCCACTCCAGTATTTTTGCCTGCAGAATTTTAAGGACAGAGGAGGCTGGCAGGCTACAGTCCATAGGGTTGCACAGAGTCGGATACAACTAAGGTGACTTAGCATGCACATATGTATACATACTATATAGAAAATAAATAATCAACAAGAACCTACTGTATAGCACAGGGAACTCTACTCCATACTCTGTAATGACCTGTATTGGAAAATAACCTACAACAGAGTGGATATATATGTGTGCATAACTGTTTCACGTTGCTGTACATCTGAAACTAACACACCATTGTAGATCAACTGAACTCCAATAAAAATGAAAGTAAATAAATAAAGGAAATGCTAAGTAAGACTTCTATAGAAATGAGTTCAGGAATTGCCCAGGAAAGAATTTTGAGAGTATGTTAGTTCAAAAGTAGTTGACAAATAAATATTATAGTTATAATAGAAAATAATACCAGCAATAGAAAATTTAGTGAAAACTTGATATGGACTGAATTGTGTCTGCCCCAGATTCCTTTGTTGGAGCCCTAACCCTTCATGTGACAGTCTTTAAAGATAAAGCCTTAAGACATGATTAGATTTAGCTGAGGTCTTGTGGGTGTAGATCTAATTCAATAGAACTGATGTCCATGTAAGAGGAGTGAGCACCGATCACTAGCTCTAATTCCCTGCTATGTAAGAACAAAGAGAAGTCGGAGCATCTATAAGTCAGAAAGAGAGCTTGTACTAGAAACAACCGTGCTGGCACCTAGATCTTGGATTTTCCAGTTTCCAGAACTCTCAGAAATAAAGTTTTATTTTTTAAGCCACCTAGTTTCTGATACTTTGTTATGGCAGTCCAAGCAGATTGAAAGAGAACAAAATTAATATAAAGAATAAAGTAAAATGTTTTCATACAAGAAAATGTTATTTAAATATTAATAATATACACCATTATTGAATTTTAATCATGGACAAGTCACCACCTGTAAGAAGTAGCATTATTATTTTCCCCATTTTATTATATGGAACCTGGAATACAAAGAAGATAATTTGTACAAAATCAGTCACATATTGGAAGCTGTAAGAGCTAAGTTTCTAAGTTAGGTATTTTGACTCAGGAATTCATAATCTGTATACTTATAAGTGAATGATTATCTCTACATTATTTGTCTGATGAAGTTATCCCTAGTAATTCTTCCATTACTTGAAATATATTTTTAGAATCATCTCTTTGGTTCATTGAAAAGACAAAATATTCTGAGAAATTTATGAATTATTAGTTTCAGAAAATTAGGTTCATTACTATTTCTCCTGATTGATCAATTATTTGTAATACTATATTGAGTGTGACTAGTTTTAAAAGTATTATACTTTTTGTTAAGGATAAAAACTAATCTGGGTCAGGAATATTCTAACAATTACTTAGGCAGTGTACTAGAAATGCATCTGGCAAAGAAATACCATTTCTTAAATTTTAGTGTGGTGTCAAGCCAAGTAACAAGAATTTTGGAGACTTGTCCTGGACTCATGTCACTAACTAGCCTTGGGCTCGGAACCCAGTCTTTGACTATTTCAGGTTTTTAACAAATCTGTAATGTCACAGTAATATTTGCTTTGATTACTGCCAGTGTACTAAGAATCAAAGAAGAGCAATTATTCCATAAATTGTAAAGTTCTGTTGCTGGAAGATACTTTTAAAAATTTATATATATTTATTTGGCTGTGTTTGGCATCAGTTGCAGCATGCAGACTCTTTGTTGTGGCTCACAGGCTTCTCTCTAGTTTTGGCTCATGGGCTCGGGAGTTCCCACCCCACAGCAAGCGGAATTTTAATTCCCTGTGGTTAGCCACTAAGTTGTGTCCGACTCTTGCCACCCCATGGACTGTAGCCCGCCGGTCTCCTCTGTTCATGGGATTCTCCAGGCAAGAATACTGAAGTGAGTTGCCATTTCTTTCTCCATCAAACCAACATCTCCCACATTAGAAGGCAGATTCCCAACCACAGGACCACCAGGGAAGTCCCTGGATGATACTGTTAAAATCAAATATTTAATCCCCTCCTTGGGAATGTGGAAAGTGAGGCTCAGATGACTGAGTAATGGGTTAAATTAGTTATGAAGCTAATCATTGTAAGAGTATGGTTATAACTAAAAACTTTTGATTGCCCGTGTGGTTATTATTCAGGAGTTACAAGCATACTCAATGTAAGCCTGAGTGCTAACCTACCACTTAATTCTTAGGGCATGTGTAAGAACTGATTACAGCTGATTGATTAGCTGATTGATGTATTCATTTTTTGTGCTGATATTTCCATTTACCCTATTCTTCCTCAGCAAAAAACAAGACAGTACATTATGCTTTATGTGTGTTTTTTTCCACTTCCATAATTCAGCATCTTTTGTTTTAAACAATAGGTGCCTAAAAATGTATATGTGTCATCTTCATGACTTTGTTATAAAATATGTCTCTTTGGGTAGGAAAGTCTACTAATTCTTTGAAACTCAGAAGCTTTTTTAGTCTGTTTCTTTGTCTCATCTATTTCCCTTCAGAAGTTTGTGGAAGCTAGTTAGAATGCTCAATGTCCTCAAATTTAATTATTTTTGCAAGGACTAAGCATTAACTTGTTTGTCTACAACTTCATCAAGAATGTGCTGTATAGGATTTGGTATGATATTGCCCAAATGCCTTGCCAAATAGAGCCTAGATTTTCTGTATAGTCACACAAATATATTAAAAAAAATGTGTTTGTGAAAAAGGCCAGAAGAGATTTAGAGTAATTCTCTAAAATCATATGAGTTATTTCATATGAATTATTTTACTGATTCATTGAAAGATAGTATTTGCAGCAAAAGGAAACTCTCTTTTTAATCAATGATAGACAAATCACCCATGATTCAGGAGCTCAATTGGAAACTAAAAAATGTAAATCAAGAGAGTAAGTAGACAGTAATGTGAAACCAGATGACTTCCTGGAACGAACAATCGACGTTATTACAATACAGACTTATGGGCTGAGGAAACGATTGGGAGTTGCCATTAAATGCTACATCTATTTCATCAAGTCTTCAGATTATTAAATATGTGCAGTCCCTTTCAATCTCCCTTGCATTTTTTTTTAATTCTGGGGAAGTCAGGTATCTCTGTGACCTTACTTTAATTTGATTTAAGCATCAATACAAAAGCTTCATAGGCACATTGTGAAGTAAAGTGATTTATTTTTCCATTATTACCTCTGGGAATTATGGGGCATCTTAGAAATAAATTCCAGTGATAGCCCCGTTCACTTGCATCGTAACAAAAAGGAAAGTCAATTAGAGACAAAAACTTGAATAATGTTATGGATGAAATTAGATTGTGTATAACTGTTAAACTTTCCCTTTCAACAGAGAATTTTTATCTGTAAAAAAGTTTTGTTTTTCACATAATATTTCATTTATGAATGTGATAAGGATGAACTATAAACCATCAAAAATAAATTAAATAAACCATCATTTTTATAGAAAAACATTTGCTATTATTTGCATTATTTTGGTCTATTACAGATATAACACTGGTAAATGATATACTGTCTTTTCCTCTTGTAAACAATAAGTTTACATGGATATTTATCCAACAGGTATTTGATATCTTACTGTTTTCCAGATGCTATGCATAGAGTTGGGCTACAAAGATAGAGACAACATTTATCCTGGCCTGACAGGAGAGATTAATGTATAAATAAATAGGATCTACTCATTGACCAAAAACACACATTGAGTTTTTCCCGTCAAACTGTATTCAAAACACTAGAGATACAGCAATGAACAAGGCTAAGGAAGGCCCTCTTTCCTGGGATTATATTTTGGTGTGAGAGAATAGAAAAATAAAAATAAAATTGAATATATCAGAACCTAGATCGTGTGGTTTTGGAAGACTTCTTGCGGACACACAATGCTTGGCTGATACCTGAATGACATAAGGAGCCAACCAAGTAACTATCAGTGACAAGAGCAACCTAAGAGAAGCCTTTGTTAGGGCAATGAACCTAAGGCACTCAGTGCCTCCAAGGAAGGAAATGAGTCTAGTGTGACTAAGGCAGAGCGAGTGATAATGAAATAAAATCAGAAGGCAGGAGGTACATCAGACAGAGCTTTAGAATGGCAAAAAAAAAAAAAAAAAGTGAAAGTGTTAGCAATTCAGTTGTGTCAAACTCTTTGCAACCACATAGACTGTATAGCTTGCCAGGCTTCTCTGTCCATGGGATTCTCCAGGCAAGAATACTGGAGTGGATTGTCATTTCCTTCCGCAAGGGATCTTCCTAACCCAGGGATCAAGCCTAGGTCACCTGCATTGCACACAGATTCTTACCATCCGAGCCACAAGGGAAGCCTTTAGAATGACAAGTTTAATCCAATTTCAAATGGAGGCTACTAAAGGACTTTTACCCTGGAAATGAAGCAACTGATTTACATTCTACAGAGATGGTTCTGACAGCTGGTGGAAGATGTATGAATGAATGAAGAAGCAGAGAGACCATTACAGTTGTAGAAGTAAGATGTAATGGTTCTTGAATAATGGTAAAGATAGAAAGTCAATGGGTTTTGCATGTTTTGCTCACTGATAAGATGTGGGTATGTGAGGCAAAGTGAATATTTTTCAAAAAATAATATATCTTCCAAAGTTGTTGGTATAGTAAGTGATTACATTCCTTACTATGGTAAGGACCAGTCAGTGCAATATGAGGAACATGAAAACACATTTCTCAGAAACAATAATTGGATTACTGAAAAAACAACAGCAAGAAAAAATGAAATGAGATGTTAAGTTATAGGTACAGGAATGAGCCAAAGATATATATGTTATGTTCAGATAATTCTAAGTATTCTAATGTGATTACAACAGAGGAACAGATAAATGATGCAAAAAGTACAGCTAGAATCTGATTGTGATGGTCTAAGTAGTTTGGGCATAGCATATAGGAAATGGGATTATAGAGGATATATGTTTTAAGATTATAAAACTGGAAACATGAAAAAATAATACTATGTTTTCTGTAACTGTTTCTAATTTTCAAAGGCCTTTTATATATCATTGGATTATACTGTGGAGCTAGTAGGGGAAAAAGAGGAATAACATCCTCTCATGGGACACCTCAAAAAGAGAAACTACCATAGAATTTGGCAAAATCAGGAAAAATTTCAGTGTAAAATGTCATGGAGAAGAGGCATATCAAAAGAATCAAATGGGAATCTGTTTTTACTTTATAAGATCAAAATTTATTTTGCAAAATAGCATAATATGAAGTTATACTTGATTACACTTCCTTTATTATTTTCTGTCTCTCCCTGCCCTTTCTACTAGAATATGAACTAAAGATGGTGCAAGCTTTGGGGCTTGTTGTTCAAAGATGTATTCCATTCATGAGGAAAGTACCTATATGTGTTTATTACTAGATATCTTTGCTAATTAGTGTCTTTTTTTTATGATAGGTGAAAGGGGGTGGAATTTATTTTCAGAAATTAAGTAAAATATTACCCTCAGTTAAGTCTTTTAGATTAATGGGTTGAATCATTGGAGATCCTAAAACAAAATTATTTGATGGGTTCTCTCTCAAAATTCTGATTCAGCTGTATTGTGGTAAATTAGATTTAAGTATTTCATGTCCTAGTAATTGAAGTAGGTCATCATGGACATCAAAAGAGCTAACCAGAATAGAGCTAATTAGTGGAGCTAGAAAACTGAGTTTATTCAAGTTAAAATGAGATAATCTGATCACTTCTGAGGACTGTAGTCCTTGGAATCTAGAAATCATTAATGTCATCTCTAATTGCTATAAACTATCATGTATAGAACACTTGCTAATGTCTCATAAGAGTCTGGGTCCTTGTAGGTCTTAACTAAGCCGATGGACAGGGAAGCCTGGAATTCTACAGTCCATGGGGTCACAAAGAGTTTGACATGGCTGAGCTACTGAACTGAACCAACGTGCAGGTTGGCTAAGATTGTTATGGGAAGACTGTCATTTTCAGTTCAATAAATGGGAATTTGAAAGAAAGGTTAGAAGTCATTTCAGACTGATTAAAAATTTCTGCCCAGCAGCATTAATAATTATTAGGAATTTCAGGACTACAATTTGGGTTATGCCATAATGCATAATTTGGAATGTGATTTGATGCAACTTTTATTGCCTTCACTGTTCTCTGCTCCATTCCTTGAGGCTTGGCTGCTTCTAATTTCCCTATACACATGTCATACTAAGCTCAGGTCTTCTATTTTTGTTCATGTTATTTTTGCTTAATGAAAATAAACATTTTCATTGAGTGAAATGCCCTTTCACTCACCTTCATCGCCTTAAAAGATAACTGCCCCTCATTCTTGGATAATTTAACTGAGTTATCTCTTCTAGGTATCCTTATCTGACAACCATCACTCCTGACAGCAAGATGCCCAGCACTTCGTTAACATTCTGAGCACTTCTCCATTATCAATATATGATGTTTGTTTATGCATTTAGCTTCCCACTAGACTTTCAGTTGCTTGCTGATTATTGTATTTGCCATAATTAATCCAGAATTTAATATTATTTCCTGACACATAGAAACTGATCCATGATTTATTTTTTATTATAACTTGTGTGTGTGTACATGCATGTGTGTGTGTATATAACTCATTCATAATATCAGAAGCATACTAATAATAACTTCAACTTGAAGTTGAAAAGACTATATACATTCTCTATTTGTTTTATAAATTTTATATTGCTATCTCTTATATTTAGTCTCACTGAATACCACACTAATTAAGCAGATAGGAATATATTTTTATTAATATGCTCAATATACTTTGATTAAGGGTTTTGGTGAATGACAAGAGGATAAATGTTTTATGTCAAATAAAATGACATAAAAACATACTGGTTGAGTTTTTGTAAGGGGTTTTAATAAAACCATGCTCTTCAATCAGCTGCTGATCCTGGGTAGGAAGCACAGTCTGCACCGTTTTGATGTCGTCTCTGGGCATTTTACTGTACTTTATTCCCTGACTGTCAAATTGAATACTTTTATCCTGTGCTTGCACTGCATTTTGTAGCATCTGGTGCTTGCCATAGTAGATGTTTTAGATGCCTATTCTCCTTTCTTTGAAGTTACTCTCAGAAGTGTAGTGAAGGATTTTTCAGTTAATGTGTAGCTGGTAACACATAGTTAATAACAGCCTCAGGGGTGGTGGATAGTTGGTGTTGCCAGAGATGAGATGAGCACAGATATTTTTGAGCATGATTGGCATAGAGTGTCACTTCATAGAAAACTAGACGTCATCAGCAATACCTACATTTATAAAGATTCTTTAAAAATGATTGTAACTGTATGTTGTTTTACTCTCAATAATTGGTATTATATTTTTCAATATCTTTTTTACAATTAAGATATACTTGATGTATAACATTATATTAGTTTCAGGTATACAACATGTGTGCTTGATAAGTTGCTTCAGTTGTGTCTGACTCTTTGCAACCCTATGGACTGTAGCCCACCAGGCTCCTCTGTCCATGGGATTTTCCAGGCAAGAATACTGAAGGGGGTTTCCATGCCCTCCTTCTTGGGATCTTTCTGAGCCAAGGATCCTCCAGACCCAGTGATCAAACCCATGTCTCTTACGTTTCCTTCATTGACAGGCAGGTTCTTTACCATTAGCACCATTTGGGAAGCCCTCAAGAATACAACATAATGCTTCGGTATTTGCATGTAGTGTGAAATACTTACAATAAGTCTAGTTAACATCCATCACCACACAAAATTACATTGTTTTTAGCAGAAATGTTAAACCTACCCTCAGCAACTTTCAAATATCCAGTACAGTATTTTTATTTAATTTTTATTTTATACTGGAATACAATTGATTAACAATGTTATGTTAGTTTCATGTTTAGAGCAAAGTGGATCAGTTATACACATACATGCATTCACTATTTCTTTTTTTTTTTTTGTTTTGTTTAGATTCTTTTCCCATAAAGGCCATTGCAGAGTATTGGGTACAGTTCCCTGTGATATACCTTAGGTCTTACGGCAGTGTGTACATGTTAATTCTAATCTCCCAATTTATTCCTTCCCTCTCTTACCCCCTAGTAACTGTAAGTCTGTTTTCTACATCTGTGACTCTAAATAAGTTCATTTGGACCTTATTTTAGATTCCACATAGGGAAGCCCCATATAAGCACTATCACATGATAACTATAGTTACATGCTGTACATGACATTCCTAGAACTTATTTTATAAGTGGAAGTTTGTACTTTTTGACCACCTTTCACCTTCACCTATTTCATCCACCTCCAGCCCTGCCTCTGTTCTTTGTATCTGTGAATTCAGCTGTTGCTGGGTTCTGTTTTTTGTTGTTGTTGTTTGTTTATTTTGAGGATTCCACATATAAATGAGATAATAGGGTATTTGTCTTTCTCTGACTAATTTCAACTAGCATAATGCCCTAGAGATCCATCCATGTTGTTGAAAATGGCAAGATTTCCTTCTTTTTATTGTTGAATAATATTCCATTGTGTATATTCAATATGCTTTTTTCCTGATATAACAAAAATTACTTTGTAACTCAAAGAAACACCCTATATTGACAGTTTATAAGGAAAATAAGAACAATGCATTATTATAAATATTTCTGAACATCTAAATAATACCTTATTTTGTGCTCATAAGCTGGAATTCTACATATAAATCTAATAATTAAAGAGTTAACTAATACTTTTATTAATGGTTATATGATTACTGCCTGTCAAAGTAGGATTAAAAACTACCAGTTCTATCTATGTTTTCTTAGTGAACTTCATGCCCATAGCCAATTAATCAACAAATATTTTAGCTCTAATACTTAATCTTTCTGTAGCATTGATATTCTAAGCAATATCAATTTGCTAAAGTGTCCATCCAACTGCTCCCTTATATTTGACTTGTCCTCTTCCAGGGCTGCACAAGATGCCAGCGTGTTTATTTATTTTAATAATATCTTTTAATTCAGTTCAGTTCAGTCACTCAGTTGTGTCCGGCTCTTTGTGACCCCATGGACTGAAGCACACCAGGCTTCCCTGTCCATCACCAACTCCCAGAGCTTGCTCAAACTCATGTCCATCGAGTTGGTGATGGCATCCAACCATCTCATCCTCTGTCATCCCCTTCTCCTCCTGCCTTCAATCTTTCCCAGCATCAGGGTCTTTTCCAATGAGTCTGTTATTCGCACCAGGTTGCCAAAGTGTTGGAGTTTCAGTTTCAGCGTCAGTCTTTTCAATGAATATTCAAGACTGATTTCCTTTAGGATTAACTGATTCAATCTCCTGGTGGTCCAAAGGACTCTCAAGAGTCTTTTCCAACACCATATTTCAAAAGTATCAATTCTTCAGTGCTCAGCCTTCTTTATGGTCCAACTCTCACATCCATACATGACTATTGGAAAAACCATAGCTTTGACTAGAATCTTTATTGACATATAATTCTCATACAATAACATTCATCCACTTGAAGTATACAATTCAAAGGTATTAACATATTCACATAGTTGTGTAATTATCACCACCATTGAACTTAACAGTATTTGAATCTCATCCTCACGAAATAAGAGGCACCAAGTAGCAGGCATTCCCCATTCAGTCCTCTCTCCAGTCCTTATCATTCACTGATTTTATTTCTGTCCTTAGAGATGTCCCTATTCTGAATATTTCATAAAAATATTTTCCATTTAACTTAACAATATTTGAATCTCATCCTCACAAAATAAGAGGCACCAAATAGCAGGCATTCCCCATTCAGTCCTCTCTCCAGTCCTTATCATTCACTGATTTTATTTCTGTCCTTAGAGATGTCCCTATTCTGAATATTTCATATAAATATTTTCCTACACTATATGAATGTTTATTACTTTTTTCTCTTAGCATAGTGTTTCTAAAGTTTACATTTTAGCATGTATTATTGCTTCATTGTTATAGTTAAATAATATTATGTTATATGAATATGCAACACTGAATTTACGCATTCAACAGATTTAGAGACACTTGGACAGTTTCTATATTTGAACTATTATAAATAATATATATATATATGTAATGACTCTCTATACATAAATATGTGCATATATATATGTATATACATACACTTATATATTTTGGCTGTGCTGAGTCTTTGTTGCTACATGCAGGCTTTCTCTAGTTGTAGTGAGTGGAGGCTGCACTCTAGTTGCAGTGTGAGGGCTTCTCATTACAGGGACTTCTCTTGCTCTGAAACACAGGTTCGAAGGCATTCATGCTGCAGCAGCTTTGGCACAAAGACCTAGCTGCCCCATGGTATATAATATCTTCCTGGACCAAGGACTGAATCCATGTCCCCTGGATTGGGAGGTAGATTCTTAACCCCTGGACCACCAGGGAAGTTCATGATTAACATTAACACGGACATTCATATTATGATTTTATTTGGATATATGTTTGCATTTCTCTTATATGTTTATTTAAGAGTAGAATTGCTAGGTTATAAGACAGCTCTATGTTTAAAGTTTTGAGGAACTTCCAAAATGAAGCAGCACCATTTTACATTCCAATTACAAATGCAGAAGAGTATCAACACTGTTTGTAAACTGTCTTTTCAATCACAGCCAACAAACAAAACATCTGAAAACGTAATTTAAAATTACATTTTATCATTATGTAGTGGCCTTCTTTGTCTCTTTTCACAGCCTTTGTTTTAAAGTCTATTTTATCGGATATGAGTATTGCCACTCCTGCTTTCTTTTGGTCTCTATTCGCGTGGTATATCTTTTTCCAGCCCTTCACTTTCAGTCTGTATGTGTCCCTTGTTTTGAGGTGGGTCTCTTGTAAGCAGCATATAGAGGGGTCTTGTTTTTGTATCCATTCGGCCAGTCTTTGTCTTTTGGTTGGGGCGTTCAACCCATTTACGTTTAAGGTAATTATTGATAAGTATGATCCCATTGCCATTTACTTTATTGTTTTGGGTTCGGGTTTATACACCCTTTTCGTGTTTCCTGTCTAGAGGATATCCTTTAGAATTTGTTGGAGAGCTGGTTTGGTGGTGTTGAATTCTCTCAGCTTTTGCTTGTCTGTAAAGCTTTTGATTTCTCCTTCGTATTTGAATGAGATCCTTGCTGGGTACAGTAATCTGGGCTGTAGGTTATTGTCTTTCATCACTTTAAGTATGTCTTGCCATTCCCTCCTGGCCTGAAGAGTTTCTATTGACAGATCAGCTGTTATCCTTATGGGAATCCCCTTGTGTGTTATTTGTTGTTTTTCCCTTGCTGCTTTTAATATTTGTTCTTTGTGTTTGATCTTTGTTAATTTGATTAATATGTGTCTTGGGGTGTTTCGCCTTGGGTTTATCCTATTTGGGACTCTCTGTGTTTCTTGGACTTGGGTGATTATTTCCTTCCCCATTTTAGGGAAGTTTTCAACTATTATCTCCTCAAGGATTTTCTCATGGTCTTTCTTTCTGTCTTCTTCTTAAGAAACAAAAGAGACCATAGCAAAAATCAACAAAGCCAAAAGCTGGTTCTTTGAAAGGATAAATAAAATTGACAAACCATTAGCCAGACTCATCAAGAAGCAAAGAGAGAAAAATCAAATCAATAAAATTAGAAATGAAAACGGAGAGATCACAACAGACAACACAGAAATACAAAGGATCATAAGAGACTACTATCAGCAGTTGTATGCCAATAAAATGGACAACGTGGAAGAAATGGACAAATTCTTAGAAAAGTACAATTTTCCAAAACTGAACCAGGAAGAAATAGAAAATCTTAACAGACCCATCACACGCATGGAAATTGATACTGTAATCAGAAATCTTCCAGCAAACAAAAGCCCAGGTCCAGATGGCTTCACAGCTGAATTCTACCAAAAATTTCGAGAAGAGCTAACACCTATCCTCCTCAAACTCTTCCAGAAAATTGCAGAGGAAGGTAAACTTCCAAACTCATTCTATGAGGCCACCATCACCCTAATACCAAAACCTGACAAAGATGTCACAAAAAAGGAAAACTACAGGCCAATATCTCTGATGAACATAGATGCAAAAATCCTCAACAAAATTCTAGCAATCAGAATCCAACAACACATTAAAAAGATCATACACCATGACCAAGTGGGCTTTATCCCAGGGATGCAAGGATTCTTCAATATCCGCAAATCAATCAATGTAATTCACCACATTAACAAATTGAAAAATAAAAACCATATGATTATCTCAATAGATGCAGAGAAGGCCTTTGACAAAATTCAACATCCATTTATGATAAAAACTCTCCAGAAAGCAGGAATAGAAGGAACATACCTCAACATAATAAAAGCTATCTATGACAAACCCACAGCAAACATTATCCTCAATGGTGAAAAATTAAAAGCATTTCCCCTAAAGTCAGGAACAAGACAAGGGTGTCCACTTTCACCGCTACTATTCAACATAGTTCTGGAAGTTTTGGCCACAGCAATCAGAGCAGAGAAAGAAATAAAAGGAATCCAAATTGGAAAAGAAGAAGTAAAACTCTCACTGTTTGCAGATGACATGATCCTCTACATGGAAAACCCTAAAGACTCCACCAGAAAATTACTAGAGCTAATGAATGAATATAGTAAAGTTGCAGGATATAAAATCAACACACAGAAATCCCTTGCATTCCTATACACGAATAATGAGAAAGTAGAAAAAGAAATTAAGGAAACAATTCCATTCACCATTGCAACGAAAAGAATAAAATACTTAGGAATATATCTACCTAAAGAAACTAAAGACCTGTATATAGAAAACTATAAAACACTGATGAAAGAAATCAAAGAGGACACTAATAGATGGAGAAATATACCATGTTCATGGATTGGAAGAATCAATAGAGTGAAAATGAGTATACTACCCAAAGCAATTTACGAATTCAATGCAATCCCTATCAAGCTACCAGCCACATTTTTCACAGAACTAGAACAAATAATTTCAAGATTTGTATGGAAATACAAAAAACCTCGAATAGCCAAAGGAATCTTGAGAAAGAAGAATGGAACTGGAGGAATCAACTTGCCTGACTTCAGGCTCTACTACAAAGCCACAGTCATCAAGACAGTATGGTACTGGCACAAAGACAGACATATAGATCAATGGAACAAAATAGAAAGCCCAGAGATAAATCCACACACATATGGACACCTTATCTTTGACAAAGGAGGCAAGAATATACAATGGAGTAAAGACAATCTCTTTAACAAGTGGTGCTGGGAAAACTGGTCAACCACTTGTAAAATAATGAAACTAGATCACTTTCTAACACCGCACACAAAAATAAACTCAAAATGGATTAAAGATCTAAATGTAAGATCAGAAACTATAAAACTCCTGGAGGAGAACATAGGCAAAACACTCTCAGACATAAATCACAGCAGGATCCTCTATGATCCACCTCCCAGAATTCTGGAAATAAAAGCAAAAATAAACAAATGGGATCTAATTAAAATTAAAAGCTTCTGCACAACAAAGGAAACTATAAGCAAGGTGAAAAGACAGCCTTCTGAATGGGAGAAAATAATAGCAAATGAAGCAACTGACAAACAACTAATCTCAAAAGTATTCAAGCAACTTCTGCAGCTCAATTCCAGAAAAATAAACGACCCAATCAAAAAATGGGCCAAAGAACTAAATAGACATTTCTCCAAAGAAGACATACGGATGGCTAACAAACACATGAAAAGATGTTCAACATCACTCATGATTAGAGAAATGCAAATCAAAACCACAATGAGGTACCACTTCACACCAGTCAGAATGGCTGCGATCCAAAAATCTGCAAGCAATAAATGCTGGAGAGGGTGTGGAGAAAAGGGAACCCTCCTACACTGTTGGTGGGAATGCAAACTAGTACAGCCACTATGGAGAACGGTGTGGAGATTCCTTAAAAAATTGCAAATAGAACTACCTTATGACCCAGCAATCCCACTTCTGGGCATACACACCAAGGAAACCAGAATTGAAAGAGACACATGTACCCCAATGTTCATTGCAGCACTGTTTATAATAGCCAGGACATGGAAACAACCTAGATGTCCATCAGCAGATGAATGGATAAGAAAGCTGTGGTACATATACACAATGGAGTATTACTCAGCGGTTAAAAAGAATTCATTTGAATCAGTTCTGATGAGATGGATGAAACTGGAGCCGATTATACAGAGTGAAGTAAGCCAGAAAGAAAAACACCAATACAGTATACTAACACATATATATGGAATTTAGGAAGATGGCAATGACGACCCTGTATGCAAGACAGGGAAAGAGACACAGATGTGTATAACGGACTTTTGGACTCAGAGGGAGAGGGAGAGGGTGGGATGATTTGGGAGAATGACATTCTAACATGTATACTATCATGTGAATTGAATCGCCAGTCTATGTCTGACGCAGGATGCAGCATGCTTGGGGCTGGTGCATGGGGATGACCCAGAAAGTTGTTATGGGGAGGGAGGTGGGAGGGGGGTTCATGTTTGGGAATGCATGTAAGAATTAAAGATTTTAAAATTTAAAAAATAAAAAACTAAAATTAAAAAAAATAAAAAATAAAAAAAAATAAAAAAAAAATAAAAAAAAATAAAAAAGAACATAAGCCAAAAAAAAAAATAAATAAATAAAATAAAATAAAATAAAATTACATTTTAAAATTAATCTATAATAATATCAAAAAGTAAATTCCATGGGTTTAATTTTATTAAAAGTCAAAAACTTTACACTTAAAACACTAAAACATTGAAAAATGTTACATAAGATCTAAGTAATTTGAAAGACATCTCATATGATAAGCCAAAATTATATTCTTTGGATAAATCCCAATAGCCATGATACATAATCTTTTTAATATGTTGTTAGATATATTGCTTTAGTATTTCATTGATATTCTTTGCACGTATATTCAGATGTATATAGGCAACTACATTATCTGTAGTTTTCTTTCCTTACAGTGCCTTTGCCTGGTTTTGATGTCAGTATAATATCAATAGAGTTAGAAAGTGTTCTCTCCTATTCTTTTAAAAACATTGAGAAGGATAAACAATGCTACTTCATTTAATATTTGTTAGAATTTAACAATAAAATGATCTGAAGTGGAGTTTTCCTTGATGAAAATTTTAAAATTGCTAATCAATATTTCTACTTGTTATAGATCAATTCTTATTTTCTCTTTCATATTGTTGCTTTTTATAGTTTGCAGGTATCTAGAATTTTTTACATGTCTAGGTTATATAATTTGTTGACATATAGATGTTCATAGTTTTATTTTATAACCCTTTATATTTCTGTGAGATCAGTAGCAATGTTCCATATGTCCGTCTTAATTTCAGTAATTTGAGTTTTCTCTGTTATCTGCCTTTGACAGTCCAACAAGCTTCATTTACTTTATTGACATTTTCAAATAACATATTTTTGGTTTTATTGATTTGTCTCTTAATTTTTTTCCAGATAGCCTTTCTTTATCAGAAAGCAGCACCATATATGAAAGATAAGGCGATTAAAACAGAAGAAGCCCTCACTGATATAAATGCAGCTTTTCTGAGCCTACCATTGAAAATTGGTTCATGTAAATAGGAAAATGAAACAATAGCAAATGAGAAGGACTTTCTAATTTAATGCTCAAGATATTTTGAAAACATGTCTTTGAATAATGTACAGAAGCAAGAATTACCCCTCAGTTACTGAGCCTTAATTTAAATATTCTAGAAATTCTCACATTCTAGAAATGTGAGACGTTTTCAATACTTAGGACAATATTCAGAAAGACAAGTATTCAGTGCTGGTTCTCACTGCCACTTACATTCTGCACACAAAGTTTAGGCACAGTGCAAGAAGTTTCTGAAGGATGCCCTGGATAGTGACAGAAGCTTCCTTGAGTACCGAAGTATAAACACAGGGCATGTCCACAGTGATCGCTGCAGGCACATCTCTAACTGAGGCTGCTATGGATCTCTGTATAGTTGATAAGAACTCAGACCTGGTACCCAAGACTCTGGAAACACACTGATAAAGGTCTGCAATAGCCTGAGGATATAACTATTCTTAACTTGCTGTTGTAAGAGGAAAAAGGCAAAGTGTTGCATAATATAATGGATTCTTCTAAATCTTAGAAATCATGTTACAATCATTATTCTAATGGTAAATTAATGTTATTCTCAGTTCCATAAATTCTTTTCTTAACTTAAAATAGAAACTGATATGTAAAGAAAAGTGCATTATTTTGGAAGCAGAGAGAGATGAAGTATAAAACTCAGTTTAGATATATTTAAGAAGTTAACCGTGGGCAAGCTCTTTGACTTCTAATTCTCAGTTTTTGCATCAGTGAAGTGGGCCTAATTTATCTCACACATTCAGCAGAGCATCAGTAACATATTGAGTATTTAAGAATGATTTTAACTAGTGTTATTACCCCTAGAGTCTGCTTTTGGAAATTTATGGGGAACAGTGAGAGCAATTTCCTATGGTTGTAAAACCACAGTATTAGGCAGAATAGAAACACAGATTACAATTGAGTTTGCACATTATCCTGTAAATTGAATTGGCATAGAGTCCTTCTCTCTGTTGTTCTCTTTGCATGACACAAATTAGTTTCTATATTCAAACAGAAGTAAACAAGGGTAGAGCCCATTTATGGGTTATTCATGAAGAATTTTGGTATCAGTCAATATTAGGTTAAGAAGTTGAAACTGGAAGTGCTGAAAATAATGTTTACTGCTGGAAAGAGAAACAGGATTGGGCAAAGAGTCAAACCATAGGCACAAAGCAGAAATGTGGTAATGGGCAGACTTCAGATGCAAAGTTGCTTAATTAAAACAGATTGTCCGTTCATGAGTGCTAAGTCTCTTCAGTTGTGTCTGACTCTTTGTGACCTGATGGACTATAACCTGCCAGGCTCATTCTGTCCATGGGATTCTCCAGGCAAGAATATTTGAGTGGGTTGCCATGTCTTCCTCTAGGGGATCTTCCCGACACAGGGATCTAACCTGCGTCTCTTATGTCTCCTGCATTGTCAGGTGGGTTCTCTACCACTGAGCCACCCGGGAAGCCCAAAATATGTGGACCAAAGCCTTACACAAATGTTTTATTATAAATGTATTTATAAATTATACATTTATAAATGTACTATAAACCAATGGGAAGTTTTCCTTAAACATATGATCTTCTCCTTCCTACATTTTTTCCATCATGCCAACAAGTAGTAATTGATTATTATATAAATTCTTTATTATCCCTTTACTTTTTTTTATTTTGAAAACATAAATATTTGCTAATATTATTATCAAGGGTTAAATATATTTCATGGATTTTTCTTAATCATTTTTAATATAGTCACAGACATCTTGGCATTTCTTCCTCTAATACTTCAGAGTACACCACTAAAAATTAGAATGGCCTACTACTGCATTTCACAATGATGTTTTAACACTAATTTCCTAGTGCCATCCAATTCAGACTGTTTTTAAATACCTGCTATTTTTCTAAGGTACATTTTTATTATTTGCTTAGAACAAGACATTCAAAATTTATGGATTATATTTTGCTGTCATGACTCTTCCTCTCTCTCCATTTTTTTTATGACCTTGATTTGTTGAGAAAAGGAGTTCAGTAGACATATAGGTGTTGACACAATACTATTTAAGTATTTCCGATGCGCATACTTCATAGCCAATTCTCTGCACTGTGTGCTATTTCAAATTAAAAGGCATCCAAATGACTGGTCATCCCACCAGGAATGTTACCAAGTCTAATCATCTGTTCAAGGCATAGATCACCAGATTCCTATAGAGATTTAACTATCACAAAACACAATCTTTGAAATAATAGTTAACATATTCTATTTATCCTTTAACCAAGGATTTCAGTATGTATGAATAATCTACCTCTTATAGACTAAAAATTAATTTCCAACTCTGGTATTCATGCTACATTCATTATCTATTTTTCTTATATACAGAAGAATTTTTCCTCATCAATGAGACTACTGATTAATTTGAAATGTAGTTTGTGCAGGAAAGGCAGGATAAATAACTTTTTGTCTTCGTTTGTACATTTTTAGAATGAGACAATAATGGTCTACTATAATTGCATCTTCTTTTCTTTTTCTCTTTTGTTAGTTTGTGTTCTCTCTCTCTCTCTTTTTTTTTTTTTTTTTGCTTTTTTTGTTGTTGTTCATTCACTAAGGTGTGTCCAACTCTTTGTGGCCCCATGGACTTCAGTGCACCAGGCTTCCCTGTCCTTCATTATCTGCAGGAGTTCGCTCAAACTCGTGTCCATTGAGTCGGCAATGCCATCTAGCTATCTAATCCTCTGTTGCCCCCTTCTCCTTCTGCATTTTGTTTTCCTTTTATTTGTTTTCTTGATTATCTTTTCCCCTTAATTTTTCAAATAATGCAAGTTTCATTTGATAAAGAGTAGCATAAGCATTCATTCAAAATACCCCTGCTCAGTTCAGTCCCTCAGTTGTGTCTGACTCTTTGCAGAACCATGGACTGCTGCACGCCAGGGTTCCCTGTCCATCACCAATTCCCAGAGCTTACTCAAAATCATGCCCATGGAGTCGGTGATGCCATCCAACCATCTCATCCTCTGTCATACTCTTTTCCTACTGCCCCCAGTCTTTCCCAGCATCAGAGTCTTTCAAATGAGTCAGTTCTCTGCATCAGATGGCCAAATTACTGGAGTTTCAGCTTCACCATCAGTCCTTCCAATGAATATTCAGGACTGATTTCCTTTAGGATGGACAGCTTGTCCAAGGGATGGACTGTCCTTGCAGTCCAAGGGACTCTCAAGAGTATTCTCCAACACCACAGTTTTAAAGCATCATTCTTCAGTACTCAGCTTTCTTTACTGTCCAACTCTTACATCCATACATGACTACTGGAAAACCATAGCTTTGACTTGACTAGAAGGACCTTTGTCAGCAAGTAATGCTTCTGCTTTTTAATATGGTGTCTAAAATTTTCCAAATTTTCCAAAGCTTTAAGATTTCCAAATGTAAAGCTTTCTTTTCCTGCTATTTTCAAATATAAACATGAGAAAGTCCTCATACTTTTTAAATATACAGTGAGTGACTAAATCCTTTATGTGGATATAAAAACAGTTAAGTACCACAGACAGCCATTGGGGAGGCCTTACAAATAGCTGTGAAAAGAAGCGAGGCAAAAAGCAAAGGAGAAAAGGAAAGATATAAGCATCTGAATGCAGAGTTCCAGAGAATAGCAAGAAGAGATAAGAAAGCCTTCTTCAGCGATCAATACAAAGAAATAGAGGAAAAGAACAGAATGGGAAAGACTAGAGATCTCTTCAAGAAAATTAGAGATACCAAGGGAATATTTCATGCAAAGATGGGCTTAAAAAAGGACAGAAATGTTCTGGACCTAACAGAAGCAGAAGATATTAAGAAGAGGTGGCAAGAATACAAGGAAGAACTGTACAAAAAAGATCTTCACGACTCAGAAATCATGATGATGTGATCACTAATCTAGAGCCAGACATCCTGGAATATGAAGTCAAGTGGGCCTTGGAAAGCATCACTACGAACAAAGCTAGTGGAGGTGATGGAATTCCAGTTGAGCTGTTTCAAATCCTCAACGATGATGCTGTCAAAGTGCTGCACTCATATACCAGCAAATTTGGAAAACTCAGCAGTGGCCACAGGACTGGAAAAGGTCAGTTTTCATTCCAATTCCAAAGAAAGGCAATGAAAAATAATGCTCAAACTACCACACAATTGCACTCATCTCACATGCTAGTAAAATAATGCTCAAAATTCTCCAAGCCAGGCTTCAGAAATACATGAACTGTGAGCTTCCTGATGTTCAAGCTGGTTTTCGAAAAGGCAGAGGAACCAGAGATCAAATTGCCAACATCCGCTGAATCATCGAAAAAGCAAGAGATTTCCAGAAAAACATCTATTTCTGCTTTATTGACTATGCCAAAGCCTTTGACTGTGTGGATCACAATAAACTGTGGAAAATTCTGAAAGAGATGGGAATACCAGACCACCTGACCTACCTCTTGAGAAATCTGTATGCAGGTCAGGAAGCAACAGTTAGAACTGGACATGGAACAACAGACTGGTTCCAAATAGGGAAGGGAGTACGTCAAGGCTATATATTGTCACCCTGCTTATTTAACTTATATGCAGATTACATCATGAGAAACGCTGGACTGGAAGAAACACAAGCTGAAATCAAGATTGCTGGGAGAAATATCAATAACCTCCAATATGCAGATGACCCCACCCTTATGGCAGAAAGTGAAGAAGAACTAAAAAGCCTCTTGATGAAAGTGAAAGAGGAGAGTGAAAAAGTTGGCTTAAAGCTCAACATTCAGAAAACGAAGATCATGGCATCCGGTCCCATCACTGCATGGGAAATAGATGGGGAGACAGTGGAAACAGTGTCAGACTTTATTTTTGGGGGCTCCAAAATCACTGCAGATGGTGATTGCAGACATGAAATTAAAAGACACTTACTCCTTGGAAGAAAAGTTATGACCAACCTAGATAGCATATTCAAAAGCAGAGTCATTACTTTGCCAACAAAGGTCCGTCTCCTCAAGGCTATGGTTTTTCCTGTGGTCATGTATGGATGTGAGAGTTGGACTGTGAAGCAGGCTGAATGCCGAAGAATTGATTCTTTTGAACTGTGGTGTTGGAGAAGACTCTTGAGAGTCCCTTGGACTGCAAGGAGATCCAACCAGTCCATTCTGGAGGAGATCAGCCCTGGGATTTCTTTGGAAGGACTGATGCTAAAGCTGAAACTCCAGTAATTTGGCTACCTCATGAGAAGTGTTGACTCATTGGAAAAGACTCTGATGCTGGGAAGGATTGGGAGCAGGAGGAGAAGGGGACGACAGAGGATGAGATGGCTGGATGGCATCACTGACTCGATGGACATGAGTCTGAGTGAACTCCGGGAGTTGGTGATGGACAGGGAGGCCTTGCGTGCTGCGATTCATGGGGTTGCAAAGAGTTGGATTCGACTGAGCGACTGAACTGAACTAAAGTACCACAGAGAAGCATTTCTCCTGAGCCCATTCCAAATAGTGAAGCCAAAAATATGTCTCTGTCAACTCCTTTTGACAACACTCTCCCCCAGACTTAAAATATGCTGACTTCTTTTAGAGTTCCCTGTATTAACCAGCCTCTTTCTAATTGGATTTGCATATATTAACCTAATCTTTCCAACTTCAGAGGCTTTGCAATGCTCCCTCCTTCAGATAATGTTTCCACAGTCCCTTTTCCCATTGTCTTCTTTACCTGGTTGATTTGCTCATGCATGATTCCACTGCTCAAAATAACTTCAAATACGGAAATCATTCCTGATCATCTGCTGAGGTCAGATACTCAGCTTTATTAATAGCCTGCATGGCATCCACCCAGAACGGCAATTATGCAGTAGTTGGTACATCTGAACAATGCGTCTGCCACTCCTAGTTCTCAGAGGCCTGGCATATGTGAATTTTTCTTCACCATTGTTTTGTAAGAAGCCCAGAAGAGAGCCCGGTGTACCATAGACGTGTAACAAATGTGTGTGGAATACATCAGTGAAACTGATCTTCCATCTCTCCTAATAGCATCTTTATTGATTCTACCCAACAGTTTATACTTTGTAAAATGACACATCTGTACACAGCAAAATATGTGAAAGCCAGATAGGAGAGGAGACAGGCTCACAACACCTGTGTGCCTACTTCAGACTTTTTAAAATCAAGGAATACATTTTTTGTAACTAATATGTCAAATAAACATTGAACTAAACACTTACTTAGCTATACCCTCACATTCTGAGAATCTGTTTTTTTCCACACATGTGGCACATAGGATTTCCAATGAATTAAAAGAGGATATTCCGTCAAAATATCCCTCTATCCTTAATCAAAGCAGTTGCCTCTCTGTATCACCCAGCATTGCATTCACATTTGTCTTTGCCAAGTTTTATTTTATTCTGTTGAGTATGTATTTTGATCATATTTAATCCTTTCTGGAACAAGTCAAGACATGCATAAATACATACATAATGCTTTGGAAACAGCATACAAAGATATTTTGGCAACTGCAAATCTATACTGAATATTTTCAAATATATAGGTTAAAGCACTGGTTTATTTACTATGTACTGAAAGAGATTTATATCTCATAAATCATCACCACCTTGTCAGGTTGAGCATTTTGACTTTCACTGTAGCTAAGAAAGCCTTCACAGAATGGTTGTGTGGTTGCACAGAATTATAATAATCTTACAATAATACTTACATATGTTTCTATATACATTCTAGAATTTACTGAGATGCATTAGCATGAACATCAATATTTACATTCACTGCATTTACAAATATTATAACCCCTTCACCTAATGATTTAGTTTGGAACTTAGAACTTATTTTCGTTTCAAGTCGTCACATTTTAATCTGTCAGGGTCAAGAGTGATAGATATTTCAGGCTTTCCATATCTGTCTCCTATTTACAGAGGTTCATAATTCAAATGGAAAATTAGCCCCTGAATGAAATGTGACATGTAGATTTTATGGATGCCATCACATTAAGATGCTTATCACTCACTTCCCTCTTTTTTTTACCTCCCCTAAACCTGCAAGTATATGAATGATATGGAAGAGATAAAGTGAATACCAAAGCCATCGCATCCTGCTATACTCAATCTTCATTATCCGTACCTTTTTCTAGGTTCATCTCTTCCAAGTTATTTCACTGCCTAAAACTGTCCAATTTTTTGGTCATCTAACTTTTAAGTAAAATCTTTAGGGATTATGTCAGGTTTAAGAAGTAAACTTTATGCGTTTGTTGCTTCCAGAAAGGGCCATGGAATTACTAAGTGTCACTGGAAAAGCTAACACATAGAAGCGCATGAGAAGGAAAAAAAGGAGAGAAATCTAGCTAAATTAAATATCATAGCGGAGAACATGCCAAACAGACGGAAATACTGAGTTGTACTCTTGATTCAAATACCAAAATATGTATCACAATGAACACGTAACTTAAATTATTATTTTTTTTTATTTTTTATTTTTTAAATTTTAAAATCTTTAATTCTTTCATGCATTCCCAAACATGAACCCCCCTCCCACCTCCCTCCCCACAACATCTTTCTGGGTCATCCCCATGCACCAGCCCCAAGCATGCTGCATCCTGCGTCAGACATAGACTGGCGATTCAATTCACATGATAGTATACATGTTAGAATGTCATTCTCCCAAATCATCCCACCCTCTCCCTCTCCCTCTGAGTCCAAAAGTCCGTTATACACATCTGTGTCTCTTTCCCTGTCTTGCATACAGGGTCGTCATTGCCATCTTCCTAAATTCCATATATATGTGTTAGTATACTGTATTGGTGTTTTTCTTTCTGGCTTACTTCACTCTGTATAATCGGCTCCAGTTTCATCCATCTCATCAGAACTGATTCAAATGAATTCTTTTTAACCGCTGAGTAATACTCCATTGTGTATATGTACCACAGCTTTCTTATCCATTCATCTGCTGATGGACATCTAGGTTGTTTCCATGTCCTAGCTATTATAAACAGTGCTGCGATGAACATTGGGGTACATGTGTCTCTTTCAATTCTGGTTTCCTTGGTGTGTATGCCCAGAAGTGGGATTGCTGGGTCATAAGGTAGTTCTATTTGCAATTTTTAAAGGAATCTCCACACTGTTCTCCATAGTGGCTGTACTAGTTTGCATTCCCACCAACAGTGTAGGAGGGTTCCCTTTTCTCCACACCCTCTCCAGCATTTATTGCTTGCAGATTTTTGGATCGCAGCCATTCTGACTGGTGTGAAGTGGTACCTCATTGTGGTTTTGATTTGCATTTCTCTAATCATGAGTGATGTTGAGCATCTTTTCATGTGTTTGTTAGCCATCCGTATGTCTTCTTTGGAGAAATGTCTATTAAGTTCTTTGGCCCATTTTTTGATTGGGTCGTTTATTTTTCTGGAATTGAGCTGCATAAGTTGCTTGTATATTTTTGAGATTAGTTGTTTGTCAGTTGCTTCATTTGCTATGATTTTCTCCCATTCAGAAGGCTGTCTTTTCACCTTGCTTATATTTTCCTTTGTTGTGCAGAAGCTTTTAATTTTAATTAGATCCCATTTGTTTATTTTTGCTTTTATTTCCAGAATTCTGGGAGGTGGATCATAGAGGATCCTGCTGTGATTTATGTCTGAGAGTGTTTTGCCTATGTTCTCCTCCAGGAGTTTTATAGTTTCTGATCTTACATTTAGATCTTTAATCCATTTTGAGTTTATTTTTGTGTGCGGTGTTAGGAAGTGATCTAGTTTCATTCTTTTACAAGTGGTTGACCAGTTTTCCCAGCACCACTTGTTAAAGAGATTGTCTTTACTCCATTGTATATTCTTGCCTCCTTTGTCAAAGATAAGGTGTCCATATGTGTGTGGATTTATCTCTGGGCTTTCTATTTTGTTCCATTGATCTATATGTCTGTCTTTGTGCCAGTACCATACTGTCTTGATGACTGTGGCTTTGTAGTAGAGCCTGAAGTCAGGCAAGTTGATTCCTCCAGTTCCATTCTTCTTTCTCAAGATTGCTTTGGCTATTCGAGGTTTTTTGTATTTCCATACAAATCTTGAAATTATTGTTCTAGTTCTGTGAAAAATGTGGCTGGTAGTTTGATAGGGATTGCATTGAATTTGTAAATTGCTTTGGGTAGTATACTCATTTTCACTATATTGATTCTTCCAATCCATGAACATGGTATATTTCTCCATCTATTAGTGTCCTCTTTGATTTCTTTCATCAGTGTTTTATAGTTTTCTATATATAGGTCTTTAGTTTCTTTAGGTAGATATATTCCTAAGTATTTTATTCTTTTCGTTGCAATGGTGAATGGAATTGTTTCCTTAATTTCTTTTTCTACTTTCTCATTATTCGTGTATAGGAATGCAAGGGATTTCTGTGTGTTGATTTTATATCCTGCAACTTTACTATATTCATTGATTAGCTCTAGTAATTTTCTGGTGGAGTCTTTAGGGTTTTCCATGTAGAGGATCATGTCATCTGCAAACAGTGAGAGTTTTACTTCTTCTTTTCCAATTTGGATTCCTTTTATTTCTTTCTCTGCTCTGATTGCTGTGGCCAAAACTTCCAGAACTATGTTGAATAGTAGCGGTGAAAGTGGACACCCTTGTCTTGTTCCTGACTTTAGGGGAAATGCTTTTAATTTTTCACCATTGAGGATAATGTTTGCTGTGGGTTTGTCATAGATAGCTTTTATTATGTTGAGGTATGTTCCTTCTATTCCTGCTTTCTGGAGAGTTTTTATCATAAATGGATGTTGAATTTTGTCAAAGGCCTTCTCTGCATCTATTGAGATAATCATATGGTTTTTATTTTTCAATTTGTTAATGTGGTGAATTACATTGATTGATTTGCGGATATTGAAGAATCCTTGCATCCCTGGGATAAAGCCCACTTGGTCATGGTGTATGATCTTTTTAATGTGTTGTTGGATTCTGATTGCTAGAATTTTGTTGAGGATTTTTGCATCTATGTTCATCAGAGATATTGGCCTGTAGTTTTCCTTTTTTGTGACATCTTTGTCAGGTTTTGGTATTAGGGTGATGGTGGCCTCATAGAATGAGTTTGGAAGTTTACCTTCCTCTGCAATTTTCTGGAAGAGTTTGAGGAGGATAGGTGTTAGCTCTTCTCGAAATTTTTGGTAGAATTCAGCTGTGAAGCCATCTGGACCTGGGCTTTTGTTTGCTGGAAGATTTCTGATTACAGTATCAATTTCCGTGCGTGTGATGGGTCTGTTAAGATTTTCTATTTCTTCCTGGTTCAATTTTGGAAAATTGTACTTTTCTAAGAATTTGTCCATTTCTTCCGCGTTGTCCATTTTATTGGCATACAACTGCTGATAGTAGTCTCTTATGATCCTTTGTATTTCTGTGTTGTCTGTTGTGATCTCTCCATTTTCATTTCTAATTTTATTGATTTGATTTTTCTCTCTTTGCTTCTTGATGAGTCTGGCTAATGGTCTGTCAATTTTATTTATCCTTTCAAAGAACCAGCTTTTGGCTTTGTTGATTTTTGCTATGGTCTCTTTTGTTTCTTTTGCATTTATTTCTGCCCTAATTTTTAAGATTTCTTTCCTTCTACTAACTCTGGGGTTCTCCAACTCTTCCTTTTCTAGTTGCTTTAGTTGTAGAGTTAGGTTGTTTATTTGACTTTTTTCTTGTTTCTTGAGGTATGCCTGTATTGCTATGAACTTTCCTCTTAGCACTGCTTTTATAGTGTCCCACAGGTTTTGGGTTGTTGTGTTTTCATTTTCATTAGTTTCTATGCATATTTTGATTTCTTTTTTGATTTCTTCTGTGATTTGTTGGTTATTCAGAAGTGTGTTGTTCAACCTCCATATGTTGGAATTTTTAATAGTTTTTCTCCTGTAATTGAGATCTAATCTTAATGCATTATGGTCAGAAAAGATGCTTGGAATGATTTCGATTTTCTTGAATTTATCAAGTTTGGATTTATGGCCCAGGATGTGATCTATCCTGGAGAAGGTTCCATGAGCACTTGAAAAAAAGGTGAAATTCGTTGTTTTGGGGTGAAATGTCCTATAGATATCAATTAGGTCTAACTGATCTAATGTATCATTTAAAGTTTGCGTTTCTTTGTTAATTTTCTGTTTAGTTGATCTGTCCATAGGTGTGAGTGGGGTATTAAAGTCTCCCACTATTATTGTGTTATTGTTGATTTCCCCTTTCATACTTGTTAGCATTTGTCTTACATATTGTGGTGCTCCTATATTGGGTGCATATATATTTATAATTGTTATACCTTCTTCTTGGATTGTTCCTTTGATCATTATGTAGTGGCCTTCTTTGTCTCTTTTCACAGCCTTTGTTTTAAAGTCTATTTTATCGGATATGAGCATTGCCACTCCTGCTTTCTTTTGGTCTCTATTCGCGTGGTATATCTTTTTCCAGCCCTTCACTTTCAGTCTGTATGTGTCCCTTGTTTTGAGGTGGGTCTCTTGTAAGCAGCATATAGAGGGGTCTTGTTTTTGTATCCATTCGGCCAGTCTTTGTCTTTTGGTTGGGGCGTTCAACCCATTTACGTTTAAGGTAATTATTGATAAGTATGATCCCGTTGCCATTTACTTTATTGTTTTGGGTTCGGGTTTATACACCCTTTTTGTGTTTCCTGTCTAGAGGATATCCTTTAGAATTTGTTGGAGAGCTGGTTTGGTGGTGCTGAATTCTCTCAGCTTTTGCTTGTCTGTAAATCTTTTGATTTCTCCTTCGTATTTGAATGAGATCCTTGCTGGGTACAGTAATCTGGGCTGTAGGTTATTGTCTTTCATCACTTTAAGTATGTCTTGCCATTCCCTCCTGGCCTGAAGAGTTTCTATTGACAGATCAGCTGTTATCCTTATGGGAATCCCCTTGTGTGTTATTTGTTGTTTTTCCCTTGCTGCTTTTAATATTTGTTCTTTGTGTTTGATCTTTGTTAATTTGATTAATATGTATCTTGGGGTGTTTCGCCTTGGGTTTATCCTATTTGGGACTCTCTGTTTTTCTTGGACTTGGGTGATTATTTCCTTCCCCATTTTAGGGAAGTTTTCAACTATTATCTCCTCAAGGATTTTCTCATGGTCTTTCTTTCTGTCTTCTTCTTCTGGGACTCCTATAATTCGAATGTTGGAGTGTTTCATATTGTCCTGGAGGTCTCTGAGATTTTCCTCGTTTCTTTTAATTCGTTTTTCTTGTTTCCTCTCTGATTCATTTATTTCTACCATTCTATCTTCTATTTCACTAATCCTATCTTCTGCCTCCGTTATTCTACTATTTGTTGCCTCCAGAGAGTTTCTGATCTCATTTATTGTGTTATTCATTATATTTTGACTCTTTTTTATTTCTTCTAGGTCCTTGTTAAACCTTTCTTGCATCTTCTCAATCCTTGTCTCTAGGCTATTTATCTGTGTTTCCATTTTGATTTCAAGATTTTGGATCATTTTCACTATCAATATTCGGAATTCCTTCTCCGGTAGATTCCCTACTTCTTCCTCTTTTGTTTGGTTTGGTGGGCAACTCTCCTGTTCCTTTACCTGCTGAGTATTCCTCTGTCTCTTCATCTTGGTTATATTGCTGCGTTTGGGGTGGCCTTTTTATATTCTGATAATTTGTGGAGTTCTCTTTATTATGGAGCTTCCTCACTTTGGGTGGGGTTCTATCAGTGGCTTGTCAAGGTTTCCTGGTTAGGGAGGCTTGTGTTGGAGTTTTGGTGGGTGGAGCTGGGTTTCTTCTCTCTGGAGTGCAGTGGAGTGACATGTAATGGGTTATGAGACATCAAAGGTTTTGGGATAATTTTGAGCTGCCTGTATATTGAAGCTCAGGGGAGTGTTCCTGTGTTGCTGGAGAATTTGCGTGGTATGTCTTGTTTTGGAACTTGTTGGCCCTTGGGTGGAGCTTGGTTTCGGTGTAGGTATGAAGGCATTTGATGAGCTCCTATTGCTTAATGTTCCCTGAATTCAAGAGTTCTCTAATATTTTCAGGCTTTGGGTTTAAGCTTCCTGCTTCTGGTTTTCAGTTTTATTTTTACAGTAGCCTCTAGACTTCTCCATCTATACAGCACCAATGATAAAACATCTAGGTTAAAGATGAAAAGTTTCTCCACATTGAGGGACACTCAGAGAGGTTCACTGAGTTACAAGGAGAAGAGAAGATGGAGGGGGTAGTTAGAGGTAACTGGAATGAGATGCGGTGAGATCAAGAGAGGAGAGAGCAAGCTAGCCAGTAGTCACTTCCTTATGTGCGCTCTATAGTTTGGACCGCTCAGAGGTATTTACAGAGTTATAGGGGGAAGAGGAGAGGGAGGAAGTAGACAGAGGTGACCAGGAGGATAAGAGAGAGGAATGAGTAGGAGAGAGACAAATCCTGCCAGTAACCAGTTCCTTAGGTGTTCTCTACCGTCTGGAACACACAGAGATTCACAGAGTTGGATAGAGAAGAGATGGGGGAGAAAAGAGACAGAGGCCACCTGGTGGAGAAAAAGGAGAGTCCAGAGGAGGAGAGAGTGGTCAAGCCAGTAATCTCGCTCTCAGGTAAACTTGGGTAGTGAAGTTTGGGTTTTTAAATGTACAAAATTGACAACAAAAACCTAAGAGCAAAGATTAAAAATCTAGAGTAGAGGTTGGATTTTCAAAGATACAATATTAAAGAAAAGCAGAAGGAAAAAGGAAGAAAGAAAAAAAAAAGAATTATTAAAAAACAAACAAACAAAAAAAAAACAAAACAAAACACCAACAACCATCCAAAGAGTATATATGGTGTTTGCCTTAAAAAAAAAAAAAAAAGTCTTTTTTTTTAAAAAATAGTAATACTAGGTTATAGAAATAAAAATTAGAGGAGAAATAGAAGACTTAACAATTAAAAAAAAGCTCAGAAAAAAAAGGAAAAAAACAAGCAAAAAGCAAAAAAAAAAAGATTTTAAAAATATTAAAAAATTAAAAATATATCTGGCTCTTCTCTGATGTTATGGGCCGTGTGGGCTCACTTCCAAGGTGGTTCCCTCTGTTTAACTTCTTCTGTTTGCTGGTTTTTAGGCTCACTAGTTCAGTCGCGCTGTGGGGAGGGGGGATGCTGTTTTTGAAGACAATGGTCTGCTTTTCTGGTTGCCTGATGTCCTCTGCCAGCCTACAGAAGTTGTTTTGTGGAGTTTGCTCGGCGTTGAAATGTTCTTTTGAGGAATTTGTGAGGGAGAACGTAATCTTCCCGTCCTATTCCTCCGCCATCTTTCCCCGTGTATCCGTAACTTAAATTAACAGCATCTTATACTTATAAAAAATGGGGAGGCTCAACCAGACATAAATTTTTGTACCCACCCTTGGCATGATTTCATAAAAAGGGAAAATAACAAAAGCAGGCATATTTATAAATAAAAACAAATGTACTTAGAAAGATTCAAGTTCATCAATAATTTCCACTGTGTCTTCTAACCAGGATATTTATGAGCACACTTAGGTATCAAATACAAGATATATAACAATAATTAACAGAGATTATGTCTGAATTCAAGGAGTACAAAGTATCAGTTCAGTTCAGTTGCTCAGTCGTGTCCACTGCAACCCCATGGGCTGCAGCATGTCAGGCTTCCCTGTCCATCACCAGCTCCCAGAGCTTGCTCAAACGCACTTCCATTGAGTTGGTGATGCCATCCAACCATCTCATCCTTTGTCATCCCCTTCTCCTCCTGCCTTCAATCTTTCCCAACATCAGGGTCTTTTCCAATGAGTCAGTTCTTTGCATCAGGTGGCCAAAGTATTGAAGTTTCAGCTTCAACATCAGTCCTTCCAATGAATATTCAGGACTGATTTCCTTTAGGATGGGCTGGTCAGATCTCCTTGCAGTCCAAGGGACTCTCAAGAGTATTCTTCAACACCACAGTTTAAAAGCATGAATTCTTTGACCCTCAGCTTTCTTTGTAGTCCAACTCTCACATCCATACATGTGAGATTACTGGAAAAACTATATCCTTGACTAGAAAGACCTTTGTTGGCAAAGTAGTGTCTCAGCTTTTTAATATGCTGTCAAGGTTGAACCTTTTCTTCCAAGGAGCAAACATCTTTTAGTTTCATGGGTGCAGTCAAAATCTGCAGTGGTTTTGGAGCCTAAAAAACTAAAGTCTCTCACTGTTTCCATTATTTCCCCATCTATTTGCCATAAAGTGATGGGACCAGATGCCATGATCTTAGTTTTCTGAGTGTTGCATTTTAAGCCAAATTTGTCACTCTTCTTTTCCATTTTCATCAAGAAGCTCTTTAGTTCTTCTCTTTCTACCATAAGGGTGGTGTCATCTGCGTATCTGAGGTTTGATATATCTCCCAGCAATCTTGATGTGAGCCTGTGCTTCATCCAGCCCAGCATTTCACATGATGCACTCTGCATATAAGTTAAATAAGCACAAAGTTAAATAAGTACAAAGTATACATCTCACAAATTTGTATACACTACACTATAATATGACAAGTGCTAATGTGTATAGAGAATTACAATAATATAAAGTATAAGATCAATTTTTATTGAAAAGTTAAGGTGTTTTCTCTGTCCATGGGGATCACCAAGCAAGAATATTGGAGTAGGTTGCCATGCACTCTTCCAGGGTATCTTCCTGACCAGGGACCAAATCCATATCTCTTATATCTCCTCCATGGATTGGCCAGTTCTTTATCACTAGCACCACCTGGCCAGCTATAGTCCACAGGGTTTCATAGATTGGATCATGACTAAAGTGACATAGCAAGTACACAAGCTAAGGAGGTTCACAGAGAGATGGATTTTGAGCAACGTAGAGACAGAAAGAAGGCAGGCAGAAGGTTCACCAGAAACAATGTTAAAGAGGATTTATAATCCATATCTTTCTAAATGGCATGATTTTAGACCATAGAGTGAGAGGTGTTACAAATCAATGTGTGTGTGTTAATTGCTCAGTCATGTCACACTGTTTGCAACTCCATGGACAATAGTCTGCCAGGGTCCTCTGTCAATGGAAATTTCCAGCAAGAATACTGCAGTGGGTTGACATTCTCTTCTCCAGGGGATCTTCCTGACCCAGGGATTGAACCCAGGTCTCCCACATCACAGGCAGATTTTTTTACCATCTGAGCCACAAGGGAAGTCCAGCAAATTAATAGGGACTGGATTTTAAAGACTCTTACATAGCACTGGGCTTCCTTGGTGGCTCAGATGGTAAAGAATCTGCCTGCAATGGGGGAGACATAAGAGATGTGAGTTTTATCCCTGGGTCAGGAAGATCCTCTGGAGGAGGAAATAGCAACCCATTTCAATATTCTTGCCTGGAGAATCACATGGTCAGAGGAGCCTGGTGGGCTAACATCCTTGTGGCTGCAAACAGGTGGACACAACCGAAGTGACTGAGCATGCACACAAGCTTAAATATAGGAGTAAAAGGGCTGTGTATATAATGAATTCAGTTTGAATAAGTTTGTGGTGCCACAATAGCTTCTGTATATCAATATACAGAAGAAAGAAATATGGATCTTGATATCCATATCAAGATATCTAAAAGAAAAATAATGTCATTAGATTATAACATGGCTAATTAAGAGAGCAGGTTTTTTTTAGGAATAAGGAAAAGAATATAGTAGCTGAAGACACCGAAAATCTTGATTAGATACTACAAATTAAAATGAAGAGTTTGCATATGGGATTACACCCTTATGTTTGAATCCTGTCTCACATTGAGCAAATTAGTCATTGGTTCCAATGTAATCTCATCTCTCAAATGGAATAGCATGCAGAATCTTAATATTATAAGATATAATTTATATAGAATATCCTGCCATGTTATCTGAATCATAGTAAACAATCAAAGATTATTTATCCTCTATTTATAGTAGGGGAGAATTTGGTCTGATTATTAATATTTTTATTAAGAGCATATTCATTATACTAACATAACAAAATCTATTAGAAAAATATAATGAAGGCTAAAATAAGACTAAAACTTAAGAACATGAAACAATGTTTCATTGAGCCGATTGTAATTATAAGAATGATTAAACTAATTTCTACACTAAAAACATTAAATGTGTTGTTGTTTAGTTGCTAAGTTGTGTCTGACTCTTCCTGACACCTTGGACTATAGCCAGCCAGATTCCTCTGCCCATGGGACTTCCCAGGCAAGAATATTAGAGTAGTTTATTATTTCCTTCTCCAAGGGATATTTCCTATACAGGTGTCGAACCACCTGCATTGGGAGGTGGGTCCTGTACCACTGAGCCACCTGGGAAGCTCAAAAATACTAAATTCAGTTCAGTTCAGTTGCTCAGTCGTGTCCGACTCTGCGACCCCACGAATCGCAGCACGCCAGGCCTCCCTGTCCATCAGCAACTCACAGAGTTCACTCAGACTCACGTCCATCGAGTCAGTGATGCCATCCAGCCATCTAATCCTCAATCGTCCCCTTCTCCTCCTGTCCCCAATCCCTCCCAGCATCAGAGTCTTTTCCAATGAGTCAACTCTTTGCATGAGGTGGCCAAAGTACTGGAGCTTCAGCTTTAGCATCATTCCTTCCAAAGAAGTCCCAGGCTGATCTCCTTCAGAATGGATTGGTTGGATCTCCTTGCAGTCCAAGGGACTCTCAAGAGTCTTCTCCAACACCACAATTCAAAAGCAACAATTCTTCAGCACTCAGCCTTCTTCACAGTCCAACTCTCACATCCATACATGACCACAGGAAAAACCATAGGCTTGACTAGACGGACATTAGTCAACAAAGTAATGGCTCTGCTCTTGAATATACTATCTAGATTGGTCATAACTTTTCTTCCACGGAGTAAGTGTCTTTTAATTTCATGGCTGCAGTCACCATCTGCAGTCATTTTGGAGCCCCAAAAAATAAAGTCTGACACTGTTTCTACTATTTCCCCATCTATTTCCCATGAAGTGATGGGACCAGATGCCATGATCTTAGTTTTCTGAATGTTGAGCTTTAAGCCAACTTTTTTGCTCTCCTTTTTCACTTTCATCAAGAGGCTTTTTAGCTTCTCTTCACTTTCTGCCATAAGGGTGGTGTCATCTGCATATCTGAGGTTATTGATATTTCTCCCAGCAATCTTGATTCTAGCTTGTGTTTCTTCCAGTCCAGCGTTTCTCATGATGTACTCTGCATATAAGTTAAATAAGCAGGATGACAATATACAGCCTTGACATACTCCTTTTCCTATTTGGAATCAGTCTGTTGTTCCAAGTCCAGTTCTAACTGTTGCTTCCTGACCTGCATACATATTTCTCAAGAGTCAGGTCAGGTAGTCTGGTATTCCCATGTCTCTCAGAATTTTCCACAGTTTATCATGATCCACACAGTCAAAGGCTTTGGCATAGTCAATAAAGCAGAAATAGATGTTTTTTTGGAACTCTCTTGCTTTTTTGATGATTCAGCGGATGTTGGCAATTTGATCTCTGGTTCCTCTGCCTTTTATAAAACCAGCTTGAACATCAGGGAGTTCACAGTTCACGTATTGCTGAAGCCTGGCTTGGAGAATTTTGAACATTACTTACTAGCATGTGAGATGAGTGCAATTGTGCGGTAGTTTGAGCATTCTTTGGCATTGCCTTTCTTTGGAATTGGAATGAAAACTGACATTCTCCAATCCTGTGACCACTGCTGAGTTTTTCAAATTTGCTGACATATTGAGTGCAGCACTTTCACAGCATCATCTTTCAGGATTTGAAACAGCTCAGCTGGAATTCTGTCACCTCCACTAGCTTTGTTCATAGTGATGCGTTCCAAGGCCCACTTGACTTCACATTCCAGGATGTCTGGCTCTAGATTAGTGATCACATCATCATGATTATCTGGGTTGTGAAGATCTTTTTTGTACAGTTTTTCCGTGTATTCTTGCCACCTCTTCTTAATATCTTCTGCTTCTGTTAGGTCCAGACCATTTCTGTCCTTTTTCAAGCCCATCTTTGCATGAAATATTCCCTTGGTATCTCCAATTTTCTTGAAGAGATCTCTAGTCTTTCCCATTCTGTTCTTTTCTTCTATTTCTTTGCATTGATTGCTGAGGAAGGCTTTCCTATCTCTTCTTGCTATTCTTTGGAACTCTGCATTCAGATGCTTATATCTTTCCTTTTCTCCTTTGCTTTTCACCTCTCTTCTTTTCACAGCTATACGTAAGGCCTCCCCAGACTGCCATTTTGGTTTTTTGCATTTCTTTTCCATGGGGATGGTCTTGATCCCTGTCTCCTGTACAATGTCACGAACCTCATTCCATAGTTCATCAGGCACTCTGTCTATCAGATCTTGGCCCTTAAATCTATTTCTCACTTCCACTGTATAATCATAAGGGATTTGATTTAGGTCATATCTGAATGGTCTAGCGGTTTTCCCTACTTTCTTCAATTTGGGTCTGAATTTGGTAATTAGGAGTTCATGATCTGAGTCACAGTCAGCTCCCAGTCTTGTTTTTGTTGACTTTATAGAGCTTCTCCACCTTTGGCTGCAAAGAATATAATCAGTCTGATTTTGGTGTTGACCATCTGGTGATTTCCATATGTAGAGTCTTCTCTGGTGTTGTTGGAAAAGGGTGTTTGCTATGACCATTGTATTTTCTTGGCAAAACTCTATTAGTCTTTGCCCTGCTTCATTCTGCACTCCAAGGCCAAATTTGCCTGTTACTCCAGGTGTTTCTTGACTTCCTACTTTTGCATTCCAATCCCCTATAATGAAAAGGACATCTTTTTTGGGTGTTAGTTCTAAAAGGTCTTGTAGGTCTTCATAGAACCGTTCAACTTCAGCTTTGTCAGCGTTACTGGTTGGGGCATAGACTTGGATAACTGTGATATTGAATGGTTTGCCTTGGAGAGGAACAGAGATCATTCTGTCGTTTTTGTGATTGCATCCAAGTACTGCATTTCTGACTCTTTTGTTGACCATGATGGCTACTCCATTTCTTCTGAGGGATTCCTGCCTGTAGTAGTAGATATAATGGTCATCTGAGTTAAATTCACCCATTCCAGTCCATTTTAGTTCGCTGATTCCTAGAATGTCGACGTTCACCCTTGCCATCTCTTGTTTGACCACTTCCAGTTTGCCTTGATTCATGGACCTGACATTCCAGGTTCCTATGCAATACTGCTCTTTACAGCATCGGATCTTGCTTCTATCACCAGTCACATCCACAACTGGGTACTGTTTTTGCTTTGGCTCCATCCCTTCATTCTCTCTGGAGTTATTTCTCCACTGATCTCCAGTAGCATATTGGGCACCTAATGACCTGGGGAGTTCCTCTTTCAGTATCCTATCATTTTGCCTTTTCATACTGTTCATGGGGTTTTCACGGCAAGAATACTGAAGTGGCTTGCCATTCCCTTCTCCAGTGGACCATATTCTGTCAGAAAAAATACTAAATAGAAGACTTTATTATATTTATGTAAATGAATATGCATCAGGATTTCTTGAGATTCTACATAATATAAAATAAAGTCACTTGAGAACTATTGACAAAATACAGAGTACTATGAAAACTACATTTTCTTACTCCGTAGGCCTTATGCAGTTTTGCATTGATTGACCATTTTCCTTATAGTCATGAATACCGAAAACTTACATGTCTGCTAATTTCCCTATAAACTCTTAATGTGTAATGACCCAAATAAAATAAAAATTTACTTCTTACTCAACTAAAATCTAAGATAAGTGTTCTATTTGGTGGTAAGTGAAAGTGTTAGTCACTTAGCCATGGTCCTACTCTTTGTCACCCCACGGACAGTAGCCCACTAGTTTCCTCTGACCATGGGATTTCCCAGTCAAGAATACTGGAGGGAGGTGCCATTCCCTCCTACAGGGGAATCTTCTCAACCCATAGATTGAACCTGGCTCTCATGCAGTGCAGACAGATTCTTTGCTGTCTGAGTCATATCCCCTAATTTATGATATGAGAACCCAATCTCCTCCTGTATTTTAGGAATATGATTTTCTCACATAGTTTTCAAGAGTGCTATGCTTGTCTTGCATCAAGATAGTACTCTGTTTGCTGTAAAGAACAAATTGGGCCACGATGAGAAGTTGATGTTGACCCAAAGAGGTCTGAAAGTTCGCCTTATTTTGGGTTGTCATATGAGGCACGTTTGGAGAATGATATTTTAGCACACTGCCCAGGAAGAAGAGGAAATCAGATTGGTGAACTTCAAGGATGTTTCTACCACAGGGGGAGCTATCGAACTTCATAGCTTTTCACATCTACCTTGTTTCCAAATTTCTTTAACCTATTAGTTTAGTTTATAGATCATCTTATACTCTAACACATTCTTTACCTCTCCTGACCTTTATAGAATTTAACTACTTTATTTGACTTTCACAGAAATGTAAATAGACCAAACCACAATCAAACAAAAACTCCCAGCTTTAATTGATGTCACATTTTACTGAAGATAGTGTGAATTTCCTGCACATTTCTTAAGTGGAATTAATTAACTGTATTTTCCCCTTTTTTTTCCTCCAGTACTTAGCATCTCACCTTGCATTCCAGCTTATTAAACCATTTTCTTAAATAAACTCTGTTTTCTTGGAAAAAATTTTGATTTCAGTTGCTTGGATGTTACCATTCATCACCACTGTATCTGTGTGACTATATATACATACATTTTGAACATGTAGAATTTTGCATACTTTTTAAACTTTTATATTCTGAGTAGTGAGCTAAAAATTGGAGACATAAACATACATAATATATAATAGCTATTCTTAGAGTCTAGCGAAGAAGGCAAACTCTTAGGCAAGAAACTTTAGTGCATATTACTAGTGCTACAACAGAAGTGTGTTCTCGTGCTTGTGCTAAATCAATTCAGCTGTGTCTGATGCTTTGTAACCTTACAAACTTCAGCCCACCAGGCTCCCCTGTCCATGGGAATCTCCAGACAAGAACATTGGAGGGGGTTGTCATTTCCTTATCCAGAGGATCTTCCCAACCCAGGGATCAACCCCACATGCCTTATGCCTCCCGTACTGGGAGATGAGTTCTTTACCAGAAATGCCACCTGGAAAAACAAAATTAAGAGTGCTATACAATAAAAAGGAAGGATCATTCTATTACTTTTGATTTACTGGGATGCAGAGACTTCCCAGCTTAAGGAGTGACATGAATGATGCACTAAAATACTTCATGCGCACAAGTATTAGCACCTGGTTGAGAAGGCCTTGGGAAGCCAGGCTGAGATGAAACTTGAAGGTCTAATTGAAAAAGGAAGATATTGATACCTTGGGCTGGAAGCATTGTCAAAACTGAGGGCCATTTACAACCACTCCCATCTTGGTGGTTCCTCCAGGATTTAGACAGACCAGATATCTATCTTGATATTGTGACAACATCCTTCCAGCCGTCCTTGGTGCCCCCTACTGTATGGTGGTGGGCCATGGCTGAGAGAGCACTGGAACACACCCAGATGGGTTAGGGATGTGAGTACTACGTGTGCACTGAGCTCCTGGCATCTCCCAGCACTTCAGGCAGTACCCCACAGTGAGCTCATGGTTGCCTGGGTTCAACCAGAAGGACCAGGTCTTGTCCCTGAATTCTAGGGAGCTGGTATTCTTGATTGACTGACAAAGGATGGCCAGTTTCAACTTCTGCTGAAAGATCCTGAGGGGCTGGTGGGAAGATACTGCTCACTGGCTCCTGAAGGCCTAGCACCAGTGCTGGGAGTCCTTACTGCATGTCTCAACCACGGATGTGATCTTCTGCCTCTGGACCACCATGGATGAAGGCATTCAGCTGCTGTGCACAATGGGCATCCCTACTAGACTGACCAACTCTGAGCCCCCTCCCAAAGGCTGTGCTCTCCATGCATGGTCTGCAGCAGCACCTGCCAACAGCTGCCCCCTCAGGGTTGCGGCACAGCTGGTTGGCCTGTGGATCAAACTCACAGCTGTGGTGGAGTGGAGATGTATGCCATCTGTGATGTCAGTGACTCAGTACCAGAACAAGCCTGGCCTTGCCAAGTTCATGTTCCCGCTCCTGCCCAATGCATCTGGACCTCATAGACTGGCCCCTTGGTCCCTGGAGAAGATGACCAGAGCCCACCAAGGTCCTACTGGAGCCATACGACAAAGAGACTAAGTGTAGCCCTGGCCTCCAGGACTTCTGGATTGAGGAAGAATTTAGCTGAGGCTAATCTACCTCCTGCCAAATCTTCACCTTGGCTTTCACACCTCCCCTTCTGGGTGAGAGATTAGAGGGAGGGTGATCATATTACAAGAGAGCAGCTTTTGACTTCGTATTTAGGAGAGATGGGAATATAGTTGCATGGCCCTTGAAGACATTTATAATTGACATGAGGCCTTGGCTTCCCTGTGCAACCTCAAGGCAGAGAGATGGAAAGTTCTAGAGCTTCCTGTGAGAAAAGACAATACCACACCCTGACCAGTTGTTTTAAGAATCCAGAAGAGAGCAGTGTTCTCATCTCCAGCCACTCTCATGGGTGTTACCAGCCAGAGACGATGGTGAAGGAAATGTGAACCAGGGTCCAGGGCCACAGAAGGTATACAGTGCAGTCCTTGGAGTGACTAAGAACCCTCTGGAGCAAGTTGAATCTTCTGCCATATTTGAAACCGTGCAGCAAGATGGAAAGACACAGAGGGGCCCCTCTCTGCCACATGCCCCCACAGCACTGCAGGCCTGCAACATGAGAGCATATTGATGGCTTTACCCTTTAAAAACCATTTTTAATATAATAGTTTCAATTTTAATTGTATTACAATTGCAAATATAATAGTTACAACTATACACAAAAGCAATTAATATTTTCTTTTCAGCATATATGGCACTTTATTTTTAATGTTGCTTTTTCTAATTGGGTTGATGCTTTCCCTTTTAAAGTTTACTTTTGCTAATGGCTCATTTAGGGAAAAGTAGCTGCAGTCACTTCTAAAGGGTTGAGATTCGTTGTAGCTTCATGGGTGACTTGGGACAGTTTGCTCTGTGTGGGTTCTGGGTTGAGGACTGTGCAGAGTTAAGAATCAGAGCTTTTAGAAAATGAACAGAAGCCCGGCACTTCTGGTTCTCATAGTCACGAGTGTAGGTGGGGCACTGGCGCACTCCTTCAACAGTATATGCAAAAAGATAACTGATTTGTACCACCTGTGAGTAATTGTATAATCATTGTCTGTTGTCCTCACAGTAACAAGGCTAGAGGCATACTGTGTGTCTAATCCCCATACTCTGAATATCCGACTTTCTAGAACATATCCACTCTTTCTTCCTTCCATCTCATGGCTGCAGTGAATTGCTTGTGTTTCTCAGTGATTTCTGATGCTTCAGCTGTGTACTAGTTTCTCTTGCCTTTCAGTAACTCATGCATAAATAAAATGGTTAATTGTGTCTTTGTTTTTTGTGTGTGTTTGTGTGTATGTGTGTCTTTTTTTGAAATACCTATTTTTTTTTTTCTTGGCCACCACTCCCCACTCATTTCCGCGAGAGCTGACTGACTCTCTACATTCCTTATGCCCTTATGCCTTGCTTCTGCATAAGCTTCTTATTTGAAGTTGTGTTTTTTTGTTTTCTTTTTTGCTTCAAAACTGGACTAGATCTATAACTGTTTGATTCACAGACAGAATTTTTACTCAAGTCAATAGGCGCTGTGGAGTAAGAAGAAAGTGATCAGCCTCTTACATCTAACCTTTGTTTTCCAAGTTGAGCATATGTTTCTTCCAGAGGTGGTATTATGTCAATGAAAGACACAGAGTCAATTATCTTCAAACAAGATCCTTTCTCCAATCAATAAAGAATGTTTTCCCATTTCGATTGGCAGACATGAGTTAAATGTTGGCACAGCATTCAAATACTTATCACTCTGTTAATGAGGGTATCATTTTTGTAATCCCGAAGGAACTGACATCCTGAAAGGCCAGGTATAATGTAGTACATCATGACTGACAAGTGCTTTTAGCAAGCGCTAATTGTAATGCACAGTAACTGGTATAAGAATATATTACCTGTCATCTCACAAGGAACAATATATTTTAGTAAAAATATAGTATTTTAGCTAATCCCTACTTGATCATTTAATTCACTGTATTCTCTCACTTGACACTTTTGTTGAATCTTCTGCATGATTATGACAATTTTATTCCATGCAAGCCTTGCTTATTACATCCAGAAGACAATGAATAGGTGATCAGTTGAATTGACCTTGAATCTAAAGCAAGTGATTAAACAAAAAGAAAGATTCATTTTGCTTTCCTTTTGTTCAGTACCCGTTTTAGTTATTTATAAGGTAATGATACTTTTCCCTAATTGCTGAGTTATTCTGTCATGCCAGGTTTATTTTATTTCACATGGTTAATCTCAGATGAATAGCGAGATTAAGCAGAACACTGAGTCCATCATTCTTGCAGTTATATGAGACATACATTCTTGGTTGAATGAAACTGTCTGGCATTTATTGAATCAACATAATCAGAGAAGTTCATAGGTGAGTGAACTCTTTTCACTCTTTTACAGAATAATACAAAGTTTTCCCTTTCTGATAAGTAATTATTTTGACATACACCAGTAAACTATGAATTCTTTAATAGTTGGAAATAATTAGGGGTTATTTTAAATGCCCATCTTGTTTAAATATTAATATTAAAAGGAAATACATACTTAAAAACTTTACTTAATGGTTGATTTGCATGTGTAGTTATTTCCCTCCATTTTATGTTTGCTCCACACACACACACACATTGTGTTGCAAAAAACATTCATTTGGATTTTTCCATAATATGATGTAGAAAACCCAAATTAACTTTTGGGCCAACAGTACACACACACATATATATGTATGTGCGTGCATGTGTGTGTGTATAAAACTTTTAAACTTTCCTTTTGGGTAATTCTGCCAAATATTTCATATAATCCCAGTGATGCTTGAATCTAAGCTGCTATATTTTCACAATATTTTAATAATCCAGAAGGAATTTCATTTTATAGGGCTGGTTGAAATAAAAATGCATTCTGTATCCAAAGATATAAAATTCCAATGATAAGATATGTAGGCAAACTTCAAAAGAGGAAGACACATTTTACTGTAATTTACTAAGATAAACCCTGATGATTCATTGGAGAATAATCAGAGAGCATCATTTCTATACTAGGAGCCAAATATCAGATATTTGATCAAATGTGTTTTATATTTTAATGTTTCATTATATTTTTTAAACTTGCTCTTATGAAAGAGATAATTATATATTGCAAAAATGCCTAATTTTCTGCCCAATGATATTAAAGTCACCCAGACTATAATTTCTCAAAGATAAAAATTGTCAGTTAGGAACAGAGGGATCATTTCTTTATTTCCTTTTTCACCTCTTTAGTGTGTTTGCTTTGCTAGAGTCCACTAACAACTTTGCCCATTACAAAATCTGATCAGTATTCTTTCCTCCACCCTAGATTGATTAGATAGTATAAAGGATAGCCATCAGGTTTTCAGCTCAGGATACTGAAATAATGAATGGTGTCATTTTCTGTGTCAGGGGATATGCTTAAAGAACTGGCTTAGGAATGACTGTTCAGAAATATTGAACTTTAGGTTCCTATCAGGTATCCAACTGACAACTGGAATATATGGGTTTGAAATTTATAAGAGAAATGTGAATCAGACTCAGAATTTTGGCATCCAATTTTAAGAACAAATAGAGCAGATAAGCCATAATTGGACTACAGACAAGTTCAGCACTAAGGAAGAAATAGTATTGGTATTAGCAGTTAGTGCACTGACTTGGTCAAAAAAGGTCAATGACTGCAAGCTGTGTACCCTTTAGTGACTCACTTAAGTTCTCTAAACATCAGCTGTCTTTCTGTGGGAAATACAAAGGTGCAGAAGGGAAAATGGAAAGATGATACCTTCTCTGATATGCATGGGCCATATATATATATATATATATATATATATATATCTGTTAGTTGTTAGCGTCAATTAAGATAATGTAAGTGAAAGTATCTTGCAAATTACTAACCAAGGTATGATTTAAAACTAAAATGTTATACAAATAAGAGTTATTACTATATTTTTATGAAGTGCAGATTGTTGTCAATTTTTGCTTCACAAAATTGCTGGAGAATTTATGAATTCATAGGATAATATATGCTTATGTTTATATTCAATAGGAAATGCCAAAGTTATTTTTTCTTCCTAATCCTAAAGTCCATTTCATTCATGGAACCTCAAAGCTGAAGTGAAATTTTCATCCCCTTAATTTTATACACACAGAAAATGCAAATTTAATTTAGATTACTGATAGAATGAAAATTCGGGTCTCTTGCAGTTTAGTGCTTAAATTTACACAGTGTGAAATTAGTCAATTGATTGGCAGTAAAGGCAGCTTTCCAGAACCTTTTCCGATCCTTGTCAGTTGATTCAATTAAGTCATCAAGTATTTTCTAGTTCTCTGATTGTGGGTATTATATTTTTAGTGAAAGTGAAAGTTGCTCAGGCATTTATTTTGCAGAATTCATCTCATGAAAGGGATAATTCCCTGTATGTGACATAAAATGCCTTAACATAGTTGAAAGAGTGTACATACATACATTTCTAGACTATGGCAATCTGCATTAGTTATTGAAAGATGACAATAGATTAATTTTTCATTCATTTATTTCCTTGTCATTAATTTTATTTGTTTATTTATTTTACAAATGTTTATTGACTGCCTATTATATGCACATTTTAGGGGTCTGGAGGTAAACACTCTAGAGATAGAATATTGGTAAAAATTTAAGTAAAAAATATTGATGTGGAAACTTCAGATTACTGGTAAATGCTGTTAAGATCCATCTCTTGAGCTGAGGCATGAATGACGAGTCAGCAGTCATGAAACAGTATGGAGGAGGAAAGAATAGGAACCAGAGGTACAAGGACAAAAGATACTGCGTGCAGTGGATTTGGGAGGCCAGTGCATCTACAGCTTATAAGAAAAAATGAGCTATTTAACTTCAATCTTCTTATCTCTGCTCACAATATGCAGAACCTGGTTATTTTCAAAAGTATAGCTTAATTTTCCCATAAATTGTATGTTTGCTTTTTTTTTAATTTTGTATTTTTACTTTATTTTATTTTACAATACAGTATTGGTTTTGCCATACATGGACATGAATCCACCACGGGTGTACATGCGTTCCCAAACATGAACCCTCCTAAATTGTATGTTTTATCTTAAATTTGACCAATTTGCTCTGGGTTTCTTAAAAAAAAAAAAAAGTGGTGCTTTGTTGTTGTTGTTGTTGTTTTATATACATACTGCTTTAACCATATGACTATAAAATGCAATATTAGGAGAGAGAAATCATGAAAATATTGGACAAGAATGTTTAGTACTGGAGAGTGTGTTTGACCTGTGGATATGAGAGTTTTTAGGACAAAGAATGAATGAGGGGATCTCTTTCTTTCTTTTTTTGTTGTTGGTAAATTCAATTTTAATGGAAGAAGTAATTCAACAAGTATTTGGCTTTGGTGTGAATAAGAATCATTCAGGCAAATTGGTAAAAATAGGTTTGGGTTTTATCTCACTTCACCAGGCATAGGTCCTTGGAGTTTTTCATTCATTTTTAAGGTGATTTTAATTGTACCAAAGTTTGGCAACCAGCGATGGCTTTATTGTCAAATGGAAAAGTGATAGTATTTATTATAGAAGATATAAATTGTGTCTGACATTCAGTTTGACTAGGAGAAGACACACTAATGAAAAAACATTTTTAAGATGGGAGTGGCTGTTGAAGACAAACATCTGCTAGTAATCCACATTCTGCTAATACTGAATTCCAGGTTTACAATAGGTAATATCATAGGAAATGATATCAAGTAAGAATTCATCTTCATTGAGTCAATGAATCACACATGGTCTTATAAGTACCAGTCTTGTGTGATAAGATTATTAATTCTGAGTCATTTGATGACATAGGATTATTTATTTCCTGTAAGCTCATCTATATGATAACTTTCAATTTTAATATTTTTCTATGGCAACACAGATTTTTTTTAAATAAAACGTTTGCCTTCTTATGAATTCATAGGATATGGTATTGCCAGTGAAAGTGCACTTGTGGACTTTGAGGATGGAGATTACTTCTGAAATATAATCAGTTTATGTATTAGGTTTTAGGATAAGTGTGTAAGATTTATGGATGAGAAATATCCCTTCCCTCAATGAACTTACTTTCTAGTAGAATTTTACAAGGCACATAAAATAAGCAGAGTTATATAGCTGTCCTCTAGCCCTCTTATTTATCTAAATATTTTTGAATGAATGAATATATCATTTAAAAGTTACTAAGAATTCCAGAAAAATAAACGACCCAATCAAAAAATGGGCCAAAGAACTAAATAGACATTTCTCCAAAGAAGACATACGGATGGCTAACAAACACATGAAAAGATGCTCAACATCACTCATGATTAGAGAAATGCAAATCAAAACCACAATGAGGTACCACTTCACACCAGTCAGAATGGCTGCGATCCAAAAATCTGCAAGCAATAAATGCTGGAGAGGGTGTGGAGAAAAGGGAACCCTCCTACACTGTTGGTGGGAATGCAAACTAGTACAGCCACTATGGAGAACGGTGTGGAGATTCCTTAAAAAATTGCAAATAGAACTACCTTATGACCCAGCAATCCCACTTCTGGGCATACACACCGAGGAAACCAGAATTGAAAGAGACACCTGTACCCCAATGTTCATTGCAGCACTGTTTATAATAGCCAGGACATGGAAACAACCTAGATGTCCATCAGCAGATGAATGGATAAGAAAGCTGTGGTACATATACACAATGGAGTATTACTCAGCCGTTAAAAAGAATTCATTTGAATCAGTTCTGATGAGATGGATGAAACTGGAGCCGATTATACAGAGTGAAGTAAGCCAGAAAGAAAAACACCAATACAGTATACTAACACATATATATGGAATTTAGGAAGATGGCAATGACGACCCTGTATGCAAGACAGGGAAAGAGGCACAGATGTGTATAACGGACTTTTGGACTCAGAGGGAGAGGGAGAGGGTGGGATGATTTGGGAGAATGACATTCTAACATGTATACTATCATGTGAATTGAATCGCCAGTCTATGTCTGACGCAGGATGCAGCATGATTGGGGCTGGTGCATGGGGATGACCCAGAAAGTTGTTATGGGAAGGGAGGTGGGAGGGGGGCTCATGTTTGGGGATGCATGTAAGAATTAAAGATTTTAAAATTAAAAAAATAAATAAATAAAATAAATAAAAATAGAAGAAAAAAAAAAAGATTAGATTGTTATTCAGCTCATCAGGACTTGAGAAATGGACTTTCCAAAGGAATATCTATTGTAATTCCAGACTACAATTCTTTTTTCCTAGAATTCTTTTTCCTAGAGATCATTTGCCAAAATGTCTTTGTTTCTGTGCTTGACTTAGCTATTATCAATGGATAGATACTTGGGATATGTCATAAATGCTCTTTGTGTTTTCTGAGATCATATGTGAAGTAACAAGTCTATGTCCTATCTTCAAACTATAAAAATGAATTTCCTACATTAGAGAGAACCAACACCCCATAAAATATAGGCCAATGAAAGGATAATAATTGTGTTAAACTATACCTATAGAACAGATTATTGTGTTCTGTGACAGCTTTTAATGCCACTTTTGTATGGACTTTTGTTAGAAATGTAATAGCTTCATTTGTTTAATTGTTTTAGTCAGTTGAAATTCAGTTCAGTTCAATTCAGTCGCTCAGTCATGTCTGACTCTTTGCGACTCCATGAACCACAGCATGCCAGGCCTCCCTGTCCATCACCAACTCCTGGAGTTCACTCAGACTCACGTCCATTGAGTCAGTGATGCCATCCAGCCATCTCATCCTCTGTCGTCCCCTTCTCCTCCTGCCCCCAATCCCTCCCAACATCAGAGTCTTTTCCAATGAGTCAACTCTTCGCATGAGGTGGCCAAAGTACTGGAGTTTCAGCTTTAGCATCATTCCTTCCAAGGAAATCCCAGGGCTGATCTCCTTCAGAATGGACTGGTTGGATCTCCTTGCAGTTGAAATTAGGGGTAATATAACTATCTGTGCAAAATATGGTGAAGAAGATTTTTTTTAATCTTTGGAAAAATTACTGTGTTCTGATACCTGAAAATTCTGCCAAAGTATTACAATGGGAAGGAACGCCAAGGTAGCTATGAATAATTAATGCAGAAAAGGATGATGGAAAAGTACCTTTTACGTTGAAATTCAAAACCAGTTCTTATTTTTTGTCTCATCAATGTGTCCCTGAAATGAACTTGAAATATCAAGTTGCAATAACAATTCAATTTTGTCCTTTTAAAGATTAGGTCATTATAAATATTATATGTGGTGGTTTTTTCCTCCTCATTTACATCAACACATAAGGAAAGACAAAGTGAAGATGGGAATTATTTTTAATTAGGAGAGAGAAAAGAAGGAAATATTATGGTTTTTAAGAGGAAGCTAGGTGACATGCTGCTACCTTAAGACCAATTGGATTAGGCTCTTGAGGTTTGAAACAATGACAGTGTGAAATAGAAAAGATCTAGACGAGTTCAACACAGACACATTTATATTTTTAATTAATTTTATTGGAGTACAGTTAACTTACAATGTTGTAATTTAGAGGTATAGCACAGTGCTTCAATTATACATAAACATATGCTCATTCCTTTTAGATTCTTTTCTCATACAATTTACCGCAGAATACTGAGTTCCCTGTACTATACAGAAGGTCCCTGTTGGTTATCTATCTTGCATATATTAGTGTGTGTATTCCCATTTCAAGGTCCTGATTTATCCCTCCCCCCAACCACATTTCCCCTCTGGAGATGTAAGCTTGTTTTCAGTATCTATAAGTCTGTTTCTGTTTTTTTAAATAAGTTAATTTGTTTCATTTTTTAAAAAAATTAGATTCCACATATGAGTGATATCATATGATATTTGTCTTTGATTTACTTCACAGATACATACCTTTAAATATCCATGAAATAACCAAGTTTGCAGATAAAGCTAGAAACCTATTTGTCACTGACACTTTCTATCCTCTCTTAATAATGCTGAGCTACCTGGTGCAGGATCTAAGAAATGTAATAATTGGAGGTCCAGGAGATTTTCCAGACCCAGGGATTGAACCCAGTTCTCCAGCACTGTAGGCAGATTCTTTACTGTCAGAGTCATCAGGGGTGTCCCAATCATTGGGGATACCTGAGGCTTATTTTGACCACATGATTGCGGTAGAAGTTTAGTTGTAAATAAATTAAGGCTAATGAGAGGGATTGGGGGCAGGAGGAGAAGGGGACGACAGAGAATGAGATGGCTGGATGGCATCACTGACTCGATGGAAGTGAGTCTGAGTGAACTCCGGGAGTTGGTGATGGACAGGGAGGCCTGGCATGCTGCAATTCATGGGGTCACAGAGTCGGACACGACTGAGCGACTGAACTGAACTGAACTGAATGGTAAGAGATGTGATGGAGTGGCTAATATGATGGCCTGATGGCCACAGACTCCAGCTAAATACCTTGTGGAATGAAATCTCAAGGGGGCGAGCATTGGGAGACCAGATTAATCAAAGGACAGTGTTACCTTGAAAGATAACCACACATACTTAACAAGGCAAAAACTGTATATTCTAGCTCATCACAAAACTCAAGATGTACCTATAGATAATAATACTATACTAACTATAATAACATACATACTATAGGCAAAACTCAAGTGGAACAGAGCTGACACTCATTGTCATGACAGAGAGTGTGTTCTAGAAACTACGGTATTGAGTAAGATAAAAACATGGATATTATGAGCCATTATGGAAGTTGGAACAATGAAGCTGAAGAAAATTGTATGAAATCAGGAACAGGAGTTTTCGCAGACTGACTACATTCAAGAGAACATGTATCAACAAGAATTTGCCATATATTCACAGCAATACATAGAATTATCAGTTAGTTATATAGATTCAACTGTAAAATGAAGAATATGTCCTGTTTATAATATTGTCTAGGATGTTACTTCTGTGATATTAATTCCTTAGGTTTTGGTTTCATTGGTAAATCTAAGCAAGCTAAGATTTCTACAACTTAGTTCCTACAACTAAGCTTATTTTAGTTCAGTGTCTTTCTCAGTTGACCATGTTTAAATATTATATTCGTATGGTACCTGGAAAAAATGTAATAATAGTTTACCCTTTGAAAAAAGTAGTTGGTCTCATATTACTTTTGTGGCATGCAATTTCATAAATGATTTACACCAAAGTATTTGTGAGACACAGAATGTAGGTAAGGAGGAGGTTAGAGATTATAAACAAAGGTCCATTAACTCTAGGTTGGAGTCTCTCCGACAGAAAAGAAAAGCAATAGATCAAGCTTAAATGGGCAACATTATTCCGAGTTATGGGCACACATCTCAAAAACGAATATACCCCAAAGAATTATAGAATACCTCTCATAATTGGAAAAAGACAGATTTTACAATTATCCTCAGGACAAGCCACTGGTAGAATAAAATACATAGCTTTAGTGTCAGAAGAAATGTATGAGGCAAAAGGGAGCCACAGTTGAAACTGAAAGAAAGAAAAGAGGAGGAAACATACACACAGTACAATAGAACAGAAAGGCAAACAGGCCCTTAATGGCGTGGAATAGAATGGAAACATGTACACGCTGAATTAACGTTAAAAAGCTGCTTGCTATTGAAAAACCTATATTCTTCTGAAATAAAATGACAATACTTTAATAAGCATGCTTATTACGTAAGTAACTGTGCTAGCTCTTTGGAATTCTGACTATTTTTAACAAATTTAAAGGTTATTTACCTTTGCTTATTTTGAGTTTGTTAAAAATCACTAAAGAAATTTGATTTTATGTTTGTAATCAACCTTTAGTGGGAGATCCCCTGGGGAAGATCTCCTTGAAATCTTTGAGATCTCCTTGATATCTTTCCAACCCAGGGATTGAATCTGGGTCTCTTGCATTCTTCTTTACCGTCTGAGTCATTAGAGAGACCTTAATATATAAATTCAGTATGTTAGCTGCTGAATCATGTCCAACTCTTTTCAAAACCATGGACTGTAGCTTGCCAGATTCCTCTGTCTCTGGGATTCTCCAGGCAAGAACACTGGAGTGGCTTGCCATTTCCTTCATCAGGGAATCTTTCCAATCCAGGGCCAAACCTGGGTCTTCTACAAAGCAGGCAAATTCTTTACCAACTGAACCATCAGGGAAGTCTTATATTAAATAGTTTCATATTGTATGGAATAAATTATAATCTTAAATAATCTAAAATTTAGATTTTTTAAAATTTATTTTTAATATATTTATTTTTAATTGAAGAATAATTGCTTTACAATATTGTGTTGATTTCTGCCACACATCAACATGAATCAGCCATAGGTATACATATACGCCCTCCCTCTTGAACCTCCCTTTCATGACATCAGTTACAGGGGGAAAAAAAAAAAAAACCTTAAAAACAAACAGGTGGAGATTAAACAATATGTTTAAATCAATGAACAGGTTACCGAAGAAATAAAAAGAGAAATCAAGACCTCCTAGAAACAAATGACAATGAAAACATGATGACCCAAACCTTCAGGATGCAACGAAAGTAGTTCTAGTGGGGTTCTGTGATAAATTTAAGATTTTTGATAAATCACAATATAAATCAAATAGTAATTTCATGTGTGTGTGTGTATATATATAATGCATATATATTTACAGGTATTAGATGCATAATTTTTTTTCATTTTCTTCCACTTGTTTTTTATTTTTATTTTTTATTTTTTTATTTTTATTTTATTTTATTTTATTGTTTTTGTTATTTTTGTTTTTTTTTGTTTTTATTTTTTGATGGTCATGATCTTCAGATTTAGTAATTTAAAAGACAAAAGGAATACATATATAGGGATATGGTCTCTTTTGCTACTTTAAAAGTAATGTAACTGCATTGACTGCCAGTGTTAAATAACTTTTAAATGCCTCCACAAAGATGAATCTAATATTCTTAAATGAAATTTATATTGTTGTAGTCTAAGACTTCCAAGAATTTGCAAAGATCATACTGAGGGTTTTCACATATGCAAACTTCAATTTCCCATATATTAATGTATTATATGAGTATGTGCCTTTGTCCAAATTAGTGAATGATATGGTAAATTTGGGTTGCCTGTTAAAATCTCAGCTGAAGTTGGATCTTTTCCAATGAGTCAGCTCTTTGTATCAAGTGGCCAAAGTATTGGAGCTTCAGCTTCAGCATCAGTCCTTCCAATGAATAGTCAGGGTTGATTTCCTTTGGTATTGACTGGTTTGATCTCCTTGCTGTCCAAAGGATCTCAAAAGTGTGATTGTATGATAGCTTGAGCATTCTTTGTCATTGTATTTCTCTGAGATTGGAATGAAAACTGACCTTTCCCGTCCTGTGGCCACTGCTGGGTTTTCCAAATTTGCTGGCGTATTGAATACAGTACTTTCACAGCATTATCTTTTAGGATCTGGAATAGCTCAACTGGAATTCTATCACCTCTACTAGTTCGTAGTAATGCTTCCTAAGGACCACTTGGCTTCACACTTCAGGATGTCTGGCTCTAGTTGAATGATCACATCATGGTTATCTGGGTCATTAAGACTTTTAAGGAGAGTTTGCCTGTATATTCTTAACACCTCTTCTTAATATTTTCTGCTTCTGTTAGGCCCATATTCTTTCTGTACTTTTTTGTGCCCATCTTTGCATGAAGGGTTCTCCTGGTATCTCTGATTTTCTAGAAAAGATTTCTAGTTTCCCATTCTATTGTTTCCTCTATTTCTTTGCATTGTTCACTTAAGAATGCTTTCTTATCTCTCCGTACTATTCTTTGGAACTCTGTATTCAGATGGGTTTATCTTTCCATTTCTCCTTTGCCTTTTTCTTCTCTTCTTTTCTTAACTATTTCTAAGACTTCCTCCAACAACCATTTTGCCTTTTTGCATCTTTTTCTTGGGGAAGATTTTGGTCACCACCTCCTGTATAATGTTATGAACCTCCATCCATAGTTCTTCAGTTCTCCCAGGTAGCACTACTGGTAAAGAACCCACCAGCTAAAGCAGGAGACATGAGACTTGGGTTTGCTACCTGAGTTGGGAGGGCCTAGCAACCCATTCCAGTATTCTTACCTGGGGATCCCATGGGAATCCAGAGGGTCCTGATGGGTTAAGATCCACAGGGTCACAAAGAGTCCGACACGACTGAAGTGACTTAGCATGGACACATGGAGATGGAAAGAACTTATCATCAGATTTTGAGGTCCTCCAACATCAAAATGTATTTTTTCTTTATATAATCTTTTTCCAAATCCCATCACTATTCTGATGCCACTCTCTGCTCTGGTTGATTTTTGTTTTATGCTATTTTCAAAACAATGACAGCCCAAGGCAAATAACCTCCTAAATGTGAGATAAACAGAACAACACAGCTAAATTGATTTAGACAGTTTCCTTCCATTAAATCAATCTATTATTATTCATTATGTTAGTTTAGAAATTCACCGTAGTGAATTTTGACTGTCCTAGGTACATGGTCAATTAAAACCCATCAATTTATTTTTTTCCCAGTTCTCCTTCCTGTATTTAAAATGTGAATTTTAAAATACCAATCAATGTTTAAACTTTTGTTTTCTTGGTTTTTGACAATCATGGCTACTGGGAGCATTTGGAACTGTCTGACCAAGGTTAAACCTTTGCAGATTTTTTTTTGATTTGACTTTATCTTCATATTTTATATATATATACATATACATACATATATATATATATATATATATATATATATATATATACTTTCAGTGTCTTCACTGATGTGATTGATCACAATGTTGAATACATTAAGTCCACAAAGAGAGCACCAGAGGAAACATTCTCAGTAGAGAACTTTGGCTTGAATCCTTTTTAAGCTTACCAGCTTAACCTGATTCTTCATATAGGATGCTGTGGTGCTTGGCTCACATGTCCTAGAAACTCTGTCCCTCTTTCTCTGTGTACCATTCTACTTACTTCAACGTGTATGTTTTCCTTTAGTGGCCCACTTTCTACATATCTATAGGAAATGTGAGTGAGTGAGTGAAGTGACCCCCCAACTAACGGAGCTTCATTGGTTGAAGAGAGAGTTAGAAATACCTAGGAGTGCACATCACCTTCCATCATGCTGACCCTTAGCCAATAACTGAATTCAAGAGTACAAAAATCTAACTTTCTTGCCTCCAGTTTGAAAAATTCAGGTGACATTTTGTCCATCCTGTGTTTTAAGATAGCAAAAGGGAATTACAGAGGCTTTTGTCAACTCAGGATGCACAAATATACTCAATTTTTTTTCTAATATCTTTTATAAAAGTAATTTACCAAGAAATAGTGATGATAATTAAGGAATTGCAGGATTGTGGTATTCCACAGTGTGGTTTGAAAGTATCATTTCCCACTAACAAATTTAATGCATTTTAGAAATTTCCTTATGACAAATGTTACTAAAGATGTGGGACAAAGTAAATTCTCATACAAGTCCTGGAGAAACAATTTGGGATTATCTGGTAAAAGTGAAAATGCTCTTCAGCATTTTAAGCCCTGAGTACAGATGTTTAAAGGGCCCATATGTTCATCAGGAGGCATTTGCAAGAGAGGTCAAAGCCCTGTTTTTAGTGGGGAAAAGAAGTAGAAACTACCTGAATGACCATTAATACAAGAATAGATTCATTTATTTTATCAGGTTCATATATAAATCATTGCTGCATGTACCCCTGTGGATGCATTTCAATAATGGGATCTACAATTAATGAGAAGAAAGTTATATGAGAATAGATAAAATGTGGTGTCATTTATATTAAGGTGAGAATATGCTGCTTTGGTAAAGAAATTTAGAAAAACATACATATGATGCGAAATTGAGATAATTGTGGAGGGGTCAGGTATAACTAGAAACATTAAAAAAAAAGTAACACCTGTTGTTGTTTTTTTTTTTAAATCTTCAACCTATGCATACATATTACCCATATTACCTGTATGATGACTAATTATAAATTATTTAGGCAAGAGAATAGTTTGTTATTACAGCTTTATAAATGTTATGTATACGATAATGCACAGAATTCATATGACACAGGAAGAGATGGTTGAATGGTATCTCTGACTCAATGGACATGAGTTTGAGCAAGCTCTGGGAGTTGGTGATGGACAGGGAAGCCTGGTGTGCTGCAGTCCATAGGATTGCAAAGAGTCAGACATGACTGAGTGACTGAGCTGAACTGAATGTTGTCCAGAAGAAAATTCAGGCTTAACTTATATGTAAAGTATACTCTGTTTTCTTCTTTAAAAGTTTAGGATACTTTCTCATCCCTAATCATTGGTCAGTAGACATCAGTCAGTCTTGCTCTTATGAAATTTACTCTGTGTTCCAATGCTCTCAGAAAGGTTTTCAAGGTGTAGGGGAGTTCAAGAGAGAAACTTGCTGAAACTCTTCCCCTTCCTCTTTTCTAATATGAATATGTCATGTAATACTCATTTTTTCATAAAGGTTAAAAATGTTATGAAATTTTAATTTAGTTTTAGACCATCCCTCCCAGATTGTGAGTTTTCTTGGACCAGCAAAATGCATAAGAAATGGATTTGTTACATATCGAAATAATGCATCATAACAAAAACATCAACAAAATGCATGTAGCCAATGCAGTAAAATATACACTGATGATGCAGCTGCTGTATGTATAATCGCCAGACTTCAGTGAAAGAAACAATGTTTTAAATACAAAAAATGAGAAAGCACCTTAAATCTGAGTGGGAAAAACTCCTTCCCAAGAAAACTCGATTGTTGACCTCATAATGTCTGGCATGCATAAAGAGATTTATTTTCATCACTTTTTTCATTCATCATTGAGCTACAGACAATGTCACCCAGAGAGGCATACATACCAGCGTAAGATAAGGATTATCTATAAGATTCCTGCTTTTAATTAGATGATATCATAAATATAACTGGTATATAAAGTTAGAACACTTTGTATGGAGATTAGGTTTGGGGGTGTTAATAATGATAAGTAGTGAGGCTTATAGTATTGATAGAATCACTAGACACATGTCATGTCTTTATTTGATCAAACCAGAGACAAACAGAATGCATGCTGAGATAAACGTGATTACTCACAAAGTTGTTTCCTGGTTAAATCATTTTATTTAAAAGGCACTCAGCGAAAGAAAACAGCACTTTAATTTCACTAATTGAGCTCTGAACCTAAAATACAGCAATACATCAGAAGGAACAATTCAAGACAGAAATTATCAAATTGAATTAAATAATTTCCTTTCTGGAGAAACGTGAATTCAAGCATTATTTCTACAGAATAAAGAACAAGAGTAACAACAAGAAACAGCTAATATGTTCTAGCCTGCTTCTGAATGCACATGAATTCCAGGGATATTAAAAATGGAGAGAGAATTTAATGTTCAGGAAAAGCAGTAAAAACTGCCTTCTTTCTTTCTTTCTTCTAAATTTATAGTCAGATACCCTTTGCTGAGCCTTTGGGCATATTTATAGTCTGAAACCATATTCTATAGAAGAGTGAGATTTGTTTTATGAGCACTTATACACAATCTAAATTGTACAACATAAAAGCATAGTACTAGCTCAATTTCTAACTTATACTAATATGCTGAGAACTTCCCACCCACCCAGTGTCATTAAAGAAAAACATTAACATTTCCTACTAGAACTTTAGAAAAAGGAAATACAGATTTGAAATGTGCAATTTTCATATTCCTTCTGGAACCCAAGCGATTTTAAGATAAAGATGCATGAATAATAAACTTAAGGGACAACATTGATACTATGGCTATGACTATTGACACATTTATTTTACTAATTTTTTGCACAATTTTCCTTTACTTAGAAGATTAAAAAGAAACTGACATTAAGCATCTATGTAAAGGGACATATGTAAAGATAATGAAAAATAAACCTGATTCAAAAATGTGATGTATTTTTCAGCTTTCCCAATATCAGCCAAACAATCCATGCTTCCATCCACTAACCTGGGTTATTATAAATGCTAACACATTTAAGTGAGTTTAGAGTCATGATAATTAATACTCAAGCATATACTAAAGTGATTACAGACCCTACAAAGTGGGACTACAAAGTGAAGCAGTTTTCCAGCTGTAATTTGGGCTGCTGCTGTCATGTCGACTCTGAAGTCGCTTCAGTCGTGTCCGACTCTGCACTACTGTATAGACAGCAGCCCACCAGGCTCCTCCGTCCCTGGGATTCTCCAGGCAAGAACACTGGAGTGGGTTATCATTTCCTTCTCCAATGCATGAAAGTGAAAAGTGAATGCAAAGTCGCTCAGTCCTGTCGACTCTTTGGACTTCGTGGACTGCAGCCTACCAGGCTCCTGCATCCATGGGAGTTTCCAGGCAAGAGTACTGGAGTTTGGGCTGGCTGTTCCTTTTAAGTTATGAGGCCATCAGATTTTTTTTGCAGTCAAAAGAAACTTTAGGTCTTGTCACAGATATTGTAAATACAGCTACTTACTTTTATGAATATTTTGTAAGTGATTCTGAAAGACAGAAAAAGCCTGGAATAATGTAACTATTTCAATATGTTATCTGTTACCTGAACATGGTTGCTAACTAATTTACTTAAATTATCTGCTGATGTCCTCTCAAATGGAAGATACAATCTTGTTCTCATCATTCCATTAACTGCCTATAGTCTTTGAAATTGTTTACAGTTTATCAAGTTCCCTTCTCGGCTGCCTTCCCACCTCAGCCTACACATTCTAGAACTGCTTCAGGCTTATTACTATGATGTAGGAAGTTATTAAAATATGTTAATTTACTTACTGAGATGGCTTTAAATTAAACCCTTGTAACTTCTTGCCTTCTAGTCTGTCCACACTTTATAATACCTTAAACAAGATATTATTCTGTGATCAAATAATCAGAATAAAGAAAAAAATGTCCTGGCTTTCTCTTTTAACTATGACTATTTCCATGGTATTAGTTCTATAATTTAAGTAAAATCAGTGGTTGCTAATGTGCTTGTTCTAGTTCAGGCCACCTCCTTCACACTTTGCATGTTCTATAATTACCATGTTTTGCAGACAAAGTCTGAGTGGTTAAATAAAAATTACATCATGGAACTCATCAGGGACATATTAAATCCTTATGTTAAATGTAAATTCATTTTGTAAAATGGCAAAAAAAAGATGGCTCATAGTGAAGAATCAAAGTTTTAAATACTAAGTCTCCTTGTAGTTCATTCAAAAATAGACATACAGCCAATCTGCCCCACAAAAATATTTTTAAAAGTAAACAAAATCCTCTAAATATATTTAACCCACCATATAAGTGTTATATGTTATAATAACTCATACAGAAAGAAACATTAATGACCATAATTAGAGAAAATGGGTTATTATATGAAAATAAAACAAAATTAAAAAAAAAATCAGAACAGTGCTACCTGGTCTAGCCAGTATAAGCATGAAACTAAGTATAGGAAAGTGTTATCTAAGGTTGAAATAGGAATTAATATTATGAAAAACTATGCTTTGGAAAAAATGAAATGGCTTGAGTTTTTTATGAATATTTCTGGTTTTTGATATAATGTTCTTTTCCAGAAAACCAAATTCCTTCCTACAAGGCTGTCTGTGAGATTAGGTAGAAAAGATGAATTATGAAACTTTTCTTGAGCCCTCTCTTCTTCATTTTGTTATCCCTCTGTAAGGGGTATGGTTGGGGTTGTAGTCAGTTTCCAGGCTTCTTCCTACTTCTAATTTTGGAGTACGAGGTAAGCAGAAGAAAAAGTAAAGGTGGAGCTTATAAGACTAACAAACATTGTAAAAGAGGGTCCCATTCAAGTCTTTTAGGGAATTCTCTGATAGTCCAGCGTTTAGGTCTCCAAGCTTTCACTCAGGTTCAGTCCTTAGTCAGAGAACTAATATCCCACAAGCCACATAGCACAGCCAAACATTAATTAAAAAATGATAAATAAAATGTAAAAAGCCTTTCAAGAGGAATCAGTTGGAGCTCAATAGAATTCAGAGAGATACTTAATTAGGTAGTTATTTTCTTCCAAAGGGAAATTTGATTTCAGAGGCTTAGAGGGGACATTCTGTATACCTTATAGCTTATATTGATCTTCTGCAGCCCAGTATGGCAACTTCAATTTGTAGATTTCTGGGAGATGAGGCATGATTCCCAGATTCAAGGAATTTATCTAATACTTTGTTCATCAAGTGTCTAAAGGAATAAACACGGACAAATGGAGAAAAAATAAATATCATAGTGTATAGGATACTGCTGCTAAGTCACTTCAGTCGTGTCCGACTCTGTGCGACCCCATAGACGGCAGCCCACCAGGCTCCCCGATCCCTGGGATTCTCCAGGCGAGAACACTGGAGTGGGTTGCCATTTCCTTCTCCAATACATGAAAATGAAAGTGAAGTCGCTCAGTCGTGCCCAACTCTCAGCGACCCCATGGACTGTAGCCCACCAGGCTCCTCTGTCCATAGGATTTTCCAGGCAAGAGTGCTGGAGTAGGGTGCCATTTCCTCCTCCAGTGTATAGGATATAGAGTGCTAACTAGTCTTTTCAAATACAGTCATAGAAGTTTACCAGTAAAATGGACCTGAATGGTCCTAAAAGTTTAAGTTTGAAAGGTGGTTATTTCTTTTCAAAAAGTCAAAGTTGAAGTTAATTGGGTCCAAGTTCATAATGCTCACTGCAGAACACATCAATAACGAGAGACAGGTGTTTATGCAAGGAATAGTGACTTTATTCAGAAAAACAATTAGATGGTTCCCTAGTGACCATTGTAGCAGATTTAGAATTCAGGCTTCTAAATTCAGGCTTAGTAAAAGGGAAGGGGGGTGTTTGGTTGTTACAAACTTCTTGGTGCCTTTGTTTTTGTAGCTGTCACATAGATCTGATTAAAGTGTTCTTATAAATCTCCCTTTCTCAGTTCTGCAAATTTGTGTCTCTATATAAGGGAAAAGTGTTACATCTTTAAAGATCAGAACCTTGAGAATGGGCTATTTCAAGCAATAGACAACATTCTTTTTAATTATTAACATGTAACACTAGTAAGAGAATACAAGGGTTAAAATAAGAGAAATAGATCCAATATAGAGTTTAATTTGTTCCTTCCTATTACATTGATACCTTCTGGTCCAATAAATTATTCAGATTGTCGTTCCTTTTTTTTCCTTTCTCTTTTAAATGTTTATTTCACCATTTTTGGATTCAAGCAGTGATTTATCTCTACATGCTATTCAATAAACTTTAATGGAAAAAATCCCCTGAAAAACTGAATTTACAAAATTCAAGAGTTACGTTAAAAATCCCATAAAGTCTTGAATACTTTATGGAAGAATTTTTGGAATCTGTATTTTTAAAACATTAGAAATGTATAAGATATATCTAATAAAAACATACATGACTTAAACATATATGCATTTAAGTATATAAATGCATTGATGAGGGAATATTGTAAACATTTCCCAAATAATATTCTGATAACAACTCCAGGTTTTGTATTACAGGAGCAATAAAAAAGTTTTTAGGGGTCCCTATATAAATGGCTATCCAGCTCGTGTTAGCACAAGTTTTACCAGTACTGCAAATTTAAAGAATTTCTTACATCAACAAAAGAAGACATTTCAGGAATCTTGGAGAGGGGCATTTTGCATTGAGGCAAAATGAACATCACAATTTTGTATTCTCAATTTTCAGTACTCCATTTAAAAAAGAATACAAAGCATTTCAGTTCTCAAAACTCTATGGAACCACTTGAGGGTGAAATAAAAGAGATTGATGCCTGATGACAGTTCTTAGGATGTAAAACAGTTGTTTCACCTGCTGTTTCTCTAAGAGATGAATGGGGATAACAGTTTGGTCCGTTTCTGGATTTGTGTAAAGTTCTTTTTAATAGAGCACCCGATAAAAATATAGTACTAGTTCTTAAATCTGCTTTATTCTTCCAGAATATGTAAGGTAAAAAATTTACCTAGAAGTCACGAGGATAATTCTTTTCAGTCAGTTCAGTTCAGTCGCTCAGTCATCTCCGACTCTTTGCGACTCCATGAATCGCAGCACGCCAGGCCTCCCTGTCCATCACGAACTCCCGGAGTTCACTCAGACTCATGTCAATCAAGTCGGTGATGCCATCCAGCCATCTCATCCTCTGTCGTCCCCTTCTCCTCCTGCCCCAATCCCTCCCAGCATCAGAGTCTTTTCCAATGAGTCAACTTTTCGCATGAGGTGGCCAAAGTACTGGAATTTCAGATTCAGCATCATTCCCTCCAAAGAAATCCCAGGGCTGATCTCCTTCAGAATGGACTGGTTGGATCTCCTTGCAGTCCAAGGGACTCTCAAGAGCCTTCTCCAATACCACAGTTCAAACGCATCAATTCTTCAGCACTCAGCTTTCTTTACAGTCCAACTCTCTCATCCATACATGACCACTGGAAAGACCATAGCCTTGACGAGACAGACCTTTGTTGACAAAGTGATGTCTCTGCTTTTCAATATGCTATCTAGGTTGGTCATAACTTTCCTTCCAAGGAGTAAGCGTCTTTTAATATCATGGCTACAACCACCATCTGCAGTGATTTTGGAGCCCCAAAAATAAAGTCTGACACTGTTTCCACTGTTTCCCCATCTATTTCCCATGAAGTGATGGGACCGAATGCTATGATCTTCGTTTTCTGAATGTTGAGCTTTGAGCCAACTTTCTCTCTCTCCACTTTCACTTTCATCAAGAGGCTTTTCAGTTCCTCTTCACTTTCTGCCATAAGGGTGGTGTCATCTGCATATCTGAGGTTATTGATATTTCTCCCTGCAATCTTAATTCCAGCTTGTGCTTCTTCTAGCCTAGCATTTCTCATGATGTACTCTGCATATAAATTAAATAAGCAGGGTGACAATATACAGCCTTGATGTACTCCTTTTCCTATTTGAAACAGTCTGTTGTTCCATGTCCAGTTCTACCTGTTGCTTCCTGACCTGCATATAGCTTTCTCAAGAGGCAGTTTAGGTGGTCTGGTATTCCTATCTCTCTCAGAATTTTCCATAGTTTATTGTGATCCAGACAGTCAAGGCTTTGGCATAGTCAATAAAGCAGAAATAGATGTCTGAAATGGCTGTCTGAGGAGGCCTTACAAATAGCTGTGAAAAGAAGAGAAGTGAAAAGCAAAGGAGAAAAGGAAAGATACAAGCATCTGAATGCAGAATTCCAAAGAATAGCAAGAAGAGATAAGAAAGCCTTCCTCAGAGATCAATGCAAAGAAATAGAGGAAAACAACAGAATGAGAAAGACTAGAGATCTCTTCAAGAAAATTAGAGACACCAAGGGACCATTTCACGCAAAGATGGGCTCGATAAAGGACAGAAATGATATGGACCTAACAGAAGCAGAAGATATGAAGAAGAGGTGCCAAGAACACACAGAAGTACTGTACAAAAAAGATCTTCATGACCAAGATAATCATGATGGTGTGATCACTAATCTAGAGCCAGACATCCTGGAATGTGAAGTCAAGTGGGCCTTAGAAAGCATCACTATGAACAAAGCTAGTGGAGGTGATGGAATTCCAGTTGAGCTATTTCAGATCCTGAAAGATGATGCTGTGAAAGTGCTGCGCTCAATATGCCAGCAAATTTGGAAAACTCAGCAGTGGCCGCAGGACTGGAAAAGGTCAGTTTTCTTTCCAATCCCAAAGAAACCTAATGCCAAAGAATGCTCAAACTACCGCACAATTGCACTCATCTCACATGCTAATAAAGTAATGCTCAAAATTCTCCAAGCCAGGCTTCAGCTATATGTGAACTGTGAACATCTAGATGTTCAAGCTGGTTTTCGAAAAGGCAGAGGAACCAGAGATCAAATTGCCAACATCTGCTGGATCATCGAAAAAGCAAGAGAATTCCAGAAAAACATCTATTTCTGCTTTATTCTTTTAGGCCCTCATTATTCAATTGGAAAAGAGTATATCTTTTTCTCTAATTTATAAATGGAATTGATATTAACTTGAGGTATCTACAAATCCAATATAACAAGCATTGCTTTTTACACAGTTTTAAATGAGTTTAAAGTAAGAATTTGAAAACCTTGTCACCATCTGAAAAAAAAAAATTAATCCCCAGGGAAAATGAATTAGAAAATGAAAGGACCCTGGTTGCAAAATTACATTCCACCAAATTCTTTTGTGAAAGGAATGAAATAAGTATAAGGTTTTCTTATATTTAAATAATGAGGAGAGACAGTCCCTTTGGTTTAATTGCTTAATACTGGTATGTTTCTGTCAAGTAAATCAAGGAGGGGAAGTCATTTTATTTTATCATATATACCAGTATGTTTTAGCAACTAGATTTTGTTCAGTAAGTTAGAATTGTAAGACATGATAGGATTTTTTCTATGGGTTGTCTTTCTTTTTTTATTCTTTATTATTATTATTTGTTTAACTTTACAATATTGTATTGGTTTTGCCATACATCAGCATGAATCCGCCACGGGTATATGGCATGTCCTTCAATTAGTTTCTCTGAGAGATGAATCAGATAAAAACTATTTGAGATCCAAGTATTTCCTCTTTGTTTTATGTTGCTAGGACCCTGTGTTTTTAGCATTTAATCTTCCTCTTTAAACTATTAAAAAAAAACTCATCTTAAGAGCTTTTATATGACTTTCCATTGCGTCAGTTCAGTTCAGTTGCTCAGTCGTGTCCAACGCTTTGAGAACCCATGGACTGCAGCACGCCAGGCCTCCCTGCCCATCACCAACTCCCGGAGTCCACCCAAACTCATGTCCATTGTGTCAGTGATGTCATCCCTGTCTCATCCTCTGTCATCCCCTTCTCTTCCTGCCCTTAAACTTTCCCAGCATCAGGGTATTTTCAAATGAGTTAGCTCTCCACATCAGGTGGCCAAAGTATTGGAGTTTCAGCTTCAACATCAGTCCTTCCAATGAATACCAAAGGCTGATATTTAGGATGGATTGGTTGGATCTCCTTGCAGGTCAAGGGACTCTCGAGAGTCTTCTCCAACACCACAGTTCAAAAGCATCAATTCTTTGGTGCTCAGCTTTCTTTATAGTCCAGCTCTCACATCCATACATGACCACTGGAAAAACCATAGCCTTGACTAGATGGACCTCTGTTGGCAAAGTAATAATGTCTCTGCTTTTTAATATGCTGTCTAGGTGGGTCATAACTTTCCTTCCAAGGAGCAAATGACTTTTAATTTCATGGCTGCATTCACCATCTGCAGTGACTTTGGAGCCCCTAAAAATAAAGTCAGCCACTGTTTCCACTGATTCCCCATCTATTTGCCATGAAGTGATGGGACCAGATGCCATGATCTTAGTTTTCTGAATGTTGAGCTTTAAGCCAACTTTTTCACTCTCCTCTTTTACTTTCATCAAGAGGCTCTTTAGTTCTTCACTTTCTGCCATAAGGGTGGTGTCATCTGCATATCTGAGGTTATTGATATTTCTCCCTGCAGTCTTGATTCCAGCTTGTGCTTCCTCCAGCCCAGGGTTTCTCATGATACACTCTGCATATAAGTTCAATAAGCAGGGTGACAATATACAGCCTTGACGTACTCCTTTTCCTATTTGGAACCAGTCTGTTGTTCCATGTCCAGTTCTAACTGTTGCTTCCTGACCTGCATATAGGTTTCTCAAGAGGCAGATCAGGTTGTCTGGTATTTCCATCTCTTTCAGAATTCTTCACAGTTTATTGTGATCCACAAAGTCAAAGGTTTTGGCATAGTCAATAAAGCAGAAATGGATGTTTTTCTGGAACTCTCTTGCTTTTTGATGATCCAGTGGATGTCTGCAATTTGATCTCTATCTCTTAAAAATACAATGACTATTTAGCACCAAAAAATTAAATGTCACATCAGAGTGGAGAGGGATTGTCTTCATTGCTTGCAAGTATTTGAAGCAACTCAAGCTGAAGTCTTTCTTGGGCTCTCTTGTGGCTCAGCTGGTAAAGAATCCACCTGCAATGTGGGAGACCAGGATTTGATCCCTGGGTTGGGAAGATCCCTTGGAGGAGGGAACGGCTACCCACTCAAGTATTCTTGCCTAGAGAATATCATGGACAGAGGAGCCTGGCAGGCTACAGTCCATGGGGTTGCCAAGAGTCGGACACGACTTAGCGACTAAACTACTACTACTATACTGGTACTATGCCTGCATCGATTTAAATACACAAACACCAGCTACCAATTCACAATTATCACCTATCACATTTTGGCAACTAGAATGTGCTTAATTAGTATTTGCCAAAACAAACTTTGTCAAATTCCATCTCTGCACTTGAAGGAAAAACGGGATAAAAGAAGTGGGGTGGAGGAAGCTAGAAAAGGAAAAAAAAAAAACTTTATCTTATTATCAGTTCAGTTTTGTCTTCAATTTTTATAACTTAGGGAAATGAATTGTAGCAGAAAATGTCATCTCTCCATAAAGTACTACTTTATCAAATCATTTTCTCAGCTTTGATAAATTTTTTGAGAATGCATTTAAAAATTGCCCTCAGCTATCTGTGGTTCTGAAAAGACAGGAGAAACTGGGAGTTACTGATTACATGTAAGAGGTTGCCTTATACCCTGACATTGGAAAACGACCCCTGATAAGGAACATATGACCGTGACAATCAGCCTTTGCTAGCTAGGACAGACAACATTGCTTTGAAAACCTGAAGGGCATTTTCAGTTTTAGGGTTTTCAAATTGGTGGCTCTTTAGCATATTTTCTAGAAAATAGTGAAAAGTGAATCTGACACGGCATGGCCAACTCAAAGTCCTGCGATGATGATGCCAACGGAGGCATCTTTGAGAAGTTATCTTGACACACAGCTGTTATACTTATCTTGAAAATAATCTTTCTTCAGTATTAAACCAAGTAAATAAAAATACCAGATTTATATTTTAAAATGCAGTTGAGTCATAGGCACCATTATTAATGATATGAATGAACTCTTTCAGAGTCTCCTCATGTTGTAACTTAGTCACCCTGTATTTATCATTAACACAGTTGATTTGCCCAAAAATTAGTGGGTGGAAAATGAACAGAGTTATAGACTGTACATGCAGAGACTTCTCTTACTTACAAAATAACCATAAAAAGTAGAACACATGGTCCAATAGTCTGTATGCATTGTTTTATCAAATGTGTTAATAAAACACAAAAATGGCAAACCAATACAGACTGAGATTCACAGAAACATATTATTCAGCAGTGGTTTTTGTTTCGTTTTTTCCTAGCCTCCAGTCTATACTGTTGCATAATTTTTCCTAATTAGTTTGACTTATAAGAATCTCTCAATGTACTAAGTAAAGCCTAGATTCTGGAAACTGGCTCATTTTGCTTGTCAAAAGATTACAAAAAAGGAGAAAAATATATGCTGGGAAACCTCATTTTTTAGTGACAATTACAGCCACATTTTTGTTGCCGAATCACTAGTTAAAAGATTGCTTTTTTTTTTCTTTATAACAATCTGATTTTTACTTGTATTATTTTATTGTTGTGGGCCATGCCACATAGCATGTGGAATCTTAGTTCCCCAAGCGGGGATCAAATCAGTCCCTGTATTGAAAGTGCAGAGTCTTAACCACTGCCAGGGAAGTCAAATGCTTTCCCCTTCAAATACTGTTATTCATGTTTTCCTCATTGATTAGAATTTGGAAAATACTTGAAACATCAGTCCAACTCACTCCATTTATACATAGGGAAAGTGAAACCATACAGGGGTTAATGTCTTGATTTAAAATAGTTTTCAAAACAGTTATTCATGGTGACCCAGATCTTAGATCTCACCCTTTTTTTGTATGTATGTATTTTGTATTGTTTAAGCTCCATTCATATTTATTGCTATGACAACCTTAGACAGCATATTAAAAATCAGAGACATTACTTTGCCAATGAAGGTCCATATAGTCAAAGGCATGGTTTTTCGAGTGGTCGTGTATGGATGTGAGAGTTAGACCATAAGGAAGGCCGGGAGCTGAAGAATTGATGCTCTTGAACACTGATGTGGGGGAATCCTCTTGTGAGTTTCTTGGACTGCAAGGAGATCAAACAAGTCAATCCCAAAGGAAATCAATCCTGAATATCTATTGGAAGGACTGATGCTGAAGCTAAAGCTTCAATACTTTGGCCACCTGTTGCAAAGAGCTGACTCATTAGAAAAGAGCCCAGTGCTGGGCAAGATTGAAGGCAGGAGGAGAAGGAGACAACAGACGATGAGATGGGTGGATGGCATCCCTGACTCAATGGAGATGAGTTTGATCAAACTCCAGGAGATGGTGAAGGACGGGAAGTCTGGCATGTTGCAGTCCTTGGGGTCGCAAAGAGTCAGACACAACTGAGTAACTGAACAACATCAAATTCATATTGTTGTTTCGTAGGTGGTTGTCGTTTTTGTGCTTTGATGGAAAATGAACTGTAATTTAGAAAATGTCTAAATTAACAAAGAATGTATACATCACAACACCAAAGATATTGAAGCAGTGTACAGACATGTATAAGACTATAGATCACATTAACCTCTGTGGATCACCTCTCTTCTACTAGCTTCTTGGTCTTGCCATGGCTATTGTCAGTTCTGACATAATACCTCAGAGTAAGTCATACTTGAGAGTGATACACGCAGATCCCTGAAAAGTGGTTTTGCACACAGTAAGGCCTTTTCGTATGTGACTTTTCTCTCTTTATTTTCTCTTTCAAAGTAAAGAAAAATTGCATGGTGTAAGTAACAAATGAAAGTTTATCATTTACATTTTGGACCCAATTATTGAAATGCATTATTTATACATTAGTAAGCCTTGCAATTCATCATTGAAGTAAATGAGCTAATGAAAAAGAACAAATATATAAAGAGTTCATTCTCTTTTTAAACAATCTTTAAACATCTAATGGTGATTACATTCATAACTTTTGAATATATATATATGTGTGTACCTATATTTCTTTTTTTATAAGTATGCAACATAATCAGTTAACTCTTGTATATGAAAAAAAATAGATTTAATTTATTCTACCCATCTCTTGATCTAGTCAGCACAAGTTTAATATTTATATCAGTTCTATTCTTCTATTGGTAGTCTCTGTAACTTTCCAAAATATGTGTAAATATGCATTTTGTTGTTTTGTGAACTTTTAACTTTTTAAAGACTTTGACTCCCTGACTTTTTTTTCCTTTGGGGTCAAGTACGTTGGCTTTTTTTTTTTTTTTGGGTGTTCTTTGATTATTCATTCAACACACAAGAAAGGTCGCATGACTGGCTAACCTTCCATTGAGGAAGTAGAAATCTTCCTCTCTTTGATCTCTCTATTCTGACTTTTTCTCTGCTCACCACTTTCATATAAAAAAGAAAAATCAATTCCTTTTAGTTTCTAATTTCCAGAAAGTCAACCTTTCAGCTTGTCAACCTTTCAACTTCTTTGCTGATACATGGTTCTTCTTTTGTGAGTATCTGTATATTTTATTGATTATTAGAAGGAATATGTCAGTTTCATTTTGTTTTGTAGTTTGTCATATTCACCTCAATAAATGAAGCTTGTTTTTAATTCCCAGATCTTTAGTTTTTGCATTATCATCTCTTATGTACATTTAAATTGCAATGATAAAAATGTCTTATTTACACTACATGTTCTGTCTTTTGAATTGTAGAACCCTGTATTTTCTTGAAAGAAAGTTGCTCAGTTATGCTTGACTCTTTGCAACCCCATGGATATAGCCCTCCACACTCCTCTGTCCATGCAATTCTCCAGACAAGAATAGCGGAGTGGGTTGCCACCCCCCTCTCCAGGGGATCTTCTTAACATAGGGATTGGCACTGGTTCTCCTCCATTATAGGAAAATTCTTTACTGTTCATGTCTTCATTCATCTGAAAGTATTTCTGTTTAATAAATAAAGTTATTGTTCTTTAATATTTATCATCCTGACAGTATATATCAGAATTAAAAGATGAATAAGGACCAACCCTTATCTAAGAAGAACTCACACAGATGTGATTCTTATGCAATATTTGTTAGACAGCTAATTTGAAATTTGCACTCTTTATTTGATGTAGAGGTACTGCATTTCAGATTCTACTTAGTTCCCTCTTGACTTCAGTTCCCTTCGGCAAAAACAGCCACTCTTGTCTTTCTATATAGCTCACTTAACTCAAAGTTGAAAGTGAATTTTTGCCTGTCTGTATTAGATAGCCTTCATGTTCTTAGAATCTTCATCTATAATGTAATATCTCCACCAGGATAACAAATAGTATGAAGAGATACTGCCAACTCCCTGAGGTTAAAAAAAGATCACAGATTAATTGTTTTTTTTACAGCCCTATCTCTGCCTTTAATTGGAATTAATTTTATATATATTTACATATATAATTAAATTAAATTATATTGAATTGCAATTGCTTATTAGGTTAGAGTATTCCCCACTTACCTGATGAAGGGGAAATGAGATTTTTGAATAATGGAGATTGTGCATATATGTGTGTAAGGAGAACATGTTTTCTAAACTGAGTGGTCATAGTTTAACATAACTCTAACTCTCATGCAACTTAACCCAATTATAAATTTTTCATGATATTTGAAAGTTGAATGTCTCCAAATATGACAGTTTTACCAAAATCACTTTGAAGTTTAAAAAGTTGCAAAAATATTGACAAATGTCAGTGTTCAAAACCTTTGTTTTTCAAGTAAAAATGCCTAAAAATAGAAAGTAAACAAAATTTCATCAGTTTGGTATTTTCTTCATTTTTAAATGCAAAAGAATGATTTCAGATGTGAAAAACAAAAAAATATATGTTACCATCTTTTGTGTTTCTTGCTTCAGTAGAAGTCAAGTAGTCTTAACCTTCTGTGTAGTAGGTAGAAGGCTGTTAGTTATGCAAAAAACACCATTCTGTTCTAGGAAGCATACAATTCTCTTCACTGTTAAGACAAAAAAAGCAATTTCCTATCCCTTACAAAACTCAGAATGTTCTAAAAGTTATAGAAATCAACAGCTTCTTAAGACATTCTAACAAGGAGTGAAACATCCACATAAGGAAGATAAGTCAGAACTTGACCTTTCTAACATATCATTTCCTTTTGTCAGTCTCTTTATTTGAGAATGGTTTTCAAAGGAATCAACTTCATTTTATGTGCCTCTCAGATTGGTGGCACAGTGATAAAGAATCTGCCAGCCAACGCAGGAGATGTAAGAGATGTAGGTTCGACACCTGAGTTGGGAAGATGCCCTTTAGAGAAAGTAGCAATCACTCCAATAATCTTGCCTGAAAAATCCCATGGGTAGAGGAGCCTACCTGGCTACCATCCATGGGGTTACAAAGAGTCAAACACGACTGAGTGACTGAGAACACACACACACACACACACACACACACACACACACAGATGGATAATTTTAAATTGCAATATCAGTTTTTCTGTTACTATTTTTATTTTCAACATTTCAATAGTCACATTGTAAGGGGATAAGAGACATGTTCCATTTAAGTTTATGAATAAAGAAGACTGGGGTAAAGATAATTTCGTCAGTTTAAGGATATATTCCTGCCCATAAATTATCACAAAATTACAGTTTTTCATTGGCAATGACCCTAGAGAATAGTAAATATTCTATACATGAGAACTGGATAGTACTTCTGATATCAGCTTTCTGAGTTAAACCTCAAAGGATCTATTTAATGGAAGACTAAATGGAATTGCTTTAGAAAACAAACAGAAACAAAACAAATATTTGATTGGGGTTTAAAAGAACTTTATAGATTGCATCATGTATGATACAGTATATGGAAATATGAAAGCTACTTTGATTCATAACCTAGAGATGCTACATTAGTCCAAATTCCTTTAGAAACACCATTGCCACAAAGAGTAATTAGTTATCAGTGGCAAGCCTATCTTATCTTAAATGTTTCTTTTGTAGCAGTAAACACAGATGTCTCAACTCAACAGTCCCTACTGTTAAAGTGTGCAGCAGCACTGAGAGGAAAATGTGGAAATTTATCCATGTTGAACATTACAAACAATTAAGCACAGGTAAAACCTAGCATCACCAAAAGGCTCTCCTTTGTGGGTATTTGACTGTTTCTTCTTCTATTTTTGGAATCAAATAGGAGGAAGGATTCATAGAACTATCCCAAAATAGTTTATATAATTTTGAATTGAAAGTGTGTGTCGCTTGGTGGTTTTCTGATATATATATATATCGAATACAATGAAATCAAGAAATTTTATCCTGCTGTTGTATTCTCTTTTCTTATTCCATTGCCATTTTATTGGGATTTTTATACAACCTAGTCAGTGGTGCCTATGACCTTTAAGTTATTTTATGGGATAAAGCTACTTATCTGCTAGTTTCACTATCAGGGCTAGAAGAATAACCTATTTATTTTTATTTGAACAACCAATCTATGGGCAGTTTCCAAGTACTCGGGACTTGAGGACTTTCAAGAGTGTGAAAGGGGGTGGTAAAAAGCAGAGGGGAAGAAAGAGGGTGCCTAAAGCAATCACTGAACCAGTCAGAAAACAAACAGACAAGCACGGAATGGCCTTTCTTTCAGTTGTTGTTGTTCAGTGGCTAAGTCGTGTCCAGCTCTGCGACCCCATGGACTCTAGTACACCAGGCTTCCCTGTCCTTCACTATCTCTTGGAGATTGCTCAAATTAATGTCATTGAGTTGATGATGCTATCCTATCATTTCATCCTCTGTTGCCCTCTTCTCTTTCTGCCCTCAATCTTTCTCAGCATCAGGGTCTTTTCCAATGAGTCGAGGCTGTTGAACTCAGGTTGCCAAAGTACTAGAACTTCAGCTTCAGCATCAGTCTTTCTAATGAATATTCAGAGTTAATATCCTTTAGAATTGACTAGTTTGATCCTGCTATCCAAGAAACTCTCAAGAGTCTTCTCCGACACCACAACTTGAAAGCATCAATTCTTCAGCACTCAGCCTTCTTTATGGTCCAACTCTCATATATGTATATAACTACCAGAAAAACCATAACTTTGACTATATGGATCTTTGTTTGCAAAGTGATGTCCCTGTTTTTTAATATGTTGTCTAGGTTTGTCCTTTTCAGTTAGTAAATGTCATTCCCTTAAAGAATGTTTCTATCACTTTGTATGTCCATTAATTTCCCATGATATGGAAAAAAGTTTATCTAAGTCACACCTTGGAGAAGGCAATGGCACCCTACTCCAGTACACTTCCCTGGAAAATCCTATGGACGGAGGAGCCTGGTGGGCTACAGTCCATGGGGTCACTAAGAGACACAACTGAGCGACTTCACTGTCATTTTTCACTTTCATGCAATGGAGAAGGAAATGGTAACCCAATCCAGAGTTCCTGCTTGGAGAATCCCAGGGATGGGGGAGCCTGGTGGACTGCTGTCTATGAGGTCACAGATAGTCAGACACAACTGAAGTGACTTAGCAGCAGCCCCAAGTTACACCTCTCCCTCTCTCCTTTCATTATTAAAAAAAAAAAAAAAAGTTTCCAGGTGATTTTTTGTGTGTGTGTTGGGGGCGGGGGTGGGGGCAAGGGAGGGATGGTGTGCATGCCACATGGTATGTGGGATCTTAGTTCCCAGATCAGGGAATGAAACCATGCCCCTTGCAATAGAATGTAGGGAGTCCTAACTACTGGACCAATCACTACGGAATTCCCTGTCATTTTGTAAATTAAGGAAATAAAAATCCCTATGCTTTACCATCCCTTTCTTCTTTTCAAATATCTGACATCTTAATTAATATTCTTACTTTATTGTTTCTCTACATAATTTAAAATATGGGATTTTAAGTTTCTCTACAGAATCCTATATTACTACCATCTTCTTGACCACTAGATTTTTTTTTTTGGTCTTTATTTTTGTGTTTTTATTTCATATTGCAGATTTTCTCAAATCTCTGTTCATCCTATGCTGTTTCTTCATATTTAAGAATTAAGCCGCACACAGACTAAGTCCTAGTAAAAGACTTTTTTCCTGCAGATTTCTTTTTGTTGTTGGATCAGCAACTCTTGACATCCTTGGGATTCTTTCCAAATGCCCTATGAAAATGGCTTAACACACAGTACATACTTTTCCTTTTTACAAGTATTTCTTTTATTGTATTCTGTGAGAACCCCAAATACCTACCAATCTTTCTGTTCCTTTGAAGTTAATGCTAGGCTCTTGGATATCAGGTGAGAAGCAAACAGATTCAATTATTCACTTGCAATTAATTCCGTTCTATGAGCACCATTTCCATTTTTCCTTGAAACTGGTAACTCTGATTCAAGAACTTTCTTGTTGTTTGCTTATTATTGAGGTATGATTTAAAAAGTAGAATTGTATATATTTCAGTTTTACAAGGTGATTTTTTAAAGGTATAAAACATAAGAATTCAATATACATGCACAATGGAAATAATAACACAAGTCAATTAACACCTCTATCCCTTCACATCATATATTCACATTTTTTGGTGTTTGGTGATAACATTTAAATATCTACTCTTTTGGAAAATCTCAGATATACAGTATAATATTACTAACGGTAATTACTGTGTTTGATATTTGATCTAGAAGTTAATCTTCTTATCACTGAAAGTTTATAACCTTTGACCAACAATTTCCCATTTACCCCCACCCCCACACCCAGCCTCTGGCAGCCATCATCCTACTCTTTGATTCTATACATTTGACCTTTATAGCTTCCATATGCAGTTATTTTTCTGCGTCTAGAAGTTTATCTGTTCTACCTAAGCTTCCTCTGCTTTAGCCCTTTGCATTTGTAATGCTCTTGACCTTGGCTAATTGTTTCATCTCTTCCACAAACTTGGAATCTCTGCCCTCTCCTGCCTCTGTGGGATTCCTTGGCTCAGTGGTAAAAAATCTGCCTGCAATGCAGGAAATACAGGATACATGGGTTCGATCCCTGGGAGGAGGAAGTAGCAACCCACTCCAGTATTCTTGCCTGGAGAATCCCATGGACAGAGGAGCCTCGTGGGCTACAGTCCATAAGGTTTCAAAGAGTCAGACACAGGAGACTGGGGGGCTATAGTCCAAAAGGTTGAAAGAGTCAGACATGACTGAGTATATTTCCTCCCTAGCTCCTCATTCTCCTTATCATTATATACATACATATATATATATATATATATACACATATACATATATATATATATATTTAATTCAGTGTTTTCCTTTATTGTGGTTTTAGTTAAGTCTGAGTGACTGAACTGAACTGAACTGAAGGAATGAGAGGAAATAAGCTCCATGTTACCAATGTAAACTTGAGGCATCATTTTCTATTAGGACCAAAGTAATTTAAATAAAAATATTTACTTTCCAAACTGACTAATAAAAAAGTTACACACTTAAAGTTACTATCAGCCCTGTTGTTTCCTAAAAGAAAAAATTGAGAATAATTACTTACTTCACACATAGTCAGTCTGTGTGACATAAACTTTTACTATGGCAGTTTATTGATTTTATTTCTAATTCTCAAAAAAATTGATTTATTACTGTCAATAATTGTGCACTTTACTACGGCTGTTCAGATTAACTTCAAAGAAAATGATCTTGACTTGAGTTCTCTATATGTTTGAGATTGCCTCACTAAAATTGACTTTTGTAGATTGTGTTCTATTCATGCTCTTAATTCTGTTTTCGCACACTCTCTTTGTATTACTTTATAGGATCACCTCCAAAGCACATTTTCTTGAGAGAAAAGCTTGAAACTATCTTTTTTTTTTTTTAGCTTGGCCATATATAAAAATTACATCCATTTTTCAGTTTTTCATTCAGGCAAGACCTCCTAAGAAATATAATCATGGTCCCTCAGAGCAGAGTAGGAGTTCTTGCATTGCTCTCATGACCTACAATGGAAATTAAATTGTAGTTTCAATTTGCTTATAAATTTTTGTAGTAAAGGAATGTGTATTTAAATCATTGATTTCTGTTTTTAAACTTAGTCCTTTTCTCATAGGATTTGTGAAAACATATATTTAAAGAGTTAATTATGTGCATATGTGTTGCATGTATATTGTCTAAGAAAAATTTCTCTGGAAGAGTTAAACAAGCAACAAAAAAAATTTATTCAAAAAAAAAAATCGTTCCGTTATTGCAATCAGGAAGAGATTAAAACAAAAGGCAGGAGAGTTTTAAACACTAGAGGGAGCCATTGGAAGAGTGCAAGGAGTTTATAAGGCAGCCTACCTTTCATCCTTCTCACAGCATTGCTTTGAGTAAATGCTAATGGGCTGTGTTTTTTGCCTCATCAAAGGCAAGTTGTGTGGGTCAGGAAGACATCCCCCTGGAGTAGGAAATCACAACCCACTGCGGTATTCTTGCCTGGAAAATTCCATGCACAGAGGAGCCTGAAAGATTGCAGTCATGGGGTCACAAAGAGTCAAACACGAGTGAGCAACTGATCATGCCATGCACGTGATGTCCTTGCCAGTTTCATCTGTTGATTCCCTTGTTATGTCTTGTTTAACACCACATGTGAAAACTTATTTTTGAACTTAGTGTGAAAAATTTTTTTTCTTCCCTTAAAAAGCTATTTACCAAGTAGATAATGAAAAGAATGTGACTGACTGTATTTCTCTGTTGTACTTTGACCTGCAAAAAGTTTTGAAAAAATATAATCTGACCTCTAACAATTTTACATCTTAAATATGTGTGTCATCACTTTTCTTTTTCTTTTTTTTAACATTTTCTTGATCTTCAACTGTAATGTGTGCCTTTCTTGGTCTGTAATTTTGGTTTATATATTAAAGTGACTCCTTTATTAAACTTCTGAAAAATTTTCACATATAATGTAGTATAAATATAAAGTTCATAAATAGAATGAACGCTTAAATAAATAGAAACTTAAGGAAATGCTTAAGTAAATCACTAAATCCTTAAGGAAGTAGAGGTGTGGGTTTAAATACACATCTACTAAGTGTCTATAAAAATAATCTGTTGAAGGTGACCATATTGCAAATCAAATTTTAAAGTTTTTTTTTGGGAAAAAACACCTTCTCTGGCTTAATTATTTTATGTTTAAAATCCATGGCTCTAAAAACAGACTTCAGTGAAGAAAACACTGTGTCTTTGGAGTTTCTATATTTTGCAATGTTGTCCTCTGGAAGAACAAAAAGGTTCGATATTCATCCCACACACCGGTCACTTTGAGGCTCTTTTTAAAGAATTGGCATTAAAGCATCTGCCTGCAATGTGGGAGCCCTGAGTTCAATCCCTGGGTTGGGTAGATCCCCTGGAGGAGGAAATGGCAACCCACTCCAGTATTCTTGCCTGGAGAATCCCATGGACGGAGGAGCCTGGTGGGCTACAGTCCATGGGGTCGCAAAGAAGCAGACACGACTGAGCGACTTCACTTTCACTTTCACTTGGCCACTTTCACTATGTGTTTGGCTTACTGTGACTGTTCCTGTTAGTTGCTCAGTGCTGTTCAACTCTTTGACACCCCATTTACTAGCCCACTGGGCTCCTCTATCCATGGGATTCTCTAGGCAAGAACACTGGAGTGGGTTGCCATTTTGTTCTCCAGGGGATCTTTCTGACCCAGAGGTCAAACCCATGTTTCTTGTACTGCAGGCAGATTCTTCACATTCTGAGTCTCCAGGGAAGCCCAGTGTAAAGGAAGTTCAGTTCAGTTCAGTCCCTCAGTCGTGTCCGACTCTCTGCAACCCCATGAATCACAGCACGCCAGGCCTCTCTGTCCATCACCAACTCCCAGAGTTCACTGAAACTCACATCCATCTAGTCGGTGATGCCATCCAGCCATCTCATCCTCTGTCGTCCCCTTCTCCTCCTGCCCCCAATCCCTCCCAGCATCAGAGTCTTTTCCAATGAGTCAACTCTTCGCATGAGGTGGCCAAAGTACTGGAGTTTCAGCTTTAGCATCATTCCTTCCAAAGAAATCCCAGGGCTGATCTCCTTTAGAATGGACTGGTTGGATCTCCTTGCAGTCCAAGGGACTCTCAAGAGTCTTCTCCAACACGACAGTTCAAAAGCATCAATTCTTTGGCACTCAGCTTTCTTCACAGTCCAACTCTCACATCCATCCATGACCACTGGAAAAACCATAGCCTTAACTAGATGGACCTTTGTTGGCAAAGTAATGTCTCTGCTTTTCAATAGGCTATCTAGCTTGGTCATAACTTTTCCTCTAAGGAGTGAGCGTCTTTTAATTTCATGTTTGGAGTCACCATCTGCAGTGATTTTGGAGCCCCCCAAAAATAAAGTCTGACCCTGTTTCCACTGTTTCCTAATCTAAAGAGTCCCTCTAAATCTCTTAAGTTTTATCATCTTAAATTGTTTTCCAGTGAGAAAATTTATAGCCTTATTTGCTTTTCATATTTTACAATTTATAAAAGAATATGTGAAATATTTCTATTATATCTATTTAAAGGCACAAAATTAGTCCTAGCCCTCCCTCTTGCCCTTTCCGTTGCCTTCTTCCTTTCCCTTCTCCTCTCACTCTATGAAAAGAGAAAAGAAAATACATTTAAGATTGAACTAAGTGTTTAGGAAGAAACTAGTACTCTGAGTTCAGCATACTTGCAGTGGTGCATGCTAAGTCACTTTAGTCATGTCTGACTCTTTGCAACCCCGTGGACTGTAGCCACCAGCCTCCTCTGTCCATGAGATTCTCCCGGCAAGATTACAGGGATAGGTTGCCATGACCTCCTCCAGGGGATCTTCCCATTGGCAGTGGTAATTTTTCTTTTAATTTGTGTTGGAGTCTTAGTTGATTTTCAATATTGTGCTACTTTCTCCTGTACAAAAAAGTGATTTAATTATATATAAACTTGAATCAACTCTTTTTTTTTAAGATTATTTTTCCATGTAGGTGTTTGCAGGGTATTGAGTAGAGTTCCCAATACTGTGCAGTATATACTATGCCATATATATTATTAAATTGGTACTTATTGGTTATCAATATTTTATATATAGTATTATATATATATATTTATATATATATACACACACATACAGTATTGTGTATATGTTAATTCCAATCTCCCAATTTTCTCCTCCCTCCCACTTTCCCCTTTGGTTACCATAAATTTGTTTTCTACATCTGTGACTCCACTTTTTTGGTAAATAATTTCATTTCTGCCATTTATTTTTCTTTCTTTTATTTAGATTCTGCATTTAAGCAACATCATATGATATTTGTCTGACTTCACTCAGTATGAATCTCTATCTCCATCTGTGTTGTCACAAATGGCATTACTTCATTCATTTTATGGCTGAGTAATATTCCACTCTATATATGAACCACATCATCTTTACCCATTCTTCTCTCAATGGACATTTCAGTTGCTTCCATGTCCTGGCTATTGTTAATAGTGCTGCAATGAACATGCATGTATCATTTTGAATTATTTTTTGTCAAGGTATATGTCCAGGAGCAGGATTGTAGGATCATATGGTAGCTCTGTTTTTAGTTTTATAACGTAGCTCCATACTGTTCTCAATAGTGGCTATACAAATTTACATCAGTACCAGCAGTGTAGGAAAGTTTCTTTTTCTCTCAAACCCTCTCCAGCATTTATTGTTTGTAGATTTTTTTGTGATGTCCATTCTGATTGATGTGAGGTGATTCCTCATTGCAGTTTTGATTTGCATTTCTCTAGTAACAAGTGATGTTGAGCATCTTTTCATGTGTCTGTTGGCCATCTGTATGTCTTTGGAGAAACATCTATGTAGACCTTGCACCCATTTCTTGACTGGGTTGTTTGTTTCATACTGAGTTGCATGAGCAGTTGGTATATTTTGTAGTTTAATCCTTTGATGGCTGATTTGTTTGCAAATACTTTTTTTCCTCATTCTGTGGGTTGTTTCTTTATTTTACTTGTGATTTTCTTTGATGTGTTAAAGCTTTCAAGCTTAATTAGATTCCATTTGTTTATACTTATTTTTATTTTCATTACTCTAGGAGGTGGATCCAGAGAAGGCAATGGCACCCCACTCCAGTATTCTTGCCTGGAAAATCCCATGGACGGAGGAGCCTGGTGGGCTACAGTCCATGGGGTCGCTAAGAGTCGGACACAACTGAGGGACTTCACTTTCACTTCTCACTTTTATGCATTGGAGAAGGAAATGGCAACCCACTCCAGTGTTCTTGCCTGGAGAATCCGAGGGACAGGGGAGCCTGGTGGGCTGCCATCTATGGGGTCACACAGAGTCAGACACGACTAAAGCTACTTAGCAGCAGCAGCAGCAGCAGCAGCAGCAGCAGGAGGTGGATCACAAAAGATCTTTCTGTGAATTATGCTAGGGATTTTTTATTTGATCTGCTTAATCTAACAATATTTAGTGCCAGGTTATGTAATATACCACCCACATGAGCTTTTTTTTAAAAGGTAAATATGAATAAAAATACTCTTGGGTGAGCAATATTTTGTTTTAATTTTAATTACAGTACCCTATCAATAAAATTAAGTGTTCTTGAGAGAGTAATAGTTAGATCATGACAATTAACTTATTTCAAGTAGACTATAAAAGCTCTTGTTTGATTTCTGTTTTTATTTCTTCTCTATGGTAAATGACTCATATCAGAGCACAAACAGATAAAATGAAAAAGGTAATAATGTTCACATGAAATTAAATGAAGGTAGTAGCAATAGTACCTTATTCTATTAGCAGACATTATTACATAGTTAAATAACTTCTTACAGGGAGCATGCTTTTCTGAGACAAGAATATGCTGGGTGAATTCTGTGTTGTATTTACTGAGATGTTCACTATGTAGTAGTTATATTTATATATTAATTAATTAATCTATCTATCAAGTGGTCATTTTAGACATTAAAATAAACTTTATTCTTAGTCATCTCTGTGTTAAAAATTAATTAATCAAACAAATATTCCCAAGATACTCTTTATTTTTTGTGATAAGTCAATTCAGTTCAGTTCAGTCACTCAGTTGTGTCTGACTGTTTGCAACCCCATGGACTGCAGCATGCCAGGCCTCCCTATCCATCATCAACTCCTGGAGTTTACTCAAACTCATGCCCATTGAGTTGGTGATGCCATCCAACCATCTCATCCTCTGTCGTCCCCTTCTCCTCCTGCCTTCATTTTTTCCCAGCATCAGGGTCTTTTCCAATGAGTCAGCTCTTTGCATCAGGTGGCCAAAGTATTAGAGTTTCAGCTTCAACATTAGTCCTTCCAATGAACATTCAGGACTGATTTCCTCTAGGATGGACTGGTTAGATCTCCTTGTGATAAGTAAATTGACTTATTTCTTGGAACAGTTTTTGGTTCATAGCAAAACTGAGAGAAAGGAACAGAGAGTCTCCTATATGCCTTATATCAGAAGTACATAGCCTTCCCCATTACCTGCATCCCCCATCAGATTGTGGTACGTTTGTTAAAACTGATGAATCTTCACTGACACATCATTAATTACATGAAGTCCGTAGTTTATACTATAGTGTACTTTTGGTATAATTTCTGTGGTTTTGACGAATATGCATTATATCATATTTCTGCCATTGTAGTACCATAGAGAGCAGTTTCACCACCCTAAGAATCTTCTTTTCTTGGCCTATTCATCCTTTCTTCACCCCAAACACCTGGCAACCGCTGATCTTTTTATTATGTCTATGCTGCTGCTGTTGCTAAATCGCTACAGTTGTGTCTGACTCTGTGCGACCTCATAGATGGTGGCCCACCGGGCTTCCCCGTCCCTGAGATTCTCCAGGCAAGAACACTGGAATGGATTGCCATCTCCTTCTCCAATGCATGGAAGTGCAAAGTGAAAGTGAAGTTGCTCAGTCATGTCCAACTCTTCGATTTTCCAGGCAAGAGTACTGGAGTGGGGTGCGATTGCCTTCTGAATTTTGCCTTGTCCAAAATGTCATATAGTTGGAATCCTACATTATTTAGGTTTTTATTACTGGTTTCTTTCACTTAATATGAAAGTAAATTTATAGTGTCTAATATACATGTACGTTTCCTCCATGTCTTTCTGAGGCTTAATAGCTCACTCTTTTTAGTGTTTAATAATATCTATTGATTGGATGTACCATAGGCTATTTGTTCATTTACCTACTGAGGGACAGCTCAGTTGCTTCCAAGTTATGGCAGTTATGAATAAAATAGCTGTAATCTATATATGGCAGAAAGTGAAGAGGAACTAAAAAGCCTCTTGATGAAAGTGAAAGAGGAGAGTGAAAAAGTTGGCTTTAAGCTCAACACTCAGAAAACGAAGATCATGGCATTTGGCCCCATCACTTCATGGGAAATAGATGGGGAAACAGTGGAAACAGTGACAAACTTTATTTTTGGGGGCTCCAAAATCACTGCAGATGGTGGCTGCAAACATGAAATTAAAAGACGCCTACTCTTTGGAAGAAAAGTTATGACCAACCTAGACAGCATAATGAAAACAGAGACATTACTTGGCCAACAAAGGTCCATCTAGTCAAGGCTATGGTTTTTCCAGTAGTCATGTATGGATGTGAGAGTTGGACTGTGAAGAAAGCTGGGTGCCGAAGAATTGATGCTTTTGAACTGTGGTGTTGGAGAAGACTCTTGAGAGTCCCTTGGACTGCAAGGAGATCCAACCAGTCCATTCTAAAGGAGATCAGCCCTGGGATTTCTTTGGAAGGAATGATGCTAAAGCTGAAACTCCAGTACTTTGGCCACCTCATGCAAAGAGTTGACTCATTGGAAAAGACTCTGATGCTGGGAGGAATTGGGGGCAGGAGGAGAAGGGGATGACAGAGGATGAGATGGATGGACGTGAGTTTGAGTGAACTCTGGGAGATGGTGATGGACAGGGAGGCCTGACATGCTGCGATTCATGGGGTCACAAAGAGTCGGACATGACTGAACAACTTAACTGAACTGAACTAAACTGGATCATCTTATTAACACTTTCAGGTGTGCAAAATTCTTCAACTCCCTCAAGTACAAGAGTATGATTGCTATATATTGTGACAGAAGTATATATAGTTTTGTAAGAAACCACCAAACAATTTTGCAAAGTGGCTGTGCCCTTTTGCATTTTCACCAGCAATGAATGGGAGTTCCTATTGTTCCACATCTTTCTCACCACTTGATACTGTTAATGTTGCAGATTTTGACCAATAAAATAGGTGTGTAGTGGTGTCTCATTGTTTTATTAATAATTTGCATTTCCCTTGTGACATATGATACAGAGCATATTTTTGTACACTAATTTGTCATTTCTGTATCTTTGGTGAGGTGTCATTGGCCCATTTTCTAATTGCCTGATGTTCAGTGTTCTCCTTCCTCCTGGGCTGGGCTGGTGTGTCTGTCTTAGTATGCTCAGGCTGTCATAATGAAATACCAGTGTCTGGATGGTTTAAACAACAGACATTTATTGTCTCACATTCTGAAGCCTGAAAGTCCAAGATCATGGCACCTAGAAATGTTCTCTGCTGAGACTTCTCTTGCAGGCTTGTAGATTGCTATCTTCTTAGGTCCCCTCACAGCCTTTTCTCTCCATGGATGCAGAGAGAGGGATTTCTGATATTTCTTAGTTTTCTTATAAGATCACTGTGAGTACTTAGTAGCTTCAGTAATGTCCAATTCTTTGTGACTCTATGGACTGTATAGCCTGCCAGATAAGGACACTAGTTGTATTGAATTTGGACCTCACACTTAAAAATGACCTCATTCAACCTTAATTACCACCTCAAAGACCCTATCTTCAAATATAGTCACATTGGGGATCTGACCTTAGACAGATTAAACTGGTAGTGGGGGACATAATTCAATTCATAAGAGTTACTAATACAGACAAGTTTTATACCTTTCTGAATCTACTGATGCTTGATATGACCTACAGTAGTCTTGGAAAGCTGTAGACTTGGTTGAACCTAAGCTAGATCTTCTGGGAGTGTAATATTTAACAGATTTATGTTTATATCAAGCAATAGTGATGAAAACTAAATCATACTTGTTCCACTGGTTGTCAGAACAATTAGCATCTCAAGTAAATGAGATGTTTGCTATGTATGGGAACTCTGCTAAAATAGTTTCTGGTTTTTTTAAGTTAATCTTGACAACAATCCAGGAAGATCACCCTATTGTTATCAGTAATATTCAGATGAGTAAGCCAAGCCTGTAAAATATTTAATCCTTGCAAAAACCTACATGTTAGGGTGTTGCACAACCATCATTTGATTAAAATAATGAGTTTATATATTCCAGTGCAATAATCCCCTAAACAATTTAAAATATCTAATACATCTAAAGTTTAGCTACATGTGTCCCAGAGATAAATAGAGTTGCCATGCCTTTGCCTTTATTACTTGACATGTTGATGATTTCCAACATTTGAGTCACTGGGTCAGTGTTCCTGGTTTACTAATAATATTGACTATTACTACCACTAATAAGTGACTCCTGTTTTATAGGTGCTCATATATCAGCATAATTCTCACATTAACTATTCAAAATAGAGGAGATTATAGCTAGTATGTAAAATAACAAACTATGGCTTCTAAGTATCAAGCAACTGGAACTTCTCTGGTAGTCCAGTGGTTAAGTCCATCCAATGCAGGGGATACAGATTGTAGAGCTCGGTTGTAGAGCTAAGATCCCACATGCCTCTTGGCCAAAAAAAACAAAATACAAAACAGAAGCACTATTGTAACAAATTCATTAGAGACTTTAAAAATGATCCACCTCAAACAAATCTTTTAAAAAAAGGTATCAAGCAAAGAGTCCCATATCATACAAAAAAATATATATATGTAAGACATGGATTATTTAAGTTCTCCCTTTCCTTTATCAAATATATGTTGAATATATACAATATATACAATTGAATATATACAATTCCCCTGGATGATTGGCACAGAAGAAAAGGTCTCCATGGATAAAGTATAGTGAAGGTAAAGTGGGAAGAAGGATGGAGGTAGGGAGGAGGCAGAGCTCAAATGCAGACTTTCACATCTGATGGTGAAGAATGTGTATGGTATTTTGATTGCAAAGGAAAGTCAATAAATAATTTAAATGGGGCAATGTTAAAATCAGATTTAAGCACTTAAATGATTATGCTGCATACTGATTGGAGAGTGATCTCTCTGGGGCAGAAATAATATAAAGAAACCATTAAATGTTCAATACGTGGACACAAATAATGGACATCTGGACTGTAACAGTAAAGACCTTGGGTAGTAAATTCTCAAGATACTTTGGAATTAGAATCTGGAATCTGTTCTGTAGATTTCAATGTGGAGTGCATGAAAGAGAAGAATTAATAGAGATACTTGGGGTTTATGACACTTAGGGAAATTAAGTGACATTCAATGAGAAGGGGAAGCCTTAGAAAGGAGTAAGAGTTTGTGGAAAAATAGGATTTGGATCAGATACGTAAATTTAAGCTCACTGTTCTTTAGTCACTAAGATGAGTTCAACTCTTTGTGACCCCACGGACTGCAGCACCCCCAGGCTTCCCTGTCCTTTGCTATCTCTGGGACTTTGCTCAAATTCATGTCCATTGAATCAGTGATGCTATCTAGACCATTATATTTGCTAAACTGACTATTGTGAATGCCAGTTCCTAAATGAGATCAAAGCTCAAGATGTAAATGACTGTTTAAAACTCTGTCACTATGTGGAATCACTGAGGGACAGAATGGGGGGGAACAGATGACAGGAAAAGAGTGCAGCCCAAGAACATTTGACTTTACAAAGTTGATCTGAGAAGGAGAAACCGGCAGAGGAAAAATAAATCTCCACTAAGAAATGACCAGAGTCAGGAGAGACAGAGTCACAGTTTCTAAGGGATAGGGGGATTTCAAGAGGTGATGATTTTGTAACGTGTTACTGAGAAAGTTGAAGAAAAAGGAAACTAAGAAGTGACTATTATGTTTGGTGAGATACAGCTGCAGATGAATTGTTTTGAAGGCAATTTCAGTAATGCAGTTGGGTTTAAGTGCAATTTGGACAAAAATAGATAGAGACAAGGGTGGGGCAGCAAATACAGTGAAAGCTGCCCCGAGTTTTTCCATGTAAGAAATCTACATTTGATAGTACCAATTGGCAAATTTTTGGAAATGTTCCCTTCAAGGTAAACTGTGTTTACTATTTTGAAAAATATGGAGATTGTTAATCAATATCTGGTATCAGTTCAATGGCCTATTATCTCACAATGGTTTTCTGGTTGGAAATTAACCATAACACCAGAAGAATAGTATAAATCTATTAAATATTTCTATATATTAGAAAGTTTCATTTTTTTAGGACTGCATAGCCACCTCTAGACCAGTTGCTGCTATGACACTACCTTAATATTGTCTTCTTCACTGACAGACAAGTTCTATACAGAATAGATGACCATATAACATTGATTTGTTAATTAAATCTAAAGCAAATCAGCTGTCTCAAAGAATTAAAAAAGCAAAAACAGCTGATAAAAGAACATTATGTCTTGGCTGTGGTGTGTATGAGATGGGATTTGAGACTCAATACACAGCAAATAGTAAATTTAGGAAAGCCAATGATTGAGAAGTAAATCTTTGAGTCCTTCATCCCCCCATCTCCAAAATAAATAAACAAGTGTGCGTTTGTGTATTTGTGTGTGTGTGTGCGCACATGCACAAGGTATCTGCATATCAGTATGTGTCCAGGTTTGGATTTCTCAAAAGCAAATGTTGAGACATGGATTGGAGGCCAAATAATTTAGAAGAAAGGCAATTCCAAAAAGTACTATGAGAAGATGGGAAAGTGAGATCAGAAGCGGGGATGGTAAAAAGCAAAGAGTGCACAAATTACCACTATGAGAAATTGTGGTTCAGTCCCTCTGGCAATCCTCTAAGATAAACAGTGGAATTTGCCTCAGCATTTTCTCACTGAGGAGTGAGGAATCTGGAATACTTGTTAACCATCTCCTGCCTCTGACTGGTTGCCCTGACCACTGCTGGTCAGAGGATACAGCATGCTTGGGGCTGGTGCATGGGGATGACCCAGAGAGATGTTATGGGGAGGGAGGTGGGAGGGGGGTTCATGTCTGGGAACGCATGTAAGAATTAAAGATTTTAAAATTTAAAAAATAAAAAACTAAAAAAAAAAAAAAAAGCTCAACATTCAGAAAACGAAAAAAAAAAAAAAAGTATACCTTTTCCAAGAAGCTGCATGCAGCCTAGAGAAAAGGCTCAGGGACAGGGAGAGACACTGGCTAGAATCACCTAGCACATGTGCCTCTCACATTATATGGTGGGCTTTTAAGGATAAAAAAGACCAAAATTGGCTTTTCTAAATTTTTAGACTTTAAAATTAGGAAGCACTGGATATACTGCTTTCATAGGATATCAAGACACAGAAATCCACCGTGGAGGTTTATGCTCTACAAGCTAAACAATGGCTTCCCAGGTGGTGCTAGTGGTAAAGAACCCACCTGCCAATGCAAAAGACGCAAGAGTCTCAGGTGGGATTCCTGGATCAGGAAGATCACCTCAAGGAGGAAATGCAACCCACTCCAGTATTCTTGACTGGGGAAATCCCATGGACAGAGAAGCCTGGTGGGATACAGTTCATGGGGCTACAGAGAGTCAGACATGACTGAGTGTCTAAGCACCAGCTAAACAAGATGTGGGAGCATGGCAGGAGCATCAGAACAGCTATGTTCAGATGCTGTACCCCACACTCTCTACTTCCATTTATTGCTTTTAATGTGGGAATAAAAGTGAGTTTATATATATATACATAGTGTGTATGCATATGTGTGTGTATATATATATTACATACATACATGAATAAACTTTCTCACCTATGTTATCATTTCCTTCCATGTCAGTGCATTTTTTGTTAATCATATTTTGTATGTGCTTGAAGTCTTCAAAGTTTTTAAAGGAGTATAGTAAATGGCTTCCCTGGTGGCTCAGAGGGTAAAGCATTTGCCTGCAATGCTAGAAACCCGGGATCAATCCTGGGGTCAGGAGGATCCCCTGGAGAAGGAAATGGCAACCCATTCCAGTACTCTCGCCTGGAGAATTCCATGGATGGAGGAGCCTGGTAAGCTACAGTCCACGGAGCAGCAAAGAGTCAGACACGACTGAGCGACTTCACATCACTTCACTTCATAGTAAATGGCAGGTTAAGAGGAAAATAATAAATGGGCTTATCAAGTCGAGTTTTTAAAAATTATAGATTCAGGAAGTACCATGGCATTTATTAAACATGCTTAAAGAAAGTTCAAATTTAAGATCAATTTAATTATGTAAATTGATTGACAGAATAATCAAAATTATTTGAATCCTGTGAAAACAACCCATTATTATTACCCAAGGTTAATAACTGAAGTGGAGCTAGTGGGCACAGTCCATGGGGCCACAGAGTCAGGCATGACTGAGTGACTGAACACAGACTGAGTGACTGAACACAACAACATTAATAGAGCTGTGAGGGGAAGGTTTTCAGGAGAAGAAATGGTGCTCAAGAGACTTATTCCAATCACTACACTATTTAATATTGTAATTCTCTGCTCAATGTGTTTAATTTATTGAAACTTTGTTTTTAAAAATCCCCTCAATGTATTCAGACCAGTTACCTATTCCAACACTGAGTAAACTACAATTGATGTTAATTAACTTGGAAGGAAAGTTATGACCAACCTAGACAGTATATTGAAAAGCAGAGATATTACTTTGCCAACAAAGGTCCGTCTAGTCAAAGCTATGGTTTTTCCAGTGGTCATGTATGGATGTGAGAGTTGCACTGTGAGGAAAGCTGTGCGCCGAAAAATTGATGCTTTTGAACTGTGGTGTTGGAGAAGACTCTTGAGAGTCCTTTGGACTGCAAGGAGATCCAACCAGTCCATTCTGAAGGAGATCAGCGCTGGGATTTCTTTGGAGGGAATGATGCTAAAGCTGAAACTCCAATACTTTGGCCACCTCATGCAAAGAGTTGACTCATTGGAAAAGACCCTGATGCTGGGATGGATTGGGGGAAGGAAGAGAAGGGGATGACAGAGGATGAGATGGCTGGATGGCATCACCAACTCGATGGACATGAGTTTCGGTGAACTCTGGGAGTTGGTGATGGACAGGGAGGCCTGGCGTACTGCGATTCATGGGGTTGCAAAGAGTCGGACATGACTGAGTGACTGAACTGAACTGAACCCACCATAAACGGAGAAGGCACTGGCGACCCACTCCAGTACTCTTGCCTGGAAAATCCCATAGGCAGAAGAATCTAGTAGGCTGTGGTCCATGGAATCGCTGAGGGTCGGACACGACTGAGCGGCTTCACTTTCACTTTTCACTTTCATGCATTGGAAAAGGAGAAGGCACCCACTCGTGTTCTTGCCTGGAAAATCCCAGGGACAGGGGAGCCTGGTGGGCTGCTGTCTGTGGGGTCGTGCAGACCCAGACACGACTGAAGTAACTTAGCAGCAGCAGCAACTCACCATAAAAACATATTGAACATGACTTCCCTGATGGACAGTGGATAAGAATACATATGCCAATACAGGGGACACGGATTCAATCCTAGTCTGGGAACAGTCCGCATTCCAGGAGCAACTAAGCCTGTGTGCCACAACTGCTGAGCCTGTCACCTAGAGCCTGCAAGTCACAACTACCGAGCTCCTGTACTGCAACTACCAGAGCACATGCGCCTTCAGCCTGTGCTCTGCAATGAGAAACCACCGCTATAAGAAGCCTGTGCACCAAAACCAGCGAGTAGCCCCCACTTGCTGCAATTAGAGAAAATCCATGTGCAGCAGGGAAAACCCAGCGCAGCCAAATAAATAAATAAAAATAAACTAAAAAGAGTATTGAGCAAAATATGCTATATTAATTGATACATTATTTTATCCATTCACTTGTTTTTATTCTTGGCCATACCACACAGCTCAGTTCAGTAACCAGGGATTGAATCCAGGCCACAAGGGTGAAAGCCCAGAATCCTAACCACTGGGCAAACCAGGGAACTTCTAGTACATTGTTTATAAAAATATGTTTTTATACTTTTATCCCAGATAGGCTACATTAGCAGCCCTTGGAATATGTTGCCACACATTTTATTTTTATCTCAAATTAAGTATGGGACATAAGTAGAAGAGGGAAGATCTTTTTAAGAAGCTTATCTAATTAGGAAAAGATGCTATAGTTTAGACAATATGAGTAGTACCTGGTCTTCCTCAAGGAGACAATATGCTCCCAGGTATTGAAGGCCTCTGTTATCCCATGTTCTGAATCACCTGTAGCTTCTCATAATGGCTACACCCTGGCCTAAATTCTGAAGTGCACAGGAAGCTATGTGACAAATCTCTAGCTCTATAGAAGGAGATCCACTACATAACAGACTAGAGTCACAGATAAACTTAAAAAAACAAACAAACAAAAAAAAACAAAAAACGTTCACACTAACTATGCTTATTCAGTTTTGTTACATGACTGACTGTTTTAACTTTTTAATTACAGGAGTTCTAAGGTGAACTTTCTTTTGTTTTTGTCGCTAAGGGTTGTCCTACTCTTTTTCAACCCCAAGGACTATATCCCTCCAGGATCCTCTGTTAATGGGATTTTCCAGGCAAGAATCCTGGAATGAGTTGTCATTTCCTTCTTTAAGGGATCTTCTTGACCCAGGAATCGAACACATGTATCCTGCATTGGCAGGCGGATTATTTACCACTGCTACTGCTAAGTCACTTCAGTCGTGTCCGACTCTGTGTGACCCCATAGACGGCAGCCCACCAGGCTCCCCCATCTCTGGGATTCTCCAGGCAAGAACACTGGAGTGGGTTGCCATCTCGTTCTCCAATGCATGAAAGTGAAATGTGAAAGAGAAGTCGCTCAGTCGTATCCGACTCTTAGCGACCCCATGGACTGTAGCCTACCAGGCTCCTTTGTTCATAGGATTTTCCAGGCAAGAGTACTGGAGTGAGGTGCCGTTGCCTTCTCCATTTACCACTGAGCCCCCAGGAAAGCCCTAAGCTTTCTGTTTATGCTGTTGATGCATGTTCCCAATGGGACATGCATCATTTAAAATGAGTCAGTATGTCCTGGCTATTATAAACAGTGCTGCGATGAACATTGGGGTACATGTGTCTCTTTCAATTCTGGTTTCCTCGGTGTGTATGCCCAGAAGTGGGATTGCTGGGTCATAAGGTAGTTCTATTTGCAATTTTTTAAGGAATCTCCACACTGTTCTCCATAGTGGCTGTACTAGTTTGCATTCCCACCAACAGTGTAGGAGGGTTCCCTTTTCTCCACACCCTCTCCAGCATGGAAACAACCTAGATGTCCATCAGCAGATGAATGGATAAGAAAGCTGTGGTACATATACACAATGGAGTATTACTCAGCCGTTAAAAAGAATTCATTTGAATCAGTTCTGATGAGATGGATGAACCTGGAGCCGATTATACAGAGTGAAGTAAGCCAGAAAGAAAAACACCAACACAGTATACTAACACATATATATGGAATTTAGGAAGATGGCAATGACGACCCTGTATGCAAGACAGGGAAAGAGACACAGATGTGTATAACGGACTTTTGGACTCAGAGGGAGAGGGAGAGGGTGGGATGATTTGGGAGAATGACATTCTAACATGTATACTACCATGTGAATTGAATCGCCAGTCTATGTCTGACGCAGGATGCAGCATGCTTGGGGCTGGTGCATGGGGATGACCCAGAAAGATGTTATGGGGAGGGAGGTGGGAGGGGGGTTCATGTTTGGGAATGCATGTAAGAATGAAAGATTTTAAAATTTAAAAAATAAAAAACTAAAAAGAAAAAAATAAATAAATAAATAAACCTGTTTAAAAAAATAAATAAATAAAATGAGTCAGTATGATTTAAAATGCAAAAGTTGTCTCCTAATGCATGACCATCTGAAGCACATGACAATCTCATTTCTGAAAATGATTATATATTTATAGATAGAAGTATAGATAGGTTGGTGGATAGAATAGATATATCTATGCTGCCAAGTCACTTCAGTCTTGTCTGACTCTGTGCGACCCCATAGATGGCAGCCCACCAGGCTCCCCCGTCCCTGGGATTCTCCAGGCAAGAACACTGGAGTGGGTTGCCATTTCCTTCTGCAATGCAGGAAAGTGAAAGTGAAGTCGCTCAGTCATGTCTGACTCTTACCGACCCCATGGACTGCAGCCCACCAGGCTCCTCTGTCCATGGGATTTTCCAGGCAAGAGTACTGGAGTGGGGTGCCATTGCCTTCTCTGATATATCTCTATAGAATGCGTAATAGATACCCATCTCCTGTCTATAAATTTAATCTATTATGTCTATTTAATATCAGATGAAATACTGAATAAATTATCGTTTTGTGTTTGCTTGAGATCAAAGGTAAAAAGGCTTGCCTTTTGTAAAGTTATAAAAAATGTAAACATTAAGATTATAAGTGGAGCTCTAGAAAATAAATCTACTATGACAAACATGCAAAAGACTTTCAATATATCATTAGTTATGTGTGTACATTTGGACTGTACACCTCCTGTCTTTCCTAGAATGGGACATTGAACTTTCTACTTACTTGACTACATAGTAGTGACACATTTCACTAAATTAAGATGTCAGACTATAACAGAACATTGCCTAATGTATGCGCTCGGTGATTAAGGTGGAGTTCAGCATTATGCTAGCTGAAAATTTCCAGGACAATCTTTTCTCTAGGTATGCAATCAAGGACTCATAATATCTTACATATGGGATATCACTTAACATCAAGGGTTTCCCTGGTGTCTCAGGAGTAAAGAATCTGCCTGCAATGCAGGAGATACAGTTTGAATCCCCGGTTCAAGAAGATCCCCTGGAGAAGGAAATGGCAACCCAGTCCAGTATTCTTTCCTGGGATAACCCATGGATAGAGGAGCCTGGAGAGCTTCAGTCCATGGAGTTGCAAAATGGTCAGACATGACTTAGCGACTAAACCATGGCCATCACTTAACGTTATCTCAGTTAAATTGACAATATATATGGAAGATAGTATATATGATTACCTTATTTATATACAGAAATTTATGCTATAAAATAATCTGAAATGACAATTCTCACAAATATCTCATTTTTTACTCATTGCTGCTATGGTTTTCATAATTATACTTATAAATATGCATCTTTATTTCATTTACTATAGAATTACTAACTTGCATATATTGAACAAAATAGTACATTGCAGTTTTCTGATAGTAAATTTAGATTGTGTTTTACTGATTTATTTAGCTTATATACATATTTAATAAAACAAATATTTCATTTAATTTTGGCAATAAACATTTCCTTAGTTGTCCTGATAAATTTACCCTGTACTTTAGCAATTTTATATAAGTTCAAAATATCAAATAATTGAGAAAAATAAATGAGTATAATTATATTTTACATATTATTTATTTTTGCAGCAGTAAATATATAAAAGGATACATTTATGGTTTTAAACATAATTATTAATGATTATCCAGTACTCTTGCCTGGAAAATCCCGTGGACAGAGGAGCCTGGTAGGCTGCAGTCCATGGGGTCGCTAACAGTCAGATATGTTTGAGTGACTTCACTTTCACTTTTCACTTTCATGCATTGGAGAAGGAGATGGCAACCTGCTCCAGTGTTCTTGCCTGGAGAATCCCAGGGACGGATGGGCTGCTGTCTATGGGGTTGTGCAGAGTCAGACACGACTGAAGTGACTTAGCAGCAGCAGCAGCATACATATTCTATCTACAAGTCATCCTTATTTTTCTGATTGCTGGTCTGAAATAATGGTCTGAGACTACAAATTATAGATCCTTGTGCCTTTTTTCAGCCTTAGTATAGAGCTTGTTATGATCTTGCTATTTTTTTCCCAAGCATATCTAGACTCATCTAGGGATCTATATCATAGCAGTTTTATCTGTCTTTACCTTGCTCTACATGTCTGTTAGTATATTCACTCCTGTCACACAGTTTCAAACAATTTCATGACTCAAAGTGGAAAAAATATGACCTGCCACTGCTGAAGCTAAAGATAGTTCTAGCTGATTTAAGTGTTGTTTCAGTGGCTTTCTGTCTACATAATCAGATAGCCCAAGATCATTCTTTATAGGAAGAGTAGCCCCTGTATTGATGGATATTGAGCCAGCCAGGGAGATGGCTTCTTTAAGTTCTTTGAACTGCACTGCTCTAACTGTTTCAGCACAGCGACCTAATCAATTTAGGGTTAGGAATCTGTCTTCCCTCTTTGCACACATATTCACTTCCAAGTTAGCCAGAAGCACCAAGTAAAAACCCACCATAAAATCACCTGTTGCAATGGCAGACAAGTAAATGGAAACTCATGGGCTGTGTGTGTGTGTGTGTGTGTGTGTGTGTGTGTATAGACTGCTATAGTATTTTTGCCACTTCTCACTAGAACATGGTTAAACCTTGGCTTCCTATAATTCATAAAGAAAGGAAGGTTCCATGTCAACTCTTCTTCCAGCATGGCACATATGATTCTCTGACATTTGATGATGTGTTATACTGCAGGAGATTTTTAATGCAGTAACTCACCCAAGGATGGGTGATCTGAGATTACAATGTTATGGGTACATTTTTAAATCTTTATACAGACTGTGACAGTTCTTGAGCTTATAGGAAAAGAGCTGGTCTTGTTATCGAGTGAGAGAGTCTGGAACTCTTCCATGGAATTAGTTCCAGTGACCAAATATTCATATCTCATTATATACAAAGTGTTCTATCCTCATCAATTATCCTCTTGTCATTTTTTTTTAGCTGTTCAATTTTTCATCAGATATTAAACAACAGTATTTTCCACTTGTGAGCGTTGTCTAATTTCACACTGCTCTGCATCAATGGAAGGTGATGGTGATTACTGGGAGATAACCTAGAATAAAGAGGAAATTGAACCAATCTTTGCCTAATTATTGTCTGTTTTTCAATACATGTGCATATCTTTTTTTCCAATTCTTTACTTTTGGCGTGAAGGGAAAGAGAGAAGTCAATTTTTTTTCTAATTTATTGAAACATAATTGACATGTAACATTGTGTAAGCTTAAGTATACAGTGAAATTATTTGATATAAGTACATACTGCAAAATGCTCACCACAGTAAAACTAGCTAACATATCCATCACCTCATATAGAATTTGTGTGTGTATGTGTGGTGTGAACTTTGAAAATCTATTTCTTTGGTCAGTTTCAAATAAACAATTCAGCACTGCTTGCTATAGTCACCATGTCTTACAATCTAACCCTAAGACTTACTTTATAACTGGAAGCTTGCATCTTTTGACCACCTTCCCCCTTTTTTAGCCTCCACTCCCTGCCACTGGCAACCACCCAGCTGTTCTCTCTTTCTTTGAGCTTGTTTTTCATTTTCTTAGACCTCATATATAGATGAGGTTATATAGAGCCTTTTTAATATTTATATATATATTTTTTATATCACATTCATGTAATGAGTTGGCTAAAAAGTTCACTTGGGTTTTTACATAGCATCTTATAGAAAACCCAAACAAACCTTTTGGCCAACCCAATAGTTATTATTATATACCTTATGTGTTACTATTTTAAGGGGTTTTATATATATATATATATATATCAGATTTTTTTCACCAATTCTTTCGTTAATGGACCCTTACATTGTTTACATATTTTAGCTATTGCAAATAGTACTGCAATGAACATGGAGGTGCAAATATCTCTTTGAGATGGTGATTTCATTTCAAGTGGAATTGCTTAATCATATGGTATATATTTAATTATTTGATAAATCTTCACATTTGTTTGCCATAATGGCTTTACCACTATACACTGGTACCAAAACTGAGAGGGAAGTTTAGATTGTTGTCTTGTCCTAGGTCACCAAAGTCTCTGAGGGATTACTGGAACTGCTTATAAAAAGTAAAAGTTAAGGGTATTAGTTTTATTTAATTAAAAAAAAAACTGTGCATGAGGTTTGAAATATGTTTACAAGTATTGACGTTGGTTCATAGAGAAAGTATTGTAGAACCAAAAATTTGAACTAGGACTATAACTAAGCTTAGAAACTGTGAAATTCAGCATCACCATTTTAGATATAAGACTTCTAAGGTCTAGTCTATTAAGTGTGCTTAACATGATGAAAGCTAGTTTGTAGTAAAATTGCAGAGCCTAGATTTTCTGTGCTTCTTTCAATAGTTTCTTTCTACACTATCAGTTCAGTTCAGTTTAGTTGCTCAGTCGTGTCCAACTCTTTGCGACCCCCTGAACCGCAGCATGCCAGGCCTCCCTGTCTATCACCAACTCTCGGAGCCCGCCCAAACCCATGTCCATTGTGTCAGTGATGCCATCCAGCCATCTCATCCTCTGCCATCCCCTTCTCCTCCTGCCCCCAATCTTTCCCAGCATCAGGGTCTTTTCAAATGAGTCAGCTCTCCGCATCAGGCGGCCAAAGTACTTCAACATCAGTCCTTCCAATGAACAGCCAGGACTGATCTCCTTTAGGATGGACTAGTTATAGGTTCCCAGAAATGAAGAAAATCACACTATTTCTGCTTGTGTATAGTTTTCATATTAACTACATTAATATGTTGATCATTAGTTGGAGAACACTAACTAGAAATTTTTCAACCCTCACTGTCTCAATCATATAAATTTAATATCTCAATTTGCCAAAATTTCTGATGGACTTTTTATAGCCAATAAAAAATAGTAAACAAAATACATTGCAGCATTTTTTAAATACAATTTAAAAAATTTAGAGTAGTGTGTATACATGAAATGAGAATACACTTGCTACCTTACTGGAACAATAACTTAAGTTTTGCTATACTCAAACGTGCATACATTTGTTCTCTTTTTCTGTGAATAGCATGAACATGCTGGCTGGTAATTTAAAGGTTTTATATGCATTACCCTCCTATAAACCCTGTATTATATACAGTGTAGGCATTTTTAATCTGCTTGGTACTTAAGAAACAATGGCTGAAAGGTAATGCATTTGCCTTAAGTCTCACAGTATGCTAGATGTAGAGGTGGAGAGTGAACATAATCTTCTTGGCTCTGCTTTTATTGTTCTTTCCCTTAATGAAGAATTGTAGTAATTTACAGTCAGAGTTTTCTTTGACCTTATTAAATAAATTAATAGTAATTTTTTTTTCTATTTGAGGAGACACGCATAGGAAAATGTCTTGTGAACAAATCATTTTGATTGCTATTTGCCCATTTAAATGCTACTGTCAAAAGTCATCAATGCTGATAAACATAAAACTGAGGCCAAGCATCTGTGAATGCCACACACACATTTGCAGAGAGTGCTGTAATCTGTATCACAGGCATCATTAACTTAAGCAATTAAGTTCAATGTCCTAGATTCTGTTGACAAGTGTTACTATTTTTAGGATTTTCTTCATGTCTTTCATTGCTCCACTGCTCTTATACCTCACGAGGAAAAAAAAAAATGATCCACATTTATGTTAATTCTTTGTAAAATTTCCCACTGCAGCCAAGGGTGATAAACATGAACTGCCTCAGTAATTAAGTCAAAGTGTTACTCTTAAGGAAGTTCCACTTAGAAAAAAACCACTAAGGTGGTTATTTTAAATAAAAGCCAGGCATTAATTTCAGGGCCACTTCTGGGGATTCTCATGGTGATATAAATCACTGAAATTAGTTTACAACTGCACTAATATACTTTAAAATAACTTAATAGAAATCATGATTGAGCAGCCATGTGGCAATCTGAACCACTTTCTCTTCTTTACACACTTATTTTCTTCCAGTTATTGTGCAGGAAGCTACTGGTGGGATTTCAGTGGCAATCTGTATAATTATCTACTAAAATAGAAAATAATTTTACTCCCTGGTGGATCAGAAGGTAAAAAAATCCTCCTGCAGTACGGGAGACCGGGGTTCAATCCCTGGACAGCAAGATCCCTTAGAGAAGGAAATGGTAACCCACTCCAGTATTATTCTCTGGGGAATCCCAGGGACAGAGGAGCCTGGCAGGCTAGAGTCCATGAGGTTGCAAAGAGTCGGACAAGACTGAGTGACTAACACTCTCTTGTAAACAAGGTAGAGTTCATGTATGTGCATTCTAAGTCACTTTAGTCATGTTTGACTCTTTGTGACCCCATGAACTGTAGCCTGCCAGGCTACTCTGTCCATGGGACTCTCCAGCCAATGGTATTGAACTGGGTGACCATGCCCGCCTCCAGAGGATCTTCCCAACCCAGGGATAGAACCCAAGTCTCTTACATCTCCTGTATTGACAGGTAGGTTCTTTACCACTAGTGCCTCCTGAGAAGCCCAGGGAAGAGTCATGTATAAGAAGTTGTATATCACCAGATCTTGTATTAAGAGAGATATGAATATCTTTTTTTTTTATTCTAACTTGCAGATAAAAATGTTTTTGCAGTAGTTAACACTGATTAGACATTAGAAATTTAAAGTATGATCAGAAAACTACTAACTCTTAAAAGCAATGTGGTCTTTCTTCTACTGTGTGTACTTCTGTCAAAACTTAGCAAAGTGTTCTATAAAGTGAACCCAAAGGCAATAAAGGGCTTCCCTGGTGGTTCAGCAGTAAAAATACACCTGTTTTACAGGAGACCCAGAAGACACATCTTTGATCCTTGGGTCAGAAAAATCCCCAGGAGGAGATGATAGCAACCCACTCAGTATTCTTGCCTGGAGAATCCCATGGACAGAGGGGCCTGGCAGGCTACAGTCCATGGGGTCTGAATGAGTTGGACATGACTGAGACTAAGCAAACAAGGGCAATAAACCTCATTGTCAGTGGCTTTGCAGCCTAATGAAGAAAATAAAAGGAAATAGCCATGAATCAATATACAGAAAAAAAAGAAGAAGAAGAAGAAGAACTATATCAGTGAGTTACAAGGTGTTGATGCTGGATTCAAGTCCTGGAAGAGTCAGAAAAAAATACTCATTCTAGTCCTAATTTTGACAGATATGTGTCTTTGAAAAAGTCCCAAAGCTTAAATTCTAATTTCACCCACTTGTCACTTTAGAGGCCAGGATTCTCTCTAAGGTTTATGTTTCCAGCCTCTCATTTTACCTTTGAAGGTAAGTGGGTTTTTTGAAAGATTCCCAGACTTTGAGCAGAAGGCAATGGCACCTCTCTCCAATATTCTTGCCTGGAAAATCCCATGGACGGAGGAGCCTCACAGGCTGCGGTCAATGGGGTCGCTAAGAGTCAGGCACGACTGAGCGACTTCACTTTCACTTTTCACTTTCATGCATTGGAGAAGGAAATGGCAACCCACTCCAGTGTTCTTGCCTGGAGAATCCCAGGGACGGGGGAGCCTGTTTCGCTGCCGTCTCTGTGGTCTCACAGCAGCAGCAGCAGACTTTGAGGAATCTTACCATGATTATGGGGCACAAACAGGGTACTTGACATACCATCACCACTAGCCTGTGTGTTGGAACCCTGGCATGTGACATGTTATCCTTTCTGCAGGAACCATGAACAACCTTACTAACGAGTGTCTTTCCAGTACCACTGGATGGTACTCTCCAGTGCCCTTCTTTCTGATCAGGTTTTGCCATGAAGGGAGTTCACATCATACTTTAACAAATATTTTCACCCTCATTATGTTGGAGATCTTGGAGTTTCAGGAAAATCATGGTATCTCACACCATGCAGCTTACCAATCCTAAAATCATGTCTATTTTAGATACTACAGCTTTACATCATTTTGCCCAATGCTGAGCACTTTATCTTACACTTCATGTGCAAGTTAAGAGGCAGAAGCGTGAAATGAAGGGTTTGGCAGACTGCCAAAGCCCCGCAGCAGCTGCATGTCCAGGTGGGACTTTATGGGGCTTTGACAAGGGAAGTGTCACTCAAGTGTCTGACACCATTGTCTTCTCATGGCAGGAGGTGGGACATTTGATGGCTCAGTGGGCATGAGAGCTACAATTAATCCTCCTGGCAGAAATGGCTTTTACCCAGGACTTATTAGTCACTTCTAAAAATACAAACCTAAATGCCAGGAAACAAATGACTTCCCATGGAGACCAGGAGACTGAACGGTTGCTTCCTTACTGAGGTAATCCTGCCAGTTAGAGTGAGCTCATTTTTACATCTCAACCAAGAAGTATTTAAAAATCTAGAGGCTGCAAATCATGAGGCACAGGTGTGGATAATTCATTAAGCCTTTGAATACAATCACCATATATATAAATGCATGCACATGTATCCATACATAACTGATGTCACTCAACCTATGATAATGTTGCTTCACAGAATTAACGCTTCTCTGGTGGTACAGGTGATAAAGAATCTGCCTACAATACAGGAGACCTGGGTTTGATCCCTGGGTGAGGAAGATGCCCTGGAGGAGGTGATGGTACCCCACTCCAGTATTCTTGCCTGGAGAATTTCATGGATAGAGAAGCCTGGCAGGCTACAGTCCATGGGTTCACAAAGTGTTGGACAAAACCGGGGGACTATCACTTCACTTAAAATATATATATATATATATATATATATATATATATATATATATATATATAACATTTGAATCTTTCTATTAAGTTAGTTTTCTTGAAAAAGGTGGTGAGCAAATGCCAGGGTTGTAGGAGTGAACTTGGCTTTGTACAATAAATATATTCTTTGAATTTGAATGTAGGTGGACTCATATTTTAATTTCACAGAATTTCTAAAAGTAATCCTGTGTGAACCACTGTATTTTTAATGCATATAAACACTTCTAAAGTACGATAGGCTTGGAACTTTTCAAACTATTTTCTTTGTTAAAACCGTATAGTAATTTATGTGAAAAAAAAATAGATCAGATGTTCTTTATAACATGCAAGTACTAAATGTGAAGACATTTGCTTTCAAAATGTGATAGATATATTTTTCCTTTTCTGGCTTCTATTCTAAATATTTAATAATGCTATGGAAAAGTTTAAATTGCCAAAAAATAAAGTAAAAAGCCCTTTTAAAATGGCATATTTGGAGTTAATTATAAATCATCATTTCAACAATTTAGTGTAATATCCCCTTAAATATAATATTTAATTAATGAAATAATGTAGACATTCTCCCCTGCTCTCTCTTCATCCATATTATATACATTATATACATAATATATGCATAGCACATATATATATATATATATATATATATGAATATACACAGATATACATGTATTTTGGGACATAGTCAACCTGAGCCTTTATTGTGTGATATTATGATAATTAAAATATAAAATTGCTCTTTGGTAACAAAATAAATAATTTATCTCTGTCAATCAGAATACACACGTTTTGTTGTTCACTTGAAGTATTGAATTAAAAACAAGAAATCACAGTAGACCTTCTCATTGACATTCAATAGGAAGATAGTGCTGACAGAATGCTACAAGAACTACAGTGGATCCAAGCCAAGAGAGTAAATGAAAAACAGTCTTATAGCTGTCTTAACATTCTACAAGGCAAGCAATATGATCAAGTTGTTGAGCTGGCATCATAAAATCATTTGAAACCAAGATTTGTTTCTGTTTAAGATACACGCTTTTTATAACCTTGCTACTTTGATTAAACAGTACAACTTGAAGCTTTGAAAGTAGGACTTCTATACAGATTACATACACACAGCCCACTCACTCACTCATCCAGACTTTTATGTATACCCTCAAGGCCAAATGAGCAAACTCTTCCTGGAATTGAATGTTGGCATCTCTCCATTTACTTGGCCATTTATCTGTATCTTGATGTGTAAATATCACGTATTTACACCAACTTCTAATGTATATTTTCATACAATATATCATCTTTAAATATATATATATGTGTGTATATATATATATATATATATATTCATTTGGTTGCACCAGGAATTAATTGTAGCACACAGGATGTTCAATCTTTGCTGTGGCATGCAGGATATTGAATTGTGGCATGTGGGATCTAGTTCCCTAACTAGAGATCAAACTTGGGCCCTCTGCATTGGGAGTGTGGAGTCAGCCACCTGACCACCAGGGAAGTCCCACAATACATTATCTTGTTGGTGTAAACCTTGTGGACAAGCAAAAGGGTTTGTCTGCTGTGCCACCTGTGCCAGGAAGCTTTTTTACCACCATTTTCAGGAAAATCTCATATGTAATTAGTCCTTTATTCAATCATTCATTCATTTATTAACTGGCAACACAGATAAAAGGAAATTAAGAAGATACTAACTTGGTACATGTTTATTGAGCAGTCACTGTGTGCTCAGCATCATTCTTGGTAATGTGCAGATATGCTCTCTGTTCTTATAAGGTCCCACTTTGGTAAAGTGTCTTGCAGTGAAGTCACGTACTTTCATAGATTTAAGGAGGAACACTTCTAAGTGACCTTTTCTTTCACCCATGCATTCAAGAAATACGTGTGAATATATAAGCAGGCACTGCTCTGGTTTTACACAGATTATCAGTATGCACATGCATTGCTAGCTCTTCTAAAGAACTCACTCTTTGACATCTTATGTGCAAGCTCTGCTTAGACCTGCATATGGATCTCTCTCTACTTCTGTGTTGTAATATTATTAACGCTGCTGCATACATTGTTATATAATGGATTAGCACAGGTCCTGACTAGAGATCTGTGATGCTCCATTTTAATGTACAAGTACCAGGGCTACTCCTCAAACATTTTGATATCCGAAAATACTAGACATAAACTGAGCATCAGTGTTGTATATATGTTTTTATAAAATTATCAGTCTTAAGGAGATTGGAATTAAAAAAAAAAAACAACAACCTGGTCTTTCAACAAAAGTAGTTTGAGAAGTACTTTTCTGAGCCAGTATTTCTCACATGGGTGTGATTTTGCGCCCTCTTCAACCTTGAACATATACGACAACATCTAGATATATTTTTGGTACACTGGCATCTAGTGGGTAGGGTCCAGGGCTACTGCTTAGCACTCCACAATGTGCATCATAGCCTCAGGCAATAAAGAGTTGTCCAGCCCAATATTTTGGTGGTACTGATGCTGAGAAATACTCCATTAAGGCTATCAGGAAAGTTTGGAGTTTATAGTATAGAGACTATACTATCTGTGTTAAGAGATTTTGAAGAGAGAATTTCCATGAGGAACAACAACAACAACAAAAAAAAATGTTAAGAGAGTTTCTAGGGAAGTGATATTAAACTGAAGAGAGTAGAATGCCTGACAGAGCATTGCAATAACTCAAAGGGCTTCCCAGGTGCTTCAGTGATAAAGAATCCACCTACCACCGCAGGAGATATAGGAGACTTGGGTTCGATCCCTGGGTAGGGAAGATCCCCTGGAGAAAGAAATAGCAACCCAATTCAGTTATTGTTTCCTGGGAAATCCCATGGACAGAGGAGCCTAGTAGGCTATGGTCCATGAGGTCGTAAAGAGTCAGACATGATTTTGCAATTTTATAGCAACAGCAAGTGATACAGGATTTTAGACGAGGGTAGAGATGATGGTAAGCCAGAGAGAGGAAAACAAATGTGAGCCTATGGGGTGGGGTGAAGAAAGGAGGAATTTCATGTCTCTTAACATATCACAGCCGTGGAGGCATGCTGCTGAGTATACTGACAGGAACTGGAAGAGATGAAAGTAAGAAATATGAGCCAGGCCTCAGATGTTTGTCTTGCTGAATACTGCTCAGCAGCTTACAATACACAAGGCAATCCATAAGAAATGATCATCCAGTTCGTAACAGAGCCATGGTTATAAAATCCTGGTGTTGTAGACTGAATACTTGTGTCCACATAAATTCATACATTGAAACTTTAATTCCCCAACATAATGATATTTGGCAAAGGGATTTGTGGTAGATAGTTAGACAAGGGTGTGGCCCTGGTCTGATGGGATTAGTGCCCTAGTCAGAGAAGACAGCAGACAGCTTTCTCCCTCCCACCACTATGTGAGAACACAGCAAGAAGAGGAGTGTGGAAAAACTGGGAAGAGAGGTCTCACTAGAAACTAACGATGTTAGCACCTTGATTTTAGACTCTCAGCATCCAGATCTGTGAGAAAAAGATCTCTGTTTTTAAATAATTGATTTTATGCTGCTATGCTATGGCAGCACAAGCAGACCAATATACTCAGTTCAGTTCAGTTGGTCAGTCGTGTCTGACTCTTCGCGACCCCATGGACTGCAGCATGCCTGGCCTCCCTGTCCATCACCAACTCCCAGAGTGTACCCAAACTCATGTACATTGAGTCAGTGATGCCACCCAACCATCTCATCCTCTGTTGTCCCCTTCTCTTCCCACCTTCAATCTTTCCCAGCATCAGGGTCTTTTCAAATGAGTCTTTTCAATACACTAGGTCTAGATAATTGTAGACAACTAAGCACACATTCTTAGCCTTTTCTTAAATTTTTATTAATAAGAAGTAATACCACCATAATAAACTCCTTGCTTCTGCTGCTGCTAAGTCGCTTCAGTCGTGTCCGACTCTATGCAACCCGATAGACAGCAGCGCACCAGTCTCCTCCATCCCTGGGATTCTCCAGGCAAGGATACTGGGGTGGGTTGCCATTACCTAATAAATGCCTTAGAGTTTTGTTAAACACACTATTTTTATTTGGAGCTATCTTTCTACTATAACAAGTGGAGTGGGTTTCAGTTTGTTTCTTTTTCCTGTTCAAGCAGTACTCTTCAAGTCATCTTTAGTGGTTGCCTTCCTAACATCACAGTTTAGCAGCAACATTCTAACTCAGCGACAATTGGATATAGAGAACATTTCTTTACCAATATTTAATCCTGTTACCTTTAAAGTTTTGCTTGATGTGCCTATTACCAGAAGTTTTAGCCTGCCCTAATACTCACTTTCTATTAACAGCACACTAAGAAAATGTTTGTGTCTCAAGGTCATAATAAAAGGTGCTTATTTAGTCCACAGGATTTGGAAACAGAAGCCCTCAGTATGTCAGCACTGATGAGGTCAAAGCCCAAGGGTTAGAGCTTTAATCTTTTTAATGAATTTTGAATATTCTTTTTAAAATGCAGTGCTATTTCTATAGGTCACACAAGAGGACATTTACTTCAGGAAAATCATAAAAAGAGAAAGCTAAGGAGAGGTATTTGTGCAGTCAAGTGGACTCAGACCTGAGCTAAGCTTTGGAATATTTATCTTAAAGTTCAGGCAAATAACCTGCAATGTAAATAAACAAAAAGTAGTCCACAGTCCCTAAATAAATAAAGTTTTTGATCATTGGGTGAGTGGTTTTAGTCCTATGCCTTAGCTATGCATGCATTCTAAATTCTAAGTATATGATATTTTATATACTGTATAGAATTTCTAAGAAAGAGAGTTTTAAGTCAGTCAGTGATGTGGGCTGATATAATACACTACCACAATTCTTAACAAGGAAATAACTACATTAGGACCTGTAAAAGTAACATATCCAGTATATAGCAAATAGAAATGCCTAAGATTCAGTTCAGTTCAGTCACTCAGTCGTGTCCAACTCTTTGCGACCCCATGAATCGCAGCACGCCAGGCCTCCCTGCCCATCACCAACTCCCAGAGTTCACTCAGACTCATGTCCATTGAGTCAGTGATACCATCCAGCCATCTCATCCTCTGTCATCCCCTTCTTCTCCTGCCCGCAATCCCTCCCAGCATCAGAGTCTTTTCCAATGAGTCAACTCTTCACATGAGGTGGCCAAAGTACTGGAGCTTCAGCTTTAGCATCATTCCTTCCAAAGTAATCCCAGGGTTGATCTTTAGAATGGACTAGTTGGATCTCCTTGCAGTCCAAGGGACTCTCAAGAGTCTTCCCCAACACCACAGTTCAAAAGCATCAATTCTTCGGTGCTCTAAGATTAGGTAATGACAAAACTTGCTAACATTCATGGAGCTCATCAGTCAGTCGGTTCAGTGCTCAGTCGTGTCTGACTCTTTACAACGCCATGGACTGCAGCACATCAGGCTTCCCTGTCCATCATCAACTCCCAGAGCCTACTCAAGCTCATGTCCATCGTGTCGATGATGCCATCCACCCATCTCATCCTCTGTTGTCCCCTTCTCCTCCTGCCTTCAATCTTTCCCAACATGAGTCTTTTCCAATGAGTTGCTTCTTCGCATCACGTGGCCAAAGTATTGGAGTTTCAGCTTCAACATCAGTCCTTCCAATGAATATTCAGGACTGATTTCCTTTAGGATGGATTTAGTGGTTTCGATGTAGAGTACATCTTGTGATGGATCTCCTTGTTGTCCAAGGGAGTCAAGAATCTTCTCCAACACCACAGTTCAAAAGCATCAATTTTTCAACACTCAGCTTTCTTTATAGTCCAGCTCTCACATCCATACATGACTACTGGAAAAACCATAGCTTTGACTAGACGGACATTTGTTGGTAAAGCAACATCTCTGCTTTTTAATATGCTGTCTAGACTGGCAATGGCAACCCATTCCAGTACTCTTGCCTGGAAAATCCCATGGACAGAGGAGCCTGGTAGGCTGCAGTCCATGGGGTTACTACAAGTCGGACACGACTGAACAAATTCACTTTCACTTTTCACTTTCATGCATTGGAGAAGGAAATGGCAACCCACTCCAGTATTCCTGCCTGGAGAATCCCAGGGATAGAGGAGCCTGTTGGGCTTCCGTCTCTGGGGTCGCACTGAGTCAGACACGACTGAAGTGACTTAACAGCAGCAGCAGCAGGCTGGTCATAACTTTTCTTCCAAGGAGCAACTGTCTATTAATATCATGGCTGCAGTCACCATCTTCAGTGATTTTGGAGCCAAAAATAAATAAATAAAGTCTCTCACTATTTCCATTGTTTTCCCATCTATTTTCCATGAAGTGATGGAGCCAGATGGCATAATCTTAGTTTTCTGAATGTTGAGCTTTAAGCCAACTTTTTCACTCTCCTCTTTCACTTTCATCAAGAGGCTCTTTAGTTCTTCTTCACTTTCTACCATAAGGGTCATGTTATCTGTGTATCTGAGGTTATTGCTATTTCTTCTGGCAATCTTGATTCCAGCTTGTTCTTCATCCAGCCTGGCATTTCACAAGATGTACTCTACATATAAGTTAAATAAACAGGGTGGCAATATACAGCCCTGAGGTACTCCTTTTCCTATTTGGAACCAGTCTGTTGTTCCATGTCCAGTTCTTACTGTTGCTTCTTGATAGTTAATAATGCTCTACTGTCTGTAGGAGAATTGGTAAGAAAGCACTGTGTGATAAAATAATTTCTGAGAACATATAAGCTTATATTTCTCTTGGAGAATCACAACATATTACCATCTGAGGCTTACCTATATAATGTATAATTTTAAAATTATAATTAGTGTAGAAATTAATTAAAGATTAAACTATTTTAAATTTTATTTTAAAATTAAAATTAATGTATAATTTTATTTCACTTTAGAGTACCAAATTTAAGGTTTTTATTTAATAATTTTCACAACCCTTGTTACTCTCTCCATACATCTGTGAGGTGGTGAGATGCTGAAATCTTAATCATTCCCACCACATAAAGTAAAAAAGAAAGGAAAAGGAAGTTAACTATGCTAGGTGATGGATTATCTTGATCAGGTAATCATTCTAAAATATATATGTCTATCATATCATCACATTGTACACTAATTATATTTCTCAATTATCCCTTAATAAAGTTAATTTTTTAAACTAAGCCCTCCCTACTGAGAAAAAAAATTGCTAATCTCTTCCAGAAACTCTCACATAGATGCTCAGAAATAATGTTTAGCCAGATATCTGGGCTTAATCTAAACAAGTTCACATAAGAATTACAATTTTTACCATTATAGCAGGAGGCCATCGTGTGCATTTTCTGTTTCGTAGGGTCCTGTCTTCACTCACAGGTCTGAAATCCTTTCCTTCTCCACATAGTGTCTGTCTGTCTGTCTGTCTGTCTGTCTGTCTGTCTCCATAAGGTGTTTCCTTGTTCAGTAGTCTAGCATACCATGGCGGCAGATCTTCAAGACGAACCAGAGGCTGTTGCTTTCCTTAAGGTACTGTCCAGAAGTCCCAGAGCATCACTTCCATAGCAACCTATCAATCAAATTGAGTCTTCGAGACAAACTAGATTCTACTCCTTGATGTGAGAGCATATAGTTGGACCATGTAGTCAATGCTTTGTCAGAAATCTTAAAATCCACAATAAAAAAAAAAGTTTTAATAGTTCAAGACATGTTTAAAACATAAGTATAATTGGTCAAGCAAGAGCTTTTATTGCAAATTTTATGCAATGTATTCTAAGAAAGCTTCACCTAAACAAGGACTAGAACTTCTAAAACTTCAAATATGAGAAGTATGTATATATATATATATATATGTATATATATATACTTATATACTTATCATATATATATACTTTTGAAATTTACATACATACATAAAAATATATGTTATCCTAACAAATGAGCATCCAAAATTCCTTTATATTTAACCCATAAGCTTTACTGAATTTTTATTCTTTCTCAAAATTCTGGAAATATCTTAATAATACAGCAGTTTTCAACTCTGCTCAAGACACCCTTGGAATAACTATGGGGACTATTATACTTGAATTCTTTATCAAACCTCATTTCAGTGGGAGGGATATATGCTTTGATCTGTTTTATTTGTTGGAATTTCCACATGGGGTTTATTTAATGAAGTAATTACTTAAGTAAAAAGCATGGATAAAATCTAACCACACCACTTGTACTTGGAGAAGCAAATTTCTTGATAGACTTAATGATTTATTCAAGGTCAAGTAGCAAATCTATAAGGAATATACAAAAAACAGGTCTCTTGATTTTGAAGTTTTTGTCTTCAAAACCACAGTGCTTTCTTCATTAAAAAAAGGTACATTTTGACAAGGGCTTGCTTGATGGATGAGGTGACAAAGAATCTGCCTGCAATGCAGGAGACTTGACAAAAGTTATTTGCCTTAGTTGTTTTTATTATTGAATGAAATAGTGGTACTCTGCAATGACTATGGTATGTTTATCATTTGATATTCTAAAAATTTTGACTGTTCATTTGTTACAAATAAGTCACAATCAATGTAACAATGGTGCAAGAACTTTTAAGCATTACCCTTACAATTTCCATCAATTCTTACACTTTTGGGGATTAGTTCCATGTTTTAGTTATACCATATTAGTGTCAATTTATATCTGACACTCTGTAAAACCAGAAGTCATCAAAAAAGTTATATGTAAGAAGAACTTAGCAAACCATAGATTTAAAAGTCAAAGATATATCTGTACTTCCCCATGGTGAAATTAAATCAAGCCTTAATTCAGCAGAAATTTAAATTAGCAGAATTAGAGCTTGAATAAATTTTTTTCAAGCCCTGGGAGATCTTTTTTTTTTAAATTTGGTATATCCTAGATTGATTGAAAACAGATTTTTCATAAATTGCTGATTTTTTTCTTATTAAAAACTCTGAAACTATCGCATAGCATAATGAAGTATGAGATATCTATCATTTGATCATCAGAATTATCCCAAAGTGAATCAGGTGGTTTCCTCAGTGGCTCAAAGGTTAAAGAATCAGCCTGCAATGCAGGAGACCCGGATTTGATCCCTGGGTCATGAAGATCCCCTGGAGAAGGGAATGGCAATCCACTCCAGTATTCTTGCCTGGAGAATCCCATGAATAGAAGAGCCTGGTGGGCTATAGTCTGTGTGGTTTAAAGAGTTGGACAAGACTAATCAGACTGCAACTGCCTTCCTACACGTGCCATGGTCTTACAGATAAAATCCTTTTAATAGGAACAAAGAAGCTTTGAGAATTTACACATGTGATTGGGCACAACTGGGGGTCAGAAATCTGGCCAAAATGTGTTTGAGTGTATCACAGTTAACATGTTCTCTCCTTTTTCTGCTTCCTCTTAATTCCTCTGTCTTATTGTACAGCTCCATGTGGTTCGTCTCGAATAGTCCCTGAGTTACTGACCCATTTGCACACTTCGTAGTACTCCAGAGAGCCTCCTAACCCCATTCCTGGGAAAGCAACCTTATCCTCAAGTTTGCCTGGTAGCCCTGAATCCAGAGACCCTCTGTGGTGAAGTCTCATGCTGTCAGTCATGACGGGAGGAAAGCTGTTTCCTGTTCACACAGATGCTCCCAGGGAATTTGGAGTCTAGCTGCTTTTCATACAGACTTTCAGCCAGTCTTCCTATTTTTATACTTATGTGTCTTCTTACATTCACAAGTACCACTAGCCTTCATTTCTGAATCTTTCATGAGTTCTTTGGTGTGAACTAGACTTCCTCTTGGCATCTGTACCTGAAACCTCAGCATTATTGTTCAGTGTTTCTAAGTCCTATATCACTGCCCCAAATCTCTGTGCTATGTGTGTGCTATGTGATAAGTCGCTTCAGCTGTGTCTGAATCTTTGCCACTCTCTGGACTGGTCTGCAGCCCACCAGGCTCCCCTGTCCATGGGATTCTCCATGCAAGAATACTGGAGAGGGTTGCTATGCCCGCCTCCAGAGGATTTTTCTGACCCATGGATCGAACTCACGTCTCTTATTTCTCCTGCATTGGCGGGCAGGTTCTTTACCACCAGCTCCGCGTGGGACGCTCGCTAGTAGGCCATAGTTTTACTGTTTACTTTTCTGTCTGTTATAATTTTTGAGGTGTATGTTTTTGTTTAACATTCATCTTATTAGTGTTTCAGGAAGGAGTAGAAATAAGCATATTTGTAGCATTATGGTTAGCTCTCATATTTAAATTTCTGAGTATTTCTTTAAGACAGAAAATGTAGAAGATTACTGAAAATTTCTTTAAAATTAAGGCAATTTGTTACATTCATAGATGTTTATACCTGAGTGTACTTATAGTGTTCTTTTATTTTAGACTATTATAAAATTTTTGAAAATTAAAAAAATTAACATTTGTAATGTTGGTTGTTGAACCTATTACACTCCATGCTGATTTATATGAGCGGTTACTCTTATCCGTATTTGTGTTTGATCATATATATTTGATCATAGAAACTCAGGATAATAGGTATAATTATTTTAATAAAATATTATAACTAATATTGTAGACATTTTTGCACAATCTGTTATGCATTAGAATATGCACACGTGTGTTGTGTTGCTTCAGTCATGTCGAACTCTTTGTGACCCTATGGACTGTAGCCAGGCTCCTCTGTCCGTTGGATTCTCCAGGCAAGAATACTGGAGTGGGTTGCCATGCCCTTCTCCAGGGGATCTTCCTGACCCAGGGACTGAACCCACATCTCTTATATCCTGTGCATAGGCAAGTGGATTTTTTACCACTAGCGCCATCTGAGAAATAATATTCTAAACACAAAATGATATTCACCTCCTACCAGGTACATCCTGTGTTTTACAGATGAATACACTGAGGTTTAAAGGACAAATATTCAGTAGATCAGGTTAATAAATATGATGGCTACAACAGACATTCAAATTCAAAGTATTTAAAAATAAAGAGTGTAATTCTTTTTAAAAATGTTTCCCTTTTCATTTTTTATTTAATTAAAATAACTAATGTCCTTTTTAAATTTAATTTTAACTTTTCTTTTAACACCAAAAACAGTTTGTATTAGCGTATAGCTTATTAACAATGTAACAGTTTCAGATGAGCAGTGAAGGGACTCAATCATAATTTCTAGGCTATTTCTAATGTATCATTTGATTATAGGAAGATAAGATGAAATAATGAAAGGAGTTAAAGAGATAAACACTAAGATGGTATCATTGCATCTGTAAGTATAACCATCCTTACCCAACTAAAAAACCTGACATTCCAAAAATGATTTTGCAGACCATTTTGTGATTTGACAGGAAAATAAAATCAAATTATAATATTAGTCTTTAGCACATTATGTTCACTCCTTTTGAAGGTAAGAAGTGGGCAGCAAAAGATGATAAAGAAGGGAGTATTTAACTATTTTGGGAAAGTTTCCAAAACACACACAAACACAAAAACATTTATGAGGTGAATGCGTTGATACATGTAATAAAGACTCCAGAAGAAATATTAAAGTTCTCTAATAAGGAATATAATTTTCAAAAAAATTAGTTGAGATTTATAGCAGCTGTACAGAAGTAAAAAATATAAAAATTGCTTTGACACTTTAATAATTAATATACCTATGGATTAACACAGAGTAGTTAAAATTTAAAAAAAGTAATATACTACTTAATTTGCATAAGTATACATATTATTAAAAAGGTATAGTTATTACAAAGTTATCTCTTACTGGTGATACAACTTTGAATTTTAAAGTGTATTTTTATTTTCATGACTGTTAGTTTAAGATGGCATAGGAAATCCATTCTGTCATTTTTGTAAAAGTTCAATTTAAACTGTTAAATACAGCCTTTTTTTTTTTTTCACTTGAAAAGAAATTGCACTTTAAAGTTCAGACTTAGCAAACTGAGCATTTTAATGAGGCAGGTATTTCTATTGGGTCAAGTTCCTTCAAGGAAAGAATATGTCTATCCTTTTAGTAAAATGTTATACATCTTTAAATTCTGCCCTTCTAAAAACATCTGAAGCCAATATATTTTAATGTTCTTTAAAGATAATTTTGTTTTGTTTTTTTTTCTTTCAAATGACTCTATATAAAATTCATCCAGGTTAATGTGGAAGTTAAATATATGAAAAAGCAGAATGAGGAAAAAATGAAAAAAATATATATACTCTTATAATTATTTTCTTAATGCTATCTCTTCCCACAATTCCATTTCCTGGAATAAAGATGAGTTATTTTCAAACTGCAGTTTCATTCCATTCCTGTAAGATGCGTTTCTCAGAAAGAAGTTGTTTATTTTTTGGTGGTTTTGATTTTGCTTAAAACTGACGTATTTAACTTAATAGCTAACTATTTGAAGCAGGAATGACGACAGTCTAAATCAATATAGTCAGTTATTATGGTAGATGGAGAACTTGAATCCTAACAGTTTAATTTCAGTCTTTTAGGGTTTTGTTTTATCTTCGTTATAACCCAGTGTGCTGCTGTCCAGAACTTTCTTCAAGGAACTGGGTTAGCAGTCAGCAGTCTATGGGTCTGGAGAGAGCCCTTTCTTCCTGACCTCTGTTTTTAGATCCTGAAATAGCATAATCTTTTTGCAGTAGAAAGTAAAATTTCCTCCCTGATGCCAATGCCTGCTGCCACTGGGTAAAGATGGCCAATGTCTCTAATGTCTTGCCCTGGTCAAAAGGGGATGGTAATGATTAATTTTATCACAGTTAATTTGATTATGTCCAGGAGTGCCCCAGTAGTGGGTCAAATATTGTTCAGAGCCTGTCTGTGAGGGAGTGTCTGGGTGAAATTAATATTTGAATCTGCAGATTGAATAAAGCAGATTGCCCTCCCTACCATAGGTGGTCCTGATTCAATCAGTTGAAGGCCTGAGGTGGTAAGTAAAGTTAGGAGTTGTAAAATTATAAAGCAATTCATAAAATGAGGTGTAAATACTGATCTGCAGCAGTGGAAAGAGGTATTGAATATAAGTCATATTTCAGATAGAATATGACAGTTTTATATCTGCAGAACTAAGTTATAAGAGAGAAATAAATAAGAGGAATAGTTCAAGACAACTCTGAGATTTGAGCAATAGATGATAAAGAAATACTGATTTTTTGCATGAATGTGCATGGGGTGAGTTTGTTTTAGCCCATATTACCTTTTGTGTTAGTTGCTCAGTCATGCCCAACGTTTGTGACCCGCTGAACCATAGCCTGCCAGGCTCCTCTGTCCATGGACTCCTCCAGGCAAGAATACTGCAGTAGGTTGCCATTCCTTTCTCCAGGGTACCTTTCTAACCCAGGGATTGAACCCAGGTTTTCTGGGTATATTCATGGAGAGATATCAGACAGTCTGTGGAAAATGGAAAGGAAATAATCCAGAGCTTAAAGAGCAGATATAGATATATAATCTGTTTGAAATAATATTTCAATATATGAGAGTAGGTGAAATTCCTATGGGAAGGCATATGAAGAGAGAGAAAATATGCTATAAATTTAACACTGGCACTTTCTTTAAGAAAAACAGAAATTAAAAGGAGGCACTAACTGAAGGAATCCAGGGAAAGAAAAAGCAAAAAGACAAATAAAAAGTTTTAAAAGTCAGGAGGGAAATTAAAAGCATGGATTGGCACTGAGAGATCCTGGTATCTAGTTCTAAGGCCAATCAGGAGGGATTTTCTCCAGAATGGCCAGAAACCCTTGAGTGGTCTATTTCAGCTAAGTAAGGTTGCACACAACCAGGTCCATCAATAGAAAATTGGATTAAAGATGTACTGAGCATGGCCCCACTCGTTAGAACAAGACCCAGTTTCCCCCTCAGTCAGTCTCTCCCATCATCAGCCTCTTATCATTCTCCATCAGAGGACAGACAGAATGAAAACCATGGTCACAGAATACTAACCAATCTGATCGCATGCACTACAGCCTTGTCTTAACTCAATGAAATTATGAGCCATGCTATTTAGGGCCAACTAAGACTGGCAGGTCATGTTGGAGAGTTCTGAAAAAATAGTCCACTGAAGAAGGGTATGACAAACCATTACAGTATCCTTGCCTTGAGAACTCTATGAACAGAATGGAAAGACAAAAAGATAGCACAGTGAAAGATGAAGCCCCCCTCCCCCACCCCACCCCAGGTCAGTAGGTGCCCAATATGCTACAGGAGATCAGTGGAGAAATAACTCCAGAAAGAATGAAGAGTTGGAGCCAAAGCAAAAACAACACCCAGTTGTGGATGTGACTGGTGATAGAAGCAGGATCCGATGCTGTAAAGAGCAATATTGCATAGGAACCTGGAATGTCAGGTCCATGAATCAAGGCAAATTGGAAGTGGTCAAACGAGATGGCAAAAGTGAACACCAACATTTTAGGAATCAGCAAACTAAAATGGACTGGAATGGGTGAATTTAACTCAGATGACCACTCTATCTACTACTGCGGACAGGAATCCCTTAGAAGAAATGGAGTAGCCATCGTGGTTCACAAAAGAGTCCGAAATGCAGTACTTGGATGCAATCTCAAAAACTACAGAATGATTTCTGTCTATTTCCAAGGCAAACCATCCAATATCACAGTAATCCAAGTCTATGCCCCAAACAGTAATGCTGACAAAGCTGAAGTTGAACTGTTCTATGAAGACCTACAAGACCTTTCAGAACAAACACCCAAAAAAGATGTCCTTCTCATTATAGGGAACTGGAATGCAAAAGTAGGAAGTCAAGAGACACCTGGAGTAACAGGCAAATTTGGCCTTGCAATACAGAAAGAAGCAGGCCAAAGACAGAGTTTTGCCTAGAGAACGCACTGGCCATAGCAAACACCCTCTTCCAACAACACAAGAGAAGACTCTGCACATGGACATTACCAGATGGTCAACACCGAAATCAGATTGATTATATGCTTTGCAACCAAAGATGGAGAAGTTCTGTACAGTCAACAAAAACAAGACCAGAGGTTGACTGTGGCTCAGATCATGAACTCCTTATTGCCAAATTCAGACTTAAGTTGAAGAAAGTGGGGAAAACCTTACACCGTTCAGGTATGACCTAAATCAAATCTCTTATGATTATACAGTGGAAGTGAGAAATAGATTTAAGGGACTGGATCTGATAGACAGAGTGCCTGATGAATGATGGACGGAGGTTCACGACATTGTACAGGAGGCAGTGATAAAGACCATCCCCAAGAAAAAGAAATGCAGAAAGGCAAAATGGTTGTCTAAGGAGGCCTTACAAATAGCTGTGAAAAGAAAATATGCAAAAGACTAAGGAGAAAAGGAAAGATTTACCAACTTGAATGTAGAGTTCCAAAGAATAGCACAAAGATATAAGAAAGTCTTCCTCAGTGATCAACGCAAAGAAATAGAGGAAAACAATACAATGGGAAAGACTAGAGATCTCTTCAAGAAATTTAGAGATATCAAGGAAACATTTCATGCAAAGATGGGCACAATAAAGGACAGAAATGATATGGACCTAACAGAAGCAGAAGATATTAAGAAGAGGTGGCAAGAATACATAGAAGAACTATACAAAAAAGATCATGATCCAGAGAATCACAATGGTGTGATCACTCACCTAGAGTCAGACATCCTGGACTGGGTGGATCACAACAAATTATGGAAAATTCTTCAAGAGATTGAAATACCAGACCACCTGACCTGTGTTCTGAGAAACCTGTAAGCTGGTGAAGAATCAACAGTTAGAACTGAGCATGGAACAACATTCAGAAAACTAAGATCATGGCATCTGGTCCCATCACTTCATGGGAAATACATGGGGAAACAGTGAGAAACTTTATTTTGGGGGGCTCCAAAATTACTGCAGATTGTGACTGCAGCCATGAAATTAAAAAATGCTTGCTCCTTGGAAGAAAAGTTATGATGAACCTAGACAACATTTTAAAAAGCAGAGACATTACTTTTCCAACAAGGGTCCATCTAGTCAAAGCAATGTTTTTTCCAGCAGTAATGTATGAATGTGAGAGTTGGACTATTAAGAACCTGAGCACCAAAGAATTGATGCTTTAGAGCAGAGGTGTTGGAGAAGACTCTTGAGATTCTCTTAGACTGCAAGGAACTCCAACCAGTCCATCCTAAAGGAAATCCATCCTGAATATTCTTTGGAAGGACTGATGCTGAAGCTGAAACTCCAATACTTCAGTCACCTGATGTGAAGAAGAGAATCACTGGAAAAGAACCTGTTGCTGGGAAAGACTGAAGACAGGAGGAGAAGGGGATGACAGGATGAGATGGTTGGATGACATCACGAACTCAATGGACATGAGTTTGAGTAAGTTCTGGGTGTTGCTGATTGACAGGGAAGCCTGGAGTGCTACAGTCCATGGGTCACTAAGAGTCAGACATGAATGAGTGACTGAACTGAACTGAACTGAACAAAGAGTTGGTTAGAGTACCCAGGCATCCATTGTATAAGTGGGTGGCAAATTTTGTCAAGGACATATACTGTTCTTTCAGAGTTCTGCAGTGAAATAAGTGGAGAGTGAATATTTGAGGGATTGGAGGATTAGGATCAGGATGTTTTTAAGCTGGGGTTTAGAAACCAGGGGCTTCCCTGATAGCTCACTTAGTAAAGAATCCACCTGCAATGCAGGGACCCTGGTTTGATTCCTGGGTCAGAAAAATCCACTGGAGAAGGGATACCCACTCCAGTGTTCTTGGGCTTTCCTGGTGGGTCAGCTGCTAAAGGATCTGCCTGAAATGCAGGAGACCTGGGTTCAGTCCCTGGGTTGGAAAGATCCCCTGGAGAAGGAAAAGACTACCTACTCCATTATTCTGGCCTGGAGAATTTCATGAACTATATAGTCAAGGTTTTGCAAAGAGTCAGACACAACCAAGCGACTTTCACTTCACTTAGAAACCAGCAGAAGAGGAGAAACAAAGTTATATGTGAAGCACAACTCTGGTGGGGAAAGACAGATGCAAAAATTTGCTTAGGCTAGCTTAGGAAAGTAGAAAGGAAGTAAAGAGCAAAAGGAAGTAAAAATAAAACATTTCAGTGCTATCAGATGTAATAAATACTAATGTAGTACAGTTTCCTGTAAGACAGTCCTGCAGTTCAATAAATAGAAGGCAGCTTCACTTCACTAAGAAGGTGGAGAACATCTAAATTTGGAGGACAGAAGGGACAAAATATAACGAAAGCTGACCAGTGGTGAGGGCTCAGCAAAATTTGCAGCAGTTGCAAATAGTGGGTAATTTTCCCAAGTCAATCTTAAATAGACTAGAGCTGTAACAGAAAGCATATGTAGTGGAGTCATATGTAAAAAAGAGAGCATGGGCTTTTGAGTTGGACAGATCCGAAATCAATATTTGGTGCTCTAGTTTAATTTACTGTTAAGAGTGACCTTGATCAATTTATACATTCATGCTGAGCTTCAAGTTGTTAATCTGTAACCTGGGGATAACACTTCTACTCTAGTGTGGTTGTTTTATTACCACAGAGCAATATGCATAAAGGGTCTACAATCTACAGTGCTTATCTAATACATATTCATCTTCAAATGGTAATCATAACTCTAAAGCAATGGCTCTGTCATTATGAGAGCTTTCTTTCTCAAGATAGTTGATAGCAGGAGTCATTTGAGAAATGTAGTACCTTCCTGATGCAATTAAGGGCACACAATATTGTTGTTGTTGTTTTCTGTCACCAAGTCAGGCCCGACTATTTCTGAATCCATGGACTTCAGCACACAAGGATCCTTGTCCTTTGCCATCTCCCAGAATTTGCTCAGATTCATGTCTACTGAGTTCATGGTACTATCTAACCATCTCATCCTCTATCACCCTTTTCTCCTTTAGCCTTCAATCTTTCCCAGCATCAGGGTCTTTGAGTTGGACCAATGAGTTGGCTCCTCGTGGTCAAAGTATTAGAGCTTCAGTCTCAGCATCAGTCCTTCCAATGAATATTTATGGTTGATTTCCTTTAGGATTGACTGGTTTGATCTCCTTGCAGTCCAAGGGACACTCAAGAGTCCTCTCCAGCACCACAGTTTGAGAGCATCAATTCTTTGGCACTCAGCCTTCTTTATGGTTTAACTCTCATATCTGTACATAATGACTGGAACATACTGCATTATTTATTGCTAATAGTGACTAATAAACAATGCTGTGCTGTGCTTAGTAGCTTAGTCATGTTCCACTCTTTGTGACCCCTGGACTGTAGCCCACAAGGCTCCTATGTCCATGGGATTCTCCAGGCAAGAATACTGGAATGGATAGCTATTTTCTTCTCCAGGGTATCTTTCCAACCTAATAAGCAATATTAGACTATAAATTCTGTCTTTCTTTTCATGAAGGACAGTGAATTTGGTTGTGTCTTACGTGCTTAGATTTTGATGAATAGATCATACAGATGAGTCCATACTGTGACAGTTGGGACAGAGACCGTGGCTTGTGAATTCTAAAATGCTTAACATCCGGCTCATTACAGAAAAGTTGACTGACTCCTGCTCCAGGTGACCAACTAATATTGCTAGAAAAACAGTTTCACAATGGTATCAGTCACCATTGCCATAGTTAACATTCTTATTTATTCATGAAGAGTCTCTCTCACTTTGTAGCATGCTATAAAATCAACTATGTTTCCCATCCATCTGGAAATTGATTGAGGATAAATGTTACATGTCCTTTCTACACTGTTTGTCAAAGATCTGATCTTAAGTATGGGCTCCAAAATTTTAATATTGCTCCTACTTTTTACTTCTCGCATTCAAAGAACACAATATTAAACATTTCTATGCCAACCTCTGAACTCCCAAGAGACTAACAAAAAAGATGAGTTTAAATATGCAATTAATATGTATATATGATAAAATACCTTTAAATATTAAAATAAAAATATTAAAGTCTATCAATGATTCAAGTTCTCCAATTTGATTGCCCATTAAGTCACAAACACAGATAAAGTTCAACATGCTAATAGATAAAAGTAGAAACAATATGTATTCCTATAGGGATTTTTCTTTCTAATGAGATCTATGTTGGTGGTGGGTAGTGTGTGTGCTCAGTCATGTCTAACTTCTGTGACCCCATTGACTGTAGCCTGCCAGGTTCCTCTGTTCATAGAATTTTCCAGGCAACAATACTGGAGCAAGATGCCATTTCCTACTCCAGGAAATCTTCCTGACCTAGGGATAGAACCAGTGTCTCTTGCTTCTCCTACATTGGCAGGCAGATTCTTTACCACTTTGCTGCCTGGGAAGCTGAGAGTTATGTTACTAGAAGCATATTAGGAACATAAAACACATGGTCTCCTTTCCTCTTCCAACGTCCAGAATGAAGAAAAATTGAAAAGAATATACTCTGGTGAAAAGGAAAGTGGTAAGAAAGCAAGTCTGATTATCCATCCCACAAATAATGCAATGTAGCCTCTAAGAGATAGACCACAGAAATGAACAATAAGCAATTAACCAAACCAGGGTAATATATTTTCCTGTACCCATAATGAAACCAAAGAATGGTCCTTTTTTTCTTTTTCATGTGTAGCTGCCAGATATTTCACTGTTCACTTTAGTTCAGTTCAGTCGCTCAGTCGTGTTAAACTCTTTGCGACCCCATGAACCGCAGCACACCAGGCCTCCCTGTCCATCACCGACTCCCGGAGTCCACCCGAACCCATGTCCATCGAGTCAGTGATGCCATCCAACTATCTCATCTTCTGTCATCTCCTTCTCCTCCTGCCCTCAATCTTTCCCAGCATCAGGGTCTTTTCAAATGACTCAGCTCTTCGCATCAGGTGGCCAAAGTATTGGAGTTTCAGCTTCAACATCAGTCCTTCCAATGAACACCCAGGACTGATCTCCCTTAGGGTGGATTGGTTGGATCTCCTTGTAGTCCGTAGTCCAAGGGACTCTCAAGAGTCTTCTCCAACACCACAGTTCAAACGCATCAATTCTTTGGCACTCAGCTTTCTTTATAGTCCAACTCTCACATCCATACATGACCACTGGAAAAACCATAGCCTTGACTAGATGGACCTTTGTTGGCAAAGTAATGTCTCTGCTTTTGAATATGCTATCTAGGTTGGTCATAACTTTCCTTCCAAGGAGTAAGTGTCTTTTAATTTCATGGCTGCAATCACCATCTGCAGTGATTTTGGAGCCCAGAAAAATAAAGTCAGTCACTGTTTCCACTGTTTCCCCATCTATTTCCCATGAAGTGATGGGACCAGTTACCATATTCTTAGTTTTCTGAATGTTGAGCTTTAAGCCAACTTTTTTACTCTCCTCTTTCACTTTCATCACGAGGCTTTTCAGTTCTTCTTCACTTTCTGCCATAAGGGTGGTGTCATCTGCATATCTGAGGTTATTGATATTTCTCCCAGCAATCTTGATTCCAGCTTGTGCTTCCTCCAGCCCAGTGTTTCTCATGATGTACTCTGCGTATACGTTAAATAAGCAGGGTGACAATATACAGCCTTGACATACTCCTTTTCCTATTTGGAACCAGTCTGTTGTTCCATGTCCAGTTCTAACTGTTGCTTAATCATGTGCTGCTGCTGTTGCTGCTGCTAAGTCACTTCAGTCATGTCGATCTCTGTGCGACCCCATAGACGGCAGCCCACCAGGCTTCCCTGTTCCTAGGATTCTCTAGGCAAGAACACTGAAGTGGGTTGCCATTTCCTTCTCCAGTGCATGAAAGTGAAATGTGAAAGTGAAGTTGCTCAGTTGGCTTAATTATGTAGTTATGTACAAATAGCTATGTTGTCTTTCTAAAACATTGGCTGAGAAGACCCTTTTGGTAAATATCAGAAAATAACAGTCACATCGTACAGGTTATCAGTCTAGTCTATTATACATATTTTCCACTCAATATTTTGATAGAAAAGATGACAAACACTTCTAAGTATTTTGATTGCCATTTACTTATAATGACTAACTTTTATATACTAGTATTCACTCTTTTAAAATTCATTAAAATAATATTTCTTATATAGGTAAATTTGATATATCAGACTTTTTATCCTTTGATGAAAACTTAATCATATAAAAGATAGTAATAGCAACAGAAGAAATATATTAGTTAATAAGTAATCTATATTTCCTTTTTCTCTTTTAATTTTTTCAGTGTATTACACTTGACAAAAAAAAGCAATCAGGCAGCTGTGGTTGTATGCACACAGTATTAAAGGTTATTTTTCTTTTCCAACATGCAAATCTTTAATAGGAATGAATAATAATAAAAGTTTATGAACTTTCCGAAAGAGTCTTCAGAATCAGATAACAGGCATGCGTTTTCTTTTTTAATTGGAGCATTATATATTTATCCCTTCCCTATAGAGCCTCCCTCCTGCCTCCAATCTCACCCCTCTAGGTGATCACAGAGTGCCAGGCTGGCTCCCTCTATTGTACAGCAGCTTCCTGCTAGTTATCTATTTTACACATTATAGTTCATATATGTTAGTGCTACTTTCTCAACTTGCCCTACCCTCTCTTTCCCCTACCATGTCCACAAGTCCATTCTCCACATTAGCACCTCCATTACTTCTCTGAAAATAGGTTCATCAATACTCTTGCTAGATTCCATACATATGTGTTGATATACAGTATTTGTTTTTTTTCTTTCTGATTTTCCTTACTCTATATAACAGGCTCTAGGCTCATCCACATCACTACAATTGACCTAATTTTATTCCTTTCTATGAATAATATTCCACTGTGTATATATACCACTTCTCCTTTATCCAAACATCTGTCGATGGATATCTAGGTTGCTTCCTGTCCTCACTCTTGTAAATAATGCTGCAGTGAACATTGTGGTTCGTGTGTCTTTTTGAATTGTTTTCTTAGGGTATATGCCCAGTGGTGGAATTGCCAGGTCACATGGCAATTTTATTCCTAGTTTTTAAAGGAATATCCATACTAGTCTTCATAGTGGCTGTATCAATTTACACTTTTTCCACATCCTCTCCAGCACTTATTGTTTGTAGATTTTTTGGTGATGGCATTCTAATTGGTGTGAGGTGATATCTCATTATAGTTTTAATGTACATTTCTCTAATAATGATGCTGAGCATTTTTTCATGTGTTTACTGGTCATCCATATGTATACTTTGGAGAAATGTCTGTTTAAGTCTTTTGCCCACATTTTTCATTGAGTTGTCTGTTTTTCTGATAATGAGCTATACGAGCTGCTTATATATTTTGGAGATTAGTTCTCTGTCATTTGCTTCAGTTGCAATGATGTTCTTCCACCCTGAGGGTTGTCTTGATTATAGTTTCCTTTGCTATGAAAAGCTTTTAAGTTTAATTAGGCCCCATTTATTTATTTTTGTTCTTATTTCCATTAATCTAGGAGACAGGTTAAAGATGATCTTGCACGAGTGTACTGCCTGTGTTTTCATCTAAGAGCTTTACAATTTCTGGCCTGTGTTTAAATGTTTAACCCATTTTGAGTTTATTTTTGTATATGGTGTTAGGAAGTGTTCTAATTTCATTCATTTACACATTGCTGTCCAGTGTTCCAAGCAATACTTACTGAAGAGACTATCTTTTCTCCATTGAGTTTTTTGCCTCCTTTGTCAAAGATAAGGTGCCCATAGGTGTGTGGTTTTATCTCTGAACTCTCTATCTTGTTCTATTGGTCTATATTTCTCTTTTTGTACCAGTACCATACAGTCATGATGACTGTAGCTTTGTAGTATACTCTCAAGTCAGTAAAGTTGATTCCTCCATCTCCACCTTTCTTTCTTAAGATTTTTTGGCTCTTCAGGGTCTTTTCTGCTTCCATACAAATTGTAAAGTTTGTTTGTTTGTTTTAGTTCTGTGAAAAATGCCATTGATAAAGGCATGTATTTCTGACTTGGGTAGGAAGTCTTTTTAGATTCACTCTTGCTACTACTCAAATAGAAACATTTTAAACAGAAATGTAAGCTGTGTTTCACTAATGTATTAAGTCCAAGATATTATTTATTTGAAATGTATGATGGGATTAGAGTCAGAGATAACAGTATAAAAATAATGTTTGTGAACATTAGAAACGATTATGGTTATGTGAGTATACACAATTTAGTATAAATAACCTATTTTGCAGGTCAGTCTCAGGAGAAGATTTAGAAGCAACAATGTTCCAGAAGCAAATGTTTAGATCTTGGTATTTACATATACTAAGTGTTTAGATCTTGTATTTAGATCTTGGTTCTTTATACTATTCTTCAGTGAAATCATCCAGCATCCTTGAAATATTGCTGAGTCTAGGGCATATAATATTAGCATAAGGCTATCTTGTCATATCAGAATGTGAGGAGGGAATCTGACATTGTAAGCTCAATCAACAAATGAATGTGGTAAGTCTAAAGGATACAAAGTCAAGTGAAAGAACTTGTGAAGACCAAAGCTGGAAACATTTGAGCAACAAAAAAGATAGTTTAGTTTTAAATTATAAAACAAACACAAAATAAATATCCATGAGTTTATGCCAATATGCATAAATTACTGTATGAAGGAATGAACACAAACAAATGGGAGCATAGACAAATCTTTCTTGCGGAAGATTTCCAAATATATTTTGTAGATATTTCTCTCTTGAGGAGGTGAACTTCCTACCCTTCGAGCATGGACTGCATTCAGTGTCTTGTTTCTGTTGGGCACAGTATAGAAGGGAAAACAGAAGTCACATTACAGTATAGAGTTTAGACAAACACTATTTTAGTCAGTTAAGCAAGATTAGTATCAACAGTAATAAGTTATCTTTGACATGACCCCCTTGATGTGAAATGATAAGAATTATTTTATCTCTGTGGTTTTACTCCAAAAACTAGTCTCATGAAAAGAAATTAGATCATTCATCCCCCTTGGTCCAACCATGAGAAAAATATCAGGCAAATTCCAATTGAGGGATATCATATAAAAAAAAATGCTTGATCACTGCTTTTCAAGACCCATGAGGTCAGCAAAAGCAAGGAAAATCTGAGAAAATATCAGTGTCCAGAAGATGCTGAGGAGACATAAAGACTAAGTTCAGCATACCTGGAACAGAAAAAGGACATTAAGAGAAAAACTAATGAAATCAGAAAAATGTATCTATATCGGTTTCAGTTCCTGTATCACAGTATACCAAAAGTTGTGACCAATAAAGCTATTATATGTAAAATGCTAACAATAGGAAAAATTAGATGTAAGGTATACAAGAACTCTGAACTCTCTTTGAAACTTTAAGTAAATGTAAACTATTCTAAAATAATATATTTTAGAAAAAAAATATATTTAACATGACAATTCTGTACATGTTTGTCTTTCCAGCTCTATTCAACTCTGGAAATACAGTCCATTTGGAACTTGATAGCACTTTCGAGTTTTATAGGATGTCAGCTTTCTTAAAGGTAAGTGACATTTAAATATCATCAAGATGTGTGCTTTTTACCTCAATAAATATTTTAAAATCCACCTTATTTTTAAAACTTCTTTACTGTTTAAAATATATTTCATTAGAAAATAGAATATTCAACTGTTTATATGATTACAGGTAGTTGACATAGAATGTCAGAACCATGAAACCTAAGTAACCATTTCTTTTAGCAATAATTCTATATTTTTAAGCTACTTCATTTAATTTTTCTCACAGTTTCAATTTACATGCAGATTTGAGAAGACCTAGTGGATATGTACTTCCTAAAGAACATAAAATTGATTTTCTTCCTTTTATATTCTTTTTTATGACACTTTGCCTAGTCCTTCATAATTAGTGGCTATTACATTCATTAAATGGAATATATCTTATTTCAAAGCCAAACCTCAGATAAAGCTCTGACACAGGAAACAAAGAGACAATGTCACAGATTTCCTTGTCGATATTAATATTAATATGGCAGAATCTAGTTCAATTGTCTTTTTGGAGGGCAATTGTAGGCTGTTTTTCCATTGCTGATGAGAAATATAAACCCTGAGATTTAGACTTTTACAGTTAACCTTCTAAAGACAATAATTAAAGCATAGCCTTGACACTCCTTGCTTGGTAAGTGTAGTATCTATTCTTATGCCACAGTCAAAACAAGGTTCTTACTCTCAGTTCTCAATAAGTGATCAATTAAGTTTAACCATGATATAATAGCTCAGAAAGAAAAGGTTAAAGACATAAGGCAACTATGTAATTAAGCTAATGTGGCTTTATGCATCTTGCTGTGATATTTGTTCAGATTCACTCAACATGCTCATATTTAACAAATAGAAAAATTATGCCTTTTGTTTTTAACTTTTCTATTTTGAAATAAGTTCACTCAAAAAAATTCTCCTTTATCTATCTTTGTAACATCAACTGATTTCAATTTGTCAATTTTGAATAAAAACTAAACAAATTTTAGGTAAAATTTTTCAGGATAAAAACTTTGAAATAAAATTATTAGCCATTTTATATTTCAAGTGCTACTGATTCCTAATCCTTATTCATTCATTTATCCTTCAGCTTGTTCATTTATCCTTCAGTTTGTTCCCATCATATTCATATCTACTTTATAGGATACATTTTGTCTTTACTTTGTAGAATCCTTCTTATTTTCTATTTTAAAGAAAATTTGAATAGTTTATAAATTTCTGATTTTAAATAATATCAGGGTGGGCATTTTCTTCCATAACTTCAAGGATTGATAGGGTAAAAGAGGTTAGTACTTCAAACTTTAGTCCTGTAACCAGCAACTTATCCTTCTTACATAACCATCAAGCTAAATATTACTTGTGATCCAAGACTGAGTAATAAACATTTAATACTATGCCATTCTAATTATTAATGCAGGACTTTGTGTCTTTTAGTTTAAAGCTTAATGAAGCATTAAAATATCCAAAGATCCAAGTAAAAGAGAAACATACTCTTCTTAAATGTCCTTTGGTTCTCTCTGTGCTATAACCGAAGATTAAAAAAAAACCCAAATATATCAGTTTGATAATCATTTTACATAAGAATAGTCTTTAGATAGTAACTTGAGAATGAGTAACTTTTAAAGAATTAGAATGTTCACTTGTTTTCAACCAGGAGAGAGTCCAATTAATGCAAAAGACATTTGAATACAATGGCTTGAAATTGTTTTCTGTTTACTATAAGGATTTTCATAAATTTTACATAAGAAAGTAGACCTGAAATTAATCTCAGTGGAATGATATAATCAAATAGAGTGAGGGGATTGCCTGGTTGTCCAGTGGTTAGCACCGGATGCTCTCATTGCCATGGCCCAGGTTCAACCCCTGATTGGGGAACTAAGATCCCACAAGCCATGTGGTATGGCAAAAAAAAAAAAAAGTGACATCCAAGAACGCTGAAGATATAGATGTCAAGGCAAACAAGTTTAATATTAAAATACTTGTCTGCAATTAATTTAATTTTGAATATGTTAATGAACTGGGGTCTGTTTGCAATCTTAGTGTCTCCTTTTGTAAATATTTTTCTGAACAAAGATGAGCAATCTGTTTCTACGTTAACATTTTACAAAATTTACTGTCTGTTCTACTCACTGCTTACTTATGTCTATGATTGCCTCACAAGTAATTAATTTATTTTTTTATAAATTATGCCAAAATTAAAAAAAAGTAAATCATGAATTTGTCATATGATCCAACAGCACTCTTTGATTATAGATTCCTTCTTTGTTTCAATTTGAAAAATGTTATTATTGCAGAGAAGAAGTTTGAATTGGGATTCTTTCTGCATGTTTTGTTTGAAAGAGAAGAGCATTTGAGCTGGTTTTAAAAATAAATTCTTACGTATATGGAAATAAGAGGGTATAAATGTATAAAAGGCAGGATGATATGTATTATTTCATATGTGGTGAGTTTTATAATATTTGGAACATTAGAGAATAGAATGCATATCACATCTGAGGATACCTGGTGAATAAATCTAGAAAAGTAGTCTCAGATAAAGAAGAACCTTGGATGAAATATAAAATCATGTCTGTGCTGGGTCTTTACGTTTCATGTGATGTGGAGCCATTTGTTCTTGCAGTTTATTTTTGAATGTAGAGAAATGACCTAATCAGGTGTGTGTGTTTGTGTGTTTATGTGTTTATGAAAATGATTGCTGGTAATGCACTTGGGGATTGTAGTCACATATGTGTGTGTGTGTATATATATATATATGTGTGTATATACACATATATATGTGTGTATATATATATATATATACATACACATATATCCTTATGTCTAATTTTTGGAAGCACCAACTTCATCTTTGTGTCTGTTCCCTAGAATACCTAAGACAATTACTTGTATGCAATCAGTATTCAAAAGAAATTTGTCAGTTTGGAGGTATATTTAAGTAGTTTAGGGTTTTAACTAAATCTAATCCTTAAGGATTCCTTTCGCACTTCATTTCAGAAGGACCAAGAGGTGAAGTGCGATTGCAAATGGGAAGTGTTAGAAATGAGTAGACACACAGAGGCAAAGAAATCAAGGATCTGTCTTTAAAAATGAAGTCTTTAGGGAACTGGTATGAACAGCAGGTCCTGACATTAAGAGCACACCCTCTCTCAGCAGTGACGAGGTGAAACAGAGACTGATGCACACACAGAGGGAGCAGTGGATCTGCTCAGCTAGGACTGGATTTGAGCATATCTGGTTTTAGGGCTCACAACCTCCTTCTGAGTTGACAATCAAGTTCAAAAATTAGCTGCAGAGCCATCTGTTTAAGAAAGAAATACATTTTGTAAAGCATTATTAGAGAGCATTAAAAAAAGAAAAAAATTGTTAGTGTAATTTTTCCCCTGATGGGTTATTGTTTGAGTTGCAGATAGCACATCTAAAGAAAATAAATGCTGGAATATTTCTAATTTGAGGTAATTGTCAAAGGTTAGACATTTGAAACATGTCTGTTAGGACTACACAATGGACTTGTCACTGGGAATTATGATTCATCATCTACACAGAATCATAAGCAGAGAAAAGAAAGGAGAATACACAGCAAGCTGACTATTTCAGCTTAGACTCTGCTAGGCTTTCTATTCTGGAGAGAGAATTGTTCCAATTACTCATGATTTCCTGATGCTTCCAGGATATTAAAACAGCGATATCAATAAGAAAAACATGATCTAAAAAAAAGATACCCATCTTCCATGGATTTTCCTTCATATAGTTTTCTCTTTGTTTGCTCAATGTTTGGATTTAAAGAACCACAGGATGCTCTTGAAGTCTTGCATGATTGGAGACTCAGGTCACTTGCATTCAGTTTATTCCAGCACAATTTTCAAGCTAATTTTAAAGGTCACATTTCTTCTGAAAACCTAAAGGTGATATTTCCTAAATAAACAAGAAAGATATAAATAAATAGGAGGTAGGTTTTTTCCTAGCTTTAAAGTAATGTTGTTTATATGTCACGCTGCTTTGATGTTATATGACAGGTCATAATTCAGGTCAATGTTACTATCATTCAGGTTAACTTAAAATTTCTTCAGTACCCCAGCAAATAAAAATGCACTTGGTCTTTGTTCTAACAAAAAAATGTCTTACAGGAGAGATAGAGAGAATGCTTGGTTATGGTCTGTGGGACAGCAATCCATAATTTACTTTGCAGATGTCTGTGTAATTTAAGCAGCAGGCAGAACAACCACACAGTTGTAGCTGCTCTGGGGAAAGGATACCAAGAGCCTCATAAATCATGGTGAGGATTAAAAGCAATGAACATTCATCTTCTTAACCTCGTAAAGGCAATATTGGAAAGCAGAGGATTAGAACACACAGAGCACGCAATCTTTATGCAGGGATAAAAGATGTCAGAGTTTTTAAGTCTTCTCTCAATTAGCATTGACCTGCCATTTGCAAGTCAGCAGAATATAATTTTAAAGTTGATTAAAAAAAAAGGTCCCTTCCACAACAAAATAATTTGAAATAGAGTAACTGATGAGATATATTTCGAGCGTATATTAAAAGTGGAGTCAACTTACGGGAAATGCTAATCATTTTCTTAGATTGAAACATGCTTCTTTTTGACAGTATATGGAAAATAACCTTAAAATACCCAGACCCAAATGATCTTCATGTGTAGTTGAACATGTTTAAATAGAGAAATGTCATGAGAAAATTGTTACTTTAGAATAGTCAAATGAAGCAGATAAAGACAGCTGGGTCTCTTCTATAACATTTAGTAAACAAATGGCCTGTTACTAATTGTTTATATTTGAAAAATTAGTATAATCAAAGGCCTTTGGATAGAAATGAGTAAACTGTGCACAGTAAAAGGTTTCATTTTTTTTTTGAAGATAGAAACCTTAATCAAATTTAAAAGCTCTTGAAAAGTACTAATTTTTTTAATTTCCTCAGTATTCTCTTAAATCAGGATCAGGATACAACTGAAATTGGCAACTTTATAAAAACACCAGGATAAGGAAGAGAATAAAGAAAATCACTTTTCAAGGATAATTTGAACCTATTGAAGAGATACAAATAGATTCCAGTTTCTGATTCCCTGGTTTAATATCAAATATCCCTTGGCAAGAATTCTTTTAGTGTAGCCAATACTTAATTATCAATTTGAGTTAAGGAAAGCTACAGTACTGTGGTGCTTCCCTGGTAGCTCAGCTGGTAAAGAATATGCCTGCAATGCAGGAGACCCCGGTTGGACCCCTGGGTTGGGAAGATCCCCTGGAAGAGGGCATGGCAACCCACTCTAGTATTCTCCCTTGGAGAATCCCATGGACAGAGGAGCATGGAGAACTACAGTCCATGGGGTCTCAAAGAGTGGGACACGACTGAAACACTAAGCACAGCCCAGCACAGTGCTGCTAATCCAGAGTGGCTGATAATTAAAGTGCATATATATATACATACACACACACATATATATAATATACATATATGTACATATTTATACATATATACACACATATATACATATATATATTTATGTTTATATTCAGCTTGAAATGCATTTTGTGTTCATATTGGAATGTGGCCTTTTGGAAAGTCACACCACCCAGAGTTTGAAAACAACCAGTGTAACTAGCAGATCTTTCAATTTGGGCTACTTCTGTCCTGGATGAACTCTCTTCTATACCCCATACTTGGGATAACAAAATTTCCTTCTATTTGGCACCCAATCCTATACTATTCCAATTTAGTTCAAATATCTTTTTAGCTACCAGTTTTCCATCCTCTGGAATGGTGATCAAGTACCACATGAATGATAAAAGCCAGTGTAATGATTTTAGAATAAAATAACTTTATTGTATTATTAGTGCAGATTAGTGAAAGTTGCTCAGTTGTGTCTAACTCTTTGTGACTATACAGTCCGTGGGATTCTTCAGTCCAGAATACTGGAATGGGTCACCTTTCCCTTCTCCAGGAGATCTTCCCAACCCAGGGACTGAACCCAGGTTTCCTGCACTGCAGGTGGATTCTTTACCAACTGAGCCATTGTAGCTTACAGAGTGTATGGAATATTAACAGTTGCCATATTCCTGGCTCATCCTCCTCCTTACGAATTCTATGCTAAATGTCAGTTCGCTCCACTTCTATTTTTGAATCGATCCTGTTATCATCATTCCAGGTGTCAGTATAATAGTATACTAGTTCAAAGTGTGATATGAAACAAAAGTGAAAGTTACTCAGTTGTGCCTAGCTCTTTGCAACCCCACAGACTATACCCCACTGGCCTGTAATTCACCAGGCCAGAATACTAGATTAGGTAGCCTTTCCCTTCCCCAGGGGATTTTCCCAACACAGGGATGGAACCCAGGTCTCCTGCATTGCAGGCGGATTCTTTACCAGCTGAGCCACCAGGAAACCCATATTGTGTTGTGTATCATTGCATTTAGTTGTTCTGTTATCTGCTTTCTAAAAATATGTGCTGAATTTCCCAGGGCAAATTCAAGATAAGGAGGGCGTAGAACTTCGAGACTCAACTAGGCTTCTTTGTCATATAAACGAAACCTAGTAATATGATGTCAATGGGAGAAATTTATTGTATATTTTTATGCTAAAAATAGGATAAATCACATTTGACTTCATACCCACCTTCTCTTTAATCATAAAATTATAGGTCCCTGAGTTTGCTATAAACAAACTGCTATTTTAAAAGTACAAATATTTGCATCTCTGTTTCAGTTCAGTTCAGTCACTCAGTTGTGTCTAGCTCCTTGCAATTCCATACCAGACTTCCCTGTCTATCACCAACTCCCGGGGCTTACTTAAACTCATGTCCCTCGTGTCCGTGATGCCATCCAACGATCTCATCCTCTGTCATCCCCTTCTCCTCCTTTCTTCAATCTTTCCCAACATCAGGGTCTTTTCCAAAGAGTCAGTTCTTCACATCAGGTGGCCAAAGTGTTAGAGTTTCAGCTTCAGCCTCAGTCCTTCCAATGCGTATTCAGGACTGATCTCTTTTAGTATTGACCGGTTGGATCTCCTTGCAATCCAAGGGACTCTTAAGCATCTTCTCCAACACCACTGGTCAAAAGCATCTATTCTTGGATCCTCAGCTATCTTTATAGTCCAACTGTCCCATCCATACATGACTACTGGAAAAACCATAGCTTTGACTAGATGGACCTTTGTTGGCAAACTAACGTCTCTGCTTTTTAATATGCTGTCTAGGTTGGTCATAGATTTTCTTCCAAGGAGCAAGCATGTTTTAATTTCAAGGCTGCAGTCACCATCTGCAGTGATTTTGGAGCCCAAAAATAAAGTCTGTCACTGTTTCCATTTTCTCCCCATCTATTTGCCATGAAGTGATGGGACCAGATGCCATGATCTTCATTTTTTGAATGCTGAGTTTTAAGCCAACTTTTTAACTTTTCTCTTTCACTTTCAAGAGGCTCTTTAGTTTCTCTTCACTTTCTGCCATAAGGGTGGTGTCATCTGCCTATCTGAAGTTATTGATATATCTCCCAGCAAACTTGATTCCAGCTTGGGCTTCATCCAGCCCAGCATTTTGCTTGATGTACTCTGCATATAAATTAAATAGGCAGGGTGACAATATACAGATTTGATGTACTCCTTTCCCAATTTGTAACCAGTTTGTTGTTCCATATCTGGTTCAGACTGTTGCTTCTTGACCTCCATACAGATTTCTCAGGAAATATGCACCTTTGTTTACATATCAAAATTAATTTGAAGTTATGATTAAATATGGAGAATGGGCCAGAGGGGAAATATATATTGAATGTATTATAATATTTTTAAGTTATTTTTTTATATTTCAAACACATATGTGAAGTGGGTGACATATAGATAAAGATTAATTCACTTTTCCTCTTTATTTTTTCCTTAATAATCTTCTCCCTAATTGCATGAAGCATCCAGTGCTTGGTATGGAGGGGATAAATTATCAATTAACAGATTAATTTACTCCATAATAGTATTGAAAGTAATTTGTATGTTATTTTGTGTCAAGAACTATCTCTGGGTAGTGTATACATTTGTGAAAGGTATCATTAAAGTTTTTCACGTTGGTGCTTACATTTTAGTGAAAAGAGTACAAGGAAACAAATTATATAATGTGTAAGTCATATTTAAAATAGATGATTGATCATCTTTTTAATCAACTTATAGAAAATGAGAAATGTGATGTGGAAAATTGGCTGAGAAGAGTGAAAGAGGAAGTTCCTGTGTTGTAGAGCAAAGAGAAAATAGTATCTTGAAATACTGAGAAACACATTTAAGAGAAAATCTTACCAATAAAAGAACATTTGAGAAACTTAAGAGCAATGTGAAGGTAACCATGAACATATTTGAAGAACAGCATTTCAAAGTCAACTGCACATCCCAGGGTGTCAAGGTGGGAGCTACTTGATACTCCTGATAAACCTGCCTGGTGGAAGCTCTAGGGGAGTGGAGAGGGAATGCAGGAAGTGAGCTCTGATGGAAGGTGGGCCTCATGGGCAAGGCAAGAGCTTTGCTTTTTACTCTGAGGGACCCCAGAAGGCTTTTGATAGACCTGATCAAAGCTGGGCCATGATGCATTTTATTTGTTAAGGGAACTCCTCTGGCTGAGGCACTGATGATCCACTATAGAGGGATAGCCCAGGAATCAGGGTGACTCACTTCAGGTGCGTACCTTAACACAGATGTGCAGTGATTGGAGCTGGAAACTGGGATGCCTGTGTGCATGCTAAGTTGCTTCTGTCATGTCCACCTCTGTGTCCCCCCATGGGCTGTAGACTACCAGGATCCTCTCCATGGGATTCTCCAGGCAAGAATACTGCGGTGGGTGGCCATGCCCTCCTCCAAGGGATCTTCTCCACCCAGGAATTGAACCCATATCTCCGGCAGCGTTACCCCTGAGCCACTGGGAAAGCCCAGTAAGAGGGATACAATAGACCAAAGTGTTCGAAGGAGGAAGATTGAGACTAGATTTTTGCTCAGTGTTCTGGGAGCTTGAGAAGATGCTTGTACAAGGTGGACACCCCTGCAGCCCCAGGAGAATGATGAGGCTAAAGCAACATGATTAATGGGGGAAGGGCCTGACAGAGCTGAGAATAGATATGTTTATTAGCTGAAAGCAAATCAACAAGATATAAAAAAAAAATAAACTCTGGGAAGCTAGACTCAACATATCTGAGCAGATGCCAGTCAGCCCACAAGGCAACTTCACCACTGTTCTATGACACTCTTTTTCCTCCCAACTCTACATCACATGAGTCCCTTCAAACTTAAATACAAGCCCAGAGAGAGCTATGAAAGAGTGAACAGTATTTCAAAGACCCTGATATATATTTTCTCAAACTGCTTAAATTTTTAGACCTGGCCAAATTTTAAACTGGAGATGGGGTTTTGCATGACAAAAGTCACATCAGTTCTGAACACAGAGGCATGTAATACTGCAAATATAATCCATGCTTTCAATTCATGGTACTATGAAAAGAATACCTATGACATAACTTCTTATCACGGGGGGGTCCTTGGCTAAAACTAATCTTAAGTAATATATAATAGTTGAATTTTTAATAAGTGCCCTTGGTGAAAATATAGGTAGATAAAATGTAAAATATGTACTTTTTATAGTATATGTAGGTAGATTTGGGTACAAGGTCTTTTCAAACTTATTTACTATATGCCTTAGTAATGGAATTACCTTATGAGATGCCTCAAAGAAGAGTTATATCCTTGGATCTCACAAATATATAGTTCTTAGAAGATCAGAGCAAGGTGATAATATAGGAAAGATTATAATTTATATTTATAATAAATTTGAGGGACCTAAATGATTAGTTTATAATCAGGACACAGAATAACTCCTTCCAACTCTTTAAAAGTCTCAGTGTTTAGCTTTGGTACTTAGAGTGGCAAACCATATGAGCTGCTTGACTAATTTCCACTAATGTCATGCTCTGGCTTCTGTAGAGACTTCACAGTACCCAAGTGATAAAGTTGTCATCAAAACACTTTAAGCAGTTCTAGTGGCCTGGCCGTGATGTCCAGTGTTTCACATTCAGTGGTCAATACCCTCTATCAACATTTCTTGATAATATTCCTGTTATCTCTGTGTGTAGGGTTTTTGTGTATGTGTGTTTGTGCTTAGTTGTGTCGAACTCTTTGCAACTCCATGGACTGTACCCACCAGACTCCTCTGTATATGGAATTTTCCATGCAAGAATATTGGAGTGGGTTGCTATTTCCTACTCCAGGGGATCTTCCAAGCTCAAGGAATGAACCCACATCTCCTGTGTCTCCTGCATTGCAGGCTGATTCTTTATCTGCTGAGCCATCTGGGAAGCCTCTTTATTTGTAGACTCAGGCAAACTGAGTTTCATCGATTTTTTTTTTTTTTTTTTGCGAATTGACTTACTTTGAAAGTGAAAGTTTCAGTTGCTTGGTTGTGTCCAACTTTTTGCAACCCATGGACTGTTGCCCACCAGACTTCACTCTGCATGGGATTCTCCAGGCAAGAATATTGGAGTGGGTAGCCAGTCCTTTCTCGAGGGTATCTCCTTGACCCAGGAATCGAACCAACCCTGCTCTCCTGCACTGTAGTGGTGCTAATGGTAAAGTATCCACCTGCTAATTCAGAGAGAGATGGGTTTGATCCCTGGGTTGGAAAAATCCCCTGGATTAGGAAATGGCAACCAACTCTAGTATTCTTGCTTGGAAAACTCCACAGAGGAACCTGGTGAGCTGATCACAGAGAGCTGGACATGACTGAGTGACTAAGCATAGCACAGTGATGTCCTTTATGGCTTTTTGTCTTATTCTGATTGTACCCTTGGGATTTCTGCATCTTCTGATCCTACAGCCTTACTTGGTGTGGCCCTCTCTTCTCAATTCCTTGTAAGAGCACCCTTAGCAGGCACAGCTATCTCACAAATCTTACTTCTTATAGCTAATCATGCTGCTGGAATAATGGGGGAGATGTAGATGATTTAGGTCTGATATAAATTTGTCTTTAAGCCTTCTTGGATTCTTGTGCCATTTTATTCTCATGCAAATGGAGACATGCTTGTGGTTCATGGATTAAATTAAAAAAAAAAGAAAAAGTCATACACATTCCAAACTACCAAGAAAGGATTATAATAATGTGGCATAGGCCAAAATAAATATACATTGTTTCAACACTTTTCCCAGAGCATGCAATTCAAAGTCAAAGCCCACATGCTTATGTCTTCAAACGTGAAACACATCATTCATTATATAATTAACAAAGTTGTGTCTACTCCATTGGGCCATTTAGCATTGCCTGTATAGTTTGTGTTCCCGTATATTTTCAATTGACATCAAACTGTAGAAGGTAAGGCATAGACTTTCTGCTAGATTCTCTATATTTGAACCCAGATAGCCATTTATTAGTACTATGACTTTGGAAATTTTATTTTACCACTCATGCATCATTTCTTTCTTTCTAAAATGTAGACTACTATAGGTCTAAGAAGAGTATTATATCTCACAAGGTAGTTATAAAGGTTATATGCATTTATATTCGTATACCGTTCTTATAAATAGTTTGAACTGTGTCCATTGTGTGGTAAATCAGTTCAAGTCATTATTAATAAAGAGGCTATGTTTTGTTTTCCTCTTTTCCTCTGGAATTTGGAGAGAACAGAATATGCTCTTCTGTGTTTCTCTGACGCCAGAAATCATGTGTCTCCTTTCATTTCAACATAGCCACCTATCATTGTTGATATTTTAGACACTGCATACCAAGTTGCTTCAGTTGTGTCTGACCCTTTGCTACCCTATGGACCAAAGCCCACCACGCTCCTCTGTCCCCATGGACCGTAGCCTGCCAAGCTCCTCTGTCCGTGGGGTTCATCAGTAAAAAAAATACGGAGTGGGTTGCTATGCCCTCCTCCAGGGGATCTTCCTGACCTGGGGACTGAACCCGTGTCTTTTATGTCTCCTGCATTGGCAGGAGGGTTCTTTACCAACTAGCGTCACCTGGGAATCCCATGTGTGTACACATAGATGTATGTATCTCTGTGCGTGTGTGTGTGTGTTTATGTTTATCACCCAACTTGTCAGACTATATAATAGCAAGACTTTACTGTCATATGGAGTTTGTTATTTAAACTATGAGCAGACACAAGATCTTTGGAAATAATAAATTATTTGTGTATAACACAGAGAGCCCTACAGCCTTGTTAGTTTAATTAATATCTACAAAATATAACCTCTTTTTCTAGCTTTTAGTAATTAGTTTCCACATGTGAATAACCTACTAACAGAATCAATGTTCAAAGATCCTTCATGAGCAATTTAAAGAAATGTTTCCATGAAGAGCAGCAGGCTGCTCTAAAGTTTTTGCTGCATATGACAAGACAGATGGAGAAATTCGTTTTTTTAAGCATGATATTTATTCCATGTTTCTCTGTTGTTTGAAATCCATTCTTCCTCTTGCCCCTAAGGGATGCTTGTCTTCTTAGCATATCTTTGAAACTAGATAGAAAGCATATGTTCTGTGTGTCTCTTGGATTTGACAGAAGAGGTGAAACACAGGATAGCTTCTTCGTTGATTGTGCAAATGGGAATTTCCTTTTTGCAACCTGTATTCTTTCCATAGTGCACGATGCTGTGTTGAGGCTTTCTGATAGTTTAATTATCGTCACATTTCATTTCGCAATAAACTGCATCTCCTTAAAGCTAGAGAATATTGAAGTTTAGCATAAATGTCTCTGGGGGTATACTTATGCCTTAAATTCTCCAACCTTATTGCAGCACACTCTTTGTGTTTCCACAGCAGCAACAGGCAATTCTAGTGATAAATTTTTCCTGACCTTATATATCTTACAGGGCTTCTCGTGGTCTGGTTTTGATTTTGTAGCTTTATTTAGAGCCGCTCTGTGCTAAACCATATAGCTACAAAGCTTTGTTTCTCAGTTACAATGTTATCATTGCTCAGTTATGGGACTTTCATCTGCTCAGACTCTGCCCAAAACATCTCTCCTCTCCTGTCCACTGACATACCCCAGTCCTCTCACTCTGGACCACCTCACTGCTCACCCCAAGGACATCAATTACTATGTTTTCTTTCCTCATCTCTAGAATCTGTCAGGTTCATTTTGTGACCATCTCATCTTTTCATTTGCAGCGGTGCTTAGTTGCTCAGTTGTGTCCGACTCTTTGTGACCCCAACAGCAATAGTCCTCCAGCCTCCTATGCCCAAGGAATTTTCTAGGCAAGAATACTAGAGTACCATTTCTTTCTCCAGGGGATCTTTCCAACCCAGGGATAGAGCCCACGTTTCCTGAATTGGCAGGTGGATTCTTTACAACTGAGCCACTTGAGTCCCTATCATATTAGTTTATTGGTTGTTTAAGTGTTAGAGTCTGATATCAAATTGCAGATTTCAAAGTCCCTGACCTTATGTTGGGTCCAATAGCCCTTTCCCAGTCCAATATATTTCCCTTGTACTGACCTTCCTTCAATCACTGTCTTACATCCCACTTCAGAGGATCTAAATATTTTTCTGTATATAAAAGAATAAATTTATCCCCTCCCATCCATAATTACATGGCAAAATTTTACTCAGCTACATCATCTCTAAGGACACTTATTCAGGGAAAAAATAGATTTAAAAAGGGGTGCATCTAGTGATTTAGATAAAATGAGCCTAAATTCTAAGCAGCACTTACACTACATTAACTTTTCAGCTCATAATTTGAGTTTAGAGAGATGATCATCATCAGTGATTCTGGGGCCTAGAAAATTTAGGTATGATTCTAAAGTATATGAAATATGCTGTTGCACTTTATGTGGGTTCAAAACATTTAATCATATAAAATTAGCCATTTTATGTCACTGCCAGGCAATGAAATGAAGATAGCAGTGATTGCTAGTCACAATACACCTGAAACTATGTTGTTGAGGGTTGCATTATCATGGTGATTCACTCCAATCAAGTAGTATAAATTGAGACTTCAGTTAAAGATAACAAAAGTAAATATGTTAGGCAGAAAGTTAATTTTTTATGCAGAGTACATTTTAAAATATGTTAGGGTATGAGTTTCAGGTACTCTCTTACTTCTAAATGAGATTTAGAATACTATCAAAGGAATGGTCTGCCCTAGGCTTTTCTCCTTTGGCTACAGTAAAGAGACCTAGGAAAAGGTGTCCTGCTGACACCAGGGCAAAACCATCTTAGTCATGATTCACTGATCAAGAATCCAGCAAAGCATGGTTAGCTGCAGGAACACAATACCTTCAGTGCAAACCAAGTTTCCAGAAACTGTGATGGAAGAGTTGGCTGAGACAGGTGCCCTCCTGCTAGATGTACACCAGTAAGCTAGGTGATCTGAGCATCATTATCCTTTTTCTTTCTGTAAAACTTGGTTCCCAGTTGAACTCTTATAATTCTTAGCTGAATTCTTAGTTGATCTTATCTCATTAGCAGAAAATAAATCACTTAACTTTCTAGCTTTTAAAGAATCTGGAAAATAGAGTTTTACTTTTCAGAACCTTCCAGACTTAAAGCAACAGTAGGAAGAATTTGGATGCTAGCTGCTCAGTTAAGCAACAGACCATTTTTAAACACTGCTGTTTAGTGTGAAACAATATTTTTTTTCAAATATTTAGTTGAACTATTCACAACTTATGCTTTTGAAGAGTAAAAGATGAGTGAATATTGGCATTCTTATTATTCAAACTGTATCCATATGAATGGCCCTGATAATAAGAATTAAAAGAAACACTGGTTATTGACAATAGACCACTGGATAAAGGTAATAACTGTGGATTTTAAAATATAAATATCCACAGCCTAAAAGTTGAGAATTATGTTTTACTTGGTGGGAATTTTTAAGACTTCAAGCCCAGGAAATAGCATCTGCAGTAACCCTGAGAGAACTGCTCCAAGGAGGTGAGGGGGAGCCAGGTTATATTGAAGTTTTGCAACAAAGGGCATATAGTCAGGACATCAAAATATGATTGCTAACTAAAGAAAACCAAATATCCCAAGTTAAGGAATTTAGGACTTTTCTGTGTATGAGAATATGCAAGGGTCTGTACTGAAGTCATTCCTTTGATATGCACCTCAGCTATCTGGGCCAGTATCCTTTTTTTTCACATCCTGAGTTTCCTCAGGGCTCACTGTGGGAAGTGGCTGCTAGATGGCAAGCATTCTTTTTTTTTTTTTTTTTTTGAGTTCCCTCAAGGCTCACTCACTCACATTGGAGGGCTGAAATAACTGATGACTGTGACATACTTTGTTTACTGATATGGCAGGAATCAATCCATTACTCACAAACCATTGGATAAGGATGCTATTTATAAGTTTTCTTTAATACTCATACATTTTGAATTTATACTCTGAACACATAAACTATTGCCATTAAATAAAAGAATATTCACAATGATCAAATGATTTTTGAGTCTTGATTTCCTTCTTTTCACCTTGTTGGTGAAGGAGGGAACTTTGCCCCAGGGTTATGGTGGTGGCTGAAGGCAGAACACCTGACATTTGACAGGAGGTGAGGTTGACAGTAGGTTATTAGTCCCGTATACTGACAGCCTGGGGCAGGGGGAAGCCTTGTGGGGCCTGCATTTGAGAGGGGCCTGCTTTTTATAAGAATGAATGGGCAAGGGCTGTGGCAGACAGGCTTCAGAATGACAAGGGGATGAGATGACCTCTGGTTCCTGTAGGAAGATGCGATTGGCTTATGTGAACAGGCCTTCAGGCTGTCAGGGAACTGACTTTGGCCCCTCAGAGGAAATCAGGCACTTTGCTTGTCCCCCTGACTAGGGAGGGCTGTTTGACAAGGGATTTATCTGTAGGAATACAGAAGGGAGGAACACTTGCCATTAGGACATTCGAGGCCCTTCAGGTTTTTCCCAGATGCCAATGCATACATAATAATATCAGGACTTAAGTTTGGGCTTCTCACCACATATAATGATATGTTTACACATTACCTAATAGGAACATAAGGGGATGATTACTGTGACATCATCATTTTCTAATAGGAAGCAAATTTATCATTATTAACAAAGTAATTTCAGATTTTTTGTATAGGGCATTTTTAATGTTGCTCAAATTTTTCAATTGAAATTTAAATTAACTAACATTGGGACTTCCCTGGCAGTCCATTGGTTAAGACTCCATGCTTCCACTGAAAGAGGTATGGGTTTGATCCCTGGTCAAGAAACTAAGATTCCGCGTGACACATGGCATAGCCAAAAGAGAAATTAATTAGTTATCATTAAATAAACTTAAAAATTTGGTTCCTCAGTTGTACTAGCCACATTTTACATGCTTAATGATGCATACACATGGTTAATGACTGCTGTATAGACTACCATTTTAGATGAAGATATAGACACTTAAAAAGTTAAATTTTAGCCTAGAGTTTTAGCCTAGAGAGAAAGCAGAAATTACAACCTGGTTCTAATCTTGCTGAAAGCTTGAGATGTTTCTGTTTCTTCTTTTGAATGATACAGCTAGCTAAACTTGAGATGCAGAAATAGATGTGAAAGTGAAAGTCTCAGTCACTCAGTTTTGTCCAACTCTTTGCGACTCCATGGACTGTAGCCCACCAGGCTCCTCTGTCCATGGAATTCTCCAGGTAAGAATACTAGAGTGGGTTGCTATTTCCTTCTCCAGGGGATCTTCCTAACTTAGGGATCAAACTCAGGTTTCCTGCATTGCAGGTGGATTCTTTACCATATGAGCCACCAGAGAAGCACACATAGATACCTCCCTACAAAAGAAGATACTACAGGAAACACATTCATATTTGGAGGTCCAAATTAAAATTAAAAAATACTTTACATGAATGGAGAAATTGAACCTTTCTACCTAACTTGAAAACTTTTTATTCTAGTTTCAATGATAATAGCAACTTTGAAGTAATGTGTGCTCCCTAAAATTTAAACCTGTTCTCATTGCCAAGTACAGTGTCTAGTATATATTCATGTATGCATGAATAAGATTTATTTTGTGTATACATCTATTGATTTATTCATTTATTTGACAATTTTCCCTGATTCATTCCAAGTGCCGATTTGATTGCCTTGGGCTAATGTTGAACAAACCTGATATTTTTCTGCTTTTCTGGAGTTTACAGTGTAACTGAATATGACAGAAAATCAAGAAGTGAGTTATTAATTTATAAGAAATGATTAGAGTTTAGTAAAGCATAAAGATCCCCTGGAGAATGGAATGGCTACCCACTCTACTATTCTTGCCTGGAGAATTCCTTGGACAGAGGAGTCTGGCACAGTACTATCCATGGGATCTCAAATAGTTGACCATGACTGAGCACCTAACACTTTTACTTTGGGTCTTCCCTTGTGGCTTAAATGATAAAGAATCTGCCTGCTGTACAAAAGACCTGGGTTCAATCCCTGGATCAGAAGTTCCCCTGGAAAGGGGAATGGCTACCCACTCCAGTATTCTTATCTGGAGAATCCCATGGACAGAAGAGCCTGGTGGGCTACAGTCCAGGGGGTGTCAAAGAATCAGACATGACTAACCCATCCCCCCCCCCCATAAAGTCCAGTGAAGTCAAGCAAGCAAGTTGGTGTATTAGGAAGACACTAGGAGTTCACTTTTGATTGGTGCTCAGGGAAACACTCTCTTAAGTGAAATCATTAAGCCAGATGCGAATGACCAAGTGGGATCTATGATGTGCCTACATGTACAAAGAGTTTACTAGGCCAAAGCAAGAAATAGTGTAAATGTCCCCAGAGGAACACTTGGCAAAAGTGAGGGACAAAAGAAAAGGCTAGCATGGCCAGATTGAATAAACATTGTGACCAAGTGAGAGGATGAAGTCTAAGAAATTGTCAGGAGCCAGATATTGCAGGTCTTGTTGGCCATGATGAGGAGCATGGATTTTCTGTTGTGATCACTGGTCATGACAATGTATTAAACAAATAATGGCATGACAAAATGGAAAATGGGTGGTACCTTCTGAGCAGAGCAGAACAGGAAGTGCTTATTGACAGTGCAGGAATACAGAAATGATGACATGACATCCTGGAAGCTCTAGGCACTGAGACAGACCTTGAGGAATGAGTGGTATTTTTGACAAATTAATCAGAGCCGAAAGTGTATGATCTATCTGTAGCTTGTAAAGTATTCAGAGTGATATAGAATAGTCATTGTTCCTGGTCATCTTTCTCTGTTCCCATATTCATGATTTTACCCCAAAAGAGGAATCTAAGTTGGGAAATAGTTAATGAGTATCTGTGCTGTATCCTGGGTATTGTATAACTCTGCTGTAATGTATGTGAATGAAGAATGTGACAGGAGTTATGTAATGGTTTCAGCATTAGGAAAATTCACATTTTCCCCCGGATATATGTAAAAATGAATGGGGCTTTAAAATGATTAAGTTGAATAAGCACAGATACCTCAAAGATCAGAAGTACATTTTCTCAGCTTGATGCCTTAAGTGGCTATTTCTTCATTTGTATGATGGTAATCTTAACTCTTAAAAACTATAAATTTTCCAAAGTCATATATTGACATAGCAAGAGAAATCATTAGAAACAGCATGTTGTTTTTGTTAGATAGATTAGAAAACTTTTTCTTTTCAGGTGTACAGAAATCATCAGTGAGAATGTTATGGCAGAAATTTAAAGAACTTTCATTAAAGAAAAGATTTTCTTCTAAAAGAAAGTGCATAATGGTAGAAGAATAAAAAAGTACAAGAAGTTTTGGGAGATAGAAAATTATCTGCAACAGGAGAGCTGCATGCCTTTTAAGTATGATGTTTGTCTATAAAGAAGTCTGGGAAGATAATTCCGATGTCCGGTTGTCATCTTCACTCGATGTCTGTAATAGGGCACTTGCCCAGCTCCTTCTCTTTGCATCCCCTACACACTGAATTCTGCAGGTGAGAGAGAAATATTTATCCTGGGCCTGCTGTATCTGCTTCTGCAAGACAGTTTCTTGGTCATAACTTACAATAATCAGGAATACCATCTGTGGTGGACTGAATTTTGTCCTCCTCCAAAATTCACATTCTGAAGTTCTAACTCCTACTGCTTATGACTGAAGATAAGGTCCTTAAATAGGTAATTAAATTATTTAGGTTGGTGCAACTGACTGCTACTTCTACAAGCATCTCGACAACTTTTTGCAAGGAAAACACTTCCACAACCAGCAGGAGGCAGAAAAGACTTTTCAAGAGTTTGTCAAATCCCAAAGCATGTATTTTTACATTACAGGAATAAACAAACTTATTTCTTGTTGGCAAAAATGTATTGATTATAATTGTTCCTATTTTGATAATAAAGGTGTGTTTGAGCCTAGTTACAATGATTTAGAATTCATGGTCTGAAACTGCGATTACTTTTTCACCAACCAATGAGGTTATACATGCTTAGTCGTTCAGTCATGTCTGACTCTTTGCAATCCATGGACTGTATCCCACAAGTCTGCTCTGTCTGTGGAATTTTCTAGAAAGAATACTGTAGTAGGATGCCATTTCCTCCCTTAGGGGATCTTCCTGACTCAGGGATGGACCCCACACATCTCCTGCAATGCAGGCAGATTCTTTACTGCTGAGCCACAGGGAAGCCAAAATTTATTAGAATGGACCCTAATTCAATATGAAAGTTATGAAAAGAATACATTTGGACACAGAAAAAGAGATGGTATGAAGACACAGGGATAAGACATCTGTTGACAAGCCAAGGAGAGAGATCTGCAACTGATCCTTCTCTCATGGTCCTCAGAAGGAAACAACCATGCTGACTATCTGGAACTTCCAGCCTTCAGAACTAGGAAACAATGAATTTCTGCTGTCTAAGCCACCTAGTCTGTGATACACTGTTAAAGCAGCCCTCATAAAGTAATACACTAGCCCCATGAACTTGTCTAAGTCATGATAATGTTCTGTCTATTTCAGTGGAAATAAGGTCACTTTATATGTCAGAGAAGAAAACTAGGATTAAAGAGAGCTATGCTTCCACTTCTCCAGCCCACAGCACCAGTCTTAAACAGATTTGCTGGTTCTCTATAAAACCTCTAAGGTTGTATAATTAAAGGTATTATGTCCTTCTTACATTTTTGCTATAAAAAAGAAAAACTGTTTACCTATAGAGGAAATGATGTTAATAGTAGCTAGTAGTTTGTAAGATTTATTTAAATATTTATATTTAGTAGAAAAAAGCTGACAAGCTCAGCTCATCCCCGCATTTTTAAAAGATTGCTGATTAAGGAAATTCCAAAACTGAAAAATCTGAAAAGGACTATATCTCTCTCCTTTTCGTCTATGGATTTTCTGTCTTTGAGGAACAAGCAGTAGATATTTATTAGGGTTTTTTTTTCTTGATTATCCTGTTCTCTGACATATATCCTCATGTGAGATGTCTTGTTAGGCAGGAACTTCTTGGTTTGATTAACACATTACTATTCAGTACAATAATGTCAAAGGAGTGCTCCATGGAATCTAGACAAAATGAATTTCTTTGAATCTGAGGCAGCACAATTGGGATCATCAGGAAAGGACTGCAAAGAAATGATATGAGAGAATAAATATTAAATTTATATAGTATATGTCTTCCCATAATTGCAGCCAACTTTGACTTAAAATTGGGAATAAAAGTGAATAAAGAGTATAGCCTTATACCACCTTAATAAGAGTATCAGTTCTTCAAGGATGAAAATAATTTTTCTAGGTATAATAATGGAAAAGGAAAACCGATGTATTTGCTGTTATTGTTTCAGCCATTAACATTTTGCTAATAATGTTAAATGATAACATAATCTAAAAGCATACCTTTTGTGTCTCAATGGGCAAACCCAATATAACAAAGAACAGGATGAAAATAGGAATTGATATACTTTTTCATGAAAGTGTTTCACTGCACATGTCATCATAAGGCAGTCTAAAAATAAAGTCTTTACAGTTGTAACCATTACACTGATGCTTACACAATTAATGACTTTGATAAAATCATGTCCAACTAAAATTTAAATTCCTTAACATTATTTTGTGGTCATATATTCAATATCCAAATTTTAACCAATTTTTTTCAGTAATAGAAAATTATTTTAATTCTAATGTCTATTAAGTGAACAAAAAAAGAGAGAGAGAGAGAGAACACCTTGATCACCTTGATAACTTATTATCAAATGGCTTTTCCTTTTAAGATTTAATAGAAAAGAGTACTGTTTTAGTAGAACCCAGGGTTTATTTTAATCAGGCATGATAATATACAGAGAATCAGAAATGGCTGCATTGAAAGTGGTTATTATAGTTTCCTAGAAACAGGAGGCATAGACATTATGCAGTGTCACACAGGGAAGCACCTGGATAATCAGAAGGTGAGGAAGAGTTGTGGGATAAGAGAACATACATGGAAACACTGTGGTTTTGGTGGGAAGTAGTGGATGAGATAGGGCAAGTAAATTTAAGACTGGCTAGTTTGAGTCATTTCAGTCTGCTTTGAGGCATAAAGGCTGTCTTTAGTTGTCTGGTGCCTGACCCTGTGTAGATAATGGCCCAGAATGGGGAATCCCTAAAGAGAAGATGGCAAGAAGTGTGGAATCTGGATTGGCTGGCTTGCATGTAAAAGATGTACTTCTTTTTCTTGATTAATTTTTATTTGAGTGTAGTTGCTTTACAATGTTGTATTAGCTTCTGTTGTTGTTTAGTCACTAAGTTGGGTCTGATACTTTTGCAGCCCTATGGACTGTAACCCACCAGGCTCCTCTGTCCATGGGATTCTCCAGACAAGAATATTGGAGTGGGTTACCATTTCCTCATCCAGGGGATCTTTCTGACCCAGGGATCGAATTCACATCTTGTGCTTTGGCAGCCGGATTCTTTACCACTGAGCTCCCAAGGAAGACTGTGTTAGGGTCTGTTGTTGTTGTTCAGACACTAAGTTGTGTCTGACTCTGCAAGTTAGCTACCAGTGTACAACAAAACGAATCAGCCATACATATACATACATCTGCTCTCTTCTGGATTTCCATCTCATTTAGGACACTGGAGCACATTAAGTAGAGTTCCCTGTGCTATGCAGTATCTTCCCATCAGTTATCTATTTTATTCTTGGTATCAAGAGTATATGTGTGTGGACTGACACATATACACTATTGAAAGAGGTACTTCTAGTGAGTTATTTGCTATTCTTAGAAAGAAGGTAACTCTGTGAGGGGCAACCCCTACTGAGTCAGCAAGAGCCCTTGCTATCAAAGCATCAGACTGTAAAAAATGAAAGGCGTATGTTACAAGCTGTACTCCCTTGATTTCAAGTACAAAAAATGTGATTTTTGAATCTGTGTTTTTATGTAGTTACTACACTAGAAAAGTCAGAACATTAAAATAATGGTAAGGTAAATGGATTCAAGTGGAATGTTTATTTTTTTGCTCTGTTAGCCATTAAAGGCCTTCTATTTGTGATTTAAATGATTAAGTCATTTTTGCTTCATAATTTAAAAGTAATAAAGGAAAAGCAGACAAAGAATATTGTCAGATTTTGTTTGAAGACTTACTTAACTGTCATTTCTAGTACTTTTCTATATCAGATTTGTCAGGTTATGTTAAATCTGAACACTACACCAGTATGTTCCTTTGTTACAAAGTGCTTTCCTCTGAGTTACATCATTCCTGATTCTAGAATGTATTACATTATTTTTGCTTTTGCCATTAATACTTTACAGTGATGGATGTTGTATCAAAATAAGTTATTGAAACCAATTGGCGTATATATTACCAGACATTCCTGTTAAATGAAATGGATATGATGGATTTATATAACCAGTGAAGCATATAATTCTGGTAAACGCTAAAATTTAGTATCGAAGATTCCATGCCAAAATTACATGCTGTTCCCAGATGCTCACACCAAGTCCTATTTTTCTGCAAAGTGTTTGTGTGTATGTTGGTGGTGTTCAGTTGCTCAGTTATGTCCAACTCTTTGAAACCCCATGGACTGTAGCCTGCCAGGCTCCTCTGTCCACAGGATTCTCCAGGCAAGACTACAGGAGTAGGCTGCCACTGAACCTGTGTCTCTTGTGTCTCCTGAATTGGCAGGCAGATTTTTCACCTCTGTGCCAGCTGGGAAACCTGTTTGCTTGCATATGTGTGTGTGTGTGTGTGTGTGTGTGTGTGTGTGTGTGTGTGTGTATATATATATATATATATATATATATATATATATGAAAGTGAAAGTCACTCAGTCGTGTCTCTGACTTTATGTGACCCCATGGACTGGTATTCTCCAAGCCAGAATACTGGAATGGGTAGGCATTCCCTTCTCCAGGGGATCTTCAAAACCTAGGGATAGAACCCAGGTCTGCCACATTGCAGGTGGATTCTTTACCAGCTGAGCCACCAGAGAATATATATTGATTTATTTCATATGGCAGGAATGTCTGGTAATATTAATGCCAGTTGTTTTAATAACATTTTGATATAACATCTATCACTGTAAAGTATTTATATACACACACATATATATATATATAATTACACATATACACATGTCTTCAATGTTGTATCTGATTTTTAACCATTTACTAAAGAAGAATAGAGCCTTTTTAAGACTTTATCTCTATGGTATATCACTGAGATTTCCGTAACTCCAAGATGCAAGATTAAGGTTGTTTGGTTTAGCTTTATGGTTTTCTTTTTCTTGCTGTTGACCATTTAATGTATTTCCTTGTATTTGTTACTCCCTGTGTCCTTCAGTTTCATTTTCTTTCATCTGGCAGCAGAATCACATTGATTTCTTTTATTTGATTCAGGTCATCTTTGCTTTTTTCTTCTATCTTTCCTTGTCAGTCTATGTGATTTATATAGACAGTGCTTATACAGAAGTGATTTTTTGTTGTTGTTATTATTGCTGTTTTTCTAAACTCAATCTCGAAAACACATGAAGAGATAATAGTAGTCGGTGGGTTAAGATTTTTATATATAGGGACACTGTACTAAAGGAACGGGTGGAGGGGAAGAGAGGAGAGGATTTCACGGACTATCACTAAGGCTAGGGTGATATGAAGTAATAAGGGAGAAGAATGAGATCATGGGATGAAGCAGAAAGGCAGATCTGGCTTGGGTGACCCACAGAAGAGGTCTGATAAGAAGAAGCAGGCATGGGCAGCAGCTGAGGGAAGCTAGTAGTGGATGGCACTCTATCTCCTGTGCTGGCACTTCTGTTTGTCTGTTAAAGCTCCCCAGGCTAGTGTGGGAGATATTGGGCAAGAAGTACCTGCCCTTGTTGCTACTCTTGGGCTATATATCTTTGTTGTGCTGGTATCCTCTTAATGAGGGCTGCCCAGGGTAATTCTTTACCCAGGTTCAATGGTAAAGAATTCCCAGCCAATGCAGGAGATGGAGGTTTGATCCATGGGTACAGAAGATCCCCTAGAGAAGGAAACAGCAACCCACTCCAGTATTTTGTCTGGAAAATCCCATGGACAGAGGAATATGGTGGGCTGCAGTTCCTGGGATTGCAAAAAGAGTTGGACAGGACTTAGCGACTAAACAACAACAAAACCTTTTAGTGAAACACTAGACAAAAATATTACCTACCAGTAAAGGGCTTCCCTGATAGCTCAGTTGATAAAGAATCCACCTGCAGTGCAGGAGACCCGGGTTCGAATCCTGAGTTGGGACGATCCATTGGAGGAGGGAAAAACTACCATTCCAATATTCTGGCCTGGACAGTCCATGGGGTCACACAGTTGGAGACTACTAAGCGACTTTCATGTCACTTCAAGTACCAGTAAATTTCTTAAAAAATGGAAAAATGAGTTATAGTTTCATTATTTTGCTATGATTAATTTCTTCCCTGTAATAAAGTTGTCTTCCTCTATTTCCTAGAAAACTAAAAATGATTTCTTACAAGTTCTAAATATTTCCTGAATCTAAAGAACACATAAGTTGATCTAAAATCTCACTTAGAGCTATATTTTAAACTTAGGGCTAAAGCTACCATGAAAGAAAATGGAAAATAAAACTACAAATATAATAGGCCAAATTTAATCAAAATTTTAAAAGAAAAAGTCAAGAAAATCTGGAGGATTTAACTCTATGATGTAAAAGTGGAAATACATTAGAATGGAGGCAGGAAGAACACTATGGTTTTTTTTAATTAATTAATTTATTTTAATTGGAGACTAATTACTTTACAATACTATGGTAGTTTTTGCCATACATTGATATGAATCAGCCACTTTCAGAGAGGATAGGGGCTTCCCAGGTGGCACAAAGGTAAAGAATCTGCCTGCCAATGAAGGAGATGTAAGGGACATAGATTCAGACCCTAGGTTGGGAAGATCCTCTGGAGGAGGAAATGGCAACCCATTCCAGTATTTGTGCTGGAAAATTCCATGGACAGAGGAGCCTGGCAGGCTACAGTCCATGGGGTCTCAACGAATTGGACACAACTGAAGAGACTAACATGTTATTGTGCCATTTAGTAATGTATGCATGCATGCTAAGTCACTTCAGGCATGTCCGAATCTATGCGCCTCCATGGACAGCAGCCCACCAGGCTCCCCTGTCCACGGGATTCTCCAGGCAAGAATTACTGGAGTGGGTTGCCATTTCCTTTTCCACCGTTTAGTAATATTCATGTCGAATATCTTTATTGCAATATCAACTAGGAAAAGTACATCAAATTTACTTTGTTTTCAAAAAGTAAACTTGCATATATATTTTCTAGAATTGGTAATATTTTATTTTCCCTAATATTGTTTAGATTTTTTTTAATTTTTTTAGTTTTTTTTTTTTAAATTTTAAAATCTTTAATTCTTACATGTGTTCCCAAACATGAACCCCCCTCCCACCTTCCTCCCCATAACATCTCTGTGGGTCATCCCCATGCACCAGCCCCAAGCATGCTGTATCCTGCGTCAGACATAGACTGGTGATTCAATTCTTACATGATAGTATACATGTTAGAATGCCATTCTCCCAAATCATCCCACCCTCTCCCTCTCCCTCTGAGTCCAAAAGTCTGTTATACACAGCTGTGTCTTTTTTCCTGTCTTGCATACAGGGTCGTCATTGCCATCTTCCTAAATTCCATATATATGTGTTAGTATACTGTATTGGTGTTTTTCTTTCTGGCTTACTTCACTCTGTATAAAATTATGTATCCAAAGACTCTTGAAGAATGTAGTAACATATTATTGTGTAAATCAGAAATTGGAGAAATATGCTATATTAATTTGAATAAACAAATTAACTTCTTATTTGTGAAATGTAAACATTGCTAGATTTGTACAAGATTCATGAAGTTGCCATGTGCCAGGAGTAGCCTGGATGCCAGTATATATCAATTTGTCATCCTCTGTGATTGTGTTGTTCTTTGCTTTTTGGTTGCCCTGGCATCTCCCTGATGATCAAGGCTCCACATTATTTGTAATGAAGTTTACCTTTACTCTCTGAAAGCCTCTGGGCTTGAAAAATTGCAATACACATTAGCACTAACAAGTGCAAGTTCATAGTGATCATCTGTCCTTTTAAATTCAGTGTTTATCATCTACAGTATTCATTAGAAAGTTCTCACAATGCTTTCATATTCATTTATGTCTCAAACAGAATGACCATTGTATATTTATTTTATTTCTTTTATAGAAGTTGTGCTGAAAGAGAGATTTCAAATCTACATACAGCCAGTGTTGGGCCTGATCTGTTTAATACCACAGTTTACTTTCTTGCACAATGATCTTTTAAATTACTCTTTTGTTGGTTAATCTGCTTTTAAGACTGATGCACAGAATCTATGGGTGTGCTGAAGTCCATAGGGTCGCAAAGAGTCGGACAAAATCGAGCAACTGATCTGAACTGGCAGAATCTCTTCTTTTCAAGAAAGCAGCTGTTGAGAAGATATCAGGTATTAAATAGTATTTTAGCACAAATATGTTTCATAATATGATTTACCCTTGAACAGTGCAGGCATAAGGGAAGCTGGTTCTCTGAGCAGTGAAAAATCCATATACTTTACAGAGGCCTGGTCTGTGTCCATGGTTCCACAGCCATGGATTGAGCCAACCATGGGTCATGTAGTACTGAAATGTAGTACATGTTTACTGGAAAAGATGCACATGCAAGTTGACCTAGGCAATTAAACCTGTGCTGTCCAAGATCCAAATGTACATGTTCTTACATTTTAAAAACCATAGATATTAATTTTTTTAATGTGAAAAATCACTAGAGGATAAAAATAAATAACAGATGTCACTCATAACACAGCATTTAAAGATAACACAATATTGTGATCTGTAATTTTCTTGAATTTTCGATGTACTCCTCTTCATTTTTAAGTTTAGCAACATGATATGGCCTCACTTAGGACTTTGTAGCTCAAGTGGTAAAAGAAACTGCCTGCAATGCAGGAGACGAGGGTTTGATCCCTGGGTCAGGAAGAGCCTCTGGAGAAGGGAACGGCAAGCCAGTCCAGTATTCCTGCCTGGAGAATCCCATGGACAGAGGAGCCTGGCGGGCTACAATCTGTAGGGTTGCAAAGAGTTGGACATGACTGAGAGACTAACACAACACAGCCTCATTTCGATAAATAATGAATTATATAAATAATTCCTTATTGTTAGCAACACTTTTATAAACTTGGCATTCCCCTGACATCTTCCACTAGTACCTATTCTTGCTTTCTTTGTTATTGTGGTCCAGTTGTTCAGTTGTTTCTGACTCTTTGTGAGCCCTTGGACTGCAGTATGCCAGGCTTCCCTATCCTTCACCATCGCTTGGAGCTTGCAAACTTATGTCCATCGAGTCAGTGATGCCATCTAACTGTTTCATCCTCTGTCATTCCCTTCTCCTCTTGCCTTCAATCTTTTTCCAGCATCAGGGTCTTTTCCAATGAGTCAGCTCTTTGCATCAGGTGGCCAAAGTATTGGAGCTTCAACTTCAGCATCAGTCCTTTCAATTAATACTCAGGATTGATTTCCTTTAGGATTGACTGGTTTGATCTCCTTGCAATCCAAGGGCCTCTCAAAAGTCTTCTCCACTTCTCACTTTCTCTACCCAAGTCTTACTTGGCCCTGACAGACCACGTTCATTTCTGCCTAAGGGTTGTATGCTGTTGTTTCCTCTGCAGGTAAATTTTCCAGCAGGAATTTACAAAACTCGTTCTCTCACTATATTTAGATCTCTGCTCAGATGTTTTCTCTTAACAGAGGTCTTTTCTACAATGCAGTTTTAGAACAGCAAACCCAGAAACGATTCCCTCATATCACTTTGTTTATTTGCTTTGTATCATTTGTCTTGCACCATTAGAAAGAAATTTGCACGAGAGTCGAGACCTTGTCTACTGCTGTATTCCCAATACCTAAAATAGCTCCTGGCACAGAGTGTTCAACAAACAATTATTGAGTTATAAATAAATATATTTGTATATATTTTTCCTTTCCTTTTTATGTAAATTTTGTTTTTCTAATGGGATTAAGAGAGACTTGAGGCAGTGAGGGCATCTTACGTTCTTTGTATATCTTCTCATACACTTAGAATTGTCATGAAAGTGGGATCTGGCTGCTTGCTGCTCAAACACAAATGAAGAGGCCAGGTTGGTGAAAAGGGAAGTTTGCTTTATTTTGATGCTGGCAACCTGGGGGGAAGGGCAGACATCTGTCCAAGGGCCAGCTCTCCAGCTCTCATACATATACCCCCACCAGCAATCAAGGGGTATGTACTTTTATAAACAGAGTGAGGGGGTAACATGCAGAAACAGCACAGTCATCTCTGACGTCATCCTGAAACTGGTCTGCAGTGTCTCATCATCACCATCTTGATTGTTTTAAGTACAATTAGTCTTTAGTAATGGACTGGTATGTTCCCATTTGTTTGAGGCCAGCTATGGGAACTGGGGCAGCTTCTGTCATGACTGCAGTCTGGCCATCATGTAATTAACTTCTTTGACCTTGTAGGGGTTTCAGTATCTTTAAGACAGCTCATAGGATGTGGCTCGGGATATCTGTAGCCCTTGAGAAGCAACTAAAGGTCCTTGAATATGCCTAATGACTAAACTATTACTTTGACTGTTATCCTTTGTTTCTGGCATTTTGCATTTCTCTGATTAAATTATTCTTTGGCCAAAGCTTTTCCACAGACAAAAGGCAAGCTGAGAATATGTCAGGGAGTAAGGGGTGAGGGTGGCAAGGATCATAGGGTCAGAATGAGTTGATAGGCAAACTTTTTGACATGGAATAGTTTCAATCCCTGGTGGCTCATCTGGAAAGGAATCCTCCTGCCATGCAGGAGACCCAGGTTCAATTCCTGGGTTGGGAAGAACCCCTGGGGGGTGGGGGGGAATAACTATGTATTCCAGTATGCTTGCCTGGAGAATTCCATACACAGAGAAGCCTGGTGAACTATAGTACATGGAGTCCCAAAGAGTTGGACACAACTGAGCAACTAATACTTTCATAGTCTCAATCAATAGTTATTTTCCTTCAAAACCTTTTCTTTCCAAAGCCTACATTTCCTTTTATAACTATAATAATTAATTTTTGAAAAACTATATATTTCAAAATACAAAGAGAAGAGAAAGGGTGGTAGTGGGACGTGAAATGTGTAGGAGTGTCTTCTTTAATACCGTCTGAAAGTCACTAGACAATTTTTTGAGAAAGTTGAATGAAGTACCAGCTAAGCACATGAAGCATTAAATTGTCAGAAGATGTCCATCATTGAAAGAACATTCTGGCCATATGATTGAATGGATTGCATTAGTTTGGACATTTACGATGGACATATATCAATTCATCATCTTCCAAGGTGAATGGTATTTGTTGGGAAAATCTCTGACACAATCATATTTATTACCCTAATAGAAATTTGATGATGATATATGAGTTTAACATGGGATAGGGAGGAAAAAGAATATTCAGAGGAATGTATTATATTTTAATAGCTTGTTAAGGAACACATTACATGATTCTCTCATAGTGACAGAATTAAACTATAAGACTAATATGCTAAAGTGAAGTGAAACTTTGCCTAAATTGCACTTCATTAAAAAAAAAAAACAAACCTTAAAGAATGGCAAAACTATTCTTTACTATGGATAATTTTATTTAAGTATTCTGTTCAGTTCAGTTCAGTCGCTCAGTCGTGTCTGACTCTTTGTGACCCCATGAATGGCAGCAGGCCAGGCCTCCCTGTCCATCACCAGCTCCCGGAGTTAACTCAAACTCACGTCCATTGAGTCAGTGATGCCATCCAGCCATCTCATTCTCTGTCATCCCTTTCTCCTCCTGCCCCCAATCCCTCCCAGCATCAGAGTCTTTTCCAATGAGTCAACTCTTCGCATGAGGTGGCCAAAGTACTGGAGTTTCAGCTTCAGCATCATTCTTTCCAAAGAAATCCCAGGGCTGATCTCCTTCAGAATGGACTGGTTGGATCTCCTTGCAGTCCAAGGGACTCTCAAGAGTCTTCTCCAACACCACAGTTCAAAAGCATCAATTCTTCGGCGCTCAACCTTCTTCACAGTCCAACTCTCACATCCATACATGACTACTGGAAAAACCATAGCCTTGACTAGACAGACCTTAGTCAGCAATGTAATGTCTCTGCTTTTGAATATACTATCTAGGTTGATCATAACTTTTCTTCCAAGGAGTACACGTCTTTTAATTTCATGGCTGCAATCACCATCTGCAGTGATTTTGGAGCCCCCAAAAATAAGGTCTGACACTGTTTCCACTGTTTCCCCATCTATTTCCCATGAAGTGATGGGACCAGATGCCATGATCTTCATTTTCTGAGTGTTGAGCTTTAAGCCAACTTTTTCACTGTCCACTTTCACTTTCATCAAGAGGCTTTTAGTTCCTCTTCAATTTCTGCCATAAGGGTGGTGTCATCTGCATATCTGAGGTTATTGATTTTCTCCCGGCCATCTTGATTCCAGCTTGTGTTTCTTCCAGTCCAGCGTTTCTCATTATGTACTCTGCATAGAAGTTAAATAAGCAGGATGACAATATATAGCCTTGACGTACTTGTTTTCCTATTTGAAACCAGTCTGTTGTTCCATGTCCTTCTGTTACATAGGGATAAATATTGGGTTGGCTAAAATGTTCATTTAGGTTTTCTGTAATGTCTTAATGGAAAAATCTGAATGAATGATAGAAATCTGATCTGAATGATCTGATAGATCTGATATCATTGGTGTGCTTTTAAGAATGTTTTCCTCTAGTTTTAGTTAGTTTTGCTCCACATAAAGACATGCAGAAGGGTAACATCCTTCTTGGATTACATTGGAGATTTTTTGACAGTGAGTCTAGACAAGATGGAGCTAAGAGAGCAAATGACCTGCTGCCATGTGCAACATGCTTTAAAGTGGGGTACTTTACAGACAACGATTTTATGAAGAGGGGATATTCTACTGATGAAATTCATGAGTAAGTCCTCCAGATTGTGAATTGGAGATCCTGGTTGTTTCAGAACTTTCTTTTCTCATCTGTAATATAAGATCCTTACCAAGTAATATGTAAGGTTTGTATTCTATTCTAACTTTTATGAATTATTTTCTCAAGTATGACTATGTGAAGACATCAAGATTTTATAGGCATTGTTGTTTATGAAACTTACATAAGCTTCATCGATTTTCACTTATTTTATTACTTCAATTATAGTAACTGTTATTGCTGTTGTTGTTTAGATGCTAAGTCATATCTGACTCTTTGTGGCCCTATGGACTGTAGCCTATGAGGCTCTCTTGTCCATGGACTTTCCCAGGCAAGGATACTGGAGTGGGTTGCTATGCCCTCCTCCATTTGATCTTCCTGATCCAGGGATCAAATTTGCATCTCATGCATTTGCAGGCAGATTCTTTATGGCTGAGCCATCAGGGAAGCCCTATTATGCTAACTAGTGAATTTAAACAGGCTGAAGACAATTGCCATATATGAGCATGAGAGATACTCAGTGATGTTACCGACAAAGCCGGTAGCTTTCATTTTTATAATAATGGGTAACTAACAAAGATTAAATAACATGATTTAACTTGATTGATGGGCTTCACTTGTAGCTCAACTGGTAAAGAATCTGTCTGTAATGCAGAAAACCTGGGTTCTATTCCTGGGTTGGGAAGATGCCCTGGAGAAGGAGAAGCCTACCCACTCTGGTATTCTGGCCTGGAGAATGCCATAGACTGTATAGTCCATGGAGGTCGCAAGAGTTGGACGTGACTGAGTGACTTTCACTTTCATCTTGATTGATAAAAAGTAAATCTAAAGGGAATATGCTATAAACGATCTCTTCCTAGAAAAAATATTTATATTTCTTTTTTTTAATAACACTGCACATCAAAATAATTTTCACCATTTTGCACATACTGATAATCTGCTTTGCAATTAGATAGAAAAGATAAAGGCAAACTTGAATATGCGTCGTTATATCCAGATCTCTGTGCATCTAGTGTGGCACAAGGGCATCGCACAAGGAAGCACCCTGGAGCCATCCTAGTGATCTGAGTCACCTTCAGAATCTATGATTTCTAGAAAAGTTTGTGCACTTTTGTTAGGTTTACCCTCATGGAGTTTGGGCTGTGAGTGAGAAAATGAAGTCACCCACTAGTGTCTGACTCTTTGAGACCCCTTGGACTGTAGCCTACCAGGCTCCTCCATCCATGGAATTTTCCAGGAAAGAGTACTGGACTCAGTTGTCATTTCCTTCTCCAGGGGATCTTCCCAACCCAGGGATTGAACCCGGGTCTTCCGCATTGCAGGCAGACACTTTACCATCTGAGCCACCAGGGAAGCCTGTAACTCATATATTAAATCAAAAGTTTCTCTTAAATGTACTTTGTAAATATATTTAGTGAATTTAAAGATATTTAGTGAAAGTGTCTAAGAAAATAGACAACAATTTATTCAAAAAATATGATTTCATAAAAATACCTTAGCACCAAGATCATTTTGAAATATATGTTTTTACTTAAATCTAGTTTGTGGACATCAACTACCAGTGTGAAATATCAGAAAAATCTAGTTGGCACAAAAGTTGCTCAGGATTCAAAGTCCTGACATTTTAAAAACAACTTGCCTAAATTGTTGGAATTAATAAGGTAGCTTTTTTTTTTTCAAATTAAGGCTAGAATTTTTTTTGAATTATTTGAAAATAACATCATAGAGACTAAATAATTTTTCTGAGGACATTCAAAGAAATTCACAGCATACTAAGAGTTTAATGTGCTTGTCTTTGGTTTTATTTTGGCTTTGTGTGATAATAAATGCATACAATAAGCTACAAAAATTAAAACTTCAAACAAATGTGCATTCCTCTTTCAAGTATCACCTTTGATCTATTTTAATGAATTATAATATTACAATATGTATTGGAATGTAACTTTCAATTTTTTATGTGAGGTTTGTGTCATCCATTTTCCAACAAATAGGTAGCTACTCAGTTGCTGTTTTAAGTATTCAACACTGGCCTAATAAACTTTTAAATAAAAGTAGGAAGTTTCTATTCAGAGTATCAGTTCAGTCTCAAATTGGTAGGTTCTCTCTAGCCCTGCATTTCAGGAAAATGTCCTTTCCTGGGAGAGTCCATTCCTGTCTACCATGACTTCTCTGTGGACATTCTTTCTCTGTACATTGGGTCCCTCTATGCATTGTGCTAAACTTTATGTGAGACTCATTGAGGTTTTATTTCTTTAGCACCTGCTTTTTCCACTGAAGCATAATTAGTATACTGCTGGGCACTTAGCAGTGGGTTGATACATTTGTTTACTTGCTTATTTTAAAACATGTTAAACAGAGATTCCTTATAGTCTACCAGTGACTGCTCCAGAAACTAAGAGTATAAAGTTTAAAGGAGCCATGTTTGTGTTTGTTGTATAGTGGGAGAGTGTATAAGCATATCAGTATGGAAACTGAAGCAAAGAAAGCTTACATTTTGAAAAATGTTAAGTAATTAAAGTTGATTCTCTACTAAAATTCGGGGGAGATGGTGAAGAAAGATGGCAGAATAATAGGGCAAAATTAATCATAAGGCAGGTTATGAAGATTATGTATAAAACTAATTGTATTATCTTCAGAAATTGTATCTGATACAAGAAAATGTTCACTGTAAATGCCCTCCTCAGGAATACTAGGGCACACATGCCTTGATGTTTGAAATACGAACATTCTGTTTTGAGTTGCTTTTCTTTCTCATGTATCCAGTTAATAGCCTCTAAATCTTTCAGTGAATAATAAGAAACTAAAACATAAACATGCTAGAATACTTTGAAATATTAATATAGTTAATTGGATTTATGGTATCATTCTCTATGATAAAGAACTAACAGAAGTGTTTTCCTGCATTTTCATTCTTCAATTATGCTGGAAAAGATCTTTCAAAAATATCTAAATGATAGTATTTGTCCATTAACATTTTTAAGAAAGGAAAAGAAAGATAACACTAAGATAGAAATTTATGATATACAGGATTTAATTATGTTAGTAAATGGATGCACTTTGTGAAAATAAATTCATAATTAACAGTAAATGGGGCTTCCTTTCCCCATAAATCTAATTCTTCTAGTAACTAGATATTTAAGGCAAAGCATGTCTTTTAGGTTCAATGGCTAGAAGTAAATACATTATCATATATTTGCTATTACTTATTTGAATATTTGACCTTCTCTATTGTGACACACATTTATCTTTCACATATTAGTAATATATTTGGCTGCTGCTGATTGTTTAAAGTGAAAGTAGCTCAGTCATGTCTGATTCTTTGTGACCCCTTGGGCTGTACAGTCCATGGGATTCTCCAGGCCAGAATACTGGAGTGGGTAGCCTTTCCCTTCTCCAGGGGATCTTCCCAATCCAGGGATTGAACCCAGGTCTCCCACAGCTGGATTCTTTACCAGCTGACCCACAAGAGATCGTTTACTAGATTGTTTTGGTCTGCTTGGCAAAATCAACTTGTTGAAAATGATTTCTCAACTTGAATATAGTTCAGATAACAAAGAGAATCTCATTTCTTGCCTGGTAATTTTCAAATAAGTTTTGGCTTCACGCTGTATTTCTCCCTCATCAGGAACATATTAAAAAGACACAGCAATCTCTCATGGTACATAATAGGAGTCAGATCCACAGCTTGGATTGGAAGGTTTTTTTTCACATTTACAGTAATATAATTTTATTTAGAAAATGCCAGGAGACACGACTGATAATGGAAAGGTTAACTTGCTTTTACCATTCTCAGAAAGCACCCATTTTTCACCAGAGTAGATTTGTGGATATGAATCAAGATGTGAAATTTTATATTGTTTTTGCCGTACCATTTATTATAATCAATGCAGGTGAAAAAGTGGAAGCCCTAAGATTCCTGTTACTTCTGAGATTTTGTTATTTGTTGTTTGGTTGTTGTTGCTTTGCTTTTTAGCCGCAAGGATGATTCAATAACAGCCTGGGAGCAGTGAGTATGCATGTATGTGTGGTGTGTGTATGCATGTATGTGTGTGTGTGTGTGTGTGTAAAAGAGTTGAGATTGGTGGATAAACTTTAACATTTCTCTAGGTACAAGGCGTTCTGGGTCTTGGCACAAATTCTTGGTAAACCACATCAATGGACTTCATTATGGCAACTTTTCTACCCTGTATCTACCACCTTCCCCAATTATAAACATAGGTAAAAAATGTTTGACTGGGACTCTTCAGCTTGGAAAACAGTGCAATCAGAGATTAAATCTTGTTTTATATGATTTAAAATTCCAAATGTCCAGTATAGTGTATCTGATATAATGAACATTAAAACATCCTATACACAGTTTTAGTACACAAATGTGAAGATATATTTATCCATGAATTAAAGTTTGAAGATATTTAACTTCACTATAGGAATGTCTCTTTTTGTGGTGTCATACAATTAAATATATTCCCTACTGATATGATGACTGAAATATTATTCAGGATCAGTTTAATCTCAATATTTTCAATAATGCCAAGTTTGATAAAGAAAAAAGAACAAGGAGGAGTGGATAGGGTGGACAGGATTGAGAGAAGTTTCACAGGCACCACTGACAGTGTCACTGACTCATTAAAATGGGAGGTAGAAAAGAAAAGATTGATTACTTTACAACTGTGAAATGACCCTAAGTTTCTTGGCATTAATTTTATATTCAATTGGATTGATCATTTCTTAAAATCAGTTTAATGGCTTTATGAAATGTGCCATTTAATAAAGAGTAAGCCATCTTACCAATTGTATTCTGAAATTATCTCAAGGACACTAAAATTTATATTTATATTTATATGACTAATTTATATTTTAAGAATTGTAATTTATATGAATATGTTATCAATCCATTAATTTGAGTATAGCATTAAAGGGAATTCACATAGTAATTAATCAAAATAATCAGTATTTCCAAATAGGGTAAGCAAAGAACTTTAGAGCATTAAATGCATAATAAGTGTCCTCATTTAACCTCAGATAGCTACAAAGACAGAGAAGTAAAATAGTTATATGAAGAGAGGCATACTTTGACAAGACAATTTTATAGGTGAAAGCTCTTTTTTTTTTCATAAAATATACAGTTAAGGATTTAGCATTTGAATACAAGGCAGCTTTTTATTACATATTTTATTGGTACATTGATGCCTCAAAAGAAAATAAAATAATCTCTAGGGACTTCTGTGGGTGATTTATAAAATGTTATTTTTGTAAGACCAGATAAATGCAGCTAGTACAACTTTTGATATTAAAAGTGATCTGAAATTTACATTTAGAATGTCTTGTGTCTTGGCAAATGTTTCAGTTACTGGATATTTTTTTCCAACTACTGTAACATGTCTTTAAAGATTAAAATGCAATTACTTAGTTTTGGAATAAAGGGAGTTGGCTAAAGCTGAATGAAAGTTTAGAGGAAAAATCTCCAGTCTCTTTCCATTTTATAATATTTTTGTGGTTCTCTTTGTGAAACAAAGTTAATTTAACTTCATCTGCATTTTAGTTTGAATTATAGTGAATCTGATATCAAATAGAAACTATAGTTTTGGTATTAAAGACAGTTTTATTATACTTTTTCTTTACTGGAAATATATTAATGTAGTCAATATTTTTTTATCTCCACTTATTCTGTTGAAAATGCTCATAATATTTCTCTTAAACATTTTACCTAAAATAGAAATTATAGATTTGCAAAATTTGTGATAAAAATTTTTCCTACTAGCATTTGAGTTTTCCTGGATCGGGTGGTAATATAAACATCCATGCTGTTCTATTTGTCATGTAAACTTAAAACATTCTCCTGAAGAAAAGTCAAATATCACAAAGTAGAGGTGATGCAGTGGTGAAGAATCTGCCTGCCAGTGCAGGAGACGCTGCAGACCTGGCTTCATCCCTGGCTCAGGCAGACCCCTTGGAGGAAGAAATGGCAACCGCTCCAGTATTCTTGCCTGGAAAATTCTACGGACAGAGCAGCCTGGCAGGCTATAGTCCATGAGGTTGCAGAGTCAGACACGACTGAGCAACTGAGGACACTGAGTTTAAAATCATGCTAAATCTTATTGCCCAAGTAACAATGCTGTTTCAGGGGCATCCGTTTTTTGTTTGTTTGTTTTAAGATTCACTAATGAGGATTATCTGCCCAGTTCTGGATGTTTTCTGGCCCTTCCTTTCACCAAGAAGGGCTGGCTTTCAAATTCAAGTTAACGTTATCTATCAGGTACCCAGACACCCTCTGACCAACCTATCAGAGACAGTTTCCAGAGCCTGGCTGATGGAAGAGACGGGACTGGACTGGACTAGGCTGGACTTTCAGGCTGTCATAAAAGTTAATTTTCAAGGTAAGAACACAGGAATAATCTTTAGCTTGATTCATCAGCTTTCACCACTGACGCATATGCTATTTGGTTCTCCATTTGTGCTCTGGCAAGAACACTGGAGTGGACTGCCATTTCCTACTCCAGGGGATCTTCCCAACTCAGGGATTGAACCCATGTCTCTTACACCTACCTGCATTGGCAGGCAGGTTCTTTACCACTAGCGCCACCTATACACAATGCAAAAGTCAGGAATACTTCCTCTGTAATGATATACATTCACCAAGCCATTTAATGTATCCGTAACCACTAATACCCTGATTCTTTACACATCATCCTACCTTTATTATACTAGGTTTTCTGGTCAATTCAGCCATGTTTATCCCGTTATTTATGCGGTCACATGGAAGTAACCATTGGGCATCACCAGACTTCTACCCGGAGAAGGCAATGGCAACCCACTCCAGTACTCTTGTATGGAAGATCCCATGGGCGGAGGAGCCTGGTAGGCTGCAGTCCATGGGGTCGCTACGAGTCAGACACGACTGAGCAAATTCACTTTCACTTTTCACTTTCATGCATTGGAGAGGAAGTGGCAACCCACTCCAGTGTTCTTGCCTGGAGAATCCCAGGAACAGGGGAGCCTGGTGGGCTGCCATCTGTGAGGTTGCACAGAGGCGGACACGACTGAAGCGACTTAGCAGCAGCAGCAGCAGCAGCAGACCTCTACCAAATTAACTCCCTACATACCATTTTCCTCTGCTATCAGTTTACTATAATGTTTTCAACTCTTTGTGATGAGGTTTATTTTCTAGCACTATCTATTTGACCATTCAGTTGTGCATCTTTTTCAAATGTCAACTGGGTTTACCTTGTGTATTTTGTCATGCTACTCTGAGAAGAATAGTTTCCCTTCATCTAATGTGTGCAGTTTCCTGGTTGATTGTTCTAACATCACACCTCTCCACTAGTGTGTCTGTCCTGGTTTATAACACAATTACTTAAAAATGAAAGTTCTCACCTTTACCTTTGGGATTTTGCTGCAGAGTTCTTCCTTATTCAGGAGTGTCTGTGATATATATATATTCACGAGTCAGGCAGTGATTACTAACTTATTTTCATATTGTTTTCATATTTTAATTCCTTAATTTAAAGTTAAAATCATTCTTACCAGAATCAAGATTTTTGTTAAATTTTTTTGCAATCGATAAAGGATAGAACATTCTTATACAGTCTCTCTTCAATTTTAATAACATGACTTCTGTATCATCACTCATAAGTGTGTTTATCCATGTGCTTCCAAAATGAATACTTTCCAAACTGGAAAGTATTAAACTAGGATGAACACACTGTATACTTTTATTCTCTCAGTAAATGTGTATTTAATGCTTACCATGAAAGGTTTGAGGGCTTCCCCAGTGGCTCAGCAGGTTAAGAATCTACCTGCAATGCAGGATACCTGGGTTCAATCCCTGGGTTGGGAAGGTTCCCTGGAGAAGGGAACGGCTATCCACTTCAGTAGTCTGGCCTGGAGAATTCCAAGGACTATATCGGACATGACTGGGAGACATTCACATTCACTGTCACTTTTTTTTCATGAAAGGTTTGAAGTGTTAGGATATAGCAGTGAAAAAGAAAATCAAAGTCCTCTTGCAATTTAACTTGTAGTAGAAAGCAGTGGGCAAATGATATTCAATCAATATAGTATACCTTGATAAATACTAAGTGCTATGGTGAATATAAGTCAGCATAAGCACATAGTGATGGATCAGGATGCAGATCTATTTATACAAAGATTTGGGAAGTCTTCTTGAATAAATTGATATGTGAGCAAATATGTGACTTAAGTAAGGAAATGAGTCATATCCAAAATTAACAGATAGTATTTGGTAGAGCAAATACCCAGTGCAAAGGCATAGATGTGAGAGCTCAAAGCTCATCAGTCATCATGGCTGGAGGACAGTAAGAAAGGAAGAAGAGATGCAGGAGTAGTCAAAGGTGGAGAATTCTAATAACAGATCAGGTAAGACTTCTAAGGTCACAGTAATGGACTTGGAATATATTGCAATATTCACCTAAGATGGGAAGTCATTGAAGGGCATTGAGCAAAGGAGTAATGCTGTATGACTGGCCCTTGAAAAAGATTTCTCTCCTTTCTGAATGAAGAATACAAAACAAGAAGACAAATCTGAAAACAGGATGACTTGGTAGGAGGATAGTGTAATAGAACTGAATGTATAGTGAGCACAGATCTTGTCTCTAACTGTGGTAAACTCTTGCATCTGCTTTGATGATAATGTCACAATAGCTTGATAGAATGAAGGTGGGAGTAAAAGAAAATGTCAATAGGTCTGCAACTTAATGTAACTTTTTGAGATGAGAAATACAGAAGGAAGAGATGAGGATTTGGGGAAAAAAATCAAGGGTAGATTTGGAAATCCTAAGATGTAATTTTTTTTTCATACCTTAGCTTCTTTATTAGAATTAAAAATTTCTGCATAGATATCTTATTTTTTACTTAATTACAATTTTCTTATAATTTAATACTATTATAAATGGAATGACTGTAATGTATTTTCTAAATGGTCATTTTGGAATAATTTCTTTCATTTTTATAGAGAGATCTTATATTCAGCAGCCCTGCCAAATTCTCTTTTTTTAAAAAAATAAAATTTTAAAAGGTGACTTCCCATTTACAGTTATTATAAAATATTGCCTATATTCCCTATGTTGTATAAAACATCCTTGAGCTTATCTTATACTCAATAATTTGTACTCAATGTATTGTTCCTCTGCCCCCCTCCCACCCCAACTGGTAACCACTAGTTTGTTCTCTATTGTTGCTGTTCACTTGCTAAGTTGTGTTCAACTCTTTTGCAACCCCATGGTCTGTAGCCTACCAACTGCTCTGTCCATGGGATTTCCTAGGCAAGAATACTGGAATGGGTAGTTACTTTTTTCTCCAGGGAATTTTCCTTATCCAGGAATCAAACCCACATCTCCTGCATTGCAGGAGTTTGTTCTCTGTAGTAACATGGACATTTTCATAGTAATCCAAATGAACATGTCTAGTGAACAGTTGAATATTCATGTCTAAATTTAGGGAAACTATTCAGGTTAGAAACTGAAGGAAGGAAAATACAAACAGAGAAGAGAAAGAGTCTGAAGAGAAAGCCTTGTGGCATTTGAAAATTCAGAATGTGGTAAAAGTGGGATTTGACAACTCTAACCTTGACAAAACTTTAGTAAGGTCCCTGTCCTTTTTTTTTGGTCGGTCCAGGCTAGACTTAGCGAGAGTCCTGCTAAGTCATTAGTGGGAATACACCCATCCTTGATATCCAATCACTCTTCATACCTGGTTAAGTTTTTTTTTGTTTGTTTGTAGATTTGTTTTGTTTTAATCATCCCCTCACCTTTTATTTATAAACCTTTGATCTACTAAAACAGTTTTGCAGTTATGTCTCTAACTTGGATGTCTTCTTTTAGTAATTTTCCATCCACTGATGTCCTTACCCTGTTCTTTGTCTACAACACCCCAGCTGTCTTTGATGTGTTCAGAGTTTAGTGCTCTTTCCCCTGTTCCAATAACTCTCAGTTCAGTTCAGTTCAGTCGCTCAGTACTGTCCGACTCTTTGCAACCCCATGAACTGCAGCACACCAGGCCTCCCTGTCCATCACCAACTCTCGAAGTCCACCCAAACCCATGTCCATCTAGTCGGTGATGCCATCCAATCATCTCATCCTCTGTCGTCCCCTTCTCCTCCTGCCCTCAATCTTTCCCAACATCAGGGATTTTGTCCAATGAGTCAGCTCTTCGCATCAAGTGGCCAAAATATTGGAGTTTCACCTTCAACATCAGTCCTTCCAATGAACACCCAGGACTGATCTCCTTTAGGATGGACTGGTTGGATCTCCTTTCAATCCAAGGGACTCTCAAGAATCTTCTCCAACACCACAGTTCAAAAATCTTTCCATCATTAAAAAAGAAAAGTGTCAGAATATTTTTTTTTCTATAATTGATTCAGCAAGACAATGTAAAAGATGAAAGAATTCATGAAGCTGAAAGAAAAACTCAGGGACAGTGAGGCTCTGGAGATTGATGTTCTAGAAACTAAATCAAGAAAGCACTATCAGACAGTAAGGTGATTGCTTTTTTCCCTATGATGTATTAGAGGAAGCTAATGACCAAGACCTGAGCTTACCAAGTGGCTCAGTGGTAAAGAATCAGCCTGCTAATTCAGGAGACCCCAGAGACACAGGTTCGAACTTTGGGTCAGGAATATCCACTGGGGAAGGAAATGGCAACTCACTCCAGTATTTTCGCCTGGAAAATTACAAGAACAAAGGAGCCTGGTGGGTTATAGTCCATGGAGTTGCAAAGAGTTGACATGACTAAAAACACACTCACAATGACCAAGACCTACTGGAATGTGACGTTATTGGTGACCTTAAATGGAGCCTGACCTGAAGAAACAGAGATAAAATATTGTTTTGAATTTGTTCCAGAGAAAATGAAAGGTGATGCAGAAAGAAGGTATAGATTTGTTTTTCTATAGGAGGTAGCAAAAATTGGAGAGGATGTAGCCTTGTATATGAGGAGGAATGAATATGGGATCAAGGAAATCTTTTGCTTGTTTTAAGATCTATGGTGTAAGAGAATACTTCTGTATCTCTGGCGATGACTCATTGGAAAGGCATAAAATAATGATGACAGAAAAATGGAAGACTGTTGTAAGAGTAGAATGTGTGAGTAGGAGAGAGGTGATAAGATTCCATGCACAAGGGACAGGTCGACATTGTACTTAGAGAAGAGCATGACAAGCTCTTATGAAAGAGAAAGGCACATGTGTCCATGCAAGCAAACAGTCTCTAGATGCATTACTGGGAGAAACTGCAATATTTCTTAAGAATGCTGCCTATTTTCTAGAAAATAGCAAGGTCATCAGCTGTGTGGAGTACATTAGAATTTTGACAAGTGTAGAATAGTAGACTTATCCTCTTTGTGAGAGAGAGAGAGGAAAGGGATTAGGGAAATCTACTTGGACTTCAGGTAACACTAATGGACCACTTCAGGGAGATGCTTGTGAATTTAAAATAAGAATTACCATGACCGTGACTTTTTCTCTAATCAAATTTAGTGTTTTAGACATAAACACTAAATTAATGTGTTATGTGTTATTTAGGTGTTAGATAGAACAAGAATTAGGGTTTTGCCAGTTAAGTGCAATGGAGCAACAAGGAAGCCAAAGGCTCATAAACACTCTGTATTTAACAGCTTACCTATGGCCATACCTTCATATCTATTAATTAATCTGAGAACCATTATCTATATTAAAAATGGAGAGAATAACTATCAATTTTTCATAAAATGAAAAACAATGAAGGGAGGTAAAAGTAGACATTTTAAAGGATTAATGGTAGAAGTGCAACCAGATTAAGAAACTGATCATTTCCTTTAACCTCATAATCTCTGTGTCTTTTAAGCCAGTTTTGTAAGATAAAAACTTCAGAGTCCATACCAGATCCTCAAGGTGTTTGCTTATAAACTGAAAATCCTTTTGCTCAGTATAGCTTGAGAGGCACAAGCATACCGTGCTAGGCATGGATGTCTGCCTGGAAGCAGTCCCCGTGCTCTCTAGTGCTTGTTAATTATTCGTCATGACAAAAGATCTCTGCCAGAAGGCTGCACCTCATCTTTGATCTTTTCACCTCTGCCAGGGTTAACCCAACACTTTTCATTCTCTTGTCTTAAGGGTTTCTGTTTTCCCTTTCAAAAAAAGAAAAAGACATGCAGACTCACTTTATGTCAAACGAGAAAAAGAGAATTGCTGCAGGGATTTGAGAAATTACTCCAACTCTGAAGTTTTTGCAGAAACAAATTAGAAATTTCTCCGTAAGATGGCACACTGAGGACTGGTTCTTCCTTCCAAGACCGTGTCTGGACACGTTTACCTTGAAGACAAAGTCAGCTTTGTGATTCTCGTCCCATGGTTTAGAAAGAAAATGAATGGAGAATGTATACCTATTAATAATTAAGATGTTTAAATAGAGGTGGCCAAACCAGAAAATAAATATTTTCCATTGAACCTTTTACAATTTGAAGTGTATGTTGGATCCTAACACCTCTCTACCACCCCCACCCAAGTATTGATACCAACCAGGGTTCTTGCCCTCCCCAATCAATAGAAATTGATTAGAGGCCAGACAAGTAAAGTCAAGGCTTAAGTCAAGGCTTTACTGGGGCTCCTGCACCAGTTGCAGGAAGGAACAAAAGCAAGTAACAGTTCCCTTGCTCCCTGAACAAAGAGATAGGGGTACTTGGACCTTTTATGGGGTGAGGTTAGTGGTGTTGGGCTTCCCTTGTGGCTCAGCTGATAAAGAATCCAGCTGCAATGTGGGAGACCTGGGTTCAATCCCTGGGTTGGGAAGATCCCCTGGAGAAGGGAAAGGCTACCCGCTCCAGTACTCTGGCCTAGAGAGTTAGTTCCATGGGGTCGCAAAGAGTCGGACCCAACTGAGAAACTTTCACTTCACTTCACTTCCAGGGGTGTATCCAGGGGTTGGGCTGGAGGGACAGCTTAGGTGCTTTCCCCACCCCTCTGGTGGTATTGAGTGCAGGGGGCATGTGCAGTACCTGCTTTTGCTCTTGACACACAATTTTTGCTCCTGGCTCTTCATAAATGGCATTCGGGGTTATTTTGGGGTATATTTTGATCCAGAATTTGCTTCAATTGTGCATGTACACAGTTATTTTTTAGCTCCTTATAATTTATATTCTGTAGCTTGAGAAGTGGTGTGTCCAGGTACAAGCATTGCAGCATTGCAACAAAGAGTCCCAGGTCCCAGACTTGTCTTATTACCTTACCTTATTACCTTACCTTATTTGGAGATAGGGCCTTAAAAGAGATAATCAATTCAAAGATAGGTTGTTGGGATGGGCCCCAACTCAGTATGGCTGGTGTATTACAAGAAGAGGACATTTGGACATAGATCAGTTCAGTTCAGTTGCTCAGCTGTGTCTGACTCTTTGTGACCCCGTGAATCGCAGCACACGAGGCCTTCTTGTCCATCACCAACTCCCAGAGTTTACCCAAACTAATGTCCATCGAGTCAGTGATGCCATCCAGCCGTCTCATTCTCTGTTGTCTCCTTCTCCTCCTGCCCCCAATCCCTCCCAGCATCAGAGTCTTTTCCAATGAGTCAACTCTTCGCATGAGGTAGCCAAAGTATTGGAGTTTCAGCTCCAACGTCAGTCCTTCCAATGAATACCCAGGACTGATCTCCATTAGGATGGACTGGTTGGATCTCCTTGCAGTCCAAGGGACTCTCAAGAGTCTTCTCTAATACCACAGTTCAAAATCATCAATTCTTCGGCACTCAGCTTTCTTCACAGTCCAACTTGCGTATCCATACATGGCCACTGGAAAAACCATAGCCTTGACGAGATGGACCTTTGTTGGCAAAGTAATGTCTCTGCTTTTGAATATGCTACCTAGGTTTTTCATAACTTTCCTTCCAAGGAGTAAGTGTCTTTTAATTTCATGGCTGTAGTCACCACCTGCAGTGATTATGGAGCCCAGAAAAATAAAGTCTGACACTGTTTCCATTATTTGCCCATCTATTTCCCATGAAGTGATGGGACCAGATGCCATGATCTTAGTTTTCTGAATGTTGAGCTATACAGGGATAATTTAAAATGGCTTAGGGTGAAGACAACTGTCTTCATATTGGTTGCGGGAGGGGGGATTGGTGGAAAAGGGGACTGGAATAGGACCTTAGGTCCCAGTTCTCACAAGGAACAAACACTGTTGACACCCTAACTTTGGACTTGTAGCCTCCAGAACTCTGAGATAACAAATACATGTTGTTTAAGCCTCCCCATTCACAGTACTTTTGTTATGGCAGCCCTAGTAAACTAACAAAAGAACCACTTAATTTTCAGTTGAATAATACTTTTTTGCTTTCTGTTTCATGCTGGATGTTAATTTGAGGTATGTAATCACAGGGCAATTCAGAGCAGTGGGTGTAGCTAGCTGTTTGATTCTGACAAGTGTTCTAGTTTGTTGCTCTCAAAAGATTTTGATTCCTCTTAAGTTAGGGCTCAAGAATGAGAACATAAGTATGCTAGGTAAACTGAAACCACAGGCAAGTTAGCAAAACTGTAATTTATTAGAAATTGTATCGGTAATGTAAACATTTTCCGATGTGTGAAAGATAGAAGAAAGTGATATGTTATTTGGGAAAATGTTAATTATTTCCAATATCTTAAACATTGTAAATATTTCACTATTTTGAGAGCAACATATAGGTGTGTGTATCTGTATCTATTTATATGAGATACACTGGTTTATACTGGATATAATTTTCTATTAGATACAAAGTTTTATCATGAATTTTACCTTACAAAAGAAATGAGTTAAAGAAGTTCAATAAAGTTTATTTAAAGCTATATACATAGTACTAAAGACATCCTGCTGCTGCTGCTGCTGCTGCTAAGTCCCTTCAATTGTGCCGACTCTGTGTGACCCCATAGACAGCAGCCCACCAGGCTCCGCATCCCTGGGATTCTCCAGGCAAGAACAGTGGAGTGGGTTGCCATTTCCTTCTCCAATGCATGAAAGTGAAAAGTGAAAGTGAAGCGGCTCAGTCGTGTCCGACTCTTCGCGACCCTATGGACTCTATGGACTGCATGGCCCATGCAGCCCACCAGGCTCCTCCATCCATGGATTTTCCAGGCAAGAGTACTGGAGTGGGGTGCCATTGCCTTCTCCAAAAGACATCCTAGGTACCTTAAAATTATTGAGAGCTATAGAATACATCTTAAAAAAAGTGAAATACATTCTATTCTCAGATATCACTAAATTTAGTTATGGGAACCTGGCATATATTTCCAAGCTATTTAAGAGAACCAGACTCTTTCCTCTGAAATTTTGTAGTTAATTGAAAGTAGAATGTCCATTGTTGGGATGTGGAGTCTTAATTCATAGATGAAGCAGAGACATTTGAACTTGAATTACTGTGAAGACTAAGGCTAAAGTTAGAAAATTCTAATCTGTAGTTTAGAGACCTAGAACTTCAGGCAAAGGATTATGATTTTTTTTCCCACAAAGCACTACAAATCATTAAATAAAAAAGCAAAATTCCTAAGATTGTTCAAGGGAATGAATAGCTGTAAACCCATTAACAATTTATAAAGGTGACCCTGGTTGCCTTTCATACAATAAATTGCAGTTATAAGAAAACTAGTTACAAATATGAGATATATTTAGTCATTAAATATTATTCAGATGCTATATTAGATACTATTCACATTTAGACATTATATCCATGGTTTCATTTTACCAGCCACTATTAATTGAGCAACTACTATGTGCCCAGTGTTCTGAGTGGTGACAATATGGTATAAAAAGGAAGACCAATTCTCTCCTCTCATTGAGCTCACTTTTCTGGTACAGGAGAGATAAAATGAATTTCTTAACAAAAAACTCAATACAATAGAATTCAATTTCTTAACAAAAAATCAATACAATGCAATTCAATACAATTCAACAAAAGAATATAATATCATGCAGGACCAAATATAAACCAGCAATAAAGAGGGGATTCTGGCATTTATTAGAAGAGGAATTAGGTCACACAACAGGAAAAGTCACTCTCTAAGAAAAGTAGAAATAGAACAAAATTTACTAATGTAAAGGGGGAGAAGTTTAAATAAAGAAGGATTTTTCCATAAAGATCCCTGCTTTATAAGAGATGAGGAAAGAGCCAATGCAAGGCAAGAAGTCAATGAAAAATACAATAAAATATTTCATAAAGATTTTTTAAATTTTAGGACTTATCTGGTGGTCCAGTGGTTAAGACTCTGTACTTCAACTGCAGGGGGTGTGGGTTTGATTCCTGGTTGAGGAGTGAGATCCCACATGCTGCATGAGGCAGCTAAAATAAATAAATATATATTTTTAAATTTTAATATAATACAATTTAAATACAGAATCATTTCTACAGACTGAATGTTTGTGTTGTACTAAAATTTCTTTTTGGAGTTCCTAAAGTGAAGTGAAGTCGCTCAGTCATGTCCGACTCTTTGTGACCCCATGGACTATAGCCCACCAGGCTTTTCTGTCCATAGGATTCTCCGGGCAAGAATACTGGAGTGGGTCGCCATTTCCTTCTCCAGGGGATCTTCCTGACCCTGGGATCAAACCCAGGTCTCCCATATTAGAGGCAGACGCTTTAACCTCTGAGCCACCACTGATATAATGATGTTTGGAGGTGGAGCCTGTGGAAGGTCATTAGGTTTAAATTAAAGTATGAAAATGGAGTCCTCTATATGGGATTAGTATCCTTATAAAAAGAAGAGGGCTTCCCAAGTAGCACAAATGGTAAAGAACCCACATGTCAATGCAAGAGATATGATTTCCTTCCCTGAGTTGGGAAGATCCTCTGGATGAGGAAATAGCAACCACTCCGGTATTCTTACCTGAAAAATCCCACAGACAGAGGAACCCTGGTGGACTGTAGTCCATAGGGTTAGAAACAGTCAGACATGACTGAGAAACTGAGCCACAAGAAAAGAGAGATAATAGTTCATTCTCTCCGAAGAAAGGCCACGTGAGGACACACCAAGAGGGCAGCTGTCATTTTCCAGCCTCCAGAACTATGAGAAATCAGTTTTTGCTATCTAAGCCACCCAGCATATGGTACTTTGTTTTAACAGCTCAAGCTAAGACAACCATGGGATAAAACTATAGACTATCATGGGAATTTACCATTTAGGAGTAATTTGTGAATGTTGAGTTATGCTTTAAAAAATTATTTCTCCTTTTTATTATTTAGTGTAAAATAATAACTACTTTGATATTATTAAACAATTAGAAAGCGTGTGTACCTGCGTGCTAAGTCGCTTCAGTTGTGTCATACTCTTTGAAACTATGGACTGTAGCCCACCAGGGTCCTCTGTCCATGGGATTCTCCAGGCAAGAATACTGAAGGGGGTTGCCATTCCCTGCTCCAGAAGATCTTCCCAACCAAGGGGTATAAACCAGGTCTTCTGTGACTCCTGAACTGCAGGTGGATTCTTTACTGCTGAGCCACCTGAATATCAGAAAGGCGAAATAGCATTAACTATACCTAGTAAATTAATTTACTCATGTGTTAATAAATCATTTGATTAAATGATTTAAAGTTCAGTAGCTTTACTTCTAAGAACCTTATGCAAATATACTCAAAACTTATAGTTTACATGGGATGTTTTTAGTTTATCTGTATTTTCAACCAAAAATTATACATATTATATATTGATTTTTGCTTTCATTTTGATTGATTCAACTGATCTTTCATTTGTTCAGTTCAGTTCAGTTGCTCAGTTGTGTCTGACTCTTTGCGATCCCATGAACTGCAGCACGCCAGGCCTCCCTGTCCATCACCAACTCCCAGAGTCCACCCAAATTCAAACCCATGTCCATTGATTTGGTGATGCCATTCAACCATCTAATCCTCTGTCAACCCCTTATCCTCCTGCTCTCAGTCTTTCCCAGTATCAGAGTTTTTTCCAATGAGTCAGCTCTTTGCATCAGGCAGCCAAATTATTGGAGTTTCAGCTTCAACATCAGTCCTTCCAATGAACACTAAGGACTAATCTCCTTTAGGATGGACTGGTTGGATCTCATTGCAGTCCAAGGGATTCTCAAGAGTCTTCTCCAACACCACAGTTAAAAAGTATCAATTCTTCAGTGCTCAGCTTTCTTTATAGTCCAACTCTTACATACATACATGACCACTGGCAAAACAGCCTTGACGAGATGGACATTTGTTGGCAAAGTAGTGTCTCTGCTTTTTAATATGCTGTCTAGCTCGGTCATAACTTTCCTTCCAAGGAGTAAGTGTCTTTTAAGTTCATGGCTGCAATCACCATCTGCAGTGATTTTGAAGCCCAGAAAAATAAAGTCAGTCACTGTTTCCACTTTTTGCCCATCTATTAGCCATGAAGTGATGGGACTGTATGTCATGATCTTCGTTTTCTGAACGTTGAGCTTTAAGCCAGCTTTTTCACTCTCCTCTTTCACTTTCATCAAGAGGGTTTTTAGTTCCTCTTCACTTTCTGCCATAAGGCTGGTGTCATCTGCATATCTGAGCTTTTGATATTTCTCCCGGCAATCCTGATTTCAGCTTGTGCCTCTTCCAGCTCAGCGTTTCTCATGATGTATTTGCCATGTAAGTTAAATAAGCAGGGTGACAATATACAGCCTTGATGTATTCCTTTTCCTATTTGGAATCAGTCTGTTGTTCCATATCCAGTTCTAACTGTTGCTTCCTGAGCTGCATACAGATTTCTTAAGAGGCAGGTCAGGCGGTCTAGTATTCCCATCTCTTTCAGAATTTTCCACGGTTTATTGTGATCCACACACTCAAAGGCTTTGGCATAGTCAATAAAGCAGAAGTAGATGGTTTTCTGGAACTCTCTTGCTTTTTTGATGATCCAGCAGATGTTGGCAGTTTGACCTCTGGTTCCTCTGCCTTTTCTAAAAGCAGCTTGAACATCTGGAAGTTCACAGTTCATATATTGATGAAACCTGGCTTGCAGAATTTTGAGCATTACTTTACTAGCATTTGAGATGAGTGCAATTCTGTGGTAGTTTGAGCATTCTTTGGCATTGCCTTTCTTTGGGATTGGTATGAAAACTGACCTTTTCAAGTCCTATGGCCACTGCTGAGTTTTCCAAATTTGCTGACATAATGACCACAGCACTTTCACAGCATCATCTTCCAGGATTGAAATAGACCAACTGGAATTCCATCACCTCCACTAGCTTTGATCGTAGTGATGCTTCCTAAGGCCCACTTGACTTCAGATTCAAGGATGTTTGGCTCTAGGTGAGTGATCACACCATTGTGATTATCTGGGTCATGAAGATCTTTTTTGTAAAGTTCTTCTGTGTATTCTTGCCACCACTTAATATCTTCTGCTTCTGTTAGTTCCCTACAATTTCTGTCCTTTTTGAGCCCATATTTGCATGAAATATTCCCTTGGTATCTCTAATTTTCTTGAAGAGATCTCTAGTCTTTCCCATTCTGTTGTTCTCCTCTGTTTCTTTGCATTGATCACTGAGGAAGGCTTTCTTATCTCTTCTTGCTATTCTTTGGAACTCATTCAAAGTGGTATTTGGAACACATTTAAATGGGTATATCTTTCCTTTTATCCTTTGCTTTTCACTTCTCTTCTTTTCACAGCTATTTGTAAGGCCTCCTCAGACAGCCTTTTTGCATTTTTGCATTTCTTTTTCTTGTAGATAGTCTTGATTCCTGTCTCCTCTACAATGTCATGAACCTTCGTCCATAGTTCATCAGGCACTTTGTCTGTCAGATCTAGTCCCTTAAATCTATTTCTCACTTCCACTGTATAATCATAAGGGATTTGATTTAGGTCATACCTGAATGGTCCAGTGGTTTTCCCCACTTTCTTCCATTTTAATCTGAATTTGGCAATAAGGAGTTCATGATCTGAGCCATAGTCAGCTCCCAGTCTTGTTTTTGCTGACTGTATAGAGCTTCTGCATTTTGGCTGCAAAGAATATAATCAGTCTGATTTTGGTGTTGACCATCTGGTGATGTCCATGTGTAGAGTCTTCTCTTGTGTTGTTGGAAGAGTGTATTTGCTATGAGCAGTGGGTTCTCTTGGCAAAACTCTATTAGCCTTTGCCCTGCTTCATTCTGTACTCCAAGGCCAAATTTGCCTGTTACCCAAGGTGTTTCTTGACTTCCTACTTTTGCATTCCAGTCCCCTATAATGAAAAGGACATCTTTTCTGGGGTGTTAGTTCTAGAAGGTCTTGTAGGTCTTCATAGTACTGTTCAACTTCAGCTTCTTCAGCATTCCTGGTCAGGGCAGAGACTTGGATTACCATGATATTGAATGGTTTGGCTTGGAAATTAATGGAGATTATTCTGTCATTTTTGATATTGCATCCAAGTTCTGCATTTCAGACTCTTTTGTTGACTATGAGGGTTGGTTCATTTCTTCTGAGGGATTCCTGCCCACAGTAATAGATATAGTGGTCATCTGAGTTAAATTCACCCATTCCAGTCCTTCTTAGTTCGCTGATTCCTAGAATGTCCATGTTCACTCCTGCCATCTCCTGTTTGACCGCTGCCAATTTGCCTTGATTCATGGACCTGACATTCCAGGTTCCTACGCAATATTGCTGTTTACAACGTTGGACCTTGCTTCTCTCACCAGTCACAGCCACATCTGGGTGTTGTTTTTGCTTTGGCTGCATCCCTTCCTTCTTTCTGGAGTTATTTCTCCACTGATCTCCAGTAGCATATTGGACATCTACCACCCAGGAGAGTTCATATTCAATGTCCTATCTTTTTGCCTTTTCATGCTGTTCATGAGGTTCTCATGGCAAGACTAATGAAGTGGTTTGCCATTCCCTCCTCCAGTGGACCACATTCTGTCAGACCTCTCCACCATGACTGGTCCATCTTGGCTGGCCCCACACAGCATGGTTTAGTTTCATTGAGTTAGACAAGGCTGTGGTCTGTGTGATCAGATTGGCTAGTTGTCTGTGACTGTGGTTTCCATCTGTCTGCCCTCTGATGCCCTCTCTCAGTGCCTACCATCTTACTTGGGTTTCTCTTACCTTGGATGTGGGGTATCTCTTCACCACTGTTTCAGCAAAGTGCAGCCACTGCTCCTTACTTTGGACATGAGGTAGCTCCTCTCAGCCGCAACCCCTTACCTTGGATGTGAGGTATCTCCTCTCAGCCACCACCCCTGACCTTAGTCGTGGGGTAGCTCCTCTCATCTGTTCACTATTCAACAAATGCTTTTAGCCATTATACACCATGCATTTGGATAGTACTAGATGTCATTATGTATTTTCTATAAACATTATTTTTTAGATCTAGGCAAAAATATCCTGGGTGTATATGTTGTTGTTTTCCAGTTGTTCAGTCATGTCTGACTCTTTGTGATCCCATGGACTGTTGCACACCAGGCTTCCTTGTTCTCCACTATCTCCTAGAGTTTGCTCAAACTCATGTGCAGTGAGTCAATGATGCCATCCAACCATTTCATCCTCTGTTACTCTCGTCTCCCCCTGTCCTCAGTGTTTCCCAGCATGAGGGTCTTTCCCAATGAGCTGGCTCTTTGCATCAGGTAGCCAATGTATTGGAACTTTAGCTCAGCATTAGCTCTTCCAATGAATATGCAGGATTGATATCATTTAGGATTGACTGGCTTGATCCGCTTGCTATCCAAGGGACTTTCAAGAGTCTTCTCTAGCACCAAAGTTTGAAAGCAACAGTTCTTCAGTACTCAGCCTTCTTTATGGTCCAACTCTCACATCCATACATGACTACTGAAGAAACCATAGGTTTGACTATGTAGACCTTTGTCAGCAAAGTGATGTTTCTGCTTTTTAATAAGCTTTCTAGGTTTGTCATAGGTTTGCTTCTAAGGAGCAGGTGTCTTTTAATTTCATGACTGCAGTTACCATCTGCAGTGATTTTGGAGCCCAAGAAAATATACTTTGGTTTAAATTACTTAACCCCATATTGTGAGACTCTTTTATATTAATATGTGGTGTGTTGGGCTTCCCTGATGGCTCAGATGGCTAAGAATCTGCCTACAATTCAGGAGACCTGAGTTCAGTCCCTGGGTTAGGAAGATCCCCTAGAGAAGGAAATGGCTACCCACTCCAGTATTCTTCCCTGGAGAATTCCATGTACAGAGGAACCATATACTTTGGCTTAAATAACTTAACCTCATATTGTGAGACTTTCGTGAATTAACATAGTACTATTATATATTTGTACTAACAGAATATTATATATTTGATATAATTTTTATTGAGTAAAATCTTTAAAAAGAACTAAGAAATCAATCATTGACTATTTAGGGCTCAGTATGAGTACTGCCAATATCCTATTGAAAAGCATTGTGCTATTTATACAGCCCTCCCCCCCAACACACACACACATGCACATACATACACATGCACACACACACAGATGCAATTATGAGAGTGATCCCTTACAGCTCATTGCTGCCAGCATTGGTTAACATATTTTGTTAGTTAGATTTATGAAAGAGATATTATTCATTTTTTGTCTCTTACATTCTTTTCTTGTCTCTTGTTTGACCATTTTTCTTGATTTATTCCTAATTGTATGTTTGTAAATTATATGTTTGTGATCTGCCTGTTCATTTACTAGAATCACAGCTATTTTCTTCTTATAGTGTTTCTTCACTTTGTGATGTTTCTCTCTTGGCATCTTTACTGAAGCAAATTTTCCATAATAGATTTTGGTCAGGATTTTAAACCTCCTTACAAATTACCCAGTGAATGAAACTTTATATGGAGTGAGCTGGGCTCTGTTCTGCTTTGCTGAACACTCCTGGTGGTTTTCCATGTGTTTCCTTATATGTTGTGAGTTAACCTCCAGGGTGTGTTTTCTTTTCTGGGAGTTTTGCAGGTGTCCTGTATTTATAAATATTCCTATGGGCAGATTTTGTTTTTAATTCTACCATGATTCAACAGATTATGTTTCTTCTAGTTCAGTTTTCATGTTACTGTTTCCTAGGACTCTGGTTATCACCAAGGTGGGTAGCATGTGATTTTTCTTTCAATGGCCACTGCCCCACCTACCGCTGGTGCAGGCTGTCTGCCACCATACCATGTTCCAGGGTCAGGAGTATTTTTCTAGTTTCAGCTGGAGAGGCTGAAAGTCCCATCTCAACTCAAATGTGTACAAGAAGCACACTTCCAATCATGTTCCAAATGTTGGGTCCAGCCTTATATCCCAGTGTTACACGGACATTCAATAAAAGCTCCTAAGGGGTGTATCAGTTCCTGGTTTTAACTTCCCACCTCCTTCCTCTTATGTTTCTGGCCTTGATTCCCTTTTTGTTCCTGGTAACTGTTTTCTTTTCTTCGGTTTTCACTCAACTATAGATTTTTAATATTTTGATATATTATCTGACTTATGTATTAGGGATTTTCTTGTAATAGGACTTCCTTGGTGGCTCAGATGGTAAAGAATTGCCTGCAATTCAGGAGACACAGATTCAATTCCTGAGTTACGATTTCCTAGAGAGGAGAATGGCTACTCCAGTGTTCTTCGTCTGGAGAATTCCATAGACAGAGGAGCCTGGCAAGCTACAATCCCTGGGTTGGCAAAGAGTCAAATACAACTCAGCGACTAACACAACTACTTCTTTTATTATCCTCAACAAATTATTTATTTCTATCTTGCATAGTAGCTCAGATGGTGAAGCATCTGCCTGCAATACAGGACACTTGGGTTTGATCCCTGAGTCAGGAGGAGCCCCTGGAGAAGGAAATGGCAACCCATTCCAGTATTCTTGCCTGGAGAATCCCATGGACAGAGGAGCTTAGCAGGCTGCAATCCATGGGATTACAAAGAGTCAGACACAACTGAGTGACTAACATGCACGCACATAGTTTTTGAGGGTTACTATTGTCATTTGTTAGACCTCTAAGATTCAAAAGCTATTGTTCTCTCAGTTTTTGATAAATAGATCTTATGTTGCAGGTTTTTTTCAATGACACTTTGGTTCATCTGAAATGAATAACTATATATAGTGTGAGGTAATTTGTACAATGTAGTAAGGGTGTGAATTGATTTATTTCCAATTGTTAAGAAATTTCAGCAGAATTTATCAAATGCCCTTCCTTCACTTTTTCCTGTACTCTTCATATGTTGATGTAATGCTTAATACATTTCTACAAAAATTGAGAAGTATAGTGATAAAACTATAGGGACAACTAAGACAATCTCCTAGTTAACCTCAACTGAAATCAGTAAGTGAACAAATCATATTGCAAATGGAGGTACAATAACAAAGTGAAATATGAAATCTTTAATCATCCTCTACTCAGTGCCTTTCCAAAGGTTTGTATTTGTCATTTGTAGTGAATTAAATCTATTTTCATGAAGGTAATCACCCATAGTACACACATTGCTCTGTAGCTTACTGTGCTGTCTAATAATCTTAGAATACATTTTGGCCCTTAGAGATCTACCTTTCGCTTCCATCAAAGCACAGGGCTTTTGCCTGTTTGTTTATTTTAACCTGTGGATGACCCATAGTCTGTTTAACTGGTTGGCGTTACTTTAATATATTTCTGTTTCTCCTAATAACAAGTAAGTGATTATCCTGTACTCACCTCTCTTTATCACTGGATCAAAATAAAGCATATTTAAGTTTGCCAATTTCTCTCTAGAAAAGTTGAATACATCCATTTAAATTATCACCAAAAGATTATGAACATTTTCTTTTCTCATGTCTTTGAAATGACTGGATATTATGAAACTTCTTAACTCTCTCTCTTGTAAGTGAAAAGTTAAAGCTCTATCTTTGTTTGGATTTGCCATATCATATTATGATTAATTTTTGAGCTGTTCTTTAAAATTTTGAATTAATAAGACTTAAAATTAAGCTAAATAACATTATACCACTTTTTTTTTTTGTTTTTGTTCATATTTGGCTTTTCAAAAGAAACAGAAAAAAATTTCTTGGTTTCCCAGTGTCTTTCCAAGAAGACTGATACTTTAAACTTGATATTCACAATTCCCGTTAGTTACTATTCTTGCTTATTTCCTGCACTTGCTTTATCTAATTTTCCATTTATTTATTTGAGAATTAATCCAATTTTATTAATTCACAATTATTTCTTTGTCTCACTTTACATAGCAATTATTTTATTCTTTGAAAGTCATTGTTGTATATTATTATACTGATTTTCTAATGGGCACCCCAGGAATATGTTTTTCTCTTTTACGTGCTATAATTTTACAGTAAAATAATTTCCTCAGTTTCTATTATTATCATAGTCACATACATCTTGTTCACTCATTCAAAACACATAAACCAACTCAATTAAGAGAGAGCCCTAGTCTTCATGCTTCTTGGCTCACAAAATAATTGAGTAATTTGAATACTATATTATTGAGCTTTTAATTTATCTGATTAAATATTAATTTCAAATATAGTCATTTTTCATTAATTGTATAAGGTTATGTAAAGTACATACTAGCTGGAATTAAATTTTCATATTAAGCTAAGAATAATAATTATAATCATTTACTATTATATAAACTTCATTACATGCATCAAACAAACCAAACAAACATAAGATGTGTAAATAAGAAAATCTGCTTCATGAACTCATCTGATGAAGTGTTCTTTTAAAATGAAAAACTAAAAGATGAAAAGTATTTAATTTTAGTAACAAAGGATTGTATATTGTACAGTGAAAATTCTTAGATACCCAAAACAGTTGGATACTACTTCTGTTGTTAAGGGTATACTTTATCCTAATACCATGATTATAGCAATAAAGTTAATGATCTCATTACAGTCCCATCAACTTTTTTATGGTGCTACTAGATGGATATACTTATTCAAGGTACATGGAGGGAAACAGGCTTTAACAGATTTCTTTTAAATGATGTTTTCTGTCATTGGGGGTTTTTTAAGTTGAGATGAACAGGAAATATGATTAACTATCACTGAAATAAATTAAAATGAATAACAGAATGGAAACTGTTTCACTCCTCACATTAAATACATTTTTTTGCGTATAAAGTGAGTGTCATAGAAATATACCTATAAACTAAAATGCATCATTAAAATATCTAAAAGGATGTATCATTTATTACATGTGAAATGGATAACATCAATTTGGGGATGGTACATTTTTCAAAATTCATAACTATTAATTATGTAACCATAATTGTATAATTGGGACTTTCCAGATAGCTCAGGGGAAAACAATCTGCCTAGCCATGTAGGAGATGCAAGAGACCCAGTTTCAATCTCAAGGTTGAGATCACCTGGAGAAGGAAATGACAATCTGCTCTGGTTTCTTGCCTGGAGAATTCCATGTACAGAAGAATCTGGTGGGCTACAGCCCATGGCATAACAGAGTGTTGGACGTGACTGAGTACACACACACACAACTGTATAATTAAGTCTGAAATAGTTGGACTGTCAGCTAAAATCTATGATACATCCAAGGGTATTTATTCCTCTTTTAAAGACAGAATGAGACATACTCAGTAAGATGTCTTTATAAGGTGAATTGTGTCTGAAAAAAAGGTTACATTGAAGTCCTAATCCAGAGTACTTATGAATGTGGCTTTATTGAAAGTAGAGCTTTTGCATATATAATTAATTAAACATGAGGTCATTATAATGTCTTTATAAGAGAAAATAGTAACACACAGGGAAAAGAAAGCCATATGACCATAAAGGCAAAATTGGAGTGATGAATTTGTAAGCCAAGTAATTCCAAGCTCTGCTAGAAAACCACCTGAAGCTAATAAGAGGCAGGGAAGGATTCTCCCTTAAAGATTTCAAAGAGAGTATGGTCCTGCTGACACCTTCATTTCAGAACTACGAGACCGTAAGTTTGTTGTTTTCAGGCACCCAGATTGTGGCATTTTGTCACGGCATCCCCAGGAAACTAGTACAGGCATGGGGTATTTAAATATATCCCCTGGAAATTACAAGGGGCACATTTTTGGCAAAGAAAAATAACTTGGTTTTGGATGAATTCCATTCATGCTCAAAGTTTCAGAACAGTATCCAAGGTCTCTGATAGTCTTCATGCCATGGAAAGACTCAGAAATTTTAGAAGATAAGTTTACCTTGGTTTGCTTTTACTTTAGAAAAAAAATCACTTCCATGGCTCTTAAAAAAAAATGATGCTGGGAAATACTGATGGCAAAAGGAGAAGGGGCTTTCAGAGGATGAGATAGTTAGATAGCATCACCTACTCAATAGACATGAGTTTGAACAAACTCTGGAAGATAGTGAAGAACGGGGAGTCTGGCATGCTTCAGTACATAGGGTCACAAAGAGTGAGACACTTAAAGACTGAACAACAATAACAACAACAACAAATCCATTAATAATTCAGTTCAATTAATCAGATTGAGCTCCCAAACATACTCAAAACTGTCATATACCCTCTTGATCTCTTTTGCTATGATTATCATATTTGCCTTTTTACCTTGAAGCTTCAGCAAAAATCAACCATGCAGAGACTGTATTTCTAGGTGACATGCATCTTAAATTGAACACAATATGTCAGGATTTTACATAAATTATTCACAATTGAAACCAGAATGAGCTAATTCATTTATATCATGAATATAACTCAAATGCGATTTAACCTTCATAGAGTTCAAAGTCTTCTACAGAAACACTCTTTCCATTGAAAGATTTTTAGATGTTGAAGGAGCAGGGCATAGTTTTATCAGCAAATCAATAATTTTATTGGATAACTGTTACATGTCAAGCTCTGTGCTATTTAATTTATGAACACATATTATAAAATACCCCTGGAAAAGAAAATAGCAACCCATTCCAGGATTCTTGCCTGGAGAATTCCATGGACAGAAGAACCTGGCGGACTACAGTCCATGGAGTCACAAAGAGTCAGACATGACTGAGTGAATTAAACTACTATTACACAATACAACATGATTTCCATTCTTGAATATCCCAAATTTAGTAGCCAATTTAAAGCTAACAAGTGTATGTTAGACATATTAAGAACATCAGTGTAAGAAGCTCACAAGACCTGGTAAAACATCGCTTGAATTCTTAGATCTGTAGCCCTCGTGTGCAGGAGTTTGTTTATACTGGCTCATGAGAGCAGATCTTGAGATCATGAGAGATCAGGAGATCTCATGAGAGAAGAGATAAAGTCTCAGGAACATTGCAGAATGGGTGTTAAAATACAACCATTATTAAAAATTCATTATATATTTATAATTATTTCAGTTCAGTTCAGTTCAGCTGCTCAGTCATGTCCGACTCTATGCGACCCCATGAATCGCAGCATGCCAGGCCTCCCTGTCCATCACCAACTCCCAGAGTTCACTCAGACTCATGTCCATTGAGTCAGTGATGCAATCCAGCCATCTCATCCTCTGTCGTCCCCTTCTCCTCCTGCCCCCAATCCCTCCCAGCATCAGAGTCTTTTCCAATGAGTCAACTCTTCGCATGAGGTGGCCAAAGTATTGGAGTTTCAGCCTGAGGATCAGTCCTTCCAGTGAACACCCAGGACTGATCTCCTTTAGAATGGACTGGTTGGATCTCCTTGCAGTCCAAGGGACTCTCAAGAGTCTTCTCCAGCACCACATTTCAAAAGCATCAATTCTTCGGTACTCAGCTTTCTTCACAGTCCAACTCTCACATCCGTACATGACCACTGGAAAAACCATAGCCTTGACTAGATGGACCTTTGTTGGCAAAGTAATATTTCTGCTTTTTAACATACTATCTAGGTTGGTCGTAACTGTTCTCCCAAGGAATAAGCGTCTTTTAATTTCATGGTGCAGTCACCATCTGCAGTGATTTTGGAACGCCAAAAACTAAAATCTGACACTGTTTCCATTGTACTAATTATATGAAGCTAGTAATAAAAATTAACTTGTTTCTAATATTTTACTACATTTAGTTATACATTCTCTGTGTTTGATGTTGTTTTATATCTATTACTTTTTTGTGGCAGAAATACTATATAATGGAATGCAATTATATGTTTCTCCCCAACTCTGATGAAACCTGCTGAAAGTTACAGAACAGAAATTGGCATATATTGCTCATCTTTTTTTTTTTCTTTTCCTAGAGAGCCTGTTATTATACATAAACCAGCACTTTTTAAAGTGTGCTGAACTTAGCTTCCATGGACATTGTTTATTACTTCCTCCTTTTTTCACTTAGTTCTTTCCCCTCTAGTTAATTATACTCTTATCACAGATCTTTATTAAAGAATACATATTCTTGTGACTCAAAAACAAATATTTCAAAAGAATGATAAACCTAATAAATTGGCATGAAAATTTTATTTAAAATTGCAATAAAAATAAAATAGACATTTTGAAGAGATTTGCCTCATTTCACAAAGTAAAGGTTTAAGGATTTAAAAGTCACTTTCCAAACTCATTGTGTGTGTGCTAAGTCGTTTCAGTTGTGTCCGACTCTGTGAGACCCTATAGACTGTAGCCTGCCAGGCTTCTGTGTCCATGAGATTATCCAGGCAAGAATGCTGGAGTGGGTTGCCATACCCCCAGGGATAGAGCCTGTGACTCTTTCTCCTGCATTGGCAGGCCAGTTCTTTACCACTAGCACCACCTGGGAAACTAAACTCGTTGCCAGAATTAAAACTACATCACATCCCCAGTGTCCCTGTCTTTCTAGGGGCTCCTAAAAGCCAACTGGAAATATTGGCCTCAGTCCTGGCACTGCTGTTTCATCCCATGCAATATAGGTAATTTCAACTGTCCCCATGGTTTTAAATGTTATTTATGTGCTGATCATTTCCAAATTGCTATCTCTGTCTCAAACTTCTACACTGAAATCCACAAAATAACATGTATGAATTTCTATAATTGACCTTTCCTTGTGTATCCTTTACAGCATGGTTCTCAATCTTTACCTTTTGTTAAAATCACCTAGAATTTTTGTTAAAATTCAAAAACTAGGCCTTGATAGGCAGAATCTCTGATGACTAAAATAAAGGCTAATTCACATTTCCCTTCTGCACCACCTCCATGGAATGCAAGTTTTAATGAGATAGTAGGAAATTCATGGAATACATTATGTATTTACAACTGCATTTAGTTTACATTGAATATGCATTTAAGAATTTTTTAAGTAGTATTTTCATTTTTTGCTTCATATTTTACTTCTATAATGATATCTCATATTCAAACTGATAAATGTCTTACCTACTTTGGGTTACATAATAATTTTAAATATCAAATATTCATGGATTAATGAAAACTGAAATAGCAAGACCAATTACTATAACTTATAAGTTCACAGCAGTAAGCAAGTCTTTTAAGATTGGTAAATCAAAATTTGTTAGTGAAGGCAGAATTGATTTTTCTGTGAAATAAGATAGAAATCATTGGTGGATTTTAATCAGAGAAATTCCATCAAGTAATTTATATTTTAAATTATTTGACCAGCCAAGTAATATGGGGCAGAAATGGAGGCAAAATAAGTTAAGAAATTTTTTGCAATATTCCTAGTGTAAAATCATGTAATACTAAGAAAGATGGAAAAAATGGACACAGTAAGAATATGAATTTAGAGTTGGGGGGGACTTCCCTGGTGGCCCAGTGAACCTTGCAGTATAGGGGACGTGGGTTTGATCCTTGATCAGGGAATTAAGATTCCACGTGCCACTGGGCAACCAAGCCTGCATTATACAGCTACTGAGCCCGCAAATTCTAGACTCTGCATGACATAACTACTGAGCCTGTGTGCCACAGCTAGAGAGACTACTCAGCAATGAAATATCCCTCATGCCTCAGCTAAGACCAGATGCAGCAAATTAGAAACACACACACACACACACACACACACTAGAGTTGGAAAAATATGCTAAAATAAACAGATATGAAGGATGGAAAAACATGCATAAATGTGATATCCTTAGATTCTGCTTAAGCAACTGGATAAAGTGGGGTTGTCTTTACCAAGAGAGGATTCTGAATGAGCAGACTTTAGAAGGAACTTAAATCCATATTTCTCTTTGGCCACAGTGATTTTTAGTTTTTACATATTTATTCATAAAAGGATATTAATATAAATCTGATACTTGATGTGTGATAAGAATGTGCTATATATTTTGTGGCTACTAACTTGGTAGGTCACTTAGCTTAGAAGAGGTAAGGAATTATTCAGGGTATTCTTGTAAAGTTATTATTCATTGACTTCAGTGAGCTTTGAAAGAGGTTATTATCATTTTCAAGAGATGTCATAGACATGGGAATTGTGAAATGCCTCCAACCATTTCTGTAATTAAAAAGGAAGTTGCTAAGGATGTTTAGTTCATTCTAATTTCAAGGAGTTAGCATTATAATTTTATTGTTTGGTAATCAGTGAGTTTTGTAAGCATTTAAAAAGTAGGTGTACAAAGTCACTGAGATTAACAATGGCATGACTGTCAATAAAATAAAATTGCAATACTGTCCATATTATTGAACTAAACAGAATGTGTTAGGATCCTCATGTAGCATTGGTAGCCCTCCATTACATCATCATATTACTTATTACTCAAAGAGGTATGTACATGTAACTGAAATAAAAAATAATAATAATCTTCCTGTTTAGCCATTCTAGTAGTTTTCTTCATTAAGAGGATAAAATAATGTCGAGTGAAAAGTTAATTACAATGTTTCCAAATTGTGTAATTTGAATGTAACAAATCACTTAATTTTCAAAGTTCTTTTCTAATTATATTTCTTCTATTTCATTCAAACATAGAGCTGTTCAGACACACAGTTAGATTTTAAGAATTTGTAGAACCCTAACAAAAATATTATTTTTGAAAAAAGCTTCTTATTCAAGTGAAATTGATAGACACTCCCACTCTTATAGTTCATAGTATCTGAGACTTTCAAAGGAAAGACTTTGAACCCTTCCAAGATCTGCATACATCTTTTGTCAAGGGAGTTAATGAGGTGAGAAATGAAATGAGAAATGTGATGTGCTTCCTGCAAAGAGACATTCACATTGCATCCTAAACAAGGAGTTTCAGATTTCCTTAACCTGAAAGAGGTGCATAATTCCCCTCACTAATTATTGAAAATAGTTGTTTGTTCTGTCAATGCTATTTGCTTCTTATCAAGTATTATATTGGGTTTTTATAAGACAGGCAGTGACACTGAAAAGCTTCATCCCATGACAACAAAACCAAAAATTAATAAAATAATGTATTCAAAGCATTATGCATTACATGATCAACTGGAAATCTTTATTCTTTCTCTCTTTTTGTTCATTTTAAATTTTGCTTTTTTGTGCTTTTTTGCTTCTTTCTTTCTTTTTTTCCCCTTCTATATGAAGGCATTTGCAGTGATAAGAAATTTTGTCATTCTAACACAATTGTACTCAGTTGCCATTTATTGAAAAAGTCAACATAAAGCCTTTATATATATACCATTATTTCAATTGTTACTGCCCAAGAGCAAAAGAGATCCCAAATATTATTCATACTGGAAGAAATATCTTGAAAAAATATAGGAAATATTTACTTTTCATCTAAGATCAGAATGTTTTCTTTTACTTTTATAAATGTATTAAAATATTAATCTTCAAAACTTTCTCCTTTAAATGCTTTTATACTTTGAAACTTACTGCTGCCTTATTGTACTATATCTGGAACCATGCAGCTAAAAAGAGATTTAAAGTTATTGGATTAATAATTATTCAGGGTTTTAGCCAAATGACTAAACCCCCTTGTTATTCCTCTGAATTATTTAAATTGCTTAAGTGTATCAGCATAATTTATCAGATAGTGACATTTCAATCTGTGCCTCTATATAACTTCTTGTCTGTTGAATGCCCTTTTGAGAAACTGAATCTTATTATAGTTATCTGGCTTGGAATGTGCCTGTTTTATTTATTTATTCTGGAGAGAGATAGGAAAAAGGTGAAAAAAATTGAACTCATTTAGTGGCATAATTTTTATGCATTGAGTAATGTAAAAATATGAAGATATGTTAAGGGAATTCATAAAACAAATATAATGCCTTATTTTTAAATTTTATTTAAATGTTTATTGCTTATTTTTTCATTTATGATGTTTGAATATATATAATTTAATATTATTTTTTTTCATTTTTATTTTTACTTTATTTTACTTTACAATACTGTAGTAGTTTTGCCATACATTGACATGAATCCACCATGGGTGTACATAAGTTCCCAAACATGAACCCCCCTCCCACCTCCCACCCCATATCATCTCTCTGGATCATCCCTGTGCACCAGCCCCAAGCATCCTGTATCTTGCATTGAACATAGACTGGTGATTCATTTCTTACATAATAGTATACATGTTTCAATGCCATTCTCCAATTTAATATTATTTTAAAAATAGTTTTATTTTAGAAAAGTTTAGCAAGTACTAAACTTATACCCCAGATATGTTTTTGTTTTTAATTGCTTTGTTTTATTGGTTTAGTTGTTTTCAAAAATTAGAAAATATGAGAACCATTGAGAAGCTGACAGAGGTTTTCATTTGCTAGCCATTATTTACCTCCAAAGACCTGTGTAAGGATTAGTGAAACCAAAGTAGAAAAATAATTTGACAAAAGAGCAACTGCTCTTGTATTGTTATATAGTTACTAACAAATAAATTTAGAGTTGATTCCTATACCTGTGGTTTCATCCAAGTATTTATTTTTAATACAGAAATAAAATATTGCCTTCCTGTATTAGTATCTACACTGAATGAATACACTGGAGTTTTTTGTGTTAATTCCAGATTTGTAAATGACATGACATTACCCATCCATTAGGCTTGTAAATACATTTATTTGTAATTTGGTAAGTCTTGGTGTCACTGAATGAGTGAAAAGGCTGCTTTTCATGATTATTCCTTACATTTGTCTGTCAATATGTCTCTATTGATAAAAGTAAGGATTTTACTATATTGTGCTAATTATACTATAACTTGTCTAAAAATAACTAATTACAGAGAATTATATAATCAAGTAGATTTGAGGCAAATTGAGTACAGAAAGAAAATAGATGTGAACACATAAGACACTTAGGCTATTCTGCTATAAGGAATTAGGATCCTTATGCAAGAAAAATATATAATTTTTTCTCATTGTTATGATTTTAGTAATATAAAGGAAAAACCATTCCTATATATGTAAAAAAGTAAATGCTGAAAATTTTATTTAGTATTCTGACACAAAGAAAGGTGTCCTGTATGTAAGTGTGTGATTAGTATTCTCGATAAAGAACACACTTATCATCATTAAGGAGAATGATAACACTTATCATTAAGGAAAACAATATAATCTTATGATAACTGTAAGAAATGGATATTGGCTATTTCAATTCATTGATTTTATATACATACACACACATATCAATTCACAGAGACCTAAAAAGTTACATTATTAACTTCTCATATTTCATGATTAAAACTACAAAATATAAAGAATCTGCCTTCAGTGCAGGAGAACCAGATTTGATTCCTGGGTTAGGAAGACCCCCTGGGGAAGGGAAAGGCTATCCACTCCAGTATTCTTGCCTGCAGAAGTCCTTAGACACTGGAGACGGGAGGGCTACAGTACATTGTTCACAAAGAGTTGGACACAACTGAGCAATTAATACTTTCACTTTTCATATAATGGATATACTATGGATGGTGATAGAGTACAAAAGGTTTTGAAAAATATACATTTTGAAGAAATGAGTCAATTCTTAGGACAATTATGACTATATTCAACCCAAGATGTCTGCTTTTTGTTTTGCTTACCTACATTCCATGCACAATAATTGATTTTTCTGGATTCCTTCATGCAATTTGATGTGTCAGGCAAGAGTTTGAATATATCAGAAGGAAACCTTTGCACATCTTCACTTTTCACTTGCTTGTAAGCATGCCATCCAAGGTATATGCAAACAATCCAATGCAAAGTACTGGAAGAACTGTTAAAGTGAAGGCTATATAGTCTCATATTTGGTTAGTTCAATTCAGTTCAGTTGCTCAGTCATGTCCGATCCTTTGAGACCCCACGGACTTCAGCACGCCAGGCTTCCCTGTCCATCACCAACTCCCAGAGCCTCATGTCCAAACTCATGTCCATTGAGTCTGTGATGTCATCCAACCATCTCTTCCTTTGTCATCCCCTGCTCCTCCTACCTTCAATCTTTCCTAGCATCAAGATTTTTTCCAATGAGTCAGTTCTTCACATCTGCTGGCCAGAGAATCAGAGTTTCAGCCTCAGTATCAGTCCTTCCAATGAATATTCAGGACTGATTTCCTTTAGAATTGACTAGTTAGATCTCCTTGCTGGCCAAGGGACTCTCAAGAGTCTTCTCCAGCACCACAGTTGAAAAGCGTCAATTCTTCAGTGCTCAATTTTCTTTACAGTTCAACTCTCACATCCATATATGACTAGTGGAAAAACCATAACTTTGACTAGACAGACATTTGTTGGCAAACTAATGTCTCTGCAATTTAATCTGCTGTCTAGGTTGGTCATAGCTTTTCTTCCAAGGAGCAAGCGTCTTTTAATTTCATGGCTGCAGGCACCATCTGCAGTGATTTTGGAGCCCCCCATAATAAAGTCTCTCAATGTTTCCATTGTTTCCCCATCTATTTGCCATGAAGTGATGGCACTGGATGCCAGGATCTTAATTTTCTGAATACTGAGTTTTAAGCCAACTTTTTCCCTCTCCTCTTTCACTTTCATCAAGAGGCTCGTTAGTTCCCTCCTCTTTGCTTTCTGCCATGAGGGTGGTGTCATCTGCATATCTGAGGTTATTGATATTTTTTCCCAGCAATCTTGATTCCAGCTTGTGCTTCATCCAGCCTTGCATTTTACATAATGTACTCTGCATACAATTTAAAAATCAGGGTGACAATATGCAGCCTTGATGTACTCCTTTCCCAATTTGGAACCAGTCTGTTGTTCCATGTCCAGTTCTAATTGTTTCTTCTTGGCCTGCATACAGACTTCTCAGGAGGCAGATCACATGATTTGGTATCCCCATCTCTTGAAGAATTTTCCATAGTTTGTTGTGATCCACACAAGTCAAAGGCTTTGGCATTGTCAATAATGCAGAAGTAGATGTTTTTCTGGAACTCTCTTGCTTTTTCAATTATCCAACAGATGTTGGCAATTTGTTCTCTTGTTCCTCTGCCTTTTCCAAATCCAGCTTGAGTATCTTGAATTTCAAGGTTCATGTACTGTTGAAGCCTGACTTGGTGAATTTTGAGCATTACTTTGCTAGCATGTGAGGTGAGTGCAGTTGTGCTCTCTGGTGGAAGTGTGGGTTGGTGGTGGCTTGCTGCAAAGGTCCAGGGCACTGAGTTAGTACTGTGTCCACTGGACCTTTTGAAGGAGGTCACCACTATCTTCATTGTCTCCACCATTCTTTGGTCTCAGGAATCAAGGTACACTGGAAGTGGTTAAACAGGAGATGGCAAAAGTTAATATTGACATTTTAGGAAAGAGTGAACTAAAATGTTTCTTTTGTTAAAGATAATACAAATCAAATATTCACATATTATTAAATAAGATTATTTAGACAGTACAGACTGGGAGGGATTGGGGGCAGGAGAAGAAGGGGATGACCCAGGATGAGATGGCTGGATGGCATCATTGATTCGATGGACGTGAGTCTGAGTGAACTCCGGGAGATGGTGATGGACAGGGAGGCCTGGCGTGCGGCGATTCATGGGGTCGCAAAGAGTCGGAAACTACTGAGCGACTGAACTGAACTGAACTGAACGGACAATTATGTTGCTAAAAACTTGGTTTGATACCTTTAGGAATACCTAAGAAATACTCGATACCATACTCACTAGAAGTTGTACAAGTCTCAAAGTGAGGTAGTCAGAGAGTTGGACTCAGAAAGAAAATTTTTCCAGGTGCTTCAGTTCATTTTGGGTCCACAAACCTTGAGAGAGAAGCTTGCATGCTTTGGTAACTCTTATGTGTCTCCTGAGATTCAAGGACACAATAGATGCATTGGACTCAAATTTAAGCAATTCAAAGGCTGAGAGTTCAGAGATGGTAGTTCTTCTATATATAGACTACATAATATTTGCTTGAGTGGGAGTTGCCTGATTGTCCAGCATGTCTCAGAACAAGGAATGAGTGAATGTTCACCAAAGAACCTTGAGAGAGACACACACACCCTCTATTACTTGAGGAAGGCAAGAGGAGATCAGTGGAAAGAAACTAGGAGTGTACCCTAAGATATTAAGAGGCTTAAAAAGGATTTGTAGATATATCTATGGAAAGACATATGTGTCTATGTAGAGGAATGTGCAGGTAAGATATCCATATGGTTTTAGAGCATAAGAAGACACTGAAGAATTGACACAGTGCCACCTGAGGGAAAAAAATCAAGCTTCAAAGAGCATTCATGCCCTTAGGGTACCAGTTCTTTTCTAAAAAAATTATTGCATGTGTTAGTTTCAGGTATACAACAAAGTGAATCACTTATATACGTCTACATATATCTACTTTTTTTTTTCTATTCTCATATAAACCATTACAGAGTATTGAGTAGAGTTCTCTCTGCTACACAGCAGGTTATTAGTTCTATATTTTATGTATTACCGTGTATATGTCACACCCAAACTCCCAATTTATCCCTCCTCCCCCCATTCCCTGGTGACCATAATTTTGTTTTCTACATTCATGACATTATTTCTGTTTTGTAAACAAGTTCATTTGTACCTTTTTCTTTTGTACCATTTTTCATGAGTTTGAGTAAGCTCCAGGAGTTGGTGGTGAACAGGGAAGCCTGGCATGCTGCAGTCCATGAGGTCAGAAAGAGTCAGACACAACTGAGCAGCTGAACTGAACTGAACTTTACCCTATTCTTTAGATTCCACATATAAGTGATATTATATGATATTTTTCTTTCTGTGTCTATCTCAGTTTGACAGTCTCTAGATCTATCCGTGTTACTGCAAATGGTATTATTTCATTGTTTTTTATGACTAATATTCCATTGTATATATGTATTATATCTTATTTATCCATTCCTTTGTTGATAGGCATTTAGGTTGCTTTCATGTCCTGTATGGACATCCCTGGTAGTTCAGATGGTAAACGATCTACCTGCAATGCAGGAGAACTGGGTTCAATCCCTTGGCTGTTAAGATACCCTGGAGAAGAGAACAGCTGCCTGTTCCAGTATTGCGGAATGGAGAATTCCGTGGACAGAGGAGCCTGGCAGACTCCAGTCCATGGGGTCTCAAAGAGTTGAACACAACTGGGTGACTTTCACTTTCGCTTATGTCCTGTTATATATGGCAATTGTAAGTAGTGCTGCAGTAAACATTGGGGTGCATGTATCTTTTTGGAATTAGGGTACTCTCTGTGTTATATACCCAGTAGTGGGATTGCTGTGTCATTTGGTAGACATTATGGAGAACACTATGGAGCGTCCTTAAGATACTAAACACTGTGTTTCAATTCTGCATCCTTGAGACAACATCAAAGCAGAGTTTTCCTGCCCTTCACTTATTGTTTCTTTTCCAATGTTCATCCTCTTTCCATTTTTGGAGGTGGTTAGGAAATTTGTATGCAAAAAGGAAAAAGCTTCAGGTTTTTTTTTTTTTTCCTTATGATTTGTTTCTTGTTTTCCAGGACTGGATATATTGATTACAAAAATAGGTTGAGCTAAACCAAATTTTTATTGACTAAAGAAAGCAGAGATTTTAATTATCTAACAATGACCAGAGGAGTCATTGTGACATGCCTTAGGATTCCCAAAAAGGAAGGATGGAACTAATCCCACAGAACAGGCTCACTTGGGCAATATAGGTAGAGGATGGGAGGGCAGAAAGCTGTCTTCTAATGGTATTCTTTCTGTTTACCTGGTTCATCCTACTTTTTAAGCCTCAGGATCCAATCTCACTTTTACACTTATTTGAGAATGTTAGTGGTTTATAGAGTTCATATCTTTTCACTTCCCCAAATAGTCTCAAGAGAGGATTCTGAGACAGTTCTTAGTGTTTCTCATCATTTGGTTGTACTCTATGCTATATCTATGAAAACTTTAAAAAGTATTTGCAGCATGTGTCTGAAATTCTTTCCTTGTTTCTAAGCCAAATATACATTTTTTTACATTTAAAATATCTTTGTTATTCCATTTGTCTTCTTATAGTAACTGAAGTGTTTCTGACAACACATTTTCATTAAAGACAATATTTCATTATTTAGGATAACATAACTTCTAAATATTAATTTTGAAAAATTAAGTCTGATCTTGAGAATATATTCTACACAGTGTAAAACTAGTAAAATACTTTAAAATGTAACTTTCTTCTTTTAAAATTATTTGTATATGTTATTTTATAAAAGAAAAAACTGATATATTGCAAACTAGAAAGATATTAACATCCTTTTTTTAATAAGGTTTTAATTTCTTACGTTTTTATCAAAATGTCACTATAGTGTCTGGTCTTCAGTTTATATATTTTATTTCTGCTTATAATGGGACCTGTTTCTAAATTCTCTTTTTCTTCTCTTAAAATTCTTTTCCTATGGAAGAAAATAGCTGATAATATTAAGAATAGAGTATTTACCTTACAGTTACTTATATCATTATCTGAAATACTCCTCAAATAAATTGGATTTCAGGAATGTATTTCTGCTTAAAAGTCTCACAATAAACTGCTGATATAAGCAACTAAAGTAAATGGGCCTTTGGAGAATTATTGTTTATTCCCATTTCACCTGTTAGTTTCTTAAATTGAAGATTAAAAGCTCTTCTCAAATCAGGTAAACATGTTTTCTGAAAGTTTACTGGAAAAATCATGGAAAACTCTGTGACAACATCAGCAATTTTGGTGGTTCCTTGCTGCTTCAGGAAGAAAACAGAATGGCATGTTGTCTCTTTTGTATCATTCAGTCCCTTTAAGGAGGATATAGTTTTCATAGAAAACTGAAATTTCATAATGAAAGTGTAGTGAAAGTGTAGTGTTTGGTGCTCGGTTGTGTCTGAATCTCTACAATTCCATAGACTGTAGCACACCAGGCTCCTCTGTCCATGGAATTATGCAGGCAAGAATACTGAAGTGGGTTACCATTCCCTTCTCCACGGGATCTTCCTGACCCAAGGATTGAACCCAGGTCTCCTGCATTGCAGATTTATTCTTTACTGTCTAAGTCACCAGGGAAATGATATTTAGCATGCATAATTACACAACTACAAACTGAAGCCAAAAGTGTTCTTGTGAACTTGGGTGGCCTCAACCATGTTATGGCTTGAAGCAGAGTTTCAGTTTCTGGCCAGAGATTGAGGTTGGGTCATGGTGACCAGTGGTCAGTGACAAGGCTCTGGCCCTTCAGCTTTGCATAAAAAGAACTCCCACAAACACAGAAAGCAGTGGAGCAAGTAAAATATGTATTAGGAGGAAAAAGAGTACAGTACGTGTGGATAGACACAAGAACAGACACAAGATAGATGCAAGAGGAAAAATCCCTGAGACATACTCTGTGGCAGTTTAAGTCAACTGTGAGGCATTACTTCCAGGTTTCCTTTGATCAATCACTTTGACTTGCCTGGCAGAGTCTGTATTTGGTGTATCTCAGGATCCTCTCATGTGTGCATGCATCTCTTAACCAAGATGGATTCTACAGAAGAGGCCTATGGGTAGTGGTATCAGTTGACATCACTCCACTTTTGACCTCCAAGAAACCTTTCTGCTCATGTGCAGTTGGGGAGGTCTCCTGACTTTGAGAATGAAAAGTATATGGCCTCTTATCTTTGACCTTGGCAGGGCCCAGCTTCCACCCTTGCTTATCCAACCATTCTTGTCTTGGAATTTCAGTCCATAGGTGAAAGATTTCCAATTGCTTTACCCTATGGGACCAACTGAGGAGGGCCTGACAACCCACTCTGATATTCTTGCCTGGAGAATCCCTTGGACAGAGGAGCCTGGAGGGCTATATATTCCACAGAGTTGCAAAGAGTAGGACATGAATAAGGCAACATAGCACACACACATACACACACAAATGCACACACACACACACACACACACAGAGGAGGCCTATCTACCTTCTGCCTCACTTAAAATACTTTTTCCCTATGAAAACTAATGTTTTTTTCACATGGAAGCAGCAAAGGAGATATAAACTGTATGACCATTATATTCTAAAATGTGTGTATTCACAGCAAATAACTAGTCAGAAATCATATTTGTGTTTCAGTGGCGTTTCAAAATGAACTAAATTTAGGATAAAGTTACAGAGTCACATTATTTTATTGCATTTTTTTTCATTTTAAGAGTTGTATGATTTTAATTGGTTATTTTAATTAAAAATCTCTATTTTCCATTTTAATCTCTTAGAGCTCTTAATTTGCTTTGAAAACTAACATTTTCATCGCTGTTCTAAATTTTCTTGAAATATTCAAAACTTATAGCATCTTTTTATATAGTTTTTCCTGGTTTGCATTAGAAACACACATACACAGATACATGTGCATATATGCATGTATGAAGCAAGTGAAAGTGTTAATTGCTCAGTCATGTCTGACTCTCTGCGACCCTGTGGACTGTAGCCTGCTAGGTTCCCCCGTCCATAGGATTTTCAAGGCAAGAATACTAGAGTGGGAAGTCATTCTCTTCTCCAGGGGATCTTACTGACCCATGAATTAAACTCGGGTCTCCTGAATTTCAGGCAGATCCTTTACTGTCTGAGCACCAGGGAAGAGACACACACACACACACACACACACACACACACATTTATGTATGTTTCTCTGTGTGTATATATATTTTAAGAACAAGTTAGTTCGTTTTTTCAGAAAACTGAAACTCTTTAGAACCAAAAACAGACTTGGAATATATTCATTTTAAATCTCTCAACTTATAGTTAAATTTCAACTTAACTTTCATTAGTTTGGTGGCATTTTTTTCTAGTAACCATTGATTGATGCATCATGATGCAATGATTATAATTTTGATTTATTCCAATGTATTTATAACATTGATTGTGATAATTTGAGATTATATTTTAAATCAAATAGCAAACCTCGTGTCCAAATCACTTTCTATTTTCTGGTCTATGCTATGAAAATGAAATGAGTTAATAAAACACCAGGACTGCTTTAAAATTCTTACATTCACAATATAACATTTATTTGACAACTATCATCTGAGACTTTTTAAGCATTAACTCTTACTTATGATCAGTATGCTACTTTTTTGTTGTGTGATAGTTTTAGAATTTAACAAGTTACTCTGTTCTCCATTTACACATGACATCTCAGTACTTAGACTTAAACAATTAATTATCAATTATCAGCACTGCTTTGAAATTCTCTAAAAGATGATACATAAATATGTGGTCTAGTGAAATGTTAGTGTTGGTGGGTTAGTCTGAGTAGAAAGTCTATGAATAGAAAGCAAATCATAAGAAAATCATTTGAAACACGTTGTGTTCTGGATGTGTGCCCATGAAGAGGTGGGTTAGTTCTCTCTGTGCTGACAAAGGTAAGTCATGAACCTTCAAGCTGAAGACCAGGCCCTGGACAGTGGGTATACACCAAGCTGATGTGTGCTAAGGAAACTCCTCCAGGAAAAACTGCTGGTGCTTCACCTTGACACAGCTGTGTGCCTGAGGTTTGTTTTTTTTTTTTTTAATGAAGCTTTTGAAAAACATTTTTTTTAAACCATTTTTCAGTGTACAGTTCAGTGGCATTAAGAACATTCACATTGAGAAAAGACAGTTTTCAGCAAACGGTGCTGGGAAAACTGGATAGCCACATGTATATCAACGAAGTTAGAACACTCTCTCATACCATACACAAAAATAAACTCAAAATGCCTTAAAGATTAGACATGACATCATAAAACTCCTAGAAGAGAACATAGGCAAAACATTCTCTGATGCAAATCATAACAATGTTTTCTTAGGTCAATCTGCTGAAGGAATAGAAATAAAGGCAAAAATAGATGGGGTACTTCCCTGGTGGCTCAATGATAAAGAATCTGACTGCCAATGCAGGAGACACCAGTTCAATTCCTGATCCAGGAAGATCTCACATGCCATAGAGCAACTAAGCCCATGCGCCGCTCTTGAGCCTGTGCTCTAGATCGCGGGAGCCGCAACCACTCAGCCCAACGTGCCCTAGAGCCCAGGCTCTGCAACAAGAGAAGCCACGGCAACAAGAACCCTGCGCGCGGCAACTAGAGAGTAGCCCCTGCTCGCTGCAGCTAGAGGAAAACCTGTGCAGCAACAAGGACCCGGCATAGCCAAGAATAAATAAATAGAATTTAAAAATGAACAAATGGGACCTCTTCAAGCTGTTGCACAGCAAAGGAAACCATAAACAAAGTGAAAAGACAGCCTACAGACTGGGAGAAAATATTTGCAAATGATGCCTTAATTTCTAAAATACAGCTAATACAGCTCAGTAACAAAAACAGCAACAACAAAAACAAACAACCCAAACAAAAAATGGGCAGAAACAGACTTACAGACATAGAAAACAAACTTAAGTTTACCAAAGGGGAAAGGGGAGAGGGATAAATTAGGAGCTTGGAATTAACATATGTGCAATACTGTATATAAAATATTAACATATAAATATCAATGGCCTACTATATAGCACAAGGGACTATATTCAATATCTTATAATAACCTATAATAGAAAAGAACCCAAAAAACAATACATATAATATATATATGTAACTGAATCACTATTATACACCAGAAACTAACACAACATTGTAAATCCACTATACTTCAATAAAATTAAAAAAATTTTATATTTAAAAAAAAAAAAAGAAAATCATTTGAAATTGATTAAAATATATATATCAGCTAGACTTCTATTTCAAAGTAGCAGTTTGCATTCATAGATATTTCCTAACATTGAAGTTTTCCATTAAACCTACTTTTGAGGACTGCTTTGAGAGTGAAGGGATCCAGATAAATAATGTTCTGTTCACATGAAAATAAGTTTAATTTGTCTATGCAATGCTTGTGCTACTACTGGACTCTGAAGAGAAAATATTCCAGATTCTATCTCATCTACACAATGTGGATAAATGCATTGTTTGGGGGGCTTTTTTTTTTTAATACAACTAACTTAAAAGCAATGAGATTATTGTCTAATTATGTCATTATATACCCAAGTTTGGAACTGGGAGTGCTCTTTCAACCTTATATTCTCCTCACCCACTTCCAGACTTCCAGTCAATCAAAGATAATCTGTGATAAGACTCCAGGCTCCATGTCCACTGTCAAAGTCGCTGATTTACTAATTTGCTGTGGATCACCCTCAGAGTCCCTCTCCTAGTGAGTGGCCACAAATGGTGTATAGTCATTATGCTGAGTCACCTCAGGAATAGCAGAGCGATATGAACAAAGCAAAAAGCCGGAAGATCATACACAGAAAGTATCTAGTGTCACAATGAGACACAAATACAGGCCTCTAAAACCTCAGTCAGATGGTACTAATGTTGCCTGTGCTCAGTCATTCAGTCATGTCTGACTCTCTGAGGCCCCATGGACTGTAGTCCGCCAGGTTCCTCTGTCTATGGGATTTCCTAGGCAGGAATACTGGAGTGGGAACCATTTCCTACTCTAGGGAATCTTCCAGACCCAGGGATCGAATCCACTTCACTTGTGTCCCTGTATCAGCAGGTGGATTCTTTACCACTAGTATCCCTGGGAAGAACCTAATATTGCCTATTAACATGCAAAAACATAAAAGGAAAAGACAGTAAGAATAGAGGGTATCAAAGTGGGAAAATGTGTGAAAAGAAGGAAGTCAGCAAGAGCAGTGTTAAAAGTTATTCATATTATAAATCATTGTTGTCCCTTTCTTTCATGCATCTGTATTCTCTACTCAGTCTTTTATACCTTAATGAGTGAAAATAGTATAATCATGAGTAACTTACTATGAGAATAATTAAGTGATGTTTTAAATATAGCCATTCAGTCTGTCACTGAGTATCATTAAAAAAAGATAGCTATTCTTGTTATTTTTAGACTTTGTGGGGAAAAGAACTCTTACATTTCCTTTTTCTACAGCCATAAACTAAACATTTAACATTTTATCACTAATTGACAACTATAAATAAAAATATTCCTATATTCAATAGTACGATCATTCTCAAATTCATGCTGACTGAAATTTCAGTTCCATTCTCAAAAAATGTGCACAATCAGATGTTGGCACTACTTAATTGTTGAAAGCAATAATTGATCATCCCTTTTTTTGGGGGGGATTGAGTTGCTTTTTTTAACTGTGTAATTACTTTGCTACAAGAAATTTTAATAAGGATATATTTTTAAACCAAAATTACACTTGAAATTATGGGAAACATAATTATTTGAGTTTGAAATCAGTTTGGAAGCCAGAAGAAAATTGTTCTGATACTCTGGAAGGAATTCACATGAAAAAAATAAAGGAGACAGTTATGTAACTGAATTTTGAAGGTGTACTTGGACTGTAATTTTTCTCAACAAGCTTGAATTTGAATACTATGATTAACTGTGTTCACTTTGAACAAATAATTCATAATGAAAATGATCAATTTTCACAATGATAATTACTATAGAACTTTTTCACAACTAAATTTCCTGACAATATAAAAAGTTTAAGGATTTAATGTTGTTTTTATTGTGGGATAATGAGTGAAAAAACTTCTATCATAAATCATCCTTTATCACAATAGCTGTGATTTCATTCACTCTGGGAGAAAAATTGGTTTTCTTAGAACCTTAAATTAGGTGGTAGGCATCATCACTTAAACTGTTCTGTTGATAATATTCTGAAGGTTTCAAATAATTGAAATATTTGAAAAGAAAAAAATTCTTTTTTATTAAAGAATTAGTAGGCATCCATGGTTTCATATTTATATCTGTATTTTCTATCGTTTACACTTATTTAAATTCTTATTTCTTCATCATTCTGGGTTATTAAAAAGAAGATAATGAAACATGAGTAATATTTTACTAACGTTATGTGTGTGCTTATAATAAATGCAAGAAAATAAAAATGTGTTGATCTGATGAATGTTTGGTTGGAATTATTTTAAAAAGGGGAATCTATTACAAGTTAAAGAAAAGGGACAGTTTTAGATTAAAGCAGTCAAAATTCACAATTAAGTCATTAGAATAATATAAAATAGTTTAAGCAATTTTGTAGATTTTCAATCAGCTAACATCTCATGTGTCACCACACACCACTTATTCTAGCACTTGTATATCTGTATATCCGTAAAAAATGTAAAGGTAAATGTAAATGTGAAGGTAAAAAATCTGATGTGTAAAAAATGCTATCAATGAAAGATTATACAAGTTACTTTCTGGAACATACATACATATAAATATATCAGACTATTGGCTTTAAAACCAGCTTTCCAACAAGGGAGTTGCTATCAATTACCTCTCAGTGGAGAATGAAAAAGCAAAAGCAGAATAATTAAATATGCACATATATACTTACAGGTATTTGCAGGTATATTTTGGAGCAAGGATCAAATATTATCAGATCAGCCATATGATGACTAGTAGAATCACCACACATAGATGTCCTCTTTTAGGCCTGCAAAGAAGCTTGCAGCCAAGGGGACAAAGCACCAGCTGACATCCAACCTATGCCCTGATCATCAGGACTTGCATAGTTGTAGTTGTACCCACCACAGTGAAACCTATTTTTATGAGGCAACTCTTTTTTCAGACTAAATAATGCCTCCCCCCACACAAAAAGTGTCCATGTCCTAACCCATATAACCTGTGAATATTTTGCTTTACATGAAAAAATGAACTTTGTGTGTATGATTATTTAAAGATCTTGAGTTAGGGAGATCATCTTTGATTATCTATGTTGAGCCAGTATAATCACAAATGATAAAGAGTCAGGGGGTTCCCAGGGAGCTCAGTGGTTAAGAATCCACCTACAAATGCAGGAGATGCAAGAGACATGAGTTTGATCCTTGGGTCTGGAAGGTCCCCTTGGAGAGAAAATAGCAACCTGCTCCAGTATGCTTGCCTGGAGAATTCCATGGACAGAGGAGCCTGACAGACTATAGTTCATGGGGCCACAAAGAGTGGGACATGACTGAGCCACTGAACGGTTATAGAGGGTCAGAGTCAGAGAAGGCATTGTGAGGACAGAAACAAAGGTTAGAGGAATGTGGGGACACTAGCCATGGAATGGATGCCATCTTTGTAGGAACTGGAAAAATTCAAGCAAGTGGATTTACTCCTAGAGCTTCCAGAAGGAACACAGTCTGGCTGACACACTGAATGTCAACCAGTGAAATTGATTTTGCAATCCTGACCTCCAGACCTGTAAGATAATACATTTGTGTTGTTTCCACACACTGTAGTGTGTGTATTGCATTAGCGATGGGAAGCTAATGCAACTTTACAGATAAGAATCGACTGGGATGATGTAGAGGTTCAAAAGGATAACAATGCCCAGGTATAAAGAACCTGTATGTGTGTGTGTGTGTGTGTGTGTGTGTGTGTGTGTGTGTGTGTGTGTGTTAGTAGCTCAATCATGTCCAACTCTTTGAAACCCCATGGACTGTAGTTCACCAAGCTCTTCTGTCCATGGAATTCTCCAGGCAAGAATACTGGAGTGGGTTGCCCTTCCCTTCTCCAGGGGATCTTCCCAACCCAGGTCTCCCACATTGCAGGCAGACTGTTTACCATCTGAGCCACCAAGGAAGCCCTAAAGAAACTGTGAGTATCATAATTAACATGGATACTATCTGTTCTAGAATCTTGCGTTCAGTTCAACTCAGTCGCTCAGTCATGTCCAACTCTTTGCGACCTCATGAATTGCAGCAAGCCAGGCCTCCCTGTCCATCACCAACTCCCAGAGTTTACCCAAACTCACGTCCATTGAGTCGGTGATGCCATCCAGCCATGTCATCCTCTGTCGTCCCCTACTCCTCCTGCCCTCAATCCCTCCCAGCATCAGGGTCTTTTCCAATGAGTCAACTCTTCTCATGAGGTGGCCAAAGTACTGGACTTTCAGCTTCAGCATCATCAGCCAGTAAAACTGGGTCCAAAAAACTTCATCTTGCACAACAATTCATACTTTGAGTTTTTCATTTACTAGCAATGATTTCTACCTCTCTCTTTCTCTCTCTCTCTCTCTCTCTCTCTCTCTCTATATATATATATATATATATATATATATATACATATATATATATATATTTGCTATTTGAACAATCTGAAATAATCTATATGAACAAAATTATTTTCAATTATGTTTCTTTTCCAGGCTACACATACTGTAGTTTGATGGCATACCATTCTATATATCCTCCAGCAATTCCCAATATATTAATCTATTTTTAAGGACCTAGTCTCATGTTATAAAGGTGAACATCAGGAATATAGAAGTTCCTTCTCTCTCTAATGATTTTAACTTCTTAGCAGAGTTGATATTCATCAATTTTGCAATAATGAATGCACTATTAATAATTATTATTTTGCTAGTGTCTCAATAGTGACAGTTATAAGTGTAAATGTGTATAGGAAAAGGATGCAAGAAATTGTCTTCAGAGAGCTCCCCACACAAGTTCATTAATAAGCAGAATCTTCAGGCTCCCTAAACACCCAGATTACACTACCTAATTCAGATTACATTTAGGAACCTAAAAAAGTCTGTAGTAAACCAAACTATTTTTTGATGGGGATTTTAATATGCTGCTCACCACCCCTAATGCTTTTGGAAAATATTGCTTTCTCACATGCTTATTAGTGTTTATTTTCTGAACAGGAGAATTTCTAGGAACACCAGTGTCTAAACAGGATCAGGATAGGTTTCCCTAAAGATACATTTTTGAATAATGCCTTTGTATTTTGAAAGATAAAATGTCTATATTGCATCCATTGAGCTCAGCAGTTTTAAATTTTGAAATGTTAAAAAATATTGCCAGTTCGGTAACATTGAAATTGGTACTATTCATTGTTCATTGTTTTCTCACCCTCTATTATTCCCTGAATGAATTAACTGAACATCCACACATTAAACCATTTTTATGTTAAACAATTAGTAATGTTATGTAACGATTTAGAATGTCATAAACATTTTCTTAACACACATGGTAAAACAACTATACTCTGATAAGATGAATTTTAGAAAATTTATAAGTATGTTTTGAAAAGGTCAGCATGATCATTGCTTATGTAAAAGAACTGACCACCTCATTTAAAATATGCAAATAAATTCCATAAACATTGAAAAAAGTTAAAAACAACAGAAATGAATTTAAGATATTTTATTAAAATGTAGACAATATTTTCATGTTATTTTTATTTTTTTACTAATAGAAGGAGTCAATTTTTATTTCTGCATAATATACCTTGCTACTCTCCTAATGTCCTTGTCTTTTACTCTACCAAATTTAATATTGTAATAACCAGATAATGAGGTCAATTTATATGTCTCAAATTAATATTGAGGTCATAATACATTTCTTTATTCTTTCTCTTTATTTGGCTTATCCATGCTGATCAAATTAAACTGACCCTCATTTTACATTGTTCTTTGTAGAAATAAGCGGTGTCAAATTATGTCTTAATTAAATTTCTCCTATCAAAATAAGACTAATTTCTTACTGCCTGTCATCAGCATAAATAAGTCAGAAGCTCATTGTTATTTTCACATTACCATTTTACAACATTTTAACCTGTATATTAAAACTATTCAAGTTTATGTCTCAAGCTGAATTTTGGATTTTTTGTGCATTTTAAAATATTAACTAACTCTCTTGAGAAATAAAGACTCCAAGAAAGACATAATACTGCAGTAGATATAATTAACATTTAAATTCTGCAAGAGAATTAATCACTTTTTTGATAGAGTAAACTAAGAGCAATGATGTCTGTTAGAGTTTTCTGCCAAGATGGGAAAATTTGTCTGCACTCTCCAGGGTGCTAACCATTGGTCATGTAAGACACTGAACATTTGAAATTTGGTTAGTTTGAATAAGTCCCTAAACTTTACTTTGTATTTAACTAATTTAAATTCAAACAGACGGAAGTGCCTTGTGGCTACCAAACTAAAAAAGTATAAAGACTAGAAGAAAGAGTTATGAGCTGTGTTTTAGATCTGGATTGCTTAAACTTGTTCCTTTTTAACTGGTTCTATTGTAGATAATCACATCACTTCTCTGAGCATCAATGTCTTCATCCAATCAAGAACAGTTTCCTTTTGAGCATCCAGCAAATCCTGCAACCTGTGTTAAGTCCTATGGCTACAAAGATTATTACATCAGAATTGATACCTCCTCCCATTCTGTAGGAAAAAACAAACAAACATGATGCTAATGACATCATAATAAATTGTTTAATTAAAATTGTGAAGGGGCTCTGGAAGTAAAGTAAAAAATTAAATGAAATTATATGGGACAGGAGATTTGACCAGGTCTGATGGGTCTGAAAAACTTCCAGAAGGAAGTGATTATTGTACTTTTAGCTGAAAACAAGTGTTAAGAGATTTCTAGGTGAAGAAAAATACAACTAATTTGTCATGCATTCTACTAGTTGCTAAAGATTCAAAAAGATCTCATTACCCTTAAAAATTTATGAGGTAGCAAACAAATGATCTAAGTATGGAGCTTTCATCAACCCCAAACAACTGTTCCATTAAAAAAAAAAACTTTATGATAAAAAGCATGATTTTTATGTCCCAACATATTTGGGAATGATAGATTTGACCAAGATAAATTTCTGTGTGATAAAACTTATTGGAACCTTGGGTGCATTTAAGGTAAAATGTATTTACACCTTGGTTATATTGGACTCTTGGGTATTACAAGTCTTGGAAAACATCTTAACTAAGAATCCTTTTCCTAAACTTTTGTAATCATAGAACATTTTATATTTGTCTTTTTCTTTGCTTCTCCTCCTCCTTCTCCTGCCTTTTCTCTTCTTCCTCTCCCTCCTGATCATTTCCCCAACCCCTTCTTCTCCTACTTCTGTGGGGATTCTTAGTAACATGACTTCCATCAAAGATTCCTTTGACTATAACTTAGAAACCCCAGTTATATTTCAGGTCCCTCTATCATAAAGTTCTATCACACTAAAGTTCTAATTTGTTTGATATTGCTTTATTTGCTTTTCTGTTTTTACAGTGCTGGCTCATCAATAGTCTGCTTTGAATCTGTTTTATATTATTTTCATTATATAATTATTTCCTCAGTAAATAACCTTAGTTGTGCTGTGCTGTGCTTAGTCACTCAGTTGTGTCCAACTCTTTGCAACCTTATGGACTACAGCCCGCCAGGCTCCTCTGTCTATGGAGAGTCTCCACGCAAGAACACTGGAGTGGGTTGCCATACCTTCCTTCAGGGGATCTTCCCAAACCAGAGATCCGACCCAGGTCTCCCACATTGCAGGTGGATTCGTTACCAGCTGAGTCACAAGGGAAACTCAACCTTAGCTGATACATGGTTAAATAAATAGCAGGGAGCATCTTGTTAGACAGTGCTCCTGGGTAGGTTTGTTAGGAAGTTTCGGATCCCTAACAATTTACTTTTCTTCTGCAATATTTTCAACATGTTTCCAAAGGTAGATTTTCCAATCTATCATTGATCATTTCATCCATCCTCCCTGGACTGAGAATGGAGGAGAACCTTGTCATATTTTGGTGATTCTTAGCCTTGCTCCATTTCTTCTTCCCATGAGGTGTTCTTGTACCATTCAGCGTAAAAGTTAGATGCAGGTAGTTACAATGCCACTACTGCTTAGGCTAAAAATGACTTTTCTTTATGGTTTGTTGCTTTAAAAATGTCTATTTAGGAAATATTACAAGCTGCATTATTAACCATTATTATTCACTAGATCTTATGCTAAGTACTTTCAGCACTATCTCATTTAATTTTCATAATACCGCCCCCCCCAAAAAAATAGACTGCCTTGAGGAAACTGGCATTTAGAGGAATGAAGTCTTCCCAAGTGATGTGTTTTGTCTACAATATCGAAAAAACAAAAAAAAAAATTTGGGTAATCACTTATCTGTGACCTTGCTTTTTAATTGAGGTAAAATTGATGTATAAAATTACACTGATTTCAGGTGTACAATGTAGTCATTCAATATATATATGTGTGTGTGTGTGCATAGATGTATATATAGTGAAATAATCATCACAATAAATCTAGTTAACATCTATACCATTTTATTAACATGTATTCTGACTTGAGGGATAAAACTTGATGAAATGTGTACTTCTATGGTAGCTCAGTGATAAACTGCCTGCCAATGCAGGAGATGCTGGAGACCTGGAGACTTCAGTGGTCTTTCCTGGAGAACTCCACTGTCAGAGGAGCCTGGCAGACTGAAGTCCGTGGGGTCACGATCTAGTGGCTGAGCACGCAAGGCCACTCAATCAGACTAGACTTTGTGCCTTCACTGAAATATTATTTTCCATTAAATAATATTATAATCAATGACAATTTTAAAATAATTGAGAAAATCTGTTTTGTTCACAATGTCCTGGTATTTGTCAATAGATTGACTTGAGTAAATAAATTATCATATTATCTTGGTTGTGCTAAACCTATCTAGATGAAATTTGTTTCAAACTTTTCTGAAAATGCTGTATTTTTAATTTATGCAGACAGTATTTGAAATAGGTTTTGTATTTGATTTATAAGATTAACAGATCATTGTAACATTTAGAGAGAGAGGGATTTATGTCAACTATTTACTGGATAGAAAATATTCCCTTTCTAGAGATTTAATAACAAAACTTTTTTTTGTTATGATGAGTAACTGGTATAATTAAGATTCGAGCTCTCCAGCTGGTCACTGTTTATTCTCTCTTAGATATGAAAAAGATAAAATAAAATCAGTTTTTAAGGAAATTATAATTAAAAGGTATAACTGACATTGAACTGAACTGAACTGACATTAATTTTTACATTGAATTAAAGATTAAATTTCCTATTTTTTGAGATTTTTTAAAAGTATACTATGTACTTACACATATTTATACTGACACTTTTAGTTGTATATTCAAATACAATGCTTGAGAGGACTCTGCCCCATCTTGGTTGTGTTTAGAAGAATAATCATCTACACTTGGCCTAAAGTATATGTGTACAATCTATGACACTGTGCTGCTAATATGATGAATGGATGCAAGGCACATGAGAGGGAGGCTTAAGATAGATTATGTTGATAATTGTCCTATTTAACTGAGAAGAATAGAGGTAAAAGATTGTTTTGGGATTAAGATGATGAGGTTTATTTTGTTGCTGTTTTATTTAATGTTCCCAAATGGGAAATACCTAGTAAATCAATGAAGTAGGGATAGAGGTAGTAGCAATAGTAGTAGTAGTGAATGCTCAGTCATGTCTGACTCATTGGGACTCATGGGCAGTTTCCTCCGTCCATGGGATTTCCCATGCACAAGTACTAGATTGGGTTGCCATTTCTTACTCTGGGCAATCTTCCTGACCCAGAGACTTAAGCTGTGTCTTCTGTATTGGCAGACAGATTCTTTACCACTGAGCCACCAGGGAAACCCTTTAAATCTAAGTCAATTTCAGGCATGAAAGAAAATTGACATGTAGGAGGCAATCTGAGTATTTGGTCACATATTAGATGTCAGATAAAAGTGTGTACATAGAGAAAATATTTGACTTTGAGTTTTTATCTTCTCTCCATTCATTGTTCCATACCTACTCTATCTGTTTTTCAGTATGAGCATTAGCCTTCCATGCAGGTTACATATCTAAATAGCTCTATAAATATTTGTGCAGTTATTTCTGATGCATTTCTAATTTTTTAGTCCTTTTGAAAGCTTATCATATAAAAGGTGATGTACTGGGTCTGGACACACATATATCCGTGAGAAATGATTTGTGATTGTAAAGACTCAGAGAATTTACAGATTGCATAGTCTAGTCGGGGAAACAATTTCCTTTACAAGAGAGCAGGGCTGTATATTATTTAAAGTATGAGTGGTGAAGTCATGTCTGACCCTTTGCGACCCCATGGAATGGAGCCCACCAGGCCCCTTTGTCCATGGGATTCTCCAGGCAAGAATACTGGAGTGGGTTGCCATTCCTTTCTCCAGGGGATCTTCCTAACTCAGGGATCAAACCCGGCTCTTTTCATTGCAGGCAGATTCTTTACTGTCTGCTTCAATATAGAAGACTATATTCTGAATTCTGAGTTTTAATCCTCATGCTGCAACTCTGTAGGGGAGGAAAACATTTTTCCCTTTTGTGTTTTATAGTTGCCCTAATAACTAAATTGACATATGACAGATTTATGAGAGAAAAACAATTTTAATTTTGTAGGCAGAAGAGTCCACAAAGATATGAGAAGCATAGAGGTGGAGCAACAGGAAATCTCATCACTGCTGGTGAGAATGAGAAATGGTTCAGCTGCCCTGGAAAGCAGTTTGGAAGTGTCTTACAAAACTAAACAGACTCCTGTCATATGACACAGCAGGGAAGTTCTTTGGTATTTGCTAAAAACAAAACAAAACAAAACTTAAACTAGGGACTTCCCTGGCAGTCCAGTGGTTAACACTCCAGGTTTCCAATGTACAGGGTGTGGGTATTTCTAGTTAGGGGAGCTAAGATACCACGTGCTGTGTGGTGTGACCAAAAATAAGAAAGGTAACTTGTGTCCTCTCAGAAATCTGCACAGAGACATTTATATTAACTTAATTCATAATTGCCCAAACTTGGAAGCAACCAGTATATTCTTCTGTAGGTAAAAGGATACATAAACTATGGTATTTCCAGACAGCACAATATTATTCAGTACTAAAAAAATAAGCTATGAGTTCATAAAAAGACCTGAAACAAATTTAGAATTATATTAATAAGTGAATTAAGCCAATCAGAAAGTCTATATATGCTATATGATTCCAGCTATATGGCATTCTAGAAAAGGCAAAATTATGGAGACTTATTAATTATGATTGTAAGACCACTAAAAACACATAGGCATAGGAATCTTTCTTAATTTAATATGTTCTTATTAATATAAATAAGCTGTACTGTGATATGCCTAGTAAATGTGTGTGTGTGTGTGTATATATATATATATATATATATATATATATATATACTTGCCTGTCTTTTGCATAAAATAAAATCAACAAACTACTACAAAGAAACCTTGAAAGAATGTTTAACCTGCAGGAGATTGAAAGTGAGCTACTTGCCAAGAAAAAATAGCATCTAAATGTAGTTTCTTGGTAGGCAGGAAACACAAAACCAGATCATTGCGAGCTGTCCCATTACATACAATGGTAAACAATTTCATTTGCCAATATTTCTACTGTGTGATTGCCTCTTATTCCAGGTGTAGTTTCTCAATTGCTTAGTAACAATTTGTTTCAGTATACCTATTCAGAAGTAACATATGCTATAAAAGGTAGGACAGATACAGTCTTGAAGGTGATTTTCAATATCTGCAGGACTCAGTGAGAAAGAAAAATTGAGAAGAAATTCCAAAACTGCTAAGTAAATAAAACCAGACTTTTAAAAATTCCCATGAATTTGCTATCTCAGTTTGCTAGCTATTCAAATGAATATTAATTCTTGTTCATTTTCCAAATGACTTTTCTAAGACTTCATATCTATATGCAATGATAAATTCATTTTCTCGTTATTCCTTTATCTGCACAAGATAGCCACCAGTATCCTGTTTCTCTGTACCTGTTTCAGAGATGTATCATGGAAAATTCTTTCATCTGTCTACCATGAGATGCAAGTGATCCTCAGGAGGTTTGAGTGATCCCTGTTATCACTGGGAGGACTATTAGTTTGAACACCTGAAATAGCTAGAGTGTCTGGAGTATGGAAGGGTTACATTGGCAGTCAGTAGATTACTTCTAGCAAATTAATTTAGCAGAAGATCACTCCCCCATTGCAACTGCATGTATTGAAGGTATTTCCGTAAGTAGTAAAAGAGGTTCAGGTATATATAAAAGGCAAATGGAAAAGTAGTCAGTCTTGATCATGATAAATGGTAGGTACTGTAATTGGTATATTACACTGAGATAATTGTGGAGGTATATTTGCATTGAGTTTTTATTAGTCTCCTTCAGACTTTATTACCTTATTATCTGGCTATCAATATTAATTGGGTACTCTTCATTGCTCATTCAAAGATTCTATGACTTTGAACAGTCCAATTAACTTTAGAGACTGATTGTTTTTATGTTACAAATACAACTTACTGACTTGCACATTTTCATAAGAGCTTTGTATAGATGTTGCAAAAACCACAAAATTCAATAGATTCTGATATGGATAACTTAGCATGAAATATATCTACTTCAAAAAAAAGAGTAATCTCTATGGAAATATTTTTGTTACATTGATCTAACAATTCATATTTAGTTTATAGATACAAAATAAGCATCATAGAATGATGTGCAAATGAGTGATAGCTAAGAATTTTATTTTTAAAAAAATGCTTTCCTTGGAGGGTGAGTTGAAAGTAGTTAAAAGAAGGTGGGATATTGATTAACAGAAAGATTTGGGGCTAAATAAGAGGCAACTTAGTAGCTTCAAAGATTCTAAAGGTATTTTATGCAAAGATTGGTGAGATGTTGGTCTATTCCTTTCATTGCTTAGTTATTTTAATTTATTTATTTATGGTTGCACTAGGTCTTTGTTGGGCTTCTCAAGTGGCACTTATAGTGAAGAATTTGCCTGCCAATGTAGGAGACGAAAGAAATATGGGTTTGATCTCTGTGTTGGGAAGATTCCCCTGGAGAAAGAAATGGCAACCCACTCCAGTATTCCTGGCTGGAGAATTCCATGGACAGAGGAGCCTGGTGGGCTGCAGTCCATGGGGTTACACAGAGTTGGACACGACTGAGACTGCACACTCATATATACCAGGTCGTTGTTGCTGCATGTGGGCTTTCTCTAGTTGCCGCAGGTGGTGGCCACTATCTAGCTGTGGTGAGGAGGCTTCTCATTGCAGTAGCTGTTCTTGTTGCTGAACACGGGCTCTAGAGCACAGGCTTAAAAGTTGCAGTGCATGGGCATTGTTACCCTGTGGCATGGAGAATCTTCCTGGAACAGGGATTGAACCCATGTCCCCTGCACTGGCAGGCAGGTTGACTCTCAACCACTCGACTATCTGGGAAGTCCTGGTCTATTCTTAATTGAGTTTCAATCAAGTCGTATCATGTAAAGATGGTGTAAAGTTGAAGAGAGCATTCTGAAGTCTTGAAGAACATGTGATTTTGTTTTGTGGTGTTGGAGTTGGGATTAACAACATATTCCAAAATAAATGTTATTCTCTCAGTTTTGTAAATGGATATGCTGAAAGAGTTTAGAAAACTGATCTAATATCCAGACAGACTAGCCATCTGCCTGCATCAGATTTCCAAGTTTTCCGCTTTTCTTTGCCTTGCTGTTTTCATCTGCTCATATTATAATGCCTGTCTGTGGAGTGCTTGACTCAGGGCCCAGCATATAGCAAGTATCCAAAGAACTGAATTAATGGACAGCATATCTCTTAATAGAAATATATCACTATCTATCTATCCATTCAACTGACCTTTGAACGACACTGCATATAGGGGCACCTCTCTGCTTTCCATAGTCAAAACTTTGCATTAACTTTATAGTCAGTCCTCCATATCCAAGGTTCTGCATCCTGGGACTCAACCAACTGCAGATCACTCAATACCATTTTCTCTTATCTTACTGTCTCTTCTCACATAAATGTGCAATAAAACCTTCACATTTTATCTCTGCATTTAGTTTCCCAGAATAAAAACATGTTTTCAGTTTTTGTTGTGAAGCCAGATGTGGCCATGTAACTAGTTTTCAACAATGAAAAGAAAATAGAAATATGGTGCCTAGCCTTTGGGCCTTTGTTAGAAAGGTTACACCCTTTGTTATTTTTTCTCCATTCATCATGCTCCTGCAACATTAGTGTAATGGCTTGACATCTAGTTACTATCTTGGATCATGAAGACAAGAATCACACCCTAGGGATGATAGACCATAAACTATAAAGATGTTTTCATCTGTGAAGGCTTTTAGCTGCAAACTTGCTACACCAGCTGTGGATAACCTGTCTCTAGTTACATTTACATGAGAGTTAAGTTTTGTCTTATAGTCAGTTTGGGGATATCTGTTTCTTAGAGCTAAACATAATCTTGAACACTATAAGTACATTTTATATCCCAACCATTATTTTCTATGTTTTTATGTATTTGATTATGTATATTTATGCTATAATAAATAGGGTACATTATAGTCTTGTAAAGCAGACATATCATCAGTTTACACAAAAGAATCCTACCTATAATCATTGGAGGACTTCATGGAAAGAAGCAGTGTCTTAAAGTTTTTAAAATTCAATTTGCCAAATGAAAATCAATTTACCTACTGAGTGTCTGCAGGTACTTAGAATAAGAATATAAAAATGATAAGGATAAAGAAAAAAAAAAATGAGCAAATAGACCACAAGCTCTGTAAGTGGTTTTAGTATTATAAATAAGTGGTCTAGTTCTGATAGAAATTATTCCATTTTTCCCCTGAAGAGCACAATCTTTCTAGGAAAATCTAATAGTTACTTAATATTAATCTACGTATCCAATTATTCATCTCTCAAAGAGAAAAAAAGAGAGGAGGAGAAGCAGAAACAAAGGGAAGAGAATGGGGGAAGGGGAGAAATAGAAGGAGGGAGAAGAAAGTGAAGGAGTTGAAGAAAGGATGAAGTTGAGGTGGGGATGGGAAAGATGAAGGTAAAGAAAGTTTCACTCTATGAAATGTCGAGGTGAGTTCACTCAACCAGGAGTTGCATCAGGAGAACGTCCAAACCCTTTAGAGTAGTTTTGTCTAAAAGTCCCATTTTCCCTATTTTGTAAAATGAAAAAATACAAGCTTAGAATGACTGTGGTTCTATGACTAACTATAAAGTAAGAAAGATGTCATTATTATTACAGAATGTCTTCTGTAATGACAGAAGACAATTATCCCAGAACAGATTGATTTTCTATAAATAAGTTTATATTTATCAGAAAGTCCAAAAAACTAAATTATCTCATATTGTTATTTATTTACATCATTTCCTTATTAGTATTGAATATTTATTTATATTAATAAATATTTAGTTATATTTAAGTAGTGCTTTCCTGGTGGCTCAGACAGTAAAGTGTCTGTCTACAATGCGGGAGACCTGGGTTCAAGAATCCCTGGGCTGGGAAGATTCTCTGGAGAAGGAAATGGCAACCCATTCCAGTACTCTTGCCTAGAAAATCCCATGGACAGAGGAGCCTGGTGTCCATGGGGTCGCAGAGTCGGACACGACTGAGTGACTTTACTTTCTTTCACTTTCTTTCTTTCTTTCCTGGTGGCTCAGATGGTAAAAAATCTGACTGCAATGCAAGAGACCTAGACTCTATCCCTGGTTCAGGCAGATCCCGTGGAGGAGGAAATGGCAACCCACTTCAGTATACTTGCCTGGAGAATTCCATGGACAGAGGAGTTTGGAGGGCTGCAGTCCAACAGGAGTCACAGAGTTGGACATGACTGGAGTGACTAAGCACTAGCACTAGCTCTAGAATATTTGTGGCATATTGACCTATTATTTTGTGCTTTATTTACCCCGACAACTTTCCATCCTCTAAAGACAAATAGAAAGGGTTTTTTTAAGCATGAAATGAATATAAATGATCCATATGTATGACTGAATATTATATGTATTTATAATTTTAAGAACTTATTTTAATTTCTGGTAACAAAAAATAATAGTGTGTAAAAGAAAATGGATTAGAAATAGTGATGGGACCAAGTTGAAAAATGACAGGATAAAATGGTTTCTGTGCATTTTGCGTGACATTCGTTGTTATTCACAAAATTCTTAACTGAAGTGGAAAGAAGACAGGCCTTTACTTACATACTACTTACTGGGATCTCCTTGAACAAATCAAGACATACGTTCAAGTTCAGAAAGAGTAAGACCCCACTCACAGGTACATGGCAGTTCAGTTCAGTCACTCTGTCATGTCCGAATCTTTGCGATCCCATGAACTGCAGCATGCCAGGCTTCGCTGTCCATCACCAACTCCCGGAGTTCACCCAAACTCATGTCCAATTGAATCGGTGATGCCATACAACCGTCTAATCCTCTATCATTCTCTTCTCCTCCTGTCCTCAATCTTTCCCAGCATCAGGGTCTTTTCAAATGAGTCAGCTCTTCACATCAAGGGGCCAAAGTATTGGAGTTTCAGCTTCAACATCAGATCTTCCAATGAACACCCAGGACTGATCTCCTTTAGGATGGACTGGTTGGATCTCCTTGCAGTCCAAGAGTCTTCTCCAACACTACATTTCAAAAGCATCAATTCTTCAGTGCTCAGCCCTCTTTATAGTCCAATTCTCACATCCATACATGACTACTGGAAATACCATAGCCTTGACTAGACAGACCTTTGTGACAAAGTAATATGCTTTTTAATATGCTGTCTACGTTGGTCATAACTTTCCTTCCAGGGAGTAAGGAAGGAAAGTTAATTCCTTTTAATCTTTTAATTTCATCTTTTAATTTCATGGCTGAAATCACCATCTGCAGTGATTTTGGAGCCCCCCATAAAATAAAGTCAGCCACTGTTTCCACTGTTTCCCCTTCTATTTGCCATGGGACCGGATGCCATGATCTTCGTTTTCTGAATGTTGAGCTCTAAGCCAACTTTTTCACTCTTCTGTTTCACTTTCATCAAGAGACTCTAGTTCCTCTCCACTCTCTGCCATAAGGGTGGTATCATCTGCATATCTGAGGTTATTGATATTTCTCCCAGCAATCTAGATTCCAGCTTGTGCTTCTTCCAGCCCAGCGTTTCTCATGAGGTGCTCTGCATATAAGTTAAATAAGCAGGGTGACAATAGACATGGCAAGAAGGTACCTAATCTTTTAATACACTGTGTGATGATGTGGGAATTACACATAAAGATATGTAATATCTATTCAGGTGGGACACTTGTATCAAGGAAAAGCACATACATGTGACTGAGTGGCATTTTGAACTAGGCATTTTTTTCATGTAATCAAATTTTTATTTGATCAAATAACTGACAGAAATATAGTAATTCAGACTGCTTTAGTTTGTGGATATTTTATCAAAAATGGATGAAACAAGCCTATAAATTTAAGGAAGACAAATGACTGTCCTTGTGACCAGTGACAAAATTTGAGCATTCAAGCACCTGTGAGAATGTGAAAACTTGTATGTATAGCACAAGCTTGATAGCATCTCAATATATAAAGCTTTTTTTATTATATCAGTAGTGATATTAGCAAATGTTATTTTATATCATATAAGGAAACATCAACATTTTAAAATATGCATTACTTAATGACCACTGTTCTCCAAGTGATCAGTGTATGATATTTAATATTACAAAATCATGAATAAATATATATCTATTCAAACTGTAAGATAATGGAGTCAATTTTAACTTTGTAGAATCCATAATCTATCATCTTCTGAGGCATTATCAAAGAAGAATATGCACAATTATCTGAACACATTGTTAAAATACACTTCTATTTTTCTACTATATATTCATATGTGGCTGAGTTTTACTTCAACTATGACAACAAATCACAAAAGTTTGAAATCAAAAGCATATATGAGAACCAGTTGTATTCTATTTAGCCAAATATAAGAGATTTGTAAAATATGTAACCAAGGCCATTTTTTACACTACAATTATTTTGTTTTGGAAAATAAAGTTATTTTTAATCAATTAGCATATTGCTTATTAATGTTTCAAATGAATTGATTTTAAGATACCCTCTTTTAATATTCAATTAGTAAATAGCAAGTGATATAAACACAGACAGAGAAGTTTTTGAGGATTGAAACAGTCTTATGAGAATAAAGATTTTAGGACTATAGCTCAACACCATTGTTCTCTTTGGTCCATGCCTCTGCCCTTAGAGAGGACAATTTTTATTGAGAAATGACCCACATTTGCAGCTGAAGAGACTTATAATCATGATTATAGAAGGTAGAACATTAAGACCAAAGAGGCCTATTTTAATGTCGAACTGTCTTATTCCCTTTCAACCCAAGATGGCAGGACAGCTCCCTTAAAAATTTTGCAGATTTCTGATGTGAGTCCATTCCATGACCTAAAAGCCTATTCATGTTCTTTGTAAGATAAGAGGCGTCTGTAATCTTTGGTGACCAGATTGCTGTAAATAGCACCCTTAGACTTTTAAAAAGTTTTCTGCTCTGAGAGACTGTGCCAGCCACTGTTTTAAATTTTTTAGGGATCTTAAAAAAGTATATTACAGCCACACTTGATTTCATCTTTAACCTGATGCCATTTGTACGTTCTGCCTTGAAAAATGGGAATTGAGAAAGAGTTTATGTTTTCAGCCTCACTCTAATAGCTCATTTTTCTCTCTTTGTACATTATCATGCGTAGCTTATAGCAACCGATTGATGCCTTTATCACATTCCAGGAAATCATCTTACCAAGGTCTTAGTGTATTATACTCACATTTCCTATCTTCAAATATACAACAGGACCTACTTTTACCATTTGTTGCTGAACTATATAATGTGTGTCATTATTTGTGTTTTGTTTTAATTTCTTTTTGCATTTTAAAGTCTTTGCTAACAATTCCTTTGATTTTTTTCCATGGCTTCCATTTTTTTTTTTTTCCCAAACACAAAACCTGATTCCAAAGCTAGTAATTTTAAGAGAATTTTTTTTTTTTTTACAACAGTGCACTACTCCTAGAATCAGTTTCTGTAACAGTAAGCTTATAATACATAACAAAATATACTTTTATACTTTTTAATTATTTACATTGCTGTTCAATCTGGCTTGGGTGGTTTTACTCCCTTGTGGGCCACTGCCTTTAGCAGAGCAGCCCTATTTTTAACGGTGTATGTGGGCCATTTGTCCTCATCCTTTATCAGATCAGCCTGAGCATCTTGATGGTGTTGGTAAGAACCCAAAACAGCAAAAAGAACAATCGCATTGTGGAACTTCATCTTTGCTACTGTCATTTTCATTAATATCTCATTGCACAAAGCAATTCATATGAATTGATCTAAAGTCATAATGAAAGTCAAAATTTTACAGAGAAGGATATGGACACAGGAAGGGAAGAATCTGGCCATCTTTGCAACCCACAAAGGAGAGATACTGATTTTGAAAATATTCCTACCATCATTCTCTAATACTGTGGACATCTTGTTCTTTTCAAAACTTCCAACAGTGGGTCAAATTTTAAAGGAAAAATGAAGTGTTAACTACTTCATATCTGTTATTTCTTATGTGTTTAAAGAAAAAACAATATATAAACAGATCACTTATTACATAAAATATTTTCAAATATAATTCATTTTATGTATGTAAGTAATACTACATGAACTATTTAGATAGTAGGTGAAAACTCAAACAACTTTAAACATTTTATTCTTCTTATATTATTTTCATAGAAATGTATAGTCTAAATAACTCAGAATATATTTGCAATGGATACTTTTGTATGTCCATTTGTGAGCTCAGGGATATTTTACTAATATAAATGGCTTATCTGAGATTTGTCTGCTGATGCTAAAGCAATGTATTAGTTACTAAAATAAGCATGCTTCATTTTATTATATGCCTCTAAGAGATATTAGTAATTTATTAAATAAATATTTTAATTAACTCAGAAAATATTTTAAAATGGTTTCTTTAAGCTTTTTCACTCTTCTGTATTAAACTTTTTATTGGTTTATGAAGAAATTCAGAAAACCTACATTCCATTTGGCTTCTAAAATTTAATAATTGAAATGCAATAATCATGGTTTAAACGTCAATGTTAGAATAGTTAATATGGAATATGAGTTTTGTTTCTTCATTGACTCAGTGATTCAATGAAAAGACCATATGTACTGATTCTTTAGACTTATATCTGCTGACTTTAAATAGATTTTTATTCTATATGTTCTTGCTGCCTATTAACTCAAATATTCCTCTGAAACAAAGCTTATAAATGTGAAGTATGTTCATGTAAGTACACACAAAAATTATATACATAAATTATCTGAGTATAAATTATTTTCCTTGAATTTTGGAAATAAGTATAATTAATCTGAAGCCTAGGAAATTTTTAATTAAACTATTTGACAATTAAAAAGTATAAAATTCTAGTGATCTATGAAAAGAGACATGAAAGCTCAACATTCAGAAAGGTAAGATCATGGCATCTGATCCCATTACGTCATGGCAAATAGATGGGGAAACAGTGGAAACAGTGGCTGACTTTATTTTGGGGGGCTCCAAAATCACTACAGATGGTGACTGCAACTGTGAAATTAAAAGACACTTACTCCCTGGAAGGAAAGTTATGACCAACCTAGATAACATTTTAAAAAGCAGAGACATCACTTTGCCAACAAAGGTCCACCTAGTCAAGGCTATGGTTTTTCCAGTGTTCATGTATGGATGTGAGAATTGGACTGTAAAGAAAGTTGAGTGTGGAAAAATTGATGGTTTTGAACTGCGGTGTTGGAGAAGACTCTTGAGAGTCCCTTGGACTTCAAGGAGATCCAACAAGTCCATCCTAAAGGAGATCAGTCCTGGGTGTTCATTGGAAGGACTGATGTTAAAGCTGAAACTCCAATACTTTGGCCACATGATGTGAAGTGCTGAGTCATCTGAAAAGACCCTGATGCTGGGAAAGATTGAGGGCGGGAGGAGAAGGGGATGATGGAGGTTGAGATTGTTGGATGGCATCACCAACACAATGGACATGATTTTGGGTAAACTCCAGGAGCTGGTGATGGACAGGGAGGCCTGGCGTGCTGTGATCCATTGGGTTGCAAAGAATTGGACATGACTGAGTAACTGAACTGAACTGATGAAAAGAGACAGAAAATATTCCATTTGCTATAAATCTAGAAAACGTCAATTCAGTTGGTATTATTTTTCCAAAATAATGTCATCAACATATCAAAAATCTCTGAAGAAAGTTAAGAAACCAAAAAATAAAGAAGAAAAAGTTAAATAAAATAGTAGCACACTGATAAGATAATGTGAACGTATTTGTAAACTTGGGCAAATTCTGGGAGATGGTGAGGGACAGGGAGGCCTGGCACGCTGCAGTCCATGGGGTCTCAAAAAGTTAGACACAACTGGATGACTGAACAGTGACAACAAATGCTAAGATAATGTAAAGAATATTTTAAAGCGCAACTTTGCCTCAAGCTCACAAGCCATAGCTATTATTCTAGAAATTTTCATTGCAGATTCTTTCAAATAGAGATATGAAAATATCCTATTTGCATCCTCACTGTCCATTTTAGTCATCTTTCAAAAGTATACAATCTTTTTGCTACCCCTATCCTTCCAGAGATGCCTCTGTGGACAAGTTTACTGTGACCTTATTGGTAAATCTTATCCCCTCATGTGCTTTCTTAGCTGTTTGATCACTCTTTTCTCTGTAACACTAATCTCTCAGTAGTCTTCTTAACACTCTATTCTTGTTCTCCTGAAACTTTTCTAGGCAGTCATGCTTGTTCAAGTTCTCTACCTTTGTTCTTCTTAAGCCCCGGGACACTTTGAGTTCAGTATTTTCTCCCCTGGATTTTCACTCCATACATAATCCCTGGGGGATATTTTTTCTTTATGAAGTTCCAAGAATGAATTGCATTATGCTGATTCCCAAGTCTGTATAGCTAGCTTCAAATTTTTCCCAAAGTGGAAATACTAATTAGATAACAGTAGCAGACAGAGTTGTCAATAAAATATTGAATGAGATATTAAAAAATCTAGCAAGAATAATGAAGTAATTATCTTTCTATAGGAATTGATGTTAATGTAAGACAAAAGCTAGGATGATGGCTGCTGTCTACTGGGTCTGTAGGCTTGAAGGAGGATTACTTTGATGATAGAGTATTTTACTATTTTGATGAAAACAGCTAGAAGGAGGGAAATATTGAAAATACAACAGACTGTAAATTACAAATGGAACAAAATTCCTACAAAGGAAAGAAAGAATAGGAGCATATCACACAGCTGGATAAACTAGACCTGGGCAAAAAGAGGTGCATCATTTTCTTAAAAACAAAAGAGATTAAAATTTTAAATGACTGATTATATAAAGCCTTTATTATAGACCAAGAGTAGGTATGGATTTCTCATCCTCAACACTAGGTATATTCTATAATGTGATTTTTTTCCCTCACTTAGCTTTATCACATTTTCCATCTCAATAATGAATATAATAATCATATTTAATCATTTTCAATTATTGTTAAGATTATAAAAATGGGAACCCTACAAATAATCTATTTATAAACAATATAAGTCATAATTAAGCAACTATGTGGTAAATAAAATGAAGTTTTTAGCATATATTTTTGAGGTAGCTTTGCTATTTACCACAGTATTTTTATGTGCTATCATCCTATTCGGAATAATTTTCTATGATGATAAGAGAGCAAGGAATGGATCAACATCAATTCAATAAGTATTTCATTAGTTAAGGGCTTCCCTATGGCTCAGATAATAGGGTCTGCCTACAGTGCCTGAGATCTGAGTTTGATCCTTGAGTCTGGAAAAAGTCCTGGAGAAGGAAATGGCAACCCATTCCAGTATTCTTGCCTGGAAAATCCCACGGATGAAGAAGCCTGTATAATAGGCTCCAGTTTCATCCACCTCATTAGAACTGATTCAAATGTTTTTGTTTTTTTTTTTTTAATGGCTGTGTAATACTCCATTGTGTATATGTACCACAGCTTTCTTTTGGACTCTGTGGGAGAGGGTGGGATGATTTGGGAGAATGGCATTGAAACGTATAATATCATATAAGAAATGAATTGCCAGTCCAGGTTCGATGCAGGATATTGGATGCTTGGGGCTGGTGCACTGGGACGACCCAGAGGGATAGTACAGGGAGGGAGGAGGGAGGAGGGTTTAGGATGGGGAACACGTGTATACCTGTGGTGGATTCATGTTGATGTATGGCAAAACCAATACAATATTGTAAAGTAATTAACCTCCAATTAAAATAAATAAATTTATATTAAAAAAAATAAAAGAAGCCTGGCAGGCTATGGTCCATGAAGTTGCGAAGAGTCAGACATGTCTGAGCAGCTTCACTTTCTTTTTTTTTCCTTTCATTAGTTAAACATGTACGTATTTTCAAAATATGACTCAAAATTATTTTAGTATTGCAAACTTTTAGTAACAGCAAATTCTAATGGTTAACTATCAGTGGCCTGTAAAAGAAACTGAAAAACATGCCCACATTTCTGAACTGCAATAGAACATTGAATTCTAATTCAATTGGCTATATCATATGGACCCAGGTTGAATTATGTGTATATTTTTAATAGTAATACTACATGAATACAGTCACCAGTATTTCATTTTAAACACAACAGTTTGTTTTTTATCTCTGTTGGAATTAGAATTGTGGAAGCTAGCTGCTTTTTATACATAATAAAGATTGGAAAACACCAAGCAAAGGAATACTGACTTATGCATAGTAAAGATGGGAAAACTCTGGTCAAAGGAATCCTTTTCTTAGAAAGTCTGGGGAAATTTCACACTGTTGATGTATGCCTACCATGGGGATGAAGAAAGACATGTTAAATTAAAAACAACCAAGGTTTAAAAAAAGCACAGTACGTTATTCTGCATATTCTATTAATATTGTCACTTGTCAACTGAATAAGGTGACTGTCTTCAAAGAAGAAAGCCAAAATATTTTAACTGAGTACACATTGGAATACAGGGTTCAGTCATCATACAATTAGCCTAACCCAGTCATTGCCTCAACAGATAAATTAATGTGGAGTATCCCTGAAGTCCTCCTGAAAGTCACATAACCCTATCATCTAAAGTCATAATTTCTTGGTGGTACAGTGGCAAAAAATACACCCACCAACACAGGAGACACAGAGATGAGGGTTCGATTCCTGGGTGAGGAAGATCCCCTGAAGGAGGAAATGGCAATCCACTCTAATATTGCTGCCCGGTAAATCCCATAGACAGAAGAGCCTGGCGGGCTACAGTTCATATGGTCTCAAAGCGGGACATGACTGAGTAACTGAACCCATAGGCACACAAAGTCATGATTTTCCAAGAAAGCTATGTAAGAATCAGGACTCTCGTATTAAAGATAACATAAATTGAAGCTGTTTTGCCTGCATTTTTCTAATATATCAACAAAAACATTGAGTCAAAAATATGTAAGTTAAAACTAATAATCACACAAATAATAAAAGTGAATAACTTTCATTGATTTGAATACTAGAACTTTTAAATAGTCATCAAGGAAGAAATAATGTTTGAAAGTAGTGACAGGGATGACTCTTTTAAGCTAAATTGTGCTGACCAATATATCCTTGATGTTGTTGTCTTTGTTGTTGCTCAGTCACTCAGTCACGTGTGATTCTTTGTGACCCCATGGACTGCAGCACACCAGGCTTCCCTGTCCTTCACTATCTCCTGAAGCTTGCTCAAACTTGTGTTCTTTTGGTCAGTGATGCCATCCAACCATCTCATCCTCTGTCACCCCCTTCTCCTCCTGCCCTCAATCTTTTCCAGCATCAGGGATTTTTTCCAATGAGTTAGCTCTTTGCATCAGGTGGCCAAAGTACTGGAGCTTCAGCTTCAGCATCTGTCCTTCCAATGAATATTCAGGATTGATTTTCTTTGGGATTAACTAGTTTGATCTCCTTACTCTCCAAGGGACTCTCTAGAGTCTTCACCAGCACCACAGTTTGAAAGCATCAATTCCTTGGTGCTTATGTATGGTTTAAATAACCTGATGAAGTTTACCTAGATGATCTGCAGATCTCTTGGATGGTCAGAAAGATGAAGGTATAAATCCTGTCTGTAACCATCTACTAATCATATGTGTTGAGTTAATGGCATCAATGAACCCCAATTCATCATCTATAAAGTGAAGATAATTCCTACCTTTTTTATACATTATAATAATTACCAGGAATACATAGTCACAGAAATGTGTTATCAATTGTTAAAATAAATCTATTAATAGAGAAAAGTTTATACTATACAGAATATTTCATTTATTTTTAGATCATTGTGAATTGATTTTAATAAATGAAACAGTATTTTAATATCTCCTTTTTTTGCTATCTTTTCTACTATATATCTTTCTCTTCTGACGAGTTTACTTCCAGGACTACTTCAAATCACAGGTATCAACATTCAGTCCCCTTTAACTTTATCTTGCACTTCAGATTCCGTGTTTCCTCCTCTATCCATTTTTCTTTCTATTTCTTATCTATTCTATTTTTTTCATAACTGACCAACTGGAAAAGCAGGTTAGTGTGGCATATTCAAAATCTGGCACCTATAATACTACTTCTACCTTCAACTTTCTTTTGAGCAGCTGCTGTCTCTCATCTCTCAGAATTCTATTGCATCAAATCTAACATGTACCATTTCTTCTTTATCCCAGATGCATGATTTTAGCTATCATTTTTCAAATCTAGCATTACTTTTCTTCATTGGAAAGATATACACACTTTCATTTCCTGCCATTTTTCTCTGTTCCTATGCTAAATGAAATGTCAGCTTTATTTAACTGTTGAGCCAAATTTTAATAATAGCAGCAATAATCATATTATCATAATTTTCATAAAATAATAATTATAGTGTACACCTTTGCCATATTTACTATGTAGCAGCCACTTATCTAAGCATCTAGCTTTCAGTTGTGAAAAAGTACTGCTTGACTCAGACATCCTTCCCTAGAACTACCGCATTTCACTCTCAAAGCCTTTAATAACACCATGCTCTGGGCAGTTTCTACCAACAGCTCAGCAGTAGTATACAGGCTTTTGTCTTCTGTCCTCTCAAAAGAATAAAGCCTGTTTGCTCAATTTCAGTGGTTCATCAAGGGACATCGAGTAGAAACAATAGATTCATCTTCAACTATAGATTAAAAAGGAAATCCAAACCAAGATTGAAGCAGAAGAGGTTTTTATTTGGCAGTGAACACAGATTTTGTCAAAAGAAAGAGAAAGGAGACATGACTCTCATTTTGTCCCTTAGTTTTTAAAATCAATATGCTGTGGTATTCTAAACCAATCAATAAGTTTCATCTTTATCTTTGTAGAATACAATGCGTTTCAATGAATTTTTCTAATGGGGAAATAAGAAACATATGTAAATAAATAAAACCTGAGGTAGAGTTCTCTTTTTTGTTTTGTTTTTAGTTCATAAACACTCTTTGGATATCAGCCTAGAGACTAGAAGAATGCTGTGTTACAATTGCATACCTCAAAGAAGCAAACTAACAAACAGAAGAAACCATATGTGAGAGGATTTTCAAAGAGGAGGAGACAAACACAATTTCCTAAAACTCACAGAAGCTTAGCTGCTGTAGAAGTCTTTAGTATAGAAAACAGAGTTCTAAGACTGTACTTTCTTATTCTTTGAGAACTTACATGAGACTTTAATGCTCTCTCTTTTTTTTTTTTCTTACACAAACACTACCTTGAAGCAACTGTAGATAATCCCTAGAGATGTATTTTAGGTACTGTATGTGCAAATAGTTTCTTGGAGCTTTGTTAGTGTATTAGTTTAAATAAACTAGCCTATAGTTTATGGTTTAATACTTTCAGCATAGGTAAGCTAGTATGGCATAGAAAGAAATACTGATAGTACCCATTCAGATAAATTATTATCTCCTGAAAAAAAAAATCTTTACAACATTATTTAGTGGAGATAAAATCTACTACAATTGTTAGGGAAAAATAAGGTACATGTGGAAGAATAATTTTATTACTGCAACTGGTCGTCGTTGTAGAGACTTTTTGTGATAGTCACTCAGTGATATCCAACTCTTTGCCACCCCATGGACTGTAGCCCTCCAGGCTCCTCTGTCCATGGAATTCTCCAGGCAAGAATAGTGGAGTGGGTAGTCATTCCCTTCCCCAGAGGATCTTCCTGACCCAAGAATTGAACCCCATTCTCATATTGCAGACATATATTTTACTACCTGAGCCACCGAAGAAACCCTTTTTGAATGTAGTAAAATCTGCTTCTTCTGTTTATTTTGATTTAAATGATGTTGGGTTTAATTTAGCAGTGTTGGCTGCAGTATAAATATATGCATGCCAATTTATATGTAAATAATACATTTGTATATAGTATGGACATATGATATGTTTTTCATATATAATATACAATTATAAATAATCAATCTATACTGTATGTAATATATAGAATTTGGACACGGGACAACAGACTGGTTCCAAATAGGAAAAGGAATGCGTCAAGGCTGTATATTGTCACCCTGCTTATTTAACTTATATGCAGAGTACATCATGAGAAACGCTGGACTGGAAGAAACACAAGCTGGAATCAAGATCGCTGGGAGAAATATCAATAGCCTCAGATATGCAGATGACACCAGCCTATGGCAGAAAGTGAAGAGGAACTAAAAAGCCTCTTGATGAAAGTGAAAGAGGAGATTGAAAAACTTGGCTTACAGTTCAACATTCAGAAAATGAAGATCATGGCATCCAGTCCCATCACTTCATGGGAAATAGATGGGGAAACAGTAGAAACAGTGTCAGACTTTATTTTTGGGGGGGGCTCCAAAATCACTGCAGATGGTGACTGCAGCCATGAAATTAAAAGATGCTTACTCCTTGGAAGAAAAGTTATGACCAACCTAGATAGTATATTCAAAAGCAGAGACATTACTTTGCCGACTAAGGTCCATCTAGTGAAGGCTATGGTTTTTCCAGTGGTCATGTATGGATGTGAGAGTTGGACTGTGAAGAAGGCTGAGCACTGAAGAATTGATGGTTTTGAACTGTGGTGTTGGAGAAGACTCTTGAGAGTCCCTTGGACTGCAAGGAGATCCAACCAGTCCATTCTGAAGGAGATCAGCCCTGGGATTTCTTTGGAAGGAATGATGCTAAAGCTGAAACTCCAGTACTTTGGCCACCTCATGCGAAGAGTTGACTCGTTGGAAAAGACTCTAATGCTGGGAGGGGTTGGGGTCAGGAGGAGAAAGGGACGACTGAGGATGAGATGGCTGGATGGCATGACTGACTCGATGGACGTGAGTCTGAGTGAACTCCAGGAGCTTGTGATGGACAGGGAGGCCTGGCATGCTGCTATTCATGGGGTCTCAAAGAGTCAGACACGACTGAGCGAGTGAACTGAACTGAACTGAATATATGCCTAGTATATAATTCGAATCTTACAATGCTCATTGATATTGAGTTGAAACTTCACCACTACCACCACCTCTGTTAATTCAAGACGTAAGATTGGAAGATATTTTGAAGAGTGTGTTAAAAATTATTTTGGTAGCCAGAAACTTGTACATCGAATAGTTGGCCTGCTTTGAGAGCAGTTATTTTGAAACATAAGCACAGGGCAGAAATACTTTTATTAAGCATCTTTCTATGCTAGATTAGCCCTTATTATAGTGATGGAGGCATTGATTTCAATTATAAACACCATTCCCCAAATAAAAATTACCCCTGAAACTCTAAGCCATCTGTGATTTCTTATCTTTAATGAGTTAGCTTCTTTAATTCTTGGGCTTCCATGGTTGCTCAGCTGGTAAAGAATCTGCCTGCAATGTAGGAGACCTAGGTTTGACTCCTGGGTTGGGAAGATCCCCTGCAGAAGAGTTGCTATCCTCCCCAGTATTCTGGCCTGGAGAATTCTATAGACTACCCATGCGGTCACAAAGAGTCAGACAAAACTGACCAACTTTCACTTAACTTCAGTCCTTAATTTTTACAGATACTAATGAAAAAATGGAAGCCTCCACTCTGCTATCCAATTTTCTCACATGTGCTAACTTACTGAAGATAGTGTCTACCTAGTGCACGTGACTGTCGATACCAATAACTAGTAAGATTTTACATTTTAAAAAATGTATGAAAACACAAAATAAACTTCTTTAATATTAAAAATATAAAATTATACCTTATTAAAAAAATGTAGCTTTTAAGGATATGATGAAGGACAAAAAATTATGATGTGCCATGCTTAAACTCACAATTGGTGGAGAGATAGAGAAGGACAAGGAATTTACGTGTAGTACGGTAAGTGGAAGGCAGATATATGAAGCTTGTACTACATGACAATGTGATTGAACATGTAGTTTAAATTTTAACAGAGAAAAGAAAAGGTTTACCGAAAGGACCAGTAATCTGATCCTTTTGGTACATTAAATGAAAGAAAAAAAGGATAGAAATTATAACAGAGGGAACAATATAGACAAAGGTTTTATAGAACAAAGCGATCCAGTGGATTTGGTGCTATTAAAGATAGAGTGCACAGAATTTGAGAGATGATGTAGATCACTGGTGAAGGACATGGAGACAAGTAAGCATAGGAAAGATCATGACCGTCTCAGGCAGAGAGCCATAAGGAAAGATTATTTATTTATTTATTAGGTAATCTTATAACCAGTCATGGGCTTCCCTGGTGGCTGGCTCAGTAGTAAGGAACCTACTTGCAATACAGAAGACACGGGTTTGAGTCCAAGGTTGGAAAGACCTCCTGGAGAAGGAAATGGCAACTGACTCCAGTATTCTTGCCTGGAAAATCCCATGAACAGAGGTGCCTGATGAGCAAGAGTCAATGACATCACAAAAGAGTTGGACACGGCTTAGGGACTGAACAGTATGTGCATTGAGATGAAAATCTGCTGAGAGATCAAGGCTGATGTGTTTTTTTTTTTTTTTTCCTTACTGGAAGTCCTTAAAAGAGAAAAAAAAACACACTGAAATCAAAGTTTTTAATTCCCTTTTTACTTTGGATTAGGTAGATGACCACAGTCAGGTATGAATCAAATAATAGCATTTGCTCTGATTTATATTTTTTCACATCTACTGCTTTTCTTCTCAATATGAGTTTGTTCCAAGGCTATGATCACATGCTTGTTAAAAGTTCATTATAGGTATTTGCTGTTGCCATTGTTTTAAGTAGTGTCAGACTCTTTGCAATGCCATGGAACCCAAGAGGCTCCTCTGTGGGATTTCTCAGACAAGAATACTGGAGTGTGTTGCCATTTCCTTTTCCAGGGGATATTCCCCATCCCAGGACTGAAACCCTGTCTGCTGCTTGGCAGGCGAATCTTTACCACTGAGACACCAGGGAAATACCCATGATAGAATATATTCTGGCAATTCTGTTGCATCTCTCTATCTATATGTACACACACACACACACACACACACACACACACATACACACTTCAAAAACGTGTTTGCTAAATAATCAATACTCAACCAACAGGTATAACTTTTCTCACTGTTACCACCCAGTTTCTACTATCAGTCATTCTGATCTTGTTCTGAATATCTTCTAAATTTGTTTGTTGGATCAATGTTTTTGCACAAAGCTGGATTTTATAATCTCATTACCTTTGAATGGAAATAACGATACCTTTTGAGGGGTCTCAGCTCTAAACAAATCCCCAGATTCAATAACCACAAACATTTTAAAACCTTTCTAAATATTCTTTGTAAACTATGGCTCAGGAAATTACAATTAATCAGTTTACCTTTAATATCATGTGGGCGGCATTTTGATGCCAGTAACTGCAAATTAGGATAGTAGGAAGATTAAGAGACTGAGAAGAACTGTGATGAGTGATGGTGCTCACTACTGCACTTCAGCTGGCTATTAATTAGACAGTGCTACCTCCTAATGGTTTAGTTTCTAATCAAAATAGTAGAAAAACAAACTCTTGACTTTCCAACCTAGTACGGCTATTGTAAATATTAAAATTACAATACAAATAGATTATCTTTAATGAAAGCATTTGTAACCTGCAATGATAATTAAATATTTAAAAAATGTGTTATTAAAGTATTGGTTTTGCTTTTGCTTTTGCAACCTGATGATTCATTAATTTGGTTTGTTTACTGCAATTAATTCCTTTTTCACTATTAAATTCTATTGACTGTAACTAAATATATTTAAAAGACATTTTTATTTCCCACTGTGGCTGCTTTTTTTTTTTTTTTTTGTCTCAGGCAACATGATTAGGATTAGAACTATTTTTTTTTCCCATTAAGTTTCTATAATTGGCCTAATATTGGAGACCAGTCCTTTGCTTCTGAATGGTGATGTATGAGAACTTCTGAGATTTCAGACAGATGTTCCAAGAAAATATTTTTAGAAGGCTGAATTAATATTGTAAAAAATTTGGAATTTTGATTACTCTCAAAAGCATTTATATATATTTTTCCAGTTTATATTCCTAGTGCCATAGAATCAAGTTACGGAGGGGGCAAATTAATGAAGGTAGTAAGTTACATAAGCTAACCTTAGAAAATAAATTGCTACTATCTGTAAGCAAAATAATCGTTGTATGTATTTGACATATAAATATGAAATGATGCAAGGTATTTAACTTTAAAATATTCTTCATAGATAAACACTCATTATCACATTTAATAGTTTGTAATATCTTATAATTGTTAAAATGCCATGCTGGTGTTATTGAAAATGCACAGGGCAAACATAGAAATACCGGCTTGCCTCTAATTGCAAAGTTGTTTTCTCAAACACACACTTTATTTGTAATTATTCTTTCCATACTCATTTCTACAGGTATTTTACTGTCTAATACATCAAGGTAAAGGTCTAGTCATTACCGTGATGCATGAGATTCATTTTACTGGTGAGAAAGGCATGGCTGTTATAGCCATTTTAATCAAATACATAATTTAGGCAAGCATGTAAGCACATTTTTTCTACACATTAAGGTATTATGATGTTGCTTCTATGTATTTTAACTAATAAAACAATCAGAAATGAACAAAAAATGGCAGACTGCTTTATTAGAAGGATAAAATTAATTGGGAAGTACAGTCAAGTTTATAAGTCTGTTCCATGGCTCTCTTACCTTTGCCAGCGAATCCATTATGCTCAGCATCTTTATAGTCATTCCTTCTCTATTGGAAGGTTAGCACATGTTTTCAGCCTAGTATCTCTCAGCCCATTTCCTCACTGTAGAATCCCAGACTGACAGCTTGCCCTCATTCTGTTCTATCTCTTTCCCTCTCAGTCAAAGTTGCTGGTGTTTATTCTGTATGACATTGTCAAAAAATATGAATTTTCCTGTGTAAGTTGAGAGGAACCACACAATTAGAAAGGGGATTGTGCATAAATCCTTCCTAAATAATCCTGTTTCTATTCCTAACTTCTCCTAAGAAGGCTGAGTGTATCTTTGAATCATGCCCCTGATCACCTCAGGATGATTTTCCAGCCTCACACTTTACTCGATCTCCAGAGCACACTTTACAACAGTGATTTCTTAGTTTTAACAATCCAGATGGGCTAAATATCTTCCACATCAAATGCTGATTCCTCCTTGCTAGCAGTTCCTTCCTCAATTTATCTCTTTCCTCTCACACTTTTAATATAATTAGTAAAGAAAAGCCAAGCCTCAGCTTCATCACCTTCCTTAGAAATCTCTCAGATTAATGTCCAGTCTCATCACTTATATCTGACCACTGAACATCCAACAATAGAAAACAATGCAGCTCAATTTTCTGAAACTTTATAACAAGGATCACCTTTCCTCCAATTTAAGTATCCTGTTCCTCATTTCATTCCATCACTTCCCAGAAGCACCTTTAATGATCATATTTCTACTAGCAGCTGCTCATGAGAATCTGTGTTCTCTAAGATAACAGAAAATTTCTCAATAGCATTCGCTTCCTCTGAGCTCTCACTGGAATAGTCTTTAATACCCATGTTTCTACCAACCATTTTTTTTTCAAGATAAATAATGACTTTTATTATGGTGCATCTCCAAATTTTGCCAGCCTCTATCCATTCCCTAAAAAGAGTGACACTAAAAGTTTTAGTTGTCACTACAGCAGCCTCCTATTTTCTGGTAGAAAATATCTATTAGTTTCCTAGAGCTTCTAAAACAATTTACTTTTAACTTGTCCCACCTTATATAGCCTTTAGTCCCTATGTCAAGAAGAAGCAGGTCAAAGAAGAAAAGACAGAAAAACAGCATGCTAAGTATCATTTCAAGAACATTCCTGGAAATTTCATACACCTCTACTTACTTCCCAGTGGTCAGAACTTTTCTGCATAGTCATGAAATTGAAAGTGAAGTAGCTTAGTCATGTCTGACTGTTTGTGACCCCATGGACTGTAGCCTACCAGGTTCCACTGTCCATGGGATTTTCATACCATGCCTAGTCATAGCAATAAGGCTAACAAAAGTTTTACATGGACAGCAAAATATCTGACAGTCTAATGATATTTTGATATCAAAGATGGGAAGGAAATATATTGTTTGTTCCAATAGCTGTCTTAAGTACATAATTATGCTATTCATTTGTCTATTGTACTCATTCAGTCTCTTTCCTAAGGGAGAAATTCCCTAACATCCCAACCGATTACTTCATTCAACTCAACCTCTGAAATTCTATATGATAAGTAGTCCCCTTTTATCAGGTCTAGATATGGCTCTTTATTGTACCATGACCTCTGGAAACAACAACTTCCAGTAATCTTTACAAAGATATGATAAAAAAAAAGTACAACACTAGCAAACCGAATTTAACTTGACAAGCAAGGACACATACTAGTGGGAAAAAAAAAATCACTAAGAGGGCTAAATTAGAGATGTTTAATTGCTGGCAACCCATTTCAGTATTCTTGCCTGGACAATCCCATGAACACACAACACCTAGAAAGGGTGAAAAATATATGATGTTATTTCTTCCTAGTGATGGTAATGAGATTGAAAAGTTGTCCTATGGTTAGGAAGGAATAAGTCTAGGGGTCTGCATACAAATAATTCAAACAAGAACAATTGTTCTTTGGCCAGTCCTGTGAGGTTCTGACATAGTGAGGTCAATCAAAGATCATTTTGTTTTTCATAGCATTTGCCAGTTGTGATAAAACACACAGTCAGTTTTAACATTTTCTATTTAAGTGCTGCTCTAGGTAGAATAGTGGACTCTGTACCTGCAAATTAAAATTCAAGTTATGTGTCCCTAACACATTGAGTATGCAATTGTCCTTAGATAATGAGTAACCCATTTTACAACCTGCATTCGGAAAAAGGAAGAATGGGAAACACAAGGCAGTCATTAGTCGGGGAAGGAATTGAAGGTTCCTCGCACTGGCAGTGCAGTTAATTTCTGTTAGACCATCTGTTAGTGGCTGGGTTTGTTCTTTGGCATGAGTTGCATTTTCATTTTTCTCTATGGCCTCTGGATCCTTCTTTCTGGAAGGTTTATTTTTGTCCATTATACTCTCTGTCCACATGTGAGATTGGCAATGAAACAGATGTTCTTTTCAGAAGCCGAATGGCTTTAAAATGACAATTATATTGATGTAGGTTTGTTGGCCTAGAAATGGTTTTGAGAGGTTGTAGGCTAGGCTTGCAATATTTTTTTAATGTTTGTTTTTCGTTTTGTTGTATATTTTTGTGATACAATTCTCAACCACAACAAAAAACTTAGAAGACTTCTTACATATTTGCTCTTTGTGATATCCATTTGACCTTAGGTATATAGCTGATAGGGGCTTTCCTGGTGGCTCAGACAGTAAAGAATCTGCCTGCAATCCAGGAGACCTGGGTTTGATCCCAAGGTTGGAAAGATCACCTGGAGAAGGGGTTGGCTACCCATTCCAGTATTCTTGCCTGGAGAATCCCATGGATAGAGGAGCCTGGCAGGCTACAGTTTATGGGGTCACAAAGAGTAGAACATGACTGAGTGACTACCACTTTCACTTTTCACTTTCATATAACTGATAAGTCTGAAAGAGTGAGGAATTTGAGATATTACCCTATTTGTACACTTAGGTAGACAGAAATATATAGATATGTATGATATAAAGATTAGATGATGGATAGAAGAAATTAATAAATATACACATATACAAACACGCTAGCAGAAACACCAGATCTTGATCAGAGTCAAAAGAAAAAGAAAAGAAAAAACAAAAACTTTTTTACTTACTCACGGAATACCTAATACAGTTGCTGCTCCCTCATGAGGCTATGTAATGAGAGGCAAATGTTCCGTGAACATACAGAGTGGTCTGCACCACAGGAGAGGAACTTCGAACTTATGAATCTTGAAGTTTATATGGGTGCAGACACATTTCCTCCTCCCCTCTGGAGTTAAGATAAAGAGTTTATCTTTTATTTTGGAATGTAAACAGATCTCCTCCTAGGGGAGAAGGAGAAATTCTCCAACCAGGAATGTAAACCTTGGCTCCTGGAGAGATAAGAAAGGTTTTAATATGCTTTGAACAGAAACAGGTGGCTCAGGTGAAAGGAATAAAAAACAAAAGGCCCCATATATCTACCACCTTTAGAATGCAAAGAGCAGAAGGTACTGGGGAAAAGAAAAGGAAAATTTCTCTATTATTAAAACATGCAAATTTCTGTTGCTTGGGAGGTCTAGACCGGTTGGAAATACCAAGAAACCTGGAGAGGAGTGCCTTAAAACACCAATCACCTTACTGGATGAAAGTTTTAAGTCTGAAAACTTACATATTTGCTGGAATATGTAAGGTTGGCTTCCATTCACAACCCCAGCTTTCCTAATTTTGTGATTGATGATTAAAAATCATTTGAAAGGTAGAGGTGGAGTGTGGTATGAAACAGCAATCCAAATCAAAAATTTTACTCAGGCTGATACCCCATGTTTGGCCGAGAACTCAGAGTGGCAGGCACTGGAAAAAAGACCTGTGTCACACCCCAATCTTTTGCTAAGGCTTTACCTTGAGAGCTGATGCTTAGAGCTGCTTCAAGCAGCCGTTGAGTTTTCAACTCAATCATGTGGCATACAACTGGATTGCTGATAAATATGTGTATGGGCTTTCCTGGAAGCTCAGCACAGGAGACCCTGGTTCAATCCCTGGGTCGGAAAGATCCCCTGGAGAAGGGCTTGGCTACCCACTCCAGTATTTTTGGGCTCCCCTGGTGGTTCAGATAGTAAAGAATCTGCCTGCAATGTGGGAGACCTGGATTTGATCCGTGGGTTGGGAAGATCCCTTGGAGGAGGGCATGGCATAGCCACCCACTCCAATATTCTTGCCTGGAGAATCCCCATGGACAGAGGAGCCTGGTGGGCTACAGTGGTGTCCCAAAGAGTTGGACATGACTTGAGTAACTAAGCATAGCACAGAACAGCATGCTGTCTTCAGAGAAGAGCTTCCTCAACGCAGAAGAATTCTTCTTCACCCCTCTCATCTCTCTTAGCATCTTTCTCTGTGTGCTAAGTCATTCTCTTTCTTATCAGACTCTCCTAATAGTGACAAGAATAGTTAATACACAATATGCTTTGATTATTTCTGTATTCATTTGCCATGGCTGCCATAAACCTATGCTACAACCAAAGTGGCTTAAACAACATAATTTCTCACAATTCTGGATACTTAGAGTTCAAGATCAAGGTGTCAGCACCACTGATTTCTTCAGAGGCAGCCCTCCTTCCCTTAGAGATGGCTATCTGCTCTCCGTTTTCACATGGTCGCCATCCCCCTGTTTGGATTTCTCTTCTAATCTCCTATTATAAGGATACAAGTCAATGCATGAGGCTGTACCCTAATAACCTCATTTTAAATTCACTACCTATTTAAGTACTTTATCTCCAAATACGTTTATATTCTGAGGTTTGCATTAGTACCTCAAGGTATGTATTTTGGATAAACAAATTTCAGCCCATAAAAATTTAACTTATACAACCTGTGCTTGGTTGCTCGGTTCAATTCAGTCGCTCAGTTGTGTCCAACTCTTTGGACCCCATGGACTGCAGCACGCAAGGATTCCCTGTTTATCACCAACTCCTGGAGCTTACACAAACTCGGATCCATTTAGTTGGTGATGCCATCCAACCATCTCATCCCCTGTTGGCCCCTTCTTCTCCCACCTTTAATCTTTCCCAGCATCAGGGTCTTTTCCAGTAAGTCAGTTCTTCGTATCAGGTGGGCAAAGTTTTGGAGTTTTAGCCTCAACATCAGTCCTTCCAATGAATATTCAGTACTGATCTCCTTTAGGATAACTGGTTGGATCTCGTTGAAGTCCAAGGGTCTCTCAAAACTCCTTTCCAACACCAGAATTCAAAAGCATCAATTCTTCAGCGTTCAGCCTTCTTTATAGTCCAACTTTCACATCCATACATGACTACTGGACAAATCATAGCTTTGACTATTAGATGGACCTTTGCTGGGAAAGTAATGTCTCTGCTTTTGAATATGCTGTGTAGGTTGGTCATAGCTTTTCTTCCAAAGAGAAAGTCTCTTTTAATTTCATGGCTGCAATCACGATCTGCAATGATTTTGGAGTCCCCCAAAATAAAGTCTCTCATTGTTTCTATTGCTTCCCCATCTATTTGCCATGAAGTGATGGGACCAGATGCCATGATCTTAGTTTTCTGAATGCTGAGTTTTAAACCAGGTTTTTTACTCTCCTCTTTCACTTTCATCAAGAGGCTCTTTAGTTCCTCTTCACTTTTTGCCATAAGGGTGGTGTCATCTGCATATCTGAAGTTATTGATGTTTCTCCAGGCAATCTTGATTCCAGCTTGTGCTTCATCTAGCCCAGCATTTCTCATGATGTACTCTGCATAGAAGTTAAATAAGTGGGGTGACAATATACAGCCTTGGCATACTCCTTTCCTGATTTGGAACCTGTCTGCTTTTCCATGTCCATTTCTAGCTGTTGCTTCCTGACCCGCATACATATTTCTCAGGAGGCAGGTCTGGTGGTCTGGTACTCCCATCTCTTTTAGAATTTTCCACAGTTTGTTGTGATCCACACAGTCACTCAGTCATGTCCAACTCGTTGTGACCCCACAGACTATAGTCCACCAGACTCCTCTCTCCATGGAATTCTCCAGGCAAGAATTCTGGAGTGGGTTGCCATGCCCTCCTCCAGTAGATCTTCCCAAACCAGGAGTTGAACCCAGGTCACTGGCATTGCAGACAGATCCTTTGCCATCTGAGCCACCACTGGTCAGTAAGTCAGTTCATCTCTCAGTCATGTCCGACTCTTTGCAACCCCATGGACCTCAGCGTACCTGTCTTCCCTATCCATCGCCAACTCCTAGAACTTGCTCAAACACGTCCATTGAGTTGATGATGCCATCCAACCATCTGATGTTGGAAAGGATTGAAAGCAGGAGGAGAAGGGGACTACAGAGGAGGGGCCATCAGGGAAGCCCTTTAAACAACCTGCTTGTACATGATATGTCTTATGAGGGAAGCAGGGGCTTTTTACCATGTTTTACCACTGCATTGTAAGTCCATAAATGTGAGTCCTTGCTATCTGCTGTGGACACCTTTCAATAAGCCAATGACACAGGATCTGTTACTCTGTCTTCTCTTCTCTCTGTAACAGATTGCCCTCTATGTTTCTGCTGTAAGGATACATCATTGGATTTTGGGCTCACTCACATAAACTAGGATAATCTCTTTAACTCAAGATTCTTGACTTTGTTAAACATGCAAAGACTGTTGTGTTTTTTTTTTCTCTTTATAATAAGGTGACACACCCAGGTTCCAAAATGATTAGGATGTGGACAGATCATTTTGAGGGCTATCATTCAACCTACTACCTATAGGAAATATCTGTGTTAGAGAAGATAGTGATCCTTCCTGCAGAAGATTGTGCAAGTAATCTATCCACAGTGAAAATTTCTGCCAGGTGATGGACAGTGGTTAAGAAATTTGTCTGGAAGTGTTATAAACAGGAGAACAGTATTAAAAAGTTTTCCAAGCAATCTCTCTGCCACACTCAGTCTATCTCTATAAAACTGCTGTCCAACTTTCTATCAGCCTCACCTTTCATCTAGACTGCTGCCTCTAGTTCTCCCAGCATTTCTGTTGCACTTTTAATCAATACCATTTTTTTTCTTTACTCAACATAGACCTGAATGAGATAAACTTGATACCTTTCTGATCACACTACTGGAATTGGAATGTGTGCATGCTAGGTTGCTTCATTTGCATCCAACTCTTTGCACCCACACTGTCTTTATTCTGCCAGGCTCCTCTCTCTGTGGGATTCTCCAGGCAAGAGTACTAACGTGGTTACTGTGCCCTGCTCCAGGAGATTTTCCCAACCCAGGGATCATACTCACAACTTTTATGTCTCTTGCATTGGCAGATGGGTTCTGTACCACTAGTGCAACATAGGAAGAAGATATAATTGACATAAAACACTGTGTAAGTTGAATGTGTACAGCATAATGATTTGACTTACATCATAAAATGATTACTTCATTAAGTTTAGTGAATACCCATCATATCATATAGCTACAATATAAAAGAAATAAATTTACTTTTTTTTCTGTAATGATAACTTCCAGGATCTATCCTCTTAATGACTTTTATATACAATGTACAGTAGTGCTAGTTATATTTATCATGTTGTTTATTACATCCCCAGTACTTTTCCTTATTACTGGACGTCTGTCCCTTTCTACTACTTTCATCCAATTCCCCCTCCTCCCAGCTCCCTAGAGCCAGACATCCTGGCGTGTGAAGTCATGTGGGCTGTAGAAAACATCAGATCTGATGGAATTCCAGCTGAGCTATTTCAAATCCTAAAAGATGATGCTATTAAAGTGCTGAACTCAATATGCCAGCAAATTTGGAAAACTCAACAGTGCCACAAAACTGCAAAACGTCAGTTTTCATTACAATCCCCAAAAAAAGCGACATCAAAGAATGTTCAAACTACCACACAATTTCACTCATTTCATATGCTAGCAAGGTAATTGTCAAAATCATTCAAGCTAGGCTTCAACAGTTCCTGAACTAAGAACTTCCAGACGTAAAAGCTGGGTTTAAAAAAGGCAGAGGAACCAGAGATCAAATTGCGAACATCTATTGGATCATAGAGAAATCAAGAGAATTCCAGAAAAATATCTCCTTCTGCTTCATTGATTGCGCTGAAGTCTTTGGCTCTGTAGATCACAACAAACTGTGGAAAATTCTTAAAGACTTGGGAATACCAGAACACCTTACTTTTCTCCCGAGAAACCTGTACGCAGGTCAAGAAGCAACAGTTAAAATTGGACATTGAAACATGGATTGGTTTAAAATTGGGAAAGGAGTACATCAAGTCTATATATTGTCACCTTGCTTGTTTAACTTATATACAGAGTACATAAGGCAAAATGCCGGGGTGGATGAAGCTCAAGCTAGAATCAAAATTGCCAGGAGAAATATCAGTAACCTCAGATATGCAGATGACACCACTCACCTCCCTCCTGGAAAGTACCTGTTTGTTTTCTGTACCTATGATTAAGCCATGCTTTAATTCAAGAGATTAAGACTGCTATATTTAAGTTCTAATTGTCTTTTGACGTAATTTATACTTAATATTGTAGATTAAAAGTATTATGCTGGAATGATTTTTATACAGTCTTGTGTGATGCTTTATATGTAAGTAAGGTTTGCCTTTGTGTTCTTGGCTATGATTCTGTCCTTCCCACTGTTGAAATTGCAACTGCCAAACCAGCGTCTCTTAAACCTAGAGGATGCCATTTTTTAACAAGTTAAAAGTTATATATATTTATGGATATACACATAACATATACATATATATATACATATACATATATCTTAAAGCTTTGGGAATTTTCAAAGTAATACTATATTAGGATGCTTGAGGCTGGTGCATGGGGATGATCCAGAGAGATGATATGGGGTGGGAGGTGGGAAGGGGTATACAAGGGAACCCATGTATACCCATGGTGGATTCATGTCAATGTATGGCAAAACCAATACAGTATTGTAAAGTAAAATAAAGTAAAAAATAAAAATTTTTAAAAAACCCAAAAAATAAAATAAAATTTTGCTTTAGATCTAAAATGTCTATAATAAAAATATTTTATGAATTTTGATTATAGATATAGACTAACTTTACTTCAGTAACAACATTTCTTTGAGAGAAGCTAAAGTGATTCTGATGCGCTTTCACAGAGAAAAACTGTGATCATTTGAAGTAATTTTAATGGCTAAACAGGCTTAGTTTTATAATTGCTTGCTTTTGAAATAAACAGAGTTGGGAGTACAGGCTTTAACTTGGCTAATTTTATTATTGTAAGTTCAGAAGTGCTAATCCACATTGCATCTGCTAAGAAACATTTTTTATTAAGGATAAAGAAGCATTAATCCAATTTAACAAAGCTTCCGTTTTTGAGCCCTAATAGTTGTTAATAAAAAAAAAATTCTGAATTTAAGTGTTAGCATGAAGTCTTGACAAATGCATTCTATGGTCACAACATCATTTCCTCTGATAATAGGAGTTTTCCATGATTTTTCAGTGGATATTAGACAAGCATATTTACAGATATATTAAGAAACAGATTGAATGACATATGTCTCCAAGGATAATAGAATATCTATCAGTTCAGTTCAGTTCCATCACTCAGTCGTATCCGACTCTTTACAACCTCATGAGTCACAGCACCCCAGGCCTCCCTGTCCATCACCGACTCCCGGAGTCCACTCAGACTCATGTGCATCGAGTCGGTGATGCCATCCAGCCATCTCATCCTCTGTCGTCCCCTTCTCCTCCTGCCCCCAATCCCTACCAGCATCAGGGTCTTTTCCAATGAGTCAACTCTTCGCATGAGGTGGCCAAAGTATTGGAGTTCCAGCTTTAGTCCTTCTAATGAACACCCAGGACTGATCTCCTTTAGGATGGACTCGTTGGATCTCCTTGCAGTCCAAGGGACTCACAAGAGTCTTTTCCAGCACCATATTTTAAAAGCATCAATTCTTCGGTGCTAAGCTTTCTTCAGAGTCCAACTCTCACATCCCTACATGACCACTGGAAAAACCATAGCCTTGACTAGACGGGCCTTTGTTGGCAAAGTAATGTCTCTGCTTTTGAATATGCTATCTAGCTTGGTCATAACTTTCCTTCCAAGGAGTAAGTGTCTTTTAATTTCATGGCTGCAATCACCATCTGCAGTGATTTTGGACCCCTCAAAAATAAAGTCTGACACTGTTTCCACTGTTTCCCCATCTATTTCCCATGAAGTGATGGGACCAGATGCCATGATCTTAGTTTTCTGAGTGTTGAGTTTTAAGCCAACTTTTTCATTCTCCTCTTTTATTTTCATCAAGAGGATTTTTAGCTCCTCTTCACTTTCTGCCATAATGGCGGTGTTATCTGCATATCTGAGGTTATTGATATTTCTCGTGGCAATCTTGATTCCAGCTTGTGCTTCCTCCAGCCCAGCGTTTCTCATGATGTACTCTGCATATAAGTTCAATAAGCAGGGTAATTATATACAGCCTTGACGTACTCCTTTTCCTATTTGGAACCAGTCTGTTGTTCCATGTCCAGTTCTAACTGTTGTTTCCTGACCTGCATATAGGTTTCTCAAGAGGCAGGTCAGGTGGTCTGGTATTCCCATCTCTTTCAGAATTTTCCACAGTTTATCTGTATATCTATATCAATACCTGTATCTATGTTTATATATGTATGGTTTTTAGAATCTATTTTTTATCTAAAAAGTGTTTCTAACTACATTGTTCATTAAATATTTTATATCATAGTATTATGTATTATTTTTTACACAAACTTATCTTTTGTAAAGAAATCGAATTTAGGTGGTCTTCTCATCTACATTTTATTTGCATAGCAGAGTCCATTCATATTTTTACCTATATTGATATTTCAATTAAAAATCACTTTTACTTCAATAAAAATAGTGTTTCAGCTAATTTTATATTTCCTATAAAAATATAGGATTTCAATTTCCTAAAGATCGTATGTGTATATACAATATAAACATACATAAAACTTGACAATACAGCTTCTATTTTGTAATGCATCATCTAGCTGTGATACATAATCTATTTCAGCTTGTTTTTATCTATTAAGATCTTTTTCCTTACTTGAGAGGTAAAATGAAGTGAAGAAAAGGTGGTATTGTTAAGGTCAGATTAATCTGTAATAAATTAGTTTTAATGCCAAATAGTAAGTCCACCCCAAAATCTCATCACTTTTCCTTTTATGTACTCAGGTAAATGAGTCTTTGAGACTGAATGCCACCTGGGAGGACATCACTCTTGAAAGCCCAAATGTAGCATAAAGGAAATGGACATTAGTTAGAGTTTACAGTAATCTCAGAGGATCTTTTAGGGATCAGCTTAGTCATAAATTGACGAAGAACCTTGTTTGCCCTTGGCTGTCAAGAATCATGAGAAAAGATGTTTAAAGTGCTTTGAAAAACTTTAATGGATGGCCATTTGTTTAAACTCCAGCTGTGGTACTTTACTTGTATTATTTTCCTTTTCTTGGACACATTACAAAAAATAGATATAAACCCTCCAGCTATAGATTTTCATAGCTAGTCAAAGCTTATCCTGCAACCCAAATATAGATCAAATTACATTTAAGAGTTTTCAGAAAAAATCATATTTAAGATAACATCTAGGTACCTTTCTTAAAGCAACTCACATTTAGATGGTGATACTTTGTGTATATTTAAAGCTGATATAATTTATTTTTTGAGAAGCTTTTTTTAAGCCTCTATAATTTTAATAGCTTTTAAAATTAATTCTATTTTGTAAAAGCAAGGCTATTATACAAAATGTGTCATGAAACTGTAATTTGTTGAGATATTTCAAATTGGGATTTACAAATAATGGTTTGCCATCAAAAAATAATGAATGAGTACATTAAAATGTCCCTTTTTCCTTGTCATGAAATGTGTGTGTGTGTGTATGTGTGTGTGTGGGGGGGCTCAATTGTGTCCGACTCTTTTTGACCCATGAACTGTAGCCTACCAGGCTCCTCTGTCCATGGAATTTTCCAGGCAAGAACACTGGAGTGGATTCCCATTTCACTTTCCACATGGAATATGTAATTGTGATTAATGTACTTATCAGATCTTAATGTGAAATATTTTTTAATGTTTGTAATCTCAGAAAATTATGTTAACTTTTCATTATTTTATTCTTAAATGAATAAATCTAGCTATTAAAACATATACTAAATTATAGGGTTTTATTTTTTAATAAAATGCCTTATTATAAATTAATAGAATTTTATTTTCAGATAGCTACTCATGTTTCCTTTACATGTGAGAGAATATTTTCCTATTGAATATATTTTAATACTATAATGTACAAGTAAATTTCACACTAATGGAGAATACTCTTTTTTAAAACATATGTCTGACTCTTTGCAACTTCATGGACTGTAGCCCTCCAGGATCCTCTATGTGTGGAGTTCTCCAGGCATGAATTCTGAAGTGGGTAGCTGTTCCCTTCTCCAAGGGATCTTGCTGAAATCAGAAGAGCATTATCTTAAACAGTTAGTCTTACTTATTTCTTTGGATACATGAATTAGGGAAGGGTATTTGTAAGTCTGACTGTAGAGCCTAGATTGCATCAGTTTAACACTGATATTTCAACTCTAATAATTTGTTGTATTCAGTTCAGTTCAGTTCAGTCACTCAGTGGTGTCTGACTCTTTGCGACCCCATGAACTGCAGCACGCCAGGCCTCCCTGTCTATCACCAACTCCCAGAGTTCACTCAAACTCAAGTCCATCGAGTCAGTGATGCCATCCAGCCATCTCATCCTCTGTCGTCCCGTTCTCCTCCTGCCCACAATCTCTCCCAGCATCAGTTTTTTCCAATGAGTCAACTCTTCTCATGAGGTGGCCAAAGTACTGGAGTTTCAGCTTTAGCATCATTCCTTCCAAAGAACACCCAGGGCTGATATCCTTCAGAATGGACTGGTTGGATCTCCTTGCAGTCCAAGGGACTCTCAAGAGTCTTCTCCAACACCACAGTTCAAAAGCATCAATTCTTTGGTGTTCAGCTTTCTTCACAGTCCAACTCTCACATCCATACATGACCACTGGAAAAACCATAGCCTTGACTAGATGGACCTTTGTTGGCAAAGTAATGTCTCTGCTTTTGAATATGCTATCTGGGTTGGTCATAACTTTCCTTGTTGTATTAGGCAGAGGTTATTACACAGTGGTTTTGTACTTCTAGGCAACAAGCAAAGTTATGTTTTTGAAGTGATTCTTTTGAAACATGTTGGTCTTTTAAGCTGTTTAATTGGTTCACAATCTATAACATAGAAACCAGTGGTTCTTCAAGTAAAAAATATTTTGCTTTTGTTAGTTTGTTTTGTTTATTGTTGGTTAGTCCCAGTTTGGTTTCAGAATAGTTTATCACAAGGATAAAGAATTTTGTTGGTGTCAATTATGAGTCTGTACCTTACAACTTTTATTATTCTTTAGCCTAAGTTTAAAGATATAATATTGCGATGAGTGTAGATCTCCACCTCTGCATAATGTGTAAGCAATGGACACTGTGGTCATGTGATAAATTTTTGATGGTAGCTGTTCCAAAATCTCTGTCACGGTTTTCTATTCTTTTTTCTTTTAATTTTAATGTATTTATTTTTAATAGAAGGATAATTACTTCACAATTTTCTGAAAGGTAATTTGTTGGATCATTTGATTAGCTAAAAACTGTACAGAAACAGTGAATTCTCTTGGAGTCACTCACTTGAGCATTGGAACATTGTGCATCCAAGAGAAGGGATATAATCAGAATTGCAGTTCACTTCTAAGGAAAGAGACAAGAGAACTCAAAGCAGTGTGCAAGAATATCCATGGGGTTCTCCAGATAAAATTACTGGATTGGGTTGCCATTACCACTCTAATGGCAGAAACTGAAGAGGAACTAAAGAACCTCTTGATGAAGATGCAAAAGGAAAGTGAAAAAGCTGGTTTGAAACTCAACATTAAAAACAAAAACAACAACAAAGAAAACAAGGTCATCACTATATCCAGTCCCATCATTTCATGGGAAATGCATGGGAAAACCATGGAAACAGTGACAGACTTTCTTTTCTTGGGCTTTAAAATCACTGCAGATGGTGACTGCAGCCATGAAATTAAGACTCTTCCTTCTTAGAAGAAAAGCTATGGCCAACCTAGACAGCATATTAAAAAGCAGAGGCATCATTTTTCTCACAAAGGTCCACATAGTCAAAGCTATGTTTTTTTTTCAGCAGTCATGTACAAATGTAAGAGGTGTACGATAAAGAAGGCTGAGTGCTGAAGAGTTGCTTTCAATTTGCAGTGCTGGAGGAGACTCTTGAGAGTCCCTTGGACTGCAAGGAGATTAAATCAGTCAGTTCTAAAGGAAATCAATGCTGAATATTCATTGGTAAACTGATACTGAAGTTGAAGCTCCAATACTTTGGGCACCTGGTGCAGAGTCAATTCATTGGAAAAGAACCTGATGCTGAGAAAGATTAAAGGCAGAAAGAAAAAGGGGTGGCAGAAGATAAGATGGTCAGATAGCATCACTGTCAGTGGACTTGAATCTGAGCAAACTTCAGTGGCTAATGGAGGACAGTGGAGCCTACCATGCTATGGTCCATGAGGTCAAAAAGAGCTGGACATGATTTAGCAAGTGAACAACAAGAACAACAAGAACATATCCTATCCACCACTCCATAAAGCCTGCAAAAGTCTTTATTGGGGTATTAGCCAAATCATCAAGCTTCATGATTTTTCTTTCCTAATTTTTTAGTAATATTTCATATAACTTATAAGTCTATAGAATGTAAATTCAACAACACTAACCTAAGGCAGTATTATAAAATATACTGTTAGTTCAGTTCAGTTCAGTCGCTCAGTCATGTTGGACTATTTGCAGCCCCGTGAACTGTAGCATGCCAAGGCCCCCCTGTCCATCACCAACTCCTGGAGTTCACCCAAATTCATGTGCATCAAGTCGGTGATGCCATCCAGCCATCTCATCCTCTGTTGTCCCCTTCTCCTCCTGCCCACAATCCCTCTCAGCATCAGGGTCTTTTCCAATGAGTCAAATATTCTCATGAGGTGGCCAAAATATTGGAGTTTCAGCCTCAACATCAGTCCTTCCAATGAACACCCAGGACTGATCTCCTTTAGGATGGACTCGTTGGATCTCCTTGCAGTCCAAGGGACTCACAAGAGTCTTCTCCAGCACCATATTTCAAAAGCATCAATTCTTTGGCATTCAGCTTTCTTCAGAGTCCAACTGTCACATCCATACATGACCACTGGAAAAACCATAGCCTTGACTAGAAGGACCTTTGTTGGCAAAGTAATATCTCTGCTTTTGAATATGCTATCTAGGTTGGTCATAACTTTCCTTCCAAGGAGAAAGCGTCTTTTAAGTTCATGGCTGAAATCACCATCTGCAGTGATTGTGGAGCCCCAAAAAATAAAGTCTCATACTGTTTCCACATTTCCCATGAAGTGATGGGACCGCATGCCATGATCTTTGTTTTCTGAATGTTGAGCCTTAAGCCAACTTTTTCACTCTGCACTTTCACTTTCATCAAGAAGCTTTTTAGTTCCTCTTCACTTTCTGCCATAAATGTGGTGTCATCTGCATATCTGAGGTTATTGATATTTCTTCTGGCAATCTTGATTCCAGCTTGTGCTTCTTCCAGCCCAGCATTTCTCATGATGTACTCTGGATGTAAGTTAAATAAGCAGGGTGACAGTATACAGCCTTGACGTACTCCTTTTCCTATTTGGAACCAGTCTGTTGTTCCATGTCCAGTTCTAGCTGTTGCTTCCTGACCTGCCTATAAGTTTCTCAAGAGGCAGGTCAGGTGGTCTGGTATTCCCATCTCTTTCAGAATTTCCACTGTTTATTGTGATCCATGCAGTCAAAGGCTTTGGCATAGTCAATAAAGCAGAAATAGATGTTTTTCTGGAACTCTCTTGCTTTTTCGATGATCCAGCGGATATTGGCAATTTGATCTCTATGTTCCATTAAATTCCTCAACTCTCTTCTTGATTTAATACTGCTTTATATATATGAAAGTCTCTGTCAGGTCTGGCTAGAGGCCTCAGATATATTCTTTGAATAAGTTTCTTTGATGTCTGACTTAAAGAAACCAGATAGCTTTGAGGCTAGATTTCCAACGTGAAAACAAAGGAATTAATTTAACATTTACACACTGCAAGTTCCCACAGTTCACCCCTGTTCAAAACCAAGAACCCAGAGTTCTTGACAGAGAGTATTATTTATAGTCTGTATGGGAAGAATTTTTGATTAAGATTTTGACCATTTCTCACCCCCAAAAAAGTAGAGTCGGGTGAACAGGATGTCCCATATTTGAATAATAAGAGATCCAGTAAAGAAAAACAGAGAAAATGCATAGGAATAAAACATTTAAGAAAAGTTAAAAATAATATTCCAGAAGAACATGGGTTTCTATTTATAAGAAGTCGCCAAATGGCCAATCCAAATATTAAATCTCTTTTTTCTGCTTTTATTAATATGCACTAGCTATTTACATGATTTAAAAGATTTTCTGAATCGATTTATATCAACCCTTGTGAGCCATCAAAAATATTTACTTTTTAATTTACTTTTTGGTTCAGTTAGTTTTTATTTATTTATTTTTTTTAGTTTATAGATCAAGGGCATGATTCTAATTGGCAACTGCTTGGGATTTGGACATGTGCATAATAGTTTCATACAGTTTGAGGGAAGAGAGTCAGTAAGTACACTTCTATTCTAATTCAATTTTGATGAACATATATAAGAATGATATTTTACCCCAGGGAAAGATAGGATAGTTTGCAGTCTTGATCAACTAAATCAATTTTTATTCTCTTATGCTAAGATCAATTACCTTTTTTCTGTTCAAATGAACATTGTCATAATTTATCTTTTTTTATTATCATAGAGGAAAATAAGTGTAACTCAGTATCATATCCTCCAGCATGTCTTATATAATACCTCAGTGAATCTCATTTACATCCTTTATGAATACTTATTGTACTGAAAGTCAATTACCTAATATTTTCTAAGTTGTTCAAGGTAATAAGCCAGGAGTTTTTTAATTTATAAGCATATTGATTTTGACAGTTAAGAGAATTTGAGATTTCTGTATTAATTACTCTGTTTACATAAAAATTAGCTTTATATCATTTGTGCATTCTTATTATGCATATTTTAAAAATTATGGTACTGTAAACAGTACATGAACTGCAAATAGTAAGAGATGGCTGTGTTAATGTAAGTTAATTGTAGTACGAGATGCCTGAGTTAATTTAGCAAGATGCAACTGTTTTGCTATTCATATATCATAAAAATAGATATATTAGGCTCAGAAATTATACTATTTTAAGAATGTACCTATTCTTGATATGTATGCCTATCTGGAAATAATTTCAGTGTGAGATGTATAGTAGCTTATATTTTATTTTGTTCATGTTATATCATTATTTAAATTTTAAAATAACAATAAAAAGTAAAAAATACTGTGACAATGTTGAAACCAATTAGATGAAACTATTACAAATAAGGTATGTTAGAAAAGGCATTTCTAGTTGACCTCATTCTTTTCAGGTATTTTAGAGAGAAAAATATTAAAAGAGCTTTTGAGAATAAATAATTTAAAAGGGCCAAAGAAATTTGGATATGCTAAGCCTTTCTGAAGAAATAATTAGTATGATATATGCTAAAAGATCCCCAGTGGGGATTAATCAATTTATTTTAATGTTGCTTGAGGACTAATGATTTTACCACTTTCTAAGTTTATTAACTCAAAAGTCTCTTTATGCCTCAGCTCCTCAGTGGGTTTATCCTTCCTTTTCTCTGTTCAACTGTATGTTTCCAATACGCTGTAATACTACATTAGCATTAAAATGAGCATTTCTAGAGATTGAATAAGACTTCACAATTTACCTCATGTATCAAACACATTGGCTTGCCCAGTTGTGCCAGTGGTAAAGAATCCGCCTACCAATACAGGGGCCACAAGAGACGTGGGTTTGATCTCTGGGTTGGGAAAACCCCCTGGAGTAGAAAATGGTGACCCACTACAATATTCTTTCCTGGGAAATCCATGGAGAGGAGCCTGGTGGGCTATATAGTCCATGGGGGTCACAAAGAGTCAGACATGACTGAGCACACATGCACACACACGCACACACACATACACACATCAAATACATATTGCCACTGGATCCCCACTACGGTCTCTTGAAATGTCTGTTAGTTTTCCCAATACATTAGTAAGGAAATGAATGAAGACCAGAAACTCAGTGTTGTACATCAGATAAATGGAAGATGCATACCTTAAGCACAGATCGATGAACCTTGATTTCAGTACAATTTATGTTATTTTTTAGGTGTCACTGTTTCATAGTACCCAGATAAATGAGTCATTCAGTCAGGCCAGTGATGCTTGTTTTTGTCCAATGGATGATCCAGACTTGGATTATGACTTCATATGATCCAGAGTAACTTGAGCCCTGGAGATATGAATATTTTGGAAATAGTCTTTATGTTTTTAGCCAGAAATAACTAAAGCGCTAACTCTGTATCTGCTCACTATATTATCCCTCCACCCTTTCTGATACACCAAGTAATGAGCATTAACTTTACCCTAAAACAATTCATTCTAGAGCACAATATCTTTCCATCAGTAATATTTTGCTACAAATAGGCTTTTTTTATAAGGCGAGAAAATAGTTTTCATGTTTTATCAGGACTGCACTGAGAGTTTTGATATAATTCCATAACCCTCTATGACTTTTTTTTTCTAGGTTCTGGAAAACTATCTGTGTTTCTCAGACTATGGTACTTACTGTTACAATGTTAAGTGGTTTTCTTATTTGTTCTTTTTGTTTGTTTTCTATTATTTGTTAATGTGATAACTAAACATGCAATCTATATAAGAATAGGTAAATATATTACATAAAAACAATTAGCATCCATTCCATTGTATTTGACTAGCTTTAAAAGTTGCTTCAAATAAAATCATTCATTAAGCAAAAGCTATATTAATTACTGTCTTGTGACCTAGAAAAATAAATGTAATTTTTAAAGACACTTTTCTTAGCTCTTAATGGTAACTCTGCACAGGCAAATTTGGATCAATATTGCATAATTCTCCTAAAGTATAATGTAACTTTTAAATAATTTGTTGCTATTGATTTTATTCTTAAGTTTAAGAAACATTAGTTAAAAAAAATAAAAAAAGAAACATTAGTGACTTGTATAAGAAGATACTACTAAAAGGCATTAAACAGCACATATATAAAAGATTTTTTTTTAATTTTTTAGTGCAAGAACATACAAAATAATCCCCCTTTTGTTTCCAGAAGTTAGAATAAGGGTCTAGGTGATTTAAATCCTAATTTATAATTATTTGTATGCATCTTAACCAAAGTTTATTTTTCTCCACTCTAAAAAAAATGTATGAATTTACTTATCAAAACTACTTTTGCTACATATGTCTACTGTAGCTGAGTTATGATACCACTTATTCAGTTAATGGTAGCATTCCAAGCCATTCATCAGTAACCAAACCAAAAAATAGGGCATACATATTTCCAATGAATAGTTTGAAGGAAGGCTATAGTAATAATTGTGATCTATATTTATCAGAGAAAAAAGTATAAATTTTAAAAATGAGGAAAAAGTCCTTCATTTGATTCCATTCCAGTATATTAATTCATTTCAACTTGAATTTCAATAGCTTCTGAAGAGCAAATAATTCACTATATACACCTAATGGTTTTACCCACACATTTTGCAGTTTTATTCTGGAATTAAAATATTCAGGATCAATATTAAAGATATTAAAATTGAAACATAAAGCAGATTTTTGCACCACAAGTAGTGTGGAAATATCATGATAATAATCATAAATTATGATTTCCTAAACCTTAACAGGGCTTCCCTGGTAGCTCAGAGGTTAAAGGTCTGCCTGCAATGCGAGAGACTTGGGTTCGATCCCTTGGTTGGGAAGATCCCCTGAAGAAGGAAATGGCAACCCACTCCAGTATTCTTGCCTGGAGAATCCCATGGATGGAGGAGCCTGGTGGGCTACAGTCCACGGGGTCTCAAAGAGTCAGACACAGCTGAGCGACTTCACTCATTTCACTTAAACCTTAACAAACGTTATATATCTTTAAACGACTTTCCTTCATTATAGAATTAAATAACACTCGCTTATAAATTAAATCTTCATAAAATTTTCAGCAAACTTTAGTAGATTACTACTACTGCTACTAAGTCACTTCAGTCGTGTCCGACTCTGTGTGACCCCATAGATGGCAGCCCACCAGGCTCCCCCGTCCCTGGGATTCTCCAGGCAAGAACACTGGAGTGGGTTGCCATTTCCTTCTCCAATGCATGAAAGTGAAGTCACTCATTCGTGTCCGACCCTTAGCGACCCCATGGACTGCAGCCTACCAGGCTCCTCCGTCCATGGGATTTTCCAGGCAAGAGTACTGGAGTGGGGTGCCATTGCCTTCTCCGTTTAGTAGATTAGCAAATCTCTATCATAAGACTTTCCAAATGCAACAGATTATCTTTAGTATTATCACGCACTAAATTCCATGAGGCATATCCGAGCTCTTAGCATTAGGAATTTAGGGCACCATTCACCTCTCCTCCCTTACATTATAAGGAGATATTACATATGAAATAATAAGTGAAATGTGGCTTTGTTGAAGTGTCACTGAACACTGAAAGTATAATATTAGAATTTTGACACAGAAAGTGGGGTTTGGAAAGGAATAAATTCTATCAGAAATAAGATGTACAGGAAGGGAAGTAAGAGATGTATCTTGGTCAGGCAGTTGTGAAACATTTAGTTCAACTAGAAAAATATAAGTAAATCTCATGACAAGTTTCTAATGCTGTCCCTGACCTCTCTCTTAAGCTAGGTGCAAGTGAGGAAGCATTCAACCCTCACTGTAGTGAAAGGAAGCATACTCTACCAGGAAAACTCTTTTTTTTGTTGTTGTTGTTTAATTAAAACAAACAAACAAATGTATTCTCTCACAGTTTTGGAGAGTAGAGTTCTGAAACCAGTTTGTAAGCATGGTCATATTTTCTTTAGCTTCTGATGTTTGCCAGTAATCATTGGAATTCATTGGTTTGCCTTCATGTGTGTGTACTCATTTGTGTCTGATTTTTTTGACCCTACAGACTGTATGTAGCCTGGCAGGCTCATCTGTCCATAGAATTCTCCAGGCAAGAATACTGGAGTGGGTTGCCATATCCAACTCCAGGGGATCGTCCCAACCTAGGGATCAAACTCGTGTCTCCTGCATCGGGAGGTATATTCTATATCAACTGTGCCACCTGGGAAGGATTCATTGGTTTGCAGGGGCATAATTTTAATCTCTGCCCCTGTCATTTAATGACCATCTTCCCTTTGGGTCTTTATGTTATCACTTGGCATTCTTCTCTGGGTGTTCTTGTCTCTGTCTGTTCTCCCCTTCTTCTTCTTTTTTTTTTTTTAATATTGGGGTATATTTGATTTGGATTTCCCAGGTGGCAGTAGTGGTTATGAACCCACCTGCCAATGTAAAAGACAGAAGAGACCTAAATTCAATCCCTGGGTCGGGAAGACCCCCTGGAGGAGGGCATGACAACCCACTCCAGTACTCTTGCCTGGAGAAACCCATGCGCAGAGGAGTGTGGTGGGCTACAGTCTATGAGGTTGCAAAGAGTCGAACACGACTGAAGTGATTTAGCACACATGCATGCGTAGTTGATTTACAATGTTGTGTTGGTTTCAGGTGTATGTCATAGTGATTCAGTAATTTTTGCAGATTATCTACCATTATTGGTTATTAGAAGATACCAGGTATAATTCCTCGTGCTATACAGCATAGCCTTGTTGCTTATCTATTTGGTATATGGTAGTTTTTGAAATTTCTTATTCCTAATTTGTCTCTCCCCATGGGCTTCTCCCTTTGGTAACCACAAGTTTCTTTTCTATATCTGTTTCTGTTTTATATACACATTAATTTGCACATGTTTTAGATTTCACATGTAAGTGGTATCATATTTATCCCTTTCTCAGTCTGACATTTCACTAAGCAAAATATTCTCCATTGTTGCAATATTCAGTAGTAAGTCTAGAGTTTATAATAATTTGTAGTCAATAAATAATTCAGTATTTCAACAAGGTGGCCAATGACAGTTTCTCTATGTCCACTGATATTAACAGTGTTAGATTTAGTCTAAAACAAGTTTTCCTAACCTCATTTTTTCACATGTGACTATTCAGTTTTCCCGACATCACTTGCCAGAGACTGTCTTTTCTCCATTTTCTTGCCTCATTTGTTGTATTTTTAATTGATTTATTTATTTTTGATTGAAGGATAATTGCTTTACAGTATTGCATTTGTTTCTACCAAACATCAAGATGAATCAGCCTTGACCATAAATCTATGACTTTATTTCTTGGCTCTTTATTCTGTTCCATTGATCTACGTGCTTGTTTTTGTGCCAGTATCATGGGGTCTTGATTACTGTCGTTTAATAGTATAATCTGATATCTGGAAGAATTTTACCTCCAGCTTTCTTCATTTTCTTAGAAGTGCTTTGACAATTCCAGCTTTTTATATGGCTCCATATAAATTTTAAAATTATTTGTTCTAGTTCTGTGAAAAATACCCTGGGTATTTTGATGGGGTTTGCATTAAATCTGTATATTTCTTTGGGTAATATGAAAGTTATTTTAATAATTTTAATTTTTCCATTCCATGAGTATGGTGCATCTTTCCATTTCTTTGAATCCTCTAATTTTCTTCATCAAAGTTTTATAGTTTTCAAAGTATAGGTCTTTCACCTCCTTGTATAATGCTAGATATTCTTATGTGATTTTAAACAGGGTTATTTTTTTCACCTTCCCTTTCTGACATTTCATTATTAGTATATAGAAACACAACTGACTTCTTGCATAAATCTTGTATCCAGCAACATTGCTGAATTCATTGATTAGTTCTTAGAGTTTTTGGGTGAAGACTTTAGGATTCTCTATATAGAGTATCATGTCATCTGCAAGTAGTAGTGGTTTTACCTTTTCCCTTCCAATGTAGATGCTTTTCATTTATTTTTCTTTGAGCACTATGGCTAGGCGTTTCAATACCAGGTTAAATAGAAGCAGTGAGAATGGACATCCTGTTGTTTTCCTGAATTTAGTGGGAAAAAGTGTAACTGAAAGTCACTTAGTTGTTTCCGATACTTTGCCACCCCATGGACTATACAGTTTGTGAAATTCTCCAGGTCAGAACAGTGGGAAGGCTTTAAGCTTTTCACCATTGAGTATCATGTTGTGTGTTGGTTTAGTTTAAATGGCTTCTATTATGTCATGAAGTGTTATCCCTATACTCACTTTGAGGAGAGTTTTTATCATGAATGGATGTTGCATTTTAGCAAATGCTTTCCCTGTATTTATTGAAAGGTTCCTGTGATTTTGTGTTTTTCCTTCTGTTAATGTGGTATAGTATATTGATTGGTTTGCCTATATTGAACCATGCTTATGACCCTAGCATAAGTTCAACTTGATCATGGTGTGTGTATAATTATTTTATATATTGTTGGATTCAATTTGCTAATATTTTATTGAGGGTTTTGCATCTATATCTATCAAAGACATTGGCCTGTAATTTTCTCTTTTCGTAGTGTCCTTATTTGTGTTTCGTATCTGAGTGAACAATAAAAGTAGAGCATTCTCTCACACCATAAATAAAATAAACTCAAAATAGTTAACAACCTAAATGTAACCCTGAAACCATAAAACTCCTGGAGAGAACAAAAAGAAGTAAGTGCTTTGAAATAAATTGTAGCAATATATATTTTTTAACAGTCTCTATGACGAAATAAGAGCAAATATAGACAAATGATACATAATTAAACTATTTTCTTGAGCCTATAAATGTCTTTTAATATGTAATTTTTTTTTCTACATAAGGGAAGCCTGTTTATGGTGCACTAAAATTTTTGGGGAAAACTGTATGGGCATGACAACCCATTCCAATATTCTTGTCTAGAGAATCCCCATAGACAGAGGAGCCTGGAGGGCTACAGTCCATGGGGTTGCCAAGAATCAGACATGACTGAGCGACTAAGCACAGCACATACTTTTGAAACAATTAAAAAAAAAAAAGTAATCTGTCCTTGACACTTTGCTGCCTGAACCAAAACTCACGTATTCACTCTAGGAGCACACTGTATACTTAACTAGGATACAGCATTAAAGAAATTGGTGGGAACAAATCAAGAAGTTGTACTTTAAGGTTTCTTATTGTCTTCAGCAAGGTCCCATAATACCTCTAGCAGTAAATTATAGGCTAATACATTCTCTTTAAGGATTCAGCCAATTCAAATAGGAATTTCTGTTTGCCTGCAATGTAGAGAACTTTTTTTAGCTTTCTCTTTTACTTTATTTGTTGAAATATAGTTGATTTACAAAGTGTTAGTTTCAGTTGTACAGAAAATAATATATACATATATTTACATGCACATATACAATTTTTTTTCAGATTCTTTTCCATTATAGGCTATTATAAGATACTGAGTATAGTTCTCTGTGCTATACAGTAGGTGTCTGTTGGTTGTCTATTGTATATTTGGTGCATGCATGCATGCTAAGTCGTTTCAGTCATGTCTCACTCTGTGAAACCCTAGGACTGTAGCCCACCAGGTTCCTCTGGAGAGGAGAATTCATAGGATTCTCCAGCCAAGAGAACTGGAGTGGGTTATCGTGTCCTCTTCTAAGGGATCTTCCCAACCCAGGGATGAACCCGTGCTTCTTACACCTCCTGCATTGACAGTCATGTTCTTTCCCACTAGTGCCACCTGGTAGTATGTATATTTTTGTCTCAAAGTTTTAATTTATGCCTCTTTCCTTTTCCCCTTTGGTAACCAGAAGTCTGTTTACTCTGTCTGTGAATCTTTTTCTATTTTATAAATGAGTTCATTTGTATCATTTTTTAAAATTTCTACACATAAGAGATATTATATGATATTTGTCTTTCTCTGCTGGCTTGCTTTCCTTAGTATTATAATCTCTAGGTGCATCCATATTGATACTAATAGAATTATTTCATTATTTTCTTATAGTTGAGTAATATTCCATTGTGAATATATACCATATCTTCTTTATTCATTCCTCTATGAAGAATGGTTAGATTGTTTCTATGTCTTGGCTATTACAAGTAGTTCTGCAATGAATATTAAGGTGCATGTATCTCTTCAAATTAAAGCTTTCCCTGGATATATGTCCAGGAGTGGGATTACTGGATCATATAGTTACTCTTATTTTTAGCTTTTAAAGAACCTCTATACGATACTCAATAGTGGTTGCACCAATTTACATTTCCACCAGCAATGTAGGAGGGTTCCCTTATATCCACACCCTCTGTGCACTTATTACTTGTAGACTTTTTGTTGATCATTCTGACCAACGTGAGGTGATACCTCATGTTTTTATTTGCATTTCTCAAATAATTAGTAATGGTTACCATCTTTTCATGTGATTTTTGGCAATCTGTATATCTTTGAAGAAATGCCTATTTAAATAGGTCTTCTGCTCAGTTTTTTTATTTTTTTGAATTTTTTTTTATTTGAGCTTTAAAAGTCTTTTCATTTCTACACACTATCAATGAATGTCAGAAACAGGAATTAAGGAAGCAATTACATTTATCATTGCATCCAAAAGAATAAAATATCTAGGAATAAACCTACCAAAGGAGGCAAAAGGCCTGTACTCTGAAAACTATAAGATGCTGAAAATGAAGATGACACAGATGGAAAGATATCAAGACAACTATAAATGCAATGCAATCCCTATCAAATTAACAATGACATTTTTTACAGAACAGGAACAAAAAAATTAAAATTTATATGGAAACACAAAAGACCATGAGTGGCCAAAGCAATCTTGATAAAGAAGAATGCAGCTGGAGGAATTGGGCTCCCTGATTTCAGATTATACTACAAAGCTAGAGCAATCAGAACAGAATGGTACTGGCAGAAAAACAAACATATAGGTCAATGGAACAAGAAAGAAAGCCCAGAAATAGACCCACATATATATGGTCAATTAATCTACAACAAAGAAAGCAAAAATATACAATGGAGATGGTTTAAAAAATATTTAGCCCATAATATTCTATAAGCTTACAATAAAGCTCAACATTCAGAAAACTAAGATCATGACATCTGGTCATATCCCTTCATGGTAAATAGATGAGGAAACAGTGGAAACAGTGGCTGACTTTATTTTGGGGGCTCCAAAATCACTGTAGATGGTGACTGCAGCCATGAAATTAAAAGACATTTACTCTTTGGAAGGAAAGTTATGACCAACCTAGACAGCATATTGAAAAGCAGAGATTACTTTGTCAACAAAGGTCCATCTAGTCAAGGCTGTGGTTTTTCCAGCAGTCATGTATGGATGGGAGAGTTGGACTATAAAGAAAGCTGAGAACTGTTAAGAATTGATGCTTTTGAACTGTGGTGTTGGAGAAGATTCTTGAGAGTCCCTTGGACTGCAAGGAGATCCAACCAATCCATCCTAAAGGAGATCAGTCCTGGGTGTTCATTAGAAGGACTGATGTTGAAGCTGAAACTCCAATACTTTGGCTACCTGATGCAAAGAGCTGACTCATTTGAAAAGACCCTGATGCTGGGAAAGATTGAGGGCAGGAGGAGAAGGGGACAGTAGAGGATGAGATGGCTGGATGACATCACTGACTCAATGAACATGAATTTGGGTAAACTCTGGGAGTTGGTGATGGACAGGGAGGCTTGGCGTGCTTTGGTTCATGGGTCGCAAAGAGTCTGACATGACTGAGTGACTGAACTGAACTGAAAAATAAATATAATTGCCTTTAAAATTCATTTAATGTATCTAATGTGTGGAGCACAGTGATGTTCATAAAAAAAAAAAAAACAGTCATATTAATTAGATGGGAATTTGTGGAAGACCCAATGTAAAATCAGTTTATTGTTTGCAACTCAATTTATATTTCAAAATAGCAACTCAAATTAGAGAAATAAAATTGTATTATTTTACAACTGAAAAAATAATTATTTCTGCCAATTTTAGTTATGAAGTATTCAGTTCAATCGTTTAGTCGAGTCTGACTCTTTGTGACCCAATGGACTGCAGCACACCAGGATAACCTGTCAATCACCAACTCCCAAAGCTTGCTCAAACTCATGTCCATTGTGTCAGTGATGCCATCCAATATCTCATCCTCTGTCATCCCCTTCTCCTCCTGCCTTCAGTATTTCCCCTATTATGTTATTTACAAACACATTCTGTTAAAATTAATATAATTTTGCTCTGCTTTAGCTTTTACTATTTATATGTAGAAACATATATGTAAAGTGTGTCTGCATTCATTTGAGACATTTTCTACTTTAAATCACATCAATTTAATGATATTTCTATGAGTTTAATAGTTTAATTATATTATTAGATTGTCACCTAGAATAAATTATATTTATTAAATTATCTAGTAATTAAAAACAAAACTAACAAAACTCTTGGAGAAAAATTTAATCTGCAAAAATTTTTCTTCCTTATTAATAATATGTGTGTGTTAGTCAGTCATGTCTGACTCTTTGTGACCCTAACCTGTATTATCAAGCATTACTTTGAATTATTTGCCAATTGGAATGTTACTTCCTACTATCCCTTTTATACTTCTCTCCAAGATCTTCACTATATTTTCCTAAAAGAATTCTACTTTTTCTGTGTGTGTTTACACTTAAGAATCTCAGCATGGAGCATCCCTTTGTTAATCTTGAGGGCCTGATTATTACATCTTGTAGAACTTTTCCAACTGTTTGCCTTTGAGATTTTTTTCTTGTTGATGTCAAATAAGGCAGGTTTACTAGTTCTTAGGCAATCATTGCTGCTCACACAACCTATCAGTTTATATTTCTTTATGTTTAACTTTTTCCTCAAGTTCAGTAAATTTTCCTATTGAACGTGACCATATTATATCTATAATATGAATATCATCTTGACTAACATAAGCATAGGCACATAAAACATCACAAGATCCTATGTTTACTTTTTTAATTTTTGAAAATGAGATATTGTTTCTCTTAACAAAATTCTCAAAGATAATTCAGTATTCCACAAAATATTTGATCTACATTTTCTTAATGATTGTTCACTAGTAAATGGGTGCATGGTACACGGTTCTCAATAATAGAAAGTAAATAACGTCTTCTGGGGTGGGAAGTGTTTACAAATAATTTGTCTCTTTGGAAAAGGGACATAGAGAATAGTACTTCTTGTTTTCAGCTCTTAATATTTCCATTTGATTATTACAGCATTTTTTTTCCTTGAAGGTGATCAAAAGCAAAACACAGATCTATAGAGTCAATAAAAAAATGGCTGTGATAATATTATAGAATCATTGAAACAATGTATCTGAGAAAATATTTTAAGTATATTAAACATTCATATTGCAGAGATCATCTTGTTTGGGTTTTTTCTTGGGTTGTTGAATCTGAAGCATTTAAACTGATACAGTGTTTTAAGGAAAATATGACTGATTATCAAATTTGGTTAAAAGTTAGTGATTAGTAACTAGTAAATAGTAATGCTTAATTGATTCGCTACTTTACTTCCACATATTCTGACAGCCACTGTGAATATTTTTGGGTATTGAAAATAGCACAATGGGACAAATTTAATTTTTAATCACCAAATTCAGAAGTTGACTCCTTAAGATTTTTGTTTGAGGACATCAAACATTTTTGTTTGTTGAAAGGACATCATTAGCACTCAAATATAGTAAGATGATGGAATCTCTTTAGTCCTTTAAAGGTAATGATTCTTTCATTTTGTATGACAAAACTGATTACACTAACATCATGGTATATTTAAGAAGTCAAATAAAGCTTCTCCTTAAAATCTGAAATCTTAAAAGCTGTGTTGATTTTTTTCTTTGAATTCTCTTAAAGAACCCTATTATGCAGGGAATTAAATATAATACCCTCTCCAAAGTGACACTTTAATGGAGAATTTCTAGAAATAAATAATGGGGAAAATATATTTTAAATGTATTTAAAGAAAGACTAATTTTTATTATGAGTTACAATTCTATCAAATGCTATTTACATATTAGAAAATAGCAATATAGTATTTTCTAAAAGAAGGTTAAGAAAAATGTTTTTGTCTTGTCAGCTTCAGCCTATGAGGCAGAAGACAATGCTTTGCCTTTAAATATTTGTTAATATGGATTTGAAGGATATCAAATTTCAAAAAAGATAAATATAGATATCTGATTTAGAGCTTCAGTATTATGAATGATATAACTATGTGATAGTATAAAATGTAAATGTATACAATACAGTTGTATACATTTGTGTATACAAATGTGATTTGCAGTGATATGTATCTGATTTTAATTTCACAAATATAAATCAACTTATATTAACCTGTTTCTATAGAAATAGAAGGCTGCTTTTTCTCTTGTGATATCGGTGCTTAGTGATTATTTTTAATTTCACATGTCTGGTGGCAATGCATAGAGAAAGGAGGTGGACTTCATTGTACATATATTTAATCCATGTAGTAGAAGAGAACATAATGCATTAATCTGTTTCATTTAAATAAATATTTTTATGGACATAGTATGTTATTTGAAAACAATGGTAAAAAATTTCATAAGAAGCCCACAATACTTAACACAATTTTCATTTATTGATTCCATGTAGATAAGTTATAATATTAATTTTGAGAAAGTATGTGAGTTTTCAAGTATGTAAAAAAAATGGACAAATCTTGGAATAAAAAAACACCATGGTATATTCTCTATTCTTAGAAGTAGATTCCTAATATGAATATTAAAATATAAAACCTAAATACACACCATAAGCCAAATAGAAATAGGATAAGGAAGCCTCTGATTGTACAGTGTATGTGGAAAAACTTGTAGCCAAAAATATGACTGAGGGTCCCTGGGCAGTCTCTTATGTCACAAAGGGTACCTGCCTTCAGACTCAGCAGTTTATTTCAAGGAACGCATACCCAGTTCTGAGACTATAGCACAGTAATGAATGTTTCATTAAATATTTGTGGGAATACACAATGAGGGAATATATACAATATTCTAGACAGCAAGCCACCAAATATCCCATGGAGAGTCTGCTGATCCCAGCTTCTCTCCTTGACTGCCTGTTATTCAGTCTCTTCTCCCGTCAGCGTCTCCCTCTCCAGCGCTTCCTCCTGCCCATCCCACATTGCTGAAAGAAAGGAGGCAATGATAATTGGATCAGTTAGATCACTAGGTGCCTGTAGTAAAAGTAGCGCAAAAAGAACAAACTGTTATAAGGACGAAATGAGATTTCACTGTGTGAAATACAAACAAAATTGAACACACAAACAAAGTGGATAATAGTTCCCTTTTTATTATTTTCTAGAAGTTGTTCATTCAGACCTATTTTCTAGGTAGATTGCACTGAATGTTATGAACCATTTTCCAACTCCTTTTCACAAAGGGAAATCTCATTTTGTCCTTCTTTTTGTGCTACTTTTACTGCAGGGACCTAGTGATCTAATTGATCTAATTATAACTGCGTCCTTTCTTTCAGCAATGAGGGATAGGCACGAGGTAGTGCTGGAAAGCTGATGGGAAAAGAGGAGACAGCAACTGAATTCCTGGGTCCCGGGGAAGGTTCCACTGGAGAAGAGATAGCCAACCCACTCCAGGATTCTTGGGCTTCCCTTGTGACTCAGCTGGTAAAGAATCGACCTGCAATGTGGGAGACCTGGATTCGATCCCTGGGTTGGTGAGATCCCCTAGAGAAGGGAAAGGCTATCCACTGCAATATTCTGACCTGGAGAATTCCGTGGACTGTATAGTCCATGGAGTCTCAAAAAGTCAGACACGACTGAGCAACTTTCACTCACAACTTGTAACTCATTGGATAAAAAAGTAAACGTTCATGCTTTCCTCTCTCCTCCTCTCCCATTTTTTGCTGCTAGTTAGTACAGTGCCGTGCTGTCTTTAGTCGCTCACTTGTGTCTGACCCTTTGTGACCCCATAGACTGGAGCCCACCAGGGTCCTCTGTCCATAGGTATTCTCCAGGCCAGAGTACTGGAGTGGGTAGCTGTTCACTCCTTCAGGGGATCTTCCCAACCCAGGGATGGGACCCTTTTCTCCGTCATTGCAGGCAGATTCTTTATACCACCTGAGCCACCAGGGAAGCCCAATTAGTACAGCAGTTAGACTAATGTTTTCTTTGTTTCTCTACTTGATCTGACATATTGAAATTAAATGGCAGGATGATGACACTGAAGCATTTCATTTGGTGAGGGAAGTAGATAAAAATAATAGATACAAGGGAGTTGAATTTTTTATATATCAATTAACTTTGAAATCAAAGTTGCACTGGATTTCATTAAGAAGATAGCTTTTCTCTACTGAGATTTAATTAATCCACCCAGTTAACTTCCTCTACTTTATGCATTCATAGAACTTCTTTCCTTTTTTCATGTTGTGACATTTATTAGTAACTGTTTATCATATACTTATTTACATGTGTTATTGAACACCTTAAGGCATTAAACCTCTTTGAAAATGGCATGGATATCTGATTTATCTTGTGTAATCCAGGAGCTGGGCACTAGAATTTGCTTAGTAATAGCATTGAATGAATGTCTCTTGGGGACAGAATTACTTTCCAAATGTTACAAAGCAAGTGTATTACTAAAAAACTAGAGACAAAATAAATTTAAAGGAAAAGTAACATTTATCAGATAGATCCAGTTTCTAAATGTTTTGAAGAGATTGAATTCTGAGCTTCACTATTTTTTTCATGTTATTATCCATTAATAAAGGAAAAAAACAATATTTCTACCATCAAAATTAGTCACTATGACCATTGGTAAACTAGAAAGAGAAGTATATGAAATATAATGACATGCTCAGTTACTGTTAAGTGAATACAAATATTTGTGTTTGAAGTTGATTAAACTTGGTCGGAGTGAAGGAAAAGGAAGCACTTTCACTGTTAGTCAACATTTTAGAATTCTGCTTAATATATGTTTGTATTTGGTGAGTAAATTAGGATTTTCTATTGTTGCTTTCTCTTCTTAACGAGTATTCACATTGATGTCAGTGTGGACAAAATATATAAATTCTTGAATCTTGTTATTGACCTAATTTCTTCCATTTTATGATTTCCATTTGTCCCTGATACAGTCATGTTTGAATTCTGCCCCATCCTCACATTCACAACATAGCAATTTGAATGCAGACCAAATTCCTGAAAGTATTATATAGAGATGGCATGATAATCAGGTGACATTGATGAATTATTCTTTTATAAGTTTCTCTGAAGCTGTCCATTCATTTATTCACTCAATCAACTATTGAGTAGTGGCAATGTGACTTCTAGGCACTAAGAAGGCTCAGTCACGTCTCTTCCTACCCTATGAGAATGTTATTATTATGTTTTGGTTTGACCTGCCTACCCTTCTATACCTCTTTTTCTCACCTATAGCTTTCTTCCATTAATACAAGCCTCCTTATTTCCTGCTGTATCTTACCACACAGGAAAACTCCCAGGTGAAACCCTAACTGCTGAATGTTCATTACAAATTTCTCATGAACTAGGTAAGTGATTCATCAGGAGATACACAAAATTAGATTGCATATCGCATCTTCTTATGTTATATTAACAATTCACCTAGCAACCTTCTTTGGTTAATATTTTAACCACATAAACTGCACCATTTATTGAAGTATGGTGTTTTCTTTCCTTCACTCTTTTTAAAAATTTTATTCAAGAATGGTTGACTTAAATTGTTCTCAGTCTCAGATGTAAATAAAATGATTCAGATTTGCATAGGCATATATTCTTTTTTTTCAGATTCTTATATAGTTGTGTATGGATGTTCATACCAACCTCCTGATTTAACCCTCCCCTCCTGCATTTTCCCTTTAGTAAGCATGTTTGTTTTTGATATGTATAAGTTTGTTTCTGTTTTGTAAATACATTCATATTTATTTAAACTAGATTCCACATATAAGTGATATCATATAATATTTGTCTTTTATGTCTGACTTACTTCACTTAGAATGATCATTTCTAGGTACATCTATATTGCTGCACAAGGCATTACTTTTCTATGGCAGACTAATATTCCATTGTAAACTTGTACCGCATTTTATTTGTTGCTCTATTGATGGACATTTAGGTTGCTTCCATGTCTTAGTTATCATAAATAATGCTTCAGTGAACACTGGAGTTCACTCTCAATAAGGGCACATGACCTTGATTTTTGCTACCTTCTTTTCTTTTTCTTCCTGACATATATACTCTATATAGTTAGTTCAGTTGCTTCGTGTGTACAACTCTTTGTAACCCCATGGATTGTAGCACTCCAGGATTCCCTGTCCATCACCAGCCCACAGAGCCTACTCAAACTCATGTCCATTGAGTCATTGATGCCATCCAACCATTTCATCCTCTGTTGTCTCCTTCTCTTCTTGCCTTCAATCTTTCCCAGCATCAGGGTCTTTTCCAGTGAGTCAGTTCTTCCTATTAGGTGGCTAAATTATTGCAGTTTCAGCTTCAGCATCAGTCCTTCCAATGAATATTCAGGACTGATTTCCTTTAGGATGGACTGGTTGTATTTCCTTTCAGTCCAAGGGACTCTCAAGAGTCTTTTCCAACACCACAACTCAAAAGCATCAATCCTTCGGCATTCAACTTTATAGTCCAATTCTCACATCCATACATGACTACTGGAAAACAATTTCTTTGACTAGACAGACATTTGTTGGTAAAGTAATGTATCAGATTTTTAATATACTGTCTAGGTTGGTCATAGCTTTTATTCCAAGGAGCAAGCATCTTTTAATTTTATGGCTGCAGTCACCATCTGCAGTGATTTTGAAGCCTCCCCAAATAAAGTCTCTCACTGTTTCCATTGTTTCAGCATCTATATATCATAAAGTGATGGGAACAGATGCCATGATATTAGTTTTCTGAATGTTGAGTTTTAAGACAACTTTTTCACTTCTTTCACTTTCATCAAGAGGCTCTTTAGTTCTTCTTTGCTTTCTGCCATAAGTGTGGTCTCATCTGCATATCTGAGGTTATTGATATTTCTTTTACAAGTCTTGATTTCAGCTTGTGCTTCACCCAGCCTGGCAGTTCACATGATGCATTCTGCATATAAGTTAAATGAGCAGAGTGACAATACACAGCCTTGACGTACTCCTTTGCCAATTAGGAACCAGTCTGTTGTTCCATGTCCAGTTCTAACTTCTGCTTCCTGACCTGCATACAGATTTCTCAGGAGGCAAGGTAGGTGGTCTTGTATCCCCATTTCTTGAAGAACTTTCCAGTTTGTTGTGATCCACACAGTCAAAGCTTTAGCTTAGTCAATAAAACAGAAGTAGATGTTTTTCTGGATGGAACTCTGTTGCCTTTTGATGATCCAATGGATGGTGGCAATTTTTTCTCTGGTTCCTCTGTCCTTCTAAATCCAGTTTGAACATATGGAAGTTCACAGTTCACGTACAGTTGAATCCTGGCTTGGATAAATTTGAGCATTACTTTGCTAGCATGTGAGATGAGTACAATTGTGCAGTAGCTTGAACTTTCTTTGGCATTATTTTTCTTAGGGACTTGAATCAAAACTGACATTTTCCAGCCCTGTGGCCATTGCTGAGTTTTCCAAATTTGCTGGCATATTGAGTGCAGCACTTTCACAGCATCATCTTTTAGGATTTGTAATAGCTCAACTGGAATTTCATCACCTCCACCACTAGCTTTGTTCATAGTGATACTTCCTAAGGCCCACTTGAGTTCACATTCCAGGATGTTTGGCTCTAGGTGAGTGATCACACTATCATGGTTATCTGGGTCTTGAAGATCTTTTTTGTATAGTTCTTCTGTTTATTCTTGCCACCTCTTCTTAATATCTTCTGCTTCTGTTAGTTTCATACCATTTCTGTCCTTTATTGTGCCCACCTTTGCATGAAATGTTCCCTTGGTGTCTCTACTTTCTTGAAGAGATCTCTACTCTTTCCCATTCTATTGTTTTCCTCTATTTGTTTACATTGATCACTGAGGAAGGCTTTCTTATTTCTCCTGGATATTCTTTGGAACTCTGCATTCTTCTTTGCCTTTAACTTCTCTTCTTTTCACAGCTATTTGAAAGGCCTCGTCAGACAACCATTTTGCCTTTTTGCATTTCTTTTTCTTTGGAATGGTCTTGATCACTGCCTCCTGTACAGTGTCACGAACCTCGGTCCATATTCCTTCGGGTACTCTTGTCTATCTGATCTGTGATCCATAGTGCATGATATATTGAAAATTTTAAAAAGCTTATAATCATATTTCTTCTGGGTCATGCATACCATTTTGGCACAAAGCTCTATATATCCTTTAAACCTGAACTTTATTAAATTGGAAACTACAAATACATTTCTTGGTATCATTATCAATATCTGCTTTACTGCTAATTACACAGTCTGTCAGTCTATTGGGGGAGGGGTAATAAGACAGAGCAACTGGGCAAGGCCTTTATAAAGCCACTGAAAAAGGCACTGTTTATGACAAATATTTAAGAAAAACAGACTGATGATCAGCAGAATATAAGGAGCCTGCTAAGGAACATCTATTTTCATTTGTCTAAATTGCTCTCTTTGTTATCTGATAATTCATGATCAATTTTTACTTGCTTTGATTACAGATGATGCAGTATTGCCTCTATTTCTACTTGATACATTTTGTTTATAGCCACATAATCTCTAGTTCTCAAAAGATGCATTTTTTAAAAGCTTTAGATCTGTGAGATTCTTATTTCACCAAAGGATTATTCAAACAACAAACATATATACATACAAGTACATGCAATAATGATGGACTAAATATCTGTGTCCCCCAAAATTCATATATCGAAACTCTAAACTCCAATGTTATGGTATTTGAAAGTGAATCCTTTGAGAGGTGATTTCAGATTAGATGAAGTGATGAAGGTGAAGTCCTCACAGAGATTAGTTTCCTTGTTAAGAAGAGGAAGATCTCAGAGATCTCTCTTTTTGCCATGTGAAGATACAGTTAGAAAGCCACTGTCTGCAAACCACGATGAGGTTCTTCTCTAAGAACTGAATCTGCCTGCTCCCTTATCTTGGTCTTCTTAGCCTCCAGAACTCAGAAATAAGTGTGCATTGTTTAGCCACCTTGTGTGTGCTATTTTGTCTTAGAAGCCCTAGATGAATAAGACAGCAGTCAGGTTTTCTTGATTAATTTGTTTAACATCCCATGGACACAGACATTTGGGATGAAGAAAGAGCGGAAGAAGTTTATTAAATTCCAGTGTTTCATACTTTTGAAGATAATTTCAATCAATAGAGATTAGCTCTGAGAAAAGCTTTTTAGGGAACTGTCTTTTTCACATATTTAATAGACATCACACAAATATTTTTCATATCCTGCCTATATATCATCTAATTGGTATATAATTTAATGGTTGCTTTCATTCCTAAGTTCAATGTTTCTCAAATGAACTGTCACTTCTAAATCAAAATATTTAATAAAAATTTAAATTTACATGGACAAAAATATGTTGATAAGGGTCATCTGCATTTATGAATTAACTTTATGTTGCTAAATTTAAGAAACTTGTGAGATTTCCATTATTCATTTACAGACTCAGTTGTGCTACATTTTAGTCAGTCAGTCAGTCAGTTCAGTTGGCTCACAGTCATGTCCGACTCTTTGCAACCCCATGGACTGCACTACACCAGGCTCCCCTGACCAACACCAACTCTTGGAGTTTACTCAAACTCCTGTCCAATGAGTCAGTGATGTCATCCAACCATCTCATCCTCTACTGTCCCTTTCTCCTCCTGCCCTCAATCTTTCCCAGCATCAGGGTCTTTTCAAAAGAGTCAGTTCTTCTAATCAGAGGGCCAAATTATTAGAATTTCAGCTTTAGCATCAGTCCTTCCAATGAATATTCAGGACCGATTTCCTTTAGGATGGACTGGTTGGATCTCCCTGCAGTCCAAGTCTCCTTGCAGACTCTCAAGAGTCTTCTCCAACATCACAGTTCAAAAGGATCAATTCTTCAGCACTCAGCTTTCTTTATAGCTCTAACTCTCACATCCATACAAGACTGCTGGAATAACCATAGCTTTGACTGGATGGACCATTGTTGGCAAAGTAATGTCTCTGCTTTTGAATATGCTGTCTAGGTTGGTCATAACTTTTCTTCCAAGGAGTAAGCGTCTTTTAATATCATGGCTGCAGTCACCATCTTCAGTGATTTTGGGGTCCAAAAGATATAATAAAATCTGTCACTGTTTCCATTGTTTCCCCATCTTTTTGCCATGAAGTGATGGGACCAGATGCCATGATCTTAGTTTTCTGAATGTTGAGTTTTAAGCCAGCTTTTTCACTCTCCTCTTTCACTTTCATCAAGAGGCTGTTTAGTTCTTCTTCACTGCCTGCCATAAGGGTGGTGTCATCTGCGTATCTGAAGTTATTGATATTTCTCCCAGCAATCTTGATTCCAGCTTGTGCTTCATACAACCTGATGTTTCTCATGATGTATTCTGCATATAAGTCAAATAAGCAGGGTGACAATATACAGCCTTGACGTACTCCTTTCCCTATTTAGAACCAGTCTCTTGTTCCATATTCAGTTCTAACTGTTGCTTCCTGACCTGCATACAGATTTCTCAAGAGGCAGATCAGGTGGTTTGGTATTTCCATCTCTTTTGGAATTTTCCAGTTTATTGTGATCCACACAGTCAAAGGCTTTGGCTTAGTCAATAAAGTAGATGTTCTTCTGAAACCCTCTTGCTTCTTTGATGATCCAGAAGATGTTGGCAATTTGATCTCTGGTTCCTCTGCCTTTTCTAAAACCAGCTTGAACATCTGGAAGTTCACAGTTCACATATTGCTGAAGCCTCACTTGGAGAATTTTGAGCATTACTTTACTAGCTTGTGTGTAAGAGACTTCCCTGGTGGCTCAGACAGTAAAGCGTCTGCCTAAAATGCGGGAAACCCGGGTTCAATCCCTGGGTCAGGAAGATCTCCTGGACAAGGAAATGGCAACCCACTCCAGTATTCTTGCCTGGAGGATCCCATGGACAGAGAAGCCTGGTAGAATACAGTCCATGGGATCGCAAAGAGTCAGACACGACTGAGCCACTTCACTTCACTTCACTTTACTAGCTTGTGAGATGAGTGCAATTGTGAAGTAGTTTGAGCATTCTTTGGCATTGCTTTTCTTTTGGATTGGAATAAAAACTGACCTTTTCCAGTCATGTGGCCACTGCTGTATTTTCCAAATTTGCTGGCATATTGAGTACAGCACTTTCACAGCATCGTTTTAAGATGTGAACTAGCTCAACTGGAATTCCATCACCTCCACTAGCTTTGTTTGTAGTGATACTTCCTAAGGCCACTTGACTTCACATTCCAGGATGTCTGGCTCTAGGTGAGTGATCACAGCATCATGGTTTTCTGCATCATGAAGATTTTTTTGTACAGTTCTATGTGTTCTTGCCACCTCTTCTTAATGTCTTCTGCTTCTGTTAGGTCCGTACCACTTCTGTCCTTTATTGTGTTCATCTTTGCATGAAATGTTCCCTTGGTATCTTTAATTTTCTTGAAGAGATCTCTAGTCTTTCCCATTCTATTGTTTTCCTCTATTTCTTTGCACTGATCTCTGGGGAAGGCTTTTTTATATCTCCTTTCTATTCTTTGGAACTCTGTTTTCAATGGATATGTCTTTCCTTCTCTTCTTTGCTTTTCACTCCTCTTCTTTTCACATCTACTTGTAAGGCCTCTTCAGACAATCTTTTTGCTTTATTGCATGTCTTTTTCTTGGGGAGGGGCTTGATCCCTGTCTCCTGTACAATGTCATGAACCTCCATCCACAGTTCTTCAGGCACTCTGTCTATCAGATCTAATCCCTTGAATCTATTTTTCACTTCTACTGTATAATCATAAGGGATGATTCCATTTACATATTAAGTACAGTTTAATCATTAATTTTCTCTTTACAGCTGCTAAAATTTTTCATTTAAAAATGCCTATTCATCAGAGCTTCATCTATTTCTGTATTATATTTTTAAAAGTTCTTTAGATGTCTTTCAGGTGAAAACATAAATATAAGACTTTTTTCTGAATATATATTTACTCTGTATGTTAAATAATTCCTTTCTTAATATTGGATTTTTATGAACCCTCATCAGTATAAGTAGAATTCAGTGAATCAATTTATACGGACTAGCATCCTCTTATTTATTGCTGTGGGAAAGCAGCATATGAGAATCTTGCTTAATTAGTCTTATTGTTCCTATGGGCAAGACAAATAGCTTATTTGATTACACTTAAATGAATTTTCTCCTTAAACACTTTTTTCTTTTTACAACTTCCACTGAATTCAGTAATTCTCTACTGATAGGCTCCACACTACATAATATTTTATTTTAGAAAATAATACAAGTGATTATTTTTTATCACTTTTTGTTTTTATTCACTTATGTGTATTCTGTTGCTGAATTATCCATATTCATGACTCTCCAGATAGTCAGTGAAGTATTAAACACAGACTAGACTTGAGAACACTGACTTTGGTTGAGTCTTCTCAAGGTAGTCTGTCCTTCTGCTTTTAGTATTAAAAAAATCTACCCATAGATGACATATAGACAGCTTGAGAAAATGACTTATGTATTGGAACAGAAAACTAATGCTGTTTAGATTTTTTAATGCAATTTGACTGTACAGAAACAGCTTTAGTTAACAGTATTGGTCATAGGTTGAAAGCCCATATTTAATGAAATATACATTAAAATAAACAAAAATGCTCATGAATTTAGATAATATTAGAATGTTTTTACAAGAAAATATGCTTATTAAATAGGAACTTTATAGGACAAAGCCATCTCTTACAAACATACTTTGTTTTCTGCCCATTTTGTCTATTTTATCTTCTGTAAATGTACATACTACAAGTTTTGTGTGTGTTTACAACTGAAGGAGAAATTGTTAATGTTCAATTGTTAATAATGAACATATTATTTATTAATTGCTTACTGACTTATATATCCCTACGGGAAATAGGACACTTCCTTGGATCAATACAAGGTTTTTTGTTGAATTAATATGATACTAATTTCTTTTTTTATTATAAAATACAAAATGGGAGTAATGTGATTATAAATTTGTATTATTAACAATAGGACTTCCCTGGTGGCTCAGACGGTAAAGCGTCTGTCTACAATGCAGGAGACCTGGGTTCGATCCCTGGGTCGGGAAGATCTCCTGGGGAAGGAAATGGCAATCCACTCCAGTACTATTGCCTGGAAAATCCCATGGACAGAGGAGCCAGGTAGGCTACAGTCCATGGGGTCGCAAAGAGCTGGACACGACTGAGCAACTTCACTATCAACAGTAATTTTCCCTTTCTCTCATTAACCTGAGGGCATTTTATTATTATTAATTGGAGTCCCTTTTTTATCATTATGATTGCCATCATTATTTCATGGATTATATTAGCTTCCATTTGAAACATTGAGTTCATAATTAATAAGGATGTTCTGTGGGCAGACAACTTCGAAATCTTTGCAGTCTCTTTTGATATGTCAGGTTTAAAATAGTTGTCAACTGTCCACCTAGATAGAAACCAAGTATCAGTAAATACCAGAAATCAGAAATAATTGACAGTAGCTACAAGAGAAAATATTAATAATGCACTCATCTCTCATGGGAATACCTAACTTGGACAGTTTTGTAATTCTGCTGTTTTTTTCTGTTTCTGCCATTCTCACTCTTGGCATATCAGAAATAACTATGTTATCAGTTTGCCTTTTTTAAATGGCAGAAGCAATACAATTAATATCTATCTATATCTATCTATGTGCATATTTTTCTGTCTACACGTAGCTGTAAATGTAGAAAGGGCCCATTCAAGAGAAGTCTCCCAATGTTCAAAAATAAATTTCAGAATATTATAATTCCAGTGAAGTTACTTTTCTTAATTACTTTAGTTTCCCTTTTTATTTCTCTCCATTAAAAACAATCATTTTTTTCTCCTCATGCCATCCATCAAGTGACAGATACGCAATTTTATTTTTAGTTATTTGCATATGCAGTTCATGTTACCAAATGAATCGTTTGATCCTTGAGGTCAAAAATGCCATATCTTATTTAAAACAATAATGAAATTGTGAAAAGTATGAAATAGGCAGCAAGACAATATGTTTGAGGATACAATTTGCCAATATATCAGAATCAACAAACCAATATATGTGAATTATATAAGACTTAGCCATTTATATACATTTACATATGTATATATGTGTGTATGGAAGTCCCCTATCCTTCCCATGAGGATTGAAAAAAAATGTGAGTAAAGTGCTTGGTGCAAATATAAGATATTTTTTTACTAGTCATCAATAATTTTAATATTTTCTTTTCCTAAATGTTATCATTTCTTGATATAAATATTCAATAACTTTTTGTTAACAAGTGATACAATTGTGTTCATCAGTTCAGTTCAGTCTCTCAGTTGTGTCCAACTCTTTGTGTCCCATGAATGACAGCATACTAGGCTTTCATAACCATCACCAACTCCTGGAGCTTGCTCAAATTCATGTCCATTGAGTCAGTGATGCCATCCAACCATCTCATCCTTTGTTGTCCCCTTTTCCTCTAGCCTTCAATCTTTCCCAGCCTCAGGGTCTTTTCCACTGAGTCAGTTCTTCACATCATGTGGCCAAAGTATTGGAGCTTCAGTTTGAGCATCAGTCCTTCCAGTGAATATTCAGGACTGATTTCCTTTAGGAAAGGAAATCCTTTAGGAAGAACTGGTTTGATCTCCTTGCAGCCCAAGGGACTCTCAGGAGTCTTCCTCAATATGACAGTTCAAAAACATCAATTCTTTGGCGCTCAGTTTTCTTTATAGCCCAACTCTCATATCCATACATGACCACTGGAAAAACCATAGCTTTGACTATAAGGACCTTTGTTGGCAAAGTAATGCCAACATCTTCAGTGATTTTTGGAGCCCAAGAAGAGAAAGTCTGTCGCTGTTTCCATTATTTCCCCATCTATCTGGATGATGGGACTGGGTGCCATGTTCTTCATTTTTTGAATGTTCAGTTTTAAGCCAACTTTTTCACTCTCCTCTTTCACTTTCATCAAGAGGCTCTTTAGTTCCTCTTTCCACAGTTTATTGTGATCCACACAGTCAAAGGCTTTGGAATAGTCAGTAAAGCAGAAATAGATGTTTTTTCTGGAACTCTCTAGCTTTTTCAACTGATCTCCTTTAGAATGGACTTGTTGGATCTCCTTGAAGTCCAAGGGACTCTCAAGAGTCTTCTCCAACACCACAGTTCAAAAGCATCAATTCTTCGGCACTCACCTTTCTTCACAGTCCAACTCTCACATCCATACATTACCACAGGAAAAACCTTAGCCTTGACTAGACAGACCTTTGCTGGCAAAGTAATTTCTCTGCTTTTCAGTATACTGTCTAGGCTGGTCATAATTTTCCTTCTAAGGAGTAAGCAACTTTTAATTTCATGGCTGCAATCACCATCTGCAGTGATTTTGGAGCCCAAAAAAATAAAGTCTTACACTTTCCACTGTTTCCTCATCTAGTTCCCATGAAGTGATGGGACCAGATACCATGATCTTCGTTTTCTGAATGTTGAGTTTTAAGCCAACTTTTTCACTCTCCTCTTTCACTTTCATCGAGAGGCTTTTTAGTTCCTCTTCACGTTCTGCCATAAGGGTGATGTCATCTGCATATCTGAGGTTATTGATATTTCTCCCAGCAATCTTGATTTCAGCTTGTGTTTCATCCAGCCTGGCATTTTGCATGATGTACTCTGCATATGAGTTAAATAAGCAGGGTGACAATATTTGCCCAATATAGATGGCGCTTTATAATAAATAAGTACCATGTGCTTATATAGCAGGTACAAAATTTGATGACTTTAACATTTGGGACCAATTTTTCAAGTCATATGGCTTATTTTTAGGTGAGCCATTTAATGGTGCCCAGATAATGGCCTGAAGGCATAGTCTGACTGGAAACAGCAAAACAAGGACATGTGAAATGGATAACAGAGTATGTGATGAGAGTCGCAGCTACAGAGCGGGAGACTGTTTCATGAAAATAATAATACAGATAGCCAGGGATAAGACGGTCAAAGGGATTCTAACCACTAGCAAATCAAATATTTAATTTTAACTTGTTTTTCTATTTTTTAGAAAGTCAATTTTTTTCAGTGTTTTTATTTTTCTGAGTTTTTGTTGAAGTGTCATTGATTTATAGTGTTGTGTTAGTTTCAGGTATTCAGCAAAGTGGATCAATTACACGTATAAATTCAGAAATTTTTTTAAGACTATTTTCCTATATAGGCCATGTGGCCTTAATCATCCTTCTCCTCAGTTGGATAAAATTTATCAATATGAATGTTTTTAATTTGCTTTTTTCTTTTTTTGAGATTCTAGATCAGTGGGGTGAATGGATAAAATCATTATGTCGATGATATGATAGAGGTATAAGTGAGATTAGGAGCTCAGCAGTTGCTTGGATTCACAAACATGAATGACCATGAACATTGATGAGTCTGAGGATTTATGAACATATGGCAGAACCTGCCCAAGCTACTCCTGAAAATGATAGGTGATTCAAGACAGTTCTATTTAAACCTCAAGGATGGTGTGAATTCAGTCCACATTCAGGTTATATACCATTGTAAAGGGAGGCTCAGTTATATACCACTGACGGTTCAGTGGTAAAGAATCTGCCTGCAATGCAAGAAACAGGAGATTCAGGTTTAATCTCTGAATCAGGAAGAGCCCCTAGATAGGGCATGGCAACCCACTCCAGTATTCTTGCCAGGCAAATCTCATGGACAGAGTAGCCTAGTGGGCTATAGTCCATGGGGTTGCAAAAGTCAGACATGACTGAAGCGACTGAGCATGCTCTGACCATTGTAAGAGTGGTGATGGAATATTTAAACATGACAACTTGGTTGGCTTTGAATACAGGTAAGCAGTATAATTAAACATGTGTTCAACTAAATGTTATGTGATCTTCTTCTGGTTTATAATGTCATGTAAGGAAAGTTTTGAAACCTGTGTGGTTTCATCAACTGTTACTGTCAGCTTTCACATTTAGACGATATTACTATTCTCCCCTATTTTTACATAAGCAGCATAATAATAGTCTTGATCTTAATAAGCTCAAAATAAATACATCCTTGAACATGGCTTTTGTTTATTCAGTTAACTCTTTTACAAGGAGGAGTTTAGGAGAGCCAGATCTCTGAAAAGTCACGAGTTCAACTATAAGTTTACTATTAGCCCAAGATAGACAAGGTTACATATCAGGAGCTTCAAACAACCTCAGGTTATGAAGCACTGTAGTACCTATTTAGTGCAAGAAGTGTATAAGCAGACACACATATTTCAAACCCATGTCATTTACTTGAGTACGTTCATTCTCAGGCTTCGGGCAGTGATGTTTTCCCACTGGACTATGCCAATAAATAAATAAATATGTTTGGTCTTTCTAGTAGCTTTTATTTTATATTTGTTTAATTTAATATTCAAACAATGAACAACAGTTTGCTTTTTTAATGGGACATTCTCACTAGGCCAGTGGTGTGGTATATATAATGATCATCTGTTTAGCTAATGGGATAACCCACTCCAAAGTTTATTTCTATACCTTTATATAAGACAGTATTGGAGAAGGAAATGGCAACCCACTCCAGTGTTCTTGCCTGGAGAATCTTAGGGATGGGGGAGCCCTGTGGGCTGCCGTCTCTGGGGTTGCACAGAGTCGGACACGACTGAAGCTACTTAGCAGCATATAAGACAGTCATCACTTTCTGTTGTTTAATCATAGAGACTTATGACTCATTTTAAACTATGAATTTAAACATATACATATATGTATGTATATGTACCCATGTATGCATTAGTACATTGTGCATCACTCACTGATTATGCACAGTTCAGTTCAGTTCAGTTCAGTCACTCAGTTGTGTCCGACTCTTTGCGACCCCATGAATCGCAGTACACCAGGCCTCCCTGTCCATCACCAACTCCCGGAGTTCACTCAGACTCACGTCCATCGAGTCAGTGATGCCATCCAGCCACCTCATCCTCTGTTGTCCCCTTCTCCTCCTGCGCCCAATCCCTCCCACCATCAGAGTCTTTTCCAATGAGTCAACTCTTCGCATGAGGTGGCCAAAGTACTGGAGTTTCAGCTTTAGCATCATTCCTTCCAAAGAAATCCCAGGGCTGATCTCCTTCAGAATGGACTGGTTGGCACATTATGCACTAATTATGCACATTATGTATGAGTCCATATATATATACATGTATAATAATTATTGTGTTAGTACATGTATATATAGTACATCAGCATTAGTACAGGGGCTATCCTGATAGCTCAGTTGGTAAAGAATCCGCCTGCAGTGCAAAAGACCCTGGTTCAATTCCTGGGTTGAGAAGATCTGATGGAGAAGGAATAGGCTATCCACACCAGTATTCTTGGTCTTCTGCTGTGGCTCAGCTAGTAAAGAATCTGCCTGCAATGCAGGAGACCTGGGTTTGATCCCTGAGTCGGGACGTTCCCCTGGAGAAGGGAAAGGCTACCACTCCAGTATTCTGGCATAGAGAATTCCATGGACTGTGTAGTCCATTGGGTCGCAAAGAGTCAGAAATGACTGAGCGACTTTCACTTCACTTCACTTCACTTCATCCTAGTACAGGATTATGTCTTTGTTCATAGCCAAACTGACAGGTGCTACCTTGTGAGATCCAGTGAGTTTGGTCTAGAATTCTTGGCCTAGAATGCCAAGATTGGGGATTATTGGGCATTAAATGATGATCTGGATAAGACCAGGAACCAGGATCCTCTTTCTTACTATAGTTATTTACAAACATTTACATAAGAGAGCCAGTTCATTTAAAATGATAGTCCTATATTTTTATTTTAAAATATATCAAAATGATAGTTAAAAAATAGTATCATTTTAAATAAAAATTCTGGGTGGTTACCAGTGTTTAACATGTAAAGTTTATGCAGAAAGCATCCAATAATTTAACCAGTATTTGCTATCCTTTAATTACTTTTGTTTGGACTTCAGAATATCAGAACTGTTCCTAGGTGACAATTTCAGATCATGAAAAACCTGCTAGATTCTGATTTCCAGCCAGAAAACATTTAAAAGCATTATTACTGTATAATGAAAGAATCCTCCCTTGGCGGTAAGTTACTCACAAAAAGGAAAACATTACCCATGTTATTTCTGCTTCAAAATGCAAATGTGGTTAGTAATGAAAGTCATTATGATGCCCAAATGGAGCAGGTATATGAAATCATTTACAACAATGAATTTAATCCTACTCAAAATAAATACCTGTCAATAAAACACTGCTCTCTTTACAAGTTTATATGGTTTGGAAGACAGCATGGTTCTAGACTGGGATGTCTATGGTGTGAGTTCCTATTCAGCTAGAACTCAGATGGCCTCAATCAGTTCAGTTAAATTTCCTAGGCTTCAGCCTCCTCTTTTGTAAAATGGTGATGTTATTAACCTTAGTATTAACATTCAAAGAAATAATGCAAGTGAAAACTTTGAAAATTATAAACCATTACAAAGATGATATTTATTTTATCTAGGGGTATGAAATATAGTGGGCAGATTAAAGAGTTTTTAAGTATCTTTAGTAAGCATCTATAATATCTTTTTATTCTTATCTCTTAAAAATGGTTTTTCTCGGTGTAATTCATCTGTCAGTGTTGCCTGGGGAGCTGGCTCTTATCAATGTCTTGAAATATGGATACTGTTCAACTCTTTCAGTACTCCTGCTCATAGCAAATCTCTACCATGTCAGGGATATTTCTCTCAGACCTGATATTGACAACTAGGCACCTTCAGGCAGCTTTGCTTACTTCCAGAACTAAGAGCAGACAAGTTGTTCTGCTGTCAGGAGTTCTCTCCTAATTTATATATGCTTTCTGAGAGTGTCTGCTTTCTTCTATTTTTTTTTTTTGGATGTGTGTGTGTGTGTGTGTGTGTGTGTGTGTGTGTGAAACATTTATAGGTAGTGTATGGCAACTCCTGACTCCAAATTTTCTTTTCCATCTACTGGTGCTATTGACAATGGTGGTAGTGCTGGTAGGCTGTGGAAAGGGGCTGCAAGAGGAGGAGTGACCGAAGACCATTTATTTCCTTTTAGCAAAAACTTCTTCAGTGCTTTGACAATGGCCAGCTGCCTAGGTCTCTGGTGCTTATGTTAATGAAAAACGGTTTCCTATTTTATTTTACCCATCTCATTCCAATTTTTCCCTCATGTGCTCTCTAGGTGAGTCCTAGATATGATCCAGTGTTGCCTTTGATAATCTTATAACAACTATTCTAAACTCCTGAATCTGGAAACGTGGTTCTCTCTCTGATAAAATTCATTTCAGAGGACAGTGGTTTGCAGGACTTGAATGTAAATATCATCACTTCCCAAGGGAATTTGCTTCTTGGTTTCTTTTCTATGTGTGTTGGTGACTGGGCATGAAATAAAACTTTCAGCCTCTGTAACTGTTCCACAATTCATATTTGCATTTCTTCCTAAACTATTTCTGTCTCTAGTCAAGCAATTCATTTGAAATCTATATACCCAGTTTTGTAGACATGCGACATATTATGCTTCTCAGAAATAGCAATGTTTAAATGTGTCACCACTATAGGCTGACTTTGCATAAGTAAAACATTCAATATGGAAAAACTGGACGATTGAAATAAGGAAAATTGAGTGAAATACAGAAAATAACTATCAAGTTTTGGGGGTATACTCATCAGAAACCTTCCTTTTGCATATATGAATATGTTTTATTAAAATAATAATGGGTTCTAATCAGTTCAGTTCAGTTTCTCAGTTATGTTCGACTCTGCGACCCCATGGGCTGCAGCACTCCAGGACTTCCTGTCCATCACCAACACCTGGAGTTTACTAAAACTCATGTCCGTTGAATCAGTGATGCCATCAAACTACCTCATCCTCTGCCGTCCCCTTTTCCTCCCACCTTCAATCTTTCCCAGCATCAGGGTCTTTTCAAATGAATCAGTTCTTTGCATCAATATCAGTCCTTCCAAAGAATATTCAGGATTGATCTCCTTTAGGATGGACTGGTTGGACTTGCAGTCCAAGAGACTCTCAAGAATCTTCTCCAACGCCACAGTTCAAAAGCATCAATTCTTTGGCACTCAACTTTCTTTACAGTCCAACTCTCACATCCCTACCAAACTACTGGAAAAACCATAGCCTTGACTAGACAGACCTTTGTGGGCAAAGTAATGTCTCTGCTTTTTAATATTCTGTTTAGGTTGGTCATAATTTTTCTTCCAAGGAGTGTCTTTTTTTTTTGTTTTTCATTACTACAGTGAACATCTGCAGTGATTTTGCAGCCCCCTCAAAAATAAAGCCTTCCACTCTTTCCACTGTTTTTCCATCTATTTGCCATGAAGCAATGGGATCAGATGCCATGATCTTAGTTTTTTGCATGTTGAGCTTTAAGCCAACTTTTTCACTCTCCACTTTCACTTTCTTCAAGCGGCTCTTTAGTTCTTCTTCACTTTCTTCCATGAGGATAGTGTCATCTGCATATCTGAGGTTATTCGTATTTCTCCCAGCAATCTTGATTCCAGCTTGTGCTTCATCCAGCCCAGTGTTTCTTATGATGTACTCTGCATAGAAGTTAAATAAGCAGAGTGAAAGTATACAGCCTTGACTTACTCCTTTTCCTATTTGGAAGCAGTCAGTTTATGTAAGCTGCATATCATTCTGTTGGGCAAGTCTTTCTATAGAAATGCAGCATTTGTAATATTGCATTTCCACCCCCATCTTTAGATCTTATTTTTGGTCTACCTACATGTGCTATGACTTCACTTTCACTTTTCACTTTCATGCATTGGAGAAGGAAATGGAAACCCACTCCAGTGTTCTTGCCTGGAGAATCCCAGGGACGGGGGAGCCTGGTGGTCTGCCATCTATGGGGTCGCACAGAGTCGGACACGACTGAATCGATGCAGCAGCAGCAGCAGCAGCGGTTTTTCCATGTCCAGTTCTAACTGTTGCTTCCTGACCTGCATATAAATTTCTCAAAAGGCAGGACAGGTGGTCTGGTATTCCCATCTCTTGAAGAATTTTCCATAGTTTCTTGTGAGCCTCATAGTCAAAGTGTCTGGCATTGTCAATAGAGCAGAAGTAGATGTAATTTTTTTTTTTCTGGAACTCTCTTGCTTTTCCTATGATCCAATGGATGTTGGCAGTTTGATCTCTGGTTCTTCTGCCTTTTACTGACCTTATTGCCAAAATCAAACTTAAATTGAAGACATTAGGGAAAACCACTAGACCATTCAGGTATGACCTAAATCAAATCCCTTATGATTATACAGTGGAAGTGAGAAATAGATTTAAGGGATTAAACCTGATAGACAGAGTGCCTGATGAACTAGGATGGAGGTTCATGATATTGTAGAGGAGACAGGGATCAAGACCATCCACAAAAAAAATAAATGCAAAAAACCAAAATGACTGTCTGAGGAGGCCTTACAAATAGCTGTGAAAAGAACAGAAATGAAAAGCAAAGGAGAAAAGGAAAGATATACCCAATTGAATGCAGAGTTCCAAAGAACAGCAAGGAAAGATAAGAAAGCCTTTCTCCATGATCAGTGCAAAGAAACAGAGGAGAACAATACAATGGGAAAGACTAGAGATCTCTTCAAGAGAACTAGAGACACCAAGGGAACATTTCATGCAAAGATGGGCTCATGCAAATAAAGGACAGAAATGGTATGGACCTAACAGAAGTAGAAGTTATTAAGAAGAAGTAGCAAGAATACACAGAAGAACTGTACAAAAAAGATCTTCATGACCCAAATAATCACGATGGTGTGATCACTCACCTAGAGCCGGACATCCTGGAATGTGAAGTCAAGTGGGCTTTAGGAAGCATTACTAGGAACCAAGCTAATGGAGGTGATGAAATTCCCGTTGAGCTATTTCAGTTTCTAAAAGATGATGTTGTGAAAGTGCTGCACTCAATATGCCAGCAAAATTGAAAAACTCAGCAGTAAACTATTGAATAAAAATATCTATTTTAAAGATGTAATAAAACTCACTATTTGGATATATGATAGTATTTTTAACAAATCATATAATGTGGGACATTTAGGGAATATCTAGTTGTTTTGCTTTAATAAGATCATATCTTTGTTTCCATTGTTATTACTGTTAATGAAAATCATTAGAACATACAAATATGTCCTAAGAATAGTTAATTTAGGGTCTTTAAGTAGATTTCAGTTGGTCTATTTCCTCCTTGTTGATTATCTGGAAAACTTTTGTGTCTGTGCATAGGTAATTTATTCCCAGACATGATCCCATTTTGTCAAATTTTCACATTTTTAAAATAAATTATGTGATTTTATTTTTCTAAAAAGAGCATCTAATTGATACAATAAATATACAAATACTATTGGGGACCCCATGGTGGTGCAAAGCTTTTGAAAAAAATGACTATAACAACCTTTATTTTGCAACTGTGTCATGGTACTTTCAAAATATCTGCACACTTCATCTCTCTAAATAGCATAAATGAAAACCTGTTTGATACCCAGCTTTGGCAATGCTCCTGCGTCATATGAACTCTGTCTTTTGCAAGAATGATTTTGAGCTCTGCTTTATGTTGTTATAATCCCTATTTTCCTTGATCTAGTCTCAGTCTTCACTTTAACCTCAGTAAATTGAATTACTAGTTTTCACACTACAAAGACAAGCTCAGCAGTTTTCAACTGTCTATGTACAAGCAGTTCCAATTGCAGTTAGTATAATGTCCAGATGTCAGAGGGGGTAAGAAATACACATTGTTCTCCTGCAGGTCACATAACTATTTCCCAAAGAGCTCCACCTCCAGTGTTTCTATTAATCTTGAACAGAGAAGCAGACAGCAAACTTATTCTCTTTTGTGACAAACCAACCATTAATGGTATCCAGAACTTGATTTTATTTCCAAACTCTCAGTGAAGAAGTCTGTAGGTAAGATTTATGGCGTTGTCTTCTATCTTCTATTTTTTCTCTTTTTGGTATTCTTTACAAGACTCATAAACTCAGCAAGTCAGCAGGCTAATCCTGTCAGATTTCAACTTTTTCTTTTTCTCTGTAATTCTATTGCTGCCAGAAAGAAACTTGCACAATGTACTTTTTTTTCCTTTTCCTTTCCTTTCATCTTATTTTATTTTACAATTTTTGACATTTCTGTGTCTCCTAATGCTGCTGCTGCTGCTGCTGCTTCTAAGTCGCTTCAGTCGTGTCTGACTCCATGCGACCTCATAGACAGCAGCCCACCAGGCTCCCCCTAATGCTAGGCAACACAAAAGAAGATAAAAGGGTCAAAAGTATGACATGAAAAGTGAATAAGCAACTACTAACACAAACTACTGAGTAACAGAAGACTAGTAGACAAGAATGGATTTAATTTTATCAAACATAAAAGGAGAACTAGACAATGGAGAAAAAAGCCTGCTGGATTTACAATACGAGAACATGGCTAAATGTATCATCCCAAACACCTTACAGAATTTTAAAGAGCAAATATTTTTGATGAATTTAATTTTTAAAACATAATTTTACTTGTAAAGTTGGAAAGTAAAAAACAATGACATAAAAATCAAATTTGATACAGTGGTGAAATAAAATATATTATATTTCAGTCAGATAAATATCTTTATTTACCAAGTGAAATGTTTTCTTTTTCTCTCCAGTTAGAATTCAATAAGGGAAATATTTTTTAAATAATATTTTATGATTCTTTTATAATATCGTTATTGTTAATATTTTAAATTTTACGATTTATGCAGTAGCTGTTGTCCAACCAGAGTTTGTGTGCCTGAGGCACAAAGAAGTCAAACAGTGAAACACTGGAGAACGGATAACTTGTGCTCAAAAGACAGTGACTCTAGCATGGGTTTTCAGAAAAGTGTTTTTAAAGGCAAATATGTAGGGAGGGCTGCTGGGTGTGTGACCTTCCTCTGGTTGGCGGTGAGGTAACTCATGGTGAGGTAACTCCAGGAATCTCAGTCATCATCCTTCTGGTTCCAACCAGTCTGGGGTCCATGTACTTGGCTCAGCCTGAAGTTACCATCTTCCACTTGGGGCCTTGGTTCCTTTGTTAGAACTCATAGATATGCGTCAAATTGTTATATATTATCCCTTCAGGAGGAACTAGGAGTCCTGTGACTCTATTGTTTGAATCTGCCGGTTAAAACTCAGGGAAGTTCTAGGAGGCTAAAGACTTTTTCCTGAAAGCAAGAAAGAGCAGACATGGAAAGGCTTTTGTGCTCTTGAGGTCCTCACATGATCCTGCTGTTTCATAACTATGATTTTTACAATGTATATAAAATGGCAATACATAAGTATATAATATATGTATAATATATGGAAGGGAAAGTGTTAGTCGTGTCTTGACTCTGCAGCTGCGTAGACTGTAGCCTGTCAGGCTCCTCTGTCCAGATACTAGAGTGGGTTGCCATTCCCTTCTCCAGGGGAATCTTCCTGACCCAGAGATCAAACCTGGGTCTCCTGCATTGCAAGCAGATTGTTTTTACCACCTGAGCCATCAGGAAGCCCAATAGGTATAATATAATGGTAATATATATGCATACATATGAAAACATGCATAGCCTTGAAGATTTGCATTTTAGAACCATATGATAGTATTTTATTAAATTAACTAATTTTAAAGTGACAAATGACATAATACCATTTTGAAAAATATAGTTTTTTTGAATTGAGATATAATTGACATGTAACATGAAATATTATAGTTCTTTTAATCACTTCCCCCTTTCCTCAAAGGAGAACCAGTAAACTTTAAACAGCATGCTGAAACACCCAATTTTATTTTATTTCTGTTAAGTCAACTTGCTATTTGGGAAACTGCATGCTTAGGTATTTCAGCTGCGTTCACTGGCTGAGCGAGGCCACCATCTTTGGTTCATTTCTGCATCACAGCTCAAAGTGCATCTTCAGGCTTTCCCCATTTCTTCTTTTTTCTTTGCCTTCTTCGACTATCAGTCTAATATATCTAAAGACCTGTCCTGATTTATTTCCATCTTCATAGTTTTGTGCTTTTTCTTCGTTCAAACAAGTCATGATATAATCTTGGGTAACTTTTATATTATTGGACATTCAGTAATATTTCTGTTAAATTTTTCTTCCACTGAGATTTTGCAGCTTCTTGGACATAATATACCTTTATGTTAGCAGGTGAAAATGATTGAAGATGAAAACATTACTCCATAGACATTACTCCAGATTCGTTGGCCAAACCACATTGTCTTGAGCCTATTTAACACATACAGAAAGCTTCTTTTGAGACAATAGGTAATAGCTTTCAGAAACTATGATACTACCCTGGTAAATCTCAATTGTCTTTTTCTAGATTCCTTCCCCACTGCCTATAAATGTAAAACTTAAAGTAACGTAAGTGGATAATACAATAATGATAAATTGAATTTAAACTTAATTTAACAGTATTCCACACTATTTTGACTATCTTGCCTGTATGCCTAGCCACTTGTCTGTCTGCATTTTGTTTTTTTTAAAATATAAATTCATTTATTTTAATTGGAGGCTAATTACTTTACAATATTGTATTGGTTTTGCCATACATTGATATGAATCCACCACGGGTGTACATGCATTTTGATTATCAAATTTTTACAGCTGTGAATGACTATCAGTGCAAGTGTGGGTGCATATTTACTAAGCAGTATTTTACAAATAAAAGTGAATATGATTTTTTCTTCAAATTTTCTTGGTAAATAAGATCACATTATATAATGTTCAGTTGGACACTGTATATACCTTGTAAAGATACTTGGATATTGAATAAAAATATGCAACTAAGGTATCATAGATTATTGCAGTTAAACATAAGAGAAGAAAAAGTAACCCCTTCTGGCTTTTCTTTCAATATCTTCCATTATTAATGAGTTTAATTCCTAGCACATTTGTCAATCCAATTCTAACTATATAATTCCAGCCTAGCATACATTTCAATAAAGATATTAGGATTCCAATCTTGTATAAATTTCAATAAACCTAATAAGATTATTATTTGGGCATAAATACAATAGGTAAAAGACTTCTTAAAAATTGTTCTGACCTCTACAAAGTTTAAAAATAAAATTGATCAGTAAGTATTTTTATAAATTAATAAATTTAAGTCTCTTATTTTGATACCCATGATTTACATGATTTGTTAAATAGCAACATTGATATCTAATACATGAAATACCTGGAATCATAATTTACTATTTTCTGTATACTTTTCACCCACTGTTGAAGCTTTGAAATTAAACTGAGCTAACTATTAGCCCAATTTACTTGAACTGACCTGAGAGCTCATAAAGTATAAATCACCCATATGGCGCTCATACACATATGTTTAAAAAAATAATAATAGAAGATCCCTTGCTCTTAGGAGGCTCACAATATAGAACTGTGCACATACTGACTTCTTTCTTAGTTTCACTAATCTTTTAGTGTGCTTATTGTTTACAATTTTTTGAATATTAGCTGGACTAGGTATGTAGTGAGACAGAGATTTTAAAATAACTACATGCAAGTGAAAAATGCAAAGTTTTAGGAAAGCAATAGACATATTTGGGGATAAGTAAACAATCTTATCTAGTACAACAGGAATAGATTGAGAGATCAAAAGAGCATAACAATTGAGAAAAGCCTTGAAGGCCAAGTTAATAAAGCATATTAAAATCACCTTGACCTCAGAGATAAGGAAATAAAAATTATGTGCAAGAATCACATTCACTGAGTAAATGTAATTAAAAAAAATTGAAACTAAATGAATGGGCACTACAAACAGAGTTGAAATATGAAGAAGGCATATAAAACGGAGGAAAATAAACTCCATTTTAGATTGCTGGAAATCTAGGTATAATGTTTTATGCTATTGACAAGGGATTATGATTCTTTTAATCTAAAACTGTCTGGTCCAGTCCAGAGGAGAGAAACTGTTGTTTATTGACTGCCTGCTGTTTGCCTGACTCTACTACACTCCTCACATTGCTATACTGACATATAAGGTCCAGGGTATATCTGGTTATTGCTGAATTCTGTGTGCCTAGCATAATGGACATCCCATGTAAATCTGTTAAATAAATGAATTAATTCAATCCAAATAGCATTCCGCTAGTGTGATACTATTAGTAAAGTTTACAGATGAGAAAACTGAAGCTGCCCGCTCAGGGTAATAGAGCTAGCAAATCCCAGATTAATGATTTCCTTTCAAGCATACTTGCTTTCAAGTGTAATATGCTTTTTCTTCTTGGCTTCATATGCATAAAATGTATACCCATATGATATATATGGTGATTTTTCATATATATATATATATATATATATATATATATATATATATATGTTTATATTTATATTCTCCGGTGGCTCAGATGGAAAGAATCTGCCTGTAAAGCAGGAGACTTGTGTTCAGTCCCTGGGTTGGGAAGCCCATCGTATATACATATATATATTTATATGAAAGTAACATATTTCATATATATGTATGTGTATATGTGTGTGTATATATATATATATATACACACACACACATGCTGCTGCTGCTAAGTCGCTTCAGTCGTGTCCAACTCTGTGGGACCCCATAGAGGGCAGCCCACCAGGCTTCCCCGTCCCTGGGATTCTCCAGGCAAGAACACTGGAGTGGGTTGCCATTTCCTTCTCCAATGCCTGAAAGTGAAAAGCGAAAGTGAAGTCGCTCAGTCGTGTCCGACTCTTAGCGACCCCATGGACTGCAGCCTATCAGGCTCCTCTGTCCATGGGATTTTCCAGGCAAAAGTACTGGAGTGGGGTGCCATTGCCTTCTCCAATATATATACATACATATATGTATATATATATAATGAAAAATCACTCAATGTTTTCAGCCTATACCCAGGCTACATAGTTTCATGCAAAAATACATTCTGAGTTAACTCTTTAAAAGTGAAGAGAGCTTAATTAAAAATAAAGCCCTTTTTATTGTAACAAAATTAGCCTTGCAATACCTTGGTTCAGCAGACAAAACAAAACCAGAAATAAATGAAACAGGATACACGAGTTCAGGAAATTGACAGTGATCTTTAGGGCATTTCTAAGGTTTTAGAGTGGGGACTTCACTCTCTCTGCTTTAGAATCTCTCTGGCTTAAAGGAAGTCATAACAGTTATTTCAGCAAAATGACAGAAGCCTGTGCTTAGAGTGGCCAGGTGAGACTGTCCAGGTCCTTATTTTCTCGGGGACTGTGGTGGCTCCTGGTGCCTATAATCTTAATGCTAGATTAACCGCACTGCATTAAGAGCCTTTTCCATAACAACCGCTTTCAGATTCTGCCCCTCACATCGAGTTTTCCTGGGCATGAACTTCAGTTTTGGTGACTGGAAGATGAAGCATCGTAAAGAGAGCCAAAAAGCTCCACAGGCAGAAAGCTTAACTCAAGTTCTCGATCTTCATTTCAGAACAACTTACTGCAGATTATTGAAATCCGCAAGGGGTACAATGCTGATTCCATTATGACCTACATTATAAGGGAAATTTTAAAGCATTTATGATGTAATGTTAATACTGCTATTAGTTGTTGTTTTCAGTTGCTAGGTTGTGTCTGACTCTTTGAGACCAGAGAGAGTGCATGCCAGGCTTCACTGTCCTTCAAACTATCTCTAGTTGCTACTAGTACTACAACTAATGGTAATAGTAATACTAATGACAATCTACTGATACTATAAATAATAATAATCACTTTCATAGTTCTCAAATAATTTGTGGGTTGTAAATAAGAAATAATAACATTAAATATTTATCCAATACTAAACGTGACTTTTACAGTCACAAATATTTTTGTTTCGGAAAAAAACATATATCTTTAGATATTAGGGTCATATTTAAAATGAGGAAATTCCATTAGAAACTGGTTTTCTGTATTGTTCCACGTGAGATAACTGGTAAATGGGAGTGAGGAATTCAAATTCAGTTCTCTTCAATTCTTTTTATCTATCTCCCCATTCATACATCCATCCAGTTAGGTTCTTTCCCAGTTATCTGTAGATAATCTGAAGTATTCACACTCCACTCACTGGGTAGTAACGTTCCAGAGTGTCATTAAGATATAAAACTCCCCACCTTTAAGATTTTTAACTTTTCCACTGACCTTTGCCAGCAGGTTGTACTGTACATGAGTAGATCCCCTTTAAAAAGAGCTCATAGTGGGCAGTCAACCTCAGAACAACTTTCAACTAACTTGAACGATGCCAAGGGTGCCTGCAGGGAGTACCCTGTTTTATTTTCAACTTTCATGTGAGGTACCAATTCCCAGGGTGAATTTTCTTCCACGCATTATTTTCAACACATTTTGAATTGTTATTTTTATATTATTAAAATCTAGAAACTGTTGATATTATCTGGGGATTGCATTCACATCTTTTGTGTGAAAAGTGACACATTTCTGACATTTTTAACAGTCATTTAGGTGACAATCTCTCTCAAAGCTAATGAAAGGAACTATTTGTTTTCAATTTGGAGCACAGTGAGCCAGTTACTGAAATATCCGAAGGCAATTGGGGAGAAAATAAGCTTGGTATTTTAAAATTCTTTGAGAAATTATACAAACAGTTTAATGTTGAAAATGATGCCCTTCTTGAAAGTGGGATAAAAGGGATTCTGTGAACTATAATGAGGATTGATGTTAATTAAAGGCAGATTTCTAGAATGGTATATTTTATAAAAGCACATGTAAGAATTTAAGACACCATGTTGTTTTAAATTCTGTTTATTTTATACAGCCTTTAGAGGTTATTTTTCCATTATTGCAAAATATTTACTAGATCCCCTTGCATTGTTCAATACATCCTTCAGCCTATCTTACACCCAGGAACTTACACCTCCCACACTTCCATCCATATAAAGCCACACCCACTTCCCACCCCACCACTAGCTTGTTCTTTGTATCTGTGAACCTGCTTGTTCGTTTGCTAAATTCACCAATTTGTTATACTTTTTTATATTTCACATGTAAGTGATATCATATTGTGTTTTTCTTTCTTGTCTGACATATTTCACTTAACACAATGCCCTCCAAGTCCTTCCTTGTTTCTGAAAATGAAAAAAGCTATTTTTATGGCACATTGTGTATATGTTTGTATATATACATATCTATTATGTATATACACACAGTTTGTGTATATGTGTGGTATATATAAAGAAGCTGAGTGCCAAAGAATTGATGCTTTTGATCTGTGATGTTGGAGAAGACTCTCGAGAGTCCCTTGAACTGCAAGGAGATCCAACCAGTCTATCCTAAAGGAGATCTGTCCTGAGTGTTCATTGGAAGGACAGATGTTGAAGCTGAAACTCCAATACTTTGGCCACCTGATGCAAAGAGCTGACTCATTTGAAAAGACTCTGATGCTGGGAAAGATTGAGGGCAGGAGGAGAAGGGGATGACAGAGGATGAGATGGTTGGGTGACATCATTGTCACCTCAACGGACATGAGGTTAGATAAACTCTGGGAGTTGGTGATGGACAGGGAGGCCTGGCATTCTGCAGTCCATGGGGTCACAAAGAGTCAGACACGACTGAGCAACTAAACTGAACTGAACTGAACTGTGGTATATATACTCACATATATATGTAGTGCAGTGCAGGAGACCTCGGTTCAATTCCTGGGTTGGGAAGATCTCCTGGAGAAGGAAATGTCAACCCACTCCAGTATTCTTGCCTGGAGAATTCCATGGACAGAGGAGTCTGGTGGGCTACAGTCCATGGGGTCATAAGAGTCTGACACAACTTAGTGACTAAATTACCACCACCATATGTATAATATCTATAAATATATATTATTAAATTTATATTTATTGAAAATTTGTAAATATATGTTTATATAAATTTTATATACACGTGCAGAACTGCTGAGTCATATAGTAGTTCTATTTTCAGTTTTGGAGAATCTTCTACACTGTTTTTTACACAGCGGCTGCACCAACAATTGCCAGAGTTCCCCTTTCTCCATATCCTTGCCAACATTTGCTATTTGTGTTCTTTTTGATGATAGTCATTCTCATAGGTGTGAGATGATATCTCATTGTGGTTTTGACTTGCATTACCTTATGATTACTGATGTTGATCGTCTTTTCATGTGAATGTTGACCATCTTCATTTTGTCTTTGGAAAAATGTCTAGTTGGTTCTTCTACCTATTTCTTAATCAGTTTGTTTGGTTTTTTTGATGTTGAATTGTATGAATTGCTTATATATGCTGTATATTAATCTCTTATCAGTCATATTATTTGCAAATATTTTCTCCCATTCAGTAGGTTGTCTTTTCATTTTGTCAGTGGTTTCCTTTGCTATGCAAAAGCATTTGAATGTAATTAGTTCTCATTTATTTTTGTTTTCTTTTTTTTCTTTAGAGATAGAGTTAAAAATATATGGCTGTAATTTATGTCAGAGTGTACTTCCTATGCTTTCCTATGTTGTCCATGACTGAAACAAACTTTAAAAAGAGAGAGAGAGAAAGAGACATGCTCTTTTTTTTTTCTGGAAAATTTTCCTCAAATTTTGTAGAAACAATTATCAATTTGCAGAAGATACAATCAAAATGGGGTGGGGTCTCTCGTATAGCATAAAGGAAATCCTTTTAGAGGCAAAGGAAAGGTGATATTAATGTAGAAATATAAAAAATGTTGTAAAAGCAGTTTCTTCTGTCAAAATTTATTTGACAAGAAGACATATGATTCTTTCTCTTTTCTTCTATTCACATATTTAAATCTATATCAACTTGGGAATAAGAAAAAGTATTTTGTAATGAGGAAGATAAGAAAGGCAAGCAAAAGACCTTACAGAGTAATGAGTACATTTTAATAAGAAAACTTTCAAGTACTAATGTTATGTTATTGGCAAAAAAGTGAAAATTTCCTTATTAGCATATGTCATTAAAAAGAATACTGTGCAAGGAAGTAATATAATGAAGATGAAGCTTTTTCTACAAAGCATAGACAATTAAGTGTGCTTTAATGGTTATTCTCTTGGGTCAGCTGTCCTGAAAGTTTGTAAATAAGAGACAGAAAGCTTTAGTTTTTTGTTTAGTTGAAGGAAAACCATGGTTTCCTTAAGGTCTGAAATCAGAGATGTTGTTAGATGTGCACCAGCTCAGACTGGAGAGATTTTACATGCTGTACCATGTGTGGAACAATCACAGGCATGCAAGAGAAAGTCATTTGTGATGGATGCTATTCACTTGGCTTTGGAAGGACCTACATGCATACAGCAGCAATTACAGAGAATCACCATCTCATGCCGTCAATAAAGCCAATGATCAATTAAAACTTTTCTGAAGATCACTTGATTCTTCCAAAAGGTCACATTGAGAACTAGGTGAACAAAAACTCTCAAATATTTACAGAGCAAGAAAATGGCAGTATAAAATCAATTTTAGCAATTAAGTTGCTTTCTTAGTTCAAATGCTTCTCCAACCATATGTTAAGAAGCAGTTTTTCTCCTTGTTTCTTGATTTATATTTAAGAAACATGTTGTGACATTATTTGACCTAATTTACTGGTTATTATTCAGCAGTATCAGATAAGTATAACTCTTTGGTGTGCCAACAAGCTAAATAAAAAAAATTATTATAACCTTTAAAAAAAAGACAAAATGTGGTAATTACTAAAACCAATCTTGATGTCAGAATCTTGGTGACAGCTATTCCTTTTCCCCTTTTATGTAATTAGGAGATCATACAACATTAGAATTGCTGTGGTTATATGCAGTGTATTTTGGTTTCAATAAACTTCGACAAAGTTTATTTAATATGCTCTTCAGATAAAAAGAGAAATGTGAACTTTGTACAATTAAACGGTTTAAATTGGTTGAGCAAACATATCCAAAAGGAACCAATTAATGAAACTGCATTGATAAACCTAAGGTTAATAAGTTATATTAACTGATTAACAGTTCATTAACTATATTTGCATCAGTTAACTATATTCAATTGATTCATATTTATTATTAAACAATACATGTAACATTTGTATTATCAATTAACATCAAGACTGCAGTAAGAGTTCAAATATCTGTATGTAGCCAATACAAGTCTGGTCAGGAATTTGGTTCCTTGGATTTTAGACTTATAATGTAGAAAATAACAGGGCATAAGAAAACTGTCCATATTAAATTTCAAAAGGACTAACTTGATAGTTACTGGAAAGGACGAGTTTAAGAGCATTTCCTGTGAAAAAGCACTACAAGTATTGAGCTTTAATTACAAGTTTAATGTAAACCAATAACTTATATTGAGCTTGCAATATGAGTGAGAGACAGGAAAAAATAAAACAATTATTTGGGTGACATTAATAAAAATGTAATTTTATTGTCAGAATAGGAATGTCAGGAACCTTTTCACACTATCTTCTATGCAGACTGGCTAGAGTTTGCTATTAAATTCAACATTCTGTTTTATTTTGAAATTAGAAAATTTCAAAATTTGAATTTATGTCAATTAGGTAAATAATTTGTCTTGAGGAAAATCACTTTAAAATAGTTTTGATAATTTATCTAAGTGACTTTCAGAGTGCCTTAGTGAAGAAAAGATGAAAGGATTAAAATTGGGGAAATGCACACACACACATACATGTATATTATCTATTCAGGGATTGAGGTAGCACATTACCTTGTGAATTGTTTATCCCTGAAAACATCTACAAGATCACAATGTTAATGATATATCTTTTCATTCATATGGTATTTTATTCGAGTCAAAATAAACCCAGGAAACACATGCTGCTTCTCATGGGTCTTTCTTTAACTTTCAGTTCAGTTTAGTTCAGTTCTTTCACACTGTCTTGTCCGACTTTTTGCAACCCCATGGACTGCAGCGTGCCAGGCTTCCCTGTCCATCACCAGCTTGCTCAAATTCATGCCCATCGAGTTGGTGATGCCATCCAACATCTCATACTCTGTTGTCCCCTTCTCCTCCCACCTTTAATCTTTCCAAGCATCAGGGCCTTTTATAATGAGTCAGTTCTTCACATCAGGTAACCAAAGTACTGGAGTTTCATCTTCAGCATCAGTCCTTCAAATGAATATTCAGGACTGATTTCCTTTAGGATGGACTGGTTGGATCTCCCTGAAGTCCAAGGGACTCTCAGGAGTCTTCTCCAATGCCGCAGTTCAGTGGCTCTGTGGGAAAGAATCTGCCTGCCATTCAGGAGCTGCAGGAGCCATGGGTTTGATCCCTGTGTCTGGAAGATCCGCTGGAAGAAGTGACGGAAATCCACTCAAGTATTCTTGCCTGGAGAATCTCATGGACAGAAGAGCCTGGCAGGCTACAGTCCTCAGAATCTCAGAGTCAGACATGACTGAAGAAACTTAGCATAGCATAGCATATATACCTACTTACATATTACATTTTCCTTATCCATTCATCCATCAATATTTACTTATGTTGTTTCCATTTATTGGCTGTAGTGAGTAACAGTGCCATGAACATGGAAGTATAGATAATTTCTTCAAGATAATGATTTCATTATACATACCCAGAAGTGGTATAGATGGATCGTATGGTAGTTCTATTTTTAATTTCTTGAGGAATCTTCGTATTGTTTTCCATAATGTTGTTACCTATTTATATACCCTCTAACAGTGTACAAGTGTTCCCTTTAGTCTACATTCTCAACACTTGCTTTTCCTTGTCTTTTTAATACTGTTTGCAACAGATCATAGCTTTCTGTGGTTTTGATTTGCATTTCCTTAATGATCAATGATGTTGAGAACCTATTTATGTAACTTTTGGATGCCTACTTTGTAAAACATCTATTCAAGTCCTTTGCCTATTTTTTAAATTGGGCTGTTTGTTTTTATTTTTTTGTTTTTCTTAAACTGAGTTGTAAAAGTTTCTCTTATGCTTTGGATACTAATCTGTTATCAAACAGGAAATTTGCAAATACATTCTTTCATTCTGTAAGTTAAATTTTTCTGTTATTGACTGCTTCCTTCGCTGTACAGAATCTCTTTAGTTTTGATGTGGTCCCACTTGTTTTTGTTTCTTTTGCTTTTCATGTCAAAAAAATATTGTCCAAACAATATTGCCAAGACCAGTGCTAAGGAGATTATTACCTATGCTTTATATTAGGAGTTTTACAATTTCAGGTCTTGTGTTTAATCTCTTAACATATAGGATGTGGGATCTTGCTGGACCAGGGATTGAACCAGCGTCCTCTGAATTGCAAGATATATTCTTAACCACTCAGTCACTGCCAATGAAGCCCCAGTTATTGTATTCTTAAGCTTTGACTTATGTTTGGTACTTTATAATAATTTTAATCTCTGTTGAAATCCTCATTTTGTTCAGCAATTGGTCTTCTTACTTAGGTGAATATCCTTAGAACTGTTATTTTGAACTCTCTATTGGGCAAGTCACATATCTCCATTTTATTAAGTATTTTCTAGACGGTCATCTTGATCTTTTGTTTAGAACACATTTTTTTTTTTCTTTCTTCATCTTCGTTGAATCTCTGTACTGGGTTCTAACATGCTCTTGTGCATGCTCAATCTTGTCTGACTCTTTGAAACCTCATGGACTGCAGCCCATCAGGCACCTCTGTGTATGGGATTCTCTAGGCAAGAATACTGGATTGGGTTTCCATTTCCTCTTCCAGGGGATTTTCCTGATCCAAGGATTGAACTTGTGTCTCCTGCATTGGCAGGCAGATTCTTTACCATGAAGCCACCAGGCAAGCTCATTGAGTTCTAGTCATTAGAAACAACAGCCACTTCTCCTAGCCTTAAGAGGTTAGTTTCATGTAAAAGATGAAATTCTTTTTTTTTTTATAATCATTATCTTTGGCCGTTTTAAATTTTTATTTATTTTTTTATTTATTTTTTACTTTATTTTACTTTACAATACTGTATTGGTTTTGCCATACATTGACATGAATCCACCACAGGCGTACATGCGTTCCCAAACATGAACCCCCCTCCCACCTCCCTCCCCATAACATCTCTCTGGGTCATCACCATTCACCAGCCCCAAGCATGCTGTATCCTGCGTCGGACATAGACTGGCGATTCGATTCTTACATGATAGTATACATGTTACAATGCCATTCTCCCAAATCATCCCACCCTCTCCCTCTCCCTCGGAGTCCAAAAGTCCGTTATACACACCTGTGTTTTTTTTTTTTTTTTTTTTAACCATCCCTACCAAGTTCCTGGTAGACTCTCAAACCTTTGTGATTGTCGAAATCATTGTCGTTGTTCTTAGTGGCTCTCCGTAGTTAAAAGTGTCCCAAGACTCATCAATGTCCCACACGGGAGGATCTCATTGAGTGTTTAAATGCAGTCTGAGTAGAAACCAGAGTCTTAGTCAGCAGGTGGAAAAGTACACAATCAGACCTTGCCCAGGAAAGGCTGAAATGGGCATGTTGCTGATCCTTGTTAGGATAGGAATGGCGAATGCTTCTATGCCCATTAACACCTGGTTCTTTGTTTCTATAGTAATATGGGGCTCATTTGGAGGCCCGTTCCTTGGGTGTTTGCCTTAAAAATTGGTGTGTCAGATGTGTGGCCCAAACCCTTAACTCTTCTGGGAGAAGTTGGGAGTTTTTGCTTGTTTCCTTTCTGGCTGGCACTGTGCTGGGGGTAAGAATTAAAGGATGAGTACATCTCAGCTTTTCCTACCTGTTCTAATGTGGATATTTTCAAAGTCTCAATACATAGGAATCACTCAAATAATTTCTGCATTTCTTTCAAAGGGAATTGTTCCTTCTGTAACGTGTAACTATTCCATGTATATTACAAGCCCTTGGGAAGGTGGAATTTAGGAGCCTCCTTATCATCATTTTGGTCCAGAGTCTAAATGGAATGTCATGCTTATTTTTAAATGAAGCCTTAGGGTGTGAGAAGTTAGGCTATTTTTCCTATGAAAACGTATCTAGTGAGCAGTGATCTGTAATTCTCTTATCTGTGACTTTTCCTTGCTAGTACATAGCTGTCATGGCTGTTGGATTAGCCTAAAAGTTCATTTGGATTTTTCTATAACATGTTACAAAACTCAAGCTTTCGGGCCAGCCCAATACTTAACAGATAGCTATGTGTGATTGTTATTACAGATTAAATCTGAGTCTCTTGCTGTTAATACTTTAAAACCCAAGAATGAATTGAAACACTTTCATTCATCTTACATTTTAAGTGACCAAATTAATTTCGTTATTGATTTTCAGATTAATTCTTGATTAATATTTTTACTTTGTTATTTATCCACATATAAATTAGTCACAATATATAAATTTTCATCATTGGGATAAAATAAATAATTTGTGTTTATTTTTTTTCTAAATTGGTCAAAATATGGTCATGGTACAGAGATATAATGTGATTATCATGTACCATATGACAAGAAAACAAACATTATCTCCTTGAGGCTCATAAAAATAATTGAAAATGTATATGGTAACTATATATTTGTGAGTCAGCTATCTCTGATGTCAAGGACCTGAGGCCCAATTTTTGCTTGTGACAGGGCAATTAGTTTTGGATGGCTTCCTCTAGACATTTTCCCCTGTCATAATATATTAGAAATGTATTTCCTTCAAGCGAAAGACCATAATCCATTTTTCAAGCCCTTCAAGTTGTTTCTCAGGTGATTTCTTGTATCTGCCCTATCCCAAATTAACATTGCTTTGGATATTTACAAAGTATAACGAGTTTCAGCTTGTTATCCTCTTAAGTGAAATAAAGATGCAGTGCATTTAGGGGAAAATTAACCTATAACATATGCCTTGGTAATTGAGCAATTAACACTTGATTTTGGTTTTGAGATATTACTGTTGCTGGATAGTCCTGAAAAATTGAAAGTGATTTTCAAGTGTGTCCAAGATATGTTTGGAAAAGACCTGAAACTTATATATGTATGGTTAGGCTTTCAACTGATCTGTAGCAATTCTCATCAAGAAAGGGAGATATATGTGGCTTTTCTCCCCATATCACCTTTAATGTTGTGTGTGTACATTATATGTTCACTTTAAACCAGTTTCTGAGATTTATTTTTGTCTGATTGAAACCCCTTAAAAGAATTCTGATGGACAGAAAAGTGAAGCATATAGAAAACTTCTCATTTTAATCTATTTACTTATGCTGAAAATATTAGGAATTGTAGACATTTGATAAAACTCACAAGTGGCAAGGTTGTTTCCCGAAGTCTCAAGAGCAAACAATAATAAATTTTACTGAATGCTGTGGGAATTCTAAGGTCCCAACTTCCTGCAGGATTGGAGAGAGATGATGTATTAATTAATACCGTTACTCAAGTCTCTAATATACATTGTAGAGTTTCTGAGTGTTCTATAGAAATTCTGATAGGTTTACAATACAATACTAACTAGAACAGTTCTCCTCTTTTCTCTCCCCACCTCCTGCTCCCAAACTCAACAACAGTACCTCTGTCTCTGTAAAATGAAAAGATCTAGAGAAGAAAATGCTCAGATTACATGAATAATCCGGGGTTATGATTCTTGGCTCTACAAAGAGGTGTGATTGTCTGACAGTGAAAATATAGCAGTAAGTTTTTGATGTATTTAAAGGTAAAAGTTGCATGCCTTATGCAACTTCTATCTAAAACTGTAGGCTTGTTGGTGTTATTCAGGATATTAATTGCCTCTCCTTAGTAAACATCCTTCACTACTGCTCACTGAAGGAGTCACAAGGAGAAAAAAATAAGTGGTAACAATTCTAATATCAAGCCAACACTTTGAAAAGTTTTATCATGATAGCTTTTTTCCTGGGTTCATAATGAAAACCTTATGTTTTTGCCATTATATCACATCTCAGTATATCCAGCACTATCTTCTCTAGTAGCAGTCCAAAGACCTTTTATTATATTTTAGTTTTGCCACTTTGAAAACATACTTCTTTATATTTTCTGTAAATACTCAAATCCAACATTGTCTGTATTATCTATCATTCTCTAAACAGAAAGGTCCTCTGTTTTCATGGACAGAGAGGGAAATAATATATATATTTTGGTAATTTCTGATTATTACAAAATTTAACAGCTCTCAAAAAGGAACTATTTATATTTACTGAAGCTTGAAAAGTATGCAGGCTCTAGTAGGAATCATCCAGATAAAATATAAGAATATTTTCAGATCAGTAAACCAGATGACAGGCTGCACGAGAATCCATACCCAAGACTTACCCTCAAGTAAAACCTCTTATTTATATCACAATCCTGAGAAAACCAAGGAATTGGCTATTAAGACCACAACAAATTCAAAATAATGGATTTCTTGGAAAATTGGAGGTATTTTTCTTTACTATCCCAAGTTACTCTGAAGAGTAAATGAAACAGACATTTAGCCTTCAGTTAACAGAGATGGAAAAGCTCTCAGAGGTATTTACTATTAGCAACTACAGTAGGTTAAAATATTTTAGGAAATTTTGCAAGACTTAGATGCAAAATGTAATTATTGTCTATAGAATATTTAACTGAGTTCCCTAAAACAGCTATGGTAAGCTTTCAGTGAAGATTTGGTAATAAATGAGTGAAAAAATAAATATATGAATAATTTCAAATAAATAAAATTCCTTTAAAAAACATTTTCTATTTACAAAATTCACTGGAGTTTGAAAACCAGCATTTTCAGAAAATATCATTAAGAATACCATCCTTAGTGGTAAGAAAAATATATGTTTAGTAATTAAGAGAGAGATTTAGGGGAAATGCCTCTTTCTGTAAAGTGTGTAATGCTTAATAAACATATAGTATTCAAATTGTCCCAAATAATTTGCTTAAAAGACACTCTAAGTATTAAAATTTTCTAAATTCATTTTACCACCTTTCTTTTTTGTAAGTGTTTAAAAGAGAATAGTTGAAAAAATTGTGTTATTTAAATTGATTTGTCCTTGTTGGTTATCTGTTTTAAATATAGCAGTGTGTACGTCAGTCCCAAAACCCAATCTGTGCGTCTTCCCTATCCTTACCCCTGGTAATCATAAATTCATTCTTTAAGTCTGTGAGTCTGTTTCTTTTTTGTAAATAAGTTAATTTGTATTATTAAAAAAAGTTATACATATCAGTTCAGTTCAGTTCAGTCGCTCAGTCATGTCCAACTCTTTGCAACCCCATGAATCACAACATGCCAGGCCTCCCTGTCCATCACCAACTCCCAGAGTTCACTCAGACTCACATCAATCAAGTTAGTGATGCCACCCAGCCATCTCATCCTCTGTCGTCCCCTTCTCCTCCTGTACATATAAGCAATATCATATGATACTTTTCTTTTTCTGATACACACATACACACATTCACATATGTGGAAAACATAGATAATACATAATTATGAAATTATAAGAAATTCAAAGCAGTAAGAAAAATACTTTCTATGTATATATGTAGTATTTATCTTTCAATCTTCTTTATTTTAAATGAAAAATACATGCTGAATAATGAGGACAAGAGGAAGGAGGGGTGAAAGAGGATGGGATGGTTGGATGGTATCACTGATTCAATGGACTTGAGTTTGAATAAACTCCAGGAGATGATGAAGGGCAGGGAAGACTAGTGTGCTTCAGTCCATGGTGTTGCAGAGACATCACTTTAGTAACTAAGCAGCACCGACTTGGCTGCAAAAAGTCGAGGCACTTAGGGTAAGGGGGCTGTATAAAAGTTCAACACCTGGGGAAAATCTTAAAATTTGACATAATGTACAGCCCTTTTTGTCCCCCAGTATTTTGTGCTTTCCTGCTCAGTTTTTAGTTCATCCTCTTAAAGAAGAGCCACTATTTGCATTCTTGCATTTTTAACTTCTCTGTGAGTTTCGTCCTATTTAAATACAATCCCTACTCTCAGTTTGGTAGCATGTTCTGTTTGTTTTCAAACCACATTCCATTCCTCTAGTTAATTTTGTGCTCGGAGAAGGCAATGGCACCCCACTCCAGTACTCTTGCCTGGAAAATCCCATGGACAGAGGAGCCTGGTAGGCTGCAGTCCATGGGGTTGCCAAGAGTCGGACACGACTGAGCGACTTCACTCTCACTTTTCACCTTCATACGCTGGAGAAGGAAATGGCAACCCACTTCAGTGTTCTTGCCTGGAGAATCCCAGGGACGGGGGAGCCTGGTAGGCTTCTGTCTCAGGTCGCACAGAGTTGGACACGACTGAAGCAATTTAGCAGCAGCAACAGTTAATTTGTGCTAGTATTTGACCATGCCATCAAGGTCATTTTATTCTAAGCTGAATGTTAATTTTCATTGAACCTGAAATATATTAATGATAATATTTTTTGAAAATCCTCCCTTTTAAGAAATCCTTACCTCTCTTATCTTGTTTTTTCTGCCCTTCTAAAGCTCCTGCATTTTCTTTACTAGCATCCTGATGTGCCATATAAGTTATCAGGGGACTTGAGTTTCTTCTCAGGTTTCTGTGGCTTCTCACTCTTTTTTATTGCCTTAGAACATTCCACATGTAAGCATTCCTGAAAAGCAAGCTCTACATTCAGATTTCTTAAAAGTCCAATTCCAGTTCAACATCTCTATTTTTCTTCCCACAACCTACTTCTGTAACATTTTTTTAACTGTCTTCTGTTGCCAGATGTAGATATTCAAAGACATCCACATTTTTTTGACATCCACATTTTTTGTTTTATTTCTAGTCTACTTATGTTTAAATTGACATCAAATCCAATACTTTTATCACACAAATGTCTCTTTAATATGCTTCCATGTCATTCAACAACTTCTCTCTGTCTCATAAACTTTCACCTAGTATGTATAAACACGACCTCAAAATTCGTTAGATATTTTTGTTTACATTCAAGTATGTGTTGGAACGTGAACTTAAAAGTCTTTCCTATTCATTCATGACTCGATATGTATGACCCTCTAGGACTATATATTGATATGATACATCCTTGTGTAACTTCTAGTAAATGTGTTGAAGAGATTCCAACATAAGCTCTTCATTTATATGTCTGATATGTCTTGTAGAAACCTTTGCAAGTATAAATTGTAAAATTTAAATGAAACTATTTGATAATAACTAGTAACCCTGTACAAACAGTAGGAGAGCTGAAGACTCTAATTATGTACTAAAAATAGAAAAGGTAGAATGGATCACTTAAATCTCAAATCTCTAATTGAAGTTTGGAAATCACTGAGCTTCTGGGCCGCTACATTTTTGTGCTGTGATATAATCTGTGGAAAGCAATGTTTGTTAAGATTTTATTCTTATTCTGTCTAAACTCAATCCCATCATTTCCATTTCCAAGCACCATAAATTAAGCCATAGTGACTATATTCTTAGATTAGACACTTATGCTTTCTCATTTGGGTGCATAAGCTTATTTTCAAATGTACATATAGCCAGACAATATATTATACCTTCATGATTTGTCTACCGCTAGACCATTCAGGTATGACCTAAATCAAATCCCTTATGATTATACAGTGAAAGTGAGAAATAGATTTAAGGGACTAGAACTGATAGATAGAGTGCCTGATGAACTATGGACAGAGGTTCATGATACTGTACAGGAGACAAGGATCAAGACCATCCCCATGGAAAAGAAATGCACAAAAGCAAAATGGCTGTCTGAGGAGGCCTTACAAATAGCTGTGAAAAGGAGAGAAGTGAAAAGCAAAGGAGAAAAGGAAATATATAAGCATGTGAATGCAGAGTTCCAAAGAATAGAAAGAAAAGAAAAGAAAGCCTCCTTCAGTGATCAATGTGAAGAAATAGAGGAAAACAAGAGATTGGGAAGGCTAGAGATCTCTTCAAGAAAATTAGAGATACCAAGGAAACATTTCATGCAAAGATGGGCTCGATAAAGGACAGAAATGGTATGGACCTAACAGAAGCAGAAGATATTAAGAAGAGGTAGCAAGAATACACAGAAATACTGTACAAAAAAGATCTCCACGACCAAGATAATCATGATGGTGTGATCACTCACTTAGAGGCAGACATCCTGGAATGTGAAGTCAAGTGGGCCTTAGTAAGCATTACTATGAACAAAGCTAGGGGAGGTGATGGAATTCCAGTTGAGCTATTTCAAATCCTGAAAGATGATGCTGTTAAAGTGCTACACTCAATATGCCAGTAAATTTGGAAAACTCAGCAGTGGCCACTGGACTGGAAAAGGTCAGTTTTCATCCTAATCCCAAAGAAAGGCAATGCCAAAGAATGCTCAAACTACCACACAATTGCCCTCATCTCACATGCTAGTAAAGTAATGCTCAAAATTCTCAAGCTAGGCTTCAGCAATACGAGAACCGTGAACTTCCTGATGTTCAAGCTGGTTTTAGAAAAGGCAGAGGAACCAGAGATCAAATTGCCAACATCCACTGGATCATCAAAAAAGCAAGAGAGTTCCAGAAAAACATCTATTTCTGCTTTATTGACTATGCCAAAGCCTTTGACTGTGTGGATCACAATAAACTGTGGAAAATTCTGAAAGAGATGGGAATACCAGACCACCTGACCTGCCTCTTGAGAAACCTATATGCAGGTCAGGAAGCAACAGTTAAGAACTGGACATGGAACAACAGACTGGTTCCAAATAGGAAAGGAGTATGTCAAGGCTGTATATTGTCACCCTGCTTATTTAACTTATATGCAGAGTACATCATGAGAAATGCTGGGCTGGAAGAAGCACAAGCTGGAATCAAGATTGCAGGGAGAAATATCAATAACCTCAGATATGCAGATGACACCACCCTTATGGCAGAAAGTGAAGAGGAACTAAAAAGCCTCTTGATGAAGGTGAAAGAGGAGAGTGAAAAGTTGGCTTAAAGCTCAACATTCAGAAAACAAAGATTATGGCATCTGGTGCCATCACTTCATGGAAAATAGATGCGGAAACAGTGGAAACAGTGTCAGACTTTATTTTGGGGGGCTCCAAAATCACTACAGATGATGACTGCAGCCATGAAATTAAAAGATGCTTACTCCTTGGAAGAAAAGTTATGACCAACCTGGATAGCATATTGAAAAGCAGAGACATTACTTTGCCAACAAAGGTCCATTTAGTCAAGGCTATGCTTTTTCCAGTGGCCATGTATGAATGTGAGAGTCGGACTGTGAAGAAAGCTGAGAGCCAAAGAATTGATGCTTTTGAACTGTGGTGTTGGAGAAGACTCTTGAGAGCCACTTGGACAAAAAGGAGATCCAACCAGTCCTCTCTGAAGGAGATCAGCCCTGAAATTTCTTTGGAGGGAATGATGCTAAAGCTGAAACTCCAGTACTTTGGCCACCTCATGCAAAGAGCTGACTCATTGGAAAAGACTCTGATGCTGGGAGGGACTGGGAGCAGGAAGAGAAGGGGATGACAGAGAATGCGATGGCTGGATGGCATCACTGACTCGATGGACGTGAGTCTGAGTGAACTCTGGGAGTTGGTGATGGACAGGGAGGCCTGGCTTGCTGCAATTCATGGGGTTGCAAAGAGTCGGACATGACTGAGCGACTGACTGAGCTGAACTGAGTTTGTCTACATTTATTACAGAAATATATTTTTGTAATCTACTGATGAGATAAGAACTAGTGAGACCTCTCAAAGGCAGATCACAAAACAAGGTCATTTTCTATAAGAAAAGGCTACCAAAGACTCAGTATCTGATATGTGGCCTAAAGAACAGGGGAGTATTTTAGCAGGAGATAACTCACAACAGAATAGTCTAGAGAAGAGTTATAGGATTTCAAATTTGAGAGGTAATGGAGTAATAAGTAAAAAGAGAATTATTCACTCCTCTATTTTTGCTTAGGATCAGCCCTTTCTGACCCTCCAAAGGCATAACTTTTTCCACGTCAGTAAGTCTAATGGATATGTAAAAGCATCACTCTATTTTGTATAAATCACCTCTAAAACATCATTTTAGATTTCAACAGAAAGCACACTTTTGCTTTGTCCACTCACAGATACACATATAAACAGACATAGACACACACATTTTATCTCCCAATTTGTGACCAATTTGGTCTATAGCCATTTTAATACAAAACAATGAAATACTGGCTCATTGATGTAAAAGATTATCAATTTAATGACTGTTCCATTTCTGTTTATTTTTATAAGAAAAATTTGATTTTTGCGTGTGCTATGGGAAAAAATACAATTCTTCCTCAGTAGGTTTGGAGACATTACATGTTGACCTTTCATTTCACAGGTGTCCCTTAGTGTGAGGACAAAGTCATCTGACCTTGTGTGACACCAATTAGACATTTCTATTGAATTAAATGTCTCATGCCAAACAGAAAATGTATTTTTCTCTATTCTTTAGTGCCCTTTAAAAGAATGATGTCCATCCTAACAAAATGAGAAATAAGCACCATGAAATGAAATGGTCACTTAATAAAGAAAAATTTGCTTCCCCCCCAGTATATTTTTCTCTTTCTTTACTATTTAGAAAGAACAATATTCAAAGATATCTTAGACAGTACAGTTTACCTCAATTCTTTTGCTATTTTGCATATTTATAAACATTTTCACCATCAGGTTGTGGATACATACCTTAAATAAGAGAAACTCAGCCTTTGTTACAGTGTCTTGAATATTTGGAAGTATTAAATCTTGCCCATTTATGGAAACAGCATCAGCGATGGAGCCATATAAAATGACTTGATATGCAGTGTATCTTCATTGTCAAATATAAACACAGAACTTGACAGAATTTTACATGTAAAACTTTTCACAATTGAAAAATAAATGTTTCTTTCCTTATGTCTATGTCTTGTTCTATAATTCAGCCTGTCTAGGACACTTTTGAGCATGTATTTGATGAAGTGTGTTGCTAGATGCCCAGAATGTTAATGCAGTTATTCTTTGTAGTTTCATGAGATGTAAAGCCAACTGGGAAATTAGAATCCAGCAGAAATAGATAAACCCTTGATTAAGTGCATGGATTTTGTTTTGCTTTGTTTTCAAACACTGACATTAACAGGGAAGGGGAATTTTTTTTTTTTCTGAATGCATTTAATATATTGAAAAACATATTATTCACAGTAGTATGTATGATATTAACCACCTGCAATTGAATTTATTAATGCTCAGTCCCTTGTAGGATCATATTCACTATGAATTTCCTACCCATTAATTCAATTTATTTATCTTGATGAGCTCAATTGCTTGTGATTACTGCTGTGTTGAAGTTAGTTATACAAATGAAACGCTTCACTCAGATTGCAGAGTGTAGTTCTGCCTTTGTAGGATGCTTATCCATTGATACCGTAAATTTAGTTCATTCAGTTTGTTTTGTGTAGTTAGGATAATATGGTAGAAATATAAATTTGGATTCTTTTCCAGATAAAACATATTTTCATGATAATGTTATATGGAATCAGCATAGTAAAACTCTCATGGTTTATATTTCTATTATTGGATTAAACTTTTGTTCCTAAAAGCTAATATTCCAATTAACTTCCTAGCTTTCTGTTTTGCTGTTTAGTATTGATATTATGATTTTTATTTATGTCATGACATTAAATGGATACAGATTTCAGTGCCATCAAGAGGGGATGATATTTTGGCGCTATGATTTATATTTTAACATTTTTGTGCATAATATTTTTAAATTAGTTTATATAATTTTACATAAGGAGGATAGTTATTTTATAATATTGTGATGGTTTTTGCCATACATTGATATAAATCAGCCATAGATTGTGTATATTTTTTTTTAATTTGCCAAATTCTAAGTGATATATCTTTTAGGAAATCAGCAGGTATGATTCTCATACCCAGAAACACATTACTGTTTCCTTAAAGGTTAATTTCTCCTGCTAAGGCATGTGCCCTGCTTTTCAGCGACACTGAATTATTACCTGCAGCTATAAATCTTGAGTGAATTTTCCATGAATGACATTTTACAGGTACAGGGTATATTAAGCCTACCTCCTACTTAGATAATGGTTTTCCCACTATGCTTTATTAAGTTACAGGTTCAATTTAAGCTGTTTAATGTAAACTGACTGCTAATTTTCTTATAAACTGTAATATATGATTATAAGTTAGAGTGATGGATACCTCATTTTCAGATTTAGGATGAAGAGACATACTTTGCTTTGTTATTAAAGAACGTATTGTACAAATGAGGGCATTGAAATATTATAATAAAATCCATTTTTTAAAGCCTCATTAAGCTGAATATAATAAATATAAACATATATTTCTGAGATCTAAAATTAAGTGATCAGATAAAATATTTAAATATATATGAAATAATATTTGTTACAATATGAACATTTTAACTTTTTCATATATTCTCTTTTTTGTTGGATTAGAACTTGAGATCTACTCTTATAGGTAATATATGGTCTTGATAATTCAGAAACTTTTCAAAATCCAATTTATACAGTTCTGTGTTATGTATTTCAATTTATAAAGATCATTTTATAAATTATTATTATAACCTCAGGCTATTCTAGTAGCTTCCCTTGTGGCTCAGCTGGTAAAGAATCTGCCTGCTATGTGAGAGACCTGGGTTCAATCCCTGGGTTGGGAAGATCCCCCTGGAGATGGGGAGGGCTACCCACTCCAGGCTTCTGGCTTGGAGAATTCCATGGACTGTATAGTCCATGGGGTCACAAAGAGTCAGACATGACTGAGAGACTTTCACAAACACACACAAGGCTATTCTAAAATATTGCATATGGATATATAAACTTGGATGTTATCCTCATAAATTATAAACAGTCTTACTCTACACAAAAGTGTATATTCACTTCAATTATATCTGTGTGTGTCTGTATGTGCATGTTGTATAATCAACAAGATGAAAATTCTTTAGTTGTAAATATAATGGTGGAATTCACTGAAATACTACCTCTCTTCCTTTTTACTAATAATTTTCTTAGTAAAATTTGCACCCCTGATTCTTTGTGACCTACGATATGCATAACATTACTGTAATTAAGATCATCATTGCAAAACTTGTTTTCACTTACATCATCTGCTCATTATTATGAATTTTGTGGTTTGTATTGAGAAAATAAATGCATTTTGAACTTATGTAAAACCAGCAAAGTGATAAAAACATCGTTTAATTTGGCTATTCAGCAAAAAATTTTACAGTAATAACTTGGCTTTGTTTGAATTACATTAGTAGAAAATTTATTGCACATATATTAATACGTTAATTCTTTTGACTCTGAGATAAGTAAACTCTATTTATGTCCATTTACAGATAAAAAGCAATACCCTGATCACTTTTTTCTGAGTTTGTGCTTTATTACAGTGTTAATATAAACAACTGTTCTTTATAAATTATTGTATTGTCCATATGTTTTTTGAAAAATTTTATACTAGAGAGTGGTATATATATGTTTATATGCATTGTATCTAATCTATTCCAGGCAGGTTTTACCTAAGCATGATTTCAGGGGTAGTTTTTAAGGTTGTTTAGACTTTAAATATTGGAGAAGGCGATGGTACTCTACTCTAGTACTCTTGCTTGGAAAATCCCATGGATGGAGGAGCCTGGTGGGCTGCAGTCCATGGGGTTACAAAGAGTCGGACACAACTGAGCGACTTCCCTTTCACTTTTCACTTTCATGCATTGGAGAAGGAAATGGCAACTCACTCCAGTGTTCTTGCCTGGAGAATCCCAGGGACGGGGGAGCCTGGTGGGCTGCCATCTATGGGGTCACCCAGAGTTGGACACGACTGAAGTGGCTTAGCACAGATAAAAAATGAAGGTGGCAACAGACCAAGCACATTGATCAAACTTAGAACCACACCATGAAATTTAAACTTTAGATCATGATGTATAACATACTTTTGTTCCCTTTCCTCTCCTCCAAAGCAAAAGCAAACAAGCAAAAAATTACCCCCAAACTTAGCAACACTCACTCTTGAATTTATTGTCTGCAACTCTGTCTTGTCATGTTATGCATGCCTGCTGAGTTGCTTCAGTCATGCACCTCTTTGCAACCCCATGGACTGTGGCCTGCCATCCCCCTCTGTCCATGGGGTTCTCAAGGTAAGAACACTGGAGTGGGTTGATATGTCCTCCTCCAGGTTCTCTTCCCAACCTAGGGATTAAACCTGCATGCCTTACATCTCCTTCTTTATTCCCTTTCTTCCTGCTCTCTGAGATCTTACAGACCACCAGCCACTTGGGGATACAGCTCCTGATTCTTCCTATGAAAACCTGTTTCAATTATGAGCCTTGAGTATACCATTATTTCCCATGTTTCATATAAAGGAACTTACATCAATAAATACAAAATTTTTAACCTTCTATTTGTACTTCTAATAACAGATGAGCATTTCATGGTCAAATAAAGGCTTATGGAAAAAATTTACTCGATTTTTCTGTTAATGAAAACATCAGTGTTCATGAACCTAAACTATTCTGAAGCAAAATGTCTTAATGAGAAGAAAAAATCTGTAAACAAGTAACCTTTCTTCCATTTTGCCCAAGGTGACATTTTTCCATGTCATGAGTGGTTTGAAAATATTTTTACAGGACTAACAATACACTTACATAAATGTATACAAATAATATAATTTTTAATTGTGATACTATGAATAATATGATGATTGGAAGTAGATCTAGTTTAATTTCTAAATTTTTAGAGATAAAAACATGAAACATCTCTCACAGAGTATGGAACTGTTCTGATTGTGAAATGTTTGCAAATTTAAGGCTGAATGCACTGCTGTATAAGTTGAGCCTTCTGAGGTGGGACACATCTCATGAATGATAAATCATTGCACTGCTACTGATCAATTACAAATATGACTGTATTGCAGCAAGCAATTGTTTCTTGCCTAAAACTGATTATTCTTATTACCTGACAAGTCACTTCTCAATTTTAAATGAGCACTGAGGACTGACTATACAGATTGGTTGCAATCTAATGGTGATTGATAAGGATTTAATTATAAATCATATTTTAATTCAGTTACTCTGTTCAACCAAGTATAACTCATGAAATTTAATGTATAAAATATTAATTCACACTATAATTGAATTTGTAGTTTCACGAGGGCTCATTGCCCCAGAATGCAGTGGGTGACTTCAAAAAAGATATTTCCCTAATCTGCCCGGTGAATGAGACTAATAAATAAATCCTGTATCATCAATATAAAAGGTCTGTGTCTGCAGTTTCTTCATTTCTCATCAAAATATAGCAGAGACAAAACTGAAATAAATCAGACTTCAAGTTCTCTAGAAAGACAAATTCAAACTGAAAAGGCATATGGACTTAATGACAGATTTTTCAACTTGTATGTGCGTCTCAGAGAAGTTATCATCAGCAGCAGCAATTTATATTTATCGAGTTTCCACTGAGTTTTTGTCCCTGGAGTAGACTAAGCAGAGAAAATAATGATATAAACTATTTCTAGAGTCCTAACCTTCACAAGAGTATTATTTCATGCATTCATAAATAATATTAAATCAAAGCAGATTATTATTTATTTTTAAAAATGAAGTATATTAATGAAGCCTCTAGTATTTTTTAAAGACTCCTTTTCTGCTGCTTCTGATAGTTTTGCCTTAGTGGCCTTAGCTTTGTGAGCGGAATCCTAAACTGATGCCTTTTGAAAACCTTTTGAAGGCATATTGCTATGCTTCTCTTTCAGCAAACCTAAATGGTCTTTTTTACTCTTCATTGTCTGCTATGGTTTTTAAGTGCTTTTTAAGTTTTCCTGACTCACATCTTCCCCAGGAAGCGTCATTGAATACGGAAAGTGTGGTTGTGGTCAGGAAAGTCACAGTCATTAAAATGATGTTCTGAGGTTGCCCATTTATTTGCTATTTATAAAATGCATATTGGATTTGCTTATTGTGTAAAAGTCAAAGACTGATTGTTCTGTCAAGACTAAGGACACAGCTTTTGATCTGAAATTGAGTTCTCTACACTTTGCTTCTCTCCCAATCATCATAATAAGGGTTTTCTAATTCTGGACTTAACCTATGGGTGCTTTAATGATAGTTTGCTTCTTGCTATTCTGTACCAGGAGGGCATGTTAATAAAAGATCTGCCCTAAGCTACTGAAAAAGTAAAGGGAACATTTTAACTTAGTCCATAGAATAACAAAATACTACTGAAATACAAAAATGTGAATAATGAAGCAATAATGAATGCTTTGTTTTGAAAGATGATGAATTTCTTCTTGCCCCCATAAGTGGCATGACCATTTTACTAAAATTAAAGTTTCAATGAGAATTGTTTTACTATGAATCCTTAGTCAAAAATATTTGTTTTTCAGTCACCCAATCAGTCATTTCTGACTCTTTGCAAACCCATGGACTGCAGCACACCAGGCCTCCCTGTCCCTCACCATCTCCCAAGTTTGCCTAAGTTCATGTCCACTGCATCAGTGATGCCAACCAGCCACTTCATCCTCTGATGCCCTCTTCTCCTCCGCCTTCAATTTTTCCCATTAGTATGGTTCAAAATATAATCTAATGCTCCCTTTAAGATGAGGACTAGCAGCATCTTAAATGGGGACTCTTCCACTAGCCTGGGACCGAGAGTGACCAGATAAATAGGTACAGTAAGCAGTGAATAAGCCTTTTTTGTTCAGAGTCCTAGAGATCATACAGTTCAGCCTAAGCTTATTAATACTGGGAGAAAAGTTAACAGCTCGTGTAAATTTTTAACTTTACATCTCTTTCTCCTATAGAGTGAAATACTAAGTACATGAATAGTCAGCAAATAGATTTAACAGAATTATTCCTGGGGTTTTGCTTGTTTGTTTGCTTGCATTCTATCTAATATTATTTGCTTTAAGAGTATTCAACGTGTGGTGATTCTCACTCATAAATAAACATTCAGGGCTTTTATCTTATAATATGCTTTATTTTATTTTATTATTTTAAATGGAAAAGAAAAGGGAGCACTTTTAAAAATGGTGTACTTTATACTTTAAAGCGCTGCTATTATGTAAACTAGACATTTGCAAATTTCCCATCCCAGGTAATTAAATAGAGTGACTTTGATGTGTAACATCATGTAATTATTTTAAAGATGCATATTATTTTTTTAAATCACCCCTATGCGAGACATAAAATCACTTATTGGTAATTTTTTTTTCAGTTTTATTATTTTAGTGTTTCTGATTTCTTCTCAGGTATCTGTTGACTTTGTTGTATTTTCTATTTTAATCACTTTTCTACTTTTTCAAGTTACATCAGAAACTATTCATGGGGAACAAAGCACACTCTCCTGCTAGGTCAGAATAACAGAGGACCCGTGGGTTCATTCTGAAAGAGCTGATTTAGTTTAAGCTTGTAGGCTTGAGAACAAGGCCCCCAAGGATCTTCCTACTTCTCAATAAATGTAAGACTCAGTATCTCTCAATTCCCCTTCCTTTCTCCTCCTCTCTATCTCTTACGTAGAATGAGCTCAATGAAAAAATGATGTTTTATTATTCTAGTAGTTCATATGCTCTTTATTTTATTATGAAATTAAATAGGATTCATAAATATAGTTTATACATTCTGAAGAACATTTTATTAGCCTAATCACATACATTTAATGTTCATTTTCATAATTAAGCTCATGATTTTGTAGAATTCTCCTGATCACAAATCATACTATAATCTATTGCAAAACACGGAACAGTGGAACCCTGTGAAGCCAACTCTGTTTTAAGAAGTTAAGAAGCTGAACATTCAGATACAGGAAATTCCCACAGAGCACTAATATCTGTGTCAACTCTGTTGTCCTTCAACCCTGCCTTTTCCATGTAAGATTTTGGTCTTGATTATTCTTAGAAAGGAAATAGTTTCCTTTCTAAAAATTTAAGAGAAGTTGATTGCCTCACTTTCTGGTGAAATGTCTGCTTCTTCTATAGTCCACTCATTGTTTTCTCTTGTTTTTTAGACTATCATCAATGATTCCATTTCTCTTCTAATTTATATATTGATTTGGTCAAAAAGTTCATTTGGGTTTAAAACCCAAATGAAACCCATCCCTTCACATTCCATATCCTTCCTTTAACTCATAGTGTTGACGTTAGCATTTTTAAAATATATCCTAACATTCTAAATCTGAAATCTAAGTATCCTAATACTTCTATACCTTTACCATATAACACAGATTGATTTTGGGGTGAAATGTCCATTTTTTCTTGAAAACTGAAGTTATGAGAACTCTTACTTCATGAGGTTGTCATAAACAATCATACTTTTATATTTAGGATCTCAAAAATGTAGGAAAAACTTTCCCCATGCAGAGATATCTAAGTATAAAATTAGTATGCAAAGCCATCAAGAATTCTCTCCCTACTGGACTTCTATTTTTAATGATTGATTTGCATGGGCCTGAGGATTTTCATCTTTGAATAGTTGAAATATTTGAGAAATATGCCTGTATATATACAGATGTACTTGTATAGGCATATCTGTTTGGACAGACAGGAAAAACTGAAAGAGATTTTTTCTAATGGCAAATTACAAGGGTGGCTGTGCAGGTCTCCTGGAAGAGAATCTACCCTGAGTAAAAATCAAACCTGGCAGGACCATCCGTGGCCTAAGGGCCCAGAGGACAATGCCTTCAGCAATAGCATGACACCTATTACTTGGATTGCTTCAATCCAGACGCATTCAACTTGTGTTAGCATTCATTGGAGAACGAAATTATAATGCTTCGGAGGTCATGCAATCTTCAAATGGGAAGTTGATAAACTGTACTTATAGAGAAGTAAAAGAGCCTTCCCTTACACTTTTCACATGAGGGTAATGAGGTTGACAGTTTGCTGGCAGCAGGGCGCGTACCTCCTGAGTAGTAGGTCAGCAGAGCCATGTGCTAATCCTTGCAGGTGGCAGCAAATCGGGAACTGGTGACATAAGAGGCAGCCTGAAAAGGCAAATTGGCCAAGTTTATTAGTGCCTTGTGATTTCTCTGCAGACGGTGAAGTATCAGCCACAAAGGTGCATGCATATTAACGAGATTTTCTTTGTTCTCCCTGGCTAATGAAATCTAAACACACAAGGAGTGCTTTTTAAAGTGACTTGATTTGATAGCCCGCTTGGCACATAGACCTTACTAGCTACTGATTGGTTTCAAAATGAAAGCTCTTTCAGTTCCTTGATTTCCTCAAAGCAATAGAAACGACTCTTCCCTAATAAGGTGTGCTGGATACAGTAGGAAGAAAGAAGAACTTGTAAGGGCAGGTTCAGAAAATGCAGCCTTTGCCTTAGTTCCTTAGATGATTATAGGACTTATTATCTAAACATTGAAGAGGAGTTTTGACTAAACACACCGATTAAAAGTGAATTTTCTCTGCATTTGTGTATTGGTGCCAGTTCATAATTGTCTTCAATACCCTTACTGCTTTGTGTACAGAAATCAAATCTAAGTGTACGCCTTTGCATGTACACGTTTCATAACATCAAGAATTTTATTATAATACATTTCTTAGTGTCACCAATGGAAAAACAAAGATGTTTCACTGCCCAAATTCTTATTACGCTTTGAACTTTTAAGTTAAAATGACCAGCATTATAGGAAATACCTATCTAGATTATAGTCAGTTTAAAAAACAGTATAATAATGTGTATGGCATTCTTTAACTTTCTCTAGCTTCGTATTTGTGACTGTATTACTATTTTTAAGATATATATGTGTATATATTAAGTATATGTGAATATACATTCATTATGTATATGCATACATATATATATATATATGTCTGTGGATTAGAGTTTGTTTCAATTTAAAAGTGCAAATAATATTTGTAATAAAATGTTTTTAGGCCCTCTTTTGCTACTTATTCTATGTCCAGAAATTCCCACTAAACTCTTTGAAAGTGAAAGTATAGTTACTCAGTTGTGTCCCACTCTTTGCAACCCCACAGACTGTAGCCTGCCAGTCACCTCTGTTGATGGAATTCTCTAGGCAAGAATGCTGGAGGGGGTAGCTATTCCCTTCTTCAGGGGATTTTCCCAATCCAGGGAATGAACCCAGGTCTCCTGTGTCGTAGGTAGATTCTTTACTGTATGAGCCAGCAAGGAAGCCCCACTAAATCCTTTCAGTTCAGTTCAGTTCAGTTCAGTCACTCAGTCGTGTCCGACTCTTTGCAACCCCATGAATTGCAGCACGCCAGGCCTCCCTGTCCATCACCAACTCCCAGAGTTCACTCAGACTCACGTCCATCGAGTCCGTGATGCCATCCAGCCATCTCACCCTCTGTCGTCCCCTTCTCCTCCTGACCCCAATCTCTCCCAGCATCAGAGTCTTTTCCAATGAGTCAACTCTTCACATGAGGTGGCCCAAGTACTGGAGCTTCAGCTTTAGCATCATCCCCTCCAAGGAAAACTCAGGGCTGATCTCCTTCAGAATGGACTGGTTGGATCTCCTTGCAGTCCAAGGGACTCTCAAGAGTCTTCTCCAACACCACAGTTCAAAAGCATCAATTCTTTGGCGCTCAGCCTTCTTCACAGTCCAACTCTCACATCCATACATGACCATAGGAAAAACCATAGCCTTGACTAGACGGACCTTAGTTGGCAAAGTAATGTCTCTGCTTTTGAATATGCTATCTAGGTTGGTCATAACTTTTCTTTCAAGGAGTAAGCGTCTTTTAATTTCATTTCTGCAGTCACCATCTGCAGTGATTTTGGAGCCCAGAAAAATAAAGTCTGACACTGTTTCCACTGTTTTAAGGTGGTACAATTCTCCTCCAGTTGAATAACAGTATACTTCCTACAATCTGGGCATGTAGAACGTTCTAATAATATTATCCTTAAGTAAAATGTTAAACTAAATATCCCAAGGCATGTTGTGATGTTTTTGTGTTGTTAGGGCTTCCCAGGTGGCTCGGTGGTAAAGAATCCACCTGTCAATGCAAATATCTCAAGGCAAGGAAATAGAAGTTACATAACTCACCCATAGTTTCTGGCACATATTACTATTTAATTTATTTCTGTTGCCCTAGGATATACAATTATGTATCAGGACTGTAGAAAATATAATAGACATTATACAGATCTATACATAATTCTATGTCATGTCTTTGTCCTCATTTTAGCATGTTTAAAAATTAAATACTGTAAGAATCACTTCCATGATAAATACAGTTTTAATTTATGAAATCTGAAAGCATGAGGTGCATCCATAGAGCAAGACACTGATATCAAAAGTAAATAGAGGAAATCAGTCACAACATATTAGATCGCTATTCAGAAATCAATCATTTAGTTTGGTAGCAAAATTCCTTTTAATTTAGAGAAAGCATCATTCTGTCAGTCTTAGGGGAACAAACTAAAATGATTTTGGAGTTAACCTGTACTAAGATATTACTTTAGAACTAGTAAGATAAGCAAAATTGATACAGAGAGATATTTTTACAAATTTTTCAATGTAAAGAAATCCTTTGGCAAATTATCCCTTGTAAATATATTCTACAATATTTATTTGTATTTATCCAAATACAATACATATTTGGATGTGTATGTGTATGTGTGTGCGTGTATAGGCTCATTCACAAATGGATTGCTTTGTATGTGAACCTTATACTAATGAGCTTATGAGTTACTTAATACAACATATTAATGGTAAAACTAGGCACTTTATCATTCTCTCAAAATCTTTTTAATATGACTTGAATATGTATTAGAGATAGTTTAATATCTTTAGTATCCTCAATTCATGTCATTCATTTCTGGAGGTGCACTTACTGAGATGACCTACCAGTCTGAAGAGCCCCTATTGATTAAGATCTGAGGTTGCAGATACCATGTTCTTTTGTTGGGATATTGCCAGTTTTTCACTCTTAGAAAAGAGGCTAGGGAATATAGCCTTCAGGTGGGTGATCCTGTGCCCAGTTAAACCTGAATACCATGGGAAAAGTCCACAACAAGTTTTGTAAAAAAAAAAAAAAAACATGGAATTTTAATATTATGTTTCAAAGAGTTTGGAAAATGTGTTGGGCAGTTCAGTCATCAGTCACCCAGTGCCTTAAGCACAAAATCTGGAAGACATCCTTGACTACTTAGCTTCCTGTTCCCTTAAAAAATTGCAATCTTTCAAAAATATATTCCCAAATTGCTCCAAAATGCATGGAGTGAAAGTGTTAGTTGCTCAGTCGTTTCTGACTCTTTGTGACCCTATGGACTATAACCCGCGAGGGTCCTCTGTCCTTGGAATTCTCTAGGCAAGAATACTGGAGTGGGTTGCCAATTCCTTCTCCAAGGGATCTTCCGAACCCAGGGGTCAAACCCAGGTCTCCTGCATTGCTAGCAGATTCTCTCCATCTAAGCCACCAGGGAAGCCCAAAATATATTGCCACATCCAAAAATCATCATTCTGAACATTTGCCCAGACTCCCAAAGTGTGATTATTTCTTCTATTTTATTCCAAAATAGAATTCACAGTCCATGTTGCTAATCCTTCAGTTTCATACATGTACCCTTTACAAACCTTAATTTTTCACCTTAATTTTATGACTAAATATCTCACATACACATGTAGGATTTCCCAGACTACATATTCTTAATAAATCCACTTTTTCACTCAGAGATGATATCATATCTCACTCTAACTTCCTTAAACTTCATCCATTTCTCCCTCTAATTGTTACGTATTAAGTGAAAAGAAGCCTCCATATAAAAATAAACTCAATCATCCTCACACAAAACCTAAGCTCTCTTTACACACTGTGTTTTCCGTCATGGTAAAGGAGTAAAGGATATTTTCTTCTAAATGAAACAGTAGCCCAGAGATGTCTGCTTTCATCCACTCAGCCATTCAAACATGTATAAAAATATACTATAAAATTAGTATTTTCTTTCTTAACTAAAAACTCATTTAACCTCAATGACCCTTATGTTTATACTTTTCCTTCACCTTTTTTTTTTCTGATGTCTACATTCTCTAGGTTTCTGTTTTATCTCATCTGTTGAAACTTTTTGATCCTTTCAGACAACCTTTGGCCCTTGTTCCCATCATGGACACCTTGGAGTGTCTTTTCCTCATCCTCCTGAAGCTTCAAGCTCTTTCTAGATGTTGTTATTGTTTAGCTCCTAAGTCATGTCTGATTCTTTGTCACTCCATGGACTGAAGGACACTGGTCTCCTCTGTCCTCCACTATCTCCTGCAATTTGCTCAAATCCATGTCCATTGAATCAGTGATGTCATCCAACCATCTCATCTTCTGCCATCCCTTTCTCTTTATGCTTTGAATCTTGCCCAGTATCAGGGTCTTTTTCAATGAGTCAGACCTTCACATTAGGTAGCCAAAAGATTGGGGCTTTGGTAACTTCAGCATCAGTCCTTCCAATGAATATTCAGGGTTGATTTCCTTTAGGATGGACTCTTTTGCAACTCCATGAAATGTAGCCCGCCAGGCTCCTATGTCCATGGGATTTCCCAGGCAAGAACACTAGAGCAGGTTACCATTTCCTTCCTCAGGGGATCTTTCCTCCCAAACCAGGAATTGAACCTGAATCTTCTGCATTGGATCCCACCCTAAAGGTCTCACTTAATGGAATTACCTCTTGGAAGAACTTCTCTTGAAATATGTTTATAATTGGATGTACCTGGGGTTGAAACTTCAACAAATGAATAATGGGGAGGGGTGCACAATTCATCCCATAACATCATTTTTAAAAATCTTGCTTAGTCTCAAATTTATGTTCGGATCCTGTAGCTCCAGATGTACATAATGTCTTTTGACATTGTAAGTTTGATATATATTACTTTTCTCACTGGGTAGATACTGAATTCTCACCAAATAGAATGTTTAGTGTTTGGAAGAGTAAGTACCACAGTATAGTAGCTGAGGCAATATCTACTAAATATATGATAGAGACAGAAAAGATGTGGTGGAGTTTGGTAAAAATCAGAAAATAACATTTGCAAAGAAACAAGTACAGGTTTCCCCCTCTAAGTTGACAAGATACTATTTATAAATTTATCACTATCATTATCTGTGTGTAATTCTTGAAACATTCCAAATGATCAATAGAGCCCAGTGAATAAAATAGTCTCAGTGAATAAACTTCACAAAATACCCACTTTCAATCCACATACCTGGAGGTAGAGTGAAAAAATAAAAGCCTAAGATTACATAAATGAATGAATGAATAATAGTGAATGGACATATTAATGAATAGATAGGAAATTAAGAAAACCAAAATTGAAGGTCCATTTCTTTTTAATTCTTATTTCCTGAAGTCATTAACTTTTTAAATTAAGGTCTTATACATGAGATAATTTCAGATTCACATTCAGATGTAAGAAATAGTAAAGTTTCCATGGATCCTTTACCTAGTTTACCCCAACGTCTTGCAAAACTTCAACAAAACATGACATTCAATATATTTTGATATAGCAAAATTCAGAACAATTCTCTCAATTCAAACTTCCTTCATGGTGCCCTTTATAGCTACACTCACTTCCCAACCATCTCCCATCTCCTTAGTCAACCTCTAGCAACCACTAAATTTCTTTCAACAATTCTATCATTTTAAGGTTGAAGATATTATATAAGTGGATGCTGAAATATGTAAACCTTGGAAATGGCTGATTTTTGTCCCCACTCAGCATAGTTGTCTGAAGATTCACCTTCACTAGTGGCATGCAAAAACATTCAGTTCCTTTGCATTTCTTGGATAAAAGTTCATCATTTGGATATACCATGTTGTGTTTAGTGCTTCGTCCTTTGCAGAATGTTTAGGTTGCGTTATAATTTTTGGCTATCATCTAGAGCCAGACATCCTGGGATGTGAAGTCAAGTGGGCCTTAGAAAGCATCACTACGAACAAAGCTAGTGGAGGTGATGGAATTCCAGTTGAGCTATTTCAAATCCTGAAAGATGATGCTGTGAAAGTGTTGCACTAAATATGCCAGCAAATTTGGAAAACTCAGCAGTGGCCACAGGACTGGAAAAGGTCAGTTTTCATTCCAATCCCAAAGAAAGGCAATGCAAAAGAATACTCAAACTACCACAAAATTGCACTCAACTCACACGCTAGTAAAACAATGCTCAAAATTCTCAAGCTAGGCTTCAGCAATACTAGAACCGTGAACTTCCTGATGTTCAAGCTGGTTTTAGAAAAGGCAGAGGAACCAGAGATCAAATTGCCAACATCTGCTGGATCATGGAAAAAGCAAGAGAGTTCCAGAAAAACATCTATTTCTGCTTTATTGACTATGCCAAAGCCTTTGACTGTGTGGATCACAATAAACTGTGGAAAATTCTGAAAGAGATGGGAATACCAGACCACCTGACCTGCCTCTTGAGAAATCTGTATGCAGGTCAGGAAGCAATAGTTAGAACTGGACATGGAACAACAAACTGGTTCCAACTAGGAAAAGGAGTACATCAAGGCTGTATATTGTCACCCTGCTTATTTAAATTCTATGCAGAGTATATCTTGAGAAATGCTGGACTGGAAGAAACACAAGCTGGAATCAAGATTGCTGGGAGAAATATCAATAACCTCAGATATGCAGATGACACCACCCTTATGGCAGAAAGTGAAGAGGAACTAAAAAGCCTCTTGATGAAAGTGAAAGAGGAGAGTGAAAAAGTTGGCTTAAAGCTCAACATTCAGAAAACGAAGATCATGGCATCGGGTCCCGTCACTTCATGGCAAACAGATGGGGAAACAGTGGAAAGAGTGTCAGACTTTATTTTGGGGGGCTCCAAAAATCACTGCAGATGGTGACTGCAGCAATGAAATTAAAAGACGCTTACTCCTGGAAAGAAAAGTTATAACCAACCTAGATAGCATATTGAAAAGCAGAGACATTACTTTGCCAACTAAGGTCCATCTAGTCAAGGCTATGGTTTTTCCAGCAGTCATGTATGGATGTGAGAGTTGGACTGTGAAGAAGGCTGAGCGCCAAAGAATTGATGCCTTTAAAGTGTGGTGTTGGAGAAGACTCTTGAGAGTCCCTTGGACTGCAAGGAGATCCAACCAAGTCCTTTCTGAAGGAGATCAGCCCTGAGATTTCTTTGGAGGGAATGATGCTAAAGCTGAAGCTCCAGTACTTTGGCCACCTCATGCGAAGAGCTGACTCATTGGAAAAGACCCTGATGCTGGGAGAGATTGGGGGCAGGAGGAGAAGGGGACGCCAGAGGATGAGATGGCTGGATGGCATCACGGACTCTATGGACGTAAGTCTGAGTGAACTCCAGGAGATGGTGATGGACAGGGAGGCCTGGCATGCTGCGATTCAGGGGGTCACAAAGAGTCGGACACGACTGAGCGACAGAACTAAACACATAGAAATGCTATGAATGTTTATTTATAGGTTTCTGTGTGAATGTACATTTTCCCCTCTCTAGCATAAATGCCCAGGAGTACAACCTCCAGGTTATAACAGAGTTGTGTGATTGGTTTTGTTTTTTAAAGAAATTTCTAAAGTGTTTTGCAAGTGGTTCTACCATTTCACCTTTACACCTGCAGTGTTTAAGTGATTCATTTCTTGGGAACCTTGTCAAATTTTTTTTTATAATTTTATTTTAGTGTTATTTAGAGATAAATGAATAATTGTATTTAATAATTGAAATTAATTGTATATTTTAATGTATACATTTTTATGAATATGGGCATATATGGATACCATCACCAGTGTCAATGTAGCAAACATGGTCATTACCTCCAAATGATTTATTGTGTCCCATAAAGTTGTGTGTGTGTTGAGAATCTTGAGCTTGAGATATACCCTCTTAATAAATTTTTAAGTGAATGCTGCAGGCATTATTTTTACTGCAGGCAGTATTTTATATGTCAGATCTCTAAGTCTATTTATCTTGTATAACTGTAACTTTATACCCCTTAATCAACAACTCCTTTTTTTTCCTGATAGTTCTATAGTGATAGATTGTTATTTTAAGTTTCATTTCCTAATGAAATTATGAATTAGTGCATTTTAAAAATATTTGTCATATTTTTTCCATTGAAACTATCTGAGATTTCTTTTGGGGAGAGGTTTCAAAAGTGCATTCAGTTACCTTAGAAGTATAAAGCGCTATTCAAATTATCTGTCATATTGGATGAGTTGTGTTTCTCAAGGAAGCCAACCATTTCATTCAAACTTTCAAATGTATATATTTAGAGTTCATAGAATTTCCTTCTTTTGATGTCTGCAAGTTCTGTTGTGATATCCCATGGTTCACTCATGATGTTCTTTCTCTTTTTCTGTCAGTTTTGGTAGTAATTTTTCAATCATATTTGTCAATCAACTTTACAAAAGAATCAGCTCTGTGCTACCTTTGTTTCTATTTTTGTCTGTTTTAGTTTCATTGATTTCATCTCTTATTTACATTATATCCTTCCTTCTGTTGGCTTTTGCTTTATTTTACTTTTTCTAGATATTTAAGAGAGAGCTTGAGTGATCACTTGGAGACTTTTCATCTTCTGTAATATATTCATTTAGTGCTACAAACTTCCCTCACAGCAATGCATTAGTTATTTATAACAACTTTTTTTAAAATTTTTATTATCAACTTTATTGAGATATGACTGGTGTACAATGTTGTGTAAGTAACATGTACAACTTGTGGATTTGATACACTTATATAATGCAAAATGATTACCACCATAGCATTAGCTAATACTTCTGTCATGTCACATAATTACTATTTCTTTTTTATGGTGAGTTCATTTAAGATTTACTCTCTTGTTGTGCACTCAGTCATATCTGACTCTTTGCACCCCCATGGACTGTGGCACTCCAGGCTTCCCTGTCCTTCACTGTCTCCTAGAGTTTGTTCAAACTCTTGTCCATTGAATCAGTGATGCCATCCAACCATCTCATCCTCTGTTGTCCCCTTCTTCTCCTGCCCTCAGTCTTTCCCAGTATCAGGGTTTTTTCCAGTGAGTCAGCTCTTCATGTCAGGTGGCCAAAGTATTGGAGCTTCAGCTTCAGCATCATCCTTCTAATGAATATTCAGAATTGATTTCCTTTAGGATTGACTAACAACTTTTGATACATTATACTTTTATTTCAATTAAATTCAAAGTATTTTGTTATTTCCTTTGAACCTTCCTTTTTAGTCCATAGGTAACTTGGAAGTGTGCTATTTAGTTTTAATATATTTGGATCTTTTCTGTTTTTGCTGTGTTCAGAGGATACACTCAGTGTGATTTTTATTCCTGAGTGAGGTTAATTTTATGTCCCAGGATATAGTCTATTAATGTTGATGCATGCCATGCTGCAGTAAATTAGATCCTGCTGGTGGATGGCATCGCTGAGTTCTATATCCTGGTTGATTTTCTGTTCTATCAGTTGTTTAGAAAGGAATGTTGAATTGTCTAACATTAACCATAGATTTATCAGTTTTTCCTTTAGATTCTATCAGATTTTGTTTCACATATTTTGCTGCTCTGTTGTTACATACAGATTTTGGATAACTGTGTTGTTGGACTAACTAGTCATTATGTAGTATCTACCATTTGTAAATATATTTGCTCTGAAGTCTTCCTTATATGATATTAGCATAACAATTGCTTTTTGATTAATATTTACATGATAAGTATTTTTCTACCTTTTTAATTTAAACCAAGCTAAATCACTACATAAGAAGTTTCTTGGAATATATACATACTATTTTTAAATCCATTTTTGCCAATCTCTGTCTTTTAATCAGTGTATTTAGATAACTTATGTTTAACATGCTTATTGATACTATTTGGCATGTTAGGCCTACCATTTTATTTTTGTTGTTTGCTCATTCTCAGGTTTTCTTTCTTTCAGTTTCCTGTCTTGAACATCTTTTAAAATTCCATCTTGATCAATCTGTAGTGTTTTCAGTGTATCACTTTGTGTAACTTTGTGTTAGTTTCTCTTGGTATCTCACTATATATCCATAAATCATCACGAGTGATATTTCAAAAGTTCAAATGAAGTGCAGAAATCTTCCTTTATGTGACTTTAGTTTCCTCCATTTATAATTGATTTAAATATTTCAGTTCAGTCCAGTTGCTCAGTTGTGTCTGACTCTTTGCGACCCCATGGACTACAGCACACCAGGCTTCCAATATGGCTCTAAATTTAAATAAACCACAGCAAACAATGCTATAATTTTGCTTCAGCCATCAAAGATGTTTTAGAAAACTAATGGGGAAAAGGTAAATGTAATGTATTCATGTACTTTTATCTCTCTATCATGCATTCTTCCTCATGATGTTTGAAGATTAATTCATCTAACATTTATTTTCTAGTTTGAGATTTTTCTTTAACCATCCTTTTAGGATAGGTTGTTGGTGATACATTCTTTTAGTTTACATTCATCCAAAAATGTTTTGATTTCTCTGTAGTTCCTGGGATATAAATTCTGACTTGGAATTTTTTTTTTCAATAGTTGAAACATATTGTGTCACTTTTTTTCTGGCCTGTATGGTTTCCGATGAGACACCCACTGTTATTCATCTTGGTTTTCTTTTATAGGTAAAATATCACTTCTCTTGCAGCTTTTGAACTTTCTGGTTTGCTTTTATCTCTAAGAAGCTTGACAATGGTGTGTTATCTGGTGGATTTATTTGCCTACTTTGTATGGGATTAATTATGCTTACTGAGTCTACAGGTTTATAGTTTTTGCCAAATTTAGGAAATTTACTCATAACTTCTGAGTATTTTTTTTTTCCTTTTACTGGAACTCCAGTGGCATGGATACTAAATCTTTTGTTTCAGTCCCTAGAGCCTTGAGGCTCTGTTCACATTTTTCACTCTATTTTTTGTTTGCATTCCATTCAGATAACATAATTACAACTGTTCTGCTGTCCAGGTCACTGATTTTTTTTTTTTTCTGTCCTGCCTATTCAGTGGTTCAGCCCATTCATTAAGCTCTTATCGTATTCTTCATTCTTATAATAGTAGAGATTTCCATTGAGACTGCAGGTGAAGTGAAGTTTGATTTCATTACCACCAGTGAGGATGAAATCCTCGTTCCTACTTGGCCTTCTCTGACATAATTGTATCAGAAAGACTGGGGGCAACTGGTAAAACCTAAGGAGTATAGATGGCTGGAAGTCTGTAGATATCTCAGCCTTTCCTGGGACCAGTGAGATGAGATGGTAACTTTTTTCTGTGGTATTTTGCTGAAATGTAGCAGTTTTTATCTAAAACTTACTCTCTCGCTTTGAATTTTTTTTCCTTTGGTTGGAAAATTCAGGCTTTTGCTGAGGGTGTTTCTCTGTACCCATTGTTATTTCCGAAACACCATCTCCTTTAACTATATCTCCTTTAACACATCTCCTTCGTACAATACATGGAACAAAGAGAAAACCTAGAGAACAATATCACTGTATTATTTTGTGATTCTGAGATCCCTAGTTCATCTTTCTTTTTCTCTTTACCCTTCAGAGTCTTCTGTGTTCATTTTGTTTACAACTGCTCAGGATTTTAGTTATACACAATGAGAAGAATAGGGAAATACACATCTCCTATACCTTTGTAGAATCAGAGGTCTGATCAAGTCATTTAATTTTAAAACTTGACCTAACTTTAAAAGCTAAATACTCCAAAAGTGCAACAAGTCATTTTATAGCTTAGAAAACACAATTAGTACAGTGAGTTGTCTGATCTATGTCTCAGGGAAACTTGCTAACAGAAAAGATCATAACATAGATCAATAATTTTTTTCAATATCCTCCTATTTCTTCAAAATTTAGGATAAAGATAATTATAGGTGATAATACAATTTTATTAGTCATTTACTATTGCAGAGATTCATATATGCCATTTTGTCTCTCTCTCCTTTTTCCTTTTTAGTCCCCTTCATCATCCCTTAGGAAGTTACATGATGCAAACAACTGATTACTAAAATCATTAAGAAAGCTGTTAGTCCTGCAATCATGGGTTTTGATTCTGCTGCTGCTGCTGCTGCTAAGTCGCTTCAGTCGTGTCCGACTCTGTGGGACCCCATAGACAGCAGCCCACCAGGGTCCCCCGTCCCTGGGATTCTCCAAGCAAGAACACTGGAGTGGGTTGCCATTTCCTTCTCCAATGCATCAAAGTGAAAAGTGAAAGTGAAGTCGCTCAGTCCTGTCTGACTCTTAGCGACCCCATGGACTGTAGCCCACCAGGCTCTTCGGTCCATGGGATTTTCCAGGCAAGAGTACTGGAGTGGGGTGCCATTGCCTTCTCCGGGGTTTTGATTCTAGAAAATATAAAACCACACTTCTAGTGTTTCTTAACTGGTAGGAAATAAGCATATCATACAAAAGCATTTACATTTACTGGGTCAACATAACCCCATTTGTTTACCCTTTTAGGTTCTGGAAGTGCATATACAGGAGGTAATATTGTCAGGTTTTAGTTCTTCCGTCTGTGGTATCAGTTCAGTTCAGTCACTCAGTCGTGTCTGAGTCTTTGTGACCCCATAAATTGCAGAACCCCAGGCCTCCCTGTCCATCACCAACTCCCGGAGTTCACTCAAACTCATGGCCATCGAGTCGATGATGCCATCCAGCCATCTCATCCTGTCGTCCCCTTCTCCTCCTGCCGCCAATCCCATCCAGATTCAGGGTCTTTTCCAATGAGTCAACTCTTCGCATGAGGAGGCCAAAGTATTGGAGTTTCAGCTTTAGCATCAGTCCTTCCAATGAACAGCCAGGACTGATCTCCTTTAGGATGGATTGGTTGGATCTCCTTGCAGTCCAAGGGACTCTCAAGAGTTTCTCCAAACCCACAGTTCAAAAGCATCAATTCTTTGGCTCTCAGTTTTCTTCACAGTCCAACTCTCACATCCATACATGGCCACTGGAAAAACCATAGCCTTGATTAGACAGACCTTTGTTGGCAAAGTATATCTCTGCTTTTCTGTATGTTATGTAGATTGGTCATAACTTTCCTTCCAAGAGTAAGCATCTTTTAATTTCATGGCTGCAATCACTGTCTGCAGTGATTTTGGAGCCCAGAAAAATAAAGTCTAACACGGTTTCCACTGTTTCCCTATCTATTTCCCATGAAGTGATGGGACTGGATGCCATGATGTTCGTTTTCTGAATGTTGAGCTTTAAGCCAACTTTTCCACTCTCCTCTTTCACTTTCATCAAGAGGCTTTTTAGTCCCTATTCACTTTCTGCCATAAGGGTGGTGTTATTTGCATATCTGAAATTACTGATATTTCTCCCGACAATCTTGATTGCAACTCGTGCGTCTTCCAGCCCAGGGTTTCTCATGATGTACTCTGCATATAAGTTAAATAAGCAGGGTGACAATATGAAGCCTTGATGTACTCCTTTTCCTAGTTGGAACCAGTCTATTGTTCCATGTTCAGTTCTAACTATTGCTTCCTGACCTGCATATAGGTTTCTCAAGAGGCCAGTCAGGTGGTCTAGTATTCCCATTTCTTTCATAATTTTCCACAGTTTATTGTGATCCACAGAGTCAAAGGCTTTGGCATAGTCAATAAAGCAGAAATAGATGTTTTTCTGGAACTCTCTTGCTTTTTCCATGACCCTGTGGTTGTTGGCAATTTGATCTCTGGTTCCTCTGCCTTTTCTAAAACCAGCTTAAACATCAGGAACTTCACGGTTCTCGTACTGCAGAAACCTAGCTTGAGAATTTTGAGCATTACTTTACTAGCGTGTGAGATGAGTGCAATTGTGTGGTAGTTTGAGCATTCTTTGGCATTGCCTTTCTTTGGGATTGGAATGAAAACTGACCTTTTCCAGTCCAGTGGCCACTGCTGAGTTTTCCAAATTTGCTGGCATATTGAGTGCAGCACTTTAACAGCATCATCTTTCAGGATTTGAAATAGCTCAAGCGGAATTCCATCACCTCCACTAGCTTTGTTCATAGTGATGCTCTCTAAGGCCCACTTGACTTCACATTCCAGAATGTCCTGCTCTAGGTGAGTGATTACACCATCGTGATTATCTGGGTCATGAAGCTCTTTTTTTGTACAATTCTTCTGTGTATTCTTGCCACCTCTTCTTAATATCTTCTGCTTCTGTTAGGTCCATACCATTTCTGTCCTTTATCGAGCCCATGTTTGCATGAAATATTCCCTTGGTATCTCTAATTTTCTTGAAGAGATCTCTAGTCTTTACCATTCTATTGTTTTCCTCTATTTCTTTGCATTGATCACTGAGGAAATCTTTTTTTAATCTCTCCTTGCTATTCTTTGAACTCTGCATTCAGATACTTATATCTTTCCTTTTCTCCTTTGCTTTTCACTTCTCTTCTTTTCACAGCTATTTGTAAGGCCTCCTCAGACAGCCATTTTGCCTTTTTGCACTTCTTTTCCATGGGGATGGTCTGTTTCCTGTACAGTGTCACAACCTCTGTCCATAGTTCATCAGGCACTCTGTCTATCAGATCTAGACCCTTAAATCTATTTCTCACTTCCACTGTATAATCATAAGGAATTTATTTAGATCATACCTCAATGGTCTAGTGGTTTTCCCTACTTTCTTCAGTGTAAGTCTGAATTTGGCAATAAGGAGTTCATGATCTGAGCCATAGTCATCTCCTGGACTTGTTTTTGCTGACTCTATAGAGTGTCTCCATTTTGGCTGCAAAGAATATAATCAGTCTGATTTCAGTGTTGACCATCTGGTGATGTCCATGTGTAGAGTCTCCTCTTGTGTTATTGGAAGAGGGTGTTTGCTATGACCAGTGCATTCTCTTGGCAAAACTCTATTAGCCTTTGCCGTGCTTCATTCCGTACTCCAAGGCCAAACTTTCCTGTTACCCCAGGTGTTTCTTGACTTCCTACTTTTGCATTCCAGTTCCCTTTAATGAAAAGGACATCTTTTTTGAGTGTTAGTTCTAAAAGGTCTTGTAGGTCTTCATAGAACCATTCAACTTCAGCTTCTTCAGCATTACTGGTTGGGGCATAGACTTGGATTACTGTGATATTGAATGGTTTGCCTTGGAAATGAACAGAGATCATTCTGTCCTTTCTGAGATTGCATCCAAGTACTGCATTTCAGACTCTTTTGTTGACCATGATGGCTATTCCATTTCTTCTGAGGGATTCCTGCCCACAGTCATAGATATAATGGTCATCTGAGTTGAATTCACCCATTCCAGTCCATTTTAGTTCACTGATTCCTAGAATGTTGACGTTCACTTTGCTGTTGTGCAGACTATGAACTCCTCTTCTCCATAACATTTCATTAATGACTGTCTTCAGGATTATTAAAATATTAAATGAAATGATGTTTGTTAAGCCCATGTAATAAATTAAAGATGTGATCAATAGCAGATATCAGACATTACAGTCATTTTAGGGGATTCTTAAATTTGTAAAATGAGATGACACATAGTATAAGAAGCTTTCATTTGGTTGAAAGATGTTTACAACATTTTTAAATAGTACATTTTGTTATACTATATGTGCTTTTTTATGAGAAGATATAGAAATTTCCAAATTCATTAGTTGGCAGGGGTTAATGATATGAAGTCATCCTTAGAACAAACATTCCACCCCCACCTTCAGGATTGACGTTTAGAGTCTTATCAAATTGTTAAGAAAATGTGGTGATATGATATGTCAATAGAAAACAAGTTATAGTCCCTGACATTGACCAGCTATGCAGATTATAATTGAAAATAAATTACTTTACAAATTATAAATCTATCCTATCCATTCAGTCAGGATTTACCAGCATTATAATCCAGTCAACATATTTGTAAAGAATATCTGATCCTACAATGCAATCTATGTTATCTTATAATTTCTAAGTATATAATATATTTTAACTACAATAAATAATATTTTATCATTAATTTATTTTTTAATGAGCTCTCCTTCCCCCTCTTTTTATTTTTTGAGAAAAATAATGCATATCTACTTCTAAAGGCAGTGTACTTAGGAAGCCATTCTTAAAATGGCTTAAAATGTTTCAGAAGAGAAACTAATCCAGTATTTGTATATTTACACTTTCTTGCTTACACCTTCTAAACTGGCCCTTCCTGAACATGAAATTTTTATGGACATATTATACTTGATTTTATAGACATCACTTGTAAGTCTTGTGAAATGAATACAAAACACAAATGCATTTTAAAATGGTACAGCCTGCCTTCTTCCAAAAAAGAATTTCAGGCTAATTTAATATGTTTTAAAATTTGACAAAATAACATAAACTAAAGAAATAGTATTTTAAGAAAGTTTTTTTTACAAAAAGACCTGGATATAAAGTAGAGGGCTTTTCAGCTATAAAATATGCAATAATATAAGAATTATATCCACATAATTAACCAGAATACCATTGAGTTGCCAAGGAAAATAATTTTCATTTTCATTACTGGGTGGGAAGGAACATCTGAGACTTCAGATGGTGAGTAAGGGTGACTTTGCCCTAATTCATGAAAATCAGGACAGCACATTTCAATATGATCAAATTAAAAGGAGCCCAGGGAGCTTCCATGATGATAAAAGATGACTGCATTTAAAACTTGTGTTATTTAGACATTGTTATTGACACCATAAGCATCGCCATGTGCACTGCAAACTGCCGTGTGCCCTCAAGGTGGTCATATGGATAACAAGATCAATTTTTTTTTCTTCTATTAGATGCATGCTTGCTTGAAATGAAAGGAAATTTCAACATGTCAAAGAGGATAATGCCAAACTGCAGTATTATCAAAGTAGATATAAAAGTTTTGGTGAAAAGAGACACTATACCATGATTTATTATATTTTGGTCTTTGTTGTTTCTTTCTGGTTGCTTTTAAGGCTTTATATTTATTTTTTGATTTTGTGTTATTTACTTGTTTATTAATGGAATCACTTGGGAACCAGAGCATTTATGAAAGTTTTTTGTTTGTTTGTTTTTTTTGCTTCACTCTCCCCAGATGAAAAATCATGTTGAAGTGGCTTATTTTGGGAGACTATTGTCTAACATAAATTATCTAACAAAGTACTTGTTAGTCTTTGGGGGAACTCACGTGGAATGAGAATTCCCTGATGACCTGCTCTAAACTTGCATGCATGATCAGTCTCTCAGTTATGTCCCACTCCTTGCAACTCTATGGATTGTATCCCACCAGGCTCCTCTGTCCATGAACTTCCCAAGCAGGGATACTGGAGTGGGTTGCCATTTCCTTCTTCAGGGAATCTCCCCAACGCAGGGATCAAACCCAAGTCTCTTGAGTCTCCTGCATTGCAGGCAAATTCTTTCCCACCGTGACACCTAAGAAGCCTCAAAAAATAACAGTGGCCACTTAAATGCTGAAAAAGGCAAAGAAATGAATTCTCCTCTCAGTCTCCAGAAGGTGTCCTCCTAGGTGACACGTTAACACTAGCTAGCCTGGCACAACTGCCTTCAGCCTCCTGAACTTCAGACCCTAAGAGAGCACATCTCTGATGCTCTAAGCTACTAATGTAACTGAAAATGGGGTCAAAAGCCAATGAATAAGCCAGGTTGGTGGGAAAAGAAACTGTTTTATTTTGGATGCTGGCAAGCCTAGGGGGGAGGGCTCGCAAGATACCTGTCCAAAGGTCGACCTTCTCTACTATCACTCAGTGGGCAAGAGCTTTTATAAGCTCAGGGAGGGGGTTATTTGAAGAAACAGCACAGTCAATTATGACAGTAATCTTGAAATTGGTCTTCAGTCATCCGACCTGTGTCATCTTGAATGTTTTAAGTACAGTTTATCTTTAGTTCCAAGGTCAGTTTGTTTCCATTTCTTGAGGCCAATTCTTACAATCATGGCAGCTGATGCCATGGCTACAATCTGGTCATCATGTAGTTAACCTCTTCTCCCTGGTGGAGTTTTCAGCACCAATAAGGCAGCAACCAGATATGGCTCACAGTATTATCTATAGCCCTAGAGAAGGAGCTAAAGGTCCTTGACTATGTTTAATGACTACATTATTATTATTATTATTATTTGGTTTCCTTTGTTTCTGCATTTTCTCACTTCTCTGATTAAACTCATTATTTGGCTAAAGTTTTTCCACAGACAAAAGGCAAGCTGAGGACATGGGGAGCAAAGACCATAGGGTCCTATTGCGTTTCACTAGGCTTGTGGTAATATGTTATGGTAGCAACAGGAAACTGATGAGAGCATACTTTTTAAAAAAGGATGCTTTATTGAAATTTAAGTAAATATTACATTTAAGCATTTGCACAGAGTTGGACATGACTGAGTGGCTGAAATGAACTGAGCTGAACTGAACTGAACAGAGTTGTGTAGCCATCATCACACTATATATTTGGAACAATGCTGTTACCCTTAAGTGAAATCTCATGTCCATTCTTAAGATTATTTTTAATTGAAAATAAACTTCTGCTTAACATAGGTGATGACATCACAATAATAATCAGTCTCAATAATTCAACTTTTGTTGGGAATGGAGTAGGGAAGGGGATTGTGGGGGAAAGACGAATACAAACTTTTGGGTGAATCCCTATGGTCCTGGCCATTTACAATAATTATCTTTCATCTACAACACCCATTAATGATTATAAACCCAGTTTAATCTAAGACTAGAAAGACAATTTAGGTGACATCTCTTTCTTTCTATATAGCTTTCTATCCATTCTTTGTGTTCCAAACAGAATCTCAAATGACTACCAAGGAATTTAAAATATAAGTAGGAAAAAAATATATAGAAATTAAAATTTTACTACAAACTGTGTCAGGAACTCAGGCTTAAATGTCATACCTTAGTGACCAGTATTAATTACCTAATGCTGTTACTACCTAATACTAGCTGGAACAGAAATTTGTCACCAAACTCTTGAAAATTAATGTTAGAGGGAATTTTTTTTTCCTCATAGCATTAAATGAACTTCATACAAAAATAAACTAATTGTCCAGGGAAGTTCAGTTCAGTTGCTCAGTTATGTCCAACTCTTTGTGACCCCATGGACGCAAGCAGGCCAGGCCTCCCTATCCATTGCCAACTCCCAGAGCTTGCTCAAACTCATGTCCATGAGTGGTAATGCCATCCAACCATATCATTCTCTGTCATCCCTTTCTCCTCCTGCCTTCAGTCTTTCCCAGCATCAGAGTCTTTTCCAGTGAGTCAGTTCTTCTCAGCAGGTGGCCAAAGTATTGGAAGTCCAGCTTCAGCATCAGTTCTACCAGTGACTATTGTCTAGGAAAACCATGATACTTTTTGGTGTCATAATGAAAGAAGTATTTATTCTGCATGCTCTGCTGATGAAGATACTGTATTAAAGTAGAATCAATCATCCACAGATATTTATTTAACCTACTATATGTCAGATACTAGGTGCACTGTTGTTATTGCTCAGTCACCAAGTTGTATCCAACTCTTTGTGACCCCATGGATGATAGCATGCCAGGTGTAATCATGAAGACACAGGTACAGTTCCTTGCACTCAAGGTGCACAGATACTCCAGTCATCCACTTTAATACCCTTTAACAAGATTTGATGAAGAGTTACCTAAAACTGGCAGCACAACCCTACAATCACAACTTGAAAGTGACAGTGAAGTCACTCAGTCGTGTCCAACTCTTTGCGACCCCATGGACTGTAGCCAACTAGGCTCCTCTGTCCATGGGATTTTCCAGGCAATAGTACTGGAGTGGGGTGCCATTTCCTTCTCCAGGGGATCTTCCCAACCCAGGGATTGAACCCGGGTCTCCCGCATTGTAGACAAATGCTTTACCATCTGAGCCACAATCACAACTTAGTAAAACCAATTATAAAGACAGACCGGATTGCATCCTTGGAAATCACCTAGCATCATTATTCCTTCAGCAAATTTTGGCTGACATTGATTTCAGATTACCTCCTTGGCAAATGCCCCAAATAGAGGTCTTTTAGGTAGCCATGGGAATTTAGAGCCATATTCTTTAGGAATAGTCAACCTGGTGTTAGGGTTTTAATCCTTTTATGGAAGCCTAAAATTTCAGTAAAGCCATTTAGGATGAGTCATGGGGTGTCCACAATCAGGGATCAACTTCTCTTTAGAAAATTGTTTTGAGTCAGCTTCACTCATAGATCTATGGTGAGCAAGGACTCCAGGTCCATTCTGTAAAGCAACTTTATTTCACTCAGAAATAGTATTTATATTAGTGTATAACTAAATATGCTCAGATGAAAACAACATCTTAATAAAGCACACACTAAATTTCACATTGAGTGGTTTTTTATTTGAAAAATAACCAAACTTAAAAATCTGTCTTCAATTTTAAAATTCTAAGATTTTTAGTGTAAGTATATTTAAAATTGTTTTCCTCACCATTTTAGTCCTAATTTTCAGCCTGTTGTCTTATGTCCCAGTGAGGTACCTGATTTTTCACATTAGTCTTTGAAATATCTTGTTAAAAACAGGTTAATTATCATGCCAATAGATAGAACAACCAGAAATTTCATTTATCTGACCTCACAAGCCAGACTTGTGATAATTATGATTTATTGAGCACCAACTGTGTGCCGGAAACTGTGACTTAAGTCCCTATTTGGTTTCCAATATCAACAACATTTTACACATATGGTAAATAAAATTCAGAAAGGTAAATACCTTTGTTGATGTCACACAGATGGTTATTTGGTAAGCAATTTATTTGACATTTTTCTTGACTTAAAATGCCTCATTTTGGAGACTTTTCTGGTGGTCCAGTTGTTGAGACTCTGCACTTCAACTACAGGGGGTGTAGGTGGGTCATGGAACTAAGATCCTACACAAGCCATGTGGCATGGCAAAAAAAAACAAACAACCTACCATTTTGAAACAGTTGATTTTTTGTATGTCCATTTCCAACTTTCTCTCTTCTTCTCTCTCTCATGCTCCTTGCTCATATATATGAGTCACTTAACCAGGCATTGTTCACATATATGTTGCATTAATATTAGTAAAGCGACAAGTTCGCTTGCTAAAATTTTTGCTTGGTATGGAACTGATTTAGAGTTGAAAACTGCTGGTGGTTGAAAGTGTTCTTATAAGAGAGTAAACACTTAACAGGCTGATGTGAAGGTGGAATGAGAAACCTCTTATACTAGAAGAAAGAGCCTGAACAAAAGGAAAAAGAATTTGAAGATCATGACACAGAGATAAAATTAAAGTTCAGTTGGTCCAAGTGTAGGTGAATAGCTATTAAATTAGCCAAAGCAAGTGTGGACCTATCTAAAAGGCAGAGGGACTTTGGTATGGAATTTAATATGTGCATGAAAGAAGAACTTTCAGCTTTAAAAGAGGAAAGGAAAGTGGGCACAAAACCATCCCAAAGAAAAAGGAAAGCAAGAAGGCACAGTGGTTATCTGAGGAAGATTTGTAAATAGCTGAAGAGAAAGGAGAAGTGAAAAGCAAAAGAGAAAGATAAATATACACCAAACTAAATGCAGAGTACCTAAGAACGCAGGGAGAGACAAGGCCTTCTTCAATGAACAAAGCTTAAAATAGAGGAAAACAACAGAAGGGGAAAGACTAGCAGTCTCTTCAGGAAAATTGGAAATATCATGGGAACATTTTGCCCAAAGATGGGCACAAACAAAGGGCCAAAAGAGGAGGGACCTAGAAGAAGCTGAAGATATCAAGAAGAGATGGGAAGAATACATGGAAGAACTGTACAAAAAATCTTAGTGAACCGGATAACCACAACAGTGTTGTCAGTCACCCGGTGCCAGACATTCTGGAATGTGAAGTCAGGTGGGCCTTAGAAAGCGCTGCTGTCAGTAAAGCTAGTGGATACAATGGAATTCCAGTAGAGCTATTCAACACCCTATAAACTGATGCTATCAAAGTGTTGTGTACAATATGTCAGCAAATCTGGAAGAACAAGCAGTGGCTACAGGACTAGAAAAGATCAGTCCTCATCCAAATTCCCAAGAAGGGCAGTACTAAAGAAGATTCAAACCACTGGGCAGTTGTACTCCATCTCCCATGCTAGTAAGGTCATGCTTAAAATCTTGCATGCTAGGCTTCAGCATTATGCCAACCAAGAAATTCAAAATGTCCATGCAGGGTTTAGAAAAGGCAGAGGAACCAGAGATCAAATTGTCAATAGTCACTAGATCATAGAGAAAGCAAGGGAATTCCAGAAAAAAATCTACCTCTGTTTCATCGACTACACTAAAGCCTTTGACTGTGTGAATCATTAACAAACTGGAAAGCTCTTAAAGAGATGGGAATACCAGACCATCTTACCTGTCTCTTGAGAAACCTGTATGTGGGTCAAGAAGCAACAGTCAGAACCCTGTACAGAACAACTGATCGGTTCAGGATTGAGAAAGGAGTATGACAGGGCTGTCTATTGTCACCCTGATTCTTTAACTTGTATGCTGCACACATCATGAGAAATGTCTGTCTGGAGGAGTTACAGGCTGGAATCAAGGTAGTCAGGAGAAATATTAACAACCTCAGATACTGGATAATACCACTCTAATAGCAGAAAGCAAAGAGGTACTAAGCAACCTCTTGAGAAGAGTGAAGGAGGAGAGTGAAAAAACTCTTTAACTTTTAATGTTAATAAACATTAAAAAAAAAAAAAAAAACCTCATACCATGGTATCCAGTCCCATTATTTCATGGCAAATAGAAGGGGGAAATTTGAAACAATAACAGATTTCCTCTTCTTAGACTCTAAAATAACTGCAGATGGTGACTGTAGCCATGAAATCAGAAGATGATTGCTTCTTTGCAGGAAAGCTATAACACTTAAAAAAATGTGTTGAAAAGCAGAGATATCAACTTGCTTAGAAATGTCCATGTAGTCAATACTATGGTCTTCCCAGTGGTCTTGTACAGTTGTGAGAGCTGGACCAGAAAGAAGGCAGAGTACCATATAACTGATGCCTTTGAACTGTGGTGCTGAGGAAGAATTCAGAGAGTCCTTTGGACACTGAGGAGATCAAGCCACTAAGTCTCAAAGGAATAATCTGAACCTGAATACTCACTGGAAGAACGGATGCTGAAGCACCAGTATTTTGGTCACTTGATGTGAACAGCGAACTCATTGGAAAACCCCCTGATGCTGGGAGAGATTGAGGGCAGAAGGAGAAGAGGGCATCAGAGGATCAGATGGCTGGATGGCATCACTGATGCAATGGACATGAACTTGGGCAACCTTGGGAGATGGTGAGGGAAAGGGAGGCCTGTCATGCTGCAGTCCATGGGATTGCAGAGTCCAACATGACAGGGCAACTGGACAACAACAACCTCAAAAACAAAGAAAAAGACAGCTGAGATTAAAACAGCAGCAGCAAAGCTAGAAAAGATGTAGCAAAGTTATAACTTCAACATCTTTTAGACTTATTGAGTGCGTGATCGGATATGAGAATTGGGTGTGAATGCAGTAGACAGGATTATGTGGTCCCAGATTGCCTTCAAAGAAGGGTCTGGTATCCAGCTGGGGCCAGTAGAGTGCCTGCAGCTGGGCGCTTGTTCCAGCCACCCTAACGGCACAGAAGACACTTGACCTGAGATCATGCCCTTCCCAAAGGCAGCATGAATCCAGTGACCAACCAAAGAGAAGATAGAAAGTTCCAGCCATTTGAAGCTGGTTAAAGACTGTTTGATGGTCTTCTAGATCCAAAGTTTTGCCTGAGTCTTCATTCACCAGCAAGGCATGCCATGCTTCTCCCTCGGCCCAGTATAGCAATGTTCTTTTCCTTTGTCCAAAGACTATCCTTAAAAAAAAAACAAAAAACAACAACAACAAAAAAAACTCACATCACAAACACCATCTCGATCTGCTTTCCGAGAACCCAACCTGAGATTTTGCCCGATTATTTGAACTGAAGCTTCCTTATCACAATTAGAAACACTAAAAGGGACATGGGCTTCCCAGGTGGCACTAGTATTAAAGAACCCACCTGCCAATTCAGGAGACATAAGAGATGTGGGTTTGATCCCTGGTTTGGGAAGATCCCCTAGAGAAGGAAATGGCAACTCATTCCAGTATTCTTGCCTGGAGAATCCCATGCACAGAAGAGTCTGGCGAGCTATAGTCCATAGGGTCACAAAGAGTTGGACGCAACTGGAGTGACTTAATACACACACACTCACATACACACACACACACACACACAAAGGGTACACGGTGAGCAATAATACATCCAATTTGAATATATTGTGTTGGAGGGAACAGTGGATAAACTAGGTGAAGACCTCTTGTGTATAGGGCGATATTCTGTGCTCTAGCTCAGGAGTTAAGGGAGGATAGAAATTTGCACGTTGGGAATTTTTTTTAACAAATTCAAATGTCTTTCCTATGTTTCACATGTTGTATATGAATTTCAGAGCCTATTTTCCCCAAGATTCTAAGTTTAAACAAAGAAAACCTATTTGGTTTGTCATGGGAGAAGATTTTAGCAGTCTTTTTATTATTTGGCTTTTAATATTTATAAATGGTTCTGCCCTAGGACCTGGCACCTTTTAGTGATGTTGGAGACAGAGAATGCAAGTCCAAATTGAAGTCAAACTCCCATTCCATAAACAGCTTTCTTAGAACATGGCATTCCTTATGTCAAGCTATTTTCTTTATTGCCCAATTTATGCATAACTGACAAGGTGTCCCAATTGCCTGGTTATGATATCCTGGCTTCTTCCTTGATGGGAAAGTGATTATGTTTTAAGGGGCTTTCTACACATGCATTTGTCAGCCTTTAGCTGTTGCTTATGTCCTCAGTTTGGTTATAATTGATGCCCAAGGGTAACTCGTGCATTTAAGTGGAAACAGTTAGTGATTATTCACATCATATCGTCTATAAACACAGGAAGAGACACAAGAAAGTTTATTTCTTCACCTTCATATCTCCTACATACATATATTTGAATGCTGAATGCAATCATCAGGCTTCTTTGCTTTCAATTTAGCCTTTTAATGCTTTTCTGATTTCACATTTCATTAGTTAATAGACTGGATTTGTGCCAAATAAGTAATATTTACACATATGACTTTGGAGGTAGACTTAAGAGTGCATCACAAAAGAGGCATCTATGACTAATAATGGAACGAAAATGATGATGTAAACTCACATACATACATGCCTTCTTGCGCGCATGTGCAGGCACATACATGCACACACAGACACACAGACACACACACACACTCCCTTTCTCTCTTAAAAAGGAGATATGAAAAGGCTGCTCCCATAAAGAACACTGGTTGTTAAATATTTGACAGAAATAATTAATGTAAAGAATGCTCTTATAGTTAGTAAAAGAGGGAAAGATATTCAACTGAAGGTGTCCTGTATTTAGGAAAATTGTATCCTAGTTTATCGACTACACCAAAGATTTTGACTGTGTGGATCACAACAAACTGGAAAATTCTTTAAGAGATGGGAATACCAGACTACCTGACCTGCCTCCTGAGAAATCTGTATGCAGGTCAAGAAGAAACAGTTAGAACTAGACATGGAACAACAGACTGATTCCAAACTGGGAAAGCAGTACATCGAGTCTGCATATTGTCACCCTGCTTATTTAAATTATATGCAGAGTACATCATGAGAACTGCCAGACTGGATGAAACACAAGCTGGAATCAAGATTTCCAGGAGAAATATCGATAACCTCATGTATGGAGATGACACCACCCTTATGACAGAAAGTGAAGAACTAAAGAGCCTCTTGATGAAAGTGAAAGAGGAGAATGAAAAAGTTGGCTTAAAACTCAACATTCAGAAAACTAAGAACATGGCATCTGGTCCCATCACTTTCTGGGAAATAGATAGGAAAACAGTAGAAGCGGTGGCAGACTTTATTTTGGGGGGCTCCAAAATCACTGCACATGGTGACTACAGCCATGAAATTAAAAGATGTTTGCTCCTTGGAAGAAAAGTTATGACCAACCTAGACAACTTATTAAAAAGCAGAGACATTACTTTGTCAACAAAGGTCTGTCTAGTCAATGCTATGATTTTTCCAGTGGTCATGTATGGATGTGAGAGTTGGACTATAAAGAAAGCTGAGTGCTGAAGAATTGATGCTTTTTAACTGTGGTGTTGGAGAAGACTCTTGAGAGTCCCTTGGACTGCAAGGAGATCCAACCAGTTCATCCTAAAGGAGATCAGTCCCAAATATTCATTGGAAGGACTGATATTGGAGCTGAAACTCCAATACTTTGGCCACCTGATTGGAAGAACTAACTCATTTGAAAAGACCTTGATACTAGGAAAGATTGAAGACAGGAGGAAAAGGGGAAGACAGAGGATGAGATTGTTGGATGGCATCACTGACTCTTTGGACATGAGGTTGAGTAGGCTCTGGGAGTTGGTGATGGACAGGGAAGCCTGACCTGCTTAAGTCCATATGGTCACAAAGAGTTGGACATGACTGAGCAACTGAACTGAACTGAACTGAGACCTGGTTCCTGCCTGTGATTTTCACACAATCCTTTAAAGCATTTCTTCAACTTGCCAAATATCCTGCTTCGCCTATTAAATCATTGGCCACCTTACTAAAAGTACTTTTTGATTGCTAAATAATTTAGCTTTTCAATATGTTGGGTAACATATGATCTGTCATCAAACTTTTATTAAATGATTCTACTCAGTGAACCAAACTGTTAATCCTAGAAGGAAGTAGTGATTTGAATTTTTTAAGGGTAGTTGTAACATGTTTCTGATCATTAATTGTATATAGTATTTATCATTTAAAAAGTAAAGCCATCTTAAAACATATCACTTCATGAATATTGTTTCATCACCATGATTGTTAACATGATCCCTGATCCTCAATGTGGGATCCTGGATCTCAGCAGTGTTATAATTTACTGTGATGTTTTGATGAAAATGTGGACTTCAAATTCAGTGTTCTCTAAAAATATGGTTAAATGCAGTTGAAATATTGTTTTCTAAAGTATTGTCTAGGTCCAAAAGGTTTTAAGTCTATTAGATGAACACTAACGAACTGACTTTCATGGGACAAATCCCTTCGAAATATTTGTGATCCTAGGAGTATTTGAATAATGAAGATACCGGGGATAATAAATCTTATTGCTTTCCTGATTCTATACTGGCTTTGGTTTTCATGACTTCTGACTTTACAATGTAGAAATCATGATACTAGTAATAAAAATTTTATATTTATAAATATATACAAATGTATATATTTATTCACGCTTCTTCCATCAATTTTATGTTTCTCACTTCCCAGGTAGAAATATGCTTTACTTCTGGACAGTATATGTGTTATAATTTTCTAAATTTTAAAATAAACATTGCCTTGACATTGTAAATACCCTAAGTGTCCTATGATGGCAGTTTCCTGATGTTATCAAACTAAGGTGAATAAAAGTCATTACTTAATTTGCATATAACCAGTAAACTTAGGTAATAGATATTTTCAGTACATTGACATTTTATAATGAAATAGTCGTAGGTTTGTCATTTTGTAGAAAAAAAAAAAAGCCACCTGATCTTTTTCTCTGGGTAAACATGTTTTTGAGAAATCTGACCTGTGACAATATTTTGACTATTTTATAAACTACCCTCCTTTAAGGATTTCATATATTCCAGTTACTTGAACTTCTATGTAATTAATTCCACACTGCATTTTAGACCCTCAGGAAATGAGAGTTGCATTCTGACTTTTTCCTTGACATCTTCACCTGGAATCCCTGAAACCAGATTAAATTCAGCACACCAAGAATTCAACAAACACTTCCTTCTCAGAAAAATTTGTCCTGGGATAATCCTCTAGAGTATTGTTTGATGTCGCCTTCTTTCTCACACCCTACATATACTTGGCTGCCAAGTTATATATATGTATTCAATTTTTGCAATATTTGGTTTAAATATTTCTTTATTTCTAACTTCTTGAAACATGGACTAATTTGCCCATTTCTGTGTGTGTGTATCCCTCTCCACTTATACATTCTGTAGAGCACTTTGTCCATTTCTTTTCTTAAAGTTGCATTTATCTGTTTGTTTATTTCTTTATGGTTGTGCTGGGTCTCTGTTGCTGCACGTGGGCTTTATCTAGTTGCAGCCGGTGGGGTGCATTTTTCACTGCCCTACGGGGGGTTCTCATTGTGACGGCTTCTCATATTATAAACCATGAGTCCTAGAAAAGTAAGGCTTCAGTAGTTGTGGCCTACGCTCTCAGTGCTTGGGGCTCACAGGCTCTAGAGTGGGGGGCTCAGTAATTGTGGCACATGGCTTAGTTGCACTATGGCATGTGGGATCTTCCCAGATCAGGGATCAAACCCATGTTCCCTTCATTCTCTGGTGGATCAGACAGTAAAGAATCCATCTGCAATGAGAGAGACCCGGGTTTGGTCCCTGGGTCGGGAAGATCCCCTGAAGAAGGGAATGGTAACCCACTCCAGTATTCTTGCCTGGAGAATCCCCATGGACAAAGGAGACTGGCGGGCTACAGTCCATGGGGTTGCAAAGAATCAGACATGACTGAGTGACTAACACACACACATACACATCATTCGAGGCAAATTATTAACGGCTGAACCACCAGGGAAGTCCCTGGGGGTACCCTTTTTTTTTTTTTTTGCATTCTTTGCACTCTTATTTTGTTTTGTTTTCCTTTTTTGTGTGAGTCTCAGTTGAATTCCCTTTTTCACAAATTCAGTGGCAATCTTTATGTACAAACCTGACAAGATACTTTTTATATTTTAAGAATTACTTAAATTATATTATTTTAACATACACACTTGCAAAAGTGAGTGAAATGTGTTTAAGTAGGTAATAAATTCCATGACTATAACATGAGAAGTGTTAGCCACATCTTTATTTTCTATTGCAGTTTTGTAGCATATTTTGTCACTAGTTAAACTTTAGTTGACTAATTTATAGAAAGCGTTTTTTTCCATCAGGTCTTATTGACATTTTCTTCACCTGGTGCTTCAGTCATTTTGGTTTGTGCATCAAATATGCATCAAATACTGCATATTTAATGACAGTAAATGCTTCTTATCATCCTTGTCATCAAAAATAACTAAATCAGTTCTGGGCATGTCATTGTATCAGTTTTGGATGCATGGGATGCCTTTGAAAACTGTTTTAGGGACTGAATGAATGAATGATTTTTTTTCCTTCATAGAAAGTCTCTTGAGGACAAGGATAATAATTTTACATGTCACAATAGCAGCTATATTCTTTAGTAATAGCCTTACAGTTTTTCATTAAGCATGTATAGAATTTAAATAATCCTCTTTAGAAAATCTTGTTCAATAAAAATATATTACTGAACCCAGTCTCAGAAATAAAAGGCAAAATTTATGAAATCTAAACAAAGTTTCTTTAAAATTTTCTACCTTATATTGTGAATTAAGGGCTTCCCAGGTGGCACAATAATAAAGAATTTGCCTGCCAATGCAGGATATGCAGGAGATACGGGTTCTATCCCTGGGTCAGGAAGATCCTCTGAAGGAGGAAATGTCAACTCACTCCAGTATTCTTGCCTGGGAAATCCCATGGCCAGATGTACAGAGGAGCCTGGCAGGCTACTATGTACAAGGTCAGAAAAGAGTCAGACATGATTAAACAACAGTGACATTGTGAATGAATGAATGAAATTAATTTAAGTTCTCATTTTATGGAAAATAAGTTCTCATTTCATTTTAAGTGATGCCAAAATATTATTAATTCTAAGCAAAATATTAATCAGTTTTGTTAATTTTTATAATATAAAAGGTATTACACACACACACACACATATATATATATATATCTCAAACTATGTATGTTGGAAAACAACATTTGAGAGAAAATTGCTAAAAGTCAAGAATGCTATTAGTTTTCTATTCCAGGTCTATACATCAGGACAACATTAAAACTTTGTAAGTGACAAGTGAGTTTTGTAGATGACTGTTACGGGTTCTGTATGGAAACAACATTCCACATGTGAAATACAGAATCCGATTCATAATGACCACATTCCTGGTTGTGAGAAATGTTTCATAACCTTTCACAACATTATGATAAAATATGGTATACTGAGAACTGAGCTTTATTGCAGAAAGTTAAAAATATATGGCTACCAAATTGTTGTGATTCACGCTTTTCAATTGAAAGCTAGAGTAAAGCAGGCTGGCAATCAGTCCTCCAAAACTGACAGCTGTAATAACCTGGTAGGGAATTCTCAGAGTAATTCAGGATTTTGACCTTTGGAAGATATAGATTTAAGGCAAAATTTAATTTGGAACCACATATGGAAGAAACATTTACTTTCCTTTACTAATATTAGACAGTCATTTAAAAAATTCAGTGGCGCCAACAGTAAGTTTTGTACAGAAGAGAGGAACCATTGCATACGTGTTGTGGGTTCTTAATAAATGTTGTTGCCATAGCTGTAGCTTTTACACAGCCAAAGTGCACACCACAGACCCAGTGGCACCCACACTTTTACTTTGTGGCTTCTGGCTGTCCACATCTTAAATGTAAATAGATGTACATTTTAGACAGTGCTATTTTTGTGTGAGACAATTTCATTTTCATCCAAGTGTGTTTCCCTTTTGCTTTTATTCACTTCTATTACTATTCTACATTATAAAGGAATGAATTCTACCTTAGCTTAAATATATATATGTTGATATATAATAATACACACATGGATTTTGAAATGTGAGATTATAACCTTTCAAGCTATTATCATGCTCAGTATCTATGCACTTCAATAAAATTAAGCTGTAAGTTTTAACTAATTTTCTTGGGATTTAATTTTCTGAAAAATATATGAATTTGCAAATGAATAGAAAAAATGACTGTATAAAATGATTACTATGCCATCTCCTAACTAAACTCCATTACCAAACTGAAATTGTTTCCTGACCTAGTCTTAAGAATTTTAAAAAGGAGAGAAACAATGCCTTTTTTCCCAAACAACAAAAGCTAGTTTGACAAAGCAAGTAAAATACAACTACAGGTTTATCTGCCTAACAATTCAAATAAGGCATAGGGAATTCAGAATCATAAAACTTAGACCTGGAAGAAACATTAGAAATTATACCTGGCAATCTCTCTTAGCCAATAGAAATCTGAGGTCAAAGAGTCTTAATGACTTTTTCAGGTTCCCAGAACTAGTTAGTGTCAAACATGAAAATTTCTTAACTTCCTTTAAGGAAGTTCTTTGTATCGTATTGTATTATCCTAAGCTGCTTCTTTTATGATGATTATATAAATAATATTAATTACTTCATTAGCAGCAGCATTTCATATTTTTATGATTTTGTCCTTAAGTAGCCTGAGTACTCTAAAGATCTCTGACTTTATATCTTCTTTGCAAAAAACCATTCACTGGCTCCTTATCTTATTCTGATAAAGTCAATGTTTATCCAGTGCCTACATGGTCTGAAGCAAAAATTTTACTTCCTCTCCTACCAATTTACTCCAACTTCGTTGGCTTTCTTAGTTCACTGCAAACACCTCAGTCATTCTCCCACTCCTAGGATTTGCATTTACTCTTTGTTTCCTAGAATGCTCTACCCCTACATATAAGTATGATTTGCTCCCTTATTTCCAAGTCTGTTTAAATCTTATATTCTAAATGAGTCTTTTCCTGACCGGCTTACTTAAAGGTGTTTTTTTTTTTTTTGTATGTGTTTTTCATTTTTTAAAAAATTCACTGCCATACCCCTACCTCCAGAAATGGTGACTCAATCATATTAGGTCATCAAACATTTGGTGGCTGAATTCATAAACAAAAGAATAAAAAACTATTAATCTTATCTGAATAATAAACCATAAATTATATAAGGCTCATAGGGAGTGTGGATCAAATACTTCTTTGTAGACATGCTAAAGACTATACACTGAATTATTTATTAGCAAAACACAAATGGAATCTTAGAATATCTGAAACTTTACCGATATTTGAAGAAACTGTTTTCTGGTTCATTCCATTTCACAGCATTCCTGCTTCCTTCAGTCATTCATTTCAGTAGTTAAGAGATAATCAAATATCTGTGTCATCACCAGTATAATCAGCTAGTGGCTTGGATGAGAACAGTGAATACTTATGTCTTTATTCTTAAGAGGATACTAGTTGTACATCCATATTTATAAACTAGATGTACTCGGTAGAATTAGTTAAATATTTGGAGGTTAAAAATACTTTCAAATTTAATTCATATCTACCATCTACAGAATGTATCCCTGGAAGAAGAGTAAATATGTAAAATGTAGCACTACACCTCATTGAATATTATATGACAGTATGAAGCAGCATTTTAAGTGTGTATCTGCATGTGTGTGTGCATGCACTTCCAAACACACACATGCGTGCTCAGTCATGTCTATTTGTGGCCCCATAAACGATAGCCTGCCAGGCTCCTCTGTCCATGGAAGTTTCCTGGCAAAAATACTGGAGTGGGTTGCCATTTCCTACTCCAGGCGATCTTCCAGACCCGAGGATTGAGCCTGCTTCTCTTATATATCCTGCATTAGCAGGCAGATTCTTTACCACTAGCACTACATAGATATGTCCCTAGGGACATATACATGGGTAGAACTTTAAAAAATTAATTATTAAAAACATAAAAGTACATTATACATGGATATATATGACATGTTTATACATATATGCATGTGTACATATATATGTAAACTATAGTGCTTACTGAAAAAGATCATTATACATACATGTATGTATGTATACATGCTTATATATGTATTCATATAGACAAATATATAGATATATAACCTTTACATATATCAATTAAAATGTGGATAAAAATCAGAATATATATTTTGAAAAATATATACAAACAAAATATAGTATTAAGTTCATGCAATTTTATCAATGATTAAAAAAGACATAGAAAATGAGATAAATGAATAAACAAATGAACAAAGAAGAAAAGAACTGTTCCATATTAAATGATAAGAATGTGCTCTGTCCTTTTGAGTATAATTAACTAAGATCAGTCCATAATCAAGATTTCTATTATAATTAAGATATTTCTACATCTAGAAAAAGAAAGATCAAATGTACATTAATTTTACATTATCAAAGCTATTTTTATTAAAATAATACAGAAAGATTTTTTTTCTTTTAGCCACTTAAGCTAACTGAAGATACTGGATGTGTATTATACCAAAATTGCTACTAATGTAGATTTTGTATCTCTTTTTATTTACTAACTTATTATTACTATGTGATTAAATACTTAACATAAAAAATGTTTCACTGTTAGCTTCACAAAAAATAAATAACATGCATTCCATTGGATTTTTTTTTAAACAAATTACATTCTGTTTTGCATTCTGTTTGGGGATAAATTCCAAGATGAAAATGTTGGTGGAGTTTTTGGTAGGTTATTCAGTTCAGTCAGTTCAGTCACTCAGTTGTGTCCCACTCTTTGTGACCCGGTGGACTGCAGCATGTCAGGCTTCCCTGTCCATCACCAACTCCCGGAGCTTACTCAAACTCATGTCCATCAGGTCGGTGATGCCATCCAACCATCTCATCCTTTGTTGTCCCCTTCTCCCCCTACCTTCCATCTTTCCCAGAATCAGGGTCTTTTCCAATGAGTCAGTTCTTCCCATCAGGCAGCCAAAGTATTGGCATTTCAGCTTCAGTATCAATCCTTTCAATGTGTATTCAGGACTGAATTCCTTTCGATAAACTAGCTGGATCTCTTTGCACTCCAAGGGACTCTCAAGAGTCTTCTCCAACACCACAGTTCAAAAGCATCAGTTCCTCAGTGCTCAGCTTTCTTTATGGTCCAACTCTCACATCCATACATGACCACTGGAAAAAGCATAGCTTTGACTAGACAGACCTTTGTTGGTGAAGTAATGGCTCTGCTTTTTAATATGCTGTCTAGGTTGGTCATAGCTTTTCTTCCAAGGAGCAAGTGTCTTTTAATTTCATGGCTGAAGTCACCATCTGCAGTGATTTTGGAGCCCAAGAAAATAAAGTCTCTCACTGTTTCCATTGTTTCCCCATCTATTTGTCATGAAGTGATGGGACCCGATGCCATGATCTTTGTTTTTAGAATGTTGAGTTTTAAGCCAAGCTTTTAATTCTCTTCTTTAATTGTCACAAAGCGGCTCTTTAGTTCCTCTTTCTGCCTTACAGGTGGTGTCATCTGTATATCTGAGGTTATTGATATTTCTCCCTGCAATGTTGATTCCAGCTTGAGCTTCGTCCAGTCTGGCATTTCTCATGATGTACTCTGTAGATAAGTTAAAGATAAGGGGTGACAATATGCAGCTTTGACGTACCCTTTTCCCAATTTTGAACCAGCATGTTGTTCCATGTCTTTTTCTAACTGTTTCTTCCATGTCTGGTTCTGTAAGAAATGGTGTATTTCTTCCATAAAACTCTGGTCCAGCTCTCTGTAAATCGAAGTGTCTTCCTATGAATATAGGTATGCCATGTTGAAAGAGGAGGGCATGGCAACCACTCCAGTCTTCTTGCCTGGACAGAGGAGCCTGGTAGGTTACAGGTCATAGGGTCACAAATAGCTGTACATGACTGAAGTGATTTAGCACAGCACAGCACACATGTTGAAAAGGTTAGAGTTCTATAAAGAAATTCCAGATTATTTAAGTTTGTTGATATTTTCTAATAACTAAAACTTATTCTGGGAGTAAAGATTCTAATTTTTAGTTTTATATTAAATAGTACTACATAGTGCAGATTAATCAATAATTAATTAACAGGTCATTATTTTTACAGAGAGATATATAAAGCTAAGTAACCACATATAAGGTAAGTCTGGCCATTAGACATTCAACAGCAAATGACTAGTATCTTATTTACAGTCAATAACCAGGGAATAATCTCATTGTTCAAAACCAACATCTCCCATCTGGGTTTGCATAAAAAAAATTATTTCAAAACTTGAATATAAGATACAGGAATTACACAGAGATGAGGTGATTTAACTTAAGATCAGCACTCTGTTCTCTCCACTTTAAGCTTGTTTTCCATATTTAGTTTTAATCCATAAATCTCAAATGATGTTTGAAAAAAATTTATCCTATTTAATGTATTTAATAATTGAAGGCAAATAATGAATGCAAATAAATATGAGCGTCATAAATCAGGTTTGGAAGCAGCTGCAAGACAGTAAGGGAACACTATTCACCTTATATGTTATTGATTAGCTTAGATAAAATCTAAGTATGGAAGGAATGCATACAAAGTACTGAAATGTGATTGTGCTCTAAGCAGATAGCAACATAAATACATATGTTTTAGAAACTTCAATTTACATACATGCTATCATTTAACTCAATTAGAAACACACGAACCTACACAGATGCACATATGCCTCTCACTTTTCAATTAAAATATAAATATGTGATGCAGTTTTTCTTTTCAAAAAGGAATACTGCTGTCTTGCACACTTTGATAAGGCTCTGTGTTCACGCTTTAATGGTACAGTATGTAGGAGTGAAGCTAGGCTGCCTTGTCTTCAATATTTAATTGTTTATTGAACAAGATGGCAAAACTTTATTGCTTGGAAGCGCTTTCTGAGAAAGGTTTACTGAAGTCATTTGGAAGCTTTTAAACACAGAACAATTTCACTCTTTAGATTAGCATAATTTAATTTCTTTTATTAATAAAAACTGTTTCTTCAAAATAAATAGCACATTCACTTGAAACTATAGAAACCAAATTAATTAGGACAAACTAATATCTATTCAGTAGCTTTTTTTAAAGAAATATTGATATTTCATTCTTAATAGGTTTAATACTATTTTCCTACTTTAGAGCTTCATTAATTATAGGATGTTGTAGTAACTACAAAATAAAGTTTCTAGTTTAGTTAAGTATCTATCACAAGTTGAAAATGATTACATCTAAAGAGTTTTTACTTTTAATACTTGTGATCAAAACTTAAAATCATATTCAGTTGATCCTGGTTCCTAATAAATGTTTCATGAGTATTTAGAAAAGTTAATATAAAATGACCATTTTGTGGTACCCTTGCTTCTTGTTTAATTTAATGGATATATAAATTAAGCATTTAACTAATAGGTCAAGTTCCAAGGATATATTTTGAAATGGGATTCTAGTTTCTAGGTTTCTTATAAGATAGATCCTCTAACACAAATGAGCAAATTAATTCTGTAGCCTTGTAAGTTATTAGTTTGATATTTAGCTGCTGATATAATTAACAATTCATTTGACAGTAGGCTGTGTTGTTACACAAAAAATTAAGTTTTTCAAATATTAATATATTTTATAAAGATGTACCTGTATTTTTCCCTTTTGCATGCACTGTTTTTCTCCTATAGGTATCATACTTAGTTTTCATTAAATGCTTTAATATTTTACTGAAAATATTGGATTTCTATTAAAGTTTTATTATGTTTTAAAATAAAGTATGAATTTGCTGTAACTATAGAAGTTATACAAATTATTACTTATTTCATCTTATTTCAAAGATGAAATTATTACTTAGCCCTTTTATTATTTCCCATCTTTCTCAATGCCTTGGAAAACCAGTGTTACATGTACTGCAATATTCTTTGCAGCACTATTTAAAGTAGCCAGGACATGGCATCAACTTAAATTTGTCCATCAGCAGATGAATAGATAAAGATGTGGTACATGTTTACAATGGAATATTAGTCAGAGAAAGGAATGAAATTGGATCAATCGTAGTGATGTGGATAGACCTAGAGTCAGTTATGCAGAGTAAGTAAGTCAGAAAAAGAAAAGTAAACAGTGTGTTAATGTATATGTGTGGAATCCAGAAAGATGGTCTAGATGAACCTGTTTTCAGGGCAGGACTAGAGACACAGATGTAGAAAACAGACATGTTGTCACAGGGGAGGAAGGGGAGGGTGAAACAAATTGAGAGACTAGCATTGACATATATACACCACAGCGTGTAAAATAGCTAGCGGGAAACTGCTATAGCTCAAGGAGCTCAACTCAGTGCTCTATGATGGCCTAGCGGGATGGGATACGGGGCTGGAGGGAGGTTCAAGAGGGAGAGGATGTATGTGTATGGATAGCGCATTCCTGTGTTTTACAGCAGAAACTAACATAACATTTTAAAGCAATTGCACTTCAATTAAAAAAAAAAAAGAAAGAAAGAAAGAAGTCCAGTGTTAGCTTCCTGGCATCTATCCCCTACATATCTGTAGAGACATACATAGGTATTCTTGTATAACTTCAGTAGACTGCATATAACGTGTGTGTGTGCGCATGTGGGTGTGTGCTCAGTTATATCCAACTTTTTTTGACCCCATAAATTGTAGCCCATCAGGCTCCTCTGTCCATGGGATTTCCCAGCCAAGGGGCACTCAAAGCTGGTGTTCTGGGAAAACTCAGAGAGATGGGATGGGGAGGGAGGTGGTAATGGGCTTCAGGATGGAAGAAACCTGTGCACTTAATGGCTGATTCATGTTAATGTATGGCAAAAAAAATCACAATATTGTAAACTAATTATCCTCCAATTAAAATAAATGAATTAATTTAAAACAAAAGAATACTGGAGTGAGTAGCCATCTTCTAGTCCAGGGAATCTGGAGGTTAGTCAATGTGATTATGTCATCTGTGTTTACTAATTGGCACTTAATGTACTTAGCCTCCTACCTTTTCACAGACGCTGGGAATTCAGGCTGCTATTATTCTTAATTATATTGCAAAGGAATGGCTCACAAGTCTTTGATAAAAAAAAGAAAAGAAAAGAAATTTCTAAGTTGTAAAACTGGCTTCAACAGGCTGAGAAAAGATTTATATCTGAAAGGGATAGAGAAATAATTTACAAGTGTATGTTTTCCAAAGTAAATGCTCTGAAAGGGAGGTCAGGGGCCTAAAGACAAGAAGAAGCCTGTCTAACATTTAGTCAAGCTCAGGAAAATCCTAAGGCCTTCTTGATCTCTTGGTACAGAGTAACTTGTGCCTGTGGCTACCTCCTCTGTAGACAATTTTCTTGTCTAACTCTCTCCTCTCAACTACCACCTTCATGAAAAATGTGTATCTTCTACTCCTTGCCCTACTTCTGCATTTTGCTGGGATTATCTATCTATCTATCTATCTGTAGCTCTATCATCTATCGATCACCCATCCAAGTTATTCTCTGATCTGTTTTTAATTTTGGATTATTATACAGTTACTAACAGTATAACTCCTACAGCTTAATAACTTTAAATAAAATTTATATCACTATTGACTATAATATATGTTGATAGATATATTACAATATTCATCATTTGCTACATTTTTTTTCACTTGCCACTTTTTAAAAACTGTGTTCTGATTCTATAGCTATTAGTACTTTCTTTAGTATTGTCCAAAGACACACAGGAGTCAAAGAGTTCTGACTTTTCACATTTGATATTATCTTACTTTTATTTAAAAAAATATAATTGTAACAACTGAAAGTGTTTAGCATTCTTTAACAAAAGATACTTTCTCTATATTATCCATGGATTTTATTCCCATGCTCTTCGCTTTCGACTGTGCAGATGAGAAGTCCCATGGTTGACAGATTTTCTCTTCCTTTTAAGGGAAGTTTTCCTTCTATTTTGAAAGCTATAAGATTTTCTCATTTTTTTTGGAATTGAGGATTTGTATCAGAATATTATGAATTTTGTATGTGATTTTTTTTATTAATCCTGTCTGGGACTTGATAAGCACTTTTAATCTCCAGGCTCAGAGAAAATGCATCTCTTATTTGGTTTTCATTTTCTTTAATCTTTTTTCCTTTCTGGAACTCTTTCCTCCACCCCCTGTTATTACATCTGCTTTGTGACACAAATTCTCTTAGCATTTCCCTGTTCTTTCCATTCCTTCCAGTACTTGTTCCATATTAAGTGCTATTTCTTTCCTCTGACTCTGCAGACCATCTTTTAGGTTTTAGCTGTGATTATCATATATTTTTATTTAAACACATTTTAAATTCAAAATTTATTAAAGATGGACATAATATTTACATACTGGGTCCATTTATTCCAGGTTAAAATGGCAGCCACCTTCTAACCCCCAGGAGTGTCAACCATTGAGTGCACCATCATATCTCCTGGCCAGGTACTCAGGGTCAGCAAGATCAGGAAAGTCTCCTAGGGTCCTTAGTGTAACCAATTTCTAGTCCATAGACAGTCAGTGTCCCACCTGTCTTTAGAAAGCATGGAATTATTCTTTATACCTTCAGAAATATCCCCTCCTATCCATCTATTTTCAATTCTTATCTGGTTTCAAGGAGAACATTTGGATATACTTTTAAAATTCTGTCACCTTTCCCATCAGTTGAAGAAAAGGGAGTCACTGACATCTCACTCCACCCTTTACTTTCTGGAAACCAGACAACAATTTAGTATTGGGAATGTTTACTGGAATGGAGTTTGGGAGGACTTTTCTTGACTAATGTTGGATTATTATTTTTTTTTTTTTTAAGAGCAAGGCAAATAGACTGATCAGCTTTTTGCAATGGTGATTCTGTTAGTACTATAAATGGGTGTGTAATAGTTTTCAAACTATTTGCAAACACAACAGGGGTGTTGCTAATATATCCAGGGTTATATTAGATCTTCAGTTTAAGCCATGCCAATGTTAAATTGAAAAATGACATAGCAGCAAGGCTTTCCTCTCACAGCTCTTCTCCTGTATATCATAGCACCTTGCTCAAAAGCACAAACCATGTACAAAATGGCAGCTCACTCCATTCTGTCATTACCTTATATCTCTTTTCCCAAACAATCAGATCTGTCATTGCTAATTGTCATAATATAAATAGACTAGAAAAAAGATACAGATACAGACATAGATATTAAGTGCTTCCATGGTGATTCAGATGGTGAAGAATCTGCCTGCAATGCAGGATACCTGGCTTTGATCTCTGGGTTGGGAAGATCCCCTGGAGGACGGCATGGCAACTCACTCCAGTATCAGTGCCTGGAGAATCCCATGGACAGAGGAGCCCAGTGAGCTACGGTCCATGGGGTTGCAAAGAATATAGATACAGATATAGATATTAAGCTTTGATTTTCATCAAATGAGATACTGTGATATTGCTTTTAAGATGCATCTGGTGAACTACAGTTACAGACAGTACAGTCAGTATTAATAGCTGCTGCTGCTAAGTCGCTTCAGTCGTGTCTGACTCTGTGCGACCCCACAGACAGCAGCCCACCAGGCTTCCCTGTCCCTGGGAGTCTTCAGGCAAGAATATAGGAGTGGGATGCCATTTCCTTCTCCGGTTAATAGCTATATATTTATATTTGTACATAATTTTAAAACTTGCCATACATATTTTTTTCAGTTCCCTATTAACCAACAGATTTTTCCTAATCCTTCCCACCATCAAATCAAGACAAGTAATAGGAGATATAAGGAGACTTGTTTGTATGTGTTTTCAGTGAGCCAGAGCATGGATCTGGCTTTCATCCAGCAATCAAATATTTTGATTATGGAATTCAAGGAGATTGTCTTCTTGCACACAAATATGAAATTACCCAGAGAGTCATAATTAAGTAAAATGTACACATAACTCTCTGTGCACTATCAAGAATTCATTTGGTTGAATACTGAATATTTTACCCAGTCAACTAAACATTCAAACTCAACATTCAAGCATGTGTTATTCTATAGAGCCTGCACATAGGGAACAGCTATATCCTAGAAAAGAAACTTAGTATTGTTCTCTAGAAATACATTAATTATGATCTTACTAACAGTCTTTCTAAGACTATACATTATAAAGTATCTCTTTTTTATTATTTTATTGAAGTATAGTTGGTTTACAATATCATATTAATTTCAGGTTTATAGCAGAGTGAATATATATATATATATATATATATATAAAACTGACGGTATACATGTATCATGTATATGTATGTATATATGTGTATAGCTGAATATACATATATATATATATTCAGATTCTTTTCCCTTATAGGTTATTACAAAATACTGAATATGATTCTCTGTGCTATACAGTAGGTCACTTTTTGCTATTTGTTTTATAAGTAGTAGCATGTATATGCTAATCCTAACTTTCTAATTTACCCCTTCATCCACCCCTCCTTCCCCTTTTGGTAAGCATAGTTTGTTTTCTATGCCTGAGAGTCTCTTTCTTCTTTGTGAATGAATTCATTTGCATCATTTTTTTCAGACCCCACATATAAGCAATATCATACAACCCTCAAACACAAATTGATTTATAAGTAATTTATTTTATATTTATACAGTATTGTATACTTTATATACAATATTTATGTTGTAAATTCTTTTAGGTTCATTTATATTATGCAAAGTTTATATTTGAGAATATAAATTACCATTTATACTATCAAACATAAGCCTCTGAGTTAAAAATATCAGAACACCTAGTAGAATATTAATAAAATCTCATATTATTTAGCATCCTTTGGACTGTTAGTAAAATGCATCAAAAGAACCAGATATGACAGAAGGAAAATACTATTATAAGATTATAGGGATGTGTCACGGCATCCAATGGCAGGAATGTGTGTCTACGTGTCTAAAAGCTGGAGGAAAGCATCAGAGGCAGAACCAGATTCTGTTTTTTACTTTCACCGCTGTCTGTACCTCAGTTTCATTATTCTCTTGTAGTGGATCGGCTTCATTTGTCCTCTCATCTACAGAGTGAGTTAAAAATGACCTCTGGGACCAGTATAAGGCTGCTTCCATTGTAAAGCTTGTTCAAACTGCAGATTTTTCTGGAGAGTCCAACTTGTTATTAAAACAAATTGGATTTTTTTTTTTTTTTTAGCTTTAATGTCTAATGAGTCACCAAGGGACCTTCTAAACTCACAGAGACAGCAAGGCAAAACATCCAGTACCAACTGTATTGTGTCACAAATGCCTCAGCATCACCAAATTCAAAATACATGTAAACAGGCTTTGTTAGAATTGATTCAAATTATCTTTATTTTCAAATGGCTACATCCAGGTGAGTATGTGGTCACATCAATTCGAATGTTGAAGTTAACCCTTACTGCAAAGCAATGACTTACCACTCAATGTAAGAGCAAAAAGAGAAAAAGAGAGTGTGATTTATTTGTTGAAAATGCTGTGTAGACAAACTTCTTCCTATGAGAGGATTTCTGTAATATTCATCATTCTTGACATTCTGGTTCACGTTTCCTTTATATTTCACGAAACAAGGATATTACTTTTGTTCCTCACCTTGACCATTTAACATTATTGCAGGAGATGAAACCTGACTCTGCTTTTCCTTAGCCTTGTGTGTCTAGAATTGCATTTTATACTCTTAGGTTTATATAGTAGAAGTGCTATGAGGTAAAAAATGGCCCATCTACTTTAGGTGCCAGCCAAGATGGATGGCTTGTCTTTGATGATATATACTTTTTCAAGCCAATTGAGTGTCTGATTAATTGAAGAGGGAAAATTATTGCAAAAATTGCTGCAATGCTATTTATTCTGTTTTACATGACTGACCTTTGTGGGAACTGTGTTCTTGATTTAATTTCTACCTGTATAGTTTTGACTGGAACAGTCCACGTACAACATTATGATTCTACAGAGTGTGGGAAACAATGTGTAGGATAAAATCAGGAAGATATCATTTATGCTGCAGGAAATAATAGCAATCAATGTTACAGTATAAATCAAACTAAGAATATTTATATGGTCAAAATGGATAGAGCTGTTTACTGATGTTATATAATAATTGATAAACAGATTTTAAAGGTAAAGATAAAACATATTAAGATAATTTCAAGTACAGTATCTATATTCATTTATCCCATGCACACCTACACATGTACATGATGTCATCTCAAAGAGACCAGGTTTTCTTCTTCTCCTCTACTTTGTTCTCAGAGCCAAGAAAACGACCTCATACATCAGTCATTAATTGGTGAATTCATGTAGCACCTGACAATCTTTTAATAGCTTTTCCAGTTTTCAGCTTATAGCAAAAACAGTCAATTAAAAGAAAAAAAGTCTTATTCTTTTCAAAACTGAAAATTAACTTTGATACTAAGACAGATTTTAAAACACAACTTTTTTCTTCTAATTTGGTTTAATATGGGATTTATATAGCTTTATATGAGTATTTTATTCATTCAACAGATGTTTAAAGGACATCACTTAAGCATTCAGCAAAGTTCTAAGAAGTTTTATTGCTAATTCTCATAATACTCTAAAATCATTTTTGATACTCATCTACTTCATGAAGGAGTAAGACAGCATATCTCTTTCAAAGCTTCACTGAATTCACCAATTATTTGCAAAGAATTGTGTAGTTAAAATATTGAGAAAATGAATGTTTAGGCTTCCTACAATGTAGGCATTCATATACATGAAATTCTTACACTGCATTAGGAACAAAGCACAAATATATACCACTTGCAAATCTTCACTTATTTTGTGTTATGTTAAAAGCTATTACTCATGTAAGCATGTTACCATGACTAAAGATTTTTTCCAAGAAAAATAATGTATTTGTTAAATTCCTAAAATAATGGACATGATGGTTATAAAATGCCTTTGCTTTCCTCCATTATCTTTTAAGTAGAGAAATGTTTATCCACTTATAAAAGATTCTCTACTACCTATCCCATTTTGAGGACTAATTGATATTTTGGTGGCTTTATGCCATGATCTTATAAGATATTTCTCAATGTGTGCTATTTCAGCCTCAATAGTAGACTTAAAATGTTTCATTTTTTCCATGAAAAAAAGATTCATTTTTAAAAATTATTTTAAAAATCATTTTAATGATTAAAAAAAAAAGATTCTTTTTTTTCCAAGCTTTCCTTTAAGTGTACTGCCTTCATTTCCTTTTGTTGTTCATTTCTCCTTTCAATTATTTTTCTCCTTTGCTTTTATTCTTTTTATCTTACTTTTCTACCCCTGACCTTCTCTTTCTTCTGGCCTTCAAAGAAATGCTTTTTTTATTGTTGTTTTTTTTTTTTTTTAAATCTCTCCTTTATTTCTTTTCTGTTTTTCACTGCTTAGTGAAAGTGAAGTGAAGTCATTCAGTCATGTCTGAGTCTTTGCGACCCCATGAACTATAGCCTACGAGGTTCCTGCGTCCTGGGATTCTCTAGGCAAGAATACTGGAGTGGATTGTCATTTCCTTCTCCAAGGGATCTTCCAGACCCAGGGCTGGAACTCGGGTTTCCCTTGTTGCAGGCAGACGTTTTGCCCTCTGAGCCACCAGGGAAGCCCTTTAAACAGATCCTTAAATAGAATGCGTTTAAGTTGTGGCTGGTAGACACTAATTTGTCTCTCAATCACTCCCACCTTCTGAAACACACCTTTTGTAGAATCCTCTCCCTATAAGTGTGGACTGGGTTGGGAACTTTTCTTTTGACAAATAAACTATGACAATCATTTTGAAATGTAATTTCTGTAATTAAGTTCATAAGACTGGGACTTAAACTTGCTAGCACTATCTCTCTACTGCCTATTTGGCTTTCATGCATTAATGAAACAACATGCTATGCTGCAGAGGCTCACTTGGCAAGAAATTTGTGGTGGCCTTTAGCTAACAGCAGTGGAAACTGGGGCCATCAGTCCAATATCCCCCGAGAAACCCAATGGTGCTAAAAATCTGGCTGGTTTAGAAATAAATCCAAACCTGGTTCAGTTTGGAATTTCCCTAGTGGTGTAGTGGTTAAGACTTTGCCTTCCAAGGTAGGGGATCCTGATTTAATCCCTGGTTCTGAGCTGAGATCCCATATGCCTCCTGGCCATAAAAACAAAACATAAAACAGAAACAATATTGTAACAAATTCAATAAGCACTTCATAAACAGTCCACATTAAAAAAATTAAAGAAAAATAAAAATAAAGATGAGACTGCATATCTTGATAGTGCATGTAAAAAGACAGTTAATCTGTGCTTAAATTTCCACCCAAAGAAATTGTGAGCTAATAAATGTCTATTTTTTAATCCTAAATTTTGCAACAACTTTTATGCAGCAACATATAATAAATATATATTTTCCTGTGCTATTTTCTACATTGTTTTCTTTTTAAAAGATAAACAGTACATCAAAGACATATTATAAGATCTGTTCAACAGAGGCAAAGAGAGGAAGTTCATGCTCTGTCATGTTTGAGTTTTAAGTTTTTCTTTTTGAACTCACCATTGGCTTGAACGTCAATCAACGTTTTTACCCATAAAAATGCAGTAGGCATGCATATGTCCCCTCACATGTATATCTGTAGCTGAGTTGTGTTGCTGTGTGGCAGAGGATAACACAATATTATAGAACAGTTGTCCTCCAATAACTGTATTTTGTTCTATACTTCTCAGTATTGTACAATTATAATCTTTGAAAATTAAAAAAATAATAAGCTAGAAAAAAATGCAGTCAATAACTGTTTATATATTAAAGCACTTCTTAAAGTAACAACAACTTTTATTTTGAATGGCAGAATACATACAATAATATTAAGTATATTTACCATGATCAATTGAATATTTAAATTTTTCTTTGGTACCATGTTCTGAATGAAAAATTTAACTCTTACTGGAGTTAATGATTTTATTTATTTATTTACTTATTATTCTAAAGTATATAACAAGCAGGGCTGATATTATTGTGAGCTAAATGAGGTGCTTTAAGGGACTGATGTTAAAGCTGAAACTACAATACTTTGGCCTCCTGATGCGAAGAGCTGACTCATTGGAAAAGACCCTGATGCTGGGAAAGATTGAGGGCAGGAAGAGAAGGGGAGACAGAGGATGAGATAGTTGGATTGTACCACCGACTTGATGGACATGGGTTTAGGTGGACTCTGGGAGTTGGTGATGGACAGGGTGGCCTGGCATGCTGTGGTTCATGGGGTCACAAAGAGTCGGACATGACTGAGCGATTGAACTGAACTGAACTTAAGGTATAACATCTAAGGAGACACTCTAAATGTCATGCAGATATTGACTCTGCATTTGCACAATTAACTGAGATAACCTTTTCTATTAGAGTTAGTAATTAACGACCATTGCTTCAGCATTTGTACATGTATCAGAAGTCATGAAATTAAGGGAAAAAAGAGTACATTTAATTTAGAAGAAGCATTTGGTAAAAATAAAGACTTGCTCACAGAGCGATACATAAAGACATCTTTTTTGGATGCACATTTTAAATGTCGTCTCAGGATATAATCTTCTTAAAAAAAAAACTGGTAAGTTTTAAGTAGAGGTTAATTTCTCTTCCACAAATGCTTATCTTCCATTTTACATTTTACATTATTGTCAAACCCATGGCAGATATTGGATGTATATTTTGTGCAAGTTCAATACTCATCACCATCTTTCTTAATAAATAGACAGTTAATTTTTCACTGGACATGCACATACTTAACTTATTAATGGCAAAGCGTTTATTGAAAATTTTAAAATGTGGAACCAAGCAGTAAAATGCATAGATTTCAAACTATCTCCACTGACTACCCCAGTGAGCACCCTGGCTGCTGATTCATTTGTCTGGAAGTTGCTGCATAGTTGTAGGATTGCTATCTGCAGGAACGTTAGGTATCTGCCCACCATCATAGGAGACAGAGTATGTCTACATAGGTACCTAACCCAGTGTATTTTATTTTATAAGCATGTGTTCTCCATGCTATCCTTTAAAGCACAGAATGTTCAGAATGGTCAGGAAAAGGAAATGTGTGTTAGCAAGGATCAACATTCACCTTTAGCCATTAGTTAACATGAAAACTGTTCCTGGTATGTTTGTCTCACAGGCCACTAGACAAGCCTATGAAGAACCTGGAAGCACAAAGTTCATTGATTCACAGGAAATGCAAATCATTCTAGATTGCTTTATTGCAATTATCACAAATAATTCTTCATTTAAAAACCTAGCTCAAATATGTTTACCCAGACAGGACACCATGACAACAGGCAGAAACAAAGATAGACCCAGTCACACAAAATGTAATCTATGATGTTTATGAAAGTGAATCCTATTATGCCTATTTCACAAATAAATAATCTTAGAGAAGCTGCACATCCGTTAGATAATTAGAAGAGCCAGGAATTGAATTTAGGTTATCTAGGTCCAGAATCCACATTTTTTAACATTATTGTGTTCCATAAGAAATTGAAAACTCACTGGATGTAAGTTCATCATTTAATTGTTTTCTTTAGCTGTAACTTTACTATCTATACTATGATGTTTTCATAACTTTTCATCGATATAAATTTAAAATTCTGAAATACAGCATATGTAGCAAGGTATATTTTGAATCTTTTTCTCATGATAAAATGTATACTAATCTAAATAATATCCTTTAGAAATGAATGAGATATAATCATATTTTTTCTTTTTCTTTTAGGTTTAAAGGAATCATAAACACTAAATTAATATTTGTAGAAAGTATAGCAAATACTATAACTCAACATGATAGAATAAATTATAGTATTTTACCATCCAAGTTAAGTTGACTCATCATTTGTTCATAGGAACTGAAAGAAAACTAAATAGAAAAAAAAAGCTAAAACTATTAAAAATAATGTTCTAGGTAAAATGTTATAACATCAGAGATTACTGCACAGTTTCATCAAGTCATAACGTCTACTGATTTTGAACCTAAAGCCTGTTGAAGACAATATGTAAAGCTAACATATCATAAGTCATAAAGCCTAAAACATCCACTGATATTTCTTAGTTTATATTACTTTTCTGGTATTTCCAGTTCTTAGCTGGAATGCCAGAATTTCCATGGGTGGTGAAAATATATGAATTTTAAGTATAGATAAATATTTAGACATATTATAAATGTGAATATTTGTCTGTAAGTATGACTTAATGGACATGAGTTTGGGTAAACTCCAGGAATCGGTGATGGACAGGGAGGCCTGGCGTGCTGCAGTCCATGGGGTCACAAAGAGTTAGACACAACTAAATGACTGAACTGAACTGAAATGAATGGATATAATATACATCACATTCATACATATGATTACTTTACTTGTGAGTTTGGGGAACTTTAAAGTGTAAATATTTAGATAAACTTTTCTGTAACTTGTGCTTTTTAGCATCCTGGAGATAAAATCAAAGATCTTGTAAACTCATCTAAAGAGATGAAAATATTTGTTCCTACATTTATTCTTCTGTAATTTTGGCCTACTCTGGTCTCTGAAAATAATTACCTCTATAGCTACCTTCCCCTTGGCTCTTTGAAAAGCAAAACGCTTCAGTCTCCAAAAGTAAGCCAGGAACATACACATTTTGAGAGTGGGTGTATCTTAAATCATCCATCCAGAATTATATCTATTAAGATTAGAACCACAAAGAAATGAGATGTCATGGAGTCATAGCTTGTATGTATGGTATATTTAAGAAAAAAGATATTCTACATGAGTAGAATTTCAGATAACATGAAATTATCCTTTCAAGTGCTGAAATCTGAGAAAAGAAAATATGACCAGAAAGATTTCTAAAATGCTTTACATCACCCCACTTCTCTTTCAGTAGTCAGGTGATTTGTGTCTTGTCATTTGTGTAACTCAGCATTTTGCAAGGAGGAAGAGTTAGATACTCATTTGAACACTGTCTACATTGTCTCATTTATTTGATTCATTTTCCCATCCTTCTGGCTGACACAGGTTCAGTAGCTAAGCCAGGTGGTAGAGGTAACAAATCTTCAATAGAATGTAAAGTGTTGGCAAAACCAACAAACTCAAATCTTAAGTGTCATACCTGTACTTTCATTTACCCGATTTGCTTTATTCAATTAAATGAGAAGTCACTTGGCTTGTGCATTGCTGGTTTCTGTGATCATCTCTTACTTGTAGTTATAATATATACAATACCTCTGCTCTTAGAAAGGACCATTGTTCTGTTCTATCATTTGCTATTTGGCAATTAAGTCAATAAACAGTCTTTCTTCTCCCCTGTTTGTAAGTGAAAGACCTTATTTTCCAGATTTTAATCTTTAAATCTGCATACTAGAAGTGCAGTCTCTATTTCTGTGAGACAACTCTGTAAATTGTGGTTCAGTCTCTAAGTCACTGATTTGCTGTTCACTAGTGTCCAGAATAAGGGAGATAATTCCCATATTGCTTCAACCTTAGTTCAGGCATTAGTGTGTCTGTCTGTTATAAAAGTCACTGGACAAGGCAGAATAGCACCACATGTCTCTGGGGGGAAGTGTCTAGCCACTCCTGTCCTATGCCACCTTCCCAGGATATGTTCAGTGATGCAAGCTTTCTACGAAACTAGCCAGGCCTTTCATGGCCCAGGACTTCTTTAGTAGAATGAGTTGAAGAAGGCCCTGGGATCTGCCATCTGAGAGATCAGAGACACAAGTTCAGCTGGAGCCAGTAGGGCTGCCAGTGAGTATGTTCTTGGTAGAGAAATGCAGGCTACTGTTGTAGGAAAGCAGAACCAGATTTCTGCCACGCAGAGCTGTCTGGCAAGGTTTGCTGGCCGTGGCTGAAAAATCATGCTTCAAAGTCTATTTTCCAAGTAAGGGTGAAAATTGAAATCAATCTGTTACTTTAGCAGACAGGGCAAGGATTCAGGTTAGGGAAGTATAGAGTCATGAGTAAGATTATAAATATTGAAAATGGATTTCCTGGTGTGAAATTCTGGCTGTATAAGTCAGTTGACTTAACCTGGCAAAGTGATTTTATCTCTGTTTGCCTCCTTTTTCTTATCTATAAGTGAGCATACTGTTTATAGCTCACAGGATTATTGTGAGACAGATAAATTATTGACATAGAGTGTTTCAGTTCAGTTCAGTCACTCAGTTGTGTCCGACTCTTTGTGATCCAATGAACTGCAGTGCACCAGGCCTCCCTGTCCATCACCAATTCCCAGAGTTTACCCAAACTCATGTCCATTGAGTCGGTGATGCCATCCAAGCATCTCATCTTCTGTCATCCCCTTCTCCTCCTGTCCTCAATCTGTCCCAGTTCAGGGTCTTTTCAAATGAGTCAGCTCTTCGCATCAGGAGGCCAAAGTATTGGAGTTTCAGCTTCAGCATCAGCCCTTCCAATGAACACCAAGGACTAATCTCCTTTAGGATGGATTGGTTGAATGTCCTTGCAGTCCAAGGGACTCTTAAGAGTCTTCTCCAACACCACAGTTCAAAATCATAAATTCTTTCATGCTCAGCTTTCTTTATAGTCCAACTCTCACATCCATACATGACTACTGAAAAAAAAGAGAGTATTTACAACAGTATAATTACTAAATATGATAATTATTATTTGTTCAGATGCAGCACTTCTAGTGTTAATAGTCATTAGAATAATGATTATTTCTGCTCTAAGTGAATCATCAGAGTGAATCATATCACCTTCATGATGCATTCGAGATTATAATTATTTCCTCAAGAACATGGGTTGAAACAAGATGTACTATTGCTTATTTTGACACCAATATGTGTATATGCCAAAAAGATACCCCATTCTATACATTAATTCAAAACATTTTGAGTTCATAAGCATAATCTTATGGCTTTGTGTATTTTACTGTCTCTATTCTCCTGTACTTTAAACATGTATTCATATTTAAATTTAAGACATATTATGAGATTTCTCTTATCAACTATCCCCAGAATTTTCCTTCAATACTCTATTATCTGAAGATTCTGCATACACTTTATAGGATAAAGAGTATCATTCAAATGGCAGTCAGAAAGTGCAATGCTGCTTTTTGAAATAATTCAGTTTGGGAACACTGAAAGCTTAATATAACCTCAGTCTAAATGACTTAGATAATAATTAAAAGAAACGGATGTGGTCCAAACTCTCTATTCAATTCCAAGAATAGTTGTCGTATTGAAGACGTGGGATACAATATGATCCTTTTATACTTCTCCATATTTCATTATGGCACAAGTTAATTTTAGGTATCGAATACGTTTGCTGTGTTGAATTATCATGGTGAAAAGAGCCAAGTGGGCAAAAAATTAAAAAAATAATAAAAAAATAACTAGAGGTAGGGATTTCTATTCATCTAAATTGGCCTCTCTGTGCCTTCAAAGAACTTCTGTTATCATACCTTTTTCACCAGCCTCACACTGTTATATGTATAGCTTAATGGCTCAAATGGTAAAGAATCTTCCTGCAATGCAGAGACATGGGTTTGATCCTTAGGTTGGGAAGATTCCCTGGAGAGGGAAATGGCAACCCACTCCAGTATTCTTGCCTGAAGAATTCCGAAGACAGAAGAGCTTGGCAGCTATAGACCATGGGGGTCTCAAAAAGTCACACGTGACTGACTGACTAACACACACACAGACATAATATAAGCGGTGTCAACATGGTTTTTCTGTTACTCAACAATGTGAATGAGTTTAAACTAATTTTTAATTATTGAAATGAAGGGATACAAAAAAGTGATCTAAGTTGCTTAAGTTATAAATATTTTTCAGGCCCTAATTTTGAATCTTCTGATACTGATTTAAAATTTTTAATTTCAGATCTCAATACTCAACTTGCAAGATTAAAAACTAACTGTACATTTTGCTCTTCTCATGGCTAAAGTACGTTTGTACTTTTTCCATTCCCATAACATGATTGAGTTTACTGAAAAACCTATGAGTAAATTCTTAATTTTAGTGTTCTTAAAATGTAAATGCTATTCAAGGAAGGGTTTTATCATGAGATATTATAGCATTTTAGGACTCCAAAGATGGTGCACATTTCATAATGTCTAATTTTACTCCTTTACCAAATTGAAGTAAGAAACAATTCTTAAGAGATTCACTTATATTGAATCTCATACAATGCACTATAAAATCTAGGTTTGGCTTTTTGTCTTTATTAAGTCATTTTCATAAAGCCCCTGAAATTTAGCTCAAGAAGAGAATAGCATAGATGCATATAACTTTAAAGTCTCACTTCTGAATATTATTGTAATTTATCAGGTAAATACACTACCAGTAGTGAGATGATAAAATCAACTTCCAGACAAAAGACTCTTATGAGTATCTATGTTAATTGATCTTACAGATCTACATAGACTTTTGTTTGTATATTGCATTAACGGATGTGCAATACATAACAGGAAATGTAGATGAATTAGGATGTGCTTGCCTGAGTTACTGAAAATGGGAACACAAAAAATAGTACAAAAAAATACAAACTTATATTTATGTTTTATATATTTGTTTTGTAAAAATCTATTAAAAATTGTATTCAAAATCTAAAGATGAAAACAGAATTGTGCCAAGATTTCAGTCAGAATTTGTTGCCCAATAAACTTTATAAGTTAATTTTAGGAATTGCTCTAAACAGTAAAAAGTAAAGACAATATGCGGCAAATCCTTTTTTTAATTAAGTAAGAAGTTCAATGAAATTGAATTACAAAAATATGTTATGGTCTATGCAATTAAAATTACCTTAGAAATATTCAAATAGATTTTTTTTTTTGCTCCTTTCATGTAAAATCAAACAGCTTTTCTTTTACTCTTTTCATGTACTTATCTTAAAATATGTACTTTAATATAAAATATATGACATATAATTAGCACAATACTTGATCGTGCTGTGTTCAATCACGTCCGATCGTTGCCACTCCATGGACTGTAACCTACCAGGCTCCTCTATCCATGAGACTTACCAGGAAAGAATACTGGAGTGGGTTGCCATTTCCTGCTCCAGGGGTCTTCTCCACACAAGTATTAAACTTATGTCTCTTGCATCTCCTGCCTTGGCAGACAAATTTTTTACCACTACATAGCCTGGAGAGCCCAGCACAATACTTGGTGTATTATAATAACTAAATAATTACTCACTATTTTTGTTTAATTGCTATTATAACTAAGAATAATTAAAATAAGCCATATAGTGTGGCTAATACTATTCATGGCATGACAAATTCTCAATAAACATTACCTACGATTATATTTTTTGAGGCCCTTTGTTTTTATCACTGTGGCTATTAATTCATAAAGAGTTTACATAGACTCTAAAAATCCTGTTAGTTATTTTTTTGTGAATATCTCCTATTATACCACTTTAGTACTATGATTTTATACAACTTAAATCAAGAATGATTGAATGTTTTACTGCAATATACTTCTATTTCCTCATCTTTAAGGATCAGAGACATTAAGTTCTGATTTTGAGTGGAAGGAAGATTTATGCAGTATGTACAAGGATGAGGAGACAAGTTAATCAATCTTCGTATTTTGCTCATAAAAGACAAAGTAAAGCAACACATTTTGGAGACTTTCCTGGCACAACCTGGGAAGTGGAGGTAAAAAATGAATTCTTCCTTGGTCAGTAAATGCAGAGGAAAGGTGCTAAAAACCTCCATTGATCAGATGGAAATATACAATATAGAAACTTTTCATGGTTATGATGGTGTTGGAGAGGAGATGGTTTTGAGAGTCTTTTGGATTGCAAGGATATCCAACCAGTCCACCCTAAAGGAGATGAGTCCTGAATATTCATTGGAAGAACTGATGCTGAAGCTGAAACTCCAATACTTTGGCCACCTGATGTGAAGAACTGACTCATTTGAAAAGACCCTGATGCTGGGAAAGATCAGAGGCAGGGGGAAAAGGGGCTGACAGAGGATGAAATGGTTAGATGGCATCACCGCCTCAATGTACATGAGTTTGAGCAAGCTCTGGGAGATGGTGAAGGACAGGGAGGCCTGGCATACTGCAATCCATGGGGTTGCAAAGTCACACATGACTGAGAAACTGGACTGAATTGAGACATAATTTCATTATGAAAGCTTTCTCAAAATTCATTTAGATAATTATGTTAGTTTCCTAGAGCTTCAAAAACAAAATACCATAGACTGATTGGCTTAAACAATAGAAATGTTTGCTGTTCTGGGGATTAGACATCTCCAGAATACCAAGGTGTGAGTAGATTTTGCTTCTTCTGAAACTTTCTCTGCTTTGTTTACATATGGCCACCATCTTGCTGTGTCTTTTTAAGGCATCTTCCATGTATGTGGGTTCCTGTGTCTCTGAGCACACCCAAATTTCCTCTCCGTAGAGACACCAACCAGACTGAATTAAGACCTCCTTTTGGGTCCTCATTTTAGCTTAATTACTTCTTTAAAGACCATATCTCTCAATACAGTCACATTCAGGAGTATTGAGTTTCAGGAGTATTGGGTTTCAACATATGAATTTGGGTAAAAGGGGTACAATTCAATCTATAACAGTAATATAAAATAATTCAGAACATCAAAGTATATTTTATTTCAACATTTAAGATAAATAGTGAAAAAATATCAAATGCAAATGAGATAATCATCTAAATAAGATCTAAAGCAATCATATTTCAGTCCACTTAAATCAAATAAAACTAGTGCAAATTCAGTTTGTTGACCTTAAAAAGAGGGCTTCCCAGGTGGCACTAGAGGTAAAAAAAAAACCTGCCTGCCAATGCAGGAGACATAAGTGATGCAAGTTCTATTCTTGGGTCAGGAGATCCCTGAAGAAGGACACGGCAACCCACTTCACTATTCTTACCTGGAGAATCCCATGGATAGAGGACACTGGTGGACTATAGCCCATAGCATCACAAAGAATTAGACATGACTGTAGCAACTTCACACATGTATGCAGGACCTTAACAACAACAAACTGCCAATTATCTCACTAACAAAATTAGTTTATTTAAGATCAGCAGAGGAATTAAAATTAGCAACATGTAAACCCTGATAAACCATAGGTGGGTCTGAGAAGACAATAGAAAGGTCAACTTTTTTCAGGTTTTTGGAGGAAATCAGGAGGGCTGTGGTGGTTCTTGTTGGCTGTAGGCAGTGGGTGGGTGGGCAGAGGGAGACTTTTTGATGAATCAGAGGAAATATTTTTTCTGCTGGGATCAGTAGGCTGTGGTGAGTGATAGAAGTGTGAGAGCTTCCCAACTCCGTTTTAAATGGTTTTCTTTATTTTCACAAGTGTCATAGTACTACTACTGGTTGTGGGGGCAAGAGGAAGTACTTCAAATCCACCAGCTTGTTGCTAATTTCTTAGCAAATGAAAGCCCAATGTTACAGTCCATGCATGAGTGTTGGAACCGTGTCCCATTCTTAGAGAATTCACATTTTCTGAAGGCACCATGGGTTGACAGTGCTATCTCTCTTCCTTTCTACCACCAGGGCACTTTTCTGTTTTTTGTATTTGGCTATATATTTAATATTGTATATGTTATATTTTATCTTCTTAGACAGTTCATGAGATTCTCAGAGCAAGTATACTGGGCTGCTTTGCCATTCCCTCCTCCTGTGGGTCACATTTTGTCAGAACTCTCCGCTATGACCCGTTGGGTGGCCCTACACGACATGACTCATAGCTTCATTGAGTTCTGTAAGCCCCTTTGCCATAACAAGGCAGTGATCCGTGAAGGGGATCACAGGAGATGGTAGAGGACAGGGAGGCCTGGCATGCTGGAGTCCATGAGGGTCACAAAGAGTTGGACACGACTGTGCTACTGAACAACAACAATGTTATATTTTGGACTTCCCTGGTGGTTCAGATGGTAAAGAATCTGCCTGCAATGCAGAAGATCCCGATTTGATCCTTGGGTCAGGAATATCCCCTGGAGAAGAGCATGGCAACCCACTCCAGTAATTCTTGCCTGAAGAATTCCATGGACAGAGGAGCCTAGCAGACTACAGTTCACGGGGTCACAAAGAGTTGGGACATGACTGAGTGACTAATCTCACTCATATTATATTTTAGCTATTATATTCCATATGCTGTTAGCAAGATATAGATTATATGTCCCAGTTTAATCTTCCATGATGCCTTAAATCTGATTTCTCTGTATCCCATAAGTTGTTTGATGTTTGTCGTCTATGATCTATGGTCAGTTTGCATAGTACTGGGGAGCAAAAACATACGTCTCTTATCAAAAATTTCTCCTTTCATTTTTCCAATTACTTTTCATATGTTATTCAACATACAAGATGCTTTTAAATGAAAGAAAGTATTGGCAGAGGTCACAACAGCAACATCTAATTAATTAAAAATATGAGATCTTTCCGCAAACTGTAAACCTGGTATTGAATCCAAAAGTAAATGCCACTTATTAAAGAAAAATACGATGAAAAAATGTTTGCTCCTGGTACAATGAGTGTCCTATTCACACAACAGAGAGGAAATGAAGTAAAAAGGAAATTAGAATATTTATCCAACTCATGTTATCAGACATGAAATATACTTGACGCCAATTTATAGAATTTCTTTAAATTATAGTAAACAGAAAGGAAAGATATGGATTCAATGGAAAGAGGACTGCTCATTCTACTCTATTCTACCGTAGTCACAACAAGAAAATATCAGCGTGTACATGAGTAAAGGAGATAGAGGAAAAGCCAAATAAGAAGACATTCAAACAATCAGCAGAATTCCAAATTTCTAAGCCTTCCCACAGATGGCCTTAATTTAAAAGATATCTCTATGTAAATGATAAGTCAGATGACATAGAGTAAAAAAAGCTTCTTTAAAATATATGAATATGTATGCAATTATCAGTATTGAAATAAGTAGAACCAATCACGATTTTATCATTTTGAAGTATCCTTCCAGGAAATGCTTGTGTCCTGATGATGGTGATTTGTTTTGTTTTGTTTTGTTTTGTTTTTTTAATGAAAATTAAAATTGGACCCAAACTTGTGCTAGACATTTATGTGGTACCAGCTTCAGTGTTCTAAAGTTATTTCTATTGAATATATTTGATACATTTTCACTTTTAGCTTAATACAAAATATAAATTATTCATGCCCTACAGAGATGTGTAATTGATCTCATAAGATTCTGTAAGCAGAGTGTCATTTCAAATAAAGGGTGGAAACTTTGGACTTTCACATGTTATCAGCTAACTGCCTGCCTTGCTCCAATCTAAAACTAATGTATTGAATTCCAATTTGTTCTTTGTAGCTGGTTTTACGTTAGCTTGAACATGAAGCAAATTGGTCTAATATGGATAATATGAAATATATATATATATAATTAAAGTTAAAAACCACACATTCATTTGAGATAGTTACTGCATGTTTCGGGAAAAACCCTACTCAGGGTGCAAACAATCAGGTTAAATAGGTTTAATAATACAAGAATGAAACGATTTTAAAATGAGAACAAAGAGCCTAAGAAAATGGTGAAAAAGTAGATAGAGGTCACAATGTCAAAAATATGGTTGTGTTAGGTATTTTAAAAAATGGAAGAAATCAAATTAAAAGAAGAAAACAGTTGTGTTTGTGTCTTATGTTGTCCTAAAACACTTTTATTTTTAACCAAGTAATAATAGTAATATCAATTAAGATAAAAGCTAAAATAATAGAATTATTGATTGCTTGTTCTCTGCCAAGATGTATCTAAGTGCATTTTAACCACCCCATTTTTGAACTGTGGCATTGGAGAAACCTCTTGAGAGTCCCTTGGACTGCAAGGAGATTCAACCAGTCCATCCTAAAGGAAATCAGTCCTGAATAGTCATTGGAAGGACTGATGCTGAGGCTGAAACTCCAATCCTTTGGCCACATGATGCAGAGAAGTGACTCATCAGAAGAGACCCTGATGCTGGGAAAGATTGAAGCTGAGGGAGAAGGGGATGACAGAGGATGAGATGGTTGGATGGCATCACTAACCTGATGGACATGAGGATGAGTAGTCTCCGGGGGTTGGTGATGGACAGGGAGGCCTGGAATGCTGCAGTCCATGGAGTCACAAAGAGTCAGACACTACTGAGTGACTGAACTGATCTGAATTCTCTCTAAGCTTGCATGGGAGACACTATTACTACTTCCATTTCATGGATGAGAATACAGAAACAATGGCAGGTTAATGAACTTGCCCAAGATCACAGAGCATCTAAGTGGGAGAGCACGATAAAATTCAGCCAAGATGTTGCAGTGATGATGCTCTCAACCACTATACTAGCCAGTCTTTCTAGTATACATGTGTGCATCCACTCACGCTCTCATAAAACAGTTATAAAAAGATCACACTTAATGCAATGTAAAGTGTGACATATAAGACATACTCAATAAGAAACACATAAGATATCACATGAGATGCTCAATAAGTAAAAGCTATCATTTTCCTGAAAAATAAAGTTACTTTTTAAAGACTAGATAATCCCCCTTACCAAATAATACTGTCATATATGCTCTCCAGATACTATAAGTTAAATAATTATAAAAATAAATGCAGCATACAATGTACAGCTTGAATAATTAAAATTGGTTATTACCTCTACCTTAACGTCCTATGACAAGCAACAGTTTGGGTTTTTTTTTTTTTCCCCCTAATGTTAAATCAGAAGTATATGTCAAGTTTCATCCTCTTTAATTTAGGCACAATAGGTCTTTTTATTTACAGTAAAATTTGGACTAAATTTAATGTTTTCCAACTGTACAGGCAATGTTTCTATTTTCACTGGAATTTGATATTCTTTTTCCTTTGATTTACTAAGAGAATTAAAACTGATTTTTTTTTCTGTATCATGCAGGTCTAACAAAGAATATTGCAAAACTATTCTGGGAAATGCTTATCCTGTAAAATATAATTTTTGAAGGGGTATATTTAAGTACATATATATATATACACATATATGTATACAAATGTGTGTGTATGTGAGAGAGAGAGAGAAAGGGAAATAGAGAAAAAGTGAGATAGGAGTGGGGAGGTTGCTTTGAAACATCGATTGAAAGCAAAACTTGGGTTCATTCTGAATAGCCATTGGTGGGTTTAAGGCAATGTTTATGCTTCTAACAGACTTTCCCTCATTTTCTCCTCATCCCCCTTACACACTCCCAACCTACAACATTTATGTTTATCACACCTAAGGAGTGACTGTGGATGGATTATTCTACCTCCTTAGATGGTTCTAGAAGGTGCATAATGTTTATGTGTAATGCTTAGGAAGCTTACAACTGTAAAATACAATACAAATGCAATTTAAAAATAAAGAATTTTGTTTTTTTCAATTCACTCCAGGCTCCAGCCCTATTTTGTGTGTTTTGGTTTCTGTTTTCTGCCTGTTTTTCTGCCTCCATATTTTGGTGTTTTCATCGAGGTGGACTTGGAAATGCCCAGAAAATAAAAAGGCCTCTCTTCTTGCAGCCTTCTTCTAAAGAGCAAGGGAACCTTATACAAAAATCCCCATCTGTCTTTTGAACATTCATTGGTTAGAGCTGTGAATGGGGTCCTTTTAGACTGACTGAATCGGAATTTCCCCTGGAGCTTGATACAAGGGCATTCTACCCTGAATCCTTTGATGGACCTTCCAGAACTATGTACTTTGGGAATATAGCTGAGGTCCCTCAGGGGAAAAAAATGAGGATGTCTATTGGCAAGCAGCATAAGGTATATGAAGAGATGTTATTCAGTGGTATTAAGGGATTTGAAATAAGGCTGTCTATATTGGTCTGGAGCAAAGCAGTCCCATTTCATAATCGTAGGAACATAACCCAAACAACCAGGGCATGAACCAATTTTACCTGGTCATGTTGGATGCCAGGCCATGTCAGGGCCAATTGCCCAATATTTGGTATAGACTTTGGAGTCTGAGAAATTAAAAGAGATTATTTATAACCAGACAATCAATAGAATAGAATTTTAAACTAGTTTCTCCCAGAATAATGGATTTTCCTCCTGTATTGCTTTTTCAACCTCTCCTTCCTTTCTCTATGAACCCAAATACAATAATCAGGCCTTAGTAGTAATAAGACATCACAAAACAGAAAAGCTTTAGATTTACTGGAGGAAGTTGTGGGAAGAGAGTTACATTGACTAAAATTTCATAACTATAAGCATCTCATTTTCAGTTGAGAAACTGCAGAAATGTACATAATTGCTGAGGTTTTTTTTCTTTTTTTTTTTTCAAAATTGTGTAGCTGTGAAAGGAAAATGCATAACAATGATAGATGTGGTTTACTCTGCCTGTATCCGAAGCAGTCTGAAAAATGATTCACAGAAATCCAAATTATGTTTGACAAAAGAAAAAATGTAGTGGTTCTTTCAGATAATGAAATCCTTTCTCCCCCCAGAGTAAATGGAAATGCAGTGGTTTGAAACAATTCAATATGTAAAAGAAGATTTTACTTTTATCTAACTTGAATATAAGTGCTTTTCTATTAGAACTATCCATTGATCACTAGAATACATAAAATATACTCTATGCCCAGATTAAATTGTACCCCATAATTCAAATGTTCACTTTATTTTTAAAATAAAATGGATATAGATCTTAAAAGTCCAGACACCAGTGAATCTCTGGGACTTTTATATATTTCCTCACTCTAAAGATGGGTGCCTGGAGTAGTGATGTGCAGGAAAAGATAGTAGGTTTGTGCATATTGAAGTGAGTTTAATTTTATAGTAAAATATTTCCAAAATCTTGACACCTTTAATTGAATGTACTAAATCTTCCCAGAAAAATACCCTCTTCCACACAAAAACACTAGGCCATTCAAATCATCACTAGCTGTATTGTCATATATAACTACTCTTGAAACATTGTGTTTGTTACTTTAACCTATCTCCACTATTAGAGATGAGCTCCTTCAATCAGGTGTTCCATGACAACCTGGAGAGGTTGGATGGGGTGGGAGATGGGAGGGAGGTTCAATATGGGGGCAACATAGGAATGTCTATGGTTGACATGTTGATATATGGCAAAAGTCAACACAATATTGTAAAGCAATCATCCTTCAATTTAAAATATTTTTTATAGGACAAAAAAGAAGATAAGCTCCTCGATAATACTAACTGTCTATCATTTATCATTGTTTCCACAGCACTCATTGGACATATGCTGTGTATGTAAAATAAATGCTTGTGTATGGCATAAAAGCTAAAAGAAAGAAAAAAAGGGACAAATTCAATTAAGAATGACTCATTTTTCATAACTAACACCATGAGACTTGTTAAATGTAAAATTATCTTAGAAGGAAACAATCTGACTCAAATATATTTCTCCAGTGGTTTTTAAAGCCTAAAATGAATTTTAATTTATGAGAAAAGTAAATTTGTACCATATTTGGGAAATATAAATTCCTTGCACATATTCAAGCCCAACTACTGAGAAAATTTTGCAGATAAATAGCAGCTCACAGCTACACTCATTTTTAAAAGATGTGTATGGACCAAACTGAATTTTATAGCTAACAATATTTGCAGCTGAAATCAGTAAGTGAGTTGATTTTTAGATAGTAACAATTCTTGCTTTGAAATTTTCAAGAATCCCCTGATTGCCTACAGACTCCAGAGTTTGGCAGTTTTGCTGGGCTACACATTCCTCTACAACGTGATGTGCCGTACTTGGGGCTTTGTCCATGCAAGGCCCTGCCTGCTGTCCACAGGCAATTCTGTGGAATCTTAGAAATCTCAAAGTCTGGGTTAAAGACCAAAGCATGACCATGCCAGTCCTCAGTGTCTTCAACTGGATCTCATCCACTGGGCACTGCAGGCAGAGGCTTGATGACTTTGCAAGTGGCAACAACATATTTAAGTCCTGGAAGAACAAAATGAAACTGCAAAGTTGAGATTAATGTTTAAAAAGTAAGAAAGCATAGACAGCATTATGTCATTTAGGTAGCACACACATTATATTTAACATGAAATGTAATAATGCAGTAACACGTTTAACATTTCACTGATTTGATCTCCAAACTTAACCAAATCCAGTGAATAAAGGCGTGTTTGTGTGGCCCTGTTTTTAAGTTATTTGAGCTTTAGTTGCATTAATTGGGCTTGTGTGCATTTTATTTTGTTTTATGAATGTTTATATGGTTCTATGCATATTTATTTCTTACCTTCTATACCAAAAATTCTTTGAGAATAGGAAGTACTTCTTTTGAGTGAAGGTTGTTGTCCGGAATAAGGGTGACATCAATTGAAGTAATTTCCATTTTAGTGCATTTTCTTTCAACTTGTATTATACATATTTTTCTCATATTACTCTTTTCCAATTGACTGAGTTCCTGGAAAAGAGAAACCATGTCTTCTTATCAGCAACTAGTATCCTTTAAAATGAATAGATTTCAATGAGTTTATTGTTGTCAAAATGATATAGCCAGTTAGAATATTTTTATGTTCTTGAATAGAATATTCTATTCTATTTCTAAATAAGAAAACCAAAAATGAGAGAAAAGAACTTTGCTCTTTAAAGAGAAAGTTGAATTACAACAAGGCAAGTATTGGTAGTTATGTATTTCCGAAGTTGAGGAAACTATAACTAGATTGTTAAAATATAACAAAATTGCATCTTAGCTAATTATTTCAGATTTCCCAGAGGTCTTAATTTCTGCACTAATTAGCAAAAAATGTATTTGTGTTAGAATCAGTCATATTTTTATTGAAAAAGAAACCAACGTTTCGCCTATTTCTAATTTTCGTTTCCTCACATATTTCTCTAAAGTATTTTAAACTTCTGCTGATTGATGCCATACAGAATGGAATCCCTATTCAAATTTTGTGTGGTGCATTTTGTCAGAGGTCTATTCTTACATCTCTGCTGTTTCTGGCCAGAACTCTTGTCAGATTTAATTTGTTGTCCTTGAAGTTGTTGGCTAGTTTTTCAGGTAGCTAAGAAAACTTGAGACTAACAGAAGCTATTCAGAGAAAAGTTATTGTGGAAAGATTGTTTTCAGTTCTCAAAGTGAGGGTCATTTACAGCAACCTGACCTTGACAAATGTCCACAAGTCAAAGAATGTCTCACCATAAACGATTTGGGGAGACAGGCCTATAACACATTGCACATACAGATTGGATTCCCGGCAGGGCCCACGTCAGCACACACTTCTTGCCTTCAACAAGCAATCTTAGAAACACTGAAGTTGAGGAAGAAGAAATTTCTTTGTGATAGCCATAGAGCAAAATCTTACATTGCAACCAAATAAGTGAAACATGACCTCGTAGTCAAATTTCTATCAAATTTCAGGTCAAAATCTACTGTCATATACCGTAGATGCACTTACTTGTAGCCATGAAATCATGAGTGATTAGTGTCTTTGTATAAATGAATTTCTGAAAACAAAAACAAAACAAAACAAAACAAAACACTCCTTTGGGAACTAGGTATGAAATACGATTGGGTCTAGTCTTTTGCAATTAATTAAGACCCCAAATGTCTATTCTGACTTTACTGAACTGACTGGATATAGAATGAGAGTGTGTGTGTCTCCATCGAAATGTGTGTTTCCATTGAGATCCGCCTTCTAGACACTTACAACCTGGTTGTCTGAATTTAATTTGAATCACATATTTTTTCAGGGTCTATAACATTTCAGGGGACCTCTTTTCAAAATAAAGTTTTTAATTCAACAAACAAGGTAGTTTTTTAATGTAGATTTATGTGAACTAAATTTATCAATATTTGGAAGATGTGGCATAGTAATATATGCATGTCAGTATGAATATATATTTTTACAAACAAATACTACTGGTGAGTCTAATGATTACTATAAGTAAATATAAACAGTATTTTGAGATATTTGCAACAACTGTAGGTCAAATCAAAATAACTGCAATTGTTTTAGGAATGAAGTCACAGATACTGACATTATTGCTGTGGCTTGTATCCTTAATATTTAATTGAAAAAAGCTCTAAATTTCAGTTGGAAGTTGATGAGAACAAAGATATGTTTTTCACTAAAATTTGTGAACTGCCTATTATGGTCTGTGAACCCATGAAGAGGGAGACAAATCCATTCCATTTCTTTCTTTCTTTCTTTTTTTTTTTTTTTTTCCCTTGGCCATGGCACTTGGTATGTGGGATTCTAGTTCTTCCATGGGGGACTAAACCCATGCCTCTTGCACTGGAAGCATGGAGTTTTAACCATTGGACCACTAGGGAAGTCTCAAATTCTCTCCATTTATATTCTCATCTAAGGCCAACTCTCTTCTTGACACAGCCAGATTCATTATTAAAGATCTGAGCTTTGATTGTGTCTATAATAAGCTCAGTTCAGTCACTCAGTCATGTCTAACTCTTTGCAATTCCATCACCAACTCTGGAGCTTGCTCAAACTTATGTCCATTGAGTCAGTAATGTCGTCCAACCATCTCATCCTCTGTCATCCCCTTCTCCTCCTGCCTTCAATCTTTCCCAGCATCAGGATCTTTTCCAGTGAGTCAGCTTTTTGCATCAGGTGGCCAAAGTATTGGAGTTTCAGTTTCTGTATCAGTACTTCCAATGGATTGTCAGGACTGATTTCCTTTAGGATGGACTGGTTGGATCTTCTTGCAGTCAGGGGACTCTCAAGAGTCTTCTCCAACACCTAGGCTCAGAAGCATCAATTCTTTAAAGCTCAGCTTTCTTTATAGTCCAACTCTCACATCCACACATGACCACTGGAAAAAACCATAGTTTGATTAGATGGACATTTGTTGGCAAAGTGATGTCTTTGCTTTTTAATAAGCTGTCTAGGTTGGTAATAGCTTTTCTTCCAAGGAGCAAACATGTTTTAATTGCATGGCTGCAGTCACCATCTGCAGTGATTTTGGAGCCCAAGAAAATAAATTCTCTCACTGTTTCTATTGCCTCCCCCTTTTTTTTGACATGAAGTGATGGAATCAGATGCCATGATCTTTGTTTTTTGAATGTTGAGTTTTAAGCTAGCTTTTTAAGTCTCCTTTCATCAAGAGACTCTTTAGCTACTCTTCAATTTCTGCCATAAGTGTGGTGTGTGATATCATCTGCATATCGAGGTTATTGGTATTCCTCCTGGCAGCCTTGATTCCAGCTTGTGCTTCATCCAGTCTGGCATTTCGCATGATGCACTCTGTACATAAGTAAATAAGCAGGGTGATGGTATACAACCTTGATGTACTCCTTTCCCAATTTGAAACCAGTCCATTTTTCCATGTCTGGTTGTAACTGTAACTTCTTGAGCTGCACACAGATTTCTCAGGAGGCAGATAAGGTGGTCAGGTATTCCTTGCTCTTTAAGAATTTTTCACAGAAGTGTAATTTGTTATCAAGCTATTTAATGGTTCAAAACTGAAAATGAACATGAAAATTAACATGAAAAAGCAAATGAAAATTTCTGATCTAATTATCATGATCCTTTCCAATCTTATCTTCTCATGATGGCCTCTGACAAATACTCTCACCTTACCTATAAATTTTAAGCCAAATTAAATTTCTTATTTTTCAATATGTACTGAACATTTTTATACTCATATACCTGATTTCTATGTTTATTAGCATAATTTTGCTGTCATTAAATCTAGTAAATTTTAATACAAATGCATGTTAATTGTTTATTTACTAAAGATGATGTAGAATTAATAAAAACAGTATGGAGTTAGCCTATAAGCAAACTTAAGAAATAAATTAACTTAAATGTTTAAAAACATTCAACTTCCTGAACGATTAAAATAAATAAAGAGTTTCCATTTCATTACTAGTCAAGTAGAAATCCATATTTGCATGTGTGTGTACAGATATATTTACCTAATTCTATATTGACAAGGATATAGATTAACAGTTACATTCAGTATGTAGAATTCAATCAAAATGTAGGCAAAATAAAAATATACATTTTGTTTTAATAATACTGCTATCAACCATCAGCTGCAAAGAAGCAATAGATATCCAGTAAGCACATATGTAAATATGTTCAAAGCGATGTAGTTTCTTAAAAGAAAGGAGAGGGGAAAAAAACTCTTTCTAATAGCAGAGAAATAAGTTTTACAAAACTAGCTAATGACATTAAAATGAGAAATGTCTTACATAGTGGTGAAGAACACATTATATAGATATGCTGCCTGGCCTTGAATCCTCGGTTTATTATCTCATAATCATGAGACTCGAGCCAGTTACTTAAATTCGCTAACTCAAAGCTTTCTCTAGAGTATAGAGTTAATAATAATACTTAACTTGAAAGTTGTTGTGACAATAAAATAAAGTTACTTTAAGCACAGAGTAAGAGCTACGGATGTTTTAACTATTGCAATGAGTATTATTTTATTATTATTACTGCTACATAAATATTATAAATTTTTAATATAAGAATGTAATAAGATAAAAATAAAAATATTGTATCATTGCATCTGTGATAAAAAAAAGTCATAGACTTCCAAAGTGGAATGAAATTATAAAATATCAGGGTGTTACTAGGGTTATGATATTTTATTTGACTCTTACCATACATTATACTGCCTGACTTTTATTAATAATAAACTCCTGAGCTTAAATTCTTTATAAGTATTTTTATATGGATGACTTCTCTTGAATTTTCCAGAATGGTAGTATTTCTTTTGCAAAGAAATCCTTTTTCTTTAATTTCTTCTACTCTTTATTTCTTTCCTTACTTAATTTTTTCCTGTGTTGCTTTACACAAAATCTTTAATGTAGCTTGAAAATAGTTGCCTACAGATTCTGTGAATAATTTTAGTAGGAAGTATCTTGAGATGCAGTGCTCAACAATTTTCTTTCCCAAAGCCTTAATTTCTGAATCCAGTTTGGACATAAACTCATTTTTATTTATCTCTGTTTTTGTATTTGAAATAATATCTATAGAAACAGAATGGGGCTGTATCACCATTGATATAAAACCATGCAATACTGTTATATAAATTGTTTAATGTCCATATTATATAGCATGAGAAAAACATTTGTAGAGTTCTTACAGTATTTTTCAAATGGTTTTGGAAAGCTATTGATATGACAGTTTTTTTCTGTAAATAGAGCTTTAAGTCATTTTATATAGTTGTATATGTAAAACACTGAGAGGTTGGGTTGTTGTTTGAGGGGAAGCCACCTGCCATGAAGGCTATTTATTTAATGGCTGCATATGTTAGTGTTAGTTGCTTGGAAGAAAGCCATCACTTTCTGCTTCCTCCCCCCAGAACTCTTCTTTCAACACCTGCATGCTATCCATGCAAATTTAACAACAACTAAACAACTTGAAAACAAGTATTAGCCAAATGGTTATGATTATTTTAGGGGGAATATGTTTCTTTAGTGTTTGGTTTACGCTTACATCACTTAGAATATTGACTATGTTAATTTGAAAATTGGTAAAAGTAACTTGCTTCAGACTGTGACCTTTTATGCCAAGGTGAGCCCAGTGTGAGTTTTTACAGTTGAGTTATAAACATCTGAAGAATAGTTTTAATCATGAAATTGCTGACTACATCAATCGTAGCAGTATGCTTGATCTGGCTGTAATTTTGTTAAAGAACAGATATAGGTAAAGTAGGTATTAACAATAAACATAGCAAGTGAAAATAAGAGAGGGTGAAGGAGGAGAAGCTGGAAATAGAGAAATAATCATAGGACATAAATTACTGGGAAAAATGGGATAATTCAGAGATTAAATAATCAATTGGTTAGATATTTATTGTCAAACAAGATGATACATGCAAACTATACTCTTCAAATTTAGAAGAATTATATGCAGTATTACTATGCTGACTAAGGTCCATCTAGTCAAGGCTATGGTTTTTCCTGTGGTCATGTATGGATGTGAGAGTTGGACTGTGAAGAAGGCTGAGCCCGGAAAAATTGATGCTTTTGAACTGTGGTGTTGGAGAAGACTCTTGAGAGTCCCTTGGACTGCAAGGAGATCCAACCAGTCCATTCTGAAGGAGATCAACCCTGGAATTTCTTTGGAAGGAATGATGCTAAAGCTGAAAATCCAGTACTTTGGCCACTTCATGCGAAGAGTTGACTCATTGGAAAAGACTCTGAAGCTGGGAGGGATTGGGGGCAGGAGGAGAAGGGGATGACCAAGGATGAGATGGCTGGATGGCATCACGGACTCGATGGACATGAGTCTGAATGAACTCCGGGAGATGGTGATGGACGGGGAGGCCTGGCGTGCTGTGATTCATGGGTTCGCAAAGAGTCGGACACGACTGAGTGACTGAACTGAACTGTTTGAAATACAATCATTTCATAGATTGTGATAAACATATTTTGCAGCATGTTACATATTGAAAGTGAAAGTGAAGTTGCTCAGTCGTGTCCAACTCTTTGTGATCACATGGAATGTAGCCCACCAGGCTCCTCTATCCATGGGATTATCCAGGCAAGAATACTGGAGTGGGTTGCCATTTCCTTCTCCAGGGAATCTTCCTGACCCAGGGGTCGAACCCAGGCCTTCCGCATTGCAGGCAGATGCTTTAACCTCTGAGCCACCAGCTCAGGTATGTTACGTATTAGATTATTTCAAATTTGCATGGAGATATGTTAAATTTTAGTATTTGTATAGTGAAGTATTTTTTTAATGACCCTTGCTTTAAACATATATACTTATACTTAAGTAAAATACATATACACTATTTTCTTTGTCATATAAATTTGTCTGTGCACTTAATTTGCCCAGCCAAAATATACTCAATTTTTTAAATTAATTAATTTATTTATTTTACTTTATAATATTGTATTGGTTTTGCCATACATTGACTTGAATCCACCATGAGTGTACATGTGTTCTGGATCCTGAACCCCCCTCCCACCTCTCTCCCCATCCCATCCCTTTGAGTCATCCCAGTGCACCAGCCCCAAGCACCCTGTATCATGCATCAAACCTGGACTGGTGATTCGTTTCACATATGATATTTTACATGTTTCAATGCCATTGTCCCATATCATCCCACCCTTGCTCTCTCCCACAGAGTCCAAAAGACTGTTCGTTACATCTGTGTCTCTTTTGCTGTCTCACATACAGGGCTATCGTTACCTTCTTTCTAAATTCCATATATATGCATTAGTATACTGTATTGGTGTTTTTCTTTCTGGCTTACTTCACTCTGTCTAATAGGCTCCAGTTTCATCCACCTCATTAGAACTGATTCAAATGTATTCTTTTCAATGGCTGAGTAATATTCCATGTGTACATGTACCACAGCTTTCTTATCCATTCATCTGCTGACGGACTTCTAGGTTGCTTCCATGTCCTGGCTATTATAAACAGTGCTGCAATGAGATTGGGGTACACGTGTCTCTTTCAATTCCGATTTCCTCTGTGTATATGCCCAGCAGTGGGATTGCTGGGTCATAAGGCAGTTCTATTTCCAGTTTTTTAAGGAATCTCCACACTGTTCTCCATAGTGGCTATACTAGTTTGCATTCCCACCAACAGTGTAGGAGGGTTCCCTTTTTTCCATACCCTCTCCAGCATTTATTTCTTGCAGACTTTTTGATAGCAGCAATTCTGAATGGTGTGAGATGGTACCTCATTGTGATTTTGATTTGTATTTCTCTGATAATGAGTGATATTGAGCATCTTTTCATGTGTTTGTTAGCCATCTGTATGTCTTCTTTGGAGAAGTGTCTATTTAGTTCTTTGGCCCATTTTTTGATTGGGTCTTTTATTTTTCTGGAATTGAGCTGCAGGAGTTGCTTGTATATTTTTGAGATTAGTTATCTGTCAGTTGCTTCATTCGCTATTATTTTCTCCCATTCCGAAGGCTGTCTTTTCACCTTGCTTATAGTTTCCTTTGTTGTCCTACTCTCAATTTTGTTATGCTATTATTACAAGAACAGAGGTAAGCTAGCTATCTACTTTAGAATTAAATGCTATGGGTCAGAATTATTTGTTTTGGAACCTTTTCCCACTTTATAAAGTTTGAGTTTTACTATATGTTATTTATTTTGTCACGATCCTAAAGCTTAAGTGGGGCTTCCCAAGTGGCTCTCATGGTAAACAACACTCCTGCCAGTGCAGAAGACATAATAGATGTGAGTTCCATCCCTGGGTCAGGAAGATCCCCTGGAGAAGGGCAGGGCAACCCAGCATTCTTGCTTGGAGAATCCCAAGGACAGAGGAGCCTGGGGGGCTATAGTTCATAGGGTCACAAAGAGTCAGACATAACTGAAGCGACTTATCACACAGGCAAGACTTAAGTATTTTAAATTTGTCAATTCAGTATGTCATACATAATGTACATTTGTAATCCTATTTTCTAAAAATTAAGATAAAAATTCATATTATTATTTATAGTATTACTTATTCTTTTGATATTTTTCCTTTTTCTTCAACTAATTCCTTTACTCTGTAGCATTTGCAAACTTTTAGCAAAAATGACTTTTTAATCTTTAGTTGTTTAATCATTAATTCTTATAATCCCTTATTTTTTTCCAAATTTCATACCATAAGTAATTGCTACACATGCTTAACTAAGTGGATCTGAATAAATTCTAAATAAATGCATATAGTTTAGTTTTTAAATGACCATTAACACTTAATTTTACACCCAAGGGATATATTTTTCATTGTACTTTAAGTTGAAAGTTTTTTTTTAATTAGTCACAACTATTTTTTACTGAATGCTTATTATGTTCTAGGCAGAATCTTTCCTGTTTGATAAACATTATCTTATTTAAATCTCATGGTAACCTTGGATTTGGATGTGAGACGCTTAAGAGCAGAGTATTTTCATCATATACCAAAGACTTACAGCTATAGATTGATATTGCCTATATTTAATTTATATATATTGATTATTCATTTTGATGCTGTAAGTTTTCTTTTAATCCATAAAAAAGTATAGATGGTTTATTAAACATTCAACTCTCAATTGTTCAGGAAACTAAAGATATTTACTTGGGCCAATGGAGTATCTTGTGTTTTCAAATATATTATATTTAACCACAGGTGTCTAATATATACACATCTGGAAATAATTCTAAGGATGTGATTATAATTTTTACCTATAATTTTTACTTCAGTAGCATCTTCATTTCTTAATAAAAACACAGAAATACTGTACTGTTTAAAAACTTAATAAATCATTAAAAGGTGAAAACAATCTGATTTGAAGGATTAACTCAGTGAGCTGTTTGATCTTTTATTTCTTTTGTGATGTTAAAATGTCTTCTTTGAAATGCAGCAACTGATACCTTCCTGGTTTTCATTTACTCTCCAGAAATTGAAAATTAATTCTGTGCTGGTGAGAACTACATTGTAAGTAGTTCCAACAAAACTACTAAGAAGAATGAATAGCCTGATTTTTGTTTTCTTGTTGTTGCTATCATGTGTCTTCCTGGAATAAAATTTCTGAAGATTTATTTTAAAATATGATTATGAATTTTTATCCTAGACTGCAGAGCTTGGTGTTAGTCATGTCCAGTAAAATTAATCCATTGGAAAGACAATTACAGCACTAACTCATTTATATGTGCAATTTAAAACAAAAACAAAATCAAATTCATAGAAACAGAAAACAGACTGATGGTTGCAAAGGAAGGGGTTTGGGTGACGATGGTCAAAAGTTATAAATTTCAGTTATAAACTAAATAAGTCATGGAGACATAATGTACAGTATGGTGACTATAGTTAATAACAGTGTATTGTATAGTGGAAAGTTGCTAAGAAAGTAGATCCTAAAAGATGTATCACAAGAAAAAAATTGTAACTATATGTCATTATTAATGTTAAATAGACATACTGTGATGGTCATTTTAAAACTACAGACGTAGAGAACAGACTTATGGACACAACAGGGGGGGTTGGAGAGGAAGGAAAGGATGCAATGTATGGAGAGAGTAACCTGGAAACTTACATTACAGTATGTAAAATAGACAGCCAGTGGGAATTTGCTGTATGACTCAGGGTACTCAAACCAGGGCTCTGTAACAACCTAGAAGGGTGGGATGGGGTGGGAGGTGGGAGGAAGGTTCAAGAGGGAGGGGACATGTATACCTATGGATGATTCATGTTGATACTTGGTGGAAACCAACACAATTCTGTAAAGCAATTATCCTTCAATTTAAAAATACATTGATTCAAACATATATAATTATATTATATGTTGTGCATTTGCCACTAATATACTATTACATTTTAAATTATATTTCAATGAAGTGGAAAAAAAAAGAATGCATATTAGCAAGAGAGTTGGTGGAGCCACATTACACAGAATAATATTTCAAATAAATAAGAGAGTATTGGATAATTTTATTTTATTATTAGATGGTAAAACCACTATCTTGATATATTTTATATCACACAGACACACACAGAAACACACAGATTTAGAAGACAAGGTAGATGTCCTTTGCTCAAAATTCTCTTGTAGTTCAAACTTAGGGAAAATCTACATTAAACAATAAAATTTAAAAATCTATGACATAAGGTATAATCTATTTTTATTTTCTTATACGAGCAAAGGTGGTGTTTAATAGTGTCATTTCAGAATTTAAAAGGACACACATACCAACTTTGGGGAGAACTATTCCTAACCATGTCTATTTAATGGTGTTTCTGCCTTGTTTCTTCCATATATTAAAGTACAGACCTGCTCACCTTTAGGGTCTTCTACTAATCTTTGTGTATGTTTCATTATTAATTTGCCAGAATTTTGATCTAAGGATCCTCAATTTGGTCAACTTCAAAGATTACTTCAGCAGAGACTGAATTAATAGCACTTGAATAGTTTGTTCTCCAAGGCAAATATCTTAAAAAATACATCAGTACTAGTAAAAAAAAAAAAAAAAATGTCCTTTACATATCCTAAATTACCTGCAGATCACTGGAAAGAAAAACATCAACAAAGCAAGTATTGTAGATATATTTGTAAAAAGACACTGATTATTTCATTATTCTTAACTTTGTTCTAACTCACTTTAGTCATGTCCAGCTCTTTGTGACCTTATGGACTGCAGCCCCCCAGGCTCCTCTTTCCATGGGATTCTTCAGGCAAGAATACTGGTATGAATTGCCATTTCCTTCTCCAGAGGATCTTCCCAACCCAGGGATAGAACGCACATGTCTTATGTCTCCTGCATTGGCAGGCGGGTTCTTTACCACTAACACCATCTGGGAAATATTCTTAACTTCAGTCCACTAAAAAATAGTATTGATACAGCTTATTTGGGTTCAATTGATTAAAACCTAAAATTCATAACACTGTTACATCCATAATGAAAATGATGTCTATTGACATACTCACTTGCTATTTTTTTTTCGGTTTTTGTGAAAGTATTTAATGAGATTTTCATTTTTTTATAATTTTTTTTTACTTTACAATATGGTATTGGTTTTGCCATACATCAACATGAATCCACCACAAGTATGCACCTGTTCCCCATCCTGAACCCCCCTCCATCCTCCCTCCCCGTACCATCCCTCTGAGTCATCTCAGTGCACCAGCCCCAAGCATCTAGTATCATGAATCAAACCTGGACTGGTGACTAGTTTCATATATGATATTATACATGTTTCAATGCCATTCTCCCAGATCATCCCACCCTCCCCCTCTCCCTCGCTAGCTCTTTATAAAATGTTTCAGAGTGAAAAGGTTGTTTTTCAATCCGAAATAGTCAGCTTACTTATTGTTTAGACCAGACCTAGTATTTAAGCTGAATTACTAGCAGTCTGCTAGGGCATAATAAGAACATTTTAAAACTATATATATATACTATATGTATAATAATATATATAATTATATATATAATTGCTTTTCTTGTTGTTGTAGATCATAATACAAATAATTCACTGCTTATGTAGAATATACATATATCTAATTTTAAAAACTCCTATGTTGGGTATTTGAGGGTCAGAATTAATTAGATGAATACTCTCAGATTATTGGGGTGAAGAACATTTTGTTTGTTTTTGTTTTAATTTCGGAGTAATCATTGGCCAAAATTTGGGTCTGTATGTGGTTCAATGAGGCAAAATTGCTGATCACTCTATATGGTGCTATTTGCCTATAATGTCCAAGTGAGAACATAAAAATTTGCATTTGTATGTAAAAAAAAAATTCAAATTGGATGGCCCCATTGATAATAACTATATCTGAGATTTGACTTAGAATAATATAGTATTTAATGTGACATATTAACATTCAATAGCACATATATTTTAAGAAATATAGTATTTGGAATATTTTATGATATTTGAGATACAGTATAGTGTAAAGAGAGCTTCCCTGGTGGCTCAGAGGTTAAAGCATCTGCCTCCAGTGCGGGAGACCGGAGTTCCATCCCTGGGTCAGGAAGATCTTCTGGAGAAGGAAATGGTAACCCACTCCAGTATTCTTGCCTGGAGAATCCCATGGATGGAGATGCCTGGTAGGCTACAGTCCACGGGGTCGCAAAGAGTCGGACATGACTGAGCAACGTGTTTACTACGATCAGGATGTTCTCTTGGCAAAAATCTGTTAGCCTATGCCCTGTTTCGTTTTGTACTCCAAGGCCAAACTTTCCTGTTATTCCACATATCTCTTGACTTCCTACTTTTGAATTCTAGTCCCCTGTGATGAAAAGGGGACATGATGCCCCTATGATGACATCTTGTTTTGGAGTTCTAGGTGGTCTTGTAGGTTTTCAGAAAATCATTGAACTTCAGCATTAGAGGTTGGGGCATAGATGTGGATTACTGTGATATTGAATGGTATGCCTTGGAAATGTACCAAGATCATTCTGCATGAGAATGCACTGGTCATAGCAAACATTTTCTTACAGCCACTCAAGAGACGACTCTATACATGGACATCACCAGATGGTCAGTATCAAAATCAGATTGATTATATTCTTTGCAGCTGAAGATGGAGAGGCCCTATACAGTCAGCAAAAATAATACCTGAATCAGACTGTGGCTCACATCATCACCTCCTTACTGAAAACTTCAGGTTCAAATTGCAGAAAGTAGGGAAAAACACTAGGCCATTCAAGTATGACCTAAATCAAATACTTTATGATTATATAGTGGAAATGATGAATAGATTTAAGGGACTAGGTCTGGTAGACAGAGTGCCAGAAAAACTATGGATGGAGGTTTGTAACATTGTACAGGAGGTGATGACCAAACCATTCTCAATCAAAAGAAATGCAAGAAGGCAAAGTGGTTGTCTGAGGAAGCCTTACAAAGAGCTGAGAAAAAAGGAGAAGCAAAAAGCAAAAGAAAAAAGGAAAGATATACACATCTGAATGCAGAGTTCCAAAGAATAGCAAGGAGAGATAAGAAAGCATCCTTAAGTGAACAATGCAAAGAAATAGAGGAAAACAATAGAATGGGAAAGACTACAGATCTCTTTAATAAAATTGGAGATTCCAAGGAAACATTTCATATAAAAATAGCCACAATAAAGGACAAAGTGGCAAGGACCTAGTAGAAGCAGAAGAGATTAAGAAAAGGTGGCAAGAATGCACAGAAGAATTGTACAAAAAACCTCCTAATGACCCACTTAACTATAATGATATGCTCACTCACCTAAAGCCAGACATCCTGGAGTGTGAAGTCAAGTGGGCCTTAAGAAGCATTACTATAAACAAAGCTAGTGGAGGTGATGGAATTCCATCTGAGCTATTTCAAATCTTAAAAGATGATAGTGTTAAAGTGCTGCACTCATTAAGACAGCAAATTTGGAAAATTCAGCAATGGCCATTCAGTTTTCATTCAAATCCCAAAGAAAGGCAATGCCAAAGAATGTTCAAATTACCATAAAATTGCATTCATTTCACATGTCAGCAAGATTATGTACAAAATCCTTCAGCTAGGCTTCAGCTTATGTGAACCGAGAACTTCCAGATGTTCAAGCTGGATTTAGAAAAGGCAAAGGAACCAGAGATTAAATTGACAACATATGCTGAATCATAGAAAAAGGAAGGGAATTCTAAAAAACAAAAAATATCTACTTCTGCTTTATTGACTACGCAAAAGCCTCTGACTGTGTAGATCACAGCAAACTGTGGAATAATCTTAAAGAGACAAGAATACAGGACCTTCTTGCCTCCTGAGAAACCTATATGCAGGACAAGAAGCAAGAGTTAGAACCAGACATGGAACAATGGACTGATTCCAAACTGGGAAAGGAGTACAGCAGGGCTGCATATTGTCACCCCGCTTATTTAACTTATATGCAGAATACATCATGCAAAATGTTGAACTGTATGAAGCACAAGCTGGAATCAAGATTGCCAGGAGAAATATCAATAGCCTCAGATATGCAGATGATACCATTTTAATGGCAGAAAGTGAAGAGGAACTAGAGTCTCTTGATGAAGGTGAAAGAGAGTGAAAACACTAGCTTAAAACTCAACATTCAAGCCACTAAGTTTATGGCATCTTGTCCCATCACTTCATGGCAAATATATGGGGAAAATTTGGAAATGGTGTCAGATTTCATTTTCTTGGGCTCCAAAATCACTGCGATGGTGATTGCAGCTATGAAATTAAAGGACACTTGTTCCTTGGTATAACAGTTATGACAAACATAAACAGTGTATTAAAAAGCCGAGACATTACTTTGACAACAAAGGTCTGTATAGTCAAAGCTATGGTTTTTCCAGTAGTCATGTATGGATGTGAGAGTTGGACTGTGAAGAAAGCTGAGTGCCAAAGAATTGATGCTTTTGAACTGTGGTGTTTGAGAAGACTCTTGAGAGTCCCTTGGACAGCAAGGAGATCAAACCAGTCTTCAATCCTAATGGAAATCAGACCTGAGTATTCATTGGAAGGACCGATGCTGAAGGTGAAGCTCCAATACTTTGGCCACCTGATGCGAAGAGCTGACTCATTAGAAAGGACTCTTATTCTGGGAAAGATTGAAGACAGGAGGAGAAGGAGTTGACAGAGGATGAAGTGGTTGGATGGCATCACTGACTCAATGGACATGAGTTTGAGGAAACTCAGAAAGATAATGACGGATACAGAAGGCTGGCATACTGCAGTTCATGGGGTCATGAAGAATTGAACATGACTTAGCGACTGAACAATAAAGATAACTATTGTCCCTTCAGAAATATGATTTAGCTTTAGTTTATAGCTGATATTTAAAAAAAAAAAAAACTGTATCATTTGAAAAAAGTGAAAATGTTAGTTGCCCTGCTGCTGCTGCTGCTAAGTCACTTCAGTCGTGTCTGACTCTGTTCGACCCTGTAGAGCCCGCCAGGCTCCCCCGTCCCTGGGATTCTCCATGCAAGAACACTGGAGTGGGGTGCCATTTCCTTCTCCAATGCATGAAAGTGAAAAGTGAAAGTGAAGTCACTCAGTTGTGTCTGACTCTATGTGACCCCATAGACAGCAGTCCACCAGGCTCCTCCATCCATGGGATTTTCCAGGCAAGAGTACTGGAGTGGGGTGCCATTGCCTTCTCTGCTGCCCAGTCATGTCCACACCATGGACGGTGGCCCTCTAGGCTCCTCTGTCGATAGGATTTCCCAGGCAATAATAGCCTGGGTAGCCATTCCCTTCTCTTGGAATTGAATCCAGGTCTCCTGTATTATGGGCAGATTCTTTACCATCTGAGCCACAATAATTCTCAATCTAAAATTGGAAATATTTTGATAATAATACTTAAAAATTAATCGAAGTAAATAAGGAAAATAAGGAATACATCTACCAAATTAACCAAATTAATTATAATTTGTTACAAAAGTACTTCTCTTAATAATCTGATAAATGACTTGTTTCAAATCATTTACATTCCTTTCTATGCCTTTTATCATTTTACTCAAATTTTTTTATATTGTATTCATATAGTTCATTTACACAGTTCATTTACATTGATTCACAAAATGTTGACTCTAATTTCTTGCCTCTCTCAAAATTTTTTTCAATTTAAAGTCTGAAATTTCTGAGGTCCAAATGCCCTCTCCTTTCTCTCCTTCCCTCTTCATCCCTCCTTCTCCTCTTCCTTCTTCCTTTGAACTCTTTAGTTATTTTCTCTAAGTAGAGGTAATGGACTGGTGGTTAGGAAACAAAGAGACATACCTATATATAAGAACAGAAGTTTTTTAAAAAGACAGTTTCAGAATCAGTCACTGAGTAGAAGCAGTATCACTGAGCACGTGTATTACATATTTACACATATTTTAGTGTCCTTCACAAACACCTACAAATTAGGATCACATGGATATTGAGATGATTATTTTTGAAAGGAATCTGAGCAGGAAAATGAACTCAAGAAGCAGCTTGACTTGCCTTTGTAATGAATTTAAGACACTGTTCCTTGTGTTGCTCCAGCTTTTTTCTTCTCTTTCTCTTTAATGTAACCTGTTTGTGCTGAACTTTTGGCAACATATTTGAAGAATTAAGTGTAGATAAACACAAAAGGAAACTACCATCCAGGAGCTGCACTTAATGAAGGTATAGAGTGAAAGATTTCTTGAAACTTCTGTTGAAATTTGGTAACTCAAGGTCAGGGAGTATTGCTGAATAAAGAGACAATTAAACTAAGATGACACAGATGATAAAGAGGTAATTGGAAAAAGAAAGGCAGGAAAGATACTCCACATCCACCAAGAGGGAAGAGTGAACACATATTACCGTGGAGAGGAGAATACAAATCAGGTATTGAAGCCAGTGTGACTACAGCCAAGAGACTCAGGACATGAGTGGGACGTACAGAGGCTGAGCAAGGAGGCAGACAGTAGCTCAAGACAGAAGATAGTGGAATGAGAAGTGAAGTGCAGTGAAGTCTCAGTCATGTCCGACTCTTTGCGACTCCGTGGACTGTAACTTACAAGGCTACTCTGACCATGGGATTTTCCAGGCAAGAATGCTGGAGTGGGTTGCCTTTTCCTTCACCAGGGGATCTTCCTGACCCAGGGATCGAACCCAGGTCTCCTGTATTACAGGCAGATGCTTTACCATCTGAGCCACCAGTGAAGTCCAGAAGTTACATTCAAAGAATAAATCAATGAATCATTCCATCCAAAGTCAGGAGCACAAATAAGGAAAGAGCAATGGGTCCAAATGTAGCAAGAGGCTGTTACGGTAAGGAATTGGTGGTTCACCTGGAAATTAAGAAAAATGATGAAATTTAGGGGAGATTTAGGAAGGGAAAGTTTTTAAAATCTTGAGCTTCTTTGGATGTAGGCTGTGAGAATGAGAGTAATATGAAAGATAAGCCCTACACTTCTTTTTGACTATTTGGATTATTGACTATACTATCAGTGAGAGGAACACTGACATAGCAATTTTGGGATGGGGAAATAAAATAAAAAAATATGAATAGAAATTCTTATTCTATAAAAGAAAGTGTAGGAATCCAATTTCCGATATCTTCCTAATCTGTTTTTGTTGTACTGTGCAATCATGACATAGCCACAATGGTGCTACAGAAAATTACACTCATCACACATAGACAAAATAATGTTGTTCCATTTACTTTGTTTCCTCATTTTGTTTTTTCATTTTAGCATTATTTTTTTTGAAGTTAGGATGCATTTCACAATAGATAATCAACATTATTATTGTAGTTATTTTTTCATAGTACTTTTCTGGTTTGTTTTCCCATCCCTGAAAAAATGTTCTTATTGATGTCGTGTTTTGGGGAAGATGGCAATTGAGAACCAAGAAAATGATTTGCCAATTTATTTCAGTAACAATGTGTGGATCATAGAAATCACCAAATATGTATTTTTAGAAAGTATCTTAAGAAATTTAATACCAATATGTCTGTATGTTCAAGAAAATATATTTTAAGCTAAAACTATATTTGGGAGGTTTAAAAACTAGTCATATGTTCATTATTACATGGCATATTTTAAAATATTTTATTCACAATAAAATCCATCTATTTTCCTGCTGTTTAGACTTGTTCAGTTCATTTAAAAATACTTTGTTGACATATATGTATGTATAAAGATTCACTTTGCTGTACAGCAGTAACTAATACAACATTTTAAATCAACTGTATCCAATAAAATAAATTTAAAAAACTTTAAACAAAATTAGAATATATATATATATATATATATATATATGTATATAAAGTGATATTTTCCCAAAAGGCAGGATTAAGACTTCTCTGCTAAGGATATTCTAGTGCAGAGGTGATGGCAGCAATATAATCAATGCCTTCATATGCTATAGTCAGAGTACTTTTGGTTTTATACAACTATTTAAATAAAGAATCTGCCTGCAATTCAGGAGACCTGGGTTTGGAGAAAGGAATGGCTAACCCCTGGAGTAGTCTTGCCCAGAGAATTCCACGATAGAGGAGCCTGGTGGATTGTAGCCCATGGGTTGCAAAGAGTCTGATATGAATAAGTGATTAATATTTGATTTAGTAAAACTGGCTAATATTTATATGGATGTGTCAGATTCTCTCTGTTAGCGTAGATGGTAAAGAATCTGCCTGCAATGCAAGAGACCTGGATTTGATCCCTGGATCAGAAAGATCCTCTGGAGAAGGGAATGGCAATCCACTCCAGTATTCTTGCCCGGAGAATCCAATGAATAGAAGAGTCCAGTGGGCCACAGTTTACAGGGTCGCAAAGAGTCTGACATAACTAAGCAACTAACACTACTACTAATACTATGTGTCAGATACCAGTCTAACTGTTTTCCTTAAAAACAGTCATTTAATAAACAGAATCCTTATTTCACAGAGAAGGAAACTGAGACAAAGAGAAGTTAAGAAACGAATCTGTTTTGATATAACTTATAAGTAGCAGAACAGTAAAAGTTAAGGAAAATTTCCTATTTAAGCTTCTTATTTTTCAACATATACATTAGTTTCAGTATATACTGATTTTTTCCCAAACTTAGTAATTTTCAGGATATTCTTGAACAGACTCCCTGCCTCCACAAATCATGTCCCTCTCTCACCTACCCCTTTTCTGAACCTGTGTGTAGCCTTACCTCTATTCATCAGTTACATTAGAAGAGTGTCCAACAGCTGACCCTGCCTGTAGTGCTAGGATAGACTGGAGCCAACATTCTCAAGTCTTACCCCTCCAACATAACTTTAGTCTCTTTCAGTGGAATCTCAGCTTTACCCATTTTACAACAAAGAAGAGAAAAAACAAATGAAATGAAGGACCAACTTTTCATCTGTGTCCTCCAGCTAAATATATATCTTGTTGTTGCTGTTGTTGAGTCACTAAGTCATATCTGATTCTTTGAGATCTCAAGGATTGTAGCACACCGTACTCCCATGTCTATCATTATCTCCTGGAGTTTGCTCAAATTCATGTCCACTGAGTTGGTGATACTATCTAACCATCTCATTTTCTGATGCCCTCTTCTCCTTTCGCCTTAAATTTTTCCCAGCACCAGGGTCTTTTTCAATGAGTCAGCTCTTTGCATCAGGTGGCCTAAGTATTAGAGCTTCAGCCTCATCATCAGTCCTTCCAAAGAATATTCAGGGTTGATTTCCTTTAGGATTGACTGGTTTGATCTTATTATCTAATTAATAACTAGCTTATCTAACTTATTTTCTATTCTTCTCTAATCCCCTGAGTCCCTAACCTTTATATTTATAGGTCTCAAGTTTCTAACGTTTCATTAATATAGAAAGTTGTTTCCATCTGGCTCCCTTCTTCAGTATTTAACACACTGAGTTTACTTCCAAATTTCAAAACAAATTACACTCGATATTTTTATTCCTACTCTCAAGCCTTTGACTTTGAAGTTTACTCCCTCTTTCCTGAAAGAGCATTGTCTTCTGACATTTCCCCACAGCCCCTGTTATAATTCAAGATCTTACTGTTATGCTCTACAATGGCTTTTAAAGGGGTCTCCCTCTCAATAAACCCAGGCCCTCTGGCCATTTCTGCTCAAAGTGTGAGCCACGTATGATAGTACAAACTGTTTGTTTGAAAGCCGTTGGAATGCATTTTGCCATTTTTAATTGAGAAATGAAGTGAAGTACCAGCTTTTATTTTTCAGAGTCGGTTATGGGAAAATATCCCTTTTTGCATGGTCTTCTTATAATGCATTTTAAACATTTATACATTGAGAGATGGGGTCTAATTTTCCCTCTCATGCGTATAGGTTGGATTTAGTGATTAACTTCTACTGAATAGCATGTGACAAACCTAACAGTGGCTTTTAAGGCTGGGTGATAAAGGGCAGTGCCCACCAATGGAACCCAACATCTCCTTGTAGGAGTTCTGATCAGAGCCCCCGGTGTAGTCTCAGTTGACTGCCTACATCGACTGCCCAATATATGAGTGTGGAGCCTTCAGATAATGCTCATGATGCCAAGTGGGGCAGAGATGATTTGCCCCTGCCTAACCCTGTCCAAGTCACAGATCCATGAAAGGTAAATGTTCTCATTATTTTACCACTAAGGTTATTGCTTTTCTTTCTTACAAAGTAACAAAATAAATCTTTTCTTTTTTTTAAATATTTAACCTAATCCACCATCGTCTAATGCATCCTTAGCTCAAATTATATTGAATTTCTGAAATTCCCTATAGACACCATGTGTTTTCAGATCTGAAGGCTTTTGTAAATTATATTGCTATTCCTGGAATATCTCCCAACCGTGCCACTTTTTAGGTGGAGCTATTATTTACGGCTGCATTCATGACACTTCTTCTTGTGGTTTCTCATAACCCACTGTTTACATTAGAATTCTATTCTTTCTTTTGCCTTAGAATCATGGATATTGCTATACAGATGCTGGATTGAGATAGGAATAAAGTAATAGGCTGTAGGTACATTTTGCTGCAATTAAAATGCTTACTATAACAAACTATAATAAAAGTGATGTAGAGAAATGGCTTTGCTACCTTTCTAGTAAAAGTCAACCACAGGTAGTAATGTTAATTTCAGAACCTTTAATTTGAGCTGACACCAGCAAACAGAGTAGTGTTGGCGCTGCTATGTTTGCATTTCCTACCCTTTGGGAAAACTCAGTTGTTTGACGATTCCATCCATGAAATGTAATCATATCATTGCAGACACCTAGGAAGTAGTGACAGCACTGGCATTTTATTGTTGCTTTTTGAATTGTATTAAAAAGCAAACCATCTCCTTGAGACTCTTTGATGTGTAGAAATGTTCTTCCCCCAGATTTGAGTTATGGATACAGATCTTGCTTTGTAAACCTAATCTCTACACAGTCAGTCTCTCCCGTCAGTGCTTTTCTTAGCACTCACCCCACCTCTACTTCTCCGACCTTATCTCTTCTCCCCATGCAGCTGTCTGCAATCACACTCTTTCCTGACTCCTCCAGTTTCTTTCTTCGCTTCCCTAGGAGTCCATAGCCTCTGGGTCTACCTGTGGCAAATTGTTCCTCTTTTAACCATGACAGATAATTCACAGGGGTCCAGAGAAGAACTGCGTGTCTTTAACATTCACAGCTGTTCTATGAATTTAAAATTAATTGACACTATGCTTCAGTGATACTTTTTGTCATTTTTTTCCTCAGTAAAAGAGATATCAGTCATGTAATCACAATTGTATGGCAATAGGGTACAACATTTTCTTCACGTTTTCATTGAAAAAATTGTTCAGAGTTTATGATTCATTACTATATCTAAAGTCAAAGGTTTAAATTTCATATTTAGAGAATGGCAAATTGTAGGAAGAAAAGTAAAATAAAATGTCGAGTAAAGTTGCACAAAATGAGAGATTAAATTTCTGCATAAAATTTTTATTGAGAGCATACTTATGTTTACTTGAAATGTAAATGATTAAATAAAACAGTACTTTATAATCATGCTTATTTATTTTTCTGATAAGCAACAGAGAATAAAACTGAATTTGGAGTGCATGATAATCTATAAATTTGCCCACAGTTAATACATAGCTATTCTCAGTTAATACATAGCAATACATAGCATAATGAAAAAACCTTGAAATACTATTGGGTAAATTCCTCTGTAAGCATGACAAAAGTATGACCACAAAATAAGTATTTTGATCCAGTATCTTTAAGTTCTCTTTTTATTTTCACCTTACGTTTTGTTCACTGGAGTCACCTACAAGAGCGGTGTTCAAAAATGAAAATGTCCATGAAATCAAGTGAAAATAGATTTTTCAGCATGTATTTATGCACAAGTACTCTTTGTGTAAAATAAGAAAGGATCACACAAGTTGTAGATGTATTATTTTCGCTCTGATTTGAAATACCCTCTGAAATTGTTGAACAAGTCTGAAAACACTCTTGAGAGTCTCTTAGTATTTAGGGTTTGAAATATTAATGATTAAAAATAAACCAAAATTGGAAAATGAGATATTCCTGATATTAAAATGACCTACCTTACAAAAGGTAAATTACCAAGTATAGGCTCTTGGGGTTTCATGTAAAGATGCTAAATTTTTCATGGACCAATGCAAGATTTGTTCATTTAAATTTTGAAATATCCGCCCTTGCACACCTGTGTATTTGTGTAGAACTGAAGGTTACATGTAGCATTTTTCTAGTTGTAACTGTTCATTTCTATAATAAAATAGTTCATTAGACAGTAAAAATTTATAGAACTTTCTCAGTTATAGTATAAACTAATATATACATTAGATAGATAGATAGATACATTCATGGTAATACGGAGGAAAGTTGTAGTTCAGATTTGCCAAACTTTTCTATAGGCCAGTGTGAATGGGCTAGTTTAGCCTGATGTACTGTGATGTGAAGCATTATGAAGTTTCTCTTAGGCTGAGTTAACACTGCAGTCACTTAGATTAATGATTCTACTAAAAGAGAAGAAAAACTAGCTGTGTGTTTACTGGTCATTTGCTAACCCTGTTCAGTTCAGTTCAGTTCAGTTGCTCAGTCGTGTCCAACTCTTTGCGACCCCATGAATCACAGCACGCCAGGCCTCCCTGTCCATCACCATTTCCTGGAGTTCACTCAGACGTCCATCGAGTCCATGATGCCATCGGGTATGGTAATTTTCACCCTAGTTTTGATTCTGCCACTAATCACTAAATTTCATTGACTAAATCATATAAAGTCTCTAGCCCTATTTACATCCCCTGGGAGTGTTCTGAACCAATAGTGAAAGTCTTTTTAGCATTAAAAGCATATACATCTTAGGCTCTTAACTGTGGATAACCCTAGGCATAGCTTAAATTTAATCCAGAAATATATTTATATCATTGAGATGATTGATATGATTAAGTCATAGAGCTTAATAACTCTATTAAACGCTCTGGAATATGAAAAGCTTTCTTTCTATTTCTTTACAACACTGACAATTTCATTAAATAAAAATGCAACATTCTTTTGAAAAAGACACAAGAAGAATGCTGCTGCTGCTGCTGCTAAGTCGCTTTAGTCGTGTCCGACTCTTTGAGACCCCATAGACGGCAGCCCACCAGGCTCTGCCGTCCCTGGGATTCTCCAGACAAGAATACCGGAGTGGGTTGCCATTTCCTTCTCCAATGCATGAAAGTGAAAAGTGAAAGTGAAGTCGCTCAGTTGAGTCCGACTCTTAGCAACCCATGGACTTCAGCCTACCAGGCTCCTCCATCCATGGGATTTTCCAGGCAAGAGTACTGGAGTGGGGTGCCTTTGCCTTCTCCAACAAAAGAGAATAAATTTATGCAAATAAAGTTTTATCAATAAATTATGTTTCTAATAAAGAGATAATAAATAAATAAATAAATAAATAAATAGATGAAATTCCCTGGTGGCTCAGACGGTAAAGCGTCTGTCTACAATGCGGGAGACCTGGGTTCGATCCCTGGGTTGGGAAGATCTCCTGGAGAAGGAAATGGCAACCCACTCCAGTACTATTGCTTGGAAAATCCCATGGACAGAGGGGCCAGGTAGGCTGCAGTCCATGGGGTCGCAAAGAGCTGGACACGACTGAGCAACTTCACTTTCACTATAATAAATAGATACATGTAATTTCATCTGAAACACCTTTAGTTGAAATCCTGTCATGTGTCATTACCAAAATTAGCTTCATAATTTCTTATTGAGATCATGTATCATAAGGTTTTCTATAGAGCACAGTTAATAATCACTTCCTAAGGAATTTTGTGTTTAGCTGAAATGCAGACTTTTTTTTTTTTTTTGACTTGGTTTTTATAATAATCAAATGTTGACTCTTGGGCATTTCTCTGTTTTCTTTTCAAAGATTCATCTAAAGTGACTTAAGCACTTTTGTCTTTGAAATAATGCCTGGGAGATTGAAATTATACTGCATTTCCAATATTCTCTTCATTCCATATTTCATGATTTCCTTCAGAAGTATGAAACTGGAGTTATTAAAATAGAGCTGAAATTTCAAAGCATATACTTTAGAATGGATTTTTCCCCTATTTTGAGTTCAATTATGTTCTATTAATTTCTGGAATATATTTGTTATTCAGGTTGTCAGATTTTTGAGCTTGATATTATGTTTATATGGAGAATTGAACATATTTTAGACGGTAAAAATGTTAAGTCTGGCATTATACCTTACTGATAAATGTATTTTTTATAACACCTTATACAGAGTATGTCATTAACAGACATTTTTACTTGAATTAACACTGAAGTATTATGACACAACTAGTTCATTGGACTTCAAACATATTATTCTTCTTCAAAACATAGGATATCCCCTTCGTGATTGATGTCACCAAGATGGTGACATAAAAGGTTCCTGAATATCTCTCCTCCCATGAAAACATTGACTATAAAGGTACACATTGATCAATTTCCAATCAAGGAAATCCAGAAGCCAGTTGAGTGATTCCTGCAGCCCAGATAACTGAGGAAATATTTGCACTGAATCAAGTAGGAAAATCTGAGGTGCACTCTTGCCATAAAACCCAGCTCCAGAACAAGCCATGAGGATTGGCATTCACAGATGGATAGTGATCACAGCTATCTTCATCCTTTTTTTGAAACATCGTCTCCAATTGTCACCCAACTTCCGTTCTGGACTCTCTATTCATCTTTCATAGGAGCTCAGTTTTAAACCAGAATGCATCCACTTTCTTCTCAAACACTTCTGTGGTTTTTCATCTCTCCAGGACTAAAACCCAAGATCCAAATTATAACTGACAAGGTTCACCATAGTACTCATCCTGTTATTTTTCTAATGTTTTCTCTAGCACCTCTTCTCACACACTGTGCTCTAGCCAAAATGACCTAACTAATATTCCTCCAACATATGGCTCAGCTCCTGCCTCAGGGCCTTCGCACTTACCGTGTCTTCTGTCTACAATACTCTTCACCATATATGTGCAGGCTGTTCACACCTGTTGAGTGACTTCCTTTCAACAAACTACTTTTTTTTTTCCTTTTAAATAATTTATTAGTGATTGGCTCAGATGCAGTTAAGAGAAGCTGGAGGTTAGAACCACCCACAATGCTTGAAATATACTCCCTCTGTTTGCACAAAAATGAGGAAGAAGTCCTTTAGTGCTCCCAACCATCAGCTAGGAAGTCATCTGGCAAAGGAACTGGGCATGAGGTGGAGACATGATCCCCAACCTTAACATCATAGTAAAGCCTGTGAAAGAGTAGATTCAAAAACAAGAGATTAGAATATGGACATCTTCATTGTCTATGCCTTTGGTATAACTATATTAAGTTCAGTTCAGTTCAGTAAGCTCAGTCATGTCCAACTCTTTGCAACCCCATGAATTGCAGCGCGCCAGGCCTCCCTGTCCATCACCAACTCCCAGAATTCACTCAAACTCATGTCCATTGAGTCAGTGATGCCATCCAGCCATCTCATCCTCTGTTGCCCCCTTCTCCTCCAGCCCCCAACCCCTCCCAGCATCAGGGTCTTTTCCAATGAGTCAACTCTTCACATGAGGTGGCCAAAGCTTTGGAGTTTCAGCTTCAGCATCAGTCCTTCCAATGAACACCCAGGACTGGTCTCCTTTAGGATGGACTGGTTGGATCTCCTTGCAGTCCAAGGGACTCTCAAGAGTCTTCTCCAACACCACAGTTCAAAAGCATCAATTCTTCCGTGCTCAGCTTTCTTCACATTCCAACTCTCGTATCCATACATGACCACTGGAAAAACCATAGCCTTCACCAGACAGACCTTTGTTGGCAAAGTAATGTCTCTGCTTTTTAATAAGCTATCTAGGTTGGTCATGACACTCCTTTCCTCCAGGAGTAAGCATCTTTTAATTTCATGGCTGCAGTCACCATCTGCTGTGATTTTAGAGCCCCCCAAAATAAAGTCTGACACTGTTTCCCCTGTTTCCCCATCTATTTCTGATCAGAAATAGGATTGGGATGGGATGAGAAGTAGGAGGAAGGTTCCAGAGGAGAGGACGTGTGTATACTTGTGGTTGATTCATGTTGAAGTATGGCAGTAACCAACACAACATTGTAGAGTAATTCCACTGTCCATTGGATTCTCCAGGCAAGAATACTAGAGTGAGTTGCCAGTTCCTTTCTCCAGGGGATCTTCCTGACCTAGGGATCAAACCTGGGTATCCCACATTGTAGACAGATTCTTTACCATCTGAGCCACCAGTGAAGCCCCTATTATCCTTTAATTAAAAATATTTTTTAAATAAGCTAAATACTTAAAATTTATTAGTTCTTCATTTTGCTGAAATGAATGCAGAGAGTTATAGTTGAATATAATAGCCTCAAATTAAAATAAAAATGAAAAGGGGTAGCAGTAGTATTTTATACTACTCCTCCCCTGGAGAAGGGAATGGCAATCCACTCCAGTATTCTTGCCTAGAGAATCCCATGGACAGAGGAGCCTGGTAAGCTACAGTCCATAGGGTCACACAGAGTTGGACATGACTGAAGCTACTTAGCGTGCATGTAGTATTTTATAATAAATGTAAATACTTGCATACATACCTGAAAATCCATGTATAAATACAATTTGGTAAAATGGTCTAACATCCAATAGTGTTTAAATATCTTTATAAATATTGAAATAAGTTTATCATTATTCATGTTAGAGCACCCATTCTATACTCTTCAAAATAGTATTCTTGATTCTCTGATATTTAACACAAATGCAGGAAAAAGTCCACTTTCTGATTAGTAGTATGATAGTTTATGAAAATAGATACAAATTAAACACATAATGAATGTCAATGGTGTTACTTTTAGAGCTTATTATAGAAACAACACTGTTGGAATCACTTTTTTAAAAAATTGAGATAATGTTGGTAGTAACCTTATCACCATAACTATACCCATAAATGACAGTAATAACTGCAGTTAAACTTTTCCATATATGAAGCTGCTGCTGCTGCTGCTGCTAAGTCACTTCAGTCGTGTCCGACTCTGTGTGACCCCATAGACAGCAGCCCACCAGGCTCCCCCATCACTGGGATTCTCCAGGCAAGAACACTGGAGTGGGTTGCCATTTCCTTCTCAAATGCATGAAAGTGAAACGTGAAAGTGAAGTTGGTCAGTCGTGTCTGACTCTTAGTGACCCCATGGACTGCAGCCTACCAGGCTCCTCCGTCCATGGGATTTTCCAGGCAAGAGTACTGGAGTAGGGTGCCATTGCCTTCTCCATTATATGAAGTTAATAGAATGCAAATTTGTAATGAACCACAAAATAGAATGTACTTATTCCAGACTTCTTTTTTAATTAAGTACAAAACTGAAATACACAATTTATAGAAAAGCCCTATTGTTTGCTTTCTTATTGCAATTCCAAGGCCCTAAATTTGGTTGAAATTAGTTTAACTATTTTTAATGTATATTTGTGTATACTTACAGTGTTTTAATTAACCTTCTTGTAGACCAGACCTTGTAATAGAAAGCAATTTCTTTTGTTTTTCCTTTTCTATTATGGGTTACTAGAGGATATTGAATATAGGTCCTTGTGTTATATGGTAAGGACCTTGTTTATCTGTGCTATATAGATAAATAGATTTGTATGTGCTCACCCCAAAGTCCCAATGCATCCCTCCCCAACATCTCACCCCCTTGGAAACCACAAGGCTGTTCTCCATGTGAATCAGTTTCCATTTCATGTGTAAGTTCATTTATGTTATATTTATACAAAGCAATTTAATCAGAGGGTTTTTACTCCTTTACTATGATTTAGTTCTAGCACAGTGGACTATATGAAATAGTAGAGAAAATAAGAAAATTACATAAGCTAAATTTGTAAAACAGTTTTTATTTTTTAAAATAGTAATTACCAAAGTGCTCAGTCACATCCAACTCTTGTGACCTTATGGACTGTATCCCTCCAGGCTCCTCTGTCCATTTGGTTTCCCAGGCAAGAATACTGGAATGTGTTGCCATTTCCTCCTCCAGGGGCTCTTCCTGACCCAGGGATAGGACCACATCTCCTGCATTAGCAGCCAGATTCTTTACCACTGAGCCACCTGGGAAATCACCAAAGTACAAACTGTTAAATATGTGGGAAATATTTGTGCTTTCTGACTCCAGAATTGTATAATAATTTAACATGTGTAACACCATCCGATTAAAGAACTGCTTTGAAACAGAGCCTTATACCGCTGTTCCTGAAATGTGTGTTCTATTCTGTTCTGTTCTTTCCTATTCTTTACTTATTCCTCTTCCTCTTTCTACTTTTCCTACTTCCCCTCCCCATCTTCTCTCTCCTCTGTCTCCCTCTCCCTCACTCCCTTCTCCCTCTCCTCTAATACTTCCTACCTTTTCCCTTCTGTCATTCTTCTGAGTTTATCATTGGTGTGAAAAATAACTGCTCTAGGCATATGTTAACAGTCATCACTCTGGAAATGTTATTCGCCCAATTACTTACCAATAATAATACAGATTCTGCTTAAATATAATACTTCATTGAATTGGAAGAAGAATATTTGTCTCTTTGTTTCTTTGTTTATGGCTTCCAGATTTTCAGTTTGTTTTTTTTTTCTTTCTTGTTTATTACAGGTCTGGTAATGTTTAGCTTATCAATTGCATAACTATAATAAAATATAATTACATGACACTAAATTACAATTTATATTGAATTGTTTTACCAGTGTTTATTTTTGTGTGTATGAAAGTAATATTGGTGAAAACAAATCACAATTCAATTATCTAAACAGAACAAGTAGGGTATCAAAAATCTCATTTGAATCAGTTCTAATGAGGTGGATGGAACTGAAGCCGATTATACAAAGTGAAGTAAGCCAGAAAGATAAACACCAATACAGTATACTAACACATATATATGGAATTTAGAAAGATGGTAACGATAACCCTGTTGTGAGACACCAAAAGAGACACAGATGTATAGAATAGACTTTTGGACTCTGTGGGAGAGGGAAAGGGTGGGATGATTTGGGAGAATGGCATTGAAACATGTATAATATGATGTAAGAAACGAATCGCCAGTCTAGGTTCGATGCAGGATACAGGATGCTTAGGGCTGGTGCACTGGAATGACCCAGAGAGATGGTATGGGGAGGGAAGTGGGAGGGGGGTTCAGGGTTGGGAACTCATGTACACCCGTGGCAGATTCATGTTGATGTATGGCAAAACCAATACAATATTGTAAAGTAAAATAAAGTAAAATTTAAAAAAAATCTCACTTTAAAAATAAACTATTATTATTGTGTGCATGCTCATTCATTCAGCAGTGTCCTACACTTTGCAACCCCACGGACTGTAACCAATAAGGTTCCTCTGTCCGTGGCATTTCTCAGTCAAGAATACTGGAGTTGTTTGCCAGTTTCTCCTCCAGGGGATATTCCTGACCCAGAAATCAAACCTATGTCTCCTGCATTGAAAGAGGTTTCCTTCATTGCCGGTGGAGTCTTTACCAACTGAGCCAGCAGGGAAGCCCATTCCAGTAAATGTGGACGGAGCTTCCCAGGTGGCTCTAATGGTAAAGAACCTGCCTGCCGATGCAGGAGACATAAGTGATGGGGGTTTGATCCCTGGGTCGGGAATATCCCGTGGAGGAGGGCATGGCAACCCGCTCCAGTGTTCTTGCTGGAGAATCCCATGGACAGAGGAGGCTGGCGGGCTGCTGTCCATAGGGTCGCAAAGAGTCAGACATGACTGAAGCAACTGAGTATCCACAGAAAGATGTTCAAAAAATGTATTTCCTTTCCGAACTCCTACATATAATATGTATTTATTTTGAGAAGAAATGTTCTCAGGGTCTTTTCTAGTGCCTAAAAATTCCAGCATCACTTGATACCTAAAGCCACTGTGCATTTGCAATTTGTTTAGTGGCTGTGCTCTCTTTCAAAATGGACAAGATGACCATGCATATGGAATTAAATGAAAATATATGCAATAGGGGTATTTCTATATTGCAATCTATGACTTTGGATTCTATACACAACTTGCACATTCTTTCCACCACATTTGAGTGTATTATGACCATTTTGATGCAAAGTTATCAAAAGCCTTCTTTCACATCTACTGGATAAAACCATTCTTGATTACCTTTCTTACACTAGTCCTTGCTGGGAAAAATCTTCCCAATACCTTTCTTTTCCATAATCTTCCCTCTTTTCCGAGTAATTCTCATAGTAATGTCTTCTCCACCTTTACCTGCTTTTAATGTCATCTTTCAGGGCTCAAAAATGCTTTTGCGGAATTTGTTTTCACTGAGAGTTGTTGGAATAATTTATAAGTCCCACAAAATTGTTAATTATTGATTTGGTTCTCATAATTATTAAGCCCTCCAAAACAATGGGTTGTTTGACTAGCACTCCAACTGCTTTCTCTGAGAAAACTCAATGTGTTACACAGACGTCACCAGGAAAAGCCAGGCAGGTGACGAATGGTGATGTTTACCAACTGTTAAACACGTGTAAACTTTGAGAAGTTCTTCCCAGTTGCCTCAGGTGTCTGTGTTGTGTTGCTTAGGAGCAGAATCTATTTTAAACATCACCTGGAGAGGTTGGTCTGCTCTTGAAGCTCCTTTAGGAGTTGGCATTCAAAACAGGGTCAATCATGAAGGATTCTGGCACCTTGCCTGAATCTTCTGTTATGTTTAGTTCCATTAGATTCAAATATACAAAACATGCCAGTGAGCAGAGAAGGTCAATCATTCAGAAATTACATTAGCAGTAGCTTGGAGGTAATTTTTACTGTGTCCAGACTACCAGTACTACAAATATCTGAATTAAGGAGACCAATGTGATTGACTGCTTGCCATCATATGAGAAACATATATTAGAATCAAGCCAAAGATGCATACATAATAGATCCGCAGTGCTATAAAGTGCCTGCTGAGTGTATTACCTCCATTACTTTCAGTTTCAGAGTGAATTTTCTTTGTAAACTAGATATGTACCTTGTCAATCTCATGTTTTATAAATGGTTTCACTCTTCGATTTTCATGAGATAAACTGAGGTTTGGGACAAGTCAGTTGAAAAGTCAAATAATCGGCATAATTTTATTTTCTCTATACCACATTCTGGTTTTCTTCTGTTTTCCTTTATTTCTTACTACCCCCATTCATTCCTTATAACTGTTGTCATTTCTTCTAATATAGGATTTTAAAATTAGAAAATTATTGTCAAAATTAATTTTACCAGAAGAGTTGATTTGAAAGATTTATACAATAATTTATTTTGACTGAAGATATTGATCTGTTTTGTTTATCTTATATATACATATATATAATTATCACATGACACATGGCATATTATACTGAGGTATTTTGACTTAGTGTAATGCATATATTCACTTTCCCTCATGAATAGTTGGTGAGGTTTTAAGTTTAATCAGACAGATTAAAGCAGATTATATAGCATATATGCAAGATTATTGCCTAAATTTCAAGTGTATGTAAATAATAACACATCATTTTGGAGTATGTTTAGAATTACTCCATATGCTTACAAGCCATTTTGAATGAATTTCCTCCACTACCTCATGTCTGCTTGTGTATTTTACCAAGTTTTTGGTTGAATTGTCTGACTATTGATTTCTACGGACTTTTATATAGTAAAAATAAATCAATGTAAACTTTTGTGTTTCAAATGGGAAGAACATATGTTAACTTCAAACGAAAGTAAAATTTTAATTTGAGTATTTTAAATTTATGATTTTAATTTTATATTGATTTTTTTGTATATGTTTCTATGTCTATGTGGCATATGGGTTTTCTATTTTTCTTAGAAAAATGTAGATATGTTTTAAATATATAGAGATACATATAACATAGGTACACGCATTCATATATATGTATATGTATATAAAGGCAGTATAGATATATTTCAGTCTGTGTTATATTCCCTTATGTTATCATTATACTTTATCTTTTATATAGTAAATGTTATGTAGGATAATTAAGCTAAATATCCTACAGTGATACTTAAAGTTAGTATTTTTTTTTTTAGCAAATAAGCAAATGAGTTTTCAAACCTACAGATTTGCTTTTTAAAAGGCAGAAATTAGTGACTGCCACTTTTTTGCTTTATTTAAAATTTGTCATATCAGCTTATAAAATTATAGACATTTGTTATATTTTCATTTGTATAAACTAAAATTGGCTATATCAATTTAATAATAAACTGCACTGTTGGGACTACAGATTAACAGTTATTTTAACGGATGGAATTTTGTTACTTGTGTTGCATGTCTGTGTGCTTACTAGGATTATAGGACAAAAGAGTGTCAACCAATTTAGTTCCAAGTAAACTTCAGTAAAATGTGAGTTACGTTTCTGTGTGTTGTCTTAAAATTTATAGGCCTTATCTAGTTTTCCTTGTTCCTGTTTAAATCATTCACTATCAAAAATATAGCCATGACACTGATAAAATGTTGCTGTTCATGTTGTTCAAAAAATACTGTACCTTAGGAGAGTCTCTCTATAAAACATCATTCTGACTCTGAAGAAATGGCATTTGGTGTTTGATCACTTGCATTAATATTGTTTTATTTTTATATCAAACAGTAAAACTGCAGTAACATTGAATTACTGATGACATTTTTATTAGCAAACTGTGGACTTGAGATGATGCTTCTAGTTTACTGGACAGGGTAGCAAGCAAGTTAGAGTGTTTGAAACATACAGGGACTTGTACCTGAGTAAAATTTCCTTTTAGCCATACCTATGAGGTCCCTGAATACTATCTAAAGAAGCCATATGCAGGAGATGGATGCTTCTGATAGTAAAACCTCAGTAATTATAAGTTGGAATAAAAGGTGTAATTACTAGGAGTCCAAGAAAGTAGGAGAAAGGGAAAGAGACAGAGAGAGGGAGAGATGCTGAGAGAAGAGAGAGAGGCTTGCTTCTTAAATATGAAGATAAAGTGTTCCTTTTTTTAAAATTTACAGTGTATTAGAATCATCTAGAAATCAAAGTAGTCTATTTTGGAACATTTCAATACAAACACAGTATCATTACACACTAATAACCAGTCATTAAAAGTCTGTAGTGCTATCTTACTAATCATTCTCTTAGTGTTACTGATGTTTTCCCAAAAGCAAATGGTAGACACCATGGTTCTCTATTCATTAGGCAGGTATTGGTAGAAAATAAGAACATATTTAATGTACCAAACACTTTTTTATTATTTTTAGTTCTTTAAATTTTTATGTTGCCACTATAAGTCTAGGAAATGGCTTACTTAATTCTATGATTTTATATGTCAAAGTTGCTTTCAGGATTGTATGGGAAATATTTCCAAATGGCTTTGTGAAAAATATCATTATTATATACAACTCTCTGGAAAATAATTAAAATTCACAGAAAGTGTTTGCTATTGATTTGAAATCCAAAAAACATAAAAAAAATAAATTAAAAAATAAAACAAAATGACTGACATGTTCATTAACACAGGATATCAACTAAACAAATTTAGTGTAGTATTCTTTCCTTTTTTCAGTATAATCTTATATGTGAAATACATAATTTTCTGTGGTCCTTAAGAAACTAAATGGCTAACCCTTAATGATGGTTTTTGAAGGACTATTAAAATTAAAAAGTACCTATATTCATAATAGTTTAGAGAATCTCTAAAATATCCTCTGAAATAGCTGTATTTTGTTTATTTTCTTCTATCTCCAAGAATGTGCCTGACCTTTCATTTATGATATAAATTATCACCCTCATTTCAATCATTTTAATGATTATTTTAAATTGGCATATGGATAATGCATTCATAATGGTGGGCAATTTGTTCATTACAATTTAAGCAGGTTAAGCAAAAGTTTTGTTTTTATTCCCATATATGGTAAAGCAAAAAATGTTTCAAATTATTCTGTTCTACTATATAGCCACAACTTTTAATATTCAATCAAAAGTATAATTTATAATTTGAAAAACAACATGCTTTGTACTTATATGTCTATAGGAGAAAGGAACAAATATGCCTCATAGTGTAATAGTTTTCAATAAAAAGACTATCTTGTAAAATATGGTTTTCATATGCATCCCTTGGTATCTACTAAGTAGAGTTATTTTTAGCACTAGCACTTTTTATGTGCTACTTTAATGGTGCTATATATCATTTTTTATTTAATTTCATTAGTAATATTAAACATTAAATCCCTTGTTGAATAGCAATTAAATTAAAAATAAAGAAATAATCATTAAAATAATTAAGAATAGTATGCTTATTTTTCATAAATTCTCTATAACATGTGTTTAATAATATCCCACTTCACAGGAATAAGTTTGAGGCAATTACTTGTTTTTTTCAAAATTATTGGTCTAATTTATAAGCTATGATACTTATGCAAAGGAAGAATTTGCCTTTTTATTGTTAATTTTCATATACTTCTGCTGCATACCAATACCACACATGTGACATCAAAATGGAATGTAAAGAGGGTCTATAGATTACAATTCCATGATTGCCATGAAATGGTTCTATTTATATAGTTTGCCAGTAAAATCAAGATCAGTATCTAGAGGATACTGAGTATACAGTCTTGTTTTCCCATATTCTGTGCACATTGCAATTCAAGTCACAAAATATGGCACCGTTATGTGACACTGTAACAGAAGATGCATATCTGACAATTTTAGTGTGATTTACTAACTGTTATTACTCCATTTTATTTATTCATAAATATAATAAAGATGATAAGTTAGCATTCCACCCATTTCTTACAGTGGGGTAGAGACAGTCTTCTCCCATGAATCATTTTGGCTATTAAAGAATTATGAACTCTCATTTTTGCCACAATAGTTTGTAAACAAAGCAGAAACTAGTTTGGCATGCATCTATTTTCTAGTGAATGAAAGTAGTGAGAATATGAACAGGGCAATCTGTCCAATTCTAATGTAATATGAAGAATGTTGGAAAAATAAAGATTACATTAGTATGCATTGTAGCAAACAGTAAGGTAGCCCAAATAAGTTTCCTTTACTAGCCACTCAGCAATTTGCTTTTTGTCCTTACAAAGTACAAAAAAAAAAAAAAAAAGGAGTGTTAATTCACCTCTTTTCAGGTTAGAGGCAAGGGGATATGTGTATGGATTTTATGCATATTCTTATTAACAAATTGAAGTTCTTATCCAAAATAGAGAAATAATTTGAGCCATTTTTATATGTTTTATAATTTCCAAATTATTATCTCAAATTAATTCTTTAAATCAGTGTATCTTTATAGCATCAAAGTCACACCATCATTAGTTAATCAGTAGATATTAATTTTTCACTTATTTTTATTAACCTTTAAAGTGTCACTTGGGATATTAAATATTAACAAAAATAAGTTCATTGTTTAAATAAAGTAAAATATTGACAAAAATAGTGTAAAGTATATATGTGTGTGGGACTCAGAAGAGGTCAGTCTACCTGGAATTAAGACTTTGGCATATCTGGAGTACAGAATAAGGTGTGTAAATGAAGAAGGGAAAACCACTGAAGGGCATACATTTGGGCTTGAAATGTAAGATAAATCAAAGTTTTATAAAAGATAAAAAATCAATGATCTCAAAATATTGGGGAAAAAATATCTGACAGTTTACAAATTAAGGGTGAGTTACTCTGAGAAACCTATATGCAGGTAAGGAAGCAATAGTTAGAACTGGACATGCAACAACAGACTGGTTCCAAATAGGAAAAGGAGTACGTCAAGGCTGTATATTGTCACCCTGCTTATTGAACTTATATGCAGAGTACATCATGAGAAATGCTAGGTTGGAAGAAGCACAAGCTGGAATCAAGATTGTGGGAGAAATATCAATAACCTCAGATATGCAGATGACACCACCCTTATGGAAGCCTCTTAATGAAAGTGAAAGAAGAGAGTGAAAAAGTTGGCTTAAAGCTCAACATTCAGAAAACTAAGATCACGGCATCTGGTCCCATCACTTCATGGGAAATAGATGGGGAAACAGTGTCAGACTTTATTTTCTTGGGCTCCAAAATCACTGCAGATGGTGATTGTAGCCACGAAATTAAAAGACGCTTACCCCTTGGAAGGAAAGTTCTGACCAACCTAGATAGCATATTCAAAAGCAGAGATATTACTTTGCCAACAAAGGTCCGTCTAGTCAAGGCTATGGTTTTTCCAGTGGTCATGTACGGATGTGACAGTTGGACTCTGAAGAAAGCTGAGTGCCAAAGAATTGATGCTTTTGAATTGTGGTGTTGGAGAAGACTCTTGAGAGTCCCTTGGACTGCAAGGAGATCCAACCAGTCCATCCTAAAGGAGACCAGTCCTGGGTGTTCATTGGAAGGACTGATGCTAAAGCTGAAACTCCAATATTTTGGCCACCTCATGGGAAGAGTTGACTCATTGGAAAAGACTTTGATGCTGGGAGAGACTGGGGGCAGGAGGAGATGGGGATGATAGAGGATGAGATGGCTGGATGGCATCAGTGACTCGATGCACATGCGTTTGGATGAACTTCAGGAGTTGGTGTTGGACAGGGAGGCCTGGCGTGCTGCAATTCATGGGATTGCAAAGAGTCAGACAAAACTGAGCGACTGAATTGAACTGAACTCTGTGGAAATAACAAACATCATCACAAAATGTAATATTTTACCAAATAACTAGTTGGCATTCTGAGACATCCATATTACTTCCATGATTTTAACTTACTTCTGTGCCCTTTTACATCACGTGAATGAAAGCAAAATCTTAGTTTAGATATAATGCCTAGTAATTTTTTGCCTTTTTTTTTTTTTCCAAAAGCAGTGAAAATATGTTGGTTTAAATTGCAAGTGTACTTGTCCCTAGAGGGGATGGTGGTTCAGTCGATCAGTTGTGTCTGACTCTTAGAAACCCAGGGACTGTAGACCTCCGGGCTCTTCTGTCCATGGGATTTCCCAGGAAGGAATACTGGAGTAGGTGTCATTTCCTTCTCTAGGGAAACTTCCCAACGCAGGGAGTGAACCCGTCTCTACTGCACTGCAGGCAGATTCACTACCAACTGAGCCACCAAGGAAGCCCTAGAAGGAATAACAATATGATTAAATAGAAAAGTGGTATAAGCATGCATTTTCTCTTCCAAAATCAGAATGGAACACACCATAATAAATGTGATTCTGGGAGATGTTGAAATCGCATTACTGAAAAGAAGAAAATTCCTTACAATGACTAAAAGAAGAGAAAGAATTTTCAGACTTGCTAGGAGGGGGCAATAATTGCTTCTGTGAATTTGATAATGTAAAATCCTTCAAAAATACGAGCAGTTTTGATTGGAGATCTACTCAATTCAAGAATTAAAGTGCCTGTAATTGTGAATAGACAACTTAAATATCCCCTACCAAGGAGCTATAAAAGCAATTGTATTCATATAGCTATTAAAATAGTATTATATATTGAGAAATGAAAGGTGCTTCTTTGATTAATTAATTCTATCTTCAATTATTTTATATTTGTTACAAAAGCTATAATTCTAATTAGAAGACATAATTAGAGGAAAGAATAAGATTTTTTTAGGAGAGTATAAATTTGGCAAGGAGAGGTGACCAGCCTTCGTTTCTCACATCTGATTAAGGGATTTATGCTTTTGCAAGATATATTCAGGCTAATTAAAATCATGCTTGTGTTTTCATTAATGGGAGCAGAACAGAAATTTCTCAAGCTCATGAAAAATATATATATACAATGTGATATCAAGTTAGGTTCCAGTTTTGATCATCAGAGGTCAGAAAAGTAAATTATTCAGTTTTCCTTTTATGAAAAATGGATTTTTTTTGCTTATTTACTTTTACCAAGAAAGAAAAATGTTCAAATATGCAGAGACTTGCAGATGTACAGAGATCTCAGTTTCCCTTCGGAAACATACTTTACTGAATAGTAACAAAATAGTAACATTAAAATTCTGCAAAGCCCACCTTTTTTATTTAGCAGGAAAAAATAATTCCTGTACCCTCACCAAGGTCTACAATGTGAACATATTAAGTGGTGTTTCAAAGTTAGGTTTGGACAGCACCCTTTACAGATCCTTTTATATGTGTACCATTTTTTTTTCATAAAATATTGCTCAGTTCAGTTCTGTCACTCAGTGGTGTCCGACTCTTTGCAACCCCATGAATCACAGCACGCCACTTGTTATTAAAACAATATTAATATTAGTAACTCCAATACTTTGGCCATCTGATCCGAAAAACTGATTCATTTGAAAAGAAAATGATGCTGGGAAAGATTGAAGATGGGAGGAGAAGGTGATGACAGAGGATGAGATGGTTGGACAGCATCACGGACTGGATGGACATGAGCTTGAGTAAACTCCAGGAGTTGGTGATAGACAGGGAGGCCTGGTGTGCTGCAGTCCATGGGGTCACAAAGAGTCTGACATGACTGAGGAATTGAATTGAACTGAATAATAATAACAGCAAGAGTAAATAGCTACCATTTATTAAGAAGTATCACTGAAACTTTTCTGAATGTTTTACTGAAATTAACTAAGATCCTAAATAATGTAGCCACTATCTCGGTTTTACAAACTTAAAGATTAAGGTTTTAAAAATTTAAATCACTTTCCCAACTTTGTAGTTATTAAGTAGCAAAGCTGAGACCTGAAAAACTATCCAGCACTGTCCAAGTCTATATCATCTGCCAAAAGATAGTGAAAGACATGGAAATATTAGGAATTCAAATCTATCCTAAGACAACCCAGAAAGGTTCACATTTCTTATGGGAAAAAAAACAAGGGTGTCATATCACTGCAAAGGAATTGCTGTGTTGCCAAATGAGAATGAGATTCTCATCTCACAGGCAGAGTAATGAGGCTGTGGGGCTTCCCTGGTGGCTCAGTGGTAAAGCATCTGCCTGCCAATGCAGGAGACACAGGTTTGATCCCTGGTCCAGGAAGATCCCCCGGAGAAGGAAATGGCAACCCATTCCAGCATTCTTCCCTGGAGAACCCCGTGGAGCCTTGCTTGTTACAGTACACAGAGTCGCAAAGCGTCAGACACAACTTAGTGACATGACCACATAAGTGTTAACATTAGAAAGTGAATACAGGCCACCAGGGAACTAAAGAAAGATTTTTCCACAGGTTTTTTTTTTTTAATATTGTTGAAGTTTCTTAGTGTTTTGAGCAATGAAGAAAAACGTGTTACAAATAATTGTATAAAATATCCATTGTACTGAGATACCCTGTATTTTCTCACATGAAAAATATTCTGAAACGAACTAAGGTTAAGATTTTAAGTGCAGCTGCTCTTCAAAATTCTAAGAGTCAATTACAAGTTAGCCAGCCTCAAGAAATACAAAGTCAAATAAAGATTGTCTTGTTCAAATTGTTTCTAAATTGTCCAAAATTAAGTCACAGTTAACATCTTCCTAAATTTTAAAAGCAAATCTATGTAAAATATTATTCAATTCCATAAATGAATTCCTTTATTCTTTCAGTTCAGTTCAGTTGCTCAGTCGAGTCTGACTCTTTGCGACTCTATAGATTGCAGCACGCCAGGCCTCCCTGTCCAACACCAACTCCGGGAGTTCATTCAGACTCACGTCCATCAAGTCAGTGATGCCATCCAGCCATCTCATCATCTGTCTTCCCCATTTCCTCCGGCCCCCAATCTCTCCCAGCATCAGAGTCTTTTCCAATGAGTCAACTCTTCGCATGAGGTGGCCAAAGTACTGGAGCTTCAGCTTTAGCATCATTCCTTCCAAAGAAATCCCAGGGTTGATCTCCTTCAGAATGGCCTGGTTGGATCTCCTTGCAGTCCAAGGGACTCTCAAGTCTTCTCCAACACCACAGTTCAAAAGCATCAATTCTTTAGTGCTCAGTTTTCTTCACAGTTCAACTCTCACATCCATACATGACCACAGGAAAAACCATAGCCTTGACTAGACGGACCTTTATTGGCAAAGTAATGTCTCTGCTTTTCAATATGCTATCTAGGTTGGTCAAACTTTCCTTCCAAGGAGTAAGTATCTTAATTTCATGGCTGCAATCACCATCTGCAGTGATTTTGGAGCCCCAAAAAATGAAGTCTGACACTGTTTCCACTGTTTCCCTATCATCTATTTCCCATGAAGTGATGGGACCAGATGCCATGATCTTCGTTTTCTGAATGTTGAGCTTTAAGCCAACTTTTTCACTCTCCTCTTTCACTTTCATCAAGAGGCTTTTCAGTTCCTCTTCATTTTCTGCTATAAGGGTGGTGTCATCTGCATATCTGAGGTTATTGATATTTCTCCCGGCAATCTTGATTCCAGCTTGTGCTTCTCCAGCCCAGCGTTTCTCATGATGTACTCTGCATATAAGTTAAATAAGCAGGGTGACAATATACAGCCTTGACATACTCCTTTTCCTATTTGGAACCAGTCTGTTGTGCCATGTCCAGGTCTAACTGTTGCTTCCTGACCTGCATATAGGTTTCTCAAGAGGCAGGTCAGGTGGTCTGGTTTTCCCATCTCTTTCAGAATTTTCCACAGTTTATTGTGATCCACAGTCAAAGGCTTTGGCATAGTCAATAAAGCAGAAGTAGATGGTTTTCTGGAACTCTCTTCCTTTTTAAATGATCCAGCGGATATTGGCAATTTGATCTCTGGTTCCTCTGCCTTTTCTAAAACCAGTTTGAACATCTGGAAGCTCATGGTTCACGTATTGCTGAAGCCTGGCTTGGAGAATTTTGAGCATTACTTTACTAGCATGTGAGATGAGTGCAATTGTGTGGTAGTCTGAGCATTATTTGGCATTGCCTTTCTTTGGGATTAGAATGAAAACTGACTTTTTCCAGTCCCGTGGCCACTGATAAGTTTTCCAAATTTGCTGGCATATTGAGTGCAGCACTTTCACAGCATCATCTTTCAGAATTTGAAATAGCTCCCCTGGAATTTCATCGCCTCCACTAGGGCTTTGAAACAGCTTTGTTTCTAGTGATGCTTTCTAAGGCCCACGTGACTTCACATTCCAGGGTTTCTGGCTCTAGGTGAGTGATCACACCATCGTTATTATCTTGGTCATGAAGGTCTTTTTTGTACAGTTCTTCCATGTATTCTTGCCACCTCTTCTTAATATCTTCTGCTTCTGTTAGGTCCATACCATTTCTGTCCTTTATAGAGCTCATCTTTGCATGAAATATTCCCTTGGTATCTCTAATTTTCTTGAAAAGTTCTCTAGTATTTCCCATTCTGTTGTTTTCCTCTATTTCTTTGCATTGATCGCTGAGAAAGGCTTTCTTATCTCGCTTTGCTATTCTTTGGAACTCTGCATTCAGGTGCTTATATCTTTCCTTTTCTCTTTTGCTTTTTGACTCTCTTCTTTTCACAGCTATTTGTATAAGGCCTCCTCATTTTGCTTTTTTGCATTTCTTTTCCGTGGGGATGGTCTTGATCCCTGTCTCCTATACAATGTCATGAACCTCATTCCATAGTTCATCAGGCACTCTATCTATTAGATCTTGTCCCTTAAATCTATTTCTCACTTCCTCTGTATAATCATAAGGAGTTTGATTTAGATCACACCTCAATGGTCTAGTGATTTTCTCCACTTTCTTCAATTTAAGTCTGAAGGAGTTCATGATCTGAGCCACAGTCAGCTCCCAGTCTTGTTTTTACTGACTGTATAGAGCTTCTCCATCTTTGGCTGCAAAGAATGTAATCAATCCGATTTTGGTGTTGACCATCTGGTGATGTCCCTGTGTAGAATCTTCTCTTGTGTGGCTGGAAGAGGGGGTTTGCTGTGACCAATGCATTCTCTTGGCAAAACTCTATTAGCCTTTGCTCTGCTTCATTTCGTATTCCAAGGCCAAATTTGCCTGTTATCCCAGGTGTTTCTTGACTTCCTTCTTTTGCATTCCAGTCCCCTATAATGAAAAGGATATCTTTTGGGGATGTTAGTTCTAAAAGGTCTTGTAGGTCTTCATAGAACCGTTCAACTTCAGCTTCTTCAGCATTACTAGTTGGGGCATAGACTTGGATTACTGTGATTTTGAATGGTTTACCTTGGAAACAAACAGAGATTATTCTGTCATTTTTGAGACTGCATCCAAGTACTGCATTTCAGACTCTTTTGTTGACCATGATGGCTACTCCATTTCTTCTAGGGATTTTTGCCCACAGTAGTAGATAAAATGGTCATCTGAGTTAAATTCTGGAGAAGGCAATGGAACCCTACTCCATTACTCTTGCCTGGAGAATCCCATGGACTGAGGAGCCTGGTAGGCTGCAGTCCATGGGGTCGCTAAGAGTCAGACACGACTGAACGACTTTACTTTCATTTTTCACTTTCATGCATTAGAGAAGGAAATGGCAACCCACTCCAGTGTTCTTGCCTGGAGAATCCCAGGGACAGCAGAGCCTGGTGGGCTGCCTTTTATGGGGTAGAACAGAGTCGGACACGACTGAAGCGACTTAGCAGCAGCAGCAGCAGCAGCAGCAGTCCAATCAGTTTGCTGATTCCTAGAATGTCAATGTTCACTGTTGCCATCTTCTGTTTGACTACTTCCAATTTGCTTTGATTCATGGACCTAACATTCCAGGTTCCTATTCAATATTGCTGTTTGCAGCATTGGACCTTGCTTCTATCACCAGTCACATCCACAACTGGCTATTCTTTTTGCTTTGGCTCCATCCCTTCATTGTTTCTGGAGTTATTTCTCCACTGACCTCCAGGAGCATATTGGGCACCTACCAACCTGGGCTGAGTATTCAAAGGATCCCTTCCTCCCTCCTGCCTCCAAGTTATGTATATTTTCTTGCTCCACAGAGTACTAGCTGGGATTAATACAATTAGAAAAGGCCCATACTTCTGGACAACTCCACTCTAGATCCATCTAGTTCCTTTATAATTCATGAAGGAAACCGGGAGGCCTTTCTATATTACCCCAATTTCCCTAGTTCTGATATAGTTATATTAAATTATATAATGTGTCATATAACAGAAATAACGTGGGATATGAATGCACATGGCCTGAGACATCATCTCTGAGCATTATCTTAAAAGCTGGAAATACTCATCTTACTCTTTATTCTATATATGTTATACTGAGTTAACACTTACCAAATTGTGCAAGAAAGACCAGTCTAAATAACATCATTAAAGATCAGATTCTAAAGTCTCCTCTGGCATTCCTGATAACTCAGTTGGTGAAGAATGTGCCTACAGTGCAGGAGACCCCAGTTGGATTCCTGGATCAGAGAAATTCGCTGGAGCAGGGATAAGCTACCCACTCCAGTATTCTGGCCTGGAGAATTTCATGGACTGTTTAGTCCAGGGGATCGCAAAAAGTCGGACGTGACTGAGCGACTTTCACTTTCACTGGCAATCCCTTCATTCAGTAACTGGCTACAATGTATTAAACACACATTTTGTGCTGGGCAATGTACTGAGCATTTGTGATTCAATGAGAAGTAGCATGAGTTCTCAGTATTGTGCTATACTTTGTCACTCAGTCATGTCCAACTCTTTGGTGCTCCATGGACGGTACCCTGCCAGAATGCTCTGTCTGTGGGATTCTCCAGGCAAGAATTCTGGAGTGGGTTGCCATGCCCTTCTCTAGGGAATCTTCCCAACTCAGGGATTGAACCCAAGTCTCCTGCATTGCAGGTGGATTCTTTACCATCTAAGTCACCAGGGAAGCCTATGAATACTAGAGTGGGTAGCCTATCCCTTCTTCAGGAGATCTTCCCAACGCAGGAATCGAATCAGGGTCTCCTGCATTTCAGGCAGATTCTTTACCAGCTGAGCTACCAGGGAAGTCCATTCTCAGTATTAGAGAGACTCAAGTATTTTGCTATGGATGGTGTTAGTTTCCTTATGCTGTGCAACAAATTACTATACACTTTGTGGCATAAATGAACACTCATTTATTATTTCACATGTCATATTCCAGAATTCTAGGCAGTCTCAGCTAGACTCTGATTAGGGTATCACATGGCAGAAGTCAAGGTGATTCCTTAACTGAGGGGTGGGTTCCAGGTTCATTCAGGTTGATAGCAGAATAAATTCTCATTGTAAGATTGAGGTCCCATTTTCTCACTGCCTGTCATCTGAGAGTCTTTCTCAGATATTGAAAAATGAAAGTGTTAGTGGCTCAGTTTTGTCCGACTTTTTGCGACCCCATGGAGCCCAGCCCACCAGACTCCTCTGTCCATGGGATTCTCCAGGCAAGAATTCTGGAGTGAGTAGCCATTAGCTTCTAGGGGGAATCTTCCTGATCCAGGAATGGGACCTGGTTTCCTGCATTGTTGTCAGATTCTTTACCTCCTGAGCCACCAGCAAAGCTCAGATAGATCTTTTAGCTCTTTCCCACAAGGCCTCCTCCAGCTTTAGGTGAGGAACAACTCCGAATTTTCAAATCATTAACTTCCTTTCCTGCTCCCTGTTGAAGAAAATGCTCTGTTTTTAAATGGTGCTTTAGCTTAGATTAGGCTCACTGGGTAATCTTTTATTTACCGTGAGTTGTAGCCTCAATTACAAAACACATAACTTCAAAAAACTATCTTGCTGTTACAAGGACTGAGGGTCAAGGGCATGATCTTAGAATTCTACATACCACCAACACAGATAGGAGTGGAGTCCAGAGAACAGCCTTTGTAGAGATAGGTTGCACTCAAATTTGATGCCACACTACTCAGCAGTGCAAACATCTGAATGTAAAAAGAAATCTTAAGTAAAGAAAAAAGATTGTGGAAAAGTAGCTAAGATTCACCAAGATTCTCTTTCCCACACTTCAGCTATTTAGTAGGCAATATCTGAATTTGTTATTCCATATTATGTTTCATGTTATACTCTTGATCCCTAGGTGTTTAGTTTTTGTTGCTGTTACTGTCTGTATTGTTGCTGTTATTGTTAGCCAACCATATGTATTTGATGTTAACATTATAAAAGATTCACTTTCCCTTGGAGAATTTTGCAGAAGGTTCTTAAATCTTTAATCAAGTGAGTGCCTCTGTGTATCAATCAGTGTTACACAAGAGAAAAAGAACCTCTCTCTATATACATATATATATAGACACACACACACACTAAGAATTTTATATTGCCAATAACTGGCTTATGAAAATGCTGGATTTGGTTAGGCAAGTCCAATATTTTCAAGGTAGGCTATCAGAAGGCAGGCTGGAACTTTGAGACATAGGCTAACACTGCTATACACAAGTTACATGTATTTTTCTTTCCTTTTTTTTTCCCCTCCAGGGAAGCCTCAGCTATGCTCTTAAAGTTTATCAAATGTTTGAACTAAGCCCACTCAAATTATCACATCTATAAATGCCTTCATAGCAGCATCTCAACTGCTGTTTGATTACTGTAGCCTAGTCAAGTTGACATATAAAAAAACACCCTCGCAAGCTGTTGTTTTTGTGTCAAAAGAAAGACATTTACTTTATTCTCAAAGAGTCATTACACCACAGGCTATTGAAACTGACCCTTCCTTTCTTCATTGATTTCCCTGAATGAATACTAGTGAAAGTAACTCATTCATGTCTGACTCTGTGACCCCAAGGACTATACTGTCCATGGAATTCTCCAGGCCAGAATATTGGAGTGGGTAGCTGTTCTTTCTCCAGGGGATCTTCCCAACCTAGGAATTGAACCAGAGTCTCCTGCATTGCAGGCAGATTCTTTACCAGCTGAGCTACCAGGGAAGCCCCAAATGCATATTAGCCTGGCAGATATATCCATCCAGAAGTGTTGTGAGCAAGGATGTGGTCACCTTGTACATGAGTCAACCATCATGATAATTTAGAAATGATCATCCACTTTTCTATTTTATATTGATGAGCAAAATAGGTGGACACAAATAGCACAAATAACACTGTCTCTACATATTTTATAATTTCATTTTAACATTGCAATAAGTTCAAAATCAACTAACACTTCAAGTTCTAGAGCTGTTCATTGGGATCCATAGTGCGGGGGTAGAAAAAGGGTTTCAGGTCAAACCCAAAGTGCCTCATCCTTGCATATTGTTTCTGCACAATGCTGTACTTGCCCATATTCAGACAAAAGACCTGGAAGAGGCTACAACGTAGAAAGGCAACTCATCAATTTGGCAAACTTTTGTGGTTAGCTTGGTTCTCTGAGTGAATCTCTTGTTTTTCATATTGACTTAGATTTCAAGCCTTCCTAAAGATTACTTCAATTCATGTATCATACTACTGAATGACAAATTGACACTTCTTTTCCCCTAGGTAATTTCTAAGTGTACACATATGAGGAGAAAGTAAAGGTCATCCATTTATCTACAAAAAAATGTTCAGTCAATAAACTTTTCTCTAAAAATCTGTGGTATTGTCTTGAATGTTCCAAGATAAAAAATATTAAAAGCTTGTTGCGAAGCTATAATCCTCTTTTAGGTATTTTTAAATGTCCTTTCTGTTGTGTTACCAATAATTGCTGTCACTGTCTTCATCATTTATTGATAGAAGATACAAAGGTCTGGAAAAGTGGGAAGACGAAATGAGTAGTTTTAATCATTATATTAAAGAGCATATTGATTTTTTTTGTTTTTTTTTTATTGAAAAATAATTTTCATTTATTTGTATCTGAGTAAAACATCTTTTTCCAAAGCTTAACAGGCTGAGGTCAAATTCTTTCTGAGGAAAAAAATATATTAAACAGCTCTGTTTTTGTATGTTTATGAGTTTATACTTCCTATATTATTCTAATAAAGCATCATAATTAAAGTTAACACAAAGTCATTATTGTCTGGAAATATCACATACAGAGTATGCAATCATATTGTCATTGTGGAAATTTCAGATAGCTGAATGCCTATGGTCTATTTTAGGAAATTCTAAGGTGTACTATCCACAGATTTTACCTACAGAGAAAAAGAATTAGACATAAATTGATTTTAATGCAAGTCATGATCATTTTATTTTGGAAGAAGTTAGATTTGACAGTTTTTAAAAACTATAATAAATGTATATTAATGTATATATAATTAGAAATATAAATTATAAACATTACTTTATAAGTTTATGGGTATTACTATATTATCTCATAATGTCTTCTCTATAAATCAGGATTTCTGTAAGTTTCTCCTACATATGACACAAATTAAGTGAGTCAAAGAGATGAAAAATGATGTAACACTATTCAATTCATCACTGTTAGCTTAAGTTGCTATTGAAAATAACCATTCAAACAAGTCTTGGTATAATCTGGGTTACTAAACTATGGCCAGAGGGTCATATTCGACCTACTGTCTGTTTTTGTATAGACCACAAAGAAAAGCTGTTACATTTTTTAACAGCTACATCTAAAATTATTATAAAAGTACCTATATAATATCCTCAATTTTGCCTCTTTCCTGAAAACTTTAAACCATTTACTATCTAGTCATTTAAATAAAAGTCTGCCAGCCTTTATGTCAAATGAACAGAAACACTGAGGAAACAGAAAGGCTGAATTCTACTTCATTGTTTTAAATTTATACCTTTGTGAACTCAGAAAGGATATTGTCATGTTAGACCCAATCCCTTCACCTTTAAAATGGACATAGTAATATGATTTGATCGCTTCATACATATAATTCCCAAAGAAATAATTTGTATGCAATCTCTTTGAAAAGTATATAACACAATAATATGGATATGTTATGAAATTAAAATACACATAAGGTTTGACTTTAAGAGCAGGCTCTGGAGTGATTGTTCAATTTCAATCCCCGATAAGCCACTTTCTAGCATTGTTGATTTAGGGAAACTTGCCCTAAATTAAACTAAGCTATTTAGCCTAACAATCTTTCTGTAACCTGTTACTGATATTTGCTCTTATTTTTGCAAGTTGAAGCCGTGTGAAGAAGTAACTATTGGCAGGTTGCTGTTTCCCTGATTAGTTTGTATCCACCTCTTTCCTAGAAATCTGCCTCCATTGCCCGCTGGCAGTGACGAATTTTCTGATAATGAATGGTTTCTTGTGGAAATTCTTTCTAATGGGGTTGACTTTGTGATTCAAATGCTTGGGAAACACTGGACCCCGATCTTCTTTTGCAGTTTGGTCACTGTTTCTTTTATCGGGAGGAGATTGCATCTTGGCCCAGAGATGTATCAGCTTTTCACAGCTCCCTCCTACGTTGACTTGGAGATTTGTCTTTCTTCTTACTCAATCTCTTCTCCAATAATTCTAGAATACTGAGAAGCTATTGCATATAGTGCTTGGGTGAGTCGAGTCCTAACATGGAACTATGAATAAATTAGGGCAGATTTCCTATTATATTTAAGAATCCTACTTTCCCAGTGTAAATGTTATACATCTCGCTTGCTTGCATGACAACAATAATCTAGGGGCCTAATGTTAAAACTAAGAATGAAATCTTTCTAATGGATTTTTTCCACACTTATGCTGGGTCACATAACTCAATAGTATAACAGCAGTCCTAGGCATGCTTAATCTGAGGACCATACCAGCAAAAATCCTTCATAAAAACAACCCTACTGCACTAAATCAAGTACAAACATTTGTCTTAGACTTTAAAATCCTGTTTTTTTCTTGGTGCCTTCTGTATGCTCAGAATATTATGTCAACCTTCATCCTAGGGCAACTCGATTAATATCCACAACTTGAGACAGCTCAGGGCCGTGAGTCACTTATGTTAAAAACCAAATTTAACATCTGCTAAGTATGTGAAATATTTACCCCTAAAACATCACAGTGTTAACACATCTATGATCTTGGACCAGCCTGTCTATTTCCCTAACTTTACTAAAATAGACTGAATTTAGTAGATGATCCTAAGAAGATTGCTTCAATGCAAATCATTAGCTAAGATGTCCATTCGAGGATATAAGTAAGTAAGTAAATAAGTGAAGTCACTCAGTCGTGCCTGACTCTTTGCAACCCCATGGACTGTAGCCTACCAGGATCCTCTGTCCATTGGACTTTCCAGGCAATAGTTCTGGAGTGGATTGCCCTTATTGCCATTTCCTTCTCCAGCAGATCTTCCCGGCCCAGGGATCGAACCCGGGTCTCCCGCATTGTAGACAGACGCTTTACTGTCTGAGCCACCAGGAAAGACTTATTAAAGGCTGTGTTAGAATTCAGTTCCACAAAGCCTGATTTTTTCCATTAAGCTGCTCACTTTGAAAGCAAAGTGCACTACAACAGGAATAATAGTTTTCCTTTTAAAAATGTTAGAGAGAAAACAAAGTTTATATCATAATGATCCTGGAATAATTAGAATTATTTCAAGCTATTAATAAAAGTGTTACTCTGGTTGTTTTTATTAAAATGTTTTAGGTATTTAAGTTGCTGCTAAATCATATTGCTTTAGAGTGATTTTATGTGATTTTTTCTTAATTAAAGATAGTAAAAGCAGAGTGTAGCAACTTAGTTTTTCCACAATCCATCATTTTGCAACAAACTGTGAGTACGTGTGTCCTCTGCCATTAGTATAATAAATTGTATTCTTTAGCTATAAATGAAGATGTAAATTGTGACCCATTAATTTTCTCAAATAATATTTATTAATAATCTATCATTCTCACATTTTAATATCCATTGCACTGAGTTTAAAATTAATTATAAAAAATAAAATGACAATTTTCAGGAATGAAAAATTTTGTTGTTCAGTAGCTCAATCATGGCTGACTCTTTGCAACTGCATGGACTGCAGAACACATATTTCCCTATGCTGTACTGTCTCCCAGAGTTTTTTTAATCTCATGTCTAGTCAGTGATGCCATCCAACCGTCTCATCCTCTATCATCCCCTTCTCCTCCTGTCCACAGTCTCTTACAGATCAGAGTCTTTTCCAATAAATCAGCTCTTCCTGTATGTGGCCAAAATATTGGAGCTTCAGCTTCAGCATCAGTCCTGCCAGTGAGTGTTCAGGGCTAATTTCCTTTAGGATTAACTGGTTTATCTCCTTGATGTCCAAGGGACTATAAAGAATCTTCTCCAACATCACAGTTCAAAAGCATCAATTATTTGGCACTCAGCCTTCTTTAAAGTCCAATTCTCACACTTGTACATGACTACTGGGAAAACCACAGCTTTGACTAGATAGAATTTTGTCAGCAAAGTAATGTCTCTGCTTTTTAAAGTGCTGGCTAGGTTTGTCATAGCTTTTCTTCCAAGGAGCAAGAGTCTTTTTATTTCATGGCTGTGGCCACAATCCACAGTGATTTTGGAGCTCAAGAAAATAAAGTCTGTCACTGTTTCCATTGTTTCCTCATCTATTTGCTATGAAGTAATGGCCTGGATGCCATGATCTTCTTTTTTAGAACGTTGAGTTTTAAGCCAGGTTTTTCACTCTCTTCTTTCATTTTCATCAAGAGGTTCTTTAGTCCTCTTCACTTTCTGCCATTAGGATCGTTCATCTGCCTATCTGAGGTTACGGATATTTCTCCTGGCAATCTTGATTCCAGCTTGTGATTCTTCTAACCCCATATTTTGCATGATGTACTCTAGGCTCAGATGGTAAAGAATCTGCCTGCAATGCAGGAAACATGGGTTCAGTCCCTGGGTTCGGAAGATCCCCTGGAGAAGGAAATGGCAACCCACTGCTTTGTTCTTGCCTGGGAAGTCCCATGGACAGAGACACCTGGTGGGCTGCAGTCCATGGGGTCGTGAAGAATTGGACATGACTGAGAAATTAGCACAATGTACAACATAAATTCTAAATATAAGTAAATAAGCAGGGTGACAATATACACCCTTGACATACTCCTTTCCCAATTTTGAACCAGTCTGTTGTTTCATGTCCAATTCTAACTGTTGATCCTTGACACATATACAGATTTCTCAGGAGGCAGATAAGGTGGTATAGTGTTCCCATCTCTTGAAGAATTTTCTGCTGTTGTTGCAATACTTACTGTCAAAGGCTTTAGTGTACTCAATGAAGCAGAGGTAGATGTTTCTCTGGAACTCTCTTGCTTTTTCTATGATCCAACAGATGCTGGCAATTTGATCTCCAGTTCCTCTGGTTTTTCTAAATCTAACTTGTACATCTGAAAGTTCTCGTTCATGTGCTGTTGGAGTTCCACTTAGAGTATTTTGAGCATTACCTTGTTAGCATGTGAAATGAGTCAACTGTGTAGTAGTTGCAATTGTGTAGTGTAGCATCGCCCTTCTTTGGAATTGAAATGACAACTGACCTTTTCCAGTCCTGTGGCCCCTGCTGAGTTTTCCGAATTTGCCAACGTATTAAGTGCAGCACTCTAACAGTATGATCTTTTAAGATTTGAAATAGTTCAGCTGGAATGCCATCACCTCCACTAATTTTGTTTGTAGTAATGCTTCCTAAGGCCCACTTGACTTTACACTCCAGGATGTCTGACTCTAGGTGACTCATCACACACTCCTGGTTATCCAGGTCGGTCATTACTGGTGCACTGGGATGACCCAGAGGGAGGGACGGTATGGGGAGGGAGGTGGGAGAGGAGTTCAGGATGGGGAACACATGCACACCAGTGGTGGATTCATGTCAATGTATAGCAAAACCAATACAATATTGTAAAGTGACTAGCCTCCAATTAAAATAAATAAATTTATATTTTTTAGAAATACTTGTTTTGTACAGGTTTTTATGTGTATTCTTGCCATGTCTTCTTAATCTCTTTTGTTTATATTTGGTTCTTGCCATTTTTGCCCATCTTTGAATTAAATATTCCCCCTTGGAATCTCTAATTTTCTTGAAGACATCTCTAGTCTTTTCCATTCAATTGTTTTTCTCTATTTCTTTGCATTGGTCACTTAAGAAGCCTTTGTTAACTCTCCTTGCTGCTCTCTGGAACTCTGTATTCAGTTAGGTATATCTCTCCCTTTCTCCTTTGCATCGTGCTTCTCTTCTTTTCTTTTGTGAGGCCTTATTTAAAATAAGTTTAAAATAACATTTTAAAGTGAAGAAGAAAATATACTCAGTGAGATAAAAATGTTCATTAAATTGTAAAGTTGGCTTTTCATTATAAACTGTGACTTACCTAAAATAACTAGTGTTTCCTCTGTTGAAAATCAAGAACTTAATTATTGGTCTTTAGTAAGAAAAACAACACTCTATGATAAAGGTAAATGACCCTTGCTTTGTAGTCCCTTTGAGAGAACTGCCCTGGATGAAATATTGGTATGGTGAATCATGATGGCTTTTCATATTTCCAAGCAGAGCAAAAGCATCTGGAAATAAAAGTCCCCAAAGCTTTTTCCTGTGTTACTTTTAAGTAGAATAGTAAAATGTTGGAGCAGGTAAGCACTTGCCACTAACAGAAAACCAGTATTTTCTTCAATTGAGCATTATACTGAGTGTTCAACAAGTATTTACTGTTTGTTTTGTGTCTAGCATTTGCATTAAACATTGAGAAAGCTATCAAATAGTATAGGTCCTTTTACATAATTACATATGAAGTTTGGAAAGAAATCAGTCAATCCCCAGGAATAAAAACCTAGAGGTTGGGAAATTACTTTCTGATAACAAAGTAAAGAAACCAGCTTTCATCTCTGAAATGGTGGGAAATCAGTTAATAGGCAGATCAAGGAGAATTTTTAATTATAAGCAAAAATTTGCATTTTATTCAATAAGAAACTGGGAATTATTGAGGTTTCATTAACCAGATGAGTGACATGCCAATTATTAAGCTTTGTAATAACTAATACATCTTCAGATGCTGTTCATGACCACTATCAGTAGGATGTATAGGGAGGCTTGGGTAGGAACTTCTGTAATCAAGTTTGAAATATTATTGGCCAGCTAACCTCTTTGTGAAGCCTGCTATAAAATAATATCAACAGTCTATACTACTAGAGGAAATTAATGCAGTCTAAATACTGAAATCCTATAAGCTAGATTTAATTATTAAGATAGGCATATTAGCATTAGTAAATTAAGGTCAAAGCAAAAGAAAATTCCCTGAAATAATGATATTTTGAATATATTGCAATGAAAAAGAAAGGTGCCCTTATCTTTTACACAGCACACTGAAATATTTACAGATGGCACAGTATAAATGTCTAGGATTTGCTTCAGAAGTATCAAGAGAAAGTGAGCGAACAAAGTGAGAGAATATGGAGGAAACAAGATTGGCTACAAATTGCTAAATAAAGAAGCTGGATGATGGAAACATGGTGTCTATCAATACTGTTTCCTTTACTGTTTATATTTCTTTTAGATTTTTGTAGTAGGGAGTTGGAAAAATTACAAACTAAATAAGAGAAAATAGTTTGTCTATTTTTAATCCAACAACCAGCATAAATTTCAGATTCCCTCCTTGCAATACAAAGACTCTTCAGAGCTCCTTCAACAATGAAAAACAAATTACATAAAAGGGATTTTTTGCCCAACACTGGAATATACTTTTTTGACTCTGGCTTCTTCCTAGAAGTCACACTTTTACTCAGTAGCTGATCTGCTTCTCTGTGGGATTGGAATCAGTTTTCTTGATTTTTTACCCATTCTTGATGGAAGGAAATGGAGTGGAAAATGTGAAAACAGGTAATACGCCTTATCAATCAGAAAGAGTTGGTACTGATTTTGTTTTTCAGTTGATGCAACTGACAATGTCATATGAAACTCATCTGTGGAGAAATCAACAACTAATCTTGAAGAATTCATTTATCTATCTCTTTAAAGTGTCTCTTAAAGTATCTGGATTTTATAAAAGTATCTAAATTGTAATTTCACTTTCCCTTTGTTTATATAGACTAAACAAAAAGCAGAAAAGAATTGAAAAAGAAAACAATAAAATAATTTAAAAATTATTCTTTTTCTTTATTTTTCCTGTTTTATAATTTTTACAAATAAGTACTAAGTTAACCCACCAAACACTTATGTCAAGAACACATGTCATTTATCAACATTTGTAAACTTCCTTTAATCTATATAAAAATAGACTTAAATTGTATTATTAATATATTCTCCATTCTTTTCTATTAAAAATCTGCACTCATGTTTCAGATTTTCATGTCTGTATCTTATCAATAGTATCACATTAGTCTTTACAGTTTTTCACCATTACAAACGATGTATTTCACAATATTTTCTCAATAAATATCTATAGAGTCACCCCATCTACACACACACACACACACACACAGTTTTTCTACAAACATCAAAATCACTCCCCTGAGATAGAGTTGCAGTTTTTAATGTCTACCAGCAGCAATTTATTATTATGCTTTGTAACATTCTTATGAAACATAGGATGCAATAATTCTATTTCACATATGTAATAGGAAATTTTTTCAGGATTTACAAAATAGAGTATTACATATGTTTAGTCCACATCCCATTGGACATAATCATGATAATTAAAAACAAAATTTTTATATGTGATTTACATAGTGCATATACCTCATGTTTAACTAAGAATAGTGGCTGATATTTATAAAGTCCCCATTGTGTAACAGTTACCTTCTTGTTGCGTATCTACTAACTCATGTAATCTTATTCCTGCATATCAGTTCAGTTCAGTCGCTCAGTTGTGTCCGACTTTTTGTGACCCCATGGACTGCAGGCCGCCAGACTTCCCTGTCCTTCACCATTCCTGCATATACATGAACTAATTTCATATTACTTTATTCTCTTTTCTCCTCTGAGGAAACTGAAGCAAATATGGATAAAGGGACTGGCCCAAGGATTGACAATTGCTGTTCACTACTGTCATGTTGCTGTGTTGTTAAATTCCTGATAATTCTCCATTTTCACTACTGCGTCATGACTACACAAACTTTAGTCCATATATTTGATGAGCACGAAGTAGTAAAAGTATTATTTCTGATTACCTGCCAAGAAATGGCACAATCTGGAAAGTTAACATTATTTTTAATAAATAAAATAAGGTCAGCAAAGCAGCAAAAAATCACCTACTGTTTATACTGTAGAAGCAAATTATTGACTTTAGCCTACAGAGAGAAAGAGCAACTGGACAGGAAAGGAAACTGGATATTACAGTCAGTTTAACTGAGAATAGGATGAAGCCTGGTATTCAGAAGTTAATGGAGTCATGGTGAAACCCAAAGAAAAAGTTCAATTTAGTAAATAACTAAATAGGAGCAAGAGGGAGATCCTTTTAAAGCCACTAGGGAACAATATCAACTTTATGATGCTATAAAAGTATTTCCATCTTAAGGCCTGTCAAATGCAGTTAGAGGGTGAGAAAGCCCAATTATTTTTCTGTAATATGAAGTCACTTGCTGTGGCAGAGATGCTGAAGTTATGCAATGGTAAGATTTCAGTACACATTAAAGAGAACTTAGAAACAAATGGACAATGATGTATGTGTATCAAGAAGTAATTAAGCAATTCACAGCAGTCATTGTTGCAAATGGAACGGCACTTTATTTCCCCGTATAAAATTTTACTGAACTATTATCTGGATAGGTACTAGGACATTAAGCTTAAAGTTGTCTTAAACTTTGATTGAATGGGAAATGCTCTCTGCAATTTAAGAAACCGTTAGAAATATAAAGTAGGTGATTTTATCCCATCTTCAATATGGTTCCTTCAAAGAGTAGGAAACAGAATGAAAGACATGCAGACTGTTATCTTATTATGGATCTAGTGTAGTTTTGAGAGTTTAATTATGGTAATGTTTAATTAAAGAACACATGAGGAAGATGTGTATGTTTATAACTCTAGGTATAACATAAAGATGCAAATATTTAAAGTATAAATTAGATGAGTTTTGACAAATGTTTACACCTCAGAAACCACCACCTTATCCAAGGTACTGACCATTCTCGTCCTCCCAAAGCTCTTCTTGTACCATTTTGCCATCAGGTATTCCATGCCCATTCTTCATCACCACTTATCTGCCATCTGTCACTTTGGTTTTGTTTCCATATTTTTAAACTCCAAATAAATAGATTTATGTATTAGTTACTTTATTTCTGATGATTTTTTAGTCAGCACAGTGATCCTCTGGTTCAATTTTGGGCATGTTACTAGTTTGTTCCTTTTAATTGTGAGTAGCAGTTCACTATATAAATGTACCATAATTTATCCATTCACCTATTGATAGATATTTTGACTGTTTCCAGGTTTTTTTTTGATTTTTGCTATTATGAATAAAGGCAATTATTTGTATATTATACCTTCTCTTTCTTGGAATAAATACCTTGGAGTAAGGCAGCTACATCACAAAATAGGTATATATCTAGGTTTTTAAGAAACTACCAAAATGTGTTTCAAAGTGATTGTATTATTTAATATTCCCATGAGCAATATATGAGTGTTATCAATATTCTGTGTCACTGCCAATATTGATATTCTTAGGGTACCTTTATTTATTTTTTTTTTTTTGCACAGAATTTCCTTTATTTTAAATAAGCAAAAACTATTCTCTGATGATTTAAATAAGGCTATATTAAAATATAGTGGTTTTTTTTTTTTAATTTTAAAATCTTTAATTCTTACATGCATTCCCAAACATGAACCCCCCTCCCACCTCCCACCCCATAAAATCTTTCAGGGTCATCCCCATGCACCAACCCCAAGCATGCTGCATCCTGCGTCAGACATAGACTGGCGATTCAATTCACATGATAGTATACATGTTAAAATGGCATTCTCCCAAATCATCCCACCCTCTCCCTCTCCCTCTGAGTCCAAAAGTCCGTTATACACATCTGTGTCTCTTTCCCTGTCTTGCATACAGGGTCGTCATTGCCATCTTCCTAAATTCCATATATATGTGTTAGTATACTGTATTGGTGTTTTTCTTTCTGGCTTACTTCACTCTGTATAATCGGCTCCAGTTTCATCCATCTCAACAGAACTGATTCAAATGAATTTTTTTAACGGCTGAGTAATACTCCATTGTGTATATGTACCACAGCTTGCTTATCCATTCATCTGCTGATGGACATCTAGGTTGTTTCCATGTCCTGGCTATTATAAACAGTGCTGCGATGAACATTGGGGTACATGTGTCTCTTTCAATTCTGGTTTCCTCGGTGTGTATGCCCAGAAGTGGGATTGCTGGGTCATAAGGTAGTTCTATTTGCAATTTTTTAAGGAATCTCCACACTGTTCTCCATAGTGGCTGTACTAGTTTGCATTCCCACCAACAGTGTAGGAGGGTTCCCTTTAACTATTCTAATAGGTGTATCATGATAGAAAGGACTTTAAACAATTAAATATGTACTTATATAGTTACAAATTAATAGGTCCATCTAAATTAGAATTTTTTAATTCCAGGAATTTTGAATGAACAAGGAATTAATAGTTAATCATGTTAGTGCTTCCTGATCTTTCTAAATTCCATAAACTTTACACTTACTCTAACGTTTCCCCTTTCTGACTCTAAAAAGGATAAACATACCTACTCAAAAAGAAATAAACAGGTCCCTTTTTATTTCTATTAAGTAATACTGTTCATGGAATAGTATTTTATGTATATTTGCTTAGTCATTTTAAAATTATTGCAAAAAATTTATGTGGTTTGGATTTTATTATATGCCTACTTTGGTCATTACTAATATTCAATAGCTTTAAGTGAATCTTATAATGCTTAATGTTTTATGTATTATTTATTTCATTTAGTTGGCACTAATAATAACACCTAGAAGAAACAAAATGGAATAAATATGAGCTAACAGGAAAGGAGTAAAACACCAAGAAATTATATATACAGAAACCCATTTCTTTTAATTATGCACTGTGCTTTTCTGTTATTTTAAAATAACTGCCTACTAAAGTGGAAATGGGGTTTTAAAAATACTAAATATATTAATATTATATCTCCATTTTAAAATTATACTCCTAGCTTAATTCTCAATCATTTTAATTAAACCACCTTTCGTTTTTAACTGACCAGGACAATACAGAAAAAGGCTAAGGATCCATTTTGGATGTCATATAACAGCTATGTCCTTTAAAAGGAAGGTATTATAATTACTCTAAAAAAGTTAAAGAATATTCTTGACCTTAGCAAATGCTTTAATCTATCATGTGCAATTTCAAATCAATGACTCCTCACTGACTGTTAACATACTCAAACTATGAAAACAAAATATTTTTCCTATAATTTCATTTATAGAATAAAAGTGTTACTAGCCTGACAGGATGAGAAAGGGGAAAAAATTGTATACCATCTTTTCTTCTTGACTGCCTGATTACGTCTGAATTAAGTAAAGAGAATATCACAAAATTTTAGTCAAATAGAAAACATAATTTCATAGCTGACTGAAATATTGGAGATAATATAGCCTAATTTCCTCACATTTTCCAATGAAATTGTTAACCAGAAACTTTTTAAATGGCTCAGAGTTATAATGCTAGTTAGCGTCAGAATTTTGATTATGATTCAAGCTTTCTTGTATTCAGTCTAGTTTTCTTTATTTTTAGAAATTCATAGTATCTCAAATTCATGAGTATATATGAGTGAAGCTGGCTTTAAATATGAAAAGTTTACCTTAAAGCCTGGTGAATTCAGTCTTTTATCTCCTCCCAAGAAGAAAACTGATTCTCCATCTTGTCAAAACTATTTTTATGAGCTTATTAATTAAATTGCCATGATCAGTCCTCATTTTTGTCTTTTTTAATGCAAAGTGAATTCCAATACAAATGATTTTCTATTAAGAGCAAAATTGTTGGCATTTTATAGCATAGCAATGTTAATCTTTTCCCATAAGTATCTCAGGGGAATTATACACATTGAGTGCTTAGTCGCTCAGTGGTGTCCAACTCTTTGCGACCTCATGGACTGTTGCCAGCCAGCGTCCTCTGTCCATGGGGATTCTCCAGGCAAGAATACTGAAGTGGGTTTCCATGCCTTCCTCCAGGGGATCTGCCCAACCCAGGGATCAAACCCAGATATCCTGCATCACAGGCGGATTCTTTACCAGCTGAACCAACAGGGAAGCCTAGACAAATCATACTGATCTCGCCCTATAGTATTACCCCCGGAATTTTTCTTCAAGCAGTTTACATAAAAATGTATATAATAAGTTAACATGTTAGTATTCAGCAAACATTCTTCTTTTATTGTTAGCGCAATACTACTGCTAAAAGATCAATTTCATAAACAGCTTTTTAGTCTGATAGTTTTATTTTTTATATAAATAACATTGATATAAAAAAGAGTGGATAGATGTATATGTATTACTGATTCACTTTGCTTTACAGAAGAATCTAACACTGCATTTAAATCAAATCTGCTCCAATAAAAATGTAAGCAATAAAATAATACTGATGAATGGATAAAAAAAGAAGTGGTACATTTATACAATGGGATACTACCCATATAAATAATAAAGTCTGGGCAATTTGCAAGAACGCACATGGACTTGGAGGGTACTATGCTAAGTGAAATGTCAGACAAAGACAAAAATTGTATGATATCACTCATGTGGGGTATCTCAAATTTACAACAAATTAGTGAATTTATCGGGCTTCCCTGATGGCTCATATGGTAAAGAATCTGCTTGCAATGCAGGAGACCCAGGTTTGATCCCTGAGTCGAGAAGACCCCCTAGAGAAGGAAGTGGCTACCCACTCCAGTAGTCTTGCCTAAAGAATTCCATGGACAGAGCATCCTGGGGGGCTACCATCCATGGGGTTATAAAGAGTCAGACCTGACTGAGCGACTAACCACACACCACACACAGTGAATTTAATGAAAAAGAAGCAGACTCACAGAAACAGCGAACAAACTAGTTGTTACCAGTGGGGAGAGGAAACTGAGGGAAAATATAGGAATAAAGGATTATAAGGTACAAACTATTATGTATAATATAAAATGAAAACATACTGTGCAACACATGGAATATAACCAATATTTTATAAGAACTATAAATGAAGCATAACCTTTACAAACTGTGAATCACTATATTGTACACCTGTAATTTATATAATATTGTACATCAATTATAATGAAATTAAACAAATGAATTAACATTAGCATTCTGAGATTTCCTCTCTCCCAATAATTAAGTCACCACATAAAAGACAGAGAGGTACTGATGTGAATCTGAAGTTGAAAGAAAAGTAAGATGAGATTCATATTAGAACCATACAATCAACGTCTAAACAATTGTCTTAATGCAGTTATACTTAACATCAAGAAAATCTATGAGAAATCTAAGTGGAAAGATTGCTGAACAGAGAAATCACAAACTTCCTACCAATCAGAGTAATTTTTCCTTCACTGCATCACAGTTCTGACTCTTTAGCACATACTAAAATAAAGAGTGGCTTCCATTTTGATATCCATTTAATTCTTTCTTCACTACAACATGACTCCAACAAACATATTTGTTAGACATTTTGAAGAGCAATATCTGGAAGGGAAGACATCAGGTTTTCCACTTAGCATTAAAGACCAAAAGGACAATCATAAGTAAAATAAATATCATAGTATATATTAAAATATTTCTATAAGAATCAAATCAGACATGAGGTGTGAAATTTCTTGGCATTTTAAAGAGTGAATTAATTTGAATTCTTATCATTTCCTTTTAGATAGAATTTTTATTAGAAGCATTGAAAAAGCATGGTCACACCACTTTTTTGTGAGATTGTGAATGTGTCTGAGAATTTCAATAAAGCATATGAAATAGTATGAGATTTAAGAAACTTCTAGATAAAACTTGAACAGACTAAAAATTAAATTTTCAACCCCATAGTTATTTGAATCATTGATGTTACATTACATCTCTTGGAAAACTGATATATCATAAATCATCTTAATTTTGGCCTAAGTGTTCTTGCGATAGACATATGCTAGAGTAAGGTCATATTCCTATTTTTAACAAATCCAATAATTACTATTTTGAGGTAGAGGGCAAATCAATTGCAAAAGAAAGGGAAAATTAAAATTGGCCAATGTGAGCTAATGAATTTACATCACATGGAAGATCTAGATTTAGTTTATTTTTTAGACAAAAGTTTATTTTTTGTTGAATTTTATTTTCTGCTCAAATATAGATAACTGTGTGTTGTGGTTAAGCTGTTACAGTGTAATATTTTATCAGTCACAAAACACATTTTTAAGGATGAAAAATGTTTTTTTGCAAATCATAAACGCAAGACAAATTTCCTGTACTTTTGGAAGCAAGTATTTTTGTCTGTTTGGTGTTAGGGAATTTCTAAGCATCAAGATTTTACAGTTAAAGTGTTGTTGTTCAGTCACCAAGTTGTGTCCAGGTCTTCACGACCCTTTGTACTGCAGCAGGCCAGACTGCCCTGTCCCTCACCGTCTCCTGGAGTTTGCACAAGTTCATGTCCATGGCATCTGTGATGCCATCCAACCATCTCATACTCTGTTATCCTCTTCTTCTACCTTTAATCTTCCCCAGCTTGAGTGTTATCACAGTTAAAGTGACCTGAGTTTTAATTCTGGATTTGCTCTGTATTGGCTGTGTGGCAGTGGTAAATTTATTTAACTTTTCAGTGCGAGTGCATGCTCAATCATGTCTGACTTTTTGCAATGGAGTGTAGCCTGCCAGACTCCTCTGTCCATGGAATTCTCCAGGCAAGAATACTGGAATGGGTTGTCATTTCTTTTTCCAGGGGATCTTCCCAACCCAGGGATCGAACCCAGTCTCCTGCACTGCAGGCAGATTCGTTATCATTTGAACCATGAGGGAAGCCCAGAGCCTTAGCTTAATTGATTAAAAAAATTAAAAGATAATAATGTTTGATTTATATGATGTTCTAAGGATTTCGTGTACAATAGCTAGAGCTGAAGTGTATGCAGAACATCTGGCACATACCAAGTATTTAATATGCAATATCTATAATTATCACTGCTGGATCCTCTCCACAGTTCCTCTAAAATAGTATTATTAGTATTCTGCTATGTTATTCATGTGTGTACTTCCACATAAAACCAATTATTTGTTCAACATGGGTTAAAAGAAAAAAAAAAAAAACCTACTTCAGAATTACTCTACTTCCTGTAGAAAACTTTAGAGTGCAAAAGTAAAAGTCACTCAGTTGTGTCCAACTCTTTGAGACCCCATAGACTGTAGCTCTCCAAGTTCCTCTTCCATGGGGTTTTCCAGGCAAGAATACTGGAGTGAATTGCCATTTCTTCTCTAGGGAATCTTCCTGACCCAGGGATTGAACCCAGGTCTCCTGCATCGCAGGTGGATTCTTTACCATTTGAGCCAAGTGGGAAGCTATAGTTTGGAAGGATCAATAGTGCAGCCTGATGCAGTCAGGACTTTCCAGGTAGAAACAATCTACTATGGCACAAAATTAGCCTAGCTTAGAATGTACACATCTTAGTTAGTGACCGTCATTGCTAATGGACGGGGTTCGAGAAAATAAGCACTGTCTTAAGTTTTTAAAATGTTTTCATAAGAAACCACTATTTCAGGTGCTTAGAATGAAGTGTAAACAAACTGGAAGACCAGTTAAACATTAGAACCGTGGAATCCATCACATTTTCATTCACAAGTGTTAGGTTAACAGCTAGCCAGGACCCTTGCAGAAGAAATTAGCAGTTATATTTCCTGTTTGCTATTTATTTTCAGTTTATTTATGTGCCTCAGTTTTTATTTAAGCATCTCTTTTCTACTTGAGCCCTCTAATGCCAGTCAATAATTGAATAACGGATTTCCAGCTCAATGGTGGCAGGAGTTATTCTCCCTTTCCTGAATCTTATTGACTGGGTTTCCTCACCTTCAGCTCTCAACCTTCACCAGCTGAGGGAGCAAGAGACCTCCTCTGCAAGAGAAATTGGATCAGCTCTCCTGGGGCTTCTCTCTGGGGCATCCCTGTTTTAAATTCAAGTGTTTACCCTATCATAGCAACTCAGTTACACTGAAGTTTTATTTTGTCCAAGAAGTCCCATCATCAAAGAGCTTGTATTTTAATGAAATACTTTAAAAAACAATTTACTTAGGGATATAGAAGGCAAACCTATTCTCCATTATGTATGATTTGTGCATCCCTTTATTGAAATTTGAGATTCTTCTAAAATATATGTAAATATTATAAATATAGCAATATTTGTATATTGTAAATATACCTTTCTCTCTCTCAATAGCTTCCCCGCTTCCTTGTCTCTCTCTTACACACACACAGAGACATCAAGGGAATGCCATATGTCCCCAAGTGAGACCTACTTGGAAAAGCAGAAATGCTGAACACATCATCATTGTGAGAGGACATTTGTCAGTTTTTCTCCCTGGCACTGAGATTTTTCTCGCCCTCAAGACATGCAAATGACTTTTTTCATCAGTTCTTTTTATATTATTGGAATAATTTCCTCCTATGGAAGTGAGAGTTATCAAAACTTAACCATTTGAGACTTTGGCATTTAATTAGGTGACCTTTTTGAGAGAATTAGATCTCTGGGAGGAAGAGGTAACTTTTGATATCTGAGGTGTTGCAGAGCTGCTCATGTGGTCAATGGATGGGTATCAGCAGGTTGTTAAAGGCACGTGACTACATTTAATATGTTGTTTGACATTTTAGATTCTTTCATTCCCTTGCCTATTTTTGTTTTAGAAAATCAGTATTTCAAAAATAATAAAACAGATTTTGTTACGTATGATGATGCATTCTCCCATGCTACTCAGGTTAACACTATAATTCAAACATTTTTGGCAAATATGATGCTAATTGAAAACGCTATTTGAAAAACTACACAACCTCTGTGTCTAGGTTTGAGTGCATGTGTTTGTAAGAACCTGCCAAACATGCGTATTTAGTATGAATACTTCCTTTTTTTAGAAATCAGAGTTGCGCCCTGGAGGGCTGTGATCAACCTTTGAAAACATTTTACTTAGACAAAGGTTGAAGTATGTATCAGGCTTGGGGCAAAGACAAGCCCAGCTCTCTTTTATCACATCGCTTTGAACATTTTTCAGCTTTCGTCTTGTCTTACACATCAGCTCTGTCGGTCGATTAATTGTTTCACTGTACCTGCTATCTAACACGAAAGCACCTGGCAAAACAGCAGGAGAAAGCCCGTTTATTTCAAGTCCTTCCGCGGCTGACCCCTGTGGTTAATCTCCTTGCAAATTACAGTCAGAGTTGGAGTTCATCCACGAGGCTGGGAAAGACAAGATTCCCAAGTGTCCCCGGTGCCTTTTCCAGTTCCCAGGAGACCCACTAACCCCTCGGCGTGCGCTGCCTGCACACAGGGAGTGTTTCCTGCTAATCAGGTCAATGATTATCGCCCAGCTCCAGGGACCTGACAGCAGCCTATCACAGCAGTTAGGGAGCCACCAAAGACATCACACTCACCGAGAAGCTCCCCCGTTCAGAAACATCGCTTAGTCCTCATTTACTCACTGGAACCTCAGAGGATTTCAGCTTCTCTCTCTCTCTCTTTTTTTTTTTTTTTAATTTGTTCTCTTAGACAGTGAGGGGCTGAACATAAACCGGAAAGAGCCCAGTATGCAGCTACTCCGAGGGTGTTGATTGGAAACTTCGCTCTCCCCACCCCATTCACGGTTGATTTGACTGATTTCTCACCTCGTCACAGTGAATATTTCAATTAAGGTAAGTGCCGCTTGATCTGAGTGACTGCATGGCGCTGAATTTCTGCATTGAAAGTTCTGACTAAACTGACATTCTGCACTGCAGCAAGTGACTGTTTATGTCAAGAGAAGGCTTAGTTTATAAGCAAGTGTCCTAGAATGAAAGCCGGTGTTTGCGGATCATGATATTACGGGACAATTGCTTTGGAAATCTTAAGTATTCCGCCTAGCATCAAGAGAAAAATAAAAGGAAATATGAAAAGAGAATTAATTTCTCATTTTACCTTTTAAAAGAAATCTAGAGAATTGTGCGGCACTAAGGTAACTTGATTTTGATTGAAGTATTTTGTTGATGTCATCTGGTAAAAGCTCTGTCTAAAAGCTTCAAAGTTAAATCAGATGGAAAGAAAATTTGCAAATGAGAGTTGGGATTTTGTGCAGCATTTTACTTTAACAACGTTCCTGAGTTCCCTCTGGGTTGAAGGATTTAAGACTAAATCCCTGAATATTTTAATAGTGTCCATTTAGCAATTAAAATTTAAATAAAATTTCTGATGTAGCTGCTAAGAGAAATGAACCGAAAAGAATTATCATGCCACTGATATGATTTATGGTTTTTATATGAGACATGAATGAGATAGATTAATAAAAAGAAAAATTTCTTTCAAATACTTATTTTTGATGGGAGAATTCTTCAATAATATATTCAGTTTATATCTTGGCTATTATGTTTGAAGTTGCACTTTGTTACCAAACAAGAGTGAACTAAGGTTAAACTTGTGTTTTACATGAGTTAAGGCAATTCTCTAGGTAATTTAGACAAGCTAGCTTACATTATTTCTTATAAATCCCTTTTCCTCATAAGTTTGTTAAAAAACATTTAGAGAGAATGGAAGTAACTCTTTCAAAGTTAGATTTAATTATAACTTTTTCTTTTGTATTTTACTTTGCATGTATAAATATAGTAAGTATAATTTTATCCCACATCATGTAAATTTCTATGAAATTAAAAAATAAAATTATTTTATCCCTATAATTATTTATGGCAAATTGATCGCTTAGCACTCTAACCACATGAGTGAATAATAGCAACCACTTACCTTGTTATGATATAGAATTTATAGTTCAAAATGATTTTCTAACATTGAGACAAACATTATTTAAAATACAAATGTATATTGTCATGAGATAATACTTACACAGTTTGAATTTCAATAGCATCTGTTATGCTAAAGCACAAAGTAAAATCTAGTTGCTTTTGTATAAAGATTTATAATGGTATCTTAGATGCACTTTTTAAAATGAGCACTCATATTTCATGAAATGCTGTTTCTGCCTTTCTCCTATGGATATCCTGAGATGGGACATTTTATAGAGATGTCAAAACAGTGTTTATATTAATTGGCTAGCCTTCCAAAATCTCTAGAGAGCTTTTTAGGCTGATGTTATTGCTTCCCCCACAGGAATAAAATATTTTTAGGACACCCATAGGCACTGATGTATACTAGTTGGTTGTCTGTATGTTTTTAGCCAGTCTGAAGACATTTATTTCCCTCTGTTGCACTGAGACTTTTCTCCAGGGAGGTGGTTTTTCAACTGATTAAAGATACCTCAAGAAGTGTTGGCTAGTTGCTCTCATTGAGTCTTTGGCATCTTCTTTGTTTATACTTTAAGCAACAATGATACACAGGAAGAGGCAATAATACCCAAACCGATTCACATCTGTTAGTAACAGACTTATACATTGCTGATAACATCTCTGTATTATGAACTATTCTTTGTACCAAGTTAAATATCCATATGATATCCTACCCAGAGAACTTTTCTTGTTTGTTGTTAGTTGCTAAGTCATGTCCAAAATGGCAACCCACTCCAGTATTGTTGCCTGGGAAATTCCATGGACAGAGGAGCCTGGTGAGCTATATAGTCCGTGGGATCACAGAGTCAGACATAACAGATCTGAGCACAGCACTATGAACAAGTCATGCCCAACTCTTGCAACCCCATGGATTGTAGACTTCCAGGCTTCTCTGCCCTTGGGATTTCCAGGCAAGAATACTGGAGTGGGCTGTCATTTCCTTTTCCAGTAGATCTTCCCCGCCCAGGGATCAAACCCAGGTCTCCCTCATTGCAGGTGGATTCTTTACCACAAGCCACCTGGGAAGCCCAAGATGTACTGAATCAATGTACATGACCCTTGAAAGATGTGCTTAGTGTGTAATGAAATATTTATTTTAAAACATGAAGGCAGTTGTAGTTTTTGTTTAAAAAGATATACTTAAAATTTTTGAAGGGATTTTACCAGTGTAACTTTTGCTTTAATTTGGATTACACATTAAAAGAGAATGAAAAAAATCTTGGGTACATTTGAGAACTAGGAGTTGTTTATGTTGGGTAGCATCTGCTGCTTGAATCAGAGTTGTTTTTTTTTTTCTTTTATGTAGTATCCCCATCTTCCACCCCACCTCTCAGTTCTATACTGACTCCTGTTTTTTAATTCATTTGATGGTAATTTATTCCTTCTATGAGATAAGAAAACACTTTATAGGATAACCTCACTTAGAATAGGCAGTTTTAAAATTTTAACAACAACACAACAAAATCTGTTAAGACTTTATACAACTTGTCTTATGATTTATAACCTGCTCCTCGGTAGGTGATATTTTCAATAAAAGACAATGAGGAGAGACAGTGTCTTCAGGACTCCTGAATGCCAGAGAGTTGGGGTATAAATTTTGTGTGTATGATTATATCATCATCAGGTCAAAATGGGGTTGATGCCAATTTATTTATCCCAATTTTCCAGTTGGAGAGATGCAGCCTGGGAGACTGGGCAGGGGAAGCTGTGATTCAAACTTAGGTCAGGTGGTATTTAAAGCTCTTTACACTATACATTTCATCACTTTATACATGACCTTTTCCAATATTTAATGTGATACTCATGAATATTTTAAGATGATTTTTAAGATAGTGCAGCTTAATTATATCACCTTTAGAATAGTTTAATTCTTTGCTTACCCAAAATAAATGAGTTTATAAGCTCCATAGCCACCAGTGCTTGAAAGAAGCATGCACTTTGTTCTTTTAGGTACTGAAAGAGCTAAATGCTCAAGCTTTTGCATCAAGCTGGTTCTGATTACTGCTGACATAAAAAGCACTCTACTATTGAGATAATCAGTAATAAAATTGAGTATTTGCAATATAAACATCTTTCCAAGAGAGGTAGACATACTGTCAAGATAAAATCAAATAAAGAGTAGAGATATAAAGCTCATGACTCTTATATTGAAATGCAATTAAAAGGAAGTTAAGGAGAAGTTATGTTCATGGCAAAATAAATTCACAGTATTAGAAAAAATAAACGAGTTAACAGTTGGGATTGAGTGTTCAAAAGTGGACAAAAAAAGATAGATTGAAATGTTCAGGAGTTTGTTTGTACTACTGACTTTACATAAGCCTTTCCATATGTACACAGAGATTTGTTGAAGCTAATCATGTTGATATTATGACAATATTATCCAAAGCAAAATTTGATTCAACCTAGGACAAAAAATGAGAGATGTTATAAAATTAGGATTGACCTGAAAAATCTTTTATGATGAGCTGTCAGATCCAAAGACATGTTGACATGGTACTGAAAGCTAGATAAGCTGCATAGTTGTAAAATATGATCCTTTCTTATGCTTTAACATGTTCTCAGACACTTAAACAGATAATATTGAACCAGATACTGCAAATGATGGATTCAATAATGATTAGAAACATGATCAAGAACTGTAAAATCTCCAGCTACCAGCAGTTTGCTTTCCATTCTCTAGATTTTATAGTAAGCTATTGGCTTATCCTAGTGGTGTACATAAATAACAGAAAGACAAGGTGTATAGATAATCTCCTTTATTACTATTCCAAAAGAATTGACATGATCTATAAAAAGCAATATTTCAGAGGAGCTTGTTATGCAGAACAACCATGTGCTAAGGTCTTCCCACTCAGAAAGTATGGCTGTATGTCTAAACTCCACAAGCCACTGTGGATATGACCAAAGACGAAGGTCTATGACAGTCATTTCCAGAGTGGCCAATGGCTATCATGTAACCTTTCAAAATAAGCATGCCAATAAAGGATGTGTTATGTAACACATAGCTGATTTCGTGACCTTAAATATAAATTCAATGTGGTCAAACAATGGTAGATGGGCAGGAGCAGAAGTCGAGAAACATGGAGATGATGGTCTGTAAAACTTATGAATAAGCTGAAATCATGAAGTTGGTAGGCAATAAAGAAGTTAATTCCCTTAGCTCAATGAAAAGGCAAACATTTTTTGACTTACTATAATGACTAGACACAAAAATGAAGGAATGCTCCCTGCGGAGCACAGTAAGGCTATGTTATCCTGGGTGGTATTCCAGACACGCCATGCCATGGTGAGACTTTTTCCTGTTTTCCACATTTTTCTCTGCAGTTTCAGTTCCATTAACCAATTCAAGCTGAGCACATCTGTGTTTCTTACAAGCTAAAAGATTATAATTGGCCCAGCATCATACATATTCATGGTCTCAGTAGACAATGTAAAAGTCAGAAATATGTAGTGGTGGAAAGTATAGGTTCTAGGTTCAATTACCTGAGGTCAAATCCCACTGAGCGCATTTGCTATCTCTGTGACAAATCAGTTATGGTGTCTCAACTTTAATTTTATGAACTTTAAACTGGAGCAAATGATAATACCAATCCCATAGCAGCACTGTGTAAAATAGAAGTGATTATTAATACAACACATTTACAGTGGCTCAGATGCTCAGGAAGTAATAATTATTATTATAAACCAGAAACCTTATGAGTCCCTCACCTTATCTGTCAAGAAGAAAAATGTGCGACATTTTTTCTCCTTAAAAATAATGCACCCTTGGACCTTACCAGAAGCTAGAATAGTGTCCTGACACTGCTAATATCAGTACATTTGAATTTTAGGAATACATATATATTTGTTTTTCTTCTATTGGATTTAGACAGATGGGTGGATATTGTTTTAAAGAAAGCATTTTGGGAGATAGCTTAGATAAATCTGCCTATTTTGTCAATGACTGCTTACATGCTATAAAAACAGGCTTGAATAGGTGAGAACATAGACTGTAGTATGTCCAAAGCTGTAATTATTCGCTATTGTATCTTTCACAGAAAAAGTATTCTGGCTGCTTGTTTCAGTTCAGTTCAGTCACTCAGTCGTGTCTGACTCTTTGTGGCCCCATGAACCGCAGCATGCCAGGCCTCCCTGTTAAAGAGAAGCAAATTCATGAAACTAATTTATATGTAATATGATTTTATTATTAGCATAAGAAATATTCTGTGGAATATTTGTAAAATATTTTGAAGATGACTATCTAAAAGTCTATTTCCTGGTAGAGCTAAGCCTATCATTTTCTCTTGTCTACTAGCTTATCTGTATCTTGCTATAGAATTTATTTTTTTTATATTTTTTGCTGTGCTGGGTCTTTGTTGCTGCATGTGAGCCTTCTCTAGTTGCAGTAAGTAAGGGCCCCTCTCTAGTTGTGGCATCGGAGAAGGCAATGCTACCCCACTCCAGTACTCTTGCCTGGAAAATCCCATGTGTGGAGGAGCCTGGTAGGCTGCAGTCCATGGGGTCACTAAGAGTCAGACACGACTGAAGTGACTTAGCAGCAGCAGCTCTAGTTGTGGCATTCAGGCTTCTCACTGGGATGGCTTCTCTTATTGCAGATCACAGGCCCTAGAGCACCAGCTCAGTAACTGTAGCACATGGGCTGTGTTGCTCTGTGGCAGGTGGAATCTTCCCAGACCCAGCATCAAACCTGTGTCCCCTGTATTGCCAGGAGGATTCTTAACCACTGGACCACCAAGGAAATCTCTTGCTATGGAACTTAAGTCATCTAGTTATACAGTTGAAAAATTATCAAATAACATTTATGCATTTATATATATATATATGCAAAAGTATTTCATATGTTGTAAGTGGATTCAAGTAATCCCAATAAATTAAATGTTTTTTTCTGCAAGGGAATTCATCATTTTCCATCCTCCAAGTCACATATCTTTACATTTTGTTATACATAGGGATCGGTGACTCTGGGTCTCATTCCTGGAGTACTGATTTAGTAGATCTGACAGAAGACCCAGGAAACAGTTTTGAGATGTATGCAGGTTATTCTGAATATATCAGAATATATAGGAATGTGGCCTAATCACTGCATATCTGTCTAATATGCAGACAAGTCGAGAATTGCTGTTAGTGAAGAGCAGCTCCCAACTTGAGCCTGTTGAGAGTGAAGTCCAGGTTCTGCGTTTCCACCAAGCTCCCAGGAAAACTGACGCAGCTGGTCAATAAGTGCTGCTCTAATTCTTCCCCACACTCCTCTTCGGGTGCTTCTGGAGTATTCGAGGGCCTACATAGGATATGACTTACAGCCCAGCTTACCTGGGTTAAAGGTTGATAAAACTCTCAAGAAGCTCTTTTCGTTACAGAAGGATGAAATTTGAGAAACATTTTACATTATTGTTTATTTCCACTTACTCTGGATATAAAGTGATTGGACGTTTTATAAAGCAACATGTTTCTGTTTAATATCTATTTATTTATTTGGCTGCATTGTGTCTTAGTTGTGACACATGGACTTTAGTTGTGTTGACTGGACATTGTTCTGTGCATGTGGGAATCTTAGTTCCCGGAGCAGAGATGGAACTGGTATCCCCTGCACTGCAAAACAGATTCTTAACCACTGGACCACCAGTGAAGTCCCAAGCTATGTGTTTCTAGCATGTTGCTAACATGCTTAATTCTTTGCTAACACTTGCTATGGTCCATAGAGTGCAGAGCGAGTGCAGTCGCTCAGTCGTGTCCGACTCTCTGCGACCCCGTGGACTGTAGCCTACCAAGCTCCTCTGTCCATGGGATTTTCCAGGCAATAGTACTGGAGTGGATTGCCATAAGGTTGCAATAATCAGTCACGACTGAAGCAGCTTAGCACACACACGTAACAGTATTTAATTCAAAGCATCGCTAACGTATTTTATTCTTTGCAGTTTAGAAGGAGCAGGGTGATCATTGCTTTTCCAATTCCACTTCTCAATGGGTAGACATTTTTGACTTTAGCACTACCCAGGATAGCTCTATACCAAGGTTCCAAACTCATCACAAAAGTCTGACTTCTCAAATTCAGTTCTCTTCATCTTAGGAATGCAGTTCTAAAGCTTTATTATTTGTCACTTCAATTTTTCTTCTCTCCCAAAAGTAAATGCCAAAGATACAGGTTTCAGCTCTCACACCTATTTAACCTTTTATCTCTTTTTATTCCCAACTGCCAAATTTCTTTGTTCTTGCTCAAATATACAAAAGACAAAGGGACATATATTTTATTAGTATGGACATAAATTTTGGATAACTTATATTATTAAAATTGAAAACCTGCCTATATTTTTCCTATTATTCTTCTATATTGTTTTCTTCTAGAATGCCTGGCAATTCATTAAATGTAAACTTTTAAATTTATTTGATTGTTTTTTTTTTTTTGGTCTCCCTGTCCCTTATTAGATATTAGAATGTAAGCTGCATAAGGGCAGGGATTTTTGTTGTTGTTATTTTTTTTCTTGTATTTATAGCTGCTTCCCAGTGCCCAAAATAGAGCCTAACATAGAGTACATTTTCAGAAAATATCTATTGAACAAAAAGTGAATGGATATTCCAAACTAATCTGTTATATGGGCTGTATGTTATGATTAAGGAAACTACCTAAATAATGACAGTTTTGCTTTTCTTAGGACTGGATAAGTTTCAAGCACATTTCCCAAAAGTCTTCCATTCATCCACTTAATGTACTTAGTTTTGGTGTGTACCTCTTAGGTATCAAGTACTCTGCTGGCTGCTATGGACACATATTGACAAGTCCTAATTCCTCTGAATAGCATACTCTTCCCATTAGTAGCAGGGAGCAGACAAGGGAAAGACCAGTTATAATACACTCTGGTATGTAATCATGAAAGATATGTAGAGGATGTTATTAATGCCTGGAGAGAGCTCCTGACTTAACTTGGAGTGGCCATGGAAAACTCAATAGTAGTTTCCTGAGTTGTAAATGAAAGGATAGCTGGAATTAAGACAGAAGGGGAAGGGTTATAAGCTACTGCTTGGCATGACACTATGTCCAGAAGACACAGAAAACTCCTGAGCCCCTCCAGGACCACATTAGTTTGACATGATGTTATGATGAACTGTTCTATGTGTAAGAAGAGGCAACTTCACATTTGTCTATGCAAAGTGTTTGAATTTCAACCCAGGAATAATGGGAGCTCATTTAAGAATTTTGAGAATGGGAGAGACAGATTTCTTGATGCTTTATTCTGAATTTTACATTATATTTTCACTACTTCAAATTGAGTATGTGTGTGTGTGTGTGTGTGTGCATGTGTGTTTCCTTCAATTTTAAGGAAAACAAAAATATATTGGGAAGAAAATTAGCTTTGGTGGGCTGAAGGATGAGAGGATAAGATACTCCTAAAATGTTATACCAAGGGTTTGTAAAAGTTCACAAGCAGGACTTGAAACCAAACCAGAGGTTGAATAACCATGAAATTGGCCAAGGATGTATCCATATGTGACATTCAGGGACTCTGTTTTGCAGGATTAGGTGAGCAAATTTATTTCACTTCCTGAGTTTAGGAAAAATGGCAGGGTTTATGAATGACCATACCTGCTTATTTTGACATTGAGTAGAATTTACACTCTCCTACCTCTGGACTGTGACCTAATAGAAAAACCTCCATTCTTGTCTGGACATTTGCAGGGCAATCAAATTCAAATTGTGCTATTTAAATTTAATAACCCTGACATCCTTAGGAGGCTAACATGTTAACCCTTTTGTTCCATGGGTAGAATACTAGGTATTACTCCAGCAGAAGCTGCTTATTTTGTGTACTACTTTGTGCTGTTGTCGTTGTTAACTGTAGCTAAAATTAAATAGCAGATGTCCTTTACTCAAGTTTTTGTCTTACCATTATACCCCAAATCATCCTTTTTGTTTCTTTCCCCTTATTGTTAGTCTGGTAGGTACCACTTATTTATTGTCCAGTGGTAGTTTCTCCAGTTGGAACCATAATCTCTACGAAGATAGAAGCCTTGTTTTATTCACTTCTTAAGCCTCAGTATCTAGATGAGTACCTTTTATATAGCTGTTTATGATATGTTAAAGGAAAGAAAGGGAGCAGGATGTGGAGGAAGACAAGAAGGTGGGAAGGAAGAAGGGATCACTGCATCTTCCCATCCTACTATTCTGTCTTTAATAGCTCAGCAAATGATACTCTAACCTACCCAGTAGGCCAAGTTAGAAATCCAGCTCTCATCTTTGCCTTCACATCTTACTTATTCAATGAACATCTGGTCCTTTCAATCTTACTCTTTAAATCTTTCTCACTTGGATTTTCATCCTTGCCTCCCCACATTTCACACCTCCATCATCTGTTCCTTGCTTATGATCTCTATGTTAAACTCTTTTTCACACAGTAATGTTCCCTAATCCCAGAAGACTGACCTCTCTAAGACAGTCTTGATTATATGACTTCTGTGTTAAATATTTCCCTTAGAGGAAGGAGAGGATGGAACAAAGTGAAAAAGTAGCATGGAAACATGTATATTACCATGTGTGAAATTAGATAGTCAGTAGGAATTTACTGTATGACTCAGGGAACCTAAATCAATTGCTCTTGATCACCTAGAGGGGTGAGATGGGGTGGGAAGTGGGAGGGAGGTTCAAGGAGACTGCTGCGGCTGGTGCTGCTAAATCGCTTCAGTCGTGTCGGACTCTGTACAACCCCATAGACGGCAGCCCACCAGGCTCCCCCGTCCCTGGGATTCTCCAGGCAAGAACACTGGAGTGGGGTGCCATTTCCTTCTCCAATGCATGAAAGTGAAAAGTGAAAGTGAAGTCACTCAGTCGTATCCGACTCTAGCGACCCCATGCACTGCAGCCCACCAGGCTCCTCCATCCATGGGATTTTCTGAGCAAGAGTATTGGAGTGGGTTGCCATTGCCTTCTCCACAAGGAGGAGGGGATATGTGTAAGCCTATGGCTAATTCCGGAGAAGGCAATGGCACCCCACTCCAGTAGTCTTGCCTGGAGAATCCCCTGGATGGAGGAGCCTGGTGGGCTGCAGTCCATGAAGTCGCAAAGAGTCGGACACGACTGAGCGACCTCACTTTCACTTTTCACTTTCATGCATTAGACAAGGAAATGGCAACCCACTCCAGTGTTCTTGTCTGGAGAATCCCAGGGATGGGGGAGCCTGGTGGGCTGCCGTCTATGGGGTTGCACAGAGTTGGACACGACTGAAGCGACTTAGCAGCAGCGGCATGGCTAATTCATGTTGATAATACAGAAGAAACCAGAACAATATTGTAAAGCCATTACCCTCCAATTAAAAATAAGTTTAAATAAAAAGGGCTTCCCTTGTGGCTCAGCTGGTAAAGAATCCACCTGCAAAAGACCTAGGTTTGATACCTGAGTTGAGAAGATCCCCTGGAGAAGGGAAAGGCTACCCCACTCCAGTATTCTGGCCTGGAGAATTCCATGGGCTGTATAGTCCCTGGGGTCACAAAGAGTTGGACATGGCTAAGCAACTTTCACTTTCTTTCCCTTCAAATAAAAAAAGCAAACAATGACAAAAAAAAAGAGAGAGCCTATAAAAAAAAATAAAAGAATAAGAGTTCCCTTGGAATGTTGCCTCTTTTAGGATATCATCCCACTCTTCTTGAAACATCCATTTTTTATAGATGTTCTGGGTGCTGCAAATCTCGTCTCACCTAACCCCTAGCAGCCTGTTTCCCAGCCGCCTTTGATTCCTTATTCCTGAGAGTTCATGTCCACCACCCATCATATTAAGTTAGCTTTTTGCCTGGCTAGATCTCTTGACCTGAAGAGCACAAGATGTCACTTCATCCAAATAGTTTTCAGCCCCTACTTGTCTACTAAAGTGCTCCTCCTCCACTTTCTGTAATGAACTTTATTCCCCTTCTACTTCAATCTCAGAACTCATTACACCATTGAATAATGTAAAATTCCAAATTCTTTGATGGCAGTCTCTATGTGAGTTTTATTCACTATTGTATTCCTGGTGATAGACACTAACATGTATAAATTCTTTGTAAACAAGGACAGGTAATATAATTCTCTGAATTCAAGAACAATAGTTTATTCATAAGCTTCTTTCTTCCACTTGGGTAGTTAAGTTTCGGCCATTCTGAAAAACAAATTTGCACCTCTATGTCACCTTTATGAAATGTCAAAAAACACAAATGTAGAGTAACAACTTGTTTAATTAAAAAATTTACCATGCCAGTAACCACTGATATTATTTAATATGTTTCATACATCTTATGGACTACGAAGATATCTTATACTTTAATGAATAGTAAAAGTTGTTCACACACGTTTGGTAAAGGTCACCTATTTTCAATCAGCGCCTTTCTGTGTAATAACTTGGTGACATTTCTCATCCACTTGTGATCAATGAACATGCATATTTCAACTCAAAAGTCCATTCTCTTCAAAGGACTACTCTTACATTCTTATTTCACAACTAGATGATGTTTGGGGACCTACTCTAATTCTTATTCTTCGGCTTTTTGATTTTGAAAGGAAAATAACTGGTAGAACAAACAATAGAAATTCACTATACTTGAGAATCAGCTGTTAAAAAGCACATTCTGAAGATACACTTTGATCTCACATGTTTAAGGAATGATTTCACTGTTATGTTTGACATTACCATAATTAAACTGTGCTTTATTGCTTGTCCTTTCTATGAGATGAGGTGAGATGCTATGAAAATCAATATAGAGTAAACAACAGCATTAATCCTGGAAAGTATTTCTCTCACAGATATTTAGAAGCAATCTTCCCTGGAACCATAATCCTCAAAAGGAAATTGCAGGCCTTGCAGAAACACAGTTTGGGTCATCTGGGTCTAGGTCTCTGGATTTTTCTAAAAGCTTTCACAAGGCATAAATGACATTTTAAATATCTTGTCAGTGAAAGAAGTGATTCTTAATGCAGATTTACCAAATAGAATTTTATTTTTTTTTATCAGTGGTCCCAAAGGTAAACATTTCAAAGGCAGAGAGAAATGTAAAGCCAAGATAAATATTGTTACTAGTGTCTAAGGAGGAATATCATATTAAAATAATAGAGAAATATTTCTTGTCAGAAAATATAATATCCATGATTCTATATCTACTCAAACATATAATTAGACATCAGAATTTTTTTTTCTCTACTGGATGCTATGTTATTTTGTTTTTCTGATATTTTAGAAAAAGGGAAGACCCAATTATGCTGTGGTCTGCAGGCATGGGGAGAGGAGTACATCACCACACTTTTAGGCAGCAAAGAGTGAGCACAGACAACACAAACTAGGCAACTAATAGAAGTATCACAGCGATTCCTTTGGAGAAACAAAGCTTATTGTATAATGATGGCCTAATGTTGTGTTACAAGTGTTTTTGAACAATATACTAACTTATGAAGCTACCAACCCTTTCACAGTCCCACTCTCTTCTAGTACTTTCTTAGTTCACTTTTTACAAACTCTTGTGTTGTGTACCTCTCTTACCTCTTTATGACCTGTGACATAGAGCCTCTTCCCTGTCTTTTGTGTGTCCCTTGTAGCATCCTGCTCAAGAAGTGTGTGATTCTTCTTTCAGTAGAAGCTAGAAAGTTAAAATAGTTTGCTTCCTAAAGTAACTCATTCAATCATTGGAGAAACTGAACTGGGAAAATGTTCCCTAGTTTAAGCAGAATTCTGTACTCATAGGTAAATTCTGCGCCCATACCTTAGAACCGTGTAAATCAAATGTTAACTTGTAAACCACTTTCAGCTGCTTCTGAAAAGTAGGTGTCAGTCAATAAGCAAGGTACAGTTCTCTTCCATGTGAAAAGACAACGAATTATTGACGGTGCCCAGATCCTGCACCCTTGGTATTGTAGTGCTTCCTACCCAGTTTGTGTCTGCTGCTGCTGCTGCTGCTGCTGCTGCTAAGTCGCTTCAGTCGTATCCAACTCTGTGCAACCCCATAGACAGCAGCCCACCAGGCTCCCCCATCCCTGGGATTCTCCAAGCAAGAACACTGGAGTGGGTTGCCATTTCCTTCTCCAATATGAAAGTGAAAAGTGGAAGTGAAGTCGCTCAGTTGTGTTTGACTTTAGCGACCCCATGGACTACAGCCCACTAGGCTCCTCCATCCATGGAATTTTCCAGGCAAGAGTACTGGAGTGGGGTGCCATCTAGATTCTGCAATTGTCCATTTTCCCCTTTTGGACACATTGCAGCATGAGGTTTTTGTTTTTGTTTTTCTTTTTGATAGAGTTCTTTTATTTTTAGGGATTATTATACTGTTTTGTTTTGTTTTTTAATTGGAGGATAATTGCTTTACAATATAGAGTTGTTTTCTGCCATACATCAACATGAATCAGACACAGGTATACATATGTCTCCTCACTCTTGAACCACGCTCTAATCTCCCTCCCCATCCCACTCCCTAGGTTGTCACAAAGCACTGGGTTGAGCTCCCTGTATCATACAGCAAAATCCTAGTGGCTATCTATTTTACAGATGGTAACGTATAGGTCTCCATGCTACTCTCTCAATTTGTCCCACCCTCTTATTCCCCTGCTACTTCCAGAAGTCTGTTCTCTTGTGTCTGCATCTCCAGTGCTGCCATGCAAATAGGCTTATCAGTGCCACCTTTCTAGATTCCATCCACTTACATTGAAATACAATATTTGCCTTTCTCTTTCTAACTTACTTCACTCTGTACAATAGGATCTAGCTTCATCCACCTCATTAAGACCAACTTAAATGTGTGCTTTATAGCTGAAAAATATTCCATTGCATATATATACCACAGTTCTGTATCCATTCATCTGTCGATGGACATCTGTGTTGCTCCCATGTCCTATCCATTGTAAAAAAGTGTTGCAATGAACACTGGGGTACATACATCTCTTTTAATTATAGTTTTCTCAGAGACCATGCACTCTATTTCCTCTGATCCACACCAGATACAAAAATTAGACCCCCTTTTCCTTTTGCTTGCTTTACCAAATAAAGAGATAAATAATAAAACTTGTCAAGGTTGGTAAACATTTCAAATCCTGAAGTTGAAAAGAAGGGTGACCCTGCCAATGTTACACTCATTGAAATATTTCATAGGCTTGGCTTTCCAAGAGGAAACTCCAAAATTAAAAGTATTTTTGTCCATATGGAGCCATTGTCTATGAGAGTAAAACTATACCTTCAAGCATCAGCCTTGAGTTTTGTGTGTAAACTACTTGCTAAATATAGCAGAAACATTGAAGTGAAATAGTAATAAAAAATAGGCTTTTCCTAGGTCCTGGAGCTACTTATCTAAATCTGACAAAAACATAACAACACATGCAGATGGAAGGAGCTTAGCATTTAGGTTGCTGGATATAATTTAAATAGCAGATACAGTTTGTTAGGCATTCTGCTCTTTTGGCATTAGTTATGATTTTGCCATAAAACTTACAATATTTAAGAATGGAAAAAATTTCTGTTTCCAACATTTTCTAATAGATAAATTGTCAGATTATGCAATAATCATCTCTATATCATATTCATAAAAGATCATTTGGTGTGTAAAATGAATTTGAAATTTAGTTTCAACATTTTTGGTAATTATATAAAACGAAAGTACAATGAAAGAGTAAAAGTGTCATAGCATTATTCACTTAGGCGACACATATGCTTTTTGAGAGGGGATTGACTGACAAGAGGTGGAAAAGGTAGGTGTCTGAAGTCTGGAAATGGCCATCTGGATATGAATGGCAGCTACATGGATAGAGAGACAGACAGGCACTTGTAATATGATTTTTAAATAATTAAAAATTATATATGCCACATGGTTAGCTAAGAACTTTGTTGTAATTATAAATAATTTGTTCTTTTATTTTCAAATAATATTGACTGATTTTTATTATGAAGAAAATAACAAGCTATTAGGTTATTTTTATTATCATAATGGATTTTGTCCCACCAATTTGCAAGTGAAGAGCACCATGCAAAAGCTTCTAGAGGTGTCAAACTGATTTCATCCAGATACGTAAAAAAATGAAGAAGCATGTTAAGAGTTTTCCGCAAGATGCATATAAATGTATAAACCAGAAATCCCATACTTGTTTTGATACTATGTAAATTTTTTTTTTTAGTTTTTTATTTTTTAAATTTTAAAATCTTTAATTCTTACATGCATTCCCAAACATGAACCCCCCTCCCACCTCCCTCCCCATAACATCTTTCTGGGTCATCCCCATGCACCAGCCCCAAGCATGCTGCATCCTGCGTCAGACATAGACTGGCGATTCAATTCACATGATAGTATACATGTTAGAATGTCATTCTCCCAAATCATCCCACCCTCTCCCTCTCCCTCTGAGTCCAAAAGTCCGTTATACACATCTGTGTCTCTTTCCCTGTCTTGCATACAGGGTCGTCATTGCCATCTTCCTAAATTCCATATATATGTGTTAGTATACTGTATTGGTGTTTTTCTTTCTGGCTTACTTCACTCTGTATAATCGGCTCCAGTTTCATCCATCTCATCAGAACTGATTCAAATGAATTCTTTTTAACCGCTGAGTAATACTCCATTGTGTATATGTACCACAGCTTTCTTATCCATTCATCTGCTGATGGACATCTAGGTTGTTTCCATGTCCTGGCTATTATAAACAGTGCTGCGATGAATATTGGGGTACATGTGTCTCTTTCAATTCTGGTTTCCTCGGTGTGTATGCCCAGAAGTGGGATTGCTGGGTCATAAGGTAGTTCTATTTGCAATTTTTTAAGGAATCTCCACACTGTTCTCCATAGTGGCTGTACTAGTTTGCATTCCCACCAACAGTGTAGGAGGGTTCCCTTTTCTCCACACCCTCTCCAGCATTTATTGCTTGCAGATTTTTGGATCACAGCCATTCTGACTGGTGTGAAGTGGTACCTCATTGTGGTTTTGATTTGCATTTCTCTAATAATGAGTGATGTTGAGCATCTTTTCATGTGTTTGTTAGCCATCCGTATGTCTTCTTTGGAGAAATGTCTATTTAGTTCTTTGGCCCATTTTTTGATAGGGTCGTTTATTTTTCTGGAGTTGAGCTGCAGAAGTTGCTTGTATATTTTTGAGATTAGTTGTTTGTCAGTTGCTTCATTTGCTATTATTTTCTCCCATTCAGAAGGCTGTCTTTTCACCTTGCTTATATTTTCCTTTGTTGTGCAGAAGCTTTTAATTTTAATTAGATCCCATTTGTTTATTTTTGCTTTTATTTCCAGTATTCTGGGAGGTGGATCATAGAGGATCCTGCTGTGATTTATGTCTGAGAGTGTTAAGAGGAGGTTATACAGGGAGAGTTTGAAGCACAAATGAAATAACGACCTCAAACTTTTAACTGGACAGGTATATCTTAGGAAAAAGTGCTAATAACATAGCATTTTAGACGAGGACCCTGAAATAAGGATGCTTTATCAATGCTGCTGCTGCTGCTAAGTCGCTTCAGTCGTATCTGACTCTGTGCAACCCCATAGACAGAAGCCCATGAGGCTACCCCATCCCTGGGATTCTCCAGGCAAGAACACTGGAGTGGGTTGTCATTTCCTTCTCCAATGCATGAAAGTGAAAAGTGAAAGTGAAGTCACTCAGTCATATCCGTCTCTTAGCAACCCCATGGACTGCAGCCTACCAGGCTCTGCCTTCTAGAGTTACACTATTTCAATCATTGATCATATATCGAACTATATATTTGATCAACTGCTTCAAGTCTAGTCATCATTTCCTTTGAAGGCTTAGTCACATACCTGGTAATACAAGAAGAAATAATCTTGTGAAACAAGCAAAATACAAATGGTATAGTTAATAACATTAGTGGAATTAAAAGTAAATATTTTAGCCATGAGCCTCCCACACCAGATTTTTTTAAAGATTATCAAGACTACGGAATGGGTCACTTAGAGCAGAAGTCTGATTTTTCATGTGTCTCAAATGTGTTACATTAAAGGATTTATCAGGTACAAAAATACAGCATTCAGTTTGAATTATAGCACAGATATCTCCCTGAGATGCTGTAAGGTGTCAAGGGTCTTGCAGTTGTGTAGCACTGCCTTTCTCATCATAGAGATCTCAGAATTCAATAGGCTAATAGCCCGGTTACTATCACTTAAAGCTTATGAAAGCTGTCAGGGCTTAGATTTGGTCAATTATATCCTCCATCCCCATTGAAGGCACACACACACACACACACACACACACACACACACACAAGCTGCTAAATGGTCATAAGGGTAGAATACAGATCTTTGACCCATTGGGATCATACCAATGGTAGATTGGTTGGGGCTACCTATAATTTGTTAACATGTATGACCTTAAATTCATGGAAATCCCAGGCTACAACTTTGTATCATCCCTGTAGATGTCAAGGCCATAAATTAGTGCCAAAAATCCACTGAGTTCCATACCAGTCACTCTCTCTAAGGGTAATAACAGGCATAGTTCGTAAAGTACCCAGCCTTGTCTCATAAGTACCAGGTTGATCATTTATAGTATGACTTAACCATTCCCCACATAGAGGAACCTTTAAACTTGAATGACCATACCCTGGTGTTAAACATGTAGATCCTCCCCATAATTGTTGGAGTTTTCCTTTTAATAGATGAGAAGTTAATTTTTTATTGAGATTTAGCTCATCACTCCGATTGAGTTTAAATGACCCTAAGAGAACAAATTGCCAACATCTGCTGGATCATGGAAAAAGCAAGAGAGTTTCAGAAAAATATCTATTTCTGCTTTATTGACTATGCCAAAGCCTTTGACTGTGTGGATCACAATAAACTCTGGAAAATTCTCAAAGACATGGGAATACCAGACCACATGACCTGCCTCTTGAGAAACCTATATGCTGGTCAGGAAGCAACAGTTAGAATTTGGCATGGAACAACAGGCTGGTTCCAGATAGGAAAAGGAGTCCATCAAGGCTGTATATTGTCACCCTGCTCATTTAACTTATATGCAGAGTACATTATGAGAAACACTGGGCTGGAAGAAGCACTACCTGGAATCAAGATTTCCTGGAGAAATATCAATAATCTAAGATATGCAGATGACACCACCCTTATGGCAGAAAGTGAAGAGGAGCTAAAAAGCCTCTTGATGAAAGTGAAAGAGGAGAGTGAAAAAGTTGGCTTAAAGCTCAACATTCAGAAAACGAAGATCATGGCATCTGGTCCCATCACTTTATGGGAAATAGATGGGTAAACAGTGGAAACAGTGTCAGACTTTATTTTGGGGGGCTTCAAAATCACTGCAGATGGTGATTGCAGCCATGAAATTAAAAGACGCTTACTCCTTGGAAGAAAACTTATGACCAACCTAGATAGCATGTTGAAAAGCAGAGACATTACTTTGCCAACAGAGGTCCGTCTAGTGAAGGTTATGATTTTTCCAGTAGTTGTATGGATGTGAGAGTTGGACTGTGAAGAAAGCTGAGTGCCAAAGAATTGATGCTTTTGAACTGTAGTGTTGGAGAAGACTCTTGAGAGTCCCTTGGACTGCAAGGAGATCCAACCAGTCCATTCTAAAGATCAACCCTGGGATTTCTCTGGAAGGAATGATGCTAAAGCTGAAGCTCCAGTACTTTGGCCACCTCATGCAAAGAGTTGGCTCATTGGAAAAGACTCTGATGCTGGGAGGGATTGCGGGCAGGAGGAAAAGGGGATGACAGAAGATGAGACGGCTGGATGGCATCATTGACTCAATGGACGTGAGTCTGAGTGAAATCCCAGAGTTGGTGATGGACAGGGAGGCCTGGCGTGCTGCTATTCATAGGGTGGCAAAGAGTCAGACATGACTGAGCAACTGAACTGATCTGAAGAGAAAACTTAAATATATGGCCAGCCTCAGAGCAGGTATTTTTAATTGGCCAGGTGAAAGGATCCCATGTAGAATTATTATGAATAGATAGAACAGGACTGAACATTCATCTAAAACAAATTTCCTAAGGGGTATCCAATACAGGCCCTAAAGAACAGAAATCTACCAAGGTAGCCCAGAAGTAATAGGCACAGGTAATTGGCCACAACCCAACAATTGGACTGACTTTTAAACTAGCATAGAATCATGTCCATGATATAAAACATGTGATTGATAGGCATAGGTCCAAGGAATCAAGAAAACATAAATGATCATAAAAGTCAGATCAGCATCTTGGGCAAGCTGTCTGCTTCTGATGGCATCTTCTTCTCATCCTAGGGTAGTGTAGTTTCCTCTGTTTGAGCATTGTTTTAAGGTGAGTTTGAGGTCAGCAGGCCTGTCTATGAACCAGTCCAGCTTAGGGGCCTTTGGAAGTGGGAATACATGATTTCATGAAAAGCAATAAAAAACAATTTAGAATGAAACAAAAGAGTTGCCTAAACAGAATATAAGTTAACACTACTGGAAGCTACTTTTCTTCCAAATCCTCTGCCTTGAGCTCTCTGATGAAAAATACATTTCCCAAGGTTATTTCCACTTTTACACTGCAGTACTAAAGGCCCTTGAGTTATACATGCAGCTAGCAGTTTCTTGCTAATCAGTATCTCATCATGGTATGTTTTTATCTGATTGGCCTTGAGAAAATGAGACAAATCCACTTGGAACACTAAGTGTTGGTGAGAAGAGGAAAGGTCTATTGCCTGAGATAATCAGCGGGAGAGAAGACGCAGCCAGGAACAACCATGCCTCCCAAACTCAAAGGTACTTGACACTGAGGAAGAGACGAAGTGGTAAAAACAGAGAAGCCTAAACTAGGCTGAAGATGCTTCAGGAATCATTTGAGGACTGATTTGCATGTTGAAGTAAATTCTCTTATTCCATTTTCAGATATCCATTTTTATAGGACCACATAAGTGAGTTTGAAAGCTAAGTTCCTCACCTGTGCCTGTGTGTTTAGTCACTTCAGTCGCGTCTGACTCTGCAACCCCATGGACTGTAGCTTGCCAGTCTCCACAGTCCATGGGATTATCCAGACAAGAATACTGGAGTGGGCTGCCATTTCCTTCTCCAGGGGATCTTTCTGACCCAGGTATTGAATCCAAGTCTCCTGTGGGTCCTGTATTGCAGGCTGATTCTTTACTGCTGAGCCATGAGGGAAGTCCAAGTTCTTCCAATTACTTGAGGTCAATTCAAGTGATTAATATATGTGACCTGCTTACAAGATACTACCTGGAATGTAGCGCTATCGATAGCTATAGAGAAAATTCTAACTTTTCTTCAAAATCAATAAAGTATATCTATATTATATATGGAGAAGGCAATGGCACCCCACTCCAGTACTCTTGCCTGGAAAATCCCATGGATGGAAGAGCCTGGTGGGCTGCAGTTCATGGGGTCGCTAAGAGTCGGACACGACTGAGCAACTTCACTTTCACTTTTCACTTTCATGTATTGGAGAAGGAAATGGCAACCCACTCCAGTGTTCTTGCCTGGAGAATCCCAGGGATGGCAGAGCCTGGTGGGCTGCTGTCTATGGGGTCACACAGAGTCAGACACGACTGAAGCGACTTGGCAGCAGCAGCAGCAGCAGCATATTATATATAGATATATAAAATATATATGCATATATAAATATATAAGCATATGTACACATGCATGGTACACATGTATGCATATGTGAACTTTTATTCATTCATACACACACATATATAAACCTATATTCTCTCCCTCTCTATATATATATTTAAATGTATATATATAAACACATGCACACACACTGTTTGCACAGGACGTCTGTAATATAACATGCAAAAAAACATGTATCATGTTATTAAGTTCTTTTTAAAATCCATCCAGACATTTAGAGTTAAATCTTATCAACAAGAATGTATACTCCTTTTTTATTATTATCAGCAGGTTTGTGCTTGTTTTGTGCTCAGTCACTCAGTTGTGTTCAACTCATTGTGGCCCAATGGACTATAGCACAACAGGCTGCCCTGTCCATGGAATTTTCCAGGCAAGCATACTGGAGTGAGTTGCCATGCCCTCCTCTAGAGGATATTCCCGAGCCAGGGGTTGAACCCACATCTTTTGTGTCTCCTGCATTGGCAGGCGGATTCTTTACCACTGGAGCCACCTGGGAAGTCAACACGTTAACACTGAGAAAATGTGATTGGGTGGGTGTGTGTAAGTATGAAAGAGAGACACCATATGTAAGAAAGTGCCTATCATAATACCTGATAAGTAGCTATTGTTCAAAGAAAACAATAATAATTGGCTTTTGTTTTTTCCTCTTTGCCTTCTTAAGCTTAAAGAGTTCACCAGGAAGAATATCTAGGATTTTAAAATATATGTAAAAAGGATAGTGATATAATAATGATCAAAAACAATGAGTTTTTCAGTTCAGCAGATTGAAATCTTGATCTGACCATTATCTGTGTAGATTTAGGGAATTTTCTTCACTTTTTAAGGACCTGGTATCCTTCTCAAGAATAATTCAGGTAATATTCATGACCTCAAAGGTTGCTATACAATGATATGCCATAACAAATGTGCTTAGCAATGCACCTGACTTAATAGCAAACACCCTGCCACTGTGGACTAGCAAGAATTACATTAACTGGGTGGCACAGGTCCCCATATTTCACTGGCATTCCCCATGGGTTATTTCAACCTCTCCAGATTTTAGAGTTATCAGTGTCCTAGATACAACCTTGATTTCCGGGGTCTGTAATAATTTCAAGCTAAAAAAGCCACTATTTACCCAGTGAATGGAAAGGTAACTTTGATAGACGCCTATGAAAAAACAAGTATCTAAGCCTGGGATATTAAAATAGGATCATATTTCCATCAAGTACCACCTTTATGATGGTACTACCTTAATTCCTATACCTCAGACACTCAAAGTCTTCCCTGGTTGTTGGTGAAAGCTCTCAAGGTGCTGGCTCGGGCACTCAAAACAAGACTGTCTTATTTCCCTCTCTGACCTGCTGCCTTCTTCCCGAGGAGACCACTGTGCTGAAGTCTCCTGGGGGATCACAACTCCTCTGGGCAGCACTGTCCTCTGTCTGGGTCTCATTGCTCACACAAGTGAAGATGCAGGAAAAGCACACCTTTATTGCTTCATACTTACAGCTTAAGGTCAGGCTATTCACTAAGGTCACACAGAGCATGTAGACCAAGTAGCAAGATGTTTTCATAAAGACACGGTGGAAAGGAGCCACACAAGCTGTCTGCTCTGAAGGCTGCAGGACTGGAGCCTGAAAGTTTCATCTCTGTGAGCCCTCACTTGTCATCATCCAGGAGTCAGCTCTCTTCTCCCTACTGGACTATATTCCATTATCTCTTCCCTCACAGAGGCCTGGACCCAGCTGCAACGAAGCAATGGAGGCAGAACTCCAGACTCCACCCTGGGCTTTCATTTTGGAACCCACATTCTCATCTCCAAATTCTAATGGAAATCTATGAGAATGTCCACTCATTTCAATTAAAAAAAAATCCTTTTTTGTTTTCTCCCACCAAGCTATTCTAAATAGAAAAAAATGAGAAGAAACAGTCCTACATCAATTGCGTCTATGTTAGTCATTCTTAAATGACATCTTATGCAGGATGTCATGGTTGGACTGGGCCAAGCTAATTTCATATTCATTCTCTTCTGCAGTGAAAGTGTGCAGTGGAGTTTGCTGGTCATTCAGCAATCCTTTTGAATCTTTGCTCCTAGAAAATAGCTACATGAACACATGAACACTCACAAAAACATAGATCTCCTCAAGAACGCACCTATTAAATTCAGCAGGTTAAATAAATGTATATATATACAAAAAAAAAATTCAAAGAGGCAACAACCAACCTGAAAAAATCTATCTCTAATCCCTAATAAAAATAGAACAATTACCTTCTTCTATCATGTATATATTAAAAACATGACTAGCATTGACATATATACACTACCATGTGTAAAATAAATAGCTAGTGGGAAGCTCTTGTATAGCACAGGAAACAGCTTGGTGCTCTGTGATGACCTAGAAGAGTGTGATGGGTTGGTAAGAGGCAGCTTCAAGAAGGAGGGGATATATGAATATATATAACTGATTAAATTTCTTGTGCAGCACAAACTAAGCACAATATTGTAAAGCAATTTTACTCTGATTTTCAAAAATAAATAATTTTTAAAAATCAGATGGTATTCAGACAATGTGGAACTCTACCCCAATGGTCACTTACGCATCTATAGATGATCCTCAATGGCTAGGAAAGCAATCTGCAAAAAAGGAGGAATATGTGCATATATGTCATTGAAAACATAAAGAAAATAGGAGCTTTTCCATCCTCTAGTATTTATAACTTCAAAAAACATTACTTTGGAATCTAGTTTCAACCGAGTTACCCTGTTACATATCTGTATGCTCTTGATTGGAATTCTGAATATGTTTTCTCATAGAAACATTAAGCTTAAATTTGGGAAGTTTTAAGATGTTTTGTTTACATTACACTTTACATTCATACAAACTGGTATGAACATTTAATATTCAAAACAAAAGGTTTATATTGAAAACTAATATGCAAGTTAGATAAGATGAAATATATTTGTTAAACATACATTTTTACATGCAAAGATACATGTAAATGCAAAGATGCATTTAGCATCTTCCTAAACTGTGATCATGGGAAATAGATGGGGAAACAGTGGAAACAGTGTCAGACTTTATTTTGGGGGGCTCCAAAATCACTGCAGATGGTGACTGCAGCCATGAAATTAAAACACGCTTACTCCTGGGAAGAAAAGTTATGACCAACCTAGATAGCATATTCAAAAGCAGAGACATTACTTTGCCAACAAAGGTCCATCTAGTCAAGGCTATGGTTTTTCCAGTGGTCATATATGGATGTGAGAGTTGGACTGTGAAGAAAGCTGAGTGCCAAAGAATTGATGCTTTTGAAGTGTGGTGTTGGAGAAGACTCTTGAGAGTCCCTTGGACTGCAAGGAGATCCAACCAGTCCATTCTGAAGGAGATCAGCCCTGGGATTTCTTTGGAAGGAATGATGCTAAAGCTGAAACTCCAGTACTTTGGCCACCTCATGCGAAAAGTTGACTCACTGGAAAAGACTCTGATGCTGGGAGGGATTGGGGGCAGGAGGAGAAGGGGACGACAGAGGATGAGATGGCTGGATGGCATCACCGACTCGATGGACGCAACTCTGAGTGAACTCCTTGAGTTGGTGATGGACAGGGAGGCCTGGGGTGCTGCGATTCATGGGGTCGCAAAGAGTCGGACACGACTGAGCGACTGAACTGAAGTGAACTGAAACTGTGATCACATTCCTCCACATTTCCTCTCTCCACCGTGTTCTCAGTTTTGTCTTCACTGTGTAACTGTGTCTGAACATTTGCTGTTTTTCTCTTAGATACAGGTGCTCATTCTTGCCGAGATTCAACTTCCTCTTCCATATACTGGCTTGGATTATCTTCCCGTTCATGCCAGTCTCTAGTCATGATCTGTGTAAATTACAAAGTCAACCTCATCACTTTGCTGCTTCAAGCCTCCACTGGCAGTCTGTTACCTACAAAGTCAGCTCTGGTCTTCCCCACGTGGAGATAGGACAGACTCCCAATTTCGCCCCTCCTCCTGTGTCTCTTGCTATTCCCTTCCCTGTGCATCACCCTTTAGTCACTGTGAATAACTGGCTGTTACGTAGCATATACGTATGCATGTATGTGCCCACTCGCAGACAAGTTCCCCTAACAACATTTTGGCCCTTGGTGCCATCTGTCCATGCTGTCCCCAGTGCTTAAAATTTACCTGTACTTCTCTACATTATCTGTATGCTCCTCCAAAACTTTTCCAGCTATTTCCTTTTCTCTCTTCCAACTCAACACTAGCATCACTTTCTCCAGAATGCTCTTTGATCTCCAGCCATCAGCCTCATTGATTATCTGCAGGATACTTCAGAAATATTTCATGTTCAGTTCTAGACAATCATAGCAAAGGAAATATCCCAATAAAGCAAATCACACAAAGTTTTTTTTATTTCCCAGTGCATTTTAAAGATATGTTTATACTATTGTGTAGTCTGTTAAGTGGGCAATGGTGTCACATCTAAAAAGCAATGTGCATACCTTAATTTAAAGTTACTTTATTGTTCAAAAAAATACTAAGCATTAACTGAGCCTTCAGAGAGTTGTAATGTTTTTGCAGTAGGAACATCAAAGATCACTGATCACAGATCAACCTAACAAGTGTAATAATAATGAAAAAGTTTGAAATACTATGAGAATTACTAAAATGTGACACAAAGACATGAAGTGAGCAATGCTGTTGGACAAATGGTGCTGACAGATTTGCTTAATGCATGGTTACCCACAAACCCTCAATCTGTAAAAACAATACCAACAAAAAACTCAATATCTGTGAAGCATAAACAAAGGAGGTATGTTTGTACTTTCCTGCTTTTGCCATATTGCTTCCTAATTTCCTCTTGACAGATTCGTGTTACCTGATAGATTACAAATGCTATGCAGTCTCAGATTATATTTTAAGTTTGTTTGTGAACTTGGTGTCCTGTGCCATGTTTGGCATATATTAATACTTGAGTACTATTTTTGTAATACATGAGCACATATATGAAGGAATATATTCTTTAAAGACTGTTGACTTCTGTGACCTCTCTCATCCTTTAGTTGCTTATTACACATTTTGGCTTTTGTTTAGTATAATACCATCTTATGATTCATTGGTTTAATAATGGAGTACCTCTTGTGTGTCAAAAACCAGACTAGATCCAGTGTAATTATAAACTAAAATAATCACCAAGAAAATGTATAGATACAAGTTTGGAAAGTGCCCTGAAAGAGATGTGCATGGTGCTATGAGATTGTAGAAAGTAACGGCCAATGTGGTATAGAGAGCTAAAGGATGCTTTCTTAGAAGAAAGGGTGTTTGAACTGAGATAGAGGGATGTGCAGTTCAACAGATGACAGGAAAAGAAGACTGTACCAGGCTAATAGAAGGGTTCGTGCAATAGTAGGTGGGATGTTGCTATAATCAAAGGGCTGAGAGAAACCAGGGTGGTCCAAACAGAGATGGAGCCCTGTGAGAATTTTGAAGAAGGAGATTTGGAAACGGGCAAAAAGGAAAAAGGCAAATTATTATGTTTCTTAAGAATTATACTGGGAGTCTACCACTTTGCGATGATAGAGAGAAATGGGTAGATTTGAAAAATGTTTGGAAAGAAAAGTCAACATTTTTTGATGTTGGATTAGAGTGTGATGGTTACAAAAGGAAGAGGTATGAAGAGTGAGCATAGACACTGATTTTCAGAGCTGGTGGGATCTTTCTCTGAGAAAGTGATGGATCAAGATGGGCCAGCTTCCATGAGGGATCAGCAGAGAGGAGAGACCTAACAGGTCTGCTAGGGATTGTTGATTTTCGGTAACTTCTAGCACCAGATTTCGAGATGTGAATACATTGTGGAGAAAGAGGAGGGAAGGGCCGTAAGGCCAAATCATAAGAAATACTAACCCTCACAGCTCTCTGTAGACAAGAGAGAAAAGAGGGGGTCATCCTTAATTTGTTTTTATTTATTTATTTTTAATAGAAAGATAATTGCTTTACAATGTTGATTTGATTTTGGCCATACAGCAACATGAATTAGCCTTAGGTTTACATATGTCCCCTCCCTCTTTAACCTCCTTCCTACCTACCACCCTTTCCCATCCCTCTAGATTGTTATAGAACCCCAGTTTGAGTTCCCCAAGTCATACAGCAAATTTCCATTGGCTGTTTTACATATGCTAGTAGTCTGCTTCCATGCTACTCTCTCCATTCATCTCACCTTCTCCTTCCTCCCAATTTGTTTTTAAATATGGGTCTTTATCATACCATCAGCTTGGTGAGGAAGGAAAAATATCTACTTTTTAAAAATGTGGTCATACAACATAGTGAAGCAACCAAAGTGATATCCTTTAAAAAAATGTTGGTATGAATTGAATTAAACTAATTACTCATCATCCAACAAATCCCTATAAAGTCTACTTGAAAAATAAAAACTATGTATCTGTACACAGTGTCATATTTTTAAAGAATACATTCATCCTGGGAGAGAGGTGAGCTATATATGTAGCAATGCTATGCCTTTAAAACTAATGATCTCAGATCAAATTAAATATAGACCAGTGGTCATCATCCAAGACAGATCACAATGACTCAATATGAGGATTAATTACAGAAGTAATTATATCCATTATCTAATTATTCAAATCTTAATTATGACTCTGCTGGCCCAATTAGTCAGAATACAAGGCTACTGTTAGAGATGGGTGGATATTCTGCATCTGTGCTGAAGTAAGAGGCATCTGTTGCCAAGAGGTGAAGGGATGAAAAGTGTCAACTCACCAGCTGCGAAGTGAAGAAACCTTAGGAAAGCACATGTGAGCCCATGCAGTGATTTAACACAGGGGGCAGGGGCAGAGTGGTAAAGGAGGCATGTGAGCTCTGAAGGCATTTGTTATCCTGAGTGGACTATGGGTTGCAAAGCATTGCTTATCTCTCTACACGGTGCTCCCATTAAAACAGAAAAAAAGAAAAATTTTATAAAGCTTGTCTTGTGCATGTTTGATGGGGCCATAAAAAGAGCTGAGCAAGCAATACATTTTAAATATATAAATGTTTCTATAAATTCATTAAAATAATTTATAGCATCTAACATTTATTTGATTCATGCCTAATCAAAGAAATAGAATTATATGGATGAAATATTTACTAAGTATAAACAATATAATAATAGATTCCCTGATTGACACCATTGATTTTGACTCTAGTAGTATCTGATGTATAGTATCTCAGCACCTGATATATTCACATGCTTTTATTGATATTGACCTTATTAGACAGGAAGGATTCTATTAATGGTGCTATTGACTTTATATATATTTATTGTTGATATTTATCAAACTTGGTATAAGTTTTCATTGAACTACAATCAGTGTTCAAAAAAATGTTAGAGAAAGGGAAGCAGTGTATAAAGTATAATGCAACTCATTAGAACTTTAAGTACATCAACTTGTAACTAAGCTGTGGATTTGCTTACACTATTCTCAGTATCATAGGCTTAACTTTTTATTAATTCACATTTTGGAATGTGTGAATGAGAGAATGTTGGCACTTATTGAAGTTGGAAAATGTTAATTTACATGAAATGTATATGCATCTTGCTTCTGAGTGTAATAGAAACGATTTCAACTTTTCACATTGGTTTCACAGAAGAAAATTACATTTCAACAAAATTAAAAGAGTGTGGGGAGCTTTTTCAGCATTGCATCTCCATGCTCCCTTGTTATTGAACGACAATAAGAAATCCTGTTAGTTCTCTGCTACTGAGCAAATTGCTTTCCACAATTATGGTTTATGTTTTAATGGGGCTAGCTTCACATTAGAAGAATTATTCCAAACCAGCATTGCCTCTCGGTGCCGCACAGAACAGCACCCTGCCTGCTTTACAAAATCCATGTCTCCCATGTTGCCTCTAAGAAAAATATATAAATAAACGCTTGCCAATCTTGCTTCTGAGAAAGTCTTAATTGAGGATAATGAAACATCTCTAGCTCCAAAATGAGAGTAAGATGGTCACAAAGCCCTTTAAAATGCTAATAGGCAGAAGACATTTACAGAAGTTTTGTGATATTATGTAGCATAGTAATAGAGTAGGTAGGTGACAGTTTGTCAAATTTAGCTGCGATGATCAGACCTATTTTTCCTCTTTCTATTTCTGAGGCCGAATTGAATGAATGATTTAGGATGATATAAAGTTGGCACCTTCATCACCAAGCACCCTGCCCTTTCAGCTATAGGGCATCTGCATACCACTCATTAAAAGAGGGGGAAATGACCAGAACAAGCAAATGTTAATTTCACATGATTTAGTGTTCGAGGTCCCACTTCCTCTCTGCACTTCCATTGTATTTCACCCACAGAATGCTTCTCTCCTTTTTAAATCACAGTGACAATGTGAACAGCACATGTATACTTTAAGCAACTTACCAATTCAAGTGTTTTGCCTCAGTGGGAAGACATGAACTCAGAATGGTAAAGCTTGGCACTGCTTCACTAAAATGGAATAAGAAATCACTTTGACAGAGCCTAGATTCTGGTCTGGGTTGCTGAATGTGTTTCCCACCCACCCACCCCCATCTTTTTTCCCCCCTCTTTCAAGGTTGATGTTCTTTATTTTGTGTGGAGTATATCTTATGTGACAGCACAGGAAGAAATGTAGGCAGCCCAGGTGAATGTCCTTGGGGTCAAAATGGGCTTCCAAGTGAAGGGAATCAGCTCTCTTGAGATATTCAGCTAACACAGTTTCAAAGGATTCTTGATTAAATGACCTCTGATATGGCGAATGCCAAGACCTAGGAGAGGCATGAAATGAAGACACTCAGGTGCTTATTAAACAAAGCTGTGTTGTACTCAGTCATATCTGACTCTTTGCGACCCCATGGATTGCAGCCCACAAGCCTCTTCTGTCCATGGGATTTTTCCAGCAAGAATACTGGAGTGGATTGCCATTTTCTTCTCCAGGTGATCTTCCTGACTCAGGGATCAAACCCACATCTCCTGCAGGCAAATGAATCCTTTTCCACTAAACCACCTGGGAAATCCTATTAAACAAAAGTGCTGGTGGTTTATTCGCTAAGTTGTGTCTGACTCTTGAGACCCCATGGACTGTAGCCTGCTAGGTTCCTCTGTGCATGGGATTCTCCAGGCAAGAATACTGGAGTGGATTGCCATTTCCTTCTCCAGGGGATCTTCCCAACCCAGAAATCAAACCCAGGTCTCTTGCATTGCAAGCAGATTCTTTACCAACGGAGCTAAAAGGGAAGTCCTATTAAACAAAGGAAACACTTTATTTCATTTCGACTGAGATATAGAACAGAGACTTGACTTAGAATGATTTCTGGTTGCAGCCTCTTGCACCTCAGGGATTTATAAGTGGGATATTTTAATTTCTGAGTTGAAAGTATCTGTCACTTGGATTTGAAATAATGTCTTTCCCCAACTTCACCACCTGCAAACAACTTAAGTACCATCTGCCAAGGTGCCAGGGCTGGTCTGTTGTTCCTAGGGGACTTTACCTATGTGCCTGAGTGTTGCATAAGAGTAATTTGTTGTAAACTACACACACTTATTAACAACACCACTGATTTATAAACAGAATATCTTTTAAAAAAAAGATATCTTGAATTGGCAACTAAAAACCAAGATCCAATCCTAATGACTTATCTGTATATTTTTTCCTTTTTTTTAAACTATGAAATTCCCAGTCTGAATATCTTTTTTTAAGCTTTCTATTTTATATTGGAGTATTCCCTAGCGGCTCAGACAGTAAGGAATCTGGCTGCAATGCAGGAACCCTGTGTTCAGTCCCTGGGTTGGGAAGATCCTGTGGAGAAGAGAGTGGCTTACCCACTCCAGTGTTCTTGCCTGGAGAATTCCATGGACAGAGGAGCCTGGTGGGCTACAGTCCATAAGGTCTCAAAGAGCCAGACATGACTGAGAGACTAACAATCTTCATCTTCTTCGATCAGTAGGTGATTACTAATGTTCGGATACTTTCAAGTGTACAGCAAAGTGATCCAGTTATACATAAACATATAGCTATTCTTTGTCAAATTATTTTCCCATCTAGACTATTGCATTGGGCATAGTTCCCTGTGCTATACCATCTTCGTTGGTTATTCATTTAAAATATGGCAGTGTATACATGTCAGTCTCAAACTCCTTAACTATCCCTTTGTTTTATAAATATTTATCTTAAATAAAATAATATACTTGAAGTTGAATAACTTTCTTTTCTTCAAGAAATTGACTCAGATACTTTTCATTACCTTCCTGTATTATTAAATAGTTTTCCTAACATATCTTTTTATCTACCTTACTCCACATTGAAGGATAAATACTCAGATCTCTATCAACTGCATCATTAAACATTAATTTGTTGTTTCCTAGTGTATCATACAGGTTTATTAAAAACTATGCATTGTGTCCACAGAATGGTGGCTTTATCTTTCACAGGAATGTAAAATAGATATATGAATCAAGTTTCACTTTCTTTATCTATAAACATTCAATGAGATTTGACTCTATGTTTCATATTGACTTCCAATTTTTTCTCTGATATCAGATCAAAAGGAAGTGGACAACTTGACATTCTTAAAATTTGAATTAGGAGTTTTCATGAATAGTAATACTTTTTGACTTTAAAGAAAGTTCCTTATATATTCCTTATAATGCTATTGACCTTGAAAGAGGCTGTGTTACTTTTGCCTAAATTTTATGCTCCATGTATAAGAAGGTAGTGCAAAATTAAGATATCTAATAATGTTAGGCACTCAAGTCTTCCAGGGAGAATCTACTCAAGGGCATCTAAGGAGAAAAAAATTCCCATAAGCAGATGCCCAAATGAATTTCTATCAAGCGTATTTTGAACCAAATGAATAAGTCAAGTGTGTTTCCTCAAAATGCACTGGGAATTTTGAATGTCTTCAATTTAACTAAGATCCCTTGTTTGTTGCTGTAAAGTCCCGCAACCTTATTTTGTACTAATTTTAGTGAAAATCACAGAGCAATGTCTTCCTTGGGTGTCATAAAATATACCAACAGTTGCATGTAGATGAAAAAAATCTCTTGCGTGGAATATATGTAAATGGAACTGATCTATCGGCACGTCCTTTATTCCATGTTTCAGTGATGGGTGATCAGTAAAATTTCTAGTGCAACATAAAATAAAATACCTTGCTGCATTCTCAGATTATTTGCCCATGGAGCATCTTCACTTACTTTATAAGAAATAAGCATAAGTGTTCTTTCGCTTATGTACCTAAATATGCTTGAGACAAGGGATGGTAAAAACCATCATCCATGCTCTGTGAAAGGAGGCATACTGCAAATGTCAAGAGAAAGTTCTTTCCGATTCTACAGTATAGCACTATTTCTTCCAAACAATTTAGAATTCAGGTTGCATGCCAATAGCTTATGTGGGCCTTTTCTGTAAGAAGTTTCATATGAAGACTTAATATATGCATCAAACAGAAAGAGAATTTTGTATTTTTGTTGTTGCTTGTTTTTGAAGATGAGCAAATGGAATATTTATTTGCAAAGAATTAGAGAGAGGACAAAGATTTATAAGTTAACACCCTGAGATAAACTGAATTCTGACAGAATATGGAAACAATCAAAAAACATTTCTTGAATGCTATTTACTAAACATTATTCTAATGAAGGGCTTCCCTGGTGGCTTAGTCCATAAAGAATCTGCCTGCAATGCAAGACAACTGGGTTTGATCCCTGTGTCAGGAAGATTCCCTGGAGAAGGAAATGACAACCCACTACAGTATTCTTGCCTGGAGAATTCCATGGACAGAAGATGTTGGCAGGCTACAATCCATGGGATCACAAGAGTTGGACAGGACTTAGCAATTAAACCACTGCTATCACCATGCTAATGAAACTTGGCTTTAAGAAAAAAACTTGAATTGGCTTCATTGTCCCCATGGAAAAATGACAAATAGTGGGCTACTCCTGGGGGGAGCATGACATTCACAGACAGAGGAACCTGGCCAGCTGAGGCCTTGACTCTGTCTAGCTCTAATACAGGAGGCCAGTCTGGGAAGTCTGTGTAAAAAGAGGGCAGAGTGTTCAAGAATTTTTTTTTTTTCCTCACTTCCAGTTAATTTTCTATTTTTTGGAAGTTACCATTTTCTGCGTTCATTTTTGTATTTATATCAGTGGCACTTTCTCCCTATTTGCTTTGGGTCACCAGCTGTGCAATTACTATGAATAGAAACCTTAGACCCAGAGAAAATGTCTTGCTATAGCTGTTGAGGCATGAATGAACTGGGAGCTCAAGGAAGAGGGTATTTATGGTTCTGAAATTATATTCTGCCTTGAACTTTAGCCCAGTTCAAAGTGAACATTGTTTTTGATTTTTTTAATTCATTTTTATTTTCTATTAAAGTATAGTTGATTTGAGGCTTCCCAGGTGGCTCAGTGGGTAAATAACCTGCCTGCAATACAGCAGATGCAGGAGATATGGGTTCAATTCCTGGGTCAGAAAGACCCCCTGGAGGAGGGCACAGCAACCCACTCCAGTATTCTTGCCAGGAAAATTCCATGGACAGAGGAGCTTGGTGGGCTATAGTCTATAGGTTAGAAAGAGTCAGACACAACTGAAGTGATTGAGCACACATGATTTGCAATGTTCTGTTACTTTCAGGTAAATAGCAAAGTGATTCAGTTATACATATACATGTCTTCATTCTTTTTCAGATTCTTCTCCCATATAGGTTATTAAAGAATATAGAGTTCCCTGTGCTATGTTCATTATCTGTTTCATGCATGGTAGTATATATATGTTAATCCCAAACTCTTCGTTTATCCTTTTCCCCTCATCCCCTCACATCCCCCTCTTGCTCCCATATATTTGTTTTTGAAGTCTGTGAGTCTATTTCTGTTTTGTAAGTAAGTTCATTTATATCTTTTTTCAGCTCATACATGTAAGTGATATCATATGCTACTTTGACTTACTTCACTAAGTATGATAATGTCTAAGTACATTCATATTGCTGCAAATGGCATTGTTTCATTCTTTTTTATGCCTGAAAAGTATCCCATTGTATTAATGTCTTTGTACTACTTCTTTATCCATTCCTCTATCGATGGACATTTAGGTTGCTTCCGTGTCTTGGCTATTGCAAATACTGTTGCAATGAACATTGGGGTACATGTCTCTTCTAATTATGGTTTTCTCTGGATATACGCCCAGGAGTGGAATTGCTAGGCTGGACAGTAGTGCTGTTTTTAGTTTTATAATGAACCTCCCTTCTGTCTTCCCTAGTGGTTGTACCAATTTACATTCCCACCAACTGTGTAGGAGTGTTACCTCTTCTCCACATCTTCTCCAGCATTTATTGTTTGTAGACTTTTTCACAGTGGTCATTCTGACCAGTGTGAAATGATACATTACTGTAGTTTTTAATTGCATTTATCTGACCATTAGAGATGTTGAACATTGTTTCAATGTGATTTTTGGTCTCTGTATGTCTTCTTTGGAGAAAAATCTATCAAGATCTTCTGCCCATTTTTTGATTGGAATGCTTCTTTGATATTGTACTGCATGTGCTGTTTGTATATTTCAGAGATAAATCCCTTGTCAGTCATTTTGTTGGCAAATACTTTCTTTCATTATTTGGGTTGTCTTTTCATTTTGTTTGTGGTTTCTTTGCTGTGCAAAAGCTTTTCAGTTTAATTAGGCAGTTACATGTAAACTGGATGCTGCTGCTACTGCTAAGTCACTTCAGTTGTGTCTGACTCTGTGTGATACCATAGATGGCAGCACATGAGGCTCCACCATCCCTGGGATTCTCCAGGGAAGAGCACTGGAGTGGGTTGCCATTTCCTTCTCCAATGCATGAAAGTGAAAAGTGAAAGTGAAGTCGCTCAGTCGCGTCCGACCCTCAGTGACCCCAGGACTGCAGCCTTCCAGGCTCCTCCGCCCATGGGATTTTCCAGGCAAGAGTACTGGAGTGGGGTGCCATTGCCGTCTCCATGTAAACTGGATAGTTACATGTGAAAAAATGAAATTAGAACAGTCTCTGAAACCATACATAAAAATAAACTCAAAATGGATTAAAGACCTAAATATAAGACCAGATACTATAAAACTCTGAGGGGAAAACATAGGCAGAACACTCTCTGACAAAAATCATATCAATATCTTTTTGGATCCACTTGTTGGAGTAACGAAAATAAAAATAAGAATAATATCAAGTTGCATTGTGATGAAGGAGACAGGAGACTAGGCTTCCTATTACTCAGTAGGAATGTCAGAATGAACTGTTTCCTACAGGATCAAATTGTGCCTTCTTCTCAAAAGCGTGCTTCTAAATTTAATAGAGATCTGGAATGCTAAAATAAATAAATAAATGGGGCTAATTAAACTTGAAAGTGCACATTGTATTAGTGATAATCAAATAACAGATATTTTTGGAAATGAAAAGCTATGTTTAGTTTAAAAACAGGATCAATTTTATCAATCCATTTCAATATTTCCTTTCAATTTAAACTCTATCAAGAACAAGAATGATTTTATCAGCCCTTAGGAATGTACCACAAGCTATACATTTTAGGTTTGTGGCCTTATTTAATATTCCTTGCAATGTTAAGGGCAGGTATTGTTGCTCATTTGTAAATGAGTATTATATTTATCATTCATTTGTAAATGAGTATTATATTTATTACTTATTTATAAATGGAAGAAACTGAGTTAGGAGGCATTCAATGACTTGCCTAAAATCAAGGCCCTAGTGATTCACAGAACTGGCAAATCAGACTCAGGTGTCTCTAATCTTTGAATTTGTGGTTTTTAAATTACTAAGCTGTTTAATACTTCCTTTTCAAACTGGCCATCCTTCATATATTGTTGTTGTTTTCCAGTCACTCAGTGGTGTCCAACACTGCAACCTCATGGACTGCAGCATGCCAGGCTTCCCTGTTCTTCACCATCTCCTGGTGCTTGTTCAAATTCATGTCCATTGAGTCAGTGATGCCATCCAACTATCTCATCCTCTTTCATCCTCTTCTCCTCCTGCCTTCAGTCTTTCCCAGAATCAGAATCTTTTCCAATGAGTCAGTTCTTCATATCAGGTGGCCAAAGTACTGGACTTTCAGTTTCAGCATCAGTCCTTCAGGTGAATATTCAGGATTGATTTCCTTTAGGACTGACTGGTTTGATCTCCTTGCAGTCCAAGGGACTCTCAAGAGTCAAAAGTATCAATTCTTCAGCTCTCAGCCTTCATTATGGTCCAACTCTCACATCCATACATGACCACTGGAAAAACCATAGCCTTGACTAGATGGAACTTTGTCAGCTGTCAATATGCTGTCAAGGTTTGTTATAGTGTTTCTTCCAAGGAACGAGAGTCTTTTAATTTCATGGCTGCAGTCATCATCTGCAGTGATTTTGGAGCCCAAGAAAAGAAAGCCTGTCACTGTTTCCATCATTTCCCCATCTATTTGCCATGAAGTGATGGGTCCAGATGCCATTATCTCAGTTTTCTGAATGTTGAGCTTTAAGCCAGCTTTTTCACTCTCCTCTTTCACTTTCATCAAGAGGCTCTTTAGTTCTTCTTCACTTTCTGTCATAAGGGTGATGTCATCTGCATATCTGAGGTTATTGATATTTCTCCCAGCAATCTTGATTCCAGCTTGTACTTCATCCAGCCCGGCATTTTGCATGATGTACTCTGCATATAAGTTAAATAAGCAGGGTGACAATACATAGCTTTGCCGTATTCCTTTTCCAAATTTAGCCCAGTCCATTTTTTCAATCAGAACATTAAAATAAATCACTTATGGCTCCTTCTATTTTAGTGATTGTCCCACAGTGTCCTCACAACTAATGATTCCCTTACCTTTCTATTTATTTATTTATTTTTTGAAGGAGGGGCACATCTCTGATTTCTTAACTGCTTTCTTGAACTATTCAATTTAATGGCCTCGCAGAATGACTTTTGACTTTCTGAATTTTTAATGTTCAACTTAAACTTCAGTCAGTTCTATCTTGTCAACTTATTTACTTTGTCCTATGACTGTGTAATAGTCGCCATGCTGACCCTCCATAGCACTAATACCATAGCCCCTTTTTTTCATGGCAGGACCAGGAAGGGATCTTGGTGATCAGCATGAGATATAGTAAATGCTAACTACAGTTAAAATATTTGGGTTTCATTGCATTGCACAAGACAGAAACTCCTACCTCTCTTGCCTTCTGACATCACTACCACCATATTGCTCTTCTCTTTTACAACTAACCATATTTAGAGTAATGTATACAGAACAGAATTGCTGTACTGTACTTCTGGTGCTTTCTATCCTATTTACTTTTCAACTCAATTAGTTTCATTTCTATCTAATTCCAATAAGGATATACTGGATAATTCCAGAAAGAAATTCTAATCACCAAATTTTATGGCCAATATTTTATTTAGGATGCATCTTGATTCACCACTTTCTTCTCAAACGTCTCACTTTGTCATTACCTAACATGTATGGATGTGAAGAAGGCTGAGCGCCGAAGAATTGATGCTTTTGAACTGTGGTGTTGGAGAAGACTCTTGAGAGTCCCTTGGACTGCAGGGACATCCAACCAGTCCATTCTGAAGGAGATCAACCCTGGGATTTTTTTGGAAGGAATGATGCCTAAGCTGAAGCTCCAGTACTTTGGCCACCTCATGAGAAGAGTTGACTCGTTGGAAAAGACTCTGATGCTGGGAGGGATTGGGGGCAGGAGGAGAAGAGGATGACCAAGGATGAGATGGCTGGATGGCATCACAGACTCGATGGACGTGAGTCTGAGTGAACTCTGGATGATGGTGAAGGACAGGGAGGCCTGGCGTGCTGTGATTCATGGGGTCGCAAAAGTCAGACACGACTGAGCGGCGGAACTGAACTGAAGTGAACATTCTTGTTTGCTGTCTATACTTATTCTGTTGCTGTTTAGTTGCTAATTCATGTCCAGCTCTTTGTGGCCCCATGGACTGTAGCCTGCCAGGCTCCACTGTCTATGGGATTTTCCAGGCAAGATTATTGGAGTGGGTTTCCATTTACTTCTCCAGAGGACCTTTCTGACCCAGGGATCAAACTGAAGTCTCCTGCATCTCCTGCATTGCAGATGGATTCATTACCACTGAGCCACTTATGATTTGGTCCTAAGAAACAAATCAGCTGCCTAGTGTTCAAACAACATAATGCTATAAAAAAAATCCTGAAAGCATTAGCATTTATATCTCAGACTAGATTGAAAAGACACTTCTCTTTAGGCTACAATTTCATGATAATATAGAAAATCAATGATCTTCAGACAATAAATTTGTACTATACTGCTAAGTATTTTAAAGTTTTTAACCTCTTTGTGAAGAATGGGGTCAACATAATTGCAATTTTTAAAAATTAAACATGAGATTCACTCAGAGTTAATAAAATGAATCAGTGACCCAACTCTATGTACTCTCAAAATAATTAGTTTTACCCAGGTTCCCAGGATAAACAAATGAATTTAAAAAACAAAGTTTATATATAAGAAGATATTTTTTTACAACTACAGGCATCAAATAAAGAAAATGGAGTTTTAGATATGTAGTTTTCCCTAGAACATTTCTTGAAACTATTTACTGAAATTATTGCATAAGCTGTTTGTGTGTTAGTTTCTCTGTCATGTCTGACTCTTTGTGACCCCATGAACTGTATCCTTCCAGGCTCCTCTGTCCATGGAATTCTCCAGGAAAGAATACTAGAGTAAGTTGCCATGTCCTTCTCCAGGGTATCTTCCCGACTCTGCAATTGAACCCGGGTCTCCTAAATTGCAGGCAGAGTCTTTACAGTCTGAACTATTATATATGCTAGTCATTTCATATTAATTGTGCTCAAATCCCTCCATTCTCCTTCTAAAATGTGAGTATTTCCATGGCTCAGCTTCTCTGTGTTCTCAGCACAGATATTGCTTTATCTACTACTCTTTTTATCAGTGACTCCCAAATTTGTTTCACCAGGTCATTGCTCTCTTTGAACAATGTGTTTTATCTCTATATCCCTTTGACTTCTTCCTGTCAAACAACTTAAATTCAGCCTTGTAACATGTTAACTAAGAATTCACCACAAACTGTTCCTTCTCCTCCACTCTTCCCCATAATTATTACTTAAAAGAATAGTTATTTGCTCTTGTGGCTTCTCTTTTCTCTGACCCAACTCAGCCAGTAAGAAACAAGCCACAAATTAGTCTCATAAATATTTCTCAATTTCACCTCCTCCTTAATCAAATTACTATTGCCTTAGTCAATATTCTATGTCTAGGCAAGAGCCTAGACATTTACAATAACTTTCTAACCAATCCCCCTGTCTTTAGAACACCCTCACTCCTTCAGTTTCTTTTATTTTCTTCTTATTTTTATAAAATAATTATAAAAATTATTTGATAATTTTTAAAAACAAACAGACAAAACTAACTATGTTCCTATCCTGCATAATCTTTGGTACATTTCTTTAAAACAGAATAAATATTCATTTTTTCCAGTGAGTACTTATACAGACTGAACTATCTAACAGGCTGAGCACCAAAGAAACCACGGTGACACCGAAGCAGCACTTAAAGAGTAGACAAGAGGGACCTTAATCAAATAACTCAGCAAACAAATGTAAAATTACAATCTAACGTATGTAAGAAGCATATATTGAAGAGATCTGAGGAAACTGGCAAGTCAGGCAAAGAGATTTTAAATTGAAAAGTGATAAAAGCTACTTTGCATTTAAAAAATCATATATATAAAACACAATGTACAAATGAGCACGTCCCTTAAAAGGGAAGAGGCCAATATATGTGAACACAGAAAACATATAGATGAGTTCAACTAGAAAATCAGGGCTGTATTAAGCCATAAGCTTGGACTTCATCCTAGATTCAAAGGAAATAAGTTGAAGGCTCAAGTGTAGAGGGAAAGTGATATGATTATAAAACAAATTGGAAGAGGCCAAGGTGGATGTGGGGAGAGTGAACCAAAGGTATTGACAGGAGATGAAGATAGCTTAGGATATACATATTGTAGTGATTATAAAGAGAAGCAGCAAAACCTAAGGGGAGTTTTAGGAACAGATTCTTAATTTGTGTCTAAACATTTTAAGATACCTGTTAATGAATTGAATGGAGGAAACATTTTAAGGTACTTGTTAATGGATTGAATGGAAGAGAAGAGTCAAAGAGAGGGAAATATCAAGAATGACTCCTAGAGGTATAATTTGCAGAAGTAGATGAATGTAGGTACCATTCTTTGAAAATGGAGACCAGGAAAGAAGGTGGGTATTGGAGAAAGAAACAGGGCTAGAAGATGATGTCTGCTTTTGTGTACATTAGATACAAGGCACCTATGCAACATAAAACATGATGGTGTCAAAGAATGTAAGGAAATCATTGAGTATATAGTGTAACACTGAAAGCTTTACACTGTAGATAAGCATATAAATAAAAATTTTAGAGACACTGGCACACAAGTGGTTATTAGAAGTGCAGGCATCAGTGAGGTTATATGGAAAGATAATGTAGATCTCCAAGGAATGTCTGTATAGAAGGCGATACAACCTAAGAACACTGCAAAAAGAGTGGTAGTGGGGAAAAATGGTAAGAGGAAAACCAGGAGAGTACTCTGTGACACACGTGAGAAGTATTTCAAGGTGAAAGGAGTAACCAATTATCTTGAGTGATCAAATACCTTGAGTGGTCAAAAAATCCTGCCAGTGTATATTAGATGTGTCCACTCGAGCTGTATGGATAACTTTATCAACAACTTTTGAAGTCATAGGAACGTGAAGTTAAGTTAGAAAAAGTTAAGAATGTTGGTGACAGAAGTGAATGAAGATTCAGATAGTACATAATGCTGCTTCTTATTTTGTCTGTGAGGGAGAACAGAGAATGATATGCTACCCATCAGAAAGTCTGTTTGTTCACTTGTTTAAATGACTTCAATGCATTTAATACCCAGAAAAAAGATTTGACTAAGAAATCATTGTCAAATTCATAAAATGGATAAAGCATAATTCAGGGTGTACAAAATTCTGTGCAATTAGATATCTAAAAAAATTGTAACCCTGTATATGTGGGGGGAAAAACAGCTCTAAAGCAGTAAGAAAGCCTTCCTAAGCAATCAATGCAAAGAAATAGAGGAAAACAGCAGAATGGGAAAGACTAGAGATCTCTTCAAGAAAATTAGAGATACAAAGGGAACATTTCATGCAAGGATGGGCTCGATAAAGGACAGAGATGGTATGGACCTAACAGAAACAGAAGATATTAAGAAGAGGTGGCAAGAATACAGAACTGTACAAAAAAGATCTTCATGACCAAGATAATCACGATGGTGTGATCACTCACCTAGAACCAGCAACCCTGGAATGTGAAGTCAAGTGGGCCTTAGAAAGCATCACTACGAACAAAGCTAGTGGAGGTGATGGAATTCTAGTTCAGCTATTTCAAATCCTGAAAGATGATGCTGTGAAAGTGCTGCACTCAGTATACCAGCAAATTTGGAAAACTCAGCAGTGGCCACAGGACTGGAAAAGGTCAGTTTTCATTCCAATCCCAAAGAAAGGCAATGCCAAAGAATGCTCAAACTACCTCAGAATTGCACTCATCTCACATGCTAGTAAAGTAATGCTCAAAATTCTCCAAGCCAGGCTTCAGCAATATGTGAACCGTGAATTTCCAGATGTTCAAGCTGGTTTTAGAAAAGGCAGAGGAACCAAAGATCAAGTGGCCAACATCTGCTGGATCATGGAAAAAGCAAGAGAGTTCCAGAAAAACATCTACTTCTGCATTATTGACTATGCCAAAGCCTTTGACTGTGTGGATCACAATAAACTCTGGAAAATTCTCAAAGACATGGGAATACCAGACCACATGACCTGCCTCTTGAGAAACCTACATGCAGGTCAGGAAGTAACAGTTAGAACTGAACATGGAACAACAGAATGGCTCCAAATAGGAAAAGGAGTATGTCAAAGTTCTATACTGTCACCCTGCTTATTTAACATATATGCAGAGTACATCATGAGAAACGCTGGACTGGAAGAAGCACGAGCTGGAATCAAGATTGCCTGGAAAAATATTAAGAACCTCAGATATGCAGATGACACTACCCTTAATGGCAGAAAGTGAAGAGGAACTAAAAAGCCTCTTGATGAAAGTGAAAGAGGAGAGTGAAAAAGTTGGCTTAAAGCTCAACCTTCAGAAAACAAAGATCATGGCATCTGGTCCCATCATTTCATGGGAAATAGATGAGGAAACAGTGGAAACAGTGTCAGACTTTATTTTGGGGGGTTCCAAAATCACTGCAGATTGTGATTGCAGCCATGAAATTAAAAGATGTTTACTCCTTGGAAGGAAAGTTATGACCAACCTAGACAGCATATTCAAAAGCAGAGACATTACTTTGCCAACAAAGGTCCATCTAGTCAAGGCTATGGTTTTTCCAGTGGTCATGTGTGGATGTGAGATTTGGACTGTGAAGAAGGCTTAGCGCCAAAGAATTGATGCTTTTGAACTGTGGTGTTGAAGAAGACTTTTGAGAGTCCCTTGGACTGCAAGGAGATCCAACCAGTCCATTCTGAAGGAGATCAGCCCTGGATGTTCTTTGGAGGGAATGATCCTAAAGTTGAAACTTCAGTACTTTGGCCACCTCATGCGAAGAGTTGATTCATCGGAAAAGACTCTGATGCTGGGAGGGATTGGGGGCAGGAGGAGAAGGGGACGACAGAGGATGAGATGGCTGGATGGCATCACCGACTCGATGGATGTGAGTCTGAGTGAACTCCGGGAGATGGTGATGGACAGGGAGGCTTGGCATGCTGCGATTCATGGGTTCGCAAAGAGATGGACATTACTGAGCGACTGAACTGAACTGAGATGAACTGAGCTGAACTGAAAGCAGTAAACCTCGTTATAGATTCTGTAGGTAACTATAACTTATGCCCTAAAAGAAACTCCAATACAAAAGTTAAATTTTCCATCAAGTATGGAAAACTTTTAATGAAAGGATTGTCTTACATAGGAGAAGAAATGACTCATCTATTAAAGTGAAAAAAAAAATAAAGTTCGTTATAGTTTTTCGTGAATTTCTATATTTGAAGAAAAAAAAAAGAGAGAAAGAGAGAGAGACAGAGAGAGAAATTGGGGTAGTTCCCAATGTGTATATTTAGTTTTCTCCACTAAGTAGATGAAAAAGTCACCTCCTGAAAAAGTAGCTGAAAGATAGTAGCTGAGGAAATTGAGTGACTGTGGGGTGTCTTACATAGAAAAATTAGCAACACTAAGTTGCCAAATAATCGAGGCTCTAGGTTATTTCCTATGTTATCTGTGATATCATTCACATTCATAGCAGATGTTTCAGAGTCAGAAAATCTGAGTTACCAAGTTCCTTGATTAATGATGGAAGTGAGCAAGATTAACTCTCAATCCATCCTCAACTGTCTTTCTTCCTCGGACTCACAGTCTTCCAAGGGAGGGTTCTTATGCCCAACCAAGTTCCTCTGACCTTAAATTCTCCTTCCCCTCTGTCACATATGGTTGTTGCTTCCTCTGCTTGATAAACCTGCCCACTCCGTTTAGAGAACTAATGCTACTCTTTCTTTAAGATGCAGGTCACATAATTTATCCCACTCTTATTGCTTCCCTAAGCTTCTAAAGTCTAGAACTTTGTAGGTACTCAATCAATAGATGGAAGGGAGAATTGGATTAGTCATTTAACTTAGGTGTGAGTTTATTTTAAATTTGTTTATAATGACCATGTTTAATTTTGCAGCACTATTGATTTTTATCCAGTGGGAATGCTAACATGATCAAATTGTGAAACATTTCTAAAAACGTTCTAGCACACAGCAGTTACCACAGACCATTATTTTTTTAAAAACGTCTAGCTAACAATCTTTAGATTTAATATATTGTACTTTGGAAAAATTCTAAGTTGAATTTTAGATTTGTATTAAAATAACTTCTGAAACATTTGTCTTCCAACTTTAAGATAATGAGCTAAATATCATAGTGTATATTTAATTTCAATTAAATACTGTAAAGACAAATTGCAAAAAACTTTAAATGTTTTCTATTTAAAGTACTAAATCTTTTCTTATTGTATAAACGCAATTAACCTTCTTCAAAGAATGGTCTACAAGATGCCATAAACACATATTTGATAACAACACAAATAATCATATTCAAATTAGTTTTGTTTCCTTAGATTCATTAATTTGAAGGAAAGCACCACCAGGAATAGATATCCAAGCACAGAGAGATGAATTCCATCTTGTACTGATGAATGAGTAATCTGAGTAGCTATGTTCATCATTGGCTTCCTCATTACCATGATTTATTAGCTGCCTAATATGTATTGGATGCTTCTCTAAGACCTCAATATGTATGAGATTATTTTTAATCCTAGGGAGGGTAGGTACTATCAGCCTTATAACCCTGATAATGAGCTATATTTCAAAAATTTGTGTTTGAATTTGAACTCAGGTCTATTTGAGTCCCCACCTCACAATTTTAACCGTTGTGTAATGTTGTCTTTTTAAACTATCACAGAGATTTTCAAAAGCAAATCATTTTACTGCATCTGTTATTATAAAACTGTAATCTATTTGTTAAATGAGATTTGAAAGTAGATATGCATAAACTAGAGAAGAAAAATACCTTTAATCCCAAATTCATAATTGAAGTTGTTTTTTTTTTTTTTTTTCAGTCTTCTTTTGGTATTAAAGAACCACAGAACAGTCTAGATTGCTTCCCACTGTTGTCAAGTTGGGGCTTCCCTGGTGGCTCAGTTGGTAAAGAATCTGCCTGCAAAGCAAGAAGCCCAGGTTCTATCCCTGGCTTGGGAAGATCCCCTGGAGAAGGAAATGGCAATCCACTCCAGTATTCTTGCCTGGGGAATCCCATGGAGAGAGTAGAGCAGGGCAGGCTACAGTCCATGGGGTCACAAGTCAGATAGGACTTAGTGACTAAACACCGCCACCACTGTGAAGTTAAAAATAATTCATAATACTCAGAGTTTGCAGTATTTGGAAGCAAAGGGCAACTCCATGGGCTTATCAGTAAGACTAGAAATTGGTACAGACTTTCAGAATGGCAACCTGACAATGTGTGTTAAATATTAACACTATGTATCCAACAATTTCAGGTTCTAGAAATTCAATTATGGAAATAATGAAAAAAAATGTACAAAGATGTATGAATGAAATTTTCACTTCATTGCATTGCTGATTATAGCATAAAAAGTTTTATACCCCAGAAAAAATAGACATTTAAGAAAATTTTCCTGAAAAAAATTACTGTTCATAGATGTAGCTATTTATACTTCTGAGGATAAGTAATATTCTTTATAACAATAACATAACACAATAACCCAAAGAAGGCTTTAATGAGCCTATGAATAATTAAGTTAATGATATCTCAGGATATTCATGATGTTTGAATTGAGTCCACTTTCCTATGGATAATTCCTCATTTGGACTAGTCGGGTGAAGGTAGCCATCTGGTAGAGTTTAACTTTGAGCTCTGGTTTGAAATTTTAATAGAAGTTAGCCAGAGAAAAGGAAGGGTGTTAAAATTCCGTTAGGCAGAAAAGCCTGACCAATTAAACCTACAGAGATTAGAGAAAGCCTTAAATATTCAGGATTATCTTTTGGCATCCTGAATATTTTGCTATTTGGAGCATGATATGGAAATAAGCCAGAGCAGAAGGAGATAGCTGGAAACGTGTACAGGAGTCAGATCATTTTCTTTCTTTCAGTAGTGCTACTAACATCTCCTTTTGCCTGTTATTCTTATTTTGAACATAACAAAATACTATTTCATCATTGACATTAGGAATTGATAGAGCTGTTTATTAATCCTAGCTACTTTTTAACCAGTTAAGATGATCTCTGTGTTATCTTAAAATCTTACCAAGAGTAGGAAAAGCTGAGAGAGAAAAGCCTAGAGACACTTTTTGGAGAAAAGAACACATGAAGCAACCTCTTTATAAGTTGTGTGTAAGCCTAAGTGCTTGGCTGTGGTGGTGTTATCAAACCCAGGTCCAGTTACTCATCACTCAAAAGCCAATTCTCAAGAGACAAATGTTGGTAGAAAGGAAAGTTTGCTTTATTTTGGAGCAACTGGAGAAGGGGGACTCCTGCCCAAGAACCAAATCTCAGTTGCTGCTCATGGGACAGGGGCTTTTATGAGAGGCAAAGCTCTTTAAGCAACAAGTTCTACAGGGGGATTCCCACAGACAAAGTAACGAGGTGGTGGTCTTATCTGATTAAATTGCTTCAACTTACTTATGGAAGAGATTTGATTTGATAGGAGGGAAAGTGGAAGCAGGGAGAACCAAGTTGGATGCAACCAAAGCCAAAAGTCATATTAACTTGGAGTAGAGTATCAGTGGCTATCATCCACTGAAAGTGAAAGTGAACGTCGCTCAGTCATGTCCGACTCTTTGCAACCCCATGGACTGTATAATCCATGGAATTCTCCAGGCCGGAATACTGGAGTGGGTAGCCCTTCCCTTCTCCAGGGGATCTTCCCAACCCAGGGATTGAACCCAGGTTTCCCACATTGCAGGCAGATTCTTTACCAGCTGAGCCACAAGGGAAGCCCAAAATGCTACTGGAGATCAGTGAAAAAATAACTCCAGAAAGAATGAAGAGATGGAGCCAAAGCAAAAACAACACCCAGTTGTGGATGTGATTGGTGATGGAAGCAAGGTCTGATGCTGTAAAGAGCAATACTGCATAGGAACCTGGAATGTTAGGTCCATGAATCAAGGCAAATTGGAAGTGGTCAAACAGAAGACGGCAAGAGTGAACATCAACATTTTAGGAATCAGCGAACTAAGATGGACTGGGATGGGTGAATTTAACTCAGATTATCATTTTATCTACTACTGTGCACAAGAATCCCTCAGAAAAAATCGAGTAGTCATCATGGTCAGTGATAGAGTCCAAAATGCAGTATTTGGATGCAATCTCAAAAATGACAGAATGATCTCTGTTCCTTTCCAAGGCAAACCATTCAATATCACAGTAATCCAAGTCTATGTCCCGACCAGTAATGCTGAAGAAGCTGAACGGTTCTATGAATACCTACAAGACCTTCTAGAACTAACACATTGATTAAAATACTCTATATTCATCAATAGTAACTTACTCTGCAACATATTTCCAGAAGAAAAAAAGAACACAGTGAAGGAATTTACAGGAAATTATATTTTCGTTTAATATAAAAAGTCACCATTTTACTACTACATTTAGATATAGGAATGTTGTCCTATAATATAGGAGCCTTGGACACACACATGAACAACACCATGTAATATACATATATATATAAATATATTTTATATATGTATATTTATAGAATAGAATTATGTATATGTATAAATTACTACTTGGTTAAACATTGATTTATAAGCTAAGAAATAGTCTGACCTATATGATCCCCAATCTCTCAATAATCCATGGAGACTAGCTAAGATCAGATATAACTGAAATAACTCCAGGAAGGACTCAAAAAGAAAAGAAAAAAAAAAAAAACACTCCTGTCATGGTCCATATATTTTCAGGGGAAGGGAGCAAAGCATCTAGGCATTCTGTTATGTTTGATGTTTCCTGGTTAAGAAAGTAGCCCAGTTAAACAAAGTGCCTGAGCTCTGCCTCATTTTTTCTTGAGCTAGTTAAGATGAGCTGAACCAGTTTGCTAAATCACTGAGAGTGTGAAGGAAATGAACCTCCAGGGGTATGCAGATTTGTCTCTCCTTAGCCTGATTAGATTTCATTCTCCCATTGGCTTTTTCACTTCCCATTGCAACTTGACCTACATGGATGCTGCCTCTACAAAGTTCTTGTCAGGAGTGTACCATTCAACCTAAAAATCCTTTGTTGCATTTTTCTAATAACATCATAGTCTTTTTGATTTTAGTTACTAATATTTTTTTCTGATGTTGAGAAAAGCTTAAACCTAGAAAATAAACAAAGAAACATATATGTATTTTGTCCCTTTCTCAGGTTTTCCAATAGTTTTATATCAACTTTTCCTTTGATCTTGAATTTTTATTCCAGAATTTAACAGAATAACCTAATAGAAACAGAAGAAGCTGCTACATTTTCTTTGCTATAAACACATTTTTTCCTTCCAAAATCTGACAGTAGATAGATGGCTCACTACTTGTACAGAGGAAAATTTGGCTGTACATTCAATTTTTCTGTTTAATATTATCACAAGTAATGGGTAGAAAAATACTGACAATCTTTGAAACCAGGTTTAATCAGAGAATCTATTCATCCTCAAAGTAATAAATGAATTTATCTTCTATATAATTCACAATGCTGGAGATTTTTGTCTCTTATATGAAATGTCTAATTGATTGAGAAATAAGTATTATCATTTAATATATACTTTAATCAATATTGAGTTGAAATTTTCAATGTAACTCTGGGTAATTATATATAAACCATTTGTAACAATAACATTATAGAAAGAAGGGAATGATCGTGAAGAAACTAAATAGTCATCAGAGCTCCTAGATGCTTCCCAGTGTCTTAAATCCATAAAATAGCAAATTTATTTTATAACTAATATATTTTATAATATTTGACTAAAACTTCCAGCTTTGCCAAATGAGTTAACACCAGGTATAAATGTGATTATACATATATATAAAATGCAGTTTAATATTTTTATTATTAATAAGTAAGGTGGGGGAATTATTATTAATTACAAATCTATATTAATATAGCCTTTTAAAGTATACTTTGGCTTAATCCTTACTTATCCCCAAGACAAATGATATTGACTAATTCCTGTGTTTCGCTTAATAGACCAAGTATAACTCCATTTAGATTCATTAGGGTCTGGATTAATCATCCCATTTCCTACCTACAGCTGTGTCAGAACAGATTTTACAATTCATGATTTGCATATGATTTCTAACTGAATCCTAGACTTGCTGTTTGATAGAAAATAAAAAAGAACTTGGGTTTCTCTGGTGGCTCAGATGGTAAAAAATCCACCTGCATTGTGGGAGACCTGGGTTCAATCCCTGGGTTGGGAAGATCCCCTGGAGGGAGGCCTGGCAATCCACTCCAGTATTCTTGCCTGGAGAATCCTCATGGACAGAAGAGCCTGATGGACTACAGTCCATGGGGTTGCAAAGAGTCGGACATGAATGAGCGAATAAGCACAGCACAGCACAAGGCAGAACTTAATTTTGGTTTTACAAGTTTGTGGAAATTCCATAGGATCTTCAACTAATTAAACAAAAGCAACTTTCTGATATCAGTATTTGAACAAAATGTTAGCTAGATACTTATTGTTGCATATTTCTAGTTTTAATATTACTTTGCTATTGAATGAAATTTAAAGTATTTTTTTTAGTCTTTACAATGTGAAAGGTGCTGCCCATGGTACTGAAGGAAGCGAAAAGAAAATGGAGTTGTCTTTAAAGTAGTCTAATGAAGAAACCACAGGATTTAGTTTAAATCTGAGCCCACTTTAGCTTTGAATTTGTGATGAAACCTATTTTTAATTTCAAATTCCTCATCCATAGAATGAGAGTAATTCCGGTTCTTCATGTAACTATTTCAAATGTTGGTGAAAAACAAATGAAATGTATTTTGAAAATATTTTATGGATTCTAGCTTTTGTCTACATATTTTATAGAACATAAGCCTTGCTATGAGATCAACAGGAAAAAGCGATTCATGGCTCACATATACTTGGAAAGTGCAGCATACTGTAACCATACTATAACCTTTCAATTTGGAGTAGCATGTTACATATCAGTTTTTAAAGGCTCTACAATTTTGTTAGCATTAGAATTCTCCAGATTTATTTAACTGAAATCTGTTATCATATGATACCTATTAACACTGCAAAAAATTATTGTACCATGGAAAAGACTGAGGAAATTATACATTATGTAAATGTTAGTTGTGCCTTTATTATTATAGTTGAGTAGAAGTAGCAATATAATTATATGAATAGCTACAGCACACAGAAGACTCTCAGTATAATAAAAGCAGTACAAATGATATCTTGCCATCTCATAGAAAAGAAATGCTAACCAATGTTGTGAAAACCAAGTAAAGCCCCAAAAGATTTGATATATTAGAAGATTTTTAGGCTTAGTGTTCCCTAGAGTCATTCTGGAGAAGGCAATGGCACCCCACTCCAGTACTCTTGCCTGGAAAATCCCATGGACGGAGGAGCCTGGTAGGCTGCAGTCCATGGGGTCGCTAAGAGTTGGACATGGCTGAACGACTTCACTTTGACTTTTCACTTTCATGCATTGGAGAAGGAAATAGCAACCCACTCCAGTGTTCTTGCCTGGAGAATCCCAGGGATGGGGGAGCCTGTTGGGCTGCCGTCTATGGGGTCGCACAGAGTCGGACACGACTGAAGCGACTTAGCAGCAGCAGCAGAGTCATTCTGATATTAAGTAAGATATATGGGTATGCATGCATATATTTGGGATGTCCCTGGTGCCTCAGACAGTAAAGAATCCACCTGCAATGTGGGAGACCTGAGTTCTATCCCTGGGTTGGGAAGATTCCCTGGAGAAGGGAAAGGCTACCCATCACAGTTTTCTGGTCTGAGAATTCCACTACTCTGTAGTTCATGGGGTGGCACAGAGTCGGACATGACAGCAAATTTCACTTCATTTCATTGCATGCATATATTAGTTTGAATATATATGTATCTATATATATATATATATATATATACGTATATACAGTGTATGTGTATATATGTATACACACATATTACCAAAACTATGCTTAATAAAAATTTTAAAACCCAACTGTTAAAAAAATATAAAATGTAAATAATATGTTAGACAGCAGCAAAGCCTAGAAGCGAACTGACAAGTTAGGTAGAATTATTTTGCTTTTTTGTGTGTGTGGCTATGTTGAAATCTACATGTTGATATGACATCTAGAAGGACATTCACATAAGATGTAGATGTCATTATGACTGATTATTGAATCTTGGATGCTTTCTGCATTTGATCATGAAGAAAGCTTGGTTGTGAGTTATCCTCAGTCATAGAATAAAAGCAAGTTCAGTTCACGGTGGTGCCACAGAATCCAATACACTAATTTTTTCTGCCACTTTGATATGCAAAGCTTTGCATTAGGATATTAAAATTAATAGTACTTAAATACATTCATTCTTATGTTAGGAATATCAAGGATGGGAAGGAAAAAAGGAAGTATGGTCAATAAAATAGAAGAATAATAGAAGGCTCTATTCAATTGTCTACCCAACAGATATTCTCATCCTTTATTAAGAGAATACTAGTTTTGGTCAGGAAGCCACATTTATTCATGAAGCTATAGATTCAAGGAAGAGTTATTCCATCAACAGGTGAAGAAGAGAGAAGAGAAATATGGAGTGTCTAGGTCCTTGTTGATGATATCAAGATGGTGCATCAAAAATTAAATTCAACCCCTTTATCTCTGCATTATGAGAGACGATTTGTTTTATGGTTTTGAATAAATTGTGTTGTATTTTATTTTACAATGTATAAAAGAAGTTCCATCCCCATATGCTGTAAGAATAAGTTTATAGTATTAACATATTTTCTGATTCTAAAACATTGGGGACACCTACATTTAGGATTGCAATAAAGTTAAAATATATAGTTAACAAAAGAATTTGAAATGCAGTACTTGGGTGCAATCTCAAAATGACAGAATGATCTCTGTTCATTTCCAAGGCAAACCATTTGATATTACAGTAATCCAAGTATATGTCCCAACCATTAATGCCTAAGAAGATGAAGTTGAATGGCTTGATGAAGGCCTTCAAGAGCTTCTAGAACTAACACTAAAAAAATAAAAAATAAAAGATGTCCTTTTCATCATAGGAAACTGTAATGCAAAAGTAGGAAACCAAAAATACCTGGGGGAACAGGCAAGTTTGGCCTTGGAGTACAAAATGAAGCAGGGCAAAGGCAAACAGAATTCTGCCAAGAGGATACACTGTTATACAAACACCCTCTTCCAACAACACAAGAAATGACTCTACACATGGACATCACCAGATGTCAATACCTAAATAAGCTTGATTATATTCTTTTCAGCTGAACACAAAGAAACTGTATACAGTCAGCAAAAACAAGCTGACTGTGGTTCAGATCATGAACCCCTTATTGCAAAATTCAGACTTAAATTAAAGAAAGTAGGGGGAACCACTACACCACTCAGGTATGACCTAAATCAAATCCCTTATGACTATACAGTGGAAGTGAAAAATAGATTCAAGGGATTAGATCTGATAGAGTGTCTGAAGAACTATGAAGGGAGGTTGAGAATATTGTATAGGAGGCCATGATCAAAACCATCCCTAGGAAAAATAAATGCAAAAAGGCAAAATGGCTGTCTGAGAAGGCCCTACAAATAGTCGTGTAAAGAAAAGAAGCTAAAGACAAAGGAGAAAAGGATACATATACCCATCTGAATGCAGAGGTCCAAGAAATAGCAAGGAGAGAAAAGAAAGGCATCCTCAGTGATCAATGCAAAGAAATAGAGGAAAACTGTAGAATGGAAAGACTAGAGACCTCTTCAATAAAATTAGTGATACCAAGGGAACATTTCATGCAAAAATGGGACAATAAAGGACAGAGAATGTATGGATCTAACAGAAGCACAAGATATTAAAAGGAGGTTTCCAAAATACACAGAAGTACTATACAAAAAATATCTTAATGACTCAGATAACCACGATGGTGTGATCACTCACCTAGAGCCAGATATCCTGGAGTATGAAGTCAAGTATGCCTTAGGAAGCATCACTACAAACAAAGCTAGTGGAGGTGATGGAACACCAGTTGAGCTATTTCAAATCATAAAATATGATGCTGTTAAAGTGCCACACTCAATATGTCAGCAAATTTGGAAAAATCAGCAGTGGCTACAGGGCTGGCAAAGGTCAGTTTTCATCCTAATCCCAAAGAAAGGCAGAAAAATGTTCAGACTATTGCACAATTTCACTCATTCCACATGATAGAAAAGTAATGCTCAAAATTCTCCAAGTAAGTCTTCAATAGTATGTGAACTGGGAACTTTTAGGTGTTCAAGCTGTATTTAGAAAAGGCAGAGGAACCAGAGATGAAACTGCCAACATCTGTTGGATCATAGAAAAGGCAGAAGAATTAAAAAAAAAAAAAAAGCACATTTACTTCTGCTTCATTTACTATGCTAGAATCTTGGATTGTGTGGATCACAACAAACTGTGGAAAACTCTTAAAGGGATGGGAGTAACAGACAATCTCGTCTGCCTCCTGAGAAACCGGTATGCAGGTCAAGAAGCAGCAGTTAGAACAAGATATGGAACAACAAACTGTTTCAAAATTGGGAAAGAATTATGTCAGAGCTGTATACTGTCACCCTGCTTATTTCACTTATATGCAGAGTACATCATGCAAAATGCTGGACTGAATGAAGCACAAACTGGAATCAAGATTGAAGGGAAAAATATCAATAACCTTAGATACACGGATGACACCGCCCTTATGGCAGAATGCAAAGAGGAACTAAAAAGCCTCTAAATAAGGTGAAAGGGAAGAGTGAAAATGCTGACTTAAAACTCAACATTCAAAAAATTAAGATAATGACATCCAGTCCTATCACTTCATGGCAAATAGATGGGGAAACAATGGAAACAATGATAGACTTTCTTGGGCTCCAAAATCACTACAGATGGTGAATGGTGACTGCAGTCATAAAATTAGAAGACACTTGCTCCTTGGAAGAAAAGCTATGATAATCCCAGATAGCATATTAAAAAGCAGAGACATTACTTTGTGACAAATTTCTGTCTAGTCAAAGCTATGCCAGTAGTCATGTATGGACATGATAGTTGGACCATAAAGAAAGCTGAGTGCCGAGAAATTGATGCTTTTGAACTGTGGTGTTGGAGAAGACTCTTGAGAGTCCATTAGACTGAAAGGAGATCAAATCAATCAATCCTAAAGAAAATCAATTCTGAATATTCATTGGAACAACTGATGCTGGAGTCGAAGCTCCAATACTTTGGCCACCTGATGGGAAGAACTAACTCATCAGAAAATACCCTGATGCTGGAAAACATTGAAGGCAGGAGGAGAAGGGGATAACAGAGGACATATTGGTTGGATGGCATCACTAACTTAATGGACTTGAGTTTGAGCAAGCTCCAGGGCTTGCAGATGGACAGGGAAGCCTGGTGTGCTGCAGTCCATGGGGTAGCAAAGAGTTGGACATGACTGAGCAACTGAACTGAACTGAATATATAACTAAACACATTCACTTTCTTGAACATAGTAATAACTATAAGGTAAATGTACACATAATAGACATAGAGTTTAATGAGGTGGTCAAGCATTAAATCTAAAGTCAGTGTGAATATAAAGTCAGTTTTCTAAATGTTGCCCTGGCTCTATCACTTACTAGTTGTGTGACTCTGGGGCAGCCATTTAAATATCAGGAGCCCAACTTGACATTCACAGAATTGTTGTAAGGTAAAGTACTTACGAAAGTGCCTGTCTGATAATGAACACTATTACACAATCAAAAAACAGTGTGGAATGTTATCCTTTGCTTAGTTCATTCACAAAGTCTACATGTATTTCAAAGAATATATTTCTAAATCAATATGTATTATGCTCATGTTATCAGAGGAAGTAATTTTCCTTCTAATCATGGAGCAGTCAGTCACTGATATTACACTGAAGCAACATCTTATAATAACAACACTTAATAGCCATATAGCACATTATTCTAAGTAGCTAGGAGCACTTAATGGACATTATCCAATTAATCATTACAGATTTCTGTGTGGTAGGTCAGAGTTATTATCTCAGTGCTAGAGATAACAACACTGATATACGGAACAAGTGATTCACTTGCTAAACCCGGATGATTGGTTTAGCATGTAGCCAGGAATAGAAGCAAAGTCCTAATTCCCTGTCAAGGATGCTGTTAAATGGACCATGCTAGTTTTGGGACTGAATATTCTTAAACTGTTTCCTTCTAAATTATGTGTAAGCATATCTAATTTTAACTCTTAAAGCAGGCAGAAATACGTATGTATGTACCTCCAACAGCATCTATTTTTATGCATGTATCTACTAACCTCTTGATCTGAGAGTCTTATGAATTCTAACAACTTAGACTGCTGCTTAATTAAAAATTTAATTAACCGTGGTTACTGACAATGAGTAAAATAAGATAAATGTTAATTTTATGGTTCAGTAAAATTGAAAGTTAGAAAAAAAAATCTTAGGTTTAAATTTATTATTATCACTAGGGACATGCCACCAGTTCTCAGATTCAGTTAGTGGTTCTGCTACCAAAGAATAGATTGTACAATGTTAAATTAGATATGTGTGTGCTGTGTGTGTTTAGTTGTTCAGGCTCTTTGTGATCCCATGGACTGTAGCCCACCAGGCTCCTCTGTCCATGGGATTATCCAGGCAGGAATACTGGAGTGGGTTGCCATTTCCCTCTCTAGGGATCTTACCAACCCAGGGATCGAACCCAGGTCTCCTGCATTGCAGGTGAATTCTTTTTTTTTTTAATTTTCTTTTTTAAAATATAAATTTATTTATTTTAATTGGAGGTTAATTTTCCTTACCAGATGATCTCCCGGGGAAGCCCATTAAACTAGCTACATTCCTTCAGTGAAGAAACATCAGTTCAAAAGTGGATTGAAAAGAATAATGACTTGATGGAAAGTCAATATATATTTTCCTCACTTTATTTACCAACTCTCACCTTCTTAACTATGCACACAAAACAAAACCGTCCTAGCTCAAATTTAGTCACTTATTGAGGTCCATTACACCTTCCACTTAGGATTGTTGTGAGCCATAAAATATATTAAGTAAAATTGCCTAAAAATATTAGAGACTCAGCAAAGGTCAGCAAAATGGAATGTTGGAAGTCAATTGAATCATTAAATATATTTGATTCCCCCAAACTGATATCCCTAGATTATCAGAACAACTAAAGATTATTTCTTTTCACTTTTGGATATTAATGCCCTCAATGAAAAATAGAACAGCATTTTTACTGTTTTTTGGTCACACTCAGGAGTTTACCCGTATGCATATATTATCCAGCTAAGTATTTCACCCATTCAGAATTTACTATATTTAGCTTTTGAAAAAAAGATACTAATAATTTCAGTAATCTAATGCTTATAATGTCAAATTAAAGCTTAGTGGGATATTTCTATTAAACAGGTTTTAATAAGTATTAAGGGACTTCCTAGGTGGTGCAGTTGTAAAGAATCACATGCCAATGCAGGCACGTGAGACATAAGAGATACAGGTTGGATCCTGAATCAGGAAGATCCTGTGGAGTAGAAAGTGGTTACACATTCCAGTATTCTCACCTGGAAAATTCCATGGACAGAGGAGGCTACAGTACATGGAGTGTCAAAGATTTGGACATGACTGAACACAGTGCAACCTGATAAGCAGTAAAGTTATACAACAGCAAAAATGAAACATTCATAAGAATGTGGAAGCATTGGGGAGGGATTGTTGGATGAGATATATTTATAAGGATAAAAAATATATTTTCAATACCCATGGTTCTGGAATTAAATCTCAAACATACTGCATCCTAAATCTATGACATCAAGCAACTTAATTTACTTTTTTTAGAATATGTATACAGCAAAATAACTTAGGTAAACATTTGACATGGAAAATAAAATGAGATTATTACATATTAACATGATCTTAGTAATTTTCTCAACAATCACTTCTCTCTCTTTCTTTTCTTTACACCATATAATGTAGGCATAGATTCAGCCCTGAGAAAAACTGCCTGTTGGTATAATTTAGACTTGGGAGTGCTATATGTAAATTAATTTCTTTCAGGTATTATTTTTTCAGTATCAGACTTTCCTCTGAGGCTTGTCAAGGTCATTGTGTTAAACAATTCTGTATTCATTCTTGAAGTCAGAGGTCTAAACAGGCTGCATAGCAGTTTGACTGAAAAGGTGCTATGCAAATATAATGCATACTGTCATCAGTGTGGATAAGACAGTTCATCTTCAGACTCTTAAGAAGTTTGTAAGAAGAAATTTGGCTGTAAGGAAGAAATCTGGCTCAGTAAGTGGGATAATGTAACTGATATTTCACTGGGCAAGAGAGTAGAATAGTAATGAGTTCAACATATAAGGTGGTAATTTTGGATCTATATCTCTCTGTATATAAATATGAGAAAAAGGTAAAGTGAAAATGAGGAAATGTATAGGCGTGTGTGTGTAAAGAGGGACACACTCACACACAAACACAAAGATAGAGACAAAGAGAAAAAAAAAAAAAACAGGAAAATAGGATAAGATCAAAAGCCAAAGAGTAACACAATAGGAAAAGCAGAGAGCAAGAGACGAAGAAGGCTGACAGACACAAACAGAAGGGAAACAGGCTGTGAATTAGACAAGAGCCACAGAGCTTGGCTGGACAGACAGACAGAGGGGCAGGTAGAAAAACAACAATTGAAATGTGTCCAAAATAGGAGTCCTTTCTTTTTGTCTGACATGAGAAAGGATCCTTATTCTTCCTCAGTGGAGTGTCATTATTGTCAATGGGAGGTCACCAGGGAAGATGTGTGCCCCACAGCAAGGACTGCTGTCTCTTTGTGGTATTTATTTGTGCAGTGTATGCTTCATGCACACATTATTTACTTTGATTATTCTTTGAAGGAATGCATTAGACCCTTTTTTTTTCTATATGACATATATCAGACGTTGTACCACATAACTCATAACAGTACTTGAATCATGTGCAGCACAGATAATATGTGTCTGTATCTGAAAGCTGCAAGGAGAGCCAGGATGGAAAGAAATGGAAAAATGAAAAGCACTCAAACAAAAGCCAAAGTTTCCTCCTTTACTTTTAATTTATATAGAATAAAAAGGAAATGGAAGAGAAACAAGCATGAATATCATTATGTCTGTATCCATCTGTCTTCAACTGGCTCTACAACAATGCATGCTAAAGAAACTGTTTTGAAATTAAATGACCCCTTCCTTTAAGATAACAAAGTCCATGTGAGATTGCTCATGACAGGAAAATATATGAGCAATCACTATATAAATAGAGGATATCATGTTGGAGAGTGAAGCTCTAGCAAATAGAATTTAAAAGAATAGGCCATACCAGTTGGGACTTCCCAGGTGGTGCAGTGGTAAAGAATCCACCTGTCAGTGCAGGTGACTCAAGAGACACAGGTTCTATTCACAGTCAGGAAGATCCCTGGAGGAGGAAATAGCAACCCATTCCAGTATTCTTGTCTGGGAAATTCCATGGACAGAGGAGTCTGGCGGGCAACAGTCCACGGGGTTTCGAAGAGTCAGACGTGAGTGAGCAACTGAACACAGTGGGCTTAGAGAAGACCAGTAATGTAATAATGGAAAGTAGGACGGAAGAAAAAAAATCACATAATTTTAAATTGTCATCCATTCAAAATTAATGCATACCTACAAATACACATGTAATCTCCATGGATGTACACTTATAGCACTCTCATTCCATACAGTTGAGAGCCATGCTTAACCAGAACAATGATGGTACTGGTGCAGAATCTACAATGAATAAACTACTTCCACCCTCTTCTGTCTGTCCTCCGCGTCCCACCTTAGTGACATGAGAATTCTTTTGTCCTTGTTCAGCTGCCACTCCTGACAGTTATATGTATTGAGAGCACAATGATGACCTTTAGAAACAATGGAAAAGTATCTACTCTAATGATGGTGTTATGATGAGAAATTGAGAGAAGTCAATATGATTGAGAAAGGAAAGGTTGATGTCACCCTTTGGGTCAGATATATTTTGGGTCAGATATATATTCATGTGCCAGAGGAAAGCTATTAGGAATGTAATATGGATTTTTAAAGCTTAACTTTCATGTCATTAATGAAACTAGACCCAGTGGAGTTATATACAAAATACTTTATAAAAGGAAATATTCAAACCTATATAAAATGAGAAAATCTAGTTTTCATCATGATGTCATTACCTGTTTATAGCACTATAAATTTATGGTATTTGTATGTTCAAAAGTAAAACTAAAGATTAAAATTATGTCATTAAAAATAGTGCCATATTTTATTTTCTTATGGTTGACCTTAGACCTATAGAAGGGAAATGGGTCATGCCAAAGCCATTGAGTCTGAAGAGCAATATATTTGAAGAACTTGTCATGATAAACAAAAATCAAAGCTTTTAAATTTATAACTCCCCAGAGTAGGGACAAGCCAAGGACACCAATACCATTACCACTGTCAAAATCTGTCCATGGCATTAAACTTTTCAATCCACTTTGGTTTGGCAGTGTAAGGTCATTCTAGGTCCCTGGGGTATCTTTCTTTCAGTAAGGCATGGGCTTTCCATGAGTAATTTACTTGATTGGCATTTATATATTCTGCCGCTTAAAATCATTCATGTGACCAGCAGCCCTCAGAATATAAACGGAAAGATTTTAACACATTGTCCCACAAACCACATCCATTCTTGTATGCATTTTCTCTTGCTGATTGAAATGGGCCTAATCTAAACAAACTGAAGTCTCTCTTTTCTCATTCATATGTATGTATCATGTCATTAAAGGTGTATGACTGTAAAGGGTAAATGATGATTTTTTTTTAGACTAGTTGATGATTCTCAGTTATTTTCTTTCCAAATATTTCCATATGAAACATAAAGGTTGAGGATAAACCACTCAAGTTTCTTCTGAAGCTCAAGATATTTAGACAGGGTTACTTGTCAGGTAAAAGATTTCTTAGATTTGATTCAAGTTGACTTTTACAGTAATTTTTTAAAACTTTTTAAATGTCTAACCTTTTCTCTTCAGGTTGTGATCACTTATAAAAGTAAGATTTTTTTTTCAAATATAAACATTGATATGAAAATATACCTGAAATATACTAATTAGAGCAGCAGCATGTCTATAAAATGAATGTCTTCTATATAATTATTTTACAATGTTTTACTATATTTTATACCCGTTAAATATTTTTAAATATATATTTAATATAATTTATCAAAATTGTGCAATAAAGGACTTGACAGTGAATAATTGTAAAAATGAATGTTTTCTAGAGTTATTGATTAATCTACCCTACATATATTTTGAGAAAAAATACTTGAATGATCTTAATCTGGTTATTTGGTTCTTAAATATTTAGAAAGAGAAGATGTATTTTCAATGAAAATTATTCTGGGAAAAGATATGATCTCAACAAAGTATATCAGGCAGTGTGATACAAACAAGGGAAAACATTAGCTTCTAGTCAAAGGATGACCATATACCCAATTAAAATTAGCAGGTATACATTCCTGGTGCAGTCATGTATTCCTTCAGAAATATTTAGCATATACTATATACCAGGTCCTTTTCTCAGTTTTGGGGTTACATCAATGAACAAAAGAGTAAAAACCCTTGCTCTTTTGAGATTGGCATTCTAGCAAAGTAAGGCAGGAAATAGTCATTAATGATAACTGATCATTAATAAGGTAAAGAAGTAAAGCACAGTAAAAAGATAGATCACAAATAGTTGAAGTGTGTGTGTGTGTGTGTGTATGAGAATGCTGGAGAGGATAGGTAATTTCAGTTTTAAATAGGATCCACACATTGAGAAAGTGCGAATCCAGCAAAGACTTGAAGTAAAGGAACTGTCTTTGTGTTTATGAGAAAAGCAGCAGAATCATGCCTGACAAGTGTGGGCAACATCCTGTCCAAGAGGTTCAGGTGGCTGCAATGGAGAAAGTAAATGGGAGTTGAATACAGGATGAGTTTAGAGAAATAATAAGAACTGATCAGGTGGGGACTTTGGGACCACTGTCAGGAATTTGACTCTCCTGATAGAAATGTCAAGTCTTCTCAGAACAATGAGCAAAGGGATGACATGATTGCACCAACATTCTGACCAGTTCCTCTGTCTGCTGTGTGGAGAATGGAATGTGAGGTGGAGAGGGGGTAGTAAGAGCAGAGATATTGTTATGAGGTGAGACATAAATGTTTACACAGCAAGTCTATAGTGAATTAATTCCCTTCACCCAGGCGATGCTCCTGGGGAAGAGACAAATTCAGCGAGGAGGCTATCTCCTATTAAACGTGACAATGACAGACCTCCTGGCAGTTAAATTAAATGATCTGTACCAGGAGGACAGTCCTTCCTATGGGAAGTTTTGGTGGGATTTTTTACTTCTTGTATTATTACTTTGGTGAACACACAGGGAATCAATAAATTTATTGGATATCATGTCCTGGATAATACAATGTGACTTATACAATGATAGAATATGAAATGAGGATGTTCCATAATCTACATGGCTCTTTTTTGTGTGTGTGAAGTGACTGGATACTTCATTAAGAAACTCATCTGTTTCATAAAATGAACACTTTTGATTAGCTGAAAAAACAACATATGGAGGCCCACTAGGGGTCCTTGAATTCTCCCAGCTCCACCTGTATCTTTTGCTTATTTGTATCCTTGAAATTATTAGTAAGGTTGACACTGAATCGAATCTCTACCTCATGGGGTATCACGTTTGACAATCGAATCCTTGGTGTTGATACAGATGGCAATAATCCAAGCCAGAAACACTGATGGCTTGTGTCAGGCAATAGCAACGAAAGTGATGAAAAATTTCAAATTATGATTATCTGGGGTAGTGTTCCACTAATGGAGTGGACGTAAATTGCAAGAAAAGAGAGAAGATTCAAGAATGACTTTAAACTTACTGGTCTTATATTTTTTTTCATGGAGGGCGGAGGAGCAGAATTCAGTTTTAAATACAAGTCTGAAATAGATGTTAGACAATCAAGTGGTGAAGACTGAGGAGGAAATTAATACCTGAGTGTCTGTGCCATTCACATGAATTGTATAGGACTGGAGGAGGTTCTAGGATGCAATTGTCTATTTGAAAGTTGTCATCGTATTGAGGACATTCGAATTCCTGACACTAGACAAGAAATTCAATCAAATACGTGTGAACAGAATAAATAAGAAGGCCAAGGACATAGCCCTCAGATACGACATTAAAAGGTCAAAGAGGAGGAACCAACAAAACAGACTGTCAAAGAGCAACCTGTGTGGTAAGGTGAAGAGAATGTGATGTATTGAAAGCCATATAAGGGAGAAGGAAATATTCAACCTTGTCAAATGTGGCTCATAATTAAACGAGGTGATTTTGATAAAGGTTTTGTGGAAGGTGAACCCCTCATTCTATAAAAAGAAATATTTTTTATTAAATGAACATAATAATTAAATGACTATACATGATGTTTATTTAAAAATACACATTTTCCTTGTATTTAAACTTTCAGAATCTCAGTTATAAATTTAATTTCCAACTGCAGTTAACCAACACACTTGACGTGCTTGGATGTCATTCTTTCAACTTGTTTTTAATTATTCTTACAGCATGCATGCTCTCTTTTAAGTATTTTAATATTAAGCTTCCAATCTTAACTTGCTTCTTTTAATTTAAGGATTCTTAAATCATCTAAAATCTCTGTCCTTAATTTCCAGAATAGACAACAGGTGACACAAGGGTAAGAGCTTTAAGGAAATTGTGGACCATACAGTGTGAACAAAAAGTTCATTGGGTTTGTGGATAGTATGGGAGATAAAACACATGAATGAGAACAGAGTGTGAATATAGTGAAGCTTTTATGACAGCTCAACTCTGTGCTTTTACTTCTTGCTGTATCTTTTCCCAGAGTTGCAATATGAAAGCCTAAAACTTTGAGCAAGGTCACAAAGTGTGTGCATTACAAGGGCCATGTGCTTTGCAGAAGAGCAGAGAAAGGACTCCATGTAGAACCATGGATAATTCTTCCAAACACAGTTGCAAAGAATCTTCTAACATTAATCTTTTTCTGCTTCTGGCAACTAGTATTTCTATTCAATTCAGTTTGTTTCTTTAAGGTCATGCCAGTTCCTACGGGTACCGTCCTTATTTGAAAGAATGGTTTTCTTGGTGTATTTCTTCCTACTAAACATCATTTATGTGAATACTCAACATAAGGATTAAAAACTGTGAGTTTCTGAAAGTATCCAGCTAAGGAGCTACCCCAGTGCTCTTTGGGAATCACATCTAACACATCCAATGTAGAATGTTAATCATTTGTCCTGTTTTTGCTTTTCTGTAAGAAAAAAAAAATGCCTTCTATGAAGATATTGCTATCTTTAGTCTTAACTATATGTGCCGAATGACAGACACTACTGAAATGAAGAATCTTTGAGGAACTGTAGAATCCTCTGGAACACACACCTGTTTTGATATGCTAGGACAGAAGAGCAACAGATGGGTTATAATTTTCTGATTTTCACTGACTAGCACATATTTTATTCATATACATCTATTATTGTTTGTTGTGTCTACTATATTTGATTAAGTGATAACAAAATGCATACCCACACACATGTATGCATTTTACTACTATCTTTTGATTCTGGCCTTTTACCTTGACCTGTCTTTTCCAGAAAGAAGCAATAATTTTATTTCATAGTAAAATTAATTCCTGTACATTTATACTTATGTAATAAGTAGGCTATAAGGAAGTTTAAGTGCTTGAACAAAGTAGATAACCCATTGTTTAGCAGACAAAAGCCCAGGTGAACGTTTTCTGTAATAGTTATTCAGTATGTAAATATATGCAGTATAGATGAAATGCATTATGGTGAAAATTTGTATTTGGTGGGTAAAAAATATGATCAATAGTGTTTCTCAACGGTGATTATGTTAGAGAGTTGCCAGAGAAAATCCATTGTATTATACAGGCCATAAATATAGATCAGAAAGGAGATAATATGTTTTTGATTAATATATCTGGAGAAAAAAATAATACTCCTGTACTAAAAAAATAAGTTTTCAACAAAATTACACCGATGCACTATTTTCTGATTAAAACAATGAGGTTTTTCTCAGCATGAGTGTGTATGCTGCTACTGCTGCTAAGTCTCTTCAGTCGTGTCTGATAATGTGCAACCCCATAGACGGCAGCCCACCCAGCTCTCCTGTCCTTGGGATTCTCCAGGCAAAAATACGGGAGTGGGTTGCCATTTCCTTCTCCAATGCATGAAAGTGAAAAGTGAAAGTGAAGTCGCTCAGTCGTGTCCGACTCCTAGCAATCCCGTGGACTGCAGCCCACCAGGCTCCTCCATCCATGGGACCTTCCCGGCAAGAGTAATGGAGTGGGTTGCCATTGCCTTCGAGTGTGTATAATCATAGGCTTGAGTGTGTATCATAGGGTTGAGTGTGTATAATCATAGGCATATCTTCATTATCTTAATAAGTTTTATTATAGCAAATTAGTCATTTTCATCAGGGAGATAGTTGAATAATAAATTATCATATTTATCATTGGATAGCAGTATGTTCTTTATCCTTTGTTTTCTTCTTTATGCACCATTGTCAATATTTCCTATCTTGTCCCTTCTCTCCTCCGGCCTTGTTGAGTGGAGTGCACTGATAGTTTCTTTCTCGTTCAGATGATTTGTTACTAGGTCTTTGTCCTGCCTATAGCATTCCTCCTCTATTTTTCCCCTTAAATTTGCTGCTGCTGTAAAATTTACTTTGAGAAATCTGTGGACCTTTTAGTGAATCTGTGTTTTCAAAAACCTAAGGAAACCAATGCTAGCAATATGACTGTGATCAAACTTTAAAAAATACAATATCCTTCTACATGCAAATTTCAAAACAACACATGTAAAGCTATTATTGAGTCACACATTTTCAAAACTGAGGAGGCACCATTATAAACCCTGTCATTATTTTTATGTAGCAATAGTGCAATTGATAATAAAAATGATAACTAGGGCTAATTTGTCAATATGTGGTGAACCAGGCAGTTGCTTAAATGTATCAGAACATCTGCAAGTAACTGTGCTTGTGCTTATTATGCTTTAATTTTAGCATGCATTGTGATTATGCAAAAAAAGTATACCTTGTCATAATGATATTAAAATTGAATATACAAGGGCCAGTGCTGAAAAATAATGAAAAAAAAAATCCACCCCCCAACAAAATCAGCACATGGAATACTGCAGACACTTGATTTAGAAATACTCTGCTGCTGCTGCTGCTGCTGCTGCTGCTGCTGCTGCATCACTTCAGTCGTGTCCAACTCTGTGCGACCCCAGAGATGGGAGCCCACCAGGCTCTGCCGCCCCTGGGATTCTCCAGGCAAGAACACTGGAGTGAGTTGCCATTTCCTTCTCCAATGCATGAAAGTGAAACGTGAAAGTGAAGTCACTCAATTGTGTCTGATTCTTCGCTACCCCATGGGTGGCAGCCCACCAGGCTCCTCCGTCTATGGGATTTGCCAGGCAAGAGTACTGGAGTGGGGTGCCATTGAAATACTCTAAATAAAGCCAAATTATCACCATAATATTTCTAAAGAACACACCTACTCAGCTTGTTATTTGCTCCTGTGGGAAAGTAATCTTTCATTGTGCAAATGTACGGTCCTCGTGAATGGATCCTTCAGTGAAAGGGAGTCATGCTGTACCAACCTCAGAATGGTTTTCTGTAGACTGATCAAAAATGCATTGCCTCAGTTAATATGACATCTGACTTGTGATAAGTGCTCAGTAAAAATTATCTATTTTATTATATGCAAAAATAATGGGGGAATTATGCATGAAAGAAAGAAATAAAGCCATTTTTCCTCTCCAAATGGTGTCTATGACCAACACCCTGCCAGAGCATTTTTGTAAGATATAGTAGACTGCTTCCAGGAATTACAACTTAGGCCAGGGTTATTAGTATTCAAGTTCAATGGGTATCACATAGATTTTCTGGGTTAATGTAGGTGCATAAATAACATAATTTTTTTGAAAGGAGAATTTAGCTCAAATTGTAAAGAGAAAAACTGTGAAATGAGTATATAGAACCCATTTTAAAGTTGCACTTGCTCTATTTTATATGTCAGATCCAGCATACCAGGTTTGAATATAATACAGTGAGTTTTAATAGTACATTTCATCTACACCTAGACATTATTTTCCATGAGTGCAAGATGTATATTAATACATTTGAATCTCATTGCAATCTTCATCCTGGAGAGGAAACATTGAAATAGAGTAGTTTTTAGACTCTATATCAAATTTATTTAGATTGGCATCTAGACAGACTCATATTTAACAGTAAGTAAGAGTAAAATAGCTATACAAAGGATATAATTAAAGTTAATTCTATTGCATTTACTTCTTATTCAAAAATATATCAGCATTTCCTTCTTGGTTTCCATTTATTTTTGAACTAAACTTATTGCACAAACTAGAAAAAACTACATGCCATATATTATTATATAATAACACAAACATTTATTTGAAATTTAGACCTTGTAGATTTTAAAAGGCAGAATAAACATATGTCTTTTTTCAGATTTATGAGAAGTACCCTCTACATTTCCCTCTTATATATTTGATATTTGTTGGCAGATGATCTGTATATCTATCTTGAAATCAGATTTCACCAATGACCTTGAAGGAACACTTCAATTTTATCTGGTGAATGTCAGGTCAAATGCATCAGATATACCTCAGGTTTATGTTACTTTCATTTCCTGGTGTATATGTAGGTCTGCAGATCTATGAGGAAATATTATCATTGTATGATACTCTTGCACTGCAGGAACACCTACAAAATTACTCTTCTCAGCTAAGACATAATGAGCTCCTCTTTATGTCCAAGTTCAATCTTCCTTCCTCATAGAACAGGTACAAGGAAAAAGAGAAATTGCTCAAGATGCAAATTACCTTGACTCTTCTGACCCAAGTGAACTATACCTTACAAACTGCCTGTCAGGGAGATGTAAATTTCTCAGAAACAACTAGATCACTTGACTCAAAGAGAGTTATTGATTTTTCTACAATGTCTCCCACGCAGAAATGAAAGACTTACAAGTTTGTGAAGTAGATGCTTTCTAGTCTTTCTTTTGTTAAACTCATTTTTTTTCACCTATTAATACTAGAGTTCATGTAACATAAAGACATTTTTCAAACTTCATCTTTTCTTTCCTGCATTTAAAAGGGGGGAAAAAAAGGAGATATTCAGTGGGGTCACAGGGGGGAAAATTCCAGCATGCTGGCATCTCCATCTATACTTCAGTCGATACACATTAACACAAGCTACGTTATGCACATGTGAAAAAACACTTGCCACCTTAGTGAAAAATGGCACAGCAATTAAAATGTCAAAAAGGCTAAGACAATGTGACATGAAGTGTAGCTATAATTTTACTTTAAAATTTCTTAATTCTCTAGTGTTTATTGAAGTGTTTTTTTAACAATTTTAAATTTTCAAATACTAGCAAAATCCAACCAGCTGCTAATTATTTTATGTAAAAATGTGTGTATTTTTTATCATATTTATTCTTTGGCTAAATTAATGACACATTTGGTCTTTATTTTCTTTTCCTGAATGACTTAAAGACAGAAACTACTCCATTATTTCATTTTCTTCACTGAGCATAGGTAGCTGCAGCACCATAAAATAAACTATTCCAAGGAAGACTTGATAACCTGAATTATTTCTTTTGCAGTCTCTTAAGTCTTCCTAGGCCAAAATCATTTAATAGCAAAAATCATGTTAACTAAATTATATTTAAAAATCTCTGTCAATTCTCTTTGCAATGTTTTTTTTTTTCTCATGAAAGTATCATTTAAATTTACTTTTGTTTTATTAGTTGGTCCACTTAAGCTAAGCTTGTTTGCTGGCGGTCTCCGTGTAAGCTTAAATGATATTATGATAGAGGCAGCTCACTTGCCTACCGAAAACAGCTAGAAACTGACTTCTGATGAAACATGTAAGATAGTTTTTCATGCACAGTCCTTAGGCCCTGCCACATAATCTCCACTTTTCATCGTTCTTAGTGAATACTTAACTGAAAACAGGAATAGAATATTTAATGATTTTTCCTCTTTTTGTCAGTAAGTAATTAACCTCCAAATAAAATAAATAAATTTATTTAAAAAAAAAAAAGATGCAAAGCTGCACAGCTCCAACCTCAGGGAACTCTAAGGGGGAAATTTGGGCTAGGACTTAGCCATCCACATCAAGCACCAAGCAAGCAGGGTAATGAGACCCTGACATGCTATCGGCTGACATATAGGTTTTATTATATTAAAAGCTCTGAAATGCCCATAAGGTAGAATGAGTCAATGCATACTCTCCAATTCTAGAAGGCAGAGAATCGTTCTAGTTCATAAAACAAGTGCATGAAGCTCATGACTGTAATTTTTTAATTTTTTTAAATCAGCGTTGCCTTTGTTATCCCTTACTGTTGGGAGCATATTTCTTTAAACACATTAACAATGCTTACGTAATACTCCTCATTCAATATCAGCTTCTTTCCTTCTGCAAAAATTTTCCTGTATTTTTAGATATTTTCAAGTGTTTAAAACATCTTATGTTCCAGGATCTGTTCCAAAACCCCAAATGTGCATAAAATATATCATTCGAAAAAATTATGTTTCTAAAATATAGAGTATCCTCAACTGTTCTCTAATATTGAGATTAAATGGTAAGTTATTTAAAAGATCTTTATATCTGCTGAAAATACTAAATGTCAAACTACGTATGTTTCCTAATATTCTTTGGATTAAAGTTAGTTTTTGTTTTTTTTTAACTTGTGAAGTAGTTTTCAAATCTGCATTTAAACGATGGCCTTCTTTATGCTTGCAGTAATCAATATTCTAACTTGGCTCCCAGTATTACCCCTCTGCTGCTGCTGCTGCTGCTGCTGCTGCTAAATCGCTTCAGTCGTGTCCGACCCTGTGCGACCCTATAGACAGCAGCCCACTAGGCTTCTCTGTCCCTGGGATTCTCCAGGCAAGAATACTGGAGTGGGTTGCCATTTCCTTCTCCAATGCATGAAAGTGAAAAGTGAAAGTGAAGTCGCTCAGTTGTGTCTGACTCTGTGTGACCCCATAGACAGCAGCCCACCAGACTCCTCCGTCCATGGGATTTTCCAGGCAAGAATACTGGAGTGGGGTGCCATTGCCTTCTCCGATTACCCGCCTACTGTGGTACATTCCTTGTGTGATCCTGGGGACTATGATTTTGACAGATCTTACTCCTGTGAGTTGGTATACTGCAGAGTTGATCTTAAAATAGAATATGATTCAATCAGACACATCCTTTAAGCTTTCCAGGGGGCGCTAGTGGTAAAGAATCCACCTGCCAATGCCAGAAACTTAGGAGATGCGGGTTTGATTGCTGGGTCGAGAAGATCCCCTGAAGAAGGAAATGGCAATCCACTCCAGTATTCTTGCCTGGAGAATCCCATGAACAGAGGAGCCTGGTGAGCTATGGTCCATAGGGTCTCAAAGAGTTGGACGTGACCCAAGCAACTTCATGAACTCATGCACATCCTTTAAGAGCAGAGTTTTCTCTGGTTGGGAGCAGAGGGAGAATCAGAGGATCTGAGGTATGGTAGAGGTTGCACATGAAGGAGGTTCTTCATTGCTGAGATATATGGGCACAGGGCCCCTGGAGAAGGAAATGGCAACCCACTCCAGTATTCTTGCCTAGGAAATCCCATGGACAGAGTAGCTTGGTGGGTTACAGTTCATGGGGTTGCAAAAGAGACACAATTTAGCTGCTAAGGAACAACAGTGGACATAGGGCAATACCTGAAAGAAGCTTCTAGGAAATCAATTCAGTCATTCCCTGATAGTTAGTAGGACAATGGGGGCCTTAGCTCTACAACCACAAGAAAATGGATTTTCCTAAAATAGAGCATTTCCTATTCAAGCCTTCAGGTGAGGATGTATTTCATGAGCACTCCAATTGTAGCCATTTTAGTCTCTGAGTAGAAGACCCAGATAAAATGTACCAAAATCCTGGCCAGCAGAAATGGCCCAGTTATAAAGTTCTCTTGTTTTAAATGGCCACAGTCATGGTGATATTTTCCCTAACAGTAAACAAATGATACAGTGTTATATGAGTTGAGGGATTTCAGCTGAAGGTGCCACTTCTTGAATTTTCTAAGCTATTATTTTTTTAATTAAAAATATAAGTTAATATATATATTGAACACTTTCTATGCCAGGAAGTGTGTTTCTATTTACATAGATTTTTCTCATTTGATCTTTATATCTGCAGTGTAAGATAGTTCTACTAGTACTCTTACTTTACAAATGAAGAAACTGAGGCTTTGAGAGTTTAAGTGATTTCTTCAAGGTGAAAATAGTTACTACATTTCAAATATAGAAGAGAAAATCAAGTTTGATGGCAGAGCTCATACACTTACCTCTTCTTTCATGGTTTCAGAGAAACTTAAAGCCCAGGGACCATTTACATATTCTCATAGGAGAGCAATCAATGTGGTAAGGACTACAGTCCTCACCCCAAGAAAAAACTTACCGCAGGAATAAGAACATTACCTGGGGTCATGTTAGAAATTTCAAACCCAAACCTGGACCCTGTGAATCAGCATTTTCATTTTATGAAGAGCTTTAGATAATTCATCTGCACATTAAATGTAAAAGTGAATGTAAATTCCTTGTTAGACATTATGGCCTTAGGCAAGTCACTGCATCCTGACATCCATATCATTTCACATGGCTGTAAAACAGGGATAAATTATCAGATATTCTTTAAGAATTAAATTATTTAAGTGTACAGTACATTGTTCGCTAGATAAGAATTACTAAATAATAATAGAGGCTTTATTTGTTTCTTAATGATGGATGTAGACGAGGGAGAATGGCACCAGAAACATCAGTGCTTCCTTCATTCTGAATCTCAACAGTGACTTCATGGAGGCAAAGGTTCTGATGGAGGATCCAGTCTTCAGGAGGATGGTCAAATCAGACAGAAAGTCTCAGATGAGATAGGGCAGGCTTGGCAGCCCTGCAGCCCATGAGTTTGTGTTCTTATTGAATGATAACATTGATCTGGAGTTAGCTGTGTACTGACCTCTCTCTCCCTGAGGACAGAACCACACAGTTAAAGTGGAATCTTGTTCTATTTTCCCAAACCTACAAGAGCAGTAACTCTGCACTATCAAAACCTACTTGTATCATAACTCTGTGTTCAAAAATTAAGACGATCAGATCAGAAAATATGTGAACTGGAAACAAGTTATTTTTTGTCTGTTTATGTGGCTAAAAATGAATAATAAAATCCTTTGTTGTTGTTATTGTTCAGTTACTAAGTCATATCTGACTCTTTCCCATCCTGTGGATTGCAGCACACCAGGCTTGGCCCGCCTTTACTACCTCCCTAAGTGTGTTCGAACTCATGTCCATTGAGTTAATGATGCCATCCAACCATCTCATCCTCTGTAACCCTCTTTTCCTCCTGCTCTCAATCTTTCCCAGTATTAGGGTCTTTTCCAAAGAGTCAACTCTTTGCAACACATAGCCAAAATAACTGGAGATTCAGCTTCAGAATCAGTCCTTCTGATGAATATTTAGGGTTGATTTCCTTTAGACTTGACTGGTTTGATCTCCTTGCAGTCCAAGGGACTCTCAAGAGTCTTCTCCAGTGGCAAAATTAGAAAGCATGAATTCTTTGGTGTCAATTCCTAGTAATTAAATAAATTGAGTTTTAACTGTTTTCAGTTATTCTCCTTTAAAAATTATTGTCATGTTATTTAGTTTTTAATTGAACCACACCATTTCTATGTATTAATCTTCACTCGTGGAATTGCTTCTGAGGGAAAAATTACTTTTAAAATAATTTTCTTTCCAATTAAGAAAATGAGTACCTACAGACCTAACAAAGATTGCATTGTGGAATTACTTGTTTCACTGCTTGGAGACCAAAATTATTGGCAGTGACAAAACTACAAACAAAATCAAAGGGCTAGCTCCTTTTCTGATTTCATCTTTGGAGAAACGATTTTAGCCTAACATAGTAACTCTAACGATCTTTATCTAAAACTCATAGAAGGGTTTCTCATATTTACATCTTTAAAAAAAAAAGTACATGCTCTCTCAATACTATGATGTTTTTAGTGGATATTTCACAATGTGAGCTTCTTGACTTAAAAATGCCTCCTACCTATTGCTTATTATCCCTTTTTCAGTAGCCTCATTTTCTTACATTATTTTAATTCCATTCATTGGTTGAGAGGCAGTGTAGTGTTCATGAACATGCTTTGTGTATCTGGCTGCATATATTTGAAATGCCATGCTGCCATTTTAAAGCTGTGTGACCTTGGGCAAGTTATTTAACCTCTTGTGCCTTGATTTCCACACAGATAAAATTGGTTTATATAGATTCATTCAGCAGGAATAAGTGCTAAGTGAATTAATTCACATAAGGCATTGAAATGCAATAAGTGCTTAATATACAGGAATTATTTATGCAAGGTGTTAGAATCTCACTTCTTTACTGAAGATGTCTGTTGGTCTGTAACCTGAAGCCAGGACAAGTCTGCACAGTTGTGCAGGATGCGCACTGCACCATGGCATCTGATGGTGGGAACCTTTGAGGGTAAAAGTCCATCTCTGCTCCCATTGCTTCATCTTGAGCCCACTCAAAGCTGATCTGATTTTCAGACTTATCTGTCCAGAGGGGACAACTTTGTTTCTAATCAAGTAACTAGCAAAGATACACCCTACTGGAAAATCTAAGCACAGGTCTCTTTGTCCTAACAATTATGCCTGATAAATTTTTGGCTATTATTTAGTAACACAAAAAGACTAATTTAGTTTCTCTTGGCCATTCCAGATCTAGAAAAAAATGTTATTTAATTCTTAAAAAGCTATAGACGTCTCTGAAAACTGAGCATAGTTGTGCTTAGACTCATATGTGTATGATTTATGTTTCTATTCATACCTACAGTTATTCAGCACTGAATGTACAGAACGGTAGCCTGGACAAGTGTAATGATATATTGTGCACTTAAATCTGAGGAGCTTGTGCATGCTCTGAAGGCAAGGCTGATGCATATGAAATAGTGAAACAAGTGAAGTTAAGTATATAGTAAATATTAACTACCTTAATGGATAATTAATGATAATTGTTGGGTTGAAAAGTAAGAGTAGACAGGGAGGCCAAGCATATCACACACACACACACAAAATGAGGGCAGGAACAAAAGTTTTATGACAGAAAATATTCATACCTCAGTGAATATAGATGTGAATATAAAAAAAAAATAAAGATTTCTCCAAGATTTTAAGTCCCAGCTTGAGAAGATTTCCTGGGGAAGGAAATGGCAACCCCCTTCAAATGGCAACCCCCTTCAATTCTTGCCTGGAAAGCCCTATGGACAGAGGAACCTGGCAGGCTATAGACCGTGAGGTCACAAACAGTCAGACATGACTGAGGAACTAACACTTTAGCTTTCTTTCTTTCATTAAAACCATGTACCAGTATGTGTGTGTGTTTAAATAAAACAATTACTAGAAAATTAATTTAAAGTGGAATGCTCAAAAATGAGTCAAAAATCTTCTGTCTCTTATTACTTAACTTCAAATCTATTGAATTTGGAAATCATCAAATTAGATGTATAGTAGGTAAAGATGCCCTTCTGAAACTCAAGTGAAAGAGTTTTCTAGAGATCCACATGCAGAAGAAACTATAGAATATAGTCAAGGAAAGCACTGCTTATTTTGGGTTAGCTGAGAATTGTATAAAATATTTCCTTCAAATTCTTGCTAAGGATGGCTTAAAATTGAGTCCAGGAAAATCATAGAGGACAAGACAGGTAAAGTGGTTACAGGGAAGGATTATGATGGAGACCATGGTAGGCTTTCAAAAGGGAGACATTCAGAGAAACAATATAACATAGTTTGGAGCAGTGTACCATGTCACTGGACACACAACTTGTAATCAGACATTGTAGTGGGCTGAGTTTTGCCCACCCCCCACACCTCCCACTGAAATTATATGCCCATGTCCTAATTCCTGGAGCCTGGGAAGGTAACCTCATCTGGAAATAAAATATTTATAGATATAATCAAGGTAAGATGAGAACATAGTATATTAGTGTGTGTGTGTTAGTTGCTCAGTTGTGTCTGACTCTTTGTGACCCCATGGACTGTAGCCCACCAGTCTCTGATGGCTATGGAATTCTCCAGACAAGAATACTGGAGTGGGTTGCCATTCCCTTCTCCAAGGGATCAACCCAGGGACCAAACCTGGGTCTCCTGCATTGCAAGCAAATTCTTTACCATATTAGGGTAGGCCCTAAATCTGATGATTGTTGTTGTTGTTCAGTCACCAAGTTTTGTCCAGCTCTTTGTGCCCCCATGGACTACAGCACACCAGGCTTCCCTGTCCTTCAATATCTCCTGGAGTTTGCCCAAGTTCATGTCCATTGAATCAGTGATGCCAGCCAACCATCTCATCCTCTGTGGTCCCCTTCTCCTCCTGTCTTCAATCTTTCCCAGCATCAGGATCTTTTCCAATGAGTTGGCAGTTTGCATCAGGTGTCCAAATTATTGGAGCTTCAGCTTTGGCATCAGTCCTTCCAATGAATATTCAGGATTGATTCCTTTAAAATTGATGGGTTGGATCTCCTGATGATTAGTTATCTTTAAAAGAGAAAAAGATTTGAATACAGAGATACATAAAATACACAATAGGAATAAAGCCATGTCATAATACAGCTATAAACCAAGGACCACCTTACCTCCCTCCTGGGAAATCTTCATGCAGGTCAAGAAGCAACAGTTAAACCAAATATGGAACAATGGACTGGTTCCAAATTGGGATAGGAATATGTCAAGGTTGTATATTGTCACCCTGCTTATTTAACTTATATGCAGAGTACAACATGCAAAATGCTGGGCTGGATGAAGCACAAACTGGAATCAAGATTGTCGGGAGAAATATCAATAACTTCAGATATGCAGATGACACCACTCTTGTGGCAGAAAACGAAGAGGAACTAAACAGCCTCTTAATGTAAGTGAAAGAGGAGAGTGAGAAAGCTGGCCTAGAACTCAATATTCAAAAAACAAAGATCATGGCATCTGGTGGCCATGAAATGGCCTTGCTCCTTGGAGGAAAAGCTATGACCAACCTAGAGAGCATATTAAACAGCAGAGATATTACTTTGCCCACAAAAGTCCGTCTAATCAAAGCTGTGGTTTTTCCTGTAGCCATGTATGGATGTGAGAGTTGGACCATGAAGAAAGCTGAGCACCCAAGAATTGATGCTTTAGAACCATGGTATTGGAAAAGACTCTTGAGAGTCCATTGGTTTTAAGTAGATAAAACCAGTCAATCCTAAAGGAAATCAGTCCTGAATATTCACTGGAAGGACTGATGCTGAAGCTGGAGCTCCAATACTTTGGCTACCTAATGTGAAAAACTGACTCATCGGAAAACACCCTGATGCTGGGAAAGATTGAAGACAGGAGAAGGGGATGACAGAGGATGAGATGGTTGGATGGCATCATCATCTCAAAGGACTTGAGTTTAAGCAAGCTGTAGGAGTTGCTGATGGACAGGGAAGCCTGGAGTGCTGCAGTCCATGGGATTGCTGAATTGGACATAACTGAGTGACTGAACTGAACTGAGATTTTAGTTATAGAAGCAGGAGTAGTGAGGCTCAAAGGTATAGGCAGTTGACATAAACAAGCATCATATTCTCAGTCACAGGATAAGTCTTTAAGAACTTGATAGATTTGTACATGCAATGAAAAAAAAAAAAAGACACTGTTTAGGAACAAAATCCCAAAGAGACAGATGTACCTGTTAGGAAATCAGATAGCTGAGAAAAATGTCATGGTTTATGTACTTAAGAATAAACATTAAGGGTGTGAGACTGTCAGAATGGAAAACTAAACATCATGAATTTCTAACATTGTACCATGGATATCCTGACTACTGCCAGGTAAATTCTATGTAAGATATTCTAAAAGGAGTAAACACTTGTTATTAATAAACAATGCCTGTCACTGGCAATTACTATTCTCTTTTTTCTTGATATGGCAAATCCCAATGATTCCAGTTCTCTTTTGTTTTTGAAAGACAAGGGTGACTTCAGCTAATGCCACTTCATTAGTAACTCACTTTGAATTTTAATGTTGAGTGGAGGGCAGGCAAAGAGAAGACAAATTTCATCAAAAGGGAACCAGAAATATTGTAAAACCTGAGTAAAAAACTGGAGACAGATACCTAGCATGTTTTTTGAGATAAGAACATGACCATTGTTCATCAGATGGCATAGGTTAAGTAAGAAAATGGACCTAGAATTTAATTTGGCTGAAAGGTCTTTTATGGAAGCAAAATAGGATACAGAATAGGAATAGGAAATAAGTATGGGAATAAGATGTTATTTAATTTTTACAACAGATGAATTTTTGAGAAGCTGAGACTGGATGCACAAAGTTAAGCTTCTGTAAGAACCCATGTAAAGAAATAATATCAAAAAGATGTGTTTATTTATACATTTATTATATATATATCCATTTTCTATAAACATTATTTCTGGACCTCTCTGAAGGTTATGGCTAAGACAGCCCTACTTTATATGGTCTATCTTATTTATGTGGATGTATAAATAGAAAATTCACAGTTTCCAGGAGGCTGTTGCTTTCAAGTGATACAAAGTAAAAATGATATAACTGTTCAAGAAACTATTTCAGCTTTTTTCCTCATATAAGCAAAACTACCTTTTTTCCAGATATGAATACATGATTATTTTTCTTCACCTATATTAACAAATAAAAGTAAGCCTCAAGTTGGGGGAATTTTCAGTGTTTTAAATTTTATTTAAATAAAGAAAAATCTCCTCTCACCTGCAGATGACCTACTTCTTGGTTACTGGTATGCAATGTTCTTCCTCCCTTAATTTGAAAGCTAACGATGTATAATTATTATAAAATAATATAAACTAATGGCATTGAGATCGTAAAATACAAAGTTATATTTTTTGTTACCAAGTTATCAAGGCTGCTTTCTTTTAAAAATTAAATAAAATATGTATTCATTTTTTGTTAAATAATTTTAAGCCCTTGGTTCATTTTGTTTCTAAAATTCATAAAAATTTGAAAAATTAATCCTGACTGATAAAAGGGAGAAATTAAAATAGTTGTATCAAGAATGTTTACATGGCTGTCTCTAGCAGATTAATATTTTTTAATTGAAGTATAGTGGATTTACAATATTATGTTAGGTCCTTGTGAACAGCATGCTGCTGCTGCTGCTAAGTCACTTCAGTCGTGTCCAACTCTGTGCAACCCATAGATGGCAGCCCACCAGGCTCCACCGATAGTGACTGAGTATTTTTGAAGATTGTATTCCCTTATAGGATAATACAAGAAAATAAGTATAATTCCCTGTGCTATAAAAATATCCTTGCTGCTGCTGCTGCTAAGTTGCTTCAGTCCTGTCTGACTCTGTGCGATGCCATAGATGGCAGCCCACCAGGCTCCCCAGTCCCTGGGATTCTCCAGGCAAGAGTACTGGAATGGGTTGCCATTTCCTTCTCCAATGCATGAAAGTGAAAAGTGAAAGTGAAGTCACTCATTCGTGTGCAACTCTTCAGCAACCCCACGGACTGCAGCCGACCAGGCTCCTCTGCCCATGGGATTCTCCAGGCAAGAGTACTAGAGTGGGTTATTGCTTATCTGTTTTATATATAGCAGTTTGTATCTATTAGTTCCATGCCCCTAATTTGTCCTCCTTCCCTCTCTCCTTTGGCAATAATACATTTGTTTCTATATCTGGGAGTCTGTTTTTGTTTTGCATATACATTCATCTGTATTATTTTCTTTTAGCTTCACATATAAGTGATATAGTATTTACCTTTGACTTATTTCTCTAAGCGTAATATTCTCCAAGTCCGTCTTCAATGCTGCAAATGAGAGTGATCCATTCTATCTTATGGTTGAGTAATATTCTATTATATATAAATACTTAGACTTAAGAAGATGTGGCATATTACATATATTGTGTGTGTTTGCATGTGTATGTGTGTGCGTGTGCACGTGTGGGCTTAGTCACTTTAGTTGTGTCTGACTCTTTGCAACCCCATGGATGTTAATCCACTAGGCTCCTCTGTCCATGGTACTTTTCCAGCAAGAATACTGGAGTGGATGGTAATGCCCTCCTCCAGAGGATCATACCAGCCCAGGAATCGAAACCATATTCCCTGCATCTCCTGCATTGCCAGTGGATTCTTTATCACCTTATCACTTTATATTATATTATATAATCTGTTGATGAGCACTTGGGTTGCTTCCATGTCTTGGCTACAGTAAATGCTGCTACTGTGAACACTGGGTTGGGCGCATGTCCAGATAGATGCCCCTATGGTAGTCATATATTCACTTTTATAAGTTGTCTCCATTCTGTTTTCCATAGCGGCTGCACAAATTTACATTTCTATGAACAGAGTATGGGGTTCCTTTTTCACTGCATCCTCTCCAACCTTTGTCATTTGTAGACTTTTTGATAATAATAACCATTATGATTGATGTGAGATACCTCACTGTGATAATAATAATAACCATTATGATTGATGTGAGATACTTCACTGTGGTTTCTATTTGCATTTCTCTAAAAATTAGTGATGTTGAACATCTTTCCATGTGTTTGCTGGACATCTGTATATCTTCTTTGGAAAAATATCTATTCAAATATTTTTGTCCATTTTTTGAGGGTTATTTTTATTTGATATTGAGTTGCATGAGCTGCTTCTGACTTTGGATACTAAACGCTTGATGGTTGTATCATTTGTGAATATTTTCTGCCCCTCCATATGTTGTCTTTTTGTTTTGTGGATGGTTTCCTTTGCTAAGCAAGATTTTAAACATATTGGATCCCATTTGCTTATTTTTGCTTTTATTTATTTTGCCTTAGGAGACTGATTCAAAGGAAAAGTTTGCTATGATTCATGTCAAGCAGTATTTCACCCTTCTAGGAATTTTGCAATTTCGTGTCTTTAAGTCTTCAAACTGTTTTGAGTATATTTTTGTATAAGATGCAAGGAAATGTTCTAATATCAATGTTTTGTGATTGTTCATGTGACTTTCCAGTTTTCCAGCACCACTTATTGAAGAGATTGTCATTTTTCCATTCCATATTCTTGCCTACTTGGATGTAAGTTAATAGACTGAAAATGTACATTCATTTCTGGACTCTATTTGTTTCCATTTATCTTTGAGTCTGTTTTTGTGCCAATATCATTGCTGTTTTGACTATTGTAGCTTTGTAGTACAGTCCAGAGACTGGGAGCCTTATACCTACAGCTTTGTTCATTTTTCTGAAGATTTCTTTGGCAATTTAGGAGCTTTTCTGATTCTGTAGAAATTTTAGGATCATTTGTACTAGTTCTGTGAAAAATTCTGATAGGGATTATATTAAATCTATAGATTAATAGTACAGCTATTTAATAATATTAATTCTTCCAATCTAAGAGCATGGTATGTATTTCCATTTCTTTTAATCATCTTCAGTTTCCTTCATCAATATTGTATAGTTTCAGAATTTAAGTCTTTTACCTCATTGGTAATGTTTATTCTTAGGTATTCTTGATGCAATTTTTAAAGAGAAATTCTTTTCTTACTTTTCTCTATCTGATATTTCATTATTAGTGTGTAGAAACACAATACATTTCTATTAATCTTGGGTTTTAAAGGTGATACTATAGGCAGTTTCACTTGAGTGCTTAGGATATGGTACTTCATGTCTAGTTAATTTACTTTATTGAAAGATTAAAAGCTTAAATACACCATCAACAGGAAAATTTATGTCATAATGCCCTCAAGAGTATGCAAATGGTGATATGGGTCACCAGATCTTTAATAACACATATTAATCAGAATTCTAGAGTTAAAAATATATTACTTATTTTGTGGATCATTATGATTAAGTGTTTGTAGCCATTAGCATCATATTTGGGTCAAGTATATATTGTATAATCCAGGCATGTTTTCTTGATAGGATAAAACAATATTTAAATGGTAAGAAGTATTTCCACTTTTTGTTGTTGTTGTTGTTGTTCTATGATGGAAAGAGGTATGCAGTTTCTGTGTATCTATTGCAAGGTCCTGAAATGAAATATGTTAAGATTGGATTTCTAAACTGTGAGGTGCTTCAGAAATTTCTGTACTTTCAATTTCAACTCTTAGATCTTCTCTTTCTCTACTTATCTGTGAGTATGACAATTCAGTCCTTTAATACCACATTGCTTCATTGTCTCAGAAAATATTTATTTTATACCTGCTCAGTCCCTGCTATGTGACTGCCTTGAAACTGTTGATTCAACAAAGTGCTTTCTGCTACAATTCACAGAACCTTAGAAATGAAGTACTTGGCTGTATATTCTCATGTTTATTTTGCCATTAACCATCATTACCCCTCCCTTCTCCCTCTGTCTCTACCTATATTTCTATTTAGCAGGTTAAGAAAGGAATAGATGAGTGTATTTATTCTTAGGAAGAGTTAGAGAATTAGGATCCATGAAAACACATCAAGGGCAGAAGAATCACAATGGGAATAGCTATTTTAGAATTTTACATATTTTGGAGACAACTTGCATTTTCTGAGTACCTAACCCACTCAAGGTGGCAAGCTGACTTACCATTGCTCATAATATTTCGGTAAATAATTAAGAACTTCCTTCATAAATGTGCTGGAAAAACTAATGGAAAGAATAGAGATGCCATAAAAAGTTAACGATATGATCCTAGAATCCTAATAACTAATTGTATGGCTTTAAATTTTTAATAAATTAATTTCATATTTGGCTATACCTACACATATACATACACAATTTTATTTTACAGAATTATATATATATACACATATGTAGTATATATATACATAAGTATATATATAATTGTATATATATTATATATATATATATGATTTTATAACAAACAGTAGTACCCCTTTCTCACAAAAAGCAATTCTCTTGCCACGGGTTGAAGAAAACTAGATTCAGATTCTCATGTTTCCAGAATCTCTCAATCTCTCACCTCATTTAACCGCAAAGAGTTTTAGTGTCTTCTTCTGTAAAATAATGAAGTTTTTTTACTTCAATTCAATTGTTTGCATTTTATAATATAAACTTTAGTTGCTCTACCTAGAAATTCAGTTACATTTTACCAGATTGCCATAATCTGATTTGATTCTAAAGAATATATAGTTAATTTTACCAGACAGTATTTAAAAATCATAAAAAATAAATCTTATGAAACTCAACAATAATTTCAATTGACAATGCATATGTAATAATATGGAAAATGATATCATTTGAATTCAGATAAGTTGAATAAAAATAATTACCATCTAAATAAGGTTTTGTGTGTGTATGTTAGTTACTCAGTCATGTCCAACTCTTTGCGACCCCATAGACTGTAGCTTGCCAGACTCCTCTGTCCACAGAATTCCAGGCAAGAAAACTGGAGTGGTTTGCACTCCAGGGGATGTTCCTGATCCAGGGCTTGAACCTGGTTATCCTGCATTGTAGGCAGATTCAGTAAGGTTATATCTTTTTCTAGATTGTGTATTTCATTTTGTAAAAGAGTACAAAATTATTAGCTTAAAGTATGAAAAGTTCCATGTTTCTTGAATTGGAGAATAGTGGGAAGGATAGAACAGTCAAAAGTTTTCAATAATTTATTAATTCATTCATGTAGATGGCACATGCAACACTAAATACTAAAACCAAAAAGCTCGATCTCAAGGAGCTTGCAGTGCAGTAAGAGAAAGAAAGAGGAAGGAAAACAGGAAGAAAAATATATATAAAATGATAGTAAGTTTTGAAAGCTATGTAGAAAGCTGAAGTAAGATGAGAAAGTGGGAGGGTTTCTTTTAAGAGGGTGTTTGAACAGAGGCCTTAATATTGATTTGATGAAGGATTTTTCTGGTCAAACACAGAGCAAATTCTTTGTCATGAGGCAAGGATAAGCTTGACCTATTAAAGAAACAGGAGGAAGGTCACTAGAACTAGAATGCAGGAGCCAGAGGGAAGAGAAAGCAATTAAACTCAGAGACATAGGCACAAGCTGGATTATATAATATTCCTTTGGGCCACCATGAATTGCTGAACTATAATCTAGTGTGATAGAATGCCAATGGAGGGTTGCAAGCAGGGAAGAGCATAATCTGATTTAACATTTGAAAATAGTCACTAGTTACAATAAGAAGAAATTATGTTAGGGAGCAAGTGCAAATACAGTTTAGAAAGCCACTGTAGTAATTCCCCTGAGACAAACTGATGGCTTGCCCTAACATGAAATATGAGATAGGATTAGAATTCGCTGCACATATTAATAAGGAAAAGTCTACAGTTTGCTGATTGATTGATTACAGGAATAGAACTAATGAAACAGTTCAATGAATTTTAAAGAATGTGAAAGCAGCCTCAGCCTTATTCAGAAGCTTTTGGGACTGACTCATAAGAAAGAAAAAAAAAAAGATGGCAAAAGAGAGAGTGGATAACTGAAGGATAAAAATCATATTTCTCTATAATTTATGGAATATTGTTATTATATAAAAATAGACTATGTAAATTATTGAGACATTTCTTTTTCTCAGCTTGATTTGTAACTATTTTTTCCAGGAATCTAGAGAAAATGTTAAACTACATTTCAAAGGTTTGCTTAAGATAATTTGATAAATTTCAATGACCAGATCAAAGATTTCAATAAACTTTCTCCAAAACTTTTGAGTTGATATCATGAATGTCATTAATTCATTCATATATTCACAACTTCAAATTGATTAATATTCATTGAGGAGCAACCCTATGTCAGAAAAAAATCTTAAAATCTTGTGAGGTGACTATATCAGACAAGTGCCATGTCCCTGATATCAATAAATTTAATTCAATTTAAATAACTTTGCAAGATATTTAGTCTGTTTGCCATAAAGTTTGCCTGACCCTTTTTTTCTGAATTTATGCATTTAACTATGTAAATTTAACTTTGGTGCATGTGGGTTGTTCTGGAATACAGATGCATGACTGATTTCAGATCACTGATACCACTAAGATTTGACAGACTACCACATTTCCTTTATGATGAGGTTGGGAGTTGGGGAGAAACTTTTATGTAATTCTTATTAATTAAACTAAACAGAACTTTGCACTTGTTTAAAATTGGATATAGGGCAGATGCTTCTTTATAATACATAAAATATAATGCAATCTAAATTCTAATTTTTTTAATTTTACCTTAGTGCAAAAAATCTTAATTAAATTTTTGATCATGAGACATTGACCATGAGGACAAAAATATTTGAAAATGTGTGTATCTGTGTGCTTTCATTTTACTTGTATGAAAATTGTTGTAATGATGTTATAGTAGTTAAATGGTGTAAATTGGCAGTAATATATATCAAAAAGCCCCTTTACATACTAGTTGGATTAGATTAACCCAAATCTACTCATTTTCTGGAAATGAATTGGACTTTAACAAATACACATGATTTTCAAGATGTACTGTGTGGTTTTTTTTTTTTTAATTTTAGATCTTAGAAATTAATTATATGTCTGGACCACTTATTGGATGGAGAAAAAAGAAACATATTATAGTTCTGTGCTAAGTCACTCAGTCATGCCTGACTCTTTGTGATCCCATGAACTGTAGCCCACCAGGCTCCTCTGTCCATGAGATTCTCCAGGCAAGAATACTGGAGTGGGTTGCCATTTCCTCTTCCAGGGGATCTTCCTGATGCAAGGACTGAACCCAATTATGGTTCTAAAAAAACATAATTTCCTAAAATTTCACTCTGACTAAAGTGGATAAAAGGGCTAATCTTTCATAGATCACGATCATAGATTTATTTGTGAATAAAGTAACCTGAGGACACTCTAAGTAAAACTATGTGGATATTAAAGTGTGGTCTAATGAAAAATCAATAAGTCAATAAATGTTCTGAGAACCTGGAATGCAGCGGCTTACTGTCCTTTTTGGATGAAGGTCTTTCTTTGGTACTTGTGACAGCTTTTCCCTGTTCTTTTTTTTTTTTTTTTTTTTTAAACTACTCAGCAGTTCCTTCTCAGAGTCTTATGCCAGGCACCCTTCCTCTACTCAGCAGAAACTTTCTATTCTCCTACTGTATAGTATAAGCCTGGGTAATCTCACTTATCTCGTGGCTTTAGTTATCATCTATATTTTGTTAAGTCCCAAAATGGTATACCCTGGTCACATTCAGCATGAGAATGCCAGACCTAGCATCTCCACTTGTGCATCTCAAGGCACATTTTGTCCCAAACTCAAGTCTTACACTTAACCCAGATTTACTCCTCCAATATTCTCTGCTTCAGTTCATGGTACCACTATTCCCTAGGTTTCTCATTCTATAAGCCTGTAAATAATATTTATGTGATAGATTCTGGAGCCAAACCTCTAGACTTTGAAAACCAGCTCATTTATATGGCTGTATTTCTTTGGGAAAGCAATTTAATATGTCTATGCTCACTCATATATGATATTAGCATAATGGCAACACCACCTCATATGGTATTGTGGAGAGTAAATGAGCTAATAAATTGGAATCATGTAAAATGTCAGGCTGGATATATCACAAACTGGAATCAAGATTGCCAAGAGAAATATCAACAGCCTCAGATATATGGATGATACCTCTACAATGACAGTGAAGAACTAAAGAGCCTCTTGATGAAGTGAAAGAGCAGAGTGGAAAAGCTGACTTAAAACAGTATTCAAAAACTGAGATCACAGCATCCAGTCCCATCACTTCATGCCAAATAAATGGGGAAAAAGTGGAAGTAGTGATAGATTTTCTTTTCTTGGGCTCCAAAATCACTGTGGATAGTTATAGCAGCCATGAAATTAAAAGATAATTGTTCCTTGGAAGGAAAGCTATGACAAACCTAGACAGTGTATTAAAAAAACAGAGACATCACTTTGCTGACAAAGTTCCATATAGTTAAAACTATGGTTTTTTCAATAGTCAGGTACCAATGTGAGAGCTGGATGTAAAGAAGGTGAAAAATTGATGCTTTTGAATTGTGGTGATGGAGAAGATTCTCGAGAGTCACTTGGACAGCAGGAATATCAAACTAGTCAATCTGAAAGGAAATCAACCCTGAATATCCATTAGAATAACTGATGCTGAAGCTCCAATAATTTGGCTGCTTAATGGAAAGAGCCAACTCATTGAAAAGACTGTGATGCTGGGAAAGATTGAGGGCAAGAAGAGAAAGGGGCAGCAGAGGATGAGATGGTTGGATAGCATCATTGATTCAATGGACATGAGTCTGGGAGATGCCAGGGAAGCCTGGCATGCTGCTGTTCATGGGGTTGCAAAGAGTCGGACCTGAGTTGGTGACTAAACAACAATAAATGGTACCAACAAGTGTTGTATAAATGTTAGCTATTACTTTTATGATTGTTTTTGTCTTTATCTTCCCTGACCCAGACTTTACCATTCAATTAATCACCATGTTCTCCCATTTCTAACTGCAAATATTTTTCAATTCTATTCTCTTTTTGTTCACCCTCTTGCCCACCCCCACCATTATCTACCTTCCAGTTGCTGCTGCTGCTGCTAAGTTGTGTCCAACTCTGTGGCACTCCATAGATGGCAGCCCACCAGGATCCCCCATCCCTGGGATCCTCTAGGCAAGAACACTGGAGTGGGTTGCCATTTCTTTCTCCAGTGCGTGAAAGAGAAAAGTGAAAGTGAAGTCACTTAGTCATGTCTGACTCTTAGCGACCCCATGGACTGCAGCCTACCAGGCTCCTCCGTCCATGGGATTTTCCAGGCAAGAGTACTAGAGTGGGTTGCCATTGCCTTCTCCACCTTCCAGTTGTGAACTACTTATTTTACTGACTTACTTAATACTGCTTGATGGCTTCCAAAAATTCTAGGGAAAAGATCACAATATTTAACAATATAAAAACCTTTCTGACCAGCTTGTCCTTAGTCTACCTCTCATCCATAGTATGTGCCCATTACCTTCTGCTCACTAACCTCTTTACTCCATACACTTCCAGTTCCACTAAGGAGCTAAAGATCTTCTCTTCTCTTGATGACATCCTGTTTACTTTTAAGTCTCAATTAATGTGACTTCTTACAGGGCCCCTCCGTAAACACCATCCTTTTGCAGCAGACTAACTTGCTACTTATACTCACAGGGACACCATGTACTTTCCCTTCATAGATTATACCACCATTCTGTTTAAGTAATAATCGAGGTAATTTTGTGTTCATGCCTGTCTCAAAAGTAAGGTTGGTGAGAAAGACAGAATCATGCCATGAAAACAGAAATGGAGGTGCACACGTAGAGTGTGTCTACGTCCTTCACTTGTGGACACAATGAAGAAAGGAGAAGGTAGGATAAATTGAGAAAGCAGCCTTGACATATGTACACTATCCTGTGTAAAATAGATGACTAGTGGGAAGCTGCTATATAATACAGGGAGCCCAGGCTGGAGCTCTCCAATGACCTAGAGAGATTGAATGAGGAGAAGGGGTGGGAGACTTCAGAGGTAAGGGATATATATATAATTATGGCTGATTCTCATTGTTGTACAGCAAAAGCCAACCCAACATTGTAAAACAATTTTCCTCCAATTAAACAAAACAAAACAAAACACATCACTTTATCCTTAGCATCCAGCGCATAGTTTTACCATACAATATGTTCAATATACATTCATTCAATTAAAGAATAAATGTTTGGCACTCTGCCCTGCTCTCATGGTGATCACAGTTTCATAAGAGAGAAGAGAGTCAGCAGAAACAAGTTATCAGTTCCGTTCCGTTCAGATGCTCAGTCGTGTCTGACTCTTTGCGACCCCATGAATCACAGTATGCCAGGTCTCCCTGTCCATCACCAACTCCCGGAATTCACTCAGACTCACGTCCATCGAGTCCATGATTGCCACCAAGCATCTCATCTATTGTCCCCTTCTCCTTGTGCCCCCAATCCCTCCCAGCATCAATGTCTTTTCCTTTTCGCATGAGGTGGCCAAAGTACTGGAGTTTCAGCTTTAGTGTGATTTCTTCCAAAGAAATCCCAGGGCTGATCTCCTTCAGAATGGACTGGTGGGATCTCCTTGCAGTCCAAGGGACCCTCAAGAGTCTTCTCCAACACCACAGTTCAAAACCATCAATTCTTCGATGCTCAGCCTTCTTCACAGTCCAACTCTCACATCCATGCATGACCCCAGGAAAAACCATAGCCTTCACTAGACGGAACTTAGTCGGCAAAGTAATGTCTCTGCTTTTGAATATACTATCTAGGTTGGTCATAACTTTTCTTCCAAGGAGTAAGTGTCTTTTAATTTCATGGCTGCAGTCACCATCTGCAGTGATTTTGGAGCCCCAAAAAATAAAGTCTGACACTGTTTCCACTGTCTCCCCATCTATTTCCCATGAAGTGATGGGACCAGATGCCATGATCTTTGTTTTCTGAATGTTGAGCTTCAGGCTCAACTTTTTCACTCTCCACTTTCACTTTCATCAAGAGGCTTTTTAGTTACTCTTCACTCTCTGCCACAAGAGTGGTGTCATCTGCATATCTGAGATTATTGATATTTCTCCTGGCAATCTTGATTCCAGCTTGTACTTCTTCCAGTCCAGCATTTCTCATGATGTACTCTGCATAGAAGTTAAATAAGCAGGGTGACAATATACAGCCTTGATGTACTCCCTTTCCTATTTGGAACCAGTCTGTTGTTCATGTCCAGTTCTAACTGCTGCTTCCTGACCTGCATACAGATTTCTCAAGAGGCAGGTTAGGTGGTCTGGTATTCCCATCTCTTTCAGAATTTTCCACAGTTTCTTGTGATCCGCACAGTCAAAGGCTTTGGCATAGTCAATAAAGCAGAAATAGATGTTTTTCTGGAACTCTCTTGCTTTTTCCATGATCCAGCGGATGTTGGCAGTTTGATTTCTGGTTCCTCAGCCTTTTCTAAAACCAGCTTGAACATCAGGGAGTTCATGGTTCACATATTGCTGAAGCCTAGCTTGGAGAATTTTGAGCATTACTCTACTAGCATGTGAGATGAGTGCAATTGTGTGGTAGTTTGAGCATTCTTTGGCTTTGCCTTTCTTTGGAATTGGAATGAAAACTGACCTTTTCCAGGACCTTTTCCAGTCCTGTGGCCACTGCTGAGTTTTCCAAATTTGCTGGCATATTGAGTGCAGCACTTTCACAGCATTATCTTTCAGGATTTGAATCAGCTCAACTGGAATTCCATCACCTCCACTAGCTTTGTTTGTAGCGATGCTTTCCAAGGCCCACTTGACTTCATATTCCAGGATGTCTGGCTCTAGATTAGTGATCACACCATCATGATTATCCGGGTCATGAAGATCTTTTTTGTACAGTTCTTCTGTGTATTCTTGCCACCTCTTCTTAATATCTTCTGCTTCTGTTAGGTCCAGAGCACGTCTGTCCTTTATTGATCCCATCTTTGCATGAAATGTTCCCTTGGTATCTCTAATTTTCTTGAAGAGATCTCTAGTCTTTCCCATTCTATTCTTTTCCTCTATTTTTTTGAATTGATCGCTGAAGAAGGCTTTCTTATCTCTTCTGGCTATTCTCTGGAACTCTGCATTCAGATATTTATATCTTTCCTTTTCTCCTTTCCTTTTTGCTTCTCTTCTTTTCACAGCTATTTGTAAGGCCTCCCCAGACAGCCATTTTGCTTTTTTGCATATCTTTTCCATGGGGATGGTCTTGATTCCTGTCTCCTGTATAGGTGTTATTAAAGAGCTGTGTGTCATGATGCTCGCTAGGGGGACAGTGCCTAGCTTCATTGTATGCATTCAATCTAATATACACACACCATTTGACAATTATGCTAGAGTATGCAAAATATATCTTTAGCTGAGAAATGATCACACCTATGTTTACCTTGGATAAAGGTAATGTGAGATAAGGACATAATTCTATCATTATGAACTAATAGTTGTATAATTTTGATCACTACTATTTAAGACTTGATTCTCTATGCTCCTCCACATGTTGGATTTCTCTGCCTCCACCCAGTTAGCCATGGAAAGGGGTGAACATTTCAGGAATTTGTTTGGCAACATGTTTCTGAAAGCTCATTTGGTCCAGCTGCCTTTCATTTGTTTCATCAAGAGACTGAGCAAAGCTAAAGTAGTTCTTCATGATGAACTGGCAGGGAAGTGCCAAGATAGTTTTATTGCTTAGCAACTTGGCAGTAGGAAATGTTAAAATATTACAATCTCTCATATCTATGAACTGAGACAAACTTGTGACGGATGGCTCTCAAGCTTAAATGTGATTAAGATGCAGCCACATGGCTTGGCTTACATTTTGAGCTGGTAGGAGGAAGATAAAGAAACTGGATATTTTGAAATATATTAATAGTAATTTCTCAGGAAACCCTGGCCGGCCGGGTTGAGCCAAATGCTAATCTAAGGAATTAAGCTGTCTCCATTTTGATGTTGATAAGCACCACAACCCCCATTGATCAATGGGATTTCCTTTGCTTGGGTAGGAAGGCTACATCTCCTAAGAAATTGTGTGCCAAGTAAAATTCAGAGATAAACAACTTCATAGAAGGGAAACTGACAGTTTACCATACATTTCCAGAATTTAAAGAGTTGTTGTGGTTTGCTTTCTTTTCGTGTAAATTATGGAATGGATGAAAGTGACAGAGTGATGACATCAGCTAAATGGAAACATAATGTAGTCAGTTATTGCAGATGCCTTATCACGCAGCTCTGCCAACACGCATGCTTCCTGCAAACCTCCTACAACTTAAACACACAGGCTCTTCTTAACGAACTATGCTAATTTTGCCAATTGATTGGTGGCTTTCTACTGTGAATATTCGTCTACAAAGGAGCAAATATTAACCGGTAAAAACAGGATTTTTTTAGTTAACCTGAAGATAACTTTGATAACTAAATCAAAGAATGGAATTAATAAACCCCAGTGTTCTCAACCTTCCAGAATTATTATTACTGGTCTTTTTTTTTTTAATAGAGAGAAGTAGTATTAAGGGGAAAAACAAGATGATTTCAAATTTCTCCAAAATTTTAAATTATTAGAAGAAATATGTTTAAACAATATCTGGTTACTGGAATATTTTATCTATAGGATTTCAGGTTATGATAGACATTAAAGATGAAAAATATTTGTTAATTGATAGAATTTCCATGTATATCTAGCCTCCCCATGTACTTAGATGCATCCTAACAGAAAATAAAAAGATGGGATTTTCACGTCAAAAATTGGAGAGGAATAAATTGACAGTGAAACACAATATTAAATTATGGCTTCTGTCTGCATAATGGTAAAATTAAGACCTGTGGAAATAGCTTAAAATCTGTTTGATTTTATTCATATTCAAACATGCATTTGATATGTTAATAATTAAATTAACTTAAATTTCCATTAAGCTTCCATTGAGTTCAAAGACAATAAAATAAAAGACTTTTTGACACATTTATTTTCATTTTGTTTAATTTGCCCAAGTTTAATTTTTTTCTTTTTTTTAGACAGTAGTATAGCCACTTTTGGAGAAGGCAATGGCACCCCACTCCAGCATTCTTGCCTGGAAAATCCCATGGACAGAGGAGCCTGGCAGGCTGCAGTCCATGAGAGTTGGACACGACTCAGTGACTTCACTTTCACTTTTCACTTTCATACATTGGAGAAGGAAATGGCAACCCACTCCAGTGTTCTTACCTGGAGAATCCCAGGGACGGCAGAGCCTGGTGGGCTGCTGTCTATGGGGTCACACAGAGTAGGACACGACTGAAGCGACTTAGCAGCAGCAGCAGCATAGCCACTTTAGGAGCAATTTTTAAGGGGAAAAAAAATAGCAACTAAAATTTTCTCTAACAACAGCAACAACAAAAATCACATTTAAATAAATCCACTTTTAAGTACAGAACGGGTTTGTAAATACAATTGTCTTCAATCTTCCTGTATTTTGTATTATAAAATTAGATGTAATACAGCTTTCATTTTTTCTTCATATTTTCAAAATGTTCACACTGCAGATGAAATACTTAGGCCATTTTATAAGCGAGTAATCTTTAGCATCTAAATTTTACAATACCTAAGTCAAGATAAAACACTAAATTATTTTGTTTAAATTGTGAATGAAAATAATAAAAGACCACAAATGCTATTTTTAGTTTTAAAGAACAAGGAAGGTTAAGTTGAATTGAAATAGCAAAAAAAAAAAAAAAATCACAAAGGGAGCAAATGTTTAAACTCTGAAATATCTCTAGTTCTACAATGGAAATTTCATTGCTTCCATCTGAATAATCTTTCCAATTCACACTCATAACTTTTTTATATATTTAAATGTGCAGCTTAATAAGATATAACTCAAATACCATGTTTATTTTTTTCTTTGGTTAAACAAAGTTCTGGTATCTTTCAAGATTATAGTTTTATGGAATGCACAGTAGTGTATAAAGAGAAATTTTAAAAAAAGATTATTCAGAGAAATTGCAAACTCATCTCTCACCTCACCTTAACGAGAGTTCATTGCCTGTCTATGGAGCCCAGTTTTGTTTAAGCAATTATCAGACTGCTTTATTTATAGTGCTCATGTGCCTGTTTTGGGCAATGAGTTCTCCATAAATTACCAAAATAAAAGAACAGCACAAGAATAGTCCTTACTTTAAAAATAGATGCTATTCCAAGAACAATGGAAGGAGAAGAGTTAGGTGAAGATTTAAATTGTACCAATTACTCCTGAGTAATTGATGGGACAGATTGAGAGGAACACATGTCTATGAAAGTGCATGGCTATTTCCCACAATTAAACGTACAGATGTTAAGGGAAACTTATAATAAATGCTAATAGTCATTGAATCTAATCATTGATAATCACTGAGAAATACCCAGGAGTATATTTAGTAAATGTTCTAAAGCAGCACCAAGCTTGTCAGTGTGGAGAAAGAAAGACAGACGGAAAAGACAGAGAGAACACAAGTGGGTATCAGTCCAAGGAAGTGCAAAAAAACCTATGTAAAGTTTCAGAATGATATCAATTATATAAAAGTTTTGCTGTCTGGTCTAATGTAACTTGCGCAGTCCACTGGTGCAGTGGCCCACGTAGAACTTATTAAAACATGAATGTCAATTACAGACAAAATATAAAACTAAGGCCTGTATTTTATACAATATGTGTTTGCTATCATGACTGCTTAGACAAGTTACAAAGTAAGTACTGAGTTCTATGAGGCTCTTAGAAATAACTAATGTCTTTGCAAATAATACTGGAAGTTTGGGTTAAAGAGAGTTTCTATACAGTGATGTTCTCAATTAAGACTAACAAATGCTTAGATTTTAGAAAGATTCTTTAATTTGCCCTTTTTTTTTTTTTTTTCTTTAGCGGCTTCAACACATATTTGGCTATTTGCTACTGATCATTTCTTGTTCTCTGGTCTACAATTCGGAAGCGTCCCATGTGGCTCTGTGGTAAAATAATCTGCCTGCCAATGCAGGAGATGCCAGTTTAATCCCTGGGTCAGGAAGATCCCCTGGAGTAGCAAATGGCAACCCACCCGGTATTCTTACCTGGGAAATCCTACGGACAGAGGAGCCTGGTGGGCTAAAGTCTAGGGGTTGCAAACAGTCAGACACAACTTAGTGACTGAACAGCAACAACATACAGTTCCAGAACCATTTTTTTTTCCTAGATAAGATTTCAGGTCCTAAATTATACCACTTCTAACACTATAGCAGACTGTCTCCAATTTTTATCTTTTCCATGACTCTTTCACTGAAATATACATTTATTTTTTTTTCTCTCCAACTCCATAGAAGTATTATCTAAACAAAGTGGCTCAGTCAGTTCAGTTCAGTTGCTCAGTCATGTCCGACTCTTTGTGTCCCCATGAACTGCAGCACGCCAGGCTTCTCTGTCCTTCATCAACTCCCAGAGCTTGCTTAAACTCATGTCCATTGAGTCGGTGATTCCATCCAACCATCTCATTCTCTGCCATCCCCTTCTCCTCCTGCCTTCAATCTTTCCCAGCATCAGGGTCTTTTCCAATGAGCAAAGTGTCTACCTGGGATTTAAAACTCTAAATAATTCATTAATATGGTAGAAACATTTCTCTTTATATGAGTAAAGCAGACGTTATATCATCAATGGGAATATTAACTTTTTATATAGCATTATATGTATGTAATAGACTGACACAATCATGTGGACAAATAGACATACACAAGTTCTTCTTTGTAATGATATTTTGGTGCCAAATACAGACTTCTAAAAGATGTTTAGGGGCTCTAATTATTATGGGGATGCATGATTAGTGAGCCTGATCCATACTAGAAAGAGCTCTTTCATATGGGGACACCACACAGCTAGCCACTCTCCTGTGCTCTCCCGGTTTACAAGAGCTTCTATTGAATAAAACTGAAATTTTGCTTTCCCCAGTAAACTCAATCCTTTGATCAATCTACTGGGAACGTTATTCTTTCTTCAAGTGTCCCTATCACCACCTCCCGAATGGGATTCTCAAGCTTTACCTCCTACTTAAGCTTGTATCCTCCTCTCAAACCACCACACCTGCCCTCTCAGTCCCTTTTTACCTGCCTTTGCTCTTCCTATTTTTCATGTCTTTATCCCTTTCAAATATGCCAATTAAGATGTCATGTATTATGCAGGTGTTTCTTTCTTGTATTCTTCTTCTTCTTTTTTTTTTTCTATCTCCCTCCTTCAGCAGAAGATACTTTTCTGTTTAGATCATCCTTGATTCTGAAGTGCTTAGATAAAAAGCTGGGCCATATAATAGGTACAGATGAATGCATCTTGAATGAATGAATGAAAAATATCCAAATTGATGTGCCTTTCTTTAAACCTCTCACTAGATGGGAGAGTATATTCCTTTGTATGCTTAGGTCTTTAACTTGATTTGTGGTCACCTTGAAATCCACTTTTATCTTATATAGTCTGTTATTAAAATGTTAAGGAGAATGCACATTAAAAATTGATTTAGTCATTTGCACTCACCAATAACTTATTGTTTAAAAAACAAATGCACCCCAACATGCTTTCAGTCCTTTTTCTTGGTTTGGTTTGAAATTCCTTTGTCCCCTGTATGCTCAGCCTCTTTACTGTGAATAACTGCTCTCAGTTAAACAATCCCACAGCATTCACAGTTGCAGGGTCGCCTTCACATTCTTTGTAAAAATGAAAGCTCAGTTAAAGACCCAGCTTCCCTTTACGGTGCAATTTGTTTGCTCTTAGCCTGGATCGCTCTCTTTGCCACTTGATTTCCTCAATTGAGCAATTTATGACAGATTTTTAAGGCCTACTGTCCATTACAAATAGCAGGTTTTAAAATCTCCATCATCATCATAAGCTTAATGAGTAAATGGCTGAAAGCTCAGCAGCTTGGTGGGGAATGTGTGTCGGGGTTTGACTTCCTGACAGCCAGCTTGCTGTTGCTGTAATTAATAATGAAATGTTACATCTCTTGCTTTTTATGTGGAGACAGGGAAAGTGACAGGGATATTGGAGAGAAATAAATTTACATTGTAGCTTTATAAAGCATCCATAGCTTTAGGAGCTCAATACATACAAAATGACTATGAGATGACAGTTCCCCAAGAAAGTAGTTACACAAATATTTAAAGCTGTAGGCTGAAGAATCAGGACATCATAAGAATAAAAAGGGTGAAAAGACACTTTCTTTTATCCCGTCCCTCCTTTCCTGCTACTTAATTATTTTTTTCTATCCAGCTGCTTATAAAAAAGATCAAAGATATATCTAACTTGTCTCCCTGAGTGAATCTATTTCAGTCAATATCACAGCCCACTCAATGTCACAGCTCACTCATTTTCCAACAGTGACACAAGCTCCTATCACACTTCCCTTCTCAGCTCTTCTGATGGGTGTCCCAACTTCACACCCCTATCCTAGAAAATATTTTATTACAAAAAGAAAGTGCTGGATGGTCCTCTGAATAAACCCTGTCCAGTGAAGCTCATGCCATTGACTATTAGTCATGTTTACATGAGGTCAGCATTTTTAGCCTTGCCCTTCACCCAAAGCAGTGCATGCATCTGGACATCCTGCTTTCCCTGCCTGTTGGAAGTGATGTGTGGACTTCTGTCATCTTTCCATTTATGGAATGTAAACGTACCACAGGTCACAATGACCATACCAGCTCTGTGAATTTGTGGAGAAATAAGTACAGACTCTGACAATGTGAAGAAATGTTATCTGATGTAAGGATCTTGGATAATAGCAATCTATATAATTATTTTTATGATTGTTCTTTCTTGGTTTTCTCTGTGTAAATTGTCATACTGTTGCATTGACTATTCAAGAAGCAATTGTTCTTTATTTTTAAAGATTTTTCCATTTCAAATCTATCTGAAAACCAAAGGACATTAGCTAGTTAGAAAATTAACAATATTGTTTTACTAAATTAAATAATTTATTTGATGAAGGAGCCTGGCATGCTTTATTTTGCTTGATTTTATTCTTGACGGAGGTATAGGTTTTGTTATGTTTGTGTATAAGTATTCAGATATAAATCCTGAAATGGACTGAATGTTATGTCTCCTCCAAAGTCATATGTTGAAATTCAAATTCCCAATATGATGACATTTGGAAGCAGGGCATTTAGGAAGTTATTAGGTCATCAGGGTAGAGTCCTCATGAATGGTGTTAGTGCCCCAGTAAGAAGAGACCTAAGACATGTCTCTGGTCCCACATGAGGACTCTGAGTGAACTGCTCTGTAAACTACTAAGCAGTCCTCATGGATTACTGAATCTGGTGGTGTCTTGATTTCAGACTTCTCAACCTCCAGACCTATGACAAATCAAAGTTTATTGGTTTAGCCACCTAATCTCTGGTGTTTTTGTTAAAGCAAGCTAGATGGACTAAGACAAGCCCAAATAACACAAACAATTTATCTCTTTTATTTATTCAAATTAAACTATGTCTTTTGAGTTTAGGAGTAATTGTAAGTAAATTCATACACAAAAATTGTCCTTGTTCTGATGCTGAAATTTAGACCATATAATTTTATTTAGAATTTAGAAGTTAAAAGTCCACAATCTAGTTGAGACCTAGATTAAAATTTGTTACTAAAAATACTTAATTTGGATTGACTTACAGATAAAATTCTATATTTTATCTCCTCTGCCTTGTAGGCTTCAATCTGTCTTAACTAGTTTCTAAAATGTCAGAAGTGATACAATTTTCCCATAAATTTCTGAGTTGGATTTAGGGCAATGTGTGAGCTTCAACTTGAAACTGATGGATGGATATGGGAATTCACTAATGATTGCTCTCCAGTGATTGACTAAAAACATATTCTCAGAGACAAACTTGTCCAAAGGTTAAATGATCAAAGATATTCAATGAGGTTCTTTTGAAAATCCTGATACCCTCTTCCAGTTACAAGAAACTAGTTAAAATAAAGAAATTCTTTAGAACAATTAAATAGCAAAATATATGGTATTTATTTGTCATGAATGCACAAAATGACTTTATATCATGTATTGTCCACTCTTACTCTTTATGTTAAATTTCAATTTGTGTATTTGGGATGATTATCAAAGTATTCAAATGAATAAAGTTATTTCAGAATTTTATCAATATCTAAAATGGTGTAAAACACTTTCTGGAAAGAATATTTGTTTTGCAAATGGAATTTGCAATAATTGAACATAAAGCCCCTGAATAAAGCAGGGAACATTGCCATAGAAGCCGGTAACTCTGTGACACTCGTATAGTCAGCAGCTAGCGGGGGTGCTGGACCTGAATTGCATAGCCAAGATGGATGAACACTATATATAACCTAATCACCTGCCACTCTTCCTCTTCTTGAACGGTCTCCTTCCCTTAAAATGATTGGAGGAAAAAAACGTTTCTCCTGCATCAGGCATACTTTTTCATTTTCCTTTTATCATGTTACCACTTTCAGCTATCCTTGGGACTTTACCTTTTTGACCTGGTAGTAGCCTGGACTTCCCTGGTGGCTCAGATGGTAAAGTGTCTGTCTATAATGCAGGAGACCTGGGTTCAATCCCTGGGTTGGGAAGATCCCCTGGAGAAGGAAATGGCAATCTACTCCAGTACTATTGCCTGGAAAATCCCATGGACAGAGGAGCCTGGTAAGCTACCGTCCATGGGGTCACAAAGAGTCAGACACGACTGATCAACTTCACTATCCGCATTGTTATTTGCCTTAAACAACATGTACTGCCTCCCTCCTATGGTCCTCAATGGGTTTGCTATTTGTTTTCCTTCCTTACTTATATACAAAACCCCTTGTACAAGGCTGCTGTATATTAGGTGTCACTGAAGTCTAAGATTAACTAAGTGAAAATAAATTAAGAATCTCAAACCAGCAACAACTTGAAATTGTGGATGCTTGGTATAATGGCTCCAGGTGTCTTCTGGAAAAGAAAAGCCATGTAAACACAACACTAAAGTGAGCAGCTGGCTGTACCCTTGTTCTTAGGCTTAGCTCCCTGTTTGGAAGCCTGCCCCTCATGCTGTCTTTGATCTCTCTTCCATTCCAGAAAAGTTAATCTTCTCCCTCCAGAAGCCTTCTCCTCATCATTCCCTTATTCCAACCAGAACTCTTATGCACCTTGAGTGGGGGCTTCATCTCAGCAAACCACTCCCAATCAAAGCCTTCAGTATGTATGTATCTGTCTATCTACCCACCCATCTATTATCTATATCTATCATATATCTATCATCCACCTGTCTAATCTACCATCTATCTATCATCTATCTAGATAGGTCGATTAAAACAGTAGTTTAAGGAAAAGAGTTCTTTAAGACAGAATACCCTATACAGATTTTGCAGGCCCTCCACAGTAAAGAAGAGCTGAAATTCTTCTTTCCATCACTTTTTGCCTCCTAATAATGTCCACTGAGGCTTAAGAGAAAGGGGGAAGTTTACAGTGCCTTTCAAAATAATTCAGGAACTCCTCAACTACTAGAGAACCAGCAAAGGACCTGAGATTGTGGTACTTCTTTATATAGGGCCAGATCTAATTCTAAGGCAGGATTCCATCCAACAAATATTTCTATAAATCGAGAGAAATCAGTACATGAATTTCTTTTTCCTTGGGTCTAGAATATCTGAGAGTGTCTCTTTGAATTACATGAAAACAGATGCAAAAATACTCCCACATGCTGTCATGGAAATAATTCTTTACTAATGAAATTCGGCTGTTTAAAATGTGTGCATGGATGAGAGAGAAGAGCCAGGCTCAGGATCTTTCTCTCTCACTAAGAAGCAGGTGACCTGGAAGAGAGGAGCCACTGGATCACTCAGGATAGAAATTTAGCCACTCCAATTCTAGAACTCTATGATCATTTGAGACTGGCATGTGGGGATAGACCACTGATACTAATAGCTGATGCTAAAGCCAGCCCCATCCTGTCCCATGTCCTATTGACTCAAAATAGGTCAGTTAGGAGGTTTCCCAGGTGATCCAGTGGTAAAGAATCCACTTACCAATGCAAGAGATGCAAGTGATGTGGGTTCAACCCCTGAGTAAGGAAGATCTGCTGGAGTAGGAAATGGCAGCACACTCCACGATTTTTGCCTGCCTGGAAAATTCCATGGAGAGAGGAGCCTGGAAGGCTATAGTCCATGAGGTCACAAAAGAATTGGACACAACTGAGCACTCACACATACCGAACAATTAGGACCACACAATCAAGTGTCTGCATAGCCTGTGCACATGAAAACTGGTGAAGAAATACTTTATAAGTATGGTAGTGGTGTCCCATAAATTGGAAAACTAATATCCTATCTTCACACAGTGATGAATGCTGGACTCCACATGCCTGCCTTCCCAGTTTTCTGTGATAGTGATTTTTTTTTAATTTTTGTATAAGTTCTCTCAGTTAAACAAATATGCGCACAAAGATTTATTAATATCCAGGCTTCAGCAATACGTGAACCGTGAACTCCCTGATGTTCAAGCTGGTTTTGGAAAAGGCAGAGATCAAATTGCCAACATCCACTGGATCATGGAATAAGCAAGAGAGTTCCAGAAAAACATCCATTTCTGCTTTATTGACTATGCCAAAGTCTTTCACTGTGTGGATCACAAGAAACTGTGGAAAATTCTGAAAGAGATGGGAATACCAGACCACCTGACCAGCCTCTTAAGAAATCTGTATGCAGGTCAGGAAGCAGCAGTTAGAACTGGACATGGACCAACAGACTGGTTCCAAATAGGAAAAGGAGTACATCAAGGCTGTATATTGTCACCCTGCTTATTTAACTTATATGCAGAGTACATCATGAGAAACGCTGGACTGGAAGAAATACAAGCTGGAATCAAGATTGACGGGAGAAATATCAATAACCTCAGATATGCAGATGACACCATCCTTATGGCAGAAAGTGAAGAGGAGCTAAAAAGCCTCTTGATGAAAGTAAAAGAGGAGAGTGAAAAAGTTGTCTTAAAGCTCAACATTCAGAAAACAAAGATCATGGCATCAGATCCCATCACTTCATGGGAAATAGATGGGGAAATAGTGGAAACAGTGTCAGACTTTATTTTGGGGGGCTCCAAAATCACTGCAGATGGTGATTGCAGCCATGAAATTAAAAGACGCTTATTCCTTGGAAGAAAAGTTATGACCAACCTAGACAGCATATTCAAAAGCAGCGACATTACTTTGCCGACTAAGTTCCGTCTAGTCAAGGTTTTTCCTGGGGTCATGTATGGATGTGAGAGTTGGACTGTGTATAAGGCTGAGCGCCGAAGAATTGATGGTTTTGAACTGTGGTGTTGGAGAAGACTGTTGAGAGTCCCTTGGACTGCAAGGAGATCCAACCAGTCCATTCTGAAGGAGATCAAACCTGGAATTTTTTTGGAAGGAATGATGCTAAAGCTGAAATTCCAGTACTTTGGCCACCTCATGCGAAGAGTGGACTCATTGGAAAAGACTCTGATGCTGGGAGGGATTGGGGGCAGGAGGAGAAGGGGGCAACCGAGGATGAGATGGCTGGATGGCATCACAGACTCGATGGACGTGAATCTGAATGAACTCCGGGAGCTGGTGATGGACAGGGAGGCCTGGCGTGCTGATTCATGGGATCGCAAAGAGTCAGACACGACTGAGCGACTGAACTGAACTGAATAAACCTGCCAAGTGTCTATCAACAAGTGAATAGATAAATTGGATAAAATAGGTAAATAAATATTTTTACAATGAAATATAGGACTTCTGAGGTGGCGCTAGTGGGAAAGAACCTGCCTGTCAATGCAGCACACATAAGAAGTGTGGGTTCGATCCCTGGGTTGGGAAGATCCCTGGAAGAAGGAACAGTAACCCACTCTATTATTCTTGCCTGGAGAATCCCATGACTGGCAGGCTACAGTCCATGGGGTTACAAAGAGTCAGACACTATTGAAGTGACTTAGCATGTACACTCACATGTACGATGAAATATACTCAGTAGTAGTAAAGAGTAGTGACTTACACACTCAATTAAATAGATAAATTTCCAAAAAAAAAATATGCTGAAGTAAAGAAACCAGAAAAAATTAATATATGCTTATACTATTTATATAAAATTTGAGAAATACTGGTCTTATCCATAGTGACAGAATCTAGGTCAATGGTTGCCTGTAGTCAGGGGCTGGGATGAGGAGGGTCAGATGACTTTGGGTGGTGGGAAAGCTGTATGTCTTTATTGTGGAGACAGTTACGAGGAAGGATGCAGTTGTCAAAACTCATAAAAATATATAATTAAAATGTTATATGAATTATACCTCAATAAATTATTTTTGAAACTTCTTATACATTAATTTAAAATGTTTAGAGCTGGACTTTCCCAGTGGCTGTGGTTATGATTCCACCTGCCAATGCAGTAGACAAAGGTTCTATCCCTGAGCCGGGAAGATCCCAGATGCCATGGAACAACTAAACCTATTTACCTAAACTAGATCCATGAGCAGGCTCACAGCTACTGAGCCTGTGCTCTAGACCGTATGCTCCACAACGAGAGAAGCCACTGCAGGGAGAAGCTTGTGCGCTGCAATTTAAGAGGAGACCCCACTCATCGCAACTAGAGGATAGCTCACACAGCGGCAAAGACCCAGCACAGCTCCCAGATAAATGAATTGATTTGAAATATAAATAAATAAAACATTTAGAGCTAAACATATTGCTTATTTTATATTCATGCATGAATCTACTAAGCCTCAGAGGTGTTTGGTAGAATGTGGGATTATAATTCAGGTCTACTTAAATCTATCCTTCTCTTTCTTTTTTATAATCAGGTTTTTGAGTCTAAACAGTTACCCCTCTGATAAAGAAAAAAAAAAAAAACAGAAAATACATAAAAGCTTTACTTTCAAGCTCTTATCCTACTTTGCTTATTCTGTGCAAATTTCTTTAAATGATGATTGACATTTATTGCTTTTATATACATAATTCATCCCATCTCTTGCTTTTGAAGGCCCATCTCTACTCTTATTGAAACTTACAAAAAGAAAAATGTCACTATTGGGCCTGAAGCTCCAATGATGTCAACTTTTCCAGTAATCGCTTAAAAAAAAAAAAAAAGAAAATTTCAGGATTTTCTCTTTCTTGACTTAAGCTTTCTGGTCTTTCGTATGTCTAGGATTGCCTTTCCAGGATCAAAAATACTTTTTTTTTTTTTTTAACCCTTTCCTGAGTATAGTGTCCTGCCTAAGATTTCTTTCTCATGCTCTTTTTAATTACTTCAGATCTAAAGCTTTTTTTTTTTTTTTAATGTATAACTTTTGACTTTTTAAAATGTATTTATGCCTGTGCTGGGACTCCATTGCTCCATGGCTTTTCTCCTCTAGCTCTGGCAAGCTGGGACTATGCTCTAGTTGCAATGCACTGGTTTCTCATCACATCGACCGCTCTTGTTGCAGGGCATGCGCTCTAGGGTACGCGGACTTCAGTAGTTGCAGTATGCGGGCTCAGTAGTTGTGGCTCCTGGGCTGTCGAGCACAGGCTCAGCAGTTGTGGTGCACTGGCTTAGTTGCCCAATGGTGTGTGCGCTCTTCCAAGACCAGGGATGAAACTTGTGTCTCCTGCATTGGCAGGCAGATTCTTTACCAATGAGCCACTAGAGGAGCTCTGCTGCTGCTGCTGCTGCTGCTGCTGCTGCTGCTGCTGCTGCTGCTGCTGCTGCTGCTGCTGCTGCTAAATCACTTCAGTCGTGTCCGACTCTGTGTGACCCCATAGACGGCAGCCCACCAGGCTTCCCCGCCCCTGGGAATCTCCAGGAAAGAACACTGAAGTGGGTTGCCATTTTCTTCTCCAATACATGAAAGTGAAAAGTGAAAGTGAAGTCACTCAGTCCTGTCCAGCTCTTCATGACCCCTGGACTGCAGCCTACCAGGCTCCTCCAACCATGGGATTTTCCAGGCAAGAGTACTGGAGTGGCGTGCCATTGCCTTCTCCTTTCTGAATGTTTATTTCTTGCCTTTTCTTAAGGTCATGCAACAGGTAGAGTGTAGAATCTTGACATCATACCACAAAGTCATCATATCTCAAATTTAACATCTGGCATCTTCTTCTACCTGACACCTCAGACCTCAGATTAAAACTTTAGCATAAGCCTCAGCTCATTCTGCCTTGCATCTCTGATGCAACTTTTATTAGCGAAATAATGGGATTTCTCTTTGAATATGTCTCTCATGTCTACCATATATCTGTGATGGTTTGGGTAAAGAGTTTACATTTATTGTTATATTAGTGTTCCATCTTTCTTTTCTCTAATTCATCCCACATATTGCTGCTAAGTAATAATGTCACTATAGCAGAGCTCAGTTTACATCTTTTATCTGCTTGCCAGTTTTCAAAAGCTACCCAAAAAATTAATCTGAATCAAACAAAAACAACTAAACAAATATTTCTTGGGCACCAGAAGACACAATACTATGCTAAAGAGCAAGCATGAATCGATAAAAGAGCATGTCCAGTATCCTTATCCTGACGTTCAAATTTCCGATTTTCATTTCAACCAGCATTTTTTGTCAATTTTATTTTTCATAAATGACTTTCAAGCAGCCATTGAAGTAATTTTGCCCAAAGCTTGCCCAAAGTTTGTATTTGTGCTAGGAATTTTTCAATCCTTGAAATGATAATATTACAACCCACTGTAGTATTCTTGCCTAGAGAATCCCATGAACAGAGGAGCCTGGCTGGCTGCAGTCCATAGGGTCGCAGAGTCAGACATGACTGAAGCAACTTAGCATGCCTGTAAAATACACTTTTACACAGAGAAAACAGCACATATTTATAAGATAAAGAGATGTACAAATATGCAAATATCTGAATTCCTAGAACACAGTTTAGGAAACTTCTTTAAGAAAAAGGTAGTCAGTTTTGTTAAAAAAAATAATTTTTATTTTATATTGAAGTATAACTAATTAACAATGTTGTGATAGTGTCAGGTCAACAGCAAAGGGACTCAACCATATATATACAAGTATCCATTTTCCTCCAGACTCCCCTCCCATCCAGGCTGCCATAACATATTGAGCAGAGTTCCCTGTGCTATACAGTAAGATCTTGTTGGTTATCCATTTTAAATATAGCAGTGTGTACATGTGCATCCCAAACCTCTGACTGTCTTGTTCCCTCGTCCTTCCCCTCTGGCCAATATAAACTTTGAGAACAAACTTATAGTTGCCAAAAGGTACCAGTCTTAACTGCTTCCCCTCCTGCCTGCCAAGAGGAGTTCTGAAACACTAGCGCCTCCTATAAATTTCAGCAACTCTGGCTTTCAGTGAGAGAGAAGAAGTGAGGAAAATTTCCCAGTAAGGGAAAAAACTTGGAAGAACAAGTATAATTTAAAAAATACTACTCTATCCAGTTTTAATATTTATCTTGTCCCCTCATGTTAAATTTATGTTTACAGTAAAAGGTATTTAAAACAGGACGTATTTGTTTACCCTGAGGGATCATGTCTTCAAAATGATTGGGTAACACATTTTTTCTTTTTGTTGTTTGTGTTAAATAGGAGAGCTATTTTTGAAATGTGTAAAATAATATCTATATTTAACAGAAATAACTTTATGTCCTATGAGTAGTTTAAAAAAAAAAAGCTGGCTGGACTATTTCTCAAAGGATTACAATTTGCTTGGCTGACAATAACAGAAAGTCTCTTCGCTAGGTAAATTTGTCAATTTAGGAATAGAGTGCATTATCTTATTGAGTTTAATCATGCACCCTCAGCATCTATTATTCCTATTAAGTCCAAGTTCAACTTCCACCTTGCCCTCTTCCTCTTCTAATTGGCATTGGGCAAATCATCTCTGGTCAAGATCAGGAGCTCATCTGCCCGTCTTACCCTGAGCATCAGTCCAACAAAAGAATGAATCCCATTAGCATCAGACTCGTGACTAATAAATGCAAAGGTCCAGTGAAGAACAATGATGCACTTTGGCTTCTCCATCAATCTCTGGCACCTCAGAAGCTAAGTGAAATAAACAGTAGGTCACAACCTCTAGCTTTCATAAAATGTCCCAGTAGGGATAGCATATTATACACACAAAATGCTAATGTCAGGTCATTACAGAAGATATTTTCCAAGTCAGAAAATGCCACTGCATATCTAATTCTACTAGTAAAACACGATTCAGACATATACTGTCTCCTTATATTGTATATTTCCTTTATAATGTCTCACTTAAAGCTATTCCCAGGGTTGCATACACAACTGCTGCCTTCTATGCTGCTGGAAGCCGATGGAATTCCCTACAAAATTTATGAAAGAACCTCAGATAATAGAAATCTTACCAGTTCTCAGATTTACTTGCAAATTGTATATTCTGAAAGCGTAGGAACAAATCTGAAGTTTTAGAGTGCTTGGAAATTGTGAAAGATGCAGATAATGTTCAATGTGAAGATTTGGAGGGGGGAAGAAAAGCAAGATTTTGATTCATGTTCCGTGGTTCCAAATACATTAATGTCATCCTTTGAATTTTTGTATGTAATATTATTTCCCATTTAAATTATTTCTTTTTCACCTGCTTTCTTCTTTCGTTTATTTCTAACATCTTTCTCTTTTCTTTGTAGTTTCCCTTTTACATGTGTTTATTCAAAAAAGCACATTGTAACTGTTTTTGAAAGACTCAGAAATAATTTCTATGGAGTGCTATGAATATGTAACACCCCTGCCCACAAACATACATTTTGAGAATTTGTATTCTTTTCTGTAAAATTATTCAGAAGTTCCTTTATTAACACATGTTCTTTTGTTCATTCTTTGTTTGATTGAATTTTGGTTTCCCGGTAGCATGTCTTTTAACACTGGAGTGAATCATGGTAGGAAACAGGCAACCCACTTACACAGCTTTTTATATGGCACTGAGAAAATAATGGAAAAATGGTCATTTTCTTAAGATCTTGACAATTAGCATTTTGGTGCTTGCAAAGCCTGTAACCAGTTTCTTTGACTTGTGCAAGTGTCTGGGCTAGACATAGGGATGAGGCTAAAGAAATGGAGAGTCCACAACCATTTTGCTAATAGAGTAATTGCTTCTTTTACAAATAGAATAAATCCTGGAAGTATATCAAATATATACAAAAATTGCTCACTAGCAAGAAATGGCACATTTGTTTAATAAAACAAATATTTCTTTATATTTATTGCTGTTTATATTGTACTCAAAAATATATACAAATTATTTATATGCAACCTGAACTGATGATTTCAACACAATTTATGCAACCTTGAGAAATGTACACCAATGTCCTTCACAATATATATAGAATATCTGCCATTCTTTTAATATAAAAAAAAAAAGTTGCCATGTAGCCAATGACTTTTTCTTAGCACTTCATAAGACCTAGGAGAAGGCAATGGCACCCCACTCCAGTACTCTTGCCTGGAAAATCCCATGGATGGAGGAGCCTGGTGGGCTGCAGTCCATGGGGTCGCTAAGGGTCAGACATGATTGAGCGACTTCACTTTCACTTTTCATTTTCATGTATTGGAGAGGGAAATGGCAACGCACTCCCGTGTTCTTGCCTGGAGAATCCCAGGGATGAGGGAGCCTGGTGGGCTGCCGTCTATGGGGTCACATAGAGTCGGACACGACTGAAGTGACTTAGCAGTAGCAGTAGCAGTAGCAGAAAGTGAGGTGCAGAGCAGAGCACATTAGTTTTTATGTCTCTGAAGGAAGAGAGGACCACTTAGGGAGCTGGTGACTCCAGTTTGTCTATAATGTCATCTAATGTTTCCGAACCTGAAGAGCTAAATGTGTTTCCCTAAGTGCTTCACTTAACACTAAGGAGCAACTTAGAGTCTTCAGAGAATAAAATCCATTATTTTAATGTATATAAATAAATTTCTACCTTTTCACACCCAGGTCTATGCATACTCTAACTCTAGACTGCTTTATTAAAATAAGTGGTATGCTTTAAATAAAAAACACTATGAATTTTTGGGGAAAAAAAAGCTAATATAAAAGCAGTTTGTAGAATTTGTTTGCCAAAAGCTGAATGAAATGAACAGCCTTTTTTAATCTCAGTGGAAGCTGAAATTAGCATCTAACTTCTCATCCTAAGACTCAAGAAGTGTCATTCAGATCCAGTATAATTTGGGGATAAATGAAAAGAAGATTCAAGTGGTCAACACAGGGCTCTTCCTCCCAGAGGGTGTTGGAGTTTGGCAGAGAGTGATAAAACCATTTCAAGGACTTCATTGTTGTTCTTGAAGTAAGGATGGAGGTGAGAACTAATGGCAGCTAGGGGAAATACTGGAGGTGGTTCACTTGGAACTCACGTTAACATGAAGACACAGGAGGCTCAGGTCCAGTCCAGAAACGTGGTGGAGGGTCTCCTCATAGAAATTGTAAGTACAGATGGAGTAAAGTCTAAGATCTTCCCTGTAGCTCAGTGGTAAATAATCTGCCTGCAATGCAGGAGACCACGATTCAATCTCTGTGTCAGGAAGATCTCCTGGAGAAGGGAATGGACACACACTCCAGTATTCTTGCCTGGAGAGTTCCATGGATGAGGAGCCTGGTGGGCTACAGTCCATGGAGTGGCAAAAAGCTTGACAAGACTGAGCAACTAACTTTCATTTTTTAACTTTCAAAATCTAAGATAAGCCACTCACTCAGCTGGGACTGAGTAAAAGCAGTACAGAGAAGGCTGAGCAGGGCAAAGCAAAACAAAGAAAAAGTAAACAAATAAACAAAGAGCATGGCTATATCAAAGCCCAAACCTTGAAAATGTAAACAATAAAAGAAAAAGTTACGCAGACATCTGGAAGCAAAGAGGGATATAAACATCACTTGGTAACAGACAAGACACTTTTTTACGTGCACTTTTTTTTTTTTTAATGTAGAGAGAAAAAATGCAGTAATAAAATTTCTAATGGTGGCATCACATTAACTCCCTTCTTAGCTGAAGATCAGAATAAATATCTCAGGCACTTATTCTGAGGGGAATAGTCACTTAAGGCCTAGAAGGATAAGGGAGAAATTTTTGTCCCTACATATTCTGTGAGCAAAGACCAGGACTGAGGAGAACTATTAACACATGCAGATGAAGATCACATCCAGGGTAAATTTCAAGAACACATTTCAGCAAGCCAAAGACAATTAAATTGTGCGGAATTTTACTTTCAGTGATATCCAATAAAAATAGGAAATCCATGAGCAAAGACATCAAAGGTGAGATGTAAAGTGTAAGGAGAAGGCAAAGACATGCATAGACCTAAGGAAGTAAGCGTATGATAAAAGTTATTGCAGAAATTAAAAATCACTGAACAAATCAAGGAAAATAAAGCAGGTAATTGTTTAAATGTTCCAGTTTGGCATAAGAGAAACCTGGGTTCAAATACTGTCTACCATTTATAACAGAAATGACCTTGTCCAGATTATGAAGACTTTCTAAACACCCGTTTTTCTCATCTTTAAGATTAGGATACTAATAGCATCTCATTCATCTGGTTGCAATGATGATTGACTTAGGGCATGAATATTACTTAGCACAGAGCAAGAAACAAAGCATTGCCATTTTGTTTTCATTTTAATGATTTGTGCTTTTTGTATCTTAATTTTAAGAGTATATTTTGTTAGAGCAGTTTTAGGTTCACATCAAAATTAAGGGGAAAGCACATAGATTTGGCATATAGCTGTTGCTCCACTCATTCATAGCCTCCTCCATTATCAACATCCACATTCAGTGGTGTATTTGTTACAATCCATGAACCTGCAGTGACGCATCATTGTCAACCAAAATCTGAAATTTAAGTAACAATTCACTCTAGGTGTTGTGAGTCCTGTGAGTCTGGACAAATGAATATTTGTATCCATCATTATGATACCATACCAAGTATTTTTACCAGCCTGAAAAATTTCTGTGCTCTGTCTATTTATAAATTCCCCACCCCCAACCCCATCATCCAACCCCTGGTAACCGTTGATCTTTTCACTCTCTTCATAGTTTTGCTTTTTCTGGAATGTTACATGGTTAGAATCATATAGTAAACAGCATTTTCAGATTGGCTTCTTTCATGCAATGTGCATTTGTTTTCACCATGTCTTTTTATTGCATGATTGTTCATTTCTTTTTAGTGCTGAATAATGTTCCATTGTCTCAAATACCACAGTTTATTTATTCATCCTCCTACTGAGTAACATCAGGATTGCTTCCAACTATAAACAATGATGTAATAAGCACTCACATTCAGGCCTTGTATAGACTTCAGTTTTCAATTCCTTTGGATAAATACCAAGGAACATAATTGCTTAGTGGTATGAGTCTCTTTGGATTTGTAAGAAAACTGCCTTTCTTCCAAAGTAGCTATACCATTTTGCATTCCCCTAGCAATTATTAGAGTTACAGTTTCTCTACATCCTGATCAGTATTTGGTATTGTCAGTGTTCTAGATTTTAGCCTTTTTAGTAGTTGCATAGTGGTATCTCATTGTCATTTTAATTTGCATTTCCCTGATGGTATATGATAGAGGGTAATATTGGCCTTGTTGGATTAGATAGGAGTCTTTCCTCTGATATGGGCTACACAGGTGGCACCGTGGTAGAGAATCTGCCTGCCAATGCAGGAGATGTAGAAGACATGAATTTAATCCCTGGGCCAGAAAGACCCCCTGGAGAGGGAAATGACAGCTCACTCTAATATTCTCGCCTGGAAAATCCCATGGACAGAGGAGCCTGGGGGGAGGGCTGTAGTCCATGGGGTCACAAAGATTCAGATACAACTGAGCAACTGTGTACACATGCCTTTCTTCTGATTCCATCCCATCCTCTGAAAGATACTGGATAGGACTGAGACAGGAAGTGGGAAGGGCGCAACCTTTAAAAGAATGGCATAGCCTGAGGACATGACATAAACTGATTAGAACAAAATAGGTACAAAATGGCAGACCTACTTTCACTAGACCTTGAGCTTCAGTATACACTCATTGCAAAACAAGAGTAAGCTAAATGAATACCTACAAGAAAAAAGACAGTTCCAAGACTGACCCTAAAGTGTCAAATCCAGAGTCTGTACTCTGTTATTGAATTAAATCTTGGAAACAGGGCTTTGGGTAAACTAGAAAAGAATGACTTTATTGTTTTATCTGGTAAATGGAGTCACAGGGGGCTATAACTCTTAATACTGTGTCTTGTTCTAGAGTAGATAGTCAGGAATCTTCTAATAATGATTCAAAGAGGGCCTGATCAGTTTGTGAACATACTTCTGATTGGTTGGTGGTAAAGTAAGTGTGAGTCAGCCTCATCAGCCTTCTTGTTCCAACCAGTCTTGGGTCTATATACATGAGGGCAACCTATTGTTAACTCCTCTATCCTGGTGTGAAAAGAAAGTGAGAGTGTTAGTTTCTCAGTTGTGTCCAACTCTGCAATCCCATGGACTGCAGCTTACCAAGCTCCTCTGTCTGTGAACTTTTCCAGGCAAGAATACTGGAATGAGTTGCCATTCCCTTCTCCAGGAAATCTTCCCAACCTAGGGACTGAACCCTAATCTCTCACCTTGCAGGTAGATTCTTTACCATCTGAGCCACCAGGAAAGCCCTAACCTGGGATGGGTATCATTATCTGCAAAATAGCTCAAAGATATTGCCATGTATGTCCCTTGAGGGGGAACCAGGACCTTACCTGGCTGCATTATTATTCTTGACTGTTCCTCTCTTGTCTCTGTATGCCCTCCCTTTCCTGCTGCTACTGCTAAGTCACGTCAGTCGTGTCCGACTCTGTGTGACCCCATAGACGGCAGCCCAACAGGATCCTCTGTCCCTGGTATTCTCCAGGCAAGGACACTGGAGTGGGTTGCCATTTCCTTCTCCAAAACGTTAAAGTGGAAAGTGAAAATTGAAAGCCCTCCCTTCCCTAGTTAGAAATTATTTGAACCTGTCTGTTGGAATTCAGGGGAGGTCATGGAGTCTGAATGAATCCTGTTCCTTAATAACAAGAAATGGAGGACACAGAAAGGCTTTTGTGCCCAGGAGTCCCACAGGGTCCTGCTCAATTTCACTTTTTCTCAACACTTTGAATATTTCTCTACTCTTCTTCATCCTGCTCATATTGCATAATGTTCTCTGCACTTTCCAGATCTGTTGTTTTCTGTCTAATATTTATTTGGGAAAATCTTTAATCATCATTATTCTTTCAAATATTTCTTCTACTTTCTTTCTTCTCATTCTCGTATCCTCATTTTATGTATATCAGATCTTTTATCATTGTCCCACATACCACAGACCTTCACAGGCCTTGGATTTGTTTTTTTTTTTTTTCTTTTTGTCCTCTTTGTTTTTCAGCTGAAGAATTCTACTGATAGATCTTCTGGCTCAGGAGATTCTCCCCTCAGCTGTGTCCAATCTACTAAAAACCTGTCAAGTAAATTCATTTCTGATACACCTTTATTTTATCTTATTTTTTAATCTCTAGCATTTCTTTTTGTTTCTTTCTTAGGATTTCCAACTCTCTGTTTACATCACCCTTATGTTCTTGCATGCTATATACTTATCCATTAGAGTCCTTAGTATATTAATCATAGTCTTACGTTCCCAATATGGCAATTTTAACATCCTTGCCATATCTGATACTGGTACATGGTCTGTCAAATTTTGTTGGCTTTGCCTTTTTAGTCTGACTTGTAATTTTCCTTTTTCCCTTTTCTTTCTTTCTCTTCTTTCCTTCCTTCTTTCTTTCTATTGCTAGTCATGATATACTGTATAGAAATAATGTCTACCAATACACTTTTAGCACTGTGTTGGTTAGATGTGAGTGGACAGGGCTCATTCAATAGTCCTATGATGAGATCTTAGTCTTTTAGTGAACTCCTACCTCTGGGCTGTGAACTTCACAAATGTTTCTCAGGCTTTTTTTTTAGGCTTTTTTTTTCTTCTCCCTTTTGTTGGGACAGGATGGCTAGAGTAGGCTTGATTTGGCTATGTCCCTTCTCCCAGGAAAGAGGCTAGAGCCACCAGGGATTGACTATTTCCCTTTCCCAGAGCAGTTAGTCTCTGCTAATATCCTAGTAGATTAGGCTCTGATAAATTGATTTCCCCTGATGACAGGCCCTGTTAAGAACAGAGTGCCCTGGCTGGCCTATTTCAAAATTGCTCCTTTTCTCCTCCCCTTATTGGAAGCCTAAGGGGATTTTTCTGTGAGATATTTTCTATGGGAACCTGGTGAAGCTCCCAGAAGCAAATGTCACAGCGCTGTGTGGGGGCTGTGTATCCTGGAGCTTTTTAACTCTTAGACTTGTCCACACTGAGCTCCAGCAGTTCACCAATTACAGTTCAGCTTTTCCTACCTTGGCGCTGTTTCCTGGGGAGGGTTCTGCTCATGACTCCCAGTTCTGTGAAGCTGGGACTCCCTATATTCACTTCTTTATCTCTCTAACTTTGAGGACAGTAGTTTGTCCTGTGTCCTTCCATATTTTATGGATCCAAGAACTATAGATTTTTCAGTCTGTTTGGCATTTGACTTGTTGTTAGGATGGAGTATTGACTCCCAATCCTTTCCCAAGCCTTTAATAAGGTAAAAGAAAAATCAGTCATTTGTATGCTTAATATGCATCTCAAAACATGAAATATCTCAATGAATTTGTCTTCCATTCATAAGTAAAAAAGCGGGGTGGGAGGAATGCATATAATATAGGTATAATTATAAAGTTTGAATTTTAAATTTGGGATTAAAGGAAATGTAAATCCAGTGTTTTACTGTGGTAATTTTATAATTTTGCAATAAGCAATTCCTTTAAAAATGTAATTGTATATAGCACTTTTGCTATAAGCATACAAAATTTTAAAACAGTTTTCTGTCACTAAGTACTTATTCTTCTGTTATCTCTCTTGTGTCTTTACAGAAAAAAATAAGCTTATGACTACAAACTCATTAAATTTGTTTTTCACAAATATAATACATACAAACATAATCTGTATGTTTGATGTAGTCCTTGGTGGCTCAGTAGTAAAGAATCTGCGTGCCATGCAAGAGACTTAGAGACATGGGTTCGATCCCTGGTTTGGGGAGATCCCCTGGAGAAGGAGACCCACTCCAGTATTCTTGCCTGGAGAATCCCATGGACAGAGGAGCCTGACTGGCTACAGTCCATGGGTTCACAAAAGAGTCTGATAAGATTTAGAGGCTGAGCACAAGCATGTTATGATTAACTGAATAAAGGGACTGGCATGTAAGGAGTAGATAAAATATGCTTCATCCCATTTGATCCCAGCTCATTTTATAAAGCTGAGATTGTTTCCATTAGACAATCATTCCAATGAAGAATAAAAGAGAAAAGTGAACAAAACCATTTAGGAAACCGTTACATCTGATTATCTTCCTTCTTAAATTAACTTCTTCATATCAATGTGTTTTGAAAAGTAAAATATCTTCCTTCATTAAAACAGCAAATTGTAAAATTCATGCAAATATCCTTCTATTTTTTTGATAAAAATACAACATAGATTTATATTACAGTATCTTTTTTTCTTGCTTCCATTTGTCTGTGAACTTGAATAACCAATTGCTTTAAGAACCTCAAATGTAATTTTCCTCATGTGCAAGATACTTCAAACACTGATATAATGTTGGTCTTTTATTCTTGAGATATTTTAGCATGTGGCCATGTACAGAAGACTACAAGACTAATTTCAAATCCACTGAATACTATATTTGTTTTTCCTGTCATGGTATTCCTTTCAGTTCTCAATCCTGTAGTCAAGACAGAAATTAACTTTGTGTTTATATAGTCCAACACAACTTAGATGATACTCAGTAGAAAGATGTTTAACTTCTAAAAATTTGGATCCATTAAAAAAACAGTATCACTGGGAGTTTCAGGTACCAGAAAAGAAAGTGATGATTCAGTTCTCTACAAAGCCAAGGAAATAAAGTATCTGAGATTTTTCCCCTTGATTTCCTAGGGGTGCAAAAATAATCAATAAGAAGCAACAAGGCAAGGTTGTTACATTTTAGCTTTGCTCTCAAAAAGAGCAGGCTTTCTCTTTGTGAAATGTAGCTTTCCTGTTCAAATGCAAATTTGTCTCCCCTTTAATGGAATTTTTATTAGCACCCTTTATTTTGAGAATAGTACTAATGTTTAGCCATGAAAATCCATAATCTCCAAGCAACCCAGGGACTTCTGATATGTATTTGAAGTATAGCCATTTTAAAATTAGAGTGTATATCACATTTCTGTTTTGCTCCCATAAATATTGGCTCTGCTTTATATGAGGGAAGAAAAAAGACGATCAAGGCATAGATACTTTTGCCTGTGAAGATATAAAGTACTATGACAAGAGCATCTAATTTATACATTCAAATCCAAGTCCCATTTTCAATGTGACTTAAGAAATAGAAGATTCAGGGGTGTCTGATATGACACTGTTCTTTAGCAATGTTGAGTTCATTGAAGGCAAAGAGAATTTCAATGCTCAAAACCTTACACTGAAACTAGAGGACATGTGAAATTGAGCAAGGTGTAGTATTTTCCTCCTGATAACCAGAGCATGTAGTCTTCAGACTCTGTCTGGACTGGAAGCCATGAGATATGTATAAGAAGTGAAAAGGCAATCTTATTGCTATCTTCTTCTCAGGCTGTTTCTCTTCTCACTGTTTTTTAATTGTCAACCCTCAACTTGGTGACTCCAATTATAACTCCCTAGAACAGAGCATTTGCTAAACTACTTGACATCCATTTTCCCTCATACCAAATAAACACTTTCTCCTAATTATAGTTGGAAAAGCCATTAGAGAGACTGGAGGACGACATTCCTAAAAGAAGCCATATATGACATATTCCGAGATAATGATGTAGAAGAGGGTAGGAGGGAAGAAGAAGGGATTCATGCAAAGTGGATGGGAGCTTGTAAATAAATGAGAGAAAGAGACAACATTGTTTGGGAGTATTATGATGACTATTCTTCAACATTTTAGGTTACTAGACAATAAGAAAAGATAGAAATTTGAGAGGAGAAGTGATAGTTAGGGAGTCTGGGATCGATATGTACACACTGCTATATATAAAATGAATAACCAACAAAGACCTTCTGTGTAGCACAGGGACAAATGCTCAATATTATGCAATAACCTAAATGGGAAAAGAAACTGAAAAAGAAAGATACTTATATATGGGTAACTGAATCCCTTTGTTGTATACCTGAAACTATCAACACTGAAAATAAACTATACTCTAATTTAAAATAAAAAGTAAAAAAAAAAAAAAAAACAGAAAAGGTAGACAATTTAATAAAAGGTTTTGTACTCTTATTTTTGAAAGCTCTGTGAGTAAAAAGCACATAATTGCCTAATTTTAGGCTTTGAAGTCAATCTTAACATTTTCAGTTTTTAATTGCCTTTGCATCAGGAAGCCACTACAATGCTTTTTCTTTTTTTTTTTTTTTTAGAGAATGGTGTTTTTTCATCTAAACCAGAGTCACAGGAGATAATTGTCACTTGTAGTGAGGTCATGGTTATAGAGATCAAGTTAATGAATGGCTTTAAGGTAGGTAGAAGCTAAATCAACAAACTGGGTGATGCATTGAAATTATATTTTGGGGAGAGAATGTGGTAAAGAATAGTTTGCTTAAGTTTAATTCAAGTGGTTTCTGCCTCTAATTAAGGTGGTTACCATTCACATAGGCTTCCACGGAGGCTCAAATGGTAAAGCGTCTGCCTACAATGCGGGAGACCCAGGATTGATCCCTGAGTCGGGAAGATCCTCTGGAGCAGGAAATGGCAACCCACTCCAGTACTCTTGCCTGGAAAATCCCATGGACGACAAAGCATGGTAGGTTACAGTCCATGGGGTCACTCAGAGTCGGACATGACTGAATGGCTTCACTTTCACTTTCACTGTTCACATAAATAGGAATCAGAAAGGAAGATTAAGTTCAGCGGAAATATTATGAATTTGATTTTGAGGTATTTCAGTGTTTTCTGACTTCATATGTCTAAATACATATATTAAATAGATATATTTGACCTACGCTTCTTAGAAAAAAACAAAGGAAGAAGACATGGGTGCTAGATATAAAAATATTTTCCATCATTTTCTAGATATATGACTGTGGACAAAAGATTTGGATGACTTGTACTGCTGTTTTGTTATATGTTACGTGTAAATAATGATAGTATTTAGATTTATTTATTTATTATAAGGTTTAAATGGTAGAGTAACTAAAAAATTTGGTGCATAAAAAGTACTTAAGAGAACTGGCTATTATTAGCATGCATTCAGGCTAAGTCGCTTCAGTCGTGTCTGACTCTGTGCAACCCTTTGGACTGTAGCCCTTCAGGCTCCTCTGTCCATGGCATTCCCCAGGCAAGAATACTAGAGTGGATTGCTGTACCTTCCTTCAGAGGATCTTGTCAACCCAGGGATCGAACCCAGGTCTCCTGCATTGCAGGTAGATTCTTTACCATCTGAGCTAAAGCTATTATTGGCAGTAACATTATTATTATATTACACTCATTAGTGTGCATAAGTGTTTACCTTCCATGCTGTAACCTCAAGATCAGGGCTTTGTCTCATTTATCTTTGTTGGTTCTTATGCCGCCCAGCATTTAAGTACTCATTAACATTTATGGATTTAAACTGAGTAATATTTAAACACATTGTATTAGAACTGGGTTATGCCCAGTTTTTAAAATCAAAAGCCAATAACCCATAAGGATGATATACTTTCTTGGGAGTAGAATAGTCCTTGGATTCTGCAGCACACATTTCAGAACTTGATTTGTGTATTCATGCATTAAGCATTTTTAAGTATTTATTTAAACTAATGAATGTGTCAAAAAATGTCTTAAATGCTTTTTATATTTTTCAAAGCAACTGGAAAGTAATTCAGTATATTTAAGAAGTTTCATGAATATTTTATAGAATCATAGCACCTTAACACTGACATGAAAATCAGAACAACCTTTCTTTATGTCCTGGTGATGGAATGATGATCCAGAGAGGCTCCCTGACTTGAATGAGTTTACAAACAGAAGCAAAACAGAGACAGTCCTAATATGAGCCATCATAACCCTCACCTCTCACTCCAGCATAATGCACTGCTTCTTATTTCTTGGTAAAAGAAACAAACAAGCAATCAAACAACAGCAAAGCACACTTAGCAATCAAGTCTTAAAAGCAGTAATGATGGAAAACTCCACTAGCATTAAAATAAGTGTTGCAGGTGCTTCAACAGAGCTGAATGCAGATGGTGTGAGTCACTGTGTTAGTGACCAGTTGCCTCATAGTATACTACCATAACGCAGCAACACTCATTTATAATTTTGTAGCTGTGTAGGGCAGGAGTCCAGTATGGTGTGGCTAATTCTGTGCCTAAAGCATCATAGAATTGTGTGCATGTACACACTGCTGGAGAAGAAAATGGTAACCCACTCCAGCAACCCTGCCTGGAAAATCCCACGGACAGAGCAGTCTCGTGGGCTACAGTTGGGCTACAGTCCATGGGGTCACAAAGAGTTGGACATGACTGAGCACGCACACACACTGCTATCATTAAAATGGATAACCAACAAGGACCTATTGTATGCCACATGGAACTCTGCCCAATGTTATATGACAGCCTGGAGGGGAGAGGAGTTTGGGATAGAATGGATACTTGTAAGTGTATAGCTGAGCCCCTTTAACATTCACCTGGAACTATCAACATTGTTGATTGGCTGTACCCCAATACAAAATACAAAGTGTGTTTTTTTTTTTTTTAAGATCATAGGACTAAAAGCAAGATATTAATCAGAGCTACACTTCTCCTCTCAAGCTTGAATTCTCTTCCTAAAGTCTACTTGTAGTTGGTAGAATTCAGTCCTTTTTGTTCCCATTTCCTGGATACTTGCCCTCCTTTCATCTACACAACAACATTGGCACATGGCATCCTGATTCTTTGAATCCCTCTGATTTACTTTTTGGCCATATCTATTAGATTTCCTTTTCTGCACTGAGAGGGAAGAAAAACCTGCTTTTAAGGGCTTATGCGATTATAGCGGCTATCCCTATAATATAATCCAAGATATCCTTTCTATTTTATAGTTAAATGATGAGCAACATTAATTACATCTACAAAATCCCTTCTACCATGTATGGTAACATATTTATGGCTATTACACTGAAGGTAAAGTAATGGAGCCCAAATTCTGTTTATCTTAGTTACAGCCCAAAGGTACAATATCAATAAAAGGCAATTTGAGTCAGCCCTAGACTTCCCAGGTGGCTCAGATGGTAAAGCTTCTGCCTACAATGTGGGAGACCTGGGTTCAGTCCCTTGGTTGGGAAGATCTCCTGCAGAAGGAAATAGCAACTCACTCCAGTATTCTTGCCTGGGAAATCCCATGGACGGAGGAGCCTGGTAGGCTACAGTCCATGGGGTTGCAAAGAGTCAGACACAACTGAGCGACTGCACTTCACGTCACTAAGTCAGCCCTGATATCAATTTTGGTGCATTTCTAATTGGTTGATCAAAGGGAACATGTGCTACCCTAATACTGCAGCTCATGTGGATAAACTGAACTGGCTATTTTATGAATAGAATGTACAAAAAGAAATAAAACCAATTTTAAGAAAGGTTGCTGTGAAACAGTTGATGTCAATATAACACCATTTTTGCTACTAATTGTATAATGCATATTCTAATCTTATTCTCATATACATTTCTGAAGCTGAGTAAAAATATATGCTTGTAGCTATGTGAATGTTCTAAACTCATTAAGAATAAATGACAATCGAAAATGAAATTAAACCATCCAAGGAACAAAGCTGTATGCTGTAAACATAACTATTATAGAAACAGACAATGTGATCTTGTGGTTAAAATGCATAGCACACCCAAGTCTGTGTATAAAAGGCAGTCCTAGGAGATAACTGAAAGTCATGTTGTCAATATTATCAAGAGCATTAAGACTTGATAAGTGTTTGAAGGCTATCAAATAGAATCTATGTAAATAAAAGGGTGTTTATCTGGGTGGTTAAAAGAGAATGTAGATTACCCTGGGATTTATAGACTGAAACCAAGATGTAAACTTTAAACCTCTTTGTTCCTGGATTGTTAGCCTCAAGATTGCTCTCCAGAGATTCACAGCCACTGCAGCAAATCTGTAAGGCTGCAAAATCTTCCACTCTTTGTTTTCAAATCCACTGGGCTATTTTCTCTGGGAACCATTTTCTTTCTTATTCTTGAACGAGAAGATTTGCACATGTGTACTTGATTTCCCTTTAAGAGAAAGGGCATACAGTTTACTAGTATCTTGGATTTTCCTCTTGTGGGCCACTATGAAGAAAGAATTGCTAGAATGTGTTTTCAAGTAGAATGCATATATATACACTAATTCCTTATGTGGAAACCACAATATTTCTCTACCCCAAAACAACAGAAAAAAGAAAGAAAAATTTACTACTTTATTTTTTTAAGTAGCAACTATCAGAATATGCAACATTTTTCACTGCTAATGTTTCTTCCTTTTTTTTTTTTTTTTTAATTCTCAGGGTAGTAAAACTACTTACCAATTTAAAAAATCACCTTTAGAGTTCTTTTCTTTAGAAATTGAATCCTTCATGATTATTTTCTATAGTTAGATACATTTTATATGTATAAACAATTGTCTACAGCTCTGAAGACAAAATCAAATGCAGAATAGTATATTCCTTAAGACTAATGATATGTTTTTATAATATTAAGAAATAGTCACATAGAAAATGATATATTTTTATATAATATAGGAGTCACATAGAAAGGAAGATTTCAGAAAACACTGTATCATTTGCAATCCAACCAGTAAGACAAAAAACACTTAGCGTATTTGAAATAGAGGGAATTCAATGGAGGGAAGTGATAACAAAGTAGAAAAGCAGAGAAACTAATTGGTTATACTAAAGAAACATAAAAGCCACTACTGACAAAATGTACTGGACAGCGTGGAGTACTATTTCTAAAGTTCTGGGGCTGGGTGACCAGTCCGAGCTGGAATCAAGCTGGCTATCTTGTGGAAACTAGAGGCAACTGCTAGAGATAGCACCCAACATTCTGGAGGGGAAGAAATATCCAAGTTTGCCTCTCTTGGGCATGAGATGCTTTTCAACGTCTCTGTTTGGCTAACTTCAGAAAGAGTAATCAACTGATAGAGTCCTTATAAATCAGTCCATAGCACATCCCAGCCAATCAGAAGAGAGCTAGAGCTGAGCTTGAAATGTGCCCTCGGGTCATATAGGCAAACAACCCAAACAGCCAGTGCAGGGGCTTCCCTGTAACTGAAAAGCTAAAGAAACTGCTTGCAATGCAGGAGACCTGGGTTCCATCCCTGTGTTGGGAAGATATCCTAGAGAAGTAAATGGCAACCCTTTCCAGTATTCTTGCGAGAAGAATCCCATGGACAGAGGAACCTAGTGGGCTACAGTCCATGAGGTCAGAGTCGGATACCACCATGCTACTAACACTATAACTAATTAGCCTACCACACTGCCCATAAGCCACTCCTGGCACTTTTTTAACATTACAGTATAGTCTATACTATCGTTCCAAAACAATGTCTTTATTCTCTCTCTCTCTCTCTCTCTGTCCACCCTGCCCTTGTCTTCCTCCTCTTCTGGAAAGCTTAATATTAATGGATAGAAAAGCCAAGATTTCAGAGCAACTTGAATATTATTTTCTTTTGTTTTATCTCACAACTTACTCTGTGTGTAGATTCTGAGAGATCTCTTTATCTCTTGGTGACTCAGTTGACTTACTTATAAAAATAAATAGTATCATTAAAAGATAATCTCTTTTAAAAAATCTATAAAATTCTATAAGTTTTTATCAAATTCCAACTTATTTCAATATATTTTCTCCTGATGAATGGTACCCAGTTAAACCAGCTTAAAATACATAGGAAATTGTATTTAATAAAATGGCAATATCCAAAAATCTAGAACTCCTAAAAATTAGTTAGCTTCGGTTTACTCTGCATAATAAGATTATAAGAATGATTTATAGATTTATATATTCTGCTTTTTACTATGCTTCTAAAGTTTCTAAAATGAATATATATCATTTAATAGAAAAATAAAAGCAAAAATAAAATATTTCAGAGCTTAGTAGTTTCATGTTTGTGCATTTGTTCTTGGCTTTATTGAACTACTCTTAAGAGACAATGTGTAATCCTTCATATAGTAAATATTAAACAAAGGAAAGGTAATGCTGAAAGCTAGTGGTGAAAAGCAAACAGTAGTGAAATTAGTTGGATTTGTTCTTTAAGACCAGGATCCTCCCCTCTCCTCAGGGAAGAAGCCCACAGAGTAGCAAAGAGAAGTGGAAGATTTTTAAAATAAGAACAACCCACATGATCTCAGAAGAAATTATAATAAAGAAAAGAGAAAAAAGCAGAGAGACTGAGAACTTACGCTATTTTGATGTTGTTTTGGATAACTGTTCCTGTGGACGTATTTTAAATTTAGTATTAAATAAACCACAATTACCCTTTTTGGACAGTTCACGGTGTGCTATAGAATGTGGTCATCTACTTGTGTATATTCTCTTACAGTGACATTTGGCATGACTACTAAATTGTTCCTTTATCAGAAAGGGATATTTAACTAGGTCCCATTTGTTTATTTTTGCTTTTATTTCCAATATTCTGGGAGGTGGGTCATAGAGGATACTGCTGTGGTTAATGTTGGAGAGTGTTTTGCCTGTGTTTTCCTCTAGGAGTTTAATAGTTTCTGGTCTTACATTTAGATCTTTAATCCATTTTGAGTTTATTTTTGTATATGGTGTTAGAAAGTGTTCTAGTTTCATTCTTTTACAAGTGGTTGACCAGTTTTCCCAGCACTGCTTGTTAAAGAGATTGTCTTTTCTCTATTGTATATTCTTGCCTACTTTGCCAAAGATACGGTGTCCATAGATGCGTGGATTTATCTCTGGGCTTTCTATTTTGTTCCACTGATCTATATTTCTGTCTTTGTACCAGTACCATAGTGTCTTGATGCCTGTGGCTTTATAGTAGAGACTGACCCTAATTAAAATTAAAAGCTTCTGCACAACAAAGGAAACTATAGCAAGGTAAAAAGACAGCCTTCAGAATGGGAGAAAGTAATAGCAAATGAAGCAATGGACAAAGAATTAAACTCAAAAATATACAAGCAACCCCTGCAGCTCAATTCCAGAAAAGTAAACGACCCATTCAAAAAGTGGGCCAAAGAACTAAACAGACACTTCTCCAAAGAAGACATACAGATGGCTAACAAACACATGAAAAGATGCTCAACATCACTCACTATCAGAGAAATGCAAATCAAACCCACAGTGAGGTACGATTTCACACCAGTCAGAATGGCTGCTATCCAAAAGTCTACAAGCAATAAATGCTGGAGAGGGTGTGGAGAAAAGGGAACCCTCTTGCACTGTTGGTGGGAATGCAAACTAGTACAGCCACTATGGAGAACAGTGTGGAGATTCCTTAAAAACCTGGAAATAGAACTGCCATATGACCCAGCAATCCCACTGCTGGGCATACACACTGAGGAAACCAGAATTGAAAGAGACACATGTACCCCAATGTTCATCGCTGTTTATAATAGCCAGGACATGGAAACAACCTAGATGTCCATCAGCAGATGAATGGATAAGAAAGCTGTGGTACTTATATGCAATGGAGTATTACTCAGTCATTAAAAATAATACATTTGAATCAGTTCTAATGAGGTGGATGAAACTGGAGCCTATTATACAGAGTGAAGTAAGCCAGAAAGAAAAACACCAATACAGTATACTAACGCATATATATAGAATTTAGAAAGATGGTAACAATAACCCTGTATGCGAGATAGCAAAAGAGACACAGATGTAAAGAACAGTCTTTTGGACTCTGTGGGAGAGGGCGAGGGTGGGATGATTTGGTAGAATGACATTGAAATATGTAAAATATCATATGTGAAATGAATCACCAGTCCAGGTTCGATTCATGATACAGGGTGTTCAGGGCTGGTGCATTGGGATGACCCAGAATGATGGGATGGGGAGGAGGTGGAGGTGGGTTAAGGATGGGGAACACATGTACCCCCATGGTGGATTCAAATCAATGTATGGCAAAAAAAAAATACAATATTGTAAAGTAAATAAATATATAAAACTAAAAAAAAAGGAAAAGAAATGGATATTTAGAGAGATTTTCTGAGAAAGAGTAAAAATCATTCATGAAATTACACAGCCAGAAAGTTACAGAATGGGTAATCCTGTCCAGGTTTTAACTAAAAAACTCTGCTAAACTGTATGGTTCTCTAATATCAATGCTAGAAAATTTACCTAATTATTATGCTAAATAGTCTGATTGAACTCTGCTAAGCTTGGATAGATATACATGCTTAGTATTTGAAAAAGGTTTTAAATGAAGTTAGGAGTTGGGTAAGAGAGCAGGGGAAAAGAGTGATAGGCTATGCAATTAATCTAATTATAAAATATTTACAGTAAATTTAAGAGTAAGATTTAGACAATTTATACTGACTTTTTTTAAGTTGGTTTATGTTTGGATTGATGATTTGTGGAAAAGAAATGCAAAAAAGCAAAATGGCTGTCTGGGGAGGCCTTACAAATAGCTGTGAAAAGAAAAGAGGTGAAAAGCAAAGGAGAAAAGGAATGATATAAGCATCTGAATGCAGAGTTCCAAAGAATAGCAAGAAGACATAAGAAAACCTTCTTCAGCAATCAATGCAAAGAAATAGAGGAAAACAACAGAATGGGAAAGACTAGAGATCTCTTCAAGAAAATTAGAGATACCAAGGGAACATTTCATGCAAAGATGGGCTCGATAAAGGACAGAAATGGTATGGACCTAACAGAAGCAGACGACATTAAGAAGAGGTGGCAAGAATACACGGAAGAACTGTACAAAAAAGACCTTCATGACCAAGATAATCATGATGATGTGATCACTAATCTAGAGCCAGACATCTTGGAAAGTGAAGTCAAGTGGGCCTTAGAAAGCATCACTATGAACAAAGCTAGTGGAGGTGATGGAATTCCAGTTGAGCTGTTTCAAATCCTCAGTGATGATATTGTGAAAGTGCTGCACTCAATATGCCAGGAAATTTGAAAAACTCAGCAGTGGCCACAGGACTGGAAAAGGTCAGTTTTCATTCCAATCCCAAAGAAAGGCAATGCAAAAGAATGCTCAAACTACTGCACAATTGCACTCATCTCACATGCTAGTAAAGTAATGCTCAAAATTCTCCAAGCCAGGCTTCAGCAATACGTGAACCATGAACTCCCTGATGTTCAAGCTGGTTGTAGAAAAGGCAGAGGAACCAGAGATCAAATTGCCAACATCCGCTGGATCATGGAAAAAGCAAGAGAGTTCCAGAAAAACATCTATTTCTGCTTTGTTGACTATGCCAAAGCCTTTGACTATGTGGATCACAATAAACTGTGGAAAATTCTGAAAGAGATGGGAATACCAGACCACCTGACCTGCATCTTGAGAAATCTGTATGCAAGTCAAGAAGCAACAGTTAGAACTGGACATGGAACAACACACTGGTTCCAAATATGAAAAGGAGTATGTCAAGGCTGAATATTGTCACCCTGCTTATTTAACTTCTATGCAGAGTACATCATGAGAAATACTGGACGGGAAGAAACTCAAGCTGGAATCAAGATTGCTGGGAGAAATATGAATAACCTCAGATATGCAGATGACACCACCCTTATGGCAGAAAGTGAAGAGGAGCTAAAAAGCCTCTGGATGAAAGTGAAAGAGGAGAGTGAAAAAGTTGGCCTAAAGCTCAACATTCAGAAAACGAAGATCATGGCATCTGGTCCCATCACTTCATGGGAAATAGATGGGGAAACAGTGGAAACAGTGTCAGACTTTATTTTTGGGGGCTCCAAAATCACTGCAGATGGTGATTGCAGCCATGAAATTAAAAGACGCTTACTCCTTGGAAAAAAAATTACGACCAACCTAGATAGTATATTCAAAAGCAGAGACATTACTTTGCCGACTAAGGTCCATCTAGTCAAGGCTATGGTTTTTCCAGTAGTCATGTATGGATGTGAGAGTTGGACTGTGACGAAGGCTGAGTACCAAAGAATTGATGCTTATGAACTGTGGTGTTGAAGAAGACTGTTGAGAGTCCCTCGGACTGCAAGGAGATGCAACCAGTCCGTTCTAAAGGAGACCAGCCCTGGGTGTTCTTTGGAAGGAATGATGCTAAAGCTGAAACTCCAATACTTTGACCACCTCATGTGAAGAGTTGACTCATTGGAAAAGACTCTGATGCTGGGAGAGATTGGGGGTAGGAGGAGAAGGGGACGACAGAGGATGAGATGGCTGGATGGCATCACGGACTCGATGGACGTGAGTCTGAGTGAACTCCGGGAGATGGTGATGGACAGGGAGGCCTGGCGTGCTGCGATTCATGGGGTCGCAAAGAGTCAGACACGACTGAGCGACTGAACTGAACTGAACTGATAGATATTTTTACATTGGAAGAGTAGTTAAAACTGCTAAATTTAATGAAGATATATGTTTGAGAGAGACAGTGTGTGTGTGTTTGTATAGACACATGAATGCATCAAAAAGACAAATGACTCATGACTCTCTCTCTCTCTCTCTCTCTCTCTATATATATATATATATATATACACACACACACACACACACACACACATACATAAAACATATATGTATGCTTTTCTTTTTGAAATGGAAAACTAGATCCTTGTCCTAAGGGAAAATACTCTTACGCATATCAAAATTTCTCATATCAAAAATCTATTAGGAGAAGCTAAACAAAGTAATTAAGTTGAAGCATTCTTCTTTTTTAAAGAACAAAAAAATTTTGACCTACCATGTACATTTAATTTTCCTTTCGCCTTACCAGAAAAAAGAAATAGCATAGATACTGACCCTACCTAATATTTGAATTATCACTAAATACAGTAGTCTTTATTACAATCATAAAGAGAAAGACCTAAAGAAAACAATTTTTAATGTAATATTAAATTATTTTTATATCTCATTATAACTTTAAAATAAAATATACAGTGGAAACATATATAATTGATACATAGAGGTGTATGTTTATATTCCCCAACTCATGTATTTCATTCAATGCCTTCAAAATAATTGTAGTATATGTGTGTATGCATGCACTTGAAATTTCAAATATACTTGTAGGAACATTCTCTTTGGTTCTGATAGGTGGATGTACTGCTTCTAAAGGCAAGCCATCTTTCAGTTAGTGAGAGCCTGAAGTGTCATACTGACAGTACATAAGCCAGAAGTGTATTAACAAAAATGACTTTTGGGGTGGCACAATTACCATGCAAAGTGTTGAAAAATATGAAGCATCTCTTGACCAAAATTGAGGACAGATGGTGAACAAGTATATTATATAAAAGTGCAACTGCACAGGGAATATTCAAGTGGGCAGAATGTGATTATGTAAATGGAAAATTCACTTGTAACCAAGAGCACCAAATATGTAGTGAAACTCAAACTGAATTATTCAACAACGTATAGAGAATGTTCCTGGATTTATGATTGTAGCCTAAAGGGTTAGTGTCTGGAAAAATGAGGGAGCAGCTGCATATGATCCACACTCCTCTTACCTAACCTTTTATTTAATATTTCAGTTATTGTAGAATATAAATATACCATAAATATAAATATACCTTTCAAGGGGACTCTAGAAAGGTATATTTCTCTTTTCTCCAACTCCCTTTTATCAATATTCTTATTTTGTCAGATTACTACTGTCATCCTAGAAATATTTTGACAAGTGACTGCTCATTGAGTTGTAACATGCATGTTGCCTCTATGGTGGTGTTTCTGTGCTTCCCAGCTGGCAGTAGTGGTTAAGACTCCACCTGCCAAGGCAGGAGACCGCAGGAGACAGGTGTTCGATCCCTGAGTTGGGAAGATCCTCTGGAGAAGGAAATGGCAACCCACTCCAGTATTCTTTCATGGGAAATCACATGGACAGAGGAGCCTGACGGGCTATAGTCCATGGGTCGCAAAGCATTGGACACGAATGTGCATGCATGCATGCACACACATTGAGTTGTAACACAAATGTTACCTCTATAGAGGTGTTGCTAAATGAGATCATGGGAAAAGGGCAATAGGTGATTACCATCACCCACCATTCAAGAAAATAACAAATATATAATGGGCCAGACAGCATCCTGAAGTATTCAGGTTACATGATACAATTGAGTATTTCAGCTATCTGTGACAAGTCCTTGTCTGTGCCCCTCTGGTAATCTGAGGATTTTCTTCCAAAGTCTTCAATAAATAAAATATACAGTACTTGTTTGTGATATAGTCAGAGAGTCAAAACTTCAGAGCACAGAGTGTGTCCGATAGTTTTCCTCTTGATTACTGTTAAAAACTATGTGAGATTTTACCCTGCTTGCAAGCTAACAAGTTAGCCGGCCAATTTCAAGGATGCTGGTAGAAAGCGTGGGACTCAGGGGTAAGAGACAATGCACTTCCTGATTCGCAGTGACAGCAGTTGCCAGTGTAGCAGCATTTTCTTGTTCATGTCCTTCCTGGCCCTTGAATCCCATAAGGTGATGCGGAAAGGACCAAGTGACACCTGTAAACACAGTGTGTTGAAGTACAGGAGAGGAACCTGAATCATTGATAAAGGACAGTAAGCAGGCTTGACTTTTGCTCTGGGTGGAGATATTATCTCTGTCTCCCAAGACTTGAAGTAGAACTGTCTTTTCTTCCAGTGAAAGACCTGTTCTCTATCTTGCATCCTTGAAAAGATGGTTCAGAACTCGAGGACAGTCAGTACCTCATTAGCAGAAACTTAAAAGGTGCCTGGAGAATTGCCTCCTTCAAATTTAAGTATCATAAACAAGAATATGAAGTGTGAAAGATCAGATCCTTGTAAAGTAGGCAGCATTTTTTCCCACATGTTTTAATGATACTTCTTTTTTCAAGCATTTGACTCAAAATATTCTGTTAATTGCTTCGTAAAATTTATAAATGTTGCTCAAATTATACAGTGTAAAATCTAAAAATAATTATCTCAGAGACAGTGATGTGTTTATACTTTTAAAAACAATACAGTACCAGTGTATGAAACCTTCATTTTCTTAAGGGAGTTACTGAAAAAACACTGATCAATGAATGCTACCATCCCTTCCAAATATATTATGATCCTAATGTGACATAAGATGTATTATTAGAGAAGGTTTCCACAACCTGTCATCGTTTGTCATCTGTGTCATCACTCAGGATGACATTCTCCAGCAATAAAACCACGCCATCTCTAACAGCTGGATTCCAGGCTTGAGTTGCCCACATGATGAGTTTTAATCTACTTTGTTCTTTCGTCAGACCCCAGATGTACAAAACTGAGTTGATCATATACTTCAGGTCATGGCTTACTAGTATCAGTTCTCAATGCAATGCCTCTTATTCTTTATATGATTTCCTGTCATCCATCTTCCATGTCTCCATGTGTGTAGAAACAGTTTCTCAAGAGTATATTATGTATGCCCTTCCAATCCTCTTTCCATACTTTGCTTTAGATGGGTAGCCATTTAGTGGATAGCCTTTCCCTTCTCCAGGGGACCTTCCCAACCCAGGGATTGAACCCAGGTCTCCTGCATTGTAGGCAGATTCTTTACTTTCTGGGCCACCAGAGAAACTCAAGAATACTGGCATGGATAGCCCATCCCTTCTCCAAGGGATCTTCCCAACCCAGGAATCAAACCGGGGTCTCCTGCATGGTCGGCAGACTTTTTACCAGCTGAGCCGCCAGAGGAGACTTGCTTTAGATAGGACTTTTATATTTATAATATGTTATATTTTATATAATATTATTTATATTATATATATTATAGATTCTATGTAGATTATATTATGTATAAATTATATATATATAGATTATATAGATTATTGTGTATAGATAATATATTAAATATAATCATATTTTGCATATTGTATAATATTTTATAATAATATATATGGCTTTATGTTTAAGTATTTTATAACATTTTGATGTTATATTTATGATATCGTAAAAATAACGGTGTCATGTTTTCAGTCACCAAGTCATGTTGATTACTTATACTTCTAATACTGCAGACATTATTTTTGTTAAAAATATTTTTCCATCTCATACATTTTAAGTCAGCTTGTCTTTTTGAGATCTAGTCATGTTGCTGCATGTAAATCTAGTTCATTACTTCTGATTGTTTTACTGTATCTCATCTTATGCCTGTAACATATTTTATGTCCCTGCTGATGTAATGATGCACAATTATGCACCTACTTCCATTTGTTACAAACAGCATACTGATAGAAATCTTCATGCGTATTTTCTTGTGGACCCATGGGAAAAACAGGTCATGATGTATAGTAGTTTACTAAGGCCAGTACCCTTTACATAATTCTTTGTTCCTTGTGTTTCATATCTTCTTCCTGCTTCTTATTATGAATTTCTTGTGAATTATTATTATATATCCGTGTCTTTAGTGTATAACTTCCTTCCTTTTACTACAGTAACTAATTTTTACATTTAAATATCAATAAGATTGAGGCTCTTTATATTGACGATAGCCTAATGCCTATTGATCTCATCAAATTCTTAAGCCTGTAAAGTACATTGATTTCAAAAAGAGCAGAAATGTGGTACTATAGCATAACCAAAGGGCTAACTCTGACATACCTTGTGCACTTGGACATGACTTTCAGGAGGCTGGAGGCTGGGTCAGTAGAATGGACAGCTGGATGAAGATGGAGAAGTGAGTACCATCCACAAGCCAAGGCCAGGGAAAGTAAACAGGAGAAACTTTTCCTCCCAGTTGCCTCTCCTACCATCTAAGTGATGCCAGAAGTCTCATGTATGAAATCTTTAGTCTTCTAACTTCAGGATTTTATTTCTAATAAGATACATATAACTTTGGTAGTAATGCCTCTTACTCTATGTGGAATTGATGCCACAGTGGAAGAACAGGAAAGAGATGCACAGGCATAACAAAGAAATATCCACTGGATATGTGGTAGATTTTTAGTAAAGACTGTGGGAGGGACATTATTTCCTGAAGCATGAAGAGTTCTTGGATTTTTCTCTACTACACCCAAGGGAGGTAAAGAGCCCTTAGAATAGGCAGGCTAATCCCCACTGTGTCTCATGTCTTTGTCTGTAAAATATAAATGATAAAAAACTAGGGGTTGTGGTAAGTAATTAATAATATAAAGTTTTGGATGAATGCCCAGAAGGCAGTCAGATTCAACAAATATTAGCTCTTATATAACATAGTTATGCTAAGTCGCTTCAATTGTGTCCAACTCTGTGTGACCCCATGGACAGCAGCCCACCAGGCTCCTCCATCCACAGGATTCTCCAGGCAAGAATACTGGAGTGGGGTGCCATTTCCTTCTCCAACATTGTTACATGCATTAGTTAAAAGAGATATTAGGACAATTGGCATGTTTCCTGGGTAAAATGTAGCTGAATACTCTACATTTTGTATGTACATTAAAATACATTCCAAGAAGCTCAAAGACTGACATTAAAAGGAAATGAGAGAATCAGATGAGAACATCAGAAAATGGACAGAGCACACAGGAGTCTTAGAAAAGAATAACAAATTTGACCACACGTCTGAAATTTCTACTGTCATAATATTTCATAAACTAAACAAAACATATGTGCCAATCTGGAAATAACATTTACAACACACCTGACCAATGTTATATAGTTCCAGAAAAGCCCTAAAATTTAAACAACAGCAAAAAAAGATATGCTGTCCTATGATGGGTTGAAATGTGTGCCCCTCCCAAAACCATATACTGAAGTCCCTCATGACTTCAGAATGTGGCCTCATTTGGAAATAAGTCCTCACATCAGCACTCATGTTAAAATGAGGTCGTCAAGGTTGGCCTTCATCTGACAAGGTGCTTCCCTAGTGACTCAGTCGTAAAGAACTCATCTGTAAAGCAGGAGACCCAGGTTTGATCCCTGGGTTGGGAAGATCCCCTGGAGAAGGGAATGGCTACCGACTCCAGTATTCTTGCCTGGAGAATCCCAAAGACAGAGGAGCCTGGAGGGCTACAGTCCATGGGGTTGCAGAGTTGGACACGATTGGGCAAATAACACTTCTGTCCAACATGAATGGTATTCTTAAGGGGAAAAAAAAAGAGAGAGAGAGAAGGAGGATGTAGACACAGAGTCAGACAGGCACAGAGGGAAGGGGATGTGAAGACGAGGAGAATGTCATCTGTAAGGCAAGGAGCTCCTGTGATAACAAGAAACTTAGCTGTGGAAAGCAGTATGTAACACTATTCCTCATAATCCTCATGGGGTGCCAACCCTACCAACACCTCAACTTCAGATTTCTTGCCTCCAGAAATGTAAGGCAGTAAATGTCTGTTGGTTAAGAAAGCAAGGTTTTGGTAATTTGCTGTGGCTAATTAACACAGTTCAGTTCAGTTCAGTTCAGTCACTCAGTCGTGTCCGACTCTTTGCGACCCCATGAATCGCAGCATGCCAGGCCTCCCTGTCCATCACCAATTCCCGGAGTTCACTCAGACCCACGTCCATCAAGTCCATGATGCCATCCAGCCATCTCATCCTCGGTCGTCCCCTTCTCCTCCTGCCCCCAATCCCTCCCAGCATCAGAGTCTTTTCCAATGAGTCAACTCTTCGCATGAGGTGGCCAAAATACTGGAGTTTCAGCTTCAGCATCATTCCCTCCAAAGAAATCCCAGGGCTGATCTTCTTCAGAATGGACTGGTTGTATCTCCTTGCAGTCCAAGGGACTCTCAAGAGTCTTCTCCATGTCCCATTGAAAAATGGACAAAAACAAGGATGATTAATTATAAATAAAAACCAAGTACCTTACAAATAATGAAACATGTAGTCTCTGTATTTCGTCAAGTCAAATAAATCACTTTTACATATTTTTAAACTATTTTAAGATTACTAATCAAAAATTTGTAAATAAAGGTTTGAGAAAATAAGGGGCTACATGTTGTCAATGTATGCTGAATAATGGTGCAAATCTATGTGTTCACTTACAATGTGTTTAGTTTGGCAATATCAGGCAATGTTGCAAATACACAGATTTCAGGACTTACTAGGATAATGTTCTGGTTGTAAAGACTTCCAAGATAACTCTCCTTCCAGAACAGTCCTGATAATAATGAAGCTAACTTTTAAGTTTCTTTTCTTCCTTTCATTCCCCCCCCTTCTTTTCTCATTTAATCTGACTCCAAGTGAAGCAGTACATACATGCTCAGTTGTTTCAGTCATGTTCCAAGGCTCCTCTGTCCATGTGATTCTCCAGGCAAGAATATTGGAGTGGCTTGTCATTTCCTACTGCAGGAGGTGTTTCTGACCCTGGAGTTGAACTCCCATCTCCTGTGTCTCCTGCATTGGCAGGAAGATTCTTTACCACTGAGTGACAAGGGAAGCCCAAGTAAAGCAATAGTTTATATATGTATAGTTAGAGCATGATTCAGTTCAGTTCGGTCACTCAGTCATGTCCAACTCTGCGGCCCCATGAACCGCAGCACTCCAGGCCTCCCTGTCCATCACCAACTCCCAGAGTTTACCCAAACTCATGTCCATTGAGTCGGTGATGCCGTCTAACCATCTCATCCTCTGTCATCCCCTTCTTCTCTTGCCTTCAATCTTTCCCAGCATCAGGGTCTTTTCAAATGTCAGCTCTTTGCAACAGGTGGCCAAAATATTGGAGTTTCAGCTTCAACATCAGCATGCTTAGTTGTGTCCAATTCTTTGCAACCCCATGAACTATAGCCTTCCAAGCACCTCTGTCCATGGGATTTCCCAGGCAAGAATACTGGAGTGGATTGCCATTTCTTCCTCCAAGGGATCTTCCCAAAGCAAGGACCAAACCTGAGTATCTTGGTCTCATTCTTGGAAGGTGAATTCTTTACCACTGTGCCACCTGGGAAGCCCAAATGAAGCAATGCTGCTGCTGCTGCTGCTGCTGCTGCTGCTAAGTCGCTTCAGTCATGTCTGACTCTGTGAGACCCCATAGATGGCAGCCCATCAGGCTCCCCCGTCCCTGGGATTCTCCAGGCAAGAACACTGGAGTGGGTTGCCATTTCCTTCTCCAATGCATGCAATATCCCTTTCCAAATACATGCTTTGCAAACACTGGGTACATCAAAAATGATCATTCCCCAACTTGTATCTAAAAACATTTAAAATGATGTTACTTTTTATATGATCTAATTCAAGTATCCACAAAGAACCTGTCAACAGTTGTTTAATTGTTGTTGTTCAGTCGCTAAATCATGTCAAACTCTTTGCCACTCCATGAACTGCAGCATGCCTTACTCTTCTGTCCTCCACTGTCTCCCAGAGTTTGCTCAAATTCATGTCCAGTTTAGCTTAATTCATACATTCCATTTTTTTATGCAATATTGTTCTTCACAGCATCAGACTTTAGTTTCATCACCAGACACATCCACAGCTGAGCATCATTTCTGCTTTGGCCCAGCCACTTCATTCTTCCTGGAGCTGTTAGTAATTGCTTTCTGCTCTTCCCCAGTAGCATACTGGGCATCTTCTGAACTGGGTGGGTGCGTGGGTGGGGGATGGGGGTGGCTGTGTATGTCATTTTCCAATCTTATATCTTTTTACCTTTTTCTAATGTCCATGGGGTTCTCCAGGCAAGAGTACAGGCTGGAGCAGGTTGCCATTTCTTCCTTCAGTGGACCAGGTTTTTTCAGAACTCTTCACTATGACCCGTTCATCTTGGAGGGCCTTGCACAGCATGGCTCATAGCTTCACTGAGTTACAAAAGCCCCTTTGCCATGACGGGACTGTGATCCATGAAGGGGAGTTGCTTAATAGCTAAACTTTTAAAAAGCATTTTCATAATATACTTACAAATGTAAGAGATAAATTTCTAATTCGTATGCTACACCCAGTGTAATATAGATGGAATCTGTCTGTAATGCGGGAGACCTGGGTTCTATCCCTGTGTTGGGAAGATTCCCTGGAGAAGGGAATGGCTGCCCCTTCCAGTATTCCTGTCTGGAGAACTCCATGGACAGAGGAGTCTGGTGGGCTACAGGCCATGGGGTCGCAAAGAGCTGGACATGATTGAGTGACTAAGCATATATCTATTTACTTGCACAGTTTCTAGAACTCATTGATTAGCTTCTCAGTCTATAAAGCTGTAGGTTTGCATTCAATTTTCTCATAATTTTCCATTTTGAGTTCGCCTCAAGTGAGGCCTCAACAGGGACTGTTTCTTTGTTTCCTTTCAGTGAATGCTACCCTTACAAATGCATTATTGATTTTTCTTCCAGGCCATAATGATGCAAAGCACAATAGCTTGACAAATTTATGTTTAATGCCCAAAACCAGATTTGATAAGCAGGTATGACTTCTTTCACTTATATAGCGCCATTGTTTCATATACTGATATTGCATTTGAGCAAACATTCAATCCAAAACAGTGTTATATTAAATGAATGTAAAACATAGCCTTCTGATTAAATGAGAAAAGGAAATATTACATTATTTTCACTGCTTGTATATATAACATTGGATTCAGAATCAGTGACTTTGAAAACTTAGAATTACCCAGAATTTTTAACAGATTCATTAATCTGTAAAGCAATTTAATTTCTGGATTTTATTGTTTAATAAGCAATAAATGATTTACTATACAAGAGTTAAGACTTTACTGGCAGTAAAGACAGAATGCAATGCAATTTATGAAATTAAAGACATGCCCAGCACCTGTCCAAGTCAATATTCATCTATGTGTTCACACCATAAAAGAAAGGACAATTTATTTTTCATTTGAGAAGAATCTGTGCAGAAGAGCAGTTGTCTAGGTGCTATAATCTACACACTACCTCCCCTCCCATAATTTGGACTGTTAGCTCTAAGAATCTATGTCATCTCCTAAGTTTCAATGTTAACATATTTTTCACCTGCTTTAAGAGCATGACAATTTTTAAGAGAAAGGATAAAGGAAGAAAAAGAATAATAAAAGAAAGAGAAATGTTGTGAGATCTGCTTCTTTGAGACCAGATACATCAAGATCCAAGATTAGAAACTGTCACAAAATTATGGCTTTTGTTTTTCTTTCTCTATCACCCATCTGCCATCTCTAAGTGCTGAAAGTCAGAGCGGCATCTGCTGAAATACTGTATCCATTAATCATGAGCATAGGGAACATGCATAATAATCACACTGGGATGTGACTTCAGAGCCTCTAATGATGTAGGTCAATGTAGATTAGGGTCTATGCCTCACTCTGGGGTGTGGTACGCTTCCAACTGTATGTTGAAGAATATCTTCCCTTTTGAAACAATCAAGGGACATTATTTAAAAGCTCCTTTCTCAATTACAAAGAATAAATGATGCTTAAGGATGAAGGAAGCTCCCTAGACATCACAGTGTTTCATTTAATATTCCTGTAGAGTCCAAAGTTATTGTGAAATGTTTCATGTATTTATTAATAAAAGAATCGAACAAACAATATGGTCTTATTGACGTGGAAAATCTGACACATATCCCATTATCAGTGACTTCAAAGCTACCTTTCCACTGTACCTCTTGAAAATGCTGTTCAAAGTATATTCAGACTGTAGAGATTAGCAAGCTGTGGACTTTTGGCCAAATCCTGCTCAATGTCTGACTTTGTAAATATGGTCCTATTAGAACACACCCACGTCCATCTGGTTGCATGTTGTTGATTTCTTCCAAGCTACATTGAAAATGATGGGTACTTATGACAGAGACCTTAAGACCCATAAAGCCTGAAATATTTCTTATCTGGTCTACTATGTAAAATATTTGCCAGTCCCTAAATTATACTGTTAATAGAAACCTGTCTGATACAGGGATCCCAGTTTCCTCATTTATAGTTTATAGAATTACATCATTTGTATGTAGCCTTTTGGAATTAATGGTTTACCACTTCCTTTGATTTATGAGATTTAAAAATGCTAAAAATATCTTTTTCTGTGATTTCTTCACAGGCCTCACTTTTTGACAATCTCTCTATTTACTTTCATTTGGACTGTCTCCATTTATGTTTAATAACTCTTAGAAAAGTGGAAAATCTTTCTTGGCATATTGAAGTCTAAGGTCATGGGGCAATTGTCCATAGGAACACTGGACACACCATGCTTCTATATTCTGGAAAAATATGAGTCAATTTTGCGTTCTGTTTTCTAATGAGATATGGATATTAATAATAAAATTTTAGAAATCTGCAAATAGAAGAAAAATAAATGTAACTGTGCTCTACAATCTTGTAAATCAATTCCAAATTTCCCATTGTAGCATACATTAACATACAACACATAAGTGATATTTTAAATATGGGAATAAAATATTCATATAATTATTAATACATCAGCATTATTTTTATTATCTTGGTAGTGAATGCATGATTAGATAGAAAATTGTGTCAGTTTGTTCAGTGACAGGCTGCAGTGTTTAAAATTGTGCCTGGATAATACTAGGTGGTGAATAAATATTTGTATGTTGAAGAAATGAGCAAAAATCCAGATGTCAATATAAATGATTTTATTTTTATGCCATATTTTCAAATTGTTGTACAAACTGAATATGTAATTTTCATAATCAAATATCAGTGATTATTTATTATAACAAAACTGACGGTATACTATGCAAGTAATACTCTATAGTAAAATACTATTGTAAAAGGGATCAAGAATACATTTCAGATACACATCTGGTACCTTGGTAAATAATATGTATCCTTCAACTGGTTAAATAATTGAATTATAAATAAAATATATTTCGATAAGTTAAATTATAGAGTGGTTCCCCATAGAAGAAAATCCATTTATGTCCTGTAGCATATGGAAGTCATAAGGGCCATGATGTATTATACAATGATATTTTAATAAATCAGGAGGGCAATACAGTAATTTATAATTTAAATAAATGTATATTTAAGTAGAGTGTGTTTTATAAGTGAAGAAATTATAATGTGGCATATAGCAGAGACACCATAGCAATATGGAGAAGACTTTAAAGAGAGTTATAGAAAAGTTTTGATGATTCTCATTTGAAGCTTTGTAATTAGGTACATTAAGAGACAGAGAAGAATTTGAGGTAATTCTAGGGAAAAAAAAAAGTCTTGCAAACTTTGTACAATCTCAGTATTGTCTGGAATTATGGATTTAGAGAATATATGCTGCTCATTGTTTTTCTTTTCCTTTGAAATTTCTTCCTTTTCCTCTTCAACCCCCACTATTTTTCCATTTGAAAAATTAAAATTTGATATTAATTTATGAACTTGAATATACCCCTCATTATCCCTCAAATAATTTGCAAGAAAACTTCTCTAGTATTTCATTTAAGGTTTAGGAGTCAGAAACTCATTTTAAAATTAGTCAGTACATAGAAGTATTTTTTTTAAATTAGAAATAATATATTTTCTTGGTTTTCAGAAATCCAATAGTATTATAGCCTTAATTATTTGTGTGTTCTGAAATTTGTTCTGATATGAGGCTGGGCTATCCTAATGCCTTTTTATGCCCACTAAAGTCCTCCAAATTAAAACCCATCTCCAAAATCTCCTTCCCTATTCCCTTCTGCCCTCCCCAGGCCCACCTACCTTTAGCCCATGGTGTCTGCTCACTGTCATGATGGTCTTGTCAATACTTTCTTCCTTAAGGCCTTCCTCTTAAAAATATAGTTTGTGCTAATCTCAGCCTCATTTTCTACTGAATTTAGTCCCTTTGGGATTCTGGTGAGTGAAACTCCTCACTCCATTAATAGTAGTATTATTTAGGTCTTTGTGGTTCTCCATAAAGATTAGAATGGTGTCTATTTTTGCAACCCAAGGGCTCTTTTGCTTACAGTGGATCAGATTGCCTAGGGCATCAGTAAAGGTGCTTTCAAGGCTTAGTCTGGCAAGTAAGTCAAGACATGGATTCAGACCTCTCTTTTACTCAAGTTCAACGCTGCCATTTGAATGCACTACCTTTGTGTGTTGGAAGAAAATCATACATAACAGTATACCCCACTGAATCAGTTCAGTTCAGTTTAGTTCAGTCGCTCAGTCGTGTCTGACTCTTTGCGACCCCATGAATCGCAGCAGGCCAGGCCTCCCTGTCCATCACCAACTCCTGGAGTTCACTCAGACTCACGTCCATCGAGTCCGTGATGCCATCCAGCCATCTCATCCTGGGCCGTCCCCTTCTCTTCCTGCCCCCAATCTCTCCCAGCATCAGAGTGTTTTCCAATGAGTCAACTCTTCACATGAGGTGTCCAAAGTACTGGAGCTTCAGCTTTAGCTTCATTCCTTCCAAAAAAATCCCAGGTTTGATCTCCTTCAGAATGGACTGGTTGGATCTCCTTGCAGTCCAAGGGACCCTCAAGAGTCTTCTCCAACACCACAGCTCAAACGCATCAATTCTTCGGTGCTCAGCCTTCTTCACAGTCCAACTCTCACATCCATACATGACCACAGGAAAAACCATAGCCTTGACTAGACGGACCTTAGTCGGCAAAGTAATGTCTCTGCTTTTGAATATACTATCTAGGTTGGTCATAACTTTTCTTCCAAGGAATAAGCGTCTTTTAATTTCATGGCTGCAGTCACCATCTGCAGTGATTTTGGAGCCCAAAAAAAAATGAAGTCTAACACTGTTTCTACTGTTTCCCCATCTATTTCGCATGAAGTGATGGGACCGGATTCCATGATCTTCGTTTTCTGCATGTTGAGCTTTAAGCCAACTTTTTCGCTCTTCTCTTTCACTTTCATCAAGAGTGTAAATGAGAAAATGTGGGACTATCCCCAGCACTGATGAATTTCTGTAACCGTTCAAAGGATGTACATGTTACTTAGGTGGTCATGATGAAACCCAGTTTAGTAGCAGTGGTAAATCAGTGAACATAGTCTTGAATATAAGTCATAGGTGAGTATTGGGGTAGAGGCTGACCACTATCATGTAAAATCTATTAGCAGGTGCATTGTGACTCCACTTGATTCAATTTATTTCAGGAAACAAAGACAATTTCAGGTACCCTACATCCAGTCCAAAATCTTGACTGTGAAGTTCTCCATTTGGTCATTTGTGCTTGTCTTGTGTCTGTGTCTGTGTTTTGGTAATAGTTTTATTGTGATATTATTTCCATACCACACAATTCAGCCACTTGCACTATGCAATTCAATATTTTATTGGTATATTCACATGAGTATGCAAACATCATCACAATCTAATTTTAGATCTGCTCTGTACTTTCTGGAAGAAGTCCCAAACACATTAACAATCAGTCCTCACACTTTACCTCAAGTACCAGCCTTAGGCAACCACTAATCTACTCTCTGCTTTTATATATTTGCAGTTCAGACATTTCATATGAATTAAACTCATGCAACAGGTGGTTTCTCTGTGGCTAGTGTCTTCCTTCTAGCACGATGTTCTCAGTGTTCATCAATGTTTCAGGATATATCAGTATTCTATTCTTTTCAGTCCAAATAATATTCCATTGCTTGCTGCTGTAGAAATGAGGCAAAGATGGACCCTGTAAATTGGCCCCCAGGTTGTATATAGTGGACACTTTTATTAACTCTAAAGCCATGTTTACAGTAGCTACTTTGAAGTTTTCGTTTTCTCAGTTCACCATCTGAGCCCCTTCCAAGGCTAATTTCTCTGTTGTTTCCCTGCCATGTGTGGGTCACGTTTACGTTTTCCTTTGTAAGGGTTGAAGAGTGGACTTTATACGTAATATATTGTAACAGCAGTAGTTACTGAAGTTCTAATCCCCTCCCCTGGCAGTTGCTCTTGGTGTTGTTTGCTTGGTCATTTATTTGTTTAGTGAATTAGGTGAACTTATTTGGAAAAGTATATTACCTCCACAAAACGTGTGGCGTCGGATGTGCCTGTTCGTTTGCCCTTGTCCGTCTTTCAACCTGGCTCCCTATGGTATTGGTCCTGCATCAGCAGGAGCCACCTATCGGCCAGTGACTGTGCTGCAGCCCCTTAGGTGGTCAGACTTTTGCCCTCTACCAGTGGATATCTGTGTGACTTGTAAGCTGCCATTACTGAGTAATGAATTTGTACTATTTTGCTCCATGTTTAGCTGGGACCTGATACCTAAAAGGTTCTGCCTCTAATTACTTCTATGAGGGAACAGAAATGGGGATACACACATTCTCCATGACTGCAAGAGATGATTGGTATGAGTTTTATTTAAGCTCCTTGTGCCAGGGAACCATCCCTCTACCCTGCACCCACACCTGCCCATGTTGATGATCTGAGTGCAGCCTGGGGAATTTCTTCATATCCAGTTTATCTCAGCAGTAATCTCTAGGGATGAGTACAGCTTAGCACATATGCACACTTTTCTACTTCCCAGAGGTGACTGATCCCAAAGAGCTCTTCTTTGTTGCCCTTTTCCTGGTTCTTGCTATTAAACTCTTGGCTGCTCTTCCATTTTGCTTGTGTCATCGACTTACAAAATTCTCTGCTTCCCAGGTGGCACTAGAGATAAAGAACTCGCTTGCTGGTGCAGGAGACATAAGATATACAGGTTTGATCCCTGGGTTGGGAAGATCCCTTGGAGGAGGGCATGGCAACCCACTCCAGTATTCTTGCCTGGAGTATCCCATGGACAGAGGAGCCTGGCAGGTTACAGTCCATGGGGTCGCAAAGAGCCAGGTTTGACTGAGCGACTTAGCACGCATGCACAATATCACCATTGTTGTCAACAGCAGTTTTAGACAAGGAGTTCATGTTCTGTTTGAAATAAAGTTTGTCCTCTCAGGTGCAGCCCTGGAGCTGTTTATGCTTTTGGCCTTCCTTTCCCTTGGGAACAATACCTGCAGCTCTTCAACAGTGAGGACCTGCACCTGCTCTTCCTGTAGGGCATGGCCTCATGCTGTGGAAATGCTACTGCCAGCTTTTTCCTCCCAGGATGAAATCCAAGGTGGAGACTAGGAGCTGGGCAAAGCGGGAGCCTTCAGCTTTCTGGCTGCTTCTGCCCAAAGCAGAGAGCTTCTGTAACACAGACCTGGAACATGTACATTTAATAATATCATCTAAGAAAGCAGGTCATGGCTCAATGTCACAGACTCTTTCTGTTATTACCAAGATGTAGTGTTTGCGTGCCCCGTTGCTTCAGTCATGTCCAATTCTTTGTGACCCTATGGACAGCAGCCTGCCAGGCTCCTCTGTCCATGGGATTCTCCAGGCAAGAATACTGGGATGGGTGGCCATGCCTTCCTCCAGGAGATCTTCCCGATCCAGGGATCGAACTCACATCTCTTGTGTCTCCTACACTGCAGGAGGATTCTATACCCACTGAGACACCTGGGAAACCCACCAAAATGTAGTAGAGTTACTCAAATGAATGTTTCTCTGTTTATTGTATATGCTTAAGACAATTCTAGCAATTTTGAGTGATTGTTTTTAAATAATTTTTTTTAGTAAAATTGCTGTTTTGCTTTGAAGAGTGTCTACTGAACCCCTGAATGTGCTATTCTGAAGTATAGAACTCCATACCCTATTTAGTTTTACTCACCGAATGTACATGTTGTAATTTCCTTTTTTTTTTTTTTTTCCTCTTCTAGTACTGACTAACCCCATGTAATTGAAAATTTAGGAAGACTACTCAGGGGTGTGATGAAGTTTAACATCCTCAGACAATCTTGGCTCTTTTTCTAGAACTGGGATTTAATCCAGTCTTACTCTAAGCTGATTTTCTAAGCAGCTATCCATCAGTCCCTAGTGGCTGGCTTCTTGTAAGTTTTTCTCAATCTGTCAGAGCTAAGCATTTTCCCTTATTTTGTTGATACAGAATTTCAGTGCAATATAACAATCCAAACTATTTTCCAACTTAAGACCTCCTCCTTCCAGGCGTCATGAAAGTGGTAATCAAAATGGATAGCCTATTATTTTCAGTCCTTGAATTATTACCATTACAAAAAATTCCATCATTTACAAGGCAGTCTCTGAATAGAGGCTTCCTAGGAGCTGCAGTGGTAAAGAAACTGCTTGCCAATGCAGGAGACTCAAGAGAATCAGGTCTGATCCCTGGTTCATAAAGATTCTCAGGAGGAGAAAATGCCAATCCACTGCAGTATTCTTGCCTGGAAAATCCATGGACAGAGGAGTCTGGCAGGCTATCGCACATGGGGTTGTAAAGAGTCTGACACATTAGCGACTGAGCGCAGGTACTCTGAACAGAACTCTGAAGAAGTTATTTTTCTCCTGATCTTGTCCCATTATTCCATGTAAATGTCTCCTGTGTCTTTTAGAAAGTCAGTCAGTTCAGTCACTCAGTCATGTCTGACTCTGCAACCCCATGGACTGCAGCATGCCAGGCTTCCCTGTCCATCACCAACTCCTGGAGCTTGCTCAAACTCATGTCCATCAAGTTGTGATACCATCCAACCATCTCATCCTCTGCATCCCTTTCTCATCCTGCCTTCAATCTTTCCCAATATCAGGGGCTTTTCTAAGAAGTCAGTTCTTCCCATCAGGTGGCCACAGTACTGGAATTTCAGCCTCAGCATCAGTCCTTCCAATGAATATTCAGGACTGATTTCCTTTAGGATGGACTGGTTGGATCTCCTTGCAGTTCAAGGGACTCTCAAGTGTCTTCTCAAACACCACAGTTCAAAAACATCAGTTCTTTGGCACTCAGCTTTCTTTATAGTCCAACTCTCACATTCATACATGACTACTGAAAAATCCATAGCTTTGACTAGATGGACCTTTGTAGGCAGACTAATGTCTCTGCTTTTTAATATGCTGTCTAGTTTGATCATAGCTTTTCGTCCAAGGAGCCGGCATGTTTTAGTTTCAAGGCTACAGTCACCATCTGCAGTGATTTTGGAGCCCAAGAAAAGAAAGTCTTTCATTATTTCCATTGCTTACCCATCTGTTTGCCATGAAGTGATGGGACCTAATGCCATGATCTTAGTTTTTTGAATGTTGAGTTTTAAGCCAGATTTTTCGCTCTCTTAAGAACTGTGTTTGTGCTGAAGCCTGTTAACCAAATATTTCTTGTGAATCTTTGCATCAGGGTATTGTTTAATGTGGTAAATAAGTAAGCTTAAAATGCCTCAAACAGTGTAGCCTCATTTTTTAATATAATCTTGTTGTAATACGATTCAGTTACATTTCTAGTCATTTTTTGTTTATTTTCTAGGAATGAATAATTGCCTCTTTATTAATCATTATTTCATCAACATACTTGAGAAGAAACATGACTTTTTCTCTGTCATTTAAAAACATGCAAATCATTTGTTTTAATCCATTAATTTCTCCTCCTTGGTATTAATACCTCTTGGAATTTTTCTTTTTCCATTCTTTTGTGCTAGAGATTCCCTTTGCCCTTCTGTTTAAATATCATCATTACTGAATTCCTGGATTCCCCCCCCCTTTTTTTTTTAAATAAACTTTATCCTTGAACATCTTTAAATTTACAGAAATATTTAAACAATATTTCCATAGTACTGAGAATACTATTCAGTAGTACCGAGGACACACATATATCCCATACCTCTAAGATAATATCTTAGCATGAAGCCTTTGTTACAATTAAATAAAAAATATTGACACATTATTATTAACTAAAGTTCATACTTTATTCAAATTTTCTAAGTTCTTACCTAGTGTCCTTTTCCTGTTCCAAAATCTCGACTATTACATCTACTTTTCATGGTTCCTTAGGCATCTCTTGCCTATGATAGCTTTCCATATTTCCCTTGTTTTTGATGACATTCAAAGTTTTGAAAAGTACTGCTCTGGCATTTTAGAAAATGTCACTCAGTCAGGACTTGTCTAATGTATTTCTCATGATGAGACTATTATTACTGGTTTTTCAGAGGAAGACGAAAGAGGTAAAGTGCCATTTCAGGACATGACATCAAGAGCGTTCTAACAATGCAGTTAATGTCCATCAGCAGATAAATGGATAAGTGTGGTACATATACACGATGGAGTATTATTCAGCCATTAAAAAGAATACATTTGAATCAGTTCTAATGAGGTGGATGAAACTGGAGCCAATTATACAGAGTGAAGTAAGCCAGAAAGAAAAACACCAATACAGTATACTAATGCATATATATGGAATTTAGAAAGATGGTAATGATAACCCTGTATGTGAGACAGCAAAAGAGACACAGATATATAGAACAGTGTTTTGGACTCTGTGGGAGATGGAGAGGGTGGCATGATTTGGGAGAATGACACTGAAACATGTGTAATATCATATAAGAAATGAATCACCAGTCTAGGTTAGAAGCAGGATACAGGATACTTGGGGATGGTGCACTGGGGTGACCCAGAGGGATGGGATGGGGAGGGAGGTGGGAGGGGGGTTCAGGATTGGGAACACATGTACACCCATGGCAGATTCATGTTGATGCATAGCAAAGCCAATACAATATTGTAAAGTAAATAATAATAATAATAATAAAATTTTAAAAAATAAACCAGAAAAAAAATACCATGAAAGTAAATGTGTACTCAAATCTCTCTTCTGAGAGGGAAGGAGAGGTTGTATTTCTTGTCATCCATACTGGAAAGATGCCCATGTTGAGTTTCTCTTCTTTTCCCATAATATTTTTTCTTAGCTTATTGGAGGTATCAGTATCATTTACTCTATATAAGTAGCATATATACTATATATTTATAGCATATTTATTGCATACATATGTAGCTTCCCTGGTGGCTCAGAAGGTAAAGAATCTGCCTGCAATGCAGAAGACCCAAGGTTGATCCCTTGGTTGGGAAGATTCCCTGGAGGAGGGCATGGCAACCCACTCCAGTATTCTTGCCTGAAGAACACCATGAACAGAGGAACCTGTCAGGCTACAGTCCATGGGGTCACAAAGAGTCGGACATGACTGAGCAACTGACAATTTCACTTGTAGGGTCTGGATAAGTCAGAAAATGTGAAAGTGAAGTCGTTCAGTCTTGTCCGACTCTTTGCAACCCCATGGACTGTAATCTGCCAGGCTCCTCCATCCATGTAATTTCCCAGGCAAGAATACTGGAATGGGTTGTCAGTTCTTTCTCCAGGGGATCTTCCCAACCCAGAGATCGAGCCCAGGTCTCCCACGCTTCAGGCAGACTCTTTACCATCTGAGCCACCAGGATAAGCTAGAGAGCAAGGATTAATGAACTTCACAAATCAAAATCATAAAATATTTTTTACCTTCAAGCATCCTTATTTCACTTCTAAAAGAGAATGAAATGGGTTTACCACCAGTACTTCTCTACTCATTTGTGTCATTTGTAAAATAGGAGAGTTGGGGTTAAGGTTTTACTGCACCTGAAAGAGCCTAAACTTTCCGTTTGGTGTGGGCTTACTAGGACCAACAGAGATGTGATAGGGATATTTGCTCATCTCCAAGGCATTCCAAGAGACAACTCGTTGCAAAGACCCTGATGATGAAAGGCAGGAGGAGGAGATGACAGAGGACGAGATGGTTGGATGGCATCAGTGACTCAATAGACCTAAGTTTGAGCAAGCTCCAGGAGATGGTGAAGGACAGGGAAGACTAATGTGCTGTAACCCATGCTGTCGCAAATAATCAGACACAACTCAGTGACTAAGCATGAGCAATATGGTCATATATCAAAACAGAGGATACTTAGATATATGTAAACTTTATAAAACATAAATTATTTATTTTTATATAAAATGCAAATTACATTTTATACAAACATGTAAATCATGGTTATATAAAATATTTAACAAGTACTCTTGAGAAATTAATTCATAGGCATACTGCTGCTAAGTCAATTCAGTCATGTCTGACTCTGTGCGACCCCATAGATGGCAGCCCATGCGCTCCCCCGTCCCTGGGATTCTCCAGACAAGCACACTAAAGTGGGTTGTCATTTCCTTCTCCAATGCATGAAAGTGAAAAGTGAAAGTGAAGTCGCTCAGTCGTGTCCGACTCTTAGCGACCCCATGGCCTGCAGCCCACCAGGCTCCTCTGTCCATGGGATTTTCCAGGCAAGAGTACTGGAGTGGGGTGCCATTGACTTCTCCAGTAAATACGAAAATAAGTAAACATATCAATATCATGATAATTGCATTTTCTTACAGGGAGCATGAGGCATGACTGGATAGAGTACAGAGCTTTATATAATTGATTCAGGACCAGATATTTTACATTTGTCTAAAACTGTAGAAGTGTATCACAGTATTCATTTCTCCCCTTCAAACTATACAATTCCAAGTTATTTTACATCTCTTTTGAATTGATTTAGTCACCTGTTTCCCTCATTCCTGAGTTAAATCATAGGCATAGTCACTATTAAAGAGTTACCCATTTTGCAGTTAGCCTTAGAATGTTACACACAGTTGAGAACTACTTGTATCTATCAGCCTAATAAGACATCTTGTTATATAGACATTTTCAGAGTAATCCACATATAATAGACCCCTTTTCAAGAAGTATTCTTAAAAGCAAACACACCCAAAATTTAAAAAGCAAGCACGCCCCAAAAGACAAAAACTACAGAACCCATAACTTTTGGGTATCTCTCAGTTTTGGAGACAAACAATGGAAAAGCTGTCAGTGGGTATCTCACATCTGAGTATCCCCCGGCTTTGATATATGACCGTGGTTTAAAATTCCCCTTCTGCTAAAAGCAATGTTTGGCTCCAGAGACTCATCTGTGGGTTTGGAAAGTCTTTGGAAAGCCACTTTGGCTCCACAAAAGTTTAGGAATAATAGACAAATATAAAATTTTAAACACTGTGCCTGAAATCCAGTATAGGGAATAAAATGCATCTCTGGTGATGTTCTTTGTAACAAATACATCTTCTTTAAAGTTCACATGTTTCCATAGGGTGCTGACACGTTAGAACAAGGCTCTATTCTTATTCTTATAACAGCACCATTGGTATCAGGGCAAGTGTACCCAGGTTGATGACTCCACATAGTTTTTCCTTGTAATTTTGGCTACATTTCATACCCGGGGGAGTTGTTCCTCTTTCACTTAAGAACCGGAGTCCTTCAATCTCCTTGCATGACATTTGTCGTGATATAACACTTTAAAAGCTCCCTGGCTGACAACTGTTGCCAGAGGCTAGGATCTGCTGAGAGTGGCATCATCCACTGAAAATAATATCTGCCCCCTCTTAACTAAAGCACCGCAGTGTTGTAGTCTTTGAGTGGATTTTAGGATCATAATGCGATAATATGAGTTAGGAAATACAAGTCTACACATGTTCTAATTGAGTGATGGGATTAGCGTATATTGTATTTCTTCATGCATATAGCTGTACAGACATAAGAATATTGTTGGCTGCACCCCCACAATTCAAATGCTTCAGTTATTTAGCATAAAACTATGCTCTGACTTCATTAGAAGTTAGTCTTCAGACCTCTCTTGTTCCAAAGCCTATATTTTCATTTACTTAATTATGATTATTTTTTTCTTTTTTAACTATACCAAGGGACTTTGCAGTTGGTATTAGTTGTAAAGAACCTGCCTGCCAATACAGGAGACATCAGAGATGTGGGTTCAATCCCTGGGTCAGGAAGATTCCCTGGAGGAGTACATGGCAATCCACTCCAGTATTCTTGCCTGGAGAATCCCATGGACAGAGGAGTCTGGGAGGTTACCATTCATAGGGTCACAAAGAGTCTGACATGACTGAAGTGACTGCATACAACTATACCAGTACTGGAAGTGACTCCCGAATTCAGGGTCTTCACTTTGGTTCCACACGCTGACCGCTTATGTGATTGACCCCAGGATGGCACCCCCAGTTCAGTCTAAGTGGGAAGAAGCTGGACAGCTGGAAAGGACCTTATCTTCCTGTCGGCTTTGGGTCACCTGGCCTGTCCAGCACCTTGCTGGGTGGATTAGCAGGACTATTGTGCAGTTTCTGAATTTTCAGTCATCTAATCCTGTTAGCTCAGTAACCTTGCCAATTACAGCTTTTTATTTTCTTTTATCCTTCTCTGCCTAGAATTATGTGTCTATCTTCACACCTTATTTGGGTGGGGCTGGGAGTCCTGAACCTCCTAACTTCAGAGGAACAATGTGGACCTGATTGCTTCAGATCTTCTAATTTCACAGAAGATCTAAGTGAGTCTAAGAAAGTTTATGCTGCCCAATATTAAAATACGTACTCAATTTGGAAAATGAATTTGGAACTCAGGTCTTTAAGCTCATACTCATTCTCTTACTGGGATTTGAAGCCCTTGAAATTCTCATCTATTTATGGATTCATTGTATAGTGTAGAATAGAATCCAAAGGCATGGGCTCCTGAGTCAGACTGCCCAGATTCAAACACACCGCCTATGTGCTTGTCTGTGGACAACTGTCAAGTCATTTAGATTCTTTGTTTCTCCATTTTATCTGTCAGATGGGTATAATAGATCCTTCACAGAACAATTGTACTGATACAGAACATATAACATCATATGGAACATAGTAAGTTTTCAATGAAAGTTAACTGCCATCATTCAATGACTTACTCGCTCACACTTAACAAATCTGTGTTTTGTATTTACCATGTGCCAGTGTGGATGCCAGGAACAGAACAGCTGAGAACGGCTGACAAGAGAGTCATCATTGGTACTCTCCTAGCCCTTTGTCACTCTACTCAGAAAACTGGAAAAATAATCATACAAATATACCTATAATACAGATTATTATGTTGTTAACATCACTTATAAATAAAGGGTTTGAGAGAAGGAGAGAATGACCAGCGTCTAGAGTGATGCAGAGGAAGATTGTGGAGTTCATGCACTGTTATGCTCATGAATATCATAAGAGGCCTGGCTTTTAAGATCTACTCTCTTAGCAACTTCCAGATATACACTACAGCAGGAACTACAATCATCAGTCTATATGTTGCATCCCCAGTGTGCAGAGAGTAGGCTTTACAATGTTAATTACAGATCTTTCCACTCCAGTGTGGTATTTGCGTTCCTAAAAAGCTTTGCCTTCTGCAAAATTCATATTAAACCAGCAACATTCATGGCAAAGGATAAGATTATGTGTGTATCTCTCAGACCTGTATGGTCACCCCTAACCATCACCATCCTAATGAAAATAACAGCAAAACTATTCATAAATAAATATTCCTCTAAATATAAAAATGTAACAAAAAAGGAGAAAGTAATTTGATGGCAAGGATATGAGTAAGGATCAGTCTACTTAGAGAAAGAGGTAAGTAAAGGGGAATGCATTAAAAAGTAGAAGAATACAGAGGGCTGAGTAGAATATGTGTCCAGAGAGAGTCAAAGGATAGAACAAGATGTGGGTACCAGGTGAGGGAAATGGGGGGATATTGTACCACAGTGTGGCTCCATTTAACTTCAGACTCACGACAATGTTTTGCATTTAGAGGCTGTTTTTGGTACCTGTCCAATATCAAAAATTGCTGATGTAAAATTAAAAGATGCTTGTTTAAAGACATAACTTTATGAGTCAATACTCACTAAAATTCGAATTTTTATACCTCACACCTCCCAAAAAAAAGTGGAGGAGAAAAAAAATCAATGAAGCACAAAGACAAAAAGACAACCTAATTATATGTAATAGACTAGGTATTGAAAGTTAGAGTTCCCGCTATCCGTCTTTTTACTTATGTTTATCTCCCCATTTGTTCTGTAAATGCCAAGGGTAGGATTGACATGAATAGGGGAAGAAACATGGGCAAAACAGAAAGTTCAAGAATCCAGACACTTTAGATGTCAGTGTTGGTAATTTAAACTTGAAAACAGCTGAGGAAAACATGTGCATTATTTTTACCCAGGCTTAATGCATATAGTTGCAAATTTCCTCTGACATCCCAATATATTGTTATACAAACATGATGTGATAGATATTCTGTTCTGAATATTAAAATATATATGACAAGTAGAAATCACAGTTGTGATTTAAACTCTTATTTAAGTCAGGGCTACATGGGAGAAAACAATGCAAGTCACAAGAGCAAACTGCATCTATAATTGTAATTTTCTAGTAGTCACATTAAAAAAGGAAAAGAAATAGGTCAAATTAATGTAATAGTTTATATTTATTTAACCTTCTGATTGAGAGAAGGAGAAAAGAGGTCAACAGAGAATGAGATGATTGGATGGCATCACCCACTCAATGGACATGAGTTTGAGCAAGCTCTGGGAGATGGTGAAGGACGGGGAAGTTTGGCGTGCTGCAGTCCATGGGATCACAAAGAGTTAGACACAACTTAGCAAGTGAACAACAAACCTTCTTTACCCAAACTATTAGCATGTCAACAAAAAATAAATGTAGAAATCAATAATGAGGTCTTTTACATTCTTATTTTTGTAGTAATATTTTGAAATGTGGTATATAATTGAAAAGTTAGAGGACATCTCAGTATCGAATTGCCAAATTTCAACTCCACAGCCACGTACGGCTAGTGGTTCCCATATTGGACAATATAAGTCTAAGTTAACTTTTTATGAACATTATTTTGCCAAAATGAAAGGATGCAATAAAATATATACAGTTCATGTTTTTGTTAGTAGATAACAGGTGCATCCCTTCAGGCCAGAGAAAAAAAATAGATCCTACTTTATTTCCCTTTTTGAGAGTGTCATTATAGTATGCTCTCAGAGTATAACTTTTAGACCTTCCCCATCTTACATCGTATCTTCAGTGAATTGCTCCCACATTTTTAACATTTGAATATTTGTAAAGAATGCATTATACTTTATATTATATCTAGCTGAATAATCACTAAGCCAAATTGCAACTGAAAGGTTGACAAAATGTCCTGTTTTATAGGCATGTGATTAAACAAGTTGATTTTTATTTTAGTTGTCTGGTTTTGGAAGCACTGTATATAATTTCTGACCTCTGACATTCTTGACCTTTGGAAACCTCAGAGAAGGCTGTGGGCAATGGTCCCCTAGTGCCAGTGTGTGAAGCTTCCCTAGCTAGAGCCACATTTTTCCCTTGCTGCTTGAAGAATATAACGGAGCTCTTACTTTTAATGCTCATTGCAATTGTCACCTATGGCAGACTTTTGCTAGTTTAAGTTTTGACCACTTAAATTTTGCCATCAAGTTATTCTGTTTGCTTTTCTTTTTCCATAGCATGGGTAAATTTGCCCTCATTTATGTATTTGACTATATTTACTTTCCATTCCTGATTTAAGAAAGGTAAGAATTATGTCAGTTTCCTTACCTATTACAAAGAACCTAGTACATCTTAGACACTCAAACCCTAGATAAGTGAATGAAAAACAAGTGTTTGTTGTAAGGAAAATTTTGAAAGTTCAGTTTTACCTAAATGCAAAGTAGAGATTATCCATCTGATACTGATTCAAGGTTGCTTTGAGTCACACACCATCTATGAAATAATTCCTCTGTATCCCAGTGTTTCTAATATGCCAATATCAGAGAAGCATTTTTTTAAACATTAAAGCTTATAAACCCTTATAAAACCATCTGACACTTTCTCAATAGCATACATCTTAGATCATTTTTGTTTAGTAAATTTATTCTTTCATTGTTGTTATTGTTCAATCATTAAGTCCTGTCTGACTCTTTGCAGCCTCATCAACTATAGCCCGCCAGGTTCCTCTGTCCTCCACTGTCTCTGAGAGTTCATTCAAATTCATGTCCATTGAGTAAGTGATGCCATCCAACCATCTCGTTGTCTGCCATCCTCTTCTCCTTTTCCTCTTTCCAAGCATCAAGGTCTTTTCCAATGAGTCAGCTCTTCGCATCAGGTAGCCAAAGTTTTGGAGCTTCATCTTCAGTATTGATCCTTCCAGTGAATGTTCTCCTATGCATGGTCCTATACTTCCTATTCTCTAACTTTAGATAATTTTTTGTTTATTTAAAACTGCTTTGTTTTTTCTTTATTCTTGAAATCTGTGGTTCTCAGTCTTAATCTATTTTGCTCCTTCCAGGGGATATTTGGCAATGGCTGGAGACAATATTTGGTTATCACAACTAGCAGTGGGGGAGGATGCTACTATCATCTATTGAGTGAAGGAAAGGGGGTGTTTCTAGGATTCATGAGATGTATATGCTGGCCCCCAGCAACAAAGAGTTATCCAACCCCAAATGTCAATTGTCCTAAGGCTATGAAATCCTACTCTCAGTTCACTTTAAAAAGCATAATCCCAGTAAGGAATTCTAATTCAAAAAGATATATGCGTCCCAATATCTATAGCACTACTTACGAGAACAAAGACATGGAAGCAACCTGTGTCCATTGACATAAATGAATAAAGAAGATGTCATATATGTAGATATATATATGCAATGGAATTTTTTTCAGCCATAAAAAGAATGAGATACTGTCATTTGCAGCAATAATGCAATTATCATACATATCCCTAGTGGGTTCAGTGATAAGAATCTGCCTGCAATGCAGGAGACATGGGTTCAATCTATGGGTCTGGAAGATCCCCTGGAGAAGGAAATGGCAACCCACTCCACTATCTTGCCTGGGAAATCCCATGGACAGAGGAGCCTGGCAGGCTACAGTCCATGGGGTCACAAAACAATTGGGCATGACCTAGAGATTAAACAGCAATAAGGGATAACCATACTAAATGAAGTAAGTCAGAGAGAGAAAGACAAATATCGTATAATATCTCTTATATGTAGAATCTAAAAAAATGATACAAATGAACTTATTTACAAAACAGAAATAGACTCATGGACTTTGTTTTCTAGTCAGAGGGGAAAGGGAGGGAGATGAATTGGCAATTTGAGATTAAATTTAAAGGATAAAATATATTGTATATAAAATAAACATATAATAAGGACCTACTATATAACACAGAGAAGGAAATGGCAACCCACTCCAGTGTTCTTGCCTGGAGAATCCAGGGACGGAGGAGCCTGGTGGGCTGCCCTCTCTGGGGTCGCACAGAGTCAGACGCGACTGAGCGACTTCACTTTTACTCTTCACTTTCATGCACTGGAGAAGGCAATGGCAACCCACTCCAGTACTCTTGCCTGGAAGAACCCAGGGATGGAGGAGCCTGGTAGGCTGCAGCCCATGGGTTGCAAAGAGTCAGACACGACTGAGTGACTTCACTTTCACTTTTCACTTTCATGCATTGGAAAAGGAAATGGCAATCCACTCCAGTGTTCTTGCCTGGAGAATCCCAGGGACGGGGGAGCCTGGTGGCCTGCCGCATATGGGGTCGCACAGAATTGGACGCAACTGAAGTGACTTAGCAGATATAACACAGGGAACTATATTCAATTTCTTATAATAACCTATAATAGAAAAAATATATAGAAGAATATATATATGTTTAACTGAATTACTTTGTTGTACACCTGAAACATTGCAAATTAATTATACTTCAGTAAAAAAAAAGTGATCTCTGTTTTACTCTTAAACGGTTATTAAATTTAAAAAATGATTGCTTCTATTTATGATAAACTTGCTTTTTGTAACTCATACTTTTTCAAGTCAGTAAAAAACACTTAGATGTTTTATCCATTTTAACAGGTTAAATAGCAGTGATCATTTACTAATATAATTCTTTTAATGACTTTTCTCTCTGTTTCCTTCAATGTTGGCAGATATAATGAGAGTTTTGATGACTATCATCATGTAATTCTATCAATTTAATGTATCTTTGTTAATCTGTTTTATAGGTCCCTTTAGATGGAATATAATATAGCAGAAGCATTTTCATCAAAAGGATTAATGCCTGCATTATCATTTCTGCAATAAAACAGAAAGCTAAGTGGTGGAGGCCACAGACACCTCAAACCTGGATTCCACAATTCTACATTAAGTGCTGGAGTTTTTATTACTCTGCTGTAGGAAAGCTTTTGCCAATGCTTACAAGGAACTGTTTATCCCTGCTGCTCTGGGTCCTGTTTGATGGAGGTCTCCTAACACCACTTCAACCTCAGCCACAGCAGACTTTAGCCACAGAACCAAGAGAGAATGTTATCCACCTACCAGGACAGCAATCACATTTCCACCGAGTTAAACGTGGCTGGGTATGGAATCAATTTTTTGTGCTGGAGGAATACATGGGCTCCGAGCCTCAGTATGTGGGAAAGGTAATGACATATTTCTTTTGCCAACAACTTGATAGCAAGGGGGCTTATTCATTGTGTATTGTGTATGGATGTTTTGCACAGGAGTTGAACAAACCAGTGAGTAGAACACTGGAATTGAAATCAAGAGACCTGGTTTCTCTTCCTGACTCAATGACCCGGGTAAGCTTTGGAATATCATTTCATCCCTCTTTGCTTCAAGTCTCCTTGGTTATTTTAATGAAGTTAGTATATATTATAATCCTATTTTTGACATTATTCACCAAAGTCATGAAGTAGTTAAAAGTGTTATAAGTGTTACTATAGCACATTGTTGGCTATACCCCTTCTGGAATTGTTTACCAGCAAGAAACACAGGAAAAAATCAGGAGGTATAAGTATTCTAAATTGTTCATATCTTTGAATGACCAGATTACCTATATTTCCCTCCCCTTAAAAAATAGGACATACCGTTTAGATTATGGTTCTGGTGTACAGATGGTCCCAGATTTACAGTGGTTTGACTTAAGATATTTTTAACTTTACAGTGTTGCAAAAGCAATATGCATGCTGTACCTATACAGCCAATCTGCTTTTTACTTTTACTACAGTATTCAATAAACTACATGAGATAGTCAGCGCTTGATTATAAAATAGGCTTTGTGCTAGACGATTTCCTGACTGTTGGTTAATGTAAGTATTTTGAGAATGTTTAAGTCTGTCAGACTAAGTAATGATATTCAGTAAGATAAGTGTATTAAATGCATTTCAACTTAACGATGGTTTCAACTGACAATGGCTTTATTGGGATGTAGCTCTGGTCTAAGCTGAGGAAGATCTGTATTTGATTTGGTTTGCTTATTCTTTAAAGTAATTCCTTTATTATAGGTTATTTATTTGTTTATTAATTTTTCAATGTGCTGGGTCTTCACTGCTGCATGCAGACTTTGGTTGCAGCAACTGGGGACTAGTCTATAGTTATGGTCCGCTGACTTTTAATTGTTGTGGCTTTTCTTGTTGTGGAGCATGGGTTCTAGAGCACATGGGCTCAGTAATTGCAGCTACATGGGCTTAGCTGCCTTGTGGCATGTGGGATCTTTCTGGACCAGGGATCAAACCAGAGTTCCCTGTATTGTCTAGTAGATTCTCAATCACTGGACCACCAGGAGGCCCTCTTTATTATAGGTTTTGTAAGGTAACACCATATGCAAATTTTAATCTCGTAGTTTAAGAAAAAAAATTTTTTTTTCACAAAATGGCAACTATGTGTTTCAACAGATTTTTGCTTTACTGCTATTATTCTTACGTCAACTTTGGAACCATATCTATCATAGACCTTATCAATGACACCAGAATCTTTTTCAGGAAAATGCATTATTTTGCTAATTATTTTGCTAATTCCCTTTTTTTTTAATTTTCTAAAAGATTTTTCTATGGTTTTAATAAAAAGTGTTTATGCTGAAAGAGAGTTTAAGACAAATCTAAAGCAGAAATAGAAAACCATAGTCAAAACAGTATTAGGAAACTGATATAATAGATTATGTCTCTGGAATATTAAAATCCCTAGAGATTTGTGAAAATCTAAACAAATGAGAAACATGATGAGTCTTATGATTCTAACGCTGGCTTAAATGAAACAAATTTATTTAAGAGCTAAATTCTTTGCCCTATGATTTTAGAATTTACCTTTTAGAAATATATTTTTAAAATATTGAATAATATAATGAAGAAGGTCTTCAACTAGAACCTTTGTTGAAAATGAACACATAGGTTGCCCTCGTGTTACCAAACACTGTGATTGATACACAGTGAGGCTGAACAAACTAAAATGTTAACATTTGGAGCAGAGAAAGTTTTATTGCAGGGCCATGCAAAGAGACAGGTGGCTTGTTCCCAAAGAAACCTGAACTCCTGAAAGTTTCAGCAAAGCACTTTTAAAGGCAAGGTGAGGGAAGGGAGGGTGTAGTTAGTTGTAAACTTCTTGGTGTAGGAATCCTTTGTCCTTGCAGGTGTCCACATAGGTAAGGTCAAGAGGTTCCTGTAAACCTCCAAGACAAATGTTATTCTCTGTTCTGCAAGTTTTTATCTCTATATGAAAGGATTCTTAAAGGCCAAGGTCTTGAAAATGGGCTATGGTGTATATTTCAGGCTATAGGCAGGATTCTTTTGCAAATGGTGCAGAGACAGTATGACTAAGTATAAGCAACAAAGCACAAAGATTAAAAAAAAAAAAAAGACCTAATATGGAGTCAGATTTGTTCTTCACAAATGCACTAGGGTATATGGGGCCCTATGATGCTTTTGAATTGTGGTGGTGGAGAAGACTTTTGAGAGTCCTTTGAACTGCAAGGAGGTCAACCAGTCCATCCTAAAGGAGGTCAGTCCTGAGTGTTCATTGAGTGTTCATTCAGTACTCCAATACTTTGGCCACCTGATGTGAGCAGCTGACTCATTTGAAAAGACCCTGATGCTGGGAAAGATTGAATGTGGGAGGAGAAAGGGATGACAGAGGATGAGATGGTTGAACGGCATCACTGACTCAATGGACATGAGTTTGGGTAAACTCTCGGAGGTTGTGATGGACAGGGAAGCCTGGCATGCTGCAGTCCATGGGGTTGCAAAGAGTTGGACATGACTGAGCAGCTGAACTGAACTGATATAGGGCCCTGAGCAAATATTTTCCGTGGGGTACCTATATACATATAAAATATGCTTCACATCAAATCAATCTTTGAGTATCATTCTCACAGTCCAAATTTTAGTGATCTTGCAAAAAAACACACAGTACCATTTAGCAGGAGCAATCTCCTTGTCAGGCTGGCTGCTAAGAATCAGGATCTGGTCTTGTTGCCCCAGGAAACTCCATAGATGCTAGTTCTGAGGTCCATATTGTACCTGGTGAACCCTAAAATTGAGTGGAAAATCAGAGAGAACCATAAAGGGGAGAACTGTCTACTGGAGCCCAACCAATTTCAACTGAGTCCAGGGTAACCAACTCAGATGGTGTTGCTCCACAAATAGCCCTGAGCACAAGAAGGGCCTTCAAAACTTTTGAGGGAATGTCCCCTGATGTTACTGTACATTGTTTCCACTTATAATATTCTTTGTATGATCAAAGAGTATAAAATCAGTAAAGTTTTCATGAAAAGATAATTTTATGTCATAGTACACTAATTTCTTGTGACTTGATTCAGTATAAGGATTGGGTTTTGAAATCCAAGACAAATGGAGAGGAAGCATACCTCTAGAGCTTTTGTCTCCTGAGCGTCAGTTATGTCAACTCTGCTTGTGATGGAAGCTGGACATCACATTGAGGTTGCTGGCAAATGTCTGCTGAGAAGCCATTCTGACTTTAATAAAAGCAGATCCTTAGCCTTTACTTGCCAGAATTTGAGGTGAGAAAGTTGGACATTTTGTTGAAATTTTAATGAAATTGACTTTTAATCTATCCTAGCTAGAGTAGAATTTCACTCCTAGTGGACATGATTAAAAAGATCTAGGAACTACTTATAGAAGTTTTGTTTGATACTCTTGAATTCTATTTTTATAATTGATATGAGAGTATGGAATTCATCCAAATCATTTAAGAGATGAATCAGTATTTATAAATTGATTAGCAAGGAGTAGGTCTAAGATCTAATCCATTATGAAATTAAAACACTATTTTCATAGGTGCTTGGCTCCCCATTTGTAAAATATAATGAAAACTTATGGTTCTCAGGCAATGTATGTTTCTAATGCAAATGAAAAAACAGTTTCCAAGATTTCCTTTCCACGTAGAAACTAATTAATTTTTAGTTTAAAGAAACTAATTAAAGTTTAATTAACTCTGTCTTGATGATTCTAAATATGGGAATAGTAATATGATAACATTGGGGCCAATTCAAGCCATTATATGTATGTGTGTAAACATGTATAAATATATTTGTGCTCCTGCTCTTTCTAGGAGGCTTTGAGACAGTTTACGGTAAAACAAAGTACTATAGGTAATATAGAATTCTATGTTATAGGAAAAGGAAAATGCACAAGTGCCAAGCACAATAGTCAACTGAACCATTATAATTGAGATTCAGATTTAATGTATATTTCTTTGCAGCAAGAACATACATAATGTATTGTTCAGTTGCTAAATCATATCTGACTCTTTAAGGCCCCATGGACTATAGCACTCCAAGCTCCTCTGTCCATGGGGATTTCCAGGCAAGAATACTAGAGTGGGTTGCCATTTCTTTCTCCACAGGATCTTCCTGGACCAGGGGTCAAACCTGTGCCTCCTGCATTGACAGGTGGATTCTTTACCACTGAGCCACCAGGGAAGCCCCAAAACATGGAAATTCCACTTACTGAGAGAAAAAAAAAAGTTTCCCTACCTTCAAGTTTAAAGGAATTTCTCCCTGTAGAAATTAATGAGGAAGGAGTGAGTGGCTTAATGGATATTCGACTCAACAACTGTTATATTTAATATTTAAAAGGATCAGATGTTATTGTTGACATCCTTTCAAGAAAGACCAAACTGTGGCATTGCTTATAATGACTATGATTTAATACGCGAATAAATCCCAAGGTTGTCCAGAGGTAAAACCAATACTTTTTTCAAATAGATATTTTGGATTTGCTACAACACCTGGATATGTGTAAAATACCATATTGCAGAGCAACACAGAAACTAATTTGATAAGCAAACATGTTTAACACATGTATTACTTATTGCTCAAAGTCACCTCAAAAAAGTATCATTAAAGGAACACACAGATGTGCCTGCCCATACACACACACACACACACACACACACACGAGTAAATTGCTTATACCATCAAGTATAACTGGGTGCCTTTGTCTCAATTCAGAAGAACTTGTTAGCAGAAATTTTTAAAATGAAAGTATTTAAGATGGCATATGGCATAAAGATTCAATATTGCAGTATATCTGATCCTTAATTTGAGAGGCATTTATTCAACATATTTCTCATTGAGAATGCATTATCATTTCAGAAAGTGTTAAGCCTTGTGGGAGTAAAGTATGAATGTCTTTAGATTGCAGTTATAACAGATAAGCTTTATTGAGTGTTTTAGGGCACTATTTTCATTTCTTTACTTACATAAATTCATGTAATCTTCACAACAGCACTATCAGGACAATTATTGGTAGCTCCATTTTGCTTATCAGAAAACTGAGGCACAGGAAAATTAAATAATTCCCCATGGCCCAACACCCAGTAAATACTGAAACTTGGATTTTAAGTTGGGTAAAGCAGGTAGTTTAGGTCCATGGCACCAGAAAATATCACATTTTATTATCATACAAGCATCTTAGGAGCTAAAAATAATTTTAATACTCTGTCAAAAGTACTATGACAAAGATCCTATTAAGAGTTGTAGAGACAAAAGAGGGTCTATGACTATGCCTAAAAGAAAAATTCAAGAAAAGGTTCACAGTTGATGAAGTACCTGAGATGAATCTTGAAAGATGTCTTTGTTTTTAGGAAGAGATAGTCTGAAGAAACGTTTTTATAAGCACTCAGGCTTGAAAGTGCAAGGTGAGCCTCAATAACTATATTTCAAATAATCAGAGAGTGTGAAATCAACGTTTCAGAGTAGGTTATGGAAAGTTTCAGAGTAGGTTAAATAGAGAAAATACCGAGGCTCAAGTCTGATGTCAAGATTAATAATACTTATTATTTCATTTAATTCTTAAAAAATTGAGATATAATTGACAAAGAACAGCAGCTCCCAATGTACAACATAGTGTTTTGCTATTGTATACATTGTGAAATGATCTCCCCAATAAGTCTAGTTAACATCTATCATTATGCAGAGTTACATTTTTTTCTTGTGATGAGAACTTTTAAGATTTACTCCCCTAGCAACCTTCAAATATGCAATACAGTACTATGAACTGCAACCAGTATGCTGAACATTGCAGTACTACTTGTTCTTAAACGTGTCAGTATCCCCAAAGTGTCTTGGTTGAAGATGCACATGGAAGAAACTGCAGTTCTAGAATGATCACTCAGTGATCCATTTAAAGGACACATTGGAGACCCCAAAACAGACATGGAGATAGGAAACATATGTAGGAGAAGGTTACAGGAGAATTGCCTAGGGAGTAACAAAGGAAAAGGAATATTAAATTTGATCATTTAAAAGGTAGATAGATAATAAAATTTCAAGATCCATTGTTCAAGAGAATATGGAGGATGAGACCAAAACAAAAATTAGTGGACAATCACATGTAGAGAATGAGAGGGAAAAAGAAAACAGAATGGTGCAGATTTCTGACTTCTGTTTTGCTAGTATCCTGTATAGATTTGGTTCTAGAGTAAGAAATAAAAGGATCATTCTTATATATCCAGAGTTGCTTAGAAGTACCCAGGTGAAGTATCTCACAGTTGTTTAGATACATGAACCTAGAGTTCACAAGAGAGGCCTATGGTAGAGATACAGGATCAGGAGATTGATATACAGATGGTGGTCAAAATCACATAAGTGGTAATCACATAAAATGGTAATGAGCTAGGAAAAGTTACAGAGAAAATATGAGAACCCTGATTTTTAACTGCAAAGCAGATGAAGAATAGATCAATTTAATGAATAAGAAGTAAAAGACAAAGAGAGTACAGGAAATATAGCTAAAAAAGTTTTAAGAATAACAAGTGACAATGCCAAATTCTACAGATCAAATGAAACAATGACTGGAATGCTTACGGATTTTGTCAGATAGTGAGAAGTAAATGTAGTCAAAGTGATTTTCCTCATTTAATCTAGAGTTTGAAGAAAGGAAAAAAGAATGAGTCCAGCCTGTAGATGCCATTTCAAAAGTACAGGTGAAAAAGATTCTTCTGTGCTGGTTTGATCTGATAGAGATTCTATTAGTGTTTTCCAGAGAAACAAAACCAATAAGATGTATATATATATATGATTTAAGGAAAACAACTTTTAAGTGGTAAAACTAACCAGCAGTGTGCAATTCTCTTCATCAGCAAGAAACTGTTAAAGAGGAGGAAAAAGAGTAGGTGACTGTACCAATTCATTATTGCAGGTGTTTTGTTTTGTTTTGTTTTTTGAGGAGATCATTGTGATGGAATAGAGAGAAGAGTACTGAAAAAACAACTAAGAGAAACCAGGATGACTCTACAAACACTAAAGTTCCAAAGAGATGTACCTATAAAAATATATGCTTTGCAATATACATAAATACCTCGGAGATAGTGTGGGTTCAGTTCTAGATCACAGCAGTAAAGCAGACACTGCAATCAAGTGAGCCACATGCATCTTTTTTGGTTTCCCAAAGCACACAGTGTTAGTTTGCACTATGCATAAATCTATCATGTACAGTAGAATTATATTTAAAATAACAACGTGCATACTTTAATTAAAAAATACTTTATTGCTAAAAGATGCCAACTGACCATTATCTGAGCCTTCAGCAAGTCATAGTAGTACTATCAAAGTCACTGATCATAGATTACCATAAAAATATAATAACAAAAAAGTCTTAAAATTGGGAGAATTACCAAAATGTAACCCAGTGGCAGGAAATGGGCAAATATGTTGGAAAAATGGCACTGATAGGCTTACTGGAGCAGAGATGCATAAACCTTCAGTTTGAACAAAGTGTACTATCTGACAAGTGTAATAATGTGAAATGCAATACAACAAGATATGCTGTGTGTGTTCATATGTATATATGTATGTGTATAAATACACATGCACAAAAATTCAAGGCTGTGGCAACAGAATTTTAAAATTTAAAATTTAATCTATTTATTTTTAAATAAGTACAAGTAGAATTTGGTTTGAATTAGTAAAAAAAAAAGATAAAAAATAGAAATAATATAATAGTGTATTAAAGTAGTTATAATTGCATTGAAAAAGATAATTTGTCTATCTTGAAAATCTTCCAAACTAAGACAGTATAATGATGCTATTTTAACTCATGTATATATCCCTTTGTATCCAATAATAATGGAAGTTATATCAAATTTATACTAAGATATTTAAAAGTTGTTTCTATGGCTCATCATCTATGTATCTTTTCTCTTTCTCTTTTTTCTTTCCCTCTCTTTTCTTCTTTCTTTTCTTTCTCCCTTGTTCCCTCTCTTCCTCTATTTGTTTCCTCTCTCTGTGCCTCTCTTTGTTTCTTCCTCATTTGTGAGTCATGTAGCTTTCAGTTCAGTTCAGTCACTCAGTCATGTCCGACTTTTTGAGACCCCATGGACTGCAGCACACCAGGCTTCACTGTCCATCATCAACTCCAGGAGCTTATGCAAACTCATGTCTGAAGTTGATTATGTAATCCAACGATATCACCCTCTGTCATTCCCTTCTCCACCTGCTTTCATCTTTCCCAGCGTCAGGATCTTTTCCAATAAGTAAGTTTTTCATATCAGGTGGCCAATGTATTGGAGTTTCAACTTCAGCATCAGTCCTTCCAATGAATATTTAGGACTGATTTCCCTCAGGATTGACTGACTTAATCTCCTTGCTGTCCAAGGGACTCTCAAGAGTCTTCTTTGACACCACAGTTCAAAGCATCAGTTTGTCAGTGCTCAGATTTCTTTGTAGCCCAACTTGAACAACCATACATGACTACTGGAAAAGCCATAGCTTTGACTAGATGGACTTTTGTTTGCAAAGTAATGTCTCTCCTTCCTAATATGCTCTCTAGTTGGTCATAGCTTTTCTTGCAAGGATCAAGCGTCTTTTAATTTCATGGCTGAAGTTACCATCTGCAGTGATTTTGGAGCCTCAGAAATAAAGTCTCTCACTGTTTCCATTGTTTCCCCATCTATTTTCCATGAAGTGCTGGGACTGTATGCCATGACCTTAGTTTTCTGAATGTTGAGTTTTAAGACAACTTTTTCATTCTCCTCTTCACTTTCATCAAGAGGCCCTTTAGTTCTTCTTTGCTTTCTGCCATAAGGTGGTATCATCCGTATATCTGAGGTTATTGATATTTCTCCCAGCAATCTTGATTCCAGCCTGTGGTTCATCCAGCCCAGCATTTTGCACGATGTACTCTGCATATAAGTTAAATAAGCAAGGTGACAATATCCAGCCTTGATGTACTTCTTTCCCAATTTGGAACCAGTCCATTGTTGCATGTCCAGTTCTGTTACTTCTTGACCTGCATGCAGATGTCTCAGGAAGCAGGTAGGTGGTCAGATATTCCCACCTCTAGAATAATTTTCCACAGTTTGTTGTGATCCACACTGTGAAAGGCTTTGGCATAGTCAATAAAGCAGAAATAGATATTTCTCTGGAACGCTCTTGCTTTTTTGATGATCCATCAGATGTTGGCAATTTGAACTTTGGTTCCTCTGCCTTTTTTAAATCCAGCTTGAACATCTGGAAATTCTTGGTTCATGTATTGTTGAAGTCTGGTTTGGAGAATTTTGAGCATTACTTCACTAATGTGTGAGATGAATGCAATTGTGCAGTAGTTTGAACACTATTTGACACTGCCTTTCTTTGGGATTGGAATGAAAACTGACCTTTTCCAGTCCTATGGCCACTGCTGAGTTTTCCAAAGTTGCTGGCATATTTAGTGCAACAATTTAAAACCATCATCTTTTAAGATTTGAAGAAGCTCAACTGGAATTCCATCACCTCCACTAGCTTTGCTCATAGTGATGCTTCCTAAGGGCCACTTGACTTCACATTCCAGGATGTCTGTCTCTAGGTGAGTGATCACACCATTGTAGTTATCTGGGTCAAGAAGATCTTTTTTTGTATAGTTTTTCTGTGTGTTCTTGCCACCTCTTCTTAATATCTTCTGCTTCTGTTAGGTCCATACCATTTCTGGCCTTTATTGTGCCCATCTTTGCATGAAATATTCCCTTGGTATCTCTAATTTTCTTAAGGAGATCTCTAGTCTTTCTCATTCTATTGTTTTCATTTATTTCTTTGCATTGATCACTGAGGAAGCCTTTCTTATCTCTCCTTGCAATTCTTTGGAACACTGCATTCAGATGGGTATGTATGGATTTCCTTTTCTCCTTTGCCTTAAGCTTTTCTTCTTTTCTCAGGTATTTGTATGGACTCCTCAGACAACCATTTTGCCTTTTTGCATTTCTTTTTCTTGGGGATGTTCTTGATCACTGGCTTCTATACAATATCATAAACCTCCATCCATAGTTCTTTAGGCACTCTATCAGATCTAATCCTTTGAATCTATTTGTCACTTCTACTATATTGTAAGGAGTCATACCTGTATGGTCTAGTGGTTTTCCCCACTTTCTTCAATTGAACTCTGAATTTTGCAAAAAGTTTATTACCTGAGCCATAGTCAGCCTCCAGTCTTGTTTTTGCTGACTTTGTAAATCTTCTCCATCTTTGGCTGCAAAGAACATAATCAATCTGATTTTAGTATTGACCATCTGGTGATGTCCATGTGTACAGTCTTTTCTTGAGTTGTTGGAAGAGGGTATTTGTTATGACCAGTTCATTCTCTTCGCAAAACTCTGTTAGCTTTTGCCTCGCTTCGTTCTGTACTCCAATGCCAAATTTGCCTGTTACTCCAGTTACCTCTTGACTTCCTACTTTTGCATTCCAGTCCCCTATGATGAAAAGGACATCTGTTTTTGTTTGTTTGTTTGTTTGTTTTTTGGTGTTAGTTCTAGAAGATCCTTGTAGGTCTTCATAAAGTGAAAGAAAGAAAGCGAAGTCACTCAGTCATGTCCAACTCTTTGCGACCCCATGGACTGTAGCCCACCAGGCTCCTCTGTCCATGGGATTTTCCAGGCAAGAATACTGGAGTGGGTTGCCATTTCCTTCTCCAGGGGATCTTCCCAACCCAGGGATCGAACCCGGGTCTCCTGCATTGCAGATAGACACTTTACCATCTGAGCCACCAGGGTAGCCATAGGTCTTCATAGAATCATTCATCTTTGGCTTCTTCAGCATTACTGGATGGGGCACAGACTTGGATTACCGTGATATTGAATGGTTTGCCTTGGAAATGAACAAAGATCATTCTGTCGTTTTTGAGATTGCACCCAAGTACTGCATTTCAGACCTTTTGTTGACTATGAGGGCCACTCCATTTCTTCTAAGGGATTCTTGCCCACAGGAGTAGATATGATGGTCATCTGAAATATAGTTTTGGATTAATTATAGCTTTGAAGAATTGGATAATTTAGAGAATTTTGGATGAATTTTAGTTATGGAGAAGCCCATGATGTAGTTTTCATGGTTCAATTTACTTCTAAAGTGTGAGCTTTCCAAATCAGAGTCATTTCTGCTCATTTGAAATTCAAGGTTCCTCACACCAGATCAATCTTCATACAAGATTTAAAAATGTATTCATCCTCTTGACTCCTGCCTCACATATTTGAGAGACTTTTGCAGTGTATTCAAGTGTCCTAAATTAAAGTCTTGTTTCTAATCCATTCTACTGTCAAATGGATTGACCTTGCTGCTAATCAAAGCATCTTTAGCTACCCGCTCTTTCTGTAGCAAAACATCAGAGGAAACCATTAGGTAAGTCTGATATTTTATTACACATCTTGATTCTTAAATATATCCCTGAGTTTTATAGTCTCTCTCAATACATGAAATTGTCATTGAAATAGTCATTTTGGTGTATGATTAGATGGCAATACATCTAAAAGGACAATTGCTGCTAAAATAGAGGTTGAACAAACTGTCAGCGCTCATTGTATGCGAGTTCCTCTCTCCCCTTTACAATTTATTTCATGTTTCTAGCATGCTAGTTGTTTCATAATAGCTGTGCCATAAGGTTTAATGGGTTTATTTTAATTGAATTGGCAGGACCTTGAAAGAAAGTCAACTATCTTTAAATCAATATATGAATCATTAACAAAAAACATTTCAAAACTAACGTGGGTAACATTAACACTGTTTCTTTTTCTCTGCCTTTCTTTTCCTCTGCTCCTCCTACTGTTTTTCTACCTTACCCCTAATTATCTTTCAATCCTTCCTTTCCTTTTAACCATTTCTCTGTATTATTTAGGGATTTGCCTGACTGGTTACTTAAAAACTGAGATAAAGAGTTAGTTTTGATCCTAATTTTTAGGTCTTATAATAATTATCCATATGAAAGTGCTTAACTACACATGTCAATCCACATGACTAAAAGCACAGCAGAGTATCATATACCCAGATTATATTTTCACCAGAAATAGCCCAGATGCATTTGTCACAAAATTAACAGTGCAATCCAGTGTGTATTTATTTATGTGTGTTTGCTGTGTGTGTGTTTCCAAATGTTTTTAGTATATCAATTAATCTAAAACAAAACAAACATTAGTTGAATTCTTTGGAAAACTGTGCTCTCTGTGGGCTAAACATTGATGAACCACTGTGATGGTGGTGTTTTGGTCCTTGTGTCCAACTTTTGGGACCTCATGGACTATAGCCGGCCATGCTCCTCTGTCCCTGGGATTTCCCAGGCAAGAATACTTGAGTGGGTTGCCATTTCCTTCTCCAGGGGATCTTCCTTATCCAGGGATCAAACCTGGGTCTCCTGCATTGCAGGCTCATACTTTACTGAACCCACAGGGAAACAATGAACCACCACTCACATGTTATAGCTATTAAGATATTAAGATGTTAAGATATGGGACCAAGTGGAATGATTAGAGAAGTGCCCTGAGAAAGAGTACCTGAATGAAAAGATAACAGAAAAAGAAGGTACAGAATGACCTGAATAATAAAGATTTCAAATATAATGTTCTCATCTTCTAACAACATTGCATTTATGAATTTATGCCACTCTAACCACGTTTGTAGTATAGAGGGGTTCTTCTGTATATTTTAAACATAGCAGATATGTGAGAAAAATTCCTTTCTCGGCTCTGAAAAAAATCGAAACCGCTGTCATAGGAGGTACTATCTATATATGTTTCGTTGTTCGTAAGGAGCAGCATCATCTATTGCTGCTGACATTTAATCAATGCAACTAATATATAAAATTACTTTTATGAAAGCATATGTTTTCTGCTCCTGGACTTTCTCATAAAGATTGCATATATGAGATTTCCTATATATCATGTAGCAGTGTAACCACTATAGACTTTTAATGTTCACTCATTCTCTATATTAAAGAATGCTTCTGTGCTGTTGCTGTTGTCCTTGGTTTCTGTCAACTGTTGGGAGTGGCTAGTGTTCCACAGTTTCATGAATGCTGGAAGAAAACACAAGATGTTTGGATCAGAGAAAAGGGACATTTTCACTCAGAGCACAGCAGGCAACTGGAGTATTAGAATCTTTGAATCAGTTCCCATGGCCTCAGGTAGCAGTGGGCAAAATGGATAGGTCAGGTGGATGCCAGCACATGCAGTGGGTTGCATCACAAGAGGAATCCTGATAATTCCTGCCATTTTGGGGGGAAGGAGACATTATAGTTATTTTATTGCATTGCAAGCATTATGTGCACTTTGCTTCAGAAGAAGACAGTATGTCTCAACTTTTCAAAGTTGCAGCTATATAAAATTCTTGAAAATACAGTCTTGAGGAAATGCTTTCTGCATAAGAGTTGCAGGAACAAAAGAGAATGGGGGATCTTTTAATGTGATATAGTATGTTGATTCACTAAGCAATAACATGTAATGCACATGCGTACTCAGTCACAGTTGTCGTCGACTCTTTGAGACTCCACTGACTGTAGCCCGCCAGGCTCCTCTGTCCATGGAATAGTCCAGACAAGAGTGCTGGAGTGGGTTGTCATTTCCTCCTAGAGGAGATCTTCTGAACCCAGGGGTCAAACCCAAGTTTCTTGAATCTCCTGCATTGACAGGTAGATTCTTTACCATTGTGCTAACAAGTAATGTAGTGACTTTCAGTAAAGTTACAAACAATTTAAATACTTTCTTCTGCCAGCTAACTAAATTGTTTTGTCAGTGGTCAAGTGATAGCTCTCTTTCTCTCTTTCTCTTTCATTCTCTTTCTTTTTATGCAACATAAAAATAAATCTTACACACTTCCATTTTGAAATTTTGACTTAGAATTCAAAACATAAAGGAGGAGTGGAACTGAATGTAAGAAGAAATGTCCCAAGTCTGCTTCTGACTCTTAGTGATGTTGGTCTCCACAACTAAATTCTCAATAAGTATAGCTTTTTCTATATACATACTTATTTTTTATATTCAGCTCAGTTCAGTTCAGTTCAGTCACTCAGTCATGTCTGACTCTTTGCAACCCCATGAATCGCAGCACGCCAGGCCTCCACTGTCCATCACCAACTCCCGGAGTTTACTTAAACTCATGTCCATTGAGTCGATGAAGCCATCCAGCCATCTCATCCTCTGTCGTCCCCTTCTCCTCCTGCTCCCAATCCCACCCAGCATCAGGGTCTTTTCCAATGAGTCAACACTTTGCATGAGGTGACCAAAGTATTGGAGTTTCAGCTTTAGCATAAGTCCTTCCAAAGCACACCCAGGACTGATCTCATTTAGAATGGACTGGTTGGATCTCCTTGCAGTCCAAGGGACTCTCAAGAGTCTTCTCCAACACCACAGTCCAAAAGCATCAATTCTTTGGTGCTCTTATCTTTCAGCCACTGGGTATGAATAATTGTTTAAAATATAACTTCCTCATAATTATATAAATAGTCTCACTCCTTGATTAAAGTTACTTTTCTATCATAAATGGTGACTTATTGTAATAAGGAATGAATGGCTCATATAGAATTACATTTCTTTTGATTTTACAAAGTATTCAGTGATATTTAATTTTGAAATAACCTGTGATAGTTTGAGATTATTTATGGGATTTTATGATACTTTCAGCCAGCTATTTTAAAGGATACAAGGTTGTAAATCAAAATGTTTTCAAAGTGATAAGCATTAAAATAGGGCAATGATATTTTCTCATAATATAAAAGGTTCTAAAGGCAATTCTCTGTTGAGTAGACTTATAAACTAAACAATAAATTGGGAGCTTTGACAAGATGGAGTCATAGTTACGCTGGCCATGTCAACTACTATTGCAAATACATTTCAAATAGCAACTTTTGAGGCCATTTTAAACAGTGTTGTGGCTTTAAAGAAAACACAAGAAAAACTACACTTTGAAAATAAAGCCAGGCAATAAGAAATGGTTGAAAACATAACCCATTAGTAATTTTTCACTTCAGTTAAAACATTTGAGCATCAAATAGGAAAATATTTAAATTATTTTTATTATGCATTAAATTATTGTGATCAAGAAATTGCTTAAAATGTTTCTTTTGCTTGATAGCTATATACAAATTAGAACACTGAATGCTTTCTCAAGTCTATAGCTGCATTCATATATGCCAAAGAAATACATGGAAACTAGTAAAAGCTTAATTTCTAACAAATGACTGAAGAAAATATGTTTAATTAAACACTCAGAGCTTCTTAATTCATTTAAAGCCTAGCTTTAAAATTATTCTGAAAATGCAAGTGAAACCAAAAATGATATAAATATAACCCTTTCTTTCTTCTCTTTCTTTCTTTTTTCCCCCTGCTTCCCTTCCTTCCTTCCTTAGCCAAGATCTTAAGAGAACAAATGGGGAAATTTAAGGGAAAACTAGAAGCTAATCTAACAAATAAAAACATTAAATATATGTACAAAGATGCACTAGACTTCTTTTCAGATGGTATCATTGAAGACTTCCCCAAATCCATACATATATTTTCTAATATCAAGGAATAACTTCAAGGTACACAGTTTGTAGATGTTTGCATATCTCTGATTCCCTAGAGGACCCAGGGCACTGAGTGATATATTTGATCACCTTTCTGCACTTAATGACTGTACCTTCATCATCACCTCATGAAAGCTTGTTGCAAACACTGTTTCCAATTAAGTGAGTGTTTATAAATATCTGGCTCTTGTGGATCATGAAAGAGCAAGTCTCCACCCTCATGGTTTGGAGTCAGAAATAGCACAAATGAGGAGAGGATGGAGGAGAGTTATTTCAGTGACTGGTTATTCCTGAAGAAATCCTCATCCCCAGTTTCCCAGTGTCTGTACTGACAAGCTCCTTGGAATGTACTCCTTTCCATGATCCCACTGGTTTACTTTTCCTGGAAAGAAAGAGTGGTTCTGATACTAAATTGTGTTGAAAAATCTTAATTACACATTTTTACCCCCTAATAGTAATGAGTATCTAAGCATCTTTGAAAGTGTTTCTGTGTTTAATGGCTGCCTCTGCTCATGCTTTCCTTCATTTCAAAATCAAGGTGTTCTTGAGAAATATTTAGTGCAACAAAGAAAAACATAAAGATTAACAGAAATCTTTCAAATATGAGTTTCAGTCAGAAATTGGCAAAATTTGGATTACAGACCAAATCCAGCCAGCTATCCGTTTTTGAAAACAGTTTTATAGGAACACAGTCATGATTGTCTACATACTGTCTATAGCTGTTTCCACACATGATAGCAAGGTTGCATATTTAGGACAGAAATCTATTATATCACAAAACTTAGAAAACCGACTACCTGGTTCTTTATAAAAATTCCTTAGATAATTATCCTTGATACAACAAAATTTCTGTATGGACTTTTGACCTCGTACGTGTTGATGCTCAGAATTGCCCGCTCAGTCCTGTCTCTATCTTGAAGATTCAGGATGCTCATTCTCAGAAATGAGTCTCATGGGAGAGAAAAGGCAGGGTGCAGTGAAAGAATCTTGCCCTCTTTTGTGGCTTTTAGTAAACTTCCTACCTCAGTATCCTCATCTTTTGAGTAGGGATGATGTGGAAAGAAATAAGAAATAAGATGGAAGTTGTGTGGACAACTTAATTCACATATGGGACAATGTGTGAACATCCTCAGCCAAGTGTCATTAATGTTACTGTGATACCCTCACAATGAATTTTTACCTGGTGTAGAAACTGTAATGTTTCTGGATGGTATGGGAAAATTTGGGTTTCACACAAAGGTGTTTAGATTATCAGAATGTACTTTTCACTCCTTGAAACAAGAGAACCAGAGAGGAAAGATTTGTCATATTCTATGGAAAAAGACATAGATTCCCATTGCCACTGCGACTCCTTAGTTTCCCAAGAATCTCCCAGCATCACAAGCAGGCCCATGTTCCAAACTCTTGTTCTTTTATTTAAGGGTATTCAAATGGCCAGCACTGCAGCATGAAATAATCTTGGCCACACAGTCATAATAAGTGGGAAAATTATTGCTAGAATTGCTTAAGTTCATATTGTCAGGAGTAAAATGATTCCTATCATAAAGCACAGATGACATGAGCTGATTCAAAGTTCACAATATATGAAGAAAGTCGTGTTAAAAACCAAATATATTCATGGGAACAGTGGACAAAATCAAGACACAGAGACTTGTAACATGCTAGATTAAATCAATATTAATATGCATAGTGAACAAAATCAGTTAAACACTATTTAACAGACTCTGTTTTCATTTCTTCGGTTGGTTTCAACACTTATTTGTTATGTATAACATCTGGCTCCTTTATACTCTTTATAATCAACAATTGCAAATAAACTTCTCAATTCTACACAAATTTAAAATTTTGCAGTTTATGGAAGAAATCTAGTTTTCATAGTATAGAATGTCAATGTTTAATTCAGCATTTATAAGTGCTAGTTATGGCATATTTTTATCAGTATTTGCAAACAAGCTTTCATTATTAATTTGCCAAGCATATTTGTAGTCTTTGCCTCCACTGATAAAACATACAGTCTTTCATTAAATACCACACTTTAGTTTTTATATGGAACATTGAATACTTTTGAGAAATATTTAGTTTATTTTTATCAGCTACAAAATGATTATTTTATTTTTATCAGCCAATCGATTTTGAAGTATAGATTGTGAGAAGGTGTTAGTCGCTCAGTCATGTCTGACTCTTTGCGACCCTTTGGACTGGAGCCGGCCAGGCTGCTCTGTCCATGGAATTCTCCAGGCAAGAATACTGGAGTGGATTTCCATTCCCTCCAGGGGATCTTCCCCACCAAAGGATCGAATCCGTATCTCCTCTTGCAGGCAGATTCTTGACCATCTGAGCCACCAGGGAAGTAGTCAAGAAGGGAAGAAATGGGAAGCTGCAGGCCGGGCCACCCTGCTGGTGACACTAGGTGGCAGTGTTTGAAGTATCAGTTCAGTTCAGTTCAGTCGCTCAGTCTTGTGTGACTCTTTGCCACCCCATGAATTGCAGCATGCCAGGCCTCCCTGTCCATCACCGACTCCCGGAGTTCACTCAGACTCACGGCCATCGAGTCCATGATGCCATCCAGCCATCTCATCCTCTGTCGTCCTCTTCTCCTCCTGCCCCCAATCCCTTCCAGCATCAGAGTCTTTTCCAGTGAGTCAACTCTTCGCATGAGGTGGCCAAAGTACTGGAGCTTCAGCTTTAGCATCATTCCCTCCAAAGAAATCCCAGGGGTGATCTCTTTCAGAATGGACTGGTTGGATCTCCTTGCAGTTCAAGGGACTCCCAAGAGTCTTCTCCAACACCACAGTTCAAAAGCATCAATTCTTCAGCGCTCAGCCTTCTTCACAGTCCAACTCTCACATCCATACATGACCACAGGAAAAACCATAGCCTTGACTAGATGGACCTTAGTCGGCAAAGTAATGTCTCTGTGTCATATTTATATTTCAAAGTGAAAAGTGAAAGTGAAAGTCTCACAGTCCTGTCTGACTCTTTGCAACCCCATCAACTGTAGGAATTATCCAGGCCAGAATACTCAAGTGGGTAGCCTCTCCCTTCAGGGGATCTTCCCAACCCAGGGATAAAACCCAGGTCTCCTGCATTGCAGGTGGCTTCTTTACCAGGAAGCCCATATATTTCAAGTGATGCCTTTTTATTAATGGCTTAGGTATACATATTACTGAGTGAAACTTTTTGTGTCAAATAATGATCAAGGGCAGCTATTAAGTTAAAAAGTGACTAAGGAGAGGAATATTCCATTTCAATTAAGTAGAATGATTACTTCCAGAAAAATAATTATAGTCTCAATATGCTAAGCTTCCTGGGTGAGAGTTCAAAACATTAAGTAAGATATAAATGTCTAAGTGTGGGTAAGGACTATGAGAATTTTAAGATAAGTAAAATGTGAACATGGATAGAAGGGAAGAAAAATATCCAAAGTGATATGCTCCCCTTATGTTATGGGCTTCAATAATATGGGCCTACACAATCAGGTCATCCTTGCTTGCTATTTTGAGATGATAAGAAAACAAGACCCAAGTACCAATTGAACAGGAATTCTAGTCCCTTGCACCTGTCATGAAGAAGCTGGCCTTGCAACTGCTTCTGCAGGGAGTGAGGAACAAACTGCACTGATGTCTGTCCCAGACTGAAGTGCAGAACTTTCTAATTTTTTATTTTTACTGTGATGAGTTTGTTGCAGTACACAAGATCTCATTGTGGTGGCTTTTATTGGTTGCAGAAAATGATCTCAAGCGCCCATGGACTTCAGTAGTTGCAGCACAAGGGGTCAGCAGTTGTGGCACACAAGCTTACTTACCCCTTGACATGTGGAATCTTAGTTCCCAGACCAGGTATTGAACCCCAGTCTCCTGCTTTCCAAGACAGATTCATAACCATTAGATCACCAGAGAAGTCCCTCTCTGTTTACCTTCTAGGACTAGGGCAGGTTTTTGTGAAACAAAGGAATAGGTATCTTCCTTTCAGCCATAATCCAGTAAGGGATAGGGTTAGATGCCTGATGTAAGGATAATTTTTTTTAATTAATTAATTTTTTATTGAAGGATAATTGCTTTACAGAATTTTGTTGTTTTCTCTCAAACCTCAACATGAATCAGCCATAGGTATACATATATCCTCTCTGTTTTGAACCTCCCTCCCAATCCCACCCTTCTAGGCTGATACAGAGTCCCTGTTTGAATTTCTTTAGCCATACAGCAAATTCCTATTGGTTATCTATTTTACATATGGTAATATAAGTTTCCAAATTACTCTTTCCGTACATCCCACTGTTTCCTACCCTCTCCCCATGTCCACAAGCCTATTCTTTATGTCTGTTTCCATTGCTGCCCTGTAAATAAATTTTTCAGTACCATTTTTCTAGATTCCCTATATGCGTGTTAGAATATGCTGCTGCTGCTAAGCCACTTCAGTCGTGTCTGACTCTGTGCGACTCCATAGATGGCAGCCCACCAGGCTCCCCCACCCCTGGGATTCTCCAGGCAAGAACACTGGAGTGAGTTGCCATTTCCTTCTCCAATGCATGAAAGTGAAAAATGAAAGTGAAGTCGCGCAGTTGTGCCCGACTCTAGCGACCCCACGGACTGCAGCCCACCAGGCTCCTCCGTCCATGGGATTTTCCAGGCAAAAGTGTTGGAGTGGGGTGCCATTGCCTTCTCTGGTTAGAATATGATATTTATCTTTATTTTTCTGACTTACTTCGCTCCGTATAATAGGTTCTAGGTTCTTCCACCTCATTAGAATTGACTCAAAGTCACTTTTTATGGCTGAGAAATATTCCATTGTATATATGTACCATTGCTTCTTTATCCATTCATCTGTCATGGACATCTAGGTTGCTTTCATGTCCTAGCTATTGTAAATAGTGCTGCAATAAACAACGGGATACATGTGTCTTTTTCAGTTTTTGTTTCCTTAGGGTATATGCCTAGGAGTGGGATTGCTGGGTTATATGATGGTATTATTCCTAGTTTTTTAAGGAATCTTCATACCGTCTTCCTTAAAAAAAAAAAGGAAGACAGAATGGAGATTCCTTAAAAAACTAGGAATAATATCATCATATCTTCCTGGACAAGGAAATGGCAACCCACTCCAGTGTTCTTGCCTGGAGAATCTCAGGGACAGGGGAGCCTGGTGGGCTGCCATCTATGGGGTCGCACAAAGTTGGACACGACTTAAGCGACTTCGCAGCAGCAGCAGCAGCAGCATACTGTCTTCCATAGTGGCTGTACCAGTTTACATTCCTACCAACAGTGCAAGAGCATTCCTTTTGCTCCACATCTTCTCCAGCATTTATTGTTTGTAGACTTTTTGATGGTGGCCATTCTGACCGGTGTGAGGTGATATCTCATTGTAGTTTTGATTTGCATTTCTCTAATAATGAGCAATGTTGAGCATCTTTCCATGTATTTGTTAGCCATCTGTATGTCATCTTTGGAGAAATGTCTGTTTAGGTCTTTTGCCCACTTTTTGATTGGATTGTATGTTTTTCTGGTATTGAGTTGTATAAGCTGCTTCTACATTTAGAAATCAATCCCTTGTCAGTTGTTTCATTTGCTATTATTTTCTCCCATTCTGAGGGTTGTCTTTTCACCTTGCTTATAGTTTCCTTTGCTGTGCAAAAGTTTTTACGTTTAATCAGGTCCCACTTGTTTACTTTTGTTTTTATTTCCATTACTCTAGGAGGTGGGTCATGGAGGATTTTGCTTTGATTTATGTCACTGAGTGTTCTGCCTTTGTTTTCTTCTGAGTTTTATAGTTTCTGGTCTTACATTTAGGTCTTTAATTCATTCAAGTTTAACTTTGTGTATTTGGTGTTAGGAAGTGTTCTAATTTCATTCTTTTACATGTAGCTGTCCAGTTTTCCCAGCAACATTTATTGAAGAGGCTGTCTTTGCCCCATTGTATATTATTGCCTGCTTTGTCAAAAACAAGGTACCCATAGGTGTATGAGCTTATTTCTGGGCTTTCTATCTAGTTCCATTGGTCTATATATCTGCTTTTGTGCCAGTACCATACTATCTTGATGACTGTAGCTTTATAGTATAATCTGAAGTCAGGAAGGTTGAATCCTCCAGCTCCATTCTTCTTTCTCAAGACTGCTTTGGCTATTATGGGTCTTTTGTGTTTCCATATCAATTGTGAACTTTTTGTTCTAGTTCTGTGAAAAATGCCATTGGTAATTTTATAGGGACCACATTGAATCTGCAGATTTCATTTGGTAGTGTAGTCATTTTCACAATATTGATTCTTCCTACCCAGGAACATGGACTATCTTTCTATCTGTTTATGTTGTCTTTGATTTATTTCATTAGTGTCTTATAATTTTCTGTGTACAGTTATTTTGTCTCCTTAGGTAAGTTTATTCCTAGATATTTAATTCTTTTTGTTGCAATGGTGAATGGGATTAATTCCTTAACTCATTTTTCTGATTTTTCATTGTTGGAGTATAAAAATGCAAGTGATTTCTGTGTACTGATTTTGTATTCTGAAACTTTGCTATATTCATTGATTAGCTCTAATAATTTTCTAATACTACCTTTAGGGTGTTCTGTGTACTGTATCAGTGTCGTCTGCAAACAGTGGGAGCTTTACTTCTTCTTTTCTGATCTGGATTCCTTTTATTTCTTTTTCTTCTCTGATTGCTGTAGCTAATACTTCCAGAACTATGTTGAATAATAGTGGTGAAAGTAGATACCTTTGTCTTGTTCCTGATACTAGGGGTAATGCTTTCAGTTTTTTACCATTGAGAATAATGTATGCTGTAGGCTTATCATATATGGCCTTTACTATGTTGAGGTAGGTTCCTTCTATGTCCATTTGTTGAAGAGTTTTAATCATTAATGGGTGAATTTTTTCAAAGGCTTTTTCTGCATCTATTGAGATTATCATATGGTTTTTATCTTTCAATTAGTTAATATGGTGTATCACATTGATTTGTATATATTGAGGAATCCTCACATCCCTGGAATAAACCCAACTTGATCATGGTGTATGAGATTTTTGATGTGTTGCTGAATTCTGTTTGCTAAAATTTTGTGGAGGATTTTTGCACATATGTTCATCAGTGATATTGGCCTGTAGTTTTCTTTTCTTGTGTTGTCTTTGTCTGGTTTTGGTGTCAGGGTGACGGTGGCCTTGTAGAATGAATTTGGAAGTGTTCCTTCCTCTGCAATTTTTTGAAAGTTTTAGAAGGATAGGCATTAGCTCTCCTCTAAATGTTTGATAGAATTCTGCTGTGAAGCTATCTGGTCCTGGGCTTCTGTTTGTTGGGATACTGTTGATCACAGCTTCAATTTCAGTGCTGGCAACTGGGTTGTTCATAATTTCTATTTCTTCTTGACTCAGTTTTGGAAGATTGAACTTTTCTAAACATCTGTCCATTTTTTCCAGGTTATACATTTTATTGCCATATAGTTGTTCATAATAATCTGTTATAAACCTTTGTATTTCTGCATTGTCTGGTGTAATCTCTCCTTTTTCTATTCTAATTTTGTTGGTTTGATTCTTTTCTTTTTTTGTCTTGATGAATCTGTCTAAAGGTTTGTCAATTTTGTTTATCTTCTCAAAGAAACAGCTTCTAGTTTTATTAATCTTTACTATTGTTTTTTTTTTTTTTCATTTCTTTTTCATTTATTTCTGCTCAGATCTTTCTGATTTCTTTCCTTCTACTAATGGGGGGGGGGGTTGTTCTTCTTTTCCCAGTTGTTTTTGGTGTAAAGTTAGATTGTCTATTTGATGTTTTTCTTGTTTCTTGAGGTAGGATTATATTGCTATCAACTTCTCTATTAGAACTGCTTTTGCTTTGTCTCATAGGTTTTGAGTTGTCATGTTTTCATTATCATTAGTTTTTAGAATTTTTTTTTATTTCCCTTTTGATTTTTTCAGTAACCTGTTGGTTACTAAGAAATGCGTTGTTTAATCTCCATGTGTTTGTTTTTCTTACAGTTTTTTTTTATCCTTCTAACTGATATCTAGTCTCATATCATTGTATTCAGAGAAGATGCTTGATATGATTTCAATTTTCTTAAATTTACTGAGGTTTGACCCAAGATATGGTCTATCATGGAGAATGTTCCATGTGCACTTGAGAAGAATGTGTATTTTTCTGCATTTGGATGGAATGTCCTGAAGATATCAATTAGATCAATCTCATCTAGTATATCATTTAAGACTTGTGCTTCCTTATTAACTTTCAGCTTTGATGATCTGTCCACTGGTGTGTGTGGTGTGTTAGTCTCCTACTATTATTGTGTTACTGTTGATTTCACCTTTTATGCCTGTTAGTGTTTGTCTTATGTATTGAGGTGCTCCTATGTTGGGTGCATAGATATTTACAATTGTTATGTTGTCCTCTTGGATTGATCCCTTGATCATTATGTAGTGTCCTTCCTTATCTCTTGTAATATTATTTTTTATTTTAAGATCTATTTTGTCTGATATGAGGGCTGCTACTCCAGCTTTCTTTTGCTTCCCATTTGCATGGAATATATATTTCCATCCTCACACTTTCAATCTATATGTGTCTTTGGGTCTGAAGTGGGTTTCTTGTAGACAGGATATATATGGGTCTTGTTTTTTTATCCATTCAGCCAGTCTGTGTCTTTTGGTTGAAGCATTTAATCTGTTTACATTTAAAGTAATTATTGATATATATGTTTCTTTTGTTATTTTCTTAATTGTTTAGGGTTGATTTTGTAGATCTTTTTCCTTCTCTTTTATTTCTTGACTATGTAAGTCTCTTTAACATTTGTTGTAAAGCTGGTTTGGTGGTACTGAATTCTCTTAACCTTTGCTTGTCTGAAAAACTTTTTATTTCTCCATAAATTTTGAATGAGATCCTACAGTAATCTTGGCTGTAGATTTTCCTTTTCAGTACTTTAAATACATCCTACCATTCCTTTCTGGCCTGCAGAGTTTCTGCTGAAAGATCAGCTGTTAAGCATATGAGGTTTCCCTTGTATTTTGCTTATTGCTTCTCCTTAGCTGTTTTTAATATTTTGTCTTTGTGTTTAGTCTTTATGAGTTTGATTAGTATGTGCCTTGGCATGTTTCTCCTTGGGTTTATCCAGTATGGGACTCTTTGCACCTCTTGGACTTGATTGACTATTTCCTTTTCCATGTTGGGGAACTTTTCAACTATAATTTCTTCATAAATTTTCTCATGCCCTTGCTTTTCCTCTTCTTCTTCTGGGACCCCTATAATTCGGATGTTGGTGCATTTGATATTCTCTGAGGCTGTCCTTAGTTCTTTTCATTCTTTTTACTTTATTCTTGTCTTCAGAAGTTATTTCCAACATTTTATCTTCCAGCTAACTGGCTCTTTCTTCTGCTTCAGATATTCTGCTATTGATTCCCTCTAGAGTATTTTTAATTCAGTAACTGTGTTGTTGTCTCTGTATGTTTGTTCTTTAATTCTTCTAGGTCTTTGTTAACTGATTCTTGCCTTTCCTCCATTTTGTTTTAAAGGTTTTTAATCATCTTTACTATCATTATTCTGAATTCTTTTTCAGGTAATTGGCCTATTTCCTCTTCATTTATTTGGACTTCTGTGTTTCTAGTTTGTTCTTTCATTTGTGTAGTATTTCTCTGCCTTTTCATTATATATATATATGTTAACATATATATATATATATATATATATATATATATATATATGTTAACTTATTGTGTTTGAGGTCTCCTTTTCCCAGGCTTCAAGGTTGAATTATTTCTTCTTTTTGGTTTCTGCCCTCCTATGATTGGTCCAGTGATTTGTGGAAGCTTCATATAGGGTGAGATTTATGTTGAGTTTTTGTTTATTTGTTTGCTTTTCCTCTGATGGGCAAGGCTGAATGAGGTATTAATCCTGTCTGCTGATGATTGTGTTTGTATTTTTGTTTTGTTGTTTAGATGAGGTGTTCTGCACAGGGAACTATTGGTGGTTGGGTGACGCTGGGTCTTGTATTCAAATGTTTTCCTTTGTGGGCGATCTCACTATTTCATACTCCCTAGGGTTAGTTCTCTGCTATTCTAGGATCTTGGAGTCAGTGCTCCCACTCCAAAGGCTAAGGGCTTGATCTCTGTTTAGGAATGATGATTCCACAAGTGTTTTGTTGTGGCATTAAGTGGGATTAAAACAAATATCCAAAACCAGGAAGCCAAAGATGAACCCCATAAAAATGGCAGTTACAAAATCAGGCAAATAATAATTAAAATAATTGAATATGCACATATACATATACACCCATAAGCAAAGTCAAAACAGTGCAACAAAAAATAAAGTACAGTATATTGGCCTGGCCAACAAAGGAAATAAAAAATGATATTTACCAGTTAAGAACAAAACTAACTAAACCACAAATTGGAAAAAAAAAAAAAAAAGCAAGGTGCCAAATGGGGAATAAAGCAATGAAAACAAAACTAACAAACATGTTGAGAGGAAACAAAAGAAAGAAAAGAAAGAATAGATATGCAAAATTAAATAGAGGTAGATGAAAACTTATATACATTAAAGATTAACTGCAAGGGGAAAAGAGCAATAGGAAAGGCAAACAAAGGAATAAATGTAGAAAAATATAGTAAGTTTTAAAAACTTTAAAAGTAAAATTATAAAAAAGAGAAAAGAAAAAAATGGAAGAAGAAAAAAGGTGGGGGCGGGGGTGTGGGAAATGCCACAGAATGACAAAAGCCCAACATAGAAGCAGAGGTTTATAACAACAATAAATAGTGTGACTGAATATACTCATTTACATATATAACTATAAGCAAAATCAAAAGAGTCCAACAAAAATTAAGTACAAAAGATTGACCCAGTGAACAAAGGAAACCAAAAATTATATCTACCAGAACAAAACTAACTAAAGCACAAACTGAAAAACAAAACTAAAACAAGGAGCCAACTGGAGACTAAAGCAATGAAAATAAAACTAACAAATATGCTGAGAGGAAAGGAAAGAAAGAAAGAATAGATATGCAAAGTTAAATAGAGGTATATAAAGAATATTCAAATACGTTAAAGATTAATTGCAAGGAGAAAAGAACCATAGGAAAAGCAAAGAAATAAAAGTAGAAAAAAATAATAGGTTTAAAAAACTAAAAATTAAAATTAATAATAGAGAAAAGGGGGGGGGGGAACAAACAAGAAAGGAAAACTCCACAGAACTGCAAAAGCCCAACATAGAGGCAGAGATTTATGACAAACAACAATTTTTAAAAAAAAATGTGAGTGAGAAAAAAAAAGCTCAAAGCTTAATTAGATTTCATAGTGCCAATAAAATCGACAATTACAGCAAGCAGGGAGAAAAAAGGAAAAAAGAAAAAAAATTCTGAAAGATTCTACCAAACAAGTCAAAACATACAAATAATAAATGCTTTTCTTGAATCACTGCTATCAGAGTCCTTTCCCTCGCTGGGAGTCACAGTTCACCTCACCTCCCTAGGATGCCCTGCAACACTGTGCTCATCTCTGGACCTCCTGTGGGGGCAGCTCAGATTCTAATCTGGTCCTACTCTTATGTGTTCATGCCTCCCATGTCCGCAGCTATCAGAACTAGTGAATTTTCTTTTGTGGGAGCTCTCAGTGACCTTTCATATATTCCATAGACACAGTCTGCCTAGTTGATCATGTGGATTTAATCTGCAGCTTGTATAGCTGATGGGAAAGTTTTGGCTCTTCTTTAGCCTCACTGCCCCTGGGTTTCTATTGCAGTTTTATTTCCACCTCTACATGTGGGTCGTCCACTTGGGATTGCTCCTGAGACTGCCCTGGAGGACTTGGGTTTGCCCCTGTGAGGGCCCGGTGTGGAGGTGGTAGAGCTGCTTGGATCACAGGGGTTCTGCCAGCACCAGGTACTCAGGGGAGTTGGCAGCTAGGGCCGCGGTAAATATAGTGCTCTAGATGGCTATGGCAACCAGTATTAGCCAATACGCACCAGTATTCTTGCCTGGAGAACCCTGTCCCTGACAGAGAAGCCTGGCAGGCCACAGTCTACAGGGCTGCAAAGAGTCAGACATGACTGAAGTGACCCTGTGTACATAGATGCAAGACTTTTTATGCCTGTTGCAGCTCTGCCCCTGTGAGAGTTGAGCGTGAAGGTGACACAGCTGCTTGGCTTGCAGGGACCCTGGTGGCACCAAGTGTGCAGGGACATGGACTGCCTCCACCGCAGAAGTTATGGATGGCCCTATCAGAGTCTTTTTTCAAACCTCTTGTAGTTGGTGATCAGAAGGTCTCTTTGGCCAGTCTTCCTCCATGCTGCTGCTGCTAAGTCATTTCAGTCATGTCCAACTCTGCGCGTCCCCATAGACGGCAGCCCACTAGGTTCCTCTGTCCTTGGGATTCTCCAGGCAATAATGCTGGAGTGGGTTGCCATTTCCTTCTCCAATGCATGCACACATGCCAAGTCTCTTCAGTTGTATCTGACTCTGTGTGACCCCATGGACAGCAGCCCACCAGGCTCCTCTGTCCACGGAATTCTCTAGGCAAGAATACTGGAGTGAGTTGCCATTTCCTTCTCCTCTTCCTCCATAGCTCTGCACATTCAGGCACTTAGAGGCCGCCCTTGCCTAGGGTCCTTCTCTGTTGTTCCAAGCATCAGGCACATAGAGTGGTCGCCCTGGCTGGGGTCCTACTCTGTAGTTCAATGTGTCAGGTGTTTCATGGGCCAGCCTCTGTATTGTTCAGCTGCTGATGCTGGTGATTAGGGTGAGAGAGGCTATGGTGATGGCTCCACCCCCTAGGCATGACTCAGCAGTGTTGTCTTGCTTCCGTGGCTCCCTAGCTTTCCTCCACAGGCATTTCCAACCACAATCTCCTCCCTCATATGCCCTCAGTCTGTCTCTCTGCCCTCAACAGCAGCCCTCACCCTGGGATTACTCCAGAATCCCTAAACTCCAGCTCCAGCTACTGTGCCTTCCAAGGGGCCTGTGCCCCTGTCTGGGGTATGTATGGCTGTGGCAAGGACTGTCTGATTCTCATTCCATTTAGGCTGCCACAGATCAGCTGTTTCACTCTCAGCCTGAAATGTTTCTCCTCTGACTCAGACAATTGCCCATTTGCCAGGACTGGACCCCTGCTTCAGTTCCCCAACCCACTGAGGGAAGGTCCAGTCCTGCTAACACTCCTGTTTTTTCCCCTAGTTCCTTAGTCCTGCTAGTTTTGTGTGGTTCTATATATTTTTTTCCCACTGGTCAGGTACTCCTGTCCACTCTCAGATGGAGTTCTGTACATACTTGTGTCTGAAGGTGTTTTCCTTATGTCCACCTACTCCTCTGCCATCTTGTTCTCAGGATAAATTTATTAATAGCACCCATTTTTACTTTCAAAAGTGTTCCTATTAGATAACAAATTATACAGCCCCCTTAGTCAATCCTAAAGAAAATCAACCTTGAACATTCATTGGAAGGACTGATGCTGAAGCTGAAGCTCCAGTACTTTGGCTGCCTTACTCGAAGTGCTGACTTATTGGGAAAGACTGATTCTGGGAAAGACTGAAGACAGGAGAAGAAGATGACAGAGGACAAAATGGTTGAATGGCATCACCGACTTCATGGACATGAGTTTGGGTAAGCTCCAGTAGATGGTGAAGGACAGGGAAGCCAAGTGTGCTGCAGTCCATGGGGTCGAAAAGAGTCAGAAATGACTGAGTGACGCACAACAATAGTGTGTCCATCACTTAGAAAACCATCTAGGCCATGAGGGCCATACTCTATTAAATCACACACAGGAACGCAGAGATTTTGCCCCAGGCATGTCCTTAGCAGTTGATTGGCAGAGCATCAAGAATCAGCGCCATCCTAGATCCAAAGTAACACCATTCTCCCATGGCAAGCTTTGGTTTCTGACAGAGAATTTTGTTGCTCCTTAAATGACTTTTCCCCTGTTATTCTTCTGAATATGTGCCTCAGTTAGTGTCTCTACATGTGTTGAACATGCTTAATCACATTAACAGCCTTTATATAACTAATAAAAATTTATTCTACTTTTAAATAAACTTTCAGATAAAATAGATACATGGAAGAAAATTTAAATCTTATTTGAGAGACATTACTAGCTAAGACTTGGACAAACCTTTCTCAGACCAAAATGTCTTCATAGAAAAATGCCCTCTTATTGATGAGGAAATGCTGTATCACATATTTACGTAAGTAAATAGGAAAGTGAAAATATTAGTCACTCGGCTGTGTCTGACTCTGTGACCCCATGAAGTGTAGTCTGCCATACTCCTCTCTGCATGGAATTCTCCAGGCAAGAATACTGGAGTGGGGCCTTGCTGACCCAGGGATCAACCAGGTCTCCTGCATTGCAGGCGAATTCTTTGCCATTTGAGCCACCTGGCAATCCCAAATATGAATTCTTCCCAGAACTAAAAAAAAGTTTTTTCCACAGATTATTTCTAGTCTTCTTCATAGAAAATAGAGACTTACTAGAAAATATCTAATTAAAAATTTTCCAGCATCAATTATAGACAAACCAAAACTGCATCAGATATCTACCAACATTATGATGGGAGATAATATAGCTAAAAACACAATGGCTCCTCAAACTCTAGGAATTATTTGCAATTTTTTATAGAATTTGAGTAGATTAAGAAGTTGGGAGAGGAGATGACAGAATGGAGACAGTGCTTGTAAGAACTATCTCTTCATCATTCCTATGTGGACAGTATTTAGGAATTATTTCATTCATTCTCTCAGCACACCCAAAAGGGGAGGACTATTGTTTTCTGTATATTAAGGGTGAGAAAGTGGAGTCTTAGCAGAGTTCAGTCGATTTTCGCAAATAACAAATGTAGAGAACAAACATGGACACCGTGGGTGAAGGAGGGTAGTGGGATAAATTGGGAGATTGCCATTGACATATATACACTGATATGTATAAAATATAGATAACTGGTGAGAACCTATTGTATGGCAGAAAGGACTCTCTACTTGGTGCTCTGTGGTGACCTAAATGGGAAGGGAATCCAAAAAAGAGGGGATATAATGTACACATATGGTTTATTCACTTTTGCCGTACAGGAGATAGTGACACAAAATTGAGCTCCAATTAAAAAATAAAATCACAAGTAGTTCATAAAATCAGGGAGCTAAAGTCCAAAAATAGGTCTTCCTATGTGTGAAGCCAGAATAGTAGGCACTCTGGTACAGGGGCGGTAACCTATGTTATATAGTATAGTTTAAATTGCAAAGGAAGACTAAAAGCCCTCCTTGGCCAGAGGGGCTAACATATGCTGGTGTGCCCACATAGGCAGGAGAGCATTTGACAGTGTTTTACATGCCCCCTGGCACAGAAAGCATGTTAACAGGGAGTAGAGCAAGCTCCCAAATGAGACGAGACTGTTGCCGAAGAGCCCTGGGAAGGCAACTGGTGTCACGCATATTATTCATTCCATGATGTCACTTTCAAGGAGATAAAGACATGATGTTGAATGGGCTATAACTTAAGACATATGTTAATTCAGTCCCTGAAGAAGGACCTTGCAGTTACTCAATTATCGGGTAAGAACGTGTAAGGGAGCTTATGTTTCAGCGGAAATGAAGAGCTTTGGAGCAGTAAGACTTGTAAGGTGCCACTTCAAATATTTCTAGACAAATCAGAGGGCTACTTCAGATATTCTCCTTCATTTATCTGGGATGATTTTTTCTTTAAGAAAGCCTCAGAGTTCTTAAGTGAAAACCTGAAAAACATAACTTAAATAAGTAAAGATATTAGAGATTAAACAAATTCTTCAAGTGTCTATTTTAAAATACAAGTGCAAAATATTCATGCTACATAAATGTTAGATGTCAAATATGCAATGGCATATTCCTAAGAGGTTTTGAACTCTGCCTTTAATAGCCTCTTGGCTGGAACATAAGCTGTTAATCTGTTCCTATTTTTTACTTACTTTCATGAAAAAATAAAAGCAATTCCCATACTCTAATCAACTTTAAGACAAATTTAGCAGGTATAGTAAATGTTTATTTTAATTGAGGAATAAAGTTCATAAGGCTTAACAGGGAAAGTTATGTGGAAAACAACAAATGTATATACCATTTGTCAAAACATGCTTCAAATATAATTTATTGATTCTTAGGGGAAAACAAGTGTTACAAATCAAAACAAGATGAGTAAACTTTGTTATTTTCTTGTCTCATTAGAAAACAAAGGGGTGAAACAGACAAGCCAGAAACAATGCCTCAGTGTGTGTACAAAAAAGTCAAAATTAAATTTTAGGTCTGTGCCTCCACACAACTGATCTGTGGCTTCATGAAAAGAAGGGAGATTAGAAGGAGGCAGGGTGAGCTGTCATAGGTGAACAATTCCCAGGAAAATATTCACAGACACCGGCTGAAAGAAGAAGATAATCGCACATAGTTTTAAGTTGCCAGCTATGCTTATTGAAGTGAAACCAATGAATTCTAAAATAAAACAGCAACAAAACCCCTATTCCTTTATCACTGTGAGACTTTGTGGGAACAATATAGCAGAAAAATACTTTAAACAAATTATGGGAGATAAAAAAAAATCAAAGAAAGATAAAATTTAATAGATAGCATTGTGATTCTTTTTTTTTTTTCAATTTGTGCTTTGTGCAGAGCAAAGTGCTAAAGACTTTTTAACACATCACTTCCTTTAAAAAGTCTCCTGAGATTTTTAACCAAGGACATGTAAAACATATGAAGTTGTACCTACTTGTTTAAATAGCAATTAAAAGAAAATATTCAAAAAATATTTGAATACTACCAGTTCTTGTAGACAATAAGTGAAATCCATAATCCATAAGTAATATTTCTTTAAGGTTTTATTAGCTTCCCTGGTTGCTCAGTCTGTAAAGAATTTGCCTACAATGCAGGAGACCAGGGTTCAATCCCTGAGTCCTATCCCTGGGTTGGGAATTAGTTTCTTTCTCATAACACCCATGTGCTTAGCCCAATGTATCTCATTTCAAACTGCACTCTTCCTAGCCTCCGAAAAGCATTTTCCAGTTCTTGTTCTCTTCCACCATACTGTCTCAATTTTTTTCACCTAACTAGGCAACACAAATGCCAAATAAATGTTTTCCTGTGTGCATGCTAAGTTGCTTCAGTCGGTCCAACTCTTTGTGATCCCGTGGACTGTAGCCCACCAGGCTCCTCTGTCCATAGGATTCTCCAGGCAAGAATACTGGAGTGGGTTGCCATACCCTGCTCCAGGCGATCTTCCCCACCCAGGGATTGAAACTTTGTCGCCTGTGTCTCCTGCTTTGCAGGCAGATACTTTAACAACTGAGCCTTTAGGGAAGTCCAACTTGTTTCCTACTCAGGGATAAACTTAAGAATTGAGAGAGGAGAAATAACTGAAGTAACCCAAGCCACAATCATTTTTAGAGGGCAGTAAAATAGAAAGACTAGAAACTCTTTTACTTTAATAATTTATATCTTGTCACATGTGTGTTTTTATGACAAAAACAACATTTAGAGAAATAATGTCAGGTAGCTGGGTCACTGGTCTTGTAAGTGGAGGAGAGCAACCAAGGTTAAACCCCTTGCTTCTTTGAAATGAGCCATATTGATTTGGTCTGACAACTATCAAAAAGCTACGGTAAAATCAACTATGTCTTTCCAATTGTACTCTTTACACTATACTACACATACTGATATTTGGATAACTATTTACAGAATAAAAATATATTTTATTAAAAATGACAATGAAATTTTTGAAATTTAGAATTTAGATGAGTTTCTCTTAGAACTGACTGTCATAATAAATCAAAATGGTAATTACAGCTCTTACTTATTAAGTGCCTCCTATGTAAAAATCTCAGAGTTAGAGAATTCAAATAATACCTTAAGTGCGGCAGTAGAAGAGTCCATCACTAAGTTTATCTATATTCAGGAAAAGTCAGCCATGTCTGTGTAATAGTGGTTGGGCTTTAGTAGCCCCTACTTTTCCAAAATCAGGAGTCATTTAGGATTTATCACAATTATTTCAAGTAACTGTTATGAAAAAAAATTTAAAAAGAGTTTGTGAAAAGAAACTCTCAGATTCCTTCCTCACAGATTATGAGTAGGCCTTGAATAAGATATGAGAACCTGCATTTTTAACAGAAAACCCCCTTGAATCAGATTTTACTGTCCCAATGATCACACTTTCAGAAATATTGCCTTAGATTCAACAAGAATACTGATTGGTTGTTTGATCACCACTTACATATTACTTTTAAGACCAGTGAGCAGATAACATTCTCACAATATTTGTTGTTCTCATGGTTGAACTCTCACTAGAGAATTTTGGTTTCCAAATTGTCAGCTTTTTCAGAAACTCTCTGTAGAACACCAAGTACTGAGTACAGACTGTAATTTCCTCAATTGCTTGTAATATGCCACAGAAAGGAGTTTGCAATTGTCACAGTAATCCAAGACTAAATTAATTCCAGGTGTGTGCAGCTTGAAAGGGTGATAATTAGCAGACGAACTGACATAGTGAGTAGAAAATACATGTAATTGTTGTTTAGAACTGTTTAACTGCTTAGATGTATAATAGAACATGTAAATGGATCTTTCTATTAGAAAATTTAATATATGCATTTTACTGAATTTGTTCAATGAGGCAAAATTTTATGATTCTCTATTAGTTTCAGGATGTTTTTGACATGGGACATGCCATATGGATCTCACATTCAAACATATTTGTAATTATAAAGCATAATACAAAATGTTTTCCTTTTATTTTATTTGTAAAGATCTTTCTGGTGTGCAGTTCAGTTCAGTTCAGTTGTTCAGTCGTGTCTGACTCTTTGCAACCCCATGGACTGCAGCATGCCAGGCTTTCCTTTACATCACCGACTCCCAGAGTATACTCAAACACATGTCCATCAAGTCAGTGATGCCATCCAACCATATCATCCTGTCATCCCCTTTTCCTTCTGCCTTCAATTTTTCCCAGAATCAGGGTCTTTTCCAATGAGTCAGTTCTTTGCATCAGGTGGCCAAGTATTGGAGCTTCAGCTTCAGCATCAGTCCTTCCAATGAATATTCAGGACTGATTTCCTTTAGGATGGTCTGGTTGGATCTACTTGCAGTCCAAGGGACTCTCAAGAGTCTTCTCCAACACCACACTTCAAAAGAATCAGTTATCTGGCTCTCAGCTTTCTTTATAGTCCAACTCTCACATCCATACATAACTACTGGAAAAACTGTAGTTTTGACTACATGGAACTTTGTCAGCAAAGTAATATCTCAGCTTTTTAATATGCTGTGCAGGTTGGTCATAGCTTTTCTTCCAAGGAGCAAGCGTCTTTTTATTTCATGGCTGCAGTCACTATCTGCAGTGATTTTGAAGCCCCAAAACATAAAGTCTAGTATTGCACTTTTTCCATTGTTTCCCCATCTATTTGCTATGAAGTGATGGGACTGGATACCATGACCTTAGTTTTCTGAATGTTGAGTTTTAAGTCAACTTTTTCACTCTTCTCTTTCACTTTCAAGAGGTTCTTTAGTTCCTCTTCACTTTCTGCCATAAGGGTGGTGTCATCTGCATATCTGAGGTTATTGATATTTCTCCCAGCAGTTGTGATTCCAGCTTGTGCTTCATCCAGCCTGGCATTTCCCATGATATATTCTGCATATAAGTTAAATAAACAGGGTGACAATATACATTCTTGATGTACTCCTTTCCCAATTTGGAACCAGTCCATTGTCCCATGCCAGTTCTAACTGTTACTCCTTGACCTGCATACAGATTTCTCAGGATTCAGGTCAGGTGGTTTGGTATTCCCATCTCTTTCAGAATTTTCCACAGTTCGTTGTGAACCACACAGTCAAAGGCTTTGGAATAGTCAATAAAGCAGAAGTAGATGTTTCTGATGTGCACTGCTTTTGAAAGTCTTTACTTAATTTGTTACAATATTACTTCTGTTTTATTTATTTATTTAGGCCTCAAGGCATGCGGTGTCTTAGCTCCCCAGCCAGGGATTGAACTCACATCCCCTACATTGGAAGGTAAAGTTTTAACTACTGAACCACCAGGAAAGTCCCCATACAAAACGTTAAAGTGATTATGTAAACCTAGGTTACAAATGTGGTACAGAAATGAGTGAAGGTGAAAGTGTCCGTTGCACTGGACTCTTTCAGCCAGGCTCCTCTGTCTGTGGAATTCTCCAGGAAAGAATACTGGAGTGGATTGCCATTCTCTTCTCCAGGGGATCTTCCCCCACCCATCCAGGGATCAAACCCAGGTCTTCTGCATTACAGGCAGATTCTTTACCATCTGAGCCACAAGAGAAGCCCTCCCATTATGGTGATCAAGGCTCCAGAGAGTTGGAAAGTTAAGTCAGGAAAGAGAGATTGGACAAAACCCTCAGAAATTTTATCTAGTAGGTAATAACGGACATTGATTTTTGATTATAGGAACTGAGCATTTAAAGCAACTTGTAAGGACAAGAAATGAGTGGAGATACTGTTAAAAAAAAAGGAAGAAAGAAAGAAGGAAAAGATGTACTGCAAATTATGTATGCAGACATCAGCATGAGACCTTTGGTGAAATTCTAAGATATTCAGAGCAACTGTGTGTGTGTGTGTGCTCAGTCACTCAGCTGTGTCTGACTCTTTGTGACCCTGAGGACTGTAGCTGCCAGGCTCGTCTGTCCATGGAATTCTCCAGGCAAGAACACTGGATTAGGGCTACCATTTCCTCCTCCAGAGGATCTTCTCAGGCCAGGGATCAAACCCTCATCTCTTGTGTCTCATACATTGGCAGGCAGATTCTTCACCAGTGAGCCGCCTGCAAAGCCCTCAGAGAATCTAAAGAAGCACAAATAAAGAATTTGGAAAGAAAAATAAATTATGTGAAAGTCCAAATGAACCATTATCCAATGAGGACTATTCATTGTCTGATAAGGCATTAGGTTTGTATTCTGTAGAAAACAGGAAAAACAATTTTTTTTTTTCCTGGAGGGCTTAAAGCCAAGGAAGGAATTTATCACATTTTCATTCTGATAGACCTTTCTGATGGCAATATAGAAGCATAATACTTTGAAAATGCACTGAGCTTGAAGAAGTTAATCTATAGGGAGATTGGTTCAGACATCACATTGGGGCTTGGAACTAAAGCAGTAGCAGTTAGCATAGAGAGAGAGGAAGAAAAAAAAAAAAAAAACCTCTCAAGATGTATTTGAAAAGTAAATGCAGTTGAGCTTGGGCAAGGAATAAGGGGAAGAACTCAGAATTACTGCTTAATATGATTTGGTGTGTAGCAGTGCAGTATCATAAAGCTCAATCAAATGAAGGAATTTCAAAAGAAATCATTTTTAAGAGTGTTTGAATTCTGGACACCAAACTTGTGTTGATAGTACATATGAACCACTAATTCCCAGCATATGTATATATCAACTAAAGCATATATCTGTATCAATACCAGCCAGGGATCTCTAATTCATAAATTTCCTAAACCAACCTGAGAATTTCTTGACAATGATTGAATCCATACTCTGTAATGAGAATTATATGCAAATTACTCAAGAGTTAACTCAAACATAAATATAAGCAAGAAACTATAAATTGTATACTTCGTAATATAACTCATAAATAATAGAAAAATATTATAGTTTCTGTTTGGAATATTAATATATTTGTCTTTTTTCTGCATACACAGATGTTCATCCTCGCATAGAGTACCAGTGTCATAGTTCTATGCTGGGCTGGCATTCCCTTTTTTCATGCTCCCTTACTATTATTTGCAGAATGTCCTTATTAATTCTGCCTAAAAGTAATTCTAAAACTTTAATCAGTACTTTTTTTAAAATTTTACTTTATTTTACTTTACAATACTGTATTGGTTTTGCTATACATCAACATGAATCCACCACGGGTGTACATGAGTTCCCAGTCCTGAACCCTCCTCCTACCTCTCTCCCCATACCATCTCTCTGGGTCATCTCAGTGCACCAGCCCCAAGCATCCTGTATCCTGCATCGAACATAGACTGGCGATTCATTTCTTACATGGTATTATACATGTTTCAATGCCATTCTCCCAAATCATCCCACCCTCTCCCTCTCCCACAGAGTCCAAAACTCTGTTCTATACATCTGTGTCTCTTTTGCTGTCTCGCATACAGGGTTATCATTATCATCTTTCTAAATTCCATATATATGTGTTAGTATACTGTATTGGTGTTTTTCTTTCTGGCTTACTTCACTCTGTATAATCGGCTCCAGTTTCATCCACCTCATTAGAACTGATTCAAATGTATTCTTTTTAATGGCTGAGTAATACTCCATTGTGTATAAGTACCACAGCTTTCTTATCCATTCATCTGCTGATGGACATCTAGGTTGCTTCCATGTCCTGGCTATTATAAACAATGCTATGATGAACATTGGGGTACACGTGTCTCATTCAGTTCTGGTTTCCTTGGTGTGTATGCCCAGCAGGGGGATTGCTGGGTCATAAGGCAGTTCTATTTCCAGTTTTTTAAGGAATCTCCACACTGTTCTCCATAGTGGCTGTACTAGCTTGCATTCCCACCAACAGTGTAAGAGGGTTCCCTTTTCTCCACACCCTCTCCAGCATTTATTTCCTGTAGATTTTGGATCACAGCCATTCTGACTGGTGTGAAATGGTACCTCATTGAGGTCTTGATTTGCATTTCTCTGATAATGAATGATGTTGAGCATCTTTTCATGTGTTTGTTAGCCATCTGTATGTCTTCTTTGGAGAAATGTCTATTTAGTTCTTTGGCCCATTTTTTGATCTTCCAAACTCATTCTATGAGGCCACCATCACCCTAATACCAAAACCTGATAAAGATGCCACAAAAAAAGAAATCTACAGGCCAATATCACTGATGAACATAGATGCAAAAATCCTTAATCAGTACTTTCTATAAAGGCTTTTATTTGTTTGTTTCCTATGCTATGCAAAATTTGGAATAGCTTTTGGCTATGTTAGCCTGAAGGCTTGTGTATAATAATATATGCTCTCGCTCTCTCCTTTCTGCGCATACCTTTCTCCCTCTTTTCTCTCTCTCTCTCTCCTTCCCTCCCTCTCTTCAGTTCTTTTATATTTTCATATCTTATGCAGTTAATTTTGCTTTGTTTTGTTTTGTTTTCAGCTTGTGTTGTCCTCTGTGATCAATATCTCTCTCTCTTTTAGCAGGAAAAATCAACCATGACTAGATTTTAGACTAAAAACATATTCCCTATTATAATCAGCACCATTATAATCTTCATATGCATTTGCGTATGAACCAGCTTTTTGTGTTAAATACCCAAAATATAACTCAAAACCCCAAACAAACAAAAATGAATTAATTATGCCCAAATCATGAACTACTAGGAATGTACTAGAACAATTCAAACATCATTAGTACTCTTGATTTCTTTTTGAGTTTTTCAACTTCTGCTTTTTCTGTTGGTTTTTTTTTTTTAAATATATATATATATATATGACTTTATTCTTGGATCAAGTGTCTCTACAAGCTGAAAACAATAGCCACAATTAATTAGCTTCTCACATATTCATATTTACAGCCTTATGATGCGAGAGAAAAAGAGACTCTTTCTTGCCAAATCTGAATTATCTCCCAAGCTCAATGCATGGCCAATGTGCGTCCAGGGAGAACTGCTGCACAATGATTTATCCAGCCTGTGTCCCATGATTACCCCTGAAAACAAGGGTGTTTTCATTGGTAACCTTCACAGAGTGGTATTTATATAGAGAGGCAAATACAATTTTTGTCAGAGGAAGGAGATGATATGAATGAAACCAAAACCAAAATATCCATTATGCCCTATGACATTCTTTACTACACTAGTCATAGCTCTGAGGCATTCAGTGTGACCATTTCATACACATTATCCTGTCTGCCTTCCATAAAAAGAGAAGATCCTAGAAAGGTATTGAGTTGTTAAAATATGAAAAAAATAGTGAGAATAATTTTAGGTATGTTGTATTTGACATGATGGCCAGGTGGAAGTTCAATGTGTTATGTGGTCTTTGAAGTGTGGTTAGACTTCGTGTTGTTGTTTAGTCTTTAAGTCATGTCTGACTCTTTTGCAGCCCCATGGACTGTAGCTCACCAGGCTCCTCTGTCCATGTGATTTTCCAGGCAAGAATATTGGAGTGGATTCCATTTCCTTCTCAAGGGGAACTTCTCAACCCAGAGATAGAACATGGGTTCTTTTGTATTCGTGGCTCTTTACCACTGAGCCACCAGAGCAGTCCTGTGATTTGACTTAGAGAAATAAATCTGGCTTCCCTGGTGGCTCAGATGCTAAAGAATCTGTCTGCATATGTGGGAAACCCAGGTTTGATCCCTGGGTTGGGAAGATCCCCTGGAGAAGGAAATGGCTACCCACTCCAATATTCTTGCCTGGAGAATTCCATAGATAAAGAAGCCAGGTGGGCTACAGTTCATGGGTTATAAAGAGTCATCAGACATAACTGAGCAAATTTCACTTTCAGCAGAGAGGGGACAATTCAAAAGTGGAAGGAAGCACAAATACCTACAAGTGCAGGCATTTGGCTTTGAATCCCTTTTACCAGTCTGAGTGTTTGACATAAAGGTATATTGAATAGCCATTTGGTGAATAGCTGCGGAAAAGTTTATGGAGGTCTCTATTTTCAGCTTTTAAATTTTCACTGATACTTGATGTACTATATAGGCATACAGATTTGGATCAGGTTACTAACATGTTGGACACCACTGAGCAGAAAGATCTGTGGACTCTGCCTGAGTGGTACTGGTTTTCAGGATTTAGGAGAAAGTTGTTGAGGGGATGTCAGCAAGCAGTTAAGAAAAGTGAGCAGTGAACAGCTTTTCCCAGAGGCGCTCAAACATCATTTCTTTTCTGAAGCATCTGAGCAGTTGGGTCTCCAACATTCTACCAAGTGGATTTCTAACACTATCTTGGGGAAAATAAAAAAAATGAGGCAAATGATGAGATGTTCTCCAACTTTTGGAAAATATTTCCAGGTGAAAGAACTTTACTACCTACAAAAGAAAAAGTAAATGAGGCTGAACCCTAAAGAATAATTTTCTCTGAATGCAGAGAGTTTTGTGAATCAGATTTGGTGTAAAAATGTTTCACGCTATGGTGACTTTTCAACCAGGCTCCTTTTCACATATGTATTAGCTTTTAATTCTTCATGGTAATATTCCCACATAATAGATATATATATATTTTTTAAAGAACTGAGATAATTAAATGACCTTACTGCATTTTTATGCTAGTAACTGTCAGGATGAGGTTGAAAATTTTTGGATTCAGGGTTCAAGGCTCTTTCCATTTTATCAGAGTTGACGTACTATGGCAAGTTTTGATTAACTATTGCTAAATTTCACTGGGGCTGCAAACACTTTTATTAAATAGATAATTTGTTTAGTTGTAAAAACTTGTCAAACCACTCAGATGACCATTCGTTCTTATAATTGTCCAGATTGTTGGCTTGATTATCAACTCAACCAGAAGAGCTGCTCTATTTGAATGAGTTAATGGCTAATAATTTTCTCAACATTGCTTATACTTTTGTAATTCCATTTGGGCATGCTGTTATATTTCCATTGGCAAGGCTACTTTCTAATACTAGTGAATTAGCTGAGTGTATTAGTTTCTGATAATGGCTATAACATATTGCCAAAAATTGAGTGGCTTAGAATAATGTGAATATAAATCTTACAGTTTAGTAGACCTGAAGTCTGACATGAGTCTCAGTTAATATGCTCAAAGGACAGGTCCCAAAGGGAGGTCCTTCCTCCCCTCATTTTTCCGCTTTTAGGGGCTGCCTGCATTCCTTAGCTTGGAGTTTTGCCATTCCTCTTCAAATCTTCTCAGAAATGGCAACCTACTCTAGTGTTCTTGCCTGGAGAATCCCATGGAGGGAGGAGCCTGGATTAGCTACAGTTCATGGGGTCACAAAGAGTTGAACATGACTGTGCTACTTCACTTCAAGTGTCACTAGTAGTAAAGAACCCATTTGCTAATGCAGGAGATTGAAAAGATATGAGTTCAATCCCTGGATCAGGAAGATCCCCTGGAGAAGGCTTTGGCAACACACTCCAGTATTCTTGCCTGGAGAATCCTGTGGATAGAGAAGCCTCACAGGCTATAGTCCATAGACCCACAAAGAGTTTATGAAGCAACTTCTCATTCATATGCACATCAGTCTTCAAAGACATCAGTAGTCTGAGAGTTTTTCTCAGGTTATATCACTCTGGTTCTACACATTCATAGTCAGATCTCCTTTGGCCCTCTTAAGAAAACTTGTGATTACACTGTTTACCCTGATAATCTAGGATAATCTCCTTAACTCAAAATAATTTAATCACATCTGCAAAATCCCTTTTGCTATGTAAGACAACACATTTACAAATCCTGGGGATTAGGATTTGGACACCTAAGGGAGAGACCTTAATTCTGCCTTCTATACTGGGTTTTGATATTCAAGTTTATGGCTTCCAGGTATTTTCATATTTTATGTCTGGGATAATAAATGATTTACTGTATGTCTGTAGATCTTGCTTCACAAATTCAGTTCTTTTTGCATTCAGTCTTCTCCATGATCAGTTTTCAGTTCAGTTCAGTTCAGTTCAGTCCCTCAGTCATGTCTGACTCTTTGCTACCCCATGAATTGCAGCACACCAGGTCTCCCTGTCCATCACCAACTCCCGGAGTTCACTCAAACTCATGTCCATCAAGTCAGATGCCATCCAGCCATCTGATCCTCTGTCCTTCCCTTTTCCTCCTGCCCCTACAATCCCTCCCAGCATGAGAGTCTTTTCCAATGAGTCAGCTTTTCACATGAGGTGGCCAAAGTACTGGAGTTTCAGCTTTAGCATCATTCCTTCCAAAGAAATCCCAGGGCTGATCTCCTTTAGAATGTACTGATTGGATCTCCTTGCAGTCCAAGGGAGTCTCAAGAGTCTTCTCCAGCACCACAGTTCAAAAGCATCAATTCTTCAGTGCTCAGCTTTCTTTACAGTTCAACTCTCACTTCCATACATGACCACTGGAAACACCATAGCCTTGACTAGACGGACCTTTATTGGCAAAGTAATGTCTCTGCTTTTGAATATGCTATCAAGTTTATTCATAACTTTTCTTCCAAGGAGTAACCGTCTTTTAATTTCATGGCTGCAATCACCATCTGCAGTGATTTTGGAGCCCCAAAAAATAAAGTCTGACACTGTTTCCTTATCTATTTCCAATGAAATGATGGGACCAGATGCCATATCTTCGTTTTCTGAATGTCGAACTTGAAGCCAACTTTTTCACTCTCCTCTTTCACTTTCATCAAGAGGGTCTTTAGCTCCTCTTCACTTTTTGCCATAAGGGTGGTGTCATCTGCATATCTGAGGTTATTGATATTTCTTCCAGCAATCTTGATTCCAGCTTGTGCTTCTTCCAGCCCAGCGTTTCTCATGATGTACTCTGCATAGAACTTAAATAAGCAGGGTGACAATATACAGCCTTGAGGTACTCCTTTTCCTATTTGGAACCAGTCTGTTGTTCTATGTAGAGTTCTAACTGTTGCTTCCTGACCTGCATATAGGTTTCTCAAGAGGCAGGTTAGGTGGTTTGGTACTCCCATCTCTTTCCGAATTTTCCAGAGTTTATTGTGATCCACACAGTCAAAGGCTTTAGCATAGTCAATAAAGCAGAAATAGATGTTTTTCTGGAACTCTCTTGCTTTTTCCATGATCCAGCAGATGTTGGCAATTTGTTCTCTAGTTCCTCTGCCTTTTCTAAAACCAGCTTGAACATCTGGAAGTTCATGGTTCATGTACTGCTGAAGCTTGGCTTGGAGAATTTTGAGCATTACTTTACTAGCATGTGAGATGAGTGCAATTGTGTGGTAGTTTGAGCATTCTTTGGCACTGCCTTTCTTTAGGATTGGAATGAAAACTGACCTTTTCCAGTCCTGTGGCCACTGCTGAGTTTTCCAAATTTGCTGGCGTATTGAGTGCAACACTTTCACAGCATTGTGTTTTAGGATTTGAGACAGCTCAACTGGAATTCCATCACCTCCACTAGCTTTGTTCATAGTGATGCTTTCTAAGGCACACTTGACTTCACATTCCAGGATGTCTGGCTCTAGGTGAGTGATCACACCATCGTGTTTATCTTAGCCGTGAAGATCTTTTTTGTACAGTTCTGTGTTTCTTGCCACCTCTTCTTAATATCTTCTGCTTCTGTTAGGTCTATTCCATTTCTGTCCTTTATTGAGCCCATCTTTGCATGAAATGTTCCCTTGGTATTTCTAATTTTCTTGAAGTGATCTCTAGTCTTTCCCATTCTATTGTTTTCCTCTATCTCTTTGCATTGATCACTGAGGAAGGCTTTCTTGTCTCTCCTTCTTATTCTTTGGAACTCTGCATTCAGATGCTTATATCTTTCCTTTTCTCCTTTGCTTTTTGCTTCTCTTCTTTTCACAGCTATTTGTAAGGCCTCCCCAGACAGACATTTTGCTCATTTGCATTTCTTTTCCATGGGGATTGTCTTGATCCCTGTCTCCTGTACAATGTCACGAACCTCAGTCCATAGTTCATCAGGCACTCTATCTATCAGATCTAGTCCCTTAAATCTATTTCTCACTCCCACTGTATAATCATAAGAGATTTTATTTAGGTCATACCTGAATGGTCTAGTGGTTTTCCCTACTTTCTTCGATTTAAGTCTGAATTTGGCAATAAAGAGTCCATGATCTGAGCCACAGTCATTTCCCAGTCTTATTTTTGCTGACTGTATAGAGCTTCTCCATCTTTGGCTGCAAAGAATATAATCAATCTGATTTTGGTGTTGACCATCTGGTGATGTCCATGTGTAGAGTCTTCTCTTGTGTTGTTGGAAGAGGGTGTTTGCTATGACCAGTGTGTTCTCTTGGCAAAACTCTATTAGCCTTTTTTCCTGCTTCATTCCGTACAATAAGGCCAAATTTGCCTGTTACTCCAAGTGTTTCCTGACTTGCTACTTTTGCATTCCAGTCCCCTATAATGAAAAGGACATCTTTTTTGGGTGTTAGTTCTAAAAGGTCTTTTAGGTCTTCATAGAACTGTACAACTTCAGCTTCTTCAGCGTTACTAGTTGGGGCATAGGCTTGGATTACTGTGATATTGAATGGTTTGCCTTGGAAACAAACAGAGATCATTCTGTCGTTTTTAAGATTGTATCCAAGTACTGCATTTCAGACTCTTTTGTTGACCGTGATGGCTACTCCATTTCTCCTAAAGGATATCTGCCCACAGTAGTAGATATCATGGTCATCTGAGTTAAATTCACCCATTACAGTCGATTTTAGTTCTCTGATTTATTGCCATCTCCTGTTTGACCACTTGGAATTTGCCTGGATTCAAGGACCTAACATTCCAGGTTCGTATGCAATATTGCTCTTTACAGCATTGGACCTTGCTTCTATCACCAGTCACATCCACAGCTGGATATTGTTTTTGCTTTGACTCCATCCCTTCATTCTTTCTGGAGTTATTTCTCCACTGATCTCTAGTAGCATATTGGGCACCTACTGACCTGGGGAGTTCATCTTTCAGTATCCTATCATTTTGCCTTTTCATACTATTCATGAGGTTCTCAAGGCAAGAATACTGAAGTGGTTTGCCATTCCCTTCTCCAGTGGACCACATTCTGTCAGACCTCTCCACCATGACCCGCCCATCTTGGGTGGCCCCACACGGCATGGCTTAGTTTTATTGAGTTAGACAAGGCTGTGGTCCTAGTGTGATTACATTGACTAGTTTTCTGTGATTATGGTTTAAGTGTGTCTGCCCTCTGATGCCTCTTGCAACACCTACCGTCTTACTTGGGTTTCTCTTACCTTGGATATGGGGTATCTCTTCACGGCTGCTCCAGCAAAGTGCAACTGCTGCTCCTTACCTTGCATGAGGTCGCCCCTCCTGATCTTGAATGTGGAGTTGCTCCTCTCGGCCCTCCTGCACCTGCGCAGCCACCGCTCTTTGGATGTGGGATTGTTCCTCTCGGCCGCTGCTCCTGATCTCAGGCGTGGGGTAGCTCAATTTTAGACTTCATTAACAAAAATTACAGGTGAGGATTACAAATAATAAATACAAATTTTCTTCCCATACTCCCCAAAGTGAATATTCATTTTCTAAGTAATCACAAACAAAATTCTCTTAGGTTAAGAAAAATAACTGCATTAAATCAAAGTCATAAACTTTCTCAAAGCTGTCCTTTCACGTCTTTGGCTTGGAGATACTAGCTTAGAATGCTCTGTTATTAAAAATATTTTCATATGAAATCTTGATTAAGGGAAATTTTATAGGGTCTTAAAACATCAATTAAAGCTTGATTAAATTTTACAGCCCCTAAAGGCTAGTAACAATTTCTTTTCCTGGATGACAAAGAAATATGCCCTGTGAACATAAGGTTCATTAACAATGTCATGGCTCTAAAGCTCTGAATGTAGTAATTATTCCAAAATAGCTATGGGCACAAAAAAAAAAAAAAAAAAAAAGGAAAATTCTAAAGTAAGCCCAACTACAGAATTCCATTTCTGTGTCTTTCCATGAATGACTGACTATCCATTAGAGAAAAGGTTTTCCAACTATAGCTTTCTGAAAAAGATTCCATTTTTGTTTGACATTGGATTCGACAAGGTTCTTTCCTTGGATTGGCTTATCATATTGTTGTTTTCATACTATATTGGAGAATGCATTTTGTTTTGTTTTTGTTTTTTTGTTTTTTTTAGTTTTTTATTTTTTAAATTTTAAAATCTGTAATTCTTACATGCGTTCTCAAACATGAACCCCCCTCCCACCTCCCTCCCCATAACATCTCTCTGGGTCATCCCCATGCACCAGCCCCAAGCATGCTGTATCCTGCGTCAGACATAGATTGGCGATTCAATTCTTACATGATAGTATACATGTTAGAATGCCATTCTCCCAAATCATCCCACCCTCTCCCTCTCCCTCTGAGTCCGAAAGTCCGTTATACACAGCTGTGTCTTTTTTCCTGTTTTTTTTTTCCAGTAATATTTTACTTGTAGTCCCTGGATACACCAATATGTAATTTTCCACCTCTTTCATCTCCAGCACATTACATGATCTTGAGCATTCAATCATCATAAGCCACAGGTGGAGTGTGGAGAAGTCAGCCAATGTTCAAAAAATTATTTTCCTCCTGCAAGAGCACATGCATCAGTTGATAAACAGTAAGTCAGAGGAAAAAGCATTTCCATTATTAGTTTAGTGCACCAATCATATGATCTAAGGTACTTTTTTTTTTATTTTTTCACAAATGGGTAATAGAAGCCAGTTAATGGCTCTTATGTGTCAATGCCAGCTGCCTCTCTCCAACAATACATAGTTGCTTCTAGTTTAACCTTAATTGATAGGAGTGGTGGATACTCAGAATTGATCAATAGATTTCTGTTGATTCAAATGGGATTCTCATATAATCCTAATGAATTCTGGCAGCTGGCATTTGTATAGCTTAAGGTCTGTCATAAACATAGTGAAGAATTGAAACAGTGGTCAAGTTTCCTTTTAGAACTTCTGAAAGGTTTTACTTTGTCATAATGTTAAATCAGGACTATATTTTTAGAATCTTCTGGGTTGTGTGTCTGTCTGTATGTATGTGAGAGAGAGGGAGAAATCTAAAAGGAAACATTAATTCTTTCTATAAATAAAATATATTTTTCTTCATCATATTCAATTCTAAACTGAGATCAAATCAAGAACAACTCATGGTTTTCTGATTTTCTGTTGACAATTGAGTTTTTACATACATTTTAGCCTTATTACTTTCACCATTTTCATTGTATTAAATAATAAAACAATAAATATTAAGTAGATCCTTACAGTTTCACAGCATGTTGGCATACTTTATATTCTTTACTGCTCTCTGTAAGATTGGATGTTGGTAGAAGAGTTAATATTATGTCATATAATATGGCTAAGGCCAGAAAAATTAACTTACCTGAACAAGGTTAATGCTTCTAATAATTTATATATATATAAGTTGAATCTTTCCCTTTGATTTGCTGATGACTGATAATGTGTTCTTTCTCTTTTTCTCTGCTGGTTGAGTAGGCCTTTGTGTGAAAGATAGGAAAACATTGTAATTCAAGTCATTCCAATTTTCCATAAGACCCAGACACTTAGGAAATAAGCCTGATCTTTTTTTAGCATGCAGAATGCCATCTAGCTAGGGATTGGGGTACTAGTAGTGAGTAATAACATATGAGCAGACATAGAACATTTATATCAACTATCTGGTCTCAGTTTCTTATCAAAAACTTTTCTACTGAAAAGTCTAAGATGATTAAAGTTAACTATATGGAGAATGATATTTTAGGCTCCAATATTATTTTAATTGCTTCTCTTATTCTTGACAACATATTTTTTGTTACTAATTTCGAAAATTGACAATTGACTTATATCTTCTCCTGAATGGGTCCTCACAATTTAAAGTGTTTTCCAACTATGAAAATTTGATTTTCTACAAATCTTCCTTTATATTAGCCAGCCTGTGAATAATATCCTGTCTATGTAAAAGGGGGAAGCTAGAAAATTATCCTTTATAAATTAAGGTCTTTAGCATACTATGAAGCCAGAAAGAGCAGAAATCTTCACCTTGCCCTGGAATCTTTACTCCAGGACATGTGCCACATGATTCCTTGAATGGAATTTTCTTTTCACAGGTGCTTTTAAACATACCATGTATCTCATGACTTGCCCTTACAATATCCGAAGGAAAAAAAAAAAGAGCCATTTTCACTCTGGATAAATAATTGGAATTCTATTAACTTAAGAAATACTGTTCTAATCTTTCCTCCAATAGCTTTATTTAAATATATGTTGAGGAATTAAAATGAGACAGGCAGGTAGAATATGTATGTTCTTTATATTCATAGATACCTGTAAGGACAATGTTATTAAGCAATCCACCACATATGCTTTTGACTACAAACTGTGGTGAGTGATAGAGAGGGAACCTCCAAAGCTCAATGAGGAGGAATAGCAAGCAGTTGACAGTGTTATTTTTTTTCTGTCTTATTAATATGCAATGTCTCTTTTATCTGAATTTGAGTGTTTTTCAATGTTTTCCCTCTTCCTTTATCCCCTTGTTATTTTTTGCTTGCAGAAGAATAGCCATATTTAATAATAATAGTGGTGGTCTTGTTGTTGAATTAGAATTCTTGCAGAAGCATTTTTTCTCTCTCTCTCTCTCTTTTTTTTTTTAAATAACCATCATAGTAGATATTTCTATCCAGGGAAAATCCAAATTGCTCTTTTTAGAGAATCCATCTCTTCTCAAACTGACACAGAAATAAGAGATTTTAGATAATTGACTCATCTGCGAGAATACTGTCTGCTTCTCTATGAATAACTCTATTCTGTGATATTTTGGAAGAAGATTTTGTCTTTGCCAATTCTGACAAAGTTGAGATAATAGAAAACTATGGACTGCCTAAACCACATCTGGAACAATAGACTTGATTTCCAACCTCCTTTATTTAACTTTTATAATGCTGAGACCATATCATAAGAAAATTTCCTGGAGGATATAAACTATAGCTACATTTTCCTTCACAGGATTCAGATACCCTAGTGCATTTGGTAAGAAAATGCATTTCTAAAATTTCTATGTTTATACTTAGGATGAAATTACATCTCCTTTGTCATTAAAAAATGTAAAATAATAAGGCCTCCCCATTTCCTTTTTTTTGGGGGGGGGGGCAGTTGTTTATATAGTCTCTTGACATGAGGTAGGAATATTTATTTTAGCAATACAAAGGCTTGCAGAAACTGTCCCTACTCTGGCCATTGATTATTCTCCTCTGATCCACCTTGGCAAGGCCATGAGCCCTTCCTGGTTTCCCCACTACAGCTTAACTTCTGCTCTCATCTCTCTCCACTGGGATTCCTTCCTCTTCATATACTGTTCTCTCTCTCTTCAGATGGAAAGTCCTGATAAGCAAGGGATTGGGCCACCTTTCTCAAAACTGAATCCCCTCCTCTTAACAAACAATAGCAAGTCAAGAGGTATTTGTTGAAGTCTTAAGGCTAAGAAGCACCAGAAACTGGAGTCCCAGAGAAAGACCTAAGAGAGAAGAAGACGTAACTGCTTAAATATATCACTTTACCAATAATTCTTTACATCTTTCTTCCTCAGCATCAATAACTTGGAATGCATGTGTTGAGAGTGCAAAGCCAGATTAGATCCTATTTCTATCTGGAGTTATTGTATATAAGAATGCCCTCCTAGAATGTTCCAAAGATATGACCAGCTTGGTGTGAGCTTAACCTTTGTTGTGTTAAACCTTTTATAAGTTAATTTATTAGCACAAACTACCCAAGCCTGTTTTAACATGCCCCTGAAAACATTTTCTTTCTCCATGGTACATTGAATACGTTGTCCACCTCTACATACACAGCAGTCTGCTTTATGTGTAGTATGAGTTTAGTTTCACCTAACTTTGTAGAAAGCTGTTTATATATACTTTAGAGGATAAAAGTCTCATGAGGCTAGAGAATCTGTCCTAATCATTGGATTACAAACCCTCCAATAGCAAACTGTTTGCTTATTTATTCATATATATTTTGAGCACTTCTATATGTGAATTATTAAGTAAATTGGAATTGAAAAAGAAATAACAGGGTACTGAAATAAATAATATCTAAGGGAAGTATATCCTTTGGAGAGTTCACTAGTGTGAAGGAGGCAGTTCTACAAAGAAGAAAAGCATACATAGAGGATCTGAATCAGATAATATTTCAGTTTTGGTAAGATGTGAATGCTTAGGGTGGCTGGTAAGCATGAGTGAGAATGGAACAAGATAGAGTTGTAGAAGTCAAATAGATCATGCATGGATTTGCATACCAAGGAATTGGGATGCTATGCTATCTATCGCAAAAATCTGTAGACTGGATTGAATGAAGGGGGTGATATGATATTTATGTGCTTTTTTTTGTTTTTGCTTTTTTTTTTTTAGTTTTTAGGCTTGATGTTTGAAATTATTGTTGGAAGATTGGTTATAATGGAAGTTGGATTATTCTGTAGTACTTTGGATGTAAGATAATACAGTATTTGTTTATGGTGAGCATGGAGCTAAATACAAGGGAATAAAGTCCATGCTTTATTTGGATACAAATTATACAGTATGTACTGGTAATAATTTACCCTTGAGGTATCAAAAAAAAAAGCAGGAAGAGGGGGTGGGAACCAAACATGACTTCTAGACTTTGGCTTTTAGCTTAAATCAATGTTCTGTAGTGTGACAAAAAGAACTATGAGACAGAAAGAAAGTCTTTAATATTTACTGATTATTTAAAAGAGCAAAATAGCCAAATCCAACATTTTCTCTATCAATTTCCTGCATATTATGATACACCGATACTACATTCATGTTAGGTTATCTGAAGTGAATAGTCACATGCCTGTTCTAATGAGTTGCTCTAATGACAGAACTAAACTGTCTAACTGCATTTAGGATTGATCAAGTCAATACAATTGATAAAATTTTGTCACTCACCTGAGAGTATTAACTCACCCATGTTCAATTTGAGGGACATTTTTATTTTCTATTCCCCTGTGTGTTTTGTTGCTTTTTCCTCACATTTTTTCCTAGGCATGGTTTGAATGGCTCTCTTGATAAAATGCTATCCTGAGAAGGATCACTGAGAAACCCTTGGTCACAGCTCTCTGGGCCATTAGTTCAGGAGCTCTGCACAGTGGCCTCTGCTGAAGACAGGCTTCTAAGGGCTGCATCAGCAGTTCTAAGTAGGTTATAGGAAAAAAGAACTCAAAATAGGTAAAATATTTCAGTTTCCTTTTACTACCTCTGTACTGAATATGTGATCAATGCTTTTCCTACCTGTATATGAAAGTTTTATGCCAAATGGTCTTATAAGCTTTGTTAAAGTTTCATTTTCAGATAATGTGCATCATGTAATATCAATATATATAATTCCAATTTTTCAAGCAGTCTTCACGGGGCCATCTTGCTTTGTTTCTGCTTTGATTGATTTGTATATTTTCCTCTGCCAGTTCCCATTTCCCCTCTTCTTTCCCAAACAAAAATACTATCCCCCTGGCCCTTTATAATAAAACAACACTTAAAATAGGGATAATTACAGTAACCACCACATATATGGAAACTATAAGATTATTTAAATAAATATTTCACATAAATAACTTAACAGAACCCCTGAGCTGTAAACTGTGTTGTATGTCTCCAATATTCATATATAAAAGTCCTAACCTCTAGTGTGAACAGTATGAAAAGGCAAAAAGATATGACACTGAAAGATGAACTCCCCAGGGCAGTAGGTGCCCAATATGCTTCTGGAGAAGAGTGGAGAAATAACTCCAGGAAGAATGAAGAGACAGAGCCAAGGCAAAAACAACTCCCAGTTGTGGATGTGACTGGTGATGGAAGTAAAATCCGATGCTCTAAAGAACGATATTGCATAGGAACCTGGAATGTTAGGTCCATGAACCAAGGTAAATTGAAAGTAGTCCAACAGATGGAAAGAGTGAACATCAACATTGTAGGAATCAATGAACTAAAATGGACCCAAATAGGCAAATTTAATTCAGATGACCATTATATCTATTACTGTGTTCAAGAATCCCTTAGAAGATATGGAGTAGCCCTCCTAGCCAACAAAAGAGTCCAAAATGCAGTACTTGGGTGCAATCTCAAAAAATGACAGAATGATCTCTGTTGGTTTTCAAGCCAAACCATTCAATATCACAGTAATGCAAGCCTGTGCACCAATCACTAGTGCCAAAGAAGCTGAAGTTCAATGGTTCTATGATGACTTACAAGACCTTCTAGAATTAACACCAAAGGAAAAAAAAATAAAAATAAAAAGATGTCCTTTTCATCATAGGGGACTAGAATGCAAAAGTAGGAATTCAAGACATCCCTGGAGTAACAGAAAAGTTTGGTCTTGGAGTATGAAATGAAGCAGGTAGAAGGCTAACAGAGTTTCACCAAGAGAACGCACTGGTTATAGTAAACACCCACTTCCAACAACACAAGCCATGACTCTACACATGGACATCACCAGATGGTCAAAACCGAAATCAGATTGATTATATGCTTTGCAACCAAAGATGGAGAAGCTCTATACAGTCAGCAGAAACAAGACCAGGAGCTGACTGTAACTCAGATCATGAACTCCTTATTGCCAGATTCAGACTGAAATTGAAGAAAATAGGGAAAACCGCTAGACCATTCAGGTATGACCTGAATCAAACCCCTTATACAGTAAAAGTGATGCTCTGATGAACTATGGATGGAAGTTCATGACATGGTACAGGAAGCAGTGATGAAGACCATCCCCAAGAAAAAGAACTGCAAAAATGCCAAATGGTTGTCTGAGGAGACCATACAAATAGCTGAGGAAAGAAGAACAGCGAAAGGCAGAGGAGAAGTGGAAAAATATACCCATCTGAAGGCAGAGTTCCAAAGAATAACAAGGAGAGATAAGAAAGCCTTCCTCAGAAATCAATGCAAAGAAATAGAGGAAAACAATAGAATGGGAAAGACTCAAGATCTCTTCAAGAAAAAGAGATATCAAGGGAACATTCATGCAAAGATGGGCACAATAAAGGATATAAATTATATGGACCTAACAGAAGCAGTAGATATTTAGAAGAGGTGGCAAGAATACAGAGAAGATCCTAATGACCCAGATCACCACAACAGTGTGATCACTCACCTAGAGTCAGAGATCCTGGAATGCAAAGTCAAGTGAGCCTTAGGAAGTGTCACTATAAACAAAGCTAGGGGAGGTGATGGAATTCCAGTTGAGCTATTTCAAATCCTAAAAGATTATGCTGTGAAAGTGCTGTGCTCAATATCCCAGCAAATTGGAAAATTCAGCAGTGGTCACAAGACTTGAAAAGGTTAGTTTTTATACCAATCCCAAAGAAAGGTGATGCCAGAGAATGTTCAAACTACCACACAGTTGCATTCATCTCACATGCGAGCATAGTAATGATCAACATTCTCCAAGCGAGGCTTCAGTAGTATGTGAATTGGCAACTTCCAGATGTTCAAGCTGGATTTAGAATAGGCAGAAGAATCGGAGATCAAATTGCCAAAATCTGTTGGATCATTGGAAAAGCAAGAGAGTACAAGAAAAACATCTACTACTTTTTTGACTATGCCAAAGCCTTTGACTGTGTGGATCACAACAAACACTGGAAAATTCTTAAAGAGATGGGAATACCAGACCACCTTACCTGCCTTCTGAGAAACCTTGTATGTATGTCAAGAAGCAAAAGTTAGAACAGACATGGAACAATGAACTGGTTCCAAATTGGGAAAGAAGTACATCAAGGCTGCATATTGTCATCTTGCTTATTTAATTTATATGCAGAGTACATCATGTGAAATACCAGGCTGGATGAAGAACAAGCTGAAATCAAGATTGAGAGAATATCAGTAACCTCAGATATGCACATGACACTACCCTTATGGCAGAAAGTGAAGAGGAACTAAAAAGCCTCTTGATTAAAGTGAAGGAGGAGAGTGAAACATTTGGCTTAAAGCTCAACATTCAGAAAACTAAGATTATGGCATCTGGTCCCATCACTTCATGGGAAATAGACGGGGAAACAGTGGAAACAGTGTCAGACTTTATTTGGGGGGACTCCAAAATCACTGCAGATTGTGACTGTAGCCATGAAATTAAAAGACGCTTACTCCTTGGAAGGAAAGTTATGACCAACCTAGATAACATATTCAAAAGCAGAGACATTACTTTCCCAATAAAGGTCTGTCTAGTCGAGGCTATGGTTTTACTAGTGGTCATGTATGGATGTGAGAGTTGGACTATAAAGAAAGCTGAGCGCTGAAGAATTGATACTTTTGAACTGTGGTGTTGGAGAAGACTCATGAGAATCCCTTGGACTGCAAGGAGGTCCATCCAGTCCATCCTAAAGGAAATCAGTCCTGGGTGTTCACTGGAAGGACTAATGCTAAAGCTGAAACTCCAGTACTTTGGCCACCTCATGCAAAGAGTTGACTCACTGGAAAAGACCCTGATCCTGGGAAGGATTGAGGGCAGGAGGAGAAGGGGACAACAGAGGATGAGACGGCTGGATGGCATCACCGAGTCTATGTACATGAGTTTGAGTGAACTCCGGGAGTTGGTGATGGACAGGGAGGCCTGGAGTGCTGCAATTCATGGGGTCGCAAAGAGTTGGACATGACTGAGTGGCTGAACCAAACTGAACTGATGCAGATGATAACACTCTTATGGAAGAAAGTGAAGAGAAACTAAAGAGTCTTCTCATGAAAATGAAAGAGGAGAGTAAAACAGTTGGCTTAAAACTCAATATTAAGAAAACTAAGATCATGGCATCTGGTCCCATCACTTCATGGCAAATACGTGGGGTAACAATGGAAACAGTGACAGACTTTTTTTCTTGGGCTCCAAAATCACTGCAGATGGTGACTGCAGCCATGAAATAAAAAGATGCTTGCTCCTTGGAAGAAAAGTTACGACCAACCTCGACAGCATATTAAAAAGCAGAGACATTCCTTTGCTGACAAAGGTCCATCTAGTGAAAGCTATGATTTTTCCAGTAGTCATGTATGGATGTGAGAGTTGGACCATCAAGAAAGCTGAAAGCTAAAGAATTGGTGCTTTTTAACTGTGGTATTGGAAAAGACTCTTGAGAATCCCTTGGGCTGCCAGGCAATCAAACCAGTCTATGGTAAAGGAAATCAGTCCAGAATAATCACTAGAAGGACTGATGCTGAAGCTGAAGCTCCAATACTTTGGTTACCTGATATGAAGGACTGACTCACTGGAGAAGACCATGAAGCTGGGAAAGACTGAAGTCAGGAGATGACAAAAGATGAGATGGTGGGATGGCATCACTGACTTGATGCACATGAGTTTGAGCAAGCTCTGGGTGTTGATGATGGATAGGGAAGCCTGATTTGTTGCAGTCCATGGAGTCACAAAGAGTAGGACACAACTGAGTGACTAAACTAAACTGAACCAGTAGTGTGATGGTATTTGGAACTCAGGCCTTTAGGAGGTGATTTGGGTTAAATGAAGTCATAAGGGTGCAGCCCTGGAGAAGGCAATGGCACCCCACTTCAGTACTCTTGCCTGGCCAATCCCTTGGATGGAGGAGCCTGGTAGGCTGCAGTCCATGGGGTCGCTAAGAGTTGGACACGTCTGAGCAACTTCATTTTCACTTTTCACTTTCATGCATTGGAGACAGAAATGGCAACCCACTCCAGTGTTCTTGCCTGGAGAATCCCAGGGATGGGGGAGCCTTGGTGGGCTGCCTTCTATGGGGTCACACAGAATAGGATATGACTGAAATGACTTAGCAGCAGCAGCAGCAGCATCAAGGGTGTAGCCCTAATCCCCTAGGATAAGAGACCATAATAAGAGGAATGGAAAGGATCTCTGGCTCTCTCCTAGCACACACACTGAGGAAAGACCATGTGTGGCCACAGCAAGAAGGCAGCCATCCGCAAGCCAGGGAGAGCTCCTACTCGGAACTGAATCTGCTTCCGCCTTGGTCTCAAGCATCCGAAACTCCAGCACTGTGACATTAATTTTTGTTGTCTATTCTACTCAGCCTGTGGCATTTTGTTATGTCTGCCTGAGCAGGCTAACATACCCTCTAGTGCAGTAGTAATTCCATAGTATTTTTATTTAATTTTGCTAATCTTATATCGCTCAATGTGTACACACAGGTGTAAACCTTATATCTAAAATTCACATCAGAAAAAACAACAACAACAACAACAACAACAACAACAACAACAACTATTTTGTGCACTCAGAAGAGTATTCCAGACTTTCTATCCTAAGTTCCTATGTAAATATTATTATTATTATTTTCTTCATTGCTGTGCATCATTTCCTATGCTCAATAAATGATACTGTTCTAATGACCAAAGCCATGGGCAAAGAACCCACACTTTGACACTAAGCATAAACATTTCTTACTATGCACTCTTCAAATTTCCTAAGTATATGTATGCTTTATGCATTTGTTTACTTCTGTACCCTCACCTAAATATATAGTCAGTACAAGATATCAGTTTAATTGTATAGTTGGTCTTTTATCAACATACAGAACAGGGCTGGTGGTAGGGCAAGGTAGGCTATATACATAATAATACTCAAATTTTACAATAAGGAAAATTTGAAACATTTCTGTTTTTATTAGATCTTAAAAATATCCCTGCACTTAACACTATCGGTTGCCCTAGTCATCAGTAGATTATATTTTGATAGCTGTTTTCATGGATTCATGGAGAAGGAAATGGCAACCCACTCCAGTATTCTTGCCTGGAGGATCCCACAGAAAGAGAAGCCTGGCGGGCTGCAGTCCAAGCAGTGACAAAGAGTCAGACACGACAGAAGCGACTTGGCATAGCATAGCATCAAGGGTTCACTGATATTCTAACACTAGAAAGTACTAGTTTTATGGAAGATATTTTAAAACAATATAACTTCCATGTAACAACCATAAAAAGAGTTTCTTGCCTATTTACCCAGGGTCTAATTAAAGCATAGTCTCACTTCAATAGAGATAATCTAATTTCTAGTCTCTAGATATTGGGGCACATCCCTGAATATTTATTCATTCATTTATTCAAGAAATAATATTGTGTGCCAACACTGTGCAGTTCACAGAGAACCAAATAGGGAAATCACTGTCATCATGGAGCTCATATTGTGTTTTAAGTTAAATTTACCCTGTTTATCTTCATCAGTACAACTGAGATAACATAATCTTTCTTACAGATTGTGTTAAGATTCAATGATAGTGTTTTGAAACGATAAGGCAATAAATATGTGATAGTGGGTGTTTTGGGGATTGAGCTAAGATAAGCCTTTTTTTTTTTTTTAGGGTAAGCACTTACTGATCTTATTTGTCTTTTCAAAATGTGTCTGTTAATTGACTTTTGATTTTAAAAATGGAAGCACTTCAAACTAGCTTAATAAAATAGAAAGATATTTATTAGAATTCCACTATAATTTCTTTAAGTGAGTGTGAAGGTCACTCAGTCATGTCCAACATTTTGTGACTCCATGGACTACAGTCCATGGAAATCTCCAGGCCAGAATACTGGAGTGCGTAGCCTTTCCCTTCTCCAGGGATCTTCCCAACCCAGGGATTGAACCCATGTCTCCCACATTGCAGGAGGATTCTTTACTGGCTGAGCCAACAAGGGAAGCACAAGAATCCCGGAGTGAGTAGCCTATCTCTTCTCCAGCAGATCTTCCCGACCCAGGAATCAAATTGGGGTCTCCTACATTGCAGGCAGATTCTTTACCAATTGAGCTAAAATTTCTTTATGTGCAAATAAAGTAGATAATCTGGACTAAACTATGTTAAAAGACAAAGCAAACAGAGATCTTCCTTGAAAAAAATCCAACAAGCCCACATGTCCCTTCCTCTACTCATACTCAGTCTCTCTCCCTAACCCTTTTCTTTATTTGCTTCTCTAAGGTCATGACAGTATTGGCCCCAGAGTTAAATCATCTCCATTTAATAGGAGGACATTTCTTGAGATTAGTTTTCTATGAGCTTGTCCAAAATTCATAGAAAATAGAACTATATTGAAAAAAAAAAGGTATTATCACTCAAATAAAGATTAAACACTTAATTCAGCTGAGGCACAGTGAGGAGTGTCTGGAGATGAGCTAACTCCCTAGACTCCTGAATTGGAGTTTTCAGAGAGCAAGCAGAAGATGAGGGATGTGATCTGACAGTCCAGCCCAGGTAGTGGTTTCTTCATCCTGAACTGCTACTAAATTTGCAGTTGAAACAGTTGATTTTCTAGCTTTAGAGGTTTCTTGTTTGGGATCATTAGTATAATCCTTTCCTCAAAACCCTCAGAACAATTCTTCTTATCTTTTTAGACATGTTGCTTTTAACTTTAAGGGTTATCTGTCAGTTGAGGTTTAAGCAAAAAAGAAAGAAAGAAAGAAAGAAATATATAAAATAGATAAGCAACCAGGATAGACTATATAGCATTGGGCATGATAGCCATTATTGTGTAATAACTTTCAATGAAGTATAATCTGTAAAAATACTAAATCACAATGCTATATACCTGAAACTAATATAATATTGCAAATCAACTATACTTCAATAAACTAAAGGCTTCCACAGAAGCTTATCAAAGCTTTCCACCTAATTCCCTCTTAATGACTAGAGTGATTCTAAGTGTAATTATTCTCACTTTAATAGCTTGAGAAACCATTTCTTTAGTAAGAACATCAATAAAATTGAAGATGATAATCAGTGTGTGTTAGTCACTCAGTCACGTATTACTCTTTGGGACCCCATGGACAATAGCCCTCTATGCTCTGATGTCCATGGGATTCTCCAGGCATAAATACTAGAGTGGGTAGCCATTCTCTTCTGCAAGGGATCTTCCTGACCCAGCGTTCGAATCCAGTGTCTCCTGCATTGCAAGGAGATCCTTTGTTATCTGAGCCACCAGGGAAGCCCCGATAATCAGTGCATATCTGCATAAATACTGTGCATGCATGCTCAGTCGCATCTGACTCTTTGAGGCCCAATGGACTGTAGTCATTTGGGGTCCTCTGTCCATGGGATTTTCCAGGCAAGAATACTGGAGTGGGTTCCCCTTTCCTCCTCCAGGGGACCTTCCAGATCAGATATCAAAACTGGGTCTCAGGAGTCTCCTGCATCGTTCCGAAGATTCTTTACCACTGAGCCACCTGGGAAGCCCTACCTGCATAAATGCTAATGTAATTAGCTTTGTGATTGTGCAGGTTTATCCCATTCTTAAAAACAATAGGTAAAAAAGCTATAATAAAAATGGCATTCATAATTATCCTGATTTAGTTTAACTATTATTGTAGCCATAACTTAATAGCAAATTATCCTTATGTAATTCTAAACAGGGTATTATATAATTGACATTGCCCTATATAATGAGATAATAATAGATTTCTACCAAGTAGGGTGACATTATGCAAATTCCTTGTTCTACTTACCTTTAAAAAGCTAATTACATATGACAGGCATATGGTAGGAAATGTGTCCATTTCAACTGAGTTTGTCAGGCTTCCTTTTGTGACCATCTATAAGTATTCAATGTGATATTGTAAGCTACAAGAAACTATACCAATTATTTGCTTCAGAAATCTCTGGTGGAACTATCTGTCACAGTACTTCACTGTGAAAGAACATAGTCAGTTGAAAAGAAGAATATATGCAACATTATTCTGGGACTCTATAAAGGCACAGATATTATATCATGATTATGAATTTAAGTAGCTGAAAGCCATTTGTAGTCTTAATATGCATGGATGATATAATAAAGGACATGATGAACATGGTCCTTAAACCATGTCTGAGCAAGAGATAATGGTGACATTTGTCTAAATGTTGCATATATTCAACACGTTTTGACAGATTTTATTAATGCAAATGATTTTCAGAGAATCAGTGTTCAGTTTCAGAGATAAAAAATGTAAATTTTCATTTCTCTAGTTGAATTACACTTTCCTCATACTATGTTAGCACTAATTTTAAAAGGAAGTGGTGCAATATATACATCTCTATTTTGTGATAGCTATTATATTCTTAAATTTAAAAGTATTACTTCAGGAGCGAAAAAACTACAACATAGAAAGGTATATTAAACACTCATTGATTTATTTTTTTTTAATGGGAAAGATACAATGTGTTAAAGATTTCCTCTTTTCTCTTTGCAATAATGTTTTAACTGCAAAGTTAGCTGTTATCTCCTAATTAGATAAAATCAGCTGTGAGAAAATTAACAGATGATCACAACAAAAAATTGAGCCAACTTTCTTTCAGTTTTATTTCTTGCTCTAACACTTTGGGAAATATTCCATTCTTTTTGCTTTGTATACTTACAGGGGAAAGTCACCATGATATTCATGAATGAGTTTATATTTATAGTACTTATCACATCAACTTGATCACATATATGCATATTTAAAATTTTATTTATTCTGCATACATATATTTTAAAGTGCAGGCCTTATACATAATTTTTCTGCTAAATATTGACATATTTTAGGGATGCACGATAAGAATCTGAGAATTATGATGATGTGTCCACTGTTTGTGTTTTTTTTTGAGTTAAGTGATTCCATGGCAGACTACATAGGCCAGATAACTTAGGAGGCAAAAAAATGATGTTATGAAGATTTAAACTTTTCTCACACAGGGAATTCTTACCTTTCTATGTTTCTGTTACCAGTAGGGTGACTTGATTGCATACTAACATTTAACACTGGTTTATCCATACAAAGTAAAAGTGTGTCCTGGTCTACCCCTAGTGAGCCAATTATTCCTAACCTGTATCATCAGAAGAAGATTCTACCTACCTTCCTCAGAAATTTTACAGAATATGCACATGTATCCTACACAAATTTGAGATATTTAAAATCATTTGGCATATTGAAGATATATTTTTTATGTTAGTATACATCAAATCAGTCTGCCCAGGTGGCCCTAGAAGTAAAAAAATCTATCAATGCAGGAGGCATAATGACACGTGAGTTTGATCCTGGATCAGGAAGATCCTCTGAAGGAGAGCATGGCCACCCACTCTAGGATTCTTGCCTGGAGAATCCCATGGACAGAGGAGCCTGGGGTGCTGCTGTCTGTGGGGTTTCAGTCAGACATGACTGAGCAACTAAACAACACCTACTAAAGTTCATTAAGATTCTAAATGGAATTGCACCTAGATATTTTAGCAGGTCTGTAAATCATTAGGGTAAAAGATTTTTGTCTGTAACTATCAACCAAAATACAAGCAAATTTGACCCTTTAAAAATAAATCTAACTTACAGTCTGGAGAGACACTGATGCACTTTTTCATTCTGCTTAAAGAAGTGAATTGGAATTCAAAATATATTAATTCATCTTTTTTCTCTTTCATATCACAAATCATTTATTCTCCTTGTCACTATAGTAATGCATGTTTTCTAGTCTACCAACTTTTTCAATTATTGAAAAACATGTTGCATTGAAATGCTAAAAACTTTTCATCTCTCTTTCTCTTTTTTAATGTTTAAAAATACAATACAAACAATGGAAAAGGAAATTTACATTTCATTATAGACTCAGGGTGGCATTTGCTGGTATTCCGAAGTTCTGACAGCAGGCATTTTTTGATACTCTAGATGTGTACATTGATTTTTGAAAAGTAAAATAACTTTTAAAAATATAATATGCATTTTAATAATATAAATCTATTTGTAAATTTTAAATGCAATTTTTTTTTTTTTTTGCTGCAAAAAGCTTTATTGTTTCCATTTGGTCCAAGGCTTGAGAGAGGGCTCCAGGGTGTTAAAAAGCTGCCTAGTGGCTGCAGAGAGGGGCTTCAGGCAGCCCTGATGTTAGGTGGGTTCTTCAATGGCCACTGGTCTCCAGAAGCTCCTAGTCGTGCTTGAGGGTAAGCCTTTCGAAGAGATACTCGCCCAACCCAGCCTGGGGACCAGCCAGCCTGCAGAGGTTGGTCAGGTGGTCACCCATCTTGATGAGTTTCACTTCCTCATCTAGGAAGTGGTTCTCCAGGAAGTCACAGATGTGGGGGTCTCCGCGGGCAGAAGCCAGGCCATGCAGATCCAGCAGGGCTTGATTCAGGCTCTTCTCTACGAGAAGGGCGGCTTCCATAGCATCCTGGGTTTTACCCCACTCATCTTGAGATGGCTTCTGCACGTCCAGGAAGAGGGCGCGGCCGCCACGCTGGTTTTGCAGTTTCAAGAGACGCTCCGCGCCCTCGCGCTTCTCCTTGGCCAATTCGGGAAAAAAGTGACCCACTCCTTCCAGGGCCACATCGTCGCGGTCAAAATAGAAGCCCAGAGAGAGGTAGGTGTAGGAGGCCCGCAGTTGCATGTTAACCAGACGGTTGACGGCGGCCTCCACCTCGGTAGAATGATTCTGACGAATCTGGGAGCTCATGATTGGTCGGTAATAATGAGTTATAAAATGGTGGCTGGTCCCAGTGATCGCGGACAGCTGAGTGGCTGACTCTGGAGGTTGCGACTGGAAAAAAGGTTGGAGGGTGGTCGGAGGCTGGAGCAAGGGGCGTCCCTGGGTCTGTTCCGTCCAAGCACTGTTGAAGCAAGATACAGATCCGCGGGGCCGCCGAGCGCACTTCATGAATGCAATTAATTTTTAAAACATTAATCTGTACTTTGGTAATAGAAGATTGACTTTATTGAGATAAAAGCCAGCCAAGATTACAAACTACTAATAGTTTAAAATAAACAGAGAAGAAATGACTTTACCTTTCAAATTCTAGTTTTCTTTATTTGATAAACAAATGTGCATTATACATATGTGAAATTTCAAATACTCTATGTCCTTTGATACTATATGAAAGAATGATATTTAAGTTGTATATAGAAGATTAATCTATTTTCCATATTTTTTCTGCTTTCAAGAAAGATTAATATGTCTTCTAATTATATATAATATTATATATTTACATATATATTAATATTACATAGTTAAGTGAAGATATCAGAATGGAGGGAAAATTAAATTAGAACAAATTCTATAAAGCACAGGATTATAAAGTCCATGTCGGGAAGAATTGTTTTCTAGTGGTGGGCTCATATGGCTCTTGGCTTTCCATCTACATATAGAAATTATGACACAGTTGCATGATAAGACTTTCCAAAAGTTAATTGTACACATACACACACACATCTTTTTGTTTTACCATGACACACTTTTCCTTTTAGTCAGATAAGATAATATGTCTTATTAGTTTTTGTGAAAAGAGTACCAAATAGGGATCTTCTAGACCCAGGGACTGAGCCTCGGTCTGTCTCATTGTAGGCAGATTCTTTACTGTCTGAGCCACCAGAGAAACACCAAATAAAAATAGTAGCCATCAATAATATTCACACAGTCAAAAAAAAAGGATAATAACCTTATAGTTCAGTTCAGTCGCTCAGTTGTGTCCGCCTCTTTGCAACCCTATGAATCGCAGCACACCAGGCCTCCCTGTCCATCACCAACTCCCGGAGTTCACTCAGGCTCATGTCCATTGAGTCAGTGATGCCACCCAGCCATCTCATCCTCTGTTGTCCCCTTCTCCTCCTGCCCCCAATCCCTCCCAGCATCAGAATCTTTTCCAATGAGTCAACTCTTCACATGAGGTGGCCAAAGTACTGGAGTTTCAGCTTTAGCATCATTCCTTCCAAAGAAATCCCAGGGCTGATCTCCTTCAGAATGGACTGGTTGGATCTCCTTGCAGTCCAAGGGGCTCTCAAGAGTCTTCTCCAACACTACAGTTCAAAAGCATCAATTCTTCCAACCTTATAGTAGATAATCTAATAATTTTAAGGAGCAAGCTCTTGTAATATTCTTTCTTTAGATCTTTGTAAAAGCGTTTTCATAAGGTCTCATTCTCATGTTGTAGAGGATTAAGGCTCTATGCTGATCTGATTTAATCCAACGAAGAATTTCCTATATCCAGAGAAAATGTCAGGCCACTGTCCTTCCAGCTGTCCATTCTAAATGTTGCCCATCTATATAAACAGAAAGGGAGCATGTACATGGTCATTTTCCCTGAAAAGGAACTAGAGTACAATGAGTCTTTATTGAGTTTCAGTTTCAGGTCATATTCTTAAAAGCTGGGCTTCCCTTGTGGGTCAGACTGTAAAGAATCTATCTGCAATGAGGGAGTCCCAGGTTCGATCCCTGTGTTGGGAAGATCCCCTAGAGAAGGGCATGGATACCCACTCCAGTATTCTTGCTTGAAAAATCCCATGGTCAGAGGAGCCTGGCAGCCTGCAGTCCATGGGATCTCAAAGAGTCAGACATGACTGAGACTAATCCAGGGCCTTGAAAAGACATATTTATGAAACAGAGGTCAATTCACTTCTGCTAGAGGGAATTTCAAAGATTCCTCAATGGCAGACTTCTCTCAAAAGCCTACACAAAGGAATAGAAAATAAGCCCCAAAATTCTGAAGCAAAGAGATGCATAATACAAAGCCTATGGGGGAAGTGGATGTGTACACACATGTATATAATTTTGAATGACAGGCATATACTTTAGAGAGTACCGTAATCGTAAATTAGTTAAATAATAGAGATGACTGGGTGTATTGCTAACCCAGAGCAAAAGAAATATTATTGGCCATAACTGAGAAAAGCAAATTCATAATATTCTGGAGAGAGTTCTGTGTCCTGATCCATAAGTGGATAAGTCAGAAAGTGGATGTAATCTTGCATTAGTCATTTGCACATTTCATTCTGAAAAGTATCAAGGAAAATTAAAAGAGCAAAAGATTAGCTAAGATTTAATTGGTTCTAGGCAACAAAAGCAATAGAGTTCCATGAAGCAAAGAGCACTTGTGATTTGGGTGAAGTGAGGCACTCACCCAAAATAAATGCCTTGCTAAGTCAACTCTAGTTAAACCCAAGGTGCATGAAATGCATTCAGTTAAAAGGATGGGGGTTAATGACCATAAATAACAACCAAATTTCTCACAGGATAAAAAGATCTTTATGTTTCTGGGAAACCTGTTATGGAACCATGGTGAAGAAGAGGAGAAATTTTACAATTACTTTTTTCAAGATTTATTTCTAATTAAAGGATAGTTCCTTTACAGCATTGTGTTGGTTTCTGCCATACATCAACGTGAATCAGCCATACATATACATATGTCCCCTCCCTCTTGAGCCTCACTGCCACCTCCCACCCCATCCCACCCCTCTAGGTTGTTACAATTACTTTTATTAGCTTATACTGTAGTCACATTTATGCATCATCAGATTCTGAAAAATGTTATACCAATACTGACATTCCCTCCAGTAGTATGGTAAATTAAGAGTTTCATGAATATAAAAAGGAAATATTTAAGACTTCATCATATACATTTTTCACTAATGCATTTAATATTTTTGGCCAATGTGCCTCTTATTTTAAATTGATGAGGAAAAGACAGGGTTGATCTTCACTTCTGGCAATATGGCAAACTAAGACCTTCCTCCCAGAAGGCCTAGCATTAAAAATAAAATATTATTATCATTTTTTTTTTTTTTTACTGCACTGTCTGTCATGGAGTTGATGTTAATATAAGATAAAACTTGGGGAGAGAGAATCAGCAAATAATGTTGCTCTAGGGAATGATGCTTGTTCTAGAATAGCACTGGCCACTTGTGTCAGTTCTGACCAGTCCACTTGTGGCCACATGTTCAAAAGATATTTGGGGGAAAGTGTGAAGGATCAATCAGAAGGTGTAAAAGAAGACAGGAAAAGTCTTTAGATTGTGCTGCAGGTCTGACATCTATGAAAGTAAGAAGGTGATGTAAGAAGACACAGAGCAATTCCAGGCAGATGGGGAGTCTTCTAGCTAAAGTCATAGAGGTCTGCATCCTGCAAACTTGCTCTGTGTGGCAAGAGAAGTGGTCTCTCTAGAGAATTCTTATCCATGAGCTTTCCTTTGCACTGGGTAGTGGCCTCAGAAAAAGCTTGAAGTCAAATGTGTAGTTTGAAAATGATGTCAGGTTGGAAATGACCCCAGAGACCCAGGAAATGCAAATCCCAAACAACCTGTTAAGGAATATTTCTTAAATTCAGGTCTTAAATCTTTCTTCAGATAAAGTTCCAAGGAAATGAGCTCACAACACAAATATTGCATATCACACCAAGAGACAAGTCACCATAGGAAAGTGCACAAAAAAGGCAAAACACATAGTCAAAGCTGAAGTGGCTGTGAAACTTGTGAGTTTAAACAAGAAAAATACAGTTTAAAAAACTTGCATACTACCTGTCAGGCCAAGTCCTGATAGCTTTGGTGAGAAACTCATTTCATCTTCACAACAATCCCATAAGGTAGATGCTATTAATCCCATCACATAGTTAGCAAACATATGCCTTGTGTCCTTCTGTTATCCAAAGTGGGGTCAAGCTACTTGCCGATCATGGGATTAACATGTACACACTACTATATTTAAAGTGGATACCCAACAAGGACCTGCTGTATAACACAGGGAATTCTGCTCAATATTCTGTAACAACTTAAGAAAAGAATTTGAAAAAAGAATAGATACATGTATCATGTATATGTATAACTGAATCACTTTGATATACACCTGAAACTAATATCACATTGTTAATCAACTGTACTCCAATATAAAACAAAAAGTTAAAAAAAAAAAAGCCAATTCTTGAGAGGTCCAGTTGGGGAAACAAAAGTTTGCTTTTCTTTTGGAGGCAAGCAACTGGGGTATAACAGGGGAAAGGGTGGCAGACTGACTTGTGTCCAAATGCTGACTCCCTCCCACTGACACTCAGTGGCTGAGGCCTTTTAAAGGGAAGTTTCAGGGGTATGAAGAATCTGCCTACTGATGCAGAAGGCTCAAGAGATGCAGGTTTGAACCCCAGGTCTGGAAGAATCCCAGGAGTAGCAAGTGGCAACCCACTCCAGTATTCTTGCCTGGAAAATTCCATGGACAGAGGAGCCTGATGAGCCACAGTTCACAGGGTTGCAAAGAGTAGTACATAGCTAAGCGAATAAGCACAAAACAACAACAACCAAAGCTTTGAGACACCTGGGTTAATATTTTTGTGTTATCACAGCAATCTTAAAGGAAATCAACCCTGAATACTCTTTGGAAGGACTGATGCTAAGGCTGAAGTTCCAGCATTTTGGCCACCTGATGTGAAAAGCTGACTCATTGGAGAAGACCCTGATACAGGGAAAGACTAAAGGCAGGAAGAGAAGAGGATGACAGGACGAAATTGTTGGATGGCATTACTGATTCAGTTGAACTTGAACTTAGGCAAACTCTGGGAGATGGTGAGGGACAGAGAAGCCTGACGTGCTGCAGTCCATGGGATTGCTAAGAGTGGGACACGACTTGGCAAGTGAACAGCAACATCATATTTAAATTATGAGGGATATATATATATTCAACAGTATGAAACTTAGAAGCAGAAGTTTAGAGGAGAGTGCTGTTCATCTGTCTTAATAAGAATTAAATCCAAGAAGGTAAATGATATTACCTGATATAGGACTTTGATTAGGGAAAGAAGATGGCCTGAAACAGGGAAACACAGATGGAGAATCCAGTAGGTGGGGAAAGGAGTATATGCCTGAAAAGAAAACTGGTGTCAGAAGGTAGAAGGAAAATCCAATCAGAGTAGTGTCTTCGAAATCAAAGAAATATTACTTCAAGGAGAAAATGGTAAATAGCATTAAAGGCAAGTAGAAAGAGGACTGAAAAATCTTCCATTACCTTAAGTCAATCTGATCATATGGAGAACTTTATCAAGCTGCTCAAGTGAAGGGGCAGGGCTGGAGGTTGTCAGTGCAGCGAACAGGTTTGATATTACCATTTCAGAGAGCAGGAGAGTAAGTTGAGAGAATGTGTAATTTCGGGTAATTAACAAAAAAATTTTTGGAATGATCATTAGAAAATTATTCATTAATTCAAAAAGTATTTATTGAATAATTAAGTGAGCAAGGCACCATTCTGGGGAGCTGAGTATGTTTTTGTTCAGTCTCTAAGTCATATCTAACTCTACAATCTCTTACAATCTCTTTACAATCCTAAAATCCCTTACAGCTCTTTACAGTGGACTATAGGACAGCAGGCTTCGCTGTCCTTCACTATTTCCTGGGGTTTGCTCAAATTCAAGTCCATTGACTCAGTGATGCCATCCAACCATCTCATCCTCTGTCATCCGTTTCTCCTCTGAGCACATTTGGGTATAAAAACAGACAATTTCCCCTGCTCTCTGGGAGTGGAAGGTCTAGCAGGTTGATAAAGAAACATTGACTGTCAGGTAGAAGAGATTACACAGTTCATTAAAAAAAAAACACATCATCAATGTTAAAAAAAAACAAGCTGACCAGGCTTTGGAAGATCAGGAATGGTTCAAGAGTGGGTTGCAATTTAACATAAGGCTGGCAAATATACTTACTTTGGGTGATACGTGAGTGATGATATCAGACAGAGAAAGTATGAATTAGCCATGTGGATATCTTGGAACAGCAGTCTAGGCAAGGAGATTGGAGAGTCAGTGTGCACATAGCCCAGTGAGTAACAGGAGAGGGAAGGCAGCAGTGAGTAACAGGAGAGGGAAGGCAGCAGAGGTTAAGGAGACAGTGAGTATGGACTGTGTGGGCCAGAAAACAGAAGGACCTAAAGGGCATTGCAAGGACTGAACTTTCTTTAGTGAAATAAGAGCTATTTACATTGCCAACAATGTGCAGTAGTCCCTGACTTCTTCCAGCTCGCTCAGTTTGTGGATCATATGCACAGAGATTTGACTTCACCATCAGTTTTGATAGTTACTATACAATGAGTGACAGAAGAATTGACTTTTGACAACTGTCTTGTGAAAATTCAGGACGGTATGTTCTCAGCTTGATAATGAACAGAGAGAAGAAAAGAATAGATGACTGCACTGGAAGAAAAAAAAAGAGATCAGACTGGGGATTTGATAAGAATGTTTGGTTCTCAATAAAAATGTTTGGTTCTCTGATAAAAAAACATAATAAGTTAAACATTAAAATTTTGTGGGGTTTTTTTTTCCCAAAAAATTGGGCTACCCTGTTTCTCCTTAGTTAAGTCACTCCCATTTCCAGAAATAAATAGCTAATTCAAGGATCTGGGATGATGAGAAGGAAAAAAAAAATACTTCTGAACCAAAAATGTTTTAATACAGAATATGTTTTAAATAATATGCTTCATGTCCTGGCTATCATAAACAGTGCTTATATGAACATTGGGGTACACGTGTCTGTTTCAATTCTGGTTTCCTCGGTGTGTATGCCCAGCAGTGGGACTGCTGGGATCAGTTCTAATGAGGTGGATGAAACTGGGGCCGATTATACAGAGTGAAGTAAGCCAGAAAGAAAAACACCAATACATATACTAACATATATATATGGAATCTAGAAAGATGGTAATGATAATCCTGTATGCAAGACAGCAAAAGAGACACAGATGTAAAGAACAGACTTTTGGACTCTGTGGGAGAGGGAGAGGGTAGGATGATTTGGGAGAATGGCATTTAAACATGTATACTATCATGAAAGAAACAAATCGCTAGTCTAGGTTAGATACAGGATAGAGGATGCTTGGGGCTGGTGCACTGGGATGACCCAGAGAGATGATATGAGGAGGGTGGTGGGAGCAGGGTTCAGGGTTGGGAACTCATGTACACCTGTGGTGGATTCATGTCAATGTATGGCAAAACCAATACAGTATGGTAAAGTAAAAAACTATAAATAAATAAATAAATAAATAAATAAATAAATAAATAAAATGCTTCAAAAAGAAACTAAATATTATAGTTCTTGAATTTGTTTTAGCAAAAGTTTAAATCATTTTTCTTTCTTTCTTTCTTTTGAACTACTGACCCTTCATTTATTTATTTATAAAAGTAAATAAAGAAAATGAGCTTTTATTTACCCATGATGTACAAAGAATCAAGGTGAATATTGGGAAGTGCTTTCTAAAAAACCTTAAGAAGACATACATATGACCTAAAGACACGTGAAAAGATGCTCAACATCACTACCATCAGGGAAATGCAAATCAAAACCTCAATGAGATATCACCTCACACCTGTTAGAATATTTATCAAAAAGACAACAAATAACAAGGAGTGGTGAAGATGTGACAAAAAGAGAATATTCATGCATTGTTGATAGGGATGCAAATTGGTATAGCCATTTTGAAAAACAGATTTTAATTTCCTCAAAATAATAAAAACACCATATAACTCAGCAATTCCAGTTTTGGGTATTTTTCTAAGAAAAACAAAAGCACTAATGTGAAAAGACATATGCAGCCCTATGTATATTGCAGCAATGTTTACAATAGGCAAGACGTGGAAGCCATCTGAGGGTCTTTAGATGGAATAGGACCATACACTAAAGGCAAATGGATGAGACTGCCAATTCACAGTTCTTAATTCTGTTCTGAGTAGCTACTAACCAAATTAGAGAAGCCGTAACTATGAAAATGTGTTATTTACAATATCTTGTATTAAACTGTGCAGATACATTTGTTAAGACTAAATCAAACTGACCTTATAGAATTCTGTAGGGGCAAACTCCCCTGTCCCCTCCTGTTGCACCTTGAGTCATGTGGCATCTTAGTTCCCCAATCAGGGATCAAAACCATGCCCCCTCCAGCGGAAGTATGAAGTCTTAACCACTGGACTACCAGGGAAGTCCCTAAACTATTTTATTAGCAATAAGATAATCCAAAATGCATTCTCACATAACTTTTGCACCTAAGGTAAATTTCTATTTATTTTCTTGGAAAGGAAGAACTAAAATGACTATATCCTAGACCTACTGCTCTAATTTTGAGGTGGTTAGAAAATAATTTTACAGTAAGTCAAGTACTGATTCTATAATTTATTCTTCAAATTGCTTCTTTTTTAAAATCATTTTCACACTTACTTTCCATGTTGTAGCTTTTACTTAATGTAGGTATGTTAGTGACCCACTGTGTGGGTAACTGTGTGAACCCTGCTGATGCGACAGTGATATTATACAATGTCCTTTAATGTTCAGAAGGACAGCCCATTGTGGATGCAACTCAAGTAATTTCAAAACTTGAATCCAGTAACAATGTTTATTCTGACATTTTCTCCTTGATTTTCCTTATATAATAGACCCATGGTTAAACGCAATTGTCAGTTTCTTGATAACTGGGCTTATAAATGTAATATCTACTTGAGGTGTTAATGATTGGCTTGTAGGATTGTTTCAGACACTTTGATAAAGGAACAGCAATGCAAGATAAATAATCATATCTTAATTAACTTTGAAATCTGACTGTTTTTACTAATTCTAATTAAATAAACCTCTATTCTCTTAACTTAAACAGAATTCACATAAATACTTGGAGAAAATGTGGAGATTGCAGTTCCTTTTATTTGGACATGACTGAAGTAACTGAGCCCACAGCACTATATATATGCATTATCCTGAAAATATTATATATTATATAAGGAAGGAATTATTAATAAATTTATAGATGCAAATTCTGTTCTCTGACTGGACATAAGATCCCTTAATACACATATAGTTCCCAAACAAGCATCATTAAAATGAAAATATTAACTTTTTAGCTATAAATACACTAAATCAAAGATTCTTTTTTTTAATGTTTTCTTTCAATTATATCACTTTTAAAAGTACAGTTTGTAACATTCAAAACAAAGTCAATCAGATACTTATCAGTTATAAATTCATTCCAATTTTTTTCTTAAGGTAATTAATAAGCAAGTACTTTGATATGCGTCCACTTCTCAGAGAATCATATTTTAATCAGGAAATCTGAACTTTATAAAATACTCATAATTTGACTTTTTTCAATATTGCTGTGCACATTAAATCTTGTATCTACTGGCTAATGAGATACTTTCTTTCATGATGTATCTCCAGGCTAATGGAGATATGTGAAATGCTATGATCAAATTGTACATAATATTCTATATTAAAAGAATTGCCTATCCATCCCTAAAATGTCACCATATTTGAATTCTTCTTAAAAAATTACTTTTGCTCAAACATATTTACAGAAGTGAAAACACTTCCAAAATAGACAATTTGTAATTGGTTTGATTATATTTTAATGACGTTGCAAAAAGAAATGGAGAAGAAATCCAATAAAGACAGATTATTGGTTCAAAATATATCTTTTGTTTTGTTAGAAAATATACTTAAACAATGAAAATAGTATTATTAAAACATAAAGCTCAAAACAAGTTTCTTCAAATTAGTATGCAGAACTTTTATCTGATTTGCAGCAGAGAGGATAGTTTGTGTTTTCAATAAAGACAATTACCCTTAAATTTCCTTGTTTTAAAAATTCTTTCAAGATACTTGGTTCACTAATTATTAGAGAGTTTATGGCTCATTTTCTTTGCATAAGGTATTTATTTAGGAAAAATACAACATAAGATGGCTCAATCCAAGTCATTAATCTATTTGTTATATAATATTTAACAATTGAATATTTAAATGAGTTTAAGATGCTCTTTATAGGTACATTGTACATATATGTAATTATTACTACAAACTGTAAGTAATTTTTACAAACTGAAATACTATTGCATGAAGAAAATCATCCACTAAGTCAGAATTGGATTCAGTTAAATGGAAAAGAAATCCAACTGTAAGCTCCTCAACAAGTTGAGATTTATTTTTCTTGTGTAAAAGAAGTCCAGAGATAGATACCCTGAGTTTGGTACAGCAACTCCAAGATAACATCAAAAATGCCCTTTTAATTTTCCAATCCATCACCTTAAGCTTTCTTTCTTCTCTATCCCCATAAAGTGGCTTCTGAGTGTCTAGCCATTATGTCAGCAAGACATGGAAAAGATGAAGGAGAAAAATGGAAGAGCTGAAAGAAAATCAGCAAAAAGTACATACCAGATGAATCTATCCATTTTAAAGGTTTCTTCCATGTTTATATTATTAGTCAAATGGAATCCAATGTCTACCTTGTCTCCAAGGTATTTTGGGGAGGTAAGCATTTTAATGAGGCTTAACACTATCCAAGATACAGCTCATTGATAATAGATTCTATTAATATGGAAATATTCTATTAATAAGAAGAAAGAGGTAATGGATATTGGGTAGGCCTCGAGCAATGACTGCCATATTCAATATAGACTTTTCAAATAGATCCCAAAAGGCTAACAAAGATAGAGATTGTTAAAAATAAAAGTTCAAGTACTTCAGTAGAATCAAAGCTATCAGATCTCACTGTCTTTCTGGAGTAAATATTTACTGAAAGCTGCCACAGTTAAAGGTGGAAAATGCAGAGTATGGAGCCAGAAACCTACATTTTTACTCCTTATTTTCTAGCTGTGTGGGATTAGGCAGGTTATTCAATTTTGTCTTGTTATTATTATTTTCTAAATTTATACAATGGGAGACATTTTAGAATAAGCACATTATTTTGCATTATAGATACACAATTATCTGATTTTGTTTTTGGTTTTCAAAATTCATGTAATTGGACACTCCTTGGTGGTTCAGTAGTTAGGACTCTGGGCTTCCACTTCAGGAGACAGGGGTTTAACTCATGGTTAGGGAACAAAGATACCATAAGCTTCTTAGTGCTGGAAAAAAAAAAAAATTGAAATTCAAGTTAAAGGTTTTCAGTGACTGAATAAAATATTCAGAAAAAGGAAAATTGTTAATTTCTTGATTACTTATTTGTAATGATAATGTTAAATAAAAGAAATTGATCAATTTATTAATTTTATGAACTACTGCAAGCTTTGATTTAAGTTGAACAAATATTTGACAGAGTGTAAATATACTTTTATAGCTGAAAAATATACAGAAACAAGTTGCATATTCACTATATTGATATGGATGGCAGGTAAAACCATTTTGTATTATTCTGGCCATCACTTGAAGCTTGAAAGGAATAATCATTGCTTTCACTCCATGGCAGAGATATGAGCATCCTTCTGGTTGCTCCAATAATAGCTCTCACATTATAATTAGGGAATAAATCAGCAATAATTTTGTCACATTACACCTGGAAATAGTCACGGAGATGGACCAATTCTGTGTTGCTATTGATTCTGAGAAATCAAGAGGTTTAGTCCAGCCCCTTGCTTTTGACCTAGGTTAAGCAGCTAAAGTAGGTGCCTGGGTCTAATTTTCCAGCTCTCTCTGGGACTTAACAATCACCTTGATCTATTTTGTTTTGCAGAACTAATGTGATCTCAGATAGATCACAGTCTCATTATTCCAAGAGTCTTTTATAGAGTACACATAGATATTGGCTTGGCCTATCAAATAGAGTAATAGAACAGAAGATCATTAGGCAAAAGAAGGGGCAGAAGACAAGAGTTTAACCGTGATTAAACCTCAGGAATAACAACAAAAAACAGACTGACTCCAACAAAACTGGAAGCAAGAATGTAGACACAATGGGTTGGAAGGAATGGTAACACTTAAGAAAGTGCTTACATTTTATACTGTAACAAACACTTTACTTTTACTATCTTATTTAATCATCACATTGCCACTATTATTCCCATCTACATAAAAGAAATTAATTATTTTGCTCAAGGTTATAGCACCAAATGCAGGCAATTAAGTACCTAAGTCCATGCTTTTAAATGATATTCTACATTATAACTACCTAAAATAGCAAATAAATAAAAAACTAAATTAAAAAGAAAGACTTTACACTATTGTTGAGTTTACTGCTTTAAGGAAAACACTGATAGATTGACCTATCCATGTTTATGACTGGAAAATTCCATAGAAAATGTGCACCTGTAGGTTAGACTAGCAGTTCCAAAGAGATGCCTTTAACTGATACTGTTCACTAATAGTAAGATTTATCACAGACATTATGGAAGGCATTTAATGGCTGCAGGACTCTTAGAAACACGTTCTGGGAATATATGTTTCAGGCTGCTGCAGTTCTTCTCTGATCAAATCATATTTCTTGTGAAAATAGTGTAGTGTTAACTGATGGAGCATCAAATCTGAAGGGATAGTTCAGTGGGTTTGTATTCTGAATGGAAAAAAAAAGAGTCAATTTTTATTTGCTGTTAGACTCATGTTTTGAATCAAACAATATTAGATGCATTGGAAATGTTAGAAGAGACTGTCTCAAGTCTGCCTTTTAAATGTCCATGCTTCATTCTTAACACCAGGATAAAAGTCTGTGACAAGAAAAGCATCTAGAGGTTATTTGAACAATTTTCTTGTGGTGGAACAATATGTTGACATTAATGGACATCTGAAGAACTGATGAATCTCAGCTAAGAAAGCATAGTAAATAGAAATTAGTTTGTAAGAAGTAAATAAAACAAAAAAAGAAATCAATGACCGCGAGTGTAAATGGGAGAAGCACTTCAAAACTAAGTACCTTGAAGAGACATGGAGGACCCTTAAGCCCCTCTGTAAGAGTGTTTCAGTATTCAATTGACTGTATGAGGTGCTTTAGAGCAATGTTTTAGATGAATTGTAGTGAAAATCAGATTTTTCTCTCCTGATATATGTCCTGTTTTGAAGGAAGGAATCTTTCAACTTCCCATAATAAGGAAAAGAACAAGAAAAGGCAGAGAATATTGGGCTGGATAATGTACAAAAGGGTGTTTCCTTGGTGACTCACTGGTAAAGAATCCACCTTCTAAGGCAGAGACTGGGAGTTTGATCCCTGGGTTGGGAAGATCCTGGTATTCTTGCTGGGAAAAGTCCATGGACAGAGGAGTTTGACAGGCTACAGTCCATGGGGCCACAAAAGAGTTGGGTACAACTTAGCCACTCAACAACAATAATAAGGGTACTAAAGGGTGGATTAACTTCTCAGAAGACCGGCAGTAGTTTGCCAAAGATTTCATTCTAGTACCACAAGAGGATAGATTGTCCTTACATGTTTACATTTTCTTTTATGTAAGAAACATTTTACTACTATTCTTTTTGAAATGCTGAACCTGTAAATATTTTGCAAAGACTAAATATCAATGATTTTTTACTCAGAAAATTGCAGCTAATAAGTAAGGTCATTTCTTATATTTTGGAGAAATACTTCAAAATATTTAATGTATGCCAATGTTGCAGTTATTAATTACACATAATTATTAGCTCTTATTTTAAGCAGGAAATGATTTGTATCCTATGTACTACATGAAAATCAACCTGAGATTTAATACAAAACAAAAAGTTAATGTTGGTGCTCATAGTGAAAACTGCATATGATTGGTGGAGGAGGATCTAGAATTGCATTATCATTAGGGTGTATGAATGTGTGTGTGTGTGTGTGTGTGTGTGTGTGTGTATAAGTATATACATATTTGGGGCTTCCTGGGTAGATCAGTTGATAAAGAATCTGCCTGCAATGCCAGAGACCCTGGTTCAATTCCTGGGTTGGGAAGTTCTCCTGGAGAAGAGATGGGCTACCCACTCCAGAATTCCTGGGCTTCCCTGATGGCTCAGACAGTAAAGAAGCTGCCTGCAATGCGAGAGACCTAGGTATGATCCCTGGGTTGGGAAGATACCCTGGAGGAGGGCATGCTAACCCAATTCAGTATTCTTATCTGGAGAATCCCCGTGAACAGAGGAGCCTAGGGGGTTACAGTCCATGGGCTCACAGAGTCTGACATGATTGAGCAACAAAGCAGAGCACAGCACAGCACAACACAACACGCACACGTGCACACACACACACACACACACACATATTCTCAAAGCTTAAATTGACTCCAAATTTAATTTAAAAAGATACTTTGTGTTGTGGTTGTTCAGTCACTAAGACATGTCCGACTCTTTGCTAACTCATGAACTGCAGCATGCTAGGCTTCCCTGTCCCTCACCCTCTCCCAGAGCTGGCTCAAACACATGTCCATTGAGTTGGTATTGCTATCCAGCCATGTCATACTCTGTTGTTCCCTTCTCCTTCAGCCTTCAACTTTTCCCAGCATCAGGATCATTTCCAATAAGTTGGTTCTTTGCATCGGGTGGCTAAATTATTGGAGGTTCAGCTTCAGCATCAGTCCTTCCAATGAATATTTAGGTTTGATTTTCTTAAGGATTGACTAGTTTAATTTCCTTGCAGTCCAAGGGACTCTCAAGAGTCTTCTCCAACACCACTATTTAACAGAATCAATTCTTCAGTGCTCAGCCTTCCTTATGGTCCAACTCTTACATCCATACATGATTACTGGAAAAACCACAGCTTTGACTAGATGGACATGGACATTTGTTGCAAAATAATGTCTCTGCTTTTTAATATACTGTCTAGGTTGGTCATAGCTTTTCTTTCAAGGAGCAAGCATGTTTTTATTTCATGGCTACAGTCACTATTACCAATGATTTTGGAGCGCAAGAAAATAAAGTCTGTCACTGTTTCCATTGTTTCTCCATCTGTTTCCAATGAAGTCATGGGACTGGATGCCGTGATTTTAGTTTTTTGAATGCTGAGTTTTAAGTCAGCTTTATCACTCTCCTCTTTCACCTTCAAAAGACTGTTTAGTTCCTCTTCACTTTCTGCCATATGGGTATTGTCATCTACATATATGAAATTTTTAATATTCTTTCAGCAATCTTGATGCCAGTTTATGATTCATCCAAGCCAGCATTGCTCATGGCGTACTCTACATTTAAGTTAAATAAGCAGGATGAAAATGTACAGCCTTGACATACTCCTTTCCCAATTTTGAACCAATCCATTGTTCCATGTCCAGTTCTAACTGTTGATTCTTGATATGCATACAGGGTTCATAGGAAGCAGGTAAAGTGGTCTGGTATTCCCATCTTTTTAAGAATTGTCCACAGTTTGTTGCTATCCCCACTGTCAAATGCTTTAGCATAATCAATGAAACTGTTTTAGATGTTTTTCTGGAATTCTCTTGCTTTTTCTATGATACAACAAATGTTGGCAATTTGATCTCTGGCTCCTCTGCCTTTTCTAAATCCAGCTTTAACATCTGGAAGTTCTCAGTTCATGTACTGTTGAAGCTTGACTTGGAGAGTTTTGAGTATTACTTTGCTAGCATCTGAGATGAGTGCAATTGTGTGGTAGCTTGAACATTCTTTGGCATTGCCTTTCTTTGGGATTAAAATGAAAACTGACCTTTTCTAGTCCTGTGGGCATGGCTGAGTTTTCCACATTTGCTGGCATATTGAGTGCAGCACTTTAACAACATCATCTTTTAGGACTTGAAATAGCTCATTTGGAATTCCATCACCTCCTCTAGCTTTGTTTGTAGCAATACTTCCAAATGCCCACTTGATTTCATACTCCAAAATGTCTGGCTCTAGATGAGTGATCACACCATTGTGGTTATCTGAGTCATGAAAATCTTTTTTATATAGTTCTTCTGTGTATTCTTGCCACCGCATCTTAATATCTTCTGCTTCTGTTAGATCCATACAATTTCTGTCCTTTATTGTGTTCATCTTTACATGACATGTTACCCTTGGTATCTTTAATTTTCCCAAAGAGATCTCTAGTCTTGCCCATTTTGTTTCCCTCTATTTCATTGCATTGATCACTGCGGAAGGCTTTCTTATCTCTCCTTGCAATTTTTTGGAACTCTGCATTCATATGGGTATATCTCCCCTTTCTTCTTTGCCTTTCACTTCTCTTCTTCTCTCAGCTATTTGTAAGGCCACCCCAGACAAACATTTAGTGTTTTTGGATTTCTTTTTCTTGGCAATGGTCTTAATCAGTGAATCCTATACAATGTCACAAACCCGCATCCATTGTTCTTCAGGCAGTCTGTCTATCAGATCTAATCCCTTGATTCTATTTGTCACTTTCACTGTATAACCATCAGTTCAGTTCAATCACTCAGTTCAGTTGCTCAGTTCAGTTCAGTCATGTCCAATTCTTTGCAACTCCATGAATCTCAGCACACCAGGCCTCCCTTTCCATCATCAACCCCCAGAGTTTACCCAAACTCATATCCATTGAGTCGGTGATGCCATCCAACCATCTCATCATCTGTCATCCCCTTCTCCTCCTGCCCCCAATCCCTCCCAGCACCAGGGTCTTTTCCAATGAGTCAACTCTTCGCATGAGGTGGCCAAAGTATTGGAGTTTCAGCTTCAGTATCAGTCCTTCCAATGAACACCCAGGACTGATGTCCTTTAGGATGTACTGGTTGGACCTCCTTGCAGTCCAAGGGACTCTCAAGAGTTCTCCAACACCACAGTTCAAAAGCATCAATTCTTCAGCGCTCAGCTTTCTTCACAGTCCAACTCTCAAATCCATACATGACCACTGGAAAAACCATAGCCTTGACTAGACGGACCTTTGTTGGCAAAGTATTGTCTCTGCTTTTTAATATGCTATCTAAGTTGGTCATAACTTTCCTTCCAAGGAGTAAGCATCTTTTAATTTCATGGCTGCAGTCACCATCTGCAGTGATTTTGGAGCCCCCCAAAATAAAATCTGACACTGTTTCCATTGTCTCTCCATCTATTTCCCATGAAGTGATGGGACCAGATGCCTTGATCTTAGATTTTGAATGTTGAGCTTTAAGCCAACTTTAATCAAGAGACTTTTTAGTTCCTCTTCACTCTCTGCCATAAGAGTGGTGTTATCTGCATATCTGAGGTTATTGATATTTCTCCTGGCAATCTTGATTCCAGCTTGTGCTTCTTCCAGCCCAGCGTTTCTCATGATGTGCTCTGCATATAAGTTAAATAAGCAGGGTGACAATATACAGCCTTGACATACTCCTCTTCCTATTTGGAACCAGTGTGTTGTTCCATGTCCAGTTCTAACTGTTGCTTCCTGACCTGCATATAGGTTTCTCAAGAGGCAGGTCAGGTGGTCTGGTATTCCCATCTCTTTTGGAATTTTCCACAGTTTATTGTGATCCACACAGTCAAAGGCTTTGGCATAGTCAATAAAGCAGAAATAGATGTTTTTCTGGAACTCTCTTGCTTTTTTGATGATCAAGTGGATGTTGGCAATTTGTATAACCATAGGAGATTTGGTTTAGTCATACCTGAATAGCCTAGTTGTTTTCCTTTCTTTCTTCAATTTAAATCTTAATTTTGCAATAAGGAGTTCATGATCTGAGATGCAGTCAGCTCCCAGTCTTGTTTTTGTTCACTGTATAGAGCTTCTCCGTATTCATCTGCAAAGGACATAGTCAATATGTTTTCTGTATTGACCATCTGATGATGTCCATGTGTAGAGTCATCCCTTGTGTTGTTGGAAGAGTCTTGGCAAAAAACTCAGTCTTTTGTATATGTTTTGTATAGTTCTCTTAGCCTTTGCCCTGCTTAATTTTGTACTCCAAATTTAATTTAAAAAAGATACTTTGTAGGTTTTATCTTTCCATTTATTGACTGCTGTTGCTGCTATATGACCAAAATGTTTTATTTTTGCTGTATATGTAGATGGTGGTTATTATAACTAACTGCATATCATCACTGAGGATGAAAATTAACACTTATATAGGGAACTAAGAAGAAAGTAATGAGAAGCGAGAATTTATACCTCTATACTGAATTTTTTGTTTATTTCTTTCACATAGAATTCTTGGTTTTACATATAACCTCAGTTTACCAGATTGAAAAAAAATTCAAAAGCAAAAGCAGTCTTTGAAAAAAAAAATTACATGCAACTTTTCCTGTTAAAGAAATATATCAACAGACTTCACATCACTTTATATTATGTAATTTAAAATTCTCAACCCCAAATTGAGAACAATATTGCAAGGCATGAAATCGCTGTAGATATTGAGTATTTTTTTTTTTTTTTGGCCGCAGCATATGGGATCTTTCTTGCTTGACTAGGAGTCATACCTTGCACCCCTGCACCAGAAGCATGGTCTTAACCTCTGGACCACCAGGGAAATCCCTGTAGATATACGTAGCCTATTAGCATTTGAATGAAAAAATGTTTTGGTTTATTTGTTTTCAGGGGAAAAAAAACAGCTATTAAATACATGTATATTTGACATATTTGACTTTCTCTGTTATGAGAAAGAAAAAGATTCTTATCCCATGAAAAAAGAAGCATTGAACCAAATATGTACAACTATTTATTGTGTGGAAAAGTAAGGAGCTGAGAGTCTTCTTTCTATATTCAGGGGACATAATTCCAGTTATTTCATGGCATTTCTAGTTATTTATCATACAGTTTTCCATGAAGAAATATCATTTTTAGTATTATCCATCATTATTTACTTCAAAAATGTATAATGTATAGTAGACTATTTCTGGGTAAGATAAATTATGTTGTAGCTTTAATTTTTCAAGTTTACAGCTCTCACTTGTGACATAGGAAATGAAGAGATTTAACGTCCATTCCAAGCATGTAACTATAATTTCATAACGTTTTATGTTCCACAGTATATAATGTGTGATAAGTAGTGTGAAGTACAAAAAATATTCACTGTTAACTACCTCTTCATGACTGTAAATTATAGGCCTTTAAAATAGGGTTAAATGTTGGAGAGGGGGATGGTTTTGTTGTTGTTGTTGAAAAACTTCCAAAATAGGTTACAATAAAATTAAAAATAAAGTTAGTCTAAGTCAGGATAAGTGAGTTTTGTTTGCAGCCTCTCATCTGTGGAGCTGCAATATATTGAACAATTATTTTAATATCCCAAACCTCAGACTCCTCATTCTCACAGAAAAGGAGAACAAGATTATTAATGATACCAAAAAGATAATATTTATAAAATAATTAGTATATTTATATAAATTATTCAAATAGAAAATTTTAGTGTAATTATTAATAATAAAAAGATCCCGTTTCATTTGGTTTATATTGTTCTCTATACACATACACAAGTCTGATAATGATGATTGTGTCTACTAATTTGATTTAATGTTCTTTTACCCATGTTGTCAATGAAGCTTGAAATTGATGTGATTCTTTCTAATACCAGAGTTGATATAGTCTCAGTCCCTGATATTTTTGTTTTATTGACTTTTTCTTCATATAAATTCACTAACATGTTTATATATGAAATTATACAAATTTACATATGAAAATATATATGAAATCAGAATGAAGTACATTTAATGTCATTTATAATTTGCCTGCCAATGCAGGAGATGCAAGAGACTCAGTATTGATCACTGTTTGGGGAAGATCCCCTGGAGTAAACAATGGCAATCTACTCCAATATTCTTGTCTGGAAAAATCCCATGGATGAAGACACCTGGCAGGCTACAGTCCGTGGAGTCTGAAAGATTCAGACACAACTGAGCACATGCACACATATCTTAAAATATCAGGAAGCTACTCTTTTACTTGTGTGTTAAATTTTACAGGCACATGGTATTTTGATTTATTAACTATGAGGCTGCTTTCATGAGTCATCTAGGCCTAAAATAGTGGCAGATAATTTCACTCGGTGTAATGGAAACAACTCTGGGCAGAGAGCTGGGTAACCCAAATTTTATTCTGATTTCTGTAATTAACTAAACTCTATGATACTGAGGAAATCACTTAGCCTTTCTGATTCTCAATTTCCTCAACTGTGAAATAAAGTAATTGAAACAATGTTTCTCTAAGGTTCTTTCCGGTTCTAAAGGCCTGATTTTATGCTGTGACAGAGCCATGCAACTGGTTTTTTTTTTTTTTTTTTTCCTTTTCTTTTAAAGCTATATCTCCTTCTTTACCAACTTCAGTTACACTAAATTTGGAATAGCTGATCTCTAGTATCACTTAGTGCAGAAGGAAATGGCAACCCATTCCAGTGTTCTTGCCTAGAGAAACCCAGGGACGGGGAGCCTGGTGGACTGCCGTCTATGGGGTCACACAGAGTTGGACACGACTGATGTGACTTAGCAGCAGCAGCAGTATCACTTAGTTTGAGTTGTGTATAATCAAAGTAACTGGGAAACAGCCAGGTGGTTAGTTTCTCTAATCAAGAAATTATGTAGCAATTTGGACTGGTGAGTTCAAGAGTCATGTAGAAATAGTTCTTGAATATGAAAGATGTGGTTTAAACAAGAAGAATGCCTTTCCATTTTTTTGCACGTGAGCTGATATATATTGATATATCTGAGCTGACTAGTCAAATGCCTTCTTATTCTCCTCCCTATGAACAAGGCCAGTAAATTTTAAGCATCATTAGCAGCAAGTGTGTACTCAAAACCAACAGATATGAGTTCTCAGAGAAGGCTTCAGGATATAAAAAGGGTGGCAAATTTTGTCAAATCTGCAAACACTAAAGGATCATAGAAGCAAAGGACTCAATGTTCTATAAGGCAAGGAATTAAGCCCATCTTAAACTAAAATACATCATTATTCATCAAATCTTGGAATTAAAGAAACATTATCTTCAACACAAAATGTTTCCTGTCCCACAATGTTGAGGTATTGGATTGGAGTACACTGTGACATCATAAAGTTTCAAGCAGAGAATTTCATGTGTTCTATGCATTGTGATAAGTTTTCCAGAGTGTATCCATGATTCTGGATAGTGGAAGGGAACTGGGAGGAAACTGGAGCCTGACCCTGGCTCATTCAACATATTCTGCATAGTGAGGTAGCTGCTGTTTTGTTTTTAAAAAATCTCACATTAAAAATAAATGTTTAGAATAGCTGACTTGGAGAATACTCATAAGAATATGAGAGAATTAGTGAATCTAAGCATATGAATCAGTTTAATTAGTTTTAATTTATGGTCATTGCTTGAATGGCAGGAACAGAGGTCTTTGCCACCAAGTAAGTGTCTGCACATAATGAAATAGCACATTTCATCTGACTTTACATGATGATTTACATGATGACAGGTTTGCATCAATCCCAAGCTCATCACACATCAGATCAACTAACTAGGTTTCCCTCATTCCAAATTTAAGAGTGGCAGATATTTTATTCTTCTCTAATATAAGAAATGGGCTTCCCTGGTGGCTCAAACAGTAAAGAATCTGCATGTAAGGCAAGGCACCCTGGTTCTATTACTGGGTCAGGAAGACCTCCTAGAGAAGGGGACAGCTGCTCACTCCCGTATTCTTGCCTGCAAAATCCCATGGAAACAGTCTCAAAGAGTTGGAAATAACTGAGTGACTAACACACACAAGAAATAGTTGTTTTAAGTGGTGTAAAGGATGGAGAATTAACAACAGTAAAATCTTTTAAGCTTTTTAAAAAGAAAAAAAAAAACGACTTTGATGTGGAAAAACAGATCCTTTATCCATGTTGCTGCTGCTACTAAATCGCTTCAGTCATGTCTGACTCTATGCGACCCCATAGACTGCAGCCCATCAGGCTCCCCCGTCCCCGGGATTCTCCAGGCAAGAACACCGGAATGGGTTGCCATTTCCTTCTCCAATGCATGAAAGTGAAAAGTGAAAGTGAATTTGCTTAGCCGTGTCTGACTGTTAGCGACCCCATGGACTGCAGCCCACCAGGCTCCTCCATCCATTGGATTTTCCAGGCAAGAGTACTGGAGTGGGGTGCCATTACCTTCTCCATACCCATGTTGACATTTGGGTAATTGCTGATGAGTTTGTCCCCAGGTCTGTGGAGTACAGTCAGTATTCAATAGTTGCTTATTGCATTGAAAAATAAAGGGGGAATGGTTGTGTTTTGTGGTCGATTAGACAAGATTTTTTTAATGACTGGCAAGAACCAATTCAGAGTGGAGATTTATGGGTTCATTCTATGTAGAAAGTCTGAATGATTACTGGAATTGACATGGTGGTATCATGACTCCCCCTTTTCTTTCCTTATTTCTCTCATCTCAATCTGCTTTGCAGGTAGCTTTCATTTTCTTCTGTTTTCAAGGCATCTCCGTTTTGTTGTCTAGCATGCAAGGTAAGGTGAGGACTATCTTGATAGTCAAGCAGGTTTGAATTGAAAGGCAGATACTTATCAACGTTGACCAGACCTAAGATCTCTTCCCGCCAAAAGGTTGTGCTCAGTGTTCAGTCACTTCATCATGTCCAACTGTTTGCGACCCCATGAACTATAGCCCACCAGGCTTCTCTTCCTTGGGATTTTCTAGGCAGGAATACTGGAGTGGGTTGCCATTTCCTTATCCAGGACACTGAATGGTTAAAGGGGCAAAATGTAGTACTTGACATGTCATTAGATTCACCCAGTGAATTGGTACAGGATAATTTGTACAAAAGAAGGAGCACATAAGTTTGGTAAAAATAGTAAAGTGATTAATAGGAAAAATTAAACAAACTAGCAAGTTAAATAATGTGTTAGAAAATTGGACCACATAACCAAGAAATCAAAATTGTATTGAAATCATGACTTACATTTTTAAAATGAAATAACAATAATATTTTATTTCTATAATTCATTTCAGTTCATTTCAGTTCAGTTCAGTTCAGTCGCTCAGTCGTGTCTGACTCTTTGTGACCCCATGAATCACAGCACAACAGGCCTCCCTGTCCATCACCATCTCCCGGAGTTCACTCAGACTCACGTCCATCAAGTCCGTGATGCCATCCAGCCATCTCATCCTCTGTCGTCCCCTTCTCCTCATGCCCCAAATCCCTCTCAGCATCAGAGTCTTTTCCAATGAGTCAACTCTTCGCATGAGGTGGCCAGAGTACTGGAGTTTCAGCTTTAACATCATTCCTTCCAAAGAAATCCCAGGGCTGATCTCCTTCAGAATGGACTGATTGGATCTCCTTGCAGTCCAAGGGACTCTCAACAGTCTTCTCCAACACCACAGTTCAAAAGCATCAATTCTTCGGCGCTCAGCCTTCTTCACAGTCCAACTCTCACATCCATACATGACCACAGAAAAAACCATACCCTTGACTAGAAGGAACTTAGTTGGCAAAGTAATGTCTCTGCTTTTGAATATACTATCTAGGTTGGTCATAACTTTTCTTCCAAGGAGTAAGCATCTTTTAATTTCATGGCTGCAGTCACCATCTGCAGTGATTTTGGAGCCCCAAAAAATAAAGTCTGACACTGTTTCTACTGTTTCGCCATCTATTTCCCATGAAGTGATGGGACTGGATGCCATGATCTTCGTTTTCTGAATGTTGAGCTTTAAGCCAACTTTTTCACTCTCCTCTTTCACTTTCATCAAGAGGCTTTTTAGTTCGTCTTCACTTTCTGCCATAAGGGTGGTATCATCTGCATATCTGAGGTTATTGATATTTCTCCCGGTAATCTTGATTCCAGCTTGTGTTTCTTCCAGTCCTGTGTTTCTCATGATGTACTCTGCATAGAAGTTAAATAAGCAGGGTGACAATATACAGCCTTGACGTTCTCCTTTTCCTATTTGGAACCAGTGTGTTGTTCCATGTCCAGTTCTAACTGTTGCTTCCTGACCTGCATACAGATTTCTCAAGAGGCAGGTCAGGTGGTCTGCTATTCCCATCTCTTTCAGAATTTTCCACAGTTTATTGTGATCCACACAGTCAAAGGCTTTGGCATAGTCCATAAAGCAGAAAAGAGATGTGTTTTTTTGGAACTCTCTTGCTTTTTCCATGATCCAGCAGATGTTGGCAATTTGATCTCTGGTTCCTCTGCCTTTTCTAAAACCAGCTTGAACATCAGGGAGTTCACAGTTCACATATTGCTGAGGCCTGGCTTGGAGAATTTTGAGCATTACTTTACTAGCATGTGAGATGAGTGCAATTGTGCAGTAGTTTGAGCATTCTTTTGCATTGCCTTTCTTCTGGATTGGAATGCAAACTGACCTTTTCCAGTCCTGTGGCCACTGCTGAGTTTTCCAAATTTGCTGGCATATTGAGTGCAGCACTTTCACAGCATCATCTTTCAGGATTTGAGACAGCTCAACTGGAATTCCATCATCTCCACTAGCTTTGCTCATAGTGATACTTTCTAAGGCCCACTTGACTTCACATTCCAAGATGTCTGGCTCTAGATTAGTAATCATCAATGATTTCTATAATTACCTACATGTATCAATTTTCTCTTGCTGCATAACAAATTTCCACAAATTTAGCAGCTTAAGACAATACCTGTTTATTAACTCACTGTTTTTCAGGCAGAAATCCAGAACAGTGTCACAGGATTCTCTGCTCAGGGTCTCAAAAAACTGAACCCAAAGTGGCAGCAGTGCTGTTATTTTCTCTTGAGAATTGGGGAAAGTCATCCTTCAATTTCATTCAGACTGACAGTAGTATGTATTTCCTTGCTTTTGTAGAACTGAGGTCCCCTTCATACTGCCAGCAGTGGTGTGGGAACTGTCTTCAATTCCTTCTGAAAGTATTAGTAACTTTCAGCATGAATATTCATTTTATTACAAACCAGCTAAATCATGTATCTCTTACTTCCTTTTTTTACGTCTAGGAAAAAACCCTCCTGCTTTCAGAAATTGCATGTGATTAGATCAGGCTTACCCAACATAAAGTAACCTGAAGGGTTAAATCTATAGTCTTCTCTGTGCTGGGAATTTTGCAGATTCTGTATACTAAGGGGAGAGAAATCTTGGCATTAAAGTAGAATTCTGCTGATCACATCATATATGTTGGAGTTCAGTCATAACTGAGAATTAAGCCTTGATTTGGATTCAATTTTGTATTGAGTGTGTGCAAGTTTATAAGATCTAAAATAATAATACAATGAAGTATATGATCAGACCTTGGTTAATCTCAGAAATTCTGTATAACTTACTTTAATAAGCATTCAATGAATTATTACTTTTTTTTTTTTTGCCACATTACATAGCTTGTGGGGATTTTAATCCGCAGACCAAGGAACCAAGGACCAAACCCATGGTCCCTGGCATGAAAGTTCAGAGTCCTAACCACTGGACCACCAGGGAATTCCTTGAATGATATATCAAGAGAAAAATATTGTAACAAGCAGTGAAAGGAGACCAGTAAAACATATATTTTTTTTTGTAATTTTGGAAATAATGCAGATATACATTCTATGGTATTCATATGTCAGGTTTCAGAAAACGTGTTACAAACATGCATACATACGCATGATTCCATGGATTCTATGAATTATTGAGGAATTTTAATCACAAAGCAATGCAGTTTCTCCTGAAAAGCAATCAAACTTTGAGAGATTTATTCCCCATTTAAGGTCTCAATCAATGTCAAATTAAGTGTCTGCCTTTATAATCTTGAATTTCTTGTTTAAAAAAAATGACCTTTAAAAATGCAATAGGCTGAAATCAATTTATTTCACTCAGGTATCCAATATCATATATTTGCTAAAAGCAGTCAAACCTGAGGTCTTAGCATCTATGAAAGCTGTGTTCATTTTTCCCTTTATTTTTATTCTTTGCTTTTTCATTTTAAAGTTAGAGTTAAAGTGGATCTGTTATCTCTGGAGATTTCTAGGGAATCCTATTAGGCCTATGGGAAGTAAGTGAACCTTGAGAATGATTCTTTACTTAATGTGTTTATAATGAGAGCTTTAAAATAAAAAAACATGCTAACCTGTACTTAAAAACAAGATATAACTTACTGACTTCCTTACATAGAATAGTACTGTTTCCATTTATCTTTAACAAATTGATATTTAGCTTTAAGATTACTCATTTTTATACTTTTGGGAAAATAATATTTAATGTGTACATTATCATGCAAATAAGATAATATTTATGACACTGTTATAGGATAAAGACTGAGAAAGATGAATTCTTAGCGGTTAATTTGACATAAAACAGCTTGACTCATGATAGAAAGAAAGCAACCTGTTTAAGTACTTGGATTTATTTTTTCTGCATTGGTGATATTATACTTTCAAAATCCACTTAAAGAAGTTACTGTAAAGTAAGGAAAGGAAATAAAAGACTTCAATGGGATGGCTTTGTGCTTTAATACATAAAGCAATCCCCACAGTAATGCATGCTACAGAAAATGGGTCACCTTCAAACCACCCTTGAAAAAATAAAAGCAGATAACGTAATTTCAGATTGAGTTCTTAGAGCATTGATTTATAGTATGTATATCTACTTGACCTTTATTCATTTTACAAAAATATGCATGTGTGAACACTTGAAAATGTATAAATACCAACTCTTTCTCTTTTTTCTCTCACATACAACATGTACACATGTCTAAACATTCTGAAGCACATTCACGTGTTTATCTGTGATTATTAGTACATTGTAAGTAGCACATTGATGAAATGACCACACGTGTTATGACTGTTTCCTCGTTTGTTTTTAAGATAGTGGATTTTTATGTTTCAAAGCAAATTGTAGTGTAAACATGTGCAAACACTTCAAAAAATAATTTTAATTAATATAAAAGTTAGTTATGTTCTCTTCAACATAAATATTGTTCGCTTCTGTTCTGCTGTTGTTTAGTGGTTAAGTTGTGTCTGACTTTTTTGCAACCCCATGAACTTTAGCCTGCCAGACCTCTCTGTCCAAGAGATTTTCACCTCTTTCTAATTGACTATTAATTGTTCCAAATCTGTAATTGACACAGCATATTACTTAGATGATGCTTTCTAACTACAAATGTAATATCACTTTGTATTTTAATAAAATAGATATAACATTTTAAAATTATGGTATATGCTCATCAAAAGTTTCTATGGAAAATTGTTATTTGAGAGGTACACAACTGTTGAAACAGACAGTGTTTTGAATGGATATCTTTGTTATTATGGCTCATGCTGTTCCCTGCTGGACTCTGGACTCCTGTGTCTTTGAAAAAAAACTAAATGATATTCTCTAGTGTGTAGTGCAATCACTAGTCAGCAGTCTGAAGCATTTTTGAATAAAATCATTCTCATTAATGCACCCATAATAGTACAACTGGGTGTTGTTCCAACTGATTTCACAAAGCTAAGACTTAGGTAACTTCCATCTGTGGCTAAGCCAATTATCTGACCAAAAATTCAATGTATATGCGTGTGCTTCCTCGCAAGAGAGACAATTTCAAAAATTAATGAAAATGACATTATAATTTCCAAATTGAAAGGAAACGTTTGGTTTAAGTGCTAGTGACATGCACTTATGTAGACTACCTGATTGGAATCTCATCTTTGTATCTTTCTATGTGTGTCCTGAGGAAATAGCCTCTCTGTGCCTCAATTTCTATATCTACAAAATGATGATGTTAATAGAGTTGTACCTATAGGGTTGTTCTCAGCATTAAATATAGAAAGTATATAAAACCACTAAAAATTGTCTAGCCAAAAGTAGAAGCCTGATAGCATTTTTTTTCCACTATTTTGGATCCAATTAGCACATATGAGCATAAGTTGATACAAATAAAAACAAATATTGCTACCCTGGGTTCATTTGGATATAAATGGAGATAAATGTAGGAAAATGGACAACATGAAGTCAAATGCTCTGCAGTATCCCCCAAATTTACGATATAAATGTTAAAATCCGCATTTTACATATGAGGGTTCTGAAGTCCACAGACATGTATTAAGTTACACAGTAATGTCCAGGTAAGGACAAATGGATTTAGGACTCTAAACCTAGATTTTGATGCTCATAATCATAGATTTTAGATCATTCCATGATTTATATTAGAGTTAGTATTTGGGTCTGCTTGCTTTATTAGAGTTATTAGATACAGTTACTAAGAATTTAGGATAGAACATATAGCTATAGAAAATTAAACATGTTAAACTGTTAGAATTTAGTTTAAAAATTTTATCTCTCAAATCTCTACTTTTAGCGTATCATTGATCATTTTGAGAATTAAATAAAGCTTATAAATATACAACATAGTGCCTGCTATTCAGTAAAGGCAAATAATAAAAGTAATAACACAGACAAAATGGTAATAAATTCATAAATTACCTCTAGCTATAATACTGTATCTTGATTACTAATAATCCATTATTATTGGCATTACTTTCTGCATTATTTTTGGCATTTACTTTACATTTAGAATAATTCATACAAATTTATCTAGCATTCTGAAAAATAACCATATTTGAAATAATACATAAAATACAATTTTACTTCAAAGAGAGATTCTGTTTCTGACAATTTAATAAGTCTAGTTTATTGCTAGTTTATTGTTTAAGTTTTTTTTTTTTCTTTTACCAAAACCCTGACTTTGTGAAAAATGTTTTACAGCTTTGGAATTGTAGGAAAGAAATTATTTTGACCTTGTCTACCCATATTTTTCCTCTTAAATCCAGGCACCATTCCAATGAGCTCTCAAACTTTTACAGAAGTACCTATTAATACATTGTGACACTCTCAAATGATATAAAGTAATCTGTAAAAGCTAAAGTTGTAATATATGACAATCTAAAAAATTAGTTAGGATGCTCCTCACATGTAGCCACACATGCAGTCTTCAAGGAGAAAAAGAAGGATGAAAGAGAACATCCGGAGAAGAGTATGTTTTTTCTTTAATGGGATGTATAATATGTCCAAGCACATCCATTTTTATTGTTCCCAAGCATTGTAAACAGTCTTTGTTCTTCTTTGCTTTTCTGTGGCTTACCTCGGGGGAGGTGTGGGCCTTTTTGAAATGAATCTCTACTCTCTTAAATAGAAGGTGAAATATTTCCAGATGATAAATAGCTTTGGGTCTGTAACCCAGTCAGGGGAGTTCTGAACTCACAGTGGGCTGTTAAAGGGAATTCCCAGCCTTGTAAAGTGATATCCCCCTTGTCAAATGACAACAGTCAAGCTAGGAAGAACAAATGAGTCCCCTTAGGGGGCAGAATGGAATAGAATGCCAAATATTCTCGGGCATTCTGTGGCTTCCAAAAGACAGATATTTTGCATTGTGTCATTACTCTGGCAGGGTTATAGATCATCTTTGTGTCTGGTCTTTCATCAATAAATGACTCCTTGAACATAATCTAATCACTTTGTAGCTCTTACAATGACCACTGTAAGGTTCCTGACAACTGAGCAACTACAAAATAGGGCACACCAAGTCTTTTATGTTCACCAAGGAAAATGTAGCAAAAGTAGTTTACTTTATACATAATAAGATTATTTCAGCCAAAGAAACTCACATAAAAATTTCTTATATTCATTTTGGCCCATTTATGAGAATGAATCCTGTATGTAAATAATATTACCTCTTATCTCACGCATGGACTGCTGAACCATAGTACTAAGTCATTCTACAGCCTTCATAATCATAGATTTTCAAACTGAAAATAAATATTACCGCTTACATGCTACTCTTACACCAAAATTTACTGAGGCACATCCTATACTGGGAAGTTTTTCTCTTAGACTGAATGTGTATATGAAGATGGCTGGTGGAAGACGTCTGTAATTTGTGTTACAAGGATCTCAATATTAAGTAGGGCATAATGGCAACCCACCCCAGTATTCTTGCCTAGGGAATCCCAGGGACAGGAGAGCATGGCCGGCTATAGTCCATAGGGTCACACACAGTGGACATGACTGAAGCAACACCACACACACACACTGTTTTGGCACCATATTGGCTCATATATACTTAAAAACTGAAGAAGAGATAGTCTAAGACAGAATAGTAAAGATTCAAAGACACATCAGGAAGTTTCTTGTTCTAGCAGACACATTTAGAATGAAAGCCTATTTTCTTAAAGAAGATAATGACAAGAACATAATATTAATAGGCATGATTGTTTTAAACTTAAAGAAAATAAAGACAAAATTCAAATGCAATGCTTAAATCTTGCTTGGATCAATGTTTAGAAAATTAAAGAACTATATTTGGAGTGATAAGGGGAGAAAATTGAATATGACTGGGTGATGACAGCTATAATCTTGATCCAGGTGGTATGCAGGGCATCAGACAGTATAGTCAATTTCTATAAACTGGTAAGTGGGTGAAGGATTGGTGACTGGTCAAATAAATTAAAAACTACTTACAAGCATCTGTATTGAGAGGGATTCAACTGAGGAAAAATTCTGAAAAAGACTCAAAAATGCCAAAGATTAAGAGAAAAGGATGATAAAATATGGAGATTAACTGATAGTCTGTGTACAGAATTCCTCCCACCTGCATGATAATGCATGGAATCCAGACATAAATGAGTCATATGTAAACAATAAAAACTTTTTTTTTTAAAGAAGTTCTTCTAAAGACAATCTGAAAAGAATTAGGCCACTGATAGAACTCCATTGTCCATTCAACCTAGGACAAAACTGTAATCAAATTCATCCTATAATTTCAAAACTCTATTCTTAAATATGAACTGGTTTTGATTTGCATTTCTCTAATAATGAGTGATGTTGAGCATCTTTTCATGTGTTTATTAGCCATCCGTATGTCTTCTTTGGAGAAATGTCTATTTAGTTCTTTGGCCCATTTTTTGATTGGGTCGTTTATTTTCCTGGAATTGAGCTGCATAAGTTGCTTGTATATTTTTGAGATTAGTTGTTTGTCAGTTGCTTCATTTGCTATTATTTTCTCCCATTCAGAAGGCTGTCTTTTCACCTTGCTCATATTTTCCTTTGTTGTGCAGAAGCTTTTAATTTTAATTAGATCCCATTTGTTTATTTTTGCTTTTATTTCCAGAATTCTGGGAGGTGGATCATAGAGGATCCTGCTGTGATTTATGTCTGAGAGTGTTTTGCCTATGTTCTCCTCTAGGAGTTTTATAGTTTCTGATCTTACATTTAGGTCTTTAATCCATTTTGAGTTTATTTTTGTGTGCGGTGTTAGAAAGTGATCTGGTTTCATTCTTTTACAAGTGGTTGACCAGTTTTCCCAGCACCACTTGTTAAAGAGATTGTCTTTACTCCATTGTATATTCTTGCCTCCTTTGTCAAAGATAAGGTGTCCATAGGTGTGTGGATTTATCTCTGGGCTTTCTATTTTGTTCCATTGATCTATATGTCTGTCTTTGTGCCAGTACCATACTGTCTTGGTGACTGGCTTTGTAGTAGAGCCTGAAGTCAGGCAAGTTGATTCCTCCAGTTCCATTCTTCTTTCTCAAGATTGCTTTGGCTATTCGAGGTTTTTTGTATTTCCATACAAATCTTGAAATTATTTGTTCTAGTTCTGTGAAAAATGTGGCAGGTAGCTTGATAGGGATTGCATTGAATTTGTAAATTGCTTTGGGTAGTATACTCATTTTCACTATATTGATGCAAATCAAAACCACAATGAGGTACCACTTCACATCAGTCAGAATGTCTGCGATCAAAAATCTGCAAGCAATAAATGCTGGAGAGGGTGTGGAGAAAAGGGAACCCTCCTACACTGTTGGTGGGAATGCAAACTAGTACAGCCACTATGGAGAACAGTGTGGAGATTCCTTAAAAAATTGCAAATAGAACTACCTTATGACCCAGCAATCCCACTGCTGGGCATACACACCGAGGAAACCAGAATTGAAAGAGACACATGTACCCCAATGTTCATTGCGGCACTGTTTATAATAGCCAGGACATGGAAACAACCTAGATGTCCATCAGCAGATGAATGGATAAGAAAGCTGTGGTACATATACACAATGGAGTATTACTCAGCCGTTAAAAAGAATTCATTTGAATCAGTTCTGATGAGATGGATGCAACTGGAGCCGATTATACAGAGTGAAGTAAGCCAGAAAGAAAAACACCAATACAGTATACTAACACATATATATGGAATTTAGAAAGATGGCAATGACAACCCTGTATGCAAGACAGGAAAAAAGACACAGATATGTATAATGGACTTTTGGACTCAGAGGGAGAGGGAGAGGGTGGGATGATGTGGGAGAATGGCATTCTAACATGTATACTATCGTGTAAGAATTGAATCGCCAGTCTATGTCTGATGTAGGATACAGCATGCTTGGGGCTGGTGCATGGGGATGACCCAGAGAGATGTTATGGGGAGGGAGGTGGGAGGGGGGTTCATGTTTGGGAACACATGTAAGAATTAAAGATATTAAAATTTTAAAAAAAAAGAAAAAAAAAAGAATATGAACTGATGAGTAAGAGTTATCAAACATTTGAGGAAAGCCAGTGATATGAAAAATAAAGGCTCAAATTCCAAAAACAAAAAGTGATCCTGAAGGAACAGAAAGTTTAGGGGACACACACACATGCACATATATATACAAATTAGAGTTTTCGAAAAGATTCAGGCATCCCCAGTGGACACAAAACAAAAGCATGATTCTATTAAGTGGGGACATTCATAGGAAAAGAAAATATCTTGGAAATTAATATGTCTGTGGTAGGTGTGCATGTATGCACACATGGGGACATGTTTATTGACTTTGAAAATATAGAAAGTAATACATAATTTTAAGATAAGTTTTAATTTTTTCACATAATAGACCAGAATATATAGGAATGAATAATTGTAGAAAGAGTATACTATTTATAGAAGGTGCATGAGGTCTAACATTGAATGAATGAATTCTAGATAAACAATAGAAAAGACAAAGGATAGAACTTAATTATGGAAATAATCATAGAAGGAAATTTCTCAGTGCTGAAGGAGAATAGTTTTTAATTGAAAGAATTTGCTAAGTGCCCAACCCAATGAAAGAATCATAAATGTATCAACTCATATCTGGACACACTATTCAAAACACAAGCACACATAAACTCATACTTGGAGACAACGTTCTAAATAATTAGAATTTCAAAATGAAAATAAGGTTGCAAACATTTTAGAAGAAAATATAAGGGGGAGAAAAAACAAGCTCTGTACTTCCAATGGATATATCCGTCAGACGTGTTACTGTTGGTTTCTGTTGGACAATAGATACAGATTTCCCTGGTGAGAAAGACAGAGAAAAAGAGTGTAAAAATTATATATTATAAACACTTCCATACTCTGATTTTAGCCTTTTCAATGTATTATTTTGATTAAAATACTTGTGATTAACATAAATAGATGTAATAAATCCATACTTATTGAAAAAGCAAATTGTTTACAATATAATCTAAAAAGCAGGTTAGATTAATACCCATAATACCATAATACCCATAAACACATAGTAAAGTAGTTTGCAGGTATTTACACCAAGTCAAATATTTCTTTCAAATTGTGATGCTGAAGAAGGCTCTTGAAAGTCTCTTGGACAGCAAGGAGACCAAACCAGTCCTAAACGAAATCAACCCTGAATAGTCACTGAAAGGACTGATGCTGAAGCTGAAGCTCCAACACTTTGGCCACCGGATGCGAAGAACTGACTCACTGGAAAAGATCCTGATGCTAGGAAGGAGTGAGGGCATGAGGAGAAGAGAGTGACTGAGGATGAGATGGTTGGATGGCTGGCTTCACTGACTCAGTGGTCATGAGATTGAGTAAATTCCAGGAGATAATGAAGGATGGGGATGCCTGAACTGCTCGTGTCAATGGGATCACAAAGAGTCAGGCATGAGGTAACAACTGAACAACAACAACAAATTTTTAACTTTCCAGTAAAAAAAAAAATTGTCAAAATTATACATTTCTCTGCCCAACGTACTCTATGCCCTTCTCATGTCTGGTAACCACTGCTTATCCTGGGAAATAGCAAATAGAAATGAAATCACTGCTGGTTGTAGTGATATTATGTGCACTTTTAAACCCAGAAAAAATAAGAATATATTTCTTTCTTTTTTTTATTGTGCATCAGTTTCTAAAATATAATCAGGGAGATGCTGGTAAACACTTTAGGCTGGATTTCTCAAAACTTTTAGGCACTGGAATTCAGATTTGCTCACATTCTGAAGCTAGTCCTCAGCATCTTTTTTAAGCCTCCTTGGCATCTCATTTTCACGCTCCATCTGAGATGACTTGGAAAACATGAGAAAATAACAACATCACTTCCACAAAACAACTGCCTGGACAGTGCATATTTCTATATACACCATTTATGGAACTCTGCTTCTGGCAGAAATTTTATTTTAAGTGTCAATACTAAAAGATGATATTACTGGAGTTGGCTGCTTCAGTCTGTAAATATAGTCAGTACCTACTCAGAAACAGCTTTTAAAGCAAAACAATTGGAATAAGAAACATTTCTTGCTGTTATTTTTAAATTGCTATAAAGGAAAATAATTTTATCCTTGTCAAATTATTAGCTTGCTATACATGAAGCTTGAAGCTTCTCTGTAAAATACATCTGTGATTGTTCACAGTTACACAACCCAAAAGATGAAACTCAATAAGTGAACTCTTCTGTAATCCTCTCTCCTGCTAAATGAAATTAAGACAAAGAAGTAGCTTCATAATGTAAACTGAGCCTGAGTTGCATTGCTAAAATTTTTAAGAAATCAACTTCATCTATGGAGAGCAAGTTCTGGAATCATTCAAGATTCAATAACTTTTGATTCATAAAAAACATCACATTTTTGATCTGGATAATTACCCTTCTATTTATATTTGCCTGTTTATTATGGAATTAAACAGGACAACACACACATAGTTATCACATACTTATGAAAGGCTAAGCAAAAGCCATTGAATCACTCAACTTCCTTTAAAAAAGATAATGCAGGTATTAAAAAGTAATTCTGAAGAATTTAAAATTACACTGGAAATGATTATGGTAATGGAAAATGTTGACCAATTCCTCATTTTTATATCATTTATATGTATTTATAATAAGAATATTATATATGCATATAAAATTACAGGCTTCCTAGTTGTCACTAGTGGTAAAGAATCTGCCTGCCAATGCAAGAGACTCAAGAAACATGAGTTCGACCTCTGGGTCAGGGAGATCCCCTAGAGGAGGGCATCCTTCAGTATTCTTGCCTGGAGAGTGACATGGACAGAGGAGCCTTGCCTTCTGTGGTCATTAGGGTCACAAAGAGTTGGACATAACTGAAGAGACTGCACAGTCCAGCAGCATATAAAATCATATCAAATATATATATATAGAAACTTTCAGATATATTTATATAAGAATGTATATATATAATGGAAAATATATATAATGGAAAGGGTATAAAGTGATAGAAGTTATCTCTAGGTAAGAGGATGGTGGAGATTTTCATGTTAGCTTATAACATTCTCTACTCAAAATATTTTATATGTAATACGAAAAAAAAATTGAAGATACCCAACATCAGGCTAACATCATTTAACATTAGAACTAATGTTGCAAAAATACCTATACTTTTAGCTAGTCATGCATATAGTGGACTCAATCAGTACAGAGTAAGTAATTTTAAACATTGCCTGTCAATGCCAGATATTGCAGGTGATCTTCTTTAAGGTATTATCATGCAATAAACCGCTATAACCATTCTAATCCTCTAGAGAATTTTACCGTCATCAATCTCAGTTTCAGTTTAAATTTTAACATCTTTTCACACATTTCTTCTGAAGCTTTAATCTCTGCAAAACCCAGCTTTAAATTAGAAGGAAAAGATAGACGTGTAAGGAGTAGCAGCAATTGAATTTAATTTGAATCTTGGATCCATGAACTGAAAACACATTTGCTTTTTTGGTCTTATGTCAGTTTGAAAAGAAAACAGTTCTGATTTTGGCTAAATGAAGATATTTTTGGTAACTCTAGTTGGATCACATTGTAAAAACCTACTTAGAATTTTCAACTTGGTTCCCACAAAATTAGCAGATATTCTTTGGGGCCATTGGCAAAATAGATCCAGTTTATAAAGTCATTGCTTTTGCCTGTCTCATATTTTCAGATAAATTTGAAAGCAAAAGTAATGCTCACTGTGTTGAAAATCTTTAATAGTATGGGTGAAATTTGCAATTTGAAATTCCTAAGTTCAAAGAACATTTATCTACAGCTTGATTTTACGCTTGAAACTTCCTATGCTTCATAGCAGTTTATAAAAAATTAGGAGGAAAAAAAACCTCTTCCTGTCATTTTTAGCAATTTTCCTTAGACTTGAGTAAAATATACAGAAACTTTTAAGGAAAAAAAAATGTGGTGCTTCTTTATAGTTTTCTCATTGTTTAAATTATAGCATTTACCCAGTATAAATTCTTTGCTTATGCACTTATGCAAGTGTACTTCAGAGCAATTTGAAATAAATACAAATTCACAAAATGAATAAAGTCATTTAATGACATTAATATGAAGGATGATGTTATTTTACTGAATCTAAAGGAAGATGTTGAGTTTAAGAACAAAGATGTAACAAAGTTGAGTGATTTTTTTTTTAATATTACTAATACACACAATGCCTATTTGCAAAGGATTATTATATGCTTTAAAATATTTTTAAAACTTTTAGGCTGTGTTGAAACATTAAGAAAAACAAAACTCATCTTTATCCAAAATTTTGCAAGGGGGTTAAACTTGCATGCTGCTGCTGCTGCTGCTAAGTCACGTCAGTCGTGTCTGACTCTCTGTGACCCCATAAACAGCAGCTCACCAGGCTCCGCGTCCCTGGGATTCTCCAGGCAAGAATACTGGAGTGGGTTGCCATTTCCTCCTCCAGTGCATGAAAGTGAAAAGTGAAAGTGAAGTCGCTCAGTCGTGTTCGACCCTCAGTGACCCCATGGACTGCAGCCCACCAGGCTCCTCCGTCCATGGGATTTCCCAGGCAAGAGTACTGGAGTGGGTTGCCATTGCCTTCTCAAATATGCCACAAATGGTTTCGGTCACACTATAAGTTTAACATATTTTCTTTGGTTACTCTGTTGACTGGAATGAACTTTTAAATCTAAAAATTTGAACATTGAAATCAGATAAAAATATTTTAAAACATTTCAGATCAGTATCTGAATGAAAATTAATATGATTTATAAAAATATACATCCTTTTAAATCTAACTAGAATATGAATGTATATTATTCACATTATATATATGAGTATACCCATTCTTGGGAATTCCCTTGTGGCTCAGCTGGTGAAGAATCCACCTGCAATGATGGAGACCTGGGTTTGATCCCTGGTGTGGGAAGATTCCCAGGAGAAGGGAAAGGCTACCCACTCCAGTATTCTGACCTGGAGAATTCCATGGGCTGTAGAGTCCATGGGGTCTCAAACAGTCAGACACAACTGAGAGACTTTTTGTTATACATATTCTTAGAGATTGTATATAATGAAACATTTATATAATTTACATGCATGCCCAGCCCCTTCAGTTGTGTCTGACTCTTTGTGACCCCCATGGACTGCTACACGCCAGGCTTCCCTGTACTCCACTATCTCCTGGAGTTTGCTCAAGTTTGTGTCCATCGGGTCAGTGATGCTGTCTAACCATCTCATCCTCTGCTGCCCTCTTCTCCTTTTGCCTTCAATCTTTCCCAGCATCAGGATCATCTTATGTTAAATCTTGGACTCCAGTTTGAAAAACACTGATTTACAATACAATAATACACAATAAACACAATAATAATTTCTCTTTTTAATGGTCTTCTCCTCTATTACATTTCTATGTATCTCATTCCATATTGTATTACAGTCAATTAGACATGTGCTGAATTTCAAAAGAAATGAGCAGAAATCCAAAACTTCTATATTATTACATTTCAAATATATAGTACAGATTATAGATAAACATTTGTGAATCTGAAGAAATAATCAGTTATTCTACCCATCATCTGGCTGAGTAAGACTGAATAACTCATTGAGAGTCAGTCTGTTAAAACAAGATACTCCATCATTCATATCTAAAATCGACCTGGTATGCCAAAACTGTCCTCTCCTTTCAAATGAAACGATAGTGTTTCCTGAGTTTTGTTTTGTTTTTACTATATCTCTCACTGGATGCACACTATTGACTTCTATCTTTAGGGTATTTGGAAGGTTTTTGATTTAATATGTGTGCATGCATCTGCATGCTCAGTCATACCTGACTCTTTGTGACACTATGGACTGATTTAATATATATCAGCTAATTTATTTTAATACAACAGTCATTTAAAATGAAGCAATAAGTATGCTTAAGAGTTGTGCATTTCATTTTATGAAATTTCATCCCCCAAAGTATGTGAAAGAAGTAAATGTTCAAAATCATTAGATTTATACATGTTGATGGATTGGGGCTATACTTCTGACCTCAGTAATGAGTGGAGAAATAAAATAGACTGACAGGAGAGTTAATGAAAGGATAGACGTGCTATCTCTCTACGTGATAAATCAAAAGTCCTATATAGTAAGATTGAAAGGGAAACAGTGGAATCTCTGAGATATATAGAATATGTAGGTGCTCACCATACATTTTTCAAATTTTTGTGTTAAAAATATTTGTAAAAAAAATAACATTGGTGAAATAAAAGGGAAAAGGGAAAAAAGAGCCATAAGATTTTGGTTTAACTTTTCTGATAAAAAATTATACTGCAAGTATGACTTTTTAACATGTGACCATCCCTTTAATGATGTTTCTCTCTGTCTCTCTCTCTCTCTCCCTAAAGCTCCATTCTGACTTAGATAAAGGAGAGGGCACTGTAAAATACACCCTCTCGGGAGATGGCGCTGGCACCGTTTTTACCATTGATGAAACTACAGGGGACATTCATGCCATAAGGAGCCTGGATAGAGAGGAAAAACCTTTCTATACACTTCGTGCTCAGGCTGTGGACATAGAAACCAGGAAGCCCCTGGAGCCTGAATCAGAATTCATCATCAAAGTGCAGGATATTAATGATAATGAGCCGAAGTTTTTGGACGGACCTTACATTGCTAGTGTTCCAGAAATGTCTCCTGTGGGTGAGTAAGCAAGTAAAAATTTTGTCAGATGCTACAATAAGGCCTTTTCAACAAGTGTTTTTCTGCAGGTTGATGGAAATATCTTACTTGTAACCCAGAAGATTATTCTTGCACTATGTAGGATACAACTAATTTCATTTACTTTTTCAACATTTTTTTTCTACTTTTTTCCTGTCTTGCTCCATTTTAAATGCTTGAATAGATACATAAATAACTAGAATATATAACATTTCTTCACTATTTTACAATCTTTATATTTCCCTGAATTCATAGAATGCCATTTTATTTTAAGGACATAACTCACTTTGTACTGAAAGTGATTGCCATTACAAATTCAGACTCCTACACAGTTCTGGAGGTAACACCAAATACCAAATAGTAAGTCTTGGCCCAAAATAAATTATCCAAAACATGCATTGCATCTGGAAGGAGTTCATAAAGGGATGTGTTTCATGCTTTGGAGCTATCCAGAGAGACTTTGAAAAAAAACGTATTGTGTCTATAATAACCCATAGAAGTTATTCCATCAAACCCAGAGGCAAGTATCATTATATAGCCATTACTAGAATAAATTTACAGTTAGGCTATAGTAGCATCATAATTCTTAACAATTTAAATATAATATAAATTTTACTACCTAAATTCCCAAAGAATGGCATCGCTGATTCAACAGACACTGTTTGAGCGCAGTTTGAGCAAACTCGGGAGATAGTGAAGGACAGAGAAGCCTGATGGGGTCACAAAAAGTTAGACACGACTTAGCAACTGAACAACAACAACTGAAATTCACAAAGTCCTATAATATGTATTTTAGGACCAATGAGTTAAGGATTCCAGCGTTAATGACAATTTTTAATTATAACTTTTATTGCCCAGTCACCACAACCAATCCCTGAATTTATTTCATAGTAACTTCTGGTTTGTAGCGCATTTGTAAGATAAAGTTCCTCATCACTTCTGGTTTCAACTGGAAATGCTCTATGTGAGCCACTGCTAGTATTTCCTAAGTCTGACGTTTCTCAGAGGGCTCCTGCTGCCCCCTCAGCCATCCCAGACATGCAAAGAAGATGGTACAGGGTACCCTGAGGGCAGACGCAGGTTAGCGGCTGTAGGAGTTGTCACATGGATTTACCATAAACGCACTGGAAATTGTGTCTGTGACCTTATCAGGCATTCAAAGACCATTTTCTTTCCTTGACCTAAGAAATCAGCTCAGAGGAGTTCACTTCAATTTTAAACTTTTGTGTGCATACTCAGGGCTACTTTTTTTTTTTTTTTTGGAACTGCTTCTTTTATGCTATGCTATGATTTCTAGCGATTTAGAAACACAGTTTGGAAAAAGTCTTATTAGAAAATAGTCCCTGAAAATATGGACAGCTGTTTATAAACTTGCACTTTGAAGATAAGTACAAGTAGAAAAAATGAAGGGTGGGGGGAGAAAAATGAAGATAGTACTTTGAGACAAAATATGGCTTTTAAGAAGACAATGAAATCCAGTACATAAGTACTTTAACTGGTGCTTACTTTATGTAAATTGGAAGTATTTACATGAATTCATAACCATTAGTTACTCTTTAGTACTGAAACAGCATCCTTAAAGCAAACAGATGCATCCCTCTGCAGTATTAGAAAATTCTGTCTTATTATAATCCATTAGGTCTTTTTTATGCCAATTACGAGAAAGGATAGGGCTAAAGTGCTGAAACTTTATATAAAGATTTATAAAAATTCTTTATATAAAGAATTTTCAGCTAGTGCCTGAAGAGAGAAATAAATCCAGAAATTCAAGTGAAAGGTAGATGAGTAAGAGAACTGAGTGGTCCAGGTTTGGTACTGGGGTGAGTGAGACAGAGTTTGCTTCACCACCATGAGTTATCAGAAAGATCCATGGAAGAACAGGTTCCTTAAAATGCTTTGCCATATACCATAGCCAAAATTTCTCACTGGTTAGTCAAGAGACTTCTGTAAAAACCTAAACTTATTTTCAATCATCCTCCTTTTAAAATATAGTTTTTTTAGTAATAGAGGAGTGTTTCTTTTGAATATGGAACTGTATCATATGCTATGAGTTCACCCAAGTATTCTTGGATTGTGTTTACATAATATGCCATTTTCAGATAAATACTAACAAGTGTAAACACTATTTACATATTAAATATTAGAAATTGAAAAACTATCAGGCACTACTTTTGCCATTTCCCAGAATCCTACATATACATATAACCAATTACACCTATTAAGAGAAGACCTGGTTAGTTTTGTGAGAGTTGTTATTTCAGCTTTTACTTGACCAAAAAAAAAAAAAAACCAACAGCTGCATCCTAACATCACAGTTAGGTCCCTAGAGCACCTGAACGCCATTCCCAAGCATACCCTCCTTAGCATTGGGAAATGGCTTACTGCTCTAATTGGCCCATGTTTCCCCGCCCCCCTGTTTTCTTTTACTACATCCCTTTTAGGAAATCCCTGCCTCTGTGTCATTTTCCCTGGACTATTAAAATAATATACAGTCAAGACCAGATAGAACTGACTATGGAGTATTGGACAATGTAGCTATTGTGGAAAATCTCACAGTTGGCTTTGAATATCCACGCTTGAGGTGTTCTCTGGAAAACAACTACCCTTCCCCAATAATCGAGAATGCTCCTATTTCATTTTTACTGAAAGACACAGCCAATTTAAAAAATACATATCTAAGCAAATTGTATCAGTGAGAGGTAATATCATTCCTTCTCAATTCAGCCTCATCTGTTCCACTTCCATACATGGGAGCAAGAGAGATTTCAAATTTCTTTAATCAGGGAACTTTGGCTTACTCTTCTATTTCTCAATATAATGTTTTTTGTTTTTTGTTTTCCTCAACAGATAGTCAAAAAATATTCAAGTTAAATTAACATTCATTTTGGCTTCCCTAGTGGCTCAGAGATAAAGAACCCACCTGCCAATAGAGGAGACATGGGTTCGATCCCTGGGTTGGGAAGATCCCCTGGAGGAGGACATGGTGATCCACTCTAGTATTCTTGCCTGGAAAACCCCATGGACAGAGGAACCTGGAGGGCTACAAAGAGTCACAAAGAGTAGAACACAACTGAAAGATTGGTCAACAAAAAGCTTAATTGTAATATAAAAGGTCAAGAAAAAAATCTATTAGGCAAATGCCAAATTAGCAATAATGGATTTTACATCTGAAAATATGATGAATGATTAAACCTGGAATCAAAATTAACAAATGTGAAAATTATAAAACTCATAACTCTACAAAGGAAGGATAGTGGTGAGCAGGATAGTAGACATTTTTGAGGGAAATTGGTATTTAAGACTTCTAAGACTATGGAATATATTTAGTTCCCCAAAGTTGAAGAAAATTCTAGCGAATCTATGAATTGTTTAAGAGAAAGGTCACTTTGTCACTAACTTGTGCTACATCTAATATGCTATGGAAGTAATATTCACAGATAAATTGCCTTTACTCTGACCTAAGGAAATTACTTTATGATCCAGATATTCCCCAACTCAAAGCTTTTCCTTGGAGACAAATTTGGATGTTATGAATGTGGTCTTAATTCTGTAAGATCATTGGAGTAACAATTAATTGCAGTAATGTGCCCTCTTTAATCCCATGGACGGAGGAGCCTAGTAGGCTGCAGTCCATGGGGTCACGAAGAGTCGGACATGATTGAGCGACTTCACTTTCACTTTTTACTTTCATGCATTGGAGAAGGAAATGGCAACTCACTCCAGTGTTCTTGCCTGGAGAATCCCAGGGATGGGGGAGCCTGGTGGGCTGCTGTCTATGGGGTCACACAGAGTCGGACACGACTGAAGTGTCTTAGCAGCAGCAGCAGCCCTCTTTAATATCTGATGATTTTGCATCAGTAGGGTGTGCAGTTTCAGTTACTTTTCCTAGAGTGCTGACAGGTTTAAGATATTTAAATCCGTATTTATACTTGTATTTTCTTCTTCAGCCTCAGCTTAGCCATTTTTAAGCCACTGAGTGGGTTATTTGTAACCAGGTCCCTATGGCACATGTTATAGATGTTAATTGTAAATCATAATTGATGAAGTAAGACCTGCCATTTCCTGAGCAATAGTTAGGGGCCAAGTGAACTAATGGAGATTTGCATTTCCTGTTTTCCTTAACCATTATGATAATTATATGCAGTATCATTTACTATTTCATCTTTATTTTTCTATGAAAACTCTTATGGATCAGAAAATAGGAATGATTCCCGGGTTCTTTATAACAAAGTTAGTGCAATCAATTATATCCTTTTTCTATGGTTAGTGGTTTATAAAATTTCTTCAGAAGCTTTAAATTAGTTTTTAATCTCAGCTGTGCTTGTAGAGATTTTGGTGTGAATATTATATTACTATATTATTTTATAATTAGAGGATGGTATATTACTATATTATTTTATAATTAGAGGATGGTGTTCCATGCATCAGAAAAAAAATCAGAGGAATAAGTATCTCTTATTCACTGAGTTTAAAAAATGTTTAGAAAGAATTAAGTTAAGTTGTATACATCTCAAGGAATTACGCTGTTGGCTTCACAAAAAATAAATAAGTAACATGTACCGTTTTGGATTTTTTTTTTTTTAATGAATTGCATTGTTTTACATGAGGTTTGGGGATAAATTCCAGGATGAAAATGTTGGTGGAGTTTTTGGTAGGTTATTCAGTTCAGTCAGTTCAGTTGCTCAGTCCTGTCTGACTCTTTGCAACCCCATGGACTGCAGCATGCCAGGCTAACCTGTCCATCATCAACTCCCAGAGCTTGCTCAAACTCATGTCCATTGAGTTGGTGATGCCATCCAACCACCTCATCCTCTGTCTTTCCCTTCTCCTCCTGCCTTCAATTTTTCCCAGCATGAGGGTCTTTTCAGTGAGTCAATACTTTACATCAGGTGACCAAAGTATTGAAGTTTTAACTTTAGCATCAGTCCTTCCAATGAATATTCAGGACTGATTTTCATTAAAATTGACTGGTTGGATCTCCTTGAAATCCAAGGCATTCTCAAGAGTCTTCTCCAACACCACAGTTCAAAAGAATCAATTCTTCAGTGTTCAGCCTTCTTTCTGGTCCAACTCTCACATCCATACATGACTACTTAAAAAACCATAGCTTTGACTAGATGGACCATTGTTGGCAAAGTAACATCTCTACATTTTTTAATATGCTGTCTAGGTTGATCATTGCTTTTCTTCCAAGGAGCAAACATCTTTAAATTTCACAGCTGCATTCACCATCTACAGTGATTTTGGAGCCCCTCAAAATAAAGTCTGTCACTGTTTCCATTGTTTCCCCATCTATTTGCCATGAAGTGATGGGACCAGATGCCATGATCTTAGTTTTCTGAATGTTGAGCTTTAAGCCAGCTTTTTCACTCTCCTCTTTCACTTTAATCAGGAGACTCTTTAGTTCCTCTTCCCTTTCTCCCATAAGGGTGGTGTCATGTGTATATCTGAGTCTATTAGTATTTCTCCTGGAAATTTTGATTGCAGCTTGTGCTTCATCTAGCCCTGCATTTCGCATGATGTTTTCTGTGTCTAAGTTAAATAAGCAGGGTGACAATATACAGTCTTGATGTACTCCTTTCCCAATTTGGAACCAGTTCATTGCTCCATGTCTAGTTCTAATTGTTGCTTCTCGACCTGCATACAGATTTCTCAAGAGGCAAGTACAGTGGTCAGGTATCCCCATCTCTCAAAGAGTTTTCCACAGTTTGCTGTGATTCACACAAAGGGTTTGGCGTAGTCAATAAAGCAGAAGTAGATGTTTTTCTGAAAGCCTCATGCTTTCTCTCTGATCTAACAGCTATTGGCAATTTAATTTCTTGTTCCTCTGCCTTTTCTAAATCCAGATTGAACATCTGGAAATTCACAGATCGTGTACTACTTAAGCCTCGGTTGGTAGGTTTTTAAACAGAGAATATTTTCTACATGGTCATACTTAATAGTCCAGCTCCAAGAAAGAAATAGCAAAGACCCTGACTATAGTTAAAATGTAGTGTTTTATTATACCATTATTTATTTACACAATTTATTACACCATTATTATTATTTCAAAGCATAAATCTCCATACTTCCATGCTTTCACAGAAGTGCCACAGGTAAAATGATAAAGCAATATTTTATCATATGTGCCAGCCATAAGCACATAGAGAAGCTCAAATGGTATAGAATGAACAGGGAAACTATCATTGATTTCATCTGTGCCCCATAAGCATAGCCATTATTAGGAGACTGGAGAAAGAATTTTGCCTGTTTTCTATAAATAAAGACATTCTCCTTACACAACAAAAATACATTTATCAAAATAAGGAAATTAAAATTAATGTATTATTGCAATCTAATCTTTAGACTCTATTCAAGCTTCATCGATTGTCTCCGTAATGTCTTATATAGTAAAATGTTCCAGGTCAATGTCCTGGATTTAAGCTTTGCGTGGAAGTCACCTCTTACTTTTAGTGTCATTTGCCATGTGGAAAGACCAGGAACCTTCAAAAGCAGCAAGACCTGGATAGGTTTTTGTTTAAAAGTCACTAAATGTATTTTCTATTGTTCAAATAAATGCAAGCAACGGTTTTGCTAAATTTCTGCCACTGCATAACAATGATCCCTCTTCCTCTAGTTCCCAGTAAAAGGTTCTCACTTTCTTGCAAGCCCTCATTTACAGCTTCCTCACTTAGCTTGCAAGTAAAGTGAATGATGATTCAATAAACCATGTGTTCAAGGCACTTTGTACTGACACATTCTCCTCAAAGCCTGACTACACAAGCATTTCCACATTTTAAGTATTTGTTATAGCAGCACCTCACTGCCAGGAATGAAATTTTGTATTATCTACTACTGTGTAACAAATTACCCAATGGTTTAGAGACTCAAAACTATAAAACTAGAAACATGTATTATCTCTTGTCCGGGGCATGGATTTGCCCGAGTGTCTCTGTTGCAAAGTCTCTTGTGGATTTCGTGTCAAGCTAGTTATCAGGAATATACCTTACCTAAGATTCTCCTGTCAGGAGAAACACTACTAAGGCCCTCATGTGGCTGTTATTTTGGAATTGATGTCCTACTGTGTGTGTGTGCTAAGTCGTTTCTGACTTTGTGTGACCCCAGGGCCTATATAGTCAGACAGACTCCTCTGTCCATGGTATTTTCCAAGCAAGAACACTGGAGTGGGCTGCCATTTCCTTCTCCAGGGGCTCTTCCCAACCCAGGGGCTGAGCCTGTGCCTCTTGCATCTCCTGCACTGCAGGTGGAATCTTTACTGCTGTGTCACATGGGAGGTCTGATATCCTATTATTTCTTCCATATTCTATGTATTTTTTAAGAATCAATTTGATAAGCCCATTCTACAGTCAAGGAAATGGGATTAGATAGAGATGTGAATACTGAAAGAAGGTGTAACTGAGGTATATATAGAGGTTGTCTATATTAGATGTTGATTCCACTGTAAAATTTCTCTATCTTTCCTGTAATTATTACATATTTTGTTAAGAGGAATTTTAAAACTGGACAAATAACCTGGTCATCATCATATTTTCAAAGTATCCATCTAGTAATTTGTATCTCTATGGTCTCAAGGTTTCTTATTTTATTAAATTGATTCTAATCTATTGGTATCTATTTAATATTGAAAATTTTTTAATGTGGTCAATGAAATCTTCACTAAGCTGATTTCTATGTGCTTTTAATATCATCCTTAATTAGTTGAATACTCCCTGACCTTCTGGCTCAAAAATATGCTTGGAACTTGTTTTGCATGTTTGCTGCCTTAGTCAAGAAGAAAGCTATTTTTTCAAGAAGTTCTCTTCTCACCCTTATGGAGAATAATATTTAGAAGCAAAAATCTGGTTTCTATGTGCTTTTTCTTATTAGAATATTATCATTCCCAGTCTCTTTCAGTGGGCACAGCTAAATAGTAAATCTATGCACATGTACATGTTTGCTGTGCTTAGTCACTCAGTCATGTCCAACTCTTTGTGACCCCATGGACTGTAGCCTGTCAAGCTCCTCTGTCCATGGGGATTCTCTAGGCAAGAATACTGGAGTAGGTTGCCATTGTCTCCTCCCGGGGATTTTGCAACTCCAGAGTCAAACTCTGCATCACAGGCAGATTCTTTACCAGCTGAGCTACAAACTGTTTATTTCTCCATCACTGTACAGATGTTGAAAATCACGATTACGCTCTAGTACCTCCAACTCTAATCTAATGCCGTCATTTATTCCAGGTTTGCTTGTTTTTAATCCTTTTATATTTTATAACTCTCTTTTCCAAGAGTGAGAAGTCTGGCTGTTCTATCCTTAATACATTTTCTTGTTTGATCAGCCCAGTCTTTAATTGTCACGATCCCTGAAGACACCTTGCAGGTGCCCTGTGACTCCAGCTTTGAAGATCTGCACTCTTTCTATCATCTTGTCTCCTCCACTGTGGGTAGAGGTTTTGTTCACCTCACTAGGGCTCTGAGGCCCCACACAGGCCATATTTCCCACACATGGATGCCTTAGTCATGCTAATCGATCCCTGATACCCCTTGCTAGCCCTTCTTTGTGGACACCTCCCTCACTCGGATCTGGCTCAGGTACCTTGATCTGGCTGCTGTATCCCTTCCCCAGTTGCATATCTCTGTCAGGACAAAAGGCTTTAGGACTGAATTATTCTAGAAGTTGAGTAAAGAGGAAATGGCTTTTTCTGATTCTTAAAGGGATTTAGGGTGCTTATAAGAACTGCTTACCTCTAAGTTGTATATTCCAAGTATGTTAACAACATCTAAACCAGGGGCCTTTCATTTGTTTTGCATTTAACTCATAGTTTGTTATGAGTGAGTGCAAGTCACTCAGCCATATCCAACTCTTTGTGACCCTAGGATTCTCCAGGCAAGAATATTGGAGTGGGTTGCCATTCCCTTCTCCAGGGGATCTTCCTGACTCAGGGATCAAACCTTGGGTTCGATCTTCATTGCAGGCAGATTGTTTATTTTCTCAGCCACCAGGAGTTGTGATATGAGAGGCCAAAGCTGACCTAGGCAATAGCTAATAAGATCAGAAGCTGAAATAAATATGCTGATTTTTGAAAACATTATTTTCCATATTGGAATAGATCTTTTCTAGTCATAGTCAATGAAAAGAGATTTCTACAGAGAGGTAGAGGACAGAGCTCTGCTGTAGTGTATTCTAGCCACACAGTAGGTGGGCAGTGAACCTGTTAAGTGTTCACATCCATGTCTACCATTTCCTTATTGTGAGGATTGCATAGGTTATTTGACCTCATTTTGATTTTATGTCCTTTCCTACAAATGAAGAATTTAAATACCCTATTCCCAGAGGTATACTGCAAGCAGTAAAGGAGAAAATGTCTGTTTAGCACTGATTCCAATGCCTGGGGAACAGAAATGCAGTCAATAAATGGGGGAAGATTCTGGGAATAATGTGATGATCATTCTTAGAAAACTAGCAGAGGAATGCCTAACTTGTAGAGGTCTCAGCTAGTGATCTTACCCCCTTCTGCTATGTAGTCCCTCCCTGTGACACATGAGCTCAATATTTACTGTTGTCTTTTGTTCAAACTGTGCCAAGTCTATATAAGAACCTAATAGACTCTCTATCCCAATTTACATTTACTTTGGTGTAGAGTGCTCTTTTCCGTTAATGTGTGGAGACAAGCTGTTGATTTGTAAGAAACACCAGTTATCAGATGACACTCTTGCCTTGCAATGTGTTAAGTGGGTTTTACACATCTGATAACATTGAACAAGGCCTGTTTATCCCTCTGGTGTCAGTGGTGAAGTGTCCACAGCACACAGCATGGCAGAACCATTTTCAGGGACATCTGATGTTATGACTGTGTGTTCCTGGAGCATTTTATCCCTGTGTTTGATTCCATTTTTTTTTAATTAGCGGTACATTTGCGAAGGTAACACAACTGACAATGTTTGGGTGACCTTGAAAGAAGCATGTGAATTGTTTTAGTAGCTGCACAGTGTGGCCTGAAAAATAGACAGTCCTGAATTGATCACTGCTTTAGTAGCCACTGATCAGCCGTAAATGTTAAAAATTAACAAGAAGTACTTTTTTACCCCCTAACCACCAAATGACTCTAAGCATTAAATACATGTTAGCAGAAGCTGCTTCTTGGCCATTGAGTGGTTCAAAACATTAAACATATTTTCAAAGTATTACTCTTTTCCCAGCCTCCAAGTGGTTGTAAACATTAAATATGTTTTATAAAAACTACTTTGCCAGCTACTGGCAGGATAGCGATGAACATCATTATTCTTTAAAGCTGCCTTCCAGCTGTGATATTGGTTTTTTGGTTTGTGTTTTTTCTCTTCTTATTTGCTCAATTCTACTTTTTTTTTTGTACACAAAGGCAGGCAAGAGGCTACCTGGCCCAATTGTCTCTTGCTTTATGATAAGTGATCATGAGAGAACAGTTACACCTATGTAAAACCATGCTGGCAACAGAGAGTTCTCTGGGGTTCAATTGCTTGGATATTCCACATAGATGTTGACTCCATTTTCTGAAATAATTTTTGTATCTGCTTTCCATTGTGCAAAGTGTTGAGGTATGAAGATGAGTAAAAAGTTTGGTATTAAGGAAAATAACTTCAAGCAACCAAACACTGACAGATTATACCCATTGACTGAGGTGAAAATATGCCATCAAAAGAACAGACTCAAAAGACAGGCAAAATGGCAAGACTATTGAGTTAATAAGATCACTAACTCAAACATGATAAAAGACTGGAAATCTATGTCTGGAAATAACTCAGTGTGACAACAGCATGCAATTCAAACACAGTAAAGAGCACATCACTGTATAAAAGTCTCTTCAGGAATTAGCCCAGAAAATCTGTTTATTTTGACCAAATTCACAATAAAATCAAGAGTGACACTGATTCAATTGAAAATGTGAAACTGCTCTATTATTCCAGACAGAGCAATTCATCATCAAGCCACATAATTACTTGGAAAAGCTTTGATTTGTACAGAATCCAAGTGTTTTCCAAGTCATAATATTGCATTTTGCTAAAAGTTTTCTGCTTTGTGATATTTAACGGATTCAAATATGTCTGGGAAACCTATTATATACAAGACACTCTTAGAAATTGTGATTAGAACAGTGAGGTAAACAGACAAAACCCATACCTTCAGAAAGCTTTTATTCAGAAGGTCTAGTGTAGGAACAGCGAACTACACCCTGAGGGCTGGCTCTGGCACATCACCTGTTCTCATTGGGATGCAATCTCATCTGTCTATTTATGTGTCATCTGTGTCTGTGCTCACACTACAGTGGAATTGTTGGCCACAGAGGCCAAAAGGCCTGCAAAGCCTGCACTGCATGCAGCCTAATCCTTTATAGGAAAATTTTGAGACCTGATGTTGGATTCAGTATCAGAGAGGAGGTTAAGGTAAAGTCAACATTTTGAACAGATGCTTAAAGAACGAGAGTGAAAAACTTCCTGAAAAAGAAGAAAAGAAAGAAAAAGAAATGGCAGGATGAGAGGGTAAATGAAAGGCAGGAGCAAGTCTTACAATAACAAGTTGCATGTGGCTTGAAATTGTATGCTTACATTTCATTGGTATCCAAAACCTCAGTCACTTAGTAAAAAATCTGCCTGCAAGGCAGGAGACCCAGGTTCGATCCCTAGGTCAGGAAGATCCCTTAGAAAAGGGAATGGTAACCCACTCCAGTGTTCTTGCCTGGAGAATCACATTGGCAGAGGAGTCTGGTGAAGTACAGTCCATGGGGTCACAAAGAGTCAGACACAGCTGAGCAACTATCATTTAGTTGGTGCTGAAGGGAATGATTTGAATTTATTAAAGTATTAAGAGAGAATGTGCTAGTCGTGTTTCTGACTCTTTGCAACCCTTTGCACTGTAGTCCTCCAGTCTCCTCTGTCCGTGGGTTTCTCCAGGTAAGAATACTGGAGTGGGGTACCATTTCTGCCTCCAGAGAACCTTTTCCACCCAGGGATTGAATACACTGTATTTCCTGCATTGCAGGCAGATTCTTTACCACTGAGCCAGGGAAGCCCATTAGAGTATTAAAAGTTCATGATAAAATGTTTTTTATTTTCCTACAAAATAGTTCTATTTCAATTATACAATCATATTTTTAAATTAAAAAATGTTGAAACTGAGATTAAGGTTTGAAAAAAGAGAAACTCTAGATTCACTTAAAACATTCTTTCCCCAGATGATTTATCAGGATTCTTAAGTTCTTTGCCTCACATATGCTGGTGAAAGGAAAATTAAAAATTACCAAAGCCAAATTTGAAAACAGTAACCCGTATTAACAACTACTACCCAATAAGTGTTAGACAAAACTACCTCAGAAAATGAGGTTAATGAGTTTATCAAGGTTGGCACTATTTTCATTTCTGACTAAGAAGCTGGAAGTTGAAAAAGAAACAAAACAAATCAGAGACTACAGTTGTATAAATAATGAACAAAAGTGAGTATCAAAATCTTGTACAACTTGTTTAATTGGCAGTGGCACTAGAAAAAAAGGAAACATGTCAATTAAAGTGTCATCCATGTTAATTTTGCCTCTGAGAAAAACATTGTAATGGGATAATTTCATGAAATGCTTTGATGGTAAGACAGTGTCAAACTATGATTAGCTGGTACATAATTCAAATTAGACAAGAAAGCAATTGGTGGTAGCCTGACTATTGAGAGCTTTTGTTGCATGCCTTTTTCTTCTCTTTTTCCCTTTGTTTAATCAAGTATATGCTGTTTGGCAGTAAAATGATTTACTCTAAAAATATTGATAGCATGAGAATTTAGTAGGAACTTCACTATAAGAAAATATTTTCCATTTTTAACTGGAAACAATTTCCATTTTAAAATCTTTTTAAAAATAATCGTTACCATTTCTGAAAAAACTCATCTTCATAGAAGTGGTATTTTTGTAACTAATATTAAGTTCCTAATTAGCTAAGGCCTCAATTAAAAGTGACTTCACTTTCACTTTTCACTTTCATGCATTGGAGAAGGAAATGGCAACCCACTCCAGTATTCTTCCCTGGAGAATCCCAGGGACAGCGGAGCCTGGTGGGCTGCCATCTATGGGGTCGCACAGAGTCAGACACAACTGAAGTGACTTAGCAGCAGCAGCAGCAATTAAAAGCAGCTCATATTATTATGTTTATGTTTCTATCATCAAATATGTTCATTTGAAACTGAGTTCTCTTTCATTATTATAATTTCTGTTCAATTAGCCAGAGTGGATGTTCTAGAATTTAATAAGGTCATGTGAATTTTACTGCCTATATTCTTTATCCTTTATTACTTAAAAAAAAAATAAAAAAGTTACATATACACAATGGAGTATTACTCAGCCATTAAAAAGAATACATTTGAATCAGTTCTGATGAGATGGATGAAACTGGAGCTGATTATACAGAATGAAGTAAGCCAGAAAGAAAAACACCAATACAGTATACTAACACATATATATGGAATTTAGAAAGATGGCAATGATGACCCTGTATGCAAGACAGCAAAAAAGACACAGATGTGTAGAGCGGACTTTTGGACTCAGAGGGAGAGGGAGAGGGTGGGATGATTTGGGAGAATGGCATTGAAACATGTATACTATCATGTAAGAATTGAATCACCAGTCTATGTCCGATGCAGGATACAGCATGCTTGGGGCTGGTGCATGGGGATGACCCAGAGGGATGTTGTGGGGAGGGAGGTGGGAGGGGGGTTCATGTTTGGGATCGCATGTACACCCGTGGTGGATTCATGTCAATGTATGGCAAAACCAATACAGTATTGTAAAGTAAAATAAAGTAAAAGTAAAAATTAAAAAAAAAAAATAATAAATAAATAAATAAACTAACAAAGAGTTCCAAACATCAAAAATACCAATGGGATTATGAAAAAATAATTTTTGTAATTTTGTACAAAGTCTTAGCTTTGTACAAAAATTTGTTTAAAAACAATATATAAAATTTCTATTCTGCTTTGTGAGCTATAATTTATGTGCTTCTTGAAAAGTAACAGACCTCCCTATGCAGTTACTAAGAACACAATCTTCATATGTTAATTCCCAGTAACAGAAGCAGGCCTACTGTTTCTCAGCCAAGGAGAGCTTTCAGAATTAAATAGTTTTGAGTGTCTTTCTGAAATAAAAAGACTATTTTTTGTTAATAGCAGAAAAAGGAAAACATGTAAAGATTATTTTTGGGTCCATATATTTATTTCTTAAGAATGCTAGTGAAAAGTATCTTAAAAAAGACTAGTATGACTGACAAGAGCAAAGTTGAAAGAGTGTTTGCAGAACACTAGCAAGAAAGGTCATGATTAGAAAGTCAGAATATTATAGGGAAAACAAAATAGACCCTGGAGTACTGCAGATCTGGATTCAAATTTGATAACATTTGGGGTAATGTTTAGAAAAGTGTTTCCTTTTTGTAAATGTTTTTGTCAGTAAATATAAGTATTGAAAGATATACCGTTTGTAAAGAAATAAATAAAAAGGAAAGAAAAACTACACTCTACAAGAATCTTAATAAAATGCTAGTAATTTATTTTTTCCTTCAGCAGCTTTTTCTTCTTTGAGATTTTTAGATTTGGAGAAGAGTCTTCAATGACATTTTTTATCTTCCTATTTTCATCCTTGAAGTTGTTTCTAGTAAATCACAGAAGAAGGACATTACTAAAAACATCTCCTTCTGATAACACATATTTTTTTATGAAATACCATTCATCCAAAATATTTGAATAGAGATTCAAAACACAAGAAATGAGATATGATAGGTATAAAATATAATAAAACACTGTGCAAAAATATGCCTAGTGGATGTTAAAAGTAATGTCTTAGGGGTTCAAATTCATGACAGTGGACTGAGCAAACACATTTATTTCTCCTTTGTTTCAAAATACCATTGAAATAACATAATATAATACTTAGAAAATATAACTATAGGAAGCTGGGAAGTGTTCCATAGCAGACCAAAAAAAAAAAATAAGGCATTTCTGTAGGATATAATCTCTTTCATAGGGACTTCTGGGTTTGGCCACAGTGGAATTATTAATATTAGGCTTTTTTTTTTTCAACTGCATACTCAGTCACGTCTGACCCTTTGGAACCCTAGGGACATAACCTGCCAAGCTCCTCTGTCCATTGGATTATCCCAGCAAAAATATTGGATTGGGTTGCCATTTATTCCTCCAGTATGTTTTCACCATAAAGTGAAAGTCACTCAGTTGTGTCCGACTCTTTGTGACCCCATGGACTATACAGTCCATGGAATTCTCTAGGCCAGAATACTGGACTGGGTAGCTTTTACCTTCTCCAGGGGATCTTCCCAGCCCAGGGGTGGAACCCAGGTCTCCTGAATTGCAGGCGGATTCTTTACCAACTGAGGTATCAGGAAAGCTCTTATCATTGTTTCACCATAAACAATGATAAAATTGGACAAGGTCTGTGAGGCAGCAGTCTTTTAATATGTGTGCCAAGTAGTACACATTTGTCATCCTTGAGAGATTCCCATGAATCAAGCCCCACATTTAGCTGGAATCTTTGATGAGAGGTACTTTTCCTGCTATGGCACAAGGAATGTGATTCTAAAAAGAATGTCCAGAGACAGGTTATAGCTTAGAGCTGCTGAAGTTACTGCAATTCGAGAATTGCTGAAGTGGCAGGAATTTGTGTAGAAAGTAAGGAGCAGCACAGAGAAGCACTGACAAGTCAGAGGAGGGATTTAGGAGGCATTTTCACCGAGGACTGCTCCATGCATACACATAATTGGCTTCTAAGTCCTGCGGGAGACAGATTTGGGGCTGAGATACCCATTGTGGCTCAGGGCAGGGAGATGTTGAAGGGACGGACTAGCCACAGAGGGGAGATTTCACTGGATATCTCATATGTTTATGTGAGGCCCCAGAAAGCCTATGCATTAAGAGCACGTCATTTCCTTCAGTAAAGGCCGTGTCCTTCGTCTAAAAGCAAAACCTGGAAGAGACTTTTTTAAATAATTAAACTAGGCCTGACAGATCAAAAGTATCTGCCAGTAATGTAACTGCTCTCAAAGAATTATCTTAAGGCCCTATATAAGAGCATCCAGATTTTCTACAGTGTATTATTAAAATTTTCCACATACAGTAAAAACAAATACAAGTCATGTAAGGAAGCTGAAAAATCTGATCAGTGTTAAGGAAAAATCAGTCTAAAATTATAAACATCATGATGACTCTGGTTTTGAAATCATCATAAACATATACAAACAAAAAATATAAACATATTTTAAGACTAATAAAAAACACTGTCAGGATGATAGAACACCACCAACAAATAATGGACACGCCAGGAATAGAAAGTTTGGTGTATCTCATTAAGCATTCATTGGCAGGGCTCAGTAGCAGATTACAGGTATCAGAAAAAAGACAAATGACAATCAAGGTCTTTGAAATTATGCACTCTTAAAATAAAAGAGGAAAATGACTGAGATAAATAAGAGATTGACATAAGATAATATCAAGCCATCAAATATATCTAGAATTAGAATCCAAGAAGAATAAGAGACAAAATGAAGGGGAAAATTATGTTGGAATAAATAATTGTGAATGTTCATCAAATTTTTATTAAAAATTTCAAATTTTAGGTCCAAGAAGCTCAAACAAACAACACACACACAAAGGTTAAAACAACCAATAGTATAAATAAATAGAATAATGAAAAATATTCATTTAATTTGAGGTAAGACTGGAAAAGTTAAGAAAATAAAAATAACTGAAAATAAACAAAAACCCTTAAATAGTAAACAAATGGCAATATGGTATATTTAAATACAGCTATGACTGGGCTTCCCAGGTAGCACTAGTGGTAAAGAAAACACGTGAAAATGCAAGAGAAGCAAGAGATGTGGGTTTAAATCAAGTTGGGAAGATCTCCTGGAGAAGGACATGGTAGCCCATTCCAACATTCATGGTTGAAAACTTCCATGGACAGGAACCTGGCAGGCTGCAGTCCGTGGGGTCACAAAAGAGTCAGACACAACTGAGCACAACATACATCAATGACTAAATGCAAATATACTAAACACATAGTTTTCTAGGACTGCTGTAACAAACTACTAAAAACTGGTGGCTCAAACAACAAATTTTGTCTGACATTTCTAGGGACTAGAAGTCTCAAATGAAGGTGTTCATTCCTTCTGAAGGTTGTGATGCTGCAACCGTACTAGGCCTCTCTCTTTGGCTGGTATGTGGCTGTCTTCATGGTCATGTAGTATTCTTCCTGCTTGCATGTCTGTATCCAAACGTCCCTTTTTATAAAGACACCAGCTATCTTGGAATAGGATTCTGAAGTGAAGTTAGTTGCTCAGTCACGTCGAACTCTTTGCAACCTGTGGACTTTAGCCTGCCAGGCTCCTCTGCCCATGGGCTTTCCCAGGCAAGAATACTGGAGTCAATAGCCAGTCCCTTCTCCAGGGGATCTTCCCGACCCAGGGGTCAAACCTGAGTCTCCTTCATTACAGGCAGATTCTTTACCATCTGAACCCCCAGGAAAATTACCCCATTTTAAATTGGTTACCTCTGTAACAATCCTATTTCCTAGTAAATTCTTATTCTGAATCATAGGCAGCTAGGATCCAACACAACCTTTTTGAAGGAAAATTTCAACTCATAACATACTCAAATTAAGAGGCAATAATTTTCAGACTGAATAAAAGAGAAGAGTGAACTACACACACTCTACTCTGAATGCATTTTAAATATTTAAACAAAAAGAGCTTAAAACTAAAAGAAAGTGAAGGAAGATATACTATGGATATATGTATATAAGTATAAGCAGAAGAAAGCTGATGTCTCTTGTGGAAACTCTTCTTATGGACAGAGGAACATGGCAGGCTACAGTCCATGGGGTCAAAAAGAGTAGGACATGACTCAAGTGACTTAACACCAAAGTGGTATTTAATTCAAGATGAGTTACTAGAAATAAAATAAGATATAAGAAGGATAAATTCTTCAGAAGTTTCAAAATGCATAGAGTAAAAACTAATAGAGCCAAACAGAACAACAACAACAACAAAACTTTACTCGTGGTTGGATATGTTAACACTCAATTCTCAATAATTGATATATAAATATCAGCGATTTCAAAAATACTATCAACCAATGTAATCTACCAGTTTAGAACATTACTCACAAAATAACATAATATTGTTATCAAATTTACTTGGAACATTTGTGAAGAAAGACTGTGCATTTTAGGCCATAAAATTATATAAATTGTATGAGATTAAAGTGTCTTCTGAGGTAGAGCAATCAGTGGTCTTTACATCGTTTAGAATACTGGTTAAATGGATGTATACATTTGTGAAAGCTCAGTAAGTTGAACACTTTCTCTGCATTTTACTGCATCTAAATTCTAATAGATAGATAAATAAATAGCAAATAGGTAAGTTTTAAAACTGCAATCAAGTCAATGAGCCAATTAATCAATCAGTCATGCATAAAAATTGTAGCAGTCAATCCCAATAAATGTGAGTAGTCACATATCCCATACTGTCAAAAATGAAGACTTTCTATCAATGTTACCATGTGTTTGAATAAAAAAGAATCCTTAAATCAGAAGTAGAGTGAATGGAATTTGATGCATACTGTGAGTCCATCAGGGAATTTATTACACATAATCATCCTCCTCATTCATAGTCAATGTGTGTCTTATATTTTGCTCTTAGAAGAAATGCTTGGTTCATCTCTCTAAATTATGAGTTCAAAGACAGATGCTCCCAACCAAGCCTTTGTTCATTAAGAAAAGTAGAGCCCTGAACATAACCCTAAGAGATGGAGATGTCCCCACTTTCAGAAACTTAACTATTGAACGCCGAAAAGAAATTCCACACCTGCCAACATCTTCTCCATTCTGATTTCACATAAGTAGCATGACCAGAGTTTTAATAACTAGAACATACAATTACTTGACTCAAATAAGTATGCTCATGTGAGCAGAGAAAATACCTTTATCTAATTGTAGTACTTAATTCAGGCCCTCAACTCCAGATATGAAGAGAAAGCTAACACTCATAAAATGTTTGAATAAAAGCAATAACATAAATGTATAACATATAAGAAAACAAAACAAATATTAAGGAAGTAGAATTAACAAAAGAAAATAATTAAACATTAAGTAGTATTATATCCTCAGGGAGATAAATCGTTAACATTGGATGGATTGAGGCTTTTCTCTGTCATAGTGAACAGGCTAAGGAGGTTATAAAGATTCTCTTCATCAATGGAATGCTTCCGGTGGTGGACATCTCCACTTCAAGGAAAGGACTTTCTCCAAGTCTGTGAATACCTTCAACAACAATCACATGCGATGCCTCCTCTTCATCTGATGACATCTACCAACCCTAAAATGGACTGGTGCAATACGTTGCACTTTAACTATGGACTTAATGTGTCTTTTAATTTTGATTTTAACTTGTTTTAATGACTATGTTGCCTTACATCTGTAACTGTGTAACTAAATTTGTTTCTAGCTGCATGAAAGCTTTTAAGTTACAAAAGGTTGCTCAAACTCCTGCTACTGCTGCACCTTCCTCCAACTACTATTTGGGGCCCCTGGATCAGATATCCTCAATAGGATTAGGTGAATATGTTGCCTCGCCAATTTAGGGACAACGCCCCTTCTCAGCTCAGAAGCAGTTATGGAACGAGAATGACACCCCTTTTCCCTAGGCAACATAATTCTCCTAAAAGAAAAGGGGGGAATGAGAGAGTCATTTCCTAGGCAGGTTGATAAGAAGTCTAGGGGTCCCCAAGGAGAGAGGGGTCTGGAATTCTCAAGGAGGAAGAAAGGACAGTTTTTTCTTCTCTACATTCCTTAGGATTATATAACAACAATGTATTCTGCCTGAGGACAGTCTCTGGATTAAACCTTCTGGCTAATTCTGTAAATTATGGGAGTAGACCTGCTCTTTACAAGGATTATATAACAACAATGTATTCTGTCTGAGGACAGTCTCTGGATTAAACTTTCTGGCTAATTCTGTTATCTTAAAATGTAAATTATGGGAGTAGGTCTGGTGAGGTCTTTACAACATCCAGACATTCTTTGGATTTACTGGAGAGTATATAACTTCATTGCTAACACTAACAAGCGGGTACTCTTTCTACCCCCTTCTGATGCCTATGTCAGAAGCTTTCTCTATCTCCTTTATAGTTTAATAAAACTTAATTACACACACACACACACACACACACACACACACAAAGAGAATAAAATAAAATGCCTGTTGCAAACAAGAATCAGCTATGTCAGAAATGGAAAATGTCATTGGCAAAATGTAGCTAATATGCTAAATAATAGAAAAAACAAAGCTGCTATCAAAAGACTACTTCAAGGAGTTCTTGGTGGTCTAGGGTTAGGACTCAGTGCTCTCACTGAGCGTTCAATCCCTGGTTGGGGAACTATCCTGGAAACCACTCTGCCAAAAAAGAAAAAAAAAGAGTATTCCAGAATCTAAACATCTAAAGTGAAAGTGAAAGTCACTCAGTCATGTCCGACTCTTTGTGACCCCATTGACCATGCAGAATTCTTCAGGCCAGAATACTGGAGTGGGTAACCTTTTCCTTCTCCAGGGGATTTTCCCAGCCTAGGAATTGAACATTGGTCTCCCACATTTCAGGTGGATTCTTTATCAGCTGAGCCACAAGGAAAGCCCAAGAATACTGGAGTGGGTAGCCTATCCCTTCTCCAGTGGATCTTCCCTACCCATGAATTGAACTGGGGTCTTCTGCATTGCAGGCAGATTCTTTACCAACTGAGTTATCAGAGAAGCCCATAAGTTGAGTATTAAAAGAAACTATTCAATAGAATCTCCTTGAATGACCAAGGCTTATTACTTTAAAAATGGCAACATTTCCAATGTATTAAGTCAATACAGTTTTTGTACAACGTATTTCATTTTGAGATATTGATTTTTAAAAATCACAATCAGATAAGAAACTGTGACTTATTTTTGTCATATAAACTTCATCCTAAACATAGTAGATAGAAGGTGACTTTATAAAAGTTCACTACTGATATAGTTCAGTTCAGTTGCTCAGTCGGGTCCGACTCTTTGCGATCCCATGAATCGCAGCACTCCAGGTTTCCCTGTCCATCACCAACTCCCAGGATTCACTCAGACTCAAGTCCATCAAGTCAGTGATGCCATCCAGCCATCTCATCCTCTGTTGTCCCCTTCTCCTCCTGACCCCAATCCCTCCCAGCATCAGAGTCTTTTCCAATGAGTCAACTCTTCGCATGAGGTGGCCAAAGTACTGGAGCTTCAGCTTTAGCATCATTCCTTCCAAAGAAATCCCAGGGTTGATCTCTTTAGAATGGCCTGGTTGGATCTCCTTGCAGTCCAAGGGACTCTCAAGAGTCTTCTCCAACACCACAGTTCAAAAGCATCAATTCTTCAGCACTCAGCCTTCTTTACAGTCCAACTCTCACATCCATACATGACCACAGAAAAAACCACAGCCTTGACTAGACAGACCTAGGTCGGCAAAGTAATGTCTCTGCTTTTGAATATACTATCTAGGTTGGTCATAACTTTTCTTCCAAGAAGTAAGTGTCTTTTAATTTCATGGCTGAAGTCACCATCTGCAGTGATTTTTGAGCCCAAAAAAATAAAGTCTGACACTGTTTCCACTGTTTCCCCATCTATTTCCCATGAAGTGATGGGACCAGGTGCCATGATCTTCGTTTTCTGAATATTGAGCTTTAAGCCAACTTTTTCACTTTCCTCTTTCACTTTCATCAAGAGGCTTTTAAGTTCCTCTTCACTTTCTGCCATAAGGGTGGTGTCATCTGCATATCTGAGGTTATTGATATTTCTCCCGGTAATCTTGATTCCAGCTTGTGTTTCTTCCAGTCCAGCGTTTCTCATGATGTACTCTGCATAGAAGTTAAATAAGCAGGGTGACAATATACAGCCTTGACGTACACCTTTTCTTATTTGGAGCCAGTCTGTTGTTCCATGTCCAGTTCTAACTGTTGCTTCCTGATCTGCATACAGATTCCTCAAGAGGCAGGTTAGGTGGTCTGGTAGTCCCATCTCTTTCAGAATTTTCCACAGTTTATTGTGATCCACACAGTCAAAGGCTTTGGCATAGTCAATAAAGCAGAAAGAGATGTTTTTCTGGAACTCTCTTGCTTTTTCCATGATCCAGCGGATGTTGGCAATTTGATCTCTGGTTCCTCTGCCTTTTCTAAAACCAGCTTGGACATCAGGGAGTTCACGGTTCTCGTATTGCTGAAGACTGGCTTGGAGAATTTTGAGCATTACTTTACTAGCATGTGAGATGAGTGCAATTGTGTGGTAGTTTGAGCATTCTTTGGCATTGCCTTTCTTCTGGATTGGAATGAAAACTGACCTTTTCCAGTCCTGTGGCCACTTCTGAGTTTTCCAAATTTGCTGGCATATTGAATGCAGCACTTTCACAGCATCATCTTTCAGGATTTGAAACAGCTCCACTGGAATTCCATCACCTCCACTAGCTTTGTTCTTAGTGATGCTTTCTAAGGCCCACTTGACTTCACATTCCAAGATGCCTGGCTCTAGATGAGTGATCATATCATCATGATTATCTGGGTCGTGACGATCTTTTTTTGTACAATTCTTCCGTGTATTCTTGCCACCTCTTCTTAATACCTTCTGCTTCTGTTAGGTCCATACCACTTCTATCCTTTATTGAGCCCATCTTTGCATGAAATGTTCCCTTGGTATCTCTAATTTTCTTGAAGAGATCTCTAGTCTTTCCCATTCTGTTGTTTTCCTCTATTTCTTTGCATTGATTGCTGAAGAAGGCTTTCTTATGTCTTCTTGCTATTCTTTGGAACTCTGCATTCAGATGCTTATATCTTTCCTTTTCTCCTTTGCTTTTCACCTCTCTTCTTTTCACAACTATTTGTAAGGCCTCCCCAGACAGCCTTTTTGCTTTTTTGCATTTCTTTTCCATGGGGATGGTCTTGATCCCTGTCTCCAGTACAATGTCATGACCCTCATTCCATAGTTCATCAGGCAGTCTGTCTATCAGATCTAGGCCCTTAAATCTATTTCTCACTTCCACTGTATAATCATAAGGGATTTGATTTAGGTCATACCTGAATGGTCTAGTGATTTTCCCTACTTTCTTCAATTTGAGTCTGAATTTGGTAATAAAGAGTTCATCATCTGAGCCACAGTCAGCTCCTGGTCTTGTTTTTGTTGACTGTATAGAGCTTCTCCATCTTTGGCTGCAAAGAAAATAATCCATCTGATTTCGGTGTTGACTATCTGGTGATGTCCATGTGTAGAGTCTTCTCTTGTGTTGTTGGAAGAGGGTGTTTGCTATGACCAGTGCATTTTCTTGGCAAAACTCTATTAGTCTTTGCCCTGCTTCATTCTGCATTTCAAGGCCAAATTTGTCTGTTACTCCGGCTGTTTCTTGACTTCCTCCTTTTGCATTCCAGTCCCCTATAATGAAAAGGACATCTTTTTTGGGTGTTAGTTCTAAAAGGTCTTGTAGGTCTTCATAAACCCGTTCAACTTCAGTTTCTTCAGCGTTTCTGTTTGGGGCATAGACTTGGATTACTGATATTGAATGGTTTGCCTTGGAGATGAACAGAGATCATTCTTTTGTTTTTGAGACTGCATCCAAGTACTGCATTTTGGACTCTTTCGTTGACCAGGATGGCTACTCTATTTCTTCTGAGGGATTCCTGTCCACAGTAGTAGATATAATGGTCATCTGAGTTGAATTCATCCATTCCAGTCCATTTTAGTTCGCTGATTCCTAGAATGTTGACGTTCACTCTTGCCATCTCTTGTTTGACCACTTTCAATTTGCCTTGATTCATGGACCTGACATTCCAGGTTCCTGTGCAATATTGCTCTTCACAGCATCGGATCTTGCTTCTATCACCAGTCACATCCACAACTGAGTATTGTTTTTACTTTGGCTCCATCCTTTCATTGTTTCTGGAGTTATTTCTCCACTGATCTCCAGAAGCATATTGGGCACCTAATGACCTGGGGAGCTCCTCTTTTGGTATCCTATCATTTTGCCTTTTCATACTGTTCATGGGGTTCTCAAGGCAAGAATACTGAAGTGGCTTGCCATTCCCTGCTCCAGTGGACCACATTCTGTCAGACCTCTCCACCATGACCCGCCTGTCTTGGGTTGCCCCACTGGCATGGCTTGGTTTCATTGAGTTACACAAGGCTGTAGTCCTAGTGTGATTAGATTGACTAGTTTTCTGTGAGTATGGTTTCAATGTGTCTGCCCTCTGATGCCCTCTTGCAACACCTACCATCTTACTTGGGTTTCTCTTACCTTGGGCGTGGGGTATCTCTTCATGGCTGCTCCAGCAAAGCACAGCTGCTGCTCCTTACCTTGTACGAGGGGTATCTCCTTACTGCCGCCACTGCTGACCTTCAACGTGGGATGTCGTCAGATTATTTGAGCCAAGTAATTTGCCAATCTCAAGGCTAAGTAATTATTTATTAAAAAATATTAGAGTTGTGAGGTCTTGGACTATCAATCATGAATCATAATTAGTCAATCATTCAATCATGAATATATATAAAATCTTATTCTTTGAAAAGCTGCAGTAGTGGCACTGTATAATGATATACCTATATATAAACCAGTGGTATAGAATCCAGAGTAGAGAAATACACTGATGTGTCTATCATCAATTTATTTTTAAGTCAGTACATTTTATGTCCATTTTTTTAAAGCTTTATTTTCTATGAAATTTGATTTTGTCTAATCTCCCTGGAAACATATCCTGATTTTTTTTGAGAATTTTACATTTATATTTAATCTACCACATAATATTTTTATCACTTTTCTTCTGTAATTTTGGAATTTTAAAAAATTTATAAGTAAAATATGTATTATCATCATCCAATATTGATCAAATATTTAAAGTTTTTAATGGGTTTAGTTTTATTTTATGTGTCTGTTAATTCTATTTTCCCTTTAGTTTTACTGTGTTCCCCAAGAATATTGTAAGGTTTAGGGTGAAGCTTTCTTAAGAAAGTATTTGAGTTTGCCTCTAACTGGTCAGTGCATAAGTAAGGCAACCATATACAACGTCAAGTCTTGAGATGAGCTGCACACAACCCCAGGTCATAGATCCAAGATAGAATAGATTTATATGGGGTTCATCTATCTCTGAGGTGTAGGCTTTGAAGATGTTAACCCTTTTTGAGGAGCATTCTTGATACAATTGTCAACATATGTTAGACTTAGGCTTTTGTTTCTTTTTCCTTCAACCTGAGACTGTCAAATAAATTCGTATTTTTGTAGGGATAGAAATGTACTGATGGAAAAAGAATAGCCTCACGTCTTTGGATTCCTCTTTTCTCTTTAAACTTGAGTTGATAATGCTTTAAAATCTTATAAACTATTTTCTTGGGCTCCAAAATCACTGCCGATTGTGATTGCAGCCATGAAATTAAAAGACACTTACTCCTTGGAAGAAAAGCTGTGACAAACCGAGACAGGGTATTAAAAAGCAGAGACAATACTTTGCCAACAAAGGTCCATATAATCAAAGGTATGGTTTTTCCAGTGGTCATGTATAGATGTGAGAACTGGACCATAAAGAAAAAAAAAAAAAGGCTGAATTCTGAATAACTAATGCTTTTGAACTGTGGTGTTGGAGAAAACTCTGTGAGTCCTTTGGTCTGCAAGGAGATCAAGCCAGTCTATCCTTAAGGAAATCAGTCCTAGATATTCATCGGAAGGACTGTTGCTGAAGTTGAAGCTCCAATACTTTGGCCTCCTGATGCAAAGAATGGACTCATTTGAAAAGAACATGATGCTGGGAAAGGCTGAAGGCAAGAGGAAAAGGGGAAGACAGAGGATGAGATGGTTGGGTGGCATCACCACATCGATGGACATGAGTTTGAGGAATTTCCAGGAGATGGTGAGGGACAGGGAAACCTGGCATGCTGCAGTCCATGGGGTCTCAAGGAGTCGGACACAACTGAGTGACTGAACAACAACAACGAAACTCTCAATGATGTGCAAAAGATGTTTAAAAATGTGCGGCTAAGTGGTATTTTGGACTGTTTTCAGTGAAAGGTGTAGTTCAAATAACTTATCCATGCATTACTGAAAACTGGAATCTTTGGCTATTCATGGTGATAATTTAGTCACTAAGTGGTGTCCAACCCTTTTGTGACCTGAAGGACTATAACTTACCAGGCACCTCTGTCCATGGGATTTTCCAAGCAAGAATACTGGAATGGGCTACCATTTCCTTCTCCAGGGCTTTTTCCCAACCCAGTGATTGAACCCACATCTTCTGCTTGGCAGGCAGATTCTTTATCACTGAGCCACCTGAGAAGTTCATTTATCTATTCATATATGGAGTATATTTTATATGTTGGGTCAGTTTTCTTTTCCTAATTAACTTTATAAGTCATTTTTGAAACATCTTGTGGAAAGAGATTATTAGATGAAGACAACACCAGTTTGACTAATGTCCACCTGAAGGACCACAGCCAAGTGATTTGTCACTGTTTTTCCATCTTCTCATTATAAAGTGGGGATACATAACTAAGCTGTGTGTGGCTTAAATAAATCATCTTATAAAAATCTAACTTAATACCTGAAAATCATAGAACTGAATAATTAGCTCTCTCAGTGGAGCCTCTGCAACTAAAATTCTTGGATGAAACCATCACGAGGGAACACACAGTAGAACTGCTCTACTCAATAATATCAATCGCAGCGTCATCTTCTGGGGCAAGTACTTCCTCCAAACAAATCAAACCTTGTCACTTATACAACATTCCTCTATCTCTTATGAATTCCTGCTGTTGTCCTGTCTGCATTTAATAGAGGTTAGACTCAACTCACAATCATAACCAAAGTGTTCCTAGAGAATAAATCTACCGAGACAAGCCAAACATCAATTCAATTAATAACTGATCTCCTTTCTTTCAGAGATACTGTGTATCAGTTTTTCCTCCAGTAATATTATAAAATCTCTCTTGTTTCACAATAATAAAGCAGGAAGTTGCTGTAATAGTTATAAGCAATACACAAAGCTTCAGAATGCAATCTTATTTTGAATTTTAGCTTGTGGGCATTTTTTTTTTAAGATCATTTAATTTACTAATAAAGTTACACCGACTTGGTAACTGGGGAGCCATGCACATTTCTCCCCAGTGTGGTAAGGAAGAGTTGCTAGGGAAACCGCTGACAGAAACTGCCTACCCTGGCCAGGTAGGCAACAGGAAGTTCTGGTAAGAAATGCAGAACCAACAAGCTAAATTGAAACTCACAGCTGGAAGAAGTTGTTTGGATGCCACTCTGTATGCCCCAACAACCTCCCAGAATCCTTCTCAATGAAATTCATCTTGGTTGAGCGATGAACATGCCATCAGGAAGGACTCTAATTCAGAATGATTGGCCACAGACAACCAGGAAACTAATCCCATTACTGTAAGTCCTGAGACTTCCCATGTAGCAGAGCGGTTCTCCTCAGTTCCCTTACCCTGCTGCTCTCTACTTGGGCACCCCTTCCCAATAAAAGCCTCTTGCTTTACCAGCACAAGTGTCTCCCCATTAATTCATTTTTGAGTATTAAGCAAGAACCTTCTCCAGACCCTGGAAATCTGTCCCATCTCCTGCAACAGAATAAGCTATCAGTTCCTAGTCCTCAGTTTTAAATGATTACACATTAATTTAAAGAACACTTGCACATACAGTACTGAAAGGATGAAGGTGGGGAAGTAAAGCATACAAACTCAACTACACACAGAAGAAATATGCAACATCTCATTTTTAACTTCAAGGACAGGATGAGAAGTTCCAGTAAACAAGCAAAGAAAGTTCTAAATGTTTTAAATTAGCTTATCTGTGTAGTTAAGAAGATATTTATTTGCCAGTTAATATACCAGAACCAAAATTATAGCCATGAAAGTAATTATCATTGATAATTTATAAAAAATATATTTATGTGCTTAATAGTATTATCTATATATTCTGATTAAATGATATGCTGCTTAAAGGAGGACAAGGGTAAAGCTTATTTTACACACCTTAGATTTTTTTTTTTCCACCCATGCCAACCTAGTGGATGGGAGTTATACTATTCTAGTGTTATTAATTCATGTGTCATTGGTGTCTGTTTGATTAGAAGTTTTGTTTTTTCCCCCATAACTCTGGTCTGAGAGATATCATATGGAGACTTTTATCAGCTCCACTTGAAAGAGAATAAATCAGTCCACTACAAAAGGTTTTCAAACTTTATTTGAGGTGGAGTAGGGTTGGTTTGAGTAACTGGTCTGCTCCCTCTGTATGAAAGTTTCATCTTCCTCTTTGGCAAGAGAGCTTAAGAATTCCAATTTGCATAATTAGGACAGTGATACGAAGTACTTTCTTTTATTACCAAGGATACCTGTTTCAAAAGGAATTTCTTTTAGCACAGAATATTAGCTATTATGTTTTTGTTTGTCTGTTTTTATTTTGCATGTGAATATATTTTAATTCTGTTTCATCAAGTAAAGGAGAATTAGAAAGGGAAATTATGAAGTTCATTTTAGGAAGAAAGAGGTAAGTTAATAAATATTAATACACTTTAAGAAATAATTGTGTCTGCATCTAGGTTTAGTGGTACTTATTTTAGGGTGTTGAAAATGTTATATTTGTGAATGAAAAGGCATTGTGAATTATTTAGAAATATAATTTTACTTTTTAAAAATGTATGTTGCTGATTTGGTATCACTAGTATTGTCCACATATTTTAGCTTAATATTTACCTGATATATTTTTATCTATATTTCTATTCTCAACTTCAGTCAGTTCAGTGGCTCAGTCATGTCCAACTCTTTGCAAGCCCATTGACTGCAGCACGCCAGGTTCCCTGTCCATCACCAACCCCCAGAGCTTGCACAAGCTTATGTCCATCCAGTTAGTGATGCCATCCCACCATCTCATCCTCTGTCATCCCCTTCTCCTCCTGCCTTTAATCTTTGCCAACATTAGGGTCATTTCCAATGACTCAGTTCTTCATATCATGTGACCAGAGTATTGGAGCTTCAGCCGCAGCATCAGTCTTTCCAATCAATATTCAGGATCGATTTCCTTTAGGGTATACTGGTTTGATCTCCTTGCATTCCAAGGAACTCTCAAGAGTCTTCTCCAACACCACAGGTTAAAAGCATCAATTCTTCAGTCCTCAGCTTTCTTTATGGACCAACTCTCCCATCCATACATGATTACTGGAAAACCCATAGATTTGACTAGGCAGAATTTTGTTGGTAAAGTAATATGTTGTCTGTGTTGGTCATAGTTTTTCTTCCAAGGAGCAAGTGTGTTCTAATTTAATGGCTGAAGTCACCATCTGCAGTGATTTTTGAGCCCAAGTAAAAAGTCTGTCACTGTTTCACCATCTATTTGCCATGAAGTGATGGGACTGAATGCTTGATTTCAGTTTTTTAAATGTTGAATTTCAATTTATCTATGTTGTATTTGAAGTTTCATGTAGAGAGCATATTGTTGGACTTGTTTGATATAGAACATTTACATTTAAATTGATGATTAATATTTTATAGCTTGGTTTAGTTCAGTTCAGTCACTCAGTGGTGTCTGACTCTTTGCGACCCCATGAATTGCAGCACGCCAGGCCTCCCTGTCCATCGCCAACTCCCGAAGTTCATTCAAACTCATGTCCATTGAGTAGGTGATGCCATCCAGCCTTCTCATCCTCTGTCGTCCCCTTCTCCTCCTGCCCCCAATTCCTCCCAGCATCAGAGTCTTTTCCAATGAGTCAACTCTTCACATGAGGTGGCCAAAGTATTGGAGTTCCAGTTTCAGCATCAGTCCTTCCAATGAACAGCCAGGACTGATCTCCTTTAGGAAGGACTGGTTGGATCTCCTTGCAGTCCAAGGACTCTCAAGAGTCTTCTCCAGCACCATATTTCAAAAGCATCAATTCTTTGGCACTCAGCTTTCTTCAGAGTCCAACTCTCACATCCATACATGACCACTGGAAAAACCATAGCCTTGACTAGATGGACCTTTGTTGGCAAAGTAATGTCTCTGCTTTTGAATATACTATCTAGGTTGGTCATAACTTTTCTTCCAAGGAGTAAGTGTCTTTTAATTCATGGCTGCAATCACCATCTGCAGTGATTTTGGAGCCCCAAAAGTCTGACACTGTTTCCACTGTTTCCCCATCTATTTGCCATGAAGTGATTGGACCAGATGCCATGATCTTAGCTTTCTGAATGTTGAGCTTTAAGCCAACTTTTTAACTCTCCTCTTTCACTTTCATCTAGCTTGTTTACCATTTCTAATTTGTTTTCTTTGTTTAATAAGCAACCAATTCCTGTTTTTCTTTTTTGCCTTCCTGTGCGTTATATGAATACCTTAAGATTCCATCGTTAGTGTTTTGGGGTATACAATCTTGTTTTGTTTCCTTAGTTGCTCTAGTTAAAATAATATGCATATGTAACTTACCACAGATTGGTATAATTGATGTTTTACTACTTTGAGTGAAGTACAGAAACCTTATTTTGATGTAGGTCTGATTTTAATTCTACTTTTTAAACATAATTATCTTATTCTCTTAGCTTTCCTTTATTTCACAATGTCTTTATTTTCTTTCTATCCCTAAAGCATGTCACTGAATATAGAATTAACAGTTTTTCTTTCAGTACTTAAAAAATCTTGTCCACTTTCTTCTGACTTTTATGGTCTCACATGACAAATCTACTATCATTTAATTATGATTCTATAAAATGTACATTTTTTCTCTGCTTTCAAGATTTTTATTTGTCATTTGCTTTCAGAAATTGAAGCATGATAGGTCTTGACATGAATTTCTTTAGGTTTATCCTACTTAGGATTTGCTCTGCTTCTTGAATATTTAGTTTTACACCTTTCAACAAATTCAGGAAGTTTCCAGTCATATTTTTTGAATATTTTTCTCATCCTAACACTGTATTTTTTCTTCTGGGACTCTGATGATAGTGAACATTATCTCTTTTATTATCATCCTTTAGGTCTCTGAGATTCTGTTTGTTTGTTTTCCAGTCACCTTTATTTGATGACTAGACTAAACAAATTATATTTGTATGTCTTTAAATTCATCAATTCTCTCCTCTGGCTTCACTTTACTATTGTACGCATTCACTGAGTGTATTGTTTCCTTGTCATTTTTCACTCCTATCATTTCCATTTGGTTATTTTTGTAACTTCCAAATCTTCATTGGAATTTTTTACTTTCATTTGTTTCAAGAGAATGCATAATTGCTTATTAAATATTTGTACAATGGCCACTGTAAAATTCTTGTCAAATGATTCCAGTCTCTTGGATGGATTGATGGATTCCAGTTTATTTTACGTTTGTTGGTATCTATTGATTCTCTTTCATTCAAGTTGTCCTTTCCCTAGTTCCTTGTATGACAAGTTATTCTGCATTGCATCCTGGATATTGTTATTATGAGATTCTGAGATTTTTTGCAGATAGAACTCTACTGACTTTTTAGCATGATGGGTAGTTGAATATTCATAACCAGCTTCTTGTTGGGCCCCACAGCATTGCTCTACCAAAAGTGGGGTAACTCTTCCCTGGGGATTGGTGAGGTGACAGTTCAGTTATCCCCTCCATCTACTGTCAACTTCCTGGTGAAACTGGAGCACTGACTCACACACAGTTATTGATTCTTGTGTGGAATATAAGGTCAGTTCCCTGACACACCTCACTGATATCATGGAACGGCAAGTGGGTTTTGATTCATATCAGGTTGTTGGCTTCCAAAGAGTGAAGATTGGGATAGGCTATGGTGTGATCACTGGAGACTCTTTAACAAGTTCTTTCTTCCTTTTTTAATCACCAGTTCATTTATCGTACTTGTCTTCATGGCTGAATAATCCAGGCTGCTATGACCATGGATTATATGAGGGATAGCATTGCATATTTAGTTCATGTTGTGGACTACAGGGCAGGGTTCAAGTCTCAGCTTCATACTTGAGTATGAATATATTTATCCATATGTAAAATCGTGTCTTGAGACCCATCATGTCTCAATTTTATTTTCTTAATAATTATTTATTTGACTGTTTCAGGTCATAGCTGTGGCATGTGGGTTCTTTGTTGAGTCATGTGGAATCTTTCATTGTGATGCATGGACTTCCTAGTTGTGGGTCACAGGCTCTGGAGAGCGCAGCCTCAGTAGTTGTGGCACACAGGCTCAGCTGCACTGTGGCATATGGGATCTTAGTTCCCCAACTGGGGATCAAACATGTTCCCCTGCATTGTGAGGCAGATTCTTAACCACTGGATCACCAGAGAAGTCCCTCAATTTTCTTATATTCAAAATGAGAGTGTTGAGAGTGCATAAGCAGGTGCTGATAAAACAAGAACTGAATGCAAGCAAAGCCCTTAGGACAATGCCTGGTAAGTTGTTAAATTTCTTTAGATGTTAGCTTTCACTATATATAAAGTGACATAAATCCAGTTCTGCTCAAGACAGTTCTATGTTCATTGTTGTCTCCACATAGTTATTAATAGTGCCCTTGTTAACTAAAAAAATGCTCCAGTTTAAACAATAAATTATATAATTATTCTATTTATATATTATTATATAACCATCATTATTTACTCTGTCCTTGAAAACTGTTGAACTCTGCCATCAGCATTGTTTATTCTGTTGAATACTGTACAAAATAGTCTATTTAAAGGCTATTTTGCACAGTGAATAGAACAGAAATATGCAGTTCAATTTCCTAGTGATATGGAGCAGAGAGGTTTTGACATGGTAGAAGGAGCCCTAAACTGGCAGTTAAGAAAAATGTCTAAAATATGTTTTGAAGGATGTTATTTTTATTTCTAATCTCAAATACTAATATGGTTAAAATGCTGTGAGGCTCAGTTTTCTAAGTTCCAAAAAGACAAAATTGGGCTAGAAAATTTATAAAGATCTCTCAGTGACTTTGAGGTTGTATATAGATTTAGCTACTAATATTGCCATTAGAAATCAGAGGAAACAGGGAACAAATTGCCAACATTTGTTGCGTCATAGAAAATGCTAGAGAATTCCAATGAAACATCTACTTCTGCTTCATTGACTATGCTAAAATCTTTGTGTGGATCACAACAAACTGGGGAAAATTCTTCAAGAGATGGGAATACCAGATCACCTTACCTGCCTCCTGAGAAACCTGCATGCAGATCAAGAAGCAACAAATGGAACCAGACATGGAAAAACGGACTGGTTCCAAATTGGGAAAGAAGTACCTCAAGGTTATATATTGTCACCCTGCTTATTTAACTTAAATGCTGAGTACATCATGCAAAATGGCACGCGGGATGAAGCACAAGCTGGAATCAAGATTGCCAGGAGAAATATCAATAACCTCATAGACACAGTTGATACCACCCTTATGACAGAAAATGAAGAGGCACTAAAGAACCTCTTGATGAAGGCGAAATAGGAAAGAGAAAAAGCAGGCTTAAAACTCAACATTCAGAAAACTAAGGTCATGGTATCTGGTCCTATCACTTCATGGCAAATAGATGGGAAAACAGTGGAAACAGTGGCAGACTTTATTTTGGGGGGGCTCCAAAATCACTGCAGATGGTGACTGCAGTGATGAAATTAAGATGCTTGCTCCTTGGAAGTAAAGGTATTACAAACCTAGACAGGGTATTAAAAATCAGAGACATCACTTGGCTGACAAACGTCTCAATGTTCAAACCTATGGATTTTCCAGTAGTCATGTATGGATGTGAGATTTGGACCGTAAGTAAGACTGAATGCTGAAGAATTAATGCTTTTGAACTGTGGTGTTGAAGACTCTTCAGAGTCCTTTGGATTGTAAGGATATCAAACCCATCAATCCTAAAGGAAAACAATCGAGAATATTCATTAGAAGAACTGATTCTGAAGCTGAAGCTCCTATACTCTGGTCACCTGATGCGAAGAACTGACTCATTGGAAAAGACCCTAATTCTGGAAAAGATTGAAGGCAGGAGGAGAAAGGGATGACAGAGGATGAGATGTTTGGATGGCATCGCCAACTCAATGGACTGGAGTTTGAGCAAGCTCTAGGAGTTGGTGATGGACAGGGAAGTCTTGTGTGCTGCAGTCCATGGAGTTGCAAAGAGTTGGGCATGACTGAGTGACTGAACAACAACAAATTAATACAGATATATAGATACAGATGAATAAAAAATGGATATGGGCCATAGCCTTAAACTTTAATGCTTTATAACTAAAGTATTTTCAGGGTTGGATTTATGAGCTTTTGATCCATGCCTTTGCACATAGCCCTGTGCTAGAAAGGCCCATTTTGGTAAAATTCTTTCCTGTCATCATCATGAAGTTTTTGATAATTTTGAACAAGGTGTCCCACATTTTAAATTTGTACTAGACCTTCAAATTATATAACTGATCCTGTTGATTTGTAGATGAAACTCCTCTCTAGAAAACTATCACTCTAATCATGTAGTGGTTAAAAAATAATTCCTGGTGTTCCATATAAATTCTAATCATTTTATACAGCAGCACCTGCAATATTGGCTCCCATTTTCTATTTCTTTAACAGTGTCCATTCTTTACAAATATAGCACAGTCCATTCTTGAGTTTATACACTAGTGAATCAAATGGTAAAAAAAGTAATAGTAATGTAGAATGCCAGCCTGTAATTATAAAGCAAGTGTACTTCCCCAAATGATCCTTTCCTCTGCTGGCATTAGTTAGAGTGTTTTGGTTAAGTCAAAACTTTAATTGATTAAAACATAACTTTATATTTTAATTTCTATCCACCAATATTAGTGAGAAGTACCACACATTCACAATTACTATCTGGAAAATTAAAGTCAGCCTTGAAATGAAACTATATGTCAGCAGTTTGTTACATGCAAGAATAAATGCCATGTAAATATACCTACCTAATTTTTTTACTGGAAGCTTTTAAAAAACTAACTCTAAATAGAAAAAAAATGTATTTACATATAGAAGTGTATGGATTCTCTCTGCCCTGCACATATATTGTTCACACTAGTCAATATCGGGGGTTCCCAGGTGGCACTAGTGGTAAAGAACCCACCTGCGAAAGCAGAAGATTCAAGAGACATGGGTTCAATCCCTGGATCAGGAAGATCCTCTGAAGGAGGGCATGGTAACCCACTCCAGTATTCTTGCTTGGAGAATCCTGTGGACAGAGGAGTCTGATGGGCTACAGTCCATAGGGTTGTGAAGAGTTGGACATGACTGAAGCAGCTTAGCATGCATGCAGTCAATACCAGCTTACTGCAGAGTTGTCTGGGGCTTTGACACTATTTGGAGATTAAATATTGGGATTTTATATTGCCATTACCCTTGTATTTTTTCAGCCTTGTGAAGCAACTCACAAAATTAGACTGTATTTAGTATTCCAAAGAAAATGAAGTATATTGCTAGTATTAGGATGTAAAAGGTTTTAAAGTTTTGAAAATATGCATATGTGTATGTGTGCACATATATACATATTATACATTATTATTTACATTTATATGGATACATATAGTATTCATCATGTAGTCATATATGGATATGAGTGTTGGACTATAATGAAAGCTGAGTGCTGAACAATTGATGCTTTTGAACTGTGGTGCTGGAGAAGACTCTTGAGAGTCCCTTGAACTGCAAGGAGATCCAGCCAGTCCATCCTAAAGGAAATCAGTCCTGAATGTTCATTGGAAGGACTAATGCTGAAGCTGAAGCTCCAATACTCTGGTCACCTAATGCAAAGAGCTGACTCATTTGAAAAGACCCTGATGCTGGGAAAGATTGAAGGCAGGAGGAGAAGGAGATGACAGAGGATGAAATGGTTGGATGAAATCACTGACTCAATGGACATGAGTTTGAGTAAACAGGGAAGCCTGGTGTGCTGCAGTCAATGGGGTCGCAGAGTCGGACACAACTGAGCCACTGAAGTGGATACATATAGTCTCAAATGTTTCTTACTGTTAAGTTAAAATATAAGAAAATTGATAAAACACGAATTATATGAAGTTTAAAATATAAGAACCTAGGCAGAGGTTCAGAAAACCTAGATCTGGATTACCTATTTCTTTAAAACTATATTTTCAACTGTATTAGCTTCTTATTAGTCTCTTATACTGGCTGTTTAACATACTGCCAAAACTTAGTGTGTTTAAACAATAAAAATGTATTATCTTATAGTACTCAAAGTAAAAAGTCCAACAGGAACTTTTGGGTTAAAATAAAGAGCTGCATTGCTTTCGGAGATTCTAGAAGAGAATTAATTTATTTGCCTTTTCTCCCTTCCAGAGACCACCTGCATTCCTTGTTTATCGCCCATTTCATTTTAGAATCACACCACCTCAGCCCCTGCTTCAAGTTTTCTCATCTCTGTCACTCTAACTCTTCTCTTTACTCACATAAAGACTCCTGTGTTTACATTGGCCACACTCAGATAACCCAGATTCCTCTTCATATCCCAGGATCCTTGGATAGTTACATCTTCAGTGCCCCTTTTGCTGTGTTAGGTAATATAGTAAGAGGTTCCAGTGGTAAGGCTCTGGACACTTCTGAGAGCCACTATTCTGTCTATCACAATAGACAATCTTCACTTTTCAATTTTGAAAATACAATGCTCTTCTAAACCACAGCGAAGCTAGATTAGAAATGAAACCAGCCACACCATTCTCCATATTGAAACTTGAGAATAATGCTACATCTCTTGTAGAGACTTTCCACTGTGAGCTTTGTCTCTTCATGTCTCTCTTACTTTCAAGTCAAAGAATACCAGCCAATTTGCCAAAAATATAGTTTAAAAGTTTTTAACACAAAGAATCCTTAGATTTCAACTATCTCTAAGTACACACTCACTAATTTAAGCTTGATTTAGTGGAACAGACTTTGAGTCTCATTTCTTAATGGGAATGATCAGTCACATTTTTCAAGTTTAGTTTCTGGCACAAATTGACAAATTATTCATAATGGGAAACATCTGGACTCAACATTTTTTTAAAAAGAAATTTTCATATAATGAAAAATGAATGTATTAAGTATGAGCTCTTTAAATGACTCATTATCTTAATTTATATATTTTCATAAATGTCAAACAAACTTCAGAAACTATTTCTTGTTCCAAATATTGTCAAGCAAGGTTCATTTCCTTTTGATGCTTAGATGGCTGGGTTATTTCAAATTTTTTTCTTAGGGATTATGTTGCTATCCTAAAGCTAGCCTTTGGCTGGAGTCAGCTGCCTACAAAATTTTACCTACAAATAGTCATAGAATGATACTGTAAATTACTGTTGCTTCTGGTAACTGAAATGACCTGCAGCTAGCTTGCAGGCAGCAGTGACTATTAAAATGAGTACTAAAGTTCATTTCAGAACTTTAGTTCATTTGGAAGTGAAGGAAAATCCATAACTGTGAAGTCTGTGACTCTTTCACTAACATAAAAGATTTCAATTACAAACACAGGCTTATGGATAGTTTACAGACAATACTGTAATTTATGTTATAAGCTTAGATGGATGATATATTTTTATTTAGCATGTGTACATAATGAAATGATTTTTTCAGTATTTTATGTTATATATATTTAAATTTTTTTAATCTTAGATATTTTAAATCATTAGGAAAAAGGAGAAATGCAACCTCATTAGGTAAAAACTGGTAAGGCAAACTAAAAACTAAATAAATTTTCAAAGTTCTTTAAATTCAATAGGGAATAGATATTCAGGCTTTCAGAGTTAAAAGCACCAATGCAATTTTTGCCTTAAATATGGTTATCTATGCGGTGACTAGTGCATATTTTTATATAACTTCCTTTGAGCATTTTAGTAATTGAAGTCCATTTTTGTTGTTCACTCCTAAGTCATGTCCGACTTTTTGTGACCCTGTGGACTGCAACAGTCCAGGCTTCCTTGTCCCTAAGGTGCACTATTATGAAGTAACTACTAATGATCTAAAATTGATTTTCTTTCATGATAAATGCAAAATGCCTTATTTTAAAGAAGGAAACAATGAGAAGAAAAATAAAATTAAGTATTTTATTGAATAAAAGACTAGGAAATATGTTAAATTTTATTGTGACTCTACTGTATACGAAAGTCTGTTGAAATATATATTTTGTGGAAGTTTCTATTAAGCCCTAATCAAATATTTGTGTATATTGGCTTCTCGGCATTTTAAAAATATGATTATCATTTATGTTTAAGGAGAGTCAAACATTTATATAAAAATACAAAGTGTGGCAACTTTTTCCTATTCTTCCTGTACTATAGTTTATTTTTCTATAATTTTACACCTGTACAAAATATAGTTTGATTATATATATACCATTTATAATTTTAATACAGCTTTTAATAAGGTATATGTATTATTTGCACAGTTTTTTTCATTGTCAGTAGATGTGCAGCTAACTAATTTTTAAAGGCCTGCATATTTTTCTATAACCAAAAAATGCAAAGTTGCTTAGTGGTGTCTGACTCTTTACAATCCCATAAACTGGGGCTTGCCAGGCTACTCTGTCCATGGAATTATCCAGGCAAAAATACTGGAGTGGGCAGCCATTCCCTTCTCCAGGGTATCTTCGCAACCCAGGGATTGAACCCAGGTCTCCTGCATTGTAGGTGGATTCTTAACCCCTGAGCCACATCGGAAGCCTATCCCAGGTGGGATAGCAAAAAATAATTTCCTTCCAGGTTTCATGATTATGACTAGTGTTTCAGTGAACAGTTTTCAACATACACCTTTGGGTTCATGTAAGAACAAATTGGAAAATTCTGAAAGAGATGGGAATACCAGACCACCTGTCCCTTGAGAAATCTGTATGTAGGTCAAGAAACAACAGCTAGAACTGGACATGGAACAACAGACTTGTTCCAAAAAGGAAAAGGCATACACCAAGGCTGTTTATTGTCACCCTGCTTATTCAACTTATATGCAGAGTACATCATGAGAAATGCTGGGCTGGAAGAAGCACAAGCTGGAATCAAGATTGCTGGGAGAAATATCAATAACCACAGATATGCAGATGACACCACCCTTATGGCAGAAAGCAAAGAAAAACTAAAGAGCCTCTTGATGAAAGTGAAAGAGGAGAGTTAAAAAGTTGTCTTAAAGCTCAACGTTCAGAAAACTAAGATCATGGCATCTAGTTCAATCACTTCATGACAAATAGATGGGGAAAAAATGGAAACAGTGACAGACTTTATTTTGAGGGGGGCTCCAAAATCATTGCAGATGGTGACTGCAGCTGTGAAATAAAAAGATGCTTACTCTTTGGAAGGAAAGTTATGACCAACCTAGACAGCACATTAAAAAGCAGAGACATTATTTTGCCCACAAAGGTCCATCTAGGCAAGGCTATGGCTTTTCCAGTGGTCATGTATGGATGTGAGAGTTGGACTGTAAAGAATGCTGAGTGCCAAATAATTGATGCTTTTGAACTGTGGTATTGGAGAAGACTTTTGAGAGTCCCTTGGACTGCAAGGAGATCCAACCAGTCCATCCTAAAGGAGATCAGTCCTGGGCCTTCATTGGAAGGACTGATGCTGAAGCTGAAACTCAATACTTTGCCACCTGATGCGAAGAGCTGACTCACTTGAAAAGACCCTCATGCTGGGAAAGACTGAAGGCAGGAGAAGAAGGGGACGACAGAGGATGAGATGGTTGGATGGTATCACCGACTCAATGGACATGAGTTTGGGTAAACTTCGGGAGTTGGTAATGGACAGGGCGGCCTGGCGTGTTGCAGTCCATGGGGTCACAAAGAGTTGGACATGACTGAGCGACTGAACTGAACTGAAGGGAAGAACAAAAGTATTTCTGAATTCACCTGAAAGCGTAATAGTTAGATTGCAGTGAATGTACATTTTCAACCAGGTGTACATTTTAAAAAAGCAATGAAATTTTCTAAGAGTATTTACCCACTTGGTTTCTCCCCATTTAAATCTGGTGGAAGAAGTGAAGGAAGTAGAGAAAAGAAAGAAAAGAAGAGGTCTACTTTCTGGGATGATGAGAAGAGACTTGTGAGAAGAAAGAGAGTAAGAGGGGGGAAAGTAAAACTGGAGGAAAAGTGTAGTTAGCCATAGCTAAAGTTCCTGACGTCCAATTTTGAACCGATAATTTCCTGCTTGAAACAACACTTCTCATTTTCAGAGTAAAACTCCTTTTCCCATCATATAAGACCATCAGTTGACTCACAGAACTTCTGCTGTTCTATTATAGGGCCCTGTTGTGCAACTTCATCATTCCCCTGAGCTCTCGGGAGCCCGGAAACTCCCGTACCGCCATCTTGCTGACGTCACTCTCCCCGACTGCTTAAATCCTACATGGCTGTGATTTAATTTTCTTTGCTAAATCGATTCATTTCTTCTCTATACCAGTTGATTACTATAATTTCTTCGGAACTCTATAGAAGTTATCCTCTTTGCTAAGATTGACGTCTGGGAGGGATTGGGGGCAGGAGGAGAAGGGGATGACCAAGGATGAGATGGCTGGATGGCATCACTGACTCGATGGATGTGAGTCTGAGTGAACTCCGGGAGTTGGTAATGGCCAGGGAGGCCTGGCGTGCTGCGACTCATGGGGTCACAAAGAGTCGGACACAACTGAGAGAATGAACTGAAGATTGACGTCAACATAAAGCAGATTTTACATAACTAACTTTTCCTCTCTCATCCCTTTGCAACTATCATACCTCTACTACAGAACTTATTAGACTTTGCAGATATTTTCGTTTAAGTGGTCGCATCCTTTAAGCGTCTTAAGAACATAAACTCTACATTCATTTTTGTTTGTTTATCACATAGCACATTGGCTGAGGCAAGATATATTTTTAATATGTCTATTAAACAAATGAGCATATAAGAAATTAGATGAATAAATGAATGAAAAGACCTAGGAAGTGGAAGACAGACTTATGACTGTTTAAACATTTCTTCTCAATTAATTTAGAAATATGAGAAAAAAAGTCAAGGGGAGCAATATTATCATTTCATTTATAGAAACACATTAGTTTGATCAAGAACTTATCCTCCTTCTTTACCTTGTCAGATTTGAAAATCTTAAAAGTTTGCTAATGTCTGTGTAACCATGACTGAACTGAATAAGAATTTTTAGCAACATATCATATTTTAAATGCGGAACATTATAGAAAGTGAAAACAAGTATATAAAATTATCCCATGATCCCATCACTAAGAAATACTGTAAGCTTTTAATTTAACACAATATATGGTAAACTATCTAAACAGAAGTGGAAGAGGTAGAAGTGAAGGAGGAAAAGAAGGAGAAAAATCAGGGCGGTGGGGGTGGGGGGAGAAGTGAACTGGAGAATAGGAAGAATGGGTGGAAAAAGGGGAAGATACTTTTTTTTTCCTCTCCCACCAACTCCTCCCAGCCCCCAGAAACCACGAATATGCTCATTTGTATAGAGACACACATACACACATATTGTGTCTTTTTGTGCATAAATATGTATGTGTCTCCTTTTCTTATTTTTAGTGGAAGCTTATTTCACATCTTTGTTTAAGCAGCAATAGTGTGTCTTGGAAAGCTTTCTCTAAGAGTATGCACTTTTTTTTTTTTAACTTGAGTAATCTGCTGTGTGGTTACATGGGGCATTAATTAACTCTGGATGAATACTTTGTTCTCATTTTTCTTTTATGATCTTAAATATGATATGTTCTGGAGAAGGGAATGGCAACACACTCCAGTATTCTTGCCTGGAGAATCCAGTGGACAGAGGAGCCTGCCGGGCTTAAGTCCATGGGGTCACAAAGAGTCAGACACGACTGTGTGACCGCCACTTTCCACCACTATGGTATGTTCACATTTTTAATTAGTTTTAATTTATAATAAAATAATTTCACACTTACTTGGAACTTTATGGTGTACAAATAACTATCATATATTACTTAAATCTTCACATTTGGCCACTGTTATAAATAGAACCTGTATAACCATGGCAAAGAAAAGATGACTGATGCAGTTTTCTGAAAAATATGAATGAATAATTGACTGGTTACAGATTATCCAAAGGAAGAAGTTGAGACTCAGCAAATGTTATCAGTTGTCATGTTCAAAGAAGATATTGAGACGTAAAATACAGGGTAGAATTTGTTTCTTTGGACTCTATTTATTGACCAGTATTGTTATCCTGAGAATTTATGAATTGAAGCATGTAGGTTAGATGCATCTTGATTACCTTATCAAAGGAACTGATATTATATAATATTTGATGAAAACATTTTATATCCATCAACATAATACATCAACTCTGTCTAAATATAGAGCACACTCTGAATAGCAGTGAGGCTAAATATGAGGTAACTTTTTGAGAAGCAAACTATACTCAGGCAACCCCTGTATTTTTTACAGTAGTAACCTGTATTGAGGTGATACTGTGTATTATTAATTAAAATAATTTAAACAATAATTACTAAAATTTTCTTATATGATAGAAATTATTTATTTCCTCCCAGCATGAACTCTGAGGATTACAGATCAAATGAGAAGATTAAATATTAAAAAAAAAGATTACCTCTTGTTCCTCCTCCAAATAGCTGAATAATCTTTATAAGATGAAAGCATCTTTTAATGGATATTACACTTTCTGACAAAAGTAGTTCCTCTATGACTAATATGATCAAGTTACTCTGTGAAATGTACCAGTTTAAATGCATATCATTTTGATGATTGCATATAATTTTGGTGAAGTGTGTGTGTGTGTGTGTGTGCATGTGTCTGTGTACTCTAATATGAAACTCTAAGTTTGTAAGAACTGAACTTAAAAAAGTTGAGCTGAAATAATGTTTTCCAATGAAAAACACTCCATGATACAATTTGCTGTAGCAGTCCTTTTGTCAAATAAATCTCATGGCTGGGCTTCGAATCCACAGATAGTAAAAAGATTTAGTGACTGCATCATGCTTTCTGTTAGTTTTATATTCTATCTGATTACAAAAGTTTCTCATGGCAGTACACTGCCATGTTTGAGTTCAATGAATAAATGTGTAATGAATTGTTCCTGCTTTACTATTATTCTCCCACCTCCTTTATCCAACGACTGCTATATATAAACTCCTCTTCTCTATGTCTATGCTTGAGTCCATTATCATGGCCTATTCTAGTGTCAGTATCTCCTACCATTTAATTTATATGTATAGAGCAACCTCCTGTTTCTCCTCATGTTTCTGTTGCTAGTACTACCAGTACTAGTCTGTTGCTTGTTTCGTTATTAACAATCTCTAATTAAAAAGGGATTCTCCCCCACCAAGGTATTAAATGCTGTAGATTATATAATTCATTTTTCAGCTGTTCTTAAACAACCCTCCTCCCACTTTACAAGATTTTTGATATGCCCAATTAATCTTACCTTAATTATTTAAAAGTGTTATTTGTTATCAGCTCGATTCACTTGAGGTATATTTTGGAATACTAAAAAATGTCACCAATGTTCTGCCCTGTTCCCAGTTAGAACTCTGTCTTTGAAGCCTGGTGTGGTTTTCATTTTAGTAAAACATAAGGCTCAGGAGATTACACAGGTTATTGGTCTCATATTTAATTCTGGCTTATAAAAATACAAATAATTGATGCTCAAAGTAATAAAATTAATAGCACAAATAAAGTGACATTCAAATAATAGTTATAAATGGGGATACACACTATGCTGTTTCATCTACTTCAGTTTTAAATTGTCTTGGTGATTATGATCTACATATTAAACTTATGTATGGCAAGAGAATACCTTCCACTTGTTTACATTAGATACTCTACCTAATGAATACTGATGATGCTCTCCTAATCTTGAATGCACCTTTTTCATTTTTTTCCATAAAGTCAAAAAATGTGCTGGCAATATATTACATATAATGAATGATACAAAATTATGAGTTTTGTTGCATAGGTTTTTTAAGCCACATTATTAATCTGAGATTCAAAAAGAAATAGAAAAAAAATCATGAAATGATAGGAGAGAATGCTCATATTTGATAAGAACTTGTGTGTGACTTTGTCCAGTATTGCAACATTTAATAGTCTTTCTCTTTTACTTTTTATTTGGAAGAATATACAATTACATTTTGGTAGCAGATGGTGCAGTGAAAACATGCAACAAGAAACCACAATTTCTAGATTTTTTAAATGTTATTATGTCACAGTTCCTTTGAGAGGGCTGAATATTTTTTACTCAAAAACAGCAATTATAATTTTGGAATTAATAGTAGTAATAATATACAGACCTAAACATGCAAAAGTGTCTCTTTTTCTTAAGATGGAATTGTAATTTCTTTCTTAGGGAAGAAAATGGAAACAATGAAACAGTTTGTTACCAATTTGACTAATTAATGAAAAATTATTAAGACTAAATTTTTCTAGGTTTGGAAGTATCTACACCATTTTTATTATGCATCAATATAAATTCCTATGTGCTAATGTAGTTTTGATGATGAAAATATTTGAGAACAATATAAGATATTCTTAATTCTTAATACTGCAAATAAAAGCAATTATCTTATTATGATCAAAATGACTTATTTTTGTGTTACCATATTGTACCATTTGTATATAGTATACTAGTGTTCTTTTGTGAAACTCAACCTGGTGATAGAGAATGGACATCAATACAACTAGTAAAAAGGCAGTGACTCCAAAATTGAAGCGTTATTTATTTTTTTCATCAGTCTCTGGATGTGCATTTCAAATGTTGTTCATTTGTGCTATTAGAGCATTCTTTTGATTTGGAAAATTTCTATGACACCTTGATGTCTAAATTATTGTGATGGGTAAATAATTTTTTTATTAAATTGATAAAACGGGAAATTTTTAATTTTATTTCTTCTTAAGGCCATTGTTAGTAGACCAAGACAATTTTTGAGGCTAGAATTCTGACCATCATTGGTCAAATTATTTGGTAACCTAAATATTAATAGCAACTTGTTTGGAAATGACACACTATTATATTCGGCTGATGCATGTTGGTGTATGGCAGAAACTAACACAATATTATAAAGCAATTATCCTCCAATTAAAAAGAAAAAAAGATGACTTTAAAACTGGAAAATAATTTAAACCACAATGTAACAAGGAGTTTGTGCAAGAGTCTCATATGAATAGCTTCTCTTTTTCTTATTTTATTTACTAGCCTAAATGCCGGCTGGTGTTTAGCTTCCCTGGTGGCTCAGACAGTAAAGAATCTGCCTGCAATTCATGCAGGAGACCTGGGTTCAATCCCTGGTTCTGGAAGAGCTCCTGAACCACATCAGTATTCTTGCCTGGAAAATCCCAAGGGCAGAGGAGTCTAGTGAGCTACAGTCCACGCTGTCGCACATAGTCGGAAACTACTGACCAACTGACACTTTCATTATACACTGAAGAAACAAGTGGCATTTTGCTTTATTCAGGAATAATAATGTACAAGTGCAGCGATTAGTGAATATTTCTTTTGTTCATTGATCCATAAGTTCATGCAACCTTAACTCCTAGCCCTCTGGGATGTGAACTGCTGCTGATGTTAAGTTCATTTTCAAATTACTTCTTTAAAAGCCTATTCTAGGTAGTTTCTAATTAGACACTCCCAGATGGTATGAATCAAGCAGCTGTAGTCCCAGCTGGGAACAAGTGTGAAGGAAATGCTCATCGTTTTATTCTTTTCTTAGCTTTTTTTTTTTTTTCCCCCCTCTCACAACTTTCAATATTCTCACAGTCTTCACAGGCTTTTGAATACGGTAAATCATTGGATCATATGCTCTGGAATACTAATAAGATATCCTGTTCTAGCAGGAAAAATATAAGGTCTATGCATGTAATGAGACGCTTGGATTTCTGAATGATCAAGCTCAAAGTTCTGTCATAGAAAATATGTCCATTAATTAAAATTACTACCAAGAACACTTAGCACACTTAACAAGATCTTTTGGAGCAAATTAATTGTCCTTGGTGTTCCATGCTATTCCCGCCTTTAAAATCTATTTTAGACCATTGCGTATGGAATGTGACTCAATAATCTGCTAGTCTGATTCAGTCTTAATTAAGATATAGTTCGAGTTTTTCATAATAAAAATAAAGTTATTAACTATTAAAATCACAATTATCAATAACTTTGAGTTCTTCTTACCATTAAATCACACATTATTTCATTAATCATAAGAATTTCATGTAGTACTTACACTATGCTAAATTTTTAGTTTACAAAGAATAAACTTAGAATGGAAGAATTTCCAGTGGTATTCAATAATAATGCTAAAAATAACGGTAAGTTATTATTCTAATAATGATGAACACCATTCATTGAGTGTGTACAAAGAGTTGACTGTATGTAGCTTATATTCAGGACAGTTTTATAATGAATCTTCCAATCTTGGATATTTTGATCTAGGACAAGTGTCAACTAAATGAAATGATGGGAAATAGCTGTAAATCTGCAGTTTCCCTGGTAAACCAGGATGTAGGATCACTGTCATTCCATCCTGCAAAATAACTTTCAAAAAAGGTAATCACTCTCTATATTTTAAATTTGAGAAAATGAAACTTAAGAACTGTTCCTCCACAAACATAACTAGCAAGAAGTCGTGCCAACATGCTGGCATCAGAGTCAAACACTTCGGCTTTGAACTACCCTTCCCACTCAGAATTATTATTCAGTCCCTTTCAAGGTCACTTTTCTTGTGCCAAACACAAGCACTCACTGAAGTCTGTTTTCCTTTCCCCCACTCCATCTAGTAAAACAGTGATCTGAAATGCTATTTCTACTAAATCTAGCCCATGTTTCCTATGTCACTATCCAACAGGATTTCTGATGTTATTAACTTACACCAAAATATCAAGACTTGCATTGTATTGTCCTCAGGAAAACTATTTAGTATTCAAAATGAATGATTCTGGGTAGAATTTCAGACAGTAGTTCGGGCTAAGGGACACATGAAGGCAGTATCATCAGTCATATTGGCTCATGAGGATGTATCCAGATAACAAATCACAATGACCTGAAATTGTTTCGCTTTCCTATCTTTCAAATATACTTTGTTAGTTTGAAAATTCAGTATTTATTAGTTCTGATTGTGAAAGTGATATATGTTTGGATTGGAATATCCACCACAAGAAAAATACTTACTTTAAATCTTTCACTGATCCAGTTAAGCCCAGGTAGGGGAAACAGTACAGACAAGAAGAGAATGAAAAAAATAGGAATCAATGAGGGACATAATGAGAATATATATATATATATATATATATATATATATATATATAAGAATAAAAGGATGTAATGCCTTGGAATCATTAGTGAACTCTTACAAATCTCTGTCTCACTTTCTCATCACCCCAACCCTTTGAGTTCTCATTAATAGGCTATTTGCTTTCTGGCTAGTTGGAGAATAAGATTGTGTGTTAATCAGTGATAGTTATCATGTATATACTTTTTTCTCAGTCACATATTTTGCACCTAATTACCATGTCACTACATTCTGAAATGGAAAATATTCTATCTCCATATATCTTAAAAGACTTTTATGACCAGGAAAGAGAGAAAAAAATATATAATCAATTGTCACAAGTTAAAACTACTCGATGGACATGAGTTTGATCAAGCTTTGGGAGATGGTGATGGACAGGGAAGACTGGTGTGCTGCAGTCCATGGGGTCGCAAAGAGATGGACTGAGTGACTGAACTGAACTGAAAACTACATTTTGTTTTGTTTACCACAGAGAACATTTTCCCATTTTATAACCACAAAGACAACCACCTGATTTCATATGTTATATATTAAATGGGAAATGAAGATGTAGAAAAACTCCCTACAGCCCAATTTTGATACCCCTGTGGCTTCCCATTTCTCCTTCATTCTGTAGGCATCCTCCCATTATCATAAATCTCCTTATTTGTTCCATCCATCCTGAAAAATCTGTGCAAGGAGAGTGAATTCTGACTTGTCTAATACAATCCATACTATAATTTATGGGTGGGCAAAGAATGAAGGAGGAAAATCAAGAATGACTTCAGAACCAAGAAAAATGTATCTGCTTTGAGACAAGGAACACAAACCTTGAAGGAATAATTTATATAATAATGTTACAAATTGTCCAAAAATGCAAGACAGAGTGCAGATTTTGCCATTTTCTAAATTATCCAAAAGATGTACATTAAAAAGGTAAAATATCCAATGGCATTAACCAGATTGTTAGCAATGAATGAAGGATGCCAAAAGTAAATATGCAATTAAGAATTAGTATCCATGATATCAAAAAAAGTTACTGACAAAACTAACAAAAACATGAACATACATTTTAAAGGTGAAAGATACAAATGGAAAATAAACTCTCATCCCCTTTTGGCACTGCACTGCCCCCTCACCTCCATCCATCTCCCGTTTGTCCCCCAACTCTGGACACACTTGCTTCTCTTTCTGTCCCCCATCCCTCTCCAACTCTTGCTATGTGTACAAAGTACTCTTTGCAGCATGCAATCTGTTATAAGCAAAATTCTGCTATAAGCAAGAAAGTCCAATCTCTTATCTCTTATTCCCTTAAACTTCTTGCTCTGAACGACACTGGTGTCTTTCCTAAGAACATTTCTTCTCCCCAAATTTTTGATGAGCATTGGATGATTTTTCTTCCCCAGCTTTGTCCTGAGAACTCTGGAGGTGAAAATGAGCTTTCTATCCTCCTTATCATTTATGGACCCAACAAGCATTTTCCCTGTGATCGTAAAAATGCAACTAACACACTGTTAGTCTCTGTCCAGTACTACCCTCATCGTAATCCTTGGTGATTTCAATAGTTGTAAAGCTGAGGTTTGTGACATTGTAGAGGAGGCAGTGATCAAGACAATCCCCAAGAAAAAGAAATCCAAAAAGGCAAAAAGGTTGTCTAAGGAGGCCTTACAAATAGCTATGAAAAGAAGAGAAGTGAAAGGCAAAGGAGAAAAGGAAAGCTATACCCATTTGAATGCAGAGTTCCAAAGAATAGCATGGAGAGATAAGAAAGCCTTCCTCAGTGATCAGTGCAAAAGAAATAGAGGAAAACAATAGAATAGAAAAGACTAGAAATCACTTCAAGAAAATTAGAGATAGCAAGGAAACATTTCATGCAAAGATGGGCACAATAAAGGACATAAATGGTAGGGACCTAACAGAAGTAGAAGATCTTAAGAAGAAGGGGCAAGAATACACAAAAGAACTATACATAAAAGATCTTCATGACCCAGATAATCACAAGGGTGAGTATCAAAGGTGTCTCACCTAAAGCCAGACATCCTGGCATGTGAAGTCAAGTGGGCCTTAGGAAGCATCACTATGAACAAAGCTAGTGCAGGTGATGGAATTCCAGTTGAGCTATTTCAAATCCTAAAAGATGATGCTGTGAAAGTGTTACATGCAATATGCCAGCAAAATTGGAAAGCTCATCAGTGGCCACTGGATTGGAAAAGGTCAGTTTTCATTCCAATCCCAAATAAAGGCAATGCCAAAAAATGACCAAAGTACCTCACAATTCGACTCATCTCACATGCTAGCAAAGTAATGCTCCAAATATTCCAAGCCAGGCTTCAACTGTACATAAACTGTGAACTTCCAGATGTTCAAGCTGAATTTAGAAAAGGCAGATGGACTGGAGATCAAACTGACAACATCTGTTGGATCATCGAAAAAGCAAGAGAGTTCCAGAAAAACATCTACCTCTGCTTTATTGACTATGCCAAAGCCTTTGACTGTGCGGATCACAACAAACTGTGGAAAATTTGTAAAGAGATGGAATACCTGACTTGCCTCCTGAGAAATCTGTATGCAGGGCAGGAAGCAACAGTTAGAACTGGACATGGAACAACAGACTGGTTCCAAATAGGAAAAGGAGTATGTCAAGGTGGTATATTGTCTTATTTAACTTATATGGAGAGTACATCATGAGAAATGCTCGGCTGGATGAAGCAGAAGCTGGAATCAAGATTGCCGGGAGAAATATCAATAACCTCAGATATGCTGATGACACCACACTTGTGGCAGAAAGCAAAGAAGAACTAAAGAGGCTCTTGATGAAAGTGAAAGAGGAGAGTGAAAATGTTGGCTTAAAACTCAACATTCAGAAAACTAAGATCATGGCATCTGGTCCCATCACTTCATGGCAGATAGATGGGGAAACATGAAAACAGAAACTTTATTTTGGGGGCTCCCAAATCACTGCAGATGGTGATTGCAGCCATGAAATTAAAAGAAGCTTGCTCCTTGGAAGAAAAGCTATGACCAACCTGGATAGCATATTTAAAAGCAGAGACAATACTTTGCCAACAAAGGTCCGTCTAGTCAAAGCTATGGTTTTTCCAGTAATCATGTATGGATGTGAGAGTAGGACTATAAAGAAAGCTGAGCACCAAAGAATTTATGCTTTTGAACTATGATGTTGGAGAAGACTCTTGCGAGTCCCTTGGATAGCATGAAGATCCAATCAGTCCATCCTAAAGGAAATCAGTCCTGAATATTCATTGGAAGGACTGATACTGAAACTCCAGTACTTTGGCCACCTGATGTGAAGAACTGACTCATTTGAAAAGACCCTGATGCTGGGAATATTGAAGGGAGGAGGAAAAGGGGATGACAGAGGATGAGATGGTTGGATGGCATCACTGACTCAATGGACATGAGTTTGAGTAAACTCCAGGAGTTGGTGATGGACAGGAAGGCCTGGTGTGGTACAGTCCATGGAGTTGCAAAAGAGTCAGACACAACTGAGTGACTGAACTGAACTGAACTGAACTGAACTGAAAGCTGAGAAATGATTATTCTAAATCTCTAGCCTCATTTTCTTATTTCCTTAACTTTCTTTCTTTCTGTCTCTGACACACACACCACCCAACTGCACACACACACACACACACACACACACACACACATATACACAATGACTTGACATTTAACTACTTTAGCCTCTCACTCTCATGGTTATAGTCAAGTGTTTTTATCATCATGGCATTTTCAATAACTGTGGTCTCCATAACTTCAGTTTCAAGCATGTTGATCCCTAATCACAATCTTTCGCATTCTTTTCCTCTAATAATGCAATTCTAGAAAGTTATCACCTCACTGGAGACTATTATTCATTTATTTTTAATATTGCTTTACATTTAATCTCTCACTTGTGTGACTTTCCATTCTTTCTTGCCCATTTTAAATGTTATGGTTGATTGTTACTATCACTGTCTTGAATACAGCTTCAAGGTTTTTTGCCCTGACTTAGTTAAATCCACCTCTATGTTTGCTCCATACCTATCATAATAACAAAGTAATGTGTCTGGGGAATATATAACACAGCCGTGACAACCTGTCTGCCATGACTACAAACTCCAGCAGGCCGCACGTGCCGCTCAGCTGTCCCATGAAATTCCCCTTGTTTGTTCAGTCAGTTACTAGCCGAGAGACTCTTTCTTATTTGTTATTCTGTTTCCACAAGCCTCCAATAATTTCTCCATTGTCTCTCAGCTGATATCCTGGTTCAGTTTTTACTGAGAAATTGCAAGCAGTCAGAAGAGACTATCTTTGCATTACCTCCAGCACTGCCCACACATCTCGGCACATACACGTAGCTTTCACTTCTGCCACTCTGGGTGAAGACCACCTGCTCCACTGACATTATTTTCATTCACTTTTGCTTGTTCAAGGACATCCTACAAGCACAAGCAAGCCGTTTCATTCCTTCCCCTTTCCCATGTTACCAGCAACATCAAATCATGCTTTAGAGCATCAGTTGGCTTATTTAATTGTTTGGATTAATAAAATGCTTTTTGTTATTAGTCCTATCTTCAAAAGTTCATTCAACCTACTTCCCACGCCATAGGACTGGCACATTCACAGATTATAGTTAGTAAGTGGTTAGAATGCCCTCGCCCAAAAGATATAGGTACCTATGAAAAATCACATAAAGAAAAAGAGAATGAGACAGAGAAAGAGCAACAGAGACTGTGGTTTAAAACTGGACTAGCTTTTCCTTGGTTCCGGCCAACACATCGAAGTTCCTTCTAGAAGTAGCCACCAAAGGTGAGGAGATGAGGAAGTTTTTCTTGTCTGCACGAACCTCAATTGCAGAAATAAGCCACATCAACAATTATGTCATTGAGTTGCCTAGAGCAGTACCAAGTAGGGCAGTCTAATTCCCGGGGCAATCTAACACCATTCCAAGGTCAGTGAGCAGGAAGGAAAATTCAACTTGCATTTCTCAGCTATGGTCTGAGCTTCCTGAGATTCCAGAACAAAAATATGCACAACACATCAAAGTGCCTGACATATGATTTTTTTTTTTTCAGAAAAAGGTTACCGATCAATCTGAACTTTCAAGCGAGATGAAAGACTCTAACATCTAAAGAAAGATGACAAGATGTGTATTTTCATGACAAAATATAATTTAAAACCTCTTCAGATCCTCCCCCACAAGAGGCCAGAAACTGTTTTTTTTTTCCCACCAAAAGTATATTATTGGAGTCATAATTCACATCCAAGAAAATGGAATAGAAAGTCAGTAGCACTTGACAGTCTCCTTTCAATTGTTCTGGACGTGTTTCCTGACCTGTTTTCACTACAGTCACAGCGCACACTCTGTACACTCACCCTTATTAATTAAACATGAAATATTGAGAAATAATGCCCAGTAATATAAAAAAAATCCATGATTGCATAGAGGTGACCAAAATGATGCTTGTAGTTCTAGTTCTTACATCTAAATGTAGCTGAAGGGATGTGCACAGAAAAGGCTAATCAAAGGAGAACCAAATTGGTTCCAATGAATAAATTCATGGAACAATTTCTTATAATTGACAGTATCACTTAACGTGGTGAGAGTAGCTTCTATTAAAATGTAACATATTGCGTTTAGGTTATAATCATACATGGCACATTGTCAAAAGAGAATTCCATGGGTTTTGATGGGGAAATGCTTACAGATAGAATTCAGGAGTCATGCTCAGAGGCGTTCATATCAATACTAGAGACACAAGTCATATCACACTAGTGTTACTGTCAACTGTAATTAGAGGCTTATCTCATTTTCTCTTATTCACTTAAATGATAAAGCATCTATTTAGTCAAATGTTTTAGAAAAGACTTGAGAGGCAGTTTTCTTTAGAGCCGCTCTTGCATATTTCATGAATTTTTTTCAATTGTCTTCTTTTTGGAAAGAAAAATGCTGTACAATGCATTGTGATTTGCAAGAAGAGGACAGGTACACTAAAACAATGTGAATGTGGCTTCAGGAACATTCAGGATTTAATGTCCAAGTTTTGGGCTGTAGTCATGCTGTAACCTGGGTTTCTTCTTGGTTTTTAACTTTTCTCTCTTGGTTGTGCTTGTTGTTTACCAGGAAAAGGGATAACCAGATTACTGATCAAATTAAACATATCAAATTGCTTAGGAAGCTCTACATTTGTGTGCACTATTGTATGTGATAGTTCTAATCGATTATCTCAGCCAGAAAAAACCATTAGTAAACTATGACCTAGTGAGTAAGAAGTTCTAAATAATATTGTTATTTGTAGCATTGACTGAAAAGCTCAGAGAAGAGACAATGTCCGTAAAATCTAAGTGAAAGGTGACTATATTTGAATAATCGTGAGTGGTTAGTAGTCAAAGCAAAATTTTCACATCGGCCTCAAACTTGTCACATAAAAGAATACCATAAAGTCCTTGCATTGTCTAATAGTAATACGACTTAAAGGGAGCTATCTTCCAGCTTTGAGAAATAAGCACATGAGAGAGAGAATATAGGTTAAGGACAACAGAGGGACAAATCAAACAATGAAAGTTGTCACTACCAGTTCAAGTTTTGAGACTTGGTAGAAGCTAGCAATATTTTGGCCACCTGATGTGAAGAACTGACTCATTGGAAAAGACCCTGATGTTGGGAAAGATTGAAGGTGGGAGAAGGTGAGGACAGAGGATGAGATGGTTGGATGGCATTACTGATGCAATGGACATGAGTTTGAGTAGGCTCCGGGAGTTGGAGATGGACAGGGAGGCCTGGCGTGCTGCAGCCCATGGGGTTGCAGAGTTGGACACCACTGAGTGAGTGAACAGAACTGAACTGAGAAGCTAGCAAGTGTTGCAGGTAGTAAATGACCAGTTAGCAATGGCATCCCACTCCAGTGTTCTTGCCTGGAGAATCCCAGGGACGTGGGAGCCTGGTAGGCAGCCATCTCTGGGGTCGCACAGAGTCGGACACGACTGAAGTGACTTAGCAGCAGCAGCAGCAGCACTTGAACACAACATCCTCTATTTCATTTCTTCTTACTGTCTTCCTGTTTCTCCCCCAGTTCACAGGAGCAAAGCATATAGTGATTGTAGTTGTACCTTTTAGTTTTCTTATTTGAAACTTTGAATTGTGCGTATTAGCTGCTCAGTCATGTCCAACTCTTTGTGACCCCATGACCTGGGGCCCACCAGGCTCCTCTGTCCATGGAATTTTCCTGGCAAGAATACCAGAATGGGTTGCCATTCCCTTCTCCAGGGGAACCCAGCAATGGCATTAGTGGAGTTATTATAGATTGAGCATTGATTTCTTTAAATGGGAAATGTAAATTAATACAGGGAGGAAGAAGAATGTAGGCTATTTCTTTACTGGCAATTTAAAGCTCTTCACTTCCTCCACTATGAATACAGTACATATCCAATGTATCATAACTGCTTGTAGCATATTTGCATGTTCCAACAGTCAGCCATAAGTCATTAATTCTATAGAAAAGAAATTTACGCTCACCCATATCCATCATTTTAAAAAAAAAATACTGACCTAAAACACTACCCAAGACTTACAAATTGTTTCATAGGAAACAAAATAAAACAAACAAACGAAAAACTTTGTGATGGATAAAAATGTATCAAAATCCATAAGACTTAAAAAGATTTCTTTTTGAAGCAGTACCCCAAACTTATAGAAACAAATTAATAGTAAACTTTTTATTTAGTCACTGAATTATGGCAGGCTCAATCCCATGGACAGAGAAGCCCGACAGGCTACAGCCCATGTCCTTGTGTATGTGTGTGTGTGTGTGTGTTTAGTCACTAAATGATGGCTGACCCTTGTAGGCTCATGGACTGCAGCCCACCAGTCTCCTCTGTCCATGGGATTTCCCAGGCAAGAATACTGGATACAGGTATTTGCAGGTGGATTTTACTGCTGACCCACCAGGGAAGCAATAGTAAAACCATCAAGTGTTAAAAAGCAAAAGATTTATCCGTTTGGATATTCTAGAAGAATTGCTGTATATTTCCTACAGAATTATTAAAGAAAATAGAAGCAATCTAGCTAATAAAAGACATAGGGAGCATAAGGGAAAATAAAAGTTATTCTCAGGGATGTGAAGAGTTTGAAGGAAGACTACAGTATTTAGCTTTGCTCTAAGAGACAAAACAAGACCTACTAGGAAGAACAGAGGGCATTTCTGCTGAGCAGGAGACGAGAGTTCAATCCCCAAGATAGGAAGACACCCTGGTGAAGGAAATGGCAACCCACTCCATGGACAAAGGATTCTGGAAGGCCACAGTCTAGGGGGTTGCAAAGAGTTGGACATGACTGAGCACAAGTGTGAGGGAGACTAAAGGAAAGCTGGAGGTAGACAGAGCTGAGGGGGTGATGGTGGAATAATCTGGGGTGGTGGCTCAGTTCAGTGTATTTAATAACTATCACTGGGAGGGTTTTAATAAAAGTGAATTACATACTGGTGATATATAAGTGATTTATCTATACATCTTATCTATCTATCTATCTATCTATCTATCTATCTATCTATCTATCTATCTATCTATCTCTCTATCTACAGAAATGGGGAGGGAGGGAGAAGATTGTTAATGTGTTCACCTATATTCTGGAGACAGTTTCTTAAAGGTCATAGACAAGATGTCCTTGCATTTGGATAGAAATGTGAGATCTGGTTGAATTAGACTATTTGAAATGTCTCTTCCACTTCCCTAATTCTCTAACTTACCAATCATTCCATAATTTAGCCGTACTATAGCTCAACATTCAGAAAACAAAGATCATGGCATCTGGTCCCATCATTGCATGAGAAATAGTTGGGGAATCAGTGGAAACAGTGTCAGACTTTATTTTTTTGGGCTCCAAAATCACTGTAGATGGTGACTGCAGCCATGAAATTAAAAGATGCTTACTCCTTGGAAGAAAAGTTATGACCAACCTAGATAGCATATTGAAAAGCAGAGACATTACTTTGCCAACAAAGGTCTGTCTAGTCAAGGCTATGCTTTTTTCCAGTGGTCATGTATGGATGTGAGAGTTGGACTGTGAAGAAAGCTGAGTGCTGAAGAGTTGATGCTTTTGAACTATGGTTTTGGAGAAGACTCCTGAGAGTCCCTTGGACTGCAAGGAGATCCAACCAGTCCATTCTGAAGGAGATCAACCCTGGGATTTCTTTGGAAGGAATGATGCTAAAGCTGAAACTCCAGTACTTTGGCCACCTCATGCGAAGAGTTGACTCATTGGAAAAGACTCTGATGCTGGGAGGGATTGGGCGCAGGAGGAAAAGGGGAAGACAGAAGATGAGATGGCTGGATGGCATCACTGACTCAATGGACGTGAGTCTGAGTGAACTCTAGGAGTTGGTGATGGACAGGGAGGCCTGGCGTGCTGCCATTCATCGGGTCGCAAAGAGTCAGACATGACTGAGCTACTGAACTGAACTGATAGGAAAATAAAATTTTGATATAAGAAAGTGTTAAGAGGGATAATTAATAGACTTGAACTGAAAGAGGAAAACATGCTACAAAGGGATTTTGATAGGAGAAGCCATACAATTCTTTCTGTCCTTTGTGCTTTCTGAAAGCAAATAGATGGATAAAAAAAATATAAAGATGGAAGTAGAGTGGATTGCAAGTAGTTTTTCAGCATCTGAAGAAAGGGTATAGAAACAGCATTTTCACTTTTTTTTTTTTTTTTTTTTTTTGTAGCCTGTACATCTCTCCACTTATCTAAAGCTGAATGAGTCTTGTAGATGATGGCATTAAATTTGAAATAAGTTACCTAATAATGTCATATCTTCTGCTTTTACCTGAAGAATTTTTGCATAAGAGAATTGAAATTTGGACATTTTAAGGAACTCTTTGACCACATGTTATAAAAAAGGTTCAGTTCATCCTTCTGCATATTCAATAGCTTTTTAGGTGAGCAGATGTAGATTTGGTGACCCATAATTCAGCACTTCTGGGAAGAAAATTATACTTTGAGAGGTAGAGTTCACCTGAAAATCTTAAAAACAAGGTTTCTCATTTTTGTGTGTGTGTTGTATTTCTCTATGCTGGTTTAGAAACAATTTGAGACTTTGCCAGTGGGTTAGGGAGTCTGTGAAAATGTAGAGAAGCCGGCATTTTAATATCAGTGAACAGCAAATCAAAAAGAAAACCAGCAGCTTTACACAGGGAAAAGCTTTGAATAGGCTTCCTTGTCTTTCCCTGATGGCTTCAAAGGTTCTGAGATGAATTTTGTTCATGTTGAGGCCAGCAGAAATGCTCCTGTAACAAAACTCCAGTTCGTGCTGCACAGAGGGAAATTTGTCATGGCGGAGTCCTCTCCCCTGCATCATATCTACAAGGGAAAGGACACAGCAACACTGAGGTATGAGAGAACAGAAAGGACTGTCTTGCCTTTTCATCTCGTGATTGGACTGACCCCACTGCACTTCGCTGAGACTCTCAGAGGCTGCTCTAACGGCATAGGGTGCAACACTTGCTTCTAGCCTCACACATTTTTGGTTGGAAACAGCAGCATTCCTCAGGAGCAAAGAAAGGAAGCCGGAGAAGAAAACTGTTTTAAGGGGAAATAAGTTAACTTCAAAAAGAGCGTATCCACTTTCCTGTAGGAATGAAGTAAACAGATCAGTTTCAAGACCAGATGGAAGAGAGGCAGAATCATCCTGGCTAAACTTATCTTGACATTATCACAGTACAGATGCTCCCGACTTACAATGGTTCAACTGACAATGTGTTTTGTTTCATTTTTTTTTTTTTAAGCTTACGATGGTGCAGAATTTCTACTCATTCAGTAAAAACTGCAATTTGAATTTTTATCATATGCAGTAAGATGCTCTGTTGTGATACAGAGCAGAGGTAGCCCCCAGTCAGCCCAGGCCATCCCAAGGGCAACAACCAATACACTCAGAGTTATCCTGTACCCAGACAGTCATTCTGCTGTTCACTCTCAGTACAGTGTTTAATCAATTATATGAGATATTCCAGGCTTCCCTGATGTCTCAGATGGTAAGAATCCACCTGCAATGTAGGTGGAGCCTGGTTGGATCCCTGGGCTGGGAAGATGCCTTAGAGAAGGGATTGGCTACCCACTCCAGTGTTTTTGCCTGGAGAATCCCTTGGACAGAATAGCCTAGTAGGCTACAGTCCACAGGATCACACAGAGTTGGACACGACTTAAGTGAGTTCCTTGGACTGCAAGGAGGTCCAACCAGTCCATTCTAAAGGAGATCAGTCCTGGGTGTTCATTGGAAGGACTGATGCTAAAGCTGAACCTCCAGTACTTTGGCCACCTCATGCGAAGAGTTGACTCGTTGGAAAAGACCCTGATCCTGGGAGGGATTGGGGGCAGGAGGAGAAGGGGACAACAGAGGATGAGATGGCTGGATGGCATCACCGACTCAATGGACGTGAGCCTGAGTGAACTCCGGGAGTTGGTGATGGACAGGGAGGCCTGGCGTGCTGCGACTCATGGGGTTGCAAAGAGTCAGACACGACTGAGTGACTGAACTGAACTGGACGGAACTGAAGTGACACTTATCATAAAATAGGATTTGTGTTAGATGATTTTGCCCATATAAGGGTTCTGAGTACATTTAAGGTAGGCTGGGCTAAGCTATAATGTTAGGTGAATTAAATGCATTTTTGACTATGTGTTTATGGGGACATAATCCTATGGTAAGCTGAACAAGATCTGTATATGGATAATGCTAGCCTTATGTAAATATATTTTCTTTATGATGTTAAGGTTTATAAGAGAATTTAGAATAGGACCACTAAAGTTGTATAATTTCTGTGCTTCTGAAACGTGGAGTATGCTGCCTTGTAGTTGTTGCTTAGTCATTAAATTGTGTTTGACTCTTTGCCACCCAGTGGACTGTAGGCCACCAGGCTCCTCTGTCCATGGGTTTTCCCAGGCTAGAATACTGCAGTGAGTTGCCATTTCCTTCTTCAATATTGGTTTATATCTCTTTATTTTTTTTTCTTTATTTCTCGCTTTTCCCAAGAATCAAGTCCTCTACAAATGCTGTTGATCAACTTTATGTCCCTCAAGGACAGACACAGAAAAGAGACGACAATCTTAATGTTTTAGAGAAAAAGGTTTTTCTATATGTAACTGCTTCCTAAAATGTGAGCAGCAGATGTAGAATTAGGAAAAATCTGCAATTTGCAAGCAGCTGCTGCAGAGGAGGTTTTCCTTTGCTGAAGCCAATTTGACTATCTAAACATTCATGATCCTCTTTCCTTGACTCACTACTATTCCTACTTTTTCCAGTCACTTTCCTGCATGTTGTTGGATTGTTGGAGGCTCATAAAAATGAAATAAAATTACAGGAGTGAATACACCACAGCTTCAAACTTGTGTCTATACCAACTTAAAATGCCGCGCATTCTCTGAATGCCTTGTTGTTGTTGTTCAGTAGCTCAGTCGTGTCAGGCTCTGTGACCCCATGGACTGCAGCACATCAGACTTCCCTGTCCTTCACCATCTCCTGAGTTTGCCCAAACCCATGTCCATTGAGTCGGTGATGCCATCCAACCATCTCATCCTCTGTTGTCCCTTTCTCCTCCTGCCTTCAATCTTTCCCAGAATCAGGGTCTTTTCTTATGAGTCAGTTCCTCCCATCAGGTGGCCAAAGTACGGGAGCTTCAGCTTCAGTATCTGTCCTTCCAATAAATATTCAGGACTGATTTCCTTTAGGATGGACTGGTTTGATCTCCTTGCCGTCCAAGGGACTCTCAAGTCTTCTCCAACACCACAGTTCAAAAGCATCAGTTTTTCAGTGCTCAGCCTTCTTTATGGTCCAACTCTCACATCCACACATGGAAAAACCATAGCTTTGACTAGATGGATCTTTGTTGGTAAAGTAATGTCTCTGCTTTCTAATATGCTGTCTAGGTTGGTCATAGCTTTTCTTCCAAGGAGCCAAGCGTCTTTTAATTTTATGACTGCCTTCTTGTGCCAAGTCACAAAAAGGACAGGTACCTCAACTTTGAATACTATTGATAGGTAGTTTCATAATTTCTAAAAGTAACACCTCTTCTTCTCAAACTTATGAAATCTTCTGATGGAACTAAGATATCAGACTTTAGAGGCAAGCTTCTCTTTTTCAGTCAAAATCTTTCCATTGGTTGTCATTGATAAACAGCTAGATTCCACCAGGGCTGGAACATCTGTCTTATTTTGCAGTATACATTTCACTTAAATTCTTGGACAAGATTGGTCTCAATAAATATTTATTGAATGAATGGATGAAAGGACAAAAATAAATGTCTTATGTACAATATTCCAAAGCTTTTAACAGTGAATGATATCAGTGTCCATAATTATATGTTTAAAATAATATATATCCTAATATTACTAAAAGCAAAATGAGAAATCAAGTAAAATGTGTGTTCAATATTTGCTCATTTTATTCTTATAAAATTGGTAAGAGGATATTTCTTCTAATATTATCATTTGGGACATCAACATGTGGTAGATATAGAAATCTTTCCTTTCTTAAGTGTTTGAAGGACTACCATTCCTAAAATGCTGACAATGAGAATGTGAATGCTTGATCCTCATGTCACAGGCTTATAATGATATTTAAACAGAAAATATAATATTAATTAAAATTTTAATGCATCCAAATGATTCCTCACAGATAATGTTGACTTTTAGATTTAATAAATTATGTGTTTACTACTCTGTTTCTCCGTGAATCTAGCTACACTAGCTTTTGCGAAGAGCGTAGTGACATCTAGCGGTGAAAATAAATAATGCAAATGACTACAGTTGAGGGCGTCTGGAAATCTGAGGGTCGTATAAACGTGACAATTTTGCTTAATAGAAATTAAGACGAATTTGCATGAAGAAAGTGGGAAAATAGGTAGCTTGTTATTTAGTTTATTATTTATTATTTATATTACCTATTTATAATAGATAATGGCAAATTTTGAATGGAATTGAAACATTATTAATATTTTTTATTATTGCACACATTGTGTGCAATTTAAGACATTTTAAATTGTCAGATCTGAAAAAAATTAAATAATAGGTCTAACGACTAAACTTAGCATTTTTGCGTTTGTTAATTAAAATTCCACTTGAATTTTTTTGTTTGGTAAGAAATAGTTTGTAAACCAATATGTGTTCTGAATAAATGTGATCAAACATTTCAGCACAAACCATAGCAAGGGAAATTGAATGTAGAGAAATAGTTCAGCTGTGTAAGATGTTACTGAGTGGATAATCTTCACTATATTTGAATATAAAGAAACTTTAACCAGGTGACATCATTTTTTAAAATTTTATTTGTGAATAGTTTGGGCTTTATATTTTCAATAGGATAACAAGTTTGTCCATTTCAATATAATAAAACTGTGTAACAAAAAATTGGTTTTAATACAGTTGCTATCAATCATGTCTTTTTAGTAATTATCATAATGACTTAACAGTATTTTATTGGACTTTCAGATTAAAAGGGAGCAAACAGGTAAAGCTTGCAATATTGCAGAGCAATAGGCATAAGTTAAAATTTTTTAGTTTCCAATCAGCTAATTTAAAAGCATTTCTGTCTGTAAAACTGAGAAATATATAGGCTATATGATAAAGATGCTAATAACCAAAGATAAAATGACTAGAATTTAAATGATAAAAAAATAAACCTAATTGGGGGTGTCATGCAATTTCTATCTAAATTAAGATGTGACAATATGATAATTTATACTAAGATATTTTCAAATACTTTATTAAGAAAATAGATTTTTAGACATAAGGCATGCCTTAAAATAAGATAAACTTATTTCAGTATCTAGCTAAGAAATTGAAATTACTTCAATCCAAACATTTAAATGCATATGTGTGTATGTGTGTGTGTGTGTATGTCTCAGTTGTGTCTGACTCTTTGTGACCTCATGCACTGTAGCCCTCCAGGCTCCTCTGTCCATGGAATTCTCCAGGGAAGAATACTGGAGTGGGTAGTTGTTCACTTCTCTAGGGAATCTTCCCAACCCAGGAATCAAACACAGATCTGCATTGCAGGCAGATTCTTTACTGTCTAAGCCACCAGAGGAGGCCAAATGCACGTAGGAAACTGGAATAAAACAAGTTTTCCAGTATGTGGTGATTAACAGTGAAATAATAGTCTTCTAAATGGTAATTTTGCGTGTATTTTAAAAGAAAATAAGACAACTGAGGGTCTCTTTTAAATAACATTGTACATCAATATACTATATATGAAAATGCATCTTAAAGATATTAAAGGAATATTTTCAATAAAAAATTTATAACTTTCATGCAGGGCTAAATTGAGCAAGTGTTAAAGATTTTGTTTACCTCATTATTGAAGAAAGAACCAGTAAGATATTATAACTGGTATAATGAAGAAATCAATGAAACATAAATGTATATAAAGAAGAGTAATGTTGAAATGAATTTGGAAATCTGGGTTATCCACAGAGCAATAAGCAATTGCATACCAGCAGCCATAAGTAATTTGTTTTCTATGGACAAGAAATATTTCCATAAATATCTGTTTTCTCTAAGTTAACTTCTATTTCTATGGAGTTGTTTAAATAACCTAGTCAAACACAAAGTCTTCACCCCATAACATCATATAACTACTGAAGTCTCCAGCATTTCATTGAGAAGTTACTCAATAATCAATCTTGCCTATTATAAAGTCTAACTATTCCTTGAAAAGTAAATAGATTTAGTAGGTTCTTCACAGAAAAAGAAAAAGGCATTTTAATAGTTAATAGTCAGTGTCCGAGCAATAGGAGAAGGGGACGACAGAGGATAAGATGGTTGGATGGCATCACCAACTCGATGGACATGAGTTTGAGCAAGCTTCAGGAGCTGGTGATAGACAGGGAAGCCTGGCGTGCTGCAGTCCACGGGGTCGCAAAAAGTCAGACATGACTGAGCGACTGAACTGAACTGAACTCAGTGTCTGGAAGTATTTTCAGCTTACAAGTATAAAAGTAACCATCTTTGAGAAAGTGAGGAAGTACTAAGAATATAACAGAAACATCTTGAAATAGTAAAAGAAAGATTAATTACTTTTTAGATAATATTCACTTCAGAGCTGCAGTAGCTTTCAAATAAAACTTTTAACCAAAGCACATTCTAGCCTGTTTAGCAGTGAAAAAGGAAAACAACCTGCTTTTCTGAGATGAAGATCACTGTGTTGACTCATGTGTCAATGATGAAAATATTACTACAATGAGAATCTGCAACAGAATACGTAGTAAAATTACATATCAAACAGATATAATCTTGCTCCTAAATTGTAACTCCTAAATGTCTTAAAACGTATCATTTTTCATCTTGCATCATATTTTGTAAATAACCGACTTACTTTGAGGGCTGTTTTTCATCACTGGAAGAAGGTTCATGTGAGTTGTATAATTACATGAATCTGTATTTCAGTTTTATTTTGTCTCTAAACTTTGGGAAATTACGTAGTCTCTCCCCAAATCAGCGTCACCATATATAAGATATAAATAAAATGTTTCTAACAATAGCACATTAAACAATTAGATACGATTTTTAAGCTGACACACAGGTTCTAAATAGTAATTGAAAAAAAAAGCAATAATATGCAAAGCAAATTCAGACATTTATGCATTTTTTAACTTGGTCTTTTATTCTTCTATTTCTTAATTTGAGGCCTGACATTTGTTACAGTGGTTGACCTGTAACACGTTTATTGAGCTTATCTAAGTGGTTTTTCCAGTAGTCATGTACAGATGTAAGAGTTGGACCATAAAGAAGGTTGAGCACAAAAAATTGATACTTTCGAACTGTGGTTCTGGAGAAGACTTTTGAGAGTCCCCTGGACTGTAAGGAGAACAAACCAGACAATCCTAGAGGAAATCAACCCTGAATATTCATTGGAAGAACTGGTGCTAAAGCTGAAGCTCCCATACTTTGGGCACCTGATGTGAAGAGCCAATTCATTGGAAAGACCCTGATGCTGGGAAAGATTGAGGGCAAAAGGAGAAGGGAGTGGCAAGAGGATGTGATGGTTAGATAGCATCACCAACTCAATGGATATGAATCTGAGTGCTCTGGGAGATAGTGGAGGACAGAAAAGCCTGGCATGCTGCGGTCCATGGGGTCGCAAACAGCCGTGATGACAGTGGTCGAACAAGAAGAACCTAAGTGGTGGCTTTCCATTTTTTTCTTCCTTACGAAATGAATAGCAGTGATCCTAATAGCATATCTCTGTTTAGAAACAATAGGTACTTGATGCCGTGTCCACATATTCAGAAGCCTTGGCTGTCCATCAAAGAGAGGAGGGGTAAAAAGGATTTCCAGAATGACTTGTGCATATTTTAGGAGATTTGTTTATTCAACCAGAAGAGCTGATGAAGTAGATCTGGATTATACGCAAGAAGAAGAAAGAGTGCCCTGCTTTGATGATGTTTGGTTGCAAGAAAGTAATGAATAGAAAGAGAAACTAAGTATGAAGCATTACTTCTATTGTAAAAGCACAATCACCTTTTTTTCTTGAACCCTTTATGTATTATATTTCAACAAAACAGTCTAAGCGAAAACATCAATCTATTTTTATATTTACCCAATCCATTTGCTTTTATTGTCCTTCCTGTGAGACACAAATATATAAAAACAACTAAGAGGTAAGTTCAAAAAGTTATAATAAAAATACTGAGTACAATTCTATTAAATACTATTTCAATGTCCAATTTCTTTGTTTAATCTAATATTAATGATATTATTAAGGCCTTATAAAAAGCCATTATATATGTATTTCTTGAAGGAGAAATAATTCAAGAACAAATGAGTTTTGCATGTATAAATTAATTTTTGCAGAAGAAAAAATTAAAGTCCTAAATAATTTATCTTTATTCCTTAGTGATTCAGAAAAACTAAGGACAGTATCTTAGCAAAACTACTTTTAAGAACTTTTCTAACCTCATTGGAATAGGCTTTAGGATTCTTTCTAAAAGTCTGAGATAATTTTCAGATAAATCAGAAACAAAATGTTAAAATCAAGCTTACATATTATTCTCTGTATTTCAAGGACACTCAAACTTCTGTAGATTCTCATTTTTTCATAATGACTAAGGGACAAACTGTGATGTAGAAAGAAAATAAAAATGCAAGGGTGTGTGTGTGTATGTGTGTGTGTGTGTGTGTGTGTGTGTGTGTGTGTATGTGTTAGTCACTCAGTCCTGTTCGACTCTTTGCAACCCCATGGACTATAGCCCATCAGGCTCCTCTGCCCATGCGATTTTCCCAGCAAGAATACTAGAGTGGGTTGCTGTTTCCTTCTCCAACAGATCTTCCTGACCCATGGGTTAAACCTGAGTCTCCTGCCTGTCCAGTATTGCAGGCAGATTCTTGTTCACTGAAACACCAGGAAAGCCCCCACAAGGTTTATAGTAAACTGAAATCCTATGCTGTCAAGCTTCATCCCTTTGCAGGTAAACACGTAGAGAAGAAGGTAAATATGAGGGAAAAAAAATCAGGAATTAAACTGCTAAGATCTGATCCATTAAATGAGGAAAAAGGCAAAGACTATTACAGGGATTTTTGAAAAGGACACAATGAATAATCCCCCTCATGATGTGAGTTTTAAGATACCTATGAACAGATACAGGAGGGGAGAATTTGGAGACAAAGAGACACATCCATTTCTAGCAAGACCAATATTGGAGAGTGTTGATTATTCTACAGAGAAGGAGATTTTCAAATAAGAGATTCTAGATTTAGAGAGATTTAACCATTAACAGCAGGAGGCTGGGTCACAGCCCTGCCATCATTCCTCCTCCTCCTGTCCAGAATAGATCAGTTGGAGGAGCCAAAAATTCCCTCCCCTCCCTTGGGGTAGAGGACTGAATAAAGATACAGTAGGTCCCCTACATGGGAACCTTCAGCTTGGGAACTTTCCAAGACACAGATGTACATCCAGTTCCAGCAAGGAATCAGAGCCTGTGCCATCAGCATCAGGCATGAGTGAAACTGCAGCTTGTCCTCTGTCTCCTATTGCTGATCACCCTTCAGCTCTACCATCTCCCACCTCCTCTCTTTTCTCCAGTCAGTAACTCTTCTTGCCCGTTCACTTGATGCCAGGTCCTCTGTGCCAGCTACTGTACTTTTCAAGGTACTGTACCATAAAATTAAAAATGTTCCCTTTACTTTTTGTGTTTGCTTTTGATGTATGATTTGTATGCAAAGTATGATAAGCCCATCACTACAGTACTATATAGGCTATATAGGCTAACTTTGTTGGACTTATGAACAAATTGGACTTAATGAATACACCCTTGGAAGAGAACTCATTCATATGTAGGAGACTTACTATATGGGGTATGAAGCCAGCGCAATGCTCCAGGAAACATCAAGAGTAGAAAAGACATGTTACACCTCACCTTGCCATCCGAGCTAGTCTTTCCACAGTATGAATTCTTTCGGGGCTACCATAAATGAATTGTTCATTTTTTGAAACTTTAATTTTACTTCTATTTGTAACCATTTGTGTGTGCATCTGTGTGTGTTTAAGGGTGAAAAGTAGCAATATAGATTAGTAAGGGAAAAACACAAATAAAGACAAGAGTGGGGCTTTTAGGAGAAGAAGATAAGACTTTGGTTCTTTTAAGTAGAAAAAATACATAAATTTGAACTATAAAGTATGTGATGTACTACGTTATAATAGAAAAGTGATTGTCTCCACAGTGCCAGTGAGTATAACCTTAATTTTAAATGAGCTTATGTATTCATCTATTTATTTTTTGACCATATCATGAGGCGTGTGAGATCTTAGTTTCCGAACCAGGGATTGAACCTGCACCTAATGCATAGGAAGAACTAAGTTCCAACCACTGGACCACCAGGGAAACCCCTAATCTTAATTTACATGCGCACAGCTCTTTATTCATCTATCTATTCAACAGATATGTTTAAACATTTATGTGACCAGGTATGGGTAATACTAGGCCCTGAGGAAAATACTACTATTATGTCTAATGTAATCATAACACATAACATGTAATCAACACACATCCTGTAACAAGGATAATTATGTAAGTGTTCTCTCTACAAGGAATTCAGCTTTGTGTGCTCCAGAAACCATATACCCACAGAAATGTAATTATCTTTGTCTCCTATATACTTAGCACAGTGTCTGGCAATTAGGAACTTAAAATAAGTTACATGTTTACTGAATGAGCTGGATTTGAGAAGATCATAATTATAGAACAGGTTTATTTTCTCTCCTTCACCACCTTCAAACAAGATCCATTGAAATATTCTTCTTGTCTCTGGATTAAAACTTGAATATCAAATGTGTCCAATCTGTGGTTCCTCAAAAAAGTCAAGTTGTCAAACATCATTTTCATTTGATTCAAATCTTCCCTTTGCTCTCAGATCAGGCTTGATGGGAATCTGGCTTGGGTAAGTAGCAAGACTATCAGTAGCTTCTTCCCTCCTTCTTGCCCCAACTAACATCCTTCCTCCCCTCTACTCACTGACCACCATATCTGGTCCCTCTGAAGTTGGGCCAGTAAAAGGCAAGGTTTTACAGAAGAGTATAACTGTCATCTTGATTGATGCTCTCTAACTTAAAGTTCAGAGAATGCCTCTTTGTGAATACTTCTGTGGTTGCTGGGAGGCACCACGCTGGGGAGAATGACTCTATTCTGTGGTCCAGGCAACGCTTCATTTTGTTAGCATTTGCTTTTACTGGTTTCACTTACATTGTCTCTCTCTCTGGGGTTTTCGCAATCTTTAGACATTCTTCTTAAATGAACCTCCTTTCAAAACCACTCAAGAATATTTGTATTTCAGAACTCCCACATCTGACTCCTACAGTGCAGTTCCTCTACCTCGCGGTTAGGGAAGTAGAGTTTTGTCTACCACCATTCTAGTAGTTTTCTCTCCCTCACACTGGACCCCTTGCTCCTTCCTCCTTTAAAATTTTTAGGTGCATATCAAATGATCCCTCTGAGCCCCAAGGTCCCCAGTGCACTAGTCAAGCCTCCCCAAACTCCCCATAACCCTTTGTTTGGTTTGGTTTGAGCACCATGAGGAGAGGAGGAAAAAAGCTAGAACCCTGCATAGATTGTCTCTCCAATCTGGCTGCACACTGCAGTCTCCTGGGAGCCTTCAACACTGTGTTCCATCCCCAGAGATTGGGAAGTACTGTTCCAGGTGTAGTCTGAGCATCCTTGTTACTCTACTGTGTGGTCAAGGTTGACAAAGCTGCTCTAAAGACACCTTTGCTATTGATCCCCTCCCCCCAGCCCAAGAATGATTTGTCTTTCGATAACCTGGGGAGTGACTAATGGTCCACTTGAGGCATGCTGCCTTTGGATCACCCTCTGGGTCAACCTTTCATAGATGCTGCAGATCTTTACAAGTATGAAGAAACTGACAGCTTTTATTCTCAGCACTTGGAGAAGGAAATGGCAACCCACTCCAGTATTCTTGCCTGAAAATTCCATGGACAGAGGAGCCTGTGGACTATAGTCCATGGGATCTCATACAGCGGCCATGACTTGACATCTAAACAAGAGCAACATTCTCAGCCTTGGAACTTCTATCAAAACTCTAAGAAAGCAGGAGTTCTATTTAAAATCCTGTGGGGTAAATGTTGAAGTGACCTGATTGAATGCAGAATTGATGGGTGGAATTAAGAGTTATGTAAGTCCCTGCGGAGGAAAAAAGTGAGGATTCTTAACAATTTTCCAATCCATTTCCTTTCCATCTCTCATTTAGTTTTCAGTCAAAAACTGAACTATGTCCCTGGTTTTAAATATCACATTTACCTTATCTACTATTTACTAAGATCAAAAAGTATCAAAACTGAACATCTCAAAATCACACAGCATGATTCTTAATTTTGTCTGAGAATGTCTACCAGCTGATAATTTTCTTTTTAAAATATTTTTGGGAATAATCTCTGTCTCTTTTGATATCCTCTAACTTATATGATAAGAATTGTACAAAGACTGTCCAAACTAATTCATTTTTTATAGGTCTTAGTGTTTTGTTAGTTAATAGATTTTGCAGTTGGGGTATTTGAAATAACTCAATGCACATAATATAACTTGTATTCCAAACAAATTTAATATAGTCACAGAAGTTAGCCACTTTCCCAAATGAAAAAAGGAATTATGATTTTTTTGAGGATAAACTAAGTTTGAAAATAAAATAAAAACTGAGTGTGCTACACATGACAGTTGATATTTGAATAATTGCATAGCATTTTGTATAAAACACATTTACTTCTGTTTTTTAGGCTGAGGAGTGATTGTGTTCCAAAAAACAAAAGAATTAACGTGTATGCTTGAGAAATACAAGTGTAAAGGAATGTTTTCCATGTAGTTTGAATGAACTATATCAAAAGTTAAATTTCTGCATGTTTAGTTTACAATTTTAAGTTATATTTTATTAATTTTCATGGGGGAACCTTTCCAACATACATAGCACAAGTTTTAGATGGTTTCAGTCATGTTTAACTATTCTTTGTCTCCTAATATACCATGTATATGGCCATTTTTAACAATTATAAAAAATGTTAATGATAATATTATAGCATCATTTCATGTGGCAGTCCCTCTTTTAGCAATCCAACTAAATCTTAGGCAAAATCAACTAAGGGTAAATAATTAGAGGTATGCTAAATGTGAACCATGAACTTCCAGATGTTCAAGCTGGTTTTAGAAAAGGTAGAGGAACCAGAGATCAAATTGCCAACATCCACTGGATCATGGAAAAAGCAAGAGAGTTCCAGAAAAACATCTCTTTCTGCTTTAGTGACTATGCCAAAGCCTTTGACGATGTGGATCACAATAAACTATGGAAAATCCCGAAAGAGATGGGAATACCAGACCATCTGACCTGCCCCTTGAGAAGCCTGTATGCAGGCCAGGAAGCAACAGTTAGAACTGCACATAGGACAACAGACTGGTTCCAAATAGGAAACAGAGTATGTCAAGGCTGTATATTGTCACCCTGCTTATTTAACTTCTATGCAGAGTACATCATGAGAAACACTGGGCTGGAAGAAGCACAAGCTGGAATCAAGGTTGCCAGGAGAAATATCAATAACCTCAGATATGCAGATGACACCACCCGTATGGCAGAAAGTGAAGAGGAACTAAAAAGCCTCTTGACAAAAGTGAAAGAGGAGAGTGAAAAGTTGGCGTAAAGCTCAACATTCAGAAAACTAAGATCATGGCATCTGGTCCCATCACTTCATGGGAAATAGATGGGGAAACAGTGGAAACAGTATCAGAGTTTATTTTGGGGGGCTCCAAAATCACTGCAGATGGTGATTACAGACTTGAAGTTAAAAGACGCTTACTTCTTGGAAGGAAAGTTATGACCAATCTAGATAGCATATTGAAAAGCAGAGACATTACTTTGCCAACAAAGGTCTGTCTAGTCAAGGCTATGGTTTTTCCAGCGGTCATGTATGGATGTGAAAGTTGGACTGTGATGAAAGCTGAGTGCCGAAGAATTGATGCTTTTGAACTGTGGTGTTGGAGGAGACTCTTGAGAGTCCCTTGGACTTCAAGGAGATCCCAACCAGTCCATCCAAAAGGAGACCAGTCCTGGGTGTTCATTGGAGGAACTGATGCTGAGGCTGAAGCTCCAATACTTTGGCTACCTCATGAGAAGAGTTGACTCATTGGAAAAGACCCTGATACTGGGAGGGAATGGGGGCAGGAGGAGAAGGGGATGACAGAGGATCAGATGGCTGGATGGCGTCACCGACTCGATGCACATCAGCTTGGGTGAACTCCAGGAGTTGGTGATGGACAGGGAGGCCTGGTGTGCTGCGATTCATGCAGTCGCAAAGAGTCGGACACGACTTAGCGACTGAACTGAACTGAATAAGTATTAAACATTGAATAAGACTTCTAGGTTATACCTAGAAGAGGATTTTATTTTTACAGGATATAGTGATGTGATACTTCTACATCCTAGAATTTCGGTCCTGACTTTAGTGAAGAGCTCACTGTTTTTCTATTAAGGTAAATAATGAAATGGCATCAATGGAAAGAAATAGTCACTATGTCTATCCGGGGTCTTTTTTAAAAAAGTAAATTAAATACTTGCTTAGGGCCAAGAAAACAACATATGTGCCATGTTCATTTCTTATAAATCAAATTTGCAGAATCTTTTAAACATTGTAAGACTAATTATTAGGTTGTTGCATGAAAGTGATGAAAGTTTTTGAGAACTATTCCTTGAGGGTATTTTGGTTTCATAGACAGAAGTTGCTAATCAGTTTGTGCTGTTGAGTCCTCTGGTTTCTCCACCCTTTGGAATCTGAGTTACTGAGGCCCCTTGAAAGGCCTATTGATCACCTTTCTGTTAGCCCAGAAGAAGAGATGGCCTTGGTGTAGATAAGCCTCACTGGAGGGTTTATGTAATAAGGTTTCTCAGAGTAGTGGAATCTGCCCAGTTTTATTCTCTCCAGTCTCTCAGCATCTTCTCTCTCTTCTTTTGGTAAAAGAAAAAAAGAAAAAGAATAAATTATATATTGATGCATATGTATCATAGGTTGCAGCAGCAGCTCCGGAGATAAAAGAGATTTGGCCAATTCGGTTGTAAGTTCAAGGACGCCGTGCCAGCCAGGAATTCCCACTCCAGGGCTTATGTTAGAGCACTCTGTTAAGAAAGGAACATTTTCTTTCTCCTGATGTGACTGAGAGAGGAAAAAAAAAAAAAGTGAACCTAAAGCCACAGGCAGCCTTGTTGTCACTGAGTCTGTGACAAGAGACACTGCAGATGAAAACAGAGCCCCGAGATGGAAAGCGTGAGTTCCAACAACATCCTTGGAATCTCTGGATCTGATGTGCTGGAAGCCAGAGCACTCCTGCCTCCTAGGTTATGAGAGTCAGTAAAGCCCTTTTCCCCCGGAAGGTAGTGTGAGATGACTTTCTGTCACTGGCAGCCGGAAGAGTTCTGAATAATGCCTCTAGGATGCTGTGTCTGCAAGCACACACACATTTTCCACATGGTAACTCATTTGGATAAGTGGTAGCCTGGGTGTTAAGTGGGGAATAGCTGCTAAACATAGTCCTGTAGATAGTAAAATAGCTGAGAAGCTTAGATTTTCTAAACTGGAACAATCTAGTTTTGTATCGAATAACAGCTATTTTCTCTCTGTGACCAGAGATCTCCCAGTTGAATCCCCATAGCATTTGAAATTTCACAACCAATCAAGTACATCTTAAAATGGGTGAAAGAAGAGATGTTTAAGGTAATGACTCTTAGGTTCCAGCGTGTGATGATGTTATCACCAGGGAGTAACAAAATGAGAAAATATTAGGAGAAAGCCATGTTTTATTTTTTTTTCCCTTCAGCTAAATTATCTTTATTCTGAGATTGTCTTTTTTTTTTTTTGGCTTATAAATGTCTCCAAGGAAATGAACCTATAATTTGTCATATAATTCTTAAATGTTCCTATGGCTTTGTTGACTGTCTATAGTGACTTAGCAGCAGCAGCAGCAGCAGTCATTAAAATAAAATATGGGTAATGATATATAGACCCCGAGTTTTATTGGTATTGTTATTGTCATTGTTGTAGGAAAATGATGAAATGATACTGGCTTGAGAAATCTCAAAGTATAGGAACCAGTGTTTTATTATAACTAAATACTCTTTCCTGGATTTTAATTTCAGTGTATGACAAGTCATTATACTGTTCACTACTGGACAGTGAAAAATTGTGAGACAAACATAAAGTTTACAAAATTGTCTTCTCCTGTTTTCCTGGAGACATTTCAGACTGACTTGCATGCTCCTTAGTCAGGGTTTTGGGTAGTCCCCAGCCTGGCATATGTACTATGGGACATGAAATAAATGGGTTAAACACAAGCACAAGCATCATACTATCACAGTGGTTTGGATAAAATTTTCAATGTTATGAATAATCTTATTGGAGTTATGACACACCCCAGAATCACTGGGCTGAAGATATTGGAAAAATGGCATAAATGTTTCTTTAAAAAGTTGGGTAGTGATGTCCAAACAGGTGTAGCCTAAATTATTGAAAAATAGATTTTCTTTATTGTTTTGATGTGTTCCGTTGGTTTCAAGAAGGGAACACAGAGAAAGCAAAGGAAGAAAGATGATTCTCCAGCACTGAGTTCCTGGAAACTACTGATTCAGAGAAATCCCAATCCTAGCAACAATTGTGCTCATTTTTGACCACCCTCAATTATCCGCTGCTCCTAACTTGGAGAAGATCTCACAAGTGTCACATGAAGCAAGCACACAACCAGGTTACTCTCACTGTCTGATTTTGAAAGCATTGAAGGGTCATAGCCTTTTCTGGGGATTTACTGATGATAAACAAAGAGGTCAGAGTAACATTGTTTGGAAGATGCTTCCATTCTTGTATTCATGCCCTTTGCTATGGGATTTTGTCTGCCCCCTTATTGTAGGCAGAAGGTGCTTCTCGGCTTCTTGATTTAGGGCTTGGTGATGTGATTGACTTTGATCTCTTTGTTTATTGAGAGGCATGACAGGAGCAGATAATTGACATAATCATTCAAAAGCTTTTGTTTTGTTTTGTTAATGCCCTATAAATGCCAAGAAGAGAGCTTCTGCCAGATATCTGTTTATAACATTAAGTTGGGTCCCAGAAGAAAGACTCAGGAATAAGACCTCAGCCCAACAACCCACATGAGGCAGTCAAGCACAGCTGGACACAGTTTGAAACACAGTCACTAGGAAAACTCAGTTTAAATGAGCAGGACTATGAGCATGAGAAAATGGCTTATTATAGTTTGCAAATGAATGTTGACCTGTTTGCTGCACAGCATTTTATTATGACAATAGCTTTTATGATTGTTATCACAAAACTTCCTAAGAATATCCTTTAAACATGAAGTGAAAGTGTTGGTAGCTCAGTCATGTCCAACTCTTTGCGATCCCCATAGAATGTAGCCTATCCGGCTCCTCTGTCCATGCAATTCTCCAGGCAAAAATCCTGGAGTGGGTAGCCATTCCCTTCTCCAGGGGATCTTCTCAACCCAGGGATCAAACCTGGGTCCCCAGCTTTGCAGGGAGATTCTTTACTGCCTGAGTCACCAGGGAAGCCCTTTAAAAATGATTTCTGCAAATTCTCCATTGCTCTGATAGATACACTAATCTACATCCTCTTTCCCTGTTTCTCCATGCTATGATTTTATTCTATACAACTATCCCTTAATGAAATAACCAAAGAGAACCCTTCCAGTTTTGCAGATTTGTATCACACCTTTCACTTAACACAAAGGCTCCAGGGCCGTTGCTGAGAAACACAAAGAAATAATCAATCTTCTCAAGTCAAGGGAGGGGATAGGTAATACTTACATTTTTCACTTTGCTGGATCAGCTACAACACACAGGACTCTCTTCTGAGCTTATAATACATATAAACTCACTTGATCCAAGCTCATTTTTATACCAATTTTATAACAGAAGATAAAGACTTGGTGAAGAGGTGATATTATTCTGGGTACATAAAGTATTTGGGTAGAATCTGTCTGGGCAGATAATGTTCCATTTTCTAGAAGAAGACAGACACTAGAGTTGGCTACAGAAATGTGAAAATAAAATTCCATGCCAAGAAGAACACCAGAAATTTTATCTTGGATCTCATTTCAACCAATAGCCTGCCTTAGAAGCCTTGGGTAGTCCTAAGAGTTGGGTAAAGGAAGATGCAAGGCTGTCTTCTCTGATTACCACCTGGGCTAGAGCTGGGGTAGAAACTCCCAGATATGGAGTAATCACATTTCACTTCCAACTTTAAATTGGTTACAGCAATCACATGCTTTCGGAAGCTATTTCCATCAAGCCTACATTGCCTGATACAGATTATCCCTGCGCCCACCTGCAGCCCCCTCCCTTTGCCAACACAGGAGCAAATTACATTTCATGTGCTTGCTTTGCAGTTTCACATACAGACTCTGCTGAAACCTCACCCGGTGCTCTCAGGATTAGTCAGAAAATCATGTCTCTCTTTCCTTTCTTTTCCTATCTGGGTCAGTGGCTTTGTGTTGCTGTATCTTTCTCTGCTTCCTCTTCCAGTACCGACCCCCACCCCTACCCCGCCCCTGCCCATGCCCCAGACAAGAGATCTTTAGCAGACAGGTTTTCAATTGAACTTTACACTCCCTCTTGTTTTTAACTTATCATTCATGCTATCATCTTCTAACTGGTGGCTATGTGTAGATTTGTGGCCCTAGAGGTTTTCTAGTACAGGCAAAGTTAGAATTCATGTGATCAGTCTGCTGAGTCAAAAACAGTCCTGAAGTAGGTTTTCTCTCCACAGGACTGAGGCTATCTTTTGTAATAGCCAGCTTATCACATTCACTGCTGAGTTTCACAGGAGCTGGGCTCTGTCTAGCCCAAACCATCATTTCTTCCTTCATTTTTTGGAATAACGCCAGGGAGCAGCTGGAGAAGGTAGGGATTTCAGAGGAAATCTGATTGTTGTAAAAAGTGTTGCATCGTGTGTCTAAGGAAAATATGAGGCTCACCCTGGATCTAAAACAATGTCAGGTCCCAGAGTTCTGATCAGTTCCCTAAGCTCTGCGACTTAAGAAAACACAGTAAAAGTGAATATCTCCTACTGGGAATTGAGGGAGAACGCAAAGACCAGCCTAAGGGTTTATGCTCTGTAAATCATGCAAGACAACAGTCAGAAAGTGACTCATCTGTGATTATTATTCAGCACCTCTTAACACCTCTCTTTCCCTGGAGAGTGAGGTGATGGGAAGAACTTCAGTGTTGTCTGTTTCTCTCATTTCGGCATCTATTTATTATTCTGTAACTAATAAGGTGTTGCTATGTTCTAAAGTATGTGTCAAAACTTCATTATGTTGGACATAGAACTTTACAAACTTCAGCTTTTGCTAAATATATAAAAACAAAAGTCTGCTCTGGAAATCCATGTGGCAGGAACATTAACCGAAATAGCCGGACTTATGAAGAAAGCTGACTTGACTGCTTCATACAATTATATCTACATCTGAAAAATATTCTATTTCAAGACATTAATCTACTTTTGAACACAAATTCTATTTTTTAAGACTGCCTAAAATACTAATCTTTAAAAAGGATTTGAATATTAAATATTAGAAGCTAAAATGACCTTGTAAATGTCTGCATATAGTATCATATTATCAAAATTTATTTTAAAGTTTCACTTCTGGCTGTTGTCTATCTCCATTATGTATTTCCTAATTTCTTTCAAAATTTAATATTGAGAATCTAATACTTACCAATCAGTATTCTAGACACCATGAATTTAAAAAGAGACAAACATATAAAAATGCTGTCATATGTCTTAACTGCAATCAGGGCAACACTGATCAAAAAAGATAAATAAATGCATGTAAGGTCAGGTGGTTATAAATGATAGAAATAAAAATCAAGCTGGGAAAGGAAAAAGGAAAAGGAGTAGGACTGGTAGGTATTTTGACTTTTTTTTCTGACCATATTAAAATATAATTGATATATAACATGTAAACTTAAGGTGTGCAATGTGATGGTTAGCACTATAAAGTTAGTTAACATATCCATTACCACAGTTACCTCATTTTTATGGTGAAAGCATTTAAGATTTACTTTCTCAGCAACTTTCAAGTATATAGTGTTATTCACTGAGTCATGTCTGACTCTTTGTGAGCCTATGGATGTAGCCTGCCAGGCTCCTCTCCCTGTCAATGGGATTCTCCAGCAAGAATACTGGAGTGGGTAGCCATTCCCTTCTTCAGGGGATCTTCTCAACCCAGGGATCAAACCCAGGTCTACCATGCTGTAGGCAGATTCTTTACTGTCTGAGCCATCAGGGAAGCCTGTACTTTCACGTATATAATACAAGTATATAAAATATACTTTTTATATAATTTATATAATACTTTCAAGTATATAATACATTATTATTAACTAGACTCCCATGCTATACATCAGAGGCCAGAAATTATTCAGTTGTACCCTTTGGTCAACATCTCCCCAATTTCTACACCTCTCAGCCCCTTTATTCTGTTTCTATGAGTTCAACTTTTTAAGATTTTATAGATAAGCAATAATCTATAGTATTTGTCTTACTCTATCTGAGTTATTTCATTTAGCATAATGCCTATTAATTCCATCTATGATGTTGCAAATGGCAGGGTGTCTTTCTTTCTATAACTGAATAACATTTAACTTTATAAACACACACACACACACACACACACACACACACACACATATTATATATCCCAAAGAGGAATTGCTGGATCATGATAGTTCTATTTTTGGTTTTTTGAAGAATTTCCATACCATTTTCCTTTATGGCTGCATCAATTTACATCACCACCAACAACGCAGGAGTGTTCCCTTTTCTTCACCACATCCTCACCAACACTTGTTACTTCTTGTCTTTTTGATGACAGCAATTCAAATAGATACGAAGTGATACCTCATTAAAGTTTCAATTTGCTTTTCCTTGATGATTAATGATATTAAGCATCTTTTTATATACCTATTGCCCATTTCTATAACTTCTTTGGAAAAATATATTTCAGTTCCTTGGCCCATGATTTCATTGGATTATTATTATGATTGTTATTTTTCCTTAAAAGTATGAGTTATGGGCTTCCCTGATGGCTCAGATGGTAAAGAATCTGCCTGCAATGCGGGAAACCTAGGTTCAATTCCTGTGTTGGGAAGATCTCCTGGAAGAGAGATCTTGCATGGCAACCCACTCAGGATACTTGCCTGGAGAATCCCCATGGACAGAGGAGTCTGGTGGGCTACAGTCCATGGGATTGCAAAGAATGGGACATGACTAAGTGACTAAGCACACAGCACAATATGCATTGCATATTTTGTATATTAATCTATCAAACATATATAGATTGAAAATATTTTCTTCTATTCTTAAGGTTCCTTTTCATTTTGTTGAATGCTTCTTTTGCTGTGTGGAAGGTTTTTAATTTGGTGTAGCTTATTTATTTTTGTTTAAGTTTCTTGTGAGGTAGTATTTTAAAGATCCTGATCAAGGAGGACTCTCTCATGAGATGGCATCTGACTTCAGACTGGAATGAATGGACCAATTGAGATTTAGGCCAGAACTTTCTAGCCCAGGAAAACAGAAGAGGCAAAGACTGGGAGCAGTGATCTTTTAACTTAATGGGGAGATTTGGAGAATGATAGGAGGAGAAATCCAAGTGGTAACCAGAGCCTAGCCGTCATGCATGCTTACCTGCTAAGTTGCTTCAGTCATGTCAACTCTTCGCATCCCCTTGAACTGTAGCCCACCAGGCTCCTCTGTCCATGGGATTCTCTGAGCAAGGATACTGGAGTGGGTTGCCAAGCCCTCCTCCAGGTTGGCCATAAAGGCAGTTGTAAAAGTTCTCAAACCTGAAGTTAGAAAATCATAAAGTAAATTTGACTTCATACAGTCATTTTCTAACCTACCAGTGAAGAAAAGATAATCTGGGAAGTCAGTAGTTGTTGTCTATTTTATTCATTGCTTTCTTTTCAGTGCCCAGGAGACTGCCTGGTCGGTACTCTACGAGAAAAATCTCTAATAAAATTAGGATATGGTCACAATGGTATAAAGTTATCCACTCATCTCATTTAAAAATTATTTTGTTTACACTTTTTTATCATTTGTATATTTTTAGTAAGTTTTGAAGCATATACTTTGAAGTAAATGGTTCCAAAATGCTCTAAGTTGAAGTAATTCCCTACAAAGTTGTCTGCTGTCTTTCTCCTTTGCCTCAACCAATTTTCTGTGCTCACGAATGCGCCCTGAAAGTATTTTTGAACTTTTTTCTATCTACATTTTGCTGCAAAAGATAGAACTTAGATGGCAACCAAAGTATGCGTTTTTATGCTATGCAAATAAATATGTCCTTGATTTCCCTTTAGTTAATACAGTTGTGAACTTTATGTTTATTTTGGAGGTGGGGAGTCCCTATGTACCTTCTCCCCTGTGTGTATCCTCAACCTCCCCTTCCAGTGTTGTCAATCATGTCCCAGAATATTAGCTCTTTCTTTCACTTAGAGTCTTGAGGCAGTCTTCCTCAGTCCTCTAGCCACTCCAATCTGGTGTGACTACTGTCTAGAATGCCAGCATCTAGTGCCTGTGGGCGCTTCCTTAATTGTCCTGTTCTCCTTCCTCCTGCCTCTCTCTTGTGTTTACCCTTCCTTTCCCCAGAACTTCTGATCTTCTTCTATTTCCTCAGTCAGTGTCTGTTCTCCATTCAATAGTACAAACAATATGCAGATGGAGCAAAAATTGTCAAGAAAATAATTGAACAACTGAAGTTTGGAAAAATCACCATAGCTATGGAAGACTGAGTGGCTGAGGTATTGTTTGCCAAGTCTGGATTAGGTGCAAACAGACCAAGTCAGGAAAACTCCTGATTTCTTGGAAACTCAGAGATGCCAAAAAAATCATATGTAGTGGTGGATGTTTGAAGTGAGTTTAGAGACTTGACAAAGATAGCATCCAGAGAGATACAATGGTGGTCGTTTGAAAAAATTTGATAGGCCAAGAAGAAATTTTATAATGTAGGCAAAAATTGGAAAGCACTGAAGCAGTAGTTTCAGAGATATAAATCAAACAATATTAAAATATCACTTTTAAATTCAGTTGGGAAAGCATGTCACAGAGCTAGAATAGTTCTGAGTTTCCAACAAGAAAGGATACATGAAAAATTTTGAATCAGAAGCTATTTAGCTAAATTTAGAAGGATTGAAGATTTTCATAGGTTTTTACCATATGTAGCATAGGTCCTACCAAGTAGAAATAAGTCATAATTAGACATAATTAGAAAAGGTGTTTTTCTCCTGTTTTTCCCACTGTTGGAATTGGAATCATAACTATATTCAGGCCAGTTCAGTCGCTCAGTCATGTCCGACTCTTTGTGACCCCATGAATTGCAGCATGCCAGGCCTCCCTGTCCATCACCAACTCCCAGAGTTCACTCAGGCTCACGTCCATCGAGTCAGTGATGCCATCCAGCCATCTCATCCTCTGTCATCCCCTTTTCCTCCTGCCCTCAATCCCTCCCAGCATCAGAGTCTATTCTAGTGAGTCAACTCTTTGCATGAGGTGGCCAAAGTACTGGAGTTTCAGCTTTAGCATCATTCCCTCCAAAGAAATCTCAGGGCTGATCTCCTTCAGAATGGACTGATTCGATCTCCTTGCAGTCCAAGGGACTCTCAAGAGTCTTCTCCAACACCACAGTTCAAAAGCATCAATTCTTCGGCGCTCAGCCTTCTTCACAGTCCAACTCTCACATCCATACATCATTACTGGAAAAACCATAGCCTTGACTAGATGGACCTTTGTTGGCAAAGTAATGTCTCTGCTTTTCAATATGCTATCTAGGTTGGTCATAACTGTCCTTCCAAGGAGTAAGCATCTTTTAATTTCATGGCTGCAGTCACCATCTGCAGTGATTTTGGAACCCCCCAAAAATAAGGTCTGACACTGTTTCCGCTATTTCCCCATCTATTTCCCATTAAGTGATGAGACCAGATGCCATGATCTTAGTTCCCTGAATGTTGAGCTTTAAGCCAACTTTTTCACTCTCCTCTTTTACTTTCCTCAAGAGGCTTTTTAGTTCCTCTTCACTTTCTGCCATGAGGGTGGTGTCATCTGCATATCTGAGGTTATCGATATTTCTCCTGGCAATCTTGATTCCAGCTTGTGCTTCTTCCAGCCCAGCGTTTCTCATGATGTACTCTGCATATAAGTTAAATAAGCAGGGTGACAATATATAGCCTTGATGTACTCCTTTTCCTATTTGGAACCTGTCTATTGTTCCATGTCCAGTTCTGATTGTTGCTTCCTAACCTGCATACAGATTTCTCAAGAGGCAGGTCAGATGGTCTGGTATTCCCATCTCTTTCAGAATTTTCCACAGTGTATTGTGATCCACACAGTCAAAGGCTTTGGCATAGTCAATAAAGCAGAAAGAGGTGTTTTTCTGGAACTCTCTTGCTTTTTCCATGATCCAGCAGATGTTGGCAAGTTGATCTCTGGTTCCTCTGCCTTTTCTAAAACCAGCTTGAACATCTGGAAGTTCATGGTTCACGTATTGCTGAAGCCTGGCTTGGAGAATTTTGAGCATTACTTTACTAGTGTGTGAGATGAGTGCAATTGTGATACCTAACTTCTGTGATGATGATGAACATGAAGCTCTAATACTTTGGCCACCTGATGCGAAGAGCCAACTCCCACCTCATGCTGGGAAAGATTGAGGGCAGGAAGAGAAGTGGGTGACAGAGAATGAGATGGTTGGATGGCATCGTCAACTCAATTGCCATGAATTTGAGTAAACTCTGGAAGACAGTGAAGTACAGGGCAGCCTGGTGTGCTGGAATCCATGTGGTTGCAAAGAGTCAGACACGACTGAGCAACTGAACAAGAACAGTTCTGGGCACCTCACAGACTGCACAAAAACATTTTGTTCTTTACTGTTGGATTTTAGAAGACCCAAACATTTTCTTGAAATGATTCAACCTACATTTTGCAGTGAAAAATTTGCAATGTGTACTAGAACATGAACCACCTCACTACATATTTGGAGAAAATCTTGAAGAAGCAAAAGTAATCTCTTCTTTGGCTGAGTCTAGATTAAACTTTTAAATTCATTTATTTTATTCCACAAATATTTGCCAAGCAATCGCTCTGTGCCAGAGATTTTGCATGCAGGAATGCTAGTAAGAAAGAACAGCGTGAGCCTTTGTTTGCAATGTGACAAGTGCTATGAAGCTGTGATGCTCATTTGTTCTCTCAAGGATTTCTCATCTTTATTTAGGCACAGGTTTTAAAGTTGACTGTGTGATGCCACAGCCCTTTGCATCTGTGAGTGTTTAGCAACAGTGTGGCTTTTCCACTGTGTTAACTCTGTGGGTTCTTCAGAATATTCCTGGGTTGTGCTGTAATGGTGCTGAGCATCAAAGGAGGTGGCACTTGAGTCTGTTTTTTGGAAATATTTGCTTTCTGTTCAAAGTCCAAATTAGAAGTGATCACCCAGAGTAAAGAAATAGCAACATCATGACACTTCCTGTTGAATGTCCAACATTTGTTTGTTACTGTATGTAACTCCTCTTTCACTGCCAGTTTTTAATGCATCAGTGTAGTTTTACTGTAATAAATGGTGAGTGTAATAACATTAATAAAGCTAATATAACATGATATAAATGATGTGCTATAGCCCTTTGTGGGAGAAGGCAATGGCAACCCACTCCAGTACTCTTGCCTGAAAAATCCCATGGGCATAGGAGCCTGGTAGGCTGCAGTCCATGGGGTCGCTAAGAGTCAGACATGACTGGGAGACTTCACTTTGACTTTTCACTTTCATGCATTGGAGAAGGAAATGGCAACCCACTCCAGTGTTCTTGCCTGGAGAATCCCAGGGATGGGGGAGCCTGGTGGGCTGCCGTCTATGGGGTCGCACAGAGTCGGACACGACTGAAACGACTTAGCAGCAGCAGCAGCATAGCTCTTTGTAGGGCTTCCCTGGTGGCTCAGGTCCAAGAATCTGTCTGGACACAGGAGATGCAGGTACAATTCCTGTGTCGAGAAGATCCCCTGGAGGAGGAAATAGTAGTGCACTCCAATATTCTTGCCTGGACAAGCCTATGGGCAGAGGAGCCTGGCGGACTACAGTCCTTGGGGTCGCAGAGAGTTGGACACGACTTAGCAAGTAAACAACCACCTACTAGTCTATTGGGATACTGTGCCCTAAATGTCTCTGAAAACTCATTGTTCTGCCACTGGAAGTTCTCAAATATTTGGGACCTTTTGAATTTTAAATGAGTTCAAATTTTGTGACTTTTCTTTTTCTCCTAAAGAATGCTTGTCTTTGATTTTTCCAAACACAACAAACTTGAAAGCCTGTAACTCTAGCCTAGTTACTTCCTGCATGCTTAGTCATTCAGTTGGGTCTGGCTCTTGAGTCCCCATAGACTGTAGCCCACCAGGCTCCTGTGTCTATGGAATTTTCCAGGCAAAAATACTGGAGTGGGTTGCCATGCCCTCCTCTGGAGGAGAGGGTGAATCTTCCCAACTCAGGTATCGAAGCTGCATCTCCTGTGTCTCCTGCATTGCAGATGAGTTCTTTACCCACTGAGACACTGAGGAAGCCAGAGCAAGCTATTTAGGGTCTTGACTGGCCATATCCATGAACTCCTTTTATGACAGTCAATGAGGTATTTATTTTCTAAGGAAACACTATGCAAGGTTCTCTAGTTATTATGAGAGATGCCTTCAAACTTGCCCTTGCCTCCAAGAAATCTACAAACTGGGAATGAAGCTAGCTGATTAGACAAAGATCTGTAATGTGAGGTGGCATGCAATAAATACTTTAATATAAGTAGAGAGTTTGTGGAGGCACAGGGGAGTAGAAAATTAATTCTAGCTAGAAAGGTCATGGACAAATTCACGGTGGTTATGATACTTAGATTTCAAGGATGAGTATATTTACAGCAAATATAAAAATTGTAGGCAGGAAGAACCCTCAGGTGGAAAGAACAATATGAATTAAATCATAGAGGTAGAAAGACTATATTTGGGAACTGCGAAGTGAAGTTTCCCTGGAAGACAAGACAAATAGTGAAGAATTGGCTAAAAGAGAGATTTGGAAGAGTGTTCACCATGGAGGAGTGCTTTTTCCATTATGGATTCTTTCTTAATTTTGAGTTCCCATGATAAAATTCAAGGTATATGGTGATCACACCTACACCCCATTTTTATTGACTACTTATCTTCATTCAACTCGATGTTATTGTTTGCTTATAAAAGTTTCTTTCATGTAATTTAAATTCTCTTTTCTCAAAGGTTCCTTTAAGAATTTTAATCTACATTTCATGGCCACTAGTATGCATTTCTCTTATAATTTCTTCTCCAAATAAACCAAATCTTTTGATTAATTCTGATGATATAAGCATTTGTTGAATATTCAACAGTTCTTTTACTACATAAGGTCAAACCTGTCATTAAGAGGGAACATGTCAATTTTATGATGACTTTAATAAAAATACCAAAGCTATTATAAACATTAAGTGTCATATAACCCACACAATTTTCTTAACATTTTAAAATGTTACCTTCTCTAATTTAATTATGGTATATAAGCATTTAAATTTCAGTGTTTTTATGGAAGCATTTGATTAATGTCATAAATGAAGAAGCATTCTGATACACAGCAAATGATGAAATTTGGAGAGTTATTTTTACTATGATATTTAAAAATAGCTCTGATATATGTTTTGTAGCCCTGAGGTTGTAATCTCATAAATTATATCAGCAATATTTAAGAAATCTTCATATAAAACAATGGCACCCCACTCCAGTACTCTTGCCTGGCAAATCCCATGGACTGAGGAGCCTGACGGGCTGCAGTCCATGGAGTCGGAAAGAGTCAGACACAACTGAGCGACTTCACTTTGACTTTTCACTTTCATGCATTGGAGAAGGAAATGGCAACCCACTCCAGTGTTCTTGCCTGGAGAATCCTGGGACAGGGGAGACTGGTGGGCTGCCATCTCTGGGGTCGCACAGAGTCACGCAGAGTCAGACACAACTGAAACGACTTAGTAGTAGTAGTAGTAGCATATAAAATTAATTTTGTTGCAAACATATGTACACATAACTAACATGTACTATATCCACATTTCTCTGATTGTTTTAGAGTTAGCTTAAATACAGCATAAAAGAAAAGTTGACAGTTCTGTCAGTTTGTTTTTTGGATAGTTCCGAAACTTCAAGGTATATAAGATAGGTGAATAATAGCTCTTTTAAACACTTCAGATCACCTTTGTCAACAAATTTTCATTTAGCATAGCATACACTCTATACTTTATTTCTTTTCAGTAACATAAAAGTTTCATTTTGGAGAATTCATTATTGTTGTTACCAAAATACAAGCAAAATCAGTGTCATGTAATCATATGCTATGAGGATGCCAGAAGATTATAGATGTTCTATGTCACATTCAGCAAATATTTTTGACCAATGAAATTTAATTCATAGAATGACAATGAAACTTTCTCTCAGCCAGTTTTGTAAAGGAAATCTGTCACCATTAATTGATGGAAACATTGAAAATGACATGCCTGTATTCCCTGAGAAAACCATAATTTAAAAAGACACATGTCCCCCAGTGCTCATTGCAGCACTCTTTACAATAGCTAGGACATGGAAGCAACCTAGATGTCCACCAACAGATGAATGGATAAAGGTGATACATATATACTGTGGAATATTACTCAGCCATAAAAAGGAACACATTTGAATGACTTCTAATGAGTTGGATGAACCTAGAGCCTATTATACCGAGTGAAGTAAGTCAGAAAGAGAAAAGCAAATGTCATATATTAATACATATATTTTGAGGGCAGGAGAAGGGGATGACAGAGGATGAGATTGTTGGATGGCATCACCAACTCAAAAGATATGAGTTTGAGGAAACTTGCGAGACAGTGAAGGACAGGAAAGGCTCACTTGCTGCACTCCATGGAGTTGCAAAGAGTCAACATGACTTAGCAAATGGACAACTACAAATGGAATCTAGAAGGATGATACTGAAGAATCTATTTTCAGGGCAGCAATGGGGATGAAGACCCAAATAACAGACTTGTGGATACAGAAGGAGAAGGAGAGGGTGGGACAAATAGAAAGAGTAGTGTTGAAACATACACATTACTATATGTGAAATAGGTACCCAGTGGGAATTTGCTATATGACACAGGAAGTTCAAACCTGGTGCTCTGTGACAACCTAGAGGAGTTGGATGGGGTGGGAAGTGGGACAGTGGTTCAAGAGGGAGGGAACACATGTGTGCCTATGGTTGGTTCATGGTGCTGTATGGCAGAAACCAACACAATAATGTAAAGCTATTTTCCTCCAATTAAAAATAAATAAATTAAAAATTAAAGGAAAGCCAATCTGCTTTCCCTTAAAGGGATCTGGTAACTCCCAAGGAAAGGAAGTTGTTTAGCCTGATTCAGTTTTTCCTAGAACTTGGGTTGCAGCCAAGGACCATGCACTGTTGAATGGATGTAAAGTCTGAGAGATCCTGTCCAATGCAGGAGTAGGCACCCACGCTCTGTTACTTCATTCGTGGGGTGTCTTAGTATCTTCACCATCATGCACAATCTTCTGAAGGAAGTTTTCCCACAATCTACCTTTACATTCAATACTGGGCATTCGTATCTGCCCACTTGGCAGGACTTGAACCTCTTTCAGAAGGTAGGATTGGGTGCCCTTTCTTCAGTGGCTGTGGGTGGGAAGCAGAGAGCCCTTTGCACTCTGGCACACTTTTAATACCAAAAAGCTGTCTGTTGTCAGCAGCTCAGCTGGCCCCTGAGGACAGAAAGAAAGAGCAGCAGCCTAGCTAACAGAGTGATGCAGTTTCCCATGTTTGTAGCTTAGAGGAAAAAATCCTGCTTCCCTAATAGACTGAAGTTTTTTTCTGGAACAGTAGGTTTTTTATTTATTTATTTATTTTTATTTTTAATTTTTTTTTAGTTTTTTATTTTTTAAATTTTAAAATCTTTAATTCTTACATGCGTTCCCAAACATGAACCCCCCTCCCACCTCCCTCCCCATAACATCTCTCTGGGTCAGTAGGTTTTTTAATGGGAGGATGAGCCCTCTGTGATATGCTCTGTCAAGAAGGCTCCATGCATTAATAAAACACATGGATTCAGAGCCTCTCTACTCAGCTCTAGGACAAGCCTACTCATTGTTGGCTTTTTTTTTTTTTTCACATGAAAAGCCATAGTGGTCTTCCCTGTAACATTTTGGGTTTGGACCACAAATGTTCATTTCATTAGTATTCCTACAGAAGGTTTGTGTGAGGAGCAGGCTGTGGAAGGTGGATGGTAGAGGTTTATTCCATGTCCCTCAGAAAGTCCTTGGAAACTTCCTGCAAATATATTTCTTCTCCTTAGCTCTATTCTGTTACCTACATTATCTTTGTGTGTGTGTGTGTGTGTGTGTGTGTACGTGTATGTGTCTAGTATCTTAATTTTTTTTTTTTTAAATTGGAGGACCTGTTAGCTCAGATGGTAAAGAATTTGCCTCCAATGTAGGAGACCTGGGTTCAATCCCTGGGAAGGGAAGATCCCCTAGAGAAGGTCATGGCTATCCACTCCAGTATTCTTTTTTTTAATTAATTAATTAATTTTAATTGGAGGCTAATTACAAAATTGTAGTGGTTTTTGCCATACTTTGACATGAATCAGCCATGGGTGTACATATGTTCCCCATCCTAAACCCCCCTTCCACCTCCCTCCCCATCCCTTCCCTCAGGGTCATCCCAGTGCACCAGCCCTGAGCACCCTGTCTCATGCATTGAACTTGAACTGGCAATCTATTTCACATATTATAATATACAGGTTTCAATGCTATTCTCTCAAATCATCCCACCCTTGCCTTCTCCCACAGAGTCCAAAAGCCTGTTCTTTACATCAGTGTCTCTTTTGCTATTTCACATAAAGGGTCATTGTTACCATCTTTGTAAATTCCATATATATGTGTTAATATACTGTATTGGTGTTTTTCTTTCTGACTTACTTCACTGTGTATAACGGGCTCCATTTTCATCCACGTCGTTAGAACTGATTCAAATACATTATTTTAAGAGTGGAGTAATATTCCAGTGTGCATATGTACCACAGCTTTCTTATCCATTCGTCTGCTGATGGACATCTAGGTTGCTTCCACGTCCTGGCTATTGTAAACTGTGCCACGATGAACATTGGGGTACCCATGTCTCTTTCAATTCTGGTTTTCTGTGGTGTATGCCCAGCAGTGGGATTGCTGGGTCATATTGCAGTTCTATTTCCAGTTTTTTAAGGAATCTCCACACTGTTCTCCATAGTGGTTGTACTAGTTTGCATTCCCACCAACAGTGTAAGAGGGTTCCCTTTTCTCCATACCCTCTCTAGCATTTATTGTTTGTAGACTTTTGGATAGCAGCCACTCTGATTGGTGTGAGATGATACCTCATTCTGGTTTTGATTTGCATTTCTCTGATAATGAGTGACGTTGAGCATCTTTTCATGTGTTTGTTAGCCATCTGTATGTCATCTTTGGAGAAATGTCTGTTTAGTTCTTTGGCCCATTTTTTGATTGGGTCATTTATTTTTCTGGAATTGAGCTGCAGGAGCTGCTTATATATTTTTGATATTAATTCTTTGTCAGTTGCTTCATTTGCTATTATTTTCTTCCATTCTGAAGGCTGTCTTTTCACCTTGCTTATCATTTCCTTCATTGTGCAAAAGCTTTTAAGTTTAATTAGGTCCCATTTGTTTATTTTTGCTTTTATTTCCATCACTCTGGGAGGTGGGTCATAGAAGATCCTGCTGTGATTTATGTCAGAGAGTGTCTTGCCTATGTTTTCCTCTAGGAGTTTTATAGTTTCTTGTCTTACATTTAGATCTTTAACCCATTTTGAGTTTATTTTTGTGTATGGTGTTAGAAAGTGTTCTAGTTTCATTCTTTTACAAGTGGTTGACCAATTTTCCCAGCACCACTTGTTAAAGAGATTGTCTTTTCTCCATTGTATATTCTTGCTTCCTTTGTCAAAGATAAAGTGTCCATAGGTGCATGGATTTATCTGTGGGCTTTCTATTTTGTTCCACTCCAGTATTATTGCCTGGAGAATCCCCTTGGATAGAGGAGTCTTGTGGGCTACAGTCCATTGGGTTACAAAGAGTCAGACACAACTTAGTGACTAACACTTCCAATTGGAGGATAATTGCTTTACAATGTTGTGCTGATTTCTGCTGTAGAATAACGTGGATTGGCTATAAGGATACATATATACCCTTCTTCTCAAGCCTCCCTCTCCCCATCTAGGTCATCACCAAGCACTGAGCTGAGCTCTCAGCATTATAGGGCAACTTCCCACCAGCTCTTTATTTTACCCATGGTGGTATATATATGTCAATGCCTACATTATCTTTAATCTTCCCCTTTTATAACAAAACTAAATGAAATTAAAAAGCCAATTAATTAGTGATAAAATAGCAAGTAATAGTTGTCTGAAAACCAGACCTTTCTCAGTATATTTTCTATATAGATTCATTTTACCTCACACTTAACTTGAGCAAATGTTACCAACCACCTATGTTCTATGCCATCGTTCTTTCATATGGGAGCTTTTGGAGGGATCAAAAATAGTCACAAGTCATTCAGAAAGAGAGACTAATGCAAATACTGGTAGATTCCTTTGTATGTTCTAAAATGATACAGATAATAAGGAAAACAACTGTCTCAGTTCTAAAGCTAGGTCAAAAAAAAAAGACTTTGGAAATTTCAAATACATTCTAAATTAAAAAAAAAAGAGTAGTATTTTTTATATGACTTGGATAAAATTATGAACACATTTACAGGGTGGAAAAGAAAAGAATACTACCTTTTCCAAATTGCATGTTTATTTCAGTGTGTGTGTGTGGGGGGTGGGGGTCGGTGGTTGTATGTGTGTGTTTAAGTATATTTATACACTTACTGAACACCTCTTATACTTTGCTTTAGGTCTGTTTCCCCCAATCATTTCCATGCACCAGCACCTTCAGCAGCCCCATTCTCAAGTATTAAATAAATGATTTCTTGAATGAAAGATTATAAATATTTTAAAAAGTTTTATTGGAGTATAGATGACTTACAGTGTTGTGTTAGTTTCGGTTGTACAGCAATTGAGTCAGTTTATTAATACATATGGGCTTCCCAAGTAGTGCCAGTGGTAAAGAACCGCCTGGCAATGCAGGAGACATAAACAGACACAGGTTCAATCCCTGAATCTGGAAGATCCGGTGCAGGAAGGCACAGCAACCCACTCCAGCTTTCTTGCCGGGAGAATCACGTGGACAGAGGAGCCTGGAAGTCTATAGTCCATACGGTTGCCCAGAGTTGGACATGAATAAAAAGACTTAGCACACACACATATCCATTAATGCAAATACATACATACACTCTTTTTAAGATTCTTTCCACATATATGTCATTACAGAGATTTGAATAGAATTCCCTATGCTATATAGAAAGTTCTCATTAATTATTTATTTTTTATATAGCAGTGTGTATGAAACTTGAATCCTGCTTCTAAGAAGTAAAACCTTTATTCCTCAATTCTGGCTAAGATACAGAGAAAAAAATCTTAGTAATATTAAATATCTTTAAAAATCTTTAGTAATATTAAAACAATATTAGCATGACTCTACATATGTATATTTTATAGTTAATATGAATCAAAATTACAAAAATACTTGGAATTTTTTGAAAAGTTGAATAGCTCAAAAAAGCATAATTGTTTAATACTGCACATATTCAAAGACATTTTTGATACAGCTATTGGCAGTTATTGTTTAGTTGCCCAGTCGTGTCCAGCTCTTTGTGACTCCATGGACTGCAGCACGTCAGGCCTCCTTGTCCCTCACCATCTGGGTCAAACCTTGTCCCAGAGTTTGACCAAGTTGACAGTTATATACAGCTAATAAAATGTGAACAGCACTATTTAGCAAGAAAGAAGGAGCCCAAATATTTCTCTAGGTGAGTCTATGCTCATGAAAAGATGTGTCTGAATTTGTCCTTTCTCTGATGTGCCCATTTCTGAATTCTTTGTGCATTTCTGGACCTAAATTTGTTCTCTTCTCCCACTCTGTTGAATTTGCCTTTTATTGTGGCTGTTTGTTTTCTTCAGATGCTATTAGTGTAATTCCTGAATCCTATCTTCTGTCCTCAGCCACAACTTAGACTAACAGTTCCTACAAACACCCATTCGAATGATCCTTTCAAACTTCCAATGTCACAGTTACTTGAAAGGTAATGATTGAAAGTGTTCCAATGAGATATCAACTTGTAGACATGAATGTTCAAAAGCTAGGGACAAGAGCACGATGCAGGAGAATATTGTGAAATGGCTGGGAAGTGGTAGAGAATAGGATACAGCCATCAAAGGAAGGCAGCTTTGCTCTGCTAAATCCTTGTATGCAGAGTAAGATCAATTTTATGGGAACAATTGCTGATTGTCTGGTTACTCTTTCTGAGCATCGCTCTACATCATATTAATAAATTTGGGGATATAATTATCTTATAAGTTATATTGTTATTTAAGTAAATTTATTGGATCAACCAGCTGTTGTGAGGAAGAAACAGAGAAGAATATGCTTTTGCTTTTCCTAACACCACTCTAAGCAGCATCACCATTTCTTTGTGGATCAGAAGAGCCATAGATCAGTTCCTTGAGAACGATTTCCTACCAGAGTTCTCAAAAGATTTCCCATTGTAGATAAATTTACTTTGGTACAAACATTATTTTTAATTATATTTACTGATGTTCATATATTTACATCAAATAAACATTTCAAATACCTGACATGAGTTTCTGTCACAGGAAGAATGTATGGCTTTTAACCCTCTGATGAATAAATTTAGAAAGAAGAGGAAGGTTTATTTCTTTCTCAATCCGAATTAATTTCTGGATCTAAGTAACAGTCTGCAGAAACGTGAGAAAAGTGACAACAATAAATGTGCCACTTATTCCCACTGCCATCCTAAAATCACCACCCCTCTATAGCTATAGGATTCTCTAAGGGGATATTGTTTCATTTCAGGAAAAATCATGCTAAACCAACAAGACAGCTTATCACTGTGATTGATAACCACATCAGTCTGAGCTTCACCAAATATCTATATAAGTAAACTCAGAAGCTATTTATCAATCATTGTTTTTTATTATTAAATGGAAACAAATGGATTTAATACTAAAATCAACACAGTACTCATCTTAAAACTTACATTTTTTATTCTCAAACCAGAGTTCAGTTTATAATCTTTCTTACTCTTTTATGAAAATTGTAACAATTTAAATAAAATTTTAATAATCTGAAGTCAAAGCAATTATATGTGTTTAAAACTGTCTTAGTGTCAACTAAATTTCCCATCACAGAGTTGGAACGAGTCCTAAAGACCTCAAATTAGTAGCCATCAATTAAGAATAAATTTAGAGTTTTTTTCTAGTTTACTCTTTGGTCCTTCCTTCCTTCCTCCCTTCTTTGGAAGCTTTGATTTGATCTAGCCACACACTCTTGCCTGGTTTCAAAATAATTGATAAGGCACATTTAGCAAGAAGAATTAAGTAAAAATAGAAACTGCAACCATAGAAACTGCAGACCATATCGATTTCCTTGAAGAAAACTTTTACTGTCCCATGCAGAGATAAATTCAGCTGCTTTGGCCACCTCCAAATATATAATAGATGACTTAATCCAAAGTTTGACTTCTGATCATCATTTAGCCTGTGCAGAGGCCTTGCAGAGGGTTATTTATTATGAAAAGGAGCCCCAGAAAAGGAGGCAAATGCATATTCGTTTAATTGTGTTTGTCTCACTAGTCATATCGTTTATGTGCCTTCATATTTGCTTATGTAAGAAATGTTGGTGGAATGAAGATGTTCTTTAATGTTGGTCAGATTGAAATTGCAATATCTGTATGTAATTATATATGATAATGCTTTGCAAGTATAATATATGTAAGCAACTTACATATATCACATGGTGGGCTATTCTTTTGGGAAGGCGTTTTGGGTATATTGACAGCTTATGTTTGGGCTTAACGTCATCACTGATTGAAATTCCAGTCTACATTCTATGAAGACATAACATTTACTTAATTTGGGTAACACTGACAACACTTATGCCAAGTGTAAACATTTAGATTTTTCTCTCTTCAACTTGCTTTTTTAAAAATTTTGGTATGTTTCTTTGGTATAAAACTGTATTAAATTTAATTTTTTTACTTTAAATTTTCTATTTATACATTTTTCTAAATATGGATATTTATATTTACGTCACAAAGTATACTTGACAATATCCTTGTACTTTTAATATAGTCTTATAAAACAGACTTGATTGAGTTATTCTGCTTTTTAAATATGTAAGAGATCACAAACAGTTTTGTACTTTATGGGCATCTCTGTTGCTCAATCTACATATATTGAGGAACTTTTATCTCTATAACTGTGCTTTATTGCGTGTGGATCTGAAGCTCCAGTACTTTGGTCACCTGACATGAAGAGCCATCTCATTGGAAAAGATTCTGACGCTGGGAAAGGTTGAGGGCATGAGGAGAAGGCGATGACAGAGGATGAGATAGTTGGATGTCATCACTGACTCCATGGATATGAGCTTGAGCAAACTCTGGGAGATAATGAAGGACAGAGAAACCTGGCATGCTTCAGTTCATAGAGTCACAGAGAGAGACACAACTGAGTGACTAAACAACAAAGTAGGTGTGGAACACACTCATATTTAACAATATAAAAATGCAAATGAATGAATATAAAACATACTAAAAACACATATTAATGTTTTATCCTTCTCCACTGAGTTTGATGTCCAGTGTACATTAGAATAGCCAGAGCACATGAGAAATATACCAACTGAAATCCTTACCTAACTAAATGATTATTTGAAAGTAAGAATGCAGGTCTTTTACTCTTATTTGCCATTAACAATTATACCAAATGATTGACTTTGCACATTTATTCAAAATTTCATTCATGAATAGTTATTCAGAGTCATTTAAGTAATGATTAATTAAATATTTGTGGTGAGTGCTGTGCTGAGTAATATGCCTGACATGGGCAGATTAGTGAGGGAAGTAAATCTTAACAGCCAGAGCAAAACAGTTGTTTAGATTTTAAAATAGAAATAAGCGCACACAATACCCGCCCCCCCCACCCCCACACACACACAAAGTGAGAGTGCTTACCATAATTTAACAAAGCTAAGAATAGGACATTGTGTCTTGAATTGATTAGTTTTAGCATCAATCATTTAAACTCCCTTCCTATATTTCCTGAAACATAGAAGGAAGCTCTGAGATTTATGTTTTGCTGATCAAATATAGCTTGTATTATGAAAGGAAGTGTCTCAGACTATACCTGATACTTTGCTGCATTCCATGACCCACAAAAGTCAACTCTTGCCAGTTGGTGATAACTGATATGCTCAGAAAAGTTACTCTGGCTTTCAATGCCAGCACAAAAAGGGATTTTAGGGAAAGACAGCTGTTTTTCATCATCTGTCTAGAAAACCAGTGGTATTACATTTATGGATTTGGTTACTTCTTACATCAGAAGGATAAAACAGAAAAAAAAAAAAAAACGTGTATTCTGAGATGCCTTGAATGCAAAAGAGCAGAAAAATATTCCTTCCTGATTTTTCCAACATTCAACACAGTGATGATGTGTGTTATCAAGTCTGCACACATGTTGAATACCTAGACAAGAAAGAGGCTTCATTGGGTAAAATATTTTGTTTCACATGACTGTGGAAAAGTAGCTTCAAGAGTCTGGCTTCACAGCATATTACTGGTAATATTTTTCTTTCTAAAGATAAGCCCCAGAAACGTGATGTTGACCTCTCTGGTTACAGGTGCAGCAACTATAGCTTTGCTAAAACCTGCTGTGACAGGGAGGGAAATATGCTCAGAGCCTCGGGGCCTCCTGATGAAATTGCAATGCTCCTCTGCTGTGAGCCAGAAGCTAGACCTCCCCATGCCCACTTTGTTAAGCTCAGTTACATTACTGCTTAAAGAAAAATGTCTCCTATACATTTTGGGGTTCAGAAAGTAGTACCTTTTCAAAATTAAGTACTTTTGTTGATCTAATACTGTTTTTTAAAATAAAATCTTTATTTCAAATAGTTCTTTAACAATAAAATGAAAAATAATGGTTTTATAAAAAATCACATAAAAATTATAATCATTATAAAATATAAAATACTTATGAAAAATATTACATACAATGAGGCATGTTGATCTTCCTAATTAAATACATGAGTAGCATCTTAAATATATTCCATTTCTTATTAGATCAGATATGGATAAGTACATGGATATAATGAGATATTCTTTTCTATTTTAAATACTTATTTAAGAATAAATTAATTCTCCAATATGCACTCATTTATATATGCAAGGATGTACATTGTGCCCTTACTTATAATGGTAAAAGCAAGAAATAAACTAGATGACATTAATGATGGATTAGTTTTTTAAAAATATTGAGATAATTCATTTGATGAAATACTGTATATTATTAATAGTATGTCAGTGATATTTAAAAACTGAATGGGATGATTTGGGAGAATGGGAATTCTAACATGTATACTATCATGTAAGAATTGAATCGCCAGTCCATGTCTGACGTAGGGTGCAGCATGCTTGGGGCTGGTGCATGGGGATGACCCAGAGAGATGTTGTGGGGAGGGAGGTGGGAGGGGGGGTCATGTTTGGGAACGCATGTAAGAATTAAAGATTTTAAAATTAAAAAAAAAAAACTGAATGGTTCGCAGTATATATTGTTAAATTTTAAAAAGTAGGTCATAATATATTATGAGAAGTATATGGGTTTCCCAGGTGGCTTTAGTGGTAAAGAACCTGCCTGGCAATGCAGGAGACGTAAGAGACGTGGGTTCCATCCCTCGGTTGGGAAGATCCCCTGGAGAAGGAAATGGCACCTCACTCCAGTATTCTTGCCTGGAGAATCTCAAAAACAGAGGAGCAGGGCAGCCTGTATTCCATGGGGTTGCACAGAGTTGGACACAACTGAAGCAACTTAGCAAACAAATAGCACAGTTTTAGTATTTATCAATTCACTTAAATCTGTGGGGAAATGAAATAAAACTTAAAAGTATTATCAGAAATGGCACCTACCTATTGGGATTATAGCTGAATTTAATTTCTATAAAGATGTGTTCTGTATTTAGATAAAACAATGTACATTATTTTCTAAATGGAAGTGCTGTCTCTTGGCATTCGTAAATTATGTTAGCGTTGAGCTAACCATCAGGTGTTCTCAATTAACTAATAACTAGCTCCTTAAAGCTTGAAAGCAAAGAAATCTCCATGTTTCATTTAAAGAAATATATATTTAATAATCTGAATTTACATTAAACTAAATTATAGGAGAAAAAAGAAACGAAAGCAGGTCCTCTCTTTTTCAGATCCTCTGTACAAATAGGTTAACATCAGTTTAGAACTTAAGCTTTGCATCTATTGTAACCAAATATTTGCCTGTACATTATGGCCCCGTGCATGTGTGCGCAGTCGCTCAGTCCTGTCCGACTCTTCATGACCCCTTGCACTGTAGCCTACCAGGCTCCTCTGTCCGTGGGATTTTTTCAGGCAAGAATACTGGAATGGGTTGACATTTCCTACTCCAGTATTATAGCCTTAAACTTGGCTAATATAGATCTCTTATAAGACTCTCTTGAATGTATCTGTTTTTTTTTAATCTTGCACCCTCAGGCATTTTATGTAGAGAGAGTGCTCAATTAAATGATTTAATGCTAATATAAAATAGTTGAAAGATAACCTGGGGCTAAAAGAAGAAAGACTGGATTCAAGGCAGTTCCTGCTTTGGCCATCTACTCCCAGCATGGAGCCAAACTAAGTTTTATTACTAGTTCCTCTGCCCAACAATACAATTGGTTACCTAATGTAGTTCATGTATGTTCTGATTAAATTAATACAAACTGACTTTTTTAAAATATAATTTTATGCATTTGTTTATTTTTGGTAGTGCTGGTCTTCTTTGACTTTTCTTTAGTTGCAGCAAGCAAGGGCTACTCTATTTGTGGTGCTCAGACTTCTCATTGCTGCGGGTTCTCTTGTTGCAGACCACAGACTCTAGGGTGTGTGGGTTTCAGTAACTGTGACATGTGGGTTCAGTAGCAGTGCCCAGGCTCTAGAATACAGGCTCAGTAGCTGTGGCTCATGGGCTTAGTTGCTCTGTGACATGTGGGATCTTCCTGGGTCAGGGGTCTGTCACGCGAGTGTATGTTCCTCAGCCTTTGTCTCATCACAACAAAGATTTGGAGTGATGGACATTAAAGCCCCCTCGGTATGTCATAGCTCTCAGGTCTTGGATAGACCGTGTTATAGCTCGCAGGTCTCGAATGGACCATGTTATAGCTCTTAGACAAATCAGTGTTACAGCTCAGTGTTACAGCTCTATTTTATTTAGAAGATAGCAGGAAAATCCATCTTTGAGGCATGAGGGCACATGGATCCAAAGACACGAGGAGAAGAGTGCCCCAGTGCACAGGAGAGAGAGAGAGCAAGCTAGTTTGGGCTCCTCTATTTATATGTTTATCTCTCCCTAGGCCTGTCCTGTGTAAATTGGGCCAGCCAGGAGTGTTGTTTGTTTTACCTGAGGTCCTCACTCCAGTCCTCGGACCTTCTTTTGTTCTATTTTCGCAGGCTTTTCCCTTCCTTGTCTTTTAGCCACCGCCATTTTGGACTCCTTTTCCCTATTCTACCCACCTAACAGGTCAAACCTGTATCTCCTGTATTGGCAGGCAGATTTTTTTTTTTTTATCATAAACCACCAGGGAAGCCTGGTACTGATTTTTCTACAACTCAAAAATTCATTTCTGTGTGCCAGGAATGACAATTAGCAGTTCTGGAGAGACCAGGAGAAGCAAAACAAGAAGGACACAGTGAAAAGCCATGCTATACAAGAAAGAACTGAATGGTGTAGAGTATTCAGCTGGAAGAAAAGGAGAAACAGTATGGAGCAACATGACAGCTAGCTTCCACTGTGTGAAGGCCATCATGCGAGCTACGGGCTTCCTGTGTGGCTCAGCTAGTAAAGAATCTACCCGCAATGCGGGAGACCTGGGTTCCATCCCTGGATTGGGAAGATCCGCTGGAGAAAGGAAAGGCTACCCATTCCAGTATTCTGGCCTGGACAATTCCATGGACTGTATAGTCTATGGGGTTGCACAGAGTTGGACATGACTGAGCCACTTTCACTTCACACACTCACATGTGAGCTACAGATCCTCAGGTTCTCCAGACAGCAAAATGGGGATAACTTGATGAATTTCACAGGAGGCCAGTTTTTAAATGATTGAAGATCTTTCAAATACCAGCAGCATCTCGTGGTATCATTGATGATCACACAGAGAAAGGTGATGGTTTGTCAGCCATCTTTTTAATAATCAGCCTGCCTGCTTCTTAAATGCTGGCGGTCTAGAGCCAGTAAATCAGGAATTAAAAAAATAGAGAAATAAAATAGTTGAAATTCTTAATGAGATGATGTGATGGTTGGATGGCATCACCAACACAATGGACATGAACTTGAGCAAACTCTGGGAGATAGTGAAGGACAGAAAAACCTGGCATGCTGCAATCCATGGTGTCACAAAGAGTCAGACATAACTTAGCAACTGAACAACAACTTTGTGATAATAATATTCTAAGTAGTTAGAAAATTTAATTGTTGATAGCTAAATATTTTGTGTTGTGATAGAAATCCTTTTAACATTGCCTTCTGCAAATCTTAAAAGCTATTTTGTCTTTAGCATTAACAAAATTATCATGAACGGTTTGAGGGTTATGGGGTGCTCTCAAGAAACTTTTGTTAAATTTGTTGATGAGGGCTTTGAGGGAGATTATAACCCACATTGTGACCTTATTTTGTTTTCCTTTTTTCTTCATAATACAACTCATACTATTGCTGAACAATTATCTTGTGGATTTGAGGGACATACTCATTTCTGCTTTCTGGTATTCTTATACCACTTTTATCACTTGGATAGCTTCCTTCCAATACTTTTTTCCTCTAAACCCATTTTTTCAGACTCAAAGTTCAGTCACATATGCACCACAAACATGTCTCTCAACTATTCTAAAGATGTAGATCAATCTCTTCAAACTATTTTTCATAATATGATTGTCATAAAGTTATGTTCTGTCTGGTCTACTGTTCTGACTGCTTTGTGCATCTTACACTTTGATTGCAAACTTCTTAAAGTCAGAGAATATAACATACATAAAATGGAATAAACATTTCACTATGGGGGGGGGGTATATCAAGTTCCTAAATCATCGAAAATGTAATAGGGAGATATAAATATATGGATCCCATAATCTCCAGTGATTGAGTCTATAAAAAAGTCTATATTTAAAATATAAATAAATAATAAACTCAGCTTTACCTGTTATTTGATGTATGAGCACTGAAGGATATCTTAGCTTCTCTCTTCCTTAGATTTTCATTTTAACTGAGGATAACTTCTGGAGATACATACTTTTAATCATTAATGTTTTTAGGATAAGAAAACAGAGCTTAGAAATATTAGGATATTTCCTAAATTATAGATTGATGAATACATGGATAGATACATAGATGGATAGATTTCTTTAAAAACTTATATACATGAACATAGACATAGAACATCCTTTATTTCATCAGTTACTTTGTATGACTAATTATGAAAACCTAAATGTTTCAGTGGTATTAATATTTGTTGCTTAAGATTTAAATGAGCTTCCCAAGAGGTGCTAGTGATTAAGAAACTGCTTGCCAACGCAAGAGAGATAAGAGAAGTGGGTTCGGCCCCTGGGTTGGGAAGATCCCCAGGAGGAGGGCATGGCAACCCACACCAGTATTCTTGCCTGGAGAATCCCATGCACAGAGGAGCCTGGTGGACTGCAGTCAGTATGATCACAGAGTCCAGACACCACTGAAATAACAGCACACACACACCCTTTTCCTATCACATTTGATTACATAAATACTGATATTAATAAAATATTGCCATGCCAAAACAAATATAGATAACAAGAACATTTCCACAGAACATTGGAGGAAATTATTGGCTCCATGGCAAAGGTGACCACATACTTGTGTCTTGCTGCTTCATGGGTAGAGGCAAATCCATGCTAAACTTATAATACCTTTACAGCACACTGTTAGTCCATGGTGCAAGGATTAGAAGGCTCTGCTCTAAATAATCATATTCTGACCACACACAGAGAGCTGTCAAAATGATTTTATTGTTCCATCTTAAAAGATAAGCCAGAATCAAAGATCAACATACATTTTAAGAAAACTGCAACACAAAACCTTTAAAAGAGGAAGAAAGAAGATTTTGTCTTATGAGCTATTTGGAGATATATTTAAGGAAAAAAACAGATATTTTCCAAAGAAATACAACAAAACATCTATTTTTTTTTTAATGTGAGAAAAAGATATGGAAAATCATCAATGCAGAGGATCTAAGAATAACAGTTCTAGAAAGATAAGACAGAGAAATTTAGACAATTATGAAAGAAATAGTATATAAGAGGTATATAATCTACAGATATGAGGAGGAAGTTGAAATTTTTCACGCATTGAACACCCCAAATAATGAATGAAAAAAAGAGACAAAAATATTAGAACGACAATGATTAAGAGCAAATCGCAAAATTTCAAAAGAGGAAATGAAACATACATGCACACACAAAAATGAAAACAAAAAGAAGAGAATAAGCAAATAATTCACTTTAAGTGGATAATCAGAATTCCATTAGTCTTTCTCAGGAGCAGCATAAAAACAGGATGGATGCTAAGGAGTCAATGAAACAATGGATTTTGTGTTATAAAGAAAGGTGATTTCCAACCAAGAATGACCAATATAAATAATCACATCTACTTCAAGGTTAAAATCAAGGAAGTACATATACAATAAATATTCCCAATACACGTTTGAAAGTCATACTAGAATCTCCTTCTCCAAAAATAAGGGACTAACCCAAGAAAGAGTTAAACATGACATGAAGACTTCAGAGCTATCCATCCAGTCAAGCAGGTAGATGGGAAGATGGTGGGAAGAATCAATTAACAAAATAGAAATTAATAACATACTGATACTGATGCAACTTTGGGATATTTGGAAAGTCCTGATGGTGTAATAAAGGAAAATAGTGTAAAGAAAAAATACATTTAAAATCCTATAAAGGACAAAAACATTCATATAAAGAAAATGCAACAAATGGGCTAGGGATTGTTGCTTTTAGCCATATTAAGTTATTTTTTGGTAAACTAAGCTATGTTTCTCAAGAGGCAGGTCAGGTGGTCTGGTATTCCAATCTCTTTCAGAATTTCCCACAGTTTATTGTGATCCACACAGTCAAAGGCTTTGGTATGGTCAATAAAGCAGAAATAGGTGTTTTTCTGGAACTCTCTTGCTTTTTCCATGATCCAGCAGATGTTGGTAATTTGATCTCTGGTTCCTCTGCCCTGGGTGTTCTTTGGAAGGAATGATGCTAAAGCTGAAACTCCAGTACTTTGGCCACCTCATGCGAAGAGCTGACTCATTGGAAACGATTCTGATGCTGGGAGGGATTGGAGGCAGGAGGAAAAGAGGATGACAGAGGACAAGATGGCTGGATGGCATCACTGACTCGATGGACGTGAATCTGAGTGAACTCCCAGAGTTGGTGATGGACAGGGAGGCCTGGCATGCTGCGATTCATGGGGTCACAAAGAGTCAGACACAACTGAGAGACTGAACTGAACTGAACTGAAGCTATGTTTATAATTTACACATTTAAATTAACTGTGACTGTATAATTGTTCAGTCTTGTCTGATTCTTGCAACCCCATGGCCTGTATTGGCCAGGATCCTTTGTCCATGGGATATCCTAGGCAAAAATATTAGAGTGGGTTGCCATTTCCTCCTTCAGGGAATTTTCTAGATTCAGAGATTGAACCCATGTCTCCTGCTTGACAGGTGGACTCTTTACCACTGAGCGACCAGGGACAGCCATATAAATCAATGCACAAGACATATTGAGATGCAACTGTAATTCAGAGTGATGAAACATGAAGTTATTTCTAGGCCATGGGTTCAAATTTGCTACCCACAATTGTGTTTGAACATATATTTGGGAGGTTGCATGAATCTTTTGTTATAAGAGTGAACCATTCTGAAACTAAACGTTAGGTTTCCAGCTAACCATCCCAATTCATCTGCATATAACTGTTTTGATGAGACCTAACAGGGTATTCAAACAGTGGCTGAGGAATCAGACAGACTGAATCATGAGCTAGCTCTAAATATGCTCACCTATGGGCAAATGACATAAACTCTTGTTGCCTTAGTTTCCTCACCTGTAAAAAAGCAGATGATCATTTCTTTCTCACAGTATGATTGTGAGGATTAAATGCACTAATATAAGAGAAGTGCTTAGAGTAAAGCTTATTATAACTAGTTGTTACCTTATAGGGTAGTTGCAAAAAATAGTTGAAATTATATTTAAATAAGGCCTTCCCTGGTGGCTCAGATGGTAAAGCATCTGCCTGCAATGCAGGAGACCTGGGTTCGATTCCTGGGTCAAGAAGATCCCCTAGAGAAGGAAATGGCAACCCACTCCAGTACTCTCACCTGAAAAATTCTATGGATGGAGGAGCCTGGTAGGCTACAGTCCAAGAAGTCACAGAGAGTCAGACATGACTGAGCAACTTCACTATATTTTAATGAAAACAGAATATTGTCAAATATATGGCTCTATAGAAAGGTTAACAATTCAGTATAGTAGTTGAAGTATACCGGAATGACCTGCCAAAATGTGAAAACAATGCAGGCCATCTATTTCTTGTTCAAATGACTTATGACTTCTTGATTTAAAAATTAACTGAAAACATTGATAAAGTAATAATAATAATGTATCTTTTTTATTATTTCCAAAATTGTTTCATATGATCTTTGTATATGTTTCTGTAAATGTGGGACTTCCCCTGATAGCTCAGTTGGTAAAGAATTGCCTACAGTGAAGGAGACCGCAGTTCGATTCCTGGGTGGGGAAGGTCCGCTGCAGAAGGGTTAGGCTACCCACTCTAGTATTCTCGGGCTTCCCTTGTGGCTCAGCCGGTAAAGAATCTGCCAGCAATACAAGAGACCTGGGTTTGATTCCTGAGTTGGAAAGATCCCCTGGAGAAGGGAAAGGCTACCCACTCCAGTATACTGGCTTGGAGAATTCCATGGACTATACAGTCCATGGGGTCATACATAGTCAGACACGACTGAGTGACTTTCACTTCTTTTCAGAGCAAATTGCATGGATAACACAAACATCTTGACTTAAGACTAAATACTGATAAAATGTGATTTCCAGTAATGGAAGAATCAGCATGCTCTATCAGTGTCTAAATTATAATGACATGGACAACAACAAAAAAATATCCACTGAAAATAACTGTCTGGTACTAAAAATGTAATGCTGAAATCCAGACATTGCTTCTTAATTAAATATTGGTGATATTGTTTGCTATAATCTTACAAATGTTGCTTTGTAATCTATTTTCAGTTTCAGTAAGACACTATTCATCTTCAGTTTTCAAATCAATAAATCGTGAAGTATCAAAATGCATCTATAATCAAGGCTTATATACAAGATTAATTTCCAGTTTTCCTGAACATGAACACATGGGATTCAATGGTGCTAGACTTTTAAATAATAAGATTAAAATAAGTAAATCTAAGCCTCAATGGACATATTTAATCTTGAAAAAGTGTTAGTTACTCAGTCTAGTCCGTTTCTTTGGGACTCTGTAGAACATAGCCCACCAGACTTGTCTGTCTATAGAATTCTCCAGGCAAGACTACTGGAGTGAGTAGCCGTTCCCTTCTCCAGCGGATCTTTCCAACCCAGGGATTGAATCAGGGCTTCTTGCATTGCAGGCAGATTCTTTACCATCTGAGCCACCAAAGCAGGAGACACAGGAGACCCAGTGTGTAGCTACCTTAGTTCTTGTGTACTTAGCCTTCAGTTCTTTGGAAATTTGTATTTTATTCATATTTACAGATCCATTAGTGGAAGTGGAAGTTTCACTCACTCAGTCATGTCTGACTCTTTGCAACTCCATGGACTGTAGCCCACCAGGCTCCTCTGTCCATGGGATTCTCCAGGCAAGAATACTGGAGTGGGTTAATATCAGACAGAATGAAACTTAAAAATAATGCTAAGTTTAACAAAATAGACTATTGACTACTTGAATTTTAAAAAGTATAATATAATCTTTTTTCTTTTATTGTAATGAAAACATGACACATATGAGATCTGTCTTTCTAAAATTTTAAGTGGACAATATAGTAACTATAGGCAGAATGTGGTAGGGCAGTTCTCTAGAAGTTATTCCTCTGGTAAAACTGAAACTTTGTAATCGTTGGACAGCAACACCCCATTCTCCTTTCCCCCAGCCCCTGGCAACAAATATCAGTTCAGTTCAGTTCAGTCACTCAGTCGTATCCGACTCTTTGCGCCTCCATGAATCGCAGAGCGTCAGGCCTCCCCGTCCATTACCAACTCCCAGAGTTTACCCAAACTCATGTCCATTGAGTTGGTGATGCCATCCAGCCATCTCATCCTCTGTCATCCCCTTCTCCTCCTGCCCTCAATCTTTCCCAGCATCAGGATCGTTTCAAATGAGTCAGCTCTTTGCATCAGGGGGCCAAAGTACTGGAGCTTCAGCTTTAGCATCATTCCTTCCAGTGAACACCCAGGACTGATTTCCTTTAGGATGGACTGGCTGGATCTCCTTGCAGTCCAAGGGACTCTCAAGAGTTTTCTTCAACACCACAGTTCAAAAGCATCAATTCTGCTGCTCAGCTTTCTTTATAGTCCAACTCTCACATCCATACATGACTACTGGCAACCAATATACTACTCTGCTTTTCAGTTTGACTATTTTTATACCTCACATAAGTGGAATCATGTGGTATTTGTCCTGTGACTATCTTATTTCACTTAGTATAATGTTCTCCAGATTCATCAGTGGTGTTTAATATGTAAAGATTTTCTGTTTTTAAAGTCTGAATAATATTTCGTTGTGTATATATTTCATGTTTCCTTCATCCAGTCATCTGCCAATGGACATTTAAGTTGTTTCTATATCTTTCCTATTGTGAATAATCCTACAGTGAACATGGAAGTGTGGATATCTCTTTGAGAACTCAATTTCAGTTATTTTAGATGTATACCCCAAAATGGCCTTGGTCTATAATGTTCTGTTTTTATTGTTTTGAGAAATTTCCATGCTATTTCTATAGCACCATTTTACATTTCCATCATGTTGCATTCCCACAAACAGGAACAAGGGATAGGATTACAATTTCTCCACATCCTTAACTACCTGCACTTAAAAAAAAAAAAGTAATTGCCATTCTAATAGGTATGAAGTGATATCTCATTTTGGTTCTGATTTGCATGCCCAAATTGATAAATGATATTGAGTATCTTTTCATATAACTGTTGGACATTTGCATGTACTCTTTGGAAAAACGTCTATTCAAATTCTTTGCCCATTTTTAACATCAAATTGCCTGTTGGCCTATTTTCTTTCTTTCTTTCTTTCTTTCTTTCTTTTTTTTTTTTTGTGCTGTTGAGCTGTAAGAGTTTTTTTTTTTTCCAAGTATGTTGGATAATAACCTTTTATCCGATATATAGTTTGAAATTTTTTTTCTATTCTGTAGGTTGCCTTTTCACTCTGTCGATTATTTACTTTGCTGTACAGAAGATTTCTTGCTTAATATAGTCTCATTTGTCTAGTTTTCCTTCCATTGCTTGTGTTTTGGGGTCATATTCAAAAAATTTTGCTTACACTTATGTCATGAAGATTTTCCCTATGTTTTTATTACAGTTTCAAGTTTTAATACTTAAGCCTTTAATCCATTTTGAATTAATTATTGTGTATGTGATAAGTTGAGTCCAATTTTATTTTATTTTCCTGTGGATATCCAGTTTCCCCAATATCATTTGTTGAAGAGATTATCCTTTTCCCATTGTGTATTCTTGTATCCCTTATCATAGACCAGTTGACCTTATACGCATAGATTTATTTCTGGGCTCTCTTTTCTGTTCCAGTGACCTATACTGTTATTTTGAAATTAAAGAATGAAGCTTATAGCTAACATCTTACTCAATGGTGAAAAGCTGAATGCTTTTTTTTTTTTTTTAAGATTGGGATGAAAGCAATGATATCCACTTTTGAAAATTTCTATTCAACATCATATTAGAAATTCTAGCCTGAACAAATAGGAAAAGAAAAAAGGAAAAACAAAAAGAAGGGGGAAAAGACATTCAAAGCTGAAAGGAAAAAGTAAAATCATTTCTGTTTGCAGATGGCATAATTTTATTTGTAGAGAACCCTAAAGATGTCCCTCAAAATTATTAAAATCAATGAGCAAACTCAGTAAAACATCAGGAAACAAAATCAATATACAAAAATTAGTTTCATTTCTATCACTAACAACAAACTATAAAAAAAGAAATAAAGAAAATAATTGCATTTACAATATTATCAAAAAGAGTTAAAATACTTGGTAATAACAGTGTAGGTAAAAGACTTGTATCTTGAAAACTATAAAACATTGATGAAAGAAGTAGACACCAATAAATGGAAAGACATCCACATTCATGGAATGGAAGATTTAATATTGTTAAAATAGCCATACTACCCAAAGTGATCTACAGATTCAATGTAACTTTTATCAAAATCCCAATAGTAGTTTTTACAGAAATAGACAAAAACAATTCTAAAATTCATTTAGAACTGCAAAAAAAAAAAAGAATCAGAATAGCCAAAGCAATCTTAAGAAAGAATAACAAAGCTGAACGTATCACACTTCTTGAATTCAAAATATCTTAGAAAAGTACAAACATTAAAACAAGTAAATGTATTGCTAAAATCTCAGTTCCAGATTAAAAAAGAAAGAAAAGAAAGTTGTATCAAGTAAAGCCAAGGAAAATGGAAAAGCTCAGTCACTTCACAAAATTCCTGTGTCCTGGAGGTGATTCAGGGGACTGGCTAAGGGCAAAGTCTTTGTCGTCAACAGCCGAAGTTTTCCCAGCTCCACGGAATACCAAGAGTACTTTTAAGTTGTTCAGTCACTCAATACGTCTGAATTTTTTGTGAGCCTATGGACTGCAGCACATCGGGCTTCTCTGCCCTTCACTCTCCCAGAGTTTGCTCAAATTCATGTTCATAGCAGTGATGCCATCCAAATATTTCATCCTGTCACCCCCCTTCTCCTCCTGCCCTCAATCTCTCTCAGTATCAATCTTTTCCAATGAGTTGGTTCTTTGCATCACACGGCCAAAGTACTAGAGCTTCAGCTTCAGCATCAGTCCTTTCAATGAATATTCAGGGTTGATTTCCTTTAGGATTAATGGTTTGATCTCCATGCTGCCCAAGGGGATCTCAAGAGTCTTCTTCAACACCACAGTTCAAAAGCATCAGTTCTTCAGTGCTCAGCCTTCTTGATGGTCCAACTCTCACATCCATACATGACTACTGGAAAAACCATAACTTTGACTATGCGGACCTCTGTTGGAAAAGTAATGTCTCGGCTTTTTAATATGCTGACTAGTTTTGTCATAGCTTTTCTTCCAAGGAGCAAGCAGTATTTTGTGCTTAGTCACTTAGTCATGTTCGACTTTTTGCAACCCCACATACTGTAGCCTGCCAGACCCCTCTGACGTTGGTATTTTTCAGGCAAGAATATTGGAGTGGGCTGCCATGTTCTTCACCAGGGGATCTTCCTGACCCAGGGATCAAATCCATATCTTTCACATTACAGGCAGATTCTTTACTGTCTAAGCCATCAGGGAAGTCCAAGCAGTACTTTATCATTTGTAAAAATGGAGTTAATTATAGGAGGTAGGATGGTTTCAAGCCTTAAGTGAAATAAACACACAAAATATTTTGGTCAGTATTTGATACACTGTGCCTGTCCAACATATATTTGTTGTATTTGAACCTTTTTTTCAGAAAGAAGAGGGAGCTGCAGATGAGTATAATTTTCTGAGTTCTGTAAAAGAAATCATATAAAGTAAGCTTAAGTTCTTTGAAAACTATTTTTTAAGCACAGGGTTTTCTTTTGGTTTTGCTTTTTAAAATTTCTTATATTCTCACTATCTAGTGTAGTATTAGCTGCCACACAACAGTCATCTAACTGATTGCTCAATAAATGAAAAGCTGGTGAAAAAAATTTTTTTTTCCCTAGAGCATATTTGAGAGATGCCCTTGTGTTTAGCCTTAATCACTCTATTAGTGGGTTGGGATTCTTGAATTTCTGTTCTCTGGACATCATGTAAGACTCAAGGCATCACCACAGTGCAACATCTCACTGTTCGGAGCTAAGAAACAGAGGTTGTGAGATGTTGAAGTGTTCTCTCTTAGATGGAAAAATTTTAAAATGGGGTCTTCTAGGACCCTGCATTCTATTACTTGGATTTTATAGGAAGTGGATTCCTGGGAATCAAGAAAAATCAGGGCAAAAAGAGAAAAAATAAAACAAAAAGCAACATATGTAGAGCAACCCAACTGGAGAATGAGCCTAATAAGTAGACAAACCCTAGCCCTAAATCCACAGATTACAAAAAAGCCATGCTCCTGGGCCTGACTCCAGTGGCAGGGGAAAAACAACAACAACAACAACAACAACAACAACAAAAAAAACAAAAAAAAACCCACCACAACTGTCAATACCTACAGACGAGACAATAAGGGAGAGACCACAGCAGCAAGACATATACTTTCCTTCGACTCATCACTCCTCGGTTAGGTAGATTTTAGAGAATGGACATAACTGCTATCCAAACCTTCAAAGGCATGTAAACTTCTACTGAGTTTGGCACCAGGCTTAGTGCTCTAAAGGAGGAAGAGGAGAACTTGGATCTGAATCTCACCCCTTTCATGCATTAAGAACTGTGGTTTGCCAGTGGACTTCCTGGCCAGCTGCTAAATCTTTCCAAGCAAGGACATCAAACCCCTTCCTGAAATTTATCTTCTCACAGCTTCTTTTATAATACCAGGAACCCATAATTTGTAATTGTACCAAGCAAAATTGCCCTTCACCAAGTTTTCAATCTACCTTTTAAATCAAATATGAGTTGAATTCATGACTATAATATTCTGAATATTCTTGTGCTTCTGGAGCACCGTCTCATGCTGTCTGCCCACTGTTCATTTGGTCTCTTTTCTGTCTCCTCAGCTAGATCATAAAATAAATTCATGAGTAACCCCATATAGCTATAACTCACTTTCTCTCAGACTTTTAATCCCTTTTTATCATTTAATCTGCAGTATATTTTATGGCTGGCTTACAACTTGAAAGGTTTTTTAAAAAATACTATATATGAACAATTCCATATAGTAATATATTCACCAAAATATTCCAAAGGAATAATTTAACATAACAGAAATCTCATGAAAAATAATAGAAGTATAAGTGAATTAAGAGATATAGCTTTTATTTGGAAATAATGGCAAAGTTATAGTTTTGTCATCAAGCTTGTATTATAAAGTAACATCAAATTGTATCAATTTAAGTAACAGGAATGCCTCTAAGTTATCAGAACACATTGTGAAGCTAATAACTTAAGTTCAATGTTCCATATAGTATGCATTAAAATTATGGTTTAGTGATAAATTTTTTTTTAATCTTTCTGTGTATTACTCTGAAAAGTTCAAAGTGGTTAACAAGCAGATCATTATTCTATAAAGCAGTGATAATGCTTATGTTATTTTTCTATTTTGGTGAGTTTTAAAACTCATGTCAAACTTCTGAAGATTTTTTTCTAAATGAAAACATACATCACCATGAGAAAGATAAATATAACTTTTTCAAAATAAAATCTTAGGTTCCAGTCTCAGGAGAGAAACTTATATGAAGTGACCATTTGATAGAAACTTAGGTGAAATACAATAAAGTTGATAGACCCATCACAGTTTAATCTCATTGACTATCTATCAATTTAATCAGTTGCTTTTTTTTATAATCTAGAATTACAATATGTGTTTGTATCCTGGAATCTATAGACATCTATTCCAAACCTTCCATTACATAGATGAATAAACTGAGATCAAGTGATTTGTATTATCCTTTGTTATTTGTTCATCAATTGAGAGAATTTGGAATAGAAGTCCTTTGAAATATAGTAAAGTTTGAATTTTGTTTAGCTGCAGTACATTTCTATCTTGATGAATTGGATTACAGTGGATATAGCAGGACAAATGTAGCTCGCCATTGAACAACATAGGGGCTAGGGGGGTGCTAATCTCTATGAAATTGAAAACCTGGGTTTAATTTATAGTTGGTTCTTCATATTCATAGTTTTCTCCTTATCCAATTCCAAGTCCCATGGATACCAACCTTGGATCCTGTGGTAACTTATAATAGTATTTACTATTGAAAAAAATGTGTATATGTAGACTCATACAGCTCCTGGGTAGCTCAGCTGGTAAAGAATCCTCCTGCAATGAAGGAGTGAAAGTGGAAGTCGCTCAGTCATGTCTGAGTCTTTGCGACCTCATGGGCTATACAGTTCATGGAATTCTCCTGGCCAGAATACTGGATTGGGTAGCCTTTCCCTTCTCCAGGGGATCTTCCCAACCCAGGGATTGAACCCAGGCCTCCTGCATTGAAGGTGGATTCTTTACCAGCTGAGCCACAAGGAGATCTTGGTTCAGTTCCTGGTGGAGGGCATGCAAACCCACTCCATTTTTCTAGCCAGGAGAATCCCGTGGACAGAGGAGCCTGGCAGACTACAGTCCGTGGTGTCGCAAAGAGTTGGACATGACTGAGCAACTAAGCGTGTGCAGGCGTGTGCACACGCACACACACACACACACACTCGTAGTTCAAAGTCGTGTTGTTCAAGGGTCAACTGTACTAAGTTTTTTACTTTCTTTTTATAGCATATTTTAAAAAATTGTGTTGGATTGGAGGACAGTTGATTTACAATATTGTGAATCAGCCGTAAGCATACATGTGTCGCTTCCCTTTTGAACCACTCTCTCTCCACCCTTCCTTCCATCCCACTCCTCTAGGTCATCACAGAACACCAGCTGACACATGGAAGTCTTTTATTTCTTTAGCAACTAAACCTCAGCCTAAATCACTTTAACGTTTAACCACAGCAACATAAAAGCAACAAGACATTAATATGAAATCATAGCACTTGTACAAAAATAACACAGCTTTCTCTATTAGCTAAGATTATTTAAGCAATCATGCCAAAAATCAATGCTACTTCATAGCTGAACATGCTTTCCATCAGTGGACAAATCTATCTGGGAGCACTTTTGAAAATGGCATCATCTTGTCTTTGAGTTGTGAAATAATCAATAATTAAGATCACTAAATTCCAGGTTATGTAAACTGAGAGAACTAGTTCTGGACTTTCTTATAATGAAATTTCCATAGATATTGACCTCAGTAGAGTCCTTGCTTTTACAAAAGTTCATCCTCTTCTTTGAAACTGGGAGTAGAATCATACTCTTTGATAGAGTTAGCAGGGCCTGATACGTGGAGATCACTAACATGCTACTAATTGATTTCTTGTATTCTTTTGCAACTTTCATTAAGAGTTCTCATGTCACTTCTGACTTGAAGCTGCTCATTTGATATCTGTAACAGATAGCAAAATAGCATCACTGCCACAAAGGCTGAGATGAGGGGACCCTGGATTTTGGACATGAGTCAAGAGGTAGAACAAAGGTTTCACTGGAAACTGCTAACATGGGCCGATCAAGATTAATTCTAAAAGAAACTCATTTATTTTTTTATTAACTTATTCAAGAGAAATTTATTATGTACCTATTATGTACCAAGCTCCACAGTAAGTACTGAATTTAAAAAAGAACTGTAAGCAGTCTTTAAGGTAGGGCATGCTTGCTGCCTAGTGGTAGCATGAGGGACATGACCTGATGCTCTATGAACATATGGAAATGAGTTTCTGGAAGAGGACTTATTGGGTCCAATTTTCGATCTAGGCTAAAGTTTACCTGGGTGAAATGAGACTTTTCTGATAATCAAAACCCAATCTATAAACAGCAGGATATGAAATAGTACCATGTCTTAGAGAAGTAATATTGTACTGAGGCAACATGAAGTAGACAGAGTTGCAAGAGATAAACCTGGAAATGTAGGTAGAGGCAAAGTCACACAGGGCATTAGAGACGATGCTGAGGACAAAATCAAATTTGATTTTTTGAAGGACAAATATGGTTTTAAGTACACAGGGTGAAAGATAGGTGGTTATGGCAGGTAATTGAGTGATTACTAAATATTATAAGGCCATAATCCAGGTAAGAAGCAGTGATTTCTTTTTAAATTTTATTTATTTTGGCTGGGTTGAGTCTCCATTGCTATGTGTGGGCTTTCGCTAATTGTGGGAAGCAGGGGCCAGTCTAGTTTGCTTCTCATTGCAGTGACTTCTCTTCTTGTGAGCCTGGACTTTAGGTGCATGGGCTTCAGTAGTTATGGTACATGGGCTTAGTTGCCCCTTAGCATGTGGAATCCTCCTGGACCAGGGATCGAACCTATGTCTCCTGCACTGGCAGGGAAGTCCTTAACCATTGGACCACCAGGGAATCCAAAAAGCAGTAGAATCTCAAAGAAAAACCAGTGGCAGAACGAAAAGGACAAACATATTTTAGCAAATTTTTGTCAAATAAAATATACTGGACTGGAAGTAAAAAAAAAAAAAAGATTTTTAAAAATGTTTAGACTGCAACTAAAAAATTCAGTGTATCTTGGCCAAGCCAACTGGAAATTTTGTGATTTAAGCAACTGGAATATATAAATGATAGTCCAATCACTAAAATCTAGGGGGATATATGAGTAAGATTTTAGATTTAGGCATATAGGGAGAGAGAGAAGCCTGGGATACATGAATCTTTTAAGGGCAGGGAAAGGCAAAGGCTGTATAGATAAAACTTAGAAATTGTGATCAAGGAAGAAAGGAGAGAGCCAAGAATAAATGACGCTGAGGAAACCAACCATAGTTGGAGGCAACCTGAAGAAAGAGATGTGCATCAATCAGATAAATATCCCTAAAGAAGTAAGGTTAACATGCAGAGCCCCATTTACTGGTAGTAGAAAAGATCAATTACTCAGAAACAGTATTGGAAAGCAGAAGGAAGGCAGCTTCCTACAATGTGGGCCTAAAATATGCTAATGAGCAGTACTAAGCTCAGAAGAAAGCAGGATTTCAGCTAAAGGAAGGAATCAGTGGGAACCATCCTGTGCAAGTATAACAATGAATGGGTTGGTCTGTGTTACTCTCAGCAGTGGAAGGAATCAGAGGAGGTGATATACATATATTGCTTAATGTATATTTTGCAAACTCTTTATGAAATTCAGATATCTATTTCCAATTATTGGATGAGAGATTCAGAGTTGTTACCCAAAATCAAATTGGCAGAGCTTTCATTTTTGTTGAACAGTGGATAAATTATATTTCCTGGAGGGAAGATTTGGAAAATTGAGGAGTTAAGGTTTAGAATGAAAAAAAAAAAGAGGGTAATTGTTACCATCTTTCTAAATTCCATATATATGCATTAGTATACTGTATTGGTGTTTTTCTTTCTGGCTTACTTCACTCTATATAATCGGCTCCAGTTTCATCCACCTCATTAGAACTAATTCAAATGTATTCTTTTTAATGGCTGAGTAATACTCCATTGTGTATATGTACCACAGCTTTCTCATCCATTCATCTGCTAATGGACATCTAGGTTGCTTCCATGTCCTGGCTATTGCAAACTGTGCTGTGATGAACATTGGGGTACCCATGTCTCTTTCAATTCTGGTTTTCTGTGGTGTATGCCCAGCAGTGGGATTGCTGGGTCATATTGCAGTTCTATTTCCAGTTTTTTAAGGAACCGCCACACTGTTCTCCATAGTGGCTGTACTAGTTTGCATTCCCACCAACAGTGTAAGACGGTTCCCTTTTCTCCACACCCTCTCCAGCATTTATTGCTTGTAGACTTTTGGATCGCAGCCATTCTGACTGGTGTGAAATGGTACCCCTTTTGGTTTTGATTTACATTTCTCTGATAATGAGTGATGTTGAGCATCTTTTCATGTGTTTGTTAGCCATCTGTATGTCTTCTTTGGAGAAATGTCTGTTTAGTTCTTTGGCCCATTTTTTGATTGGGTCATTTATTTTTCTGGAATTGAGCTGCAGGAGTTGCTTGTATATTTTGAGATTAGTTGTTTGTCAGTTGCCTCATTGGCTATTATTTCTCCCAATCAGAAGGCTGTCTTTTCACCTTGCTTATAGTTTCCTTTATTGAGCAGAAGCTTTTAGTTTTAATTAGATCCCATTTATTTATTTTTGCTTTTATTTCCAGTATTCTGGGAGGTGTGTCATAGAAGATCCTGCTTTGATTTATGTCGGAGAGCGTTTTGCCTATGTTCTCCTCTAGGAGTTTTATAGTTTCTGGTCTTACATTTAGGTCTTTAATCCATTTTGAGTTTATTTTTGTGTATGGTGTTAGAAAGTGTTCTAGTTTCATTCTTTTACAAGTGGTTGACCAGTTTTCCCAGCACAACTTGTTAAAGAGATTGTCTTTTCTCCATCCTATATTCTTGCCCCCTTTGTCAAAGATAAGGTGTCCATAGGTATGTGAATTTATCCCTGGGCTTTCTATTTTGTTCCATTGATCTATATTTCTGTCTTTGTGCCAGTACCATACTGTCTTGATGACTGTGGCTTGTTGTAGAGCCTGAAGTCAGGCAGGTTGATTCCTCCAGTTCCATTCTTCTTTCTCAAGAGTGCATGGCCATTCGAGGGTTTTTGTATTTAGAAAGATGGTAACGATAAAGAGACACAGATGTATAGAACAGTCTTTTGGACTCTGTGGGAGAGGGAGAGGCTGGGATGATTTGGGAGAATAGGATTGAAACATGTGTAATATCATGTAAGAAATGAATCATCAGTCCAAAAAAAAAAAAAAAGAATGGAAAAAAAGAGATGAATATCAGACTATGAATGGTCTTAAAAGTGTTCAGACTGTATAGTAATTCATAACATAACATCAAAGGATTTGGACAGAGTCAAGGTATAGTCAAAATCTTGGAACCAAAAGACCAATCTGTAGCAATGGAAAAGCTATTTTTAAAAAAGGTAAGTCTGCATTATGTTTCCATTTGTTGAAAAATTACTGAAATTGGAAGGAAACAAGGAAATCTTAGCCCATCATTATAAAATTGGAGAATTTTAGCAACCATTTTGATGTGGGCACCTTGCATGCCAATTATTACACAACACAATTTACGTGTGTTGATGCAAGGGTCCAAACTCCTGGGCCTCAGACAGACTGGTACCTGTTAGGAATTCGGGCTGCACAGCAGGAGATGATTGTCAGGTGAGTGAGCTAAGCTTCATATGTGTTCACAGCTGTTCTCCATCACTCATATTGCTGCCCGAGCCCCACCTCCTGTCAGATCACTGGAGGCATGAGATTTTCATAGGAGCGTGAACCCTTCTGTGAACCACATTCCAGCGAGCTAGCTTGTGCTTTACAGTGATCATCTCGAAACCACCACCCACCCACCCGCCATTGTCTGTGTAAAACCTGTCTTCCACACAAGTAGTTCCCGGCACCTAAAAGGTTGGGCACCACTACATTAATGCATAAGTGAGTTACAGGAGAGCTGTACATGGTAACCCACTCCAATATTCTTGCCTGGAAAATCCTATGGATGGAGGAGCCTGGTAGGCTACCGTCCACGTCCACAGGGTTACAAAGAGTCAGACACAACTGAGCGACTTCACTTTCACTCACTTTGTTATTTGAAATAACAGAGGTTTAGAGTGTTTCAGTGACTTGCCAAAATGTTGTTAAGTTTAAAGTAATAGAAAACCCCCCATCTATCTTCAAGTACAAAATCTCATACAAAAAGGGCTGTGTGGTCTCAAATCATCAAAATGCTTAGAGGTTGAGCTTCAAGCAGGGGGAATCAAGACTCCTCATTACCTTCCCTGGGATTCTCAAGTGTGTATGACCTCTTGTATGTGACTGCCTCAAGTCATGTTTCCCCCAAGATGTTGCACACCAAAGTCCAGAGAAAAAGAAAAAGAGAGCATTCCCTAGAAGGTCCCATCAAATATCTCCTCTGGTTTTATTGGCTTGAAATAGATTATATTTACATTCCTTAACCAATCATTATTAGCCAGGAAGTTTAGAATGGAATCAAATGCCCCCATGGGAGTCAAGTTCCTTCTAACAAACATTGAAGAGTGAAAGAGATAGTGATACATGAGCATAGTGTGCACAGTTCCTACAATTAGGGAGATTAACTTTTTTGGAGGGGATTACTGCATTATCTACTAAAATTACACTATTATCCTTACAGAGTTGAAAAGATTTGCAAAAGATCATTTATCTATTTAATTACAGAACTGGTTCTAGGATACAGTAATTTGGGCTTCTGGTATACACACACACACATACACACATATATATACACATAGATAGCTTGTATTTTTCTTTTTTACTAAAGCTAGATGAAGTGATAAATGGATAGGAAGATAGATATAAATGTTAGGTGGGTAGATAGATAGGTTTCTCTTGTACTTAATGTGACATGCGTGTGTGCATGTCAAGTCACTTCTGTCGTGTCCGACTCTGAGACCTTATGGGCTGTCCTGTCTATGGGATTATCCAGGCAAGAATACTGGAGTGGGTTGTCAGTTTTTCCTCCAGTGGATCTCTCTGACCCAGGGATTGAACCCGTGTCTCTTACATCTCCTGCACTGGCAGGCAGGTTCTTTACCACTAACACCACCTGGGAAGCTCTTACCATGGCAGAATCATCCAATCAAATAAAAACAAATAATTTCAGGTGTGTTGATGTCTTTTAAATAAACTCTGATTAACTGTTCCTTAATACCTTGGCTCAGAGAAGGAAATGACAACCCACTCCAGTGTTCTTGCCTGGAGAATCCCAGGAACAGGGGAGTCTGGTGGGCTGCCATCTATGGGGTCGCACAGAGTTGGACACGGCTGAAGCGACTTAGCAGCAGCAGCAGCAGCAGCAGCAGCAGCAGCAGCAGCAGCAGCAGCAGCAGCAGCAGCAGCAGAAGCAATACCTTGGCTAAGTACATTTGGATTAGAAGTGATTTCTTTATGTATTTGGTTATGCAGTCAAAATACAGATCTTGTTGAATTATAGCTGGGAGCCACTGAGTGAATGAATTCCAAACTCATATTTTATCATTGTTGCTCAGTCGCTGAGTCATGTCCAACTCTTTGCGACCCCATGGAATGTAGCCCACCAGGCTCCTTTGTCCATGGGATTTTCCAGGCAAGAGTACTGGAGTGGGTTGCCGTTTCCTCCTTGAGGGGATCTTCCAGACCCAAGGATCAAACCCAAGTCTCTTTTGTCTCCTGCATTGGCAGGCAGATTCTTTCTTTTACCACTGCACTACCTTGGAAATATTTTTATCATTATTTCTAAGGAATTTCCCAACAACAACTTCTGTGAAAATAATATCTAAATTACACTAAGTACAAAGGAGACAGCATTGCACATCACTAGATGTCAGAGTTCATCCAGTATGTGTTCCTGGGAGCACACATTAGAATTTGTGTTAGTGTTCCTCGTGTAGAATGCTTGGCACACAACAGGGAGATAAAGTGCTCATAAAGATGGATTCACTTATCCATCAAAGTACATTTGGATCACAAGGTGTAAATATGTATAGCCTAAAATATTTAGGCCATATCTGGAAGCAGAGTTTTATAACCTTAGAGTGCTTCTGGGCCATTGGGCTGAATAACAAATCACAAGCTGCTGTCACGGCATTACATGTGCCAGGGGATACTCTGAGGCCAGGCTGAGCAATGTTGGAGTTAGAGGCAGGAAAAAAACAAATCACCTCGTCTGATCCTCAAAGTACAGTTCAAGGGAGCATAACTTCTACTCTGGAGTATTTTGATGGCCTATATCTTTTCTGATCCTTAAAAATTCTGATTACTTCAAGCAGGTTTAATAAGTATGCAAATTCATCATTCATGTGTCTCTAATAAAGTGGCCCAATATTGTCATAGTACACTTTTTGCATTTTAATACATCTTAAACACACATCTCAAAGTCACATTTTTCCAACATATGGGACATAAAACCTAGAATAGTATTCAATATTCAAATAATATTTAAATATTAAAGTATGGATTTGAAGACAGGAATCATATCAGTTATACATCTGGGTGTTGTGACCCTCTGTGTGATGCAGGAGAACAAAAATTATGTATTGTTTTATTTATGTATGTGTTTATTTTATTTTAAATTGCACATACTATATGGAAAACTCTTCTCGGCAAATGTTAGCTCATTTAATACTTCTATAAAATGAGTACTTTTTTTTCACTTTTTTGCATATGCAGAAACTAAAACAGAGAAGTTAAGTGATTTGCTTGAGGTCAAACATTTTGCTAGTGGTACATCTAGGATTCAAACTTAGGCATTAAGATTCCAGATGCAAGTGCTAAGTTCAATGGCAAGCTGTGCCATGTCTCCTAATTTAAGAAATCTCCTCAGGAATATGTGTGTAATGGTACTTCTTAGTGATGGTTACTCATCAGACTCATCTACAGAGATTTTTAATCATGTCTGATACCTGGCCCACCCAGGAACAATTAAATCAGACTTTCTGATGAGGGCCCAGGAAGTGGTGTTCTTAATAATCCTTGTAAATGTCTTATATGCAGACCTGGTTGAAGATAAAGGGGACAGAGAAGCCATTTACAACTTTAAGGGGCAAATACAGGAAGAGAAGCCTATGGACAGAGGAGCCTGGTGGGCTGCAGTCTGTGGGATCACAAAGAGTCAGACATGACCGGGCAGCAGGGCAGCATAGGAAGAGGATCCGCCCAAGGAATCTAAGAGCCAAGTGTTCACTAGCAGCGCAGAGAAATATAATGTAAAATTGAAAGAGACCCAGTTCCTTTAAAGACTAGGCTCAACCACTATGCATTTATGCTTAATTTTACTGTATAATTAAAGTCAGCTTTAGCAGAACTCAAGTTTCAATGTCATATAGCATCCTATTCCTTTAAAAAATGTCCCATGTTGTATACATGCCCTTATTTGCTCCCTCTATCTGACTTGGTTCTGAAGCTCTCTATGCTGTTTAATGTCTTATTTATATGATAAAATGTACGTTTATTTTCCAATTCTATTTGGAAAGAAAGTGTATTATATTTATCATTCTGTACCTTTTAAACTCTAACTGTATTATTTCTTGCTTATAATGTAGTATATATGAAGGGCAAACAAATGATACAATGATAAAGATAAAATGATACACTGCATTGCATGGTTATTTCCTTTTCTGTTTATGCATCGGTGAGAGGGTTAATGTTATTCAGTGAATAAATGTATATTGACTTTCCTCAGGCCTGTGTTCCAGCTTGTGGCTAAACCTTACTTATGTGATCTTTTTCAATGCAACACCACTCATTTGGGGTTCTGCTTTCTTAAATGAGAACAGTGATGTGCGGTAGAAATTCAAGACAAGTTGAACTCCCAATTTAGTGTTAAAAGAGACTCTAAGGTCATAACTAGCTGCCAGGTTGGCCATTTAGAATGTTATGCGTTGTATTTTTGTCTTTTTTGTGTACATGTGAATATGATAAGCGTTCACCAATAAACATTTATTTAGGATGTAATTCATGACCAACATTAGATGTACAAAGAATGAATATGGAGGGGCTACTGATGTAAAAAAAACTGTGGTCCTTGAAAAGAACACATGATGTGTAGAGTTTTAAAAATCAAAATATACTAAGGCTACTGGAGGTACAGAGGAGTGGACAGATTATCTCTGCTTGGGAGCAGAAAAGCACAGACTCACAGAAGAGACAGCAGAATTGGGACATCAAGAGTGTGTGGGATAGCTCCATATGGTGGAAACCAATATCTTCCAGGCAGTGCAGCAAGGTCACTTGAGCAAGAACACGGGTGAAAATGTCTTGAATAAACAGTAAATAAGTATGTATAATCCCTGCAAGGGTCCCGAGTTGGAAGTTAATCTGGGAGGGAGATTGAAACCCATTTCGTGTCATGCTATTCATAGCATGTCAATGAATTTAGATAATTGTCTTTCATTGGGAATAGAAATCCATTAAAAGTTTTTCTTTTCTTTTTTTCAATCACAACTTTTTCTTTTTAATGAATGAGAGTAACTTGATCAATCTTGTGTTATGGGAAAATAATTCTCCTGTGTAATAGGAGTTGGAAGGGGAAGCAATTAGAATGTTTTGGAGCCTTGTGACTTGAAAGTGAAGATTCAAACCAGATAGTGGCAGGGTGATTAAAAGCAAAGAACATATTCAATTTTTAGAATGACCCTATACATCTGGGAAATTAAACAAGAGGTCAGAAATTCAATATAATCCACTTACATTTTCAATGTATTTCTAGAACATTTGTTTATTCACTATCCCAAATGCAAAAAAAAAAAAAAAAAAGCAAACTACACAGAGTATAAATCTGTCTTCCCAAGTGTCTCAGTGGGTAAACAACCTGCCTGCAAAGCAAGAGACATAGGAGACAAAGGTTCAATCCCTGAGTCAGGAAGATCCCCTGGAGTAGGAATTGACAACCCACTCTAGTATTCTTGCCTGTAAAATCCCATGGACAGAGGCCTGGAGACAGTCCATGGGCTCACAAAGAGTTAAAGGGGACTGAGGACTGAGCACACAAGCATAGACCTGTCATCCTGGAAGTGGTGTTTGACAGAATAAATAATTATGTAATGTATGATTTTTTATGAGAGTAGTACCTGGTACGTGGTATGGATCACTGAGCATTTCTTGACTGAAAGAAGAAGGAATGAATCAACAGATCCATTCCCACTCAGGCTGAAACCATGAGATAGTAGGGCTCAGTTCTGCTTCTACCTCTCTACCATTTTGTATGAGAATGACTCTTAGTATCAACAAGAATGGTTTCAATATCATAGGGCTTAAATTAATTAATTTTGAAATGTAGACACTGTGTCAGATTATTTCTAAAATGTATCTCCCTTAATAATACTATCTTTAAGGAAATTAAATACAATGTGACTATCACATTTTACATGAGCAAACAGAAGTAAGCTTAAGAAGTATAGCTGTGTTATGAATGAATACTGATTTGTTGTCTACACTAGGTTCCAGAACCCACAACATGATCACTGAATAGACCTTAGGGAGAAGAGATAACTGAAACTCTCTGAACTTCAACATCGAGGGTGGTTACATTTGAGTGATAGGAGAATAAACTCTAAGACGATGGCTACATACAAGAAGATGACTCCAGTTTTTGTAAATGTCATTGATCATATTGTTTCCTTGTTCCACACTAAGGCCCAAAACCACCTCCTGCCTCTTGAGTATTTAGTGTTTTGTCGGTATCAGAAACTGAGATGCTATTCAAGCACTGACCAAGGTAGTATTTGGAGATGGATGTACTCCAGACAATTAGTTGTGTCTCCTTAATGAAGGGAGTATCAAGTCTTCTTTTGCACTAGTTTGGTGAAAATCATGGAACAGTCAGCAAAAGAAGCTGATAACAATGCTGTTTAATTGTCTTGTAAACTCATATAGAGGTAGCTCTAAGAATTCTTGAATAACTTACATCAGAAACTGCCTTTTCAGGGTAAGCCAGATTTAAGCTCTATTGAAATTGAGAGGATAAACATTTTTCGGTACTCTGAATGATAGCATTGATGAAACAAGTGTCATTATTCTTGCTATTCAGTGATCCTTTTGAGGTGGGCAAAATGGAATTGAATTTGGTCCTTCTATAACTTATGTGAATACTTCTTAACTCCTTTAATATTTGAGATTAAAATTGTTAATGTAAAGAATTTAGTGTATATTTGGAATATACTTGTCTACATACTTAGTGAATGTTCATGTTAATATGAACAACAGAAATGTAAAAGGGAAGATACTATCTTATTTGTCCTTGAATTCTGCATTGAGTATATGGTGACTGTTAGGTAAAAGTTTATTACATTTGTTACTACATATTTTCTAGGAGATTTAATATTTTTTTTCAAAGTAAAACAATGCATGTATTTATACCTAGAATTGCAATATTTATATCTAGAACTGGTCATTATTTAACATAATACTTTACCCATATAGCACTTATGTCATTAAATGATAATGGAGATCCGGATGACTGATTTTTCTGAGGAAAAGAATCACTATTCAGAAGAGGGAAGGGAATTTACTCTTGCAACTGTTCATTTCTACAGTATTATGAAGGACATAGCTTTGATAACCTTTAATACAAGACGCCAATGCCTACCTATCAATACTTAGTTGTCAAATAATTGTTAATAAAGAGGCAGATATTGTTGTTGGTGATAAAGATGATGGATGATGAAGAACAATGGTTCTCATTCTTCAAAGCTTAGAAATATTTGCCTACTTTCCTTCTAGTAGTTTCCTTTCCTGAGAAAGTCTGTTGTAATAACACATACACTTCATCTGTTGATATAACTAGAATTCACTGAAGTATCTTAAGATAAGACATTTGGCATTGCTACAGTCCACAAGGTTGCAAAGAGTCCAACATGACTGAGCGACTAGCCACAAGCACACATGTCAACTGAGTGTTATTTCTTCTTCTTCTTCTTATTTCTTAGCATTCTAACACTTCATATTTAAAAAAAAAAATAGATGTGAAGAGATGGCTCATTATCTTAGCTTTTAGAGCAAAACGCTTAAGACTGAGTTTGTTCCTGGTTTGCACTGTCTTAAAGGAAAAGCCTGAATGAGTAAATGAAGCAATTTTGCATTCTCCAAACTGACAGTTACACTGAGTGTGGCTAAGAGAGGAAAAGTTCTCTGTCCACTGAATAACTCTGGATGTATATATCACTCCTTTTATGCTCAAGAGATATTTCCTTCCTCATCAGCAACATATATTATTTTATTAATACCACATTTGGTAATTTTGATATTACTTTATTTTCATTGAACTGAATGGACATTAAGTAGAGATGCTCACTTAGTTCTCAGAGAAGGATTTAACTGACTATGAATATATGAGACAAAGTTACTAAAACTCCCATAAACTTCTCTTCAATTTAGTTCAGTTCAGTTGTGTCTGATGCTTTGTGGTCCCATTGACTGCCGCAGACCAGGCTTCCCTGTACATCACCAACTCCCAGATTTGCTCAACCTCATGTCCATTGAGTCAGTGACACTATCCAACCATCTCATCCACTGTCATCCTCTTCTCCGCCCACCTTCAATCTTTCACAGCATCAGGTTCTTTTCAAAGGAGTCAATTATTTGCATCAGGAGACCAGAGTATTGGAGTGTCATCTTCAGCATCAGTCCTTCCAATGAGTATTCAAGACTGACTTCCTTTAGTATGGATTGTTTGGTTCTCCTTGCAGTCCAAGGGACTCTCAAGAGTCTTCTCCAACACCACAGTTCAAAAGCATCAATTCTTTGGCGCTCCACTTTCTTTATAGTCCAACTCTCACATCCATACATAACCACTGGAAAAACCATAGCTTTGACTAGAGGGAACTTTGTTGGCAAAGAAGTGTCTCTGCTTTTTAATTGATGTCTAGTTTGGTCATAATTTTTCTTCCAAGTAGCAAAGCATCTTTTAATATCATGGCTGCAGTCACCATCTGCAGTGATTTTGGAGCCCAAGAAAATAAGGTCTGTCACTGTTTCCACTGTTTCCCCTGTTTGCCCATCTATTTGTCATGAAGTGATGGGACCAGATTTCATGATCTTAGTTTTCTGAATGTTGAGCTTTAAGCCAGCTTTTTCACTCTCCTCTTTCACTTTTGGCAAGAGGATCTTTAGTTCCTCTTTGCTTTCTGCTATAAGGGTCATGTCATCTGGATATCTGAGGTTATTTATATTTTTCCTGGCAATCTTGATTCCAACTTGTGCTTCATCCAGCCCAGTGTTTCTCATGATGCAATCTGTATATAAGTTAAATAAGCAGGGTGACGATATCCAACCTTGAAGTACTCTTTTCCCTATTTGGAACCAGTCTGTTGTTCCATGTCCAGTTCTAACTGTTGCTTCCTGACCTGCACACAGGTTTTTCAAGAGGCAGGTCAGGTGGTCTGGTATTCCCATCTCTTTCAGAATTTCCAGAGTTTATTCTGATACACACAGTCAAAGACTTTGGCATAGTCAATAAAGCAGAAATATATGTTTTTTTCTGGAACTCTCTTGCTTTTTCGATGATCCAGTGGATGTTGGCAATTTGATCTCTGGTTCTTCTGCCTTTTCTAAATCCCACTTAAACATCTGGAAGTTCACGGTTCACATATTGTTGAAGCCTGGCTTGGAGATTTTTGAGCATTACTTTACTAGCCTGTGAGATGGTGCAATTGTGCGGTAGTTTGAGCATTCTTTGGCATTGCCTTTCTTTGGGCAATTGGATTGCAATCATTCTTTGGCATTGGATTGTCTTAAAGTTTCTCAATATCAGCAATCACTTAGAGTAATTAAACCTTGAGGCATAAAGGTACTTCTCTAGATACTATTACAATTATTTTTGGTTCCTCACTTTCTCAAATATTCTCTCCTAATTAAAGGCTTCCTAAACAAGTCTGTAAATGTTGATTTTTAAATTGCAATTGCAAATTACTTATACCCTCTAAAGTTCAGGAAGCCTTAAACCTTTTAGCTCTTCTTTTGATATGCTAATCATGCAATTAAACATCTACAGTAAGCAGATGAGCTAATGTAAGCATAGTCATGTTTTCTTTGGTATACAAATCAATAAAGCTACTGCAGTGACTTTCAGGTCTATGATGGTGCTACTGGAAATGATACCTATTTAAAAGAGGTATCATTTGCACTCAATTCAGTTCAGTTCAGTCACTCAGTCATGTCTGACTCTTTGTGACCCCATGAACCGCAGCAGGCCAGGCCTCCCTATCCATCAAAAAACCTGGAGTCCACCCAAACCCTTTTCCATCAAATCGGTGATGCCATCCAACCATCTCATCTTCTGTAGTCCCCTTGTCCTCCTGCCCTCAATCTTTTCCAGCATCAGGGTCTTTTCAAATAAGTCAGCTCTTTGCATCAGATGGCCAAAGTATTGGAATTTCAGCTTCAACATCCGTCCTTCCAATGAACACTCAGGACTGATCTTCTTTAGGATGGGCTGGTTGGAGCTCCATAAGATTCAAGGGACTCTCAAGGGTCTTCTCCAATACCACAGTTCAAAAGCATCAATTCTTTGGCGCTCAGCTTTCTTTATTGTCCAACTCTCACATCCATACATGACCACTGGCAAAACCATAGCCTTGACTAGATGGACCTTTGTTGGCAAAGTAATGTCTCTGCTTTTTAATACACTGTCTAGGTTGGTAATAACTTTCCTTCCAAGGAGTAACTGTCTTTTAATATCATGGCTGCAATCATCATCTGTAGTGATTTTGAGCCCAGAAGAATAAAGTCAACCAGTATTTCCACTGTTTCCCCATCTATTTCCCATGAAGTGATAGGACCAGATGCCATGATCTTTGTTTTCTGAATGTTGAGCTTTAAGCCAACTTTTTCACTCTCCTCTTTCACTTTCATCAAGAGGCTTTTTAGTTCGTCTTCACTTTCTGCCATAAGGGTGGTGTCAGCTGCATATCTGAGGTTATTGATATTTCTCCCAGCAATCTTGTTTCCAGCTTGTGCTTCCTCCCGCCCAGTGTTTCTCACGATATACTCTACATATAAGTTAAATAAGTAGGATGACAATATACAGCCTTGACATACTCATTTGCAGTAAAAGCTAATACTGTTGCTCAGCATTTTGGTTATAATAGTTGAGTTACTCTCAGTATCTTCTTTTACTCACAGATTAAAAGAATGCCAAAGTCCAAAGGAAAAAGGAGTCCAGAAGATAAAAGACATACCCTTGAGCTCTATACAACAAAGTTGCTAGAGTCATATTGTCTTATTTTCCAGGTGCATATGTTCTCCAAGTCAAGGCCACGGATGCTGATGACCCAACCTATGGAAACAGTGCCAGAGTCGTTTACAGCATTCTTCAGGGACAACCTTATTTCTCTATTGATCCCAAGACAGGTAAATTTTTTATTAGAGACAACATTATCACCAACCTTTCAAATATTTAAACTTTAATTAAATCTTGGCAGGGGAACTTGCCCCTTCTAACACCTCAATGAAGATTCAGTGTGCTGACTATCAAGCAAAGAAGATTAGATCTTACCTTGCTACTACAGAACTATTTCCTTCAGATCAAAACTGGAATAAAAATAAGTCTTTTTACATATATATGTCAAGTCCAAATTTGTTAGGAATTCTCTGTTTAATTTACTTTAAATTTTCAAAAGGCTAGGAATATTTTTTGTTTGTTTCTTCCAGCTAAAATAGCTTTTTATTTCAGTTTTTCTTGGTTGACTTCAATTATATTCAATTCGGGGGCCAAATAAACAAAAGATTATGAAATTTCTCTTCTCTTTATCAAGGGTTATGGATGGTGACTTTGGATAAGTATAGATTTATGCTTCTACTAGGGGAAAGGAGAGGGCTGACAAACTTGAAACCCCAAGATCACTATTTTTTCTGCTCTATGTTTTTTAATTCAGTCTCATTTTTGAGTCAAACTTTTGAAATTTCGGTGTTCAAAGCCCAATATATAAGAATCTATGGAAAGTATATAAAGGGCAGGAAAACACATAGGAAGATTTTGCATTATCTTTAAAATTAAACAAGGTACCCCTGTTTCTAGAGAATTTGTTTTTGAATAACAGTGCTTTTCAGGAACTCCAGTCAAGCTGACCAGTGATCAAAGAAGGTGTTCTGTGTCACAGTTAAACAGAAACCCTATAAAGATGGTTGTTTTATCAATTCATATAATACCTCATAACATATGGCATGGTGAATTCCATACTATTTATCACATTAGTTTAAAGTAATGGAATCAATTGTTAGTATACTGGACTGATAAATTACTTTTAAAATCTGTAAATAGATCTTTAATGAGCTACATTGATTTGAAAGGTATTCACTTTTGACACTATACCTGCAAATGAGTTAAACTTTTCAAAACTTATACTTCCTTGAAGTGTGTAGAATCTGGAATACCAGTTAGACATGGGTTAATTAGTAATTAACCATAGATGGATGCTGCCTGGAAACATAAGGTCAATTAAGTGAAAATAAAGAACTTACAAATTTTCTGTCAACTTAACCTGTCATTCTGTCCTCACTTCTTACCTTCTTCATCAAGCCAATAGGGAGACAGAAGCCATCCAAACATTACGAGAATAAGCCTGGGAGTTGCTCCCTTTTGTACACCTGAAAAAAAAAAAAAAAAGGTAAATAGTTGTAAAGACAATATTAGCCCAATAAGAAGGGAACATCAGTGCTGAAGAAAATACAAAAAGGTTTGGTACAAAGAAACTCTTTTGGTTTGGAAGTAAGATCAGAAATCAAAAGCCAGAGTGGCAAATGTTAAGAATGAGTATGTAATGGGAAGATTATACCTAAAATTTAAGTTATTTTTAGGAAAGAGACAGACAAGATAAGAGAAGTAATATTTTCAGTATAGGTCCTAAGGAAACTTTGTGGTGGTTATTGTTGTTTACCTTTGGAAAGTTTGTATATTTGTAGAAAAAAAAGGAAAAATTGCTGATAAAAATTTTAAGAAAGTTGCTTATGATGGTACAATGCTCCAGAGGAATTAAGGTTTGTACAATAAGTCAAATGTATAGACAAATAATGAGATTATCAAAGATACTATCCATTCTTTTTTGAGATAGAAACATTATGGGTTATTTTTTTCTGTTACAATTATGTTTAGAAAAATCTAACAGAAATAGAATTAAGAACAGCATGTCTCTCAGATCACTTCAACTTTTGAGAAGCACTTCTCACAAACAGAGAGCGTGAAAGAAAAAGAAAGGAAGGTGTATAGTCATTGGCGAGGAGGAAAGTTTTTAGTATTAGGCTAAACTTACTGAGTTGAATTGATTATAAAGAAGATGAGTTTATATACTCAGAATAAGTGTGGCAGAAGAAAGATTAAATATTTAATATTGGCAAAATAACTATAGATGGAGATAACATCCAACTAAAAAAAAAACACAAAATAAGAAGATGAATTGAAGCATAAATCATGGGTCTAGAGTATAATTGCTCTGGTCAAATTAATACTGAACAATCATATGAATCAAATAGTTGCCTCTTGACTTGTTCAATATCAAATTTAGATAAATTCTAATATCTTCTGAAAGCATCATTTTACAGAAGAGTATATATATATTCATCATAAGGCTTTTCTAATTGTGCATTTATATTTTTATATGAAGCCTTTTATTTAGAACTGAAGGTGAAATAATTCTGGCATGAACTATGGAATAGATTTTTTGAAGCATTGATTTTCACTGGAGACAGAAGTCTTGATACTAACAATGCCCCAGACCACTAGACAGGAAAAGAGTGGATGGTGAAGCACTTCATTAATAGAATGATAACTAGTTCTTTATGCACAGAAACCATTAAGGAGACTTTTTGTCAAATTTATCACCTTGTGGTAGATCAGAATAAATCAAAAATCAAGGGTAATTGCAATTTCTCAGAAATAGCCTCCATTTGTTCCAGCCATATAGCTTCCTTTTATGATTCCTTTTGCTGTTGTGATGTAAAATGCTTGAAAAACTAATACTTTCTAAAAATTTCCACATTTGACTATAGAAAACACTTTAAAATAATTTCTAAGTAAAGAACCTCATCAAAAATTCTGGTACCTAAATATTTATGAAGAGATAAATATAACCATTTACTGTTCACTTGGAATGATAAAAGTTTTACATTCTCATTGATATTGCTGTTTGACAAACATTCCTTGCATCTCTATCCAATATACAAACAAGGCCAGTTTATTTATAAATGATATAAATTGATGCATTCTATAAAATAAGTCCCCAAATGATAATCCTTTTTAAAATTGGCTAATTTGGCAATTATATGGCTTAACTAAGAGATTGTTCACTGTGATTAACATTTGCATGCATTCATGTATATGCCTCAAATGATTATTAAATATTTTTAAAAAGCTCAAAGGTAGATGGATTTATAAATATCAAATAATATTGATCCTTGTTATATTTAGCATATATTAAACACTAAAATGTTTGTCATATTGACATATTTTTATATTATACTATAGGATTAATATTTATTATATATTAGAAAAATATTTATAATCTATAGAACAGTAAATGAGAGGCATTGTAATATTTTATTTTATGCATGAAATTGAGAGGTTAAATGTTTCCATAGTATCAATAAATTGTTTTATTTAGGAAAACAAATTTTATTATAAATAATTGATCTCATGACAATTTGCATTTACAATTCTTCTGAAGTATTTGAATTTTTCTCTAAATGATTTCAAAATCTAGTCTGAGTTAGATAACTAGATATTGCTATTTTGTGTATTTTGTGGTGATATATTGATTTTTCTAAATAATCTTAGCTCTACCTGAGAAAGCATTATAAGACTATTTTAGCTCAACATATTCTAAACTTTATAAACTTTAAACTGTTTATCATGGTAAAATATACATTAACAGAAAATTTACTATTTTAACCAATTCGAGTGTACATTTCAGTGATGTTATGAATGTTCACACTGTGTAAACATCACTACCAGCCATCTTTAGAAATTTGTCATCAATATCTTTTTGTTTATGTGCACTGTCAAAAAGTGTCTTTGTAAGACTTTACTATGTATTTAATCTGCATTTTGAGAAATCACATGAAAACAACTGAGTGAGAATGGGGTTGCAAGTCTGAGTTATTTTCTTTTTTCTTATATCCACTATCCAGAGATTTCATGCTCTGCGTTTCTGTCCTTGGTTCTGTTTGGGAAATTTGATAAAATACTGAGAGAACTGACACTTTCTCAAGATTTCTCCTCTTTCAGTTCCATTAGCACATTTTGTTTAGAGATTATTCTCTTTAAGCCTACTTCCTAAATAAATCCTCCTCTACCCTGACTGATATTTATGTTTTTCAGTCTTAAAAAATGCATTAGTGTTTTAAAGCCCCATACTAAAATTAAAGCATGTGTCAGACTTTATTTTGAATTAATTCTTTATATAAACTACAATATACATATTTACACTGTTTCATGACTTGAACATGCCTTTGATTTTAAGTCAGAAGTCTTACAGGATTCAGACATTTCAGTCTGTGCTTGTGAAAAAAATGATTTTTTTTTACAAGAGTGAAATTGGAAATAGATAATTATTAAGATTAACCAGCATATGCTGTTACCTGTTTTATAATAATTTGCATATGTACAGTAAATCGCCTGATTAAAAATATACCACAGACAATGGTTTCCTTGTATTCTGCCTTGTCACACTATGAGAACTGTGTGAACTCTAATTGCCTTATTTTAGAAACCATGGAATGCAAAAATCAGCAGATAGAAATAAGAATATTTGGCCTTGAAAGGAAAATACTCCAGGGGTATGTTTTTAGGAAGTTGTGGAGCTGTTGTATAGAAGAGGAGCTAGCTGTATTCTGTGCTGCACAAGAGTAAAAGGACTATCAGTGGTTGGCAAGCATTACAGGAAAAAGAATTTCTGTTTCATTAACAACAAAAAAAAAGATGTTAATACTTGTCCATAAATAAGAGGGATAAACACCTCATGAGATGGGGAGCTTCACATTACTAGAGGTGTTAAAGCAGGTAATGAGTGATAAGGTGCTGGATTTTAGTATTAATTCCTTGATACATATTTATCTATAACCAATGACCTAGCAGATTCTGTGTGCCAGGATTCTGAGATGAATCAAGTTGATCCTCAAATAGATCCCCATCTATCTGAAGGAGGTCATCAGGTCCTCAGAAAAGTACATCAGGGTTTCCTAGGATACAATTCTATGATACAAAGTGTGACTCCTGGGCAGTAGAGATAGGCTGATGAGAGTGAGGAAATTTCCTTGAGGGGAAAAAAAAACAACAACAACAACTTTTTGGGAAGTGACTTCTAAATCTTAAAGAATAGTTATGGCATGTTATAGGTGCAAAGTTGGACCATACAAACTTCAGATTTTCTCCTCAACATAACCTGATCACTCTTATTCTCAAAATACAGTCTTGGCAACATTTTTTTTTTTTAAATTATACACCTTATGTGTGTGGTCATGGACACCACATTTTTAATACAGTTTAAAAATGAGCTAGCTTTTAAAAAAATTCACTGCAGAAGCAATAGAAAACTAATTGAGTGTAGAATTTTAGATAGAATGACCAATACAGTCCTCTGAAGATGACTTTGATAACGGATATGAAAAAAGTAGAACAGCTAATTCATGGTTTGTTGTTGTATACTTACCAAGTTGAACCCAACTCTTCTGCAACACCATGGACTGTAGCCTGCCAAGCTCCTCTGTCCACGGGATTTCCCAGGAAAGAATATTGGAGTGTGTTGCCATTTCCTTTACCAGGGGATCGCCTGGACCCAGGACTCAAACCTGTGTCTTCTGCATTGACAGGCAGATTCTTTACCACTAAGTTACCTGATCAATAAAGCAGAAATCGATGTTTATCTGGAACTCTCTTGCTTTTTCAATGATCCAGCAGATGTTGACAATTTGATCTCTGGTTCCTCTGCCTTTTCTAAAACTAGCTTGAACATCTGGAAGTTCACGGTTCACGTATTGCTGAAGCCTGGCTTGGAGAATTTTGAGCATTACTTTATTAGCGTGTGAGATGAGTGCAATTGTGCAATAGTTTGAGCATTCTTTGGCATTGCCTTTCTTTGGGATTGGAATGAAAACTGACTTTTTCCAGTCCTGTGGCCACTGCTGAGTTTTCCAAATTTGCTGGCATAATGAGTGCAGCACTTTCACAGCATCATCTTTCAGGATTTGAAATAGCTCAACTGGAATTCCATCACTTCCACTAGCTTTGTTCATAGTGATACTTCCTAAGGCCCACTTGACTTCACATTCCAGGATGTCTGGCTCTAGGTGAATGATCATACCATTGTGATTATCTGGGTCGTGAAGATCTTTTCTGTACAATTCTTCTGTGTATTCTTGCCACCTCTTCTTAATATCTTCTGCTTCTATTAGGTCCATACCATTTCTGTCCATTATTGAACCCATCTTTGCATGAAATGTTCCCTTGGTATCTCTAATTTTCTTGAAGAGATCTCTAGTCTTTCCCATTATATTGTATGTTCAAGCTGGCTTTACAAAAGGCAAAGGAACCAGAGATCAACTTGCCTACATCGGCTGGATCCTGGAAAAAGCAAGAGAGTTCCAGAAAAACATCTATTTCTGCTTTATTGACTATGCCAAAGCCTTTGACTGTGTGGATCACAATAAACTGTGGAAAATTCTGAAAGAGATGGGACTACCAGACCACCTGACCTGCCTCTTGAGAAACCTATATGCAAGTCAGGAAGCAACAGTTAGAACTGGACATGGAACCAGACTGGTTCCAAATAGGAAAAGGAGTACATCAGGGCTGTACATTTTCACCCTGCTTATTCTAATTATATGCAGAGTGCATCATGAGAAACGCTGGGCTGGAGGAAGCACAAGCTGGAATCAAGATTGCCAGGAAAAATATGAATAACCACAGATACGCAGATGACACCACCCTTATGGCAGAAAGTGAAGAAGAACTAAAAAGCCTCTTGATGAAAGTGAAAGAGGAGAGTGAAAAGGTTGGCTTAAAGCTCAACATTCAGAAAACGAAGATCATGGCATCTGGTCCCATCACTTCATGGCAAATAGATGGGGAAACAGTGGAAACAGTGGCTAACTTTATTTTTCTGGGCTCCAAAATCACTGCAGATGGTGATTGCAGCCATGAAATTAAAAGACACTTACTCCTTGGAAGGAGCGTTATGACCAACTTGGATAGCATATTAAAAAGTAGTGACATTACTCTGCCAGCAAAGGTCTGTCTAGTCAAGGCTATGGTCTTTCCAGTAGTCATGTATGGATGTGAGAGTTGGACTAGAAAAAAAGCTGAGCACCAAAGAATTGATGCTTTTGAACTGTGGTGTTGGAGAAAAATCTTGAGAGTCCCTTGGACTGCAAGAAGATCCAACCAGTCCATCCTAAGGGAGATCAGTCTGGGTGTTCATTGGTAGGACTGATGTTTAACCTGAAACTCCAATACTTTGGCCACCTGATGTGAAGCGCTGACTCATTTGAAAAGACCCTGATGCTGAGAAAGTTTGAGGGCAGGAGAAGGGGACGACAGAGGATGAGATGGTGGAATGGCATCACTGGCTCAATGGGCATGGGTTTGGGCAAACTCCAGGAGTTGGTGATGGACAGGGAGGCCTGGCGTGCTGCGGTTCATGGGGTCGCATAGAGTCAGACACGACTGAGCGACTGAACTGAACTGGACTGATGTTACCTGGTAAGCCCTATTCATCTTGGAAAGAAATTTCTAGCAGAGGGAAAGGATGTTGCAAAGCTCTTGTGAACAAAAGAGGGATTTGTAAAAGATAAGATCAGAGAATTAAGTGAGAAAGTAAAGATTATATGATATCTTCAATCTGAGTGACCTTCACTGTCTCTGAGCATCTCCTATAGGAAGGGATCTATGACCTGCTTCACACTCAGACTTCACCTTCCTGGCTGCCCTTTTAAGAACAGAGTGGTGATCCAGGTCTCTCTGGACTCTAATCCTCAGAGAATGGAGAATGCAGCCTTTTATATAGTGTTCATTCTTTCTTTTTTATCTACCTATATCTATTTATCCATCCATCAATCAACATAATCTAAATGAATAGTCTCAAATTAATAATTAACATTTTCCAGCTTTGTTAAGATTCTCCAAAATCACTGCAGATGGTGATTGCAGCAATGAAATGAAAAGACACTTACTCCTTGGAAGGAAAGTTATGACCAACCTAGACAGTGTATTAAAAAGCAGAGACATTACTTTGCCAACCAAGGTCTGTCTAGTCAAGGCTATGGTTTTTCCAGTGGTCATGTATGGATGTGAGAGTTGGACTATAAATAAAGCTGAAGCCAGAAGAATTGATGCTTTTGAGGTGTTGGAGAAGACTCTTGAGAGTCCCTTGGAATGCAAGGAGATCCAACCAGTCTATTCTAAAGGAGATCAGTCCTGGGTGTTCTTTGGAAGGACTGATGCTAAAGCTGAAACTCCAATACTTTGGCCACCTCATGCGAAGAGTTGACTCACTGGAAAAGACTGATGCTGGGAGGGATTGGTGGCAGGAGGAGAAGGGGATGACAGAGGATGAGATGGTTGGATGGCATCACTGACTCAATGGACATGGTTTTGGGTGGACTCCGGGAGTTGGTGATGGACAGGGAGGCCTGGCATGCTGCGGTTCATGGGGTCACAAAGAGTCAGACATGACGGAGCGACTGGACTGAACTGAACTGAACTGAACTGAATTAGCATATAATGTGTAAATATAAGGTGTATAATGTATTTATTTTATACATTTGTATATTGGAAAATGATCACCACCATTGTGTTAGCCACACCTCCATCATGTCACACAATTACCATTTTCTTAATGTGATGAGAACCGGTAAGAGCTATCTTAGCAAGTTTTCAGTATATCATGTAGTAATATTAACTGTAAGCACTATGATATATATTATATTCCTAGAAGTTATCAATTTTATAACTGTAAGCTTGTGTCATATGACAAGAATCTCCCAATTTCCTTCACCTCACAGCCCTTGGTAACCACTTTCTGTAAGTTTAGCTTTTTAGGGTTTATGTATAAATTATATCATAGCATATTTGTCTTTCTCTGTCTGACTTATTTCCCATAACATAATGTAAGTTTCTCCTATGTTGTTGCAAATGGCAGGATTTTACTTTTCATTATCATGACTGAATTATTGAATTATATTCCATTATATCATATCTTCTTTATCCAGTCATCTGCTGATGGACACCTCTGTTGTTTTCATATCTTGGCTATTATGGATAATACTGCAATGAACATGGGATGAGAGATTTTATTTTCACTTCTTCTTAATATATACTCAGATGTGAAGAACTGTTGACTAATATACTAGCTCTATTTAAAAAAAAATTTTTTTAAGGAATCTCCATACTCTTTCCTAGTGTTGTTCTTGATGCTCAGTCGCTAGGTCATGTCTGACTCTGTGACCCTATGGACTGCAGCATGCCAGATTTCCCTGTGCTTCACTGTCTCTCATAATCATGTCCGTTGAGCAAGTGATTCCATCCAACCATCTCATCCTCTGTCAACCCCTTCTCCTCTTGCCCTTAATCTCTCCCAGCATCAGGGTCTTTTCCAATAAGTTGGCTCTTCATGTCAGGTGGCCAAGTATTAGAACTTCAGCTTCAGCATCAGTCCTTCCAGTGAATATTCAGGATTGATTTCCTTTAGGACTGACTGGTTTGAGCTCCATGCTGTCCAAAGAACTCTCAAGAGTATGCTCTAACACCACAGTTCAAAAGCATCACGTCTTTGATGATCAGCCTTCTTTATGGTCCAACTCTTACATTTGTACATAACCACTGGAAAAACCATAGCTTTAACTAGATGGACCTTTGTGGGCAAACTGATGTTTCTGCTTTTTAATACTTTGTCTAGGTTTGTCATAGTGTTTCTTCCACGGAGTAAGTGTCTGTTAATTTTGTGGCTGCAGTCACTATCCACAGTCATTTTGAAGCCAAAGAAAATAAAATATGTCAGTTTCCACTTTTCCCCCATCTGTATGCAATGAAGTGATGGAACTGATTGCTACATCCCTACCAACAGTGCACAGGGTTCTCTTTGCTCAACATTCTTGCCAATACTTGTTATCTCTTGTTCTTGACTTATTGTTAACAGCCATTCTAAAATCTTAAGGTTATTTCTCATTGTGGCTTTGATAATTGTACATTTCCCTGATGAATACTGATGTCAAGCACCTTTTCATGTAACTATTGGACACTTGTATTACTTCTCTGGAAAAATTTCTATTCCATTTTCTTGCCCATGTTTTAAACTAGATTTTTTGTTGTTGTTGTTAATGAGCTGCATAAGTTCTTTTCTATTATGGGTATTAAGTCCTTATCAGATATATGGTTTACAGGCAGCTTTTCCCATTCCATAGACTGCCTTTTCATTTTTGTTGATTACCCTTTTGCTATGCAGACGCTTTTTAGTTTGATGTAGTCCTACTTGTTGATTTTCAAGATGCTTTCCCAGAGGGTTTATTTATCTTTGAAAACTATTATCTCATTTCTGTCCCTATCTGTGGTCTTATACTATCTCTCTCAACAGTGGTACGCTGCAGCCACATTGACCTCCAAGTGCTCTTCTTGTAAGCTCTGAGGAAGTAATGCTCTCCTTTTCATCACTAGGGTACTCCTTCCTCCCTGTGTTCTTTCTAAGGCTACCTCTTCCATTTCTCTAGAATTGCAGCTCTAAAGTCTTTCCCCACAGAGGGCATTTCTGATACTACCTTCAAAAGCACTTGCTTTCACTTTCCTCATAACAGCAATCACCATCTGAAATTAGCTTAATCATTTAATAGCTTCTTTATGGGCTTTGCACCACTCCACAGGAACACATACCTATTAAACGTACAATTCATGAAGGGACCTTGTAAGAGACTCTATCAATTATTTTCCCAGATGAAAAAAGATGATACCCAGTTGGGCAATTTGAAATTAGTTTAATAAAAGGACTCTTTATGGGACATGTGAGCAGATTGTAAGGAAACCATAAAAGATAAGGCAGAATTTAGAGAAGAAGTAAGAAGGGACTGCAGTTTCCACACTGGAGTGGAAAAATGAGGGGATGGGGGCAGAGACAGGCAGACCATGGCGGAAGAGAGTGTGGAATGTGGGGAATTTATGAAAAGAAAAGCCCAACCTCATCATCTGTCTACTACCCAATCTCTTGCATATTGGCTAAAGCAACCAGAAGCCAGAGAGGAGAAAGAAGTCTAGAAAAGTATACAGACTGGGACTGCAGAAGCAGATGGAAGCATGTTTGCCACTGTACCCTTAAATCTAGTAAAAGTGCCTGAATGAAATGTATATTTTAGTAAAGGTGTTTACTAACTCTATGATCCCATATTTAAATCCTGCAGTTCAAACAGCCACTTCAAGAAATAACTCAGATCAAACCAAATACTCGATTATCACATGAAATATTTTATGATTTTTTTCAAATATAGTAGTACATTATTTTAACCACAAAAAGTTGACATCAGAGTCAGTCAGTTCAGTCACTCAGTCATGTCTGACTCTTTGAGACCCCATGAACTGCAGCATGCCAGGCTTCCCTGTCCACAAACTCTCAGAGCTTGCTCAAACTCATGTCCATCTAGTCAGTGATGACATCCAACCCTCTCATCCCCTGTTCTCTCCTTTTTCTCTTGCCTTCAGTGTTTCCCAGCATCAGGGTCTTTTCAAATGAATCAGTTCTTCGCATTAGGTGGCCAAAGTATTGGAATTTCAGCTTCAGCATCAGTCCTTCCAATGAATATTCAGGACTAATTTCCTTTAGGATGGACTGATTTGATATCCTTGCAGTCCAAGGGACTCCAAGAGTCTTCACCAACACCACAATTCAAACCCATCAATTTTGATAACATCAGAGTTATCAAACCCAATTTTATCTAACCCAATTTTATGAAATACATCCAGATTCACCAAAATTGAGAGACTTAAATACAACAGGAGGGTGACTGTAAAGAGAGAATATATCCCCTGATAGGCTAATATTATTTAATATATAAATTTAAGGGTGTAACACTCTCAACCATGTATTTCCATTTATATTGGCAGAAATAAATCTATTTTTCTCATTCTTACTATTACCCTAATTATTGTGATTGTATATATTGGAAAGTTCATCAGGTAGAAGACACTCATACTAGGATTCAATGTACATGTGCCTAAAAAGTAGGGATTGATTATAAATTAATGAATTTATTTATTTACTATTTAAATTATTTTTTTGTTTTTAAATTAATTACAATTTGTGGTATAATTACTGTGGAGTTTCTGTGGAGCATTTATTGTTGTTTTTGCTTAGTCACTAAGTCATGTCCCACTCTTTGCAACCCCATGGACTGTAGCCTGCCAGGCTTCTCTGTCCTTGGGTTTCTCTAGGCAAGAATACTGGAATGGGTTGCCATTTCTTTCTCCTGGAAATCTTCCTAACCCAGGGATCAAATCTGTGTCTCCACCGTTGGCAGTTGGATTCTTTACCACTTAGCCACCAGGGAAGGAAAGTCCATTGTGATATTGGAAATTGTCATATTAGAAATGAAGTGAGTAAAATAAAAAATATACCTATGTTCATACTAGAAATGCATTGAGTAAACACAAATCTTATCAAAAAGGGAAACTATAGCATGAACGTGAATTAAAGTCAGGCAGTTATTTAGATAATATAAATATTATAAGGCAGGCAGAAGTCATGTAGCTTAAGGCATGCAGGACCAAGCCAAGATGTAGAGATGAAGGATCTTAGCTAAGACCTTTGGAAATTAAACATCAGAAATCCAAGTTGCAGAAAGGACAAACAGATTGAAATAGTAAGTGAGTAGTAGAGCATAAATGAAACAGAAGGAGCAAAAATGGAATTTGCTTTTTTGCAACTTTTTGCTGCCAAGGGCTAGAAGAAAACTCAGATTGTAGTTAAATCTAAATTAACAAAAGAACAGCATTAGATAAATACAGAAGAACTAGGGATATGTATTCAGTTTATGATTTGGACTCTATATTTTGTGTTGACAACTTATATTAAATTTATTATTCATGTAAGCCTTATTATTTAAGAAATAGCAATACTAGACACACATACATTTAAGCCAAATTATCTGCAATCTCCCCTTAAAATTATGGGGTATATATTAGTGTTATAAAATTCATTTAATAAATCCAGAAGGTTTTAATTTTTTCACTATGAATACATATAAATACAGTTCTACACTTGGACATAAGGGCAGAAAATGTGTAGGCTATATAAATATGCATATATATCAAATGATTCATGATTATAAATTATTTATAGATTCCTTCCTTTATTCAGCTAGTCATTCCACTAGTCAGATGGTCAACACAATCTTACCGAGTTTTTTTCTGAATGATGAGCACTCCATTAGAGGCTGGAGTAACTTGGTGATAATAGAGACAAAACTCCCAACAATGGGCAAAGCTTAATGAAATCTAAGTTAAAAAAAAAAATCTGTGACTAAAATTAATGACAGGAATCCTGAGAAATAAAAGAAAATATACAAATAAAATATTTCAAGTATTTAAAAAAGTTAATATATGTATCCTAAAAAAATAAGAATGAAGAGGAATATGGCAGTTTTTAGAAATCTCCTGCTCACTGTAACCACTTAGGAAATGGCAACAAGCTCCAGTATCCTTGCCTAGAAAATCCCATGGACAGAGGAGTCTGGCAGGCTATAGTCCACGGGGTTGCAAAGAATTGGACATGACTTAGTGACTGAGCATGTACATATAAAATATGCATTTTTAACAATTTATTTTTTAAAGGTAAGATGATTCTGTGTAAATTATGTCTAATTGGAGTTGACTTAGTGAGGTCCTTAACCATATTCCACAATACTGCACAAATGTCAGTAAATGGATATTACCACAATATATTGAGTTATATCCAAACTATTGGACATTGTGGGTGTTTCACTTTTAAAACTACACATAATTTATTGGGGGGGGGAAATAAAGCAAATGAAACCACTGAAAAAGAATTAAATTCCAAAATATGCAAGCAGCTTATGCAATGCAATACCAGAAAAACGTACAACCCAATTAAAAAATGGGCCAAAGAACTAAACAGACATTTCTCCAAAGAAGACATATAGGTGACTAATAAACATGAAAATATGCTCAACATCATTCATTAGTAGAGAATACAAATCAAAACCATAATGAGGTATCATCTCATGCTGGTCAGAATGGCCACCATCAAAAAATCTACAAACAATAAATGCTAGAGAGGGTGTGGAGTAAAGGGAACCCTCTTACAGTGCTGGTGGGAATGCAAACTGGTACAGGGGAGAACAGTGTGGAGATCCCTTAAAAAAACTAGAAATAGAACTCCCATATGGCCCAGCAATCCCACTGATGGGCATACACATCGAGAAAACCGGAATTGAAAGAGACACATGTACCCCAATGTTCACTGCAGCACTGTTTACAATAGCCAGGACATGGAAACAACCTAGATGCCCATCAGCAGATGAGTGGATAAGGAAGTGTGGTACATATATACAATGGAATATTACTCAGCTATAAAAATGAATGTGTTTGAGTCAATTCTAATGATGTGGATGGAACTGGAGTCTATTATACAAAGTACAGTAAGTCAGAAAGAGAAACACCAATACAGTATATTAATGCATATATTTGGAACTTAGAAAGATCATAATGATGATTCTATATGCAGAGCAGCAAAAGAGACACAGATGTAAACAACAGGCTTTTGGAGTATGTGGGCAAAGGTGAAGGTGGGATGACTTCAGAGAGTATCACTGAAACATGTATATTACCATATGTAAAATAGATGACCAGTGCAAGTCCAATGAATGAAGCAGTGCACTCAAAGCCAGTGCTCTGGGACAACCCAGAGGGATGGGATAAGAAGGGAAGTGGGAGGGGGATTCAGGATTGGGGGACACACGCACCTGTGGCTGATCTATGTCAATGTATGGCAAAAACCACTACAATATTGTAAAGTAATTAGCCTCCAAGTAAACTAAATTAGTTAAAAAAACACATAATTTTTGTTAGCATGTCTTTGCTAAAGAATCTATATAGAATCATTTTCTTGTTGTGGACTATTTTGAAAAACTGAACATTTGTGATATTTGTTTTCTATTTTTTTCCCCTTAAGGTGTTATTAGAACAGCTTTGCCAAACATGGACAGGGAAGTCAAAGAACAATACCAAGTCCTCATCCAAGCCAAGGATATGGGTGGACAGCTGGGAGGGCTAGCTGGAACGACAATAGTCAACATCACCCTCACAGATGTCAATGACAATCCACCTCGATTCCCCAAAAGTACGTTCTTTCCTGTTAAGTCTAAATCAGTGCAGCTTTTTAAAAAATGTTTAACATTTCATTGAATTTTACAGGACTCGTAATGATTTTCCAGACATTTTTGTTCTTTAGGAAGCAGAAGCTAAAAATTAAATGTCCTCAGAATTACATTTTTCCATTAGAGTCATACATAGTGTGATTTTAATATAAAATAACATAAATAAATCAATAATTATACAACTTATGTTATCAATTCATTGAAAATAAAATATTCATAGTAGGTTGGGATCTTGTCTAATTTCTTACTAATTGAAAAAGTAATACAAATATGAAAATTGCTGTACAATTTGACTTATGATGCACATCCTACTGTACTATTTGTTATATCATACAACTAACATAAAATTTTCTGTCTTCACTTTATCAATTATATATGTTAAATTGTCTCTGTATAATTCCCTAGAGATATCATATGATATAGTGATGCTATTTCATTACTTTAGTTGTATTTTATTTGTTTGGCAGTAGGTGAAAATTGCTACAGTTTCTATGATAATAGAATAATTCACACATCTCTTTTCTGTAATTCAATGTTTCTTATTGAAAATGAATACCTCTCACCTGTGTTATATCTAGTTTTCTTTTGCAGTATTACATTTAACACCAATAAGTACCTGTTTGATTTTTGGTACTTTTCTAGGATTGTAGTTCAGTGTTCCTAGAACTTAGAATACAGAAAGTGAATATTTCTATCATTGTTTCTATAAGGAACTTGATGAAGTCACTGTTTTGCATGAGCAGTTTTATAAAACAAAGCAAAATGATTTTCCTCATCTACCTCCAGGTGAGTTTATCTACCAAAGTATATAACACTGAGAACATTTAGCTAAATGGATATTTTATTCCTTTAGCTGTATGATTTTATGTACTCTAATACTTGGTCATTTTTTCTTAAAACTACGAACATATTTTTTGTGAAAATATCTTTAGTTAGTGATCAGAAAATCAGTGTACTGAACAAATGTTATAAGACTGGCAATTAGAAATCACCCTATTTTAGCAAATGGGATGTGTATGACAAATAGCTAGCAAATAATATGTTACGACTAATAACAGAGCCCTAGAGCGTCCCTTTCTCTTTCTCTTCTATTAAGGGAAACAGAAAAAAGTATACATAAATATGTAAATGGAAAAAATGAAGTATTTGATTCTCTATCATATGGCATTAACAAAGAACATATTCTCACCTGAAAAATACTGATTTTTAATATTTTTACTATGTATTTGTGGTAATTTGTGATAGCTAATTGAGGAGACTAGTTTGAAGGATTAGTATATTTTTACATAAAAGGTAGTATTGTGATTTAAAATCCTGTTTTGGATTTTGTGCATATAAAATAGGTTCAGTCTAGTGTATAGGAGACAACAGAGATGATCTTAGGTGGTGTCAATACTCTTATTCACAAGGATGATGGTAAAGTGTTTCAGATGAGGAGTATAAAACTCAACCATTGGAAAGAAACAGCTTCTGAATATGAATGAAGGGTAGTTCACAAAAGTTTGTGCAGCCAGCAGACAAATAGACTGGAATACAACAAGGAAATGAACATGTCTCAGTGGGAGAGAAACTAGAGTATAGGCAGGGAACCAAGATGGTGTACTCAGGTCCCAGGGCAACAGGAAAATCAACTCCGGGTCTTTGCTAGGGAGAAGAATCTGGATAAAACAGTAGGCCTGTTTGGAATTTATTCAAAGTTGAATCTGTAGGTCTAAGAGTAACTAGATGAGACCCAGAAAGAAGGATTGGGAGGTAAGGGTATCTGAACTTTTAGAGCATTTACATGCTGTGTCAGAACTTTATCATTTTCTTTGGAAATACTTTGAGGTCTTTATATTCCATGTTTTGCTGTTAAGAAAACTGAGGTTTAGAGAGATTAACTTGCCCAAGATCATCAAAACTAGCAACCCTTTTTTGACTCTGCAGTTCAAATTTATTCCAGTGCAACATAATATAAAAATAAAAATCTATTGTTTTCTTTTATCTGCAACTCTAAAACCATACTTTTAAGACATATCTGCAAAAAGTCACATGACATATGTTGGATTGTCACTGTAAACAGAAATGAAAGGGTAGAATAAATATATCAAATGGATCACTGTGATCTAATTATTTTCTTTCTTCAAATATGCAAGCGTTACATGCACATTTGAACTATAGCCTGAAAATATAATAGGGTGAGAGATATTTTTGAATCATGAGAAAGAAGAGGGTTTTTCACATTTTGCATGAATAAAAAATTAATCCCCTTGAAACTTTACATGACTTGTGTCAAGCTCTTTTTAATGTACTGTCATTTTGAATTACATCCTTCAGAGGAAAATACAGAATACATTTAAAAACAGAAAAACCACCTCTACAGAAGCCAATGCTCTTTGTGCAGGAGTGTTTCTCACATGGATCAATTAAACTGAAAATATAACATAAAATGGCAAACTGAAATATTAACCATTTGAATATAAAAGTCAAGAAAACATATATTTCATACATATTGTAACTTAAAAAGAGAATTTCCCATAACCAGCTATATTAGTTCTTATCTATCAATCAATTATGCTGGAAAAAATTTCTCCTTCAGATAAACTTCATGGAGCTACATTTCATTGTTGCTTAAAAATGCACAAGATTATTTCTTAAAATTTACTAATCATAATTTGTTTTGACTTCGTGTGTGTACATATGCATGTGTAATATTGTTAAGCACCCATTTCCATCCATTTCCTACTATAAATTTGTTAGAAATGAAAATAAAATTAAATGGCATAGCCGTTTGTATGATGCAAGTGTAAATAGTTTACTGTTTTATTGTTGCAAAATAGATGGTTCCTAAGGCATCAAAATTTCCTACCAATTTAATTTGATGATGGTGACAATGATATTTACTAATAAGTTACCATGTGTCATGCATTATGCAAAGTGATTTTCATATATATTCGCATTTAGCTTTACAATGACTGTCTAGTAGTTTCTCAATTTTAAACATAAAATAGCAAGGTTGTATTATTATTAAAAGTTAAGTAGCTTGTCCAAGATCACACAACCCCTTGGTAGGAGAACCGAAGCCCTCATCTTATGATGGGACTTCAAACTCTAACTTTGGGACTTCAAACTCTAACTTTTTATCACTTTCCCTCTTAAAAGGTGATTTACCTTTGATATCCATGCTTTGCACCAAAAGTCCCACAGATGATATAGAGTACTGTTCACAAAAAAAGGAGGGAATACTGTTTTAGAAATAGAAATAATGCCAGTATGTTAAAAGAGCTCTACCTGCAGTCAAATGAAGATTAAAAGTTTTCTTTGTAAAATCTTTTACATATAGTCATATAACTTCCATCTGCTATAATCAAGTACATCCGTTGAGGATCTCCATCTGTCAAAACAAGCTACCAGCAAAACACTGGTGGTTTCCATTACTTGAATTCTAAATGACAAAATCATCTAACAAGCTTATCTAAATTATACATGAGATCAAATCAATTAAGTGATGTGGTTAATTCACATTAGGCAAAATACTTCTCTCACTTATCTCTTCTGTAATAATAATTTTGTAATGAATAAGAAAGCAACTTAGGTGAAATAAAGCCCTTCATATTTTAGATGAAAAGAAGTAATTTATAGGAAATGTAAAGAAGTGTTTGCTTTTTTTTTTTCAGTATAAGCATGTAAGAACTGTTTGCATGGTAAACAAATTTGAATGTAGAACATAGGTCATTAATATTTGTTTTAAGACAATTTCTTAGTCATAAGCAACATTTTAAAGTAAGTCTGTTTTTTTGAGAATTCCCTGGCAACCCACTGGTTAGGACTCAGTGATTTCCCTGTGGTGGCCCAAGTTCAATCCCTGGTCAGGAAACTAAGATTCCATAAGTGGTTTGGTGTGGTGTGGCCAAAAAATAAACAAATAAAAATAGGTCTGTTTTCATCTAATAACTAACATATTTGTTTATATTGACTGTTTCTCATTATAGGAATTTTGATTCAATTATGTCAATAATATTAGTACCTTAGTTACTTTATAAAATATATCATTGTATCCATGTTACAGTTTGTTAATTTAACAAATAAAACATTTACAAATATTGAAATTCACCCCAGAAAACAATGTTATTGTCCTTCAGTTAATATAAAAAACAGTCTAATTTACTCTAAAATTAAATAATTAAATGCATCAGCCTAAATTCCTACTGCACAATGAGCAATATCTGATCTTTTTTGCACAAACTATCAAAAACTACAGAATTATGCATAAATATACACATGAAAGTGAAACTGTTAGTCATTCAGTTGTGTCTGACTCTGGATCCCCATGAACTGTAACCTGCCAGGCTACTTTGTCCATGGAATTCTCCGGGCAAGAATACTGGAGTGGGCAACCATTCCCTTCTCCAAGGGATCTTCCTGACCCAGGGATCAAATTTGTGTCTCTTGCATTGCAAGCAGATTCTTTACTGTCTGAGCCACCTGCTGCTGCTGCTAAGTTGCTTCAATTGTGTTAGATTCTGTGCGACCCCATAGACAGCAGCCCACCAGGGTCCCCCGTCCCTGGGATTCTCTAAGCCCAAATATATACATACTTATATCCAACTATATATGTTTTCTTAAATTGAAAATGTATGATATAGAAAGGTGACAAGATGCCCAGATTAGTTATTGAATTATTAAGTAAATGGTGATACAAATATTTTTACTTATTGAAAAATATTGATCTGTTTAATTAAAACATATCTCTTCATTTCATCCTATCATTACTTTTTTGGCATCCGGGTCGAGACAGGCTCTTTTAATAGTTTAAAATTTATAATAGTTTGTTTATGTTTAAGGAAGTAGTCATTATATTATGTAATTAATAAAGATTTTTATTAGAATCAGTATGAACCCAGTTACACCCAGAGGGGTCACGAAGTCTCTTTCTCTTTGTTCGCCATTTGCTAAACGGAAAATGGTGAGCTTTGACACTGAAATTTTCTTGGTAAAACCATGTAATAAATTATTCTGAATAAAGAACTAAAAACTGCTACTCAGATCCAGCCTTCGAAAACGTATTTTCACATTCTCCCAGGTCCCCAAAGTTTGATTGTTATGAGGATGACTGAGATCACCCATTAAAGATACATGTTCAAGATTTAAATTTATTTTAGTTATATTTGCATATTTATATATTTTATACTTGTTTTTAATATGCAATTTGAAATTTTAAAACTTTATATAGATTTATATATTTATTTAAATAACATTATAGGAAAAAATGCTTCCTGAATTTTAAGCGCCCAGGATACAGCTGAATATGTAATTATGTGCCCTGGAGGAAGGCATAGCAACCCACTCCAGTATTCTGGCCTGGAGAATCCCATGGACAGAGGAGCCTGGTGGGCTACAGTCCATGGGGTCTCAGAGTCAGACAGGACTGAAGCGGCTTAATATGTACATGCTGAGAATCACTTCAGTTCTTTTCACATTCTCCTTCTGGGCCTGTTAGGGTATGAAATATGTACAAATCTCATCTCCTAGTTTATCTGGAGACTCTGGCCAAGGGCTTGCTTCCTACCTGCTGGTCAAGCACAAATAAACTGTTAAAAACCCCAGCATGATTCTAAAGATGCCTCTGAGGCAAAGGTGGGATTTCTGTTCTTATTGCTGTCTCCAATATGTTATTTTAAGTGAAAGAATTAGAAAGAGATGGTAGCAATTACTCTGAATGAAATAGCAGAAGAAAAATGACTAAAATAATTGGTCTTATGTAAGTTCCACTGCTATTTAAGTGAGAAAGCCTGCTTCAGCTTCACTCAAATATTTGAGATTGGAAGAGTGGCATAGATCAGTTGTATGCAAATTTAACAGTGTAGATCAAATGAATGTTAAGACTTTCCTTAACTGGAAATGGGTGTTGGTTGTAAGTGGTAAGAAAAAAATAATATATGAAGGGGTTAATGATATAAACTCATGTTTGTGTATGTTTCTCAAATTTAATACTAGTGCCAATTTAGCATCAACTTTAATACACAGTTTAATTCCCATAGTTAAATTTTATTTAAGAAATTTCAAACATATACCACTTTTCTATCATTCTCTGACAATTTATTCTAATCTGTGGCTTTTACGTTGTGTGTGTGTGTGTGTGTGTTCAGCTGCTCAATACCTCCTAAAGGTATGACTAAGACAAAAATGTTATATAAGTTGATCTTTAATATTGTATGTATCTATGATATTTGACAATTAGATATTATCTTCATTTGGGAGGAAATGTTTAAAAAGCATTGTGTGCATGCATGCTAAGTTGCTTCAGTCATGTCCAACTCTTTGTGACTCCATGAACCATAGCCCATCAAGCTCCTCTGTCTATGGGATTCTTAAGGCAAGAATACTGGAGTATGGTTGTTGTGCCCTCCTGCAGGGATCTTCCCAACTCAGGGATTAGACCTGGGCCTCTTACATCTCCTGCACTGGCAGGATGATTCTTTACCACTAGCGCCAACTGGGAAGCCCTAAAACAGCATTAAAAATTATAAATTTTAGGGATTAAAAAACAAAAAGTTTATACTCAATAATTTTTTACTTCTCACATAGAATGTAGGTATGAGTCATTATATTTGATGATTCTATTTCTATTCTTGAAAAATAAGCCAAAGCACATTATAAAACCAGCTTTTCACTAAGTGGAATAAATGCTTTCAGTTTAATTCCCAAATGGGTTTTTGTCTATTTAAATAAAACCAAATAAAAAATAACTATCTCCTGAAGATAAGACATACAGTTGATAATCTGGAACTTACTCACCAGTGGTCTCCCAGTGGTTCTCAAATCATGTTTGCCTTAGGAATCCTTTGGGATCCTATGTTGTAGTGATAAAAGCAATGCTTCAGTTGACAGAGCTTAGACCCAGAAATCTGAATTGTAAATAAGCATTCCAACCGACTCTGGTATAGGTAGTCTGCAGGGCACAATTTGAAATCCACCAGTTTACGGTGATGAAGGGGCAAGTGTTGATTCTCTGAGATGGCTTTTTCATTATTCATTAACTAGAGGTAATGAGTTAATTATTTTGCATCTCATGAGAATTTTTTAATTTGCACAAAATTCTATTCCTTATAGGAATTTTATAAATTTCACCTATATGGGTGGAGACTGCATACTAAACTGCAGTCATTTTAAATTAAGTATTTTGAAAGTTTTTTTTTTAACAATTAAGCACTTATATACATTTTTATATCTTGCTTAGGCATCTTTCAAAGAGTTTATGAATGTCAGATACTGATGCTTTGAGGCTGAATTCAAATTTTATCAAAGTGAATACAATTTGAATGCAAGCTCAGTGAAAAACTTTGCACTCCCAATTCTCCAGTGAGACGGGTCTACTGAATTTCAGTAGACTGTATAAGCAGATGTAACCAAATGAAAAACAATAGAACTTTAAAACCATCTCTCTTATTATTGTCCCTGTGAATATCATACTGTGCTTTGTGGATAAGTATATGAATCTTTTTAAAATAGTGCTGACACTTTTTTATGATCTACTTGGTCCTGTTCTCAATGTTGCAAAGTATAGAAGATTGGAACCTGGTTGCTCCATTGCCCTATTAGCAGATTCTCAGAGAAGCTGAGCTTGTGAGATGGACAGCAAGTGATGTCATTGAGATGGCAATTATAACAATAATATTAATACTATCAAACAGCTTTACTCAGAGTAAAGAATATATGCTCTGATTGTTAATATCATTTCCCCAGTTGTCTTAAAATGCTTTAAGTTTATTTTATTATTACTGTAGCCTTTGAAAAGGAGAAGGCAATGGCACCCCACTCCAGTACTCTTGCCTGGAAAATCCCATGGACGGAGGAGCCTGGTTGGCTCCAGTCCATGGGGTCGCTAAGAGTCGGGCACGGCTGAGCGACTTCACTTTCACTTTTCACTTTCATGCATTGGAGAAGGAAATGGCAACCCACTCCAGTTTTCTTGCCTGGAGAATCCCAGGGACAGGGGAGCCTGGTGGGCTGCTGTCTATGGGGTCACACAGAGTTGGACACAGCTGAAGCAACTTAGCAGCAGCAGCCTTTGAAAATTGCCTTGTCAAAAATTCCTGCCACTTTTATATAATCAAATATATGTATTTATGATACTTGTTCTTGATTCTTAAGAGATGTGAATTGAATAATACTTTCTTTATTCTTCTCACCCTACAGTGCACTCTATAAGACAAATATCCATATGTATAAATAAATAACAACCACTATAAAATTCCAAAATTGTAATATGATAAGAATAATTATTGGTGTAAAGAGGATACAGCTAATTGATCAAGCTAGAATTGTTATGAAATATTTATGAAGGATATAGAATTTAAGAAGAAATGTGTATATAGTTAAAAATTTAACAGACTGAAAGAGAGAAGGTTGGTTGCAGAGTGCCATGAAGCTGAAACAGACACATATATTTATGTATGTATGTGTGTGCTTTTGATTAGAGTGGCAATGTCATAAATCAATAAGTTAGAAAAATAATTTGGTAAACACTGAAGCAGAGAGAAGATGTGGCACAAACCTAGGGTAGCTGTTTGGAATAGATAGATGCAGAATTGAGAAATCTGAAGTAGCAGAACAGGAAGGACTTTGTGATCTGCTGGATTCAGAGATAAGTAAAATAAAGAGCAGGCAAAGAAATTATTTAAACTAAGGGATAGTTTTTCTGTTGATATGCTGAAATTAGTGAAAATCAGGAAAAAATAGCTGAAAATACAGAATGTTTCAAAGAGAAATCAAAGTCCAAAAAAGAAAAAAAAAAAAAAAGAAAGCTTTTCTAACATAAAGATAGAAGTGATAAAGGTAACTTGCGGCATGGATGAATTTAATTAGAATAAAGAGGATATAAATCTTTAATTTTGAGTATAAGTCCGGGAAGGGGAATGATGGAAGTATAAGGAGAACCTTAGAAATTATCACCTCAAACATTTAAACATATTTCTAACAATGGTATATTTTTAATCACAGTTATGAAAGCATCCTAAATTTCCATTTACTTCACATGATTTAAATCTATTTCATATTTGCCCTACTATTGGTCTAAGCATAAATAGGCAAAGAAATTGGACTTCTACAATATTTATGAGTTAAACATGCATAAACAATACTAAAAATCATTAAAAATTTTTGTACATAAGAAACATTTTATTACCAAATATTGGACACAATAAATTGTATCCTTTAGTGAATAATGTTTCATGGATTGCTAGTTTTACTGAGGAATAAATGGCTATCTCATTTTTGTACTATATAAAGGAGATAAAAAATTAATCTCTTCCCTCAAGCATCTCTGTGTATAATGGGGGGATTAAATTAATGGACAATTATACTACTTGAAGTAAAGTAAATGATGGACTTATGCACACAGTGATATACAAATGTGTAAGATGGGCACCCAGATCATTACGGAGTATATCTGAGAGGATGTTGAAGGAAAGATTGTCAATGCTATCTCTGAAATATCTAATAAGAGTTAATCAGTGGAACAGCAAGTGTGTACCAAAATATACTAAAACACTGAAAAAACATAACGCATAATTTAAATAACTGTGGAAAAATGGAACAAGAACAAGTTTCATCAAAAATGATTCGAAGCTGTCCTTGAAAGAATGAAAAATTGAATTTATGCAAAGGGCAATGAGAAGTAATGGGCAAGTGAAACATTTTAGGTATAAGAAACAAAATAGGGAAGAGATATGGAATAGTCAACAAATAAAATATAGACAATTACAGAAAATTTAAACTATTGCATGTGCACATGATGCATTAACATATGATGAATATTTTGAAATAAAATTTGCAGATGAATGAACCTGTTGCTATTGAAAAAATTAGTTTTGCTTAAAAGAAACTAAAATATTATGTGGAAAGTGACTATTAACAAATATCACTATTCTAGATTAGCATCAGTCAGTTCAGTTCAGTCACTCAGTTGTGCCCGACTCTTTGTGACCCCACGAATTCCAGCATGCCAGGCCTCCTTGTCCATCACCAACTCCCGGCATCAGAATATTTCCAAAAATCTTTGAAAAGTCAAACTTTTGGCTAAATAAGTATTACCAGGTGAATTTGAATTTCAAACATTTCTCAAGACCATAGTTTGTAAGATGCTGAATCTATTTATAATTTATAGTAAAATCTCTGATGTGGCCTATTTTTGTGAAATTATTGGAAAATGTCAAAGAGAATTATTCACCTATTGTGTTTCATTAGGTGAATCAGAAATTAAATAGACAAGGATGAAAGATAGTTTTATATATTTAATGGAGGTTTTAAGGGAATAGTAAATGTATGCCAAAGACTTTGACTGTGTGGATCACAATAAACTGTGGAAAATTCTGAAAGAGATGGGAATACCAGACCACCTGACCTGCCTCTTGAGAAATCTGTATGCAGGTCAGGAAGCAACAGCTAGAAATGGACATGGAACAACAGACTGGTTCCAAATAGGAAGAGGAGTATGTCAAGGCTGTATATTGTCACCCTGCCTATTTAACTTCTATGCAGAGTACATCATGAGAAATGCTGGGCTGGAAGAAGCACAAGCTGGAATCAAGATTGCTGGGAGAAATATCAATAACCTCAGATATGCAGATGACACCACCATTATGGCAGAAAGTGAAGAGGAACTAAAAAGCCTCTTGATGAAAGTGAAGGAGGAGAGTGAAAAAGTTGGCTTAAAGCTCAACATTCAGAAAACGAAGATATGGCATCTGGTCCCATCACTTCATGGGAAATAGATGGGGAAACAGTGGAAACAATGTCAGACTTTATTTTTTGGGGCTCCAAAATCACTGCAGATGGTGATTGCAGCCATGAAATTAAAAGATGCTTACTCCTTGGAAGAAAAGTTATGACCAACCTGGATAGCATATTCAAAAGCAGAGACATTACTTTTCCAACAAAGCTCCATCTAGTCAAGGCTATGGTTTTTCCAGTAGTCATGTATGGATGTGAGAGTTGGACTGTGAAGAAAGCTGAGGGCTGAAGAATTGATGCTTTTGAACTGTGGTGTTGGAGAAGACTCTTGAGAGTCCCTTGGACTGCAAGGAGATCCAACCAGTCCATCCTAAAGGAGATCAGTCCTGGGTGTTTTTTGGAAGTAATGATGCTGAAGTGGAAACTCCAGTACTTTGGCCACCTCATGAGAAGAGTTGACTCATTGGAAAAGACTCTGATGCTGGGAGGGATTGGGGGCAGGAGGAAAAGGGGACGACAGAGGATGAGATGGCTGGGTGAATCACCGACTCAATGGATGTGAGTTTGAGTGAACTCGGGGAGATGGTGATGGACTGGGAGGCCTGGCGTGCTGTGATTCATGGGGTTGCAAAGAGTTGGACATGACTGAGCGACTGAACTAAAGCTAAACTAAACTAAATGTACTCCATAAAATGAATGTACAGTGGAAGATTATTGATGCACTTGAAATGTTGTGTGTTCCTGCCAAGCTTTCCATCATGCTTACTATTATGTAATGGGAGGAGTGGTTAGATAAATCACATATATTAATACATATTTGAAAATCAGGAATAGTTGTTATTCTGACAATCATTGTTGTTACTTTTTAGTTGCTAAGTTTCATCCAACTTTTTTGCAGCCCCACGGACTGTAGTCTGCCAGGCTCCTCTGTCCATCGTATTTCCCTGGCAAGATTACTGGGGTGGGTTGTAATTTCCTTCTGCAGGACATCTTCTCAACTCAGGGACTGAACCCACATCTCCTACACTGGCACATAGATTCTTTCCCACTGACCCACCAGGGAAGCCCCCAGCTACCAGGAAATCTCTGACAATTATTAAGTAATATAAATGGGTTTTTGTTTCATAATTCATTTGGAATTTTTTGTTGGAATTTTCACTATAAAGTCTTGAAAAAGAATAATATTAGAAAGAGTAATTTGTTTTGCATCGAAATATAACCACATGTTTACTGAATCTACAAATCAGTAGAACTATGGAATTAAATATAAAAATAATCGTACTTGAAATTTGGGAGCTATGTAAAAAGAAAGAGAGATTTGAAAGAACTGAAAGAGATGTGATAAACATCCTTCCTTTCTTGGATGCAGAAGTCATTTTATCTTTAGATAAATGACTTTCCTGGGAACCTCTTATATCCTTTAATGCTCTCTTCTCTACATCTTCATTGATATTTATTTTATAAAACTGAAAAGAGAAACTCTGCCCAAGTCTATCCAACAGACTCAATCCACCCTTAATTGGAGTTTGCATTCATCAATACAGCTGAAATTAAGAAGAACTTGAATTATTTGTATTTGTAAAGGGGTTATTTGATAACTCAACAATTGTCTCCACTTGACTGACACTAGGCAGAAAAAAACAAAGTGAAATAGGCAGACCAAATAAGGAACTGTAGTTTAGAGCAGAGAACACTTGATTGGTTCAACTTACTGACTATAAGTAGCTACATGTTTGTACCTCAGTGTCCTCATCTGTATGTTGGAGCTGGCTCTACCGCCTCCTCACAGTCACTTATGCACATCTCCTCTCAAATCTGTATTCAGTGATGTTGTGTTGAAGTAAGCCAGGATGGGAGTTTTACTGGTAAGTGAATGACAAGACAGAGGGAAATCCTATAAAGACATCCACTTCTAAACTGAAGCCCCACCTGCCCTAGTCCAGTTTGGCTTGGAGGTGGAGTGGCAGATGAGATAAGTCTTCATTTTGCTTAAGGATCAAAACATTAATAAATATGATATACTAGAAATGTCTGATTTCCAAATTCAGATTTTGGTAATAAAAGTCAACATAGGACTGCCTATTTAAAGATGAGCAGAAAAGGCAAATGAAGAAACTCTGTAGGAACAGTGGGAGACAAAGGAAAAGGGTTTTATTGCTTCTTACACACTGTACTTTTTTAGACTATTGGTAATATGATGTGTCTTAGTCTGGAAGTTCAGGAGCGGATCTATCCTCCATATGATATTATTATCTTTTCTGTAAAATATGAGCTAACATCACATGCGATATGATGTTTGCTTTCATTTCCTTTTTATTTTCTATAGATAAAGAAAGATCATTTTGTGTGCTTAGGACTTCTCTTGTGGTTCAGATGGTAAAGAATCTGCCTGCAAGGCAGGAGACCTGGGTTTGATCCCTGGATTGGGAAGATCCCTGGAAAAGGGAATGGCAAACCACTCCAGTATGTGTGTGTGTGTTAGTTGTTCAGTCATGTCCGATATTCTTGCCTGGGGAATTCCATGGACAGAGGTGCCTGTGGGCTACAGTGCACTGGGTCGCAAAGAGTCAAACATGATGGAGCTACTAACAAACACAAACACACTTAAGTAATTAAAACACTAAAATGTTTATAAAGCAACATTTTACTTCTCTGTAATCAGATGGTAAATCATACATACAGATCACTATTGTTTGACTTCAATCACTGAATCAACAGTTTTATAGTAATATACATTTATTTTCTAAATTTTATTTTTTTAAACTTTTTAATGTTTTACTTTTTTTTTGTTTTTTAAAAGTATACAATTCAGTGTTTTTTAGTATATATACACAGTTGTGTAACCATCACCGTGATCTAATTCTAGACTATTTTTATAATCTCAAAGAAACTGCATACCCATTAGAATAGGTCCCCTATCCCTTTCCTTTGCCTCCCCAACTCCCAGGCATAATTCTATCTACTTTATTTTATAGATTTGCCTATCTGTATACCCCATATAATGGATTCATACAATATTTAATCCTTTATATAATATGTCTTACTTAACATGTTTAAAAGTTAATCCATTTTGTAGCAAATATCAATAATTAATTTACAGAGAAGGCAATGGCACCCCACTCCAGTACTCTTGCCTGGAAAATCTCATGGATGGAGGAGCCTGGTAGGCTGCAGTCCATGGGGTCGCTAAGAGTTGGACACGACTGAGCGACTTCACTTTCACTTTTCACTTTCCTGCATTGGAGAAGGAAGTGGCAACCCACTCCAGTGTTCTTGCCTGCAGAATCCCAGGGACGGCGGAGCCTGGTAGGCTGCAGTCCATGGGGTCGCACAGAGTCGGACATGACTGAAGCGACTTAGTAGTAGTAGTAGTAGTTGTAATTTACCTTTAAAAATTGACACAGTTGACATATAATATCATGTTAGTTTCAGGTGTACATCATAGCGATTGGACATTTAAGTGCATCACTGAAAGATCAGTACAGTAGATCTAATGACCATTTATCCCCATAGAAAGCTATTACAATACCATTGATGACATTCATTACTTTGTACTATGTAACACTGTGATTATAGTATAACTGCAAGTATATACACTTCTTAGTTCCCTTTACCTATTTTTCCCATCTCCTACACTTCCCTCCCCTCTGCAAATCACCCATTGTTTGTTCTCTGTGTCTGTGTGTGTATGCGTGCATGCTCAGTCTCTCAGTCGCGCAACCCTATGGACTGTAGCCCACCAAGCTCTGTCCATGGGCTTCTCCAAGAGGATCTTCCCAACCCAGGGATCAAACCCACGTCTCTTGTCTCCTGCATTGGCAGGTGGATTCTTCACTGTTGTGCTACATGGGAGGCCCCATTCTCCTTATCTTTGAGTCTGTTTCTGTTTTGTAAGTTTCTTAAAATATTTTTAAAAAATTTTTATGATGTTGTGTTGGTTTCTGCTATACAACAATGCAAGTCTTATTTCTCAAATATCAAATGTAAGTGAGATCATATGATATTTGTCCTTTTCTGTATTTTTGTATTTTACATAGCATAATACCCTCTAGATCCATCCACGTTGCAGCAAATGGCAAGATTTCATTCTTTTTTTATGGCTGATTTTGTACTATAGCCTGAAATTAGGGAGCACACTACTTCCAGCTTTATTCTTTTTTCTCAAGATTTCTTCAGCTATTAGTGGTTTTGGGGGGTTTCATACAAATTTTAAGATTTTTTTTCCAGTTCTGTGAAACATATTGTTTGTATTTTATTAGGATTGCATTAAATCTTTAGATTGTAGTTTTATCAATATCTTGTATTTTTCAAAGTAGAGGTTTTCACCTCCTTGGTTATATTTATTTGTAGATATTTTATTCTTTATGGAACTGTACATGGAATTGTTTCCTTAATTTTTCTTCCAATATTTCATTACTAGTGTATTTAAATGCAACTTATTTCTGCAAATTAATTTTGGATCCTACATCATCACTCAATTCATTTATTAGTTCTAATATTTAAGCATAGAATCCATATTGATAAATATGTAAGTATATATTAGTATTGCCACTGTGAATAATTTCTTGTCACCTGTTTCATACCTTAATCTGTGTTGGACAGGTAGTGCCATTAAGATGTTTCATATGCGTCAAAAGTAGGATGCCCAGAAAATGATGGCAGTGTAATTACATAGTACATCAAAAGCCATCCAAGTTTGGCACAGTTGAAGATTTACTTCAGTTTTGAATTAATCTGAATGACCCTAGCTTTATTGCTGTTGAATTTCCAGAAGTGATAAAATGTCAAGTCATTGAAAATAAAACGACAGAGTGTAAGCAATCTGACAAGACTAATGCACAATTTTTTTGACTTGTTCCATATTCTGCAGGCTTTATTACCAACTATGATGTTCTACTGAAAAATGCTTGTCTTAATGAATGCATCTTCCACTTTACTAATATGTATACCTCTTATGTAAACAACAGAAAATTCAGTGCTCTGTATGTGTTTGTTTTATGTACACTAAAACCTCAGTGTACAAAAATGATGTAAATGGGAAACCACTGTTTTACTTATATTATCTATTAACTTGGGTAGGGCACGTTAATGGAATGTTACTGAGTAGATCTTTTGTGGACAGGGATAGTATTTCATTTTAATCACAGATTTTTCAATGCCATTAGATATGAGTTTTGCAGGCTTACTGTATGCTGACAGTTTTTTTTTCTTTTTTAAAGCTGTTCAGTTCAGTTCAGTTCAGTTCAGTCACTCAGTCGTGTCCGACTCTTTGCAACCCCCTGAATTGCAGCACGCCGGGCCTCCCTGTCCATCACCAATTCCCAGAGTTCACTCAGACCCACGTGCATTGAGTCAGTGATGCCATCTAGCCATCTCATCCTCTGTTGTCCCCTTCTTCTCCTGCCACCAATCCTTCCCAGCATTAGAGTCTTTTCCAATGAGTCAACTCTTCGCATGAGGTGGCCAAAGTACTGGAGTTTCAGCTTTAGCATCATTCCTTCCAAAAAGAAATCTCTGGGTTGATCTCCTTCAGAATGGCCTGGTTGGATCTCCTTGCAGTCCAAGGGACTCTCAAGCTGCTACTTAACATATATTGATAACATAATACAAATAATAGCTATCTTCACATTTATTGTTATTAGCTTCATAAAATGTTCTTTTATAAAACATAGAACTCATATCTCAGCATATTGTCTTGAAAAGGAGAACTTTTTCATTTATGCTTTGTATTATCTGATGTCCTTTAGATAATCTTCCTGAGTTTCAACTTTTTCTCTAAACATTGAATGGTCTTAATTCTGGCTAAATACTTTGCCTTCACTAATCATAATCCCTAAGTGATGATTCCAGACTAGATTATTTTCCTTGATTTTTTGATTCTATTATTTTTATTTTTAAATATTCAAGTGAGAAACAAACCTAAACCTAAGCCTAACATGTAACTTATTTGCTTCCCTTAAATACATAGAATAGAGTAAGAAATATTCCAAGATTATAAGTTAGCATATATTTTCCTAAAGATTTCATTCAATACTCCCCTTGCTCCAGTGATGCATCACTATCACCACCATGTACAGCTATTCATGTTTTTAATTTGAAATCCACTACACTTGACTGCTGTTGCTGCTGCTGCTGCGTCGCTTCAGTCGTGTCCGACTCTGTGCAACCCCATAGATGGCAGCCCACCAGGCTCCCCTGTCCCTGGGATTCTCCAGGCAAGAACACTGGAGTGGGTTACCATTTCCTTCTCCAATGCATATAGTGAAAAGTCAAAGTGAAGTAGCTCAGTCGAGTGCGACTCTTCACGACCCCATGGACTGCAGCCTACCAGGCTCTTCCATCCATGGGATTTTCCAGGCAAGAGTACTGGAGTGGGGTGCCATTGCCTTCTCCGACTACTTGACTACCGCCTGCCAATGCAGGAGACACAGGAGATGCGGGTTCCATCTTTGCGTCAGGAAGATCCTCTGGAAAAGGAAATGGCAGCCCACTCCAGTATTATTGCCTGGGAAATCCCATTTACAGAGAAGCCTGGTGGGCTACAGTCCCTGGGGTTGCAAAGAGAGAGACAAGAAGGATCGACTGAGCATACAAAGTCACGTTTCTTAACTAAACACCCTGTTAAAGGAGCATTTAAGGAACAAGAGACTTTATTGACCTTTCTCCCTGCCCTCTCTCTTTCCTCTCCTTAACCGTTCCTATCCTTCCCTGTTTTTCTAGTCCCCCAGTCCTGGATGCAGGAATCTGGTCGAAGGGCCCTCAGCCTGAGCTGAGGATTGGAGACTGATCACCTCCTCTTGGCAGAGAACTCGAATTCTGGTTCTAGTCTGGTCTGATTTCTGGTAGGGCTGAGTTCCAGTCCTCCCTTCTCTGGAGGCCCAGGGAAAAGTCCCATAACGCCTGGGCATCTGTAGGTGGCAGGAGACATCTTAAGGCCACCCCTTTTGCCCCCCTCTTCCGCCTCCTCCCCCTTCTTCTTTCAACCTGGCTTCCTTTCCTCCCTTGAATTCTTTGATGTTAGTACTTGGGTCTGAAGTTCTGTGTCTCTATAGAAGGTTTTCTGAGAGACTGTATTCTTGTATTTAAGGTCTTCCCTGGTGGCGCAGAGGTCAAAGGGTCTGCCTGCAATGTGAGAGACCTGGGTTTGATCCCTGGGTCAGGAAGATCCCCTGGAGAAGGAAATGGCAACCCACTCCAGTATTCTTGCCTGGAGAATCCCACGGATGGAGGAGCTTGGTCGGCTACAGTCCACGGGGTCGCAAAGAGTCAGACATGACTGAGCGACTTCACTTTCACTTTATTTTTCAACCTATGCCTCCACCACTCTATTTGGAAAAGCTCAAGAACTGTCCTAACACTTACTGATGTACCATGAGAGTAGACCATGACAGATCACATATCGAGTCAAGGCTTTTGGTACTTCTTCTATTCAATATCACAAGCACACAGTGAGATGCAAAGAATGCAGACGCGTTTCTGATAAACCATAGGCATTAAGAAAAAAAGATGAAAAGAAATACACAACATCTCACATGTTCTATGCCTTTGCATTTTTCTTTGGAGTTTGCAGCTGAGACGTTGTACTAAACGTCTGGGTCACATGCTTTCTTGCTGCGTTAAACAGGAATTCAGGCATCTTTATGCTTGCTTACATCTCAGGAGAGCTTCAACAGGGTAGGTGTTTACTATGGTTATGGTTAGACACTTATGCTGCAAAGAAACTAGGTTGAAAAAGCTGCATCATGTTCTGATTATATAATCATGGCTATTTGAACTCATACAAATTCTCCTTGATATCTGTCTTTACCTTTTCTGTAGGTGATTAGTATATAAAATGTTACCTATGATTTTATTCTTTTTCTGTGTTCTTGTTGCCTCAAATTCAACCCCTACTTTAAGACCACAAACACTGAGCAACTCTATAGGCTAGCCTTTCTGTTAAGGGCTTAAGGACTGAAACCTAATGAATCATAATTATAGTCTGTGAAAAATTGCTGGTTTGATAGAAAATATGAGTTTTTCAACCCAAATTATTTTATAATGTCTACCTAATGCTCCATTATTGCCACTTGAAGTATTCTTATTTGGTCTATGTCAGTTTATTTATTTATATAACATTTTTTCTTTTAGAGAGGTTTCTCATATCTCTTTTGAAGGCCACTATATTGTTTGTGTGTGTATGCTCATGTATGTGCTAAGTGGTTTCGCTCATGTCCAACTCTTTGAGACCCCCTGGACTGTAGCCTCCAGCCTCCTCTGTCCATGGGATTCTCCAGGCAAGAACACTGGAGTGGGTTGCCATTTCCTTCTCCAGGGGATCTTCCTGACCCAGGGATTGAACCCACGTCTCTTATGTCTCCTTCATTGTCAGGCAGGTTCTTTATCACTAGCGCCACCTGGAAAGCCTGTGTGCTTGGTTGTGTTCAACTCTTTGTGACCCCATGGCCTATAGCCCACCAAGTTTCTCTGTCTAGATTTTTCAGGCAAGAATACTGGAATGAGTTTTCATTTTCTCCCCCAGGGTATCTTCCCGACCCAGGGATAGAACTCATGTCTCCTTCACCTCCTGCATTGGCAGGCAGATTCTTTACAACTAAGCCATTTTTAGACTCTTTAGAGTCCCCTGAGCTGCAAGAAGATCAAACCAGTCAATCTTAAAGGAAATCAACCCTGAATATTCATTGGAAGGACTTCAGCTGATACTCCAATACTTTTGCTCCCTGATACAAAGAGATGACTCACTGGAGAAGACCCTCATGCTGGGAAAGATTGAAGGCCAAAGGAGAGGGGGCTGGCAGAGGATGAGATGGTTGGATAAAGTCACTGATTCAATGGATAAATTTGAGCAAACTCAGTGAGATAGTGAAGGACAAGGAAGCCTGGTGTGCTGCAGTCCATAGGATTGCAAAGAGTCAGATACAACTTAGCAATTGAATAATTACAACAACATACAGTCAGTTAACTATTAAATTAACTGATTAAACAAGAATTTTATACCACTGTATATTTTCTATTACATGCAAATGAAAGATTTAGGTGAATATTTAACTCTCTTGAGACTAAATATATGTCCCATTGAGGCAATGTCCATTAAATGGATATAAATTAGGCTAATATCAGAGAAGGCAATGGCACCCCACTCCAGTACTCTTGCCTGGAAAACCCCATGGATGGAGGAAACTGGTAGGCTGCAGTCCATGAGGTCGCTAAGAGACGGACACGACTGAGCGACTTCACTTTCACTTTTCACTTTCATGCATTGGAGAAGGAAATGGCAACCTACTCCAGTGTTCTTGCCTGGAGAATCCCAGGGACAGAAGAGCCTGGTAGGAAGCCGTCCATGGGGTCGCACAGAGTCGGACACGACTGAAGCGACTTAGCAGCAGGCTAATATAAATAAGAGCAAATGGTATAAATCTTTTTGGGGGAGTGGTAGAAAGGCAGATGACAAAAATTAAGAGCTACCAGAGCTAATTAATTTATAAAATTTTGAAGCTGATTGTGAAAGAACAATAAAACCTATAAAAACAGTTGGGAGTAAAGAATAAATTATTTGGCAGAATCTCCCTAATGTGATTTATTATTTTTTCTCATATCTCTTAAAGGAAATGATTGTAATATTGTAATATAGCATGTTGAATGAACTTCACTATCCAGAAACATACTTGCTTCCTAATTTAATTACTATAAATGTAACTAGAAATGCAAATCAAATTAATTACCCTGGTTGTTTACTTATAGGAAATTACAATCCAAAATCAACTAATACAAATTTTAATCAAAGTCATTATTAATTGAAACTGTGTATTTTTGTGTTTAGTTTTGATTTTCCTATTTTCTTTCTTTCCTTATTTTGACTTAGACTACTGTTTAATCAATTAATATTTTTATTGATGAGATATCAATAAAATAACCTATATCTTTTTCTTCATCTCATGCCTTATAAAATTTTTCAAATTCTTGTAAACAACGTATGTTTTAATTTTGTGGGATATTATTTTTTTGTGTGTGATTCTGTTGTATTTTTTATAGAACTTTTTTTTAGGCTTGACTCAGTATCAAATTTATCGTAATGTTGGTGCTCCCCCTGGTGGCAGAAAGCAAGCATTTTACTTTTTTCTTTAAAGATAAAATATTGAGAGAGAGAAATTTATGTCTTGATTTTAAAAGTGTGTAAAAATACCTAGAAGGAAATGCAGGAAAAATTGATTAAATATGTTTAATATTAGACTATAGCACAATATACTTAAATCCATTATAGATTAAATATATGTATATATATTTAGATACTTAGAAAAATGTTATATATCCTAGTATTTATTAAAAAATAAAATATTATCCTAATATTTATGTATCCTATATTTATAACATATATAATATAAATATAATAAAATGAAATATTTACTCAATGAGTATAATCACTAAACTAAAAATGACTTATTTCAAGGTCATAATATATCCATAATATAAATATTAGGATAAATATTTTATTTTTTAATAAATATTAAGATACATAACCTTATTTTTCTAAGTATCTAAATATTTTTCTTCTATTTTCTGTGTGCTCATCTATATATTCATCTATCATCTCTCTGTGCATCTTTTTAATCTATGTCTTATATCCTGGATTCTTTTACATAGGGCTTCCCTGCTGGCTTAGAGGTTAAAGAGTCTACCCGGAATTCAGGAGACCTGGGTTCAGTCCCTGGCTCAGGAAGATCCCCTGGAGAAGGAAATGGCAACCCACTCCAGTACTCTTGCCTGGAGAATCCCATGGAGGCATCTTTTTAATCTATGTCTTATATCCTGGATTCTTTTACATTAGTACCAATTTATTTCATGGATATCCTCACCTTCACATTTGATACTAGGTGCAAGTATTAGATGGTGTTAGTATGTAAAGTACTTCTTCTAGTAATTTCAACACTTTCTATATTTAATGATTGAAATTCTACTATAGAATCCTTTGAAGTGAAAAGTGAAAATACTACTCCTAATTATAACCTTTAATTGGAGAACAAACTGCCTTTTGGTTTTGCACTATTATTATGTCTTTCAGTTATTTTTTGTAGACTGTAGTTTCAAGCCAAGTAATTTTATATATTTGGCTAAATTCGTGTAAACAAAAAATATAAATGTATCTCATCAGGCATTTTCCACCTGAAAGTTCCCGAGTCTTCTCCTGTTGGCTCAGCTATTGGAAGAATAAGAGCTGTGGATCCTGATTTTGGACAGAATGCAGAAATTGAATACAATATTGTTCCAGGAGATGGAGGAAATTTGTTTGACATCGTCACAGATGAGGACACACAAGAAGGAGTTATCAAATTGAAAAAGGTACGTGGACATGTTTATGAATAATAGATTACCCAATAAAAATTAAACAACACAAAGGAAATGAGAGACATCTTAATTTCCTTTCAATGAGGAATATATTAAATGAAAAAAAATGGGTAACTAGGAAATATTCATTCCCAACTTTTATTTTGTGATTCAACAGGTATATATTTTATGCTGGACTTCCCAAGTGGTGCTAGGGGTAAAGAATGTGCCTGCCAATGCACCAGACATAAGAGATGCTGGTTCAATTCCTGGAAGATCCCCTGGAGGAGGGCATAGAAACCCACTCCAGTATTCTCGCCTGGAGAATATGATGGACAGAGGAGAGTGAAATAGGGTCTCAAAGAGTCAGATACTACTTAAGGAACTTAGCACTCACACACACATGCATATTTTATGTTGAAACAACTATGCCTATTAATTCGCTTAAGCCATTAAAAACTTCTTCTCAGAGTTTAATTTTAATTTAATTTGTCATTGTTATCAGCTTAGATGAAAAGGTTAATTTAAAAATCAGTTATAGAAGTAAACACTAAGTATACCAGGTTTGGCCTCGCCTTATTTACTACTTTTATGAGAATATCAATATCTAACACACACTTGTTCATGAGCCTAGACCTCAGAGTGGATGAATTCTGATATGGGCAAGCTCTGCTACAGGTGAATGGAAGAAATGAGAAAGGATAAAGCTGGGCTTGAGGGTGCTATGATGTGCCAAGTAAACAGAAAAATTAACCAGAAGGAGGGAGAAGGCAAGAAGGTATAATATGATGGTAAGCCCTCTAGTTATGTTAACTTGATTCATATAGAAGAAGAGTAAAATTCAAAATATTAGAAATACGTCATTATCTCAGGATATGTAGTCTGTCTTTTGTCAGGAAGGGGCATGAAGAAATATGGAAATGTGAGAAAGAGAAAAAACCTTTTCCCTTTACCCGTTTCACTGGGGTGTTCCCAGGTGGCTCAGTGGTAAAGAATCTGCCTACCAATGCAAGAAATGTAGGAGATTCGGGTTCAATCCCTGGGTTGGGAAGATCCCTGGAAGAAGAAATGGCAACCCATTCCAGTAATCTTGCCTGGGAAATCCCACGAACAGAGGAGCCTGGCAGCCTACTGTCCATGGAATTGCAAAGAGTCGGACATGACTGAGAACAGGAGCCCACACCCCACCCCACCCATTTCACCCACTACCCAACTTCTACTTCCGGCAATACCAATCAGTTCCCTGTATCTATGAGCTTGTTTGTTTGTTTTAGATTTCATAGATAAATGAAATTATATGATATTTCTTTCTTTCTTTGACTTATTTCACTTAAATTAACATAATGCCCTCAAATTTCCTCCAAGTTGTCATAAATAGTAAGATTTTATTCTGTATCTCTGTAACTGCAGATTTCATATCCAACAATTCAATCAACTGCCAAATTATTTAAGGGAAAAGTTCTATATAAAATTCTGAAAGACAAAACTTGAAGTTGCTGCATACAGGCAACTATTTACATAGCATTTACTTATATTAGATATTAAAAGTGATATAAAAATATTTACAGTGTACAGAAAATATGCAAAGGTTATATGAAAATACTATCATTTTATATAAGGGATCTGAGCATCCTTGGATTTTGGTATCTGCAAGGGGTCTTGGAGTCAATGCCCTGTGGATACCAAGGGATGACTGTTCATACCACATTTTCTTTATCCATTCACCTCTCAGTGGGCATTTGAGATGCTTCCATATTTTCGTTATTGTCAATAATGATGTCTGTTTTTGTTTAATCACTAAATCATGTCTGACTCTTTTGTAACCTCATGGACTGCAACTCTCCAGGCTCCTCTGTCCAAGGATTTCCCAGGCAAGAATGCTGAAGTGGGTGTCCGTTTTCTTCTCCATGGGATCTTCCCAACCCAGGAATTGAACCCCCTCCTTCTGCACTGGCAGGCAGGTTCTTTAACATTGAGCCACACCAGGGAAGACCTAAGGAAGCTCCAGGAGATACTGGAGGACAGAGGAGCCCGCTGCTGCTGCTGCTAAGCCTCTTCAGTCATGTCCGACTCTGTGCGACCCCATAGACTGCAGCCCACCAGTCCATGGGGTCGTAAAGAGTTGGACGTGACTTAGCAACTAAATAACAATAACAAAATAATGCTGCAGTGAAAATGGGTTTGCATATGTCTTTTTAAGTTAGTGTCTGACTCTTTGCGACCCCATGGACCATAGCCCACCAGGCTCCTCCACCCATGGAATTTTCCAGGCAAGAGTACTGGAGTGGGTTGCCATTTCCTTCTCCAGGGGATCTTCTCAGTCTAGGGATTGAACCCAGGTCTCCCGCATTGCAGGCAGACGCTTTACCATCTGAGTTACCAGGGAAGCCCACTTTGTGAGCAACCTACATACTGGTTTCCATAATGGCTACACCAATTTATATTTGCACCAATAATGTACAAAGACCCTTTTTTCCTCATATTCTCTCCAACACTATTTTTTTTTGTCTTTTTGATAATAACGAATCTAGCATATATGAGGTGGTATCTCGTTATGCTGTTAACATTTCCCTGGTCGTTAGTGATGTCCAGCATCTCTTCATGTACTAGTTGGCCTATAGTTCTTTAAATAGATTTTTTTTTTCTGAGGGAAAGCTCTATTAAAAGACTATTTATGGATATATACATACAGTTCTCAGAAAATTGTATCTTCAACTTATTCAGTCCCAGGAAAAGTAGATGTACAATAATAAATATGTATGTAAATATCAAGAGCAGTGTTTAGGTTCCCTAAGGATGTTAAAATTACATTTGGAAACTTTTCTCTCAATAGCTCAGCATAGAATTGCAATGAAAAATTTTGATATGAAATCAAATTCATATAGAAATTATATTCTTAAGTATATTACATGCATATAAAAAGTCTAAAAATACATATTCTCCATTAGAATATATCTGTTTTTAAATATCATCTGTTTTTTTGTTTTTGGAGTGATTTTCTTTTTTATCTCACTAAAGAATATATTAAAATGCTTAAAATTCTCTAAAACACACATTCTTGTTATGATTGCATTTCCAAAATCTTTATTTAGTTTCCTTTTACTATTTTTCCCTCTCTCCTCTTTCTCTATGCATGGAAGGTATAAGTGGATTAAAAATGATGGTCAAGTTTACATGAGCTTCTCAGAATGAAAAAAAGGCATTTTTATTTTTAAACCTCAACTTGGGTCCAGTTTATGAGCACTGTGACAATGTCATTTCACTGTGTCATTCTGAATTCAGAATAACATTATGCAGCTTTATATATCTCTCCAAGCCACAAGATACTGCTTTTTTTTTTTAAAAAAGAAACTATTCTTATTTTATACTTATGTCCTATTGCACTACGGAAAGTATGAATACATAAAAAGTGCCCTATATATGGCTTAGTATTATAACAATAGAAACAATAACGAAGTCAGGATAATATAACTTAAAATTTTTTTGTCACATCTAATAATTAGGCCATGGGTTGCATTTAAAATGAGAGAAGAAGTCATTTTAAATTCAGCCATTTCATTCTTACAAGAAAAGCTAAATTAAATATATGTTTTTAGTCCATAGTTTTTATATCTTACTGGATAAGTAAGAATGTGCGTGCTAAGTTGCTTCAGTTGTGTATGACTCTGTGTGACCCTATGAACCATAGCCTGCCTGTCCAAGGGATTCTCCAGGCAAAAATTCTGGAGAGGACTGCCATGCCCTCCTCTAGGGGATCTTTCCTACCCAGGGCTTGAATCCAAGTCTCTTATGCCTCCTGCACTGGCAGGTGGGTTCTTTATCACTAGCACCACCTGAGAAGTCCGTAAGTGATAATACGTATTTACTGGATATAAATATAAATATAAAATTAACATGAGTTATAAATATTCAAGAACTGAAAACGCATATTTATGTACATGCACACTGTGGTTTTCTTGTTACTGATTAAGAGATTTAGGCAGTTAAATACTGAGATGAATACTTATATTGTGCAAAAGAGCAATTTTAATAATTTGAGTAATTTCTAAAACAGCTCTGTACTATTTTTACATAAGTAATGATAGAATCTGTTTAAAATAAAGAAGGGTAAAGTAATTTCCTATTTATTTTAAGATAAGTAAAACCTCTTTGGAACTAAAAAATAAATCCTTACTATTTTGCTATTACATAAGAATATTATTTCATTTTGAATAACCATAATTGTGATCACAGTAAATACACAGGAGAATTATTTAGTTTTTCCTTAAAAACGTTAAGGGATAAAGTATTTTATTCTTCCTCCGGATTTTAAATAAATAGGCTAAACTCTCTACTGATTTCACTGGACATTTTACTTATGCGCTGGTGTCACTGAACTCCTTTTTGCTGGCTTCAGTGGCAAGGGAGTGAATTGAGGTCAATTGATTTGGTAGCACAGCACCACCACGTGGTTAATTTTGGAAAAACTCTTAGAAAAAAAGAACAATTAGGAATACTTGTTTGGGCTTCCCAGGTGGCGCAGCGGTAAAGAATCCGCCTGCAAAGCAGAAGACACAGGAGAACTGGGTGTTATCCCTGGGTTGGGAAAATCCCCTGAAGAAGGAACTGGCAACCCACTCCAGTATTCTTGCCTGGAAAATTCCATGGACAGAGGAGTCTGGCGGGTCACAAACAGTCCAACACGACTGGGCAGGCACTCAACTGTTGTACACAGCCAAGCATACACCTCGATTTATTGTTTTTGCCAAACATGAAAATTTCAGAGAGAAATACAAGGTGTTCTTTGTTTCTGTAAATATTATATTATTTTTGTATTTGTCATTTTCTGTTTTTAAGCATCTCACCTAGCTTTCCTGATAGCTCAGTTGGTAAAGAATCCACCTGCAATGCAGGAGACCCCAGTTCGATTCCTGGGTTGGGAAGATCCCCTGGCGAAGGGATAGGCTATACCCACTCCAGTATTCTGGCCTGGAGAATTCCATGGGCAGTATAGACCATGGGGTCACAAAGAGTCAGAAGCAAATCAGCAACGTTCACTTTCTTTCACCTAACTTCCCCAGGCTCAACTCTTAATCCTCCCCCAAGTTGACATAACCAATGAAGATTGTTTTCTGCCTTGTAAACATTTCTAACGTGTGTGTGATAGTCTCTTCACGCTCAAAGTATCTAAAGCTGAATTCCTTTACTTCTCCCAACAGCAGCGTGCCTGCTCCCATTTGCTCCTTCCTGGGTAACACCCTACTTCCTCTCCAGTTCCTTAAAGCAGAAATCTAGGCTTATTTTTATGCCACTTCTATTACCACTGAATTCCCCTTACCAAATAGCATAGGAAGCCCAGCCACTGATCTCCTCACAAACTTGAAAAAATTTCCTCCTCATGGGTTGACTTACAACCACCCTTGTTTCTTCTTTCTTCTATTACAAAGGCTATTCTCTGAGCCATCCACCTAATGTTCATCCATTTCCTTTCTGAGTGAATTTTACTCTTGCGCTTCATGTGCTTCTGGGTTCCATCACTGTAAAGATAAAGAGCAGATAGCATGTTTTCTATTACCATCCCCTGCATACACACATACACATACACACACACACACGCACACATTCACTCACTACATGCCAACCACACAAACTCATTGCAGTTTCTGCTGAAGATGCTGTGCTGTTTTTCCAGCTACATAGAAGGTAGCACCCTTCCTGAGCATTTCTCTTCATGTTTCCCTGTTTTTTAACATGGCTGTCACCCATGTCTCTCACCAAAGACTTCCTTGTGTCCCCCAGGCAATACTGATCCCACCTTACTCTCTTCCCCAAAAGTTACCATTTCTGGCCAAGCACATATGAGACTTTATGGTGGCTCAAATTTTAAATGCATCTGATCTTTCTACTATAGTTTAATTCCCTAAAGACACTTTGCCATTACTATATCTGTGTCACCATGATAAAGGAAATGCTTGAAACATGTGGGTGTTTAAATCTCTGTTCAAAAAAATGTCTCATGTTGGTTTATTGCTTTAATTTCAGATGCAATATTGTCTTTAGTCCCATGCAGAGTTCAACATATTTTTAAGATATTTAGAAAAATGTTGTTTCACTGATTATGCAAATGGGAAATATGAAACTCATTGGAGAAAAGTAACTTCAAGACTACACAAGTTGCAGTCAATTTATAGTATATGTTTTAAAGCACATAGTTTTAACTATTTAGAAGAACAATATAGGTTGGAAGTAAAATGTGACAGTGATCGTACAAGAAATTAAAAATATAATTGTCCCTCCAGATGGTCATGATTTATACTGCATGTGCCTATAAGATGCATATTTTGCTTAGACATTCATAACAGTTGATGAAATCTTCTCTTTCTTAGGGAAAATGTCACCATAAGCCCTCAGACAAAACGCTAGATGTTCTTCTAATTCCCTTTTGTATTATGTTTTTTCTTAGTGAATTTGTTCCAAAAATTATTGTCACTGAAATACAGGCTTAGTTAGATATGACACTATGACTCTTAATGCATTAAATTATCAAAAATGTGCAGTCCTGCACAAAATCCTTGATAACTTGCCCATAGAAAAATTAAATTCATTTCTAATGAGTAGTGCTGTAATGATGTCTATAGAGATACATTGTATTAAGTGTATATTCTTTCAGTTTAATATTTTTTTGACAGACACTTTTTGTCCTATAATTTTACTGTCCTTTCAGAGTTTTTTTAATTTTAATTTTAGAACTGAAATATTGTTTAAATTTATCAAAACAAAAATCTGTTTTAAAAATGGCTAGATTTCATTGTTTTTCCCTCTTACTAAAGGAACTTTCTCATCTGAAAATGTGACCACTTTTAAAAGTCAAACAAAATAACATTTGGCTATTTTTTTGTGTGAAACATTGAGTTGAATTTCTTCCTCAGTGTAGATGATACCAGGCCCTCCCATAGCTCTCTCTCATGTATATACACACACACATTCTTCCTCATCTAATCCCCTATACACTATACACATATGTCTTTCAAGTTTTGGATTTTTCCGTAGCACTTATGATCACTTTGGATGCTACAGTTTGCTTATTTATCTTATTGTTGACCATCAAATTCCAGAAGACAGTGAACTCCACGGGGGATTCTTGTCCATTTCCAACATCTATCATGACATGCAGCACACTGTAGGATGTGTGTTGTGTGTGCTCAGTCGCATCATTAGTGTCCAACTGTGTGACCCATGGACTGGAGACTCGCAGGCTTCTCTGTCCATGGGATTCTCCAGGGAAGAGTACTGGAGTGGGTTGCCACGTGCTTATCCAGGGGACTTTCCAGATCCAGGGACTGAACCAACACCTCCTGCATCTCCTGCATTGCAGGCAGATTCTTTACCACTGAGCCACAAGGCAAGCCCACACAGTTGGATATTCAAGCAATATGTGTGGAAAAGAGGAATAAAATATGCAGGAATTTTGCCCTTAATTTCCTCCCTACGGTTCAATTCCCTCTGATTTCCTCATACCTGGTTCTTCGCATCCCACTTCCAGCATTACATCCTCAGAGAAGTGCATCCTATCTGCTCTATGTAATGTCTCCCCAGCTGTTTTTCTGTCCCATTAGAACTGTTTTCCTCATAAATCTTACTACTAACTGAAAAGAATTATTCATGTATTATTTGTTCTGTCTACCCCTCTTCTATAAAAAGAAAAAAATAAAAGGACTTAATTTAACTCATAAACCAAGAGATCCTCAGTTCCTACTGTAATAAAATCTAATCAAATATTTGATTCAAATTATGTAGATTTAAATTAATTTGAATAAATCAATTAAAGAAGTAAGTACAGACATCATCTATGGATGATTTAATATGTAACTTGAGTACTGGCAGAGTTCTAGAGTGATTTCTTGTAGAGTAAGAAAGTGCTAGGACCAAATAAATGAATTGATTACTGTATTGATCAAAACCACTTAATTGGTTGGGGAACTTGACTTTCCCTATAAAATGATGCTTTATCTGAAAGTTAGGTAGTTTAGACTGGTATCAAAATGGCTTCCCTAGTGGGGCTAGTGGTAAAGAACATGCCTGCAGATGCAGGAGGGACATAAGAGACGTGGGTTTGATCTCTGGGTCAGGAAGACCTACTGGAGGAGGGCATGACAACCCACTCCAGTATTCTTGCCTGGAGAATCCCCATGGACAGAGGAGCTTGGTAGGGTATGGCCCATAGGGTTGCAAAGAGTCTGACATGACTGAAGCGACTTAGCACATGCATACACACACATTAATGTCATAAACCTACTTTACAAGAGCTTGTTCTTAGTGTCTTTTTAACCTTGTTCAGTCTAGTATAAATCTGTTTCCTAGTTGCTTGCTTGAAAATCATCTTCTCTTTCAGATACATTACAGCCTTCAGTTATTTGAGTTCATTGAGAATTTTATTTCCATTAACCATTAAGATCTATAATATGATTGAAAGGATAGAGTTGTTTCTGAAGGATGCATTTTGTTCAGAGGGAGGACTCTACTACTATGGTGAAAGATATATGTGTTCATCATAAAAACTGAAGCTATATCAGTTCAATTCAGTTGCTCAGTCATGTCCGACTCTTTGTGACCCCATGGGCTGCAGCACGCCAGGCCTCCCTGTCCATCACCAACTTCCCGGGTTTACTCAAACTCATGTCCATTGAGTCGGTCATGCCATCCAACCATTTCATCCTCTGTCATCCCCTTCTCCTCTTGCCTTCAATCTTTCCCAGCATCAGGGTCTTTTCAAATTGAGTCAGTTCTTTGCATCAGGTGGCCAAATTATTGGAGTTTTAACTTCAACATCAGTTCTTCCAATGAACATTCAGGACTGATTTCCTTTAGAATGGACTGGTTGGATCTCCTTGCAGTCCAAGGGACTCTCAAGAGCCTTCTCCAATACCACAGTTCAAAAGCATCAATTCTTCAGTGCTCAGTTTTCATTATAGTCCAACTCTCACATCCATACATGACCACTGGAAAAACCATAGCCTTGACTAGATAGAAGCTATATAGAAGAGTAGAAAGTAAAGAGTGATGAAAGCACACGCTATTGCGGGTCAGAGTAGAGTATAAATGAGTCTTATGCTCAGGGTCTTCCAGGCTGAAATCAAGGTATAGACCAGGGCTACAACTGATCTGAGGCTTAGAGGTTTGTGTGTGTGTGTGTGTGTGTGTGTGTGTGTCTGTGTGTGTGTGTGTGTTTCTTTCTAAGTGTACTAATTTGGGCAGAATTCATTTCTTTTTTATTTATTTATTTATTTATTTAAATTTTAAAATCTTTAATTCTTACATGCGTTCCCAAACATGAACCCCCTCCCACCTCCCTCCCCATAACATCTCTCTGGGTCATCCCCATGCACCAGCCCCAAGCATGCTGTATCCTGCATCAGACATAGACTGGCGATTTGATTCTTACATGATAGTATACATGTTAGAATGCCATTCTCCCAAATCATCCCACCCTCTCCCTCTCCCTCTGAGTCCAAAAGTCCGTTATACACATCTGTGTCTTTTTTCCTGTCTTGCATACAGGGTCATCATTGCCATCTTTCTAAATTCCATATATATGTGTTAGTATACTGTATTGGTGTTTTTCTTTCTGGCTTACTTCACTCTGTATAATCGGCTCCAGTTGCATCCATCTCATCAGAACTGATTCAAATGAATTCTTTTTAACGGCTGAGTAATACTCCATTGTGTATATGTACCACCGCTTTCTTATCCATTCATCTGCTGATGGACATCTAGGTTGTTTCCATGTCCTGGCTATTATAAACAGTGCTGCAATGAACATTGGGGTACATGTGTCTCTTTCAATTCTGGTTTCCTCGGTGTGTATGCCCAGCAGTGGGATTGCTGGGTCATAAGGTAGTTCTATTTGCAATTTTTTAAGGAATCTCCACACTGTTCTCCATAGTGGCTGTACTAGTTTGCATTCCCACCAACAGTGTAGGAGGGTTCCCTTTGCTCCACACCCTCTCCAGCATTTATTGCTTGCAGATTTTTGGATCGCAGCCATTCTGACTGGTGTGAAGTGGTACCTCATTGTGGTTTTGATTTGCATTTCTCTAATAATGAGTGATGTTGAGCATCTTTTCATGTGTTTGTTAGCCATCCATATGTCTTCTTTGGAGAAATGTCTATTTAGTTCTTTGGCCCATTTTTTGATTGGGTCGTTTATTTTTCTGGAATTGAGCTGCATAAGTTGCTTGTATATTTTTGAGATTAGTTGTTTGTCAGTTGCTTCATTTGCTATTATTTTCTCCCATTCAGAAGGCTGTCTTTTCACCTTGCTTATATTTTCCTTTGTTGTGCAGAAGCTTTTAATTTTAATTAGATCCCATTTGTTTATTTTTGCTTTTATTTCCAGCATTCTGGGAGGTGGATCATAGAGGATCCTGCTGTGATTTATGTCTGAGAGTGTTTTGCCTATGTTCTCCTCTAGGAGTTTTATAGTTTCTGGTCTTACATTTAGATCTTTAATCCATTTTGAGTTTATTTTTGTGTGCGGTGTTAGAAAGTGATCTAGTTTCATTCTTTTACAAGTGGTTGACCAGTTTTCCCAGCACCACTTGTTAAAGAGATTGTCTTTACTCCATTGTATATTCTTGCCCCTTTGTCAAAGATAAGGTGTCCATAGGTGTGTGGATTTATTTCTGGGCTTTCTGTTTTGTTCCATTGATCTATATTTCTGTCTTTGTGCCAGTACCATACTGTTTTGATGACTGTGGCTTTGTAGTAGAGCCTGAAGTCAGGCAAGTTGATTCCTCCAGTTCCATTCTTCTTTCTCAAGATTGCTTTGGCAATTCGAGGTTTTTTGTATTTCCATACAAATCTTGAAATTATTTGTTCTAGTTCTGTGAAAAATATGGCTGGTAGCTTGATAGGGATTGTATTGAATTTGTTCTTTGGTAGTATACTCATTTTCACTATATTGATTCTTCCGATCCATGAACATGGTATATTTCTCCATCTATTAGTGTCCTCTTTGATTTCTTTCATCAGTGTTTTATAATTTTCTATATATAGGTCTTAATTCATTTCTTTATGGCTTTACGACTGCTGGCCCTACTTACTTTGCAGGCTGTTGGTCAAGGTCTGGTCTCAGTTACCACATGCACCCCAGGCAGGTGGGCTCCTACATCACAAATGTACTTCTTCAAGGCTGGGAGCAATTAGTAGCTTCTACTAAACCTCACATCATTACATCAGACCCTTTAAATAAAAATCTCCCTTGTAATTAACTCAGTGTTAAGTGATTAAAGACCTTGATTATATTTGCATTATTTATTTTTCCATAAAGCTTAGCAAATTCATGGTATAATACTGCATTCCATGATTTCACTTCAGAGGACCCTCACACACTCAAGGGCATAAAGTTATACAAGAGATTATATTGTTCTGGGGGCAAGAATCTTTGGGAGAGGCTGGAATTTGGTCTACCAAAGCTGCTTCTCAGATTCCTCAAAATATAACTCTAGCTACCCATTTTTGCTCAACATTTTCTGGAAAAGTGACAAGGCCTGAAAGAGCCCAGGGGATTATTCTCTTGTATTTTATGACAAAAATTGTTCTTCCCTCTTTGAAATGAGAAAATCATTTGGCACTTAATATTTTATGTAGCTTTACATGACCTGGACCTCAGCAAAGTAAAAGCAGAGAAAGTGGATAAAAAGATAGAAGCAAAAAGATAATATCTTGATTAATTTCTCCTTTTATATTCTAAAGAACATTTAAAAATATCTTATTTCATTTCTCCACAGTTTTTTTTCTTACCATACTACTCCCTACAATATGAATTACCTCTTGAAAACTCTGACTTTGCTAACCTTCCTTTATTGAAACATCCCTAGGAGAAGGAGCTACTCAACTGAATTCTCTTCAATCAATCATTTCCTTACTTTTCTAGAAAGGTTCATAAAATTAAATGTGCCCCAAGCAGTACCGCAAAGTTTTCTATTTAATGTGGCAGAACTAAATTAACTTCATCATAATGGATTTCTGTTATAGAAAATGATTCATTTCCTAACAATAACAAAAAGTTCTGTTTTTTTCTGTACTTATTTCAAATAATAAGACTTTTGTTGATTGCAAAGTTAGATGAACTTCATTCCTCAGCACCACCCCATCTTACCCTGCGGCCACAAAATTGGAGGGCAGTCTGTCAGATCAGCTGGATAAAGTCAACTAGAGAGAGACTGGTATTGATTTTTTTTCTCCCCCTCTCTTTCTGACTTATCCAGTTTTATAAAATGGCATTACCTAAGGGCCAGGATCATGAAGAAGTAAGGCCATCTAAGATATTACTGTGACATTTCTCCTACAATTTTCTTCAGTTATTTGATCACTGCAGGATGTACATTTTCAGTCTTAAAAGAATATCTGTATGTATGGAAAGTTTATTTCATCTCTCTCTTTATCTCCACAACCACTAAGTATTTGCCTGCAGTGACAGGTCAGGAGTTCTTAAAAGACAGAAATTATGTTTGATCTCCTAAAAGGAAATTTTAAAAAAATGTGTTTTTTAAAATATAAATTTATTTATTTTAATTGGAGGCTAATTACTTTACAATATTGTATTGGTTTTGCCATACATCAACATGAATCCACCACAGGTACACACATGTTCCCCATCCTGAACCCCCTTCCCTCCCCCCTCCCTGTACCATCCCTCTGGGTTTTAATTTTCCCTTCATTTCTGGACTTGAAATGACTTTCAAAGTGGGGAGACAAGTCCATCAGTGGCAAGTCCGTAACAGTGGCATGTTTTTTAAGTAGGTAAATAAAGCTGAGATCTTGTCAAGAAATAATTTGCCTAATCCCACAATCAGAAGCCTTCCAATATCTAGGAGAAGTAGAGAGAGAAAGGAAGAATAGCTGGTACCAACTTTTTCATTTTAAGGGAGTTAATTCTGGTACAGAGAAGGGTGTCAGTGACAGCCACGGCAGATCAAATAGCTTTCTAGACAAACGGACCAAAGATGAAGTCAAAACTGTCTTACACCAGAAGTTATGGATAACTAGGATTAAAAATTATATTGTTTAACATTTATGGAGCATTTGGAGTTTGAAAAAACAAGCTATATTTTATAAGTTTGCACAGCTTATAAATTATACATAACTCAGGTATCTCTTTGGCATCCAATTCCCCTTGAATATGTCACAAGATGGGAGACTTAGTACTTCTACAGACAACTCAGGCAGTAAGCAGGATGGAAAACCATATTATCTTTGTCTCTTCTGTCTTCCTGGGATGTTTTCCAGGTCTTAATACCAGTAGGTAATCAATATCTTTTAATGTTAATTTAATTTTGCGTGGTTTGATTTGTTAGAAACTTCTTCTTTTTTAACTTAAAGTTGACATATTTAGTAAACTAAATTATTGTTAACTCCCCATTAAAAGACATAGAGTATACCAAACTGATGTTCAACATGAGAGCCTTTCAATATTTGAAAAGGTTTGTGCTTTTTTTTTTGTCTTGTCGTCTTCATTCCAGGTAAAAATTCTCAGTAATTGTAACAGTTTTGTGTTTTTGGTTTGAAAGATATTTACTAGCCTATTCTGGCAATTGGTTGTCTTTTCTTGAGCCCCATTCCTTTAAGAAAACACAGTAGTTTAAGCTGTAGGCTGATCAAACCAGTAGCATTATGGGATCATCTCTTTATTGAGATACTATGTCTCTATCTGTGTAACCAATAGCCACAATATCAACCATGGCATATTGTGCAATAACTCTACTTGTATTAGTTTTAAGACAAATGAAAAGTCTTAGAAAGAAGGAGATGAAAGTTGAAGAAAATCAGTACTATATGTAAAAACTTATGAGCTGAATAAATGAAAATAAAACATTGAATCCAAGGCAAATAAATATATGAGTGAAAACTGGACGAATTTAAACAAAGTAAAGGGAATAATTACAGTAAAGGGAAAATAAAGATAGATCCCCCTGAGTGAAAATTACTGTGAAAGAGACTTTATTTCAAGTTTGAGAAGTGTTACTTTTTGCTATAATAAACTTGATTAATTTGTGATTTTTTGATTTCATAGCAATTTTTTTTTCCTTTTCTTTTCCTTTTTTCTCAGGAAATGCCTAAAACAGCAATCTTGTCCTTAAAAGAGTGAAAGGTACCCACTTTATTTCCTCCAGGTGTACGAAGGCCCAAAAGGGACATGTGAACACAACATTGGAGTCATACTAGAGGGAATTAATTGAGAAAGCAGAAACTTCTAAAGGTCCCAGAAAATCACTGTGTTAATTAACTATGTTCATGTTAATTTCATATTGTCTTAGTTTGTCACAGGTGATTAGAAGTCAGAGCCAGTGACGTTAAAGTTTTCATTTTAATTAAGCACTGCAGCAGCAGCATATTTTTATAATGTAATATTTATAGTTATTGGGAACATAAAACTAATATTCAGAAAAAGGGTAAATGTAAGCAAAGTGAAAAATCAAGGATCAATGACTCCAGGGACAAATTACATCCAAATATTCTGTCTAATGTTGTTCTTTAATTATATATGCTCAAAGCCTTAATGCTTGGTCAAATATCCTGATAATTCATTATAGTACCTACCAATTATGTGTGTAAAGCTGACAACACAAAGGCTCAAAACTAGACCTTGCTGCTGGGAAAGACTGAAGGCACAAGGAGAAGTGGACAATAGAGGATGAGATGGTTGGACAGCATAACCAACTCAATGCATATGCGTTTGAGCTAACTCTGGGAGATAGTGAAGGACAGGGAAGCCTGGCGCGCTGTAGTCCATGGTGTCACAAAGACTCGGATGGAACTTAGACCTCAGCCACACACATAGACGTTTTACAGCAAAAACACTTAGATATTCAATAATATTTAATAGAAAATGGTATTATCATCAAAATAATAAAAATCATCCAACAACAAAATACATTTTGCTACGCCAAATTCTCAGCTGGAATGGGGGAAAAAAAAAAAAAAGCATTAATTTCAATTTTGTTGTATTTGTAATTACTGCTTAGATCCACCAGATGTCAGTATTGGATAAGAGCAGAAAATACTCCATAGACGATCGGCTGTTGTAACTAGTTACAACAGCAGATATATGCAATTATCTTTACAAGTTACCCAGGCACTTCTACAAGCGGTCTCTTCTATTAAGCTGTTTAACTTTTACTTCCCTTATCCACTGATTTTTAAAGGGAAATGATAATTTGCTACTAACTTGCAAGTTACTCTGCAGCAAGGTCCGTCATCCTCACCACATCCTATATGAAAGTATCTCTCACTTTCGTTTTGTCCCCCCTATAGCCATTAGATTTTGAAACAAAGAAAGCTTACACTTTTAAAGTAGAGGCCTCCAACGTTCACCTGGACCACCGGTTTCACTCCGCGGGCCCTTTCAAGGACACGGCCACGGTGAAGATCAGCGTGCTGGACGTGGACGAGCCACCGGTGTTCAGCAAGCCGCTCTACACCATGGAGGTTTATGAAGACACTCCCGTAGGGACCATCATTGGTGCTGTCACTGCGCAAGACCTGGACGTGGGCAGCAGTGCCGTTAGGTAAGAAAAAGCAGTGCTTTCTGTTCTATGTGTCAGAAAGAGAATGAAAAGAAGACTCACCAGGCTTGTATGAATGATTTAGTTATAGAATGCAATGCTTGAAAGTGTAAAGGCTTTTCATGGTAAGTAGAATAAAGGAAGAGCCATTGGGCTTTCTTGATAGCTCAGCTGGTAAAGAATTCTCATGCAATGTGGGAGTGGGAGACATGGGTTCAAATCCCTGGGTTGGGAAGATCCCCTGGAGAAAGGAATGGGTCTCCACTACAGTATTCTGGCCTGGAGAATACCATGGACTGTATAGTCCATGCGGTCACAAAGAGTCAGACACGACTGAACAACTTTCACTTCATAGGTTTTGAGCAAAAACATCTGATAGCAATCCCTGTAACGGGGTTTAGTAGTGACCGGATTTTGGACTTGTCACTCAAGCTGATCAACCTCAGTTTTTTATCCACAAAAGAGATTTAGTAGTCAGCCTAAAAGGATGAGTCTCACAAATAACGATATTAAGTACATTCTCAGTGCCCCAAATATCACATATATATAAAATACATTTTTCAATTATTCTAAAATCTCTGTCCCCTACCCAAAGTTGGTGTTTGAAAAAAGATTGTTCGACCATTCGTAATTTGCAGTTTGTTTTTTTCACTGTGGCAATGGTATCTCCTGATAGAAGCACAGTTGCAGTCAGATTTAAGGTAAGATGCACTGTGGAGTTGCTCAAAGTCCAGACTTGGCAAGGAGCTCCTTATTGGCATACGGCTGCTGAGTAGTGAGTCCGACAAAGCAATCAGTAAGACAAAGCAAGAGAAAGAAAGTGTAAGGAAACACTCACTCTTCCCCCACCCATAAATGCCACTTATATTGCTCAAACATGGTAGCATTCCCTTTTCCTCACTTATAAATTGATCCTGTAAGATATTTTGAGATTTGTTCTGATTCAGCTTTGCTTCTTCTGGGTACTTAATCTGTGCCGTGTGTTGATGCACCTACATAAAGGACAGGAGGGGTGGGGAATACAATACCAAAAAAAAAAAAAATATCCACAAAACAGAAACAGACTCACAGACATTGTGGTTGCCAAGGGCAGGTGTGGTGAGGGAGGGAAGGACTGGGAGTTTGAGATTAGCAGATGCAAACTGAAAAAGGGACAGAGAGAAAAATGGGGTTTGTTCTGAATCTTCTAATGCTGAGGAGTCGAAGCTTAGCATACAAAATCCAAAACAAAGAACACATTAAATAGATTTTAAAGCAAAACAGTACTCTGTTGCCATAGGAAAAATGCATTGATGCATACAAGATTTTAAGTCATGGGGTATTGAGTGATTAAAAAAAACAAAAATCTCCCTTTCAGTGGTAGCCTCAACATGTTCATAGCATAGAGAAAACTCTCAGGCAATGGCTTGAAAGCATAGAAGCTCTGCTGTTTGTATGTGTCAAATCTATCCCCTAAAATGGCCTAGATGCCTTCCTTCTCGAAGCATGTCTGTGATCAAGAGAGAACTCTAAAAGAGCACATTTGTCTTGAGAAAAGGAAGAAAAAGTGCCATTATTTAGCACCCTTACCTATCAGGTTGAATCCTGGCTCATTCCCTCATTGGGTTCAACTTGTTATACATACTCAAATTATTGCATGATTCACTTTCAGTTAAAGTCCAGAAAAGTCTGTTTATTTTCAGTGTTCACAGGGGCATTCTCAAGAATCTGCTGCATTAGTAGTTGTTATACATTAATCTGTCATCATTTATCAGTCTTGTTCCTGAACACCCTGTGTGTGCTGCTAGTCATTGTGAAAGTAGAAAATGCTTGCTGAGTAGATTTACAGGTAATTTCAAGAATGTAAACAGAATGGAAGAAATACTGAAGGTTGTAAAGAAAGCAGTAAAAAATGTAAATAAATACGGATTGAAATTCTCTGCACTTCGATAGATGAGAATTGTGGGACAAAATGGGACATGATATCTCAGGGGACATGCTAAGTTGTTTAATTTGCTATGTTCTATTTTTGAATACTGGTCATAGCATGATAGGGTCAAGATAAGAACAAAATATTATTTTAATGAAATACTTTTTAAAAATCAGAGCATTTGCCACTAAAAATATCACCCTGTAAAGGTAAAGGTGAGAATTACACACTTCTAAGCATATGGAAATAATTAGATCCAACCCAAGTGTGTGGAATAAAGGAAGGCTACAGTGTAGAGAAATTCTCCAGCTACAAGCCTATCTTCTTTGTTTTTCATGTCACAGAAGCTAGTGTCTGACAAGAGCTACTTTGAAATAAGGGAGCATCCTTAGTCTTAGTTCTAATGGGTGGCAGCCCGATTCACTGAAGCTGTAGACACAGATGGATCTAATTGATCCCCATGAGGAGTTGTCAAGAGACAGAGGTGGTTTAGAATCAACATAAAAGTTGTCTTACTTTCATGTCTTTGGAGGAAACAGTATACTTGAATCAAATCAGTTGAGAAATGTGGAGTATGAATCACTTCTAAGCCTGAAAACATGTTTGCTCACATAAAAATGATAGTAAAAATATGTTATAAAAAATTAGCATCAAAATGACAAATTACTTGGCATGTATAGGTATGTTCTGTTTGTTTTCCTTTGCTTTACTGGTTTGCATTACCCTTTTCATAGGGTTATTGTGCCTGGTATTAATTTAAGACTAGGGTATTCCACATCACTGAATATTTTATTAATATTATTATTTCATCATCACTGAGCATAGCAAAGAGCCAGAAAGCAATGGCATTAACTGGGACTACACAACTTTAGAAGAAATGTTCAGTTAGGTGTAATGCCCCCACAAGTAATCCATGTCCTCTCCCCTCTTGCCATGAGCTTAATTTCTAGCTATTGTTTCCTTTACATTTCTGTTCTTTGTCTTCTTGTTGTTGCTCAGTCCTTAAATCCTGTCTAACTCTTTGCCACCCCCATGGACTGCAGCACACCAGGCTTCCCTGTCCTTCACTATCTCCCAGAGTTTGCTCAGACTCATCCATTGAGTCAGTGATGTTGACTGTTTCATCCTTTGCCGGTCCCTTCTCTATTTGCCTTCAATCTTTCCCAATATCAGGGTCTTTTCCAGTGAATCAGCTCTTTGCACCAGGTGGCCATAGTATTGGAGAGTCAGTGTGAGCATCCGTCCTTCCAAAGAATATTCAGAGTTGATTTCCTTTAGGGTTGACTGGTTTGGTTTCCTTGCAGTCCAAGGGGCTCTCAAGAGTCTTCTCCAAAACCACAATTCAAAAACATCAATTCATGAAGTGATGGGACTCGATGCCATGATCTTAGTCATACTCAGTGGCAATTCAGCTCAGTTCAGTTACTCAGTTGTGTCTGACTCTTTGCGACCCCATGAATCGCAGCACACCAGGCCTCCCTGTTCATCACCACCTCCCGGAGTTCACTCAAACTCATGTCCCTCGAGTCGGTAATGCCATCCAGCCATCTCATCCTCTGTTGCCCCCTTTTTCTCCTGCCCCCAATCCCTCCCAGCATCAGAGTCTTTTCCAATGAGGTGGCCAAAGTACTAGAGTTTCAGCTTTAGCATCATTCCTTCCAAGGAACACCCAGGGTTGATCTCCTTTAGAATGGACTGGTTGGATCTCCTTTCAGTCAGGGACTCTCAAGAGTCTTCTCCAACACCACAATTCAAAAGCATCAATTCTTTGGCTTTCAGCTTTCTTCACAGTCCAACTGTCACATCCATACATGACCACAGGAAAAACCATAGCCTTGACTAGACGGACCTTTGTTGGCAAAGTAATGTCTCTGCTTTTGAATATGCTATCTAGGTTGGTCATAACTTTTCTTCCAAGGAGTAAGTGTCTTTTAATTTCATGGCTGCAGTCACCATCTGCAGCAGTGGCAATTAGCTAACAGCAAATAGTGATGTCATCATAGCTTATTCTTTGGCCAGAGTTTTTTAAGCATCACAATGATTATTTTATAGAGAATCTGAGGCCCAGGAAAACTCAATTACGACTTCAATAAAATGGGAAGGACCTCCTTGATGGGTCAGATGGTAAAGATTCTTCCTTCAATGCAGGAGACCCAGGTTTGATCCCTGGGTTGGGAAGATCTCCTGGAGGAGGGTAACCCCCTCCAGTATTCTTGCCTAGAGAATTCCATGGACAGAGGAGCCTGATGGGCTAGAGTCTATGAGGTTGCAAAGAGTAGGACATGACTGAGTGACTAATATGAACATAATTAGCTAGATTCTAATTGTTCTGCTAATAAAGGTTTATTGAGGCATTTATCTCGGTTTTTGCATTGCTTTGTAATTCCAGAAGTTTGGGGAATACAAAGAAAATTTTATAGTTTTCAGTAACTTGTTAAAATAGGATGCCAAGACATGTCAGTAAAAGATGTACAATATTTGATTTTTTAATATGTGATAACCAGGGACCTTATTATATGCCTGCAAGCATTCTAAACACTTTACATAGGTTCATCTTGTTTAAAACTTACAATAACTTTACTTAAACCTGAAAAGTGTTGTATTCGAGTATGTGAACATTGACATTGGTCAGGCTAGAAATATAAAATTTAAAAATACAGTTCTTTTACTGACACTTGTGTACATATGGAAAAAAAAAGGTTATTACTCGAGATTTAGTACATCTTATTTTTCTAGATAATTACAAAGTCCTTACAAGATTTACATATAGCTAAGAATTTATTGACAAAATTCAGTGGATTTATGATACAGATCTATAGCTCTAATTTGTATAAGGATTGGGTCTTGATATCCAATGATGTATTTGCTTTTATTTTAAAACAAATTTTGCATTTTTGTAATGATATGATGGCTGAATGTCCAGATAATAGTTATGATGGTGAATGTCTTGAAGCTATCTTTTTGAGCTTCATGTAACTCCTCAGAATGAAGCAATGTCCTAGTCTATGTTTTTTGTCTCGTTGTTGTTTTTTCTTTGTTTTTGTTCACGCCATATGGCATGTGGATCTTAATTCCCTGACCAGGGATTGAACCCATGCCCTCTTCATTGGAATTCTGATTCTTAACCACTGGATGGCTAGGGAAGTCCCTAAGTCTATGTTCTTTATTACTTACCTAAATGTTTGGGGTTTGCATTCTGTCTGCTAGAGTTTCAGTTTCTTTGCTTTCTCTCAAAGGGTTGAGTGCTCTATGTAAGTGTAAATTTCATAGCTCTTTCCCTCCTGTCTATAATTTACATACTTTTAGAGAATAGCTTTTTTTTTAATCAGTTATTTAGAATTTTTATATTTTTGATTTTTTTTAAAGATTGTTACTTCAAATATATCCTAAACTGATATAAATCTTTCACCATAAAAATTATTATAATAGTCAGAATCCAGTTCATAAGCTGTCCAAGGTTATTTTGAGTTAAGAGAATGTGAGTAATTTTCAGAGAGAAGGAGCTAAACAGTTGACAAATCACAATAAAAGGAATGGAAGATTAGTTATCTAATCAAAGAAAAAAACAGAAAGTAAAAGCTTTCTTTCAAATGTGATGCCCATATTTGTGTATCAAATGGTAAATGACTCTAGTTACAATGACGTCTTTCTTCAAAGACATTGGCCATGGCGTTCAGTGAGAGTAAATAGATCCAACTTGATTTGCAACAACTGGCATTTGATTCAGTTCAAGGGAATAGCTATGATGTGGCTACATAAAAAGGCTTCAGAATAAGTACGTCTGGATACTCAAAGGTATAAAACAAATATTTCCATGCTTGAAATGTGATATGGTCATTATTAAGAGGAACAGTCAGCTATCTTTATAAGATAATTCAATGCATACATGCAAATACAAAATATTAAGGATGGAACAATAAATTCAGCCCTACTCTAAAGAAACTTTCTGTACAATCATTAAAACAAAATATAATTATTTTATCCTTCTCGTTTGAGAAAGACTGTTAACAAAAATTCAAATATGTAAATAAGATAAAAGAAGTAAGAATACAGAATTTTGTAATACTGATGCTCTTGAACTATGGTGTTGGAGAAAAAGACTCTTGAGAGTCCCTTGGACTGGAAGGAGATCCAACCAGTCCATTCTGAAGGAGATCAACCCTGGGATTTCTTTGGAAGGACTGATGCTAAAGCTGAAGCTCCAGTACTTTGGCCACCTCATGCAAAGAGTTGACTCTTTGGAAAAGACTCTGATGCTGGGAGGGATTGGGGGCAGGAGAAGAAGGGGGCGACAGAGGATGAGATGGCTGGATGGCATCACAGACTCGATGGACGTGAGTCCGAGTGAACTCCAGGAGATGGTGATGGATAGGGAGGCCTGGAGTGCTGCGATTCATGGGGTCACAAAGAGTCGAACACGACTGAGTGACTGAACTGAACTGAACTGATGCTCAGTCCCTCAGTCATGTTCAACTCTTCGCAAACTTTTGGACTATAGCCAGCCAGGCTCCTCTGTCCATGGGATTCTCTAGGCAAGAATACTAGAGTGGGTTTTCATTTCCTCCTCCAAGGGATCTCCCTGACCCAGGGATCAAACCCATATCTCCTGTGTCTCCTGCATTGCAGGTGGGTTCTTTACCTGTTGAGCCATCAGGGAAGCCCCCCAATTTTTTTTAAGGAAGCAACAAATACTTCCTAGAGGGTTTTGGCAAGGCTTCATGGGAAGACCATGAGCAAAGGTATGATCACATAATTTACTCACTTAGCCAGGTATTACTGTTCATATTTTTAATCCTGAAAAAAACTTTCACTACATGCTTGCTATCTAAGTTCTTAAGTGTGGAACCCATATTTAATCAATATTTGCCTAAACTTAATTTTCTTTCCACTAGAGGAAGCTGCTTTGGGGTCCCTGCAGAATAAATCAAAGACAAGGTTTAATGCCTTGGGGGCAGAGGAGAGTTGATATCTAGACACAGGCAGAAAACCAAGTGTGACTATTAAAAAATGACTAAAAAAAAAAAATCCCCATAATGAGGAGAGCTTAAGCCACATTGAAGAAAATAAAAAAGTATAACAGATATGATCTCAATACTATGTAGATTATGGTATATTCCTTTATCATCTGAGACCTATTTTACACTTATTACATGCCTCGAGATGGAATTTAAAGGTAGACGAACTGTACCTTAATTTAATAATTTGATAATGTGTTTATCTTTTCATCAGACATTTCAAATAAACAAGGGAATCTGTCTTAACTGATATATGACTTAATTCTGCTGAGAGGAAATAAAGAATGAAGAGGAGGATTAGAAAAAAAAAAACCTAGCAGGAAATTAGAAAGTTTGAAAGTTTGAGAGAAACATATAGGGATTACCAAGAAAACAATGTAATTATGATGTTGATGAAGCAATTACATTCCAAGTGTTGTGTGTGGCCTAAGTTCTCTGTAAGATGTTTATGGAAATAAATTGAACTGAATTTATTTTCATTTAGTTATCTGCCACCAGACATAATTTTTAAAAGGCAAACAAACATAAGAGAATAGTGAAGAGTGAAAATATTTTTATCTATTTTTAGTAATTTAACAAAATAATATTTCCTACCTGGACTTGAACCATTACTTCTACATTTTATTGCTTAAAGAATGAAATGTAATACTTTTAACATAACTCTGTGTCGTCAAGTACTTTTGTGTAAAATGTGTTTTAGAATTGGGACAGGGTCAAAGTTAGCTTTTCCACTAACTGTGAGAAAGTTATTAGGCAAATTAAAAGAAACAATTTTAAGGGAAATGCTTACCTAATGAAGAGAACAAAACTTCGAGACATTTCTGAAAACTCATTTACAGAAAAGTAATAAAATTGTTCTCTGTCAAGTGGTTTGTGCAGATTAAGTTAATGCATTAATCTTTTGATTTCCATTCAATTATTAAAACAAATTTCTTAGCAACAGTCACTATGCATACTAGGAACTATAGATTTATATCATTTAGATCATAAATACCTTTTTCATTTGAATATTATCTTCTCACTTAATAAGTATAAGATGACTCAAACACAGTCAGTATCTGAAGGTTTTACGCATTTAAACTGGTGAGCTGGGCCAAGCTAGACATTTCATATTATACTGTTGTGATTAGTTGCAATTAAGATATCAATCTACTCTTAGATTGGATAAGGGCTGTAACAAAGTAAACTACTGATGGCTCACACTGGGATGGTGTTTTCCAGAAACATATCAAAGGCATTTTAGAACTGGGTTATGTCTTCTCTGAAAATACCCAGGAAATGTAGGAGTGTTTTCATTGTCAGTTCACTGATGATCAGTTCTTACCAATATTCCCTAATTGTTATACTGGGCAAAATATCACAATAGAAAATGGTCATTGTCTCAAGTTTATGATTCAGTCAGGCATAGACATTAGCCAGTCACACTAAGATAGGACCTTAGTAAAATACCAGGACCTAGTCTTAAGAGTTTGACCAGTTCCAGGAGGATGCTGAACATATTTCATTAAGTAGAAAATATTAAGAAGGCAGTAAGTTTTCTGAAGCTTCCCTGATGGCTCAGTTGGTAAAGTATCTGCCTGCATGCAGGAGACTCAGGTTCGATCCCTGGGGTGACAAGATCCCTTGGAGAAGGGAATGGCAACGATTCCAGTATGCTTACCTGGGAAATCCCATGGACAGAAGAGCCTGGAGGGCTACAGTCCATGGTGTTCCAAGAGCCAGCCAGACATTACTTAGCAACTAAACCGAGAGGATAACATATAAACAAAGTGGGTACCAACTTCACAAGATGATGGAGATAAAAACTAAATGCCAGAAAATAGTGAATGAGGACCAAGCAAAAGCACTATTGTAAAAAATAAAGCCTGACACTGTTCCAGTGCTTTGTGCTTCTAGGGTTTGCGGGGGGTTTGTAGTTCAGGAAGTTTTGTTTTTGTTTTGTTTTTCTTTTTGCTGCACTGGGTCTTAGTTGTGGCACACAGGATCTTGCTCTAGTTGCCTGATGAGGGATCCAATCTGAATCCCCTGAATCGGGAAGGTGAAATTTTAACCACTGGATCACGAGGGAAGACCCTCAGATGTTTTAAAGTTGAAAGATATACATGTTACAATTTGGTGCTACAACAAAGCATACCATTATGTGTTAGGAAGAAGGATTTTTGTTTTAAATGGAAAATAATACCAAATAATGGAAAATGTCGAAAGAGAGTGGGAGGAAAGGATACATACACACACGTACGTGTGTGTAAACATCCCACATGTGCGATTCTATAACTAGATACATACATCTCATCTCACTTCATCTGTACCACACTTTCCCTTACATGGCTAGATCGGCATTATTTTCCAAATTTTATAAGAGACAAGGAAAACAGATAATAGAGAGAAAGATTCCTAACCTAGTTGCACAAGGTAAGTGAAGGAACTGGTATATCTCCCTAGTTTATCTCTCCATAAAGTTTATGTTCTTCATTCTATATATATATATATTTCTTTGCCTCTCAGTGGTGGCTAATTTATGGAATGCAAACTTTATCTCAGTGTTAGACTGAAATAACTAAATAAATGAAATTTGCCTTTTCACTTTCCAATAAATTGAATTTTGGTTTGCTATATATACATATCAGAGAAGATATATGTATATATGTGTATGTATCAACAGAGATAGGCACATATTTTATGGATGCACTATTTAAGTTCTTGAAGTTTTAAACTCATTACTGGATAAAGTTAAAACTACAGTTAAAAATAACCTGTGGGGATTCCCTGGTGGCGCAGTGGTAAAGAATCTACCTGCCAATTCAGAAGACACGGGTTTGATTCCTGGTCTGGGAAGATCCTGCATGCAACAATACAACTAAGTCCGTGGGCTACAATTGTTGATCGTGCTCTAGAGCCCAAAAAGCTGAGCTCATGCTCTGCAACAAGGGAGGCCACCAAATGGAGAAGAGAAGCCTGTGCACCACATCTCTCCCCAGCTAGAGAAAAGCCCATGGAGCAACAGAGCCAAAACAACAAATAAATAAAATATTTATAAAAATTATATTTAAAGAATGACCTGTGAGTCTATAGTGATTCATTATATATGTATTCTGTCTGAATCAGCTTTATAAATTGTAACATGCTATAAGCGTTAACTAGAAGTCAAGTGATCAGTTTTTCCATTTTTTTTTCTGGGACCAAGGACACTCAGTGCTAGTACTGAATAAGTCCTCACTCAGCAAACCTGAAATAGTGGATTGTCCTAAGTAAGACATTTCCTTGAAGTAGAAATATTTAACTATTCTATAGGTAGTAGGATCTGTGCATTGACTCAAGGTAAGGTTTAAGTTGCAGATGCTATGTGTAGATAACACCTCAGATCCTTGGCAACACAGAGATAAAGGGGCCACAAGTAATTTAGAGGGCCTTGAGTAAGAGAGACAAACACAGGCACAAAACGTGTATAATCTGTCTTTTGTTTCGCAATCTGCAAAACAATTGAATGCTAAGGACAGCAAAGAAGGACCTAGTCATTGCATAGTTTTACAATGGTATAAATACAGAAGAGCTCTAAATAATATTATGCAGTTTAACTGGAGTAAATTAGAAAAGAAGAAAGGAATTCCTGAAACCAATGGAGATTCTACTTAAGGAATGGGAACATGAGAAGTTCTTCCAGTGAAACAAGCATAAATGGTGAAAACTATTTGTTAAAGCTTACTAAAAACCATTTGCTCTCTTTGGAAGATTTACTAAAAGCATATAGCAAATGATGAAACATTTACTCAAGAAGATCGATTAAAACTTTAGAACAGAAAGAGGCTGTGGAACTTGACCCAGGACCTGCTCTCTCACTTCCACTCTCATCTGCCAGTTAAGCCGGATAGAGAATTCTCTCTGGACCCTGGACAGAATTGTTAAGAAAAGATGGCTCCTCTGTCCTCAGCTCTCAATCATGAGATATATCATCTTGCTGGGAGGGGCAGGATGCTAGTGTTTCCAATCTCCACCTCTGAGTTTTCACTCAACCTCACTCACAGGGAGAAGTCCTTTCCAGGTAGGCTGAAAATTTGGAGTCTAGTCACCCTCACTTCATGTTGTTTGCTTCATTCCTGGAGAGTCTAAATGAGAATGAAATGAGAAGACCATCCTGCCTCCATCCAGGACCTGTAGAGTTAGAGAATTTCCTAGGGTAAAAGAGTCTGTATGACTAGACAACTTTCAGTTCATTTCAGTTCAGTCACTCAGTCATGTCTGACTCTTTGTGACCCCATCAATCGTAGCATGCCAGGCCTCTCTGTCTATCAGCAACTCCCGGAGTTCACTCAAACTCATGTCCATCGAGTCGGTGATGCCATCCAGCCATCTCATCCTCTGTCATCCCTTTCTCCTCCTGCCCCCAATCCCTCCCAGCATCAGAGTCTTTTCCAGTGAGTCAACCCTTCGCATGAGGTGGCCAAAGTATTGGAATTTCAGCTTTAGTAGCAGTCCTTCCAATGAACACCCAGGACTGATCTCCTTTATTTTTTTTTTTTATTTTTTAATTTTTTTTTCTTATTTATTTATTTTTTTAATTTTAAAATCTTTAATTCTTACATGCGTTCCCAAACATGAACCCCCCATCCCACCTCCCTCCCCACAACATCTCTCTGGGTCATCCCCATGCACCAGCTCCAAGCATGCTGCACCCTACGTCAGACATGGACTGGCGATTCAATCTTACATGATAGTATACATGTTAGAATTTCCATTCTCCCAAATCATCCCACCCTCTCCCTCTCCCTCTGAGTCCAAAAGTCCGTTATACACATCTGTGTCTTTTTTCCTGACTTGCATACAGGGTCGTCATTGCCATCTTCCTAAATTCCATATATATGTGTTAGTATACTGTATTGGTGTTTTTCTTTCTGGCTTACTTCACTCTGTATAATTGGCTCCAGTTTCATCCATCTCATCAGAACTGATTCAAATGAATTCTTTTTAACGGCTGAGTAATACTCCATTGTGTATATGTACCACAGCTTTCTTATCCATTCATCTGCTGATGGACATCTAGGTTGTTTCCATGTCCTGGCTATTATAAACAGTGCTGCGATGAACATTGGGGTACATGTGTCTCTTTCAATTCTGGTTTCCTCGGTGTGTATGCCCAGAAGTGGGATTGCTGGGTCATAAGGGAGTTCTATTTGCAATTTTTTAAGGAATCTCCACACTGATCTCCTTTAGAATGGGCTGGTTGGATCTCTTTGCAGTCCAAGGGACTCTCAAGAATCTTCTCCAACACCACAGTTCAAAAGCATCAATTGTTCGCTGCTCAGCTTTCTTCATAGTCCAACTCTCACATCCATACATGACCACTGGAAAATCCATAGCCTTGACTAGACAGACCTTTGTTGGCAAATTAATATCTCCTTTTTAATATACTATCCAGGTTGGTCATAACTTTTCTTCCAAGGAGTAAGCGTCTTTTAATTTCATGGCTGCAATCACCATCTGCAGTGATTTTGGAGCCCCCCAAAATAAAGTCTGACACTATTTCCACTGCTTCCCCATCTAGTTCCCATGAAGTGATGGTTAGCAAAAATTTCAATCTACATTAAGTAGTATACAGTAAAACCTAGAGCAGATAAAAAGAAAATAAAAATATAGAGGATAATATTATTACTTAATAAAATAATTAATATTCCACTGGAATAATATGCACTCAGTGCAAAAGGAAGTAGCAGAGGAGAAATCCAGAAACACCACACCTTCACAATCTTCAATCTATAGAAATGAAATTTCCAGGTAATTGGAGCTTACCCTAAGTAATGAATTAAATTTTAAAAAAATGAACTAATAAGTTTAAAACATCTTAAAACTTATCACTTACCGCACAGCTTGAATATATGAAAATGATTGAATTGCTCAGTTTAAATTGGGAAATTGTATAGTATGTGAAGTGCCAGTCGCTCAGTCGTGTCTGACTCTTTGTAACCCCATGAACTGTAGTCCACCAGGCTCTTCTGTTCATGAAATTCTCCAGGCAAGAATGCTGGAATGGGATGCCATTCCCTTCACCAATAGTATGTGGATGAAGCTATTATTTAAAATAGGGCTTAGGAAAAAATGAAGCATATGTTTGAAAAGTGAGACTTTATTGTAGTGTCAGAGCAAAATGTGTTTGTTAAGATTGGAACAGAATGATCACAGGAAACAATAATTAAAGAAAATATTCCATCCATGGAAAGTGTATGGGAATCCCATCCATTGTGTATGGATGTTAGTAGTAGAAACTCAGCACTGCAAGTTATATTCAGGCTCTCCAGTCATGCTTAGATTTAATGCTTACCATATCTGCACCAAACATGAATATTTTGACATCAGTATTTATTATTCTTGGTGCTTATGGTTTTCTGAGGAAACCCGTTATGACCTTGTGCAGCTCTGACATCAAAGTTTTCATTCTATTTATCCAAAATAATAATTTCTATAGATTCCATTTTCCTGTCCTAGCTCCATCACACTGAAACGACAAGTAAATCTGAGACCCACTCACATGAGTATCCTAGTCAAAGTAAAGGACACCAGCATGTTTCATGTCTTCTTTCCTTCAGCCTGCATGTGAATGTGTTCTAAATCATTTCAGTCGTGTCTCACTCTTTGCAACCCCAAGGACTGTAGCCCACCAGTCTCTTCTGTCCATGGGATTCTCCAGGCAAGAATACTGGAGTGGGTTGCCATGCCCTCCTCTAGGGGATCTTCCTGGGCCCAGGGATTGAACCCACATCTATTACGTCTCCTGCATTAGCAGGAAGATTCTTTACCACTAGCACCATCTGGGAAGCCCAGCCTGCATAGCCCTAGTTATCTCAACCACTCACAACCCATTGAATTAAATCTCTTCCCAGCTCTAGTGACTCTCTTTGTCTCTTGGCAAGATTCTGGTTTACGGGAAATGCTTAACAGTCTTGTCCCCTTCAAATACATTCACCCTCTGCCTTGAAAGTGATGAACAGTTATCCCATACCCTAATTATACCCTTTGAATTGTTCATTAACTACAAGATCATGTTTTATCTCCTTAATATAATTTACAAGACCCTTCTTGACCTAAATAGCTTATCTTTTTTTCAGGTTATTATTCCTTTCAAATATTTCACTGAAATTCCTAACAGCTTATAGTTTCCCGCAAAATCTCTATGGTTTTCCTACTGGTGTTGATGTTCCTAAGATACCTTTCTTCTTCCTTTGCCTGTCTCCTTTTTCTCATAAATAATTCCTTTATAGCCTTCTGAAAGTAAAAGGGGGCTTCCCTGGTGTCTCAGACTGTAAAGAATCTGCCTGCAATTCAGGAGACCTGGGTTCGATCCCTGGGTCAGGAAGATCCCTTAGAGAAAGAAAGGGCTACCCACTCCAGTATTCTTGCTTGCAGAATTCCAAGGACAGAGGAACCTGGTGGGCTTGGTTTTGCAGTCTACGGTTTTGCTGCTGCTATTGATGTTCCTAAAATGTCTTTCCTCCTCTCCTTAGTCTGCCTCTCTCTTCTCATATATAATTCCCTTATAGCCTTCTAATGCCAGTCAAACATCGTGTGCGGGAAGGTTTGCCTGAACCAATAGGTGTTGAACCAGGGATCTTCTTTGTACTCTTGTCTTGTCTTTTCTGTCCTTCTATCAAACATAATAATCCTCTTTATGTACTTTCTTCCAACTAGACTCATTATTAGTGAGCATTATACTTTATAATTTCCTTTGTGCTTCAATCCTACTACAATAGTGGTAGCATAGTGGGCACTCAGCAAATATTTAGTGAATTCTACCATTAAGCACCAGCCACCATTAGTCTACACCAGCAATTCTTCAGAAATGCTATGGTCACCAAGGAAGTTCAGTAACAATCCACCTCAAATTAGGCATGTTACCAAGATGAATAAAGGTGCTGAAAATGGGTACTGTGAGAAGATGCTTTTTTATTCCAAAAAGGGCATCTTGCAACAGTGAGAATGAAGCTCATTATATGCTGTACTTGCTGGCTTTTAAGTTCATTTATAATTTTTGAGATCATTTCTATGAGACAGGATGCTACACTGAACTCATAAAGCATCAATGCATTTCAAAAATCAACAATGGAAATGTCAAAGGCAGATAAGAAGCTTGGTTCTTACTCTGATCCTATCAGTTACTAATGAATACTGACAAGTTATAAATCTCCACCTATAAAGACAAACTAGTTTTGACCTAGTTCTAAAATGTTACACACACTGTCCCGATTTTAAATAACCTGTTTGTCAAGATTAAAACTTGCTATTTTGAAACACAAGCCTTAATTAACATTTCATGATGACCGGGGATTTAGAGGGGCTGACTACAATGCTGTCATCTGTCTTCAGCCACTGTTTGTAAGGACCTCACTTTGATTCTCTAATCACAAAAATGGTGATAAATATTTAGAACAGTACCTGGCACATGGAAAGATTTCAAAATGTCTGTTAATATGATGTTTGAAAATATACCTTTAAAATAATTTTACATATATCACTCTATATGTTCACTGCTATATAAAGATTTATACAAATGCATATTTTTCTAAAATGCATTTCATTTCATATTCTTGGATTTCTGATTCCAACTCTTTCACGTAAAGAAAGTGGATCACTTACTATCAAGGAGTTTGGCTAATAAAGAACATAAAGAGACAGTATAGCCAAGGCCACTTTTTTTAAGAAACTTGTTCTGAGTTTCTTAAAAGTAATAAGAGTAATAAAACAACCAATGTCATTTTTTGTGTGTTTGAGGAAAATATTTCTGTGCAATTATAGCACCTGTCAGTTTAAAAATTTCCCCTTAGTTTCTCTAACGTGATTTTTTTTTTCTATTCATGGAAACAAAGATGCTACCTCTGTTCTGACCTAAGTTCTTTGCAGCTGTTTCCAGATGCCTACCCCACCCCCAGCTCTTCCCGCAGCCACCATTAAGGAGTCTTTTACTGCTTGAAAAAGTTTTAATATTCAGCAGGTTAAGGAAACCCATGGTCAGCTTTAGAATTTTAGTCTCTGCTGAGCTTTCAAGGTGTCAAGACCCTAAAATAATATGAACAGCAGGAGTACTAAATCTTTCATTATTCCCAGTTTCCCCTTGAGCATACTGACTTTGCAATAAAGAAGCTGTCACTTACACTCTTCTTTATTGCAAGGTGGGTAATAGCTACAGGGAGAAAAATAAGGAACTGTGTCAAGTTAGCCTGACTGCCATTATGATAAATGTGTAATCATTGCACATTTGCATCTCCTCTTTTTGTACACAGGTACCTCATAGATTGGAAGAGTGATGGGGACAGCTACTTTACAATAGATGCGACTGAAGGAACCATCGCCACTAATGAATTACTAGACAGAGAAAGCACCGCGCAGTATAATTTCTCCATAATTGCGAGTAAAGTTAGTAAGTATGGCATGGACAGAATCAACGTTATACTGCAGTTCTTTGAATTTCACACTCTTAAACGAGTCCCTGCTGAGCTGTTTTTCAGTTTTGGACTGACAGCTGAGTGGTCTCCTGGGGAAACTCAGAAACCTGCTCCTTTTCCTCATAGCCTAAGTCCAGAAAAATTGTGACAGCTGCCACTGCTCTTTGTTTGCAGGACGGCAGGAATATCTAGCAGTGTTTTCATGGTGTGAGCTCACTTCTTTCCACCTTGTAACCTTAAAAATCTGCCATAGTTCCAATGTCTTTCCACATTGCACCCCTGTATATATTATGCAGAGTTTCATAGGCCAGGCAGGAGGGAATCATCATCACATAAAATCACCTATTCTGAAATAGTTTTGGAAGTTAAAGAGAGCATAATTTTATTTATTCATTTATTTTCACTGTGTCATGTAACATGTGGAATCTCCATTCTAGAGATTGAACCTGTGTCCCCTGGATACACAGAGTCTTAACCACTGGCCCACCGAATGAAATCCTGAAGAGAACATTTATAAAGTCACCCTTCTTCTTTCTCTCTTCCTTCTTTAGCATGTATGTTTTCATGAACACCATTGTGGAAGAATATACAGGAGTTTTAAGTGTAATTCTTCAAGGAGTCATTTGGAATCTATAGGATTGTTAGGCATTACTCCTTGGGTTGGCTTCTGCTTGGTCCAGAATCCTCTAGACTGAGAGTGGTGGTAGGTCATGTGTGTTTGGCTGGACAATGGAGGATATTATCAAGGTAACAAGCTTCCTAAGGTAACAGGTCAGGGTAGGAGTGGAGATATTGGCTTTCAACATACTTGTCTATAATAGAAGTGCATCATAACAGTTCTTCTTCATAAGGTCTATTGAAAGCTTTGAGGAAATCCCAAGTATCTCGTATATTGCCTTCCTATTTCCTTTTGTGCATCTGGTACAATGTTCTGGCAGCTAATGTCACCTTTCAGTGCAGGGAGGAGCTAACCAAACAAGTCTATTGAGAGGTTTTTGATCAGTCTCAACTCAGTGGGTGTAGATAGGAAAGTGTTAGTCTCACTCAGTTGTGTCCGAACTCTCTCACTGTGTCTCTCACTCAGTTGTGTTTGAAACTCCATGGACTGTAGCCCGCCAGGCTCTTCTGTCCACAGGATTTCCCAGGCAAGAATGCTGGAGTGGGCTGCTATTTTCTTCTCCAGGAGATCTTTCAGACCCAGGGATCGAACCTGTATCTCCTGTATTGGCAGCCTGGTTCTTTACGACTGACCCACTGGGGAAGCCCATTTTATATATTCTAGGGTGTATATGTTAATACCAAACTCCTAACTTAACCCTTCTCTGATTTTCCCCTTTGCTAACCATAAGTTTGTTTTCTAAGTCTGTGAGTTTATTTCTGTTTTGCAAATACATTTGCTTTTATTATTTTCTTAGATTCCACATAAAAGTGATATCATATATTTATCTTTGGCTTTACTTCATTTAGCTTAATAATCTCTAGATCCATCCATGTTGCTGCAAATGTTATTATTTCACATAAATCTCTCTCATATGCCCCTGGATGATGAGAGAGCACTCCCGTTTTTGCCACTACTTCTAGGATTAAAGCACACTGGCTAAGTGGACTGCCCAAATACTAGTTCTCTTCATGTAATTTTTGGGTTATTTGGTGTTGGCGTTCTGAGCATCCCATCTGCCCATGAGCTTGTTGTGAGCACCCAGTGGTAAACCCTACAGCTTCTTCATTTCAGGTCCAGGGCCTCTCCGGCCGCAGATGGTTTTCTTGGGAGAGTTCACAGCATGGTTTCTCAGTTCCAGCTTTCTGCGCTGTCCACTCGATCCTGAGGAAACTCACACATCCCTGCCATGCTAAACACGCACACTGAAGGCTGCTCCTCCACTGTAGGCTTTCTCTGTCCTGCTGTCTCCTTTCAAATCTGCCTTCCTTGCTCAGTTAGCCTCTCAGGATGGATCATCCAGTCAGCTGCCTGAAGAGACCTGCTATCAGGAGAACAGAATGCAACGTTAGCCTCGCCCGTTTTCTTTGAATGCTTTTCTGATTGAAAGTTTCCTTTCCTGCTAGATGGGAGCTTCCCTGGTGGCTCAGACAGTAAAGCGTCTGTCTGCAATGCCGGAGACCCGGGTTTGATCCCTGGGTCAGGAAGATCCCCTGGAGAAGGAAATGGCAACCCACTCCAGTACTCTTGCCTGGAAAATTCCACGGATGGAGGAGCCTGGTGGGCTACAGTCCATGGGGCTGCAAAAAGTCGGACACGACTGAGCGACTTCACTTTCACTTTCCTGCTAGATATCTTTCTCCCTTCCCATATCAACTCCTATTATGGTTACATATGTTAGTCATCATCTTTTTCACACTTTCAATTATTTCAACTCTGAATTATTTCCTTTATCCATAATAGTGAGGGAAGTTTAACTATAATATAGTTAGAAAATAAACGTTAGTTTCCTTAGATCTTCGACAAGTAGAGTGAAAATGAGATATCTAAGTTATGGGGTAGAAGACTTCTGTGAACTACATTATATTCACTCTGATGATTTGGATGTATTAGGTGATAACTGACCAGAAGTAGCCTATTCAAATAATTTCTATTATTTAAAACATATTGTCTATAATAAAATAGTTTTCACTAAAACTATTCTGTGCCACCTAACCTTTCTGTTAATATACATGGAAAATGTGTATTTTTTTTAAGGCAGATATTAGATCCAGTACTTTAACTCAAGAGGAAAGGCTGCCTCTAGTTCTTCACTCACCTGTACTGTAGCTGTAAAAGTTCTCCTTCTCCCCATGGGGTACAAAAGCCACCAAAAACCATCATCATGGTGTGAGGGCACCTGTAGTAGCAGGTCTGACACTTCAGGTCACAGCCTGGGCTTCAACCATTTAGAGAATGCAAGGGGTGTATGCATTTTACAATGCTTTGTTCCTAAATTTGTCATTTTTCAAACTTAGAGAACCAGATTTTTTTTAAAAAAATTATTTTATGTTGGAGCATAGTTGATTAACAATATTGTGCTATTTTCAGGCCATATTTTTTTAATTATCAGTATAATTAGCACACACACTGACTCCACTCCAATCTCTACCTTCTGTGTCAGGTCAGTTCAGCTCAGTCATGTCCAGCTCTTTGCAACCCCCTGGAGTGCAGCATGACAGGCTTTCCTGTCTATCGCTAAGTCCCAGAGCTTGCTCAAACTCATGCCCATTGAGTTTGTGATGCCATGCAACCATCTCATTCTCTGTTGGCACCTTCTCCTCCTGCCTTCAATCTTTCCCAGCATCAACGTCTTTCTAAGGAGTCAGTTCTTTGCATCAGGTGGCCAAAGTTTTGGAGTTTCAGCTTCAGCATCAGTTCTTCCAATGAATATTCAGGACCGATCTCCATTAGGATTGACTGGTTTGATCTTGCAGTCCAGGGGAATCTCAAGAGTCTTCTCCATACCACAGTTCAAAAGCATCAATTCTTTGGTGCCCAGCTTTCTTTATGATCCAACTCTCACATCCACATGTGACTACTGGAAAAAACCATAGCTTTGACTAGATGGACCTTTGTTGGCAAAGTAATGTCTCTGCTTTTTAATATGCTGTCTAGGTTGGTCATAGCTTTTCTTCCAAGGAGCAACCATCTTTTAATTTCATGGCTGCAGTCACATCCTATGTAGTTTTTACCTAAATGCAACTTAGGAATCCCCACAGTATGGAGTCTCATCATTTATGTTGGCACTCACTTAGACATAAGCAGCACCGGGACTTAGACTCACAACTCATACATATAACACACCTTATAAGAGGGCGGCTGGCTAATATTTCTAAATTATCTACTTCTATCCACTCCACTGTCTATTCAAAGACTACTGAGAGGAATTTAGCGTCTTCAAAGAAGTCTGGTGAGACAAACACTATGCACCTTACACCTCCATGGAAAAGAAAGAGACTGAGCACATACCACGTGGTAATTAATGATTCTGCAATAAGAATAGGTTATTGTGGGTTTTATTTGAGCTCACAGAGTTTAAAAGTCAACTTTATTTAAATTTTAATATATAAGGTTACTTTCTCTGCTCAAACTAGCCAGCCTGAACAGGAAATTATTGTCATGGTGAATGAGTATGAAATAAAGAGCCCACATTTACCCTGCCAAGTGGAAAAAATTGTGTAAATGTACCTTATTGTAGATTATACTAGCATATGCTTTGGCCCTGACCCTTCTATAAAAACTCTCAGATGAGATGAAATGGTACAATGACTGAACAACTTCCAATTAATTAAAAAGCAACCATTAATCAGTGTTACAACAATTGGCAGTCCAAATAATTTATTAGACCCCTAATAATTCTTTAATGCATTACTGCTTTGCTGTTTTTATTATACTAATCTTGCAAATTGAAAAAAAAAAAGTGGAAGTCTCAAAAATTCACTTCATTCAAATTGTCAGAAACTTTCAACAGAAATGTTTCTAATTTTTTGTGTTTTTTAGGGGGGTATTGACTATAACACATATTCCTATACAAACATAATTATAAACACCTATGTTAAAGCCTTAGAAAATTTACAAAATTATAAAATAAATGGATGATATGAGACAATTCTTTTCTTGATTGCGTTAGTTATGCAGATGGTGATACATCGTTCCCATTCATTGTGGAACAGATCGGAAATCAGTGGTAGACTTACTAAGTGCTATATTTGGGGAATATGTTGTATGTAAGTACACCATTATAAGCTGGGATTAAACTGTAAGGTAATTAATTTTTAAGGTTATTTAGCATTAGAACTACTTTGCATTAATGTTTCTTACTTCAACATAATGCAAATAATGTCATCTTCAGTAGAGAAAAATCAACCTGAGATTATTATCTATAATAGGCTTAACAAAATTTCATCTAAATTTTTATAAACTTCTATAGAACATTATTTACATTCAAAGCATTATTGGTTGTGGTTAAAACTAAGATTGAAGTCTGTTCCTAAGGAGAGTTTGGGAATAGTTAGAAGTTGATCCCCCAAATTAATTTAGTTAGTTAAAACTATGCAACTTACACTGAATTCAGTGGACCTAAGTGTACTCTCAGATAGCCTTCAGGGAAAGAAGCAAAAGGTTTATACTGACGAAACGGGTCATTAAGAAATGAAAGATTTAAACAACGCAAATAAAATTTTTTGGTAAAATTTTTTAAAGGGTTTCCTTCTGCCTGTGTGCCAGATAGACATGGAATGGTGTTCTCAGGCCAAATGAGAAAAAGTACCTAATTTTTCTATAATAATTGTAAGAAATGTTTTAAGCTAGTAAACCAAACTATTATAGTAACACTATATATATTCACTCAGTTTATTGCTATCCACATTGCAAGAGTGAAGAAACTGTAAGCTAAGATATATTTCGTTTGTCACACAGTGAATGACTAACCAAAACAAGACTGGAGCCAGGGCTTCCCAGGTGGCACTGATGAAAGAATCCACTTGCCAATGCAGGAAACATAAGAAGACACAGGTCTGACTCCTGGATCAGGAAGATCCCCTGGAGGAGGAAATGGAAACCCACTCCAGTATTCTTGCCTGAAAAATTAAGTGGACAGAGGAGCCTGGCGGGCTGCAGTCCTATGGTCATAGAGTTGGACATGACTTAGCAACTGAAAAACAACATAGTAATTATATGTACATTTGCATTGTACAAATAATTGAGTTGAAATTAGTGTTAATCTTGGCATCTAACTATTATCTCTCTATCCATCTATATTTAAGCTCATTAGATTACTTACCTATTAGAGTTCTATAGTTAATTTGCATTAAAAAAATAATATGTGAATGTGAAATTGTTAATCCTTCAATCATGTCTGAGTCTGTGATTCCATTGACTGTAATCCACCAGGCTCCTCTGTCCATGGCATTCTTCAGGTGAGAATACTATAATGGGTAGTCATTCCCTTCTCTAGGGGATCTTCCCCATCCAGAGATTGAACCTGGGACACTCACATTGCAGGCAGATACTTTCCTGCCTGATCTACAAAGACTCAAAATATAAGACTAGGGAAATATATGTGCAATGGTATGTGTGTGGCCGTGTTGTAGGTGGGTAGATTTCAATCTCTATCCAATAGGTATTCATCACTAGATCACACTCAAAAACAAACAAACAAAAAAACCACACACAAACTACAGCAGTTCCTAATGATTTCATTGTGATAATTTCCCTATATTTAGAAAATCCTGTCTACCTATACTATGCCACCTCCTACCTGCTCACTGCCTTTAATGGCAGTGCCTTTTCCAGTGCCAAAGATATAAAGAAGATCCTGGACAGAGCAAGGACCAATGAGGTAGATGATGACCTGGCTCAACAAGGTCACCGGTGAGCTGAAAGGAAAACAACACTGAAGATATTAGTTACTGTCCAGGGTATTAACGAGCTGGCCAGCACACCTGCCTCCAGAGGGATACTCTGCAACTCCTGCCAATGCTTCAGCCCAGGCATCAGCAGAAAAAAGAGAGAGGAAGAAGGAGGAGGTGGAGGAGTCAGTGACCCCATGGATTTTGTCTTCTTCAAATAGAGTTCTACTCCCCTGCAAAAGTGATGTCATGCCATTTCTTATCAGTGGTATCACTTTTGCCTCAGCAAAGCAGGAGACTAGGATTTGATCCCTGGGTTGGGAATATCTCAGGGAGAAGGGAATGCTACCTATTCCAGTATTCTTGCCTGAAGAATCCCATGGACAGAGGACCCTGATGGGCTATAGTCCATGGGGTCACAAAGAGTTGGACATGACTGACTGACTAACACGCACATACTAAATAGAAGCAAATCATTAGATCAAGACCACATTTAAGGGCAGAAAATCACATGGAGATAACTCATGTGGATGGGTCTCCCTGGTGGTGCTAGCAGCAAAGAACTCACCTGCTAGTGCAGGACACCTAAGAGATGTGGGTTTGATCCCTGGGTTTTAGAGATTCCCTGGAGGAGGGCATGGCAACCCATTCCAGTATTCTTGCCTGGAGAATCCCATAGACTGAGGAGTCTGACAGGCTACAGTCCATAGGGTCACACAGAGTCAGACATGACTGAAGACACTTAGCACACACACAACTCATGTGAAGGTTGCCTACCATATGCATTTTCTCAGCAACTGAAGAAGTCTCGTGGCTCAGTTGGTAAAGAATCCACCTGCAATGCGGGAGACCTGGATTTGATCCCTCAGTTGTGAAGATCCCCTGGAGAAGGACATGGCAACCCACTGCAGTATTCTCTCTTGGAGAATCCCCATGGACAGAGGAGCCTGGCGGGCTACAGTCCATGGGGTTGCAGAGTCAGACATGACTGAGTGACTAAGCACACACGCACAAAGACAAGTGTCTCTGAAAGTGAAGAGAGTTTAGAGGCTGTATTACTTTATCACTGCGGCTAAGTCGCTTCAATCGTGTCTGACTCTTTGCCACACCTATGGACTCTAGTCTACCAGGTTCCTCTGTCCATGTCATTCTCCAGGCAAGAATACTGGAGTGGGTTGCCATTTCCTCCTCCAGGGGATCTTCCTGACCCAGGGATTGAATCCACATCTCTAAGTCTTCTGCAGGTGGGTTCTTTACCACTGGTTCCACTTGGGAACCCCATTACTTAATCACTAAGCCTGAAAATTTTGTGAGAAAGACAATGATCTGGTTGAATTCATTAAGAATACAAGCAAAATGAAAAGTGCTGTAAGAAAAAATAATTATTTAAGTATTTTTATTATCAAAATAATATGTTTTATTTTTAAAAAATAAAAAAAATTGAAAGCATAAGCATAGTATGTCACATCATAGGAATTATCATTTGAGCTGAGTCTTTAAAAGATGGAGAAGATATGAAAAAGGTGGAGAGGAGGGAGATCTAGGTGGAGAAAACATCTTTAGCAAAGACAGAATGGTATCAAATCTCATGTTTGGATGAAAAATTACAAGTAGGGTAGTATAGTGGGTGTCCAGAGTATGTAGAGGAGGGTAAAGAAAATACATTCAGAAAGGAAGCCTGAACTCCCCTCTCCAAAAGACTTTATCATATAGAGTATTCTATTGTCAGCTGCAGTCACCATGCTGTGTATTCCAGTCCTAGGACTGAGTTATTTATAACTGGAAGTCTGTATGTTTTGATCACATTCACCTTTATGCATACCTGTGCTTTTGCTTCAAGCAACCATTTCAAGATCAACACTTGTACACCTAAATTAATATAATGTTATATGTCATTTATGGGCTTCTCAGGTGGCTCAAAGAATCTGCCTGCCAAGCTGGAGATGTGGGTTTAATCGCTGGATCAGGAAGATTCCCCCAGAGAAGGAAAGGGCAACCCTTTCTAGTATTCTTGCTGGAGAATTCTATGGAAAAAGGAGCCTGGCAGGCTACAGTCCATTGGGTCACAGAGAGCTGGACATGACTTAGTAACTAAACTACCACCACCGTATGTCATTATTAATATATCCCCATTTTTTAGAAAAAAAAAAAAAAGGGCAAAGAAAGTCAGAGGCCTTGTCAAACAGAGCCTTAAATGCACATAGAGAAACTGAGAAGTTTTTAGGTGTGTTTTGAGTCCATCCTATTTTCTGTTGTTTCCATCAATACTATATGTTTCTAGCTCAGCATATATCCAGAGAGGCATATTTCACTTCCCCAATTCCCCAGGGTAGTTACACAAGGGACCCGCATTTTCTATAAATCAGCACTGTCTGGGTTACACTGTATCAACTGAGGTTTATGTCATGAGACTCAAGCAACAGGACTCTGGATTCTCTGCAGTGCTTGAGCAGGAGACATTTCTTTCTAATTTGTCTGGTCTTTTGTTCTGAGTGTTGTAAGTCATGTGTGCCTTTATTGAGAGTAAATAAAGAGGTTGGCCCTCTCATTTCTACTACTGTTCTTCAACTTCTCAACTCTCACCTGCATCAGAGTCAACTGATAGAGTGTTCCTGGACCCCGTTCAAGACATACTGAATCAGAATTTCTAGGATTATCACCAAGAAATCTCCACCTTAAAAATAATACCCAGGTCACTGGATGGATACTGATGTTGAAACCAAATGCCAAATTTTCTAGTGTTTTAAATATTAGCATGGATTTGGGAAATAAAGCAGTTTAATGTTACTGAAAACATGTACTTCTATGAAGACATGTACTTACTCAGAGAGCCTAGATGACTTGAGGGCTGAAGAAAACCATTCATTTCAATTCTGGCTTGGAGCTATTGCTTTTTCCCTCTAATTGCCTTTCTTTTACTCTCAAGGAGTACCTTGCCTTACATTTATGAGTCCAGGTAGTTTATCTACCATTTAACATTTTCCTTTTTCCCTAAGCAGTGTATGAAACTATCAATATTTTGTATTCTTAAAGAAAGGTAACTTTGAATTATACCAGTATTGACAACATTTCTGTAGTGTGTGTAATACAGACAAATAATTCATAATTTAATGAATTACTTGTAAATACTCAACCATTCATAAAGCCTTCAATGTGTTGTATACATGATGATAATAATTATTAATGCCAATATACTCATGCATTTAATTTAGAAATGATACCAATTTTCTAACAATTGTATGATGTGTAAATATAATAGAATCCAAATTTGTTGTGATAATTTATATTTTATTGTAAGTTTTCAACTGCTTATGAGTGCCCTACTGTAATCAAGCTAACTTAGGAGTAGTTTAAACCACTAAAATTGCTCTATCAGAATCATATACACAACTGTGTCAGGCTTTTGTTTCCTTAATTAGCATCTGATTTTTCTCTGGAAATTAAAACTACATGAGCAGCTTGTCACCTAAAGGTTGAAATTTGAATAAAATGATATTTTAGATATGCACAGAAAAGTTTTAACTTCAGCTATCAAAAAATTGGAGTTAAAAAATTGTGTTTTTACATTGAAAATATTTTTGCATTGTCAATGTTACTTTATTGGCATTATGAACTATATTGTATTTCACCTATTTGCATAGGGATCCTCTCAGATGTGAACTTCTTAGTAGCCAGGGCTTTATCTTATACATCTTTGATATATATGGCTTACCATACCCTCTAGAACATTTGATTATATACACAATTAATGAATAATTTGTGAGTAGCTTGAGATGTGAGTTCAATCCCTGGGTCGAGAAGATCCCCTGGAAGAGAAAATGGCAACCCACTCCAGTATTCTTGCCCTGGAAAATCTCTTGGACAGAGGAGCCTGGTGGGCTACAGTCCATGGGATCACAAAGTGTCAGACATAGTGACTAACCAATAACCCAACAAAACAAGCTTTATCAGCATCCCATCCTGCTGATCTGGGCCTTGGATTTCCTGATGAGTTGTTCCTTCTCAGCCTCTGTGTTCACATAGAATATGTGGGGTATGGTGTAGCTGGAACGGACCAGACGCTGGGAACAGGCATAATGAAATTCAGACGAAGACCTGACAGTTCACTGCGATAGACACCAGCACCCCAAGAAGCAGGCAAGTGTGCAGATGGACAGGAAGTCGAGGATCTGTGTGGCCTCCGGTTTGACCACACCTTGTCCGTACTGATGTCACATGTGATGCCTCGACTGTCTTGCTTGCTCTCAAAGTCTGGGTTTTGAAGTGAGGCCAGACGCTGACTTGGCCTGAGAGTCCTGAGTCACTGTGATCTCCCTCAGCAGTTGATGGGGAAGGAGACCTCCAGAAATGCTCACTAGCTTCCTTAGCTTTGCTGGCCAATCGCCCAGGCCAGGCTCCATGTCCCAGCAGGGGCCCGCCCAGCCTGACTCACAGCTGCAGTTGGTGGGCTTGGAGCCCCTGTGAGTCAGGACAGAGTGACATATGGCTCTGAAGGATGGTGACTCCACTCCAGGAGGCCTGGTGACTGTGGGAGCTGACAGCTGCATCAAACTCCATGGAAGCAGAAGCCTTGCTTGATGTGTCTGCAGACCTGGGACAAGTGGGAGCTCCCCCTAACCAACAACAATGCCCTGGAGGAAAGCTCCTGCAAGACTTCTGGAAAAGAATACTGTTTCCAACACCATGGCCACTGTGCCCTGCAGGGCCCATTGCAGCTGTAACCCTAGTTGAAAAGCTTATTTCCTTTTAATGTGCATTTTGATATTTCTTATCATTGGAATTGGTTACCTATGGCTTCATAATAGATCATGATAAAATATTTTGGGGTCAGAAATTCTAAAAAGTGAAAGTCACCTAGAAGTGCTTGCCTCTTTGCCACCCCCATGACCTGTGGCCTGTCAGGCTCCTCTGTCCGTGGAATTCTCCGGGCAAGAATATTGGAGTGGGTTGCCATTTCCTTCTCCAGGGCATCTTCCTAACCCAGGGATCAAACCCAGGTCTCCTGATTTGCAGGCAGATAGAGTCTTTACCATCTGAGCCACCAGGGAAGCCCTTAATGGATTCTAAAAGAGTTTGTCTTATATCTGCCCCCAGGAAGTCTAGAAGACTTGACAGCTGAGGGCTGGAATCTCTGGGAAGCTCTTGTATTTCAGAAGCCCAAAGGCTCTGAAACTTTTTGCTTTCTTCAGCTAAATAAGCTCCAAATAAGAGGGGACACCCTGGTGGTCCAGATGGTAAAGAATCTGCCTGCAATGCAGGAAACCTGGCTTCTATCCCTGCATCAGGAAGGTCCCCATCCCATGGAGAAGAGCATGGCAACCCACTCCAGTATTCTGGCCTGGAAAATCCTATGGACAGAGGACCCTGACGGGCTACAGGTCATAGGGTCACAAAGAGTCAAACATGACTGAGTGATTCACAATTTCAAGGAGTGGTATTGATCTTCCCCGGACGCTCAGTGGTAAAGAAACTGCCACCAATGCAGGAGATGCTAGTTCAATCCCTGGGTCAGAAAGATCCCTGGAGAAGGAAATAACAACCCACTCCAGGATTCTTGCCTGGAAAATTCCATGAACAGAGGAGCCTGAAGGGCTACAGCCCATCATGTTGCAAAAGAGTTGGACACAACTTAGAGACTAAAACAAAAACAAGAAGGGCTGTTAGTCTTATCAATAAAGCATAAATGTTGGAGGTTCATTCATGTTGTTTAAGCACATATCAATGTTTTGTTTCCTGTTTTTATTATATAATTTTATTGTATGGATAGGTTACTATTAATCTATTCACCAAAAGATAGACATTTGAATTTTTCCCAGTTCGAGGCCCTATGCATAATACCTCCATGAACATATGTATATAGGTTTTCTGTGGATGTTCCTTTCATTCTCTTAGGTAGATATCTAGTAGTGGAATTGTTGGCTTATAAATTCACATTCAGTGTTTAATTCTTGAGCTTCCTTTGTGGCTCAGATGGTAAAGAACCCGCCTGCAATGCAGGAGACCTGGGTTCGATGCCTGGGTTGGGAAGATCCCCTGGTGAAGGGAAACGCTACCCACTCTAGTATTCTGGCCTGGAGAATTCCATGGACTGTATAGACCACTGGTCACAAAGAGTCACAACTGAGAGAATCTTACTTCACATGTCAGTGTTTAAAGCAAGTTTCAACCTATTTTCTAAAGTGAACTTTACAGCTTTGTATTTCCACCAGCAGTCCTTTCTATCAGGAATCCCTTTTATTTCTCTGAGAAATGATTTGTCAATTTCTGTTTATAATTCCTACCTTTATTTTGCTAAATTTATTCCTAAATATTTTATTATCTTTGACTCTATTGTGACTTGAATTTTTTATCAATTCTTTTTTTTTCTAGTATACAGATATACAATAGCCATTTTTATTATTGTTCTTGATATACTCCCCTGATTATACCCATAAGTTTTTTTGTGGATATTTTAGAGTTTCCAACTTGCAGGGTCTTAACATTTTTTGATAATTTTTTTTCCTTTCAATCTGAATACATTTAAATTTTATTTTTATTTGGTTGCACTAAATAAATCCTCAAGTGCAAAGGTGAATATGCGGTAAGAACATACACTCTTGCCATATGCTCAATATTAGAAATTATTTGGTCTCTCACCATTGAATATAATGCTGGCTATGGGCTTCTTTAGCATAGATAGACTACGTCAAATTGAGGATGTTGCCTTTTATGCTTTATTCGTTGAGGACCTTTTTTTTTTTTTAATCATGAATGGATAACATTTTGTCAAATGCTAATGCTGAGTCTATCAAAATGCTTATGCAATTTTTTGTTCTTTCTTCTATTAATATGATATATCACATTAATTATAATACTATTAGATGTTAAACTAACCTTACATCCCTAGGATAAATGATATTTGGTCATTATATATTAGCTTTATAATATGCTTCTGGGATTGACTGCTAATATATTTTTAAGCAATTTTTATATCTGTGTTTATGAGGTTAATCCATGCTTTTTTTCCCCTGATATTTTTGATTGACTTTTGGTACAAAGAATAAGCTGGTAAGTGTTTTCTCCTCTATTTTCTGAAGGAGTTTATGAAGAATTGATATTATGTGGTCTATAAATAGTTGCTAGACTTTCCCAGTGAAGCCATGTGGGCATGACTTTTTCTTGGTTGGGAGATTTTTTATTAAAGCTTAACTTTCCCCACTTGCCTTAGATCTATAAAGATTTTCTAGTTCATTTTGATGCTAGTGACAAAGAGCTTGCCCACCAATGGAGGAGACATAAGAGATGTGGGTTTAATTCCTGGGTCAGGAAGATTCCCTGAAGGAGGGCATGGTAACTCATTCCAGGATTCTTGCCTGGAGAATATCAAGGACAGAGGAGCCTGGAGGGCTACAGTCCATAAGGTGTCAGAGTCAAACATGACTGAAGTGACTTAGCACGCACATATGTGACAATATATGTCCTTCTAGGAATTTGTCCAGTTTATCTATGTTGACTGAACTTTTGGAATAAATTTAAAATATTATTTTATAATATGCATTTCACTTATGGTATTTCACTTCTCCTTTATTCTTGATTTTTATAATTTAGCCTTAATCTTTTTTTCCTGGTTTAAGTTGTACTTTAAAATGTTAAGGCAGTTCTAATTCAAATTGGCTCAAAAAGTTATGGGATTTGATCAAGATATCATGAAGAGTAAAGAAAGAAGATTTAGCAAAACATTCTTGAAGGCCTGAGGGACAAAATAGAATAAGTTAATGATTATCTTAAATGACCACAAAACTATTAATAAGTTGGCTATTCAATATAAGCAATATGAATCAATGATAATTGGAGTTTGAATGGCTTGACTACTGGGGAACACAGCAATTAATTGTGTAAGGTTTTGAGTATTTAATATTTACTAAGTTCATATTTGAATTGACTTTATAATTGCTCATTGATAACTAGTTTCTAATATGGAAGGGATTTGGATAGTAATGTTTATGCCAAATCAAGTTTAAAGAAATGTCATCACTGTTGTTTCAAAGATGAGAAGAGTCACAAAAGAAATGTCATCACTTTACCATTCCATATAGTGAATTACATACATGAATCAAAAAATTTCTGTATTACTCTAATAAAAATATTCCCTTGTGAAAAGGTCAGTTCTTAACTGAATACAGTAGTTGTCAAAGAGAAATGTTGCTGCTTACCTAACCAGATTTACAAATAGAAGGTGACATTTTTAAACCTTTAATCATAAGAAGTTTTACAAATATACAATAGAAGAGTTATATATTGAAAACTATAAACCCATAACTCTTTTTGGACAGTATGGATAACCCAGCTTTGATGCTGTTACAGTTTTTCCTCTGTTCTTATTTGGGCATTTATTTTGTGATTGCATGTATCTCTGTGGCACAGTCTGTTGGAGCATTTAGTTGCTAACCAAAAGGTTGGGGGGTTCAAATCCACTCAGGGAAGCCTTCCTCTCTGCACCTTTTCAGGAAGTACTCAAAGGCTTTGTGGTTGTTTCTACTCTGCATCCTTTCCATGAAAGGCCAAAAAAGTCTCCTCTACTTCTACCCTCCTGTCCCAAGAATGAGTACAACTAACAACTGTATTGGAGAAGGCAATGGCACCCCACGCCAGTACTCTTGCCTGGAAAATCCCATGGATGGAGGAGCCTGGTAGGCTGCAGCCCATGGGGTCACGAAGAGTCAGACACTTACTGAGCGACCTCACTTTCACTTTTCACTTTCATGCATTGGAGAAGGAAATGGCAGCCCACTCCAGTGTTCTTGCCTGGAGAATCCCAGGGACGGCGGAGCCTGGTGGGCTGCCGTCTATGGGGTTGCAGAGAGTCAGACACGACTGAAGCGACTTAGCAGCGACAACAGCAACTGTATCTCTTCACATTTTTCCTTTACTGTGCATATTATAAAGCCCAGTATCTACTGTTATGTTAGGGGCTTCCCTGTTGGCTCAGATGGTAAGGAATCTGCCTGCAATGCATGAGACCAGGGTTTTGATCCCTGGACAGGAAGATCCCCTGGAGGAGGGCATGGCAACCCACTCCAGTATTCTTGCCTAGAGAATTCCATGGTCAGAGGAGCCTGGCAGGCTATACAGTCCATGGGGTCACAAAATCAAACATGACTAACACATATTTTGTAATTGCCACAGTGATGCTTAGTCACATTTATTATATAGTGGTTCTAAAAGTCCTATAGTGCACAGGAAAATTTCACACAACAAAATATTTGGCTTTAGCTGAGATGGCTGGATGGGATCACCGACTCAATGGACATGAGTCTGGGTGAACTTCAGAAGTTGGTGATGGGCAGGGAGGCCTGGGTGCTGCAATTCATGAGGTCGCAAAGAGTCGGACACAACTGAGTAACTGAACTGAACTGAAAATACCAAAAGCTCGTCTTTGAGAAACACTTTTAATAATAAGATATTATAATAGTGATTATATTTTGAGGCACATTACTCATTGGGGCAGATGTAAAATCTATATTCCAGGAGGATAAATATTTAAAACTACCAAAACAGACTTTCTCATGGGTAAAAATCAATTTAAATTAATAACATGTTTATACATTATAAACGCAAGTCAGTATTATAAATATAATTGGGAGAGAAATCTTGTCCCATTCTCACAGTAACTTATTAAACATTCCATTTCTCCTCCTTTTATGTTATCTGTGCCTGAACTGGTATACGACGATGGATTTCACTTTGTCATATATGAATATGTGAACATTTCTTAAGCTACTGCTGATGATGCTTTTTATTTCTTAAAATCAGTTTCAGCATAACAGAATATTGTAGGCTTGTCAGAATCTATCATGTGGTAAGATTTATATGCATTCTTTAAAAGCATCCAGACAGAGATCTAAAACAATGCCAATACTGTGAATCTTCAGTGGCATTGCAGACGAAGAATCTAACACAATAACAAATCATTAAAAAAGTGGAGTGAACATAATACTTGGATTTCCATAGTCCTGAGTTTGGATATTAACTCCCCATTCCTCTAGATATATGACTTTGGAATAGATACTTCAACAACCTGGGGCACCTTATCCATCTCCTAGGATGTTTTAAGCTTCTTGTGCCTCTCGTGGTTGGGAGACTGTAAACAATTCACAAGCTGTAAAAAGTCCGGGGGAACCTGTTAGGCAAGCTAGAGAGTTATCAGAGGGGATTTAAAGCTGAGACATTCTTTTGCAGGAGAGTGAAGCCCTGAATTAACTTTTTCCAGAGTGTCAGAAAACTAGAAAAGCCCAATACAATAAGGCAGGCATATTCTTATTTTGGGGGGGTACATGCTCAGGAAATACCAGGGGGAAAACCTGAGGCCTAATTCGCCTTATCCATCAGGCCCCTGCTGCATGACCTTGTCATGGGTGGGATTCCTCACGCTGGCCCCGGCACATCTGTTAAGTTTCACTGGGTAAAATAAATAAATTGAAACATATCCATTATGTTATCCTTATTTGTTGAATTATGCCTGGTCTTCTTCAGCAAAGGACAGAGAAGTTAGTACCATACCGCAGGTTGGGACTAAAACTCATGATGGGATTTTGACAGAGACAGTTTTACAAAGCAATATTTTTTGACACTGTAGGAAGGAAATGCTGTTTACTTTGTCCTTTCTCATCATCAGCAAATAATTTTAGGGTGCATCCTAACTGTCCATAATCTCGTATTTATACTTCCTTAAGTTTATTTTAATTTTCATCTATAAAAAATCATCTTTCCTTCATATTCCTTGTAACTTGTCATCTTTTTAGGGGGGATCAGTTTGAGAAAGTTATTTAAATATGTAGATGATACTACTGAATAAAGTTATAGACACACTTAAAAAAGCATATGTTTTATTCAGTGAAAAATATCACTGTTTAGTGAAGATTGGTCTTGTTAACTCACTCTGGTTTGATGGCTGCACTTTTGATGAAACATGAGCTAAATGGTTGTCCTTAACTTTGGGGGTGATTTTCAGGGATAAATTCTTGTGTAGTGCACTGCTGCTTCTCTGCCAGTGAGAGAGGGAGGGTGCCCATATTCATCTTTTTATCATTTATACTTGACACAATGCCTCGTGTTATAAAGAAAAAGTCATCTGGATTCCATAAGAATGCTGATTTTCAAATGTTAATGATATTCACTATAAAAGCAATGATTGATCAGATTTTGTAATCATCTTGTCTCCTTGTATGTTTTTAACAGGTAACCCATTATTAACCAGCAGAGTCAACATATTAATTAATGTCCTAGATGTCAATGAATTTCCTCCAGAAATATCTGTGCCATATGAGACAGCTGTGTGTGAAAATGCCAAACCAGGACAGGTATCTTATCAATGTTGTTATTTAAGATTTTATAAAGACCTGCTCTATGAATGTGTTTCAGGTTATGAGACCATGCATGCATATAGACATGGATCACATGTCTTCATAAAATAAACCAAAATGATAGCATTTTCTTTTGAATTAATGGCATGTGTTGCATGCGGAATTATTACCACATGGGATAAAAATGATCATGGCCTAGTGAATATATTCTATATAACTAACAGTTCTAAGATTGCATATTCTGCTATTTTCTGGAGACTATGAAATTTCCAAAACACTTGTGACTGCAAGCCCAGTAAGCAAAAACTTTGGACTCTAGTCTTCTGTGATATTTCTTGCTTTGTTCACATGCCTTCAAGAAGGGGTGCATAGATACTCTTAAGCACATGAAGAATGGAAAACTTTTTCTGGTGGCCTTGAATAAAACATCTGGGTTATTCAAAATGTCTGAATTACATTTTCTTACTAAGTATTACTCTGGAGGGAGGTTCTGGGGGGAGAGCATAAGAGGAAGGACCACATTGTTAATGAAAGTTCCTGTCAAAATCCTAGCATTTATGTGGGTAATGGTGAGTAGCCAGCTTTTTTATAAACACTATTATAAAGGACTTCCCTGGTGGCTCGGATGGTAAAAAATCTGCCTGCAGTGAAGATGACCTGGGTTCGATCTATGGGTCAGGACGATTCCCTGGAGAAGGGAATGGCTACCCACCCTAGTAATCTTGCCTCTAGAATTCCATAGGCAAAGGAGCTACAGTTCATGGGGTTGCAAAGAGTAGGACATGACTGAGCAACTAACACTTTCACTTTCATAAGTGAATGAATGGAGATATGATGTAATATGATTAATAGGAACCAGGGATGAGCAGATGGTAAGAGTGTGTTATGCAATAAGAATATAATTAATCCAATATTGCGTACCTAGGTTCCAAAAGAAAAATCCATCTATATTCTTTGGTTTGATGTCTATTTCAATTTCTTTTGCATAGAATAACTTTAACTACTTATTTAAGTAAATTTGAAGTTTCAATTCTTACTTGCGGAAATATCTTACTATTTGAAACTGTATTTTTATTAAAATGTCCTTCTTTATTATCTAGTATTTGCTTCCATTTGAATGTCTTCTACTGCTTCATAGAATATTTCTCACATGGCTCTAGTCATGTGATGTTCACTAGCCTTATACATATTTGATTAATATTAAATACATTTTAAAAGTTATCATTCACACTTGTTTGTTTCTAGTGCCTGGTAGCTATATGAGAAGAGTGGCAACAATTTTTTAAAACTACTTTTATTGGAGTATAGTTGATTTACAGTATTGAGTTAGTTTCAGGTGTACTGAAAATTGAACCAGTTATACATAGATACATATCCATTTTTTTCAGACTCTTTTTTCATATTGGTTCTTATAGAATATAGAGTTCCCTATCCTATACAATAGGTCCTTATTAGTTATATATTTAGCTTGTATTTGCTAATCCTAGATTCCAAGTGGCTACCATTTTTATCAGTGTACATACAGAGTGTTCCCATCAGTACAGAAACTTCTAGGGGACTGTGTTGCTCTATTACTTCTTTTGATAATTTGGAGAAAATTCCCTGGTAGTTCAGATGGTAAAGAATGTGCCTTCATTGCAGACTCGGGTTCAATCCCTGGTTCGAAAAGATCCCCTGGAGAAGGGAATGGCAACTCACTCCAGTATTCTTGCCTGGATAATTCCATGGAATGAGGAACCTGATGGGCTACAGTCCATGTGGTCATAAAGAGTTGGGCATGACTGAGCAACTAACACATTCATTTCATTAACTTTATTACAGGATGACTTATTTAGTCATATGTTCCCAAGTGATAAATTTGTACCTTTAACTTTAAATGAACACATAAATATATTTATATATCAGTTCAGTTCAGTCACTCAGTTGTGGCTGACTCTTTGCGACCCCATGAATTGAAGCATGCCAGACCTCCCTATCCATCACCAACTCCCGGAGTTCACTCAAACTCATGTCCATTGAGTCGCTGATGCCATCCAACCATCTCATCCTCTGTCGTCCCCTTCTCCTACTTGCCCCAATACCTTACAGCATCAGAGTCTTTTCCAATGAGTCAACCCTTCTCATGAGGTGGCCAAAGTATTGAAGTTTCAGCTTTAGCATCAATCCTTCCAAAGAACACCCAGGACTGATCTCCTTTAGAATGGACTGGAGGGATCTCCTTTCAGTCCAAGGAACTCTCAAGAGTCTTCTCCAACACCACAGTTCAAAAGCATCAATTCTTCGGCACTCAGCTTTCTTCAAAGTCCAATTCTCAGATCCATACATAACCACTGGAAAAACCATAGCCTTGACTATACGGAACCTTGTTGGCAAAGTAATATCTCTGCTTTTGAATATGCTATCTAGGTTGGTCATAACACTCCTTCCAAGGAGTAAGTGTCTTTTAATTTCGTGGCTACAACCACCATCTGCAGTGATTTTGGAGCCCCCCCAAAATAAAGTCTGACACTGTTTCCCCATCTATTTCCCATGAAATGATGGGACCAGATGCCATGATCTTAGTTTTCCGAATGTTGAGTTTTAAGCCAACTTTTTCATTCTCCACTTTCACTTTCATCAAGAGGCTTTTTAGTCTTCTTCACTTTCTGCCATAAGGGTGGTGTCATCTGCATATCTGAGGTTATTGATATTTCTGCGGGATATCTTGATTCCAGCTTGTGCTTCTTCCAGCCCAGCGTTTCTAATGATGTACTCTGCATATAAGTTAAATAAGCAGGGTGACAATATACAGCCTTGACATACTCCTTTTCCTATTTGGAACCAGTCTGTTGTTCCATGTTCAGTTCTAACTGCTGCTTCCTGACCTGCATACAGGTTTCTCAAGAGGCAGGTTAGGTGGTCTGGTATTCCCATCTCTTTCAGAATTTTCCACAGTTTATTGTGATCCACACAGTCAAAGGCTTTGGCATAGTCACTAAAGCAGAAATAGATGTTTTTCTGGAACTCTCTTACTTTTTCCATGATCCAGCGGATGTTGGCAATTTGATCTCTGGTTCCCCTGCCTTTTCTAAAACCAGCTTCAACATCAGGAAGTTCATGGTTCACGTATTGCTGAAGTGCAGAATTCTGAGCATTACTTTACTAGTGTGTGAGATGACTGCAATTGAGCATTCTTTGGTATTGCCTTTCTTTGGGATTGGAATGAAAATTGACCTTTTCCAGTCCTGTGGCCACTGCTGAGTTTTCCAAATTTCCTGGCATGTTGAGTGCACCACTTTCACAGCATCATCTTTCAGGATTTGAAATAGCTCAACTGGAATTCCATCACCTCCACTAGCTTTGTTCCTACTGATACTTTCTAAGGCCCGCTTGACTTCACATTCCAGGATGTCTGGCTCTAGGTGAGTGATCACACCATTGTGATTATCTTGGTCGTGAATATCTTTTTTGTACAGTTCTTCTGTGTATTCTTGCCACCTCTTAATATCTTCTGCTTCTGTTAAGTCCATATCATTTCTGTCTTTTATTGAACCCATCTTTGCATGAAATGTTCTCTTGGTTTCTCTAATTTTCTTGAACTGACCTCTAGTCTTTCCATCTGTTGTTTTCCTCTATTTCTTGATCACTGAGGAAGGCTTTGTTATCTCTCCTTGCTATTCTTTGGAACTTGGCCTTCAGATGCTTATATCTTTCCTTTTCTCCTTTGGTTTTCACTCCTCTTCTTTACACAGCTATTTATAAGGCCTCCTCAGACAGCCATTTTGCTTTTTTTTCATTTCTTTTCCATGGGGATGGTCTTGATCCCTGTCTCCTGTACAATGTCATGAACCTCATTCCATAGTTCATCAGGCACTCTCTCTATCAGATCTAGTCCCTTAAAGCTATTTCTCACTTTGACTGTATAATCATAAGGGATTTGATTTAGGTCATACCTGAATGGTCTAGTGATTTTCCCTACTTCTTCAATTTAAGTCTGAATTTGGCAATAAAGAGTTCATGATCTGAGCCACAGTCAGCTCCTGGTCTTATTTTTGCTGACTGTATAGAGCTTCTCCATTTTTGGCTGCAAAGAACATATTTAATCTGATTTCGGGGTTGACCATCTGGTGATGTCCATGTGTAGAGTCTTCTCTTGTGTTGTTGGGAGAGGGTGTTTGCTATGACCAGTGCGTTCTCTTGGCAAAACTCTATTAGCCTTTGCCCTGCTTCATTCTGTTTCCAAGGCCAAATTTTCCTGTTATCCTGGATGTTTCTTGACTTCCTACTTTTGCATTCCAGTCCGCTATAATGAATAGGACATCTTTTTTGGGTATTAGTTCTAAAAGGTCTTGTAGGTCTTCATAGAACCATTCAGCTTCAGCTTCTTCAGCATTACTGGTTGGAGCATAGGGTTGGATTACTGTGATATTGAATGGTTTGCCTTGGAAATGAACAGAGATCATTCTGTCGCTTTTGAGACTGCATCCAAGTGCATTCCGGACTCTTGTTGACCATGATGGCTACTCCATTTCTTCTAAGGGATTCCTGCCCATAGTAGTAGATATAATGGTCATCTGAGTTAAATTTACCCATTCCAGTCCATTTTAGTTCGCTGATTCCTAGAAAGTCGACTTTCACTCTTGCCATCTCTTGTTTGACCACTTCCAATTTGCCTTGATTCATGGACCTGACATTTCAGGTTCCTATGCAATATTGCTCTTGATAGCATTGGACCTTGCTTCTATCACCAGTCACATCCACAGCTGGGTATTGTTTTTGCTTTGGCTCCATCCTTTCATTTTTCTGGAGTTATTTCTCCACTGATCTCCAGTAACATATTGGGCACCTACCGACCTGGGGAGTTCCTCTTTCAGTATCTTATCATTTTGCCTTTTCATACTGTTCATGGGGTTCTCAAGGCAAGAATACTGAAGTGGCTTGCCATTCCCTTCTGCAGTAGACCACGTTATGTCAGACCTCTCCACCATGACCCGCCTGTCTTGGGTGGCCCCACACAGCATGACTTAGTTTCATTGAGTTAGACAAGGCCGTGGTCTGTGTGATTAGATTGAGTAGTTTTCTGTGATTATGGTTTGTTTGTCTGCCTTCTGATGCCTCCCACAACACCTACCATCTTACTTGGGTTTCTCTTACTTTGGACATGTGGTATCTCTTCTTGGCTGCTCCTGCAAGGCGCAGCTGCTGCTTCTTACCTTGGATGAGGCATATCTCCTCACAGCCACCCCTCCTGACCTTGAACACGAAGTAGCTCCTCTTAGCCCTCCTGTGCCCGCACAGCCACTGCTCCTTGGACGTGGAGCTTATATATATATATATATATATATATATATATATATATATATATAGTTAAATGCTTTTTCCCTTATAATGCAGGCAAAATTTATGCTGGATTTCATTATTTGCAAAGTTATAAGAGGCTTCCCGGGTGATACAGTGGTAAAGAATTCACCTGCCAGTGTAAGAGACAAAAGAGACATAGGTTAGATCCTTGGGTTCGGAAGATTTTCTAGAGTAGTAAATGGCAATCCACTCCAGTATTCTTGCCTTCAAATGCCATGGACTAAGGAATTTCGTGGGCTATGGTCCAGGGGTCACAAAAAAGTTTGAAACAACTGAGCAACTGAACACACAGACAAAAAGTAAAAGAAGTTTACCAAAATTTGACAACTTAGAAGTATTTACTATTTTCCAGATCCTTCCACCTGCCCCTCAAATCTTGTCCTTTATTTTTAGGTAATGACAGACATTGATTATACCATAGCAATCAGAATCGTGTAATGCACCAATTGAAAGGCTTTTGGAAATAGAACTCTAATGTTTCTGTGTTTCTCTAATAAATTAAAAAATTGGGAATAGTAGAAGTTATTAGAGATAACTTTATTGTTGTATACTCAGACAAAGTGATAAGAAATCTGTGGGGTCGCTGAAATCTGTTTTTCCTAATAATTATATGTCAAGCATTTTGTGTTCTTTTGGGCCACTGTGCTTAGTCGCTCAGTTGTGTCCAACTATTTGCAGTCCCATGGACTGCAGCCTGTCAGGCTCCTGTGTCCATGGGAAGTCTCTGGGCAAAAATGCTAGAGTGGGTTGCCATGCCGTCTTCTAGGGGATCTTCCCAACCCAGGGATGGAACCCAGGTCTCCCACATTGCAGGTGGATTCTTTACTGACTTGAGCCACCAGGGAAGCCCTTTTGGGCCACATTTACAAATGAAATATAACCCTGGAATATGAGAAATGCAGTATATGAGCATTTTCTGCTTTTGATCCCAGCCATCCTAAGGGTCTAGAAACTATGCATCAATTCAGTTCAGTCACTCAGCCATGTCCGACTCTTTGCGATCCCAAGAATCGCAGCACGCCAGGCCTCCCTGTCCATCACCAACTCCCAGAGTTCACTCAGATTCACGTCCATCGAGTCAGTGATGCCATCCAGCCATCTCATCCTCTGTCGTCCGCTTCTCCTCCAGCCCCCAATCCCTCCCAGCGTCAAAGTCTTCCAATGAGTCAACTCTTTGCATGAGGTGGCCAAATTACTGGAGCTTCAGCTTTAGCATCATACCTTCCAAAGAAATCCCAGGGTTGATCTCCTTCAGAATGGACTGGTTGGATCTCCCTGCAGTCCAAGGGACTCTCAAGCGTCTTCTCCAACACCACAGTTCAAAAGGATCAATTCTTCAGTGCTCAGCCTTCTTCACAGTCCAACTCTCACATCCATACATGACTACTGGAAAAACCATAGCCTTGACTAGACAGACCTTAGTCGGCAAAGTAATGTCTCTGCTTTTGAATATGCTACCTAGGTTGGTCATAACTTTTCTTCCAAGGAGTACGCGTCTTTTAATTTCAAGGCTGCAATCACCATCGGCAGTGATTTTGGAGCCCCCCAAAATAAAGTCTGACACTGTTTCCACTGTTTCCCCATCTATTTCCCATGGAGTTGATGGGACTGAATGCCATGATCTTCATTTTCTGAATGTTGAGCTTTAAGCCAACTTTTTTACTCTCTTCTTTCATTTTCATCAAGAGGATTTTAGTTCCTCCTCACTTTCTGCCATAAAGGTGGTGTCATCTGCATATCTGAGGTTATTGATATTTCTCCCGGCAATCTTGATTCCAGCTTGTGTTTCTTCCAGTCCAGCGTTTCTCATGATGTACTCTGCATATAATTAGAATAAGCCAGGTGACAATATACAGCCTTGACATACTCTTCCTATTTGGAACCAGTCTGAGGAACTATCTTTTTTGGATTGTATAACAACTTAATATACATATATATGTATGTATATATGCCTTATCTATCTATCTCTGTGCCTGTTTCTACCTATCAAAATAAGAGAAAAGATGATTCTACATAAGTCAATAGTGATTTATATGATGAATCAATGCAGTATTGGCCTAAGTATTTCCTTAGGACAATAACTCCCAAGTGTCAATTCCAGATCATTGCCAGTTTATACCAAAAGGTCACCTCTGTATGCTATTTTAAAAGATTTTTTTGTTGTGAAATTATTTTCTTCATAAAAATTGATGTTGATGGATTATAAAAAAGATAATTATGCTAGTTGATAGCAAAGGAAACAAAATGTGGCAAATTAATTCCCAAATAATTTAAAGAAATTTTATGGATGATATATAGTGATCTGAGTACATGGTTTTATTTGAGGAAAATTGAAGCTTTACAGGGTCTGCGTGGTAATTATTTGGCTAAATTGCCATATTCTACAATTTGGCTTTTGGGGTTGAATCCATGATAATTCTAAAGGCTAAATAGATCCTGGGTGAATCACAGTAAAACTTGTTGCTGTTTACTTGCTAAGTCATGCCCATATCCGACTCTTTGCAACCTCATGGACTGTAGCCTACCAGGCTACTCTGTTCCCGGGATTTCCCAGGCAAGAATACTGGATTGGGTTGTCATTTCCTTCTCCAGGAAATCTTCCTGACCTGGAGATCAAACCTGTGTCTCCTGCACTTCAGGCGGGTGCTTTACCATCTGTGTTACTAGGGAAGCCGACTTTACTCACCTGGAAACCCCCACAGTAAAATAGGCAACTGAAATTATCATTAGAGATTCCATGATCAAATTAAAAATTACCTAGTACTGAACTTGAAATCCCAGTATTTATGTTGTGTACTTGTGTGTGGTCCTGTTTGTGCCCACCAAAACACACAGCTATATAGAAGGCAGATAACAGTCATAAGTCTGAGTTTTAACCATGGGATAAAAACAAATAGGGGCAAATAACTCTCATGTTTAGTGGCATCAATCTAAGTGCACAGGATGATCTAAGTTCTTCCTTTGACAAATTCAAATTTAGTCTAAGAATGTGTCACCTACGCAGCATACTGCCTTCCTCTTCTGCACACATGTCCTGCAATTTCTTCCTGATGCAAAGTCATTGCATATATTAATAAATAAATACCTCAAAGCCATTTGTATTTGTTTATTTACACAGTGAATTATCAGTTTCATAGCTTGGCTCTTGAAAGTTAATCACCAAATTCCTAAGGGCATCTCATTAAAGTATTAGAATTTTAACTGTTTAGATATACCACTTTCGGGAGCAATTTAGGAAAATTTATGAAACAGAGTTGGTCACGATTACTTCTTAAAAAAAAAAAAAAACCTCCAAGAAAACATAATTTATATTCTCACCCACTGGGCGGTGGGGGACATAACAACAAAGCAGATCTACGTCCTCTGCTTCTTTCTCACCATTTTACTTTATTTATGAAGATAAAACTCGTTCTCACAAACATAATGATACTAATTTTTTTTTCCTTTAAAGGACTTTTAAATGATCAGAGATTTTGTCTCCAGTATTTTCATATTTAGGCTGGAAATAATTTATTTTGTCTAATTTAAAATGCAAGCAAAAAAATTAAAAATAAAAATAAAAAAATAAAATGCAACCAAATACATTTTAATTTATTTTTATTATTAGTGAGAATTTTCAACATTGTTATTCTCTTTAGTTATGTGGACATCGATTTAGAATTAGTCCATACCCTGTAATTGTACCTGCCACTATTAACTCTAAATATTTTACTGTTTATAAAAGTATTTGCAAGTGATTGGCCCAATGATATAAATTCTAAAAATGTCATTTTGGTTTCCTTGCATGTTTCATTAAATATATGTATTAGCCTGGTATGTAGAGTTTCCTTTGAAATCAGTGACTGATTTCAGGTCTGATCTCAACTTTGTTTCAGATAATTCAGATAGTCAGTGCTGCAGACCGAGATCTTTCACCTGCTGGACAGCAGTTCTCCTTTAAATTATCACCTGAAGCTGCCATCAAACCAAATTTTACAGTTCGTGACTTCAGAAGTAAGTTTAACCACATAAAAATCTAGCTTTTATCAGGCAATTTTGTAAAAAGACACAAAGGTAGAAATCAATGCTCTTCCTAAAAGTACTCAACTTCTTAAAATATAGAAATCTATATATGAGAAATACAAAATTTATGACTAACAGTAAACTGTTTAATAACCTATATAGACTATATCTAATGAGGCAAGTTACTTCCGTTTATAATGGGGGTATTCCCTTAATGAGTCAGACAACTAATATACTGTCTGGGAAATTACTTTTCATGTTTTAAATATATCATTTTTTTTACATGCACTGCTCGTGCATAACAAGTAATTATTTTATTTGTATGACACATGGTATGGTGCAGGCTTTTTAGTGAAAATAATACAAGTTTTCACTCCTACTGCAATACAACCTAAAGGGCAGATTCTCAATACATTAAAGTATACTTTAATAATTTCAACTTCATAGTTAACATAAATTAACCTCTTTCTTGTTTTATTAAATAAGATGATGTAATGCAAATCCTTTAACACAGTGCCTAGAACCTATTACCTTTAATATAATTTTAGCTACCAGCTCTGTCATCATAACTAACTTACATATCTACCACCATTGCTACTACCATCACTGTTACTATTTTTTTTCTTTTTTACTGTTACTAATATTATTATATCTGCTGTTATTAAAATCACTACAAAAATACAAAGGACACTGGATTAAATGCATTAAGGCTGGCAACTGATCAGCTGTTCTCACTTTAGTTAACCTGTTTATAAGCCATTTAAAGAGTTTATAACTTAAACCCAATGACCTGAGTAGTTTTTGAAAGGTTTACATGAGAGCATTTTAGCAGATCAGAATGGATCCAGTGTAGAAAACAATAGAGGAAGACAAGACTATACTTGATACTATTGAAGAAAATGAATGAAAGTGTCTTGAATTAGAGGCATGGTTGTGAGGCTGGAGGTTAGTGACTTGGGAGATAGAATACATAAGCTTGTTGCTAAATCTCCTAGATTCCATGTAAAAATGATGAAGAAAACTAATAAGACTTGCAGACCATTGGCTTGGGCAACTAAGTAGACAGTTATGTTATGCAGGAATCAAAGTATTGACTGTTTTCCACCATTTTATATGTGCTGGAGAATCTATATTTGGTTACTCATAATAACATAAATCAGATCATCTTTGTCTCAGGAGATAGTATATTCTCATGATCTAAACATGTATTTGCCGCTCATTCCATTTACCATATCCCCATTTTATCTTGCTATATTTTAAGTGTAATTGGAAGTTTTTTTGGTTTAAATGGATAGACACTTTTTTCACTTTTATTTTATGAGAACATTTAAGTTCTACTCTTTTAGCAAATTTCAATTATACAGTACAGTGCTATCAACTACAGTCATCGTACTATAATATAGATCTTCAGACTTTATTCATCTTATAACTGAGAGTTTTTAAGCCTCTTACCAACTTTATCCCATTTCTCACCACTTCCAGTCTGTGGCAACTATTTTTCTACTTTCTATTTCTATGGGTTCTACTTTTCTTTATTTCCTTAGATTCCCCATGTAAATTTTATCATGCAGTATTTGTCTTTCTCTGTCTGGTCTATTTCATTAACATAATACCCTCTAGATTCATCTGTGTTGTCACAAATGGCAGGATTCCCTTCCTGTTTATGATTGAATAATATTCCATTGTGTGTGTATATATGTATATTTATCTATCTATTTATATACATATATATCACATTTCTTTATTTGGCAATTGATAGAAGTGATGGTTATTTTGATTCAAACGCCTTATAAATTTTAATGAATCTTGATGATTTAACACATTTTCTTTTCTTTTCCATGTTTCTTATGTTGTTTTAGAAAAGTGAAAATGTATACATATATTCACATATATATACATATATGTAGCATAGATATAGAGTTGGAAAAAGTAAAAAATCAAATTTTATCTGAAATAGTATACTGATGCGTGTCATATTTTAAAGACTATATTCTTAGGTAAAATGTTATGCTGATTCATCGGTTATAATCTTTGTTCTTCTAATCATGTAAGAAAGCATCCACTGAGGTTTGTTTTCTCTGTGAGATTTTGACATCAGAAAAAGAGACGTTTTGATACAACGTATTTCTTGTCTTATAGACAATTTTCTATTCTTTCTCAACAGAAAATTTAATTCTTATTGTAGACAAGATTAATGTTTCTTCTTTTCAGAAGGATTTTCTTTGATTACATCTGATTACATTTTGGCAGCTTTCATAATGATAAAAGAAAGAATTGAAATATGGATGTATTTTACTGACTCAAGAAGAGCTTCCTACCTCTTAACAGATACCAACTTGAAGATCTGAAGTGATACTCGTAGTAACCATCTTACCATACCTGTCATGTTTTGTAGACAACACAGCTGGGATTGAAACCCGAAGAAATGGATACAGCCGCAGGCAGCAAGAGTTGTATTTCCTCCCTGTAGTAATAGAAGACAGCAGTTATCCTGTTCAGAGCAGCACAAACACAATGACTATTCGAGTGTGTCGATGTGACTCTGATGGTACCATCCTGTCTTGTAACGTGGAAGCAATTTTTCTACCTGTAGGACTCAGCACTGGGGCTTTGATTGCAATCCTTCTGTGCATTGTTATACTCTTGGGTGAGTTTCAATATTAATCACGTATTCTCTTTCTCTCCCTTGTCTGTGTATCTCCTTCCTCATTTCGCCATGTAAATCAGTGTTTCTTCATTGAGCTGCTGCATATAGATAGAAGGAAGACTATCTACACTGAAGTATAGTTTTATTCAAGTTAATTTTCTACTTCCTACCACATGGAAATATAGCAATAGAAATAAATATCACCAAAAGTATGTTCAAGCCCTAGGGAATTTTCAAGTATGAACACTTGAAACTTCAAGTTTGTGGCACTTGCTGCAATGAGCTTTTCTATCCCATTTACAGCAGCAGTTTTAAATTCATTTTTTTACATCCTGATAATTATTGTATTGTAGAACCTTTAAAATGATACTAGACAAAGAGTAGTTGTCCAATAATGGTTCAATAAAGAATGAAAGAAAAGAGAAAGCACAGGAAAGAAGTAACGGCACCTCTGAATTTGTTTTTTTTTTTTTCTGTCTAAAGTTCTGGCCAGAAGCAATTCTTATTCCACTTTTCTCAGATCTCCTTACATCAAAACTCTCACCATTCCCACTAGGACAGAACAGAACACACTAAAATATCAAGAAGCACAGCGAAGGGAAAGGATTGAAGAAAATGCCTTCTGTAACATCTCTGTGAGAATGAAAACCTACTTCAGGGGTGTCCCTCTCCCATAAACTTTGTTCAACTGACTCTGTTTCATTTATTCATCCTCTACTGGATTCAAAAAAAAGAGAGATTTAAAAAAAAAATTTATTTTTCCAGTCATTCCTTTACATGAAAATTGCAACAGAGGTACGGTTGGGCTCTGTGGAATCAGCTTATATCTGTGCATGTGCATTATTTAGCCAAAATATTCTGACAAATGTACAGACATACCTTTATCTCTGGGATAGGAAATAAAAATTTAAAGTACTTACTAGGATGTGTGGCTTGGACAGTAAAGATCCACCTGCAATGAGGAAGCCTGGCTTTGATTCCTGGATCAGGAAGGTTTCCTGTAGGAGGGCATAGCAACCGACTCCAATAATCTTGCCCGAAAAATCTCATAAACAGAGGAGCCTGGTGGGCTAAAGTCCATGAAAGAGTTGTACATGACCGGGGCAATTTAGCACACACATGCTAAGTATTTACCAAGTGTCCACCTTGCACCTAGGTGTGAAGTGCTGGTACACAGCTATGAATGTTGACACTCAGTCTTGCCACGGGGTCTGCTTACAAATCCATCTATTTGATCTCTGTAGCCAATCTCAGATCCCTTTAGTTAGATCATCTTATTCTTAGCCATTTTATATATTTCCTAGGGTGAGTGAAAGCATGAGAATCTTGTGGTGCCCAGAAACTTCTATTTCACTCTCAAGCACATCTAACCAGTGTCTTTTTCAGTCATAGCAACTCTAAAGCCATTTTATACATATGCAGGTCTTTCTATGAGGTTTAAACTCTTTCACACACACTTTGGATGAACAAACCATAGTGTTTTCAGTTCTGAGATCTGCATAAAGCCCAGAAGTGGAGAGTGCTGAACATCTCTTCAAAACCCATTGTACAGAAGCTCTACCTTTATCTCCTCTATCTTCCTCCTTAATTTTGGAAGAAAAGGGAATAAACTTGCTTTAATCATCACGTAGTCTACTTTCTAATCCTGTGACAAGATCTTCCTTCCAAACAATGTTGTGTTAAATTAAACACATTTGGCTTTCAATCTATTGCCGCTGCTATGGAGGACCCCCTAGAGGAGGGCATGGCAACCCTCTCCAGTATTTTTGGGCTAGAGAATACCACGGATAGAGGAGCCTGAAGGGCTACAGTCTATAGGGTGGCAAAGAGTTGGACGTGACTGAAGTGATTTAGCTCACAGTAAAATTTGAATATTGTTGCCCATAACTGACACTTAGATATCACTCATATCTAGATTTACATTTGTGTTAACATTGCTTTATTTCTGACAAAATAAACACAAATCACAGAAAAGTCACTTTTAAAAGCATTAAACAAAAGACAAAGAGAAAGAATATATATATAATGATGACCATAAGTCAATGGGGAAAAAAAGATATTCAATGACAAGAGTCTATAAATTAAGTGTTTTAAAGTATGATCTTGTTTAAAGAAGGCCAGCTGATTACTAGGCATTTAGTTTGGAGAATATCTCAATATGGTAAGACACAAAAGTTAAATAATTTGTGGTCTTACTTGACATAATTTGGAAAGCTGACTCATATTGTGTATTCTTTGAAATTGGGTCTCTTATGTCTCCTACATCGGCAGGCAGGTTCTCTTCCACTAGAGCCACCTGGGAAGCCCCTCAAGTTTTATTGTGTGTGCTTAGTCACTCATCGTATCTGACTCTTTGAGACCCCATGGACTGTAGCTCTCCAGGCTCCTCTGTCCATGGGGTTTCTCAAGGCAAGAATACTGGAGTGGGTTGCCATGCCCTCCTTCAGGGGATCTTCCCAACCCAGGGATCAAACCCGAGTCTCCTGCATTGCAGGCAGATTCTTTACTGTCTGAGCCATCCGGGATGCCCAAGAATATAGGAGTGGGGAGCCTATCCCTTCTCCAGGAGATCTTCCTGATACAGGATTCAAACTGGGGTCTCTTGAATTGCAGGCTGATTCTTTACCAGATGAGGTACCAGGGAAGACCCAAGTTTTATTACTGCAATGCTATACAGTTCTATGTATGATTGGACAAATCATTCTTTTTTTTTTCTTTTTTAAATTAATTTTTTATTAGAGTATAGTTGATTTACAGTGCTATGTTAGTTTCAGTATGTAGAAAAGTGAAGTGGCATTCATATACATATATCCACTTGTTTTTACATTCCCATCTAGGTCATTACAAGGTATTGCCTACAGTTCCCTGAGCCACATCATAGGTTCTTATTCATTATCTATTTTATATATAGTAGTGTGTATATGTCAATTCCAATCTGCCAATTTCTCTCTCCTACCTTTCTCCCTTGGTAATCAAAACTTTGTTTCCTACATCTGTGACTCTATTTCTGTTTTGTAAATAGGTCCATTTGCACCATTTAAAAAAATTCAACATATACGTTATATATTTCCCTTTCTCTGTCTGCTTTTTTTAAATTTTGTAAAAAATTACCTGACACTGAGATATTTAAACATATGTCAAATATAAGGCTACTGTTATTAGAATTTGTGAGTTTTGCAATGTTTTTCACTTTAGTTACAATTTAAAAATGAAACTGAATTTAAACAATGAAAATCAGCATAGATATGATCCATACAGATTACAACATGTGTACTTTGAAAATAATAGGATGTCATTAAAAGACTCAGCCAGCCCTGATCAATTTAATTTCTTATGGAGAGATGAGCAGACATAGTCTCACTTTGCCATTTTTGTCTTGTTCTAGCCATAGTTGTGCTGTATGTAGCTCTGAGAAGGCAAAAGAAGAAAGACACCTTGATGACCTCTAAGGAAGACATCAGAGACAACGTTATCCATTATGATGATGAAGGAGGTGGGGAGGAGGACACCCAGGCTTTCGACATTGGTGCTCTGAGAAACCCAAAAGTGATTGAAGATAACAAAATTCGCAGGGATATCAAACCAGATTCTCTCTGTTTACCTCGTCAGAGACAACCAGTGGAAGATAACACAGACATAAGGGATTTCATTAATCAAAGGCTACAAGAAAATGACGTGGACCCCACTGCCCCACCATATGATTCATTGGCAACATATGCCTATGAAGGCAATGGATCAGTAGCCGACTCTCTTAGCTCCATAGAGTCTTTGACCACGGAGGCAGACCAGGACTACAACTACCTGACAGATTGGGGACCCCGCTTTAAAGTCTTGGCAGACATGTTTGGAGAAGAAGAGAGTTATAACCCTGATAAAGTCACTTAGAGGAGAGGCAAAGGTTAAAACACAGCCAACAGAAGAAATTTAAGGGAAAGGAACATAAATAGAAATCACATGCGTGCACACGCACGCACACACACACACACACACACACGGCTTTCTAGGACAAGATTCCTTTGATTATCTGGTTTCTAGCAAGTTGCTATATTTATCATACTGTCAGTTTTGGTTTATTCTGCCAACACAAGGTAAATCCTCTAGTGTGTACTTGCTTGGTTTTGTTTTGTTTTTTTTGGAAACACACTGAGACAAGCTCAGGCCTATTCAATACAATTTACTGACGTGACAACCTAGAACGAAGATAGCTATGTGGCATCACGGTGGAAGAGTGTTAGATTTTTCTTAATTCCACTAAAGTGCCTACTGAAACTCTTATCATTTAAAGCGGTGTAGAGTACTCTCTGCTGTGATGGCATTGCAGGATTCAGACATAGAGGACGTAAAACAAAGACACTGTCTTTATGTCAAGGAGCAATAGCAACATGCCGACTTCTCATTCCTTTTAAGGAAAAAAGAAGAAAACTTTCTGAACTCCATCTTCTTATAATTAAATTGCTCTTTTTTCTTTTTTTAAATGTATGCCAATATATATTTGTTTTTTTCCTGCCCTTTCAGAAAATTGAAATAAATACGATAATAACAAAGTCAATATGTAAGTCCCAAATTTTAAAAGCAATGTTTGATCTTAATATTAGTTCCTATTAAAAGTGTTCATGAAAATGTTAATTGTTTTCCAAAGAAATAAAATTTTTAAAAGAAAAAAAAAAAAACCTCTTTATAAAAGAAGCCTCAGGCTGAAATTCAGATGAAAATAAATATTGGTTTTGTTTTAATATTGTGCCAGCGCGTGAAAGGTTGGTTTTAACAAATCAGCAGATCATTGCAGTCTTCAGTCATACCAAAAATTTAAGTTGTGTTATTATGAAACATTTTTGGGGAAAATGTCATTGATTTAAACAAGGGAAGAGAAATTTGCATACAGCTTCTCAGAGTTTCTTGCAAGCTAATGATTCTTTGATGAGCCAAGAAGATAAAACATTTATCAAATAATGCAGAATGGATTTATAGAATTTCTAAAAATATTTATTAATAATTACCAAACAAATGAAACATCAGGAACTTTGGAAAATTCAAACCAAATATAACACCCAAATGTACATTAATGCAAGATCTAGCAGTTGATTTATTTATTTTATTAACATGAATTTCAATTTGGAACATCATTCTATTGGAGCTCAGAGTTACTTCTTTACCCTATTATCTACAATTCTAATATAGACAATATCATGACTTTCCTTTGTAAAATAAACTTACTTTTTAGTTTGATGAAGTTTCTCAGAAATACTAGATTTTATAAGCAGATATGTAAGCTGCACTCATATACTGATACATCACTTTTAAGTGAACTTTACAAAGTATCTACAAAGGCCCTTAACAAAACAGGTAACTACCTATAAAGTAAGAATATATTTTCTTAATATTATAACTATACAAGTTACTACTGAAATATTAAACAATATATAGGAAACATAAAAGTTACTTATGAACCCTTTCTGAAGACATCATCTATATCCAGCTGCGTTTCTGAAATATTTATAATTATATTTGTATTGTAAAGTGTGAAAGGAAACATTCACATATGGGGAAAATGGGTAGAAATAGAAATCATGTAGGCAAATTATATTCAGTCCTATTTATTATTAAATTCTTGCTTCAGAAATAAATATCTGATAGTTATGTTGTGCCAATTTGGCCATTTGAATCTGCATTTCCCCTTGTTCTTTTGGTGTCTCATAACTGGAGACACTGCTTGTCTTCCTTATCAAGATCAGCTGTTCTTCCCCACTTTAATGGCTTTACCTTTTTCTCATCCCAGGGAACTGCATTCAGTCTTGATGGAGTGTGATAATTTGCAATATACTTTGCTTTGGGAAGTGTTCATGTAATTTTTTAAAAAGCTGGTAATTCCATAACTATTCTGAAGGAAAAAAAATATGTCAGCTTCTGGGTCTGCCCCAAGCTGGTGATTCCATAACTATTCTGAAGGAAAAAAATATGTCAACTTCTGGGTCTGCCCCAGCAACATGACTGGTTATGCCATAAGGCAAGGTCCTTTGAAGAAGCTTACTATGCAAATCACTTTCAGCTGATTCTTGTCAACAATGACTGCTTGTTGCACCTTGCTAGAGAATGTGACTGCCTCTGCATGTATTTATATATCAGAAGCAACGATGACACAAAGAAGACTTAGGGGAAGAAGGTCATTTCAAGGCATGTGACTGAGATACTAAGCAAGCACATGAAATGAATAAGCCTTTTTTCAGTACTTCTGTCTTTTATGTTTGCTAAACCACTGAATTCATTTGTTAGGGCTGCCATGACAAAGCAATGCAGACTGGGTGACTTGAACAACTTTTTCCTTGCAGTTCTGGAAGCGAAAAGTCTAAGATCAAGGGGTCTGTAGAGTTGCTTTCTTCCGAGGGTCTCTTTCCTTGGCTTTTCCATAGTTGTCTTCTCTTCATTTCTCTGCACGTTTTTGTCCCCTCCCCCGACTCCCCACCCGGGCTCATTCTTCTTCTCTAAGGACAGCAGTCACACTGAGCCCACTCACATGACTTCTTTTTTTTAATCTTTGTTAACTCATTAAAAGTCCTTTCTCCAAATATAGTAATATTCTAAGATACTGATGGTTAGGACTTCAAAATATTAATTTTATGGGAATGCATTTAGCCCATAAGAACCATAGAGATGTTAACAGGAAAAGAAATCAAAAACATATTTGATCTACAAAAAACAGGCAAACAAATTAAGGTTAAAAAGGAAAAAAATAAAAATAATGAATGGAAATAAGTTCATGTACAATGGGAAACCGCAATAGTGACAAGGTGAGCAGAGGTCTTTTGGTGCTCATAAATTAGTAATATTATGGTACATCATCCACACTACTGAAAGCACTAAGCCTAATATTTCAACACTGGTAAATATCTAGAGATTCATTTTTATTTATAATACCACAGTAAATGGCCTTCATTCAGGAGTTAATATAAAAATACTTAAATTTACATGGGAAGGGGTTGGCAATAATCATACATAACTTTTTAATTGCATTGCATGTTTACCTTTATAGAAGTGTATATGTACATATTTTATGTAATACATGTATGTTACTTACATATTTTGAAAAATGTAATCTTTGTGGTCAAAGAAGTTTTAGATCAACACATGAGTGAAACAGTGGTATGATCCACTAGAAAAAAATTTAAAATGTATTTTGTACCAAATTCTATTACTAACTATAAAAGTCATTTGAGGTCAGCACCTTAAACTTCCTGTGATCTATCCTCTTTGGCAAAATGAATTTGCTGCTCTTGGTATTATTTACATTCCTCTGAAATTTCTTAACTCTTAAGTTCTAGTTACATTTACATGAAGTCCATTAAATAGTTTACATATTTATTACATAAAACTATGAGAATCAGAGATCTTTAAAGCATAAGTCACAAGCTTCTTTGAATTATGGATATGATTGGTTGTACATACACTCATCATATTCCATGTTAGAAGAGCTAGACAACTACTTCTTAAGTAATAGCTGTTAAAATTCTTCATCAAGATGGAATGGTAGAGGTGTGCATAGAAAGAAGTGTTAAAATATAACCCTAATCTTGAGCCAAAGAGGAAAAACAAGTGTTTTGAAGAAAAGATTAGAAAGGATATGTTATTCCTTGTCTTTAAGAGGAGGACATTTTAAAAGTCCTTGGACAGGGCTTCCCTGGTGGCTCAGTGATAAAGGATATGCTGCCAACTCAGGAGACATGAATTCAGTCTCTGGTCTGGGAAGATCCCACGTGCCATGGAGCAACTAAGCCTTTGTGCTCTACAACTACTGAACCTGTGCTCTAAGGCCTGGGAGCCGTGACTGCTGAAGCCCGCATGCCTTAGAGCCTGTACTCTGCAACAAGGGAAGCCAACACAATGAGAAATCTGAGCATTGCAACTAGACAAGAACCTGTGCAAAAACAAAGAGCCAGCACAGTCAAAAATAAATAAATAAAATGATAAAAATAATAATGAAATTCACTGGACAAGTTTTAGTAACTGCTGTATTAAAATGAGAATTCCTGGATGTTTCATGACAGTCCAGTGGTTAGGATGTTGTGTTATCACTGTGTCTGGGGTTCAGTCCCTGGCTGGGGAACTAAGATCCCCACAAGCTGTGCAGTGTGGCCATAAAAAAATTGAAATAAAATAAAAAGAATTTTTAAAACAAATGCAAATATGCTAGCTCTATATTTGAGGCAATTTCCAAGTATTGAGGGATCTGAAAAGAATTAATAAAATGTCAGCATGCTACATCATTTTAGTTCTTAAGAGAAAAAGAGTGAGAGGAGATAATTTTGTAAATCTCTCTCCTTGTTTGAGAATTTCTGTTGACTCTTTTGTATGAAAAAAAAGAAAAAGTGAAGTCACTCAGTTATGTCCTCCTGAGTTATGTCCAACTCTTCCTAACTGCAGTCCGTGGGAACCCAAAGAGTTGGACACTACTTAGCAACTTAACCACCACCGCTAGCCAGCCATTCCCTTCTCTGGGGATTTTCCTGACCCAGGGTCGAACTCATGTCTCATGTGTTATAGGCAGATTCTTCATTGTGTGAGCCACCAAGGAAGACTCTCATCTAATGTACAGTTTAGCTAAGTACACAATTACAATTTGAAATTATTTTTCCAAGAATCTGAGTATTTCTTCCCTTATAACCATTGCTATAAAACAGTATACACACATATGCACATATATATGTAATTAAATGATAATTCCAATTTGCAGTATGTTTTTGACTGTCTCTTAATCCTTTTAGTCAAGTCCCTTATATTTAGTAGTGTAGTGGATTTTCACAGCTATCAGTCAGTGATTAAATTTCTCAAAAAGGAGTTAAACTTTATGAGGAATTTAATGGTTTTTTTTTGTTTGTTTTGCTTTTATTGCCCAACTTTAAGATGAATAAATGGAAAATAGTGTGTTCAAACAACTTGTGCAGAACCAATAAATAATAAATGAATAGATGGCAAAGCCCTTCAACTGTGAAGAGTTTAAGTACATTTATTTTCAATTTCCATTCTGGGCTTCTCACTATATTCCACATTCTACACCATTACATGTTACAGCACAATCGCAAGTATTATTAACACAAAATCCTGGGAATTCCTGGTCATACTACAAAATAATATTGTATTTTCTTAAGAAAAGGGAAAAAACTGAAATGTCTTTGAATTTGAAATCAGAGTAATCAATGTTACTCAATAACCAGGATTTTAAGACATAGCAGTTGCCTACAAGACAGTTAAGAAATCAATTATACATGAAAGTACTGAACTCTATATTATTAAGAATCAATGTATTTGATAGGACATCAGTTTTCACTTTCTTTTAAATATTCATCTTAACAATGTATTTACATATGTACATATACATACATACATATATATACATATACATATATATGTGTGTGTATATATATTATCCTGACCTTAACTTGAATTTTCAATCCAATTTTTTCTATTTTCCTTTCCTATCTGTATAAATGTACTTTAGTTCTTGTTTTTGTTGTTGTTGTTTAGTCACTAAGTTGTGACTGACTCTTGCAACCCCATGGGCTGTAACCCACCAGACTCCTCTGTCCATGTGATTTTCCAGGCAGGAATACTGCAATCGGTTGCTATTTTCTTCTCCCAAGGATCTCCCTGACCCAGGGATTGAACTCGCATCTCCTGCATTGGCAGGGAGACTCTACCCCTGAGCCATCAGGGAAGCCCACTTTAGTTCTAACCATCACTTAAATCTCCAACTTTTAAATTCAACTTACTTTTACCTCTCCCAGTCCATCATTCACTGACCATGATATTTGCCATGATTGAAAACTCCAGTATGTCATCACTGAAAATTACCTGAGATAATCAGCAATTCTCCTTTTCTTCTCTTCTGCTCTGTCAATGTTTTTAAAAATGAGACAGCAATAATATTAATAAAGAGGTGCTCATCACTGCATATATACTTTGCAAAAAATATGCTACAAAACTTTAATGCTCACAATCATTTTATGAATTACATTATTGTTATCTTTTTTTTGCACATGAATAAACTAGGCTGAGATATGTGAAGGAACTTGTTTACTTCGAGGCAAAGGACTCTAGTAAAACTATGATATGCTCATTTCAGCACTTATCCCATGAGATGGGGTATACCCAACCTTCACCTCACTCATGTATAACTGACTTTTTAACTATCTAAGGCCTGGTCTGTGTTCCTACTACACCTGCCTGAGGTTCCCTTGCAAATTTGTAACTGAAAACCCAATGATCCTTTCTTTCCCTTTTCAAAATATCTCTAGAGTTAAGCATATCTTCATATTTCACTCTCAATTTTTACCTCCACCTTTCAGTTCATTCATTTTTTGTTTCTTCTCTTAATGCTTCTCACACAGTCTACATAAATAACCCTGTAGGGTCTTCCCATCTATTCTCATACATACATACATACATATATATAAATTATATATATTTAAATTCATTAAATCAAGTATGAATGTTTCTTTTTATTTCTAGTTTACTGAGATCTTTAAAGTTATGAATGGCTGTTAAATTTTTTCAATATTTTCTATGTTAAATGTTATAATCAAATGATTTTTCTTTGTTATCCTAATGATATGTTTGCTGACTTTATTTTTTTGGGCTCCAAAATCACTTCAGATGGTGACTGCAGCCATGAAATTAAAAGACACCTACTCCTTGTAAGGAAAGTTATGACCAATCTAGACAGCATATTAAAAAGCAGAGACATTAAAAAAAAAAAAAAGCAGAGACATTATTGTGCCAACAAATGTCCATCTAGTCAAGGGTATAGTTTTTTTAGTAGTCATATATGGATGTGAGAGTTGGACTATAAAGAAAGCTGAGCACCAAATAATTGATGCTTTTGAACTGTGGTGTTGGAGAAGACTCTTGAGAGTCCCTTGGACTGCAAGGAGATGCAACCAGTCCACCCTAAAGTAGATCAATTCTGAGTGTTCATTGGGAGGACAGATTTTGAAGCTGAAACTCCAATACTTTGGCCACCAGATGCGAAGAGCTGACTCATTTGAAAATACCCTGATCCTGGGAAAGATTGAAGGCAGGAGGAGAAGGGGATGACAGAGGATGAGATGGTTGGATGGCATAACTGACTCAATGGACATGAGTTTGGGTAAACTCCAGGAGTTAGTGATAGACAGGGAAGCCTGGCGTGCTGCAGTCCATGGGGTGGCAAAGAGTTGGACACGATGGAGCAGCTAAAATGAACTGAACGTTGTTATTTAATTGCTAAGTCATTTCCAACTCTTTTGCAACCTCGTGGACTGTAGTCCATCTGGCTCCTCTGTCCATAGGATTCTCTAGGCAAGAATATTGGAGTGGGTTGTCATTCCCTTTTCTAGGGGATCTTCCTGATTCAGGGATCAAACCTGAGGTTTTTGCATTGCTGGTAGATCCTTTACCACTGAGCCATTGGGGAATTGATATTATGGTTAAAAGAGCCTCAACTTTGAATGAATCATATTTGTTTTTGTCTACATATATCATGTGAGTATCAAGACCAGAAAGGTCATTAAAAGAAATGAAAGAGATAAAAATTCTCTATAATTAATAGCATACCAAATCCAATTACATTTAAAATATAGTAGTCTTTATTTTCCCTTTTTTAACAGTCATTTCTGGTTTTCATATTGGGGTACTGTTGATCTCATAAAATGAATTATTAGTATTATTACTTCTCATTGTATTTTCTGGAAAATGTCATGTATAATTATTATTATTTAACTGTCTGGTACAAATACCCAGAGATATAATTTAGGCCTAGTACATTTCTTGCTAGATGTTTATTAATTATGAATTTATTTAATGGATTCAGGATTATCTAGGTTATTTATTTCTCTTTGCATGAGTTTTGGAGTTTGTTTCTTTAAGGAATTAATCCACTTTAACTAAGTTATCAAATTTGTGGGCATAGATTTGTTCACAGTGTTCATTTATTATTATGTTGAGATCTGTAGATCTATAATGATGACCTCCTTTCTTTCATTTCATACATTATTTATTTGTGTCTCACCTTTTTTTCCCCCTGGTTAGACTGGTTGGACTTTTATCAATTTCATTGATTTTTTTCAAAGAACCAGGCATTGTTTTTATTGAATTGTCCTTTTTTTTTAATTGGAGGATAATTGCTTGACAATGTTGTGCTTGTTTCTTCAGTACAACAATGCAACTAAATCATAATTTATATATATACAAGTTGAAATAAGAATTAGAAAATTAAATACGGGGATGGGAGTGGGGAGGGATGTTCCAGAGGAAGGGAGTATATATGTCTGTCTGTCTGTCTGTCTGTCTGTATATATATGCATGCATATACATACATATAGTATATTTTCTAATTTTATATGTATTTATATATACATATGTTTTAATTTTTTATTTTATTTGAAGAATTTAGACTTAAATCGTTCTTCTTTTCACATTTCTCCATGATAGAGCCTTAGATTATTTACTTTAGATCTTTTTTCTTTTCTGATATATACATTTAAGGCCACATATTTCCCTCTACACACTATTTTCACTGCATCTCTCAAATTTTATTTTTTATTTTTTTTTTTGTTCTTTTTTTTTTTTTTAATTTTATTTTTTTTTGTTTTTGTTTTTTTTTTTATTTTTAGTTTTTTATTTTTTACATTTTAAAATCTTTAATTCTTACATGCATTCCCAAACATGAACCCCCCTCCCACCTCCCTCCTCATAACATCTTTCTGGGTCATCCCCATGCACCAGCCCCAAGCATGCTGCATCCTGCGTCAGACATAGACTGGCGATTCAATTCACATGATAGTATACATGTTAGAATGTCATTCTCCCAAATCATCCCACCCTCTCCCTCTCCCTCTGAGTCCAAAAGTCCGTTATACACATCTGTGTCTCTTTCCCTGTCTTGCATACAGGGTCGTCATTGCCATCTTCCTAAATTCCATATATATGTGTTAGTATACTGTATTGGTGTTTTTCTTTCTGGCTTACTTCACTCTGTATAATCGGCTCCAGTTTCATCCATCTCATCAGAACTGATTCAAATGAATTCTTTTTAACCGCTGAGTAATACTCCATTGTGTATATGTACCCCAGCTTTCTTATCCATTCATCTGCTGATGGACATCTAGGTTGTTTCCATGTCCTGGCTATTATAAACAGTGCTGCGATGAACATTGGGGTACATGTGTCTGCATTTTCATTTTTGTTTAATCCAAAACATATTTTTAACTTATTTGGAAACTCCTGAAATTCATGTGTCATTTAAAAAGTGTTGCTTAATTTCTAAACATTAAAATTTTTTTTTTCAGTTTTGTTTCTGTTACTGATTCCTACTCTAATTCCATTGTGAGTTGAGAACATTTTGTGTGATTTTAAAATGTTATTAAGGTGTATTTATAGCACAGAAAAAGATCTGTCTTGGTAACTGTCCCATTTCACCTTGAGAAGAATGTTTCTTCTACTACCTCTGGATGTAATATTCTATAAATGTTCATTAAGAAATGTTATTGATAGAGCCATTTGGAGAATGTCTATCTTACTGATTTTTTTCCTCCTTTATCTATCAGCTACTGACAAAGAGATGTTGAAGCATCCTATAAAGAGAATGGCTTTTTCTATCTCTCCTTTAATTTCTATCCATTTTTGCCTTACATACATATTTAAGATAATAAATTTTCTTGGAGAGTTGATTGCTTCTTTATGTCTGGTAAATTCCTTTTTAAAAAATCTCTAATAATTTCCTTTTGCTGTGTTCTGAAGTCTGCTTTTTCTGAAATTCAATATAGTTACTCTAGCTTTCTTTTGATTATTATTAGCATGAATACCTTTATCTACTCCTATACTTTTTGCCTCATGGCATCTTTATGATTTAAAGTCATCTTCATTTATATACAAATATATTATTCTGTGTGTTTTTAATCTTCTCTGATAATTTCTGACTTTTAATTGATATTTTTAGAACATTATACAGAAGTCCTTCTGTGTGGTGGGAAGATATTGAAAAGTGGGAGCATTCTATAATCTTCATATTAAATCTCAATGTGTCAGTAAGACTGTGTCTCAAGTGTATGACCTTCAAAAGTATTTGTTCAGTGTTACAGTGTTTAAAAAAAAAAGAAAAAACTTTGCCTTTACCCTCTTCAGTGTTGTCCAATCTATTTTCAAAAATTTTGAAATGATTTGCATGAGAAAATTCTCATCCCGTGCTAATGTATGCACTTATATATCATTGGTATAATTTTCTTCATATAAAATATGTACTTATCATAAGGAACCAAATTTTCACTTAATCTAAATAAACTAGAATAAAATATAATAGAAATCTTTACAAAAAAAAAAGAAATACATTAAACATTCCACTCTAGTGTTCTTTCATTATGAATTCTAAATATGATTCCTTGCATGTGTCTGTACATATTTGTATACACATATGTGTATATAGAGACTTACATATATATATAATTTAAAATATTGAATGTGGTGGATCTATCATTTCTTAAATTTAGTAACATTATTAAGTGAGAGTAGAATTTGATATTTTATAACTGCTAAATATACATTTTTTCTTTTTTTAATGAAACAAAGATGAATATTTTTAATGATAAAAGGTGCGATTCACAAAGAAGATGGACATCATAAATCATTAGACACCTTAACAACAAAGAAACAAAAATAACTAAAGCAAAATCAAAAGAAATATAAGGGAAAAGAAAAATATATAATCATAGAGAGACATGCTAACATTTCTCTCAGAATATTAGAGAAATACTAGAACACTATGGCACATCAAGTTCCTATGTTGGAAGGTAATGTGAGAAAAGTGATTCATTTTTTTTCTTTTTTTAAGCAAGTCGTTTAACTGATGGACACAAAAAAATGAGCAGAGCAAAATTCCAGCCTTTCCTCATTATAGTTTATAATGAGCATTTATTATAACATCCCTTAAATTCTTGAAACTGTGAAAAGGTCATATGCAAACTCAGATGATAAAAATACTTTAGGTGCTGAGCATACAAATGTTCCCATTGTAGACACAGTAATGGAGGGAAATGTGGAATCGTTACCCTTAAAATCTAGGTTTATTATGACATCTGTAAACTAGCTAGATAAAATCTCATTCAGAAAGCATATTACAGATGTATTTAAGTCTCTTGTTCTTACAAGGCTGTTACTTTTTTGGGCTCAGAGCATTTTTGCTCTTAGGACTGATAGCTTGTGTACATTCAATTCATATCATAATATGAGTAGCTTTCTAAGCTTGTTGTTTAGTCACTAAGTCGTGTCTGAGTCTTGTGCAACACCATGGACTATAGCCCACCAGGCTCCATTGTCCATGAGATTTCCCAGGCAAGAAAACTGGAATGGACTGCCATTTCCTCCTCCAGGGAATCTTCGTGATCCAGAGATCAAAGCCATGTCTCCTGCTTGGCAGGCAGATTCTTTACTGCTGAGCCATCAGGGAAGCCCTTACCAAGCTTAGGGAAACCTTATATAGAAACAATAGTATAACGTTCAATTAAGAAGGCACATCTAAGCATTAGTCCTCTATTTTCAGATACAAAGGCATATCAATTCTAATACTGGAAGGTCTGAATAAATATTTAATGATAATATATGTTTCAGTTAAAGTTATATGCTTTTCTTTCATTTCATCTACACCATCCCTGTGAAAGTATTCTCAACCTGATTAAATGACACTGCTACTGTCACATTGCCTTTAATTGACAGTTTTGAGGAAAGAAGTAAAACCAAGTAAAAACAGCAGCAACAGAAACAAAGATAGCTACAAATTCATTCAACTTTTAGATCTTGCAAAGAACTATTTATAAAAAAATATATATAAAGAAATATATGTGATTTTAAATCTGTCTGTTTCAACGTCAAGGATGCTTGACTTGTGAAGTGGATGCCATTCTGTCAAAATAAGTCTAATCTTAAAGAAAATCAGTATATAGAAAAAGTAAACATTTTCCTTAGTGCAAAACACACATCATGTTTCACCTTGAAGATCACTCAAAAGGTAAATTCATTTGCATCAGTTTCCTAGAATAACATTTGAAATTTTAGTATTTTCCATGTGAAGTCTGAGGCATTAAGAAGTTATATAATTTCCCATGGTCTCAAAGCTAATAATTTTCAGAACTTTGATGTGGACATTTGTTAGACCAACTTCAGTGGTTAAGCTCTTTCCATATCATTTTTCCATCTCCCCTTGACATACCTAAGCTTGATAATCTTTTGCTTATCTCTAGCCTATTTCTTTTTCCATTTCGTATGGAAATTGTTTTAAAATTATCTGCTAGATTCATTACCAATCACTGCCACACATTAATCTTTCTCCTACATATCTCAGCAGAAAATCAAGCTTCCAATCTTATAGAGTATTTTCTTTTATTGAAGCACTGTTGGTTTACAATATTACATTAGTTTCAGGTATACAAAATAATGAATCAATATTGTTTGTAATATTTTATTAAAAAATCAATATTTTTATCATTAATATATATTATATTCCATTTGAAGTTGTTAAGAACTAATGGCTATATTTCTCTGTGCTGTACAATATATCCTTGTTGCTAATTTATTTATAGAGTAACTATTAATTATCTTTTTTTCACAAACTCTCATCCATTTTTATTCTCATGTCTCTTATCTTTTGAGAAACATTTACACAATTTTCAGTAATGTCAATTATATACCATCTTTACTGAAACATAGTATTTGTTCCAAAGAATAGCAAGGAGAGATAAGAAAGCCTTCCTCAGTGATCATTGCAAAGAAATAGAGGAAAACAGTAGAATGGGAAAGACTAGAGATCTCTTCAAGAAAATTAGAAATGCCAAGGGAACATTTCATACAAAGATGGCCTTGATAAAGGACAGAAATGGTATGGACCTAACAGAAGCAGACAATATTAAGAAGAGGTGGCAAGAATACATAGAAGAACTGTACATAAAAGATCTTCATGACCCAGATAATCACGAAGGTGTGATCACTCACACTCACTTAGAGCCAGATATTCTGGAATGTGAAGTCAAGTGGGAAGCATCACTACAAACAAAGCTAGTGGAGATGATGGAATTCCAGTTGAAGTATTTCAAATCCTGAAAGATGATGCTGTGAAAGTGCTGCACTCAATATGTCAGCAAATTTGGAAAACTCAGCAGTGGCCACAGGACTGGAAAAGGTCAGTGTTCATTCCAATCCCAAAGAAAGGTAATATCAAAGAATGCTCAAACTACCGCACAATTGCACTCATCTCATACACTAGTAAAGTAACGTTCAAAATTCTCCAAGCCAGGCTTCAGCAATATGTGAACTGTGAACGTCCAGATGTTCAAGCTGGTTTTAAAAAAGGCAGAGGAACCAGAGATCAAGTTGTCAGCATCTGCTGGATCATGGAAAAAGCAAGAGAGTTCCAGAAAAACATCTATTTCTGCTTTATTTACTATGCCAAAGCCTTTGACAGTGTGGATCACAATAAACTGTGGACAATTCTGAAAGAGATGAGACTACCAGACCAGCTGACCTGCCTCTTGAGAAACCTGTATACAGGTCAAGAAGCAACAGTTAGAACTGGACACGGAACAACAGACTGGTTCCAAATAGAAAAAGGAATACATCAAGGCTATATATTGCCACACTGCTTATTTAACTTATATGCAGAGTACATCATGAGAAATGCTGGGCTGGAAGAAGGACAAGCTGGAATCAAGATTGCCAGGAGAAATATCAATAATCTAAGATATGCAGATAACACCACCCTTATGGCAGAAAGTGAAGAAGAACTAAAGAGCTTCTTGATGAAAGTATAAGAGGAGAGTGAAAAAGTTGGCTTAAGGCTCAACATTCAGTAAACTAAGATCATGGCACCTGGTCTCATCACTTCATGGCAAATAGATGAGAAAACAGTGGAAACAGTGGCTGACTTTATTTTTTTGGGCTCCAAAATCACTGCAAATGGTGATTGCAGCCATGAAATTAAAAGACACTTACTCCTTGGAAGGAAAGTTATGACCAACCTAGATAGCATATTCAAAAGCAGAGATATTACTTTGCCAACAAAGGTCTGTCTAGTCAAGGCTATGGTTTTTCCAGGAGTCTTGCATGGATGTGAGAGTTGGACTCTAAAGAAAGCTGAGCGCTGAAGAATTGATGCTTTGAATTGTGGTGTTGGAGAAGATTCTTGAGAGTCCCTTGGACTGCAAGGAGATCCAACCAGTCCATCCTAAAGGAGGTTAGTCCTGGGTGTTCATTGAAGGGACTGATGCTGAAGCTGAAACTCAAAATCCTTTGGCCACCTGATGCAGAGAGCTGACTCATTTGAAAAGATCCTGATGCTGGGAAAGTTTGAGTGGGAGGAGAAGGGGATGACAGAGAATGAGATGGTTGGATGGCATCACCAACACAATGGACATGGGTTTGGGTGGACTCTGGGAGTTGGTGATGGACAGGGAGGCCTGGCGTGTTGTGATTCATGGGTTTGCAAAGAGTCATACTGAACTCACAAAAGTGACTGAACTGAACTGAACTGAAGTATTTGTGACCTAAATATGTTTTGAAATTTGAAGGATGAACCTGAAAAGTATGCAATCTTCAGATCACTCTACTGTTTATAATACTGTTCCTTTATACAAACTGATTTATTTATCTTTTGCTTTCTTTTGCTTATTATCAGGTTGTCAAGACTTTCTAGTAAGTTTAAGCAATAAAAACACAAGATTTTACTCTATTGGGTGCCTTCATTGTCATTCAATTATCATTTCAAGAATTATTAATTGTGTATCATTTGCACTACTCAGTAAAAAAAAAAGAAAGGAAGAACAGGAAAAAACTATATGGGAGAAATTTATGCTAATATTCTGTTTTATATAGATTTATATGAACAAGGGCAAATAGACTATAAAGAATTAAAAAATGACTATAGTTTTAGAAGTACTCACACTATCACTCAACACCTCTATAATTAATATATATTCAGTTCTATTTATTTAACTTAGCACAAAAGGGAAAATGTGTCATTAAAGCATGCTTTAATGTAATCCTCTTCTTTTTCCACACAATCAGGGTCTCATCCCTTGATTACTTAACACATGTCATTAGAACATTTAAAAATAATTTTACTCTGAGATTCATAGTAAATTGTTATCATTTGCATCAGCAAAATGACTTTTCACAGTAGTTGTATGAAATGAGGAGCTTGCTTATCTAATCTGATGTCAGGTTTGTTTTAAAAATAATCTTCAGCAACACGATAATGTTGCAATTTAATTATTTTATTTTTATAGATTTCAACATATTAAATGAGGTGACATCATTACTTTCCTTATTATTCAAAGTGCATTTAATCATAGAGCAAACATTTATAGGCTCTCTACTTTGTCTAGAAACCATGCTACACACTGAGGAAATAAAAATCATTAAAACATTCACATTCCCTAGTTCCCGGGAAATTAAACCAAATATATGAATATACAATTAAATATATATGTGTATATATATGTTCATATATATGTCAAATAAATGTATAAAACTGGTACAACTTAAATTTGGAGTCTTCAGAAAAGGAGATTGCCAGTTTATGCTCTAACTCAGGATCAGTTGTGGAGAAGGAAATGGTAACCCAACTCCAGCATGCTTGCTTGGATAATTCCATGGACAGAGGAGCCTGGTGGGCTACAATCCATGGGGTCACAAGGAGTAGGACACAACTGAATGACTAACAATTAGGATTAATTGATCAATTGTACGTTAGCTCCTGTGCATAGTATATTTCCTTAGAATCTATAAAAAGTATTGTAAGCATTGTGCAGCAAAATCATTATGCATAAATTATACAGTTGTACTATTTGTGAGCCTCTAAAAAGGGCAGTGCCAAGGAATGTTCCAATTACTGTCCAACTGTGCTCATTTCACATTCTAGCAAGGTTATGTTCAAAATCCTTGAAGTTAGACTTCAACGGTACATGAACCAAGACATTACAGATGTATAGCTAGGTTTAGAAAAAAAGGCAGAGTAACCAGAGACTAAATGGCCAAAGTACATTGGATCAAAGAGAAAGCAAGGGAATTCTAGAAAAACCTCGACTTCTGCTTCATTGAGTATGCTAATGCCTTTGAGTGTGTGGAAAATTCTTAAAGAGACAAAAATACTAGACCACCTTCTCTGTCTCCTGAGAAACCTTACTCAGGTCAAAAAATAACAGTTAGAACCTTACAGGGAACAATCTGTGATGTGCTTAGTCACTCAGTTGTGTCTGACTGTTGTTACCCCGTGGACTGTAGCCCAGCAGGCTCCTCTGTCCATGGGGATTCTCTAGGCAAGGATACTGGATTGGGTTGCATGCCCTCCTCTAGGGGATCTTCCCAACCCAGGGATCGAGCCTAGGTCTCCCACACTGAAGGCGAATTCTTTACCATCTGAGCCACAAGGGAAGCTCACATGGAAGAAAGGACTGACTCAAAATTGGAAAAGGAATAAGATAAAGGTGTATAGTGGCATCCTATTTATTTAACTTATATGCAGTGTACATCATGAGAAATGCTGAACTTGATGACTCACGAGAGGGAATCAAGATTGCCAGGAGAAATATCAACTTCAGATATACAGATAATACCATGCTAATGGCAGAAAGTGAGGAGAAACTAAAGAACGTCTTAATGAGGATGAAAGAGGAGAATGAAAAAGCTGGCTTAAAACTCAACATACAAAAAACAAAGATCATAGCATCCAGTACCATCACCTCATGTCATATACAAGGGGAAAAAAGTGCAAGCAATTGCAGATTTTCTTTTCTTGAGCTCTGAAATCACTGTGGACAATGACTGTGGCCATGAAATTAAAAGATGCTTGCTCCTCAGAAGAAAATTGATGACAGACAGCATTTTAAAAAGCAGAGACATCACTTTGACAACAAAGGTCCATCTAGTCAAATCTATGGGTTTTTTTAGAAGTCATGTACAGGGTGTGAGATATGGATCATAAAGAGAGCAGAGCACCGAAGAATTGATGCTTTTGAACCTTGATGCTGGAGAAGAGGCTTCCCTGGTGGCTCAGTTGGTAAAGAATCCATCTGCAATGTGAGAGACCTGGGTTCAATCCCTGGGTTGGGAAGATCCCCAGGACAGGGGAACGGCTACCCACTCCCTTACTCTCACCTGGAGAATTCCATGAACTCTACAGTCAAACAGCAATATTGGGCTTACCTGGTAGCTCAGCTGGTGAAGAATCCAACTGCAATGCAGGAGACCCCAATTTGATTCCTGGGTCAGGAAGATCCACTGGAGAAGGGATAGGCTACTCACTCCAGTATTCTTGGGCTTCCCTGGTGCCTCAGCTGGTAAAGAATCTGCTTTAAAAGGGTGAAAGGGTTGGGAAGATCCCCTGGAGAAAGGAAAGGCTATCTTGAAAGAATACTCTTGAGAATTCCTTACATAGCAAGAAGATCAAACCAGTCAATCCTAAATGGAATCAAGTCAATATTTATTGCAAGGACTGATACTGAAGCTGAAGCTCCAATACTTTGGCCACCTGGCACGTAAGAGCCAACTCATTATAAAAGCTCCTGATGCTGGGAAAAATTAAAGGGAAAAGGAGAAGAGGGTAGCAGAGGATGAGATGGTTAGAGAGCTTCACCCACTCAATGGACAGGAGTTTGACCAAACTCCAGGTTATAGTGAAGGACAGGGAAGCTGCATGCTGCAGTTCATGGGGTAGCAAAGAACTGGAAGTGGGTGGGCAACTGAATGTTTCCAGCATACATTTCACAGGTTAGTGCTGTTTTCTCCCATATCTGAAAGCAGTTATTTCACATATTTTGTCTTGCTTATAGTAGGTAAGAATAGGAGAGCTAGTCTGGTACCATCTTTTTAACCATGGCTGAAATAGCAAGTCTCTGCAGTAGAGTTTTTGAACAAGCAACAAAGAATAGATCCTATGCATGGTTGAAGGTTTAGCCTTAAAGAGGATCCAGAGAAGTTAACACAGGAACCCTGAACACTTACACAATTAATCATGTTGTCTTATAATCCTTCTTTGTCTTCTCTTCATTTGGTAGGCAGGTCATAAACAATATCATACCAAGGAGCATTCTGACAGCAATGCTAAACTTCTACAGTTTTATAATCTGTTGCCTTCCATTTCAAAGATGAGTGGCAGAATCAACAATATTATAAAGTAATTAGCCTCCAATTAAAATAAATAAATTTAAAAAATAGATTAACAGATTGTATAGATATCTATGTTCTTAATGTATCTGCCTTTTTCTCTGCTTTCTATAGTAATTGTTTTTATCCAAAGTCTCATTACATCTTGACTAAGCACATATGTTAAAATTTCAATTTATCATTTGATTTAATATTACAACGATGAAAGTGAAAGAGGAGAGTGAAAAAGTTGGCTTAAAGCTCAACATTCAGAAAACGAATATCATGGCATCCGGTCCCAACACTTGGTGGGAAATAGATGGGAAAACAGTGGAATCAGTGTCAGACTTTATTTTTCTGGGCTCCAATATCACTGCTGATGGTGACTGCAGCCATGAAATTAAAAGACGCATACTCCTTGGAAGGAAAGTAATGATCAATCTAGATAGCATATTGAAAAACAGAGACAATACTTTGCCAACAAAGGTCTGTCTAGTCAAGGCTATGGTTTTTCCAGGGATAATATATGGATGTGACAGTTGGACTGTGAAGAAGGTTGAGCGCTGAAGAATTGATGCTTTTGAACTGTGGTGCTGGAGAAGACTCTTGAGAGTCCCTTGGACTGCAAGGAGATCAGCCTTGGGTGTTCTTTGGAAGGAATGATGCTAAAGCTGAAATTCCAATACTTTGGCCACCTCATGCGAAGAGTTGACTCATTGGAAAAGACTCTGATGGTGGGAGGGATTGGGCGCAGGAAGAGAAGGGGACGACAGAGGATGAGATGGCTGGATGGCATCACCAACTCAATGGACATGAGTTTGAGTGAACTCCGGGAGTTGGTGATGGACAGGGAGGCCTGGCGTGCTGTGATTGATGGGGTAACAAAGAGTAGGACACAACTGAGCGACTGAACTAACTAACAAACATAAAATATTTCTGGGACATATGATATTAAAACTACATATTAGTCTGCTCAGCATGCCATAACAAATTAGCACAAAAAAGGATGGCTTAAACAGTAGAAATATGTTTAGTTACTGGCATGGCAACCCAGTCTAGTTTTCTTGCCTGGAAAATCCCAGAGACAGAGGAGCCTGGCAGGCCATAGTCCATGCAGTTGCACAGAGTCAGACAAGAATGAAGAAACTTAACACACACACACACACACACACACACACACACACACACACACAGCTCTGGAGAGTTAAGTCTAGCCAATTTAGTCTTTGTTGAGGGTTCTCTTCCTGTCTTGTACCTCTGACTAGGTCCTCACTCTTTCCTTGGTGCCTATGTTTGGAGAGAGAGAAAGAAAATGAGAGAGAGGAAGGCAGTTTCTCTGGTGTGTCATCTACTAGGGAGTCTAATCACATCAGGTCCCACCCTCAAGGTCTCATTTAAGCTTAATTACTTCATCATCAGTGTGTGTGTGTGCATGTGTGTGCTCAGTCATATCTGACTCTTTGCAACCTCATGGACTAGAGTCTGCCAGGCTCCTCTGTCCATGGAATTTTCCAACAAGAATACTGGAGTAGGTTGTCATTTCCTACTCCAGGGGATCTTCCCAACCAGAGATTGAACCTGTATCTATTGCATTCCCTGCACTGACAGGCAGAGTTTTTATCACTGAGCAACCTGGGAAGTGCTACTTTATCATAGCCCCATCTCCAAGTACAGCCAAACTGGGGGTTCAGTTCAGTTCAGTCACTCAGTCATGTCCAACTCTTTGCAACCCCATGAATCACAGCACGCCAGGCCTCCCTGTCCATCACCATCTCCTGGAGTTCACTCAGACTCACGTCCATCAAGTAGGTGATGCCATCTAGCGATCTTATCCTCTGTCGTCCCCTTCTCCTCCTGCGCCCAGTCCCTCCCAGCATCACAGTCTTTTCCAATGAGTCAACTCTTCGCATGAGGTGGCCAAAGTACAGGAGTTTTAGCTTTAGCATCATTCCTTCCAAAGAACACCAAGGAATGATCTCCTTTAGAATGGACTGGTTGGATCTCCTTGCAGTCCAAGGGACTTTCAAGAGTCTTCTCCAACACCACAGTTCAAAAGCATCAATTCTTCAGTGTTAGGTCTTCATTATATGAATTTTTACATGCTAAGTTGCTTCAACCATGTTGAACTCTTCATGACGCTGTTGACTGTAACCCACCAGGCTCCTCTGTCCATGGGGATTCTCCAGGCAAGAATATTGGAGTATACTGCTATGGTATCCTCCAGGGGGATCTCCTTGGCCCAGGGATCGAACTAGTGTCTCCTGTGGCTCCTGCGTTAGCAGGCATGTTCTTTACCACTAGGACTATCTGGAGATACAAATTTTAGTCCTTATTAGCACACCACTAAAGTTAAATTTGAAACAGCATTAAGAATATTAATATAAAGGTAAATTTAAATAGTGACTTCATTTATTGCTTGTAGACTTGGATCACAGTGATCCAAAAATCTACAAGCAATAAATGTTGGAAAGGGTGTGGAGAAAAGGTAACCCTTTTACACTGTTGGTGGGAATGCAAACTAGTACAGCCACTATGGAGAACAGTGTGGAGATTCCTTAAAAAACTGGAAATAGAATTGCCTTATGACCCAGCAATCCCACTGCTGGGCATACACACCGAGGAAACCAGAATTGAAAGAGATACGTGTACCCCAATGTTCATCGCAGCACTGTTTATAATAGCCAGGACATGGAAGCAACCTAGATGTCCATCAGCAGATGAATGGATAAGAAAGCTGTGATACATATACACAATGGAGTATTACTCAGCCATTAAAAAGAATACATTTGAATCGGTTCTAATGAGGTGGATGAAACTGGAGCTGATTATACAGAATGAAGTAAGCCAGAAAGAAAAACACCAATACAGTATACTAACACATATATGGAGAAGGCAATGGCACCCCACTCCAGTATTCTTGCCTGGAAAATCCCATGGACAGAGGAGCCTAGTAGGCTGCAGTCCATGGGGTCGCAAAGAGTCGGACACGACTGAGTGACTTCACTTTCACTTTTCACTTTCATGCATTGGAGAGGGAAATGACAACCCACTCCAGTATTCTTGCCTAGAGAATCCCAGGGATAGGGGAGCCTGGTGGGCTGCCGTCAATGGGGTCACACAGAGTTGGACACAACTGAAGCGACTTAGCAGCAGTATCAGTATCAACACATATATATGGATTTAGAAAGATGGTAATGATAACTCTGTATACGAGACAGCAAAAGAGACACAGATGTATAGAACAGACTTTTGGACTCTGTGGGAGAGGGAGAGGGTGGGATGATTTGGGAGAATGGCATTGAAACATGTATAATATCATGTAAGAAACGAATCGCCAGTCTAGGTTCGATACAGGATACAGGATGCTTGGGGCTGGTGCACTGGGATGACCCAGAGAGATGGTATGGGGTGGGAGGTGGGAGGGGGTTTCAGGATGGGGAACTCATGTACACCCATGGTGGATTCATGTTGATGTGTGGCAAAACCAATACAGTATTGTAAAGCAAAATTTAAAAAAAATGAATAGTGACTTCAACAATATCTGTAAATGTGACAAGCAAAGAGCAAACTTTATTCCAGTCTCATCTCTAATAGTTATTTACTTTTGTCTTAATTAATTAGTGGCAGAGCAAATAATCTCTTCTTATAGATTTAGAATAAAATGGTATATGTTTATTTTGCTAATTCACCTGTTAGACACACACATACAAACAGATGTAAAGACATACTATAGATATTGTTTGTCTCTCAGTCTTGTGTGACTCTTTGCGACCCCACGCACTGTAGCTGTCCAGGCTCCTCTGTCCATGGATTCTCCAGGCAAGAATACTGGAGTGGGTTGTCATTCCTATCTCCAGGGGATCTTCCTGACCCAGCAATCAAACCACGGACACCTGCACTGCAGGCAGAATCTTTACCTTCTGAGTCACCAGGGAAGCCCAGAAATTGTGTACATACATGCATATATATGTATGGTAGCAAATATGCAAAATATGTCTCTACATATCCTGACCAGACAAACTAATTAGACTATAACTTTCAGATAACTCTGAGAGAGGGAGAAATTATATTATGTCCCCATGTTTACAAAGTAAAACCTTATAAACTGACATTAATGATTAGAATTATTTCTGCACATTTTCTGTTACCTGAGCTCCGCAATAGATTATAACTAACTCAATGTGATGGACTCCATCTGATTCACATATATGATTTATCACTGCCTAAAAATTCAAGGGCAAAGCAGATGAAAAGGTAGGAAATATGGCAATTAGGATGTGCTTATCTAGGTCTTAGTGTAGTTTCCTAAAGGGAAGATTTTTGAAAGCAGAGTAATATGTGATATATAGCAAGTTTTTCAATAAATAGTTACAAAATAGAGAAAGAAAAATATTAAGGAACTTAGAGTAATAGCTTATGAAGTGTAATAAATTCTAACTATTAGTTTAAGAAATTATGAAACAAGAAAAATGTAGAAAGATATTTTATTATTAATATTACCACAAAATTTTATGAAATTTATGTTAATTTCCATATAATAAATTAGGATAACATAAGAGCAGCTGAAGAGTTAAGAAGATAATCTGTTAATGTATGACAAAACCAATACAATATTGTAAAGCAATTAACCTCCAATTAAAATAAATTTATATTAAAATATAATAAAAATAATCACAATCAAAATAATTTATCAAAGGAACAATAAGTTCCAAAACTAAGTTTTTAATTTTTATATTACATTTCCATTTAGATAAATTGTGACAATTATAAAATCACCTACCATGTAAGTACTGATAGATGATGATTTTAAGAAAATGGTAATAACATGATTTTGCATGAGTAGGAGTTTTGATCCTAAATATATGCATTATTTGAATGACATATAATATATAAATAAATATATATAGTTCAATGGCTATACTTTTGTTTTTGCCTCCTGAGAAGTCTGTATGAAGGTTAAGAAGCAACAGTTAGAACCAGACACAGAACAGCAGTGATAGATGCTCAGTCATGCCTGACTCTGCAACCCCATGGACTGTAGCCTGCCAGGTTCCTCTGTCCATGGAATTCTCCAGGCAAGATTACTGAAGTAAGTTGTCATTTCCAGGGTTCCTGCACTGCAAGAGAGTCTTTATCATCTGAACCACCAGGAAAGCCTACTATTAACAGACACTTCTAAGTATAAAGAGAGGTCAACTTAAAAAGTATCAGGGGATGCATACTTTATTTTATCTTATAATCTGTAGACAGTACATAAGAATATGTAATGAATTCATACACATTTTCCAAAGGAATACCCAAGAGAGAAGCAGCAAAAGTTATAAATGACAATCATCAATCAGATGAAATAATTTAGGTGAAACTTTGCTCTCTTAAAGAGATAGGGACTGGGCAAGTGGTCAGGAAGGAAATACAATGTGCTTTTAATTTTGTATGAAAAATAATGTTCAGTTCCCTGTTGGTGAACATAGTTCTGCTTTTGCCAGATAAATCTTCTACTTCAAATTACTGTCCAACTACATTATTAAAACTCTACTTCTGGCCTTTGTTTTGGAATCTGCTACTTTTGTTGCCACCTCTTGATTGCTGTCCTCTGAAGCTTCTACCTCTTTGGCACTGTCCCCTGACACCTCGGTTTCCCTTGTGCTATTCCCTGAACCCTCGATTGCATTCCTCCATTTCTGTCCTCAGAAGTTGTGCTATCCTTTCCAAGGACCTTTGGGCTCTGGTAGCTCTGTGGCTGCTCCGTGGTCTGGAACAATAGAGTGGTTCCAAATTGGAAAAGGAGTAAGTCAAGGCTGTATATTGTCACCCTGCTTATTCTAATTATATGCAGAGTACATCATGAGAAACGCTGGGCTGGAAGACACACAAGCTGGAATCAAGATTGCCGGGAGAAATACAAAGAACCTCAGATATGCAGATAACACCACCCTTACGGCTGAAAGTGAAGAGGAGATAAAAAGTCTCTTGATGAAAGTGAAGGAGGAGAGTGAAAAAGTTAGCTTAAAACTCAACATTCAGAAAATGAAGATCATGGCCTCAGGTCCCATCACTTCATGGGAAATAGATGGGAAAACAGTGGAAACAGTGTCAGACTTTATTTTTCTGGCCTCCAAAATCACTGCAGATGGTGATTGCAGCCATGACATTAAAAGACACTTACTCCTTGGAAGAAAAGTTATGACCAACCTAGATAGTATATTCAAAAGCAGAGACATTACTTTGCCGACTAAGGTCCATCTAGTCAAGGCTATGGTTTTTCCTGTGGTCATGTATGGATGTGAGAGTTGGACTGTGCAGAAGGCTGAGCACCAAAGAATTGATGCTTTTGCACTGTGGTGTTGGAGAAGACTTGAGAGTCCCTTGGACTGCAAGGAGATCCAACCAGCCCATTCTGAAGTAGATAAAACCTGGGATTTCTTTGGAGGGAATGATGCTAAAGCTGAAGCTCCAGTACTTTGGCCACCTCATGCGAAGAGTTGACTCACTGGAAAAGACTCTGATGCTGGGAGGGATTGGGTGCAGGAGAAGAAGGGGGCCACGAGGATGAGAGGGCTGAATGGCATCACGAACTTGATGGATGTGAGTCTGAGTGAACTCCGGAAGATAGTGATGGATAGGGAGGCCTGGCATGCTGCCTTTCATGGGGTCGCAAAGAATCTACATGACTGAGCAACTGAACTGAACTGAACTGAACTGATATATGTGAGTGTTGACAGGAAATCTGTTAACTCTACAGTAAACTACTGATATAATAAAAAAGTTGTTTTATGAAATCTGGTATCATTTGTTTCTTTTTTTGGCTTAAATGATTAAATTGAAATTTGATGCAATTAAGAATAAAGTTACATGGAATCTGAATTTCTCTGTATTATCAGTACTAATATACTACAAAATTTATTTATTTTGTCCTTTGAAATGGTTCAACATTTTAATCAAATGAAAGAGCAAGAGAAAGTGTTCTTGTCGCTGATGACAGCTGTTGTGACTTATTCGAATCACCTTGCGGTAAACCAGTAAAATTTTTGGATTTCCATATGTATATGTAAAATAAGAGACCAACCAGATTACCTGCCATAAAATTTGAAGTTTTATTAATATTAAGATTAGAATTAAACCCAGCATGTTATTAATGACATGTGTACTTTTACAGTAAACTATTATTCTATGCCAGAGCTCACAAATTTTGTTTGGTCTATGATATAGGGCCTTAAGAAATCTTTTCCAACATTTAGCAAGTTGGGATATTAGCTCTAAAAGGTCTTGTAGGTCTTCATAGAACTGTTCAACTTCAGCTTCTGCAGCGTTACTGTTTGGGGCATAGGCTTGGATCACCGTGATATTGAATGGTTTGCCTTGGAAACCAGAACTGAACTGAACTGAGCAAGTTGGGGAATTCATACAGAATTTAGAATTCTGTACTTCATAACAAAACAAATAATAATATACAAAAGTGCTAAACATCAACAACAATTTAGGACTTGCATTCAGAATCAAATTTCTCACAAACATATTATTTTTAATAGTTATGACTAGTGGTCTTTTTTCTAACCTGAGTATTTTGCTAATTTACCTTATTCCCCAGACCCTGGGGCATTGGATATGTGATCCCTTAGAAATGCATTGATAGAAATATGAATAGTGTTCTTTATGAACAAAAGAGTCAGGCACTTGGTTGTAAAAGTATATTCCAAGTACTAAAGTTCAATTAATCTTCAGAATTACTGAAGTGTGTATAATAGTATACATTGTGGCTGCAGAGTCAAACTATGTGATATAGGTAAATCACACTGGTATAAAGCTGTTTACACTTTAGAATATTATATGTTGCCGGGGTCCAGCCCCGGTGGATCCAGGGAATTCGAAGGGGGGACGGAGTCGGCATCTTAGAAAGGACTATTTAATTTGAAATATAAAGAGATTAGGAAAGAACAGTGTAGTAGGAAAATTAGTGGAGAAAAGAGGCTGATTAACTTGGTTTACGTGGAAAGCTAATAAAGTTTCAAGACAAGAAACTTGCACCACCTATGTAGGCCACTGGTGCCTGCTTAAATAGCAGAGGGTGCCCTGCCTTGGGCTCCCTCTCACGAGGGTCTTAGAAGCCAGGGCAAGTAAGTATACATGGTGAGTCTCCACACTCTAGATGGGAATTCAGCCAGAAAAGAAGGAGAAAAGACTACAAGGGGGAAACCAGTCTTTCCAGTGACTGGTCCCTCCTTTATTGTCCGGGAAAGCTTTTTATACTTTTGGTTGTACATACAGATCAATGGATAATACAAAGTTATGCAGCATCAGCAGCCCTGACTCTTATCAAGACCAGCTTTCTCTCTGCATACCTAGCTGTATACACAAGTCTTAGGTGATTTACATCATCTTCTGGCCAGGAGGCCTATTAGCATTTTACGGCCCTTTTGTGATAAGGGTCTGTCAACCAGAAAACTTATTTGCCTTAAAAGTGTTGTTCAGAAAGCACTAATTAAGGCTACATTCTTACATAGCAAGGACACAACAATTTATAACAAGGAAAGAGTAGTACAGTGATTTATAACAAACAGAAAATTCATTAATTCAAAAGTCTAGTATTGCTAACATCAAAACTACTATATTCTTATTTCTGCATCCCGATTACATTGATTAATATCTTCCCAGGTGCCTAAAAGATAAAGAATATGGAGGCCTGGCAGCAGTCATTGATTCAACAGTGAAATCCATCACCAATATAATTCTTAGCTCTTTAGAAAAGGCTCTGTGTCTTTAAGATGTTTTCAGCTGCATGCCTCTCGAGATTGAGGGGCTATAAACAATCACAAGTTGTAAAAGTCTCTAACTGTCAGGCAAGTTAGAGAGCCATCAGAGGGGTTTGAGCTGAGACACTCCTTTTATATTCAGGAGACTGTTTACTAGAGCTCTAAGTTAACTCTTTCCATAGAAAGGTGGTCAGGGATAGCCACCTGTTATGTCAGAAGAGTGGAAAGCACAGTACAATAAAGCAGGCAGACTCTGTTTTGGGGGTAGATGCTCAGGAAAATCCAGGGGTGCCCCTGAGGCCTGATCTTAGCCTTTGCCTTTTGCCAGGCCCCCTTCCTCATGACCTTTGCTATGGGCGGGATTCCCCATGCTGGCTCCTGGCAATATGTATTTGACAATAAGTGATGTGAAGATAAAGGCAAAGGAGAAAAAGAAATATATACCCATGTGAGTGCAGAGTTCCAAAGAATAGCAAGGAGAGATAAGCCTACCATGATTAATGAAAAGAAATAGAGGAAAACAGTAGAATGGGAAGGTAAAGATCTCTTCAAGAAAATTGTAGATAACAAGGAAAAATTTCATGGAAAGATGGGCACAATAAAGATTAGAAATGATATGGACATAACAGAAGCATAAGATATAAAGAAGAGGTGGCAAAAATACACAGAACTATACAAAAAATATCTTGATGCCCTGGATAACAATGATAGTGTGATCATTCACCTATAGCCAGATACTCTGGAATGTGAAGTCAAGTGGGCTTTAGGAATTATCAGTATAAACAAAGCTGGTAGAGGTGATAGAATTCCAGTTGAGCTATTTCAAATCCTAAAAGATGATGCTATGAAAGTGCTGCACTCAATATGCCAGCAAATTTGGAAAACTCAGTAGAGGCCATCAGTTCAGTTCAGTTCAGTTCAGTCACTCAGTGGTGTCTTTGTAACCCCATGAATCACAGCATGCCAGGCCACCCTGTTCATCACCAACTCCCTGAGTTCACTCAGAGTCACATCCATCGAGTCAGTGATGCCATCAGCCATTTCATCCTCTGTCATCCACTTCTCCTCCTGCCTCCAATTCCTCCCAGCATCAGAGTCTTCTCCAATGAGGCAACTCTTCGCATGAGATGGCCAAAGTACTGGAGTTGCAGCTTTAGCATCATTCCTTCTAAAGGAATCCCAGGGCTGATCCCCTTTGGAATGGACTGGTTGGATCTCCTTGCAGTCCAAGGGACTCTCAAGTCTTCTCCAAACCACAGTTCAAAAGCATCAATTCTTCAGCACTCAGCCTTCTTCACAGTCCAACTCTCACATCCATACATGACTACTGGAAAAACCATGGCCTTGACTAGACAGACCTTAGTCTGCAAAGTAATGTCTCTGATTTTCAATATGCTATCTAGGTTGGTCATAACTTTTCTTCCAAGGAGTAAGCATCTTTCAATTTCATGGCTGCAGTCACCATCTGCAGTGATTTTGGAGCCCCCCAAAATAAAGTCTGACACTGTTTCCACTGTTTCCCCATCTATTTCCCATGGAGTGATGGGACCGTATGCCATGATCTTCGTTTTCTGAATGTTGAGCTTTAAGCCAACTTTTTCACTCTCCTCTTTTACTTTCATCAAGAGACTTTTTATCTCCTCTTCACTTTCTGCCATAAGGGTGGTGTCATCTGAATATCTGAGGTTATTGATATTTCTCCCTGCAATCTTGATTCCAGCTTGTGTTTCTTTCAGTCCAGTTTTTCTCATGATGCAATCTGCATAGAAGTTAAATAAGCTGAGTGACAATATACAGCCTTGACATACTCCTTTTCCTATCTGGAACCAGTCTGTTGTTCCATGTCCAGTTCTAACTGTTGCTTCCTGGCCTGCATACAGATTTCTCAGAGGCAGGTTAGGTGGTCTGATATTCCCATGTCTTTCAGAATTTTCCACAGTTTATTGTGATCCACACAGTCAAAGGCTTTGCATAGTCAAAAAAGCAGAAATAGATGTTTTTCTGGAACTCTTGCTTTTTCCATGATCCAGCAGATGTTGGCAATTTGATCTCTGGTTCCTCTGCCTTTTCTAAAACCAGCTTGAACATCAGGAAGTTCACGGTTCACATATTGCTGAAGCTTGGCTTGGAGAATTTTGAGCATTACTTTACTAGCGTGTGAGATGAGTGCAGGAGCTGACTGTGGCTAAGATCATGAGCTCCTTATTACCAAATTCAGACTGAAATTGAAGAAAACAGGGAAAACCGCTAGACTATTCAGGTATGACCTCAATCAGATCCCTTATGATTATACAGTGGAAGTGAGAAATAGATTTAAGGGCCTAGATCTGATAGATAGAGTGCCTGATGAACTATGGACTGAGGTTCGTGACATTGTACAGGAGACAGGGATCCAGACCATCCCCATGGAAAAGAAATGCAAAAAAGCAAAATGGCTGTCTGGGGAGGCCTTACAAATAGCTGTGAAATGAAGAGAAGCAAAAAGCCAAGGAGAAAAGGAAGGATATAAGCATCTGAATGCAGAGTTTCAAAGAATAGCAAGAAGAGATAAGAAGCCGTCTTTGCGATCAATGCAAAGAAATAGAGGAAAACAACAGAATGGGAAAGACTAGAGATCTCCTCAAGAAAATAAGAGATACCAAGGGACTATTTCATGCAAAGATGGGATCGATAAAGGACAGAAATTGTAGGGACCTAACAGAAGCAGAAGATATTATGAAGAGATGGCAAGAATACACATAAGTACTGTACAAAAAGGATCTTCATGACCCGGATAACCATGATGGTGTGATCACTCATGTAGAGCTAGACATCCTGGAACGTGAAGACAAGTGGGCGTTAGAAAGCATTACTATGAACAAAGCTATTGGAGGTGATGGAATTCCAGTAGAGCTATTTCAAATTCTGAAAGATGATGCTGTGAAAGTGCTTCACCCAATAAGCCATCAAATTTGGAAATCTCAGCAGTGGCCACAAAACTGGAAAATGTCAGTTTTCATTCCAGTCCCAAAGTAGAGGCCATAGAACTGGAAAAATCAGTTTTCAATCCAATCCCAAAGAAATGCAGTGCCAAAGAATGTTCAAACTACTGCACAATTGCACTCATCTCAAACACTAGCAAAGTAATGCTCAAAATTCTCCAAGCAAGGCTCCAACAGTACGTGAACTGAGAACTTCCAGATGTTAAAGCTGGATTTAGAAAAGACAGAGGAACCACAGATCAAATTGCCAAAATCTGTTGGATCATTGGAAAACTAAGAAAGTTCCAGGAAAACATCTACTTCTGCTTTATTGACTATGCCAAAAGTTTTGACTGTGTGGATCACAACATACTGTGGAAAATTTTTAAAGAGTTGGCAATTCCAGACCACCTGACTTGCCTCTTTAGAAATCTATATGCAGATGGTCAAGAAGCAATAGTTAGAACTGGACATGGAACAACAGACTGGGTCCAAATTGGGAAAGGAGTACATCAGGCTGTATATTGTCACCTTGCTTATTTAACTTATATGCAGAGTACATCATATGATGCCAGACTGGATGAAGCACAAGCTCAAATCAAGACTTCTGGGAGAAACATCAGTAACCGCAGATACTCAGATGACATCTACCTTATGGCAGAAAGTGAAAAGAACTAAAGTTCCTCTTGAAAGTAAAAGAGGAGAGTGAAAAAGCTGACTTAAAATTCAACATTCAAAAATGAAGTTTGTGGCATCCGGTCCCATCACTTCATGACAAATAGAAGGGGAAACAATGGAAAGAGTGATAAACTTTATTTTCTTAGGCTCCAAAATCATAGCAGATGGTTACTGAAGCCATGGCATTAAAAGATGCTTGTTTCTTGGAAGAAAAATTATGACCAACTTAAGCAGCATATTAAAAAGCAGAGATATTACTTTTACAACAAAGGTCTATGTAGTTAAAGCTATGGTTTTCCTAGTAGTCATGTATGAATGTGATAGTTGGACTATAAAGAAAGCTGAGCGCCAAAGAATTGATGCTTTTGAACTGTGGTGTTGGAGAAGACTCTTGAAAATCCTTTGGACTGCAAGGAGATCAAACCAGTCCATCTTGAAAGGAATCAGTACTGAATATTCATTGGAAGGACTGATGCTAAAGCTGAAGCTCCAATACTTTGGTTACCAGATGCAAAAAACTGACTCATTGGAAAAGACCCTGAGGTTTGGAAAGATTGAAAGTAGGATGAGAAGTTGACAGTTGAAGACAGAGGATAAAATGGTTGGATGGTATCATCAACTCAATGGACATGAGTTTGAGCAAGTTCCAGGAGTTGGTGATGGACAGGGAAGCCTGGCGTTCTGCAGTCCATGTGATCACAAAGAGTCGGATAAGACTGAGTGACTGAAATGACTGACTGTCTGATGTGAACATAAAAATTAACAGAGGGCCACTGTGGCATTACATTATATTGATATATACTGGTGGCTCAGATGGTAAAGAATCTGCCTGCAATGTAGGATACCTGGGTTCGATCCCTGGGTTGGGAAGATCCCTTGGAGAAGGAAATAGCAACCCACTCCAGTACTCTTGCCTGGAAAATTCCATGGATGGAGGAGCCTGGTAGGCTACAGTCCATGGTATTGCAAAGCGTCAGACACTACTGAGCAACTTCACTGTGTTCAGTATAGGGAAATAATAAAAGAAGAAAACTTATTTGACATAGAATATGGAGATTAAGCAGAACAAAAAAATTATATGTACAACTTGATTATAACTGTGTTTAAATTATATACACTAGGACTATAGAAAAAAACATAAAAGTCAAAGTATTTGCTTTGTTTAGGTAACTGTATTTGTTGCTTTAAAATATTTCTTATGTTCTATATTTTATAATAAAAGTAATTAAAATAGAAGAGCTATACAAATGATTGATTTGAAAACAGCCATATTTATATTTCTGAAGTGCCATCAAAATAAATTTATAGACCTACCATGTCAAACACTTAACTAAAAAATTCTGTTTGTGTTTCAAAGACAAATACAACACATTCTCAAATAAAATCAATAGCATATATTCATATATAAATTATAAATGTGAATAAATGTTAATTCAAATTTCAGTTCAGTTTAGTTCATTTCACTCACTCAGTCGTGTCCGACTCTTTGTGACCCCATGAATCACAGCATATCAGGCCTTCCTGTCCATCATCATCTCCCGGAGTTAAACCAAACTCATGTGCATCGAGTCCATGATGCCATCCAGCCATCTCATCCTCTGTCATCCCTTTCTCCTCCTGCCCCAAATCCGTCGCAGGATCAGGGTCTTTTCCAATGAGTCAATTCTTGGCATTAGGTGGCCAAAGTATTGGAGTTTCAGCTTCAGCATCAGTCCTTCCAATGAACATCCAGGACTGGTCTCATTTAGAATGTACTGGCTGGATCTCCTTGCAGTCCAAGGGACTCTCAAGAGTCATTTCCAGCACCACAGTTCAAAAACATCAATTCTTCGGCTCTCAGCTTTCTTCACACTCCCACTCTCACATCCATATATAACCACTGGAAAAACCATAGCCTTGACTAGACGGACCTTTGTTGGCAAAGTAATATCTCTGCTTTTGAATATGCTATCTAAGTTGGTCATAACTTTTATTCCAAGGAGTAAATGTCTTTTAATTAAATGGCTGCAGTCACCATCTGCAGTGATTTTGGAGCCCCCCAAAATAAAGTCTGACTGTTTCCACTGTTTCCCCATCTATTTCCCATGAAGCGATGGGACTAGATGCCACGATCTTAGTTTTCTGAATGTTGAACTATAAGCCCACTTTTTCACTTTCCTATTTCACTTTCATCAAGAGACTTTTTATCTCCTCTTCAATTTCTGCCATAAGGGTGGTATCATCTGCATATCTGAGGTTATTGATATTTCTCTCAGAAAACTTGATTCCAGCTTGTGCTTCTTCTGCCCAGCATTTCTCATGATGTACTCTGCATATAAGTTAAATAAGCTGAGTGACAATATACAGCCTTGACATACTCCGTTTCCTATTTGAAACCAGTCTGTTGTTCCATCTTCAGTTCTAACCATTGCTTCCTGACCTGCATACAGATTTCTTAAGAGGTAGGTCAGGTGGTCTGTTATTCCCAACTCTTTCAGAATTTTCCACAGTTTATTGTGATCCACACAGTCAAAGGCTTTGGCATAGTCAAAAAAGCAGAAATAGATGTTTTTCTAGAACTCTCTTGCTTTTTCCATGATCCAGCGGATGTTGGCAATTTGATCTCTGGTTCCTCTGCCTTTTCTAAAACCAGCTTGAACATCTGGAAGTTCAGGTTCACATATTGCTGAAACCTGGCTTGGAGAGTTTTGAGCATTACTTTACTAGTGTGTGAGATGACTGCAATTGTGCGGTAGTTTGAGTATTGTTTGGCATTGCCTTTCTTTCAGATTAGAATGAAAACAGACCTTTTCCAGTTCTGTGGCCACTGCTGAGTTTTCCAAATTTGCTGGCATATTGAGTGCAACACTTTCACAGCACCATCTTTCAGGATTTGAAATGGCTCAAATGGAATTCCATCACCTCCACTAGCTTTGTTCGTAGTGATGCTTCTAAGGCCCACTTGACTTCACATTTCAGGATGTCTGGCTCTAGGTGAGTGATCACACCATTGTGATTATCTGAGTAGTGAAGATCTTTTTTGTACATTTTTTCTGTGTATTCTTGCCACCTCTTCTTTATATCTTCTGCTTCTGTTAGGTCCATACCATTTCTGTCCTTTATTGAGCCCATCTTTGCATGAAATATTCCTTTGGTTTCTCTAATTTTCTTGAAGTGACCTCTAGTCTTCCCCATTCTGTTGTTTTCCTCTATTTCTTTGCATTGATCGCTTAGGAAGGCTTTCTTAATTCTCCTTGCTATTCTTTGAAACTGTGGATTCAGATGCTTATATCTTTTCTTTTATCCTTTGCTTTTCACTTCTCTTCTTTTCACAGCTATTTGTAAGGCCTCCCAAGACAGCTATTTTACTTTTTTGCATTTCTTTTCCATGGGGATGGTCTGGATCCCTCTCTCCAGTACAATGTCACAAATCTCCATCCATAATTCATCAGACACTATCTATCAGATATAGTCCCTTAAATCTATTTCTTTCTTCCACTCTATAGTCATAAGAGATTTGATTTAGGTCATATCTGAATGATCTAGTGGTTTTCCCTACTTTCTTCAATTTAAGTCTGAATTTGGCAATAAGGAGTTCATGATCAAAGCCACAGGCAGCTCCTGGTCTTGTTTTTGCTGACTGTATAGAGCTTCTCCATCTTTGGCTGCAAAGAATATAATCAATCTGATTTCAGTGTTGATCATCTGGTGATGTCCATATGTAGAGTCTTCTCTTGTGTTTTTGGAAGAGAGTGTTTGCTATGACCAGTGCGTTCTCTTCTCAAAACTCCATTAGCCTTTGCCCTGCTTCATTCTGTACTCCAAGGCCAAATTTGCCTGTTACTCCAGGTATTTCTTGACTTCCTACTTTTGCATTCCAGTCCCCTATAATGAAAAGGACATCTTTTTTGGGTGTTAGTTCTAAAAATTCTTGTCAGTCTTCATAGAACCATTCAACTTCAGCTTCTCCAATGTTACTGGTTGGGGCATAGACTTGGATCACCGTGATATTGAATGGTTTGCCTTGGAAATGAACAGAGATCATTCTGTCGTTTTTCAGATTGCATCCAAGTACTGCATTTGGACTCTTTTGTTGACCATGATGGCTACTCCATTTTCTGAGGGATTCCTGCTGAAAGTGGTAGATATAATGGTTATCTGAGTTAAATTCACCCATTCCAGTCCATTTTAGTTCGCTGATTCCTAGAATGTTGACGTTCACTCTAGCCATCTCCTACTACTTCCATTTTGCCTTGATTCATGGACCTGACATTCCAGGTTCCTATGCAATATTGCTCTTTACAGTATCGGACCTTGCTTCTATCACCAGTCACATCCACAACTGGGTATTGTTTTTGCTTTGGCCCCATCCCTTCATTCTTTCTGAAGTTATTTTTTCTCTGATCTCCAGTAGCATATTGGGCACCTACCGACCTGGGAAGTTCCTCTTTCAGTATCCTATCATTTTGCCTTTTCATAGTGTTCATGGGGTTCTCAAGGCAAGAGTACTGAAGTGGTTTGCAATTCCCTTCTCCAGTGGACCGTAATCTGTCAGAGCTCTCCACCAGGACCCATCTGTGTTGGGTGGCCACACACAGAATGGCTTAGTTTCACTGAGTTACACAGGGCTGTGGTCCATGTGATCAGTTTGGCTAGTTTTCTGTGATTATAGTTTTACTGTTCGCCCTCTGATGCCCTCTCACAACACCTACCATCTCACTTGATGTTAGTAATACTGTTAGTAAAACTTAATCCTTTATTAAGGGTAAAACTGTATATGAATAGAAATTTTGATATTTTTGTAGAGGTCTTAATTTTGTTTTTATTCACAGATTATTGTTTTATAACTCAGAGAACAAAAAGCATATACAAAGTTTAGAATCTGCTGATAAAGGAAGTTATGGTTTCTTTTCTATTTTTGACTCAGGATGAAATATTTATTTTTTACGTTGTTGGATAATTCTATCTGCATTAGCTTCACAGATTTTTCTCAAAAAGATGTAGATACTGATAGACTTCTTTTAAAGGAAACTGCAAGATACATGGAGTGACTAATGTCTATCAACTTGAAACTTGTAAATATTTATCAGAAAATTATATCCATCTTTGGGAAGATTTCTGTTTGAATCTTAAATGTGATCCTCAACCAGAGGATGGCTGATATGAATACAGAAGGAGAGTTGTTCACTTTATTCAAGAATCAATCTAGCTATTTTATGCAAAGTTTTCTTACTAGTTTTGACATGTAGCATTGCAATACTAATTCTAGAATCCACAATTTAGGGAGAGGCTAGAGCACCTAAGAGTTATAATGTCTTAGTGAGTAATTAGAGATCAGTAGAAGGAAGTGAAGTTAGTGGCAGCAGTTAAATTGAGTTGATAAGAAAATCAGCTTCCTGGATGGGCTTCTTGATGTCTGTTTACTGTTCATGCATATATGCTTAGTCGCTCAGTAATGTCCAATTCTTTGTGACCCCATGGGCTGTAGCCCAGCAAGCTCCTTTGTCCACAGGATTCTCCGGGGAGGGGGGGAGAGGGGGGGAGGGATGGGGGAAGCAACTATAGTGACTATATAGCCATTCCCTTCTCCAGAGGATCTTCCTAACCCAGAGACCAAACCCAGGTCTCATGCATTGAAGGCAGATTCTTTACTGTTTTAGTCACCAGGGAAGCCCCTTTGCCGTTTATTCCCTTATTTCCATTTCTCTCACTTCATTAAAACTTCACTTCTCAAAGGAATGATTCATCCTTGGATGTCCTCATCCTCCTCCTCCTTTAGAAGACTCAGCTATTAATACATTTATATAACTTTTTTTTAATTAAGATAACTACTTGTTAACTTCAATTAGATTCACAAATTTATTTAATCTCTGGGCATTTCCAACATTCTTTACAAACATCTGTCACATAAAATATATGCAAATACAATTTTCAATAGCATGTGCACTATTTTTACCCCCTGGGCTGTAGCCTACCAGATTCCTCTGTCCATGGAATTCTCCAGGCAAGACTACTGGAGTGGGTTGCTATTTCCTTCTCTAGTGTATCTTCCCAACCCAGGAATCAAACCCAGGTCCCCTGCATTGCAGGCAGATTCTTTATCCACTGAGCTACAAGGGAAGCCCCACAATTCCTACACAGAGGTGCAAATATAGAATTGAATTTTACCAATTACACCTTGGTGTCACTCAGTTTTTCATACAGAATGTCACTTTCTGCCATGACATTTAAATGATTTCTCTGAATGTACTTGGTAGGCTGAAGAGATGCACTACATCTCTAGATATTTGTCCTGAATATAACATAGAACAGTGAAAAGTATAGAATGATTTCTGAAACTAATAATTTCTTTCAGTTTATAGAAGTACTCTAAAACTCTAAAACTTTTACATTGATTAATTGTGGTAGAATTTTCAGAGACGATGTACCAAAGTGACATGTTCATCATTCAAAATTAATTTAATAATAATTTGGAATATATTATGGGAAGGAAATAGGGAAAGTGTTAAAAACCCCAGTTTCACAGATGCCTCTTATTCTGTATTTAATCATAACTTAGATAATAGTTTTGTCTGTTCTGAATACAACCAACATTTTTTATTCCAGGAACAAATGATATAAAGTAAGGTATTAATCTTATATCATAAAAAATAAAGGCATTTCTTTAGTTATTGAAAAATTATGTAATACAACAAAGTTGCAATATTATAAAATATAGCATGGTACAAAATGTAAATATCAGGATAAATAAGATTTGCAAGATAAATTAGTGGAATTTTGTACAATTAATTCTTCAGGAAAATTGATGTACTAATTGTTGCCAATTTGCTGGATTTCCAATCTTATGAACTTGAGAAGGATTAAAATGCTTAAAATCTAACCCTCATTGATTATTGAATTCATAATCAATGAGCAAAGTTTTCCTTTGGATGCTTTTAAGTTCCATCAAAAATCAAGTTCTAAGGAATGAAAATCAGAGAAAGTGGCTGAATTCTGGGAAGATGAACTATTTTCATTTGGAAGTCTGGATCGAAAAAAACTTCCATTAATGTATTGATTATGAGAATTCAGAATTTCTGAGACAGGGAGAAACTGAGGACTGATTTATTCTCCAGTAAAAGAGAATAGGTTGGAGATTCCTGAGAAAGGAAATAAGTCAACTGGAAGAAAGAAGCAAGGTTTAAAGTACAACTTCAGGAAAAAAAGCAAACTCTGAGATATTGAAATTTTAAGAAAGATGGAATGTGAAGAACTATGCAAATGAAGATCCTCCAAAGGCATAAATTGTGAGGCTGACCTTCTTTTTCTTTTATGGTTGAACAGGATTTGTTAATTAGATATCATCCTAATTCCCAGTCCTCATATGTCATAATATTTGGAAAATTTAACCTTTCATTAATGATCTACTTAAGCCTCCATTAGATATATGATCAGCCTGTTTATGAGTGTCGTGGTGATGCAAAGGACAGGTCTAGAGCTTACTTTCTGATCCAGAGATGCCAGTCAAAGTAGGCCTGAGAAAGAAACTAGACTGGCTCTTAGTAATCTTTGAGCCAGAGAGACTAGCAAACATATTCTCCCAAAACAAGAATCATAGGCTTGTTTCCACATTTAATATTCTAAAAATAATATAATTCGTGACTCTATAATTCCTACAAAAATCATCCACGTGTGCTAAGTAGCTTCAATCATGTCTGATTCTTTGCAGTCCTATGGACTGTAGCCCACCAAGCTCCTCTGTCCATGGGATTCTCCAGTCAAAAATACTGGAATGGGTTGCCATGCCCTCCTCCAGGGGATCTTCCCAACCAAGGGATTGAATCCATATCTCTTAAGTCTCCTGTATTGCAGGCATGTTCTTTACCACTAGCACCACCTGGGAATATAAGAAGAGCACCACAATAAAATAATTACCTACTTAATGCATAATTAATCTACATATATAACACATCATTTGTAATAGTAACTGTAAACAAAATGTAAGGAGCATTTTGAAAATAAAGATTATACCTTACACATCAAGCCTGATTTCTACTACAGGGAAAATAAAACTCAAGGATATTTTGTTTTCATTGCAGGATAAGTGGGATTATAATAATTTGAGTGATTCATTTAGTCTATAACTTGAATAGCTTCACCTTTCCTAATCACCACGTAATTACTAAAATGAGGAATCTCTGCTTTAACAAATATAATGAAAATATATATTAGAAAACTTTAATGGCCAAAATATGGTCTTATAGATGGCATACTTTGAAAAGTATATTGTATCATAACCTTCAATCAAATTAGTAAAATATCTAACCCACTATCATTTTCTGTGGCAAAGAACACATAAGAAAATCTTAAATTGAACTCTGAGAGATAGAAAATGTTGGTTGTCCATGACCCTTTTTACCAGCATCCTCAAATATGGTACATAATACAAACTGAAAGTGTTAGTTGCTCAGTCATGTCCTACTCTTTACATCATCATGGTCTGCAGCCCACCAGACTCCTCTGTCCATAGAGTTCTCCAGGCAATCCACTGGAGTGGATTGCCATTCCCTTCTCAAGGGGATCTTCCCTACCCTAAGATCTAACAAAGGTCTCCTGCATTGCAGGTAGATTCTTTATCTGAGCCACCTGGGTGCCATTTGAACACAGGCAAAGGTCTATACTGTGTTTAGTTTTCTAAACCTTCTAAAGCAACTTTTGTTTTATTTAAATGTTTAGAGTTTTTACTTTTATTATAAATATTTTGGAGTAGACTCTAATGTGAACATTATCACTTTTAGATGATAATACTCCTGTTTTCTTGCAAATTATGTTAAACTTGAATAGTTCCAATTTAGAAATTGACTTTGCTTATCATTTTCATAATTACTAAAACATTTTTTAATGAATAGAGGTATAACATTTTTAATGAATAGAGGTATAACATTTTGAATGAATAGAGTTATTACATTTGAGTTGGGAAGATTTGGTAATAAAACAACTTTATAGCGAGGGCATTCTTATCTCTTCACATTAAAGGGAAGAAAATTCTATTAACCAAAATTGGATGTTTGTGATAAATACCAGAGTATGAATAAGTTTTGCACCAGTCTGATTAAACAGCCAGTCATATACTCAGTTGAGCTCAAAAGTGTTTACATTTTAGTTTGCTCATCAGCATATAGGACAAACTTTTAACACAAGACCCGAATAAACAAAGTACTTATTTACATGGATGTATGTAATAATAGTATATTATGAGATCCTGATGCAGGGAAAGATTGAAGCAGTAAGAGAAGGGGATGACAAAGGATGAGATGGTTGGATGGCATCATCGACTCAGTGGACATGAGTTTGAGTAAGTTCCAGGAGACAGTGAAGTACAGGGAAGCATGGTCTGCTGTCAATGGGTTTGCAAGTAGTCGGACATGACTGAGTGACCAAACACCAAATTCAATGCTATATCCTGAATAATATATAATTTATATATACTAATATTAATACTAACTAATACTAAGCAAAGTACTAGCTAAATGTTGTTGTTGCTCAATCACTCAGTCATGTCTGACTCTTTGTGACCCCATGGACTGCAGCATGCCAGACTTCCCTGCCCTTCACTATCCCCCAGTTTGCTCAAACTCATGTGCAGTGAGTCAGTGATCCTATTCAACCATCTCATCCTTTGTCACCCCCTTCTCCTCCTGTCCTCAATCTTTCTAATTAATAGTCTTCCTTTAATTAGAGCTGAGTCTCTCCTCAAAGGGATACTTGTATTTCTGATTTGTACTTTTTTCTCAAAGAGAAAATTTCTTTCTCTGTTGTTGCCATCACTGTTATCACTGCAAATTAGCTCTTGTCCTACTGACTAAGGCTTGTTGGGTAAAAGGAGAAAACAGCAGAGGAGAAAGGGCTAGAAAGAATGACAGAGTGATCTGAGTTCTCTCTTGAGAAAGCAACCATGCACAGGCAAACACATGCGTTCAAACAAATTAAAATATAACATTTCAAAACAGTATGTGTAGCCTGAATTTCTTTTAAACATTATTTGCCAGGATTCCTTGTGAGTGAAATGATTACGACCTTTCTTTAGCTCTCCTCCATCATCATTTTCTAGTGAGATAATTTTCATCCAACCAAGAATCTTTTCTCAATTTTTCCAGTTTTATATTAGAATTTTAAGCTTAACATTTATTTTTCTGCTGTTTAAAACAGACTGTTCTGCACTCAACAAACAATATTCAATAGAAGCCTACCAGGCCCTTCTGCTGACCAGAGAGTAAAATCATGAACTATTATATATTGGCCTGTGGGGAGAACCACTTAGAATTCTCATTAAGCTCCCTTAAATAATAATGACAACAACAACAAACAAACACTGTGCCAAGTTTTAAGGTGCACCAGGATGGCTGCTGTCTTTATTTCAAAGAAGAGAAAGAAAATTTTATATGTGCAATTAAATACGTCAAGATTTTCTCTTAAACTTTAATGTCATTGTGCAATATATTATTGTCTATAATTCATTGAACTGCACAATAAAATGTGAGAATTTCCTGAAACTGATATCCCAGTAAAACTGTGACAAAAAAGCTTGTCTCATTGGCTCAGTTCACAACATGCTGCATGTCTACAATGAGCAGAGAGCTCCTATGATGTGAGAAGGGTTGCTTCCAATCCAGTTCCCAGCGTGGCTTCATCAGTGACTATCTAGCTTAGATTCCAATAAGACATAAAGAGTAGTTGAAGTGATTTTCACATCCTATCCACAAGACACTTTAAATTTTATATTCTGATACAAGACCAATAAGTGACCAGATGTTTGAGCACATTAATCTTTAATGTCTTGATTCCATTAAAAACTTCCATGTGAAGCCTGACACTAAATTTAAAAGAAGATTGGTGAGGACATTGCATGATTCCTAAATGCTCTTTACTTAAGGTAGGTTTATGAGAACTTCCTGGAGTTCACATTCAGGAGAAGATTTGCTTTGTTCAGATTTGCTGTGCTCCCCCCTTTCTACTACTTCACATTTTGTGGTTTTCTGTAGAAGGAGATGATGTAAAAGAGGGAATTCCTTGACAGTGAGACTTCTCTGACATTGCTGAGATTGGTAATAAAGAGGTCTAGAATTAATATGAATGAGTGTCTGAGGCACAATGGAAAAATAAAATCAAGAGGATGGGGAAGGCAGTGAAAACTGTAAGAAAGCAACAACAATGAGGAAAAGAACACCTTTCTCATCTCCTAACATAGATAATACAAAGAATGTGAGAGGACACTGGAGGTAGCAGGTTCCTAAGATCCGAGTTTTACTAGAAGCTGAAGAAACTGTTATTAGCATGAAATAAAGACACAGAGATAGAGAGGGTTTTACAGGTGAATAACCATGAATTCAAGAAGGTACAGTTTCAGTAGTGGATGAATGTGGGGTCTGGGGTTGGGAAGGGTAAGGTGCCAGGAGACATGGTGATTAGAATACTGAAGACATGGGATAACTCAAAGTTGAAACCCCACCCTTGCTCCAGGCAAAATAAAGATGTCTTCGTAACTAAGATGAGTTTCTTAAATCTAACACATTTTTTTCTTTTTTTTTTTGGTGCATCTTAACTCAAGATTCATGGCACTGATTTAATTTTGTTCATGTGTCCTTCAACACTCTTTTAAATATGCAACTTCACATATCTGTATGGACTACTGTCATTTATTTAAAAACTTACAAGTGCAATGCCTTTATTAGTCATCTCCCTAAGGAGGAATCATAAACATTTCTCTAAATTATTGAGAATCCTGCATTTCTCTTAGATGCTATCCCCATTTAAAACACCCAGTCTCATTCATGGGCTTACCTGGTGGGTCACATGGTAAGGAATCTGCCTGCAATGCAGGAGACTCAGGTTTGATCCTTGGGTTGGGAAGATTCTCTAGAGGAGGGCATGGCAACCAACTCCAGTATACTTGCCTAGAGAATCATCATGGACAAAGGAGCCTGGCAGGCTGCAGTCCTTGGGGTTGAAAAGAGTTGGACAAGACAAAGCGACAAAGCACACATCCCATTCATGAAGAGAGAGAAACCAACTTCTCACTGACTGCTTCTTCCCAACTACATTTTCCATTCATCTGTGTTCTCATTAGGAATTCCTAAATTTGAAGGTGACTATTTTATCCACTTCCACCTTCTTGATTCTCAAATAGCAGAATGAAGTGGGAAGCTACTTCTTGGGACCTCTGGATCCTGCATTTATTTATTAGCACAGAATAGATGAGGATAACTTGATTACATTCCGTTCTCTATGTAGTCTAGACAATAATGGGCTAAGGTCTGGCATAAGGTAACATTTGCTACAAACAGATTTCCTATATTATCAATTCAGTGATATCTAAATACTCCATTGTCACAAAGTTCACCAGTTTTTCAAAGGTCCACAGCCTTCCTTGGAACTTCCAGAATTTATGGTAATGTGTCAGAGGTATTGGTAATCTCAGTACTCACAGACCTCTGAGGCCAAATTTTAACAGCTTTTCAAATGGCAGTTTGCCATTGCCTTTATGACATTCTTCTGCAGTTGTCCAGCTTCTTTATTACATAGTTTATTACAAATAATTATGAATTTCCTTCTCTCTCCCAATTTCCTTCTAATTAATAAGATTGAAGTGAAGTTGCTGAGTCATGTTCCACTCTGCGACCCCATGTACTTTAGCCTGCTAGGCTCCTCTGTCCATGGGATTCTCCATGCAGGAATACTGCAGTGGGTTGCCATTTCCCTCTCCAGGGGATCTTCCCAAGACCTTGGATAAAACCTAGGCCTTCTGAACTGCAGCCAGACTCTTTACAGTCTGAGCCACTGGGGAATCCCAATAGTAGTGCTCTTGCATTGGCGGGGAAACAGAACCAGGGCCTCCCATGTGGTAGGGGAGAATTCTAGCATTGAACCACCAGTGTTTACAAATATTAATAGCTTAATTTGTGCCTCATGCTCTGTCTTCCATTATCTTTTCCTTTTGCAATTTTCTCTTAAAGCAAATACCACAACTCTTTCCAGAAGATACTTGCTTTGCTCAGTTTCCTAATCAGGCGTTTGTATAAAATTCCAGCTCTACTCAGTCTGAAATATATTCACTCTGTTTTCTGATACATGCTCTATTTCCATCACAAAAATCTTGTCTGTTACCTGGATGTGTCTATCTTGGCTCCCTTCTTTGCCTACTTTGCTGCTTCCAATCTCTTTTTTCTGGGTACAATTAGTACCTGAGCAGCCTGGGGCAAGTGACAGATTGCCTCTGTCCAAAAACAATTCAGAGATCTTTAAGAATTCACTTATATAAATGACCCTCTGTGGCTTCCTTCTTACAATAGATTATAATAGAAATTTCCTGAAGGATTTGGTGTGAATAAAATTACAAAAAAAAAAAAAAGTCTCAACTTTCTAGTTAGATCGACTTTTACTGACATGTATGTGTTTCCTACTGGCTGCAAAGCTCCGATTCCAACTGTCTCCACACACCAACATTATTTGTCTTTTTGAGCAAGTAATAATTTAAACACCATGACTTCTTATACTTTTTGCATCCTCAGCACTATTCTCTCTAGAGTTAGTTGATTTAGAGGAAACTTTGTTCCACAGAGGGCTTTAATTTCAAGAAAACTGGCTATAGTTCTAGAGTTCAATATTCCCATATATGAAGGCACTTCTCCCAAAATTCCTTAGTAAGGATATAATATGTAAGAATATATTTAACTCTTGCAATACAAAAAAATTTACTATATATGAGATCAAGTATAAATATGTATAAGGAGACAATTACAGTATTTTGTCCTGTTATTTCATAAAGCTCACTTCAGATGGTTCTCTGGCTACCTCCTCTTGCTTTGATCATTTTTCCAACTCTTTTTTCCCCATGATTCTCCAGGTTCCCTTTGTTTTTCTTCTCCTCCTGACTCTGTCCACTTCTTTCTGCTCTCTGCCCTTCTTTTTCAAATTTTCTGCTCTATACCTCAGCTCTATCCTGGATGAGAAAATTAAGAACTTTCTATTGTATGAGTCCCTCAAGTCAGCTCCTATTCATTTAGATTAAGGTAAAATAATCTATATAAAAAACAAAATTTTATCTTCTTTTTGTTGGTCATGTCTCAAGTCTCCATCTAACCATTCAATATTGTTAAGGTCTCAAAGAAGGCAAAGTGTTGGGAAAGATAGGAAGGATAAAACTTCACTAGGTCACATATTCATTTTTCACTATGTTTTCTAACACTGAAATAATTTGACAACACTGTAAAAATATTTGTAGTTTTAAAAGTGTTTGTGAATGGCTAAAGAATTCAGTGTATAGAACAAATTCTTTAAATTGAGATTAGAGCATATTAAAAATCAGAGACATCATTTTCCTGACAAAGGTTTTGTAGTCACAAATATCGGAGAAGGAAATGGCAACCCACTCCAGTATTCTTGCCTAGAGAATTCCATGGACAGAGGAGCCTGGTGGGCTGCTGTCCATGGGATGGCACAGAGTTAGACATGACTGAAGTGACTTAGTATGCATGCATGCATTGGAGAAAGAAATGGCAACACACTCTAGCATTCTTGCCTGGAGAATCCCAGGGACAGGGGAGCCTGGTGGGCTGCTGTCTATGGGGTCTCACAGAGTCAGACACGACTGAATCAACTGAGCAGCAGCAGCAGTCAAAAATATATATGTTTTCCAATAGTCGTGTACAGATGTGGACAGTTGGGCCATAAAGAAGGCTGAGGATGAAAGAATTGATGCTTTTGAATTGTGGTTCCATAGAAGACTCTTGAGAGTCCATTGCACTGCAAGGAGATCAAACTAGTCAATCCTAAAGGAAATTAACTCTGAATATTCATTTGAAAGACTAACACTGAAGCTGAAGTTACCATACTTTGGCTACCTGATGCAAAGAGCCAACTCAGTGGAAAAGGCCCTGAAGCTGGGGGAGGGTGAAGGCAAAAGGAGAAGGGGGCTGCAGAGGATGAGATGGTTAGATAGGATGACCAACTCGATGAACATGAATCTGAGCAAACACTGGGAGATAGTGAAGAACAGGGGAGCCTGGTGTGATGGAGTCCATTGGGTCACAAAGAGTCAAACACAATTTAACCGTTGAACAATTATTTATAGAAGCCAAACATAAATATAAACTTTTTATAATGTTTTTTAAAAAATAAAAGACCTGAAAAGTGTGTTTAGACTAAGATTCATAAGCAATTATTAATTTAGATATTCTCATGTAAAAATTATGAATTTTAATATGATATGCATTACTTTTTTATTTATCAAACTCTTTATTGACCATTTAATATGTAAGGTATACAGAAGAGTGGCCTCTGAATTTATATCACCTTAAAAAATAAACTACTGTGTTTTAAATTAGGTGAATATTTTTAAGTTAACATAATTTTGTATCAAAATTGTATTCATTTTAAAAGGCAATTTTTAAATGTTTGTAACTTTGTATTAAGAACATAAAAACTTGTATTAAAAAAAAGAAACTGATTGAAAACCAATTTTCAACAATGAGTTACAGCAAGTGTTTTATTTAAAAATTTGTCAGACTGGGACTTCCCTGGTAGCTCAGCTGGTAAAGAATCTGTCTGCAATGCAAGAGACCCTGGTTAATTCCTAAGTCAGGAAGATACCCTGGAGAAAGGAATGGCTACCCACTCCAGTATTCTTATCTGGAGAATTTCATGGACAAAGGAGCCTGGCAGTCTACAGTCCCTGGGGTGGCAAAGAGTGGGACACAACAGAGTGACTTTCACTTCACTTCAAAGACTAGAAATCCTTTCATCAAAAATCAGGAAAAAGAAGAGAGATTTATACTTTATTACAGTTGTTTGACAGTACTATATTATGATCTTTATTTTTGTCTTACTAGAAATACAAACTTTGTTCTTCTGATTTTAAAAAAAAAGTGATTTATTTTTCTTCTTTTGGTTGTAGTACTGTGGGTTTCAGATTAAGTTGCAACTATCTGATGTGTTGTTAAATAAAAATTCAACTTCCAGTAGGTTAAAATAGAAAGGCACTGCCTGACTTCAGGCTCTTCGCCCAGTAATTGCAGAAAGAATTCTGTTAGGTCCATGTAGAATGAATGAATACAGGTTCTATGCAGTATTGTGCAGACAATTCACCCAGCTGAGAAAAGACTTTGAAGTTGATTGCCTTAGGAATTCCTGAGCACACAGGCTGAGGAAGTGACTCTAATTCAAAGAATGCAAACCTTCTGGATTTTTATGAAGATAACTGCTAGAACCACTGGGGAGTAACTACTTCACTCAGGGCATAATTAGCATTTTAAAAACATTTTATCTGACTGAGATAGCAAAGCAGAGTGAAATGCAAATTTCATTTTTTTGGAGTGAATTTACTTTTTTGGGGTTTTATGAGTCCATGTTACATTTACTTATTTTAAAATATTTATCCATTTGATTTTATTTATGTTGATTCACAGGGTCTTAGTTATGGTGTTTAGGATCTATTAATGGTTCCCTGACCAGGGGTCAAACTTGGGCCTCCTGCATTAGGAGTATGGAGTCTTAGCCACTGGACCACCAGAGAAGTTCCATCCATGCCACAATTAAAAATATGAACTATAAGGATGCTGTACTGAACTGAAAGTTATGTAATAAAATACTTTAAAGATGAAACTAAGTGCCCAGTGTTATTATTAGGTTGGTAAAAATGTAATTATGGCTTTGGATTGTGGATTTTAAATCATTATAACTGAGCTCAAGTATATCTTTAGTAATCAAAATAAGAACCATTATAATTAACACAGTTTTGCCAAACAGAAATGTTTATTTACTCCTATAGCATAAAAATCCATACTTTGAGATTAGACAAACTCTTGGAAAGCATTTTCGGCATCCTGCTGTTTGTTAAAGCATTCTCCTTGTAAAAAGTTGTTGAGATGCTTAAAGAAGTGGTAGTCAGTTGGTGAGAGGTCAGGTGAATATGATGAATGAGGCAAAATGTCATAGCCCAATTCCTTCAACTGTTGAAACTTTGGTTGTGTGATGGACAGTCAGGCATGGTCATGAAGAAATATTGGACCCATTCTGTTGATCAATGCTGCCTGCAGGTGTGGCAGTTTTGGGGGCATCTCATCGATTTACTGAGTATACTTCTCAGATATAATGGTTTCATTGAGACTCAGAAGGTCGTAGTGGTTCAGACTGGCAGCAGACCATGAAATGGTGACGATGACCTTTCTTTTTGCTGCAAGCTTGGCTTTGGGAAGTGGTTTGGAGCTGCTTCTCAGTCCAGCCACTGAATTGGTCATCACCTGTTGTCATATGTTGTTGTTATTCAGTTGCTTAGTCGTGTCTGACTGTGTGTAACCCCCTGAACTGCAGCACATCAGGCTTCCCTGTCCTTCACAATCTCCCGGAGTTTGTTCAAGCTCATGTCCATTGAATCGATGATGACATCCAACCATCTAATCCTCTGTCACCTTCTTCTCCTCCTGCCTTCAACCTTTCCCAGGATCAGGATATTTTCCAATGAGTTGGCTCTTCACATCAGGTGCTCAAAGTATTGGAGTTTCAGCTTTAGCATCAGTCTTTCTAATGAATATTCAGGGTTGATTTCCTTTAAGATAAGGTCTTCCCTGGTGGCTCAGATGGTAAAGAATCATCCTGCAACACAGGAGACCCAAGTTTCATCCCTAGATAAGGAATGGTAACCCAATCCTCATAGTTCAGTTGGTAACGAATCTGCCTGCAATGCAGGAGACTCCAGTTCCTGGGTTGAGAAGATCCTCTGGAGAAGGAAATGGCAACCCACTCCAGTATTCTTGCCTGGAGAATCCCATGGACAGAGGAGCCTGGCAGACTACAGTCCATGAGGTCGCAAGACTTGGACATGACTTAGCAACTAAAGAGAGAGAGAGAACCCAATCCAGTACTCTTGCCTGGAAAATTCCATAGACAGAGGAACCTGGAGGGCTGCAGCCCATAGGGTTGCAGAGTTGGATATGACTGAGTGACTAAGATTTTCACTTTCTCTCCCTTAGGATTGAGTGGTTTGATCTCCTTTCAGTCCAAGTCTTCTCTAGCACCACAATTTGAAAGCATCAATTCTTCAGCACTCAGCCTTCTTTATGGTCCAACTCTCACATCCATATACGACTACTGGAAAAACCATAGCTTTGACTATACAGTCCTTTGTTGGCAAAGTGATGTCTTTGCTTCTTAATACACTGTCTAGATTGATGATAACTTCTTCTAAGGAGCAAGCATCTTTATAGTTCATGGCTGCAGTCACCATCTGCAGTAATTTTGGAGCCCAAGAAAATAAAGTCTGTCACTATTTCCATTTTTTCCACATTTACTTGCCATGAGGTGATGGGACCAACAACCATTATTCATTGCACATCAAAATCCAGTCGAGAAATGGTTCCTTGTTGTTGCATAAAATAAAAGAAAAGGTTACCTGAAAATAATGATTTTTTTTGGGGGGGGGGGTCAGCTCATGAGGCACTCACTTATTGAACTTTTTCATCTTTCCAATTTGCTTCAAATGCTGAATGACTATAGAATGGTTGATGTTGAATTCTTTGTCAACTTCTCATGTAGTTGTAAGAGGATCAACTTTGATGATCCTATTCATTGGTTGTTGTCAACTTCCAATGGCTGGTCACTAGGCTCATCTTCAATGCTCTTGTCTCCTTTGCAAAATTTCTTGAACAACCGTTGCACTGTTAGTTCCTTTGCAGTTCCTGGGCCAAATGCGTTATTGATGTTGTGAATTGTCTCAACTGGTTTAAGGCTGATTTTGAACTAAAATTAGAAAATCACTGTAATTTGCCTTTTGTTTAACATTATTTTCATAGTCTGCAATAAATATAAAATAAATAGCAAGTAATGTCTATCAAAAAACATAAACTGAGAAATGTGCATTAAAGAGATGTATAACATAACCACACTTATTTAGAATGTATCCCAATGTCAAATGGCAAATTTCAGCAATGCAAAAACTGCAGTTACTTTTGCACCATCCTAATAAGATGTGAAGGCTGGAATGCTGTAGTCCATGGGGTCACAAAGAGTCAGACCTAACTTAGCAAGTAAACAACAACAATATGATGTCTCTATATATCACAAATAAATCATATATATTTTTTTAGTTTAGGTAAATCAAAAGGCAATAAAGGAGAAAACTTAAACAGTAAAGATGACGAGACCACAGTTTTATAGACTCATAGTTATGCCCAGTCTCCATTTTTTTCTTCTTCCTCATAGAAACTGTAATTATTTTGTGGAGGTGTGGCTCATATTGAGTTGTCAGGAGTTCTCATTTTTGACAGTCAATCATGTGGCTAAATTCTGGTCCAGGAAAGCTTCACAGAAGTGATGAGGAATACTTGTTCTCAAAAGGAAGAGAGATTAATTTCTTTGTTCTTTTCTCCTCTTTCTAGGGGGAATGTTGACTTAACGGTTAAAGCTTAAAAGTGTTCCTGAAACGCCAAATGGGGGTTATATATAAAATTCAATGGAAAAAGAAATAAAAACAAAATGTCACACTCTATCATCCCTGATCACTTACTTCCAGACTGTTCTATGTGGCTGAAAAAATCCTATGTGTTTTAAAATGTGAATATTTTGATTTTCACTCACAGGCAGAACTTAATCCTAGTAATGCAAAATTTTGTATAAGATCATGCCCAGTGCATTTATTATATTTAACAATGAATTTTAGAGTGTTCATGTGTGTGTGTTAGTTGCTCTTTGTAATCCCATGGACTGTAGCCCCTCAGCCTCCTCTGTCCATGGGATTCTCTAGGCAAGAATACTGAAGTGGCTTTCATTCCCTTCTCCAGGGCATCTTACTGACCCAGGGATTGAACCTGCATCTCCCGCATGGTAGGCAGATTCTTCAGTGTCTGTGCCACCAAGGAAGCCCTTAGAATAACAGGTTTTAATGGGAATGCAATTAAATTATATCTTCTGTCTTCTATTGTCCCTAATTATGGACTCAGTCTTTGACCATGGTGAATAAGACCCTGCATGCATTCACTTTTCTAAATACTTCATTCAGGAAGGAGACGCTAAGACTCTTAGTCAGAAAACTTAGGTTCGGTGCCTGAGGAAAATTTTCTAACACATGGTGAGGCTTGAAATGTTAAACAAAATTATACCTGCTACTTTGGTTGAGGAGAATATTTCACACTGTGATATAACACTGAGTCTCCACATACTAACTGCTAAGAAAGAGCTAATCTGAGGGGGAAGCCATTCCTGTGTTTTTCTTTCCCTCGAAATTCTCAGTAGTCCATAACACTAACAAGAGACAGGAAGAAAATAAAACTAGCGAGTCAAAGTAAAAGTGAATATTCTTTGTGATTATAGGTTTTCTGGAGTTTTTACTTAAATCATTAAAATTCAAAAAAATAATGTTTATCCTATGGTTTGGTCATGACAAATTTCCTACACAGTAGTGGTTCTCAAACGAGTATGCAGCACATAGAGGGCTTGTAAAAGAACTGATGGCTGGACCCCAGCCCCAGATTTTCTGATTTAACATCTATGTGAGGCCTAGGAATTGGACTAATTCCCAGGTGATGCCGATAAGCAGATCCAAGAATTGATTTTTTGGAAACTTTATGTGGAAAACGCTTGTTTTTGACAAAGTTCATATGTTGAAATTCTAATTGGAATGGTTAGGAGGTGGAGTCATTGACAGGTGATTAGGTCATGAAGGTGGAACCCTCATAATGGGATTAGGGAGTGCCCTTATAAATGGACCCCCAGAGAGTTCCCTTGGGCTTCCCAGGTGGCACTGGTGGTAAAGAACCAGCCTGCCAAGGCATAAGACATAAGAGACATAGGTTCAATCCCTGGGTTGGGAAGATGCCCTGAAGGAAAGCATGACAACCCACTCCAATATTCTTGCCTGGAGAATCCTACGGACAGAGGAGCCTAGCAGGCTACAAAGAGTTTCAAAGACATGACTGAAGTGACTTAACATGCATGAGAGTTCCCTTATAGCTTCTGCCATGTGAGGACATAGTGAGGAGGTGGCTGTCTATAGACTAGAAAGTGAGCCCTCACCAGACACAGAATCTGCTGTCAACTTGATCTTCTTAGCCCACTGAACTGTGAGAAGTAAAGTGTTATTGCTTATTTCATTCAATCTACTATAGTTTATTATAGTAGTCTAAATATCTAACACAAAAACTCTACAAACAATAAATGCTGCAGAGGGTGTGGAGAAAAGAGAACCTTGCTATATTGTTGACAGGAATGTAAATTGGTACAATCACTATGGAGAATAACATGGAGGTTCCTTAAAAAAATAAAATAAAATAAAAGAACTAAAAAATAGAGCTACTGTCTGATCCAGTAACCATACCCTTGGTCATATATCTGGAGAAAGCCATAATTAAAAAATATATATATATATATCAATGCTCATGGAAAAACTATTTACAATAGCCAGGATATGAAAGACACTGAAATCTCTATCAATGGAGAAATGAATAAAGAAGATGTGGTACATACATATGATGGGATATTATTACTTAGCCATAAAAAAGAAAGAATGCCATTTGCAACAACGTGGATGCACCTAGAAATTACCATAATGAGTGAAGTCAGACAGACAAATATTACATGGTATTGCTTAAACATGGGATAAAAAAAAATGGTACAGATGAATCTATGAAACAGAAATATAGTCACAGATGTAGAAAACAAATCAATGATTACCAAGGGAGGAAAGGGAATAATTTGGGAGATTGAGATTGACAAACACATACTACAGTATTTAAAATATACAACTGTTTAGAACTTACTATATAGAACAAAGAAGTCTACTCTATACTCTGTAATGACTTATTTGGGAATAGAATCTAAAGAAGAATGTATATATATATATATATATATTTAACTGATTCATTTTGCTGTATAGCAGAAACTACCACAACAATGTAGAACACCTGTACTTCAATAAAAATTAATTAAAAAGATAAGAAAACAGTGTGAGGAGAAAAAATAAAACATCTGTTAATACTGCCAATGATCATCCTATCGTGTTTTTAAAAACTTACTGCAGCAGTGGCAAAAATGGACTGATTAAAAGTAGACCCAGTTCAGCTCAGTCACTCAGTCATGTCCCACTGTTAGCAACCCCATGAATCGCAGCACGCCAGGCCTCCCTGTCCATCACCAACTCCCAGAGTTCACTCAGACTCATGTTCATCGAGTCAGTGATGCCATCCAGCCATCTCATCCTCTGTCGTCCCCTTCTCCTCCGGCCCCCAATCCTGCCCAGCATCAAAATATTTTCCAATGAGTTAACTCTTCACATGAGGTGGCCAAAGTACTGGAGCTTCAGCTTCAGCATCATTCCTTCCAAAGAAATCCCAGGACTGATCTCCTTCAGAATGGATTGGTTGGATCTCCTTGCCGTCCAAGGGACTCTAAAGAGTCTTCTCCAACACCACAGTTCAAAAGCATCAGTTCTTTGGCGCTCAGCTTTCTTCACACTCCAACTCTCACATCCATACATGATAACTGGAAAAACAATAGCCTTGACTAGACAGACTTTTGTGGGCAAAATAATGTCCTGCTTTTCAATATGTTATCTAGGTTAGTCATAACTTTTCTTCCAAGGAGTAAGCGTCTTTCAATTTCATGGCTGCAGTCACCATCTGCAGTGATTTTGGAGCCCCCAAAATAAAGTCTGACACTGTTTCCACTCTTTCCGCATCTATTTCCCATGGAGTGGTGGGACGAGACGCCATGATCTTCGTTTTTTGAATGTTGAGCTTTAAGCCAACTTTTTCACTCTCCTCTTTCACTTTCATCAAGAGGCTTTTTAGCTCCTCTTCACTTTCTGCCATAAGGGTGGTGTCATCTGCATATCTGAGGTTATTGATATTTTTCCCTGCAATCTTAATTCCAGCTTGTGCTTCTTCCATCCCAGCACTTCTCATGATGTACTCTGCATAGAAGTTAAATAAGCAGGGTGACAATATACAGCCTTGACATACTCCTTTTCCTATTTGGAACCAGTCTGTTGTTCCATGCCCAGTTCTAACTGTTGCTTCCTGACTTGCATATAGGTTTCTCAAGAGGCAGGTCAGGTGGTCTGGTATTCCCATCTCTTTCAGAATTTTCCACAGTTTTTTGTGATCCACACAGTCAAAGGGTTTGGCATAGTCAATAAAGCAGATATAGATGTTTTTCTGGAACTCTCTTGCTTTTTCCATGATCCAGAGGATGTTGGCAATTTGATCTCTGGTTCCTCTGCATTTTCTAAAATTAGCTTGAACATCTGGAAGTTCACGATTCACATATTGCTGAAGCCTGGCTTGGAGAATTTTGAGCATTACTTTACTAGCGTGTGAGATGACTGCAATTGTGCAGTAGTTTGAACATTCTTTTGCATTGCCTTTCTTTGGGATTGGAATGAAAACTGACCTTTTCCAGTCCTGTGGCCACTGCTGAGTTTTCCAGATTTGCTGGCATACTGAGTGCATCACTTTCACACCATCATCTTTCAGGATTTGAAGTAGCTCAACTAGAATTTCATCACCTCCACTAGCTTTGTTTATAGTGATGCTTTCTAAGGCCCACTTGACTTCATATTCCAGGGCGTCTGGCTCTAGGTGAGTCATCACATCATTGTGATTATCTTGGTTGTGAAGATCTTTTTTGTACAGTTCTTCTGTGTATTCTTGTCACTTCTTCTTAATACCTTCTGCTTCTGTTAAGTCCATACCATTTCTGTCCTTTATCGAGCCCATCTTTGCATGAAATATTCCCTTGGTATCTCTAATTTTCTCGAAGAGATCTCTAGTCTTTTCCATTCTGCTGTTTTCCTCTATTTATTTGCATCGGCCTCTGAGGAAGGCTTTCTTACCTCTTCTTGCTATTCATTGGAACTCGGCATTCAGATTCTTATATCTTTCCTTTTCTCCTTTGCTTTTCACTTCTCTTCTTTTCACAGCTATTTATAAGGCCTCCTCAGACAGTCATTTTGCTTTTTTGCATTTCTTTTCCATGGGGATGGTCTTGATCCCTGTCTTCTGTCCAATGTCGTGAACCTCTGTCCATAGTTCATCAGGCACTCTCTCTATCAGATCTAGTCCCTTAAATCTATTTCTCACTTTCACTGTAAAATCATAATGAATTTAATTTAGGTCATACCTGAATGGTTTAGTGGTTTTCCCTACTTTCTTCAATTTAAGTCTGAATTTGGCAATATGGAATTCATGACCTGAGCCACAGTCAGCTCCCAGTCTTGTTTTTGCTGACTGTATAGAGCTTCTCCATCTTTGGCTGCAAAGAATATAATCAGTCTGATTTTGATGTTGACCATATGGTGATGTCCATGTGTAGAGTCTTCTCTTGTGTTGTTGGAAGAGGGTGTTTGCTATGACCAGTGCGTTCTCTTGGCAAAACTCTATCAGCCTTTGCCCTACTTCATTCCATTTTCCAAGGCCAAATTTGCCTGTTACTCCAGGTGTTTCTTGACTTGCTACTTTTGCATTCCAGTCCCCTATAATGAAAAGGACATCTTTTTTGGGTGTTAGTTCTAAAAGATCTTGTAGGTCCTCATAGAACCATTCAACTTCAGCTTCTTCAGCATTACTGGTTGGGGCATAGGGTTGGATTACTGTGATATTGAATGGTTTGCCTTGGAAACAAACAGAGATCATTCTGTCGTTTTGGAGATTGCATCCAGGTACTGCATTTTGGACACTTTGTTGGCCATGATGGCTACTCCATTTCTTCTAAGGGATTCCTGCTGGTAGTAGTAGTAGATATAATGGTCATCTGAGTTAAATTCACCCATCCCAGTCCATTTTAGTTCGCTGATTCCTAGAATGTCAGTGCTCCATCTTGCCATCTCCTGTTTGACCACTTCCAATGTTCATTGGTTCATGGACCTAACATTCCAGGTTCCTATGCATTATTACAGCATTGGACCTTGATTCTATCACCAGTCACATCCACAACTGGATATTGTTTTTGCTTTGGCTCCCTCCCTTCATTCTTTCTGGAGTTATTTCTCCGCTGATCTCCAGTAGCATACTGGGCACCTACTGACTTGGGGAGTTCCTCTCTCAGTATCCTATCATTTTGTCTTTTCATACTGTTCATGGGGTTCTCAAGGCAAGAATACTGAAGTGGTTTGCCATTCCCTTCTCCAGTGGACCACATTATGTCAGACCTCTCCACCATGCCCGCCTGTCTTGGGTGTCTCCACAGGGCATGGCTTAATTTCATTGAGTTAGACAAGGCTGTGGTCCTAGTGTGATTAGATTGCCTAGTTTTTTGTGATTATGGTTTCAGTGTGTCTGCCCTCTTGCAACATCTACCGTCTCACTTGGTTTTCTCTTAACTTGGACGAGGGGTATCTCCTCACCACCGCTCCTCCCGACCTTGAACATGGAATAGCTCCTCTAATCCCACTGGCGCCCATGCAGCCACTGCTCCTTGGACGTGGGCTCGCTCCTCCTGGCGGCTGCCCCTTAGCCTCGGGTGGGGGTAGCTCCTCTCGGCTGCTCCTGTGCTATTGCAGCCTGGCACTCTCGGCCACCGCCCCTGACATTGGACGAGGCGTAGCTCCTCTGGGCTGCAGCCCCTGACCTTGGACGTGGGGCAGCTCCTCTCGGCCGCTGCCCCTCAGGCGTGGGGTCCTATCAACTTCTGCCCCTGAAAAGTAGACTCATTTGTACTCAAAATAGAAGCTGGAGTGTAGGTACTGACATCAGATATGGTAATGTTAAGTAAATATAAAAAAGTATAAGGTAGGATGACAAAGATCTGAGAGAAGACAACCAAGGACAAACCTCTGTGGCTTGCAACAAATAAGACTGGAAGTTGGGTCCATGTTGGCTATAGGCTGCCTGGCACTGGGGTGGTGAGAGGCTGGAGAGGAGATACCCCATGTCCAAGGTCAAGAGTGGTGGCTGTGCTTTGCTGGACTGGCCGTGAGGAGATACCCCATGTCCAAGGGCAAAGGAGAAGGCCTAGCAAGGTAGGAGGGGCAAATTTACATTTAGAATCAAACCCCATTCCCATCAGAGATGCTCAGAGGGCTCAAACAAACCTTGTGTGCTCTAGGACCCAGGGACCCCACAGAGCCTAAGACAGAACTCAGTCTGTCTCCTGTCAGGTGTGGGTCAGCAGTGGACTGCCACAGGGACAGGGGCTTTGGGTGCATCAAACTTGGGTATGGCATAAGCCCTCTTGGAGGAGGTTGCCATTAACCCCACCGTAGAGCTGCCACAACTTACCCAGGACTGGGAAATAGACTCCTAGAAGGCACAAACAGAACCTTGTGCACCAGGACCCAGGAGAAAGGAGCAGTGATCCCATAAGAGACTGACCCAGACCTGTCTGTGAGTGTCCAGGAGCCTACAGGAGAGGCATGGGTCACTGGTGGCTGCTGCAGGGTTGGGGGCACTGAGTGTAGCAGTACATACATGGGATCTTTTGAAAGAGGTCACCATTATCTTCATTACCTCCACCATAGTTTGGCCCCAAATAAGTAACAGGGAACATAGCTCCACCCACCAACAGAAAATTGGATTAAAGATTTACTGAGTATGGCCCCACCCATGAGAACAAGACCCAGTTCCCCCTCAGTCAGTCTCTCCCATCAGGAAGCTTCCATAAGCCTCTCATCCTTCTCCATCAGAGGGCAGACATACTGAAAATCACAATCACAGAAAATTAACCAATCTCATCACAGGGACTGCTGCTGCTGCTGCTGCTGCTGCTGCTGCTGCTGCTGCTGCTGCTGCTAAGTCGCTTCAGTCGTGTCCAACTCTGTGCGAGCCCATAGACAGCAGCCCATCAGGCTCCCCCGTCCCTGGGATTCTTCAGGCAAGAACTGGAGTGGGTTGCCATTTCCTTCTCCAATGCATGAAAATGAAAAGTGAAAGTGAAGTCGCTCAGTCGTGTCCGACTCTTAGCGACCCCATGGACTGCAGTCTACCAGGCTCTCCCGTCCATGGGATTTTCCAGGCAAGAGTACTGGAATGGGTTGCCATTGCCTTCTCTGCACATGGACTGCAGCCTTGTCTAACTCAATGAAACTATGAGCTATGCCATGTAGGGCTACCCAAGACAGATGGGCCATGTGGAGACCCATGGAATGGAGAGTTCTGACAAAATGTGGTCCATTGGAGAAGGGAATGACAAATCACTTCAGTATTCTTGCCTTGAGAACCCCTTGAACAGTATGAAAAGGCAAAAACATAGGACACTGAAAGATGAACTGCCCAGATTGGCAGGTGCCCAATAAGCTACTGGAGATGAGTGGAGAAATAACTCCAGAAAGAATGAAGAGACAGAGTCAGAGCAAAAACAACATCCAGTTGTGGATGTGACTGGTGATAGAATCAAGATCCAATGCTGTAAAGAGCAATATTGCATAGGAATCTGGAATGTTAAATCCATGAATCATGGGCCTGTGTCATCATGGAAATGGTCAAACAAGAGATGGCAAGAGTGAACTTCGACATTTTAGGAATCAGCAAACTAAAATGGACTGGAATGGGTGAATTTAACTGAGATGTCCATTATATATACTACTGTGGGCAAGAATCCACTAGAAGAAACAGAGCAGCCATTATTGTCCACAAAAGAGTCCAAAATGCAGTACTTGGATACAGTCTCAAAAACGACAGAATGATCTGTTCTTTTCCAAGGCAAAACATTCAATATCACAGTAATCCAAGTCTATGCCCCAGCCAGTAATGCTGAAGAAACTGAAATTGAATGGTTCTGTGAAGACCTACCAGAGAAGGTAATGGGAACCCACTCCAGTACTCTTGCCTAGAGAATCCCAGGGAGAGTGGAGCCTGGTGGACTGCTGTCTATGGGGTCGCATAGAGTCAGACACGACTGAAGGGACTTAGCACCAGCAGCAGCAGCAGGATGAAGACCTACAAAATTTTTTAGAACTAACATCCCCAAAATATGTCCTTTTCATTATAGGGGACTGGAATGTGAAAGTAGGAAGTCTAGAAAAACCTGGAGTAATAGGCAAGTTTGGCCTTGGGGTACACAATGAAGTAGGGCAAAGGCTAATAGAGTTTTCTCAAGATAATGCACTGGTCATAGCTAACACCTTCTTCCAACAGCACAAGAGAAGACACTACACGTGGATATCACCAGGTGGTCAACATCGAAATCAGATTGATTATATTCTTTGCAGCCAAAGATGGAGAAGCTCTATACAGTCAGCAAAAACAAGACTAGGAGCTGACTGCTGCTCTCACCATGAACTATTTATTGCCAAATTCAGACTTAAATTGAAGATACCAGGGAAAACCACTAGACCATTCAGGTATGACTTACATCAAATTCCTTATGATTATACAGTGGAAGTGACAAATAGATTTAAGGGCCTAGATCTGATAGACAGAGTGCCTGATGAATGATGGACAGAGGTTCATGACATTGAACAGGAGGCAGTGATCAAGACCATCCCTAAGAAAAAGAAATGTAAAAGTAAAATGACTGTCTCAGGAGGCCTTATAAATAGCTGTGAAAAGGAGAGAAGTGAAAAGCAAAGGAGAAAAAAAGATATACCCATTTGAATGCAGAGTTCCAAAGGATAGCAAGGAGAGATGATAGCCTTCCTCAGTGAGCAATGCAAATAAATAGAGGAAAACAATAGAATGGGAAAGACTAGAGATCTCTTCAAGAAAAATTAGAGATACCAAGGGAATATTTAATGCAAAGATGGGCTCAGTAAAGGACAGAAATGGTATGGAACTAACAGAGCAGAAGATATTAAGAAGAGGTGGTAAGAGACACAGAAGAACTGTATAAAAAATATCTTAATAACCCAGATAATCATGATGGTGTGATCACTCATCTAGAACCAGACATCCTGGAATGTGAAGTCAAGTGGGCCTTAGAAAGCATCACTATGAACAAAGCTAGTGGAGATGATGGAATTTCAGTTGAGCTATCTCAAATCCTAAAAGATGATGCTGTGATAATACTACGCTCAATATGCCAACAAATCTGGAAAACTCAGCAGTGGCCACAGGACTGGAAAAGGTCAGTTTCCATTCCAATCCCAAAGAAAGGCAATGCAAAAGAATGCTCAAACTACCACACAATTGTATTCATCTCACATGCTAGTAAAGTAATGCTCAAAATTCTCCAAGCCAGGCTTCAACAATATGTGAACCACGAACTTCCAGATGTTCAAGCTGGTTTTAGAAAAGGTAAGGAGCAAGATGTTCAATTTTCCAACATCTGCTGGATCATAGAAAAGGCAAGAGAGTTCCAGAAAAACATCTATTTCTGCTTTATTGACTATGCCAAAGCCTTTGACTGTGTGGATCACAATAAACTGTGGAAAATTCTGAAAGAGATGGGAATACCAGACCACCCAACCTGCCTCTTGAGAAACCTATATGCAAGTCAGGAAGCAACAGTTAGAACTGGACATGGAACAACAGACTGGTTCCAAATAGGAAAAGGAGTAGGTCAAGGCTGTATATTGTCACCCTGCTTATTTAACTTCTATGCAGAGTACATCATGAGAAACAATGGGCTGGAAGAAGGACAAGCTGGAATCAAGATTGCAGGGAGAAATATCAATGACCTCAGATATGCACATGACACCACCCTTATGGCAGAAAGTGAAGAGGAACTAAAGAGCCTCTTGATGAAAGTGAAAGAGGAGAGTGAAAAAGTTGGCTTAAGATGCGACATTCAGAAAACGAAGATCATGGCATCTGGTCCCATCACTTCATGGGAAATAGATGGGGATACAGTGGCAGACTTATTTTGGGGGGCTCCAAAATCACTGCAGATGGTGACTGCAACCATGAGGTTAAAAGATGCTTGTTCCTTGAAAAGAAAATTATGACTAACCTAGACAGCATATTGAAAAGCAGATACATTACTCTGCCAACAAAGGTCCATCTAGTCAGTCCAGTTCAGTTCAGTTCAGTTGCTCAGTCGTGTCTGCCTCTTTGCGACCTCATAAATCACAGCACACCACCCTCCCTGTCCATCACCAACTCCCGGAGTTCACTTAGACTCACGTCCATCAAGTCAGTGATGCCATCCAGCCATCTCATCCTCTGTCGTCCCCTTCTCCTCCTGCCCTCAATCCCTCCCAGCATCAGAGTCTTTTCCAATGAGTCAACTCTTTGCATGAGGTGGCCAAAGTATTGGAGTTTCAGCTTTAGCATCATTCTTTCAAAAGAAATCCCAGGGCTGATCTCCTTCAGAATGGACTGGTTGGATCTCCTTGCAGTCCAAGGGACTCTTAAGAGTCTTCTCCAATATCAAAGCTCAAAAGCATAAGTTCTTCGGCCCTCACCTTTCTTCACAGTCCAACTCTCAGATTCATACATGATAATTGGAAAAACCATAGACTTGACGGACCTTTGTTGGCAAAGTAATGTCTCTGCTTTTCAATATGCTTTCTAGGTTAGTCATAACTTTTCTTCCAAGGAGTAAGCGTCTTTTAATTTCATGGCTGCAGTCACCATCTGCAGTGATTTTGGAGCCCCCCAAAATAAAGTCTGACACTGTTTCCATTGTTTCCCCATCTATTTCTCATGAAGTGGTGGGACGAGATGCCATGATCTTCGTCTTCTGAATGTTGAGCTTTAAGCCAACTTTTCCACTCTCTACTTTCACTTTCATCAAGAGGCTGTTTAATTCCTCTTCACTTCCTGCCATAAGGGTGATATCAGTTGCATATCTGAGGTTATTGATATTTTTCCTGGCAATCTTGATTCCAGTTTGTGCTTCTTCCAGCCCATTGTTTCTCATGATGTATTCTGCATAGAAGTTAAATAAGCAGGGTGACAATATACAGCCTTGACATACTCCTTTTCCTATTTGGAACCAGTCTGCTGTTCCATGTCCAGTTCTAACTGTTTCTTCCTGACCTGCATATAGGTTTCTCAAGAGGCAGGTTGGGTGGTCTGGTATTCCCATCTCTTTCAGAATTTTCCACAGTTTATTGTGATCCACACAGTCAAAGGCTTTGGCATAGTCACTAAAGCAGAAAGAGATGTTTTTCTGGAACTCTCTTGCTTTTTCCATGATCCAGCAGATGTTGGGAATTTGATATCTGGTTCCTCTGCCTTTTCTAAAACCAGCTTGAACGTCTGGAAGTTCACGGTTCACGTATTGCTGAAGCCTGGCTTGGAGAATTTTGAGCATTACTTTACTAGCATGTGAGATGAGTGCTATTGTTCCGTCAAGGCTATCATTTTTCTAGTAGTCATGTATGGAGGTGAGAGTTGGACTTTTAAAAAAGCTGAGCACCTAATAATTAATGCCTTTGAACTGTGGTATTGGAGAAGACTCTTGTGAGTCCCTTGGACTGCAAGGAGAGCCAACCAGTCCATCTTAAAGGAAATCAGTCCTGAATATCCATTGGAAGGACTGATGTTGAAGCCGAAACTCTAGTACTTTGACGCTCTGATGTTAAGAACTGAATCATTGGAAAAGCCCCTGATGCTGGGAAAGATTGAAGGCAGGAGAAGCAGACAACAGAAGATGAGATGGTTGCATGGCATCAGTGACTCAATGGACACGAGTTTGAGCAAGCTCTAGTGGTTGGTGGTGGACAGGGAAGCCTAGCATGCTGCAGACCTTAGGGTCGCAAAGTCAGACATTACTGAGCAACTGAACTGGACTAAACTGGCTATAGTGTATTTAGACTGAGATTTCTGTAGAAAAATAGATACCAAACTTAAGCACATATGGGAATACATGGGATGATTTTAAAGAGTACAATTTGAAATCATCACTCAAACCCGCTGATAAATCTTACAAGTGTGATCTCAATTCATTTTAAAGTAATAATTAAAAGTGATTTTAATGCAAATGTCCTATGGTCACTGTTAGGGAAACAACGCTATGAGAGAAACAGCTTTTAGAGGCAGCCCACGTTCCTTGGCTCTCTGTCCCCTCCAGAAATGGAATCATTTACACTAGTGGTTTCCTCATCACTTCTCCTCTCATTGAGTTCCCTGTCTCTCTGATAAGAACCCTTATTACTACATTGGATGTTACTGGATAATAAAAGGAAAACAAACCAACTAAAAGAGGGCAATATTTATGTGGACATTTCACCAAAGGTAACATCCATGTGTCTATTCCCAAGAAAAGATGTTCAACATCCTTAGTCATTAAGAAAATGCAAATTAAAACCAAAAGGAGATAGCACTACCATTGAGAAGAAAGCCTATAATCCAAAAACATGGTTAATACCAAGTGTTGGAAACCAAAACACTCATGCATCACTGATAGAAATACAAAAGGTACAGCCACTTTGGAAAACATTTTGACAGTTTCTTTAAAAAGTTGAATATATACTTGCATGTGATCCAGGATTCTATTCCTAGGTACCTAATTAATGGTAAATTAAAAAACACATAACCATACAAAGACTTGTAATAATTATTTGTAGGAACAAACTGAAAACATCTAAGTAGTCATCAACTTGTAAACTGATAAACAGACTACATCAATATAATGGTATACCATTGTTCTTCAGTCACTAAATTGCGTCTAACACTTTGTGGCCACGTGGATTACAGCACTCCAGGCTTCCCTGTCCTTCACTATCTCCTGGAGTTTTCTCAAACTCAAGTTCATTGACTTGGTGATGCCATCCAATCATCTCATCTTCTGACATCCCCTTCTCCTCCTGCCTTCAATCTTTCCCAGCATCAGGGTCTTCTCCAATGAGAACACTCTTCGCATCAGGTGGTCAAAGTATTGGAGCTTCAGTTTCAGCATCAGTCCTTCCAATGAATATTCAGGTTTGATTTCTTTTAAGATTGACTAATTTGATCTCCTTGCTGCCCAAGGGAGTCTGAAGTGTCTTCTCCAGCACCACAGTTTGAAAGCATCAGTTCTTCAGCTCTCAGCCTTCTTTTACTCAGCAATAAAAAGGGACAAATAACAATACATCTAACAACCCTAATACATGACTAAATCTCAGACACATGTTAAGTGAAAAAAGCAAATTGAAGTGACTCTATTATATTTTTCCATTTAAATAAAATTTTTATAAAAAATAAAGGGAATAACATACATTTTTGTATGGGTATAGTATACACATATAAAATATGTATAGAATATATTAATATACACACATTTATATATATATATACACCTTCATATGCATATGATAAATATATATATATCTTATGAATAAGGATCAATACATAAAACAATCCCTTATTGCCTCACACTAGATATAGGAACTGAGATTGACTGCAGACAAAAACGTCAGAAAACTTTAGGGATATAGAACAAAGAACAATCCATCAACTACAAGGTGAGATAAATTTTGATCAAATTAATACAAAATCGGAGAAGGCAATGGCACCCCACTCCAGTTTTCTTGCCTGGAAAATCCCATGGACGGAGGAGCCTGGTAGGCTTCAGTCCATGGGGTCGCTAAGAATTAGACACGATCGAGCAACTTCAGTTTCACTTTTCACTTTCATGCATTGGAGAAGGAAATGGCAACCCACTCCAGTGTTCTTGCCTGGAGAATCTCAGGGATGGGGGAGCCTGGTGGGCTGCCGTCTATGGGGTCGCACAGAGTCGGACACGACTGAAGTGACTTAGCAGCAGCAGCCTCAGCAGCAATCCAAAATACCTACTAAACACTAAATTTAGAAACATAATTAAGATTTATAATTCACTCTTTCTCCCTCTTTTCCTTCCTCTCTGCTTCCTGTTTTTATGAATTTGTCAAATAAAGTTGGCCTAAGTAAGAAAGAATGATTCAATATTAAAATATTTTAAGTGATTTTGTTTCATTTAAAGTGTCTCAAATGACTTTAAAGGACAGATATTAAAAATTTAAGATAAGGAAATGAAAACCCATTGTTACACATTAGAAGAACCTAAAGGAAACAATTTGAAGCAGGTTTCCCAGCTTCCACCTTCCTTCTAAGAGAAGCTTTTTCAAGAAATACATTAAGAAGCTTATATTTCTAATTCTTCAAAATTGACTGGGTGCTTGAAATCTGAAAATGCCACAAACCAGCAAATTGAAACTAGTCCTGTATAACACAAAAGCCATGGAGAGGAACCACAATTAAGCAAGTCAAAGATTTAGAAGCAAGGCTTAAGCATTTTAACAAGTGCTATCAAGTTACAAAATTACAATGGGAATAGCCAAGGCCCCCCCACCCCCCAAAAAAGAAGTCTTTAAGCCCTTGGGTCTCTTCAGTTTTCTATTATAAAAGTATGTATTGGAATGAATCATTTTTTCCCCATTTTTAAGTGTATTTTTAATTGAAAGATAATTGCTTTACAATGTTGTGTTGGTTTCTGCTGTACAACAATGTGTATCAGCTGTAAGTATACATATATCCCCTTCCTCCTGAGCCTCTCTCTAACCTGGCCATCCCGCCCTTCTAGGTCCTCACAGGGCACTGAACTGAGCACCGAGTGTTACGCAGCAGCTTCCCACATGCAGGCTGTTTTACACATGTCAGAGTAGATATGCCCATGATGCTACTCTTCAATTCTTGCCACCCTCTCCTTCTCTCCCATGTTCTCAAATACATGCTCTACATCTGCGTCTCTATGCCTGTCTTGCAAATAAGTTCATCAGTAGCACTTCTTCTAGATTCCACATATATGCATTAATATATTCGTTTGTTTGTTTGTTTGTTTGTTTTCTCTCTCTCTGACTTACTTCACTCAGTATAACAGGTTCCTCCACCTTACTAGAAATGACTCAGATTCCATTGAGTGGAATTACATTGTATATATGTACCACAACTGTGTTAGCTATTCATCTGTTCATGCTCATCAAAGTTGCTTCTACATCTTGGCTATTGTAAATTGTGCTGTAATGAACGTTGAGGTGCATATGTCTTTTGGAATTATGGTTTTTCAGGGTATATGCCCAGTAATGGGATTGCTGGGTCATATGGTAGTTTTTTAAGGAATTTCCATACTGTTTTTCATGGGTTTCCCTGGTGTCTCAGATGATAAAGAATCTGCCTGCAGTGCAGGAGACTGGTGTCTGATACCCTGGAGAAGGGAAGATCCCCTGGAGAAGGAGAAGGAGAAGGGAATGGCTACCCACTCCAATATTCTTGCCTGGAGAATTCCATGGACAGAGTAGCCTGGCAGGCTACAGGCCATGGGGTTGCAAAGAGTTGGACACAACTGACCAACTAGCACTAATAGTCTTTTCCATAGTGGCTGTACCATTTTACATTCCCACCAACAATACAAGAGGTTGCACTCTCTTCTCCACACCCACTCCAGCATTTATTTATTGTTTGTAGATGTTTTTGATGATAGCTATTCTGACCGGTGTGAGGTGATGCTTTATAGCTATTCTGACCGGTGTGAGGTGATGCTTCATAGTGATCTTGATTTGCATTTCTTTAATATGTAGTTTAGAAAAAAAAAAAGTTTTATTATGCTTCCTCTTAAGTACCTGTGTTTATTTCCAAATATCTGTGCTTTGATTTAGTTTGGAACCTCACATCTGGGATTCACTTCAGATTCTGCTAATTTAATTAATGTGAGGCAAAAAAAGAAATCCTTAAGCCTCAATTTTCTTATTCCCTAAAGGGCACAATAACATTTACCTTGGCACTATCTTTATTTTTAGGGGTTTTAATATACATTTATTTAATAGTTCTCCAAATAGTAAATGCTTAGGATAAAATGTTTGGCAAATTTCTAAAGATCAGTCCCAACTCCCAAGATTCCTGACACTTGTCTATTTACTCAAACATGAAACTAAGTGCTCCTATAAAACGATTTGACAGATGTAAATAAAGATACCATTTCATGGATCACAGCCTTGTTGTGACAAGAAGCTTGCTTAAATCAATGAAGCTATGATCCATGCCATGAAGGACCCCTCAAGATGGATGGATCATAGTGGAAAGTTCTGACAAAATGTGATCCATTAGAGAAGGGAATAGCAAACCATTCCCTTCTTGCCACAAGAATCCCATGAACAGTATGAAAAGGCAAAAGGATATGACACAGGAAGATGAGCACCCAGGTTGGAAAGTGTCCAGTATGCTACTGGGAGAGAGTGGGAGACAATGACTAATTGCTCCAGAAAGAATGAAGGAACTGGGTCAAAAAGGAAATGATCCTTTATTATGGATGTGTCTGGTGGGGAAAGTTAAAGTCTGATGCTGTAAAGTACATTATTGAGTAAGAACCTGAAATCCTGAAAGTTGATGTTGCTAAAGTGATGCACTAAATATGTCAGCAAATTTGGAAAGCTTAGCAGCGGCCACAGGACTAGAAAAGTTCAGTTTTCTTTCCAGTCCTAAAGAAAGACAGTGCCAAAAAATGTTTCAATTACTGAACAATTGCACATATTTCACATGCTAGTAAGGTTAAGTTTAAAATTCTTCAAGCTAGGATTCAAAAGTACATGAACCAAGAACTTCCACATGTTCAAGCTGGATTTAGAAAAGGCAGGGTAACCAGAGATCAAATTGCCAACATCCATTGGATCATAAAGAAAGCAAGGGAATTCCAGGAAAAAAAAAATCTGTTTCATTGACTATGTGAAAGATTTTGACTGTGTGGATCACAACAAACTGTGGAAAATTCTTAAACAGTTGGGAATACCAGACTACCTTACCTGTCCCCTGAAGAACTGTATGTGGGTCAAGAAGTAACAGTTATAACCTTCAGTCAGTTCAGTTCAGTTGCTCAGTTGTGTCCAACTCTTTGCAACTCCATGGACTGCAGCATGCCAGGCTTTCCTGTCCATCACCAACTCCCACAGCTTGCTCAAACTCATGTCCATTGAGTCGGTGATGCCATCAAACCATCTCATCCTCTGTCATCCCCTTCTCCTCCTGCCTTCAATCTTTCCCAGCATCAGGGTCTTTTCAAATGAGTCAGTTCTTCACATCAGGTAGCTACAAGTATTGGAGCTTCACCTTCAGCATCAGTCCTTCCAGTGAATATTCAGGACTGATTTCCTTTAGGATTGACTACTTTGATCTCCTTGTAGTCCAAGGGACTCTCAGGAGAAAGTCTCTTAAAACCTTACCAGTAACAATTGACTAATCAAAATTGGGAAAGGAGTATTACAAGGCTGTATTTTGTCACCCTGTTTATTTAACTTATATGCAGAGCATATCATACGAAATGCTCAGTTGGATGAATTACAAGTTGGAATCAAGATTGCTGGGACAAATATCACCAATCTCAGATATGCAAATGACCACTCTAATGGCAGAAAATGAAGAGGAACTAAAGGGTATCTTAATGAGGATGAAAGAGAAGAGTGAAAAAGCTGGCCTAAAACTCAAATTTTTGAAAAACTAAGATCATGGCATCTGGCCTCATCACATCACAGCAAATAGAAGGGGAAAAAGTGGAAACAGTGATAGATTTTCTTTCCTTGGGCTTCAAAAATCACTGTGGGCCCTAACTGCAGTCTTGCAATAAAAAGATGCATGTTCTTTGTAAGGAAAGCTATGACAGACATAGACAGGGTATTCAAAAGCACATATATCACTTTTCCAACAAAGGTCCATCTAGTCAAAGTTATAATTTTTCTTGTAGTCATGTACTAATGTGAGTATAGGACCATAAAAAGAGCTGAGAGCCAAAGAATTGATGCTTTTCAATTATGGTACTGGAAAAGACTCTCAAGAGTTCCTTGGTCTCCAAGGAGATCAAACCAGTCAGTCTTAAAGGAAATCAACCATGACTATTCATTGGAAGGACTGATTCTGAAGCTGAAGTTGTCCAATATTTTGGACACCTGATGTGAAGAGCCAGCTCATTGGAAAAGACCCTGATGCTGAGAAAGATTGAACGCAAAAGGAGAAGGAGGTGGCAGAGGATGAGATGGTTACCTAGCGTTACTGACTCAATGGACGTGAGTTTGAGCAAGCTCTGGGAGATGGTGAAAGACAGGAAAGCCCAGCATGCTGCAGTTCATGGGATTGCAAGGAGTCAGGCACAACTCAGGAAATAAATAACTACAAAATAAAGACACAGGATAGTTGACCTATAAGTACTCAAATTATCTAAGTGGTCCCAAGTCAACTAGCTAAATTCTTTTAAAAATAGAATGTACTCTAGCTGGTAGCAAAAGAGAACATCAGAGTTTCAATGTAAAAGAGGGATTTGATACACTATTATTGCCTTGAAGATGCAGGGCCCACAGGATAAGAAATCAGGAGGGCTCTTCACCCTCAACTCTTTTCAGTGGGTGTTGAAAACTAACAGCTGCATCAGCGTGTGATTCAGTCTTTGCGGAGGTAGATGGCAAGTGCCAATTTGTAGCTGACACGGGGATAGGACCATGATCCACAGATAGTGAATCTTTCTCTAGTGTGTGCTGGGTGTGAGCAAGTGTGAGAGGTTATGGGATATAGAAGAAACTAGTAGCAAGCTCACTGGAAACAGAATAGTAGTAGTAGTAGTGTTAATATCAGTCATGTCTGACTCTCTGTGACTCCATGGACTGTAGCCCACCAGGCTTCTCTGTCCATGGAATTCTCCAGGCAAAAATGCTAGAGTAGATTTCCTTGCCCTTCTCCAGGGGATCTTCCCAGCCCAGGACCCTGCATTGCAGGTGGATTCTTTACCATTTGAACTATGAGGGGAGTCCCAAAACACAGAATGGGAAGATGTTAAAAATAGAAGTTTAGCATTAAGACAGAAATAGTTCCAGGGCAAACATGATATGCAATAAACCCCAGTAAACAAAGACATATTTTCTTTTTTCAGTGACAAGTCTGAGAAGAACAACAACTTAGAAAAACCTATTTTATTTGTAAATTAGAGAGTCACTGTTGGCATTTAAACTTAGAATTGGGTGTCAACATAGGGTCATTCAATACAAATGAAGGACTAGTAAAAGTTGGATAAAATAACTAAAAGTGTGCACTTCCCTGAATAATCCTTAGAAATTTTATGAAAAACTAGAACAGGGAAAGAGAAAGTAGAAGATGTTTGACACATTGCGCTGACTTGATAACAATTTATTGAATTGGCTTTATTACGACTGAAACATTAATAGGAAGTGAGTTTTCACAGTAAGTCTGTAACATTCCCTGTTTACTAGTTAGATGGAGGTAATGAATGACAGAATGTGGTCCACTGGAGAAGGGAATGGCAAACCACTTCAGTATTCTTGCCTTGGGAACCTCATGAACAGTATGAAAAGGCAAAATGGTAGGATACTGAAAGAGGAACTCCCCAGGTCAGTAGGTACCCAATATGCTACTGGAGATCAGTGGAGAAATAACTCCAGAAAGAATGAAAGGATGGAGCCAAAGCAAAAACAACTCCCAGCTGCGGATGTGACTGGTGATAGAAGCAAGGTCTGATGCTGTAAACAGCAATATTGTATAGGAACCTGGAATGTCAGGTCCATGAATCAAGGCAAATTGGAAGTGGTCAAACAAGAGATTGCAAGAGTGAACGTCGACATTCTAGGAATCAGCGAACTAAAATGGACTGGAATGGGTGAATTTAACTCAGATGACCACTATATCTACTACTGTGGGCAGGAATCCCTCAGAAAATGGAGTAGCCATCATGGTCAACAAAAGAGTCCAAAATGCAGTACTTGGATGCAATCTCCAAAACGACAGAATGATCTCTGTTCATCTCCAAGGCAAACCATTCAATATCACAGTTATCCAAGTCTACCCCCCAACCAGTAAAGCTGAAGAAGCTGAAGTTGAACTGTTTTATGAAGACCTACAAGACCTTTTAGAATTAACACCCCAAAAAGATGTCCTTTTCATTATAGGGGATTGGAATGGAAAAGTAGCAAGTCAAGAAACACCTGGAGTAACAGGCAAATTTGGCCTTGGAATGCGAAATGAAGCAGGGCAAAAACTAATAGAGTTTTGCCGAGAAAATGCACTGGTCATAGCAAACACCCTCTTCCAACAACACAAGAGAAGACTCTACACATGGACATCACCAAGTGGTCAACACCGAAATCAGATGGATTATATTCATTGCAGCCAAAGATGGAGAAGCTCTATACAGTCAACAAAACCAAGACCAGGAGCTGGCTCTGGCTCAGATCATGAACTCCTTATTACCAAATTCAGACTTAAATTGAAGAAAGGAGGGAAAACCACTAGACCATTCACGTATGACCTAAATCAAATCCCTTATGAATATACAGTGGAAATGAGAAATAGATTTAAGGGACTAGATCTGATAGATAGAGTGCCTGATGAACTATTGAATGAGGTCTGTGACATTGTACAGGAGACAGGGATCAAGACCATCCCCATGGAAAAGAAATGCAAAAAAGCAAAATGGCTGTCTGGGGAGGCCTTACAAATAGCTGTGAAAAGAAAAGAGGTGAAAAGCAAAGGTGAAAAGGAAAGATATAAGCATCTGAATTCAGAGTTCCAGAGAATAGCAAGAAGAGATAAGAAAGCCTTCTTCAGCAATCAATGGAAAGAAATAGAGGAAAACAACAAAATGGGAAAGACTAGAGATCTCTTCAAGAAAATTAGAGATACTAAGGGAACATTTCATGCAAAGATGGGCTCGATAAAGGACAGAAATGGTATGGACCTAACAGAAGCAGAAGGTATTAAGAAGAGGTTGCAAGAATACACAGAAGAACTGTACAAAAAAGATCTTCAGGACCCAGATAATCATGATGGTGTGATCACTAATCTAGAGCCAGACATCCTGGAATGTGAAGTCAAGTGGCCCTTAGAAAGCATCGCTATGAACAAAGCTAGTGGAGATGATGGAATTCCAGTTGAGCTATTTCAAATCCTGAAAGACGATGCTGTGAAAGTGCTGCACTCAATATGCCAGCAAATTTGGAAAACTCAGCAGTGGCCACAGGACTGGAAAAGGTCAGTGTTCATTCCAATTCCAAAGAAAGGCAATGCCAAAGAATGCTCAAACTACTGCACAATTGCAGTCATCTCACACGCTAGTAAATTAATGCTCAAAATTCTCCAAGCCAGGCTTCAGCAATACGTGAACCATGAACTTCCTGATGTTCAAGCTGGTTTTAGAAAAGGCAGAGGAACCAGAGATCAAATTGCCAACATCCGCTGGATCATGGAAAAAGCAAGAGAGTTCCAGAAAAATATCTATTTCTGCTTTATTGACTATGCTAAAACCTTTGACTGTGTGGATCACAATACACTGTGGAATATTCTGAAAGAGATGGGAATACCAGACCACCTGACTTGCCTCTTGAGAAATCTGCATGTAGGTTAAGAAGCAACAGTTAGAACTGGGCATGGAACAACAGACTGGTTCCAGATAGGAAAAGGAGTACATCAAGGCTGTATATTGTCACCCTACTTATTTAACTTATATGCAGAGTACATCATGAGAAACACTGGGGTGGAGGAAACACAAACTGGAATCAAAATTGCCAGGAGAAATATCAATATCCTCAGATATGCAGATGACAGCACCCTTATGGCAGAAAGTGAAGAGGAGATAAAAAGCCTCTTGATGAAGGTAAAAGGGGAGAGTAAAAAAGTTGGCTTAAAGCTCAACATTCAGAAAATGAAGATCATGGCATCCGGTCCCATCACTTCATGGGAAATAGATGGGGAAACAGTGGAAATAGTGTCAGACCTTATTTTTTTTGGGCTCCAAAATCACTGCAGGTGGTGACTGCAGCCATGAAATTAAAAGACGTTTACTCCTTGCAAGAAAAGTTATGACCTACCTAGATAGCATATTCAAAAGCAGAAACATTACTTTGCCGACTAAGGTCCGTCTAGTCAAGGCTATGGTTTTTCCTGTGGTCATGTATGGATGTGAGAGTTGGACTGTTAAGAAGGTGAGGGCCGAGGAATTGAATCTTTTGAACTGTGGTGTTGGAGAAGACTCTTGAGAGTCCCTTGTGCAGCAAGGAGATCCAACCAGTCCATTCTGAAGGAGATCAGCCCTGGGATTTCTTTGGAAGGAACGATGCTAAAGCTGAAGCTCCAGTACTTTGGCCACCTCATGTGAAGAGTTAACTCATTGGAAAATATTTTGATGCTGGGCAGGATTGGGGGCCGGAGGAGAAGGGGACGACAGAGGATGAGATGGCTGGATGGCATCACTGACTCGATGGATGTGAGTCTGAGTGAACTCTGGGAGTTGATGATGGACAGGGAGGCCCAGCGTGCTGCGATTCATGGGGTCGCAAAGAGTTGGACACAACTGAGCAAATGAACTGAACTGAATTTATGATCCAAACTACATATCCTTATTAAAAATGCGGTGGTGTTTGCTATTAGAAAATACTGGGAGCTTCTTTCTATAAGATTCTTCTGGCAGAATACATCTAGTCTTTGCTTGTGTTCAGTCACTTCAGTCCTATCTGACTAGGATCCTATGGACTGTAGCCCTCCAGGCTCCTCTGTTCATGGAATTCTCTAAGCAAGAATACTGGAGTGGGTTTCCACATCCTCCTCCAGGAGATTTTCCTGACTCAGGGATAGAACCTACATCTCCTGCAGCTCCTGCATTGGCATGGATTCTTTACCCTTGAGCCACTAGGGAAGCCCCCATATAGTCCATATATAATGTTTAATGTAAACCTAGAAGTTATGGAGTTATGAGGAATGACTGACTAGAGATTGGAGTGCAGTAGTAAAACATGTTGTGTTTAACTAACCAAGTGTATATAAAAGAAGTTTTGAAACCGAAATAGCTTTTTACCTGTGGCCCATTGCTCAAAAAGTTCTTCTATTAGTAGAAAACCACAGCCTGTTTTGATGAGGCATAAGAGGCATTCTTAGAAGTTCATCAGACAGCTTTAATTCCTCCAGAGAAAGAAAATTTCCTCTGTGCTTACTGTTTGCCTGTTTCATTTGAATCATCAGTGAAGTCTGGTTTGAAAATGTCAATGAATCTCATTTGACAGTTAATCACAAAATAGGTAAATATCTGAACATCTTCAAAAATTTTGTTTTCACTCTTATCCACTGAGAATCAAGGCAATGTTAGGTGTTATTTTACCACTATTTTTCAAATGATACATATAGACAGACATGAAGCGTCCTTTTAATTCTAACATAATCCTTCCATTGAAGAATTACTTTTATGCTGAGGTTGCCTATTTAAATACTCATACAATATTTACATTTGACTCAGTTGTTTTAGAATTTTTCTGATATTCCTTAATTCCATAAATTTTATCCAAGTTAAAACTTAGCTTCACTGAATATCTAACATGTCCTTGACTTTTTATATACCTTGGCAGAAATAACTCTCTGAACGCTCTGTGAAAGGAGCATCTAACTTAGTTTATTCTTGAAGCTAATGAAAAGTTAAGGAGAAAAAATTGTTTCTCTCGACAAATCTGAAATGTTTTCTGCCCTGGGGCTCTTTATTCTCTCATATTTTGTAATTGTTGGAAAACATTGCATATTAAATGATAAAACTCCTGAGTTTTAACCCATGATTTTTGCTTTATTTCACTTCACCTTTTTGCATGGTTAGCTTCTCTACTTTCCAACTTCATCAAATAGGTCTTATTTTGTATTCTACCCTTGTCCCACTCAGCTGAACCTTTAGAAATGTGTTGATTTTATTAAATAATCATTTGACATGTCTCTAAGGACAAAAAAAAACTTCTAGGGAAATAAATGCTGGCTTAACATGTAAGGTTTTGTGAATAGCAACTACTCTTCCCTAATTTCATTTGTATATATATCAAAATAGCTTAATTCCATCACTACAATAAACACCTAACAGATGTTAATCTGAAATATTTGATAGACAAGGCTATGGGCTTTTTCTCTCTTTTCTCACTTGAGGATACAGAGAACATTATTATTATTATTATTTGCTCTTAGAAAGTACTGATAATTTATGATCTCATTTATTTAATGATTTATCCATGTAATACATAGCTATATATTATGTGTTTATGAAGCATCAGCTAATCACCAGTATTTTGCTATGCATTCAGAATAAAAAGTATATTCTTTTGTGTGATTATTTGCTTTAAAATGTTCTAATGAGTATGGCACCGCATAGCTTTTTCTGTCAATGTGGGAGACATAAGGGACATAGGTTAAATTGCTGTGTCAGGAAGATCCCTGGAGGAGGGCAAGGCAACCCACTCCAGTACTTTTTCCTGGAGACTCCCCATGGACAGAGGAGTCTGGTGGGCCATGGTCCATAGGGTCGCAAAGATTATGGTCCATAGGGTCACAAAAAGATAGACATGACCTAAGTAACTTGGCAGGCAGGAAGGCATATACTTCTTTAGATAACAGACTAGCATTTAAAATGTTGATTTCAATTTAGGAATAGTAAAATAAAAAGGGAAAATAGCTAATGGCTTTAAGACATCGGTAGTAATTGCTCTACAACTCAAATATCCAGAATAAAATCATGGTGTATTTTGATAAATTACAACACTTTCATGGAGCTTCACATAATTTAATAAGTTTTGGAAAACACAGCATTCTAATAGGGATGGATTCAACAGTGATATAATATTGGAAAATAATGTTGATATAATATTGAAAAATATCAAATTCCTATCCAATTAACTCAATTATTTTAAAATTTTAACTTTAATTGATAAGTATAGTATTATAGTGGCATATGTATGTATGCATATATGTATACAGGTATATTTGAACATCTACATGAATACATAAACATGTGTGTGCTAAGTGATATCTAATAATTAAAGACAGAATGAATAGATTGTGGTTTGACTCATCTGCAAGTTATTAATGAAAATCATTTGTCAATAGAACAGTTTTGGAAGGCATTCAGTCATTTACCTAGCCTGAGTGTTACATTACTGTGGAAATTATCTCATTCCTTCAAAGTTATTAAAAATTATAAGTATTAAATGTTTAAAAATAAAGCATTTAAAATTATGTGTTTAAAAATTAAATTAAAAATTAAAGGTATCAGTAACGTTTTTGGGCATACCATTACAGACCAAGTGGTGAAGTGGTAAACAAACAGCCTGCCAACTGAGGAGAAACAAGAGACTGGGTCAGGAAGACCCCCTGGAATAGGAAATGGAAACCCTTTCCAGTATTCTTGCCTACAAAATTCCATGGACAGAGAAGCCTGGCAGGCTGCAGTTCATGGGGTTGCAAAGAGTCAAACATAACAGTGACTGAACACACACATAAACATAATCAAAATAAAGATGCTTAATTTTTTTCAAAATTATTTTTTTAAATTTATTTATTTTAATTAGAGGCTAATTACTTTACAATATTATATTGGTTTTGTCATATATCAACATGAATCCACCACGGGTGTACACATGTTCCTGAACTTGAACCTCCCTCCTAATTTTAAAAGACTAAATATGACTTAAATCACATCAAATTAGCGTTGCATAAGATGACACTAAAAGAAAGACAAAGGCAAATGTCCATTATCAACTATTCCCATGGAGGTAAAAGCAGTTCATACATAGAATAGTAAAGTGAATAATTTGAGTCTTGTCTGCAGATTGAAATGATATATCATTCCTGATTTCATTTGGTGAACAATGTGGGAAACTATTGAAATATACTGAAATATACTGAAAATGGTAATTCTACCTTATTACTGTTGGAGTTTTTGTAGCAGTGAAAAACCGAACTGCACAACTGACTTTGAAACCAGACACAGGAATGGCTAACTTTATGAAGCAGTGAGTTTACCAGGGTCTTTCGAAAAGCAGCTTTAAGGCATTCTATCATAAAATTTTAGGACCATCTCTCTGTAAAAGATGTAAGGGTATTGACATGAATCTATAGCTGGCAGATCAGAAATGAATTGTTTATTGAACTCCTGTGTGCATGCATGCACGTTAAGTTTAGGCTAAGCATACATGCATGCTTCAGTCGTGTCCCACTCCTTGCTACCCTATAGACTGTAGCCCACCAGGCTCCTCTGTCCAAGGTATTTCCAGGCAAGAATACTAGAGTGGGTTGCCATAACCTCCTCCAGGGGATCCTCCAGACCCAGGGTTCAAACTCTTGTCTCTTACGTCTCCTGCATTGACGGGCAGGTTCCTTACCACTAGCACCACCTGGGAAGCCGTTATGGAACTCAATCCCTTAAAAACAATGGGATCTGAGTATTATTCTTTTGCTTAGTAAGAATATAGGTTAATCAGAGAGAAATCATCATATAAAACATTTTCACTTTTGGTAAAAATTTCCTTCTTTCTGAGTGTGGTATGTACTATAATATACAGTCCTGTCCTTTGACTAGAGTGATCTAAGTAAAACTCATTCTTGTCAACAAAAGGATGTTTCCTTTTTCTGCTTTAAGTACTGAGAGAGAGAGAGAGAGAGAGAGAGAGAGAGAGAGAGAGAGAGAGAGAGAGAGAGAGAGAGAGAGAGGGAAAGATGCTAAAAGACATACAGAGAAATATTCCAATACCAAACACCGAAAGAAAAGATGTGTTATTCTTTAAATTGAAGTATTCATAACTAATGTATGAGAAGAGTTATAAGAATGCTTTGACAAGCTCTATGGAATCTCCAAAGCAAATTGTAGGCCTTCAGGATGAATACTGATTACATGTTAGATTTCAAAGTAGGTTGGGGGAATTTTAATCAAAGTTTTTCTTAAGATTCGGCTTGGAATAAGCAGATAGCACTAAGGTATTATTATGAAAATTTCAAAGTTATTGCTAGTAGTGAATATTCTATTTAATTTTAGAATGTTTTCTCTGTAGGAATGATCTACATTTTGACATTTCCTATGCTCTCTATTTCAGCAATGTTTTCATTATTTAGAAAGCAGAGAATTCTTTGATATCTTTATCTCAGTTATGTCAGGCACATAGAATTAAGTGCATGAGGCCAAGATATTTACTTGGTCATATATGCACCTGGTTTAAGGAAAAGCCCACTGGAGAGAAAATACTGCTAATAATGATACATTTTGAACTATGAAGCATTAAAAAATATTTCTTGTTTTTCCAAAAGAATTTGTGGTGGACTGCAAAAATGAATCTAGTATAGGCACATAGAGTTGTCAGGATAGAAACAATAGAATTCTATTAATCAGTAAGGGCCTGAACACAGAAATGTGTGCAGTAAATTGGGTACAGTTCTTATATTTGAAAGCAAAATTAGCTTGTAGCTTTCTGGTTGTGAAAGCCCAAAGAGAATTATGCTCAGCTACAACTTTCAGAACTTGTAACTGGTATGTTACTTACATGAACAAGCCTCAAAATTCATAACATGTTTATAAAATTAATATACCAGTCCACAAAAAAATTCTAACAGAGGAAATAGGGCAATTCTGGGCTTAAGTGAGGTGGAGATGCCAACAGAAGGAAAAACAACACCATTACCCAGAGAAAAACAAGACAGTATAGAATTCACAAGGTTTCTGTGAAAACCTATAAATAACTGAAATTACTTTCCCTTATAACTGAGTCAGTTTGCTTCAGGGAAAACTGCTCTTCTTGATAGTTTTCAGCAAATCAGCTTGCCAAGGGAGAGGAAAATAGAACAACAAATTCTGCCGCATTTCTCTTTTCATTGAGTTTCTCCATTTTTTGAAATTCATAAAACTTCCCTCTGCTGGAAGTCCATGTGTGGTTAATTTTTTGTATATAGAAGCGGTCTCAGTTGTATCTGTAAATTTAATTTTTTTAGGCTTTTTTTAAAATAAGAGTTTTATCTTTTACTAATACCTGATACAGTTAATCCTGGATACACCGTTAATGAATTAAATAAAATTCTTGTAATTTTATATGATATATTCAACAACATTCTTATAATAAATATAATCAAATATCCTATGAATAGTTATAATATTGCTAATTGAGTTCAATTGCACTCCTGCAAAATGTATTTCCAGAAAGCATTTCTACATAGGAACAAGCCACTTATGCTGCTGTGGGCAGGTCAGCATGACTTAACAGTAAGGCTTAAAATGCCTCTATTAATAGTTCTATGGAGGAGAAAATGGCAACCCACTCCAGTATTTTTGCCTGGAAAATTCCATGGACAGAGGAGCCTGTTGGGCTATGGTCCATGGAGTCGCACAGAGACACAGCTGAGTATGCACACATACACATTAATAGTTCTCACATATTAATAGTTCAAAAGTTTTACGGTAAGGTAGAATCACTTGGACAGTTTTTAAAGTGAAGATTATTCTACAAATTCTAATCATAATTCTGATTATTGGGTTTGATTTGTAATCCAAAAATTTTCAACAAATTACAAGAGAAGTCTAATGCTCATGGCCTAAGATAGCACATTGGAAAACACTGGTTGGGGTTTTAAATAAAGTGCTTTGTAAATATCAAAGAAAATATCTGACAAACTTTGCTTCTCTCAAATGAGCAATAACCATGTTACCAATCATTTCACTCATTTTCATACACAAAGCTTTACATGAATGTTCATAGCAGCTTCACCTGTAATAGTCTCAAACTGCAAATAAACCAAATGTCTATCAACATCTGCATGGATAAACAAAATGTCATATAGCATACAATAAAAGGCTACTCAGCAATGAGAAGGGATAAACTACTGCATCTATGCAACAAAAGGAAGACATTTGAAAATTAATATGCTGTTAAGACACTAACATGCAATTCTATTTACATAAAATGCTACAGAATGTAAGCATATCTTTATTCATTTAAATAGATCCAGATTTTCTGGAGCAGGCAAACTGGATGGGATGAACTGCGAAGATCTAAAAACGAAAAACTTTTTTTTTTCTGTTGATTTTGTTTCACTTCTTGGTTGTGGGTCATGGGTGTACACAAATGTCAAAATCCACTAAACTGTACATTTTAAATAGATAAAGTTTGTTATTCATAAGTATTTATCCTCAAAAGTAACCACCTTCCTTCATTTGAATAGTCTTTCTTATCTAGGAATGGCAAATGTTTTCCAAATAAGCTAAACAATAATGATTTTAGAGGACATAAAATAAACAACCAAAACCTTAGAATTCTACATTATACAAAACACTTTTCAAATTTTAATGGAATATTTTTGAAGAAGATATTGTCATCTGGTTCTATTATACAAAATTCATTATTAGGTATAGATTGGTTTTATACTCTTGACACATTACTTTCATAAATAAAAGCCACTTATGTAGTTTGGTCAGAGAAACCTCTTCCTCAGAACAACTAAAATGAACTTAAGGATTTGTGGTAAAACTCAGTCATGTTTCTTAGTTTTAAAAATTTCACTCAACCAAGCTGTAGTCTCCCTCTGGGTAGACTTGACTAATAAGCCCAGAGCCTGATTGTATGGATTATGACATTGTAATTTCATTAAATGTTCACTATTAGAAAATCTCTTAGGCAAAGGAAAAGGTACTAAAGGGGAAAGAGTAAAACCTTAAGATATAGGATTGGGATATTTAGCCACACATGACAGAGACTGAGAAATCTGAATAATCAAATTCTCCTGAAACTCCCTTGCTTTGGAGAAAGCTGATGTCTTAGTTTCTGAGGTAATTAGCCTTCATATGCATTAAAAAAGAAAAGGCAAAAAATCTATTAGCTGAGCCTTAAAATCCTTCTTCTTCTCAGGACTAATCCCCATTATCCCATATTACCTTTTGTCTTGTAAGAGCTAGACACACAATGTTCAGATGGAGAAGTAAGTCTTTTTTTGTGTGCATATACCTAGCTTCTCAGGTGGTGCTAGTGGTAAAGAACCCACCTGTCAATGCAGAAGATGTAAGAGACATGTATTTGATTCTTGGGTTGGGAAGATACCCTGGCAAAGGAAATGACAACCCACTCCAGAATTCTTGCCTGAAGAACCCCTTGGACTGAAGAGCCTGTTAGGCTACAATCCGTAGAGTTTCAAAGAGTTGATCAGGACTGAAGCAACTTAGTGCATTGTTCCATAGCTTGTTTATACAATAAAAATATTTCAGGTTCTCCTTTTCCTTTATTGGTAGAAGTCTGAGAATTCCTAGATCAAGGAATAAAATTTAAAGCTGGATTAGGTCAAATGATATTATAGTTATCATAATTTTAGACTGAGGGTTTCATGTGATGATCCATCGATCTGGAAGTATTGCTTATAATCTGCTAGGCTTCCAGGTGATGCTAGTGGTAAATAATCCATGGGCCAATTCAGGAGACCCAAGAGACTTGGGTTTGATCCCTGGCTTGGGAAAATCCCTTGGAGGAGGAAATGGCACCCCACTCCATTATTCTTGCATAGAAAATCACATGGGCAGAGGAGCCTGACAGGCTACAGTCCATGGAGCTGCAAAGATTCCAACATGCATGAGCACCTGAACACACACACACACAAAGGTTGACTAATTAAAGCCTGGACCTAAAAATGACTATTGGTTAAGTTGAAAGGCCAGAAATACCACGGCAAGCTATGATTTTCTGGCTTTGGGGATGATCATATAATAGTGGGTCATTTTTGTGAACTTGTCAGTCACTTCTTATCCATAGTACCCAGGAAGAGTGGGAGTCTTTTCTTTAAGTAACACACTGTGCTCACATGTGCTCAGTTGTGTCTGATGCTTTGAGACAGCATGAATTGTAGTCCTTTGGTTTTCTCTGTCCATGGAATTTTCCAGGCAAGAATACTGAAGTAAGTTTTCATGCCCTCTTCCAGGGGACCTTCTCAATCTAGGGATCAAACCTGTGTCTCTTGTCTTCCACATATGGCAGGTGAGTTTTTTTTTTTACCACTAGCGCCACTTGGGAAGCCCAAGTAAGACATCAAGAATTGATTAGTGAGGGGACACCAGTATCCATTAAGTAATTTGTGGTGCTTGTCCTTTGTAGATTCAAGTTAATGGTGATGAATGCTACAATTGTTTTCCCTGATTTTGTGGAAATAATGGGATTCAGGAGATGTAGAGTTAAAGTAGCAGTAATTAGCCATCAGGGAAAAAATGCAGGTGTGATTATCACAGTAAACCACCTTCAAAGATTTGTAAATATATCCAGCTAATCACTGGGTAATAGAGAACAGAACAGAATGGTCATACTAAGATGATATAATGTGCTATGCTGTGCTCAGTTCCTTAGTCATGGCCGACTCTTTGCAACCCCATAGACTGTAGCTATCTATGGAATTTCTCTGGCAAGAATACTGAAACGGGATGACATTTCTTCCTCCAGGGGATCTTCCCATGCACTGATTGAACTTGTTCCTCCTGTGTCTCCTAGACTGGCAGGCAATACAGAGGAGAGAAATTCTATTTGGTAGGCAATACACGGTTTTTTGAGGAAGCCTAAGCAACATTTATGCAGGTCAGGAAGCAACAGTTAGAACTGGACATGGAACAACAGACTGGTTCCAAATAGGAAAAGGAGGATGTCAAGGTGGTATATTGTCACCTTGCTTATTTAAGTTATATGCAGAGTACATCATGAGAAACAATGGGCTGGAAGAAGGACAAGCTGGAATCAAGATTGCAGGGAGAAATATCAATGACCTCAGATATGCACATGACACCACCCTTATGGCAGAAAGTGAAGAGGAGCTAAAAAGTCTCTTGATGAAAGTGAAAGAGTAGAGTGAAAAAGTTAGCTTAAAGCTCAACATTCAGAAAACGAAGATCATGGCATCTGGTCCCATCACTTCATGGGAAATAGATGGGGAAACAGTGGAAACAGTGTCAGACTTTATTTTTTGGGGCTCCAAAATCACTGCTGATGGTGAGTGCAGCCATGAAATTAAAAGACACTTACTCCTTGGAAGGAAAGTTATGACTAACCTGGATAGCATATTCAAAAGCAAAGCCATTACTTTGCCAACAAAGGTCCGTCTAGTCAAGGCTATAGTTTTTCCTGTGGTCATGTATGGATGTCAGAGTTGGACTGTGAAGAAAGCTGAGCACCAAAAAATTGATGCTTTTGAACTGCGGTGCTGGAGAAGACTCTTGAGAGTCCCTTGGACTGCAAGGAGATCCAACCAGTCCATTCTGAAGGAGATTAGTCCTGGGTATTCATTGGAAGGAATGATGCTAGAGATGAAACTCCAATACTTTGGCCACCTCATGCAAAGAGTTAACTCATTGGAATAGACCCTAATGCTGGGAGGGATTGGGGGCAGGAGGAGAAGGGGAACGACAGAGGATGAGATGGCTGGATAGCATCACTGACTCAATGGACATGAGTTTGAGTGAACTCTAGGAGTTGGTGATGGACAGGGAGGCCTGGCGTGCTGCGATTCATGGGGTCTGAAAGAATCAGACATAAGTGAGCAACTGAACTGAACTGAACTGAAGTAAACTTTGATGGCTATATCTGAATTCCCAGCCCTAGCCAGGACCAAATTGTGTGCAATATTTGTGAGCCATCTTAAAATTTGTTCTTTCTTTCTTTATTGTTTTTAAATTTTATATTGGAATATAGCTGATTATATAAAATCATGGAGTATAGTATGAAATTAAAAGACGCTTGCTCCTTGGAAGAAAAGCTGTGAACAACCTAGACCACATATTAAAAATCAGAGACATTACTTTGCCAATAATGGTCCACCTAGTCAAAGCTATGGTTCTTCCAGTAGTCATGTACGGATGTGAGAGTTGGACCATAAAGAAAGTTGAGTGTGGAAGAACTGATGCTTTTGAATTGTGGTGTTGGAGAAGACTTTTGAGAGTCCGTTGGACAACAAGGAGATCAAACCAGTCAATCCTAGAGGAAATCAGCCCTGAATATTCATTGGAAGGTCTGATGCTGAAGTTGAAACTCTGTACTTTGGCCACCTGATGTGAAGAACTGACTCATTGGAAATTACCCTGATGCTGGGAAAAGTTGAAGGCAGAAGGAGAAGGGGATGACAGAGGATGAGATGGTTGGATGGCATCACCAACTCTTTAGACTTGGGTTTAAGCAAGTTCTGGGAGTTGGTGATGGACAGGGAAACCTGGAATGCTGCAGTCTATGGGGTCAGAAAGATTCAGATGTGACTGAATTACTGAACTGAACTGATAGTCGATTTATAATGTTGTGATAGTTTCACATGGACAATGAAGGGATTCAACTATACATACACATTTATCTATTTTCCCCAAACTCCCCTCCCACCTAGACTGCTGCATAACATTGAATAGAGTTTCCTGTGCTATACAGTAGGGCCTTGATGGTTATGCATTTTAAATAAAGCAGTTTGTACATGTCCATCCCAAACTCCCTAACTATCCCTTCTCCCCTAGCCTTCCCCCATGGTAACCATGAACTTATGGTTAAAAGTGGTTCCTTCTTCCCCTAGATAAGCCACTCCATTTCATTTCATGTGGGTTAGTGATAAGTCACTCATTCCACCCTTCGAGTTTTGTCCAGATTGCAGATTCCTAAGTGAATTAGCTTACTTTTGCTTCTTTAAGTCATTAGATTTTGAGTTGGCTTTTTATGCAACAATGAATTACTAGAATATGCATGTTGAGTTTTTCCTCTAAATTGAAAGATACATTGCTATAATTTGTACTAACCACTACAGAGTAATATGGCACAACCCTTAGTTAGCCTCTTTTAATATTGCAGACAGCATACACCAAATAGGTCTACGTTGCCCTGATCTATTTTAAAAGCAGTTCATGGCTTGATGCTAAGACATCAAAGGGACTAAAGTCTAATTCTTGAAAACCCAGAGATATTATGACTTTAACTGCTCATCATGAACTTGTTAATATAGCATCTACCACATTATAAATTTGGAATGTAAAGTAGAAATCTGTGTTTAAAGAGAAAGGGTATAGATGAGCCTGATTGCCTACATCTCCTTCAATTCCTATCTGAAGTCTCATGATGAAGTCTCAACAATCAGATAGTGGAAGAGAGAGGAAAAGCAAAAACATGCATCTGAAAGGTGGGTGGGTTGGCCCAGTCTGCCGCACCATAGACATGTGAACGGTTACTTTTTCTGAACCCTGCAGAGGTGTGACTAAAGACATGGGATAAGCAAAATCCTCCCAGTAGACAGAAACACCTGCCTTTTGAATAGTATATTAGGTTGCTCACACTGTGTGCTAGAGAATGTGGTCTGAGGTTTGGATCTTAACACAAATTCAGTGATTGATGGTACACACGACTGGACAGGGCTTGAAAATAGCAAGATCATTTAATTGGTAATGTGGATTCCTAGGGCTTCCCTGGTGGCTCAGACTAGGGAGATTGTCCAAAGGGGAAATGATTATGATTATTTTTGAGGAGATTAAGTTGCTATTACAAAATGGAAACAAAGAAGATATTTCTGGAAATCAGGACATTCAATGAAATAATTTTCCTTCAAGGGTTCTATTGAGAAAATTATAGAAATCCAAAAAAGAGAGGGTCACAAAGTTCTTAGAGCCTGGGAAAATGAAGATTAAAAAAGTATCACTAGACTGAGGCACTAGAAGGAGATAAGGATGAAAGGAAATGGATAATGGAAGCAAAAATCTATACTGATGGCTAGGTAGAGATGTAGGACTCTGTTACAGAGTCTGTGAATGAAGTGCTTACTATTCTCCCCCAGTTCCAGTTGGATAGAGTGAAGATTTACAGTTGAACACACAAACTGAAAGAGGCTTCATCAATAAATACCAAGCTTACTTAGCTTTATAAATCAAGACAGATGATATAATTGAAAATGACAGAATGAGGATATTCAAAAATCCTCTCCTTCATAAACACAATGAGAACACTGACAAGGCTTTGGTTAGAGTCTATTATTTTTAGAACTCTAGACCTTAACTGAATCATTGAAGCAATTAAAGGAGGCTTTTTACAAAATGGCTGAATTTTGGTCCTTATTTTCATTCTCCATTCTTTTTCTACAGTAATCTTGAAAAACAACCACCTGTAAACACGCTGAAAATCAGCAGCCTGGCAGCCACTGGAAGGAGAAAATAGGGATGGGACTGAGCTCAGGGTAGGGCTTCTCAGTTCTTCCCAGTGTGTGGACACAAGTCTGGGTTTGGGTACAGCCCTAACTGTTCATGTGATATTTTAGAATCCACCTTCCAATGCAGGAGACCCTGGAGACATGAGTTTGGTCCCTGGGTTGGGCAGATGCCCTGGAGGACTTGTGTCCACACACTGGGAAGAACTGAGAAGCCCTACCCTGTTACATACCTTTGCCTAACCTGGAAGCTCTGTGCAAGTATTAATAGAAGGAGAAGATTAAGGTGGAGTGGTACCGTGCCCTATGACTTTTTAAAGTGTGTACCAACATTGATGCTGAATCACCCAGCAAATGCTGAAAGCCTTGTTGGAGTCAGGAATTTAAGGAAATCTGTGTTCAATCTGACCACTAAGCTAGACCAGCAAGGTTGTTGAAGGTCACAAAAGATAAATAAAACACATATTAAATAATTATTTCAAAACAGAAGCAACAACAATAACATGCAGCAACAATGAAGAATCTCTGGTATGGGGTAGAATTTGATTTCCAGTTGCTATACTATTGAAAAAGTTTTACTTTCTAATTTAAGAAAAGTAAGATCAATACAAAGAAACAGAAATATCTGGTCTAAACTCAGTGGCTGCAGTCACTGTCTACAGTGATTTTGGAGCCCAATAAAATAAATCTGTCACAGATTACTACATTCTCCTCTTCTATTTGCCATGAAGTGATAAGACTGGATACCATGATCTTAGTTTTTTGAATGTTGAATTTAAGCCAGCTTTATTACTCTCCTCTTTCATCCTCATCAAGAGGCTCTTTAGTTCCTCTTCACTTTCAGCCATTAGAGTGTTATCATCTGCATATCTGAGGTTGTTGATATTTCTCCCAGCAATCTTAATTCCAACCTGTGATTCATCAAGCCTGCTATTTCACATGAGGTACTCTGCAATTAAGTTACATAAGTAGAGTGTCAATATGCGGCCTTGTCATACTCCCTTCCCAACTTTGAACCAGTCTATTGTTCCATGCTACATTGTTCCATGTAGCAACAGTAGAACTGTTGCTTCTTGACCAACATACAAGTTTCTCAGGAGGCAGACAATGTGGTCTGGTATTCCCATCTTTTAGAATTTTCCACAATTTACTGTGATCCACACAGTCAAAGGTTTTAGTGTAGTTAATGAAGCAGAAGTAGATGTTTTTCTGGACTGCTTTTTCTATGCTTCAACAGATGTTGGCAATTTGACCTCTGGTTTCTCTACCTTTTCTAAATACAGCTTGTACATCTGGAAGTTCTCGGTTCATGTATGCTGAAGCCTAGCTTGAAGGATTTTGAGCAAATCTTACTAGCATGTGAAATGAGTGGAATTGTGTGGCAGTTTGAACATTCTTTGGCACTGCCCTTCTTTGGGATTAGAATGAAGACTGACATTTTTCAGTCCTGTGGCCACTGCTGAGTTTTCCAAATTTGCTGATGTACTGAGTGCAACACTTTACCAGCATCATCTATTAGGATCTTAAATAGCTCAACAGGAATTCCATCATCTCCATTAGCTTTGTTCTTAGTAATGCTTCCTAAGGCCCAACTGACTTCACACTTCAGGATCTTCCCAATCCAGGGATGAACACGGATCTCCTGCCTTGCAGGCAGATTCTTTGCCATCTAAGCCATCAGGGAAGCCCAAATTAAATAATAAATTAATATTATTCTAAAATGTGTGCTCAGTTGATTAGTTGTTCTGACTCTTTGTGACCCCATGTACTCTAGGCAACCAGTCTCCTCTGTCCATGGAATTTTTCAGGTGAGAATACTGAAGTGAGTTTCCATTTCCTACTCCAGGTTATTCTAAAATAGATAGCTAAAAATCAAGATGATATTGATATTCTCTAGGACAATCACTATAGAAAGAATATATGTATGTAAATAGTCATTAATAAAGTGAAAATCATCATCACAATCACATATCACTTCCCACATACAACACTGGGATGAATATAATAATAAATGAAAGATAATAACAAATGTATAAATTGGAACCATCTTACATAGTGTTTGGGAACATAAATGATGTATTTACTTGGGAAAATAATTTGATAATTCATCAGAATGTTGAATCTAGAGTTATCATTTGACCCAAAAATTCCACTGGTGGGTACACACACCCAAAATATTTGAAAATATACACTCACACAACAACTCATAGTAGCTTTATTCATAACAGCTAAAAAGTAGAAACATCCCAAATTATATTTGATTTATTATCTGAGTCCCTGGACAAGCTCATAGTGCTTTGAAGAGAAATTAGCTGAAGGAGAAATGTGAAAATGCTATTTTCATAGTTCATTTTATGAAGCATACAGCATAGACTGTGCTCTATAATTTCCAGGTGGAAAACTATCCCCCAGATTGGGAGACTTGACTATTCTCCCAATTTATTTTTCATAAACAGTCTTTTCTAGTCCTATTTGGACTCCGGTACATTTGTAACTTTATGCAAGGATCAGGAACAGAACAATGAACATGAGAAAGCTTTCCTCTGAGTACATCATTAACACTGTATCCTGATGCTCAGAGATCACTTAAGGATAGCTTGCAGAGGATCCAGATACAATTGTTCAGGAGTAGGGAGGGCACTTAGATAAAATGTAGCTGATAGTAAATGACACCATTTATACTGACTTGTGAATATGAAATATATTTAAGATATGTTTGAAAAAGTTAACTATTTATCTCCAATGTTGACCCCCTTTGTCAAAATAAAACTGCAGTGCTTGAGAGAATACATTCTTTTTTCCTGTTTTTCAGTTTATCAACATACTAGATCTCTTAAGAGAAAGTACTTTGGGAAAAAAGTACTTCCACCTTCTGAGTACTGAAGTAAGTCTCAGTGCCAAAAAGATTTTTATATATTATATTTCTAATAAATAATATCTACCATATATACATTATCATGAAGTACATATTGTATAACAGAATAAGATTAAAATCCTGCATACATTCATTGATAATAAATTTTTTTCCTCTTTAGGAAATTTCCCAAGTCTGGAATTAAACAAAAAGAAAAGAAAATAAGCTTTCCTCTGTAAAAGCAAATTCAACAGAGTTGCTAAAACATGCAATCATGATTAAAATTACTAAAGTTACTTTAGAGGCTTGCATTGAGACAGACACTAAGAGCTAAGCACTTTCCTCTTTTTCTCCTGTAGAATCATGAAACCCTTACCATCACTTTATCAATTTATAATGATTTTCTGACAGTTAAAGCTAGAAAGGAAATAGCACTATACTACCCTAATAACAATGTTCAGACCCACAGAGAAATTTTAATAGTTATAAACCAAATTAAGGACTTAAAGAGGTCAGAGAGATCAAGTTGTTTTATATTCTAGTTTATACTTCTCATTTCAAGAACTTTATGGAACAAGAACTATATTTGAAGCCATTATCCAATGAAAAATTTATCCAACCTTGAAGTTTTATTTTCAGCTTTCCAACTTTAAGCAAAATTTTTCTTTTCTTTATATTATCTCTTTGGCAGATTATATAAAAAATTAAATTATAATCCATTTTCTCATTCACTGGCTGATTATTCATATATTTTTCTATAAATATTAAACATATCTTAAAATTGAAAATACATTTTGCCATTAATACATTTAATATATTTTGAATATGAAACCTAATAAATACAAATAAAAGCTTTTAGTTAAATTATGTCTCAAGTTCCATTAATTGTTCTTGTAGTTCTAGTGATCAGAAGTCCAAAAATCTTGTTGGTCTTATAGGACTGAAAATGAGATGTTGACAGGGCTGAATTTCTGTTGGAGGCTCAAGGGGAGAATGCATTTGTTGCCTTTTCTAGGAGGCTTCCCTGGGGGGCTTCCTGGTGACTCAGAAGGTAAAGAATCTGCCTGCTATGTGGAAGAACAATGTTCAGTCCCTGTGTTTGGAAGATAGCCTGGAGAAGGAAATGGCTACCCACTCCAGTATTCTTACCTGGAGAATTCCATGGACAGAGGAAGATTTTCACCTGTATTCCTTGGTTTCTGATTCCTTCACATTTTCAAAACCAGCAGTCTTATCTCTCTGATCCCTGCCACTATCATCTCATCTCCTCTCTGATTCTCATGCCACTCTCTCCCTCTTAGATAACCCAAAATGATCTGCCCATCTAAAATATTTCTAACTTAACCACATCTGCAAAACCACTGTTAGGTGTAAGTAATATGTTAACAAATTTCAGAGATTAGCACATATATATTATTGGAAGCCATTATTCCACCTACCAATGCACTAATAAAATTAGTAGGTGAAGTTGATATAATGATTAAAAGGTTTAAAGTAGAACCTCTAGTCATAGCCTTTGTTATTGTTACTGATGCTGTGGCTTTAATTTACTCACAGTTGTTTTCTATTGTTTGCAGTGAAGAGTCGTGACCAACTGAGCATTTCTTAGACTGAACATAAATCCCCTCTCTCTCCTAATGTGTGTGCAAAATGCTGTTATACACACCAACAGTGTGTTAGTGATGCTTGAAAAATAACGTTAAGCAGTGCTTTTTTTTATAGTTATTCATAGAAATAAATTTATGAAAATACATCCAAGAAGAGTGATAGTAGATGCACAATTAAAATGGGAAGAAGGAAAAGAGGAAGCTAGGAGGATGAAGATCAAGTACTTAAAACATGATTTCTTAAAAACATTTGGTAAGGAAGAGAATTTCCTTTAGAAATATTTGTTTCTAAGTTTCATGCTATGTCTCTTTTATCTGTCTCTATCAATTTGTTTTTCTATTAGTCTATCAATCACCTATCTATCTAGGTGTCTATCTATCATCTGTGTCTCAGGTATACTTAGTTCAGTTCAGTTCAGTTCATTTCAGTCGTGTCCGACTCTTTGCGATCCCATGAATCACAGCACGCCAGGCCTCCCTGTCCATCACCAACTCCCAGAGTTCATTCAGATTCATGTCCATTGAGTCAGTGATGCCATCCAGCCATCTCATCCTCTGTCGCCCCCTTCTCCTCCTGCCCCCAATCCTTCCCAGCATCAGAGTCTTTTCCAATGAGTCAACTCTTCGTATGAGGTGGCCAAAGTACTGGAGTTTCAGCTTTAGCATCATTCCTTCCAAAGAAATCCCAGGGCTGATCTCCTTCAGAGTGGACTGGTTGGATCTCCTTGCAGTCCAAGGAACTCTTAAGAGTCTTCTCCAGCACCACAGTTCAAAAGCATCAATTCTTCGGTGCTCAGCCTTCTTCACAGTCCAACTCTCACATCACACATACTAAGGAGATACATCTTCCCATTCATGCGTAATTATTGAAAACAATTGAACAGTCATTTTGTTGCAAAGTTTCTTAAATAAATATACACACAAGTGTATAAGAACAGTTCTGTCTGAAAGGAAGTAATATAAAGTTGCTCTTTGAGACAGGGAAATGTGATAATAGAAATATAAGCATTTAATAAAAATATAATTCAAATTTAACTAAACAATGACTATAAAGCTATTTACCTGAACTTGGATTTTTTTATTTACACCTATAGTGTGCTGTGAAGAAAATAGAATTTATAGTTAGGTAAATAAAAGCTTTTTTATCACATTGAAGCACAAATCTCTTGTAATAAAAATTTGACCATGACTTTTTCTTCTGAATAGCAAATAACTTTTACCACTTATTTTTTTCTTGCAATAAAATGGAAAGAAAAATACCCTTGCTATAAAAATGTTTTTAATATAGATAGTTTTAACTACTAACGTAATCATTTTTGTCAGTCTAGATATCAATATTTGTGGAATATGACTTGGATAACAAGAGGAAAAAAACAAAGCTTGCCTAAGAATTAGTTATGATTGCTAATTACCTCAGATATAAATGAGCTTCCAAAAAGATTACTATTGAATTTGTCATGGTTTTCCTGCCTTGTTTTTAAGGCTATGTAATATCACAATTCATGGCATATTATTACCTCATTTATGTGCTTTACTATTTGGATATTCATTTTGTTTCCCTTTTTTGGAAGTTTAACATAAGACCATAGCTATTATCTATAAATAAGAATCTACATTTGCATATGTCTTTGGTGATATTTTCTAGCATAGATCAAATTTCATGCGATTTCCTGAGGAAATACTTTTCAGGAGAAATCTATGACAGTAGAGAAAATAAGATAGTTATAGGTAATGGGTATAAGACTATACAATATTATCTCAGATCAATCTGGCTTGACCTTACCCACAGGGAATCTGGAACATAAATCACATCAAAATGCTGCCTTTACTTTGAGGTGAGGTGTTTTGCCTTTTGTAATTCCAATATAATTCACTGAAGAAGGATGCCCCTGGCAGGAAAAAGTTCTGCTGCCTCAGGTTCTCCTGATTAAGAAAGTTCTTTTCAGCCTAAAGACAATGGCCCTGGTAAAGAGGAGAGCCTTGAACCATTAGTAGTCAACACTTAACAACCACCACCACTGAGGAATGGTGGATATGGTTCCAGCCAGCAGGCTAGTACAACTCACCTGCTTTTCGACCTGCATTCCCTTTTTGCTAACGTTAACCTTACTGCATCCAGGCATAGATACTCCAGCATTCTGATCATCACAACTAGGAAGAGTTATAAAGGGATGGTTGTTGTTATTGTTGTTTAGTAACTAAGTCATGACCGACTCTTTGCAACCCTACGGACTGTAATCTGCCAGGTTCCTTTGTCCGTGAGATTTTTCAGGCAAGAATACTGGAGTGGGTTGCCATTCCATTCTCTAAGTGATATTCCCAACCCAGGGATTGAACCTGTGTTTTCTGCCTTGGCAGTTGGATTCTTTACCATTGTACCACCTGTGAAACCCCAAATGACAGGACATAGAAGAAATTATACTCTGGTAGCAGTAAGCAATAGCATTCAGATCTTGGTATTCAGATCATTCTCTAGTGAAAAGAACCAAGACCCCTGGAGCAAAAGCTGGTTCTAGGCAAGGGATAGGAAATATAAAAGATGAGCCTAGAACATTTATGGTGCCAGAAAATTAGAAAGTGCTAAAAAAACACAAGCACACACATAAACACATAATCATGGAGCTATCTCAAAGCGGAAGAGAAGCCAATGGTAAAACTTACACATCACCAAAGAATCTGAGCAAGAAATAAAGCTGTATTAGATTGTACCTCAAATTATGAAATAATATAAATTATTCAGCTTTATATTTTTACAGATGAACTATTGAATAAATACATTTTGAAGGAAAAGAGGCAAATCTTCTAGCAGAGGGCATACAAATATTTCTGCTCTCAAGGAGGTGGAAGGTAATGCCCTACCCCATTAAGTTTGCCCTGCACATGTTGAATTACTTCTAAAGAGTATAGATGGAAAGAGGGGGAAACAAATGAGTAACTTTATATAGTTGAGAGACCTAATAAGCAATACTTCAGTCCCATGATCAAGGTCAACAAAAACAGTGATAACTTAAAAAAAAAAAATGAACTCCATTTTTTTTTTAAATGTTTGACTGCTGACATCTTTTAAGGCTCACCCATCTCTTCCCTTTTTGTCCTCACACTAGGGAAAATTGATAAGAAAACCTTCAGAGTCCTTTCTTTGGTCCATGAGGGAGATTCAAGCTATTTAACGTCCTTTCCTTGTGGAAATACTTTTCCCAGCCTCAACTCCTAGCCACAATTGAAAAAAAGCAAAACAAAACAAAACAAAAAACCAAGCAAACAAACAAACAAAAAATAAACCATGCTAATGCTAGTCTGTTTTTCCTGCTTTCAAAGGCTCTCTCTGATCATTGTGGGTAAGGGGTCCATCCTGCTTCTTCAGGGTGTGACAATATATATCAGGTTGATAAAACACACACATACACAAAACAAAAATCAAAGCTCCTAACTCTAGTCTACTCTTAAGAAAAATGTATCATACAAATCCCAATTGAGGGACATTGTACAAAATATCTGATCTGTTTTCTTCAAAACAGTAAGGTTACAAAAATGGTGAAAATCTGAGAAAATGTCACAGCCAAGAGAAGCCTGGTTGACATTATCACTAAATATAATATGCTATTTTGGAACAGAAAAAGAACAACCAGTAAAAATGAAGGAAATCTGGATAAAATGTGAACTTTAATTACAATGTATCAATATTGGTGATCTGGTTGTATTAAGAATAGCTAATTGGAACAAATGTACCATACTAATGTCAAATAATCTGTTTCCTGCATGGCTCAGTTGGTAAAGCATCTGCCTGCAGTGCAGGAAAATTGGGTTCAAATTCCCTTGGAGAAGGAAGCCGAAACCCACTCCGGTATTCTTGCCTGGAGAATCCCATGGATAGAGGAGCCTGGCAGCCTACAGTTTACAGTATCGAAAGATTCAGAGACAGCTTATCTCTATTTTTCTTTCTTTCAATGTCAAATAATAATTAAAGAAACTGGGTATGTGGTATATAGGAACTCTTGCATTATTCTGTAATCAATCTCTAAATCTGAATCTGTGCTTAAGTGAAAAGTTCATTTAAAAATACTATTTACAATAGTCAGGACATGGGAGCAATCTAAATGTTCACCAACAACATTTAGAGGAATGAATGATGTGGAATATTGCTACTGTTCTTTAGTCTCCAAGTCATATATGACTCTCTGCAACCCCATGGACTGTAGCCAGCCAGGCTCCTCTATCCATGGGATTTCCCAAACAGGTATACTGGAGTGGGTTGCCTTGTTCTTCTCCAGGGGTTTTCCCCAACCCAGGGATCAAACCCATGTCTCCTGTATTGGCAGGATACAATGGAATATTACTCAGTCATAAAAGGAAGGAAATTGTGTCATTTGCAGAGCCATAGATAGACCTAGAGATTGTCATACAGAGTGAAGTCAGAAAGAGAAAAGCAAATATTGTATATGAATGCATATGTGTGGACTATACATTCCACATTCCATATGTGTGAAATTTAGAAAAAATGGTATGGATGAACCTGTTTGCAAATCAGATGTAGAGATACAGAAAACAAACATAAGGACACCAAAGAGGGGAATGGGGAGCTAGATGAGATTGGGAGATCGGGATTGACATATATACCCTACTAAGGAAATGAAGATCATGACATCTGGTCCCATCACTTCATGGGAAATAGATGGGGAAACAGTGGAATCAGTGTCAGACTTTCTTTTTGGGGGCTCCAAAATCACTGCAGATGGTGACTGCAGCCATGAAATTAAAAGATGCTTACTCCTTGGAAGAAAAATTATGACCAACCTAGATAGCATATTCAAAAGCAGAGACATTACTTTGCCGACTAAGGCCCGTCTAGTCAAGGCTATGGTTTTTCCAGTAGTCATGTATGGATGTGAGAGTTGGACTATGAAGAAGGCTGATCGCTGAGGAATTGATGCTTTTGAACTGTTGTGTTGGAGAAGACTCTTGAGAGTCCCTTGGACTGCAAGGAGATCCAACCAGTCCATTCTGAAGGAGATCAGCCCTGGGATTTCTTTGGAAGGAATGATGCTAAAGCTGAAACTCCAGTACTTTGGCCACCTCATGCAAAGAGTTGACTCATTGGAAAAGACTTTGATGCTGGGAGGGATTGGGGGCAGGAGGAGAAAGGGACGACCGAGGATGAGATGGCTGGATGGCATCACTGATTTGATGGACGTGAATCTGAGTGAACTCAGGGGGTTGATGATGGACAGGGAGGCCTGGTGTGCTGCGATTCATGGGGTCACAAAGAGTCGGACATGACTGAGCAACTGAACTGAACTGAGCTGAAGGCAATGGCACCCCACTCCAGTACTCTTGCCTGGAAAATCCCATGGTCGGAGGAGCCTGGAAGGCTGCAATCCATGGGGTCACCAAGGGTCGGACATGACTGAGCGACTTCACTTTGACTTTTCACTTTCATGCATTGGTGAAGGAAATGGCAACCGACTCCACTCCAGTGTTCTTGTCTGGAGAATCCCATGGATGGGGGAGCCTTGTGGGCTGCTGTCTGTGGGATCGCAGAGTCGGACATGACTGAAGTGACTTAGCAGCATGTAGAAAATAGATAACTAATGAGAGCCTACTGAACAACAGAGGGAATGCTACTCAGTGCTCTGTGGTGACCTAAATGGGAAGGGAATCCAAAATAGTTCGGATATGCATATACATATGGCTGATTCCTTGTGGCTCAGACAGTAAAGAATCTGCCTGCAATGAGGGAGACCCGGATTCAACCCCTGGATCTGGAAGATACCCTTGAGAAGGAAGTGGCAACCCACTCTAGTATTCTTGCCTGGGAAATCCCATAGACAGAGGAGCCTGGCAGCCTACAGCCCATGGGGTCACAAAGAGTCGGTTTTGACTGAGCAACTAACATGGCTGTTTCACTTTGCTGCACAGCGGAAAACTAACACAACTTTGTAAAGCAGCTATACTCCAATAAAAACTAAAAATTAAAGAAAAAAACAAACAAAATAAATGAGACTGCCTGAAAAATATCCAGAACATTTCAGGTGGCTTTTAGCTTAGAACATTAATCTGACTCACACAAGTGATTAATACAAGTGTGTCTCATACTGATCCAGGGAAATATAGTTTTTAGAATAACATGTAGGGAAGCAGTGATGGAAGTTGAAGACACTGAGCAGCAGCAATAACCTGAGAGGATTTTTGGTTAGAGAAGAGGAGGAGGCTGAACAATGTGATGGCCCACCTCCTAGCTTTCAAGTTCTAATACATGAGAGAAAAACTCTCAATTAATTAGCATTCTTTTTTTTTTTTTTCAGGGAACACATTTTATTCTTTTAAAAAAATTTTTTTTAGTTTTTCTTTTTTTTTTTTTTACTTTATAATACTGTATTGGTTTTGCCATACATTTGTTGCAGAAACTCTGATAACAGATAACAAATGTGTGGGTAGTAATATGCTTAATTTGTAACTATAAAAATTGCATCTTATTCTCATAAATTTACACCTTTCATGTAAATTGATTTCCATATAAGTTGGTAAATGTTTTTAAAATGGCATAACTCTTATAATTCAATCAATTGCTTTCCCATGTATAGGCATTTTTTTTTTAATTTTGAAGGTACATTTCATTGGTTAACTTAAAAACAATTAGAAATGGACCAAAACCCAAAAATAAAAATGGCAAAAAAAAATGCAGGATCTGTTGGTTCACAAATTAACAAATGCAAATTTTCCATAAACATACATCAGTCTCATTATAAATTTCTGTTTTTAAATGTAAAACTAATATATCTGTTGTTCATTGTTCCCATTAAAAGAATAGCAAGTCTGATAATTTCCAGTTGTAGACACTGCTCTGGAAAATAATCTCAACACATTGCTGAAAGTTAAAAACACTGCACACTTCTACAAGGTGTACTTTCCATATGTACCAAAGTCATCAAAATTATGCATGTCCTTTAACACCAAAATGTAAATTATAAGAACTTTTTGTCATTTTAAAAATTAGTTATTAAAATATATTTTAGTAACTTATTCAAACATAGCTTATGCATAATGTATATATAAAGGATAATAATAACAAACTGTGTGCATACTAAGTTGCTTCGTATATGTTTGCTACCCAATGGACTGTGGCCTGCCAGGCTCCTCTGTGCATGAAGTTCCAGGCAAGAATACTGGAACTGGTTTCCTGTCCCTTCTCCAGGGGATCTTCCCGACCCAGGGATCAGACATGGATCCTCTACATTGCAAGAAGACCCCTTACCATCTGAGCCACCAGGGAAGCCCTATGCCATACAGTAGGTTCTCATTAGTTGTCTATTTTATGCTTAGTATCAATAGTGTGTATACATCAATCCTAACCTCTCAATTCAGACAAGCCCTTTTCCCCCTTGGTATCCATATGTTTGTTCTCTACATCTGTTTCTTTATTTCTGCTTTGCAGCTTAGACCATCTATACCATTTTCAGATTATAAGAATTTATATTAAGAAAATTATTTAAAAAGTGATACTGGATATATATTTTTAAAAAACTTTTGATATATATCCACTGAATATTTTAATCAGAATATTTAGTCATTAAAAATGAAGCATTATTAGATTAAAGTGAAAAATATGATCTTTTGTGAAGAGCGAAAATATGAACTTAATAATGATGCTAATGATAGCATTTGCTGAGTACTGACTTTGTAGCACTTTTGTAAACACTTAACATGTCTTAGATCACATACTTCTCTCTCCCCGTACCCTCACACAGTAAGATAAGCATTTTAAAGAGGAAAAAAACTGAGGCACATAAAGATTAAACACCTTCTCTAAGGACATATAGATAAAAATTGTGGCCAAGATACCAACTCAAGCAGACAGGCTCTAAACGTCAGGGTCTGAATCACTATCACAATAACTCTAGATAGACTAAGCATGCAGAAAATGATTCAATTTGTATTTTAGAGTGAATCAACAAATACATGTCATTTATGTCCAGGGAACAATTTGTCATAAAAACAAAAAAGGCCATTCTGCATTGGGTATGGAAAAGGCTTTCTATCTCCTGTCCAAAGAGAAACTTCTTTTGCTCACTAATAATGAAGGCTCTCAAGTCAACCAATGAGATGTGTTTTATAAGACAGAAGAGGCAATTTTTAGTTCCAATATATCATGCAGCATATGATTTACTCTGATTTCTGCAATATTTATTCCTTCTCCGGCTAAGAGGAAAATTTCATCTTGTCTACTGGTTGTCTAGGAACAGTATTTGATTTCTACCTGAACTTCTGCCAAATACTTTCCTTTACCAAAGGAGAAAAACCAAAATGTATGTTTGAAGAAACTGCTTTGTAGTTCAGCCAACTGAGATTGTAGAGAATTCTTTTGAGCTAGGTTTAAAGACGTGTTTGGTTTAGTAACAGGGACTTTGCCTCTGTTGACCACCAAAGCACTCTAACTAGACATAAGCATTTATAGAAATCAAAACTAAAATTGGTTTTACTTTGTGGAAGTGTTAACAGTTTTTTGCTTTTCTTCAAGTCTTCAAATTTGTACATTTATGTGATTTTGAGTATGCTTTGTAATATTTTGTTGAGATGTAACTAGATGAAATTCTAAGTAGAAAATTCAATTTATATCATAAGATAGGTAAAACAGTACTCTAGTTATTTTATTTTTCAGTCATTAAGTTGTGTCTGACTCTATGTGACCCCACTGATTATAGCGTGCCAGGCTTCCCTGTCCTTCACTATCTTCCAGATTTTGCTCAGATTTGTGTCTTGTCTGTTGAGTTGGTGATGCTATCTAATCACCTCATCCTCACTACCCTAAAAACAAATTGGTAATTAAATGATATTGTGTTGCTGCAGTTGAAGATCGGGTGTGTTAGAATTTTACCTGGGTGATTGTTCGGTTCCCTCTGGGATAAACTAGAATTCTAGATAATGGTCAGCTGGAAGCATCTCTGGTCAGAAATGTCTAAGATGACCTCATGCATAAACTCAGGGTCTTTGCAGGATGAACAGAAGGGTGAGCTTATACTGCCACTCTCTGTGGTCAAAGCAGTCACTGGTCATTTTCTATTCAAAGGAGAGGAAATATACTCTATTCTTAATGGGAAAAAAATATCAAAGAACTTGTAGCACTATCAATGCACTATAAACAATGCTCCCTCTATAATTTTTAAAGTATTTGCAGAATGTCAGAGAGTATGTTCTTGTTATTTTAGTTGCTAAGTCATGCCCAACTCTTTTGTGACCCCATGGACTGTGGCCTGCCAGACTCCTCTGTCCACGAGATTTCCCAGGCAAAAATATTGGAGTGGCTTGCCATTTCCTTCTCCAGGGGATCTTCCCAACCCAGGGTTCGAACCTACATCTCCTGCATTGTCAGGTGGATTCTTTACTACTGAGCCACCTGGGAAGCCTGCCAGAGGGTGTACAGGATCTAAATTAGTTTGCTGTTATTTCTTATATATGGTACTCTAGCATAGGCTTGGGAATACTTTGATCTACATGCATTTAAATTACACTTGCTTCCAGATTCAGCTTTGAGTATAGTCTGAAAAAAGATTTTTATAATCAAGTTTTCAGAGACAAACAATGTCTCAAAAATAAATTAAATTATCATCAGGAGCAACTGATGAACAACTCACAAAGCTCAAACCATAAACTAATGCTATCATTGAATTACCATTTTCAACACCAAGACTGAAATAGCAATCAATCTTTTGTAATGATTACTAAACCATATACCCAGTTGTGTCAAACTATTTCTCATTTCTCTTGGAATGTAAAATTTATATTATTAATTCTTCTTGGCAAGTAGGTAGTAAAAAGCACTATAATAACTATATCTGTTGTTAGAAATATTTGCATGATTAATTCACATTGTAAATTATATTTTATGCCCAGGAAGCTGTTATAACAACTGAACATATAATTAACCCTCCTGTAATGTATTTAATTTCAGCTTTATTGAGGTATAATTCACATATAAAATTGAAAGATATTTAAAGTGTACATTTTAGTGATTTGATATATTATATATATATATGTATATAGTAAAAAGCTCCCCCCTAATTCAGTTAATTGACACCTTCATCACCTCACATACTTATCTTTCTGCAGGTGTGTGAGAAAGCTTAAGTTCTATTCTTCTGCATTCACGAGTGGTAAGCCACTTCAGTCATGTTCAACTCTTTGCATCACTATGGACTGTAGCCCCCCAGGCTCCTCTGTCCTTGGGATTTTCCAGGCAAGATTATTGGAGTGGATTACCATGCCCTTCTCCAGGGGATCTTCCTGACCCAGGGATCGAACAAGAATTTCTTATGTCTCCTGAATTGGCAGGTGGGTTCTTGAACCCTGGCACCAGCTCTGAAGCCCCTCTTGAACCATAGCCAGATATTTTTAGAGGAAAAGAGGTCTACAGTGAATCAACAGTTACAGTCACAGAATTATTCAAATGGATATGATCTTGGTCATTATTTATTAGGGAATGCTTCCTATGGAAGCCCAGATGGTGAAGCGGTAAAGAATCTGCCTGCCAAAGCAGGAGCCACATGAGGCAGAGGTTTGATCCTGAGGTTGGGAAGATCTCCTAGAGAACAAAATGGCAACTCACTCCCATATTCTTGCCTGGAGAATCCATTCTATGGACAGAGGAGCCTGGCAGGTTGCATCCCATGGAGTCGTAAAGAGCAGTATGCTACTGAGCAACTAAGCATGTGTGCTTCCTATGCATAATTATCCATGATATGGCTTTCCTAATTCCATAATCTCCCCAAATCACTACTGTTCCCCAACTGCTGATAATTTCAGTCATAGAAAAATCACATTAGGTCATTGTTGACAGCTTTTCACTAGTTCTTCTAATCATAGAACAGTGAAATCCAGTTGGGTTCACAATTAATTTTGAATTTAATTTCTTCACAATGTATATGGAATTTAGGTAAATAGAGAATCATATTCCCTGCTTTGTAAGTATAAGCACCATGATATACATGAGAGTGTTGAGTAGTTCTGTAGCCCTCTAGTGCAGTACTTGGAGAATGTGAAGAGTAAGGATCTGGGTGGTTGGTTTGAAAGCCATACACTAGAACACTTTAGCTGTTGATGCTCATTATTGCCGTTAAGGTTTTATAGTATGATTGTTTCTGTCTTTGTTATTATAAACCATGCCAGAATGACAGGAACACACCATTTTTGTTTCATTTTCCCCAAAATGTATTATTTTATTTTCAAGTCATTTTAAATTATAGTATAGATTGTTAGGAGATCAAACGCGTCAATACTAAAGGAAATCAACCCTGAATATTCATTGGAAGAACAGATGCTGAAACTGAAGCTCCAATACTTTGGTCATTTGATGGAAAGAGCTAACTCATTGGAAAAGACCCTGAAGCTGGGAAAAATTGAAGGCAAAAGGAGAAGAGGGTGGTAGAGGATGAGATGGTTAGATAACACTACTTACTCAGTGGTCACGGATTTTAGCAAACTCCAGGTAATAGTGGAGGACAGAGGAGTCTGGGCTTCTGCTGTCTGTGGGGTTGCAAAGAGTTGGATATGACTTAGCAACTTAACAGCAACAACAAATAAATTTATACCAACATTAGTAGTGCTGTGCTGTGTTAAGTTTCTTCAGTTGTGTCTGACTCTTTATGACCCTATGGACTATAGCCTGCCAGGATCCTCTGCCTATAGGATTCTCTAGGCAAGAATACTGGAGTGGGTTGCCATGTCCTCCTCCAAACAATAGTAGGCCACAAACTTATTTGAAAAATCAAAAATAAATTCTAAATCCTTTTGAAATTATTTTTCCCCTTGGGGTAGTGGACCAATACTCACATATTAAAAACATGTCCAATCTCTTTTTCCTACTATGTTTGCACTTTAGCAGGTTCAATTATTCACCTGTGGCTCAACGGCAATGCCATACCAAGTAAATGATATTGACTGCTTATTCATTTCCCGTGATACTCAAAGTACAATACTGCATTTGGGTTGGAAGCTCATAAATCTTTTAGGTTGACTGTACTGGGATTCCTAAGTGCACTTTGTTCTGATAAAGTTAAAGATGAGATTTAAAGCTTTCCCACTGCAGCATTATAGTTTATCTGTAGTTGATACTATTGCAAATGACAACCTCTTAGTAATCTAATCTATAATTTAAATGTATACAACCACAAGGGAGGAAGTTTCTAATCTAATACAACTGATGTTTGAAGAAAAGAGTTTTGGCATTTCAGGGTAGTGGTTCATCCAAATTGAAGTGTTTTATTTGCAAATCCCCCCAGAGTCATTAATGATTTAAAATCATATACTGATTTTCAGCAGTTTTTACATTATTTATTTGCACCAAGATAAGAATAATTAATTTTTTTTTTCCATTACAAGTTGCAATTGAACAAATATATTTTATGGCATGTTAGGGCACATCATTGCTCTGGCACTCTCTAAATTTCTCACCTGACAGGAGTGTTGAAATTGTGGTTGTACAGTTAACCATTCACCATTTTTGTACAATCTATTTGTAATTTATAAACTAACATTCATTTATTTATTATTTGCACCAACTACTTCTAAACTTAGTTTCAAGTGAGTTATTATCCAGGATTACAAACTGTAAAGTTTCAAGGGAATAAGTAATATATTAGGTAAACACACACATGTGACATTACAAATTCTCTTTAAAAAATAATGAAAAGAAAAAAAAATAATGAAAAGGAAAACTATTTTAATAATAATATTTAGTTTACTTTTCTGGTAGAATAGTAGAAGCTTTGAGGTAATCACATGCCATGTATTTCACATTTAAAACAATTTTAACATGATGATAGTTTTCCTAAGATCATATATATATATATAATGATCATGGGTTTATCAGAAACTTATTTGCATTTATTCAATTATTGCAATCTGTGCATGTTTTTCAGATTGTGTTAACTCTTTTTATCTAAGACTAAAAATAGCAATTTGTCATATTAGTTAATGAAAAATTTATGAAAAAGTAATCACTTTGTGGATAGTAGGAGCATCATTTGAAAGCAATTCATGTGATGGGAGAAATGAAACTTAATAGTGTCTTTGCTCATTTGGAAATATATACCTAAGGAGGTGTTCGTGATTTAGAAAATTATAATAACATTTTCTCAGAAAAAAAGTTTGGTTTGTTGTTGTACCCAGTGGATCAGGAGTTATGTATAAACATCTAATACTTATATTTTAAAATGAATTTCACAGATGAAGAGTAGGTGATTTATTAGAGTTAACTATTAAAACAGTAAATATGATTATTCTAGGTTTTATACAGTTTTAATGAAACATAATATGCATGTAAGAAAATGCATATCTCTTAATCATAATATTACTTTAATTTGGACAAAATGAACACACCACAATAATGGGCACCCTGACAAAGAAAATGCATACTACCAAGCACCTCAATTTCACTACCAGTGTAACTATTGTAAGCATTATCCTGACTTCATCTGAAAAATTAGTTTGTACTCAGTATACTTAGTGTACTTAAGAATCAAGAAAAAAGCCTCAGATTTCTTTGGTTCAACATTATACCTGTGAGATTCCTCTGTATTTTTGCATGCTATGAACATCACTCATTATTACTATATGTAAATTTTTATAGGCTGGTTTTAATTTTCATTAAGCTCACAGACTCGATGGACGTGAGTTTGAGGGAACTCTGAGTTGGTGATGGACAGAGAGGCTTGGCATGCTGCAATTCATGAGGTCACAAAGAGTTGGACACAACTGAGTGACTGAACTGAACTGACTGAACTGAAGCTCAAAATATTTTCTAATTTACATTTTTTAATTTGAGCTATGGATTATTTGAAATAATGTTTTTTGTTTCCAAATATCCAGGAAATTTTCCAGATATATTTCTGATATTTATTTCTAATATAATTGCACTGTGGTCAGATAAAAATCATGTTTCTTGAGTCTTCTAACATTTAGTAAGCCTTGTGATATGACCCAGAATATAGTTGATCTAATAAATGCCATTATTTCCATTTTTTTGACAGAATGCTCATTATGCTGCTATTAAAGATTATTCTATAATAGTCAATTTGGTTGCTCGTTACTTTTCTTTGATTCTTCTATGTTCTTAGTTTTTGTACTATCATTTTATTAAATATTTAGAAAGAGGTATTAAAATCTTATTCTATAATTGTGAATCTATTTCTCATTGAATTTCTATAAATTTTTTCATATGTTTTAATATTATTCTATAAGATGTATAAGCATTTAAGATTAGTATTTATTCTTGATGAATTGACCACTTTTTCCTTATGAATGACCAACTTTATCCATGGTTATATTCTCTCTCAGAAATCTACTTTATCTGATATTAACAGTTTTATTTTGATTACTAAAAGCCTTGTGTAGCTTCTTATCTTTCTTTATATTTAATGTGGGCTCATTGTAGGTAATATATAGTTGAATTTCACTCCTATACAATGTAAGAATTAGTATAACTGATTTAAATGAATAATAATCAATTTATGCTTAAAATTTTAGAAAATAATATAAGAATGCAGAATGTATTGACTTTGATAAGCAGAAATATAAAAGAAAAATTATTGTTGAAACATTTAAAAAGTCACTTCATATATAAAGAACACAGATGGGTAATAAACTTATGAAAATATGCTCAGTTTCATTATTAGTTTGAAAAACATAAAGTTAAAAGTATGGAACAGAAGGAAATTTGGAAAATTCAAAACATGTAACTATTGAAAAAACACACATCTAAGTAATCATGTGAAATAATTTTAATTATTATACTCTGAGATGAATCAAGATAAAAAAAAAAACTTACCACAATTTATGGAGTTCAGCTAAATCAATGCTTACAGAGAAATATAATATATAACTCTAAATGCATGCCTTTAAAAGTATCTCAAAGCAATAACCTCAGCTTTCATCCTTATTTTTTCAGACTCTGAAAAAATGAGAGTGAATTAAACATGAAGTAGTTATAGGGAGGAAATGGTGAAAAATTAAAACAAATTAATGAAATGAAGAATAGAAAAACAAAGAAAATAAAATCAAATATTGTTAGAAAAGATCAATAAAATTTAAAGCTTTCAAAATTGAAAGTTTTCAATGGGAAAAGAAGGAAATTTGAATTACAAAAGTTAGGAATTAAAGATAAAATCACAAGCTACTTTACAGAGATTAAAAAAAAGATTACAAAAGAATACTAAAAACAACTGTCTCCCACAAATTAGATAATTTTGAGAAAACACCAATTACCACAAGTACCTCAAGAAGAAATAAAGTAATTATAAACACAATAAACACAGTTAACACCATACTTAATGGAGTAAAACTGGGTACTTTCCTCCTACCATCTGGAATAAGACAAAATTCAGTCTCTTGCCACTTCTATAATCATTGTACTAGAACTTTAAATTAGGATAATTAAGGAAAATGTAATAAAAAGCATCCAGATAAATTCATTTTGCTAGGTATGTGGTAAAGTATTGTTCAGGGATCTTAGCTGAAAACATTGAATATCCACTCTAGCTAAGTTAAACAGGAAGTAAATTATTAAACATATCAAATTACTGGAAGACCTACTGAAATAGTTTGTAAACTAAACTTTCAAGCATAATTCTTATTTGAGCCCGAAATAACTGCCCCAGTAAAAAGCTGCAGTTGCCAGTGATCCCAGAAACATATAGCTTCTGCTGCTACGTACAAGAAAAATGACATTTTTGGGGGAAAATAAGTTTCCTCCAAGAGAGTTTCCAAGGACATTTTTATCATTTTTGTGAACATGTAATATTACATATTACAAACATAGGCTCCAAACAGGAAAATAAGGGCATAAAAAGGGAAACAAAAATGAAAGAATCAAGGGTTAGTTTGGCAGACAGATACACAGGAGACCCCCATGACCCTAGTCTCCTGGTGCTTGTTCCATTCTGTGATCTTCCCCAGTTGAGTGCCATCAAGGTGAGTGACTTGCCTCTAAACAGTAGAGGATAGTAAGTTCCATGTCATTTTTTATCTTGTTCAATATGAAACAAACCCCCCACAACTCTCTCTGATTTCCACAATGTTGTCACTTTAAAGTAACTGATGAGTTTTGTTCTATCTAATGTTTATCATAATATTTGGTTAAGAATACCATTGCATTTCAAATAGTACAAAATTTTAAGCTGTCATATTCAATTCAGTTCAGTCACTCAGTTCCCTCTGACACTTTGGGACCTCATGGACTGCAGCACGTCAGGCTTCCCTGTCTATCACCAACTCCCAGAGCTTGCTCACACTCATGTCCATCAAGTTGGTGACGCCATCCAACCATTTTATCCTCTGTTGTCCCCTTCTCCTGCCTTAAATCTTTCCCAGCATCAGAGTCTTTTCCTACGAGTCAGTTCTTTGCATCAGGTGGCCAAAGTATCGGAGCTTCAGCATCAGTATCAGATCTTCCAATGAATATTTAGGACTGAGTCCTTGGGGTCGCAAAGAGTCGGACATGACTGAGCAACTTCACTTTCACTTTCTTTTAGGATTGACTGGTTTGATCTCCTTGCAGTCCAAGGGACTCTGAAGAATCTTCTCCAACACCACAGTTAAAAAACATCAACTTTTCGGTGCTCAGCTTTCTTTATGATCCAACTCTCATATTCATACATGACTACTGGAAAAACTACAGCTTTGACTATATGGACCTTTGTCAGCAATCAAATCACCTATGATTATACACCGGAAGTGACAGATTCAAAGAATTAAATCTGATAGAATGCCAGAAGAACTGTAGACAGAGATTTGTAACATTGTACAGGAGGTCATGATCAAAACCATCCCCAAGAAAAAGAAATGCAAAAAGGCAAAATGGTTATCTGGGGAGGTCTTCCAAAGAGCTGAGAAAAGAAGTGAAAGGCAAAGGAGAAAAGGAAATATCCATCTGAATGCAGAGTTCCAAAGAATATCAAGGAGAGATAAGAAAGCCTTCCAAAGTGATTGATTAAGGCAGAGAAATGGAGAAAAACAATAGAGTGGGAAAGACTAGAGATATGTTCAAGAAAACTAGAGATACCAAGGGAACATTTCACACAAAGATGGGCAAGTATATCTTACTCATAGTTTATGCATCCATTTATATTGTGTGCCAAAATTAATCAGTTGTGTCATACTTGCCATATGGTTCCAACTTTGATTTAAATTTGTGATTTGCCCTTTAACTCTAAGAAAGAGTTCCCTTTTCTCCTTCTTCATTTATTTATTTTTGTATCATTATAAGTACATATAACCAATCTTAAGGAGCCTTGATTTATTTTAGTGGTGAATGTATTCAGAGCCCAAGTTTTCTGTGTTAATTATGTTTCCAACTCTCACTTTTTCCAAAGTCATAGTTAAAGTGAACACAACACATACACACAGATTATAGTCATTTTTCTCTATCTACTGAAAATCAAAAGTTCATACTTGTAACTCCACTTCTGATTCTAATTCAATGTCAGATGCTATAATCTAGCTTCCTGCCTTTTCATTTCTATATCCCCTGGCTGTAGAGTACTCTAGTGGGATTCTCCAAAGTAATATTTTTTTTTTCTAAGACTCATTAATTGCCAAAAATTTGATCTTTTTGCACTCCTGATATGCATTAGTCACCTAAACAAGACTTAATTTGAAATTTCTTTATGGTTATCTGTCTCCTTCAACTTAATATTTCAGCCAAAATGTAAATATTGGTTTCCTGTTACATATATACTTTGGTACTGAAATAGTTAAAAATTATGTGTATCCTATGCTTTACTTTTTTTTTTTAATAAAAATTATGGTAAACATCTGAAAACTTTCAGTATAATAGTTCCTTAGTTTCTTACATTCTAAGAATTTAGCCTTAGAGCGTGACTCTATAAATACTCTTAACTGTTTTAGTGGAGTGGCATCAGATGAATAATAATTGTTTTCACCTTTCCTGTCCTTACTGCATGACATCATCTTATTTAATTCTATGATTTGGATTTAAATTGGATCTGAATTACAATTTCAAACCTCTTAAACTAGATTGATAAGGGAAGCAGAGCTGAGAGTTATTTTTTTACCTGAATAAAAGGTGCAGAATGCCAACTATGCAACAAAAGAATAAGCAATTCATGCAATTCATGTCTAATATGTGGGAAAAAATCCACAGCTGAATATGCTAATTTTGCCCTAAATCAATAAATGTGGAGGAAAATACCCAAAATAAAAATAGCTATTTTTGATTTCTAGATAATAAATAATAAAATGTCATGAAACAGTAATGTTTTACTTATGTTTTTCTTTTTTAAATAATAGTCTATACTCCTAATATTTTAAAATGTATTTTTATAAATTTCTTTGACACTTATTAACATACAGATTTCTTTGTTTTCCAAAGCTTCATATAGAAAATTGTTTTTTGCGGTAATTAATTAAAAGTAGACCTGTGCAGAGACATTCCTAGAAGATGTTTCTGAGGCAAATCATACTGTAATAGTCAAACTTTCAAAACAACAATTGTTATAAAATTTTATTAAAGTCTATGTTATAGATTTAAAGTTCCAATAACTTATTAATAAAAAATATTTGAGAAAAATAGGATACAAGTGGTGTATATATATATATATACACACACATATACATTTGTATGGTGGACACTGACTTATTCTAACATTTTTATGTCTATCTTACATTAAAAAATAAAAATAAATGTTAAGCAATTTTAATTAATTTGCTGCCTACACTACTCTTGAGGTATTAGAAGATGAGTATCAACTATTGCCTTTTGAATAACTACAGGGTCCAAAAAGGCATAAAAATATCCAAGAGATAATGTATTATGATCTTTGAAAGTATTCATAGAGTGGTATAAATATGAGAAACAATAATTGAAGGATTTAGAATATGATCTCTAAGACATTTTGCAATTCTAAGATTTTCCAATGTTCTAATTAAAAAATTTGAAGTAGTGAATGTTTTAAATTTAAATCAAGTCATTTTTTACTACCATATAGTTGAAATGAGTGAAGTCACTCAGTCGTGTCCAACTCTTTGCAACCCCATGGACTGTAGCCCACCAGGCTCCTTGGTCCATGGGATTTTCCAGGCATGAATACTGGAGTGGGTTGCCATTTCCTTCTCCAGGGGATCTTCCCAATCCAGGGATCGAACCCAGGTCTCCCGCATTGTAGGCAGATGCTTTACCGTCTGAGCTACCAGGGAAGCATATAATGAAAGCTCACTGTGTTTTAAATGTTGTATACTATTTGTCATGGTTAATTTACCAAGAAGTCTCATAGTGGGGTCTTATCTTGGATCAGAATCTATCTTGCACTCTTAAAAGACTGCTCTGGTATTAACATCTTCTTCCTAAATTAGACATTTATTAACCAGATCCACAGGAAAACCATAACTGAAATGATAGAGTTGTGTAAGTGATTGTTAATCTTCAAATTATTTATTGTTCAATACATCATGGATCCACCTGGGAGTCCCTCAATGGCCAAGTATATGTAAACAATTACCCTTGAGACGGAAAAAAGAAAAAAGATAACCACCTCATGAGAACAATGAAGTGGCCCTCTGGCTGGTTTGTCTACATAATATTTGTCCTTTCTCTGCTTTACTGGTCCACACGTCTCAGTGCACAACCCATGAAGCTTCCTGAGAAACCTCACTGCCCACGTGCTAATGCACTGATAATCCCCAAATTCGGGTGAACAAACTGTTAAAAGCTCAAAAAACTGAATTCTCAAATGTCCAAAATAAATATGATTCTGTGAAAGAAAGAGCATCTCAACGATTTGTTACGTGTCTTCTTAGCTGGGATAACTGGCCCTATTGAGGCTGCAGCCCAATGCAACTCATGTCGATGAGCATGGAATCACTTAGTGCAGACACTTATTGTGACTATCTGATGGCTTTATTTCTGGGATGCCCTTGGGTACCACCTACTCCAGGCAAGCTTGGAGGCTCATCAAATTAAGAACCCGAGTCACATAGGAACCATCCATCCAGAGAGACACAGTTGGGTTTTTTGCCCCCAAGAGCATAATTCTGAGGTGCCTGCTACATCTCTCTGAGCTTGGCAGCATGAAAAGCCTCATTCACTGACAGCAATAAGCTGTTTAATAAGGCACACTTGATTGGCTTTCTTTCTATCTTATCTCATTTTCCACTCTTCCCTGTTTCTTCCCGATTCTTCTCAAATAAATGATTTGTACTCAAATCATTATCTCAGAATCTGCTACTGAGGGAAACCAACCTAAGAATCAAGGTCATCCCATAAATCCTTTTTAAATGGTCCCACTATTTTCTACTTATGCTATTTTTTCTTGAGATATCCAAAATCTTATACCTGTAAGTTATATATCGTGTCTCATTTATATCCACCTTTAATCATTATGCCTCAAATAGGACATTTCCTCTAGCATTTAGATAAGATTGTTTCATTCTTGTGTTCAGCATCAGAGGAACTAATTGACTTTCATTGCAGAGATATGTTATAGAAAAGAAATATCTTTAAAATCTGGGATCCCATTGAGCATGGTGAAATGTTCAAACTTTCAAAACAAGGCAGACTGCAGGAACAAAATGTTAGAGCACCTTTCTCATATTCAGTTCATATAATCCTTTAGTGACTCTGGCAGGTTTATCCCCTGACTTTACTTCCTCCCTCGCTCATTTTAGTCCTACCAGTGGAACAAAATATTGCTTATCTGATTTGATCAAGCATCTAAAACTGAAGGACTTTTTTGTAATAGTTTCTTTAACAGTAGGGGGAGCTTTTAGCTAGCATAGAACAGGATATCAGAGAAATGAAACATTATGGTTCTTCCAAAATATGTTTTAGAAGAATTATGCAGTCTCTGAGTCCATTTTCATGGATGACATGGTATCTTTTAACTTGTTATAGTTAAACAACACTTTGGAAAAAAAGCTATTGCCTTTTGCTGATTTTACTGAGGTGATCTGGTCTCTATTGTGTTACTAAATGTGGCTTATATCTTGCAACAGTATGAGACTATTCTAGAGCTCTTGCAATTAGGTTACAATGGTCTACTTTTCATTTCTTAAGGAAATAGATCTTTGGCGAACTGTTGTGAGGAATGTATACAACAATGAGATATATAATTGCAAAAATAAATAAATAAGAAAGTGTGAATTACCCTGATGGTCAAAGAATGAGGAAGATAGTGATATGCATACACATTTTTTTGTGTACATCCCAAATGCAAAAGCATTCTGAATAATTAACCATAAGTGAAAAGACTTAAATTCTATATCAAATTTACCTCATTTCTAAGATATTTTAGTGTAGAATGAGAATATAAATTGCTTTCACGTTCCAGTTGAATAATTTATTATTTCATTAAGCATCTAGATGTGAAGCTTTGTATGAACACAGATCTGTTAAATCATACTCAATGACCTGATAGTTTAAAAATGCAGAGTGAAGAGGGGAAAAAATGGATATAGGATAATTGTTTTCTTATAGAGAGTCACATCCTTTCTTTGACTATTTTGTGATATAAAATTACATGATCTTTGTTTAGAGTCCCTCTGACACAGCATTCCTTTCTGACACTATTTATAGAGAGGAGTGAAAGTAGCACTGCTTTGCAGTAATAAAACCTAGGCTCAAGCAAGAAGGGTATTAACATTTATTGAATATATACTATGTCTCAGATTTTTTATTAGGTATGCTGTATTTATTATCCAGCTTAATTTAACACTCAGAACAGCATTAGGATGCGTCATAAATCTAGATACAAGTATGCTTTAGAAATAGATTATCTGGGTTAGAATAAAAACTACCATTTCTGGGCTGTACAGTCTTGGGAAAGTCGTTTAACTTCTCTGTGCTTCAGCTGTAAAACTGAGAAAAGAAAAAGCAAGATAATAATGGCATAATTACATTATAGAGTTATTGTGAGGATTAAATATGTTCTTGTAGCTAACGTTCTGAGTTTATTATTTAGCAAATAACAAGAACTAAATAGCATGGGTGCTTTAGTCCACCCAGTTTCATTTTAAAATGAAAAGGTTATTAGAAGGTTAATGGCAACTGTGTAGGATATTTTTCTAATGGGCAAATCTTACATTAGTTAAGATTTGCTTCTGGATCTGTTTAAATAGGTATCCCTTGCTTTTATATTGGGCTTCCTTGGTGGCTCAAATGGTAAATAATCTGCCTGCAATGCAGGAGAACTGGGTTTGATTCCTGGGTAGGGAAGGCAGCCTGGAGAAGGGAATGGCTAACCACTCAAGTATTCTTGCCTGGAGAATTCCATAGACAGAGGAGCCTGGCAGGCTCTTATATTATAAAATCATGAGTCATGAAACTACCCAACATTCTAGGATAAAAAGAAGCGAAGGACAATTAGAGCTCAATGCCTGTGACAGAGAAGACTTTCAATGCATATTTGCATGGCAGATGAACGGATGCATAAGTTAATAATGTATCTGACTTCTGACTCTTTCTATTACATCAGCTTGTTTCTAGCTCAGCCACTATGCATATCAATTGAAGAAAAGCTTTTCATCTCCTTTGACAAGTCAGATGAGTGTTATCAGCTCTCCTGTCAACCACAACCCCATTATGGGTCTCTTAGATGATAAATCAGGTGGATTATGGACAAAGTATTTTTAAAACCTCAGCACACCATTTAGGGGTATGCTCTTATCTGACAGGCAATACAGTACATATTAAAAAAACAATCCTGGATTTGAATCTTGCTAGGTTTGTGACTTTGTAATTACTTAATCATCATAAACTTTGGCCACTGAACTGACTCATTTGAAAAGACCCTGATGCTGGGAAAGATTGAAGGCAGGAGGAGAAGGGGATGACAGAGGATGAGATGGTTGGATGGCATCACCGACTTGATGGACATACTTGAGCAAGCTCCAGGAGTTGGTGATGGACAAGGAAGCCTGGCGTGCTACAGTCCATGGGGTCACGAAGAGTCAGACATGACTGAATGACTGAACTGAACTGAGCCTTTATAAACTTTAGATATTTCAAGAGTAAATCAGTAATAATTCCCAACTTATAAAGAGAAGTAACTGAGGTCAACACTACATGTAAAATACTTAGATGAATTCTAATAATCATACTTTTCAGCACTCAATACAGAAAGTATTCATTGTCAGGAAGATATTGCTATCATAATAATATTGTTTCAATCATTATTGTTTTAGCAAGACATATTTATTGGAAGCATTTCTTCAGACAAATAGCAAACATCAGCCATAATGCTACTATATCCTATTCTATGATCAAGTCAGATTTTGATAATTTGCTGTGATCTTTCTCCTCCTGTTGTACTAGGAATGTCAAACAATATTCAACAAGTGTGTCATATGTGCACAACAAGTTAGCAATAGTCTCTTTGGAAAATGGTTATAGCAACATTGGATAGCCACAAGCAAAAAAAAAAATCTTTTATCTTACATCATACACAAATTCAGGTCAAAATTCATTAAACACTCACACATAAGATGTAAAACTGTAACACTTCTAGAAGAAAACATAGGTGAAAATCTTAATAATATTGATCTTGACAATATTTTATTGAACATGACAACACAACACAGACAACAAAAGCAAAAACTAGATAAATGGAACTACATTAAACTAAAATTCTTCTGCCTAGCAAAGGAATACTGTAACCTACAAACTGAAAAGGCAACCTGTAATATGAAAAAAATACTTTCAAACAATGTATCTGACAAGGAGTTCATAACTGAAATATTAAGGAATTCCTACAATCCAACAGCAAAAACATCCAAATAACTTAATTATGAAGTGGGCAAAAGATATGGATAGTTATTTATTGCAGATGAAGAATGAACAGTTAGAACCAGATATGAAACAATGAACAGGTTCAAAAATGGAAAAGGAGTATATCAAGGATGTATATTGTCACCCAGCATATTTAACTTCTATGCAGAACACATGCGAAATCCCAGGCTGGAAAAATCACAAGCTGGAATAAAGACTGCTGGGAGCAATATCAATAACTTCAGATATCAAGATAATACCATCCTTATGGCAGAAAGTGAAGAGGAACTAAAAAGCCTCTTGATGAAGGTGAAAGGGGAAAGTGAAAATGCTGATTTAAAACTCAACATTCAAAAAGTGAAGGTCATGGCATCTAGTTCTGTCACTTTATGGAAAATAGATGGGGAAATAATGAAAACAGTGACAGACTTTATTTTCTTGGACTCCAAAACCACTGCGGACTGTGATTGCAGCCACAAATTTAAAAGGCGCTTGCAGAAAAGTTATGACAAACCTAGACAGTGTATTAAAAAGCAGAGACATCAGTTTGCTGACAAAGGTGTGTCTAGTCATGTATGGATGTGGGAGTTAGACTATAAAGAAGGCTGATCATCAAATAATTGATGCTTTTGAGCTGTGATGTTGGAGAAGACTCTTGAGAGTCCCTTGGACTGCAAAGAGATCAAACCAGTCAATCCTAAAGGAAGTCAGTCCTGAATATGCATTGGAAGGACTGATGCTAAAGCTCCAATACTTTGCCCACCTGATACAAAGAGCTGACTCATCAGAAAAGACCCTGATACTGGGGAAGATTGAGGGCAGAAGGAGAAGGCATAGAGGATGAGACGGTTGGATGGCATCACCAACTCAATGGACATGAGTTTGAGCAAACTCTGTAAGATAGTGACAGGGAATCCTGGAGTATTGCAATCTACACGGTTGTAGACAGTCAGACATGACTTAGCGGTTGAACGACAACAACAATAGACAACAGGTATATTTCAACATCACAAGTCACTGGGAAATGACCCAGAGGGATGGTACGGGGAGGGAGGTGGGAGGGGATTCAGGATGGGGAACACGTGTATACCTGTGGTGGATTCATGTTGATGTATGGCAAAACCAATACAATATTGTAATGTAATTAACTTCCAATTAAAATAAATACATTCATATTTTTAAAAAGACCACAATAAAGAATTACCTTACACCTAATAGTCTGGCTATCATTATTATTATTTTTAAAAGTGATAAGCGTTGGTGAAGATGTAAAGCTATAAGAACTCTTCCACAATGTTGCTGGAAATACAAAATTGGTATCGCTATTATGACCACCTCATGCGAAGAGTTGACTCATTGGAGAAGACCTTGATACTGGTAGGGATTGAGGGCAGAAGGAGAAGGGGACGACAGAGGATGAGATGGTTGGATGGCATCACTGACTCGATGGACATGAGTTTGGGTGAACTCTAGGAGTTGGTGATGGATAGGGAGGCCTTGCATGCTGCGATTCATGGGGTCGCAAAGAGTCGGACACAACTGAGCAACTGAACTGAACTGAACTGAACTGATTGTGACAAACAGAATGGAGTTTCCTCAAAAAAAAAAAAAAAAAGAAAAGAAAATCAAAACATCATTTGAACCAGCAATATCATCTGGATATATATCCAAAACATTTAAATAAAAGTCTCAAAAGGATTTTCCAACCCTCATATTTATAATAGCCAAGACACAAATAACATAGTTTAAATGGCCATAACAAATGAATGGATTAAAAACTATATATATATGTATGTTGTTCAGTCACTCAGTCATGTCTGACTCTGTAACCCCATGGACTGCAGCATGCCAGGCCTCCCTGTCTACCACCAACTCCCAGAGCTTGCTCAAACTCATGTCCATTGAGTTGGTGATGCTATCCAACCATCTCTTCCTCTGTCATCCTCTTCTCCTTCTGCCTTCAATCTTTCCTAACATCAGGGTATTTTCTAATAAGTCAGCTCATTGCATCAGGTGGTCAAAGTATTGGAGCTTCAGCATCAGTCCTTCCAATGAATATTCAGGACTGATTTCCTTTAGGATTTACTGGTTTGATTTTCTTGCAGTCCCAGGGACTCTCAAGAGTCTTCTGCAACACCGCAGCTCAAAAGTATCAATTCCTTGGCACTCAGCTTTCTTTATAACCCAACTCTTACATCTATATATGACTACTGGAAAAGCCACAGTTGTTGTTCAGTTGCAATGTCATGTCCAACTCTTTGTGACCCCAAGGACTGCACCTCACCAGACTTCATTGTCCTTCCCTATCTCCCAGATTTTGCTCAAATTCATGCCTATTGAGTCAGTGATGCATCTAACCATCTCATCCTCTGTCTCCCTCTTCTCCTTTTGCCTTCAATCTCTCCCAGCATTAGGGTCTTTTCCAATGAACCATCTCTTTGAATCAGGTGTATATAACATATATAAATGGAATATTATTTAGCCTTAAAAAACAAGTCTATGTATGCATCAATATAGATGAACTTGGAAGATACCATGCTAAATAAAATAAGCTAGTCACATAAAGATACATACTGCTTAATGTCACTTGTATGAAATACCTAAAATAATCAAACTCATAGAAATAGGGAGTAGAATTGTAATTACCACAGACTGGAGGGAGGGGAGAACAGGGAGTACCTGTTCAGTAAGTAAAGTTTAAGTTACTCTAGACAAAAAAAATATTCTGGAGATCTGCTGTATAGCATTGTGCCTATAGCTAACAATACTATATATTGTACTCAAAAATTTAAGGTCAGACTCATGTTGTTTTCTTACTACAATAAAAAGTAGCATATATTAATTGACTTAAGTAGTCATAGATATTGTAAGTAAGATACCAATTTTGAAAATCGCAATTTTTAAAATGCTCATGATTTCTTTAATAATCCTGAAGATGCATTGTTAATGCAGAATTCCACCAGTAACTGTCAGGAAGAGATGACTTTAAAATTATCACATTTAATCCTCTGATATACCTGCAAATATTATGTTTTTGAGACTAAGAACCTGATGTTCAAAAAAGTAAGTAACAAATTCAAGGTCACGCTGCAATTAAATATTGGAACAAGTGATCTGAGCCTCATAACCAGTAAATCACAAAACAGGGAATCTTTGTATAACCTAGGAATTCCCAAGAGATGAAGAAAGCCATGTTTACTCACTAAGACTTGAAAATCCAGTTCAAATATGATATCCTTGTCTATAGCCTTGTTTATATAGTTTGATTTTTTTTACTCTGCATTCAACATTTCCTCATTTTAGCAATAATTTAATAACTATTTTTAATAAGTATTATGAATACTTAAGTCACAATCTAATAATGAGATAAAATTCATATTCTAATGATTATAACACAGAGACATGCTATAAATACATTTGACTAAGACAAAATATTCTAAAATAATTGAGAACCAAGAAAGGTCATTTCAACTAATCTGATCATAAATAGCTTTATATATAAAGTGTTATCAGCAGGGAGCCCAGATGTTGTTTAAGGCAGGAAAGAAAGAAGGATTATAAAACAATGGTGTATACTTAGCTTTACTAAAATACTTAGATTCATACTGCAGCGTCGTGGGAAAATAAAAGTATATAAACAGGTTAAGGATAGACTGGATACAGTTCAGAATTTCAGGCTTTAATTTTAGATTTTGTGGTTGTAGCTGACACTGTGCTGAGCAGTGCAGACTCACCATTAAGGATGAGAATTGTGTTTCCATCTGCTGGGGGTGCTGGTGGCAGACAGTACTCATTCATCAAGTTCTTTTCCAGGGGCAGCATTGGTCCAGTGACTGCTGGGTTTGGCTATACAAATTTGGCTTCTTTACCTTATGGCAGAAAGTGAAGAGGAATTAAAAAGCTTCTTGATGAAAGTGAAAGAGGAGAATGAAAAAGCTGGCTTAAAACTCAACATTCAAAAAACGAAGATCATGCCATCCAGTCTGATCACTTCATGAAAAATAGATGGGGACACAATGGAAACAGTGACAGGCTTTATTTTCTTAGGCTCCCAAATCACTCCAGATGGTGGCTTCAGCCATGAAATTAAAAGATGTTTGCTCCTTGGAAGAAAAACTATGACAAACCTAGACAGCGTATTAAAAAGCAGAGATATTACTTTGCTGACAAAGGTCTACCTAGTCAAAGCTATGGTTTTTCCAGTAGTCATGTATGGATGTGAAAGTTGGACCATAAAGAAAACTGAGCACCAAAAAATTGATGCTTTTGAAATGTGGACTGCAAGGAGATCAATCGAGTCAATCCTAAAGGAAATCAGTCCTGAACATTCATTGGAAGGACTGATGTTTAAGCTGAAACTCCAATACTTTGGCCACCTGATGTGAAGAACTGACTCATTGGAAAAGACCTTGATGCTGGGAAAGATTGAAGGCAGGAGCAGAAGGGGACTACAGAGGATGATATTGTAGGGTGGCATCACCAACTCCAGGGACATGAGTTTGAGCAAGCTCCAGGAGCTGGTGATGGACAGGGAAGCCTGGTGCGCTGCAGTCCATGAGGTCACAAAGAGTTAGACACAACTGAGCCACTGAACTGAACTTAACCACACAGGATAAAACTGATGTGTTTAACTCAGCAGTTGTGATCACATGGCAGTCTAACTTACTCTACTTAGTCCCTTCTGCTGCAGGTGTTTATTTGGGAGTGCGTGCGTGCGCACACACATATGCATAGTTTGCTTACACAAATAAAAACCACCTCAGCCTAGTTTCTTAGTCCTAGTAGAATGGTCTAATTCTGCCATATTTCTATATGTTCATAAACAAGTAGACACCGATACAGCTTTTGCTCAGATCTATATCCTTAATGCATAGGTATCACATGCACACTGTAAACTAGGTATCACATACACATTGTAAACTAAAGGTAGAAGCTATGTCTTTTTAAAGCAACTTGTGTGTGTGCTAAGTCACTTCAGACTCAGTGTGACCCTATGGACTGCAGCCTGCCAGGTGCCTCTGTCCGTGGGATTCTCCAGGGAAGAATACTGGATTGGTTGCCATGCTCTCCTCCAGGGGATCTTCCCAATACAGGGGTCAAACATATATCTCTTATGTGTACCAGCATTGGCAGGTGGGTTCTTTAGCATCACCTAGGAAGCTGCGTCTGCTTATTTCTCATTTACTCTAAGATAACTTGTCAAGTATAAATTTTGTATTATCACTAGAGTAATTCATCCATTCACTCAAAAATCTGTGCCCTACTCTGTGTCAGACATTAAAGCGAGCATAGCAATTGAGTTAACAAACAGCTTCTGTGTTCATCAAAGAATGTGTGACCTGGTATCACTGGTGGCCTGGTCTTCACAATAGCAACCTGACATGCTAGTTTTCAGGGATGAGTAGGGATCAGAAAGGAAAAGGCTGAAGCTTTTCCTTGGGTAGTTTTAGGAGTTGTTCCTATACCTTCTCATATTGACCCTTTAGTAACCTTTACTAAGTAGTGATAACTCATGGATAGCTGATGGTCAATGCGTGGGAAGTCTGTTTATCAGAATTGGTACCAGGAAAAAAAAAATCTAAGAACTTTCTGTTTGATATTTTAATTTGAGATTAATGGCTAACACGTATGCTAACTTCCTTTTAGTTTAGAAAGTGTTGATCTCAGGGATACTCTCATTGTATTCTTAACAGGAGGAAGAGAAAGTATTAACATATTTTGTTCCTGAATGAGACCTGTCTGCTTTATATTCAGTCTCTTTGGAAGCTCCAAAGAGCCCTCTGAGGTTAATATCTTATGCTAATATCTCATTATAGTGGTAAGGTCATGGTGTCTAAATTTATCATGAGTTATTCATAAATTTGTGCCTCTGCTCTCTACTGAATTTGTGAACTGTTAGTTTGTTTCTTCTTTTGTAAAATATGATGGATAATAATAGTGCTGATTACAATGCATGGTTTTTAGTAATGAGAAAATTTATTTAAGGCCCTAGTTCATAGCCTAACATATATAAGCTCTCAAAATGTCAGTTTTGGCGCAATTCTTATTTTAAAATGAAAATGAACTTTGGAGAAATGAAGAGATTTATTAAATTAAAAAACTAGTATCACAGTCCAGTTGAATTTCAATGTCATCATTTAGATTTTGAATTTGCTTCCAAAGTTTTCTTTATTTATTGCTTAGCTCAGAGAAACTCTCATCTTTTTCTTTAATCAGATTTAATATTTTCAGATCATGATTAACTGTTTAAAGATGAACTGGTAAATAAAAGAATAATAGCAGGAGATAATACAGCTCTACAATCCTGCGTACAATCAATCAACATTTGTAATCTTAGCTTTTTGGGTTAAAAGATGAAATTTATCCTACACATATGCAAAGTATTTAGACTCTTCTATGTGTTGGATTTTAAAGTCCTGAGAATGTGACTAATGTATTATCAAGGCCAGCATGAGCCATGGCATATATCAGAAACTCAATAAATATTGCAAAATAAATTTGGACTCCAGATAATACATTAATTTGGGCAATATAATAATTTATGTCTATGGCTAGACCATCAATTTGATGATGGACATTAACAAGGTCATTATCACAGCTATAATTTACCAATTATCTTCTCTGCAATATTATAATGTCATCAGTTTGAATTATTTTCAGATAAATTATTTTAGCTCTAAAATTACTGAAGGAAAGGATTTTCAAGAGAATGACTGATGTGGATAACTATCCAAATAAATAATGAGGAGAATTTTTCCCATATACTTAGATAATTGTCTATTTCAGGGGAAAAATATGATTTATGTGAGGAAGTAAATATGCAATCCTTTGCTGAGGTGGTGATTAGCATGAAGTAGAACATAATGTTACTCTACTATAGCTAGCATTGTGCCATAAAATTGAGGTTTAATGCTTGTCCATTTTTTTCTTCAAAAATAGCCTTGATTCGATTATCATTTAACATGAAGAACGTCAAATGATTCATACAGACTGATCCTTTTAATCATTTGTGATGATTTTTTAAGCTAGTTAAGATTCTGATCATTTTAAGAATATCAGCGATTGTATTTGATTTATAGTAAGACTTGTTTTCTTATCTTTACATGATTTTAATGATCATATGTTGTATTTGAGATGGATTATACAGTTTCTGGGCTTCCCTTATGGTTCAGATGGTAAAGAATCTACCTGTAGTGTGGGAGACCTGGGTTCAATCCCTGGGTCAGGAAGATCCCCTGGAGGAGGGAATGGCAACTCACTCCAGTATTCTTGCCTGGAGAATCCCCATGGACAGAGGAGCCTTGCGGACTACAGTCCCTGGGGATGCAAGGAGTTGGACATGACTGAGCAACTAAGCACAGCACATACTGTTTCTGCTTAAACAACATTCTAGTTTATTTCTGACATAAAAACAAGAAAATAGCTTCCAGCAGCATAGCAGAATATGTAGTTTCATGGACAGATAATGGCAGATACAGAATAATCGGAGTAGACAGACAGATCAGTCAAGATAATATCCTTTAAAAGTATATAATATACTCAGTGACACAAGCCTGAACTGTATGAATGAGTTTGGCAATTTCTCCCTCTCTCACACTCTGCATCTGAATTTTCAGAGCACTTTGAGTTGTCTTCAAAATTTCTCTCCAATGCATCTGTGTTTATATTATTAAACTAGAACAGGCTAAAATGTCTCTTGGGTGAACAAAGTCCATATCAACTCTCTCTTTCTAGTATATTTCATGAATACAAAGTGATATTCTAAAATGGAAATATAAATATTTTGCATCAGGCTTTGTGCTGAAAAACATTCAACAATTTCCTATTGATCTTAGGTAAATGCACAAAATGTTTGCTGTGGTCTTTGATGCCTTCAATAATATGACCCCAACTCTCTTTATAATTCTTAGCTATATCATTCTCTTTCACCTCTGTTCTGTATCTTTAAAGTTTCCTTCAAATAAACATGATTTCTGTCATCACAGAACATTGAAACATACTCCTTCATTTGCCTCCTCTCTGACACAACATATTTGGCTAGATAGAATAATACATAGTTCTCAGCTCAATTTTTGTTTCCTGTGTGAAAATCTCTTGAAATCTAGTAATAGTCTATCACATAACTTATATCACTCAGTATTTTCATTTAACAATATTTTAAAAATTATTCACATATAGGTGTGTTTGTGCAAATGCTTGATTAGTGCCACTCACTGCATCACGGATTTTTGACTTCATGAAGAAGCTGCTGCTGCTGCTGCATCGCTTCATTCGTGTCCGACTCTGTGCGACCCCATAGACGGCAGCCCACCAGGCTCGCCAACCCCTGGGATTCTCCAGGCAAGAACACTGGAGTGGGTTGCCATTGCCTTCTCCAACGCATGAAAATGAAAAGTGAACGTGAAGCCGCTCAGTCGTTGTTGCTGCTGCTGCTGGTGCTGGTGCTGCTGTGGCTGCTGCTGCTGTGTTGCTTCAGTTGTGTCCAACTCTGTGCAACCCCATAGACAGCAGCCCACCAGGCTCCCCCACCCCTGGGATTCTCCAGGCAAGAACACTGGAGTGAGAAATCATGTTTATTTTTCTCACTATTGTATCTTTAGTGCTTTATATTATACTAACCATATAATAGCTATCAGTATATACCTGGTTTTTAGTGGGATGACTGAATGGATAGTTGAATAAGTGGGTACATAAACTAATATGGTAGAAGTAAATATTTGCAAATTGTTCATCTACCTTTGTTATAAGACTGGCTTTGTCTAAGGAAATATTGCCCTAGAATGTGTACACAAATGCAGTAGACTTGAACTCAACCCACAGCTTAGAATTGATTGACTGATCTGAGTTGAGCAGATTCAGCAGATGCAGAATTGGCCCCACACCTATATGAGTGAGAAATAGATTCTTTGCATAAGCAACTTTATGTTCAGGTCATTTTCACTAGTAGCTGATTGATTGTTGTGCAATCATTCAGTCGTGTCCGACTCTTTGTGACTGCATGGGCTGAGGCGTGCCAGGCTTCCCTGTCCTTCACCAACTCCCGGAGCTTGCTCAAACTTATGTCCATCGAGTCGGTGATGTCTTCCAACCATTTCATTCTCTGTTATCCCCTTCTCCTCCTGCCTTCATTCTTTCCCAGTATCAAGGTCTTTTCCAAAGAGTCAGTTCTTTGCATCACATGGCCAAATTACTGAAACTTCAGCATCAGTCATTCCAATGAATATTCAGGGCTGATTTCCTTTAGGATTGACTGGTTTGATCTCCTTTCAGTCCAAGGGACTCTCAAGAGTCTTCTCCAACACCACAGTTCCAAAACATCTCAGCGGTCAGCCTTCTTTATGGTTCAACTCTCACATCCATACTTGACTACTGGAAAAACCATAGATTTGACTATATGGACCTTTATCAGCAAGATAATGTCTCTGATTCTTAATATGCTGTCTAGGTTCATCATAGCTTTTCTTTAAAGGAGTAAATGCCTTGTAATGTCATGGCTGCAGTCACCACCCACAGTGATTTTGGAGCTCAAGAAAATAAATCTGTCACTCTTTCCTTTGTTTCCCCATTTATTTGCCATGAAGTGATGGGACCAGATACCGTGATCTTTGTCTTTTGAATGTTGAGTTTTAGACAGTTTTTTCAGCTGATTGATAAATTCCTAATATATAAATATATTATATTATAATTTATAATTGGTTCAGTTCAGTTCCATCGCTCAGTCATATCTGACTCTGTGACCCATGGACTGCAGGGAGCCAGGCTTCCCTGTCCATGACCAACTTCTGGAGCTTGTTGAAACATGTCCATCGAGTTGGTGATGCCATCCCACAATCTCTTCTTCTGTCTTCCCCCTCTCTTCCTGCCTTCAATCTTTCCCAGCATCAGGGTATATTCCAAGGAGTCAATTCTTTGCATCAGGTGGTCAAAGTATTAGAGCTTCAGCTTCAGCATCAGTCCTTCCAATGAATGTTCGGGACTGATTGCTTTTCAGATTGACTGGTTGGATCTCCTAGCAGTCCAAGGGACTCTCAAGAGTCTTCTCCAACACCACAATTCAAAAGTATCAATTCATTGGCACTCAGCTTTCTTTATAGTCCACCTCTGAAATCCATACATGACTACTGGGAAAACCATAGCTTTGACTAGGCAGACCTTTGTCATTATAATTTATAACAAGGTCATGAATAAAATTAAGAAAATGCAATAATATAATAATTTTTATACTATATAAATCATATGTAATCATGCTATATAAATATAACTATATATTGTCATATATAACATATATTTAAATTGCATCTTGATCTCTAAATACAAAAAAAATTCTGATACTCACTAAAAGATTCACTCAAGTTGATAATGAGGAAAGTTTGTTGAATTCTTTTGCACTTATCAAGAAGATTGCCTCCCTTATTTTAACTCTATACTTTTTCAAGTTACAGCCATACTACACTTAGTATTGATATATTCTTTGTAGTTAAGTACATGCTCTAAGAATTGTGTAGATTCCTTTAAGTTCTTGGTTTCATCTAAAAAATATCCTTTGTTTGGCAGAGAAATGTTTTGGAAACAGAAACTAAGTCTAGATTTTATTCTCACTAGTTCCCTTGTTAGAATTGAAAAGTACTGGAACAATAAGTTTATGTTCTATAGCACTCACTGTACTGCTTAAGCAAATAGCTGTTACTTCTCAGAAGAAGGCAGCTTGTACAGTGATAACCCACAGGGCATGTGTGTCTGATGAATGGCAAGTGTGGGATGCCTCAGTCATTAAAAACTCCAGGCAGAATCTATTCCTAGAAACACATGCTGAGGCTCACAGGCAGTAGTGCATAATAGTAAGAAATGAATAGGAATTATCATTTTTTTATAGCACATACATTTCAAGTTTTCCAGAAGGATGTATTTAAGGTTCACTGGTTTCTGAATGCTTTGTCATATCAACATCTAGGATTTTTAGTGTCTTTGTGGATTTGAAACTTTGAGAAACATTAAAGATCATCTAAGCAAGTTTTTTAAAAGTTCTGAGGACTTAAAAATATCCTGGTGCCCAAACCTAACCTAGATAAATTCTAGTCATTAGACTCGGGCATAAATACTTTTTTTATTTTTTTTTATTTTTTTATTTTTATTTATTTATTTATTTATTTATTTTTTATTTTTAGTTTTTTATTTTTTACATTTTAAAATCTTTAATTCTTACATGCATTCCCAAACATGAACCCCCCTCCCACCTCCCTCCCCATAACATCTTTCTGGGTCATCCCCATGCACCAGCCCCAAGCATGCTGCATCCTGCGTCAGACATAGACTGGCGATTCAATTCACATGATAGTATACATGTTAGAATGTCATTCTCCCAAATCATCCCACCCTCTCCCTCTCCCTCTGAGTCCAAAAGTCCGTTATACACATCTGTGTCTCTTTCCCTGTCTTGCATACAGGGTCGTCATTGCCATCTTCCTAAATTCCATATATATGTGTTAGTATACTGTATTGGTGTTTTTCTTTCTGGCTTACTTCACTCTGTATAATCGGCTCCAGGTTCATCCATCTCATCAGAACTGATTCAAATGAATTCTTTTTTACAGCTGAGTAATACTCCATTGTGTATATGTACCACAGCTTTCTTATCCATTCATCTGCTGATGGACATCTAGGTTGTTTCCATGTCCTGGCTATTATAAACAGTGCTGCGATGAACATTGGGGTACATGTGTCTCTTTCAATTCTGGTTTCCTCGGTGTGTATGCCCAGAAGTGGGATTGCTGGGTCATAAGGTAGTTCTATTTGCAATTTTTTAAGGAATCTCCACACTGTTCTCCATAGTGGCTGTACTAGTTTGCATTCCCACCAACAGTGTAGGAGGGTTCCCTTTTCTCCACACCTTCTCCAGCATTTATTGCTTGCAGATTTTTGGATCGCAGCCATTCTGACTGGTGTGAAGTGGTACCTCATTGTGGTTTTGATTTGCATTTCTCTAATAATGAGTGATGTTGAGCATCTTTTCATGTGTTTGTTAGCCATCCGTATGTCTTCTTTGGAGAAATGTCTATTTAGTTCTTTGGCCCATTTTTTGATAGGGTCGTTTATTTTTCTGGAGTTGAGCTGCAGAAGTTGCTTGTATATTTTTGAGATTAGTTGTTTGTCAGTTGCTTCATTAGCTATTATTTTCTCCCATTCAGAAGGCTGTCTTTTCACCTTGCTTATATTTTCCTTTGTTGTGCAGAAGCTTTTAATTTTAATTAGATCCCATTTGTTTATTTTTGCTTTTATTTCCAGCATTCTGGGAGGTGGATCATAGAGGATCCTGCTGTGATTTATGTCTGAGAGTGTTTTGCCTATGTTCTCCTCTAGGAGTTTTATAGTTTCTGATCTTACATTTAGATCTTTAATCCATTTTGAGTTTATTTTTGTGTGCGGTGTTAGAAAGTGATCTAGTTTCATTCTTTTACAAGTGGTTGACCAGTTTTCCCAGCACCACTTGTTAAAGAGATTGTCTTTACTCCATTGTATATTCTTGCCTCCTTTGTCAAAGATAAGGTGTCCATATGTGTGTGGATTTATCTCTGGGCTTTCTATTTTGTTCCATTGATCTATATGTCTGTCTTTGTGCCAGTACCATACTGTCTTGATGACTGTGGCTTTGTAGTAGAGCCTGAAGTCAGGCAAGTTGATTCCTCCAGTTCCATTCTTCTTTCTCAAGATTGCTTTGGCTATTCGAGGTTTTTTGTATTTCCATACAAATCTTGAAATTATTTGTTCTAGTTCTGTGAAAAATGTGGCTGGTAGCTTGATAGGGATTGCATTGAATTTGTAAATTGCTTTGGGTAGTATACTCATTTTCACTATATTGATTCTTCCAATCCATGAACATGGTATATTTCTCCATCTATTAGTGTCCTCTTTGATTTCTTTCATCAGTGTTTTATAGTTTTCTATATATAGGTCTTTAGTTTCTTTAGGTAGATATATTCCTAAGTATTTTATTCTTTTTGTTGCAATGGTGAATGGAATTGTTTCCTTAATTTCTTTTTCTACTTTCTCATTATTAGTGTATAGGAATGCAAGGGATTTCTGTGTGTTGATTTTATATCCTGCAACTTTACTATATTCATTGATGATCTCTAGTAATTTTCTGGTGGAGTCTTTAGGGTTTTCCATGTAGAGGATCATGTCATCTGCAAACAGTGAGAGTTTTACTTCTTCTTTTCCAATGTGGATTCCTTTTATTTCTTTTTCTGCTCTGATTGCTGTGGCCAAAACTTCCAGAACTATGTTGAATAGTAGCGGTGAAAGTGGACACCCTTGTCTTGTTCCTGACTTTAGGGGAAATGCTTTCAATTTTTCACCATTGAGGATAACGTTTGCTGTGGGTTTGTCATAGATAGCTTTTATTATGTTGAGGTATGTTCCTTCTATTCCTGCTTTCTGGAGAGTTTTTATCATAAATGGATGTTGAATTTTGTCAAAGGCCTTCTCTGCATCGATTGAGATAATCATATGGTTTTTATTTTTCAATTTGTTAATGTGGTGAATTACATTGATTGATTTGCGGATATTGAAGAATCCTTGAAAAAACTCCTAGGTTCATTTTAACATGCATTCAAGTTTAAGAATCTTGATTCAGGTTTAAATCCTTTATGTAATAAGGGTGGGAATTGAAATTCAAAGAGGTAGAATGATTTACTCATGGTGACTGAAGAAATTAGTAAAACTGTTAGTGAGACCCAAGTCAGTTTCACAGCATAATATTTTTTCTAACAGAAGGAGAAAAACCTCTTCTTAATTGGCATTCTTATACCTATAACTTTATTCATTCATATTAGCAGATACCATGTTGAAGTTTAAATTCAAGCTCAGAGTACTGCTAAAAATATGCTTTATTATTTTCCTTTTATATAGATATTTGTAATTTAAGATAGAAAATGTTATCTCAGAAATATTAAGGTCAAAATAAAAATTATTTCATACCTAAGGTAATATAATGACATAATATGCCTTCCCTGCACTCTTTACACTAGATACAGACCAGGACTTGATTTTTATACTTATTCAATAATTGAATATTCATATAATAGCTGAAAAAGTTCATAAGCTGGTCTCAATATTTATTTTACATATGATGAAGAGTTTGGAGAGGACAAGTGAAAGAACAAAGAATTGCTTGCAAATGTGAAGTAACAGTCAAACTAGTGTGATTCTTAGTGAAATGTATATATAGAAGTGTTTGTAGAAATGAATGCAATTAAATACTGAGAGGGAGTCCAAAAGGAATACATACTGTCTTTGTAAACTAAACTTTTATAGATTAACATAGTTATAATCGATGATGAGTTAAAGTATTTTGAATAGTTTTTACCAAATCCTGCTATTGATAGAGTTATATTATAAATAAAGCAAACATCTTAAAATAAAGAAATGGCAACCCACTGCAGTATTCTTGTCTGGAGAATCCCACAGACAGAGGATCCTGGCAGGCTACAGTCCATGGAACCACAAAGAGGTGGACATGACTGAGCGACTAACACATTTGACCTATGGAAATATAAAACAAAGAGGATTAAACACAAGAATCCACAATTACCATTTTCAAAACTTTTCTTTATCTTTCAAAAGGAAAGAAAGAAAGTGAAGTCGCTCATTTGTGTCCAACTCCTTGCTACCCCATGGACAGTAGCCTACAAGGCTCCTCCATCCATGGGACATTTTTCCAGGCAAGAGTACTGGAGTGGGTTGTCATTTCCTTCTCCAGGGGATCTTCCCGACCCAGGAATCAAACCTGGGTCTCCCACATTGTATGCAGATGCTTTACCGTCTGAGCCTCCAGGGAAGTCAACATATTGTAATTCTGTATAATATATTTCAGTATATCATATTATCATGCAGACTTATATTTTCCACATATCCGACTCATGCACACATTTGTCACAAGGAGTAAAGACACTGACATCACAGGATAATGAATATCTCTGCTAATACTAAAATGCTCACTGGCGAAAAGTGCCTATTTGTATCTTTGGCAAAATGAATCATGTTATTAAAAATGATAATGTTAATAACACTGTCAGCAGCTAATGTTATCTAAGTCATATGGCTTCTTCTTTTTTTTTTTTTTTCTGCTGTGTTTCTAAATGTATCTCTGCAAAAGCCAAGGCTGCCTAATGCCCGTTTCTGTGAAACAAGGTCATTTTTAATGAAGAAAAGTTAATTAGGCCCAAATCTATCTCTTTTGGTGCAACTGGTGCTATCACAATTTGAAAAGTCTCAGACTGCTGGGCATAGGGAGGAAAAATTAGAAGTGTATTTCAGTAACAATGTTAATCTAGTAGTTTTAATGAAAGAAATTCCACTGGGAGCTAAGAAAAAGAAATTTGAAAGACCTAGAAATTATTTAAGGAGAAAGAGGACAGGAAATATGCAGAATGAGGATAAGCAAACTATAAACTAGAAATAGAATGTATAATAAAAAATGGTTATGGAGGGTAATTGAATATAAATGTTAAGCACAGTTTCGACAGCATCACTGAGCAATTATATACTAATTAAATATATAACACACACAGGCATGCACACACACACAAAATTCTGAAATAGAAATGCTTTGACAGTCTCAGTTAATCCACGTATCAGCACAACCTGGGTCTGATTCAATCAAGGATTTTTGGTTCACTTATTACTGCAACATGTTAGCAATATATCCTTTCCTATTTCTTCTAAATGCTGGTTATTTTATTTTTCAGTTGAAATAGTTTTAGATTAACCTATCAGTTTCTTGCTATAGGAATATGATCCTCCATTTTTAGAGAATAAACAGAATGAAAATGGATTTTTACATGGTATAATAGATGTGCAAAAATGAGTGAGTTTATTACCATAGGTTGAACCATGTAAAACTGTTCTTTTTATGTCAAAATTTTTCAATTATCAGCAATTCCATGTAATTCAACCATGAGGGTTAACTGCATTTGAGAATGATAGAAATACACTGAAAATCATCTAAATCACGATATTTAATTCAATAAGACAGACATATACTGCTTGCCAAAAATAATTTCATAATGTTTTCTTTCAAAGAAGTCCCAAGCAGCCTTTCTTATTCCAACTCTGTTGCCTGTAACTTATCAAATTTCAAGTATTCTCTAGATTTATTTGAAGCAGCGTTTAGTACACTGCCTCTTCTTCCTCTGTCTGTGTCTTCTGTGGTCATTAGAAAGTAATTCTAGCAGCCTGTTCTCATGAAATGTCTGCCTTCAAGCACAGACAAAAGGTTCACTCATTATTTCTCTGAGAAACTTCACCTATGAATTCTTGCATGCTGGTGTTTCTCCCATCCAAAGCAAAAGAGCCATTTGAAGTCTACTTTCAAAACAGAGTAGAAATTTAGAGAAAAAAAAAAATCAAAAGCACTCAATTGTAACAGGTTTTCTTAGAAATGTGAACTTAGAGATTTGAAACAAGACTCATTTAAGACTCTAACTGAGAAGGAAATGGCAGCCCACTCCAGTACTCTTGCCTGGAAAAATCTCATGGATGGAGGAGCCTAGTAGGCTACAGTTCATAGGGCTGCGAAGAATCGGACATGACTGAGTGACTTCACTTTCTTTCACTTTCTTTTCAACACCCTGCCTCATTTTACAGCCCCCTTTAGACTTGACATGAAAGATGAAGGTAAGGGTCGCAATAACATATGGAGAGTAGACTAGACAAAAGATCAATTGATTATTCTTTTTTTAACATTTGAAGAAGAGGATATATATATATAAAGTGTTAGTCACTTTCTTTTATATATATAAAGAAAGAAAGAAAGAAAGTGTTAGTCACTCAGTTATGTCAGACTCTTTGTAACCTCATGGACTGTATCTCACCAGGCTCCTCTTTCCATAGAATTTTCCAGGCAAGAAAACTGGAGTGAGTTGCCATTTTCTTCTCTAGGGGATCTTCCCAACCCCGGGATAGAACCTGAGTTTCCTGCATGCAAGCAGATTGTTTACAGTCTGACCACCAGGGAAGCCCCCAAATATATATATATATATATATATATATATTTGAAAATCACCATTTAGAACAAAAATGGAGTTATACTTTTAAGAAAGTGCTAATTAAACAAATATGTCTAGGTATTCCCTTTATGTTTTCATTATTAGCAAATGAAAATAAAATGATAGAATGCTGAACAATACAAAGTATATGAAGCAGTAATGTAGGAAGGATTGCAATATTCACTAGCTTACACAAGTGATGGTTTTACTTTCAGTATCTATCTTTAAATAAATAATTACCCACAAAGTCATAATGAGGATGTGATATCTAATTAGATATTGTTGCTCTGAACTGCACCAATAGTGAACTATTAGTTTTTACTAAGCTCTATCACAGTAAATATTTTAAAAGCATTCCATGTTATGATTCAGTGAAAATAAAAGGAAAAAAAATTATTATCTGAGATGTTTTAAATAATTTCAGATTTGACTTAGAGTTGGGGAAAGTAGTAAGATATAATACTAGGTTACAGGATTGGATTTCTAAATCAGAATTTCTCTGCCCTTGTTGGTTTATAATGGTAAATTTGAACACAACACTTAACCTCTTAGTTACCAGTTTCCTCATATGTATAGTGAATATGCCAAAAATCTAAGACTCTGTTGCAGCTCATAAATGTTAACTACTATTCTAAGCTATTCAGGCATATTTAGTTTTAGTGGTCTTTGCTTTATTGAGCTTCACAGTTTATTATTATTATTGCAAATTGAAGATGTATGGCAACCCTGTACTGAGCAAGTCAATCAGCCCAATTTTGCCACCTGCCTTTGCTCATTTCCTGTCTCTGTCACATTTTCGTGATTCTCACAATATTTCAAATTTCCATTATTATTGTATTTTTTGTGGTGATCTAGGGTCTTCCATGTTGGCTCAGATGGTAAATAATCTGTTGCAATGTCAGAGACCTGGGTTCGATCTCTGGATTGGGAAGATCCCCTGGAGAAGGGAATGGCTACCCATTCCAGTATTCTTGCCTGGAGAATCTGGTGGACAGGAGAGCCTGGTGGATGCAAAAAGTCAGACATGGCTGAACGACTAACATTTTAACACTATGGAGATCTATGATCAGTAATTTTATTGTTACTATTGCAGAAAAGTTACAATTCATAAGGCTCAGAGGAGGGAGAGCATTTTTTTAAGCAATAAATGCTTTATAATTTAGGGCACATACATTGATTTTTTTAGGGCTTCCCTTGTGGCTCAGCAGTGAAGAATACATTTGCCAGTGCATGTGATCCAGGTTTGATACCTGGGCTAAGAAGATTACCTGGAGAAGGAAATGGCAACCCACTCCAGTATGCTTGCCTGGAGAACCCATGGACAATGGAGACTGGTGGGTCATGGGGTTACCAAGCATCAGCCCTTACTTGGTGGCTAAACAACAACGACATTGCTTTTTAGACATAATGCTATGGCACACTTAATAGACTATAGTATAGTGTAAGCATAACTTCTATATGCACAGAGAAATCAAAAAGTTCATGTGATTCACTTTATTGTAATATTCATTTTTTGAGGTAGTCTGGAACCAAACCTTCAATATCTCCAAAGTATGCCTGTAGAAGTAAAGCTGTTTTCAGTTATGCACTATTGTTCTTTTGATCAAGCCTATATTGAAAAAAATTATTGATTTTTTTTTTATTGATATGTTTGTAAAGAAATTCTAACAATATAAAATAAGGAACTTAATAATTTTCTATTGGCTATTTAAAAGACAGTAACAAGTTGGGTTTCTCAGAAAGACTCAATATTAATAGCACATAAGAAAGGAAACTAACCATTGTAAATTTTATATGAAAGTTACTGTCTGTAGATATGTGATTATTTGTTTCTCTACAAAATAACATGCTAATATTTATGGTTCCTAAATCAATCCAGTGTTAGAAAATATAATATTCTTTGTAAATCCTGGTAGAGAATAGCACTTAATTCTCAATGTATACTAAGGCTTTTATAAACTGCATTTTTATTTATTTTCTATCTACAACAAGAGACAGAGTAGAGTGGTCAAATATCATGGGTAGATTTTATAGTCTTTTTTAATTCATGTGAATCAATGTATTCTCAGCATTTTAATGGAAACACCCTCATGTCTAAGACTCCGTGCTTGGTACTTTGGTGGTATGATACACACCGTGTTCTTTTGTGATGGTGAGAGATACAGGAAATAAACAGTCATCTATCTTTATGGAGGTAGAAGGGATTGATTCCAGGACCTTCTCTGGGTGCTAAAGTCCATGAATACTTAATTCCCATTTTTTGCCCTCATGAGGTTCAGAACAGGTGACTCAGCCCCCACTTGCCCTCAACGAAGCCCACAATTCAGAGTTGAATTCTCTGATGTGGAACAGTGTATATTGATGACCCACTGTAACTGCATTAGAGTTCTCACAAGGGATTATTAAAATGTAAAGGAAGAGAATGCCATGGGTAAAAGTAATAGGATCAGACTTCAGAAAGATTGCTGAACTTGGTCTTTAAGGACAGGAGTTGGTGATGGACAAGAAAGCCTGGGGTTGCAAGAGTCGGAGAAGACTGAGTGACTGAACTCAACTGGATGCATGTATAAGGGCTAATGGGGGAACGGGTGCTGTAAATATAGTACACGCTGTTGTGCTGAGTCACTTCAGTCATGTCCAACTCTTTGCAACCCTATGGACTGTAGCCGGCCAGGCTCCTCTTTCTGTGGGGTTCTCCAGGCAAGAATAATGGAGTGGGTTGTCATACCTCCCTCCAGGTGATCTTCCTGACCCAGTGATCGAATTCATGTCTCTTATGTCTTCTGCATGGCCAGATGGGTTCTGTGCCCCCAGAGAAATATCTTTTTAAAATGCAGACTTTTGGATCACAGACATTCTGACTGGTGTGAAGTGGTACCTCATTGTGGTTTTGATTTGCATTTCTCTGATAATTACTGATGTTGAGCATCTTTTCATGTGTTTGTTAGCCATCCGTATGTCTTCTTTGGAGAAATGTCTATTTAGTTCTTAGGCCCATTTTTTTGATTGGGTCGTTTATTTTTCTGGAATTGAGCTGCATAAGTTGCTTGTATATTTTTGAGATTAGTTGCTTGTCAGTTGCTTCATTTGTTATTATTTTCTTCCATTCAGAAGGCTGTCTTTTCACCTTGCTTATAGTTTCCTTTGTTGTGCAGAAGCTTTTAATTTTAATTAGATCCCATTTGTTTATTTTTGCTTTTATTTCCAGAATTCTGGGGGGTGGATCATAGAGGATCCTGCCATGATGTATGTCGGAGAGTGTTTTGTCTATGTTCTCCTCTAGGAGTTTTATAGTTTCTGGTCTTACATTTAGATCTTTAATCCATTTTGAGTTTGTTTTTGTGTGCAGTGTTAGAAAGTGATCTAGTTTCAATCTTTTACAAGTGGTTGACCAGTTTTCCCAGCACCACTTGTTAAAGAGATTGTCTTTACTCCATTGTATATTCTTGCCTCCTTTGTCAAAGATAAGGTGTCCATATGTGTGTGGATTTATCGCTGGGATTTCTATTTTGTTCCATTGATCTATATGTCTATCTTTGTGCCAGTACCCTACTGTTTTGATGACTGGCTTTGTAGTAGAGCCTGAAGTCAGGCAAGTTGATTCCTCCAGTTCCATTCTTCTTTCTCAAGATTGCTTTGGCTATTTGAGGTTTTTTGTATTTCCATACAAATCTTGAAATAGTTCTGTGAAAAATATCCCTGGTAGCTTGATAGGGATTGCATTGAATTTTTAGATTGCTTTGGGTAGTATACTCATTTTCACTATATTGATTCTTCTGATCCATGGACATGGTATATTTCGCCATCTATTAGTGTCCTCTTTGATTTATTTCATCAGTGTTTTATAGTTTTCTATATATAGGTCTTTAGTTTCTTTAGGTAGATATATTCCTAAGTATTTTATTCTTTTCATTGCAATGGTGAATGAAATTGTTTCCTTAATTTCTTTTTCTACTTTCTCATTATTAGTGTATAGGAATGCAAGGGATTTCTCTGTGTTGATTTTATATCCTGCAACTTTACTATATTCATTGATTAGCTCTAGTAATTTTCTGGTGGAGTTTTTAGGGTTTTCTATGTAGAGGATCATGCCATCTGCCAACAGTGAGAGTTTTACTTCTTGTTTTCCAATTTGGATTCCTTTTATTTCTTTTTCTGCTCTGATTGCTGTGGACAAAACTTCCAGAACTATATTGAATAGTAGTGGTGAAAGTGGGCACCTTTGTCTTGTTCCTGCCTTTAGGAGGAATGCTTTCAATTTTTCACCATTGAGGATAATGTTTGCTGTGGGTTTGTCATAGATAGCTTTTATTATGTTGAGGTATGTTCCTTCTATTCCTGCTTTCTGTAGAGTTTTTATCATAAATGGATGCTGAATTTTGTCAAAGGCCTTCTCTGCATCTACTGAGATAATCATATGGCTTTTATTTTTCAGTTTGTCAATGTGGTGAATTACATTGATTGATTTGCAGATATTGAAGAATCCTTGCATCCCTGGGATAAAGCCCACTTGGTCATGGTGTATGATCTTTTTAATGTGTTGTTGGATTCTGATTGCCAGAATTTTGTTGAGGATTTTTGCATCTATGTTCCTCAGTGATATTGGCCTGTAGTTTTCTTTTTTTTAGTAGCACCTTTGTCAGGTTTTGGTATTAGGGTGATGGTGGCCTTATAGAATGAGTTTGGAAGTTTACCTTCCTCTGCAATTTTCTGGAAGAGTTTGAGTAGGATAGGTGTTAGCTCTTCTCGAAATTTTTGGTAGAATTCAGCTGTGAAGACGTCTGGACCTGGGCTTTTGTTTGCTGGAAGATTTCTAATTACAGTTTCAATTTCTGTGCTTGTGATGGGTCTGTTAAGATTTTCTATTTCTTCCTGGTTCAGTTTTGGGAAGTTGCACTTTTCTAAGAATTTTTCCATTTCTTCTGCGTTGTCCATTTCATTGGCATATAATTGCTGATAGAAGTCTCTTATGATCCTTTGTATTTCTGTGCTGTCTGTTGTGATCTCTCCATTTTCATTTCTAATTTTATTGATTTGATTTTTCTCTCTTTGTTTCTTGATGAGTCTGGCTAATGGTTTGTCAATTTTATTTATCCTCTCAAAGAACCAGCTTTTGGCTTTGTTGATTTTTGCTATGGTCTCTTTTGTTTCTTTTGCATTTATTTCTGCCCTAATTTTTAAGATTTCTTTCCTTCTACTAACTTTGGGGTTCTCCATTTCCTTCCTTTTCTATTGCTTTAGGTGTAGAGTTAGGTTATTTATTTGCCTTTTTTCTTGTTTCTTGAGGTATGCCTGTATTGCTATGAACTTTCCTCTTAGGACTACTTTTATAGTGTCCCACAGGTTTTCGGCTGTTGTGTTTTCATTTTCATTAGTTTCTATGCATATTTTGATTTCTTTTTTGATTTCTTCTGTGACTTGTTGGTTATTCAGAAGCGTGTTGTTCAGCCTCCATATTGTGGAATTTTTAATAGTTTTTCTCCTGTAATTGATTCTAATCTTAATGCATTATGGTCAGAAAAGATGCTTGGAATGATTTTGATTTTTTAAAATTTATCAGTGTTAGATTTATGGCCCAGGATGTGATCTATCCTGGAGAAGGTTCCGTGAGCACTTGAGAAAAAGGTGAAATTCATTGTTTTGGGGTGAAATGTCCACTTCATACCAGTCAGAATGTCTGCAATCCAAAAGTCTACAAGCAATAAATGCTGGACAGGGTGTGGAGAAAAGGGAACCCTCTTACACTGTTGGTGGGAATGAAAACTAGTACAGCCACTATGGAAAACAGTGTGGAGATTTCTTAAAAAAGTGCAAATAGAACTGCCTTATGAGCCAGCAATCCCACTGCTGGGCATACACACCGAGGAAACCAGAATTGAAAGAGACACATGTACCCCAATGTTCATCACAGCACTGTTTATAATAGCCAGGACATGGAAACAACCTAGATGTCCATCAGCAGATGAATGGATAAGAAAGCAGCGGTACATATACACAATGGAGTATTACTCAGCTATGAAAAAGAATACATTTGAATCAGTTCTAATGAGGTGGATGAAACTGGACCTGATTATACAGAGTGAAGTAAGCCAGAAAGAAAAACACTAATACAGTATACTAACACATATATATGGAATTTAGAAAGATGGCAATGATGACCCTGTATGTGAGACAGCAAAAGAGACACAGATGTGTAGAGCAGACTTTTGGACTCTGAGGGACAGGGAGAGGGTGGGATAATTTGGGAGAATGGCATTGAAACATGTATACTATCATGTAAGAAACGAATCGCCAGTCTATGTCTGATACAGGATACAGGATGCTTGGGGCTGGTGCATGGGGATGACCCAGAGAGATGTTATGGGGAGGGAGGTGGGAGGGGGGTTCATGTTTGGGAACGCGTGTACACCCATGGTGGATTCATGTCAATGTATGGCAAAACCAATACAGTATTGTAAAGTAAAATAAAATAAAAATAAAAATTAAAAAAATTAAAAAATAACTAAATGCATTACATTGCCCAACAAATAAGCATCTAGAGAAAAAAATCCTAAGATGGAAGGCATCATAATGCACATAATATTGCAGACTTGACAGAGGTATCGTTCAGTCACTCAGACCAAATCTTTGTGATCCCATGGACTGCAGCATGCTGGGGCTCCCTGTTCTTCACCATCTCCTGGACTTTGCTCAAACTCATGTCCATTGAGTCAATGATGTCATCCAACCATTTCATTCTCTGTTGTTCCCTTCCCCTCCTGCCTTCAGTCTTTCAGCATCAGGGTCTTTTCCAATGAGTCAATTCTTCACATCAGGCTGCCAAAGTATTGGAGTTTCAGAATCAGCATCAGTCCTTTCAGTGAATATTTAGGGTTGATTTCCTTTAGGATTGACTGGTTTGATACCCTTACTGCCCAAGAGTCTCTCAAGAGTCTTCTCCAGCACTACACTTTGAAGGCATCAATTATTCGGTTCTCAGGGTTGCTTTTTGTCCAGCTCTCATATCTGTACATGACTACTGGAGAAATCATAGTTTCACTATATGGACCTTTGTTGGCAAAGTAATATCTCTGCTTTTTAATATGCCATCTATATTTGTCACTCACCTAGAGCCAGACATCCTGGAGTGTGAAGTCAAGTTGGCCTTAGAAAGTATCACTACAAACAAAGCTAGTGGAGGTGATGGAATTCCAGTTGAGCTATTTCAAATCCTGAACGTTGATGCTGTGAAAGTGCTTCACTCAATATGGCAGCAAATTTGGAAAACTCAGCAGTGGCCACAGGACTGGAAAAGATCAGTGTTCATTCCAAGCCCAAAGAAAGGCAATGTCAAAGAATGCTCAAACTACCACACAATTGCACTCATCTCACACACTAGTAAAGTAATGCTCAAAATTCTCCAAGCCAGGCTTCAGCAATAGGTGAACCATGAACTTCCTGATGTTCAAGCTGGTTATAGGAAAGGCAGAGGAACCAGAGATCAAATTGCCAACATCTGCTGGATCATGGAAAAGCAAGAGAGTTCCAGAAAAACATCTATTTCTGCTTTATTGACTATGCCAAAGCCTTTGACTGTGTGGATCACAAGAAACTGTGGAAAATTCTGAAAGAGATGGGGCTATCAGACCACCTGACCTGCCTCTTGAGAAACCTATATGCAGGTCAGGAAGCAACAGTTAGAACTGGACACAGAACAACAGACTGATTCCAAATAGGAAAAGGAGTATGTCAAGGCTGTATATTGTCACCCTGCTTATTTAACTTATATGTAGAGTACATCATGAGAAATGCTGGACTGGAAGAAGGACAAGCTGGAATCAAGAAGCAGGGAGAAATATCAATAACCTCAGATATGCAGATGATACCACTCTTATGGCAGAAATTGAAGAGGAACTAAAAATCTTCTTGATGAAAGTGAAAGTAGAGAGTGAAAAAGTTGGTTTAAAGCTCAACATACAGAAAACAAAGATCATGGCATATGGTTCCATTACTTCATGGGAAAAGATGGGGAAACAATGGAAACAGTGTCAGACTTTATTTTTCTGGGCTCCAAAATCACTGTAGATGGTGACTGCAGCCATGAAATTAAAAGATGTTTGCTCCTTGGAAGAAAAGTTATGACCAACCTAGATAGCATATTGAAAAGCAGAGACATTACTTTGCCAATGGTCTAGTCAAGGTTATGGTTTTTCCAGCAGTCGTGTATGGATGTGAGAGTTGGACTGTGAAGAAAGCTGAGGGCTGAAGAATTGATGCTTTTGAACTGTGGTGTTGGAGAAGACTCTTGAGAGTCCCTTGGACTGCCAGGAGATCCAACCAGTCCATTCTTTAGGAGATCAGCCCTGGGATTTCTTTGGAGTTAATGATGCTAAAGCTGAAACTCCAGTACTTTGGCCACCTCATGCGAAGAGATGACTCATTGGAAAAGATTCTGATGCTGGGAGGTATTGGGGGCAGGAGGAGAAGGGGATGACAGAAGATGAGATGGCTGGATGGCATCATGGACTCAATGGACGCGAGTCTGAGTGAACTCCATGAGTTGGTGATGGACAGGGAAGCCTGGCATGCTGTGATTCACGGGGTCACAAAGAGTTGGATATGACTGAGTGACTGAACTGAACTGAACTGAACTATATTTGTCATAGATTTTCTTCCAAGGAGCAAATGTATTTTAATTTCATGGCTGCAGTCACCATTCACAGTGATTTTGGAGCCCAAGGAAATGAAGTCCATTACTTTTCCCACTGTTTTCCCATCTATTTGCCATGAAGTGATGGGGCCAGATGCCCCATGATCTTAGCTTTTTGAATGTTGAGATTTAAATCAGATTTTCACTCTCCTCCTTCTTCTTCATCAAGAAGCTCTTTAGTTCCTCTTCACTTTCTGCCATAAGGGTGGTGTCATTTGAATATCTGAGGTTATTGATATTTCTCCCTGCATTCTTGATTCCAGCTGGCATCAAATCTTCACTCTGATCTTAATGATGGTTAGATATCATAACTGACTTAATTGAGTTTGAGCAAACTTTGGGAGACAGGGAGATAGTGATGGATGCAAGAGCCTAGAGTACTACATTCCATGTGACTACAAAGGGTTGAACATGACAGTGACTGAAAACAACTGATCATAATTGTGTCATTGAGCAGATTTTAACTTCATATATTTTCTTTGCACAATGATGATGATAACACTGCTTACCCTGTGAATCTATTATGACAAATTTAATCAAATTATAAAGTCAAAGTGATTAAATAGTCTGACATATATTAATTACTATTAATTATCATAGCCATTTCATGGAGCAACTTAGGTGAGATTTGCTAGTGAAAATGCTGAACTTGTAGGCTAAAGGATTTGATACTTCATCAAAAATGCCTATAAAATGAAATTTGGGATTTCAAATAAATGCCTTAAATGGGACAATTTTTTGCTTACCTAAATGAGGAAGTCAACTGAGGCAAGCAGAAATGACCAGAAATTGAGTTTTTTTCAGGAAGAGCAGCAGAATTAAAATTCTCACAGCACATAGTGTTGCCAGCTACACTCGAATCTGTTGAGGTTTTGGGGCAGTCCAGATTTATGGACAAGGAGGGAAGATACAGAAGTTCAGCCAGAACCCAAGCAGTAAGTTGATTGGCTTGAGGATGAGGGAGGACTATCAGCAGATGCTGTTTGGCTAACAGATGAATCTCAGTCTTCTGTAAATTAGACATTATAGGAAATCAATAGCTCACCTCTTAAGTTCCAGTCTCATGAAGGTACATGCATGAGATTTTCCATTTCATGTCCCATGGTCCCATTTTAGATTGAAATCCTTTTCCAAATGGAAAAACTCAGACTTTCAAAAGCTAGATTTGTATGCATAAACAATGGTGATATGACCTTGATAGGATAACGGGGATGCTGATTCTGTAGTTTTTGTCCGAGACTATTAATGCAGGTGTTTTGGAAACTCTTTTGGTGATTCTCACCCACCATGAGAATGGAAAACAACTGTGTCCTGTGAAGAGGGAAACCTCTCAACCTAAACTCCCTGTAATTCCATTCTGGGTTGACTGTTTCAAGAAAAATACCATCTTCCTCAAACTATGTATTGTGAGAATTAACCAACATATGAGACAGGGACATGAAGTGAGGAGATGCTGTTGGAGAAATGGCACAAAGAGACTTATTACATTCAGGGTTGCCACAAACCTTCAGTTTATGAAAAGCATACTATCTGTGAAGTGCAATAAAGCAAAGCAGGATAAAAAGAAATATGCTTGTATAGACCTTATATGTTGATTAACTCTAGTTTTAAAAATAATAGTATTACTGATTGCATTTCATATCTAACTCAGTATCTGGCACATGGTGGATACTTAAGCCACATATATTGTTACACGGAGAAGTGTAAAAATTATGTGTTATTAGCTGAAAAGTACCTGGCATAAACTTGTAAATCAAACACATATGTAACCAAAGTAAATTTCTAAAAAAGCACACTTTCTAATTTAGGTTTCCTGGAAATGTTTATACATGTGGGCAAAAATAGAATGTAAAAAAATTAGCTAAACTTATCTAAGTGCTGTGTATCTACCTTTAATTCTGCAATTCAAATAAATTTAATTATATCCACCCTTATATAATATTAACAAAATGTTATTTAATAATTAAGTCAAGTCAAAAAAATCTTTGTGGAGTTTGTATCATACACAGGAATAAATAGAGCATCATTTCTATGTTCAAGGCCCTTAGGCCATAGGGTATTCAAAATTTTATAACGTACCAAAGATAAATAGAGATACAAATTATACATATATACATGTTTATATAGGCATATAAATAAATATAATTGTTGAATTATCAAATCATATATACCATCATTCATTTCTTAATCTATCATCATACATGAAAGTGAAAGTAAAAGTTGCTCAGTCATGTCCAACTCTTTGAGACCCTATGGACTATACAGTCCATGGAATTCTCTAGGTCATACTACTGGCTTAGGTAGCCTTTCACTTCTCCATGGGATCTTCCCAACCCGGGGATCAAACCCAGGCCTCCCACATTGCAGGCGGATTCTTTACCAGCTGAGCCAGAGGGGAAACACATAATCATACATAGCGTAACAGAATTTAATATTCCATGTTTGGTATTTTCCTATTAAAACTATCAGCTCTTAGATTTGCTGCTGCTGCTGCTGCTGCTGCTGCTAAGTTGCTTCAGTCGTGTCCGACTGTGCGATCCCATAGGAAATAACCACTTTTGCTTTGCTTCTAATTGACACTCTTCATAACCATTCACAAGAAGAAACATTTGGTTTATAAAATAATATTGAATTCATTATCATCATCATTCTATAATTTTAAGCAATCTTTGCTTCAACATTGCTAAAACCGTTTTTAGAATTATGCTTTATGATGGAAGTCTTCAATGTTTTGAAAATTCCCTAATGGCTGAAAACAACTGAATCAACCTAGAAACATTTATATTACCTCGGGGCCTCTCCTCTCAGCCTCAATTCTAACCACCTAGAGGTTTATGATTTTGAAATGGCACTTCATTCAATTCAGATACTCTGATCTGTTTTTTTTTCTTTTCTTATTGACTATTTAAAGATGTGTTTGTTTAGTGCCTTGCAACTGCTGTTTTGGTAGGTAATTGTGAGAGAAAGCATTCATACAACATAAAGATAATATTCTGACTTTGTAGAGATTATATTATTAATATATTTTCAGAAAAACTTCATATGCTTTAATGTCTTTTCTTGTAAAAAGGATGCTTTTGCAGCAAAATTTCAGCACCTACATTAAGTGTGCATGCGTGCATGCACTCAGTTGTGTCCAAATCTTTGTGACCCAATGGACTGTAGCCCATGAGGCTCCTCAATCCATAGGATTCTCCAGGCAAGAAAACTGCAATGGGTTGCTATTTCCTACCCCAGGGGATCTTCCCAACCCAGGGATTGAACCAGTGTCTCCTGCATCTCCTGTATTACAAGCAGATTTTTTTTTTTTTTTTTTACTGCTGAGCCATCGGGGAAGCCCCAGGCAGATTCTTTACTGCTGAGCCACTGGGGAAGCCCCTTTTAATGAAAAAAAAAAAAACAAACAAACAAACAAAAAAAAAACAGAATAAAATTTAAAACTTGTGTCTCTGAAGTATTGGGTTGGCAAAAAAGTTCTTTTGAGTCTTTCAGTAACATTGTATGAAAACCTGGAGGAACACTTTTGTCAATCCAATGCTTTTTTTGGAGAAAGAAATGGCAACCCACTCCAGTCTTCTTGCCTGGAGAATCCCATGGACAGAGGAGCCTGGGGGACTACAATCCATGGGGTGGCAAAGACTCGGACATGACTGAGCCACTGAACCACCACCACCACCCCTACCAATGCTTTCTTGATCTTTCAGTGGATCTGGCCACACACAGATGGAATCTCAGTTTGGACAGTGCCATCATCTTGTGACAGAATAACTTCTTTAAGAACCATTTTTGCCAGTATGGCCTGTTTCTCATAAGTTTTATACATCCCAAGGATGCTCCCAGTTTCCATTTCTCCATGTGTCAACAGTTCTTGAGCCAATATTTTACATAATATATCATTTTATTGAGATTGCATTGGAATAAAGATGGAGAAGGGCCAGCCAATTAGAAGATACTTGCAGTTATCCAGGGACTTTCCAGGTGGTTCAGTGACAAAGAATCTGCCTACCAATGCAAGAGACACAGAAGTTGCAGGTTTGATCCCTGGGTTAGGAAGAGCCTAGTTCAGTTCAGTTTAGTCGCTCAGTCATGTCCGACTCTTTGCGACCTCATGAATCACAGCACACCAGGCCTCCCTGTTCATCACCATCTCCCAGAGTTCACTCAGAATCATGTCCATCGAGTCCGTGATGCCATCCAGTCATCTCATCCTTGGTCATCCCCTTCTCCTCCTGTCCCCAATCCCTCCAAGCATCAGAGTCTTTTCCAATGAGTCAACTCTTCGCATGAGGTGGCCAAAGTACTGGAGCTTCAGCTTTAGCATCATTCCTTCCAAAAAGATATCTCAGGGTTGATCTCCTTCAGAATGGACTGGTTGGATCTCCTTGCAGTCCAAGGGACTCTCAAGAGTCTTCTCCAACACCACAGTTCAAAAGCATCAACTCTTCGGCACTCAGCCTTCTTCACAGTCCAACTCTCACATCCATACATGACCACAGGAGAGCCCATAGAGAAGGAAATGGCAACCCACTCCAGTATTCTTGCCTGAAAAATCCCATTGACAGAGGAGACTGGTGGGCTACAGTCCATGGTAGTCACAAAGAGTCAGACATGACTGAGCACAGCACAGTGATTATCCAGATAAGATTTGGTTTAAAAAAATGTTTTAAAATACTAGATTTATATTTAGTAGAATTTATTGATGACCTCCGTGCTGAGAACAGTTCTAGGTGTTAGGGATGCTCATGTTAAATACAAACAGGAAAAAAAAAAAAAGAAAAAGTAATTGACATTTCCAGAGTGCTTGGTTTCCAGTAAATATTTATATAGAAAACATGAATCAAGTGAGTTATACAACATATTAGGAGGTGATGAGTGCTAGAGGGTAGAAAAGTGAGGAAAGGCTTGTAATATTCAAAACTATGATCAAGGAGAGTGACATTAGAAAGAAGTAAGAGGTGAGAGCAAGATACACTCCTTTGGAAAGAAAGTTGGCTGAAATGGCTGATGGACTCAGAGGAGAGGTTGTGAGAGATTAGTTCAGGGAATTGGGAGTGGAGAGTCAGATTATTCTGAGCTCTGTATCCTCTAATTCAAAGGATTTTAAATTAAATCTGAGTTAGAAGTCACTGAAGTCTTGTTTGAAGACTTGAAAGGCTGGCACTTATATGGTTAATTATATGTTTAAAAATTATAAAAACTACAAAAATTTTGACAAGGTTTTGAAAATGATTGAAGAGTGACCCTGAAAACCTATGTAGGCAAGATATCTTATTAACAGTGTAAAGAAAAAAAAAAGCCTAGATTTCTTGTTTAATGCTTTATGAAATAGCAAAATGCAAAATATTCTGTTTCATCAAGAAAGCACTTGATCTTCCTCCTATGGTGAAAAGCAAAAATATCTGGAAACTATATTGCAATAAAGTAAAATGCAATTCTTTCTCAGCAAATACCACTTTAAAAGTAAATGAAAATATTGCTGCAACTATAAAGGGAAGAACACTAGAACAAAATAGACTGTGTGGGAAGTTTGCTACACAGCAGATGAGAGAACAGATATTTCTAAGATGAATCAGCCTAAGTTAGTTACTGGATTCTCCTTCAATAACAAAACAAAATGAAGGGCCACTTTTTCTATGAGGCTCTAAAAGAAAGATTTATATACACACACACACACACACACATAGCTCCACAGTAAATGATTCTTCAATAAAACTGTATTTTAGAAGAAAATTGTATACAGTGAACCACTGATGAAATGCCTACATGGTATGAATGTTTTAAAGGAAAGATACATTAAACACATATTGCATGGCATAAAAAATTATGACTTTCCTACTTAGTGCTAGAGACTGTCTATGCATTTTGAGTTGATATAAACAGATATAAATGGCTTTTTATTTAACAAGAGTCATGCTTTGGATAATTTCCTTTACGCAGACATTAAATCCAAGTTTAACAAGGAACTACTTTTATGTTAACGATGGATTTCACTTATTAGGCCATGCTTTAGAACATGTAAAAATAATAGCTCTCTTGCCAAACTCTGAGGGTCAGTAATTCTGACTCCATAGGACAAATTGAGGGATAATATAATACAGCTAAGGCTACCCTATGGAGCATTCTACAGTCTCTGAGACACAACTGGAAACAGTAAAGATTTTGTGCTAAAAATATAAAGGTAGTTAAAGATAATGTGTGACTACTTTTGACTATTTTTAAAACCAATTTCATATCATGAAGAGGCTAAGAGGATCTAGTTTCTTTGCTAACATTCAAACATAATGAAGTTAATACCCACATGCATGTAAATAAATACATATTGGAATGGGCCTTCAAAAATTCCCCTTTCAAGATAGTATTACATGAGCTATCCCAATATCTTATCTTTAACATTTTATCAGCAAACATGATTTTTAAACTGTTATAATCTGAACTTGGCTTGCTTCCTTCATTTCTTCCTCCTCCCTTTTTACTTTCCTTCCCATTCTCTTGCCTTTGTTCATTCCCTATCTGCCTTCTAGATTTGTTGCTGATTGAGTGAAAAAATTGGCTTAAAGCTCAACATTCAGAAAACGAAGATCATGGCATCCGGTCCCATCACTTCATAGGAAATAGATGGAGAAACAGCGGAAACAGTGTTAGACTTTTTTTTTTTTTGGTCTCCAAAATCACTGCAGATGGTGATTGCAGCCATGAAATTAAAAGACGCTTACTCCTTGAAAGGAAAGTTATGACCAACCTGGATAGTATATTCAAAAGCAGAGACATTACTTTGCTGACTAAGGTCTGTCCAGTCAAGGCTATGGTTTTTCCTGTGGTCATGTATGGATGTGAGAGTTGGACTGTGAAGAAGGCTGAGCACCGAAGAATTGATGCGTTTGAACTGTGGTGTTGGAGAAGACTCTTGAGAGTCCCGTGGACTGCAAGAAGATCCAACCAGTCCGTTCTAAAGGAGATCAGCCCTGGGATTTCTTTGGAAGGAATGATGCTAAAGCTGCAACTCCAGTGCTTTGGCCACCTCATGCAAAGAGTTGACTCACTGGAAAAGACTCTGATACTGGGAGGGATTGGGGGCAGGAGGAGAAGGGGACGACAGAGTATGAGATGGCTGAATGGCATCACGGACTCAATGGACATGATTCTGAGTGAACTCCGGGAGATGGTGATGAACAGGGAGGCCTGGCATGCAGCGATTCATGGGGTCACAAAGAGTCAGACAAGACTGAGCGACTGAACGGAACTGAACTGAATCCAGAATTAAAAAAAAAAAAGCTAAAAAGATCTAATGGAAGGGACACATAGTTTTTTCTACTTCACCCATAAAAATAAATTAAAAAATAAAAGATTCAATGGAAATTGTTGCAAAGAGTGGTTGGCTGAATTAAACTTTCCTTTTCTCCTGCCCCCCCCAAAGTAAACATGTGTGCCTGCTCAGTCATCTCCAACTCTTTGCGACCCCATGGGCTAATGCCCTAGAGGCTCCACTGTCCATGGAATTTCCAGGCAAGAATACTGGAGTGGGTTGCCATTTCCTCCCCCAGGATATCTTCCCGACCCAAGGATAAAACCTGTGCCTCCTGTACTAGGAGACAGATTCTTTACCACTGAACCACTGGGGAAGCCTGCAAAAGAAAACCACCACCCCTGAAACTTGTTAATATGTTTACTTGAAATGCTAAAAGGGACTTGGAAGATGTGATGAAGGTAGGGATCATGAGTTAGGTGGTTATCCTGCGTGATTACCGTTGTCCCATTGTAGTCACAAGAGTTTGTGGAAGAGGCAGGTAAGAGGATCAAATCAGAGAGAAAGAGACTTGATTACCGAAGAGCTTAGTTAGATTAAGGAGGGAAGACACAGGACACAGAAGGCAGATGGCCTCTGGAAGCTGAAAAAGACAAGGAAACATTCTCTCCTAAACCCTTCATTAGAAGCTCAGTTCTCAAAAACCTTGATTTTAGGACATCTGACCTCCAGAAGGATTGCATGACACATGTGTATTGTTTTAAGCTATAAATTTGTGGTAATACCATAGCAGTAACTAAAAATGAATGCCCCATCACCTATGGCAAATAGATGGGGAAGCAATGGAAACAGTGACAGACTTTATTTTGGGGGGCTCCAAAATCACTGCAGATAGTGATTGCAGCCACAGAATTAAAAGACACTTCCTCCTTGGAAGAAAAGCTATGACCAACCTAAACAGCATATTAAAAAATAGAGACATTACTTTGCTGACAAAGATCCGTCTAGTCAAAACTGTGGTGTTTTCCAGTAGCCATGTATGGATGTGAGAGTTGAACTATAATGAAAGCTGAGCACTGAAGAACTGATGCTTTTGAACTGTGATGTTGGAGAAGACTCTTGTGAGTCCCTTGGACTGAAAGGAGATCCAACCAGTCCATCCTAAAGGAAATCAATCCTGAATATTCATTGGAAGGACTGATGCTTAAGCTGAAACTCCAATACTTTGGACACCTGATGTGAAGTACTGACTCATTGGAAAAGACCCTGATGCTGGGAAAGATTGAAGGCAGGAGCAGAAGGGGACTACAGAAGATGATATTGTAAGATGGCATCACCAACTCCATGGACATGAGTTTGAGCAACCTCCAGGATCTGGTGATGGACAGGGAAGCCTGGTGCACTGCAGTCCATGAGGTCACAAAGAGTTGGACACAACTGAGCCACTGAACCGAACTTAACCACACAGGATAAAACTGATGTGTTTAACTCAGCAGTTGTGATCGTATGGTGGTCTAACTTACTCTGCTTAGTCCCTTCTGCAGCAATGTGTTTATTTGGGAGTGTGTGTGTGCACACACACATTCACAGTTTGCTTACACAAATAAAAACCACCTCAGCCTAGTATCTTAGTCCTAGTAGAATGGACATGAGTTTGGGTAAGCTCTGGGAGTTGGTGATGGACAGGGAAGCCTGGTGTGCTGCAGTTCATGGCATCGCAAAGAGTTGGACAGGACTGAGCCATTGAACTGAACTGAAATACAAATGCAGAGAGTGACTTATGCAAATGTATAAAAGTTTGAGAATTTAGTAATAGCAGGACATGTTAAGAAATTCAGTAGAGCATTTGATACATGCAGAAAAATAACAAGTAATTAGGTGTAATTTGTACCTTTCTTTGTGGATTTAGCTAAGCACCTCTGCTTTGGGCTCACATATACAATTTTCACACCTTATTTTATTAAATGTGTATTTTTCTGTCTCCTCTGATTTTCTGTAAACACAGTGTGGATGCAGATCAATGCTGTTTTGCTCACTGTTTTATCCCCAGCATCTGGCACAAGGCATCAATTAAGATCACTTTAATGACCGAGATGACTTGTAATTAATTTGATGTTGGAGTGCAGTCAAAATATTTACAATTTATGTCAGAGGTACAAAGATGTGTGTCCTTTCCTACAACAGATGTCTTTCCTCAGTGATAGTGAATATATTAGATCTTGCCATGAAAAGTTTCTTGAGACTTCTTGTTCTTGTTGTTCAGTTTCTTGGTCATGTCCGATTTTTTGCAGCCCCATAGACTGCAGCATGCTAGACTCCCCTGTCCTTTCCTGTCTCCCAGAATTTGCTCAGATTCATGTCCATTGAGTTGGTGAAAGAAAGTGAAAGAGTTAGTCATTCAGTCATGTCTAAACCTTTGCAACCCCATGGACTGCAGCTCACCAGGCTCCTCTGTCTATGGAATTCTTCAGGCAAGAACACTGGAGTAGGTTGCCATTCCTAGGAGATCTTCAGGAGATCTTCCTGACCCAGAGATCAATCTCAGGTCTCCTGTATTGCAGGTGGATTCTTTACCATCTGAGCGACCAGGGAAGCCCTGGTGAATAGGTAATGCTATCTAACCATTTCATCCTTTATCATCCCCTTCTCCTTCTGCCCTCAGTCTTTCCTAGCATCAGGGTTTTCCAATGAGTTGGCTGGCCATCAGGTGGCCAAAGTATTGGAGCTTCAGCTTCAGTATCAGTCCTTGCAATATCTTCAGTGACTGTGACATCCAGTTCAGTTCAGTTCAGTTGCTCAGTCACGTCCGACTCTTTGGGACCCCATGAATTGCAGCACACCAGGCCTCCCTGTCCTTGACCAACTCCCAGAGTTCACCCAAACTCATGTCCATCGAGTCAGTGATGCCATCCAGCCATCTCATCCTCTGTTGTCCCCTTCTCCTCCTGCCCCCAATCCCTGCTGGCATCAGGGTCTTTTCCAATGAGTCAACTCTTCCCATGAGGTGGCCAAAGGTTGGAGTTTCAACCTCATCATCAGTTCTTCCAATGAACACCCAGGACTTGTCTCCTTTAGGATGGACTGGTTGGGTCTTGTTGCAGTCCAAGGGACTCACAAGAGTCTTTTTCAACACTACAGTTCAAAAGCGTCAATACTTCAGCGCTCAGACTTCTTCACAGTCCAACTCTCACATCCACACATGACCAATGGAAAAACCATAGCTTTGATTAGATGAACCTTTGTTGGCAAAGTAATATCTCTGCTCTTTACTATGCAATGAAAATTTCTTTAATATACTTAATTTTAAAAAGTGAAGGTTACAGTGCTGTACAACAAAGTGAATTAGTTATGGGTATACATATATATCCTTCCTCTTGGCCAACTATACACTAATAAAAATAAAATAAAATGAAAACATAAAATGAATAAACACACTGTTTACGTGAAACATTTTACTTCAGTGAAAAGTCTACAGTATAGTGACTACTAAGATATTCCTTAACATGTCATTATTTTTTCTTCAAAAAAATAAAAAGTCAAAATTATAAATTATCCAACATTTTATGGTTTCTTACTTCTCAGGAGTCCTTCTCTTGGGATCCACCTTCCAAAATGGCACTGGAGATTCTGGATTTTCTCATAGCACTAAAATGTCACACTGTTTCACATTGTCCCAAGGCTCCTCTGTGATCACAGCAGAAGAGTTTGGTTCATATAACAGGGAGTTTGTTCCTCCCACCTAAGGTCTAATGATTTCCTTGTGGTGACTCTCTGTGGCTGCCATGAATATGACTCTGCTTCTATGTGCTGTGCTGTGCTGTGCTAAGTTGCTTTAGCATGTCTGACTCTTTGTGACCCTATGGACTGTAGCCCACCTGCCTCCTTGGTCCATGGGATTTTCCAGGCAAGTGTACTGGAGTAGGTAGCCATTTCCTACTCCACTGCTTCTATATCCCCTTGTTTGTCCACATGGCTATTACCCATTCTCCTTCTATTCAGCATCCTTCACTCTATCATTTTTGCCTCATGGGGCACACTGGAAAGAACTATTGTGTATAGTCTGAGGAGAAGCAGGGGAACTACCTCAGACCTCACTATGTAAGTACTTTCCTCAGCAGCTGCATTCTTACACTCAGGTGTCATGTTTGACTTAATATTAGGGCAACTGCAGGATTCTTCGAGACACAGAGAGCCTTTCAGCACTGCAGGGACAAAAAAGAAACATAAGACTCCTAGTCTCACAGTCAAGTACCTTTCGATATAACTTTTGTCTAGATCCAAGACAAGATTCATATCTAAGCACTTGTCTTTTCTTTTTTTTTTCTAATTCACCTCTCATCTTCTACAAGAAACCATGATGCCCATTTACCTATTCTCTCCCAATGTAACATTCTGTAATGCTCTATAATTTTCTAGTTGCCTCATAGACTTATTTCAGCAATGACAAAACAAAAGAAATATCAACATCAAAATTCATTGATTTAAGACAACCAGGTTTGAATCTTAAGATATAAAAATTTCACATTTGGAATTATTATAAATCTCTTTCCTCTCTCCTCCAAGCAAAACGATCATAAAGAGCATTTGTTTTTAGCTTGTTTCTCACCTGGGATTTTATTACAGAAATATCTTGATATTCATAGAAAAGAAAGCCTCATTATCAGCCAGTTCTACCCTCTTTGTAAAGCAGGGAGCACCTTTCACATTATGGCTAAAGAAGCCTTAAATCAAGTAGGATCTAGAAATCATCTGGAACAACAACAAAAAAGTCTTGATTGAAAATCTACTATATACACTTTTTTTTGAGTGTGGTTGAAAGTCACTGAAGGCTATTGAGCCAGGGAGTGATGCAGTCACAACTGCTGGTTTGAAAGTCACTATCAATGGTTTGCTTGATTGACTATGCCAAAGCCTATGACTGTGTGGACCACAACGAACTGTGGAAAATTCTGAAAGAGATGGGAATACCAGACCACCTGACCTGCATCTTGAGAAATCTATATGCAGGTCAGGAAGTAACAGTTAGAGCTGGACATGGAATAACAACTGTTGCCTCCGCTGCTGCTGCTGCTGCTAAGTCGCTTCAGTAGTATCCGACTCTGGGCGACCCCATGGACAGCAGCCCACCAGGCTCATCTGTTCATGGAATTCTCCAGGCAAGAGTACTGGAGTGGGTTGCCATTGTCTTGTCCAAATAGACTGGTTCCAAATAGGAATAGGAGTATGTCAAGGCTGTATATTATCACCCTGCTTATTTAACTTATATGCAGAGTACATCATGAGAAACACTGGACTGGAGGAAGCCCACGCTGGAATCAAGATTGACGGGAGAAATATCAATAACCTCAGATATGCAGATGACATCACCCTTATGGCAGAAAGTGAAGTACTATAGAACCTCTTGATGAAAGTGAAAAAGGAGAGTGAAAAAGTTGGCTTAAAGCATGTAAGAATTAAAGATTTTAAAATTTAAAAAATAAAAAAACTAAAAAAAAAAAAAAAAAGCTCAACATTCAGAAAACGAAGATCATGGCATCTGGTCCCATCACTTCATGGCAAATAGATGGGGACACAGTGGAAACAGTGGCTGACTTTATTTTTTTGGGCTCCAAAGTCACTGCAGATGGTGACTGCAGCCATGAAATTAAAAGATGCTTACTCCTTGGAAGGAAAGTTATGACCAACCTAAACAGCATATTGAAAAGCAGAGACATTACTTTGTCAACAAAGGTCCATGCAGTCAAAGCTATGGTTTTTCCAGTGGTCATGTATGAATGTGAGAGTTGGACTATAAAGAAAGCTGAGGGCTGAAGAATTTATGCTTTTGAACTGTGGTGTTGAAGAAGACTCTTGAGAGTCCCTTGGACTGCAACGAGATCCAACCAGTCCATCCTAAAGGAGATCAGTCCTGGGTGTTCATTGGAAGGACTGATGTTGAAGCTGAAACTCCAATACTTTGGCCACCTGATGTGAAGAGCTGACTCATTGGAAAGACCCTGATGCTGGGAAAGATTGAGGGAGAAGGGGACAACAGAGGATGATGGTTGGATGACCTCACCGACACAATGGACATGGGTTTGGGTAACTCCGGGAGTTGGTGATGGACAGGGAGGAGTCAGCCATGACTGAGCGACTGAACTGAACTGAACTGTGACTTCTTGTATGTGGCAAGAAACAGAAGTGTCCTGGGCTTTATGTCATTTTTTGAAATAGAAAGTGGAGAAGGAAGAGCATATTCTAAGAAAGCTATTATCATCCAGTAGTCTTTCGAGATGCAGATTACCAATGTGGATATGGAAATCCTGATGTAGATTCAGAAATTAAATTTCAAGCAGGCAATAAGAAGCCTTAGAAAACGTAAACAAATGAAAGGGAAAAATTCATAGGACAAACTGAGAGCTTTTATAAATTCTCTCTCTCTTCTTTTTAATAGCATAAACACTAGTTCCTAAGTGGAAGAAGTCAGTGACATAGACATGTTAGACATAAATTCTCTGCATATTATATAATAAATTATCATTTTATATGTGCCCAGGTCATTATGGGAACCCTTATTTGTTCTTGTATATATTTATTTTCCTGTGGATATTTATAATAGCTTTTTTATTCTCCACTGCATGTTTCTCCCTTCACTTTTCTCTTAAAAGTCCTAAAGGTCTATAATACAGTCTAGAGTAATTGTCATGTTAAAAAGTATTACAATTAAAAAGTATTACCCCCTCCCCCACCCCTTACTACCTTTACACTCCTTTACATTTCATATTTGCTGACTAGGCTAGAAGTTATAAACTGTAAGGAAATTTGTGTGCAGGTTTTTTGTCTTGTTTTATCACTTTTTGTGTATGCAACCTGGACTTTATGTAATTGCACTGGCTATCAAATCCAACATGAAAAACAATTTAAGGCCTTTATGGAGAAGCACGTCTAAAAGCCTTGAAAAATAGACAAGTTTATTAAAAGTATTTGTACTTATTCATTACTGAACATTCATTAAGATGAATATATATGAAAGCAAGTGATTGAAGTCACTTAGTTATGTCTGATTCTTTGCGACCCCATGGACTGTAGCCTACCAGGCTCCTCCGTCCATGGGATTTTCCAGGCAAGAATACTAGAGTGGGTTGCCATTTCCTTCTCCAAGAGAGCTTCCAGATCCAGGGGTTGAACTCGGGTCTCCTGCATTGTAGGCAGACGCTTTCGCGTCTGAGCTACCAGGGAAGTCCCACATTTTAAATATAGAGAAATTTGGCACAGGATTACTTCTTAATTTGATTTACACATTGAAAACCAAAAAGGGGATAGAAGGTAACTTCTCAGTTTTTAATACTTGTGGCATTAACTTTAACACTGAGCATGTTTGATCATTGTATATTGTAATTAATTTTAGTGTTGGTCAGTCAGTCCTGTCTGACCCTTTGTGACCCCAGGAACTGTAGCCCATCAGGCTCCTCTGTCCATGGAATTCTTCAGGCAAGATTACTAGAGTGGATTTCCATTTCCTTCTATAAGGTTCTTCCTGACTCTGGGATCAAACCCAGATCTCCTGCATTATAGGCAGATTCTTTACCATCTGAGCCACCAGGGAAGCTATATTGTAATTGGATAAAGGAATATTATTATTAATTTCCCTGTAATACAATCAGTATAATTTCTGATAATACTTTAAATGAGTAATTTATAATAAGAATCAATGGGGAAAACAAAACAAAACAATAAGCAGATCACATACACCTTACTAATGAAAAAATGGAAAGACATTTTATACTTTAGCTTTAGAGGAAGCATAATTTGATGACATTTGTATGCTTCTTCTATTTAGGACTTTGTCATGAAAATGGCCCTTATTTCCTTTGCACATTAAATGTTCTTTCAGAAAAAGAAACCAAAAAATGTAAAATATTCCTGGATAAGTTCTCAGGTTCTGTTAAAATAAATCCTTTCTGCCTTGTAATTTGTACATCTTTCTCTCACATGGTGTTATTTATATTATTGATGTATCCATTCATTTTCAGTTGTAGGTTTCCTGTCTTTGTAAATTGGATGATCCTCTTTGTAATTATCCTTATGCTCAGCACTTTCATTGTTACTTGAAGAAAGTTTTATAAATTACATTATGCATACACAACAGCCTTGTTGTGTATGGATTCTATTCTGCTCTGTGTCTGAGGCCTCATCTGAATGTTGAAAAGAGGATCAAGAAATGACCAGCAGTCAATTTATCTCCATATCTGTTCTCTCTGAAGGTGATATCAGAGAATCTTTTCTATCATTTTTAATAACCTCCCTGGAACAACCTCATTGCTTAGGGGCACATTCATCCCTGTCTAATTTGCCTTAAATATTGTCAATTAATCACCCAAAATTGTACACGGATATCATTGACATTTGCAGATTCACCATATCTGGAATAATGAGCTTCATGTGTGTATTATCCTCTCAGTTTAGCAGAGATTTTGTTGTTCTATAACTTTTATAATCTGTTGAAATGCTCCCAGTTTAAAAAATCACAGGACTTGTAATTTAGCTCATTGTTGCCTCACTCTCCTGGATGCTCAGGATATAAGCATGTAGAGACTTTAAAATGTGTTCCTTACCTTCTTTGAATATCTAATGAAAAACTAAAATAAAGAATAATTAAAACAAAAGAGACTGTCCTGACTAACGTAATTTCATTATTTCAGCCATAATATTTTAGATTAGAAGTGATATTTGACAAAATTGTGTTTAATATTGTTTTATGTATTCCAGCAGAAGATTGATTTTGCTAGGTATCATTAACAGAAGATAAAGGGAAAGAAGTCTTTCTTAGTGGAATATATCTCAAAGACTATGGTAAATACTTAAAAAATATATATTTTTTATATTTTAAGAGTTTTAGATTCTTTAAAATGCTTAAATATATTAGGCTTCCTTGGTGGCTCAAATGGTAAAGAATATGCTTGCCAATGCAAGAGACCCAAATTCAACCCCTGAATTGAGAAAATCCCCTGGAGAAGGGACTTTCCAGTATTTTTGCCTGGAGCATTCCATGGACACTGGAGCCTGGTGGGCTGCAGACATGGGGTCACAACAAGTTGGACATAACTGAGCAACTGACTCATTCATTCATAGTGTGACTAAATATTTAATTTATTGTGATTAAATATAAAAAAATTAGTTGATATTATAATATTTCAAACTATTTCAATGGCTCATCTGGAAAAAACATCAATATATAACAATTTCCAGCTTTATAGAAGAAAAGAACCGAGTTCAGAGATGTTGCCAGACCTTGGAGATACTGAGACTTTAAAAAAGAAAAATAAAAGAGAGAGAGAGGAAGAAATTGCATTGTTCCACTTTTCACAGAGCTTATAGACTATGGTGAAGGATATGGAAGATTAAAAGGCATAGTTTTTTCTCGTTGCTGATATAAAAAGTTACCGCAAAATTAGTGACTTAAAATAACCCAAACATTCTCTTAAAAAGTCATAAGTCCAAAATCAGCTTCATTTGGTTAAAGTTCTTCCATTTCTGAATTTCAGCATTCAGTCTCTGCTTAATGCAGTCATCTCCACTGATTGTGATTCCTTCTCTGTCCCTCTTATCAAGCTCAGTGTGATCATATTGGGCTTCCCGGGTGGCATCAGTGGTAAAGAATCTACCTCAATGCAGGAGACACAGGAGACATGGATTTGATCCCTGGGTCAGGAAGATTCTCTGGAGGAAGGCATGCAAACCATTCCAGAATTCTTGCCTGGAGACTCTCAAGGACAAAGGAGCCTAGTGGGCTACAGTCCATAGAGTCACAAAGAGCAGGAAACAACTGAAGTGACTTAGCACGCACACATGTGATCATATTAGGGCCACTAGGATAATCCAGGATTTTCTCTCGATTCCATGAAATTGAATCACTACCAAGGTGTTTGAATCACAGCAGGATGTTAGTTTGTTTTCCCATATAATGTTCAGAATTTACAGAAATTAGGATTTGTACATATTTGGGGCAGATAGATAGACATATGTATCTATCTATTAAGACGTATATGTGTGTGTGTATTACATATATATATATATATTTATTTATCAAGAGATGTATGTGTATGTGTGTGTGTGTGTGTATATATATATATATCCAGTTTGTTACAAATGGTAGGATTTCCTTCTTTCTCATGAATGTATAACTCTCTATTGGATACATATATATCATACCTTCTTCACCCATTCATTCATTGACAGACACTTAGAAATTTAATATATTGGCCATGACAAATAATGATGCAATAAACGTAGAAGAGCAGATATCTCCTCAAGATTACTATTTTATTTCCTTTGGATATATGCTTATAAGTATATATGTGTTTTTAAACCATAATTCAGGATTTATTCATCTTAGTGTTTCTCAGAAGACCTAGTATACTATTTAGAAATAGGAGATGACCAATAAAGGTTGATAGAATTAATTAATGATATATAGGTTAGTCTCAATTTACACTAAGATTTCTTCCAAAAAGGATTTTTAGCAAGTAAAAGTCGTTAACAAGGGGCAAAGTAAAGTGAAAGCAAGAAAAAATAAAATGAATGTGGTTACCAAATTAGATCAAGAATTAAATGACCAAAATGAATTCCAGAGGTTATTATAGTTATTAGTGATAATTAAGTACTAATATATCAGTTCAGTGCAGTTGCTCAGTCGTGTCCGACTCTTTGCGACCCCATGAATCGCAGCACGCCAGGCCTCACTGTCCATCACTAACTCCCAGAGTTCACTCAGACTCGTGTCCATAGAATCAGTGATGCCATCCAGCCATCTCTTCCTCTGTCGTCCCCTTCTTTTATATATATGATATAGTTTGTCGATCAGGCAAGGATTCAGGGCCAGGTGGCATGGATAGGGATGGGGGAAGATTGGAGGTTTGACTGATGCAGAGTATTCAAGATAGTTCCAAGCAGAGTTAGGCTGGTAAGAAGATGACTGAATCAAAACCAGAAGATTTTGAAAATGTTTTCTGTTGGTTGTAGTTTTGCAGCTTTTTTTGTACACACGAAACAGACACACTAACTCATTGACACATACATGTATACACATCTTAGCAAGCATTCATTATAAGTGGTCTTATAAGTAGTATATCTCTTGATACCCAAATAAGCCTCTTAGATAAATACAAGTTAAAAATGGCAGAGAAAAGCTGAAATCTCTCAATATATTTTTGCATCTATTAACTTAATAGACAAAGAAACATGCAATAAAATAGCATATTTTAAGATGTAACAAAATAAGAGATATTTTGTGTCATTATATGAATTGCAATTTGCTACTTTATGAGCATAAAGTAGTAAATTTTGCTTTTCCCAGGTGGTGCAGTGGTAAAGAATCTGCCTTCCAATGCAGGAGACCCAAGAGATGAGGATTCGGTCCCTGGGTTGGAAAGATCCCTTGGAGCAGGAAATGGCAACCTGCTCCAGTGTTCCTGCCTGAAAAATTCCATGGACAGAGATCCCTGTGGACTACAGTCCGTGGGTCGCAAAGAGTTGGGCATGATTGAGTGACTGAGCCCACATACTTTATAAGCATAAAATAATCTACACTTTATAAAATATATTTATACACATTCAACTGCCACCTGAATAACATGTGCAAGTAAAAGAAGCAAGAAAACAGTTCACTTTGGGTAATCTGGTGTCAAAAGGAAAATTTAAAAACACTTTTAGGGGAACAAATGACTTAAGACACCAGAAAAGGTAAACAGGCAGATAATAGTTACAAATAAATCAAGCGATCTAATATTCACTGGTCTCCTTGAGTCACACCAGCATATATAATTAGTAATTTGGAAAAAAAGAAAAAAGAAAAAATAAATCTTCACTCACTGAGGAAATTCTGATTATATTCAAACACATTGAAGTATAATCATTTGGACCATAGGGGACAAAACAAATATCTATAATTCTTTTCTCATAAGGAAACAAGCTTAACTCTAGTTATTAAATCCGTGGGCTATTGTACCAGAGAGGGTATTGCCAGCTGATTAGTTCTACAAGTTCTAGTACATTTGTCACCAAGAGTCCATTTAATAGTGAGGGACTTGGTGTCTTATCTGCATGATAAACTGATATATCACAGTTGACCTTCAATATGCCCTGTAAATCTAATCAGCCTTAATATATGAGAAGTTTGTAGATTCAAAAAAGATAGAATACTAGCACTCAAAATATATCAGAAACCTTTAAAATACTATTATGAGAAAAAAGAATACATTTAAAAAATTATTGGCAATAATTGATCTGTGATTTTAAAAAAATTACTTAGATAAACCTCTAAGGTAATAAAGCATAAGGAACTGAAGCCATAGGCCTGATCCTTCGAAGCAGACAGAATCAAAGAGAAGTTAAAATATTATGCATAATCAATTTATCAGAATGTGAGAATAAGGAGGACAAAGATAAATGGAAGAAGTATAACAGGCAACACAGCTGACCTTCAAAGAATAACCAAAAATAGAACAGTTTGTAGGCAGATAACTAAAGGAAGATCAAATATAGTATTTAAAAAATTTCAGGCTGCTTTGAGGTAAAACTCTTCTACTGCTCTAAACTTTCCCTTTTTATTTGGCGTATATATTAATGCTTTGTGTCATGATAATGTTGTAGTGGTAGTAATAATAAAAGAATGAAGAAAAAATTTGTCTTATCTAGGTCAGCTTGGGGCAGATAAAGAAGGATAGGAAGTGAGTATACCTACCTAGCTCTACTAGGATATATACAATTGTTTAAATATATATATTATAAATACATGGCTGCCTTTTCCCATGATAAAAAGAGCATCACTTTTCTACAATGCTCTATGTCAATGAATAGCACAGCTCTCATCCTGTGTCAAAAGTTATCTTAGACTCTTCCCTTTTCCTTATGTACATATCCAAAAGTTATACTTCTACATTTATATTTGCTCACATTTTGTTATATTTATGCTTCACTTCCCTGGTGGCTCAGATGGTAAAGTATCTGCCTGCAATGCAGGAGACCCTGGTTTAATCCCTGGGTTGGGAAGATCCCCTGGAGAAGGAAATGGCAACCCACTCCAGTACTCTTGCCTAGAAAATTCCATGAACGGAGGAGCCTGGTAGGCTACAGTCCATGGGGTCGCAAAGAGTCAGACACGACTGAGCGACTTCACTTCACTTTAGTCCTCTTAAATATTCCAATTCTAATGAAATATTTTGTCATATATGCATGGAATAATGAGATGAACTGTCAAGACTGTTTTCATGTAGTCTTTTCACATTTTTCCTTCACACTATGGCCAAATGATTGCTCCCAAATGGAGCAATACCCAACATCCTCTTTGGCTTCTAACCTTCTAGGAATCAACCACTTAAATTTCATCATTTATACTCCAAAGGCGATGGCACCCCACTCCAGTACTCTTGCCTGGAGAATCCCATGGACAGAGGAGCCTGGAAGGCTGCAGTTCCTGGGGTCGTGAAGAGTCGGACACGACTGAGTGACTTCCCTTTCATCTTTCACTTTCATGCATTGGAGAAGGAAATGGCAACCCACTCCAGTGTTCTTGCCTGGAAAATCCCAGGGACTGGGGAGCCTGGTGGGCTGCCGTCTGTGGGGTCACACAGAGTCGGGCACGACTGAAGTGACTTAGCAGCAGCAGCAGCAGCAGCAGGGTATACTAGTAGTTGAATAAAATGGGAAATGTTTATCCAGACAAAAGTTTTCATTTCTCTTTGGATTTTAGAACTAATTTAAATGATGTTTTCAGGTTTTGATTGCATGTCACATTTTACATCATGTGAATGATAAGTCAGTAATGATGTAGAAATAGACCAAATTCTTCTGCATGGAACCCCTTATTTTCTCACTTGCTGCTGTCAGAATCAATATCATGTGAATTTGTGCTTGCAGGACGTTGTGGAAATATGCCCTGGACTAGAGTATAAATTTAGTTACTTAGAATGACACAAAAGACCATAATCTTGCCTTTGGGTAAAAATCCAATTATATCTCCCTTTACTCATAACCTTATAATTTATGCTTTATTAATGAAACATGTTTTTAATTCTCTGCAAAAAAATGCCATCTCATAAACTCTTGACTTCTTCTGTCCCTTTCCTCTTACTAGACTAGCTCAATACTAATTAAACTTTCTACAAGGAAATGTTTAATATCTGCCCAATCATGGTGATCATGAGCTACACATGGCTATTGATTGAGCACATGGAGAGTGGATGATTATGTCCTGGACTAAGATTTGAATTGTTTTTAAATGATTACTTAATATAAATTAAAATAGTCCCACATGGCTGGTGTTCTTAGTAGGCAGTGCACTTCAAGTTGTTTCATTTTGCTGCTTTTGGTGATAAACTTTTCCTGACCTCCTCCACCAGCTTCCAGGTTGGAGATGACCTTTCTCTCCTCTATTTTCTCTTTCTTCAATGTGTCTGAACACTTCCTTCAGCATTCATTTTAATCCTTCAGCCTCTGTCACCATTTTTTTTTTTTTTGAAATTCTTTCCACTTTTAGAAAAAGGTTTTACTTCTCCGCCTTCTTAAGCCTTAGGAGCTTCAGATTTTGGCTCAATGAAAATGGAGCTCCTATTTTGCCCAGAATCTGCTGATTTTGACTTTGGCAGGGGTGTTGAGGGGTGGGGTGCAAATATGGCCTGCATACCTGTTCACTGGTCACAAGGGCGAATTTCCTTACTTGTGAATGCGAAAGAAGTATTTTAAGTTCTACTCTCAAAGCCACCCCAATAACAGCAAACTATTTTTCCTATACAATGTGCCCAAGTTTCATCTTGACATTCTTATTTTTAAAAACACCATGGAATTATTATGATTTCTAGCACTTGATGCTTCAGTAGCTTAACACACTTTATATGAGTCAGTTCATTAATTCTAGAAGCTCTGTCTTGGCATAGAGGAGAGCTGGCACATTTTGGTGATTCAATTCCTTGTTGAAAGAAGGATGTGTGAACAATAGACCCAGTGCCAGAGGGAGGGTCTCTAAGTTCCTTCCATTAAAAATAAATGCAATTTGACTTTATAAAGAAATGCAATTTGATGCAAAATAGTGATTAGAATTAAAGTCAAATGGCAACCAAGTTTCTGGAGGCAAAATAAAAGGATATTTGATTCCTAAACCCATGGTGAAAATAGGAAAATATACGTGACCATGATAATATTTTATGAGTTGAAAGCAAAGAAAGAAAAATAGTTTCCAAACAGTTATTTAACGTCTTACACAAATGACACTTTACAATATTTGAAATATGTTTTTATTTGTTGTTTTTGTTTTTAGTTTTCTTTGCAAAATTATTAGTATAAGCACCATGAAGAAGGCATTTTTTTTTCTCTTTTTAGTATCTATATAACCTAGGCTTACAATACTGCTTTACTTTATAAATGAAGAGTAAGTTTTCATCCTCTGTTAAGAAAAGTATTAATATTTTTTTATGAGTGAGTACCTCCTAGAATGAAGTGATTTAATGAGCACTCAAACTTGACTAACCTATAACAATTAGCAGAACTGACAGAAGTATAAGTTTTAGGGTATATTTTAATCTAAAGGTAGATTTCTTGATGTTAAAAATAAATCATACAAATACAACAAATTTAAAGATATTGTATTTTGATACATACAGGGGAAAAAAAAACTATGCTTGAATATGATGAAGCTGAAGAAAATGGAATAAATTTACATAGAAGAAAACCATTGTACAATGGCTCAGTAACTGCACTTTACCTCCAATGGCAAACATGGAAATATTCTTAATGGGGAAAGAAAATTGAAGGTGGGGAAAGAAAATTGAAGGTAGGATCTATGTTCAAATACCTGTGAACTGAAGATATATAAAAAGACTGAAGCAAAATAAATGCTTTTTCAATGCCTTTTGGGCTTTCCAGGTGGCACTAGTGGTAAAGAACTTGCTTGCTAATGTAGGAGACATAAGATGCACATTTGATCCCTGGGTTGGGAAGACCTCCTGGAGGAGAGAATGGCAACCCACTCCAGTATTCTTGCCTGGAGAATCCCAGGGACAGAGGAGCCTGGCGGGCTACAGTCCATGGGTCTCAAAGAGCCCATTACAACTGAAGTGAGTTAGTATGCACGCAAAATGACTTTTAAGCCAGCGAAAGAAATCACGATTGAGAACTAGATTTAGAGCCAGAAAACAGGAGTTCTTTCCCAATTGTGCTGTCAAATGGAGACATGGTCTGGGTTAATCACTCTATTATACTCTTTTATAATAAAGCAACTTACTTGCCTCCTTTAAAAATATCGGTAATTACTGTATTGGTGTGCTGTTTTGTTTTGGTTCACTCTCCTGAGGAGTGACAAAGTGGGAAGTCACTTTACTGTTATGAAAACTTGCTCAGCTTCTGACCAGAAGCTCTGAATTTCAGTTTCACTTCTGCTACTATATGACCTTAAAAGTTTTTAAATCATTTCCAAAATTTACTTTCATTTAGGATTTTTTTTAACTACTCCTTGTGTTTATTTTATTTATTTATTTTTAAAATTTTATTTTTTTAAATTTTTTTAAATTTTTTTAAATTTTTTTAAATTTTTTTTTTAATTTTAAAATCTTTAATTCTTACATGCATTCCCAAACATGAACCCCCCCTCCCACCTCCCTCCCCATAACATCTCTCTGGGTCATCCCCATACACCAGCCCCAAGCATGCTGTATCCTGCGTCAGACATAGACTGGCGATTCAATTCTTACATGATAGTATACATGTTAGAATGCCATTCTCCCAAATCATCCCACCCTCTCCCTCTCCCTCTGAGTCCAAAAGTCCATTATACACATCTGTGTCTTTTTTCCTGTCTTGCATACAGGGTCGTCATTGCCATCTTTCTAAATTCCATATATATGTGTTAGTATACTGTGTTGGTGTTTTTCTTTCTGGCTTACTTCACTCTGTATAATCGGCTCCAGTTTCATCCATCTCATCAGAACTGATTCAAATGAATTCTTTTTAACGGCTGAGTAATACTCCATTGTGTATATGTACCACAGCTTTCTTATCCATTCATCTGCTGATGGACATCTAGGTTCGCTATCTTTCTCACACTTAACATCAGTAATGTATAGGCGACAATCTGAAACAGAAGCACAGAGTTTGTGTAACGTTTTCTTATAAAACTTTACTCTTGGTAGTAGAACACTCGAAGAAAGAAGTAACGCAGAGCACTGATATGCATGCTATTCAATGATCCATAAAATCATTTTTGCTGCTTCATTGTCTTATGAAGGCAACACATCACAAAGCATTTAGTAAAAGGAATCTGATATTGAGCAATTTCAGCTCTTCAAAGGGTATTTATTTTCCAAGAATATCCTTAGGATGGTGATCATTTTCTTCATCAAACTCTACTGGACCTTAGTCAGGAATTTATAGAAGCTGAAAACTATAATGTTCTGATATTTCTTATTATCTGAAAGCTTCATGTCTATTCACTAGAGTTTCAGAAGATTAAGTCTTAATGATATGAATTTTATTAAGTTCTTAAAAGGATATGAAGTTTTGAAGAGTAATTTCAGTGTCAACTTAATTACTCTTTCAAATCTCATGCATTTCCAGGCAATTAAATTTATTTTTTGAAGATCTGTTTCCTTGGTCAATTTGTATGTAATATAAGTTTTTATTCTAAATTAAATTTAAAGTTGAGGTTTATTTTTAAACAAAACTGTTAAGAAATAGTTTATTCTGAGAGTAAACAAACTAGAAAATGAAATATATTTTCTTACCATTTCTACCTGACATATTTACTCTAAAATGAAGAAACTGTATGCATATTTATTGATGATAAAAAAACTTTTTGTTTTATCTTTTACTCCATAAAATATTATGATGGTCATATTTCTTTGCCTATTCTTAAAATAAGAGTATAAACACAGAATATCATTCCTATAATTTTCTGGGCATCTTTATAACCTCATTTTAAAATTCTATCTGCTCAAGTGGTCAGTGCAATTGAAAAATACAGCAATTACTAGTGTGTCATTAAAGAATGGAAACTAAGAATCTGAAGTTTCTTGGCTTAGGTTAAAAACTTTAGGGACTAATTTAGTCTGTTGTCTTACAAAAAAAAAAAAACTGCTATACTGGTAAAAGATACTAGAAAAAAAGTTGTACTGAAAGAGTACACTAAGCCAGCTTCATGACTATTAAATACACATTGACCAATATACAAGGTAGACAAAATCTTCGAATTGTATGTATATGCATATGGATATGTGTGTATACTCACACACATAGCTCAGATTTTTCAATATTTATAATTGCATTCTGGTATTGATTTTAATTTGCCTAATTAATGATGCTAAACATATTTTCATATAATTGTTGACTATTTCTTTACCTTTTTAAGACGAATATCTACTCAAATCTTTCAATCAATCTTTGAGTTGATTTGTTAGTTATTGAATTGCAATTATGTTCTTAATACCAGACCCGTTTTAAGTATATGAATGGCAAAATTTTTCTCCATTTTTGTGTGTTTTCTTTTTATTTTCTTGAACATGTCCTATTATTAGATTATTTCCTCTAAATATATACAGACCTTTCTCCACTTACAATGGGTCTTGACCCAATAAACCCATCAACCGTTGAAAGTACTGTTAGTTGAAAATGCACTTAATTCACCTAATCCACCAAACATCACTGCTTAGCTTAACCTACCTTAAAAAGGCTAAGAACATTTACATTAGACTACAGCTGGGCAAAATTATCTAACAGAAAGGTCTGTATTATAGTAAAGTTTTGAATATCACATATAATGTTTGAATACTGTACTGAAAGTGAAAAACAGACTGGTTGTCTGGGTACAAATGATTGTTAAGTGTAGCAGTTACTTACCCTCATGATCACCTGGCTTGCTGCCACTGCTGAGCATCAGTAGAGGGTCATTTCAGTTCAGTCGCTCCGTCGTGTCTGACTCTTGGCAACCCCATGAATTGCAGCACGCCAGGCCTCCCTGTCCATCACCAACTCCCGGAGTGCACTCAACTCATGTCCATCGAGTCGGTGATGCCATCCAGCCAACTCATCCTCTGTCATCCCCTTTCCCTCCTGCTCCTAATCCCTCCCAGCATCAGAGTCTTTTCCAATGAGTCAACTCTTTGCATGAGGTGGCCAAAGTATTGGAGCTTCAGCTTCAGCATCATTCCTTCTGAAGAACACTCAGGACTGATCTCCTTTAGAATGGACTGATTGGATGTCCTTGCAGTCAAGGAGCTCTCAAGAGTCTTCTCCAACACCACAGTTCAAAAACATCAATTCTTTAATGCTCAGCTTTCTTCACAGTCCAACTCTCACATCCATACACGACTACTGGAAAAACCATAGCCTTGACTAGATGGGACTTTGTTGGCAAAGTAATGTCTCTGCTGTAATATACTATATATATTGCCAGCTCAGGAAAAGATCAAAATTCAAAATTTGAAGTACAGTTTCTCCTGAATGTGGATCACTTTTGCATATAGTGTTGAAAATGCATTAAGTCGAATCATTGTAAGACAGGGACAATCTGTTTGCTGAAGCTCTACCCCCTAGTGTGATTATATTTGGAGCTAGACCTTAAAGACATAATTATGGTTAAAAGAGCTCATAAGGTGGAGATTTATTAGGATGGATGTCCTTTTGAGAAGCGGGAAGGACACCAGGGGTACACACACACAGGCATAACTAGGTAAATATACAGCTGGGAGGTAGCCATCTACAAGTCAATGAGAGAGGACTCAAGATAAATCACGCCTTCCAACCTCTTGGTCTTAGACTCCATGCCTCCAGAATTATGGGGAAATAATTTTCAGCTATTCAAATCTCCAACCTATGGTATTGTGTTGCAGTAGCTCTAGTTATTATGTCATGCAGTAGCTCTAGCATAGTAGTTCAAGCTGTTATGTCATTTGATGGTCACAAAATTTTAAAATTTTAATGAATAAGACTAGTGATAAACACCTACAATGTAACATTGATGAATCACGAAATGATAAAGTTGGATATTTTAACCTTGCAAATATTCAAATCTCATAATTGCAGATTACAGGCAGAGGAAGCTTCTTTTAGCAAAGATCTGTTTCTTTCTAATTTGTATCCATCTATCCTAGGAACAGTGGTAAAAATCTGCCTGTCAATCCAGAGGACACAAGAGATGAAAGTTTGATCCCTGGGTTGGGAAGATTCCCTGGAGAAAGAAATGACAACCTACTCCAGTAATCTTGCCTGAAAAATTCCATGGACAGAGGAGCCTGGTAGGCTAAAGTCCATGGGGTCACAAAGAATTGGACATGACTGAGCAACTGAGTATACATCCCAGAGAAAAATTAACCTATCATTTGTAGAACTCTTTGTAAAGTAAAACAAAACAAAACAAATGTTAACTTGATGTAAATTAAAAAAAAACTCATCATTTTCTCTAATTTGAATGCTGAATCATTATGTGATTTGTCTCTAGATAATGTAGATGACTTATTCATTGAAACCTGACAAAGGTCACCAGGTTTCTAGCCTGTGATTTCTATGTTCCTACCTCTCATGGCCCTGCAGTTACATAAACAGGGCCCATAGTTTAGGTTTTGTTTCCTGCAGAATAGCACTCCTGATGCTATATTCTATGGGCTTCCTTTATAGCTCAATTAGTAAAGAATCTGCCTGCAATGCAGAAGACCATGGTTCAATTCCTGGGTCATGAAGATCCACTGGAGAAGGGATAGAAGACCCCCTCCAGTATTCTGGGGCTTCCCTTGTGGCTCAGCTGATAAAGAATCTGTCTGCAATGCGGGAGACCTGGATTCAATCCCTGGGATGGGAAGATCCCAAGGAGAGGGAAAGGCTACCCACTCCAATATTCTGGCCTGGAGAATTCCATGGACTGTACAGCATTCCTGATGCTATAATCTATATTTGTCTGGGTTATATTTGAGTGTGAATAACAGACACATAAAAATAATGGATTAAAATTCAGAAGTATATTCTACTTTGATAATAAGTAATATTTACATGTAGGAAATCAAGTTGGCCATGACCCAGACTGCTATCCACTTTCTTCTCTACTAAACCCATTACAGAGATCATGCTCGTGGTCCAACATGAAACTGGAGCCATCATGTTGGCAACTTCCAAGCAGTAGTGTAGAAGACACAAAAATGTGTCTCAGCAGTGCTGTTAGAAATTTTCAGGGTGAATTGTTATGCAATAGTTCAGTTTTTGACCCTTTGGTCACATGCCATTCTTCAACTCAGAATGAGAAATGTATGTTTTATTATAACTGACCTTTATGTCAATTAAAAATCAGGATTGCCATATGGAGGAAAAGGCCATGGAAGAGACAACTAGCAGACTCTGCATGGAATCTTATATTGTTCTTTAAACTTGCCATTTTTTTACAATCATTTCAACAATTTGTGAGATAACCTTTACATGATATCAGGAGGCTGTAAAAGGGCTTGCCTCTCCTGGCTTTGCACTTTTTAAAATTTATTTTTCTTTTATAAGTTTTGCCCATCATGTTGCCTCCTTTCTTGTGATAGTTCACGTGTCTGACCTCAAAGATAAGAGGAATGTTAAATAAGTGCTCTTGATTATTCAGGTGGCAGATAAATATTAAAGGTAGATGTGTTGGAAGAAATTAATTCTCTGAATGGAGATGAAAATTTTTGACCAGTTCTTTGCTGATGTGATGTGTTTATTCTGCATATTTTAATTTTAAGTTGAAAAGAAAACAGAGGTAAGTAAAAGACGATTACATTGGAAAAAGGGAATATACATGGCTTCCTTTCAGTGATCACTTTTTCTGTCTGTAGAGTGGGACATTTGGAATTAAAAAGAGATGAACAATGGATCTCAGAGATCCTTCAGATACTTTTATTGCTCATCTTCTCAATTTACATACCAAGACAGGCAGATCCAGAGGTTCTATTTTCCTGTAGCAGATTCAATGACTTAATTTTGCCAAAACTCACATAATTGGCCATTTTCTAGTCTTACATATTAAAATGTTTTCTTTGGTAAGAAAATCATTATTTTCATGTATCCTTTTCATAAATGTTTCATTGTCTTAAAAAAAATAGACTAGTAATTTCAAAGAAGAAAGCAATTCCATTAAATTATGGAATACCATAAAAAGGGAGTACTACCTTGTCAGTTTCAGCATTGTATATACATTTCTAGGAGCTTTAGAATTTTTTTCTGTTTCAGTTATGTTTCCCTTATTGCACTATTTTATACTAGAGCACATTGCAGGGTTAACAGTTTTTAAAGTGACTCATAATTTTGTGCCCATCCCTGCCATATTATTACAGTCTGCATTCTGTTTAAGGTTTAATTTTAAAAATAATTGCCTCTTATTAAAATACCCCACATTACATTATTGCTGGTCATGCAGAAAATTACTTTGCTGCAGGAAACAAAACCATCCAATATAATCTTTTCTCCTTATAACAGAGGAGATAATTGGATTAATCACAAGTCAAAATCTTGGAAGTAGAATACTTTGTTGGCTAAACTTATGAGCCATGCTTGTCATTTAAAGATGATAGATGAGTGCTTCTGTGATGCTACATAATCAATGGCAACTTGTCACCATAATAATGAATATTTTAGAAATACTAAAATATGTTAATTAGCCATTGAATATGAGGAGAAGCTGGTTTAGCCCCATGAGGAACTAGTGCCTTGTTAAAGACATCATCATATAACCATGCCCACTAAGGTAAATTTCTCATCAGCTCACTTGATACTATTTTGTAAATTTTAAGACACTTGATAAAGTAGAAAAGGATCTCATATGGTGAATCTTTTAATGGTTAAATCCACTGCATGTCTTTGGGTATAACATTAGATCCTCATAGAGGCTTGATTCCTCAGTAGTTCTCTTCCTACTCAGTAGGGTTCATTATTTTAAAGTTTACATTTCCAGAGCAAGTTTCTTTATTCATTTTTAGGAATTCAATTTAAAAATGAGAATATAGCAAGGAGTTTTGGAATCTTTAGGCATGTATTTTTACCATGAAATTTTGGATATAAGAGTAACTCCCTTTCATAGATTGTGAAATGACAGTCTAAAATGGTAGAGTCGAAGGATGTGCACTCTTCTTCTCTTGAAAGAACTCCAAAAGTGCAGCTCACTGCTGAACAACCATCAATAAGACAATGTTTGATCCCACCAAAAAAAGATAACCCATGTCCAAGGGCAAAGGCAAAGCCCCAATAAATGATAGGAAGGGTGAAATTGCATTTAGAATCAAACCCCATATACACGCCCAGAGATGCCTGGAGAGCTCAAACAAAACCTTTTGTACACCAGGACCCAGAGACACTACAGAGACTGTACCAGACCATACTTTCAGTGTTTGAGTGTCTCCTGCAGAGGCACAGGTCAGCAGCAGCCTGCTGCAGTGACAGGAGTTCTGGCTGCAGTAGACGTGGAAGGCACTGCCTGTGTCACGGTCCTTTCGGAGGAGTTCACTACTAGCCCCATCATAAAGTCACCAAATGAGTAGACTACCTGCAAACTGGAGAACAATTATATCAAAGAAGTTCTTGCACTGTGACAAAAGTTCTAGGGCCCTCAGTACATTTCCCATCCTGGGGATCTGGGAAAGGGACTGAGAACCCTCAGAGAATTTGACTTTGGAGGCCAATGGGATTTGATTACAGATCTTCCACAGGACTGGGGAAACATACTCTTTGAGGGCACGAACAAAACATTGTGTGCACCAGGGCCCAGGAGAAATGAGAAGTGACCCCACAAGAGACTTGCCCGAGTGGCCAGGAGTCTCTGGAGGAGGCATGGGTTGATAATGGCCTATCATGGCATCAAGGGCCCTGAATACAGCAGGGCTGGCATAGGTCCTTTTGAAGGAGGTTGCCATTACTGCCATTATCCCTACCATAGATTGGCCTAGGCCAAAAAACTGAAGAAACACAGCCCCACCCATCAACAGATAATTGAATTAAAGATTTACTGAGCATGGCCCTGCCCATCAGAACCAGACTCAGATTCTCCCACAGCCAGTCTCTCCCAACAAGAAGCTTTCATCAGCCTCTTTTATCCATAAGAAAGCAGACAGAAAAACTAACCAAAGTGATCACAAGGATCACAGCTTTGTCTAACTCAATGAAACTATGAACCATGCCATGTAGGGTCATCCAAGATGGACCTGTCATGGTAGAGAGTTCGGACAAAAAGTGGTCCACTGGAGAAGAAAATGGCAACCATTTTGGCATCTTGCCTTGAGAACCCCATGAGCATAATGAAAAGGCAAAAAGATAAGATACTGAAAGATGAATTCCCCAATTCAGTAGGTGCCCTATATGCTACTAGAGAAGAAAGGAGAAATTACTACAGAAAGAATGAAGAGACCAAATCAAAGAGAAAAAAAATGCCCAGTTGTGGATGTGACTGGTGATGGAAGTAAAGTCTGATGCTGTAAAGAACAATATTGCATAAGAACCTGGAATGTTAGGTCCATGAATCAAGGTAAATTGGAAGTGATCAAACAGGGGATAGCAAGAGTGAACATTCTAAGAATTAATGAACTAAAATGGACCAGAAAGGGTGAATTTAATTCAGATGACCATTATCTACTACTGTGGGCAGGAATCCCTTAGAAGAAATGGAGTAACCCTCATAGTAAATAAAAGAGTCCAAAATGGAGTACTTGGGTGTGATCTCAAAGAGAATTGAATGACCTCTGTTCTTTTACAAGGCAAACAATTTAATGAGAGTAATCTAAGTCTATGCCCCAACCACTAATGCTGAAGAAGCTGAAGTTGAATGGCTCTATTATGACCTATAGGACCTTTTAGAACTAACACCAAAAAGGATGTCCTTTTCATCACAGAGGACTGGAATGCAAAATTAGGAAGTCAAGAGATTTGGCCTCGAAGTACAAAATAAAGTAGGGGAAAGATTAGCAGAGATTTGCCAAGAGAATGCACTGGTCATAGCAAACATCCTCTTCCAACAACACAAAAGATGACTGTACACATGACCATCACCAGATGGAGGTGAAGTCGCTCAGTCATGTCTGATTCTTTGCGACCCCATAGATTGTAGCCTACCAGGCTCCTCCGTCCATGGGATTTTCCAGGCAAGAGTACTGGAGTGGGTTGCCATTTCCTTCTCCAGAGGATCTTCCTAACCCAGAGATTGAACCTGGGTCTCCCACATTGTAGGCAGATGCTTTACCATCTGAGCCACCAGGGAAGCCTAATGGTCAATACTGAAATCAGATTGATTATGTTCTTTGCAGTCAAAAATGGAGAAGCTCTATACAGTCAGCAAAAACAAGACTGGGAGCTGACTGTGGCTCAGATCATGAACTCCTTTTTGCAAAATGGAGACTTAAACTGAAGAAATTAGGGAAAAGCATGAGACCATTCATGTATGACCTAAATCATACCCGTTATGATTATGCAGCAGAAGTGACATATAGATTCAAGGGATTAGATCTGATATAAAGAGTGTCTGAAGAACTATAGACAGAGGTTCATGACATTGTACAGGAGGCATTTATCAAGACCATCCCCAAGAAAAAGAAATACAAAAAGGCAAAATGGTTGTCTGAGGAAGCATTAAAATGGCTTAGAAAAGAAGAGAACCAAAAGGCAAAGGAGAAAATGAAAGATATGTCCATTTGAATGCAGAGTTCCAAAGAATAACAAGGAGAGATAAGAAACCCTTTCTCACTGATCAGTGCAAAGAAATAGAGGAAAACAATAGAATGGGAAGGACTAAAGATCTTTTTCAGAGACGGCAATGGTAACTCACTCTAGTACTCTTGCCTGGAAAATCCCATGGATGGAGGAGCCTGGTAGGCTGCAGTCCATGGGGTCGCGAAGAGTTGGACACGACTTCACCCACTCAATGGACATGAATTTGAGCAAGCCATGGGAGTTGGTGGTGGACAGGGAAGCCTGATGTGCTGCGATCCAGGCCAGGAGTCAAACACGACTCAGAAACTGAATTGAACTGGACTCATTTCATATTATAGATAGATGTGGAAATGTTACACTGCTTATAGAGGCATTTAGCATCATTGCAAGTGTTACAATGAACATTCATGTCAATCATGCTTGGTAAAACACTCATAGCAGTACTTAATGCCATCTAGGAAAATCCTGAAATGAATCACTTAGTGCATTTAAGTGATTATAGGAGGTTTTTTTTTTTTTTAAGTCTAACTTTAGTACAGGTTTTAAAAATCACAAATCTAAACTGTACAATATAAAATGACCACAGAATTTTAACTACCAACCTATATCAAGGTACTGAATCTCACCTTTCTTGTCTCCTCCTGTTCACTAGCCCTTCTTTCCAAAGGAAATGACTGTCTTAAATTTCAAATTCATAATATAATATTAAATATATGTGATATATATTATATGTATGATATATATAGATGACATGTATTCTTTATGCCTTGGATAATTTATTCAAAATTATGTTTGTTGGATTCCTTAATGTTCAAATGCATAGCTATAGTTCATCCAGTTTCAAAATAACAAATTATCATTCAAATTTACTACAAAATATTCAGTCTACTAATGATAGGTTGGGACCTCCCTGGTGGCTCAGTGGTAAAAAATCTGCCTGCCAATGCAGGAGACAGTGGTTCAATTCCTGGTTCAGTAAGATACCCTGGATAAAGAAATGGCCCCTCACTTCACTATTCTTGCCTGAGAAATCCTGTGGATAGAGAAGCCTGTTGGGTTACAGTCCATGAGGTTATCAAAGAGTTGGGCACAACTTAGTGACTTGTTTAGTTACTCAATCGTGTCTGACTCTTTGTGACCTCATGGACTGCCCCAAAACTTTCATTGCTCTACTGGCTAAAACCTTCAATCCAATGCTTAAACTAATTAAAAGGAAAACTAGGAAATATTTGAAAATAATGAAATTTAAAGCTTTGGTATTTGTGGAGTGCAGGCAAAGGGGTGGTTCATAGAAACCCACAACCATAAATGCTAACAGTAGAAAAGAAGAAAAGAAATTGAAGATCAATCATTACAGTGTATACTATAAAAAGTTAGGAAGAGTGTACATACTAAACAAAAGGTGAAAGACAAAAGATTAGAACAAGCATCACTAGAAGAATAAATAAATAAATAATATAGGAAAATGATAAACCTGAAAGCCAAAATTATTAAATTTGTTTTATTTATTTTTTTATTTTATTTTATTTTATTTTTTTTTTTTAGTTTTTTATTTTTTACATTTTAAAATCTTTAATTCTTACATGCATTCCCAAACATGAACCCCCCTCCCACCTCCCTCCCCATAACATCTTTCTGGGTCATCCCCATGCACCAGCCCCAAGCATGCTGCATCCTGCGTCAGACATAGACTGGCTATTCAATTCACATGATAGTATACATGTTAGAATGTCATTCTCCCAAATCATCCCACCCTCTCCCTCTCCCTCTGAGTCCAAAAGTCCGTTATACACATCTGTGTCTCTTTCCCTGTCTTGCATACAGGGTCGTCATTGCCATCTTCCTAAATTCCATATATATGTGTTAGTATACTGTATTGGTGTTTTTCTTTCTGGCTTACTTCACTCTGTATAATCGGCTCCAGTTTCATCCATCTCATCAGAACTGATTCAAATGAATTCTTTTTAACCGCTGAGTAATACTCCATTGTGTATATGTACCACAGCTTTCTTATCCATTCATCTGCTGATGGACATCTAGGTTGTTTCCATGTCCTGGCTATTATAAACAGTGCTGCGATGAACATTGGGGTACATGTGTCTCTTTCAATTCTGGTTTCCTCGGTGTGTATGCCCAGAAGTGGGATTGCTGGGTCATAAGGTAGTTCTATTTGCAATTTTTTAAGGAATCTCCACACTGTTCTCCATAGTGGCTGTACTAGTTTGCATTCCCACCAACAGTGTAGGAGGGTTCCCTTTTCTCCACACCCTCTCCAGCATTTATTGCTTGCAGATTTTTGGATCGCAGCCATTCTGACTGGTGTGAAGTGGTACCTCATTGTGGTTTTGATTTGCATTTCTCTAATAATGAGTGATGTTGAGCATCTTTTCATGTGTTTGTTAGCCATCCGTGTGTCTTCTTTGGAGAAATGTCTATTTAGTTCTTTGGCCCATTTTTTGATAGGGTCGTTTATTTTTTTGGAGTTGAGCTGCAGAAGTTGCTTGTATATTTTTGAGATTAGTTGTTTGTCAGTTGCTTCATTAGCTATTATTTTCTCCCATTCAGAAGGCTGTCTTTTCACCTTGCTTATATTTTCCTTTGTTGTGCAGAAGCTTTTAAAAATAGCTAAGCTGAGAGGAGAAGCTTCTTCTATATATTTAATAAGAAGTGAATATTATTGAACAATCTTATGCTACCAAGAATAAACACTAAAATGAAATGAGTAATTTCTTAAAAGGTATGGATGATGAAAACTGATTTAAAAAATATAAAACTTGAATCATCCCATTTCTAGTAAAGGGATGCATATTTTTATTAAAAATATTCCATAAAGAAAACTTCAAATCTATGTGGATGCCCTGATAAATTCAATTATAAATACAAGAAATGAATAATACAAGGTGATAAAAGAACAAACCATTCTTGCATCCCTGAACTAAATCCCACTTGACCATGGTGTATGATCTTTTTGATGTATTTTTGAATTCAGTTTGCTACTATCTTGCTAAAGATTTTTGCACCTATGTTCATCAGCATTCCTACTCAGTTGTTCAGTCATGTTCAACTCTTTGTGACCCTATGGACTATAGGCCACCAGGCTCCTCTGCCCATGGGATTTTCTAGGCAAGAATACTGGTGTGGGTTGCCATTTCCTCCTCCAAGGATCTTCACCTAATCAGGGACTGAATCCGAGTTTCCTTTGTCTCTTGCATTGGTAACCACTGAGCCACCTGGTTAAGTGCCATAAGAGATATTCACCTATAATTTTCATTTTTGTGCGTTGTCTTTGGTATCATCCTTTTGGGGATGTTGTTCTCACTAAATGAGTAAGTGTTTTCTTTTCTTCAGTGTTTTGCAATAGTTTGAGAAAAACTAGTATTAAATCCTCTTTGAATTTTTGGTAGAATCACCTGCGACGCTGGCTTCCCTGGTAGCTCAGCTGGTAAAGAATCCACCTACAATGCAGGAGACCCTGATTTGGTTCCTGGGTTGGGAAGATCCTCTAGAGAAGGGATAGGCTACCTACTCCAGTAGTCTTGGGCTTCTCTGGTGGCTCAGATGGTAAATAATCCACCTGGAATGCAAGAAACCTGGGTTCAATCTTTGGGTTGGGAAGATCCCCTGGAGGAGGGCATGGCAACCCAGTCCAGTATTCTATCAAGAGAATCCCCATGGACAGAGGAGCCTGGTGGGCTACAGTCCATAGGGTAGCAAAGAGTTGGACACGGCTAAGTGACCAAGCACAGCACAGCATCTGTGAAACTGCCTAGCCCTGGACTTCTGTTTTTTGAAAGGTTTTTGATTATCATTTCAATCTTTGTTCTACTAATCAGCCTATTCAGATATTCTATTTCCTCCTTATTCAGTCTTGGAAAGTTTGAGTGTTTCTCAGAATTTATCTATTTTGTTTCAGTTTGCCTTATTAATTGGTACATAGCTATTTATGAGCATGGTGACCCACTCCAATATTCCTGCCTGAAGAATCCTGTGGTCAGAGGAGCCTGGCCAGCCACAGTCTGTAGTGTTGCAAAGAGTCGGACTTAACTGGAGCAGCTTAGCATGCACACACACACTATTCTGCAATAAACGTTTGCCTTTATTTCTTTGGATTTTAATGATTATCTGGTGATACTTTAGGGGCAGTGTTTCTCCAAATCAAGTCAAAATCCATTTAGGAACTGTAGTTTTCTTTATGTCACTTTGGACATGAATATCTCAGTCCACAATGAAGGAATCAATAGTAATCGGGACTATGTCACAAAATTACTTAAATAACAAAAATAACGGTGATAGCTGGTGTGATTATCTGCAAATGGATCTAAATCATGTAACGTTAATATTTTTATTTCCAGTTGTGACAGTCTTGAAGATTAAAATGTGTTTATCAGCCTTATACTCTTTTCAAAGCCTCATAAGAAGTAGCAGCACACTGGCATTTCAAAGGATTCATTATTTGCTGGCATGTATTTGCATAGTGAGAGTCTTTGCAGGTGAATATTTACAGTTAAATGTGTTAAAGAAATCTCTATAGAGTCCCTCTCTCCCTTCCTCCACTTATTTCCATTAATGACAATCTGTACCTAATTTGTGGGCAATGCACCATTCATAAAGTCTGTTTCATGTTCATCAGTCGATGAATACATATAGGCTGATTTTCCTTCTACTTCAGTGTAAATCAGAGGCGATGCATGTGAGGGATAACATTTCCCTGTTTAGCTAGAATAGCACATTCATAACTGTATTTCCAAATATTGAGATAAGTAAATTGCAGTTGGAGTCTCATGGTTTATGCATCTTCTTGTCCCATAAATCCATCAATTTTTCTTTAAGATTTACATTGTTATGTGCAAAAAACATTTTTTTTTCCGTTCTGATGTTTATCAATTATCTTTAAACAGTGAAGAGAGATAGTAACGTAGATGTCACTGAATCAACAAAGCATAAATCTCTCTGTGTAACATAATGTGGAAAAGATACCAAGTACTATTTCAAAATCCACTTTGCCGGATTGAAATTCAACATCAACAGGTTAGAGACAGTCCTGTCTCATTTTCTACATTTAATTCATGTTGAATTTTTGTGGTTACTTTCTACAAAGAATATAAATCTCAGTAGTATTTATAGTGACTTGTTTAAAGTTAAGAAGCTTTTTAAATTTTTTATTTTCCTGAGAGAACTTTCATGTAAATGTCAGGAACTCATTTGCACATTTTTAATTGCTTGCTGAGATTTAATTAAACTTATATTTTGCAATAAGATACTGATAAGCAAAATCTATATGATTGAAAAAAGCTATTTGGACAAATATTTTACATCTTAAAAAGGAGTTACTTTTCCACTTATTATAATTTGACACATTTTGTTATGTGAATAAAAGCATATGCAGGAATTCATAGAAAAAATAAAAAATGTGGTAAAATATTTGTGATAACTTTTAAAGTAAACTTACCTTAAGAATTTAGGATAATATTTTCCAAAAATCTAAGTTTTGCATTTCATTTCAGTGTACTATTTTATTTATATATTTCCTTGTTCTACAAATATGTTGTAAGGTGCTTTCTATCATAAAATAATGTTAATAACAGCCAAATAACACAATAATAATCAATTCTTATTGCAAAATATTAAAACATATCTTCCAATAACACTTCCTTTTTATTTACTATTTCAGCCCCACAATAAACAAATGATGTATTTAGTGTAATTATTCATCCTCTCTGAAGGACCCATAGCTGGATAGTGAACCAAGTATTAGGCAGCTGAACTTCAAAGCCACACTTTAAATGGAATATCCACAACTTTATCATCATGAAAGGCAGAAGCGACATGAGTATATATTAATTTTATAGCACCTAATCTGCCTGCAATGTGGTGACCTGGGTTTGATCCCTGGGTTAGGAAAAGCCCCTGGGGGAGGGTGTGGAAACCTACTCCAGTAATCCTGCCTGGAGAATCCCCATGGACAGAGGAGCCTGGTGGGCTACAGTCTGTGGGATGGCAAAGAGATGGACACAACTGAGCGACTAAGCACAGTATCTAGGTTAGACTCAAAAGACATTTTAGCAGAGGCTTTCCAAGTGGCACTAGCAGTAAAGAATCCACCTACCAATGCAGGAGATAGAAAGGATGAAGGTTCAATTCCTGGGTCATGAAGATCCCCTGGAGAAGGGCATGACAACTCACTCCAGTATTCTTGCCTGGAGAATCTCCTAGACAGAGGAGCCTGGTAGGCTACAGTCTGTAAGGCGACAAAAAGCCAGAAATGACTGAAGTGACTTTACAGGCATGTATGTGAGTTTGCCAACACAGATGGACTCTTTCAGAATCTATACTGGAAGATGGACAGATAAAGGGTTAAAAAGGTCAGTTAGCTCACAGGCTAAGTTATATCTTCCAATTTAGCTTTGCTATGTTATGTGTTAATTGCTCAGTTGTGAATGACTCTTTGTGACCCTATGGACTGTAGCCTGCCAGGATCCTCTATCCATGGAATTCTCCAGGCAAGAATGCAGAAGTAGGTTGCCACTTCCCATCCAGGGATCAAATCTGGGTCTCCTGCATTGCAGGGAGATTCTTTACTGTCTTATCCACCAGTGAATCCAGTTTAGCATTAGAGAAGAACTTTTTCTCATAGACTTCTTCACAGACTTAGGGGATGGAACAATTTTGAATAGTTTATCCTGGTTCTTAGTTAGGTCTGCAGGAAATTGTTCTAGGCAGATTACTCCAGATCCCTTTCCTCTTTTATGTTCTGAACTGCCTTCAAGAGTTTACTCTTCCACATTCTGTTAATCATTGTGTTTATCATTTTCCAGGTAAAGTGAGTTTGTTCTTTACAGTGCTCAGTGAGAGAAGGTGAGGGTGGGATAATTTGAGAGAATAGCATTAAAGCATGTACATTACCATATATAAAATAGTTGACCAGTGCAAGTCTGATGCATGAAGCAGGGCACCCAAGGCTGGTCCTCTGGGACAACCCAGAGGGATATGATGGGAAGGGAGGTGGGTGGGGTGTTCAGGATGGGGGAGATGCATATATTTCTGTGGCCAATTCATGTTGATGTATGGCAAAAATTATCACAATATTGTAAAATAATTATCCTCTGTTTAAAATAAATTAATTAATAAAAAATAAAGTGAGTTTGCTGTTTTGCTGTAATAGCACTTTTGAGCTAATTATCAGGAAATAATTTTTCCCCCCTCTACACACCTTTTGCTTTGGGTTTTGCTATAATTCTGTTCTGATACTGGTATGGCCTTTCTGTTTTTAGGGCTAGCCACACAGCATAATGAATTTATTCTGCTTTTTTTTTTTTTTCTTTTGGCCATGAAAAACTTGAGAATTTTCTTTCCTGCTTTGAAAATGAACTTATACATAAACATACCCTGCATTATCTTTCCTGTGTAAAAATGTTAGTTACAGTGCCAGCACTGTTCAGGGGATTTCAACTTTAGATGTTTTCTTGTGAGGATGTTATATTTATAATTTCCTTTCCAAACCTTGGCAGAAATTTACATTTCATGATAAGCTAATATTGAGCATGTTCAGAGTTTGTTTCCCAGCTCATTTCCTGTCTCCAGAATTCGTCTAAGTAAGTACAATAAAGTGCTCCAGAGAGGTCTTGTTCCATAGCAGCAACACAGACTCAGGAGGAACAGGATGTTAGACAAAATGAAGCATGCATGCCATCAGATGTTATTTATGTTCTAGAAGGTTTTAGTTCCATCAAGCAGGTGATGCCATCCAACCATTTCATCCTGTCATTCCCTTCTCCCACCTTCAATCTTTCCCAGCATCAGAGTCTTTTCAAATGAGTCAGTTCTTCACATCAGGTGGCCAAAGCATTGGAGTTTCAGCTTCAGCATCAGTCCTTCCAATGAATATGCAGGACTGACATCCTTTAGGATTAACTGGTTGGATCTCCTTGCAGTCCAAGGGACTCTCAAGTGTCTTCTCCAACAACACAGTTCAAAAGCATCAATTCTTCGGTGCTCAGCTTTCTTTCTATAGTCCAACTGTCACATCTATACATGACTAGGAAAAACCGTAGCTTTGACTAGATGGATCTTTGTTAGCAAAGTAATGTCTCTGCTTTTTAATATGCTGTCTAGGTTGGTCATAACTTTTCTTCCAAGGAGCAAGCGTCTTATGGTTGCAGTCACCATCTGCAGTGACTTTGGAGCCCCCCAAAATAAAGTCTGACGCTGTTTCCACTGTTTCCCCATCTATTTGCCATGAAATGATGGGACTGGAGGCCATGACCTTAGTTATTTGAATGTTGAGTTTTAAGCCAACGTTTTCACTCTCCTCTTTCACTTTCACCAAGAGGCCCTTGAGTTCTTCACTTTCTGCCATAAGGGTGGTGATCTGCATATCTGAGGTATACTGCATATCTCAGCATCACACCCCCCCCCCACCCCGCTTAACTTTTCCACTCACCAAACAGAATGGCTGATTTTTATGCAAGAATTCCATCTCTGTTACTTTGGCAGCTCAAACTCATACAAAATGCATAATGTTTAGATTGAAGGTTCTTTTTTTAATATAAATTTATTTATTTTAATGGGAGGTTAGTTACTTCACTACATCACAAGATAGTTCAGCTTTAACCAAAGAATACACTCACATGCTCCTTTTTTTTTCACCTGCTTCTTTGTCTACAGATTTTTTTTGTTTGTTTGTTTTTAATGGAGCATAGTTGCTTTACAATTTTGTGTTAATTTGTTGCTGTACAACAACATGAATCAGCTGTATGTATAAATATATTCCCTCCCTCTTGGGCCTCCCTCTCACCCTCCCCCACCCCACTCCACCAATCTAGGTCATCACAGAGCACTGAGTTAAGTTTCTGGTGTTTCTTTTTTTTTTTTTTTCCAAATCAAATTCTCACTAGCTATCTATTTTACACATGGTAAAAATCATGGGGATTCTCCAGGCAAGAATACCGGAGTGGGTTGCCATACCCTCCTCCAGAGGATCTTCAGAACTGAGGGATTGAAACCAGGTCTCTGGTCTTGCAGGTGGATTTTTTCCTCTCTGAGCCACCAGGGAAGCCCAAGAATACTGGAGTGGATAGCCCATCACTTCTCTAGCTGATCTTCAGACCTAGAAGTCGAACCAAGGTCTCCTGCTTTGCAGGTGGATTTTTTACCACCTGAGCTACTGGGGAAGACCGTGGTGATTATAATACTATCATAATTAGGTTATTTCATTTGGGGAATAAAAAATTTCTTTGACATGAACATTTCACTAGTTAGTTCTGTTCCAGTGTAATTCTGAGGTTGTCAGATTTGCAACAAATGTAATTTATGGGCTGTTCTGTGTAATTTATACAAGCCACTGGAGGTCATTCTCTAACTGTAACCTCAATAGTTTATGTTCTTTTCAAGAGGACATTCAGAATTTGAGTCCCATTGCTGCAGAAATTGATTTGCACAAGCATTCTGAGACTATACAAACACAAAAACAAAAAACAAAGGCAATATAAAAATACAACTCCCACTTTGTGTTTCTATATTTCTTTTTTATTCCCCTCAGAATTGCATTTGCCTAATTTCCTGGCTGGATGCCAGTCCTATCCTAAGGCACTTTAAAATGCTCTTAACAATGCTGTTCATTCATTATATGAGTATAAAAACAGTGAGCAAAAGAAGTTTGAAACTTAGCTCAGTGATAATTGCTCTTTTATTTTCCTGAATGTTTCTTTGCAAGTACAACCAAATTTAGCATCCTGGATTCTCTTTGGCTGGTTAGAGACAAAGCCTTCCCTTAACAGTATCTTTCTATCTTAGACATAGAAGATGTCGACTCTACCACTAAAATCTCATCTTTTTATCATCATTGGACATTTTAGTCTTGATGTTTTTGTTGTGATTTTGATTCTCAGTTTATGAAATCAAATCTTTCCATCATTTTCCATAGAACTGATGAATCTTTGTAGAAAACATTTTCCTAGAGCAAACTTTGTTATGCCAGTTTAATTCTTTTATCAATTTTTGGTGCATTGTATTTAAAAAAATATTTATTTTTCATGTTCAAATTTTATATATACCTATTTTTATCAGGATATTGGAAAATTTACAATTGTTGTTTGACTCCTTTGTTTTACTCCACATAAAATTTGACAATTATACATAAAGTAGAGTGGGTTTCCTATTCTAATGTTATCTCTACTGTTGAAAAATAATAATTAGTACCAAGGCAACAAAGAATAAAAAACTCTATTTAGAGTCTTAGGAATAGCAATTCAGGAAACACAGATTCAGGTAAAATGTAAAGAGTTCCGAGAAAGGGAATGAGTCAAGAGCTTATACAGGACACAAAGTTGTTAAAGTTTTCTTACAAGAATTATGGTTGGCTCTGATGCAAAAAGGAAATATTTGTTCATAAGGGATAGGCTGTAGCCAGTTATTTTGAGTAAGTGTCTGGTAATATCTCGAATTTCTGGATATTGTGTGGAATTTCTGAATGACTACATTAAGACTGTAAGTGGTCAAAAGTTTAGATTCCATCAGGCTGAGACCTACGTAAGTCCCACTTTCTCAATGGATTCTGGCTCCCTATTAAAAAGCTCTTTTAGCAATACTGACATCATTTTGGCTTTTGTTTCACAATAATGAAGCTAATTGCTGCAGGCAAAACCACTGACAGATTTATATCTTGCCAAAGGTATTTTATTCTATCATGAGTTTTAGATAATATGATTTTTTTCAAATGAAATTTAAAATATTTAAATAATATTTGCTTTTATTCTCCTGGTGAATCACATATATTTTCCCAGATATCCACCCTGGTTTTATTATGTTGCTGCTGCTGCTAAGTCACTTGTCATGTCTGACTCTGTGCAACCCCATAAACGGCTCTGCCATCCCTGGGATTCTCCAGGCAAGTTGCTATATGACAAATACAAACAACTGAATTTTTTTAAAAAAATTATTTATTTTAATTGAAGGCTAATTACTTTACAATATTGTATTGGTATTTCTCTACTTCTCTGTAGCATTTGTATAATTTATTTTTATATTTTCAAGCTAATTGGGCTTCCTCAATTAGTTTATTGTGGTCTTGATTAGCAACTGTTAATGTGTGTGTATTTTAGAAATTGGTAACATTGCTTGTGGTAATGTGGTTCAGAGGAACTTTGTGTTATGAAATAGATAAATGAAGACAAGCTATTATTTTGTAACTATTACCTCAGAAATAGTTTAGCTCTTTTTCATAAGATGGTCTATACTTTGTATTTATTATTATTGTTATTTACTAATTTAAGTGCCTAAGTCCTCAATATAATTGTGATTGAGCTTCCCTGGTGCTCAGTGGTAAAGAACTCACTTGTCCATGCAGGTGACTAGGTTCAATCCCTGAGCTGGGAAGATCCCCTGCAAAGGGAAATGGCAACTGACTCCAGTATTCTTGCTTGGGAAATCCTATGGACAGAGGAGTGTAGTGGGCTAGAGGCCATGGGGTCACGAAGACTTGGAGATGACTTAGTGACTATTCATGCACATAATTGTGATTATTTTGTATAGTTTAGCTTAATGCTCCATATAATTAGCAGAAGAAAGATACAATTGTTAGTATCAAATAATAATGTTTAAATGTCTTTTGAGCCATGATATGGAAGTTAAGATATTATTTGGAATCTAAAGTTATGAAAGCCACAGGATTTTATTTTTTTACTGACAGTGGAAGTTGTTATGAATTTTAGTAAAGATATTTAAATCAAATGTATGCCTTAAAAAACATTTTATATATTTTTAAAATTTGACAGAAATGCTATCTTTAAGTCTATCTATCTGAAAAAAACTACTCATGGATTTTTATTCAACAAATATTTAAAACAACTATGAATTAACAGGGCCTAGACACTTTTAGGACATGCTTAGAAAATAGTATTAGTTTTAGTCCAAGAGGCTCAGAGAATTGGCCGTATGATAATTCTCCCCTTTTCTAGGAAAAATGGTGTGAAACTTGGCATTTTTCTTAATCGAGATACCTTGAAATGTCTCTGGATTCTTAAATCATGAAAATATTTTGTACATTTTTCAATAATGTTATTTACTCTAATCAGACATAATCATACTTACTGTTTTTTAATACTTTCCCCCTAGTTTTATTAACATATAATTGGCATATATATTATGTAATTTTAAAGTGTACAATGTATTGATTGGATGCACTTACATGTTGCAAAATCAGCCCCATTATAGTGTTAGCTAACTCCTTGATCGGGCCACGTAATTGCCATTTTTTGTGTGTGGTGAGAACCCTTAACATCTACTCTCTTAGCAATGCCAAGTATATAATATGGTATGATTAACTATAATCACCATGCTGTATGTTAGATCCCCAAAACTTATTCATCTTATTTGTTATTTTCACATTTCTAAGTTTTAATAGGAAAAACATTTCTCAGTGACTTCAACAAAGAAAATACGTTATAATTATATACCATCACTGTTCATAATTTGTGCCTGAGTGGAAGTGATTAAAAATAGAATATTCTTTCCTTTGAAGCTGTCATCACGTCCAGTTTCCCTGGCTGGAGGGTTTCTTTTACTTGGATATCTCTATTCAGTTCTAATGGTATACGCTGTTCTTGTATCTACCAGTCCTATATTCCTAAACTTTTACAGTCTTCTTTTTAAGACTTACTTCTCTTTATTCCAATTCCTTGTTTTATTTCAAATTTTTTTATATAAAACTCTTCCTGTGTAAATTATCCTGTGGTTTTTCTCTCCTCATTGGACTTCTACTGATAGAGTAGAACATTATGACTTATTAAAATAAATAACTAGAATTAGTAACAATAGTGGCAAGTAGTATTTGATCCTAAGTAATCCTCACTTATGCCTCCCACAGTTACCTCCCAATGCGTTTGGGCATGCCAATCCTCATATAAGAGATGAATCTATTCATACACTTCTAGACTTTGGACCAGCCTGTGTTCTTACTTTGACAGATGAAATGGGGCGGAAGAGACATGCTGTTGTGGAATCAAGTAGCTGTGCTGAACTGAAGCCAGGCTAGACTGCTGAATGATTAAGAACTATGTGGAGGGTACATTGAGAATGACATACTATATCTCAAATCATCTTTCAGCTTAAAGCAGCCTTGTAAGAGACTCCACATGAGACCAGAAGAACTGCCGAGCAGAGCATGAGAAAACTCACAGAATCAAGAGAAATGAATAGGTTATTATTTTTGGGAGCTAAAGTCATGTCATGCAGACATAGTTGGCTATTAACAAATTAACATGCTATTACACTGCTCTATTGTGGGCCCCTAGTTCTATAAGACTGATATGAAGACAGAAATATAGGAAGAATGCTATGTGAGGACCAAGGATTAAAGTGTTGGCTCTACAAACCAGGTAACACTAAACGTTGCTGACAAACCACCATAAGCCTGGAAAGAGTTCCTTTATAGGTTTCAGATGGATCATGTCCATGTAGACAGCATCACTTTGGACTTCTAATACCCAAAACTGTAAGACAACAAATTTTTGCAATTTAAAGACAATGAGTGTGTGTATTTTGTTAAGGCAGCCCTAGGAAATAATACAAAGGTCATCTGCTGCCTGTCAACAAGTCTACACACACACATACACACACACACACACATACATGCACATACACACTTACACATATGTGACCTACCTAACAACAGAAACAATAAAGCTGGAATTGCCTCAAATCTCCTCATTAAATTTATCCCTATGTCTGTTCTTTCAGATCAATCACTTTAAAAAATCTCTTGGTGGCGACTATAAATGCAATGATGAAATCCAAATGTGTCTGACAATGTGCTGTGTGCGCATGCGTGTTCAATCACTTCAGTCGTGTCTGACTCTTTGCAACTCCATGGATTTTAACCTGCCAGGCTCCTCCATTCATGGGATTCTCCACGCAAGAATACTGGAGTGGGTTGCTGTGCCCTCCCTCAGGGGATCTTCCCAACTGAGGGACTGAACTCGCATCTTCTGCATCACAGAACGATTCTTTACCTCTGAAACAGGGAAGTTCCTTCTGACAAACACTGGCATTCAAAAATCAGGGAGCTTTGGCTATTTCTCCAGACATTCATACCAGTTTATAAAATTGCTTATATGATAAGAAGAACCTTTAGAAAGTGATGGATATGTTTAAGACATAGATTGTGATGGTGATTTTAGGAGTAGTATCTACTTATGTTAAGACCCTAATGCTGAGAAAGATGGAAGGCAGGAGGAAAAGGGGATGACAGAGGATAAGATGGTTGGATGGCATCACTGACTCAATGGACATGAGTTTGAGCAAGCTGCAAGAGATGATGAAGGACAAGAAGGCCTGGCATGCTACAGTCCATGGGGTTGCAAAGAATTGGACACGACTGAGTGACTGAACAACAACTTATTTCCAAACTCATCAGTTGTATACATTAAATAGATTTGGCTTTTTTGTATGTAAACCATACCTCAATAGTGTGTTTTTTAAAGCAAATAATAAAATACACATGAAAAAATTTAGATAATTAAAATTAAAAATAGTTTTAAAAAACTAGGAAGATTTGGGAACAGAGACTATATCCATGATTGGGGATATTGAAGAGAGAATTTTCAGTGGCAGAGTTTTGCTAAGTTTCTAAGATGGAACATAGAGAACCAAAGTGATTTTCTGTACAGATTCTGAAAGTGAAAGTGAAAGTCGCTCAGTGTTATCCAACTATTTAAGATCCCATGGACTATACAGTCTTTTGGAATTCTCCAGGCCAGCATCGTGGAGAGGGTAGCCTTTCCCTTCTCCAGGATATATTCCCAACTGAGGGATCGGATCCAGGTCCCCTGCATTGCAGGTGAATTTTTACCAGCTGAGCTACAAGGGTAGCCCAGGAATACTGGAGTGGGTCTCCAGTGGGTCTTCCCGATCCAGGAATTGAACCAGGGTCTTCTGCATTGCAGGGGGATTCTTTACCATCTGAGATACCAGGAAAGCCCTGGCCATTTTTTAAACTGATAATAGGATTGGTTTATTGTGATTTTAGGGGAAAATAAAGTATTTTCACTTGAAAGGGTGAAGAAAAACAGTGCAACAAGCTCTTCCTTGAAAATGCAAAACTGACTGTTCCCATAGAACTCCTCCCACAATAAAGTCGTAAATATAAAATCACAGTTGCCATATTTCAAGGGGATAAATAGAGCTTATTTTTAAAGCAGGGATTAGAGGAGTAGGTTGTACCTGGTAGCAACACTCTTCTAATTATGATCTCAGTTTAGCTGGTACAAAAATTAAATACTTTTTGGACATTATTTATAGAATACAATTGGAATTATACATAGATTAATACAAGGTAACCACAATTAGATGAGAACTGTGACTCTCCATATTTTCACATTGTAAGGTGATTCTTAGTCACTCTTGATTCATATGCAGTCATTGATTTGGCTTATGTGATCTTTGGAGTCACTGTTAGTGTTGGATAGCAAGAGCAATTTGCTTTTTTCTTGCAGTGTTAGTAATTTGATTTACTGTTTATCTAGCACCTGGGGATTTAAATTATCTGGCATGATACCATAATTCAGGAAGGTAGGTTTTAAATAAGTGGCCTAAATCTAATTCAAATGCTAAAGTTACTCATTATACTGATGCCATATTAGCTAAAAGTAATTGTGAAATAATTGTGTTTGAGGCTCTATCTTTCTTTATTGATTTTATTGCAGAAATGGATGGGATATTAGATAGAAAGTTAGAGGGCATTCCAGACAATATAGCCCTGTAATGTAGGGCAAATATGCTCAAGACTAGATAAAAACTTTCATGCTTAAGTCCTTTTAAACAAAAAATAGTACCTAGGAAAAAATCTGCTTATTCTGCTTCTGGAAATGTTATACCTCATTTTTAATCCAATTGTTCCTTGATATAATATCATCATATTAATGTATCAAAAGAAATACAAATTCTGAGCAACATTGTGTCTTGAAACTCAAGCATGTCTCCCATCTTCTGGTTTCATTTATTCACTCATTCAACAAGTATAAAGCACTTCGGTTCAGTCAGTTCAGTTCAGTCTCTCAGTCAAGCCCGATTCTTTGGGACACCATGGACTGCATCATGCCAAGCCTCCCTGTTCATCACCAACTCCCAGAGGTGCTCAAAGTCATGCCCATCCAGTCAGTGATGCCATCCAACCATCTCATCCTCTGCCATTCCCCTTCTCCTCCCACCTTCAATCTTTCCCAGCATCAAAGTCTTTTCCAATGAGTCAGTTCTTTGCATCAGGTGGCCAAGGTATTGGAGTTTCAGCTTCAACATCAGTCCTTCCAATGAATATTCAGGACTGATTTCCTTTAGGATGGACTGGTTTGACCTCCTTGTTGTCAAAGGGACTCTCAAGAGGCTTCTCCAACACCACAGTTCAAAAGCAACAATTCTCTGATGCTCAGTCTTCTTTATGGTCCAGCTCTCACATCCATGCATGATTAATAGAAAAATGATAGCTTTGACTTTACAGACCTTTGTTGGCAAAGTAATGTCTCTGCTTTTTATTATGCTGTCTAGGTTGGTCATAACTTTTCTTCCAAGGAGCATCTTTTAATTTCATGGCTGCAGTCACCATCTGCAGTGATTTTGGAGCCCAAGAAAATAAAATCTGTCACTGTTTCCATTGTGTCCCCAACTATTTGCCATGAAGTGATGGGACTGGATGGCATGATCTTTGTTTTTTGAATGTTGAGTTTTTTTTTTTAAGGCAGTTTTTCACTCTCCTCTTTCACTTTCATCAAGAGACCCTTTAGTTCCTCTTCACTTTCTGCCATAAGGTGGTGTCATTTGCATATCTGAGGTTATTGATTTTTCTATTGGCAATCTTATTTCCAGCTTGTGCTTCAAACAGCCCTGCATTTCACATGATGTACTCTGCATAAAAGTTAAATAAGCAGGATGGCAATATACAGCCTTGAAATACCCCTTTCCCAATTTTGAACCAGTCTGTTGTTCCATGTCCAATTCTAAATGTTGCTTCTTGACTTGCATATAGATTTTTCTTGTGCTAAGTCACTTCAGTGGTTTGACTCTTTGCAACCTTATAGACTGCAGTCCTGCAGGATCCTCTTTTCATGGGATTCTCCAGGCAAGAATTCTAGAGTGGGTTGCAATACTCACCTCCAGGGGATCTTCCTGACCCAGGATTCAAACTCATGTCTTTATGTCTCCTGCATTTGTTCTTTACCACTAGAGCCACTTGGGAAGCCCATTTTGTCTATAGTTTATCTTAATCCAGGTCAAACTAAGTCCTGAGAATGTTAATCCTGTTCATCAATGTACAGATTACCTATCTGTAACTGGGTAATTATTCACTCAGCAAAAATTTAGTGGATCTCTCACTATTTCACTAAAAATATGAAAAATAAACTCCATCTGTTTTTACAATAAAGAAACAATTGGGGGAAAGATGTTCTAAGAAACTTTGACACTGAGTTTAGCTTAAAGAGATTTGAATTTTCAAATGCATTTTAAAAACTTATTCATCACTTGGAAAGCAAAGAGATCAAACCAGTTAATTCTAGAGGAAATCAACCCTTAGTATTCATTGGAAGTACTGAAGCTAAAGCTAAATCTCCAATACTTTAGCCACCTGATGTGAAGAGTCAGGTCATTGGAAAAGGCCCTGATGCTGGGAAAGACTGAAGGCAGGAGGAAAAGGGGATGACAGAGGATTAGATGGTTGGATGGCATCATTGACTCAATGGAGATGAGTTTGAGCAAGCTCTGGGAGATGGTGAAGAACAGAGAAGCCTGGAATGCTGCAGTCCATGGGGTTGCAGTGTTGGACATGACTGAGTGACTGAGTAACAACTTTTGTATTATTTATTATTGGTGATGAGTTGGTTTACAATGTTGTGTTAGTTTCTGCTGGACAGTAAAGCAAATCAGTTACACATATACATATATCCACTCTTTGAATGTTTTGCTTTCCATTTGGATCATCACAGGGCACTGAGTGGACTTCCTGGGCTATGCAATAGGTTCTCATTATCAGACATGGATTATCATCTGACAAGTGGCTTGAGTTTTTTGTGCTTGTGTAGAGTGTGTATCTGTGTGTGTGTGTGTGTGTGTGTGTGTGACCTTATATATGTGAAGTCTATGTACAATATCAAATACAGATATGGATTTCAAAGGCCTTGGCTGATATTTTAGCAGCTACGATTATTGGGGGAAAATGACTAAGAAGTATCCAAAGGGTTTATACTTCAAACCTGGAGAAATAATATTTACACAGCTCTTTCATTGGATTTTGGAAAGCATGCTAAGTTTTACCAACTTAAAGGATAGGCAAGTAAAAAGCATTCAGTTAAAAAATGCATCCCTCATAAACTTTTACCTTCTAAAGTGCATTGCTTTGTTTGATTTTTCCATGACTTCATTCTAATTTCTTGGCAGAGAAGCTTTAAACTTTCTAATCTGATCATTGCCCTGAAATCTGGTAATATCTTTCTTATTTAACTTATATGCAGAGTACATCATGCAAAATGCCAGGCTGGATGAAGCAAAAGCTGGAATCAAGTTTGCAGGGAGGAATATCAATAACCTCAGATATGCAGATGGCATCACCCTTATCACAGAAATTGAAGAGGAACTAAAGAGCCTTTTGATGAAAGTTAAAGAGAGTGAAAAAGCTGGCTTAAGACTTAACATTCAAAAACTAAGATCATGCCATCCAGTCCCATCACTTCATGGCAAGTAGATAGGGGAATAATGAAAATATTGTTTCCAAGACTTTGTTTTCTTGGGCTCCAACATCACTGCAGATGGTGACTGCAGCCATGAAATTAAAAGACGATTAATCCTTGGAAGAAAAGCTATGATCAAACTAGATGGCATGTTAAAATACAGAGACATTACACTGCCAACAAAGGTCCATCTAGTTCAAGCTATAGTTTTTCCAGTAGTCATGTATGGATGGGAGAGTCGGACCATAAAGAAGGCTGAACATCAAAGAACTGATGCTTTTGAACTGTAGTGTTGAAGAAGACTCTTGAGAGTCCTTGGGGCTGCAAGGAGATCAAACCAGTCAGTTCTAGTGGAAATCAGTCCTGAATATTCATTGGAAGGACTGATGTTGAAGCCCCAGTACTTTAACCACCTGACATGAAGACCTGACTCATTAGAAAAGACCTGAATCTGGAGAACATTGAAGGCAGGAGGAGAAGGGGATGACAGAGGACAAGATGGTTGGATGGCATCGCTGACTCAATGGAGATGAGTTTGACCAAGCTCTGGGAGATGGTGAAGGACAGGGTAGCCTGGCATGCTGCAGTCTAGGGAGTCACAAAGAGTTGGAGATGACTGAGCAACTGAACAACAAATTGATCTTTTTAAACAGAGTGAATTTTTCTGCCTTGAACCCAAATTCAATATACCTAAAAATGATAAATTAAGCTTTCAAATTTGCCTCAAATTGTTTCACTAGATTCAATATTTGCATTCTCTGTGTAGAAAAAAATAATTTTGTAGTAAATTGTTTTCTTTAGTGTTTAAAAGATATTTGTAAGAGGACAATAATGACATTATAAAGCATTTAGCTTTCATTTATTAGAATAATTAACGTCATAATAATTATTTTCAGATGCTGTTTGTAGAAAACATACTTTCAGGGAACAGGCTTTTAATTGCTCTCTATTTTGATATTTTAATAAAGAAAATGATTTTTAAATCACAGCTTCAATTTTCAACTTCAGCTCTGAAAAGCAGTCTTCTGGAATCTGTTTTTCCAAGCTATATATGTGAGACATAATCTCAATTTCAATTTTAATTTGGTCTACTTACTAAGTATAAGAAGCTTGCTATATGAACTTTCCTAGAGGTTCACTGGTTAAGACTCTGAGCTTCCATTGCAAGAGGCACATGTTTGATGAGCTTTGCACCTACATTTTAGCTGTGGTCAAGTATGTGATAGTTCATAAGTAATGACAGGATTTCAAATTTTCAAGATATTCATTCTGAATTGTTTCAGTGGATGAAGGGGGACAGGAAGCTTATTTCTTAAAGTAAGATTTATTTGCTTCCAGTGCCAAGAACATTGAGAGGTAGGAAAATAATTGTATGTTGACTTTGTGCTTTAAATTGTTCAGGGTTGTAAACAGAGCCAAAAATAGAAACTACTGCAATTATAGTTCAAAGGGAGGTGACATCTTGCCTTGTTGGGAGGGAATTAGAAAGATATTTTGAAAGAAATAAATGTACATCTATAGAGAAGATTCAATAGTTAAAAATAAGTGAAAGAGCAGATCTAAAAGATAATGTTAGCAATGAAAATAAGATATTCAAAAAGAAGCAACCTGTATGTGACCTAAGGTAGGAGCCAAATTCATATCAAGATTGTGTTCATCCTAAGTCAACTTCTGTTGTGTGTGACTCTTTGAGACCCTATGGACCATAGCTCACCAGGCTCCTCTGTCCATGGGATTCTCCAGGTAAGAATATTGGAGTGGATGGCCATTCCCTTCTTCAGGGAATCTTCCTCACCTGTGGATAAATCCATATCTCTTACCACTCCTGCATTGGCAGTCAGGTTTTTTATTACTAGCGCCACATGAGAAGCCCCATATGACGGTTACAGACTGACAAATCCTTATCAAGTCCCTTTTTATGATCCTTGTAGTTAACTCAGCCTTTGGCATATGTGTCCTTCTTTGGCTTTCTTTTCATTCTCATAACAAATGCTTCTTCACAATAAGTGAAAAAAAAAAAAAAAGACCATCAGGAAATAGGCCCTTCAGCTTCTTAGTTCTCTATATAGTTATCAGTAATCCTATTTCGTTTTAAATACTCTGACAAATATTACTTTCTGATAGACAGATCCAATATATATGAACCTTCTTTCACTTACCAAATGATTCTACGCTTCAGAACTTGACTTTTCCTTTCTGGAAGTGTTCTGCTATCTTGAATTCTCTGTCCTCACACTCTATTTCTTCTTCTAAGTTTTTAACAACTTCTTTTCAATGTTTTTCCAGACATTTGCTTATACAAGAGGGAATTCACCAGAATTCTAATTTTGAGGCTCATCTCTTCTTGCACTAAATATTCTTCCCTAAATTGCTACACATAACTGATGACACCAATTGACCATAAAATACAAATATTGTAAATTAATTAACCTCCAATTAAAATAAATAAATTTATATTTAAAACAATTCAAAACTCACCACACATTTTGCAGTTCTTTGGAGCTCTAGATCTATGCATAGAATATCCAACTTGAATCCCTCCCCCAAGGTTATAGTGACAACCTAACTCATAATTTGGGAACCATTTTTTTAAAATTAAGTCTTGTTAATATGACCACAGTCTAAAAATATTGTTACTTTATTTCTTTGTCGTACAATGAAAAAGAAGCAAACTTGCTATTGGGTATTAACATTTGATATTATTATGATGCTAATTCCTAGAGTAGGGAACAACTTTTAACCCATTACATTATGAAGAGTAGTATAATATATCACCTCATATTAAATACAGTATTCTCTGAAAGTGGTATAGTGAGAGAAAAAGTATTTGAAAAGCTTCATTTCAAGTTCACAATCAATTCCTCTAAAGAATGTAAAAAAATTATGTTTTGTTTTCACATGATCCACTTTAGTGGCCTCTACGTGAATTGGTAGTTGGAAGCTTATCAGTTTCAAGGAGAGAAGAGAGAAAACACACACACACACACACATGCAAAATAATTTCCCTTGAATGCCTCTGACATTATATATCTTATGAGCTATTAAACTTTAAAACTATTCAATCATGAAAAATATCAGTTCAGTTCAGTTCAGTTGCTCGGTCATGTCCGACTCTTTGTGACCACATGAGTCACAGCATGACCAGCCCCCCGGTCCATCACCAACTCCCAGAGTTCACCCAAACTCACGTCCATCAAGTCAGTGATGCCATCAGCATCTCATCCTCTGTTGTCCCCTTCTCCTTCTGCCCTCAATCCCTTCCAGCATCAAGGTCTTTTCCAATGAGTTAACTCTTCACATGAGGTGGCCAAAGTATTGGAGTATGAGCCTCAGCATCAGTCTTTCCAATGAAAGCCCAGGACTGGTCTCCTTTAGGATGGACTGATTGGATCTCCGTGCAGTCCAAGGAATTCTCAAGAGAGTCTTCTCCAACACCACAATTCAAATGAATCAATTCTTCAGCAATCAGCTTTCTTCACAGTCCAACTCTCACATCAGTACATGACCATTGGAAAAACCATAGCCTGGACTAGACGGACCTTTGTTGGCAAAGTGATGTCTCCTGCTTTTCAATATGCTATCTAGTTTGGTCATAACTTTCCTTCCAAGAAGTAAGCGTCTTTTAATTTCATGGCTGCAGTCACCATCTGCAGTGATTCTGAAGCCCAAAAAGATAAAGTCTGACACTGTTTCCACTGTATCCACATCTATTTCCCATGAAGTGATGGGACCAGTTGCCATGATCTTAGTTTTCTGAATGTTGAGCTTTAAGCCAACTTTTTCACTCTCCACTTTCACTTTCATCAAGAGGCTTTTTAGCTCCTCTTCACTTTCTGCCACAAGGGTGGTGTCATGCGCATATCTGAGGTTATTGATATTTCTCCTGGCAAACTTGATTCCAGCCTGTGCTTCTTCCAGCCCACCGTTTCTCATGTTGTATTCTGCATATAAGTTAAGTAAAGAGGGTGACAATGTACAGCCTTGATGGACTCTTTTTCCTACTTGGAACCAGTCTGTTGTTCCATGTCCAGTTCTAACTGTTGCTTCCTGACCTGCATGCAGGTTTCTAAAGAGGCAGGTCAGGTGGTCTGGTATACCCATCTCTTTCAGAATTTTCCACAGTTTATTGTGATCCACACTGTCAAAGGCTTTGGCATAGTCAATAAAGAAGAAATAGATGTTTTTCTGGAACTCTCTGGCTTTTTCCATGATCCAGCGGATGTTGGCAATTTGATCTCTGGTTCCTCTGCCTTTTCTAAAACCAGCTTGAACATCATGGTTCACATATTGCTGAAGCCTGGCTTGGAGAATTTTGAGCATTACTTTATTAGTGTGTGAGATGAGTGCAATTGTGCAGTAGTTTGTTCATTCTTTGGCATTACCTTTCTTTGGGATTGGAATGGAAATTGACCTTTTCCAGTCCCGTGGCCACTGCTGAGTTTTCCATATTTGCTGGCATGTTGAGTGCAACATTTTCACAGCATCATCTTTCAGGATTTAAAATAACTCAACTGAAATTCCATCACCTCCACTAGCTTTGTTCGTAGTGATGCTTTCTAAGGCCTGCTTGACTTTATGTTCCAGGATGTCTGGCTCTAGGTGAGTGATCACACTATCGTGATTATCTGGGTCGTGAAGCTCTTTTATGTACAGTTCTTCTGTGTATTCTTACCACCTCTTCTTAATATCTTCTGCTTCTGTTCGGTCCATACCATTTCTGTCCTTTATGGAGCCCATCTTTACATGAAATGTTCCCTTGGTATCTCTAATTTTCTTGACGATATCTCTAGTCTTTCCCATTCTGTTATTTTCCTTTATTTCTTTGCATTTATCACTGAGGAAGGCTTCTGATATCTCCTTGCTATTCTTTGAAACTCTGCATTCAGATGCTTATATCTTTTCTTTTCTCCTTTGCTTTTTGCTTCTCTTCTTTTCACAGCAATTTGTGACTCTTCCCCAGACAGCCATTTTGCTTTTTTGCAGTTCTTTTCTATGGGGATGTTCTTGATCCCTGTCTCCTATACAATGTCATGAACCTCAGTTCATAGTTTATCAGGCACTCTGTCTATTAGATCTTGTCCCTTAAATCTATTTATCACTTCCACTGTATAATCATAAGGGATTTGATTTAGGTTATACCTGAATGGTCTTGTGGTTTTCCCTACTTTCTTCAATTTAAGTCTGAATTTGGCAATAAGGAGTTCATGATCTGAACCACAGTCAGCTCCTGGTCTTGCTTTTGCTGACTGTATAAAGCTTCTCCATGTTTGGCTGCAAAGAATATAATCAACCTGATTTCAGTGTTGACCATCTGGTGATGTCCATGTGTAGAGTCTTCTCTTGTGTTGTTGGAAGAGAATGTTTGCTATGACCAGTGCGTTCTCTTGGCAAAACTCTATTAACAATTGCCTTGCTTCATTCTGTAGTGCAAGGCCAAATTTGCCTGTTACCCCAGGTGTTTCTTGACTGCCTACTTTTGCATTCCAGTCCCCATTATCAAAAGGACATCTTTTGGGGGTGTTAGTTCTAAAAGGTCTTGTAGATCTTCATAGAACCATTCAACTTCAGTTTCTTCAGCCATACTGGTTGGGGAATAGACTTGGATTACTGTGATATTGAATGGTTTGCCTTAGAAACGAACAGAGATCATTCTGTCATTTTTGAGACTGCATCCATGTACTGCATTTTGGACTCTTTTGTTGACCATGATGGCTACTCCATTTCTTCTAAGGGATTCCTGCCCGCAGTAGTAGATATAATGGTCATCTGAGTTAAATTCACCCATTCCAGTCCATTCTATTTTGCTGATTCCTAGAATGTCAGCATTCAGTCTTGCCATCTCTTGTTTGACCACTTCCAATTTGCCTTGATTCATGGACCTGATATTCCAAGTACCTATGTAAAATATAAAGAAACATTAATATGTAATCATGTAATTAATGCATATAATTAAAATTATTGATAATGACATAAAATAAATACTTCATTTGCTCATCTTTCTCTTAAAAATGTTAACATATTAATAGTACACATTGGGTATTTAATTAATATATGTTGACCAAATACATTCTGAAGTCCAACATCACTTTATATGTAATATATATAATATATATAATATATGTATATGAGACTTATATATGTATATATATGTACCTTAAGAACATAGGCATTCTGTTCCACAGTTTAGCCCTAGCGTTCTTTAAAGTTCTCATATGACAGTCATCAACCTGAATCTGTGCAGTTAGAAATAAAAAATAAAAAAAAGTAGTTTGTTGCTGACTTGGTGGTATATGTTGTCTCACTTTGTGAGTTTATTAAAGTTTGAAACCTTGCTGAATTTGATGGCACTGTAAGATATCACCACTGGGAAAAGCAGAGTGGGGCAATTGGGTGGTTTATACAGATAGAACTAAAAATAAAGTGAAATGTTTCCTTCCCTTGAGTTCAGAGATTGCATAGGCGAAGATTACCAATTTTTTTGACTCAAGTTTCTCACCCAAAGACTGCCATCCCTTTCACATTTGATGTAGTAGAACCCATTTGAAAGGAAAAAAAGAGAAGTTTCAAAAGTAGAGACAGTGATATTATAAACTGACTTACTGGAATCTAGGTGGCACACAAACTGGTTTCCTTGGCTATAGTAACTTGAATTAACTTTTTGTAGCCCCCTGGTGGCTTGACTTCTATTTCAGTTATAACAATAAATCTGCTAGATATTCTGAGATTCTTCACTTTAAAAATACCTTGTTTTGTATGATATTTAAAAAACTTAAAGCCACCTAAATTTAGAAACACGTCAAAAATGCTATATTCAACACGTGTTTTATTGAAATAGGAATTGACCTGCTTTGATAGTCTCTAAATTCAAAGAAATAATTTAGTTTTAAAAATGTGATTGACTTAATGACTAAGTATAAACCCATGGGCAAAGCTCAGTTTTATTTCTTTATATGTTCAAGAAGGATTGCATTAAAATCTATTCTTTTGCTAAAATATTATATAAGTCTGTGAAATCTTGAGCTATTTTGATCTATTGTTCTCTTTAAGGGTTTGAAATAAATTTATGATTTAGCATTTTCCCCCTAAGGTAAATTCTCAAAACATGCATTATCTTTGCACTTATGTGAAATAAAAATATTTATTGCAAAATATATTGGTAGAATTTTATTACTTAATATATTCATTATTATTTCAGTTCCCAAATCTCTGAAATTTATCAGGCTTCCTTAAATTAGACAGTAATGAAGCTCTCAAAGTAACATGGAATCTCTACTTTTATTGTCCTGACTTTAATTCATGAAATAAAGCAACAAAAGATAAAGTATATTAAACAGTTTGCTTTATCTTTACAGTGTAGAAAAAATATCTTCTTGCCTATTGTTTTCATAAAATCTATATAAAATATATTACATTAGTGATTGAGGGATATACAAATTATTCTAGGGCTTCCCAGGTGACACAATGGTAAAGAATCTACCTGCAATGCAGGAGACATAAGAGATGTGTGTTCAATCCTTGGATTAGAAAGATTCCCTGGAGGAGGTCATGGCAACCCACTCCAGTATTCTTACCTGAAAATTTCATTGACAGAGGAGTCCATAGGGTTTCAAAGAGTTCGACACTACTGAAGCGACTTAGCATGTGTGCATACATGAAGGACTCTTTTGAGGAAGAACAGTAGATGATACTTCGAAGGCTCTGGGCCCCAGTATGGTAGTGAGGAAGAATGTTCTAGTGCCACTTCAAGATCAATGGGAGCCAACAGCACCACTAGAAGCATAGCTATAGGAACATCCAGCTCTAAAAAAAAAAAAAACAAACAAACAAAAAAAAAAAAACATGGACATGCAGAGCCCAAGATATGATGCACTATTACATGAGATCTGGGAAACTCAGGACAGACTAGAGGAATCCTTTGAGACCCATAAAGAGCATTATCAGAGGGACTATTCAATAATAATGCAGGCCTTACAGGAGGAGTGATATAGATGTGAAACAACAGAAAAAATCTAAGTGACCTAACAGAGCTCCACCAGGATGAAATCTGGAAGCAGGAATTGATCAACATGGAAGAAAAAATTGCTTATCAGTCCTTTGAAAGGGCTCAGGACATCCAGGTGTAAGCACTCCGAAATCATGTCACAAAAGTAAGGATGAGGATAGACAGTATTGGAGCAATTTAATTCAATTGTTTTAACCCCCTTTGTCTTTTAACGCCAAAAGTCAATAGGAATCCATCAGCAAGAATTATTTCTTGTTGCAATATGGTGATGAATGACTTTTATTCATTTTTATATGTTTCCGTTTCTCATAATAAAAATTAAAGACATTAAAAATAAAATAAATAAATAAATGACCTTCTGCACTTTGTCAAGCTATGGTAGAGGAGAAAATGCTTTGCTATCCAAGATTCTCTATTCGGTGAGGAGAGCAGGAGTAGCTAAGAGTGCATGTATGTACGTGCTAAGGTGCTTCAGTTGTGTCTGACTCTGGGTGAGCCTATGGAGTATAGCCTGCTAGGCTTCTTTTTCCATGGGGATTCTCCAGGCAAGACTATTGGAGTGGATCCTGGCCCAGGATAGAACTCACCATGGCACTTGCATTGGTGGCCCTGGTCAAAATATTTCCACCCAGAAATTTAGCAGGTTTTAAAGTTACAGCTTTACAGGTGAAGAAGCAAAGATTCTGAAATATTAAATAATCTTACCCATGGTGACACTTGGTGAAGGGCAACTGTCAGTCAGAATACTGGGACTGATTCATATGAAGTTACAATTTTTCCATACCAGCTAGTATCTTCATTATTTTTGAACATCTCTTCTTCGTTCTACCTATTACTTTTCAATTCAATACATATAAAGAAAATATTTTCAATCAGACTTAAAAAGAAATGTAAAACCAATTGCAAAATGGTACAGGTATTTTGGAAGACAGCTGGCAATTTCTTACAAAGCTAAATATATTCTGAACATTCTGTCCAACAATTGTGCTCCTTAGTATAAAGTCATTGATCAGATGACCTTAAAACTTATGTTTAGACAAAAATCAGCACACAAATATTTAGAGCAGATTTCATCATAATTTCCAAAACCTGGAAGCAGTCAAAATTTCTTTCAAGGCATGAATGGATAATCAGATTATGGGTAATTCATGCAATGTTGGGGAGGCCTTACAAAAAGCTGTGAAAAGAAGAGAGGTGAAAAGCAAAGGAGAAAAGGAAAGATATAAGTATCTGAATGCAGCGTTCCAATGAATAGCAAGAAGAGATAAGAAAGCCTTCTTCCACAATCAGTGCAAAGAAATAGAGGAAAACAACAGAATGGGAAAGACAAGAGATCTGTTCAAGAAAATTAGAGATACCAAGGGAACATTTCGTGCAAAGATGGCTCGATAAAGGACAGAAATGGTCTGGACCTAACAGAAGCAGGAGATATTAAGAAAAGGTTGCAAGAATACACAGAAGAACTGTACAAAAAAGATCTTCACGACCCAGATAATCATGATGGTGTGATCACTCACCTAGAGCCAGATATCCTGGAATGTGAAGTCAAGTGGGCCTTAGAAAGTATCATTATGAACAAAGTTAGTGGAAGTGATGGAATTCCAGTTGAACTATTTCAAATCCTGAAAGATGATGCTGTGAAAGTGTTGCACTCAATATCCCAGCAAATTTGGAAAACTCAGCAGTGGCCACGGGACTGGAAAAGGTCAGTTTTCATTCCAATCCCAAAGAAAGGCAATACCAAAGAATGCTCAAACTACCGCACAATTGCACTCATCTCACATGCTAGTAAAGTAATGCTCAAAATTCTCCAAGCCAGGCTTCAGCAAGACGTGAACCGTGAACTTCCTGATGTTCAAGCTGGTTTTAGGAAAGGCAGAGGAACCAGAGATCAAATTGCCAACGTCCGCTGGATCATGGAAAAAGCCAGAGAGTTCCAGAAAAACATCTAATTCTGCTTTATTGACTATGCCAAAGCCTTTGACTGTGTGGATCACAATAAACTGTGGAAAATTCTGAAAGATGGGAATACCAGACCGCCTGACCCACCTCTTGAGAAACCTACATGCAGGTCAGGAAGCAACAGTTAGAACTGGACATGGAACAATAGACTGGTTCCAAATAGGAAAAGGAGTATGTCAAGGCTGTATACTGTCACCCTGCTTATTTAACTTCTATGCAGAGTACATCATGAGAAACGCTGGACTGGAAGAAACACAAGCTGGAATCAAGACTGCTGGGAGTAATATCAATAACCTCAGATATGCAGATGACACCACCCTTATGGCAGAAAGTGAAGAGGAACTAAAAAGCCTCCTGATGAAAGTGAAAGTGGAGAGTGAAAAAGTTGGCTTAAAGCTCAACATTCAGAAAACGAAGGTCATGGCACCCGGTACCATCACTTCATGGGAAATAGATAGGGAAACAGTGGAAACAGTGTCAGACTTTATTTTTCTGGGCTCCAAAACCACTGCAGATGGTGACTGCATCCATGACATTAAAAGATCTTACTCCTTGGAAGAAAAGTTATGGCCAACCTAGATAGCATATTTAAAAAAGCAGAGACATTACTTTGCTGACTAAAGTCCATCTAGTCAAGGCTATGGTTTTTCCAGTGGTCATGTATGGATGTGAGAGTTGGACTGTGAAGAAGGCTTAGTGCCAAAGTTTGATGCTTTTGAACTGTGGTGTTGGAGAAGACTCTTGAGTGTCTTTTGGACTGCAAGGAGTTCCAACCAGTACATCCTGAAAGAGATCAGCCCTGGGATTTCTTTGGAAGGAATGATGCTAAAGCTGAAACTCCAGTACTTTGGCCACCTCATGTGAAGAGTTGACTCATTGGAAAACACTCTGATGCTGGGAGGGATTGGGGGCAGGAAGAGAAGGGAACGACAGAGGATGAGATGGCTGGATGGCATCACTGACTCAATGGATGTCTGAGTAAACTCCAGAAGTTGGTGATGGACAGAGAGGCCTGGTGTGCTGCAATTCATGGGGTCGCATAGAGTCGGACACAACTGAGTGACTGAACTGAACTGAATATTATTCAGTCAAGAAAGAAAAAAGAAAAACATATGAGCACTCAACCATAAAACATATATATTGCCAAGAGAAAAAAAAATCAATCTGAAAAGACTACAAGATGACGTCCTGTATGATTTCAGTATACAACTTTTTGGAAGAAATAGCAAAAGATGTGGTTGCTAGAAATTTTTGGGTAAAGGCAGGGAGAATGAATAGGTTGAGCATTGGGGAATTTTAAAGTGATGAAACTTTTTTATGACTCTCGAATGGTGAATATACATTACTTTACATTTGTCAAAATCTGTAGACTAGATGCATAATAGATAAGAGCTATATGATACAGATATAAATATAGGTACATAGAATTAACTACATACAGATATATCCTTATATACAATATACCTCCTATCAGTTTAGAAATAAAGGAAAATAGTATAAAAGTTGAAAGTTTCAAATTATTCAACATCATTTCTTATTTCTTAGACCAAGTTTGCTAGATAAAATACAAAACCAATACAATATTGTAAAGTAATTAACCTCCAATTAAAATAAATATGTTTAAAAAAATTTAAGATAAAAAACAAATGCTTTTTTAAAATATAAATATGGACAAAGTATCGCATAAAGCATAATTATACAACATGATCATGCTATTATATGCTAAGTCATTCAGCTGTGTCTGACTCTGTGACCCCATGTGACTCTGTGACCCCTGTGACCTCTATGATCTCTGTGACTGTAAGCTGCCAGGCTCCCCTTTCCATGGGATTTCCCAAGCAAGAATACTGGAGTGGGATACTATTTCCTACTCCAGTATAAAATGATTATTTGCTGCTTAATATGGGGCAACCAGAAGTTTGCTAAATCTTGCAACGGTAACTTGAATAACAGTTTATATAACTGTCTTGGAGATGCTAAAAGTCCACTAAAATATTCTAGTATCTAAACAAATATTAACATTCTGTTAATGGCTTTGGTTCTGATAGAACTGCAAAGCTAGCAAAACTGAATCCTTTCAATTGCTGAATTGATTGTTGTATTTATGCAGACTCATCTTCTCTATTGCTTGTGTAATACATCACTTGGACAGACTTTATTTTTTTATTTTTTTTTAATTTTTTTTTAAATTTTAAAATCTTTAATTCTTACATGCGTTCCCAAACATGAACCCCCCTCTCACCTCCCTCCCCATAACATCTCTCTGGGACAGACTTTAAAAGAAAAATATATCACTCCTATCAAAGTTGGATCAGCATAGTATATTCTGAAATGCCTACATTTTATTTTTTAAGGGCTCAAAGTATTTTGGAATATAGACCTCAAAGACATGTTGTGGTTATAAATTTAAGCAAAACAATCATTGCCAATATTATAGGAATTCAAGATACTTCAGAAGGTAAATGTATTATTCACATGCAACTTTAGGAACCACTTGTTTAAAAAATACAGCCATGGAATAAGCATGCAATTAACTACAGGCTTTAAAGTTGATTTAGCATAATAAATACAAATAGAAGTCAACATTCTGCCCAGAGTGTCTGGGAAATCAAATATTTCCCGCTATTTATAATAAGAGGAAACCAGAGAAGAAAATATACTTACAGGTTGGTTGGAAAGTTTAAATTAAATCTTAATCAAAATCGTTAACTATAGATTAGTAAAATAAATGAGATATTTTATAGAATTCATGCTGTATACTGTCACCCTGCTTATTTAACTTATATACAGAGTACATCATGAGAAATGCTGGGCTGGAAGAAGCACAAGCTGGAATCAAGATTGCCAGGAGAAATATCAATAACCTCAGATATGCAGATGACACCACTCTTACGGCAGAAAGTGAAGAGGAGCTAAGAGCCTCTTGATGAATGTGAAAGAAGAGAGTGAAAAAATTGGCTTAAAGCTCAACATTCAGAAAATGAAGATCATGGCATCTGGTCCCATCACTTCATGGGAAATAGATGGGGAAACAGTGGAAACAGTGTCAGACTTTATTTTTTTGGGCTCCAAAATCACTGCAGGTGGTGACTGCAGCCATGAAATTAAAAGAATCTTACTCCTTGGAAGGAAACTTATGACCAACCTAGATAGCATATTGAAAAGCAGAGACATTACTTTGCCAAGAAAGGTCTGTCTAGTCAAGGCTATGGTTTTTCCAGTGGTCATGTATGGATGTGAGAGTTGGACTATGAAGAAAGCTGAGCACCGAAGAATTGTTGCATTTGAACTGTGGTGTTGGAGAAGACTCTTGAGAGTCTCTTGGACTGCAAGGAGATCCAACCACTCCACTCTGAAGGAGATCAGCCCTGGATGTTCTTTGGAAGGAATGATGCTAAAGCTGAAACTCCAGTACTTTGGCCACCTCATGCGAAGAGTTGACTCATTGGAAAAGTCTTTGATGCTGGGAGGGATTGGGGGCAGGAGGAGAAGGGGACAACAGAGGATGAGATGGCTGGATGACATCACCGACTCGATGGACGTGAGTTTGAGTCAACTCTGGGAGTTGGTGATGGACAGGGAGACCTGGCGTGCTGCAATTCATGGGGTTGCAAAGAGCTGGACATGACTGAGCGACTGAATTGAACTGAACTAAACTGATGGCAATGGTTAATTTTAACACTTCTTAGCTTTTCATTAGTACAGTTAAAGATATTGCACAGCAATTGCACACTTATAAACATACACACACCACATACTTTATATACTTTATTAAATATTAAAAACAATAAAAATTGCATAGTAGACTATATGATCTTCAAACTTAAGCTCTTATTATCAAAACTCAAAAATTACATTCTGTTGCTCTTTAAAGACCTAACAATAATTCTTTAATAATATTCTATCACCTAAAACAGTAATATCAATGAATATATACTTATATATAATATATAATAAATACATTAAGGGCACATCTTTTAAGTATGTTATTTGAAATCATAAATGCTTATAAAATCAGCTGGAAAGGTGGGCTAGTAGCTTAGGAAGTGAAACTTAGAGAACATCAATATTTAATAAAAATGAGCATTTTTTAAATTGAAGCTCAGGCATAAGCTGTCTTTAATATGCAATTTTGCTGACAGCATTAGTTATTGACAATAAAATTGTAAAATATTAATCTTAAATGCTGACATCTTTTTTAGAGAAAACCAATACCTAACATCCCTGATTTAATAGTAACACTCCTTCTTGAGAAATAAAAGTACTAAATTAAATTAAATTAAACACATTAATAAGAAATTAAATTCTTTCAGTATGTTTGTTATATGATACTCTCAATTAAAGATTATTTTTACAAATATTAGATTTTAATAGCTGTATAGGTGTATACACCTATACACTTTTTTACAGCTCCATCAAACTGTAGTCAGAAGATAAAGGTCTTTAAGGATTGATTTAATGGCAATGGCAGAATGATCTCTTTTTCCATCAAAGTTTATTGGGCATCCAAAGAATAATAAGATGTACTCTAAGTGAATCCAATAAACATGCCAAGCCTTCAATGTTTCATACTTCAAACACTGAAATAGAGAAGAGTTTATTTTTAGCACCTGCCAATCTCACATCTATAATCTTAATAATTAGTTTCAATGAAAATTGAAGTTATACATGACAGGCTTAAGTATCTCTGCTGAGTTAAATTCATCACAAATTAAAAATATCTTAACATATTTGAAAGTGAAAAAAAAAGTGAAAGTGTTAGTCACTCAGTCGTGTACAACTCTTTGTGACACCATAGACTGGGGCTCACCAGGCTCCTGTGTCTATGGAATTTTCCATGCAGGAATAAAGGAGTTGGTTGTCATTTCCTTCTCCTTTAACAAGTTTAGGACATAATATCTCTCATTTTGATCTGGAGAACCATTATTTTAACTTCAAAATATGTAGGAATTGTCAAAAATCCCTTTTCTATAGTTTCTGAATCAAAATATTGCCATATTAACACTTTTTAATGTAACCTTTTGTCTTAGAAATTGATAACTGTTCAATTATCCCTTATTAACTTTGTGTTCAAGTGGTGCTATTTACCAACCTTATTTATATGATTTAATAAGCTTTATTAAATTCTGATACAAAATATTAGTGGCACAATCTCAAGTTTCACCCCGATTGTACTATGAATCTGCTTCATTGGAACTGTAATAAAGCCATCATAATCTGCTGAAATCACTCCTCAAACTCCCAAGTTTGAGTTAGCTCAGTACTTGCCTTTATTGTCGAAGAAATAGAAGTTTAAATTATCAATTTCAGGGATATGAATGGAAAGAGTAACCTCATGAAATGATTCTGTTAGGGGCTAAACACCCATGACACTATCTGATAGTAATGACTTCAGTACTATTTCATAAAACACACACCCTCCTAGGTTTTAAGGCCTAGATTTTCTGGCTTTAATATTAGACATTATTACAACTTAGATTCACTACAAAGCAAACCTTGAGTCAGAGGCCTTTTCTGTTAGCACTTTATTAGGGAGAACAAAATCTGTTAGCATGAGTGAAAATAAGGGGAGTGGTTAAGGGACCAATATCTACTATAAAAGTGCTCAGCATCATTAATCATTAGGGAAACACAAATCCACAGCACAATGAGATATTACCTTACACCTTTCAGGATGGCTATTAGAAAAACAGATGGGAGACAAAAAGTGTCAATGAGGTTCTGGAGAAAAGAGTATCCTTCTACACTTTGTGGAAATGTAAATTGATACAAATATGGAAAATATTACAGAGTTGCCTCAATAATTTAAAGCTAGCTGTAAAAATAGAACTATGTGTTCTATTTAAGCATCTACCCAATGGTAATGAAATCAAAACCTTGAAAAGTTATTTGCACTCCCATGTTAGCTGCAACATTAGTCACAATAGCCACAATAGCCAATATGAAAATTTGGAAAAATTGTCCGCCTACAGATGAATGAGTAAGATGTGATATATATTTATCTTAAAGGTTTTTATTGCAAAAAAGAAATAGTAATTATATGAGGTAACAATAGTAGGAGCTAAATTACTGTGGCAATTATTTCACAATATAAAAATAATATATCAAATCATGATGTTATGTAACATCTTAATTAAATCGATAAAGCTGAAAAAATGATTTTGGATTTTCCCATTAAATAGCTATCTTATATAAATATGATATAAAACACAGGCTTTAAGTTGAAATACATATGTGATCTATAAAAAAATATGTATAGTGTCAGGGAAAATTAATTAATTTAGAAGATTCAACATATACAATCAAACCTTGAAAAAAGCTATTGTAAAATAATTGTAGAAATTAATTACAATATGGAAAATGAATAGCAAATTTAATAAATCATTGTTTAAACAATTTTAAGATTTTATCCAATAAAAAGAAAAAATCTGAAATAGAAAAATAATAAAGTATCAATAGATATAATGATGATCATGTAGAATTTTAAAGGACAATAAAGAGTGATATTCCCTACATTGGCTAAATGTTTTAAAAATGGAGATAAAATTAAAAATTATTTAGAAAAAATGTAAATTTTCTAAGAAACTGTATGGGCCTAATGGAAATGGTATTGACATAACAGAAATGGTATGGATCTAACAGAAGCAGAAGATATTAGGAAGAGGTGGCAAGAATACACAGAAGAACTATACAACAAAGATCTTCATGACCCAGAAAACCATGATCACTCACTTAGAGCCAGACAGCTTGGAATGTGAAGCCAAGTGGGTCTTAGGAAGCATTGCTATGAACAAAGCTAGTGGAGGTGATAGAAGCCCAGTTGAGCTATTTCAAATCCTAAAAGATGATGTTGTGAAAGTGCTACACTCAATATGCCAGCAATTTTGGAAAACAAAACAGTAGTCACAAGACTGGAAAAGGTCAGTTTTTATTCCAATTCCAAAGAAGGACAATGCCAAATAATGTTCAAACCACTCCACAACTGCACTCTTCTCACACACTAGCAAAGTAATGCTCAAAATTCTTCAAGCCAGGCTTTAACAGTACATGAATCATGACTTTCCAGATGTTCAAACTAGATTTAGAAAAGGCAGAGGAACCAGAGATCAAATTGCCAAAATCCTTCAGATCATTGAAAAATCAAGAGAATTCCAGAAAAAAACATCTGCTTTATGGATTATGCCAAAGTCTTTGACTGTGTACATCACAACAAACTGGAATATTCTTCAAGAGATGGGATTACCTGACCACCTTACATGCTTTCTGAGAAATTTGTATGCAGGTCAAGGAGCAACAGTTAGAATGGGACATGGAGCAAAAGACTGTTGGGAAAGGAGTACATCAAGGCTGTATATTGTCACCCTGCTTATTTAACTTTTATGCAGAGTACATCATGTGAAATGCCAGGCTGGATGAAGCACAAGCTGGAATCAAGAATGCCTGGAGAAATATCGATAACCTCACATATGCAGATGACACCACCCTTATGGAAGAAAAATGAACAGGAACAGAAGAGACTCTTGATGAAAGTGAAAGAGCAGAGTGAAAAACCTGGCTTAAAACTCAACATTCAAAAGATGAAGAACATGGCATCCAGTCCCATCACTTCATGGCAAATAGATGGGGAAACAAAGGAAACAGTGAGAGACTTTATTTTCTTGGGCTCCAAAATCACTTCTGATAGTGACTGCAGCCATGAAATTAAAAGATGCTTGCTCCTTGAAAGCAAAGCTATGACAACCTAGACAGCATATTGAAAAGCAGAGACATTGATGTCAAAGTTGCATCTAGTCAAAGCTATGGCTTTTCCATTAGCTGTGTATGGATGTGAAAGCTGGACTATAAAGAAATTGAGTTCTGAAGAATTGATGCTTTTGAACTATGGTGTTGGAGAAGACTTTTGAGAGTCCCTTGGACTACAAGGAAATCAAACCCGTCATTCCTAATGAAAATCAGCCCTGAATTCATTGGAAAGCCTGATGTTGAAGCTGAAACTCCAATACTTTGGCCACCTGATGTTAAGAGCTGACTCATTGGAAAAGACACTGATGCTGGGAAAGATTGAAGGCAGGAGGAGAAGCAAAGACAGAGAACTAGATGGCTGGGTGTCATCATCGACTCAATGGAGATGAGTTTGAGCAGGTTCCAGGAATTGGTGATGGACAGGGAAGCCTGGAGTGCTGCAGTCCATGGGGTCACAAAGAGTCAGACAACACTGAGTGACTGAATTGAACTGAACTAAACTGAACTGAAATGTTCTGACAAAAAAGACACGGAGATATCAATGAGAAAATTTTGAAAGTGAAAAACTAGCTTTAAAAGTGTTACAGGGCCAAAGAGCTTTAGAGTCCAGAGGTACAATTTGTATACAGTTATATATTATTATATGAACTTATTTAGCATTAGTATTATTAGCTGCTGGTACTTTCCCAACAGCTAGGTGGTAAAGAATTTGCATGCAATGCAGGAGCTGCAAGAGACTCTGTTTCAATCCCTGGGTCTGGAAAATCCCCTAGAGAAGGAAATTGTAACCCTCTCAAATAATCTTTCCCAGAAAGTCCCATGGACAGAGGAGCCTGCCTAGCTATGGTCCATGGGGTTACAAAAGAGTCAGACATGACTCTGTAAAAAGTGATCAAAAAATATGTATTTATTTATTATATAAAGTCTGACACAGCAGAAACTGTGTCAGACTTCATTTATTTTTTGGTGGGGGGGGGGGCTCCAAAATCGCTGCAGATGGTGACTGCAGCCATGAAATTAAAAGACTCCTTGGAAGGAAAATTATGACCGACCTAGATAGCATATTCAAAAGCAGAGATATTACTTTGCCAACAAAGGTCTGTCTAGTCAAATCTATGGTTTTTCCAGTGGTCATGTATGGATGTGAGAGTTGGACTATAAAGAAAGCTGAACACTGAAGAATTGATGCTTTTGAACTGTGGGGTTGGAGAAGACTCTTGAGAGTCCCTTGGACTGCAAGGAGATTCAACCAGTCCATCCTAAAGGAGATCAGTCCTGGGTGTTTATTGGAAGGACTGATACTGAGGCTGAAAGTCCAATACTTTGGCCAACTCATATGAAGAGCTGACTCATTGGAAAAGACCCTGATGCTGGGAGGGATTGGGAGCAGGAGGAGAAAGGGATGACAGAGGATGAGATGGCAGGATGTCATCATCCACTCGATGCACATGAGTTTGGGTGAACTCCGGGAGCTGGTGGTGGACAAGGAGCCCTGGCCTCCTGCAATTCATGGGGTTGCATAGAGTCGAACACGACTGAGTGACTGAACTGAACTGATGCAGTTATATTCTATATATTGATATATTGTGATTATCACATCATTATAAATAATTGCATAGCTGATCAAATACTTTGCATATTATTTAATCTAGAATCACCTAAATTAATGACATGACAAAAATTTAATAAAGATAATGCAATATAGGGTATCTCAGATTAATAATTTTTATAGATATAGATGTGAAACTCCTGAACAAAAATTGAATGATCTTTAATGTAAATTTTTATGAAAAATACTAAAATGCAATCAGCATTTTTTTGAGGGAATGCAGGGTTTTAAAAATTCATTTTGCAATTCATTATATCACACTCCTCTGTGTTGAAACTTTTGAAAGGACAAATGAAAGGATAATTTTTCTTAAAAAGTGAAAATTACCCAAACCCAGAAATCAAGTTTGGATTCACTAAGTCTCAATGCTTTCATCATGTAGGTTTCTTGAGTTAGGCAGACGGGTAGATAACTTGCAAACACTTAGTATCTACTTGTAGACAACAGGATGAAGTAATACAGAACTAAAGAAGTATAACTTATATAATAGAAAACATTTTTTTTTTCAAATTAATGTCCATGAGACAAAGGTACAGTCAGTTCCTGATCTTGTTTTTGTTGACTGTATAGAGCTCCTCCATCTTTGGCTGCATAGAATATAATCCATCTGATTTCAGTGTTGACCATCTGGTGATGTCCATGTGTAGAGTCTTCTCTTGTGTTGTTGGAAGAGGGATTTTGCTATGACAAGTGCATTTTCTTGGCAAAACACTATTAGTCTTTTCCTTGCTTCATTCCGTATTCCACCGCCTGTTACTTCAGGTGTTTCTTGACTTTCTACTTTTGCATTCCAGTCCCCTATAAAGAAAAGGACATCTTTTTTGGGTGTTAGTTCTACAAGATCTTGTAGGTCTTCATAGAACCATTCAACTTCAGCTTCTTCAGCCCTACTGGTTGGGGCATAGATTTGGATTAATGTGATTTTGAATGGTTTGCCTTGGAAACGAACAGAGATCATTCTGTCGCTTTTGAGACTGCATCCAAGTACTGCATTTTGGACTCTTTTGTTGACCATGATGGCTACTCCATTTCTTCTAAGGGATTCCTGCCCGCAGTAGTAGATATAATGGTCATCTGAGTCAAATTCACCCATTCCAGTCCATTTTAGTTCGCTGATTCCTAGAATGTCGATGTTCACTCTTACCATCTCTTGTTTGACCACTTCCAATTTGCCTTGATTCATGGACCTGACATTCCAGATTCCTATGCATTATTGTTCTTTATAGCATCGGACCTTGCTTCTATTACCAGTCACATCCACAACTGGGTATTGTTTTTACTTTGGCTCCATCCTTTCATTCTTTCTGGAGTTATTTCTCCACTGATCTCCAGTAGCTATTTGGGCACCTACTGACCTGGGGAGTTCCTCTTTTGGTATCCTATCATTTTGCCTTTTCATACTGTTCATGGGGTTCTCAAGGCAAGAATACTGAAGTGGTTTGCCATTCCCTTCTCCAGTGGACCACATTCTGTCAGACCTCTCCACCATGACCCACCCATCTTGGGTGGCCCCACAGGCATGGCTTAGTTTCATTGAGTTAGGAAAGGCTGTGGTCCTAATGTGATTAGGTTGGCTGGTTTTCTGTGATTATGGTTTTGGTGTGTCTGCCATCTGATGCCCTCTTGCAACACCTACCATGTTACTTGGGTTTCTCTTACCTTGGACGTGGGGTATCTCTTCAAGGCTGCTTCAGCAAAGCACAGCTGCTGCTTCTTACCTTGGAAAAGGGCTATCTCCTCACTGCTGCCCCTCCTGACCTTGAATGTGGAATTGCTCCTCTAGGTCCTCCTGCACCTGCGCAGCCACTGCTCCTTGGACGTGTGGTTGCCTAGACATATTTATAACTATTTTTTCAGCTCAAACTTCTTTTCACTTCATTTATTTTTAAAAACCAATTTTTTTATTGAGATAAAGCAGATTAACAATAATGTGATAGTCTCAGGTGAACAGAGAGGGGACTCAGCCACAGGTATACACGTATCCAGTGTTCCCCAATTCCCCCTCCTATGTTATACCAACTAGAATTTGTTGAAAAGCCTGGAGTGATGTCCTTTATAGAGTCTAATGTGTACTATCAAAAGAGTGAAAATCTAAGAGCAAAATGCCAGGCAGTATGTAGTCATCAGTAGCTTTTAGTAACAAATCAATACTTTAAGGAAAGCAGTTTTATATAAATCATCACTGTGATTGATTAGAATGTACCAGATTAGACTGAGATTCAGTCATCCACTTGGAGGATCATTAAATAAATGATCAGGTGTGCTGCCTGAAGCTCAATTTACTTCTGGGTAGAACTTGTTAGAACTATAAAGACCAAAAGTTCAGAGACATACTGAAATGCATAGGAGTTCAAACTTCCATTCCAGATACTTAGTAATGTATAGAAAGCACACTGGCTCATCTCAGTGCACCAGCCCCCAGCAGGCAAAACCAATACAATATTGTAAAGTAATTAACCTCCATTAAAATAAATAAATTTATATTAAAAAAAGTCAACAAAAAGTGCAAAAAAAAAAAGAAAAGAAAAGAAAAGAAAGCACACTTGGAATTAACTCAATTTGCTTTCCGTTTTTAAAGGATAATTGTCAACAATGAAATATATCCCCATACTCTTTTCATATTACTCTTAACACTGTAATAATCTTTCAACTTATATTTCCCATTTCATTATGATAATTTTCAGAGACAATTTGATAGATTTTTTACAGTGAATGTCCATAAATCTGTTATCTAGATATTACCACTAACATTTTCCTCTATTGGCTTTATCTAGCCCTCTTTCTACCCATTAATGGGCACTTCTTAACTTGGGATGCAATTCAAAGCAAATTTTACCATCAACAAATGTAATTCCATCAAATACTTCAATATAAGCATTTATTTTTACGTGAAAAAATAGAAAATACTATTTTGTTTCCTTCTTTTTTAGGGAAAGAGTATTTTTTTTTTAAATTAAGCAATTTTGGTAGCATTATCTACTCATCCCTTCAAATTAATGCAGCTATGCTGCTGTCATGATTTATAAGTAATAAGACTTGTAAAAAGGAAATGACTGTTGTTGTTTCTGGTCATGCATAACATGTCTAAATTAAAAACATGGTTGTAAACTGGAGCCGCCGTCACCTTAGCTGCAGCTCATCGGGCAAATTTAATTCATAAATCCTTCAGCGGTGCACACTCAGACCTCATCTCTAAGCAGGCACATCCTTGTCATAGAAACCTTTTAATTACCTTCTTCAACAGCGAGTGAGATGTTTATAGCCACAGACAGGAGTATAAGTCAGAGGTCTGCTATGTCATTGGGGTGACCTTTTGGCGAATAACAGAGCAGACATTACTGCTGAAGATCTCAGGCACTTCAGACTTTTATCAAAAGAACTCTACTGGAGGCAGTTAAATAAAACATTAGTGAACATAACAAATTAAAATGACTTTTGCCTAAAAGAGACTTAAGTTGAATTAATATTTATGACCACGCTTTCTTATGGAGTCTTGAGATTTTGTTTTGAGAAAACTAAATTTTGTTGTTTGGATTTCTCGCTGCTCCATTTTATCAGCTTCCAACCCTATAAATTGTTGTTGATTAATCCCTAAGTTGTGTTCAACTCATTTGCGACCCCAGAGACTGTAGCCCACTAGGCTCCTCTGTCCATGGGATTTCCCGGGAAAGAATGCTGGAGTGGGTTGTTATCATCATCTCCAGGGAATCCCAACCCAGGGATCAAATTTGTGTCTCTTGCACTGGCAGGTGGTCCTTTACCACAGAACCACTGGGGAAGCCCCAACCCTATGGATGTACTCTTGCTTTTAGCTGGCCAAAAATGTTATTATCCATTTACTCATTTAATGAAATCTGTGAGAGATTACTAACCCTTTGTGCAAATCAACATGAGGACCATTGTTAAGATAAAAAACAATTTGCTTTTGAGGGGTTTATAGTTTTTACCACAAACACAAACACTATTTATTTTCTATATAAAATCTTCATTTAGAATTTATCCTTAGAGTAATTAGCAATTAAGCATTATAAGTAAAAACCAGTGTCTGTGGATAGAAACAATTTTATTTTTCTTGATTAGATAGGATTATTTTTTTCAATGCCATATTTATATTTGAAAGACAATAAAATGTGTCTCAAATTTCTTTTTTTCAGACTTTCCCATTGTTTAAATAATGATATGAAAAAATGAAAAGAATGATCATAAGATAATGTATGTGATTCAGTCATACTCAGTTTTGTCCAATTCTTTGTGACCCACGTGAACTGTAGTCCCATTAGATTTCTCTGTCCATGGGATTTCCCAGGCAACAATATTGGGGTGGGTTGCCATTTCCAACTTTGGGAATTCTTCCCTACGCAGAGATTGAACTCGGATCTCTTGCATCCGCTGCTTGGCAGGCAGATTCCTTACTGCTGAGCAACTTATAACTAGAGACAAAATTATAAGTAGGATGGTGGCTGAGGACATGTAGCTTGACATATAGTAAGGAATTTATTAGTGTCAGTTTCTACCAGGTAAAGAACCCACCTGCCGATGCAGGAGACATAAGAGACATGGGTTTGATCTTTGGGTCAGGAAGATCCCCTGGAGGAGGAAATGGCAACCTGCTCCTGTATTCTTGTCTGGAGAATTCCATGAACAGAGGAGTCTGGTGGGCCACAGTCCATGGGATCACAAAGAATTGGACATGACTGAACGACTGAGCACATATACACACACTGCTAATGTAGCTAACACTATTGCTTTCACTCTTTTCTTCTCATGTTAGTGATAACAAAACAGTAAAAATGAGTTCAGATGTGATTTTGTAGATTAGAATAAGGAAGGTGATGTACACCTGAGAGATGTAGACCTCTTATTTGATTCTGGGGTTCCTGGGTGGTCATGGAAAATGGGACATGATTTGTAGCATGATTTTTCAACATTCATAACATAAAATCTGTTTTGGTAAATAAGAGATACAATTACTCCTATTACAGAATCATCAAAAAATATCTCCCAGAAGTTTTCACAAAAAACATGGTAAGTATTAAATAATAATTAGTTTAACACTAAGTAAATAATAAGGCCAACAACATTTCATAAATAAGTACAAGAGTCATGGATCTATTCTTTTAGCATCCTTTAAATTTGACCCTTGACATGACACTAATTATAGCTTAAGTAAAATAGTTCTGTGTTGTGCCAAACAATGAAATGTGATTGAAGTTGATAGCTTGTGATTATCCAGATAAATCCAAATATATATATTTGAGCATCTAATTAAATGGATAAACTGTATGTTCTTCATTAAATTGTCAATTGTATGTAGTTTAAATGAAATCCAATGGCATATATAGCTCATTATCACTATCGTGTTACATTCATAGAAAGGACACTCCAAAAACCAAAAGAGATGAAAAATGTTTATATCTCCCAAACAAACTAAAAATCAGAGAAATTTGTAGCAGTCCTACTTTTTAAAGTCTTTGTTTTCCGTGGTGTATGCTGAACTAAAGTATTCTAGAAATTCTTGGTCTCCAGCCCTCATCATTTTCCCCTCTACCTTAACATTCTTGCATAGATCAAAAAGTGTCACCAGTCACAGTCTGTCAAAGACTTTCCAACCACGAAGATCCATCCCACCTAGGGTAGAAGCTGCTCAACATTGATGCATTTCTATAATGTAGCTATGATAATATCCTTTGTCACAATCCCTGATATTATTTGTCTATACATTTTGGCATCCGGTCCCATCACTCCATGGCAAATAGATGGGGAAACAGTGGAAACAGTGGCTGACTTCATTTTTCTGGGCTCTGAAATCACTGCAGATGGTGATTGCAGCCATGAAATTAAAAGACGCTTACTCCTTGGAAGAAAAGTTATGACCAAACTAGACAGCATATTAAAAAACAGAGACATTATTTTGCCAACAAAGGTCCGTCTAGTCATGTATGGATGTGAGAGTTGAACTATAAAGAAAGCTTAAAGAATTGATGCTTTTGAACTGTGGTGTTGGAGAAGACTCTTGAGAGTCCCTTGGACTACAAGGAGATCCAACCAGTCTATCTTAAAGGAGATCAGTCCTGGCTGTTCATTGGAAGGACTGATGTTGAAGCTGAAGCTCCAATACTTTGGTCACCTGATGTGAAGCGCTGACTCATTTGAAAAGACCCTGATGCTGAGAAAGATTGAAGGCAGGAGGAAAAGGGGACTACAGAGGATAAGATGTTTGGATGGCATCACCGACTCAATGGACATGGGTTTGGGTGGACTCTGGGAGTTGGTGATGGACAGGGAGGCTTGGCGTGCTGCAAGTTCATGGGGTGGCAGAGTTGGACATGACTGAATGACTGAACTAAACTGAACCGATATATTTTCAAGATGACAATAATAATTAGCCTGTACCCAGACAAATCTTCTGAAATCTGGGTAAACAAAATCCTCACCACGAAATTCATTTTTAAGAAAATATGGTCTCCATTTCCTGGACAATTCAGGAGCCTTGATTTACTACTACCATCATTTAATGGCATAGCTGATATTTGCCAGTAACATCCTCCTCATGGTGATAATAGGACCATCAGATTGTTCTGGAGAAGTATCCATTCAGAGTTAAGGCTTGGTTAGCTAAATCAATAATCATATATAACTCCCTTTACCAATGTGTTTGTTACGGTGACAGATAAATATTAATAAAATGTTTGCTGACCTCTGGAAAAGGCAAAAGTTATGGTCAGATGTGAACTCCACAGTCTTCAAACAGGCACTTTGTGAGGCACATATAGATATATAAAGGAATGAATACTTAATACATACACACACACACACACACACACACACACACACACACACCCCTTAAGTGGTGGGAAAAGTCCATAGAAATTTTGACTTCGATTTGAAAAGTCATGAGAGTTTTCAGACTTCCTAATTCACTAACCTCATATAAGACCACCAAGGTCTGATTCTTCATTTGAAATACCAATTATAAAGTGCATGTTATCTGTCAAAATGTAGTTTCTATATCCATATGTTTCTTTAATATCACATTGACTTTGTAGTTTATTTCAAGAACCCCAACATCACATAAGTAATTTTCCTTAAGTCTTAAAATTTCAGTGCAATTTTCAGTCTATTATACTGAAAATTTACTCCTTGCTCAGGTCAAAGATAGTGATGACTCTTTTTTTTTCTTTTATCAAAAAGACAATAGAGCATTCTTAAGGTTCATCTTAAAATCTTAGAGAGTGAGCTACAAAGTGAATTTCTTATAAACTTTCATTGAAAGTAATAAGCCAGTGAGATAATACAGATTGCAGTGTTTACTTGCATTTCTTTAACTTTTTAAAACTCAGTTTGGGTGGGATGCCTCTGGCTAAAAACAGGTGATAGGACTTCTGGTTTGGCTCCTTATCCCTGTTAGGCTTGAGGATGGACTCTGAGTTTGCCTGGAGTGTCTGGGCAGACTTCCTAGATGGGAACTGTTGCCATATTCAGCATATGAGGCTATGAATTCATTTCTCTGCCCTGGCAGGACAGCAGGATGAATCCAGGACCTGCTCAGCTCATTGGTTTATAGTGCCCAACCATACTTCTGCAGGGCTTCCCAGGTGGCTCAGTGAATAAGAATCCACCTGCAATGCAAGAGTTGCAGGTTCAATCCCTTGGTAAGGAAGATCCCCTGGAGAAGTGAATGGCTACATACTCCAGTATTCTTGCCTGGAAAATTCCAAGGACAGGGGAGAGTTACATTCCATGGGGTTGCAAAGAGTTGGTCACAACTGAGCATGATCATGAGATACATACTTCTGTAAAAATGTTTTCCTCTAAATTATTTGCCTTCATGGAGTCAATCCATCCTCACACCTAGGCTTTCTGTTCTTCATTATACCTACAGGTAACAAACAAAAGTGACAGTCACTCAGTTGTATCTGATTCTTTGTGACACCATGGATTGTAGCCCATGAGGCTCTTTGGTTCATGGAAATTCCAGGCAAGAATACTGGAGTTGGTTGCCATTTCCTTCTCCAGGGTATCTTCCCAACACAGGGATTGAACCCAGGTCTCTTGTGTTTCAGGCAGATTCTGTACCATCTGTGCCACCAGAGAAGCATAACAAACAAAAGCAAAAATCAAAAGCATATGGCAAATTCACCCTCTTGGCCCTCTTTTCGGGATGGAAGGACAGGGAAGGGTCTGCCAATGTCCCCAGGTCTATGCCAATTTCCTTCACTCTAAATACATTTCTCAGATTTTCTGTGTTGTAACATTTCTAACTTCCCAGTTATCATTTGTCATCATTTGGCTTTTAAAGTTATTGAGAAACAGTGAATAATGTTCCTGTCAAATACTTAGAATATTTTAGATACATTGTTTTTGAATAGCTGCAGAATAATATCACCTTAGCTGTGAAATAAAACAAACAGAATATCTTTGATAAAACTTAAGAAATGATTCAAGCTTTTAGTAGTTCACTCAGACATTAATACTGAATATATTAGCTACATTTGTGTGGATACATAAAAGTAAACATATGACCCCATGGACTGTAGCCTACCAGGTTCCTCTGTCCATGGAATTCTCTGGGCAAGAATATTGGATTGGGTAGCCATTCTCTTCTCCAGGGAATCTTCCCAACCCAGGGATCAAATCCAGGTTTCCTTCATTGCAAGCAGATTCTTTACCATCTGAGGTACCATGGAAGACCAGATATGTATCTACATCACTGTAACTACTATAATCATTATCAATTAGCATTTTAGAATTAATTTAGTTCCATAGTAGAGGACATCTGAGCAGAATAACATCAAATGTTGTCCCGGTATAGTTAAGAAGTCAGTTTGATGGGGAAATACATCCTGAATGGGTTTATCCAATTCAGGTAAATGTATATCAATAAAATTTGTTTTAACAACAGATAATTCTACAATCTCTGAAATTGCTGACTGAGGAAAATTTAGATAAACGAATGGCTAAGCTAGGGAGAAAATGAAAGTATAGGGAAAGAAGGCTTCTAACTTACTAAACTAAACAAATGATATCAACTCTATTTACATGTCAGAGAGTGATAGGGACTGCATTAAACCCATTAAATTGTACCACTTGGACTGAGCTTCCCTCAAGGACAAGAGAAGCATTGGAAGATAGAGATGGAAGAATGATGTAACAAAGAGAAAATCATAGCAAAGAAAATAAAGTAAAATGAAACAGACTCAAAACCTAGAGTATTAAAATCTGAGGAAAGACAGTATTTGACCAAAAATTCCTGGGCTTGGTCTTCATCTGACCCAGGGACATCAATAATAATATCAAATAGTGAGAGTCCCGAAGGTCTTTCTCCAAATGATATGAAGTTGAGGTGACGGAGAATATTTCCTGAGAAGGCTCATGCCATAAGAGAAACATTTGTGTCCTAGAAATGAAAATGAATGCTTACAAATGAGTTCTGAAACTGACACCAGTGAGCACACATAATTAACTGAGTGCTGGAACATTTTAAATGAGAAACACACACAAAAAAACCCTGGAAATTGAGAGTTGAGACACATAAATAGAAAAGGAAGTCTTCTCAAGTGACTACCATGTCCAATTTCTCAAGTTTGTAAGAAAACTGACATTTCTCAGTTGCTGTTTTTAAGACACCACCCTTTGAGATGAACCTTCAGCTATGGTCATAATAGTTCCACTCTGCAACGGAAAATTAAAATAATGGACTCTTGAAACAGCAGAGGTGGAATGCCACCCTGGTAAACGTGTGACTGTGATTTTCTCCATGTGTCCTTTTCCCATCAACTGTTACTGAACATCAGCTGTCCTCTTGGTACATCTAGGTCGTCAATCCTGAGAAAGCTTGAAGTGACTGCTTTTACTTGGCATTTGGCTGTTTTTTAAATTTGGTTGATGTAGGCACCTTGTTGCACTTTTGTATACCCTATCATTACTTTGGACTCTTTAAAAAATGAAACACTGAAGAGCCTTGAAATTGAAAGAATAGAACTCTTGGCACCCAATGAATATCACAGCTACTTCATCGAAAGACAATTCAGGTTCTTTGAAAGAAACAAGTCCACTTAGAAACTGAGGCACACTCCTCCCACACCAGCTTAGACTAACCAGACTAAAACTCTGAGGATTAATTTTGGAAATTACTTTTTTTGAGTTTTATTTAATTTACAAGGCAAATATTTCATTTTGGACTTTGATTTCTGTACATTATTATTTAAGCATATTGATTTTTATCTCTTTTGGATTTTAACCCACAAGATGGATTGTATATTTGACTTCTGCTTGATAATTTGATAATAGGAGGAAATTTATAATTAAATTCAGACTATCTGAATGTTGATCTTTTATTATTAAACTATTTAAATGTTGACATTTGATCTCACTGTGGATCTTAAAGCTAAACTGGATAAAATAGCTCAAAATAATTCATGATGAGGATAGACTATGAAATACTTGGACCTGACTACAGAGTAGCATTAAAACGAATTTAATCATTGCACTTTTCTTACTTATTTTATAGTTTCTGGCATAAAACCAGAAAACTACAATACCCCCTGCCTCTACTAGCATCACCTGTGAAAACCTGTGTGTATGTGCATGTGTGTGTGTGTGTTGGTGTGTGTATTGTGTTATTGCATTAACACTTCTGTGGTATGAAGCTATTTAGAGTTACGTGGTTTTAGGAAGAAAATGAGCAATATTTACTAGTTTGAGAGATCACAGACACTTGCAACTGTAGATTAATTTAATCTCCCTTGAAAAACTACCCCACATTGTAAAGCAACTTTAGTGCAATACAAATTAATAAGAATGATAATAAAACTACCTTGCCTAAAGTTAAAGTATGGACTTGTGTGATTATATGTCACTGAGGTCCATTCATTATTTAAAAAAAAATGAAATGTACCATTTCTGTGGGGGATATTGATGATGTGGGGGAAAGAAGGGGGATAGAAATGTTTTATAACTTACTTTCAGTTTAAATAAAAAACTGCCTTTAAAAAAGCTATCCCCAAATTTCACTAGTCTCCCACAACAAAATGTATATTTTATGCTCAAAAATTTTAGATTGCCTCCCAGGACAACTGTCTTCCAGGTAGTGCTTCAGTGACCCAGTGATTCATGCTGTTTGGATTTTGTGGCTATATCATCCCTACAACAGCAAATGCTCTTCTATAATGACCACAGCATTAGAAGAGAAATCCAGAAGGTCTTTCATCACAAGTTAACTTTGCTCCAGTTATGAAACAAATCACTTCTAGCCACAACTTATTCATAAAAACTACTCATGTTGTTTCACTCAAAACCTAAGTATTATCCTCTTGTCTTTTAAAGGAGACTATGACAAGATATCAATGAGCATGTGAAGTTCTATCCTCACCTAATCGGTCAAATGACCATTTTCTATTTCACAGAAAGAAGCTCAGTTAACCTCTGCTGTCTAAATGATATTTAATAATCTTGAAACTGCAGCTGTCTGGTGATTGCACTTTTTAAACATCTTTACTCCAGTATTTGATGAAATAAATAGTGTGTAACCCCCTTTGATTTACACTTAAAATTGTTTATCTATATTCTTAAGCCTGGACAACTTTCATTCTCCTTACAATGTTACATATCACTCAAAGTCATTGATCCATGAATCATTAGTAGTAAGTATCTCTGATACCAGGTATAGAGAGAGGTGCCATGGAAAATACCTGAGCCTGAAGCAAGGATACAATTTTCACCTCAAAAAGAAAAGAAAGGCCCAGTAACCTGATAATTGTTGTTAATGCCAACTAGGTACCTTGAACTGCCTAGGCAATAGGGAATTTCTGATTACTGCCTTGCTTTTTCTCACTATGAACTCTTGAAAATTTCCTAATTTAGTCCATTTTTTCTAACTTAACCTATGCAAAATACTAAACCAATACCAATATTTTAGTGAAAGTTGCTCAGTCACATCCGACTCTTTGTGACTGCATAGACTATACACTAAAATATCAGCAGCAATCAGAATTTTGAAGGTAAATCAAAGGGGCTTACATACTACTCATTTAATCAAATTCTGGAGGAAGGAACTTCTGGGTTGGGAAGGTCACCTGGAGAAGGGAATGGCTTCCCACTCCAGTATTCCTGGGCTTCCCTGGGGACCTTTCCAATCCAGGGATTGAACCCAGGTCTCCTGCATTGCAGGTAGATTCTTTTACCAGCTGGGCCACAAGGGAAGCCCAAGAGTACTGGAGTGGGTAGCTTATCCATTCTCCAGTGGACTTTCCTTATCCAGGAATCGAACCAGGTTCTTTTGCATTGCAGATGGATTCTTTACCAGCTGAGCTACCAGGGAAGCCCTACAGATGTTTTAATTTGGTTTAAATAGTCCTATGCATAGGATTTTCTACATACTCTAAATTCATCTATTAGAACTTATTATTGTTTGGTCACTAAGTCATGTTTAATTCTTTGTAACCCTGTGGACTGCAGCACACCAGGCTACCCTGTCCTTCACTATCTCCTGGAATTTGCTCAAAGTCATGTCCACTGAGTCAGTGACTCCATCCAATCATTTCATCTTCGGTCATCCCCTTCTCCTGCCTTCAGTCTTTCCCAGCATCAGAGTCTTTTCCAATAAGTTAGCTCTTGCATTAGGTGGCCAAAGTATTAGAGCTTTAGCTTCAGTGTCAGTCCTTCCAATGAATATTCAGGGTTGATTTCCTTTAGGATTAACTGGTTTTGTCTCCTTGCTGTCCAAGGGACTCTTGAGAGTCTTCTCCATCACAATTCTTCCTGAATATGACTAAATTAAATATGTGACAGTGTCATTTAGGATTAAGGTCAGGGATTTTTGACATAAAACTTAAAGTCACAGTCACATCTTATCTTACATATAAGGTTTTATTCTTTTATATAAAATCTGTGTTTAGGAGGGTAGTCTAGGGAAGGGATGAAGGGTCCAAACACACATCTGTTTTTTTTTTTTTTTTTCCAAAATTTTCAGCTCTCCTCACTCTCCTTCTTAGATGATAAACTCTGCCTTCTTGGACCAGTTTTGGGCATGGCATCTGCACTCTAGTCTAATCTTGAGGACAGGAGGAACACACTCTCTTTTTTAAAGAAACATCTTATTCATCCTAATGTAGTCATATGGACATAGTTGTCCATGAGGGAAGCTAGGAAATCCAATCTATTAACTTGCTGGCAGTGAATACAGCTGATTAATAGTTGATATCTGTGCTGGGTTTCTCCTAAGGAGCAAATACTAGAGATAAAATATTTTGTTAGACAGAAGTTATCACCACTGATATCACTTAGAAGTTATGAAATTTCATTTTCACTGTTTTTTGTTTTCTTCTTTCAGTATCTGGGAATGATAAATATTCAAAAGAATTTAACTATTATTTGATAGTGTTCTAAAAATCATAGCAAATTTTTATAGAAACAGGTAGTTCTCCAAATGGGGCATATCAGAGGCATACATATTTCTTGATGGAGCATCAGTCTTTTGCACAAGATAGCAATTTAGTCCTTATTATATTTATAAAGCAAAAGCAATCCATAGATCACATGCTATGTAAAATAACTGAAATTTATTACTACATCACAGATAACTGAAGAAGATATAAGGTACCTTTCTATTGCATGTAGGCATTCTTATTTTAGAAACTTGTATATTTTTCCATCTTTCCTACAGCTATCCTTCATTTGTTTTGAAGTGATTGTTGTGCAGAGATGTTCTAAATTTTATCCTGCTGCACAAGAAAACAAGTGGAGTTTGAATTTGGTAGTAAATACTTGGTAAGCAAGTCTTCAAAACATCTTTAGATGCATAGTGCCTCCTTAAAAAAAAAAACTCTCTAAATATAAAACACATGAGAGGAATCAATTAATAATGTATTTGTAAGCACATTTGAACCATGATCTAACATTTACCTTAAATATTTTAGTGGACTGCATTTGTTTCAACTTGCAAATGTTCGCCCCAGCCATATTCTCTCCCAGCTCTTCTCTTTGCCTAAAATGATTGGATATCAGCTTATCAGGCTCTTTCTTTTTGTTGGAACTTTACCTTTTAAATGTGACAGGTCACATTTAATTCTGCCACCAGTTCCCTGATTCCATTTGCACGCTTCTGATCTCCCCTACTCTGCTGTACATTTTTTCTTTCTTATAATACTTATCTTTTCCTAGTATGTCAGATATTTCTTCTTGCCTTCATGCTGTCTTGTTCAACCCTTTTTGATCCCATGGACTATAGCCCACCAGACTCCTCTGTCCATGGAATTTTCTGGGCAAGAATACTGAAGTGGATTGCCGTTTCCTCCTCCAGGGGATCTTTCCAACCCAGGGCTGAACTCATGTTTCCTGCATATTTACTTATTATTTTTAATGATTATTTTATATTTGCCCATAAATGCAAGCTTCATGAGAACACAGATCTCTGTCTTCTCTATCTTTTTCTGGTATAAACCTAGAGGAACACAAAGCAAGTATTCAAAAAATATTTACCAAGTGAATGAAGGATGTAGGTTTTTGCTTGCTGGACAGAAACATTAAATAAACATTCTTTATTTTTCTGACAAAGAAACATTTATCATCTGATTAATCTCTAATTCTCCATATGCATCTGACTCCAATCTTCCAAAATAATTATGCACCCCATCCACAGAAAATCCATAAAGTGGATACAAAAAAATGCTTTATCACTCCATCTTCAGTGAGACTGATGATAATTGGAGCATTTTTCTTTGAAACTATTTTGGGCTGCAAAGTTAGCTGTCACTTAGATGTGGTCTCCCATTAATCAATCAATAGAGTTCTCCTTTGTTTAAATTTCACATCCTCTGTGAAGAAGTATCTACATTTCCTTATATTCACAGTAAGAGTTTGGTGATTTTTCCTTAATGCTGTGTGCTTCTTTTATTTTTTGTATTTTTCATATCATATTACTGCTTTGTCTCCAAACTAGACTGTGTGTTCTCTGAAGACAAGAATTTTCATATTATTTTGGTGTTCTCCATACCAGTGGAGAGCATGATGCATAGAAAATATCCTTTAAATATTTATACAATTTATGAAAGATGCATTCAGGTGAACTCTTCATTCCTCTCAAATAGTAAAAGCTATGAATTTTAAAACATAAGTTTCCAATATCACTGTTATCCACAAAAGTGTTTTAACACTTTATATTATTTTTCTATTTCCCTTCAACACATTTTTTTAAAACTAACATTTTCTTCTTCTTCATTATTTCAGTTTAAATCATGACCATTATATCAAGTTAAATAGCCTAATTCTTTCCTATTTGTGAAGCAGATGATCTATGCATAACTAGGATACAAATGACAAGTGGATAAGGTCTGGTCTGATATTTTACAAACCTTATTTAATTTCTTCCTTTTTGTATCATCAATATGTATAGTTTAAAATGTGCTTCTTGTCATAGTCAAGCGGAGAGAGAAGGAACTGCTTCAATTAAGTACAAAACAGGGTCTGATGCTGTCAGTTGCTTTGATCTAAGGTGAAGTTAAATGAGAAAAAAATAATATTTTATATTTAGTGCATACTATAAGAAAAACTCTAGAAATGATAGAATTAGAATAAGTGAAAAATATTTTTAAGGCTAGAAAATATGTTTTAAAGGAACTAAATTTTCATGATAATGATGATTAAAATATTAAGACTTCATTTTGGAAGAAACAGAAAGTGGCAAAGGAATTAACCCCTGTACTCCACATACTGGGATTCTCCAGTGGCTCAGTGGTAAAGAATCCACCTGCAGTGCAGGAGATGTGGGTTCGATCCCTGTGTGGTGAAGATACCATGGAGGGGGGCATGGTAACCCACCCCAGTATTCATGCCTGGAGAATCCCATGGACATAAGAGCCTGGAGGCTTATGGTCTACTGGGTCACAAGACTGTAGCCACTGAGTATGCATGCTTGCACTGCACATATTATTGGTACTTTATTATGTTTGCAAACGTTTCTCCATTCATTTATATTCTAAACTATCAATGCTTAAAGGTAGTGATACTGAAAGAATAATGGTTTAAATTTCATATCTTATATTCATGAGGTAAAATAAATCTAATAACAATCTATGGAACATAAATATAAAAAAATAACACCCAGCTTTCATTATTATTTAGTTTAAGCTTTTATCTATCTATGGGGATAAAGGATATTTTGCTTGTTTTTATTACTATAATGTATATCAAATGAATAATTCTGATTAGATAAATACAAAATAATCATCTGTTCAGTTCAGTTCAGTTCGGTTGCTCGGTCATGACCGACTGTTTGCGACCCCATGAATCGCAGCACGCCAGGCCTCCCTGTCCATCACCAACTCCCGGAGTTCACTCAGATTCACGTCCATTGAGTCAGTGATGCCATCCAGCCATCTCATCCTCTGTCGTCCCCTTCTCCTCCTGCCCCAAATCCCTCCCAGTATCAAAGTTTTTTCCAATGAGTAAACTCTTCGCATCAGGTGGCCAAAGTACTGGAGTTTTTGCTATAGCATCATTCCTTCCAAAGAAATCCCAGGGCTGATCTCCTTCACAATGGACTGGTTGAATCTCCTTGCAGTCCAAGGGTCTCTCAAGAGTCTTCTCCAACACCACAGTTCAAAAACATCAATTCTTCAGCACTCAGCCTTCTTCACAGTCCAACTCTCACATCCACGCATGACTACTGGAAAAACCATAGCCTTGACTAGACGGACCTTAGTCGGCAAAGTAATGTCTTCGCTTTTGAATATGCTATCTATGTTGGTCATAACTTTTCTTCTGAGGAGTAAGCGTCTTCTAATTTCATGGCTGCAGTCACCATCTGCAGTGATTTTGGAGCCCAAAACAATAAAGTCTGACACTGTTTCCACTGTTTCCCCATCTATTTCCCATGAAGTGATGGGACAGGATGCCATGATCTTCGTTTTCTGAATGTTGAGTTTTAAGCCAACTTTTTCACTCTCCACTTTCACTTTCATCAAGAGGCTTTTTAGTTCCTCTTCACTTTCTGCCATAAGGGTGATGTCATCTGCATATCTGAGGTTATTGACATTTCTCCTGGCAATCTTAATTCCAGCTTGTGTTTCTTCCAGTCCAGTGTTTCTCATGATGTACTCTGCATAGAAGTTACATAAGCAGGGTGACAGTATACAGCCTTGACATACTCCTTTTCCTATTTGGAGCTAGTCAGTTGTTCCATGTCCAGTTCTAACTGTTGCTTCCTGACCTGCATACAGATTTCTCAAGAGGCAGGTCAGGTGGTCTGGTATTCCCATCTCTTTCAGAATTTTCCACAGTTTATTGTGATCCACACAGTCAAAGGCTTTGGCATAGTCAATAAAGCAGAAATAGATGTTTTTCTGGAACTCTCTTGCTTTTTCCATGATCCAGTGGATGTTGGCAATTTGATCTCTGGTTCCTTTGCCTTTTCTAAAACCAGCTTGAACATCAGGAAATTCATGGTTCACGTATTGCTGAAGCCTGATTTGGAGAATTTTGAGCATTACTTTACTAGCATGTGAGATGAATGCAATTGTGCGGTAGTTTAAGCATTCTTTGGCATTGCCTTTCTTTGGGAGTCTCTTCAAAAAAATAGAGCAAGCCGATAACAATAGCATGATCTAAATGACAAACTTTTCAGCAAAACTAGGTAGGATGGTATCTTCACAAATTCCCAAAAGAGATGTTGGTGGGAACAAACTTTCAACAACCAAAAAAATCAGCACAGCATAGGACTCTGTCTGGAAAAGGTATGGAAAGTAGTGAATTAGCTGACAAACCCAAGAACAAGAGACCCCCAAAACGGCCATCTGGTATTCACTAGAGAGCCACAGGGCAAATTAGGACTATCAATTGAATTGGAGGAGGTTTTATACCTTCTAAAAGAAGTTGAGGACAAGTGGCCAATGGCAGTTTGGAGGGACTGGAGTGGACTAGCACTTATGAATCCTAGAAAAGTGAGCTTCCAGAGATCCAGAGATACCTTCAATTACAGGGTCTCAAACTGAGAAGACATTTCTGGGAGCAGACTAGAAATATGAGGAATAGTAGAAAGGATAGAAAGAGAAGGTCCACACAAAAGTGATAGAAGGAAACATTACCACAACATCCCAGAAATCTAGCTCTCATATTAAACCACTAAACACACACATGTATGCACAAACACACAATCACACTTAAAAAACTGTGAGCTTTATGAATTTATGAAGAATATTTATAAGCTACAAATTCTTCAAAAAGTTCAGGTAAATTAGTTCGATATAATAATGATCAGCAGAAAAGTTGATATAAGGGAGAAAAAAGACAAAAATAAGCTGAGTGACATGTCTATAGAAATTAAAACTTGCCGTAGTTATGTCCATAGAACAGATAAATTGACTTCTATTTAATGCAAATGACTTAAGAAATTACTTAAGAAAATATTACTAAGCACAAAAGAACAATATAAATTCAAATTTTAAAAACTCAGAAATAAATAGACAAAATCCAAGAAATAACAATACAAGAAAAATTAAATTCAGATAGGAACACTGAACTAGAAGGGATACAAGAGTGAATGAATGCAATAGATATAGTCACTGAAAAACATTTTAAAAAATATTTTTTTAAACTCAAAGAATTGCAATAACTACTGACAATAAGCAAAGATTTATGTGCTTTGTCGCTCAGTCATTCTGATCCTTTGCTACCCCATGGATTGTAGCCCACCATACTCCTTTGTCCATGGGGATTCTCCAGGCAAGATTACTGGAGTAGGTTGTCATGCCCTTCTCCAGAGGATCTTCCCATCTCAGGGATCTAACTCAGGTCTCCCAACTGCAGGCAGATTCTTTACCATCTGAGCCACCAGGAAAGCCCAGGTAAAGATTTAACATCCAGTTAAATATAATATTTATGTTATTATGAATACATTTTAAAAATCAGACAGTTTCTTGAATTAGAAATTTTGGCGTGTATTCTGCTATCTCATTTACAATGTATGAACAGTTACTATCACACACAAAAAATAGGGAGGAAGAAATAAAGATACTTTTTCTCAATGAAATCACACACTGTTTATAATGTTACTAAAAAAATAAATAAACTAGAGTCTTATCAAGACTTTGACTCCAGCTGTTAGCTTGTAAGAAATATCAAGGGCAGAAGAACATGCAAATTTCACCATGAGTATGCAATCAAAAAATCTAATGAAAAAGTGAAAGTGTTAATGGCTGAGTCATGTCTCATGACTCTTTATGACCCATGAATTGTAGTCCATCAAGCTCCTTTGTCCATGGGACTCTCCAGGCAAGAATACTGGAGTAGGTAGCCATTCCCTACTCCAGGAGATCTTCCTGACCCAAGGATCAAACCTGAGTCTCTTGCACTGAAAACTCCAACCCATAGAAAAAAAATCTACCAGAAAACCCTGTTTTTTCAAATAATGAAGTTAGAAATGGACCATTCCAACCCAGAGATTGTCATTCTGAGTGAAATAAGTCAGAGAAAGAGAAATGTGGACTATGGCATGGCATATGCAGAATCTAAGAAGTGACACAAATGAACTTATTTTTGAAACAGACTCACAGACTTAGAGAATGAGCATATGGTTGCCAAGGGTAAGGATGGGGGAAAGTGATAATTAGGGATTTGAGGATGGACATGTACACACTGTTATGTTATATTTAAAATGGATAATCATAAGAGATCCACTGCATAACACATGGAACTTTGCTCAATATTATGTGATAGGGTGGATGGGAGGGGAGTTTGGGGAATAATGGGTACATGTACATGTATTACTGAGTCCCTTTGCTAGTCACCTGAAACTATCACAATATTGTTAATTGGCTATACCCCCAAACAAAATAAAAAGTTTACAAAATAAAAAATGGACCATTTCAGATTGTTACTTTGTAGATATGAACAAACTGATTCTAAAATTTATATGGAGAGGCAAATGTCCTAGAATACCCAAAACAATATTGAAAGAGAAGAATGAAATTAGAATCTACATTTTCCAATTTTAAGACTTAACTATAGTAATCAAGACAGTGTGTATTAGCAAAAGAATAGATAAATAGATCAATGCAACAGAAAGAAAGCCCAGAAATAGGCCCCCATAAATATAGTCAGTATACCCTTGATAAAGAAGCAAAGCCAAAACAGTGAGACAAAGTTAATTTCTTCAACAAATGGTGCTGGAATAATTGGGCAGTTCAATTCAGTTCAGTTGCTCAGTCATGTTCTACTCTTGTGACCCCATGCACTGCAGCATGCCAGGCTTCCCTGTCCTTCATCAATTCCTGGAGCTTGCCCAAACTCATGTCCATTGAGTCGGTGACGCTATCCAACCATCTCATCTGCTGTTATCCCCTTCTCCTCCTGACTTCGATCTTTCCCAGCATCAGGGTCTTTTCAAATGAGTCACTTCTTCACATCAGGTGGACAAAGTATTGGAGCTTCAGATTAAGCATCAGTCCTTCCAATTAATATTCAGGACTGATTTCCTTTAGGAGTGATTGGTTTGATCTCCTTACAGTCCAAGGGACTCAAGAGTCTTCTCAACACCACAGTTCAAAAGCATCAATTAGTGCTCAGCTTTCTTTATAGTACAACTCTCACATCAACACATGACTACTGGAAAAACCATAGCTTTGACTAGACAGATCATTGCAAAATAATGCCATGATCTTAGTTTTCTGAGTGTTGAGTTTTAAGCCAGCTTTTTCACTCTCCTTTTTCACTTTCATCAGGAGGCTTTTCAGTTCCTCTTTACTTTCTGCCATAGGGTAATGCCATCTGCGTATCTGAGGTTATTGATACTTCTCCCACCAATCTTGATTCCAGCTTGTGCTTCCAACCTGGCATTTTTCCTGATGTACTCTACATATAAATTAAATAAGCAGGGTGACTATATACAGCCTTGGCATACATCAAGGAGTACATCATGGAATAACTGGACACACAAATGCAAATTAACCTAGTAGAGACCTACTTCATTCACAAAAATTAATTCAAAAGGGATCATAGACCTAAATGTAAAACACAGAGTTATAAAATTCCTAGAACATAACATAGGAAAAATATCTAGATATCCCAAGGTATGGCAATGACTCTTTAGATACAACATCAAAGGCATGATTCATGAAAGCAAAAAATTGATTAACTAAATTTCATTAAAAGTTTAAGAAGAAAACAACACTAACTCCTCTGGTTAGCATAACTGATGCCAGTGGATACTTAGGGTTTCTCCTATTCTTCTACTGACCACACCAAGGATTGTACTATGCAATAAATCACTTCTCTGTTGTCAAGGTCTTTGCAGTTAATAGATGTTCTTCAAATAATCATTAGGATCAGGTGACCTCTATGTTCTGTTAGTTCCCAAAGAATGAAGAAATTCCCAACACCTATGAGACTAGTTACTCATTCTTGAATCTTGACTTAGGAATGGCCTTCCTGTTTTCAAGACATACTTCCATACATGGTTTTACTATAAAATTTTCTCAGTGGCCCATCAGTGGTGCAGAATGCAGCTGCAAATATTCCTGGATCATTGTCCAAATCTGATCACTCCCTTTAAGTAAGATTCATTAATAATGTGGACCTATCTGCCTCACTTTTTAGTCTAAAGATGCCTTCTCAGTTCAGTGTGCATATTTTGTTCGCTCCATCATCCACCATCTAGGAAAGACAATGTCAGAAGTATGAGAATACAAGCCATAGACATGAAATCAGTTCAGTTCAGTCACTCAGTCGTGTCCAACTCTTTGCGACCCCATGAACTGCAGCACACCAGGCCTCCCTGTCCATTACCAACTCCTGGAGTCCACCCAAACCCATGTCCATTGTGTCGGTGATGCCATCCAGCCCTTTACCTCCTGCCTTCAATCTTTCCCAGCATCAGGGCCTTTTCAAATGAGTCATCTCTCCACATCAGGTAGCCGAAGTATTGGACTTTCAGCTTCAACATCAGTCCTTCCAATGAAGGACTGATCTCCTTTAGGATGGACTGGTTGGATCTCCTTACAGTCCATGGAACACTCAAGAGTCTTCTCCAACACCGCAGTTCAAAAGCATCAATTTTTTGGCCCATTTTTTGATTGGGTCATTTATTTTTCTGGAATATAGCTGCATAAGTTGCTTGTAAATGGGCCAAAGAACTAAATAGACATTTCTCCAAAGAAGACATACAGATGGCTACAAACACATGAAAAGATGCTCAACATTACTCATTATTAGAGAAATGCAAATCAAGACCACAATGAGGTACCACTTCACACTAGTCAGAATGGCTGCGATCCAAAATTCTGTAAGCAATAAATGCTGGAGAGGGTGTGGAGAAAAGGGAAACCTCTTGCACTGCTGGTGGGAATGCAAACTAATACAGCCACTATGGAGAACAATGTGGAGATTCCCTAAAAAATTGCAAATAGAACTGCCTTATGACCCAGCAATCCCACTGCTGGGCATACACACCGAGGAAGCCAGAATAGAAAGAGACACATGTACCCCAATGTTCATCGCAACACTGTTTATAATAGCCAGGACATGGAAACAACCTAGATGTCCATCAGCAGATGAATGGATAAGAAAGCTGTGGTACATATACACAATGGAGTATTACACAGCCATTAAAAAGAATACATTTGAATCAGTTCTAATGAGATGGATGAAACTGGAGCCGATTATACAGAGTGAAGTAAGCCAGAAAGAAAAACACCGATATAGTATACTAACACATATATATGGAATTTAGAAAGATGGTAATGATGACCGTGTATGCGAGACAGCAAAAAAGACACAGATGTGTAGAGCGGACTTTTGGACTCTGAGGGAGAGGGAGAGGGTGGGATGATTTGGGAGAATGGCATTGAAACATGTATAATATCATGTAAGAAACGAATCGCCAGTCTATGTTTGATGCAGGATACAGGATGCTTGGGGCTGGTGCACTAGGATGATCCAGAGAGATGATATGGCGTGGGAGGTGGGAGGGGGGTTCATGTTTGGAAACACATGTACACCCGTGGTGAATTCATGTCAATGTATGGCAAAACCAATACAGTATTGTAAAGTAAAATAAAGTAAAAATAAAAATTAAAAAAAAATAAAAAGAATGAAAGAAAAAAAAAAAGCATCAATTCTTTGGCACTCAGCTTTCTTTATATTCCAACTCTCATATCCATACATGACCACTGGAAAAAACATAGCCTTGACTAGACAGACCTTTGTTGGCAAAGTAACGTCTCTGCTTTTTAATATGCTATCTGGGTTGGTCATAACGTTCCTTCCAAGGAGTAAGCGTCTTTTAATTTCATGGCTGCAGTCACTATCAGAAGTGATTTTGGAGCCCAAGAAAATAAAGTCTCTCACTGTTTCCACTGTTTCCCCATCTATTTGCTATGAAGTGATGGGACTGGATGCCATGATCTTAGTTTTCTGAATGTTGAGCTTTAAAAGCCAAATTTTTCACTCTCTTCTTTCACATCAAGAGGCCTTTTAGTTCCTCTTCACTTTCTGCCATAAGGGTGGTGTCATCTGCATATCTGAGGTTATTCATATTTTTCCCAGGAATCTTGAGTCCAGCTTGTGCTTCCTCCAGCCCAGCGTTTCTCATGATGTACTCTGCATATAAGTTAAATAAGCAGGGTTACAATATACAGCCTTGATGTACTCCTTTTTACATATTTGCAAAAGACACATCAGATAAAAGACTATACTCCAAAATATACAAAAAACACTCAAAATTCAACAGTAAGAAAACAAATGACCCAATTTAAAATATCAGCCAAAGGCTTTCACAAATACATCACCAAAGAAGATACACAGATAGTTAATGAGCATATGAAAAGATATTGCACATCATATGTCATCAGAGAAGTACAGGTTAAAACAATGAGTTTGCCACAGCATACCTATGAGAAAGACAAAATATGAAACACTAACATTACTGAGTCTGGTAAGGATGTGAAGCAATAGGAATTAAGTGGATCAATAAACTATGTTACCTCTAGACAGTGAAATATTACTCACTAAAATGAAAGAGTTATCAAGCATGAAAAGACATGTGGGAAACTTAAATACATGTTAATAAGCGCAAGAATATTGATTGCAATGATCACACACTGAGAAAATGTCCAAATCAGGGAGACAGTAGAATGATTAGAAATTGTCATGGGTAAGGAGGGTACTATGAATAGGAGTAGCACAAATTATTCTTAAAGTTAAATTATTGCAGATGATACCATAATGATGGATACATGTACTTGTATTTGCCCACAAACCTAGAACATAAAACACAAAAGTGAACCCTAATGTAAACTATGGACCTAGGGTGGTTATGATGTGCCATTACAGGCTCATTAGTTGTAACAAATGTGCTGCTCTGGTGGAGGATGTTGATAATGGCAGAGGTTATACATGTGTGGGCATGGGGGGCATTTTGGAAATCTGTGTACATTCCCTTCAACTTTACTGTGAGTCTAAAACTACTCTAAACATTACAAATATCTGGAAATAAATTTAAGTTAATTAAATAAATGGCTCAAACTAAAATGCTTGGTGTCAAAACTAAAATGCTCTTGATGAACATAAAGGAGGAGAGTGAAAAAGATGGCTTAAAGCTCAACATACAGAAAACGAAGATCATGGCATCTGGTCCCATCACTTCATGGGAAATAGATGGGGAAACAGTGGAAACAGTGTCAGACTTTATTTTTTAGGGCTCCAAAATCACTGCAGATGGTGACTGCAGCCATGAAATTAAAAGATGCTTACTCCTTGGAAGGAAAGTTATGACCAACCTAGATAGCATATTCAAAAGCAGAGACATTACTTTGCCAACTAAGGCCTGTCTAGTCAAGGCTATGGTTTTTCCTGTGGCATTGTATGGATGTGAGATTTGGACTGTGAATAAGGCTGAGTGCTGAAGAATTGTTGCTTTTGAACTCTGGTATTGGAGAAGACTCTTGAGAGTCCCTTGGACTGCAAGGAGATCCAACCAGTCCATTCTGAAGGAGATCAACCCTGGGATTTCTTTGTAAGGAATGATGCTATAGCTGAAACTCCAGTACTTTGGCCACCTCACGCGAAGAGTTGACTCATTGGAAAAGACTTTGATGCTGGGAAGGATTGGGGGCAGGAGGAGAAGGGGACGACAGAGGATGAGATGGCTGGATGGCATCACTAACTCGATGGATGTGAATCTGAGTGAACTCCGGAGTTGGTGATGGACAGGGAAGCCTGGCGTGCTGCAATTCATGGGGTCACAAAGAGTTGGACACGACTGAGCGACTGAACTGAACTGAAAATGCTTGGGGATAGTCATTTGGGAAATAAAACTATAAAGAAGTGCAAGCAATTTATTATAAAAGTTAGGTGTGTTAATCATTCTGGAGGGAAGAAGAGAGTTGAGATGGGGTCAGGGTTGGGTTAGAAGCTTCAGGTGTGGCTGGGAAGGATCAGCTTTCTTGGAACCACTGGTGGTAAAGAGCATGTGCATTTTAGTAACTCGTTAATAGGTAACTTTGAGCTTCTTAGGTGGTACTAGTGGTAAAGAAACTGCCTGCCAATGCAGGAAACAAAAGAGATGCAGGTTCATTTCCGGGGTTGGGAAGATACATTGGAGGAGGGCATGGCAACCCACTCCAGTACTCTTGCCAAGAGCATCCCATGGAGAGAAGAGACTGGAGGGCTACAGTCCACAGGGTCACAAAGAGTTGGACACAACTGATGCGACTTAGCATGCATGCATGGTATATATCTTCAGGCATGAAGAACAGCAGAAAATAAATGATTTTACTTAGTATTTTTTCTCTTAACTTCTTCCATCAATGACATTGTAGTAATAGTAGAGTTAATTGCTCAGTTGTGTCCGACTCTTTGTGACCCCGTGGACTGTAGCCCTACAGGCTCTTCTGTCTATGGGATTCTCTTGGCAAGAATACTGGAGTGAATAGCCATTTCCTTCTGCAGGGGATCTTCTCAACTCAGGAATCTAACCCGTGTCTCCTGCTTTGCCAGCAGATTCTATACTGTATAAGCCACCCGGGAAGCCCATGATTTTCTTAAAATGAATGGTAGGAAGAATTAGATGGACTGAGAGAAAAAAGAGAACTTTAGAGGTTATAAAGTGAAAGTGAAGTCGCTCAGTCATGTCTGACTCTTTGCGACTCCATAGACTGTAACCTACCAGGCTCCTCTGTCGATGGGATTTTCCATGCAATAGTACTGAAGTGGATTGCCATTTCCTTCTCCAGGGGAATCTTCCCAACCCAGGGCTCGAACCCGGGTCTCCAGCATTGTAGACAGATGCTTTACCTTAAATTTGGTGACAAAAAGATACATGCATACATCAACATGAACCCGCCATGGGTGTACACGTGTTTCTAAATTAAAAAAAAAAATTAATGGAAAAAAAAGAAAAAAAATACCTGCAAATTAAGTTCTTGTTTAAATGATTAAAGCTCATAAAATCATGGATAATTTTAAACTCTGAATTAAAATTCTAGATAAAATATGTGCAGGTAATCAGTTTTAGTTTGCAATGCATTTGGTCATAAAATCTACTTTTATCACTATCAGTGGGATAAAAACATATTTTAAAAATTATAATGGTTAATAATTATATCAGTTAGAAAGTATTCATAGCATGTGGTACATATAAGAATAAAATTCCTGATTTACATGATTAACTAAAGTCCTCCTTCTTAAGGTTTTAAGATTTTTATTAAAATTTCAAATATATTTTAAGCTAAATTATATAAAGTAATTATATGCATAGCTTTCTTCAATGGACATCTTAGGTGGTGCATTATTCTTGCTTTTCAGTGTTATCAGAAAACAATTAAAAAATATATTGAATATAGTTTGATATGATATCAGCTAAAAATCATTCTAGATAAATACACTAATTTTATGAAATATTTTTGTATAACAAATGCTAACTTTAGCCTAGCAAAGTAGCATGAACTCTCTGAAAATAGCTTATTAACTTATAGTAATCACTTTGATAAATGTTATTTATTTTATATGCTAAGCAGAACTGAATGGATGGTTATTAACAAACAGGTCCTTATTATTAAATATTTTTTTTTGCTTTTATATGGTCATTCATAACATTTAATCCACTGTTCTTAAATAGACAAATGTTAGCTTTAAAGATGCACTATAAAAATCTAATTAAAAGTGCACCATATATCTCTAACATTTTATGAAATGATCACATCACAATAGTATTATATAACTAAAATCCTTTCTAATATTTACTGTGGAAAGCTGTTTGAACTTTAAAATAAATAACACATATTAATATAAGAATATAGTTAAGTGGGAGAGGTTATTCTAGTGTTGACTTTATAAAATAAATTATTAGCTTACAATAACATGTTATATTAGTTGAAATTTTTAGGGAATTTTCATTTCCTTTGCAGCAACTTATGCAACTAGAGAGACATTAGTTACAAATATCTGTGTTGATTTAAAAAAAAAAAAAGAGCAGGGAACCAACATTATGAAACAGCTTAAATGTGTGTGACTTTCAAAGTATGGTAAGTAGTCCCTTTGTTCTGGGAAGCCTGGCAGTTAGCAAAATCTGAAAATATCACTTATATAAAGTGGAATAATATTTGTAAACAACCCAGGCACATCCCACTGTATACTTTAAATAATTTCTGGGTGACTTATAATTGTATTGATTATATTTGCAGTCAAAGATGGAGAGGCTCTATACAGGCAGCAAAAACAAGACCAGGAGCTGACTGTGGCTCAGATCATGAACTCCTTATTGACAAATTAAGACTTAAAGAGAGTAGGAAAAACCACTAGATCATTCAGGGATGACCTAAATGAAATCACTTATGATTATACAGTGGAAGTGAGAAATAGATAAAGGCATTAGATCTGATAGACAGAGTGAGTGAAGAACTATGGATGGAGGTTCATGACATTATACAAGAGGAAGGGATCAACACCATCACCAAGAAAAAGAAATGCAAAAAGGCAAAATGGTTGTCTGAGAAGGCCTAACAAGCAGCTGAGAAAAGAAGAGAAGCTAAAGGAAAAGGAGAAAAGGAAAGATATGCTCATTTGAATGCAGAGTTTCAAAGAATAGCAAGGAAAGATAAAAAAAAGCTGTCCTCAGTGATCAGTGCAAAGAAATAGAGGGAAACAATAGAATAGGAAAGACTAAAGATCTCTTCAAGAAAATTAGAGATACCAAGGGAACATTTCATGCAAAGTGAGCACAATAAAGGGCAAAAATGGTATTGACCTAACAGAAGCAGAATATTCAGAAGAGGTGGCAAAAAAGCACAGACGAACTATATGAAAAAGATCTTCATGACCCAGAAAACCAAGATGGTGTGATCACTCACCTAGAGCCAGACATCCTGGAATATGAAGTCAAGTGGGCCTTAGAAAGCATCACTACAAGCAAAGCTAGTGGAGGTGATGGAATTCCAGTTGAGCTATTTCAAATCCTGAAAGATGATGCTATGAAAGTGCTACACTCAATATGCCAACAAACTTGGAAGACTCAGCAGTGGCCACACAACTGGAAAAGGTCAGTTTTCATTCCAATCCCAAAGAAAAACAATGTCAAAGAATGCACACGCTACCACACAATTGCACTCATCTCACATACTAGCAAAGTAATGCCCAAAATTCTCCAAGCCAAGCTTCAACAGTACATGAACTGTGACCTTCCAGATGTTCAAGCTGGATTTAGAAAAGGCAGAGGCTTTAGGGTTTTCCATGTAGAGGATCATGTCATCTGCAAACAGTGAGAGTTTTACTTCTTCTTTTCCAATTTGGATTCCTTTTATTTCTTTTTCTGCTCTGATTGCTGTGGCCAAAACTTCCAGAACTATGTTGAATAGTAGCGGTGAAAGTGGACACCCTTGTCTTGTTCCTGACTTTAGGGGAAATGCTTTCAATTTTTCACCATTGAGGATAATGCTTGCTGTGGGTTTGTCATAGATAGCTTTTATTATGTTGAGGTATGTTCCTTCTATTCCTGCTTTCTGGAGAGTTTTTATCATAAATGGATGTTGAATTTTGTCAAAGGCCTTCTCTGCATCTATTGAGATAATCATATGGTTTTTATTTTTCAATTTGTTAATGTGGTGAATTACATTGATTGATTTGCGGATATTGAAGAATCCTTGCATCCCTGGGATAAAGCCCACTTGGTCATGGTGTATGATCTTTTTAATGTGTTGTTGGATTCTGATTGCTAGAATTTTGTTGAGGATTTTTGCATCTATGTTCATCAGGGATTTTGGCCTGTAGTTTTCTTTTTTTGTGACATCTTTGTCAGGTTTTGGTATTAGGGTGATGGTGGCCTCATAGAATGAGTTTGGAAGTTTACCTTCCTCTGCAATTTTCTGGAAGAGTTTGAGGAGGATAGGTGTTAGCTCTTCTCGAAATTTTTGGTAGAATTCAGCTGTGAAGCCATCTGGACCTGGGCTTTTGTTTGCTGGAAGATTTCTGATTACAGTATCAATTTCCGTGCTTGTGATGGGTCTGTTAAGATTTTCTATTTCTTCCTGGTTCAGTTTTGGAAAATTGTACTTTTCTAAGAATTTGTCCATTTCTTCCACGTTGTCCATTTTATTGGCATACAACTGCTGATAGTAGTCTCTTATGATCCTTTGTATTTCTGTGTTGTCTGTTGTGATCTCTCCATTTTCATTTCTAATTTTATTGATCTGATTTTTCTCTCTTTGCTTCTTGATGAGTCTGGCTAATGGTTTGTCAATTTTATTTATCCTTTCAAAGAACCAGCTTTTGGCTTTGTTTATTTTTGCTATGGTCTCTTTTGTTTCTTTTGCATTTATTTCTGCCCTAATTTTTAAGATTTCTTTCCTTCTACTAACTCTGGGGTTCTCCAACTCTTCCTTTTCTAGATGCTTTAGTTGTAGAGTTAGGTTATTTATTTGACTTTTTTCTTGTTTCTTGAGGTATGCTGTATTGCTATGAACTTTCCTCTTAGCACTGCTTTTATAGTGTCCCACAGGTTTTGGGTTGTTGTGTTTTCATTTTCATTAGTTTCTATGCATATTTTGATTTCTTTTTTGATTTCTTCTGTGATTTGTTGGTTATTCAGAAGTGTAATCTCAAAAATATACAAGCAACTTATGCAGCTCAATTCCAGAAAAATAAACGACCCAATCAAAAAATGGGCCAAAGAACTAAATAGACATTTCTCCAAAGAAGACATACGGATGGCTAACAAACACATGAAAAGATGCTCAACATCACTCATGATTAGAGAAATGCAAATCAAAACCACAATGAGGTACCACTTCACACCAGTCAGAATGGCTGCGATCCAAAAATCTGCAAGCAATAAATGCTGGAGAGGGTGTGGAGAAAAGGGAACCCTCCTACACTGTTGGTGGGAATGCAAACTAGTACAGCCACTATGGAAAACAGTGTGGAGATTCCTTAAAAGATTGCAAATAGAACTACCTTATGACCCAGCAATCCCACTTCAGGGCATACACACCGAGGAAACCAGAATTGAAAGAGACACATGTACCCCAATGTTCATCGCAGCACTGTTTATAATAGCCAGGACATGGAAACAACCTAGATGTCCATCAGCAGATGAATGGATAAGAAAGCTGTGGTACATATACACAATGGAGTATTACTCAGCCGTTAAAAAGAATTCATTTGAATCAGTTCTGATGAGATGGATGAAACTGGAGCCGATTATACAGAGTGAAGTAAGCCAGAAAGAAAAACACCAATACAGTATACTAACACATATATATGGAATTTAGGAAGATGGCAATGACGACCCTGTATGCAAGACAGGGAAAGAGACACAGATGTGTATAACGGACTTTTGGACTCAGAGGGAGAGGGAGAGGGTGGGATGATTTGGGAGAATGACATTCTAACATGTATACTATCATGTGAATTGAATCGCCAGTCTATGTCTGACGCAGGATGCAGCATGCTTGGGGCTGGTGCATGGGGATGACCCAGAAAGATGTTATGGGGAGGGAGGTGGGAGGGGGGGGTTCATGTTTGGGAATGCATGTAAGAATTAAAGATTTTAAAATTTTAAAAAAACTAAAATTAAAAAAAAATAAAAAATAAAAAAAAATTAAAAAAAAAATAAATTAAAAAAAAAAATAGAAAAGGCAGAGGAACCAGAGACCAAATTGCTAACATCTGCTGGATCATCAAAAAAGCAAGAGAGTTCCAGAAAGTCATCTACTTCTGCTTTATTGACTATGCTAAAGCCATTGACTATGTGGATTATAACAAACTGTGGAAAATTCTTCAAGAGAGAGGAATGCCAGACCAGCTGACCTGCCTCCTAAGAAATCTGTATGCAGATCAGAAAGCAAAAGTTAGAACTGGTTACGGAACAACAGACTGGTTCCAAATAGGGAAAAGAGTACGTCAAGGCTGTATATTGTCACCCTCCTTATTTAACTTCTATGCAGAGTACATCATGAGAAACATTTGGCTGGATGAAACACAAGCTGGACTCAAGATTGCCGGGAGAAATATCAATAACCTCAGATATGCAGATGACACCACCCTTATGGCAGAAAGTGAAGAAGAACTAAAAAGCCTCTTGATGAAAGTGGAAGAGGAGTGAAAAAGTTGACTTAAAACTCACCATTCAGAAAACTAAGATCATGGTATCTGGTCCCATTGCTTCATGGCAAATAGATGGGTAACAGTGGAAACAGTGGCTAACTTTATTTTTGGGGGTCTTCAAAATCACTGCAGATGGTGACTATAGCCATGAAATTAAAAGACGCTTACTCCTTGGAAGGGAGTTATGACCAACCTTGACAGCATATTAAAAAGCAGAGACTTTACTTTGCCAACAAAGGTCCATCTAGTCATGGCTATGGTTTTTCCAGAAGTCATGTATGGATGTGAGAGTTGGACTACAAAGAAAGCTGAGTGCCAAGGAATTGATGCTTTTGAACTGTGGTGTTAGAGAAGACTCTTGAGAGTCCCTTGGACTACAAGGAGGTTCGTCCTAAAGATCAGTCCTGGGTGTTCATTGGAAGAACTGATGTTGAAGCTAAATCTCCAATACTTTGGTCTCTTGATGCAAAGAGCTGACTCATTTGAAAATGTCCTGATGCTGGGAAAGACTGAGAGTAGGAGGAGAAGGGGACAACAGAGGATGAGATGGTTGGATGGTATCACCAACTCGAAGCATATGAGTTTGCGTAAACTCTGGGAGTTGGTGATGGACAGGGAGGGAGGCCTGGCCTGGTCCATGGGATTGCAAAGAGTTGGACATGACTGAGCAAATGAACTGAACTGAACCATCAAGCTATAATCAGAACTCGGTCATATCACCATGCCCATCATAAACTACCTTCAATCTGCTATTCATTCATTAGACAATATTTCCTGACTGATTACCACATCTATGACAGTGTTCTGTTGTGGATACAGCAATAGGAAAACAAAACATTCTAAAACCTATGCCTTCCTGTGTCTTATACTCATGAAAAAAACTCTTGGTTGAGATTATCAAAATAGCTACCAGGTTAATCACATGAGATTCTCCCTCCCTTCTGTATATTTTCTAAACTTCAACCTTTAAAAATGATAAACCAGAATTTGGCACTTCTCACAAATCCTTAGATGATTTCTCATGTCACTCAGAAGAAAAAGCAAAGTCCTTAACAAGCCCAATAAAAGGCCTTGTGAGCTCTGCCCCTCAGTCACAAGTCATCTGAATCATGTCTTAGACCCTTTCACCCACCCTTCTCTTAAATATCAGTGTACTTGCTGTTTTTGAATATGTCAAGGGCATCTGTGGCTCATGTTTGGCTTTTGCACCAGCTCTTTCTCCATTCTAAAAGGTCTCTTTCTATAGATTTTCATACCATCTAATTCCTAGTCATGGGACTTCCCTGGTGGCTCAGTGGTAAAGAATTCACCTGTCCATGTACGAGATGCAGGTTTGATCCCTGGGTCAGGAAGATCCCTTGAGAAGGAAATGGTAACCCTCTCCAGTATTCTTCCCTGGGAAAACCCATGGACAGGGGAGCCTGGTGGGCTGTAGTTCATGGGGTCACAAAGTGTGGGGCATGACTTAGTGACTAAACAGCAGCAGCATAATATAAAGTGAATTTCATACTTCCCTGGTTCAAATGTGGGAAAGGAATATGTCAAGACTGTGTATTGACATACTGCTTACTTAAATTATATGCAGATTACATTGTACAAAATGCTGGGCTGGATGACTCACAAGCTAGAATCAAGATTGCTGGGAAAAATAGCAACAACCTCAGACACACAGATGATACCACTTTAATGCAGAAAGAGAAAAGGAACTCAAGAGCCTCTTGAGGAGAGTGAAAGAGGGAGTGAAAAGGCTGGCTTACAATTCAACATTTAAAAAAAACTAAGATCATGGCATCTGGTCCTATCACTTCATGGCAAATAGATGGGAAAAAAGTGGAAATGGTGTCAGATTTCATTTTCTTTGGCTCCAAAATCAATGTAGATGGTGACTGCAGTTATGGAATTAAAAGACACTTGCTTCTTAGAAGAAAAGCTATGACAAACCTAGATAGCATATTAAAAAGCAGAGACATCATTTTGCTGACAAAAGTTCCTCTAGTCAAAACTATGTTTTTTCCACTAGTCATGTTTGGATGTGAGAGTTGGACCATAAGGAATGCTGAGTGCCGAGTAATTGATACTTTCGAACTATGGGGCTGGAGAAGACTCTTGAGAGTCCCTTGGACAGCAAGGAGATCAAACCAGTCAATCCTAAAAGAAATCAACCTTGAATATTCACTGGAAGGACTGAGCTGATGCTGAAGCTCCAGTAAGTGGCCACCTGATGTGAAGAACTGACTCATTGGAAAAGACTCTGATGATGGGAAAGATTAAAGGCAAGAGGAGAAGGGGACAATACAGGATGCGATGGTTGATGACATCACTGCCTCAATGGACACGAGTCTGAACAAACTCCAGGAGATGGTGAAGGACAGGAACGTCCAGAGTGCTGCAGTTCATGGAGTGGCAGAAAGTCGGACACAACTCAGTGACTGAACAACAATACTTACCTCGAAAAGGGACTTGGCATCTCTCTACAATAAATTTTGCAAATAGATTAAAACATTTGAGACATTATGCTTGAATCATTTACAGAATGATTAATGACTCTATGGAGACTGTTAGAAATTGCAGATTGGACAGATGATAGGTTTCCTAGAATTTTTATCTTCTAGTGTCTGACATAGAGATATTAACTCCCTCCTATCTGGTTTGCTGCAGCCATGATGTGAATCATATTTAGCATGGTCTTACAGGGGGCTTCCCAGGTAGCAATATTGGTAGATAATTTGCCTGCTAGTACAGGAGACACAATAGACTCAGGTTTGATCCCTGGGTCAGAATGATCCCCTGGAGAAGGAAATGGCACTCTGGTATTCTTGTCTAGAAAATTTGTTGGGCAGAGGAAGCTGGCAGGCTGCAGTCCATGGGGTCTCAGAGAGTCAGAGAAGACTGAGTACACACGCATGGTCTTATAGAATAATGTAGAATAAATGCTTACCAATTTTTTTGCATCAATCATATACAAATCTTAACAGGAAGAATGGTTGCTTGACAAGTTCCATGAGACCATGGAGCTTTACAATCAGTCCCAGAAATTAGGGTTTGATTTTTGTGAATGTTGACTTTTTTTGCTATGCATAAAAATGAATGAAGATATAATGTCTGCTTTCACATATAGAAACAGCCTATCTTGTTCAAGACAAAAGTAAAAACACCAATGTTTCATTGAGTTGTATGGCTACAGTAAAGGGCAGCCATAAACCTCAAAGCTGATTTTTAGAGACTTTGGGATGCTTTGCAGCCACAAACCATTCGTGCAGAAACTGTGTTCTTTGCCATCATCTCCAAAATGACACTGAGGCATTGGATCACACATGGGAGATATATGAGCATTTAGAAAGAGATGAATGCATGGATTTAGAAGTCAAAGCACAAGGATATATGTGACATTATTACAGATGGATTCAGTACCTTGACAAGGAGAAGATGAGCTATCAAAGACTAAGACGGTGTTCATTAGAAATATAAACTCTGCCATGGCCAGCTTGATGTCAAAATGCATTAAATACTCCTTGCAATCTAGAGTATTTATCCAACTAGGAGTATAACATTTGCTTAGATTTTTAAACCTTATGATTAATACATGATAATCATGGGTAATAAATTTTTTACAAATTATATTTCACTTGACAGTCAGGATGATTTATTACGTTCGTGAATTCATTTAAAATTCAATACCTTTGGGTGTTGCATCATGGAAATTAATGAGCGAGATTCTCCCACTGTGTAAGTTGCTTTCAGGCTCCTGGGGTCCTATTAAATTAAGTTCTTCAGTACATTAAATGTTTCCCTACTGTATTAAAGAGTTAATACATCTTGCATTGGGGAAGAACCATGTGGATTTTAAAAAATTAACAACATAGAATTAAAAAAAATTAAATCATACTTTGCATATAGTTTCATCTCTTTAGGTACAAGGTTCTTTAATACATAGAGGTATTTTCAGGCAAGTGAAATGGATGACTTGTTTTTGTCCCATCATTTACAGGGAAACCTGTTAAGAAATATCCTTCTTATCTAGTTCTATCTTTGCTATCAATTATCAAGATAAATTTGCCTACAGTAGTTCTAAAATCAGGAGAATGCAAAACTAAGTTGCATTTGTTTCCTGGGGATGCAAGGCTAGAAATCAGTGGTTAGCCATGCCCCCAAACATTTATATTAGTTAACACTTTGCCATTTGGTAGGAGTTAGCAAGTAGTGATAAATAATATCTCTGTGGCTAATATTCACAGAATTTTGCCTTAATAGAAAATAGAAACAATAGGAACTAGTATCACTTTGCCTTAAATAATATAGTCTTTAACATTACTACACATACAAAAAAAGAAATGACACATTAGGAACCACTAATATACTTTTCTGGTGAAAATATTTATTTACACAGTGAAGGGCCTTGAGAAATAAGGAGTGAAGAAATAAGCAAGAAAGCCATCCTATTAACACATCTACACAAATGCAAGCACAAATACAAACATGTCCTTTAATAGAGTTATAAACATATAGAACAGATCATCTGGCAATTAGGGAAGAAGCAGAAATATAATAGGAAAGTATTTTCTATAAACAATAGGACTATTGTACTACCTTGTAAAGCATATGGTACATATAAATTATCAAATGTTTGTTGAATAAAATTAGTGCTGCTGCTAAATTGCTTCAGTCGTGTCTGACTCTATGTGACCCCACTGACAGCAGCCCACCAAGCTCCATCATCCCTGGGATTCTCCAGGCAAGAACACTGGAATGGGTTGCCATTTCCTTCTCCAATGCATGAAAGTGAAAAGGGAAAGTGAAGTCGCTCAGTCGTGTCCGACTCTTAGCGACCCTACAGAATGCAGCCTACTAGGCTCCTCCCTCCGTCCATGGGATTTTCCAGGCAAGAGTACTGGAGTGGGGTGCCATTGCCTTCTCCAAAAGTTAGTGAGATATCCTCAATTGTGAATAGTATATTCCATCCAGGAAATTCTCTCTGGTTTCAGTTGAGTCTATTTCTTTGCATTGTGTATATATATATGTGTGTGTGTGTGTGTGTGTGTGTGTGTGTGTGTGTGTGTGTGTGTCCTTAGTTGCTCAGTCATGTCCCACTCTTTGTGACCCCTTGGATTGTAGGGCAAAAGGCTCCTCTGTCCATGGGATTTTCCAGACAAAATAGTGGAGTGAGTTGCCATTTCCTACTCTGTGGGATCTTCCCAACACTGATCAAACTCATGTTTTGTGTCTCTTGCACTGGCAGGTAGATTCTTTACCTGTGCCGCTTGGGAAACCTATTTTATAAGTTGGGTAAAAGTGTGTGTGTTATTTATATATATAAATACATTTTATATAAAATAAACCTATATATATATATATTTACTATAATATATAATGTAAGAGTGTCATTTTCCATTCTAAATTATTCCCTTTCTCTTTAATCCAGACTAACTCCTTTTCACATTTTAGACCTCATTTTATTTTCTTAGGATACCTTCCTAGACCTTCAAACTAATTAGGTCCTTTACAGTGTTTTCTTAATGCCAGACAATCACTGCACTCATCACACTTTATGCAGTTGTGTTTAGTAATATAACTCTATCCCTTGATCCACATGAAAAAAACATATATTAGCAAATAATTAGCATTTCTATTAATATAAAAAAGCTGAATACTTTACATTTTCACAACATGCCATGCCTTGAAGAATAAACACAATTCAAACAGAAGAATTAGTGAACTGTCCAATGTTTCAATGCATAACTTAAAAAATAAAGGATTGATTTTAGATTCTTTTTTACTCCCCATCAATATTAGATTTGAGCAAATGCAGTAGGTCTTTGACTAATGCTTAATAAACTACAAGAAATGGATCATTTTATTATTAGATATTGCTGAGTTTAATGCAATTTAAATTCATAAATTGATTTTGTTACACTTCTCTTTAAAAATATGTTTATTGTAGAAAATATTTAAAAATAAAATAAAAGGGAATAATTTGCAATATTTTGCACTCAGAGATAACTGCTATACATTTCTTCAACTGTTTCCTATTCATAAACTTACATGTAAAGAGTAGACTTATTTTGATATTAAACTTTTAAACATTTATTACATGGAAGATGAGTCAGTATCCAGCAGTGTTAGTACTCATTTTCATGAGATGTTTTATATAAAATGTTGGGAGGGAAAGTCAGCAACAGTATGACACAGATTGTTGTAATTTTTCCACAAGAAGCAGCTTCTACATGGATATCAATAGAAGACACTAGAAAACTTTCTCCTGGGATACCTTATAAGAGGTAGAAGATGAGTACAAATTATGAAAGTGGCAGAATAAGTCAATGAAATCTAAATTTCTTTTTAATGTAATTTTATTTTCATGTGCAAATGGAGTATAACCATTCATGTATATCCACTTGCATATGTTTACCCTATAGTTAATATCTTAAAACTTACTTTTTTGTTTATCATTTTTCATTCCAATATGCTATCATATTTTTTCATTTTTAATGTTTTTGTAGAATTTATCATTATGAATTTTAAGCACTTTTTTTAGAAAACTGTTTTGTGCACTTTACAGTCCACCTGAAATATCGCAACATTGTTAATGGGCTATATTCCAATATAGAATAAAAAGCTTGAAAAAAACCAGTTTTGTGCAAATTCACAAATTGCAATGGTATAGCAATTTAGGAACTTAAAGGGACTAAAAATGGGCCTAATTTCTCTTTAAGTACAATTCAATAAGGTAGAGATTGGTCTTCTATTGAATATATTCTGCATTTTAAATTGAACCTGCCAAGATACTATTTAAATATGATCCTATTTAACCTTTCAAAATAAAAGATTTGCCTTTTAATGGGAAGTTGGCAGTCCATCATAAAATGAAACAAAATGCACTTTGACATAATTATTGCCTACAGTAGTAAGCTTTTATTTTGTGCATTATAGATTGCATACAGTAAAAATATAAATCCAGCCTTTTTTTTTCTTTTTTTAACCTGTGAAAGATGAAAAAGAAATTAAGAAAATCAGGCTTTAATTCAGGTTTAATAATGAAGCAATACTCCGATATTCTTGCCTGGAGAATCCCCTGGACTGCAGAGTCTGATGGGCTACAGTCCTTAGGGTCACAAACAGTTGGACATGACTGAAGTGACTTGCACAGCACAGAACACATAACTTACAATAAATGTTTCACCCATTCCTAAGAATAAATGCTATACAAGTTTACAAAACTGAAATCACAAATCTTCTTAGTCAAAAGAAAGCTAATGAATAAAAAATAGAGTATGTGTTTGTTAGCCATCTGTAAGTCTTCTTTGGAGAAATGTCTATTTAGCTCTTTGGCCCGATATTGTAAAGTAATTAACCTCCAATTAAAATAAATAAATTTATATTAAAAAATAGAGTATGGAAAAATAAGTAGAATAATATTCACATTATGCTGCAGTTATTTATTTGAAGGCCAGTGTCCTAATAGGGGCTTCCAAGGTAGCGTTAGTGGTAAAGAGCAGGTCTGCCAATGCAGGAGACATAAGAGACACTGGTTTGATCTCTGGGCAGGGAAGATTCCCCTGGAGAAAGAAATGGCAACCTGCTGCAGTATTCTTGCCTAGAGAATCCCATGGACAGAGAAGCCTGGTAGGCTACAATCCATAGGATCGCAAACAGTCAGACATGACTGAAGGAACTTAGCATGAATGCACATGTTATACACCGAGCCCTTATCTCCGAACCGACCGAGAGAAAGCAAGTCCTCCACAGTAATGCAAAAAGGCAGGAAGGGAGTTTGTTTCTAGCGCGCTAGAGTCCGAGTCTCATCCGACACAGCGGAATCCGACAGGGACCCCGAACAAAGGGATATGGCGGTTTATATACAGTCAGTTCTTTGTCTCAGTTACAGGAGTAGCTGGCGTTACATGATTGGCTAGACAGGATGAGCGCATGTCCTGTCTCTTTCTGGTTGGTGTGTATGGGAAGTCTTCCTAATTTGGTCAAGGAATGCTGTTTTTCTTTCCCAGCTAACAGGAAACATGACTCAGGTCCCTGGTGCTATGCACCTCACTGAGCCGTCCGGCCTGCCTGACAGCACACACACATACAGGCATGTCCTATTAGACTGAAGGTAAGTGTCTAGGGTCTTGTCAGAGACAGCATCTGACAATCAGATGTGCTCAATAAACAACTACTGAAATGGGGAGGGAAAGAAGTGAAAAAAAAAAAAAAAGAGAAAAAGAGGAATTAGAGGGTGAGGAAAATGATAAAGACAAACCTGAGAGAAACAACTGAAGGTGAAAGAAGAGACAATCTCTAAAGTGATGTAATTTGAGTCTAATCTTTCTTATCTTTTTAACTGAATCAAATTATAAAGATTTCTAGATGACTATCAGAAGCAGTCCATAGTTCACATTTTTGAAGTGAAAAACTAAGGTTAATTATCTGTTTATTTCAGTAATGCTAAATTTGCTGATAACAGAAGATAGCTAAAATTGTATGGTTTATCAATCATTGATAGGTTAATTAAAGTAAGGCAATTATTCCTTATCTTAGCACTTATGGTATCAAAATTGCTTAAAAAGTTTCTATTGCTAACTTGGATTTATTTTAAGGTTACTTAATTAAGTGGTTACTGAACATAATAAGAAATCAAAACGTGTCTAATGTATGGCTTAACTTATCATTAAAAAAGATAATAATTATAAGGACTTCTTTCTTGTTTGAAATTTTCCTTTGTTTCTTTCAACCTATAAAAATTTTCTTGAATATACAAGTTATCAATTAGTAGGAACAACTGAACAGAGCACTTTTTATTTCATATTTTTATTCCAAATTTGAAATATGAATATTAAATTGAATAAATTATTCTAAAATGTTAAAATTTGTATATAAAATAAAGCTTTATTAAATGACATATCTTGTGTTTGAATACCCTCTATAAACAAATATACTCTCCCCTAGTCCGTGTCATGGCTGACTTCCTTAATAGTGGAAAATTCACTACATTCAAAGTCAGCCATTGTAATTTTTAGATAAATATCATGATTTAGATTCTTCTTTTCAATTTAAACTAAATTTTGTCCTTCTATCTTTCATAACTTGGGAAATTTTTCTTCCTGGTAACAAAATCTCCTTCTGAAATATGGGATGTGGTCTAGAACACAAGGAAATTTGTAAAATTTTCCATCTAAAGAGAAAAATGGTTAGTTCCAGCTCAGATCCCAAATTACAAATGTTGTGGAGTTATAAGAATCGAGCACATGTTTGTGTTCATTGGTTTGTTTTTAAGCTATCATCGCGGTTATGAATAGACTGACTTGGGATCTAGAAAGAAACTGTAGAAAATTAATTGTTTAAAAGTTATAATTGTCTTACTGGGTCTCCTATTCATCTAATTTATCTTATCATACCAAACATGATCATGCCTTGGTATGCCATGGATGCACTATTAAATGGCCAAAACTCTATTGACACAGTTTTAACAATTTTGAGTGATCTCAGCAATTTATAAACAATATTTATAAATTGTATACTTTGTTCAATATTCATTTTATACTTTCTAAAATTATTTTTTCTTGAAAGATAATTGCTTTACAGAATTTTGCTGTTTTCTGTCGAACCTCAACATGAATCAGCCATAGATATAAGTATATCCCCTCCCTTTTTAATCTCCCTCCCATCTCCCTCTCCATCCCACCCCTATGGGTTGATGCAGAGCCCCTGTTTAAGTTTCCTGAGCCATAGAGCAAATTCCCATTGGCTATGTATTTTACATACGCTAATATAAGTTTCCATGTTACTCTTTCCATACATCTCACCCTCTCCTCACCTCTCCCCATGTCCATAAGTCTATTCTCTATGTCTGATTTTCCACTGTTGCCCTGTAAATAAATTCTTCAGTAAAATTTTTCTAGATTCTGTATATATGTGTTAGAATATGTCCATTGACAGATGAATGCATAAAGATGGTGTGGTATATATACACAATGGAATACTATTCAGCCATTAAAAGGAACACATTTAAATCAGTTCTAATAACGTAGATGAACCTGGAACCTAACCTGCAGAGTGAAGTGAGTCAAAGAGAAACACTTTATACTTTTTTTCTGAAGAGAATCATTCAGTTCAGTTCAGTTCAGTCACTCAGTCGTGTCCGACTCTTTGCGACCCCTTGAATCACAGCACACCAGGCCTCCCTGTCCATCACCAACTCCCGGAGTTCACTCAGACTCACATCCATTGAGTCCGTGATGCCATCCAGCCATCTCATCCTCTGTTGTCCCCAACTCCTCCTGCCCCCAATACTTCCCTGAATCAAGGTTTCTCCAATGAGTCAACTCTTTGCATGAGGTGGCCAAAGTACTGGAGCTTCAGGTTTAGCATCATTCGTTCCAAAGAAATCCCAGGGCTGATCTCCTTCAGAATGGACTGGTTGGATCTCCTTGCAATCCAAGGGACTCTCAAGAGTCTTCTCCAACACCACAGTTCAAAAGCATCAATTCTTCAGCCGTCAGCTTTTTTCACAGTCCAACTCTCACATCTATACATGACCACAGGAAAAACCATAGCCTTGACTAGATGGACCTTAGTCAGCAAAGTAGTATCTCTGCTTTTGAATAAGCTATATAGGTTGCTTATAACTTTTCTTCCAAGCAGTAAGCATCTTTTAATCTCATGGCTGCAATCACCATCTGCAATGATTTTGGAGCCCAGAAAAATAAAGTCTAACACTGTTTCCACTGTTTCCCCATCTATTTCCCATGGAGTGATGGGACCAGATGCCATGATCTTCATTTTCTGAATGTTGAGCTTTAAGCCAATTTTTTCACTCTCCTCTTTCACTTTCATCAAGAGGCTTTTTAGCTCCTCTTCACTTTCTGCCATAAGGGTGGTGTCATCTGCATATCTGAGGTTATTGATATTTCTCTCGGCAATCTTGATTCCAGCTTGTGTTTCTTCCAGTCCAGCATTTCTCGTGATGTATTCAGCATATAAGTTAAATAATCAGGGTGACAACATACAACCTTGACACACTCCTTTTCCTATTTGGAACCAGTCCGTTGTTCCATGTCCAGTTCTAACTGTTGCTTCCTGGCCTGCATACAGATTTCTCAAGAGGCAGGTTAGGTGGTCTGGTATTCCCATCTCTTTCAGAATTTTCCACAGTTTATTGTGATCCACACAATCAAAGGATTTGGCATTGTCAATAAAGCAGAAATAGATGTATTTCTGGAACTCTCTTGCTTTTTTCATGATTCAGCGGATGTTGGCAATTTGATCTCTGGTTCCTCTGCGTTTTCGAAAACCAGCTTGAACATCTGGAAGTTCACGGTTCATGTATTGCTGAAGCCTGGGTTGGAGAATTTTGAGCATTAATTTACTAGTGTGTGAGGTGAGTGCAATTGTGCGGTAGTTTGAGCATTCTTTGGCATTACTTTTCTTTGGGCTTGGAATGAACACTGACCTTTTCCAGTCCCATGGCCACTGCTGAGTTTTCCAAATTTGCTGGCATATTGAGTGCAGCACTTTCACAGCATCCTCTTCCAGGATTTGAAATAGTTCAACTGGAATTCCATCACCTCCACTACCTTTGTTCGTTGTGATGCTTTCTAAGGTCCACTTGACTTCACATTCCAGGATGTCTGGCTGTAGATTAGTGATCACACCATCATAATTATCCAGGTCATGAAGATCCTTTTTGTACAGTTCTTCTGTGTATTCTTGCCACCTCTTCTTAATATCTTCTGCTTCTGTTAGGTCCATACCATTTCTGTCCTTCATCGAGCCCATCTTTGCATGAAATGTTCCCTTGGTATCTCTAATTTTCTTGAAGAGATCTCTAGTCTTTCCCATTCTGTTCTTTTTCTCTATTTCTTTGCATTGATTGCTGAAGAAGTCTTTCTTATCTCTTCTTGCTATTCTTTGAAACTCTGCATTCAGATGCTTATATCTTTCCCTTTCTCCTTTGCTTTTCACTTCTCTTCTTTTCACAGCTATTTGTAAGGCCTCCCCAGACAGCAATTTTGCTTTTTTGCATTTCTTTTCCATGGGGATGGTCTTGATCCCTGTCTCCTGTACAATGTCACAAACCTCATTCCATAGTTCATCAGGCACTCTATCTATCAGATGTAGGCCCTTAAATCTATTTCTCACTTCCACTGTATAATGATAAGGGATTTGATTGAGGTCATACCTGAATGGTCTAGTGGTTTTCCCTGTTTTCTTCAGTTTGAGTCTGAATTTTGTAATAACGATTTCATGATCTGAGCCACAGTCAGCTCCTGGTCTTGTTTTTGTTGACTGTATAGAGCTTCTCCCTATTTTGCTGCAGAGAATATAATCCATCTGATTTCAGTGTTGACCATCTTCTGGTGATGTCCATGTGTAGAGTCTTCTCTTGTGTTGTTGGAAGAGGGTGTTTCCTATGACCAGTGCATTTTCTTGGCAAAACTCTATTAGTCTTTGCCCTGCTTCATTCCACATTCCAAGGCCAAATTTGCCTGTTACTCCAGGTGTTTCTTGACTTCCTACTTTTGCATCCCAGTCCCCTATAATGAAAAGGACATCTTTTTTTGGGTGTTAGTTCTAAAAGGTCTTGTAGGTCTTCATAGAACCATTCACGGGTTCATATCCCGGACGAGCCCCCCCCCCAAAAAAAAAAAAAAAAAAAGAACCATTCAACTTCAGCTTCTTCAGCCATACTGGTTGGGGCATAGATTTGGATTACTGTGATATTGAATGGTTTGCCTTGGAAATGAACAGAGATCATTCTGTCGTTTTTGAGATTGCATCCAAGTACTGCATTTTGGACTCTTCTGTTGACCATGCCGGCTACTCCATTTCTTCTAAGGGATTCTTGCCTGCAGTAGTAGATATAATGGTCATCTGAGTTAAATTCACCCATTCCAGTCCATTTTAGTTCACTGATTCCTAGAATGTCGACATTCACCCTTACCATCTCTTGTTTGACCACTTCCAATTTGCCTTGATTCATGGACCTGACATTCCAGGTTCCTATGCAACATTGCTCTTTACAGCATCAGACCTTTCTTCTGTCACCAGTCACATCCACAGCTGGGTATTGTTTTTATTTGGCTCCAACCCTTCATTATTTCTGGAGTTATTTCTCCACTGACCTCCAGTAGCATATTGGGCACCTACTGACCTGGGGAGTACCTCTTTCAGTATCCTTTCATTTTGCCTTTTCATACAGTTCATGGGGTTCTCAAGGCAAGAATACTGGAGTGGTTTGCCATTCCCTTCTCCAGTGGACCACATTCTGTCAGACCTCTCCACCATGACCCACCTGTCTTGGGTTGCCCCACGTGCATAGCTTAGTTCCATTGAGTTAGACAAGGCTATGGTCCTAGTGTGATTAGATTGACTAGATTTCTGTGAGTATGGTTTCAGTGTGTCTGCCGTCTGATGCCCTCTTGCAACACCTACCATCTTACTTGAATTTTTCTTACCTTGGACGTGGGGTATCTCTTCAGGGCTGTTACAGCAAAGCACAGCCGCTGCTCCTTACCTTGGATGAGGGGTATCTCCTCCCACCGCCCTTCCTGACCTTCAACGTGGGATGGCTCCTCTAGGCCTTCCTGCGCCTGCACAGCCACCACTCCTTGGATGTGGGGTTGCCCCTCCTGGCCGCCACCCCTAGCCTTGGGCATGGGGTTACTGCTCCCGGTCGCTGCCCTGGCCTCGGGCATGGGGTTGCTCCTTCCTGCTGCCGCCCTTGGCTCGGGCGCTGCCCCTGGCTTTGGACGCAGGGTAGCTCCTCTCGGCCGCCACCCCTGACCTCGGGCACAGGGTAGCTCCTCTTGGCCATTCCCCCTCCGTCGCAGCCTGGCACTCTAGGCCGCTGCCCCTGACCTCCGACGAGGGGTAGCTCTCGGCCGCGCGCTGCTTGCGCTTAGTGTGCTGGCTCGCTGGTGCCACCGCCTGAGCTTAGTGCGCCAGAAGAGACTCATTAATTTAGGGGAAAAGACAACGTTTTAAACATTTTTGTTTTCTAGATCAGCTGAATGATTAAGAAATTACTTTTGCTCTGTTATATAGGAAAATTCCTTAGCTTTTCTTAGTGAATGGGTTTGGCTCCCATTAAAATAAAAGCAGTCTGAGCAGTACTATGCACAATTTTTTATAACATCAGAAAAATCCCACTTTCAGCAACACTTGACAGTATTGTTTGTAGTGTCTAACACTTGCTGCACACTGAAATTAATAAGAAATCAGAAAATAACAGGGAATTGAGAGAAAATCTTTACTGGGTCTCTATCACTCAGGGGTTTATTTTTGCTTAATTATTGTTAAATAAAGTTTGATCTAGCTCTGAGGAGTGACATATACCTAAGATTGGTTTAACCATAATAAATAAAAGTGAAGTGAATCATATTTTTCTATCAAGATATCTGTTTGAGATTTGGCACAAAACTTTCAATCCAAATGCATAGCAATTTTAGAAAATAATAAAAGCAGAAAATCAATATCACATAATGAAAATAAAAGATGAAACACTGTAACATACACACACACAGTTATGAATATATCTAAATAGTGGCATTTGGGCTTCCAGATCTCAAAGGCATTAATCATGGTCACTAGTGGCTTTTCCAAAAATAACAGGGACTGAAATTCTTCCATGTCAGTAATGTCCTAGAACAAGTGTCACTACTTGAAAGAATTAATAGCATCTGGTGATGGGCTCCCTTGATGAAAGGTCAACGGTATGGACAGAAAGAAATTGTCAGATCCAAAACTTGGTTTAAGACCTGAGTCATACCATATGATACCCAGTGAATATGCCTGAATAGTCCCACTGTGTCCTTGAAAAGGAATTTTGAAATACTTTATCAAACCTTGTGTTTGATAGTTTGTTGCTGCTATTCAGTCACTAAGTCAGTCTGATTCTTTGAGACCCTATGGACTGCAGCATACCAGCCTTCCCTGTCCTCCACTATCTCCCAGAGTTTGCTCAAACTCATGTCCATTGAGACAATGACGCCATCCAAACATCTCATCCTCTGCTTACCCCTTCTCCTCCTGCCCTCAGTATTTCCCAGCTTCATGGTGTTTTCCAATGAATTGGCTCTTCACATCAGGTGGCCAAAGTATTTGAGCTTCAGCTTCAGCATCAGTCCTTCCAATGAATATTCAAGGTTGATTTTCTATAGGATTGACTGGTTTGATCTCCTTGCAGGGGATCTTCCTGACCCAGAGATCTAACCCACATCTCTTGCATCTCCTGCATTGGCAGGCGGACTCTTTAACACTAGTGCCACCTCGGAAGCCCCTTTATAGAGGCAATCTTAAACTAATTTGACAAACAGGGATGGTCACAGAGTGAGGAAGAGCAAAATACAGCAATATACATGTGCACACAAATACAAACAAAAACTGTTCTTATTCAAAATGAGCATGAAAATGAAAGTGAAAGTTACTCAGTAATGTCCAACTATTTGTTACCCCATGGACTATGCAGTCCATGGAATTCTCCAGGCCAGAATGCTGGAGTGGGTAGCCTTCCCCTTATACAGGGGATCTTTCCAACCCAGAGATTGAACCCAGGTCCCCTGAATTGCAGGAGGATTCTTTACCAGCTGAGCCATATCAGAAGCCCCCAAATGAGCCTAAACATGTAAATTCTTCACTATGAAAATATGCAGTTGAAATAATGACCATAAATAAACAAGGAGATGGTAAAGCATACTTGTTAAAATTATTTGTATGAAATTATATAAAAACAAACATAGGAGGGAGGGAAAGATGGCGGAGGAATAGGACGGGAAGATCACTTTCTCCTTCATAAATTCCTCAAAAGAACATTTCAACGCTGAGCAAACTTCACAAAACAAATTATGTAGGCTGGCAGAGGACATCAGGCAACCAGAAAAGCAGACCTTTGTCTTCAAAAACAGGTAGGATAAAATATAAAAGACGAAAAAGGAGACAAAGGAGGTGGGGAGGGAGCTCCGTCCCGGGAAGGGAAGCCCGTCCTGGGAAGGGAATTTTAAGAAGAGAGGTTTCCAAACACCAGGAAACACTCTCCCTGCCAAGTCTGTGGCGAGCCTTGGAAACACAGAGGGCAACATAACAGGAAGGAAAAATAGATAAATAATTAAAACCAACAGATTACAAGCCCAACAGTAACTCCCCCAGCGGAAAAGCAGCACAGACGCCTGCATCCGCCATTGGGAAGTGGGGGCAGGGCAGGGACACGCGGGAGGCGCGGGCTGCAGAGCTTTGTAAGAATCGGGCAGGAACGCCCCACGCGCAACCAGAACGACGTAACTTGGGCTAGCAAATCAGACTGTGGGATAGCTACCACGCGAAAAGCTCGAACATAAGACCCCGCCAGGACCGAGCACAGAACAAAGGACGGAACGGAAAAAGCCGGCTGCAGACCATCCCCCACCGGGGACAGGCAGCCAGAGCCGTAAGGTCTGGAAAGGGGCAACTGCAGACCCGGAGAGACTTTGCTTACCTAACTGCAAGCAGGCTCCTTTGCTAAGACTTCTGGGGGAGCTGGACAGTCACAATCTGCCTCACGGGGTGCGCCAGTGGTCCGCCCAGAAAGCTGAGCAGCAGCGGCAGAAAAGGTGACAAGCCGCGGCGACCGCGCTCGCCAAACTCCTGAGCTACTCGGACCTGGGAAGGGCACAAAGCGCAGTTCCAGCCGAATCTGTGCCTCTGAGGGCTGCCTGAGCGCCGAACCTGAGCGGCTTGGACCGGGGAAGTGCACGCAGCCTAGGGCCGGCCCCAGACGGTTCCCAGCTGAGCATCGTAGAACCAGAGCGGTTTGTGCGCTGCGAGAAAGGACAGGTCAAGCGGAGCAGAGATACTGTGTGCACACGACAGTGCTATTTGTTTGCAGCATCCCCCCTCCCCACAGCGCCACTGAACTAGTGATCCTAAAAAACCAGCAAACAGAAGAAGTTAATCAGAGGGAACCACCTTGGAAGTGATCCCACATGGCCCATAATACCAGAAAGGGCAAGATATATATATATTTTTTAATATGTTTAAAAGCACTCCTTTTTTTTTTTTTGCTTTTTTTCTAACTTTTTTTTTAAATTGTTGTCTTCTATTTCTCCTCAAATTTTTATTTCTATAACCTATTATTACTAATTTTTTTTAAAGACCTTTTTTTTTTTTTTTTAAGGCAAACACCATATATAGTCTTTGGATGGTTGTTGATGGTTTTTTTTTTTTTTGATTGTCTGTTTGTTTGTTTTTTAATAATTCTTTTTTTTTTCTTTCTTCCTTTTTCCTTCTGCTTCTCTTTAATATTGTATCTTTGAAAATCCAAACTCTACTCTAGATTTTTAATCTTTGCTCTTAGGTGTTTATTGCCAATTTTGTACATTTAAAAACCCAAACTTCACTACCCCAGTTTACCTGAGAGCGAGATTACTGGCTTGACCACTCTCTCCTCCTCTGGACTCTCCTTTTTCTCCACCAGGTGGCCTCTGTCTCTTTTCCCCCCCATCTCTCCTCTATCCAACTCTGTGAATCTCTGTGTGTTCCAGACGGTGGGGAACACCTAAGGAACAGGTTACTGGCAGGATTTGTCTCTCTCCCACTCATTCCTCTCTCTGATCCTCCTGGTCACCTCTGTCCACTTCCTCCCTCTCCTCTTCCCCGTATAACTCTGTAAATACCCCTGAGCGGGCCAAACTATAGAGCGCACATAAGGAAGTGACTACTGGCTAGTTTGCTCTCTTCTCTTTTGATCTCACCGCATCTCATTCCAGTTACCTCTAACTACCTCCTCCATCTTCTCTTCTCCTTATAACCCAGTGAACCTCTCTGAGTGTCCCTCAATGTGGAGAAACTTTTCATCTTTAACCTAGATGTTTTATCATCGGTGCTGTATAGATGGAGAAGTCTAGAGGCTACTGTAAAAATAAAACTGAAAGCCAGAAGCAGGAGGCTTAAATCCAAAGCCTGAAAACATTAGAGAACTCATGAATTCAGGGAACATTAAGCAATAGGAGCCCATCTAATGCCTTCATACCTACACCAAAACCAAGCTCCACCCAAGGGCCAACAAGTTCCAAAACAAGACATACCACGCAAATTCTCCAGCAACACAGAAACACTCCCCTGAGCTTCAATATACAGGCAGCTCAAAATTATCCCAAAACCTTAGATGTCTTGTAACCCATTACGGGTTACTCCACTGCACTCCAGAGAGAAGAAACCCAGCTCCACCCACCAAAACTCCAACACAAGCCTCCCTAACCAGGAAACCTTGACAAGCCACTGATAGAACCCCACCCAAAGTGAGGAAGCTCCATAATAAAGAGAACTCCACAAATTACCAGAATATAAAAAGGCCACCCCAAACGCAGCAATATAACCAAGATGAAGAGACAGAGGAATACTCAGCAGGTAAAGGAACAGGAGAGCTGCCCACCAAACCAAACAAAAGAGGAAGAAGTAGGGAATCTACCGGAGAAGGAATTCCGAATATTGATAGTGAAAATGATCCAAAATCTTGAAATCAAAATGGAATCACAGATAAATAGGCTAGAGACAAAGATTGAGAAGATGCAAGAAAGGTTTAACAAGGACCTAGAAGAAATAAAAAAGAGTCAAAATATAATGAATAATGCAATAAATGAGATCAGAAACACTCTGGAGGCAACAAATAGTAGAATAACGGAGGCAGAAGATAGGATTAGTGAAATAGAAGATAGAATGGTAGAAATAAATGAATCAGAGAGGAAACAAGAAAAACGAATTAAAAGAAATGAGGACAATCTCAGAGACCTCCAGGACAATATGAAACGCTCCAACATTCGAATTATAGGAGTCCCAGAAGAAGAAGACAGAAAGAAAGATCATGAGAAAATCCTTGAGGAGATAATAGTTGAAAACTTCCCTAAAATGGGGAAGGAAATAATCACTCAAGTCCAAGAAACACAGAGAGTTCCAAATAGGATTAACCCAAGGCGAAACACCCCAAGACACATATTAATCAAATTAACAAAGATCAAACACAAAGAACAAATATTAAAAGCAGCAAGGGAAAAACAACAAATAACACACAAGGGGATTCCCATAAGGATAACAGCTGATCTTTCAATAGAAACTCTTCAGGCCAGGAGAGAATGGCAAGACATACTTAAAGTGATGAAAGACAATAACCTACAGCCCAGATTACTGTACCCAGCAAGGATCTCATTCAAATACGAAGGAGAAATCAAAAGCTTTACAGACAAGCAAAAGCTGAGAGAATTCAGCACCACCAAACCAGCTCTCCAACAAATTCTAAAGGATATTCTCTAGAAAGGAAACAAAAAGGGTGTATAAACCCGAACCCAAAACAACAAAGTAAATGGTAACGGGATCATACTTATCAATAATCACCTTAAACGTAAATGGGTTGAACGTCCCAACCAAAAGACAAAGACTGACCGAATGGATACAAAAACAAGACCCCTCTATTTGCTGCTTACAAGAGACCCACCTCAAAACAAGGGACACATACAGACTGAAATTGAAGGGCTGGAAAAAAGATATACCACGCAAATAGAGACCAAAAGAAAGCAGGAGTGGCAATACTCATATCCGATAAAATAGACTTTAAAACAAAGGCTGTGAAAAGAGACAAAGAAGGCCACTACATAATAATCAAAGGAACAATCCAAGAAGAAGATATAACAATTATAAATATATATGCACCTAATATAGGAGCACCGCAATATGTAAGACAAATGCTAACAAGTATGAAAGGGGAAATCAACAATAACACAATAATAGTGGGAGACTTTAATACCCCACTCACACCTATGGACAGATCAACTAAACAGAAAATTAACAAAGAAACGCAAACTTTAAATGATACATTAGATCAGTTAGATCTAATTGATATCTACAGGACATTTCACCCCAAAACAATGAATTTCACCTTTTTTTCAAGTGCTCATGGAACCTTCTCCAGGATAGATCACATCCTGGGCCATAAATCTAAACTTGATAAATTCAAAAAAATCGAAATCATTCCAAGCATCTTTTCTGACCATAATGCATTAAGGTTAGATCTCAATTACAGGAGAAAAACTATTAAAAATTCCAACATATGGAGGTTGAACAACACACTTCTGAATAACCAACAAATCACAGAAGAAATCAAAAAAGAAATCAAAATATGCATAGAAACTAATGAAAATGAAAACACAACAACCCAAAACCTGTGGGACACTATAAAAGCAGTGCTAAGAGGAAAGTTCATAGCAATACAGGCATACCTCAAGAAACAAGAAAAAAGTCAAATAAACAACCTAACTCTACAACTAAAGCAACTAGAAAAGGAAGAGTTGGAGAACCCCAGAGTGAGTAGAAGGAAAGAAATCTTAAAAATTAGGGCAGAAATAAATGCAAAAGAAACAAAAGAGACCATAGCAAAAATCAACAAAGCCAAAAGCTGGTTCTTTGAAAGGATAAATAAAATTGACAAACCATTAGCCAGACTCATCAAGAAGCAAAGAGAGAAAAATCAAATCAATAAAATTAGAAATGAAAATGGAGAGATCACAACAGACAACACAGAAATACAAAGGATCATAAGAGACTACTATCAGCAGTTGTATGCCAATAAAATGGACAACGTGGAAGAAATGGACCAATTCTTAGAAAAGTACAATTTTCCAAAACTGAACCAGGAAGAAATAGAAAACCTTAACAGACCCATCACAAGCACGGAAATTGAAACTGTAATCAGAAATCTTCCAGCAAACAAAAGCCCAGGTCCAGACGGCTTCACAGCTGAATTCTACCAAAAATTTCGAGAAGAGCTAACACCTATCCTCCTCAAACTCTTCCAGAAAATTGCAGAGGAAGGTAAACTTCCAAACTCATTCTATGAGGCCACCATCACCCTAATACCAAAACCTGACAAAGATGTCACAAAAAAAGAAAACTACAGGCCAATATCACTGATGAACATAAATGCAAAAATCCTCAACAAAATTCTAGCAATCAGAATCCAACAACACATTAAAAAGATCATACACCATGACCAAGTGGGCTTTATCCCAGGGATGCAAGGATTCTTCAATATCCGCAAATCAATCAATGTAATTCACCACATTAACAAATTGAAAAATAAAAACCATATGATTATCTCAATAGATGCAGAGAAGGCCTTTGACAAAATTCAACATCCATTTATGATAAAAACTCTCCAGAAAGCAGGAATAGAAGGAACATACCTCAACATAATAAAAGCTATATATGACAAACCCACAGCAAACATTATCCTCAATGGTGAAAAATTGAAAGCATTTCCCTTAAAGTCAGGAACAAGACAAGGGTGTCCACTTTCACCGCTACTATTCAACATAGTTCTGGAAGTTTTGGCCACAGCAATCAGAGCAGAAAAAGAAATAAAAGGAATCCAAATTGGAAAAGAAGAAGTAAAACTATCACTGTTTGCAGATGACATGATCCTCTACATGGAAAACCCTAAAGACTCCACCAGAAAATTACTAGAGATCATCAATGAATATAGTAAAGTTGCAGGATATAAAATCAACACACAGAAATCCCTTGCATTCCTATACACGAATAATGAGAAAGTAGAAAAAGAAATTAAGGAAACAATTCCATTTACCATTGCAACGAAAAGAATAAAATACTTAGGAATATATCTACCTAAAGAAACTAAAGACCTATATATAGAAAACTATAAAACACTGATGAAAGAAATCAAAGAGGACACTAATAGATGGAGAAATATACCATGTTCATGGATTGGAAGAATCAATATAGTGAAAATGAGTATACTACCCAAAGCAATTTACAAATTCAATGCAATCCCTGTCAAGCTACCAGCCACATTTTTCACAGAACTAGAACAAATAATTTCAAGATTTGTATGGAAATACAAAAAGCCTCGAATAGCCAAAGCAATCTTGAGAAAGAAGAATGGAACGGGGGGAATCAACGTGCCTGACTTCAGGCTCTACTACAAAGCCACAGTCATCAAGACAGTATGGTACTGGCACAAAGACAGACATATAGATCAATGGAACAAAATAGAAAGCCCAGAGATAAATCCACACACATATGGACACCTTATCTTTGACAAAGGAGGCAAGAATATACAATGGAGTAAAGATAATCTCTTTAACAAGTGGTGCTGGGAAAACTGGTCAACCACTTGTAAAAGAATGAAACTAGATCACTTTCTAACACCGTACACAAAAATAAACTCAAAATGGATTAAAGATCTAAATGTAAGATCAGAAACTATAAAACTCCTAGAGGAGAATATAGGCAAAACACTCTCAGAAATAAATCACAGCAGGATCCTCTATGATCCACCTCCCAGAATTCTGGAAATAAAAGCAAAAATAAACAAATGGGATCTAATTAAAATTAAAAGCTTCTGCACAACAAAGGAAAATATAAGCAAGGTGAAAAGACAGCCTTCTGAATGGGAGAAAATAATAGCAAATGAAGCAACTGACAAACAACTAATCTCAAAAATATACAACCAACTTATGCAGCTCAACTCCAGAAAAATAAACGACCCAATCAAAAAATGGGCCAAAGAACTAAATAGACATTTCTCCAAAGAAGACATACGGATGGCTAACAAACACATGAAAAGATGCTCAACATCACTCATTATTAGAGAAATGCAAATCAAAACCACAATGAGGTACCACTTCACACCAGTCAGAATGGCTGCGATCCAAAAATCTGCAAGCAATAAATGCTGGAGAGGGTGTGGAGAAAAGGGAACCCTCCTACACTGTTGGTGGGAATGCAAACTAGTACAGCCACTATGGAGAACAGTGTGGAGATTCCTTAAAAAATTGCAAATAGAACTCCCTTATGACCCAGCAATCCCACTTCTGGGCATACACACCGAGGAAACCAGAATTGAAAGAGACACATGTACCCCAATGTTCATCGCAGCACTGTTTATAATAGCCAGGACATGGAAACAACCTAGATGTCCATCAGCAGATGAATGGATAAGAAAGCTGTGGTACATATACACAATGGAGTATTACTCAGCCGTTAAAAAGAATTCATTTGAATCAGTTCTGATGAGATGGATGAAACTGGAGCCAATTATACAGAGTGAAGTAAGCCAGAAAGAAAAACACCAATACAGTATACTAACACATATATATGGAATTTAGGAAGATGGCAATGACGACCCTGTATGCAAGTCAGGAAAAAAGACACAGATGTGTATAACGGACTTTTGGACTCAGAGGGAGAGGGAGAGGGTGGGATGATTTGGGAGAATGGGAATTCTAACATGTATACTATCATGTAAGAATTGAATCGCCAGTCCATGTCTGACGTAGGGTGCAGCATGCTTGGGGCTGGTACATGGGGATGACCCAGAGAGATGTTGTGGGGAGGGAGGTGGGAGGGGGGGGTCATGTTTGGGAATGCATGTAAGAATTAAAGATTTTAAAATTAAAAAAAAATAAAAATAAATAAATAAATTTAAAAAAATAAAAAAAAATAAAAAAAAACAAACATATTTAGAATGCTTGAGAAAATGGAGAAATTAATTAAAATTACAAACAAAAATATGAACTACATCCTTATAAATTAATAAAATATGAAATTTTAAAATCAGCTAAGTTGTTAAATTTTACAAATATAATTTTAAAAATAATTTAATACAGTAAACATTTTAATTTCATAAAATTCAAAATATGCATAGACTCATAAAAGACCATGAATAACCAAAGAAATTATGAGAAAGAACAAAACAAGAGACATCATTCAGCCTGATTTTAAACTGTACTACACATCAATTGTAGTTTAAAAAGTATGCTATTGGCATAAAAACAGGCAGAGAGAAGAATGGAATAGAATCAAGAGCTGGTAATTAAACACCCACATATAGAGTCAGCTAACATTTGATCCCCTTCATGGATCACTGCCTTGTCATGGTGAATGGGCTTGCATAACTTAATGAAGCTATGAGCCATGCCATGCAGGGCCACCCAAGACAGACAGGTCATAGCAGAGAGATCTGACAAAACATGATTCACTGCAGTAGGGAATGTCAAGCCACCGCAGTGTACTTGGCATGAGAACCTCACGAACTGTATAAAAAGGCCAAAAAGATATGACACCAAAAGGTGACTCCCCCAGGTCTGAAAGTGTCCAATATGCTATTGGGGAAGAGTAGAGGAGAATTACGAATAGCCCCAGAATGAATGAAGCAGCTGGGCAAAAGCAGATATGACACTCAGTTGTTCATGTGCCTGGTGAAGAAAGTAAAATCCAGTGTTGCAAAGAACAGTATTGCATAGTAACCTGGAATATTAGGTCCATGAATCAAAGAAAATTGGATGTGATTAAGCAGGAGATGGTAAGAATAAACATTAATATCTTAGGAATCAGCAAACTAAAGTGGACCAGAATGGGTGAATTTAATTCAGATAACCCTTATATCTACTACTGTGGGTAAGAATCCTTTAGAAGAAATGGAGTAGCCCTCATAATCAACAAAAGAGTCTGAAATGCAGTAAGTACTTGGGTACAACCTCAAAAATGACAGAATGAGTTTGGTTAATTTCCAAGGCAAGCCATTCAACATCACAGTAATCCAAGTCTATGCCCCTACCATCGATGCCAAAAAGGTTGAAGTTGATCAGTTCTATGAAGATCTATAGGATCTCCTAGAATTAACACCTAAAAAAAGACATTCTATTCATCAAATTGGTCACATTGTTTGCAGCTGAAAATGGAGAAGCTGTATACAGTCAGCCAAAACAAGACCTTGAGCTGACTGTAGCTCAGATCATCAGCTTCTCATAGCAAAATTCAGGCTTAAACTAAAGAAAACTGGGAAAAACACTTAAATCAAACCCCATATGAATTTGCAGCAGAGGTAGTGAATAGATTCAAGGGACTAGATCTACTTAACAGTGTGTTTGAAGAACTATAGACACGATCCATAATATTGTACAGGAGGTGGTGAACAAAACTATCCCGAAGAAAAAGAATAGCAAGAAAGATAAGTGGTTATCTGAGGAGGCTTTATGAATAGCAGAAAAACTAAGAGAGAGAAAAGCAATGGATAGAGGGAAAGGTACAACGTATTAAACCCAGAGTTTGAAAGAAGAGCTAGGAGAGACAAGCAGGCCTTCTTCAAAGAACAATGCTTAATAATAGAAGAAAACAACAAAAGAGGAAAGTCTAGAGATCTCAACAGGAAAACTGGAAACATCAAGGGAGTATTCAACCCAAAGATGGGCACAATAAAGGATAAAAATGGTAGAGACCTATTAGATGCTGAAGAGGTCAGAAAGAGATGGAAAGAATACATAGAAGATCTGTACCAGTTCGGAACAGTCACTCAGTCGTGCCTGACCCTTTGTGACCCAATGGACCACAGCATACCAGTCTTTGCTGTCCATTACCAATTCCCAGAGTTTACTCAAATTCATGTCCATCCAGCCAGTGATGCCATCCAACATCTTATCCTCTGTCATCTCCTTCTCCTCTTGCCTTCAATCTTTCGCAGCATCAGAGTCTTTTCAATGAGTCGGTTCTTTGCATCAGATGGCCAAAGTATTGGAATTTCAACTTCAGCATCAGTCCTACCAATGAATATTCAGGACTGATTTCCTTTAGGATGGGCAGGTTGGAGTTCCTTGCTTTCCAAGGGACTCTAAAGAGTCTTCTCCAACACCACAGTTCAAAAGTATCAATTGTTTGGCACTCAGCTTTCCTTATAGTCCAACTCTCACATCCATACATGACTACTGAAAAAACCATAGCTTTGATTAGATGGCTTCCCTGGTGGTTCAGAAGTTAAAACGTCTGCCTACAATGTGGGAGACCTGGGTTAGATCCCTGGGTCGGGAAGATCCCCTGGAGAAGGAAATAGCAACCCAATCCAGTATTCTTGCCTGGAGAATCCCATGGATGGAGGAGCCTGCTGGGCTACAGTCCACGGGGTCGCAAAGAGTCGGACACGACTGAGCGACTTCACTTCACTTGACTAGATGGACCTTTGTTGGCAAAGTAACACCTCTGCTTTTTAATATGCTATCAAGGTTGGTCATAACTTTCCTTCCAAGGAGTATGCGTCTTTTAATTTCATGGCTGCAGTCACAATCTGCAGTAATTTTGGAGCCCCCCAAAATAAAGTCAGCCACTGTTTCCATTGTACCTCCATCTATTTCCCATGAAGTGATGGGATCAGATGCCATGACCTTAGTTTTCTGAATGTTGAGCTTTAAGCCAACCTTTTCACTCTCCACTTTCACTTTCATCACGAGGCTTTTTAGTTCCTCTTCACTTTCTGCCATAAGGGTGATGTCATCTGCATATCTGAGGTTATTGATATTTCTCCCGGCAATCTTGATTCCAGCTTGTGCTTCTCCAGCCCAGCATTTCTCATGATGTACTCTGCATAGAAGTTAAATAAGCAGGGTGACAGTATACAGCCTTGACATCCTCCTTTTCCTATTTGGAACCAGTCTGTTGTTCCATGTCCAGTTCTAACTGTTGCTTCCTTACCTGCATACAGGTTTCTCAAGAGGCAGGTCAGGTGGTCTGGTATTCCCATCTCTTTCAGAATTTTCCACAGTTTATTGTGATTCACACAGTCAAAGGCTTTATCATAGTCAATAAAGCAGAAATATATTTTTTTCTGGAACTCTCCTGCTTTTTCCATGATCCAGCAGATGTTAGCAATTTGATCTCTGGTTCCTCTGCCTTTTCGAAAACCAGCTTGAACATCTGGAAGTTCACGGTTCATGTATTGCTGAAGCCTGGGTTGGAGAATTTTGAGCATTAATTTACTAGCATGTGAGATGAGTGTAATTGTGCAGTAGTTTGAGCATTCTTTGGCATTGCCTTTCTTTGTGACTGGAATGAAAACTGACCTTTTCCAGTCCCGTGGCCACTGCTGAGTTTTCCAAATTTGCTGGCATATTGAGTGCGGCACTTTCACAGCATCATCTTTCAGGATTTGAAATAGCTCAAGCTAAATTCCATCACCTCCACTAGCTTTGTTCGTAGTGATGCTTTCTAAGGTCCACTTGACTTTACATTCCAGGATGTCTGCCTCTAAGTGAGTGATCACACCATCGTGATTATCTGGGTCGTGAAGATCTTTTTTGTACAGTATTTCTGTGTATTCTTTCCATCTCTTCTTAATATCTTCTGCTTCTGTTAGGTCCATACCATTTCTGTGCTTTATCGAGCCCATCTTTGCATAAAATGTTTTCTTGGTATCTCTAATTTTCTTGAAGAGATCTCTAGTCTTTCCCTTTCTGTTGTTTGCCTCTATTTCTTTGCGTTGATTGCTGAGAAAGTCTTTATCTCTCCTTGCTATTCTTTGGAACTCTGCATTCAGATGCTTATATCTTTCCTTTTCTCCTTGGCTTTTCACTTCTCTTCTTTTCACAGCTATTTGTAAGGTCTCCCCAGACAGCCATTTTGCTTTTTTGTATTTCTTTTCCACGGGGATGGTCTTGATCCTTGTCTCCTGTACAATGTCATGAACCTCTGTCCATAGTTCATCATGCACTCTATCTATCAGATCTAGGCCCTTAAATCTATTTCTCACTTCCACTGTATAATCATAAGGGATTTGATTTAGGTCATACCTGAATGGTCTAGCGGTTTTCCCTACTTTCTTCAATTTAAGTCTGAATTTGGCAATAAGGAGTTCCTGATCTGAGCCATAGTTAGCTCCCTGCCTTGTTTTGCTGACTGTATAGAGCTTCTCTATCTTTGGCTGCAAAGAATATAATCGATCGGATTTTGGTGTTGACCATCTGGTGATGTCCATGTGTAGAGTCTCAGTAAATGTTTAACCCAGGTTTTGTTTATAGGTGGGGCTGTGTTCCCTCCCTGTTGTATGACCTGAGGCCAAACTATGTGGAGGTAATGAAGATAATGGCAACTTCCTTCAAAAGATCCCATGCAATCCTGCCTCACTTAGTGCACAAGAAGCTTATACCATACCCAGATCTGCTGTACCCAGAACCCCTGCCCATGTGGCAGGCCCCTATTGACCTGTTCTTTCTCAGGACGCACTCAAACTCAGTTCTGGCTTAGTCTCTATGGGATCTCTGGGTCCTGATATGCACAAGGTTTGTTTGACCGCTCTGAGCATCTCTTGAAAGTAAGGAATTTGACTCTAAACAGTATTTTGCCTCTCCTATGTCTTGCTGGGGCTTCTCCTTTCACCATACGAAAGATCATAATGAACCAGATTACTCTGATGGTGTGATTAGTCACCTATAGCCAGAAACTGACATATGAAGTCTAGTGGGGCTTAAGAAGCATTACTGTTAATAAAGTTGGTGAATGTGAAGAAACTTCAGCAGAACTATTCAAATCCTTAAAGGAGGATGCCATCAACATTATGCGTTCATTATGTAAGCAAGTCTGGAAGACCCAGCGGTGGCCATAGAACTAGAAAAGGTCAATCCTTGTCCCAGTTCCCAAGAAAGTGTGAAAGTCGTTCAGTCTTGTCCAACTGTTTGCGACCCCATGGACTATACAATCCATAGAATTTTCCAGGCCAGAATACTGGAGTCGGTAGCCTTTCCCTTCTCCAGGGGATCCTCCCAACCCAGGGATCGAACCCAGGTCTCCTGCATTGCAGATGGATGCTTTGTCAGCTCAACCACAGGGAAACCCAAGAATATTGGAGTGGGTAGCCTATCCATTCTTCAGTATATCTTCCCAACCCAGAAATAGAACTAGGGTCTCCTACATTGCAGGTGGATTCTTAACCAACTGAGCTGTAAGGGAATCTCAATTCCCAAGAAAAGTAGTACCAAAGAATATTCTATCCATTGGACAGTTGCACTCATCTCCCATGCTAGTAAGATCACGCTTAATATCTTGCATACGAGGTTTCAGCATTATGTGAACCAAGAATTTTCAGATATCCAAGCTGGGTTTAGAAAAGGAAGAGAAACTAGAGACCGAATTGCCAACATTTGCTGGATTATACAGAAAACAAGAGAATTTCAGAAAAACATCTATCTCTGTTTCATCAGCTGTGCTAAAGCCTTTGACTGTGGGAATCATGACAAATTTTAGAAAATTCTAACAGAGATGGGAATATCAGGCTATCTTACATGCCTCCTGAGGAACCTGTGTGCAGGTCAAGAAGCAACAATTAGAACCCTGTGTGGGACAACTTATTGGTTCAAGATCGAGAAAAAAGAATGACAGGGCTGTCAGCAGTCACCCTGTTTGTTTAACCTATATGCTGAACACATCATCAGAAATGCCGGGCTGTATGAGATACCAGCCAGAATCAAGACAGGTGGGAGAAACATCAATAACTTCAGATATGCAGATGATAACCACTCTAATGGCAGAAAGCAAAAAGGAACTAAAGAACCTGTTGATGACAGTGAAGGAGGAAAGTGAAAGAGCTGGCTCAAGAATAAATATTAAAAAATCTAAGATCAAGGCATCCGGGGCCATTAGTTCAGTTAGTTCAGTCGCTCAGTCATGTCTGACTCTGCTACCCCATGAATTGCAGCACACCAGACCTCCCTGTCCATCACCAACTACCGGAGTTCACTCAGACACACATCCATCGAGTCCGTGATGCCATCCAGCCATCTCATCCTCTGTTGTCCCCTTCTCCTCCTGCCCTCAATCCCTCCCAGCATCAGTCTTTTCCAAAGAGTCAACTCTTTGCAGGACATGACCAAAGTACTGGAGTTTCAGCTTTAGCATCATTCGTTCCAAAGAAAACCCAGGGCTGATCTCCTTCAGAATGGATTGGTTGGATCTCTTTGCAGTCCAAGGGATTCTCAAGAGTCTTCTCCAACACCACAGTTCAAAAGCATCAATTCTTCAGCACTCAGCTCTCTTCACAGTCCAAATCTCACATCCATACCTGACCACTGGAAAAACCATAGCCTTGACTAGACGGACCTTTGCTGGCAAAGTAATGTCTCTGCTTTTCAACATGCTATCTAGGTTGGTCATAACTTTTCTTCCAAGGAGTAAGCATCTTTTAATTTCATGGCTGCAGGCACCATCTGCAGTGATTCTGGAGCCTAAAAAAATAAAGTCTGACACTGTTTCCACTGTTTCCCCATCTATTTCTCATGAAGTGATGGGATCAGATGACATGACCTTCGTTTTCTGAATGTTGAGCTTTAAGCCAACTTTTTCACTCTCCACTTTCACTTTCATCAAGAGGCTTTTTAGTTCCTCTTCACTTTCTGCCATAAGGGTGGTGTCAGCTGCATATCTGAGGTTATTGATATTTCTCCCAGCAATCTTGATTCCGGCTTGTGCTTCTTCCAGCCCACCGTTTCTCATGATGTACTCTGCATAGAAGTTAAATAAGCAGGGTGACAATATACAGCCTTGACATACTCCTTTTCCTATTTGGAACCAGTCTGTTGTTCCATGTCCAGTTCTAACTGTTGCTTCCTCACCTGCATACAGGTTTCTCAAGAGGCAGGTCAGATGGTCTGGTATTCCCATCTCTTTCAGAATTTTCCACAGTTTATTGTGATCCACACAGTCAAAGGCTTTGGCATAGTCAATAGAGCAGAAGTAGATGTTTTTCTGGAACTCTCTTGCTTTTTCCATGATCCAGCAGATGTTGACAATTTGATCTCTGGTTCCTCTGCCTTTTCGAAAACCAGCTTGAACATCTGGAAGTTCACCGTTCATGTATTGCTGAAACCTGGCTTGGAGAACTTTGAGCATTACTTTACTAGCATGTGAGATGCGTGCAATTGTGCAGTAATTTGAGCATTCTTTGGCAATGCCTTTCTTTGTGATTGGAATGAAAACTGACCTTTTCCAGTCCCATGGACACTGCTGAGTTTTCCAAATTTGCTGGCATATTGAGTGCAGCACTTTCACAGCATCATCTTTCAGGATTTGAAATAGCTCAAGCAGAATTCCATCACCTCCACTAGCTTTGTTCGTAGTGATGCTTTCTAAGGTCCAGTTGAGTTCACATTCCACGATGTCTGGCTCTCCGGCCCCATTATTGACTAGCAAATAGAAAGGGAAAAACAAGAAATAGTGACAGATTTCTTCTTGGCCTCCAAAATCACTGCAGAAGGTGACTGCAGCCATGAAATCAGAAGACAAGGGCTTCTTGGCAGGAAAGCAATGACAAACCTAGACAGTTTGTTGAAAAGCGGAGACGTTACTCTGTCGACAAAGGTCCATATAATCAAGTCTATGGTCTTCCCAGTGGTCATATTCTGTTGCGAGAGCTGAACCATAAACAAGGCTGAATACCAAAGAGTTGATATCTTCAAACTGTGGTTTTGGAAAAGACTACTGAAATTCCCTTTAACAGCAAGGAGATCAAACTAGTCAATCTTAAAGTAGATCACCTCTGAATATTCACGAAGGACTGACACTGAAGCTGAAGCTCCAGTATTTTAATCATGTGATTCACACACACAACTCATTGGAAAAGTCTTTGATGGTAAGAAAGATAGAGGGCAGAAGGAGAAGAGGGCACCAGAGGATGAGATGGTGGATGGCATCACTGATGCAATGAACATGAACTTGGGTAAAATCTGGGAGATAGTGAGGGACAGAGAATCCTGGTGTGCCACAGTCCATGGGGTCGCAAAGAGTTGGATGTGACTGGGTGACTGAACAGCAATAACAACAATATTTGACAAGGAGTAAACTATACCAATGGAAAAAGAATAACCTCTTCAACAAATGTTTCTAGGAATATTGGATAAATAATGAAGAAAAATGAAATTAGATCCTATCTTATGCCACATACAAAAATTAACTTGCAATGGATACAAGACTTAAAAACAAAATCTGACACCATAAAAATTCCTAGAAGAAAATTTTGGGAATAAATTATTTAACATTCGTCTTGGAAATGATTATTTTAGATATGATGTCAAAAATACAAACAACAAAAGCAAAAATCAATATATGACTGCATCAAGCCAAAATTATTCTACATATAATAAGGAATAATCAATAAAATGAAAAGACAACCTGTAGTATTGGAGAAAATATTCATAAACTATGTTAGGTAAGAGGTTAATATCCAAAATAAATAAGAATTCAACCAACTCAATAATAAAAGAAACAAATAATCCAATTTAGAAATAGGCAGTAAAACTACATAGATCTTTTTTCCAAGAAAGACATCCAGATGGTTTTTTTCACTTGAAAAAGAATGAAATAAAACGAGGCTCAGCATCATTAATTATCAAAAAAATGCAAGTCGCTATGGAAAGCAATAGGCAGGTGCTTTAAAAAGTTAAAAATAGAGCTACAAATATGAACCAGCAATTCGTATTCCACTTTTTTTATATATCCAAAAGAAATTAAAATAGGATATCCAAGAGGTATATTCATTCATATGCTTATTGTAGCATCATTCACAAATAACCTAGATACAAAAAAAAACCTAAGTGTTTGTCAATAAGTGAATGGATAAAGAAAACTATTATTCAGTTATGAGGGTGGAGGAAATCTTGCTATTTGTGACAACATGGGTGAAACTTGAGTACATTAAGATAAATGAGATAGGTCAGAAGAGGAAAGGCAAATATTGTATGATGTCATTTATACTTGGAATCTAAATACAGTGAGGCTCCTAAAACCAGACAGTAAGATGGAGGTTATAAGTGGCTAATTGGTGGTGGATACAAGAGATATTTTAACAGCACAAACTTTCAACTAGCAGATAAATCAGTCCAGAGACATAATGCACAGTACAGTGATTAGAAACCATATTCCTTTATAACATCATCTTTGCTAAGAAACTAGATCTTGATTATTCTAACCACAAAAAAGAAATAGTAGTTATGTGACATGAGAGAGGTGATAGCTAATGCTTCCATGGCAATCATGTGGCAAGGTATGAAAGCAACATAGGAAGCTTACACTTTCACAATATTAAATATAAATATAAATAAAAAATTTATATAAATTGAACCATAGTTAAAATGTTGATTTTATTTGTGGTAACAAATAATTCCTTATAAGTTAAAGATATACATAAGAAAAATCAAGCTTTATTAAAAAATAGAATGTTATATGAATTCAGGGTAGGGAATATTTCTTTTAGAACACTCAAGAAAAAACTAACAAGGAAGTTTAATAAATTATACGAGTTTATTATTAAAATCTTTTGTTCACAAATTACCAAAAAAATGATAAAAGTAGACAGGGAGAAAATATTTATCCAGTTAACTATGGTTATATATTCCTAAGGTTTTGTTTAGCAGCTGTTCTATTTTTCCTGCCAGTCACGAGGTAGGAGTGACTTTCCTTGCCCACTCAGAATTTGTGTGGCCATTAACTTGCTTTGATCAATGACCTCTGCAAAGTGACATGTGCAGAGTGTCATTTCTGGGTCAGAGCTTTGACAGCCATTTCTCAGTTTGTTTCCTCTCTTTCTTTCTCTGGGGACCAGAAATATCCTAGACCACATGGAAGTTGCTCAGCAGTGGATCCCAGGGGGATGATGATGGGAAGCAAAGGCCTGGCTGACTCACAATGATTTGTATCATGAGTGACATCTACATCTATTTGTTTATTTCTGGTTTAATTTTTTTTCACCATAACAAAATTTAGTTTCATGCTAGATCACAATTTAACATAATTTAACTAATTATAATTAGAATCAAAGCTATGTAATAACACATGAAACATTTTTTAAAGCCCAGCAAATTAAAAGAAAAATTAAAACCTGTCTGAATAAGTTATTCACACAACAGAAATCTCAAGTGGTTTAAAACTATATATGAAACTACATGAAACTGCTCATGCTTTCTAGTAGACATCACTTGATTTTAATGTTCAAAGTTGTAAAACTCATGAAACTCAACATTGAAAAGCCAAACAACTTGATTAATAAATGGGCATAGGACCCGAATAGACATTTTTAAAGGTAGATATACAGATGGCCAACAGGCATACGAAAAAAAGTTCAACATAACTAATCATCAAATAAATGCAAATCAAAACCACAGTAAGATATAGTCTTACATCTGTCATATTGGCTATTCTCTAAAAGGAAACAAATAATAAATATTGGCAAGGATGTGGAGAAAAGGGAACTCTGTTCACTGTTGGTGGCAATGTATACTGACTCAACCACTTGCAAATAGTCTGAAGTTTCCTCAAAAAATTAAAACAAAACAAAACAAACTCTGCAACTGCACTCTTAGCTATTTATACAAAGGAAATGAGAACACTACTTAGGAAATATATTAGGCACCCCAACGATCAGAGAAGCATTATTTACAATGAACAAAACGTGTAAGCAAGCTAAGAGCCCATTGATAGATGAATGGATAAAGAAGATCTACTATATAAACAAAATGGAATATTACTCAACCATTTAAGAAAGACATCTTGCCATTTGCAACAACATGGTGGATCTAGAGAGGATTATGTTAAGTGAACAAATTTTCAATGAGTTCATCTTTATCTGGAATCTAAAAAACAAATGAACAAACATAACTGAAACAGAGCTATAGATACAGAAAGCAAAATGATTTCCAGAGGAAGAGGGTTGGGGTCACGAGATAAGAGAAGCAGGTGAGGGAGATTAGAGGTACAAACTTCCAGTTACAAAATACATGATTCATAGCTATGTACAATGTGGAGAATATAGTCAATAATAATATAATACCTTGGTATAAAAGTGAAAGTTTTAGTTGCTTAGTCATGTCCTACTCTTTGCAACCCATGGACTGTAGCCTGCCAAGCTACTCCATCCATGGAATTCTCCAGGCAAGAATACTGGAGAGGGTAGCCATTTCCTTCTCCAGGGGATCTTCCCAACCAAGGGACTGAATCTAGGTCTCCTGCATTGAAAGCAAATTCTTTACCATCTGAGTCACCAAATAGTAATTCGAATTAATATGATGATCATTATCAAATATATAGAAAATCACTATGTTGTACACCAGGAATTAACATAGTGTTGTAGGTCAATTATACTTAAGAAGCAACAAACTTATATAAAAGGAGATCAGATTTGTGGTTAACAGAGATCAGATTCATGGTTAACAGAGGGGGAGGGGAAATGGATGAACATAGTCAAAAGGTACAAACTTTCAGTTATACGATATAAAAGTACTACAAATGGAAAATACAACAGGATAAATATAATTAGCACCACAAAAATCTGTTAAGATAGTAAACCCCAAGAGTTCTCATCACAAGGAGAATTCTTTTTATTTTATTTTCTATCTATATGAGATGATGGATGTTCACCAAACATTTTAATAATAATTTCATGACGCATGTAAGTCAAATCATTGTATTCTGTAACAATGTATACAGTGCTGCATGTCACTTCAGTTCAGTTCAGTTCAATTGCTCAGTCATGTCCAGCTCTTCGTGACCCCATGCCCACCCCTGTAGCATGGCAGGCCTCATTGTCCTTCACCATCTCCCCAAGCTTGCTCAACCTCATGTCCATTGTGTTGGTGATACCATTCAACCATCTCATCTAACCATCTCAAACCTCTCATCCAGTCTTCAATCTTTCCCAGCATCAGGGGCTTTTCTAATAAGTCCTTTCTTTGCATTCAGTTCAGTTCAGTTCAGTCACTCAGTCGTGTCCGACTCTTTGTGACCCCATGAATCGCAGCACGCCAGGCCTCCCTGTCCATCACCAAATCCCGGAGTTCACTCAGACTCACATCCATCGAGTCCGTGATGCCATCCAGCCATCTCATCCTCTGTCGTCCTCTTCTCCTCCTGCCACCAATCCTTCCCAGCATCAAAGTCTTTTCCAATGAATCAACTCTTCACATGAGGTGGCCAAAGTACTGGAGCTTCAGCTTTAGCATCATTACTTCCAAAGAAATCCCAGGGCTGATCTCCTTCAGAATGGACTGATTGGATCTCCTTGCAGTCCAAGAGACTCTCAAGAGTCTTCTCCAACACCACAGTTCAAACACATCAATTCTTCAGCTCTCAGCCTTCCTCACAGTCCAACTCTCACATCCATACATGACCACTGAAAAACCATAGCCTTGACTAGATGGACCTTAGTCAGTGAAGTAATATCTCTGCCTTTGAATATGCTATGTAAGTTGGTCATAACTTTTCTTTCAAGGAGTAAACTTCTTTTAATGTCACTGCAGCAGACACCATCTGCAGTGATTTTGGAGCCCCCCAAAATAAAGTCTGACATTGTTTCCACTGTTTCCCCATCTATTTCCCATGAAATGATGGGACCGGATAAGTGACCAAAATATTCCATAACTACTTGATTGAATTTTTTAATCTCAAATTTGCCTTATCATATTAAGATATATTAAGATGCCTCATTATCTTTTACAGGTCAGTGGTTCTAGAATTTCCGCTAATGCTTTTCTCACTCCTCATCTTTACCTGAAATGTTCTTTCTTCATTGTCCATGGTCTTTTCCTGGACAGGAGCTTAGGTTTGTTCCTTTTGATTGATTTATAGTAATCAAGCAATCCTAAAGCCATTACTTTTTTACCAGAGTCTACTTGAAATTACATGGGAGTTAAAGCTTGGAGAATTTTTTTTTCTAATTTTAGTTATTCTTATATTTTTCTGCCAAGTTTCCCAGTAAGTTCATATGACAATATTGGGGTATTCTGATTCTCATTATAGAATGTCTAGATCACATACAATTGTTAACCAAGCATATCATGCATCAATAAAAGACAACACTGTCTCAGATGTTAACACTCAACTGCTGATCAGTAAGCAATGTTTCTAATATTTTGCAACACTAATATTTTGCAACATTACACGGCATGTTATATGTGTAGATGCATTAGGAATGTTATTAGTGTTTTTGCAGTGGTAAGCATGGCTTTACATTTTTTTTTCCTTTTTGAAATAATGGTAAGTAAGATTTTGGCTTGCAGTTTTACACAGAATGTCTGATTTTTAGCAATGTTTTACTATTATAATGCAGAGAATTTAAACCCAGTAGTGGTCAATTAAATATACATTTAAAAATAGTAAAAAATAAAAATAAAAAACTAGATTAGCCAAGACTAAAGTCTAGTGTTACCAGTTGTTGATGGGAATGTGCTTTGTGGCAACACTCTTACAGTGTTTGAGGGATATAGGTTCGTACAAATATTTTGGAGAATAACTTGATGGTATCTCTCAATTTAAAGACACAGGTAACTGGTCACTGGTCATGAATACATCCCACTAATAAGTTAATAATATATAAAATTTTGAATATATACTAAAGAAAATGATGTTTCAAGAGTTTTACTACAAATTATTCTACAGTGTATAATTCAAAGCAACTTATGCTTCTCTAAACTTTATTTTTTAAATTTTTTATTAAACAAAACAAAACAAAACAAAACTTTTTTAGGCACCTCCACATGGCTTGCAGTATTTCATTTTCCTGCCCAGAAATTGAGCTCAAGCCAGGGCAGTGAAAGCCTGGAATCCTAACCACTTTGCCATCAGGGAACTCCCCTCTACACTTCAACACAAAAATAAACTATATCATGCTCTAATACAATGAAAAAGTTGAAATGAATGATACAGAGATATCAATAAAAGCAACAACTAAAATAAATCTAAAAGGGAAAATGTTAAGTGAAAAAAACAATGTGTATATATATATATATATATATATATATATATATATATATATATATATACATGATTCCATGTAGTATCAATATTAACTGTTTTCTGTACAGCCTATTACACCAGAATTTAGTGGCTTGAAAAAGCAAAATCCTTTTATTATTTCTTACAGTTTCTGTGGTCAGGTGCACAGGAGTGGCATTTCTGTACTGTTCTGGCTCAGAGTTTGAATGAGATCATACATATTATCACATGCTACCATCATCTACAGGCTCTTAGTGATAGATCACCCTTTTCCAAGGTGGCTTGCTCAAGCAGCTAGCAAGGTGACAGGGTTTTTTGGTGTGCTTAGTCACTCAATTATGTTCAACTCTTTGCAACCCCATAGACTGTAGCCCACCAGGCTCTTCTGTCCATAGAATTTTCTTGGTAAGAACATTGGAGTGGGTTGCCATTTCCTTCCCCAAGGGATCTTTTTGATGCAGGGATTGAACCCAGGTCTCCTGCTTTGCAGGCAGAGTTTACTAGGAGGCAAAGAAAACTACATCAAAGGAAATAAAACCAGCAAATCCTAAAGGAAAACAACCCTGAATATTCATTGGTAAGACTGATATTGAAGTTCCAGTACTTTGGCCATCTGATGCGAAGAGTCAACTTATTGGAAAAGAGTCTGATTCTGGGAAAGATTGAAGACAAAAGGAGGGTGGTAGAGGATGAGATGGTTGAATAATGTTATCAACATAAAATACATGAATTTGAGCAAACTCTGGGAGATAGTGAAGAACAGGGGAGCCTGGTGTGCAGCAGTCTCCATAAGGCAGCAAAGAGTTAGACACAACTTAGAAACTGAACAACTACAAAGAAAACTAGAATCCATCTTTGAGGCTGACTATCAAATACTGTTATACATTGAGTTGGCCAAAAAGTTCATTTGGGTTTTTCCATACTGCCTTACGGAAAAGCCTGAATGAACTTTTTGGCCAACTCAATAAAATGCCATGAACATTAAAAACAATACCACTTATTTGTTATGTGAACACATGTATAGTCAAGTGAAATATAAAATTCTGCATATGATGAACAACTTATTTGGATAGTGGCTACTTCTGATGAGAAGAGATGAAAGCGTGATTAGAATTTGGTCTCTAGTGTGTTTGGCAGGGTCCATTTAATTAGGAAGGGGCATGAGGTTTTGATAGATCTGGATGCTAAATATATCAGTGCTTATCATTCTTTCTCCTGCAAGTTTCCATAGAGGGAAAGTATTCCATAATTAATAAATAAATATAGAGAAGCAGCCTTCATAATTCATGAGTGATAATCAACTCTCAGCTGCTGTCTCCTTGACAGATGTCATTACACCAGCAAACACTGACTCTTCAGCAAGAGGATGCAGAAGCTGAAGCTCTAATTCTTTGGCCAGCTAATGCAAAGAGCCAACTCCTAGGAAAAGTCCCTGATACTGGAAAAGACTGAGGGAGATAGAGGAGGAGATGGTTGGATGGCATCATCGACTCAATGGACATGAGTGAGTAAACTTTGAGAGATGGTGAAGGACAGGGAAGCCTGGAGTGCTGCAGTCCATGGGGTTGCAGAGAGTGTGACATGGCTGAGTGACTGAACAGCAACATAAGGGATCGCGTTGTCCTCATCTAGTTTACTTTATTAAGACATCCCCTTTGGAAAAAAAAGGCCTCCATTGACTCAAATAACAGCTAAAATGGAAAGTGTGGTCCAGATATCCAGAAAAATCTTGAGAATGTGAAAGGGAATATTCCACCCACAGTGTCTACATCTCGCAGGGGAGCCTTGTCAATGAACGTGACAGCATGTAGTCTTCTCTACCTTTGGGTCTATATTGAAATCTTGAGTCAATAGTATCAAGAGCCAACATTTCTTTAGTAATATGCTGGGCATTAGGCTAAATTCTTTACCTGTTGTTTCATCCTAAAGACAACCTTATGGTGTGTCCTGCATATTTTGAAAGGTGTATCTGGGGGACATCAAGCAGATAATTAACTTACTATGCAAATTAGTAGCAGAGCAAAACATTTTAATCAGGAAATCTGGCCTCTCTACTGTGCCATCACTTCTCTAGTGATTCTCCTTACTCTGGTTCTCTGGTTACCACCTTAGAATCATCTTTAAAAATCTCTTCATACATCTGTGTACCCGGATCTCAGCTTTAAATTTGGCAGTAGTGAAGTCGTAATCTCTCTAACGAATAGTTGCGAATAGTTGCGGCTTTCTCCCTCATGTCTAATACTGGGGAGATGGTAGATCTGGAACACCTAGAAATTCCTGGAGCTCTAAGTTTGTCAGAGAGCTCGAGCCTTTGTTAGGATCCAGGTTAAAGGTCAAGGGGCATAGCAGGTATGCCTCACATTGTAGTGCCCGCAGCTTAGAAATCCACTGTGATTCTGGAGCTGTCTATTTCCCGCCATTGCACATAGAATCATTCGGTCACTGTCTAGGCCAGCCTAGATTTTCACATGAACACCACAGACTGTGTACCCTAAACAACAGAAATTTATTTCTCACAGTTCAGGAAGCTATGGGGTCCAAGGTCAGAGTACCAGCATGGTGGGATTCTAGTGAGAATCCTCTTTCTGGCTTACAAATTGCTGCCTCCTTTTGATGTCTTCACATGGTAAGAAAAGATAGAGAACAAGATATCATGTCCCTTCTGATAAGGACACTAAATTCATTAAGAGGGTCCCACCCTCATGAAAGGGTCCCACCCTTTCATTTTCTTTCACTTTCATCCTCATGAGCTCATCTAAAATGAATTAACTCCCAAAGGTCGCATCTCCAAAATCTATCATATTGAGGATTGGTGGTGATTTAGTTGCTAAATTGTGTCTGACTCTTGCTACCTCATGGACTGTAGCCTGCCAGGCACCTCTGTCCATGGGATTCTCTAGGCAAGAATACTGGAGTGGGTTGCCACATGCTTCCCCAGAGGATCTTCCTGACCCAGAGATTGAACCCAGACAGGGGCTTCAATAAATGAGTTTGGGGAGTCATAATTCATTTAATATCACTCACTAAGCCTCATGCATGGTTTGGTGCTCACCCATCAGGTCATGGTCAGCCCCTCAAGGTTAGCCAGGGAAGGTAGTTTATCATCAATAATTTTTTAACCAAGGTCTGATCACTACCCTACAGTTGCTCACACAGGGTGCTCAGAAGACACCTTTCAGGGATTGCTACCACAAATTCAAGGTGACAACATAGGTCAGTTTCTAACACAGTAGAAGACACATTGTTTTCTTGTCTGTTGTTTAGTTGTTAAGTCATGTCTGATTCTTTTGTGACCCCATTTGGTCCTTGGGTTTGCAGATCCCCTGAAGGAGGAAATGGCAACCCACTTCAGTATTCTTGCCTGGGAAATCCCACGGATAGAGGAGCCTGGAGAGCTATAGCCCATGGAGTCACAAAGAGTCAGATACAACTGAGTGACTAAACACACACACATAGACTGTAGCCCTCCAGGCTCCTCCGTCTTTGGGATTTCCCAGGAGAGAATAGTGGAGTGGGTTGCCATTTCCTTCTCCAGCAAATCTTCCTGACTCAGGGATCAAACCTAGTTTCCTGCATTGCAGGCAGATTCTTTACTGCTGAGCCACCAGGGAATCCCAGAAGACACATAAAAGGCCTTAATTTAATCATCTGCTACCACTCTCCTAGTCCACACTCAGAAGTCAGTTTTCTTTTTGGTGACTTAGTAGCTGAAACTCAGGTATTTGCTCCAACTTGCATTCCTTTGAAGGTTAGATGTGTGGCTTCATGGGCCAAATTTTCCTTTTGAGATTATCAGATATTGTGGTACCTCACTCATTCACTTTTTTCTTTTAAACAAATCTTAATAGCTTGTGAAATATCCTTCCAATCTGAGAGAAAACAATAGAAATTCATTTGTGATTGGTACTAAATAAGAAGACAGCACTACCTTTTATTGTACTTCTGTTCATAAGGGTTGACTTTATTACTGATTTTGAAGCCCCTGGGCTTTTTCCTATTGCTGGATCTTGGCCTGTGCTCTACAAATTTGCATATAATTTGATATTAGAAAACCCCTGGCTATATTGTCTTTTAGTAGTTTAGGAGATTTACAGTACCCAGGACAAAGACTGTAGCTCCTGACTTCCTGCTTTGTTACACCAAGTCATGCAGATGTTCTTACTACACAGGCTTCTCATCTTATTTGACCTGCCTCTTCAGTCTGTGCAAATAATAAGGGTCTCAGATCCAGAATGCCAGTAGTTTAGTATGGATTTTATCTCCAGTATGTCCTTCTAGCATTGATTTATCATATATTTTATAGAATGTAAAAGCTGTCCTCTTGAGTTTCCAGGCTTCATGGAAATAGTTGTTACAATTAACAACTTGGTTGAGGAAGCCAGACTCTTAATCATTATCCTCTATTATCTATTAGATCCCTGTGGGGTAAAATGTTAAACATACACACTCTTGATCTTGTTCCTTGAATATTTCAGAATTTGATAACCTATAGTTTTAAAAGTTTGCCCTGTAATTCTGATAACTACTAGGAATTAAACCTCTGGTGGATGAGATTTAAGTGCTTCTGTTGCAGTTCATCAATGGTGATGAGTTTTCAAGTTATTGAAAGCTCAGTTTCATTAAATCTTACCAATTTTTACCATTCTTTCTCATTCATCATATTTTAGTATTATAAATCTGTTTCAGATATTGCATGAAAACAAGCCCTGTTCCCAAGTGATGACAAAGACTCTTCTTCTTTTAGAAGCTGGTAAATATTTTGTCAGTGACCCATTCATCATCAAAAATCACAGATCCACAGCATGAGAAGGGAGAGTTAATCAGGAAGCTTTAGTGGAAATAGTGCTCTCTAGCTAATGGATGCCAGGCTGTCACTGTGAACAGTGAAATTGCTGTTACTCTGTAATTCCTGTGGTGACTGTAAATGCTGAAATGGGCATTTGTTCACACATTGAAGCATTTTCTAAAAAAAATTAAAAAAAAAGAAAGAAAAGAAAAATCAACTTTGGCCTTGAGAATCTAGTTGAAATATACAAGCTAAAGAGATTTAAAATGGATATTTAAAATGGAACTTTCTCAAAAGGTTAGTGCATTTATCAGGAAACATAAAATGCATTGATGACATAGCCATCATTAGCGGTAAGATAACTCTGTACTTATCCCATTTATTCCTTTATTTTGAACATATCCACTTACATAAAACTTTTATGGATATGAGGGACTTCAGATTGTATATTGTGATATTTTCATCAGAAGTCCTAGGTAATATTTTAGCTGCTGTGACTGTAATGACGAATTATCCTGAGCAGCCTATAAGCCATTAATTTATTGTTAATATCAAGGTGATAACAAAAGTCTTTTAATAGATAACTTATTGAGAGCTGGTCTTCCCTGGTGGCTCAGATGGTAAAGAATCTGCCTGTGATGCGGGAGACCTGAGTTCAGTCCCTGGGTCAGGAAGATCCTCTGGAGGAGGGCATGCCAATCCACTGTAGTATTTTTGCCTAGAGAATCCCATGAGCTATATAATCCATGGGGTTGCAAGGAGTAGGACACAACTGAGATACTTTCACTACTGAGACCTAGTACCTGTCTTTTTTTTCTACCTTTTCTTTTTTTTTTAAGTATTGGAGTATAATTGCTTTACAATGTTGTGTTTGTTTCTGTTGCACAACAAAGTGAATCAGCTATATGTATACATATATCCCCTCCCTCTTAAGTCTCACTCCTACTCCTCTATGTCATCACAGAGCACTGAGATGAATTCCCTGTATTGTATAGCAACTTCCCACTAGCTACCTATTAATATTTTACGCATAGTAGTGTATATACGTCTTCCCTGGTGACTCAACAGTGAAGAATTCACCTGCAATTCAGAAGATACAGATTAGATCCTGGGTCAGGAAGATCCTCTGGAGGAGGAAATGGCAACCCACTCTAGCATTCTTGCCTAGAAAATCCCATGGACAGAGGAGCCTGCAGGCCTACATTTCATGGAGTCTCAAAGAGTCAGATGCGACTGAGTATGCACACTTAATAGTTATATATCTTTACTACTCTCTCGATTTGTCTCACCCTCCCCTTCCACCCCTAAAACCATATGTTCATTCTCTACATCTACATCTCTACTCATGCCCTGAAAATATCCCTGCCCTTTCAATATTACTCTCATTTCAGTTTGATATACTCATTACCCTTTCTTGACTAATAAGGGAATTATTTCTAATCCTTGCAAAATCTGAAGCTTTCAGAGTATCTTTTTATTGCTTTTAGGTTGTATGAAAATTAAATATTATATTCCCTTATCTATCTCTAACTCAAGAAATATCTCTAGACTCTACTATATGCATCACTTTCTGTTACTCAGAGGAAACATACAGATAAATAGACAGATCTTGACTGGGTGTATTATGGTAGGTGAAATAATCGTCTCTCAAAGATGGCTTGCTAATCTCCAAAACCTGAGAATAGGTTACCTCCTGATAGATGAGACCTTTCAGATGTTATTAATGTTATGGACCTTGAGATGGGAAGATTATCATGGATTATCCAGGTGGTCCCAATTTAGACACCCAAGTCTTCAAATCCAGAGGATCTTTTATAGTTGAGGCTAGTGAGAGCCAGAGTCATACAACAGGGGGAGAGAATGAGATAATAAGAAAGAAACAAGAAAGAGAAATATGCGAAGCCAGTATAAGGTGCATGATTTTGAGTGATACTGAGGGTGATAAGCTCTCAGTTCTGCTAATGACTCCAGATAGAGGCTTACCTAAAGCCACTGTAAGTTGTCTATTTGAAAGATGAAGGTTGACAAATTTATCCTTCAGTCCTTGCACTTCACTGAAGGATTTTTTCCAGGGTTGATAACAACTCCCTTGCTTTTATGCTCTGCTTGAATGAGACTGAGTGGGTTCCAGCTGTGAGATGGAGCAGAAAGCAGAATGAGATGAGAGGTATCCCTATGAAGTGAGTCTCCAGCTACACAGATCTGTCTGCTGCAGGGTGAGTGTAATCACAGCAAAGGAGGGAAAGTGGCAGGGCACCGTGGTGTCTACTACATGAAGGCCAGGGCCTAATGGGCACAGGATATTTATATCTGCCTGGGAGGACAGACTTGGTAAAGAAGTCAAAATGTAATTTGAGGAAGTTTGATTTTTGGGGTGGGTAAAATATATATGTCATGAAGGCAAATGTATTATAAAATTAATATAATTAATTATTCCTGTTAAAAATAAGGGAGGAGATAGTGCTCACTTTTCTTAGAGCATATACTTTAGAAATTGTGTAATTAAAAATTATCCCTCTTTTTGAAATGTAAGTCAGTTTTTTAAAGGCTAAATCAGTGTCTTGCCAGCTTAAAAACCCTGAAATATGTTTCTCAAATACTTGAAAGCCATTCCTCTGAAATGTAAAGATGAAAAGTTATGTTGCCATCCACCCCCCACACACACTCTCAGCATCCCTGGGAGGGGAGGAGTCTAACTTCTAGGGTGCTTAGTTCATTGTTGTGAAACTATAAGAAGCTTGTTTTTTTTTTTCTTTTTTTTTTTTCTTTTAGAGAAAGCCATTAGCTAACATAAATGGTCCCTCCAATTAACAAATGAATGTAAGGTGAGTTATATGTGACAGAGCTGTTAAGTCCTCTACTTGAGGATCAGCTGTGGTTTGTATCTTGAGAACACAAACTTGATACACTTTATTGGCTTGGCCAAGAAACTCGGAGATACTAAGGAAATATTTCATGCAAAGATGAGCCCAATAAAGGACAGAACTGGTAAGGACCTAATAGAAGCAGAAGATATTAAGAAGAGGTGGCAAGAATACACAGAAAAACTATAAAAAAAAAGATCTTCATGACCCAGATAACCACAATGGAATGATCACTCATGTAGCCAGACATTCTGGAATATGAAATCAAGTGGGCCTTAGGAAGAATCACTAGGAACAAAGCTAGTGGAGGTGATGGAATTTCAGTGGCGCTGTTTCAAATCCTAAAAGATGATGCTGTGAAAGTGCTGCGCTCAATATACCAGCAAATTTGGAAAACTCAGCAGTGGCCACAGGACTGGAAAAGGTCAGTTTTCATTCCAATCCCAAAGAAAGGCAATGCCAAGAATGTTCAAACTACTGTACAGTTGCACTCATCCTGCACGCTAGCAAAGTAATGCTCAAAATTCTGCAAGCCAGACTTCAACAGTATGTGAACTGTGAAATTCCATATGTTTAAGCTGGATTTAGAAACGGCAGAGGAACCAGAGATCAAATTGCCAACATCTGCTGATCATGGAAAAATCAAGGGTTCCATAAAAACATCTACTTTTACTTTATTGACTATGCCAAAGCCTTTGACTGTGTGGATCGCAACAAACTGCGGAAAATTCTTAAACGGATGGGAATACTAGACCACCTGACCTGCTTCCTGAGAAATCTGTATGCAGGTCAGGAAGCAACAGTTAGAACTGGACATGGAACAACAGACTGGTTCCAAATCAGGAAAAGAGTATGTCAAGCCTGTATATGGTCACCCTACTTATTTAACTTATATATAGAGTATATCATGCGAAATGCCAGGATGGATGAAGCACAAGCTGGAATCAAGATTGCTGGAAGAAACATCAATAACCTCAGATACATAGATGACACCACCCACAGATGACTACAAAGAAAGCTGAGTGTCAAAGAATTGATGCTTTTGATCTGTGATGTTGGAGAAAACTCTTGAGAGTCCCTTGGACTGCAAGAAGATCCCACCAGTCAATCCTAAAGGAAATGAGTCCTGAATATTCATATTCAAACCCTTGTACTTTCCTCCTCTCTAATATATCCTATTTACTTTGTATCATGAGTATTTGCATATTCCTGGATTCCATTCTTTGGCTCTGGGAACAAGAACTCTGATTCCCCTTTCAGTTGCATAACAGCAGTCCTGCTCACACCCTAATCTTTTCAAAGACCCAACCTTTGATCCACTGTTGAAAAACTCTTCATCAAATGCTGTAGGCTTGAGATACATAGCTTTTGAGGCAGAAATCCAGCATGTCTCCTTTTTACTGGCAAAGAAATAAAGCTATCCTTTTTTTTATGTGTTGCTAAAGGCATTTGCCATCTGCCTCTGTGAAGACTGAAACTTGTGCTGCTGTAGCTATTGTCCTTTGACCCACACTGAAGGAAGTTCAGGGTGTGAATATTGTCACCCTGCTTATTTAACTTGCATGCAGAGTACCTCATCAGAAATGCCGGGCTAGATGAAGCACAAGCTGGAATCAAGATTTCTGGGAGAGATATCGATAACCTCAGATATGCAGATGATACCACCTTTACGGCAGAAAGTGAAGAAGAACTAAAGAGCCTCTTGATGAACCTGAAAGAGAAGAGTAAAAAAGTTGACTTAAAACTCAATCTTCCAAAAATGAGGATCATGGCATCCAGTCCCAATACTTGATGGTAAATAGATGGGGAAACAATGGAAATAGTGACTAACTTTATTTTAAGGGGCTCCAAAACCACTGCAGATGGTGACTGCAGCTATAAAATAAAAGACACTTGCTCCTTGGAAGGAAAGATATGACCAACCTAGACAGCATATTAAAAAGCAGAGGCATTACTTTGCCAATAAAATTTGGTCTAGTCAAAGCTATGGTTTTCCTAGTAGTAACATGTGGATGTGAGAGTTGGACTATACAGAAAGTTGAGTGCCAAAAACTGATGCTTTTGAACTGTGGTGTTGGAGAAGACTCTTGAGAGTCACTTGGACAGCAAGGAGATCCAACCAGTCCATCCAAAAGGAACTCAGTCCTGAATATTCGTTGAAAGGACTGATGCTCAAGCTGAAACTCCAATATTTTGGCTACCTGATGAGAAGAACCAACTATCTTCTGCTTTTGTTCTCTCAAGCATAGGAAACAGAAGTTAATCACTGCCCTTCACTGGATCTGAGTGCTGATAATTTTTCAGACCAAGAATACATTTCAGAAATTTGGGACAAATGGTATAGATTTAGGCTAATGGAGCAAGATGCTTATTGAAAACAAGAATCCTACACTGACTGCCTAGCAATTTTTACCTCACAAACCCATGAACTGTAACTTGTCAGTCTCCTCTGTCCATGGAATTTTTTATGCAAGACTTCTGGAGAAGGTTGCCATTTACTTTCCCAAGAGATCTTCCCCACCCAAGAATTGAACACACGTATCCTGCATTGGCAGGCAAATTCTTTTCCACTGGGGAAGGCCCACCTCTAGCAGTCCCTTAATCTCAGGTGGTCCAGTCTCCTAATCTTGATGAGTTTCTCTGGTACCTTTAATCTAGCCTCAGGGGGATTTTTTGGCTTCTCCTCCCTTGCTTAGCGTGACTTCCCTGGTGGCTCAGACGGTAGGTAAAGCGTCTGCCTGCAATGCGGGAGACCTGGGTTCGATTCCTGGATTGGGAAGGTCCGCTGGAGAAGGAAATGACAACCTACTCCAGCACTCTTGCCTGGAAAATCCCATGGATGGAGGAACCTGATAGGCTACACCCCATGGAGTGGCAAAGAGTCAGACACGACTGAGCGACTACACTTCTTCACTTCCCTTGCTTAACGACTGTTGGAATCTACCCTTTAGAAGTCAGGGAAGGTCTTGTCTCTAAGAATTAGGAAACAGAAAGGCCTCTGTGCCTGGCCCCTACTTGGTTTCAGTGTAGTTTCACCTTTCTATTTGTCAACTACAAGAAAGTGAAACTCAACAGGACCTTGTGGGGTTCCTGGTCAAGGGAGCCTTTCTTTTCAGCTTCCATGACCTGCCCTGAGTCTCAAAGTATTTGTCACTCAGTCATGTCTGACTCTTTACGACCCCACAATGGCTTCTCTGTTCATGGACTTCTCCATACAAGAATACTGAAGTGCTTTGCCACTGCCTTCTCCAGGAGATTGTCCAGACCCGAGAGTGGAACCTGGGTCTTCTTCACTGCAGTCAGGTTCTTTACTACCCTGGGTTTGGGCACAGCTTTTGAAGGACACAAATCGTTTGTATCCCTCTTCCTGGAAAAGCAATAAAACTATTATTTTCTACTCCACTCAAAATTCTGTCTCCAAGATTTGATTAGGCAGCAGTGCACAGAGGAACAGTGCTCAGCATTAAAAGGAGGGTGTAATGAATTGAAGCTGAGTCCCCATAAATGAAAATTAATCAGTGCATCTATGAAAGAAATGGACAATTTTAATCAAGCCAAATTTGAGAACTATAAGCATCCCAAGCGTCTGCTCCATACCCAGACCACAAGTAAAACTGCTTTTGTGATGGCTTCTCTTGGAAATTTCAGGGTCATCTTAAATTCATCAGTAGAAAATTGAACCCATTATGTTCCTTTTTGTCATAAGTCTTTTTTTTTTTTCAGTGTCCCTAAAATATGCACAGATATATATATTTGTCATCTTCCCTACTCAACACTTTAGTCAAAGCTACACTTCTACAAGTGTTATTTCATTAGATTTATAATTAATCTCCAAGTTCACTATTGAGCTTTTACAAAGTCATGCAGATTATATTTATCTTCCTAATTTTAGAGCTGTTTAAGACAGTTATCTATAAAAATCATATCATCATATGATATGAATAATAAGAAACTTATTCTACTCATGACATGACTAATGAAGTCAATGACAAGGCATCTTTTGGACTAATGAACATTGACTGGAGATCGAAGAGACTGTCTCATCTTAGCATATCACTAGATTATTAAAAAATAAAATAAAAATGATTTTGGTAAAGTCTTAAAGTAAGTAGAGTCTTAAAGGTAAATCCAAGTAAATTGTATTACATCTAAATTGACTCTGAATTAAAATTTTATATATAATCATGATAATCATGTATTACTTATTGCCATGTCAAAACTTTACCCTGAAATTTAATTGTTTAAAATAATATTTATCTTACAGTTTCTAATAGTTAAGAAAAATAGAATGGCTTAGGTAGAGTTTCCTGACTCCAGATTTTCATGAATCAAATTTGCAGTGATGCTGGGAGCTCAAGCTATATCCTCTGAACCTTTGACTCCTGAACGTCTACTTGGAAGTGACTCAATCATACAGCTGGGAGTTGGTGATGGATGCCACCTAAGGTACCTCTGTTCTGTCCAAGTGCTCCCTATCTTTCAGGCATTGGTTCTCCATGTGGCCTCTCTAACAAAAACTGAAATTCCTTGCGTAGTGGCTGGGCTCAGAGAGACACTGGTGAAGAGAGACAGAGAGTCAGAGAAGTAAGAAGGCAGGAGAACAAGGAGATCAAGGACAAGGGCAAATAGAAGAAGAAGAGGGAAAGGAGAGGATAAGAGGGGAGAGGAGGGAAGGGAGGGGAGAGACCTAGGAGAGAGAGTGAACACCAAGCACCAAGTCCTCAAGGACCCAGAAAGGGCATGCAAGACTAAAGCCTTATATTTTTATAATCTTACTTCAGAAGTTACATCCCAATCATTCTCTGATATTTTATTCCTTAGCAGTAAGTTACTAAGTTCTGCCCACACCCAAGGGGAGGAACATTAAGTTCTTCTGAAAGTGAAGAATATCAGTATCTGTGAGCACAGTTTTAACATCACCACAGGTCATTAAACTATTTAAACCCATTTTAGAACACTAAATTAATAATTTTTAAAAGTAAAACAGTATTTTCAATGGAGCAGAATAATTCCCTAGCTGTGGAGTGGTTCAGGAATTTATTACTGAAGCCATACACATAACACACACACAAATACACTCCAAGGTCACACATAATCAAAAATATAACCTCAATGCATAAAGTTTTGTCAGAGGAAAAATGCTTGACTTTTCAAAAAGGCTCATTCATTAAAAAGAAATTGAACTTTGTGTACATTTTAGCTGTAACCTTTAAACAATCAATGAATATATACTCACTGTAATCATTCTTTAAAATTAGAATTATTGAACAGCTTTATGATCACTGGTGAATGAAAAGAATATTGATTTGTGACCAGGAGAGATGATCTCAAGCAGTAAACAGGTGAAGTTCTAGAAGAATTCACTTCATTTTACTACAAGTGGGTCAATTTGAAATAAATTCATCATGTTTTTAAGTTTAATCATACATTGCATTATAATCTTTTAGATAGCAATTTGATCTAAGTAAATCCAGGATGAAAAAAATAAATTATATCAATTAAGAGACTACAATAGTGCAAATACCCCCATGTTGTTAAGACATGCATTTTTCTATATGTTACTTGTAAGTTTGGCTTTTTTAAAATATTAGTCTTTGTTGTATTTTTTCACTTGTTACACTAGCAATACTAATTCATATGGTTATGCATATGTAAATGTGAAGAATAAAACCACTCCTCTGTAAGTAATCATCATTTAATAGTTTTGTTTTGTTTTGTTTTGTTTTTTTTCCACTAATGATAGTCAAGAGCGGATCAGGCTATTGGATTAACAGCTGTGGTAATTGTAATAATAATTTAACAGTTATAAGTGGTACTCTACAGCTGGAATTATAAAGAATTATTCCTTATGAAACAAATAATAAGGTAATTTAGGAAATTGAGTTTATTACTTTTGAATATGAAAACTTAAAAAATAATTAAACAGAGACAAAGATTGCACATTGAGGTGATATATCATCACCTTTAACTATATTTGTTCTTAATTTCTTAAATTTTCCCTTATCTTACTTGATTTTTGGCTAAATCATATGATTTTCTGGCTTCCCTGATGGCTCAGCAGGTAAAGAATCTGCCTGCAATGCAGGACATTAAGTCCTGCTCCAGGCCACAGATGTGAGGCCTTGCACCAAGACCACAGAAGTGGAGCCCCAAATCAAGGTCTTCTCTGAAACTGACTAAGCCCCTCTGTAACTGTTGTCAAAAGACCCATGAAAATCACTAACAAGCTTTCTGACTCCCAATGAGCAAAGATGCCCACTCCAGCAAGTACCATATAGCACTCCAACCAATCACCTAACACCAACCTTCCAGCAGGAATTTTCTTTGTCTTGAGACTATAAAAAATGGCTATTAACCCACAAAAATTGTTGGTTTTCCCTGATATGTCAGGTTGGCCCACTGTACACACAGCCCACATTATCTCTGTTTTTTCTCCTTGAAAACTCCCTCCCTTCTGAAATACCGTGTCTGGAAATTCTTTTCCGATCCAGGCGTGGACTGCCTCAACACAGGAGACATAGGAGACATGGTTTCAAAATCTGGTTTGCTAAGATCCCCTAGAGAAGGAAATGAGGACCCAATTCCAGTGTTCTTACCTGGAGAACCCCATGGACAGAGGAGCCTGGCTGATTTCCGTCCATGGAAATCACAAAGAGTTGGATACGACTGAGTTATTAGCTACATACATAATTTTCTACACCTTTATTTCTCAATTTTTAAAAATTTCCTATGAAAGATTTTCTATGGTGGAGGTAATGATGGAGGTTATAAAGATAATGACAATTATCTTAATTGCCATTATCTTCATTACCTCCACCAGAGTTTGAAAGTAAAGTGAAAGTGAAGTCTCTCAGTCATGTCTGGCGCTTTGTGAACCCATGGACTGTAGCCTACTATGCTCCTCCATCCATGGGATTTTCCAGGCAAGAGTCCTGGAGTGGGTTGCCATTTTCTTCTCCAGAGGATCTTCTCAATCCAGGGACAAACCTGGGTCTCCTGCATTGTAGGCAGACACTTTACCATCTGAACCACCAGAGTTTCAGTTCAGTTCAGCTGAGTCGCTCACTGGTGTTGGACTCCTTGCGATTTTCTCCCATGAATCACAACACACCAGGCTTCCCTGTCCATCACCAACTCCCAGAGTTTATTCAAACTCATGTACATCGAGTTGGTGATACCGTCCAGACATCTTATCATCTGTCGTCCCCTTCTCCTCCTGCCCCCAATCCCTCCCAGCATCAGGGTCTTTTCCAATGAGTCAACTCTTTGCATGAGATGGCCAAAGTATTGGAGTTTCAGCTTTAGCATCAGTCCTTCCAATGAACACCCAGGAATGATCTGCTTTAGAATGGGCTGGTTGGATCTCCTTGAATTCCAAGGGACTCTCAAGAGTCTTCCCCAACACCACACTTCAAAAGCACCAATTCTTTGGCACTCAGCTTTCTTCACAGTCCAACTCTCACATCCAGACATGACCAATGGAAAAACCATAGCCTTGACTAGATGGACCTTTGTTGGCAAAGTAATGTCTGCTTTTGAATATTCTATCTAGGTTGGTGATAACATTCCTTCCAAGGAGTAAAGGTCTCTTAATTTCATGGCTGCAGTCACCATCTGCAGTGATTTTGGAGCCCAGAAAAATAAAGTCAGCCACTGTTTCCACTGTTTTCCCATCTATCGCATCTATCGCATGAAGTGATGGGGCTGGATGCCATGATCTTAGTTTTCTGAATGTTGAGCTTTAAGCCAACTTTTTCACTCTTCTCTTTCACTGAGAGCCACTGTGCCCTTTCCCACTCATTCAGGTTGTCTTCCAGGACCCAGGGTAAGCCTGCAGCTGGGTCTCAGTAGGGTTGTACCAGAGTGCATGAAAGGACATCCAGGAAAGGACAAAACCTTAGAGGAAGACACAAATAATTCAGGCTGGTTCCTGGGATGAACAGTTATAATCCAGGGAGAGGTGGAAGCAGAGCTGGAAACATCTGCCTTATGATTTGCCAGAGGGACAGGAGTGGTGGACAGAGGAGATGCAGCCTGCTCAGAGCTGTTAGCTGGCCGAGTGAGGCTCAAGCAAAAGGGAAGGGACCTTTCAGCCCTTTCTATGGAATCTTGAAAGGGGATTCCTGTTCCAGGCCACTAGCTGAGTGGATGTGAAGGTCAATAATGCATGTTATGTAACCAGCAGAAGGTTGGGGTCAAAGATATCCTAGCTCATAGAGCTTCCACCCCTTGGACCCATTACAACTGTAATGTTTCTTCCTTATTCCAGGTGGCATGCTCCTTTCTGAGCCATATTATCAGTTCAGTTCAGTTGCTCAGTTGTGTCCAACTCTTTGCAACCCCATGGATCACAGCATTCCAGGCCTCCCTGTCCATCACCAACTCCCAGAGTTCACTCAAACTTATGTCCATGGAGTTGGTGATGCCATCCAATCATCTCATCCTCTGTTGTCACCTTTTCTTCCTGACCTCAATCTTTCCCAACATCAGGGTATTTTCCAATGAGTCGGCTCTCTGCATCAGGTGGCCAAAATATTTGAGTATCAGCTTCAGCATCAGTCCTTCCAATGAACACTCATGACTGATCTCCTTTAGGATAGACTGGTTAGATCTCCGTGCAGTCCAAGGTAATGTCAAGAGTCTTCTCCAACACCACACTTCAAAAGCATCAGTTCTTGTATGCTCAGCTTCCTTTTAGTCCAACTATCACATGACCACTCCTGTGAGACCACTGGAAAACCATAACCTTGACTGGATAGACCTTTGTTGGCAAAGTAATGTCTCTGATTTTTAATATGCTGTCTAGGTTGGTCATAACTTTCCTTACAAGGAGTTAAGTGTCTTTTAATTTCATAGCTGTAATCATCATCTGCAGTGACTTTGGAGCCCCGAAAAAATAAAGTCTGACACTGTTTCCACTGTTTTCCCATCTATATGCCATGAAGTGATGGAACCAGATGCCATGATCTTCGTTTTCTGAAAACTGAGCTTTAAGTCAGCTTTTTCACTCTCCTCTTCCACATTTATCAAGAGGATTTTTAGTTCCTCTTCACTTTCTGCCATAAGGGTGGTGTCATCTTCATAACTGAGGTTATTGATAATTCTCCTGGCAATCGTGATTCCAGCTTTTGCTTCTTCCAGCCCAGCGTTTCTCATGATGTACTCTGCATATAAGTTAAGTAAGCAGGGTGACAATATACAGCCTTGATGGATTCCTTTTCCTATTTGGAACCAGTCTGTTGTTCCATGTCCAGTTCTAACTGTTGCTTCCTGACCTGCATATACGTTTCTTAAGAAGTGGGTCAGCTGGTTCGGTATTCCCATCTCTTTCAGAATTTTGCACAGTTTATTGTGATCCACACAGTCAAAGGCTTTGGCATAGTCAATAAAGCAGAAATAGATGTTTTTCTGAAACTCTTTTGCTTTTTCCATCTCTGGTTCCTCTGCCTTTTCTAAAACCATCATGAACATCTGGAAGTTCATGGTTCACATACTGCTAAAGTCTGGCTTAGAGAATTTTGAGCATTACTTTACTAGCATGTTTAGTTCAGTTCATTTCAGTCGCTCCGTCGTGTTCGACTCTTTGTGACCCCATGAATAGCAGAACTCCAGACCTCCCTGTCCATCACCAACTCCCAGAGTTGACTCAAACTCACGTCCATCGAGTCAGTGATGCCATCCAGCCATCTCATCCTTGGTCGTCCCCTTCTCCTCCTGCCCACAATCCCTCCCAGCATCAGAGTCTTTTCCAATGAGTAAACTCTTCGCATGAGGTGGCCACAGTACTGGAGTTTCAGCTTTAGCATCATTCCTTCTAAAGAAATCCCAGGGCTGATCTCCTTCAGAATGGACTGGTTGGATCTCCTTGGAGTCCAAGGGACTCTCAAGAGTCTTCTCCAACACCACAATTCAAAAGCATCAATCCTTCAGCACTCAGCCTTCTTCACAGTCCAACTCTCACATCCATACATGACTACTGGAAAAACCATAGCCTTGACTAGACGGACGTTAGTCGGCAAAGTAATGTCTCTACTTTTGAATATACTATTTAGGTTGGTCATAACTTTTCTTCCATGGAGTAAGCGTCTTTTAATTTCATGGCCGCAGTCACCATCTGCAGTGACTTGGGAGCCCCCCAAAATAAAGTCTGACACTGTTTCTACTGTTTCCCCATCTATTTGCCGTGAAGTGATGGGACTGGATGCCATGATCTTCGTTTTCTGAATGTTGAGCTTTAAGCCAACTTTTTCACTCTCCACTTTCACTTTCATCAAGAGGCTTTTTAGTTCCTCTTCACTTTCTGCCATAAGGGTGGTGTCATCTGCATATCTGAGGTTATTGATATTTCTCCCGGGAATCTTGATTCTTAGATGAGTGCAATTGTGCGGTAGTTTCAGCGTTCTTTGGCATTGCCTTTCTTTGAGATTGAAATTAAAACTGACCTTTTCCAGTCCTGTGGCCACCGCTGAGTTTTCCAAATTTGCAGGCATATTGTATGCAGCACTTTCGCAGCATCATCTTTGAGGATTTGAAATAGCTCAACTGGAATTCCATCCCCTCACTAGCTTTGTCCATAGTGATGCTTTCTAAGACCCACTTGACTTCACATTCCAGGATGTCTGGCTCTAGGTGAGTGATCACACCATCATGATTTTCTGGGTCATGGAGATCTGTTTTGTAAAGTTTTTCTATGTATTCTTTCCACCTCTTCTTAATATCTTCTTCTTCTGTTAGCTCCATACCATTTCTGTCCTTTATCGAGCCCATCTTTGCATTAAATGTTCCCTTGGTATCTCTAATTTTCTTGAAGAAATCTCTAGTCCTTCCCATTCTGTTGTTTTCCTCTATTTCTTTGCATTATTGACTGAGGAAGCAAGGTCTGATGCTGTAAACAACAATATTGCATAGTAACCTGGAATGTTAGGTCCATAAATCCAGGCAAATTGGAAGTGGTCACATAGGGGATGGCAAGAGTGAATGTTGACATTCTAGGAATCAGCGAAGTAAAATGGACTGGAATGGGTGAATTTAACTCAGATGGCCATTATGTCTAATACTGTGGGCAGGAACCCCTTAGGAGAAATGGAGTAGCCATCATGCTCAACAAAAAAGTCAGAAATGCAGTACTTGGATGCAGTCTCAAAAATGACAAAATGATCTGTTCCTTTTCAAGGCAAACCATTCAATATCACGGTAATCCAAGCCTATGTCCCAACTGGTAATGCTGAAGAAGCTGAAGTTGAACGATTCTATGAAGACCTACAAGACCTTTTAGAACTAATACCCAAAAAAGATGTCCTTTTCATTATAGGGGACTAGAATGCAAAAGTAGGAAGTCAAGAAACACCTAGGATAACAGGCATATTTGGCCTTGGAATGCAGAATGAAGCAAGGCAAACACTGATAGAGTTTTGCCAAGAGAATGCACTGGTCATAACAAACACCCTCTTCTAATAACACAAGAGAAGACTCTACACATGGACATCAGCAGATGGTCAATACCGAAATCAAATGGATTATATTCTTTGCAGCCAAAGATGGAGAAGCTCTATACAGTCAGCAAAAACAAAACTGGGAGCTGACTGTGGCTCAGATCATGAACTCCTTATTGCCAAATTCAGACTTAAATGGAAGAAAGTAGGGACAACCACTAGACCATTCAGGTATGACATAAATCAAATCCCTTATGATTATACAGTGGAAGTAAGAAATAGATTTAAGGGACTAGATCTTATGGATAAAATGTCTGATGAACTATGGAGGGAAGTTCATGACACCAGAGTTTGGCCTCAGGTGGCATCCCACTCCAGTACTCTTGCCTGGCAAATCCCATGAACAGTGGAGCCTGGTAGGCTTCAGTCCATGGTGTCGCTAGGAGTTGGACATGACTGAGCAACTTCGCTCTCACTTTTCACTTTCATGCATTGGAGATGGAAATGGCAACCCACTCCAGTGTTCTTGCCTGGAGAATCCCAGGAACGGGGGAGCCTGGTGGGCTGTCGTCTCTGGGGTCTCACAGAGTCAAACATGACAGAAGCGACTTAGCAGCAGCAGCAGCAGTAAATAACAAGGAGGGAACACAGCTCCATTTGACAACAGAAAATTGGATCGAAGACTTACTGAGCATATCCCTCCTATCAGAACAAGACCCAGTTTCCTTATAGTGAGTCTCTTCCATCAGGAAGCTGCCAAGAGCCCCTAATCTTTCACCATCAGAGGGAGACAGAATGAAAATCACAATAACAGAAAGGTACAAAATCTGATCACAAGCACCACAGTCTTGTCTAACTCAGTGAAATGAAAAGCCATGCCTTGTAAGGCGATCCAAGACAGACAGATCATGTTGGAGAATTCTGACAAAATGTGGTCCACTGGAGAAAGGAATGGCAAACAACTTTAGTATTCTTGCCTTGAGAACCCAATGAACAGTATGAAAGGCAAAAATATAGGACACTGAAAGATGAACTCCCCAGGTTGGTAGATACACAATATGCTACTGGAGCTCAGTGGAGAAATAACACCAGAAAGAAAGATGAGCCAGAGCCAAAGCAACAACCATGTCCAGCTGTGTATGTGACTGGTGATGGAAGTAAAGCCCAAAGCTGTAAAGAGCAAAATTGTATAGGAAACTGGAAAGTTAGGTCTATGAATCAAGGCAAATTGGAAGAGGCCAGATAGGAACAGTGAACATCGACATTTTAAGAATCAACAAACTGATGGACTGGAATGGGGGAATTTAACTCAGATGACCGTTATATCAACTACTGTGGGCAAGAATCCCTTAGAAGAAATAAAGTAGCCTTCATAGTCAACAAAAGGTCCAAAACGCAGTATTTGGGTGCAATCTCAAAAATGACAGAATGATCGCTGTTCATTTCTAAGGCAAACCATTCAATATCCCAATAATCCTAGTCTATGCCCCGACCAGTAAAGCTGAAAAAGCTGAAGTTGAACGGTTCTATGAAGACCTAGAAGAACTTACATAACTGACACCCCTAAACGATGACCTTTTCATTATAGGGAATTAGAATGCAAAAGTAGGAAGTCAAGAAATACCTGGAGCAACAGGCAAATTTGGCCTTGGAGTAATGAATGAAGCAGAGCAAAGGCTAATAGAGTTTTGCCAAGAGAACAGACTGGTCACAGTAAACACCCTCTTCCAACAAAACAAGAGAAGACTCTACACACTGATATCCCCAGATGGTCAATACCAAATCAGATTGATTATAGTCTTTGTGGCCAAAAATGGAGAAGCTCTATATAGTCAGTAAAAACAAGAACAGGAGCTGACTATGGCTCAAATCATGAACTCCTTGTTGCCAAATTCAGACTTAAATTGAAAAAAGTAGGGAAAACAACTAGACCTTTCAGGTATGACCTAAATCAGACCCTTTATGATTATACAGTGGAAGTGACAAATAGATTCAGGAATTACATGTGAAAAAGTGCCTGAAGAACAATGAACTGAGGTTCATTACATTGTATAGGAAGCAGTGATCAAAACCATCCCCAAGAAAAAGATATACAAAAAGGCAAAATGGTTCTCATATGAGGCCATACAAACAACTGTGATAAGAAGAGAAGTCAAAGGCAAAGGAGAAAAGGAAAGATATACCCATTTGAATGCAGAGTTCCAAAGAATAGCAAGGAGAGATAAGAAAGCCATCCTCAGATATCAATGCAAAGAAACAGAGGAAAACAACAGAATGGGAAAGACTAGAGATCTCTTCAAGAAAATTAGAGATATCAAGGGAACACTTCATGCAAAGATGAGCACAGTAAAGGATAGAAATGGTATGGACCTAATAGAAGCAGAAGATGTTAAGAAGAGGTGGCAAGAATACACAGAACAACTATATAAAAAAGATCTTCACAAACCAGATGACCACGATGGTGTGATCACTCACCTAGAGCCAGGCATCCTGGAATGTGAAGTCAAGTGGGCCTTAGAAAGCATCACTACTTACAAAGCTAGTGGAGGTGATGGAATTCCAGTTGAGCTATTTCAAATCCTGAAAGATGATACTGTGAAAGTGCTGCAAACAAAATGCCAGCAAATTTGCAAGACAGCTGTGGCCATGGGAGTGAAAAAGGTAAGTTTTCATTCCAATTCCAAAGAAAAACAATGCCACAGAATGCTCAAACTACAACACAATTGAACTCATCTCAGACGCTAGCAAAAATAATCCCCACATTTCAGTTAACAGGTAAATACCCTTATTAACTGGCTTCAGTTTACTTCTCCCGCCATGAGGAAAAAAAAAAAAAGGTGGGAGGAGCCAAACATTCTCCAAGCCAGGCTTCAACAATACATGAACCGTGAACTTCCAGATGTCCAAGCTGGATTTAGAAAAGGCCAGAGACCAAATTGCCAACATCTGCTGGATCATCAAAAAAGGAAGAGAGTTGCAGAGAAACATCTACTTTTACTTATTGACTACACCAAAGCCTTTGACTGTGTGGATCACAACAAACTGTGGAAAATTCTTAAACAGATGGGAATATCAGACCACCTGACCTGCCTCCTGAGAAATCTGTATGCAGTTCAGTAGGCAACAGTTAGAACTGGACATGGAACAACAGACTGGTTCCAATTCAGGAAAGGAATCCGTCAAGCCTATATATTGTCACCCTGCTTATTTAACATATGCAGAGAATATCATGAGAAACACTGGGCAGGAGGAAGCACAAGCTGGAATCAAGATTGCTGAGAAGTATAAATAACCTCAGATATGCAGATGACACCATCCTTATGGCAGAAAGCAAAGAAGCACTGAAGGACATCTTGATGAAAGTGAAAGAGGAGAATGAAAAAGTTGGCTTAAAGCTCAACATTTAGAAAACTAAAATATTGGCATCCACTCCCATCATTTGATGGCAAATAGATTGGGAAATAATGAAAACAGTGACAGACTTTATTTTGGGGGCTCCAAAAACCACTACAGATGGTGACTGCAGCCATGACATTAAAAGACAATTACTCCTTGGAAGAAAAGTTCTGACCAACCTAGACAGCATATTAAAAAGCAGAGACATTACTTTGCCAACAAAGGTTGGTCTAGTTAAAGATACGGTTTTTCCAGTAGTCATGTATGGATGTTTGAGTTGAACTATAAAGAAAACTGAGCCCTGAAGAATTGATGCTTTTGAACTGTGTTGTTGGAAAAGATCCTTGAGAGTCCCTTGGACTGCAAGCATATCCAACCAGTCCATCTTAAAAGGAGATCAGCCCTGAATATTCATTGGAAGGATTGATGCTGAGGCTGAAACTCCAATACGTTGGCCACCTGATGCAAAGAACTGACTCTTTTGAAAAGACCCTGAAGCTGGGAAAGATTGAAGGCAGGAGAAGAGGACAACAGAAGATGAAATGGTTGAATGGCATCAGTGGGCATGAGTTTGAGTAATTCAGGAAATTGGTGATGGACAGGGAGGCCTGGCATGCTACAGTTCATGGGATCACAAACAGTCAGATATGACTGAGCAACTGAACTGAACTGATGAACGATTTTCATTATAAAATGACCAGAAATCATAGCTAATGTGAGTAGAGAATCTGAAAGTTGCTATAATCTCTGGTGACCTATCAGGTTTTTCTCTTTATTTTCCCATTCTTGAAGCAGTCCAGTTTTTTGCCTTCTATCATATCCCATCCTTATTTCTCTCTCTCTATCTGATGATGCATGGTCAGTCTACTTTGCTATCTCATCTTCCTACATGTGCCAATTACAACTGAATTTCTTATGCATTTCCTATATATTCTTCTCTTTTATGCCACCTCACTACATCCTATTGTTGTTTTTGTTTAGTCACTAAGTCATGTTTGATTCTTTTGACATCCCATGGACTGTAGCCCACCGGGTTCCTCTGTCCTTGGGGTTTTCCAGTCAAGAATACTAGAGTGTGTTGCCATTTCCTCCTCTAGGGAATCTTTTGGCTCAGGGATTGAACCTGAAACTTTTTCATGGTAGACACATTATTTACCACTCTATCACCTGAGAAGACCCAACACCTCTTCCTAGATGAATGCATTCTCTCCGTGATTTTAAGTCCCATTTATATTTCAGTTCAGTCTCTCAGTCGTGTCCTACTTTTGCAACCCCATGAATCGCAGCACGCCAGGCCTCCCTGTCCATCACCAACTCCCGAAGTTCACTCAAACTCTTGTCCATCGCGTCGGTGATGCCATCCAGCCATCTCATCCTCTGTTGTCCTCTTTTCCTCCTGTCCCCAATCCCTCCCACCATCAGGGTCTTTTCCAATTAATCAACTCTTCACATGAGGTAGCCAAAGTATTGGAGTTTCAGCTTCAGCATCAGTCCTTAAAGTGAACGCCCAGGACTGATTTCCTTTAGGATGGACTGATTGGATCTCCTTGGAGCCCATGGAACTCTCAAGAGTCTTATCCAACACCACAGTTAAAAAGCATCAATTCTTCAGGGCTCAGCTTTCTTCACAGTCCAACTCTCACATCCATACATGACCACTGGAAAAACATATCCTTGACTAGACGGACTTTTGGTGGCAAAGTAGTATCTCTGCTTTTCAATATGCTGTCTAGGTTGGTCATACATTTCTTAGAGACCCCAAAATGTATTATCTCCAGACCAGATCTGCTTTAACAGTTTTTTTTTTTTTTTAGTTTCTTTATTTTAAATGGAGGCTAATTACTTTACAATATTGTATTGGTTTTGCCATACATCAACACGAATCCACCACAGGTTATACACGTGTTCCCCATCCTGAACCCCTCTCCAACCTCCCTCCCTGTACCATCCATCTGGGTCATATCAGTGCACCAGCCCCAAGCATCCTGTATCATGCATTGAACTTGGACTGGTGATTCATTTCGTATATGATATTATACATGTTTCAATGCCATTCTCCCAAATCATCCCACCCTCTCTCTTTCCCACAGAGTCCAAAAGGCAGTTCTATACATCTGTGTCTCTTTTGCTGCCTTGCATACCGGGTTATCATTACCATTTTTCTAAATTCCATATATATGCATTAGTATACCATATTGGTGTTTTTCTTTCTGCCTTACTTCACTTTGTATAATAGGCTCCAGTTTCATTCACCTCATTAGAACTGATTCAAATGTATTCTTTTTAATGGCTGAATAATACTCCATTGTGTATATGAACCACAGCTTTCTTATCCATTCATCTGCTGATGGACATCTAGATTGCTTCCAAGTCCTGGCTATTGGAAACAGTGCTTTGATGAAGATTGGGGTACTCGTGTCTCTTTCAATTCTGGTCTCCTTGATGTGTTTGCCCAGCGGTAGGATTGCTGGGTCATAAGGTAGTCCTATTTCTAATTTGTTAAGGAATCTCCACACTGTTCTCCATAGTGGCTGTACTAGTTTGCATTCCCACCAACAGTGTAAGAGGCTTCCCTTTTCTCCAAACCCTCTCCAGCATTTATTGCTTGTAAACTTTTGGATCGCAGCCATTCTGACTGGCATGAAATGGTACCTCATTGTGGTTTTGATTTGCATTTCTCTGATAATGAGTGATGTTGAGCATCTTTTCATGTGTTTGTTAGCTATCTGTATGTCTTCTTTGGAGAAATGTCTGTTTAGTTCTTTGGCCTATTTTTTGATTGGGTAGTTTATTTTTCTGGAATTGAGCTGTAGGAGTTGCTTGTATATTTTTGAGATTAGTTGTTTGTCAGTTGCTTTATTTGCTATCATTTTCTCCCATTCTGAAGGCTGTTTCACCTTGCCTGTGGTTTCCTTTGTTGTGCAGAAACTTTTAAGTTTAATTAGGTCCCGTTTATTTTTGCTTTTATTTCCAATATTCTGGGAGATGGGTCATAGAGGATCCTGCTGTGATTTATGTCGGAGAGTGTTTTGCCTATGTTCTCCTCTAGGAGTTTTATAGTTTCTGCTCTGATGTGTAGATCTTTAATCCATTTTGAGTTTATTTTTGTGTATGGTGTTAGAAAATGTTCTAGTTTCATTTTTTTACAAGTGGTTGACCAGTTTTCCCAGCACCACTTGTTAAAGAGATTATCTTTTCTCCAGTGTATGTTCTTGCCTCCTTTGTCAAAGATAAGGTGTTCATAGGTGTTTGGATTTATCTCTGGGTTTTCTATTTTGTTCCATTGGTCTATATTTGTGTCTTTATGCCAGTACCATACTGTCTTGATGACTTGGCTCTGTAGTAGAGCCTGAAGTCAGGCAGGTTGATTCCTCCAGTTCCATTCTTCTTTCTCAAGATTGTTTTGGCTATTCGAGGTTTTTTGTATTTCCATAAAAATTGTGAAATTATTAGTTCTAGCTTTGTGAAAAATACCGTTGGTTGCTTGATAGGGATTGCATTGAAATTATAGATTGCTTTGGGTTGTATACTCATTTTGACTATATTTATTCTGATCCATGAACATAGTATATTTCTCCATCTATTAGCGTCCTCTTTGATTTCTTTCATCAGTGTTTTATAGTTTTCTATATATAGGTCTTTAGTTTCTTTAGGTAGATATATTCCTAAGTATTTTATTCTTTTCGTTGCAATGGTGAATGGAATTGTTTCCTTAATTTCTCTTTCTATTTTCTCATTATTAGTGTATAGGAATGCAAGGGATTTCTCTGTGTTGATTTTATATCCTGCAACTTTACAATATTCATTGATTAACTCTAGTAATTTTCTGCTGGAGTCTTTAGTTTTCTATGTAGAGTATCATGTCACCTACAAACAGTGAGAGTTTTACTTCTTCTTTTCCAATTTGGATTCCTTTTATTTCTTTTTCTGCTCTCATTGCTGTGGCCAAAACTTCCAAAACTATGTGGAATAGTAGTGGTGAGAGTGGGCACCCTTGTCTTATTCCTGACTTTAGCAGAAATGCTTTCTATTTTTCACCATTAAGGATAACGTTTGCTGTGGGTTTGTCATATATAGCTTTTATTTTATTGAGTATGTTCCTTCTATTCCTGCTTTCTGGAGAGTTTTTATCATAAATGGATGTTGAATTTTGTCAAAGGCTTTCTCTGCATCTATCGAGATAATCATATGGCTTTTATTTTTCAATTTGTTACTGTGGTGTATTACACTGATTGATTTGCAGATACTGAAGAATCCTTGCATCCCTGGGATAAAGAACACTTGGTCACGGTGTACGATCTTTTTAATGTGTTGTTGGATTCTGATTGCTAGAATTTTGTTAAGGATTTTTGCATCTATGTTCATCAGTGATATTGGCCTGTAGTTTTCTTTTTTTGTGGTATCTTTGTCAGGTTTTGGTATTAGGGTGATGGTGGCCTCAGAAAACACAACAGCCCAAAACCTGTGGGACATTGTAAAAGCAGTGCTAAGTGGAAATTTCATAGCAATACAGGCATACCGCAAGAAAAAAGAAAAAAAATCAAATAAATAACATAACTATACAGCTAGAGAAACTAGAAAAGGAAGAAATGAAGAACCCCACGGTTAGTAGAAGGAAAGAAATCTTAAAAATTAGGGCAGAAATAAATGCAAAAGAAGCAAAAGAAACCATAGCAAAAATCAACAAAGCCAAAAGCTGGTTCTTTGAAAGGATAAATACAATTGACAAACCATTAGCCGGACTCATCAAGAAACAAAGGGAGGAAAATCAAATCAAGAAAATTAGAAAAATGAAAATGGAGAGATCACAACAGACAACACAGAAATACAAAGGATCATAAGAGACTACTATGAGCAATTATATGCCAATAAAATGGACAACATGGAAGGAATGGAGAAATTCTTAGAAAAGTACGACTTTCCAAAACTGAACCAGGAAGAAATAGAAAATCTAAACAGCCCATCACAAGCACAGAAATTGAAACTGTAATCAGAAATCTTCCAGCAAACAAAAGCCCAGGTCCAGACGGCTTCACAGCTGAATTCTACCAAAAATTTAGAGAAGAGCTAACACCTATCCTATTCAAACTCTTTCAGAAAATTGCAGAGGAAGGCAAATTTTCAGTTTCAATCTTACTTTATTGAATCAAATATTTTCCCATCTGCTTATAGTCATGTAACCTAACCCAGAATATGGTTCTTTTAAAGCTTTTTTTTTTTTTTTGGTTTGCTTTAGAAACTTCTTTTTATGTTTCACTTCTATTACTCTGCATATCCAATCCATCTTAAGTCTTGTCAATTTCATTTTATCAATATATAACTATATCCATTTTCTTTTGACCTTTTACAAACTGTATTTTAATCTATTCAAATCAATTTCACCCAACTTATTGAAGCATTTCTAAAAATAAACCTGCTATTTTGTTTTGAACAGTCCCATCCCAAGCAATTTTAACCAACTCATTCCCAAAACTGTAGTGACCTAATTGTCAATAGTTTTGATCATTGAATTCTCTTAACACACACTGAGAATGTTTCCAGTGCATTTAGGATAAATTTCTAAGTACCCTATAAATTTCCACTTGCCATTCCATCTTTATTCTGCTTGCTTTTCCTATCAATCTTTATATTCTAAGCACCAGGGCCTTCTTAAATTTCATCTAAAAGTTAAAATCTATCTTAAAGTCCTCTGCTGTTGTTTTGTCATTGTACAGTTGTAAAGTTGTGCCAAATTCTCTGTGACCATGAACTGTAGCACAACAGTTTTCTCCCAGAAATTTCTCGGATTCGTGTCCATTGAGTCCATGATGTTATCTAACCATCTCAATCTCTGCTGCCCTTATCTCCTTTTGCCCTAAATCTTTCCAGCATCAAGGTCTTTTCTGATGAGTAATTTCTTTGCATCAGGTGCCCAAAGGGTTCTTACACATGTTATTTTTTTCTACCTAGAACTGTTTTCTTTGGTCTTTCTTCAGAGTCGTCTATCAGTTCTCAGCTGAAATGCCTCTGACTCAGATGGTAAAGATAATAAAGAATCTGCCTGCAATGCAGGAGACACAGGTTTGATCTCTATGTCAAGAAGATCCCCTAGAGAAGTGAATGTCTTCCCATACAAGTATTCTTGCCTAGAGAATTCCACGGATAGTCCAAGGGGGGGGGGGAGGGTGTCACAAAGAGTCTGATAAAACAGAGTGACTTTAGGAGATGTCTTAGAAATACTTAAAGCCCAATTACATGACCAATATGAAAATATATTGTTACACCCTTACTTTTTATTATATTATTCATATAGTATAGAGCCTTCCATTGCTTGTAATTGTTATTCATTTGGCTGATGATATCTATAAAGGTTCTCTTACTTGGTGATGGAAAACTCCATGAACTCATATGTATGTTATCTACCTAGATCATCTCAAACTAATGCAACATTGTAAATTAACTATATTTCAATTAAAAATATAGTTTGAAAAAGGAATCTTTCTTATACCAAATCTTTCTTATTCTCTTAATCTCTTCTACCTTGAAGAGTTCAGTCCTTAAAAGGGGCCTAATGATTAGGTCAGGCCCATCAGGAATACTTTATTTTTCTTAAAATCAACTGATTTAGAAACTTAATTACTGAAGTTTTTTTTTTAATAAGACTGAAGAGAAAAAAGCAGTTGATAATTTCAGTTTTATAGTTGAAACTTCAGCACTCTTTTTCAATAACTGATACATCAAGCTGACATAAAATCATTAAAGATATAGGTGACCTGAACATCACTACTGCTGAACTTGATATAATTGACATGAATAGAGCACTCCATCCAATAATAGTAGAATACCTATTTGTCAAAATCCACAGAGCTTTACTTCACAAATAGTAAATCTTTATATATGCAATGCATGCCTGTGTGTTCAGTTGTGTCCGATTCTTTGCAACTCTATGGACTGTAATCTGCCAGATTCTTCTGTCCATGGAATTTTCCAGGCAAAAATACTGGAGTAGGTTGCCATTTCCTACTCCAGGGGATCTTTCTGACTGAGGGATGGAACCCTTGTTTCTTGTGTCTCCTGAATCTTCTGCCTTGGCATGTAGGTACTTTACCACTTTGACACCTGGGAAGCCTATGTATGCAATGAAGATATTCAGTTAGAAGGCTATGTGATCACAGGATAGAAAGAAAAATGTTACAATCTATCTTATAAACATTTAAAATAACTTCACTGAATGAACTAGAGAGAGTGCTGACCAGGGTGATTTTGAAAATGAATGGAGTCTAATACTAAAAGCAAAAAAAATCTGTTCATACACATTTTAATTTAACTGACAAATAAGTTTCTCTGTGAGGTACAGGTTTTCAATCATTTTACCTCTACACACATATAATAGAGTTGACCATTTAAAGAAGTACATTTCAGATAGTGGAAGTCAGATTTATCATTGTTGTAGCGAGAGTTTGCAGATAGGGAGATAGGGATAAGGTGATCATATAGATTCAAGTTTGAGACATAAATAAGGACTCATGTAGATATTAATATAGACACAGATGGTTGCATATAGAACTATTATAGATAAGACGTACATGGGAAAGAATACACACATATTTTTATTTTCTCGTCAGCTGGGAAGTCCTTAAAAATATGATACCACCATAGCATGAAGCACAACTAACATTAAGACATAAAGAAACCTGGGATTTTTGAAAAATGGCCAATATAAAAATGGGGGAAAATATACAAGAACGGGGAGAAAATATACAAGATGAAAATAGAGTAACTGGCAGTGCCAGAATGCAAAGAAGTGCTCAAAATATTTGAATTTATGTATTATTCCAATTTTGGAAGAAGTGTATTGAAAATTGTATTCTGTTATTTCTGTTATAGCTTTTATTCACTTTTTCAGTGATTTCAAAAATGTATTATCAATGCATCTTTTTTTAATATAAATTTATTTATTTTAATTGGAGGTTAATTACAATATTATATTGGTTTTGCCATACATCAACATGAATCCACCACAGGTATACACATGTTCCCCAACCTGAACCCCTCTGCCTCCTTCCTCCCCGTACCATCCCTCTGGATCATCTCAGTGCATCAGCCCCAAGCATCCAGTTTCATGCATCAAATGTGGACTGGAGATTAGTTTCATACCCCAATGTTCATCGCAGCACTGTTTATAATAGCCAGGACATGGAAGCAACCTAGATGCCCATCAGTAGATGAATGAATAAGAAAGCTGTGGTACATATATACAATGGAGTATTACTCAGCCATTAAAAAATACATTTGAATCAGTTCTAATGAGGTGGATGAAAATGCATCTTCTAGTATATAAATCCTCAGTATGTTAACTGCGAATTTTACTCTATATAAAAGCCTACTTATTATGACAATCTCACACCTAAGCCAGGACAGGTAGTTTTTTAGCAGCTGAAAGAACATAGCCTTATGGCCTTGGATTCCTTTGTTTAACTCATCTATCTGGGAACTAAGAAATTACATAAGATTCACCTACATTGTTCAGATAGTTAAAGCAATGACATTTGTTTAAAACTAAATTATTATTACTTTAAGAATTTTACACATATACAGTCAAAAGAAAATCATCTTCTGAATAGGGTTACTAATAAAAAAACTTTGCCTTAATCTACATAATCTGAGCAGAAAACTTCTAGACCATTTCTAGCAATACCTTACAGAATAAGATTTACAAACCCCAATAAGCCATTTTTTATGTCAGTGTCAGTTTAGAATAAATTGATGGCTGCTAAAGCTTAATTTAGTTGGAGTCTCTTCTGATCATATTTATAGTTTTATAGACAGCCATGTTCAATTCAATTATATTATATCTTTCAATATGCCTGGTTTAAAGTAAGAATCTATTTTAAATTCAGGAATCTCTATCCAATTATGGTAGACTAAATATTTTAAACAAAATCTTTTATTTAATAAAGCATTTTATTCCAATAGTAAATCTGTCAATATGAATCTCCACATTTTATTTTTGAATTTTCTGAAGCACATCTGCCAAAGTAATTGCAGATTCCTGCAAGTAATCTGATATCATATGAAAAGTTCAAACTACAAATGATGTAATATTAATATGCAGAATAATGAATTGATCTTTATATTATTCTGAAAAGGAAATCTTGTTTTATAAAGTGAATTAAATTTGCAACTAGATCTTGAAATCGGTATTTTGGATCATTTTAGACAGTGGACTTTCAGTTTCTGATGTTAATAATGACATAACCATTTGTTGAATAGTTTTTAAGTGATCATATAATGAGATAATTAGGGGATTCAGTAACTAGAGAAAGGAAAGAAAGGAATACAATTATGATATATATATACAAAATATAGATTTATTATAGTACAGTTTTTAATGAATTCTGTCAATTACTTTATTTAAGGAAAATACAACTTAACCTAGACTATTTTATTTATTTAATTTTGCAATTGCATTTTATTTGTTCAGTTTGGTACATTGATAGTGAAAAATTATTCAAAGTTACACTGAATAAAACTGATAAAATATTGCAGTTTCTAGCTGTTCACAGGGTTTGTTTCACCTTAATTTGTGAACTAATCTCTCAACCATCTAGTCAAAGCTGTGGTTTTTCCAGTAGTTATGTAAGGATGTGAGAGTTGGACCATAAAGAAGATGGAGTGCTGAAGAATTGATAGTTTTGAATTGTGGTGTTGGAGAATGTGTCCCTTGGACTTCAAGGAGATTCAACAAGTCAATCCAAAAGGATATCAGTCCTGAATGTTCATTGAAAGAACTGATGCTGAAGCTGAAGCTCCAATACTTTGGCTACCTAATGTGAAGAACTGACTCACTGGAAAAGACCCTGATGGTGTGATACATTGAAGGAGGGAGGAGAAGGAGATGATAGAAGATGAGATGATTGGATGGCATCATCGACTCAGTGGATATGAGTTTGAGCAAGCTCTGGGAGTTGGTGATGGACAGGGAAAGCCTGTCGTGCTACAGTCCACAGGGTCGCAAAGAGTCAGACATGACTGAATGACTGAACAGAACTGAATATTTTAACAGAGTTAAAGCAATACAGCTATTAAAGGTACATGAAAACAAAAGTCACTCCGTTGTGTCTGACTCTTTGCAACCCCATGTACTATACAGTCCACGGAATTCTCCAGGCCAGAATATTGGAATAGGTAGCCTTTCCCTTTTCCAGGGCATCTTCCCAACTCAGGGATCAAACCCAGTTCTCCCTCATTGCAAGCGGATTCTTTGCCTGCTGAGCTTTCATGGAAGCCCATTACAGATATATAGGGACAAGGACAGAAATATAGATCAATGGAACAAAATAGAAAGCCCAGAGATAAATCCACACACCTATGAACATCTTATCTTTGACAAAGGAAGCAAGAATATACAATGGAGAAAAGACAATCTCTTCAACAAGTGGTGCTGGGAAAACTGGTCAACCACTTGTAAAAGAATGAAACTAGAACACTTTCTAACAGCATACACAAAAATAAACTCAAAGTGGATTAAAGATCTAAACATCAGACCAAAACTATAAAACTCCTAGAGGAGAACATAGGCAAAACACTCTCCGACATAAATCACAGCAGGATCCTCTATGACCCATCTCCCAGAATATTGGAAATAAAAGCAAAAATGAACAAACAGGACCTGATTAAACTTAAAAGTTTCTGCACAACAAAGGAAACCACATGCAAGGCAAAAAGACAGCCTTCAGAATGGGAGAAAATAATAGTAAATGAAGCAACTGACAAACAACTAATCTCAAAAATATACAAGCAACTGCAGTTCAATTCCAGAAAAATAAACGACCCAATCAAAAAATGGGCTAAAAAACTAAACAGACATTTCTCCAAAGAAGACATACAGATGGTTAATAAACACATGAAAAGATGCTCAATGTCACTCATTATCAGAGAAATGCAAATCAAAACCACAATGAGGTACCATTTCACTCCAGTCAGAATGGCTGTGATCCAAAAGTCTACAAGCAATAAATGCTAGAGAGGGTTTGGAGAAAAGGGAACCCTCTTACACTGTTGGTGGGAATGCAAACTAGTACAGCCACTATGGAGAACAGTGTGGAGATTCCTTGAAAAACTGGATTTTTTTTTTTCTTTATGGGTTCAGTTTGTCTTTATTTTATTTTATTTTTTTACTTTACAATAGTGTATTGGTTTTGCCATACATTGACATGAATCCACCACAGGTGTACATGAGTTCCCAAACCTGAACCCCCCTCCCTCCACCCCCCCCAACCCAGCAGTCCAACTGCTGGGCATACACACCGAGGAAACCAGAAATGAAAGAGACACGTGTACCCCAGTGTTCATCACATCACTGTTTATAATAGACAGGACATGGTAGCAACCTAGATGTCCATCAGCAGATGAATGGATAAGAAAGCTGTGGTACATATACACAATTATTCAGCTATTAAAAAGAATACATTTGAATCAGTTCTAATGAGGTGGATGAAACTGGAGCTGATTATACAGAGTGAAGTAAGCCAGAAAGAAAAACACCAATACAGTGTCAGTTCAGTTCAGTTCAGTCGCTCAGTCGTGTCCGACTCATTGCAACCCCATGAATCACAGCACGCCAGGACTCCCTGTCCATCACCATCTCCCGGAGTTCACTCAGACTCATGTCCATTGAGTCCGTGATGCCATCCAGCCATCTCATTCTCGGTTGTCCTATCTCCTCCTGCCCCCAATCCCTCCCCGCATCAAAGTCTTTTCTAATGAGTCAACTCTTCGCATGAGGTGGCCAAAGTACTGGAGTTTCAGCTTTAGCATCATTCCTTCCAAAGAAATCCCAGGGTTCATCTCCTTCACAATGGACTGGTTAGATCTCCTTGCAGTCCAAGGAACTCTCAAGAGTCTTCTCCAACACCACAATTCAAAAGCATCAATTCTTCTACGCTCGGCCTTCTTCATAGTCCAACTCTCACAGTCATATATGACCACAGGAAAAACCATAGCCTTGACTAGACGGACCTTTGTTGGCAAAGTAATATATCTGCTTTTGAATATACTATCTAGGTTGGTCATAACTTTTCTTCCAAGGAGTAAGCGTCTTTTAACTTCATGGCTGCAGTCACCATCTGCAGTGATTTTGGAGCCTCAAAAATTAAAGTCTGACACTGTTTCCACTGTTTCCCCATCTATTTGCTATGAGGTGATGGGACAGGATGCCATGATCTTCGTTTTCTGAATGTTGAGCTTTAAGCCAACTTTTTTGCTCTCCTCTTTTACTTTCATCAAGAGGCCTTTTAGTTCCTCTTCACTTTCTGCCATAAGGGTGGTGTCATCTGCATATCTGAGGTTATTGATATTTCTCTCAGCAATCTTGATTCCAGCTTGTGTTTCTTCCAGTCCAGCGTTTCTCATGATGTACTCTGCATAGAAGTTAAATAAGCAGGGTGACAATATACAGCCTTGACGTACTCCTTTTCCTATTTGTAACCAGTCTGTTGTTCCATGTCCAGTTGTAACTGTTGCTTCCTGGCCTTTATACAGATTTCTCAAGAGGCAGATTAGGTGGTCTGGTATTCCAATATCTTTCAGAATTTTCCACAGTTTATTGTGATCCACACAGTCAAAGGCTTTGGCATAGTCAATAAAGCAGAAATAGATGTTTTTTTCTGGAACTCTCTTGCTTTTTCAATGATCCAGTGGATGTTGGCAGTTTGATCTCTGGTTCCTCTGCCTTTTCTAAAACCAGGTTGAACATCTGGAAGTTCACGGTTCACGTATTGTTGAAGCCTGGCTTGGAGAATTTTGAGCATTACTTTACTAGTGTGTGAGATGAGTGCAATTGTGCGGTAGTTTGAGCATTCTTTGGCATTGCCTTTCTTTGGAATTGGAGTGAAAACTGACCTTTTCCAGTCTGTGGCCACTGCTGAGTTTTCCAAATTTGCTGGCATATTGAGTGCAGCACTTTCACAGCATCATCTTTCAGGATTTGAAATAGGTCAACTGGAATTCCTTCACCTCCACTAGCTATGTTTGTAGTGATGCTTTCTAAGGCCCACTTGACTTCACATTCCGGGATGTCTGGCTCTAGATTAGTGATTACATCATCATGATTATCTGAGTGGTGAAGATCTTTTTTGTACAGTTCTTCTGTGTATTCTTGCCACCTCTTCTTAATATCTTCTGCTTCTGTTAGGTCCATACAATTTCTGTCCTTAATCGAACCCATCGTTGCATGAAATATTCCCTTGAAATCTCTAATTTTCTGGAAGAGATCTCTAGTCTTACCCATTCTGTTGTTTCCCTCTATTTCTTTGCATTGATTGCTGAGGAAGGCTTTCTTATCTCTTCTTGCTATTCTTTGGAACTCTGCATTCAGATGCTTATATCTTTCCTTTTCTCTTTTGCTTTTCACCTCTCTTCTTTTCACAGCTATTTGTAAGGCCTGTCCAGACAGCCATTTTGCTTTTTTGCATCTCTTTTCCATGGGGATGGTCTTGATCCCTGTCTCCTGTAAGATGTCACGAACCTCAGTCCATAGTTCATCAGGCACTCTATCTATTAGATCTAGGCCCTTAAATCTATTTCTCACTTCCACTGTATAATCATAAGGGATTTAATTTAAGTCATACCTGAATGGTCTAGTGGTTGTCCCTACTTTCTTCCATTTAAGTCTGAATTTGGTAATAAGGAGTTCATGATCTGAGCCACAGTCAGCTCCTGGTCTTGTTTTTGCTGACTGTATAGAGCTTTCTCCATCTTTGGCTGCAAAGAATATAATCCATCTGATTTTGGTGTTGACCATCTGGTAATGTCCATGTGTAGAGTCTTCTCTTGTGTTGTTGGAAGAGGGTGTTTGCTATGACCAGTGCATTCTCTTGGCAAAAGTCTATTAGTTTTTGCCCTGCTTCATTCCTCATTCCAAGGCCAAATTTGCCTGTTATTCCAGGTGTTTCTTGACTTCCTACTTTTGCATTCCAATCCCCTATAATGAAAAGGACATCTTTTTTGGGTGTTAGTTCTAAATGGTCTTGTAGGTCTTCATAAAACCATTCACCTTCAGTTTCTTCAGCGTTACTGGTTGGGTCATAGACTTGGATAACTGTGATATTGAATGGTTTGCCTTGGAGACAAACAGAGATCATTCTGTCTGTTTTGAGATTGCATCCAAGTACTGCATTTCGGACTCTTATGTTGAGCATGATGGCTACTCCATTTCTTCTGAGGGATCCCTTCCTGCAGCAGTAGATATAATGGTCATCTGAGGTAAATTCACCCATTCCAGTCCATTTTAGTTCTCTGATTCCTAGAATGCCGACATTCACTCTTGCCATCTCTTGTTTGACCACTTCCAATTTGCCTTGATTCATGGACCTGATATTTCAGGTTCCTATGCAATATTGCTCTTTACAGCATCGGATCTTGCTTCTATCACCAGTCACATCCACAGCTGGGTATTGTTTTTGCTTTGGCTCCATCCCTTCATTCTTTCTGGAGTTATTTCTCCACTGATCTCCTGTAGCATATTGGGCACCTACTGACCTGGGGAGTTCCATTTTCAGTATCCTAACATTTTGCCTTTCCACACTGTTCATGGGGTTCTCAAGGCAAGAATACTGAATTGGCTTGCCATTCCCTTAACCAGTGGACCACATTCTGTCTGTATACTAACACACATATATGGAATTTAGAAAGATGGTAATGATAACCCAGTATGCGAGACAGCAAAAGAGACACAGATGTATAGAATAGTCTTTTGGACTCTGTGGGGGAGGGAGAGGATGGGATGATTTGGGAGAATGGCATTGTACCATGTGTATATGAAACGAATCGCCAGTCCAGCTTCGATGCAGGATACACGATGCTTGGGGCTGGTGCACTGGGATGACCCAGAGGGATGGTATGGGGAGGGAGGTGGGAGGGGGGTTCAGAATGGGGATCACGTGTATACCCATGGCATATTCATATTGATGTATGGCAAAACCAACACAATATTGTAAAGTAGTTAGCCTCCAGTTAAATGTTTATATTAAAAAATAAAGGTAAATAAAAGATATATAGGTAAATGCCAATGAGGAAAGAAGCATGCGAATTTATTTTTTTAATATAAATTTATTTATTTTAATTGGAGGTTAATTACTTTACAATATTGCATTGGCTTTACCATGCATCAGCGTGAATCCGCCACAGGTATACGCGTGTTCCTCATCCTGAACCTCCCTCCCTCCTCCCTCCCGGTACCATCCCTCTGGGTCATCTCAGTGCAGCACCCCCAAGCTTCCAGTATAATGCATTGAACCTAGACTGGCGATTCGTGTCATATTTCTAAATGTCACTTTCCATTACTAACATTGGGAAAAAGTAAGGCAGACATTATTAAAATTTTTTTATTTAGTTATATTCTTTAAATAATCAACTTAGAACAAAGTAAAATTTTTTGGAATTATATAATTTGTTTTCCCTAAAATGTGGATTAGTAGGCTATACAGTCTGCACTAGGATCTAATCTATATTTACCTTTTAACAACTTATTTATTTCTATTTATTTGTGACATCAAGTTTGATAAATATTACAAATATATACACCCTTATTGTGATTTGGATTAAAATAAACAATTTAAAAAACTGAACATTTTATTATGGTCTTTATTTCTAATGTTACCTCCATGTTTAAACTAACTCAAGTGCCTGAACCTACCTGTTATGCTAATATTTTGAAATATCAGCCTATATTTTTACACCATTAAATGTAACACAATTATTCATGAGATTGATTGTTGCTTTTTAAAAGAAAAAATATGAACATTTTGAGGGTTCAAGAAATTAAAAGCTAAAAATTTGATCCGATTTACTATGAAAAAAGAAACTGCAATCCAAGTGCTTCAAAGCTAAAATTCTAACTCAGAGCAGATACAAATTCTCATTCAAAAGAAAAAGTAGGGGAGAAGTAAGTGGATGGGAAACATGGCATCCCATTTGATTCTAAAGGTTCACCTAAAAACAGGTGAATTTTTCAGAGAAGTGGATTAGTTAATACATGAGAAGCAAAACCACAGAAAAATACAAAGGTGTATTAAAAAGTCTCTTCTTTCCTGGTATATTATTGTCTGAAGCATTTATATAAGTGCTTATGAACTGGTTTGAGGACTGGGGACACTTTCAAAACGTGGTTGAAAGAAAGACAGGTACAGACTTTCTCTATAAAATGCACATAAGCATGTAGAAAACTTCATGGATAATATATAACTTTCATTATAAACTAAAAATACCTGCTTACATATTTTACTCAAAATATTTTGAGAGGTTGTATTGGATATATTATTTTTTTAAAATTTTAGCTGTATTATAACTAAATCCAGTATTTTATTTCTGAAATTGATTCAATGTCCAGATATTGCAGTAGACCAGATGGCTTTTGCATATTGCAGTATAAAAACTTAGACTTTGAAACTAGATTTATTTGTAATCAAGCCCATTTCTGTCAATTTCTCAATGCCATACCCCAGTCAATAACTCATTTTTTTTAAATATGCACGATCAATTGGAAGCCAGTAAAATCATGGCTTGTAGTAAAACTTGAGTATTAAAGCTAGCTATGTAAATGTAAAATTAGTGGTGTTAAAACACTAACAAATAAATTTACAGAAGAAAAATATGGTTAAAATTACTGAATAATTAAAAGTCATATTGAAACTTCAAATTTAAAATTTTGCTAAATTAAAATTATATAACAGAAAATATGTCACAGGAAAAGTTTAGAATATATCTGTGTGTATGTGTGTATCTGTATACATATAAACCATTTAAAATTATTGAAACCTATTCTTGATTTTGTATTAATATTTGGCTTTAAATTATATAAATTATCTTCACGATTTTTTTGAAGTGGGAAATTTTCTAATAATATGAATAAGGCCTCTGTGAAATGAAGTATATAGAGAAATTCACAACTAGTGTAGCACAACTTTCTTTTTCATCTCTTCAATACAAAAATATCATTTGTAAATAAATGTTACACTATGTCCCATGCTGTCTTTTTTTAGTGAAAAGGCTATCTCCCTTAAAGATGCCATTCTTAGATATTTCTCTAGGCCAAGGGTGTCATACTGAGGGAAATAAGCCAGACAGAGAAGAAAGATCATATTATATCCTTTATATGGGGAATCTAAAATGAAATGATAACAGATGAACTTAGAAAACAGAAATAGACTCACAGACATCCAAAAACAAGCTTATGGTTACTGGGAAAAGGATATGGGGAAAGTATGGTTAGGGAGATCGGGATGGATATGTGCACACTATTATATTTAAAACAGATAACCAACAAGGACCTACTGTATTACACATGGAACTCTGCTCAATCTTAAGTGGCAGTTGGAATGGAAGCAGAGTTTGGGAAAGAATGTAAACATGTATATGTATGGATGAATATTTTGTTGTTCACCTGAAACTATCCTGTTAATTGGCTATGCCCCAGTACCAAAAAAAAAAAAAAAAAAACCTAGTAAAAAATACAAAATACAATTGTTAGTATTACTCACAATTGGAAATGCATTAAAATATAAGAAAACATTATCAGTACACTGATCAGTTGAATTCAGTCTCTCAGTTGTGTCCGACTTTTTGCAACCCCATGAGTAGCAGCACGCCAGGCCTCCCTGTCTGTCACCATCTCCCGGAGTTCACTCAAACTCATGTCCATCTAGTCAGTGATTCCATCCAGCCATCTCATCCTCTGTTGTCCCCTTCTCCTCCTGCCCCCAATCCCTCCCAGCATCAAAGTCTTTTCCAATGAGTCAACTCTTCCCATGAGGTGGCCAAAGTATTGGAGTTTCAGCTTCAGCAACTGTCCTTGCAATGATCACCCAAGACTGATCTATAGAATGGACTGGTTGGATCTCCTTGCAGTCCAAGGGACTCTCGAGAGTCTTCTCCAACACCACAGTTCAAAATCATCAATTCTTCGGTGCTCAGTTTCCTTCACAGTCCAACTCTCACATCCATACATTACCACCAGATAAATCATAGCCTTGACTAGACGGACCTTCGTTGGCAAAGTAATGTCTCTGCTTTTGAATATGCTGTCTAGGTTGGTGTTAACATTCCTTCCAAGGAGTAAGTGTCTTTTAATTTCATGGCTGGAATCACCATCTGCAGTGATTTTGGAGCCCAAACAAACAAAGTCTGACACTGTTTCCACTGTTTCGCCATCTATTTCCCATGGAGTGATGGGACCAGATGCCATGATCTTAATTTTCTGAATGTTGAGCTTTAAACCAACTTTTTCACTGTCTTCTTTCACTTTCATCAAGAGACTTTTTAGTTCCTCTTCACTTTCTGCCATAAGGATGGTGTCATCTGCATATCTGAGGTTACTGATATTTCTCCTGGCAATCGTGATTCCAGCTTGTGCTTCTTCCAGCCCAGCATTTCTCATGATGTACTCTGCATATAAGTTAAATAAGCAGGTGACAATATACAGCCTTGATGGACTCTTTTTCCTACTTGGACCAAGTCTGTTCCATGTCCAGTTCTAACTGTTGCTTCCTGACCTGCATATAGGTTTCTCAAGAGGCAGGTTAGGTGGTCTGGTATTCCCATCTCTTTCAGAATTTTCCAAAGTTTATTGTGATCCACACAATCAAAGGCTTCAGCAAAGTCAATAAAGCAGAAATAGATGTATTTCTGGAACTCTTTTGCTTTTTCCATGATTCAGTGGATGTTGGCAATTTGATCTCTGATTCCTCTGCCTTTTCTAAAACCAGCTTGAACATCTGGAAGCTCACGGTTCACATACTGCTAAAGTCTGGCTTGGAGAATTTTGAGCATTACTTTACTAGCATGTGAGATGAGTTCAATTGTGTGGTAGTTTAAGCATTCTTTGGCATTGCCTTTCTTTGGGATTGGAATGAATACAGACCTTTTCCATTCCTGTGGTCACTGCTGAGTTTTCCAAATTTGCTGGCATATTGAGTGCAGCATTTTCACAGCATCATCTTTCAGGATTTGAAACAGCTCAACTGGAATTCCATCACCTCCACTAGCATTCTTCGTAGTGATGCTTTCTAAGGCCCACTTGACTTCACATTCCGGGATGTCTGGCTCTAGGTGAGTGATAACACAATTGTGATTATCTTTTTCATGAAGATTTTTTTGTAGAGTTCGCCTGTGTATTCTTGCCACCTCTTCTTAATATCTTCTGTTTCTTATAGAAACATACATTTATATCCTTTATTGAGCCCAGCTTTGCATGATATGTTCCCTTGGTACCTCTAAGTTTCCTGAAGATATCTCTAGTCTTTCCCTTTCATTGTTTTCCTCTATTTCTTTGCATTGATTGCTGAGGACGGTTTTCTTATCTCTCCTTGCTATTCTCTGGAACTCTGCATTCAGATGCTTATATCTTTCCCTTTCTCCTTTGTTTCTTCATTTCTCTTCTTTCCACAGCTATTTGTAAGGCCTGTCCAGACAGCCATTTTGCTTTTTTGCATTTCTCTTCCATGGGGATGGTCCTGATCCCTGTCTCCCGTACAATGTCATGAACCTCTTTACATAGTTCCTCAGGCATTCCATCCATCAGATCTAGTCCCTTAAATCTATTTCTCACTTCCACTGTATAATCATAAGGGATTTGATTTAAGTCATACCTGAATGCTCTAGTGGTTTTCCCTACTTTCTTCAATTTGAGTCTGAATTTGGTAATAAGGAGTTCATGATCTGAGCCACAGTCAGCTCCTGGTCTTGTTTTTGCTGACTGTTTAGAGCTTTCTCCATCTTTGGCTGCAAAGAATATAATCCATCTGATTTCAGTGTTGACCATTTGGTGATGTCCATGTGCAGAGTCTTCTCTTGTGTTGTTGGAAAGGGTGTTTGGTATGACTAATGCATTCTCTTGGCAACACTCTATTAGACTTGATCTGCTTCATTCTGTATTCCATTCCAAGGCCAAATTTGCCTGTTATTCCAGGTGTTTCTTGACTTCCTACTTTTGCATTCCAATCTCCTATAATGAAAATGACATCTTTTTTTGGTTTTAGCTCTAAATTGTCTTGTAGGTCTCTATAGAACTGTTCAACTTCAGCTTTTTCAGCATTACTGGTTGGGGCATAGGCTTGGATTACTGTGGAATTGAATGGTTTGCTATGGAAATGAACAGAGCTCATTCTGTCATTTTTGAGATTGCATCCAAGTATTGCATTTTGGACTATTTTGTTGACCATAATGGCTACTCCCTTTCTTCGAAGGGAAGATTTTTGTCTACTAAAAAAAAATACACAATGTGAAATTTGAGAGTTAAGTTTCTCCTAGGGCCAAATGCTCCTCTAGGGGCCTCAGCCTAGAGGAGCAACCCCTCGTCCAAGGAATTGTGGCTGGGTGGGCCAGGAGGGCCAAGAGGAGCTACACCACATTCAAAGTCAGGAGGGGCGGCCATGAGGAGATACCCCTCGTCCAAGGTAAAGAGCAGCAGCTGCACTTTCTGGAGCAGCAGTGAAGAGATTCCCCATGTGCAAGGTAAGAGAAACCCAAGTAAGATGTAGGTGTTGCAAGAGGGCATTAGAGGGCAGACACACTGAAACCATAATCACAGAAAACTAGTCAATCTGATCACATGGACCACAGCCTTGTCTAATTCAATGAAACTAAGCCATGCCCTGTGGGGCCACCCAAGACAGACCAGTCATGGTGGAGAGGTCTGACAGAATGTGGTCCACTGGAGAAGGGAATGGTAAACCACTTCAGTATTCTTGCCTTGAGAACCCCATGAACAGTATGAAAAAGCAAAATTATAGGCTGAAAAAGGAACTCCCCAGGTAAGTAGGTGCCCAATATGCTACTGGAGATCAGTGGAGAAATAACTCCAGAAAGAATGAAGGGATTGAGCCAAAGCAAAAACAATACCCAGTTGTGGATGTGACTGGTGATAAAAGCAAGGTCCCGTGCTATAAAGAGCAATATTTCATAGGAATCTGGAATGTTAGGTCCATGAATCAAGGCAAATTGGAAGTGGTCAAACAGGAGATGGAAAGAGTGAATGTTGACATTCTAAAAATCAGCAAAGTAAAATGGACTTGAATGGGTGAATTTAACTCAGTACACTGATAGCTGACAACTATTATAGGAACCCTGGCAGGCAAATTGTTGTGTAAAAATAGAAAATTTTACTAACCATAAAGTATAGATTTTACAGGCAAGTAAACAGCATATACAGTTATTAGCAACATTATATAAATTTTTATGCTGTTCATGGGGTTCTCAAGGCAAGAATACTGAATTTGTTTGCCATTCCCTTTTCCAGTGGACCATGTTTTGTCAGAACTCTTCACCATGACCCGTCTGTCTTGGGTGGCCCTACATGGTATGGATCATAGTTTCATTGAGTTAGAGAAGGCAGTGGCAAATGTGATCAGTTGATTAATTTTCTGTGATTGTGGTTTTCATTTTGTCTGCCCCCTGATGGATAAGGATAAGAGGCTTATGGAAGTTTCCTGATGCAAGAGACCGACTGTGGGAGAAACTGGTTTTTATTCTGATGGGTGGGGCCATGCTCAGTAAATCTTTAATCCAATTTTCTATTGATGGGCAGGGCTGTGCTCCCTCCCTGTTGTTTGGCCTGAGATCAATCTATGGTCAAAAAATATGCTACTGGAGAACAGTGGAGAAATAACTCAGAAAGAATGAAGAGGCAGAGCCAAAGTGGGAAAAATGCCCAGCTGTGGATGTGGCTGGTGATGGAAATAAAGTCTGATTCTGTAAAGAACAATATTGCATAGGAAGCCGGATTGTTAGGTTCATGAATCAAGGTAACATAGAAGTGGTCAAACAGCAGATGGCAAGAATGACCATCGATGTTTTAAGAATTAGTAAACTAAAAATGGACTGGAATGGGTGAATTTAATTCAGATGATCATTATATCTACTACTGTGGGCAACAATCTGTTAGAAGACATGGATTAGCCCTCATAGTCAATGGAAGAGTCCAAAATGCAGTCGTGGGTGCAATCTCAAAATTGACAGAATGATGTCTATTCATTTCCAAGGCAAGTCATTCAATATCACCATAATCTAAATCTATGCCCCAACCAGTAATGCTGAAGAAGCTGATGTTGAAACATTCTATGAAGACCTACAAGACCTTCTAGAACTAACACTCAAAAAAAGATGTCCTTTTCACCGTAGGGGACTGGAATGCAAAAGTAGGAAGAAAGAGATACCTGGAGTAAGAGGCAAATTTGGCCTTAGAGTACAAAATGAAGCAGGGCAAAGGCTAATAGAGTTTTACCAAGGGAATGCACAAGTCATAACAAACAACCTCTTCCAACAAAACAAGAGAAGGCTCTACACATGCACATCACCAGATGGATAATGCCAAAGTCAGACTGATTATATTCTGTGCAGCCATAGATGGAGATGCTCTGTACAATCTGCAAAAACAAGACCGAGAGCTGACTGTGGCTCGGATCACGAACTCCTTATTGCCAAATTCAGACTTAAATTGAAGAAAGTAAGGAAAACCACTAGACCTTTCAGGTATGACCTAAATCAAATCCCTTATGATTATACAGTGGAAATGACAAATAGATTCACGGGTTTAGATCTGATAGACAGAATGCCTGAAGAACCATGGATGGAGGTTCATGACATTATACAGGAGACAGTGGTCAAGAACATCCCCAGAAAAAAGAAATGCGAAAAGGCAAAATGGTTTCCTGAGGAGGCCATGCATATAGCTGAGAAAAGAAGAGAAGCTACAGGCAAAGGAGAAAAGGAAAGATATGCCCATTTGACTGCAGAGATTTAAAGAATAACAAGGAGAGATAAAAAAGACTTCCTCAGTGATCAGTGAAAAGAAAAAGAGGAAAACAAGAGAATGCGGAAGACTAGAGATCTCTTCAAGAAAATTAGAGATACCAAGGGAACATTACATGCAAAGATGGGCTCAATAAAGCACAGAAACATTATGGACCTAACAGAAGCAGAAGATATTAAGAAGAGGTGTCAACAATGCATAGAAGAATTATACAAAAAAGATCCTCATGACCCAAATAAGCACGATAGTGTGATCACTCACCTAGAGCCAGACATCCTGGAATGTGAAGGCAAGTGGTCCTTAGGAAGCATCATTACGAATAAAGCTAGTGGGGTTGATGGTATTCCAGTCGAGCTATTTCAAATCCTGAAAGATGATGCTGTGAAAGTGGTGCACTCGATATGCCAGCAAATCTGGAAAACTCAGCAGTGGCCCCCAGGACTGGAAAAGGTCAGGTTTCATTCCAATCCCAAAGAAAGGCAATGACAAAGATTATTCAAACTACTGCACAATTGCTCTCATCTCATGCACTAGCAAATTAATGCTCAAAATTCTCCATGCCAAGTTTCAACAGTATATGAACTGTGAACTTCCAGATGTTCAAGTTGGATTTAGAAAAGGCAGAGTAACCAGAGATCAAATTTCCAACATTCTTTGGATCATCAGAAAAGCAAGGGAATCAAAACAAACAAACAAACCAAACCAAACAAAACTACTTCTGCTTTATTTTTTATGCCAAACCCTTTGACTGTGTAGATGAGAACAAATTGTGGAAAATTCTTCAAGAGATGGGAACACCAGACCACCTCAGTTGCCTCCTGAGAAATTTGTGTGGAGGTCAAGAAGCAATAGGTAGAGCCAGACATGGAATAACAGACTGGTTCCAAATCGGGAAAGAAGTACATCAAGGCTGTACATTTTCACTCTGCTTATTTAACTTATATGCAGAATACATCATGAGAAATGCCAGGCTGGATGAAGCACAAGCTAGAATCAAGATTGGCAGAAGAAATATCAACAACCTCAGATATGCAGATGACACCACCCTTATGACAGAAAGTGTAGAGGAACTGAAGAGCTTCAAAATGAAAATGAAAGAGTAGAGTGAAAAAGCTGGCTTAAAACTTAGCACTCAAAAAGCAAGGATCATGTTATCCTGTCCCATCACTTCATAGCAAATAGATTGAGAAACAATGAAATCAGTGACAGACTTTATTTTCTCAGGCTCCAAAATCCTGAAGATGGTGACTGCAGCCATGAAATTAAAAGACACATGCTCCTTGGAAGAAAAGCTATGACTAACCTAGACAGCATATTAAAAAGCAGAGATGTTACTTTGTTGACATATGTCCATCTAGTCAAAGCTATGGTTTTTCCAGTAGTCCTGTATGGATGTGAGAATTGGACTATAAAGAAATCTGAGTGCTGATGAAATGGTGCTTTTTTTTTTTTGTAATTGCTGTTTGCACATAATTGATAGTAATTTTTTAAATATAAATTTATTTATTTTAATTGGAGGTTAATTACTTTGGTGTTGGAGAAAACTCTTGAGAGTCCCTTGGACTACAAGGAGATCAAACCGGTCAATCCTAAAGGTAATCAGTCCTGAATATTCATTGGAAGGGTTGATGCTGAAGTTGAAACTCCACAAGTTTGGCCACCTGATGTCAAGAACTTACTCATTGGAAAAGACCCTGATGCTGCGAAAGATTGAAGGCACTAGGAGAAGGGGATGACAGAGGATGAGATGGTTGGATGGAGTCAGCGACTGGATGGACATAAGTTCGAGCAAACTCCGGGAATTGGTGATGGACAGGGAAGCCTGGCGTACTTCAGTCCTTTGGGTGACAAAGACTTGGATACGACTGAGCAACTTAACTGAACTGATAAATTTTTATGAGAAATTGTTCTGTGACATCTTTATTTCACATGAGGCATCTTATCAATAACAAATGATAGATACATGCAAATAGTTAATTACAAGCAAATTAAGATTAAATCTTAGCCACAGAGGGTTGGGATGAGAATCAAGATAGCAAGGTATATTTTTGTTTCAGTCTCCAATCCTGCACCTCTAACTTAAGTAAACTTTCTGCTCATTTTTACTGATTAGATGTTTAAACTGGTGTCTTATGGAAGCCAGGCCCAGGTTACATAATCTGGCATAAACCCAGAGAGTTTCTCAAAATGTATGATAGATTTTTTAAAAACTTGGATTTGGTACAACATCAATTTTCTCACAAAGCAATGAAGACCCTTGAATGTTGACAATATTCCTGCATTCTACCTCTAGGCCCCTTTCAACATTTTGAAAATGCCACGACTTAGGGATCTGGGCTTCAGGAACTAGTAGCTTCTTTAATGTATTTGGTTGCTATGACCACAAAAAATGGAAAAGACCTTGAGTGGGCAAGTTTGTTGAATCTACTCAGATTTGTGACTTACTTGGACTATGACCTCTATGCACTCTAAATGCTGATCTGACTTAAAATCAATATAAAAGTAAACTTCCTATTATTTAATCATTCTTTCCTGACTTTAAACTTGAGTATCTTTGTGTGATGTGGCCAGCTGCAGGATTTCAGCAAGCCTGTCTACTACAGTGTTCTCTATAAAGATTCCCTCCTGTTCTATCTTTTGTATTCCCCCCTTCTCACTCTCAATCTGTATAGATAAAGAAGAATAATCTACAGAGCTGTGATGTTGACAAAGATGTTCACAAAAAAAAAATGAGTAAACATTTTAAGAAGCTCCACTCACCTTCTACTACCACCAATATCACCCTCTGTTTAATATCTACATTTCACCTTTAAAGTATAGAAAACATCTTTCTTACTCCTTTTGTTGTATACTAGAGAAAGACATATCTTAGAATCCCACTGTCAAGAAAAGCACAGCACAATATTTTTCCCTTAGCAGGCAAAGTCAGATACTGCTGCTGCTGCTAAGTTGCTTCGGTCGTGTCCGACTCTGTGTGACCCCACAGACGGCAGCCCACCGGGCTCCCCCGTCCCTGGGATTCTCCAGGCAAGAACACTGCAGTGGGTTGCCATTGCCTTCTCTGGAATAATATACTAGAAGGAATCGATAGCAGAATAACTAAGATAAAAGAACAGATAAATGACCCAGAGGACAGAATGGTGGAAATCACTGCCGCACAACAGAATATAGAAAAAAGAACAAAAAGAAATGAAGACAGCCCAAGAGACTCTGGGACAACACTAAATGCACCAACATTCACATTATAGGGGTCCCAGAAGGAGAAGGGAGAGAGAAAGGACCTGAGAAAATATTTGAAGACATAATAGTTGAAAACTTTCTGAACATGGGAAAGGAAATAGTCAACCAAGTTCAGGAAGCACAGAGAGTCCCAGGAAAAGGATAAACTGAAAAGGAACACACCGAGACACACAGTAACCAAACTGACAAAAAGTAAAGACAGATAAAACATTAAAAGCAACAAATGACAAACCACAAATAACATACAAAGAAACTCCAAACAGGCTATCAACTTATTTCTCAACAGAAACACTACAAGCCGGAAGGCTGCTGCTGCTGCTGCCAAGTCACTTCAGTCGTGTCCGACTCTATGCAACCCCATAGATGGCAGCCCACCAGGCTTCTCTGTCCCTTGGATTCTCCAGGCAAGAACACTGGAGTGGGTTGCCATTTCCTTCTCCACAAGCCAGAAGGGAATGGCATGATATATTTAAAATGATGAAAGTGAAGAACCTACAACCAAGAATACTATACCCAGCAATACTCTCCTTCAGATTTGATAGAGAAATGCAAAGCTTTCCAGACAAGCAAAAGTCAAGAGAATTCAGCAGCATGAAATCAGCTTTACAACAAACGCTAAAGGAATTTCTCTGCCTAGGCAGAGAATTTCTAGGCAGAGAAATTCCTAGAGAAGGAAAAGACCTACAGAAAGTCAATCCAAAACAATTAAGAAAATGGTAATAGGATCATACATATTTTAATTACTTTAAATGTAAATGGGTTTAACGCACCATCCAAAAGACATAGACTGGCTGGGTGGATGAAAACATGTGCACGTATGCACTTCCACTTACCGAAACGCAGCTTGACCGTCCCCCAAATTGTATGTAATTGTTTTCTATTGTTAAGTTAATCATGTTCCCAATACAGCTTGCAATTGTAATTATCTTTAAAAAAAAAAAAAAACATATATAGTGGCGTAGGAAATGGCAATCCACTGCATTATTCTTGCTCGGAGAATCCCATGGACAGGGGAGCCTGGTGGGCTATGGTTCATGGGGGTCACAAAAAATCATTAGACATGGCTAAAGTTACTTAGCACATCACACATACACATACACACAAACACACACATATATACGTATATATGTCCGACTCTTTGAAGAGTTGGACATGACTTGGCAACTGAACAGCTTTATATATATAAACAAATATATGTTCCTTCTTCTTCTTCTTCTTCTTCTTCTTCTTCTTCTTCTTCTTCTTTTTTGTTTTGATTGGGGTATAATTGCTTTATAATGTTATGTTAGTTTCTGCTGTATAATGAGGTAAATCATTATAAATATAAATATGCATAAGCTATAAATATGCATAAGTCTATGTGTGCTCGGTCCCGCAGTTGTATCCAGCTCTTTACTACCCCATAGACTGTAGCCTACCAGGCTCCTCTGTTCAGAGGATTTTTCAGGAAAGAATACTGGAGTCAGTTGTCATTTCTTACTCCAGGAAATCTTCCCTACCTAGAGATTGAACACACTTCTCCCACATCTCCTGATTTGCAGGCAGATTCTTTACCACTAGCACCACATGGAAAACCCATGTTTATGTACACATTTATTTCCTCCCTATTAGACCTAACTCCCACCCCACCCATTCATTCTATCCATCCAGGTCACAGCAGAACTGGGATAGACAAATAATCTACACATGTACTAAATGGCACCTGTCAGGTATGAAGTGCTATGTAAATACTACAAAAGACCCCTTCCTCTTGGGGTGTATTTTGAAAGAATTTTATCCTTGGGTGTATGACTTACAAATGTTCCTGCTATTTCCCCTTTAACTAGAACTTGTTTTTTGTGCAGTTTTTAAGTGCTAACTGACTCTTTGCCATCCCATGGACTGCACCATGCCAGGCTCCTTTGTCTTCCATTATCTCTGAGAGTTTGTTCAGATTCATGTCCATTGAGTCAGTGATGCTACCTAACCATCTCATCCTTTGCCACACCCTTAGCCTTTTACCTTCAATCTTTCCTAGCCATCATGGTTTTTTTCCCAATGAGTGGGCTCTTTGTTTCAGATGACCAAAGTATTATAGCTTCAGCATCAGTCCTTCCAGCGAATATTTAGGGTTGATTTCCTTTAAGATTGACTGGTTTGATGTCCTTTCAGTCCAAAGGATTCTCAAAGATCTCCAGCACCACAATTTGAAAGCAAAAATTCTTTAGTGCTCAGCCTTCTTTATGGACCAACTCTCACATATGTACATGACTACTGGTAAAACCATAGCTTCAACTATACAACCTTTGTTTGCAAAGTGATGTTCTACTTTTTAATATGCTGTCTAGATTTGTGATAACTTTCCTTCCAAGGAGAATTTTTTTTTTTTAATGTCATGGCTGCAGTCACTGTACCTAGTGATTTTGGAGCCCAAGAAATTGAAATCTGTCACTGCTTCCATTTTTCCCCTTCTATTTTCCATGAAGTGATGGGATCAGATGCCACGATCTTTGTTTTATGAATGCAGAATTTTAAGCCAGTTGTTTCACTCTGCTCTTTCACCCTCACCAAGAGTCATTAAGTCCTGTCTGACTCTTGTGACCCCATGGACTGTAGCCTGCCATGCTCCTCTGTCCATGGGATTTGCCAGTGAAAAATCCTGGAGTGGGTTACTATTTCCTTCTCCAGGTGATCTTCCTGACTCAGAGGTTGAACCCATGTGTCTTAATTGCAGATGGATTCTTTACCACTTGAGCTACCAAGGACACCCACAATGGGGTACTATTTCAACCATTAAAAAGTAATGAAAAATTTCCATTTGAAACAACATTGGCGAACCTGAACAGTATTATGCTTAGTTACATAATTCAGACAGAGAAATAAAGACTAATACTGCATGATATCAATTATATATAGAAACTAAAAAAAATGAAACCAGCTAGTAAATTAAAAAAAGTAAACAGACTCATAGATATAGACAGCAAACTAGTGGTTGCAATAAGGGACGCATAATGGGTTAGGGCCAAGACAGAGTAAGAGATTAATAGGCACAAGCTATGTATAAAATAAATACGCTATAAGGATATATTGTATAACACAAGGGATATAGCCAATGTTTTATAATAACTATATACATATAATCTTTAAAAATTGTTCACATGCTCTATACCTGAAATATATATATAATAAATCAACTATTTATGCTCATTTATTATTTATTATGCTTATTTAACTTATATGCAGAGTACTTCATGAGAAACCCTGGGCTGGATGAAGTACAAGGTGGAATCAAGATTGCCGCGAGAAATATCAATAACCTCGGATATGCAGATGACACCACCCTTATGGCAGAGAGTTGAAGAGGAACTAAAAAGCCTTATGATGAAAGTGAAAGAAGAGAGAGAAAATGTGGGCTTAAAGCTCAACATTCAGAAAGCTAGATCGTGGCATCTGATCCCATCACTTCATCGCAAATAGAAGGGGAAAGAGTGGAAACAGTGGCTGACTTTATTTTGGGGGGCTCCAAAATCACTGCAGATGGTGACTGCAGCCATGAAATTAAAAGATGCTTATTCCTTAGAAGAAAAGTTATGACCAAACTAGACAGCATATTAAAAAGCAGAGACATTACTTTGCCAACAAAGGTCCATCTAGTCAAGGCTATGGTTTTTCCAGTAATCATGTATGGATCTGAAAGTCGGACTATAAAGAAAGCTGAACGCTGAAGAATTGGTGCTTTTGAACTGTGGTGTTGGAGAAGACTCTTGAGAGTCCCTTGGTCTTCAAAGAGATCCAACCAGTCCATCCTATAGGAGATCAGTCCTGAGTGTTCATTGGAAGGACTGATGTTGAAGCTGAAACTCCAATACTTTGGTCACCTGATGTGGAGAGGTGTTTCATTTGAAAAGACCCTGATGCTGGGAAAGATGGAAGGCAGGAAGAGAGGGGTTGACAGAGGATGAGCTGATTGGATGGCATCACTGACTCAATGGACATGAGTTCAGGTAAACTCCGGGCGTTGGTGGTGGACAGAGAGGCCTGGCATGCTGCAGGCCATGGGGTTGCAAAGAGTCGGTCACAACTGGGTGACTGAATTGAACTGAGCTGAAATGGACTAGATCTCAATAAATAAAAATAAATAAATTTATAATACTTATTTCATTTTTGGACGTATTTATCAGTTAGAATAGCATTTGGAGATCTAACTCCAGAAATTTTACAAAACTAGAAGCTTGCATTTTACTCTGATATATAAGAAGTTTTCAAGCTGGTGTTCTATTGTTAGAAGGCAAACTTTATACTGTCATCAGGAACCTGAGACTGTACTTCTCTTCCACTGTTTTCAGCAAGTCACTTCTATCTTCAGTGTTACCTCATGCTTCCAGTCATTATGTCTGCATTCCAAGCCAGCAATATGTATACAAAGATTTATAAAGGGCATATCTGACTTACGTCAACTGTACTCCATACTCTGTAATGACCTATATAGAAATAGAATCTACAAAAGACTGGAAATATCTATATGTGGAACAGATTCAACTTTATGTACAGCAAAAACTAACACATCATTGTAAATCAACTATATTCCAATAAAAATTAACTTGAAAAATAAAAAGGACATATTTACCTGCTGAGTCAACTGAAATTAATGAACCATCTCACAAACTGCACGCAACTTGTCTTAATATGGTTGCTTTAAGACATAAGGGAGGGTGGAAAAGGGCACATTGAGCTCAGCTAAACAGGGATTCTGTGACTAAGAATAGGGCCATGAATATTGAAAAGTCAATTCAGTATCCAGTGGCATATATGACAATGACTTTAAATTAATCTTCAAGCAATGCTGTATACACATGTAATATTAACAGGGGAAAAACAGCAATACTAAAAACATCAGTGAAGAAATAATGTACACCTTATGAGTACATGTTTTTGTGTTAAATCAGGCAAAAATGATTAACATTCTTAACAGCGATCAAATGTATTAATTAAATAACAATACACATCAGGACTATCAACAATCCACTTTTGAGAGTCACTCTCTAAGATTCTAAGTTTAGGAACAGAAATTTATATTTTTATTAATCCATGTTTTCAAGATATCCAAAGTTTGATATTATGAAAGATACTAGTGTAAAGACATACTAATCAATAAATAACACTGTAAAGCTTTAATGAAGCTATGATTGTAAAAGTATAAGTATATAATAATGCATTTGATGTACAGTGGATTATCATTTGTATTTGATAACATAAAAAACTTCCTACTCCATTCAATGTTAGAATCTATACAATTATAAAAGAAGTGATTAAAAGCAGAGATGAAAATCTCAGCTCTCTTACTTATTGTTCAAAAATTTGTCTCAAAGGTGGGTCCTGCCAGGTTATCTGTATTCATCCCCTGATATAAACTTTCTCAGGAAGTGGCCAGACCACCCAGAGGATCAAACCTTGCTCCCAAATTTTCATCATGTAGAGTGTAGACCACACTAGGGATCGAACCCAGGTCTTTTCCATTGCAGGCATATTCTTTACCATATGAGGCAACAGGGAAGCCCAGTTGCCCTATACAAAAAGACAAAGAGCAGGGACGACTGAGAAACAGGGTCTCAGATTCTGCTTCTAGAACACCCACCAGTCTTGTACACAACACTTCCCCCTATGTACAGAGAATCTGTATGGATTATTCTTAGGAAAGACTTCTGGAGACAAGAGACTTTTGCAAAGGAGTTTGTATAGTTCACTTTTGAGTTATCAGTTACATGTATGAACCGATAATGATAACTTATAACATTCTCTCCAGAACTCTACATAATTGAAATATTTAACTGCACTTGCTGTGTGATCTTGAGATCCTTTCTGCCTAGACTGTAACTATACTTTCTTAATTAACAAAGGATTACCATACTACATTTACCTTAAGGAAAATAGTACCCTTATTATGCAGGATCAAGTAACAGCACTAAAACTCATGCTAATGAAAAAAACACAGATAATTACATTTTATTATGTGTTTTCTAAAGAGAAAAATAATTGTGTTCCACAGTGTAATTTTATACCGTATTATTTTAAATACTTTCATTTAAACAAGATCATTATAAAGATGTTTTGCACACCAAAAATTTTTTAATGCTTTTTAAAATAATCACAAAGTATATGGGCTCCGAATGTGTTGAATTATTTTAATACTTTCACTGTAACTGGAATTCTTGAAGAGAATGTACATTTGCATAATGCTGATAATCATTTTTTAATTTCTTTTGTGCTTCAGCTGCTGTAATATCCACTGATAATGGTGATTATATGTGTTTATTATCCATGATTATCTCTAGAAATATGTTCATGTTCTTTAATTAGACTATAAACTCTAAATGGGAAATCAAAATGAAGTCACCTCTTGTCTCAGTGGAGGATATTAACTTCTCTTCCTTATAGCCAGAGTTTCCCAAATGGCCATTACAAAGTTTCACTTGGGGAGCAAAGAGTGGAAAATCAATATAGCAAATTATGGGACTTCCCTTGTGGTCCAGTAGTAAAGAATCTGCCTGCCAATGTAGGGGACACATGTTTGAGCCCAGGTCGGGAAGATTTCACATGCTTTGGAGCAACCAAGCCCATGCACCACAACTGTTGAGTCAGTGCTCTAGAGCCTGTGATTCACAACAGAGAAGCCATGCAATGAGAAGCCCACGCTTCACAACTAGAGAGTAGCCCTGGTTTGCTGCAATTAGACAAAGCCTATTCGCAGTCACAAAGACCCAGTGCAGCCAAATATAAAAATAAATAAATAATTTAAAATTTAGAAATATAACAAATTATATTGCAGAGGAGATATATAGAGTACAGCTCTTCATTATCTCCACCCTCATACATACCTGCTGTATATTAATTAATGCCAGCACTCAGGTAGATCAGCAGTTTCCAAGTGTACAGCATTGTGATAAAATTTTGCCACACATTGAATTAATACAAAAGTCAGAACTATTATTATTATTTTTTAATTCACATAAAGGAAATATTCTTTGCATACAAAGTTACTTTTAATGATTTTCTCTATCATTAAATAATTATTTTGGTAGAAGATCCATACAAACAATGTCATATTCAGGGCCAAATGTGGGCCTGAATTTTCTTCACTAACATAAAAATGTTGGCTTCTCTTTAAAATAAGTGTTATTCATTCAGCAAATGATGTTTAAATACTTAATATATAAACAAGAATGAACTAACTGACAAGGAAACTTCTACTCAAAGAACTTAGATTTCATTTCAATAAACAGAAGGCAAAATATACTTAAAATATATAGTGTGTTATTTACAAGTGTTAAGGTGAATTAAAGACCAGTAAGAGCTTGAGAGAGGGGAATAAATGACAAATGTTACCTCCAGTTCAGCTTACAAAACTGATTCTGTCATATCTTCTTTCAAACCAAAAATAGTCTTAATAGTTAAACAGATCCATTTCACAAAGCAAACTGCTTATTATATGTTTTTATAATGTTTAAATGGCTTCACAAACATACAATGAGTCAATATGGATTACTGACAATAAATCTATATCAGCAAATCATTATAAACTGTCTTTGTTTCTAAGATAATAAAAAGTTATTAAATTCACATAAATAAATTTTAAAAGATAGCAATGGTAAAATATATATTATAAACCTTGGAGATGTCTGTTACAATAATACACTAATGAAATCCAATGTAGTAGCCTTCTTATGTCCACACAAATCCTTTCCTATTCAAACAATTCAAGACATTCTCTTCAGAATCTCTTTATATATGAGATCCAGTAAAATCCACAATGATTTCAGTAAACACACACACAAACAAACATACAATATTTTGAAATATTGGAGTGTAAGGAAGAAGTGTTGTGTATATGCAATTTGTATATTTGCTATAACATCAGTTCAGTCGCTCAGTCATGTCTGACTCTTTGCGACCCCATGGACTACCTCCCTGTCCATCACCAACTCCTGGAGCTTGATCAAACTCATGTCCATAGATTCCACTATGCCATCTAGCCATCTCATCCTCTGTCGTCCCCTTCTCCTAATCCCTTCAATCTTTCCCAGAATCACAGTCTTTTCAAATGGGTCAGCTCTTCACATCAGGTGGCCAAAGTATTGGAATTTCAGCTTCAGCATCAGTCCTTCCAATGAATATTCAGGACTGATTTCCTTTAGGATTGACTGGTTGGATATCCTTGCTTTCCAAGGAACTCCCAAGAGTCTTCTCCAACAACACAATTCAAAAGCATCTATTCTTCAGTGCTCAGCTTTATTTATGGTCCAACTCTCATATCCATACATGACTACTGGAAAAACCATAGTTTTGACTAAACAGATCTTTGTTGGCAAAGTGATGCCTCTGCTTTTTTAACATGCTGTCTGTATTCGGCATAGCTTTTCTTCCAAGGAGTAAGCATCTTTTAATTTCATGGTTGCACCCACCATCTGTAGTGATTTTGGATCCCAAGAAAATAAAGTCTGTCACTGTTTCCATTGCTATATTATGGGAAGACATTATTTAGCAGTACCTCATACTTCCTTTTGGAGAAGGCAATGGCACCCCGCTCCAGTACTCTTGCCTGGAAAATCCTATGAACGAAGGAGCCTCGTAGGCTGCAGTCCACGGGGTCGCTAAGAGTCGGATACGACTGAGCGACTTCCCTTTCACTTTTCACTTTCATGCATTGGAGAAGGAAATGGCAACCCACTCCAGTGTTCTTGCCTGGAGAATCCCAGAGACGGGGGAGCCTGGGGGGCTACCGTCTATGGGGTCGCACAGAGTCGGACACGACTGAAGTGACTTAGCAGTAGCAGTAGCATACTTCTTTTTGGAGAAGGCAATGGGACCCCACTCCAGTACTCTTGCCTGGAAAGGCCCATGGACGGAGCAGCCTGGTGGGCTGCCGTCCATGGGGTGGCGAAGAGTTGGACACGACTGAGCGACTTCCCTTTCACTTTTCACTTTCATACAATGGAGAAAGAAATGGTAACCGACTCCAGTGTTCTTGCCTGGACAATCCCAAGGATGGGGGACCCTGAAGGGCTGCCGGCTACCGGGTTGCACAGAGTTGGCCATGACTGACTTGACTCAACAGCATACTTCCTTTTAGGGCTTCTCTGGTGGTTCAACGGTAAAGAATCTGCCTTCAGTGCAGGAGCCACAGGAGACTTGGGTTCAATCCTTGGGTCTGGAAGATACCCTGGAGGAGGGCATGGCAACCCACTCCAGTATCCTTGCCTGGAGAATTCCATGGCAGAGGAACCTGGTGGGCTACATCCTATAGGGGCACAAAGAGTCAAACACAACTGAAGTGAATTGGCAAGCACATACCTATACTTCCTTTTATCTTCTGTCATTGTTCCCCTCTCTTCAAATATTCACCTAAACAACCAATAATTATATAAGTTGTGTTTATAAGTTTTGGAAATATTTCCTAGAAACAAGATATATTTGTTAATGTGTGTGTTATATGTACCACCTCTCCTTTATTCATTTCTCTATCACTGGACATTTAGTTTGCTTCCATGTCCTGGCTATTGTAAACAGTGCTGCAATGAACACTGACGTACATGTACCTTTTCAAATTATGGTTCTCTCCAGGTACATGTATACAATGGAATGTTAGCCATAGAAAAGAATGACAGGATGCTGTTTGTAACAACAGGGATGAACCTAGAGGTTGTTACATTGAGTGAAGCAAGTCAGAGAAATACAAGTATCATGATATCATTTACATGTGGAATCTTAAAACAGCTACAAATGAATTTATCTAAAAAATAAAAATATATTTACCAATGTAGAAAACAAACATGGTTATTAGGGGTTAAGCAGCAAGGGATAAATTGGGAAGTTGGGATTGACATACATATACATATGGATCGGGAGAGATTGGGATTGACATACACACTATTATATACAAATAGATAACTAATAAAGACCTATGGTATAACACAGGGAACTCTTCTCAATTCTCTAATGGCCTATGTGGGAAAAGAATCTATAAAAACACTGTTCTATATATATATGTGTCTCTTTTGCTGTCTCGCATACAGGGTTATCGTTACTATCTTTCTAAATTCCATATATATGCGTTAGCATACTGTATTGGTGGGATGATTTGGGAGAACTGCATTGAAACATGTATAATATCATATATGAAATGAATTGCCAGTCCAGGTTCAATGCATGATACTGGATGCTTGGGGCTGGTGCACTGAGACCACCCAGAGGGATGATACAGGGAGGGAGGAGGGAGGGGGGGTTCAGGATGGGGAACACATGTATACCTGTGGCAGATTTGTGTTGATCTATGGCAAAACCAATGCAATATTGTAAAGTAATTAACCTCCAATTAAAAGAAAAAAATATAAAAAAGTGTGACTGTACATATTAATACATGTATAACTGATTATCTTTGCTGTACACTTGAAATTAATACATTATAAATCAACTTATAATTCATTGGCAACTTTAACAAATGCATGTTACAGACACAGAAAGAATCTGGCTTAGAAAGTTTTATTAAGTATCATCCATAGGAACACCATCTGTAGACACACAGAAGAAGAAAAGGAAGAATGTGAACCTTTTATTTTTTTATTTTATTTTATTTTTTGAGCTAGAAGGACCTGTCAGGATATTACCAGGTTGGGTCAAAATGCTCACGATTTTATTTTATACCCCTGTCTCCATCAGTATTCAGATCCTATGTGCTTCAGAAAGGACCCAAGTCAGGTCAGATAATTTACAGCCGAGGCAATCCTTGAAGGAGTAGGCAGCTGAAGGCTTTCCTATGATATTGCTTCCAGCAGCTGGGGCAAACCCATCCTTGAAGTAGGGTCAGTATCCAATCACAATGCTTTCCTTTTAACTCTTGTAAAACCTAAATTGTTTGCTTTACAGTTTTTTGAATGCTTCCTTACAAATCCACAAGACCGATATAACATAATCCAGGAATCTTATATATATATATATATATATATATATATATATATATATATATACACATATATATATATATATGTATCTCCAATTTCATAAATTCCTCTGGACAGAAATCAGGACTGAAGCATGCCTTTGATAACTAAGAACTTGGTTGGTTTGGGAACCAAATCTGTCGTGTAAGTGTAAATTGCATTAAGTTTATAGCTAATGCTTTAAGGGATCATTGCCAAATCAATTAGTTTCACTGCATATACCAATATCCAGATTGATGTACAAATTTAAATGGAGAAAAATATATTTGATATTGAAATGCACTCCATAAACAGAGAAAGAATACATTTTTAAAGTTGCACTGAAGGACACACAGTTCCGAATGATTTATTGGCTGTCTACCATTCTCCAATGGCTGCCAATCAATGTTATACGTGGCATCTTTTAGGTACTGTGGACTCTTTCAAGGAAGTGATTTAGCTTTTCATGATAAAAATGCAACTGAAAGATCATGAAGCGAAAACTGTCCTGTTTATCTAAATAGGCTCAAACACTGATTTCAAGGGCTGAAATCATTCAGAAAGATAGTCTCAGATTTAGTATTTCAATACTATGGTTTCTTTAGATTTCAATCCCAAGAGACAGTGCTTTACTCTCATCTAATCATGCTGGATTTCAAAGTCCTTTCATAGTTTAGTGTTGAAATTACTGACAGGACTTGACAAAAAGCAGAAGAGAGTTTTTACAAAGGAGCACATCATTGTTCTTGGCTTCCCTGATTTCATGTCCATCAACAGAATGCCTCTCAGTGAAAGTGTTAGTCGCTCAGTCATGTCCGACTTTTTGAGACCCCTTAGACTATAGCCTGCCAGGCTACTCTGACCATTGAATTCTGAGTGGGTAGCCATTCCTTTATCCAGGAGATCTTTCCAACCCAGGGATCAAACTCAGGTCTCCTGCATTGCAGGCAGATTCTTTAGCATCTGAGCCAGCAGGGAAGTCTAGAATACCTATCAAGGGCTGAGGAAAAGCAGTACTAATTCTAAACCTGTGTTAGAGATGATATTCAGAGGAATGCAAAGTTCTAGGACTGTTTCCTGTGATCATTCTGATTCAACTTGAATGAAATTATTGTTTTGTCATTACTATAGACACTTAACTTTTGGTCCTGTCCTTTGGTAATATTGATTTCTCTCTGATTATTAAAATAAGTAAAATGAATGGAAGAGAAATCTTCTCTGGTGTCAGTGGTAAAGAACTCGCCTGCCACTGAAGGAGACACAGGTTCAATCCCTAGGTCAGGAAGATCCCATGGAGAAGGAAATGGCAACCCACACCACTATTCTTGCCTGGGAAATCTCATGGACAGAAGAACCTAGTGGTCTACAGTGTATGAGGTCTCAAAAGAGACAGGTATGACTGAGTGACTAAACGAAAACAAAAGGAAGAGAATTTTGTTGCTAATATATGGAAAACCTAACAATAAATACATATCAGTGATCCCTGTTCATTTCCAAGGCAAACCATAAAATTTCACAGTAATCCAAGTCTATGCCCTGACCAGTAATGCTGAAGAAGTTGAAATTGAATGGTTCTATGAAGACCTACAAGACTTTCTAGAACTAACACTCAAAAAAGAGGTCCATTTAATTATAGAGGACTGGAATTCAAAAGTAGGAAATCAAGAGATACATGGAGTAACAGGCAAATTTGGCCTTTGAGTACACAGTGAAGCAGGACAAAGGCTAACAGAGTTTTCCCAAGGGAACACACTGTCATACCAAACACTGTCTTCCAACAACACAAGAGAAGATTCTTTACATGGACATCACCAGACAGTCAATACCAAAGTAAGATTGATTATATTCTTTGCAGCCAAAAATGGAGAAGCTCTATACAGTCAGCAAAACAAACAAATAAACAAAAAACAGGAGCTGACTGTGGCTCTGACCATGAACTCTTATTTCCAAATTCAGACACAAACTAAGGAAAGTAAGGAAAGCCACTAGACCATTCAGATATGACCTAAATCAAATCCCTTATGATAATACAGTGGAAGTGACAAACAGATTTACGGAATTAAATCTGATAGAGAAAGTGCCAGAAGGACTATGGATGGAGGTTTGTGACATTCTACAGAAGCCAAGGATCAAGGCCATCCCCAAGAAAAAGAAATGCAAAAAGGCAAAATGGTTGTCTGAGCAGGCCTTATAAATAGCTGAAAAAAGAAGAGATGCTAAAGGCAAAGGAGAAGAAGCTATACCCAATTGACTGCAGAGTTCCAAAAAATAGCAAGGAGAGATAAGAAAGCCTTCCTCAGGGATCAATGCAAAGAAATAGAGGAAAACAATAGTGAAAGTCACTGAAAGACTAGTGATCTCTTCAAGAAAATGAGAGATACCAAGGCAACATTTCATGCAAAGAAGGGCACAATAAAGGACAGAAATGGTATGGACTTAACAGAAGCAGAAGATATTAAGAAGAGGTGGCAAGAATACCCAAAAGAACTATATAAAAAAGATCTTCACAAACAAGATAACCATGATGGTGTGATCACTCGCCAAAGTCAGGCATCATATAATGTGAAGTCAAGTGGGCCTTAGAAAGTATTACTAGGAACAAAGCCAGTTGAGGTGATGGAATTCTAGTAGAGCCATTTCAAATCCTAAAAGATGATGCTGTGAAAGTGATGCACTCAATATGCCAGCAAATCTGGAAAATTCAGCAGTGGCCAAAGGACTGGAAAAGATCAGTTTTCATTCCAATCCCAAAGAAAGGCAATGCCAAAGAACACAATTGCACTCATTTCACACGCTAGCAAAGAAATGGTCGAAATTCTCCAAGTCAGGCTTCAACAGTATGTGAACCATGAAATTCCAAATGTTCAAACTGGATTTAGAAAAGGCAGAGGAACCAGAGATGAAATTGCCAACATCTTTTGGCTCATCAACAAAGCAAGAAAGTTCCTGAAAAAACATCTTTAGCTTTTTTTTTTTTTTTTTTAAACACCAGAGCCTTTGACTATGTGGATCGCAACAAACTGTGGAAAATTCTTCAAGAGATGGAAGTACCAGACCATTTGACCTGAATCTGAATGCAGGTCAAGAAGCAACAGTTAGAACTGCACTTGGAAAAACAGATTGGTTCTAAATTGGGAAAAAATTATGTCAATGGTGTATATTGTCACCCTACTTAGTTATATGCAGAGTACGTTACGTGAAATGCAAGGCTGGATGAAGCACAAGCTGGAAGCAACATTGTCGGGAGGAATATCAATAACCTCAGATATGCAGATGACACCACCTTTATGGCAGGAAGCAAAGAGGAGCTAATGACCCACTTGTTGAAAGTGAAAGAGTAGAATAAAAAAGTTTGCTTAAAACTCAACATGCAGAAAACTAGGATCATAGCATGCAGTTCCATCACTTCATTGCAAATAGATGGGGAAACAATGGAAACAGTGAGAGACTTTATTTTCTTGGGCTCCAAAATCATTGCAGATGGTGACTGCAGCCATGAAATTAAAAGACACTTGCTCCTTGGAGGAAAAGCTGTGACCAACCTAGACATCATATTAAAAAGCAGAGACATTACTTTGTCAACAAATGTCCATCTTTTCCAAGCTGTAGTTTTTCCAGTAGTCATGTATGGATGTGAGTGTTGGACCATAAAGAAGGTTGAGCATCAAAAAATTGATGCTTTTGAATCTTGGTTTTGGAGAAGACTCTTGAGAGTCCTTTGGACTGCAAGGAGATCAAACCAGTCCATCCTAAAGGAAATCAGTCCTGAATATTCAAAGGAGTGATGCTGAAGCTGAAACTCTAATACTTGGCCACCTGATGCAAAGAACTGACTCAGGAAAGACCCTGATGCTGGGAAAGATTGAAGTCAGGAGGAGAAGAGGATGACAGAATGAAAGGGTTGAATAGCATCACCAATTCGATGGATATGAGTTTGAGTATGCTCTGGGAGTTGGTGATGGACAGGAAAGCCTGTCTTTCTGCAGTCCTTGGGGTCGCAAAGAGTTAGACACAACTGAGCTACTGAACTGAACTGAACTAAACTGAATGGCAAATGGGATAGAGTTAACCTGTAGGATATTTTAGGGATTACAGTGCAAATGCAATTCAAAAATTCCTTATAGGTATTTTCTCTTATCAGTGAATATTCAAGTAAAGCAGTTTCAGATAGTTGCATTTTGCTGAATTTTTAGATTATTTCCAAGTGTTTCAGTTTTGGACAATGGTAGTGCTTTTCTTTATAATTAACTTAATTAGCCTGTCCAAAGCATATATCTTTAATCAAAGAAAATTAGAAAAAATGCAAAAACATATAAAATTAAATATGCTACACTTAACCACAATTATTAATGCTGCACTTAGTACACTACAGATTCTAGGAAAAGTTTGTATGCAATTTTGTAAAATGAAGAACTTTCATGCATGCATGCATTCTAAGTTACTTCAGTTGTCTTCAGTTCTTTTCAGACCCATGGACATATCCCACCAGGTTCTTCTGTCCATAGGATTCTCTAGGCAAGAATACTGGAGTGGATTGCCATGCCCTCCTCCATGGAATCTTTCTCACCTAGGGATCAAACTCACCTCTTTTAAGTCTCTTGAATTGGCAGATTATTTCTTTACTACTAGCACTACCTGGGAAGTGTCTACATATATTTAATAACATTATATTTTTCCCTTAAAAGTATGTTTAATGAGTCACCTCTGTACACAAATTTCACCTGGAACAAGAATTATAGTCTGGTTGTCAACAGCTTGGATATCTCATGAGCATCTCAAATTCACCAGGTCCAAAAACAGATACTTTGCCCTATCAGTACTAGAGTTAACTCGGTCCTTCTCTTATAACCTCCTACTCATTAGGAGACTGAGCAGATCTTTTGTTGTTGTTCAGTCCATCAGTTTTGTCCAACTCTTTGCAAACCGATAGACTGCAGCATGCTAGGCTTCCCTGTCTTTCACTCTCTCCCAGAATTTGTTCAAGCTCATGTCCATTGAGTCCATAATGGCATCCAACCATCTCATCCTCTGTCATCCCCTTGTCCTCCTGTCTTCAATCTTTCCCAAGGTCTTTTCCAGTGAGTCAGCTCTTCACATCAGGTGGCCAAAGTATTGGAATTTCAGCTTCATCATCAGCCCTCCCAGTGAATATTTAGGGTTGGTTTCCTTTAAGATTGACTGGTTTGATCTCTTTGCTGTCCAAGGCACTCAATCCTATGAGAAAATCATAGTATTACTCCTTTATGTCTGAAATCTAGGAGTTATCTATCATTTCTCCTTTTCCCCTCTGTTCAAATATGTATACATTTAGTTCAATCTTCTAAGTCAAAAATGGTATGATACAATGGGAAAGAAATACTTTGAATCAGAGTTCCCTGGTGGTGCAATGGATAAGAATCTGCCTGCCAATGCAAAGGACACAGGTTCTTTCCCTGGTCTGGGAAGATTCCAAAAGCCAACAAGCAACTCAGCCCCTGTATCACAACTACTGAGCCCTCGTTATGGACTCCGTGAGACAAAACTACCTAACCCATGTGCTGCAACTACTGAAGCCTGTGCGCCTAGAGCCTGTGCTCCTCAAAAAGAAGCCACCACAATGATAAGCCTACACAAAGCAACAAAGATCAGGCCCTGCTGGCTGCAACTTGAGAAAAACCTACACAAAAGCAGCAAAGACCCAGGGCAGCCAATAGTCAACCAATAGTGTGTGTGTATATATATACACTTTTTATATCTAAATTATGAAAATACAGAATCTATAAAATAATTGCAATTTAATTGCAAGATTATATTGAAGTGACTTTTGCCATCTTTATAGCTCTCTTTTTTTCATTATTATTATATCTATTAAGAATTTGTTCAAGCTCATGTCCATTGAGTCCATAATGGCATCCAACCATCTCATCCTCTGTCATCCCCTTGTCCTCCTGTCTTCAGTCTTTCTCAAGGTCTTTTCCAATGAAAAGGTATTTTCTTTGGGAAAAACAAATATATGCACAGTTTTACTAAAGTGTTTTAAAAAAGTGATTGAGACTTTGTGTGTGTGTGTGTGTGTGTGTGTGTGTGTGTGTGTTAATCACTAAGTCATGGCCAACTCTTTGGAACCCCATGGACTATATAGCCTGCCAGGCTCCTCTGTCCATGGAATTATCCAGATAAGAATACTGGAATGAATAGACACTCTCTTCTCCAGGGGATCTTCCCAACTTAGGAATCAAACCTGGGTCATGTATATTGCAAGTCGATTGTTTACCATCTTGGTATAAATGCAGAGAGGGGCCTGCAAGGTAAACAATATGGTTTGTTTCTTATAGAAATTGTTGCATATAACTAAGGTGTCAAATCCAATATGCACTGCTTTATTTAATATGCTAACAAAAATACAATCTCTCTCAAAAACAAAAGCAATAAAAAAAACAAAGACAATTTTACTAAATTACTACAATTTTTTGAAGGAGAAAGTGTGAGACTATAATCAAGATTTAAAATCTTTGAAACGTTATTATCAAAGGGGCATTCTAGAAAGCTTTACACGGAAGTTGAAGATTTCCTACATGCTATGTTTCAGTGATTACAGGTGAGCCATAAAATGTCAGCAAAGCCAAGAAATTCTTCAAACAAGAAGTTAATAACAATGGGTAGATGATGGGTTAAAACAAAGAAGCCCTAAATCTAATATTGGCCTTTTAAAATGACACAATGAAGGCTTTAGGGAAAGAATATTGTATATCTATAGAATTTTATGAGGTAGTTAATTATACTGAGAAGATGAAAGAAATATACACATAATTTACATAATTAGGCAATCTGGCGAGTCCTCCTAAGTTAGCCAAGCACCAAGTAGGTCCCATCTTCATCTTCTGGTATGCAATTATAAGCTCTTTCCATATTGAACTAGAGTTAGTCGCAATGCCATTTTGGGTACAATGGAGGTGACAGTCTGTTAAATAGCATGGTATTTTCCATTTTGGCCTCCTGGGTTATTCACTCTGGGGGAAGTCAGCCATCATTTTATGTTGTGACCCCATGGATTGTAGTATGACAGGCTTCCCTGTCCTTCACTTTTTCCCAGAATCTGCTCAGATTCATGTCCATTGAGTCAGTGATGTTATCTAATCATCTTATCCTCTGCCACTCTCGTCTCCTTTTGCCTTCAATTTTTCCCTGCATCAGGGTCTTTTCCAATGAGTCAGATCTTTGCATCAAGTGGCCCAAGTATTTGTGCTTCAACGTTAGTGTTAGTCCTTCTAAAGAATATTCAGGGTTGATTTCCTTTAGGGTTGACTGATTTGACCTCCTCACAGTTCAAGGAACTCTTAAGAGTCTTCTCCAGCACCACATTTCAGAGACATCAACTCTTTGATCCTCAGCTTTCTTCATGGTTCAACTCCCACATCGTCTCTTATGTCTCCTGCATTGGTAGGCGGGTCCTTCACCACGAGTGCCACCTGGGAAGCCCATTACTTTGTAAGGACCTTGAATTAGCCTTATTGAAAGATGCACCTCAAGAGGAACTGAATCTGCCCACCAACAGCCAAAAGCAACTCACTAGCCATGCACAGAAGCCACCCTGGAAGCGGCTGTCACAGTCTTAGCCAAGTCTTCCGATGACTACAGTTCCAGCCAAAAAATAAAATGTAACCTCTTGAAAGCCAAAACCACCTCTTTGTGTCTTCCTAGGTGGTGCAGTTGATGCAAGATGCAGTTGATGCCAATGCAGGAGATGCAAGAGACCTTGGTTCAATTCTTGGGTTGGGAAGATCCTAAAGTAGAAAATAGCAACCCACTCTAGTATTTGTGCCTGGAAAATTCCATGGACAGAGGAGCCTGGTGGGTCAGTCCATAGGGTCCCGAAGAGTTGGACATGACCAAGTACAAACACACAGGAAATTGTGACACCACCCCCCAAAACTGGAAGAGATAATAAATGCTTATTATTATTTGAAGCCTTTATGTTTGGGAGTAATTTCTTATACAGTAATCAATGGCAAACACCACCCCCATCTCAGGTTCTCTGAGTAGTGAAGACACGGAGTTCTATATATTGTACTGGACCACCAGGGAATTTCCTCTTTTGGTTCCTTGAAAAGTGATTATTGATTACAATTCTTTTGTTATTATTTGCAATATTGTTCAAATATATGATTTCCAGAGTCTTGAATTATTTTGTTCAGATATTGTCCCATCAAACAATATAACAGATGGTCATCCAAACAAAAGAATAGGAAAAAACAGACTATGTAGTGGTGAATATAACCCCCAATAGAAATCCAACATATAATTATGTCTCTTCAAATAGCAGGATACGTCTGATTGATTGCACCCTCAAATAATAGTGATCTATTTTCCAACTGATTCAAAACAACTTATGTCACTTTAGCAATTGTTTTTTTGTCTCCTATAAGTGTTTTTCCAGGAAAGAAAAGAGTATCAAATATCAAACGAATTTGCTGTTTCCTAAGGAAAATACTCAGGAATAATTTATTAGAAACCATATGCTCAACTGGATAAATATCTTATTTTTTTTTAAACGTGTATATATATATAAAGTGAAGTCACTCAATCGTGTCCGACTCTTTGCGACCCCATGGACTGTAGCTGACCACACTCCTCCATCCATGGGATTTTTCAGGTAAGAGTACTGGAGTAGGTTGCTATTTCCTTCTCCATAGGACCTTCCCGACCTAGGGATGGAATCTGGATCTCCCACATTGTAGGCAGACTCTTTACCATCTGAGCTACCAGGGAAGCCTATATATATATATATATATATATATATATATATATATATACACACACACACATGTACACACATATATATATATATATATACACATATACATATATACACACTTATTTGTGGTGGCTCAGCTGGTAAAGAATCTGCCTGGGAGGCAAGAGACCTGGGCTTGATCCCTGCATTGGGAAGATCCCCTGGAAAAGGGAATGGCTACCAACTCCAGTACTCTGGCCTGGAGAATTCCATGGACTGTATAGTCCATGGGGTAGCAAAGAGTCTGACATACTTATTTTGTTTATTTATTTCTGGCTGTGCTGTGTGTTCATTGCTTTGCGCAAGCTTTCTCTAGTAGTGACAAGTGGGACCACTCTTTGTTATGGTGCATGGGCTTCTCGTTGGAGTGGCCTCTTCCACTGCAGACTTCCCTGGTGGTTCGGATGTTAATGAGCCTGCCTGTAATGAGGGACACCCCGGTTCAATCCCTGGGTCAGGAAGATCCCCTGGAGAAGGAAATGGCAACCCACTCCAGTATTCTTGCCTAGATAATCCATGGATGGAGAAGCCTGGCAATTGATGGAGGAGTCTGGCAGTTTACGGTCCAAGGGTCGCAAAGAGTTGGACATGACTGAGTGAATTCACTTCACTTCTTCCATTATGGAGCATAGGCTCTGTGGCACACTGATTCAGTAACCATGGTGCACAGGCCCAGGTGCCCAATGGCATGTGGGATCTTCCTGAACCAGAGATGGAACCTTTATCCCCTGCACTGGTAGATTCCTATCCACTGTGCTACCAGGGAAGCCCATGTCTTACCTATGTGACAATAGTTTACTTGACAATAGGAGCTTCAAGGACCTCACCTGTGAGGGTTGCTGTGGCCCCCAACCCTGAGCTACTATATGCTAATTTTTGACCATCTCAATGTCACTCACCTTGGAAGGAGACTCACTTGAGCCCATGCTCCACATACAGGAAAATCCTGCTCAGTCTTCCCTATCAAGATGAAGTTAAGACTCTGTCGATGTGTCATAGCTTCCTTGATGGAGTGGATTTTCTCACATTTATTTTTGCCTTAAAAACAAGCTGCCTGATGATATTTTGGGAAGTTGCTAAAAATAATGCTAGCTCAGGCAGTCTTTCCCAAAGTTAGGATTGTGCCGTATTCACTAGAAAATACTCATAACTTCAAAATCTGTTTACTATGAAATTAACAGATTTTTTTAAACCACATACTAGATTCCAGGTGCTCATTTAAATGACAAGGAGGTAGAGGATTGAGCAAAAACAGATCCTCAGTGAATGTACATACTAATGGATGACTATATGCATAGCTTGATGTTCAGTTCATTTGCTCAGTCATGTCTGAATCATTGCAACCCCATGAATCGCAGCATGCCAGGCCTCCCTGTACATCACCAACTCCTGGAGTTTACTCAAACTCGTGTCCATTGAGTCAGTGATGCCATCCAGCCATCTCCTCCTCTGTCATCCCCTTCTCCTCCTGCTCCCAATCCCACCCAGCATCAGAGTCTTTTCCAATGAGTCAACTCTTCCCATGAGGTGGCCAAAGTATTGGAGTTTCAGCTTCAGCATCAGTCCTTCCAATGAACACCCAGGACTGATCTCCTTTAGGATGGATTGATTGGATATCCTTGTAGTCCAAGGGACTCTCAAGAGTCTTCTCCAAAACCACACTTCAAAATCATCAATTCTTCGGTGCTCAGCTTTCTTCACAGTCCAACTCTCACATCCATACATTACCACTGGAAAACCCATAGCCTTGACTAGATGGACCTTTGTTGGCAAAGTAATGTCTCTGCTTTTTCATATGCTATCTAGGTTGGTAATAACTTTCCTTCCAAGGGGTAAGCGTCTTTTAATTTCATGGCTGAAGTCACCATCTGCAATGATTCTGGAGCCCCAAAAAACAAAGTCTGACACTGTTTCCACTGTGTCCCCATCTACTTCCAATGAAGTGATGGGACCAGATGCCATGATCTCCATTTTATGAATACTGAGCTTTAAGCCAACTTTTTCACTCTCTTCTTTCACTTTCATCAAGAGGCTTTTTAGTTCCTCTTCACTTTGTGCCATAGGGGTGGTGTCATCTGCATATCTGAGGTTATTGATATTTCTTCCGGCAATCTTGATTCTAGCTGGTGCTTCTTCCAGCCCAGTGTTTCTCATGATGTACTCCTCATGTAAGTTAAATAAGCAGGGTGACAATATATAGCCTTGCCGGACTCCACTTCCTATTTGGAACCAGTCTGTTGTTCCATGTCCAGTTCTAACTGTTGCCTCCTGACCTGCATATAGGTTTCTCAAGAGGCAGGTCAGGTGGTCTGGTAGTCCCATTTCTTTCAGAATTTTCTACAGTTTATTGTGATCCACACAGTCAAAGGCTTTGGCTTAGTCAATAAAGCAGAAATAGATGCTTTTTTGGAACTCTCTTGTTTTTTTGATGATCCAGTGGATGTTGGCAATTTGATCTCTGGTTCCTCTGCCTTTTCTAAAACCAGCTAGAACATCTGGAATTTCACAGTTCACATATTGCTGAAGCCTGGCTTGGAGAATTTTAAGCATTACTTTACTAGCATGTGAGATGTTATATTATGCTAAATAAGGAATGAGCTAACATAATCAGCATCCTGGAAAACAAGTAACTGTTGGTGAGCATTTCTTTTTACAAAAGCACAAATGCTCATTTGTGTAATACATACTTGGGTTTATGTGTTTTTATGTGTGTGTGTGGACAGGAAGCAGGTAACAATCTGATGACTTAATTATCCAATTGGCAAAGGTATATCAATGATAAAAAGAATTCCGGTTTAGTTACTAGCATTGAATTGGTCAACTGAGAATTTTTTTTCTTAAATGTAATATTATATCCTGTGTTTGCACACATGCAATCTGCCACAGTCAGCTCCTGGTCATAGAAGGAATAAATATTCTTTCCAGTATATATCAAAACCAGCTATTTTGAGAGATACCTCATCTGAAAAATAATTTATAGCTACTTTACAGATAAGTATGAGGATTTTATATTTATTTTCCAGAAATTTGTTTGTATTTCAGTAAATGGACATCCCTCTCTGTAAAACTTGGGAATATAATTGTTTTGAAAAAATAATCTGTGCTGTAAAATTGCATGCCATCTTGGGCAAAAGACAATCACAAACAGTAATCACACAGCAATCAAGCAACACAGACATTCCTCTCACTTACACTTGAGTCCTTGCCACCAGAGCATACACAGGAAAACTGATTTGGGGATGAATGGCCCTGAACCTTCAGAGAGAAAAATCACTTGAACAATCCCACTGACACAATCAAGCATATGCAAAACAAGGAAGAAACAAAACAGGTGCTTTTCACGTTAGTTCAGCTGTCAAGAAAGTGTAAAATAAGACTAACCTTCTTTACTAAGCGATGATTTTCTTTCTCCAAGTCTCATCCATATATATCCAGTTTGCAGCTCCATCAGCTTAAGCCCAGGCTCTGTTCCATGACACTGAAGGACAATTATATTTCATCCATGACAGTGTGAGAAGATGTCAGAAGAGCTTGCCAGCATTGAAATTCATTTCTTTTACTAGATGGTTTGTTACCAAATAATTTAAGTTGTATTTTTCCCCCAGCACTCTAATCAAAATGACCAATGATTAGAGGGCACTTGAAATTTTAAAAGTCAGGCATGTCTTTTCTAGAAGTTAGAATGCATTTATTAAAGTTTTTTTTTTTTCTTCAATTTGCAGTTAATGCCTAAAACCTTGATGACTTCCACTTCCTTCTGATACTTCACTTCTTTTACAACAAACTTCCATGCTTGTGTGCTAAGTTGCTTCAGTCTTATCTGACTCTTTGCGACTCTGTGCAACTCTGTGGACTGTGGCCCACCAGACTCCTCTGTTCATGGTATTCTTCAGGCAAAGATACTGAAGTGGGTTGCCATGCCCTCCTCCAGGGAATCTTCCTAACCCAGGGATCGAACTTGCATCTGTTATATCTGTGGCATTGCTAGGAGGCTTCTTTATCACTAATGTCACCTGGGAAGCTCTGCGTTAATGTAACTGCACACATTTGCTATCTGTAAGTAAAATAGTGTTTCATTATAAACACTTCCTGTTACATGGTTCCCCTCTTATCTAAGGGAGATATGTTCTCAACTACCTGTGGATGCCTGAAACCCCTGATGGTACTGAACCTTATATATGCTAAGTTTTCTTCTGTACATACATGCCCATGATAAGGTTCAGTTTATAAACTGGGCACAGTAAGAGAATATTTGAATTGCTAGCACTTCTACTTTTTCATTTTGGGCCCATTGTTAAGTGAAATAAGAACTACTTGAACATGAACATTGTGATACAGAGACACAGAGCTGGCTACTGAGTAGTTGTAGTTAATGTAGTTAATCTGGCAGGATAAGCTGGGCAAAGGAAAAGTTCACCTCCTGTATTGGAAGGATCAGGACAGCACAAGATTCCATCAAATTGTTCAGAAGAGTGTGCAATTTGAAGCTTATGAATTGCTTATTTCTGGAATTGTCCATTTAACATTTTTTCACTGTGGTTGGCCACAGGTAACAAAACTGTGGAAAGTGAATCTGTGGGAAAGGGAGGATAAATGCATAAAAAGGTAAGTTAAATTCTTATTCTGTAGTTCTATAATTTCTATTTTCTTTCATAGCTCCAGCAAATATTGAGGTGTTAGGGTTTGTTCTCTAGAACTTATGGCTACCAGAGGGGGAAGGTGGGGTTAAGGGAGAGTTAGAGAATTTGGGATGGACACGTACACACTGCTATATTTAAAATAGATAAGCCACAAAGATATACTGTACAGCACAGGTGACTCTGCTCAATGTCACCAGGCAGCCTGGATGGGACATGAGTTTGGGGGAGAATGAATACATCTCTATGTATGGCTGAGTTCCTTTGCTGTCCACCTGTAACTATTATAACATTGCTAATCAGTTATCCTCCAATATAAAGTAAAAAAAAAAGTTTAAATAAATAAAGTGTTATAATTTGTCTTCTTTTTATTTTACAAACATTGTGAAGGGAGGAAATTCCACTCTGTTGCTTATAAATTATTTCCTCCATTATTGAAACACTCTAAGCATTATTTTCCTATTGCTGCTGCAATAAATTATTACCAGCATCTTGACTTAAAAGAACAGAGATATTTTATCTTACAGTTCTGTAGGGTAGGTGCTTAATATGGGTCTTACTAGGCATGCAGTGCTACATTCCTTCATGGAAACTCCAGAGTTTCTATACCTCCTAAACTCCATCACCTTCTATTTTACAGCTTCTAGAGGTTACTTTCATTCCTTGACTTGTGGGATGTCTCTCCCATTCTTCAAAGCTAACACTGTCTGTTCTTCCACAGTCACATTTTTCTGTTACTCTCACAGAAAAAGGTTCTCCATTTCTAATCCATATGATTATATTGAGCCTGAAAGGAAAATTCAAATTAATCTCCCATCTCAATGTTCTTAACATAGTCACACTGCAAACTCTCTATTTCCCTATCAGATGACATGGTCACAGATTCTGGGGATTAGGAAAAGAGCATCTTTGGAGACCATTATTCTGCCTACCATAGTCCTAAGCAGAGAAACATTTCTTTTTTTAATAGGTGAGTTAATTTCAAGCTTATCAAGTGGTGACTCTGAGTGAACATTAAATAATCCAAATATTGTACTCATCATTACATGTTGTCACTCATTTGCTATGTTGTTGCTATTGTTGTCCAGTCACTAAGGGTTATCCAATTCTTTGGGACCCCATAGACTGCAGTTCATCATGCTTCCCTGTCCTCTGTCCTTCACTGTCTCCAGAGTTTGTTCAAACCCATGTAAACTGAGTCAGTGATGCTATCTAATCATATCATTCTTTGCTACCCCCTTCTCCTTTTGCCTTTAGATTTTCCCAGCATCAGGGTCTTTTCTAAGGAGTCAGATCTTCACATCAGGTGGCCAAATTATTAGAGCTTCAGCTTCAGCATCAGTCCTTCCAATTAATATTCAGGATTGATTTCCTTTAAGATTGACTGCTTTGATCTTCTTGCAGTCCAAGGGACTCTCAAAAGTATTCTTCAGCACTACAATGTGAAAGCATCAATTCTTTTGCACTCAGCCTTTCTCATGGCCCAACTTTCACATCTGTGCATGACTACAGGAAAAACCATAGTTTTGACTAGATGGACCTTCATTGGCAAAGTGATGTATATGCTTTTTAATATGCTCTCTATGTTTGTCATAGCTTTTCTTCCAAGGAGCAAGCATCTTTTAATTTCATGGGTGCAGTAATTTTGGAGTCCAGGGAAATAAAATCTGACACTGTTTCCACTTTTTTCCTTCTCTTTGACATTAAATGATGAGACCAGATGTCATGATCTTAGTTTTCTGAATGTTGAATTTTAAGCCAACTTTTTCACTCTCCTCTTTCATGCTCATCAAGATGTTCTTTAGGTCCTCTTCACTTTTGCCATTAGAGTGATATCATCTGCATATCTGAGGTTGCTGATATTTCTCCTGGCAGTCTTGATTCCAGCTTGTGATTCATTCAGCCCAGCATTTTGCGTGATGAACTTTGCATATAAGTTAAGTAGGCAGGGTGATAATATATAGCCTTGACATACTCTCTTCCCAGTTTTGAACCAGTCCATTGTTCCATGTCCAGTTCTAATTGTTGTTTCTTTGTCTGCCTACAGATTTCTCAGGAAGCAGGTAAGGAGGTCTGGTATTCCCATGTCTTTAAGAACTTTCTGAAGTTTATTGTGATTCACACAGTCAAAGGCTTTAAGATAGTAACTGAAGCAAAAGTGGATGTTTATCTGGAATTCTCTTGCTTTCTCTCTGATCCAACAGATGTTGGCATTTTGATCTCTGGTTCCTCTGCCTTTTCTAAATCCATTTTGTATATCTGAAAGTTCTTGGTTCACATGCTACTGAAGCCTCGCTTGAAGGATTTTGTCATAATCTTGCTAATATGTGAAATAACTGCAGTTGTATAGTAGTTTGAACTTTCTTTGGCATTGCCCTTGTTTGGAACCGGAATGAAAACTGACCTTTTCATGGGCATGGCTCGATTTTACAAATTCCCTGACATATTGAACTCATTACTTTAACAGTATCATCTTTTAGGATTTAGAATAGCTCAGCTGGAATTCTATCACCTCCACTAGCTTTGTTCATAGTGGTGCTTCCTAAGGCCCGCTTGACTTTATATTACAGGATGTCTGGCTTTAGGTGAGTGATCACACCAACATGGATATCCAGGTCATTAAATATTCCCTTGATATCTCCAATTTTCTTAAGGAGATCTCTTGTCTTTCTTATTGTATAGTTTTCTTCTATTTCTTTGCGTTGTTCACTTAGGAAAGCTTTCTATCTCTCCTTGCTATACTTTGGAACTCTGCATTCAGTTCAGTATATCTTTTTCTTTCTCCCTTTCCTTTTGGTTATCTTATTTTCTAAGCTATTTGTAAAGCCTCTTCAGATAGCCACTTTGCTTCTTGCATTTGAACCTCGGTCCGTAGTTCCTTCTGGCATTCTGACTACCAGATCAAATCACTTGAATCTATTCATCACCTCCACTGTATAATCATAGGGTTTTGATTTAAGTCTTACCTGAAAGGCTAGTGGTTTTCCCTACTTTCTTCAACTGAAGCCTGAATTCTCCGATAAAGACCTCATGGTCTCAGCCACAGTCACCTCCAAGTCTTGTTTTTGCTGACTGTGTAGAGCTTCTCTGTCTTCAGTTAATGGATCTTACATATTACTAACTGAATATGGGAGATTCACTACAAAACTGGAGATAGGAAAAAAGTGCACATCATTTTCTTTTGTTCCCTTTCCCCCAGTATACATATACTTCCTCATTTTAAAGGTAACATACATGCAGGCTATTTATCAAATATTGGCTTGAGAAGAAATGTAACATTCCTAATCAATTATTTGCTTCAGGGCTGAGTTTCTCTACTTAACTAAGAATACAGCAGCCTCTGAATTCTGAAAGGTCTTTTTCTTTTAAAACTAATCTGGAAAAAATCAGCTTTCTGACCTATGGTCCCAGCATTTACAAACTTTCTCGGTATCAGTAGTTTCTAATCACAGATGGTATTTTTCTCCCCAGAGGACACAATGTTTGGAGACATTTTTGATTATGGTAATTGGGTAGGGCACTCTATGTCTATAATAGGAGAGGGCAGAGATAATGGTAAACACTCTACAGTGCCAAAGATAGCTCCCCACAACAACAACAACAATATGTTTGGCATAAAATGTTGGTAGTGCTAAGTTTTAGAAATTCAGCTCTATTCCTTTTACTTTCTTTTCTAAGAACCAGCTCTTTCTTGTCTAAGTCCATCTCTTTCTTGAAATTCACTGTGGAACACAAGTGTGAACAAACACACATTAGTTTTCTGGCTTTTCCCAAATGTAATGGCCTAGGGCATTTAGTTGAACTCCAGTTGATTTTAGATGACAGCTCCAAAACATGTTTTTCAGTGAATACCCTAGGTCTCCATCTTCCAATCTTCTGAGTTTGCTTGATTTGCCAGTGTCATGATAATTCAGTGCAAATGCTTTAGGATTTGCTATGACAGGACCAGTTCAAGCAACTGATAGCTATTGTTTGGAATAATGCTAGCTGCTTGGTCAACTAGACCCAATAACATATGATACCTTAAACCAAACAGAAATTTGTTTCACACTCACATTATGTCTTTTTCAAATAGATAAGTCATCCTTCTTCATGCCTTCAACCAAAGACCTAGGCTTTTCAATCTACAGCATGTTGCTTCCAAAACTGTTTTAAGATTGGCCATCCTAGTGATCCAGAATGGAAACAGTAGATGGGACAGTGCATGTGAAAGATCTTAAGATTAACTCTGAGTATAGAATATATCATATTCATCTTTTACAATTCTTAAATTAATCATGTGGCTTAATGCAATGCAAATAAGGATGAAAACTGTCATCCATGTGTCTAGCCAAAAAAATAGAACCCCAGTGTTTGTGAGCATATGAATCTGTGAATCTGTTTCTGTCATGTTAAGGTACTGATTTGATGAATGTGTGAAATCTTGTTGCAAAATAATGTTTTAATAAGATGTTGGTAAACGGGTATTATAAAATATTTTATTTTCATTGATAATATCATTCAATTGATTCAAATGTGATGGCAAAATTATTTAATTATCATTAAATGCAAAGTTCTCAAAAATAAACCACAATTATGCTAGAGCTGTGTTATCGTTATCCAATGGTACACTAAAGAAAGCAGTACTGTGTCTACACTTTTAAATATGCACTCTCAAGTGGCAAAGAAAACATCATAGTATTAAGATTATGAGCCTATTTTCAAGGCAGGAATAGAGACGCAGAAAGGACATGCAGACACACGGGAAAGGGAGGGTGAACTAAATTGGGACATCAAGATTGACATATATACAATACCATGTGTAAAATAGATAGTTAGTGAGAATTTGCTATAAAGCACAGAGAGCTCAGACTGGTGCCCTATAATGACATAATTGGGTGGGATAGGGGTTGGGGGTAGAGGTCCAAGAGGTAAGGGATATATGTATGCATGCAACTGGTTTACTTCATTGTACAGCAGAAATTAACATTTACAACATTGTAAAATGATTACATTCTAATTAAAAAAAAAGAGATTTAGTATCATAGATCTTGACTCTTGAGCTTTTTTTCTTTTCTTTTTTTTTTTTTTTTTTGACCTTGAGGTCCTAAATAAACCTATGCTCTCACTGGGTAGAGTTGTTAACCATGCATAGATACATTTAAGATATACTTAATATTTTGTTATTATTAATAGATTTTCAATCGATTTTAAAACTGCTTCAACTTTTTCCTTTCAAAGATTCTGTGCACACTTGGGTTTAGCCAACCCAGTTGAAACTGGGAGTTAAAAGAGTCTGATACCTTGTAGATATGTTGAATTTAGATTTCATTAAGTTGATACTCATATTAACTAAGATTTCATTATGAATGGAGGAAGAATGGGACCTCAGAGATTTGAGAAACAGCATTCAATCTAGAAACTCCATTTGAAGCACAAATTCTTCACAAAAATGAATTAGTGGATGTAATTTCACAAAGGAGGAAAGAGATCTTGCTGAAAGACCCGAGGGTACAAGTCATGGTATTAGACAGGGAACGATTAGAAATTTTTAGAGACCTCCACCACATGACCTAAATCAAATCCTGTACAATTATACAGTGGAAGTGACAAATAGATCCAAGGGATTAGATCTGATAGACAGAGTGCCTGAAAAACTGTGGATGGAGGTTCTTGCCATTGTATGGGAGGTAGTGATGAAAACCATCCCCAAGAAAAAGAAACGCAAGAAGGAAAAATGGCTGTCTGAGGAGGCCTTATAAATAGGTGAAAAAAAGAAGAGAACCTAAGACAAAGGAAAAAAGAAAAGATACACCATTCTGAATAGAGTTCCAAAGAATAACAAGGAGAGTCAATCATTTCCTCAGTGGTCAATGCAAAGAAGTAGAGTAAAACAATAGAATGGGAAAAGACAGAAGATCTCTTCTGGAATATTAGAGATACCAAAGGAAAATTTCATGCAAAGATGGGCACAATAAAGAATCGAAACAGTATGGCCCAAGAGAAGCAGAAGATATTAGGAAGAGGTGGCAAGAATACACAGAACAACTTCACGACCCAGATAACCATGATGGTGCGATCACTCACCTAGAGCCAGACATCCTGGAATGCAAAGTCAAGTGGGCCTTAGGAAGCATCACTATGAATAAAGCTAGTGGAGGTGATGGAATTCTAGTAGAGCTATTTCAAATTCTAAATGATGATGCTATGAAAGTGATATACTCAATATGCCAGCAGATTTGGAAACTCAGAAGTGACCACAACACTGGAAAAGGTCAATTTTCATTCTAATCCCAAAGAAAGGCAATGCTAAAGAATGTACAAACTACCACACAATTGCGCTCATCTCACATGCTAGCAAAGTATTGCTCAAAATTCTCCAAGCCAGGCTTCAACAGTACATGAGCTGTGAACTTCCAGATGTTCAAGCTGGTTTTAGAAAAGACAGAAGAACCAGAGGTCAAACTGCCAACATCCATTGGATCACTGAAAAAGCAAGAGTTCCAGAAAAACATCTACTTCTGCTTTATTGTCTATACCAAAGTCTTTGACTATGCAGATCACAACAAACTGTGGAAAATTCTGAAAGAGATGGGAATACCAGACCCTCCCTACCTGTCTTCTGAGAAATCTGTATGCAGGTCAAGAAGCAACAGTTGGAACCAGACATGGAGCAACAGACTGGTTCCAAATTGGGAAAGGAGTATGTCAAGACTGTATATTGTCACCCTGCTTATTTAACTTATATGCAGAGTACATCATACAAAATTCTGGGCTGGATGAAATACAAGCTGTAATCAAGATTGCTGGGAGACATATCAATGACCTCAGATATACAGATGACACCACCTTTATAGCAGAAAGAGAATAACTAAAGATATTCTTGATTAAAGTGAAAGAGGAGAGTGAAAAAAGTTAGCTTAAAGCTCAACATTCAAAAAAAAAAACACAAAAGACCATGGCATCAATTCCCATCACTTTATGGCAAATAGATGAGGAAACAATGGAAAAAGTGACAGGTTTTTTATCTTGGGCTCCAAAATCACTTCAGATGGTGACTGTAGCCATGAAATTAAAAGATGCTTGGTCCTTGGAAGGTAAGCTATGACCAACATAGACAGCATATTAAAAAACAGAGGCTTTACTTTGCAGACAAAGGTCCATCTTGTCAAAGCTATGGTTTATCCAGTTGTCATGTACGGAATGTGAGAGTTGGGTTATAAAAATAGCTGAGAGCCAAAGAATTTATGTTTTTGAATTGTGGTGTTGGAGATGACTCTTTTTTTTTTTGGTTTGTTTTAGAATATATATATATATATATATATATATATATTTTTTTTTTTAATTTTTATTTTTACTTTATTCTACTCCACAACACTGTATTGGTTTTGCCATACACCGACACGAATCCACCACGGATGCATATACGATCCCAAACGTGAACCCCCCTCCCACCTCCCCCCCGACAACATCCCTCTGGGTCATCCCCGTGCACCAGCCCCAAGCATGCTGTATCCTGCATCGGACATCAGCAGATGAATGGATAAGAAAGCTGTGGTACATATACACAATGAAGTATTACTCAGCCATTAAAAAGAACACATTTGAATCAGTTCTGATGAGATGGATGAAACTGGAGCCGATTATACAGAGTGGAGATGACTCTTGAGAGTCACTTGGACTGCAAGGAGATCAAGCCAATCAATTCTAAAGTAAATCAGTCCTGAATATTCATTGCAAGGACTGATGCTGAAGCTGAAACTCCAATATTTTGGTCATCTGATACGAAGAACTGACTCATTGGAAAAAACCCTTATGCTCGGAAAGATTGAAATCAGGAGGGGAAGGAGATGACAGAGGATGAGATGGTTGGATGGTATTAGCAACTCAATGGACATGAGTTTGAGTAAGCTCCTAAAATTGATGATGGACAAGGAAGCCTGGCCTACTGCAGTCCATTGGGTGGCAAGGAGCCAGACATGACTGAGGGACTGAACTGAACTGAACTAAATTCATTCACAAAACCTGCAGAAAGGGTTGGGATCACATTTGTGTAAGGATCTACTCCTGAATGTTGTATAGAAGTGTTACAGAATATATCTTTGATGTATTCTGTATCATATTCTATATTTTCAATAAACATACCCTTTCAATGTTTTTAGGAGTTTATTTGTGCCTAATCTTTTTTTTTTTTTAATGATAAAAGCTTAGGGCTTACAAAATGTCTGCAGGTTTCTAGATTTTTCTCTATTTTCACGCAGTTTGAAGTATCATGCCACCTTCAGAATTTCCAATTCTGCCTTTCCATATATATATGCATATATTGCAACTATAGTTCCTTATATCATATAAACCAACTAATATAAATCTAAGTACTGTGGAGTATATGTTATTATAACTATTCTGTCCTTCTATATGAATTTTGTCTAAACTTTGGAGAATATTTGAAAGTGCATCTTAGATCAATACTAGGGATAAAATGTTGGAGAAGGGAATGGCAACCCACTGCAATATTCTTGCCTGGAGAATCTCATGAACAGAGGGACCTAGTGGACTACAGAGCATGGGGTTGCAAAGACTCAGACACGACTGAAGCGACTTGGTATAGCATAGCATTGGAATAAAATGTAACCACAGGTGCTTTCTCTACAGTATATAAAGCTAAATTTTAGAATAGAGCTAAGCTTTTGTATATTTAGGGTGAGAAAGATGCCGGAGAGAATGTTATAAACAAAGAATATAACGGGAGACAAAAATTTGTGAGATGAAGACTGATCATTTAGAGTCAAGATTTGCAGAGAAGGGTAAAAAAAAATGAGCTAGTTTCAGATTTTTATTTTGCCTTGCCCATATATGTATTTTAAAAATTATTTCCAAAGAACAATTTTGGAATTTGGATTTCTTTTAGAATTTTCCAGGTAACAACACAACATTTCAGGACTTTAGATATTTGGTTCCTTTTTGTTTCACTGTTATTCTAAGTCACTTATTAAACATTTTTATCCTGCAAAAGAATCTCCAAATAGATGACCATAACTTTAAATGATATTTAACAAAATTGTTATTTAATTTATAAGCTCAAAAATAGAATTATTGTCTAAGCATATATAAGAAGCAGGGTTTTGCCTGTAGGAATTGTGGATCCAAATTAAGTTGAAGCCATAAGAATCTGGTGATGAATAAGCGAAGAGTTTGCTTTTGAAATTTGTCATAGGACTCTAATCTTGTATTTGGATCTCTTTAATTGAGGGCCAATCTGAAATCCCAAGCAGGCAGAACATACAGATCAAAGATCTCTTTTTAGGAATAGACTCTCACAGGTAAAACATAACAAGACTAAGGAAAGCTTTCATAAAATTCTGATAGGTGAGCCAAAGCAAAATGTGTTCTGTAAGTATGCTGATCTCACGGGATCTTCTGAGCTCATTAGGCCTTAAGGTCAAATTTCAAGACAAACTTATTAGACTTAAGCCTGTTCTTTTCCCGTGAATTTCATTTTAAAGGCTCGTAAAATATGATAATATTGAAAGAGAGCCACAAGTACTAATGCAGGTTTTTATAATGGATAAAAAATGATCACATGATCAAAGAATTCCTAAAAGCAATTTCTTATTTCTAAGTGCCCAAGGAAACAGAGAATTTGAGAATTCAATGAAAAGAAATAAGATTTCAGATCCAACACAAAATGTATTTCATCAACCTGACCAAGGAGGTTTCCAAGTGGATGGTTCAAGGAGCCTCAGAGAAACACCAAGACCTTGAACCATAATGGGAAGTGCATCTTGGCTGGTTATCTGCTTGTCTCCCCAGCAGACCCACTAAAGCATGTTGATTAAGCAAAGCTTAATGAGACAGCAATATGACTGTAAGGGAGAACTCTGCTTTGACAGGGTGTTTTAGATGAGTAAATAATGCAGTTTATTTATTGCTGTTGAAGTCTGGGCTCAAGTGGTGCAGATGGGCCTTTCAAGGCCAGTAACTGATTAGAAGAGGTAGAGTTCATGACAGAAGCATTTAGGATTGAGAGACAGTGAGTAGAGAGCCTTGGAGTGAATCTTCATAAATAAACTGTTATTTAATAAACAGCTCTCTACCCAGGTGAGCAATCTGTTGTCTGAAAGAAGAGTTGTTTGCTCACACAAATTGGTGTGCAGGAATTTCTTGAGGCAAACAATGAAGTTATTTATTAGTTTACCGCCTTACCTTCCTGGAAAATAATTTTCTGAAATAAATTTTAAAATCATATTGACACAGATGGCCTCAGATTTCAGTTCTGACAGTTAAGCTATGTAAATAAAGTTGGTCTAAAGTTTCTGTGTACTGTAAATTTATAATATCTGGCAAAGATCACTTATGATTATTTGCTGTGAGCTTCAGCTGAAAGCTTAAAAGAAACTTTAGTTTCTGATCTTTAATGGAATTGTTGTTATAGCTGTCACAACTTGCTTAAGCTGGGCTTGTGTGTGTGTGTGTGTGTGTGTGTGTGTGTGTGCGTGCGTGTGTGTACTCTGTCAGCATATTCCAAGATATTGTCTCTAAAATTTAAATTTAAATTGAATTTAAGAAGTATTAAATTGTTTAAATCCTTTTTACTCAAATACTCTATTACTTAGATTCATCATTCTATATTTTTATGGCAAACTTTTTGTTATGTTGTTGTGAATTTAAATGAAGAACCTATTCAGCAAGAAAGCAAAAGTATTTATTTTCAAAAAAGATTCACCACCAGATGTCATTTACAGAAAAGAATCAATTCTTCAAGGCATAAAAGTATAAATTTCCTTCTGTTGGAGTGGAAGTAAGCAAAATGTCCAGTATTATATATTCTTCACAGGATTCTCTAAAGCTTCAGATAAAACTGCTTAGATGGAGAAAAATAAAAATAAATTGCTAGAGTTTCTTATTTACAAATTGGAAAAAATGAAATTGTTGCTTGAATTCTGTACTTTCCTTCAGGGAATTAGAATGACTATATAAATATTTTTTTGCAAATATTGATATAGTTCTATGTTGATTCCATAAGTGAGCAATTTGCCTTATGTTAAACTCACTATCACATTTTTCTAATTCAGATTGGAATGCAATTGTCTGCCAGGAATTTTGATTTCTTCATTTGAAGTGTGGTAATAATGCATTCTAAAATAAATGTTTCTCAGCATTACAAAAATGTTGTGCTTTTGACTAATGTATGACAGAATAAGCTCATATTTGACTGAATCTAAGGAACAATGTTTCATATCCAAGGAAAATTAAATAGCAATGGTATATATACACTCATATCTGACATTCTATATAATACGATATGATGATATAATATAATATAATATGGGTTTCTCCAGTGACTCAGCAGTTCAGCAGTAAAGAATCTGCCTGCAATGCAGGAAATGCAGGAGACCCGGGATTGATCCCTCAGTTGGGAAGATCCCCTGGAGGTGCGCATGGCAACCCACTCCAGTATTCTTGGCTGGAGAATCCCCATGGAAAGAGGAGTCTGGTAGGCTACAGCCCAGGGGGTCTCAAAGAGTCAGACATGGTTGAGCACACACACACACATCTTGAAATTATACCTCATTGTGTAGTTTGTTCCAACCAGATGACCAAATGGAATCACCTGCCTGAACCAATTAAGGTATGTTGCTTTCTGGTAATTTTATTGAGCACTGACATTTAAACTCAAGAATATCTTTAATTTTGTTCCTAGAAAAGAGAAACAGAGTCTGCCTTACTCCTTTCTCATTTCTCTTTTTTTTTTTTTTTCCCTCTTTTGTTCCTGTTACTTTGGGTTATTGGTCAAAACTGGTCATGTCCCACTTCTGACTGTGCATGGCAAATCAGTCATTTCCCACTGATCATCACTGCTTAGTGACTACAATACAATCCTGAATAAAAATGAAGAGAAGCAGAAAGTAGAGCAATGAGAAATATTTTTTTGCCTTATTCTTGATCTTAAGTAAAGAGTATTTGTGCTGTACTTAGTCACCCAGTCATGTCCAACTTTTGCCACCACATGGACCGTAGCCTGCCAGGCTCCTCTCTGTCCATGGGAATTCTCCAGGTAAAAATACTGGAGTGAGTTGCCATTTCCTTTTCCAGGAGATCTCCCCAACCCCGGGATCAAAACTGGGTCTGCCTCACTGCAGGCAGATTCTTTACCATCTGAGTCACCAAACCCCAATATTCTTAATTTCTATAGGATTAAAGTAACAGTGACGTGGAGAAAAAAAATTTTTTGTTTACTTTAGCACATGTATAGTCACAAGTCCAGGTAAATGTAATATTTTTAAAAATATCAGTCTAGTAAAAATAAAATTAATACAGTTTAGATTGATCTATTATTAGAATAAAAATTGAATATTTTGACTCTGTATTCCAAATGTCTAGAAACTTTGCAGTAACAATTGTTCACCATTTAATAACATTTTCCCAAGTTATCTAATGCACCTAAGGACAAAAGAGCTGCCTTGCAGTGATTTCCAATTTACCCAATTTTCTGGCAACTTGTCTGCCCACAGAATGACAGATTACTCTTTCAGTCTTTCCACTTTCTGAACAGCTAAGCCAATTGTTTTCAATCTTTTTCCTCCAGCAATGCTATCTCTTAAAGCACTTTGGAGTGGTTTTTGAAGGGATTTCTCTTTAGTTAAATGGTTATACACCTCTCGCATGATCCAATGTATCAAGGAGAAATTGCGATATTTTTCTTTTACATAAGGGCAAGTTCCATTGTTCCCTTTATCTTGCAGTCTGAACAGAAACATTGGTGAAGATCTTGTCATTTAGTTTAGAGTTTCAGAGAAGTTGCGGGCACAGAACTTTCATGTCTATTTGGTAAACGGTTATGGCATATTTCTGAAATATCAAAATCCAGTGGTTTCCTTAAAACATCAAAATAAAAGGTTGAATACTATATACAAACAAGAGTTTACTTAAGAGGAGAGCTGTCCAGCAATTCGTTCAGCTAATACAAAATCCTAAACAGTTCCAAAATCTACTTAAAGCAGAGGAATTATGTAGATATGTTGCTCATAGAGCATCAAGCACCACTTGCCAAGGAAGAATCTGGTAGACTCCATGTTGCCTCCAAATGCTGTCACCTGGAGATTTGACTCTTTCTCTGCTGCAAAGTGGGATGTATAAGTGATTTAACTCTCTTATGACTTCTTTTGAGAGTCCCTTGGACTGCAAGAGATCAAACCAGTCAATCTTAAAGATTAAACTAGTCAGTCCTGCAAGAAAACCAACCCTGAATATTCGCTGGAAGAACTGATGATGAAGCTGCAGCCCCAATACTTTGGTCACTTGATGCAAAGAGCCACCTTACTGGAAAAAAGCTTGATGCTGGGAAAGATTGAGGCCAAAAGGAGAAGGGGGTGGCAAAGGATGAGATGATTAGATAGCATCAGCAACTCAATGGATATGAATCTGAGCAAACTCTGGGCAACAGAGGACAGGAAAGCCTGGAGTACTACACTTCATGGGGATGCAAAGAGCTGCACATGAATGAGCAACTGAACAACAGATGTAAATCTGCAGAATGTCCTATATATAGACTTATGTTAAAGTTACATGATGTTGTGTCCAGTGCTAGTCATGATCTGCTTACTCAAGGATAGCCTCTCAGAAACATTTTTGATGAGATTATTAATCTATTTAACTTACTGGATGGATAGAATGGTAAAATTATCAATCAGTATATCTTTCTAACATATGAAATAAACAGCTTATTTGAATAACCATTTGTATTTAAAAGTTAAAGTGTATTTTGGTCAACTGACTTATTAAGTTCACTCAGGAAAACACATTAACTTTTTGACTCTTGAAATCCACTTATGTATATATATATATAGATAGATAGATAGATAGATAGATGTTTAACATTATAGGATTATCAAAATTATATGTAAATAAATTCTTGCTGAACCTAACATAAATTTATTTAATCTTGGTTTTATATACTTTCTGTATGTGAATTCAGGGGACGGGGATCTCATTTACAGTTCATTTTGAGCATCCAATGTCTAATCAGCATCTTGTAAAGAGTTAACACTCAAAAATTATATCACTGAATTATAAAATGAATGAGCTCCTCATTTCATGATCTGAATCACATTAAATTGCTTAGTACATTTGAAAAGTCAATGGTAACTTTGTAAACTGATGAAAATGAACATAATAGAGGGCCATTCCCCTTTTTCTTCTACTTTTGCATTTTTTTTTCTTTTTGCTACCTACTTGCCACATCTCATGAACTTTAGCTACTCTATCATTTGCAAAGTTTCCAAAAACAGATTTTGGAAGATACAGTTCTGATGGATAATGGAACTCTGAGCAAGTGCCACAGAAAATAAAAACAAAACAAACAAACAATTGCCAACCTTAAGTTTCAGTTAAAGTTGAAAACTTCTGTCAAGCCCAAACCTCCCGTACTCTACTCTTGCTTCTATAAGAAGCCTGATTCTGCTTCAATGAGGGAATCATCTGGTCCTCCAATACTTCCAATGCTTACCAGCTGATAAAAGTCTTTAACAATATTATTCAGTCATTAAGATAATTGTTTTGACAGCTAACACAGAAATTTTAAGCTTTCATTTATCTTGTTTTTCTTGCATAGTCATATTTTCTTCTTTTCATTCATTTCTGTTTTTTCACTGTTTTTTTTGAACATTCATCCTTCCCTGCCTTCATTTTCATTTTTTTATTTGAATAATTTTAAAATTTTGTTTTATTTTATATAATACAAATTGAACTTTATATTATTCTTTTGGCCTTTTGGCTAAGATCAAGTGGTGGCTCAGACGGAAAGCGTCTGTCTACAATGTGGGAGACCTGGGTTCGATCCCTAGGTCGGGAAGTTCTCTGGGGAAGGAAATGGCAACCCACTCCAGTACTCTTGCCTAGAAAATCCCATGGACGGAGGAGCCTGGTGTCTGTGGGGTCACGAAGAGTTGGACACGACTGAGCGACTTCACTCACTTTTTATAGTATAACAAGCATTTAACTTAAAATGTAAAGCTTATCAACACCCTTAATTATAATGCATCTTTTTTTATTTCTGGAAAATTCTCAACCACTATTTTTTCTCTCTTCCTTTCTTTTTTTAATCCCCAAATGGTGTTTAAATATATGTGAAAACATCTTAATTTCTTCACTATTTACATATCCTTTCTACTTTGCATCTCATCTCATTTAACTGCCTTTTGAACGTTTATTTTCTGTATCTGTTCTCTGCTTATTTTATATTTTAGCTAACTGCTGTATCATCTGTCTGTATTGTTTTCATTTATTATATGATTTCACATTGATATGTTCCACATAAGTGTACATTTTGTGTGATGTATCATATCAAACTTATTTATTGTGTAGGAGTTAAAAAAACAACTGGACCAAAGATGCTCTATCTTTACCTTTGGGAATGCCTGAATGTCTGACTTTCACTCTTGGCCAAGATAAACACAGTAGAGTACAGTATGTGCTATAGAAAGTCTAATGTTGTAGACCAAACTGATCAACAAAAGCACTGAATATAGAGAATACGGAAATATAAAGAATGTGTCAATGGAAATTTAAGCCATACGTCTCAATTTTTAAGAGATTGGGGATGGCTTAGTCACTAAATCATGTCCAACTCTTGTGACTCCATTGACTGTAGTCTGCCAGGATCCTTTGTTCATGGGATTGTCCAGGCAGGAATACTGAAGTGGGTTGCCATTTCCTTCTCCAGGGGATCTTCCCAACCCAGGAGCAAACCCAGGTCTCTTGTATTACAGGCAGATTCTTTACCAACTGAGCCACCAGGTAATCCCTTTTAAGAGATTAGGAGACATATAAAAATAGCTATGTTCATGAATAACTGTATAAATGAATAAATGTTGAAACAAACTATTAAATCTGTTTCAGAAATGTGCATACAAGCATCTTTTCAGGAATCCATGAAATATTTTTAGTGGCAATATTCTAGTCGCCATTTGAAAAGTCACTGGTTTCCTGGAAACAGTGTGCTTTGTAAAAATGAGATATGCTTACTGCTGCTGCTGCTAAGTCACTTCAGTCGTGTCCGACTCTGTGTGACCCCATAGACGGCAGCCCACAAGGTCCCCCGTCCCTGGGATTCTCCAGGCAAGAACACTGGAGTGGATTGCCATTTCCTTCTCCAATGCATGAAAGTGAAAACGGAAAGTGAACTCGCTCAGTCGTGTCTGACTCTTAGCGACCCCATGGACTGCAGCCCACGAGGCTCCTCCATCCATGGGATTTGCCAGGCAAGAGTACTGGAGTGGGTTGCCATTGCCTTCTCCGGAGAGTATGCTTAAGGTACATTGAAAGCGAAAGTGAAAGTCACTCAGTCCTGTCTGACTCTTTGCGATCCCATGAAATATACAGTACATGGAATTCTCCAGGCCTGAATACTGGAGTGAGTAGCCTTTCCCTTCTCCAGGAGATCTTGCCAATCCAGGCATCAAACCCAGGTCTCCCACATTGCAGGTGGATTCTTTACCAGCTGAGCCACAAGGGAAACTCTAAGGTACATTTCAGTCCTAAAATTTCTAAATTTGAAGTCTTAAATTTTTATTGTCTAGAAAGGCATCAATTTCTTGCTTTCCTGAGACTTTTCAAATACAAGTTATAAAAAAGATAAATTATTTGGTTTGTAATACTGTGATATATGCTTTAGTACTATCTTTATCTTATTCTTGAATAAGAATATGATAATATGAATGGTTCTTATTTATATTGGAATATTTCCATGTTTCACTTGCTCAGAAGTTGACAGGGTGGAGAAGTACATTTTTAGCATGTGTCTTACAATACAAAATATCTGTATTTTTATTTCATAAAAGGACTAAAATTTCCACAAATATTTTCTATCTATGGACTTAATTTACAAAACACTAGTGTGATGTCAGACATATTTATATTATGTATAAAAACAATAGGCAGGCATATAAACATTCCATCTTGGCTTCTTATGAAAATACAGTAAAAAAAATAGTAGATTATTCAATTATTTTGTGATAGACAACTGCATATATTACTAAAAGCTCTTGACTGGTATCTCTTATGTTAAGAGTCTGAACTAATGTAAAAGCAAGAGAACATGATGGAAAAAGAAAAGGCTTCCGAGAAAGAATGCTAACTTCAACAACTAGAATATTTAAGTTGCTGTTCTCTATAAATTTAGAACATTCAGGAAATCTTTACAATCAATATTTGTAAAATATTAATAGCATCATATATAACTTTGAGATAATGCATAAATACAAATATAATATTTATATGTGCTTCTTGATAGATTGGGGCTTCCCTGATAGCTCAGTTGGTAAAGAATTTCCTGCAATGCAGGAGACCACGGTTGTTTTTTTTTTTTTTTACTTTACAATATTGTATTGGTTTTGCCATACATCAACATAAATTCACCATGGGTGTACGCATGTTCCCAATCCTGAACCCCTCTCTCTCCTCCCTCCCTATACCATCCCTCTGGGTCATCTCAGTGCACCAGCCCCAAGCATCCTTTGATTCCTCAGTCAGGAAGATCCCCAGAGAAGGAATAGGCTACCCACGCCAGTATTCTTGGCTTAGACAGTAAAAAAGAGCCAGCCTGCAATGGGCTTCCCTGGTGGCTCAAACAGTAAAAAGTCTTCCTGCAATGCAAGAGACGCAGGTTTCATCCCTGGGTTGGGAAGATCCCCTGGAGGAGAGCATGGCAACCTATTCTAATATTCTTGTCTGGAGAATCCCCATGGACAGAGGAACCTGGCAGGCTATAGTCCATGGGGTTGCTAAGAGTCAGACAAGACTGGGCAACTAAGCACAGCACAGCACATGATAAATTGAATATATCATTGTAAGTTGTTGTATATCAACTTAAAGGATTGAACTTATTATTTATTACAATGCTGGTTGTAACATAGTTAAATAATTTTAAACACTTGCTGGAAAACCCATAGGAGAAAATACAAATGGAACTCATGTTTTACAAACAAATTCTAATGGAAAAGTTCATCTTGTGACATGTAAATTCGAAACATTAAAAATTAAATCTAAGAAAATGTTTCCTCTTACTGGATATATCACTTCCCATGTGGCACTAGTGGTAAAGAACTTGCCTGGCAATGCAGGAGATATAATTGATATGGGTTTGATCCCTGAGCTGGAAGATTCTTTGGAGGAGGAAATGGAAACCCACTCCAGTATCTTTGCCTGGAGAATCCCATGGACAGAGGAGCTTAGCGGGTTACAGTGTATAGAGTCACAAAGAGTCAGACACGACTGAAGTGAACTGGCATTTTTTGAAAATATTTAAAATTAAGTAAAATAACTATTGTATGTAACTTATGAGTTTAGATGATTTTCACTTGTAGCTGCATAATTGAGAATTGCATGTCTTTAAAGACTTGTGCATTTTTATCATCTATGACTTGTGAGACCCACTTAAATTTAGAGGAGAAAAAAGAAGTGGAGATTTGTTTCCATTGTGACACCGCTACTGTTTTTTTCTTATGTTTTTAATCTCTAACAATGATATTAATTAATTTATTTAATTTTTATTTTTACTTTAGTTTACTTTACAATACTATATTGGTTTTGCCATACATTGACATGAATCTGCCACAGGTGTACATGAGCTCCCAAACATGAACCCCCCTCCCACCTCCCACCCCACATCATCTCTCCGGATCATCCCCATGCACCAGCCCCAAGCATCCTGCATCCTGCATCAAACATAGACTGGCGATTCATTTCTTACATGATAGTATACATGTTTCAATGCCATTCTCCCAAATCATCCCACTCTCTCCCTCTCCCTCTGAGTCCAAAAGTCCACTCTACATATCTGTGTTTCTTTTGCTCTCTCGCATACAGGGTCATCATTACCCTCTTTCTAAATTCCATATATATGTGTTAACTATACTGTATTGGTGTTTTTCTTTCTGGCTTACTTCACTCTGTATAATTGGCTCCAGTTTCATCCATCTCATTAGAACTGATTCAAACATATTCTTTTTATTGGCTGAGTAATACTCCATTGTGTATATGTACCACGACTTTCTTATCCATTCATCTGCTGATGGACATCTAGGTTGTTTCCATGTCCTGGCTATTATAAACAGCACTGCAATAAACATTGGGGTACATGTGTCTCTTTCTATTCTGGTTTCCTCGGTGTGTATGCCCAGAAGTGGGATTGCTGGGTCATATGGCAGTTCTATTTCTAGTTTTTTAAGGAATCTCCACACTGTTCTCCATAGTGGCTGTACTGGTTTGCTTTCCCACCAACAGTGTAAGAGGGTTCCCTTTTCTTCACACCCTCTCCAGCATTTATTGATTGCAGACTTTTGGATTGCAGCCATTTTGACTGATGTGAAGTGTTACCTCATTGTGGTCTCGATTTGCATTTCTCTAATAATGAGTGATGTTGAGCATCTTTTCATGTGTTTGTTAGCCATCCGTATGTCTTCTTTGGAGAAATGTCTGTTTAGTTATTTGACCAATTTTTTGATTGGGTCATTTATTTTTCTGGAATTGAGCTGCATAAGTTGCTTGTATATTTTTGAGATTAGTTGCTTGTCAGTTGCTTCATTTGTTATTATTTTCTTCCATTCAGAAGGCTGTCTTTTCACCTTGCTTATATTTTCCTTTGTTGTGCAGAAGCTTTTAATTTTAATTAGATCCCATTTGTTTATTTTTGTTTTTATTTCCAGTATTCTGGGAGGTGGATCATAGAGGATCCTGCTGTGATGTATGTCTGAGAGTGTTTTGCCTGTGTTCTCCTCTAGGAGTTTTATAGTTTCTGGTCTTACGTTTAGATCTTTAATCCATTTTGAGTTTATTTTTGTGTGTGGTGTTAGAAATTGATATAGCTTCATTCTTTTACAAGTGGTTGACCAATTTTCCCATAACTTTTAAAAGCTATTTTATAATATTTCATCATAGCATTTATGCATTATAAAATGCATCCAACAAATATACATTGATTACTTTTAGATGTTGAGAATCAAATGGCTCTGAATAAATATATTCCATTTGGAAATTACATTGATGCATAAATAACTACCAGACAAGACAAATGGGACTCTATAATAAAATATATAAGAGTTTTGAACATCCCTGAGTAGTTGGAAAAATGATGAATTAAGATAATTTAATATTGGTATAATAGTTATTGTGTCCAGAAGTTCACATCTCTTCTTGTTATGCCATTGGTAGAAAAAGCCCTTAGTTCTTCTTGAAGAAATACTACAGTCATAGGATATCAGGGTAAAAAATAAATGGAAAAACTATTGGCCAATTTTGACTATCTCTTTGTAAAGTTTAGCCTTTTCAAAATTGTAGTATGTTTTGCATTGGTTTTAAATATTAGCATTACTTTTAAAATCTAGAATATTTTATTTTGCATGTTCTTTATTGTCAAATTATTGTTGATTTGAAACATTATATTATTTGGGGGAGTATAACATAATGATTCAGCATTTTTATACATTATGACCATGAGAAGTCTAGTTACCATCTGTCACCATACAAAGTTTTAACAACATTATTGACTATATTCCCTATGCTATATAGTATAGCCCCATAGTTTATTTATTTTATAATTTAGCAATCTCTTTTACACTAATAGATTGCCAGAGTTTCTTTTATTAAAGGAATCAAGTCAAGGATAAATAATTTTTGAGATTTAAAAATATTTTGAAATGATTACATATACAGTTATTGCGTCTCTATTTCTCTTTGTTTCTAAATTTTGTCATGTTTTGTTTTGTCTTTCCATTTTTTCATTTTTAATCTTTTTTATTTTGTTTTATTTGTCTTACCTTGCCTATCACTTTTCTTCTTTTTGTCTTTTTTCCAGTCACATTCTGGATCTAAATGGACATATTTGAGGTGAATACCATATGGTCTGGTGAAGAGAACACCTACTAACTTTCCAGAGATCCCCTTCACTAAAAATTTTTTCAAGAGGGATGGTATGGGAAGAGAGGAGGGAGGGGGGTTCAGGTTGGGAAACACATGTATACCTATGGCAGATTCATGTTGATGTATGGCAAAACCAATATTGTAAAGTAATTAGCCTCCAATTAAAGTAAATAAATTTATATTTTAAAAAGTAAGTTATTTATTAACCCAATGTTTTTATTATTTAAAAAATATATATATTCTAGTTATTCTAAGTTTTGTGTGGCTATTCTATTTCAAAACATGTATTAGTCATAATCTATTCTGTTGCAGGTATTAAGTCTTTACTTGCTCACTCAAATGAAAGATTTGGAGCCCATTTTTGATTTTACACTCTCTTTTGGACCAATGTCTTATGCATTTCAAGTCTATTGATTTAATCTCTTACATTCTATACAGCATCCCTATGTTTCTCTATCTCTGTTATCACCAGCTCAATTCACAAAAGAGCGAAAATGACAAGTCAAAGTTCCTTGACTTTGGTGACTGGGAATGATGCTATCCCTACTGAAATGCGAAAATTTGAGATAGTAATTTTGTCAGGAAATTCAACCCCCAAAATAGTCTCTCTTCTACTTTTCCCAATCCTTCTTCATTCTTCTCCCAGCAGATTCAACTGCAGTGAAAATTTGGCTATGGCCTTTTTATTTTTCAGTTATTCAATGGATCCCCTTGTCACTTAAAATGCAATCAAGCTCTCCATCTCAGTCTGCAAGGCTTTGGCCTATTTGTACATCTTAATTTTCTTGAATTACTAGCTCATTATGGTGAAGGAAAACTACTCTTTATTTTCTAAATATTCCAGATGTTATCCAACTTCAAGAATTGTGCAGGTGTTCTTCCTTCACATGCTCCTCAAAGCCCTTTATCCATCTTCTCTTTACTAACTCCTCCTAATTAATGGCTTCCCTGATAGCTCAGTTGGTAAAGAGGTTGGATTCCTGAGTGGGGACGATCTGCTGGAGAAGGGATAGACTACCCACTCCAATACTGGGCTTCCCTTGTGACTCAGCTGGTAAAGAACAATGCAAGAGACCTGGGTTCAATCCCCTGGAGAAAGGAAAGGCTACCCACTCCAGTATTCTGGCCTGGAGAATTCCATGGACTGTATAGTCCATGGGGCTGCAAAGAGTCAGAAATGACTGAGTGACTTTCACTTTCATAATTCAGACTTCTGTTTAATGGCAGCACCTCAGTGAAGACTTTTTATTCTATTCTAAAAGGGTCTTCTCTACTTATTTTATGTAGTCACATTTTTTGGTTTTGTTTTCTGTGAACTATGTGTTTTGTTTTTTTTTTTTTTTTACAACTAGAAATATTTTGTGTCTTTTGCTTTTTTCTCTAAGTTCAGTAAAATGTTGTGATATCTTTCTTTCCACAGTTGTATATCTGATGCCAGCACAGTGCCTGGTAGGAAAGAGGTGTTCATTGAATATTTACTCATGAATGAATACAAATATTTAATGAATTAGTGCTTGCATTTGATGGACTGTGAATTGAATTACAACCTTCCCCTGATACATACTCCTCTAAAAACTTCATTTTAAATTACAACTTTTATTATTTTTTTCTTCTAAGAGAGAACTTTAATAAATTACTTAACATATAATGGCATGAAGATGGAGATTTCCAGTTTTGTCTTAGACTATTATGCATAAAAGCTACTTTGTATATTAAAGGAAATATTTTTCACTTATAGTGTGAGTTTTATAGCAATACAAGTAACATTTTTTATGTGTTTCAATATAAGGACGAATAGTTAACTTGCTATTTTTTGGAAAAAAAGATTTTTATCCTTTTTCAGTTTTAATGTCTTCTGCAATATTTTATCCAGATGTACAGTCTATAGGCCATTTTGTAAGGTTTAGTTTTTATGTTGTCTTGCTCAGAATCATCTATACACGAACATATATTTTGCTCATGTTTCAGGGCAAAGCCATTTCATGGACATCATTATACTGATTTTCTTTTCTTTAGACATCACTATCAAGATGATTCCTAGTGTAATTCATTTTCTTAGTATCAGCTGATCTGATTTATACTTATGCAGCATAAAACATGAACACCAATTCCCTTTCTTGTTAAAAGTGCTCTGGACTTGGCCATTTAGATATATCTAAATGTTAACTTCATTGGAAGTAAAGTGTCATTACTGATGCTAGGTTATATTTGTGGATGTGTGCATGCATGCTAAGTCACTCAGCTGCATCCTACTCTTTGTGACCCCATGAACTGCAGTCCATCAGGCTACTCTGTGCACAGGGTTGTCCAGGAAAGAATATTGGTGTGGGTTGCTATTTCCTCCTCCAGGCAAACTTCCTGACCAAGGGAAAAAACCCATGTCTCTTGAGTCTCCTTCTTTGGCAGGTGGATTATTCATCACTGAGCCCCTGAGGAAGTCCACATTTGTTGATAAAATATTATAAACTTACACAATTCTTTTGCAATTTATAAATGACCTGTTTGATGATGCTTTACCTTATGTCATAATCTGATGCATATTCACTAGACCTACTATGTAATTATGCCATCTGTATTAAAATTTAAATGTGAACATCTGCTTCCATATGAGTCTAATGTCATTCTCTCCTGTTGTGAAAGTGAAGTCGCTCAGTCGTGTCCGACTCTTTGTGACCCCAGGCTTCTCCATCTATGGGATTCTCCAGGCAAGAATACTGGAGGGAGTTACCGTTTCCTTCTCCAGGGGATCTTCCCAACCAAGGGACTGAACCTGGGTCTCCCGCATTGGAAGCAGACGCTTTAACCTGTGAGCCACCAGGGAAGCCCTATATAATTATGCCATCTGTATTAAAATTTAAATGTGAACATCTGGTTTGATAAAGCAACATTTATAGTCTGGGCTCTTTTACTTGTCAATACTTCTAACTAAACTCTATGTTTAGGCTAAAAGAAGAGTCTTTTGGAAGATACTGGAGAGCTCAGGGACTCAAAGGAGGCTCTCTGGGAAGGAAGGCAGCTCAAGAGTCCTGGAGAATGTAATTGAGGCTAGAGCTTCACCATGATCAATGCTCTTCTCGTGTCTGCTTCCATATGAGTCTAATGTCATTCTCTCCTGTTGTGGATGTGCTTATTTTTTCTCCATTAGGAGAAAGAAAACTCACCTGTAACCAAAGCATGGGAGGGGACAAGGAGATTCTTATATTCCTTAGCTTAACTATTAAAACCATAAAGAATTAGTCTATCCTGTGTGTCATGTGGCTACAGAGATTCACTAAGCCTTGGTCCAGGTGGTGGTGGCATCAGGGGAGGTTGACAATCATGTATCTGCAGCCACTGTTGATAGTGGAAATGTATTTGTTGTTTTTAAGTTAGGAAGTTACCTCAACTTGGAAGTTGCAAAGAGTGCCATTGTAAATGGTGAAGCAGTTCAAAGAGGAAGGATTTGATCATGGAAACTATATGTGTGTGTGTGTGTGTGTGTGTGTGTGTGTGTGTGTGTGTGTGTATATATATATAATTTAACCAGAGCTTGAGTTCAATTATCCCTTTTATATCTCTTACAATATTGAAAATTCTTTTCCCTTAGGTAATAACTGATTAAAGGTTCATTAACTACTGCAAAGAGTTCACTGACTGGTTCAATATAAAATGTGGACATATGGACTCAGTAATTGAAAAAGAAAAAGTCACTTTTTAAATTCTTGAAACTATCATCAGAAAGAGCTTTTTGGATGATCCATCTTTCATAATAAAGTTTTAAATATAATTTTATACATTGTAACAACTTGTATTCCTATTTCATTAAATTTATTAAATAGCCTATCCATTTAGCCACAAAATTAGTTATATGCAACATAGCAGGAATACATTTGGTTAGTGTCCATTGACCAAAAAAAAAAGAAGAAAAATTTTTGCATATAGTCCCTGAAGTTTCTTACCAAAATAATTTATCTCTTGAAAAAGATGGAAATGGGGTGGTGATTAAGTAAAAGATATCTCCATTTTTTTTAATTGGGAAACACAAAGCATTTCTTAGTGCCCTTACATTAATTTCTATATTATTAGTAATCGCAAATGTATTTGAATTTTTTACTGTGTTTCTAAGAAAGATGTACTTCTATTCCCTGGTGGCTCAGTGGTAAAGAATCAGCCTGCCGATACAGGAGAAAGTGAAAGTGAAGTCACTCAGTAGTGTCCGACTCTTTGCGACCCCATGGACTGTAGCCTACCACGCTCCTCTGTCCATGGGATTTTCCAGGCAAGAATACTGGAGTAGGTTGCCATTTCCTTCACCAGAGGATCTTCCCGACCCACGCTTTCTCATCTGAGCCACCAGGGAAGTCCAATGCAAGAGAACGCAGGTTCAATTCTTGGGTTGAGAAGATCCACTGTAGAAGGAAATGGCAACCTACTCCATAATTCTTGCCTGGGAAATGCCAAGAACAGAGGGGCTTGGTGCAAGGTTGCAAAAGAGTTGGACATGATTTAGTGACTAAAACAACAACCACAAAGCATTTCTATTATCAATTATTGAAATAAGATGTATCAGTTTAGTCTGTGGAATATTCACATCAACACATCAGTTTGAAAATATTTGTTCCCTTAAAAAATGATTGGTAGGCAAAAATATTTAATAGTTAAGTAATATGAAATAAAAATGTTAATAGGCAAAGCAAAATGAAAATAGTGTTAACTAAAGTTGCCCTATCACAATACCTATTCTGATCATGTGAATTTATTTCAACAGATTGATATATTTGGGAACAATTAGGAAGCAGTGTAGAAATGGGTTTGTTAATGTAAGATTTTGATCTTAAGAAATACTCAGTGAATGTGGAAAAATGAACCCAGATGAATTGAGCACATAGAAACACAAAATGCAAACATGGGTACACCTCAAATATCTAGCCGCTTTTTCAGTTAACTATTTACTTGTATGCGCCATGGCCATTCACCTCAAGTATTAAAATTTCCCTTCAATTACAAAGAATTCCCCTTTCACTACTTCAGTACTGAACCTGAAACTCCAATACGTTGGCTGCCTCATGTGAAGAGTTGACTCATTGGAAAGGACCCTGATGCTGGGAGGGATTGGGGGCAGGCAGAGAAGGGGACAACACAGGATGAGATGGCTGGATGGCGTCACTGACTAGATGTACATGAGTTTGCGTAAACTCCGAGAGCTGGTGATGGACACGGAGGCCTGGCGTGCTGTGATTCATGGGGTCGCAAAGAGTTGGACACGACTGAGCGACTGAACTGAATTGAATAGCTCATAGGCTGCACCTCCTCTAATATCTACTTCAGCAAGCAAATTTCAGCTATTTTTTAAGGTTAATCAATATGTTCAATGTAATATGTATGCATGGAACCCTTCACTATGTGTAAAACTGTGCTGCTATTTTTATTAGGATCTTTTTTTTTTTTCCAGTGTCACTGACCAAGTCTGTGTGTTGTGTCATTCTTTCCATGAGCTCTGTGGTATTTTTTTTGCATGATTTTGAATGGCAGAATATGTTTAGGAGCATAGATATTCCATTGGAAGCTTCCCAAGTGGTTCAGTGGTAAGGAATCCACTTGTCAGTACACTGGACATGGCTCAATCCCTGGCTTAGGAACATCCCCTGGAGAAGGAAATGGCAACCCTTTCCAGTGTTCCTGCCTGGGAAATCCCATGGCCAAAGGAGCTGTGTGGGCTGCAGTCTGTGAAGTAACAGAAGAGTCAGACACAACTTACTAGCTAAAAACAAACAAACAAACAAAATATTGCATTGGAGGATAACTGATTGTATGTAGATTTTACAGTAAACTTGTGACCAACACAGCGAGCTAGGAAAACAATTTCTGTGGAGTTTTAATAATTGAATGCTACTATACATAATTTGATGGAGAAGGCAATGGCACCCCACTCCAGTACTCTTGCCTGGAAAATCCCATGGACCGAGGAGCCTGGTGGGCTGCAGTCCATGGGGTCGCTAAGAGTTGGACACGACTGAGTGACTTCACTTTCACTTTTCACTTTCATGCATTGGAGAAGGAAATGGCAGCCCACTCCAGTGTTCTTGCCTGGAGAATCCCAGGCACGGGGGAGCCTGGCGGGCTGCTGTCTATAGTGTCCCACCGAGTCAGACACGACTTAAGCTACTTAGCAGCACATTACATAATTTGATTTTATATAATTTTTGAATGCAATCAAAATGAACTTGGTGAAGATAGTACAGTAATTAGAAATTGCACATAGGCCTCCATTAAGTCTACTTATATAAATATTCATGCTATATTAGAATTAATATATGCATTTTCATAAAATGCACTATTTATGTGTATGAGTTATGAATTTAATATGGTCTTGGTAAATGGCACTCTATTTTTATCATAATTGTTAATTAATTTAAAAAACATTCAATTTTAAGTTTGAGTCCTAATTGTGGGGTGATTTATGAAATGTGCTATTACCTTTAAAAATGAAAATAGTCTTCAAAAATAAGGAATAGCTTGTATACCCATATATTTTAGCTATTATAAGTAACCTTTATTTTAAGATTAAAATATCAATTTAAGTATACTTTTTATATCTTCATAAATATATTCAGATGTGTGGCAAAATGTAATTTAAAAGTTTCATGGCAAATAATATGAATATTATCATTATTTATTTTATAACTCTAAGCTCTTAAAAGAGTTAATTGACCCCTACCAAGCTCACATTTTTTTCATAAAAATGAAAAGCACAAAATTTTAGAATGGATTTAATGAGAACATTTATATAAAATAGAGCTTACTACCATACTTAATACAAAATATATGTACAACTGTGCTATTTCCCCTCATGCCTTTATTTTAAATATCACATATTAATAGAGAATATCGTTAAGTAAAAGCCTAGCAATTTTTTTTCATGAGTTACTATGAAAAGATTCATATAAGAGCTTGGTGGTATATAAAACATTAGGAAAGAAAATGAAAATATCTATTGAATATTTAAATATCATACTAATTATCTGCAGTTATAATATAGTTTATATTTGGAGCTTAGTATGCACAGAATAATTGAGCCTACATTTATGGTCTTTTACAGTTGTCTACCATCTTATTAAAATCTTCATATATATCCAGCAAGCCTATTTTATAAAAAAGTGCTCCCTATCAAATGTCCAGGGAATAGCCACATAGGTGAAAATCTGTAATTAGTTAAGAAACTAAACCACTTTGAGATGGTTTGATATAAAAAAATTTTCAAGAATGTAACCATGGTGTAAATTGTTTTAAATATGTGCCTTTTATATCTTAAAACCTTTCAAGAGTCTTCAAAACTTACAAACATTATGCTGCAATGACAATACTACTAATGTTATTTGAGTCACCAATAGAACTGTAGCAAGCTACATTACCACATCTATTTTGCGTCACATCTAGGATAATTATAATACAGTTTAAGTTCCCTACATATGAACTTGTGAGTTGCAAACTTTCAAAGATGTGAATATCTTTTCACACTTCTAATCACATAAGTTAGTTTACATGTTTGGCGTACATTGTCACATGTGTATAACCTCCACAAGAGGTTGTGCTTTTGTGTGCTTTACTGTACAGTACTGCACAGGGTACGGTATCTTTATTTTAAGCCCAGGATGTCCAGAAGCAAGCATAAAAGCAATGGTGGTAGAGCTGGTACTTCTAAGAAGCCCCAAGTGAAAATGATGAAAACAAAAGTGAAAATAATTGACAGAGTGGAGTGAGGTGAAAAGACAGCAGACATTGCTCATTCTTATAACCATCAGCATGATTCTAAAGAACAAGGATAAAATCACGGAACATATGAAGTCTTCTGGGCCAAAGAGGCTGACAATAATACAGGAGAAGTGTGGGAAAATGATGGAGGAGATGGAGACATTTCTCGGTGTGTGGACACAAGATTAGCCTCAGCATTGAGTCCCACATGGTTTATACTGATTCAAAAGAGAGCTAAAAGTCTTATGAAAACTTGAAGAAGAAACATGGAGAAGAATCATAGGATGAATCTTTTAATGCCAGCCATGACTGGTTTCATTGGTTCAAGGTTACAGCCAACCTTCACACTGTAAAAGTGGTGAGGCATTAAGTGCAGATATGGTATCTGCCCAGGAATTTCCTAAAATGCTTTGAGAAATTATTGATGAAGGCATGTATGTACCTGAGAAGTTTTTTTTTTTTTTTTTTTTTTTTTTTTAATGTGGGTTAATCAGGACTGTATGCAAAGAGGATGTCAGATGGAAATCACATTAGTCAGGAGGAAGAGTAATGCCAGGGTTTAAAGCAGCAAAAGAGAGGCTAACTCTGTTATTTAGTGATGCAAACCTGAAGCCTCTTTATCTTTATCATTCATAGAACCCAAGAGCCTTTAGTAACATAGTCAGTCACACACTCTCTTTCTGTTGTGGGGAAAAGTAATCCCAAAGTATGGATTACAGAGGACATTTTCCAGGACTTTTTTTTTTTTTTTAACCACCTTATCCTAAAGGTAGAGAAATATTGCTTGGAGAAAGACAGCCCAAATTCAACTTTCTTTCACTGTTCAACAATGCTCTGGGTCACTCCCCATTGATGAAGCACTTTCATTCCAATGTCAAAGCACTTTTATTCTAATGTCATGTCACTGAATGCTAATGTCGCTCATCCAACCTATGGTCTAGGGAGTTATAGCAACTTTCAAGAAATATTATTTGTATCATACTTTCCTTTAGGCAGTAAGGCAAGAAATAACCTTTTGATAATTCTGGAAGGGCTGTAACAGATACAAGGCCATGAAAAACATTGACTTTTCTTGGTGTGAGGTTATAGCCATCACCATGAATGGCGTTTGGAATAACCTTTGCCTGAACATTATTCATGACTTTGGTGGATCCGAGAAGGTGGATGAGGAGTCCAAAAAGGTCTTTAGCAACTCAATAACCCTCAGTGATAAACTGGAGCTAGATCTGCAAAAGGACCACTTCACTGAACTCCTTTCTGTACAACCCAAGAGGCTTGCTAATGAAGACCTGGTGGAATTGGAGACTGAGAGCAAGGATGAAGAGAGACCAAAGGAAGAAGTAACAGAAGAATCAAAGAGATTCACAATGTAGGAAATGGCAAAGGTATTTTCTTTATTTGAGAGGCACTGTTAGTGATTGAGGCACAGGACCTGAACATAAAACAATGCACTAAAGTTACAATAGCCATTCAGAATGCAACCCAGAGCTACTGTGTCATCTATGATGAGCAAAAAAGAGCTACTACCCAGACATCCCTGAATTGTTTTTTCAGGAGAGAAGATAAAACTGAATCCAGCAAGGAACCAGAACCTGTGCCTTCATCATCAGGCATGCAAAACATTTCAGCTGGCCCCCTGTCTCCTGTTGCTGATGACCCTTCAACTCTACCTACAATCTGCAACCTCCTCTCCCCCTCCAGTCAGTAGCTGTTTTGGCTTGTTCACTTGATGCCAGCCCCTGTATGCCACTGTGGTGCTGTACTACTGTACTTTTCAAGGTATTGCATGGTAAAATTTAATTGCTTTCTTTATCTTTTCTATTTGTCTTTTTATGTATTATTTGTGTGAAAATTATTATCAGCCTACTACAGTAGAGTACTATATAGTCAATTGTGTTAGTTGGGTACCTAGGCTAAGTTTGTTGGAGTTATGAAGTCCTTCTCAGAATGAAACTCTTTTGATGGTAGGGGACTTACTGTATATATAATTTATATATAATTATCAAGTCTCATTCTAAAATATCAACTAAGCAGAAAAGGTATCAATACATTTCATTCAAATCCTTCAAACTGGGCTTTATAATATAATGAGGAAGGTACTGATACCAACAGGCCCAGCAATATTTCTCTACCTCCAGCATAAAGTGATGAAAAACTAGTCCTGGAAAATGGCCTGTGTAACCTAGGGGTTTACATTTTGGGATTCCTCCTCCACACAACAGAAAGAGAGCCTGTGGCTATGTTTTTAAAGGCTTTTGGGTTCTCTGAATGATAAACTAAGAAAAGCTTCATCTTTATATCACCAAACTACATAGTTAGTTTATCCTTTGATGCTTTATTCTCACATGGCTCAGTGGTAAAAAATCTGCCTGTCAATGCAGGAGAGGCGGGAGATGTGGGTTCAGCCTCTGGGACAGGATGATCCCTGTGAGAAGGAAATGGCAACCCACTCCAGTAAACTTGCCTGGGAAATTCCACAGACAGAGAAGCCTGGCAGGCAGCAATATGTGGGGTCACAAAGAGTTAGCACAACTGAGTGACTGATCACGAGCATGCACTTTCTCCTTTATAGCTTAGCATCAACTTTCCCTCCTTACTGATATAACTTTGGTCTGGTAATTTGTTTGCTTGTGTGGTTTTCTTTAGCAGTGTTCAAACAGTAGAACTCAATCATGGAAGGTATTGGCACTATGCTAGTAAAAAAAAAAAAAAGTGCCATGAAAGGGGGTACATCAGAAATCAGCACCTTTTTCAAGTAAAGCACCAGGTTGTAAATATTTTCAATTTGTCATCCATACTGTCTCTTTTGCAAGTACTCATTTCTGACCTTATACTGCAAAAGCAGTAGTAAAGGTGGCTGTGTTCCAATAAATCTTTACTTAGAAGATGGATGCTGTGTCATAGTTGACCCAAGGAAGGCAGTTGGCCAATCTCAGTTTTAGGTTCCTGGCAATAGAATGTTTAAATTACTCAATTATGGGATCTACAGTCTTGATTTCCAAATATGACTACATAATTAGAACCATAAAAGGGGTTGTTACAAAGCACTAATGCCCAGTGTCTAGTCGCAGAAGTGCTAGTTCAGTTAATTACAGTGGGGGCCAGAGCACTGGAAATTTAAAAATCTCCCCAGGTGATGCTAACATGAAGAAATGGATAAGGAGAGCCATATGCACTTTGTGCTCAAAGGAACAACAGTCCACAAGAGGACACTAATGGAATGCGAGGAGGCAGAGGGGACACCAGACTAGAAGACTTTTGAGACAGAAAGCAGCTTCAGTGAACTGTTAACACAAGCTGAGTAGAGAGGAGACTGGTAAAAGGTTGGTGTGCTTGATTTACTGACAATACAGGTTTTGTAATTTATTATTTCAGGCACTGGCAGGCAGCTTCTAAAATTACCCCATTTGATTCCTATCTCCTGGTATTTATACCCTTGAAGAAACCCTTACTCTTGAGGTTGCCTGAATTTATAAACTCACTTCTTTTAAATAGACTCGCTTTTTTCAGAGTGGCTCAGAGGTGTCGCTTCCAGGGTAGGGTTGCAAAATTTTTGGCTTCCATCTTGGGAACCCTCCCTTTCACTCTAAGGGGAGCCAGTTGCTGTGTGAAGAGATACTAAATGGAAAACCCCACATGGCAAATAACCAATGCCACCACATGAAAACAGTAAAGAACTGAAGCCTGCTAACAGCCACATAAAATAACTCAGAATTAGATCCACCATGGCTGTGCCTGTAGAGGGTGGCACCCCCGATCAACTTCATGATGATAGCTTTTAGAAAGTCCCTGAGCTAGAGGTCCTAATTAACCCTTGCTAGGATTCTTGACCTAGAGAAACTGTGAAATAATGAATGCTTATGGATTTAATCACATCAATTTTGGTGTAATAAATTAAGCAGCAGCAGATAACTAATAAAGGAGGTGGTTCAGAGAGAGGAAGGCTCAGTTGAAGGGGAGATAAAGGTCATAGAGGTTACCAATATCATCCAGTAAAACTATTGGTCTTAGAGTTTTGGACGTGGAACAAGAAAAAAGTCCATAAGCTTGTTTGCTAATAATTTGACTAATAAAGTTCTAGATTTGCGAGAGTGATTGCCTCAGAGAATAGACAATTTTATTCCTGGGAGGAGAAATAGAAATTTCCCGGACATATAGGGATCAAATAATGGAAGATTTCACCTCTGGATTTTTATACAGGGAGGATGAAGAGTTTCCTCCAGAGGGGAGATGTGCTCAAGGCACGATTAAGTTCATGATGGAAGCATTTGTGGGTAGACAGGGAATGCATGGCACCTATATTGATTGATGATTGATTGATGGATTGATTTGGAGGTGGCCAGGCAGTGTTTTGTCTTGTTTGAGTATATTGAAAATGTTCTCTTTCCTTCCAGAATTCCTGCAATAGACTTATGGATAAAATATATTTTTACTTATTTCAGAAAGCATATTGGGCAAGCTTTAATGGTATTAAGCTGGTAGAGAAAATAGTGAATGCAATAAACCCAATTTACTTTCAGCCTATTTTTTTTAATTCTTTTAGAACAATTTCTAAAGAACCTTGAATACATGTTATGTTTATATGCATTTTTATGCCTTTTTATTGTGACTTTATATTAAGTGAGGAAGTTTTGCGGTATATTTTGGAAGTTAATATTCTATAGTTTGAAGAAGCAATTTTGAACATCCAACTAGTAAGCCCATATAAAACTACATAACACCACAAAATATAGCAAAAGAATAATTTAATGAACTTAGAAGACAAACTAGGCCTTTGTGCCAAGCTTACCAGGGAAGATACAGTTTCAATACCAATGAAATAAACTCCCACAAATTGATTTTTCTTTGTGTGCACTCATCAGTGTAAGCACAATTAAATTATAAAGCTTGTACTTGTTCAGGAAAGATGTTTTTCTATTCATATTCATGTTGTGTGGGTGCCTTGGTTTCTGACACTTTGTTATATGGAAAGCTTGCAGAGTGGAAAAATAATACAACTACTATACGTTTACAAGCCTTTATCACAGAGGATTAACACATGCGCATTCCCTTTAAATCAATAATGTTATATTTTTTTCATCAAATGATAATATTAAGAATGCCTTTTTGAATTAAATTGTGAATTACATAAGGCCTGAAACTTGCACAGTAATTTAAATAAAATATCAGCTAATTTGTTGCCATTATAATAATACAGAAAATAAGAAAATCAAACTTGTATCTAAGTATTTTTTATTTCAGAGAGTTCAGTTCAGTTCAGTCACTTAGTAGTGTCCAGCGCTTTGCAACTCCATGGACTGCAGTATACCAGGTTTCCCTGTCCATCACCAACTCCTAGACCTTACTCAAACTCATGCCCATTGAGTCGATGATGCCATCCAACCTTCTCATCCTTGTCATATCTTCTCCTCCTTCCTTCAGTCTTTCCCAGCATCAGAGTCTTTTCAAATGAGTCAGTTCTTCGCATCAGGAAGCCAAAGTATTGGAGTTTCAATTTTAGCATCAGTCCTTCCAGTGAAAATTTAGGACTGATTTCCTTTAAGAATGGACTGGTTGGATCTCCTTGCTGTCCAAAGGACTCTCAAGAGCCTTCTCCAACACCACACTTCAAAAGCATCAATTCTCTGGTGCTCAGCTTTATTTCAGAGAGTAGATTCACAGATAAGTACCACTTTTTAAGGGCTGAAGCACTTTCCATCAGGTTTATAAAATACTTTGAATCACTTTTATGATCTCTACCTTTCTAATGAGAAAATTATGACTCAAAGATTATCATCTTGCCCCAAATCATGCTGTTAGTAAGATACAGCTTGAAATTCCACTTTTACTAGTACCAAAACTTATACAGTTAATTAAATAATCAGTTATGTTCGATTCTGTGTAACTAAATACATAATAAACATGTTCCCAGCAATAAATCAATGTCTTATAGGAGTTTCTACCTGTCAGCATACCACATATTTCATGTGCTATTTGCAGGTATGTATACTGTATGAGATTACATTCTTGGGTTACACTAGTGTGAATTAGCCATCTCAGGAAAATGGGATGCTCATCACTGTGTGTAGAAAGGCTACTTTTTACACTGACACAACTAAGAGAATTTTCCCTTTACAATAATTTCAATCAGGAATCTGAACTAAATGATATGTTTGAACAGGATTTTTCCAGACCAGAAATTATTTTATCATCATAAAATCAAAAAAGCCCTAAAATTAAAACAAAATTCCATTTAAAACTTTAACTTTTTAAATGATTAGATGTATAACTTTATTATGACAACAAGATTTGAGACAGTAAGGAGTCAAGAAGTTAATTAGGATAAGCAATTAAAATGTAACCTCAAAGATTCTAGTATAGTGATCAAGATTTTGCCATTTTTAGAACTGTATTTATGAAAAACAACAACAAAAGCCAGAAAACTAAAGCTTAATGCACACTTTAAGGTCAAAAGCAATATAGGAAAATTCACCTTTTTTTTGAGAAGTATTTTAAAAATTGCTTATCTATGATCCAATTTGAATCTTAGTATTTTGAGAACTCCAACTGGTCTCTACGAGAGTTCATCCCCACTACGTCAAAACTGGCTGTTAAATGATACACTCTTTGTTTTAGTTCATTTATTTATTGTTTTAAATTTATTTATTTATTTTAATTGGAGTCTAATTACTTTACAATATTGTGGTTGTTGTTGCCATACATTGACATGAATCTGTCGCAGGTATATATTGATTTGTCCTTCTTGGGATAGCCTTAAAATTATTCAAAAGAATTAGCTAAATTTAGAAGTTTTTAAAATATCTATGTCTTTATTTAAAAATAATAAGCAATTAATTCTGTAGTTTGAAAAGTGATTTGATAAGCCAGACTAAGTGATAGTTACTAGGCAGGGCTGTTGTAATCTAGTGCTCCAAATAACAAAAACTTGATGTATCATTTTTGCTGATTTCCAATACTCCCACCATGGCTGATTTCAAGATATTAACATGATTTCCTGCATATGGAGTTTGGAATGTTGTCAGCAGATTGAATACATGAGTGCAATCTTTAAATTTAAAAAGTAGTGGTACAAAGCCTCTGAGGTAGAAATAAGCCTGGGAATTTTGTTGTGTAAAAAAGTCATTGAGCTGAATGAACAAGAAAAATCAGCTAATGAAACAATTTCAGTCAATATAAGAAGATAAGGATATGCAAACATCTCTTTGAGATCCTGCTTAAAATTCTTTTGGATATACATCCTTGCTATCATTTCGATTTGAAGTTGTTTTTTATAGGTTCTATAAGTAAATAAATAGAACATTGATCTGAAATAATGTCACTCTTTTAATATGAGCATCTGATGCTTATAATTCTCATATGATTATAGATTTAGCTTTAGACAATGAATTTCTACATGTTCTACATATTTCTTTAATTCAAATTTTTTAAAAATAAACAATAAATATTTAATAATATTTAAGTAATTCAAAAATCCAAATTTCTTCTTGGAATTTTTCTTTAACCTATGTGTTATTTAGAAGTGCTTTGTTTAATTTCCAAATATTTGGATATTTTCTCAGTATTTTCCTTATTTTTTCACTATGATCAGAGAATACCTTTTGCATGATTTTAGTTATTTTTATTTATTTATCTTAGATTTGTTTTATGGTACACAATGTGATTTATCTTGAAAAAATATTTATGTGTACCTTAAAATAATATGTATTCTGTTACTGTTAGCTGGAATACTCTGTAAATTTTGATTAGATATGTTACTTGGGATAATGTACAAATCTAATTCCAGATATATGTTTTATATTATTGTCAATTATTGTTTTGATTTTTCTGTTATGATTATGCATTTTCCTATTTCTTTTTTCATATTTAACATGGTTTTCTTATTGCATTTTAAAGATTATTGTTAGGCACATACACATTTATAATCAAGATATATTTCCAATTGCTCTATAGTTATGAAATATACCTTTTTATCCTTATTGGTAATATTCCTTCTTCTGATTTTTATTTCATTTTTTATTCCCTGGTGATTCAACTGACAAAGAATTTGCCTGCACTGCGGGAGACCTGGGTTCAAACCCTGGGTTGGGAAAATCCCCTGGAGAGGGGAACGGTTACCCCTTCCAGTATTCCGGCCTAGAGAATTCCAAGGACTGTATAGTCCATGGGGTCACAGTGAGTCGGACACAATTGAGCAACTTTCACTTTCAATATAACTAGTCAGCTGTATTTTTACTAATGTATTCGTCATTGTATTATATCTTTTTATTTTGCTGTATATTTTTAAATTGTTTCTTATACATAGCATAATGTGTGTGTGTGTTTAAAAATCTGTATTTTATGTTAGAATTACAACATACATCTTAACTTAATCAATTTACCTTACGGTAGTGAATGAAATTTAACTCAGTATCTTAAACAATACCTTGCAAGGAGAGAGCTTTCAATTAAACTAGAAAGGCTGGTTTATAATTTTCTATGCTAGATCATTGATATAAACACTATATATAAATGCTTCTGATGGCTCTCAATCTGGATTTTTCAAAAATATTTATTCTTTTTAACATTTATCTGTAAAAACCAAGCAGATAAATCCATTTAGAAAATGGTGGGGGGGGGGTGGAGAGGAAAATAGACTTTTACAGAAAAGTGCCAAATTGGAATGGAAAACTAGACTATATTTAAAAGCCTTATAGCTGAATGAAACCTTGAAACAAAATGGAATAGTATTTTTAATCAATAAATTACTAATCAAATTCTTCAATTTAATAAATTTAGTAAAAACACAACCAATACATATGTATTGGTATGGATACACTTACACTTTCTAAAATGTAGTTTCCTTTAGTCTCCTTTTTAAATGTCAGTTGAGTAGTGGCTTCTGTCATTAGATGTTACAGTTTATTAGTCGCTGTGAAGTTGATTTGAGAGTCGTCTCCTCACTCTTCCATTCTCTTAATTTTGCATGCTTAGCAGATGAATCAGAGAAAGCACTGGCGAGCCACTCCAGTACTCTTGCCTGGAAAATCCCATGGACGGAGGAGCCTGGTAGGCTGCAGTCCATGGGGGCGCTAAGAGTCTGACATGACTGAGCGACTTCACTTTCCCTTTTCACTTTCATGCATTGGAGAAGGAAATGGCAACCCATTCCAGTGTTCTTGCCTGGAGAATCCCAGGGACGGAGGAGCCTGGTGGGCTGCCGTCTATGAGGTCGTACAGAGTCGGACACGACTGAAGTGACTTAGCAGCATCAGCAGCAGCAAATGGATAGAAAGAGTAGAGGATAATTTAATCACAAAATAGAGCTGAATTGATTTTTTCTAAGTAATGCCCTTTTTAGACTAATGGATGTTTTTAGAGCAAGTCGTGCTAGAGAGAAAAATAAGGTAATCTCTTAAGGTCTGTGCCTTTATTCTCCATTATATTTAAAAAGTGTATATTATTCCAGGCTTCCCTAGTAGCTCAGTTGGTAAAGAATCTGCCCACAGTGCAGGAGACCCCAGTTCAATTCCTGTGTCAGGAAGATTTGCTGGAGAAGGGATAGACTGCCCAAGAAGAGAATGGTTAACCACTAAAGTATGCTGGCCTGGAGAATTCCTTGCATTGAGAAAGGAGCATGTCAAGGGTGTGTATTGTCACCCTGCTTATTTAACTTATATGCAGGGTACATCATGTGAAATACTGAGCAGCATGAAGCACAAGCTGGAATCCAAATTGCCCTGAAAAATATCAATAACCTCAGATATGCAGATGACACCACCCTTATGGCAGATAGCAAAGAGAAACTAAAGAGCCTCTTGATGAAAATGAAACAGGAAAATAAAAAGCTGGCTTAAAACTCAGCATTCAAAAATCTAAGATCATGGCATCGGTCCCATCATTTTATGGCTAATAGATGGGGAAACAATGGAAATAGTGACAGATTTTATTTTCTTGGGCTCCAAAATCACTGCAGATTTTTACTACAGCCATGATATTAGAAGACACTCAATCCTTGGAAGAAAAGCTATGTCAAACATAGACAGCAAATTAAAAAGCAGAGACTTGAATTTGCTGACAAATGTCTCTATAGTCGAAGTTACTGTTTTTCCAACAGTGATGTATGGATGTGAGTTGGACCATAAAGAAAGCTGAGTACGAAAGAATTGATGCTTTTGAACTGTGATGTTGGAGTAGAATCTTGGGAGTCCCCTGGACTGCAAGGAGATCAAACCAGTCAATCCTGAAGGAAATCAATCCTGAATATTCATTGGAAGGACTGATGTTGAAGTTGAAACTCCAATACTTTGCCCACCTGATCGAAGAACTGACTTAAGTGGAAAAGACCCTGATGCTGGGAAAGACTAAAGGCAGAAGAAGAAGCAGACAACAGAGGACAAGATATTTTGATGTCATCTCCATCTGAATGGACATGAAATTGAGCCATCTTTTTGATATGGTGATGGACAAAGAAGCCTGGCATGCTGCTGTCCATGGTGTTGCAAATAGCCAGACACAACTGAGCAATGGAACAACAACCATGCATTAACCCAGTTTTACTTAAATGTGTACTAAAGATTTCCATTATTCAAAGGCTAATTCCACATAATAATCCTTAAAGAAAGGTTTCCCTGATGACTCACATATTATAAAAAACTGCCTGCAATGCGGGCTTAGATTCAGTCTTTGGGTTAAAAATATCCCCTGGAAAAGAGAATGGGAACCCACTCTTGTATTCTTTCCTGGAGAATTCCATGGACAGAATTGTCTGGTAGGGTACAGTTCATGGAGTCACAAAGAGTGCACACAACTGAACAATTAACACAATCTTTAAAGAATTAAAAAGAATTCAATGAGACACAACCTCTACATCAGCAGAATATTTCAAGGTGGAAGGGAGTACCAGTGATGGCTTTGTCCTCACTTAATAACATTATTAATGATGTGGATGAGTGAACAAATATTATGAGAAGGAAATTCGTAGGTATTAAATATGTAGAGTATGCAGAAACAAATGTGCTAGAAGCTAATGCCTAAGAAATGACCTACAGAGTTTAAGAAAAGTTAATAATTGTTCAATATTCTTCTAGGTTTTAATAAACTATGCCATTTAATTGATAAAACAATCAGTAAATGCAGGAATGATAGTTAAACAGAAAGATGAAGAAAGAACAGAAATTATATAATGCTGTATTTTTACATAAAACAGTATTTCATCAAAATTTCTTAAGCTTTAATTAATGCATAAAACCAAAAGACAGAGCTCACTGTTCTTCACTGAGGGAATGCATTATTTATGTGGAAGCATTTTTAAGTTCACATAAATAACATAAGTAATTTTTCATTGTGAAGATACTCATAACATTCAAATAACTTGATGATAAATGAACTCTGGATCTCCATTATTTTTGATCAATAATTGATCATCAAGATTCAGTTTGCAATAACTTGTGATCTAATACTAAGAAGGAGAAACAATTTTCTTATCTTTCATATCAGCTTTATTCAATAAAATGTGAATTGAAATTCATTCTCAGCTTTTACAAGTGATTTTGAAACATTTTCAGATGAAAGCCACTTCATTTATTTTTTCCCCAACTTTTAAAAACTTATAATCTATTACATCTCAGATCCTTGGTTTAACTTTTTTGATGATCCAATGTAAATAAATGGTTCTATTTTTCTTGCTATATTAAAATTCTCTCTGTATAGGCACACACATGTACACAAGAATGACATCTGTAAAAGAGCTTGAGTTTCAAAATAAGTTGGAACTTAATTCAGATTATATAGTCTCCATGGTACTTTTACTTTTACTATGACTCAGGTTAATACCATTTCATTGCCATTCATTAGATTTTACCTGCAAAAGGAAACATATCACATATTTTATAAAACTGGGAATGAAACTAAATATAGTGTTTTAGGAGACAACAAAGTCTTATTTTATCTTAAGGGGCATTTAATAAAATCTCTGTCCCTTATTATTTTGCTTACAGTCTAGGAAAATTGAATGGAATCCATAGGCTTTTTAACAAGGTTACCACTGGATTTTATAGTTCATTGCAATCAGGTGTATATATATATATATATATATATATATATATATTTCTTTTTTCTCATTCTGACTTACTTTATTCTGTATAATAGGCTCTAGGTTCATCCACCTCAGTTCAGCTGCTTCACATTCAGTTATTTTTATCTATTTATTTATTTTTTATTTTTATTTTACTTTATGGAAGCAACCTAGATGTCCATCAGCAGATGAATGGATAAGAAAGCTGTGGTACATATACACAATGGAGTATTACTCAGCCATTAAAAAAATACATTTGAATCAGTTCTAATGAGGTGGATGAAACTGCAGCCAATTATACAGAGTGAAGTAAGCCAGAAAGAAAAACACCAATACAGTATACTAACACATATATATGGATTTTAGAAAGATGGTAACAATACCCCTGTATGTGAGACAGCAAAAGAGACACAGATGTATAGAACAGTCTTTTGCAATCATGTATATATTGAGGCTGCTGTCTTTATATTCTAAGTTTCTAAAAACAGCGTACAGACATTTTCAAAATGATGACATGGTTTTGTCGAGCCCAATCATCACAGAAATGCCCATTATTTCCCCAGTGCTAATAACAAAGCTACATAGAAATCACCTTCTATATATGCATGGAATTCACTCTTTATATACTCAATTTCTCTATTATCAGTTATATTCTGGTATAACTAGATTTTAAAAAAATATCTCAGCTATAATCCTTATTTTTAATAATTTCATTTAAAGTGTACTGATAAAGGAAATAATTAAAGCACTACCAAAAACTCAGTGCTTTATTATATAAAAGTCCTATAAACTCTGACTTTCCTTGATTTTTCACCATTTAGCTCATCACTACGGTTTTGATTAATTATTAAATGTTTCTCTTCCTCTATAATAAAAATAGCAATTATTACCTCCTTGTTTAATATTCTGTGAATTGTTTTAGTTTGATATTTTATTCTGTCTTAGCCATATGTACAGATGATTAAAAAAATTGTCCTACAGCTTATATGTCCCATCTATTTCCATATTGATTAAAATTTCACCTATTTGGGATCTAACAGTTCTAATGCTCACAATTATTTTTAAAGAAATACCACTAACTCCCTGCATGATTATCTAGGACACACTTTTTTTTTTTTTAATCCTCTTCACTTTTAATGAAGCTAACTGCCAATAGCTTTGGCAAAGTTCAAGGTTTGCTGTTCATTTAACTCATTTCTTTTTAAAATAAATTTATTGCAGTATCGCTGTTTTACAATGTGTTAACATCTACTGCATAGCAAAGTGAATCAGCTATGTGTATTGCCTGCATCTCCCCTTTTTTAGATTTCCTTCCATTTAGGTCACCACAAGGCATTTAGTAGAGTTCCCTGAGCTATACAGGAGGTTCTCAGTAATCTGTTTTATACACAGTACCTGCATCTATGTCCATCTCAGTCTCCCAGTTCATCCCACTCACCCTTCTCTCCTTGGTGTCCATATGTTTGAAACTTTGGCAAAGCTTCTGATTTACCATTCGTTTTACTTAATGTATTGCTTGAAATTTTAAAATACCCCCTTGTGTAAGATTTAGTCTATTGTGTTCTCTCCTACTTTCGTGGCTCCCCTGAGACCTCCCTCTACTGTGTAGACCCCAAGAAGAGGATTGCAAATTCCTGCTACCTTTGAGTGCGTGCTCAGTCGCTCAGTCTTGACTCTGAAACACCATGGACTGTAGCCTGACAGGCTTCTCTGTCCATGGGATTTTCCAGGCAAGAATACTGGAGCGGGTTGCCATTTCCTATTCCAGGGGATCTTCTCGACCCAGGGATTGAACCCACGTTTCTTGTATCTCCTGCACTGTCAGGTGAATTCTTTGCCACTATCACTACCTGGGAAGCCCAGCTTTGAGAGTATTTCCCCTTATTTACTCTTTTTGATGTGAAAGAAAGTGAAAGTGTTAGTCACTCAGTCCTGTTTGATTTTGCCACCCTGTGGACTGTAGCCCTCCAGAGTTCTCTGTCCATGGAATTCTCCAGGCAAAAATACTGGAGTGGATTGCCATTTCATTCTCCAGGGCATCTTCCCAACCTAAGGATGAAACCTGGGTCTCTTGCATTGCTGGCAGACTCTTTACTGTCTGAGCCACCAGGGAAACCCATTTTGATATAAGGGAAATCAATACAAAAGGAGAGTAGTATTTATATGGTGGAGTTCTCATAAGAATCCACAGAAGCTATGCTTTTACTCACTTTCTATGCCACTTGCAATGACCAAGTCCTTGTTAAAAACTTCCTCCAGATAGGATCTCTGCTGTAACTCGAGGACTAACAAAAACTCCTTAGTGTTTGTTTGCTTGATTTCCTCCAAATTAAATTCTGAACTCTTTGCTGATAAGACATATATGCATTTATTTATTTGTTTTCAAGACTAAGTTAGATTCCAGTTGTATATTTAATACATTTTCATGAATGTATAATTACGTAACAGCAATAGATTTTAAAGGGTCTAAGTCTTAATGCTTTGAAATCTAAAGGAATTAAGAGAAAAGACAATCAGTCATTGTAGAAGCTGATGTATGGAGAATGAAATGTGAAGTCTGAAAGACTGAATATTATGTTAAACGTGTTTTTTTTTTTTCAAAGTAATTAAACTGGGCTTTTACTGATATTACTGAGACTTTCCAGACAAAAATGTGTAACAACTGAACTAATTCTTATAAAATGACTTTGAAATCCCCAAACTCTAATATAATCTCACAGCCATTATTTGTGATAAAGCATTAATATGCTTTATACTTTGATTATGAAAAATAGCAGAAGTGAGAGAAGACAAAAGCTTTATTGGGAGTTACAAAATGTGAAGCCTAAATTGATCATTTTTATTGTTTCGGTAAATTTTCTCCCAGGGCTATATTAGCAGCAAAACCTAAGTCAAGAATGTAGGATCCTCTAATAATGGGATTTAATTATACTTTGCTCTTCCTGTCTTCTCTGTCTAGTAATTCTCTCAGTACTATCTAAGGAGTCAGAAGCATCCTCAGGGGAAGGTAGAAGTCCTTGGAGGTCTGATGATGGCAATGGTCTTTGTGAAAGTGTGAGGTGATCACTGTATACAAAACTACTTTCTAATGAGGTATCTACTTCTTCTGCTGGTCTCCTATAACTAGCCAATATCACCCTTATTTAGGGTAGATAAGCTCTGTCCTCTGCATCTAATCATGAGCCTGTTGGAAACATCTCTGCTATGGGGGTCATACCATGGTGTAATAACACTTCCTTTTTCTCCCCTCTTTTTTCTTTCTCTGCTAAAAGATAGCGATGCATCCATTTATAGGATTTGTAACAACACATCAGCCCTTGGGTATTGAAAGCTATAAACTTCTCATCAACATTGTCTTAATTTTTTTTAAAATCACATTTTAAACACATTGCTGCCAAAGGTTTATTTCTAATTTGTTTAAAATCCATTATTAAACAGAAAAATAAAAAGATAATTTTATTTTTATAACAGGCAAAACATGATGAATCCTTTGCAGTAAACACATTTAATTACACTGTACACACTGTAGACACTCTACAGCAAGACTCTTCAGACATAGTTATTGCATAAAGTCCTTCTATGGCTAATGCTTATTTCCAAATTTCTCATTCTCTGGATCACCAAAAGAAGGTGAGCGTTAGGGAATTTCCAATCATGTATGTGAAAACCATGCATCTGAGTATATAGAACAGGTTGGGATATTACTGTATAATTTAAACTGGAATGTTATAGTGCTAAAGTTCTCTAAGTTAATACAGCTCTGTCCATATTTTATGCAATTCATTACTTTTACTAATTCATGATATAAAAATAATCTAGGCATGGGAGCAAAAAGCTCATCCAATTGGAAATGATCCTCTCATCTCAGTTCTATGATTTTTTTTTTCTTCAGATTAAGTATTTGCCCCAGGAAAATGGAATAGATATCTTACAGAAAAATTGTCAATGTTTGGCCATGCAGCTGTGGCCAATGCCACAAGTGCCGAAGCACAAAGGGAAAAATACAATTTTTTTAGGAGGACAGTCATGTAAGTGTGGATTTCTTCCCAACTGACTACTTCAGTAGAGAGAGATTGACAACTTTATATAAGCTACTGCATTTTAGTGTATCTTTCTTATAGCAATGTACCAGTCTCTCATGGCATTAAACCAATCAGCAATGTCTTCACTTTAATGCTGGTCAATGAGAAGTCAAATTTAACCTTTAATCTCATTCGATTTTAAGGATCATTTGTTAAAGCAACTAGTGTTACCAAGCTGTTACAGGAGACTAATAAATAACTCTTCATTTTCCCCTATTCACATTCAGAATGAATTGAGATACAGGAATGAGAGTGAAACAGATGGTGATAAAATATGACCTTACCAATGTATAAAGCTATTCCGAGGGGTGCAGTGTAGCATTCAGAGTTGATCTCATGAGCTTCCAAAGATAGCGGGCTACGTGACCCTTATTCTACTTTCAAAGCTCTGTTCTAGCTCTAAACACATATATAAACGTCAAGGAGGATTACTCAGCCCACAGGGGTTGAGGATGATTAATAAAACCTGTAATGCCTAAATGCAATGACCTATATGGAAACTTTTAGTCAAATTGCATATCGTATAACTGTGATAAATGAACTGTACCAGCCCTAGATAAGCTAATCTCTGGCATATGTCCAGAGGAGCTTAAAGGAAGAATAGTTCAAGCTATGAGTGAAAGAACCACTTTGATTGGGCTGTGGAGCTTCCTGAGGTGTCACTTTCATCTTTCTCAGAAATCCTAATCTGTGGTGGGGTCTCCCCTGACAAGGATACTGGTATCCAGCCCGTTGAAACATTCATCATTTTGCATGAACCTGAATGTGCTTCTTCTTTTTCTGTAAATATTAATAACTAAGCATTATCTAGTTTGCCCAGGTGATGTCAGTATCAGGCCTCTCCCTACATTCAAACTTACTGCTGGCATTGGTAAATACAGAGGACACACAGGCAGAGACAGACTGCCATGTTTTGCATTAAAAGCAAATAAAATGCAAAATCCTTTTGCAAACAACTTATCAAGTTCAGTTTGGTTTGGTTTTTAATGATTCCTGGGAAAGCTGTGATAATTATAGTGGCAAACTAAAAGTTTCTGGTATTTGTTAAAGTTGCCCAAGCAAAGTAATTTTGCAGAAGAGTTATCTGAGATTGTGGATAAGTAATAACAAAAAAAAAAAAGAGGAAGAAATCATTATTGCTTTGTAAAGTCTTGGAACTGTGAAAAGGGCATCATCTGCTTTTAGGAACAGAGCTGAATAATCTTATTTTTTACTTCTTAATTTACATTTCTATTATTCACCTCTAAATGCCTTTATCCATTTCTTGGTAGTTTGTTCTTAAATGACATGCTTCCACCAATCTTACAAGCTATTTGATTTCTCTTTTAGTTTAAATAGAAGCTGCTTTACATTGGATGCAAAATATCTGCTATGTCAATTGTCTAATATTTTTTCTTTGAAGTGCAAAGAGTAAGATTCACACACACACACACACACACACACACACACACACACACACACACACACACACATACCCAGAGCTCTAAACAAACAAATAAAACTAAAACATATACAACCAAAAAACTATTAGAATTTGCTGTGAGATAAAAGGTCTAAATGACACTGCATCTAAACTTTCTGTGTAGGTCTGCAGATTTTTATGCATAATTCAATTCATTTGAAAAGGACACCTTAGAATGAATAACAAGCACAATAGAAACTAAATGAGATAGTCACAGAGAACATCAAAAATAGTAATTTAATCTCCCTTACAATATTAAGCTTGCTCAGACACTACATTTTGTTCTTTGGATTCTCTTTCAAATCTAATTCAGTTTATATATGCATATGTTTATAGGGAATGGGAGATAGAATTAATTATTCCAAACATTGTGCATCCACCCCTCTAATATTTTTCATGTTAACACACAAATCTGTTATCTTCATTGCTATTATACTGCACTCAATTACAGTGCAATTAGAGACCATTAAGTCTCTCCTTTCTAATCAGCACTTTTCATGGGCCACAGACTCACATGCACCTCTGATATATCCCTATGCATCTTATACTTTCATTTACCAAAGTGTCAAAACAATTTTTTAACATCATTTCTATGTGTATTAGTTTCTGCAAGCTGGCCGTTGGAAGACGATTATTTCTCCTAAATGGCTTTCCCCTCAATCTTACTATCTTTTTAAAGAAAGAATAAAAAGCACTGTACAAATCAGACACTTTGGTCCCATGTCTTTGATTTTATGCACAAAGAAGCTTATTTATATATGCCAACATCACCCTGCAGAGGAAGACACACTGGTTCTTTATTATTTATTTTTCTGCATTTTATACAGGAAATGTGTGGAGAATAGATCTTTCCTGAGGTATTATATTCATGTGCTTTAAAGACTAAGAGTATTTGATATGCCAGAAAGGGCTGTTAACAAAAGCATGTTTTTACTGATTAATTTACACAAATTCAGTTAAAATTTCTTTCAACTTAATGTGCTTCTAGATATAAAATTGCATATTTATATTTTACAGTAATGTGATTATCTGATGCTACGATTCTAATGGCTAATAGGTTTTATTCTGTTTTTGTTTGTTTGGTTTTGTGGTTTGCCAGAATGTGCTTAGGGAAGGCATTCTCAGGCATGGAAATAAATTATAAGCATACTGGCACATAGCTATTTTTTAAATTATAAACTTCTCGATTTTTAGGGACTTGTATTCTTTGAGGGCTTCCCAGGTGGCTCAGTGGTAAAGAATCTGCCTGCCAATACAGGGGATGCAGGAGACCTGGGCTGGGGACATCCCCTGGAGAAGGAAATGGCAACCCACTCTAGTATTCTTGCCTGGAGAATCCCATGGACAGAAAAGCCTAGTAGGCTTACAGTTCATAGGATGGCAAAGAGTCGGACACACACATTATTATTATTTTTTCTTTCTGAGCACACACGCTCTTATTCTTTTTTATCCTTTCACTTCCCTATGTATAAGAACCCAGAGAATATTCCATTGTTTTGTATGTAAAGGTAGTTAAGGGAAGTATAGCCCGCTTTGGCTGTTTCATGCAAAGACTGAGCTCTTTAACTAGTCTCTTCCTTGCATTCACTTTCCTCTCCAAACTATTTTGCACAAGGCAGCCAGAGCAATCTCACCCTGTCAACAAGAGAGTGATCACTTTCAATTGTCACCAGCACATTGCTTTGAACAGAATACATAATCAAAAACACCTGCTGAATATTGCATGTCCCAAGGAAAAAGTCCAAACTCTAATCTGTCTTCACTTACAGCATTTGGTGACCTTTCGGTTTCATTACTGATCATCACCTACTGTCACTTAGGTGACATGAGGCCTCTTCCATAATATTTAATATCAGAAGACAGAAAGAGATGAGATAATTCCTTCAGCATTTAAATGTCTAAGCTCAGAAGTGACATCTGTCACTTCTTATATGTCATTGCCCCAGAGTCACGATTATTGCTAACTTGCAAGGAATTTGTTGGGGAGGGTCATATTGGAAGTACAGCTTCCAGGGTGCCTTGAAGATAAAAGAACCAAATATCAAAGAACATAGTACTATGGGCCACAGAGTCTGATCCATAACAGGAATTTTGTAAATTTAAAAGTGATAATTCATTAGATTGCAAAAGATGACATGAAAACACTTTGGCAAACGTGAGGATTAAGCAGCTCTTGTGCAAAATCTCAAGAAAGCCAGGGATACTGGTTGATTTTATGATTCACAGAAACGTGGACTTTTCCAGTTTTAAATACTCTTTCTATGGATCTCTCTAAATTCTCCTGGGTTATTTTTCGGATGGGTCTCTGGCATAGCCATTCAGGTGAAATTGTTGTCAAGTCTAAATTGTACATTCCCTCTTTCCCCAATTGAGTCTTGCTTTCTTTTCATGAAGAACTCCGGTTTCCAGTTTAGTCTCCTCAGAAGGGATTGGGATAATATATTCTATGCAGCTTGAACTTGAATGAAAAATGCTTCTTTGGGCCAATCGCTTCATCCAGAAAGCAGAGGTTAAGGACTGTGTGATATACTAAACCCTTATTACCTGGAACTCTGAAGTAGTTTCTTCCCTTATACTATGAGATGAATATATGAATGGGCAATGACCATCTCATGTGTAAAAAGAGAACACTGATCCACAGCCTCTGCAGCAACCAATATGAACCACAACTTCTGTAGCATTTGATCCCAAATAGCAAGGATTTGGCTGATAATTAAAGATTTCCCTAATTTTTGCCCTCTAGCTCTAACTGAGGGCCAAGTACAAAAAGCCAACTTTGTGCCCTAACCAATCAATAACCAATAACCCCACTCTGGTTAGCCCACCCCCCAGACTTCCTGTGCCAACATCTCCAATCAGCTCAGCTCGTATTTCCTTTTTTTCTCCCCCTTGCTATAAATCTTTTCCACTCCCTTCCTCTCATTTAGTCTCCAACAAATACAAGCATTCATGGCTATTCAATTGCTATATCAAACTCTGATACATATCTTTGCTTGTTCTCATGTGAGAGATTTTTTTTTTTTTATTTTCACAACTATTAAGGAGACTTCTCAACAATCCTTACACTAAATGAACCTAATTATGCAAAACCTTTACTTTTTACCTAGATAAAAATCCTTTTGGATCATTTTACCAAAGTATGCCTTTTTTGGGGATGAAAATATGTAGTCACTACTAAATTAGTAGAGGATTCTGTCTTGCTTATTTATTATCCTTTTCCATTTTTGTACTATTGAATGGATTCCTTACATGATATAAACATTCTTTCTCCAAGGTGACAGAGTACATTTAAATCCATGCCATTACTACTTATTTGTAGTAGTTGTTTTGTGATTTACATTTCATAGTATTAGAAAAGAAAGTTAACCTGATTTCTTTTTTTTTTTTTCCTGTTTTTCTCTATCAAGGGTGAAATACAACCAAACATGTATCTGATAGTGATTCAACTCTCATCTTGTCCAGTCAGAAGTGGTATTGTTGTTTAGTTGCTTAGTTGTGTCTGACTCTTTGTGACACCATGGACTGTAATCTGTCAGGCTCCTATGTCCATGGAATTTTCCAGGCAAGAATACCGGAGTGGGTTACCATTTCCTACTCCAGGAGATCTTACCAACTCAGAGATTGAACCTGCATATCTTGCATTGGCAGGAGAATTCTTTGCCACTGCGTCACCTGGGAATCCCACCTGAAGTGCCATATCATTAATTTAATCTTTATCTCATATCATCTGTTGATAGTTTCTACCTTGGGGAAGAGAAAGGTAATCTTGTTTGGGGTATGCTCTTACTTCTGAACACTTAGTTTGCCTGGATCATTAATTTGTCCAATTGGAACATGCAGTCTAGCTTGAGGCAAAAAAAAAAAAAGAGAGAGAACACGAAAAAGCTAGAGAGAACACAACAAGAGAGAATGGACATTCATAGAGATTGTATTAAAATAGTATTAAATAAGAAGGGAAAGACCCTGATGCTGGGAAAGATTGAAGGCAGGAGGAGAAGCAGATGACAGAGGATGAGATGGTTGGATGGCATCACCAACTCAATGGACATGAGTGTGAGTAAACTCCAGGAGTTGGTGATGGACAGGGAAGCCTGGCATGCTGCAGTCCATGGGGTTGCAGAGTTGGACATGACTGAGCAACTGAACTGAACTGAGACTAGAAAGGATATTATTTTTTAGTTCCTACTAACCATATCAAGTGATGAAAGGACTCATTTAACAAGCATATCCCTTGAATGGTTTTGGATAGTTACCTTCTCTGAAGACTGATTGTCTTTACAGTCTGCAAAGTTTAGAAAAGGTAGACGATTAAATTGTATAAGACAAAGTCACCTGACCTATCAGGGCTCCATCTCCCTTGATCTATGGTGTTTCTCTTATGTATTCCTTTTACCCCAGAGACTTCCCTTCTGAATTTGTTACTGGGAGACCTATGAGATAGGATCTAGTTTCACCACTAGTCTTCAGTGTTGTTTTCAGTTTCTATGATGCAACCCAGGACCGATGTAGCTATCTCTTAACGTAACTGTCTACACATCTGTCTTAAAATTAGAATTCATTATTGAAATGATTGTCATCAGGGCCCTTCATTTTAAAATGAATTTGGAGATTTTACTTTACAGAAGATAAAACCGATTTGGTCAATTGCCATTTAGGCTCCTAAATTCAATACAATGTCTGCCAACACCTGGGATTAAGGGAAAACTTTATGAAGAAGATTCTGGCTAAGCAAATACTTTTAACCAGCTTTCAGGTATCAAATTTAACTTACTCCTTCCTAATTCTTTCTGTTCTTCTTTCCAATCCATCTAATTAACTGCTATGTAATTGATACCTTATGGTTTTAAAAGAAGTTATTTGTGTTAGTCATACAGTCATGCCTGACTCTTTGTGACCCCTTGAACTGTAGACCACCAGGCTCCTTTGTCCATGGAATTCTCCAGGCAATAATACTGGAGTGGGTAGCCATTTCCTTCTCGAGGGGAGCTTCCTAATCCAGGGATCAAACCTGGGTCTCCTCCATTGCTTTAATGTCTGAGCCACTAGAGAAGCAGTGTTAAACATTGCTAAGTTGTGAAGATTAGCTCAATTACTTCTACTTATATTTTCTGGCTTTAGGTCATCAAAGTGGTGGGAATCAATACTAAACTGTGATAGTTTTGAAATGTTATTTCAAACTGATACTATATTGATAATAATAAATCATTCTACATGGTAAGAAATAGTGTAACAGAAAAGAGCTTGTGAAATCCCTACCATTCTCTGCCCCCTTCCCTTGTGCATTTCCCTGTTTTAAATAACCGAGTTGTAGTTCTTCAGATTGTTTTTGAATCTAACTTTGTGGTATTCCTCATCACAGAAGTTAATTTATTCTTAATCTCCCGAGATATATTTTATTTGATGGAAAAGCTAAGAAAACTCTTTATTAGAGTCCTAATTCTATTTTACCATGCGGGCTTCCCAGATGGCGCTAGTCGGAATGAACTTGCCTGACAATGTAGGAGATGTGGGCTCAGTCCACTTAGAGTGCAGGGTTTCTTTACCTAGAAACTTCAGAAGAAACTCAGCCACAAGGACACCCTGATTTTAGCTCAGTAAGAACTGTTTTGGACTTCTGACTTTCAAATCTGAAAGACTGCAATTTGCTGTTAGCCACTAATTCTGTGGTCATTTGTTAAAACAGAAGACTAATAGGGATGTAGATAGTGAGAGTATATTTAATAGTTTCTCTTCTCTTATATTTTAAATGCTGCGAAGAAAAGAAATTTTATCATAATGTTGTGTCTTATTTTTTTTTTACTTTATTTTATTTTACGATACTGTATTGGTTTTGCCATACATCAACATGAATCTGCCACAGGTGTACACGTGTTTCCAATCCTGAACCCCCCTCCCTCCTCCCTCCCCATACCATCTCTCTGGGTCATCCCAGTGCACCAGCCCTCTGTATCCTGCATCAAACCTAGACTAGTGATTCATTTCGTATATGATATTATACATTAGAACACATATTAGTTTTTTACTGCAAGAAATCAGCTTATGTGACTGTCAGGCTAGTGAAGTCTGAGATGTGTAGGACACCAGGGCTTCAAAAAGAGTCAACTAGAACTCTTGAGCATAGGCTGAAGATGTTGTCCACAGACAATATTCCTTTTTTAAAATAACATTTTTATTGGAGTGTAATATTTCTTTCTGCCGATGCAGGAGATGCCAGGGACACGGGTTCAATCCCTAGGTCAGGAAAATTACCTGGAAGAGGAAATTTCAACCCACTCCAGTATTCTTTCTGGGAGAATTCCACAGACAGAGGAACCTGGCTGGCTACCTTCCAAGGGTCAAAAAGAGTCAGACAGGACCCAGTACTCATATACTTAGCTATTGCCGATACAGTAGACACTGTTTCCACATGAGTTTTATGATCCAGAATTTATGCTATTAGCTTATGGAAAGGGACAGTCCTTCATCTCCAGGCCATCCTCCATGAAGAGAGGTTGGTGCAGAGAAATATGGTGAAAAAGGGCTGAAAGTGAAGTGAAAGTGAAAGTCCCTCAGTAGTATATCACTCTTTGCAACCCCATGGACTATACAGTCTATGGAATTCTCAAGGCCAGATTACTGCATTGGGTAGCCAGTCTTTCCCTTCTCCAGGGGATTTTCCCAACCCAGAGACTAAACCCAGGTCTCCATCAGTGCAGGTGGTTTCTTTACCAGCTGAGCCATAAGAGAAGCCTGAAAAAAGGTTAAGGTTCACAATTTATAAATTTGACTTTGCTTTTTATAATGACTCCTTTGAGAGAATCCAAAGGCTCAGGCTGCCACATAACCTCTTAAAACCTCAAAATCCAAGAACCCCTTTTCTCCATGAGTAAACCATAAACCTTTTCTGAGAACTGCTGAGTGTTCCCCAGTGACCCTTAATTTAGACAGATGAAACTTCATGACCTGAAAGGGAAGAGAAATGTCAGAATCATCATAAATTGGTGAACTTCAAAAAGACTGCTTAAAGGAATACTGAAAATCTATTTTTGAAGATCACAGATTCTGTACAAAAAATTCTCATATATGCTACATGAAAGTATTATCTTTTTTTTTTTTTTTTTTGCTGAGGATTAAACACTGACAATCTATTCAGTTACTACTGTCTGGTAAAGTGAAATAAAAAGGATCTTTTTGTTGCCTGAGATAGAAAAGTTTAGAATATATAACATGTGAATCTGCTGATTTTAGAGACTGAGTACCTCTTCAGAATTCTTCTCTCTCAGCAATGGAAAGTAATGGTGCATCCTGGATTCTTGTGGAGATGGAAAACCAGGACAAGTTTTCCTTTTTGGTCTATAGCCACATCATTACTCCAGATAGTAATAAGAAATCTAATGAAAATCAAAAACAATAGACTAGGTTCTCATTTTTATTGTGATAATTTGATAGAGGGTTCTGGAAAGGAGAGTCTAAAAGAGATCCATCTACAAGAAAAGGATGGAAGGTGGGGAGGATACTGGACATGGAGCACATTCCCATGTGATGATTGCTTCCATGGCCTTAAAAAGCACTAAAGATTAGAAATAAGGTCAACTGTGCCAACTGATGGCTCCACCCAGATCATCACATTCCTAGAGCTCATCACCTTTCACTATGTACTGTTTCTCTGGTATAACCAAATATGCCCTTATAGGATTTTTAAAATCAACTTAGAATATAGAATTATTGTGTGCTTTTGTCAGTGTTTAGTGTGAAGGAAAATAATAAAAATGTAACATAATCATTGATGAAAGGTAATAATGGCTCAATCACACTGTAGGTGGATAATATAGTTGAAATTTCACTGGTTGATGCATTCTGTGTGAAAACTCATCTAGTGACTGGGATATATTTTGTGAAGATACAGGCATTTTTAAAATCTCAATTTGTAAGAGGAGATGGAGGTAGGGGAGGTCAATGTATACTCTCTGGAGCAGATATTTTGATCAATATTATAATATTGATCAAAAAATATTGATATCTTTGGTGTTGTTTTTTTTTCTTTCTTTCTTTTTTTTTTTTTTTTTGCCAAGGTATCTATAACTGAATCAGTTTCATTCCAGTTGGGATGTAAATAAATCAACTAAACTAGTTTCATGCCATTGAAATGCAAATAAATCCATATTACTGTCACAATTAGAATTTCCTAGGTGAATATAGGTTTGGAGTTCATGCAGTAGCTATCTGTGTTCAGTCAGCCCAACAAATACTTGTCACATTATTTTGAAAATAAGCAGAAGAGATAACAAAGTGCTGCTTGTTTTCTTAAAAGATAGACTTGACCTTAGTCAGAACCTTCTCTCTTGAGGACTGAATGCATTGGTAGTAGTTGTTCTCCTTAAGTTTAAGTAGCAGGAGGATGCCACCCAAAAAGTCTTAAGATTAGTTATTTGGATTATGCAGTTCAGTCTTGCATCTGGATGGAAATTAGTCCAAAAAGCTTTGCAACAAAATAGATATATGTTATATTTTATTTCACAATCTTTTTTTTTCTTTTCTTTCCAAGAACATCAAGGCCATTTGAGAGGAAGTGCACATCTGTGTAGATGCAGATCCATCTTAGACTACAAAATATCTAATTCTTTATAGTTTCATCTGAAAAAGAATTGGGATAGGTCCTTCTACAGTGTTATGTGAGATTATTTATTTATTTATTTAATTTATTTAGTTTAATTTAAGGCTAATTACTTTACAATATTGTATTGGTTTTGCCATACATCAACATGAATCCGCCACGGGTGTACACATGTTCCTAATCCAACAAATGTGTTTCTTCACCAATTTCAGCTCCTTTCATTCTTCTTCAGTTTGGCACCTGCTGATCTCAGGTTAACAGAAATTGAGAGAATAAGGGAAACTTTGAAAATACAACTAATGTCATAGAAAGAGACTCTTATAGGATAAAAATCCATAGAAAATAGGCTGTCAGACTTCAGAGCAGAGGGTTTGATTTCCTTGTAGAGTTTCTAGTATGAGGCTCTGTTAAATCGAAGGACTGTTTTTTCTCTCATCTACTACGTGCTCAGTATGTTAGTTACCTTCATTCTTCTATGCAAAAGCAAATCTGCTGAAAATGAAACAGAATATCTAACACCAAATCTGAGAGCTGTGGAGAAAATAAGGAAGGTACTATAATTAAAAATAAAAAAAAAGAATATTGACATTTGGAGGAGGGGAAAAAGATAAACCATCCAAACAGGGATAGTTTCCCTTCTAATTATGAGGAGTGTTTATAGCAGAAAAGCCTGTCGAGTCTTGAGTCTATTGATGAATTAGAAAATGAATTAATAAAGCCATAGATGATCCAGAATTATCTGACTCATGGGATTTATGAGTTCAACAATGTATGAGTTAATTATGTGGAAAAAGATTACTATAAGTAGTCACATTTTTTAATTTGGGTAAAGACTAGATACAGTTTGCATTCTAACTCTATCATATTTTGATCTGACATTTAGCCTCTCTAAGCTAATATTTCATCTTTATTGTAAAGGCCATAATTCCTTTCCCTGTGTCTACTTTAATTAAGATTGTTTCTAAATATAGTGACATTTCTAAATATAATCAATCACTTAGATTATAAAATTTAAAAAAAATTCATTTTCCCAAAATGAAGGACTGGATATATGATTTAACTGATTTAAGTAAATTGTCCCATTTCAACCCTTCTCTTTGAAATATGTAGGTATTCTGTTGATTATTTTCACAGCTTTAGTTGATAAGCTGCACTTCCTATCCTTTATTGAAGTGACTTCACTTCATGCTCTTCTAACAATAATCCTTATTTATGGTAGTGTTACTAGCAGAAAACATCATCTTTAAGGTTTCAGCTGTAGTCCTAAGGTGAGAATAGGGATAGAGATGGGGGCAGAGGAAAAGACCAGCTGTGTAGGACACTGACAAATATTCCTAATTTATAATCATCAAGAACTTATTAATTTTTTTCCCCTCTCTCTGTATTCATTTATTGTTCAGTTGCTCAGCCGTGTCTGAGTCTTTGCAACCACATGGTCTGCAGCATACCAGGCTGTCCCTGTCCTTCACCATCTCCCGGAGTTTGCTCAGACTCATGGCCATGGAGTCAATAATGCCATCCAACCATCTCATCTGTTGCCCCCTTCTCCTTCTGCCCTCAATTTTTCCCAACATCAGGATATTTTCCAATGAGTCAGCTTTTGCATAAGTATTCAATGAAAATCGTGTTCATTTTTAAATGATGCCAAGAAAAAAAAAATCCCCTCAAACAAGCAAACAAAAGCAGCCAAAAAAAAAAAAAGGCAGCCAAAAAAGCAAGTTAGGTGCCATAGAATGTGGCATTCAAACAGTAGGTGCAACAATTTAGTAAGAAACTCATGGCAGCTAATTCAGTCTTTCATCTGAAGATTGAATACTATGGGCACTGTTTCCAGCACCTGTGGCAGATGGTCAGTGAAGAAGAAACTGTCCCAGTCAGTACATCTCCATCTTTAAATCCCCATATACAAGTCACAGATGGCAGCGGGAGTGCTGCTCCATGCAGCAAGGGCTCCGAAAATAGACCTCTCTGTCCACCTGAGACACACCATTAAAGGCATGCCTGCCTTGTCTGTAAATGAACCAAAATCCAAACCCTTCCCTGGGATGCTATTACCATGAAACAAAGAATGGTATGCATTCTAAAACTGTACATTTTCAGAATGAGAAGTTATAAGCACAGAGTGTGTTTAAGTCTCTCATCCAACATATATAAAAATCACCAAGAAGAGGAAAAAAAATAATTTCCTCAATTCTCTTTGAAGTAGCAAGAAATTGTATATATACAAAAGGGAAATAAATTTATCACACAGCCCTCCTCCAAACTCCCTTATTATTAAATAGAGCTTACGTGGGATGGAAATATCCTGCAAACATGTTTAATGTAGTTGGCCAACAATGATCAGAATTGGCTACCAATATTAAAAGTCATGAAATATCCATCAAAAAATCTGTTCTGCTTGCTTACCTTAAAAAAATAAAATCATTTCACATTAACCAGTTGGCTTGGCTGGCCTTGACCCCAGTGGAGACATGCCTCCTCTAGTTTGCTATGATGCCAGACATTTCCTGTTGACTCACACCTGGACTTCATCACTCATGGATGTCACCTGCCTGGTCCCTAGTTCAGTACATTTGAAACCCTTTTTCTCAAATTTTAATGTGGATCAGATCACCTGGAGAACTTGCTGAAACAGTCTGCTTTATCCCATCCCCAGAGTTTGTTTCAGTAGTACTTTGGGGCAAAAAATGTGCATTTCTAAAAAAGTGTCTAGTTATGCTGATACCAATGGTCTGGAGATCTATGCTTCGTATTGAATTTAACCAACTAATTTGCACAGTGTATTCTTAGTTCAATGCCATATTCTACATAGGGTGTGGGAAAAGAAAAAGTTTCCTTTGGTAAGTTTAACTTCGTTAATGAGTTCATTGACTTGCAAGAATATCACAATATATAACAAAATATCATAAAATAGCTTAAAAGAGAGATATATATATATTTTCAGATTTAGAAACTGGGGGTCAAAGATTACAGGGGCCACCAGGGTTGGGTTCTTTGAGGTATCTCTCTCTGGTCTGCAGATGGCAACATTCAGATGTCTTCATAAGGTCTTCCCTATATGCACCTCCCTGATGTCTTTCTCTTACTCATCTTGTAGGCCATCAGCCATATTGAAGTTCGGCTCCATACTATTGGCTTCATTTTAACTTTACCTCTTTAAAGACCTGCTCTCATAGAATGAGTTTGGAAGTTTACCTTCCTCTGCAATTTTCTGGAAGAGTTTGAGTAGGATAGGTGTTAGCTCTTCTTGAAATTTTTGGTAGAATTCAGCTGTGAAGCCGTCTGGACCTGGGCTTTTGTTTGCTGGAGGATTTCTGATTACAGTTTCAATTTCCGTGCTTGTGATGGGTCTGTTAAGATTTTCTATTTCTTCCTGGTTCAGTTTTGGAATATTGTACTTTTCTAAGAATTTGTCCATATCTTCCACGTTGTCCATTTTATTAGCATACAACTGCTGATAGTAGTCTCTTATGATCCTTTGTATTTCTGTGTTGTCTGTTGTGATCTCTCCATTTTCATTTCTAATTTTATTGATTTGATTTTTCTCTCTTTGCTTCTTGATGAGTCTGGCTAATAGTTTGTCAATTCTATGAGGCCACCATCACCCTACTACCAAAACCTGACAAAAATGTTACAAAAAAAGAAAACTACAGGCCAATATCACTGATGAACATAGATGCAAAAATCCTCAACAAAATTCTAGCAATCAGAATCCAACAACACATTAAAAAGATCATACACCATGACCAAGTGGGCTTTATCCCAGGGATGCAAGGATTCTTCAATATCCGCAAATCAATCAATGTAATTCACCACATTAACAAACTGAAAAATAAAAACCATATGATTATCTCAATAGATGCAGAGAAGGCCTTTGACAAAATTCAACATCCATTTATGATAAAAACTCTCCAAAAAGCAGGAATAGAAGGAACATACCTCAACATAATAAAAGCTATATATGACAAACCCACAGCAAGCATTATCCTCAATGGTGAAAAATTGAAAGCATTTCCCCTAAAGTCAGGAACAAGACAAGGGTGCCCACTTTCACCGCTACTATTCAACATAGTTCTGGAAGTTTTGGCCACAGCAATCAGAGCAGAAAAAGAAATAAAAGGAATCCAAATTGGAAAAGAAGAAGTAAAACTCTCACTGTTTGCAGATGACATGATCCTCTACATAGAAAACCCTAAAAACTCCACCAGAAAATTACTAGAGCTAATCAATGAATATAGTAAAGTTGCAGGATATAAAATCAACACACAGAAATCCCTTGCATTCCTATACACTGATAATGAGAAAGTAGAAAAAAAATTAAGGAAATAATTCCATTCACCATTGCAATGAAAAGAATAAAATACTTAGGAATATATCTACCTAAAGAAACTAAGGACCTATATATAGAAAACTATAAAACACTGATGAAAGAAATCAAAGAGGACACTAATAGATGGAGAAATATACCATGTTCATGGATCGGAAAAATCAATATAGTGAAAATGAGTATACTACCCAAAGCAATTTACAAATTCAATGCAATCCCTATCAAGCTACCAGCCATATTTTTCACAGAACTAGAACAAATAATTTCAAGATTTGTATGGAAATACAAAAAACCTCGAATTGCCAAAGCAATCTTGAGAAAGAAGAATGGAACTGGAGGAATCAACTTGCCTGACTTCAGGCTCTACTACAAAGCCACAGTCATCAAAACAGTATGGTACTGGCACAAAGACAGGCATATAGATCAGTGGAACAAAATAGAAAGCCCAGAGATAAATCCACACACATATGGACACCTTATCTTTGACAAAGGAGGCAAGAATATACAATGGAGTAAAGACAATCTCTTCAACAAGTGGTACTGGGAAAACTGGTCAACCACTTGTAAAAGAATGAAACTAGATCACTTTCTAATACTGCACACAAAAATAAACTCAAATTGGATTAAAGATCTAAATGTAAGACCAGAAACTATAAAACTAGCGGAAAACATAGGCAAAACACTCTCAGACATAAATCACAGCAGGATCCTCTCTGATCCACCTCCCAGAATTCTGGAAATAAAAGCAAAAATAAATAAATGGGATCTAATTAAAATTAAAAGCTTCTGCATAACAAAGGAAAATATAAGCAAGGTGAAAAGACAGCCTTCTGAATGGGAGAAAATAATAGCAAACGAAGCAACTGACAAACAATTAATCTCAAAAATATACAAGCAGCTTATGCAGCTCAATTCCAGAAAAATTAATGACCCAATCAAAAAATGGGCCAAAGAACTAAATAGACATTTCTCCAAAGAAGACATACAGATGGCTAACAAACACATGAAAAGATGCTCAACATCACTCATTATTAGAGAAATGCAAATCAAAACCACAATGAGGTACCACTTCACACCAGTCAGAATGGCTGTGATCCAAAAATCTGCAAGCAATAAATGCTGGAGAGGGTGTGGAGAAAAGGGAACCCTCCTACACTGTTGGTGGGAATGCAAACTAGTACAGCCACTATGGAGAAGAGTGTGGAGATTCCTTAAAAAATTGCAAATAGAACTACCTTATGACCCAGCAATCCCACTTCTGGGCATACACACCGAGGAAACCAGAATTGAAAGAGACACATGTACCCCAATGTTCATTGCAGCACTGTTTATAATAGCCAGGACATGGAAACAACCTAGATGTCCATCAGCAGATGAATGGATAATAAAGCAGTGGTACATATACACAATGGAGTATTACTCAGCCATTAAAAAGAATTCATTTGAATCAGTTCTGATGAGATGGATGAAACTGGAGCCGATTATACAGAGTGAAGTAAGCCAGAAAGAAAAACACCAATACAGTATACTAACACATATCTATGGAATTTAGAAAGATGGCAATGACGACCCTGTATGCAAGACAGCAAAAAAGACACAGATGTGTATAACGGACTTTTGGACTCAGAGGGAGAGGGTGGGTGATTTGGGAGAATGGCATTCTAACATGTATACTATCATGTAAGAATTGAATCGCCAGTCTATGTCTGACGCAGGATACAGCATGCTTGGGGCTGGTGCATGGGGATGACCCAGAGAGATGTTATGGGGAGGGAGGTGGGAGGGGGGTTCATGTTTGGGAATGCATGTAAGAATTAAAGATTTTTAAATTAAAAAAATAAATAAATAAATAAAATTTAAAAAAAACAGGAAACATAATAAAAAATAAAAATAAAAAAATAAAGACCTGCTCTCTTAATATGGTTACTGTGTTAGTCAGTGTTCTCCAGAGAATCAGAACTAATAGGATATATATAAATTTATAGAAAGAGATGATGAGGAATTGGTTCACATGATTACAGAGGCTGAGAAATCCCATGATCTGCCTTCTATAAGCTTGAACCAGAAAAGCTTGGTGGTATAATTTAGTCTGTATCTGACATCCCAAAAACTGGGAACACCAATGTGGAGGGCAGAAGATGGATTTCCCAGCTTACACAGAGAGTACATTCATCTTTCTTCTGCCTTTTTTGTTGTGCTCAGAAGGACTTTCAGTGGATTGGATGATGCTCACATGTATTGATGATGATGAATTTCTTTATTCAACCTGCCAAGTGCTAATCACTTTCAGAAACACACAGACGCATTCAGAAATAATGTTTTACCCACTTCTTGACCATCCCTTAGCGCAGAAAAGTTGACACGTAAAGTTGACCATCATTTGCATTTTGAGGTACCAGGAGTTAGGATGTGATCACATGAATTTTGGGAAGACACAATTCAGCTCATAACCATTCCATTAGGTAAAACAAATCTCAGGAAGTAGAATCTTAAAATTATAAAAATTGAATTTTTATAAAAACAGTAGGCTTGCTTAGCCATATCCTCTGAGGAGATAGAGATGCTATCTAGGCATCTGTCTAGCATTTGAAAGACATTGGCACAAGCTACCAGTCAGTGTTGCTGAATCCTGAAGTTAAATTCCCTGAGAGAGTCCTTTCCCTCTTTTCTGTCTGGAACCATTCACATTCACATGGTATATTAGTGAGTTTTAAATTGGCCCAGCTGCTCTTAATGAAATAGTTATCCAAAATTCCTTTAAGGCAAATAAGTAAGAAGTACAAATCAGAATAAATTCTCCCATCCATATGTCTCTATCATTAATTTTTGGTAAATATTTTAAAAATCTATAAGAATTTAAATCATGTATCCCTTTCTCTCCCTTGTTCTGTGCTTCCTTTTTTTCTCCTTCCTCTCTCTTTTTCTCTCTCTGTACGTGTGTACATATAATATAACTAAAATTAGATTTTCTTATTTTTCTAATAAAAAATATAACTACAACATGAGTATTTTTCTGGTAGAGCAGAGGGGTTCAGAGCATGGATTCTGGAGCAACAGAATTTTAACCACAACTGATAACATAATCCTACTTGTGATTGTTGGAAATATTAAATGTCCTTAGAACTTTCCTGTTATATATAGTAAACACTATATCCCCTGGAGAAAGAAATGGCCACTCACTCCAGTATTGTTGCCTGGAAAACCCCATGGACAGAGGATCCTGGCAGGCTACAGTCCATGGGGTCTCAAAGAGTTAGAAAGGACTTAGCAAACAGCTGTGACAACAGCAACAACAAAAATAATGTGTCATTATTATTATTATCATTATTGTTGTCGCTATTATACTAATACACATGTATCTATATATGCTTTAATAGCTGACCAGCATTTCACAATATGGTGATACCGTACTTCAATTATCTACAGCTTTATTGCTATATTGAAGATATTGCAAACACATTCAGCTTTTTTATGACTTGTAAAGATAAGAGCTTTGCAAAATTATCCTATTATTCTCCTATATAAATTCTTTGAAGTGATAAATATTAATAAAAATGAATATTACAATTTCTTTTCAGTCGCCACACTATTATATAGATTATAACAATTTTTAATCTCAACAGGAACAAAAAATAAGAATAAACTGCTTAGGATAATAAAATCATGTTTTCTTTTATATTTTTGGTTTCATAACATGATAAATATATTCGTTATATCAAAAGACCATCTAAATAATTCTACAAGTATAATCACAAATGCACAACAGTATATATTTAAAAAAATTATAGATTAAACAGCAGAGATGCTTTTCATATAAAAATTGTTTTAGGTATTTTAAAAAAGAATTTGGTGTGAGTGTATTAAAAACATGTAAAGCAAAACAGTATATCAATGACACTTTTAAAGTGTAATACAAAAAAAAGACATTTAATTAAGTTTATAAGAAATATCAAGCCAACTATAAAAAAACAACAGTGTGTAAACAAATATAAAATTATGGCCAAGCTTTAGTAAGGCCTACACACTGATAAGAAAGGCATTATGATAATGATAGTAAAGTTAAGCAAATAAGAATTGATAAGAAAGATATAACTGATTAAGAACATGAAAATATTTTAATATTCACTAGTATTCAATTTAAAAAATTATATCTCTCTCACAGAATTAGCAAATATATTAAAATGACAGTAACAGCACTGGTGAATTAAGCAGTATGTATAAACACTTAGCATGATGTGTAAATTATTTAACACATTAAGCAAAAATATTTTGACAAAATATCTAAAAATGATTTAGCAATGAGTGTATGCTTTAATTCTACCTTTTGACTCCAAAATTTGACTATTAACAGCTTACTCATAACTGGAAGCCATACTGATGACTTAACTGTCAATTAACATATATTTTATATGTTAAGGGCTTCCCTGGTGGCTCAGCTGGTAAAGAAGCTGCTTGCAATGTGGGAGACATGGGTTTGATCCCTGGGTTGGGAAGACCCCCTGGAGAAGGGAAGTTATTATACACTGTATGCTGATAATAAAGTAAGCTAGAGAAAAGAAAATGTTATTAAGAAATATATGAGGAAGAGAAAATACATTTACAGTACATATATGTATTTACTGAAAAAAAAAAACAAAAACAAAACCTTGCCTGTAAATTGGCCCATGCAGTTCAATCCTGTGTTGTTCATGGGTCAACTGTATTCCAAAAAACATTTTGAAATTGCCAGAGATATGTATAATTTTACTGGAGCTTGGGATTTATATTCTGTGCTTCCCTGGTGGCTCAGAGGTTAAAGCGTATGCCTCCAATGCAGGAGACCTGGGTTCGATCCCTGGGTCAGGAAGATCCCCTGGAGAAGGAAATGGCAACCCACTCCAGTATTCTTGCCTGGAGAATCCCATGGACGGAGGAGCCTGGTAGGCTACAGTCCACGAGGTCGCAGAGAGTTGGACAGGACTGAATGACTTCACGTTTTACGTATGAACTTCTTATATAGTTCTTATAAGGGGATAGAAACACATGGAAAGCAATTTTATTAAAACTGCACAGGAAACTTAAAAAAAAAGAAATCTGAAAAAATAAACATGGAAGAGCAAACATAAAGTGTTTTAGGGTTACACTAAGAATAAATTATATGCCTAAAAAAAAAGCCTAGATAGAAACACAAAACTATTAACATTGGTTGTCTTCTGCTAGAGAAAATAGTCATATTGCTTTGCATCTCTAATTGTCATGGAAAAGTAAATGTGACAAAGTTTATAAGTAATAAAATCTTTCTGTCTCCCTCAGTTTTTGTTTTCTATTCCAATTAATAGGTTCCCTGAAAATGTAGATTTACCAGTGATAAGCTTTACTGAAGCACCAAGAGGTTTTGTTGTTGTTGTTTTTTTTCCTTCTTTGTTGCTTGTTTATGGTTTTCTTTTATGGTTAGTGGTAACAAGCTATTGATGAAAAATAGCTTGCCCTGAGTTTCTGTGAGATGCTCCAACCTTGGCATTTAGAGCACACTTTTGTTTAATTTTCAGTGTGTGTCACTTTTGTTTCCTCATTTAAACTTTATATTCCTTGAAGATGAGGGAGAATAAGAATTTCTTTTAAAACAAACAAGATTAGCAAATAGAAAATGTGGGGACTATCCTCAGTTCTCCCCAGTTATATTATCTCCTTTTTTGTTCCCCATGGGTTTCCCAGGTGGTATCGTGCTAAAGAATCTGCTTGCCAATGCAGGAGACCCAAGAGATGTGGGTTTGATCCCTGGGTTGGAAAGAGCCCGTGGAGGAGGAAACAGCAATCCACTCCAGTATTTTCGCCTGGAGAATTCCATAGACAGAGAAGCCTGGCAGGCTACAGTCAGTCTGTGGGGTTACAAAGAGTTGGACTCGACTAAGCGTGCACATTTTTTGTTTCCCACATTTATATTTACTTTAATTGCATATTCTTTGTGGTATTTGCTAAGGACTAGGTCCATAATCCACAGACACACATGTTTTATCCATGCTTAACCTATGTGAAGGAGATTTGGACCTCTGAAGAAATCACAGTATCTACCTCATCTCTCCTCTGCGGCCTGGAAACTGTTTTACGTGTGACAATATTGTTTTCCTGTGTATATAATGGAAAAGAAAAAATCTCTTCTAGTCATTCGAGATTGTAGATATTCCTTTAAGAGGAGCTATTTATAAAATGTGTATGTGACAGGAAAACACTGGCTTCTAACTGAACCCCAGCCTAATATAAGGATACAACTTTGTATTCCAATCAAACAAAAATCTATGGAAGCATATGCCAAAATGCCGAATCAGATCATTTGAACAAAAATTCTACATAACCTTTAAAAAGTAAATTGTGGGGCTTCCCTTGTGGTTTAGTCATTAAGATTCTGTGCTTCCACTGCCAAGGGTCCAGGTTTGATCCCTGGTCACAACTGAAGTGATGTAGCAGCAGCAGCAGCAGCAAGAACTAAGGTCCCACAAGTTGCTCAGTGCAACCAAAAATCAAGTAAAATAAAATAAGTGAATTGTGACAAATTAGAGATCTTGAAGGTACTCTGAATAAGAAAGCAAAATCTGAAGGATCTGTAGGGTCAAGATAGATATGGGTGACTGAAAAAAAGTTTATTCCCCATGGAAACCAATTCTGCAAGTATACATCAGGTGTTAGAATTGGTGCTATTATGTACGCATTCTCTCCTAACAACTTTACAGAGTAGTTATTATTATTCCATCTCGTGGAAAGAAATTAATTTCAATGGGGTTAAATGGTTTTCTCCATTCACAGATATATTAAATTTTAGACCTGGAATTCAAATATCTTTCTGACACGAAACTATAAGATGAGAAATGAGGCTTAGGATCCAAAGCTTGTGACTCTGTAACTAATGTAGTCACATAGAGCTAGGAAATGTCTTAAATTCCTACATGATGGCAGTGGCAATGGAAAAGAAGAGAAAAATATACTAAACATAACACTCAATGAAGTGATGCTTAATCACAAACCAAACTAACTTTTTTTTTTCCCCCACAGAATGCTGAGTTTCAATAGAGAAACATCACCTATTGTTTTATCCAAATAGAAAATTAGGCAATCACACCAAGAAAATTCTAAAAGTCTTTCTTAATTCTCCTCATTGATAAGTCCTCCTCATATATTTCATCAGCAAATCTTTCATTTTGTATTTCCAAAATATAGGCTTCCCACATTTTATGAGTCAAAGATGTCATTGACAAAGAGGTTAAATACCTAAATTTTGGATTGTAAGGGCTTATATTCTATTCATGGTTTGGGAAGCTAACCCTGGAGGACATGGCAATCCACTCCAGTATTCTTGCCTGAGAAATCCCATGGACAGGGGAGACTGGCCGCCTACAGTCTATGAGGTCGCAAAAGAATCAGAAATGACTGAGTGACTAAATAACAACAATATTCTATTTAATCATTTTTAAAAACAAAATCCATAATGCAATGTCATCTTATCCAGAGACCTCAACTGATTTCACTAGCAAAACACTAAAATATCAACTGTTGTTTTGTTCGGTCACTCAGTCATGTCAACTCTTATGCTTTATTTCCAGTGTTTATCACAGGAAATTGGCACAGAAAAATGTATTCAATAAATATTTAATAAATTAATTAAAGAAGGAATTAATGGATTAAATATTTGGCAGGTAGGTTGTATAGTATCTGGTTGTTAATCTTATACAGTAGTAAAAAATAGTTTAAAACTAAAGATTAGGATACAAATAAATGTGTCAATTAGTAGAGTTGATGAAGATACTTAACAGGGCTAAAATTTAAAATTCCTGCTAGGAATTTTTAGCAGATGAGTTTGGATAGCATGGTGTAAGCCTTGACAGTTGGGTTTTCTCTTTTTTGTAATGCAAGCACCTGATAGAAGTTTTGATTGCAGAGGCATCCACTTCAATGGTGGGTTATCTGCATAAATATCTTGCAGCCATACAGACAGATATAGAGGCTGACCAGCCCACTCAAATTCCTCTGTTTTAGAGATCTTGGTTGATTTTCATAACTGTCCACTTGGGCCACTTATTTTTCCTCTTCTCTCTTTAAATGTTCATGCCTATGTTTTAAATTCACCAAGCAAGTGTAAGCAGAAGAAACCCTAGGCTTCCATCTTCAACTCAATAGAAGTAGAATTCTAAACCTTACACTTGAAATCTAGCAGGACCTTGTAAGGTCCTGGGCATGGGGAGCCTGTCTGGCCAGTCTCCACGAACTTCCCTGAGTTCCAAATAGCAGATTTGAACTTTTGCTAATTGAGGAGGAAAAGGGCTACAGAGTCAACGGAGACTTAATTCCCTTGAATCAAAAGGAGTCCAGAAACAGTATTGCAGCCCTGCAGAAGGGGCCCTGTTCCACCTCAAGGAACGCGCATAACAATATCTTTAAGCCCTTAGGGAGGCCTGACTTGTTGCAGTCCATGGGGTCACAAAAAGTCAGACATGACTTAGTGACTGGACAATGGCATAGAAGTAAAGCCCAACAATGGAGAATGTCAGATTCTCCACCTGAGGCCAGACTAAAGAAACCAGAAAAGATCTTTGAGATCATCAATGAGATTAAAGAACTGCAGGCCCCACACACACTCTAATCTTAACTTCATCTCCTTGAACCATCGCCATAAAGATTCAGCAAGCTCCTTTAGTTGGGACACATAGTTTTTGAAGGCAAGAGCCCACTGTGACCCCTTTTTCCTGACAAAGCAATGTGCTGTATCTTGTACTTAGTTACTTAGTCATGTCTGACTCTTTGCAACACCATGGACTCTAGTCCATGAGGCTCCTCTGTCCATGGGGATTCTCCAGGCAAGAATAGTGCACTGGGTGCCATGTCCTCCTCCAGGGACTCTTCTCAACCCAGGGATCGAACCCATGTCTCCCACATTGCAAGTGGTTTCTTTACCAGGGAACCCCAAGAATATAGGAGTGGGTACCCTATCCCTACTCCAGAGCATATTCCTGACCCAGGAGTCAAAACAGGGTCTCCTGCACTACAGATGGATTCTTTACCAGCTGAGCTACCAAGGAAGCCTAGCAAAGCAATAAAGCTATTTTTGGTTCTACTTCACCCAAAACCCTGTCTCCAAGACAGGATTCAGCACTGGTACCTGTGTATAGGATCAAACCAGTCAATCTTAAAGGAAACCAGTCCTAAATATGCTGAAGTTGAAGCTTCAATACTTTGGCCAACCAGATGCAAAGAACTGACTCACTGGAAAAGACTCTGATGCTGGGAAAGATTGAAGGCAGGAGAAAAAGGGAATGACAGAGGATGAGATGAATGGATGGCATCGGACGGCATCACCAACTTGATGGAGATGAGTTTGAGCAAGCTCGGGGTATTGGTGATGAACAAGGAAGCCTGGCATGCTGTTGTCCATGGGGTCTCAAAGAGCCAAACATGACTGAGTGACTGAACTGACTGACCCCTGTATAGAAAGGGTGAATTTTTGGTATCACTTTCCCTGTGTCCTCACTCTGTGATCCCAGATGTGTCATGTAATTTCCAGGAGTTGTGAGTCATAAGCCTTTCTCTTTTAGAGTTTCCTGATGGTTATTGCTAAGGGCATCTTGCAATCATATTAAGAACCGCAAGGGCCAATCCAGCCACAACACTGGTTATGTTTAGATTGAGACTGGCACAAAACAGATAATTTGAAGCAAGAGGACTTTAAAATATGCATGGGAAGATTAATCAGCATTATCAGCTTTAAAAACTATTATATACTAATTATGTGCACTTATTATTATGTATCTGGCATAGAGTTAATGCACTATTCCATTTCAAAATGATAGCTCTATGACTGGCTTTCTAGTTCTTGTATAGACAAGAATGATTGCTGGGAGAAATATCAGTAACCTCAGATATGCAGATGCCACCATTTTTATGGCAGAAAAAAGAGGAACTAAAGAGCCTCTTGATGAAATTGAAAGAAAAGAGTGGAAAAGTTGGCTTAAAACTCAACATTTAAAAAAGAAAGATCATGGCATCCAGTTCCATTACTTCATGGCAAATATATGGGGAAACAATGGAAACAGTGACAGACTTTATTTTCTTGGGCTCCAAAATCACTGCAGCCATGAAATTAAAAGATGCTTCCTCCTTGGAAGGAAAGCTATGACCAAACTAGACAGCATATTAAAAAGCAGAGACATTATTTTGTCAACAAAGATCCATATAGTTAAAGCTATGGTTTTTCCAGTAGTCATGTATGGATGTGAGAGATGGACCAAAAAGAAAGTTGAGCACCGAAGAAATGATGCTTTTGAACTGTGGTGTTGGAGAAGCCTCTTCGGAGTTCCTTGAACTGCAAGGAGATCAAACCAATCAATCCTAAAGGAAATCAATCCTGAATATTCATTGGAAGAACTGATGCTGAAGCTGAAGCTCCAACACTTTGGCCACCTGAGGCAAAGAATTGATTCACTGGAAAAGATCCTGATGCTGGGCAAGACTGAAGGCGGGAGGAGAAGGGGATGTCAGAGAACAAGATGTTGAATGGACATGAGTTTGCGCAGCCTGGTCAGTTGGTGATGGACAGGGAAGCCTGGCATGCTGCAGTCATATGGTCACAAAGAGTCAGACATGACTGAGTGACTGAAGTAAACTGATAGACAAGAATATTGAAACGTACAGGGGTAAAGTGACTTTCCCCAGGTCCTGGGTATGTAAAGGGTCTGACTTCCTGAATGATGGGTCCAAATTTTACATGCTTTAAACTATAGTTGGCAGTAGTGGAGAGTTGAATAATAAGATCAGAGTGGAAGCTTTATTTAAAAATATTAATAAAGTAGCAATAACAGTTCAGAATGTGAAAAGTATTGCCACATTATCTCATTGGACCCCTCAGAGCACATCTTTTGGAGAAATCAGAATTGTAATTAGAAAAAAGAGCTAATCAGGATTCTGACATTTTGATTCCAATTCTCCCACCTACAATAGACATGAGTCTGAGCAAACTTTGGAAGATAGTGAAGGGCAGAGAATCTTGGCAGGCTTCATTTCATGAGGTCATAAAGAGTCAGACATGACTTAGCTACAGAACAGCAAAAGCAACAGCTACCACTGATGGTTCCAGAGGATGATGCATTTTAAATGAATTGAACTTTATTGGGATTTGGAGCTTTGCCATTCCCTGTCTGCCCGAAAAGTGCCAAATTAAAAACGTGAGTCTTCAATTGATGAGGAGAGTGGTGTCAGAAAGTGAGAACATCAAAATCACAATGGGGACAACAACAACATAAAAATGAGATCTATGATTCCCACTGTAGGGGCTTCCTAGTAGTAAATAACCTGCCTGCCAATCCAGGAGATGTAAGAGACATGCATTCAATCCATGGTTCAGGAAGATCCCCTGGAGTAGAGCATGGCAACCTACTCCAGTATTCTTGCCTGGAAAATCTTATGAACAGAGGAGCCTGGCAGGCTACCATTCATGGGATCATAAAGAGTTGTTCAGGACTGAGCGACTGCCAATACTACCACCATTCTAAGCAATTCTATTACAATTTTTGAGGTAGGGTAAAACTCAAAATTTAATAAATAAATATGAGGTTTCTGTTTCAACCTATCTTCAAAACTAATGACAGATTTAGGTAGTGGCAGTGTTATTTGCTCTGTCGTGTCTAACTCTTAATGATCCCATGGACTGTAGCCTGCCAGGCTTCCCTGCCCATAAGATTTTTCAGGCAAGAATACTGGAGTGAGTTGCCTTTTCCTCTTCCAGAGGATATTCCCAACCCGGGGATCGAACCCACATTTCTTACATTTCCCAGCAATGGCAGGAGGATTCTTTACCACTAACACCACCTGGGAAGCCTCTAATGACAGATTTATGACAAACTTATTTGTCTTCTCCTGTGACCCGTTTTTTCAGCTCCATGTCCTAATTCATATTTGACATTCTATTTAAGGAGAAAAATCATAAAAATGACCACTGGAGTATTTATTTTTGCCTACATTTGTATGTAAACGCTCCCTGATTTATGATGATTCGACTTAATGGTTCTTCAACCCTACCGTGATATGAAAGCAACATACATCCAGTAGAAACTGTATTTTGATCTTTTCCTGGGCTAAGGTTATGTGGTACACAACGGCCCTCAGGATGTTGGGCAGCGGCAGTGAGCTGCAGCTTCCAGTCAGCCTCATCATCCGACGGGAAACAACCTTGACACATTTACAACTGTTCTGAATGTATACACTCATTCTGTTTTTCACTATCCAGTTTCAGCATTCAATAAATTACATAGGATATTCAGCACTTTATTGTAAGGTAGACTTTGTTTCAGATGATTTTGCCGAACTGTAGGCTAATGTATGTGTTCTGAATGTGAGTTTATCCAGGAAAAGCTATGATGCTTTCTAGGTTAGGTGTGTTAAATGCATTTTGATTTGCCAAAATTTTCAGCTTACAATGGTTTGGCAGACTATAACCCCATGGTAAGTCAAGCGAGATCTACCTATCAGTTCAGTTCAGTCAGTTCAGTCACTCAGTCGTGTCCAACTCTTTGCAACCCCATGAATCGCAGCACGCCAGGCCTTCCTGTCTATCACCAACTCCCGGAGTTCACCCAGACTCATGTCCATCGAGTCAGTGATGCCATCCAGCCATCTCATCCTCTGTCGTCCTCTTCTCCTCCTGCCCCCAATCCCTCCCAGCATCAGAGTCTTTTCCAATGAGTCAACTCTTCTCATGAGGTGGCCAAAGTACTGGAGTTTCAGCTTTAGCATCATTCCTTCCAAAGAAATCCCAGGGCTGATCTCCTTCAGAATGGACTGGTTGGATCTCCTTGCAGTCCAAGGGACTCTCAAGAGTCTTCTGAAACACCACAGTTCAAAAGCATCAATTCTTCGGCGCTCAGTCCCTTTCTTTCTCATGTTAGAAATGATGTTCCTAGTTATGATGTCTAATGCTGCCCTTGCTGTCCATTTCACCTTTGAATTATATAATCTGGAATACAGTAGTAACAGTAAGGAGAAAAGATATGGATAGTCTTCTTTATTAACAGATTATGAGACTAATAAACATTGAAATGCCATGGGTTAATATTAACTCAGGAACTATTTGTTTAACAGTTTTAGGTTAAATACTGCAATAGATGTTGGGGATGCAAAGTCAAATAATATGTGATTTATAACCTTAGGAGTCTTACTTTTATTAAAAGAAAATTCCATTCAAGTGAAGCATGTAAGATCAAAGTACTTAACAGTATCCAACCCTGGAACTGTTGGAGCAAAATGCAGGATAGAATTAGGAGTGGGGAATGGTATTCAGGACAGAGAAATCATGGGTTTAGACCTCAAAGTCATACAATTAGCTATTCAGTTCAGTTCAGTTCAATTCAGTTGCTCAGTTGTGTCCCACTCTTTGCGACCCCATGGACTGCAGCACGCCAATTAGCTATTGGTACAGTGAAAATTAATGGCCACTTATTTTTTCAATTTAAGATTTCTTATATATTTTTATGTATTTAGGAGTTTATTACAGTGATTTGCATGATAAAGCCAGAGAAAAGTAGTTGAAATGGCAAAGGAGAAAGAAATCCTCCAAAAACGTCCCACAGATAAACTCGACAAGGCTTTATGATCAATAGAAAGAGGAAAGAGAAAAAAAGATCTGAAGAATCAAACCCGATTAACAATGGAAATTTTTTTTCACACCTGGAGTAAGGAGTTGGCTATTGCGGATAAATTGTTTATCACCTTGAAAATGCCATCACTTAAGTAATCCATATGTATGTTCAAAATAGATTGCAATGAACTGAAAATTGAACTGAAGAAGTCATTTGTGTTTTGATCACTAACTCAATCTATAGTTACTACTAACAAGGCAGCAATAAAAACATTCTCTTTCTCCACCCAGGTACTGAATTAATTGATAGACAAAGCAGGAGGTTCATATGGATACTGAAATATCTAACAGCAAATGAACAGTGCCTAATTTGAGAATAAGAGCCTAAAAACACTTCCTGACTCCAAACCCTAGGTTGAGACAGATTCACCACCCAATGGCAGGATGGCATCTTCTTTCTAAGAAGAAAAAGATACAGCTCAACTGATCATCATAATTGATTTTTTGCCCCAAAATATATCGATTAGATAAGTCACTACTTCCCCTCAGGGGCAGAAAGAGGTTAGGAGCATTATCAGAAAATCTTCTGTAAGGCAGACTATGCCCAATATTTCTATGATATCCCTGTATTCTTACCATCTTTATAAGAAATAGAAAATGTGCCAATCATTAAGCTGTTGATCATCTCACTGTAAAAAGTCCTGGAGGAAGCTAAGTTTGTGGCAGAGTGTTTAATTCCGTAGCTCAGCAGTGGAAGAATCAGAATTGGTTTGATTCTCTTGGTTGACTCCCTTAAGATAACATAGTTCCATTAGAGCTGCCGCTGTTCCAAGTCTTCTTTTGACAGTATTCATTACCCCAAAGTAATTAAGTGGTCTTTTAGTTTTCTCTGGTTGATTTAGTTGCTAAGTCATGTCTGACTCTTGTGACCTCATGGACTGTAGTGCATCAGGATCTTCTGTCCTTGGAATTTCCTAGCCAAGAATACTGGAGTGAGTTGCCATTTCCTTCTCTTTTCCACTCAGGGATCAAACCTGGGTCTCCTGCATTGCAGATAGATTCTTTACTGACTGAGCTAGGATGGAATCTTAAATGCATTAGCATAATATTTCCCAGAAACCTCACATCAGATGTCTTCTGATGTTTTCTTTGATTATTGTTCCAACCCTAAACTAATTAAAGACAAAGGGGAGTGGGATTAAACTCTGAAAATCTTCAGAATTTTATCCTCTGAAGTTCTTGGAGGAAACCATCATTCCTTAGCTCATCACTGAAAAGGGGAGAAAAGTCAGATATTTTGGCAAAGAAGTCAGGAGATTAAATAATGCTGATCAAGTCTTCTTTTCCTCCCCAGCCATCATTCATTTGCCATCTTACAGTGGAGTTTTAAGTTTTTGGAATAAATGCCATAATATTCATTTATAGATAGAGTAGAATGCTAAAGCTTGCAAATATCAAGTTTTATGCAAATGTAAAACATTAATATAATTCAATTTTATGTTACATTGAATTATTCTAACATAAATGAAAACTGAAACATAATCAAAATCAATTTAACCAACTAATCAAATAGAATTGCTGAGAAAAGTAACATTACCTACAACAATTGAATTCTTTGCTCATTCTAACTTTTATGAACAGTCTTTTTTCCTTCTCTTTCAGCCATGTAAAACAAGCATCTAATATAAAATAAAAGCTTCTTTGTAATGTATTAAAATAAAGATATATGTCTGAAATTCTCTATTTTTTTTACATAAGGAAACAGAAAATTTTCTCACACACATTATAGGAAAATGAGAAACAGTTAAGTTATACAGTTAATTACCACAACAATACATGTTGACTGATTTATTTGACCAAGGGAAAATATCGTACCTGGCTTCAACCTTCAAGTGTAACTTAAAAATATATATATATATATATATATATATATATATATATGGTCACCTTTTGATTTAAAAAGAAACCTTTTGCAGGATGCATTTAATTAAATTGGTGTGATTTAAATAGGATGTTGCAAATGTTCGGAATACCATGTGGTTAGGTGATTACCACAGCTCTGTGGTTCTTAATTACCCATACGAAGGCCGAAAGAATCAGCAGTCAAATGGGGGTAATTATCACGTTTATAGAAGAACATGACTCTCTGGATGGAGTTTTCTGCAAGGCTCATTTGCTATTACAAAGTCAGCAGCAGAGCATTTCAATACAAATGAGAATGGGAGGATGGAGAAAATATGATAGAGAGTCACAACTTTTCAAAGTTTATCTTGGTAAATTTCTGAAAATGTGAAATCCAAATAAAAGCAAGTTCATACTGAAGGGCATACTTATGGCAACTGAAACTTCTGGTGCTATAGATTCCACTAAGATATATCATTTCATTAAAGCTCAAGGACAGGAGGAAAGTTCAGAGGGCCACCAACTGTAAATTGTCATCTTTGTTGCTTGGCTGCATTGAATATATCGACATGGAGAAGATTTTCTGTCTGGAGCAGCTGTAAATATGCAGGTTGAGGTCCCAGATGTCCAGCTGAATAAACTCTGTGGCAATTGGTATACGTGCACGCAGTTAGAAATCAAAGAGAAATATAAGCTTGTTCTTCTAATAATTATGGTTTGCTATTAGTCAGGAGTAATGACTCTCGGCAGCACTGTTTTTAGTAGAGTTATAAAGATTAGAAACATAATTGACTCATGGATGCCTTGGATGCCTAAAAACTTCTCATGAGTCAGTATATTAAATGTCTAATTATAGGCAATGATAATTCTTTTCCTGTGACATGTCCCAATGGTGGTTTGGATTGTAAAAGCAAATAAAAGGACTGGGAATAGCTACATCACTCAGGTTTTAAAATAAATGTCTTTTTTTCCTATGTAGCAGATGAACTTTGCTAAATAGCCACCAGTACCAGAGGCTGTTTGTTTAACTTATGCCAGAGAAGACCCCCCAAAATGCCCACATGTCAATAACTCTTAATGAAGTGGATGCGTATGTGTTAAGTTGCTTCAGTCATGTCTTACTCTTTGTGACCCCATGGACTGTAGCCTGGCAGGCTCCTCTGTCCATGGGATTCTCCAAGCAAGAATACTGGAGATGGCTTTCCTTCTAAAAGAGATCTTCCTGACTCAGGGATAAAACCCATGCCTCTTATGACTCTGGCATTGGCAGGTATGTTCTTCTTCTTTTTATAATATAAATTTATTTATTTTAATTGGAGGTTACTTTACAATATTGTATTGATTTTGCCATACATCAACATGAATCTGCCACAGGTATACACATGTTCCCCATCCTGAACACCCCCTCCCGCCTTCCTCCCTGTACCATCCATCTGGGTCGTCCCAGAGCACCAGCCCCAAGCATCCAGTATCATGCATCGAACCTGGACTGGAGATTCGTTTCACATATGATATTATACATGTTTCAATGCCATTCTCCCAAATCATCCAACCTTCTTCCTCTCCCACAGAGTCCAAATGACAGTTCTATACATCTGTGTCTCTTTTGCTGTCTCACATACAGGGTTATTGTTGCCATCTTTCTAAATTCCATATATATGTGTTAGTATACTGTATTGGTGTTTTTCTTTCTGCCTTACTTCACTCCATATAATAGGCTCCAGTTTCATCCACCTCATTAGAACCGATTCAAATGTATTCTTTTTAATGGCTGAGTAATACTCCATTGTGTATATGTACCACCGCTTTCTTATCCATTCATCTGCTGATGGACATCTAGGCTGCTTCCACGTTCTAGCTATTATAAACAGTGCTGCGATGAACACTGTGGAACACGTGTCTCTTTCAGTTCTGGTTTCCTCGGTGTGTATGATCAGCAGTGGGATTGCTGGGTCATAAGGCAGTTCTATTTCCAGTTTTTTAAGGAGTCTCCACACTGTTCTCCGTAGTAGCCGTACTAGTTTGCATTCCCACCAACAGTGTAAGAGGGTTCCCTTTTCTCCACACCCTCTCCAGCATTTATTGCTTGTAAACTTTTGGATCGCAGCCATTCTGACTGGTGTGAAGTGGTACCTCATTGTGGTTTTGATTTGCATTTCTCTGATAATGAGTGATGTTGAGCATCTTTTCATGTGTTTGTTAGCCATCCGTATGTCTTCTTTGGAGAAATGTCTATTTAGTTCTTTGGCCCATTTTTTGATTGGGTCATTTATTTTTCTGGAATTGAGCTGTAGGAGTTGCTTGTATATTTTTGAGATTAGTTGTTTGTCAGTTGCTTCATTTCCTATTATTTTCTCCCATTCAGAAGGCTGTCTTTTCACCTTGCTTATAGTTTCCTATGTTCTCTAACAACAGTGTCACCTGGTGAACACAATGAAATGGACATATCTTTTTATAATATCAGGAACAAAATCCAAACACACATACACACACACACACACACACCACCATCCAACATCAAGAACAAAAACTAGGAATGAGAATTATAAATAAATACATACATATTTACATACATACATACAAACACCTTTTGACAAATATACCTGTCAATGAACACACAGATACTTGAGAAAGCTAGAAATGTCAGTACATACAAGAAAACAAGATGCAAAGGGAACTGAGGTTCCACAAGAAATAAAACCATTGAGATTTTCTGTCATCAAGATTCTGTATTTTTGCCAAATCACCTAAACTTATATTCCCCCTTTTCCCTTCTCTCCATCTTTATATCTCTTCCTCCTTTTTTTTTTTAATTACACCAGAATAAAGCTATGCAACCACAATTTCTTTGTAGTGATCACTTTCTTGGTGCAGATGTTGCCACTCTGGTGTTGATTGACTCTATCTCTGTTGCCACATGGTTTATGATTCCAATAGCTGTCCATCTCATCCAATCATAGAAAAACACTGGTAATTTCCACAAGGAAAATATATTGAAACAGAATTAGGCATATTTAATGATACTGGTACTCTCTATGAAAGAAGTAAGTGATGGTGACAGAATTCCCGCTGAGTTATTTAAAATCCTAAAAGTGCAGCTGTTAGAGTGCTGCACTCAATATGCCAGAAAATTTAGAAAACTCAGCAGTGGCCACAGTACTGGAAAAGGTCAGTTTTCATTCCAATCCCAAAGAAGGGTAATGCCAAAGAATGTTCAAACTATTACCATATAATTGTGCCCATTTCACATAATAGCAATGTTGTGCTCAAAATTCTTCAAGCTAGGCTTTAGCAGTACATGAACTGAGGACTTCCAGATATACAAGCTGGATTTCAAAGAGGCAGAGGAATCAGAGATCAAATTGCCAACATTTGTTGGATCATGGAGAAAGCAAGGGAGTTTCAGAAAAAAATCTACTTCCACTTTATTAACTAGCCAAAGCCTTTGACTATGTGGATCATAACAAACTGTGGAAAATTCTTAAAGAGATGAAAGTACGAGATCATCTTATCTGTCTAAGAAGAAGTCTGTATGCAGGCCAAGAGGAACAGTTAGAACTGGACATGGAACAACAGACTGGTTCAAAATTGGAAAAGAAGTACGATAAGGCTGTATATTGTCATCCTGCTTATTTAGCTCTTATGTAGAGCACATCACATGAAACGCCAGACTGGATCAACCATAAATTGGAATTAAGAATTTAAAAGAAACATCAACAATATCTCAGATATTGTTGCAGATATGCAGACCACCCTAATGGCAGAGAGTGAAGAGGAACTAAAGAATCTTTTGTTAATGGTGAAACAGGAGAGAGAAAAAGATGGATTGAAACTCAACATAAAAAAAAAAAAAGACCAACCTAAGACTATGGCATTTGGTTCCATCACTTCATGGTAAATAGAAGAGAAAAAAAGTGGAATCAATGGTAAACTTTATTTTCTTGGTCTCCAAAATCACTGTAAACAGTGACTGCAGCCATGAAATTGAAAGATGCTAGCTCCTTGGAAGGAAAGCTATGAAAACCTGAGACAGCATATTGAAAGGCAGAGACATCACTTTGCCAACAAAGATCCATAGAGTCAGAGCTAAGTTTTTTGTTTTTCTGTAGTCATATACAGATGTGAGGGTTGGACCATAAAGAAGGCTGAGCACCAAAGAAGTGATACTTTCAAACTGTGGTACTGGAAAAGACTCTTAACAGTCCCTTAGACTTGCAAGGAGATCAAATCAGTCAATATTAAAGGAAATGAACTCTGGATCAGTTAAGTCGCTCAGTTGTGTCTGAATCTTTGCAACCCCATGAATCGCAGCATGGCAGACCTCCCTGTCCATCACCATCTTCTGGAGTTCACTCAGACTCACGTCCATCAAGTCCGTGATGCCACCAGCCATCTCATCCTCTATTGTCCCCTTCTCCTCCTGCCCCCAACCCCTCCCAGTATCAGAGTCTTTTCCAATGAGTCAACTCTTCACATGAGGTGGCCAAAGTACTGGAGTTTCAGCTTTAGCATCATTCCTTCCAAAGAAATCCCAGGGCTGATCTTCAGAATGGACTGCTGGATCTCCTTGCAGTCCAAGGGACTCTCAAGAGTCTTCTCCAACACCACAGTTCAAAAGCATCAATTCTTCGGTGCTCATTCTTCTTCACAGTCCAACTCTCACATCCATACATGACCACAGGAAAACCCATAGCCTTGTCTAGCTGGACCTTAGTTAGCAAAGTAATGTCTCTGCTTTTGAATACTCTATCTAGGTTGGTCATAAATTTCCTTTCAAGGAGTGAGCATCTTTTAATTTGATGGCTTCAGTCACCATCTGCAGTGATTTTGGAGCCCAAAAAAATAAAGTCTGACACTGTTTCCACTGTTTCCCCATCTATTTCCCATCAAGTGATGGGACCAGATGCCATGATCTTCGTTTTCTGAATGTTGAGGTTTAAGCCAACTGTTATGCTCTCCTCTTTCACTTTCATCAAGAGGCTTTTTAGTTCCTCTTCACTTTCTGCCATAAGGGTGGTGTCATCTGCATATCTGAGGTGATTGATATTTCCCCTGGCAATCTTGATTCCAGCTTGTGTTTCTTCCAGTCCAGCGTTTCTCATGATGTACTCTGCATATATGTTAAATAAGCAGGATGACAATATACAGCCTTGACGTACTCCTTTTCCTATTTGGAACCAGTCTGTTGTTCCATGTCCAGTTCTAACTGTTGCTTTCTGACATACAGATTTCTCAAGAGGCAGGTCAGGTGGTCTGGTATTCCCATCTCTTTAAGAATTTTCCACAGTTTCTTGTGATCCACGCAGTCAAAGGCTTTGGCATAGTCAATAAAGCAGAAATAGATGTTTTTCTGGAACTCTCCTTCTTTTTCCATGATCCAGTGGATGTTGGCAATTTGATCTCTGGTTCCTCTGCCTTTTACAGAGATGTTATGGGGAGAGAGGTGGGAGGGGGGTTCATGTCTGGGAACGCATGTAAGAATTAAAGATTTTAAAATTAAAAAAATAAAAAAACTAAAAAAAAAAAAAAAACCCAGCTAGAACATCAGGGAATTCACGGATAACGTACTGCTGAAGCCTGGCTTGGAGAATTTTGAGCATTACTTTACTAGCATGTGACATGAGTGCAATTATGCAGTAGTTTGAGCATTCTTTGGCACTGCCTTTCTTTGGGATTGGAATGAAAACTGAGCTTTTCCAGTCCTGTGGCCACTGCTGAGTTTTCCAAATTTGCTGGCATATTGAGTGCAGCACTTTCACAGCATCATCTTTCAGGATTTGAAACAGCTCAACTGGAATTCCATCACCTCCACTAGCTTTGTTTGTACTGATGCTTTCTAAGGCCCACTTGACTTCACTTTCCAAGATGTCTGGCTCTAGATTAGTGATCAAATCATCGTGATTATCTGGGTCATGAAGATCATTTTTGTACAGTTCTTCTGTGTATTCTTTCCACCTCTTCTTAATATCTTCTGCTTCTGTTAGGTCCATATCATTTTTGTCCTTTATCGAGCCCATCCTTGCAGGAAATGTTCCCTTGGTATCTCTAATATTCTTTAAGAGATCTCTAGTCTTTCCCATTCTGTTGTTTTCCTCTACTTCTTTGCACTGATCGCTGAAGAAGGATTTCTTACCTCTTCTTGCTATTCTTTGGAACTCTGCATTCAGATGCTTATATCTTTCCTTTCATCCTTTGCTTTTTGCCTCTCTTCTTTTCACAGCTGTTTGTAAGGCCTCTCCAGACAGCCATCTTGCTTTTTTGCATTTCTTTTCCATGGGGATGGTCTTGATCCCTGTCTCCTGTGCAATATCATGAACCTCATTCCATAGTTCATCAGGCACTCTATCTATCAGATCTAGGCCCTTAAATCTATTTCTCACTTCCAGTATATAGTCATAAGGGATTTGATTTAGGTCACACCTGAATGGTCTAGTGGTTGTCCCTACTTTCTTCCATTTAAGTCTGAATTTGGTAATAAGGAGTTCATTATCTGAGCCACAGTCAGCTCCTGGCCTTGTTTTTGTTGACTGTATAGAGCTTCTCCATCTTTTGCTGCAGAGAATATAATCAATCTGATTTTGGTGTTGACCATCTGGTGAGGTCCATGTGTAGAGTCTTCTCTTGTGTTGTTGGAAGAGGGTGTTGCTATGACCAGTGCATTTTCTTGGCAAAACTCTATTAGTTATGCCCTGCTTCTTTCCACATTCCAAGGCCAAATTTTTCCTGTTACTCCAGGTGTTTCTTTACTTCCTACTTTTGCATTCCAGTCCCCTGTAATGAAAAGGATATCTTTTGGGGTATTAGTTCTACAAGGTCTTGTAGGTCTTCATAGAACCGTTCAACTTCAGCTTCTTCAGCATTACTGGTTGGGGCATAGACTTGGATAACAGTGATACTGAATGGTTTGCCCTGGAGATGAACAGAGATCATTCTGTCGTTTTTGAGATTGCATCCAAGTACTGCATTTTGGACCTTTTTGTTGACCATGATGGCTACTCCATTTCTTCTGAGGGATTCCTGCCTGCAGTAGTAGATCTGATGGTCATCTGAGTTAAATTTACCCATTCCAGTCCATTTTAGTTTGCTGATTCCTAGAATGTCGACGTTCACCCTTGTCGTCTCTTGTTTGACCACATCCAATTTGCCTTGATTCATGGACCTGACATTCCAGGTTCCTATGCAATATTGCTCTTTACAGCATCGGATCTTGCTCCTCTCACCAGTCACATCCACAACTGGGTATTGTTTTTGCTTTGGCTCCATCCCTTCATTCTTTCTGGAGTTATTTCTCCACTGCTCTCCTGTAGCATATTGGGCACCTAATGATCTGGGGAGTTCCTCTTTTGGTATCCTATCATTTTCCTTTTCATACTGTTCATGGGATTCTCAAGGCAAGTATACTGAAGTGGCTTGCCATTCCCTCTCCAGTGGACCAGGCTCTGTCTGACCTCTCCACTATGACCTGCCCATCTTGGGTTGCCCCGCAGGCATGGCTTGGTTTCAGTGAGTTAGACAAGGCTGTGGTCCTAGTGTGATTAGATTGACTAGTTTTCTGTGAGTATGGTTTCAGTGTGTCTGCCCTCTGATGCCCTCTTGCAACATCTACCACCCTACTTGGGTTTCTCTTACCTTGGGCGTGGGGTATCTCTTCACGGCTGCTCCAGCAAAGCACAGCCGGTGCTCCTTACTTTGGACGAGAGGTATCTCCTTACTGTTCCTGACCTTCAATGTGGGATAGCTCCTCTAGGCCCTGCTGTGATCCTCTAGGCCACAGGCCTTGGCCTCGGGCATAGGTGGCTCCTCCCAGCTGCTGCCCCAGCCTCGGGCTCAGGGTGGCTCCTCAGGATCACCACCCCTGACCTTAGACGCAGGGTGTCTTTTCCCAGACACCCCTGACCTCAGACGCTGGGTGTCTCCTCCCGGCCGCCGCCCCTGACCTCGGATGCGGGGTGGCTCTTCCCGGCTGCCACCTACCTCAGCAGGGGGTAGCTCCTCTCAGCTGCCGCCCCTGACCTCAGACTTTGGGTAGCTCCTCGCCTGCGCCAAGTGCGCCGGCTCTTGCAGCCGCCTGCGCCAGCTCTCGCATTGGAAAGACTGATGTTGAAGCTGAAGTTCCTGTACTTTGGCCACCTCATAGGAAGAGCCTACTCATTGGAAAATACCCTGATGCTGGGAAAGATTGAAGGCAAAAGAAGGAAGGGGCAACAGAGGATAAGACGTTTAGGCTACATCACTGACTCAGTGGACATGAGTCTGAGCAAACTTCAGAAGACTGTGGATAATAGAAGAGCCTGGTGTGCTACTAAAATTCAAAAGAAGCCCTTATTGTTTTATACATCTCTTATAGTAATTGTGATACATCACTAACACAGTATTTCATTGAATGAATTAGATATGATAGTATGTCAATTTAATAATTGATTTTTTACTATTTTCCCTTAAAATTTTTTTCTTTTTACAATTGTGTATACAATAGAAAATAAAACACTTTAACTTCATCAGTTGTTTGCAATGATTACTTAAGTATTTTATCTGTTTGATTTTAAGCAATTTAATAGGTGGCGCTAGTGGTTAAGAACCCGTCTGCCAATGCAGTAGATTTAAGAGTTGTGGGTTCGATTCTTGGATTGGGAAGATCCTCTGGAGGAGGTACTGGCAACCCATTCCAGTATTCTTGCCTGGAGAATCCCATGGACAGAGGAGCCTGGCAGGCTACAGTCCATAAAGACACAATTGGAGCAACTTTATGCACGTATGCATAAATGCATACAATACTAGTTTTAAACAAGAAAGCCAGTACACTGCATTGTAAATATTGAATATTTAAAACTCTATCCAATTTAGGCCTGATCCAATTTTGTCGGCTTGTGGGAGGGAGCAGGTATGGGAGGAAGACTGGTACAATCTGACGTGACTTGCTTTCTTACAATTTGATGACCCACAAGTGACATTTAAACAGATGCCTTGGACAATAGAGGATGAGATGGTTGGATGACATCATCAACTCAATGGACATGAGTTTTAATCAACTCTGGGGAACCAGTAAAGGATAGGGAAGCCTGGTGACCTGCAGTCCATGGGGTCACAAACAGTTGGACACAACTTAGTGACTGAACAACAACAAAGTTCTGGAGGGTTTGTGAACATACTGAGCATCTCTGAAATGAAATCTTCTCAGAATCTTTAACTCCAGCTCTTACATGGTTCATGTAGGAGATAGACTAAGGCTGGCCAAACCAACTCTAGAAATTCCAGTGCATCCTGAAGAGCTAGTTTAGCACTGGGTTTCAAGATTCTAGGGTCCTTGCTACCTATTCGGTTGTTCCCTGACTCTGGGGTCACAGCCTGACAAGCTTTTAGTTAACATTTTTATATTAAACTGGTTAATTCTTTTATGTATAACACCAATTCAACTAAACCTTTTGCTGTAAAAGTAATTCCACTAAGCACTTTGAGATAGAATTTAATGTCCACAACATCCATATGGTGCTGTTGTGATTCTTTTGTAGATGATACAAACAAAGAATCCAAGATTTTATATAACCCATTCAAGGTCAACCAACTGTAAATGGCAGAGCTGAGATCAGGCCTAAGGTTTCCAAGTCGCTCCATAAAAGTTAAAGAGTGAACATAACATCCTTTGAATGTTTCCTATGTGCCAGTCATTGTTAGTCTTTTCCATTCTGCAACTCATTTATTCTCACAAGAACAAAACAAAAATATATTATTCTCTTCTTTAAGGAGAATGGAAAGTGATTATACTCACTTCCTAAGGTCATAAAGTACCTAATTGTAGAACCAAATGTGATTTTTAAAAATATAAAGCTTATGCACATTCAATTACACGAGTCTGCCTTCTGGGAATTGTGTCTTGTTTACTTCACTACAAATCCTGCCTACTGCCTTAGGCATCTCAGCAATTGACTACATTTATTAAAATGGGTAGGCAGAGATTTTCTATGACATGATTCATGCAAAGGCAGCAACATTCATTAGTTTATTCCCAGTACCAATAATTAATTTATAACGCTATCAGGCACTATTGCAAGAGTTAGGTACACCATAATAAATAAGGAAGACATTGTATCAGCCTTGGTTAGCCCACACTTCTGTGATTCTGAAAGAGTGTAACTACTGCTGCAAAGATTTAGTAGAACTGGGAACAAGTACAACATACTAAGGGAGCAGCAAAGAACAATTTCAATGAACCTGATACATGAGGTGAGATTGAAGAACAAAAAACTTAAAAGTTCAGACAAAAGGGACATAGAGAAGATTACTAAGGAAGTAATAAGGTTGAGAATGGATAGTTATGAGTAATTTGGTATAATAGCAGCATTGAGTATATGGAAATAAGACAAGATTATTGTTGCCACAAAGGAAAGAAAAAGTAAACAGCTGTAACATTTAATTTGGTTTGTTTCCATTCATCTGATCAGCCTCTTATTCTTCTAATCATTTCTTGGCTTGTATTTCCTGAGTTACTGCCAGCTGCCAGTGATGAAACAGAAGCACAGTATATCCATGGCCCTACTTTCTTGGAATTGCCATGGATGCTATCAAGATTTAGCCCATGGAATTGGAAGATTTTGTTTTCTATTGCACTTCACAGCCCTGCTCCTATTAAAACTTTGCCAGGGGCCAAAGCAATGTGTTCACATGGACTGGTGATTCTAATTTTTATAAAATTAATTAAAGATTTTATTTTAGAGTAGTTTTAAGTTTATAGAAAAATTCAACAGATAATATAGAATTTCCATATGCCTCCTCCTCATCTTCCCCCTAATTCAGTTATAGTTTAGACTCGTAGTCATGTCCAACTCTTTCCGATGCCATGCACTGCAGCGTGTCAGGGTTCCCTGTTACTCCCTGTTTCCTGGAGTTCGCTCAACTTCATACTCAATGAGTCGGTGATGTTATCTAACCATCTCATCCTTTCCCACTTTTTTCTCCTTTTGCCTTCAATCTTTTCCAGCATCAGGGTCTTTTCCAATGAGTCAGCTTTTCTTATCAGGCGGCAAAATATTGGAACTTCAGCTTCAGCATCAGTCCTTCCAAAAAATATTCAGGTTTAATTTCCTTTAGGATTGATGCATTTTATGTCCTTGCAGTTCAAGGGACTCTCAAAAGTCTTCTCTAGCACTACAATTGACAAAAACATCGACGCCTTGGCACTCAGTCTCCTTTAAACTGTCACACTCTCTGTTAAACTTTCACATCCATGCATGACTACTAGAAAAACTGTAACTTTGACTATATGGATCTTTGTCGGCAAATGATGTTTTTGCTTTACAGTACAATCTTTCCTTTGAAATACAGTTAAGGTATTAAACATATTTTGCATTAGTGTGAAGTAATTTTTATAACTGATGAATCAACACTGATGCAGTATTTTTTTAATGTATTTTCTAAGCCTTCCAGTATAATGTGGAAGAGGGATAGTAAGAAGGGTTATCCTTATATTGCTCCTGATCTTAGGGGAGAAAGAATCAAGTTTCTCAGTATTAAGCATATTAACTATATATGTTCTAATGAAGTTCTTTATCAAGTTGAGAAAATTCTCCTCTACTTATAGATTTCTGGGAGGGTACTTTCTATCATGAATGTGTTTTGTTTTTGTCAAATGCTTTTTCTGCATCTATTAATATGATCATGTGTGTTTTCTTCTTTAGCGCGTTCATGTGCTATATTGCATTAGTTGATTTTTACATTTTAAAATGCTCTGTACCCGCAGTAATAAATTCCACTTAGGTGTAGTATATAATTATTTATACTTGAAAGCTTTGATTTGTTAATATTTTCTTGAGGCTTTTTGCATCTATGAGATATATTAGGCCATAGTTTCCTTTCTTGTAATTTTTTTTAGGTTTGGGTATTAATATTAGGACAATATTGCCTTACAGGACAAAATAGGAAATGATTCCTCTTCTTCTCTTTTCCAGAAGACATTTTTGAGGATTGGTATAATTCCTTATATGTATTTTCTTATATAATATTCATCAGTGAAAACATGTGGTCTCTGATTATCTCTGGAAGGTTGTTATCAATTTCTTTGATGTGAGACTATTCAGATCAGTTTTTTAAACTATCCAACATTTGGTTCAATACAGGATACAGGATGCTTGGGGCCGATGCACTGGGATGACCCAGAGAGATGATATGGGGAGGGTGGTGGGAGGAGGGTTCAGGGTTAGGAACTCATGTACACCTGTGGTGGATTCATGTCAATGTATGGCAAAACCAATACAGTATTGCAAAGTAAAAAAATAAAATTAAAAAAAAAAAAAAGAATGCTTCATTTATACTCTTTCCATCCTTTTGTCTGTCATTCCTATGGAATTTCCCTTTACTACAAGTGACCCTGAAGTGGGATAGGCAATTTTAGCATCTTGCTAAACAAAAATTAGGCTAAGTAGAGTTTTTGCGTAGTAGGGTGTGGCTTTCAGTTAATTTACCATTTAGTAAAGTTATTTCAGGCTCTTGAGGGTAACAATGATTTCCTTGACTTCTCCAGTTGTGCATCTTATCAACTTCTCATACTGATACCAAGCCTTACTGGGATATGACTGAATCATAGAACATAGCACTGCAAGTGTTCGGGTAATAGAAAAGAATCAAGGACTTACATACAGTCTTTGGAAAATGCTTCTTATCATTGGTAGTTACAAAATTTAAAATGGAGAATTGGGTCTTATTGACTTTCTACCTTGTCAAAAAGGTGCAATGATTTATCACATACAATACCCAATACACTATTTTCTAGGTGTAATGTAAAACTGAAGTTATAGGAATCTCTGAATGAAGGTTTAAACATGCAATAATAATATTGTTTATTACTACCTGTATAGCAATTTATAATAACATACTTGTGTGATATAATCACATAAGTGTGTCCTCATAAATTTCTCTTTCCCACTAACAATCCCAAAGAAATAAATATTGATCAATTATGTTAATGGAAAGCTTGAATTTTAAAAACAATTTTATAAAATTGCTTTTATATAAGGAAATTCTCAAAATTATTGGTGAAAAATATCAGAAAATTATGTAAGCAGATAATTTATAAAATACTTGTATTATTGACTACATTTGAGGTATTTGTCACTAATTGTCAGTTGTTTTGTATTTGTTGTAATGATCTTTTCTTTATACAAAAAGTTGAACTTAATTTTATATTCAAGACTGTGTATTTTATTCTTAAAGAGGATTCATTACATTTTACAAACTGTGTAAAGTTCAGACCCCATAAAAATTGACTCTACTCTTGTTTTGAGGCAATTTCTGAAATGCATACATAGTGAAAATTATGTCTTCTTTCTGGACTGGATCTTTTGCACTGAGATCTTATTTTCTATTGCAATGTTTTTTGCTTTGCAGCCTCCTCTAACCAATACTAATTATAGTTGCCCCAAACCTTACACTGCATACTATATATATTGCTATCTTTATATTTAAAATCTTTTTGTGGGGGTATTTTTAGATGTGTCTCTTATAAAAGCATATTCTTAACCATGCTTTTTATTATGCATTCTCAAATTCTATTTAAACTAAGTCTTTTAACCTATTTGGTTTAATCTTATTACTGCAATATTTAGGGGTAAAATGCTTTTTTTTCTGACCTGTTCTATGTTTTTGTTTTTTTCTTTTTGCTTTCCTGCCTACATTTGCCTTCAGATTTTATGTGTCTTGGTGACATTACCTTATATAAATTTGGTTTATAATGTCTCTTTCAGGGCTTTTAATAATCATGTGATATCTAAAAATTATTTAATAATCCTCCCTTTAAGAAAGTTGGATTGCGAGTCTTTATTTTAAATCTGTGCTGACAATAGTGACTTGCACATCAACAGAATGAATAGAATGCAAACAAAGTGGCACCGGACCCTGTTCATGAGATTTTCCAGGCAAGAATTCTGGAATGTATTGTCATTTCCTTCTTCAGGGTTAAATACACATATATTACATAGAAACAAATATATTTAAATATGTAGACATATAATGCATAATATATAAAATTTATAGATTTTAAAAGTATATTGAATCACTATATGCATTTTAAAATGATTAAGTGTATATCAAATAAGTATATGTATTTTTAATTAACTCATAAATATGTCAATACCCAATATTAGTTGAATACATGTATACATATATATGTATATTTGAATATTCAGTGAACTAACTTCTATTGTGATGATTCAAAATAGAACAACTGCATTAATTTCCTATTTATAACAACAACGACAAAAAACCCCACACATAACCCACTATCCTTTTCTGTCAATAATAAATTTTTTAAAGGAATTCACTAGAAAATATATAGAAATATAAACATTTTTGGATGCAAATATTAAAAGTACCAAACACTATAGCCCTGTTGTTTCTAAGTTGTAATGCTACAAAACAGATGTCAAGGAAATGGTTCATTTTTACCTCCCATTTCACAAAATATTTATTATTTTATTTCTGCATCTTCTTTTTATGAAATATATGATGCAGTCTAATGTATTAAATATGTGGATTTTAGATTTAACTAACTCTGCATATAAATCTTACTTCTGTAATTGCCAGACCTATAACTTGGAGAAAAGTTATTGATTTTCTCTTTTTTAGTTTTGTTATCAGTAAAATAGCTTTTTTTTAAATTTGATGAATATTTTTAAGTATTTAAGAATGGGTCATTAGTGAGAAGCAAATAAATAACCTAGGTACAGATCACATAGTAAACTCCACTAATACATACTAGGCTACACTGTTGTAAAAACTGTAATTTCAAAAAAATACAATATATTTTCACTATGTAAATGAAATTATTTTATGCATAAAGGACTATTATTTGTGCTGAATTTTGTCACATTAAACCAAATCCTGTATGAATTATATTAAGAAAGAGGAGAGAATCTAACCAAAAAACGTTCTTTATATATATATAGTCACATGCTACTTAACAACATGTGAACAATTAAAATTGAAAAACAAAAAATTCAATTACATCAGCATTAAAAATTATACTTTATGAAAATTTAGGTGGACACAACTTTCCATACGACCTATGTATTATGTATCCATTTCTCTGATAAAGCACTTTAACATTTAGTAACTACAAAGTGCACTAATTCTTTGCTTATTCGTGTGTTGCCTGATTGACTAATTAGTGTGAGGATTCCCTGGTAACTCAGCTGGTAAAGAATCCACCTGAAATGAAGGAGACCCCAGTTCAATTCCTGGGTTGGGAAGATCCCCTGGAGATGGGGTAGGCTACCCACTCCAGTATTCTTGGGCTTCACTGGTGCCTCAGACAGTAAAGAATTTGCCTGCAATACGAGAGACCTGGATTCCACCCCTGGGTGGGAATATCCCATGGAGTAGGGAATGGCAACCCATTCCAGTATTCTTGCCTGGAGAATCCCAATGGAAAGCAGAGTCCAATGGACTATAGTCCCTGGGGTCATGAAGAGTCAGACAGGATTGAGCAACTAAGCACAGAACAACAGATAGAAGGAGGCCTTAGTTCTTCCACTCCTAGGTTCCCTGGAATCTCCATGTCATGAAAGTGAGTAACATGGCAATGGCTTCTTCTAGAATGAAAGTTCCAAGAGATTAAGAGGCACACAGAGCATTTACTGACATCTACTCAGAGCTCAAATTACATCCCTTCAGCCACATTCTATTCATTTATGTAAGTCTCAGAGTCCAGCACACAACCAAGGGCAGGAGAATTAGTTTCTGCCTTTGGAAGTAAGGAGTATCAAACAGTTTGCAGACATATGTTAAAACAATTGCAACCTGTGCATTGGAAAATGCAAGGTGATTTGAGAGAAAAATTTTAAAAATTAACAAATAGATCAGGAAATAAAACATGCCCACAGACTGTATCATTTTTATTAATTCTCTCTGAATGTATCCATCCTTTGAATACAGTCATGATAAAAATCAGGCAGGGTTGTGAGTATGTGTGTAGGTAATACTAATTTTGACAATATGATTTTAAAATATACACCTAATATCAGTACAATAAAGGACAGAAATGGTATGGACAAAAGATATTAAAAAGAGGTGGCAAGAATACACAGGAGAACTATACAAAAAAGATCTTCATGGATAAGAAAACCAAGATGGTGTGATCACTCACCTAGAGCCAGACATCCTGGAATGTGAGATTAAGTGGGACTTAAGAAGCATCACTAGAAACAAAGCTAGTGGAGGTGATGAAATTCCAGTTGAGCTATTTCAAATCCTAAAAGATGATGCTGTGAAAGTGCTGCATTCAATATATCAGAAAATTTGGAAAATTCAGCAGTGGCCACAGGACTGGAAAAGTCAGTTTTAATTCCAATCCCCCAGAAAAGGCAATGCCAAAGAATGTTACAACTTCCACACAATTGCACGCATCTCACGTAAATGAATGCTCAAAATTCTCCAAGTCAGGCTTCAACAGTATGTGAACCTTGAAATTCCAGATGTTCAAGCTGGATTTAGAAAAGTTAAAAAAAAAAAAAAAAAAAAAAAAAAAAAAAAAAAAAAAAACAGAGATCAAATTGTTAACGTCCATTAGATCATCGAAAAAGCAAGGGAATTCCAGAAAAAAAAACCCCATCTATTTCTGCTTTATTGACTATGCCAAAGCCTTTGACTGTGTGGATCACAACAAACTGCAAAATTCTGAAAAAGATGGAAATACCAGACCATTTGACCTTCCTCTTGAGAAACCTGTATGCCTGTCCAGAAGCAACAGTTAGAATTGAACATAGAACAGACTGTCTCCAAACCAAGAAAGGAGTATGTCCAGGCTATATATTGTCACCCTGCTTATTTAACTTAGATGCAGAGTACATAATGTGAAATGCTAGGCTGGATAAAGCACAAGCTAGAATCAAGATTGCCGGAAAAATTGCAATGACCTCAGATATGCAGATGACAACACCCTTACGGCAGAAAGTGAAGAAGAACTAAAGGGCCTCTTGATGAAAGTGAAAGAGAAGAGTGAAAAGTTGTCTTAAAACTCAACATTCAGAAAACTAAGATCATGGCATCTGGTCCCATCAATTCATAGCAAATAGATGGAGAAACAATGGAAATAATGAATGACTTTATTTTCTTGGGCTCCAAAATCACTGGAGATGGCGACTCTAGCCGTGAAATTAAGACACTTGTTTCTTGGAAGAAAATCTATGACTAACTTAGACAGTATATAAAAAGTAGAGACATTACTTTGCCAACAAAGGCCCATCTAGTGAAAGCTATGGTTTTTCATGTAGTCATGTACGGATGTGAGAGTTGGACTATAAAGAAAGCTGTGTACTGAAAAACTGATGCTTTTGAACAGTGGTATTGAAGAAAACTCTTGACAGTCCCTTGGACTGCAAGGAGATCAAACCATTCAACCATAAAGGAAATCAGTCCAGAATATTCATTGGAAGGACTGATGTTGAAGCTGAAACTCCAATAGTTTCGCCCCCTGATGCGAAGAACTGACTCATTGGAAAATACCCTGAAGCTGGGAAAGATTGAAGGCAAGAGGAGAAGTGGATGACAGAGGATGAGATGGTTGGATGGCATCACCGACTCAATGGATGTGAGGTTGAGCAGGCTCCGGGAGTTGTTGATAGAGAGGGAAGCCAGGCAAGCTGCAGTCCATGGGGTGGCAAAAGAGTCGGACACAATTGAGTGACTAAAATGAACTGAAGATATAAATTGGGCTTCCCATGTGGCTCAGTAATACAGAATCCACCTGCCAATGCAGGAGACAAGGGTTTGATCCCTGAGTTGGGAGATCCCCTGAAGGAGGAAATGACAACCAACTCCAGCATTCTTGACTGGGAAATTCTAAGGACAGAGGAGCCTGGCAGGCTGCAGTACATGGATTCTCAAAGAGCTGGACATGATTAAGTGACTGAGAATGCTCACAGAATACAAAATACAGTTCCATTAAAGGAAATGCTAATTGTTAAAGTAAACTTAATAAAGCATGGGTTTCTAAAACAAAATGAGACATAAAATTTGTATTAATGTTCTTAACTCTTGGTTATCAATTCAATTAATTTTCTGATTGAGACATTGAAATGATCTTTTAGTGTGTCCTAGTAATGCTACATTGAGAAATGTATTTTTAACACTTATTCTGGAAATAATATTAGAAGAAATTTTTATTTATATTGCCTTGCATGTGTGTGTGTTCAGTTGCTTAGTTGTGTCCTCTTTGCTACCTCATAGACTGTGGCCCACCAGGCTCATCTGACCATGGGATTCTCCAGACAAGAAGGGGATCTTTCTGACCCAGTGGTCAAACCTGCATTTTTTGCATTGCAGGTGGATTTTTTTTACTGCTGAGACACAGTAAAAGCCCAATTTTCTGACTTAGGCATTCTCAAATGATTTTCCAGTCTAATTATGCTGCTTTCAGAAAGTTATTTTTATCACTTGTTCTAAAAATAGTCTTAAAAAACTGTATTTACATAAAGTTGCATGTAAGTATCAGTGTAGGGAGAAGACAATCTTAGATTATTCCAACTCATTTTATTACTGAGAAGTGTATACTCAAGTTGAGAGGGTCTTCTCCAGTGAAAGAATCTACTATGAAACAATGCAATGGAAAGCAAGAACTAAAATCAAGTCTCAATTGAAGACTAAATTAATAAAGTTTTAGATTTGTTTTTAGACTACTGACAAAATGTTAATTTGCAGTGGCTAATGGATGATATTATGGATTATGTTGACTATCGTAGGTGTGATTCTAACTTGATATAAGTAGATGTGCTTTTTCTTAGGGTATAATATGATAGATAAATAAAATATCACAGTAACAATATTGAAATATTGTTGAATCTATATGGTAATGTCCTCTTCATGGATCACAGCTTTGTTGGGATAGAGGGGCTTGCATAACTCAGTGAAGCTATGAGCCATGCTGTGTAGGGCCACTCAAGATGGATGGGACATAGTGGAGAGTGTTGATAAAACAAGGTCAACTGGAGGAGGTAATGGCAAATCACTCCAGTTTTCTTACTGCCAGAACTCCAATTAAGAGATGAAAAGGCAAAAATATATGACACCAGAAAATGAATCCCCAGGTCTAAAGGTGTCCAATATGCTACTGCAGAAGGTAGAGAAATAGATCTAGAAAGAATGAAGAGGCTGGGCTCTTTAGTTTTTTCTTCACTTTCTGCCATTAGAATGATATATATGCATATCTGAGGCTGTTGATACTTCTCCTGGAAATCTTGATTCCAGCTTGTGATTCATCTAGTTGGGCTTTCACATAATGTACTCTGCCTATAAGTTAAATGAGCAAGATGACAACACAGAGACTTGGTGTATTCCTTTCCCAATTTTGAACCAGTTCATTGCTCCATGTATGGTTCTAACTGTTGCTTCATGACCCATGTACAAGCTTCTCAAGAGGCAAGTAAGGTGGTCTGGTATCATCATCTCTTGAAGAATTTTTCACAGTTTAATTTTTTCCACAGAATTTTTTGATTCACACAATCAAAGGCTTTAGTGTAGTCAATGAAGCAGAAGTTGATTTTTTTTTTTTCTGAAATTCCCTTGCTTTTTCTATGATCAAATGAATTTGGCAATTTTATCTCTGGTTCCTCTGTATTCTCTAAACCCAAATTTTCAATTTGGAAGTTCTTAGTTCGTGTACTGTTGAAGCCTAGCTTGAAGGATTTTGAGCATTATCTTGATAGCATGTGAAATGAGTGCAATTGTATGGTAATTTAAACATTCTTTGGCATTGACTTTCATTGGGATTAGAATGAAAACTGACCTTTTCCAGTCCTGTGGCCACTGTTGAGTTTTCCAAATTTTCTGATGTATTGAGTGCAGCACTTTCACAGCATCATCTTTTAGGATTTGAGATAGCTCAGCTGGAATTTCACCATTTCATGGCAAATAGAAGGGAAAAAAGTGGAAGCAGTGACAGATTTTATTTTCTTGGGCTCCAAAATCACTGTGGACCATTAAGTATAGCCATGAAATTAGATGACACTCTGTGGAAGGATAACTATGACAAAACTAGCCAGCATATTAAAAACCAGAGACATTGCTTTGCTGACAAAGATCTGTACAGTTGGAGCTGTATTTTTTTCCTTTAGTCACATATGGAAAGTTGGACCATAAAGAAGGCTAAAAAATAGATGCTTTCAAATTGTGGTACTGGCAAGACTCTTGAGTCTCTTGGACAGCAAGATCAAACCAGCCAATCCTAAAGGAAAGATCAAATTTCCAACATTTGTTTGTTCATAGAGAAAGCAAAGGAATTCTAGATACATTTACTCTGCTTCATTGTCTTCTGGAAAGCCTTTGATTGTGTAGATCACAACAAACTGTAGAATATTCTTGAAGGGATGGGAATACCAGACCACCTTACCTGGTTCCTGAAAATCCTGGATGCAGGTCAAGAAGCAACAGTTAGGACCTTACATGGAAAACTGACTGGGTCAGAATTAGGAAAGGAGTACAAGAACTGTATATTGTTACAATAAACTTAATAAACTATATTTTCTTGAACAAATGAGTTTTTAAATAGTTATTTGAGGAACTGAGAGATGACTTTTGTCATAGCTAGTTTACTAGAGGCCCTGATTTTCAAGTGAAACACTCATGAATCATCATTTGTCCACCTCAGTTAGATCTTAATGTGGAGGAAAAAAAAATAGCTTAAGAGAATGTTGTGGGAATTGGGGAAATTGAAATATTTTCTGAATATTAAAAGACATTATGTAATTCTTATTTATTCATATAGATGTTACATGGGATTCATAAATTTTGTGGGAGTTTATTTTCTCTTAGGACATGCTGAAATATCATTTGCCAGACTGTTTTTAGAAGGTATAGCAGAACAGATGATGTATAGATAAATAAAAAAGATAAAGAATACACACAAAAAAATTAAAATTCTTAAATCCAGGTGGAGGATATTTACATACTCATTGTATTAGTTTTCAGTACAAAATCTTATTTAAAAATACATGAAATTTTCCTACCCAAAGCTTTATCAGAACACATACAAGAGATTGTCTTCTTCTTTAATATTGTCTCCAGTTTGGTTTGTTTTGAAATTCTTGAAGTTTGACAAAAAAATTACATTTGAATACTTCAGGTTGTGAATTTAAAGTATGTCTTTTAATGTCCAATCCAGAGCTTTTTCAATTTAGTCAAATCCTCACATTCATAAATAGACATTTACATTTCATTTTATTACATTGGATGTCCTATATTATTCTCTGATAGATTCTTTTGGAAAAAATTTTTATACATACTTTTATGTATAATCACACATACCTAAACCTACATACCTTTATAATTAAGCATTACTAACTTCTAATATTTTGAATGAGGAAGGCAGAGTCAAATTATAAACATAGCTATTTTAGTCTTTAATCAAAAATCATATTTTAAAAGCTTGAAAATGACAGAATTCTCTGCTGAAACACCCCATGAAACTAGTGAATTACTGCTTCTGAGTTTCCCTGGAGTTATTAAAATTTTAAAAGGAGAGAAAGGTGGAGGGGGGGAAAGGCTTCCATCCCCATATGCAGAAAGGGATTAAACATCATAGCATTGACATCTGGACTTTCAAGCAGGTGAATAAAAGTCCTACCCAGAATTGACAGCCCACTGACTTTTATTTAATTCAAAATTACTATTCACATCATCTCAGATCCCAGAGAAAGTGGCAATCTGGTGCTGCAAGTGCTGAATGTAAGGAAGATTGTCACACAAAGTTAGTACCATATGCCACACTTAAAATAGAAGCATAAATTTCTTTGGGGGCATGGATGATAAAATGTCCACAAATGCTGACTTTTATTGGTATTTGTGATGCTAAATAATTTAAAAGTAATGATGGCTGTGGTTTATGTTTTTAATGCAACCTTTTAAGTACATATTTATAATGAACAGCTAATTTTCCATTGGCAGAATTGTGTTAAATAAATATGTATATGTGTGCACATATATATATAATATATGAGTATGTGTTTTTTATAGATACACAAAATATATTTATGTAGCTATATATGAGTAAATTATATATGGTATATCACATCATGTGTAATATATATATGTTTAAGATAAAGTGAAGTTGCTCAGTCATATCTGACTCTTTGCAGCCCTATGAACTGTAGCCTACCAGGCTCCTCTGTCCATGGGATTTTCCAGGCAATAGTACTGGAGTAGATTGCCATTTCTTTCTCCAGGGAATCTTCCCAACCCAGGGATCAAACCTGGGTTTCCCGCATTATAGACAGACGCTTCACTATCTAAGCCACCAGGGAAGTCCATATATATATATATATATATATATATATATATATATATGTGTGTGTGTGTGTGTGTGTGTGTGTGTGTGTATGTATACATATATATGTAAGACAGCCCCCAACAAAAAGAAAATTTCTGACACAAAATGTCATTCGTACCTGTTTTATAGTTTTAAAATTTAAATACCCTATTACTCATTAAACTTTTAACAGAAATGATTTTTTTTTGGTAAGAATTATATGCCTAGAATGAATAAATTTGTGGATTAAGATTTCTTTCTCCTTTAAAGACTTATACACTTGTAATTCTAAAAGACAGGGAGCTGAGAGTGACTAAAAAGATTAGGGAAGTTCATATGAATATGACAGACACAAAATCAAGGACATATATGAAATTTGCCAGAATTGAGTAAAGAAACTATGGCCAGAAATACATTAGTTACATATTGCTACATAACCCATTCAGAAACTTTACCAAGTGAAAACAGTATCTTTCTTATGTCACAGTTTCTGCAGGTCAGGAGTTCAAACACAGCCTGCTTCATACTGTTTACATTTACTTTTGTGTGCGTATGTGTGTGTGTGTGTCTGTCTGTGTGTGTTTTGTTCACCCATGTTCTTGGGTTATCAGATTTCATAAGCTTATAAATGAACATGATTGCAACAGAAATAAGGTTTTTTTATTTAATTTTTTTTTAAACTAGTCAATGATTTTCAAATGCATACAGTAGTCAAGATGACCCTGTGTCTGGAAACAACCTGCAAATTTAACAAAACCTCAAGGCCACACCACATGTTATAGACCACATAGTGGTTGATTCGTTCTAAGTAGAATTGTTATGCAAGAAGCTAGCCATGAGCAACAAGAGGTGGCTCCATTGGATAAATGTCCATGACCATACCACTGGCTGACTGGAGGCACTTTCCCCTCTTTGGCACAAGTGTACACCTCACACTATCATGTACTTATATAACCTTTGGTGACCATTGAACTCATTAACTGCTCATAAATATTCCATGAATACATACAGCTAATTATAACAGACTGAATTATCAGAAAGACATGTGCAGTAGAGCCTCTTGTTATATTACCTGTAGCTGTCAATCAATGACCTCCTGAATTATACAAATGAACTTGCCTTAAAAATTGCACTGCAACTGCCCAGGGCCATTGTCTCCCCTAACCTGGCCCACTTCTTTCTTGAGGTGTTCTCTCTATCATCTTTCCTTGTCTTCAAGGAACTTTCTTGCAATGGGTAAGCCTTAAGATTCTTCTTTGCGTCTTTACCAAGAACCCAGGCCCACAGGAGGAGGGGATGACACAGAATAACCTTTGAAATTCTACTTTGGTAAATGTAATATTACTTACTTTTGAACATTTTTTGCTTGCACAGTTCTCTGGTCTGGAATATTTCTGCTTCTGTCTCATTCCAAACACAAACAGGTGGTTGTTCCTTACTTTCATTGTTGTTCAGTCACTTAGTCTTGTCCGACTCTTTGTGACCCCATGGACTGCAGCAGATCAGGATTCCCTGTCCTTCACCATCTCCCAAAGCTTGTCCCATGAGTCACTGATGCCATCCAACCATCTCAGCCTCTGTCGTCCCCTTCTCCTCCTGCTTTCAATCTTTCCCAGAATCAGGGTCTTTTCTAATCAACTGTCATAATTATAAGGATGTCATTTATTTCTTCACATCATGTCTCCAGCTGCTTTGCTTAGGAATCCAACTCTCCAATATCTTTTTAAAGTTAGCTAAACATAGTTGAGGGGCTTCCCAGGTAGATCAAATAGTAAAGAATCTGGAATTCGAGATACCTGGCTTTGATCCCTGGGTTGGGAAGATCTCCTGGAGAAGGGAATGGCTATCCACTCCAGCATTCTTGCCTGGAGAATTCCATGGAGTCCTAGGAAATCCTAAAGGAAGTCAATCATGACTATTCATTCAAAGGACTGATGCTGAAGCTGAAGCTCCAATACTTAGGCCACCTGATGCAAAAAGCCAACTCACAGGAAAATACCCTGATACAGGAAAAGACCCTGATACTGGAAAAGACTGAGAGCAAGAGGAGAAGGGGGTGGTGGATGATGAGATTGGTTGAGTGACATCACAGATTCAATGGGCATGAGTCTGGGAAAACTCTTGGAAATAGTGAAGGATAGGAAGTCACAAAGAGTTGGACATGACTTCACAAAAGAAGAAGAACAACAAAGGGTAATAAAGAGTTGGACATGAATGACTTTCACTTTCAAACAGAGTTAGAGTGCAGAAGACTAATTTTATATATCTCTCTTATCCAACAAAGAAATCCAGGTCTGTGTACACATGGGTCATGAGAGAAAATAACTGAAGTAAAACAACATCAGAGTTCATCTCAACTTAGTATTATATATCACTATCATTCTTTCAGTTCCCACCAATCAGCATTAACATGCTAACTTCCCTTCTACCTCCCTCCATTTTGATGTCACTTCCAAGAGGTTAATATATGCAAATATCTGTGCCCTAGTTTTCTGCTGCTGCTGCTAAGTAGCTTCAGTCGTGTCCGGCTCTGTGCAACCCTATGGACAGCAGCCCACCAGGCTCCCCTGTCCACGGGATTCTCTAGGCAAGAATACTGGAGTGGGTTGCCATTTCCTTCTCCATTAGCCCTAGTTTTCTCAACTTCCCTAAATGTATAAACTTCTTTCCCAAAGGACAATATCACAAAAAATTAAAATACCAAATATTTACATCCTGGGAATATAGTGGAGGTCGGTATTCTTCATTTAATACATAGCTAACAAAAACAAGTCTAAAATAAGAATAAGAATTCTTTCAAGGGCACTCAAATATGTCTCAAATTTTAATAAGATCCTCTACACACATATTTATTTGCTACTGAAAATTCAAACAGAACTTCAATAAATCTTATTACAATTTAACACACTGCTCTAATAATGCTCTGGCCAAGCCACCCAATGTTTTGTATGCATTCCTTCCATACAACGTAGTTTCAAATACTTGATACTGAGTTTCATCTTATGGCAGACTTCAGGATTCTTAAACAAGCAGTACCTAAGACCTATTAGTGATTCTTTGTGTCAAATCAAAGTAGAACCAAAGCATATTCAAGTCATCCAAATGCAAGCTAAGTAGATTCCTTATAAGTTACCTGCATTAAGGTAGAAAAGAAATGCAGGAGAAACAGACATCACAGAATTTATAATATAGGTTATCAAAATATTGGGACCCAGTCTATCCTAGTGAGAGTAGCTTTCCCAAACTTCTTCATAATGATCTTAAAATCACTAGCAAGAAAAAGAATCTATGTCTCATCTAACTCTGTGTCATAATTGTTGTCTTATATTCTCATAACTATCCTCAGAAGGATGTTTATGATATAGGCAATAATGACAGCTATATTTAAATATTTCCATTCTTAATTGAGTCTCAATGTCCTGCTGCTGAAGTTCTCTTTGAAACTCAGACAGAGAAAGTCATTTACTATAGTGCATTTAATCATCCTTTCCATCCTTTCTCTATGAGCAGTTTACATGTCCTCACCTTTCGACCCCTGTACATTAAGTCTCTGTCTAATCTGTTGAGGTGAATATTCTGATAGAGTAGATGGCAATTTTCTACTATGGTTGAGAGTCAAATTACTGAGTTTTATTTTTATTTTTCCATTAACACTGCAGAGATAGGTTGAGAGGCAGCTGGAATTCCCTGAGAATTTTCATCAATGGACATTTGAGGAGACACCGGGGTCCAGGTTGTATTAACCTCTGATGAATCAATTAGGAGCCTAATCACAGCTTGAAGTTCCTTCTAGATCTTTGGGTCCCAGTGGAAGGTGATGATTTAGGCTCAAATTTCTACCAATTAGCCTGGAAAAATGAAAAGGCCAAGAAAGAGTGAGAAAAACCCAAGCTGTCACAACATGGGGAGAGAAAAAGCTCTGCATTTACTGTAAATTTGACTTAGAATGCTCTTTATCCAGGTCTTATCATAGATGGATTTCCTTGTCATTTAGTTAGGTCCCTGCTCAAAAGTTTCCTTTCAAAAAAGTTTTATGCAGCTGTCTTGGATAAATAACATTCATCTTCCACCAACATTCAGTCACAGTAATCATGAAGTTTTCACTTTTCAAATAAGAGCACACTCAGAATGTATCTTATCTGCTATGCATTCAATGTATGCCAAAAGAATGGAAGATCTATGGGGTCCAGAACCTTAACTCTTTGAAATTTCTTTAAATAAGCAAACAGGCTTCCTAAAATATTGTCCTCAGCATACATTATTGAATGAAGAGTTGAAATTGGTCCAATAAGTCCATGCATATTTCCTGCCTGTTCTGTCCTCTAAAGATTGCCTTTGCTTAATCATATTATTTGCAGAAACATCACTAAGAATACTTTGGGATTGCATAGATCCCACCTCACTTAACTCTTCCAATTATTGCCACTTAACTCTTCCAATTGATATAAGAAAAAAATAAATAACAAGCAGTTGCATACACTGCCTTCTACAGCATTAGTGGATTTTTAAAAATTTCTTCTGTGAGAAAAATAACATAATTATGCGTTTCTTTAGTTACAGTCCTGTGTTATTTGTTTTTATAGGAAGCTCACATAAACAACCGATGCTATTAGTAATGAAAATTCTCCTAGACCCTTCCTGTCAGTTTTTTTTAAAATTTTATATTGGAAGATAGTCAGTTTTTAAAATTATTTAAATATAGTTTGTTGAATGATATATTATGTTTTTGTTTGGCCCTACCACTTCCCTTCTCCTATTTCAAGAAATGCCAGATTTTTCATAATCTCTCCCCAGGGATACAATATTTATAATATCCAAAGCAAGCAATCCTTGATTCAGTTTGCAGTTGCTGCCTTTTGAAAATCCCAAACATAATAAATGGTATGCATTAGATTTGACTAGGGGTGGAGAAATGGAGGAGGGAATTAATGGCCTTTAAGCACAATATAAAATGAGTTTGTTTTTTTTTTTCTTCCCTGACTTGGAAGGAAATAGAGATGTGTGCGTCTTTCCACTGGACAGCACCCAGAGAGATTTCTAGGACTCACATGTCCTCTAGCATAATCCAAGATTCCCTTGTCCCCTTGAATTTCCTAAAAAGAAAAGATTCCTAGAACCCAATGGAAGCTATTCAGACAATACAGTGCATTTCTTGGTACTAATCAGTGAAGAATGATCACCATGATAAAAGAGGCATCAAAGTCCTTTGGAGATGTGTGTAAGAACCTAGTATTTATGTACAATCCTTAAGCAGAAAGTATCAATCATAGCCAGGATTGAATTTCCCATCAACTCTTACACTGTAGTTTTAAAATTAAAAAACCGGATTTAAAGACATTTTTAAATGTTTTACTTTATCTATAGCTATGCATAGACAGATGGGGAAATAATGGAAGCAGTGACAGAGTTTATTTTGGGTGGCTTCAAAGTCACTGAAGATGGTGACTGCAGCCATGAAATTAAAAGACATTTGCTCCTTGGAGGAAAATCTATGACCAGCCTAGACAGCATATTAAAAAGCAGAGGCATTACTTTGCAAACAAAGGTGCATCTAGTGAAAACTATGGTTTTTCCAGTAGTCATGTATGGATGTGAGATTTGGACTATAAGCTGAGCACCAAAGAATTGATGCTTTTGAACTGTGGTGTTGGAGAAGACTCTTGAGAGTCCCTTGGACTGCAAGGAGATCCAATCAGTCCATTCTAAAGGAGATCAGTCCTGAATATTCATTGGAAGGACTGATGCCGAAGCTGAAACGCCAATGCTTTGGCCACCTGATATGAAGAACTGTCTCATTTGAAAAGACCCTGATGCTGGGAAAGATTGGAGGCAGGAGGAGAAGGGCACTGCAGAGGATGCGATGGTTGGATGGCATTACTGACTCAACAGACATGAGTTTGAGTTAACTTTGGAAGTTGGTGATGGACAGAGAAGCCTGGCGTGCTGCAGTCCATGGGATCGCAAAGAGTCGGACGAGACTGAGAGACTGAACTGAAATGAACTGATACCTATGCATGCTCAATCGCTTTAGTCATGCCCAACTCTTTGAAACCCTATGGACTATAGCCCACCAGGCTCCTCTGTCCATAGGGTTCTTCAGGTAAGAACACTGGAGAGGGTTCCCATGCCCTTCTTGAAGGTACCTCCCCAATCCAGGGACTGAAACTGAATCTCCTGCATTGCAAGCAGATTCTTTACCCACTGAGCCACATGGGAAGCCCTATGTCTCTCTCTATATCTGTATCTCTATTTGTATCTCAATCTCTATGTCTATGTGTGTAACTATACACACCATTTTTGTTATTTTACCAAGGACACCCCTTTATTTACTACTGCCCATGTAAACTTTCTCTGCAAAAAAAGACTGTCATTCTTTGACATCAAATTACCCATAAGCATTTCAAACTTATCACTAAGGGATGTCAAAATTACAGTGCTCTCATTAACTGACTGGCCCACATAAGAACCATTTATAGGGATGAGATTAGTAAATCTAAGAATGAATGAATCATTTATGGGAAATGAGTCTGAATTAACATCAAGTAGTGAGTCAAAATTCAAATTATATGCATTATCTGAAGTTATAGAGAAATGTCTGACATTTGAAGGTCATATAAGAAAGAGTTTTCAAGAAATGGATACTGCTTTCCATATATTAACATAAAATTGAAAGAACTGCATATTTCTCCACAGAGGTTGAAAATTTAAAGGATAGTGGAGATTGTTGTGTATTCAACTGCTTCTTATTATTTGTGACTATTTCTTGCTTCATTACCTTTCTTTTGAAAGGGGTAATAAATGCAAAATCTTCTGTCAAAACTCAACCTCCATTCTCACATTACTCATACCTGATTTCAACATAAATGCCATGCACTATGTAATGTGCATTTTTCAACAGAGCCAAACAGAAACTTCCATTCAGTTCAAAGAAAACATATCTACTTGCTTTTTCAGTTCTCAAAGCCACCATCCTCTATTTTAGTAATATAAGCAAAATGCGTTCTGTAAAATAAGGTTCACACAGCCATACTAACATACAAAGAAACAAACAAACAAAAAATTAGGAGGCAGCATTTAAATGTATCATATCTAAACATGCTTCCCAGAAATATAACTTCTATTTAGAAACTTCCCACATAGGAACCATGGCAGCAAATTAATTGACCTTCTTGTCTGATTCAAAAGCACTCATACCTATACTGTAACTTCAGTAATGGACTATAATGAATTCTTCCCAAACAACCATTGTGTGACTATGCACATCTTCATGGGAAATTTGTCTTTAAGGAGAAAATTGGAATTCAATATTTAAGACATTTGAAAGGAGAAAGTCAATAAAGTGATAAAGACAAGACAGATGGTAGAAGGAAAGTAGTGACCCAAAGTCTTTGTAGGTTGAACTTGATGTTGAATAACAGTTTATTGAGAAGGGCATTCAAAAGGTCATTCTTCTAATGCATTGCATTAATAAATTATATTTTTAGCTGAACTTTTTAACTCTCTCTCTCTCTTTTTTTTTTCCCCTGTATGCCAGTTTCTTCAAATACTCAGCACTGAAATAGTGTACTGTGAAGTTTCTGCTCTCACTCAGCACTTCTATCAGTGGGAAATGATCTACTTGAAAAATGCTGGAGTCTTGTTTTGATGGGAGAGTCATAGGAGGCCCCTCTCCCACCACTCTACTGTTGCTGTGTTGATAGGAAAGGAGTCTGTACCATTTTTATCTGGGTCTAAATGGCCAGAAAAGAGGGTCTGAGCAGAATCTATTTTCTAAATGGAAGTAAAAAAACTGGGAGGGATCCCAAATGACAGCCAAGATTGTTCAATCCAACAAACATATGACTACAGATTGTTTATAAATTAAAAAAATAATAAGTTCAGTCAATGGGAAATGTGAACATCATCAAAAAAAATCACATAAATTTGTGTATGGGCTTATTTGTCCAATTCTGCTAAGTATAACCAATTTTCTCTTGTGGCTAATTAAGCAATTTAATCTCTGCAAATTCTCTCCTGACTATATTCATGCTCCAATACCCCAGTATCTACCTTCTTCATTCAAACTCAAGGGTGCCCTCCTTAATCCCTGCTATTAAGTCACTTCAGTCATGTCCGACTCTGTGCGACCCCATAAATGGCAGCCCACCAGGCTCCCCCATCCCTGGGATTCTCCAGGCAAGAACACTGGAGTGGGTTGCCATTTCCTTCTCCCCTTAATCCCTGAGACCACACCTATTGGGTCAGCCTTTCAGGCAGAAGTCTTGCTTACTCAGTTTGAACTCTAAACCCTTACTAGCCTGCTGAAAATGCTCACCTCACTTTTTTTTTTAACCCTGAATTATACTTTTATTAACCACCCGCAGGCATCTGCGGAGTCCCTAGGAGCTCTGAGCTCTGTGCTATAAAGACGTAAAGGATCACCTCACCTTTTGATACAGTATTTACCTAACTTGCTCAGCCACCCACAGTAGTTTTTGAACTAAACTGAGAAAAAAAGGAAAGCGGATGACGAAGAGGAATAGATGAAAATCAAGACTGATCTCTGAGCTTCAAAATGATTCTGGATTTTTAGATGACTAACAAATGGCAATAGTTTGCTATAAGAACAAGGCAGTTGCAAAGTTTGGAACCAAGGCTAGGCTGACATATGTAAACTAGGTATTCATTCTTCATTTCACTGAATTGATCGCACATATATTGACATTTTGTTTTCTAACTTAATGGTTTGTTTTATAGATGACTATTCTTGTGATTAATTACATAGGCTATCTATGCCAGTGGGAACTCCTGGCATCCCAGGTGGAGGGTAAAAATTTGATCAATTAATGGAATGGATGTATGACCTTAAGTCAACAATATTAATCAAAGCAACACAGGATCAAGAAAAGAAATGCTACTTCGCATTCATCTGAGGGATAAAGGGAATCAGACAAAAAGAGAATCGTATAGTCAAGCATATATTGGCACAAAATCAAGAAGATATCCTATAGAAAGTTTCCAAGACATATATGAGCATTGGAAGAGAGAGAGAGAGAGAGAAAGAGGAAGAGACTGAGAAAGAGAGAGAAACAAGAGAAAGCGAGGAGACTCATTTCTTATGGCCATTTTTCTATTTAAACATAGTCTAAGAATTCTTAGTTGTCAGTACTTGCCAGAATTAGAAAGTTAGAAAAGTAATGTTATTTATGTATATCATAAATTCCACGAATCTTTTTTTTTTAATTTCATGAACCAAGTGAATGGTGAAGTTCTATTTTCATATATAAGAATTACTCTTATTTCTAACTCTTCAGTGTTTTTTAAGACTGAGTTGTCACAAAAATAGATATTATCATTCAGATGTTCTTAAATCATTAACACTTTTGTTTCTATGTCAGTCTAGCCAATGAATGCGCTGATTTTATGGGGGTTTCTTTGGTTGTTTTTAAATCTCATTTCAATATTATAAACATGTGCAATATAATCATGGTCTATTACACAACGGCATCATTTAAATTTGAAGAAATCTTAAATTATTTTTATATGTCTGAGATAGGTGGGTGTTTCTCTAGCTGGTGAATATTACGTTTCATTAATTTTATTTTTCAGAATAAAGAATACAATTCTCTAGAGTTATCTTCCTCTGTAACTGAAATTTTAACCCAAATTTTCAATAAAAGAATAGATAGACATTTGTTGTCACTGATATGTTTAATTGGCATGGCACTCACGAAATAATTGAATACTTGTTTCCTCTTTCATTAAAATGACCATTATTTTTAAATAGCAGTATCAGGCTTCCATGGTGGCTCAGTGGTAAAGAATCTGCCTGCCAATGCAGGAGAAACAGATTCTGTACCTGGTCCGGTGAGACCCCACATGCCTTGCTGTGGAGCAGCTAAGCCTACACACCACAACTACTGAGCTCGTGTGCACCCTAGAGCCCACGCTCTGCAGGTGGAGTAGTAGTAACTGCAACGAAAAACCAGTGCCCTGAAAGCAGAGAACAGCCCTGCTCACCGCACCTAGAGAAAAATCCATAAGCAACGAAAATCTGGCACAGACAAAAATAAATAAGTAACATTTTAAAATAATATATAGCTTTAAAAAAGAATAAAGCAGCACTATCAATTACTATAACTCCATAGATATGACTAAATACAAGAAAAATGATTGATAATACTTGGTTTACCTCTAAAAGAAAGCACAATATATTAAAATAATCACATGGATAAAAGTCAGTAATATGTATATCAGACTCAGGCATGACATTAAATAGCAATATTTTTGAACAAATAACTAGACATTAATTCCTTCTGTGAGGAATTGAAATGAGATCTACCCAAGACTCTTGAATCCCTAAAATTCTTTCATTCCTTTCCTACTTATTTTCTCTTCTTCATCTCTCTTCTTCAGCATAAGCCTCTTCTACCCATCATATGAAATAAAATCTTATTTTTCTCTTTAGTTTTACAATCTGACTCTAGTTTTCTAAATGAAAGTGAAGTAAAGTATTAATAGCTCAGTCGTGTTTGACTCTTTGTGACCCCTTGGCATGTAGCCCACCAGACTCCTCTGTCCATGAGATTTCCCAGGCAAGAATATTGGAGTGGGTAGCCATTCCCTTATATTGCTTTTAAATTTTGATTTACTCAATATTGAGGTAATTTTCCTTTCATTTTTTTCTTGTCATCTCTGTTTATCTCTTAATAAGCCACTATAGCAGAGCTCATTCTTGTTCTAGAATCAGTAAAACCATACATTGTAAGCAATTAAGATTTTTTACTCAACTTGTAAATATTGTTTGGACTATACTTATTATTTTCTTGAGTTTTGCTCATAGAGAAGAGTCCATAGTTCAATCAACCTATTCCATGAATTACAACATGCAAATATAGTCTTTTTAGTGTTATTTCTGCTGACATACTTGCTTATTTATAAGTTTCTTCTTGGGAGAATAATTAATTATGAGACTCAGCAGAGGTGCTTTTGCTGTCCATTAGAAATTTGCCACTCAGATATTTTTTTCTGAGAAAATTTGCTTTCTAAGTCTTCTTTTTTAAATTGATGTTTTCTTGATGTGCAATATTGTACAAGTTTCAGGTGTACAATATAGTGACTAATATTCAGTATATTCAATTAGATTATATTTCATTTGTTGTTATTATAAAATATTGTAAAATATGAATTACATTCCTTGTGTTGTACCATATAGCCTTGTAGATTAGTTATTTTATACCTAATACATTGCATCACTTAATCCCCTAATGCTATTTTGTCCTTTCCATTCTCTCTCCCCTCTGGTAACCTCTAACTTGCTATATGTGTCTGTGAGTCTATACATGTGATTTTAATGGAATCTGTGAGAGAATATGCAAACTGTAAATGTATAATAAGTGGACAAATACTGATTCAATCTGAGTCATAAAATGAGAGCATAGTTGAACTAAATAGCAAATGGGAGATAACTATTAATATTAATTACTATTACTATGGCTTTTAACATAATTTGTTTTCTCAAAATGTAGGTTGGCTTAGAACAGTTAATTAAATAGATACTTTTATTTGTAATGTCATTTTAAGCTTAATTGAAAAATATAATACTGTTATGATCTATGGAACTTGTCCAGAGAATTCACTTCAAACAATGTAAAGATCTCATTTCAATCAGAGTCATAGACCCACCTGCCTTTCTAGGTAGCAATGTGGGGTGGAGTGGGTTTAGTCACTAAGTCTTGTCTGACTCTTGAGACCCCCATGAACTGTAGCCCACTAGGTTCCTCTGTCCATGAGATTCTCCAGGCAAGAACACTGGAGTGGGTTGCCCTTTCTTTTTCCAAGGAGGTAGCAATGTGCCTATATAGTAAAATATTTTATATACCCACGTGTATAAAATATCCTATTTCTTTTCTTTTGTTTGCAACAATTATTAATTAGAATTGAATAAACTTTTTGTCCTGTTAAATGTTATTAACATTTTAGTCTCTGGGAATTATCTCAATCTAATCAATTACTCAAACTTAGTCCATTTTTTCCTTTCTTTTTTTGTTGAAGTATAGTTGATTTTTAATAAAAATGTCTTATCTCAGGTAAATAGCATATAATATCTGAAAAGTCAAGTATATTGCAAAGAAAATCTCAGAAAATTAAAAATATGGTTGGTCAAACTATATGATGCCAATCTTGACAGCCTTGGTGAGTTAAAACACTACTGGGAATGTCAACCTGGTAATTGAAGTAATCCAAACTTGCATCTGACATTTTCATCTGACGGTGGGTATGCAGACCTGGAGAAACCTCCATTACTCATTTAGTACGTGAAAAAAATTATTTTTCAAAATGTACTGGAAAAATATGTGAAAACACTTCTGCTATGAATATTTATGTGGTGACTTTTCCAACATTTCAAAGTTGGAGGTAGACACTAGATAAAGAAAAGCTTAGAACGTTGTTGTTAGGAGGAAGTTGTTCTAATTGTTTGAAATCAGTCAAGTAGTATGAACGCGGGCAGCAACTGAGTGTGGGATGAGGCACACATCGGAGCATGCGCAACCTGTCTCACAACGCTAAAATTACCTTAAATTTAAAAGCAACAACAAAAATGACAATAACAACACAAAGAAACCACCTTTGTTTGGCCAAACAAGTATATCCCTAAGATGAAACTGCCCTGCATCCTCCAAGTGCATACATGCTTGACCTGGCAGGTCTCACGGAGGAGAGTTGCTCTCCACACAGCTGACTGGGTTCTCCATCAAATGACAGCAGCCTCTGAAGCCAGTTGCACTTAAGACTCAAGCTCACATTCACCAAGCAGAATAGGAAAGAGCAGACAATGAGGGACTCTCCTGACCAGGTTGAAGCTGGCCATAGTTACACATAGATCTGCGTTTTTAGCTCAAGTCCATTCTGAGCCCTTCTCATTCAGGGACCCTCAGCCAAACACATTCCCAAGCATTTCCTTGAGAGGAGATATTCAACTACTGAAATATTAAACGATTATTAGACACATAGATTTAATTTCTATTTGAATCAGTCAGCAAATTCTGTTTATCGAGTAATTTTATTTAAATTTTAAAATATACTATAGAAAGTTATTAATGTTCATTCATTTGATACATAAGATTTGTAACATTTGCACTTCTTCTTTTCCATGTCTATTTTGATTTGTGATATTCAGTTGAACTGAAATTGTCATAAATTATTTTTATGGTTTATTTATTCCTGGTCACCACCTTTTCCTTTCAACTGGCACCATTCTAGTTTAACCTGTCTACCTCTATTCACTGCCCTTTCTTATCTTTGGATCTTCTGTCTCTTGTCCCTTAATCCATCTTTTATTAATAGATTGATCCCGGATTGTCTTACAATGCATTTTTCATCACTTAAACTGACCTCCTCAAAATCTTTTAGCCACTTCTCATTTTTATTTAAAAAATATTTTGGTCTAATTTTGAACCTTTATAATAGAACCTTAAAATATTTATTCACTCAATAATAATTAATATATGTCTGCTGTATGTCAAGTATGATCTAGGATCTGGTGAACAAAATCACAATTCCCTCTTTCATGCCATGTCAATCTAATGAAAAAGTAAAGAAAGAAAGAAAGAAAGTGAAGTTGCTCAGTCGTGTCTGACTCTTTGTGACCGCATGGACTATAGCCCGCCAGGCTCCTCCATCCATGGGATTCTCTAGGCACGAATACCTGAATGGGTTGCCATTTCCTTCTTCAGGGGATCTTCCCAACCCAGGGATCGAACCCAGGTCTTCCGCGTTGCAAGCAGACGCTTTAACCTCTAAGCCACCAAAGTATCAGTCAAACAATAGTAAATGTATGTAAAACGTTGGAGCTGAGAACTGTGACAAAGAAGAATAATTAATTGCATAAGAATGTGAAATAGGGGTAATAACTTTAAGGACATTCAGTTCTGAAAGAGATGGGAATACCAGACCACCTGACCTGCCTCTTGAGAAACCTATATGCAGGTCAGGAATCAACAGTTAGAATTGGATATGGAACAACAGACCGGTTCCAAATAAGAAGAGGAGTATGTCAAGGCTGTATATTGTCACCCTGCTTATTTAACTTATATGCAGAGTACATCATGAGAAACACTGGGGTGGAAGAAGCACAAGCTGGAATCAAGATTGCTGGGAGAAATATCAATAACCTCAGACATGCAGATGACACCACCCTTATGGCAGAAAGTGAAGAGGAACTAAAAAGCCTCTTGATGAAAGTGAAAGAGGAGAGTGAAAAGGTTGGCTTAAAGCTCAACATTCAGAAAACAAAGATGAATGGCATCTGGTCCCATCACTTCATGGGAAATAGATGGGGAAAGAGTGGAAACAGTGTCAGACTTTATTTTTGGGGGCTCCAATATCACTCCCGATGGTGATTGCAGCCATGAAATTAAAAGACACTTACTCCTTGGAAGAAAAGTTATGACCAACCTAGATAGCATATTGAAAAGCAGAGACATTACTTTGCCAACAAAGGTCTGTCTAGTCAAGACTATGGTTTTTCCAGTGGTCATGTATGGATGTGAGAGTTGGGCTGTGAAGAAAGCTGAGCACCGAAGAATTGATGCTTTTGAACTGTGGTGTTGGAGAAGATTCAGAGAGTCCCTTGGACTGCAAGGAGATCCAACCAGTTCATTCTGAAGGAGATCAGCCCTGGGATTTCTTTGGAAGGACTGATGCTAAAGCTGAAACTCCAGTACTTTGGCCACCTCATGCGAAGAGTTGACTCATTGGAAAAGACTCTGATGCTGGTAGGGATTGGGGGCAGGAAGAGAAGGGGACAACAGAGGATGAGATGGCTGGATGGCATCACTGACTTGATGGATGTGAGTCTTAGTGAACTCTGGGAGTTGGTGATGGACAGGGAAGCCTGGCGTGCTGCATTCATGGGGTCGCAAAGAGTCAGACATGACTGAGCGACTGAACTGAACTGAATCATTCCTTGAAGGAATCATGCTTCTGCTAATCACTGAGAAACAAATACCATTTAGCTCAACAATAAGATACAGTTTGACCCTCCAAGGAAAGAGGAAAGACCCTATGCAATAGAGGAAGAGTGGCCATATTAAAGAGCTTAGTCTTCCCTGATGTACAATTCCAATTGTATCATTGATCACAATCACACTTGTGCTTTGTACAAAGTAGTTTATTAGCACTTAAAAGTGAGGTTTAGAAGGGGCTACCATAAATTGTCAGGGACAGGATTCCAGGTAAGAGATGACTGCACAAAACTGTGATGATACAAAGATTACTGGTTACAGACAAATTATATTTTAGAGGTGGAAATGGCAGGACATTATGGATCCTGAGTTTGAAGAGTTGAGATTGAGGTTTATAAAATTTTACCTAATATATTTTATATTTACTAATGTTTTTATTTACAATTACTTTATCCCAATATAGACTTTACTATAATCTTCAATGTAGACTTGGTAATAGACCTTAGCAAAATGTTTTACTGTATTTCAGTCTTACCTTTATAGGTTGACTGGCTCCAAAACTAATCCCCCACAATATGTATTATCCATTCTATCCATACTTCTTTGCTATCATTCAATATTTCCAAAAATGACATAAGTTCTTAAGTGTTGACTGTCAGTTTTTTTACACCATTTATGATTTCCACAATCTTACATTTCACTACTTCTAGAAATAGAAACACACAAATAATGTACAACCAGGACATTTTTGTTTGTTTGTTTGTTTGAGAGGTAGCTTTGTGATCAAACAAATAGCAGACAAAATCAAAGCTGAGGACAAAAAAATTGCAAGATCAGAATTAGGGTGAAAGGAAGAGTATTTAGACATTCAAGTAAAGCTTGAATATAGAGGTAACACCTGTTGAATGGATGTTGTAATGTTAGTATGGTTGTTTGACAATTAACAAGGACGGCCCAGGAATATCCATAGGCAGAGAAAAAGTGTGTGAATTGTTTAATCTATTACATTCCCTAATAGAGTCTAACTGTAATGAGCTATGCATACACTTTTTCTCTGCCTATGGATATTCCTGAGTTGTCCTTGTTAATTGTCAAACAAGCAAACTAACATTACAACATCCACTTAATAGGTATCGCCTCTATAGTCAAGCCTTACTTGAATGTCTAAATACTCTTCCTTTTACCCTAATTCTGTATCTTGCAATTTTTTTTAAGTCCTCAGCTTTGCTTTTGTTTTTGTTTGCTTTTTGTTTGATCACAAAACTACCTCTCAAACCAAAAAAAAAAAAAAAATGCCCTAGTTGTACACTATTTATATGTTTCTATTTCTAGAAGACATGTTTGTCAAATTGTAGATTGTAATTCATTCATTTTGTGACATTAAAATGTGCTGTATGCTTGCAAAAAAAAAGCCTTTAATTATTTGTAAAATTATATTTTCAAAAGACAATAGGCAATGTCTGAATTAAGATTACAATATTCACCTTCTAATTTCTAATTATTTGACCAGTATCATTTTTTTATTTTAAGATTTTATATATTTAAACAAAGATGCATACATTCTCAATTATTTCAGTTTGCTATTTAGATTTTATAATTCAGTGAGACTAAATTGTTCAATATGCTGTATTAGTAGACACTTTGAAAGTTTTCCTAGACATTTCAAGAAGCAAAACCAATACAATATTGTAAAGTAATTAGCCTCCAATTAAAATAAATAAATTTATAATTAAAAAACTGTAATTCAAAAAGAAAAAAAAAGAAAATACTTAAAACTGAAAAAGCATGGTTGAAGCTATTGCATTTCTTTGGTATATTGACTGTATGCAGAAAATCAGGCTTAATTACCACCCAGTACCCATGGCACTGCTTCTGGTAGCTCTGATGGCAGTAAAATAGATTTTCGTAATAAGCAATAGAAATTCATCTGAACACATGTAATAATGTTTTCTTTGCTTGTTTATCAGATTTTCACTCATTAGAAATTCAGTACTAGTTTCATTTGTATATTCTTTATTTTATGTCAAAATGTTAGCCAGATCACTTTGGATACCATGATTGGAATATTGAAGTCATTTTTCAATGTCCAAATTATGACTTGAATAATAGATCAGGAAAACATAAAATCTGCATGCTTTCAATTCTGTTTTATTCAAAGAAATTGCTTTTGGTTACTAATGAATTTTGGTTGTATGTTGCTGTTTTGGAAAAGATGGAATTTGACTTAACTTTCTATTGTTTTAAGCTTTGATACCACGGTGAATATGTTTAAAAAAACTTTCCAACTATTTCTCAGCCCCAGACACTCTGGGTCTTTCCAAGACACTTTAAAAATCAAAGCTCTAAAACTGATGTTTCTGCTCTTATTGTCCAATAACCTCTGAAATTGATTCAAGAGTCTGACTCTGCACCATGGAGAGCTATGGGCTTCAGCTCAAGTCATTTTTATGGGATGGGAAATGAGACACACAAAATTACTTCTGGCTTTACTTGTTTTGTTGGTTTTATTTTACTTTTGGCCTATAATATAACTGGATTGCATGGCTTACTTTTTCATGACAATCGCCTACAAAATGGTTATTTTATTTTAAAATTATAAATTCTCCAGACTTGAAAAAACATTGAATCATTTCTTAAGACTACATATCATTCCATATTTGTGAATTATTTCTTCAGTGTGTTCTGAATGATTTGGACATTAGCCATATGTCAGAGTCAGTCATAGTAACCTATAACCATGTTTCAGACTCACTTAAAACACAGGCCACTGAAATCACAATTACTCTTGAGTGTGTGATATAATCATTGTAAGTACTAATTATGGCCACAGCCTGGAATAAATACATATTTATTAAATTATTTTAATGCAATATAATTTATTTATTTATTGTTTTTAGAGACAGATTTTCAAATTTTGACCTGTGCTTATATCTGTAAACAAAGAAGTTTGGTTATGTATATAAATTGCCTTGCTTTAAATATATATATATGAAATAAATAGATTTTTAAAAACACCTATAGTTTTAAATGATCTCATCACCTCTTCTACTCTCTATACTACACAGACAGTGAATATATAATTGAAAGAGGAAAATATTATCTAGCAAATACTTCGTTTGTTTTAGCCCTGTTTTAAAAATATTTATGTGACAATATTTGTAAAACTTTGCATACTAAAAGAAAGCCACCTTAAGATAGGTAATTCCAGTTTGCAATTCAACTTGCCATTTAAAATTATTGCTTTTGTTGTCTTTTCTGCAGGGATCATAAACATACTATTTTTCAATATATTGTATACCATAGTATTTTCCAATTTACTATAGAGATTTGATTTCAATTAAAAAAATGTTATTCTTAAAGAAACACTCAACTGAAAACAAATAAAATATATTTTTAATTTATTTATTTTTAATTGAAAGATAATTGCTTTACATAATTTTGTTGTTTTCTGCCAAGCATCAAATTGAATCAGCCATAGTTCAGTTCAGTCTTTCAGTTGTATCCGACTCTGTGACCCCATGGACCGCAGCATGCCAGGCCTGCCTGTCCATTACCAACTCCCGGAGTTCACCTAAACCCATGTCCATTGAGTTGGTGACGCCATCCAACCATCTCATCCTCTGTCGTCCCCTTCTCCTGCCTTCAATATTTCCCAGCATCAGGGTCTTTTCAAATGAATCAGCTCTTCGCATCAGATGGCCAAAGTATTAGAGTTTCAGCTTCAATATCAGCCTTCCAATGAACACCCATGACTGATCTCCTTTAGGATGGCGTGGTTGGATCTCTGTGCAGTCCAAGGGACTCTCAAGAGTTTTCTTCAACACCACAGTTCAAAAGCATCAATTCTTCGGCACTCAGCCTTCTTCACAGTCCAACTCTCACATCCATACATGACCACTGGAAAAATTATAGCCTTGACTAGATGGACCTTTTTTGACAAAGTAATGTCTCTAATTTTTAATATGAATCACCCATAAGTATGCATATATGCCCTCCCTCTTGAAACTCCTTGCCATCTCCCTCCCCATCCAATCCTTCCATGTTCTTATATACCCCGTTTGAGTTCCCTGAATCATACAGCAAATTCTCATTGGCTATCTATTTTACATATGATAATGTAAGTTTCCATGTTACTCTCACCATACATCTCACCAATTCCTTCCTTCAGTGTCCATAAGTTTGTTCTCTACATCTATGTCTCCATTGGTGCTTTGTCACTAATTTCATCAGTATCATCTTTCCAGATTCCATATGTATGCATTAGCATATGATATTTATCTTTCTCTTTCTGGCTTACTTCAATCTGTATAATAGGCTCTAGATTCATCCACCTCATTAGAACAGACTCAAACGTGTTCCTTTTTTATGGCTGAGTAATTTTCCATTCTATATATGTACCACATCTTCTTTAAATGCAAAAAAAAAAAAAAAAAGTGAAGTGTTCTAATAAAGAGTGGATGTATACAATGTTTGTATGCTAAGTCAGTTTGGTCGTGTTCAACTCTTTGCAACCCTGTGGACTGTAGACCACCAAACTCTTCTGTCCATGATATTCTCTAGGCAAGAATATTGCAATGGGTTGCCATGCCCTCTTCCAAAAGATCTTCCTGACACAGGGATCAAACTTGTGTCCCCTGTGGCTCCTGCATTGGCAGGTGGGTTCTTTACCACTAGTGCCACTTCAGAAGCCTATATACATATAGGCTTCCCTGGGGGCCCAGTGGTAAAGAATTCACCTGCCAATGCAGGAAACATGGGTTTGATCCCTAAGTTGGGGAGAGTCCCTGAAGAAGGAAATGAAAACCCACTCCAAGAGTCTTGCCTGGAAAATCCCATGGTCAAATGAGCCTGCAGGCTATAGTCCATGGACTATCAAAGATTTGGACACTATTTAATGACTAAGCAACAATATAACTGTTTCATTTTGCTGTACACCTGAAACTACCACAGCATTGTAAATCAACTGCACTCCAATATTTTTTTAAGCTTTGTGATATCATGTGGATCTGAAACTGAAGATAATTTCACAAAACACTTCATTAGGATGCATATTATTACACATGGTCAGAAAGTGCACCCTTGACTCTTGACGTCATAAAGATGGTTATTTGTGACTAAATAACTAAATATCATTTGCAGGTCTAGCTCTCCAAGGTCAAAAAATTTTTTGCATTACAAATAGTGTGTGAGAGTTGTTAGGTTATGAAAGAACTATTGAATCCATTCTTAAGACAGAAAATGTAAAACAAAAAAAATCTGCACCTCCAATTAAAAAGACTAGCTTAATAAATAAAAAAAATTTGTAAGTAAAAAAACAGAAGTACACAAGTGCTTAATAGATTTTAAAAAGTCTCAAAAATGTTATATTTGGTAATATTCATCAGTCTATTATAAATCACATATCTTTGTTGTTTGGATTCTTGACATCCAAGGTCAAAGACAAACAGCATCTTGCTATTGAGTTTGCCATATTGTGTATGGGCTAAAAGTAATAGTTTTGGAGTAGAGTACCTGGGTTAAAATCCTGTCCTTATCACTTATGAACTTTGTGACCTTGGAAAAATATCCCAACTGGGCTTCAGTATTCCCATCTATAAATGGTGTGTTATTAATATTGATATATGCCTCAAAGAGTTATTGTGAGTATTAAATAAATACAGTGAATATAATACCATTATGAACATAGAAAGTATTATATGCTATGCTTAGTTACTTGGTCATGTGCAACTCTTTGCAACCTCATGAGCTGCAGCCTACCAGGCTCCTCTGTCCATGGGGATTCTCCAGGCAAGGATACAGGAGTGGGTTACCATGCCCTCCTTCAGGGTATCTTCCCAATCCCGAGATCGCAACCAGGTCTCCCATATTGTGGCAGAATTTTTACTGCCTGAACCACCAGAGAAGCCCAAGAATGCTGGAGTGGGTAGCCTATCCCTTTCCAGGGGGTCTTCCCAACCCAGCAATCAAACCAGGGTCTCCTGTATTACAGGGGGATTCTTTACCAGCTGAGCTACCAGGGAAACCCAGAAAGTATTATATGTTTTAGCTATTTGTAACTTCCTAAAGCCTTTTAACTTAATCATTTATTTGCATCAATGTAAAGTCTTATGAACAAAAGTTTTTAGTTAAAAGTAAGATGTCATCAAATTCTGTTCAAAAATATTACTTAACAATTATAGTGACTGATTTTAATGTGTACTGTATAATTTAATGTTACATATAAGAATGATGAGATCTTTTACTGAACACATGAGTTACATACATGGTAGAATAAATGCACAAAGCCATTAAATTTATGGTACACTTTCTGAATTGTCTTTTTTTTTTTTAGTACGTTAATATAATCTGTATTGCCATTATCTCTGTCCCCAAAGTAAATCAAATAAACAAAAATCTTGCTGCTCCTTAGTTACTAAATTGTGTCTGACTCTGATTCCATAGACTTTTGCCCACCAGGCCCCTCCCTCTGACTGTGGGAATTCCCAGGCAGGAATACTGCAGTGGGTTGCCATTTCCTTCTTTTGGGTATCTTTCCAAACCAAGGATCAAACTCAGGTTTTTTGCCTTGCAGGTGGACTTATTACCACTAAGCTACCCAGGAAGACCCCTCAAAAAGGCTTATAGAGGTCTATTCTTACACCAAAACTAAAACAGAAACAATAAGGTAATTGAATTTAAAGAAATATAGAAACAGCTCATGAAACTCAATCAAAAGAAAGCAAACAAGCAAATCAAAAAATGAGCAGAAGACCTTAAAATACATTTATCCAAAGAAGACCTACAGATGGTCAACAGACGTATGAAAAGATACACAACATCACTAAAGATTAGAGAAATCCAAATCAAAACTATAATGATAAAACATCTCACACAAGTCAGAATGGCTATCTTCAAAAAATCTGCAAATCATAAATTCTGGAGAAAGTATGGTGATAAGGGAACCCTCCTACACTGCTGATGGGGATGTAAATTGGTACAGCTACTATGGAGAATAGTATGGAAGCGCCTTTAAAAACTAAAAATAGAGCTACCGTATGATCCAGAAATCCCACTCTTGGGCATATATCCAGAGGAAAATATGGTTCAAAAGATATATGTACTCTGATATTCATTGAAGTACTGTTTGCAATAGCCAAGATATGGAAACAATTAAATGTCCATTGATGGATGAATGGATAAATAATATATGGTATGTACACACAATAGAATACTACTCAGCTATTAACAAGAATGAAAAAAAAAATGCCTTTTGCTACATTGATGGATCTAGAGATTATCATTGGAGAAGGCAATGGCACCCCACTCCAGTACTCTTGCCTAGCAAATCCCATGGGCAGAGGAGCCTGGTAGGCTGCAGTCCATGCGGTCTCTAGGAGTCAGACACGATTGAACGACTTCACCTTCACTTTTCACTTTCACGCACTGGAGAAGGAAATGGCAACCCACTCCAGTGTTCTTGCCTGGAGAATTCCAAGGATGGCGGAGCCTGGTGAGCTGCCGTCTATGGAGTCACACAGAGTTGGACACGACTGAAGTGACTTAGCAGCAGCAGCAGCAGCAGCAGCAGCAGAGATTATCATATTAAGAGAAGTAAATCAGACAAAGAGACATATCGTATGGTATCGCTTATATGTGGAATCTAAAACATGATATAAATGAACTTATTTATGGAACAGAAACAGACTCACAGACTTTGAGAATGAACTTATGGTTACCAATGAGGAAGAGTGGCAGGGAGGAATATATTGGGAGTTTGGAACTGATGTGTATACACTGCTGTATTTTAAATAAAATGTCATTCCATGCTGAAAAAGTTATCTAAAATGAAAAAGGTAAAAGAAATATAGAGAACTACAGTGAAGAAAATAATGATGGAAGATAACAGTGGTAGCACCATCAATGTTTGTATCACAGACCATATGATCATAAAATGATATTTTTAATAATTTTATTCTATTTAATGAAATATTAATTTGCTATTTAGATAGATATGTATTATGAATTATTTTCCAAATAATCAAAGAATGATTCAAAATAATATCATGGATATGATCAGTTAATAATATAATGAGTTGTATATTCAGTGCATTTTTAAAAAAATACTGCATGCATATTAATGATTTGGGAGAATCAAGGTTATGGCTAAGGACAATAAAGGAATAGGGGTGAAGTCTGCTGGAACTAATTATCTTTAGGAGTTGTTCTGTCCAATAATTGGGATTTGATTACTCACAGTTCACTTTTTTCTTTGCTTTTTTGCTATGACCTCTGTTATTTCTAACCACTTGTCTAAAATTTAGGAGGACAGAGAGGATTAAAATAGAATTGGATGATGTATCTGATTCCTTGCTTTTCCAATATATGTAAATCACTTATATTACATTTATTCAGAATATTTACTTTATCAGAATTATATGATGAAAAATGAATGGAAACCTTAACATATTTTAGTTTTATAGGAAATAAAATGATTGATTTCACTTAACTTAGATGTTCATATAAAATTTTATGAAAGCTGAAAATTATTTAGTTGTTTGTTCATTTGAAAAACATTTTTTATGTTTTAATTTTTACTTTCTTTTAATACATTCTGCCAATTGCAAATACTACCTGCTTGCTCAAGATGAGACATAATGACCATTTCTTATAGTCTCCCAAACTATGAACTTGTTCTTATTTTTTTTGAAGACTTAAATAGATGTCATTGCTTCAATGATCATTTGCATCTCTGTATTAACAAAATCTCAATTTTCAGCTCTCCCTTATGTTATAACATAACTTTGAAAATTATCTTAACAAGTTAAATATCAAAATTATTGACATTTAAAAAAAATGAACTTGTCACTTAATGATCCCGTTGAAGGATAGAAGTTGAAAGTAAGGCCTCTAGTCTCATGTAGAAAACAATCTGTAACATTTCTCATGTTTCTGAGTCCATCTTTATCTTATATACCACGTTTTTTAAAAAACAGATTTGACAACTACAGTTTCTCTCCAGCCCATGTTTCCTTGCTCCTATTTCCTCATTCTCTGGAATATCTGTTCCTGCTTTTTTAGCAGGTTGAACACTGCTTCTTTTTTTAAGCTATGAGAGATGTTCTTTTCTCCAGGAAGCCATATATAAAATTATAAATCAATTTCTATGCTACTACATTTGTGCCACACTAGTTTCTTTTGCAAACTTTATCATAGTAATCATCGTGTGACACTGAATTATGTTCCCATTGCATGTCATCACCCACTTTAGAGATTCTCAGCAGCCAACAGAGGATCTACGGTCAATAACACTGTGTTGATCAAACAGAATTAGACAACAAATATTGTTGACCCTGTGTTGTTGGTCATTATTCTACTTAAGACCCGAGAATTTTTAATTTAAAATAATTACTGTATCCCCTCCCCCCCCCACCCCAGGACTCCAGATGTAATACATTTTTTTTTTTTTCAGGAATAGTGTTTAAGTATAATTTCAATATATCACTTCTTATTTATGACAATTGTACTAACAGTGGGTCTGCCAAAAAATTATGACCTAGTATGCAGCAGTGGCTGCTGGGGCACAGGAATGGTGCCTGCGAGCTACCCCACATCCCAGGTCAGGGGCAGCTGAGAGGAGCTACCTTACTAACAAGGTAAGGAGCAGCGGCTGTGCTTTGCTGATGTGGGAAAGACTGAGGGCAGGAGGAGAAGGGGATGACAGAGGATGAGATGGTTGGATGGCATCACTGACTCAATGGACATGGGTTTAGGTAGACTCCGGCAGTTGGTGATGTACAGGTAGGCCTGTGTGCTGCTGTTCATGGGGACGCAGAGTCAGACACAACTGAGCGACTGAACTGAACTGATGCCATTTTTTTAGGAAAACTCACCTTCATTCATTCAGAATTCACTTATTCTCACCTCAGATAATTTATATTTTGCTCTGTGTGAATAAAAGACTGTGTACTCCACATGCTCTCATTCCTTTTTTGGTCTGTTATTTAAAAGATAATTCATAGGTCATCTTTAATGAATCAGGGTCTGTGATATTTCCATTACTAACTTACTTGATAAATTAGAATGATGTATATAAGCATATGATTGTATAGACATGTTTCAGTTTCAGTTCAGTTCAGTTTAGTAGCTCAGTCGTGTCCGACTCTTTGTGACACCATGAACCGCAGCACGCCAGGCCTCCCTGTCTATCACCAACTTCTGGAGTCCACCCAAACCCATGTTCATTGAGTTGGTGATGTCATGCAACCATCTCATCCTTTGTCGTCCCCTTCTCCTCCTGCTCTCAATCTTTCCCAGCATCAGGGACTTTTCAAATGAGTCAACTCTCTGCACCAGGTGGCCAGGGTATTGGAGTTTCAGGTTCAACATCAGTCCTTCCAATGAACACCCAGGACTGATCTCCTATAGAATGGACTGGTTGGACCTCCTTGCAGTCCAAGGGACTCTCAAGAGTCTTCTCCAACAGCAGAGTTCAAAAGCATCAATTCTTCTGTGCTCAGCTTTCTTTATAGTCCAACTCTCACATCCATGAGAGTGGTCACATACATGACCACTGGAAAAACCATAGCCTTGACTAGACAGACCTTTTTTGACAAAGTAATGTCTCTGCTTTTAAATATGTTGTCTAGTTAGGTCATAACTTTCCTTCCAAGGAGTAAGCATCTTTCATGGCTTCAGTCACCATCTGCAGTGATTTTGGAGCCCAGAAAAATAAAGTCAGTCACTGTTTCCACTGTTTCCCCATCTGTTTGCCATGAAGTGATGGGACCAGATGCCATGATCTTCGTTTTCTGAATGTTGAGCTTTAAGCCAACTTTTTCACTCTCCACTTTCACTGTCATCAATAGGCCTTTTAGTTCTTCTTCACTTTCTGCCATAAGGGTGGTATCATCTGCATATCTGAGGTTATTGATATTTCTCCTGGCAGTCTTGATTCCAGCTTGTGCTTCCTCCACCCCAGCATTTCTCATGATGTACTCTGCATAAAAGATAGATAACCAGGGTGACAATATACAGCCTTGACATACTCCTTTACCTATTTGGAACCAGTCTGTTGTTTCAAGTCCAGTTCTAACACTTTCTTCCTGACCTGCTTACAGGTTTCTCAAGAGGCAGGTCAGGTGGTCTGATATTCCCATCTCTTTCAGAATTTTCCATAGTTTATTGTGATCTACATATTCAAAGGCTTTGGCATAGTCAATAAAGCAGAAATAGATGTTTTTGTGAAACTCTCTTGCTTTTTCGATGATCCAGCAGATGTTGGCAATTTGATCTCTGGTTCTTCTGCCTTTTCTAAAACCAGCTTGAACATCTGGAAGTTCACAGTTCACGTATTGCTGAAGCTTGGATTGGAGAATTTTGAGCCTTACTTTGCCAGCATATGAGATGAGTGTTTCAGTTTGGGATATAATATAACTTCTTCTAATCTAAGAATAATTAATGTAAGTTACTGAAATTTTGGTGAATCTCCAGTCTTTGTAAAAATTAAATATAATAAATGTCAAACAATAAGCCCATTCCCTAGGAGACAAGAGTTCTACTTTTAGAGGAGGAGTAGCTAGAATTAACTTTAAATTGCTTCATTTCCTTAGGCTGGAATAAGTTCCCAAACTGGATTTTTAATTGGTTCCTGAACCTTTTTTTTCCCCTCAAATATAATCATCAAAATCACTCTGAAATGGAATTTGAAACCTACATTTGCCAAAGGCAGAAAAAAAAAGAAGCAAAATTTATATTCTCAGTTTTCTTTAATCTAACACTTTTACTTCTTGTGAAACCTCTAAGAATGAGAAATTAACTTTGTTTTGTTTAATGTGTGTTTTTCCTTAAGTGGTGAAGGCAATTTCCATTTTAAAAATATATGTTAGATCACAAGTTATGAGAATGTGATTCAAATGTAAATGAGAATTCTGAATATACTTAGCATTTGATTTCTGATTTATGAGGTCAAATATAATAGACTACAGATTAATTACATATTATTATTTCTTTTATCTGTACTTTCTTCTGCTATATATATATATATATATTTATATTTATATCATAAGTCATTGTTGAAATTGAAAGGAAACATGACATTTAAAAGATTGTCTTATTATTTGTATTATTGACAATGGTTATGAATGATTTTTAAATAAGGTATTAGTTTACTGAAATCAGAAAAGTTGAAAATACTCCTTTAGTATATAGGTATTGGAAAGGTTTATTCTGTTTTGTAAAACTTTACCATGTGCTCTTCTAATCTATGTTTCTCTATCTACTCACAAACTTCTGCTAGTGTGAAAATATGAAGACAAGTGTTTAACAATAACCTCACTGGTGTCATCCTTCATTTGTCAAGCCCTTTCATTCTTTCACATTCTTGGTAATTAGTAATGTTCTATATTTCTCTTAGAAAATCAGTGTCCCATTCAGTTTGCATTTGGGTGTGTGTGTATGTGTAGATAAACACAAAGAGAAATAGAGGTTTAATCTACAATATTTATAGCAGTTAAACTCTATGAAATCTGTGTGAATACTTAATTAGGCAACAATGAACTATTGTTCCTAGGGGAAATACAAGATTAGGTTCCTCTGAGCCATTGGTCACAACATTTTCAACAATTGATTAGTACATCACCTTGTTTTTTGTGTGTTTTTATTTGATAACACCTGGATCAATGTATATTATTTTATTCATTAACACTGAATTCACTAACAAAAGCACTATAACTTATGACTGCATACATTTGTTTTCTCCTTAAGGCACATCACAGTTTTTTTCACTTAGAAATGCTAGAGTGTTCTTTAGCACTATATTGGATGCCATTTTAAATAGGAAAATCAACATCAAAAAGCACAAATAAACAAGAAAGCTGAGTGTCTCCCTTTTCAACCTCATCTGAGACCAGGCATGTCAGGTGACTCAATCTTTTTTCTGCTCTGCATGTGTCCTTGAAGAACTATGAAAGTGCTGAAAATATTGATTTGAGGATTGAAAATAAATTTTAGCAAGTAGGAAAACTTGTAAATACTGAATCTGTGAAAAAGGAAAATTGAAAATATATTTAACAATTTTGAGTATTCATACACATATGAATTTAAACATATTTGTGCACATGCACATGTGTGTGTGTGTGTGTATGTGTGTGTGCCTATGTACACATATATGACTTTTGAAGTTTTGGAAAAAGGCAGGTGAAAGAGATACGATTATTCACTGTTTATACACACTTATAAATATATAGTCATCTATAAGTTTGATATGAGCTTTAGAGATATTTATTCTCATAATTCACACATTCTTAACAAATTATTTGACTTGATCTATGTTTTTAATATTATGTGAGTTTGGGACCATATTTAGGCTTCCTTGGTTGCACTAGTTGTAAAGAACCTGCCTGCCAATGCAGGAGACATAAGAAACATGGGTTCAATCCCTAGGTTGGGAAGATTCCCTGGATAAGGAAATGGCAACTCACTCCAGTACTTTTGTCTTGAAAGTTCTATAGACAGAGGAGCCTGCCAGTTTATAGTCCATAGAGTCTAAGAGAGTCAGATAAGACTGAAGTGACTTAGCACAGCACACAAGATGATATCTGCTCAAATAGGAATAAACTCCAACATCCTGTAAAGGATATACAGTTGCAATTCCCCTATGTTCTTATCATTCCAACAGGACAAAATTTACAGAAGTTTTATTTCACCAAATACAGTATATGTCCTGTGGGAATCCAAAGACTGGCCCTCCAAAAATGTCCGCATTCAATACTCAGAGTTTATGGGTATTTAAGGTTGCATGACTACTGCAAGCAGGAAGGCTGCCACTGGGGAGAGGAGATCTGGTTGGGTGATTCTCTTTCTCCTTTTCCTATCCTTCCTCCTCCACATCAATTACTGTCTTTCCAATGCTTCCAGTGTTCGAGACGGACAGAGAAGGGATAAGGGAAACAGAAAAGTTGCTACCTAAACGGTATTTTCTGGACTTCATCGTTGTACCTTCAGAGACTACCAGTATCCCCCAGAACCTCCCCATAGAGACAAGAACAATGCTTCTCTGGCTGGTTGCTTCCTCCTTTCTTGAGCACAGCACTTCTCAAGAAATGGGGAGTTCATAGAATTGTTGAATGTTTGTGCACATATGAATCTTCAGACATTTTTTAACCACATCCAAGGAGCAGTAGCTGTGCGGGCACAGGAGGGCCTAGAGGAGCTATTCTACATTCAGGGTCAGAAGGGGCAATGGTGAGGAGATACCTCTCGTCCAAGGTAAGGATCAGTGGCTGCGCTTTGCTGGAACAGCTGTGAAGAGATACCCCATGTCCAAGGTAAGAGAAACCGAAGTAGGGTGGTAGGTGTGGCAAAGGGTATCAGAGGGCAGACACATTGAAACCATACTCACAGAAAACTAGTCAATCTAATCACACTAGGACCACAGCCTTTTCTAACTCAATGAAACTAAGCCATTCCCCCTGGGGCTACCCAAGATGGGCGGGTCATGGTGGAGAGGTCTGACAGAATGTGGTCCACTGGAGAAGGGAATGGCAAACCACTTCAGTATTCTTGCCTTGAGAACCCCATGAACATTATGAAAAGGCAAAATGATAGGATACTAAAAGAGGAACTCTGCAGGTCAGTAGGTGCCCAATATGCTACTGGAGATCAGTGGAGAAATAACTCCAGAAAGAATGAAGGGATGGAGCCAAAGTAAAAACAATACCCAGTTGTGGATGTGACTGGTGATAGAAGCAAGGTCTGATGCTGTAAAGAGCAATATTGCATAGGAACCTGGAATGTCAGGTCCATGGATCAAGGCAAATTGGAAGTGGTCAAGCAAGAGATGGCAAGAGTGAACATCGACATTCTAGGAATCAGTGAACTAAAATGGACTGGAAGGGGCGAATTTAACTCAGATGACCATTATACCTACTACTGTGGGCAAGAATCCCACAGAAGAAATGGAGTAGCCACCACGGTCAACAAAATAGTCTGAAATGCAGTACTTGGATGCACTCTTAAAAACGACAAATGATCTCAGTTCGTTTCCAAGGCAAACCATTCAATATCACAGTTATCCAAGTCTATGCCCAAACCAGTAACGCTGAAGAAGCTGAAGTTGAACGGTTCTATGAAGACCTACAAGACCTTTTAGAACTAACACCCAAAAAAGATGTCCTTTTCATTATAGGGGACTGGAATGCAAAAGCAGGAAGTCAAGAAACACCTGGAGTAACAGGAAAAATTTGGCCTTGGAACGCGGAATGACGCAGGGCAAACACTAATAGAGTTTTGCCAAGAAAATGCACTGGTCATAGCAAACACCCTCTTGCAACAACACAAGAGAAGACTCTACACATAGACATCACCAGATGGTCAACACTTATATCAGATTGATTACATTCTTTGCAGCCTAAGATGGAGAAGCTCTATACAGTCAACAAAAACAAGACCAGGAGCTGACTGTGGCTCAGATCATGAACTCCTTATTGCCAAATTCAGACTCAAATTGAAGAAAATAGGGAAAACTGCAGGACCATTCAGGTGTGACCTAAATCAAATCCCTTATGATTATACAGTGGAAGTGGGAAATAGATTTAAGGGCCTAGATCTGATAGATAGAGTGCCTGATGCTTTCTTTCTTTTCTTTCCTCAGTGTCAGGAGGTTCATGACATTGTATAGAAGACAGGCATCAAGACCATCTGCATGGAAAAGAAATGCAAAAAAGCAAAATGGCTGTCTGGGGAGGTCTTACAAATAGCTGTGAAAAGAAGAGAGGCAAAAAGCAAAGGAGAAAAGGAAAGATATAAGCATCTGAATACAAAGTTCCAAACAATAGCGAGAAGAGATAAGAAAGCCTTCCTCAGCGATCAATGCAAATAAATAAAGGAAAACAACAGAATAGGAAAGACTAGAGATCTCTTCAAGAAAATTAGAGATGCCAAGGAAAAATTTCATGCAAAGATGGGCTCAATAAAGGACAGAAATTGTATGGACCTAATAGAAGCAGAAGATATTAAGAAGAGATGGCAAGAATACACAGAAGAACTATACAAAAAGGATCTTCACGATCAAGATAATCACAATGGTGTGATCACTCACCTAGAGCCAGGCATCCTGGAATGTGAAGTCAAGTGGGCCTTAGAAAGCATCACTACTATTATAAACAGTGCTGCACATATTCACAATGGAGTATTACTCAGCCATTAAAAAGAATACATTTGAATCAGTTCTGATGAGATGGATGAATCTGGAGCTGACTATACAGGTGAAGTAAGCCAGAAAGAAAAACACCAATACAGTGTACTAACACATATATATGGAATTTAGAAAGATGGCAATGATGACCCTGTATGCAAGACAGCAAAAAAGACACAGATGTGTATAGTGGACTTTTGGACTCAGAGGGAGAGGGAGAGGGTGAGATGATTTGGGAGAATGGCATTGAAACATGCATAATATCATGTAAGAATCCAAACGCCAGTCTATGTCCAATGCAGGATACAGCATGCTTGGGGCTGGTGCACGGGGATGACCCAGAGAGATGTTATGGGGAGGGAGGTGGGAGGGGGGTTCATATTTGGGAACGCAGGTACACCCGTGGTGGATTCATGTCAATGTATGGCAAAACCAATACAGAATTGTAAAGTAAAATAAAGTAAAAATAAAAAAAAAAAGAAAGAAAAGAAAGCATCACTACAAACAAAGCTAGTGGAGGTGATGGAATTCCAGTTGAGCTGTTTCAAATCCTGAAAGATGATGCTGTGAAAGTGCTGCACTCAGTATGTCAGCAAATTTGGAAAACTCAGCAGTGGCCACAGGACTGGAAAAGGTCAGTTTTCATTCCAATCCCAAAGAAAGGCAATGCCAAAGAATGCTCAGACTACCACACAATTGCACTCATCTCCAACACTAGTAAAGTAATGCTCAAAAGTCTCCAAATCAGGCTTCAGCAATACAGGAACCATGAACTTCCAGATGTTCAAGCCAGTTTTAGAAAAGGCCAAGATCAAGTTGCTAACATCTGCTGGATCATGGAAAAAGCAAGAGAGTTCCAGAAAAATATCTATTTGTGCTTTATTGACTATTCCAAAGCCTTTGACTTTGTGGATCACAATAAACTGTGGAAAATTCTGAAAGAGATGGGAATACCAGACCACCTGACCTGCCTCTTGAGAAACCTTAATGCAGGTCAGGAAGCAACAGTTAGAACTGGACATGGAACAACAGACTGGTTCCAAATAGAAAAAGGAGTCCGTCAAGGCTGTATATTGTCACCCTGCTTATTTAACTTATATGCAGAGTACATCATGAGAAACAGTGGCCTGGAAGAAGCACAAGCTGGAATCAAGATTGCCGGGAAAAATATCAATAACCTCAGATATACAGATGACACCACCCTTATGGCAGAGAGTGAAGAGGAACTAAACAGCCTCTTGATGAAAGTGAAAGAGGAGAGTGAAAAAGTTGGCTTAAAGCTCAACATTCAGAAAATGAAGATCATAACATCTGGTCCCATCACTTCATGGGAAGTAGATGGGGAAACAGTGGAAACAGCATCAGACTTTATTTTTTTGTTGCTCCAAAATCACCACAGATGATGACTGCAGCCATGAAATTAAAATACACTTACTCCTTGCAAGAAAAGTTATGACCAACCTAGATAGCATATTTAAAAGCAGAGATATTACTTTGTCAACAGAGGTCCATCTAGTCAAGGCTATGGTTTTTCCAGTGGTCAAGTATGGATGTGAGAGTTGAACTGTGAAGAAAGCTGAGCACTGAAGAATTGATGCTTTTGAACTGTGTTGTTGGAGAAGACTCTTGAGAGTTTCTTGGACTGCAAGGAGATCCACCCAGTCCATTCTGAAGATCAGCCCTGGGGTTTCTTTGGAGAGAATGATGCTAAAGCTGAAACTCTATTACTTTGGCCACCTCATGCAGTGTTGACTCATTGGATAAGACTCTGATGCTGGGAGGGATTGGGGGCAGGAGGAGATGGGGACGACCGTGGATGTGATGACTGGATGGTATCACTGACTCGATGGATGTGAGTCTGAGTGAACTCTGGGAGTTGATGATGGACAGGGAGGCCTGGCATGCTGTGATTCATGGGGTCGCAAATAGTCGAACACAACTGCGCAACTGAACTGAACTGAACTGAAGGTTACATGGCAAAGAGAAACTAAGGATGAAAACAGAATTAAGTTGACTAATTATCTGACTGTATAGTAGAGATATTATTCTGGATTACCTGTGAGGTCCCAATTGAAACACAAAATTATTTAATAATGAAAGAGTAAGTGGAAAGGAGAATCAGAAAAAAAAAAGTGAGCATAGTTTCAGCTTAACATGAGGTAAGGAAGACTTGCCTCCATTGATGTCTTTGAAGACGGTGAAAGAGGATCACAGCTCAGAAACAGGGGCAGTCTCTAAAAGCTCATTTCTTTGTAAAGAGATTCTGCACCAAAAACCTTTAAAGATTAAATTTAAAGCTTGTAGATGAAGCTACAGAAAGGCTTCCAATTATTAAATAAAAACTAGTTTATCTGAGTGCGTTTAAGAAAAGAATGCCTGAATACCACACTTAGGGGACACAAAACTCCTGTTAAACATAGAAATGCTGTAGATTACCAAAAGATGAGTTTTCCACAGGGTGTTGATCTGAAAGGTACAATGCATGAGTACATAGAAGAAAAAACAAACAGATTTGCTGAGTGCTTTGAAGATGAAAAATGCCTGCAGAAACTAACTAGTCTATTTAAGCATTTGCCATTACATGATCCAGTTGTATAAGTCACTACAAGACCTTGGGGAAAATATTTTTTCTTCAAGTGAAAACTTTTTGAAGTTTAAAGAAACTGAGTGTAAAAATAATGCTATGAAACAAAATCTTGAAATCTTCCTATTTCTGCTTGGGAATCAGAGATGGGGGAAATTGACAAGTCTTAAGCTTTATTTTAAGCCATCTAGAAGATCTGAGCAACAAAATTATGCAGGGTTTTTTTCCCCTTCCTTTATTTTTTCCCCCTTCCTTTAAATATGAATATATGATTAGGAAAAGTTTTTTCCTCTAAATCATCTCAATATCAGAATCTGACTTTGAGAGATGTGGAAGAATTTTGTGATGAATAGTTAAAATAGTTGGTCTGAAATTCTTGTCTTCTAATGTCACCATCTAGATTTTAAGCTTATGTAGATTTTTGCCTCTTCTGGTAAGTTTTTGTCTTTAACATTGGTTATGTTTTCCTGTTTCTTAATATATTTCATAATTTTGAATTGCATCCTGGACATTTTGATCATTACGATGCAGAGAATCTGGGCTCTGTTATATTCTTCCTAAGAGCACTAATATTTTCTGTTTCATTTCAGCAGATAATTAGTTTGACAACTAATTCAGGTACCGAACTCCTTCTTCCCGCATATGTGAGGCACCAAAATTTACATCAGTTCTTTGACCTCGAGCTAGGTTTAAGTCAGTCTAGGCTTAATCAGTCTAGGCTTAAGTCAGTCTCGTGTTTGTCTGGTTCAGGAGTCAGCCATATGCTTTGGCAAAATTTATACACAGAATTTTGGGTTTCCTTTCCCTAACTCTGTCCTTTCTGACATTTTTACATTCAGATTCCAGCAGCTGTGTTTGCTCTGAACTCTGTCTTCTGGTTCTTCAAAAGAAAAAGGCTGATTTTCTGTTTCAGTTTTAGCCTTTCTGGCAGATGTAACTCTGGAGTAGTCTCAAGTTAAAAGCAAAACAGATGAGAAACTTGTCCTTTATTCTGTATTTCTTTCCTGTTTCCAAGCATTAACTTTCCTCTAGTATCTGCTTTTTTATATATTTATTTTTCCAGAAAATATATCCATCTTACTTTAATCACTCAACTTAAATTTTACTGAAATAAAACTTCATATTTTGCATATTATATGCAAGAAAACGTATCTCACTAGAAAACTGTATAGTAGTAATTTGCTTTATGTCAGACTAATTGGATAAAGAAGTAGTATCAAGCAAGATTTTTTTTATGGAAAAAGGGAAGAAGAGGCTAATTTCCTATTCCTACATTAATAATTTTCAGTAGAGTTGACGTCCTTTGTGGGAAGAGAAAAGAACATTAAATATAAATGTAGACTTTATGCACTGGCCAGAATAAATATACCTAGAGGAAAATGTCATCTAATTAAAAGATCATTGAAATTATTTATAGATTATAATATATATAGTTTATTGATCATTCTTATGTATAGTATGTCATACAGGTTTTTTTTTTAATGTAGAGATTTTCTGAGTCTTGACTAGTTTTTCAAGTATCCATCCAAAATAAATAATAATAATGATAGTAAATATAAAATAAAATATCTAATCAGTTTAAAATTTAAAAAATCAAGTAAAGTTAATAGGGAGTCATGGAGTATATTTAATAAGACTCCATGATAGCAAAATTTTAGATTTGAGTATATAGAGCTTAACAGTCCTTTGGAAAAGGAAACAAAAATTTAATGGAAATGCTCCATTCTAGCACATATATTCTGTTCAAACTGAGAAGTTGTAATCGACGTGGTGGGGATTTCAGTTTCTTCATACAAATTTTTAGATTCATATATTTTACAGTTCAAAAGATTACATCTATGTTTACAATCATGTTTTGACAGTAAACCTGGATCATCTGTACCTCAAGCACATGGATGACAATGAGGCAACTGGAAGATTTCAGAGATAACGACGCAGATCCTGTGGAAGGGTATAATTGTCTCAGCGGGGTAAGAGACACAGGCGCACTTACTTATTGATAGACTGGAGACAGTTTGTTGTTCAGTCACCAAGTTGTGTCCGACTCTTCACAACCCCCTGTCCCTCACCATCTCCCTGAGCTTGCCCCTCACAGATCACAGTCTTGTCATGGCAAAGGGCCTTGTGTAAGTCATTGAAGCTATAAGCCATACCATGCAGGGCCATCCAAGACAGATGGGTCATAGTGTAGAGTTCTGACAAAGTGTGATCCACTGAAGGAGGGAATAGCAAACCACTCCAGTATACCTGATAGCCTCATGAACTGTATAAAAGGTGACAGTTTACTGTGATGCTAATCCTTACTTGTTTGAACTGAACTAAATATATTTCAAAATCAGTGATCATTAAAAGCTGAAACATTTGACACTAACATCCTAGCAACATTTTTTTAGTTTCCTGTTGGTATTGAAATACAAAATGCGAGGAAGCACCAGTCATGTTTATTGAAGTGATTTCCTTTTTCTGTTCATGTCAACTGATATTTCTGATCAAGTGCTGCCAGTTATATTCTGAAAACATTTAATTGATTTTTCAACTCTTTACATCCTAATTGCTGCACTTAAACAGCCATATCAGAAATATTTCCAGAGTCAAGACAGACTGCTTTTTGACTTACATGAGCAATAGCTTAAATGCTGGGTTGACATTTAAGGAAATAAATATTCAGGTGTGAAATACATTTGAAAGTCATTAAGATTAAAGGCTTACAATAACATATTATCTTTAAGGGTAGGTACACATACTATGCTCTATTTATCTGACACTATTCTGGCTAACGTGAAGAATGGAAACAATTCTTTGACTTTAACCCAAATAACGATGTAATCATAATCTTCACAAGAATGAATTAAAGCATATTCTAACCTTTTCATTTTTTCACATTTTCAGTATCAGAAAAGCATTACTCAAGAGGGAAAGGAATGATTTTTCACTGGGATCTTGCTCAGAGTTATATTTCAATTCCTCACAACTAAACACTTAAACGACAGGAAAAAGAAGGTGAGGGCATTCTGGCAAATCACTGCTTACAGGACTTTCCTGGTGGTCCAGGGGTTAAGATTCTGTGCTGCCATTGCAGGGCAGGGGGGAGGTGCAGGTTCAGTCCCTGATGAGGGAAGCCTTACTGGCCCACAAGCCTTACTGCCAATTTCTTTCTTTTTTTTAATCTCTAAAAAATGGCAGTTTTTCATATATAATATTCAGTATAGTTTGAGGCTTAACCAAGAGAACAATCCATTATGTGTCAGCAGCACATCTGTCAATATGTTGATGGAGCAGATACATAATATATGCTATTTGAATATTGCAACAAGTAACTTATATTTGAAAAATAGAAGGAAGATTTTACTTTAAGGGAAAAACTTCATTTTAATTAAAAAATATGAAGAGAACAAAAATTATGCTAATATGTGGACATAAAACTAGATGAAACTTGCAAAACTTTAATAAGAAAAATTAAATTATATCATCCCTTGATTTGTTGAACATAATAATACTTATTGAAATAAATCAAATGATTTATTTTCTTATAAAAATCTTCCTGATATGTAGCATTGGAAGCTTACTTTATTGTTCATGATCATTTTCAGTGCAGTTGAGTTGCTCAGTCGTTTCCAACTCTTTGTGACCCCATGAAGTGCAGCATGACAGGCCTCCCTGTCCATCACCAACTCTCAGAGCATATCATTTTAAAGATCATTTACCGCAAGGGTGTCCACTTTCACCGCTACTATTCAACATAGTTCTGGAAGTTTTGGCCACAGCAATCAGAGCAGAAAAAGAAATAAAAGGAATCCACATTGGAAAAGAAGAAGTAAAACTCTCACTGTTTGCAGATGACATGATCCTCTACATGGAAAACCCTAAAGACTCCACCAGAAAATTACTAGAGCTCATCAATGAATATAGTAAAGTTGCAGGATATAAAATCAACACACAGAAATCCCTTGCATTCCTATACACTAATAATGAGAAAGTAGAAAAAGAAATTAAGGAAACAATTCCATTCACCATTGCAACAAAAAGAATAAAATACTTAGGAATATATCTACCTAAAGAAACTAAAGACCTATATATAGAAAACTATAAAACACTGATGAAAGAAATCAAAGAGGACACTAATAGATGGAGAAATATACCATGTTCATGGATTGGAAGAATCAATATAGTGAAAATGAGTATACTACCCAAAGCAATTTACAAATTCAATGCAATCCCTATCAAGCTACCAGCCACATTTTTCACAGAACTAGAACAAATAATTTCAAGATTTGTATGGAAATACAAAAAACCTCGAATAGCCAAAACAATCTTGAGAAAGAAGAATGGAACTGGAGGAATCAACTTGCCTGACTTCAGGCTCTACTACAAAGCCACAGTCATCAAGACAGTATGGTACTGGCACAAAGACAGACATATAGATCAATGGAACAAAATAGAAAGCCCAGAGATAAATCCACACACATATGGACACCTTATCTTTGACAAAGGAGGCAAGAATATACAATGGAGTAAAGACAATCTCTTTAACAAGTGGTGCTGGGAAAACTGGTCAACCACTTGTAAAAGAATGAAACTAGATCACTTTCTAACACCGCACACAAAAATAAACTCAAAATGGATTAAAGATCTAAATGTAAGATCAGAAACTATAAAACTCCTAGAGGAGAACATAGGCAAAACACTCTCAGACATAAATCACAGCAGGATCCTCTATGATCCACCTCCCAGAATGCTGGAAATAAAAGCAAAAATAAACAAATGGGATCTAATTAAAATTAAAAGCTTCTGCACAACAAAGGAAAATATAAGCAAGGTGAAAAGACAGCCTTCTGAATGGGAGAAAATAATAGCTAATGAAGCAACTGACAAACAACTAATCTAAAAAATATACAAGCAACTTCTGCAGCTCAACTCCAGAAAAATAAACGACCCTATCAAAAAATGGGCCAAAGAACTAAATAGACATTTCTCCAAAGAAGACATACGGATGGCTAACAAACACGTGAAAAGATGCTCAACATCACTCATTATTAGAGAAATGCAAATCAAAACCACAATGAGGTACCACTTCACACCAGTCAGAATGGCTGCGATCCAAAAATCTGCAAGCAATAAATGCTGGAGAGGGTGTGGAGAAAAGGGAACCCTCCTACACTGTTGGTGGGAATGCAAACTAGTACAGCCACTATGGAGAACAGTGTGGAGATTCCTTAAAAAATTGCAAATAGAACTACCTTATGACCCAGCAATCCCACTTCTGGGCATACACACCGAGGAAACCAGAATTGAAAGAGACACATGTACCCCAATGTTCATCGCAGCACTGTTTATAATAGCCAGGACATGGAAACAACCTAGATGTCCATCAGCAGATGAATGGATAAGAAAGCTGTGGTACATATACACAATGGAGTATTACTCAGCTGTAAAAAAGAATTCATTTGAATCAGTTCTGATGAGATGGATGAACCTGGAGCCGATTATACAGAGTGAAGTAAGCCAGAAAGAAAAACACCAATACAGTATACTAACACATATATATGGAATTTAGGAAGATGGCAATGACGACCCTGTATGCAAGACAGGGAAAGAGACACAGATGTGTATAACGGACTTTTGGACTCAGAGGGAGAGGGAGAGGGTGGGATGATTTGGGAGAATGACATTCTAACATATATACTATCATGTGAATTGAATCGCCAGTCTATGTCTGACGCAGGATGCAGCATGCTTGGGGCTGGTGCATGGGGATGACCCAGAAAGATGTTATGGGGAGGGAGGTGGGAGGGGGGCTCATGTTTGGGAATGCATGTAAGAATTAAAGATTTTAAAATGTAAAAAATAAAAAACTAAAAATAAGAAATTAAAAAAAAAAAAAAAAATTCAAAATGAAAAAAAAAAAAAAAAAATAAAGATCATTTACTATGTACTTTGTAAGGAAGTCTGGATTTAGACTCATAGTTTTGCTTGATTGATTAATTTGGTGAACTTAAGACATTGCTTTGGCTTCCCTGGTGGTTCAGCTGATAAAGAACCCACCTGCCAATGCAGGAGATGCAAGATGATCCCTGAGTGGAGAAGATCCCCTGGAGAAGGAAACAGCAACCTGCTCTAGTATTCTTGCCTGGGAAATTCCAGGGACAGAGGAGCACATGGGGTCACAAAGAGTCAGACCCAACTGAGTGTGCATGCACCACTAAAAAGATATTGCTAAATCAAAATCCAAACAACACATGAATTCTAAATTACTCCAAAGTAAATTCTCAATTCTACACAATTTTCTGGTTTTTAAAGGTGGGGGTGGGGAGGAGAGTTTCTATCTTTTGTTTAACTGTTTCTAAGGACAATTGACAATTTAATGCAATCATATACATTTAGGGCAAAATATGACTTATTCCTGTTTCTGTTTCATTTAATACAATGTAAAAAAATTATACATTATTGGCATACTATGAGTCAGGTTTTATTGCAGTTTTCAAAGATATTCTAGTGAAGCAAATAAAGATATCTGCTTATATTCTAGACATGATAGGCCATCAGATAATGATAAACATGAACACATAAATGATAGTTTATATTAAATGATGTAAAGCTTTATGGAATGAAAGAACAAGGAAACACTTTTCTATTGTAGGTGGGCCTGGGGGGTGAATAATACTCTTAGTTGGGCTTGTAGGGTTAGGCCTCATTTTGGTGATATTTGAGCCAAAAACTTGAAGTGAGGGGCTTCACCCATGAAAATATTTGGGGAATATTGGTCCATTCAGAGTCAGCAAAATCTTAAGTGTGAAACTTGACTGGTATATTAAGAAAAGCTATGAAGCCAGTGTCACTGGAGAAGCCGGAAGTGATTCAGAGCTCCCTCTGCACCTCAGTAATTTGAGAAATCTGAGAACTTTGTTGTTGTTCAGCCGCTCAGTTCAGTTCAGTCTCTCAGTCGTGTCCGACTCTTTGTGACCCCATGAATCGCAGCACGCCAGGCCTCCCTGTCCATCATCATCTCCCGGAGTTCACTCAGATTCACATCCATTGAGTCAGTGATGCCATCCAGCCATCTCATCCTCGGTCGTCCCCTTCTCCTCCTGCCCCCAATCCCTCCCAGCATCAGAGTCTTTCACATGAGGTGGCCAAAGTACTGGAGTTTCAGCTTTAGCATCATTCCTTCCAAAGAAATCCCAGGGTTGATCTCCTTCAGAATGGACTGGTTGGATCTCCTTGCAGTCCAAGGGACTCTCAAAGAGTCTCCTCCAACACCACAGTTCAAAAGCATCAATTCTTCGGTGCTCAGCTTTCTTCACAGTCCAACTCTCATATCCATACATGACCACTGGAAGAACTATCAGTGGCTCAGTTGTGTCCAACTTTTTGAAACCCCATGGACTGCAGCATGCCAGGCCTTCTTCTCCTTCACTATCTCCCTGAATTTGCTTAAAGTCATGTCCATCGAGTCATGATGCCATCCAAACATTTCATCCTCTGTTGCCCCCTTCTCCTCCTGACCTCAATATTTCCCAGCATCAAGGTCTGAGAACTAATGTGATGATTTTAAGTCATTGTGAAGAGTTCAGTTTATTTTCAGAGTAAAATCGGAACTGACTGAGAAAGACTGAATTTCTATTTTTAATGATATCATACGAGTTGTGGGCAAGGTTACAATCAGGTCAGCTAATTATGAAACTCTTGCTACAATTCAAGGAGGGAGTGGTGGAAAATATAGTAAATCCAAATAAGTATATCTATTAACATTTGAGGAAATATCTTCAAGCATCTTTGAATAGGACGCCAGTTTACACATTGTCACATCCAATATTCCAAGGATTTTTAAAAGGTTATTACTTTAAGTTATAAGTTTGGGAAAATGCATTTACTCCTCTTCTATGGAGAATAGCTTTGCGCAATATATTTTTAATGCCATAAACTATATTTTAGTGTGAGTTCTTTGGTGTGGAGATTATATGAAAAATACTATACTAGTACACAGTAAAATCGAAGAGTAGAACAAAGCAGGGTTTAATTCATAGCCCTAGTATTGCAAGCATCTTTTCCTTTGTCCTGCCAAAATCTGCTTCTCAGAATTAGGCACACTAGATTGAGCAACAAACACAGATTAGGTATGGTTCACAGAAGATTCCAGAGTTGGTTTATAAATTTGAATTAGATTTGAAAATCAAAACCCCTTTACGACAGTTTCTTTTCATGTAATTCTTGTGCTTGCCACGTTTAAAAGGCACTGTTTCCCAGATCCTTAAAAAAAAACAAACTAAATGTTTATCTAATTAGCCATTCTCCTTATTTCTTCTCATCACAGTTTCAATCTGAGCCATAATTCTAAATCATCATTCAACATCTTAACTAGCATGTATTTGTGTATCTAGCAAAACTTACATTTTCATATGGATTCCCACATAGGCAGTTTATGTGGGAATGATTACATCCATTAAAACTATTCTTTTTTCCAAAGTCTACAATATACTTACTGTAAAGAAAAAAAAAATAAGTCATTTAAATCCTTGCTAATATTTTATAAGATTGCAAAAACTCTAATAAATAGCATAAAAAGTTTTATAAAATATAGATAAATTTAACAAACTATATACATACGTTGCATTATAGTTAAGAATTGATAATTAGTAGATAATTGGAGCTTTCCTGGTGGCTCAGATGGTAAAGAACCTGTCTGCAATGCAGGAGAAATTGGTTCAATCTCTGTGTCAGGAAGATCCTCTGGAGAAGGAAATGGCAACCCACTCCAGTATTCTTGCCTGGAAAATCCCACAGAGAGAGAAGCCTGGTGGGCTGCAGCCCATGGAGTCGAGAAGAGTTGAAATGACTGAGTGACTAACATACACAGTAGATAATTAATAGAGCTTCCCTAGTGGCTCAGAGACATTACTTTGCCAACTAAGGTCCATCTAGTCAAGGCTATGGTTTTTCCTGTGGTCATGTATGGATGTGAGAGTTGAACTGTGAAGAAGGCTTAGCACCGAAGAATTGATGCTTTTGAACTGTGGTGTTGGAGAAGACTCTTGAGAGTCCCTTGGACTGCAAGGAGATCCAACCAGTCCATTCTGAAGGAGATCAGCCCTGGGATTTCTTTGGAAGGAATGATGCTAAAGCTGAAACTCCACTTTAGCCTCAAACTCAAACTTTGGCCACCTTATGCGAAGAGTTGACTCACTGGAAAAGACTCTGATACTGGGAGGGATTGGGGGCAGGAGGAGAAGGGGACGACAGAGGATGAGATGGCTGGATGGCATCACTGACTTTATGGATGTGAGTCTAAGTGAACTCCGGGAGATGGTGACGGACAGGGAGGCCTGGCGTGCTGTGATTCATGGGGTTGCAAAGAGTCAGACACGACTGAGCGACTGAACTGAATTGAACTGAGTGGCTCAGATGGTAAAGAGTCAGCCTGCAATGCAGAAGACCAGGAATACATATGGTAATATACAACTAATCAGGAGTTTTCTGCTCAGATACATGTTTTGAAGATAAAAAACAGAACGAAAATAAGCAGCATTGTTATACTGAGACTCCTCAGCTACACCACGAGCTAACAATAGGGATCGTCCTTAAGGACCCCCCGAGTCCCCTTCTGCTGTCAGCACCCTTGTTAGCAACACCCTTTCTCTTTCATTTTTCACATGTGTACAAGAACTCCCAGCACAATTGTATTTAGCTGTGTTCACTCTAATACCAGGTAAGAAATAACATGCAATAATAATAAGCATATAATCAAGGAGGTAAGTTATTTGTCAAATCTTGTGAGTTACAAGGTTTTCTTAATATGAAAGCAGAGGAGAAACTCAATGCTTATATTAGAAAAAAACATGGATGTAATTATGAAATGTAATCAGCACTCATATTCTGTGTGTCTGCTCCTTGAAACAAGGTTTGCTAAGCCATGCCTTCAATTTCAAGAACCTTGCAGTTCACTGGAATGAGAAACTGTGAATAGATGTGCATGTTACTAACTCCAGTACAAGACACTGGGAGAGAGGAGCTGCAAGCTAGCACTATGAGGCCCCAGACTGCATCAGACAGGAAATCTTTACCCACAGGACATCCATTTCATTGTACTAAGTGGCTCTTTATAAACATAGTGAAATAAATGATTGGCCAGATACTGTGAAGAGGATAGAACTAAGGAATTTTATACTGCAGGTTCAAACTCTGCCTGACTCTCACAGTTTATAAGCTAGTGAGTTGCAATCGTCAACGGCATCATAATAGTGTTAAAAACAACACAGCTAGAAACCCCCTACCATTCTGTGCCCTTGTATCTCCAACCAGGAGTTGTTGAGAGAACAAAGCAAAGTATCATCCTGCTGAATAGCAGCTACTGCTTCTGTGATATCTATAATAACTGGGCCCTGGTTCAAGAAATGGAAACAAATTGCTTACAAATAAATTTTTTCAAGAAACATAAATAGCTTGAGGCTATGGGATCTGAAAAGTTAATTACCCTGAGTACAACTCAGCATAATTTTTTTTGTAAAAATATTTTATATAGAAAGCCAAGCTGTTCACTAATGTCAAACAAAGGATCATTCTATTTGTGACAGTTTCTTTTAATTTGTTTTATCAATCTTTAGTGATTCAATTAAAAAAGAAAAACTGGAAATATATATATATCTTTTTATTTTTGGGAAGTGAGATATATTTAGAACTCAGTTTTGAATTGTGGTGCTGGAGAAGACTTCGAGAGCCCCTTGGACAGCAAGGAGATCACACCTGCCAATCTTAAGTGAAATCAACTCTGAATATTCACTGGAAGGGCTGATGCTGAAGCTGAAGCTCCTGTACTTTGACCCCCTGATGTGAAAAGCCCAGTTTACTGTAAAATACCCTGATGCTGGGAAAGATTGAGGGCAAAAGGAGAAAGGGGCAATAGAGGATGAGATGGTTAGATAGCATCACGGGCTCAATGGACATGATTTTGAGCAAACTCCAGGAGATAGTAGAGGACAGGGAAGCCTGCCATGCTGTAGTTCATGGGGTCACAAAGAGTTGAACACAACTTAGGGACTGAACAACAAAGCAGCAATGAAAGAGGCAAATATTCCTGTCACTCTTCACTCTCTGCTGAAGAGCTTCCATTACAGAGACAGGAACAGCTCCTAAGACTGCTCTGTAAATTAGGTTGAGAATATCAGTTAGGTTCCAAAACTTCCTCTTCCCCATCCTCCAGCAAAACACATCTTATAACCAATTTTATAACCAATATTGACAAGCTGCAGTCTACTGGCTGTTAGTGGTCATGCTAACAAAGTTGACAAATTAATTTATATTAAGGCATAATAATTGGTAATATCAGGGCTATTTTTTTGGAGAATGTTTGCATTTCAGTACAGACTCTACACTGTACCATGGGGCATGTAGGATCTTAGTTCCCTGGCAAGGGGTGGACCTCATGTCTCTTGCAGTAGAAGTGTGGAGTCTTAACCACTGGACCACCATGGAATTCACAAAGCTACAGTTATTTTGGTTGGGGCATTTTGGATGGGGCTCAAAAAGAAATCTCTTTTTTGAAAATAAAGTTAGGGTTTTGAATATCACAACATACTACATCACCCCCAAATACAAAAGGTGCTGATCAGAAACATATATGCATATGGGACAGTGTTAAGATAATATTTTTCTACATATATTTGCACCTAAAATTTCAACCAGATAACAGTTTTCTATTTTATGCTCAACATACCTTTGTTGTAGGAAAGCATAAAGAAGCTTCTTAAAGCCAAAGACTTTTCCATATTTTATAAAACCTGAAATTGAATAAAGAGATAGGTGTTCCAGTTTAGAAATAAAAAGGATGATAACTCTGGGAAAGGCAAGCCAACAATTGGTTGGTTTTCCCCAAGGATGAGAACAGGTAGAAAAAACTTGAGGAATCTTACAGCTATGGGATGACTTCCATCAGTTTGGGGGAATGGTAAGCTAGGAGGTGAACTCTATGGAAAAGGACTGAATCAATCAATGTGGGGGCTAGATCCTCACCCAGGAGTGTCTGCAGTGACCTGGGTTCCTGAGAACAACCCAGAAGCAACCCAGTAATTGAGTTTAAACAGTAAGTTTACTATTCCTAGAATTTATATTCTTGCATGCACACTCCAATCTGTCACCTTCTGCCTCTCTAGGTATCTCCTTGAGCACCATGCATCACAGCACTTTGCCCTTCACTGTCCCTTACCTCCAACCTTACTTTATCTTTTTCCTTTCTTTCAAACTATGAATCCATGATCCATAATAACCACTCTCTTACATACTTCCTCAAACCTTTTACTCTTATTTTTTATCTCTTTTCATTTTATTTACCTGCAAATCCTCAAACGTGATTAATTTAACATGTATCTTAACTCTTCTAGCCTCTGAAGATGGCTGGAAGGAAACAAGAGAAAAAAAGGAAGAAACACTGAACCATCTACTTTGGTCATCTGCATCACTGCACACCACCCATTTCTACTTCTACTCCTTTGACAACTCTAAACTTTCTGTTATCAATGGGAAGACCCAGGGATCCAAGCTTGAAAATGAATATCTCAGGCCACATTTCTGCCACAGATTTCCCATCAAGGTGAATAATAACTCCATTCTTCCAGTTACTGTGGTTAAAATATTTGGAGTTATATTCTAGACACAACCTGTCCACAAACCTGGGCTGTAATTTTTGTGTGGAGGGATGTCTTTACTCTTGATGGGCACAGCAACAAACACAGCAATCTGTGTCTTCCTTTTGTTTGGACTAGAGCAAGCATATAGTAATGTTTATTTACCCATTTGCAGTTCAAAAATATTTTCAAATATTCTAAGATATAACTGAAGCCTTACATTATCTTGAATGAGAGATGATCATGCATATTTTAGCAACTATGAACTGGAATCTCAGTGCATGTCAGTGATTGACACAGGGTCACCCAATTAGGGAGCATTACAATTATTTCTTTTGACCCCAGACCACAAGCACTATTTGCTACATCACTTTGTCTATTATCATGGGATTAATTACATCAAGTGATATGTAGAACCTTAACAAATATCTACTTGGCTGATGCCAGTGTCATGAGCTAAAAGAATCTGTTTGATTTAAAGGCATCAAAGTAGGAGACATCTTTGCTAATGAAGACAAGGCACTTTTATGAAATTAAAAAGTTAAAGGGCACTTACTACTCTTGACATGAAGACACTGTGCTCTAGCCCCAAACATGCCCTTTTACCACTGTGAGTAATTAGATCTTCTGACTGCCTTTAATAATGCTCTATATTTTAGAAACACTGACTAATTAACTCCCATCATAATATTCATCTACATTTTTCAAGTTGAAATTAAAGTAGGAAAAATAAAAATCAAGAACCTAGCCCAGGATGACAACATATTAGTAGCACACTTAAGATTATTATTTTTGACGTCTTAATTTATTTTGCAAAATAAGCCCTAAGCCATATTCTTTTTGTGAATGCATTGCTATTTGAAATTCTTATACATTTTTTGCTAGGTTTCTATTGAAAAGACCAATGGCCTCAGAGTCTTCACATCTTATCTCACATGTAGCTACCAACCAAGTCCCTGGCAGAACTCAGGCCCACTATACTAGAACTTAATTCCTGGCAGGGGGCTATGAGTCAGTCTCTTACTGGGAGCAAATATTAATATGTGAAGACTTTGAATAGCCCATTGTTTCAAGAACTCTATTGCCTACAGAAGTCACTGATGTCTTGCAACATTCACAGTAGAAGTTTTTTTTTTTTTTTTTTAATCCACAGTCAAATAGTTTAGAATACCACATTGGATTGGGTGTCCTTCTTGATTTCTCTTATGGCTTTCAAATAGTTTATTTTTCTTCACACTTTATATATTCTATCTCTTCTGAATTAAATGTTATCAGCCTAAAGTTTCTACCAACCCCCTTGCCATCCCCATCCTCTGATTATGATTTTAGCTCACATCCTAACTACCAGCTTCCCTGTTCTGTTCTTAGTAGCTTCAATATCTATACAGATGATGTATTATTTCTTACCAGGATATTTTGGCACATCTCAGTAAAATATTCATCTCTCATATTCCAAACCTTCTTTGGAGGTACCACTTTGGCATTTCACCAGCTCTGATATTTTGTCTCCTGAATTTCCATTCTTCAAACTTCACTTCCCACCTTTCCAGGCTACACAGTTTAGTTCATTTATCAGCTTTCAACTCAGCAATATTTATAATTCATTGTCCTTAATGCTTCATTTTCCATCACCATCCTCTGTCTTGCTTTATGCTGAGACAAGGGCCTGGATGACTGTAGATTATTTGGGAGGTGATTCTGAAAAGAGTAATATAGGATGTGGGGAAAGGGAATTAGTGAAGGGAGAAATGCCAATAGAATGGATATTAGTGAGCTACTTACAAGAGAGAAATAGAGAACAATTTCCCTCTGCACCCTCTGTAGAACTGTGTAAACACAGGTTAGTAGGTTCTGAGAGAGGCAAAAGTTGAATCATTTATTCAATGACCCCAAACTCTCATTGGTTAAGATTTGCAATGGGGGAGGGAGTTAATTTTTGTTACTTGCTGATTGAAAGCAGAAGAGGACAACAGAGGATGAGATGGCTGGATGGCATCACTGACTCAATGGACAAGAGTCTGAGTAAACACCAGGAGTTGGTGATGGACAGGGAAGCATGGCGTGCTGTAGTCCATGGGGTCGCAAAGAGTCAGACACAACTGAGTGACTGAATAGCAACAACCTGCTGTCATGATGTGCTGAAAGGTAAGTTGAGCCAACCTTTGAAGAATTAGAGAAATCTTTGAGGCAAATGAACTGGGAACCAAGGGCACATGGAGTGGGAGAATTTCAGCATCCACAAGAGCTTCTCACTGCACCTGCAGGTCACCTTAGACCTGGGTGCAGAAAGGAGCTTGGACACCTCATTATATGTTCACCTTATTACCTGAGGTAGGTTGCTTTCAGCAAGCCTCAAAATACTTGTGCTGTTTAACACCTATTCTCATGATTCCTCATCTTTCTGTTGTTCTCTTGCCAAACATACCCTGCTGGTAGACAGCTATGTCCATTTTATGAATTTATATCTGAGTCACTGATTACTGCCAAGGAAACTGTGATGACTGGACTCATTTCACATTTATGACAATAATCTCAAATTTCATAAATTTCAGATGATTCTTTGAAAATCCCCTTAATGGTTACAGTTCCTGTTCTCTAGAGGGATGTCTCATCCCTCATGCTTAGTTGATCATCTCCCACCACAGTTCAGAGACAAAGCAAATGCAGCATATGTGCCTTCAAAGATCAGGAGCTATATACACACTCTCTCGCATCTGGTGCACTTGGGAAAGGTCACCCTCCTGCGCTGAAGTCTAGCTGATCCCTTGCGCTTTGAGGTTCATCTCTTCTTACCTGTATCAGGACCTAGTTCATGCTGTCATTACTTTTCTTTCCCAATCATAATATATATGTATGTAATATTACTCCCATCTCAAATGGCAAAATCGCTATAATCTCTTGAATACAGAAACATTCCTGGCTACCACATCAGTTTTTTAATACCTTTCAAAACAAAGCACATAGTAAGAATTCTGTAAATGTACTATTTCCACTTACCCATAGACTATTTTCTGTTCCAGCAATTCCAACTTTGGGCCACAAAGCAAACTAAAATTAATCTTATCCTCTCCTTAAATTATTAGGCCTTAAAAAAGACATAATCAAACTGATAAAGCTCAAAAGAGCATGAAATATTAAAGGGAATGATTTTTTTTTTGAATGGGGAAAAGGTGAAGTGGGGCCAGTCTCAGAAAAATGGCTTAATGCCATCCTCCCCCTATTTTGTTAGTGTCTCGACAGCTAAGATCCTTTTATTTCACTGTGTGCGGTTCTTCCTCTATGGAGATTTCCGGCCATAAAGTGTTTGCTATGCTAAGAAGGATACATCCTTACCAGTGCCTACTGGTACCTTTGCAGTAGTCAGACTATCCACAATTTTGTGGCCATATTGCATCTATTAACATCATAATTGCCATGAACTTTCATGCTCCAGTGCACTCAGTACTGGACCAGGAATTGTCAAGAGCTTCAGTTCAGTCATCCCCCAAACACAGCTTGGCACTGCAAGCATGGGGCAGAGATGGCAACTGCTGTCCCAACTACAGATACCAACACACACAGGAAGTGAAGGGGAGCAGAGATTGGCCAAGACTGGGGACCTGTGGGGTACAAGCCCCCAGCCATGAAGACCATGAGAGTTTGGTCTTCAAACTCCCAACCCATGCTCCAACATTCCATCAGAATTCACTTACAAAATATCAATTCAATGATAACATTACTAAGAGTTTTAAGATTGCAACTGCAGAGCATTAAACATCAAGTATGGACTTCCTTAATAGCTCAGTGGTAAATAATCTTACTGCAGGAGATACAAGAGACATGGGTCAGATCCCTGGGTTGGGAAGATCTCCTGCAAGAGGGCATGGCAACCCACTCCAATATTCTTGCCCAGAGAATCGCATGAACAGAGGAGCCTGACAAGATACAGTCCAAAAGGTCATAAACAGTTGGACACAACTGAGCACAAACATCGAATTCAGGGTCCTTTGAGAGTGGGGCCCTGTACACTTGCTCTAGTGGCCTACCCACAAATTCAGTCTTGCATGGAGTTAGTGGGAAATCCCAAGAATGGCTGAGAATAAGTTTACCAGACACATCACTTTATGAATCTGGGGATTAGGAATTGGTTAATCTTAGAGCTCAATGAATGTTTCTTGTGTGTTTTAGTTAGAAAGAAAGATTCATACAAAATACAAGCAGGTATATCCCATTGATGTTTTAGAGTAAACTTTATTATGAAATATTTTTACAATGTAGCCTAAATGACATTAGCTCTAACTCATGAATATTAAAAATATCAGATTTGTGTTCAAAGCACGTTTCTGATACTAGAAACTAGATTTCCTTAGTTTACACAAATCTGAGATTTATTTACTTCATTTTCAAAATGCATGTAAGAGTTGGCTCTAACTTATTAGGCCATTGACAAAGTTAAGAAGGCAAGGAATAGACAAAGGTCAATCACATAATAGCTGAATAAATGTTAGTAACTTACTATAACAATTATATTTTTAATTTATGATTATTATAGGTAGCACTGAAATACATTTCCTTATATTAAACATTCTTAAGAATATCCTGCTTCAACAGATTTCCAGAAGAGGTATGAGTAGATTAATGATGTTGTTTGTTTATAAGTCCCTTGACAAACAAGTGAGCTTCTGTACTTCCAAATGGTTTTTGAAAAATATAAATAATAGATTACGCTCTCAGTTGCTGAGTAGGAAATGGTCCATTTTACAGACAACTTTGCTATTATAACACTTGATACCTTGAGAAGTGTGTATGTATGTTGCTATCTTTATCTCAGTTTCTGATAAGTGAGAATTTGAAAAGTTTAGCTTCAAAATTAATAGCTCATCATCCAGAGGAGATGCTTCTTACCAAATGACTTTGCAATAACACTGCATGCCACATCAAAGATGTGATATGGATGAAGAATTCATACCAGATATTCTGAAGCAGCTAAAACAATCCTAGTGTTCTTGCTGCAATATACCTAGAAAATAAATTTGAATTTTTAATGGAGTATTTTAACGGAGCCATTTTTCATATATGTATCAAGTAACTTGAAGAGTACCATATGCCTGATGTTCTATTCAACATGGGAACCTATTTCAGGCCATCAGACATAGCCACAGTCTAATGATTTCATGACAGCAATTTCCGTTTGCTACTGTTCCAACACACAGCCAAGATAACTTTATGATCACCTTCTGGAATTGCAAAATGCCCCCAATAAATATGGGATTTATGAGTAAATAACTCTTACTAATAACATGCAGCTCATTTGAATGCCTCTGGCAGTTTCTCAATTGGACATTCCTTCCATTTTCTGTTTAAGTCAAGGGCAGATATTAGAAACTACACACATAATAGGGCAACTTTATTACCCTAAAGAGATGTATAATAAATATGGTGTAACATATAATCAGGTATAAATTAGGAAATACATCCTATTTTAGTAAAATTTGATATGGTATCTACTAGTATCCAGAACAGCAGATACTGGACATAAAATATTCTAGTATTTAGTCAATAATTTGGGAGAGGAAATATTACTTCATGTTAAGGAAAGCATTGTTATAACAGGAAGATTTTTCACCAACATTGACATGCAATGATATTGAGATCTTTCTTGGTTTGATATAAATGCAAATTGGTTCTGATAAGAAGTAACTTTAAATTTTTTACTTTGACCTTTATATACATGTCATTTAGCAAATATATCATATTTCTTGTTGGAGAAAGATGGTGTGGCCCTGCTTTTTTGGTCTTAAAACCTGATTTTCTCAACATGCAAGAAAAATATATCAAAACATAAACCATGCCATAAAGACCAGATAGTAGAGGATGAAATTTGTGTTTTTGGAGTAGAAATATATTGTTTGTTGTTATTCAGTTTTCTCAAAAGAATGAAATGTTAATTATCATATAGAATATATTGTCTTGTAAGTGAGCTTAATAAGTCAAAGTGAAGCAAATGATAACCAAAGAAAAACAAGAGGAACATGTACATTGCCATGCAGAATATTGCTAATTAAATTTCCTATTCCAACTTTTTGCAGGAACTCAAAAATGATAAAAAACAAAATACCAGCATTCCTTTTGATATGGAATTATTCTATAATCTATGACATGCCTTGGGTAGTAGCAAATATTATGATTAGAATTTTGTTCTGCTAATCTTTTCTGTTGAGGATCATAATAGAATTGAGTCATCTACAATAAAAAATTTTATGTATGAAATAATTTTCTTAATTCAAAGAATATTTTAAAATTGACAGGTGTTATTTTCAACTCTTTTGAAAAGTTTTCTGAAGTCCTTTAATAACATAATGGATTACTTCTACTTGAAAATGCTGACATGTACATCTCCCAAAGGAGACATGTTGAACAATAGAGATCAATAATAGTACAACTGCAAACTGATTTCTTCCAAGAGATACTTGAGAGGTATTCTTTACATCTCTGAGTATGTGCTTCTGTATTAAAGAACAAAATGAATTAATCATTATTATACATTTGAGATTCAATGAAATATTTTGATGAAATAATATATAAAAATGCTATTAGTAGAAATCCAATTTTTGAAGTAAATACTAGGGCCTTTCAAATAGTATTGGAGAAGGAAATGGCAACCCACTCCAGTACTCTTGGCTAGAAAATTCCATGCATGGAAGGAGCCTGGTGGGCTACAGTCCATGGGGTTGCAAAGAGTCGGACATGACTGAGCGACTTCACTTTCAAATTGTATGTGTCTTTCATTTATTTTACAATTGTGCTTTGATGTTTTCTAACATTAACACATGTAACTTTATGTATTTGCTCTTGTCACAGCCCAGAATTCTCAGAAATTCCTCATATAATAAGGGGTACCCTGAATCTGAGTGACTCAGCTCCTTTGTTTCAATATTGTCTGGGGATTTGCTAAGCAGAAACCACTGAAATCTGACCTTCTCTTTGAATGCAGCAAAAGAAACCAAACTCAAATATCTTTCTTCTGGAACCACTTTCTGCTTCAGTATTCGATTCATATTTTCATGAATCGAGTACTGAAATAATTTAAATAATTTAAATTTCATGTGTTATAGATAGAGTTCACTTGAGTAGACTCTTCAAATCACAAAAAATAAAATATTTTTAGGGATTTACTTAACTTAGAAAGCTCAACCTCAAATAATATGAAATTTAGATCATTTTTCCCTATAAAATTTCTTTCTTAGTTTCAAATGGAGAACTTTCAGAGATGTGCTTACATCACAAGAAGTTAGCTAAAACCATGGTTATTATTTTCAATTTATATAACTGGATTGTTTTACAAATCAACAGACAGTTAGATAAAAATCCGATTATTGGCTTTTCTTAGAACACAGTGCTTGTATTAAAGACAAACACAAATCTGTGGTACAGATAAACAGAAGGGGCATTTTTAAAATTTTATTTATTTTTTCCTAAAAATTATCAGGCATGTCAACCCTTCTTCATCTTTATCTTGAATATATAATTTATACCTGAAAAGAAGAAATCATACAGGTTTTATTTTTGTAAAACTCAGGTTGGTAACTTATCTGTTATATAATGTGTTAATATTAATGCAGTACACATGCAACCTAGAGAATTTCAGGTTTGAACTTGCAGGTATAGAGTATCTCAGTGTAAAACAACAAATACTTTGAAATTGTTAGTTGTAGTAACAAATATTGACTGTAACACCCACTCATTTGATTTGAACAAATAAAGAAACCCCTCCAGAGACCCACAGTTGCAAACGGGAGTAGAATATATATTCAGACAATGGCAAGGCAAAGTAAGATTGGTTTGGATGTGGGAATGACAGACCCTGTGGATAAGAAGAGACAGTGTAGGTTTGAGAAAATATGAATCACGTACTGAAGCAGAAAGTGGTTCCAGGAGAAAGATATTTGAAGTTTGTCTGGTAGCTCCTAGGGGTGTTTTAAAATTCATTAAGCAAGACATGGATACGGTAATAGGACATTAATTTCATAGAGATGTACAAAGCAATTTGAAGCTAAATGTAAAAAATAATAATAAAATAAAAGACATCTAGAAAAGACAGTTGGATTGAACATATGTGTTTACTTCCATTTTCCCCTTAAGATTCACTATCACAACAATAAAGTTATAAAATAGAAAAATGAGACTCCAAAAAATAATTAGAATAGCAACAATTAAGTAAGTTTGAGAATAGACAAGATATAATTGACTCAGAAAATTCACAAACGTTTAAACATTTCTTGAACAATGTTGGAAGAATTCTGATTTGTGTAAATGAACTCCAGAAAGATTCATGAATTAGGGGCAGCAATCATTATAAGAGAGTGGAGTTTAAAGTGGGAGAGAAAATAAGAATTATTTAGATTATGAGAAAGACAAAAATGTTTATCAACAGGGACAGAAAGACAACTCTCCCTCTAAAGGCAGGGAGAAAATGAAACTCTTGTTCCTTGAAGTAAGTAAAACGTGCCAAACATGAAAAAGGGAAAATCAAGCACAGATATGAATCACCTACCTTACACTAATACCTCACACTCTTTGAGATCCTTTGGACTGTAGCTCATCAGACTCCTCTGTCCCTGGGATTCTCCAGGCAAGAATACTGGAGTGGGTTGCCATTTCCTATTCCAGGGGAGCTTCTTGATCCAGGAATCAAACCCATATCTCCTTGGACTCCTGCATTGCACGCAGATTATTTACCTGCTGAGCCTATCAACTGAGTGATGAAAACTACTCTCAATTCCAGTTCAATTTCCTCACCAGACACCAAGGATTATACAGTATAGTCAGAAGATTAAATAGTCTTCTACAAAAAGTGTAATTTATTGGAGATAGGTAGAAACAAAAGAAGAAAGTGTGGGAAAAAGGAAAGCAAATATTGAAAATTTGAAATATCCAAACACAGCCTAATTAGAACATATAACAAGGCTTTCTGCTTTACAATCCTTACTCATAAACTCAAAGTTCTTGAATGAGTATGAAGCCAGAAATCAAAAGGCATTTATAAAAGAGAAAATTGAATAGTCAAGTTTACAAAGTGAAGACAAAAATGAAACAATACAAAAGAAAATAGGAAACTCAAACTAAGCTTGCAAGCATAATCTATGTAACAAGAGAACTCAGCACCCATACCCATAACCTGTTTGAGGCAGCCTCAAAATTGTTCTTAATAACTCATGACTTAATAACTTAATATTCATGATGCTGTTGTTCACTCGCTAAGTCATGTCCAACTTTGTGACCCCTTGGGCTGCAGCACACAGGCCGCCCTGTCCTTCACTATCTCTCAAAGTTTGCCCAAGTTCATGTTCATTGAGTCAGTGATGGGCTTCCCTTGCTGCACTAGGATGCTATCCAACCATCTCATCATCTGCTGTCCTCTTCTTCTTTTGCTTTCTATCTTTCCCAGCATCAAGGTCTCTTCCAGTGAGCTGGCTCTTCACATCAGGTGGCCAAAGTATTTATAAACGTTTATAAATGTCTCATTGAAAAACTTGCTACTGAAAACCAGAAGAGAACACTGTTAAGGGGGTGCGCCACTCCAGTGATTCAATTATTCTTCTCTCAATGTCAGATTCTCTCTATTACTTAATGTATGAGCTTTGTTGAAGCAACTTATCTTGGTGGAATGGTCAGTCTTTGGCAAGGCTGAGGGGGTAAACTCTGGCAAGAGCCACCAAAAAACTAAAGCTCCTATTCTAGTAGCTTTTGAGGAATAATGTTCTGCCAATAACCATGAAAGTGAGTTAGAAGTGAGCACTTCCCTAGTTAAATTTCCAGATTTCAGCTGTGGACAACACCCTGATTTCCTTCTTATGAGAGATTGAAACAGCTATTTCTGGAGCTAAGACCCAGCGAAACCATGCCCAAGGTCCTGACCCAAAGAACCCGGGAAGAAATAAAGGAAATACGCATCGTTTATGTTGGCAAGTATTGGAATGATATTTTATGCAGCAATAGATAAACCCATGTGAAAATAAGAACGCATATACATAAACATACACACATGCAAACACAGCTGTTCAACAAAATATTTGATGTCAGATTTTTCTTTCTTTAAATCGAGGGACAGAGAATAAAGATTGGAAATCGGGTATTTCGTACTTTTTATTTATTTATTTTGTGGGATGTTGGTCTTTCTGACATGGTGTTTAATTATTTTACCTTTCTTTCTCATGTATATATATTCATATGTAAAATATAATATATATTGTATACCATTGACATATTACTCTAAATGTCATATAGTACCAAACAGCCATATAAATGACAACATACACATATATATTATAAATATAATGCATATGTAATATATGTACAAATAACAGTTGTCAATATTGTATTTTTGAGACCTACTCTCAACTTCCTTCTACAAATTTTCTATTGAAAATTTTATCTGTGTATTTCCTTCAGGCTTATATTACCCTCCCTTTGCTTATGCATAAAAATGCTTATGCATTAAAATCAATTGTTAAATATTTATTATGATAAAATAATCCTTGAGAAAATCATCCTCTTAGTCCAGTTCTAAGGTGATTACCAGTTAATGGCAATTATTTTCTGTATCTTCTATCACCTCAAGAAAGTACCTTTGTTCCTTAGGATAGTTATACAGAGATGGTGAGAGAATCAAGCTGGTGTTTGAAAAGTTGCACAGCAAAATATACCGAAAGTAAAATCATGCCCCAGTATTGGTATAGAATATGTCGAATGCCTTTAGCAAAGAAATAGATGAAATATTTTTTTGTGTACTTCAGTGTGCGGGCACTTGATTTGGGGTTAATTTCATAATAAAAGCAAAGTAATTCAGCATGTCTTATCTTTTCAGTATCACTTAAACATTCAAACTTTACTTCATTTCTTATTTGACATAAATTTCTCTAATTTGACTTATTAATTCTTACTTATTCTTCAGCGTCTAAGTTAAATGTCATATGCACCAAAGTTCCTTTTCTAAACCTTGGTAAAGACTTGGCACCAATTGCCAACATTGCTAGTTTTCTTTCTGATTTTTTTTTTCCGCATCTCTTAGTCTTATAAACAATTTAGTTTGGTACTTGGCCAATAGTCATGTTCTTAGACACTGCTATAAAGCTTCTAGTGTCCTTAACTGATGTAATAAGACCATTCAGCCTATAAGTGAATGTCCAGAAAAATAATCTATCCTTCACTAACACACCAAATTACAAGATCCCTAAAATCTTGGGCTTCTGTTGGTTAAGGCATCACAAAAATTGTTGCCACAGTATTATGTTGTTGTTCAGTCAATTAGTTAACTCTTTGCCACCCTGTGGACTGTAGCACTCCAGCTCCTCTGTCCTCCACTATCTGTCTGCCACTATATCCTCCTCCATCATGACCCACGGCCCCTCCATCATCAACAGAAACTGACCCCAGTCCACTGGAGGGAGATGTTTAAGGAGGATGAACAAATCAGATAGGAGGGTCAACCCACTGACTTTTTAAGATATCTTCCAAACCTAGAGACATCCCGTAATCACAGGGCAAGTTCAGTAGTGTGTCTCTGAGATCTGTCAGCAGCTATGTGAGGCAATATACTGCTCTCACTCTAATAAAGTTTGCGCTTCTCCTAGGGAAAAAAAAAATAGAGTTTGCTCAATTTCATGCATTATGAGGCTTAAATATTATCAGAGTGTTTTGAATATGCTGACAATGCTGTGTCCTGTGAGATGCTATTAGCTGAGAATATCTTATCAATGGGTAGAGTTACGTCTGAGTATGTCATAAGCTTTCTCAAGATTGTATTTCTTGAGTATTAGGTGTGAAAAATAAGAGGTATTTTCCCACTGTGTCATGCCAGTATTCACCTACCCAGACCTCATTCTGACTCCATAGACACTTGTATGGTTTTCCAAACTCATTTTCCACTTGGACGAATGAAAGGAGCCATAGAAGTGCTACCACACCAAGCAGACAGCAGTGATGTGTATTCCTTCAGACTCAGATATTTGTCTTATCAGTGTGTTATCTTTGTTCACAACTCAGAGTATTAGTTAACTACTGGCAACATCAAAATAGCTAAGATGATCCAAAAGTTAGAATTCTTTCAAGTCTTTGAAAGAACAGATATAATAAGTTTAACCAAAGAATTAACCCAATTAATAATGGGCTTTCCCAGGTGGCACTGAGACTGGTAAAGAAACCCCTGTCAATGCAAGAGATGTAAGAGACATAGGTTCAATCCCTGGTTTGGGAAGATGCCCTGGAGAAGGAAATCCAATACTTTTGCTTTGAGAATCCCATGGACAGAGAAGCCTGGCAGGCTACCATTCATAGTGACGCAAAGGATTAGACACAACTGAAATGTCTTAGCAATCAATAATAACAGCTATTATGGAGACTAATGATTAAACGATGCTGGTTAATGTCTTTTATCTAAATTATATATGAGTGAAGTCGCTCAGTCATGTCTGACTCTTTGCAACCCCATGGACTGTAGCCCACCAGGCTTCTCTGTCCATGGCATTCCCCAGGCAAGAATCCTGGAGTAGGTTGCCATTTCCTTCTCCAAAATTATACATATGGAGCCTTAAAATTTTTTCAGTGGCTTATATATTATTATTACTATTACAGGAAATCAACCCTTAGAGCTTTCTCACCAGCAGCTATGTCTCAGCATCACATCTGAGAGAAACAAAAAAATATAGAATTCCCCTCAAACACTAGTAAGAAAAAAAAAACAGATGCTATTTTCTACAGCAACATGTCTTATTTATGTGCTTCATGATCAACTGGTAGAATTTTCTCTTTTTCTACTTTCAGCTTATAATGTATCTCAGCCCAGATATCAGTGAGCAGATGATTCCAACCATGCTGCACATGCCCAGTTCAGGTAATAGGATTGGAACGGCTGTATCTTCTTATATTGGCTTTTCTCAATAAGGAGGTAAAGGATGATGAAGACATCTCTACAACAAGTTAGTTTGAACACCATCTGGTCCTTGCTTGGTCAATAAGATAAAATTACTCTCCAGTTCATTTTACTTTAGACAAGTCACAGACAAGGTCAGAAAAAACTAAAATAGTGCTCTAGACAGGAGTGCTTTACGCTGCCAGATTGCACAGAAACTACCCTGGATTCAACTCATTTCAAGAAAATGTAATAATCTACACTTTGGGGGAAATAGTAGGGCAATCACATGAGACTATACTTCTTTCCTCTAAGTAATACATCTCCCAGGGCTTTTCAAACATGCCCTCCTTTCCACACTCACATTTAGATGAACAAATCTATCCATTTGAGTCAGCTAGCATTTTTTATACATCAGCTCATTTCAGTTCAGTCGCTCAGTCGTGTCAGAATCTTTGCGACCCCATGAATCGCAGCACGCCAGGCCTCCCTGTCCATCACCAACTCCCAGAGTTCACTCAGACTCGCGTCCATCGAGTCAGTGATGCCATCCAGCCATCTCATCCTCTGTCGTCCCCTTCTCCTCCTGCCCACAATCCCTCCGAACATCAAAGCCTTTTCCAATGAGTCAATTCTTCACATGAGGTGGCCAAAGTACTGGAGTTTCAGCTTTAGCATCATTCCTTCCAAACAAATCCCAGGGTTGATCTCCTTCAGAATGGACTGGTTGGATCTCCCTGCAGTCCAAGGAGCTCTCAAGAGTCTTCTCCAACACCACAGTTCAAAAGCATCAATTCTTCAGCACTCATCCTTCTTCACAGTCCAACTCTCACATCCATACATGACCACAGGAAAAACCATAGCCTTGACTAGCCGGACCTTAGTCGGCAAAGTAATGTCTCTGCTTTTGAATATGCTATCTAGGTTGGTCATAACTTTTCTTCCAAGGAGTAAGCATCTTTTAATTTCATGGCTGCAGTCACCATCTGCAGTGATTTTGGAGCCCCCCAAAATAAAGTCTGACACTGTTTCCACTGTTTCCCCATCTTTTTCCCACAAAGTGATGGGACCAGATGCCATGATCTTCGTTTTCAGAAAGTTGAGCTTTAAGCCAACTTTTTCACTCTCCTCTTTTACTTCCATCAAGAGGCTTTTTAGTTCCTCTTCACTTTCTGCCATAAGGGTGGTGTTATCTGCATATCTGAGGTTATTGATATTTCTCCCAGCAATCTTGATTCCAGCTTGTTTCTTCCAGTCCAGCATTTCTCATGATATGTATCCATATTATATTCTAATTTCTATTAATAGATGCTCAGTTTTCTGTCCTAGTTCTCAAACAAATACCTTGCGGGTCACAAAGGATAGCATACATCCTTATGATATAATGCTTTATGGAACATTTTAGAATATCAGTAGCAGGAAAATGTATTCCTTGTTCTGATAGTATACTGGGAGGTAGAGCTGAGAAGAAAAAATTGATAAAAAATACTCTTTTCCCCACACTTAGTAGTATTTGATGCTGTTAATTTGATTTAAAAAATAAGCAGAATCCAAAATGGATTGCCTGTCTCTTACAGTCAAGATCCATTTTAAGCCACTAGGATTTCTTTGTTAAGATCCTGTGTAATGCAACCCCCAGCTCAATGGAGGATATTGTTCTCAGAGAATCTTCAGTTCAGTTCAGTCGCTCAGTCGTGTCCGACTCTTTGGGACCCCATGAATCGCAGCACGCCAGGCCTCCCTGCCCATCACCAACTCCCGGAGTTCACTCAGATTCACATCCATCGAGTCAGTGATGCCATCCAGCCATTTCATCCTCTGTTGTCCCCTTCTCCTCCTGCCCCCAATCCCTCCCAGCATCAGAGTCTTTTCCAATGAGTCAACTCTTCGCATGAGGTGGCCAAAGTACTGGAGTTTCAGCTTTAGCATCATTCCTTCCAAAGAAATCCCAGGGCTGATCTCCTTCAGAATGGAGTTATCCAAACATATATTTCCTATTGATATTTCACACAGTTTTTCATAACAGTAGCAGCTTTGTTGTGTGATAGAGGTTTATAGCCTTTTCCTGCCTGACGATGCATACCTCATGCATGTCTGTGTCTGCTTATTTCAAGTAGGAACCTCCTGCAGCTGAAAAAATGCATCAATCTTAACATTTAAGCTGTGTTCTGTTCCAGTAAATAGTTATTATCCACATGACAAACTTTAATTCTTTGTTGAAATTTCCACATGAAATGTTGCAATTATATTAATAATACAAGAGTATTGATAGAATCCAATCATTTGAGGCAAAGATTGGCAAACCCTTAATATAATTAATTTGTTTTGCACTAATTTTCTTAACTCATTAAAATCCAAGAGCCTTAAAGTACTTCTGATGATTTCTGCAAGCAAGGGCCTTCCACCAAAGTACAGTGAGAAGTACAGTGAAGATTTGAGCTATTTTTAGCCTGAGCTATGACTGCTGTGAGTGATTTACAGCCCTTGTTAAGCAGATCTGAACTGGATACCACCATTGCCCATACACTTCAACATGGGACAATTCTATCAAGAGTTGACATGAGTCAAGTGTTCATGTGTGTCCAGATAGAATCCAATTCTTATTTCACTGCTTTATATATTGCCTTCATCCTCCCTTTTGTGTTTTCTTGCTCTTGACTTCTTTAGCTGATGTTTCTTATCATCTGTAAGGAGGATAATTGCAGAATTCCAAACAGCTTGCTTACCCTAATTAAAACTCCCATTAGTCAACTAGACTGGTTGCTTTGCTTAGAAGGGAAACAGTTTTAAGGTTCATACCATTCACCATTAAAGCTTTTGGTCTTTCTAGTTTTGTCATTCTTCCCAGAACTGGTGTGAACTTTTCATGGATATAATATATTCCTCCAGAACTATTACCAATGGTTTCCTCTGGTATAGCTGAAACTAATAAAACGTTAAATTTCAATTATATCTCAACTTTAAAAATTAATTTTTTGTCATAAAATAAAGTAACTCAACTTATTTTTAAATTGAAGATTTCAGATATTTTTAGAGAAGGAAATATGAATTCTATCATAATCTACCAGTGTATTTCTTTAAATAGCTGGTATTAGCAGTAGCTATTGTTATTTCTAAATAGATTGACTACTAGATCACCTGTTAGATTTCCTGAAGAGATTCACTACCTTTAGCTCCTTTGAAGATTATTCATGGAATTGCCTTATAGTTAATTGTCAGCGCCCAAAAGCAAATCATTATATTTAAAGTTCAGAGAGTAATGTTATAAAATTAGACTGCTGTTTCCATTCATCAGGAGGAATACAAAACAAATGAACAAATGTAACAAAACAGACTCACAAATACAGAGAACAAATTAGTGTTTTCCAGTGGAGAGAGGGGTAAGAGAGGGGCAAGATTAAGAGGTAGAAACTACTAGATATAAAGTAAATGTATAAGGATGTAATATACATCACAGGGGATATAGCCAACATTTTGTAATAATTTTATCTGGAGCATAATTTATAAAAATATTGAATCACTATTTTGTATACTTGAATCTAATGTAAGGCAACATACTTAAATTGGACTTCCCAGGTGGCACTCGTGGTAAAGAATCAGTCCGCCAAAGCAGGATGCATAAGAGACAACGGTTTGATCCCTGGTTTGGGAAGATTCCCTGGAGGACGGCATGATAATCCATTACAGTATTTTTGTCTGGAGAATCCCATGGTCAGAGGAGCCTGGTGGGCTACAATCTGTAGGGTCACAAAGAGTCTGATATGACTGAAATGACTCAACACACACACATTTCACTTAACAAACAAATAACAAAACAAATAAGCTTACTTGGCATTTTGACAAAAAATGGCAATCAATTTACATTTCAAAAAGTACAAATATTCTAATCAACTGATTGGATATAAACTATATCACTAGAAGGATTTTGTTTTTTCCTGTTCTTTCCATCTTTTCAATCGAAAGTTATCACCTTAACTGCTCCCCTTCAGAAGCACATCACTTTCCACTCCAAGTTTTACTTTCACTCTTCTAGTGTTCTATTCTTGTTCATGGATATATCATATTATCAGCATATCCAACTATCTGCAATTTTAAATTTGAAAAATTATGTTCTCAAAATTTAAATGATATTTTTAATAAATCAGAAATTTATGAAGAAGCACATATCCAAAAATATTGCTCAAAAAGGAGGCAATTAATTTTGTCATGTATGAACAGAAAATTTCCTAATATATGTAACTATAATTATTAAGAAAATATGCATATCCTAGGTTTCAAACTAAAGAAACTATAGGCAAAACTTTTACTTACTTTACTTTTAGAATTACTACATTTTGTTATTTGTCTCATATTCTCATTGTCATCTATATTTTCTGCTAAATTATTCATCTCCTACTATCGCTGTCAGAAAGCATCAAAAACTTTGTAATGCTCTTGGATTTCAGTGGGTCAGAAAAATTCTTGATAAGTAAATGAGTAATTGTATTGTTAAATGATGTGGATTGATTTTATGTACTAGACAAGGGACACTCAGACCATTTAAGAGCTTTTTTTTTTTTTTTTAATTTCCTTTCTCTCAGGTTTGAAGGTTATTTACAAAGAGCTAAGTTACTTTAAATTGATTGAATTTATCTACTTTATGTTAGTAATTTATGCAATAATTAAAGGTGTCTTTCTACAAAATCATTACTAATAATACTAGCTTCTGATCAATTTGGCCAATTAAAAGGAGCTAAAGATTTCTGGTAGCACAGTTTAGCGAGTAAAGTTCAACTTAATTCAACTTAATATCCCTTTCACATTGTGATGTTATTTTAAATTTTAAACTTTAAAAGAAGTTTCTAATTCTTTGTGTAGCATACATTTTCCTGTATGTATAAATTAATATGTATACCTAAAGCTATTACTAGAATTTTAAAATGGCACACCTTATTAATGTATACACTTGATGAAAAAAGAGTTGAAAATTAGCATCAATATGGACATAACTATTTAGGAAATTAGATTATATATTCCCCTATGTAATTAAATTAATATTTAGGAGAAAATTAAGAAATGACAATTCTCTGAAATCTTAACATTTCATTATAAAAATAATCTTAATATTTACATAAATCCAGTAGAACTGTAGTATGTAGATTTCTATCTACATATACAAGGAGTATTATGTAATATATGCAAACATACATAAAGTATGGCGTTTACATATTCTCTGAAAAAGTCTTCTCATAAGCTAATGTATCATGTAAAATTTCTAGAGGAGATAGATAGATATTAATATCTATATCTATGTGTGTATCAATGGTGGTGATGGTTTAGTCACTGATTTGTGTCCAGTTTTTACAACCCTATGGACTGTAGCTCACTAGCCTCTTCTGTCCTTGAAATTCTCCAGGCATGAATACTGGAGTAGGTTGCCATTCCCTCTCCAGGGGGTCTTCCCGAGCCAAGAATCAAATCCATGTTTCCTTCATCGAAGGCAATCTCCTGTATTGCCGGTGGATTCTTACTGACTGAGCCACCAGGGAAGCCCCCTGTGTATCTGAAGTGCCTTACTACTAGCTAACATGATGGCTCTAATATTTCACTCTTTTCAAAATATTCTCACGCAGTTTTGAGATAAATGTGAAGGACAGCTCCATTATCATGTGGGTAGTGAATGGGAGCAACAAAGGCTGTTGAAGGAGAATGGACCAAGTTGATTTGTTAGTCTGTCAAATATACTAAAAGAAATTGAAACATCCCTATGTCAGTCCTTGGGGATTAAGCAGAAGAGCAATATATTTATGCTACTCAAGTTTTAAATACATAAATAAACAACTCAGCACTTCTCAGTAACTAGATTTCCTCAAAACCTTTTAAAAGCATACCACTAAATCCAGAGCATAAAGAACTATGGGCAAAGAGCCTCTGTAAGGCACTCAAGGACCTCACTTAGCCAAGAGTAAGTGGTTATATGGGGCTTCCCAGAATGGCTCAGTGATAAAGAATCTTCCTGTCAATACAGAAGACTCAAGTTCAATCCGTGGGTTGGGAAGATTTCCAGGAAGAAGAAATGGCAAGCCATTCCAGTATTCTTGCCTGCAGAATCCCATGAACAGGGGAACCTAGAGGGCTACAGTCCTTAGGGCCACAAGAGTCAGACCACGACTGAAGCAACTTAGCAGCAGCAACAGCATACATGTATATATATATTACATATATGTATATATATACATATACACACAATACATATAAATATAAACAAAGATACATTTAATATATATATTAATTTTTAAAATTCCATGAATATTATACCATAAAAATAAATACAAATCTCACAAAACATTTATAGGAAGTATATTACAAAACTATAAAATGCTTATAAAATAAATCAAAGACTAAATAAGTCAAGAGTTCTTCAGTGATTATTGACTGAAAGTGAAGTCGCTTATTCGTGTCTTACTCTTTGCGACCCCATGGACTGTAGCCCACCAGGCTCCTCCATCCATGGAATTTTCTAGGCAAGAGTACTGGAGTGGGTTGCCATTTCCTTCTCCGGGGGATCTTCCCAACCTAGGGATCGAACCCAGGTCTCCTGCACTGTAGGCAGATGCTTTACTGTCTAGCCACCAGGGAATCATATATATATATATATGTATATATATATATATATATATACATACATACACACTACATATAAATATAAACAAAGATGAATTTAATAAATTAATTAAATTTTAAAATTCCATGGATATTATACCATAAAAAGATACAAATCTCACAAAGTATTTATAGGAAGTATATTAAAAAATTATAAAATGCTTATAAAATGAATCAAAGACTAAATAAATCAAGAGCTATTCTGTAGTTATTGACTGCAAAATTTTATATTATTAAGACATCTATAACTGCGTTTATCGATTCTATGCAATCCCAATAAGAATTCCAGTGAGATATTTTCTAGATATTGACAAACTATTATCAACTTAATATGGAAAAGAGAAAGACTTAGAATGACCAATAAAATAATAAAATAATTATAGCAAAGTTGTAGTGTTCACAATTCCTGGTTTCAAGAATTACTATAAAGCTACATTAATCAAGACAGCATGATATTGACTTCAAAATAGACATATAGATTAGTTAAACCATATAAACAGCCAGACATGTATGCACAAAAATGGAGTCAACCGATATTTCACAGTGGTCAAAGGCAATCAAGACAGAAATATACGAATGGATAGAGAAAGGGTGGTGCATTCAAATAGCGCAATATTATTCAGTGAAAATAAATGAAAAAACACTCCATGAAAATATACAGAAGGATATTAAATGTATAGGGTAAAATAAATCAGTAGGAAAATCTACCTATTGAATCATTCCACTTATATGACATTTGGAAATGACAGAACATATAGAAATGGTAAATCAATAATGGCCAATGAAAGTGATCAAAGAAGGGCTAGAAATGTTGATGATGAAACACAGAAAATATTGTAAAGTAATTAACCTCCAATTAAAAAAAATAAAATTCATGTTGAAGTATGGCAAAACCAATACAATATTGTAAAGCAAAAAATAAATAAATAAAATTTAAAAAATAAAGGTGAGAAAATAAAGAACAATTCACAATAAAGTGACAGAGAACTGAAAAAAAATTTTAAAAAAGAGTTAAATATTTTAAAAAAAGAAAATATTTTCAGACTATTGAAACAATCCTATACACTTTTATTGCAGATATATGACACTAAACATTTGTGAAATTCCATAGAGATTTACAGCTCAAATACTAAATATTTATATGAAAGTGAAAGTGAAACAGTCATTTCAGACTCTTTGCGACCCCATGGACTATACAGTCCATGGAATTCTTCAAGCCAGAATGCTGGAATGCGTAGCCTTTCCCTTCTCCAGTAGATCTTCCCAATCCAGGAATCCAACCCAGGTCTCCAGCATTGCGGCCGAATCCTTTACCATAATCTCATTTTAAAATAATCATTTAGGAGAATCAGGGGAATCCAGGACAGGGACAGATGTAACTTGGGGCTGGGTAAAGGGAAATGTGTGTATTATTCTTTCAACTTTTCTGTAAATCTATTTTTTTTCCTAAAAAAAAAATTGTTTTTAAATTCCACAAGACATGAATAGAATACCTTTAAAGAAAACCACATCATAGTCAACATCATAAATGAAAAAAAAAATCTTAAAAATAATCAGGAAATAAAAACATGCATCATATTCTGGCACAACAGTAAGAACAATGAAGCTAATGTCATTAGATGTTTCATCTACTCTGCTATTACTTTGGAGAGTTTTTTACTTTCTGAATGAGAAATGCAAGGTTCACAATGATTAAGATCCATTCCTCAACATTATTATTTGCTTAAATTTTATATCTTTATAAGCTGGAATCAAGATCGCTGGGAGTAATATCAAAAACCTCAGATATGCAGATGACACCACCCTTATGGCAGAAAGTGAAGAGGAATAAGAGCCTCTTGATGAAAGTAAAAGAGGAGAGTGAAAAAGTTGGCTTAAAGCTCAACATTCAGAAAACTAAGATTATGGCGTCTGGTCCCATCACTTCATGGCAAATAGATGCGGAAACAGTGGAAACAGTGGCAGACTTTATTGTTTGGGCTCCAAAATCACTGCAGATGGTGACTGCAGCCATGAAATTAAAAGACGCTTGGTCCTTGGAAGAAAAGTTATGACCAACCTAGACAGCATATTGCAGAGCAGAGACATTACTTTGCCAACAAAGGCCCATCTAGTCAAGGCTATGGTTTTTTCCAGTAGTCATGTATGGATGTGAGAGTTGGACTATAAATAAAGCTGAGCACCAACGAATTATGAGTTTGAACAGTGGTGTTGGATAAAACTCTTGAGATCCCTTGGACTACAAGGAGATCCAATCAGTCCATCCTAGGAGAAATCAGTCCTGAATATTCATTGGAAGGACTGATGTTGAAGCTGAAACTCCAATACTTTGGCCACCTGATGCGAAGAACTGACTCATTTGAAAAGACCCTGATGCTGAGCAAAACTGAAGGCAGGAGGAGAAGGGAATGATAGAGGATGAAATGGTTGGATGGCATCACTGACACAATGGAGATGAGTTTGAGTAAACTCTGTTCATTGGTGATGGACAGGGAAGCCTGGCGTACTGCAGTCCATGGGATCACAAAGAGTTAGTCACAACTGCTCTACTGAACTGACTGAACTGATATGCTTTATTAAGTTAAATGCGTCACCTCTAAAACAGGCATATGAGTAACTGTAGGAATTGTAAAGCTGTAACTGTAAAGAAGTAAAGGTAAGGCATATATTCAGGTCATGGATAAATCAGCAGGTACTGAAGAACTGAGTAAGCATTTAAAATCTCCTACATTTGAAAATTTGTGAGCCAAAAAACAATTCTTAAAACTCCAAAAAGTTATGTGTCTGTCTTGTGTTACCTAAGTATTTAATATTGTTTCTTGTTTTACTTCATAAAGATGCATGATACTACTATTAGGGAAATAAAGTTTTCTTAGACCACATGAAATAGTAGAATAATATAGTATTAATTTATACTAATACTATGAGAATGAGAAGGAGCAAAGAAAGGAGAATATGGAGAGAAAAAGAGGAAAATTCAATTGTAATCATTTCCATTGTTAAGGTATTTTATGTCTCAAGTTTTCTGCTATGTTCCATATGTGAATTAACTTGTTAAATCATCTCACCAGAATTGTGGTTAAATACTACACTGTGATATAAGATTATTTTGCCTGGAAGAAAAAATTCCAATTCAATGTGAAAAAATCACTATCTCATATAGCAAAGACTGTAGAGGTCAGGCACTCTCAGAGTTTAATTCAGTGGCTGTATGATGCCATCAAGAACTCAGATATTCTCCTTTCTTTCTGAACTGTGCTCCTCAGCATCTTTGTTCTCAGGCTTCCTCCTTTCATGAGAATAAAATGTTTATGACTGTGTGTGTAAACATAAGAATATGTAGTAGAAAATGTGGGTAACACTTCTTGTGTGAGCCTTCCTTTTTTAATGAGGAAATATTCCTGAATCTTTCCAGCAGACTTCACCAAATGTAAATGAGGATGAATACAAATATGACCATGAATAAAATATTTTATCTTTAAGGCAGGATCAAAGTTCTGTAATCTTCCCTACATCTATCACTGGCAGAGAGAATAAGATTTTAATGATTAGCTTAGTGTAAGCAGTGAGTCATATGAGAGAAAATTAAAAATATGGACAAAGTTGATAACCTGGTAGAGAGATGGAAAGTGAAGTGGGCAACCACTTATATCTGCTACATTAGCTTTCCTTTCTATATAATCAAACAAGTGATAAAAGAAATGGTGAGGTTAGCATTAGAGGAATAGGAAGTTGCGGAAAAGGAATTCAGTGACAAGTTGAACTGGAGTGTTGTTAGCTGGTTCCAATAAGACAATACACAGTAATGTGTTAAAGAGGAAAAAAAAAAATGAAAGAAAGAATGATAGAAATACTGTCCCTAGACTTAATGTCTGTCTGTGTTACAATGAATATCATTAGGTAATTGGATCAGACATTTAAAGACCTAAGTAATCTTTTGAATTTTTTTTTTTTCTATCTGAAATAAGAACTCCTAGAGTATGGGACTTCCCTGATGGTTAATGGGTAAAGAATTCACCTGCCAAGCAGGAGATGTAGGTTCAATGCCTGGGTTGGGAAGATACCCTGGAGAGGGAAGTGGTAACCAATTCCAGCATTCTTTCCTGAATAACCCCATGGACAGAGGAGCCTGGCAGCTTATAGCCCCTGAGGATGCAAAGAACTGGACACAACTGAGACAATAAGCACACACATTCTGGGTATATTTGAATGTTGATGTGATTTTTCTAATAATAGGAAGAGATTAACAGAATATCAAGTAAGGGTGGAGGCATTTCTTTCATAAATTGCTAATGGAGGCTAACAAGAATAATTACTGAGATTTAACAGGAAGAAATTATTTATTATGTTAGAGAAAGGGAAAATGCATATATAAGTTTCAAAAATTATTTATAGAAGACAATGCAGTTAATGTTTTAATTCACATATTCATTGTTATCCTGTTTTCAGTTTTTCATTTTTTTATTTACCCCTTTGTCCATGATGTTTCTCCTTATATATTGGCTATTAATTTTCAAGTTCTTTATAAAAATTAAAACAGTATTCAGGAGAAAATGTTACTGGGATCATTATATACACTTACACAAACTTATAGTATAAGTACATCATAATGAAAATGTGAACTAAAACAGATATTTAGTGTTTAAATGGCATCAAACTTTACTCTGTTAAACTGTGTGGAAAGAATACACTTTCCTATCAAAAAATTGTAAAGGTTTATATTAAGAAGTCATAGTGCCATTGTACTTTAATCAGACACTCATCTAAATGGAAATGAGCAAGACTAATTTTTTAGAATTCAGATGATGAGTTAAACCACAAACCTATTATAAAATAACTGGTAAATCTATCACAGTTAAGATAAGCAACTCTTATAAAGTATATTCTTCTATCATGCAATAAAAAGATGTATTAAATCTAAGGATGGCAGATTTGTCTCTCTCCTTGAGTATACATTGAAATGTCTTTCAAAAAAATCTGCCTGAAATTAAAATAGCAATAATATTTTAAAACTATGTAGCCATGATTCTTTATAAAATGTAAAAGGAAATGAATATTTTTGTATCATTGTTACTTTTACATATATTTTTCATCTGTTTCTTTTATGTGAATTGGGTGGATGCTTCATGTAAGAATAGTCATTCTCTCAATGCTTAGTCTAATGTGTAAATAGACCTACTGTAATCAGTCTTTCAGGTTACATGAATATAGAGGTCTACTCATGTACAATTAATTTCCAAAGTAACATTTCCTAAATACAGACTCAGAGGAAATATTTACAGGAAATTTTCTTTTATAAGGAGAAACCCAAATTACAATTGTAAACAAACCAGTTTGATGCAAAAGTAATTGCAGTTTTATATTTTTGAACTTTGATATTGGAGTACATTCATAAATAAGCGTGATTATACCATGCATCATTTTTATACTCATTTCTCACTTTATGTTTTTCTTTTCTTTTTGCTAATGATTTAATACTTGTTATTTATTTTATATTTATTTTAGACTAGGAAATTATGTTAGACACAAAGTAAACTGGAGAAATTTACTTTTTCAAGATCAAAATAGGTCATGAAGCAGGGGAGAAAACTCACAACATCAACAGTGCATTTGGCTCAGGAACAACTAAGGAACAGGAACTAAGGAACAGGGGTGGCTCAAGAAGTTTTGCAAGGAGGCAATATCATTATAGATGAGGAGCACAGTGTTCAGCCATTGGAAGTTGATAACCACCAACTGAGAGCCATCACTGAAGCTGATCTTACAATTATAAGTTGCCCAAGAACTCAACATCGACCATTCTATGGTCATTCAGCATTTGAAGCAAATTGGAAAGGTGAAAAAGCTCCAAAAGTGGGTGCCTCATGAGGTGACCACAAATAAAATATATCATTTTGAAGTGTCATCTTCTCTTATTTTAGCCAACAATGAACCATTTCTCAATTTGGTTGTGATGTGTAACAAAAAGTGGATTTTATATTACCTACAATGACCAGATCAGCAACTGGACTGAACAGAAGCTCCAAAGTGTTTGCCAAAGCCAAAATTGTTCCCTCCGACCCCACTCCAAAAAAAAAAAAAAAAAAAAAAGTCATGATTACTCTTTGGTGGTCTGCTGCCTATCTCATCCACAAAAACTTCCCGAATCCTGGCAAACCCATTACATCTGAAAAGTGGGCTCAACAAATCAGTAAGGTGAACTGAAATCTGCCAAGCTTGCAGCCAACATTTGTCAACAGAAAGGGCTCAATTCTCTGCAGCAATGTCCTACTACAGGTCACACAACCAATGCTTCACAAGTTGAACGAATTGGGCTATGAAGTTTTGCCTCGTCTGCCATATTCATCTGAGTTCTCACCAACTAGCTACCACTTCTTGAAGCATCTTGACAACCTTTTGCAGGGAAATGGCTTTCACAACCAGCAGAAGGCAGAAAATGTTTTCCAAGAGTTCACTGAATCCTAAAGCAAGAATTTTTATGCTACAGGAATAAACAAACATTTCTGGTTGGCAAAAAAGTGTTGCTTTTAATGGTTCCTACTTTGATTCATAAAAATGTGGTTGAGCCTAGTTATAATGATTAAAATAAACTGCAGTTACCAACATAAATACTTAGAGATTACTATAATAATCAAATTTTCATCAAATGCAGTAGTATATATATGTGTATATATATATATACATATATATATGTGTATATATATATACATATATATGTATATATATAATTTTAAGTGATTTTTTTTCCACCCAAAAGGATGGTGCATATCCCCAACTGAATTAAATATTGCCTTCTTTTGACAAAAATACATGTGGTTTCTGACATCTTGTCTTCCTGCAGTCCATTAAACATATTTCTAAGACATATAATCCAGTGTATCATTTTGATTAAATTAAAAACTACATTATAGCATATTTTTACACAAAAATCCTGGATATATAAGTATAGCAAAGAAAAAAAACTGTGCCTAGATAGTTCAGTACATAGTTTCTATTATTAAAATAAAGAAGTGATAATTCTGAAGAAAAATAATGAAATATTGATACTGAAAATATTGATTTATACTAAGTAAAATATTTTATGGGTGCTCTTCAAATTATCTCCTATATAGAACGTATGCTATGTCATATTTTAATTCATTCTCAAATTTAAATATGAAGTTACTATTTTCAGCAGTTTTACTAACTTTATATATTTTTGTTTTGTTTTATAAGTTAGCTTAAGTAACTGGATCAGTCAGTTCAGTTCAGTCGCTCAGTCATGTCGGACTCTACGATCCCATGAATCGCAGCACGCCAGGCCTCCCTGTCCATCACCAGCTCCCGGAGTTCACTCAGACTCATGTCCATCGAGTCCGTGATGCCATCCAGCCATCTCATCCTCTGTCGTCCCCTTCTCCTCCTGCCCCCAATCTCTCCCAGCATCAGAGTCTTTTCCAATGAGTCAACTCTTCGCATAAGGTGGCCAAAGTACTGGAGTTACAGCTTTAGATCATTACTTCCAAAGAAATCCCAGGGCTGATCTCCTTCAGAATGGACTGGTTGGATCTCCTGGCAGTCCAAGGGACTCTCAAGAGTCTTCTCCAACAACACAGTTCAAAAGCATCAATTCTTCGGTGCTCAGCTTTCTTCACAGTCCAACTCTCATACATGACCACAGGAAAAACCATACCCTTGACTAGACAGACGTTAGTCGGCAAAGTAATGTCTCTGTATTTGAATATGCTATCTTGGTTGGTATAACTTTTCTTCCAAGGAGTAAGCGTCTTTTAATTTCAAGGCTGCAGTCACCATCCGCATTGATTTTGGAGCCCCCAAAAACAAAGTCTGACACTGTTTCCAAGGTTTCCCCATCTATTTGCCATGAAGTGATGGGACCAATGCCATGATCTTCGTTTCCTGAATGTTGAGCTTTAAGCCAACTTTTTCGCTCTCCTCTTTCACTTTCATCAAGAGGCTTTTTAGTTCCTCTTCACTTTCTGCCATAAGGGTGGTGTTATCTGCATACCTGAGGTTATTGATATTTCTCCCGGCAATCTTGATTCCAGCTTTTGTTTCTTCCAGCCCAGCGTTTCTCATGATGTACTCTGCATAGAAGTTAAATAAGCAGGGTGACAATATACAGCCTTGACGGACTCCTTTTCCTATCTGGAACCAGTCTGTTGTTCCATGTCCAGTTCTAACTGTTGCTTCCTGACCTGCATACAGATTTCTCAAGAGGCAGGTTAGGTGGTCTGGTATTCCCATCTCTCTCAGAATTTTCCACAGTTTCTTGTGATCCACACAGTCAAAGGCTTTGGCATAGCCAATAAACCAGAAATAGATGTTTTTCTGGAAATCTCTTGCTTTTTCCATGATCCAGAGGATGTTGGCAATTTGATCTCTGGTTCCTCTGCCTTTCCTAAAACTAGCTTGAACATCAGGAAATTCACGGTTCACGTATTGCTGAAGCCTGGCTTAGAGAATTTTGAGCATTACTTTACTAGCATATGAGATAAGTGCAATTGTGCGGTAGTTAGAGCATTTTTTGGCATTGCCTTTCTTTGGAATTGGAATGAAAACTGAGCTTTTCCAGTCCTGTGGCCACTGCTGAGTTTTCCAAATTTGCTGGCATATTGAGGGAAGCACTTTCACAGCATCATCTTTCAGGACTTGAAATAGCTCAACTGGAATGTCATCATCTCCACTAGCTTTGCTCGTAGTGATGCTTTCTAAGGCCCACTTGACTTCACATTCCAGGATGTCTGGCTCTAGATGAGTGATCACACCATCGTGAACATCCGGGTCATGAAGATCTTTTTTGTACAGTTCTTCTGTGTATTCTTTCCACCTCTTCTTAATATCTCCTGCTTCTGTTAGGTCCATAATGTTTTTGTCCTTATCGAGCCCATCTTTGCATGAAATGTTCCCTTGGTATCTCTAATTTTCTTGAACAGATCTCTAGTCCTTCCCATTTTGTTCTTTTCCTCTATTTTTTGCATTGATCGCTGAAGAAGGCTTTCTTATCTCTTCTTATTATTCTTTGGAACTCTGCATTCAGATGCTTATATCTTTCCTTTTCTCCTTTGCTTTTTGCTTCTCGTCTTTTCACAGCTATTTGTAAGGCCTTCCCAGACAGCAATTTTGCCTTTATACATCTCTTTTCCATGGGGATGGTCTTGATCTTTGTCTCCTGCACAATGTCACCACCCTCATTCCATAGTTCATCAGGGACTCTATTCACGTAATGTAATAACTTTCATTTCTTAGCATAATGTTGGAGAAAACAATGGCAACCCACTCCAGTACTCTTGCCTGGAAAATCCCATGGGTGGAAGAGCCTGATGGGCTGCAGTCCATGAGGTTGCCAGGAGTCGGACACGACTGAATGACTTCACTTTCACTTTTCTTTTCACTTTCATGCATTGGAGAAGGAAATGGCAACCTACTCCCAGCATTCTTGCTTGGGGAATCCCAGGGACAGGGGAGCCTGGTGGGCTGCCATCTATGGGGTCGCAAAGAGTCGGACACGACTGAAGTGACTTAGCTGCAGCAGCAGTTACTCTTTTTTTTTTCCCGTTTTTTTTTTATTTTTTAAATTTTAAAATCTTTAATTCTTACATGCATTCCCAAACATGAACCCCCCTCCCACCTCCCTCCCCATAACATCATTCTGGGTCATCCCCATGCACCAGCCCCAAGCATGCTGCATCCTGCGTCAGACATAGACTGGCGATTCAATTCAAATGATAGTATACATGTTAGAATGTCATTCTCCCAAATCATCCCACCCTCTCCCTCTCCCTCTGAGTCCAAAAGTCCGTTATACACATCTGTGTCTCTTTCCCTGTCTTGCATACAGGGTCGTCATGCCATCTTCCTAAATTCCATATATATGTGTTAGTATACTGTATTGGTGTTTTTCTTTCTGGCTTACTTCACTCTGTATAATCGGCTCCAGTTTCATCCATCTCATCAGAACTGATTCAAATGAATTCTTTTTAACGGCTGAGTAATACTCCATTGTGTATAGGTACCACAGCTTTCTTATCCATTCATCTGCTGATGGACATCTAGGTTGTTTCCATGTCCTGGCTATTATAAACAGTGCTGCGATGAACATTGGGGTACATGTGTCTCTTTCAATTCTGGTTTCCTCGGTGTGTATGCCCAGAAGTGGGATTGCTGGGTCATAAGGTAGTTCTATTTGCAATTTTTTAAGGAATCTCCACACTGTTCTCCATAGTGGCTGTACTAGTTTGCATTCCCACCAACAGTGTAGGAGGGTTCCCTTTTCTCCACACCCTCTCCAGCATTTATTGCTTGCAGATTTTTGGATCGCAGCCATTCTGACTGGTGTGAAGTGGTACCTCAGTGTGGTTTTGATTTGCATTTCTCTAATAATGAGTGATGTTGAGCATCTTTTCATGTGTTTGTTAGCCATCCGTATGTCTTCTTTGGAGAAATGTCTATTTAGTTCTTTGGCCCATTTTTTGATTGGGTCGTTTATTTTTCTGGAATTGAGCTGCATAAGTTGCTTGTATATTTTTGAGATTAGTTGTTTGTCAGTTGCTTCATTTGCTATGATTTTCTCCCATTCAGAAGGCTGTCTTTTCACCTTGCTTATATTTTCCTTTGTTGTGCAGAAGCTTTTAATTTTAATTAGATCCCATTTGTTTATTTTTGCTTTTATTTCCAGCATTCTGGGAGGTGGATCATAGAGGATCCTGCTGTGATTTATGTCTGAGAGTGTTTTGCCTATGTTCTCCTCTAGGAGTTTTATAGTTTCTGATCTTACATTTAGATCTTTAATCCATTTTGAGTTTATTTTTGTGTGCGGTGTTAGAAAGTGATCTAGTTTCATTCTTTTACAAGTGGTTGACCAGTTTTCCCAGCACCACTTGTTAAAGAGATTGTCTTTACTCCATTGTATATTCTTGCCTCCTTTGTCAAAGATAAGGTGTCCATATGTGTGTGGATTTATCTCTGGGCTTTCTATTTTGTTCCACTGATCTATATGTCTGTCTTTGTGCCAGTACCATACTGTCTTGATGACTGTGGCTTTGTAGTAGAGCCTGAAGTCAGGCAAGTTGATTCCTCCAGTTCCATTCTTCTTTCTCAAGATTGCTTTGGCTATTCGAGGTTTTTTGTATTTCCATACAAATCTTGAAATTATTTGTTCTAGTTCTGTGAAAAATGTGGCTGGTAGTTTGATAGGGATTGCATTGAATTTGTAAATTGCTTTGGGTAGTATACTCATTTTCACTATATTGATTCTTCCAATCCATGAACATGGTATATTTCTCCATCTATTAGTGTCCTCTTTGATTTCTTTCATCAGTGTTTTATAGTTTTCTATATATAGGTCTTTAGTTTCTTTAGGTAGATATATTCCTAAGTATTTTATTCTTTTTGTTGCAATGGTGAATGGAATTGTTTCCTTAATTTCTTTTTCTACTTTCTCATTATTCGTGTATAGGAATGCAAGGGATTTCTGTGTGTTGATTTTATATCCTGCAACTTTACCATATTCATTGATTAGCTCTAGTAATTTTCTGGTGGAGTCTTTAGGGTTTTCCATGTAGAGGATCATGTCATCTGCAAACAGTGAGAGTTTTACTTCTTCTTTTCCAATTTGGATTCCTTTTATTTCTTTTTCTGCTCTGATTCCTGTGGCCAAAACTTCCAGAACTATGTTGAATAGTAGCGGTAAAAGTGGACACCCTTGTCTTGTTCCTGACTTTAGGGGAAATGCTTTTAATTTTTCACCATTGAGGATAATGTTTGCTGTGGGTTTGTCATAGATAGCTTTTATTATGTTGAGGTATGTTCCTTCTATTCCTGCTTTCTAGAGAGTTTTTATCATAAATGGATGTTGAATTTTGTCAAAGGCCTTCTCTGCATCTATTGAGATAATCATATGGTTTTTATTTTTCAATTTGTTAATGTGGTGAATTACATTGATTGATTTGCGGATATTGAAGAATCCTTGCATCCCTGGGATAAAGCCCACTTGGTCATGGTGTATGATCTTTTTAATGTGTTGTTGGATTCTGATTGCTAGAATTTTGTTGAGGATTTTTGCATCTATGTTCATCAGAGATATTGGCCTGTAGTTTTCTTTTTTTGTGACATCTTTGTCAGGTTTTGGTATTAGGGTGATGGTGGCCTCATAGAATGAGTTTGGAAGTTTACCTTCCTCTGCAATTTTCTGGAAGAGTTTGAGGAGGATAGGTGTTAGCTCTTCTCGAAATTTTTGGTAGAATTCAGCTGTGAAGCCATCTGGACCTGGGCTTTTGTTTGCTGGAAGATTTCTGATTACAGTATCAATTTCCATGCTTGTGATGGGTCTGTTAAGATTTTCTATTTCTTCCTGGTTCAGTTTTGGAAAATTGTACTTTTCTAAGAATTTGTCCATTTCTTCCGCGTTGTCCATTTTATTGGCATACAACTGCTGATAGTAGTCTCTTATGATCCTTTGTATTTCTGTGTTGTCTGTTGTGATCTCTCCATTTTCATTTCTAATTTTATTGATTTGATTTTTCTCTCTTTGCTTCTTGATGAGTCTGGCTAATGGTCTGTCAATTTTATTTATCCTTTCAAAGAACCAGCTTTTGGCTTTGTTGATTTTTGCTATGGTCTCTTTTGTTTCTTTTGCATTTATTTCTGCCCTAATTTTTAAGATTTCTTTCCTTCTACTAACTCTGGGGTTCTCCAACTCTTCCTTTTCTAGTTGCTTTAGTTGTAGAGTTAGGTTGTTTATTTGACTTTTTTCTTGTTTCTTGAGGTATGCCTGTATTGCTATGAACTTTCCTCTTAGCACTGCTTTTATAGTGTCCCACAGGTTTTGGGTTGTTGTGTTTTCATTTTCATTAGTTTCTATGCATATTTTGATTTCTTTTTTGATTTCTTCTGTGATTTGTTGGTTATTCAGAAGTGTGTTGTTCAACCTCCATATGTTGGAATTTTTAATAGTTTTTCTCCTGTAATTGAGATCTAATCTTAATGCATTATGGTCAGAAAAGATGCTTGGAATGATTTCGATTTTCTTGAATTTATCAAGTTTGGATTTATGGCCCAGGATGTGATCTATCCTGGAGAAGGTTCCATGAGCACTTGAAAAAAAGGTGAAATTCGTTGTTTTGGGGTGAAATGTCCTATAGATATCAATTAGGTCTAACTGATCTAATGTATCATTTAAAGTTTGCGTTTCTTTGTTAATTTTCTGTTTAGTTGATCTGTCCATAGGTGTGAGTGGGGTATTAAAGTCTCCCACTATTATTGTGTTATTGTTGATTTCCCCTTTCATACTTGTTAGCATTTGTCTTACATATTGTGGTGCTCCTATATTGGGTGCATATATATTTATAATTGTTATATCTTCTTCTTGGATTGTTCCTTTGATCATTATGTAGTGGCCTTCTTTGTCTCTTTTCACAGCCTTTGTTTTAAAGTCTATTTTATCGGATATGAGTATTGCCACTCCTGCTTTCTTTTGGTCTCTATTCGCGTGGTATAGCAGTTACTCTTATGCTTCCTGAAATCTAGAGGTGAAATGGATTATGTCTGTAACTTGGTTTGAAAAACATCAGAAAACTGAGATAAGTTGACAAATGGACAAGTATATAGATAAATGATACAGTTGTATGTTTATTCTAGAATCTAGGAGACAAATATATATATTTTTTCCTCCAAGGAGAAATTATCAGGTTCATAATCTGTGGTGTATCCTCTCCTCAAAAACAGTATCTTCAACACTATTTGTTTTAGCCATTGCAGCCAGTTCATAAAACCAGGGATAGCGTTTTTCAGCCTATAAGTCTATTGTAATTCTTCCTAAATCATTTTAAGCAAAAGTATCCCTAATCCCTTTAAGCCAGCATTACTGAGAAGGTGCCAGGCCATGAAAAAGTATAAAAATGAAAGTATATCCAACAGGTAACTTGCATTTTCCCCTAAACACAAAAACACTAATGGCTTCTCTGCCAACTTATTGTTGTTGTTCAGTTGCTAGGTCATATCTGACTCTTTGTGACCCCATGGACGGAGGCATGCCAGGTTCTCTGTCTTCCACTATCTCCTGGAGTTTGCTCAAATTCATGCCCATTGAGTAGGTGATGCTATCTAACCACGTATCTCACTCTGTGTCATCCCGTTCTTCCTCCTGCCCTCAGTCTTCCCAGCATCAGAGTCTTTTCCAGTGAGTCAGCTCTTCCATCAAGTGGTTGAAAAATTAGAATTTCATCTTCAGCATCAGTCCTTCCAAAGAATATTCAGGACTGATTTCCTTTAGGGATGACTGGTTTTCTCTCCTTGCTGTCTAAGGGACTCTCAAGACTCTTCTCCAGTGCTGCAGTCTGAAAGCATCAGTTCTTTGGTGTTCAGCCTTATTTTTGGTCCAGCTCTCACATCCATGCATGACTACTGGAGAAACCATAGTTTTGACTATTCTGTCAAACTACCAATTGACACCAAAAGTTTTTCCCCCTGTCTTCTAAATTTTCCACTCTACTTGAGTAAATCAAGCTCTCTGATTCTTACCCTCAACTAGGGGCCCAGGGCATAGCACTCTGTATTTTCCATTCTATAATCACTGTTTGGGTATTTTTATTTCTATCTCTTTTTCATTTTCTATACCTTTAAGAAGAAGCATGCAGAACACCTTGTATTTACCAAATTAATTTCATGGTATAGCTCTGTGCCTGACCTGATACAAATAATAAATATTTCTTGGTTAAATGCGGTATCAAGATTTTCCCACCAGTAAATTAGCCCAATTAGTTAAAAATTAGGGTTTTTGTCATTTCATACCACTCTTTTTCAAAAAGCATGAAGTAGAATTTAGCGTTTTCTAAATAGTATTACATGTCTTTATATTATAAGAAAAATAAACAGTAAAAATTCAATGGTAGATTGAATTTTTCTTCAAAAAAGCAGTGCTCAATATATGAAACAACAGGATGGAAAACACAACTTGGTTTGGGGTCTCCACCTGAATCTTATCAGATAATCTTGAAAAATGGAGTGTGAAATAAATGACTATTCATTTTAGGTCTGAATAAATGGTTAAACATTGTTGACATTTAACAGAATGTGGAAGTAAAGATTGCAATCTTTTAAATAAGTTTTAGGCTTATCAGACAAAGCATTTTTTCTTCATACTGCTGTCAGGAAAACTGTGAATTATACTCTTTTTTTTTTTGTTTGTTTGTTTGTTTATCATTGTTGCCACCAAAATCTGAAAAGGGAAACCTTGCAAGTTAATTGGAAAGTGAATTAAAAGCAGCAAGTGAATGCTATAAAATCAAAATATTTCCACAAATCTACTTTTCATGATTAATAGCACTACTTTACAGCAATCAAAGGACTTCCCTGGTGGCTCAGATGGTTAAGCGTCTGTCTACAATGAGGGAGACCCGGGTTCGATCCCTGGGTCGGGAAGGTCCCCTGCAGAAGGAAATGGCAATCCACTCCAGTACTATTGCCTGGAAAATCCCATGGACAGAGGAGCCTGGTAGGCTACAGTCCATGGGGTCGCAAAGAGTCGGACACGACTGAGCGACTTTACTTTCACTTCACTTTACAGCAATCATGATTTCTCACAGTTTGTCTGATCTTTATATATTACCATAAGAATATAGTTGATTACTGTTTGCATGTCTCTTTCTTAGTTATTACCTCAATTTCCTATCTACACAAAGCCATAAGGATATTAAGAAGGACAAGGAAAAAGAAGAGTGAGGAGAGGAAGGAGAAAAGAAGCAAGAAAAAAAATTACAAAATGGAATGGTTAATTTTCTGTATCAATTTGCTTAGGTAGTGGTAACCAGATATTTGGTCAAAGATTATTCTAGGTGTTTCTATGAAGGTATTTTTTTTAGATGAGATTAATATTTAAATTAGTAAACTTTGAGTATAGCAGATTACCCTTTATAATATCACTGGGCCCCATCAAATCAATTAAAAGCCTTAACAGAAAAGGAATTTCAGCCAATAGACAGCTTTCAGAAACAAACTGTAGCTCTCTTCTTAATTTACTGAAGTCTCTGAAGAAGAACTGAAAAAATCCTTGCAATATGTACTGATTGCATTGTTGCAAAAACCATTCCTAGCTAAAACCCCTCTATACTGATAAATGAACTACGGATTTGAAAATCCACACAATTCTAGAAACTGAGTACAGGATCTTCACTAGGATGACTGCTCTCTTCTTCCTACTCCACCAATCTTGCTATTTTCTTACTGAGGATGTTAACAGATTTCGAGTTGGTTACCTATCTATTTGTCCATAGGTACACTATATCAATTAGCTATCTTTACCACTACATTTAACTTTGTGAGAGTTGGACCATAAAGAAGGCTGAGCATGAAAGAATTGATACTTACAAACTGTAAGTATTAAACTCTAAAGAGTCCCATAGAGAGCAAGGAGAGCAAACCAGTCAATCCTAAAGGAAATCAATCTTGGATATTCATTGGAAGGACTGATGCTGAAGCTGAAGCTCCAATATTTTGGCCACCTGATGTGAAGAGCTGACTCATTGGAAAAGAACCTGATGCGGTGCAAGATGGAAGGCAGGAAAAGAAGGGGATGACAAAGAATGATATGGTTGGATGGCATCACCAACTCAACAGACCTGAATGTAAGCAAACTCCAGGAGATAGTGAAAGACAAAGAAGCCTGGCGTACTGCAGGTCACAGTGTCTCAAAGGGGCAGACCCGACTTAGTGACAGACAACAACTACCTCTACCTTTAGGTTGCTATGCACCTTAGACCTTTTCTGACATTGGAGGTCACTCCTGTTGTTTTGAGTTCCATAGATTAACATTCCAGGTTTGGGCCTGTCTTGACATCAACTTCAGGCCTTCCCTGGTGGCTCAGCTGGTAAGGAATCCGCCTGCAATGTGGGAGACCTGGGTTCAATCCCTGGGTTGGGAAGATCCCCTGGAGAAGGGAAGAGCTACCCGCTCAGTATTCTGGCCTGGAGAATTCCAGAGACATGACTGAGCGGCTGTCACTGCCATCAACTCAACCTTACAGAAGAGAGTTACTGAGGTGGACCATGACCCTGCAGTCCTTGTCCCCTCAACCACCATCACGTTCTCAATCTGCCTTTTAGAAGTGAGAAAATTCAGAAAAAAAAGTCAAAACCTAACAAAATAGATAGAGTTTAGTCATTAAGCAAACTCATGGCCCTTTAGTTCCTTCTCAAGGTCTACAGATAATATCCTGAGCCATATCTTGTGAGTTACTTTGTAGAAATTGCAGAAGAATCAACTACATGATGACCAGAACATAGCCAATGACATAAGCCATCACAGTTCTGAGAACTGGTCTCAAAGAACTGGGGACAAGCTGATGCTAGAACTGAAGGCTAATTACCTAAAACAATCAAGGTGATGCTGATAAGAACACCAAGAACCAATATGAAGATGACTGCCAAGTTGACTGTGCTATTTCTTTATGTTGCCCTCTCTCTATTTCTATAAAATCTCTTGCCCACTGATTGTCAGTGGGGAAGAATTGCCTTTTTGACAGAAGTCCACCCTCCCCACCATCCCAAATGCAGAAATAAAGCAATACTTTAATTTCCACCAACAAAAAGTTTATTGGCTTTTGAGGGGTGAGCATGTGGACTCCACTTTCAGTTATACCACCACTTAATATTTAGTTATGGAGTTTGAACTTTAGTTATTTGTCAGTGAATATTTTAATTTTAAATTTTCTGCTGAACTTTACAAAATTGTTGCAGGACTAATGTTTGTTATGAATAAAGATTTGCACATAAGTTTTTATGTACAATAGAAGCACTCTTATTAGAAATTCATTTATAACTGTGTGATCACTGACCTGAATTTAATAACTAGTCTGAGTATCACATTTCTATATAGATACAATTGTATAGTTTTTTTGACATATTAAGCTAACAAATCAATGCAAACAATGCCATATGTTTATTATTTTATGTTTGCAAAAATTGTAACAGTTTACTATTAGCTATACCTCTGTTACATTACTTTGTGACAAAGGCCTGCCCAGTCAAAACTATGGCTTTTCCAGTAGTCATATATGGATGTGAGTATTGGATTGTAGAGAAAGCTGAGGTCCCAAGAACTGTTGCTTTTGAACTGTGGTGTTGGAGAAGACTCTTGGGAGTCCCTTGGACTGCAAAGAGACCAAACCAGTCAATCCCAAAGGAAATCAGTCCTGAATATTCATTGGAAGGACTGATGTTGAAGCTGAAACTCCAATACTTTGTCCACCTGATGCGGCGAGCTGACTCACTAGAAAAGACCCTGGTGCTGGGAATGATTGAAGTCGGGAGGAGAAGGGGACAACAGAGGATGAGATGGTTGCATGGCATCACCAACATGATGAATATGAGTTTGGGCAAGCTCTGGGGGTTGGTGATGGACAGAGAAGCCTGGTGTGCTGCAATCCATGGGGTCAGAAAGAGTCGGACATGATTGAGCAAGTGAACTGAACTGAACTGATCCCTCTGTTATTTGTGTATATTATTGGATAGACTGGAGGCTGCATGCCATATGTATCTTTTCAATCAAGTACAGTTTTTAATAGAAAACATCATTATTGTCCAACTATAGAACTGCATATAATTCTTTTCTTTTCGTTCTCTATTTCAGATATATTAAAGTAGAACCGGCAATGGGTAGAAATTTCACTTATAAGGTAAAAAACATTCTGGGCATCCAATGTACAGCATGGTAATTATAGTTAATAATACTGCATTGTATACTTGAAATTGGATGAGAAATGATTTCAAGCATTCACGTCACAAATGAGCACAAAGTTACTGCACCTATTCTTTTTTTTTTAAATTCTTTTAAATTTAAATTTATTATTTTAATTGGAGTAGTACAAACTTAAATCTATTCTTTGTCTTTAGGTGTTTTCTCTTATTACATTCTGTATTTATTTTACCCAATTATTTGTTCCTCCTTTTTATGAAGGAAGATCGTATCTGCTTATCTATTGCAAATTAAGGGCATTTTCTCTAGGTCTGGAGTGTGGGCATGTGACTTGCTTTGACTCCTCTCTTTGAGTAGGCATGTCATGTGACAATTTAAATTGAAGGTTTAAATAACTACAAATTCTCCCAGGTTTTATACTCTTTTCTCTACCAAAAAGTTGAGCATCTCAAGAAGGGTTCACTTTAACTTCTGCCCCAGAATGTTAAGATATGTAGAGAAGTGCTATAAACAGGTAACTCACAACCCTGGTATATAAAGAAAACAGTGTATGGATGTTTCTTGTAAGATGTGATTTGGCGGCAATTGCTTGTTATTGTAGAAAAATTCACTAATAAGCATCCTACAATTTTTCATATTTTTTCAGAGAATTATGCTTGTTTTTCTAATTTTTTTTTGAACTCTGAGGTTGAAGTTTTATGATTCTCAACCATTTTGTTTGTATCTGTCACCAAATAGTACATATCAGTTCAGTTCAGTCGCTCAGTCGTGTCCGACTCTTTGCGACCCCATGAATCACAGCACGCCAGGCCTCCCTGTCCATCCCCATCTCCCGGAGTTCACTCAGACTCATGTCCATCGTGTCCGTGATGTCATCCAGCCATCTCATCCTTGGTGATCCCCTTCTCCTCCTGCCCCCAATCCCTCCCAGCATCAGAGTCTTTTCCAATGAGTCAACTCTTCGCATGAGGTGGCCAAAGTACTGGAGCTTCAGCTTTTGCATCATTCCTTCCAAAGAAACCCCAGGGCTGATCTCCTTCAGAATGGACTGGTTGGATCTCCTTTCAGTCCAAGGGACTCTCAAGAGTCTTCTCTATCACCACAGTTCAAAAGCATCAATTCTTCGGCACTCAGCATTCTTCACAGTCCAACTCGCACATCCATACATGACCACTGGAAAAACCATAGCCTTGACTAGATGAACCTAGTCGGCAAAGTAATGTCTCTGCTTTTGAATATGCTATCTAGGTTGGTCATAACTTTTCTTTCAAGGAGTAAGCATCTTTTAATTTGATGGCTTCAGTCACCATTTGCATTGATTTTGGAGCACCAAAATAATAAAGTCTGACACTGTTTCCACTGTTTCCCCATCTATTTGCCATGAAGTGATGGGGCCGGATGCCATGATCTTCGTTTTCTGAATATTGAGCTTTAAGCCAACTTTTTCACTCTCCTCTTTCACTTTCATCAAGAGGCTTTTTAGCTCCTCTTCACCTTCTGCCATAAGGGTGGTGTCATCTGCATGTCTGAGGTTATTGATATTTCTCCCGGCAATCTTGATTCCAGCGTGTGTTTCTTCCAGTCCAGTGTTTCTCATGATGTACTCTGCATATAAGTTAAATAAGCAGGGTGACAATATACAGCCTTTACGTACTCCTTTTCCTATTTGGAACCAGTCTGTTGTTCCATGTCCAGTTCTAACTGTTGCTTCCTGACCTGTATATAAGTTTCTCAAGAGGCAGGTCAGGTGGTCTGGTAGTCCCATCTCCTTCAGAATTTTCCACAGTTTATTGTGATCCACACAGTCAAAGGATTTGGAATAGTCAATAAAGCAGAAATAGATGCTTTTCTGGAAATCTCTTGCTTTTTCCATGATCCAGTGGATGTTGGCAATTTGATCTCTGCTTCCTCTGCCTTTTCTAAAACCAGCTTGAACATCAGGGAGTTCACGGTTCATGTATTGCTGAAGCCTGGCTTGGAGAATTTTGAGCATTACTTTACTATCATGTGAGATGAGTACAATTGTGTGATAGTTTGAGCATTCTTTGGCATTGCCTTTCTTTGGAATTGGAATGAAAACTGACATTTTCCAGTCCTGTGGCCACTGCTGGATTTTCCAAATTTGCTGGCATATTGAGTGCAGCATTTTCACAGCATCATCTTTCAGGATTTAAAACAGCTCAACTGGAATTCCATCACCTCCACTAGCTTTGTTCATAGTCATGCTTCCTAAGGCCCACTTGACTTCACATTCCAAGATGTCTGGCTCTAGATGAGTGGTCACATCATCATGATTATCTGGGTCATGAAGATCTTTTTTGTACAGTTCTTCCATGTATTCTTGCCACTTCTTCTTAATATCTTCTGCTTCTGTTAGTTCCATACCGTTTCTGTCCTTTATCGAGCCCATCTTTGCATGAAATGTTCCCTTGGTATCTCTAATTTTCTTGAAGAGATCTCTAGTCTTTCCCATTTTGTTTTTTTTTCTTCTATTTCTTTGCATTGATCGCTGAAAAAGGCTTTCTTATCTCTTCTTGCTATTCTCTGGAACTCTGCATTCACATGTTTATATCTTTTCTTTTCTCCTTTGCTTTTCACTTCTCTTCTTTTCACAGCTATTGTAAGGCCTCCCCATACAGCCATGTTGCTTTTTTGCATTTCTTTTCCATGGGGATGGTCTTGATCCCTGTCTCCTGTACAATGTCATGAACCTCACTCCACAGTTCATCAGGCACTCTATCTATCAGATCTAGGCCCTTAAATCTATTTCTCACTTCCACTGTATAATCATAAGGAATTTGATTTAGGTCATACCTGAATGGTCCTGCGATTTCCCCTATTTTCTTCAATTTGAGTCTGAATTTGGCAATAAGGAGTTCATGATCTGAGCCACAGTCAGCTCCTGGTCTTGTTTTTGTTGACTGTATAGAGCTTCTCCATCTTTGGCTGCAAAGAATATAATCAATCTAATTTCGGTGTTGACCATCTGGTGATGTCCATGTATAGAGTCTTCTCTTGTGTTTTTGGAAGAGGGTGTTTGCTATGACCAGTGCATTTTCTTGACAAAACTCTATTAGTCTTTGCCCTGCTTCATTCCACATTCCGAGGCCAACTTTGCCTGTTACTCCAGGTGTTTCTTGACTTCCTACTTTTGCATCCCAGTCCCCTATTATGAAAAGGACAACTTTTTTTGGTGTTAGTTCTACAAGGTCTTGTAGGTCTTCACAAAACCATTCAACCTCAGTTTCTTCAGCATTACTGGTTGGGCCATAGACTTGGATAACTGTGATATTGAATGGTTTGCCTTGGAGATGAACAGAGATCATTCTGTCGTTTTTGAGATTGCATCCAAGTACTGCGTTTCGGACTCTTTTGTTGACCATGATGGCTACTCCATTTCTTCTGAGGGATTTCTGCCTGCAGTAGTAGATATAATGGTCATCTGAGGTAAATTCACCCATTCCAGTCCATTTTACTTCACTGATTCCTACAATGTCGATGTTCACCCTTGCACCTGTTGTTTGACCACTTCCAATTTGCCTTGATTCATGGACCTGACATTCCAGGTTCCTATGCAATATTGCTCTTTACAGCATCAGATTTTGCTTCTATCACCAGTCACATCCACAACTGGGTATTGTTTTTGCTTTGGCTCCATCCCTTCATTCTTTCTGGAGTTATTTCTCCGCTGATCTCCAGTAGCATATTGGGCACCTAATGACCTGGGGAGTTCCTCTTTCGGTATCCTATCATTTTGCCTTTTCATACTGTTCATGGGGTTCTCAAGGCAAGAATACTGAAGTGGCTTACCATTACCTTATATGTTAACCAGTAAATTTCAAAAAATGAAAAATAATTGCAAAATTACATTTTTTAACCAGATTTGTTGCTACTTGATAGTGGTGGTGGTTTAGCTGCTAAATTGTGTCTGACTCCTGCAATCCCATGGAATTTAACCCAGCTGGCTTCTCTCTCTATGCAATTTCCTATGCAAGAATATTGAAGGGGGTTGCCATTACCTTCTACAGGGGATTTTTCCAACCCAGGAATCGAACCTAGTTCTCCTACATTGCAGGTGGCCTCTTGCATTTCAGGCAGATTCTTGATCACTGTGTCACCAGGATAAGAAGGTAAGTCCAAACTTGGAAAGGAGTATGTCTTTCCTATTGACAAAGTTATAACATAATCTGAGATTACAAGCATAAACTTTAAGAATATGCTACAATGCACACTGAAAGTGAAAAGTGTTAGTTGCTCAGTCATGTCCAATTCTTTGCAATCTCATGTACTGTGTAGCTCAACAGGCTGCTGTGTCCATGGAATTGTCCAGAAAAAAATACTGGTATGGGTAGGTGTTCCCTTCTCCAGGGGCTCTTCCAGACCCAGGGATCAAACCTGGGGTCTTCCACATGGGTAGATTCTTTACTATCTGAGCCACCAGCGAAGCTTTGTATGTTAAGAATATGCTACAATGCATATTAAGTGAAAAAAACATACGACTCAGTATAAACTAATGCTTTCAAGCTTTAGTGTTTGAGAAACCTCCTAAGAGTCCCTTGGACAGTAAGTAGATCAAAGCATACAATTCTAAAGGAAATCAACCCTGAATATTCATTGGAAACACTAATGCTGAAAGTGAAGCTCTAATACTTTGGCCACCTGATGTGAAGAGCTGACCCATTGGAAAACACCCTGATGCCAGGAAAGATTGAGGGCAGGAGAAGAAAGGAATGACAGAGGACGAGATGGATGCGTGGTCTCAACTGATTCAATGGACATGAATTTGAACAAACTCTGGGAGATAGTGAAGGACAGGGAAGCCTGGAGTGCTGCAAGTCTATGGAGTTGCAAAGAGTTGGACTGGGTAAGTGAACAACAACATATTTCTTTAGAAAAATGTACCTTAAAATTGTGTTGTCTTGAATCTGATTTCATGACTTCAAATAAGTTGAAATGTTTCATTAATATATATTTGAATTAATGAAATTTTTAAAATAATGTTTTTGTTTTTTTACTGGGAAAATGTTTCAAAATAGCAGAGTTTTATTGCTTAAATAAATATGTGGATTTTTTTATATAGTTATCACACTAATATTAGTCTTAATCATTCCTAATATATCATAGCTAACATTTTACTTACTAGCAGGCAGTTCACTACATAGATAATTAAATGGGCCTTTTTTTTTTTTTAAACACACACACACTTTATATCTGGCAGAACAGATACTTTGAATAAATATTCTACTTTTGAACACTAAATTCTAAATAGCATATAATATTGCCTATTGCCAATCTGGTAAGGAAAAAAAGGTGAGATGAAACACATTGTGTTAATTTTTAAGGAAATGCAAAAATCAATATTATCAATAGCAGGAAGATGAGGTAAGAGGGATAAATTAGTCTATGTAAAAAGTCCTAAATCACCAAATAGAGATGAATAGAATATTTTAGTAATAAAGAAGCAACTTCAAATTCTAATAAGGGAACAAAATCACATCCTTACTTAGTTTTTTCCAAGTTTTCACAAAATAAATTCAAGTTAATATGTATTCCAATGAAAGCCAGTGACATGTAGAGAAATAACACAAGAGAAGTGATAGCAGAAAAAGAAATAAAAAATGAAGTAATTAATTATATCATTTAGAGGAATAATTACATATTTTCAAATAAAATATAATAAAAATATACAATCAAAAATAGTCTAGTCTAGGCGATTTTAAAAAGACAGTAAGCCATTTAAATAACTCAGATGATCTATTGCTGAACAAAGAATAGTTAAACTGGAAGCTACATCTATGATCTATTGCTGAACAAAGAATAGTTAAACTGGAAGCTACATCTATAAAATTACTGGATGCAAAGTAGGTACACAAGGTTAAAGAAAATATGGAAGAAAGTGTAGAAACAGAATGAAAAGCAATAAGGTGAAAAAAGGTTCAAAAATATCTAGTTCAAACTACAGGAGACAATGTTAAAACAATATATAGGAGTGAGCTACAATATGTGAAGTGAAAGTGGTAAGAAATGTCTAGAATTGGTGAAACATAGCTATAAAACCAGTTACAGCACAGCAAAGGAATATACGTGCAAATATATTTTTAAAATAAAACCTATAATAATCACAGAAAATAACTATAATATATTTTACAATCCTGAATGGAAATATTGATTGAAAGTTATGTACAGTTGAATCAGTGATCAATGATCAGTTTTATCAAAAAAGAAAGAAAGAGAGAAAGGAGAAAGAGACATCAGAGAAATCAATTCTAACATGTATACTATCATGTAAGAATTGAATCGCCAGTCTATGTCTGATGCAGGGTGCAGCATGCTTGGGGCTGGTGCATGGGGATGACCCAGAGAGATGTTGTGGGGAGGGAGGTGGGGGGGGGGTTCATGTTTGGGAATGCATGTAAGAATTAAAGATTTTAAAATTTAAAAAATAAAAAACTAAAAATAATAATAAAATTTAAAAAAAAGAGAGAGCCCACAAAAACACAAATATCTCCACTATGTGTGGGAAGTTGTAAAGGACTGAATCCAGAAAGAAGGAGAAAATGAACTCAGAAGGAATTCTGAGATGTAAGAAGAAACAGTAAGCAAATGTAGGTAAGTAGTAATGCATGTTAATATGTATTTGAACTGCCATAAAATAAAATCACCAACAATTGTACAGATACTAATGTGTGGGGTTAAAAAAGGGTAGAATTAAAAATGCTGGATCAGAGTTATCTGCAATGCAATATGGGGATTCTTGGATTTATTGCATACTAAAGCTTTGATAAAATGAAAAATAAGGTAATTTAAAAAATGGAAATAAATCTTTTTTAAAAACTCATCTTGAGGTATGGCAAAGCCAATGCAATATTGTAAAGTAATTAACATCCAATTAAAATAAATAAATTTATATTAAAAAACAAAAAACTCATAGTTGGAAAATGTAATACTAATTCAAATCCACAAAATAAATACGTTTTTTAATTAAGAAAGCACAATGAAAAATTTAGCTAAATGCAAAAGAATTAAAATTGTAAAATAGCCACATTTTTATATGTACAAAAATGAAGATGAAACAGTTGCAGTAAGAAGATAAAAAAGGAAAGGTATTGTTGAATTCTGCACTTGCTTCCTCTCCATCATTGTTTAAAACCATGTATCTTGCCCTCAACATGTTGACAACTCAGAACATGGTTCAGATATCCTGGAACTGAGATAAATATCCGTGGACACAGTGATAACTAGCAGTCTCTTTTACACTCCAGTTCTGTCCAATTGCCATTCAATAAATTTCAACTCATAAGCTAACTCTGAGGTTGGAGAATTTCTGAATGTAAGTTGTTTTTGTGAATTGAGATCGAATTAACTGTGATTTCCTCTTTAATTTTATGCATTTTCCACCCAAATATTCACCTACTTTACTATAGACAGTTCTCTGGGGATGCTATAAACAGTATGACAGTTTTCTTTTCTTAATGCTACTGACAGAGTAGTACCTAACACAATATTCTAGATAATCTATTTAACCAGCTGTAGCAATACTAGAATAGGTCAGCCAATAATTATAAATCAACAAATTAGTAGCTTTAAGATATGTAATTGGAGAAGTAGAGAATATAATAAGTTGTCTACAAAGCAAATAGATAAGCTTAAGATATAAATAAGTGAACAAAAACCTCCAGAATGAAGCAAGGGAAAATAAACCAGGAGTCTTAAAATAAATAAAATTTAAGACAGACATAAGAAAATGTTTGAAGAAAAGGTGGGGATTAATTACACGATTTTTAAAAAGTACCTGTTAGAATTAAATGGCCCAAAGACTGATAATGGAAAAAACAACAAAACTAAGGATGAGGGCACATGAAGAAATGTTGTAAAGAAAGTAAAATGAAACATCCAGTATCATGCATCGAGTCTGGACTGGCGATTCATTTCATATATGATATTATACATGCTTCAATGCCATTCTCCCAAATCATCCCATCCTCTCCCTCTCCCACAGAGTCCAAAAGACTATTCTATACATCTGTGTCTCTTTTGCTGTCTTGCATACAGAGGGATGGTACGGGGAGGGAGGGGGGAGGGGCGTTCAGGATGGGGAACACGTGTATACCTGTGGCGGATTCCTGTTGATGTATGGCAAAACCAGTACAATATTGTAAAGTAATTAACCTCCAATTAAAATAAATACATTTATATTAAAAATAAAATAAAATGAAACAAACAAAAACACTAAAATTTTCCATGAAAAATAAATGGATGGATCACCTATGAGAAATAAAAATTCTACTGATCTCAGCTTTACGGATAGTATGTGTGCTCAGTTACTGATTTGTGTCTGACTGTTTGCAACCTATGAACTGTAGACCTCCAGGCTCCTCTGTCCATGAGATTTTCTAGGCAAGAATACTGAAGTGGGTTGCCATTTCCTCTTCCAGGGGATCTTCTAAACACAGGATTCAGACCTGCATCTCTAGCATCTCCTGCATTGACAGCCGGATTCTTTACCACTGAGTCACCTGGGAAGCCCTATAAGGAGTATAATTTTATTGAAACCCATAATAACATTACAAAAAATGAAAATGTAATAATGAATTTCACAAATATGTAGAAACAGGTACACTGCAAACTACAAAACTTTGCTGAGAAAAAATTAACAAGACCCAAATAAATGGAGACATATACGTTGTTCATAGATTAGAAGACTCAGAATAGTAAGACTTCCCGTTCTTTCCAAGTTGACCTTTAACTCCTTGCATTTTCTATTTCGATACCATCCAATTTATGTGTATATACAATGTGTGTGTGTGTGTGTGTGTGTGTGTATACACATGATTCTAAATTTGATTTGACAATGAAAGGACTTAGAATAGCTAATAACATTTCTATTAGGAAAAAGAAAAAAAAAACATAGAGGACCTTATATTACCAAATTCAATATTTACTAAAAATCTTCATTAATCAAGATGTTGATTTTGCTCAGAATGGAGGGATGGGGTTTATTAGGATAAACATAAAAGTCAAACAGAGGAGCCAAAACAAATCCATGTATGGTCAATAGATTTTCAATTGAATGTTTCCATATAATACAATTGGAAACAATTAGTCTTCTAAAATAATATTGTCATAACAACTTGATGGAAAAACACTAAACCTCACTCTTTGATCGCACCATAAAAAATTCAAAACGGATCATAGTCTAAATGTAAAAGCTAAAACTTTTACAATGCCTATAAGAAAATATATCAGTTGTTGTTGTTCAGTCTCTCAGTAATGTCCAACTCTTTGAGACCTTATGGACTGCAGCATGCCAGGCTTCTCTGTCCTGATTGAGAAAATCCTTGTGACTCTGGCTTGGACAATGTCTCATACTTATCAATGACTCCACCACTCTTCAAGCCCAGAGTTCCTGTGTATGTCAACAGGTCACTTGCTGAATGTTGTTGATCTCGATTAATACTGAGAGTGATAATAATCAAAATTCCATGGATGCCAGTGGTTAATTTACACCAACTTGTTTGAACATGAATAACATTGGTCCAAAATCTCATCTTGAAGGTCTAGTTTTAAAAATGCTTCTGGAACCGTTTTGGCCTATGCCCCCAACAAGCAAATTACAGTAAAAGTTTATACACTGCTATTGTAATAGGAACTGTAATTCCAGGGAATGGAAGAGGGAAAAAAGCAAGTGAGCCAAGGGAAGTAGGAGAGCCAATAAGAAAAGCAAGGAATTGACTTGCTTGTCTCCAATTCTTACTTATCAAGAGCAGACACCATGGTTCATAACTCACCTGTAGTTTTGATTATGCAGGTATGGGTGCATTTTATGGGAACTGACATCTAAAATTTGTAGAGAAGCTCCAGTGAGAAAGTGAAATGGTGTGGGTTATGAACAGATGGAATAAACACTTGGTATTATACCATTTGAAGCCAGCAGAAGCCAAGCTGAGAATGCACCAAAGAGACCTCAAAAATTTACAGCTGCAGTGTAAGGAATGACTAATACAGTTAGAAAACACTCTACAACACAATTGTTACTTCAGTCACTAACTTTATGTTCTCAAAGTCCATCTCAATTATTAAATTTCTTGTGTCGTTCAGGTAATAATTTACACAAATGTAAATTTTAAAAATGTGCGGTAGTTTGAGCATTCTTTGCCATTGCCTTTTTTTGGGGGATTGGAATGAAAACTGACCTTTTCCAGTCCTGTAGCCACTGCTGAGTTTTCCGAATTTGCTGGCATGTTGAGTATAGCACTTTCACAGAATCATCTTTTAGGATTTGGAGTAGCTCCCTTGGAATTCTTTAACTTCCACTAGCTTTGTTCATAGTCATGCTTCCTAAGGGCCACTTGATTTCACATTCGAGGATGTCTGACTCTAGGTGAGTGAATACATCATCATGATTATGTGGGTTCTGAAGATCTTCTTTGTATAGTTCTTCTGTGTATTCTTGCCACCTCTTCTTAACACCTTCTGCTTCTGTTAGGTCCATACCATTTCTGTCATTTATTGTGCCCAACTTTGCATCAAGTGTTCCCTTGGTATCTCTAATTTTCTTGAAGAGATCTCTAGTCTTTCCCATTATATTGTTTTCCTCTATTTATTTGCATTGATCACTGAGGAAAGCTTTCTTATCTCTCCTAGATGTTCTTTGAAACTCTACATTCAAATGGGTGTATCTTTCTTTTTCTCCTTTGCTTTTCACTTCTCTTCTTTTCTTACCTATTTGTAAGGCCTCCTCAACAATCATTTGGCCTTTTTGCATTTCTTTTTCTTGGGGATGTTCTTGATCCTGCCTCCTGTAAAATGTCACGAACGTCCCTTCATAGTTCTTCAGGTACTCTGTTTATCAGATCTAATTCTTTGAATCTATTTATCACTTCCAATGTATAATCATAAGGGATTTGATTTAGGTCATACCTGAATGATCTACTGGTTTTCCCTACTTTCTTCAATTTAAGTCTGAATTTGACAATAGGTTCCAGTCTTGTTTCTGCTGACTGTATACAGCTCCTCCATCTTTGGCTGCAAAGAATATAACCAGTCTGATTTCAGTATTAACCATCTGGTATGTCCATGTGTAGAGTTTTCGCTTGTGTTGTTGGAAGAGGGTGTTTGCTATGACCAGTGTGTTCTCTTGGCAAAATTTTATTAGCTTTTGCCATGCTTCATTCAGTACATCAAAGCCAGATTTGCCTGTTACTCCAGGTATTTCTTGACTTTCTACTTTTGCATTCCAGTCCCCTATAATGAAAAGGACATCCTTTTTGGGTGTTAGTTCTAGAAGGTCTTGTAGGTCTTCATAGAACCTTTCAACTTCAGCTTCTTTAGCATTATTGGCCGGAGCATAGACTTGGGTTACTGTGATACAGAATGGGTTGCCTTAGAAACAAACAAAGATCATTCTGTCATTTTTGAGATTGCATCCAAGTTCTGCATTTCAAGCCAGGCTTCAACAGTATGTGAACGATGAATTTCCAGATGTTCAAGCTGGATTTAGAAAAGGCAGAAGGAACCAGAGATCAAATTGGCAACATCTGTTGGATCATTGAAAAAGCAAGAGAGTTCCAGAAGAACATCTATTTTTGCTTTATTGACTGTGCCAAAGCCTTTGACTGTGTGGATCACAACAAACTGTGTAAAATTCTTAAAGAGGGGGGAAAACCAGATCACCTGACCAGGCTCCTGAGAAATCTGTATGCAGGCCAAGAAACAACAGTTAGAACTGGACATGGAAAAACAGACTAATTCCAAAACAGGAAAGGAGTACATCAAGGCTGTATATTGTCACCCTGCTTATTTAACGTATGTGCAGAGTACATCATGAGAAATGCTGGATTGGATGAAGCACAAGCTGGAATCAAGATTGCCAGGAGAAATTTCAATAACCTGATATGCAGATGACACCACTCTTATGGCAGAAAGTGAAGAGGAACTAAAAAGCCTCTTGATGAAAGTGAAAGAGGAGAGTGAAAAAGTTGGCTTAAAGCTCAACAATCAGAAAACTAAGATTTTGGCATCCGGTCCCATCACTTCATGGGATGGGGAAACAGTGGAAACAGTGTCAGACTTTATTTTTCTGGGTTCCAAAATCACTGCAGATGGTGACTGAAGCCATGAAATTAAAAAACACTTGCTCCTTAGAAGAAAAGTTATTCCCAACCTAGACAGCATATTAAAAAGCAGAGACATTACTTTGTCAATAAATGTCCATCTAATCAAAGCTATGTTTTTTCCAGTAGTCATGTATGGATGTGTAAGTTGGACTATAAAGAAAGCTTAGTGCCAAAAACTGAGGCTTTTGAACTGTGGTTTTGGAGAAGACTCTTGAGAGTCCCTTACCAGCAAGTAGATCAAATCAGTCAGGCCTAAAGGAAATCAGTCCTGGATATTCATTGTAAGGACTAATGCTGAAGCTGAAATCCATTACATCCATTACTTTGGCCACTTGATGCGAAGAACTGACTCATTGGAGAAGACTCTGATGCTGGGAAAGATTGAAGGCAGGAGGAGAAGGGGAGTGACAGAGGATGAGATGGTTAGATGGCACAGCTGACTCAAAGCACATGAGTTTAAGCAAACTCCAGGAGTTGTTGATGAACAGGGAGGTCTGGCATCCTGCAGTTCATGGGGTCACAAAGAGTAGGACACGACTGAGTGACTGAACTGAACTGATATGGAACTTTGTCATCAAAGTGGTATCTCTGCTTTTTAATATGCTATCTAGGTTGGTCATAGGTTTTATTCCAGGGAGCAAAGGTTGTTTTTTTTGTTTTTTTTTGTTTTTTTTTAAATTTCATGGCTGCAGTCATCGTCTGCAGTGATTTTGGATTCAAGCAAAGTAAAGTCTGTCACTGTTTCCATCGTTTCCCCATTTATTTGCCAAGGGACCAGATGCCATGATTTTTCGTTTGTTGAATGTTGAGTTCTAAGCCGGATCTTTCACTCTTCTCTTTGACCTTCATCAAGGGGCTCTTTAGCTGCTCTTCACTTTCTTCCATAAGGGTGGTACCATCTGCATATCTGAGGTTATTGATATTTCTCCTGACAATCTTGATTCTAGCTTATGCTTCACGCAGCCTGGCATTTCACTTGATGTACTCTGCATGTAAGTTAAATAAGCAGGGTGACAATATTCAGCCTTGTTGTACTGCCTTTCCAGTTTGGAAATAATTCATTGTTCCATGACTGGTTCCACCTATTGCTTTTTGACCTCATACAGGTTTCACAGGAGGCAGGTAAGGTGGTCTGGTATTTCCATCTCTTTAAGAATTTTACAGTTTGTTGTGATCTGCACAGTCAAAAGATTTAGCATAGTCAATAAAGCAGAGGTAGATTTTTTTTTTAATGGAATTCTCTTCCTTTTCCTTTGATCCACCACATGTTGGCAATTTGAACTCTGGTTCCTTTGCCTGTTTTCAATCTACCTGTACATCTGGAACTTCTTGGTTCACATAATTCTGAAGCCTGCATTGGAGGATATTGAGTATTACATTGCTAGCATTTGAAATGCATGCAATGGTGTAGCAGTTTGAATATTCTTTCTCATTGTTCATCTTCGAATTTGGAATGAAAACTGACCTTTCCCAATCCTGTGGTCACTGCTGAGTTTTCCAAGTTTTCTGGCATCTTGAGTGCAGCACTTTCACAGCATTATCTTTTAGAATTGGAAATAGCTCAACTGGAATTCCATCAACTCCACAAGCTTTGTTTGTTGTGATGCTTCTTGAGGCCCACTTGACTTTACAATCCAGGATTTCTGGTTTTAGGTGAGGTTAGTGATCACACTGTTTTGGTTATCCAAATCATTAAGATTTTTTTTTTGTATCATTCTTTGTATCTTTTTGCCACCTATTCCTAATATCTTCTGCTTCTGTTAGGTCCATATCACTTCTGTCCTTTATTATGCCCATCTTTGCATGAAATATTCCCTTGGTATTTATAATTTTCTTGAAGAGAGCTCAAGTTTTTCCCATTCTATTATTTTCCTCTATTTCTTTGTAGTGTTCACTTAGGATGACTTTCTTATCTCTCCTTGCTGTCTTTGGAACTCTGCATTCAAATGGGTATATCTTTCCTTTTCTCATTTGCCTTTGGCTTCTCTTTTTTTTCTCTGCTATTTGTAAGGCATCCTCAGACAGCCATTTTGCCTTTTTGCATTTCTTTTTCTTAAGGATTATTTTCATCACTGCCTTTGTACAATGTTACCTACGAACCTCTTTCCATAGTTTTTCGCTCATTCTATCAGATCTAACCCCTGGAATCTATTTGTCACTTCCACTGTATATTCATAAGTGATTTGATTTAGATCATATCTAAATGGCCTAGTTGTTTTCCCTACTTTTTATAATTTAACTCTGAATTGTGCAATAAGGAGTTCATGATGTGAGCCACAGTTAACTCCTGGTCTTCTTTATGCTAATCTTATAGATCTTCTCCATCTCTGGCTACAGAGAATATGATCAATCTTATTTTGTTATTGATGATCAGAAAGCTTCTTCAAGCCTCTTATCCTCATCCATCAGAGGGCAGACAGAATGAAGACCACAATCATATAAAACTAACCAAACTGTTCACATAGATTACTGCCTTGTCTAACTCAGTGGAACTGTGAGCCATGCCTTGTTGGGCTACCCAAGACGGATGCATCATGGTGGAAAGTTCTGACAAAATATGGTCTTCTGGAGAAGGGAATGGCAAACCACTTCAGCATTCTTGAGAATCTCATGAACATTATAAAAAGGCAAAAAATATCACACTGAAAGATGAACTCCCCAGGTCAGTAGGTGCTCAGTATTCGACTAGAGAAGAGGATAATAATAGATCCAAAAGGAATGAACAGGCTAAGCTAAGCAAAAGCAGAAACAACACCCTGTTGTAAATTTGTTTGGTGGTGAAATTAAATCCAATGCTGTAAAGAACAATATTGTATAGGAACCTGGAATATTAGGTACATGAATCAAGATAAATTGGAAGTGGTCAAACAGGAGATGGCAAGAGTAACCATCAAACTCTTAGGAATCAGTGAACTTAAATGGACTGGAATGGGAGAATTTAATAGATGATCATTATATCTACTAGTGCTGGCAAGAATTTCTTGGAAGAAATGGAGTAGCCTTCAGAGTCAACAAAAGAGCCCAAAATTCAGTACTTGTGTGTAATCTCATAAACGACAGAATGATCTCTGTTCATTTCCAAGGCAGGCCATTCAATATGACAGTAAGCCAAGGATATGTCCCGGTCGCTAATACTGAAGAATCTGGAGATGAACGTTTCTATGAAGACCTACAAGACCTTCTAGAATTAACACTCAAAAAGATGTCCTTTTCATCATAGGGGACTGGAATGCAAAAGTAGGAAATCAAGAGATACCTGTCATAACTGGCAAGTTTAGTCTTAAAGTGCAAAATGAAGCAGGGCAAAGGCTAACAGAATTTTGCCCAGAGAACCCACTGGTCATAGCAAACACCATCTTCCAACAACACAACAGTGTGAATCAACCATAAATACACATATAATGTTTGATTTGCTTTATATAAAGTAAATGTCAATATATGTATATATAAATATATATGTATATATGTTGTCTGTGTGTGCACACATATACACATGTTAGCATTGTATTTTACAATCTAATGTTTTTAAATATTTTATCAACAACACTTTTTACAGCTAAAGGAAAAAGATGACACATGTATAAAGTCCAAAACAATATTAACATTTTCTAGCACGCTAAGATGACATCACCAGATGGTCAACACTGAACTCAGATTGATTATATTCTTTGCAGCCAAAGATGGAGAAGCTCTATACAGTCAGCAAAAACAAGACTGGGAGCTGACTGTGGCTCAGATGATGAATTCCTTATTGCCAAATTCAAACTGAAATCTAAGAAAGTGGAGAAAACCACTAGACCATTCAGGTATGACCTAAACCAAATCCCTTATGACTATACAGCAGAAGTGAGAAATAGATTTAAGGGACTAGATCTGATAAACAAAGTGCCTGATGAACTATGGACAGAGGTTCGAGACGTTGTACAGGAGACAGGAATCAAGACCATCCCCAAGAAAAATAGATGAAAAAAGCAAAATGGCGGTCTGAGGAGGCATTACAAATAGCTATGAAAAGAAGGGAAGCGGAAAGTAAAGGGGAAAAGGAAAGATATACCCATTTCAATGCAGAGTTTCAAAGAATAGCAAAGAGAGAGAAGAAAGCCTTTTTCAGTGATCAATGCAAAGAAATAGAGGAAAACAACAGAATGGGAAACACTAGAGGTTTCTTCAAGAAAATTAGAGATACCAAGGGAACATTTCATGCAAAGATGGGCTCGATAAAGGATAGAAGTGGTCTGGACCTAACAGAAGCAGAAGATATTAAGAAGAGATGGCAAGAATACACAGAAGAACTGTACAAAACAGATGTTCACCACCCAGATAATCACGATGGTGTGATTATTCATCTAAAGCCAGACATCCTGGCATGTGAAGTCAAGTGGGCCTTAGAAAGCATCACTATGAACAAAGCTAGTGGAGGTGATGGAATTCCAGTTGAGCTATTTCATATCCTGAAAGATGATGCTGTGAAAGTGCTGCACTCAATATGCCAGCAAATTTGGAAAAGTCAGCAGTGGCCACAGGACTGGAAAAGGTCAGTTTTCATTCCAATCCCAAAGAAAGGCAATGCCAAAGAATGCTCAAACTGCCACACAATTGCACTCATCTCACATGCTAGTAAAGTAATGCTCAAAGTTCTCCAAGCCAGGCTTCAGCAATATGTGAACCGTGAATTTCCTGATGTTCAAGCTGGTTTTAGACAAGGCAGAGGACCCAGAGATCAAATTGCCAACATCCGCTGGATCATGGAAAAAGCAAGAGAGTTCCAGAAAAACATCTATTTCTGCTTTATTGACTATTCCAAATCCTTTGACTGTGTGGATCACAAGAAACTGTGGAAAATTCTGAGAGAGATGGGAATATCAGACCACCTAACCTGCCTCTTGAGAAATCTGTATACAGGTCAGGAAGCAACAGTTAGAACTGGACATGGAACAACAGACTGGTTCCAAATAGGAAAAAGAGTACGTCAAGGCCGTATATCATCACCCTGCTTATTTAACTTCTATGCAGAGTACATCATGAGAAACACTGGGCTGGAGGCAGCACAAGCTGGAATCAAGATTGCCACGATAAATATTAATGACCTCAGATATGCACATGACACCACCCTTATGGCAGAAAGTGAACAATAACTAAAAAGCCTCTTGATGAAAGTGAAAGAGGAAAGTGAAGAAGTTGGCTTAAAGCTCAACATTCTGAAAATGAAGATCATGGCATCCGGTCCCATCACTTCATGGCAAATAGATGGGGAAACAGTGGGAAACAGAGGCTGACTTTATTTTTCTGGGCTCCAAAAATCACCACAGATGGTGACTGTAGCCATGAAATTAAAAGATTCTTACTCCTTGGAAGGAAAGTTATGACCAACCTAGACAGCGCTTTAAAAAGCAGAGACATTACGTTGCCAACAAAGTTCTGTCTAGTCAAGGCTATGGTTTTTCCAGTGGTCATGTATGGGTGTGAGAGTTGGATTGTAAAGACAGCTGAGGAGAAGAATTGATACTTTTGAACTGTGGTATTGGAGATTCTTGAGAGTCCCTGGGACTTCAAGGAGATCCAACCAGTCCATTCTAAAGGAGATCAGTCCTGGGTGTTCATTGGAAGGACTGATGTTGAAGCTGAAACTCCAGTACTTTGACCACCTGATGGGTAGAATGACTCATTTGGAAAGATGCTCATTGTGGAAAAGATTGATGGAAGGAGGAGAAGGGGACAGCAGAAGGTGAGATGGTTGGATGGCATCACCAACTCAATGGACAATGGTTTGGGTGGACTCCAGGAGTTGGTGTTGGACTGAGAGGCCTGGCGTGTTGAAGTTCATGGGGTTACAAAGAGTCAGATATGACTGAGCAACTGAACTGAATTGAAGATGATTGTGTTATATATAGATTTATTTATATTTTGTTTTCATTCTTGATATGTCACCAATGTCTGTACTGCAGCAATATATTTAATTCATGAATCATTATATGCATTTCAACCTCATGAATACCTGTTTTCAATCATAATTAAATTGAATTCAGGCAATAGTTTACATGTCTTATCTATGTGAAAACATACTGTGTGTATTTCAAATAACTATCTACTGAAAGAAAGGCATATCTGTAATCATACAAATTGAATAAAATACTTTGACATTTCACATAATTTTAAAATGCATATTCATAATGGGAAACAAACTGTTTTAACAAAAAGCTGTGACTAGAAGTTGAGATTATTAATAGTTAATTAATGTTCATAGTTCTTTCACAAATGAAACATACACACAAACACACACACTCTATGGAGGCTCTAATGGTAAAGAACCTGCCTTCCGGAGCAGGAGACTTAAGAGCCATGGGTTCAGTCCCTGTGTGAGGAATATTTCCCAGAGGATTGCAAGACAAACCTCTCTGGTATTCTTGCCTGGACTATCCCATGGACAGAGGGGCCTGGCCGGCTACAGTGCATAGGGTCACAAAGAGTCGGACACGACTGAAGAAATTTATCAAGCATACTTACACTATATATACATATGACCTCTGCTTTATAAACATAAGGACTTGCTCCCTGAATTATTGCTTTCCTTTTAATTTGTACACACATCATGAATATATCTCTCATACCTTTCTCAAATATAAAAAATTTTTCCCTTCTTTAACCATTTTTATTAATCCTTTGTTAAAGTTTTAAGTTGTTAACATATCTAGATTAAAAAAAATTACACATAAATCACTAAGATTTGTTTCTAGAATGTCCATCCTTTACTTGACATTTAAGACAAATGTCTTCTAGCTTTTGAAAATTTTATAAAGGCTGTTACTGAAAAGTCTAATTCTGAACTTAAATATATGACTTTGATTCAAAGCTAAGATAATCATTTCCTTTTGAAATAAGATTCTGAGAAAATTTACCTTAAATTTGATTGATTAAATAACTTCTAAGTGTATTATTTTAGAATAACATTACATTACAAATGATTGATCTTAGAAAGTAGACTGTATAAAGAAAATATTAGGCCAAATATACTTATAACAATTAGTTAGCTGGCTTCCTTTCATTTCAGTTTCCTCATATTTGGGAAAACACCACAAAATATACATGGACATATAGTGAAACAAGCAATATTTTTTTCTTGAACAATCCTTTTTTTTTTTTTAATTCACTGTCAATCAGTAAATTAGTTATGCTCTCTAGTTTTTATCCCTTTATCTTCATAAGAATACTCCAAAATAATTAATATTATCCATTAAAATGTTTGAGGATAATTTACCAAATATGTCATTGCCAGAAAGTCATAAAATGACAATTTAAAACCCCTTCCTAATCTTACATTAATATTTTCCCACTAGGTGGTACTGGTTCCTCCTTAAATTACTTTAACTGAGTAAAGTGAAACTTTAAATTACTTAAGTTATTTAAGAAACTTTATACTTTTAAATTCTTGTTTGTATTTCTGCAAGCTCTTTGTTAGCCCATTAAACAAACGTATCTTAAAGTTCATAAAAATACTGATATTTCAACATTTTGAGTTAAAAATGACAATGTGATATGATCTCCCTAATATTTGCTGTTTATTCTATGGAGGAGATATTTGTCTTCTGTTTAAAAATACTCCAAAACTTAGTGGATCTAAACAATATTTGACTCATAATTTCTGAGAATCAAGAAACCTAGTATGCCCTAACCAGGTCCTCTCCTTTAGAGTCTCACACAGGCTATAATCAAAACGTGAACTAGGTCTTGCAGTAATTCTCTCTCTCTTTTTTTTTTTCTTCCTGGAAGAGTTCTGTTAAGTATGAGAGACACAGAGGTCAAGGATGATTCCACATATTTTCACCTGAACATGAGAAAAGGTGGAAATACCATTTAGAAAGATGGGTAGGTTGTGGGGAGATCAAGTTGAGTGAAGTCCTTTCCAAATGAAATAATCATTATATATACAAACATAGCAACCCTGAATACTCACTGGAAAGACTGATGCTGAAGTTGAAGTTCCAATCTTTTGGCCACCTGATGTGAATGGCCAACTTATTGGAAAAGACCCTGATGCTGGGAGAGATTGAATGCAGAAGGAGAGGAGGGTGATAGAGGATGAGATGGTTGGATGGCATCACTGATTCAATAGACATGAACTTGGGCAAACTCCAGGAGATGGTGAGAGGCAGGGAAGCCTGGCATGTGGCAGTATGGAGTCTAAAAAGAGCTGGATAGAGGTTGGTTACTGAGCGACAACAATAAAATACAAATATAGATATTGAGGAGACATTTCTGTGTAAGTCTGAAATGCAAGGTGAAGAATGGTTGAAGATATAAATTTGTGAGTCAGCAAAATAGTGATTGTGTTTAAAAGCATGGGGCCAAATAAGGTCAGCTGAAGTGGAAGCAAAGACAAGGAAGAGAAGAGATCTAAGAACTGAAACTGGGACATCTCAGATTTGTGGACTTTGGAAGTATGAAAATGACTCAGTGGCAGATTATGTGAATTCATGAATAGTGGAGGAAATAACAGAGTGATATTGCAAGGGAAGAAATTCAAGGGCCCAGATGGATGAAAACTGAAATTTCCTCATTGCTTCTGTCAAAATGTAAGCCACTAGTGATTTTGACAAGAACTTGATCTGAAGAAGTAAGGGTCAAAGGGTAGGGATGATTTGTTTTGGAGTGAGTCAAATAGAAAATTAGAGAAATAATGGAGACAGGTCATATATAAACTTTATAGCTACAGTAAAGAGTTACAAAGAAACGGTGCTATAAGGACACAGAATCAAGACAACAACTTTTTAATTCAGGATTTACATTTTGAGGCAAGAAATAGAAAAACTTCACAGAGATTTTAAGACTAAAGAAATTTAACACTCATAATTAGAAATTAAAAGAGCATCAGTCTAATCTAGAAGACATCACTCTTGCCTGGTAAATCTTCTTCCTCAATTTGAGCTCTCCCAGGGCTCCAGTAACATTTTGTATTCACCAAGCATCCCTTAGCTCAAGTGATGACCATTCATGTTGGGCACTTCTGTGGTCCTTAACCCTTTCTGTGTTCCCTTACCCCTGCTCACACATCTGTTAATAACCATTCACAGTCATTCCTTTGAAATATTCTGGGTATCTTTTCTTCCCAGACAATCCTCTAACAAAGGAGTCACAAATCATCCACTGAAAGTATTGACTTGAAGGTAGCTGGTATTTAATGAGTAGGAAGCAATTGCTACTCTTGCAATAACCACTTAACAACAATGAAGCTACTCTCCAGACTTGAAGGACACTCTGCTGTCAAATTCCTCCAATCTTCCCATGACTTTGCTTGTCTAACAGCAATAGCTCAAAGAGTAACCCACACTCTTATCCCAGTACTGCTTCCAAATCCCTCATGCAGCAAAGTGAAGAACCTATCTGAATCCAAAACCCTCATCACCAGGGCTTCTGGGAAATAAAATGCTTCTCATCTCAGCCTCCCACTTTTGGAATTTACCCTAGAAAGAGGTACGGATTGATTCTGAGTACAACCTTAGTCATTTACCACATTTATTACAATATTTCGTGGGGTTTCTCTGATTATTATAGAAAAAGAGAAATGAAGAGGCACCATGGTAAAGAGGCAATTGCAAAAGAAATGTGTTAATTTTACTAATGCATGTGTGTATGTGTGTGTGTGTGTGTCTGGTGTTTATAAATATTCTTATTTTACTTTGCAGACAAAAAAAGTATTTCCTTAAATATTAACTTCTCTAATAAATGCATTTTTGTGCTTGCATTTCTTTTATGACTGATTTTCTCCAAGTTTTTTATTTCCAAAAGGATCTTCTGTGGCTTAGAATATCTTTAAATTTCTTTCAGATTTAAATAGTTATTTTGCTTGCTATAAAGTTAAAGTTATTTTCCCGTACTACTTTGAACTTAATATTCCATGATCATCTTATATCCATTATTGCAGTTGATTAATCTTATTTCAACCTGATTCTGTTGACTTTGGTTGACCTGTGATTTTTCTTTTTAAAGAGGCTTAATTATTTTTCTCTAATTTTTTATTATTAATTTTCACTGTAGTGTGGTTCAGTAATGTTTTATTATTACTGACTAGAAATGCATTAATTCTTTCATTTTGAGGGCTAATGTCTTTACTAAGTATAGGAGATTTTTGGTCATTTCTTCAAATATTTCTTCCCTGCCATTAATATTTTGCAATATGTTCATGTTACGTCTAAACTCCATGTCATGTAAGTGTTCTGATATACATTGACTCCATTTTTCTCTTCCTTATATTTTCAGGGATGAGTCTTTGGTTTATTATTCCACCTCATTCATTTATTCTGTCTCTATTGTGATATTAAATCCACTCATTACCTTTCTTGGTAACTATTTGACTTTACTTTTATCTTTCCCTATTTAGTACTTGCTCTTTTTCATCATTTGGTTATTCTACTTCTGCTCTTTAATTTTTTTCTAAACTTTTTGGGAATACATGGAAATTTATTTTCAATATTTACTTATGCTGAGTGAGTGACTCTGCTTCATTCATTATAGATTTTTTTCACTTATGGTGTTTCTTCCAGTCCAGCGTTTCTCATGATGTACTCTGCATAGAAGTTAAATAAGCAGGGTGACAATATACAGCCTTGACGTACTCCTTTTCCTATTTGGAACCAGTCTGTTGTTTCATGTCAAGTTCTAACTTTTACTTCCTGACCTGCATACAGATTTCTCAAGAGGCAGGTTAGGTGGTCTGGTATTCCCATCTCTCTCAGAATTTTCCACAGTTTATTGTGATCCAACCAGGCCATTCTGAAGGAGATCAACCCTGGGATTTCTTTGGAAGGAATGATGCTAAAGCTGAAGCTCCAGTACTTTGGCCACCTCATGAGGAGAGCTGACTCATTGGAAAAGATTCCGATGCTGGGAGGGATTGAGGGCAGGAGAAGGGGACCACAGAGGATGAGATGGCTGGATGGCATCACCGACTCGATGGACGTGAGTCTGAGTGAACTCCGGGAGATGGTGATGGACAGGGAGGCCTGGTGTGCTGCGATTCATGGGGTTGCAAAGAGTCGGACATGACTGAGAGACTGAACTGAACTGATGGTGTTTCTTTTAGGTCAATTGCAAAATTGAGTTCTGTTGTATTTTTAACCATTAGACTTGTATTTCTCTGGGGTTATGTATGGCTCAGACAGTAAAGAATCTGTCTGCAATACAGGAGACCTGGGTTCTATCTCTAGATCAGGAAGACTTCCTTATAGAAGGGAATGGTTACACATTACAGTATTTTTGACTGGCGGATTCCATGGACAGAGTAGCTTGGTGGGCTACAGTCCATGAGGTCGCAAAGAGTCAGACATGACCGTGGTCTCAAAGTGAAGTGAAACACATTCACACTTACACTTTCAGTAGGTTATCTGTGAGAGCCTAGAGCTCAGGTCCTGGTTAGCATGCCTGCTAACATGGCAGAGGATGTTTCTTTGTGAATGTTAGTTTGGAGAAGGCAATGGCACCCCACTCCAGTACTCTTGCCTGGAAAATCCCATGGACGGAGGAGCCTGGTGAGCTGCAGTCCATGAGGTCACTAAGAGTCGGACACGACTGAGCGACTTCACTTTGAATTTTCACTTTTATGCATTGGAGAAGGAAATGGCAACCCACTCCAGTATTCTTGCCTGGAGAATCTCAGGGACGGGGGAGCCTGGTGGGCTGCCGTCTGTGGAATCGCACAGAGTCGGACATGACTGAAGCGACTTAGCAGCAGCAGTAGCAGTTTTGTTTAGATGCTCTAGTGTTACAATCCGGCTCAACCAATTGCTACATTTCCCTTACACCCACTAACCAAAGAATAACACTCCCTGTGCTCTGCCAGAGGAACTGCTCTTGCCAAAGCTTCTCTTGAGCTAAGGTATCCTAGAGGTCAGGAGAAAATGTATGTAACCTGAGCAATGGGCCTTGCCTCCTATCCAGCCCTATGCCTGCAGGCTCTGTGAGTTGGTTTGCTGTGGTCATTTGACCCTCTTACATACTGTTGCTACATTTATGCTTTGTAATACTGATGAGGTAGAAGCACAATGTCGGGAAAATAAAACATACGACTAAAACCATCATCTTAACATCTTATCACTGGGGGCTTCTCCTCTTACACTTGGAACAACAAATCATGGAGTCTCATAATGGGCTCTGACATTTTTTTTTCCTTTTTCCCTCCTTTATTCCTCCTGCTCTTGCCCCCCAACTCCCACTTTCTTTCTCCACTCTTACCTCCCTTTCTCTCTCACTCTTTCTTTTTCCCTTCCCTCCTTCCTTTTTTTTTTCTTTCTTTCTTTTCTTGGTTAAATTAAGCTCTCATATTAGTTGCTTTTTGCCACCTATGACATCTCCAAATATTGGACTATGGAAGAGAAAAAGCAACAATGCAAGTTTGGTTTTTTTTTAAGAAGCAGAAATCTGGCTATCTGATAAATATTTGTATAATATATTTTTAAACTCCTAACTGAACTTTCCTTGTGGCTCAGAGGTAAAGTTTCTGCCTGCCAATGCAGGAGACACGAGTTTGATCCTTGGGTTGGGAAGATTCCCTGGAGAAGGAAATAGCAACTCATTCCAGTGTTCTCACTTGGGAAATCCCATGGACAGAAGAGCCTGGAATGCTACAGTCCACAGGATCATAAGAGTTGGACATGACTCAATGACACAACAACAACAAGAATAAACTACTAAATGCAAATATATTAAGAATGCTTTAAACTCAAGAAGACAGTATTTAAATTTTTTAAAGTGTATTCCAAGTTTTGTTTTTTTTAATGTATTGAATATATACATGATCAATAAACACTAAAACATTAATTTTTCTCAAGTTTGAACATGTTACAGTTTTGTAGTTTACAATTATTGAATAAAATATATGATGTTTCCAATTATTTTTTAAATCTCCCATCTGGTGCCATTAAATTGAGAACAAATCACCAAATAATTGGATAAAAATATTTTGAATTGATCTCTATCATTCATTGTGTCCACTCCAAGTTCTCACACCTTGTTATTTGTTCATATTTTTACTCTTCCAAGCTTCCCTGTTTCATAAATAATTTACGATCTTCCCCAACCTAAGATAAACCAGAAAATTAATATAGGATCTCTGCCATCATTATAACTTTAATGACTGCAATTACAGCTGATGCAACCTTAGGTCAGGTATATGGTTGTTCGTTTAACTGCTAAACACATCAAATTTATTCAGCCAAATCATAACCAGCTGCTCATTATTTTCTTATGCAAAATTCTTTTATATCATTAATAAAAGTTTCAAATTTCAGTCCCAGTGTATCAGAGAAGAACAAACCTGTCTCCATACTGAATCTATGTCTTTAGCTCTAACCTTTGTGCTCTGAGTTACTAATTATTTGTTAATAGCACCTACATATAATTTATGTATTATAAATTTAAGCATTTGGTTATTAGACTCATAAAAAGTTTACTATGTCTCTTGACTTATGCTAAATCCTAGGAACACAGGATTTAAAAGCACATTATTCATTTTCCAGGTAGTAGTGGAGAAAACTAAATATGAGCTACAATATTATGACATAGACATTATAATTTATATATACATGTAGAATTTATACAAATATATGCATATAAGTCCAGGTATATAGGTATATCTATATGTGCATATATATGTATATATATGTAGCCAGATATAAGAAAGAAAGAAAGACAAGATTTAGAAAATATTTCAAAGAGGGTGAAAAGTTTAACTTGGAGTAAATGTAAAGATATACCACAAACCATTTGTACCATTCACAGATGTTAAGAGGCACAAGAAATAATGTCTCTGCTGCTGCTGCTGCTAAGTCATGTCAGTCGTGTCCAACTCTGTGCGACCTCAAAGACTGCAGCCCATTAGACTTCCCCATGCCTGAGATTCTCCAGGCAAGAACACTGGCGTGGGTTGCCATCTCCTTCTCCAATGCATGAAAGTGAAAAGTGAAAGTGAAGTTGCTCAGTCATGTCTGACTCTGCACGACCACATGGACTGTAGCCCACCAGGCTCCTCCATCCATGGGACTTCTCAAGTGAGAGTAATAGAGACGGTTGCCGTTGCCTTCTCTGAAATAATGCTTCTAGAACACTAATTTACTTCATTTAGTTGGAGCACTTGAAGAAGATATAGTTATGTAGGGTTTAGAGATGAAATGAGGTTCTGGCAGACAGAGGCTTCCATAGTAAATCTAGGAATATTAAAGTATATCAAAGAGAATATAATTTCCTTTAGAAAAGAATGTTGACAACAGAGAGATTACTGTGACTTAGAAACACCAGTTTCCAGAATTTTAGAAATGATTTGGATAGTCAAAAGATTCAAAGCAAAGTCAGGAATTTGTCAGATTTTCATTAAGAAGTGATAACTAGTAAATCATTTTATATCTAGGAGGAGAAATGAATATATTGACAAATATTGATTAAATATATAATAAAAGAAGTAATAGTTATTTTTATACATTAATGTACCTCCAAAATTTTTCACAGGAAGTTTAAGTACTATGGTTACTAATATTATTCAGTCGTTTTTTTCATCATCTGAATTTAAGCTCCATCATATTTACCAATGTGTGTATCTTTGCGGCCGCTGACACAGTAGATGGAATTGAGTCAGTGATTTACAGGATTTTATTAAGGTGCTCAAGGCTCTTCTTATATTTATTCATGATGACTTGGTTTCTGCACTGTCAGCTAGATGCATTATAATCTATCATTTTGGATCAGCAGTGTTTCTGGGTTCATTTTGATTTTGTGTAGTCTCTGAATTGCTATAAATTATTTTTTAATTTATTTCCTTAAAAAGACTTATGTGCATTCCTATATTGATCAAATACAAGTCACTCAAGTATTTGCAGTATTTTGACTTGAATAGCACATATAATTTAAATCTTGATAGTCAAACCTTTCAGTTTTAATATTTATGTAATGACATAAAATTAATAACACTAATTTAAAATTTTGTGCAGTATGTGAAATCAAATTCATTTATTTTTGTTTAACATTATTGCTTTTTGTCAATATCATAATGAATTAAGTATAGGTATTTTTATTTGTTTGGTATCATCAGATAATTTTTAATTTCACATAGATAAAATAGATGGCAAGCTAAAAGTAATTCCTTATAAGCTAAAGTTTACGTTGTAATTGTTGTTTATATTCATGTTAAAATTTAAAAAGATAATATTTCAGGCTTAGAGAAGTATAGTAATCATACTCTAATACTTTTTTATATATTTATGATTGAGATCATAAGTATTAGTTTTTGACTTAAAAACAAATAAGGTAATTTTATTTTAATTGAGCATGCATATAAACTTATATAGGTCTTTTCTTAAAAGAACCTGGCTTACCTATTCTTATAAGCTGCCAAGGCTGCCCAGTGATTTTGAGTTTTCTTTTTATATATAGTGTACTCTTTGTGAGTTTAGGTCTAAGATCCATTTCATGAACCTACTAAATCTGTTTGTTTTAAATTTTACATTGACATATTATTCCTAAGATGATACATTTTAAGAAACTACTGAAATCACATTTCAGTTATATTTGATTGTATTTTTAAAATATCTAAAGTGTACCATATCACGTCATCAATAAAATTAAGACAATATGAGATACTACTATACACCTATTAGAATAACCAACAACTCCAAACACTGACAAAACTAAATGCTGGTGAGGATGTGGAACAATAGGAGCCATTATGAAAAGGTTATGTACAGTATGGTTTCAGCTGTATAGTAATAACATGCTGGGAAAGGCAAAACAGTTGAGACAGTAAAAAGTTTAGCTGTCTCCAGGGATTTGAGAGGAAAGATAAATGAATAAGTGGGGCACAGAGGATTTCCAGAGTGGTGAAAATAATCTCCCTAATATTATAATAACGAACACACACCATTTATTATATATTTGTCTAAATGTATATAATGTACAAGAGCAAAACCCTAGTGCAAACTATGGACTTCAGGTGATAGAGATGCAGGAATGTGGATTAATCAATTTAAACATATGCACCACTCTGGTGAAATTAAAATTACTCTAAAAATGAAGTATTAAAATATTAAAATTATATATATATATGTATACACACATATATACATGCATATGTAAATGTATGTATGTGTTAGAATAATAGGAATTTCAAGGGCAGCAAAGAAAAGTCCATTCACAGTGATGCCAAAAGCAGTGCACAATATTACTCCAGTGAATTAAAATTAAGAATAATATTTTAATCTATTATATGTGATGATTCATTATAATCAAAATAAAAACATGTGTTTACTAAAATGTGACTGATTCATGTTTTATAACCATGAAGATATTCATTAGGAGTATATGATAGGTACTCAAAAGCAGTTATCAAGCCTCAACTTTAGCAATATTATTGGCTCAAACTCATTAAAACTATTTCAAATTGAACCTTTAAATCACTATTATGTTACAAATTCAGTAGAAACAGAATTTTATCATAATTATCAAATTGTATAAAACATGATATTACCAGGGAAAAATTAAAACTAAATGTATGATGAAAATTATAGAGTTTGCTAGTCTGGGATGTTGGAATTTTTTGTAGCTAATTGTATGATATTGCATGAGATCCTTGTCAATGGCAGTGATATTGCACACAGTTTGTTATATCAATAGAAGGTATTTCTCATCCTCAGACCACCCTCCTGGTATCTTCACAGTATGACATGGTGTCGTGCTCAGATGTGTTCATATCTTTGTGGCCTCTGCCAGGCTCGTCTGTCCATGGAATTTTTCAGGCAATAATACTGGAGCAGGTTGCCATTTCCTACTCCAGAGGATCTTCCTGATTCAGGGGTTGAACCCCTGACTCTTATGTCTCCTGCGTTAGCAGGGGGATTCTTTACCACTAGCACCACGAGTATGACATGGCAGAAGTGTGATTGTAATCACCATCCTGTGCACATCCAAAACAAAATAACACAGAAGCAAATACACTGCTTCTTAAGGGTCCAAGAGACACATGGTACGGGGAATAAACCATATGGAATTCCTCTCATCAAGAGTACTATGGGAGAAGATACATGGTAGAACTCTCAGGGTGCATAAGATGAGGGATGAGCATCATGACTCATCAAGCCTAGTAGATATTATGCACTGCAGAGGCTGCACACACCAAGCAGGTTTATACCAGTGTTTCAGCTTCTCTTCTTGTCCACATCTGTGCTTTTTCTATAGGCCAAGTGGTTTGAGTCCGTGGGCTAGGAGTCTGCTTGGGTTAAAGTACACAGACTCCCTTTCACCAAGCTTGATCTACCTGTTAATGTTGCTCATATAAATTTTATATATGGTATATCAACACTGAAATATAATATTAGAGACTGCAATAATTATTAACATGGTATGATATAAATCTTCTCAGAACAAAAGCAAAATATTATATCAAATGAGCAATTACAATAGACTCCTGACTGTAGAAATAACATTCTATATATACTAATATGGGAACATCTGACTAGATAGAGGAATACTCAGATGAGAATGTCTTGAGGAGTTTGAACATGTGCTGTCTCAGGATGTGATAGAGACACTGAACAACAACAACAAAAAAAGCAATAAATTATACTGTGTCACTAATTGCTATTACACCATGGTGTGTGCATGCTAAGTCACTTCATTCATGTCCAACTCTTTGTAATCCTATGGACTATAGCCCACCAGGCTCCTCTGTCCATGAGATTCTCTAGGCAAGGATACTGGAATGGGTTGCCATTTCCTCCTTCAGGGATCTTCCCAGCCCAAAGATCTAACCCACATCTGTTATGTCTCTTGCACTGGCAGGCAGGTTCTTTACCACTAGCACCACCTGAGTAATTCTAGACCAAAGAGCATAAGAATTACTAGCTCATCTCACTGTCAAATCCAGTTTTCCGTATCTGGGACTTGGACTTTCCATTCTTAAGAATTCTAATTTCTTAAGGTTACAAAAACTGTTCATGGCAGGGAGAGAACACCTTCTAAGAGATCCTAAGTTCAGTTCAGTTCAGTCGCTCAGTTGTGTCCGACTCTGCGACCCCACGGACTGCAGCATGCCAAGCTTCCCTGTCCATCATCGACTCCCAGACCTTGCTCAAACTCATGTCCATTGAGCTGGTGATGCCATCCAACCATCTCATCCTTATCTCATCCTCGTCCCTTTTTCCTAAGAGTATCTGTTAATGATTCATTGATCTAGAATATATATAATACTCTGCAACTTTAGGTTCCCATAATAGTGGATAAGTAAAGGGGGGAAGAAAGATTTACTGACTGTAATAATCAATCCTTATTACCACAGAAAACTAAGGATATTACCACATAATGAGAGCAAGAAAGATTACTCTGGCACCCAGAGAATTTACTTAGGTGTGTATTTCTGTGTTTTCTAGTCAAGGAATAATTGTACCTAGCATTATAAAAGTAAAAATCCAGACAATAGTAGAAATTAAAAAGTTCAGAAAATTGGGGATCGAAGGCCTCAATCTCCCCATCTGGTAAGCAAACTAAACCAGACAAAGCATTTTCAACAAGTGAGGGGCATTTAGAATGGTTTGGTAGAAAAAAGATGATAAATATCTGCTGTAACCTTGAGGCCAACTGGGTCTGCATATGCTTTTATAATGTTGACTTTTCCAGGGGATTGTGACTTAGAACCACCTTGAAAGAGATTCTGTGATTCATCCTTTTAGGAAAAATGCATATATTTTGTACTGACAAAAATAATTGTCTCTAAGTTGTACTGTGGACAAACAATGGGATCTGAGTGGTGCATGTAGTATCTATTACCAGCAGTCGTGTAGATTACCAAGCTCTTCAGATTGCTAAAGTCTCTTCAGCTAACCCTCAGCTGCCTAACCTGAGATACAATACTCAGATTCTCAGCTGATGGATTCTGCTTGCCTACTGGTGCTGAACCCTGCTTCTCAGCTCCAGCCAAATGACCAGACAATGCACGGAACCTCTGTTTACCAAAGGAAACAATAAACAAGTTGGAAACTGACTTCCAACTTGGTAAGCAGAAGGGCCAACTAAAACAACTTTAAATTGTAGGAAAGTTATCATTCCATAAGGTGAATCTTGACCGTAAGAATTAGGAGAGAGGAAAGAACTAGGTCAATAAATTTGTTTCTCCTGTCTACCGGTGGACTGATTTGAGGTATAGATTATGAATACAAATTGTTTGAAAACATCTTACTTGGCTGAATAGCTTAGAATATTAGGCTTTTCAGTGCCCAGAGAATCTATCCCAGCATAGCACTGATTTCCTTCTTCTCTCTTTTTCTCCTCTGTCTTCATTCTCTGTGTCTTGGGTTTGTACTCAATAAGAGTAAGCCTTTATAATCACTTCAGAAATTGTTTCCTAAAAATCCCCAAATTGAAAAAGTAATTTTATAATACTACAGTTCCCCCCCCCCATAGAAACTGTACCATTTTGCATGCTGCTGCTGCTGCTGCTGCTGCTAAGTCGTTTCAGTCGTATCTGACTGTGCAACCCCATAGACGGCCTCCTACCAGGCTCCTCTGTCCCTGGGATTCTCCAGGCAAGAACACTGGTGTGGGTTGCTATTTCCTTCTCTGATGCATGAAAGTGAAAAGGGAAAGTGAAATCGTTCAGTAGTGTCCTACTCTTCGCGACCTCATGGACTGCAGCCTACCAGGCTCCTCCGTCCACGGGGTTTTCCAGGCAAGAGTACTAGAGCGGGGTGACATTGTCTTCTCTGACCATTTTGCATAGGCAACAATAATTGGTTGTTTCTTCACACAGAAGGCGTCCCTTGTGGCTCAGGTGGTAAAGCATCTGCCAGCAATGCGAGAGACCTGGGTTCGATCCCTGGGTCAGGAAGATCTTCACAACATTATCACAATAGAAGGTTTTTAAAATTACAGGCTTAAATATATATATATATATATATATATATATATATATATATATATATATATAGAGAGAGAGAGAGAGAGAGAGAGAGAGAGAGGGAGAGTTTTTCAACATGTATAATGTAGTCATTGCAGTTTGATTGATAGTTTCAGTTTTGTAAGAAATCTAAACATGCTTTCATTTATTTTGAAAGGCAAGTCTGTATATTGTTCTGTGAGCTATTGTGTATAAATTAAGCCATATTCTTCTGGGGTGTTTGTTGTTGTGTCGCTAAGTCATGTCCAGGTCTTTTCAACCTCATGAAAAGAGGTTCTGCTCTTTTTACATGATCTACTCTGTCCATGTAACTTTTCAGGCAAGAATATTGGAGTGGGTTGTCATTTCCTTCTCCAGGGAATTTTCTCAAGCCAGGGATCCAACCCAGGTCTCTTATGTCTCCTGCATTGCCAGGCAGATTCTTGACCGTTAGCGACAGCTGGGAAGCCCTTCTGGTGTGTATTTTTTATTAATTGTAAATTTGGATTGAGGTATACAAAATGGTACCACACTGGAAAAATTTGAGCTGCATTGTATATGGAAAAATATAAAAATTGAATTTCAACAACTTAAGCACATTTTGTTGAAGACACATGCATTCTGTATGAGATTGTAATTTTCTTTTTATTTTCTTGTTTCATGCACTGTTTCTCAGAATGGATCACAACTGTAATCTTTTTATTATGTTACTATTCTACTGCTGTACTCTTCTACTACTATAGATTTCTCCCTAGCTGTTGGGGCTTTGTAGTTTCTTTTTCTTTTTAATTTATTTATTTTAACTGGAGGCTAGTTACTTTATAATATTGTAGTGGTTTTGATTTGTTTTTTAAATAAATTGATACAGCAATTATGTTACTTATAATAAAATGATTTTTGTTATCATTTGTAATAATTGTATTACACATAAGAATTTGAAATTTCAATAAACATCAATAAAGTTATACTTTTACAAATGTTACTGTTTCAAAGCATAGTCACATTTTAGTACCTTGGCCTTTAAAATTAGAGTCCTAAATTTAGGAGGTCACACTAACTTTTAAATGTTGTACATATAGTGAATCATATAGTTTTTAATATATGTCTTCCATAGGATTTATATAATTAGTACTTTAGCAAACATGACATCTGGAAAATGTCTAATCTTATAAGCCTTTAGTCTGAAATTCAATTATTGTTTCTGAAATATACTTACAAACTAACTTGTTACTTTGAAATTGTCATTTTGTTTCTGAAACAGATATTGGAAATGATTTTGCTTAATTCAATCAATGCTTTCCTCTCTCAATACAGAAATATCTTTTTCTTGGCATAACCAACTCAATGGACATGAGTTTGAGCAGGCTCCAGGAGTTGGTGATGGACAGGGAAGCCTGCCGTACTACAGTCCGTGGGATCACAGTCAGACATGACTGAGCAACTGAACTGAACTAAACTGATAAACATTTTTAAAATGTTATACGTCTGTAATATTTTCTTAATTTTTCAATTTATTTTGCAACAATTTTTAAAAAATGTGATTCTTAATCTAAAATATTTAGTAGACTCTCATACATTAAATCAGGCTTCCCAGGTGGAGCAAGTGGTAAAGAACCTGCCTGCCAATGCAGGAGACATAACAGACATGGGTTCAACCCCTGGATTAGGAAGATCCCCTGGAGAAGGAAATGACAACCCATTCCAGTATTCCTGCCTGGAGAATGCCTTGCACAGAGGAGCCTGGCAGGCTACTGTCCATAGGGTTGTACAGAGTTGGACATGACTGAAGTGACTTAGCAAGCATGCATACTTTAAATCAACATTTTGTTAAATATTCTGGTTTTTAATGGGAAATGTATTAGATTTGTTCTCTACAGAGTTTGCTAAAATGATTCTTATAAATTATCTGAAAATTATATAACAAAAGTTTTTATATTAATATTTTATTTTTCAAAGTTTGCAATGCAGCCACATTATTCTCAGGATAATGCATTAAATTAATTTTAATCCCTACTTGAAATGTATTGCAATGGATATTATTGTTCCAATGACAAAACTGAAAGTTGTAAATGAAAACTTTAGGTAGACAAAATTGATTTTTTTTGCAATTCTGTGAATGACTTATTTATAGAAATTTGAATCATGTTGTTTAGAAAAATATGTTTATTATTTCTATTTACAGATAAAGGAAATACAAAATGATATATGAAATTTGTGATCTGGAGAATCATTATGATACCCAAGTCCAGTAGGCAATAAGTAGTTATGAGCTGTTTTTAGTGCAGTGTGGTAAATTACTACAGTGAAATACTATTAACTGCAAGTTCACACCTAGCAATTAAATGCCAAGATATTCTTTCTGGTGCTTTGCCTATACAAAAAAAAAAAAAAAGCAATTGCATTTCTTTACTCAGCCTGAGGTTAGTTTTGATTTTTAATTAACATGAAACCAACGATCTTTCTTTAAAACACTCTATTCCCAGGAGTGTGTTCTTCCAATTTCTAATGAAAAATAAACATTAGGTCTACTAATCCTTGTACTAGGTTTAATTGGGATTCATTTAATTTTTCTTTTCACAAACTCTTGGACCAAATATGTGATTTCATCTCTACTGTTGAGCATTTTTGTCTTATATTTACACACATAATTTAACTGCTTATTATATTCCATAAATCCTGCCTAAATTTTTCCAATTTCATTTAAAATGTAAGAGAGGAAGAAGGAGAGAGCGGTTACAAATTAAGGAGGTAAATCTACTGGTAGACTATATAATTTCATGAATACTTAAGAAGAGAGTTGGGGTGATACATTTATCTGATGGGAAAGAGGGGAAAAACAAAACATACAAACAAATAAAACATTGTTAGACATAGTCAGTTAAAGGAATAGTAGTGAAGAAGTGGAGAAGGAAATGGCAACCCACTCCAGTGTTCTTGCCTAGAGAATCCCAGGGATGGGGGAGCCAGGTGGGTTGCCGTTTATGGGGTCACACAGAGTTGGACACAACTAAAGCGACTTAGCAGCAGCAGCAGGGAAGAAGTAAATCTAATAGTATTATAAAACTCTAAAAGTTAAAATAACGCATGGCCTCTTAATGAGGCCTGAGTGACATTTATTTATATATTGCTTTCTCATTGTTGACATATTTCACAATGGGAAAGCAATTATTTCCCAAAGTAGGGGAGAAAAATGCTTCCTCTTGCAACAGATAGCTAACTAATTAGTTACAGACATACCTTACAATTAAATCCTTATAAAAATGTATAAACTATATATATCCTCCACACATGAGCAATTTTGGACATATTTCTTTACTACAGATATTCAAGAGAAGGAAGTACAGGGATGATCATGTTATTTCTTATAAATTTAACAGTATATAAATCTAACAGTGTAGTATTAGGAAAGATATGTCATTACAGTTTTATAAAATTTTATTACAAAAATTAATGATACAGAGAAGGTAAAATAGTGCACCTATATATTTACCTCCTAGATTCTAGAATGAACATATAACTGTATCATTTATCTATATACTTGTCCATTTGTCAACTTATCTCAGTTTTCTGATGTTTTTCAAACCAAGTTACAGACATAACCCATTTCACCTCTAGATTTCAGGAAGCATAAGAGTAACTGCTGCTGCTGCTAAGTCACTTCAGTCGTGTCTGACTCTGTGCGACCCCATAGATGTCAGCCCACCAGGCTCCCCTGTCCCTGGGATTCCCCAGGCAAGAACGCTGGAGTGGGTTGCCATTTCCTTCTCCAATGCATGAAAGTGAAAAGTGAAAGTGATGTCACTCAGTCGTGTCCGACTCCTGGCGACCCCATGGACTGTAGCCCACCAGGCTCCTCCATCCATGGGATTTTCCAGGCAAGAGTACTGGAGTGGGGTGCCATTGCCTTCTCTGAAAGGGTGTGCACATCCTCGTTAATGTTGATAAGTATAGGAAAGAGGCCGTTAAATTATTTTATAAGGCAGTTCTTCCAGGTCTTTGTTTACCTTTGGGCAATTATCTGGCTTCTTTTTCCAATCTGACTTGTGCTAGGATCCTCTCTGACATGTGTGCACAACTTTCTTCCAGTATGGATTTCAATGTAAAGCTGTCTAGGAGAAGTATGACTCATTATGGCTTGGCATCCCCTTATTTTTGAACCCTAAGAAGCATTTCTGCACATCTGCGATGTCTCCTGTGCCCCAAAGATGGGAAATATATGGCCTCTTGATCTTTTACTCAAACAAGGTTTAACCCCTCTCTGTTCCTGCATAACTGTTATCATAAGGTGTCCACAGGAGACAGAGCCGGGCTATTCACCCTGTTTCAGCTGTTACTTCCATTTCAGAGAGCAAACAGGAGGCTGGTTGTAAATATATAAACTGAAGCCCATCTATTGAGCTAGTTGTAAGGGTCCCACCTGAAGTGCACTTTTTTTTTTCCTGCCCCATGAAGAGTAAACGGGAAGCTAGTTGTAAATGCTTAGCCTGGGGCCCATCTATCTCCTGCCTCAAAGGCAATTTAGTTTCCTTTATTAATCCCGAATTCATTTGTTTTCTCTTTATAGTCTCTACCAACATAATAATGAGAAATACAATCAATATAGATTCCACTCAGGTAAACAGTCCAATGAAACAAAAATGCATTTGGTAAAATAGTCATTGTATCTTAATATATTTTTTATAACTTTGGGAATTAACATGTAGAATTATTTATAATAAAAACTAATGGAAAAGAGAAGGAATCATCCATAAGTATATAAATTATACTGCTGGATTTCTATGTTTTCTCCATACTCTTATTAAATCTGTTATAAAATATACTTTACAGTTTCCATTCTTAACCTGTCTCATGTTTAACTTTCTGAATGTTTTATATTTCAAATAAGGCATTTATCTGTAGGATGAATGACAGTGAACCTCAGAAGGAGTATTATAAAGCATACACACCGAGGAAACCAGAATTGAAAGAGACACATGTACCCCAATGTTCATCGCAGCACTGTTTATAATAGCCAGGACATGGAAACAACCTAGATGTCCATCAGCAGATGAATGGATAAGAAAGCTGTGGTACATATACACAATGGAGTATTACTCAGCCGTTAAAAAGAATTCATTTGAATCAGTTCTGATGAGATGGATGAAACTGGAGCCAATTATACAGAGTGAAGTAAGCCAGAAAGAAAAACACCAATACAGTATACTAACACATATATATGGAATTTAGGAAGATGGCAATGATGACCCTGTATGCAAGACAGGGAAAGAGACACAGATGTGTATAATGGACTTTTGGACTCAGAGGGAGAGGGAGAGGGTGGGATGATTTGGGAGAATGACATTCTAACATGTATACTATCATGTGAATTGAATCGCCAGTCTATGTCTGACGCAGGATGCAACATGCTTGGGGCTGGTGCATGGGGATGACCCAGAAAGATGTTCTGGGGAGGGAGGTGGGAGGGGGGTTCATGTTTGGGAATGCATGTAAGAATTAAAGATTTTAAAATTTAAAAAATAAAAAACTAAAAATTAAAAAAAAAAAAAAAACTAAACCTAAATTTAATTGCACATTTCAAAACATCAATATAATAAACAAAATGACGTGTTTTGAGCCCAAACTACTTTATTGTAGATGAGAAATTTGTTTTAGAAATGCACATTTTTCGTGTATAGGAATGCAAGGGATTTCTGTGTGTTGATTTTATATCCTGCAACTTTACTATATTCATTGATTAGCTCTAGTAATTTTCTGGTGGAGTCTTTAGGGTTTAACAACCTAGATGTCCATCAGCAGATGAATGGATAAGAAAGCTGTGGTACATATACACAATGGAGTATTACTCAGCCGTTAAAAAGAATTCATTTGAATCAGTTCTGATGAGATGGATGAAACTGGAGCCGATTATACAGAGTGAAGTAAGCCAGAAAGAAAAACACCAATACAGTATACTAACACATATATATGGAATTTAGGAAGATGGCAATGACGACCCTGTATGCAAGACAGGGAAAGAGACACAGATGTGTATAACGGACTTTTGGACTCAGAGGGAGAGGGAGAGGGTGGGATGATTTGGGAGAATGACATTCTAACATGTATACTATCATGTGAATTGAATCGCCAGTCTATGTCTGACGCAGGATGCAGCATGCTTGGGGCTGGTGCATGGGGATGACCCAGAAAGATGTTCTGGGGTGGGAGGTGGGAGGGGGGTTCATGTTTGGGAATGCATGTAAGAATTAAAGATTTTAAAATTTAAAAAATAAAAAACTAAAAATTAAAAAAAAAAAAAAAGAAATGCACATTTTTTAACATGACAAATAAATATGATTACAAAGTAAACTTTTGAAAGGTGAAGTCTGACAATTGATGACTAAATGTATTGTCAGTGGGAAAAACAGTAATCTGTTTAGAAAGATATGTACACAATTAATCATAATAATTAAACCAACAAAACTATAATATCTGTCTGTCTGTATTCAAAGAATCAAGAAAATTGAAGCAACAGGATTTCAAATTAGGCTAATAATAAGACAAAAACATGTTTATTTAATGTCTTATTTATTTTTAATATAAATTTATTTATTTTAATTGGAGGTTAATTTCTTTACGTTATTGTATTGGTTTTGCCATACATCAACATGAATCTGCCACAGGTATACACATGTTCCCCATCCTGAACACCCCTTCTTCCTCCCTCCCCGTACCATCCCTCTGTGTCATCTCAGTACACCAGCCCCAAGCAACCAGTATCATGCATAGAACCTGGATTGGAGATTCATTTCATATATGACATTACACATGTTTAATTTTAAAAATATGATGATTTAAAGTATTTTAACCAGTTTTGAGTAGGGTTGCAGGCAAATATTACAGTGCATTTCTCAGCCATTTACTGAACCTTTAGCCTCTATTTTGCCGATTTCCTGTTTGCCCATTTCTGTTCCCTTCTAATCTTAAAAGAATCTAATTATAGGAATGAGATCACTAGGCAAGTTAAACTATCTCCTGTTACTCATTCTTGAAAGCACACTATGCCTTGTCTAACCTTGATTCTTTTCCTAGATAAAAATAGGTAAGAATGAAGAATTAAGTAATTAAAGAATGATTAGCTCTCTACCCTCAACACCCTAAGTAATCCTGCATGCAGATCAGGAGGGCAAGATAATATCTGAAGAAAGAGTTAGTCAGTTTGCACTCAATGGAACATGGTTTAGAAACCAACCTCCTACTTGGATGATTCACTGAGATTCTTCCTCATTTTTTTTCTTCCTCTTCCCCCCCCCCCCCCCCACCGCCTTCTAAAAACTGGCCTAACTGAGCAGAATCTTCAGAGTTGGTCTCTGGAGTCCATCATCTCCCAAGACTGAAACTTTCCTAATTAAAACACCTTTCCTTTCTAGTAAGAATTGCCTCTTGAATTATAGGCCTGTGAGTGAGGAGAAGCCAAACCTAAGTTTGGAAACACTCTGGTGTGGGGTTTTAATAGTGTGCTTTCCTTGGTTTCAGTTGTTTTTCTAAATCATTAGAGAGTCAGCTTTGTGGCTTACTGGGAGCCATTTCTATGTTTACAACCTAGATCTGGTATATCCTACCTGTTATGGACTGAATTGTGTCCTCCTAAAATTGAATGCTGAAGTCCTAACCCCAGGTACAACAGAATATGACTGTATTTAGAGATAAGGCTTTTAAAGAGGTAGTTAAGTTAAAATGAGACCATTATGTTTGGAACCAATGCAATATAACTGTTGTCCTTATAAAAAAAGATTAGTATATACAGAAATGCACCAGTACCACACATGTAAGAAGTGATGCCCCTGTGAAGAGTTAGAAAGGGACAGGGCAAGAGGTCTCAGAGGAAACTAACCCTGCCAGAAACTTGACCTTGAGGCCAAGCCTATGGAGGTGTGAGAAAATAAATCTGTATTCTAAGTGACTCAATTTGTAGTATTTTATTACAGTGTCTGTACTCAGTTGATAAGTTGTGTCAGATTCTTTGCTATTCCATGGAGTGTAGCCTGCCAGGTTCCTGTGTCCATGGGATTTCCCAGGTGAGAATACTGTAGTAGATTGCCATTTTCTTCTCCAGGGGGTCTTCCTGACCCAGGGATCAAACCCACATCTCCTGCATTGGTAGGCAGATTCTTTACAACTGAGCCACCTGGGAAACTCGTGTTGCTACAAAAGCCCTAGAAAATTAACACATTGCCATTTTTAAGATTATTGACCTAAGAATTTGTACTTAATTAACTCTTTCTGGTAAAATACATAGTTGTTTTATTTTATCTTTTCTCTGGATTGATGGCTTATGCATGTGCATGCTGTCACTCAGGTGTTTCCTACTCTGTGCAAAATCATGGACTGTGGCCCACCAGGCGACTCTGTCCATGGGATTTTTCTGGCAAGAATAGTGGAATGGGTTGCCATTTTCTCCCCCACCCAGGGTATCTTCCTGACCCAGGGATCAAACCAGCATCTCCAGCGGCTCCTGCATTGGAAGGTGGATTCTTTACCACTGGGCCACTAGAGACTGACATAATGTTTAATAATACAATTAGGTAACAGAGAAATATTCCACTGGTAATATGCACCACAGCTTCTTTATCCATTCCTGTGTTGATGGACATTTAGGTTGCTTCCATGTCTTGGCTTTTGTAAACAGTGCTGCAATGAACATCTGGGTTCATGTATCCTTTTTTTTTTTCTTTTACTTTATTTTACTTTACAATACTGTATTGGTTTTGCCATAGATCAACATGTGTCCTTTTGGATCATATTTTCCTCCAGATACACGCCCAGGAGTGGGACTGCAGGGTCATTTAGTACCTCTAGTTTTAGTCTTATAAGGAACCTCCATACTATTCTCCTGGTGAAGGAAATGGCAACCCACTCCAGTGTTCTTACCTGGAGAATCCCAAGAACAGAGGAGTCTGGCAGGCTATAGTCCATGCAAGAAGGCAAGACTGAAGCAACTTAGCATACTGTTCTCCATAGTTGCTGTACCAATTTACATTATCACCAACAATGTAGGGGAGTTCCCTTCTCTCCACACCCTCTCCAGCATTCGTTATTTGTGGATATTTTTAAGATTGCCAATCTGACCGGAGTGAGGTGATATCTCATTGTAGTTTTTTATTTGCATTTTTTAAATAGCTAGTGATGTTGAATATCTTTTCATGTGCCTATTGACCATCTGAATATCCTCTTTGGAGAAATGTCTATTCAGGTCTTTTGCTCATGTTTTGAGTGAGCTGTTTGTTTTGATGCTGCTAAGCATCATAAGCTGTTTATAAATTTTTGAAACTAATCTCATCAGTCACACCATTTGCAAATATTTTCTCCCAACCTGTGGGTTTGGAGCCATTAAAAAAATGAAATAATGCCATTTGCAACAACATAGATGCACTTAGAGAGTGTCATACTGAGTGAAGTAGAGCAGAGAGAGAAGGAGAAACATCATATGACATCCTGTGTATGTGAAATCTAAAAATAAATGATACAAATGAACATACTTACAAAACAGAAAGAGGCTCACAGACTTAGAAAATGAACTTACAGTTGTCAGAGGGAAGGGAAAATTAGGGGCTTTGGGAAGGTCATGCACACACTAGTATATTAAAATAGATAACCAACAAGGACCTAGTGTATTTTCCAGCACAGGGTACTCTGCTCAATGGTATGTGGCAGCCTGGATGGAACGGGAGTTTGGGGGGGAATGAATACATGTATATGTATGGCTGAGTCACTTTGTTGTTCACTTGAAACTACAACACTGTTAATTGGCTATATTCCAATACAAAGTAAAAAGTTTAAAGTTTCGGGGGAAAGAAAATCAAATAACAGATGCTCAGAATTGGAAATCTAGGATTACTTATCTGAACTGGTTGGGTTTGAAGGCAAAGATGATTCTATTCTTGGAGATGGAAATCAATAATGCATGACACGCAATGGCAAAAGGGTTAAATTATCACAAAATCAGCCTACTGGGAACAACATTGGTAGGTTGAGAAGCTAGGTTTGACTTGCATAGTTTGAATGAAAAAAAAAAAAATTCAAGTGATAGGGAATAACAGTCCTTCCAAGTCCAACAAGTTGAAAAATAGAAAAAAATGGCAACCTCAGGGTTTAGTACCCTATTTGAAAGAATGAAGAAAAGTTAAATAAGTAAATCACAAAGGAGACTATTTGAATGCCCTATAAGATGAAAAGTTGTTGAGGATTTTTTTTTCATTTGAAAAAATGTATTTTGAGAAGATGTTAAGCAAAAATAAAAGGAAATATTTAATTCTAGTAAAGTAAATGACATCAAACTAGCCCTGTGTGTTTTAGCATTCAATGCTTTCTGAATCTTTGTGACTGTGTGAGCCTGCTGGGCTCCTCTGTCCATGGGATTCTCCAGGGAAGAATACTGGACTAGGAAGCCATTCCCTTCTCCAGGGATCTTCCTGAGCCAGAGATCAAACTCAAATCTCTGGCATTGTAGACAGATTCTTTACTGTCTGAGCCATCAGAAAAGCCCTGGCACCAAAAATGAGAAGAAAATGAACAATATACATTGGATTACAATTTCTGGCTAGTGATTGACAGGCTCCATAAGGCTACAATGTCTGAGAGAAGCAAAATTAATGCGATCAGCCCCCTGAAACCCAGGGCTCTCAACCTGTGACAATTTTCTCACTAAGGATAAAGTTGGGAAGCCTCACTGAGCTAGGAACTTTCTATTCATTTTTATCCTAACTGGTGCCTTTTTATTAGTGCCCTTTTACTGTTTCCAGAGAATCCTTTGTTGTCCTTTCTCAATATGTCTCACAATCTTAAACCCCATTTCCCTTCTGGTCTAAGTTGGAAATGTTTTGATTGTTTACATTGAGAAATATTAGTGCACTTCCCCTAATTCAAGAAAAAGTTGCCAAAACAAAAATAGTAAAGCACCTAAAAAATTTCAACCAATCTTGGCATCCAAACAAACAAGCAAAAAAAAACCTTTAATTAGTAATTATCTCATAAGCAAACAGACATTAATTATTTATCAATTTTTATGAAAGCCATATATCATATAATTAGAAAAAAAACTAATTTGTGTAGTTTCAAGGTTTTAATTTGAAAAATATATGCAGAAAAAATTAACTGTAATGACAAAAATCAATTTCTATGAAAGATATTTCATGATTCATAGAGTAGTAAATGTTTGAGTTGATTTATTTATGCTATAAATGCTTATATGAAAGCATATCATACAACTTTCATCATGATTTTATATTCCAAAATGATCATACACCCTTCTACTTCTGAGATGTAAATGTTCTAGAAAGCCTGATTAAATTTCATCTTGTAAGTGGAACTACAACTTAAACATCTTGAATTTGTGTGAAGAGTACTAATAGATTAAACCCACACATGTAAGACATTTTAAACTATTTCCCATTGAAATAACTTGCCATAAATGTATATTCATGATTTTTAAGAAATAATAAAATGAGTATGTTGTGCTAGAAAGAATCCCAAGCTTAGTTTTTTTGCTCAAACATGCTATGAATTACTTAAGACTGGATTCATTCTTAAAAGTTAATCTTAAAAATTAAAGTTGGTTTTATTACCTCTCTGTGGCAATTCTGGTGGTTTTACCCTCTTCATTTCTTCACAGAAGAATCCAAACTGGAAAATTAAAAAGTACAGCATTAAAAATATCCAGATTATCCCTCAAGATCTGTGTGTTTCATGTAATTAATGCAGTAAGAATATATTTATCCCGAGTGAATATCAATTGTTCATTGATAAAGAATCTTATTTTACAACCTTGCATTTAGTTTAATTAAGTATAGCAAACTTTTTTTTTTCTTTTTAATTCTCTACAGGTATCAGGCTACAGGTGCAGAGAGAAGGAAAATAACACGTTGCCTTGTCCTTGAGAGCAGCTCATTCTCTAGAGTGATTGTTAGACAAAAAGAAAAAAAAAAGCCAATGTATACTTTACCATCCGCATTTGATTTTATTTCTCAGATATTATGGAGAAATTTGTGTTCATATCCCAAATTCACTTGTTGAAATTTTCACTTATATTACATTAAAGAAGTGATTAAGTTAAAATTAAGTAGTAGGATGGGCCCTAATGCATTATGACTGGTATTCTTGTAAGAAATGAAACCGTGAATCTGAGAATGTAAAGAAATATTATGTTGCAGGAAAAGGGGGGAAAATAACATGTAATACAGCATTATTAACTAAAGTACATATTTTGTTCAAACGTCACAAAATTTTTGCTAGTGTCCATCATTTGTTTTCATACTTTAGTCAATAATCTACATTGTATTTAGTTGAAATGAGCAACCTCAGTAGCATGCAAAAAATTCTGATAAATTCTCTTTTCATTTTTATTTTATTACAATTTTTTTTGGGAGGGGGCGGTCCTAAGATGGTGGAGGAATAGGACAGGAAGATCACTTTCTCCCTCACAAATTCATCAAAGAACATTTCAACTCTGAGTAAATTCCTCAAAACAACTTCTGAATGCTGGCAGAGGACATCAGGCACCTATAAAAGCAGATCATTGTCTTCAAAAACAGGGTAGGAAAAAATATAAAAGACAAAAAAGGAGACAAAGGAGGTAGGGAGGGAGCTCCATGCCGGGAAAGGAATCTTGAGAAGAGAGGTTTCCAAACACCAGGAAGCACTCTCGCTGCTGAGTCTGTGGCGAGCCTTGGAAGCACAGAGGGCAACATAACAGGAAGGAAAAATAAATAAATAATTAAAACCAACAGATTACAAGCCCAACAGTAACTCCCCCAGTGGAGAAGCAGTGCAGACACTTGCATCTACCACTAGCAAGTGGGGGCTGGGCAGGGAGGCGTGGGAGGCGCTGGCTGCAGTGCTTTGTAAGATTCAAGCCTGAAAGCCCCATGTGTAATCAGAGCGAACTAACTTGGGCTAGGAAACCAGACTGTGGGATAGCTACCATGTGAAAAGCTCAAACATAAGACATTGACAGGACCACACACAGAACAAAGGATGGAACAGAAGTAGCCGGCTGCAGACCATCCCCCTCAGGTGACAGGCAGCCAGAGCCATAAGGGCTGGAAGGGGGCAATCGCAGCCCAAGAGAGACATTACCTACCAAAATGCAAGCAGGCTTCTTTGCTAACTAAGACTTCTGGGGGTTCCGGACAGTCATCAGCCACCAGAGAAGGGACACCAGCGAACACCCAGAAAACTGAGCAGCAGAGACGGGAAAGGTGATAAGTCACAGCAACTGCGTTCACCAAACACCTGAGCTACTTGGATCTGGAAAGGACACAAAATGCAGGCCCAACTGAATCTGCGCCTCTGAGGGCTACCTGAGCACCAAGCCTGAGCATCTTAGACCGGGAAGGTGCATGCAGCCTAGGGCTGGCCTCAGATGGTTCCCGGCAGAGCAACTTAGAGCCTGAGCGGTGTGCGCCGTGAGCAGGGGCAGGCCCAGCGGGGCTAAGACACTGCAAGCACACGCCAGTGTTACTTGTTTATAGCATCCCTCCCTCCCCACAGTGAGACTGAACAAGTGAGCCTAAAAAAAAAAAAAAAAAGTGTCCACCACCGCCCGCCCTGTGACAGGGCAGAAATCACACACTGAAGAGACCAGCAAACAGAAGAAGTTAAACAGAGGGAACCGCCTTGGAAATGACCCCACACTGCCCACAACACCAGAGAAAGGGCCAGATATATCTTTACTATTTTTACGATCATTCTTTTATATATATATATATAGTTATGTGATTGTTTTTACTTTTCTTTTTCCTCTTCTTTTTTTAACCTTTTTAAATTTTTAAGTCCTCTATTTCTCCTTTAATTTTTATTTTTATAACCTACTATTTTCAAAAAAAAAAGACCCTATTTTTAAAGCAAACACCATATATACTCTTTTTGTGGTTGTTGTTGTTTAATAATTCTTGTGGCTTTGCTTTTTTTTTTCTTTCTTCTCCTTCTTCTACTTCTGCTCTTTAATATTATATTTTTGAAAATCCAACCTTTACTCTAGATTTTTAATCTTTGCTTTTTGGTATTTGTTGTCAATTTTGTACATTTAAAAACCCAATCTTCAGTACCCAATTTTACCTGAGAGCAAGATTACTGGCTTGACCACTCTCTCCTCCTTTGGACTCTCCTTTTTCTCCACAAGGTTGCCTCTGTCTCTTCCCTCCCCCTTCTCTTCTCTACCCAACTCTGCGAATCTCTGTGTGTTCCAGACAGTGGAGAATACTCAGGGAACTGGTTACTGGCTGGAGCTGTCTCTTTCCTTTTCATTTCCCTCTTTTATCCTCCTGGCCACCTCTGTCCACTTCCTCCATCTTTTCTTCCTTGTATAACTCCATGATCACCTCTGAGTGGTCCAGACTGAGGAGTGCACATAAGGAAGTGACTACTGACTAGCTTGCTGTCTCCTCTTTTGATCCCACCACATCTCATTCCAGTCACCTCTAACTACCCCCTCCCTCTTCTCTTCTCCATGTAACTCAGTGAACCTCTCTGGGTGTCCCTCACTGTGGAGAAACTTTTCATCTTTAACCCAGATGTTTTATCATCAGTGCTGTATAGATGGAGAAGTCTTGAGGCTAATGTAAAAATAAAACTGAAAACCAGAAGCAGGAGGCTTAAGTCCAAATCCTGAGAACATCAGAGAACTCCTGAATCCAGGGAATGTTAATCGATAGGAGCTCCTCAAATCCTCCATACCTACACTGAAATCAAGCACTACCCAAAGGCCAACAAGTTCCAGAGCAAGACATACCACACAAATTCTCCAGCAACACAGGAACACTCCCCTGAGCTTCAATATACAGGCAGCTCAAAGTTACTCCAAAACCATTGACATCTCATAACCCATTACTGGTCACTTCATTGTACTCCAGAGAGAAGAAATTCAGCTCCACCCACCAGAATTCCAACACAAGCCTCCCTAACGAAGAAACCTTGACAAACCACTGATACAACCCTGCCCACAGTGAGGAAACTCCATAATAAAGAGAACTCCACAAATTCCCAGAATATAGAAAGGCCACCCCAAACGCAGCAATATAACCAAGATGAAGAGATAGAGGAATACCCAGCAGGTAAAGGAACAGGAGAGTTGCCCACCAAACCAAACAAAAGAGGAAGAGGTAGGGAATCTACTTGAGAAAGAATTCCGAATATTGATAGTGAAAATGATCCAAAATCTTGAAATCAAAATGGAATCACAGATAAATAGCCTAGAGACAAGGATTCAGAAGATGCAAGAAAGGTTTAACAAGAAGAAGAAATTTAAAAAAGAGTCAATATATAATGAATAATGCAATAAATGAGATCAAAAACACTCTGGAGGCAACAAATAGTAGAATAATGGAGGCAAAAGATAGGATTAGTGAAATAGAAGATAGAATGGTAGAAATAAATGAATCAGAGAGGAAAAAAGAAAAATGAATTAAAAGAAATGAGGACAATCTCAGAGACCTCCAGGACAATATGAAACGCTCCAACATTCAAATTATAGGAGTCTCAGAAGAAGAAGACAGAAAGAAAGACCATGAGAAAATACTTGAGGAGATAATAGTTGAAAACTTCCCTAAAATGGGGAAGGAAATAATCACCCAAGTCCAAGAAACCCAGAGAGTTCCAAATAGGATAAACCCAAGGCGAAACACCCCAAGACACATATTAATCAAATTAACAAAGATCAAACACAAAGAACAAATATTAAAAAGCAGCAAGGGAAAAACAACAAATAACACACCAGGGGATTCCCATAAGGATAACTGCAGATCTTTCAATAGAAACTCTTCAGGCCAGGAGGGAATGGCAAGACATACTCAAGCGATGAAAGACAATAACCTACAGCCCAGATTACTGTACCCAGCAAGGATCTCATTCAAATGTGAAGGAGATATCAAAAGCTTTACAAACAAACAAAAGCTCACAGAATTCATCACCACCAAACCAGCTCTCCAACAAATGCTAAAGGATATTCTCTAGACAGGAAACACAAAAATGGTGTATAAACCCAAACCCAAAACAGTAAAGTAAATGGCAATGGGATCATACTTATCAATAATTACCTTAAATGTAAATGGGTTGAATGCCCCAACCAAAAGGCAAAGACTGGCCGAATGGATACAAAAACAAGACCCCTATATATGCTGCCTTCAAGAGACCCACCTCAAAACAAGGACACATACAGACTGAAAGTGAAGGGCTGGAAAAAGATTCCACGCAAATAAAGACCAAAAGAAAGCAGAAGTAGCAATTCTCATATCCGACAAAATAGACTTTAAAACAAAGGCTGTGGAAAGAGACAAAGAAGGCCACTACATAATGATCAAAGGATCAATCCAAGAAGATATAACAATTATAAATATATATGCACCCAACATAGGAGCACCACAATATGTAAGACAAATGTTAACAAGTATGAAAGGGGAAATTAACAGTAACACAATAATAGTGGGAGACTTTAATACCCCACTCACACCTATGGACAGATCAACTAAACAGAAAATTAACAAAGAAATGCAAACTTTAAATGATACAATAGACCAGTTAGACCTAATTGATAACTATAGGACATTTCACCAAGTGGGCATGGAACCTTCTCCAGGATAGATCACATCCTGGGCAATAAATTGAAACTTGATAAATTCAAAAATTTGAAATCATTCCAAGCATCTTTTCTGACCATAATGCATTAAGATTAGATCTCAATTACAGGAGAAAAACTATTAAAAATTCCAATATATGGAGGCTGAACAACACGCTGCTGAATAACCAACAAATCACAGAAAAAATATAAAAAAAAAGAAATCAAAACATGCATAGTAACAAATGAAAATGAAAACACAACAACCGAAAACCTGTGGGACACTATAAAAGCAGTGTTAAGAGGAAAGTTCATAGCAATACAGGCATACATCAAGAAACAAGAAAAAATCAAATAAATAACCTAACTCTATACCTAAAGCAACTAGAAAAGGAAGAGTTGGAGAACCCCAGAGTTAGTAGAAGGAAAGAAATCTTAAAAATTAGGGAAGAAATAAATGCAAAAGAAAGAAAAGAGACCATAGCAAAAATCAACAAAGCTAAAAGCTGGTTCTTTGAAAGGATAAATAAAATTGACAAACCATTAGCCAGACTCATCAAGAAGCAAAGAGAGAAAAATCAAATCAACAAAATTAGAAATGAAAATGGAGAGATCACAACAGACAACACAGAAATACAAAGATCATAAGAGACTTCTATCAGCAATTATATGCCAATAAAATGGACAACGTGGAAGAAATGGACAAATTCTTAGAAAAGTAGAACTTTCCAAAACTGAACCAGGAAGAAATAGAAAATCTTAACAGACCCATCACAAGCACGGAAACTGAAACTGCAATCAGAAATCTTCCAGCAAACAAAAGCCCAGGTCCAGACGGCTTCACAGCTGAATTCTACCAAAAACTTTGAGAAGAGCTAACACCTATTCTACTCAAACTCTTCCAGAATCTTGTAGAGGAAGGTAAACTTCCAAACTCATTCTATGAGGCCACCATCACCCTAATACCAAAACCTGACAAAGATGTCACAAAAAAAGAAAACTACAAGCCGATATCACTGATGAACATAGATGCAAAAATTCTCAAAAAAATTCTAGCAATCAGAATCCAGCAACACATTAAAATGATCATACACCATGACCAAGTGGGCTTTATCCCATGGATGCAAGGATTCTTCAATATCCGCAAATCAAACAATGTAATTCACCACATTAACAAATTGAAAAATAAAAGCCATATGATTATCTCAATAGATGCAGAGTAGGCCTCTGACAAAATTCAACATCCATTTATGATAAAAACTCTCCAGAAAGCAGGAATAGAAGGAACATACCTCAACATAATAAAATCTATATATGACAAAACCACAGCAAGCATTTTCCTCAATGGTGAAAAATTGAAAGCATTTCCCTAAAGTCAGGAACAAGACATGGGTGCCAACATTCACCGCTACTATTCAACATAGTTCTGGAAGTTTTGGCCACAGCAATCAGAGCAGCAAAAGAAATAAAAGGAATCCACATTGGAAAAGAAGAAGTAAAACTCTCACTGTTTGCAGATGACATGATCCTCTACATAGAAAGCCCTAAAGACTCCACCAGAAAATTACTAGAGCTAATCAATGAATATAGTAAAGTTGCAGGATATAAAATCAACACACAGAAATCCCTTGCATTCCTATACACTAATAATGAGAAAGCAGAAAAAGAAATTAAGGAAACAATTCCATTCACCATTGCAACGAAAAGAATAAAATACTTAGGAATATATCTACCTAAAGAAACTAAAGATCTATGTACAGAAAACTATAAAACACTGATGAAAGAAATCAAAGAGGACACTAAAAATGGAGAAATATACCATGTTCATGGATAGGAATAATCAATATAGTGAAAATGAGTATACTACCTAAAGCAATCTACAGATTCAATGCAATCCCTATCAAGCTACCAAAGGTATTTTTCACAGAACTAGAACAAATAATTTCAGGGTTTGTATGGAAATACAAAAACCTCGAATAGCCAAAGCAAACTTGAGAAAGAAGAATGGAATTGGAGGAATCAACTTGCCTGACTTCAGGCTCTACTACAAAGCCACAGTCATCAAGACAGTATGGTATTAGCAGAAAGACAAAAATATAGATTAATGGAACAAAATAGAAAGCACAGAGATAAAACCACACACCTATGGACACCTTATCTTCGACAAAGGAGGCAAGAATATACAATGGAGTAAAGACAATCTCTTTAACAAGTGGTGCTGGGAAAACTGGTTAACCTACTGTAAAAGAATGAAACTAGAATGCTTTCTAACACCACACACAAAAATAAACTCAAAATGGATTAAGAATCTAAATGTAAGGCCAGAAACTATAAGACTCCTAGAGGAGAACATAGGCAAAACATTCTCCGACATAAATCACAGCAGGATCCTCTATGATTCACCTCCCAGAATACTGGAAATAAAAGCAAAAATAAACAAATGGGATCTAATTAAAATTAAAAGCTTCTGCACAACAAAGGAAAATATAAGCAAGGTGAAAAGACAGCCTTCTGAATGGGAGAAAATCATAGCAAATGAAGCAACTGACAAACAACTAATCTCAAAAATACACAAGCAACTTATGCAGCTCAACTCCAGAAAAATAAATGACCCAATCAAAAAATGGGCCAAAGAACTAAATAGACATTTCTCCAAAAAAGACATACGGATGGCTAACAAGCACATGAAAAGATGCTCAACATCACTCATTATCAGAGAAATGCAAATCAAGACCACAAGGAGGTACCATTTCACACCAGTCAGAATGGCTGTGATTCAAAATTCTACAAGCAATAAATGCTGGAGAGGGTGTGGAGAAAAGGGAACCCTCTTGCACTGTTGGTGGGAATGCAAACTAGTACAGCCACTATGGAGAACAGTGTGGAGATTCCTTTAAAAGTTGCAAATAGAACTGCCTTATGACCCAGCAATCCCACTGGCTGGGCATACACACTGAGGAAACCAGAATAGAAAGAGACACATGTACCCCAATGTTCATCACAGCACTGTTTATAATAGCCAGAACATGGAAACAACCTAGATGCCCATTAGCAGATGAATGGATAAGAAAGCAGTGGTACATCTACACAATGGAGTATTACTCAGCCATGAAAAAGAATACATTTGAATCAGTTCTAATGAGGTGGTTGAAACTGGAGCTGATTATACAGGGAGAAGTAAGCCAGAAAGAAAAACACCAATACAGTATACTAACACATATATATGGAATTTAGAAAGATGGCAATGATAACCCTGTATGTGAGACAGCAAAAGAGACACAGATGTATAGAACAGACTTTTGGGGTCTGAGGGAGAGGGAGAGGGTGGAATGATTTGGGAGAATGGCGCTGAAACATATATACTATCATGTAAGAAACGAATCGCCAGTGTATGTTCGATACAGGATACAGGATGCTTGGGGCTGGTGCACGAGGATGATCCAGAGAGATGATATGGGGTGGGAGGTGGGAGGGGGGTTCAGGATTGGGAACTCATGTAGACCTGTGGCAGATTCATGTCAATATATGGCAAAACCAATACAGTATTGTAAAGTTAAATAAAGTAAAAATAAAAATTAAAAAAATAATAAATAAAAAGAAAAAAAATATTTTCTGATTTTTCTTGTTATGGCTTCTTACATGCAGTCATAATTTAAAAGTGGACATTTAATGTCCAATACGTGGCATTGTCAAATTATCATAGATAATTTCTCATTTTGATGTTGATTTCTAATGTAAATATTTTATTCTCTGCAATTTCCGTCTGAGTTTTTTCAGTCTTTTCGTTTGTTGGTTTTCAATGACTAAGTCAACATCTCTTTTGGCAAATGTTACATTGAACTTGAAAATATGTGCGCTATTTTCAAATCTTTTGATATTAAATTCTAATATAATTACACAGTAATAAAAGAAGAGAATCTATGTGATTTCAATACCTTTAGGCCACTAAATTTTTGTATCCTATTTTATACCCCTGACTATGTTCCAGTGTTACTTGGTTTATAGTCTATGGGAACTTGAATAGAATTTGTATCAAGCTGTTATGCGAAAATTGTCTAAATCTTAGTTATGTTGAATTGATTCATAGTGCTTTTCAGACCTACTATATCCTTATACTTTTCAATCTATTCATTCTATTAATTTTGAGAGTTTGATACAGAAACATCAACTAAAAATCTTAATTTATCTACTTAAAATAATTACAATATAGTGAGACTATATGTAGTTTATCCTATATTTTCCAAGTCTCCATACTTGCAAATGTGTTATCATAGTTTCATAATTAAAAAACAGATATAAACTTAATCTAAACCATTGATTATGTCAACCTAAGTGCAATTAATTACAATCAGTGACACAGGCAAAAAGAAAACATTATTTTTATTTTGTGTGTGTAATAAAGTTTTAATAAAGTATAAAGGAGATAGAGAAAGCTTCTGACATAGGCATCAGAAGGGGGCAGAAAGTGTACCCGCTTGTTAGTGTTAGCAAAGAAGTTATATAGTCTCCAGTGAATCCAAAGAATGTCTGGAGGTTGCAAAGACCTCACCAGACCTACTCCCATAATTTACAAATGACCATTATATCTACTACTGTGGGCAGGATTCCCTCAGAAGAAATGGAGTAGCTATCATGGTCAACAAAAGAGTCCAAAATGCAGTACTTGGATGCAATCTCAAAAACAATAGGATGAACTTGGTCATCTCCAATGCAAACCATTCAAAAGCACAGTTATCCAAGTCTAGGTCTAAACCAGTGAGGCTGAAGAAGCTGAAGTTGAACGGTTTTATGAAGACCTACAAGACCTTTTAGAAGTAACACCCAAAAAAGATGTCCTTTTCATTATAGGGAACTGGAATGCAAAAGTAGGAAGTCAAGAAACACCTGGAGTAACAGGCAAACTGGCCTTGGAATGCAAATGAAGCAGGGCAAAGACTAACAGAGTTTTGCCAAGAAAATGCACTGGTCAGAGGAAACACTCTCTTCCAACAACACAAGAGAAGTTTCTACACATGGACATCACCAGATGGTCAACACCAAAATCAGTTCAGTTCAGTTCAGTCGCTCAGTGGTGTCTGACTCTTTGCAACCCCATGAATCGCAGCACGCCCGGCTTCCCTGTCTATCACCATTGCCAGGAGCTCACTCAGACTCACGTCCATCGAGTCTGTGACACCATCCATTCATCTCATCCTCGGTCATCCCCTTCTCCTTCTGCCCCCAATCCCTCCCAGCATCAGAGTCTTTTTCCAATGACTCAACTCTTCCCACGAAGTGGTCAAAGTACTGGAGCTTCAGCTTTAGCATCGATACTTCCAAAGAAATCCCAGGGTTGATATCCTTCAGAATGGACTGGTTGGATCTCCTTGCAGTCTGAGGGACTCTTAAGAGTCTTCTCCAATACCACAGTTCAAACGCATCAATCCTTCGCTGCTCAGCCTTCTAAACAGTCCAACTATCACATCCATACATGACCACAGGAAAAACCATAGCCTTGACTAGATGGACCTTTGTCGGCAAAGTAATGCCTCTGCTTTTGAATATACTATCTAGGTTGGTCATAACTTTTGTTTCAAAGAGTAAGCGTCTTTTAATTTCATGGCTGCAGTCACCATCTACAGTGATTTTGGAGCCCCCCCAAAATAAAGTCTGACACTGTTTCCACTGTTTCCCCATCTAGTTCCCATGAAGTGATGGGACCAGATGCCATGATCTTCGTTTTCTGAATGTTGAGCTTTAAGCCAACTTCTTCACTCTCTTTCACTTTCATCAAGAGGCTGTTTAGCTCCGCTTCATTTTCTGCCTTAAGGGTGGTGTCATCTGCATAGATGAGGTTATTGATATTTCTCCCAGCATCTTGATTCCAGCTTGTGTTTCTTCCAGTCCAGAGTTTCTCATGATATACTCTGCATATAAGTTAAATAAGCAGGGTGACAATATAAAGCTTTAACAGACTCCTTTTCCCATTTGGAACCAGTCTGTTGTTCCATGTCCAGTTCTAACTCTTGTTTCCTGACCTGCATACAGATTTCTCAAGAGGCAGGTTAGGTGGTCTGGTATTCCCATCTCTTTCAGAATTTTCCACAGTTTATTGTGACCCACGCAGTCAAAGGCTTTGGCATAGTCAATAAAGCAGAAATAGATGTTTTTTCTGGAACTCTCTTGCTTTTTCCATGATCCAGCGGATGTTGGCAATTTGATCTCTGGGTCCTCTGCCTTGTCTAAAACCAGCTTGAACATCAGGAAATTCACGGTTCACGTATTACTGAAGCCTGGCTTGGGGAATTTTGAGCATTACTTTACTAGCATGTGAGATGAGTGCAATTGTGTGATAGTTTGAGCATTCTTTGGCATTGCCTTTCTTTGGGATTGGAATGAAAACTGACCTTTTCCAGTCCTGTGGCCACTGCTGAGTTTTCCAAATTTGCTGGCATATTGAGTGTAGCACTTTCACAGCATCATCTTTCAGGATTTGAAACAGCTCAACTGGAATTCCATCACCTCCACTAGCTTTGCTCGTAGTGATGCTTTCTCAAGCCGACTTGACTACACATTCCACGATATCTGGCTCTAGATTAGGGACCATATCATCATGATTATCAGGGTTGTGAAGATCTTTCTTGTACAGTTCTTCAGTGCATTCTTGACAACTATTCTTAATATCCTCTGCTTCTGTTAGGTCCAGATCATTTCTGTCCTTTATCAAGCCCATCTTTGTATGAAATGTTCCCTTGGTATCTCTAATTTTCTTGAAGAGATCTCTAGTCTTTCCCATTCTGTTGTTTTCCTCTATTTGTTTGCATTGAATCCTGAAGAAGGCTTTCTTATCTCTTCTTGCTATTCTTTGGAACTCTGCATTCAGATGCTTATATCTTTCCTTTTCTCCTTTGCTTTTTGCCTCTTTTCTTTTCACAGCTCTCTCAAGGCCTCTCCAGACAGCCATTTTGCTTTTTTTCATCTGATTGTATTCTTTGCAGCCAAAAATGGAGAAGCTTTATACAGTCAACAAAGACAAGATCAGGAGCTGACTATGGATCAGATCATGAACTCCTTATTACCAAATTCAGACCTAATTGAAGAAAGTATGGAAAACCGCTAGACCATTCAGGTATGACCTAAATAAAATCCCTTATGATTATACAGTGGAAGTGAGAAATAGATTTAAGGGCCTAGATCTGATAGATAAGAATGCCTGATGTACTAGGGAATGAGGGTCATGACATTGCATAGGAGACAGGGATCAAGACCATCCCCATAGAAAAGAAATGCAAAAAAGCAAAATGGCTGTCTTAGGAGGCCTTACAAATAGCTGTGAAAAGAAGAGAGGCGAAAAGCAAAGGAGAAAAGGACAGATATACGCATCTGAATGCAGAGTTCCAAAGAATAGCAAGAAGAGACGCAGGTTGCAGCATGCTTGGGGCTGGTGCATGGGGATGACCCAGAGAGATGTTATGGGGAGGGAGGTGGGAGGGGGGTTCATGTTTGGGAACGCATGTAAGAATTAAAGATATTAAAATTTAAAAAATAAAAAACTAAAAAGTAAAAAAAAAAAAAAGAAAGAAAGCCTTCTTCAGCAATCAAAGCAAAGAAATAGAGGAAAACAACGGAATGGGAAAGACTAGTGATCTCTTCAAGAAAATTAGAGATACCAAGGGAACATTTCATGCAAAGATGTGCTTGATAAAGGACAGAAATGGTCTGGATCTAACAGAAACAGAAGATATTAAGACGAGGTGACAAGAATACATGGAAGAACTGTACAAAAAAGATCTTCACAGCCCAGATCATCATGATGATGTGATCACTAATCTAGAGCCAGACATCTTGGAATGTGTAGTCAAGTGGGACTTAGAAAGCATCAAACAAAGATAGTGGAGGTGATGGAATACCAGTTGAGCTGTTTCATATCCTGAAAGATGATGCTGTGGAAGTGCTGCATTCAATATGCCAGCAAATTTGGAAAACTCAGCAGTGCCCACAGGACTGGAAAAGGTCAGTTTTCATTCCAATCCCAAAGAAAGGCAATGCCAAAGAATGCTCAAACTGCCACACAATTGCACTCATCTCACATGCTAGTAAAGTAATGCTCAAAATTCCCCAAGCCAGGCTTCAGCAATATGTGAACTGTGAACTCCCTGATGTTCAAGCTGATTTTAGACAAGGCAGAGGACCCGGAGATCAAATTGCCAACATCCACTGGATCATGGAAAAAGCAAGAGAGTTCCAGAAAAACATCTCTTTCTGCTTTACTGACTATGCCAAAGCCTTTGACTGTGTGAATCACAATAAACTGTGGAAAATTCTGAAAGAGATGGGAATACCAGACCACCTAACCTGCCTCTTGAGAAATCTGTATGCAGGTCATGAAGCAACAGTTAGAACTGGACATGGAACAACAGACTGGTTCCAAATAGGAAAAGGAATCCGTCAAGGCTGTATATTGTCACCCTGCTTATTTAACTTATATGCAGAGTACATCATGAGGAATGCTGGACTGGAATAAACACAAGCTGCAATCAAGATTGCTGGGAGAAATATCAATAACCTCAGATATGCAGATGACACCACCCTTATGGCAGAAAGTGAAGAGGAGCTAAAAAGCCTCTTGATGAAAGTGAAAGAGGAGAATGAAAAAGTTGGCTTAACGCTCAACATTCAGAAAACGAAGATCGTGGCATCCGGTCCCATCACTTCATGGGAACTAGATGGGGAAACAGTGGAAACAGTGTCAGACTTTATTTTTGGGGGCTCCAAAATCACTGTAGATGGTGACTGCTGCCATGAAATTAAAAGACACTTACTCTTTGAAACAAAAGTTATGACCAACCTAGATAGTGTATTCAGAAGCAGAGACATTACTTTGCCGACTAAGGTCCATGTAGTCAAGGCTATGGTTTTTCCTGTGGTCATGCATGGGTGTGAGTGTTGGACTGTTTAGAAGGCTGAGCAGTGAGGAATTGATGCGTTTGAACTGTGGTGTTGGAGAAGACTCTTAAGAGTCACTTGGACTGCAAGGAGATCCAACCAGTCCATTCTGAAGGAGATCAACCCTGGGGTTTCTTTGGAAGAAATGATGCTAAAGCTGAAGCTCCAGCACTTTGGCCACCACATGCGAACAGTTGAGTCACTGGAAAAGACTCTGATCCGGGAGGGATTGGGGGCAGGAGAAGGGGACGACCGAGGATGAAATGGCTGTATGGCATCACGGACTCGATGGACATGATTCTGAGGGAACTCCGGGAGATGGTGATGGACAGGGAAACCTGGCGTGCTGCGATTCATGGGGTTGCAATGAGTTGGATACGACTGAGCAACTGAACTGAACTGAACTGAAGCGCAGGCAGCTGTACCGACCGGCGCAGTAAGCACAGCGGAGAGGAGCTACCTCACGTCTGAGACAGGGGCAGAAGCTGGGAGGACCCCATGTCTGAAGGGTGGCAGCCAAGAGGAGTTACCCCACGTCCGAGGACAGGGGTAATGGCCGAGAGTGCCTGGCTGCGATGGCGCAGGAATGGCCAAGAGGAGCTACCCCGTGTGTGAGGCCAGGGGCGGTGGCTGGGAGGAGTCACACCACCTCCAAGGAGCTGTGGCTGCGCAGACACAGAAGGGCCTAGAAGAGCTATCCCACCTTGAAGGTCAGAAAGGGCGGCGGTGAGGAGATACCCCTCTTCCAAAGTAAGGAGCAGCGGCCGCGCTTTGCTGGAGCAGCGGTAAAGAGATATCCCACGCCCAAGGTAAGAGAAACCCAAGTAAGATGGTAGGTGTTGCAAGCAGGCATCAAAGGACAGACACACTGAAACCATACTCACAGAAAACTAGTCAATCTAATCACACTAGGACCACAGCCTTGTCTAACTCAGTGAAACTAAGCCATGCCTGTGGGGCAACCCAAGATGGGCGGGTCATGGTGGAGAGTTCTGACAGAATGTGGTCCACTGGAGAAGGGAATGGCAAACCACTTCAGTATTCTTGCCTTGAGAACCTCATGAACAGTATGAATAGGCAAAAAGATAGGACACTGATGAGGTACGCCCCAGGTCATTAGGTGCCCAATATGCTACAGGAGATCAGTGGAGAAATAACTCCAGAAAGAATGAGGGGATGGTGCCGGGGTCCAGCCCCGGTGGATCCAGGGTGATTCGAAGGTGGGGGGACGGAGTCGGCGTCTTTGGAAAAATACATATTTAATTACAGATATATAGAGAGATTAGAAACAGATAGTGTAGTAGGAAGATTAGTGGAGAAAAAGAGGCTGAATAACTTGGATTACGTGGAATAGCATCCATGCTGCAGATGGGAATTCAGCCAGAAAAATGGGAGCAAGAAAGAAGCAACATGGGGGGAATCAGTCTTTCCTGGAAACTGATCTGATTTCTTTATTTTTGGGTTTGCTTACATACCTTTTGTTACATATAGGGATGAATACAGAGTTACACGGGGTCAACAGTCCTGACCTTTATCAAAATCAGGTGCTTCACATAAATGTATTAAAAAAAAGGTCTTAGGGATATTACATCATCTTCTGGCCATGAGTGAGACCTGCTGACATTTTATGATCCTTTCTTTGTGATAACCAAAAAACTTATTTTTTCCAAGGGTGCTTTTTCTTAAACCAGGCACCATCCTCCAAATAAAGTTACATTCTTATAGGATGAGTGTGTAGTGAGTTATAATCAAGAAAGGAATCTATTTAACCCAAGGTTAACATGATTAATCTTAAAGGTTAATACTTATTTCTCCTATATGCTTAAAGGTTAATACTTATTTCTCCTATATGCTAGTTATATTCATTATAAGGGCAGGGAACATGGAGATTTAGCAGCAAACAAAAGTCCAACAAATGAAAATCCTTTCACCAATGTTCCCCTTAAGATCTATTTAGTCTTAAGATAGTGATAAAGTTACATTTTTACATAGCAAGGACACAGTGATTTATAACAAAGTACAGTGATCTATTACAAAAGAGAAAATTCATTAACTCTAAAAGCCTAGTAATACTAACATCAAAAACTACTATATTTCCTTTTCTATATTCCAAATACATTGATTAATATATTCCCAGGTGCCTAAGGATATGGAGGCCTGGTGGCAATCATTAACTCAACAAGAAGAAAAAGCCCTATGCTAATTAAGACTCTCAAAATACTCAAAAACTCTCTGTGCTGTTTATGGTTAAAAGGTGGCAAACAATCATGTGGCAGGAGTATGGATAATCCTGTCACACAAGCTAGTCTGTCAGCAGAGACGTTTGACCTGAGACATCCTTGTCCCACCCAGAGCAGGGAATTAGCAGCAATTATTGACACAACAAATGAAAAACCCTTCATCAATATAATTCCTAACCAACCCACTATACTAATAATTTCTACTCCCCAAAAGAATTTGCCTTTAGTAAGTCTAAAACATCTCGTGCTACTCAGATTGTGAGGCTGTAAACAATCACATGTGGCTGGACCAACCTATACAGTGGGCTAGATAACCTTCAGGGGAGTCTGTAAGCTGAAACACTCTTTTCACACCCAGGAATTTTTATTGCCTTGGAGCTGCACATTTATTCCTTCTCCGAGAGAAACGGTTATGGGGGAGAGCCCCCTGTAAAGTCAGAGGTGTAGGTGAGAGCACAAAACAGACTCTGGTTTTGGGGTAGATGCTCAGGAACAGGGGGTTTCCTGAGGCTTGATCACGCCTTTGTGTATGCCAAGCCTCCTTCCTCATGACCTTTGCCAAGGGCGGAGTTCCTCACGCTGGCCCCCAGCAGGATGGAGCCAAAACAAAAAACAAAAAAACAATACCCAGTTGTGGATGTGACTGGTGATAGAAGCAAGGTCGGATGCTGTAAAGAGCGATATTGCATAGGAACCTGAAATGTCAGGTCCATGAATCATGGCAAATTGGAAGTGGTCAAACAAGAAATAGCAAGAGGGAACGTCGACATTCTAGGAATCAGTGAACTAAAATGGACTGGAATGGGTGAATTTAACTCAGATGACCATGATATCTACTACTGCGGGCAGGAATCCCTTAGAAGAAATGGAGTAGCCATCATGGTCAACAAAAGAGTCCAAAATGCAGTACTTGGATGCAGTCTCAAAAACGACAGAATGATCTCTGTTCGTCTCCAAGGCAAACCATTCAATATCACAGTTATCCAAGTCTATGCCCCAACCAGTAATGCTGAAAAAGCTGAAGTTGAATGGATCTATGAAGACCTACAAGACCTTTTATAACTAACACCCCAAAAAGATGTCCTTATCATTATAGGGGATTGGAATGCAAAATTAGAAAGTCAAGAGACACCTGGCTGCTAAGTCACTTCAGTCGTGTCTGACTCTGCGCTACCCCATAGATGGTAGCCTACCAGGCTTCTCTGTCCCTGGGATTCTCCAGGCAAGAACACTGGAGTGGGTTGCCATTTCCTTCTCCAGTGCATGAAAGTGAAAGGGAAGTCGCTCAGCTGTGTCTGACTCTTTGCGACCCCATGGACTGCAGCCTACAATGCTCCTTCGCCCATGGGATTTTCCAGGCAAGATTACTGGAATGGGGTGCCATTGCCTTCTCCAAAGAAAGGTCAGACTGAAAGAAAGAAAGACAGAAAGAAACACCTGGAGTAACAGGCAAATTTGGCCTTGGAATGCAGAATGAAGCAGGGCAAAGACTAATAGAGTTTTGCCGAGAAAATGCACTGGTCATAGCAAACACCCTCTTCCAACAACACAAGAGAAAATTCTACACATGGACATCACCAGATGGTCAACACTGAAATCAGATTGATTATATTCTTTGCAGCCATAAATGGAGAAGCACTATACAATCAACAAAAACAAGACCAGGAGCTGACTGTGCCTCAGATCATGAACTCCTTATTACCAAATTCAGACCTAATTGAAGAAAGTAGGGAAAACAGCTAGACCATTCAGGTATGACCTAAATAAAATCCCTTATGATTACACAGTGGAAGTGAGAAATAGATTTAAGGCCCTAGATCTGATAGGTAGAGTGCCTGATGAACTATGGAATGAGGTTTGTGACATTGTACAGGTGACAGGGATCAAGACCATCCCCATAGAAAAGAAATGCAAAAAAGCAAAATGGCTGTCTGAGGAGGCCTTACAAATAGCTGTGAAAAGAAGAGAGGCGAAAAGCAAAGGAGAAAAGGAAAGATATAAGCATCTGAATGCAGAATTCCAAAGAAAAGCAAGAAGAGATAAGAAAGCCTTCTTCAGCAATCAATGCAAAGAAATAGAGGAAAACAACAGAATGGGAAAGACTAGAGATCTCTTCAAGAAAATTAGAGATACCAAGGGAACACTTCATGCAAAGATGGGCTCGATAAAGGACAGAAATGGTCTGGACCTAACAGAAGCAGAAGATATTAAGAAGAGATGGCAAGAATACACAGAAGAACTGTACAAGACAGATGTTCACCACCCAGATAATCACGATGGTGTGATTATTCATCTAGAGCCAGACATCCTGGCATGTGAAGTCAAGTGGGCCTTAGAAAGCATCACTATGAACAAAGCTAGTGGAGGTGATGGAATTCCAGTTGAGCTATTTCAAATCCTGAAAGATGATGCTGTGAAAGTGCTGCACTCAATATGCCAGCAAATATGGAAAACTCAGCAGTGGCCACAGGACTGGAAAAGGTCAGTTTTCATTCCAATCCCAAAGAAAGGCAATGCCAAAGAATGCTCAAACTGCCACACAATTGCACTCATCTCACATGCTAGTAAAGTAATGCTCAAAATTCCCCAAGCCAGGCTTCAGCAATATGTGAACCATGAATTTCCTGATGTTCATGCTGGTTTTAGACAAGGCAGAGGACCCAGAGATCAAATTGCCAACATCCACTGGATCATGGAAAAAGCAAGAGAGTTCCAGAAAAACATCTCTTTCTGCTTTACTGACTATGCCAAAGCCTTTGACTGTGTGAATCACAATAAACTGTGGAAAATTCTGAAAGAGATGGGAATACCAGACCACCTAACTTGCCTCTTGAGAAATCTGTATGCAGGTCATGAAGCAACAGTTAGAACTGGACATGGAACAACAGACTGGTTCCAAATAGGAAAAGGAATCCGTCAAGGCTGTATATTGTCACCCTGCTTATTTAACTTCTATGCAGAGTACATCATGAGAAACGCTGGACTGGAAGAAACACAAGCTGGAATCAAGATTGCTGGGAGAAATATCAATAACCTCAGATATGCAGATGACACCACCCTTATGGCAGAAAGCGAATAGGAACTAAAAGCCTCTTGATGAAAGTGAAAGAGGAGAGTGAAGAAGTTGGCTTAACGCTCAACATTCAGAAAACGAAGATCATGGCATCTGGTCCCATCACTTCATGGGAAATAGATGGGGAAACAGTGTCAGACTTTATTTTGGGGGTGCTCCAAAATCACTGCAGATGGTGACTGCAGCCAAGAAATTAAAAGATGCTTACTCCTTGGAAGAAAAATTATGACCAACCTAGATAGCATATTCAAAAGCAGAGACATTACTTTGACAACTAACGTCCGTCTAGCCAAGGCTATTGTTTTCCCAGTGGTCATGTATGGGTGTGAATGTTGGACTGTGAAGAAGGCTGGACACTGAAGAATTGATACTTTTGAAGCGTGGTGTTGGAGAAGAGTCTTGAGAGTCCTTTGGATGCAAGGAGATTAAACCAGTCCATTCTGAAGGAGATCAGCCCTGGGATTTCTTTGGAAGGAATGATGCTAAAGCTGAAACTTCAGTACTTTGGCCACCTCATGGGAAGAGTCGACTCACTGGAACAAACTCTGATGCTGGGAGAGATGAGAGCAGGAGGAGAATGGGAGGACAGAGGATGAGATGGCTGGATGACATCACAGACTTGATGGACATGAATCTGATTCAACTTGGGGAGTTGGTGATGGACAGGGAGGCCTGGAGTGCTGCAATTCATAGGGTCGCAAAGAGTCGGACACAACTTAACTGAACTGAACTGAAATATGAGATGGGCCTTTCCAGGTTGTGCTAGTGGTACCTGGCAATGCAGGAGAAATGAGACTAGGGTCCCATCCCTGGGTCAGGAAGATCCCGTGGAGGAGAAAATGGCAATACACTCCAGTATTCTTGTGGATAGAGGAGCCTGGCAGGGTACAGTACATAGGGTCTCAAAGAGTTGAACACAACTGAAGCAACTTACCACAAAGCGTGCAATGATGAGATCCTTATTGGTGAGAAACTGAGTGATAATTCCTGAGGATTTTCAACATATGTTTCTCAAACGGCTTATTCAATTGCCAACTCATAGAGTTAATCTAGATCAACAAAAATGACAAAGTAGCCTCTATGAGTCTTGATCAGAAGACCTCCTGGATCTTCTAGAAAGGACCCTATTGGCCTCTGGGGCATCTTTTCCTTGTTTGGTAAAAACTGAAGTTCTTCTTTTTTTTCTTTTTTTGCATTTCATCATTCATTTCATGATTAAGCTCTTGCACTAGATTACTAGCTTTTTACAAGCTGGTGAACACTGACAAATTATTTCTCCCACAGAACTATAACCACATGTTCCTCAACAGTATAAATACATGGTTGAGCTAATCTTATACACGTCACCATTTTATAAATTACATAATAAAACAAATTGCCAAGTATTGAAATATTAAGTACACAGCTCAAAAGGTTTGTAAAATATTAAATGTCTGCTCAATTAATTAGCAGAAAACCACTTTTTTTTTTTTCAAGAGAGGCTGGACACTTCAAACAACTTAAGTTGGTAAACAACTTCAGGTAAGTTCTTGACTACATTCAGCCCTCTGGGCAGCTTGTCATCCTGTTTGGAACAGTATGTGCTGTAATTTTAACCTGCTGTTGCCTCCGATTAACCAGTTATTCTCAAAGCCTCTTAATGTTGTGGTCATTTAAGTACATAATGGATAGATAACCTGTTACTCACTCAGGTTTTGAAGGACCAAGAGTTGAGAGTCTAGTTCTAACCCCAAATCCAAATCCTTTATCTTTCAAATCTGACCATAGGCCATTATAAGATTTTTGCCTGATGTTCTTTCTAAGGCTAAGTGAGGGAGGTCATTTGCCCTCCCTGCACCAGTACATTGCAGTTTCTAGGAGCTCCAGTCAAGGACTCACACCCAGGCCAGTCATGCTCATACACATATCTGCATTTCTAGCATAAGTATCCCATTCAGAGAACACCTTATACAGTGTCTTATCTAAGGCATTTTCTCCACTTTGACAATTTTTTAAATAAAGACATTACAGGTGTGTGTGTGGGGGGGGGGGGAGGGACCCTGCAGAGTAATGGCTGTCAGGAGCATAGACAAAAATTCCAGAAAGGTATTAGAAAAATGATTGCAATAATGCATATACCTGTGAAGATAGATAAAGGGAGGGAGTGTATATGTATATAGGTTAGTACATAGATATGTATTCCCTTGAGTTATCCACTGAGAAAATCTAGAGACAGTGAAACCCCAGGATCAATGAGCCCACTTAGAAAAAGATCCCAGTTTTTAGTGTCATTTACCAACAAAAGAAATCAGGTGTGCCCTTGGAGAAAAGATTGATTCTAGGACTGGGTGAGAAAACAAGTGAGTTTGGAGTATCTTGCATTGCCAAAGTATGAAAGCCCATATAAGTGGAAAACAAAAAGTGTTGGCAGTACATCAAAGGGATATAGAAGCCAACATAGAGAGTTCCAAACAATTAAAACTAGAAATTTTGAGCCAAAAATAAAATAATATTGCATTTAAACCTTAATATATTATATATATATATATATATATATGTATATATATATATCTCCAGGTGTCTTTAGTGTTATAAGTAAATGGTTAATAAACAAATGGTGGATAATAAACAATTTCCCATATAGACAATTCCAAATAATGTAGGTATATTCTTCATTTTCATGGAGCTGAAACAACTCCTTAATTGTAGAGTGTGAAAATTACTTTGTCATAAAAAGTATAGTGTGGAAAGGATGTGCTTAGTCACTCAGTCATGTCCAACTCTTTGTGACCCCATGGACTATAGTACACCAGGCTCTTCTGTCCATGGGATTTTTTTCAGGTAAAAATATTGGAGTGTGTTGCCGTTTCCTACTCCAAGGTATCTTCCTGACCCAAGGATCAAACCCACATCTCCAGGATTGGCAGGCAAATTCTTTACCACTAGCACCACCTGGGAAGCCTAGTGTAAATAATGAAGGAGGCCAACAAGATTAATTCAACAGTGAAGAAACCTGATAAACTCCACATTAACATCAGGGGTGTTAAGCCACATTTATAATATTTACTCTTGATATAATGTGTTAACAATAATGCTTTTCATCTGTCATTATCCTCTGTAAAATCCAAAACTGCAATCTATCATGAGATAAACATCAACAAAGTCCAACTCAGGCTCACTCTACAAAATACCTGACCAGATTTCTTGAAAACTGCCAAGGTCAAGGAAAACATTTGTCACCATTATAACTGAGAGGATCCTAGAGAGACAGGACCACTAAATTCAATTTGGGATCTTGAAATTAAAAAAGAAAATTAAGAAAAGACTAAGTCAACCTAAATAAATAATGAATTTTAGTTAATAATAATTATATATCAATATTAGTTAATGGTATCATATGGACTAGTCTAATGTAAGGTGTTAGGATAATCCAAGTATGGAGTATATGCAAACTCATTGTACTATTTCATGTTGCCTTTTTGTAATTATAAAGCTTTTGTAAAATATAGTTAAATAAAAAGTACACATATACATCTTAGAAAATTAGAAAGTACTGATAACAAAACTGATAAACTTAGTTTGTTCTCATAAATCCATTGTATTTTGAAACATGTTCCTACTTCCTAGAAATGTGTAAAACAGAAAATATGGCATGAGTTTTTGGTTTTAGTGTCAGGGATTCAAAGTTTAGGTTCACAGGTGGTACTTTGGGGCAGTGCTAGGAAGAAACTGTGGTTAATTGAAAGGAGGTTTATAGATGGATGAGAAAACTAGAGAAGGAAATTATTATTCCTTATCTAACTTAGCTTCCAAAAGCATAATACTGTTTTCTTTGCCATTTCTGTTAGCTTGTAGGGCTGACTTATGATCAAAGTTGGAAGAAGCTCAAGATATCTTTTCACTGCAAAGGAGAATGCAGCTGAAGCCAAATTCAAAGATTTGCCCTCAGACCACTTGAATCATTTGGAGAAAGACATCAATGAGCATTTCTTGATGAATCTTTTTATTAAAGCAGTTTAATTTATCACATTTGTAGCATTTTCTTGGTTGTGTTATCATATTGTTTCTTTTATAACCTTAAAAGAACTACTACCTTAGAGCTAGGCTGTATGGTCCATGACAGGCAATGAGCAGCTGGTGTACTATATGGCCATGAACCAGGATGGAATTTTTTTAGACAACTGCATGCATTCAAAGCCAAGGGATTTTTTCTGCGTGCTCCTGTAACTGACTCTGCTTTGTTCTTAGGCCATATATGATTATGGATGGACCTTTATGAAAATGGCTATAGAAGGAATCAGCATAATGTTCAAAATTGTGAATATTGGTGATGTAACATTTAAAAATCAGTAATAATTTGTTTCTGGAACTTCAGAAACTATAATTCTGCAAAGCTATTTTTCCATACTGATTGAAATATATCTTGAAACACATCACTGGATATGATTAATGAACCATTGCCCAGAACACTCATTTCTTGAGGGCACATATAATTTACTTGAATTTAACCATTAGCATAGGTCCTCAGCACTTCTCATGACTCAGCTATCACTGATCCCAATGAAGTGAGATTGTTCTTGTGGCTTTGGAGTCTGGATTTGGTGTGAATTGGATGTAGAAAGGATATTTTTGGAGGCTCACTTTGAGTATGAAAAGACTTGGGTATGAAAAGACTTGGATATGATAAGTCTTGTTAACTTAGATAGAAACACAAGAGGGAGCTATTTTCAAGGAAACTGCTATGCTTAAGCCATGCACCGTAAAAGAGGACAAAAAAGTCTGATCAAATTAAGACAGTTATCAGGTGAGCTGGTACCTCAGGATATATGACCAGCTTAAAATTGGTAAGTCACCACTGAATAGTGTGGGCAAATATTCAACTGTAGTCATCATGATCATATGTCAAAATGGAAATGAGCAATGGGAATTTGTACCTCAGCGTGTCAACACTTATGCTGTTGGTTTGTATGCTATACTGTCACCTGTCATGAACTCTTTCTTAAAACTTAAAGTAGGGAGATGCTCGTTTTGTGTTGTGAGTTTAATTATAAATCTTGATTGCAAATTTTGAGCCGAAACCACTGTAAGTAGTTGAACAAGGTGGAGAGTATAACTTCATTAGTGAAAATATATCCATCACCAGTGGATCTTAGGATACCATAACAAATATGATCACTTAGATCCTACTTCATATTGAAGTCTTCCTTTTTTATTTAAAGAAGAACTTCTAGAATAGTAATATGTATGTTGAAATGTATACAGATCAGAAATTCATATGTTGATGAATTTTCATAAATTAAACTTTTTATGCAACCAGCAGAATACCAGAAACCCACTTTAGGCTTATTTTCTGGTCTTTATCTTGCTTCAAGACAAATTTTCTTCACTCTGTAATGAATTGTTATGATTTGTCATTGCTCAAACATCATAAAACTGGCTGTTAGAAACATAATCTTTTGATATTGTCTTCTTTTAAGTTTGTTTCCACCACTTTAAGCCATGCTGTTGTGTGGAGGAGCAATTTGTTAATATCCATAGCTATATAGTATTTCACCACAGGAATAGCTCATGAGGTGTCTACACATTTGGAGTGACACAACTTCTCATCATAGATGTTCTCAGCAAAGGTGATGATTGTCTTTTTATCTAATATTTTAAAAAGGAGAAGAAAATAATTTCATTCTTGATGTATTTCTCTGAAAAATTAATTTTATGTCTTGAAGCTCTCCCTTTTAAATTTAGCATATTCTTTCCATAAGAGCCTAAGTTTTAGGTTTCAATTTCAATTGATTCCCCCCAACCATAGTGACTCAAAATCAAATTTATCATCCTTTGATGTGGTTGTTAACATCTGGCACCTGCCTCAGATGGGCATTTGCTCTCAATGGTGAACCCGAATTTTGCTACCCATTTATTTTCTGCCCTGATTTTTATTGTTTTTATTCTCTCTTTGAGAATTCCTGTTGCTTTCTGTGAGCTTGCAAAACTTTTAAAAACAAAAGTAATGATACTTTTTACAATATAGTCTTATTTTTCACAGTGAAGACTTTTCAACTATGTAGCCAACCAAACTGTCAGCAAAATAAGTCCCCTGAAGCTTTTTAAAGTTAATCTTTCACTTCAATAGCACAGAAATTGAATGGAGAAATGTGTGATAAGTTTTATTTTGGGCATAAGATGTTACAAGTAAGTTATTTGAATACACATATAAACTGAGGAGTTGTTTATCATTGTAATATTGGTTATTTTAATGATTACTCCATAGTATTTTAATGGCCTTATGTTGATTTTTTAAAAAATCTGATTCAATATACTGTCATAATCTCTATACACATATTCCAGGTAAATATAAATATATTGAATAATTTGTCTTGCTCTGGAAACACTGTGAAAATCTTCTGATTTCTTGTTGTATGTACATATAACATACATAATATGCAAGTAAAATATTTTATTCCCATTTCAAACTGAAAGTATTGATAAGACACCCACAAAAATATCCAGTAAAATAAAAAGGCTGACTGTTAAATATCTTCATTTATGTTTGTTAAGTATCCAAGCCAGGCTTCAACAGTACGTGAAATTCCAGATGTTCAAGCTGGATTTAGAAAAGGCAGAGGAACTAGAGATAGAATTGCCAACATCCAGTAGATCATCGAAAAAGCAAGAGAGTTCCAGAAAAACATCTACTTCTGCTTTATTGACTATGCCAAAGCCTTTGATTGTGTGGACCACAACAAACTGGAAAATTCTTCAAGAGATGGGAATACCAGACCACCTGACCTGCCTCCTGAGAAATCTGCATGTAGGTCAGGAAGCAAAAGTTAGATTGGACATGGAACAACAGACTGGTTCCAAATCAGGAAAGGACTAGGTCAAAGCTGTGTATTATCAACTTGCTTATTTAACTTATATGTAGAGTACATCATGAGAAATGCTGGGCTGGATGAAGCATAAGTTGGAATCAAGATTGCCAGGAGAACTATCAATAATCTCAGATATGCAGATGACACCGCCCTTATGACAGAAAGCAAAGAAGAACTAAAGAGCCTCTTGATGAATGTGAAAGAGGAGAGTGAAAAAGTTGGCTTAAAACTCAACATTCAGAAAACCAAGATCATGGCATCTGGTCCCAATACTTCATGGCAAATAGATGGGGAAGCAATGAAAACAGTGACAGACTTTATTTGGGGGGGGGGGGGGGCTCCAAAATCACTGCAGATGGTTACTGTAACTATGAAATTAAGAGATGTTTGCTCCTTGGAAGAAAAGTTATGACCAACCTAGACGGCATATTCAAAAGCAGACATTACTTTGCCAACAAAGGTCCATGTAGTCAAACTATGTTTTTACCTGTAGTCATGTACGGATGTGAAAGTTGGACTATAAAGAAAGTTGAGTGCCAAAGAATTGATGCTTTTGAACTGAGTTGTTGGAGAACACTCTTAAGAGTCCCTTGGTCTGCAAGGAGATCCAACCAGTCTATCCTAAAGGAAATCGGTCCTTAATATTCATTGGAAAGACTGATGCTGAAGCTGAAACTCCAATACTTTGGCCACCTGATGTGAAGAACTGACTCATTGAAAAAGACCCTGAAACTGGGAAAGATTGAAGGTGGGGGGAGAAAGGGATGACAGAAGATGAGTAGTTGGATGGCATCACTGACTTGATGGACATGAGTTTGAGTAAGTTCCGGTAGTTGGTGATGGACAGGGAAGCCTGGCCTGCTGCAGTCCATGGGGTCGCAAAGAGTTGGACACGACTGAACAACTGAAGTGAACTAACTGAAACGTCTTTGTAATTAAAATGTTTGTGTTGATAATACGTGAAAAGATAAGATTTCATATAATTGTATTTTTATTTTTAATTGAAGAGGTTTTCATCACTGTACATATAAAACTGTAGATAAAAAATGACGCAAATTATCCATGTTAAATAAAAATAAGCTGCCTTTATATCTTGTGCTTCTATTTCTTCAATATCTTTAAATGTTCCATTTTAAGGAAAACCCTGCTACCAGATCATTAATTCCATTTCAGAATGACATTTCATAGACTAATCAATATTAAATGAATGTGTCACAGCTACTATATGTATAACCATATGACTAGAATTGCTGGTGACAGAAACAATTGGCTAACTACTACTTTTTTACCTCTAGGGGTAAAAAAACAAAATCTTAATAAAGAAAATAGTGATATTTCTATAAAATTTTTATTTGTCTTCCAGTTTAATAAAATACCAAACTCTATTAGGATCTGCAGAAATGATTCACAAATATGTTCATTGTTGGCATTTTCTATCATGTTGTGCTTCTTTGAATGAGAATATATTCAAACATATATATAGTATATATATACATACTATAGATATATTAAGAATTCCAATCATATAATTTCCTTTAATTCTTTAAAATTAACTATCTATAACACAGTTATGGATATGAAAAGTTGAAAAAAATACCTTACTGAAGCTAGGAATAATTCTAGAAAGAAATCTATTGTTGAATACTTCGTTTTAGCATGCATATACTAAATGTAATGTTTTAATGTGAAGAATACAATTTATTAATACCAGGTTTCTATTTCAAAAAGTTGATAAATTGTTAGTTATGCTGCTGCTGCTAAGTTGCTTCAGTCGTGTCCAATTCTATGCAACCCCATAGATGGCAGCCCACAAGGCTCCCCTGTCCCTGGGATTCTCCAGGCAAGAACACTGGAGTGGGTTGCCATTTCCTTCTCCAATGCATGAAAGTGAAAAGGGAAAGTGAAGTCACTCAGTCATGTCCGACTCTTCGCAACCCCATGGACTGCAGCCCACCAGGCTCCTCAGTCCATGGGATTTTCCAGGCAAGAGTACTGGAGTGGGGTGCCATTGCCTTCTCCACGTTAGTTATAATTAATGTAAATGGCAAATGTGTGACCATATTACGATTCTGAATATAAGAGAGATGACCACTTTATTTGAAATATATCAAACTTTTTCAGGACAATGATTTAGAGGAAGAAAATAATTAGAATAGTGTATGTGTGGGTTGTTACCAAGATTATTGCCCCAGAATCATAACTCTGCCCCCGCTCCAAACAGAAGCCAATTGGTCTTATCTAAACTTCAGAAGGAAGCTGCTGTCAATGAAAAAAAAAATGTTGCCTTCCACACAAAGAATGCTACAGCCATTAAGCCATCATGTTAAAGCCATCTAATGGTGAATTCTGAGGAAACTCAGGATAGACTGATGCTGAAGCTGAAGCTCCAATACTTTGGCCACGTATTAGGAAGAGCCAACTAATTGGAAAAGACCTTGATGCTGGGAAAGATTGAGGGCAGAAGGAGAAGGGGGAGACAGAGGATGAGGTGGTTGGATGCCATCACTGACTCAAAGGACATGAGTTTGAGCAGACTCCAGGAGATGCTGAAGGACAGCGAAGCCTGGCGTGCTGCAGTCCATCGGGTCACGAAGAGTCAGACATGACTGAGCAATTGAACAACTTGCCAATCAAGCAGTCAATTGCTGCAGTTCACCCCTGAATGTGTACCCTGAGGAGACCCAGCATGAGAAATCAGAAGATATTGATCCTAGGTAGATGAGGTGCATATCTCATGAATGATTTCAGTAAGCCTTACAACTTGCATACTCTTGCACCTTCCCACATATAGAATAGTGATAATTCCTTAAAATGGGGTGCCTGGTAATTTTTTGATATTGTGACTACTTTGTTGCAAAATCTCTTATATATACTGTCTCCTCCCTTAACCTCTTTGGAGCAGTTTCTCTGAGCTACCTGAGATACAGTGTCTCAGGCTTAAGTCCTCAGTTTTGTCCTCTAAATAAAACACAATTCTCAGCTTAGCTTGTGCTTTTTTCTCTTTTTCAGTTGACACTGCAAAGAGAAAAGCAAGTATACTGTATTGGTGTTTTTCTTTCTGGCTTACTTCACTCTGTATAATCGGCTCCAGTTTCATCTATCTCATCAGAACTGATTCAAATGAATTCTTTTTAACGGCTGAGTAATACTCCATTGTGTATATGTACCACAGCGTTCTTATCCATTCATCTGCTGATGGACATCTAGGTTGTTTCCATGTCCTGGCTATTATAAACAGTGCTGCGGTGAACATTGGGATACATGTGTCTCTTTCAATTCTGGTTTCCTCAGTGTGTATGCCCAGCAGTGGGATTGCTGGGTCATAAGGTAGTTCTATTTGCAATTTTTTAAGGAATCTCCACAGAAAAACACCAATACAGTACACTAACACATATATATGGAATTTAGAAAGATGGCAATGACGACCCTGTATGCAAGACAGGAAAAAAGACACAGATTTTTATAATGGACTTTTGGACTCAGAGGGAGAGGGAGAGGGTGGGATGATTTGGGAGAATGGCATTCTAACATGTATACTATCATGTAAGAATTGAATCGCCAGTCTATGTCTGACGCAGGATACAGCATGCTTGGGGCTGGTGCATGGGGATGACCCAGAGAGATGTTATGGGGAGGGAGGTGGGAGGGGGGTTCATGTTTGGGAACGCATGTAAGAATTAAAGATTTTAAAATTTAAAAAATAAAAAAACTAAAAGAAAAAGAAAAAGAAAAGCAAGAACTGGTTAGAACCAATTAGCCCAAGCAGAAGAGTTAACTTCCAGTAGCCTTTAAGCCTCATTATACACTCATAATATTAATGGCAACCCACTCCAGTACTCTTGCCTGGAAAATCCCATGGATGGAGGAGCCTGGTAGGCTGCAGTCCATGGGTTCTCCAAGAGTTGGACATGACTGAGTGACTTCACTTTCACTTTTTACTTTCATGCATTGGGGAAGGAAATGGCAATCCACTCCAGTGTTCTTGCTTGGAGAATCCCAGGGATGGGGGAGCCTGGTGGACTGCCGTCTATGGGGTCGCACAGAGTCAGACATGACTGAAGGGACTTAGCAGCAGCAGCAGCAGCCTTTGAGCCTCATTATACACTCATAATATTAATAAGTTAGCTAAATTATACAGGCACCAGAACAGTGACAGTTGACAAATACCAAGAAAACAACCTGAAAAGACTTCACAAGGGATAAAAGGAGTACTACACTAGTTTTGGGTCCAAACCACACTCTTGTTATTGGAGAATTCATGAATATTCCTCCTATTCTCTAATTCCCTTCATTCTGCCCTGACCTTTCTATATATGTAGATGTTATTGTTGTCCAGTCACTAAGTCATGTCTGACTCTTTGCTAGTCCATGGACTGCAGTACAATAAACTTCTCTGTCCTCCACTACCTCCGTGAGTTTGCTCAAATTCATGGCCATTGAGTCAATCTTGTTATCTAACTATCTCATCCTCTGCCACTTCCTTCTCCTGTTGCCTTCAATCTTTCCCGACATCAGGCTCTTTTCCAACGAGCTGGATGTTTGCATCAGGTAGCCAAAGTATTGGAGCTTCAGCATCCATCCTTTCAATGAATATTCAGGATTTATTTCCTTTAGGACTGATTAGTGGTGTCTCTGTGTGTCTCTCCCTAACTTGGGTTGGGAAGTTGATTTGCAAACTAAGTTCTGGCTTCTCCAGTCTTCGGTCATTGAATAAAGCTTGTGCAGTTCCATTTTACCATCAATTTCATTATTGACTGTGAGAATCTAGGCCAAAAAAGAAACTCCCTAGCTGAGACAAGGTGTCTGAGCACAGGCTAGGACCCCAAAATGAGTCCAGACAATCAATTCAGTAACATAGGCACAAATAATTGGCCAACAGAAAGGCAATAAATCAAATTATTTTTATGAAATCCCAGGAAGAAAATTTTAGATAATTGATTAGTTTTAAGACAGCAAATACATACGCAATATTTACCAACCAAAATTATTATTATTCAAAACCAATACAGACACAATCATACCAAAAATAAAAACCTCTGTACCCTGTGTACAGATAAATTATCATCATTTTAAAGGTAATACAAAATAAAATATAAATAATTGAATAGAATCATCTTAATCTACATATTTACACATGAAACTGAAGGAAACTTGCTTCTTGGAAGAAAATCTATAACAAACCTAGACAACATATTAAAAGGGAAAGAGATTACTTTGACAACAAAGGTCCGTATAGTCAAAGCTATTGTTTTTCCATTAGTCGTGTATAGATGTGAGAGGTGGACCATAAGGAAGGCTGAGTATCAAAGAACTGATGCTTCGAATTGTGGTGTTGAAGAAGACTCTTGAGAGTCCCTTGGACAGCAAGGAGATCAAACCAGTCAATCCTAAAGGAAATAAACTCTGAATATTCATTGGAAGGGATGATGCTGAAGCTGAAACTCCAGTACGCTGGCTGTCTAATGGGAAGAGCTGACTCATTGATGAGATGGTTTGATGGCATCACTAATTCAATGGACATGTTTGTGAGCAAATTCTGGGAGATGTTGAAGGACAGAGAAACCTGGCATGCTGCAATTCATGGAGTTGGAAAGAGTTTGACACAACTGAGTGACTGAAGAACAAGACATACTTTCTATAGAAATACACAATTTATATACAATGCCTTATTAAACATATACACAAGTTTGAATCACATATACTTCTACTTCTCTATTACATTGACTTTATAATATTAATATACTTATGAATTTATGGAGCTGACTTATTACTTGCTTTTGCTATACCTCTAAATAATGGGAAAAATGGATAGACATATATACATAACTATATATAAAACAGATAACTAATGAGAACCTACTATATATCACAGTAGCACAGGGAAGTCTTCTCACCAGTGACCCAGATGGAAAGGGAATCTAAAAATGAGTGGAGATAAATATATATATATGACTAATTCACTTTGTTGTACAACAGAAACTAAAACAACTTTGTAAAGCAAATATACTCCAATAAAAGTTAATTTAAAATAGTAAGTAATAAAGAATTCATTAGCAGAGTTTCTCAGTTAAATAAACTTTTGAGTATGGCATTTATAAATTGCCTAACATTTATCCATGAAGAAATAATGAGGGGAAGACAGAGAAATAGACATAGTCTCACACACACATTCACACACACACATTCACACACACACGAGTTTAATGTTTACTCACTTGACAAATTTACAGCTCTTTATTATCACACTTTATTTCAATTGAATAGTGTGACTTCACTTTTTTCCAACAACATATATGAATCTGATTTTTAAATATAAATTAGACCTTATCTCTTTCAAATATCTTTTTGAACTGTGATTACTTGAGTTCCTGAGGTCTTTTTTGTCTCCTGAGGGTCTACAGGAATTCTTAGAATTGTGAGGAGCAGAAACTTAGGTTCTCTTGTATACAAAGAAGCTCTAAACTTGATGTACAGACTATGGAGAGATAGTTACAGCTGCATCTTTCTTTCTTCCTGACATGAAAATCTCAGGTCAGAAATAGGAATATTTTTTTCCAAAATATTTTATGGCAGCAAACTTTTAATATCATAGAGTCGATTTTATACTTATTTTCCTAGAGTTGATGAGATCCTTGAAGCCAGGAATTTTAACATAATAATCAGCCCTCTTTGCAATACAGGCTGCATACATAATAGGAATAACATGAAATAAATTTCATGGGTAAATTATTATTCTTTATTAAGATAATATTTTCAGTTCCAGAGAGGAGAACCACTTTGTTAAGAGCACCAGAAACAAGGATAAAAAATTCTGGTTCTTTAAAGTTTCTCATTAAATTTCTTGAATTCCTACTAAAATATATATATTAAAATAGTACTTTTAGATAGTAAAACCATAAAACATTTATTCAATACATTTATTTTTTGTGCATAGTCATTCAAAAATTATTAAACATAAAGTTCTCATAATAACAAAATTTTTAAATTTTAAAACATATACAATCTAGACCTTGCATTAAATGGAACAAAATAGAAAGCACAGAAATAAATCCATGCATTAAATATGTATTAAAACATTCTTATTAAGAGCTGAATAAAAAATAGCAAGATATGCTTACACTGTTCTCTTGATATAGGATATTATATATTTCTATGTATTATGCATAATTTATAATATTCTTATATGATTTTACAGCATTTGGACTCATGGATTCTATAACATGACTAAGCTCCACACATACATCTAATATTTTTATACAATCTTAGTACAAAACTATAAATAAGAGAATGAATGATACACTTAAAGTACAAAGGAATAAATATAAATCAACATTGCTAGCATATAGTTATACCTACTATTCAGAATATCATAGGAATTTAATATTCAAAATCTTTTGGGTTTTAACTTAAAAGAAATTTAAGTTTTCAGAACAATTTGGCAAAGCAAGCATTCATTTATGAGAAAATAAATAATAAATCAAAATGAATAACATGAGTAAAATATTTGGAAAATATTTTATATTTATATTTCCAATGAACAAATTTGGGTTGTTAATATTTTTTAATATTGTTGTTTAATATTTTTTAGTTTGTAATATGAGAGTTGGATTATAAAGAAAGCTGAACATCAAAGAATTGATGCTTTTGAACTGTGGTGTTGGAGAACGCTCTTGAGAGTCCCTTGGACTGCATGGAGATCCAACTAGTCCCTCCTAAAGGAAATCAGTTCTGAATATTCACTGGAAGGACTGATGTTGAAGTTGAAACTCCAATATTTTGACCACCTAATACAAAGAACTGACTCATTTGAAAAGACCCTGATAATGGGAAAGATTGAAGGTGGGAGGAAAAGGGGACGACAGAGGATGAGATGTTTGGATGGCATCACCTACTTGATGGGAATGAGTCTGAGTAAATTCTAGGAGTTCGTGATGGACAGGGAGACCTGGTATGCTACAGTCCATGGGGTCACAAAGAGCTACTGAATAGAACTGAATATGAAATACATATTTCTATGTTAACTGTTTGGTGGAAACCCTTATTGGAATAACACTTACTAGTTCACCATTCTCTATCCAAAATATTTAGATTAATATATTTTTCAGAATTCATCTTAAACTAAAACAACTAATAGAGTGCATGTTCCACATATTACTGAAAGCTTAAGTGAGGTCTGGAGCATCATTCAGAATGAAACACATTGATGTGATTTTAAAGACTGTTAATAATATTATGGTTTATTCAATTTTTACTTATAGAATATGAAATTTATTAAAAAATCATGAGATAATTATAGACTATAGCTGTCGTCATTGTTGTTCACTTGCTAAGTAACGTCCAACTCTTTGTGACTTCTGGACTATAGCCCTCTAAGCTCCTCTGTTCATAGGATTCTCCATGCAAGAATTCTGGGAGTGGGTAGCCATTTCCTTCTCCAGGGGATCTTCCTGACCCATGGATGAAACCCATATCTTCTGCGTTAGCAGGTGAAATCTTTACCACTGAGGCACCAGGGAAGCCCCATAGCTAGTAAAGTATATATTATTTCTAAGAGTAGGGTTTAATGTCATATACTAAGGTACTGATAAATATCTGTATACATGCAGTAAGTACTAATTACCTTTCATTATTTGAGGATACTTGAGAAAAAGATAAATCAAGTACTGCTCCCAACTTCAACATCTTGCTAGAACTGGACTTTTTATGATGGGAAAGATATAAGGGGTTTAATAACTAGGGCTGTGAGAAATAATTTTTGTAAGGGCCTCTTCCAGTGGCACCTGCCTGATTAACATAAATTTCTAAGAACAAAATTTACATGAGCACACATATCTACCTTGCCAAAGATACTTTTTTTTCAGACAGTTTACAATATCATGCATATCATCACTGCTGTCATCATACATTACTACATTAAACTTCATATTCAGCAATTTCACTCTGTCTCAAGAAAAGCATAAGCAATATTTCACACTAATGGTGTATGGCACTTTAGATGTTAGCTAGGTCTAATTTACTTTACACTTTCAGCCAATAAATGCTGACATACTTAGCAAGCTTTTATGATTTTCTCATTATATATTTCTCATTAAATATTTTCTCATTTTAAATGATTTTCTCAATATTTTCTCTAAATATTTAGAATCTAGTCATGTCACATTAAATAATCTGTACATGTATTGAAATGTTACGTCCTCATTAAAAGCCCATGTTCAGTCAAAACTTAAAGGCATGCAACATATAATGAATATGATGCCAAGGAATATAATTACATATAAATTATTTGTTCAAAAGACTGAAGTTTTGCAAATGTGCTCCATGCTCACACAAAATTCTTTAAAGCCTTCATTTGAAAGTTCTTTTCCAAACATCAGTGAGTGCTAAAGTCTGCACCAGGCATTTGCTCTCAGCTGTCCACCATACCATGATTAGATACTGCTAAATTAATATGAAATATGAATTTAATAAATGAATATAATAGTGTATTGCATTTTAGTTATATTCATTGATATCCTATCATATGTTACCCAGAAAATCACTGTGAAATAGGATAGATAAATATTACTATTATGCTCTTATGGATAAGTGGCTGAAGGATTAGAGAGACTGTCAAAGCACAAAGAAAAGGTAATTATTTGATTTTTAATGCCTTAAAATGATATTCTATCACATTTTCTATAGCAGTTACTGAATTAGCCTTATAACAAATTGATTTGATAATTTTAAAAAAATGAATGTGACTTACAAAGAATAGCAAAAGAGCTGAGAGACAATTCATCTTGCTATCTTATAAACTGAAAAAATGCACAGAAAATGACCTTGCCCAGCGATTACCTACATCATATCATAAATTTATTTAAATTCTTAATATATTTATAGGTAATCATTCATAGTTTGTTGTATAGAAAGTAAATATTGGATTACATTATTGGTTGCATCAATGGTACACAGGAAAAGAGTCATTCATCTTACTGATCAATGTATAGATTGTTCAGTTAATTCATTTGAAGGTCTTTCAGTTGTAAGATGCAGGAATTTGGGGTATCCAATGTACTGCCTGGCAGGGAAGCCTGGTATCCTGTAGTTCATGGGTCATAAAGAGTCATACACGACTGAGTGACTGAAATGAACTGAATGTATGGCAGCATGATTATAGTTAACAGTATTGTATAATAAAAGTAGCCTAGAAGATGGATTTTAAATAGTCTCACTAAAAAAAAAAAAAAAAAGAAGAAAGAAATGGTAATTATGTGTGATGACAGAAGTATTGTTGATGTGCTGTGATTAGTTGCTCAGTCATGTTCAAATCTTTTGCGACCGCATGGACTGTAGCCTGCCAGGCTCCTCTGTGGATGGGATTTCCCAGGCAAGAATACTGGAGTGGGTTGCCATGCTCTCCCCCAGGGGATCTTCCCAACCAAGGAATTGAACCCAGGTATCCTGCATTGCAGGCAAATTCTTTATGGTCTGATCTGAGCCACCAAGGAAGCCCACAAACACTGGAGGGGTTTGCCATTTCCTTCTCCAGGGGATCTTCCTGGTTCAAGTATCAATCCTGTGTCTCTTGCATTGGCAGGCCGATTCTTTACCACTGAGCCACCAGGGAAGTCAATAAAGGTTTTAGTCTTAGAATAAATGACAGTTATATGCTGAATCTTGTTCTCTGAATTGGGAAACAGCAAGTGGATTAGTTCTTTTTACTAAGGGCTCCCATAGTTTTCTAGACATACAAATTTTACCAAAGAATAATAATTCAATACCCATAGTAAATAAAGTAAAATATTCAAAATCAAATAATCATTAAATGGCAGAAAGGTGATTCTGTAAACCAAGGTCTCTCTACTCTATCACTGCATCATTTAGTTCCCATAATATCTAGATTGACACATTTCTGAACAAATTAAATATTTAGAATCTAGTCATGTCACATTAAATAACCTGTACATGTATTGAAATGTTCTGTTCAGTTTAGTTCAGTCACTCAGTCATGTCCGACTCTTTGCAACCCCATGAACCACAGCACACCAGGCCTCCCTGTCCATCACCAACTCCTGGAGTCCATCCAAACCCATGTCCATCGAGTCGGTGATGGCATCCAACAATCTCATCTAGCTATGTCCTCATTAAAAGCCCCTGTTCAGTCAAAACTTAAAGGCATGCAAAATATAATGAATATGATGCCAAGGAATATAATTAAATATAAATTATTTGTTCAAAAGACAAGTTTTGCAAGTTTGCTCCATGCTCACACAGACATATGAACTCTCAGAGATGTTGACTGGAAAACAAGCATCAAACTGTTGTTTTCATAACGATGTTGCCTAATGGAAATATTCGTAGCAGTTCTTTTATTTATTTTAATTTTTATTTTCTAAATCCTTCATAATGGCTTTATAAATCCTTCTCTAATGAAAAACTATGTAAATATATACAATTTTTCCTGAAGTATTAGGTGTAATTTCTTTATTAATTGTACTAACATTTTAATGTCTAACTAAAGTGAGATCAGTCCAAAAGACTCATTTTAATATAGCAGAAATAAAGGAGTTAAATCTTGTTAGTTTTCTATTAGAACAGAAGTGGTGATTGAAGAAATATTAGAACTGATTTCATTGACCTTTATTGTATAAATATAAACTTAATTACTTTGAGAACCATAAGTATTATTTCCCAAAATAATTGCACATCACATATACAATGTACACTGTACATATATATATGTAGAAAATATATTTAATGTAGCTGTCAATAAATGTGTTTTCATAAACTTTTCAGGTATAACATCACATGCTTTACTCCCATGGTATTAAATTAGAAAAAATATTGAAAATAAAGTCACTGAGCTGTTAATAATGCAGAGTGTTGCATGCTCAGTACTTTCAATTTAAAATGAAAGAAGCATCTCTGGAGAACTTATTTATAAACTGGGAAGGATGAATGCAATTAAAATAAATTGGCTGGCATGGGTTAATTACCTTTTTCTTACATTTCTCAAGTCTTTTCCTTAAGCACAGTTTATCATTTAAGTCGACATAAGCCTCTGTAGAAACATCCACATGAGAACCAAATTTTCACTAGACATTATTTACTTGTGTCATTTTCAACCATTGGATCACTTTTCACAAATCATTAATATAGTTCTCCATTACACTCTTGAAAATTCTAATTTAAATAATCCTATTTCTGTCTGGTAGACATTGAATCATGAATATGGAATGACTTCACCTGACTTCACTTGAAATTCACTTAATTTTCAACTCTGTTAGCTGTGAGGTGAGGAGAAAATAATTTAGTTCAAATTTGCAGTACAAGGTGTTCTTCATTCCTAAGAAGAGAAACTATTCAGTGGCTTAAATTGAGCTGTGATTTATCTTACAGATTTATACAAGATTGATTGCATTCAAACTATCAAAATATATTTTTCCCTTTGTACACATGTCATTGTTTTATCAATTTCATAATTATTTCATGGTTGTTTGTGATATCACGGATTGGTCAAGTTCCTGTTATTTGACTTAAATCAAATCAGTTTCCAGAGGTAGACCTGACCATTCTCCCCCATCCCATCTCTCTCTCTCTCTCTGACTCTTCAAAGATAAAGCAAGCATTACTGTTTTGATCCTTATCAATATATTGTTGATGTATTGATAGTTGTATTACTTGGTATCCTATTGTCTTACTATTTGATTATGCAATTCTGCTGTCAAGAATATACCTGTTAAGAATGTCCATATATATGTGCAAAGGTCTTTATAAGACAATAACCAATTAAATTTATTTATAGTAAATTGAATTACCAATGCATTGAATTATTACAAATTGAAATATAAATAAGTTGACAATTTGAGTATTCACACCAATAGGAAAATGACAAGGTGGATGATTTTTTTTTAAATTTTAGCTAAAGAGATGGGCATACCAGAACACCTGACCTGCCTCTTGAGAAACCTATATGCAGTCCAGGAAGCAACAGTTAGAACTGGACATGGAACAACAGACTGATTCCAAATAGGAAAAGGAATCCATCAAGGCTGTATATTGTCACCCTGCTTATTTAACTTATATGCAGAGTACATCATGAGAAACGTTGGGCTGGAAGAAGCACAAGCTGGAATCAAGATTTCCAGGCGAAAAAAAAATGATTGCCAGGAGAAATATCAATAACCTCAGATACGCAGATGATATCACCCTTATAGCAGAAAGGGAAGAGGAACTAAAAAGCCTCTTGATGAAAGTGAAAAAGGAGAGTGGAAAAGTTGGCTTAAAGCTCAACATTTAGAAAACTAAGATCATGGTATCTGATCCCATCACTTCATGGCAAATAGATGGGCAAACTTTGGAAACAGTGTCAGATTTTATTTTGGGGGTCTCCAAAATCACAGCAGATGGTGATTGCAGCCATGAAATTAAAAGACGCTTACTCCTTGGAAGGAAAATTATGACCAACCTAGATATTCAAAAGCAGAGACATTACTTTGCCAACAAAGGTCCGTCTAGTCAAGGCTATGGTTTTCCCAGTGGTCATGTATGGATGTGAGAGTTGGACTGTGAAGAAGGCTGACCGCTGAAGAATTGATGCTTTTGAAGTGTGGTGTTGGAGAAGACTCTTGAAAGTCCTTTGGACTGCAAGGAGATCCAACCAGTCCATCCTAAAGGAGATCAGTCCTGGGTGTTCATTGGAAGGAATGATGCTGAAGCTGAAACTCCAATACTTTGGCCACCTCATGCGAAGAGTTGACTCATTGAAAAAGACCCTGATGCTGGGAAGGATTGGGAGCAGGAGGAGAAGGGAACAACAGAGGATGAGATGGCTGGTTGGCATCACTGACTCAATGGACATGAGTTTGAGTGAACTCCAGGAGTTGGTGATGGACAGGGAGGCCTGACGTGCTGCAATTCATGGGGTTGCAAAGAGTTGGACATGACTGAGCGACTGAATGAACTGAACTGAATTCAAGTAAGGAGATAAAAATATAGCTACTAATTAAATATATTTGTGATCTTTTCTTTATTGAATGAAGGCAATTTTCCAAAACATTTTTATAGTGAGATTTCAATTATGTAAATGCAGCACAAACAAGGAAAATTACTGGTGTGTATATGGGTTTGTATGAATATGTCTTTTGTTCAAATTATATAGAAATTGATGTCAAATCTTTAAATCACTGGATAATTATTTTCCATGTTTATGTTCCATATTATATTTTTAAACTATATATACAATATTCCTTGAGGTATGGTTTTTAAAAGCATTTTTAAAACTATATGACATTTCTCTCATAGATATTAACTTAATAGCTGCTCCTTCCACTTAAAGATTTGCCTTATCCAACTAAAGATGTTTCTTCTGATCTTCAACAGTTTAACCATCTGTACAATTCCAAATATATAATTGCCCTCTTGTTCCTATTATCAATTTTTTCCATTAATATTAATTCAGCAAATTCCTGGTACAAAGCTCATGAAATACTGTAATGTACCCATTACATGAGAGAATGTCTTCCCTGGTGGCTCAGTGGTAAGGAAGTCACCTGCCAATGCAGGAGATGAGAATTTGATCCCTCAGTCAGGAAAATCCCCTGGATAAGGAAGTGGCAATCCACTGCAGTGGGTTGGAAATTCCATGGACAGAAAACCTGGTGCACTATAGTCCATGGGGTCACAAAATATGCAGACACGACTTAATGACTAAACAACAGCAACAATGCAACAGAATGCTTTAGAAATTATACTATTTACCTTCCCTGTAAATGAATCCCAAAGTTATAATAATCACTATGTGTACTTGAAAAGCTACTGCCCTAAAAGATATCATATACAAAGTTAATCTAAATTAACATGTACTAAAGATACTTAGCAAGATTTAGCAAGCAAAATAACTTGTTTTACTTGCCTGGAGAATTCCATAGACAGAGAAACTTGGTGGGATACAGTCCATGGGGTAGCAAGGAATTGGACATGACCTCAGGACTAATACACACAGATGAAGAAAACAGTTTTCATCTCAAATGAAGATAACTGAATGAAAAGTACAATTATCAATTTAATTTGTGAACAAAAGCAAGGAATTTGGTTTTATGAAACCATCAAAAACCTTTAACAAACAAAACATTATAATAGCAAATGTTTGAGTAATTTATGAAAAATTGAAGGCAAATCTAGATTTTGCAAAATACGTTCCCTGATAAAGTCATACACATTTATTAGGACATACAGAATCATTAAATTAATTATATTCATTTCAGTTAATTATTTAATTGCTTTAAAAGTGGAGAAATTAAGGTACATGGCAGGTTTTATACCACTGATTCTTTCAAAATAGAGGACAAAGACAAGATTTTAACAGAGCCCTACCAGCTGTGCACAGACTATTAGCTCTCTGGCAATGGCCTCAGTGTAGCATGCACTCTAAGGTGCTTAACTTATCTCCTGAGGAGAGTAATGCTAAAACTACATGCATACTTGAAGTCCTATGTAAGCAATGTCTTATTTCAACAAAGAATAGCAGACAATAGACTCCCTGGTATTAGATCCTGTCCAAATGACCATCTAGCTAAAAAAGGCCATGTCAAGAAACCTAATCTTAATAAAAAAATCATAATGTTTGTCCACAATCCAATGTCTCATGAAAACTAGCAATGTCTTCAGATAGAGAAGAAATTATTTTAGGAGTATATTCTACTGCTTTATCAAAAGCACATGTAGGGCTGGTTGCAGCACAGCAGCAAGATCACTGCTTAAGGACAGAATCCTTCAGTGACTCAGCAGCTAGAAATGCTGCTTGCTGAGAGCTCATAGCTGACATCTTTACCTGGAGCAGTTATTAGCTTAAGGAAGTACTTATATGGCTTCCCAGGTGGGATAGAAGCTGCCTGCCAATGCAGGAGACTTGAGAGACACAGGTTCAATCCCTGGGTTGGGAGATACCCTGGAGGAGGGCAGGGCAACGCCCTCCAGTATTCTTGCCTGGAGAATCCCAGGGACCGTGGAATCTGGCCGGCTACAGTCCATGGGGTTGCAAAGAGTTGGACACTAGACAACAACTAAAACATTTTTAAATTATATGCTTTGATGCTTTGGGGCATTTACTATGTCTGATGCTCTCTGATCTTACTGTATCTATGGTTTGGTATAAGACAAGAATTGGGGAAATTCTCAGCCATTATTATTTCAAAGATTTTAGTTGCTGCATCCATTCTTCTTTTTCTAGTATTCCTTTTACACTGCTGTGAGGAAATAGCACTTACCAAGATGGTGTCAGTTGGGTTTTCTAGCACTATGTCTTCTTGACCTCACCCCACATCCTGTAAACAATGACTTTGCATGTTTATGTAACAGCTGAGGTCACTAATAGGATTGTGCATGCACATCATGATGTACTCAGTTGGCCAGGGGCCACATTTGTCCTGAAAAATTATAGAAGTCCCACCCAAGAAACACCTTTTGCTGCTGTGCCAGTCTAGAGAGAATAAACATGTCTGTAGTTCCTATGGCTCCTCCAGTTTTCTTCCAGCTTCCCTTCTCATGCCTTGTCTACCCTGGGTTCAGTGAATAGTGTGAACAGTGACACAACAGCTTACAGCTTTTGTAGTCTTCCCACAGTTCTCGGATACCCTGGTGTTTTTCCAGGTTTTTCTTTTTTTCTTTATTATTCTTTTCAGTATTTAAGCATTCTTTGATATATTCTCTAGCTGTCCTTTTCATTACAGAGGACTGGAATGCAAAAGCAGGGAGTCAAGAAACACCTGGAGTAACAGGCGAATTTGGCCTCGGAATATGGAATGAAGCAGGGCAAAGGCTAATAGAGTTTTGCCAAGAGAACGCACTGGTCATAGTAAGCAACCTCTTCCAACACAAGAGAGGACTCTACACATGGACTTCACCAGATGGTCAACACCAAAATCAGATTGATTATATTCTTTGCAGCAAAAGATGGAGAAGCTCTATACAGTCAGCAAAAACAAGGTCGGAAGCTGACTGTGGCTCAGATCATGAATGCCTTATTTCAAAATTCAGACTTAAGTTGAAGAAAGTGGGGAAAACCACTAGATCATTCAGGTATGGCTTAAATCAAATTCCTTATGATTATACAGTGGAAGTGAGAAATAGTACTAAGGGACTAGATCTGATAGAGTGCCAGATGAACTGTGGATGGAGGTTCATGACATTGTACAGGAGACAGGGATCAAGACCATCCCCACGGAAAAGAAATGCGAAAAAGAAAAATGGCTGTCTGAGGAGGCCTTACAAATAGCTGTGAAAAGAAGAGAGGTGAAAAGCAAAGGAGAAAAGGAAAGATATAAGCATCTCAATGCAGAGTTCCAAAGAATAGCAAGAAGAGATAAGAAAGTTTTCCTCAGCGATCAATGCAAAGAAATAAGGGAAAACAATAGAATGGGAAAGACTAGAGATTTCTTCAAGAAAATTAGAGATACCAAGGGAACATTTCATGCAAAAATGGGTTCAATAAAGGACAGAAATGGTATGGACCTAACAGAAGCGTAAGATATTAAGAAGAGTTGGCAAGAATACACAGAACTGTACAAAAAAGATATTCACGACCCAGATAATCATGATGGTGTGATCACTCACCTAGAGCCAGACGTCCTGGAATGTGAAGTCAAGTGGGCCTTAGAAAGCATCACTATGAACAAAGCTAGTGGAGGTGATGGAATTCCAGTTGAGCTATTCCAAATCCTGAAAGATGATGCTGTGAAAGTGTTGCACTCAATATGCCAGCAAATTTGGAAAACTCAGCAGTGGCCACAGGACTGGAAAAGTCAGTTTTCATTCCAATTCCAAAGAAAGGCAATGCCAAAGAATGCTCAAGCTACCTCACAATTGCACTCATCTCACATGCTAGTAAAGTAATGCTCAAAATTCTCTAAGCCACGCTTCACCAATACGTGAACCGTGAAATTCCAGATGTTCAAGCTGCTTTTAGAAAAGGTACAGGAACCAAAGATCAAATTGCCAACATCCTCTGTATCTTGGAAAAAGCAGGAGAGTTCCAGAAAAACATCTATTTCTGGTTTATTGACTATGCCAAAGCCTTTGACTGTGTGGATCTCAATAAACTGTGGAAAATTCTGAAAGTGATGGGACTACCAGACCACCTGAACTGCCTCTTGAGAAACCTATATGCAGGTCAGGAAGCAACAGTTAGAACTGGACATGGAACGACAGACTTATTCCAAATAGGAAAAGGATTACGTCAAGGCTGTATATTGTCACCCTGCTTATTTAACTTATATGCAGAGTACATCATGAGAAACCCTGGGCTGGGAGAAACACAAGCTGGAATCAAGATTGCCAGGAAAAATATCAATAATCTCAGATATGCAGATGACACCACCCTTATGGCAGAAAGTGAAGAGGAACTAAAGAGCCTCTTGATGAAAGTGAAAGAGGAGAGTGAAGAAGTTGGCTTAAAGCTCAACATTCAGAAAACGAAGATCATGGCATCTGGTCCCATCACTTCATGGCAGATAGATGGGGAAACAGTAGAAACAGTGTCAGACTTTATTTTGGGGGACTCCAAAATCACTGCAGATGGTGACTTCAGCCATGAAATTAAAAGACACTTACTCCTTGGAAGAAAAGTTATGACCAACCTAGATAGCTATTCAAAAGCAGAGATATTACTTTGCCAACAAAGGTCCATCTAGTCAAGGCTATGGTTTTTCTAGTAGTCATTTATGGATGTGAGAGCTTGAATGTGAAGAAAGCTGAGCGCCAAAGAATTGATGCTTTTGAATTGTGATGTTGGAGAAGACTCTTGAGAGTCCCTTGGACTGCAAGGAGATCAACCAGTCCTTCCTAAAGGAGATCAGTCCTGGGTGTTCATTGGAAAGACTGATGTTGAAGCTGAAACTCCAATCTTTGGCCACCTCATGTGAAAAGTCAACTCATTGGAAAAGACCCTGATTTTGGGAGAGATTGGGGGCCAGGATGAGAAAGGGATGACAGAGAATGAGTGGCTGAATGGCATCATCAACTTGATGGACATGAGTTTGAGTGATCTCTGGGAGCTGATGATGGACATGGAGGCCTGGTGTGCTGTGATGTGTGGGGTCGCAAAGAGTCAGACATGACTGAGTGACTGAACTGAACTGAACTGAAGACTATGAAAGAGATTTCTGCTACAATATTTTTTTTCATCTTTAGTATTCATTTTTATTGTTTTTTCATTGAATTGCCACTGCTGTCCTTTAATTGTTCTTCTTTCCTGCTGCCTACTTTTTCCATTTAACGTCCTCAACATATTCATCATAACTGTTTTAAATTCCTTGGCTGGTAATTCCAATATCTTTGCTGCCATATCTGATTCTGAAGCCTACTCTAGCTCATAAAATGTGTTTTTCACATTTTGGTATGCCCCATAATTTTTTCCTGATAGCCAGAGATGGAGATGATGCACAGTGTAAGAGGAACTGCCAAAAACAAGCCTTTAGTCGTGAGGCATACTGAGGAATGGGCAGAGACGGAAGAAGCATACTATAGTCTGTGCCTTCTAGACTGTGAGCATCAGAAGTATTTCTCATTTTCTTTTTTTCTCCACATTAGGTTGAAGAGGCTGATGAGAAAGGTCTGAATGGTATTTCCCTTTCTCCAGGTCAGTTAAGTTCTCTATATACTTCAGCAGGTTAGGCTGTGGTTAACTAGTTTCACCTGAAGGTAAAACTCATTATGAAGGTCAGAAGTACTCCAGTTTATTTCAGAATGGTCTTTTCTTTTGCTCTGCCAAAAGCCTGACAGGATATTTCTCCAATATTTATTGTGAAAATTTCGTTGTTCAGTTCAGTTCAGTCACTTAGTTTTGTCTGACTCTTTGCGACCCCAGGGATTTCAGCATGCCAGACTTCCCTGTCCATTAATTCACGGAGTTTACTCAAATTCATGTCCATCGCGTTGGTGATGCCATCCAACCATCTCATCGTCTATCTTCCCCTTCTCCTCCCACCTTCAGTCTTTCCCAGTATCAGAGTCTTTTCCAATGAGTTAGGTTATTTGCATCACGTGGCCAAATTATTGGAGTATGAGCTTCAGCATCAGTCCTTCCAATGAATATTCAGGACTGATTTCCTTTAGGATTGATGAATTGTATCTTCTTACAGTCCAAAGAACTCTCAAGAGTCTTCTCCAACACCACAGTTCAAAAGCATCAATTCTTCGGCACTCAGCTTTCTTTATAGTCCAGCTCTTACATCCCTACATGACTACTGGAAAAACCGTAGCTTTGACTAGATGGACCTTTATTTGAGCTGGAGGTAAATCTCACAATATTGTGGGAAACCCATTCATAAGGTCTGAGAGTCTTTAACTCTCAGACTTGTCCACACTGAGCCCCCTTACATTTGTTGGTTCAGATTTTCCTACCCTGGCTCTGGTTCCTGAAGTGATTTCCCCATGTCTCTCTGTTCTGCTCAGCTGAGACTCCCTATTTTTACCTTTCTCTCCACTCTTGTAGGAAGATGTTTGCTTTGTGCTCTTGTAAAATCAGCTAAATTAAGCTCTGCTTATATGATTAAACTAGTTTTGTCTGCTGAGGGAATTTTCAAGGCTGTCCTCCATTTGTTTATTATTTCTAACAGAAACAACAGAAATAACAAGCCCCACAGAGGCTTAAAAGTCATCTGTATTTATGAATTTGTATTTAGTAAAATACCATTTTATTTCAGGTATGTTCTCTATGACTTAATTTATTAATTCTGATAAATATTACATGGCATTTATCATAATGATACTGAAAAATGCACCATTTTGCAACATTAATAAATATTAACATGTAATATTTTAAACATTGTTACATGAACATATAACACTTGCTCTGGATGAAGAGATTAAATAAAAAGTAAGTTAAAACTAGTTGAAATCCTTGACATCTTTATTTTCCAAATCTAAATTTAGTGAATAATCCTCACATCAATATGATTAAGATTAAAGATAGATGTTTTCTGTCAATATTAAGCTGTATACATAGTTCTGGGAGTTAAGCATAGTTTATTTTTATTGTATATTTGAGAACCATGATTTCCTACATAGCAAAAGTTATATGTAATACTCATTTAATTACAAGTTGCATATTCTTCTTTAGGGGTTTGGTTGCTGAGTCGGACGGTAGTATTTTATACAAAGTAATTCTCATATTAAAAATACATAAAGGCAGGTTAACTTCTCTCAAGGCAGATACAGAGAACATTTGACCACTTTCTTAAGTTAGAGATGAAAGGACCCAGTTATGTTTGATGTCAGTCGTCAATGGAATCCTGAGGCATTTGAAGAGTCCCTTTTCTGCATTTTCAGCTCATTCTGTGTCTTGCAAACGGATAGGTTTCAAGACCCTCAACCTATTTGAATAAATAAGATGTCTGGAAGGCCATTCTTCATTTAAATGCATTTTAAATTACATGGAACTCTAATATAGGATCCGCTATGTGACTGTTATGTTTATGTTCTCTTTGATTCCCTTCCTCTCTTGTTACATTTCTCACACTTCCTACTACTGTACAATGATTAAGAAATAATAAATTTCAGAATGTTATCATATAATTTAAACACAGTTGGGATCTTTCTAACCTAGGGATCAAACCCATATCTTCCACATTGCAGGTGGATTCTTTACCAGCTTACCCACAACCCCAAACACAATTGTCCATTAAGATATTGTTGCATTAGCTTGCAGTGTACCAAACTGCTTGTATTTTCATTGCATTACCTTTCGAATATGCTGTAATTATATACTTGCATAAATGTGTAGAATATGACATATATTCCATAAAATAATTTCTCACTATGTATTGAACTATATTAATAAATGTAATCTTGTGAAAAACTAAGCTGTCCATATTAATAGCAGATGACATGAATAACTATGTATTTTATTATTTTCTTTCAGAATTTTAAATGTACAATGCAAATATGTGCCATATTTAGTGGCTTAATGAATTTAGTGCCTTAATGGTAAAAAATCTGCCCACCAATGCAGGAGACATTGGAAACCTGGGTTTGATTTCTGGTTGGGGAAGATCCTCTGGAGGAAGAAATGGCAACCCATTCCAGTATTCTTGCATGGAAAATTCTATGGCTGAGAAATTTGGGGAGCTACAGTCCATGAAGTCACAAATAGTCAAATGTGACTGAGCACACACACACAGTTGAATTTAGAAACACAAAGAAGTCAACTCAGGAGTATGCTAAATTTTGAACATTACTATGAATTTTGTTGTATATGAATTTTATTTGCTATCAATACCAAAGATAACTTGTGAGGGAAATGTTATTCCTTAGTGTTCTGCATAAAGCACAGCTGAGTTCTTTGTACATTGGAAAGCTATGGAAACACTCTTTACTTCATTCCTTTACCATTTTTATCCATTGAAAAGATGAACATAAAAGGAAAAAAAGTAATAAAGTCTAACAAAGCTGAACATCATTAAATTTAACGAATTTATTGAAGTTTTGAAGTGATATAATATATGGCACAGCTATCTTACCTTTCCCTGGATTCTTTCTAGTCCCTTCTGAATTCCCTCCCACAGGATATAGGACTAAGTTCTTATTTCTTTCTTCTTCTTTTTTTTTAATAATCTCTGGCTCCAAAAGACCCTACCCAGTTAAATCTAGGTTCTGCCATTGTCAAATTGAATATTCTGTAAATTATTAAAATAAGGATGTTGAAGTTTCAACCTTAAGAGTGGATTGCCTAGTTTGTCTTGAATTTCTGTGTGTGTGTGTGTGTGTGTGTGTGTGTTTTGCTTCATCTATTTTAAATTTAAGGACATACACTTTAAGGGTTATTGGGATGGTGACATTTTTATTATTATGCTAAATCTTTTTATCCCTAATATTTTCCCTGTTCACAAAAGTCCTTTGTCTAAAATTACTATACATATCTAGGCATTCTTTTTTTATTAATATTAGTGGTGTACCTCTTGGAGTATAAAATGGCAAGCTGCTCCAGTATTCTTGCCTGGAGAATCCCATGGACAGAGGAGCCTGGTGCACTATAGTCTGCTGCTGCTGCTGCTGCTAACTCGCTTCAGTCGTGTCCGACTCTGTGTGGCCTCATAGACGGCAGCCCACCAGTCTCTACAGTCCCTGGGATTCTCCAGGCAAGAACTCTGGAGTGGGTTGCCATTTCCTTCTCCAATGCATGAAAGCGAAAAGTGAAAGTGAAGGCACTGAGTCGTGTCCAACTCTCAGCAACTCCATGAACTGCAGGCCACCAGGCTCCTCCATCCATGGGATTTTCCAGGCAAGAGTACTGGAGTGGGGTGCCATTGCCTTCTCCCGCACTACAATCTACAGAGTCACAAAAAGTTGGACACAACTGAGCAACTAAGCATAATGGTATTTCTTTCTCCATTTCTTTAATTTGTCTTTCCTTACAATTATAATGGGTTTCTTGTGGAGAACATATATTTGGGTCATGTTTGTTTAATCCACTCTGACAAAATAAATGGCTTATTTAAACTATTTATACTTAATGTGATTATAGATCTCATCATGGTAATACCTATTTGCAGCTGTTTCTTAGTCATTACTAATTATTTTTAATTTCCTCTTTTTGTTTTCTCTTAATTAAAGTTTTTTATTACATTTTGTCTGCTTTCTTAGCATAGCAATTATTCTTATTTTTAAATTCTTGTAAAGGTTTCAAAATACATTTTAACCCAGCTAAGTTCAAATTCAAGTAACACTCTAGCAATTCATTTATAGTCCTCCTACTTTGTAACAAAGCATTTCTGTTGATTGGAAAACAATGGAAACAGTGACAGACTTTATTTTTTGGGGCTCCAAAATCACTAAAGATGGTGACTGCAGCCATGAAATTAAAAGATGCTTGCTCCTTAGAAGGAAAGTTATGACCAACCTAGACAGCATGCTAAAAAGCATAGATATTACTTTGCCAACAAAGGTCCATCTAGTCAAAGCTATGACTTTTCCAGTAGTCATGTATGGATGTGAGAGTTGGACTATAAAGAAAGCTGAGTGCTGAAGAACTGATGCTTTTGAACTATGGTATTGGAGAAGACTCTTGAGAGTCTCTTGGACTGCAATGACATCCAACCAGTCCATCCTAAAGGAAATCAGTCCTGACTATTCACTGGAAGGGCTGATGCTGAAGCTGAAACTCCAATACCTTGGCCACCGACTCATTGGAAAAGACTCTGATGCTGGGAAAGATTTCAGGCAGGAGGAGAAGGGAATGACAGAGGACAAGATGGTTGGATGGCATCACCGATTCAATGGACATGAGTTTGAGTAGGCTCCAGGAGTTGGTGATGGACAGAGAAGCCTGGTGTGCTGCAGTCCATGGGGTCGCAAACAGTTGGACAGGACTGAGTAACTGAACTGACTGATGCTACAATTGGGATTCACAGGTGGCTCAGTGGTAAAGAACCCACCTGACAATGTAGACATCTCTGGGGCCACCATTTTTATCCCTTTTGGAGAAGATCCCCCGAAAGAGGAAAAGGCAACCCACTCCAGTATTCTTACCTGAAAAACAAAAAAATCCTATGAACAGAGGAGCACAGCAGGCTTCAGCCCATGAGGGTGCATAGAGTTTGTCAGGGCTGAGCCACTGAGCATGTACACATGTTATAATTGCCCAATGTATTCTTACTATTATTGCATTGCATAAATAGTAATATATTGAATCAATTAAGAAAAATGAAAGACTGCATTGTAACTTTATTCTTTCCCTGACAATTTTTCTTTATTTATACCTGAATTACAGACCTATACAATTTCACCATAAATACGTTATTTTACTATCTATTGCAGGATATGTCTGCCAGTGATGATTTTCCTCCATTTTTGTTTCCCCCAGAAAGTCTTCTACTTCATTTTGGAGGGAAAATTTTGCTGAGTGTAAAACAGAAGGTTGTTTTTATTCATCTTTCTTTCAATGCCTTAACCATTTCACTCAAATGTCTTCTAGATTTCATAGTTGCTGATGTGAAGTGTGATGTAATTCTTAAGCCTTGCTGCTAGGTTGGTAAGGTTGAATCCTCCCACCTTACCTCCCCCTCTTTGGTTTGCTTCTTGTAAGATTTCCTCTTGGTCTTAATTTCCTGTTGTTTTAGCATACCAACAGTACAATTCCCTGTTGTTTAGTATACTTAATCCCTAAGTATAGATTTTGGGGGCAACTATCCTGTTTGGTGGGCTTCCCAGGTGGCTCAGTGGGTAAAGAGTCCACCTGCAATGCAGAAGATGTGGACGACATGGGTGCAATCCCTGAGTGGCAGAGTTGGAGACCACTGAAGCGACTGAGCATGCACTCACGCAGTCTGCTTGGTGTTCTTTAGAGAACAGAGTCCTGAATCTGTGATTTGGTGTTTTTCTATTTTGGAAAATTTTTTGATATTATTTCAGTACCTTTTTCCTGTCTTGTTATTTTTTCTCCTGTTATGTCAAGTACATGTTACCCTTTGGGAATTGTCCCCAATTCTTGCATTTTCTGTTCATTTTTATTCCCTATTAGTTTCTTTTGCACTTCAATGTGGAAAGTTTCTATTGACATTTCTTCCAGGTTAGCTATCATTTATTTGGTCGTGGTCAATCTGTTGATGAACTCATCAAAAGTTTTCTTCATGTTTGTTACAGTGTTTTCATTTGTAGAATTTTCCTTTTAGGTTTTTTTTTTGTTTTTTTTTTTTTTTTTTTTCCATTAATGTTCTTAGTATATGAAGCACGGTTTTTCTTTTCTTTTTTCTTTTTTTGAAGTGTGGTTTTTCAATTTTTTTCAGCAACTCCATCACTTGTGTCATATCTGTTTCTGATGCTTGATTTGTTTATTCACAGACATGCAATTTGGTGGTAATTTATTGTTGAAAGTCAAATGTGATGTTTTGGATAATTGGAACTGAGGTAAATAGTGCTTTGGTGTAAAGTTTTATGCTACTCTGGCTAGCAGTTGGCTACGGTTATCATGTGCTATTGCTGTAGCTGTCAATGGTTTCAATGCCCTCTATTGCTGCTGCTGCTAAGTCGCTTCAGTCGTGTCTGACTCCGTGCGACCCCATAGATGGCAGCCCACCAGGCTCCCCCGTCCCTGGGATTCTCCAAGCAAGAACACTGGAGTGGGTTGCCATTTCCTTCTCCAATGCATGAAAATGAAAATTGAAAGTGAAGTCGCTCAGTCGTGTCTGACTCCTAGCGACCCCATGGACTGAAGCCTACACATGCTCCTCCATCCATGGAATTTTTCAGGCAAGACTACTGGAGTGGGGTGCCATCGCCTTCTCCCACTATTACCATTGCTTTTTACTCCCTTGTTGTCTTTGAATTAATTAAGAACTATTCCTTAGACTCTGTGCCTTGCAGCTTTTTTATCTGTTCAGTTCAGTTGAGTTCAGATCAGTCCCTTAGTCATGTCCGACTCTTTGCGACCCCAGAATCGCAGCACGCCAGGCCTCCCTGTCATCACCAACTCCCAGAGTTCACTCAAACTCACATCCATTGAGTCAGTGATGCCATCCAGCCATCCCATCCTCTGTCATCCCTTTTCCTCTTGCCCCCAATCTCTCCCAGCATCAGAGTCTTTTCCAATGAGTCAATTCTTTGCATGAGGTGGCCAAATATTGAAGTTTCAGCTTTAGCATCAGTCTTTCCAAAGAAATCCCAGGGCTGATCTCCTTCAGAATGTACTGGTTGGATCTCCTTGCAGTCCAAGGGACTCTCAAGAGTCTTCTCCAACACCACAGTTCAAAAGCATCAATTCTTTGGTGCTCAGCTTTTTTCACAGTCCAACTATCACATCCATACATGACCACTAGAAAACTGTGACCCACTCCTATTATTGGAGTCCTGCTGTTTTGATGATAAAGTCTATGAGAGTAGAAGTTTCCTGCAATCATAATTAATTACCAGACTTTTAGGGGCCCTCTGACCTTTACTAAGGTTTCTTAGCTTTTTGCTCTGCTTAATTGAGACAGAAAAGCTGGAAGGGGCTTAAGTCAGGGGAACTCTCTTCCCTCTGGTGGGATCATGTATATGTGTCAAATCCTTATGAATTGTAGTTGCCAGGCTCCTCTGTCAATGGGACTCTCCAGGTAAGAATACTGGAGTGGACTGCCATGCCTTTCTCCAGGGGATTTTCCCAACCCAGGGATGAAACCCATGTCTCTTGCATCTCCTGCACTGGCAGGTGGGTTATTTACCACTAGCACCTTCTGATGGATTAAGCCTCTAGTAAAGTCTTTTTCTTGGTTAGTAAGCCTTTGTTTTGGAAAAAAAACAAAAACACTGAGCATATTTAACAAAGTTTATTTTCCTCTCTGCCACAGCCAAGAGGACAATCATTAGCTCTTTACTTTCAGAAACTGATGGGGTTCCCAGAGGTAAAATCCATGAAAGGGTGAAGTTTTCTTTCAAAATGTGACCCTCAGGAGTTTCCCTCTGAAAGTCTACTCTCAGCCTTCGGGAACTGATTATAGTTATTTTTAGCTGTTTCTTTGTTTATGGTTCTCTCTCTTTTGCTTCATCTTGGGCTTCCCCAGTGACAAATTGGGTACAGAATCTGCCTGCAATGCAGGAGATGCAGAAGATATGAGTTCAATCCCTGGGTCAGGAAAATCCCCTAAAAAGGCAACCCTCTCCAGTATTCTTGCCTGGGAAATTTCATAAACAGAAGAACCTGGTGGGCTACAATCCATTGGGTCATGAAAGAGTGGGACATGATTGAGTAACTAAAGCAATAACAAAAAGTTCAACTTGGGAATATCTGTAATTACCTGCTTCCAGATTTCAGGATCTTTATTTGCCCTGTGACTTCACTTCTCTGGCAGATCCTGGAAAAGTTATTGATTTTCAAATTATTCAGTGTCTTTTCTTCTTTTTTAAGGACCAGACTGTTAACTTTTAAATACTCACCATGCAAAGAGCTAGAAACCAGATATTTGTCACATTTTAAAAATCCAGACGTTCATTTCTTTTACCTAAATATTTTGACCCATTTCTTTTTTTTAAAATTTTTTTAATTAATTTATTTATTTATTTTTTCCTTTTTAATCTTTTTTTTTAATTGGTTTTGCCATACATTGATCCATTTCTAAGCAACAGGATTGGTGATATTTTGGAATTTTCAGTGTACTATCTCTGCTTATATACTGCCTGGTCTGCCTGATTTTTTGTGATTTTTATGCTTTTTTAGTTAATGGTTAATTATTTTTCATCGTAATTTTCTCCTTCAATAATTTCACAGATCTACATTATATATCATTTCCATAGTTTTAGGGCATGTATCACTAAGCCACCAAATTGAAAAGCGACTACTACCTATGTACTCCTTCTGCATAAAAGTAATGTTTTATAAATGTATATACCTCCATTTACTATCAGCTCAGCTTAATATGTATTCTATTCAATAGATCTATGTCCTGCCTTTCTAAACTCCAATGAACACTTTATGTTTACACAATTATGATTTAGACTTTTCAGTTATTTAGTTCTTTCTATGCTCTTCACCACTGTTTGTATATGGGAAAAACCTCATCAGTTCACTTGGGCAATGCATTGTTTGTCTACAAGTTTAGAGATTTTATTTTTGGGGGGAGAGGATCTTTTATTCAACCATCATAACTTATTTTGATGTTGAATTTTCATTTTTGTCTATTTCTTCTCACAGAACTTGCAAAAAAAATCAATTTTCCTAAATTGGGAAATGAACATAGATATATTTTGGCTTCCATGTTTGTTTACTTCTTTGTGTTAGAATTTCATTCCAATTGTGACTTGGTAAGTCATTACTTTCTGTCAGATACTATAGATTTCAAAAAGATGCCTTTCAAGCAACTATTTATACTAGCAAGCAGGAGAGCTGTCTGAATAACCTAACCTGCCATTATTGGAAATAAAAATTATTTTTTCTCATTGATAAATAAGAACTTAAGATACAATGTTAGTATAGATGCGTGTGTGTGTGTGTGTGTGTGTGTGTATGTATATGTACTTGAAGACCAACCATCCATTATTTAGGACCAACCTAGATAGTATATTCAAAAGCAGAGACATTACATTGCCGACTAACGTCCGTCTAGTCAAGGCTATGGTTTTTCCTGTGGTCATGTATGGATGTGAGAGTTGGACTGTGAAGAAGGCTGAGCGCTGAAGAATTGATGCTTTTGAACTGTGGTGCTGAATAAGACTCTTGAGAGTCCTTTGGACTGCAAGGAGATCCAACCAGTCCATCCTAAAGGAGATCAGCCCTGGGATTTCTTTGGAAGGAATGATGCTAAAGCTGAAACTCCAGTACTTTGGCCACCTCATGCAAAGAGTTGACTCATCGGAAAAGACTCTGATGCTGGGAGGGATTGGGGGCAGGAGGAGAAGGGGACAACCGAGGATGAGATGGCTGGATGGCATCACTGACTCAATGGACGTGAGTCTGAGTGAACTCCGGGAGTTGGTGATGGACAGGGAGGCCTGGCATGCTGTGATTCAAGAGGTCGCAAAGAGTCGGACACGACTGAGTGACTGAACTGAACTGATCTTAGATAACTAAAGATAAATGAAATGATAATATTAGTAGTAGTAGTTTAAGCAGTAACAAAGTAGAAAGATATTTTGCAGTATTACTTAGAACTTAAAGCTTAAAAAGATAATATATATAGCAGAAAAAATATAATGCCAATATGATAGAAATATAATAAGCAATTTTCCATTTTGACAAATGGTTCATTGATGATAAAATAATTTGTTTTATCTTCAGAATGGTACTATGAGATGGGTACAGACGTTATCTCTATTTACTATACAGAATAAATAAAATTTGAAAGTTAATGCATTTTACTCAGTATTACACAGCTAATTAATGGTGGAACTGCCTTGAGAATCTAGAAAATCAATATCCATTTTGTGTTACTTTTGTAACTTGTAAAGACAAATGGAGAATTTTAATGGACCCATAAAACATTTAAAATAATTATATGGCAACACAATACTTTAATTCTGTCCAACCAATGTGGAGGTTTTATGTGTTGTATTTTCTGGGCAAATATTAATTAAGTTCAAGTTTGTTATTTTTCTATTACAGGACTGAGAATTTCCTCAGTTATCTGTCTGTCATACACTTTTGGTCATCCCAAGATTAGACTGAATTTATGATTCTAGTAATGATTATTTAAGAGTAGGGACAAACTACAGGTAATTTTACTAACAAAAAGGAATAGATATATTTTTACATAGTTGTATAAGTTGTGAACTACAGAACACTCATGATTTTTAAAAGCTTCAATTTAATCATTAAAAAATGTTAAATATCAAATCAGAAATTAATCAGAGGGATACTGTTAATGATTAAAATGTTATGAATTTTATGTCATATCATTGAAATATTTTTAACCATGATTTTCCTCTATAGGTGGATATATGAACTCTGTCCTTGAATATGTACCATGTACTTGAAACTGACAAATATACAAGAGAGAGCACATTTTAAAAAATAAAACAAAACTACTTCACTGAGAAATACTGACTTGAAAAATTGAAACAATTATTGTCTCTGAGTGCTAAAATCCAAATGATTTGCAGTATCCCATAAATGTATGATGTTGTTGGTTCTATGTATAAAATGTACCATTTGATTCACTTTCTTTATACTTTCTTTATGATATTTATATCTCCTTAGGGGCAGACTTTTATAAAGCAATTTTTATGAAAGCTGTGAAGAGGTCTTTAACTTTTTTTCACTCATAAACTTTTAAAAAGTGGAAGCACATATGGCATTAAGTTTTTATAAAAGAATTCACTTGGAAGATGATAATTTTCTCCTATTGAATAGGTTGTGATAAATTCTAAGACAACATATATTCATTCATATTTTTAAAATCTGCTTTATTTCATATTAAGCATTTTAATGTTACATATACACATTGACATTAGAAATAAAACAATGACTGGAATGGTTTTCCATACGAAGTAGATTTTATTTTATGTATAGCTTTCTAATGCTGTTCTTATTGGGTTCTGCTGAAATGCAACACTGATAAAGTAAATTAAAAATAAAAGAAAAAAATTATGTAGTTTGTTTTGTGCAATTTTTCTGCCTCTCATTTGTTTATACACAGCATAATCATTTTTTATTCCCCTCTTTGAATACAAAGGGATAAAATTCTTCTTTCAACTCCTTCCACCAACATTTCAGGTATAGTCAAAAATTTCTTAAAGAGACAAGCCTTTCTAACAAGTCCTCTTTTTATAAAGCAATAATAACAAAGACAAGTTTGGCTAATACCTGTGATAATTTAAATAACCCTTTCTCATGCTGGGTGCTTTACTGTAATAAAAGCCTACCACTGTGAATCAATTTCCAAAGTGGAGGGAAAATTTAAAAAAAAAAAAAAAAAGGCCTGATTGAAAAAGACAACAAAAAAACCAACCAAAACTAAAACAATCTGGGAAAGCATATGTTGAGAGCTTTATTCTGATCCATTCTCAGTCGAGAGCGTACATCATTTGTCTTAGGGGAAAAGGAGGATTCAAGATAAACATTTTTTCTGATCATTCTTACCCTACAAGGAAAAACAAGGATTATTTCATTCTATAGACAATCAAATTTCTATATAAAGGAATTCAAAATTTAAAAAAAAACATGCTTGAATATGTCATTTAAGAGAAAATATTCTACTGGTTTCAAAATGACGGCTTCATTTTCTTTCACTCAAATATGAAGCCACACACTTTTCTGTCTTTAGGCATCTTGAAGCTAAACGTTTATCCAAAACTTTACTTAAGTTATGAAGGGAGATAATTAAAATCTTTGGAGAATTTAGTAAAATTTTTTAGATGGATGCAGCTACCAAGATGTTTTCCTAAGCTGCAAGTTTTGATACAGCAATAATGAAGTTCTCATTTTATAAATTTGAGACGGTATTTTGTTTTCTTGCTTTTATCTTTTAAATAATAAGTGATTAACTATTTAAAATCATTTGATATTTATGAAAAACACTATCCTTTAGGCAGAAATGATTAAAGGACTTATATTAAAATGGTCAAGAAAGCATAGCCAAATTCTTCCTCCTAAAACAATAAGAACAAAGAAATCTCAAGGTCCACCCTTCCAATAACTATGACACATTTAATCTATGACAATTAATATTTTTATACATTTATTATGTATACTAAATGTCTAAGGATCTGGGACCTTTATTCTAGGATTAAGCTGTATAATCATATTTTTAAATGTATATTTTAAAAGAAACTGACATAGACATTTAAAATTTAAAGGCAATAAAGGTACAATATAAGAACATAGTGCTACATCCCCCAAAATATTTTAAGTATTCTCAAAATTAACATAAGCTAAGTATATATTACTTCATGGGAAATAGATGGGGAAACAGTGTCAGACTTTATTTTTGGGGACTCCAAAATCACTGCAGATGGTGACTGCAGCCATGAAATTAAAAGATGCTTACTCCTTGGAAGAAAAGTTATGACCAACCTAGATAGCATATTCAAAAGCAGAGACATTACTTTGCCCACAAAGGTCCGTCTAGTCAAGGCTATGGTTTTTCCTGTGGTTATGTATGGATGTGAGAGTTGGACTGTGAAGAAAGCTGAGTGCTGAAGAATTGATGCTTTTGAACTGCGGTGTTGGAGAAGACTCTCGAGAGTCTGTTGGACTGCAAGGAGATCCAACCAGTCCATTCTGAAGGAGATCAGCCCTGAGTGTTCTTTGGAAGATCTGATGCTGAAGCTGAAACTCCAGTACTTTGGCCACCTCATGCAAAAAGTTGACTCATTGGAAAAGACTCTGATGCTGGGAGGGATTGAGGGCAGGAGGAGAAGAGGGCGACAGAGAATGAGATGGTTGGATGGCATGACTAACACAATGGACGTGAGTTTGTGTGAACTCCCGGCGATGGTGATGGACAGGGAGGCTTGGCGTGCTGTGATTCATGGGATCGCAAAGAGTCGGACACAACCGAGTGACTGAACTGAACTGAACTGAAGTATGTATTATTTTATATAATGCCTTTAAAGTGTTTATAGGAAACTGTATAATTCACTAGAGAAATCATATAATGCAATATAATCATCTCAAGTGGAAAGTGTAATTATTTGTACATATTTCTAAATATTTGTTTCCTGGTTGCAGTATATACCAGTTTTAGGCACAGTTCATTAAAACTTTAGTGAATGCTATTATTTCAAATAAAAAAAATATTTTGGTAATTAGAAATAGTGTCAAAATTTTGTTACAAACATGTTGAAGGAAAATAATTCTAGAGACCTATTCCAAGATCCTTTCTTCATAAGGATGTTTACACACACACACACACACAAAAAAAACCTTAGATAATGACTATTGATTAGAAACAAAGGGAAATATGTTTGAATAAAATAATAACACCTGTAGTTGACAATTACTTGGTTTGCTAGTCAATATATTCTCAGAAGTCTTCTTCATACCATTAAATTTATCAAAATATTGCAAACTATTTCACAAGGATGATTTGGAATGATTGTTATTTGTCTGTAACCCTGTAAACAAAGATTGGCAAAATGGCAGGAATCATTAAATACCATAGATGTCTAAAGATACATGCACGCCTATGTTCATAGCAGCTCTATTCACAATGGCCAAGACATGTAAACAGCTTAAATTTCCAGCAACAGGTGAGTGGATAAAAAAGATGTAGTATATATATATACAATGAAATGCTACTCAGCCATAAAATAATGCCATTTTCAGCAAATGGATGCAACTAGAGATTACCATACTAAGTGAAATAAGTCAGGAAGTGAAAGCCAAATACTATATATTTTATATGTGGAATATAAAATATAACACAGCTGAAGAGAAACAGAATCGGGGACATAGAGAACAGGCTAGTGGTTTCCAAGAGTTAGGGGTTTTGGGGAGGAGGGGGAAGGTTGGGTTAGCAGATGTAAGCTTTTATATATAGAATGTATAAACAACAAGGTCCTACTATGTAGCAAAGAGAACTATATTCAATATCTTATGATAAAACATAATGGAAAAGTATATAAAAATATACTTTTTATATGCTATATAATATATAGTGATTCACAGAATCACTTTGCTGTTTGTTGTAGTAACACAACATTGTAAATGAACTATCCTTCAAAAAAACTCAAGAGAAAAATAAAGAATTAGACATCTAAATTCAGATTAAAATTCCCTCTGTGTGAACACAGCCCTACTCCTGCATGAGAGACTGAAATAGGATGAGTCCTGGCACTTATTCTAGTTGCTGAAATACAATATCTTCTGTAGTAGGAAGTGTGCTTCAGTTTTACAACTCTGTTCAAATACCTCTGCTAAACCTCTGCATGACTAAGAAGTTGTCTTTGCAATTTTTAATAAAGAATTACACCTCAAAGTATGTTGTTATCATCTAAGAAGCTTTTGATTGTGATATTCTGTGATTGCAGAATATGATATATAGGCCTATTTTTTAAAATTCCAATTTCCAATTTCAAAGAACAAGTCTTGCACACACTTGAAAGAGAGACATGTTTCTATTTGTGTATTATTTGTCAAAATATTAGTATTTTGATTTAAATATATTTTGCTGGTTCTCTAATTCATAATTATAATATCTTACTTATTACAATTAGAGATCAGTTGCCTTTTCTAACATGGCTCAAGAAAGTTGGGAAAGGGGATATTTTCCATTCCACATGAGGATGACTGAGATTTCATCACTGACATGAGTGATATTTTGGAAGACAAGTGAGTTCACCTCTTTGATGCTGAAATTATTTATCTATTTATTTATCTATTTATTTTTCCCCTCCACCATGACAGAGAGTTAAGCCTACCAGGAAAATCAAACTCTCAAATCTGTTGCAAACTTACATGGTTATTCTTCCATCAAATCCTCCCCATCTTTAACTAACTTTAAGATTTCTGTCTTGAATGATTCCAGCTCCATCTTCTCCTAACCCTTGAACCCCTTTCCCTTGATTGGCCAACATACCCATGGTTGTTCTTCATGATATCACTGAAACACAAGTTTTCCACAATCCAACTGTGCCCTGGGCAATGGTCTATATCTTACAATGCAGAGACTAGACTATAATTTTGAGATGGGAAGTGAAAAATATATTTCTCACACATTAACATTTACCACAGTGGCAAAAAATTTAAAAAAAAAAGTACAACATTTGAAAGAATCATCTCAGCTATAATTTTGTTGAGCATATGTGTGCTTTCACTCTATGTTCTAGACACTGGTGATAATCCTAGATTCTAGTAAATCATAGTTTAGAATATGAATTCATGTGCATATGTAGATAGAAACTTGACATTTAAACATAAAAAGGTGATCACATTCTTTTGAAATCTATCTGTGTACATATGTACACATTTACATGTAAATCAGATACAGACAAGGATAAGTTCAGTTCAGATGAGTTCAGTTGCTCAGTGGTGTCCGACTCTTTGTCACCCCATGGACTGTAGCACATCAAGCTTCCCTGTCCATCACCAAATCCTGCAGCCTACTCAAACTCATGTCCATTGAGTCCGTGGTGCCATCTAACCATCTCATCCTCTGTCATTCCCTTCTCCTCCTGCCTTCAACCTTTCCCAGAATCAAGATCTTTTCTAACAAGTCAGTGCTTTGCATCAGGTGGCCAAAGTATTGGAGTTTCAGCTTCAGCATCAGTCCTTCCAATGAATATTCAGAACTGATTTCCTTTTAGGATTGAAAGGTTTGATCTCCTTGAGAGTCTCCAAGTGACTCTAAAGAGTCATCTCCAACACCACAGTTCAAAAGCATCAATTCTTCGGTACTGAGCTTTCTTTACAGTCCAACTCTCACATCCATAAATGACTACTGGAAAAACCATAGCTTTGACTAGATGGACCGTTGTTGACAAAGTAATGTCTTCACTTTTTAATATGCTATCTGGCTTGGTCATAGCTTTTCTTCCAAGGAGGAAGCATCTTTTAATTTTATGGCTGCAATCACCATCTGCCATTATTTGGAGCCCAAGAAAATAGTCTCTCACTGTTTCCATTGTTTCCCCATCTATTTGTCATGAAGTGGTGGGACTGGATACCATGATATACATGTTTTGAAAGTTGAGTTTTAAGCCAACTATTTCACTCCCTCTTTCACTTTCATCAAGAGGTTTTTCAGTTCCTCTTCACTTTCTGCCATAAGAGTGGTGTCATATACACATCTGAGGTTATTGATATTTTTCCTGGCAATCTTGATTTCAGCTTGTGCTTCATCCAGCCCAGCATTTCTCATGATGTACTCTGCATATAAGTTAAATAAGCAGGGTGACAATATACAGCCTTGATGTACTCCTATTCCTATTTAGAACCAGTCAGTTGTCTCATATCTGGTTCTAACTGTTGCTTCTTGGCCTGCATATAGAATTCTCAGGAGGCAGGTCTGGTGGTCTGGTATTTCCATCTCTTGAAGAATTTTCCACAGTTTGTTGTGATCCACACAGTCAAAGGATTTGGAATCGTCAATAAAGCAGAAATAGATGTTTTTCTGGAACTCTTGCTTTTTCAATGATCCAAAGGATGTTGCCAATTTGATCTCTGGTTCCTTCTGCCTTTTCTAAATCCAGCTTGAGCATCTGGAAGTTCTTGTTTCACATACTGTTGAAGCATGGCTTGGAGAATTTTGAGCATTACTTTGCTAGCGTGTGAGATGAGTGCAATTGTGCAGTAGTTTTAACATTTTTTGGCATTGCCTTTCTTTGAGATTGGAATGAAAACTGACCTTTCCCAGTTCTGTGGCCACTGCTGAGTTTTCCAAATTTCCTGGCATATTGAGTGCAGCACTTTCACAGCATCATCTTTTAGAACTTGAAATAGCTCAGCTGGAATTCCATAACCTCTGCTAGCTTTGTTCATAGTGATGCTTCCTAAGGTCCACTTGACTTCAGATTCTAGGATGTCTGGCTCTAGCTGAGTGATCACACAATCTTGGTTATCTGGGTCATTAAGAACTTTTTTGCATAGTTCTTTTATGTATTCTTGCAACCTTTCTCAATATTTTCTGCTTCTCTTAGATCCATACCATTTCTGTCTTTTATTGAGAGATGCAATCATATATTTATTTTATTATTTTCATCCTCAAAATTTTTATAATGCATTTTTTGTATTTTTCCTTATTTATGCAAACTACTTATAAGAAGATTATTTTGTGAATGATAGAATTTGCATTTTTGTATAAAATAATAGTATTATTAAAGATGACATTGTTTTATAACTTCCCTTAATTCATCATTTTCTGATCATCCTTAATAAAACTAAAAACAAACTGGTATATTTATGCCACTGAATTACATAATGCAGGTCATTTCTAATGTTATTTCATAGTGACATTTCTAATATTAAATAATTTTGTTTTCAGTTTACACTGTTTGAAGTTCTATATTTTTAAGCTATTCAAATAAGTCATAGCTAGAATACACATAACTATTTTTAATAGTTCAACCATCTTTCAAAAATTATAGACTCACACCTGTAATTCCTTAGTGATCCTGGACAACATATGTTTCACACAAATCTCAGATCTTAATGTTCTTTCCTCTCACACATTTTCTTCTTGCTTCTTTCTTTTCATTGTAAATTGTATCTACCATACTAAATAAACTTGCAAACGTACCTTGTCTGTAGTCGTAAATCAATTTTCTTAGTATACCATTCAATTTAATTGGATCTCTGATCTGTAGCCAGAGAGATTTTTCTAAAATAAAATCTTATTATTACTTCTCTGCTGCTGCTGCTACTGCTAAGTCACTTCAGTCATGTCCGACTCTGTGTGACCCCACAGATGACAGCCCACCACACTCCCCCGTCCCTGGGGTTCTCCAGGCAAGAACACTGAATGGGTTGTCATTTCCTTCTCCAGTTATCTCTAATACTTTGCCAAATCTAGTCCAAGGCTAGTAAGAGTCATTTGTAATAGTTATGGTATAGGTTGTATTTGTGCCTAATCACTCAGCTGTGCCTGACTCTTTGTGACCCAATATATTGTAGCCCATGAGGTTCCTTTGTCCATGGGATTGTCCAGGCAAGAATACTGGAGTTGGTTATGATGCCCTCCTCCAGGGTGCCTTCCCAAACCAGGGATCAAACTCGGGTCTCCTACATTACAGGTGGATTCTTTACCATCTGAGCCACCAGGGAAGCCCATGAATACTGGAATGGGTAGCCTATCCCTTCTTCAGGGGATCTTCCTGACCCAGGAATTGAACCAGGGTCTCCTGCAGTGCAGGGGAATTCTTTATCAGCTGAGCTACCAGGGAAGCCCATGGTACCATGTATAGGCTATGATGTTGCATTAAATGTGTTTGTGCTAAGTCACTTCAGTCATATCTGACTCTTTGACAACCTATGGACTATATTCCACCAGGCTCCTCTGTCTATGGGATTCTCCAAGCAAGAATACCCAGGATTGCCATGCCTTCCTCCAGGGAATCTTCCAACCCAGGGATTGAACCCACATCTCTTTCCTCTCCTGCACTGGCAGGCAGGATCTTTACCAATAGCACTGCCCGGGAAGCCCCATTGCATTAAATAGATTCCCCACAAACAAACAATAAAGAGTGATTGAAATGGTAGACTTATAGTTCACTTAGTTCTAGACCAGTCCTTTTTAAGGTAACTTGGTCCCTTTCATTATCCTGTCCAAAAGTTTCTCAAAGTTTTCCCTTATCTGCAATTTTTCAAGCAAGTTTCCAAGAGATGTTCCTATTCCAGACTGATGTTCCTATTCCAGATGTGAAAGAAAGAAATTCTAGGGTTAATAATTGTGAGTGTAGGGAAATCATCTGAAATTGTCCATAGTTCTTTCACATTCTATTATCCTAAACTCAGCCTTCAACTGATAGTTAAATGAAATGAAAACAATGATATATCTTGCATCAAACCTGGACTGGCAATTCATTTCTTATATGATATTATATGTTTCAATGCCATGCTTGGGGCTGGTGCACTGGGATGACCCAAAGGGATGGTACAGGGAGGGAGGTGGGAGGGGGGTTCAGGATGGGGAACATGTGTATACCCGTGGAAGATTCATGTTTATATATGGCAAAACCAATACAATATTGTAAAGCAATTAGCCTCCAATTAAAATAAATAATTTTAAATTAAAAAATAATAATAAATAAAATTAATCTATAGTTTCAGTTCAGTTCAGTTCAGTCGCTTAGTCGTGTCCGATTCTTTGCGACCCCATGAATCGCAGCATGCCAGGCCTCCCTGTCCATCACCATCTCCCAGAGTTCACTCAGACTCATGTCCATCGAGTCCGTGATGCCATCCAGCCATCTCATCCTCTGTCGTCCCCTTCTTCTCCTGCCCCCAATCCCTCCCAGCATCAGAGTCTCTTCCAATGAGTCAACTCTTCACATGAGGTGACCAAAGTACTGGAGCTTCAGCTTTAGCATCATTCCTTCCAAAGAAATCCCAGGGTTGATCTCCTTCAGAATGGACTGGTTGGATCTCCTTGCAGTCCAAGAGACTCTCAAGAGTCTTCTCCAACACCACAGTTCAAAAGCATCAATTTTTGGTGCTCAGCCTTCTTCACAGTCCAACATTCACATCCATACATGACCACAGGAAAAACCATAGCCTTGACTAGACGGACCTTAGTCGGCAAAGTAATGTCTCTGGTTTTGAATATACTATCTAAAAAAAAAAATGATATAGAGTTTGTAAATGGAAGTCCAGCTAAGAGTTGGGAAATTCTTTGTAAGGAAGAAGCAGAAACTGGATATTAAAGGAGAGTTATCAGTCTTTACCTGGAGGAGGGCATGGCAACCACTCTAGTATTTTTGTCTGGAGAATCCCCTTGGACAGAGGAGCCTGTCAGGCTACATACAGTCTATGGGGTCACAAAGATTCAGACAGACTGCATGACTAAGAACAGCAGTCTTTACCATACCATTAAATTCAATTAAATTCTCTTTCTCTCATATTCTGTGTTTCACCATTGTGATTCATATCACTTTGCCCTAATTATCTTCATCTTTTCAATTCCTCCTATTGGTCATGTTCTCTTTAGGTTCTGTTATTTGTAACCAGGGATTACTTTCTAAATCGTAGTGTTTCAGAAGGAAAAACTATAGTCTTTTTGATTTATGATTTGCTTAATTTCTTTTTTCAAAATCCTTTCTTTGTAAATATTTCTCTTTCAATGATTTAAGTATTTTTAATTATTGATAGTTTTACAAATTATCAGTATGAATATATGTGAATAACTTTTTTCTCAAAGCTAAAAAAGAAGGTCGGCCTTTGTAATTCAGTATTCTATAAGGGCTGGAACAGTTTACTAATATCCTTTGCTAAGCTTTGTTCCAATCATCCTGGTATTTATGTCTGGAATGAACAATTCTAAGATTGGATCTCTATTTTCTATCTTTCATAGATATGGCAACACTTATCCTCATATCTCTATTTTTTCCATTTGATTTTGTCAGATTCTCCTTTCAATTTTATCTTTCATTTTCTAATTTATGAATTCCTTAGTATGATTTAAATTGAGCTACAGTAAGATTTAAACAGTTTTTCAGGAAAATCTGCCTTCTTATTTCTCTAATAAAATATTTCCAATGTTCTTTTCTTACTTTGATAATTCAAAGTCACATTCGTTTCTTTTGTCAGAGGGATTTTGTTCTATTGGCCTTGAACCAGAATTTCCTACTTTTCACTTGTATTCAATTGAGGCTTTGTCTGTGTCCTCACAGTTTTTGCCAATAGATGTATGTGGAATTACCACTGGAGTCTCTTCCTATTATATTGCTACTCAAACTACTTATTAAATATATGGGAGAGTTAAAAAAATGAAGTCCATAAATTGTAGCTCAAGACTTTGTCCAGCAAACATGGATTATTATAGCTTTCTTTGGATCTTTTTTATTTTTTTCCCTTACAATCCAGTTGCTGGCAACAATAACAAAAAAAATAGATTATCTGAAATGTTAAAATCTATAATCTTTACTTCTACACAATTATTTTCCATTCCCTAGACTTTAACACAATTATTTTGGTGAAGATAATTCTTTCCTGCAGAGAAGGCAATGGCAAGCCACTCCAGTACTCTTGCCTAGAAAATCTCATGGACGGAGGAGCTTCGTAGGCTGCAGTCCATGGGGTCGCTACTAGTCGGACACGGCTGAGCAACTTCACTTTCACTTTTCACTTTCATGCTTTGGAGAAGGAAATGGCAACCCACTTCAGTGTTCTTGCCTGGAGAATCCCAAGGACGGCGGAGCCTGGTGGGCTGCCATCTATGGGGTCTCATAGAGTCAGACATGACTGAAGCGACTTAGCAGCAGCTGCATCATTCTTTCCTGTGTTCAGCATGCCAAGGATGATATCTGCTCTCCACCATCTTCCCAACTACTCCTTCAGACACAGGTGTACACATACATTCATACACACACACACAAGCACTCACAAACACACTTCCTAATACACAAACACATGCACTTGCATACCAACTTTCCCTAAGTGTCACAGTTTCTCTTTAGACATTTAAGAAAAGATTCTCAAATTACACGTATTGAATCAAATCATGTGCTAGGTACCATTCAAGGTAGTTTGAGTACAGCAATGAAGATAATTGTTAAAGATCTTATCTAATATATCTCATATTCTAGAGATCTGATAAAGACAATAAGCACAGCAGATATTATTATAAACTGGGTGAGAAGATCATACATATTCTAGAAACTGTAGACTGGGGCATCATATTTCTGAGGCTTTGTCAATTTAGAGGCTGGTCTATATATTTTGAGAAAGACCAAACCCAAACTGGAAGGACTTGAGAGAGGTATACCTGCAAATATGGGGCAGGGAACCTTTCAGATGGAAGGGAAGGCCAGTGCAGAGATACCCTGCACATGAGAAAGAGTAAGTATGTCAGTGAGGATGCAGTGAACAGAGGCAGAGAGTAGCAGAGGTACTGTCTGAAAGAGACCAATAGGTTATGTTTACTAGAACCTTCTGAGCATCATAAAGATTTTAGCTTGATTTTGAGTTCAGAGCTTTGAGCACTGGAGAGACATGATCTGACTTATGGGTCACCAGGATCCCTCTGGCTACTATATTGAGGACAGACAATAGAGGACAGGGATGGGAGTAGTGGAAATATTCAGAAGACAACTGCAACCATCCCCATCAGAGATGACAAAAACTCAACATTCACAAGAGGATGGAATGAAAATTGTGAAGCAGGTTGAGTTCCTAATATACTCTGAAAGCAGAGATAACATGACTTCCTGAAATACTGAATGAGATGCTCTGAAAAAAGAAGGGAAGTTAATAATGTCTCTAGGCTTTTGAGACTTAATGACTGGCCATTTAAAGAAGCTGTTGTCACTGAATGGAAGATGATTGTACACAGAAGTTAATTTTAAGAAAATATCTGGAATTCACACTGGAGCTTATTGGATTTAAAATTTGTGTGAGACTTCACTATAAGTAAATAACTGGATATGTGAGTATAGAGTTTATACGTAAGTCTTGGCTAGTTCAGCCTATAATACCACAGACTTGGTGACAATAGAAATTTCTCACAGTTCTGGAGGCTAGAAGTCCAAGATCAAGGTGCCAACCATTCTGAAGTTCTTATTGAAGACCCTTTTCCTTTTATTTAACAGCTTTCTGAATATATATCCACATGGCAGAGAAAGAAATTTCCCTTCTGTCTGTTTTTATAATCTGACCCACTCTCACAAGTCAATTTCCTCCTAAAGGCCCTATCTCCAAATAACTTTATATTGGGGGTTATGCATTCAGCTGGACTCCTTGGACTACAAAGAGTTTGAACCAGTCAATCCTAAAGGAAATTAACTCTGAATATTCATTGGAAGGACTAATGCTGAAGCTGAAGCTCCAATACTTTGGTCAGCTGAAGGGAAGAGACAACTCATTAGAAAAGACCCTGATGCTGGGAAAGATAGAAGGCAGGAGAAGGGGATGACAGAGGACAAATTGGTTGGATGGCATCACTGACTCAATGGACATAAGTTTGACTAAGCTCTGGCAGACAGTGAAGGACAGGGAAGCATGGCATGCTCTAGTCCAAGGGGTGGCAAAGAGCTAGACATGGCTGAGCGACTAAGCAACAAACAACCACTAGATCTTTGTTTACTGAACAACAGAAATGGGTTCTATATATTACTCTTGAAAAGGCTTAATTCAGTCTATAGAAATGAATACAGGGAGGAGATAGATTGCAAAATTTTCTATGGCTATTTCTCCAAAATAGTCCCCATATCGTGAACCACGTCTGTCTGCATTTATAGTCTTGGATAGACTTCTCCTCTTTAATCTGGCCTGGTCTTGTGGCTTATTTGTAACCAATAGAATGTAGCAAAAGTGATGGTACATTACTTCAAACCTAGATGAGAAGTCTTATAGTTTTCAATTGGATTGATTATAGCATTGACTCTGGAGGAGGTCAACTGCCATATAAGAAGTTTGACTAACTTAAGTTTATTATGTTGTGAAATGCAAGGTTGATACATGGAGAAAAAGGAAGATCTGCCCAGCCCCTAGTAGGCCCAACATACCAGCCCAAACTCCAAACATAAGTGAAAAAGGTTTTTTAGGTGAAAACATAATTAAGCCTTCAGATGACATCAACTAGTCCTACTGACATTTAACTGCAACTGAGTTAAAAACCCCAAAATACAACTTTTTAGTTGAGTCCAGTCAGCCAGTCTGAGCCAAGAGAGACAATAAATCTTAATTTTTATTTTTTACCAAAATGTTTTGAAGTGATTTGTTATATGCCAAAGTCATCAGCATACAGGTAATATATAAATTCACATGTTGGAATACAATCTACAAGACAATAAATATAGAAAGAAATGTGAGCTAGGTACAGTGTTCCAATCAATCTATAATAAAGTTATGGGAAAAGAAAATGATTGGCAATAAATGAAGAAGCCAAGTTTTTAAAACTTTGAATCAAAATGAAAAGAATCATCAACTGCACTTTATTCTGCCAAACAAATAATTTTATTCTGATTTGGAATTAACAACTGGACTATTACTTTGTGACTGAGGAATGAGTAGCCTTGAAAAGAATAGCAAAATGCTTAATTTATTTGGTTTAAGTAAAAATAAAAGAAAATGATTTGAGGGAAAAATTAAAGAAAAAAGGTTCTACAGAGAACCTGTAGGCAAAAAGTGAAGCTCTGAATGACAGTTCCATTAATGTAATGTTGATCGAATTTCAGGAAGGAAATAATGCTGATCCATTCGGTAATCAAACAATACCAAGAAGTTGTTGTTACTCCTATTGCTGAAGATGCCAAGGGATGAAAGAGCATACTTTAAGGCTAGAGTTAAGTGGGATTATCAAAATTGTGCCAGAATATCAGCACCAATGTAGAGAAAAGGTGGAGAATATTATCAAACTTTTTCTACCCTCTAAAACTCCTTTAACTATTGTGTTCTATTCCAAGGTTGCCTGACAGATGTCAGTATAGGCCAACTCACAAGATGAAGAGCAAGCCAGGCAGGGAAGGGCATGGAGTGGTGTTGGATTCAGATGGAGGGGGGGTGGAATTAATACATAAAGGAAACAAAAGTTTAATTAACTAAAGGAAGTAAAGCATGACCATTAATGACGACAAGCAAGATTTGTATGCTTTTCAAGCCCAATAATTGATGCCAACTTTATATAATAACCAAATGATTTGAAAGCACTACATTTTTTCAGGCCTATTCTAGGGGTGTTGTGAGATACTACTTTTGAATACAATTTTTGAAATAATTATTTCTCTACTTTTCTTACCCTCATTAGTCACGAGAATATGTGTTGCCACTCTGACAAGAAAAAATGATATGACAAGGTGAACATAATGTTCAGTTTTCTTTTTAAATTCCAAATAAGAAAAACGCCTAAGGGAGTAGGAAATTGTGCTTTTGTTATAATAATACATTAGCATCAGACTAGAAGTCAAGAAAGAAATTTACCTAGGGAATCTGGGATTTGTGTTTGGGCTCCATAGAAGCTGAAAGGAAATATAAACTGTCGGTTACCACAAGGTGTTTTTATGAGTGCATATAACTGTGTTGAGGCTATGGCACACAAGCTGTCTGTTGCCTTTCATATGAACATAGCACATCAATAGTATGAAGGAGACATGTTCACATGAGATTTTTCATTAACAGATTCAAGCCATAATGTTTTCTTCTCAGTAGAAGCGTGAAAAGTGTCCAAGAATTTGGAGAGCCTTAGTAGTGGATTCTTTACTGTCTGAGCCGCCAGGGAAGCCCAGTAAATGGCCCCAGTGAACCTCAGCTTCTTCCTTGCACCTGCTCAATCATAAAATCATCTTAGCCAAACACTGAATATAGTTCTTCACAGTTATGATGGTTCTTTCCTGGTGGCTCAGACAGTAAAGAATTCACCTGTAATGGGGGAGACCAGGGTTCAATCCCTGGATGGGGAAGATCCCCTAGAGGAAGGCATGACAACTCACTCCAGTATTCTTGCCTGGAGAATCCCACAGGCAGAGAAGCTTGTTGGGCTACAGTCCATGGGGTTGCAAAGAGTTGGACATGACTCAGTGATTAACACTTTCACTTTCACTCATTTCTGCTAGATATCCCCATATGCTTAACTATCACATTTAAAGTAGGTTCCTTTTGGGTTTTGCTTTTAAATAATAGAGAATCAAAGTAGCAGTCTAAAGGGATGTGTGTGTACTTACAACACAGATTTCCTGAACTGGAATTAACAGTTATGCACCCTCAAAATAGAGAGGTATTTATTTAACTTTTATAAAGAAAAAGAAGTTTGACATGAGTATATGTTTAAGGGAATTTTAAGGAAATAGTTAAGTCTGAGTGAACCAAGATGAGATTAATAAGAACAAAATGTTCTTGCACCATATATTTTGTAGCTTATTTTAAATTCTGAATTGATGGCATTTTTCCATAGTTTACATAAACCAAGAAGTTTTAGAAACTTACACTTGTTTTAAAATGACTACCATTATAGGGATTTTTTTTCTTAGACTTATTAATTATAAAATACAAGTTATGACAGTATATATTTCCTTTCTTTCAGGCCTGTACAGTGTAGTATTTAAACATATTGCTATTAAGAATAACTATTTTTCCTCATACTTAAGAGTGTGAAAAAAAAATATTTCAAATAAAAAACAAATGCAAGGTACTGACAAGGACTGATTCGATTTGTAGAGAAAAATATACAGCTTTTCTAATGTTTCATTTTCTAAAAGAATTTGATGTCATTTCTTTCTATTATGTAGAAATGCAAAAAGGGGTTTTTTTTTTCCTTTACTGGTAATCTACTTCATGCAAAATTTATTCAATTTTCAAATTATCAGAAACAATTATATTTAGAAGCATTATATCCAATGACTAACTTTTAAAATAATGTCAGAAATCTCAGTATGGAAATCTAACACTATATCTAATACCAAATTATCCATAGCAGTGAAAAAATTACTAACCAAGTAAAAAATGACATCATTTTCTTTTATAAAATGAAACATTAGAAAAGCTGTATATTTTTCTCTACAAACCGGATCGGAGAAGGCACTGGCGACCCACTCCAGTACTCTTGCCTGGAAAATCCTGTGGACAGAGGAGCCTGGTAGGCTGCAGTCCATGGGATCGCTAAGAGTCGGACACGACTGAGCGAATTCACTTTGACTTTTCACTTTCATGCATTGGAGAAGGAAATGGCAACCCACTCCAGTGTTCTTGCCTGGAGAATCCCAGGGACGGCGGAGCATGGTGGGCTGCCGTCTATGGAGTCGCACAGAGGCGGACATGACTGAAGCGACTTAGCAGTAGCAAGCACAACCAACTTGATTTCTCTTATCTCAAAGTAATAGTTTTATTTATATACAGCATGTTATATTTAAAGACAGAAAGCAGGCTTTTAAAGTAAAATCCCTGTAAAAGTGACAGAGACATTGAAATCATTTTCTGTCTTGTATATGAAAAAAAGAAATACTAGAAAATCAAGAAATGCTATTATGCCAAATAGAGTGAGAAAGCTCAAGTTCACACCCGTGGATTTTCGTGCATAATGACATGACAATGAATTAAGAGAGCTGAAAAAAAATCTCAGTCAAATTTGAATGTTATTTAACAAAGGTAAAATTGTTTAGTTACATGTTTTTAGCTAAAAATATTTTCCATCCCTGACTAGAGCTGGCAACACTCAAAAAACATAGAAGAAAGAAAAATAAAATTGTAAAGCATATAAAAATTACGGGCAGTTGTTCTTTTCAAAGACAGAATGTTTTCTTAATATATGCAGACATCATTCTTTTTCTGCTCTCTAAAACTAGTATTTTAGGAATGTCAGTAATCTTTCAATAGTCTCTTAAAATTCTGTCACATAACAATGCTAGTATACATTTTATTTGACAGACAAAAATTTGTTTTCAGGCTTTTAAAAGTCCTATTTACCTTTAAATTCCACACACAAGTATATTTGGATAAATATGGTCTAGAAATAGTTATTCAAAAAATTTTAAATAATCATAATGTTTATGTGTCCAGAGGTTTGGCATAAACTGTAATTAAAATATGTAAATATTTTAACAATGAAAATTTCATAAGAGATATACCTCACTTTATGCATCTTTCCTTATCACATTATTGGAGGAAGTATCAGCTTTCTTTTCTATATTTCATCTACCTTGATTCTGCATAAATTGTAGTTCTTTAACATAAGTGCATACATCACAGTGGATCAATTGTTTAAATTATTGGTCTTTTTATCATAAGTTTAACTTGTTCTTGCAAAATCTTGATTTAATTTTGAGTCAATAACATAATACTTTAGTTATTCTCTGTGTTATTAGCTGATGGTTTTAAAATTTCAAATTTTAACATTTCTCATTTATTTAGTAATTTTATTAACAGAAATATTTACACAGTAATTCTTGGTTAAAAACATAATAGGAAAATATTTTGATAAATATGAGCCAATTGCATCTATTCATTATCTGAATCACTGATCTATTGAAAGTAGGCTGGGACAGGAGAGAAATAGGTGAGGGAGATTGAGGTAAAAACTTTTAGATACACAATAAATGAGTTACAGGTATGACATGTACAGTATGGGGAATATAGTCACAAATAAAGTAATATCTTTATATGATGAAAGATGACAGTTAGACTTATCATGATGATCACTTGAAAATGTATAGACATACCAAATCACTATTTTGTGTACCAGGAACTGACATATCGTTATAGGTCAATACCTAAAAACCAGCCAAACAAGCAAACTCATAGAAAGAGATCAGATTTGTGGTTACCATATGTGGGGAGTGAGGGTAAGGAAAGTGGAGGGAGTCAGAAAGTACAAACTTTCAATTATAAGATAAATACATACTAGGGATGCAATGTATAACATGATAAATATAACTAACATTGCTGGGCAGTGTATATGCAAGTTGTGAATAAATCTGGAGTTTTTATCTTAAGGGAAAACATTTTTTTTTCCTGTTTCTTTAATGTTGTATCTATATGAGGTGATGGATGTTCACTAAACTTATTGTGATTATTTCATGATGCAAACTATTATGCTGTACATTTTAAACTTATACAGCGTTACATGTCAATTATAGCTCAATAAGACCAGAAGAAATAATACTTGAATGAAAGGGGAAAATTTTGGAAATAAGGACAAAGATCTCAAAATAATGAAAAATAAAGACTATATAATAAACAAAGAAAATGGAAATTTCTAGTAAATCAAGGGGAAATATTAAAGAAGATGGCATAGTATACTGACATCTTTTAAAAATCTATCCACTAATATGTAATATGCAAAATAAACACAACAAGTATGAATTTAAAGTTTCATCTGTTTAATATTACTGGGGAAAAAATAAAACAAATCACCTAAATTTTTTATGACATGATACAATGAAAGGGCATGCATGACATTCTGGATGGAAGAACAGTATGGAAAGAATCTAAGGGGAACAGCACATGTCTTGACAGTATAAACCTACTAAGCCATTCATGTGATTGATGCTTATGAAATGATAGAAAGTACCAAGGTAAGAATAAGAGACAAGAGGAAAATAATACATCTAGAAAGTAGAAAAAAAAAATCCTTCATTAAATTGAAGGTTGATATAGATAACAAATAATATCTTGAATTCTTGCAACTTTATAGTGAAATGACTACTTTAGAAATACAATGGACATAGTGAGGGAAGGGCAAAGTGGGGCAAATGGAGAAAGTAGCATCAGCGTTTATACGCTACCATATGTATAATAGATAGCTGGTGAGAAGTTGTTATATACCATACAGAATCCACCCTGGTGCTCTGTGATAAACTTAGAAGTGGGAGGAGTCTGGAGGAGGGAGGCTCAAGATGGAGGTGTAACATGTATAATTATGGCTAATTTGTGTTGTTGTATGGCAGAAATGATCAAAACATTCTAAAGCAATTTTCCTTCAATTAAAAAATACATTAAAAGAAATACGATGGAAAGTTTAGGTATAAAAAAACTTTTTCAAGCTGACAAAAAAAACAAAAAACTGACAAGTAGGTAAGCTTTACTTAGTTCTGATAAATATTTTGCTTCCCTTGAAAACAACTTCCAGAGAAACGTATGTGAATAATAATAGATAAATAATAATAAAATAGAACGTATCGTTAGAACTGGACCCAGATTTCAGTATTATGTTTATAAGGCAAGGGTCTCCAAAGCAAACACATTTCCAAAGGTGTCATATTCTACAGTACGTTCTTAAACTGGTTCTAATACTTTAACATGAAAATCTCCCATATGTTTCCTAAGCCCATAATCTTAATGTTGTTTTAATCCAAGTATATGTGCTAGTCAAGAGTTCTCTACTTAATGCTCTTCCCATTACATAGGATAGATTTTCACCCATTTTATTGTTATTATATTTGAAGTTGTTAATTAAAATTATCCTTTCTATATTTTAGGATGTATTTAACAAGTACAGCCATCATAGCAGCCTTTAAAATGTAGTCCATAAAATAGAAAATTAATGTAATAATTCAACCTCCCTAAAATATTGTGAAGAAAGAAACTTGATTCTACTCACCCGTAACAATTCTGAGTACCCAGGGAAAACGGAGCTAGGCAAAATAAAGAATAGAACCAGTGGATTCATATGGATATTTAGGCCTATTAATTATAATATTTTTCTGATGCTTGTTTTGCTGCTGACAACTGGGTTTATGGAACAAATCCACGGACATCCATGCAATTAGTTATGTCAATGCCTTTTCCTCTAATGTCTCTCAAGATCTAGGTTTAAGTCTAGAGTGTAAAGAAACCTCATATTTGCTTTGGGCATAAATTACACCATGCTGGAAAGTGTATTAGTTTACCAATGCTAACCCGGATACTATTTATTCTTTTTCATTTGACTCGTTATGTCAAGTGCTCTGTTTGGAAGGAAAGAAAGTTTCAATCTCATAACTAAAACCAAACGGAACTTCCCTGGTGGTCCAGCAGTTAAGACTGTGTTTCCAATGCAGGAGGCATGGGTTTGATCCCTGTTTAAGGAACTAAGATACCACATTCCATATGCTAAAGGTATGCAAAAAAAAAAAGAAAAGAAAAGAATGAAAAGAAAATTAAAACTAAGCACTTTTGGTTGGCTCATACATGCACATAGAAACACATGCCAGGTGAGGAGTATCTTTCTCCCTTAGCACCATCTGTGTCTATGAACAATATTTGTGTGGCTCTGTCCTCAGGCTAGCATGAGTAAGTTAGGAGAAATAGTAGAGAAAGTACAAGAAAGTAAGAAGGAAGTAAAGGGAAAAGGGTAGAGTACAGTGATCTTGACTCCAGCAGGAATTGTGATCCAAGAATTCAAATGGTTTGTTTACCTAGTTTGCTTAACTCTCATGAAAAAAATATCATCCAGTTTGGTAGAATGTATTTTCCTGGATGTATGATATGTTTAAGGCAATTTTAGATGGGATAAATCTTGCTTTTGCCAGATTCAGTTCTATGTAATATGGGACCCCTGGCACTATTTGAATATGAAGACATGTCTGCTTGTTAAGAGTCTCACTAGCTGTGTCTTCTAAAGGGACCAATGTATAGAGCTGCATTTTAGATTTCCTTCCCTCTAGGAGTAGGCAAGGCTCAAAGGTCAATTCAAATATTGTTTAAAGTGTGGACCATACAATGAGTTGATTTTAGGATAATTCCGTTTCCTCTTTTCATTGAGCTGAAAGTATCTTAATTTGGAAAGCTATTGAACATGAAGCCACATAAAAGGGCCATCAGCACTACGTGTGCAACGCTCACCTTTAATCACCAGAAGAAGAGGTTAAAATGATCACAGAGGAACACACAAGATGCATGGCTTCCCAAAGCTATTTTCTGAAAACTCTTATTTCTGGGGAAAAAAAAAATATATTATAAGGAGGGGGAGCAGGAGATTTTCTCCACTTAGAAGAACAAGTGTCACTTGCCCTGGTAATTCAATGCTGTGTCACTTTCCCTAGAATGATACAGTTGTGTCATGAATCTCCTCTGTTTAAGAAACCTGGGACTAAATGGAAACATGAGAGATTTTTGTTGTTGTTGATTTGTGTTCCATTGATTTGCTTTGTTTTGTTTATATGGATGATCATGAGCTAATTTTGACATCAAAGATCTTTCCATATTAAGCAAAAGTATACAATTCTAAATATTTTGATAAATATAAGTGATGTAAGTTCTCTTTAATAACTTAAGATATTTGTCAAGGTCCTATCAACAACCTCGGATATGCACATGATACCATTCTAAATGGCAGAAAGTGAAGAGAAACTAAAGAGCATCTTGATAAAGATGACAGCCATTGAACACCATATTCAGCCAGTTTTTTATTAGTAAGGACGCAACTCATGACCTTTAGCTAATTAGTCAGAAAAATTACAATTAAAAAAAAAAAGTAATGTGCACATAGTGAAAGTGTTAGTCATTCAGTCATGTCGGACTCTTTGTAACCCCATGGACTGTAACCAGTCCTTAGAATTCTCCAGGCAAGAATACTGGAGAGGGTAACCATTCCCTTCTCCAGGGGAATATTGCACACAGATTCTTTACCATCTGAGCCACCAGGGAAGCCCAATGTGCATCTAATAGGATAATTATTCAATAACTCAAGATTATTATACATCAGTGGGGATTGACTAATGAGGCATACAAATTAATAATATAAAAATATCAGATGACTATCAAAAGGGAAAAATCTCTTTCTGAAAGAATTTCATACTTTATTAGAAAATTAGAGACGAATGTTGATAAATAGAATATATGGGATGATATCCACATAATTAAATGATTCTGATTAAACATTGAAACAATCTCATTTTTGAGGAAAGAAAACAGTATTTTTTTTTCTTCCTAGGATGCAACATAAAACTTTCCATTTGCAGTTATTTACAAGCAATCTCTCCTTGACCACAATCTAATCATCAGACCCTCATCTTGATTGGTCTCAGCTTGCCTTATATAGATTTAAACACTAACATAGTTTCTAACAGCTCAAGTCCATATCACTAAGATGACACCAGTCTGCCTGAGAAACATTCCAGGCTGCCAAAATAATTTACTGTTTCTTCCAGCCAACACCTGATACTCAGGACCTTTGTCTCCCACTCCTGAGAGGGTGTGAGCTAACTTCAGTAAGCAACAGTCGGCAAGCCCAGATGGGTTTCACATGCACAGGCTCTCTTTGCTGCTTCTTATAAATTTTCCCTTTCCTGATTCTGTTCAAGGTCTGGCCAATCTCCCTCCCTGCTGTCTCTTTCTCAATTAATTAAATAACCAATGTTATATTTAACATGTAACCCTGTGTATGTTTAAGGTGTACAATCTGCAGATCTGATACACATATATAGTAATATGATCATCAATGTAGAGTTAGATAATATGTCTATCACATCACAGAATTATTTCTTTGTTATTACGATAACATTTCAGATCTAGTCTTCTAGCAATTTTGAAGCATATAGTACAGCACCATTGAAGGTAATCTCTATGTATGTTTGTGAAAGTCTCTCATCATGTCCGACTCTTTGCGACCCCATGGACTGTAGGCTTCCAGGCTCATCTGTCCATGGAATTCTCCAGGCAAGAATACTGGAGTGGGTTGCCATGCCCCTCACCAGGGGATCTTCCTGACTCAGAGACTGAACCCAGGTCTCCTGCAATGCAGGGAGATCATTTACTGTTGAGCTACCCGGGAAGCCCCCTATTGTCAATAGTCACTGAATGAAGTATGCTTTCACCACTTTAGCTAATGTCCAGCTGTGTTTACTTTTGACAGTACCCATTATCCAGAGCCCTTCATAATACACAGAAAATGAAACAATTAGCAGTCTTCCAAGAGCTGCAGTAAGTGGTCAAATTTTACCATCTTCCCAGCTCTGATGCCATCAGGCTCAGAGCACTGTCCTCACTATCTGCAAATGCTGTTGCTTATATGACTTACACTTCAAGTGACTCTAATAATCACTTATGACACAATTTGTGTTGTAAACTACATCATTTTACAGCTGGTTAAGAATATTTGTAACGTGTTGACTTAAATGAATCTACTTTTGGAAGTCTGTTTCTGTATAGTGCAAACTACGTTCACTAACCGTCTGCTGCTGCTGCTAAGTCACTTCAGTTGTGTCCGACTCTGTGCGACCCCATAGATGGCAGCCTACCAGGCTCCTCTGCCCATGGGATTTTTCAGGCAAGAGTACCAGAGCGGGGTGCCATTGCCTTCTCCTCACTAACAGTCTATGTTAGATTAAAAATTAATCTATAGTTAAAAATTATTCACTGCTTCTCCATGGGAAAGAATGATACCTCCCTCCTCCAATAATAGTTTCAAGATCTTCATGTAACTTCCATTAGCCAATTAAATATGGGCAGGAATGTGACATTTCTGAACAGAAACTTTATGAGTCAAGGCTCAGTTGGTCTTATCTTCACTATGCCTGGGTGGTCTCATCATCATGCATTCTTAAGTGAAGACAAGTTACAGCTGATTTGGGATAAATATGTGGGATAGGTGAGAAACACACTTTAGCTTTGTAATCCAAGAAGATTTGGAAGTCATTTGTTAAACAGGCATAACCTAGTCTATCCTAACTAATGCACCAGGTAAATCAATGGGTTAGCATAATGTTTATCTTTGCCTGGGCACAGGCAGTACCATGAGAAGAATATGAATATCTACATAGATGAGCTCTGAGATAGCAATAAGAAAATATTGATACTAAATTCATTTCAGAAAGTCAATAAAAGAAAAGTGTTAGTCACTCAGTCATGTCTGACTCTTTGCAACCTCATGGACTGTAGCCTGCCAGCTCCTCTGTCCATTGAATTCTCCAGGCAAGGATACTAGAGTGGGTGGCCATTCCCTTCTCCAGAGGATCTTCCCAACCCAGGGACTGAACCCACTTCTCCTGCATTGTAGTCGGACTATTTACCATCCAAGCCACTAGAAAAGACCTAATAAAAGAAAAATAAGACATTATATCTATCTCCCTATTCCTTAATTTGCACGCACACTTAGTCATTCAATCATGTCCAACTCTTTGCGACACTGTGGACTGTAGCCTGCCAGACTGCTCTGCCCATGGGATCATCCAGGCAAGAATACTGGAGTGGGTTGCCTGCCCTTTCCTTCTCCAGAGGATCTTCCTGGACCAGGGATTGAACCTGCATCTCCTGTGTCTACTGCATTGGCAGGTGGATTTCTTTTTATCACTCAGGTGGCTACCTGAGAAGCCCATTTGTTGATTTAATTCAACTTAATTGCATTTTCTTTCTTTCTTTTTCAAATTTGGAATGTATTTAAATGCTTTCACTGTAGTCCTATTTAAACAAATTCAATCACATTCCTCTTGCTGGATATCTTTTTGGGGAGCCTATGATGTTCTTTCTTTTAGGCAACTTCATATATGGTTACATACATATGTACCCATGATTACATATTATCTTGTTATGCAAATTTAAAATATTGCTGATCTTATGAAATTTTATTGATATATGTATATCTATTGTATTCATGTTAACCACTGTTAAAGTGGTATAGTAGTATATAGTATGTTAAAACTATACTTTTTTCACATAGTGATGAAAATAGTTTTTCTACTACTGTAATCAAAACTACAGTAGGTATTCTTATGTTTTTTATGCCCTATGCATATGTACATGATACGAATTTGTAGTGGAGTTGCTTGTTAATTCTTCGACTATTTTTTTTTTAATGAGTATCAAAATTTATAGTTCTACCATCAGAGAACACCACTTATTTCACAGACAACTTTGGAAACATAATACTTTCTTATCTTTAAATTATTTTAACAAATGTAATGGTAAAACTTGATACCCTTTTCTTTTTATTTTCATTACTCTAATCAATCAGTAGTGATTTTGACAATTTCTTAACATATTCATTGCTCTTGTATCTCCATTATGATTTTTTGTGAATTTATTAATGGCATATTTTCTGTTGTTTATTCATGTTTTGCTGTTGCTTACAATTTGTTCGTGAAAAATTTCTGGTGAAGATCATTGATTACTCTCCGGACTTAAAGCAAATCAATTTCACAAGTCATTGCAAGATCCTTCACTGTTTTCTTGTTTCCCTGGGCCTTCATTTTACTGTCAAGATATGTGCAGATTCCATGTGTCCTCATAAAATATATAGTACTGGTTTCAGTGTTTATGTGTTCTAATAAACATAAGTTATATGGCTCTATAGATTCTGTGTCTTTCATGTTTCATTGAGAACTTCACTTTAAAAAAAATTAGTGCATGGTACTATATCTACTTCTTATACATTGTTTCTAAATGTTGTACAATTCTAGGTCATACAGCTACCATGTTTTACTGTTACAAACCAGTTTTCTCTACTCTTCTTATGTATGACATATATGGTCCAGAATGTAACTTTCTCTAGAGCAAATACTCAAGGTTGATATTTCTGAGCTGTAAGGTGCATACAGACTCAATTTCATCAGTTATTGTCACACTGCTCTCCAGAAGGGTTCATGCTTCTACCAGCAGTTCCCAGTGGCACAGTTTTCTGGCATTTTCAATAATACTTTATTTTACTTGACCCTCCTCTGCCAAAATTCCATATTTTATGTTATTAACTATTGTATTAGTCTATGGCACTATGATATTAGCATATGCTTTCTTTTTCTTTGCCTTTTTTGTTTGTTTGTTTGTTTTAACTTACTCTTGATTTCTCTAAAAATGGATTTCTTCTACAAACACATTCCTGGCCTCCATCCATCCCTTTGTCTTTTCTTAACTGGAAAAGTAGACTAACTTACTTTAGTAAATTTGGAGAAAATAACAAGAAACAGAGTATACTCTGTTTCTATAAGAGATCTGAATCCATCAGGTCTATGTAGAAAAAGAGGAAAGTGTTGAAGAATTTCTGTCTAATCCTTCTCTGGGCTCTTATTATCAAATTGATATTTTTAAACTCAACTATGACTCCACAGTTTTATATTACAGATAGGGTAGGGAAGATGGGTGCTAATATCCAAAAGCCCTTAATGGCCTCCACAGCAGGCTAATACTGATAAAAAAACAAACACACAAAATAGTAGAATTCACAAAAACACAGTATTTACATGGGGAGAATTTGGTGGAGCCTAAAGTCTGGCACTGGTGTTAGAATTTTATATTTTGACAGATAGGTATTTTTCTTGGGTATTTTGAGAAGCTTGTTTTACAAGGGGGGTTTTCTCTTAGTGATCCTTTTTTTCCCCAGTACTAGAGTAAAGATCTTTAACCTGATCACAGGGTGTTTAATCTTAGTGGCTCATTACAGAACAAAGTATATTTGTTTACAAATGATTGTCTACAAATTAAGGTGCAAGGACTAGAGAAACCTTAACAAGGGAAGTGTTCTTAAGAGCAGGGAGGATCTCAGTGTGTAGCCTGTCACATCTTATTATCTAGCCATGGCTTTTACAAAGCTTACCTGGCTGAAGCAAAAGCTTCATTGTATAAGAAAGAAGAGCTCCTATGCTCCTCTTAAATATCAGTGTGCAGAATGGTACCTGATGCTTTAAAACTGCAAAGCAGCTAACTTTCTCCCGTTGCAGAGCAAAAGTGAAGGCCTTTTTTTTTTTTTTTAGAATATACATGCTGAACTAAGAAAATAAAATGAAAAAAAGTGCCATGCTAAACTGCTATAAAAGAGAACATTAGAGATAGGACAGAAAATTCCATTACTATATGGAATTCATCTTTAAAGACTGGTAATAGCCATAACTGGTGATTAGAGAAAATATATACAAGTTTAGGAGAAGGCAATGGCACTCCAGTCCGGTACTCTTGCCTGGAAAATCCCATGGATGGAGGAGCCTGGTGGGCTGCAGTCCATGGGGTCGCAAAGAGTTGGACACAACTGAGCGACTTCACTTTCTCTTTTCCCTTTCATGCACTGGAGAAGGAAATGGCAACCCACTCCAGTGTTCTTGCCTGGAGAGACCCAAGGACGGGGGAGCCTGGTGGGCTGTCGTCTCTGTGGTCACACAGAGTCGGACACAACTGAAGTGACTTAGCAGTAACATACAAGTTTAAGATGAAGGTGGTTGTTGATGTTCAATCACTGTTATGTCTGACCCCATGGACTAGCCTGCCAGGCTCCTCTGTCCATGGAATTCTCCAGGGGAGAATACCAGAGTGGGCTGTCATTTGCTTCTCCAAGGGATCTTCCCAATCCGGGAATCAAACCCATGTTTCCTACATTGGCAGGCAGGTTCTTCACCTCTAAGTTACCAGGGAAGACAAGATGAATTTTAGTAGAAAATAATTAGAGTGATATTAGGTGTTTTCAAGTGGATAGAGTCACTGCAGATGAAGATGCTGATATACTGCTGGGAGTTCGAATGATTGTTGGGGAAATTATAAAAGTAAGCCTTAGAAGGGCATAAATACATGAAAGATACTAAAGGAGATTCAGTCAAGATAATTATCTATTAAGTAATATGCCTGGCTGCACCAATGGAAGAATATTTTGCTGTGGATTGTTAAAGGAGGAAAAGGTAGGTGAGATTTATTTGAATAATTGATGCTTCTGGGAGAAACATGAGGATTTGACTTCATGTTTGTATGATAAGAAACACCAGAATGTCAAATCTGTAAGTGAATGCTAGGAAAAAAGTTGCCTCTATCAGATAAAAAAAGAAAAAAATTAAAGAAAGGAAGTCATTCAATTTGAGCAACATACAGGACTCCTGGGACTCAAGCTTCAACATTTATCACAGCTTCAGCTCTGGAATCTATTGAGAACAAGTCTACAGTAGAAATAAATGTGAAGATAAAGAAGAAACACTCCTTGTTCTTTACAGACATAGGAATTCTCTAACAAAAGGCAGTGGAGACATCACAAAGGGCACAGAACTCAAAAATGCTATCTGAAGAGCTGGTAAAGGGAACGTTGGTGAGTGGGTCCAGCATGGAACAGCTCCTGGTCCTCGAAATCAGGGCATAAGAGGAAATGGAAGTTTTTATAATGAAAGACAGTAAAGACAGTTGTCCCTCAGAACAACTGGTGACAATACTAATCTGAAATATTTGCCAGATGGTGCCTGTCTCTAACTCTAAGAGAAAACAGAGTGAAAGTGAAAGTCGCTCAGTCGTGTCTGACTCTTTGCGACCCCATGGACTGTACAGTCCCTGGAATTCTCCAGGCCAGAATATTGGAGTTGGTAGCCTTTCCTTTCTCCAGGGGATCTTCCCAACCCAAGGATCGAACCCAAGTCCCCTGCACTGAAGGTCAATTCTTTACCAGCTGAGCCACAAGGGAAGCCCAAGAGAAAAAAAAGTTCACTTAAATTTTTCTATACAATTCTCACAGTATACTATGAATTTCTACAAAACACACATTTGGAATTTTGACCAATATCGCATCAAGCAATCTACATAAAATTTATGAGAGTAGTCTTAATATTGAGTATATCAACTATTTATTTGTTATGTATCTCCAATAACAGGGTTGTTTCATTTCTTCTGGCAGTGCTATGTGGCTTGTGGGATCTTATTTCCCCTGTCTTGGCCATGAAAGTGCAGTCCTAACCACTGGACCAGGAAATTCCCAGCTTACATAGTTCTTAATTTCTCTTAGCAATATTTGTAGTTTACAGTGTAGAAAATTTAAATATTTTATTATACACACTCCTATTTTATGGTGAATATAATACTTCAGTTGGTTTATTTTATTTATTCCAATTGCTTGTTACTTGTATTTCAGAGTACAATAATGTTTTCGGTTTTGATTCTCATACTGCAAACTGGTTCTATTTACTTATTCTAGTAGTTATTTAGCATATTTTTTTTAGTATTTTAATATAAATAGCTTACCTTTGAGTAGGAATAGTTTTAATACTAATTTTATATAACTTTTTTGCTATTATGTTTATACTTTATACATATATTTCTCTTAAATATCTTAAAGTCTAGCTCATTCAGTGCAATATTGAAAAGAAGTAGTGACAGTAAGAGGGTGGAAACTATTATCTTTTTTTCATGCTTACTGGGAATTAGCTTAATATTTCATCAAAGGTACATGTAAGATTTTCATGCATAATCATGATCTATCTGAAGATATTCACTTTAATTCTTACCTTCCTGAGCATTCTTTTCATTAATGAGTTTTTTACTTCCTCAAATTTTAATATCCATTTAAGAATTATATATTTTATTATGTGTTAATATATACATAGATTTGATTAATTTTCCAAACATTAATTTCAACTTGTATTTCTGGAACAAATCTGATTTGTGTATGATGGATTAAACATTTTAGATATTACTGAGATAGAATTTACTATACTAATATTGAGTATAAGTGCATCTGTTATGTTTATGAGGAATATTGATCAATAATTAACACACACACACATATATATATATATGGTTTCCCTGATGGCTTCCTGGGTGACTCAGATGGTAAAGAATCTTTATGCAATGCAGGAGATCTGAGTTCGATTCCTGAGTCAGGAAGATCACCTGGAGAAGGGAATCAGTTCAGTTCAGTTCATTTCAATCACTCAGTCGTGTCTGACTCTGCAACCCCATGAATCACAGCACGCCAGGCCTCCCTGTCCATCACCCACTCCCGGAGTTCACTCAAACTCACGTCCATTGAGTCGGTGATGCCATCCAGCCACCTCAACCTCTGTCATCCCCTTCTCCTCTTGCCCCCAATCCCTCCCAGCATCAAGGTCTTTTCCAATGAGTCAACTCTTCGCATGCGGTGGCCAAATATTGGAGTTTCAGCTTTACCCTCATCCCTTCCAAAGAAATCCCAGGGCTGATCTCCTTTAGAATGGACTGGTTGGATCTCCTTGCAGTCCAATGGACTCTCCAGAGTCTTCTCCAACACCACAGTTTAAAAGCATCAATTCTTCGGTGCTCAGCTTTCTTCACAGTCCAAGTCTCACATTCATACATGACTACTGGGAAAACCATAGCCTTGACTAGATGGACCTTAGTCGGCAAAGTAATGTCTCAGCTTTTTAATATGCTATCTAGGTTGGTCATAACTTTTCTTCCAAGGTGTAAGAGCCTTTTAATTTCATGGCTGCATTCACCATCTGCAGTGATTTTGGAGCCCCCCAAAATAAAGTCTGACACTGTATCCACTGTTTCCCCATCTATTTCCCATGAAGTGATGGGACCAGATGCCATGATCTTTGTTTTCTGAATGTTGAGCTTTAAGCCAACTTTTTCACTCTCCTCTATCACTTTCATCAAGAGGCTTTTTAGTTCCTCTTCACTTTCTGCCATAAGGGTGGTGTCATCTGCATATCTGAGGTTATTGATATTTCTCCTGGTAATCTTGATTCCAGCTTGTGCTTCTTCCAGCCCAGCATTTCTTATGATGTACTCTGCATAGAAGTTAAATAAGCAGGGTGACAACATACAGCCTTGACGGACTCCTTTTCCCTATTTGGAACCAGTCTGTTGTTCCATGTCCAGTTCTAACTGTTGCTTCCTGACCTGCATATAGGTTTCTCAAGAGGCAGGTCAGGTGATCTGGTATGCCCATGGCACACCACTAAAGTATCCTTGCCTGGGAAAACCCATCGACTAAGGAGCCTGGCAGGCTACAGTCCATGGGGTGGCAAAGAGTTGGACACGACTGAATGCCTAACACTACTACTACTATATATAAATACAGGGTATATGCAACTTTATATTTTACATATATATATATGCATACATATATACATTACAAATATACGTATGAGTAAAATATATATATATATGTGTATATATATATGAGTAGATTTTTTTGGACTAGTATTCACTTTATTTGATTGCTCTTGAGTGTAAATATCTTTCCATTAATTCTTTTAAAAATAATTTTTCCATTATATCTAAGTTTTTCATATAATTAGCAAGGTATTATTCATAATTTCCCATTATCATGTGTTTAATTTGTAAAGGATATGTAAGTAATGTCTCTTTTATTCTTAATAATGATAATTAGTACTTTCTCTAGTTTTGTTTTAATCACTCTTGCTAGGATATATCAATTTTATTTTTTGTTTATATTTAACTTTTAAAGTGGGAGTGAATCTGTAGCTTTGGTATAGCTATTGTCATAAAAGGATGATCCTTCTGGGATTTTGACAGAATAAAAAGTGTTTTCCAAGCTTTATAATGGGATTATATTGAATCTCCAAATATTGTTCTCTGTAGATAAGATCTCTGCTCACCTTTCTTCATCCTTCAGCCATTACTTTTTACTTGGAGACATGAAGTCTGTACTATGATTGTGGACTTCTACCTGATTTCTGTCAAGTTTATACCACATTTACTGTTTATTCCTTAGAGGACAAAAAATATCAGTATAGATTTCATGCAATGATTATTTTTTATTTTGATCAGTTACTGTCATACTGCTCTCCAGGAAAGGTTCATGCAAAACTAGCAGTTCCCAGTGCCCCAGTTTTCTGGCATTTTCAATAATACTTTATTTTACTTGACCCTCCTCTGCCAAAATTCCATATTTTGTGTTATTAACTATTGTATTAGTATATGGTACTATGATATTAGCATATGTTTTCTTTTTTTAGTTCCTATTAATGTAGCATTTCTTTGCCTTTTTTTTTTTTTAACTTACTCTTGGTTGCTCTAAGAAGGGATTTCTTCTACAAACACATTCCTGGTCTCCATCCATCCTCTTGTCTTTTCTTAACTGGGAAAGTAAACATTTACTTTAGCAAATTTGAAGAAAATAACAAGAAACAGAGTATACTGTGTTTCTATAGCAGATCTAAATCCATCAGATTCATGTAGAAGAAGAGGGGAATGATGAGGAATTTCTGTCTACTCCTGCTTTGGGATCTCAATATCAAATTGATGATTTTAACCTTAACAATGACTCCACAGTTTTATATTAGAGATCAAATTGCCAATATCCACTGGATCATCAAAAAAGCAAGAGAGTTCCAGCAAAACATCCACTTCTGCTTTATGGACTATATCAAAGCCTTTAACTGTGAATCACAACTGGAAAATTCTTAAAGAGATGGGAATATCAGACCACCTGACCTGCCTCCTTAGAAATTTGTATGCAAGTCAAGAAGCAACATTTAGAACTGGACATGGAACAACAGACTGGTTCCAAATTGGAAAAGGAATATGTCAAGGCTTTATATGGTCACCCTGCTTGTTTAACTTATATGCAGAGTAAATCATGTGAAATGCTAGGGTGGGTTAAGCACAAGCTGGAATCAAGATTGTAGGGAGAAATATCAGCAACCTCAAATATGCAGATGACACCACCCTTATGGCAGAAAGTGAAGAACTAAAGAGCTTTTTTTTTTCTTTCCTTTTTTTTAATTTAAATTTATTTATTTTAATTGGTGGCTAATTACTTTACAATATTGTATTGGTTTTGCCATACATCAACATGAATCCACCACAGGTGTACAGAGCCTCTTGATAAAAGCAAAAACGGAGAGTGAAAAAGTTGGCTTAAAACTCAACATTCAGAAAACTATGATCATGGCATCCAGTTCCATCACTTCACGGCAAATAGATGGGGAAATAATGGAAACAGTCTTTTGGGGGCTCCAAAATCATTTCAGATGGTCACTGCAGCCATGACATTAAAAGACGTTTGCTCCCTGGAAGGAAAGCTGTGATCAACCTAGACAGCATATTAAAAAGCAGAGACATTACTTTGCCAACAAAAGTCTGTCTAGTCAAAGCTATGGTTTTTCCCAAAGTTGTATATGGATGGGAGAGTTGGACTTTAAAGAGAGCTGAGCATGGAAGAATTGATACTTTTGAACTGTGGTGTTGGAGAAGATTCTTGTGAGTCCCTTGAACCGCAAGGACATCCAACAAGTCCATCCTAAAGGAAATTGGTCTTGAGTGGTCATTGGAAGGACTGATGCTGAAGCTGAACTCCAATACTTTGGCCATCTGATGTGAAGAACTGACTCATTAGAAAAGACCCTGATGATGGGCAACACTGAAGGCTGGAAGAGAAGAGGATGACAGAGGATGAGATGGTTGGATGGCATCACTGAATCGATGGACATGACTCGCTCTGGGATTTGATGATTGACAGGAAAACCTGGTGTTCTGCAGTCCATGGGGGTCAGAAAAAGTTAGACAAGACTCAGCAACTGAACTGAACTGAGCTAAGCCCACTGTATGCAACTCTACCATTACTAGAACCAAATTTCACTGAATATAATATTTGGTAGGATCGGGAATCTAACCTGGATGGAGAAAGGAATAATGCATTTTTCAGTTCAGTTCAGTTCAGTTCAGTCGCTCAGCCGATTCCGACTCTTTGTGATCCCATGAATCGCAGCACACCAGGCCTCCCTGTCCATCACCATCTCCTGGAGTTCACTCAGACTCACGTCCATCGAGTCCATGATGCCATCCAGCCATCTCGTCCTCGGTCGTCCCCTTCTCCTGCCTCCAATCCCTCCCAGCATCAGAGTCTTTTCCAATGAGTCAACTCTTCACATGAGGTGGCCAAAGTACTGGAGCTTCAGCTTTAGCATCATTCCTTCCAAAGAAACCCCAGGGTTGATCTCCTTCAGAATGGACTGGTTGGATCTCCTTGCAGTCCAAGGGACTCTCAAGAGTCTTCTCCAACACCACAGTTCAAAAGCATCAATTCTTTGGCGCTCAGTCTTATTCACAGTCCAACTCTCACATCTATACATGACCACAGGAAAAACCATAGCCTTGACTAGATGGACCTTAGTTGGCAAAGTAATATCTCTGCTTTTGAATATACTATCTAGGTTGGTCATAGCTTTTCTTCCAAGGAGTAAGCATTTTTTAATTTCATGGTTGCAGTCACCATCTGCAGTGATTTTGGAGCCCCCCAAAATAAAGTCTGACACTGTTTCCACTGTTTCCCCATCTATTTCCCATGAAGGGATGGGACCGGATGCCATGATCTTTGTTTTCTGAATGTTGAGCTTTAAGCCAACTTTTAGTTTTAGTAAATTCTCATTTCTTTTCTAGAGAAGGTATTTATAATTGGCATAAAATATCAGCAGCGACTCTAGGAAATTGGATAGAAACATTCTACCATTTAAGAGGTAGGATTCAGAATTATTTTCATATTAAGATTATAATGGATATTGTTTCGTTTCTTTCAGAATGTTTGGAACTTGGGGAGATATTGAGATACAAATGAAAATAAAAACATCAGAAAAATGCCCAATAGCTTAGTCAGGTAGTAAATTGAACAAAAGTTGGCATTTGACAATTCACAAATTCAAACTTTCCACTTTTAGTATCAGTTGCAACCCAGCTGATGCAAACAATAAGTGGTTCCTTAGTATGAGAGTCCCTTGGACTTTAAGGAGATCCAACCAGTCCATTCTAAAGGAGATCAGTCCTGGGTGTTCTTCAGAAGGAGTGATGCTAAAGCTGAAACTCCAGTACTTTGGCTACCTCATGCAAAGAGTTGACTCATTGGTAAAGACTCTGATGGTGCGAGGGATTGGAGGCAGGAGGAGAAGGGGATGACAGAGGATGAGATGGCTGGATGGCATCATCGACTCAATGGACATGAGTTTGAGTGAACTCAGGGAGTTAGTAATGGACAGGGAGGCCTGGCATTCTTCAGTTCATGGGGTCGCAAAGAGTTGGACACAACTGAGCGACTGAACTGAACTGAACTAGTTTAGTTTTTGAATGCTCTTAAACCTCAGCCATTGCCTTGAGGAATATATTTTAAAAGTTTACCTTTTTTAAAAATTTTCTTAAGCTACTCAAAATGTTGGGAAGAGTTCCCTCACCTCAATGTTTTTATATTGTTTATATTTTTATACTGCTCTTTGAGAGTGTTCATTCAGTCTCTTAAGTCTTTTCTTTCTTTGTACACCTTTTCTAGATGATCATAGATTACAATTTTTTTCTCCCATTGTGGGCAAAAATGCTTGAAAATCACCCAAAAAGATGAGCAGAATTTAAATGTTTTCTTCTTCTTTTTTTAATCGACATACAAAATTATATTAGTTTCATTTGTACAGAAAAATTATTTGATATTTGTATATATTGTGAAATGATCAGCACAATAAGTCTAGTTAACATATGTCACGATACACAGCTACAGAATTTTTTTTCTGATGATGAAACCTTTTATAATTTAATGTCTTAGCAACTTTCAGATATGCAATACAGAATCTTTAACTGGTGGCTCAGATGGTAAAGAATCTGCCTCTGAAGCAGGAGACCCAGGTTCAATCCCTGGGTCAGAAAGATCTCCTGGAGAAGGATATGGCTACCCACTCCCGTATTCTTACCTGGAGTTTTCCAAGGATGGACTATAGTCCAAGGGGTTGCAAAGAGTAAGACATGACTGAGTCACTTTCACACACAGCTATTGTCACCATGCTGTACGTTGTGCTGTGTTATGTTTAGTTGCTCAGCCATGTCTGACTCTCTGAGACCCCATGGACTGTAGACTGTCAGGCTCCTCTGTCCATGGGGATTCTCCAGGTAAGAAAAATGGAGTGGGTTGCCATACCTTCCTCCAAGGGATTTTCCCAATCCAGGGATCGAACCCAGGTCTCCCACAGTGCAGGACAATTCTTTACCATCTGAGCCACCAGGGAAGCCCAAGAATAATGGAACGGGTAGCCTATTGCCTCTCCAGGGGATCTTTCTGACCCAGGGATCAACCCGGGGTCTCCTGTATTGCTGGGGAAGTTTTTACCAGCTGAATTATCAGAGAAACTCCATGCAGTACCTTGCATCCCCATGATTCATTTGTTTTATAAGTGGAAATTTGCAAATTCTGTCTCCCTTCACCTTTTTCTCTCACCCTGCTCCCCCGCCTCCACCTCTGGCAACCCCCAACCTGTCTTCTGTATCTATGAGCTTGGTAAAATGTCTTCATCTTTAATATGAACAATTAATAAGGGATTGTTTCCATTTCCCTGAATGGTTGGTCCCAACTCCTTTTGTTGACATTTTTTGGAACAGTTGATATTTATTTGCAAAGCCCAAAAGCTGACTGTGTGATTTAAGCCCAAGGATTGTTGCTTAGTTCACAGAAATAGATGAGATATTAGATCTAGTGGAAAAGAACTTAGACAGAATCTGGATTTGCTGTCAAAACCAAGTGACTGAGACTACAGAGATCTGCTTCTTGTGAAAAGCTAGAGGAACACTTTCACTGTTGCTTCCATTGCAGCATCAAGCAATAGGTACTCTTTCCCATGGAAAATGCATGTGCCACCTCCAACAGAATGTATTCTCCACTTGTTCTGCATGTTTGTCACTATCTCTTATTTCACGAGTGTTTTCAACAGGCTGAGGTTATGTGACACACCCACAGGTTAGGCAGGAGAGCAAGTGTACTGATAGCTTCCTTCTGATTGTGCTGCAACAAATATCACCCCTCCCCAACTCTATCAAGGTAACATATATCTTACTTTACAGGCTGGCTTTGCCCTTAACTGAGATTCTGCTCCTTACCCGTTTTTGTTTTAGGACTTATAGTGAGAGGGCAGAATGATGTGATGTCCATGGAAGTCTCTGCTCTGACATAGCATACAGTCACTTCTGCTCACATTTCATTGATGGAAGCAGGTTACATGGTCAAGCATGTGGTAATGGGGCAGGAAATTAAACTCCTGCCATAAAGGGGCACTTAATTTGACAAAAGACCAAGATGTAAAATCCTTTTATACTGAAGGCAGTGGATAATGGGAAACCATAATAAAATCTATTGAATTACTGTATTTTCTTTCTATATTATGAGGTGAGTCTCATCAATCCTTTTTTGGGTAACATTTCACTAAACATATTAAGGTTTCAGATGCTTATGGTAATGTTCACTATAGTTTTTGGATGCACTCCTTAACTTTTTGACCTATTTTTGTTATTCTAGTATTAGTCACAAAGGTACCCAATTCAGGGTCTCCTGAGTACCCTGGTGATTCAGACATTAAAGAATCTACCTACAATGCAAGTGTGTGGTGGTTTAGTAGCTAAATCATGTCTGATTCTTGTGACCCTGCCAGGATCCTCTGTCCATGGGATTCTCCAGGCAAGAATAATGGAGTGGGTAGCCATCTCATTCTCCAGGGGATCTTCCTCACCCAGGTATTGAACCCAGGTGTCCTCATTGTAGGCAGGTTCTTTACCAACTGAGCTACAAATGAAGCCTGTATATAATTGTTATAATTAATATAATTAATGTGGTATGTCTGATAGGGTAACATCACCCATATACATTTCTGTACCCTAAATTTGGGAGAAAGAAGAAGCTATGAAAGTGTATTCATATCATTTCTGAACAATGAAATTATATTTTTTAAAATGCATTGCTATTTTCCATCCAAAATTTATTTACATTTCATTGGCTACTGCTTAAACTTGGAATCAAAGCAATGTAGGGGACCCAGATTCAATCCCTGGGTTGGGAAGATCCCCTGAAGAAGGGAATGGCTACCCACTCCAGTATTCTTGCCTGCCTGGAAAATCCCATGGGCAGAGGAGCCTGGCGGGCTATAGTCTTTGGGTGACAAAGAACCAGACACAATTGAGCACTAAGGCTTACCTAATGTACAGGGTAGCAGATTTACATTTCTATCTGTTCAGATAATGCGTGAATATACAAGATGAAAGTCATCTCCTAAGAGCCCTATCCTATTCCACTTAGAAATATTTTCTTTATATAATTTTTATGGCAATACCCCCGTGGATTTGGCAAAGTGTTCTATAATGCCACAGTATATGTCTAATTAGATATGATTTGATTAAAAAATATCGTCTAAATATAGCTTATCCTTGGGACCAAAATTAAGCTAATAATACACTGTTTGAAAGACTGGCAGAATTTCTTGTTTAGACTATCAAAATAACTGTGATCAGCCTCCTACTGTTAATTGTTTGGAGAATAATTATACATTTGGCTGAAATTCAGAAATAAACTCCTGGCAGAGATGTCCAGGAAACTAAATCAGTGTACTTTAGAGGGAATGGAGAGGGAAGAGTATCTATATCTATATCTATATCATCTATATCTATATGTATATCTATATCTATATCCCCGTGGCGATTACAAAGGCTAAAGTTCACATCTCCCCAATTGATATAATACAGAAAGAGAGTGTAATTTGCCCTGAATACCTGCTAGGATGTCTCTTGTGTAGATTGAGCAACTTGGGCAACTTGGGCAACTTTTAGGAGGAAAATTAACATTTGTAAAACTTTATTGATGAAGTATTAAAATCTACTTTTCGAATTTGCCTTGCAATTTAATAACAAACATATAAAACACTTTGTAGTCTGGGAAAAAAAGACAGATTAAGAAGTTGATTTTTTAAAAAAGTATAAATGGATGAAACTGGAGCCGATTATACAGAGTGAAGTGAGCCAGAAAGAAAAACACCAATACAGTATACTAACACATATATATGGAATTTAGGAAGATGGCAATGACAACCCTGTATGCAAGACAGGAAAAAAGACACAGATGTGTATAACGGACTTTTGGACTCAGAGGGAGAGGGAGAGGGTGGCATGATGTGGGAGAATGGCATTCTAACATGTATACTATCATGTAAGAATTGAATCGCCAGTCTATGTCTGACGCAGAATACAGCATGCTTGGGGCTGGTGCATGGGGATGACCCAGAGAGATGTTATGGGGAGGGAGGTGGGAGGGGGGTTCATGTTTGGGAACGCATGTAAGAATTAAAGATTTTAAAATTTAAAAAAAAAGGAAAAAATAAATAAAAAAATAAAAAAGTATAAAAACAAAAGAGAATAGCAGTTACAAAAAATTAAACAATATTAAAATAATACCCTGGAAAGTCTACAGGTCAATTTATTTATTTATTTATTTCAGTTGAGGGCAGGATAGTATAGGTTAGTTTGCTTCAAAGTAGATTAATATGTAAAATAAAGAAAACATAGCTTAATCAGCACTGAAGTGACAACAGAGCAATTTAGTAAAACAAAAAGAGCAAGCCATGAGATATTTGAGTGAGTAAGTGAGTAAGTGAAGTTGCTCAGTCGTGTCTGACTCTTTGCGACCCCGTGGACTGTAGCCCACCAGGCTCCTCCGTCCATGGGATTCTCCAGGCAAGAATACTGGAGTGGGTTGCCATTTCCTTCTCCAGGGGAATCTTCCTGACCCAGGGATCAAACCCAGGTCTCCCGCATTGCTGGCAGATGCTTTAACCTCTGAGCCACCAGGGAAGCCCAATGAGATATTTAACTGAACAAAAGTGTCCTTTCAAAGTAATGGGAAGACATTTGGCCATTCAGTAATCACTGTTGGATAAATTTGTTTATGACTTGAGTAAAAGTTTGAAAACAAGAAAATATGTAGAAAGAAGGAAAACAACAGAACACAAAGCAGAACAATTTATCAGCCAGATTCCTGCTGAGGGGTGAAAACCACACCAGTAAAGGAAACATTTTTTATCTAAAAAAGATTTTACTTAATTTTTATTTATTTATTTTTTAATATAAATTTATTTAGTAATAGGTTGACAGAGAACTTCAAGGGGTACATAAGTTGAAATTTCACAAGACAATTAATTTTCTAAGGCTGACAAAGAATGAATAAGGATAGACTTAGAAATTCAAGCCAGGGAACTCAACACCAAGTTTCAGACAACTATAGAGAAGAATGGCCGCCAAATAAGCAGCAACCATCTGGTGAGAATGAGAAATGCTAGAGTGTTCAGGTCACCTCTGGTCTGTAAGAGACGTCTGTTGACTGACAATGGATGTGGGGGCTGTAGTTTGTGAACCACAGCAGGTCTGAGGAGCTGCCCACTGCTGGCTGATGTAGAATCTTACCAGTAAGTGTCAGCTTGATTTATCTATCTGGACTGTTGGACAGATAAAGAACCATTGAGGGAAAAAGCAGAGACATTACTTTGCAGACAAAGGTCCATGTAGTCAAAGCTATGGTTTTTCCAGTAGTCATGTATGGATGTGAAAGCTGGACTATAATGAAAGCTGAGCGCTGAGGAATTGATGCTTTTGATGCTTTTGAACTGTAGTGTTGGGGAAGACTCTTGAGAGTCCCTTGGACTGCAAGGACATCCAACCAGTCAATCCTAAAGGAAATCAGTCCTGAATATCCATTGGAAGGACTGATACTGAAACTCTGATACTTTGGCAACCTGATGCGAAGAACTGACTCCTTAGAAAAGACCCTGATGCTGGGCAAGAGTGAAAGCAGGAGGAGAAGGGGATGACAGAGGATGAGATAGTTGGATGACATTACCGACTTGATGGACATGAATTTGAGCAAGCTCCAGGAGTTGGTTATGGACAGAGAAGCCTGGTTTGCTGCAGTCCATGGGGTCACAAAGTGTCGGACAAGACTGAGCAACAGAATTGAGTTGTCTCAAACCGGAGGTCAGGATAAAGACTGTGGTGCTGCCACTGAAAGCTATTGGGGAGAATTCAGGAGTGGCAAGAAGGAGGAAAGAGGAGATGATATGTCCTACCAACCTCCTAGAAATCCTCATACTGGAATCTATCTTGGCTGATAGTTGCATGCACCACTAGAGAGGACCCTGAATCAGGCCAAATATGGACACAAGTAAGATGCTTGGCCGGAGACAACCTGGAAACTAACTCCATTGCCATGAAACCTGAGACTGTGTGCCACATGGTGGAGCAGTTCTCTGGGGGTTCCCTTACATACTGGTCTCTGCCCAGGCATCACTTCCCAGTCTTTTGCTTTGTCAGCACTTGTGTCTCCTTGAACAATTCATTTCAGAATGTTAGACAAAATTTAGTCATGGGCCCTGGAAGAGGTTTCTCTTCCTGTAACAGGATCACTGCAGAGAAGATTACTGGGGACAACACCTATCCCAGCAGAGTCTATGACTACTGTGCAGAAAAACAGCCCATTTCAAGAGACAAAGAAAGAAAAAAGAAAATGCATTCTTCCTCCTTCTAGCACCCTCTATCAGCAAAGGCAAACATCAAGCCAGCTGGTTAAGGGAAAAAATGACTATAGAGTCTGCCTTAATATTTCCATATTTTTCTAACAGGTTTGTTTAAGATTAAAATTATTTCAAAACTAGAAACTTGGAGTTATTTTTTGTAAATTAGTAAATATATGGACAGATGTTCAGTCACTTTAATAATCAGACATATAATGAGAAACAAAATTATTAATTATGAATTATGATTGTCATTTAAAATTGTCCTATTATAAACTTTATTGTGAGCTCGGGGGAAAAATGTGGTTGAACATAAAACTATTTAGAATGGTACAGCATTTGAGAACAGGATTTAAAGCATGACTATTCAGCGTCTGCCTGGAATGCGGGAGACCGGGGTTTGATCCCTGGGTCAGGAAGATCCCCTGGAGAAGGAAATGGCAACTCAATCCAGTACTCTTGCCTGGAGAATCCCATGGAGGGAGGAGCCTGGTAGGCTACAGTCCATGGGGTCACAAAAAGTCAGACACGACGGAGCGACATACTACTACTATTATTTGAATAACCCATTAAACTTTGGATAGTATATTCCAAGGATGAATCACACATGTGTACAGGATATAGGCACAAAAGATTCCATAGGTCTTTCTCGCTTTTTAATATCTAACTATAAAGATAACCTAAATATGTATCACATGTGTGTGGTATGTTTAGTAGCTCAGTTGTGTCCAACTCTTTGTGACCCCATGGACTGTAGCCCACCAGGCTCTTATGTCCATGGAGATTCTCCAGGCAAGAATACAGGGGTGGCTTGCCATGCCCTCCTCCAGGGGATCTTCCCAAGCCAGGGATCAAAATCAGATCTCTCACAATGCAGGCAGATTCTTTACTGTCTGAGTCACCAGGGAAGCCCGTGTATCATATGGGCATTGGTTAAATAGAACAAGGCATGTCTACACTCTGGAATATTACATAATCAATGAACTCCATATTTTAACAAGCAAGGGAAGTAGTCAATGAAAAATATAGTTAAAATGGCCAGTTGAATAAAAAGATAAAGAATATTGTTGCTATAAGATTTACGTATATATAGGATTGTTGAGTAAGATTTGGAAGAATACATCCAGACCTATTAAAATTATTATGTATATAGAGACATCAAATGAAGCTATAATTTTTTAATTTAAAACTGTTTTTTCTTTATGATTATCATTTATTATTTCAAACTTTAAAATGTGTAACTAATGCTATAAAATATATATAGTATTTATTTATAAGTATATGTAACAAATATGCATATATATATATATATTCAATGAACAAAGCCACAAAGAAACTTCTATGAAGTCATATAGTTTAAATGATACTCATATCCCATTAAATGTACAAATATGATTATATTTTAGAGAAACAAAGTTACCTTTGAGTACTTTTTATTCTGATTAATCAGTGGGAATTATCTTGCAATAGAAATTGATAAAACATGGCCAAATTCACATCTATCAATGAATTGAAAATGACCCAAAAACTGATTAGTAGAGTTGTGTTTACTATATATATTTACCACATGCGGAAAATACAATTCTCAGTTTTATTATATATCTATAATAATATAACAATAAAACAAGTTAAAAATTACTATTATTGTTTAGTCACCAAGTTGAGTCAGATTCTTTTGAAACCCCATGGACTGTAGCCTGCCAGGATCCTCTGACCATAGGGTTTTCCAGGTAAGAATATTGGGTGGGCTGCCATTTCTTTCTCCAGGGACCTTCTCAACCCAGGGATCAAACCCATGTCTCTTGTGTCCTCTACATTGGCAGGCAGATTCTTTACCACTGTGCAACCAGTAAAGCCCCAAAATTGCTTTAGAAAGCCATAATAATATTGATATAATTATGACTGAGGTAAAAATAGTGATATAATAAAATTGATATGCAATGAATGACTTTTTTAAAGTTGATATAGAACTTTTTATATAATGCCAAAACACACACATGCCAAAAAAGCAAAAACAACAACAACAACAACAACAAAATAGATATCAGTTTAACAGAAATGAACTTTTAAATGATAGTAAATGTTTTAGAGCTGATAGTGAATCGTAAAATGTGGTAGAATTTCAACTTGCATAACATTTTTGATGAAATATCTTCCCAAAATGCATTAGGAAATTAGAATTAACATATTTACATATTTTATTAGGAAAAATCAAGTGTGCAAACTTGATCAGTGGCAAATGAGAATAGTAAAAGATCTGTTCTTCTGTGATGATTGATTTTTAATCATTTTCTTCAGTTGTCCGTGACTGAATGGTCTTGGATTCCACATTCCTCCTGAACGTTTTCTTATTTCTACTCAATAACTTGTACTGACTTTTTCTTTGGTACTGTCCTTACAATTTTACTTTACCTTCCCTACGTTGTTTCATATAGTTTTGCTTCATTCAAAATTTAGACCTGCTCTATCCAACATGATAGCCATAAGCCTTTACACTGAAGTTTAAAGGAAATAATTACTGACATTTCAAATCTTAATTGCCACATGTGGCTTCTGGACACCTTTAAAACAGCCTATATTTATAGAACATTGCAGAAAACTATCAATAGCAGTGATATTTATGTTACTCTTTTAGCCAACTTTATTTTTACACCTTGGCTTAAGAAGGTGTCATGCTTACCTTTTGCTTTATCTTAGATTGTAATCATGAGAGAAATTATATGTAAAGAAAACAGTAAAAGTTGCTAAGAGAAAATATTTTATTTTATCCTGAATATGTAAATTAAAGGTGATAGAATTTCATTTTTAAAACAGTGATTTACTTGAAATATTTACTTAAAATATGTTACATAATATATTAGTATTTCTTTTGTCCTTTGGCCCTGTTTCACTTTCCAGTTTATTCAAAACCTTCAAAATGACTAATTCAGACATATTAAAATAAATATAAGCTTATTATTAAACTTGGGTTGTTTCAGAATTGAATAAAAACAGATTTTCTGACCTTATAATTAGATTATATTTATGCATAAAATATAATATTAAAAACTAAATAATAGGACAAAGGGTATAAACATATTTAAATCTCTAGAGATATACTAGGAAGCTACTATTTGCAGCTTCAAATTGATTTAATCAGCAGCTGTATGCAGTGCCTTTTCACAATATTCTTCAGAAAATTGATTAACTTGATAATTTAGCTGACAGAAATTATATCTATTTTATTCATGTAAATCTTTGTTGAATATATTCTCATATGTTTTAGACATTAGCATATCCTCTTTGGCTTGCATTTCCAGATTCAATGATGACTCTTTTTAAACTCTATTTTTTAAAATAACTTTATTTTTGACCATAAAGCAATAAATGTACATAATATTTATTATGGTTTTTTTAAAAATAACTTTATTTTTGACCATAAAGCAATAAATGTACATAGTATTTATTATGGTTTTCTTGGAAAAGCTAGGAAAAGATTCATTTAGGCAAGTAAATCATGCAGAAATTCTTACCAATAATTAAAATCCTGTAATTGTGTGGCATTTTCTTCTTTATACTTATATGTATTAGAAGGAAGGAACCTATTGTCCAAAAATACCTTCCCTGACACCTTATTATCACTTCCTGTTCTCAATATGAATGTGACAAAATTAAGAAGCAAATAAAATGGAGGGATTAATCACTATCAATTGGCAATATATCTGAAGGGATTAATTTACTTCCTTCCACAGTGACACTTAGGTGACAAGGTATTTAATTAGAAACAGAGAGGTAGACCAAAATATAGTCATTGTTTTTTTCAATATAGACTATGATTGTGCTATAGGTCAGCCAGGAGACAGAAAATGAAAATGTATTAGTTCTTAAAGAATGAAATATTTGTTTTCTCACATTTGCTGTATTGGAGTTAAGGCAATTACCATATAAAACCCACAATATGAACACAAAAAGTATTTTAAATAATTCTCAATATATTTATAAATAGAGGATAAATATCAAGATTATCTATTAATATGAATAAATAAAAAGGTGGTCTATGTATAAACATAATTTTCTCCTATTCTCAACAGTTATATAAAGCAATATATACATTACAAAATACTTCAGGCATATAATCTGTTTTAATATACCTAAAATGCTGTGAGTATGGCATAATTATTTCTCTACTTCTAGGTTCTGAAACAAAGGCTTCGTCAACTATGCAATAGAGTCAATGAATAAATGACCAGGACAATATTTCAAACAAAGTACCTCCAGTTCCAATACCATACCATGCCCCTGGCACAGCAGGATGCACTAGACACCTGAAGGTGAGAGATGGACAAGAAACTAAGAAAAACCTCTGACATAGAAGAATAATAATATTTCAAAATATCTTAAAACATGTTTTTTAAATGCACCTTTGACCAAATATTGATTTTCCTCTGATTATACAGTTTTTTATCCATTTTCACTGTCATGGTATTAATTCAGAATCATCAAGTTACACTTTGACTTTCAGTTCAGTTCAGTCACATTGGTGTCTGACTCTTTGCGACCCCATGAGCTGCAGCATGCCAGGCTTCCCTGTCTATCACCAACTCCTGAAGCTCGCTCAGTCTCATGTCTGTTGAGTCGGTGATGCCACCCAACCATCTCATCCTCTGTCATCCCCTTCTCCTCCTGCCTTCAATCTTTCCCAGCATCAAGATCTTTTCTAAGGAGTCAGTTCTTTGTATCAGGTGGCCAAAGTATTGGACCTTCAGCTTCAGCATCAGTCCTTCCAATGAATATTCAGAACTGATTTCCTTTTAGAATTGACTGTGTTGATCTCCTTGCAGTCCAAGGGATTCTCAAGAGTCTTCTGCAATACCACACTTTGACTTTGACTTAAGTGGTAGTTGAATAGTCTTCCAGTCTCACATATATGGTTTTACCCCATGCTCACTCATATCCTAGCTCCCCAGTGTCACCAAATTACCTCTCTAGAACAAAAAAAACATGATAAGTCTCTTCCCCTATAAAATTTTAGAGTCTGTACCATGCTACTGGGGCTTCCCAGGTGTCACTAGTGGTAAGAACCCTCTGCCAATTTAAGAGACATAAGAGATGCAGGTTTCATCCCTGGGTCAGGAAGATCCTTTGGAGGAAGAAATGGCAACCCGCTCTGGTATTCTTGCTTGAAAAATTCCATGGACAGAGGAGCCTGACAGGCTCCAGTCCATGGGTCTTCAGAGTCAGACACGACTGACCGACTAAGTGTATGTGCATGTATGTATAGTTGATTGTTACATGAAGACAATGTTCCAATTATAACTCTGTCCCATGACACATTTTCTTGAATCTTTCTCATCCTTTTACCTGATAAAATTACTATGCACAGTGAATACTTCATTTCACTATTTAAATCAGTTGAAGAGAATATTAGGAAAATATGTATAAACCCAGGAATTTTTAGCTCCACGGATACAAACATTTGCCCCTTCTTGTGTAGTGAAGGGTGCCATTACCAGTGGATTAAAAGCAACATGAAAGCCAGCTTTCATTGTTTGCTAGTTTTATTTTGTTTACTGTATTCCACCACCTAGAACAATAACTGCTATATAATTCACAATAGAATATAAGCTGATTTAATGACCAAAGAAATATGCAATTAAAAATGTCATGATAACAAGACGGAGAAAAGGCAGCTGACTGAATAATAGTATCAATGACTGCACAATGTAATGGATTGCTTATGAGAGGTATTTAGCTAGCATTTATAGAGTTATTACTATAGAAATTCGTATTCTCAAACATTCCATTGAAAATTTCCTCCTTTGTACTAGCTCTAACATGTCTCAAGGTAAAAGTTACCCTAAATTCTTTTGCATTTGTTTGTATCTTTTACTTGCATTATACGTGGTATTTTATATATCTTTCAAAATGCAAATTGCTCAAGAGCTGTATAGAAACTTAAAAGCATTCATTCCTTTTGACATAGTATTCACGGCATTCTGAAAAAATGAGCAGATGCCTAAATACCACACACTTGTAATGCCAGTGAATATTTCTTTTTTTTTCAAAATAGAAAACACTCTAAGTGTAACAATACAATGATATTTATTGTGTATAATAACACAGAGTTCTTGTGCATCAAATTAGCAGTATTTTATGACGATGAAGTGAAGTGACAGTCGCTTAGTCGTGTCTGACTCTTTGTGACCCCATGGACTGTAGCCCGGCCAGGCTTCTCTGTCCATGGAATTCTCCAGGCAAGAATACTGGAACAGGTTGCCAATCCCTCCTCCAGGGGATTTTCCTGACCAAGGGATCAAACCTCGGTCTGCCGTATTACAGGCAGATTGTTTTCCATCTGTGCCACAGGGGAAGAAGGCTTTTATCGGTAGAGTCAGTGACTTAAAAACTGCTTATGCCATGTTCTGTGCTTAGTCACTCAGTCTTGTCTGACTCTTTGCAACCCCATGGACTGTAAGCCTGCCTGGCTCCTCTGTCCATGGGGCTTCTACTGCAAGAATACTAGAGTGGGTTGCCATGCCCTCCTCTAGGGGATCCTCCCAACCCAGGGATTGAACCCAGGTCTCCTGCATTGCAGGCAGATTCTTTACCATGTGAGCCACCAGGGAAGCCCACTTATGCAATAATATTTAGTAAAAGTTTTTATATACAGTGTTACAGGTTATGTGTGTTTGTGTGTGTGTGTGTGTGTGTGCATGTGTGTTAATCTGAACTGTAATGTAAGGCTCTGAAAGAAGACTAAGGGAAATAAGTTGCTGGCATTGTATGTTTTCTTTCTTCAGTTCATTTATGTTATTCTGCACTTTTCAATATTTATTTAATAAACATGCTACTTTAATCTTAAAACTAAAACAAAAGCCAAAGTTTATTTTCAAATCTTACATAAATGAAGTAAAAGAAGCCAAATATTACATTAAAAACTCAGAATATGCAGTGATATAAACTTGTTTTTAATGATATAAACCTATCTTCTGTTGACTGTAAAGTCCTAGGTCTATGACCTTGATAAGATATTTAAAGCTCTTTAACACTTTCATCCCCTGGAGAAGGCAATGGCAATAATTCTGGATTTATAATTACATTTACTATATTGAATCTTTGCATTGTTTAAATGAGAAAATGCATGTACCTAACATACTATTTCGGAGAGGGCAATGGCACCCCACTCCAGTACTCTTGCCTGGAAAATCCCATGGGTGGAGGAGCCTGGTGGGCTGCTGTTCATGGAGTCACACAGAGTCGGACACAACTGAAATGACTTAGCAGCAGCAGCAGCAGCAACATACTACTTGGAACAAAATAATAATTTTATAGACGAGAAATAGCAACATTAAAGTCAGTCTTTCTTTTGTAGTTTCTTTTTTTTTAATTTTAGTTTATTTTACTTACAATACTGTATTGGTTTTGCCATACATTGACATGAATCCACCACGGGTGTATACAAGCTCCCAATTCTGAATCCCCCTCCCACCTCCCACCCCATATCAACTCTCTGGATCATCCCCATGCACCAGCCCCAAGCATCCTGTATCCTGTATTGAACATAGACTGGCACTTCGTTTCTTACATGATAGTATACATGTTTCAATGCCATTCTCCCAAATTATCCCACCCTCTCCCTCTCCCTCTGAGTCCAAAAGTCCGTTCTACACATCTGTGTCTCTTTTGCTGTCTCGTATACAGGGTCATCATTACCATCTTTCTAAATTCCATATATATGTATCAGTATGCTGTATTGGTGTTTTTCTTTCTGGCTTACTTCACTCTGTATAATCGGCTCCAGTTTCAACCATCTCATTAGAACTGATTCAAATGTATTCTTTTTAATGGCTGAGTAATACTCCATTGTGTATATGTACCACAGCTTTCTTATCCATTCATCTGCTGATGGACATCTAGGTTGTTTCCATGTCCTGCCTATTATAAACAGTGCTGCAATGAACATTGGGGTACATGTGTTTCTTTCAATTCTGATTTCCTCAGTGTGTATGCCCAGCCAGTAGGATTGCTGGGTCAAAAGGCAGTTCTATTTCCAGTTTTTTAAGGAATCTCCACACTCTTCTCCATAGTGGATGTACTAGTTTGCATTCCCACCAACACTGTAAGAGGGTTCCCTTTTCTCCACACCCTCTCCAGCATTTATTGCTTGTAGACTTTTGGATCTCAGCCATTCTGACTGGTGTGAAATGGTACCTCATTGTGGTCTTGATTTGCATTTCTCTGATAATGAGTGATGTTGAGCATCTTTTCATGTGTTTGTTAGCCATCCGTATGTCTTCTTTGGAGAAATGCCTATTTAGTTCTTTGGCCCATTTTTTGATTGGGTCGTTTATTTTTCTGGAGTTGGGCTGCATAAGTTGCTTGTATATTTTTGAGATTAGTTGTTTGTCAGTTGCTTCATTTGCTATTGTTTTCTCCCATTCTGAAGGCTGTCTTTTCACCTTACTTATAGTTTCCTTTGTTGTGCAGAAGCTTTTAATTTTAATTAGATCCCATTTGTTTATTTTTGCTTTTATTTCTAGTATTCTGGGAGGTGGATCATAGAGGATCCTGATGTGATTTATGTCGGAGAGTGTTTTGCCTGTGTTCTCCTCTAGGAGTTTTATAGTTTCTGGTCTTACGTTTAGATCTTTAATCCATTTTGAGTTTATTTTTGTAGTTTCATAATCAAATTGTCATTGTGTACAAATTTAGCTCTCCTATAATATTTTGTGTGTCACTGGTACTCAACACATATTAATAATAAATAAAAATATTTTAAAAGCACAATTGGCCCTGGAAAAGTTCAACTGATCTATACTTATAATTTCTAAATGGCAATTAGACAAGTCAGAACTTTCAATTTGTTTTACATTACCAGATCAATTTTATCTTGTAACTTTTACATTGATTATAAACATTTAAAGAAGTGCACTTTTGCAAATCAAATATTTATTTAATTTATTATTGAGTTTTAGATTTAGTAAACATTCTAGAAAGACAGTGCTACCAAAAGCAAATATCTACATTTGATATCTAGAAATTTTTCCTTTATTAGTGAAGTGAAGTGAAGTGAAGTCACTCAGTCCTCCCCAACTCTTTGCGACCCCATGGACTGTAACCTACAAGGCTCCTCTGTCCATGGAATTTTCCAGGCAAGAGTACTGGAGTGGATTGCCATTTCCTTCTCCAGGGAGATCATTAAAAGAGTCTGGCTGATAAATTTTGGAAACTGGTGGAACCAAGCATGCCATAAGAATAAGGAAATAAAAATTTTATTCTTAGTTGCATCATATTAACATTCCATATGTGCTGTGCTGTGCTTTGCTAAGTTGCCTCAGTGGTGTCTGACTATTTGTGATCCCATGGACTACAGCCCTCCAGGCTCCTTTGTCCATGAAATTCTCCTGGCAAGGATACTGGAGTGGGTTGCCATGCCCTTCAGGGGATCTTCCTGACCCAGGGATCAAACCCATATGCTTTCATCTCCTGCATTGGCAGGAGGGTTCTCTAACACTAGTGTCACATGGGAAGCCCAACATTCCATATACAGGACACTAATTTCTCATAAGGGATTTGTTCAAGGATCCTCCAAAATGCCCCCAAATCCTTGGATACCCAAGGTCCTTCTGTAAAATGTTTTCAGTTCAGTTCAGTTCATTTCAGTCACTCAGTCATGTCCAACTCTTTTTAGCTCCATGGACTGCAGCATGCCATGCTTGCCTGGCCTTCAACAACTCCTGGAGCTTACTATAACTCATGTCCATCAAGTTGGTGATGCTATCCAACCATCTTATCCTTTGCCATCCCCTTCTCCTCCCACCTTCAGTCTTTCCCAACATCAGGGTTTTTTGTTTTATTTTTTTCAAAGAGTCAGTTCTTCATATCAGGTGGCCAAAGTTTTGGAATTTCAGCATCATTCCTTCTAGTGAATATTCAGGACTGATTTCCTTTAGGATGGACTGGTTTGATCTCCTTGTAGTTCAAAGGACTCTCAAGAGGCTACCCTAACACCACAGTTCAAAAGCATCCATTCTTCAGTGTTCAACTTTCTTTATAGTCCAAATCTCAAATCCATACATGACTGCTGGAAAAACCATAGTTTTGACTAGATGGACCTTTGTTAGCAAAATAATGTCTCTGCTTTTTAATATGTTGTCAGGTTGGTCATAACTTTTATTTCAAGGAGAAAGCGACTTTTAATATCATGGCCGCAGTCACCATCTGCAGCGATTTTGGGGACCAAGAAAATAAAGTCTCTCACTGTTTCCATTTTTTCCCCCATCAGGTTTGCCACAAAGTAATGGGACCAGATGCAGTGATCTTAGTTATCTGAATGTGGAGTTTTAAGCCAACTTTTTCACTCTCCTCTTTCACTTTCATCGAGACTCTTTAGTTATTTTTTGCTTTCTGCCGTAGGGTGGTGTCATGTCCATATTTGAGATTATTGAGATTTCTCCCAGCAAACTAGATCCCAGCCTGTGCTTCATCCAGCCCAGCAATTCACATGATGTGCTCTACATGTAAGCAGAGTGACAATATACAGCCTTGATGTACTCCTTTCATGATTTGAAACCAGTTTGTATTTCCATGTCCAGTTCCAACTATTGCTTCTTGACCTCCATACAGATTTCTCAGGAGGCAGGTCAGGTGGTCTGATATTCCATCACCTTAAGAATTTTTCAGAGTCGGTTGTGATCTATACAGTCAAAGGCTTTGGCATGGTCAATAAAACAGAAATAGATGCATTTCTGGAGCTCTCATGCTTTTTCGATTATCCAATGGATGTTGGCAATTTTATCTCTGATTCCTCTGCTTTTTCTAAGTCCAGCTTAAACATCTGAAAGTTCATGGTTCACATACTGTTGAAGGCTGGCTGGGAGAATTTTGAGCATTACTTTGACAGTCTGTGAGATGAGTTCAATTGTGTGGTAGTTTGTACATTCTTTATCATTGCCTTTCCTTGGGATTGGAATGAAAACTAACCTTTTCCATTCCTGTGGCCACTGCTAAGTTTTCCCAATTTGTGGGTATATTGAGTGCAGCACTTTCACAGCATCATCTTTTAGGATTTGAAATAGCTCAATTTGAAATCTATCACCTCCACCAACCTTTTTTCATAATGATGCTTCCTAAGGCCCACTTGACTTCACATTCCAGGTTGTCTGGCTCTAGGTGAGTGATCACACCATCCTGGTTATCTGGATCATGAATATCTTTTTTGTATAGTTCTGTGTATTCTTGCCACCTCTTCTTAGTATCTTCCGCTTCTGTTAGATCCATACTATTTCTGTCCTTTATTGTGCCCATCTTTGAATGAAATGTTCCCCTGGTATCTCTAATTTTCTTGAAGAGATCTCTATTTTTTTTTTCATTCTATTATTTTCCTCTATTTCTTTGCATTGATCACTGAGGAAGGCTTTCTTATCTCTCCTTGCTATTCTTTGGAACTCTGTATTCAAATGGGCATCTTTCCTTTTCTCCTTTGCCTTTAAATTCTCTTATTTTCTCACCTATTTGTAAGGCCTTGTCAGACATCTGTTTTCCTTTTTGCATTTCTTTTTCTAGAGGATGGTCTTGATTACTGCCTCCTGTAAAATATCATGAACCTCCATCCATAGTTCTTAGGCACTCTATCAGATCTAATCCCTTGAATCTACTTGTTACTTCCACTGTATAATCATGAGGGATTTGATTTAGGTCATACCTGAATGGCCTAGTGGTTTTCCATACTTTCCTCAATTTAAATCTGAATTTGGCCCAGGGTACAGAGCCAATAAAATGGTATAGCATTTTCATATAACCTATGCACATCTTCCTTTATGTTTTAAATCAAATCTAGATTTGTTACAACATTGCATTGTAAATGCTATGTAAAAAGTTGCCTATCAAAGATAAAATTCATGTTTTGTTTTTTTGTCACTTTCTGAATTTTTTTTTAGTGCTTTTGATCTGCATTTTGTCAAATCTGCAATTCAGAATTTGCATATATGGAGGGTTTCCTGTAACTTGTTAAATTTACTGTCATCTAAGGCCAATGATAGAGATAAATACAGAAAAATAGAATGATTAATTCATGCTTGTAAGAATCTAATGATCTACTTAGACTGGTATGTACTAAGTTATAGAACAATGAATACTTAAAGTTCAGAAGGCAAGTGTGGCCACTTCAATTTCAAATAGGTGACAGTTCATGAGATAGGATGTTAATAGAGTGGCAGAACAGGACATTACTGTGACTTTCTCAAACAATTTTTTTAATCCTCTGTGTGCTTGTGTGTTATGTGATTGAGCATCTAATCAATCTACAGATAATTTTAACTATTAAAGAATAATTACTGAAAGCTATTTTTGTGTTGTGCTTAGTTCCTCAGTCATGCACGACTCTTTGCAACCCTATGGACCATTGCCCACCAGGCTCCTCTGTCCATGGGTATTCTCCAGGCAAAAATACTGGAGTGGGTTGATATGCCCTCCTCTAGGGGATCTTCCCAAACCAGGGATCAAAACCAGGTCTCCCGCATTGTAGGTGGATTCTTTACCATTTGAGCCACCAGGAAAGTCCAAGAATACTGGAGTCAGTAGCCTATCCCTTCTCTAGGGGATCTTCCTGAAATGGTCTCCTGTATTGCAGGCAGATTCTTTACCAGCTGAGCTACCAGGGAAACCCCCAGTATCTTATTAGCTTACAAAAAGGCAGTGTATATTTTGCTCATGATATGCTGTTTGTGGGTTGGCTGTGGCTCTGTTTAGAACAGCTTCTTAACTCTAAGATTTAGGTTTAAACAACAACTTCCATCTGAGACATACTGTCCTTGTGCAAGAGTGAGGGATTACTTGTAGGGCATGTGCTAAGATACTTCAGTCATGTCTGACACTTTGCGACCCCATGAACTGTAGTCTGCCAGGCTCCCCTGTCCATAGGATTTTCCAGGTATGAGTACTGGAGTGGGTTGTCATTTCCTTCACCAGGGGATCTGCCCAATCTAGGGATCGAACCAGTATCTCTTATATCTTCTGCATTAGCAGACAGGTTCTTTACCACTATAGTCACCCAGGAAGAGTGGGGGAGGTGAAAACAAAACTTTCTGATGTTTCATAAAGCTTTTGTGGTAATTACCACTCTGTTCATATTTGATTGGCCAAAGGCAAATCACATGATTAATTATAATGTCAGTGGTGTAGTGATGTGTATTCTTCCCATGCAGAAGGGGACTTCAAGCACTATGACCCTAGGGGTTTTGTATGAGCTTCTTATGAAAGAAGAAAATAATCTGAAACAATAATACAAGTGACCAAAGGCGCTTTTCCTATTTTAGAAGATAAATAACTCGATCAATGTCACGCAGCTAGCTGAAGGCATAAGTAGAGTTCACCTCAAGCAATGTGATTCCAAAGTCTACTCTATTATGTCTGACACTATTTTGTGTTATGACACTTCTTTATTCAAATATATTTAATCTTATACCCCAGAAACAAGACCCTAATTACACTCTGCATTTGCATTTAACAAGTGAGCAGAAAGGATTTCGCTCTTTGCTGGTTCAAATTCCCTAAGTGATTCATACTGAACATACACTTATGGTAAGCAGAGTATCACCAGGCAGATCTGTGAAAGAATAAGTATCTGCATTTCAAAGTACAAGTATTTTATACTTCTGAAAATATCATTCCAAAAATCAAATTGCAACAGTTTCACTCCCCAGGAGCAAATGATGGAGACTCATTTGGTCCTTTGAAGAAGTGCATACTTAATGAGCTGAAATACAGGGACTGGCAATTTCTGAAGCATAGTACACCTATAATTGCTTTATTTTTATATCAGCCTATTGCTTCAAATCAGCAGGCTGTCTTGAAATAACTTGCTACTTAATGAAAAATATTAAATATATGCATTGTTTTAGCTTGGTCTTTCTCATAAGGTAATGAACTGTCATGTGTTTTGAAATATAAATAGAATTGTCCATTTTAGAACATAACAGTTTAAGTCTGTAATGATAATCACATGATACACCATTTACGGAATGCCTGAAAATAGTATGTAAATAAGTTTAACAGCCCACTAAGATAGCATCATTATTCTAGAGAAAGCCTACATGTTGTGTATCAATAAAAAAATAAAACAATAAAATAGTTCATGCTCTAACATCCCTTAAATGATTTATTCAGAAGGGAAAATTGATGATAGTTAAAGAGTAATAATAGCACAATTTTCATGAAATTAAATAAAATGAAACTTCTTTTTGAAAAGTAACATTATGATTTATGCAAAGTATGTATGCTGTGGCTGCTGCTGCTAAGTCACTTCAGTTGTGTCCAACTCTGTGCAATCCCATAGACAAATTATGTATAGTAGATTTAAAAAAAAGTCTCCATAAATATATCAGTTTCTAACACCTGGAGCCTGTAAATATTAATTTATTTAGAGAAAAAATATTATGCACGTGTTTATGTTAAGGATCTTAAGTCATGGGTCTGAAAAGCAGGCACATATATCTTTATAAGAGATGCAAAAGAAGATTTGAAATACACAAGGTATTGCGAAAATAAAGTCAGAGTGAAGTAATATAACACAAGCCAAGGAATGCTGGCAGCCACCAGAAGCTGGAGGAGGCAGTCTACCCAATTTCCCCTAGAGCCTTTGGAGGAAAAGAAGCCCTACCGACACTTTGATTTTGGTCCACTAACACTGATTTTGAACTTATGACTTCCAGAAAAATGAGACAATAAAATGCTATGTTATTTTTGATCACCAAGTTTATAGTGGTTTAACAACCCATAGGAAACTAATATAGATTTAAGTACATGGGTATGGTATTGTGTAATAAATGCCAAATATATTGAAGGGGCTTTGGAATCAAATAATGTATAGAGTCTGGAAGAATTCTATGACACATTATAGAAAATGACTATGCACATAGATGAACTCTTGGTTAAAAAGTGGTTTAAAGGCAAGAGCTCAGGAGTACATCATTGGAAACCAAAGAAAAGGCAGATCTTGGTATATAGAGACAGAGAACTTACTTAAATTATGCTCTCCAACTGTTTGAAGAGGAAAAACTCATAAACAAGGAATTTCGATATTTAGCTTAAGATACTTCTAAGCAAAACATTGAAAGTGTTAGCTGATAATAGTAAAACACAGGTAGACATATATAAAATAAGGAAATCAGCACTTAATGATTTGGGAAATAGCCATTCAGATGGCAAAATATGATAAAATTAGGATAATAACTGTTAGAAGACTCTTGAGAATCCCTAAGACTGTAAGGGAATCAAGCTATTCAATCATAAAGGAAACCAATCCTGAATATTCATTGGACAGACTGATACTGAAGCTGAAGCTCCAAAAATTCAGTCACCTGATGTGAAGAGCTGACTCATTGGAAAAGATCTTGATATTGGGAAAAATTGAGGGCAGGGGAAGTAGTCAACAGAGAATGATCTGGTGTGAATAGCATCACTGACTCAATGGGCATGAATTTGAGCAAACTGTGGGAGACAGTGGAGGACAAAGGAACCTGGCATCCTAGAGTCTGTGGGTTCACAAATAGTTGAACACAACTTAGTGACTGAACAACAACAAAACTGTTAGGAAAGCATACGTTGGATAGAAGGCCAATGGTATGGCTGGAAAACTGTCTTTATTGCTGAAGAGATTATATAAGTGGTTCATGAATTCACTCAACCACAGAAGTCCGGAATAGAGATGGGTTACTAAACAAAGATCTGTGGAGGATGCTGTGTTTAAAGGTGTGAATCTCTGTGATGTACATGGGCAACCCACAAAGGTTTCTGAGAATGTCATACACCATAAACATGACCAGCTTGGAGTGGAATGAATAACACAATATAAAATGAAAAAGGCTTTTGGACTACAAAAACTCTACAGGCAGAAAGTAGGGTGATAAAACTACTGAGAAACACATATGTTCACCCTCAAGTAAAAGGAAAGATGATGCTGAGGGTAGAGACTTGGGCTCAGAGGCCATAACAGTGGGCTCACAAGAATTGTAAGTCAATGCATAACAGCTGAAGATAGAGCTGTGTTGCAGCTATCAGAGTTTTGAGTTACAGAGGATCATTCCCTGGCCTTAAAACTAAATGGAATCTACGTAGTTGATTCCAAAATTGCTTGGAATTTGTGAATATTCTTTCTGAAGCCATTTTCTTCTTTTTGCAATGGGAACATCTATAAATATTATAGTTTGTCTATCTCACAATTGTATTTTGGTAACAGATAACTTTCCAAGTTATCCAAGTCACAAGTTTGGAGAGTGAGGAAAAATTGATCTCAGAATAGGTTGTACCCAATATCTCATATAGTCTTAATTTAAATGATTTAGATAGTGAGATTGGGAATTTTGTAACAGGTATTTAGATGACATTTTAGGCTGGTGTTGATACTTTATAGTGTTGAGACTTTTGGAGATCTTGGCCTCGGTGAATATATTTTGCATCTGTTATAGACATGAATCATTGGAGGCTAGAGAAATTACAGAAGGCTGAATTGTGTCCCCTAAACATATTAAGGCCTAATCCCTTGAGCAAATACCCACAAAGCATTTATAACTTTATTTGGGAAAAATAAAAGGTTTTTGCAGACCTGATTAAAATGAACATGCTGAGATGAGGAGGTATTCAGATTATATGGGTGATCCCTAAATTTAATCATATGTATTCATATGGAAATGGGCTTCCTTGGTGGCTCAGGATAAAGAAACAGTTTGCCAATTCAGGAGACCTGGGTTTGACCCCTGTGTCAAAAAAGATGCCTTGGAGAAGGAAATGGTAACCCACTCTGGTGTTCTTGCATGGAAAATCTAATGGACAGAGGAACCTGGCAGACTATAGTTGATGGAACAAAAGAGTCAGACACATCTTAGCAATTAAACAACAAAAGATCCATATGGAAAAGGTGACATGGAGATTAGACACAGAGCAAAGAAGATAATCTGACTATGGATACAAAGATTAGAGTGATGTAGTACAGGCCAAAAATGCTGGGATATCAGCTGGAAAGGCAAGGGCAGATTAGACCTTGAGTCTTCAGAGGAATTGTGGGCCTGCCACCACAACCTAACTTTGGCCCAGTAACAGTGATGTCAAAATTTTTGGCCTCCTGAATAGTGAAAGAATAAATATTTATTATTTAAGCCACCATGTTTATACTAATTTTTACAACAATCAAAAGGAAACTCATACAATATGTAAGATTCTATCTCCTATTTCAATTATATTAACATAATTAAGATAGAGTATTACTCAGCCGTTAAAAAGAATTCATTTGAATCAGTTCTGATGAGATGGATGAAACTGGAGCCGATTATACAGAGTGAAGTAAGCCAGAAAGAAAAACACCAATACAGTATACTAACACATATATATGGAATTTAGGAAGATGGCAATGACGACCCTGTATGCAAGACAGGAAAAAAGACACAGATGTGTATAACGGACTTTTGGACTCAGAGGGAGAGGGAGAGGGTGGGATGACTTGGGAGAATGGCATTCTAACATGTATACTATCATGTAAGAATTGAATCGCCAGTCTATGTCTGACGCAGAATACAGCATGTTTGGGGCTGGTGCATGGGGATGACCCAGAGAGATGTTATGGGGAGGGAGGTGGGAGGGGGGTTCATGTTTGGGAACGCATGTAAGAATTAAAGATTTTAAAATTTAAAAAATAAAAAGCTAAAAAAAAGATATTATATAAATTATTCAGACTTATTTTAATGTTTTGAATAACTATTGTATAATTGCATGTACATATATCATGAATAAAATCAAATGTATATGTAAACAAAATGCTTCATATTAAAAGATGGGCTTTATTATAAAATTTTAAACAAGTTTAAAAAAAGGAAAAAGTGGGTAACTAGAGAATATGATCATCAAAAAACCATGAGAGTTCCAGAAAAATGTCTATTTCTGCTTTATTGACTATGCCAAAACCTTTGACTGTGTAAGTCACAATAAACTGTGGAAAATTCTTAAAGAGATGGGAATATCAGACCACCTTACCTGCCTCTTGAGAAATATGTATTCAGGTCAAAAAGCAACAGTTAGAACTGGACATGAAACAACAGACTGGTTCCAAATAGGAAAAGGAGTACGTCAAGGCTGTATATTTTCACCCTGCTTATTTAACTTATATGCATCATACATACAAAAATGTCAGGCTAGAGAATCATGACTGCAAGGAGAAATATCAATAACCTCAGATACGAAGATGACACCACCCTTATGGCAGAAAGTGAAGAGGAACTAAAAAGCCTCTTGATGAAAGTGAAGGAGGAGAGTGAAAAAGTTGGCTTAAAACTCAACATTCAGAAAACGAAGATCATGGCATCTGGTCCCATCACTTCATGGCAAATAGATAGGGAAATGATGGAAACAGTGAGCAATTTTATTTTCAGGGGCTCCAAAATCACTGCAGACGGTGACTGCAGCCATGTAATTAAAAGACGCTTGCTCCTTGGAAGAAAAGCTATCACTAACCTGGACAGCATATTAAAAGGCAAAGACATTACTTTGCCAGCAAAAGTCCGTCTAGTCAAGGTTATGATTTTCCAGTACTTTTGTATGTATATGAGAGTTGGATTATAAAGAAAGCTGAGTGCCGAAGAATTGATGCTTTTGAACTGTGGTGTTGGAGAAGACCCTTGAGTGTCCATTGGCCTGAAAGGCGATCAAACCAGTCAACCCTAAAGGAGATCAGTCCTGAGTATTCATTGGAAGGACTGATGTTGAAGCTGAAACTCCCATACTTTGGTCACCTGATGCGAAGAGCTGACTCATTGCAAAAGACCCTGACGCTGGGAAGGATTGAAGGCAGGAGGAGAGGGGAACGACAGAGGATGAGATGGTTGGATGGCATCACCAACTCAATGGACATGAGTTTGAGCAAGCTCTGGGAGTTCGTGATGGACAGGGAAGACTGGCGTGCTGCAGTCCATGGGGTCACAAAGAGTTGGACATGACTGAGTGATGGAACTGAACTGAACTGAAAGAATATGAAGTCATGCAATTTTATAGTTTAGCATAATGCATCCTATTATAGGAACTGCAGTTTCATTTCAAGTTTGTTTTTCTCTATCTACCTCAGAACAATCGGGGAATCAAATTACCTAGCAAATTTATAACAACTTCAATTCTAAAGTGACATATAAATACAGAATGATGGTTATTGATTTTTGACCCTGTTGCTATCTTATTACAATCTGGGAGACTATTCTGTAATGTGAACACTTGCATTTCTCATCTTATCTTCCTTACTTTTCCAGTCATATTATTTCACTGAAAAATGTCCTGTTTTCATCTATTTTTTCAAATTGTATGCCACTGTAAATATTTATAATAAGAAAGCTGTATTCTTGCTTATGGGGTGAATAAAATATGTTAATTCCAGATACTTTCTGGAAGTATTTATATTTTAATCTCTGATAATTTTATTTGATGATGGTTAAGTGGATGACAATGGTGATTGTGATGTGTGTGTGTGTTAATGTATGACATACAGACTGTGCAGAGTAGTGTAGAATAGCTCATAGCCCTAAGACAGGATGACTTGATGCAAATACTTTTAGAAATCTCACACTTATATTAGTTTTAAGATAATATCCTACTCAGATTATATTCAACTTATCCATTAGTCTGGTGTAACACAAATAATATAAAACTGTTTTTGCTTACATTTCCAGTAGTTATTTATCTAAACATCAGTCTTTACCTAATGATTTCACTCTTACTCATTCTTATTATAAATATCAGAAGTTTTCATTTTAAATTTCTTTACTGAAGCATTCAAAGCTCACAGCTCCAAATTATCTTTCCAGTTATATTTTCCACTCATCACAGACTACTGTGTCATGATCTGAAGTAGTGGGACTTTTACAGCTCCAAGCTTTAGAAAGTGTATTACTGGAAAAAAAAATGCACCTTTTTCTTCATATAAAACTTTATATATTTCAAGTTGAAAAATTAACATTGTATATACAGTTCTTTATCCCACCAGGAAAATTTTGCTGTACTACATGCTGCTTTTCTACTGCCCTTTGTGTGTCTTCAATATAGACACATATATTTTAGTATCTATTTCAGAAAGTACAAACTGCTAAAGGCAAAGTATCTTTAATAATATCATTATGTTGTTAAAGCTTTAAATCTGATTTTTTGATAATTCAATTTATATAATTACATGCATATATTTCAGAAATGGTGATATAAGGTAAAAAATACAGCATTTGAAGAGAAAAACATAAAGTTTAGTCAAAAAGGAGATACAACCACAGATACACAAATTAAAACTTGATGGTTAAAATTTTTCTCAAGATTATTTTTCCTTTAAAACTCCAATATTCACCAGTCTATTTTTATCCATAGATATAATTTCAATTTGAATAACTCCAAGTGAAGTTTTCTAATTTAAATACAACACAAATTCTTTTAATAAAATTAAAATATAATGTCCAGATAAGACATATTTTCTTAGCACTTTCACTGGAACTTTGGAATATTATAAAACTCCTTAACTTTATAGAGAGGAAATATGAGACATAGTGGAATTGTCAATAAACATGCAGCAGATCATTGCAGATAAAATAATAAAGTCACCCCAAATTTATTTCTTAATATAATTTATGTTGACATTTGAACCTCCTTTCAAGCAACTTGATTGCTTTGCAAACATTTTCTTAAAATCATTAAAACATCTCTACAAAATTTTGGCTCAAAAGTGTTATGCTGTAGAGTGTTACCATCAGGTATTTCTCTATTGTAACTATCTTTGTTGATGGTACCCTAAAGATTGTGAATATCAATTGTGAGAAAGAATATTTATGGGTTAAATAACAATACATATGTTCATTCAGTATTTGAATTTATTGTATGAAGTCCAAAGGCCATCATCCATGTTTTCTTGAGAGTTGGCAAGATCTCAAGAATGATTTTCAACATGAAATTCAAGGAATATTTTTTTAACCAATACACAAAGCAGAGATGCCAAGGTTTCTGAAGCCAGTGGTGAAAGAATGGCTGTATTTGCTTCCAGTAATACACAACATCTTGGAACACATTGGGAGCCCCACAGTTTTCTTAATTGACAAAGCAACTCTAGGCCTGAATAATTCTGGTCAATGTTTTGTTAACTGCCTCTCAAGGGAAATCTAAGAAATGCCACAGTGGAAAAAATGTTTCTTAATATCCACAATATAGCCAACAGCATGATTGATCAGAAACTGGAAAAGTTACAGAGTTAAATTAAAATTTTATAAAGAGAATAGAAACAAAATGGAAAACTTCACAGACCTGCAAAACCCCAATGTAGAGGCTGAGGTTTATAACAACAATAAAAAACGTGACTGAGGAAAGAAAAAAGCTTAAAGCTTAATTGGATTTCATAGTGCCAATAAAATGGAACAATTACAACAGAGGTGGGGGAAAGGGGGAAAAAAAGAAAAACTTTCAAAAGATTCTACAGAACAAGTTAAAAAATAAGAATAATAAATGTTTTTCTAGAAAAAAAAAATCTCAGAACACTCACAATACTGACTTGACTTTTGATGCTACCCAGGAAGAGAAAAATATCAGGAAACTGAGTGGTTGAACAGTGTTGGAGTATTGAAATAGGATCTTCTCCCCTGATACCATTGCTCAAAAAAATGTGGATTCACACTTTAAGTAGGAAGACTGCACATTTTATAGAATTCTAACGAGAAGGCAAACATAGCCAAATTGCAGTCCAGAAATAGATTATACTTTTTTCCCCTAAATCAAAATAAGATGCTCACTAAAGTTACAGAAAGAGTGTTTAAATTCTGAATTATTTCAAAGCATGGTGAGGTAACCATTTCAATTATAATTGAAGTATTTACTGTATATTTGACTTTTCTACCAGATGGATTGTCTTTGCTAACTAAATTTTGTTTAAATTAACTTTAATGATAACACATAATGGATGGTGAGAAAAGTTCTCTATCTCTAAAAGCTCTCAAGTAGAATATTATGCCAGAGAACATTATTCTGAGCCTGTTTCAGTTCTAAGTATGAATTTGTTATTTTTTCAGTTTATCTATTATCTATGCAACAGCCCACAAAAATTTTATGTATGGGTTTATTTTCACATTAATTTATAATTAAGTTAATTTTACTTATAATAGTTCTTGTAATCAATGAATAGAAAACAACTAAGCTTGTTATATTTAAATATGTGAGAAATAATATACAATCCTAATAATATAGTGATGTTTTATAAACATCAAAATTACACTCTAATCTTAAAACCTAATATGCTAATGACATGAGAAAAGCTTTACAGTTTATCGATAATTTAAAATAAGCAGGCTACAAAATGTTACATATATACCATCCTCAAATTTGTTTTGAATACACAGATATTCATTTGTATTCAGTGTTGTATCAGTGCATAGGAAAAGTATTTTAAAAGGTAATATAGATATCTTCTTAAGTAAATGATGACACAATATTTTCATTATCTTCCACCTCAATATCTACAATGTAGAACTGAAGACTTTTGTTCTCTTGCACCATTCTTTTTTTAATCTCATAACATTTTAAAGGCTTTACAGTGTTCTCACAAACCAGAGCTCCTATTCTCTCACAGAATGGCTTGTATGCGATTAGGAGTTTCTATTGTAACTGCCGTGTTCTGACCCTAGATATTGTCATTCCATTAAAATTGTGCCTTGTCCATCACTCTAGTTTCAACCAGCCACTGTCTTCATTATAATAGTGCTCAGCTCTGAGCTTTCCACAGCATCGACTCACAAATGTTTCTGCTGCTCTTTGTTTTGACCAAGTCACAAGAAATATATTGACAATTTTAACTACAGAAAAAAGTTAACACTGTTTCATAATGAGAAACACCAATAACTAAGGTTAAATGCAAAGAAAAAAACAGTGAGAAAATATATGCGATCAAAAGTTAATATTACGGAAGTAAAAACATCACAGATATATATAAGTCCCTGATAAAATAGTATTAAAAACTAATCCATATGAAAACTAGTTCAACTTCAAACTAAGATTCAGGCAACTGAACATTAAAAAAAAAAAGTTCATGAAATATATTTGCTTATGTTCACAGGTACAGGAAATAATAATTTCAGAATGTTCCATGTTGGAAAAGAATGGGAAAAATAGTTTCTCTTACTGTATAATGGAGACAATTTAAATTCCTCTCAAAATTAAAATGTTTACACAGTGTCTATGTCAATTTTATATTAAAAATGTATTTTCTGTTAGAAATATTTCTAATAGAGTGCTAATACATCTATGAAGCATTCCAATGCAGTTTTATTATAAAATTAAAAAGTCAGAAGTAGATATGATCAATATAGGAAACATGTATATAAGTTATAATATTTGCAATGTATAATACTATACTGACATTTCAGAGACTTAAGTTCATACCTTCCAGAGCATATTTTCATATATTGATGGTTTTTAATGAAAATTCAAGGTAGATGCATTTGTGTATGTTTCCTCTAAGAAATGAAACATAATTTATTAAAATATAGCTCTTTTTCCTCCTCAGTTTTTAGTGTTATTATATAAATAGTCATATGCTTTAAATATACACACACTATAAGCTAACAAAGTGTTACAACTAATGCTTTATACAAGTAATTTTAAAAGAAATTTCTAAAAGATATATATTTATACATCTTTCATACTAATCACATATTCATCTTTACTATAACATTTCTTATAAATCAAGCATTCTAATAACAAATTTCCTTTGTTTCCTTTTCTGGTCATATTTTAATTCACATTGATTTTGGATATGGATATAGAGTTCTTGGTTGACAATTTCTGTTTGTGTTTTTTCAGTTCTATGAATGCATTATTCATTCCACTATCCTCTGGCCTCCATACTTTCTGATGGAAAGTCATATTTATAATATTTTTGTTTCCCTATGTAATAAGAAGTTTCTTGTTTTCAAAACTTTTTACACTTTAATTTTAGTAGTTATGTACTATGTGTGGGTGCCTGCATTAAATTTATTTGAGGTTCATCAGCATTATGTAACTTACAATTAATATTTTTTATCAAACATTGCTTCATCAAATATTGTTTCAAACCCTTTGTCTCTTTCTCCTCTTTATAGGATATTTTACTTAACATATTGCAGCAACTCTGAATTTTGTATTAGGTTATTTTAGTTTTTTTTTTTTTTTTTTGGCCACACAATGACAGCAGATAAGATTTCGTTCCCTGACAAGGGATACAACTTATGCCCCTTGCAGTGGAATCATAGAATCCTAACCACTGGAGTGCCAAGTAAGTCTTCCTGAATTCGTTTTTATTTACTTATTTATTTCTGTGTCTACAACTTGCCTGAACTTATTCTGTAAGAAGTCCTCATTGTTTTTTGAGGTTGCTGTTGTTTCTGCTCCATTTTTGATGTTTATTTTTCTTATTTATATTTTTAGCCTTGTCTCCCAAGAGTTGCCTGTGTTTCTGGTCGACCTGTGATTAGACAACAGTTGTGTGCCAATGCCACAAGCAAGCACAGAAGTTTTCTATCACTGCCAATGGATCTGAGTGTAGCTTGTGTAGAACAGTAAAACCCAAAAGGATTAAAAATGAACTTCAAGTTTACCTTGCCCTTATGCACTCCTATTTCTCCTCTTTGTATACTTGTAATTCCCAGTCAAAGATATGTAAGTGTGTGTGTATTCATGCGTGCTCAGTTGTGTCTACTTTTTGGGACTCCATGGACTGGTTCCTCTGTCCATGTAATTTTCCAGAAAAGAATACTGGAGTGGGTTTCTATTTCTGTCTCCAGGGAGTCTTCCCAATCTAGGCAGGTTCTTTATCAGCAGAGCCACCAGGGGAGCCCAAGGACATGTTAAGAGATCTTTAAAACCTTAAAGATCAGGTCGGGTAAGATAAATCAAGTCCCTTATGAATATACACTGGAAGTGACAGATTCAAGGGATTAAATCTGATAGACAGAGTGCCTGAAGAACTGTGGATGGAAGTTCATGACATTGTACAACAGGCAGTGATCATGATCATCCCCAAGGAAAAGAAATGCAAAAAAGGCAAAATGGTTGTATGAAGAGGCCTTACAGATAGCTGTGAAAAGAAGAGAAGTGAAAGGCAAAGGAGAAAAGATATACTCATCTTAATGGAGAGTTCCAAAGAATAGCAAGGAGAGATAAGAAAGCCCTCCTCGGTGGTCAATGCAAAGAAATAGAGGAAAACAATAGAAAGGGAAAGACTACAGATCTCTTCAACAAAATTAAAGATACAAAGGTAATATTTTATTCAAAGATGGGCATAATAAATGACAGAAATGGTATGGACCTAACAGAAGCAAAAGATATTAAGAAGAGGTGGCAAGAATACACAGAAGAACTTACAAAAAAGACCTTCAGGACCCAGATAATCACAATTGTGTGATCACTCACCTAGAGCTAGACACCTGGAATATGAAGTCAAGTGGGCCTTAGGAAGCATCACTACGAACAAAGCTAGTGGAGGTGATAGAATTCTGGTTGAGCTATTTCAAACTCTAAAACGTGATGCTGTAAAAGTGCTGAACTTAATATGCAGTTACTTTGGAGAACTCAATAGTGGCCACAGAACTGAAAAAGATCAGTTTTCATTCCAATCCCAAAGAAAGGCAAGGCCAAAGAATGCTCAAGCTATCACACAATTGAACTCATCTTACACTCTACTAAAGTAATGCTCAAAATTCTCCAAGCCAGGCTTCAACAGTACATGAGGCATGAACTTCCAGATGTTCAAGTTGGAAAAGGCTCAGGAACCAGAGATCAAATTTCCAACATCTGTTGGATCATGGAAAAAAGGAAGAGAATTCCAGAAAAACATCTATTTCTGCTTAATGGACTATGTCAAAGTCTTTGACTGTGTGGACCAAAACAAACTCTAGAAAATTCCAAAAGAGATGGGAATCCCAGACCACCTTACCTGCCTCTTGAGAAATCTGTATGTAGGTCAGGAGGCAAAATTTAGAAATGAACATGCAACAACAAACCAGTTCCAAATAGGGAAAAGAGTACGTAAAGGCTGTATATTGTCACCCTGCTTATTTAACTTATATGCAGAGTACATCATGAAAAATGCTGGGCTGAATGAAGCACAAGCTGGAATCAAGATTGCCAGGAGAAATATAAATAACCTCAGATATGCAGATGACACCACCCTTATGGCAGAAAGTGAAGAGAAACTAATGAGCCTCTTGATGAAAGTGAAAGAGGAGAGTGAAAAATTTGGCTTAAAGTTCAACATTCAGAAAACAAAGATCATGGCATCTGGTCCCATCATTTCATGGCAAATAGATGGGGAAACAATGGAAACAGTGGCTAACTTTATTTTGGGGAGCTCTAAAATCACTGCAGATGGTGATTGCAGCCATGAAATTAAAAGACACTTATTCCGTGGAAGGAAAGTTATGACCAACCTAGACAGCATATTAAAAAGCAGAGACATTACTTTGTCAACAAAGGTCTGTCTAGTCAAAGCTATGGTTTTTCCAGTAGTCATGTAAAGATGTGAAAGTTGGACTATAAAGAAAGCTGAGGAGAGAAGAATTGATGTTTTTGAACTGTAGTGTTGGAGAAGACTCTTAATGGCATCATCGATCGAATGGATATGAGTTTGAGTAAACTCAGGGAGTTGGTGATGGACAGTTAGGCCTGGCATGCTGCATTCCATGGGGTCCCAAAGAGTCAGACAGGACTGAGTGACTGAAATGAACTGAACTGAACTTAAAACCTTAATATCTCTTATTTTTTCTAGGATTTCTCCATTAAATTGCTAACTAGTCACCTGCTCTTCCAGCTAGGATCCTGAACTCAGGTTTAAGGTTTTTTTTGTTTTTGTTTTTTCCTCTCCCTTAAATTCCAACTGACTTCCTTACTTTAAGTGACAAGGCCAGTTGACCTAAGTGTGTTTGTCTCTTCATTCTTAAAAAAAGTCTTTCCTCTATAGAAACAGAGCTATTTTATTTTGCCACTCATCCTGTCTTGGCATGTCAACTACCAATGTTCAGAGAAGTCATGAGGTATTTTGCTAAAATTTGAATCACATGCCAATGAAGCCATACCATATCAAAATTAATTAATGTAATATACCCAAAGCTGTGCTAAGAGAACAGTGTATAGTTCTAAATTTTCACATATGAAAAGAATTTATAAACTATACATTTCCATTTTTGGAAACTAGAACTAAATGAACAGATTAAAAACAAACAAGCACAGAAAAAGGAAATAAATATTAAAGGAAAAACAACAATAATAATGGTTGGATGCAAGGTAAAAAGGTACAAAACAAAATTGACAAACAAAGTTAGTTTTCTTAATAAATTTTCATAAATTGCTAGCCTTCTACAAAGGCTAGAGGTTTCATAATGTCATTAAATTCTGAAAAATTATGATAAGTTGATAAGGAAGTAAATTTTAATTTTATCAAGGCTAAGCATGATATGAAATTGAGGGTCAAATGTAGAGCTTATGCAAAATATCTGTAATAACTTATTCCATTCTTTTCTAGAATATTTGAAAAACAGTAATCAATGAAATGAAAAAGTGAATAATATAGAATGACATTGATTAGTACCCATCAAAGGATTTCAATACAGGTGGCTCATTTTATTTGCTGTGAATCTCATAATGAGTTTAGCTCATTTGAGGGAAAAAGCCAAAACAATGAATGGAAACTAAATTGTTTAGCATGAGGGAAAATAATTAGAATTCAATGAAGCCAAATAACCTTGTATATAAAGTTATGCCTTACACGTAAATTAAACTAATTAGCTAGAAAGAGTTAATGCAGCTTCCAAAGGCACTGTTCTTAACAGTGAAGAACAGTTTATGAACTGAATGAATCTGGTTCATAAACTCTAAGAGCCTTAATGTAGTCTATTCCACACTTCTTTTTTCACAGCTTAGAATCTTGAGGCATGGAAAATTTCTAAGTTTCCTAAGTTCATACAAGTAGTTAGCAGGATAATTCACCGAATTCAGTGTCCATTCTGCTATCAGTTCAGTTCAGTCCAGTCGCTCAGTCCTGTCCGACTCTTTGCAACCCCATGAATCGCAGCACGCCAGGTCTCCCTGCCCATCACCAACTCCCGGAGTTCACCCAGACTCACGTCCATTGAGTCAGTGATGCCATCCAGCCATCTCATCTTCTGTCGTCCTCTTCTCCTCCTGCCCCCCATCCCTCCCAGCATCAGAGTCTTTTCCAATGAGTCAACTCTTTGCATGAGGTGGCCAAAGTACTGAAGTTTCAGCTTTAGCATCATTCCCTCCAAAGAAATCCCAGGGCTGATCTCCTTCAGAATGGACTGGTTGGATCTCCTTGCAGTCCAAGGGACTCTCAAGAATCTTCTCCGACACAACAGTTCAAAAGCATCAATCCTTCAGCGCTCAGCCTTCTTCACAGTCCAACTCTCACATCCATACATGACCACAGGAAAAACCATAGCCTTGACTAGATGGACATTTGTTGGCGAAGTAATGGCTCTGCTTTTCAGTATGCTATCTAGGTTGGTCATAACTTTTCTTCCAAGGAGTAAGTGTCTTTTAATTTCATGACTGCCATCACTATCTGCAGTGATTTTGGAGCCCAAAAAATAAAGTCTGACACTCTTCACTGTTTCCTTATCCATTTCCCATGAAGTGATGGGACCAGATGCCATGATCTTCGTTTTCTGAATGTTGAGCTTTAAGCCAACTTTTTCACTCTCCTCTTTCACTTTCATCAAGAGGCTTTTTAGTTCCTCTTCACTTTCTGCCATAAGGGTGGTGTCATCTTCATATCTGAGGTTATTGATATTTCTCCCAGCAATCTTGATATAGTAGAACATTTTAAGCCAGTCTGATGGCATTTATTTACTTTATATCAAATGTAAACATCTTTAATACAAAGTTTACTGAGGAATTTTCTAAGGTTTAAAACTGGTTTTTGCACCGTTACTTGTACTCCATTTATCCCTACCATTTTCTCATCTGGAATATATCTACTATCTAGAAGAAAATATGCATTTTTATTGGCATTTATAAAGGTGACTCAACAGGTAAAGAAGGTCCTGAATTGGAGGAGATGAGGGTTGAATCCCTGTGTCAGGAAGATTCCATGGAGGAGGAAATGGCACCCCACTGCAGTATTTTTGCCTGATAAATCCCATGGACTAAGAACCCTGGTGGGCTACAGCGCAAAGGGCGATGAACAGTTGGACACAACTGTGACTGAGCACACACAAAGAAATATAAGTAAAACAGAAAACTAATTCTTCCCTGAATTGTGTGGGAAGATTAGTACTAAACAAGGCCACATCTTTTCCAATTGATTTGTTTACATAACTGATTACTTTTTAAAATAGTTATTTTTTAAAGTTAATAGGATACTTATGAAATGTATTCTCCTATATGAAAATATGACTAAATCTAAAATTTAAGTATAAATGTGATGAATATCATAGTAAACACAGTCTCTATTTATAGTTATCGAGTATTCCCGGAAACTAATTTTAGATTTAGTCATATTTTCATATAGGAGAACACATTTCATAAGTATCCCATTAACTTTAAAAAATAACTATTTTAAAAATAATCAGTTATGTATACAAATCAATTGGAAAAAAAATTCAATTGGAGAAGATGTGGCCTTGTTTAGTACTAATCTTCCCACTGGAACCGATTATACAGAGTGAAGTAAGCCAGAAAGAAAAACACCAATTCAGTATACTAATACATATATATGGAATTTAGAAAGATGGTAATGATAACCCTGCATGCGAGACAGCAAAAGAGACACAGATGTATAGAACAGACTTTTGGACTCTGTGGGAGAGGGAGAGGGAGAGCGTGGGATGATTTGGGAGAATGGCATTGAAACATGTATACTATCATGTAAGAAATGAATCACCAGTCTAGGTTCGATACAGGATACAGGATGCTTGGGGCTGGTGTACTGGGATGACCCAGAGAGATGATATGGGGTGGGAGGTGGGAGGGGGGTTCAGGATTGGGAACTCAGGTACACCCGTGGCAGATTCATGTCAATGTATGGCAAAACCAATACAGTATTGTAAAGTAAAAAAAAAAAAAAAAAAAATTACTTATTTTTAATTGAGGGATGATTGCTTTACAGAATTTTATTGTTTTCTGTTAAACATCAACATGAATCAGCCATAGGTGTACATGTCTCCTTCCTCTTGAACCTCGTTCCCATCTCCCTCCCCATCCCACCTCTTAGGGTATTTGAGTTGCCTGACACATGCAGCAAATTCCCGTTGGCTATCTATTTTGCACATGATAATGTAAGTTTCTGTGCTACTCTCTGCATACATCTCACCCTCTCCTCCTCTCTCCCCATGTACACTAGTCTGTTATCTATAATTCATCATTACCATCTTTCTAGATTTTATATATATGTGTCAGTTATAAAATTTATCTTTCTCCTTCTGACTTATTTCATTCTGTATAATATGGTCTAGGTTCATCCAACTTATTAGAAATGACTCAAATGTGTTCCTCTTTATGGCTGAGTAATATTCCATTGTGCACATGTACCATACCTTCTTTATTATTACTGGAAACTATTTTCTGAATGTGTATCAAAGCAAAATCATGACTATAAAAAATCTGCTATTCTACTTATTCTCTAATCTTCTATTTATGCATAGATTAATGTCAATCTTTGCCTTGTAATCTCACCATAATTTTGTTAATTTTATCATGTACTTATGACATGCTTAAGTAGGCTTTATATTAAATTAGGCCTTGAAAATAAAATATAGACAAATATAGCTTCATTCCTCAAGGATTTACAATTAGTAGGAATTATTTTATTTTCTGAATTTCTATATAAGCCATAGAGGTGACATACATCATCTCAGTTATTCTGTTGCCTTTGTCACACACCTATCAATAGACTGTTAGAATTCTCAGAAGAGTAAGAGTTATATTGTTATCATTATTAAGAACTTAGTATATTCCTGTGAATAATATATTTGATAATAATAATCAAACTGCTTTGGGATAAGATGCTTGCTTTTAATCTAAAAATAATATTAATTCCAATTATGGCAAAAGTAGTTTAAAATTTATACAAAACCAAAAACCATGTAAAATATAGATAAGTAGATACATTTTTAAACTATAAATGTGTGCATTTAAATTTTGAAATGAGATTTATAAACTGGAGTTGAGCATAGTATTCTTTACATTGTTAAGAGTTTATATCATACTGCTATTTAAATTAAAATAAAAAGTTAAACTTACTATGACTAAGGACCTAATTTAACCAATTATTGCAGTGCATCCAAGAGTATATGTTTTATTGTACTTTTCCTTTTAATGGAAATGTTACTTACCGGGGAAGGAGATTTTAAAACAATGAAACAAAAATGACATTATTCAAGCCATGAAATCTATATATAATTTTTAATCTCGTTACACTTTTGGAAATTTAGTATGGTTTGCCTATTTTATATTTATTTATTTATTTGTGGATAAATATAAAATTGGCAGGTTCATACAGCTATGATAAAAGTATTGACTTGCATTTTCTGATACAGAAATAAATTTGGAATACATATTTTCTAAAAAAGCAATTAGCTACATATAGATATAATTTGTGCCTTAGATTTAATTATTTGCATCAGACTGAAACATTCCCATTTATGTTGACTCCCATGTGACATGTTACTAGAATTTGATAATTCAGAGAAAATATCTTAATGTATTCAATTGGGTTCTTGTTCAATCGCTAAGTCATGTCCAACTCTTTTGTGACCTCATGGACTCTAGCCTACCAGGCTCTTCTGTCTATGAGATTTCCTAGGCAATAATCCTAGAATGGGTTGCCATTTTCTTTTTTTTTTTTTTTTTTAGTATTTTATTTTTTAAATTTTAATATCTTTAATTCTTACATGCGTTCCCAAACATGAACCCCCCTCCCACCTCCCTCCCCATAACATCTCTCTGGGTCATCCCCATGCACCAGCCCCAAGCATGCTGCATCCTGCGTCACACATAGACTGGCGATTCAATTCTTACATGATAGTATACATGTTAGAATGTCATTCTCCCAAATCATCCCACCCTCTCCCTCTCCCTCTGAGTCCAAAAGTCCGTTATACACATCTGTGTCTCTTTCCCTGTCTTGCATACAGGGTCGTCATTGCCATCTTCCTAAATTCCATATATATGTGTTAGTATACTGCATTGGTGTTTTTCTTTCTGGCTTACTTCACTCTGTATAATCGGCTCCAGTTGCATCCATCTCATCAGAACTGATTCAAATGAATTCTTTTTTATGGCTGAGTAATACTCCATTGTGTATATGTACCACCGCTTTCTTATCCATTCATCTGCTGATGGACATCTAGGTTGTTTCCATGTCCTGGCTATTATAAACAGTGCTGCGATGAACATTGGGGTACATGTGTCTCTTTCAATTCTGGTTTCCTCGGTGTGTATGCCCAGCCAGTGGGATTGCTGGGTCATAAGGTAGTTCTATTTGTAATTTTTTAAGGAATCTCCACACTGTTCTCCATAGTGGCTGTACTAGTTTGCATTCCCACCAACAGTGTAGGAGGGTTCCCTTTTCTCCACACCCTCTCCAGCATTTATTGCTTGCAGATTTTTGGATCGCAGCCATTCTGACTGGTGTGAAGTGGTACCTCATTGTGGTTTTGATTTGCATTTCTCTAATAATGAGTGATGTTGAGCATCTTTTCATGTGTTTGTTAGCCATCCATATGTCTTTTTTGGAGAAATGTCTATTTAGTTCTTTGGCCCATTTTTTTGATTGGGTCGTTTATTTTTCTGGAATTGAGCTGCAGAAGTTGCTTGTATATTTTGAGATTAGTTGTCAGTTGCTTCATTTGCTATTATTTTCTCCCATTCCGAAGGCTGTCTTTTCACCTTGCTTATATTTTCCTTTGTTGTGCAGAAGCTTTTAATTTTAATTAGATCCCATTTGTTTATTTTTGCTTTTATTTCCAGAATTCTGGGAGGTGGGTCATAGAGGATCCTGCTGTGATTTATGTCTGAGAGTGTTTTGCCTATGTTCTCCTCTAGGAGTTTTATAGTTTCTGATCTTACATTTAGATCTTTAATCCATTTTGAATTTATTTTTGTGTGCGGTGTTAGAAAGTGATCTAGTTTCATTCTTTTACAAGTGGTTGACCAGTTTTCCCAGCACCACTTGTTAAAGAGATTGTCTTTACTCCATTGTATATTCTTGCCTCCTTTGTCAAAGATAAGGTGTCCATATGTGTGTGGATTTATCTCTGGGCTTTCTATTTTGTTCCACTGATCTATATGTCTGTCTTTGTGCCAGTACCATACTGTCTTGATGACTGTGGCTTTGTAGTAGAGCCTGAAGTCAGGCAAGTTGATTCCTCCAGTTCCATTCTTCTTTCTCAAGATTGCTTTGGCTATTCGAGGTTTTTTGTATTTCCATACAAATCTTGAAATTATTTGTTCTAGTTCTGTGAAAAATGTGGCTGGTAGCTTGATAGGGATTGCATTGAATTTGTAAATTGCTTTGGGTAGTATACTCATTTTCACTATATTGATTCTTCCAATCCATGAACATGGTATATTTCTCCATCTATTAGTGTCCTCTTTGATTTCTTTCATCAGTGTTTTATAGTTTTCTATATATAGGTCTTTAGTTTCTTTAGGTAGATATATTCCTAAGTATTTTATTCTTTTCGTTGCAATGGTTGCCATTTTCTTCTGCAAGGGATCTTCCCAACCCTGGGGTTGAACCTGAATCTCTGTCTTCTGCCTTGGCAGGCAGATTCTTTAAAATTGAGCCACATGGGAATCCTATTCAACTGGGTATACTTTAATAAAAGATTAAAATATTTATTTTGAAAAAAATTAAAATACGTTATACATATATATAATTGTAAACTAATTATGTGGACTTTAGTTTTATAGAAACAACAGATAATCAGAATAAAAGTTACTTAGTGTATCCAAATTTACGGTCCACCCTCATTGTTTGTTTCTTATAGATGACTTTATATCCTACTTCAGAAAGAAAAAGGAAATTGTCAGTCTGTTGAAAATTCATTATCAAACTTACACACATCAGAAATTATATTCATTTTTAATGTGTATAATATTAGGCTTCTCTGGTGACTCAGATGATAAAAATAATCTGACAGCAATTCAGGAGACCCAGTTTCAATCCCAGGGTTGGGAAGAAACCCTGGAGTAGGAAATGGCAACCTCCTCCATTACTCTTACCTGGAGAATTCCATGAACAGAGGAGCCTGGCAGGCTACAACCCATGGAGTTGCAAAGAGTTGGACATGACTGAACATCTTTCACTGACTCATATAACACATGCTATGCATGTATGTATTACAAAGAATGTATTCATTAATGTTCATGTTATATAAATGTATCTCATATAGCAGAATGTATTTTGATCAAGATGGAATTATAAAAGTAGTGAGTAGCATTTTCTTACATCAAAAATTTCTGTATTAGCTACAAAATAATTATTTATTTGAGGCAATGAATGATATATATATATATATATGTATATAATATCAGTGAAAAAATATATACTGTCAGCATTACCTACTTATTTGAAAGATACATGTAAACACAGTTAATTCTTTAAACATTGTTGTCAGAAATCTTCCTTTCTCCTGGACTTATATTTTCATGTGTAGGGGGCACCACTAAATAAAGACAAGTGTACCTTTCACCAGAATGGTATCACTGCTCTAATAGATGTGTTTGTAAGGATAAACTGAAAAGGTAGGAATTCTGCCTTGTTTCTTTAGCAAAATCTTTTTGATTGCTAGAGAAGTTCTTTCTGTGCTACTCCATTTAAAACTATTACAGTTTATTCCTCAGGGAAAATAGCTTGTGGTAGGGCTTGAAAGTGATAAGAATTAGTGAGTGATTTATGTTCAGTTTTGGGGTTCAATCATAGGAAGCTCACTATTGTCATACTCTATCACCTTCATCAACGTAAAAATTAATTTCATCTTCCTTAGCCTGACTCCAGCTATTTTTTTTATTTTATTTTCTACAGATTCCAACCTAGAAATATAATATAGTGACTGGAAAAAAATCAATAATTGCACATCAAACTAACAGCATATTCATAGTGCCACAAATGAATGTCTATCTGAATAATTCTAGAGAGCATTTTATTTATTAATGAAATAGTTTTATTTTACCTGCAATTGAATAATTTTTGTGTGAACCCATACTGCTTAGAACTGCTACAGACACTTCCATTAGTGAGGATGTAACCATGAGTACATATTTCAAATACTGAGAATGCTATTTTGTTGGGTATGTATACTGCATTTTTTCATCTATTCATTGGTTGACAAACAGATAGGTTGTTTCCTACCATTTGAGACAAATTAGATGAAACTTTGTTCACATCGCCCTGAGTGAAGGAAGCCAGATGCAGGAAAACAAATTTTACATCTCACTTACATGTTGAATCTAGAATAGTCAAACTCATAGAAGCAAAGAGTGGGTGGTAGTAGCTGGAGGCTGCTTGGGGGTACAAATAAAATGTTGATCAAGAAAGTCTCAGTTATGTAAAATGAATAAATTCCAGAGATCTAATGTACAACAATATAATAGTTGACGATGTTGATTTGCATATTTAACTGCTAAGTGGGCAGATTTTTAAACTGATCTCACCACCAAAAAAGAAAAACAAACAAACAAACAAAAGGTAAATGTGAGAGGTGATAAATATGTTAACAACCTTGACTGTGGTTGTTATTTTACAGGTGTATACATAAATCAAGTCATCAAGGAACAGAATTCTTTTGTGTAATGCTCCATCTAAACTGCATTCCTAAAAAGTGAAGTGGAATCTAAAAAATATATTGTGGTATGAAAAAACAAACTTTATCCTGTAGATAACATTGCATGACACTGGAAGCATCCCACAAATTGCTAACAGACTCTAAATTCCAGCTGTACTAAAATTTTAATTATTTTTTCTTACATCAGTATTCTTCATTTTGCGATGACTTTGTATATGATACTTATTATTTTTTATTATATATTTGGAAAAGACATTCATCTTTACTAGCAGACACAAAGAATATCACCTCTGAAAATTCTTCATTGGTAACTTTAGTCTCTAGTTTATTATAATGCACAGTGGACTTTTTTATGTTTTTAATATAAATTTATTTACTTTAATTGGAGGTTAATTACTTTATGATACTGCATTGGTTTTGCCATACGTCAACATGAATCCACCACGGGTGTACATATGTTCCCCATCCTGAATCCCGCTCCCACCTCCCTCCCCATACCATCCCTCTGGGTCATCCCAGGGTACCAGCCCCAAGCATCCTGTATCATGCATTGAACCTGGACTGGCGATTCATTTGATATATGATATTATACATGTTTCAGTGCCATTCTCCCTAATCATCCAACCCCGTCCCTCTCCTACAGAGTCCAAAAGACTGTTCTATGCATCTGTGTCTCTTTTGCTGTCTTGCACAGGGTTATCATTACCATATTTCTAAATTCCATATATATGTGTTAGTATACTGTATTGGTGTTTTTCTTTCTGCCTTACTTCAGTCTGTATAATAGGCTCCAGTTTCATCCACCTCATTAGAACTGATTTAAATGTATTCTTTTTAATGGCTGAGTAATACTCCACTGTGTATATATACTATGGCTTTCTTATCCATTCATCTGCTGATGGACATCTAGGTTGTTTGCATGTCCTGGCTATTATAAACAGTACTGCAATGAACATTGAGGTACACATATCTCTCAATTTGGTTTCCTCAGTGTGTATACCCAGAAGTGGGATTGCTGGGTTATAAGGCAGTTCTATTTCCAGTTTTTAAAGGAATCTCCACACTGTTCTCAATAGTGGCTGTACTAGTTTGCATTCTCACCAACAGTGTAAGAGGGTTCGCTTTTCTCCACACCCTCTCCAGCAGTTATTGCTTGTAGACTTTTGGATAGCAGTCATCCTGACTGGCATGAAATGGTACCACATTGTGGTTTTGATTTGCATTTCTCTGATAATGAGTGATGTTGAGCATCTTTTCATGTGTTTGTTAACCATCTGTATGTCCTTTGGAGAAATGTCTGTTTAGTTCTTTGGCCCATTTTTTGATTCAGTAGTTTATTTTTCTGGAATTGAGCTGCAGGATTTGCTTGTATATATTTGAGATTAGTTTTTTCATCAGTTGCTTCATTTGCTATTATTTTCTCCCATTCAAAAGGCTGTCTTTTCACCTTGCTTATAGTTTCCTTTGTTGTGCAGAAACGTTTAATTTTAATTAGGTCCCATTTGTTTAGTTTTGCTTTTAATTCCACTATTCTGGGAGGTGGGTCATAGAGGATCCTGCTGTGATTTATGTCAGAGTGTTTTGCCTATGTTCTCCTCTAGGAGTTTTATAGTTTCTGGTCTTACATTTACATCTTTAATCCATTTTGGTTTTTTTTTTTTTTTTTTTTTTTTTGTGTGTGGTGTTAGAAAGTGATCTAGTTTCATTCTTTTACAAGTGGTTGACCAGTTTTCCCAGCACCACTTGTTAAAGAGATTGTATTTTCTCCACTGTATATTCGTGCCTCCTTTGTCAAAGATAAAGTGTCCATAGGTGCATGGATTCATCTCTGGGCTTTCTATTTTGTTCCATTGATTTATATTTCTGTCTGTGCCAGTACCATACTGTCTTGATGACTGTGGCTTTGTAGTAGAGCCTGAAGTCAGGCAAGTTGATTCCTCCAGTTCCATTCTTCTTTCTCAAGATTGCTTTGGCTATTTGAGGTCTTTGATATTTCCATACAAATTGTGAAATTATTAGTTTTAGCTCTGTGAAAAATACCATTGGTAGCTTGATAGGGATTGCATTGAATCTATAGATTGCTTTTGGTAGTACACTTATTTTCACTATATTGATTCTTTCAATCCATGAACATGGTATTTTTCTCCAACTATTAGTGTCATCTTTGATTTCTTTCACCTGTTTTTTATGATTTTCTATATATAGGTCTTTAGTTTCTTTAGGTAGATATACTCCTAAGTATTTTATTCTTTTCGTTGCAATGGTGAATGGAATTATTTCCTTAATTTCTATTTCGATCTTCTCATTATTAGTGTATAGGAATGCAAGGGATTTCTGTGTATTGATTTTATATCCTGCAACTTTGCTATATTACTTGATTAGCATCTTGTAATTTTCTGGTGGAGTCTTTAGGGTTTTCTATGTAGAGGATCATGTTATCTGCAAACAGTGAGAGCTTTACTTCTTCTTTCCAAGTTGGATTCCCTTTATTTCTTTTTCTACTCTGATTGCTGCGGCCAAAACTTCCAAAACTGTTGAATAGTAGTGGTGAAAGTGGGCACCCTTGTCTTGTTCCTGACTTTAGGGGAAATGCTTTCAATTTTTCACCATTGAGGATAATGTTTGCTGTGGGTTTGTCATATATAGCTTTTATTATGTTGAGGTATGTTCCTTCTATTCCTGCTTTCTGGAGAGTTTTTATCATAAATGGATGTTGAATTTTGTCAAAGGCCTTCTCAGCATCTATTGAGATAATCATATGGTTTTATTTTTCAATTTGTTAATGTGATATATTACATTGATTGATTTGTAGATATTGAAGAATCCTTGCATCCCTGGGATAAAGCCCACTTGGTCATTGTGTATGATCTTTCTAATGTGTTGTTGGATTCTGATTGCTAGAATTTTGTTAAGGATTTTTGCATCTATGTTCATCAGTGATATTGGCCTGTAGTTTTCTTTTTTTGTGGTATCTTTGTCAGGTTTTGGTATTAGGGTGATGGTGGCCTCATAGAATGAGTTTGGAAGTTTACCTTCCTCTGCAATTTTCTGGACGAGTTTGAGGAGGATAGGTGTTAGCTCTTCTCAAAATTTTTGGTAGAATTCATCTGTGAAGCTGTCTGGACCTGGGCTTTTGTTTGTTGGAAGATTTCTGGTTACAGCTTCAATTTCCATGCTTGTGACGGGTCTGTTAAGATTTTCTATTTCTTCCTGGTTAAGTTTTGGAAAGTTATACTTTTCCAAGAATTTGTCCATTTCTTCCAAGTTGTCCATTTTATTGGCATGTAATTGCTGATAGTAATCTCTTATGATCCTTTGTATTTCTGTGTTGTCTGTTGTGATCTCTCCATTTTCATTTCTAATTTTATTGATTTGATTTTTCTCTTGTGTCTTGATGAGTCTGGCTAATGGCTTGTCAATTTTATTTATCCTCTCAAAGAACCAGCTTTTGACCTTGTTGATTTTTGCTATGGTCTCTTTTGTTTCTTTTGCATTTATTTCTTCCCTAATTTTTAAGATTTATTTCCTTCTACCAAACCTGGGGTTTTTCCTTTATTCCTTCTCTAGTTGCTTTAGGTGTAGAGTTAGGCTGTTTATTTGACTTTTTTCTTGTTTCTTGAGGTATGCCTGCATTGCTATGAACCTTCCCCTTAGCACTGCTTTTACAGTGTCCCACAGGTTTTGGGTTGTTGTATTTTCATTTTCATTCATTTCTATGTATATTTTGATTTCTTTTGTTATTTTTTCTGTGATTTGTTGGTTGTTCAGCAGCATGTTGTTCAGCCTCAATATGTTGGAATTTTTAATAGTTTTTCTCCTGCAATTGAGATATAATCTTACTGCATTGTGGTCAGAAAAGATGCTTGGAATGATTTAAATTTATTTGAATTTACCGAGGCTAGATTTATGGCCCAGGATGTGATCTATCCTGGAGAAGGTTCCGTGTGCACTTGAGATAAAGGTGAAATTCATTGTTTTGGGGTGAAATGTCTTATAGATATCAATTAGGTCTAACTGGTCTATGTATCATTTAAAGTTTGCATTTCCTTGTTAATTTTCTGGTTAGTTGATCTATCCATAGGTATGAGTGGGATATTAAAGTCTCCTACTATTACTGTGTTATTGTTAATTTCCTCTTTTATACTTGTTAGCATTTGTCTTATATATTGTGGTGCTCCTGTGTTGGGTGCATATATATTTATACTTGTTATATCTTCTTCTTGGATTGATTCTTTGATCATTATGTAGTGTCCTTCTTTGTCTCTTTTTATAGCCTTTGGTTTAAAGTCTATTTTATCTGATATAAGTATTGCTGCTCCTGCTTTCTTTTGGTCTCTATTTGCATGGAATATCTTTTTCCAGCCCTTCACTTTCAGTCTGCATGTGTCCCTTGTTTTGAGGTGGGTGTCTTGTAGACAACATATATAGGGGTCTTGTTTTTGTATGCATTAAGCCAGTCTTTGTCTTTTGGTTGGGGCATTCAACCCATTTACATTTAAGGTAATTATTGATAAGTATGATCCTATTGCCATTTACTTTATTGTCTTGGGTTCAAATTTATACACTATTTTTGTGTTTCCTGTCTAGAGAATATCCTTTAGCATTTCTTGGACAGCTGGTTTGGTGGTGCTGAGTTGTCTGAACTTTTGCTTGTCTGTAAAGATTTTAATTTCTCCTTCATATTTGAATGAGATCCTTGCTGGGTACAGTAATCTTGGCTGTAGGTTATTTTCTTTCATCACTTTAAGTATGTCTTGCCATTCCCTCATGGACTGAAGAGTTTCTATTGAAAGATCAGCTGTTATCCTTATGGGAATTCCCTTGTGTGTTATTTTTTTTTCTTGCTGCTTTTAATATGTGTTCTTTGTGTTTGATCTTTGTTAATTTGATTAATATGTGTCTTGGGGTGTTTCACTTTGGGTTTATCCTGTTTGGGAATCTCTGGGTTTCTTGGACTTGGGTGATTATTCCTCATTTTAGGGAAGTTTTCAACTATTATCTTCTCAAGTATTTTCTCACGGTCTTCCTTTTTGTCTTCTTTTGGGACTCCTATGATTCTAATGTTGGGGTGTTTAACATTGTCCCAGAGGTCTCTGAGATTGTCCTCATTTCTTTTAATTCGTTTTTTTTTTTTTTACTCTCTGATTCATTTATTTCTACCATTCTATCTCCTACTTCACTAATCCTATCTTCTGCCTTCATTATTCTACTATTTGTTCCCTCCAGAGTGTTTTTTTTTTATCTCATTTATTGCATTATTCGTTATATATTGACTCTTTCTTATTTCTTCTAGGTCCTCGTTAAACCTTTCTTGCATCTTCTCAGTTCTTGTCTCCAGGCTATTTATCTGTGATTCCATTTTGATTTCAAGGTTTTGGATCATTTTCACTATCATTATTTGGAATTCTTTATCAGGTATATTCCCTATCTCTTCCTCTTTTGTTTGGTTTGGTGGGCATTTATTCCTGTTCCTTGGCTCTGTCTTTTCATCTTGTTTATATTGCTCTGTTTGGGGTGGCCATTCTGTATTCTGGCAGTTTGTAGAGTTCTCTTTATTGTGGAGTTTCCTTGCTGTGGGTGGGGCTGTGCAGGTGTCTTGTCAAGGTTTCCTTGTTAGGAAAGCTTGTGTCGATGTTCTGTTGGATGCAGCTGGATTTCTTCTCTCTGGAGTGCAATGAAGTGTCCAGTAATGAGTTATGAGATGTCAATGGGTTTGGAGTGACTTTGGGCAGCCTGTTGTATAGAATCTCAGGGCTATGTTTCTGTGTTGCTGGAGAATTTGCATATGTCTTTCTCTGGAACTTGTTGGCCCTTGGGAGGTGCTTGGTTTCAGTGTAAGTATGGAGGCATTTGATGAGCTTCTGTCGATTAATGTTCCTTGGACTCAGGAGTTCTCTGGTGTTCTCAGGATTTGGACTTAAGCCTCCTGCTTCTGGTTTTCAGTTTTAGTTTTACAGTAGCCTCAAGACTTCTCCATCTATACAGCACCAATGATAAAACATCTAGGTTAAAGATGAAAAGTTTCTCCACAGTGAGGGACACCCAGAGGTTCACAGAGTTATATGGAGAAGAGAAGAGGGAGGAGGGAGTTAGAGGTGACCCGAATGAGATGAGGTCAAATCAAAACAGGAGAGAGCAAGCTAACCAGTAATCACTTCCTTATGTGTGCTCCACAGTCTGGACTGCTCAGAGATGTTCACGGAGTTATACAGAGAAGAGAAGAGGGAGGAAGGAGACAGAGGTGGCCAGAAGAATAAAGGGGGGAACCAAAAGGAGAGAGACAGATCCAGCCAGTAATCAGTTCCCTAAGTGTTCTCCACCGTCTGGAACACACAAAGAGATTCACAGAGTTGGGTAGAGAAGAGAAGGGGAAGGGAGGAGATAGAGGCGACCTGGTGGAGAAAAAGAGAGTCCAAAGTGGAAGACAGCAGTCAACCCAGTAATCTCGCTCCCAAGTAAAAATGGGTACTGAAGATTGGGTTCTTAAAGGTACAAAATTGACAACAAATACCAAAAAGCAAAGATTAAAAATCTAGAGTAAATGTTGGATTTTCAAAAATACAATATTAAAGAAAGGAAAAAAATACAAAGTCACAAAAATTAAAATATATATAATATGAAGTTTGCTTTAAAAAATAGGGTCTTTCTCTTTTTTTGCAAAGTAATAGTAGGTTATAAAAATGAAAATTAAAGAAGTAATAGAGGACTTAAAATTTTGAAAAATTAAAAAAATAATGATAGTACAAATATATCTAGGACTTTCTCTGGTGGTGTTGTGGGCAGTATCGGTCAGTTCATTTTCAGATAGTTCCTTGGTCCAGCTTATATTTCTCAAGATCTATAGGCCCCTTCCTATGTAGTCAGTACTGACTACAGAGTTTTAATCTATTGTACCCGTCACTTCCAAGGCGATTCCCTCTATTTTAGCGTCTTCTGTTTGCTGATTTCTTCAGTGTCTAATTTCCACTGTGACACAAGGCGGCGGTGGTGGACACTTTTTTAGGCTCACTTGTCCAGTCGCGCTGTGGGGAGGGAGGGACGCTGCAAACAAATAACACTGGCCTGTGCTCGCAGTGTCTCAGCCTCACTGGGCCTGCCCCTACTCATAGCCTGTGTGCCCTCCCTGCCCACACTGCTCTGGCTCTAGGTTGCTCTGCCAGGAACACTCCAAGGCCGGCTCTGGGCTGCATGCACCTCCCAGGTCTAAGCTGCTCAGGTTCAGGTTCAGTTTCAGGTAGTCCTCAGAGGCACAGACTTGGTTGGGCTTGCGTTTTTTGCCCTTCCCAGGGCCGAGCAGCTCAGGTGATCAGGTGTCTGGAGAGTGCAGTCGCTGCGATGTATCACCGCCCCCATTCCTGCCACTCAGTTTTCTGGGTGTACAACTGGCACACCTTCTCAGGGGGATGTTGACCGTCCAGAATCCCGAGAAGTCTTAGTTAGCAAAGAAGCCTGCTTGCAGTTTGGTAGATAATGCCTCTCTGGGGCCGCAATTGCCCCCTTCTGGCTCTGGCTGCCTTTCACTGGAGGGGGATGGTCTGCAGCTGGCTAGCTCTGTTCAGTACTTTGTTCTGTGAGTAGGCCTGACAGTGTTTTAGGTTAGGGCTTTTCACATAGGTCTAGTCAGTCCTTTGTTCTTTGAGCGGGCCTGGAGGTGTCTTAGGTTAGGGCCTTTAGCAGGGTAGCTATCCCACGGTCAGGTTTGCTAGCCCAAGTTAGTTCCCTCAGATTGCCCTTGGGGCATTCGGACTGGTCCTTACTCTAAGCAATGCACACCTCTCCCTGCCCAGCCCCCACTTGCTGGTGCTGGGTGCAGGCATCTGCACTGCTTCTCTACTGGGGGAGTTACCGTTGGGCACGTAATCTGTGGGGTTTAATTATTTATTTATTTTTCCCCCCAGTTATGTTGCCCTCTGTTGTTCCAAGGCTTGCCACAGACTTGGCAGTGAGAGTGTTTCCTGGTGTTTGGAAACTTCTCTCTTTTTAAGACTCCCTTCCCAGGATGGAGCTCCATCCCTATCTCTTTTGTCTCTCTTTTTGTCTTTCTTTTCCTTCCTCCTTTCGAAGACAATGGGCTGCTTTTCTGGGTGCCTCATGTCCTCTGCCAGCGTTCAGAAGTTGTTTTGTTGAATTTACTCAGCGTTTAAATGTTCTTTTGATGAATTTGTGGGGGAGAAAGTGGTCTCCCCATCTTATTCCTCTGCCATCTTTGGACTGCCTCCTCCACAATGGACATTTTAATGATAGCATAATTTATAGTGCAAGTTTATTATCAGTTTCTCTTTGACAATACATTGTGAGTTCAGGTAACAGAAATTATATCCTATTTATAAATATGTCCCCACTCTACCACCTAGCCATAGCTCAAATCATAAACATGAATTAGTATAATGAAACTGTTTTAACATTGTATTTATGCACTTAGTACTTCACAATATGTATAGTTATGCAAAATATATACTCAGAATATATTCAGGTAAGGAAGAAAAAGAAGAGAAAAGCTGTGGATTTAGAGAAATCAGATAAAAATGGAGCCAGAATATTAGCAAACACAATGAATATGAATGATGTTTATATTACCTTGCTACTGGCCATGATAGAGGAAGAAATGGAGTTGATATAACTAATTAATTTTATGGTATTTTTCTTGATTAACTTTAATGATAATTTTAGGTTAAAACATGTCCTGAAAATGATCTGGAATATAATCTAGTAAAACAAAGTTTCAGATTCATAAGATATACCTTAGTAGCCACAGGTAACTGAAGAGATGGGAGATTCCAGTTTTCCATGACTTAGGTGTGAGATATGACACTGATAGTTGTATAATATTGAGTTAAAGAGATGATAAACCCATCTACTCAGTGGCTTTACAAAACTATCCCTAAAATATTTATGTTCTGCTTGAATCAGCCCATTGTAACAATAATGCCTAGAGCAAATTCATGAAATATATGCTACCTATTCTGAAGAAGGAGCCTGGAATTCAACTGTCATTAGGCTAATTGAAAGAAAGAGTAAGTTAGCCTGAAGAATAGAGATAAAGAGAGCTTAACATCTGAAATCTAATATATGAAAAGCTCCATTTTATAGGATATTAAGTATAATATTTCTTAATGCCTTGGGAAAATCTCTTTAAAGTCTTACATTATACGGACAGCCATTAATTGAATACTTCACATATTCCTTAAGTCTAAGGAAGACAGTTAAGAACCTATTCTACCCTATTGGTACTCCAGACATTGATTTTAATCTTTTCATCCAAGTCTCATATTTTGTATATCTGAGATTCATTATTTTGTCTTCTTAGTGATTTTTTTCTTTAATATGTGTCAATGAAGTTCACCTTACTAATATTTTATGTTACTCATATTTTTATTTTTGTCCTTCCCTATGAAATATGCTGCTTTTCTTTGGAGCTTTTGTCCCTGCAATTTCTCTTCTATTTCTTTCCTCCAGTTGCAACTTCAAAATTTGAATGCTATTTTAAAGATCATGTTTTATACCGTGGCTAATAATCTCAAACATTATTTCATTGATCGCTTGCAGACAGTGTGTCAGTTTTCATATTAACCATGAGATATTATTGGGGCTTCCCAGATGGCACAGTGGTAAAGAATTTGCCTGTCAGTGCAAGGGACAAAGGAGATACAGATTCGATCCCTGGGTCAGAAATATCTGATGGAGAAGGAAATGACAGTCTTCTATAGTATTCTTGCAAGAAAAATTCCATGGACAGAAGAGCGTGGCGGGCTACAGTCCATAGGGTAACAAAGAGTTGGACATGCACACATGCATCTATGTTATTAACTTTTCTTGCTGCTACTGCTGCTAAGTCGCTTTAGTCATGTCTGACTCTGTGTGACCCCAGAGACAGCAACCCACCAGGCTCCCTTGTACCTGGGATTCTCCAGGCAAGAACACTGGAGTGGGTTCCCATTTCCTTCTCCAATGCATGAAAATGAAAAGTGAAAGTGAAGTCGCTCAGTCCTGTCTGACCCTCAGCGACTCCATGGACTGCAGCCTTCAAGGCTCCTCCGTCCATGGGATTTTCCAGGCAAGAATACTGGAGTGGGGTGCCATTGCCTTCTCCAATGAACTTTTCTTACTTACTATTATATTTTAATACAATGAATTTACTTAAGATCTATGTTGACCATTTTCTAGTGATCACTCTGGGGATTAGGTTATGGATGAAAACTTGAACACACCACCTCTATATCTAAACCAGTCTATACACTCTAGGCAATGTTGTGAGTAAAAAAAGCCTTCTTTTTTTTACTGCAAATGTATATTTTAGAATGTTTTTGTGGATTTATTGCACAGTACCATTGGTTCAGCTAATTAAACAAGCTAGTGGCAGAAGGATAGGCCATAATCTCTGCATCCTGTATTCTTTTTTTTTGCCAAAAAAAAAAAAATTGTTTTTTTCATCGATGTTGCCACCCTTCACAAAATTCTTCAATAGACACACATCTGGCCATATTAAGGAAGACTTCTTGACTTTACCTCTCATGAAACATTATTCTATTTTCAGGAAATCTGCATTACAAAAAATTTGTAGCAACCTGGATTCATGCATTGTTTTGGTACAATATTGACTATACTAGTGAGTGTTTGTTGACTATGATGGCTACTCAATTTCTTCTAATGGATTCCGGCCCACAGTAGTAGATATAATGGTCATCTGAGTTAAATTCGCCCATTCCAGTCCATTTTAGTTCACTGATTCCTAGAATGTTCACTCTTGTCATCTCCTGTTTGATCACTTCCAATTTGTCTTGATTCATGGACCTAACATCCCAGGTTCCTATGCAATATTGCTCTTTGCAGCATCAGACCTTGCTTCTATCACCAGTCACATCCACAGCTGGATGTTGGTTTTGCTTTGGCTCGATCCCTTCATTCTTTCTGGAGTTATTTCTTCACTGGTCTCCAGTAGCATATTAAGCACCTACTGACCTGGGGAGTTTATCTTTCAGTGTCCTATCTTTCTGGCTTTTCATACTGCTCATGGGGTTCTCAAGGCAAGAATATTGAAGTAGTTTGCCATTCCCTTCTTGAGTGGGCCACATTCTGTCAGACTCCTCCACCATAACCCTTCTGTCTTGGGTGGCCCCACATGGCATGGTTTAGTTTCATTGAGTAAGACAAGGCTGTGGTCCATGTGATCAGATTGGCTAGTTGTCTGTAACTGTGGTTTCAGTCTGTCTGCCCTCTGATGCCCTCTCTCAGTGCCTACCATCTTACTTGGGTTTCTCTTACCTTGGACGTGTGGCAGCTCCTCTCAGCCTCTCCTGCATCACGCAGCCCCAGATATTCAAGCTGGTTTTAGAAAAGAAGAGGAAACAGAGATCAAATTGCCAACATTTGCTCTATCATCAAAAAAGCAAGAGAGTTCCAGAAAAACATCTATTGCTGCTTTATTGACTATGCCAAAGCCTTTAACTATGTGGATCACAGTAAACTATGGAAAATTCTGAAAGAGATGGGCATACCAGACCAACTGACCTGCCTCTTGAGAAACCTGTATACAGGTAAGGAAGCAACAGTTAGAACTGGACATGGAACAACAGACTGGTTCCAAATAGGAAAAGGAGTACCTCAAGGCTGTATATTGTCACCCTGAGTATTTAACTTATATGCAGAGTACATCATGAGAAACGCTGGGCTGGAGGAAGCACAAGCCGGAATCAAGATTCCCAGGAGAAATATTGATAACCTCAGATATGCAGATGACACCACACTTATGGCAGAAAGTGAAGAACTAAAGAACCTCTTATTGAAAGTGAAAGAGGAGAGTGAAAATTTTGACTTATTTTCAACATTCAGGGAACTAAGATCATGGCATCTGATCCCAATACTTCATGGAAAATAGATGGGGAATCAGTGGAAACAATGGCTGACTTTCTGTTTTTGGGCTACAAAATCACTGCAGATGGTGATTGTAGCCATGAAATTAAAAGACACTCCTTGAAAGGAAAGTTATCACCAACCTAGACAGCATATTAAAAAGCAGAGATATTACTTTGTCAACAAAGGTCCGTCTAGTCAAGGCTATGGTTTTTCCAGTGGTCATGTATGGGTGTGAGAGTTGGACTGTGAAGAAAGCTGAATGCCGAAGAATTGATGCTTTTGAACTGTGGTGTTGGAAAAGACTCTCAAGAGTCCCTTGGACTGCAAGAAGATCCAACCAGTCCATTCTGAAGGAGATCAGTCCTGGGTGTTCATTGGCAGGACTGATGTTGAGTACATCATGAGAAACGCTGAACTGGAAGAAACACAAGCTGGAATCAAGATGACACCACCCTTATGGCAGAAAGTGAAGAGGAGCTAAAAAGCCTCTTGAAAGTGAAAGAGGAGAGTGAAAAAGTTGGCTTAAAGCTCAACATTCAGAAAGCGAAGATCATGGCATCTGGTCCCATCACTTCATGGGAAATAGATGGGGAAACAATGGAAACAGTGTCAGACTTTATTTTTTTGGGCTCCAAAATCACTGCGGACGGTGACTGCTGCCATGAAATTAAAAGACGCTTACTCCTTGGAAGAAAAGTTATGACCAACCTAGATAGCATATTCAAAAGCAGAAACATTACTTTGCCGACTAAGGTCCATCTAGTCAAGGCTATGGTTTTTCCTGCGGTCATGTATGGATGTGAGAGTTGGACTGTGAAGAAGGCTGAGCACTGAAGAATTGATGCCTTTGAAGTGTGGTGTTGGAGAAGACTCTCGAGAGTCCCTTGGACTGCAAGGAGATCCAACCAGTCCATTCTGAAGGAGATCAAACCTGGGATTTCTTTAGAAGGAATGATGCTAAAGCTGAAGCTCCAGTACTTTGGCCACCTCATGTGAAGAGTTGACTCATTGGAAAAGACTCTGATTCTGGGAGGGATTGGGGTGAGGAAGGGAAGGGGTAGACCCAGGATGAGATTGCTGGATGGCATCACGGACTCGATGGATGTGAGTCTGGGTGAACTCCGGGAGTTGGTGATGGACAGGGAGGCCTGGCGTGCTGCGATTCATGGGGTCGCAAAGAGTCGGACACAACTGAGGGACTGAACTGAACTGAACTGAACTGATGTTGAAGCTGAAACTCCAATACTTTGGCCACCTGATGGGAAGAGCTGACTCATTGGAAAAGACCCTGATGCTGGGAAAGATTGAGGGCAGGAGGAGAAGGGGACAACAGAGGATGATATGGCTGGATTGCATTACCAACTCAATGGACATGAATTTGGGTGAACTCTGGGAGTTGGTGACGGACAGGGAGGCCTGGCATGCTATGCTCATGAGGTTGCAGAGTCGGACACGATTGAGCGACTGAACTGAATGAGTGTTTCTTCATAGTTTGTGGCTACTGCTCATGGGTGATTTCTAATCGCATTAAAAGTTTATCTGTTGCTATTCCAATTTTTTCAAATGAATGCTTTGAAGATTTCATCTTTCTATCTGAAATCAAAATACTGACACCTGCAAAAACCACTGGTATAATCATGAATATGGGAACTAAAACCAAAACAGGCCTTGACATAACAGGTTGACAAGGTGTAGACAAGCTTGATGCAAAATATAGAAGCTGACCCATTCCTGTTTGAAGTTTGGAGAATTTTCTTATGTGTTAGGATCAGAAAAGATCGAAGGGAAACTGAAAGTGGTATGAGAGGTATGGACACAGGAGAATCCAAGATCAAACTATCCAAATGTGCCCACCTGGAGCCCATATTAATTTTTAGGACATTAACTGTAAAGAGCAAGATAATGTGAGCATTGCATTAAGCAAAGAGTTTAGCATCACAGAGGATGAAACAAAGAAATTCAAGACTAGGAAATTCCCACACTTGTATGGTGTGAGATATCCAAGACAAAAAGTAAAAAGAAAAACTAAAAAAAAAAAAAAACCCTATTTGATAACATTGTACATTCATGGCAGAAAACTGAAATCACAGGGAGAGAGAGAAATCAGAAGAAAAATTCAGGGTCCTCAACTTTCCTTTTGAACAGAAATAGTTTCAAAATCAATTTTTTAACTGGATTAAAATGTCAAACTGTGAATTAAAAGAATAATTCATACTTACTAAATGAGATTTATTGCAAGGATATAAAAACAAGGAGCAGAAAACCAATTCATGTAGTAGTAATATAATTAGATGATAAATAATCATATTCACGAACTTTTCATATGATAGTGGTCACATAGATAAGAGCGAATCAAGAATTATGATTTTTTTTTAATGGAAACTATGTTAGCTGTTTTATCACTAGCCCAAATAGTCATCGGTGAAAACTAAAATAGGTAAAATGTGGTGATTCAAAAATTAATATAAAATATGAAGAAACCTGCCAATGTATACATATATCATCATGGAATTATCACAAGTATGATGTGTTTTGCCAGTATTGCACTCTATTTTATATCCATACTTATTTTTGTTTGCTTAATTTATCAAGGCAAACTAGTCAATCTTTATTTTGTATATAAAAATTTGTTTTCACAATTTTCAACAATTCTTTCTCTGTATAATACACTTTTTTGGCACAAAGAGTTTCAAGACAATTATATCATTATTTGAAATTATTATTAAGTTAATTTTGGAATTGTCAAACTACTTATTATGTTCTTAGTAAATTATGGTATGATTTCTTTGGATTGAAATTGCCTTTTCTAATTGTATGTTATCATTTTACCTGCTATATCCCAGAATTATTTCATTTTCATATTGTTCCCTGTAGACACTATATGGTAAAATTGTATTCTGCCTACTTCTGAAGCTTCATTTATTTAGAGTAACTCTGTTCATAATTACGTGTACAGAACTGTCTCCACATTTTTATTTTTCTTTGCATGGCTTTTTCTGTACGCGCGCATTCTGTCCTACTGCAAACCACTGAAACTCCTTATTGAAGGTTTTCTTTCAGGGTTAACATGGATGAGACCAAAGTTGCCAGGGATATAAAGACCTTACAGCATAATTCAGTCATGAGCAGAAGAGAAATTTCCTTTTCTTTTTTTTGGCATGGGACATCTTAGACTTTATTTCAACACACTGTATAAATATTTCCATCAGCATTGAGTAGGAAATCTAAAACGCAAGCTATTGATTCAGCTAGAGATCAGCAGAGTCACCCAGAAAATATGTAAGAGATTTAAGATCTAAGGATGATAGAAAGCCCTAATCTGCCTAATTATATAAAGCCCATAGAAATAATGAAGGAGAAGAAAAATTTGAAAACTTGTGACAAATATCCAAAGTTGAATGAAGACATAAATCCATATATTAAAGGATCACAGTATAGTCCAAGTGGAAAACAAATCTAAAGCTCATAAAGAAACTGCAAAACGCTAGAAATTACAATTTAATATTAGTTCCAGAGAAGCAAATGAGCATCTAAAAAGGAGGAATCATAAGACTAAACAACAATTTTTTAAGAGAAAAAAATGGAAACCAGAAACTAATAAAATGATATCTTAAAATAATTGTGAGAAAATGCATACCCAGGGAAAAAAACTGTCATTTAACATTGTTAATGAAATAAAATACTTCCAAATAAAATAAAACTGAGAAAATTGTGAACAGTATTTCATTAAATGAAAGCATAAAATAATGATTTCATGAGAAAAAATAGTCACTGAAAGAATTTTAGAGGCAAAATTATGTGTGAAAAAATAAAATGCTCAACATTGTTTAGTTTCATGTGACTCAATCAGATTATGGGAGTATATGTGGCATGACAGCAGAACACTGGAAAATTTTCCACTAATTACATGACTTATGGGAGTATACATGCACATCTGTATATCTTATATACAAATATGTGTGTGATATGTATTATATGTATTATATATGTGAGCACACAATATCTATTATATGCTTACATTATTTTATATTTTTATAAGCGCTTATAGAGCTATAAGGGGCTTCCCCAGTGGCTCAACGGTAAAAACTCCACCTGTAATACGGAAGTCACAGAAGACTCAGATTCAATCCCTGGGTTGGAATGATCCTCTGGAGAAGGGCATGGGAATTTATGCCTGGGAAATCCCACTGGATTGAGGAGCCTGGCAGGCTACAGTCCATGTGTTTGCAAACATTCAGACATGACTGAAGTGACTTCGCACACAGAACACACAGCAGTATAAGTCTTTTTTAAAATTACTCCTTTAACTATATTCCAAATTTTTAAAAATTATATATACTAGTGAAAATACATATATATCAATTACGACACAATTTAAAATATTTGTATTTGGTTAGAAAGGCAATGGCACCCCACTCCAGTACTCTTGCTGGAAAATCCCATGGACAGAGGAGCCTGGAAGGCTGCAGTCCATGGGGTCGCTGAGGGTCAGACACGACTGAGTGACTTCTCTTTCACTTTCATGCATTGGAGAAGGAAATGGCAATCCACTCCAGTGTTCTTGCCTGGAGAATCCCAGGGACAGGGGAGCCTAGTGGGCTGCCATCTCTGGGGTCGCACAGAGTAGGACACGACTGAAGTGACTTAGCAGCAGTAGCAGCAGAAACATATATACACACATACATATGTATGCATATATATTTTCCTCCTTCCATATTTTATTTTAGTGTTCAAATATAGAAACAGATAATTTACTGAGTCTTGTCTTTGTTTTGTGTCTTTTGTCTCTTATTTTCACATTTTGATTTGCCTTATGTATTTTTCTATTATTAAACTTATTTAGTATATAAACATTCTTGTCAGTTACATCTGCAGTATAGAATATTTTATACATCGTTTGAAAGTTTACATTTTTTATCATCGAATTTTCCCCCTTAAATTAATGTTATATAAAATTAATGTTCTCTCTCATTTCTTATACTCATTTTTCTGGCCTTTTTTTCCCATTCATTTACTTCATTCTGCATGTATATATGGAATATATTTTTCTCTATATAAATGAATGTATATCACTAAAATTATTTCTTTGAGCTATATATTTGGTATTATTGTTATTATCTTATTTTACTCTGGCTTTCTTTTTCCCTTGGATTACTACTTTGATATATTTTTCCTGTTTTTTCATCTTTGGCCATGAGTTCTACATTTCCTTTGTGTCCTTCTCATTTTGCACCCCACTCATGTTGGTCCACTATGTCCCTTACCATCAGTTCCTCATTTTTGGGAGAGCTACTGGTGTCTAGTTTTCTGTTTTCCAATGGTCTTGGAAAGTAGGGCTCAGCTGGACTGCTGTTAATTTCAATTGTTCGATTTACTCTACATTTTTTCAGTTATTGAACTGAAAGTACTGTGCAAAGATTTATTCTTTTCTATAAAAGGACACTGGATAAACCTTCAATTCAGGATACACTCCTGAGCCTTCGCCAATGCTAGATATAAATCTGATATTTACACCCTCCCATTGCCAACATGTAACCAGAAACTGCTCCTCTCTTCTCAATCATCACAAAAAACCGACAGGGAAAAACAAAGGGCAGATGTGACAGACTATTATATGAAACTTTGTGGACATTTTTCTTTTATTTCAGTCATCTCATTAGGACTTGATGTCTTTTTGTTTATTTGGCATTTTTATCAGTATGTTATATAATTTCATTAGAGAGGATAGAGTAGCTTTCTTATTATGACAAATAGATTGCAAAATACCAGTGGATTAGCACAGTATGTCTTTGCTTCCTATTATATCACTGCAATCTAGTTCCTCTTCTTTGGTGACTTGGGAATCAGGCCATTCCATTGTGCAGATGTAGATCTGGAACACTCAGATCTGAACTCTCCGCTGAAGGGAAAATGAGGCAGGGGGATGTTGTACAACTGACCTAATCTGAAAGTGTTTTATATTATTTATGCCTGTATACTACCAGCCAAAATTTTATCATATGATCTCTGACCTAACTGCAAGAAAGATTTGAAAGATTTTTGTGTGCCCATGAAGATAGTGATATGAATATATCATATTATCTTTGACAGTGCATTTTGGTTATGAGATCATTTTATCTTACTTTCACATATGCAGCACTTTCACTGTTTCCTGAGAAAGCGATATAAAGTTCCATCTGGTCAGTGATTACTGCTCAGAGTCCATATCTCTAGGTGCCATCAGATGCAGATGTGACTCCCTTAAAGTCTGAAGACCTACAACTGTAAAATGCAAATTATCTTCCCTTTCCAGGACAAACACCCAGAAGGCAGTGATGGAGCAGGCATCAGGTACATAGAGTAATCACTCCCTTTAAAAAAGGCAAAGAATGGGAGGCATACAGTATCCACTGGCAAGCAATGATATAAATCCCCCTTGGAAGAGATTGTAATAAATTTCCCAGGCTCACCTGGCTTTCCAGGTGGTGCTAATGCTAAAGAACCTACCTGCCAATGCAGGAGACAGAAGAAACATGGGTTCATTTCCTGGGTTGGGAAGATCCCCTTGAGGTGGGTGTGGCAATCCACTTCAGTATTCCCACCTGGAGGATCTCATGGACAGAGGGCCTGGCGGGCAACAGTCTATAGGGTCACAAAGAGTTGGACATGACTATGAGATTGAGCAACAACAGTCATACACACTGCAGGGATGAAAAAATTACATTGATTGAACACTTATTCTGTTCCCTGGAAGGAGCCTCTCAACCACAGTTCTTTTTGAACTCTGGCTCTGACCTCTGAGAACTCCTTGTTCATTCCTCTCCTTGGCCATATTTGAACTGGTGAACGGAGACCATCTATTCCTTGAGGGGTTTATAATGATCCTTTCCTCTCTTAAAAGAAGGTAGGGGTCCAAGGCTCTAAAAATCTTGATGATTTAGGGTCTTTTCTGGATTAGCTAATGGCTTTCTTGATAAACCTGCAAAAACTTAATACACTTCTGTTCCATTTGTTTTTGTCACCTGAAATTGTTAATATTTTGTGGACATAGCTGCCAAGTGTATTTTACTTCCCTGCTTTCTGGACTCATGATTTGCTCATTCACTTATGAGATATTAAAAAAAAAACAGACAAGCAGTTATCTGAAAAAATAACTGATAGGCTGACCATTAAAAATGGTATTTTCCCTGGGTTACTTTACTAAACCAAGATTATTTTATTAGCCCCTTTCCTGCAAAACTTCTATAAAATTCTATTTCAGAAAATTCTTCATTCTTGGAAAGCCTTGAATTTCTGGACTATCTCTTATCCCTGTAATAGATTTGATGATATATATATTTTTCTTTTTTATTTGTTTATTTTAAAATATAAATTTATTTATTTTAATTGGAGGCTAATCACTTTACAATATTGTATTGCTTTTGCCATACATCAACATGAATCTACCACAGGTGTACATGTGTTCCCCATCCTGAACCCCCCCTCCCACTTCCCTCCCCATACCATCCCTCTGGGTCATCCCAGTGGACCAACCCTGAGCATCCTGTATCACGCATTGAACCTGGACTGGTGATTCATTCCATATATGATATTATACATGTTTCAATGCCATTCTCCCAAATCATTCCACCCTCGCCCTCTCCCACAGAGTCCATAAGACTGTTGTATATATCTGTGCCTCTTTTGCTGTCTCACATACAGGGTTATCATTATCTTTAAAAAATCTGCCAGTATCTTCCCATATCTTTGAAAACTCTGCCAATGGCTTCAAACAAATATTATCATCTTCCCTCTTTCTCTAAATCTCCCAAACATGAAATCTGCCTTTAAATTTACAACAGGTGAATTTTATACTTTGCGTCTCTTACATCTGTTGCTTTGTTGCCCTGTTGTTACCCTGCTGCTTGAACATGAGAAGTGATGCTTTTAGATATAGGTTATGTTTTCAATAGTATAGCATCTCACCTCTGTATCAATTCATTTCTTAATCAGAGTAAACTAGACTTCCTCATAATAATGTTTCCAAGTCCCAGTTTTATTTATTGATAAATAAAAAAATAAAGTAAAATAAAGTTTTATTTATTGATCACATCGTTGTTTCCACAGATACTCTCTCTTTAATGATGATTCTGTGACTCCTCCTTCTTATAGCTGTGCCATCAAACACAGTCTTTCCAAGGAACCACGGAAAGGGAAGAGGAACCAGAAGTGGTGCATCTTTAGTTTGCCAGAACCTAGGTGCATAACTTTCAAACAGACTTCAAGGGAAGCTTGGGAATGTGATTTTTCTGCACTCCCAAGAGGAGAATGACTTGGTGAATTCTCTGCCATACCTGCTTTTTGTTATGTTCAATCAACATTATATGACCAAAATAATTTTTATTCCCTCTTCTTCTTTAACCAAAGCTAAGAAAAAAATCCTGTGCAATTAAAAAAAATTATCTGGTGGTCACTGTTCATACTTATATAAGTTTCCTATGGTTGAATAAATTGCACATCAGTATCCCTACACCAACAACTTATATCCCTTAACTTGACAGTCCTTTAAATATGTGTGTTTTTATATTTCCCTACTTCCTTTCTTTTCCTTGGTTTCTCATTTACATCCCTATTTTGTACTTTACTAGAAGATAATGGCAACCCACTCTGGTATTCTTGCCTAGAAAATTCCACGAACAGAGGAGCCTGGTGGGCTACAGTCCATAGGGTCATAAAGACTCTCCCACGACTAGAAGACTGAGCATAAGATAGTGATTTTCTACTTTACACTGCTAGGAGAAGAGTGTTGCTGTTGTTGTTTACTTGCTCATTCCTGTCTGACTCTGTAAGACCCAGTAGACTGTAGCCTAGGCTGTAACCAGGCTCTTCTCTACATGAGATTTCTCAGGCAAGAAAACTGGAGTGGGTTAATGGATTTCACCTCAAGGAGAATGCATTGTGTATAAAATACATAGCAAATATAAAGTATTGTTATGATAAAGCAAAAAAATGAAGATAAAAATTACATCATTCATCTGTTTAATCAAATCTTACACATTTTTACCCTCATTGTGACAAATTCCAGGTGTGTTATTCTGCCACTCATCCATAATAAAATCCACAGAATTTATCCAATTTTACTCCTACCAGATATTTTCAAAAGCATTTGCATAGGTCATAGGGGCCTAATGCAATGATATTTTGTCTTTAAAACTGACCCAGCTGGTTGAAAATGTACATTTTCTAACTAATTAAGCCTGGCAAGTTCAGAAGTGTGGTCACTTTAATTAGATATCTGAGATAATGACATTCACTTTCATTGTTACTTCTGGGGTACTCCATTACTTGCATGACATGTTAGCTAATTAAAAAAAATACTATACCTGCAGAAATGGCCACTTTCCTTCTTATCTTTGAGATGCTATCAGATGATACACATAAAGAACAACTGGTAAGATTCTTTAAAAGTCAGTGTGTATGTTTCCTAAAATTTTATTCTACCAAAAATCTTATAACTTTGTTAGCAATCCTTATCACATAAGGCAATGCATTAATTTCAAAAGTAGATTAATTTTTGCCATGGACTTAATGACAAATCTCTATGTAAACATGGTTAGGTGCCAAAGTGAGAGGAAACCATCATCTTCCTCTTATAATTTAAAATATGTAGATTATTGCTGGGAAATTAAAAACAAAATCTCCTACCAACTCAGAAAAAACCTCTTCACAAAGGTAGAAGAGACATTATATAGCTTCATTAATGAAATATTAACAACCTCAGATAAGTAGATGATACAGTTTAATGGCAGAAAACAAAGAACTACAGAGCTTCTTGATGAGGGCGAAAGAGAGTGAAAGAGCTGGATTAAAACAACTTTCAAAAAGTTAGGATCATGGCATCTAGTCCCATCACTTCATAGCAAAAAGAAAGGGAAAAAGTGGAAGCAGTGACAGATTTGATTTTCTTGCACTCCAAAATCATTGTGGACAGTGACTGCAGCCACAAAATTAAACGGCAATTGCCGCTACTGAGAAAAGCTAAGAGTATTAAAAAGCTGAGACATCACTGTGCTGACAAAAATCTGTATAGTCTAACCTATGGTTTTTCCAGGAGTCATGTATGGATGTGAGAGTTGATCATAAAGAAGGCTGAGCATTGAAGAATGTGTGCTTTCAAATTATGGTGCTGGAAAAGACTCCCGAGAGTCCCTTGGACGGCAAGGAGATCAAACCAGTCAATTCTAAAGGAAATCAAACCTAAGTAGGCATGATGCTAAGGCTGAAGCTCCAATACTTTGGCCACCTGATGTGAAGAGCTAACTCATTGGAAAAGACTGTGATTTGGGGAAAGATTGAAGGCATGAGGAGAAGGGGGTGACAGAGGATAAGATGGTTGGATGACAACACCAACTCAATGGACATGAGTTTGAGCAAACTCCAGGAGTTAGTAAAGGATAGGGAAGGTCAGAATGCTGTAGTCCACGGGGTCACAGAGTTAGCGACAAGTTAGTGACTAAACAATAACAACAATGAATAAGCTTAAATTTGATGTTCAATCCTATGCAATCTGCTACAGAGATTGAAAAGTCAGGAAGAAATTTCACAGACTTTATTCCCAGATGGACACAACTGTATGATCATTCCCCTCAAGATGACTATTTTCTTGTCCTCTGTATATTCCCTACTTGCTGAAGCTGAAACTCCAAAACTTTGGCCACCTGATACAACAATCTGATTCATTTGAAAAAACCCTGATGCTGGGAAAGATTGGGGGCAGGAGGAGAAGGAAACAACAGAGGATAAGATGGTTGGATGGCATCACCGACTCAATGGACATGAGTTTGGGTAAACTCCGGGAGTTGGGGATGGACAGGGAGGCCTGGTGTGTTGTGGTTCATGGGGTCGCAAAGAGTTGGACATGACTGAGTGACTGAACTGAACTGAACAACCAGTCACTGACTCACCTACACACTACTCATGCAGCTGACCTTCCTTCTCAGTCATAGACTCTAATCAGTAAATGTCTAAAAGCTTCGCTGGGGTCCCAGTTAGTGGTTGTTCTGTTATCATATTCTCTATCTCCACTATGATAGTTTATCAAAGAGGCAATGAAAGGTTTGATCCTCTGCTAGTTTCCCTGGTAACCAATGAGCCAACTTGAGGACTATCCTCCATAACTGTCAATTTTCCTCTTTCCCTAGAAGGAGATTGTCACCATTTGCTTCTGTCTCTCTGAGGTCCAGGGTGTGGTGTCTCTCCAGGACTCTCCTTATTATTATTATTTTTTTAATTTTTATTTTTACTTTATTTTACTTTACAATACTGTATTGGTTTTGCCATACATTGACATGAATCCACCACGGGTGTACATGTGTTCCCAAACGTGAATCCCCCCCCCACCTCCCTCCCCATATCATCTCTCTGGGTCATCACCATGCACCAGCCCCAGGCACGCTGTATCCTGCATCGGACATAGACTGGCGATTCGATTCTTACATGATAGTATACATGTTTTAATGCAATTCTCCCAAATCATCCCACCCTCTCCCTCTCCCTCTGAGTCCAAAAGTCTGTTATACACATCTGTGCCTTTTTTACTGTCTTGCATACAGGGTCATCATTGCCATCTTTCTAAATTCCATATATACTAACACTCCATCCCATCAGAACTGATTCAAATGAATTCTTTTTAACAGCTGAGTAATACTCCATGTGTATATGTACCACCGCTTTCTTATCCATTCATCTGCTGATGGACATCTAGGTTGTTTCCATGTCCTGGCTATTATAAACAGTGCTGTGATTAACATTGGGGTACATGTGTCTCTTTCAATTCTGGTTTCCTCGGTGTGTATGCCCAGCAGTGGGATTGCTGGGTCATAAGGCAGTTCTATTTGCAATTTTTAAAGGAATCTCCACACTGTTCTCCATAGTGGCTGTACTAGTTTGCATTCCCACCAACAGTGTAGGAGGGTTCTCTTTTCTCCACACCCTCTCCAGCATTTATTGCTTGCAGATTTTTGGATCGCAGCCATTCTGACTGGTGTGAAGTGGTACCTCATTGTGGTTTTGATTTGCACTTCTTTAATAATGAGTGATATTGAGCATCTTTTCGTGTGTTTGTTAGCCATCTGTATGTCTTCTTTGGAGAAATGTCTATTTAGTTCTTTGGCCCATTTTTTGATTGGGTCATTTATTTTTCTGGAATTGAGCTGCATAAGTTGCTTGCATATTTTTGAGATTAGTTGTTTGTCAGTTGCTTCATTTGCTATTATTTTCTCCCATGCAGAAGGCTGTCTTTTCACCTTGCTTATATTTTCCTTTGTTGTGCAGAAGCTTTTAATTTTAATTAGATCCCTTTGTTTATTTTTGCTTTTATTTCCAGAATTCTGGGAGGTGGATCATAGAGGATCCTGCTGTGATGTATGTTGGAGAGAGTTTTGCCTATGTTCTCCTCTAGGAGTTTTATAGTTTCTGGTCTTACATTTAGATCTTTAATCCATTTTGAGTTTATTTTCGTGTGCGGTGTTAGAAAGTGATCTAGTTTCATTCTTTTACAAGTGGTTGACCAGTTTTCCCAGCACCACTTGTTAAAGAGATTGTCTTTACTCCATTGTATATTCTTGCCTCCTTTGTCAAAGATAAGGTGTCCATAGGTGTGTGGATTTATCTCTGGGCTTTCTATTTTGTTCCAATGATCTATATGTCTGTCTTTGTGCCAGTACCATACTGTCTTGATGACTGTGGCTTTGTACTAGAGTCTGAAGTCAGGCAAGTTGATTCCTCCAGTTCCATTCTTCTTTCTCAAGATTGCTTTGGCTATTCGAGGTTTTTTGTATTTCCATACAAATCTTGAAATTATTTGTTCTATTCTGTGAAAAATATCGCTGGTAGTTTGATAGGGATTGCACTGAATTTGTAAATTGCTTTGGTAGTATACTCATTTTCACTATATTGATTCTTTCAATCCATGAACATGGTATATTTCTCCATCTATTAGTGTCCTCTGATTTCTTTCATCAGTGTTTTATAGTTTTCTATACATAGGTCTTTAGTTTCTTTTAAGTATTTTATTCTTTTCGTTGCAATGGTGAATGGAATTCTTTCCTTAATTTCTTTTTCTACTTTCTCATTATTAGTGTATAGGAATGCAAGGGATTTCTGAGTGTTGATTTTATATCCTGCAACTTTACCATATTCATTGATTAGCTCTAGTAATTTTCTGGTGGAGTCTTTAGGGTTTTCTATGTAGAGGATCATGTCATCTGCAAACAGTGAGAGCTTTACTTCTTCTTTTCCAATTTGGATTCCTTCTATTTCTTTTTCTGCTCTGATTCCTGCGGCCAAAACTTCCAGAACTATGTTGAATAGTAGCGGTGAAAGTGGGCACCCTTGTCTTGTTCCTGACTTCAGGGGAAATGCTTCCAGTTTTTCTCTATTGAGGATAATGTTTGCTGTGGGTTTGTCATATATAGCTTTTATTATGTTGAGGTATGTTCCTTCTATTCCTGCTTTCTGGAGAGTTTTTATCATAAATGGATGTTGAATTTTGTCAAAGGCCTTCTCAGCATTTATTGAGATAATCATATGGCTTTTATTTTTCAATTTGTTAATGTGGTGAATTACATTGATTGATTTGTGGATATTGAAGAATCCTTGCATCCCTGGGATAAAGCCCACTTGGTCATGGTGTATGATCTTTTTAATGTGTTGTTGGATTCTGATTGCTAGAATTTTGTTAAGGATTTTTGCATCTATGTTCATCAGTGATATTGGCCTGTAGTTTTCTTTTTTTGTAGTATCTTTGTCAGGTTTTGGTATTAGGGTGATGGTGGTCTCATAGAATGAGTTTGGAAGTTTACTTTCCTCTGCAATTTTCTGGAAGAGTTTGAGTAGGATAGGTGTTAGCTCTTCTCGAAATTTTTGGTAGAATTCATCTGTGAAGCTGTCTGGACCTGGGCTTTTGTTTGTTGGAAGATTTCTGATTAGAGTTTCAATTTCCGTGCTTGTGATGGGTCTGTTAAGATTTTCTATTTCTTCCTGGTTCAGTTTTGGAAAATTGTACTTTTCTAAGAATTTGTCCATTTCTTCCAAGTTGTCCATTTTATTGGCATATAATTGCTGATAGTAATCTCTTATGATCCTTTGTATTGCTGTGTTGTCTGTTGTGATCTCTCCATTTTCATTTTTAATTTTATTGATTTGATTTTTCTCTCTTTGTTTCTTGATGAGTCTGGCTAATGGCTTGTCAATTTTATTTATCCTCTCAAAGAACCAGCTTTTGGCTTTGTTGATTTTTGCTATGGTCTCTTTTGTTTCTTTTGCATTTTTTTCTGCCCTAATTTTTAAGATTTCTTTCCTTCTATTAACTCTGGGGTTCTCCAATTCTTCCTTTTCTAGTTGCTTTAGGTGTAGAGTTAGGTTATTTATTTTATTTTTTTCTTGTTTCTTGAGGTATGCCTGTAGTGCTATGAACTTTCCTCTTAGCACTGCTTTTATAGTGTCCCACAGGTTTTCGGTTGTTGTGTTTTCATTTTCATTCATTTCTATGCATATTTTGATTTCTTTTTTGATTTCTTCTGTGATTTGTTGGTTATTCAGAAGTGTGTTGTTCAGCCTCCATATGTTGGAATTTTTAATAGTTTTTCTCCTGTAATTGAGACCTAATCTTAATGCATTATGGTCAGAAAAGATTTTTGGAATGATTTCGATTTTTTTGAATTTATCAAGTTTAGATTTTTGGCCCAGGATGTGATCTATCCTGGAGAAGGTTCCATGAGCACTTGAGAAAAAGGTGAAATTCATTGTTTTGGGGTGAAATGTCCTATAGATATCAATTAGGTCTAACTGGTCTAATGTATCATTTAAAGTTTTCATTTCTTTGTTAATTTTCTGTTTAGTTGATCTGTCCATAGGTGTGAGTGGGTTATTAAAGTCTCCCACTGTTATTGTGTTATTGTTAATTTCCCCTTTCTTACTTGTTAGCATTTGTCTTACATATTGTGGTGCTCCTATATTGGGTGCATATATATTTATAATTGTTATATCTTCTTCTTGGATTGATCCTTTGATCATTATGTAGTGGCCTTCTTTGTCTCTTTTCACAGCCTTTGTTTTAAAGTCTATTTTATCGGATATGAGTATTGCCACTCCTGCTTTCTTTTGGTCTCTATTTGCATGGAATATCTTTTTCCAGCCCTTCACTTTCAGTCTGTATGTGTCCCTTGTTTTGAGGTGGGTCTCTTATAAGCAGCATATATAGGGGTCTTGTTTTTGTATCCATTCGTCCAGTCTTTGCCTTTTGGTTGGGGCATTCAACCCATTTACGTTTAAGGTAATTATTGATAAGTATGATCCCGTTACCACTTACTTTATTGTTTTGGGTTTGGGCTTATACACCCTTTTTGTGTTTCCTGTCTAGAGAATATCCTTTAGAATTTATTGGAGAGCTGGTTTGGTGGTGCTGAATTCTCTCAGCTTTTGCTTGTCTGTAAAGCTTTTGATTTCTCCTTCATATTTGAATGAGATCGTTGATGGGTACAGTAATCTGGGCTGTAGGTTATTTTCTTTCATCACTGTTGGTATGTCCTGCCATTCCCTCCTGGCCTGAAGAGTTTCTATTGAAAGATCTGCAGTTATCCTTATGGGAATCCCCTGGTGTGTTATTTGTTGTTATTCCCTTGCTGCTTTTAATATGTGTTCTTTGTGTTTGATCTTTGTTAATTTGATTAATATGTGTCTTGGGGTGTTTCGCCTTGGGTTTATCCTATTTGGAACTCTCTGTGTTTCTTGGACTTGGGTGATTATTTCCTTCCCCATTTTAGGGAAGTTTTCAACTATTATCTCCTCAAGGATTTTCTCATGATCTTTCTTTCTGTCTTCTTCTTCTGGGACTCCTATAATTCGAATGTTGGAGCGTTTCATATTGTCCTGGAGGTCTCTGAGATTGTCCTCGTTTCTTTTAATTCGTTTTTCTTGTTTCCTCTCTGATTCATTTATTTCTACCATTCTATCTTCTATTTCACTAATCCTATCTTCTGCCTCCGTTATTCTACTATTTGTTGCCTCCAGAGTGTTTCTGATCTCATTTATTGTGTTATTCATTATATATTGACTCTTTTTTTATTTCTTCTAGGTCCTTGTTAAACCTTTCTTGCATCTTCTCAATCCTTGTCTCTAGGCTATTTATCTGTGATTCCATTTTGATTTCAAGATTTTGGATCATTTTCACTATCAATATTTGGAATTCTTTCTCAGGTAGATTCCCTACCTCTTCCTCTTTTGTTTGGTTTGGTGGGCAACTCTCCTCTTCCTTTACCTGCTGAGTATTCTTCTGTCTCTTCATCTTGGTTATATTGCTGTGTTTGGGGTGGTCTTTTTATATTCTGGTAATTTGTGGAGTTCTCTTTATTATGGAGCTTCCTCACTGTGGGTGGGGTTGTATCAGTGGTTTGTCAAGGTTTCCTGGTTAGGGAGGCTTGTGTTGGAGTTCTGGTGGGTGGAGCTGGGTTTCTTCTCTCTGGAGTGCAGTGGAGTGACCAGTAATGGGTTATGAGACGTCAAAGGTTTTGGCGTAACTTGAGCTGCCTGTATATTGAAGCTCAGGGGTGTGTTCCTGTGTTGCTGGAGAATTTGAGTGGTATGTCTTGCTCTGGAACTTGTTGGCCCTTGGGTGGAGCTTGGTTTCAGTGTAGGCATGGAGGCATTTGATGAGCTCCTATTGCTTTATGTTCCCTGAATTCAGGAGTTCTCTGATGTTTTCAGGCTTTGGACTTAAGCCTCCTGCTTCTGGTTTCAGTTTTATTTTTGCAGTAGCCTCTAGACTTCTCCATCTATACAGCACCGATGATAAAACATCTAGGTTAAAGATGAAAAGTTTCTCCACAGTGAGGGACACCCAGAGAGGTTCACTGAGTTACAAGGAGAAGAGAAGAGGGAGGGGGTAGTTAGAGGTGACTGGAATGAAATGTAGTGAGATCAAAAGAGGAGAGAGCAAGCTAGCCAGTAGTTACTTCTTCATGTGTGCTCCATAGTCTGTACCGCTTAGAGGTATTTAAGGAATTATACAGGGAAGAGGAGAGGGAGGAAGTAGACAGAGGTGGTCAGGAGGATAAGAGAGAGGAATGAGAAGGAGAGAGACAAATCCTGCCAATAACCAGTTCCTTAGGTGTTCTCCACCCTCTGGAATACACAGAGATTCACAGAGTTGGATAGAGAAGAGAAAGGGGAGGAAAGAGAAAGAGGCCACCTGGTGGAGAAAAAGGAGAGTAGGACTCTTCTTATTTTAGACAGGTAAAACCCACTATCAATTAAACCATCAGTGTCTCTGTTTCTGGCTCTGAGTTTTTTCTTTGTTTCTGAGCCTGGGCTTACAGATATGAATGTAGCCCAACAGCTTTCTATTCTTTCCCATTAGTCTACAGATCTGTATTTATGCTGATATTATGTCATTTTGATTACTGCAGCTTTGTAATATATTTTGAATTTAAGAAATATAAGGCCTCTAGCTATGTTGCTATTGTTGTTTGTTCACTAAGACATGTCTGACTCTTTTTGCAACCCAATGGACTGAAGTCCTCCAGGCTCCTCTATCCATAGGATTTCCCAAGTAAGAGTAGTGGAGTTTCCATTTCCATTTCCAGGTTTCCATTTCCTTCTCCAGAAGATCTTTCCCACCCAGGGATTGAATTTGTGTCTTCTGCATTAGCATATGGATTCTTTACCACTGAGCCACCAGGAAAGCTGCTCTGTATTTATTATTCTTTCTCAACATTGGCTTGACTATTTCTTTTGTGGTTCCCTATAAATTTTAGATGTTTTTCGTTTCCATTTCTATAACAATTACCATTCAGATTTTGAATGGTACATATTGAATCTGTAGATAACTTTGGATAGCATGAATATTTTAATTATATTAAGTCCTCCAATTATTGAACTTAATATAATTTTTGTTGATATAATTTCTTCCCTTTTTTTGTAGTTTTCAGTGTACATCTTTCATTTCCCTTAGCTAAGTTTCTCTCTAAGTGTCTGATTCTTTTTGATGCTTTTGTAATTTTTATTTTCTTAAGTTATCTGCAAACAGATAACTTTACTTCTACCTTTTTAATTGGGTTTACTTATTTTTTTCTTAATATGACTGTCTAGAAATTCAGGTGCTATGCTGAATAAAAATAGTGAAACTAGACAGCTCTATCTTGTTCCTCATATTAGAGGGAAAGTGTTCAGTTTTTCACCACTGGTTATGATGTTAGCTGTGGATTGGTCGCATATGACTTTCATTATGTTTATTAAGTTGATGTAAATTTCTTCTCTAACTACCATTTTTATTTTTTCTTATTAAATAGTGCCGAATTTTGTCAAATTATTTGTTTGCATCTAATGAGGTTACTATGTGATTTTTATTCTGCATTCTCTTAATGTAGCATATCGTATCAATTGAATTGTATACCTTGATCCAAGGGATAGATACTTTTGCATCCTAGGGATAAATCCCATGTGACAGGGTGCATGATCCTTGCAACAAACTATTGAATTTCATTTGCTAGTATTTTGTTGAGTATTTTTACATTTATATTTATCAAAGTTATTAGTGGATAATTTTATCATAGCCTACCTGTGCTATCAGGCAAATGCTGAACTTAACAAATGAGTTTGGAAGAGTTCCCTCTACTTCAATTTTTCTATGAGATTGAGAAAGATTGGTATTATTATTATTATTTTTTTTAATCTGGGCTGTTCATAAAGGTATTTTGGTCCAATTACTTTATAAACAAAGGTCCATCTAGTCAAAGCTATGGTTTTTCCAGTAGTCATGTAGAGATGTGAGAGTTGGACTATAAAGAAAACAGCACTGAAGAACTGATGTTTTTGTACTGTGGTGTTGGAGAAGACTCTTGAGAGTCCCTTGGACTGCAAAGACATTCAACCAGTCAATCCTAAAGGAAATCAGTCCTGAATATTCATTGGAAGGACTGATGCTGAAGCTGAAACTCCAATAATTTGGCCACCTGACACAAATAACCAACTTGTTGGAAAAGATCCTGATGCTCGGAAAAATTGAAGGTGGGAGGAGAAGGGAATGACAGAGGAGGAGATAGGTGGATGGCATTGCTGACAAGATGGGCATGAATTTGAGTAGGCTCTGGGAGTTGGTGATGGACATGGAATCCTGGCGTGATGCAGTCCATGGGGTCACAAAAAGTCGGACACCACTGAGCAACTGAACTGACTGAACTGATGGTTGTTAAATTAGTGTGTCTGTGGGAGAATGAGGGCTGCAATTTCCTGTTCCACCGTCTTGCTCTCTGTGACGATCAAAGCAAGAATGACTGTTATGCATAATCTCCAATTTCTCACCTCCTTCCTTTCCATAACTGATTGTGATATCTACAGCTCTGTGCCACTGCTCCACTGAAGTAACCCATTCCCAAAATATCATTAATATTTTAATTAGGATGTAGCATTTATAACAACTCATTTATGTTCTAGACCTCTCTGCAATAATTTATGATCATTTTCACTATGAAATTCTCATATTTTTGTTGTTTGATTTTAGATTGGTCCTCAAGTTCCAAGTCTTATGCATCTCAGGTTCTTTGCCAAGGTTATTCTGTACCTCCATTAAAATTTGGAGGTTTTATCTCTTTTCATATTCCTACTACCTTGAATATATAACAACTCTGTCCATTTGTATTTTAGCACCTTATCTTGCTTTTGTTAGATCTACAGAACTACTGTTTAATAGCAATGATTTTAAAACTTTTGCAATGTTTTGTTATTCCATGTTGCTTTAATTCTCATTAATATATTTAATATTTATGACTATTCTTAATTAAATATTTTCTAAATATTTAGGAATCTTCATATCAAAGACATATTTTAACATATTTTTATCTGATCGCTTGGGTTATTTAATGATAATTTTACTAATATTTTAAGTGGTACTAATGGTACATCTTATCTTTATTTCTATAATCACTAACTGCAAAGTCAAAGAGTTTAAGATCGATTAATTTTTTCCTGACTTTGGATCACTAATTGATATGATTCTCATATCCAAGAGAGGGAGAAAAGAAATGAAAAGAAAGAAACGAAGTAGTATGAGACTGCTCTTATCTTGAACTACTTGTGAAATATTCATTGTCTTGTTTGTCCTGAGAAATAAAAAAAGTTGAAAATCACCCATCAAAATATTCATAAATTATATTAGATTTGAAACCAGACAGTGTTCTCAGTTGCCCATAGTGGAAGTCTGACTTCAAAATGAATTGCTTATGATATGTCTATATGTTTTCTATTGTAAATCAATTCTATAAACATAAAAATGACTATATTTACTACTTCACTGTTCATAGTATTTCTAAAGTGGAAAATGAAGACCCAGAAATGTTTCAAATGCTTCACCCTTATTGTCTCTATACTGAAAGTGATGAACCCTGGATATTGTACCCAGATAATTAATGGAAACATGCAGAGGCCTTGGAAGATCAGTTTTGCTTGGAATCAAAGATAAGAGATATCAGGAAATGTAGATACGAGCAGAAATGTACTTCTGCAAGTAGAACTATCAGCTAGTTATGAAATCTAAGTAGAAAAATATTCCCACTTCTATCTGAACCAATTTGCTCAGTTGGTAAAGAATATGCCTGCTATGTGAGAGACAATAGTCCATTCTTTGGGTCTGAAAGGTCCACAGCAGGAGGAAATGGCTACCCACTGCAGTATTCTTTCCTGCATAATTTCACAGGACAGAGAAGCCTGGTGTGCTACAGTTCATGGGGTCGCAAAAAGTCAGACATAACTGAGCTACTAACACTTTCACTATGACATCACTGTGCTAGAGATCAAAATGGAAACTGTGCTTTAGACAAGCTAAAATTATTAGTAATTGAAAATCTCATGAGACAAAACCTACTTTAGATTTGTTCTGGGTGTGTTTTAGATTAGCAGAGATGTCCAGTGGTGAAAGAAAATCAACCCTGAATATTCATCGGAAGGACTGATGCTGAAGCTGAAACTCCAATACTTTGGCCACCTGATGCGAAGAACTGACTCATTTGAAAAGACCCTGATGCTGGGAAAGATTGAAGGCAAGGGGAGAAGGGGACGGCAGAGGATAGATGGTTGCATATCATCACCGACTCAATGGACATAAGTTTGAGCAAACTCTGGGAGATGGTGAAGGACAGGGAAGCCTGGAATGCTGCAATCCATGGGCTCACAAAGAGTTGGATGTGACTGAGTGAACAAACAAATGGTGAAATACTGGAAAGCTGGCTGAGAGGTCATGGTGGAAATGCCTTTTGGGGATCCTAGATAACAAGGGGACATGAGAGGGGTGCAGTCAGTAAACTATAGTGTTACTAACAAGGATAAGAGATAATTCTCTAAAGTCTGGCATGAAAAAATTCATGTAATATCAGATATTAAGTCTATAAAATAAGGGGAATAGATTAGGTTTGTTTTGCAGAGATAGTCGTTGCTTTGTTTGTAACAGCAAAACAATGTAAGCCAAAATCATCAGTAATTAATGAGTGAATAAGTTAATTTTGAGCTAAAGAAGAAAACATTCTGCTAGTAGCTATTAACAGAATATGCACACTGATATAAAACTCTCTCTAATATTTATTTTCAAGAAACAAAATACAGTTGACTCTTGAAAAATGCAGGAGTTAGGGGCACTGACCATCAGTATAGTGGAAAATTCGAGTATAACTTTATAATCACTATTCCATATTTAAGGTTAAACAGTCATAGATTCAACCAATTCACCAGAAGGTAGAGTACTTATTGAAATAAATTGCATAAAAATGACATGCTCAAATCAAGCCTGCATTGTTTTAAGGTCAACGGTAAATGACAAATTTATGCAAATTATAATCTCATATATAGACAAATATAATCTCATTTATATTTGCATATATAAACAGTACATGGAGCATGTGTAATGTTTTCTTAAGGAGCTAATGAATATTTTATAGATGCATGTCTATGTTTGCATATGTATGTGTGTAATAATTTTTGAAAATAAGCCATCCACTAAAATTAGGCAAAAATCATTTGAAGAGATCCTCCTTAAAGGAAAATATAATGATTGACAATAATTGTTTAAAAAGATAACCGGCATCAGTCTTTGGGCAAATGTAAATTAAAGACTCAATGGGTTAGCACTACATACCCAATAGCATTAATAAAATGCAAGAGGAAGACAAAATAAACTATTAGCAAAAATGTGGTAGATATTCATATATAAATGAAATAGCTTGATGTCGTCTGGATTTTAAACAAATTTTCATGTTTTAAATACAGTTTTATTTTTCTTACTTATAAAGATACAGTTTTGAGTAAAAGTAAATTTGAGTTGTAATTGGCAGCCTCCAATTATATTTGACTTCTCCTGTCTAAAAACAATTAAAATTTGCTTTAAGACAAATGAATCTTTACTTCTTAGAAATATGGGGTTATCGCGTTTTTAGCTGCAACATAATGGCTTTGTTTAATTGCCTTGGGCTTTATAAATTTCAGGAAAAATATTGTCATTCATACTGTGCTCTTTCTTTTAAAATAATTCAAAACTGACTGAGTGTTTTGGCAATCTGTTCATTATATTGGACAATAAAGCACACTGGTTAACATTTTAAAATGTCAAACACTTTTGCTTAATTGAGCTGGTATCTTTCAAGATGTTAGAATGCAATATCAATAAATGGAAAATACAATTTTGACCTTCCAAATGGTCAAATTAACATTTAAATAAATCTATACAGATTGAGAAACAACTTAGTTTTTAGAAACATTACATTACTTATCAATCCATGGAAGATTATATAATGATATTGAAAGGACAAAGTGAAAATTAAACATGATTCATTTTATGCTCAAGACTGACATATCAATTTTCAAATTATTTTTCAACACATAATCATTTTCCTTAGATGCAATAAATGAATATTCAATAAATGTCATTTAGAAACATTCACTGATATGTTTATAATGAACAGTTATATGGCATTTATTATTACCAGTCACTATTCTAAGTTCTTTAGCAATATGAACTTCCCATTCAGCAACTCTTTGAAGGAGTTATTCATTACTGCTACCATGTTTCAAATGTGTGGAAAATGACAAATGCAAAATTTAAATGATGTTTCCAATGCTCTCAGCTAAAAAATGATAGAACTGAAGTTTGCCTTATGTCTTACCATTTAAAAAGCAGACATTACTTTGCCAACAAAGGTCTGTATAGTCAAAACTTTGATTTTTCCAGTAGTCATTTATGGATGTGAGTGTTGGACCATAAAGAAGGCTGAGTGACAAAGAATTAATGATTTTGAATTATGGTGTTGGAGATGACTGAGAGTCCCTTGGACTGCAAGGAGATCAAACGAGTCAGTCCTAAAGGAAATGAGTCCTGAATACTCATTTTGGACTGAAGCTGAAGCTCCAACATTCAGATCACCTGATGCAAAGAGCTGACTCATTGGAGAAGACCCTGATGTTGGGAAAGACTGAAGGCAGGAGGAGAGGGGGACAACAGAGGATGAAATAGCTTGATAGCATGAAGACTTAGAGAACATGAGCTTGACCAAGCTCTGGGAGATGGTGACAGACAGGGAAGCCTGGTGTGCAGCAGTCCATCGGGTCACAAAGAGTAGAATGCAACTGCACAACTTTGCAGCATAGAGTTTCCTCATCTATTGAATTTTAGCAAATTTTATTAAGGATCTGCAACTCTGCAATAATCTCTTGCACACATGCACATGAACACACACACATAAAACATGTGTGGAATCATAAATGTATTCATGTGTGTATTGCACACATACTATGCTTGTGAGTCCACGACTTCTTTCACTGTATTCCACTACACAATCCAAGGAATTTTTACTTTGTTTTTATCCTCTATCCTCCTAATTAGGGTCAATTCATTCGACAAAAAAAATTCTTGACATGTTGCAGTCTTTGAATATATTTTTGTTCAGTTCAGTTGCTCAATCGTGTCCAACTCTTTGCAACCCCATGAATCACACAATGTCAGGCCTCCCTGTCCATCACCAACACCTGGAGTTCACTCAAACGCATGTCCATCGAGTTGGTGATGCCATCCAGCTATTTCATCTTCTGTGATCCCTTTCTCCTCCTGCCCCCAATCCCTCCCAGCATCAAGATCTCTTCCAATGAGTCAACTCTTCACATGAAGTGGCCAAAATATTGGAGTTTCAGCTTCAGCATCAGTCCTACCAATGAAAACCCAGGACTGATCTCTTTTAGGATGGACTGGTTGGACTTCCTTGCCATCCAAGGGACTCTCAAGAGTCTTCTCCAACACCACAGTTCAAAAGCATCAATTCTTTGGTGCTCAGCTTTCTTCACAGTCCAACTCTCATATCCATACATGAGCACTGGAAAAACCATAGCCTTGACTAGATGGACCTTTGTTGGCAAAGTAATGTCTCTGCTTTTCAATATGCTATCTAGGTTGGTCATAACGTTCCTTCCAAGGAGTAAGCATCTTTTAATTTCATGGCTGCAATCACCATCTGCATTGATTTTGGAGCCCCAAAAAATAAAGTCTGACACTGTTTCCATTGTTTCCCCATCTATCTGTCATGAAGTGATGGGACCAAATGCCATGATTTCTGAATACGGAGCTTTAAGCCAACTTTTTCACTCTCCTCTTTCACTTTCATCAAGAGGCTTTTTAGTTCCTCTTCACTTTCTGCCATAAGGGTGGTGTCATCTGCATATCTGAGGTTATTGATATTTCTCCTGCCAATCTTGATTCCAGCTTGTGCTTCTTCCAGCCCAGTGTTTCTTATGATGTACTCTGAATATAAGTTAAATAAGCAGGGTGACAAATACAGCTTTGACATACTCCTTTTCCTATTAGGAAGCAGTCTGTTGTTCCATATCCAGGTCTAACTGTTGCTTCCTGACATGCATATAGGTTTCTCAAGAGGCAGGTTAGGTGGTCTGGTATTCCCATCTCATATTTTTGTTAGATAACTATTATTTATCAATGCAATTTTTAAAAACTTATTTTGTAAAATACACTGTTAGCACACAATAATTACTAATCCAGGAAGAGTGAAAACTTAATTCGAAGACTTAAGCCACAGGACTGGAAAAGGTCAGTTTTCACTCCAGTCCCAAAGAAACGCAATGGCAAAGAATGTTCAAACTGCTGCACAATTGCATTCATCTCACTTGCTAGTAAAGTAATGCCCAAAATTCTCCAAGCCAGGCTTTAGCAATATGTGAACCATGAAATTCCTGATGTTCAAGCTGGTTTTAGAAAAGGCAGAGGAACCAGAGATCAAATTGACAACATCTGCTGGATCATTGAAAAAGGAAGAGAGTTCCAGAAAAACACCTATTTCTTCTCTATTGACTATGCCAAAGTCTTTGTGTGGATCACAATAAACTGTGGAAAATTCTGAAAGAGATGGGAATAACAGACCACCTGACCTGCCTCTTGAGAAACCTGTATGCAGGTCAGGAAGCAACAGCTAGAACTGGACACGGAACAACAGACTGCTTCCAAATAAGAAAAGGAGTATGTCAAGACTGTATACTGTTACCCTGCTTGTTTAATTTATAGGCAGAGTAAATCATGAGAAATGCTGGGCTGGAAGAAACACAGACTGGAATCAAGATTGCCAGGAGAAATATCAATAACCTCAGATATGCAGATGACACCACCCTTATGGCAGAAAGTGAAGAGGAACTAAAAAGCCTCTTGATGAAAGTGAAAGAGGAAAGCGAAAAAGTTGTCTTAAAGCTCAACATTCAGAAAACGAAGATCATGGCATCCAGTCCCATCACTTCATAGGAAATAGATGGGGAAACAGTGGAAACAGTGTCAGACTTTATTTTGGGGGGCTCCAAAATCACTGCAGATGGTGTCTGCAGCTATGAAATTAAAAGACGCTTAATCCTTGGAAGGAACGTTATGACCAACCTAGATAGCATATTCAAAAGCAGAGACATTACTTTGCCAACAAATGTCTGTCTAGTCAAGGCTATGGTTTTTCTAGTAGTCATGTAGGGATGTGAGAGTTGGACTATAAAGAAATTGAGCTCTTAAGAATTGATGCTTTTGAACTGTGGTGTTGGAGAAGACTCTTGAGAGTCCCTTGGACTTCAAGGAGATCCAACCTGTCCATCCTAAAGGAGATCAGTCCTGAGTGTTCATTGGAAGGACTTATGTTGAACCTTAAACTCCAATACTTTGGCCACCTGATACAAAGAGTTGACTCACTTGAAAGACCCTGATACTGGGAAAGATTGAGGGCAGGAGGAGAAAGGGTTAACAGAGGATGAGATGGTTGGATGGCATTCCCAACTGAGTCGACATGAGTTTTGGTAAACTCTGGGAGTTTGTGATGGACAGGGAGTTCTGGCATGCTGCAGTTCATGGGGTTGCAAAGAGTCAGACATGACTGAGAGACTGAACTGAACTGAAGTATTTTCCATACTATTTCCAGGTGGATCAGTGGTAAAGACTCTGCCTGTCAAGCAGAAGATATAGGAGATGCAGTTTCAATTCCTTGGTTGGGAATATTTCCTGGAGAATGAAAAGGTAACCCACTCCAATATTCTTGCCAGTATTCATGGCCAGATGAGCCTAGTGGGCTCAGTCCATGGAGTCACAAAGAATCAGACACAACTTAGTGACTAATCAACAGCAGTTAGTCATATTATGAAATATCATTAATAAAATGTCTTTCTTAGGAACCACATCAAAAGTCAAAGAAATAGTTTTGCTAAATATAATCCTTTTGGTTTTAATAGGAGAAACATGCATTTGCTCATATTTTATTCTGCAATTAACCTTGGTCCTGAAGTAGCAATAAATTAGAATTAAGTAGAAATTGAAGGAAAAAACTTAAAAATTACATATTTTACTAACAGGTTCATGCTTTCCTTTTATGTTATTTTCTTAATTAACTATCTGTGATAGTTTACTATATATAGCTAAATGCCTTTTAAATGTCCCCTCAGTTAATCAATTACATATATTACTAAATTTTACTTTTTTCAAATGCATAATGGAATAAATATAAAGAAAAGATTCTCAATATAAATGTGTGCTTGCATAGTCCCTAAGTAGTGTCCAACTCTTTAGGACACTGTGGACTATATCTTGCCAGGCTCCTGTGTCTCCTGCTTTGACACTGGATCAAATCCCTGTGTCCTGCATCACCTGCATTGCCAGGTAGATTCTTAATATACTGAGCCATTGGGGAAGTCCCAATATAGACACATTTGAATATAATTTCTAATATTTGTAGGGATACTTTCCTAGAAACAATTTATATTTTTTAAGTAAAATGAGCACATTCATTCATTTAACTCTAGTCATAATTTAGTTTTTACATGCCAGAGATTTGATACCTCTATTGATTTTGTAGATATCATTTGACTATTTCATTCCCAAAGACTGTATTATACAAATCTAGTTACCTAAAAGCACCAAAGTATCACACTGTGTATTATCTATTCTGATCTCTAAACCATGGCACAGATACTGAGAACTGTGTGAGAAAGTTTCCTGCAGAAGAAATTACAAATAAGAATATGACAAGCAGTTTCTCATTTTACACAGAGTGATTTAACATTTAACTAAGTAGATTTGTGTGAGTCACAATGATGAGATTCTTGAGAGGAGAAAGTGTCACATACAAGTGTTGAAAGAATGTACTGGAATCTGATTTATTGTATCCTTTCAAGTATGAGATTTTTATTGCATATTTTACAAGCAAAACATTTATACCTTGATAAATTTGCAAAGAATTTGACTTTTCTTTCTTCTCTTTAATTCTGCTGAATAAGTGTTTGATGAAGCACGGCATAAATTATTAAGAGGCAAGTTCAACTGACTTATCTTCCATTCTGTGTATTTTCATGACATAAGAAAAGGCAGCATCTTACATAGATTGGAACTGTCAGCAAATGAAATTACTTTGAAAATGGAATTACTTTAAAAATATGGTAAAGAGTATTATTTTAGACTGTCAAAAATGGTGTATTTTATAATCTCAGAATTTTAGCTGAAAGCTGAGGAAAATAGGAGATGACTACACCCTCTTTCTAATGACCATACAAGATACTTTCATAGCTAACAAAACATATCTGGCATCCTCAACCCCTAAATAACTCTACATAACAGAACATAAAAGGTATGTTCATAGAAGAAGGAATTTGTAGCAGTAACACATATCTCCTCAAATGTATAGGGCCCTTTCCCATTAACTAAGTGAGGACTGGGGAAGAAAATTAAAGAAATGGTGACACAGAGAGGGAAACTGGCATTTTGCTCTCCAGAATAATTGCCGATATGTAATTTCTCGGAAGTTGCTGTGTACTAATATTGCAGTAGGAACTTGGATAGTATTTTTCTTGTTTATTGGTTGATTGATATTGTCATGAGCTTCTTTGACTGCCATGTGAAATATTATAAAAAAAAGAAATAGAGAAAAAATATATATATTTTTGCAGTAGTTCTAATGTACCAACGATAAAAGGCAGCTATTTATGAGGCTCTGTAAATTTCCATTCAGGAAGACTTTTAAGACTAAGTATGAAGCCATTTGACTTTTGTGAGTTAAGCCACTAAATCATCAATAATCTTCTGAAATTACATCTGAAATGTAGTTAGAATAGGGTTGTGAAAGTGAAAGTTACTTAGCCGTGTCTGACTCTTTGCAATCCCATGGACTATAGCACACCAGGCTCTTCTGTCCATGAAATTCTCCAGGCAAGAATACTGGAGTGGGTAGCCATTCATTTCTCCAGGGAGTCTTCCCAACCCTGGGATCAAACCTGGGTCTCCAGCATTGCAGGAGGATTCTTTATCATCTCAGCCACCAGGGAAAGGGGATTGGGGGTTAGAAAAAAACATCTTTTAAGATCTATAGTATTTCTTCTGGCTTCAGGCACATTTGAGGTTTTAATCCTTGGTGGAATCCTTCTTGCTACACTTACTTAAGGAGAGCCGAAGACTAGAGTGCTGTTTCCAAGATAAATCACAGTTCTTCTCTGCATGTTATGTATGGAATCCAGTATGTATATCTTCTAGTAGAGATTGGTTCTTCAGTTATCTGTAACTAATTAGTAAAACTTATTGAAAGTAACTTGAAATTGAATAAATTCTTGTACCAGGCAATGAAGTCATTAAAGCAGCAGGAACATTCAGATTACTGGCTTTCCAAAGCTGAGGAAGCTCTTGCTTCCTTGCTTTGGCTACATACATCGGAGGGTAGAGGCCATGTCTCCCACCAGGCTGCCATTAACAGTGGCAGTTTCACACTGAATAATTCTCACAAACACACAGGATTATGAGAGACAGCACAGGGAGGCTTAGTGAGAAAACTCTGCATAGTTTATTGGTAACTTTTTTGTAATCTTTAACTAAGAGCAGTAAATCAAGACAAAGACTCTAATTCTGGGATTAAAGAGGCTTCCTCCTGGAGTCTGGAGGTAATCACATGAGAGTCAAAAAGAAAGGTCTTTGAGATAAAGGCATTTATTGAGTGTGGAATACCATCTTGCTAATGCTAACCTGTCAGTTAGGATGTCGAACTTAAGATAAGAATGGGGAAACAAGGGGTGAGATGAAGAATGAGGAAGGAAGAGAGAATGAGTCAGATTAAATTACAAAAGATATTTCTGGAAAAGTACTAAAACATGGTTCCCACATTTAAGCATGCTCTATCCTTGTCCTCGTTAGCTATACATACCTGGTGCTCAGTAAATCTTACCTTGTCTCATGAGTTTGATAATGATCTGACATGTAAAACCACTGCTACTGCTCCAATGTCTGATAAAACATCCACTCACTGGACCCACAATTCTACCCTTGACTCAGTTCAGTTCAGTCACTCAGTCATGTTCCACTCTTTGTGAACCCATGGACCACAACACTCCAGGCTTCCCTGTTCATCACCAACTCCTGGAGCCTACTCAAACTCATGTCCATCGTGTTGGTGATGCCAACCAACTATCTCATCCTCTGTCTTCCTTTCTCTTCCCTCCTTCAATCTTTCCCAGCATCAGGGTCTTTCCAAATAAGTTAGTTCTTCACATCAGGTGGCCAAAGTATTGGAGTTTCAGCTTCAACATCAGTCTTTCCAATGAATATTCAGGACTGATTTCCTTTAGGATGGACTGGTTAGATCTCCTTGCTATCCAAGGGACTCTCAAGAGTCTTCTCCAACACCACACTTCAAAAACCTCAATTCTTCTGTCCTCAGCTTTCTTTATAGTCCAACTCTCACATCTGTACATGACTACTGGAAAAACCATAGCTTTGTCCAGATGGACCTTTGTTGGTAAAGCATTGTCTCTGCTTTTTAATATGTTGCCTTAAGTTAGTCATAACTTTTCTTCCAAGGAGCAAGTGTATTTTAATTTCATGGCTGCAGTTGCCATCTGCAGTGAACTGGGAGCCCAAAAAAATAGTCTCTTACTGTTTCCATTGTTTCCTTACCTATTTGCCATGAACTGATGGGACCATATGCCATGATCTTAATTTTCTGAATATTGAGTTTTAAGCCAACTTTTTCACTCCACTCTTACACATTCATCAAGAGGCTCTTTAGTTTTTCTTCACTTTCTGCCATAAGGGTGGTGTCATCTGCATATCTGAGGTTATTGATATTTCTCCCAGCAATCTTGACTCCAGCTTGTGCTTCTTCCAGCCCAGTGTTTCTCATGATGTACTCTGCATACAAGTTAAATAAGCAGAGTGATAATATACAGCCTTAATTTACTCCTTTCTCTATTTGGAACTAGTCTGTTGTTCCATGTCTAGTTCTGACTGTTGCTTCTTGACCTGCGTACAGATTTCTCAAGAGGCAGGTCAGGTGGTCTGGTATTATATTTTTAAGAATTTTCTAAAGTTTGTTGTGGTTCACACAGTCAAGGCTTTAGCATAGTCAATAAAGCAGAAGTAGATGTTTTTCTGGAGCATTCTTGCTTTTCTCATGATCCAACAGTTGTTGGCAATTTGATATTTGGTTCCTCTGCCTTTTCTAAATCCAGCTTCAACATCTGGAAGCTCTCGATTCATGTACTGTTGAAGTGTGGCTTGGAGAATTTTGAGTATTACTTTGCTAGTGTGTGAGATGAGTGCAATTATGTGGTAGTTTGAACATTCTTTATCGTTGCCTTTCTTTGGGGTTATGATGAAAACTGACCTTTTCCAGTATGTGGCCACTGGTGAATTTTCCAGATTTACTGGCATATTGAGTGCAGCACTTTCACAGCATTATCTTTTAGAACTTGAAATAGCTCAACTAGAATTCCATCACCATAGGTGGCTTTGTTGCTAGTGATCTTTCTTAAGGCCCACCTGACTCCACATTCCTGGATGTCTGGCTCTAGGTGAGTGATCACACCATTGTGATTATGTAGGTCATTAAGAACTTGTTTATTCTTCTGTGTATTCTTGCCACCTCTTCTTAATATCTTCTGCTTCTGTTAGGTCCATACCATTTCTGTCCTTTATTGTGCCCATCCTTGCATGAAAGGTATCTCTTGGTATCTCTAATTTTCTTGAAGAGCTGTCTAGTCTTTCCCATGCTATTGTTTTCCTCTATTTCTTTGTGCTGATCACTGAGGAAGGTTTTCTTATCTCTCCTTGATATTCTTTGGAACTCTGCATTCAAATGGGTGTATCTTTCCTTTTCTCCCTTGCCTTTCACATCTCTTCTTTTCACATCTATTTGTAAGCCCTCCTCTGACAACCATTTTGCCTTTTTCCATTTCTTTTTCTTGGGGACGGTGTTGAACCCTGTCTCCTGTACAATGTCAGGAATCTCCATCCATAGTTCTTCAGGAACTCTCTATCAGATCTAATCCCTTGAATCTATTTGTCACCTTTGCTGTATAATTGTAAGGGATTCGATTTAAGTCATAACTGAATGGTCAAGTGGTTTTCCCTACTTTCTTCAAGTTAAGTCTGAATTTGTCAATAAGGAGTTAATGATCTGAGCCACAGTCAGCTGCCAGTACCCTTGACTCCTTTCAACATCAGTCTTTCCAATGAATACGCAGGACTGATTTCCTTTAGGATGGACTAGTTAGATCTCCATGCTATCCAAGGGACTCTCAAGAGTCTTCTCCAACACCACACTTCAAAAACCTCAATTCTTCTGCCCTCAGCTTTCTTTATAGCCCAACTCTCACATCTATACATGACTACTGGAAAAACCATAGCTTTGTCCAGGTGGACCTTTATTGGTAAAGTATCAATACAACACTTCAACTGACCAAGCAAAATACTTTGTCCTACATGCCTCAGCCTAAATTCCCTAATTGTTTCCTGTCTCTACAAATAACAAAAAGCAACACTTCTGCAATGGCCAAAAGGGCATTAAACCATCTGTCTTTCTTTCCTTCTCACTTCTCTCCCTGCTATTCTTTGTCTTACTCAAATGAGGTACATGGACCTTCGCATTGTTCCTAGAACACTCTTCACTCTTTCCCATCTCAGGGCCTCTGTTCTTGCTTATCCTTTTGCCTGGAATATCCATGAACCAGAGACACATAGTATTTTTTCTTCATATTTTTCCAACTTTGCATGAAAATCACCTTTCAAATCACCTTTCAGTGAGGAGCACCATCCTCCCAGTTCAAAATTGAATCACCTCCCATAGTGATTTATCCCACATTATATTTTCTACATTAACTCACTATGTAAGTTATGAATTTTATTTCATCCTTTCCTCAATTGCTAATAGGTAACTGCCCACTTCCATATGGGAAGTTATTGTGGAAATACCCACTGTTCCTTAAATGACTGGCAGAAGATATTAATAAATGAGTATTACATAAATTTTCCTTTTATATGTAAAATGTTTAAACTGTCTTATGATGTAGTCAAAGATTTTAAAATTTATAACAGTTGTATGTGAAAAGATCTATATCATGTATAAAACCACTGTTTTTATATATGGCAATAACACTTCATGCCATATTAAAGTTGTGGAATTCACAGTTTACATTTAAGTTGGAGCTTTCCAGTGAAGAAATAGTTCCATCTTGTTTATTTATCTTATGACAAAATAACCTTGGAGTTAGGAAGAAACCCGACTAATATCACAATTTTGATTATTAATATTAAGGAAACATGAATTTTCAGTTCAGTTCAGTCAGTTCAGTCGCTCAGTTGTGTCCGACTCTTTGCGACCCCATGAACCGCAGCACACCAGGCCTCCCTGTCCACCACCATCTCCTGGAGTTCACTCAGACTCACGTCATCGAGTCTGTGATACCATCCAGCCAGCTCATCCTCTGTCGTCCCCTTCTCCTCCTGCCCCCAATCCCTCTCAACATCAGAGTCTTTTCCAATGAGTCAACTCTGCCCATGAGGTCGCCAAAGTACTGGAGTTTCAGCTTTAGCATCATTCCTTCCAAAGAAATCCCAGGGTTGATCTCCTTCAGAATGGGCTGGTTGGATCTCCTTGCAGTCCAAGGGACTCTCAAGAGTCTTCTCCAGCACCACAGTTCAAAAGCATCAATTCTTCGGTGCTCAGCTTTCTTCACAGTCCAACTCTCATATCCATACATGAGCACTGGAAAAACCATAGCCTTGACTAGACAGACCTTAGTCAGCAAAGTAATGTCTCTGCTTTTGAATATGCTGTCTAGGTAGGTCATATCTTTTCTTCCAAGGAGTAAGCGTCTTTTAATTTCATGGCTGCAGTCACCATCTGCAGTGATTTTGGAGGCCAAAAAATAAAGTCTGACACTGTTTTACTGTTTCCCCATCTATTTCCCATGAAGTGATGGGACCGGATGCCATGATCTTCATTTTCTGAATGTTGAGCTTTAAGCCAACTTTTTCGCTCTCCTCTTTCACTTTCATCAAGAGGCTTTTTAGCTCCTCTTCACTTTCTGCCATAAGGGTGGTGTCATCTGCATATCTGAGGTTATTGATATTTCTCCCAGCAATCTTGATTCCAGCTTGTGTTTCTTCCAGTCCAGCGTTTCTCATGATGTACTCTGCATAGAAGTTAAATAAGCAGGGTGACAATATACAGCCTTGACGGACTCCTTTTCCTATTTGGAACCAGTCTGTTGTTCCATGTCCAGTTCTAACTGTTGCTTCCTGACCTGCATACAGATTTCTCAAGAGGCAGGATAGGTGGTCTGGTATTCCCATCTCTTTCAGAATTTTCCACAGTTTATTGTGATCCACACAGTCAAAGGCTTTGGCATAGTCAATAAAGCAGAAATAGATGTTTTTCTGGAACTCTCTTGCTTTTTCCACGATTCAGCGGATGTTGCCAATTTGATCTCTGGTTCCTCTGCCTTGTCTAAAACCAGCTTGAACATCAGGGAGTTCACGGTTCATGTATTGCTGAAGCCTGTCTTGGAGAATTTTGAGCATTACTTTACTAGCATGTGAGATGAATGCAATTGTGCAGTAGTTTGAGCATTCTGTGGCATTGCCTTTCTCAAGCCACAAGCCTGGTTACCTTTTATTCTCAAAATTACATTTCAGTGACTCCTAACAAAACAGTGCAGGTTATTATCTGCATTGTGCTATTTTCTACTCATTTTGTATTTTACCAGGAAAAAAAACATATCTTTCCCACTTATATTTACTTACTTATTATCTATATTTCAAAATACATGTTATGGACTATTACTTAAATATTTTTTTTCTGATTGTACAATTAATATAGAGATTCACTATAGAAGGATAAATACTGTATGATTTTATATATATGCAGAATCAAAAACAAACAAACAAATATAACAAATAGAAACATAGTCGTGGGACTTAACTGATGATCTATTGGTTAAGAATCCACCTTGCAGTGCAGGAGGATGTGGGTTCAATTCCTTGTGGGGGGACTAACATCCAACATGTTGAGGAGTTACCAAGCCCACATGCTCCGGAGCCTGCATGCCACAGATAGAGAGCCGATGTGCCAAAACTAAGACTCAAAGCAGCCAAATAAATAAATATTTTTTCAAAAAAGGAAATAGAGTCAAAGACACAGAGAACAGGTGCTTGCCACGGGGGAGGTGCCTGGGAGAATGAGAGAAGAAGGTGAAGGAGATCAGGAGATGCAAATTTCCAGTTACACAACGAATGAGTCACAGTTATAACAAGTATGGTGTGGGACATGTCATAAAGACAATAATTATGTAATGTTTTTTATGGTGATAGATGGAAATTGAATTTATTGTGGTTATTATTTTGAAATGTATAGAAATATTGAATCACTACATTGTACACACTAACCTTGATCCTAATCCTAAGGCATCCCAGGATACAAAGCACTTACCTTAACATGGGGATGTAGAAACTTGAAACAACTAGTTAACTAGAAAAGTCTTGGTGTAAGAATAAGAAAATCACATAGTGCCATTACATGTAGGTAGGCTTAGACCTCTAATATTATAAATGGGTGATGACATTTTTAAAAAGCTTTAGGTAGGAAAAATGTTTTGTGGGCGTGGATCCTGGACATATAAGGGCCAGATCATAGTATCATCTTAAACCTGAGACTAGTGGAGCACCAAAAAGCAACATGTGGACCTAAGATCACCAAGTTGCTATAGAGGTATAGCCAGAGATCTTCATGAGAAGACTTGGTCTTCATAGACAATTTTAGCTACAACTGATTAGATATTTAACCACAAAACAAATTAATTGGAGGTGATTTTAAACTAGAAGAATTATTACTCTAAGTAGGTGTGTGTATATATATATATATACAGACACACACACACACATACTCCATATATAAATATATATATATGGAGGAGGGAATGGCAACCTACTCCAGTATTCTTGCCTGGAAAATCCCCATGGAGAGAGGAGTCCAGTGGGCTACAATCCATAGTGTCATAAAATCGGACATGACTGAGTGACTAAGCATACACATAAGAGGAGGTGGCAAGAATACACAGAAGAACTGTACAAAAAAGATCTTCACGACCAAGATAATCACGATGGTATGATCACTCACCTAGAGCCAGACATCCTGGGATGTGGAGTCAAGTGGGTCTTAGAAAGCATCACTACAAACAAAGCTAGTGGAGGTGATGGAATTTCACTAGAGCTATTTCAAATCCTGAAAGATGATGCTGTGAAAGTGCTGCTCTAAATATGTTAGCAAATTTGGAAAACTCAGCAGTGGCCACAGGGCTGGAAAATGTCAGTTTTCATTCCAATCCCAAAGAAAGGCAATGCCAAAGAATACTCAGACTACCACACAATTGCATTCATCTCACACGCTAGTGAAGTAATGCTAAAAATTCTCCAAGCCAGGCTTTAGCAATACGTGAACCATGAACTTCCAGATGTTCAAGCTGGTTTTAGAAAAGGCAGAGGAACCAGAGATCAAAATGCCAACAGCCACTGCATCATCGAAAAAGCAAGAGAGTTAAAAAAAAAAAAAAAAAAAAAAAAAAACCAACCATCTATTTCTGCTTTACTGACTATGTCAAAGCCTTTGACTGGGTGGATCACAATAAACTGTGGAAAATTCTGAAAGAAATGGGAATACCAGACCACCTGACCTGCCTCTTATGAAACCTTTATGCAGGTCAGGAAGCAACAGTTAGAACCAGACATGGAACAACAGACTGGTTCCAAATAGGAAAAGGAGTCTGTCAGGCTGCATATTGTCACCCTGCTTATTTAACTTATATGCAGAGTACATCATGAGATGCTGGGCTGAAAGAAGCACAAGCTGGAATCAAGATTGCCAGAAGAAATATCAATAACCTCAGATATGCAGATGACACCACCCTTATGGCAGAAAGTGAAGAGGAGCTAAAAAGCCTCTTGATGAAAGTGAAAGAGGAGAGTGAAAAAGTTGGCTTAAAGCTCAACATTCAGAAAACGAAGATCATGGCATCTGGTCCCATCACTTCATGGGAAATAGATGGGGAAACAGTGGAAACAGTGTCAGACTTTATTTTTTGGGGCTCCAAAATCACTGCAGATGGTGACTGCAGCCATGAAATTAAGAGACGCTTACTCCTTGGAAGGAAATTTATGATCAATCTAGATAGCATATTCAAAAGCAGAGACATTACTTTGCTGACAAAGGTCCGTCTAGTCAAGGCTATGGTTTTTCCAGTGCTCATGTATGGATGTGAGAGTTGGACTGTGAAGAAAGCTGAGTGCCGAAGAATTGATGCTTTTGAACTGTGGTGTTGGAGAAGACTCTGGAGAGTCCCTTGGACTGCAAGGAGATCCAACCAGTCCATTCTAAAGGAGATGAGCCCTGGGTGTTCTTTGGGAGGAATGATGGTAAAGCTGAAACTCTAGTACTTTGGCGATCTCATGTGCAGAGTTGACTCATTGGAAAATACTCTGATGCTGGGAGGGATTGGGGGCAGGAGGAAAAGTGGACGACAGAGGATGAGACGGCTGGATGGCATCACTGACTCGATGACGTGAGTTTGAGTGAACTCTGGGAGTTGGTGATGGACAGGGAAGCCTGGCGTGCTGCGATTCATGGGGTCACAAAAAGTTAGACACAACTGAGTGACTGAACTGGACTGATATATGTGTGTATATATGTGTGTGTATATATATATACACACACATATATACACACGTGTGTGTGTTTATATAGTTTATTCTTCCCTCTTTACTTTTTATTCTGTTTTCTTTTTACTATTTCCCTGGTGGCTCAGATAGTAAAGAATCTGACTACAATGCAGGAACCCCAAGTTCAATCCCTGGGTCAGGAAAATCCCCTGGAGAAGGAAATGGCAACCCACTCCAGTATTCTTGCCTGGAAAATTGCACAGACGGAAGAACCTGGTAGGCTACAGTCCATGGGGCCACAAAGAGTTGGACATAACTGATCAACTAACACTTTCTTTTTACATGCACTTGCAGGCTTCCCAGGTGGCTCAGTGGTAAAAAATCGCCTGCCAGTGCAGGAGACGTGGAAAATGTGGATTCCATCCCTGGTCGGGAAGATTCCCAGGAGTAGGAAATGTCCACCCACTCCAGTATTCTTGCTTGGAGAATTCTATGGACAGGGGAGCCTGGCAGGCTACAGTTTATGGGGTAGCAAAGAGTTAGACATGACTAAGCATGTGCTTGTGCATGCTATGCCCTTCTAGAGTTTCAGCTTTTTAAGATCTAAAAGTATTATGGATTTTAATCCAAAGGAGTCTCTTCTTTCAGATAAACCTGGCTTTAAATTGCCATATATGTCCTTACTTTCAGTGATACCACTCTCTTGAGCCTGAAATTCTATATCCTCAAATATTTTCTGTTAAATAAATCTGTGCATCATCTAATCACAAGATATCATAGTGAGAGTCTAGCCACATAGAGGTTCAGGCTGGATGATTTTTTTCAAAATCATAAACTGATAAGTGACTGAGCAAGAAAATCCTTCTGGCCATGTGCCTGATGACAAGTTTAATGTCTTTTCCATTAGATAACCCTGATTTTTTTTTTAAACAAGAATGCTGTGCATAACACATGAGCATTTTAATTCAGTTACTTTCTCAAAAGAATTTCTACTTTTAGAAATGAAGAGGACAGCTTCTATTATATTATACAATTTTCAATATCACAATTCAATATACACAGTTGAAAAATATAAATTTGATGTGTGGTTATATCACCCCAAATTATTTTATTATCGCCAACAATAAAAAGGAACCTGAAAAGCTCAAGTTCCTTTTGATTTGCAGAGAAAGACACAATTTGATATTGTTTCCAATATATCTAAGGATGTGATATGCGTCTAAATCTCTTTCTATAACATCATATTAGTGTAGTGGATGAAATAATGCTTTGTTTCTCAAATAAAATGTACTCTGAAATTAATTTATTGATATAGGTTGAATTTCTAGCCATAATATACAGTTTAATTTACTTATTCTTTTCTTTGAAATTGGTTGGCAATATTTCTCAAAATGTATTATTTTAAAAATCATCAGACATCTGTTTCTAACCAGAGATTCTGACTGGATAGGTTTGGAATGAGTTCAGAGAATCTGCCTTTCTGGTAAGTCATCAGATGTAATTGATATTGTTGGTCTATGCACTATGAACCAATGCACCTTTCACTATGAAAATATTGTTAGGATAGCCATATAGTACATGGTTACTCCTTTAGTGCTGTTAGAGTGCTGCACTCAATATGCAAGCAAGTTTGAAAAACTCAGAAGTTTCCATAGGGTTGCAAAATGTCAGTTTTCATTCCAATCCCAAAGAAAAGCAATGCCAAAATATGTGCAAGCACACAACTGTGATCAGTTCATATGCTAGGAAGATAATGCTCAAAATCCATTAAGTTAGGCTTCAACAGTACATGAACTGAGAACTCAGAGATGGTCAAGCTAGTTTTAGAAAAGGCAGGGGAACCCGAGATCAAATTGACAGCACCCATAGGATCATAGAAAAAGCAAGATAATTCCAGAAAAACATCTACTTCTGCTTCATTGACTGGACTAAAGCCTTTGGCTGTATGGATCACAACAGACTGGAAAATTATTAAAGAGATGAAATATCAGAATACTTAGCCTTCCTCCTGAGAAACCTATATGCAGATCAAGAAGCAACAGTTAGAACCAGATACGGAACAATGAACTTGTTCCAAATTCGGAAAGGAGTATGTCAAGGCAGTGTATTGTCACCCTGTTTATTTAACTTACATGAAGAGTACATCATACAAAATGCCAGGCTGGACGAAGCACAAGCTGGAATCAAGTCTGCATGGAAAAATACCAGTAATCTCAGACACGCAGATGAAATCACCCTAAAGGCAGAAAGCAAAGAGGAACTAAAAAGCCTCTGAAAAAGGGTGAAAGAAGAGACTGAAAAAGCTAGCTTAAAAATCAATATTCAAAAAACTAACATCATGGCAACCAGTCCCACCACTTCATGGCAAATTGAAGAGGAAAAAATGGAAACAGTAAAAGATTTTATTTTCTCGGTCTCCAAAATCACTGCAGACAGTAACTCTAGCCACAAAATTAAAAGACACTTGCTCCTTGGGAAGGAAAGCTATGACAAAACTAGATAGCACATTATGAATAAAAGCAGAGACATCATTTTGTTGACAAAAGTACATGTAATCAAAGCTATGATTTTTCCAGTAGTCATGTATGGATGTGAGAGTTGGACCAGAAAGAAGGCTGAGTGCTGAAGAATTGATGCTTTCGAGCTCTGGTGTTGGAGAAGACTCTTGAGAGTCTCTTGGACAGAAAGGAGATCCAATCCTAAAGAAAAACCAACCTGGATATTCACTGAAAGGACTGATGCTGAAGCTGAAGCTTCAGTGTTTTGGCCACCTGATGTGAAGAGCCAACTCATTAGAAAAGATCCTGATACTAGGAAAAATTGAGGGCAGGAAGAGAAGGGGCATCACAGGATGAGATGGTTGGATGGCATCGTCAACTCAATGGACATCAACTTGAGCAAATTCAGGGAGATGGTGAACAACTGGGAAGCCTTGCCTTCTGTGATCAATGGGCTTGCAAAGAGTCAGATATGACTGAGTGATTGAACAACAATAAATTTCAAAAAAATTGTTTGATATTTTAAAAAGAAATATTAATCATATGATAGTTCTGAAGCCTATTTTGCTACTAGGTGTGAAGAACTGACCAGCAAAACACATAGACTTATATATATATATATATACATATATATGTGTGTGTATATATCTATATATACATTTTTTTTTCTTCTTGAACTGCATAGGAAATTCATTTCATTTCAGTTCAGTCACTCAGTCGTCTCCAACTCTTTGTGACCCCATGGACTGCAGCAGGCCAATTCATTTAAGTAGATTTAACTATTAAAGTTCCTACTTTTTAAAGCTCTAATATTTTCTTTATTAAAAATATCATGACATTTAATGAAATTTAATGACATCATGAGAAACGCTGGACTAGAAGAAACACAAGCTGGAATCAAGATTGCCGGGAGAAATATCAATAACCTCAGATATGCAGACAACACCACCCTTATGGCAGAAAGTGAAGAGGAGCTAAAAAGCCTCTTGATGAAAGTGAAAGAGGAGAGTGAAAAAGTTGGCTTAAAGCTCAAGATTCAGAAAACAAAGATCATGGCATCTGGTCCCATCACTTCATGGGAAATAGATGGGGAAACAGTGGAAACAGTGTCAGACTTTATTTTTGGGGGCTCCAAAATCACTGCAGATGGTGATTGCAGCCATGAAATTAAAAGATGCTTACTCCTTGGAAGAAAAGTTATCACCAACCTAGATAGCATATTCAAAAGCAGAGACATTACTTTGCTGACTAAGGTCCATCTAGCCAAGGCTATGGTTTTTCCTGTAGTCATGTGAGATGTCATGTGGATGTGAGAGTTGGACTGTGAGGAAGGCTGAGTGCTGAAGATTTGATGCTTTTGAACCGTGGTGTTGGAGAAGACTCTTGAGAGTCCCTTGGACTGCAAGGAGATCCAACCAGTCCATTCTGAAGGAGATCAGCCCTGGAATTTCTTTGGAAGGAATGATGCTAAAGCTGAAACTCCAGTACTTTGGCCACCTCATGCGAAGAATTGACTCATTGGAAAAGATTCTGATGCTGGGAGGGACTGGGGGCAGGAGGAGAAGGGGACGACAGAGGATGAGCTGGCTGGATGGCATCACTGACTCGATGGATGTGAGTGTGAGTGAACTCTGGGAGTTGGTGATGGGCAGGGAGGGAGGCCTGGCGTGCTGTGATTCATGGGGTCACAGAGTCGGACACAACTGAGTGACTGAACTGAACTGAATGACATTAATGGACAGAATTTATCCAAGTGCTATAATAATAATGTACAAAGATTTTCAACCTTTCACTCTATATGATATTAATATTTCAACTTGCCAATATTCATGAAATATATCTTTGCATATGAAACATTAGATTGGCTACTGTGAAAGGCATAAAATGGTTCAATTACAGACACATGCTTGAGAACCTACAAGAAAAGCAGACTCTGAATAAGTTTCCTTTTCAAGTTATTTTTATCAAAGTTCTTTTATTTTCTTTGCCCTATTACTATACAGAGTCAAGTGGCAGATTCTTTTATCCTACAAAGAATGTCTAAGATTTCTACATCTGTTAATGGTAGATCAGATCATTGAGATCAATTCTACTGAAGGCAATTATGAAACCTTGACAATATAGGTATTTTTAAAATCTGCTTGTAGGAATCAAAGAGCTAACAAAATATTCAAGAACGTCTAGGGAAGAAAACAACACATATTCTGAGATCTGAATCTAGCTTTTGGCACTATTTTTCTTCAGTATACATTTGATGTTTATGAAAGATGCAGCAGACTACCTGAGATGTGCTTTTAAGAGCCTCACAGGAATATAGGAACAGAATTTGAAGACCAGACTCATCCATGCAGGGGATTTCAGCTAACCCCCACCACCAAAATCATTACTTTGTGACCCTGAAGGAGTTTGGCATGAATTTTCTGTCAGTTAACCAAAAATTAGCTTTGAATTACTTTTATGCTTGAAATTAAAATATGGTGATCTTGGTTTATTAATGGTCTGAAATGTCTGAAATGGTGGTGGTTTAGTTGCCAAGTTGTCTCTGCCTCTTGCAACCCCATGGACTGCAGCCTGCCAGTCTCCTCTGTCCATGGGATGTGTGGTATAAGCAAATACATTATATCAGAAGGAAAATAACATTACTTGGAATAAGTTCAATGCTTGAAAGTTCAATACTTCAATACTTGAAGACATGTTTTAAATGCACTTTTCACACACTATTACAGTGACTATACCAATGAGGAGAAACTAAATTTTAAATAACAACCAGCAAGACTAACAGACAGTAGATCTGTAGGAATTTCAGATACTGGAATTATAAAGAAGATAAAATATAAAATACTTTTGTTAGGTAACTGAAACATAAAAAAACACATAATAATATTTTTAATTAAGTGAAAGTGAATTTGCTCAGTCATGTCTGACTCTTTGCAACCCCATGGACTGTACCCCACCAGGCTCCTCCATCTATGAGATTCTCCAAGCAAGAATACTGGAGTGGGTTGCCATTTAGTTCTCCAGGAGATCTTCCTGACCCAGGGATCGAACCCAGGTCTCCCTCATTGCAGGCAGACACTTTAACCTCTGAGCCACCAGGGAATATTTTATTAATAAAATAGTAATTCTTAGCTTGAAATAGAGGTGTTGCCATGCGTGCTTGTGCGTGCTCAGTCACATCTGACTCTTTGACACACCATGGATTGTAATCAGTCAGGTTCCTCTGTCTATGGAATTTTCCAGGCAGGAATACTAGAATGGGTTGCCATTTCTTCCTCCAGAGGATCTTCCTGACCCAGGGATTGAAGCCATGTCTCTTCCTTCTCCTGCATTGGCAGGCAGATTCTTTACCACTTCACCACCTGGGAAGCATCAGCATGAGCAGCACACATCTTGAAATAGAGGTATTATGGGAAAAAAAATCTGAGTGAAAATTTGAGAGCAAGGCAGTACCAAGGAGAATCCTAACACCAGAGATAAGCAAAGATAAAATGTCATAGAAACAGGATTAAACAGCAACAACAATAAGATCAGAAAAGAAAGAAGTGCAATGGAAATATAAACCATGTCAGTAAATTTAAATTAATTATGACTGCCTTACAGTATTCTGTGGAAATTAAATAAAACATTCATTACTGAAATACAGAATGACAAAGACATGCTAGTTTAGTAAGTGACTAAATATAAATTTTACATGTTTCTTGAATTATTCTGGAACAAAAAGGAATGTACCAACTAGCACTGGATTTTACAAGTTAGAAATACATGTTTAATAATAAAAAGAATAAATAAATAATTATAAAAATATATGTAATTTACATGTCAGTAGAGGGGACATGATACAATAAATATTCATAACTAATAAACTATAGTCAGCACAAACTATGGAAACAGGAGAAATATTTTCTCTATTACATATACTCTTATTTATTAAAAAATAAAGAGAAATGAAACTTTAGAATTACAGTTGGTTTCACAGAAAAAACTAATCAGATAACTAACCAAGTCAAACACTTTTGGGTTTCCCCGGCAGATCATGAGGTAAAGAACCTTCCTGTCAATGCAGGAGACATATGAAATGCGAATTCCATCCCCGGTTGGGAAGATCTCCTGGAGATGGGAATGGAAACCTAATTCAGTATTCTTGCTGGGAGAATTCCACGGACAGAGAAGCCTGGTGGGCTGCAAGTCCATGGTGTTGCAAAAAGTCAGACATGACTGAGTGACTAACATAACACTCAAACTCTTTTATATCCTACTTTAAACTCTTTAGGAAAAACAGTTATTATCTTTACTAGATATAAATCACCTAGTTTAAAATAGGTGATTATATTTCATATTTTTCACACATACATAAGTTACCTAATATTTAATAAGTTCAAACATTTCCATATAAAATAATGTATATGCAATATATTAAATATTTATATCACATGTTTATATAGTCAATATCAATTGATTTATTATACAAATTACCTATACATAATATTCTATGTTGAGAAAAGCTATCTCAATAAAATAACTCCAGGACACCTATAATTTCAAAGACATTTTTTTCTTTTAATTTTGCTGGAAACTGGAATAAAGAATATCAAGTAATCAATATGATGTTTGACATTAATATACTTGAAGTTGCTTGTTCTATTTGTACAAGATTACTGCTGAGTCATTAACTAACATTGTTCACTAATTACTATGGAAAAAGAAAACACATTAATCTGAAGCACTGGAGTAATAAACCAGTTGCTAAAAAGTAATTTTCAGAGTATAGTGCCTAATTTTCTCCTCTTGGACACTTTGACCGAAGCTGGGATTTGTGCCATTTAATCTAGCAATTGAAAGGTCATCATTTCTGATGTTTGCTCTACGTAATTGGTTGCAAATTTTATTTGTTCTCCATGCCAGAATTCAGTACTCGGTGTATCCAGGTATCACATATCAAGAAGCCAAAGAAAAAAATAGGACTATATCGTGCCTTACTGTACCTCTGCCTCCTTGACTATTTTAACCATCAATTGTGTCATTAACTAATCAAACTATGATTTAGAGCTACCAGCTAAAATGCTCAAATTTTGGACAATCACAATCCATTCCCACCTCCATTTATATAGGTAGATACATAGATAGATAGATACATGTATATATATTGTTCTGGCTAAGGTCAACAGGGTCCTTTATGTTTCTAAATACAAGGGTAGTTTTGGGTACTTACATTATCTAAATTTTCAGCAGTAATCAACATTGCTTGCACCTTCTTGCATTTCAGCATATTCTCATTCCCATGTTTTGGCAACCTAATATCAGCTTCTCTCTCTGGATGAAAAGATGTTTCTTTCTGAATCTGTCCTTTCTCTAACCCCAGTGCTTAAGACAATGTCCAGACAATCAATTAATTCATACATATATACATGCATATAGTATTTTCTGAAGAAATGGATAAATAAATGAATTTCAGTAACTCTGACATCTACATTTGGAGAGATGGCAAGTATCTTCAATGCTAGTCCAAAAATACCTAGTGGTCATACTTTGTTAACCATGACTTGTCATTTCTATAATTATACCATCTGGCACTACAAGATACTCAAATCCTAGTAAAGGAACCAAAGATAATTATTTTAACCCCAGGAAATATAGTATATTCAACTTAATGTACATTGTTTTTTAATTTTTATTTTAGCATTTTTAGGTTTCTATTGTATTTAGAACAGTTAACATGATATCTGCATTTTAACAGCACTTTAATTTCACAGCACAGTATTGTTAGCTACAGGTTTGATGTTGTTCAGCAGACCCCTAGAACTTATTCATCCTGATAAACTGAAACTTCATATTCATTGAATAATTATTCCCCATTCACCTCTGCGCATAGCCACTGGTGGGCTTCCCTGGTAAGGGAATGGTAAAGAATGGCTCAATGGTAAAGAATCTGCTTGCCATTGCAGGAAACACAGGTTTGATCCCAAGGTTAGGAAGATCTCCTAGAGAAGGAAATAGCAATCCTCTCTAACATTCTTGCCTGGGAAATCCCATGAACAGAGGAGCCTAGTGGGCTATAGTCCTTGGGGTCACAAAAGAGTTGGACATGACATAGAAACTAAACAACCACAGCAATAGCCCCTGGCAAGCACCATTCTGGTCTCTGCTTCTATGAGTTTAACTATATTAGATACCTCATATAAATGGAGTCATACTGTATTTGTCCTTTTGTGACTGACTTATTTCACTTAGCATAATGTCCTCTGCTGCTGCTGCTGCTAAGTCGCTTCAGTCGTGTCCGACTCTGTGCGACCCCATGGATGACAGCCCATCAGGCTCCCCCATCCCTGGGATTCTCCAGGCAAGAATACTGGAGTGGGTTGCCATTTCCTTCTCCAATGTATGAAAGTGAAAATGAAAAGTGAAGTTGCTCAGTCGTGTCCGACTCTTAGAGACCTCATGGACTGCGGCCCACCAGGCTCCTCCACCCATGGGATTTTCTAAGTTCATTTATATTGTTGCATATTGCAGGATTTCCTTCTTTTTAAAGGGTGAATAATAATATGCTAATGTTTGTGTCTACATTTGCTTTATCCATTCATCTGTCAGTGGACACTTGAGTTGTTTCCATATCTTGGCTATTGTGAATAGTGGTAGAGTAAACATCAAAATGCAGGCGTTTCAAGATTCTGATTTCAATATTTTCTAATAAATATTGAGAAGTGTTATTGCTAGATCTTTTTGTTGTTCTATTTTTTATATATACTCCATACTGTAGTCTATAATAGATGTTTTATTTTGCTTTCCTACCTGCAATGTACAAGGACTCTAATTTTTCCTTATCCTATTTATATGTGTGTATATATATATATATATATATATATATATATATATATTTTAAATAGTGGCCACACTAACGTATGTGAGGTGCTATCTCGGGGTGATTTGATTTGCATTTTCTTGAATGATGTTTATTGATGTTGAACATCTTTTAATCTGAAGGAAATTTAGATGTTTCTTGGAAAATATCTTTTCCAGAACTTTGCCCATTTTTTTATCCATCTTTGTATGAGTAAGGCTGAGTTTTAAAAGTGTCTTTTACATTTTGAATATTTAGTCATTGTCAGATAGAGCATGTAAATATGCTATATCTTTTGGTAGACTTTTTCACTCAGTTCATGGGTCTCTGCTGGTCAGAAGACTTAGAGTTTGATGTATTCTCATTGGCTTATTTTTCCTTTGGTTGCCTCACATTACTTATTTCTTTAACATGCGTATGTTTTATTTACTTAATTCCTTGCACACTGTATTTGCAATTTACATATTTTTAAAGTAAAAGAAAACGGCTTCTCTTTTGTTTTAGAGTAAGAAATTCAATCTCAATGATTCTACAGTTTAAGAAAAAGAGTAAAAAGGGGTCATGGAGGGTAGTGCTTATAATATGTAGTGCTTATAATGGAAATAGTAAGGTTATTTATAAATAGTCATCTATATCTTACACATCTACTTCATTATTTATGCAGGTACACTCAGAACACTTTATAATATGGCATGTTATATAGACTAATAATTCATTCAACAGGACTTATCATGCATCAGATGCCATTATTAAAAACACTGGAGATACTGCACTGAACAAGGGAGATGTGCTCTCTACCGTCAAAGTGCTTTTCTAGACATGACGAACAGCATACATAATGGATGCTGCTGTCAAATTTTAACCAAAAACTCCCATTGGATTACCTTATCTGTCATGCTACCCTTAAAACAGACTTGAAATGATGTGGGACAACAGTGATAGCTCAGATATGGCTCCAATTCATTATGTGATATGGGCCTATCGTTGTTGCCACAGGGCTTTATGTGGAACACAGAAGCCACTTTGTGAAGGACTCAATTTTCTCTGCATGATGTGGTCCCAAATAATTAACATGCCCTCTAACCAAGAAATCTTGATCCCTTTCCATGAGAAAATTAGATGCTTTTGTCAGGGCATGCTGCCTACAATGTATTTTATATATACATATATATATATATATTTTTTTTTTCTTTTTCAGTTTATGGCTAACTTCCACATTGCCAGGCAAGTTTAGTTGATGCTTTCAAGTGAAGAATCCCCTAGTCAGCTTCATGTAATGAAACCAAAATTTTCACAACTTTTTCTGGCATAACAATGTGTTTGCTCCACAAAACAACCCCATTTAGTAAAATTCTGACTACAGTTGATATGTGAATAGCTTAAGTATAACAGACAGTGTTTCTCTAGATCATAGCCCTAAACACACATTTTGAGACCAAGGGCTCATCTTTACTGTCTTTACTTAGTTATCAAAATTTATAATTCTGAAAAATGGATTAGATAGTTTCTGAAACAACATTTTTCTTCTGTTAGCACCAATATAAAAGCCTGCAAATTTTTCAAACTTTTGATGAAAAGATAAGACTGTCACAAATTATAAGATGTCCCTTTAACAAAGCTGGAGGTTGGTTGCATTGCTGGTTCAGCTACTCAACAATCACATCTATGTCATCCTTTCTATGCATTCCTTAGAAGATTCTGGCTTTAAACATTCACCTTATAGTATATAGTAGTAAGAAAGGGCAGAGTGTGAAGATAATTTCTCTTAGAGATTTGCCTTGGGAAGGTTTTCTTTTTCTTTTTTTTCCCAATAGCTAATAAAGCTGATTTTTCCTCATTACTAGCACTGAATTATAAAAGCACCATTAGATTAACTACTGAACATATAGAATGGGATTATTATTACTGGCTTCAACTAATCGTGATTCAACCCTTAGGGCTGTGTAGGAGTTTATTTTCTCTAAGATCTAGGTGTCTTTGTCTTTCTGGAGTAAAATGGAATTCCACTTGCCCAGTAACAAAGTGAGGGCAAGTGCAGATACAGAAAGTTCCCTATATGCAAATGACTTCTGTTCCAATAGCATGTTTGTAAGTCCAATTTGCAAATAAGCTCAACAAAGTTATTCCTAGGTATACAACTAACATAGTTAGCTATATAGTACTATAATAGGTTTATAATCCTTTTTCATAAAAATAATACATAAATTGGGAACGCATGTAAGAATTAAAGATATTAAAATTTAAAACAAACAAACAAACAAACACAAAAAATCCAGAAGACATTTTAATCTTATAGTATAATACCTTGAAAAGTGCAGCAGTACAGTATAGCAGTTGGTATACAGGGACCGGCATTGACTGAACGGGCAAAAAGAATTACTAACTGGAGGAGAAGGAAGTAGTGGGAGATGATAGAGTTGAAGTATCATCAGCAATAGGAGACGGAGGGCAAGGAGGAGTTTCACTCATGCCTGACATTGATGGCACAGATTCTGGTTCCTTACTGGATTCAATTCTTCCTACTCTTGAAAAAAGGATCCAGTGATGTTTGGGTAGTAATTTTAGCTCTTGTTTTTCTCACCATAGATGACTGGGTAACATTGGATTGCATTATAAACTGCTGCTGCAGCCTTTCCATACTGTTCTACATTCTCATCTTGTGTCTTGAAACTAGCAGTGCCTCCTCAAATAAAGAAAATCCCCTTGCCATTCTCTGAATCATGAATCTCTTCAGTTCTTGAGCAATACCAGCTATGTCATTGCTGCTTTTATGCTTGCCTCCAGACATCCTGGGCTTGAGATAAAGCTGCTGTAATTCTGTACTTGGTAGAGTACTTCAGAGTAAAGGACAAAAAAGCACAACCACTTATAGAGGAGGTACACATGGGACAATGTACACCAGACACGTAAACTAACCTACAGACTTGCCAACTCACGTTTGCATCTTTGAAAGTTTGCAACGTGAATGCTCATATGTAAGGGACTTAGTGTAATAGATTCTGAACAGTACTTTACACAAGCATAAAATATAGGACCTGCTAAAGATTGGGGCGTTTCTCCAGGTTTAAGATATATCAGAGTGATTATAACCTTGAGGACTACTAAAGTTGTGAGATAATCAAGAGTATGCCTTTTTTATCCTATAAAGAGTTTTGGCATTAGTATAATCATTAAAGGTAAACATAGATTGTTGTGGAAATTTCTAATTCTTAAAGTAGTGAATTAAACCCTCTTTCACTTCAGCACAGTTTTGTTTGTATATTTTAAAAGTAGTAAAGAGAAAGCTTCAACATATTTTACCTCAGCACAGTTTAAATAACATAACATATATTTACATTTTGGTTTTGACTGAATATTAGGTTCAATTGACTATTTGATTGAATAGCCTAGTCAATATACACATAGTTATTCATCACAACCAGTTAGTGTTATCGTAAGTCAGAATAATTTTAGTTTTATGCTCTCACAAGATATATGTTTCATTTCCTTGAATCTGTTAGGTTCTTTTCCACATTAGGATCTTTTTTTTTTTTTTTACATGCAGAATTTTGCTTTATTTTTTAGCCATCAGAAAATCATTGAAGTGATTAAAAATCCATTTTTTTAAAGGGAACTGGGAGCTTGAGTGACTGGGTAGATGGTGTTAGCAATAGCTTCACCATACTTCATTAACAACATTAAGAACGCAGTTAACTTTAACCCCTAGTGATTCTTATGGTACATTAAACAATTCTCTAAGATAAAGCTATTCTGAAACAATAAACAATAATAAGGTTAAGTAAGGAAAAACTGCTTTAGTAAACTTTTACCATTCAAATAGCTGACAAGAGGAAACTTTGTTCAGTTGAAAATATCTTCTGCAAGAAAATTTAGACTTCTTCAGCAGATGTTATAGCATATATACCTATTTTTTTTTCTTTCTTTTCTTTTTTTTTAATTTTAGTTTTTTATTTTTTAAATTTTAAAATCTTTAATTCTTACATGCATTCCCAAACATGAACCCCCCTCCCACCTCCCTCCCCATAACATCTTTATGGGTCATCCCCATGCACCAGCCCCAAACTAGTACAGCCACTATGGAGAACAGTGTGGAGATTCCTTAAAAAATTGCAAATAGAACTACCTTATGACCCAGCAATCCCACTGCTGGGCATACACACCGAGGAAACCAGAATTGAAAGAGACACATGTACCCCAATGTTCATCGCAGCACTGTTTATAATAGCCAGGACATGGAAACAACCTAGATGTCCATCAGCAGATGAATGGATAAGCAAGCTGTGGTACATATACACAATGGAGTATTACTCAGCCGTTAAAAAGAATTCATTTGAATCAGTTCTGATGAGATGGATGAAACTGGAGCCGATTATACAGAGTGAAGTAAGCCAGAAAGAAAAACACCAATACAGTATACTAACACATATATATGGAATTTAGGAAGATGGCAATGACGACCCTGTATGCAAGACAGGGAAAGAGACACAGATGTGTATAACGGACTTTTGGACTCAGAGGGAGAGGGAGAGGGTGGGATGATTTGGGAGAATGACATTCTAACATGTATACTACCATGTGAATTGAATCACCAGTCTGTGTCTGACGCGGGATGCACCACATTAGGATCTTATATATGGTTCATTTTACTGTAATGGTTTTCTTCTTAGCTCTTTACCTAATTTCCATTCAAATCTTATTTCTTCTTAAATGTTACTAGCTCAGAACAATTTCTCCATTTAATTAGATGCTTCACTTTATTTTCATTAAGAATATTTTAATTATGTAGTGTTATATATATGTTTATACACTTAATGTTTAATTTTACAACTACTCTGGAGGCTGAATGAGAGCATGAAACATATCTTTTTATATGCCTTACATTCATTATCACATTTAATTCTTATACTTAACTGGAAGATATTCTTTTTTAGTAAAGTGACTGGTTGTCTAAGGTTACAGAGCATGACTAGCTGAGGTGCTTATTGAGATCAAGGGGGATACATAATGGGCAGTAGAAAAATGTAGTTATAAACATCAGCTATAACTATATGATCAGCTACAGAAAAGAGGGGTGCAGTTGTTGTGTGTCTCTTCCTTATTCTATTACTAGTAAAATTGTTTGTATATATTAAGCAAGCATATTTTTTCTCTTTCCTTTATGTTCCACTTATTATGTAACATAAGATGTATTGAATTTATATTATATTTAAATACCGTTAGTATGCTTTTGTTTGTGTCCAGGAAAGTTTTACCATGTTAGGCAAAGTATTACTGTTTTGTCTTTATTTGGTGACTAAAGACATATGGGTGTGGAACTTCACTTGCAGTCCAGCAGTTAAGAATTCCCTTTGTGGTGCAGGTGCCATGGATTTAATCCATTCCAGAAAACTAAGGTCTCACATAGTGTGGGGTAACAAAGCCAGAGTGCCACAACTAGAAAGGCTGCATGCCACAACTAAAATCTGACAATAAATAAATAAGTATTTAAAAGCCATATGGTGACAATTGGAAAATGGGTGGATTTAATGGTTATTAATTTGATGTGTCAATTTGAGTTGGTGCTCAAATATTTGACTCAGATATGAGTCAAAACTCATTCTGGGTGTTTTTGTAAGGTTATTTGTGGATGGAATTAACATTAACTAGGTGAAGTCATAATATTTAATAGATGAAGCATGGCGCTGGAGCAAGCAGCTGAGAGGAGATACCCTGTGTCCAAGGTCAGAGAAACCCCAGTGAGACAGTAGGCACAGGAGCAGCTTTCAGGAGATACCCTACACCCAAGGGCAAAGGAGAAGCCCCAGCAAGATGGTAGGAGGGGTGAATTCACATTTAAAATCAAACCCCATTCCCACCAGAGACACTCAGAGGGCTCAAACAAATTTTGTGTGCACCAGGACCCAGGGACCCCACAGAGACTGAAACAGAACTGTGTCTGAGGATCTCCTTTGGAGGTACAGGTCAGCAGTGGGCTGCCACAGCAATGGGGCTCTGGGTGCAGCAGACTTGGGTATGGCATAAGCCCTCTTTGAGGAGGTTGCCATTCATCCCACCACAGAGCTGGCAGAACTTACACAAGACTGGGAAATAGACTCTTGGAGGGCACAAATAGAACCTTGTCTGCACCAGGACCCAGGAAAAAGGAGCAGTGACCCTAAAAGAGACTGACCTAGACTTGCCTTTCAGTGTCCAGGAGTCTCCAGTGGGGGCGTGGATTGGTCGTGGCCTGCTGCAGGGTTGGGGGCACTGAGTGTAGCAGTACAAGTGTGGGATATTTTCAAGGAGGTCACCATTATCTTCATTACCTCCAACATAGTTTGGCCCCAGGTAAACAGCAAGGAGGGAACACAGCTCCTCCCATCAACAGAAAATTGGATTAATGATTTAATGAGCATAGTCCTACCCTTCAGAACAAGACCAAGTTTCCCCCTCAGTCAGTCTCTCCGATCAAGAAGCTTCCATAAGCTTCTTGCTCTGTCATGTCCCACTCTTTGCGACCCCATGGACTGTAGCCTATCAGGCTCCTCCATCCATGGGATTTTCTAGGCAAGAGTGGTGGAGCGGATTGCCATTTCCTTCTCCAGGGGATCTTCCCAACCCAGGAATTGAACTCCGGTCTCCCGCATTGCAGGCAGATGCTTTACCATCTGAGCCACCAGGGAAGTGGCCCTGTCAGAGGGGAGACAGACTGAAAACCACAATCACAGAAAACTAACCAATCTAATCACATGGACCACAGCCTTGTCTAACTCAATGAAAGAGTGAGCCAAGCCATGAAAGGCCACCAAGAGAGACAGGTCACGGTGGAGAGTTCTGACAAAATGTGGTCCACTGGAGAAGGGAATGGCAAACCATTTCAGTGTTCTTGCCTTGAGTATCCCATGAACAGTATGAAAAGGCAAAAAGATAGGACACTGAAAGATGAACTCCCCAGGTCGGTAGGTACCCAATATGCTACTAAAGATCAATGGAGAAATAACTCCAGAAAGAAGGAAGAGATGCAGCCAAAGCAAAAACAACATCCAGTTGTGGATGTGACTGGTGATGGAAGCAATGTTCAATACTGTAAAGACCAATATTACATAGGAACCTGAAATGTTAGGTCCCTGAATCAAGGCAAATTGGAAATGGTCAAATGAGATGGCAAGAGTGAATGTTAACATTTTAGGAATCAGTGAACTAAAATGGACTAGCATGGTTGAATTTAACTCAGATGACTATTATATCTACTACTGTGGGCAAGAATCTCTTAGAATAAATGGATTAGCCATCATAGTCAACAAAAGAGTCTGAAATGCAGTACTTGGATGGAATCGCAAAAACGACAGAATGATCTCTGTTCCTTTCCAAGGCAATCAATTCACTATCATGGTAATCCAAGTGTATGCCCTGAGCAGTAATGCTGAAGAAGCTGAAGCTGGATGGTTCTATGAAGATCTACAAGACCTTATAGAACTAACACCCCAAAATAGATTTTTTTTTCATTATAGGGAATTAGAATTCAAAAGTAGGAAGACAAAAAACACCTGGAGTAACAGGCAAATTGGGCCTCGGAACACAGAATGAAGCAGGGCAAAGGCTAATAGAGTTTCGGCAAGAAAACACATTGGTCATAGCAAACACCTTCTTCCAACAACACAAGAGAAGACTCTACACATGGACATCACCAGATGGTCAGCACCAAAATCAGATTGATTATATTCTTTGCAGCCAAAGATGGAGAAGCTCTATACAGTTAGCAAAAACAAGTGGAAGCTGATCATGGCTCGATCAGGAACTCCTTATTGCCTAATTCAGACTTAAATTGAAGAAAGTAGGGAAAACCACTAGACCATTCAGGTATGACCTAAATATATCCCTACGATTATACAGTGGAAGTGAGAAATAGATTTAATGGACTAGACTTGGTAGACAGAATGCCTGATGAAATATGGTAGAGGTTCGTGACATTCTCCAGGAAACAGGGAACAAGACTATCCCCAAGAAAATGAAATGCAAAAAAGAAAAATGGCTGCCTCAGGAGGCCTTACAGATAACTGTGAAAAGAAGAGAAGGGAAAAGGAAAGATACAACCATTTGAATGCAGAATTCTAAGGAAGAGCAAGGAGAGATAAGAAAGCCTTCCTCAGGGATCAGGGCAAAGAAATAGGGGAAAACAATAGAATGGGAAAGACTAAAGACCTCTTCAAGAAAATTAGAGATACCAAGGGAACATTTCATGCAAAGATGGGCACAATAAAGAACAGAAATGTTATGGACCTAACAGAAGCAGAAGATATTAAGAAGAGGTGGCAAGAATACACAGAAGAACTGTACAGAAAAGTTCTTCACAACCCAGAAAATCACAGTGGTGTAGTCACTCACCTAGAGCCAGATATCCTGGAATGTGAAGTCAAGTGGGCCTTAGGAAGTATCACTACGAACGAAGCTAGTGAAGGTGATGGAATTCCTGTTGAGCTATTTCAAATCCTAAAAGATGATGCTGTGAAAGTGTTGCATTCAATATGTCAGCAAATTTGGAAAATTCAGCAGTGGCCATAGGACTGCAAAAGGTCAATTTTTATTCCAATCCCAAAGAAAGGTAATCCCAAAGAATGCTCAAACTACTGCACAATTGCACTCATCTCACATGCTAGTAAAGTAATGCTCAAAATTCTCCAAGCCAGGCTTCAACAATATGTGAACAGTAAACTTCCAGATGTTCAAGCTGATTTTAAAACAGGCAGAGGAACCAGAGATCAAATTGCCAACATCCATTGGATCATAAAAAAAGCAAGAGAGTTCCAGAAAAACATCTATTTCTTCTTTATTGACTATGCCAAGCCTTTGACTGTGCAGATTACAACAAACTGTGGAAAATTCTGACAGAGATGGAAATACCACCTGACCTGCTTCTTGAGAAATCTGTATGCATGTGAGGAAGCAACAGTTAGAACTGGACATGGAACAATAGACTGGTTCCAAATAGGAAAAGGAGTGTGTCAAGGTTGTATATTGTCACCCTGCTTATTTAACTTATATTGACAGGAGAAATATCAATAACCTCAGATATGCAGATGACATCACCCACCTGGCAGAAAGTGAGGAAGAAATAAAGAGTCTCTTGATGAAAGTGAGAGAGGAGAATGAAAAAGTTGGATTAAATCTCAGCATTCAGAATACTAAGATCATGGCATCTGGTCCCATTCGTGGAAAATAAATGGGGAAACAGTGGCTGACTTTATTTTTTTATGCTCCAAAATTACTAGAGATGGTGACTGCAGCCATGTAATTAAAAGACACTTGCTCCTTGGAAGGAAAGCTATCACTAACCTGGACAGCATATTAAAAAGCAGAGCCATTACTTTGCCAACAAAGATCCATCTAGACAAGACTATGATTTTTCCATTAGTCATGTATGGATATGAGATTTAGATTATAAAGAAAGCTGAGAGCCAAAGAATTGATGCTTTTCAACTGTGGTGTTGAAGACTCTTGAGAGTCCCTTGGACTGTGAGGAGATGCAACCAGTCCATCTTAAAAGAAATCAGTCCTGATTCCAATAGTCATTGGAATATTCTGTTGAATATTGAATAGAATATTCAATGGAATGTTGAATATTCCAATATTCATTGGAAGGACTGATGTTGAAGCTGAAACTCCAGTACTTGGCTACCTGATGTGAAGTTCTGAATCATTTGAAAAGACCCTGATGCTGGAAAAGATTGAAGGCGGGAGGAGAAGGGATCAGCCGAGGTTGAGATGGTTGAATGGCATCAACGACTTAATGGACATGAGTTTGATTAAATCTCGGGAGCCGGTGATGGACATGGAGGCCTGGCGTGCTGCAGTCCACGGGGTCGCAAAGAGTCGGACACGACTGAGCAACTAAACTGTACTGAACCACAGTGAAGTAAAAGAAGGAAAATAACCCATTATGATGTAGATGGGCATCATCCAATCAACCGAAGGCCTGAGTAGAACAAAATGACTAACCTCTACCAAAAATAGAAAATTATGTTGGTTGTCAGATGTTAACTGCAACACCTGGTCTACTGGGACACCATCCTGCTGGCCTCTCTCAAGGATTCGGCTTTTGTCTGCCAACTCAAGTCCATCAGTTCAGTTCAGTCTCAGTCATGTCCAGTTCTTTGTGACCCCGTGGATTGCAGCATATCAGATTTCCCTGTTCATCACTAACTCCCAGAGCTTGCTCAAATTTATGTTCAAGTCAGTGATGACATCCAATCTCATCCTGTTGTCCCTTGTCCTCCTACCTTCAATATTTCCCAGCATCAGGGTCTCTTCAAGTGTGTCAGTTCTTCACATCAGGTGGCCAAATTATTGGAGTTTCAGCTTCAGCATCAGTCCTTCCAATGACTATTTAGGAATGATTTCCTTTAGGATTGACTCATTTGATTCCCTTGCAATAAGGGTTCTCCAGACTCTTTTCCAACACCATCTTTGGCTCATCAAAAGCATCAATTCTTTGGCGCTCAGCCTTCTTCATAGTCCAGCTCTCAAATCCATACATCACTATTGGAAAAAACATTGCTTTAACTAGATGTAGCTTTCTAACTAAAGTAATGTCTCTGCTGCTTTTTAATATGCCATTCTAGTTTTGTCATAGCTTTTCTTCCAAGGAACAAGTGTCTTTTAATTTCATGGCTGCAGTCACAATCTTCAGTGATTTGGGGAGTCCAAGAAAATGGTGTCTGTTACTGTTTCCATTGTTTCCCCATCTATTTACCATGAAGTGATGGGACCATATGCCATGATTTTTGTTTTTCGAATGTTCAGTTTTAAGCCAGATTTTTTACTCTCCTCTTAAACTTTCATCAAGAGGTTCTTAGTTCTTCACTTTCTGCCATAATGGTGGTCCCATCTGCATATCTGAAGTCATTGATATTTCTCCTGGCAATCTTGATTTCAGTTTGTGCTTCATCCAGTCTGACATTTTGCATGATGTATTCTGCATATATATTAAATGAGCAAGCTGACAATATACAGCCTTGATATACCCCTTTCCCAATTTGGAACCAGTCCATTGGTACATGTTTGATTCTAACTTTTTTTTCTTAAACTGCATACAGATTTCTTAGAAGGCAGGTAAGTTAATCTGGTATTCCCATCTCTTGAAGGATTTTCCACTGTTTGTTCTGATCCACACGGTCAAAGGATTTAGCCTAGTCAATGAAGAACAAGTAGACACTTTTCTGGAATTCTCTTGTTTTTTTTCTATGATCCAACAGATGTTGGCAACGTGATCTCTGGTTCCTTTGCCTTTTCTAAATCCATTTTGAACATCTGGAAGGCCTCGGTTCAGGTACTGTTGAAGACTGCCTTGAAGAATTTAGAGCAATACTTTGCTAGACTGACTTTTTCCCATCCTGTGGCCACTGCTGATTTTCCCCAATTTGCTGTCATATTGAGTGCACACTTTCATGGCATCATCTTTCAGGATTTGAAATAGCTCAACTGGAATTCTGTCACCTCTGTGAGCTCTGTGCATAGTGATGCTTCCCGATGCCCACTTGACTTTGCATTCCAGGATGTCGGCTCTAGGTGAGTGATCACACCATCACGGTTATCTTGGTCATTATGATTTTTTTTAATAGTTCTTCTGTGTATTCTTGCCACCTCTTCTTATTATCTTCTGCTTCTCTTAGGTCCATACCATTTCTGTCCTTTAATCTGCCCATGTTTGCATGAAATGTTCCCTTGGTATTTCTAATTTTCTTGAAGAAATCTCGGTCCTTTCCCATTCTATTGTTTTCCTCTGCTTCTTTGCATTCATTTCTTAGGAAGGCTTTCTTATCTCTCCTTGATACTCTTTGGAACCTTGGATTCAGATGGATATCTTTCATTCTCTCCTTTGTCTTTTGCTTCTCCTATTTTCTCAGCTATTTGTAAGGTCTCCTCAGACAACCATTTTGTCTTTTTTTATTTCTTCTTCTTGAGGATGGTTTTGATTGTCAACTCCTGAAAAATATTATGAATCTCTATCCATAGTTCTTCATGCACTCTATCAGATCTAATCCCTTGATTCTATTTGTACTTCCATTATATAGTGGTGAGGGATTTGATTCAGGTTGTACCTGAATGGCCTAGTGGTTGTCCCTACTTTCTTCAATTTAAGTCTGAATTTGACAATAAGGAGTTCATGATCTGAGCCACAGTCAGCTCCCAGTCTTGTTCTTGCTGACTGTATAGAGCTTCTCCATCTTTGGCTGCATAGAATATAATCAGTCTGATTTCAGTGTTGACCATCTGGTGATGTCCACGTGTAGAATCATCTCTTGTGTTGCTGGAAGAGGGTGCTTTTTATGACCAGTGTGTTTCCTTGGTAAAAATATGTTAGCCATTGCCCTGATTCAGTTTTTCACTTCAAGTCCAAACTTGTTTCTTACTTCAGGTATCTCTTGACTTCCAAATTTTGCATTCCAGTCCCCTATGATGAAAAAGATATTTTTGGGGGGTGCTAGTTCTAGAAGTTCTTGTAGGTCTTCATAGAACTGTTCAACTTCAGCTTCTTCAGCATTAGTGGTTTGGTCATAGATTTGGATTACTCTATCTATCTATTTATATCCATGTTTCTTTCCCTGGAGAACTCTAACTGATACAGATTTTGTATACAGACTTTTGTAAAACACTGGAAATTGAATATATGATCAGATGTATACATCGCTGCATTTATTAAGAAGATAGCTCAATGATCTATTCAAATCCTCAAAGTGGTTTATGTTCTAATGAAGTCTTAGAATTTTTGCTCAGAAACTTCCCTGTCACAGTCTATTAATTATGTCAGTAAACTGTGAATATAAGCCATTATGGTCTGAATTGATCCAAAATACCTAATCTCCAATGTAAGATTTAATGGAAACGATGGCTATATTATAATTTTTCAAGAGCAATGTGTAGCCTTTCTATTTTGTAATTTTAAAAGCACGAGAGTCCTGTACACTCCTCAATCACAAAATATTCTTGATTCTCAGCTTCCAAGGAGAAAATGCCTAGAAAAGAATTCTCATACTCAGGTAGTTCTAGTCAATTCTCAAGTATGAAAAATAAATTTTATGTGTAGGTTATTTGTAAGCTAGAGTTATTGAAAAATATCTAAATCTGTACAATTAGTGTGTGGATGGATAGAGCACACCTTAAAGGCAAATTATAACATTTATCCACAAAAGATAAATACACTGGCCATCCACCAATCTTCTTTTTTATATTTTCAGAGATTTAAAATATAATTCTCCATGGACATTCATTACAATTTTTAAGAAAGGATGAAATAATAGAAACATAAATTTTATTGTAGTATAATATTTTACATATCTAGTTTCTAACATAACTCTTAAAAGTAATAACACATCCCAGGTGCCTCACATCATTAGCAATATAATAGCTGGAATATGGTTTTCCTATCATGTCTACACAAATCTTGCATAATATTTCTCAAGGCAATGCCTCACTTGTATTGCAGACAAAATCCAGTGGTTTAGATCTTTACCATGCCTCCTCTGTACTGATCCATTCATCCCATCACAGGCTGAAAATAAGTTGCAATCTGTGATCTAGTAGCAACAGGTATGTGTGATTTGATCCTGGAAGACACTTTGGCGTGGATGGAATTTTTTTAACCCTTTTCCACAGTGAGATTTTTGTAAGTTGTGCACCCCAATTTTATTCTTTGGAGAATTTCCAAAGTACGAGTGTTTTCTTACTCTTTTCATATTGGAAATAATGCAAAAACAGAGCCTACTTGTATATATAGAGCAACAGAGCACAAGTTTAAGAAATTTCAGCATATTTTGTACCAAGGATAAAATAAATCATTTGTAAGAAATTCATTTTTCATTTTTATATAAATAAATTCAAATGAAAACACAACTTTACAAGTACCTTCATTTGCCTTGTTCATTTTGACAGGCTATTATTCACCTGCACCTGTAATTTTTTTCTTTATCTTTCTGTCACAAATAATGAAATAAACAGTGACTATAGCATTATATTACTTAGTGTTTCCTTGAATATAGTGTTTCATAGAATTACTTTATCTAAGTTTCATATTGCTTACAAAAGTGAAACTCAAAATTTGTATTGAATTGAAAGAACAGAAAAGAAAGAAGCCAACTGTAGGATTACAAAAATGAATGTGATAATTTATTGAAATGTTACAAGTTTTTGTATCATGCATAGGTTTTCTTATTGGCCAAAAATAATCACCACTTTAGTTAGAAATTATTCTTTTAACACATGTATTAATTGTCAATCAAAATATCTATTAAGCATTTCTTTAATGAGTATTCTATTATTAACATATTTATTTTACCATTTTATTTTTTAATATAAATTTATTTATTTTAATTGGAGGCTATTTACTTTACAATATTGCATTAGTTTTGCAATACATTGACATGAATCCACCACGGGTGTACATGTGTTCCACATTCTGAACACCCCTCCCACCTCCCTCCCCATACCATCCCTCTGGGTCATCCCAGTGCACCAGCCCAGAGCATCCTGTATCGTGCATTGAACCTGGACTGGCGATTCATTTCACATATGATAATATACATGTTTCAATGACATTCTCCCAAATCATCCCGCCCTCGCCCTCTCCCACAGAGACTACTACAAAGCCACAGTCATCAAGACAGTATCGTACTGGCAAAAAGACAGAAATATAGATCAATGCAACAAAATAGAAAGCCAGAGATAAATCCATGCACCTATGGACACCTTATCTTTGCAAAGGAGGCAAGAATATACAATAGGGAAAAGGCAATCTCTTTAACAAGTGGTGAAACTGGTCAACCACTTGTAAAAGAATGAAACTGGTCAACCACTTGTAAAAGAATGAAACTAGAACACTTTCTAATACCATACACACACCAAAAAAACTCAAAATGGACTAAAGATCTAAATGTAAGACCAGAAACTATAAAACTCCTAGAGGAGAACATAGGCAAAACACTCTCCGACATACATCACTGCAGAATCCTCTATGACCCACCTCCCAGAATATTGGAAATAAAGGCAAAAATAAAAAAAAAAAATGGGACCTAATTAAAATTAAAAGCTTCTGCACAACAAAGGAAACTCTAAGCAAGGTAAAAAGACAGCCTTCAGAATGAGAGAAAATAATAGCAAATGAAGCAACTGACAACTAATCTCAAAAATATACAAGCAACTCCTGCAGCTCAATTTCAGAAAAATAAACGACCCAGTAAAAAATGGGCCAAAGAACTAAAAAGACATTTCTCCAAAGAAGACATACAGATGGCTAACAAACATGAAAAGATGCTCAACATCACTCATTATTAGAGAAATACAAATCAAAACCACAAGGAGGTACCATTTCACACCAGTCAGAATGGCTGCGATCCAAAAGTCTATAAGCAATAAATGCTGGAGAGGGTGTGGAGAAAGGGGAACCCTCCTACACTGTTGGTGGGAATGCAAACTAGTACATCCACTATGGAGAAGAGTGTGGAGATTCCTTAAAAAAACCGGAAATAGAACTGCCATATGACCTGGTAATCCCACTTCTGGGTATACAAACCAAGGAAACCAGAATTGAAAGAGACATGTGTAATCCAATGTTCATCGCAGCACTGTTTATAATAGCCAGGACATGGAAGCAATCTAGATGTCCATCAGCAGATGAATGGATAAGAAATCTGTGGTACATATACACAATGGAGTATTACTCAGCCATTAAAAAGAATACATTTGAATCAGTTCTAATGAGGTGGATGAAACGGGAGCCTATTATACAGAGTGAAGTAAGTCAGAAACAAAAACACCAATACAGTATACTAATACATATATATGCAATTTAGAATGATGGTAATGATAACCTTGTATGTGAGGTAGCAAAAGAGACACAGATGTATAGAACAGTCTTTTAACATATACATTTTTAATTTATTGGCAGCCCCATCACTTAATATGTTCACTTACCGATCATATGAAAAATGTGGCATTAAGTTTGGAAATGTGTTCTTCTGTCCTTCATCTTGTTTTTATTTCTAAATACTTCCTAAAGATTAAAAGCGTGGATCATATCTCTCAGAATAAAAGTTACATTTTTGTTTAAGAGGCAATTTTATGTATCTCTGATTTATTAGGTTGATATCATAATTATGATAGAAATATTGATGCTAAGAAACATTTAAAGGAAAGGGCTTTTTCAATAATTTATGTTAAATTTCTGAAAAGTAACTGCAATAAAAATGTTTCCATAAGAATGACCAGATGCATTAAAAAATAAACCCCAAAATATCTTAATATATTTAAGAAAACAATATCTTAAAATAATGAATGTAGTTCATGCATGTATGCCAAGTCACTTCAGTCATATTTGACTCTTTGCAACACTATGAACTATAGCCCACCAGGCTCCTCTGTCCATGGGATTCTCCAGATAAGAATACTGGAATGGGTTGCCTTGTGCTCCTCCAAAAGATCTTCAAGACCCAGGGATTGAATTCTCCTCTCTTATATCTTCTGCATTGTCAGGTGGATTCTTTACCACTAGTGCCACCTGGGAAGCCCAACTGATGCAGTATGTAAACCAAATTAAAGAGATAACTGAAAAGTATCAGCTTTTAATCAAAGCAAGTAAATATCAGAGAATATAAAAAATATAATGATTTATTGGTTCATTGACATAATTTCTTTTAGAATGATATTAATTTTGATATTGTCTATAACTACATATAACTGATATATCTATACATATAACTACACTTAAAATGAATTTTATTTCATTGTTTTTACTTCTGTCAAATTTTAATATGACTATATTATAAATGAAAATTGTCTTCAGACAATTAAATATCCATTTTCATAATGTACCAAATATAAATATTACTCCATCAAGTTTAAACATTATGTATACAGACATATGGGGGCTTCCCTGGTGGCTCAGAGGTAAAGAATCTACCTGCAATGCAGGAGAAGCGGGAGATGTGGGCTTGATCCCTGGGTTTGGAAGACTCCCGTGGAGGAGAGCATGACAAAGCAATCCAGTGTTTTTGCCTGGAGAATCCTATGGATAGAAGAACCTGGTGGGCTACAGTTCATAGAGTCGCGAAAAGTCGGACATGACTGAAGCAACTGAGCATACAATTTTTCAATTTATTTTTTTAATTGAAGGATAATTGCTTTACAGAATTTTGTGGTTTTCTGTCATACATGAAGAATCAGCCATAGGTATACCAATGCCCCCTCCCTCCCAAGTCTCCCTCCCAACTCCCTCCCCATCCTACACTTCTAGATTATCACAGAGCCTCTGTTTGAGTTTCCTGAGTCATACATCAAATTCTAATTGGCTATCTATTTTACATATGATATTGTAAAATTCCATGTTACTCTCTCCATACATCTCACCCTCTTCCTTATCCCCTCCCCCCATGTCAATAGGTCTGTTCTCTATGTTTGTTTCTCCATTGCTACCCTGAAAGTAAAGTCATCAGTATCATCTTTTTAGATTCTACATATATGTGTCAGTGTATGATATTTATTTTTCTCTTTCTGATTTACTTCACTCTGCATAATAGGCTCTAGGTTCCTCCATCTCATGAGAACCAACTCAAATGCATTCCTTTTTTATGGCTGAGTAGTACTCCATTGCATATATGTACCGCAGCTTCTATATCCATTCATCTGTTGATGGACATCTAGGTTGCTTCCATGTTCTAGCAATTAATAAATAGTTCTGCAATGAACATTGGGGTACATGTGTCTTTCAATTTTGATCTCCTCAGGGTACATACCTAGGAGTGGGATTGCTGGGTCATATGATGGCTTTATTCCTAGCTTTTAAAGGACTCACCATAACACCTTCCATAGTGGCTGTATCAGTTTATATTTCCACCGGCAATGCAAGAGGGTTCCCTTTTTTCCACACCCACTCTAACATTTGTTATTTGTAGACATTTTGATGATGGCCATTCTGACTGATGTGAGGTGGTATCTATTGTACTTTTGATTTGTATTTCTCTAACAGTGAGTGATGTTGAGCATCTTTTCATGCATTTGATAGCCATCTGCACAGACACAATTTTTTTTAGAAAGGACATTCCTTTCCTTTTTTATGAACTTTATTCTTCATTTAGAAGAAAGTTCAAAATTGGAAAAATATCTTTTCTCATACAGAATATTTTTCTTGAATCTATATTTAGTCTTTTAACATAAAGTATCTATTTACTTTATTATTGAAAAGGAAAATATATTTCTGAGCTTGATGATGTGTTGTAATTTTATATACCCAGAAAATCACTATGCTCCTCAAGATACACACCACTTCTATGATCTCAATTCTTTCAAGCACTTTTTTAGTTACACTCTCCCACAGAGATCTAGCGCCATAGGTTCATTTGCTTATCTTTGAAATTTATAAAAATTGTGTCATGTTATATGTGTTTAATCTCTTGCTCAAAATTTTAGAAATTCTGAAGAAGTTTTCCAAAATAGTTGTTCAATTTTTTACAATTACTAGGAAGTTATGAATTTCTAGCTGCTCTACATCTTTCATAGTACAAGTACTTTCCATCCTTTAAATCTTGGATGCTTTGTTGGGATGGTATGGTAGAATAATACTGTTGTACTTTTACCATCCTTGATGACTAATGATGCCAAGTTCAATATATTTCACTAACTGAACATTTAAATGGTCTGTTTTTGTTCATTTATATTCTTATACTAATGCACCTTAAATTATTTATTGGGTTGATTCTAGTTTTCCTTAATGATATGTATGAATGATTTACCTATTCTGGATATATATTTGCTTCAGACATAGATATTGGGAATCTTTCACCTCCTGTGGCTTGCCTTATATACTTATTACTTTAATTCTGTATTTAGGTAAATAGAAATCCTGAAATTTAGTGTAATTTATTCTTTAGTGACATTGAACAGCTTTATTTAGATACAATTTACATAAAATAAAATTCATTCATTTTAAAATTGGTTTGTTGAGTGTTGGTCATTAATAAAATCATAGAGAGAGAGGGAATGATACAGCCTTTAATAGCCATACAGTAGTTGAATGACTACTGTAGTTGACATAATATACCACTACTTCTGCATATGCTATTGGTCATACAGATCATTTCTTAAAAATATACTATAGGGGACTAGAACAGATTGGAGAAAGAAATGGCAACCCACTCCAGTGTTCTTGTCTGGAGAATCTCAGGGACGAAAGAGCCTGTTAGGCTTCCGTTTATGGGGTCACACGGAGTCGGACACGACTGAAGCAACTTAGCAGTAGCAGCAGAACAGATTGTTAATACAGGGAGATTGGAACAATTGAAGGTGTTCATGAAGGCTGACTACTAAAATGCCCTTACTGATAGTATGGGCTTCCCTAGTGGTCAGCCAGTAAAGGCTCTTCCTATAATGCTACCCACTCCAATATTCTTCCTATAATGGCTACCCAATCCAATATTCTTGCCTGGAGACTCCTATGGACAGTGAAGCCTGCCAGGCTACAGTCCATAGGCTGGTAAAGAGTTGGATATGATTGTTGCTGTTATTTAGTCGCTAAGTGGTGTCCAACTCTTTGCGATGCCATGAACTGAAAAAGCATGCCAGGCTTCCCTGTCCTTCACTACCTCTCAGTGTTTGCTCAGACTCATTCTCAGCATTCTTTATGGTCCAACCCTCATATCCATACATGACTACTGGAAAAACCATAGCTTTGACTATATGGACCTTTGTTGGCAAAGTGATATCTCTACTTTTTAATACACTGTTTAGGTTTGTCATAGCTTTTCTTCCAAGGAGCAAGCATCTTTTAATTTCATGGATGCAGTCACTGGTTGTAGTGATTTCAGAGCTCAAGGATATAAATCAATAACCCTCTCCATTTTTTCTCCATCTATTTGCCATGAAGTGATAGGACCAGATGCCATGATCTTAGTTGAGCTCTATGTTAAGGTTATATATTCTTCTGTATATTTCTTCTATTTGATCATTTTTATTGTGAAATCTCCCTGATTACTTTTCACAATAATACATGGCTTAACATCTATTTTTCATAATTAAAATACCTGGTGATGTTTGGTGGAGTACATGTTCTTAGATATGCTGGTGCAGCCTCACTCTTAGGCAGACCATGTCTCTATATCTCAAGTGGGAAAATTTCTCAGTGATTTTTCACTTTATGTGTTTTTCATTTCCATCATTTTCTTTAATTATTTTTCACAGTTTCATCTCTCTGCTAGGATCCCCATTTGTGTGTGTGTGTGTGTTGCTAACTTTTATCACTTGAGCTTTGAACATATCATTCTTTTTATTTTGTTTTAAAATTACTGCCTAATACTTCCATCATCTAACCTAGTTTAGTGATGTTGAATTTTATTTCTAGACATTGGGTTCTTTTTCTTGATTTTTTGTGCCATTTTCTTCTTTTTTTTATTGAAAACTGGACATTGTATATAGAGTGGTGATAACCGAAGTTATAGGCATGCCTCTTTCTTCTAGGATATTAATGTGGGTAACACTATTCATCTTCCACCGGGGCTTCCCTGGTAGCTCAGCTGGTAAAGAATTTACCTGCAATGCTGGAGACCTGTGTTGGGAAGATCCCCTGGGGAAGAGCATGACAACCCACTCCAATATTCTTGCCTGGAGAATCCCCATGAACAGAAGTATCTGGTGGGCTACAGTCCATGGAGTCACAAAGAGTCAGACACCACTGAGCTACTAAGTCCAGTACAATGTAATTCATCTAGTCAGGAATTGATCTGGGTTTTGACTATCACTAACTCAAAGCAACACTACTGTCAGATTTCTTTAGCATTGCCTTTTGCATGGAGTGGGGTCTCGTTTGTTTTCTCACTGAGAAGGTGTTTTCCAGTATCCTAGCTCTGTCCTCAGCTTTATGCCTTTCCTGCATACCTACAATTAGGATATCTCTCATGTTCTTTTTCTCCTGCTATATACTGCAATTCCCGGTTCCTTAGCACTTGCTAGCCTGATGACAGAGGGCAGTTACAAGACCTCTGTTCTGCTGGTTCTGGCTCAGTTTTCAGCAGACCCTGTTTCTGTGTCTCAAGAGGGCAGATTTCTCAGTGATTTTGCCCATCCCCAACTGATAAGAGATCTCTACATGATTTGACTTCACAATGATTTTTGCCCTTCCTCTAAGACAGAGATTCTATTCTTCTTTTCTTCCTTTCCAGTAGCTGTTCTGGGAGTAAACGTATTTGCTGTTTTGTTTTTTGTTTCTGTCAGATTTTTAACTATTATGCATTTTTTTTCTAGTGTTCATATCTTTTTCTTACTCTGTGACCAAATGAGTTTACACCTGTGTTCCCCATGTCTTAAAAGTATTTGTAATCCTTGTATTTCAGTGTATTTGTTGTTCTTCAAACTGAACTCTAATAGTTTCAAGGAAAGCCATTGTCTTGTAAATCACCCCAAATTTCCTAGCTGACAGAATATATATGATGTTCTTTTTAGATTTCTAGGTCCTGGGGGAGAACAAGAAGATCCATGTTTTTATATTTTAAATACATTTCCTGATAAAGTACATAGAAATTTTTTTATTTTTTCTAATTGCTTTAAATTTTTTAATGTTTAATTTGGTTATTTATTCTTAATTTATTATGCAAATATTCTAATATGCCATTTCAATTTTATTGAATTTTTTAGCTTTTCCATTTAGTTGTTGCTAAGTTGTAACTGACTCCTTGTCACCCCATGGACTGCAGCATGCCAGGCTTCCCTGTCCATCACCATCTCCTGGAGACTGCTCAAACTTATGTCCCTAGAGTCGGTGATAGCATCTGCCATTCCCTTCTCGTCTTGCCTTCAATCTTTCCCAGCATCAGGTTCTTTCCAATGAGTCAGTTCAGGTAGCCAAAGTATTGGAATTTCAGCTTCGGCATCAGTCCTTCCAATGAATATTCCATACTGATTTCCTTTAGGATGGACTAGTTGGATCTCTTTACAGTCCAAGGGACTCTCAAGAGTCTTCTCCAACAGCACAGTTCAGAAACAGTAATTCTTCTGTCCTCAGCTTTATTTTTTAATAAATTTATTTATTTTAATTGGAGGCTGATTACTTTACAATATTGTATTGGTTTTGCCATATATCAACATGAATCCACCACGGGTGTACATGTGTTCCCCATCCTGAACCCTCTTCCCACCTCCTTCTCTATACCATCCCTCTAGGTCACCCCAGTGCACCAGCCCCAAGCATCTGGTATCCTGCATCGAACCTGGACTGGCAATTCATTTCATATATGATATTATACATGTTTCAATGCCATTCTTCCAAATCATTCCACACTCTCCCTCTCCCTCTCCCACAGAGTCCAAAAGACTGTTCTATACATCTGTCTCTTTTGCTGTCTCACATACAGGGTTATCATTACCATCTTTCTAAATTCCATATATATGCATTAGTATACTGTATTGGTGTTTTTCTTTCTGGCTTACTTCACTCTGTATAATAGGCTCAGCTTTCTTTATAGTCCAAATCTCACACTCATACATGACTACTGGAAAAACCATGGCTTTGACTAGATGGAACTTTGTCAGAAAAATAATGTCTCTGTTTTTTAAATATGCTATTAGATTGGTCATAGTTTTTCTTCCAAACCTCCTTTAATTTCATGGCCTCAGCAACCATCTGCAATTATTTAGGATCCAAATAAAATAAAGTCTTTCACTGTTTCTATTGTTTCCCCATCTATTTGCCACAAAGTGATAGGACCAGTTGACATGAACTTAGTTTTCTGAATGTTGAGTTTTAAGCCAGCTTTTTCAGTCTCATCAAGAGGCTGTTTAGTTCTTCTTCACTTTCTGCCATAAGAGTGGTGTCATCTGCTTGTCTGAGTTTATTGATATTTCTCCCGGCAATCTTGATTCCAGCTTATGCTTCATCCAGCCCTGCTTTTTGCATGACACATTCTGCATATAAGTTAAATAAGCAGGGTGAAAATTATATATAGCCTTGATATACTCCTTTCCAATTTGGAATCAGTCCATTGGTCCATGTCTGATTCTAATTATTGCTTCCTGACCTGCATGCAGATTTCTCAGGAGCCAGGTCAGGTGGTCTTGTACTCCCATCTCTTGAAGAATTTTCCAGTTTGTTGTGATCCACACAGTCAAAGGCTTTGGCATAGTCAATAAAGCAGAATTAGATGTTTTTCTGGAACTCCCATTTTTTTCTGTGATCCAGTGGATGTTGGCAATTTGAGCTCTGGTTCCTCTGCCTTTTCTAAATCCAGCTTGAACATGTGGAAGTTCACGGTTCATGTACTGTTGAAGGCTGGCTTAGAGAATTCTGATCGTTATTTTGCTAGCATGTGAGATGAGTGAAATTGTGCAGTAATTTGAATATTCTTTGGCATTGCCTTTCTTTGGGATTGGAATGAAAACTGACCTTTTCTAGCCCTGTGGCCACTATTGAGTTCTCCAAATTTGCTGACATATTGAGTGCAGCACTTTCACAGCATCATCTTTTAGGATTTGAAATAGCTCAACTGGACCTTAGCTTTTATTTGAATTAATTTGTAATTATAGTTTTAGGGATTACAACATGCTTCTTTATATTATTACAATCCAATTTGAATTCACTATGGAAATAATTTGTAAAACATAAGAGCTTTGCAGTAATATATTGCAATTAACACATTTTCTCAATGCTATATATGTTACCTTATATTTCACCTATGCATGATAGCATCATAGAGTATTATAGTTTTTTGCTCTACATTATCATTATTATATTTTACACAGTTGAACAGGAGTATACACGTATAATGGATTTTATATAATACATAACTAAAATTATATAATTATATAAATTAATTCACACATTTGCATGTAAAATTCATAACATATATATTATACACAGTGTTATTCATTTATTCCTCTTAATCAAATTTACCATCTGGTATAATTTTCCATTCAGCTTCCAGCATTTTACCTATTTCTAAAGCACAGCTGTGGTAACAATTAATTTATAAATGCCATTATTTCAATTTGCCTTTCGAATAATATGTTTACAGAATATAGAAGAGTTTACTGAAAGTAATTTTTGTTTCTACATTTTAAAGTACAAAGCTTTTGGTCACCATTGTTTCTGATCAGAAATATATTATTAATCTGCTTTGGTTTGCTTATAGAAAATATATAAGGTGCCATTTTTAGTTCGGTGATTCCACTTTAATGTTACCTTTTTTCCACTCTTCTGAATGCCATCACCTGCCTCCTCAAGTTTAACTAGATATAGTAGCACTCTTTTAAAAGTACATTTTTTCTCAAGTTTTTATCTATTTTAGCCCTTTTCTTGTGTTTTCAAATGTATGTCTTTAACAGTTGTGTTCTATGTTTAATGTTTTCTGAAAGAAATTGCCCAATATAATCTCACCATCATTTATGGAATGCCCCATACTTAACTGTATTTTAATTTGGTTCTTTTTCTTGTAAACTCAAGCACTAAATAATGATAGTAAACAAAAATTAGGAAAGCTTTCTCAAAAACTCATATGAATGATAATCATACCAAAATTTCTGATAGATTATGTAGGAAAGTGAAAAGAGAAAGTGTTGATCGCTCAATCATGTCTTACTCATTTGTGACCCCTGACAGACATTCTATCCATGGAATTCTCTAGGCAAGAATACTGGAGTGAGTTGCCAGTTCCTACTCTAGGGGATCGTCTCAACCCAGAGATCAAACCCAGGTCTCTTGCATTGTAGGCAGCTTCTTTACCAACTGAGTCACCAGGGAAGCCAAGTTATGTATGGAGCAAGCAATACAACTACATTCAATAGGATTTTTCAGAGAATGTGGAGACAGTCAAGTCCATATCTACAAGGTGGGAGAGCAGACTCAAGATCAAGGAAGGCCAAGCTCATTGATACAGTCTGAAGGCCATCTGATAGAATTCCCTATTGTTCAAGTAGAAGGGCCTTATTGTTTTATTTAGGACTTCAACTAGTTGGATGAGGCCCACTCACATTGTGGAGTGTAACTGACTTAAAGTCCATTAATATAAATGTTAATTTCAATCAAAAAACAGTTTCTAAGTTAACAAAATTAATAATTATAAAATTCTGATATAAAATCCCTTTCATCTAAGATTTACTGTTACTACAGTTGGAAAATAAACATAAGGAGTATTGACAATTCTGTTGCAAGAAATGTTTATTTTGATTCTATAATGATAACAATACCATTTTTAATAGATTGTCCACAATCTCTAGTTTACAATTTTGTAAACTTTTTGTTACTTCTGGATGTAAGTATCATTGTAGAATTTTCCAAAGGGCTCATAAAATTTTATTAGTCACATGAGTAGCACTTATCAACTTATCCTTTCAGTAGAAGTGATTTGCATAATTAAAAAGGTGTATATCATTTGCTAGCTAGCTACTTTGTGAATGAAGAATTGCAAAACAGAAAATTTGAACTGTTGTAACTTGTTGATTGATTGAACATAAGTCAAACGTTTCTGAAACAAAATCTCAAAGACAAAATGCCAAATTTTATCTAACTGTTGTTCAAATATTTTTCGAGGAAAAGTAAAAGGTGGAATGTATCAGTTTTTACTGGGCTAGAAAAAATTAAAAATGGAGTAAATAATTCACAGACATTTGTTGTAACAAGTCATTTAAATATAACTGTAAAATCAAGGACTGAGAAATCCAATCATCCAAGTTTTTTTTTTCTTTTTAGTGTACTATTTAAAAATACATAAAGACCTAAAGTCAAAGTATAATAAATACATTATTGAATGACTAATATTAAAAATTTAACCAGAACTTGAAAATCTGAGACTATATTGATAGTGTTAAAATATTATTAATATAGTTAATATTATTTAATTGACTTTTGATAAGATATTGGTAGATTGTAGGAAAGCATTGAAAAATAAAATATCCAATTAGTATCAAGAGGGCATTTACTTGAAAATTATTGAAGTCAAGAATCTAAAATTTAAAAAACAACAGCAACCAAAAAAATAGAATCTAAAATTTAAAATATCCTTCTAAATCTTGTTTATGTTGCTTTAAACTGCTAAAATTATTTTTGGGCAATAAAATTTAGTCATTAATAATTAATAATCTATGGGATAATAAATGTCCCTACTTGACATAGGAATGGTTTAGTCTGAATATAGAACACATTTTCAAATATAATGTTGTTATACATATATTGAAATTATATGTTGAAAACATATAGTATACTATATATAATGTTAAGATGAATAGTGAATTGTGAATTAACTAAATGAATACATATCACACATGCTAAGCATATGTCATTTTAGGATCATTAATAATATTCTACTCATTTTAATTTATGTAATTGTTTCATTTTAAACAATGGAATTTGGACATTTAGAAACAAGATAAAGAGTCATTCTTTTTTCTCTCATTCTCAATTTTACACACGCCATTAAACATATACTGTTTTATCTTAATTTTTCTGCTGTTGAAATTTGTTGCTTCAAGTGTCTAAATAGGTTAAACACTTCATCTTGAATTATTTTTCCATGATCCTGCTCAGTCTACGGGGCCAAGAAATATCTTCAAGGAAAATGATTGTGCATCTCATCATTTATGCCATTATTAGAATAGAGAAAATTGGCTGCAATTTTATGCAGTCATGATTCTAACATCTTTAAAGGTTAATTGAATGAAACCTACAGAAGTTGGCAAATTATCCAGTTCAAGTCACAGGGAACGGTGGGGAGGGAAACCTTATTATCTCAATTCTTAGGGTGCCAAGGGAGAGTGCAGTTAATGGAATCTAAAGGAAAAGATAGCTGAGAGACTTGACACCCAAAGAAGAGCTGAGGAAATTCCACCACTACCAAACCTTTACTCTGCAAAGAGAGAGCAAGAAAAACACACAACCAAACTGTCTCTCCTTCCAAGACCACTGAAAGCAAGATGAGTGGTGACTTAGATAATGCATTTGCTAGGGCCAGCATCCTGGACTGACATCAGGGCCAAGGGAAGAAATGTAGGGTAAATGGAAAAGACCAGAATATATTCCCTGGTAACTCATTTAAAATGAAAGATTTCACAAAACATTTTCTGATACAATTTTATTATCTTGTTGCAAATGCGTAACTTAACTCCTTTAATAGGATAAGCAGAACTTTCCATCACCAAACTGATCAAATCATTACATTAATCTCATTTCATTTTTTCTGATGAAATATATATTTAAGGCCTATATCCAAGATCCCCTTTGACCAGCAAGCAAAGTTTGAAAAGTGATTTTTTTAAGTAACCTCATTCCAGAAAAAATTTGACTTCCTGTAAATCTTAAGGAAGTCAAATTATATAATTTATTTTTAAAATACTTTGAAATAATCTGTATATTTAATCTGGGTGCTATGAGTTTGTGCTAAGTCATTTCAGTAGTGTCCATCTTTGTGATGCCTTTGGACTGTAGACCATCAGGTATTTCTGACCATGGTATTCTCCAGGCAAGAATACTGGAGAAGTTTGCCATGCCCTCTTCCAGGGGATCTTCCTGGCCCAGGAATCAAACCTGCGTCTCTTACATCTTCTGCATTGGCAGAAGGATTCTTCACCACTAGCGCCACCTGGGTAGTGAAGTGAAGTGAAGTGAATTTGCTCAGTCATATCCGACTCTTTGTGACCCCATGGGCTGTAGCCTACCAGGCTCCTCTCTCCATGGGATTTTCCAGGCAATAGTCCTGGAGTGGATTGCCATTTCCTTCTCCAGGGGATCTTCCCAACCCAGGGTTCGAACCTGGGTCTCCTGCATTGTAGACAGACGCTTTACCGTCTGAGCCACCAGGGAAGTCCGCCACCTGGGTATAGGAAATAATATATATACATACATACACATATTCCCACAATAGCATAATATGTCTTTACTTTTGAGGGATAGATAACAAAGATATAAAATTTTAACCATAAATCAGAATATAGCTTCAAAGTCTACAATTTCCCCTTTGAAACATAAGGTGTGCTAGTTTTTGAGACAAAATTATAATAGAAAGAATGAGAACATTTGAAAGTAAGCCTGAGGCAATATAGCAAATAAAGGTCTCATTTACATATATAGAGTTGTATTAGGGGGTGGATATCACAGAATAAATTGATACAAACAGGATTCAATAGTTCTATGACAAAATGACTAATTAAACAAGGTTTTCTAAAAATGAAGCAGTGAAAGAGATTGCACTGAGTCTAGTTATAGAAAAAATATATATTTGCAGGATGTATGGCTCTCATTTTTCTTTATTCATCTTCAGACTTCCAGAAATCTTTCATCCTTTTTTCTTCCTTGTTCTCTCTCTTTTATGTTCCCATTAAATCTGTGTACTGAAATCTAACACTCTTTGTTGTTGTTTAGTCACTATGTCCAAATCTTTGTGAACCCATGGACTGTAGCCTGCCAGGCTGTTCCATCCATGGGATTTCCCAGGAAATAATTCTGGAGTGGGTTGTAATTTCCTTCTCAGAGAATCTTCCCACCCCAGGGATCAAACCTGAGTCTCCTGCTTGCAAGGCAGATTCTTTTATTGCTGAACAACACAGTGCAGTTCAGTTCATTTCAGTTGCTCAGTCATGTCCGACTATTTGCGACCCCATGGACTACAGCATGCCTGTCCATCACCAACTCCCGGAGTTTACTCAAACTCATGTCCATTGAGTCGGTGATGCCACCGAACAACACAGAGAGCCCCATAATATGATGGTGTTAAGAGCTAGGGCTTTAGGGGGGTAATTAGAATTAGATTAAGTCTGAGGACTGAGTCCTCATGAATAGGGTCAGTAGCTTTATAGGATCCACTAGAGATTTATTGCTCTCTGCTCTCCACTCTGAGAGGCCACAAGAACTCAGCAGCCTGCCACTTGGAAGAACACCCTCATCAGAACTTGACCATACTGGCACCTTGATCTCAGACTTCCAGCCTCCAGAACTATGAAAATTAATGTCCTGTTGTTTATATGCCACTAAGTTTATGGCATTTTGCTATAGCAGTCTGAATGGACTAAGATAGTGTATAGGATCTATCTAAAACTTAAACCAATGTATAGAAAAGATATTTGGAGAAGGAAATGGCAACTCACTCCAGTATTCTTGCCTAGAGAATCCCAGGGAGGAGCCTGGTGGGCTGCCATCTATGGGGTCGCACAGAGTCGGACATGACTGAAGCGACTTAGCAGCTGCAGCAGCATAGAAAGGATAAGAAATTTATAAACATGTAATTATATTCTAGGTGTCTATTTCTTAATCATCTTTTTTTAATGTTAATATTTATTTTTTAATTAAATTTTTATTTTTACTTTATTTTACTTTACAATACTATATTGGTTTATTTTGATGTTCAGTCACTCAGTTGTGTCCAACTCTTTAAGACCCCATGGACTGCAGCACATCAGGCCTCTCTGTCCCTTACCATCTCCCAAAGTTTGCCCAAGTTCATGTCCATTACATTAGTGATGCCACCCAGATACCTCATCATCTGATGCCCTCTTCTCCTTCTGCCCTCAATCTTTCCCAGCATCAAGGAATGAGATGGCTGTTCACATCAGATGACCAAAATACTGGAGCTTCAACTTCAGCATCAGTCTTTCCAAGGAGTATTCAGGGTTGATTTTCTTTAAGATTGACTAATTTGAACTCCTTGCTGTCCAGGGGACTCTTAGAAGTCTTCTCCAGCACCACAGTTTGAAGACATCAATTCTTTGGCACTCTGCCTTCTTTATAGTCCAATTCTCACAACTGTATGTGACCACTGGGAAGACCTCAGCCTTGACTCTATGGACCTTTGTTGGTAGAGCTAGGTTTCTGCTTTCAACACACTGTCTACATTTGTCATAGCTTTTCATAATTTCATAGTATTTCATAGGCAGCTTTTACCAGATTCTTTTTGTCTATCCAGAATTGACCAAATAATTAAAAACAAAATTTCAATCCACAAAAGTGACAATGTCATTAGACAGTGTACCCTAGAAATCACTTTAAATCAATCATGCTGTGTTGTGCTGTGCTTAGTCGCTCAGTTGTGTCTGACTCTTTGTGACCCCATGGACTGTATCCTGCCAGACTCCTTTGTGCATGGAGATTCTCCAGGCAAGAATACTGGAGCGGGTTGCCATGCCCTCCTCCAGGGGACCTTCCCAATTCAGGGATTGAACTCAGGCCTCCTGTATTGCAGGCAGATTTTCTACCTTATGAACCACCTGGGAAGCCCAAACCAATCATAGATACACTGTTCTTACTAACTGGATGAAAGAAGTATTTTTTAAGAAAAAGTTCTATCTATAAAAATAGGCATCTTTGACCCAAAACAAACAAAAAAAAAATTGTAAGTTCTTTTAAATTTAAATAAGGTTTTAAAAACTTGAGGAAAAAAATTAAATAAGTGATAGGAAATAAAATCAAATAAACATATCATAAAGCAAAAACAATAAAAATGGGCACCCAATTTCCACCCAGAACACAGAGTGGGCATAGTGTTCTTAAAGAGCTAAGTCTCCAGAATTTAAAACAAGCATCCAACCAAATCACAAATCCGATGTGAAGATGGAATAAAGACATTTGCCCATGTGCAAACCATAAAAAAAAATTATATCACTAAGACTTTGCTTTCGGCAGATTAATTGAAGTAGTGTCTTAGTCTGTCTAGGCTTCCATAAAAATATACTGTAAACAGAGTGGTTTATAAATAATGCCCTTCTATTTCCCACATTCCTTGAAGGTGAGAAGTCCAAGATCAAGACACCAACAGATCTGGTGTCTGATGAGGAACCACTTATTCACTGACAGACCTCTTCTCACTGTAACCTCTCATGGCAGGAGGAGCCCTGGCTCCCTCTCACACTTCTTTTACAAGGACACTAATCCCACTCAGAAGAGCTTCACCTTCAAGATTTCATCAAGTTTTATTATAGTCACCTCCCAAAGGCTCCACCTCAGAGTACTAAAACAATGAAGGTTAGGATTTCAACAGATGAATTTGGGTTGAGGAGGCATGTGGACAGAAACATTCAGTCCATCGCAGATGGATCGAAGCACAATCAGTGAAGCAAAGAGGAGGAACACATGAAACTCAGGAAGAAACGATTCAAACTGACCTGAGAATGTTGTACTGGGGAGTATAAATCACAAATCTACCCAGAGAAGTTCCCGAGTGGTCTGAAATGTCAAATCAGAAAGCTGAGGTTTACTGCTTCAAGCAGTGAAATTCAAAAAGAGTACATCAGACAAGCTCAGTACAGAGGTCAGGATGCTAAGCTTTGTGCTACCACAAACTAGTTCAGTGAGTTTTTTGACGTAAATTTACCCTTAAGTATCACAGTCAGAAGGACTGGACTATCAACAACCAGAAAAACCCTCAGAAGCTGAAGAGAGGATTAAGCTGGGTCCTGCCAGGGACCGCATGCAGATTCACAAGACAGGCAGAGGAGCAGCAACACCAGGAAGACATTTTCAAATGTGCACAGTGTAGTCTGGGGTTAAGGGGTGAAGTTTATATTCTAATATGTGAAAATTAGTGTTGAGAAATTAAATTGTTAGTCACTGATTAAGGAAAGAAAATCACTCCCTGAATAAGCAACTATTCTCAATGACCTGAAAAAATTCATAATGGAAGAGCTAGATACTATCTAAAAATTCTATTTCATTATAGACTGTGTGAAAAAATATATTTGCAAGTTTATACCTTATTGTAGTGTTTTAAAAATGTAAGGTAGTTATAGGTGAGGGTGGCTCAGTGGTAAAGAATCAGTCTACCAATGCAGGAGACACAGGAGACTTGGGTTTGATCCCCTGGAAGAAGAAATGGCAACTCACTCCAGTATTCCTACGTGGAAAATTCCCTGGACAGAGCCTCGTGGGCTACAGTCCATGGGGTTGCAAAGAGTCAGTCATGACTTGGCGACTGAGCACACACATAGGTGCAATAGCTAAATTTACTTCCACATTTAAATTTGCCAGTGGACAGGAACAAATGCAGCTATTTGTCTTTCTTTACACTGTAGCACTTTGGGATGGTCCTTTGTGTAGGCTGTATTATGATATATCACTTCTCCCAGAAACATGTATCTTTCTATGTACAGGGTTTCTGACTGTCATTTGGGCACAGATTAATTTTGAACATCATATAAGAAAGTACAGAATTGAAACCTCTTGTTTTTCCCTGTCTTTTTGTGTTTTCTAACAACAGAGCTGTCAAGTATGATTGGTAATATTCACAAAAACATGGTTTGTTGATGTTTTCTAAACTCAGCTCAACCTACATTGTTGCTCAACAATGCTTTATTAATTCTTATTGTATTTTCCAGAGCAGCGTTATCCTCAGCTTGAATTAAGTAGTTCCCCTCCATTCTGTTATGATTTGGAAAGACTGAAAACACATTTTTTAACCCTAAACTTTCTGCTTATCTCTTCTCTAACATTTCCTTTCCTCCTCCAGAGAGAGAGATTGAGAAACAGAGAGAAAGAATCTCTTCCTTTTCAGTAAATACATGTATTAATCTGAGTCAATCCAAAGCCATCTCTTTGGATGCGTACTCTGTTGTTCAGTCACTAAGTCGTGTCCGACTCTTTGCGACCCAGTGGACTGCTGCATGCCAGGCTTCCTTATCCTTCACTATCTCCAGAGCCTTCAGTCTTCCCTAGCATCAGAGTCTTTTCCAATGAGTTTTCTCTTCCCCTCAGGTGACTAAAGTATTGGAGCTTCAGCTTCAGCATGAATGCTTATATTGGGTATTTACTGTGCCTCAGATATCAGTCTAAGCAAAATAATAAAACAAGTATAGCGAAAAGAGAGAACAATCCCTGCCTTAATAGTTTAACATTTTAGCTCTACACTTTCCAAGATGATAGCCATTGGCCATGGATGGCTATGTAAATTATAACTAAAAATAAGTTAGATAAAATTATGATACATATTCTCATTCTATCTATATTTCTAAAATACATATGTGGAAAATTAAACTATACATCACATAGTATACTGCCATGGGGGAAAGTAATACATGGGAAAGTTATAGAAAGCATGGGAGTGATGTATAGTCTTTTTTAAAACGGTGCATATGTGTGCTTAGTCACTTCAGTCATATCCAACTCTTTGTGACCCATGGACCATAGCCCACCAGGCTCCTCTGTCCAAGGGATTTTCCCAGCAAGAATACTGGAGTTGGTTGTCATGTCCTACTCCAGGGGATCTTCTCAACCCAGGGATCAAACTCTGTCTCTTGCATCTTCTGCGCTGCAGGTGGATTCTTTACCACCTGACCCATCATGGCAGCCTTTATAAAGGTATTCAGGGGGAATTTTGTTTAAATATGGGTATAGACAAAGATGGGAGCAAGCTAGGTAGATATGATGAAAGAGGGTATTTTAAGAAGAGAGATTGCTGACTATAAAGGTTCTAAGGTATGAGCGTGCTTAATTTATACCAAAAAGAGCATGGGGACTTGTCTGTCTGAATAAGAGTAATAATAGGAGAAGTAAGGAAGAGGCTTTGTAGCCATGGCAACAGTGAGAAGTGTTCAGATATATAATATATTCTGAACAAGGAGCCAACAACATATGCTGATGGAATCATTGTGAGGTGTGTTCAATGACTTCAAGATCAAGGGTAGTGTACCTGTAAATTTAAAGGAAAGAGACTGAAAGATAAGCAGGCTCTTACTGGGAGTGTTCCAATTAGAATATGGGTTTGGGTCCTGTTAATTGTGAAAGACCTATTTAAGATCCAATCAAAGAAGCTGCTGCTGCTGCTGCTAAGTCACTTCAGTCGTGTCCAACTCTGTGTGACCCCATAGATGGCAGCCCACCAGGTTCCTCCATCCATGGGATTTTCCAGGCGAGAGTACTGGAGTGGGTTGCCATTGCCTTCTCCAATCAAAGAAGCTAAATAGTGCTAAAAATACATTTTTAAGAAAAATAATTTTTAAAAGATATATTGTTAGAGTACAGGATTGAGATAAAAATATAGGACTTGCTAGCCAATTAAAAGCACCTCAAGTTATTTAATGGAAAATATCATGCAGAGATCAGTAAAATGGAGAATTCCAAGAACTGAGTCCTGGATCTCCCCAGATTTTTTTCCAGGATATCAAAAAAGAATTCAGTACTTTTGGACAAAATCAAGAGTATCTGTTTTCTTAAAGTCATGTGAAGAAGGAATTTTTAAGAGACTTATAAACAGGCCCTGATACCTGGAAAGATTGAAGGCAAAAGAAGAAAGGGGCAGAAGAGGATGAGATGGTTAGATAGCATCACCGAATCAATGGATATGAATTCGGGCAAACTTTGGGAGATAGTGAAGGACAGGGAAGCCTGGGGGTGCTGTAGTCCATGGGGTCACAAAGAGCTGGACATGACCTAGCAAGTGAACAACAACCAACATTTACCAAATGTTGCTACAAGATCAAGTAAAATGAATGTAGGAAACTGATCATTGGATGTAACATGCATGTGTACTGAGTTGTGTCTGACTCTTTGTGACCCTATGGACTGTAGCCTGCCAGGTTCCTCTGTCCATGGAATTCTCCACACAAGAATTCTGAAGTGGGTTGCAATTTCCTCCTCCAGGAGATCTTTCCAACATAGGGATCAAACCCGGGTCTCCCGTATTGCAGATGGAATCTTTAGCATGTGAGCCATAGGGAAGCCCATGGTTCACAATAAGTAGCTCTGATTTATAGGTAAAATCATCTATCAGTTGCAATAGATTCTACCTTTTAAAAACTATCACACCAGTTGCCTTATTTTTCTAGTTTCATCTCTCTGCTATTAATGTATATCAACTCCAAAAGTTCAGTTATACATGTTCATATAAGCCTCTGCATCCTCTCATCTCATTCAAGAGAGACTTAGCTCCAAGTCGCCATTTTACCCTAGTTGTATTAATTTTCAAAATGAAGTTTTCTATCTTGTCATTCTTATTAGGAAAAATCTATAATTTATGCCATGTACCAAATGTGCAATTCCTTTTCAATTTGACTGCATTTTTCCATTGAATATATTCAATAGTTTATTTTTAATGTTCTCCAATTAATTATACACATCAACTTTAGGCCTGTCATCTCTCTGTACAAACCATTTCTTGAAATAGCTACCTTTGAACTCTGGCTATATTTCCTCACTACCTTTCTCTCCTCAAACCAGAAAAATCTGTTTTCTTTCTATAACCTCTCTGAAATAACACTTCTAAAATCTTCATTGATTTTTCCACCTGAAAAACTAGTAGTTAGTATCCTTTTACTTGCTCTCTCAGCATTTATTGTGCTTGTTGACACTATTTTGAAACGATTCTGTGATGTCACACTCTAGATGTCACACTGTCTATGAACATTCATTTATTCTTTCTTAATCTCTTCTCAGTCTTATCCACAGTATTGATCTGTACATTAGGGATACATTTTAACTGTTTCATTGATCCCTAGCAAAGTCCCATTACTGCTCCCACATCAATAATTACTTGTGTAAAGATCACACACAAAGTTCTATATCCAGTTTAGCCTCATTCTTTGAAATAGCAATTCTGTATCTTTATTTGAACATCTATTTCAAAGAACTGCCATAGGTACTAAAAATGAGTTTATAGTCTCCATCCTTGGAAGAATTTTATTTCCCAGCCTTGCCTAAATTCTCTATCACTGGGGATAAAACCAACTAAATGTCACAATTCAGCAACAAAGAGTAACTGTGGATAACTTTGTCACTTTAATTTCTAATTCTCCCCAATACACTTTCTATTCTATATCTTAAATGTTTCTTAAATTAGTATGAAGGTGTCTGTGTCCAAAGCACTTATTTGGAGCAATCCTTAGCTCTCATCTGGTCTACTGTAGCAACATTTTCATTTTCTTCCTTCCAAATCTTTTGTCCCTCCAATTTTTCTTCACTCAATAATGAATTTAATTTTTAAAATGAAGTTCTGATAACAATAAAACAAAATTTTCTCTTATTAGTCACTTGACTAACTACGCTTCAGTTTTGGGATAAAGAACAAACTCACTTTAAAAATAAAAACAAACAAAAAAAAAACCCTGCAACATCTGGGCCTGTCTTATCTTTCCTACTTCCCCTACAATTGGAGAACACCTGTCTGTAAGTGCAGCAGTCACGCTGGCCTTACATTTCACACAAACATTCATACAAGCAAGTACACTCTTTTGTCCTCCTTCATCACTATCCTTCTGAACTACTTTTTTTTTTTCTTCTTCAGGAAATTCTTTATTACTCCATTAGATGAAGTCATATTTTATATCATGCATTTTCCAGACCTGTACAACTGTCTATCACAGCTTTCAACTGTAATAATTTTAATTTCAGATACTTGGATGTAATTATGTCACTTGTTTCTATTTCCTTTAGACTATACAGTCTCAAGACCTGGTGTTTCTTACACATGAATTATGGATTCTCAGTGTGTAATATGGTCTCTGGAATTACAACCCCAAATAAATCATTTGTAAAATTAATCAGTTAAATTCTGTCAATTAACTTGGTCTACAGTTTGAATCTGGGCTTCCCTAGTGGCTCACCTGGTAAGGAATCTGCCTGCAATGCAGGAGACTTTGGTTCAATTCCTGGATTGGGAAGATCCCCTGGAGAAGGGAAAGGCTACCCACTTCAGTATTCTGGCCTGGAGAATTCCACGGACTGTAGAGTCCATGGCGTCACAAAGAGTAGGACACAACCGAGTGAGTTTCACTGTTTGATTCAAAGGGCTTCCCTGGTGGCTCAGTGGTAAAGAATCCGCCTGTCAATGCAAGAGAGGTGGGTTCAATACCTAGGTCAGAAAGATAAGGTAATGGTAACCCACTCCAGTATTCTTGCCTGGGAAATCCCATGGACAGAGAAGTCTGGCAGGATCGTGTGGTAGCAAAATGTCAGACAAGACTTAGTAACTAAAAAAAAAATTAATTCTAAACTACTTTATGACTTTATAGACTATAATTTCTCTACATTTTCTCAACCTAACACTTTATAAAAACAATAAAATAACACTTTTTGACTTGCTGTTTCTAAAGGTGTTTCTCTTATACATTTTTCTTAATGCTTCATGCTGTTTTCCTGACCATGGGGCCCTCCAATCCAATTTTCCATTTATCTTTTGAAATTGTACACAAATTTGAAAGCCTACCTTGAAAAATTTCTCATTAATATAATATTTCCTTTCTTTTAGTTTCCTGATATTAAAAAAAAAAATCTTTTCAAAGGCACTTAAAATCTCTATTGCATTATAGCAACTTGTATATTTTCTTACTTTTGTCCCCAAGGGGATTGCAAACTCTGTCTGAGCAAGGGCACAGTTTCCTTTTGCTTTCTATCCTTGCAACATCTGACTCAGTGCTTTGATGGTTGAAGTCAATAATTGTTTGTTTGTTTGTTTGTTTAAGATGGAACATGCAAGGTCACAGAGACTAGGCAAGTATTAGAATCCATGTCACCTCATCCCATTATGGTATAATTAAATCTTGCATGAAAATTTGTTGACAATTCAATGAACAGACTCTATTATTTAAAATGCAACTTTTAGCAGATGTGAAACCTAGGAGTATAGGGCAATAACAATACATAGCATTTATTTTTTGATTAAATAAAAAAGTCTAAATATATTTTCATCTTTTAGGGTTAGATTTGGAGAGTTGTCTAATACTTCTTTACATGGTTGCAATCTTGGTACATTACATAAGTCATACTTCAAATAGGCTTAATACATTTAAGTGATGCTACTCTTCAGAATCAAAGACTTACAGTACATCCTTAAGACGTCAATTTACAAAATGCTAGCAATGATGCTTCTTTCATTTTGCTTAGACTTATTGATTTACAAGTTCTATGGATATAAAGATTAATTATTTCTCTAGTTCTGGATAGAGATACACATGGTGTTCAATAACTTTTGAAGTTCATTTTAGCAAGTCTATATTGGCTCATAAATTATGTAATATTTTTGATATTTATAACTTAAAAAGTAATCCCTTCTTTCAACTGAACACACACACTTAACAATCCTCTGCTATGAAAAGACATCTTGAAAAATATAACTGCAATTTTCTGAAATGAATATTCATTGTTTTATTAATATTTTCACTTTAAATCAATATTATTTTTTAATTACAAAAATTATATGGAAAATGTCCAAAAAAGAAAGATATATCCATCTGATTGCAAAGTTCCAGAGTTCCAAAGAATAGCAAGGAGAGAAAAGAAAGCCTTCCTCAGTGATCAATGCAAAGAAATAGAGGAAAACAATAGAATGGGAAAGACTAGAGATACCTTCAAGAAAATAAGAGATACCAAGGGAACATTTTTTGCAAAGATGCTCAAAATAAAGGATAGCAATGGTATGCACCTAACAGAAGCAGAGATATTCAGAAGAGGTGGCAAGAATACACAGAAGAACTATACAAAAAAGATCTTCACAACTCACATAATCATGATGGTGTGAACACTCACCTAGAGTCAGACATCCTGGAATGTGAAGTCAAGTGGTCCTTAGGAAGCATCACTATGAACAAAGCTTGTGGAAGTGATGAAGTTCCAGTTGAGCTACTTCAAATTCTAAAAGATAATGCTGTGAAACTGCTGCGCTCAATATGCCAGCAAATTTGGAAAACTCAGCAGTGGCCACAGGACTGGAAAAGGTCAGTTTCCATTCCAATCCCAAAGAAAGGCAATACCAAATAATGTTCAAACTGCTGCACAATTGCAATCATCTCACCCGCTAGCAAGTTCAGTTCAGTTCAGTTCAGTCACTCATTTGTATCCTACTCTTTGCAACCCCATGAATCACAGCATGCGAGGCCACCCTATCCATCACCAACTCCTGGAGTCTACTCAAACTCATGTCCATAGAGTCAGTGATGCCATCCAGCCATCTCATCCTCTGTTGTCCCCTTCTCCTCCTGCCCCTAATCCCTCCCAGCATCAGGGTCTTTTCCAGTGAGTCAACTCTTCGCATGAGGTGTCCAAAGTATTGGACTTTCAGCTTTAGCATCAGTCCTTCCAATGAACACCCAGGACTGATCTCCTTTAGAATGGACTGGTTGGACCTCCTTGCAGACCAAGGGACTCTCAAGAGTTTTCTCCAGCACCACAGTTCAAAAGCATCAATTTTTCAGTGCTCAGCTTTCTTCACAGTCCAACTCTCACATCCATACATGACCACTGGAAAAACCATAGCCTTGACTAGACAGGCCTTTTTGGCAATGGCAAAGCAATGCTCAAAATTCTCCAAGCCAGGCTTCAACGGTATGTGAACCATGAACTTCCAGATGTTCAAGCTGGTTTTAGAAGATGCAGAGGAAGCAGAGATCAAATTGCCAACATATGTTGGATCATCGAAAACACAAGAAAGTTCCAGAAAAACATGTACTTCTGCTCTATTGACTATGCCAAAGCATTTGACTGTGTGGATCACAACAAACTGTGGAAAATTCTTCAAGAGATGGGAATACCAGACCACCTGATCTGCCTCCTGAGAAATGTGTATGCAGGTCAAAAACAACAGTTAGAACTGAGCATAAAAATGTAGACTGGTTCCAAATCGGGAAAGGAAGTATATTGACAAGGCTGTATATTGTCACCCTGCTTATTTAACTTATATGCAGAGTATATCATGAGAAATGCTGGACCAGATAAACCACAAGCTGGAATCAAGATTGCTAGCAGAAATATCAATAACTTCAGTTATGCAGATGACACCACCCTTATGGCAGAAAGTGAAGACGAGCTAAACAGACTCTTGATGAAACTGAAAGAGGACAGTGGAAAAGCTGGCTTAAAGCTCAACATTCAGAAAACTAAGATCATGGCATCTGGTCCCATCACTTCACAGTGAAACAGTGGCAACAGTGACAGACTATTTTTTTGCACTCCAAAATCATGGCAGATGTTGACTGAAACCACGAAATTAAAAGATGCTTCCTCCTTGGAAGAAAAGTAACAGCCTAATCAGCATATTCAAAAGCAGAGACATTACATTGCCAACAAAAGTCTGTCTAGTCAAAGCTATGGTTTTTCTAGTAGTTATGTATGAATGTGAGAGCTGGACTATAAAGAAAGCTGAACCCCAAAGAATTGATGCTTTTGAACTGTGGTGTTGGAGAAGACTCTTGAGAGTCCCTTGGACTGCAAGGAGATCCAACCAGTCCATCCTAAAGAAATCAGTGCTGAATATTCATTAGAAGGACTGATGCTCAAACTGAAACTCAAATACTTTGGCTACCTGATGCAGATAACTGACTCATTTGAAAAGACCCCAATGCTGGAAAGACTGAAGGCAGGAGGAGTAGGAGATGACAGAGGACGAGATGGTTCAATGGCATCACCAACTCAGTGGACACGAGTCTGAGTAAACTCCGGGAGTTGGTGATGGGCAGGGTGTCCTGGCTTGCTGCAGTCCATGGGGTCGCAAAGAGTTGGACATGACTGAGTGACTGAGCTGAACTGAACTGAACTGAATGTCTAGAAATTAGCAGGTTTGATTCAAAGAGAATAACAGAAAATTAAATACAAAGCAGCCCATACATATAAGGCAACATATTAGCAGGCTTAAAGGGTACATAAGGGAAGCAAGATGAAACATACACATGGAAGATTTGCTCATGTAGCACCCAACTCCCCAGTAGGAAGTGAGATACAGACAATCCATTGATAAATAAAGATATATTTCCAAGAGAGTAAAGGTAAATTTTCTTAGGCAAAAATAAAATTGAGTGTATGAATATGAACACGAAATTATAGTAGCATTGTGTGTGTGTGTGTTAGTTGCTCAGTCGTGGCTGACTCTTTGTGACCCATAGACTGCAGCCCACCAGACTTCTCTGTCCATGAGATTTTCCAGACAAGGATACTGGAGTGGGTTGCCATTTCCTTCTCCATATAGGAGCATTACTACTATAAATTGAATTTTGTCCCTTTAAACTCATATTTTGAAGAAATGTGATGTTAATTAAATATAGGACCTTTGGGAGATATATAGATTAATTTGAGGTTATTAAATTGGGCCTTTTATGATAAAATTAGTGTCCTTAGAAGAATAGATACCAGAGAACTTGGTTTCTACTCACTCCCAACTATGGGAAGACACAGCAAGAAGGCAGCATCTGAAAGCCAGATAAAGAGGCCTCACCAGAAATTGACCATGCTGCAACTTGACCTTGGAGTTAAAATGGAGGAAATAAATGTCTGTTGTATAAGCACCTAATTTATGCTATTTTATTATGACAGCCCAAACTAATAACTATCAAGTTATACACAAAAATCACACATTACTTTTATACCACCAAAGTAGGCTTAAAACCTGGATACTGCTAGAATTTTTCATTATAAAATTTGTGTGTGTGTCTGCCCAATTGCTGTTTTTCTCTGCTCTTTGTGAACCCATGGACTATAGCCCACAAAGCCCCTCTCTCCGTGGAATTTTCCAGGCAAGAATACTGGAGTGGGTTGCTATTTCCTTCTCCAGGGGCTTTTCCTGACCCAGGGATTGAACCCATATCCCCTGTGTTTCCTGAATTGACAGATGGATTCTTTACCACTAGCTCCACATGGGAAGCCCTCTATGGATATTTTTCTTCTCCATAGAAAAATAATTTCAATGGGATAACCATGACCTTTCAAGAAAAGACTTTTAAATTGAAAACTGACTTATTAAGCCTTAGTAATTGAACATCATTTACTCTCATGCTAACTTTTTGGTTGTGAGTTTCTTCAAGGGTTTACCACAAAAGTTAAAATTTCGTGATGGCATTTTACTTATGGAAACATTAGTATTTATTTGAAGCAATGAGATTTATCCTCATGCTTGATTCCATTGATAGGAGTTTTCATAATACATGTGACCAACTTGGCAGTAAAACTATATAGGGAAATTTTCAAAATGTTAAGTAGTTAGATAAAACTTCATATAACTAGAATAGATTATGCCATTATCTTCTTTTAGATTGTATAGCTGCAGAACCAGAGGTTCAAAATCATTTATAAATTGATCTATAGATCCAAGAGAAGTAGCCAGGTATTCAAAAACATTATGTATTTGTAGTATTTACTCTATGTATTAATTTATGCACTTTAAAATTTTTCTAAGTCATTGCTAACTTTGTATATGAAACAGCTATACAGTATTTTGTAAATGAAAACAAAAACTAAGTTTATTCATTTCAACATAAAAATGTAGATGTTTATTTTTACAAACAAGCAAAAGTACTACTCTAGTCTTTTTGGTATTCTGTCATTTCAATTAGGCACTCTGCTGATTATCTAATTGACAAGTGACAACATATTTTAATATGATATTATGATAATACTTGCAAATTCAGTTGAAGCTATGTAAATATTATCCACACAGTTAGCTACCTACTGATTTGAATTGTATATAATACATAATGTGGCATTTAATATCACAATCAGCACTAATGAAAAGTGTTACTTATGAAATTTAGGTGATTGGAATATAGAAGGGATGGTGTATATCTTGAATAAGTAAATAAAGCAATAAATAAAATACTTTCTCTTTTTAAAAAGCATTTTGTGTTCAAAAACCAAAATTATGTGTTAATGAAAGATTTTATTCACATTTTAATAAATACACAAATGTAAGCATTTGTTGTTGACAGACAGTTAATATATGTCTGACTCTTTGTGACCCAATAGAGTGCAGTGTGTCAGGCTTCCCTGTCCTTCACTATCTCCCAGAGTTTGCTCAAACTCATGTCCATTGAGTCAGTGATGCCATCCCACCATCTCATTCTCTGTTAACCTAGTCTCTTCCCACCCTCAATCTCTCCTAGCATCAGGGTCTTTTCCAATGAGTTAGCTCTTTGCATCAGGTGGTCAGATTGTTGGATACAATAATGGAGGCAAGCATATATTATTCACTTTAGTTGGTTTCATTATTAACGTGTTTTATTGAAATGTTATGTATTTTGAGGCATTGAAATCAACATTTATTAACTAGACTATTTACTCATCCATAGGCAATGCATTACCATTTAAAAATAAATGCCAGTGAAAGAAATAATTTGCGACATAATTAAGGCACAAAAACTGTAGGAAAATCTAGGTAATATAAATTTACATTTGAATTTTTAAATTTTTTACTTATATCAGTATTTATTTGTATTTCATACCCAAATATATTTTGAGACATTAATTTTTATTGATATCTTTATTCCCAAAATACTTTTTCTTGTATGTATCATCCCTGACATAAAAAACAAAAATAACATCTATTCTTGAACTTAATTTTAATGCTCTGACATCATTATATGAATGTGAGAGTTGTCAAAGAGTTCTAACAAGTATATAAACATTGCCAAATGTTTTAATAATGTATGGTCATAAAAATATACATTTTGAAATAAAATGTATTATCTCTAAATGCAGAGCTTTAAAGAGGAAATATGACAAAGTGGTTAAATAGGCTTCACATATTTAAATCCTAGCTCTACTACTCATTTTCTTTTTATTTTTTTTAATATTAAAGAAATTGCTATTTCCATTTGTTATTTTACTTATTTAAAAAGTATAGATCATCATAATACCTATTGTATTAGCAAAGGTTGACAAATGAAAATGGAAATTCATTAATAGTGGGAGTGTGACTTATTATATGAATTAAAACTTGCACAATTATGGAAAGAGACTGAAAAAATGAATTTCCAAATGAGACAGGAAGGAGGCAGGGCACACCTTTTAAAACAATGACATAGCACAAGAATAGGTCATGAACTGATTAGAACCAACTAAGTCCAAGATGGTGGATGAGTTGATCTCCCTTAGACCTTAGGCTTCAGGACATACTCATTGTAACATGTCAGTATGCTAAATTACACACCCACAGGCGCCATGACCATAAAGGTCATAAAGCATGTGATGGCTCAGTTCATGGTAATCCCCAGGCATTCCCCCAAATAGCTGGAACACTGCTCCCTCTCATTAGCCTAGTAAATCACCCACCCCTATGGAAACGGACAACCCCACACACTAGTGCCTCTCTTTCCTCCCTTGCCTCTTTTGCCTTCTGAGATGGCCCACACTCTATCTATGGAGTATGTTTCCTCCACGAATAAACCTCCTTTCACTTTACTATGAGTTGCTCTTAAATTCCTTCTTACATGAAGCTGAGAACACTCTTGGCAGTCATCCTACAGACTCAGACATGACTGATGTGACCATCCTCTCACACCCCACTCTCATGCAACACAAACACAGGTAAGAGAGATTCAGCTGCATCACCCTGTTGTCAGTCTGAGAAGTCAAGCAAATATTCAGCTACAGATGTGTGCATGAGTGCTAAATCACTTCAATCATGTCTAACTTCTGCGAGCCAATGAACTGTAGCTTACCAGGTTCCCCTGTCCATAGGATTTCCCAGGCAAGAATACTGCAGTGGAGAGCAATGCCTTCCTCCTGGGGATCTTCCTGAGCCAGGGATCAAACCCATGTCTCCTGCATCTCCTCCACTCCAGGCACATTATTTATTGTTGAGCCATTGGGCAAGCCCCTCAGCTATATAAATGGGCAAGTGCAAACACAGAGCTACTTGGAGTGTCAGTCTCTGGGAATCTACATCCAAAGCCCATTGGTAGAAGATATGGACAATGATTTTAGGGGACAGTAGGACAAGCTGAAATTTTCTGGGTACTTCAGCATCTAGCCAAAGAACAATCATTGAGTGATGGCCAATGTCACACTTTTTCATCCCATACATTGTGAAAGTTCCTAGCTAACTCTAACCTAAGACTTGACAGGAAACTTGATTCTGGAAAATTTAGCTCCTATTTCAACATGGTTGACAACAGGATGATGGGACACAGCTCCCTTACTGGATCTTACAGGAGCTAATACAAAATTTAGTTGAAGTCATACATTCATAGGTCCAAGAAATTAAATGAGTCACAATCACAATAGGCATAAAGAAACCCATCAGAAGACTTATCTAGTAATAAAGAAAATCTCTTAAAAGAAACTAGCTTTGATGTGTACAGAGGAACAAGAATAAGCAAAGCAATAGACTTTTTATCACAAACTTTTTCATGTCATACAACAAAAGAAATGACAATATTAACTTGTTGTGAGAAAAATATGTCAGCCTAGGATTCTAAACTCAGAGAAACTGTATTGTAATAATAAAAGGGTAATAGTTTTTCAGGAATATATGTTCAAAATCCATTGTCTTATGAACCTGCCCAAAAGATATGAAAAAGTAAGTCCTATATTTAGAATAAAATCACACCAGATAAAAATAAATAAAAAGTGTCAGTAAAAGTAAATGCATGCATAAGATAGAAGAAAATGCTTTTTTCTTGCTTTAAGTATCTTTAAAAGATAATTTACTCTCTAAAGAAATCAAATCAATAACAGTGCTCTGTGAGATTTGTGTTCAGGTTAAAAGTCTAACAATGCAATACAATAGAGAAATGGTAATACAGTAAAAGGCATGAAAAAAAGTGTATGCTGTACTGTTCTTACATTGTAAGGTAAGTAGTACAATGTAATCTGAAAGTAGAATGCAGTGTTAAAGGGGTATATTTCATACCATTAAAAAAAATCATTGTAAAACAATAGTGGAACAAATATATGCACCTAATGTATAATGACATTTTAAAAATCCAGATAAGGCATGAAACATTTTTTAAAAATAAAAGATAACAGATGGGAAAACAGAAAACAAACAGCAAAATTTCAGCTGTTAAATTATAACAAATATAAGAAATAAGAATTGGTTCAGTTCCATTGCTCCATCATGTCTGACTCTTTGAGACCCCGTGGACTGCAGCACACCAGGTTTCCCTGTCCATAACCAACTCCCGGAGCTTACTCAAACTCATGTCCATTGAGTCGGTGATGCCATCCAACCATCTCATCCTCTGTCATCCCCTTCTCCTCCCACCTTCAATCTTCTCCAACATCAGGGTCTTTTCCAGTGAGTCAGTTCCTCACATCAGGTGGCCAAAGTATTGGAGTTTCAGCTTCAGCATAAGTCCTTCCAATGAATATTCGGACTGATTTCTTTTAGGGTTCACTGGTTGGATCTCCTTGCTGTCCAAGGGACTCTCAAGACTCTTCTCCAACTGTTGATGTATGGCAAAACCAATACAATATTGTAAAGTAATTAGCCTCCAATTAAAATAAATACATTTATATTTTTTTAAAAAAGCATCAATTCTTTGGCATTCAGCTTTCTTTACAGTCTGACTTTCATACATGAGTACTAGAAAAAAAAACACTGCTTCGACTAGATAGACCTTTGTTGGTAAAGTAATGCCTGAGTTTTCTAATATGCTGTCTAGGTTGGTCATAACTTTTCTTCCAAAGAACAAACGTCCTTTAATTTCATGGCCACAGATACCATCTGCAGGGATTTTGGAGGCCAAAACAATAAAGTCTCTCACTGTTTCCATTGTTTCCCCATCTATTTGCCATAAAGTGACAGAACCAGATGCCATGATCTTAGTGTTTTGACTGTTGAGTTTTAAGCCAGCTTTTTCACTCTCCTCTTCCATTTTCATCAAGAGGTTCTTTAGTTCTTCTTCACTTTCTGCCATAAGTGTGGTGTCATCTGCATATCTGAGGTTATCGATATTTCTCCCAGCAATGTTGATTCCAGCTCTTGCTTCAGCCAGCCCATTGTAAATGTGCTTCATTCATCTATACTAAGAATGTCTTCGTGATTTCATGGTGTTTTGGACTTTCAGTCATTAAAACTGAATATAGTTACTTGTACTAATTAAGAATTTTCCTTAAGAAAATCCTGAAAATATTTTAATAAGTAAATAAGAAAATCCAATACGGATTGAGAGCTTACAGTGTGTTGAGCATTCTACACTGCTTTATGTTCATTATCTCATTTAATCTTAATAATAACCCTCTGCAATATATACTTACTTTATAATTGACACATTACAGAAAATGTCAAGAAATTGGGGTATTGGATCACTGTGCTCAAGAGCAAATAATAGTACATGGTGGACCAGCTAATTTCATTAAAATAGTGTTTGTTCAGTACCAATATATGCCAGGTAATATTTTGAACAATAAAACAGTGAATAACAAGAACAAAAATTAGATGGAAAAATAAACTCGGTGTATAAAATGTTCTCCACAACTTAACAGAATTACTCAAAATAAACATTGATTCATATGAGAGAGTTCATTACAAAGAAAAAAAATCCTGAAATATTTTAAACTGGAATTTTATGTAAAATTATTTTCCTTTGGAAGAAGCAACCAGCTTTTCTTTAGACTGAGTTTTGTAAGTAAAACAAAATTGCTTCATGTTCCACAGTAGATAATTCAACAGAATTCAGAGTGAAATGAATCCAAGATGTACTTAAATCCCTTGGGGTCTTATCAAAGCTGATATTTAATATTAATCTTCTGGGCTCTGACATAAACAACATAATATGAACATATGGGGAACTGAGCTAGATTTTTGTGAAATATCAATGTTGAAATAAAATCCCTGTTGCCATTCTAAGTCCACTCTAAACTAATCTTAAATGACTTTTGAAAAATGTAAATTTTTAAGTCATTTCTAAAGATTAAGATATATATGAGTACACTGGCAATGACTAAGTGAAGAATGCACTATTTTAAGCTTAGATGTTATAACTTAATCATGTCTTAAACAAGTTTTCAAAAGACTTGCAATGAAATGAATGAAAATAGTTAAAAGTTGAATTCTAAAGAAAAAAAGCTTATATGATTATTAAATTGAAGATACTTACTTATTTAATAGAATATAGCTATGGAACAATGATTTAGGCAGAATTCTTCCTTATTAACATGCAAATATTATGCAATTCAATAGCATGTCCCAATTACACAAGCCTATTAGGGCATACGTTAATAACGTAAGGCCAAATTAAATATTGGAAGACTCTGTCTGCATGCTAAGACTTTGACATTAAGTAATTTCAAGTGGGTTACTCTCACAAAGAAATTTAGCGTGTATATATATATATATATATATATCAGTTCAGTTCAGTCGCTCAGTCGTGTCCGACTCTTTGTGACCCCATGAATCGCACCATGCCAGGCTTCCCTGACTATCACCAACTCCCGGAGTTCACTCAGACTCACGTTCATTGAGTCAGTGATGCCATCCAGCCATCTCATCCTCTGTCGTCTTCTCCTCCTGACCCCAATCCCTCCCAGCATCAGAGTCTTTTCCAATGAGTCAACTCTTCGCATGAGGTGGCCAAAGTACTGGAGTTTCAGCTTTAGCATCATTCCTTCCAAAGAAATCCCAGGGCTGATCTCCTGCAGAATGGACTGGTTGGATCTCCCTGCAGACCAAGTGACTCTCAAGAGTCTTCTCCAATACCACAGTTCAAACGCATCAATTCTGCAGCACTCAGCCTTCTTCACAGTTATATATATATAATCTGTTAGCCTTGTATAGGATGACTTGGAAGGGAGGTAGACAAAAGTCATGAGGATCAGTCAGCAAGCAAATGAGATCATGCAGATGTGAGGCAATAAATTGAACAGAAATGGGTAAAAGGAGAAATGAATAACTCATAGAGCTATAGCAGGGATAGAATTTAATGCTATTGTTTGATGTTATACCACTCAAAGGAAAATTTATAATGCACACAATTTCTACTGGGCTTCTCTGATGGCTCATACAGTAAAGAATCTGCCGGCAATGCAGGAGACCCGGGTTTGATCCCTGGGTCAGGAAAATCTCCTGGAGAAGGGAAAGTCTACCTGTTCCAGGATTCTTGCCTAGAGAATTCCATGGACAGAGGAGCCTGGCAAAGTACAGTCCACAGGGGTGCAAAGAGTTGGATATGACTGAGCAATTAACACTTTTCATGGCAGATCCCAGAGGTCTGGGAGGGGAAAAAAAAAAAAAAAAAACAACAGGTAAGACAACCATTAACATAATGAATTCTAGAACATTTCAAAGAAATGACTTATATACTTTGATGAAGAGAAGAATAGAAGGGATTGAGTTTAGTGACCTTTGAAGATCAAATTAAAAACATGAGGTAGAGTTCATGGTCAAAATAAGGGTGAACTTTTTGTGGAAAAAAATTCTTGTTAACATGGCATTTTTGCCTTCGAGATCTTCAGTTAATCTTATGTATTTATGTCATGAAAGAGATTTCAAGGACATAGCTTCAAGATGATCTTTCAATTTCTAATAATCTCTGCCTTCCATTTTATTCAACTTTTAGTTTTTCTCTAGGATTAACCTAAATGCGTAAATAGTAGATAAATATATTCTGGGCTACTTACGAAATAGATGTAAAATATATGTACATTAATATGCATATATATTAATAATACTGGATGTGTTTGGAACACATATATAAAGAATATTCATAAATTAATAAAAAGCAGGACACCATAATGGAACAATTGTCAAAAGATTCAAATAAGATCTTCACAAAATGTAATATTCAATGAACATAAATCTCAGGAAAAAGTCCTCTTTCATTTATCAAAAAATTATAAATACAAATGAAAAGAATATATTCTCATCGGGGCTTTCCAGGTGGTGCTAGTGGTAAAGAACTCACTTGCCAATGCAGGTAAACTTAAGAGATTCAGGTTCAGCCCCTGGGTTGGGAAGATCCCTTGGAAGAGGGCACAGCAACCCACTCCAGTATTCTTCCCTGGAGAATCCCATGGACAGAGGGGCTTAGATGGCTTCAGAACATAAGGTCATACAGAGTAAGACATGACTGAAGTAAGTTAGCATGTACACACGCATACTCTCATCAGAATGGTAAATAAAAATAATATACACTTTGCTGTTTGGGGAGAATACAGAGCAAGTGGAGTTTTTATATACTGTTGTTAAGAATTTAAATTAATGAAATTCCTCTTCAAAGGCAATTAGCAGTATTTACTACAGTTAACCTACATAGTTTTTAGCAAGTAACTTCACTTGTGTGTATCTCCTCAGCACATATTATCAGCTAAATATATTAAAAAGATAATTCATAACAGCAAAATTTTTATGTTAACTAGCTAACATCGTGAAGTGTGATACGTTCATAAAATGGAATACTCACCAGTGAGATGAATAAACTACAACTAGTGTAACAATACAAGTGAATATCATGTGTAAAATATTAATGAAAATAAAATACACAGAAATAGTACATTGAATGATCCCTTTTATATTAAGTGCACAAACAATGTATTATTTTAGATGTCAGGACTGTTATTCATTTTCGAGAGAGGGGCAGCTGTAGTCACCAATGAAAAGAGGTTGTGAAGGAGACTTTGTATGATCTGGTATGGAATTAGAACAGAATTTAACGAGCTTAAACTGTTTCTTTCTCTAGAAAGAAAAACAACATACGTGTTTACTCTCTGTAAATTTGTCACCAGTACAATTTTGGCTGCATATCATTCTGGATCCAGGTTATAAATTTAATAAACATTTTTTATATTCAAGAATAAGTTGATAAAATATTTTGAGAAGCCCTAAGAAGCTAAATGGCATATAGAGCTAAGTCTAGAAAAATTAAGCATAGATTGAAAATATGCATGATTCATTAAAATCCACAAATAACTTGCTATTTCTACTGCATATCTAAAAAATGAAAGTATAATTATTAGCTCTCCTTGAAAGAACATTTACAAATTACTATTATTTGAAATAAGTCTGTAGCTGAAAAGATAGTCACTTTCATTATTACAGGTAGCATAATAACTCTGGAGTTTTTTGCAAAACTATTATAAATATTCAAAGTTATCCATTTATCAGCCATTTAGTCAAGGATTTTGCCTCTGCAAAGTCAAAAAGGACACTCTCTTCCTTAGTACCCTAGTACTCTCTCTTATTTAAATCCTACACGTTTGCTGCTATTTAGTTTGAATGCAAAGTTAAATGATCCACACACTCTAACCATCCAGTTTAATAATAATGAAAAAAGACATGTTGTAGGATATGAAAAAAAAAAAAAAACTAGGTCAAAGCCTCTCATAATGATTTGCAAAACCCCATGTTGTCACAAGACAACTATCATTATATCAACAGACTGTCCTTGAGCCCTTGCAATATCTGAGGTTAACTGGAAATTGCCAGGAGAAAAATATGTGAAGACCCAAAAATGTCTCTCTGTGGAATAGGTGATGACAGTAAAGATGTAGAAATGAAAAATTTAGATGGATCTTTTTGTATCTCAGTGTATATACATGCCTATAAGAAATATTTCTGTAGACAATAAAGAATTTGGAGTTTGCTCTCCATTCTCTTTTTAATGTAGTTCTTCAGAAATATATAACCTGATGGATTCAATAATAGTCACATACTAAATAAAATGGGCTTCTAATTTATCAAGTTCTTATGTTTAGCATGAAACTGAGTCAAATATTTCTATATATTTTTAAACATCTACATTTTTATATGACTGTGAGAGGCAGAATGAGGAAAAAAATGTGGTTAAAGTGCCCATTAGAAAAGTGTAAGCCATGTGAATGTTATATGCTAACACTTCATAACTTTCAAAAATTACGTTTTAAAATTAAAGAGTAAAATTTCTTTTTTTTTTACAAAAAAAAAAATAGAAAGCAATAAAAATAAAAGAAAACATCTGTTATCATGTTACAAATGAGGACAGCCATGACCAAGAAAAAAGTAAGATCAAAAGCTATTATAATTTAAAAAAAAATCAAATGGAGAACATGCATTTCTGTGAAAGGATGAGACACATTAAGTGTTTCAGTTAAGATATAACAATGGGAAATAGATTTAGCTACCATAAAATTAATTTGGAAGAAGAAAGCTTAAATGTAATGAACTGATAAATGCCAACTATGGGCTAACATGCTAACATAGAATCCCTGAGAGCCCTAGACATAAGAGAAGACTTGCTTTCACTTGTTGATCCTTTTCACAGGTCAGTTGTTCATGAGACAGACTGAGTACAGGGAGGGCAGTCACACCAACTGCACAGGATGCACGATGTGCCAGTGTCTGGGGTGAAGAAGGAGAACCTAAAGCAGCCTGCCTGTTCCCCAAACCCTGCACAACTGCAAGGACAGGTTGGCTGCTCTGGGAAGTGTGTAGGAAAACCATCCACACTCACCCTGGACCTTGATGTGATGAAAGAAGCAGCTCCCCACTACTGGGGAAAGGAAGGAAATGGAAGGCCATCTGCCCCAGACCTTTCACTGCCTGAAGCAGACAGTATCTGTCACTGGGGGAAAGACAGAAAAATGACAAATATCCCCCTCTCATACATCAATACGAGGTCAAGAGTGGCTACCACTGAGAAAGGGCCAGAAAGACTCTGCACTGAACTCAAAGACAAAGCTCTCTGTTGCTATGAAACACTTACCTCTACAGACTCTTTAAATTCATGGCGTTAAGCCAACTGCCCCTAAAAGGCATGCCCATTTTTGACTAAGCATTGGTATGAGGCAAAATTTGCTACAGTTGAGAGTCAACTGTAGAGAGAGACTATCAAGAAGCGTCTGGGTTCAGAAGACTTTGCACTAATAGGAGGAAGTGGTTGTTTTCTGCGGAAGGGTAGAAATGCTGAGAAAACCCAAGATATGAAACTCAAGGAAACAGGGCCTGTTTCAAGTTGTGCTGATAGCAGGGGAACTGAAAAAATCTTTTCCCCACTGGAGAAGTCTTGCATTGGGTAGCAAGCAATGCCCTACAACTGAGAGAAGAGCAAAGTACAGGGAAAACCCATCTTTAGTGAAGTCTTCCTGGGCCTGCTCTAAGCAGAAAGTGGAATAGGAACACCCAGAGAGAGAACCTTAATCATTCCGTAACTCATGCCAGGCAAAAAGCAGCAGCTGTCTATCACTAGAGGATTTTCAATTCCGTTGAGTGCTGAGTATAAATAAATAACCCCAAATTCCTCACTCCAGTCAACAACAAACTAGGCTGATATGCTATACTCAGAACAGACAAAAGACAGGAAACTATTTTGAACTTGAAGATGTGACAAGAGAAATTATCTTACTCAAAGCAGAGAAATAAGAGAGGGGAAAAATGGAATACTTGAAAACTACTGGACAATATCAAAACATTCAAATATAAAAGTATGTGAAACCCAGGAGGAGAAGAAAACAAGAGACAAGGTCACAAGAAATATTTTAGGAGATTAATGTTGAGAATTTTTTAAATGTCTGAAAACAAACAAAAAAGCCTCCCACATATCCAAGAAGTTCAGAGAAACTTGCAGTGTGGTAAATGTAAAAAAAAAAAAAAAAAGCCAAGTACATCATAATAAAACTATAGAAAACTAAAGACAAAGGAAATCTTTGAAACAAGTCAGAGAAAATAAAGACATAGAATGAATTGATAGTAAAATGATGGCTGAATTCTCATAGAAATAATAGGAGTCAGAAGACAACAAAATTAAATCTTTAAGGAGCTAAAAAACAAAGTCTAGAAGTCAATTTCCTGTGAAAAAATATTAGAAATAAAATGATAGAAAAAAATCTTAAATAATTCATCTCCTGCAAAATAATACTGCCAAGAAATGTTGCAGGATAGTTTTATTAGAGTTTGAAACAAAAAGGTATAAAGAACAATAGAGAGAATAAATAGATATCTAAATACAAAGAACTCAAACATCCCTATATTTATACAAGCATATCACTAAATTTTCTAACAACAACAAATGTGTTGAAGGAGTAACATTCCTGTGGAAGTGGTCCAATGAAGTGGCTGAGGGGCAAGGTTGTACAGGTTGAATGCTGTGGCAGGTTCCCAGAGCCCCAGAAAAAATTCAGGGAAGAGGCCACGACACACAAAGTAAAGCAAAGGGAATGAATGAAATAAGTAATCTTGAAAATATCCAGAATAAATGGGTTTAACAGAAGAACACATTTGGGAAACAGCCTCTGACAACCACTCTCACAGTGAACTCTGAATATTTTGTTAACAGCCATTGAAAAAAGCTCAGATGGTTGGTGCTAACTGCTTGTCATCCATGGCAAAGCACAGGTGAATGTCAGTATAAAAAAACAAATAAACAACAACAACAAAAATGGAAAAATGGGTTCTCAGGCACCAAGGATTTCAGAAGCTATTCTGATGGTGCAAGTAGGTCCATCAAATTGTGAATTACCTTCAGAATTACTAGAGATTTTGACAAAGAGGTGGTGGATGTTAGTTGAAGATGAAAAAAAAAGAAGAAGAAGAAGAAGTGTATAATGTCAATGAAGCCTGTATTTTAGCCCTTATCAGGGCAGGATCACAGATTGGAAGATGTTACATCATTTATTTATTTATTTATTTTCTGAAACAAAGAGTATTGAGGATGACAATAAAGACACTGCCTGTTGTCCCACTAAGTAATCTGGAATATTTTTACTAATATACAGATCTGGTTCACTTCAGTTCAGTCTCTCAGTTGTGTCCAACTCTTTGTGAGCCCATGGACCGCAGCATGCCAGGCCTCCCTGTCCATCGCCAACTCCCAAAGTTTACTCAAACTCATGTCTATTGAGTTGGTGATGCCATCCAACCATCTCATCCTCTGTCATCCGCTTCTCCCCCTGCCTTCAATCTTTCTCAGCATCAGGGGCTTTTCCAATGAGTCAGTTCTTTGAATCAGGAGGCCAAAATATTGGAGTTTCCGCTTCAGCATCAGTCCTTCCAATGAATATTCAGCACTGACTTCCTTTAGGATGGGCTGGTTGGATCTCCTTGCAGTCCAAGGGACTCTCAAGAGTCTTCTCCAACACTACAGTTCAAAAGCATCAATTTGTTGGTGCTCAGCTTTCTTTATAGTCCCACACTCACATCCATACATGACTACTGGAAAAACCATAGCTTTGACTAGACGGAACTTTGTTGGCAAAATAATGTCTTTGTTTTTTAATATGCTGTCTCAGTTGGTCATAACTTTTCTTCCAAGAAGCAAGTGTCTTTTAATTTCATGGCTGCAAAGCATCAATATCATTATTTCATAAACTGAGATACAACAAAAGATTTTAAGACTCTGTTTTCACCTTAACTATGACTAAACTTCACAGGGTGTTCAGTTTTCATTATGTAATATCAAAATCATCTGCAGTGATTTTGGAGGCCCCCAAAATAAAATCTGCCACTGTTTACACTGTTTCCCCATCTATTTGCCTGAAGTGATGGGACCAGATGTCAGATCTTGTTAGTCAATTGGAAAAGGATCTACCAGCAGTTTTATATTTTCTGTAGGCACTTATAGCTATTCATTTCCCTCTAAATACTGCTTGTGCTGCATCCCATTGGTTTAGGGCAAGTTGCATCAAAGACTTTATCAGAAAATACCAAGGATCTCAAAGTCCTTCGTTTTCCTAGCAGTGCTACTTCCTTTACTCAAACAGCTACATAAAACATTCACAGTGGAAGAAGTTTTGGTCAATGTTGTAATCACTGAGAGATACCATAAAGTACCTGAATATTTTAGAAAACTTTAATAGCATTAATTTTTAATAGACTAAGTGGAAAATCCAGAGAGAAAAGCCAAGCCTCCTTCCTCATGACCTTTGCCATGGGCGGAGTTCCTCACGCTGGCCCCCGGCAAGAAATAATGGTTTGGAAATAAACAAACAGAAAAAAATTGAGTAGGGAAAAGTCATACTCAGTGGACTTTTTGATCTGGGTCCTATTTTGCTGTCCTATTTAGAAATCTCTGATGAGATTTCTGAAAACAAGTACAAATTAGCAAAGTAAACTATGGCTGGAGATATGTTCCCTGGAATTCAATGTACTTTTCCATATTTCATATCAATTAATCAATATAAGCTATGTTGTAACAGCTTTATAATTAAGAATTTTAACCATATAAATTAGGAAATATGACTGTAACATCATTCATTTAAAGGAGTATCTATTACTTTCCCAAACATCAGTGATTTATTAACATGCATCAGATTTTAAAAGAGCACTGAATTTTTAAAATTTGAACATTGCAAGTTAAAAGCATCAATATGATTATTTCATAAACTGAGATACAACAAAATATTTTAAGACTCTGTTTTCATCTTAACTATGACTAAACTTCACAGGGTGTTCAGTTTTCATTATGTAATGTCAAAATATACTCAAATATTAATTTGGCAACTGTACTTAGGATGTATTTATATTTATGAACAACCTAAAAAACAACAACAACTATTTCTGCTTCATTGACTACGCCAAAGCCTTTGATTGTGTTGATCACAACAAACTGTGGAAAATTCTTAAAGACATGGGAATACCAGACAGTCTGACCTGCCTCCCGAGAAATCTGTATGCAGATCAAGAAGCAACAGTTAGAACTGAAAATGGACAAAAAGATTGGTTCCAAATTGGGAAAAGAATATGTCAAGGCTGCATATTGTTGCCCTGTTTATTTACTTTAATTGAAGGATAATTGCTTTACAGATTTTTGCTCTTTTCTGTCAAAGTGCAACATGAATCAGCCACAGGTATACATATATAACCTCCCTTTCAAAACTGCCTCCCATCTCCCTCCCCATCCCACCTCTCTAGGTTGATATAGAGCCACTGTTTGAGTTCCCTGAGCCATATAGCAAATTCCAGTTGGCTATGTATTTTACACATGGCAATGTAAATTTCCTTGTTACTCTTTCCATACATCTCACTCTTTCCTCCCTTCTCCCCATATCTCTAAGTTTATTCTCTATGCCTGTTTCTCCATTGTTGTCCTTTAAATAAATTATTCAATACCATTTTTCAAGATTCCGTATATATGCATTAGAATACAGTATTTTTCTCTTTCTGACTCACTTCACTCTGTATAATAGGTTCTAGGTTCACCCCCTCATTAGAACTGACTCAAATGTGTTCCTTTTTATAGCTGAGTAATATTCCATTGTGTATATGTACCGCAATTTTTACCCATTCATCTGTCAATGGATAGCTAGGTTGCTTCCATGTTTTAGCTATTGTAAACAGTGCTGTAATAAAGAATGGGATACATGAGTTTCCTTCAGTTTTGTTGCTTATTAAAATGTTAAAAAATAATAAACGAATGCAAGTATATTAGGTTGCTAGGGTTGCCATAACAAAATGCCATGCAATGGGTAACTTAAGCAAGAACAGTTTGTTTTCTCTGGAGACTGGAAGTTCAAGATGAAGATGCTAGCAGAAAAGATGGTTTCTCCTATGTCCTTTCTTCTTGACTTGCACGTGGCCACCTCTTTGCTGTGTTCTAATATGGCCTGTACCCTATGTGTGCACATCCATCATATCTCTTGTTTTAATTGTAAGGACAGTGATCATCTTCAAGGCCCAATCTCCAGAATTCATTCAACCCTAATTAACTTTAAAGGCCTTATCTCAAAATATGGTCATTTTGAAGATCAAGCCTCAAGCATATGAATTTTAGGGTGGAACAGTTCAGATTATAGCAAGAGGTTTTACAGCATATGTAGAATAACAACAAAATATGTAAAATAACAACAAAAGTTGAAAGATAATTTTTGGAAGTATATTATGATAGAGTGCTTAAGCTTTTATAAAACATTAAAATAGTTTAAACAGAATGTTCAAAGTTAAAGATCAGCATTTCACTTTTTTAATGAAAAACATAAATACACACAAATACATATATACATGATAATAACATCAAAGATGTAAAAGATAAAATAAAAACTTTTAAAGAAGTATTTGATTCTCTCACAGTTTAAGGAGAGAATAGAATAAGGATGAGACAATCAAAATCATATAGTGATATGTTAGACCAGAATTTACACATATGAATAATTTACATGAAAATAGACTGTGCTGTGCTGTGCATAGTCACTCAGTCATGTCTGACTCTTTGCAACCCCATGGACTATAAAGAGACTATGTACTTTAATTAATTCAACAGTCATGTATGGATGTAAAAGTTGGACAGTAAAGAAAGCTGAGCACCGACGAATTTATGCCTTTGAACTGTGGTATTGGAGAAGATGCTTGAGAGTCCCTTGGACTGCAAGGAGATCCAGCCAGTCAACCCTAAAGGAAATCAGTACTGAATATTCATTGGAAAGACTCATGCTGAAGCTGAAACCCCAATCCTTTGGCCACCTGATGCAAACAACTGACTCACTGGAAAAGACTCTGATGCTGGGAAAGATTGAAGCGGGACGAGAAGGGGAGGACAGAAGATGAGATAGTTGGATGGCATCACCGACTCGACGGACATGAATTTGAGTAAGCTCCAGGAGTTGGAGATGGACAATGAAGCCTGTTGTGCTTCAGTTCATGGAGTCACAAAAAGTCGGATGTAACTGAACTGAACTGAACTGACTTTAATTAACAGAAAGGTCTTGTAAGATACAAATAGAAGTGCCACTTATAAGAAATGTTCTGTCTTTATATGAAATGTTGTGTTTTTATATAAAGACACAAACAGGTTGAAAATGAGAGGATAAACCTATATTTATTATGCATCTATTATGGACTAAAAGAAACACAAGCTGGAATCAAGATTGCCCGGAGAAATATCAATAACCTCAGATATGCAGATGACACCACCCTTATGGCAGAAAGAGAAGAGGAACTAAAAAGCCTCTTGATGAAAGTAAAAGAGGAGAGAGAAAAAGTTGGCTTAAAGCTCAACATTCAGAAAACGAAGATCATGGCATCCGGTCCCTTCACTCCATGGGAAATAGATGGAGAAACAGTGGAAACAGTGTCAGATTTTATTCTGGGAGCCTCCAAAATCACTGCAGATGGTGATTGCAGCCATGAAATTAAAAGACACTCCTTAGAAGAAAAATTATGACCAACCTAGGTAGCATATTCAAAAGCAGAGACATTACTTTGCCGACTAAGGTCCATCTAGTCAAGGCTATGGTTTGTCCAGTAGTCATGTATGGATGTGAGAGTTGGACTGTGAAGAAAGCTGAGCACTGAAGAATTGATGCTTTTGAACTGTGGTGCTGGAGAAGACTCTTGAGAGTCCCTTGGACTGCAAGGGGATCCAACCAGTCCATTCTGAAGGAGATCAACCCTGGGATTTCTTTGGAAGGAATGATGCTAAAGCTGAAGCTCCAGTACTTTGGCCACTTCATGCGAAGAGTTGACTCATTGGAAAAGACTTTGATGCTGGGAGGGATTGGGGTCAGGAGAAGAAGGGGATGACAGAGGATGAGATGGCTGGATGGCATCACTAACTCGATGGACGCGAGTCTGAGTGAACTCCGGGAGTTGGTGATGGACAGGGAGCCCTGGCGTGCTGCGATTCATGGGGTCGCAGAGAGTTGGACACAGCTGAGCGACTTAACTGAACTGAACTGAACTGAACTGATGCATGAAAAAGAAACATACATTTACCATGAATTCATTAAGCATAGGAAAGCTGTTAATGTTCTTAAAAGAGGAAAAGTTTAGTTCAAGGATATAAGGTCAGGCAATTCATAAGCTTAAAAGGATCAGTTAATTAAGAAAATATAATATTAAATGTGAATGTGTCTTATAATAAAGCTACTAGTGCAAAAAAGAAAATAGAAACAGAGAAAACAAATAGCAAAGAACAAGAGAAAAACGAATGCCAGTATAAGTCAATATAACAGAAGGCAAATAAGAAAGCAAAAGTCAATAAATGAGAAAATCATTAAATTGAGAAGTGCTATTTCCAGAAATATCAATATAATTCATGAACCTCTAACAGAATCATGAAGAAAGAAAGGGGAAAAAAGAGCATATTACTTATGCCAGGAATAAAAGTGGAACCATCTACTATATGTCTCACAGATATTAAAAAGATAACCAGTGGGTATGTTGAAGAATACTGTGCCAAAAAACTTGAAATCCAAATGGGAAATTTAAAAAGTACTTTAAAAGCTGCAGGAAACCAGAATTGAAAGAGACACATGTACCCCAATGTTCATCGCAGCACTGTTTATAATAGCCAGGACATGGAAACAACCTAGATGTCCATCAGCAGATGAATGGATAAGAAAGCTGTGGTACATATACACAATGGAGTATTACTCAGCCGTTAAAAAGAATTCATTTGAATCAGTTCTGATGAGATGGATGAAACTGGAGCCGATTATACAGAGTGAAGTAAGCCAGAAAGAAAAACACCAATACAGTATACTAACACATATATATGGAATTTAGGAAGATGGCAATGACGACCCTGTATGCAAGACAGGGAAAGAGACACAGATGTGTATAACGGACTTTTGGACTCAGAGGGAGAGGGAGAGGGTGGGATGATTTGGGAGAATGACATTCTAACATGTATACTATCAAGTGAATTGAATCGCCAGTCTATGTCTGACGCAGGATGCAGCATGCTTGGGGCTGGTGCATGGGGATGACCCAGAAAGATGTTATGGGGAGGGAGGTGGGAGGGGGGTTCATGTTTGGGAATGCATGTAAGAATTAAAGATTTTAAAATTAAAAAATAAAATAAAATAAAATAAAAGCTGCATACAACCAACAAGAAGAATGGGCCTATGCAGAAACTTCATTGACAACTTCCCACAATACCAAATCTGGATTGCTGCATTGATTAATTAAATCAGACATTTATAGTACAAATAATAGCACTCAATAAGCTTTTTAAAATTTATTTATTTTTTATTATAAATTTTTGTTTTTACTTTATTTTACTTTACAATACTGTATTGGTTTTGCCATACATTGACATGAATCCACCACGGGTGTACATGAGTTCCCAATCCTGAACACCCCTCCCACCTCTCACCCCATATCATCTCTCTGGATCATCCCCATGCACCAGCCCCAAGCATCCTGTATCCTGTATCAAACAGACTGGTGACTCGTTTCTTACATGACAGTATACATGTTTCAATGCCATTCTCCCAAATCATCCCACCTTCTCCCTCTCCCTCAGAGTCCAAAAGTCCGTTCTATACATCTGTGTCTCTTTTGCTGTCTTGCATACAGGGTTATTGTTACCATCTTTCTAAATTCCACATATATGTGTTAGTATACTGTACTGGTGTTTTTCTTTCTGGTTTACTTCACTCTGTATAATCAGCTCCAGTTTCATCCACCTCATTAGAACTGATTCAAATGTATTCTTTTTAATGACTGAGTAATACTCCATTGTGTGTATGTACTACAGCTTTCTTCTCCATTCATCTGTTGATGGACATAAGCTTTTAAGTAAAGAAGGTGCAGAGTCTTTTTAACTCATTTGGTTAGACAACTACAACACTGATAGAAAATCAAACAATGATATTGTCAAAATAAAATCACTAAAGAGTACACTTTGTGAAAACAGATGCCAAAGTCATTAAAATATTAGTGAATCAAATCCATCATCATAGGAAAAGAAAAACAGCATTATCATCTTATACCAAAAATAGATTACCATTCAAAAATTACTTTTTAACATTAATAGATTAAGAGAGAATATCATTTATTTCAACAGAGGCAAGGAAATCATTGACAAGGGAAAATAGACATTTTTCATTAAACATCTCAGCAAATTTTGAATGGAAGGAGATTTCATCAATCTGATAAAGGACATCAATGAAAAGTCCACAGCTAATATTTTGATGTAAATTTGGGAAATTAAGATAAATCCAGAGATTAATTTTAGGAGAATTTAAATCTTACTATTCAATCTCTCAATTTATAGGCCTGGTATATTTCTACAGTTATTTAAATCTTCTTCAGTTTATATCATCAAAGGTTTATAGCTTAGGCTTTATTAAAATTGTGCACTGTTTTTTAAATTTGTGCTTCAGTATTTGATAATTATTTATGCTATTTCAAATACTATGCTTTAAATTTTAGTTTTAGTTTTTTTATTAATATATGGATATACAGTATTTTTTAATAGCAACTGTGCATCCTGTTGTTGTCATTGTTTAGTCAATAAGTTGTAGACACGACTCTTTTGTGACCCCTTGGATTGTAGCCCACTGGGCTTCTCTGTCCAGAGGATTCCCCAGGCAAGAATAACTGTGTGGATTGCCATTTTCTTCTTAAGGGAATCTCCCTGGACAATGGATCAAACCTACATCTCCTTCATTGGCAGGTGAATTATTTACCACTGAATCCCCAGGGAAATGCCAGTATTATTACAACTAGGCAATAAATTATTTGGCTTTTGACTGCATTCAGCTCTATAAAATTCTTAATTCTGAAATAATTTATAACTGAATTGTGTTGCTCTGAGTATCAGACAAGCTCAGCAGAAACTGAATCCTTTTCCTGCCTGTTGTAGGAAAAAAAAAAAAAAGCTGTTATGAATTTGTCACTGGCTTTCAGAGTAGAAACACACAAGTTTACTAAATGGAAGCCAATTCCTGCTTCAGTTAAGGACAGGAAAGGAAACAGAGGAAACATAAAAATCTATTTTTAAATATTTTTAAGTATCTTTTTCTAAAATATTTTTTTCTTTTTTTATTTAAGTTTTATTTTTTTACTTTACAATACTGTATTGGTTTTGCCATACATTGACATGAATCAACCACAGGTGTACATGAGTTCCCAACCCTGAAACCCCCTCCCACCACCCTCCCCATCTAAAATGTTTTAAATTGTTAAGAATCTTTTTTTAAAAATCTTTAAGATATTTAAAGATCTGTTAACTAGAGAATTCTAGGATTTCTCATAAGACCATTTTTTAAAACTCACTAGAATTCTACTTTTGATTCACTGTTAATTGTTACATACATCTAAATATTGAATTGAAACCCAAAATCATCTGACATAAATAATAGAAAGCATTTAAACTTACAGTGATGCCAACTAAGGAATAAATGCTTTAAAATCTTATATAGTATCTATTTTATTAAGAAACCTTGTAAAACAATTGGCAATAAAGTTTAAGAATTTTACAATATGTTTATAAATCTATTGCTAAATTTTACCTTTTCAGAAGCTTTTATATCTGTGTTTCAAATCATTTCATAGGCCTGCTTAGCATGTTTTCTTTTTTTTTTCCAGCATACTGTTGAGTATTACATATGTGGCACCAGAGCTCTCTATGAGCTGTCAATTTAAAAAAATACATGGTTTCTGAATAAATGATGATTAAAATCTATTTCAAAAGGTCAGTATATTTGGGGAGGACTCGTAACAATGTTGCATGGCTTTTAAGTACTATAATGTTATTGATGATATGTAAAATCATACCAATCTTGCCCAGAAACTAAATTCAAATGTCTAAGAATCAAATCAATGCATCATCTTAAACTGAGAAACTGGTTTATTCTGGTTCAGTTCAGTTTTTGCGACACCATGAATTGCAGCAGGCCAGGCCTCCCTGTCCATCACCAACTCCCAGAGTTAACTCAAACTCACACTCATGTCCACCGAGTGAGTGATGCCATCCAGCCATCTCATCCTCTGTCATCCCCTTCTCCTCCTACCCCCAATCCCTCCCAGCATCAGAGTCTTTTCCAATGAGTCAATTCTTCACATGAGGTGGCCAAAGTACTGGAGTTTCAGCTTTAGCATCATTCCTTCCAAAGAAATCCCAGGACTGATCTTTAGAATGAACTGGTTGGATCTCCTTGCAGTCCAAGGCACTCAAGGGTCTTCTCCACCCTTGGCTTCTCAAAGTTTTAAATCTGAAAGAGCTTTCTCATCTTACATTTCTTTCAGATCTGGGACCTCAGCAGTGTTTGAAGAATGTGTGCAAGGCCAATTTATGGTGTAGAATATAATTCCTAAATGGATTTTTCATGAATAAATTTCAATTCTGGAATTTTTAAAAAAAGAGTCTTCTCCAACACCACAGTTCAAAAGCATCAATTCTTCAGCACTCAGCTTACTCTGGAAGTAGTCTATTATATATTTAATATATTTTCACTGTATCATAAAAGAATAATGTATGCTAATAATTCTTACTAGACAGTTATGTTTAACATGAACTAATAAATTTGAATACTTGAGCATGGCAAAAATATTGATAGTTTCTCTCATAGGAGTTTATTTCTACTAATACTATGAATATGTACACAAGTGATTTTGGCCGTGTTACAAGAAAACTCAAAAAACAGTTTATAGTTTTGCTGTATTTGGCAAATTGGCTGAAATTTTCAGGCTATTGATCTATAGTATATTACATCTAATGTTTTCAACTCAATTCTTACATAGTAATACTTTTATAAATTCAATTAAAGTGAAGTAGTGAAGAAATGATGGAGAAGGCAATGGCACCCCACTCCAGTACTCTTGCCTGGAAAATCCCATGGACAGAGGAACCTGGTGGGCTGCAGTCCATGGAGTCGCGAAGAATTGGACATAACTGAGCGACTTCACTTTGACTTTTCACTTCATGCATTGGAGAAAGAAATGGCAACCCACTCCAGTGTTCTTGCCTAGAGAATCCCAGGGATGGGGGAGCCTGGTGGGCTGCCGTCTATGGGGTCGCACAAAGTCGGACATGACTGAAGCGAATTAGCAGCAGCAGCAGTGAAGAAATGAAATTTTAAAAACTTAAATGCAAGTACTGGTTTTTATTTTTAGGATTATCAGAAAATTACTCGTTTGTTTAGATATTCACGTACAGAAATGCTCGCTCTCAATCTCATGCTATATAGGCAGAGCAGTGACAGTTCTTGGACCAGCACTTACCTGTGGACCACACTTGAGAATCTCTGCTCTGAGCAAAAAACAGTGCCTTGCATTTCTCTAGATGAAGTCCATTGCATCTAGTCCATTGCAAGAGACGAGTGTCAAACAGATACAAGTGCCTTTTGTTAGTTTTTTGTTTTTTTACATATATATTTTTTTAATGAAATATAATAACAAACTTACAAGTCCAGCTCATTTAAAAGTAATGGGTTTTCTTTGATGCATTAATATACAAAGTTATTAAAAAACATCCTTGACCAAAAACTGTAGTTTATCTCTGTCATTCACATATTTATCATAACCAGTACTTTCTTTGCATTTAAGCTTCAATTGATATCACCACTCCCCTTGACTATCTCTAAATATGTTTTCACTATTTTACACTTGTAGTTTAACTTTTTCCCGAACACAGGATGGAAACACAAAAGCAACTGGCGAACATAATTTTTAATCAATTGGAGATCACATTTTTTATTAAAACTTATGCTAATCTTTAGATAAATACACTTTTGAAAATTTAAGTATAAAGAACAGAACATTAAAATTTCACTTGATATTCCTTTCTAGTTCTGTATAGTTACGTTTGACTTTTGTGGTTACCATTACTGATTGAATAACTTATATTATTTACCTCCTTTTGACCTTCAAAAGCTAGACAGCCTGATTAATGAGCTGGAAAGAAATCTCTCCAATTAATTTTTTAAGTCAAATCACGGGCAATATTGAATTTTTTTGTATGATAATATTTGGCTCCTTGTTTGCATTGAGTAGTTATGAAATATGTTTTCTTCTAGGCAGAATTAATGCAAATTACTTATATAATGATGGTGGAATGAGAAAAATTCAATAAAAAAGAAAAAAATTAGAAATCAATGTATCTGAAAGAATAAATATTACTTTTAATTTTAATATCATTTTCTACTATGTAAGTCTTTAATTATCTGAAATATGAAATTTAAAATTATGAGGATAAATTGTTTTAAATAATGATTCAGGGCAAGAGTCCTACTGAAAAACTTCAGGGTCAATAAAATAATCACAGAATGATAATTAGTGACTCGTAAAAGGATTAGAAAAAGAAAAGTATATAACTACAAGAGATTGTTACAAGAGACAATTACAGAATTATAAGTTTTGGTAAGCATATTATAGTAAAAAACAGTGATTTACATTAAATGCAATTAAAGTAAAACATTTTACATAGTTAAGTTTAAAGAGAATTACTGACATGAACTCATTCTATTAAAAAAATAAACTATTTTTTGGCTCTGTACTATAAATAACCCAAGGGGCCTAGCAATTGGTCCAGCCTACCTAGTTACAGTACCAGTACATTACCTAGTACCAGTACTGTGGAATGACAATAAATGCATTCTAGTACTCACATTTTCATCACTAATACTAGTTCCAATTAACTATATCTAATCCTTCTTTGAGAGTGTTGCTTCCATGAAAGGGATGTAGAGAACGTACAGATTACATAGTAAAATAATACTATAACTTTTAAATATACATGGTTCCCACTGATAAGGTGTTATAAAGTATTTATCGAAAGAGAATTATAATAAGTTACAAAGTTTTAGTTTCCAAATAAAAAAGCCTTGATAATATCAATACTAATAAAATTAATATCAAAATTTATAATAAAGCAAAAAATGTAATTTCAGTAGTAAAGATGATTCTCAAAACTAAAATAATTTACTATATTATTAACTGTAATACACTGGGAAGTGTTGATATATATGGGTCTTCAATTTTATCTGCTACCTGCCTGTTTATGAAACAAATAAGGAATGTGGTAGTTTTCAGTATCTATAATCATGAAGACAAATTGATCCAGAGAATTTCAAGCAAGCCAAGCAGTAAATAGGTTTCTTGGGGAATTTATCTTTTGTTTTCATTATAGAAATTGAGTACACTAGAAAGAATTGAATTCAGTTCATCCAAAGTTATCAGAAAAGAAAATAAATTAGCTTACATGTTGTGCTTCCTATAAAATCACACAATCTAACAATTTTACTGTTGAACTAAAGGTTAGTGTGTGTGGCCAGTATTTCCCTCAACTTTTCCTAAGTGCAGCTCTGGGAGTCTCATAGCCCTAGTCTGAAAATAGCAGCTGTAGAAAATTAGCAATCTATTATTGCAGCCTTAAGATGTTGGTCAGAACTGAGGGCTTCATTGTCACCAATACTTACTAGTATCCTTTAAAATTATAATTATCAGTCAAAGCATTGTCCAAGGCTCTTGGATGGTTCTTTAGGATCTTGAAACATTAGGACTCAAAATATCTTTGCTGTCATCTAACTCAGGGATTTCCTAGGTGGTGCTAGTGGTAAAGAATCTGCCTGCCAATGCAAGAGACACTAGAGATAAGGGTTCAGTCCCTGGGTCAGGAAGACACCCTGGAGCAGGAAATGGCAACCCACTCCACGATTTTTGCCTGGAAAATTCGAGGGACAGAAGAGATTTGTAGGCTACAGTCTATGGGTTCACAAAGAGTCGGACATGATTGAGCACACACACACACACAACACAACTCAATGTGCTTTTCAAAGATTCTTCTCTATGTGGAAAAATCATAGCAGTGGACCAATGGGAAAGTAATTTTCTGAGCTATAATCTTGAAAATAGCAATATTACTTCAAAAGAGTAAGCAGTGTCTAAAATGAAGTTCAGCAATAGCTACAGGCCAAGAAGGCAAGTCTTCAACTCTGACTCGAACCTTCAATAAAAAGAACAAAGATATTGCCTTTCAAGGCCCAGTGGCAGCTCTTTAGTCACAACCAGATACTGAGTATTGATTAAAGCAATACTCTCATTGAAGGATCACTAGGAGAGAGTTAGAAAGGTTCTATTAAAAAATATCATTACTATTCATATATTTACCAGTCTTTCTATCTATCTCTTAGTTTTTAGTGATACGTGTGACTGCAACTGATTGTGACCAGATTTGTCTTCTCAATTCAACGTTTTTTCCATAACCCTAAGATCTGTTCTGTTCAAATTAAATTTGTTTATACTGCCCCTGAATAAAATTTGGACCCTGGTACTGTTTCAAGCCAGAAATCTATATTACTTTCCTCAGTGTTTTATACAGGGTATCACTAAAAAGTCATGCACTGATAATCCTATTATCTAGCCAATTAAGACATGAAGAAATTATGTCAAGAAAAGTATTTCATAATTTAAATAAATTAAATGTATATTCTGAAATTAAATTTTAAAAATTCTAATACTGAATGTTCTGTGAGTTTCTGTCTGTGAATATATCCAAAACAGTCAACTGTATAATGCACTGATTTGTAAAAAAGCAAAATAGTAAGATATTTTGAATAACTTGTTTTTTTTGATAACTACATGTTCTTTTATGATTAAGAAAGCAAACAATAATATTATGAAAAGCTAATTATATAATTGATCAAAATTTGAAAAACTATCTTCGAATACAAGTCACAAAACCATTCTTGATTTAGACTTCAATAGTTTACTAAAATTTCACATTCATATTTATTAGCTCTCATAGATGTAACACTTGGCTATGGGAATTGGAGTATTTTAATTCAGATAATACTATGCTGTGGTAACAAGAGGCTGATGATATAATAAAGAAGAGAATGTATTACGAGGCTGAACTTTTTCTAAGGAGATTTTTTCCTAGGTACAATTCTGCCCAAACTGGTCCTACAATATGGGAAAGCATATAGGAAATGGTGGTGAACGTAGTTCTTGCTCTCAGGAAGCAAAGGGTGATAATTTGAAGGTCTTTAGTTTGCTTTGCAATTTGTTTGATAGTTGTTTTGAGTATAGTATTCTAAAATAAAAACTATTTTTCTGGGATATTAAGGTCAGTTGATGTCATTTAAAGTTAGACTCAATACCCTCTTATGCTAGTATATCTTTTTTTTTTTTCTATTTGTTCTTTTCTTTTTTTATCCAAATGTCCATCAACCAATGAATGAATCAATTATTCAACAGTGGTTGTATTTGTAAGCAATCAGCAAGTCCAGCACACATAATGGCTCATCCAGCATGGTTTAAGTGATCCTTAGTGATAATTTTAGGGCATTTGTTACTAACTGACATATGAACACAAAACAGTTATAAAATAATGTTATACAATTTCATATTTATTAAGATGGTCAAGACTAAAATGACAGATAACAATATGTAATGGTGAACAATATGAGAAATTAGAACTCTCAAATGTGACCAGTAGGTTGCAAAATGGAAAAGTCACTTTTGAAAAATATGGAAGTTTCTCAAAATATTAAACATAGAATAGCTATATGACTTCACAATTTCTCTTTGGAAATATACTGGAGAAATAAAACATATGTATACCAAAGCCTTTGACTGTGTGGATCACAATAAACTGGAAAATTCTGAAAGAGATGGGAATACCAGACCACCTGACCTGCCTCTTGAGAAACCTGTATGCAGGTCAGGAAGCAACAGTTAGAACTGGACATAGAACAACAGACTGGTTCCAAATAGGAAAAGGAGTACGTCAAGGCTGTATATTGTCACTCTGCTTATTTAACTTATATGCAGAGTATATCATGAGAAACACTGGACTGGAAGAAACACAAGCTGGAATCAAGACTGCTGGGAGAAACATCAATAACCTCAGATATGCAGATGACACCACCTTTATGGCAGAAAGTGAAGAGGAATTAAAAAGCCTCTTGATGAAAGTGAAAGAGGAGAGTGAAGAAGTTGGCTTAAAGCTCAAGATTCAGAAAACGAAGATTATGGCATCTGGTCCCATCACTTCATGGGAAATAGATGGGGAAACAGTGTCAGACTTTATTTGGGGGGGGGGGCTCCAATATCACTACAGATGGTGACTGCAGCCATGAAATTAAAAGACACTTACTCCTTGGAAGGAAAGTCATGACCAACCTAGATAGCATATTGAAAAGCAGAGACATTACTTTGCCAACAAAGGTCCGTCTAGTCAAGGCTATAGTTTTTCCAGTAGTCATGTAAGGATGTGAGAGGTGGACTGTGAAGAAAGCTGATCACCGAAGAATTGATGCTTTTGAACTGTGGTGTTGGAGAAAACTCTTGAGAGTCCCATGGACTGCTAGGAGATTCAGCCAGTCCATTCTAAAGGAGATCAGTCCTGGGTGTTCTTTGGAAGGAATGATGCTAAAGCTGAAACTCCAGTACTTTGGCCACCTCATGCGAAGAGTTGACTCACTGGAAAAGATCCTAATGCTGAGAGGGAAAAGGGGATGACAGAGAATGAGATGGCTGGATGGCATCACCGACTTGATGAACGTGGTTTTGGGTGAACTCCGAGAGTTGGTGATGGACAGGGCGGCCTGGCGTGCTGCAATTCACGGGGTTGCAAAGAGTCAGACAGGACTGAGTGACTGAACTGAACTGATACAAAGTTTACTAAAACTTTGTTAAAGTGCTGCACTCAATATGGCAGCAAATTTGGAAACCTCAGCAGTGGCCACAGAACTGAGAAAGGTCAGTTTTCATTCCAATCCCAAAGAAAGGCAATGCCAAAGCATGTTCTAATTACCGCACAATTGTACTCATCACACACACAAGCAAAGTAAAGCTCAATTTTCTCCACATAAGGTTTCAGCAGTACATGAACCAAGAACTTCCAGATGTTCAAGCTGGATTTAGAAATGGTAGAGGAACCAGAGATCAAATTTCCAGCTTCCATTGGATTATTGAAGAACAATAGAGTTCCAGAAAAACATCTACTCTTACTGACTACACCAAAGCCTCTGACTATGTGGGTCACAACACTGTGGAAAATTCTTCAAGCGATGGTAATACCAGATCATTTGACCTGCCTCCTGAGAAATCTGTATGCAGGTCAAGAAGCAATAGTTAGAACCAAACGTGGAACAATAGACGGGCTCCAAATTGGTAAAGGAGTATGTCAGGGCTGGTATATTGTCACCCTGTTTATTTAATATGCAGAGTACATCATGCAAAATGCTGGACTATATGAAACACAAGCTGGAATCAAGATTGCCAGGGGAATATCAATAGCCTCAGATATACAGATGATAAAACCCTTATAGCATAAAGCTAAGAGGAACTGAAGAGCCTCCTGATGAAAGTGAAGGAGGAGAGTGAAAAAAAACTGATTTAAACAAAACATTCAAAAAACAAAGATCATGGCATCCAGTTCCATCACTTCATGGAAAATAGATGGGGAAACAATGAAAACAGGTACCAACTTTATTTTCCTGGGCTCCAAAGTCACTGCATTTGGTGACTGTAGCCATGAAATTAAAAGACACATGCTCCTTGGAAAAACACTATGACCAACCTAGACAGCATATTAAAAAGCAGAGACATTACTTTGCCAACAAAGGTCCATCTAATCAAAGCTATGTTTTTCCAGTAGTCATGTGTGGATGTGAGACCTGGACCATAAAGAAAGCTGAGCACCAAATAAGTGATGCTTTTGAACTGTGGTTTTGGAGTAGATGCTTGAGAGTCCCTTGGTTTGCAATGAGATCAATACAGTCAATACTAAATGAAATACATCCTGAATATACATTGGAAAGACTGATGCTGAAGCTGCAACATTTTGGCTACCTGATGTGAAGAACTGACTCATTGGAAAAGATTCTGATGGTGGCAAAGATTGAAGGCAGGAGGAGAAGGGGACAACAGAGGATGAGATGGTTGGATGGCATCACCAACTCAATGGACATGAGTTTCAGCAGGCTTCAGGAGTTGTTGATGAATAGGGAAGCCTGTCGTGGTGCAGTCCACGGGGTGTCAAAGAGTCAGACACAACTGAGCAACTGAACTGACACAAAATTTATAGAAGCCTTGTTCAGAATATCCAAAAGATGTAAACAAACCAAATCCCCAGCAACCAATGAATGCAAAAACACCATATGGTAAATCCACTCAATGCAACATTTTTCTTTAAGAGAACCATCTTTAAAAGAAAAAAAAATCATAGGATAATTGCTTTACAATGTTGTGTTGGTTTTTGCCAACAACAACATACAACTAGGTGAATCAGCTATGTATATACACATATTCCATCTCCTTCCAACCTCCATCCTACCCATCCCACATCCCACCCCTCTAAGTCATCACAGAGTACCGAGCAGAGCTCCCTGTGCTATACAGCAGATTTCTACTATTATTTTACATTCAATAATAAGTATATATATATATATATATATGTATGCATATATATATATTTCAATGCTACTGTCTCAATTCATCCCACCCTTTCCTGCCCCAGCTGTGTCCACAACTCTGTAAAGAGAACCATTCTATTTGCTGCTTGTGACTTACAAAAAGATTTAAAATATATATATACTATGATAACTATATGATGGATGATTCTAGATCAACCACCAAAGAGATACCTTTATCCAGAGCACTGAGCCATGATTGAGGTGGTGGCTCTGCTTACTTTGACTCCTTGATCCCTGAGATCAAGAGGAAGAAACGTCAATGGACATGTTGACCACACATGTTAGACTGAGTAGACCTTCATCTCAGAATGGGCCATTTGGATTCTTCTCTTTCCTGACTTTTGAAATGTGGAATAGAAAGACATGGACACTGACAGTTCCATAAAAGAAAGGCTCACAAATGGCAACTGCAAAACTCGTTAGGAACTTCCCTGGTGGTACAGTGGCAGAAACTACCCACTCCTGATACAGGAGTCCTGAGTTCGATCTCTGGTCAGGGAACTAGATTCCACATGGCACAACTAAAAGCCCACATGCCATAACAAAGTCCAGTTTCAGCCAAATAAGTAGATAAATATTGAAAACAGCAAGTTTTTTGAGCTGTCCTTGGCTCTTTTGTCTGTTCTTCTAATCCTGTGGGATATTTTATATCTTCCAAGGAAGCTGGCCATCATTTTTGGGTCGTTTAAACAATAGGCATTTACTGTCTCCCAGTTCTGAAGGCTGCAAGTTTAAGACTAAGGTGTCAGCAAGGGTTGGTTTCTTAAGAGGCCTCTCTCCTTGGCTTGTAGATGACTGTCTTTTCCCTGTGTCTTCACATGGTCTTCCCTATGTGTGTGTCTCTGCCCAAATTTTCTCTACAGGACACCAATCCCATTGGACCAGGGTCCACCCACAACATAATTTTATCTTTACAATTCATTTAAATCTTTATCTCCAAATATAGTCATATTCTGAGATACTGGAGGTTAAGACTTGGACATGTGGATTTTGTGGAGGGGATACAATTCAGACCATATCCAATGGTCTAGTGTGGATTTGCCTGAGAGACAAAGCAACATTGAAAATTCCAACCATTGTCATGACTGAGAAACAGATATCCCTTGAGACTGGAGTCCTGTTCAGCATTTCCGATCCAAGTGTGGCTGCATTTTCTGCATTTTAACTGTGGCAACAGATGAATTACAGTCATGGGCTCCATTCAACTCTAGGTTACCATTACCTGGGAGTTTAATGAGTACTACTTCTTTCATATAACTATGAGGTTTGAACGTCAATTGTGACTGAGTCGATTCTTTTTTTGAAATCATCTCTAATTTTCAATTTTTCTTCCTCCAACTGCTATTGAAAGCAAATCTTTATGACCAACATCAGGACCCTCATAATAGTTTCCTCTGTCACCCCTGGCCTCCAGTTTGCTCAGTTCTTGTTTCTTATACATACCGAGCTTAGATTATTCTTCCCAAGAGACATTGTTCATTGTTCTTTCCATTTCTTGTAACCTTCAAAAGAGGTTCTCTCAGCTTAATCATCTGAAGATTAATCCTACAATTCTAATGTCATGCTAAGTGCATGCTTAGGACTTTAATTTCTATTGCTTCCAAAAATACCCCAAAAGCCTCTCTTCTGAATCCCCTTAGATCAATGTCCTCCACTTTCTACTCACATATTTCCAAGCCCAAGTCTTTCCTTATATCACTCTATCTAGAATATCTCAAAAGGTCTCAGCTCTCAGGAGACTTATCATTATTTAAAAGAAAACTTGTCAGGCAGAGAAAGACAAATGTCATAAGATATTGTTTCTATGGGAAATCTAAAAAACGGTACAAATGAACTTTTTACTAAACTGAAACAGAGTCACAGATGTAGAAAATAAACTTATGGTTAGCAGTGGGGAATGGGGAAAGGGATAAATTAGGAGATTGGGATTAACATACACACTACTATATGCAAAATAGATAACTAGTAAGAAACTACTGCATAGCACAAGGAACTCTACTCAACACTCTATAATGACCTATATGAAAAAGAATCTGAAAGACAGAGAATATATGTATATGTAACTGGAGAAGGGCATGGCAACCCACTCCAGTATTCTTGCCTAGAGAATTCCATGAACAAAGGAGACTGGTGGGCTACAGTCCATAGGGTCACAAAGAGTTGGACACAACTAAAGTGACTCAGCATACATGCATGCATATATACGTATAACTGATTCATTTTTGCTGTTTACCTAAAACTAACACAACATTGTAAGTCAACTACACTACAAGAAAAATTGTTTTTTAAAAAGTAAACTTCTATTCAAATTTAACTTCCTCAAAAATATTTTCCCTGACCATTTTGTCTACAACAGTGCCTCATCTACTGATATCTTATCACCCTGCTTTGTTTTTCTTTAGGGTGCTATTATTGGCTGAATTCTGTTTCCCTCAAAAATTCCTGTGCTGAAGTCTTTTTTTTAATATTTTAATTGGAGGCTAAATACTTTAAAATATTTGAATGTTTTTTGGCATATATTGATATGAATCAGCCATGGGTGTACATGTGTTCCCCATTCTGAACTCCCCTCCCTCCTCCCTCCCCATCCCATCCCTCAGGGTCATCCTAGTGCTTTGGCCCTGAGCACCCTGTCTCATACATCGAACCTGGACTGATGACCGATTTCATATATGGTAAAATCACTGCAGATGGTGATTGCAGCCATGAAATTAAAAGACGCTTACTCCTTGGAAGAAAAGTTATGACCAACCTAGGTAGTATATTCAAAATCAGAGACATTGCTTTGCCAACAAAGGTCCGTCTAATCAAGGCTATGGTTTTTCCAGTGGTCGTGTATGGCTGTGAGAGTTGGACTGTGAAGAAAGCTGAGTGTCGAAGAATTGATGCTTTTGAACTGTGGTGTTGGAGAAGACTCTTGAGAGTCCCTTGGACTGCAAGGAGATCCAACCAGTCCATTCTGAAGGAGATCAGCCCTGGGGTTTCTTTGGAGGGAATGATGCTGAAGCTGAAACTCCAGTACTTTAGCCACCTCATGTGAAGAGTTGACTCATTGGAAAAGACTCTGATGCTGGGAGGGATTGGGGGCAGGAGGAGAAGGGGATGACAGAGGATGAGATGGCTGGATGGCATCACTGACTCAATGGATGTGAGTCTGAGTGAACTCCAGGACTTGGTGATGGACAGGGAGGCCTGGCGTGCTGCTATTCATGGGGTTGCAAAGAGTCGGAAACGACTGAGCAACTGAACTGAACTGAATATACATGTTTCAATGCTATTCCCTCAAATCATCCCATCCTCGCCTTCTCCCACAGAGTCCAAAAGTCTGTTCTTTACATCTGTGTCTCTTTTGCTTTCTCGCATATAGGGTCATTGTTACCATCTTTTTAAATTCCACATATATGTGTTAATATACTGTATTGCTGTTTTTCTTTCTGACTTACTTCACTCTGTATAACAAATTCCAGTTTCATCCACCGGATTAGAACTGATTCAAATGCGTTCTTTTTAACAGCTAAGTAATATTCTATTGTGTATATGTACCATGACTTTCTTATCCATTTGTCTGCTGATGGACATCTAGGTTGCTTCCATGTCCTGGCTATTATAAACACTGCTGTGGTGAACATTGGGGTCCACGTGTCACTTTCAATTCTGGTTTCCTCGGTGTGTATACCCAGAAGTGGGATTGCTGGATTCTATGACAGCTCTATTTCCAGTTTTTTAAGGAATCTCCACACTGTTTTCCATAGTGGCTCTACTAATTAGCATTCCCACCAACAGTGTAGATGGTTCCCTTTGCTCCACACCCTCTCCAGTATTTACTGTTTGTAGACTTTGATAGCAGCCATTCTGACCATTGTGAGATGGTACATCATTGTGGTTTTGATTTGCATTTCTCTGATAATGAGTGATATTGAGCATCTTTTTATGTGTTTGTTAGCCATCTGTATATCTTCTTCGGAGAAATGTCTGTTTAGTTCTTTGGCCCACTTTTTTGATTGGGTCGTTTATTTTTCTGGACTGAGCTACAGGAGCTACTTATATATTTTTGAGATTAATTCTTTGTCAGTTTCTTTGTTTGCTATTATTTTCTCCCATCCTGAAAGCTGTCTTTTCACCTTGCATATAGTTTCCTTCATTGTGCAAAAGCTCTTAAGTTTAATTAGGTCCCATTTGTTTATTTTTGCTTTTATTTCCATTACTCTGGGAGCTGGGTCATAGAGGATCCTGCTATGTTTTATGTTAGAGAGTGTTTTGCCTATGTTTTCCTCTAGGAGTTTTATAGTTTCTGGTCTTACATTTAGATCTTTAATCTATTTCAAGTTTATTATTGTGTATGGTGTTAGAAAGTGTTGTAGATTCATTCTTTTACAAGTGGATGACCAGTTTTCCCATCACCACTTGTTAAAGAGATTGTATTTTCTCCATTGTATATTCCGGCCTCCTTTGTCAAAGATAAGGAGTCCATTGGTCCATGGATTCATCTCTGGGCTTTCTATTTTGTTCTATTGATCTATATTTCTGTGTTTGTGCCAGTACCATACTGTCTCGATGACTGTGGTTTTGTAGTATATTCTGAAGTCAGGCAGGTTGATTCCTCTAGTTCCATTCTTCTTTCTCAAGATTGCTTTGGCTATTCGAGGTTTTTTGTATTTCCATACAAATTGTGAAATTATTTGTTCTGCTAAGTCGTTTCAGTCACATCCAACTCTGTGTGGCCCCATAGATGGCAGCCCACCAGGCTCCACCATCCCTGGGATTCTCCAGACAAGAACACTGGAGTGGGTTGTCATTTCCTTCTCCAATGCATGAAAGTGAAAAGTCAAAGTGAAGTCGCTCAGTCGTGTCCAACTCTTAGCGACCCATGGACTGCAGCCTATCAGGCTCCTCTGTCCATGGGATTTTCCAGGCAAGAGTACTAGAGTAGGGTGCCATTGCCTTCTCCAAATTATTTGTTCTAGTTCTTTGAAAAATAGCATTGGTAGCTTAATAAGGAATGCATTGAATCTATGGATTGCTTTGGGTAGTATACTCATTTCCACTACATTGATTCTTCCAATCCATGAACATGCTATGTTTCTATGTGTCATCTTTGATTTCTTTCATCAGTGTTTTATAGTTTTTTATATATAGGTCTTTTGTTTCTTTAGGTAGATTTATTCCTAAGCATTTTATTCTTTTTGTTGCAGTGGTAAATTAAATTGTTTCCTTAATTTCTCTTTCTGTTTTCCCATTGTTAGTGTATAGGAATGCAAGGGATTTCTGTGTGCTAATTTTATATCCTGCAACTTTACTATATTCATTGATTAGCTCTAGTAATATTCTGATGTCTTTAGGGTTTTCTATATAGAGGAGGATGTCATCTGCAAACAGTGAGACTTTTACTTCTTCTTTTCCAATCTGGATTCCTTTTCTTTTTCTTCTCTGATTGCCATGGCTAAAACTTTCAAAACTATGTTGAATAGTAGTGGTGAGAGTGGGCACCCTGGTCTTGTTCCTGACTTTAGGGGAAATGCTTTGAGTTTTTCACCATTGAGGATAATGCTTGTTGTGGGTTTATCATATATGGCTTTTATTATGTTGAGGTATGTTCCTTCTATGCCTGCTTTCTGGAGGGTTTTTTATCATAAATGGATGTTGAATTTTTTCAAAGGCTTTCTCTGCATCTATTGAGATAATCATATAGTTTTTATCTTTCAATTTGTTAATGTGGTGTATCACATTGATTGATTTGCAAATATTGAAGAATCCTTGGATAAAGCCCACTTGGTCATGATATATGATCTTTTGAATATGTTGCTGGATTCTGTTTGCAATAATTTTGTTAAGGATTTTCTCATCTATGTTCATCACTGATATTGGCCTGTAGTTTTCTTTTTTTGTGGCATCTTTGTCTGGTTTTGGTATTAGGGTGATGATGGCCTCATAGAATGAGTTTGGAAGTTTACCTTTCTCTGCAATTTTCTGGAGGAGTTTGATTAGGATAGGTGTTAGCTCTTCTCTAAATTTTTGGTAGAATTCACCTGTGAAGCCAATTGTTCCTGGGCTTTTGTTTGTTGGAAGATTTCTGATTACAGTTTCAATTTCCATGCTTGTGATGGGTCTTTTAAGATTTTCTATTTATTCCTGGTTCAGTTTTAGAAAGTTATACTTTTCTAAGAATTGTCCATTTCTTCCAAGTTGTCCATTTTATTGGCATATGCTTGCTGATAGTAGTCTCTTTATGATCCTTTCTATTTTTGTGTTGTCTGTTGTGAGTTCTAGATTTTCATTTCTAATTTGGTTGCTTTGATCTTCTCCCTTTTTTTCTTGATGAGTCTGACTAATGGTTTGTCTGTTTATCTTCTCAAAAAACCAACTTTTACTTTTGTTGATTTCTGCTATAGTGTCCTTTCTTTTTCACTTATTTCTGCCCTAATTTTTATGATTTCTTTCCTTCTACTAACCTGGGGGTTCTTCATTTCTTCTTTTTCTAGTTGATTTAGGTGTAGAGTTAGGTTATTTATTTGATTTTTCTCTTATTTCTTGAGGTAAGCTTGTATTGCTAAGAACCTCCCCCTTAGCACTGCTTTTACTGAGTCCTATAGGTTTTGGGTTGTTGAGTTTTCATTTTCATTTGTTTCTATGCATATCTTTATTTCTTTTTTTTATTTCTTCTGTGATTTGTTGGTTATTCAGAAGTATGTTGTTTAGCTTCAATATGTTTGTATTTTTAGTAGTTTTTTCCCTGTAGTTGACATCTAGTCTTACCACACTGTGATCAGGAAAGATGCTTGAAATGATTTCTTTTTTTTTAAATTTACCAAGGCCAGATTTATGGCCCCAGATGTGATCTATCCTGGAGAAGGTTCCGTGTGCCCTTGAGTAAAAGGTGAAATCCATTGTTTTGGGGTGAAATGTCCTATAGATATCAATTAGGTCTAACTGGTGCATTGTATCATTTAAAGTTTGTGTTTCCTTGCTAATTTTCTATTTAGTTGATCTATCCATAGTTGTGAGTTGGGTATTCTCAAACTATTATTGTGTTACTGTTAATTTCCCCTTTCATACTTGTTAGCATTTGCCTTACATATTGCACTGATCCTATGTTGGTTGCATATATATTTATAATTGTTATATCTTCTTCTTGGATTGACCCTTTGATCATTATGTACCTGTCCTTCTTTGTCTTTTCACAGACTTTATTTCAAAGTCTACTTTATCTTATATGAGTATTGCTACTCCTGCTTTCTTTTGGTCTCTATTTGCATAAAATATCTTTTTCCAGCCCTTCACTTTCAGTCTGTATATATCCTTTGTTTTGAGGTGGGTCTCCCATAGACAGCATATATAAGGGTCTTGTTTTTGTATCCATTCAGCCAGTCTTTGTCTTTTGGTTGGGGCATTCAATCCATTTACATTTAAGGTAATTATTGATGAGTATGAACCCATTGCCATTTACTTTGTTGTTTTGGGTTTGAGTTTATAAACCTTTTTTGTGTTTTCTGTCTAGAGAAGATCCTTTAGCATTTGTTGAAGAGCTGGTTTGGTGGTGCTGAATTCTCCCAGCTTTTGCTTGTCTGTAAAGCTTTTGATTTCTCCTTCATATTTGAGTGAGATCCTTGCTGGATATAGTAATCTGGGTTGTAGGTTATTTTCTTTCATCACTTTAAGTATATCCTGCCATTCCCTTCTGACCTGAACATTTTCTACTGAAAGATCAGATATTATCCTTATGGGAATCCCCTTGTGTGTTATTTGTTGCTTTTCCCTTGCTGCTTTTAATATTTGCTCTTTGTGGTTGATTTTCATTAATTTGATTTATATGTGTCTTGGGGTATTTTGCCTTGGCTTTATCCTGTTTGGGACTCTGGGTTTATTGGAGTTGGGTGGCTACTTCCTTCCCTATTTTAAGGAAGTTTCAACTGTTATCTCCTCAAGTATTTTCTCATGGCCTTTCTATTTGTCTTCTTCACCTGGACTCCTATAATTCAAATGTTGGGGTATTTAACATTGTCCCAGAGGTCTCTGAGGTTGTCATTTCTTTTAATTCTTTTTTTCTCTCTGCTTCATTTATTTCCATTATTCTATCTTCCACCTCACTTATCCTATCTTCTACCTAAGTTATTCTACTGTTGGTTCCCTCCAGAGTGCTTTTGATCTCAACTATTGCATTATTCATTATTGATTGACTCTTTTTTGTTTTTTCTAGATCCTTGTTAAACATTTCTTGCATCTTCTCAATCCTTGTCTCCAGTCTATTTACCTGTAACCCCATTTTGTTTTCAAGATTTTGGATCATTTTTACTATCATTATTCTGAATTATTTTTCAGGCAGACTCCTATCTCCTGTTTTGTTTGGTTTGGTGGATATTTATCATGTTCCTTTATCTGATGAATATTTCTCTGCCGAATATTTCTCTGCCTTTTCATCTTGTTTATATTGCTGAGTTTGGGGTGGCCCTTCTGTATGCTGGAAGTTTGTGGTTCCTCTTTATTGTGGAGGTTCCTCCCTGTGGGGTTGGATGAGTGGCTTGTCTAGGTTTCCTGATTAGGGAAGCTTGTGTAGGTGTTCTGGTGGGTGGAGCTGGATCTCTTCTCTCTGGAGTGCAATGAAGTGTCCAGTAGTGAGTTTTGAGGTGTCTATGGGTTTGGCGCGACTTTTGGCTGCCTGTATAATGCTCGGGGTCATGATCTTGCTTTGCTGGAGAATTAGCTTGGTATGTCTTGCTATGAAACTTGTTGGCTCTTGGGTGGAGTTTGGTTTCAGCATAGGTATGGAGGCTTTTGGATGAGCTCTTGTCGATTAATGTTCCCTGGAGTCAGGAGTTTTCTTGTGTTCTCAAGTTTTGGTTTTAAGCCTCCTGTCTCTGGCTTTCAGTCTTATTCTTACAGCAGCCTCAAGACTTCTCCATCCATAAAACACTGATGATAAAATATCTTGGTTAATGTTGAAAAGATTCTCCACAGTGACGGACACCCAGAGAGGTTCACAGAGTTACACGGAGAAGAGGGAGGAGGAAGACGGAGGTAACCAGGAGGAGAAGAGGCGGAATCAAAAGGGGAGAGAGCAATCTAGCCAATAATCAATTCCTTATGTGCTCTCCACAGTCTGGAACACTCAGAGAGGTTCACAGAGTTACAAAGAGAAAAGAGGGAGGATGGAGATAGAGATGACCAGGAGGAGAAGATGGGGAATCAAAGGGGAGAAAGCAATCTAGCCAGTAATCAGTTCCCTAAGTGTTCTCCATAGCCTGGAACACCAAAAGAGATGCACAGAGTTAGGTAGAGAAGAGAAGGAGGAGGGAGGTGATAGAGTTGACCTGGGGGAGAAAAAGAAGAGTCAGAAGGGAAGAGAGAAATCAAGCCAGTAACCACACTCTTAAGGAAAAATGGGTACTGAATATTAGATTCTTAAAAGTAAAAAATGGTTAACAAATACCAGAAAACAAAGATTAAAAATCTAGAAGTTAGATTCAAAAATACAATATTTTTAAAAATCACAAAAATTATAAAAATATATATGAAATTTGCTTTTAAAATAGGGTCTTTTGCAAGTAATATTAGGTTATAGAAATGAAAATTAAAGGAGTAATAAAGAACTTAAATTTTTTAAAAATGATAATAGTAAAATATATCTAGGAATTTCTCGGGAGTGTTAAGGGCAGTATGGGGTCAGTTTAGTTTCAGATAGTTCCTTATTCCAGCTTATACTTCTCAAGGTCTATAGGCCCCTTCCAATGTAGACAATATTAACTACAGGGTTTTAATCTGTTGCACCTGTCACTTCCAAAGCAGTCCTCTCTTCTTTGGCTTCCTCTGTTTGCAAGTCTCTTCAGTGTCTAATTTCCACCCTCACACAAGGGGGTGAAGGTGGTCACTCATTCAGGCTCACTTGTTCAGCTGTGCTGTGCGGAGGGAGGAACACTGAAAACAAATATCACTGGCATGTGTGGGGAGTATTTGCAGTGTCTGGACCACACTGGGTTTGCCCCAGCTGATGTACCATACCTGTGCTTTCTCAGTCTACACTGCTCAGGCTCCTGGTTGCTCTGTGGGGAACTGTCCAAAGCAGGCCCTGGGTTTTGTGCACTTCCCAGGTCTATGCTGCTCAGGTTCAGGTTCTTGGGTACTCCACAAATGTACATACTCGGTTGGGCCTGCATTTTGTGCCCTTCCCAGGTCCGAGCATCTCGGGCGACCAGGTGCTTGGTGAGGACATTATCCCAGGTGTGCGGTGCATTTAATCACCTCCCCGGTCCCAGCTGCTCGGTTTCCTGGGTGTGTTGCAAAAGCACCATCTCGGGTGTGCCATGTATTGCCTCTGGGGAACTGATCTCAGGCTGCGACCCTCCTGGCAGATGTCAACTGACAGGATCCCAAGAAGACTTGGTTAGCAACTGGGAGCCTGCTCACAATTTGGCACACGATGCTGTCTCTGGGGCCAAGATTGCCCCTTGCCTTCCGGCTCTGGCTGTGGCCAGCCTGCCTCTCTACCTCTGGTGGGGGAATGGGCCTGCCCGCAGCTGGCTCACTCTCCTCTGGTATTCACTCCATCCTTTGTTCTCTGAGCAGGCCAGGCTGTGCCTTAGGTTAAAGCTTTTCCTGGGAAAGTTCTCTCATTTTTTATTTCTCTCTCTCTCTCTGGCTATCCCACAGTTTGGGTTGCTATCTCATGTTAGCTCCCTCAGATTGTCCTCTGGGCATTCAGTCCTGGTCCTTACCCTAAGCAATGCAGCTGGCACCTCCCTGTTCAGCCCCTGCTCACTGGTGGCGAACATGTATGGGCTATGTCTCCACTGGGAATTGCAGTTGGGCGCATATTCTGTGGTGTGTGTGTGTGTGTGTGTGTGTGTGTGTGTGTGTGTGTGTGTGTGTTTGCCCCTCCCGGTTATATTGCCCTTTGAGATTTCAAAAACTCCCCACAGAACCACCAGTGAGAGGGATTCCTGGTGTTTGGAAACTTCTCCTCCTTCATGACTCCCTCCCGAGGATGGGTTTCCCTCCCTAACTCTTTGTCTCTCTTTTTATGCTTTATATTTTGTCCTACTTCTTTTTGAAGAGAATGGGTTGCCTTTCTGGTTGCCTGGTGTCCTCCACCAACATTCAAAAGTTGTTTTGTGGAAGTTGCTCAGCATTCAAATGATCTTTTGGTGAATTTGTGGGGAAGAAACTGGTCTCCCCGTCCTGTCCTATTCCTGTGCCATCTTAGGACCACCACATTATTTGTTAATTTAAGAGAATGTAATATTGATACATGGAAGAATTTGAATGAACATTGAAACATTATGCTAAGTGAAAGGAGTCAGCAAATCAGTTGCAAAAAACCATATGTTGTATTATGTCATTTATATGCAATGTTCACACTGAAAAGCCAATGAAGACAGAGTAGATTGGTAGTTCCCTAGGATATAGGTTTGGGTGGAGGGTCACAGCTAATTGCTAGAGTGTTTCCTTTTATTGTAATTAAAATATTCTAAAATTTATTATGGTGATGATTACACAACTTGGTGAATATACAAAGCACAATTAAATATGCTGTGCTGTGCTAAGTTGCTTCAGTCATGTCTGACTCTTTGTGACCCCATGGACTGTAGCCCATCAGCCTTCTCTCTCCACGAGATTCTCCAGGCAAGAATACTTGAGTGGGTTGCCATGCCCTTCTCCAGAGGATCTTCCCAACCCAAGGATTGAACCCGTGTCTCTTTGGTCTCCTGCATTGACAGGTGAGTTCTTTAGCAGTAGCACCCACTGGGAAGCCTTACAATGAATTATACATTCTGCTAAATGAATTATATTATATATGTATTATACTTGAATTACATATAAGTGATTTAATTCCTGAAATAAATCCAAAAATAATTGTTTCTGATACACTCAAACTTACTTGAAAATAACAGCTTTGTGTATTCTTGTGTGACTTTTTCTGAATTCAATATTTTGCCTTGGATAAAAAGCAGCAAGTGTACCAGAAATGCCCTATTTGTGATTTTTGTGTATAATAAGCCAAATTAATAAGCTTACTTTTCATGCTCAAACATATGTCAGAACTGACCTTTCCTTCTGAGTTGCCAGTTTCAGTAAACAAACAAATAAACATATATATATATATATATATATATATATATATATATATATATGGCATTTTATTACTGGAATTTCTTGCAGTAATTGGGCCAAGCTTCTAAACTTGATTCTACCTAGAAATGATCTATCACTGTATCTTCATACCTTGAACACTGTCTCTGATAAAAGTTACTCATATGAACAACTATGCAGCAATTTTTACATTTAAGTATCTATGAAAATGCCGGTGGCCCTCTATTCCAAAGTGTATTTGTAAGCACCACAAAATAATTACATTTTTCTGAAAGATAATGAGCAATGTGAAGATTTAAGAAACTTTAAAATTATTGTAATTAAAACAATTTCATTCACAACCTAGTTAGAATTTAAGAACATTGCTCTACTAACTTGATTGTGCTATGATTATAGTGCTCTCACCATTCAAGGTCAATTAACATAATTTTGACATTTCATCTTAATAATTGTGAGCTACATTCTTTCTTAAGTCCCAGAAGCAGCTATTTCCTCCTTCTATCTGTAAAGGAAACAAAATAATTACCTAGAATCAAGTGGAAAACATCCATTTCTGCTTCTTGTAACCTTAGAAACTGAATTTACTTCTCCAAGCAAAATTATTAGGGTCACAATGAAAAAACATAATTACAATGACTACTGTATATTGTTAAAAGGCCTTCATCACTTCTACCCTTTGTTAACAACTCAATCTAGATATTTGTAGCTTTGGTTGAACAATTAATATGTACATAAACTTAATTACATTTTAGAAAAATTTACAATGAATTTTCTAATCATGTATATGAGAATGACTGTTCATATAATTACATAAAGATTATGAAACTACAACGGGTCCTATTTCATGGAATCTGCCTGAGATATAAAAAGTGTGGAAGGGAAAAATTATGGGCTAAATTTCTCCCTCCATAACTCATGTGTTGAAATCTTCATTTCAGTTCAGCCGCTCAATCATGTCCGATTCTTTGTGACCCCCTGGACTGTAGCACGCCAGGCGTTGCTGTCCAGCGCCAATAGCCGGAGCTTACTCAAACTCATCCACTGAGTTGGTGATGTCATCCAACCATATCATCCTCTGTCGTTCCCTTCTCCTCCTGCCTTCAATCTTTCCCCACATCAAGGTCTTCTCCAATGAGTCAACTCTTCACATCAGGTAGTCAAAGTATGAGAGTTTCAGCTTCAGCATCACTCCTTCTAATGAATATTCAGGACTGATTTCCTTTAGGATTTAATGGTTTGCTCTCCATGCAGTCCAAGGGACTCTAAAGAGTCTTATCCAACACCACAGTTCAAAAACATCAGTTCTTCAGGTCTCAGCTTCCTTTCTGGTCCCAATCTAGCATACATAACTACTGGAAAAACATAGCTTTGACTAGATGGACCTTTGTCAGCAAAGTAATGTTTCTGCTTTCTAATATGCTGTCTCGCTTGGTCATAGCTTTTCTTCCAAGGAGCAAGCATCTTAATTTCATGGCTGCAGTCACCATCTGCATTGATTATGGAGTTGCAAAAAATAAAGTCTGTCACTGTTTCCATTGGTTCCCCATCTATTTGCTGTGAAGTGATGGGACAGGATGCCATTATCTTCGTTTTTTGAAAGTTGAGTTTTAAGCCAGCTTTTTCACTCTCTCTTTCTCTTTCATCAGGAGGCTCTTCAGTTTCTCTTAGCTTTATGCCCTAAGGGTGGTGTCATCTGCATATCTGAGGCTATTGACATTTCTCCCAGCAATTTTGATTCCAGCTTGTGCTTCATCCGGTCCTACATATCTTAGGATGTATTCTGCATATAATTTAAATAAGCAAGGTGACAATATACAGACTTGAGGTACTAATTTGCTAATTTGGAACCAGCTCATTGTTTGATGTCTGTTTCTCACCATTGCTTCTTGACCTGCATACAGATTTCTCAGGAGGCAGGTAAGGTGGTCTGGTATTCCCATCTCTTTCAGAATTTTCCACAGTTTGTTTTGATCCACACAGTCAAAAGCTTTGACACAGTCAAGAAAGCAGAAGTATATGTTTTTCTGGAACTCTCTTGATTTTTCTATGATCCAAAGGACGTTGGCAGTTGATCTATGGTTTTTCTGCCTTTTCTAAACCCAGCTTGAGTATCTGGAATTTCTCGGTTCACGTACTGCTGAAGACACACTTGGAGAATTTTGAGCATTACTTTGCTAGGGTGTTCAGTTCAGTTCACTTCAGTTCAGTTCAGTGGTTCAGTCATGTTTGACTCTTTGCGACCCTATGGATTGCAGCACATGAGGCCTTCATCCCCATCACCAACTCCCAGAGATTACAGAAACTCATGTCCATTGAGTTGGTGATGCCATCCAACCATCTCATCCTCTGTCGTCCCCTTCTCCTCCTGCCTTCAGTCTTTCACAGCATCAGGGACTTTCGAATGAGTCACATCTTTGCATCATGTGGCCAAAGTATTGGAGTTTCAGCTTCAGCATCAGTCCTTCCAATGAATATTTAGGACTGATTTCCTTTAGGATGCACTGGTTGGATCTCCTTGCAGTCCAAGTGACTCTCAAGATTCTTCTCCAACACCACAGCTTAAAAGCATTAATTATTTGGTGCTGAGCTTTCTTTATAGCCCAAATCTCACATCCATACATGACTATTAGAAAAAACATAGCCTTGACTAAACAGACCTTTGTTGGCAAAGTAATGTCTCTCCTTTTTAATATGCTGTCCATGTTGGTCATAACTTTTCTTCAAAGGAGTAAAGCATCTTTTAATTTCATGGCTGCAGTCACCATCTGCAGTGATTTTGGAGCCCCCCAAAATGAAGTCTGCTACTCTTTCCACTGTTTCTCCATCTATTTACCATGAAGTGATTGGACCAGATGCCATGATCTTTGTTTTCTGAATGTTTAGTTTTAAGCCAACTTTTTCACTCTCCTCTTTCACATTCATCAAGGGGCTCTTTAGTTCTTCTTCACTTTCTGCCATAAGGGTGGTGTCATCTGCATATCTGAGGTTATTGATATTTCTCCTGGCAATCTTGATTCCAGCTTGCGCTTATTCCAGCCCAGCATTTCTCATGATGTACTCTGCATATAAGTTAAATAAGCAGTGTGACAATATACAGCTTTGACATACTCCTTTTCCTACTTGGAACTAGTCTGTTGTTCCGTGTCCAGTTCTAACTGTTACTTCCTGACCTGCATAAAGATTTCTCAAGAGGCGGGTCAGGTGTTCTGGTAGTCCCATGTCTTTTTTCACTTCCTACAACAGTTTATTCTGATCCACACAGTCAAAGGCTTTGGCATAGTCAGTAAAGCAGAAATAGATGTTTTTCTGCAACACTCTTGCTTTTTCCATGATCCAGTGAATGATGGCAATTTGATCTCTTGTTCCTCTACCTTTTCTACAACCTACCCTTAACATCTGGAATTTCATGTTTCATGTATTGCTTAAGCCTGGCTTGGAGAATTTTGTCCATTACTTTGCGAGTGTGTGTGATGAGTGCAATTGTGCAGTACTTTGAGCATTCTTTGGCATTTCCTTTCACTGGGATTCGAATGAAAACACTTTTTCCAGTCCTGTGGCCACTGCTGAGTTTTCCAAATTTGCTGGCATATTGAGTGCAACACTTTCACAGCATCATCTTTTAGGATTTGAAATAGCTCAACTGGAATTCCATCACCTCCACTAGCTTTGTTGGTTGTGATGCTTCCTAAGGCATTCACATCAGTTGACTTCATATTCCAGTATGTATGGCTCTAGGTGAGTGAGCACACCATTGTGACTATCTGGGTCACGAAGATCTTTTTGTACAGTTCTTCTGTATAGTCTTGTTCATAGTGATGTTTTCTAAAGCCTATCTGATTTGGACTCCAGGATTATTTGCTCTAGATGAGTGGAATGGTACTACTTTTGAAGATAAATTTTTTAAAGAGATGATTAACTTAAAATTAGGTCACTTTGTAGGCTCTTATTTGTTTTCCCTGTTGTCTTTATACACAAATGATGTTAGGAAGACTAGAGAAACGTGAAAAATACATACACAGAGAAGATCATGTGAGGATTCCATGAGAATCTGCCATCAACACATCAAGAAGAGTGAACTCAGAAGAAATAAAACTTGCAACAACTTGATCTTGGGTTTCCAGTCTCTAAAACAATGAAAAAATAAAATATATGTGTGTGTGGTTTAAGCCATCTAGCTGTGGTATATTGCTGTAGCAGTCTGAGGAAATTAATATAAAAGATGTTTGCCAAGAAATCAAAGCATGTTTTTGCCAGGCTTAAATACTTAATGTTTAGTGCATTTACTTGTGTATAAGCGAAAATAATGTTTGAAATTATCACTTAAAATGGGATATATTTTCACACATTTTTCATATACCCATTAAATACTGTATTTGTTAAATTATGGCTGTTGACACTCAGAACTTATTACTACTCCTTTCTGAGATCACTCTTGTATCATTGAGAATGGAAGATTAAATCTACGTTTTCCAGACTTGTATGTAACCAAATGACTGGGCATAATTTAGACTCTGTCTTCTTGATGAACATGTGTGAAATGTATAAGCCAGAAGAACAGAGAAGATGACATTTGAATAGAAGTCCAATTTAAAGATAATCTTTAGAAGATTACTCTACAGTTTATTCACGCAAAGTCTACATCTTCTAGACTAGTCACAAGCTTCTTAATTGTGGGTAGGCCTGTGCCTGCAGTAATAGTATCAGTGACAAAAGGAGTCTCTTGGCCTAGCCCATATCCATGATGTTTTCATGCATGAGAATTCCTATTTCTTTTGGAATTTCTAAGATAAAGAATTTAGGGAACCATTTTTCTACCGCATGCCAGAACATCCTCCTTCAAAATAAAGGCTAAGTAACTGCATTTTGGAGCTTCTACAGCTAGGAAAGAATAATTCCTGGTAGGACTCTTCAGGTTTTGGAAGCATCATATTTCATGCTTGACAATACCGTTCCAACCAATTTATCATTTGACATAAAAAGCTTTTAGTTTTGAAGATTTGTGACCAAATTGCAAAGAGCATATAGGTGATTTGCAATATAAGAAGTCTTGTGGCTCACTGTTTACAATAGCTAGGACATGGAGGCAACCTGGATGTCCACTGGCAGATGAGTGGATAAGAAAATTGTGGTACATATACACAGTGGAATACTGCTGCTGCTGCTAAGTCACTTCAGTCGTGTTCAATTCTTTGTAACCCTATAGACAGCAGCCCACCAGGCTCCTCTGCCTCTGTGATTCTCCAGGCAAGAATACTGGAGTGGGTTGCCATTTCCTTCTCCAATGCATGCATGAATGCTAAGTTGCTTCAGTCATGTCCGATTCTGTGTGACACCATAGACAGCAGCCCACCAGGCTCCTCTGTCCGCAGGATTCTTCAGGCAAGAATACTGGAGTGGATTACCATTTCTTTCTCTACAATGGAATATTACTCAGCTATAGAAGGAAGACATTTGAGTCCATTCTAATGAGGTGGATGAAACTGGAGCCTATTATGCAGAGTGAAGTAAGTCAGAAAGAAAGACACCAGTACAGTATATTAATGCATATATATGGAGTTTTGAAAGACAGTAATGATGACCTTATATGCGAGACAGCAAGAGACATAGATATAAAGAATGGCTTTTGGATTCTGTGGGAGAAGTTGAGGGTAGGATGATTTGAGAGAATGGCATTGTAACATGTATATTACCATATGTGAAATAGATCACTAGTCCAAGTTCAATGCATGAAAAAGGGCACTCAAAGCCAGTGCACAACCCAGAGGGATGGGACAGGGAGGGAGGCGGGAGGGAGTTTTGGGATGGGGGGATATGTGTACACCTATGGCTGATTCATGTCAATGTATTAAAAAAAAAAACACCACAATATTGTAATTAGCCTCCAATTAAAATCAATGAATTAATTTTTTTAAGTCTTTCTGCTTAGACCATATGATCTAACAGATCCTATGGTTCTAGAGGTGTCTATCATAAAGACAATGGGTGTTTCATTTGTAAACTCAACTTTAAAATTCTGTGCCTATTCTCAGTGTTTAGGAGGAAGAACGTTCTATCTACAGCTGACTGAGTGGCCAACCCCATTCATAATATATCTACTGGATCCTGTTGAAACCATGAATGTGATCGAATATCAACAGACCATGCAGCCAAAACTTTCATTGTGAGGTAATTATTGTCAAGCCACCATAGTGGAAAATTGCTTAATTGGTGAGAACTAAATAGTCTCATAGCAGTGAAGAGGAGAAGTCCTTTCAGGAATCAAATCTTAGTAGGTTGTTTGTTTTTGTTTTCATTTACATTGTGTGGAAAGATTTCTTGAATGAAATAAACATTTATGTGAGTTCATGATGGTAGAAGACAACATGGTTAGAAGTACAAATTTTCGAAATCTGGTGAAAAAGTTGTTCCAGAGAAGAAGCATGTGGATGGTGAAGTGGAAATAGACCAAAAATGTGAAAACATTCACTTCATATTATAATGTCCATCAGATCATCATGTGTGGCTGTTGTTCAGTCACTCAGCTGTGTCTGATTCTTTGTGACCCCAAGGACGTCAGGATTCCCTGTCCTTCACCAGCTCCCAGAGTTTCCTCAAACTTATGTCCATTGAGTTGGTGATGCCATCCAAACATTTTCAGTTCGGTTAAGCCACTCAGTCGTGTCCAACTCTTTGAGACTCTATGAACCACAGAACGCCAGGCTTCCCTGTCCATCACCAACCCATGGAGTTTGCCCAAACTGATGTCCATTGAGTCAGTGATGTCATCTAACCATCTTATCCTCTGTCATCCCCTTCTTCTCTTGTCTTCAATCTTTCCCAACATCAGGGTCTTTTCAAATAAGTCAGGTCATCACATCAGGTGGCCAAAATATTGGAGTGTCAGCTTCAACATCAGTCCTTCCAATGAACACTCAGGACTGATCTTCTTTAGGATGGATTCGTTGGATCTCCTTGTACTCCAAGGAGATCTCAAGAGTCTTCTCTAACACCACAGCTCAAAAACATCAATTCTTCTAAGCTCAGATTTCTTTATAGTCCAACTCTCACATCCATACATGACTACTGGAAAAACCATAGCTTGACTAGATGGACCTTTGTTGACAAAGTAATGTCTTTGTATTTTAATATGCTCTCTAGGTTGCTCATAAATTTCTTTCCAAAGAGTTCAGTTCAGTTCAGTTCAGTTGCTCAGTCGTGTCCATCTCTTTGCGACCCCATGAACCGCAGCACGCCAAGACACCCTGTCCATCACCAACACCCTGACTCCACCCAAACCCATGTCCACTGTGTTGGTGATGCCAGCCAACCATCTCATCCTCTGTCATCCCCTTCTCTTCCTGCCCTCAATAGTTCTCAGCATCAAGGTCTTTTCAAATGAGTCAAGCTCTCACATCAGGCGGCCAAAGTATTGGAGTTTCAGCTTCAATATCAGTCCCTCCAATGAACACCCAGGACTGATCTCCTTTAGGATGGACTGGTTTGATCTCCTTGCAGTCCAAGGGACTTTCAAGAGTCTTCACCAACACCACAGTTCAAAAGCATCAATTCTCAGGCTTCCCTGGTGGCTCAGAGGTTAAAGCATCTGCCTGGAATGCTGGAGTCCCAGGTTTGATCCCTGGATCGGGAAGATCCCCTGGAGAAGGACATGGCAACCCACTCCATTATTCTTGCCTGGAGAATCTCATGGAGGGAGGAGCCTGGTAGGCTATAGTCCATGGGGTAGCAAAGAGTCGGACACGACTGAGTGACTTCACTTCACTTCACTTCAAGTTTCTCTATAGTTCAACTCTCACATCCATACATAACTACTGGAAAAACCATAGCCTTGACTAGACCATACATTGTTGGCAAAGTAGTCTCTGCTTTTTAATGTGCTGTTGAGTTTGGTGATAACTCACCTTTCACGGGGCAAGTGTCTTTTAATTTCATGGCTGCAGTCACCATCCACAGTGATTTTGGAGCCCAGAAAAATAAAGTCTGCCACTGTTTTCACTGTTTCCCCATCTGTTTCCCATGAAGTGATGGGACCAGATACCATGATCTTAGTTTTCTGAATGTTGAGCTTTAAGCCAACTTTTTCACTCTCCCCTTTCACTTTCATCAAGAGGCTCTTTAGTTTTTCTTCACTTTCTGCCATAAGGGTGGTGTAATCTGCATATCTGAGGTTATTGATATTTCTCCCGGCAATCTTGATTCCAGCTTGTGCTTCTTCCAGCCCAGTGTTTCTCATGATGTACTCTGCATACAAGTTAAATAAGCAGAGTGATAATATACAGCCTTAATTTACTCCTTTCCCTATTTGGAACTAGTCTGTAGTTCCATGTCCAGTTCTAACTGTTGCTTCCTGACCAGTATACATATTTCTCAAGAGGCAGGTCAGGTGGTCTGGTATCCCCATCTCTTTCAGAATTTTCCACAGTTTATTGTGATCAATGCAGTCAAAGGCTTTGTTGTAGTCAATAAAGCAGAAATAGATGTTTTCCTGGAACTCTCTTGCTTTTGCCATGATCTCGCAAATAATGGCAATTTGATCTCTGGTTCCTCTGCCTTTTCGAAAATCAGCTTGAACATCAGGAAGTTCACAGTTCACCTATTGCTGAAGCTTGGCTTGGAGAATTTTGAGCATTACTTTGCTAGCGTGTGAGATGAGTGCAATTGTGTGGTAGTTTGAGCATTCTTTGGCATTGCCCTTCTTTGGGATTGGAATGAAACTGACCTTTTCCAGTCCTGTGGCCACTGCTGAGTGTTCCAAATTTGCTTGCATATTGAGTGCAGCACTTTCACAGCATCATCTCTTAGTATTTGAAATAGCTCAACTGGAAATCCATCACCTCTACTACCTTTGTTCATAGTTATACTTCATAAGGCCCACTTGATTTCACATTCCAGGATGTCTGGCTCTAAGTGAGTGAGCACACCATCATGATTATCTGGGTCGTGAAGATCTTTTTTGTATAGATCTTCAGTGTATTCTTGCCACCTTTTCTTAATATCTTCTGCTTCTGTTAGGTCCCTACCATTTTTGTCCTTTATTGAGTGCATCTTTGCCTGAAATGTTCCCTTGGTATTTCTAATTTTCTTGAAGAGATCTATAGTCTTTCCTATTCTATTCTATTTCCAACCATCTTATCCTCTGTCATGCTCTTCTTTTCATGCCTTCAATCTCTCCCAGCATCAGAGTCTTTTCTAATGAGTTGACTCTTCACATCAGGTGGCCAAATTATTGGAGCTTCAGCTTCAGCATCAATCCGTCCAATGAATATTCAGGGTGGATTTCCATTAGGAAATCATATGTGGAAGAGGTAATAAGCAATCCAGTCAAAAGGATGACTCAGACATTAGATTTCAGCCAGCCCCTATTCTACAACACACCATTGCTGTCACCATAAAATAGTTAGAGATGGAGGCTATTAATGAACTAATGGCATGCGTTACCTCTCAACAAGTATTTTATAGCTATTGTTTAAAATCTGACCTATCTACAATAGAGATTAAACCTGAGCTTCTGAATTCCTTAAAGAGTTTTGAAAGTCTCTTAGTAACCATAAAACAAAACATCTAGTGGTCACTAGTTGTATAAAATATTAAGTACTTGACTTCCTGAATTGAATTTTCAATCCAGAGAGCTGGATTGGGAGGCAAGAAATCCAATATGGGAACAAGTTTTAAAAAAGAATTAGCAAACCAAACATGAAGTATTGTAAACAACACTAGAAACTCAGTTTCATTAGCAATTAGTAAGTTGAATACTCATAATTTATTTTATATATATATATGATTTTGAGGGGTAAAAGGTCATCTTTGCTATTAGAGTAAAAAGTTATCTATAAGAAGAGGTGGCTATTTGAAAGGGCAACCAGGGGATTTGTTTAAGTCAAAAAAAGGGAGAATTTTTTTTTATGACAAATCACAAAAAATTTAACCTAGATATAAGGTAATAATCTTCTTCACCATATGAGCCACCAGGGAAGCCCAAAATAATATTCCAGAATGAAAGCCAAAGCAATAAATAGGAAACTTTTTTTTAATAAGGAAGTTAAGAATATGTAAAATAATTTGAAAAGAAGCAATATAATACTTAGTAGGAGTTCCAGAAGGAACAAGTAAATAAAATAAGAGATGCAAAGTATTTGATAGGAAGAAAAGGAAACCAGAAGGAAGTGCCAGAAAGACACAATAATGAAACAAATAAATAAATAAAATTTAAATATGCTGTCTAAATAATGATATAAAAAATGAAACAGTACAATCTGTTTGAAAATGAAGAAAAAATAGAAATATTACAATAAAATATAGATATAACATAGCAAAATAAAGAACTTAAGGTGAAATAATTCAATAGAGTTCTTGCCTGGAGAATTCCATGGACAGAGGAGCCTGACAGACTACAGTCCATGGGGTCTCAAAGAGTCAGACATCACCAAATGACTAACACTATACTATATTACTGATTAAAGGTCAAAATGAATAAACAATAATAATGAAGTTATATACATCCAAATAAACTAACAAAATGTGATAAAATTAAATATATAAATCTTAGAAGATTTTAGCACATCAATCTGAATAAGTTATAAACCAAGCAGTTAAAAAATTGAAATATAGGCTAAATTATCATAAATAGCAATATAAATATAAACTTTAAATATTAACTATGTACTATGTTACAAGATAATTTTCAAACTATCACAAGAAATATATAGAACACTGACTATGTAGATGGAGTTCATTCAAAAAATTAAAATTAACAATAAAAATACACATAAGCAAACATAAATTCTTAAAGCTTACCACTGGAATTAAAAAAAAAAACTAACTTTTTTTCACTTTTTGTTAACTATTTCTTTTATACTGGAGTATAATTAATTAATAATGTGTTACTTCAGGGGTACAATAAATTGATTCAGTTATATATACAAATGTACCTGTTTTATTTTCACATTCTTCTCACAATTAGGCTGTTATAGAATATTGAGCAGAATTCCCTGTGCTATATAGTATGTCTTTGTTATTCATTTTATTTTATTTTTTTATTTTTATTTATTTTATTTTATTTTTTTACGTTATTAGTTTTTTATTTTTTTAATTTTAAAATCTTTAATTCTTACATTCTTACATGAACCCCCCTCCTGCGTCCCTTCCCCATAACATCTCTGTGGGTCATCCCCATGCATCAGTCCCAAGCATGCTGTATCCTGCGTCAGACATAGACTGGCGATTCAATTCTTACAGATAGTATACATGTTAGAATGCCATTCTCCCAAATCATCCCACACTCTCCCTCTCCCTCTGAGTCCAAAAGTCCGTTATACACATCTGTGTCTTTTTTCCTGTCTTGCATACAGGGTCGTCATTGCCATCTTTCTAAATTCCATATATATGTGTTAGTATACTCTATTGGTGTTTTTCTTTCTGGCTTACTTCACTCTGTATAATCGGCTCCAGTGTTATTTATTTTAAATATAGCAGTGTGTGCTTGTCAATCTCAAACTCCTTTACCATCCCTCCCTACCTCATTTCTGATGCTATGAAAGTGCTGCACTCAATATGCCAGCAAATTTGGAAAACAGCAGTGGCCACAGGACTGGAAAAGGTCAGTTTCATTCCAATCCCAAAGAAAGGCAATGCCAAAGAACGCTCAAACTACCACACAATTGCACTCATCTCACATACTAGTAAAGTCATGCTCAGAATCCTCCAAGCCAGGCTTCAGCAATACATGAACTGTGAACTTCCTGATGTTCAAGCTGGTTTTAGAAAAGGCAGAGGAACATTGGGGTACATGTGTCTCTTTCAATTCTGGTTTCCTCGGTGTGTATGCCCAGCAGGGGGATTGCTGGGTCATAAGGTAGTTCTATTTGCAATTTTTTAAGGAATCTCCACACTGTTCTCCATAGTGGCTGTACTAGTTTGCATTCCCACCAACATCGCAGCACTGTTTATAATAGCCAGGACATGGAAACAACCTAGATGTCCATCAGCAGATGAATGGATAAGAAAGCTGTGGTACATATACACAATGGAGTATTACTCAGCCGTTAAAAAGAATTCATTTGAATCAGTTCTGATGAGATGGATGAAACTGGAGCCGATTATACAGAGTGAAGTAAGCCAGAAAGAAAAACACCAATACAGTATACTAACACATATATATGGAATTTAGGAAGATGGCAATGACGACCCTGTATGCAAGACAGGGAAAGAGACACAGATGTGTATAACGGACTTTTGGACTCAGAGGGAGAGGGAGAGGGTGGGATGATTTGGGAGAATGACATTCTAACATGTATACTATCATGTGAATTGAATCGCCAGTCTATGTCTGACGCAGGATGCAGCATGCTTGGGGCTGGTGCATGGGGATGACCCAGAAAGATGTTATGGGGAGGGAGGTGGGAGGGGGGTTCATGTTTGGGAATGCATGTAAGAATTAAAGATTTTAAAATTTAAAAAATAAAAAACTAAAATAAAAAAAAAAAGAAAAGGCAGAGGAACCAGAGATCAAATTGCCAACATCCACTGGATCATGAATAAAGCAAGAAAGTTCCAGGAAAACATCTATTTCTGCTTTATTGACTTTGCCAAAGGCTTTGACTGTGTGGATCACAATAAACTGTGGAAAATTCTGAGAGAAGTGGAAATAACAGACTACCTGACCTGCCTCTTGAGAAATCTGTATGCAGGTCAGGAAGCAACAGTTAGAACTGGACATGGAACAACAGACTGGGTCCAAATAAGAAAAGGAGTAAGTCAAGGCTGTATATTGTCACCCTGCTTATTTAACCTATATGAAGAGTACATCATGAGAAATGCTGGACTAGAAGAAACACAAGCTGGAATCAAGATTGCTGGGAGAAATATCAATAACCTCAGGTATGCAGATGACACCACCCTTATGGCAGAAAGTGAAGAGGAACTAAAAAGCCTCTTGATGAAAGTGACAGTGGAGAGTGAAAAAGTTGGCTTAAAGCTCAACATTCAGAATACGAAGATCATGGCATCCGGTCCCATCACTTCATGGGAAATACATGGGGAAACAGTAGAAATAGTGTCAGACTTTAATTTTGGGGGCCTGAAAATCACTGCGGATGGTGACTGCAGCCATGAAATTAAAAGACGCTTACTCTTTGGAAGAAAAGTTATGACCAACCTAGATAGCATATTCAAAAGCAGAGACATTACTTTGCCGACTAAGGTCCATTTAGTCAAGGCTATGGTTTTTCCAGTGGTCATGTATGGATGTGAGAGTAGGATGTGAAGAAGGCTGAGTGCTGAAGAGTTGATGCGTTTGAACTGTGGTGTTGGAGTAGAGTCTTGAGAGTCCCTTGGACTGCAAGGAGATCCAACCAGTCCATCCTAAAGGAGATCATCCCTGGGATTTCCTTGGAAGGAATGATGCTAAAGCTGAAACTCCAGTACTTTGGCCACCTCATGTGAAGAGTTGACTCACTGGAAAAGACTGAAGCTGAGAGGGATTGGGGGCAGGAGGAGAAGGGGATGACAGAGGATGAGATGGCTGGATGGCATCACTGACTCGACGGACGTGAGTCTGAGTGAACTCCGGGAGTTGGTGATAGACAGGGAGGCCTGGTGTGCTGTGATTCATGGGGTCGCAGAGAGTCAGACACGACTGAGCGACTGAACTGAACTGAACCTCATCGTTCCTCTTTTATAACCATAAATTTGTTATCTAAGCTGTGAGTCCATTTGTTCTTTTACATAAATTCATCTGTACATTGTTTTTAGATTTGTTATAAAACATATTAAATGTTTTTCTGTGACTTAATTCATTCAATATTACAATCTCTATGTCCATCAGTGTTGCTGGACATGTCATTGTTTCATTTTTTTTAATGCCTGAGTAATATTATATATATATATATATGTGTGTGTGTCTATATATATATATACATATATATATAAGATAGATAAAGAATAAAGAAGATGTCATATATATATATATATATATGACATCTTCTTTATTCATTCTTCTTTTAGGTTGCCTCCATGTCTTGGTTATTGTAAACAGTCACTGTTGCTGCTTAGTCTCTCAGTTGTGTCAGAATCTGCAACACCATGGACTGCAGCACACCAGGCTTCCCTGTCCTTCACTATCTTCTGGAGCTTGCTCAAACTCATGTCCACTGAGTCAGTGATGCCATCCCACAATCTCATCTTCTCTCACCCTCTTCTCCTCCTGCCCTCAATCCTTCCCAACATCAGGGTCTTTTCCAATGAATCAGGTGAATCAGTTATTCACATCAGGTGGCAAAGTACTGAAGGTTTAGCTTCAGCATCACTGCTTGCAATGAATATTCAGGGTTGATTTCCCTTAGGATTGATTGGTTTGATGTCCTTGCAGTCCAAGGGACTTCAAGAGTATTCTCCAACACCATAGTTTAAAAGCATCAATTCCTCAGCACTCAGCCTTCTTTATGGTCCAACTCTCCCACCCATACATAACTACTGAAAAAAAAACGTATCTTTGACTATATAGACATTTGTTGACCAAGTGACATCTCTTCTGTCTAATACACTATATAGGTTTGTCATAGATTTGCTTCCAAGAAGCCTGACATAGTGAATTTTGAGGATCAATTTTTATCTGTAATTTAAATATTTAAAATCTCTTGAGCAACTTGAAGGAAAAACTTAATGAAAGCAGAAAATAATCCCAGTAAATTCTAATTAATTATGAAATAATCCCATGCTCTTTAAAGTGTTCAATGTCAGGTTATAACAGCTAATAGAGTACAATAATTAATTTAAGCATTTAAAATAATGCTTCTCTTTTAGAAAAAAGTAGGAAAGATTTTTTGTTATCATACATAACTACAAAATCTATACTAATTTAATATAGACTCAAAAAATAAACTAAGAATGTTTATTTTTCCAGTGTATTAATAAACTATTGCCAATTTTAATCATAAGAACTCAAATGATACATAACAAAAACTCACAGAATTATTTTACAGCAGCTTACCTGACATTGAACCTAGACATTTCCATTCCCCATTCAAAAATACAACTTTAAGGAGAATAATGGTAATACACTACTAAAGATAGTATTATCAAATGATTGTTGAAGCCAAGTTTTTCTCTTTGGACATATTCTTGCTAATACATTTAGAAAAAAGGTGGTATTAAAAAACCACTAACTCATTTACCCAAAGGAAACAATAAAGCCAATAGTCACCAATAGAAACTAATGTCAATAAATGAAAGTTCATATAAAATTTGTAATGGAGGAATTAGACAGACCATAACCAGCATTACTCAAAAATGCATCCAAACACTAGGGACATTATGATTTCATTCAGTAATAATTACAATGTAGTAATATCATCCAAAAAGTGCTTTTTTCTGAAAAAGTGTGATCAAAATATTATCCAGATCTTAAATTCAATTGTCAGCTTATAGAATAAAATGGATAAAACAGCAGTAATCTCAAGTAGTAACTTGAGGTGGTCCCAAGATGGCAGAGGAATAGGACAGGGAGACCACCTTCTTCCCCATAAATTCATCGAAAGCTCATTTAAATGTTCAACAATTTCCACAAAACAGCTTCTGAATGCTGGTGGAGGACACCAGGCACCCAAAAAGGCAGCCCATTCTCTTTGAAAGGAGATAGAACAAAATATAAAAGACAAAAAACAAACAAACAACAACAACAACAACAAAAAAAAAAAAAAAACAGACAAAAGACAGGTATGGAGACCTGTCCTGGGGATGGAGTTATGAAGGAGGAGAAGTTTCCATCCAGTAGGAAACTCTCCCACAGGCAGATCTTTGGGGAATTCTGGAATCGCAGAGGGAAACATAACTGGGAGGAAAAGAAACAAAAACAAAAAACTCACAGAATACATGCCTAACCACAACTGCTAGCAAAGTAGTAGTCCAAATACTCACATCTGCCACCAGCGAGCAGGGGCTGGGCAGGGAGGCGTGGGCTGCATCATTGGTCCTTAGGGTAAGGACCAGACCTGAATGCCCTGAGGACAATCTATGAGAGGCAACCTGAGATAACAACCAAACCATGGGATCGCCGGGGTGGGGGTGAGGGGCGGGGGAGTGGAGAACTTTCCCAAGAAAGGCTCTAAAGCAGAGACTGGCATGTTCATAGAACAAAGGATTGAGTGAATACCAAAGGAGAGCTACCTGGCTGTGTATACCCTACCATCCCGGAGGCAGAGAGGCAGATGTGTGACAGCCAAAGCCAGAAGGCAAAGGGATGCTGCAATCTTGAGCCCAGAGAAGGCATCCTCCACCAAACTATAAGCAGGCTCCTAGTTGCTAACCATGTCTTCCTGGGATCCTAGACGGTTGGCATCAGCCGGGAGTGTTGCAGTCTGAGATCAGCTCCCCATAGGAGACACATGATACACCTGAGACGGTGTTCTTGTGGTGCACCCGGGAAACTGAGAGGCTGGGACCGGGGAGGTGATTAAGATGCACAGCCCACCAGGGACAGTGCGTTTGCCAAGCACTCAGTCGCCTGAGCTACTTGGACCTGGGAAGGACACAAAATGCATATCCCAACCGGGTCTGAGTCCTTTGCAGAGTTCCTGAGAACCTGAGTGGCTTAGACCTAGGAAGAGCACAGAATGCAGGGCTCACTTGGGACAGTGTCCTTGCAGAAAACCCTGGAGCCTGAACAGTGTAGACCTGTGAAGCACATGCCACCTTGCACTGTGGCAAACCCAGTGTGGTCCAAACACTGTGAGCCCCCCCCACACACACACCAGTAACATTTGTTTGCAGTGTCCCTCCCTCTCCACAACACAACTGAACAAGTGAACCCAAATAAATGACTACCTTCACCCTCTTGGGTAAGGACAGAAATTAGATACTGAAGAGATTTGCAAACAGAGGAAGCCAAAATTAACAAAGAGGAAACCACTCTGGAAGTGACAGATACAACAGACTAAACCCCTGCAGTTGATATTGGACTATGCATTGGAAGGGTCCTACAGACCTTGAGAACAAGTACAAGCTAGAACAAGGAATCATCAGAAACTGAACTGACCCCACACTGCCCACAACAGCTCCAGAGAAATTCCTAGTTATATTTTTACTATATCACTTTTTAATTATTTTAAGTTCTTTTTTACTCCTTGGGTTTTCATTTTTATAACCTACAATTAATTTGCAGAAAATAGAACCTACTATTACTATTTTTTGCTTCTATTTTTAAAGCAAACTTCATATATATATATATATATATATATATATATTTCTTAATTTTGTGATTTTGTCTTACATTTTTTATATTGTATTTTTGAAAGTCTAACCTCTATTCTAGAATTTTAATCTTTGCTTTCTGGTATTTGTTATCAATTTTGTACCTTTAAGAATCTAATCTTCAATATCCAATTTCACTTAGGGATTTGATTACTGGCTTGATTGCTCTCTCCCCTTTTAACTCTCCCTTTTCTCCCCCAAGTCACCTCTATCTCCTTCCTCTCTCTTCTCTTCTCTACTTAACGAATCTTTCTGGGGGTTCCAGGCTGTGGAGAACACTTAAGGAACTGATTACTGACTACATTACTCTCACCTGTTTCGACTCTCCACTCTTCTCTTCATGGTCACCTCTATCTCCCTCATCCCTCTTCTCTTCTCTATGTAACTCTCTGAATCTCTCTTGGTGTCCCTCACTGTGGAGTCCATTAACCTAGATGTTTTATCATCTGTGTTGTATGGATGGAGAAATCTTGAGGCTACTGTAAGAAAAGGACTGAAAGATAGAGCAGGAGACTTAACTTCAAAACTTGAGAACATTAGAGACCTCCTGACACCAGGGTACATTACTAGGCAAGAGCTCACCCCAAAATATCCATACTTACACTGAAACCAAGCTGCACTCAAGAGCTAAATAGTTCTAGCACAAGACATACCATGCTAATTCTCCAGCAAAGCAGGTACACAGCCCTGGGCATAGACAGAATGCCCAATGCCATGCCAAACCCATAGATACCCCAAATGTCCTACTGCACACTTCATTGCACTCAAGAGAGAAGAGATCCATCTCCACCCACCAGAACACAGACTTAAGCTCCCCCAACCAGGAAAGCTTAACAAGGCACTATTACAACCCTACCCACAGGGACCACTCCACAGTAAAGAGGAACCATGAACTTCCAGCCTACAGAAAGGGCATGCAAACACAGCAATCAAAACAAAATCAAAAGGCAGAGAAATATTCAGCAGGTAAAGGAACATGATAAATACCCACCAAACCAAACCAAAGAGGAGGAGATAAGGAGTCTACCTGAAAAAGAATTCAGAATAATGATAGTAAAAATGATCCAAAATCTCACCACTATTATTCAACATAGTTTGGAAGTTTCAGGCACAGCAATCGGGGAAGAAAAAGAAATAAAAGGTATCCAGATTGGAAAAGAAGTAAAACTCTCATTGCTTGAAGGTGACATGATCATCTACATAGAAAACCCTAAAGACACCACCAGAAAATTACTATAGCTTATCAAGGAACATAGCAAAGTTGCAGGATATAAAATTAATACACAGAAATACCTTGCATTCCTATACACTAACAACGAGAAAACATAAAGAGAAATCACGGAAAAAATCCCATTCACCATTGCAGTGAAAAGAATAAAATATTTAGGAATAAATTTATCTAAAGAAACAAAGAAACCTATATACAAAAAACTCTAAAACACTGATGAAAGAAATCAAAGATGATGCAAATAGATGGAGAAATATACCAAGGTCATGCATCAGAAGAATCAATATAGTGAAAATGAGTATACTACTTAAAGCAATCTATAGATTCAATGCAATCCCTATCAATCTACCAATGGTATTTTTCAGAGAACTAGAACAAATAATTTCACAATTTGTATGGAAACACACACACACAAAAACTTGAATAGCCAAAGCAATCTTGATAAATAAGAAAGGAACTGGATGAATCAACCAGCTTAACTTCAAACTACACTACAAAGCTACAGTCATCAAGACAGTATGGTACAGGCACAAAGACAGAAATATAGATCAATAGAACAAAATAGAAAGCCCAGAGAAGAATCTATGCACAGAGACAGAAATATAGATCAATAGAACAAAATAGAAAGCCCAGAGAAGAATCTATGGACCTATGGACTCCTTATCTTTGAAAAAGAAGAAAAAAATATACAATGGGAAAAAGGCAATCTTTTTAACAATGTTGCTGGGAAAACTGGTCAACCACCTGTAAAAGAATGAAACTAGAACGCTTTCTGACCTGATACACAAACATAAACTCAAAATGGAGTAAAGATCTAAATGTAAGACCAGAAACTATAAAAATCCTAGAAGAAAACATAGGTAGAACATTCACTGACATAAATCACAGCAAGATCCTCTATGAGTCAGCTCCCAGAGTAATGGAAATAAATGCAAAAATAAAGAAATAGGATCTAATTAAAAGTAAAAGCTCTTGTATAATGAAGGACACTATAAACAAGGTGAAAAGACAGCCTTCAGAATGGGAGAAAATAATAGTAAATGAAATAACTGGCAACGAATGAATCTCCAAAATATACAAGTAGCTCATGAAGCTCAATACCAGAAAAATAAACCACCTAATCAAAAAATTGGCTAAAGAAATATATAGACATTGATCCAAAGAGGACATACAGATGGCTAACAAACAAACAAAAAAGATGCTCAACATCACTAACTATCAGAGAAATGCAAATCGAAACCACAATGAGGTACCATCTCATGTTGGTCAGAATGGCTGCCATCAAAAAGTCTACAAACAATAAATGCTGGAGAGGGTGTAGAGAAAAGGGAACCCTCTTACACTGTTGGGAATGCAAACTAGTACAGGCGCTATGGAAAACAGTGTGGATATTCCTTAAAAAACTGGAAATAGTACACCCATATGACCCAGCAATCCCATTGCTGGGCATACACACCAAGGAAACCAGATGAAAGAGTCCTTTGTACCCCAATGTTCACTACAGCAGTGATAGCTAGGACAAGGAAGCAACCTAGATGTCTATTGGTAGATGAATGGATAAGAAGTTGTGGTACATATACACAATAGAATATTACTCAGGTATTAAAAGGAACATATTGAGTCAGTTCTAAAGAGGTGGATGAAACTGGAACCTATTATACATAGTAAATTAAGTCAAAAAGAAAAACACCAATACAGTTTATTAATGTATATATATATATGTGTATATATATATATATATATATATATATATATAATTTAGAAAGCTAGTAACGAGGATGCTATGTGCAAGACTGCAAAAAGAGACACAGATATAAAGAACAGACTTATGGACTCTATGGGAGAAGTCAAGGGAGGGATGATTTGAGAGAATAGCATTGAAACAGGTATATTACCATATGTGAAACAGATGACCCGTTCAAGTTTGATGCATGAAACAGGCACTCAAAACTGGTGCACTGGGACAACCCAGAGGGATGGGATGAGGAGGGAGGTGTGTACACCCATGGCCAACTCATGTCAATATATGGCAAAAACCACCACAATATTGTAAAGTAATTAGACTCCAATTAAAATAAATAAATAAAAACTATTACATTCAAAATGGATAAACAATAAAGTCCTACATACAGCACAGGGAACTATGTCCAGTCTCCTGTAATTAATAATAATGGAAAATAATATTATATATATATATATATATATATATATATATATATATATATATAATGTGCATGTGTTAAAAAAGAAAACCAGTAGTAACAAAAATAATGATTCAGCTGTAAAGAATCTGACTGCAATGAAGGAGACCTATTCAGTCCCTGTGTCAGGAAGATCCTCTGGAGGAGAATATGGCCACACATTCCAGTATTCCTGGGAAATCTATGAACAGAGGAACCTGGAGGGCTACAGTCCATGGGGTCAAAGAGTTGGACATGACTGAAAAGTAACATCAGCAGCCAAAATGGCTCCCCAGTGCATTACTCTGTATAATATGCAAGCTAAAATGAGAATTTTAAATTTTAATGGTTGGAAAACATTAAAAGAAGAAGAATTTTCTGTGGCATATGAGAATTATATAAAATTCAAGCATCAATGTTCATAAAACCATTTAATGGAACAAAGTTCTACTCATTCAAATATTTTTCATGATTGTCTCATGCTACAAAGTCATAGTTAGCCTATTGAGCCTAACATGCTTATTATCTGTCTATGTCACCAGAAAGAAGCCATCAGTCAAATATAAAGTGAGGGATATTCTGTAGGACAAGTGACTTGGTTTATCAAAAAGAAAAAAGAAGTATATAAATAACTGTATTGAAAAGCAAAATGAAATTGTCATAGTTTTCAAGAGACTTACAACATTTCATTGTAACATGTGGGATATTTGGATCCTGATTTAACCAATGGATTAAGAAAATACAATTTTGAGGGAAATCAAATGTATTTTGGGTAGTAGACAATGTCAAGAAAACATTGCAAATTTTCTAGAGTTTGATAATAATGAAACAATTTATTAGTTTTAAAACCCTACAATGTTTAGAGATTCATAATAAAATATTTTTGGTAGAAAGTCATAATGTACAGGATTGACTTTAAATAAATGAACCTGTATAAAAAATAAATTTACAAGTAGGGAAGAAGACGAAAATACATCTTTTTTACAAGGGAAAAAAGTTGATTATCTTTAAAATGGTGCTGAATCCAGTAAACTATATACTCTCTACTTTTGCATATGTTTTGTTTTCCACTTTAATGATAAAACGCTTGCATTTTATATATGCCGTCAACTGAACTAACATAACACTGAAAGGAGTAAGTTTCTTTCTTATCTTGGAATATCTAGAAATCTGCTTTAGTCACAACTTCACACTTAAACTATTTATTTTTCTTCTATTTGTAACTTGGGGTTTTAAAAAATGATTTATTTTGCTTTCTAGGTACTTAGGAATAACAATACCAAGAGTAGATATTGATAAGGCAATTCAGTCCATTTTGACAAAGACATGCATATGCCTACTCTATACTGTAAAGTGCCATATGTTAAAAATTATCATTTATTTGAACTGTGGTGCTGGAGAAGACTCTTGAGGTTCCTTTCGACTGCAAGGAGATCCAACCAATCCATCCTAAAGGAGATCAGTCCTGGGTGTTCTTTGGAAAGACTGATGCCAAAGCTGAGACTTCAATACTTTGGCCACCACATCTGAAGAGTTGACTCATTTGAAAAGACTCTGATGCTGGGAGGGACTGGGGGCAGGAGAAGAAGCGGATGACAGAGGATGAGATGGCTGGACGGCATCACCGACTTGATGGACATGAGTTTGGGTGAGCTCTGGGAGTTGGTGATGGACAGGGAGGCCTGGAGTGCTGCAATTCATGGGGTCTCAAAGAGTCAGACACGACTGAGCAACTGAACTGAACTGAATATAAAATATAAACTCTTCTTGGATTTTATTTCCATTGCTACTTCTGTCTGTGGTTGCCAGTAACCACCAATAAAATAGGATACTTGGCAGTTTTTGTTTATGATGCTAACTTCACTTCAGATTTCATTTTGAAATGTCTCTCATTTCTTGTGTCTTGCCATTTATGTTCTGTCTGATGCTCTTAAATGCTGTTCTCAAAAAAAAAAAAACCACTTTATATTGTTTCTCCCACAATAACCTTGAATTATTCCCACATAAAACTGAGCTAGCAAAAAATCAGTTGATCTTCTTGACTCCTGATACTTCTCACCTGATTTGCTTGACTCCCATGAGCAGAAATCAGGAATCCTTTCTTTTAATAAATAATGGTTTAATTCTACACGTTTTTCTGAGGAGATAGTCAAATTCAAACCCTATAAAGTCTGGGCTTCCCAGGTGGCACTAGTGGGTGGTAAAGAAACCGCCTGCAATTCAGGAGACTTAAGAGACAGGTTCTATCCCTGTATTCGGAAGACTCCCTGGGAGGGCATGGCAACACACTCCAGTATTGCTTCCTGGAGAATACCATGGACAGAGGAGCCTGGTGATCTCCAGTCCATAGTGTTGTAAAGAGTTGAACATGACTGAAGCAACTTAGCATGCACACACCGTTTTATAATATTATAAATATTCATTTTATAATATTATGGCCATAATATATTTGTTTAATAAATCCAGTCTTTTTTTTTTTTATATTGATGATCTACAATGTAAGATCATGGCATCTGTTCCCATCACTTCATGGGAAATAGATGGGGAAATAGTGGAAATAGTGTCAGACTTTATTTTTGTGGGCTCCAAAATCACTGCAGATGGTGATTGCAGCCATGAAATTAAAAGATGCTTACTCCTTGGAAGGAAAGTTATCACCAACCTAGATAGCATATTGAAAAGCAGAGATATTACTTTGCCAACAAAGGTCCGTCTAGTCAAGGCTATGGTTTTCCCAGTGGTCATATATGGATGTGAGAGTCGGACTGTGAAGAAAGCTGAGCACTGAAGAATTGATGCTTTAGAACTGTGGTGTTGGAGTGCCGGGAGCCAGCGTGAGGAATCCCACCCAGGATAAGGTCATGCGGAGAGGCCTGATGGGCAAGGCGAGTCAGGCCTCAGGGTTTCCCCCTGGAATTTCCTGAGCATGCACCCCCAAAACCAGAATCTGCCTGCCTTATTGTATTGTGCTTTTCCACTCTTCTGACACACTCTGGAAAAAGTTAACTCAGGGCTTTAGTCTTCTGCATTTGAAAGGGATGTTTCAGTTCAAACCCCCTCTGATAACTCTCTAGCTTGCCTAACAGGTTCCCCCAGACTTTTTACAGCTTGTAAATTGTTTACAGTCTCCCAACCGCGAGAGGCACAGGAAGCTTAAAACATCCTAGGAATGCAGGGGCTTCCGAGGTGTCAAGATCATTAGAATAAAACTGATTAAGCATTTCATTGTTGAGCCAATACTTGCAGCCAAATTTTCATATCTTTTATTTGTTGATATAGTTGGTATATAGAAAAAACAAGTAGCAACATTAGATCTTGGAGTTAAGTACCTTGTTATAACCCACTGCGCCTTTGTTCTATATGTATATAACTTTAGTGCTTTAAGGAGATTCAGATTAAAGAAAAACACTTCAGGGGAAATGAGATTAACATTCATTAAGGAAGAGAGCCAAAAAGTGTTAACAAGCCTCTTGGCCAGAAGATAATGTAAATCACCTGAGACCTTTTGTATACAAAAAGATATACAGAAAGGGTAAGGACTGCTGCCCCTGCTTGACTCTGTATCTTCCATCATGTAAAATTTAGGGTATATAAACACCTTTTAAATAATAAAGTTGGAGGGGTTTTTGCACAAGCCTGGCCTCCCCTGTGTCGATTCTTTCTCTTGCTCCCTCTCCCTCCCTCTCCTTTTCAGGCTGATCCCTTGGAATGCGGAGGCTCACCGAGTTTACTTACTTACCTGGGCTTCTGAGACCCACCCTAGAGGGAGCCCAAGGCGGGGCACCCTCCGCTATTCAAGCGGGCGCTTGTGGCCCAACGTAGACGGTGCAAGTTCCTTATCTGGAACTTTATTGGTTTTCCACTTAAACCAAGTTAATCAGCCTCTTTTCTCCACTCATTTTCCTACTACACTATCTTTTCCTAATCTAATCTTATATTTCTAATTAAATAAAAATCTCCTCGGCGACTCTGTCCACCCTTCAAATTACCCTGGATCAACCGGGGCTGGACCCCGGCATTGGAAAAGACTCTTGAAAGTCTCTTGGACTGCAAGGAGATCCAAACAGTCCATCCTAAAGGAGATCAGTCCTGGCTGTTCATTGGAAGGACTGATGCTGAAGCTGAAACTCCAATACTTTGGCCACCTTATGCAAAGAGTTGACTCATTTGAAAAGACTCTGATGCTGGGAGGGATTGGGGGCAGGAGAAGAAGGGGACGACAGAGGATGAGATGGCTGGATGGCATCATTGACTCAATGGACATGAGTCTGAGTGAACCCCGGGAGTTGGTGATGGACAGGGAGGCCTGGCCTGCTGTGATTCATGGGGTCACAGAGTCGGACATGACTGAGCGACTAAACTGAACTGAACTGAATGTAAGAAGTCAGCAAATAATAATTATATATTGTTATGACATTGCAATTTATGGAGAATAACACTATCTGAAAATGTTATTCTTTTGGTGATATAAATATATGTATACCTGAGTTTATCTATGTCATAAGTAATTAAATTCTGTATTATTTTGTCAGTTATGAATGCTCATAAATAGGAAGCCATATCTAATGTCATAACAAAGCCACAGGTAAAGTTTAATCACATACAAGTTTACTTTTTTCACCTTTGACTCAATTTAGAAATACAGCAAACAACACCTGCTTCTATATCAACAAACTTCATTAATCTTTCCATTATGTGAAGCTGCCACTCACTGAAGTTCTCCTTTCTAAAGTTTCCCCATTCTGTAATTTATCCCATAACTCATCTAAACACCATAATTGCTTACTGGCCACTTGATAAAATTCTGTTTAAAATATTAATAAACATAGTAGTTCTTATTATCACAATAAACTGTGGAAAAATCTGAAAGAGATGGGAATACCAGACCACCTGACTTGCCTCTTGAGAAATCTGTATGCAGGCCAGGAAGCAACAGTTAGAACTGGACATGGAACAACAGACCGGTTCCAAATAGGAAAAGGAGTACATCAAAGCTGTATATTGTCACCCTGTTTATTTAACTTATATGCAGAGTACATCATGAGAAACGCTGGACTGGAAGAAACACAAGCTGGAATCAAGATTGCCGAGAGAAATATCAATAACCTCAGATATGCAGATGACACCACCCTTATGGCAGAAAGTGAAGAGGAGCTAAAAAGCCTTTTGATGAAAGTGAAAGAGGAGAGCGAAAAAGTTGGCCTAAAGCTCAACATTCAGAAAATGAAGATCATGGCATCCGGTCCCAACACTTCGTGGGAAATAGATGGGGAAACAGTGGAAACAGTGTCAGACTTTATTTGGGGGGGCTCCAGAATCACTGCAGATGGTGACTGCAGCCATGAAATTAAAAGACGCTTAGTCCTTGGAAGAAAAGTTATGAGCAACCTAGATAGCATATTCAAAAGCAGAGACATTACTTTGCCAACTAAGGTCCGTCTAATCAAGGCTATGGTTTTTGCAGTGGTCATGTATGGATGTGAGAGTTGGACTGTGAAGAAGGCTGAGCACCAAAGAATTGATGCTTTTGAACTGTGGTGCTGGAGAAGACTCTTGAGAGTCCCTTGGACTGCAAGGAGATCCAACCAGTCCATTCTGAAGGAGATCAACCCTGGGATTTCTTTGGAAGGAATGATGCTAAAGCTGAAACTCCAGTACTTTGGCCACCTAATGAGAAGAGTTGAGTCACTGGAAAAAATTCTGATGCTGGGAGGGATTGGGGGCAGGAGAAGGGGATGACAGAGGATGAGATGACTGGATGGCATCACGAACTCGATGGACGTGAGTCTGGGTGAACTCCAGGAGATGGTGATGAACAGGGAGGCCTGGTGTGCTGCAGTTCATGGGGTCACAAACAGTCAGACACGACTGAGTGACTGAACTGAACTGAACTGATATTTCATTCAGATTCATGTTCAAATGCCAAATTTTGATGAAAGACTTTAGTAATGACTTTAGCTAAAATTGAATATTTTTTGGTAAAAATATTATAGAGTTACCTATTTTATGCTTTAATAAATCTTTTTTAATGATAACATATTAAATAATCTAACTTTTTATTTGTTTATCATCTGGGTTCTCTACCGTAATAGAAGGTCATTCATTGAAGGCAAGTGCATCACCTGTTTTGTGAACTATTCTATCTCCTAGTGTGGTGTTGGAGAAGATTCTTGGGAGTCCCCTGGACTGCAAGGAGGTCCAACCAGGACATTCTAAAGGAGATCAGCCCTGGGTGTTCTTTGGAAGGAATGATGCTAAAGCTGAAACTCTAGTACTTTGGCCACCTCATGCAAAGAGGTGACTCGTTGGAAGACTCTGATATTTGGAGGGATTGGGGGCTGGAGGAAAAGAAGATGACAGAAGATGAGATGGCTGTATGGCATCACCGACTTGATGAACATGAGTTTGAATGAACTCTGGGAGATGGTGATGGACAGGGAGGCCTGCCATGCTGTGATTCATGGGGTCACAAAGAGTCGGACACGACTGAGTGACTGAATTGAACTGAACTGAAATCACAAAACTTGCTGATGCATAATAGTCTCTAAAAGCATTTGTAGACAAAACAAATTAAAGAATCACTGGAGAATGAGAAAGTTTTGTCTAGTAGCCTCTGCTGAATCTCTGTGAAATAAAAGTCTGCTTGTCTTTTGTTATAGCACAGCTTAAAACCAAGGATTATGCTTGAGAAAATGAGAGTAATACTCCCACAAAAATACAAGCATAAATTAAGTTGAGAAAGGGAGCAAAATCTGCATTTTAACTAAATTAAGTATAGGAAAAATAACTTGAGGGTTGGGAGGATATAATATCATTGGCAAATATTCAAATACATATAGATAAGTGAAATAGCATGTAGCATATTCACAATTAGAAATGGAAATCCTTCATATAGAGTCCATCAAACATTTCATTCCTATTGACAGAGATAATAATGCAGGTGTAAACAATCAATTAATAGTAATTATACTGAATAATATTAAAAAGACATAGAACAGAGATATCCTGTACTGGAAAAACTCAATCTTGGCACTATCTGTGCATGGCTTGATCAAGTTATATAGTTTTCTAAATTTCAATTCATTAACAAATCAGAAATATAAAGAGTTACTGAAATGATTAAATGGGATCATGAACAGAAAGTATGTGTGAAAGAGCCCAATGGCAACAATATATATTCTATGATTTCTCCGTATTATTAGCTACACAAATACCCTACATTCCCAACTTCTTTTACTTAAATGAGGTACTTTGACAAAGTTCTAAGCAATTGAATGTCAGCCTGAATTAGAAACTGGACATCAGACCTTGTTTGTTACACTTCTCATGGATTATTTTCTTCTTTCATCTTGCTGGAGTGAAAGTAACATGAGCCCTAGGGTATCTTCATAAGCCATGTGTTGAAGACAGCAGGTACTCTGACAGCCTTTATTCCTGAATGGCCCTGTGGAGCAAGTGAGTCCTATATATCTGTTCACCCAGTCATTATCATAAAATGAGCAACAGGTAAACTTAGAATGTTTTTATTTCACTTTATCTTTGAGACTTTTTTTTTCCTTGTGGATACAAGATCTTCTTAACATGACACTTATAAAAATATGATATATTGAACATAATAAATAGTAGTCAGTGGTTAGTTTCATCACCTATTTATGCCATAACACACTGCATTTTTTTCTTATTAAGTTGCCCAAATATTTAGGCATGATTTATTTCATGGACAGAGATAGCATCATGAAAATCTCTGAAATATCAGTTTCTGGATACTGTCAAAACATCTTGTGTTACAGAATACAGTCTACCTTTCATATTCCTTAGTTCTGTATCTGTGGATGAGCCAAGTATAGGTATGGAGAATCTACTGGACTACACCACTCTGTGTAACCTACTTGAGCATCCACAGAATTTGGTGTCTGCAGGGGTACTGGTAAAAATTCCCAGAAATATGGGGGGATGATTGGATAGCATTATTTCCAACGTGAAGTTTAAGTTGTCAATGAAAATTGCCATGGACTTGTGGATTTTTGATGATTAGTTAGTATTGAGTGTTCAGATTAACTTGTTACTTAAGGGATTTATTCTGAAAAACTTGAGATATCATGTCATTCAACTACTTGGTAGAACAAAATTTCCTTAATTTAATGTCATGGTAGAATATATTTAAAATAAATGACAAAACTATTTTACTAATGTTTGTTGTTGTTCAGTCATTGAGTCATGTCTGACTCTGCAACCTAATGGACTGAATGCACCAGGCTCCTCCATCCTCCACAGTCTCCTAGAGTTTGCCCAAATTCATGTCCATTGAGTTGGTGGTGCTGTCTAACCACCTCATCTTTTGCTGCCCCCTTCTCTTTTGCCTTCAATCCTTTGCAACACAGTGTATTTTCCAGTGAGTCAGCTCTTTGCATCAAGTGGCCGAAGTATTGAAGCTTTAGCATAAGTCCTTCCAATGAATATTCAGGGTTGATTTCCTTTTGGATTGACTGGTTTGATCTCCTTGTTGTCCACAGAACTCTCAAAAATCTTCTCCAGCATTACAGTTTAAAAATATAAATTCTTTGGTGACCAATCTTCTTTATGGTCCAACTCTCACATCCATAAATGACTATTTGAAAAACCATAGCTTTGACTATATGGAACTTTGTTGGCAAAGTGATGTCTCTATTTTTTAATACACTGTCTAGGTTTGTCATAGTTTTCTTTCCAAGGAGCAAGTGTCTTTTAATTTCATGGCTGCAATCACCATCCGCAGTGATTCTGGAGCCCAAGAAAATCAAATCTACCACTGCTTCCAAGTTTTTCTCTTCTATTTGCTATGAAGTGATGGGACTGGATGCCATGATTATAGTTTATTTGTATGAGTTCATTAATATATGCATCCATTATAAATTTATGCACCAAATATATAAACAAGCTATAATATTTTATAGTAATTATTAGTTACTTTCATGATGAGAGAAAAGTAAGGGATATTAACTCTGAGTATATTATTTATTTAACCATAATTTATCTAAACCCTCCTCTGTCACTTATCCAATGGAGGCTTCTCAATCATTTATAGGCCTGTTTTCCTTCACATATATTTAGAGACTGTAAGAAAGAAACTCATATTTTATTTTTTATTCTATAAAATATTAACAAAAATAATATTTAAATAGAATAAACTTTTAAAAGAGTGTAAACATTCCTAAGTCTTACAAAAATATATGATCAGGAAGAGATGGGGATCAGGCAACACTGCAGCATTTACTTAATTGAATTTGATTTTCTGAAAATAACTCCAGCCTTTAATACCTAAAGAAATTGAAACACTGTAAGCACTTTATTTTATGTTAGAACATTGCATTCATTCAAGTAAAGTCACCCTCAATCTTTTGCAAGACTCTCAGATGGTATTCTGTCCTTCAAATAGCTTCAGAAGCTCAAAGTCATAGGTTGATAACAAATTTGCCAATAAGTATTAGTGATAGTAAATGCATTTAGAGCAAAATGAAATTGTGGATATTCAATTATATAGTAATCAACATTGCTGATTTGTTTTACTACTTGAAAGACAGCCCCAACTTTCACAGATTAACAACATGCCATCTGTATCCAAGCTTGACACTAACTGCCAGTAAAACAAACATTGATTATCATTTTCCAAACTTGCAAAATTTAAGTTGTAATCAAATTCAAGGAGGTCATTTTCCTGCAACTTTAACATAATCCTGTAACTAAAGTATGCTGAAGACATAATTTTTCCTTTAAGTTTTACCCATTAGGATTTTGAATAACAGTTGATAATAAACTTATTACATTGTATTTTAAATTTCAGTATATCAATTATTTGTTTACATGCATGTATGCACTAGCATTCTTCTGAGTTCATCAAGAAATAATTAATACATGGTTCTCTTATTAATAGCAAATCTTAAATATTTGTTCCCTAATTTCCATAAATAAAGTTTAATTTTAATACAACTGCTAATATAGCAAATTAATTATTTTCTCATTATAGTTCTATTGTCAAAAGGTCGCATTTCACCCAAATAGAACAATATGTTCCAATGTGCAAACACTGAGAAAAACTAGTCATATGATTAGAAAAATCAAGTTTAAATAATGGACTAAGGGAGCCTAGGGTGATATAACAAGTCTCCTCACTGAGTTTCCAGGCAAATGTGGGATAGTAGAAGCCATGTTCCCCTAGGGCTATGGCAACCTATAGTAACAATCCTTTGAATGCTTCAGTGCTTACTCTCTCAGTCAAGTCCAACCTTTTGCAACTCTTTGGCTGTAGATTACAGTTCCTCTGTCCGTGGGATTTTTCAGGCAAGAATACTGGAGTGGGTTGCCATTTCTTCCTCCAGGGCATCTTCCCAACCCAGGGGTTGAATCCAAATCTTCTGGGTCTCCTTACTGCAGGTGGATTCTTTACCCATTGAGCCACTGGAGCAGACTGGATGCTAAATAAAGGCAAAACATGATCTAATCCTAGAGGAAGCAATTTTGTAGAGAAATCAAAAAGGGTAATGTTAAATTTCTATACCACTGGAATAGAAAAGTCCCAAGTTCCAGAGCTCGAAAACATTGGGAATGAAGTAGAGTACAAGATAGGATGGAAAGCTATTACCACATTACTTTCTAGACTGCTTTCCATTTACTGGATGATTGAGGTGTTTGAATCTTGATCTGGAAGAATACCCAGGTAGAAACTAAGAGGTAGACAGTGCAGCCAAGAGAAATGTGAATTATGAAAAAGAAAATGAAATCACTCACTCATGGAAAAGGGATCTAATACAGAACTAGGAGGTCACTAAGGAAGTAGAACATAGATACATCCACACCCAGATGCAATGTAAACTTCTGACTCAGTAAACAATAGCACACCTGGAACTCATTTATGAAACTTTAACTTAGCAACCAATCAGCTGCTAAGGAGTAACTGAATGCCTTCTGACACCAATTATACTTCTTCAAAGCAGCTTATATACTTCTCTGTAATGTCTTTGACCATTGCCTTGTTAACTTCCCTCAGAGAACATTGCAGTTGTTCCTGGAATTTATGCCTCCTGAATTATAGCTCCAATGACTCCAAATAGATTATTTTCTTATTTGCAGCCATTTTTGATTTGTTTTGTTTTAGTTGACAGAGAGTATGTTTTACAGTCAAGGCCTTGTAGGCTTAGATTAGGCTGAGAAGATCTCCTGAAGAAGGGCATTGCAACCCACTCCAGTATTCTTGCCTGGAGAATCCCATGGACAGAGAAACCTGGCAGGCCACAGTTCATGGGGTGGCAAAAGAGTCAGATATGACTTAGTGACTACACCACCACCTATCTTCAGTCACAGGTCTGCACCACTGTGCTCACTGCAGTTAACCCCATCTGACCCCTGTCACTTGCATCCATTGCCATGAAACTATGGTAACACCCATCAGCCACAGTAACAGACTTGGACAACCAGAACCCACACAGCTACATGCACACCCTGAGTTGGCCCAGGCCCTTTCTGTCTACCCTGGTGCACCACTAAATGTGTGTCTGTATCCAGCACCTGTCACAACTCAGACACCTATAGCTGGCCCTGACGTCACATGTATGCACGGGACCAGCTCTGGCCACAACCACTGCCAGTTCCTGTTCCTAGCTGCTGCACTGAGAATCCCACAGCCACTATGGATGCTCCATGTTGCTCATCAGCAGCCATATATTTGTAGATTCTGTGGAGCCCAGAAGCCTGAGCTGAAGAGACATCATACCACCCTGGGCTCAATGCTGCCACATGCTGCCACAGTTGGTGTCCTTCACAACCATACCCAGGGTCATAGCACACTCCAAGTTGCCCCATGCCCCCTGGAGGTGACAGTCTTCCCATATCAAAGTCAGTTCATGAGGTCTGAAGAAGTGTCTTTTTTAATGTGTAGACACATATGCAAGGCTATAAGGATCATGAGAGCCAGGGAAATGTGACTCCATAAAAGGAATACAATAAACTTTCAGTAGCTGGCCCCCTAAAAATGGAGAGCCAAAAATTACCTGACAAAGAATTCAAAACAATTGTTCTAAAGATGCTCAGCAAACTCACCCCTGTGGATATATCGAAAGGAAATGAAATCAGGAAGAGAAAGCTTCAGTCTCATGTTTAATGCAACTTTGTTCACAATAGCCATGATATGGAGATAAAATAACAATATCCTTCAATAAATAAATGGATAATAAAGTTTTGATATATATATATGCATAGATTTTTTGAGATATATATATATATATCACTAGAACAAATAGCTATGAATAGAAGAAAAGCAAAAACCAAATAAAAAAGGAAAGCTATAAGCATCTGAATGCAGAATTCTAAAGAATAGCAAGGAAATATAAGAAAGTCTTCCTCAGCGATCAATGCAAAGAAAGAGAGGAAAACAACAGAATGTGAAGGACTAGAGATCTCCTCCAGAAAATTCGAGATACCAAGGGAACATTTCATGCAAAGATGGGCTCGATAAAGGACAAAAATGTTATGGACCTAACAGAAGCAGAAGATATTAAGAAGAGGTGGCAAGAATACACAGAAAAACTGTACAAAAAAGATGTTCATGACCCAGATAATCACGAAGGTGTGATCAATCACCTAGAGCCAGACATCCTGGAGTGTGAAGTCAAGTGGGCCTTAGAAAGCATCACTAAGAACAAAGCTAGTGGAGGTGATGGAATTCCAGTTAGCTATTTCAAATCCTGAAAGATGATGCTTTGAAGGTGCTGCACTCAATATGCCAGCAAATTTGGAAAACTCAGCAGTGGCCACAGGACTGGAAAAGGTCAGTTTTCATTCCAATCCCAAAGAAAGGCAATGCCAAAGACTGCTCAAACTACCACACAATTGCACTCATCTCATACGCTAGTAAAGTAATGCTAAAAATTATCCAAGCCAGGTTTCAGCAATACGTGAACCATGAACTTCCAGATGTTCAAGTTGGTTTTAGAAAAGGCAGAGGAACCAGAGATCAAATTGCCAACATCCTCTGGATCATAGAAACAGCAAAAGAGTTCCAGAAAAAACATCTATTTCTGCTTTATTGACTATGCCAAAGCCTTTGACTGTGTGGATCACAATAAACTGTGGAAAATTCTGAAAGAGATGGGAATACCAGACCACCTGAACTGCCTCCTGAGAAACCTATATGCCGGTCAGGAAGAAGCAGTTAGAACTGGACATGGAACAACAGACTGGTTCCAAATAGGAAAAGGAGTACATCAAGGCTGTATATTTTCACCCTGCTTATTTAACTTATATGCAGAGTACATCATAAGAAACGCTGCGCTGGAAGAAGCACAAGCTGGAATCAAGATTGCCAGGAGAAATATCAATAACCTCAGATATGCAGATGACACCACCCTTATGGCAGAAAGTGAAGAAAAACTAAAGAGCCTCTTGATGAAAGTGAAAGAGTTGAGTGAAAAGTTGCCTTAAAGCTCAACATTCAGAAAACTAAGATCATGGCATCTGGTCCCATCACTTCATAGATGGGGAAACAGTGGAAACAGTTTCAGGCTTTATTCTGGGGGGCTCCAAAATCACTGCAGATGGTGATTGCAGGCATGAAATTAAATGATACTTACTCCTTGGAAGGAAAGTTATGACCAACCTAGATAGCATATTCAAAAGCAGAGATATTACTTTGCCAACGAAGGTCCGTCTAGTCAAGGCTTTGGTTTTTCCAGTGCTCATGTATGGATGTGAGAGTTGGACTGTGAAGAAAGCTGAGCGCTGAAGAATTGATGCTTTTGAACTGTGGTGCTGGAGAATACTCCTGAGAGTCCCTTGGACTGCAAGGAGATCCAACCAGTCCATCCTAAAGGAGATCAGTCCTGGGTGTTCATTGGAAGGACTGATGTTGAAGCTGAAACTCCAATACTTTGGCCACCTCATGTGGAGAGGTGACTCACTGAAAAAGGCTCTGATGCTGGGAGGGATTGGGGGCAGGAGGAGAAGGGGACGACAGAGGAAGAGATGGCTGGATGGCATTACTGACTCGATGGACATGAATTTCGGTGAACTCCAGGAGTTGGTGAAGGACAGGGAAGCCTGGCCTCCTGCAATTCATGGCATTGCAAAGAGTCGGACATGACTGAGTGACTGAACTGAACTGAATCTACTGAGAATATTATTCAGCCATGAGAAAAATTTGGAATTTTGGCAATTGTGATAATATGGATGAATCTTATAGGAATTATGCTAAGTGAAATAACTCACACAAAGAAAGACAGATGCTGTATGATAATACTTATATGTGGAATCTAAAAAAATGCTTATCTCATAGAAACAAACAAGAAAAGTGTGGTATTAGGGGCTGTAGTGGGGGAGGTGTGGAAGTAAAGAGGAGATGGTAGCCTCAGAGTATAACTGAAAAAAACAGAGAAAAACACAGGGACAGGAATGGAAGAAATACTGAGTTAACAGTGAACGGAGCAGGTCCTGGGTCAGCGGATTTCAGAAAAAGAACTGGGAAATACACATTATATGAAACCATGAGATGTAATATTGTTAATTAAGGGGATATTTTTAATGGTGAAATTATTAATTTATCAATCACAAGTGTGGAACGCGTCTCTATTGCCAGTTTTTTGAACCATATGGAGTGACAGATTTTAGTTCCAGAATTGTTATAGTAACATCATTGTTATGTCTCCATATCTCTCTACGGTTTTGTGTGTGTATGTGCTTTTTATGCCAAAAATAAAGTGATTAAAGAAAATAACTTCTAATATCTATTACAATGTTTTATTATTCAAGTGTTTATAACTTAGAAAAATAAATATATAAAGGTCCATTTAATGAATTGGATATTTTTGTCTGTAAACTATTAATCAGGTTACAACTAATGATGATTAAAATAATTAAAAGTTATGTAGAAGAAAATTGTGTTAAATTTTTACTTAAGTGAAGGAATATCACAGGAATATACTTCCATGGATGTTAATGAAACCTATATTTTCAAAGCTCTGTCAAAAATACATTTGTAAATGGTAGATAAAATAGACTTATTGTCCAAAGATAAAAACAACATGTGAAATAAGATCATGTGTTTAGCTCTCTGGAAATTTAATATGAAAGAGACATAAGAAGATACAATTTTGTATAAAAAGGAAAAATTACCTTAAACACATATTCCCAACTAAACAGAGCTTTTCTGACAAGAGTTAAATTTATAAACCCAGAGAATAAATTGTTCTTTTATATAATGCTTTTTAAAAAATGGAGCTTGATTATTTAAAATCAATTATTCTTTGATACTGCATTTTATATCCTAGTTCACCAAGTAGAATTTTCATAATGGTGTGCTTTCTCCACATTATCTTCATAAACATGATATTCTTGACTCTCATTTGAATCTGTTTTTCACTAGAAATGTTCATTTCACCTACATCACATTGTGAATTTTAAAACAATATTCAACAAATTTATGGATTTTTATTAAAATAAATAACTAGATGTACTTCAAAATTCAGTCATATGGGTGATCCCCATGGCCTAGTTTTAATATACCATCCAGGTGTCCCAGATGTCACAGTGGTAAAGAATCCACCTGCTAATACAGGAAACATAAGAGACATGAGTTCAATCCCTGGATGGGAAAGATCCCCTGGAGGAGGATATGGTACCCCACTCCAGTATTCTTACCTAGAGAGTCCCATGGACAGAGTAGCCTGATGGACTTCATTCAGTCCCTGGTATTGCAAGGAGTTGGAGACAGCTGAGCATCTGAGCTTCAAGCTTAACACAGTTTCTCTTTCAGTTATTCTTTTATTTGATGCAGAAGATAAAGTATAAGCTATCTAGAAAGCTTAGCTTACTTTGTAATTTTGGCCACAGAATTTCAGATCAGCCAAGGTGTATGTCAATCACTTGAAATCTCAATGACATCTAGTAGCTGCCAATTTCAAGGACAAGTAGTTCACAAAGAAATCATACTCAATAAAACACAAACTCATTGTTTCACAATCAGCTAGTTTAACTTCCATGTTAGCAATGACATCATTATTCTTCTGTAGTAACATTTCACCAAAGTTACCACTGAAGACAATGGCCAACTGTCACATCACCTCAATGCATTTCCATCAGGGTAGTGCTCCTCATGTTGATCTCGAGTAGATCCTGATAACCACTTAGCACCACAAACTTATAAGCCCATCAGTGAGAACATGCATGGCAATTCAAGTGCTTAAGAATCACTCCCTGAAATGCCTTGCAAAAGCAGGTTAGGTAACCCAGCTGAGGAAAACTGACTGGGAATGATATCATAAAATATCTTAACAAATCGGTGTCATAGCAGGAAAATCCTTTAGTTAGACTAAAAGATGAAGTCTTTTTATTTTTCACAGAAAAGGTATGACTCTCTATGCTTACTCTTACTTTTTCACTTTTAACAGTGAATAACAAAGAAATGTTTAATTTTTCTCTGAATTCTCCTCACCTGCAACTGTTTTACCAAATGATCCATAATTCAATTCAGAGGTTAGAAGTAGTCAGAAACAGTACTCCTAATTTCTATGTGAAATCTCAAGTTTTTTAAATATTGGTAAGTAATCCTCCTTTTGAGAACTGGTATTTTTTTTCCCACTGCACTAATTTTATGATAAAAAAAATCAACAGACCTCTAATGCAAAAACTTCCTAATTTTTTAAAAATAAAGCTATCCAAACAGAAAATAATAAGATGCAGTCCCATTAGTTCTACATTTTTTTCTAACGTTTATTCCTTTGTGACAAATGGTGACGTTTTATTTGAGATGTTAGTTTATTAACATCAAAATTTGGAATAAAAAAAGATCTTAAGTGGTTTTATGAAAAAGTTTAAGAATTTTAAAATTCTTTTAAAATAGTATATGAAAAATAGGGAAGTATAATGATTTTTCTAGCATATTTTACAAATAACTCAAATATAAAACTTTGAAAAGCTGGCTTAAAAATACAGTGGAAATATTATTGCCTGACAGTGAAAGTTTTGGTAAAACTCATAATGGAGCTGAGATTAGTTAAGCAATAACCTCGAGACCATTGAGCTCCCAGGCCAGCAGGACTTGATATTAACCTTATTACAACTATCAACAAATCTAAAAAAAAAAAACACAATGTGTTATTCAGAAGAAGATTCAGCCAAGTACAGTTCAGTTCAGTCACACAGCTGTCTGACTCTGCGATCCCATGGACTGCAGCGCACCAGGCTTCCCTGTCCATCACCAACTCCTGAAGCCTAGTGAAACTCGTGACCATCGCATCGATGTTGCTATCCAACCATTTCATCCTCTGCTGTCCCCTTCTCCTCCGGTCTTCAATCTTTCCCAGTATCAGGGTCTCTTCAAATGAATCAGTTCTTCACATCAGGTAGCCAAAATATCAGAGTTTCATCTTCAACATCAGTCCTTCCAATGAATATTCAGGATTGATTTCTTTAGCATGGACTGGTTTGATCTCCATGCTGTCCAAGGGACTCTCAAGAGCCTTCACCATCACCACATTTCAAAAGCATCAATTCTTCGGTGCTCTGCTTTCTTTATAGTCCAACTCTCACATTCATACATGACTACTGGAAAAACCATAGCTGCTGGTACAGTAATGTCTCTGCTTTTTAATATGCTGTCTAGGTTGGTCACAGCTTTTCTTCCAAGTAGAGAAATACAAAATACATAGGATTGCAATATTAAATACTATATAACTGCTGCTGCTGCTGCTGCTGCTGCTGCTGCTGCTGCTGCTGCTGCTGCTGCTGCTGCTGCTCCTGCTGCTGCTGCTGCTAAGTCGCTTCAGTTGTGTCCGACTCTGTGCGACCCATAGATAGCAGCCCACCAGGCTCCTCTGTCCCTGGGATTCTCCATGAAAGAATACTGGAATTGCATTTAACCTCTTTTCAGGATACCAGATATTTAGATGCTGAACATTGGTCATACTAATCGGCTATTCCTAGTGTAAAGATGGGCTTCTCTGGTGGCTCAGAGGTAAACAATCCATGTAACATGTGGTCCACGGGGTCACAAAGAGTTGGACATGACTGAACTACCAAACTAAACATATGGGAGCCAGAGGAGACGTGGGTTCAATTCCTGGGTCAGAAAGATCTCCTGGAGGAGGGATAGCTACCCATGCCAGTATTCTTGCCTGGAGAATCCCATGGACAGAGGAGCCTGGCGGGCAACAGTCCATAGGGTTGCAGAGTTAGACAAGACTGAAGTGACTTAGCACAGTGTGAAGATAGATGTATACGAGAACCAAACTGTTATGTCTTGTTATTTGATACTGTGGCTGATGTCTATTTGTAAGTTGGTATTTTATTGGAGTCTATTAGTGACCTTCTGCTCAGTTTGCCTTCTAGCCTCAGACATCACCTCTGTCTCCCCATAGAGTAGGCAGGGACAGGTGCACTTCTTTTATAGCACACTTGCTGTGTGGTTGAGAAGCACTAACTCTGTCACCTTCTGTCCCTTGAGGTTGTAAATGGAACAAGCTACAAGGTTATCTTCTCTGATTATCCCAAATAGGAACTGAGATAAATGACAACCTTCCATCTGTATTTACCTAGCACTGCTTAATATTTTAACAAGACTTGGTTTTCTGGTCTTCCTTACATCCTCTCACTATTTTCTTCTAAAAATCCCTCGGTCTGGATGAAGTGGTTCTCCCACAACATTTAAAACATAAAATAATAATAAAAAATGTAAAATAATAAAAACATATAATGAAAGATCTTTGATCTAAGCCATCACATTCACTTTTTGATACCAAATAAGAGCTAAAGGTGTTTAAAATAACTTATTTCCTCTGAGAAAAATGTTTGATTCTAAACCGTGGCAAAAAAAAAAAACATAAAAAAGTATTTTATTTTTTATTTTTATTCCTAATAAAACAATCCGCATCTACTACCCACCAATCACTAGGGAAAAGATCAAATAGGTAAATGTTCAGAAGAAACCCATTACATAATTAAAAAGTAGTACTTCCATTTTATTAATTATTTGATGCCTTTTGCTGTATGCATGTGCTCTAAGTTATTTAATTTGAATTGACAAAAAATTAAGCATAGATAATTGCCCGATGTGAGCTATCAAGCAGCTTGAAAATTCAGTTAGTAAATGTCATTTGTAAATGAGCACAGAAGTCTGATAAAAATAGAAGAAAGTAGTAGTAGTAGTGTCAGTTGCTCAGCTGTGTCAGACTCTTTGAGATCCCATGCACTGTAGCCTGCCAGGCTCCTCTGTCCATAGGATTTTCCAACCAAGAATACTGGAGTGGGCTGCCGTTTCCTCCTAAAGTAGAAGAAAACCTAATAATAAACACATAAGAGGACTAAACTGTAAGATACCTGATGAACCTAAAACTTTTCTAGAGAAGAAGAAGTCTAGTCTTCATTGTTTATTTATAATAATAAGTCCTGAATCTAGTCTTAAGATGCTATCTTTGATGAAGCAAGAGTTATAAAATATTTTGATATTAATCTTTAAGTACACCTAAGTATTACAGCAATCTATCATATAATCTTTGTTATTGTATGTAATTTCCAACTAATGATAAAAGTATATGTAGATCAACATGTTAAGGATTGATTCAGTTCAGTTCAGTTCAGTACAGTTCAGTTGCTCAGTCGTGTCTGACTCTTTGTGACTCTATGAATCACAGCACTCCAGGCCTCCCTGTCCATCACCAACTCCCGGAGTTCACTCAGACTCACGTCCGTCGAGTCCGTGATGCCATCCAGTCATCTCATCCTCTGTCATTCCCTTCTCCTCCTGCCCCCAATCCCTCCCAGCATCAGAGTCTTTTCCAATGAGTCAACTTTTCGCATGAGGTGGCCAAAGTACTGGAGCTTCAGCTTTAGCATCATTCCTTCCAAAGAAATCCCAGGGCTGATCTCCTTCAGAATGGACTGTTGGATCTCCTTGCAGTCCAAGGGACTCTCAAGAGTCTTCTCCAACACCACAGTTCAAACTCATCAATTCTTCAGCACTCAGCCTTCTTCACAGTCCAACTCTCACATCCATACATGACTACTGGACAAACCATAGCCTTGACTAGATGCATCTTAGTTGGCAAAGTAATATCTCTGCTTTTGAATATGCTATGTAGGTTGGTCATAACTTTTCTTCCAAGGAGTAAGCGTCTTTTAATTTCATGGCTGCAGTCACCATCTGCAGTGATTTTAGAGCTCAAAAAAATTAAAGTCTGGCACTGTTTCCACTGTTTCCCCACCTATTTCCTATGAAGTGATGGGTCCAGATGCCATGATCTTCATTTTCTGAATGTTGAGCTTTAAGCCAACTTTTTCACTCTTCTCTTTCACTTTCATCAAGAGGCTTTTTAGTTCCTCTTCACTTTCTGCCATAAGGGTGGTGTTATCTGCATACCTGAGGTTATTGATATTTCTCCTGGCAATCTTGATTCCAGCTTGTGTTCAGTCAATCAATAGTGTCCAACTCTTTGTGACCCCATGAAATCACAGCATACCAGGCCTCCCTGTCCATCACCAACTCCTGGAGTCCACCCAAACCCATGTCCATTGAGTCAGTGATGCCATCCAACTGTCTCATCCTTTGTTGTCCCCTTCTCCTCCTGCCCTCAATCTTTCCCAGCATCAGGTTCTTTTCAGATAAGTCAGCTCTTCACATCAGGTGGCCAAAGTATTGGAGTTTCAGCTTCAAAATCAGTCCTACCAATGAACACCCAAGACTGATCTCCTTTAGAATGGACTGGTTGAATCTCCTTGCAGTCGAAGGGACTCTCAAGAGTCTTCTCCAACACCCCAGTTCAAAAGCATCAATTCTTCAGTGCTCAGCTTTCTTCACAGTCCAACTCCCACATCCATACATGACCACTGGAAAAACCATAGCCTTGACTAGATGGACCTTTGTTGGCAAAGTAATGTCTCTGCTTTTTAATGTGCTGTCTCAGTTGCTCATAACTTTCCTTCCAAGGAGTAAGTGTCTTTTAATTTCATGGCTGCAATCACCATCTGCTGTGATTCTGGAGCCCAGAAAAATAAAGTCAGCCACGATTTCCCCATCTATTTCCCATGAAATAATGAGACCAGATGTCATGATCTTAGTTTACTGAATGTTGAGCTTTAAACCAACTTTTCCACTCTCCTCTCTCAAATTCTCTCAAATTGATTGCCATACGTCAACATGAATATGCCATGGGTGTACACGTGTTCCCAATCCTGAACCCCTCTCCTACCTCCCTCCCCATACCATCCCTCTGGGTCATCCCAGTGCACCAGCCCCAAGCATCCTGTATCCTGCATTGAACCTAGACTGGCAATTCATTTCTTATATGACATTATACATGTTTCAATGCCATTCTCCCAAATCATCCCACCCTCTCCCTCTCTATTACTCAGCCATTAAAAAGAATACATTTAAATCAGTTCTAATGAGGTGGATGAAACTGGAAACGATTATATAGAGTGAATGGACTCTGAGAGTAAAGATAATTTTTGTATAGTTCTTCTGTCTATTCTTGCCACCTCTTCTTATTATCTTCTGCTTCTGTTAGGTCTCTACCATTTCTGCCCTTTATTGAGCTCATCTTTGCATCTTAGCTACTAGGCTGAGAGGAGCTTCCCCACGTCCGAGGTCAGGGGCAGCGCCCGAGAGGAATTAAGGACTGATTATTCAGCAACAACTGATTTTGTGGAGTGAAACAAACTGTCATGTGGCTTATGGTACATCCCAAGTTTGTTTTTCCCCAGGTAAATAAAAATTTGAGTCACCTTGACCTTTTGTAATGAGGGACAAATCATAGGAGACACACAACTGCTCCATCTGTTTCCACATTCAATTTTAATCAGAGCTCTATTTAAATTGTTGCATCTAGGCAATCATTTCATTGCAAGGCAAAGAAATAGAAATAAATGAGATGTTGCTTTGCCTTGGCAGATTAAATCATGATTCAAGCAACATTCAGGTGATATACATTGCAAATTGTAAAAAACAGGGAGCCATACTTGGGGAAGAAAAAAAAAATAGTGAAGGATGTTTATTTCCCTATCCCATATAAGTGACAAGGTTCAAGTGAGGATGGTGGTGTGTCTATGAAAATATATCACCATTTAAGGAATCCTATTATTAGACATGGTAGAAGCTCTATCTTAGAGAAGCCTCCATACTGTGGGTAATTATCACAGTCCAGCATGCTAATTGCTTTTCGATCTGCAGGCTGTGCTTTCAATGAGCACTGCTGGGCTGTACCCAGGCTGCTACTTAATGAGAACAGCCCTTATCAAAGAACAGCATCATCTCTGACTATCAAATCGATAGGAAAGCATTAGCCAAGGCTTTAAAGTTTGAAAACATTTTGGTCAATAGACTTTTGCTCAAATACTGCATATTTCAGGATCATTTCTAGAAGCCATCACATTCCCTGAGGCGATGAATAATCAGCATATGAAACACACTGAAAAGTAATGAGCAAGGGTCAGCCTGGGTCTTCTTTCTGCTCAGAGATAATGTAAGTGCAGTTATACACCGAATGCTTTTGGAGCTTCAATGTGCAGTGAGATATTTTCACATGACACAGTGGATATTTTAGACAACCATGCTTGTATACTAAGACAGGGCAAAAGTATTTACTTATATATGTATAAATGTAAATATATATGCATTTCATATTTACTGTGTGTAAAATTTTGTGCTTTTTACTCTGTATAAATTTAATTTAAAATAGCAATCCTACAAGTGTGTGATACTTTAATAATTCTAGAATCAGCAAACTGATTTAAAAAAAAACTAAAAAGAAATGTTCTAAGTTTGCCTACTGTGATAATGTCAAGTTCTAAATCCATGCATCTATGACTTCAGAACTCATATTTAGTATAGATTTTAAAATTACAATAATTAGTATGTATATATATATTCATATATATGATAACATTTAACAGAAAATTTATAGAAGAGTTGTATTTAAATTTACTAGATTCAATGTGTTATTTTACAATATATATTTTGAATGTTCTTTTTAATATGCCAAAATTTAATTTAAAAGAATAATCTGATTTTACAATTTCCTAATAAAAGGAATTTAATGCTGCCTCTTTGTGATCTTGGCTAAGTCAAAGAATTAGCTATGTTTTAGTTTTTGTGTTTGTAAAACAAGAGAAAATAACCATAGAGCCTTTAATACCTCTGTAAACAATAAATGCTGTAAGGTTTCATGAAGTTATTTCTAGGCAATAAGATATTTCTTTCTGTACTAATTATGCCCTGGCTATCCTAAAGAAGCTAAGAGTCTCTTCCACACTGCTTGCTGAAAGGGCAGAGGATAAAGGAGACACTGAATTTTACACTAGCCAGTAAATCTTCTGCCCAACATTTTCTTGATAAAATTTAGTTATTTCAGTACATTTCCATTCAAAACTGATTTAAGTGCAATTCTTCCTATGCTGGGGATGATAATAACTAATATTATAAAATCACGTAAGACATTCTTAAGCCATGATCTTGTCATCATTCCATGAAGTAAAATTATATCATTTCAGGAAAAAGATTAGTTTGACATTTTGATGTAATGAATTTTAAAAAAATTTACATATACAAGGAATATCTGATTAATACCTTGTTTATTACTAAGCTAAGGCAGAACATAATATGTAACCATGACAAAACACGTCACTTCACCCAATACTACTGTAAACTCTCTCAACAAAGCAGACTTTTTTTTTTTTTTTTGGAGAACTGCAGATACAAGTGTGTAAGAAAATTTGGTGGAAAAATGACCAAGTAATGACTAAGCTTTTCAGTAAGAATCTTTTTAACTTTTACTACTTAACAGATTAATCAGAGCTCTGGATTCTGATGATAGAAAGCCAATTAAATTATCTATATGCATTTGTAGGACATTTTACTCCCTGTCTTTGCAGAGAGCTGACTCATTTGAAAAGACCCTGATGCTGGGAAAGATTGAGGGCAGGAGGAGAAGGGGACGACAGAGAATAAGATGGTTGGATGGCATCTCTGACACAATGGACATGGGTTTAGGTGGACTCTGGGAGCTAGCGATGGACAGGGAGGCCTGGCGTGCTGCGATTCATGGGGTTGCAAAGAGTCGGACACGACTGACCGACTGAACTGAACTGAACTGAACAGAATAATCAGAGCTCTAGATTCTGATGATAGAAAGCCAATTAAATTATCATATCCATTTGTGGGACATTTTACTCTCTGTCTTTGCATTATCTTAGGGAAAGCAAAGCTTTATAGATAAATAACTGCTAAAAACTTAAGGAAATGTTCTTCAGTGAGATAAAACTTTCTGTTAAATGTACCACTTATTAAGAAATAATTATTTTAATAATTCTCTAGATTTGTTTCATTAAAATAAGTGCATAGTAGATAGACCAAGCATTTTCCATATTCCATTCTTGCTCTTCCCAGATTCTCACCTGCAGTGCCCAGTGTTCAGAATCCATTTTATCCAGTTCCTGAACAATTCTTATCTAAGTAGAAATTCACTCATATTCTCAGTCCCACCTTCCATAAAATTATGATGTCTCTTTACTTTCGTTGTTTTTGTTTTTCTCTTACTTTTTAAAAATTTTTTAAATTGTGAAAGTTCAGTAACACCTTTACAGGAAATTTGAAAAATACAGAACAAACATACATATAGTTTTATTATATATTACAATTACTTTTAAGTAGATAAAGATTTTTAGATGTACTTTTATATCAAATATTCAAAATTAAGAAAAAGAATATACAGAAAAGTAGAATGATAAAGCAGAACTGAAAATCAATATGAACTATTTCAACATAATTAAGATTTATACAACTTTCACACAAGAGTAGGATACAAATTCTATTCAAATTCCTATAGACTATAACCTAGTAGACACTGTAATATATCCAGGGTAACTTGTGTATTAATTAATGTGCTTATAATAATGAAGTTATAAATAAATCTATACTATTTTTCAAATTATCTCAATATTCTGTGAGCAAGTGAAATATTTCAAATTCCCTACAATGCTTTGTTATATAATAAAACTCAACCTCATAAAGGTATTTGCATTTTAATTTTTATATGTATTTTACTGCAGCTGTTGTTCAGTCACTACATCATGTCCAACTCCTTGTGATCCCATGAACTGTAGTATGCCAGGCTTTCCTGTTCTTCACTGTCTCCTAGAGTTTGCTTAAATTCATGTACATTGAGTCAGAGAAGATAAGGAAAGATATATCCATCTAAATACAGAGTTCCAAAAAAATAACAAGGAGAGATAAGAAAGCATTCCAAAGTGATCAATGCAAATAAATAGACAGAAACAAAAAAAATGAGAAAGACTAGAGAGCATTTCAAGAAAATCAGAGATACCAAGGGAGTATATCATGCAAAGGTAGGCACAATAAAGGACAGAAATGGTATGGACCCAACAGAAGCAGAAGAAATTAGAAGAGATGAGAAGAATACACAAAAGAACTATACAAAAAGATGTGACCCAGATAATGATCCAGATAACCATGATGGTTTGCTCACTCGCCTATAACTAGACATCTTGGAGAGCAAAGTCAAGTGGGCCTTAGGAAGAATCACTATGAACAAAGCTAGCAGAGGTGATGGAATGCCACTTGATCAGGTCAGCTCAGTTCAGTCGCTCAGACATGTCTGACTCTTGGCGACTCCATGAACTGAGGCATGCCAGGCCACCCTGTGCATCACCAACTATGGGAGTTTAATCAAACTCATGTCCACTGAGTGGTGATGCCATTCAACCACCTCATCCTCTTGTCTCCTTCTCCTCTTGCCTTCAATCTTTCTCAGAATCAGGCTCTTTTCAAACAAGTCAGCTCTTCACATCAGTTCAGTTCAGTTCAGTTGCTCAGTTGTGTCTGATTCTTTGTGACCCCATGAATCACAGTGCGCCAGGTCTCCCTGTCCATCACCAACTCCCGGAGTTCACTCAGACTCACGTCCATAGAGTCAGTGATGCCATCCAGCCATCTCATCCTCTGTCGTCCCCTTCTCCTCCTGCCCCCAATCCCTCCCAGCATCAGAGTCTTTTCCAATGAGTCAACTCTTCGCACGAGGTGACCAAAGTACTGGAGTTTCAGCTTCAGCATCATTCCCTCCAAAGAACACCCAGGGCTGATCTCCTTCAGAATGGACTGGTTGGATCTCCTTGCAGTTCAAGGGACTCTCAAGAGTCTTCACATCAGGTGACTAAAATATTGGAGTTTCAGCTTCAGCATCAGTCCTTCCAATAAATATTCTGGACTGATTTCCTTTAGGATGGACTGGTTGGATCTCCTTGTTGTCCAAGGGACTCTCAAGAATCTTCTCCAACACCACAGCTCAAAACCATCAATTCTTTGGTGCTCAGCTTTCTTTAAAGTCCAACTCACATATCCATACATGACTACTGGAAAAATAATAGTTATAACTAGATAGACCTTTGTTGACACAGTAATGTCTCTGCTTTTTAATCAGCTAAGTTGGTCATAACTTTTCTTCCAAGGAGCAAGAGTATTTTTTAATTTCATGGGTGCAATCACCATTTACAGTGATTTTGGAGCCCCCCAACATAAAGTCTGTCACTGTTTCCACTGTTTCCCTATCTATTTGCCATGAAGTCATGGGACCAGATGCCATGATCTTAGTTTTCTGAATATTGAGTTTTAAGCCAACCTTATAATCTCCTCTTTCACTTTCATCAAGAGGCTCTTTAGTTCTTCTTCACTTTCTACATAAGGGTGCTGTCATCTGCATATTTTAGGTTATTAATATTTCTCCCAGCAATCTTGATTCCAGTTCGTGCTTCATCCATTCCAGCATTTCTCCTGATGTACTCTGCATACAAGTTAAATAAGCCAGGTGACAATATACAGCCTTGATGTAATTCTTTTCCTATCTGGAACCAGTCTGTTGTTTCATGTCCAGTTCTAACTGTTGCTTTCTGACCTGCATACAGGTTGCTCGAGAGGTAGGTCAGGTGGTCTGGTATGCCCACCTCTTTCAGAATTTTCCACAGCTTGTTGTGATTCACATAATCAAAGCTTTGGCATAGTCAATAAAGCAGAAATAGATGTTTTTCTGGAACTCTCTTGGTTTTTCCATGATCCAATGGATGTTGGTAATTTGATCTCTGGTTCTTCTGACTTTTGTAAAACAACTTTGAACAGCTGGAAGTTCACAGTTCATGTATTGTTGAAGCCTGGCTTGGAGAATTTTGAGCATTAATTTGCTAGCCTATGAGACAAGTGCAATTGTGTGGTAGTTTGAGCATTCTTTGGCATTGCCTTTCTTTGGGATTGGAATGAAAACTGACCTTGTCTAGTCCTGTGGCCACTGCTGAGATTTCCAAATTTGCTGACATATTGAGTGCAGCACTTTCATGGCATCGTCTTTCATAATTTGAAATAGCTCAACTGGAATTCAATCACTTCCACTGGCTTTATTTGTAGTGATGCTTCCTATGGCCTACTTGACCTCTCATTCCAGAATGTCTGTATCTAGATGAGTGATCACACCATCGTAATTATCTGTGTCATGAAGATCATTTTTGTATGGTTCTTCTGTGTATTCTTGCCACCACTTCTTAATATCTTCTGCTTCTATTAGGGCCATACCATTTCTGTCCTTTCTTGTGTGCATTTTTGCATGAGAAGTTCCCTTGGTATCTCTAATTTTCTTGAAGAGATCTCTAGTCATTCCCATTCTCTTTTTTTCCTCTATTTCTTTGCATTGATCACTGAGGACGTCTTTCTTATCTCTCCTTGGTATTCTTTGGAACTCTGAATTCAAATGGATATATTTTTCTTTTTCTCCTTTGCCCGTCACTTCACTTCTTTTCATAGCTTTTTGTAAGGCCTCCTTAGACAACTATTTTGCCTTTCAGCATTTCTTTTTCTTGGGGATGGTCTTGATAACTGCCTCCTGTACAATGTCATGAACCCCCATCCATAGTTTTTCAGGCACTCTGTCTATCAGATCTAATCCCTTAAACCTATTTCTCACTTCGACTGTGTAGTCATAAGGGATTTGACTTAGGTCATACCTGAATGGTCCAGTGGTTTTCCCTACTTTCTTCAATTTAAGTTTGAATTTGGCAATAAATTATAAATCTTAAAAGCTATTTCAAATATTAATAGATGATGCTGTTAAAGTGCTGCACTCAATAAGCCAGTAAATTAGGAAAACTCAGCAGCGGCAACAAGACTAGAAAAAGGCAGTTTTCATTCCCATCCCAAAGAAAGATAATGCCAAAGAATATTCAAACAACTGCACAATTGCATTAATCTCACACACTAGCAAAGTGATGCTCAAAATTCTCCAAATGAGGCTTAAACAGTATGTGAGCCAAGAACTTCAAGATGTTCAAGCTGGTTTTATAAAAGGTAGAGGATTAGAGATTAAATTGTCAACATCCTTAGGATCATAGAAAAAGTAAGAGAGTTCCAGGAAAACATATATTTCTTCTTTATTGACTATACCAAAGCCTTTGACTGTTTGGATCACAACAAATTTTAGCAAATTCTTAATGAGATGGGAATACCAGTCCACCTGACCTGCCTCCTGAGAAATCTGTATGCAGGTAAAGAAGCAACAGTGAGAACCAGACATAGACCAATGGACTGGTTCCAAACTGGGAAAGGAGTATGTCAAGGCTGTATATTGTCTCCCTGCTTATTTAACTTATATGCAGAGTACATCATGCAAAATGCTGGTGTGGATGAAGCACAGGTTGGTATCAAGCCTGCCTGGAAAAATATAAATAATCTCAAATATGCAGATGACAACACCGTTATGGCAGAAAGTGAAGATGAACTGAAGAGGTGCTTGATGAAAGTAAAAGAGGAGAGTGAAAAAGTTGGCTTAAAGCATAACATTTATAAAACTAAGATCACTGCATCCATCCCCATTACTTCATTGCAAATAGATGGGGAAACACTGGAAACAGTGACAGACTTTACTTTTATTTTGGGGGGGGTGGTCTCCAAAATCACTGCAAATGGTGACAGCAGCCATGAAATTAAAAGATGCTTACTCCTTGGAAGAAAAGCTATGACCAACCCAACCTAGACAACATATTAAAAAGCGGAGACATTACTTTGCTAACAAAGGTCTGTCTAGTCAAGGCTATGGTTTTTCCAGTGGTCATGTATGGATGTGACAATTGGATAATAAAAAAACTGAGCAAAGACAAATCAATAATTTTGAACTGTGGTATTGGAGAAGACTCTTGAAAGTCCCATGGACTGCCAGCAGATCAATCCAGTCAATCCAATGAAAATCAGTCCTGACTATTCATTGGAAGGGCTGATGTTGAAGTTGAAACTCCAATACTTCGGCCACCTGACGCGAAGAACTGACTGATTGGAAAAAACCCTGATGCTGGGAAAGATGGAAGGCAGGAGGTGAAGGGGATGACAGAGGATGAGATGGTCAGATGGCATCACCAACTCAACAGAAATGAGTTTGATCAAGCTTCAGGAGTTGTAGATGGACAGGGAAGTCTGGTGTGCTACAGTCCATCTGGTTGCAAAGAGTCATATAGGACTGAGCTACTGAACTGACTGAGTCAGTGATGACATCCAATCATCTCATCCTGTCTGCACCTTCTCCTCCTCCCTTAAATAATTTGTTAAAATTATTACATAAAACAAATGTAATACTTTGCTTATATTTTCTGTATATATTTGTACATGTTTTTGTTCATTTTGAAATGTTTTTGCAGGTTTGCATCCTTGGATAGCCCATTCTCAGACAGAAATTGATGGCCAAGAAATGTGTTAGATCAATGTGCAAGTGCTTTTGTGATTAATACTTGTCTAGAAGGGAAAAAACTACCAGTGGGAGATGGAAAATTTGGGCTGTCTTTAGTCCTGACAAAGCCTCTGCAGATCTTGTAGGGTACTCTGAAGCTAAGACATGCCAGATACATAGTTTAGGTTGCTGAGTGGGCTGGTATAGAAAAAAATATTCTGAATCTCAACTGGAAATTGTAAGCTCATTAACGTATATGAAACATATGTCAACCTAGATGACAGACATCATATCTATTCCTTTGGTGGAGGTATGGTGTCTCTTTACCTCAGTACTTAGTTAAATGAATTCTATAGTAAGAGCAGTGAAGTTACTTAATGATAAGTGTCAGGCCATAATTGAGTCTTAATAAACACTAATATTTATTAGTTTTCAGAGGTGAAACCATAGTTTCAATTTTGCTGATTAGCAATAAAATTATTATTTTTATGTTCTTAATATCATCTAACATTTTAGTTTTTATGGAGATTGTACTTTAAATTCATTATAAAACAGCCATACTACCAGACAAAGAAATGTTATGATGCAGTCTCATACATGTGAATTTATTTATGTACAAATCATAGATATTAATCATATCTACATGATAATATTAAAAACAAATGTTAATCAAAATTAGATGTTTATCACTTAAATTTTCTCATGATGTAACTTTGATGTGAAAAATCAAAAAACAGAAAACACCACACTTGCAAAAGCTTGCTGGCAACACCAGGAAATGCAATTAAAGGAAGCAGAAATTGCCAAACACATTTTAAAAAACTGTTAACAGATTATAAACATAAGTGAAAGTGAAATCACTCAGTTGTATGCGATTCTTTGTGACCCTGTGGACTGTAGCCCACCAGGCTCCTCTGTCCATGGGATTCTCCAGGCAAGAATACTGGAGTGGGTTGCCATTTCCTTCTCCAGGGTATCTTCCCAACCCAGGGATTGAACCCAGGTCTCCTGCATTGCAGGTAGATGCTTTAACCACTCAGCTACCTTAGAACCTGCATTAGTAGACTGACTTAAAAATACTGCTCCAATACAATATTGTAAAGTAATTAGCCTCCAATTAAAATAAAGAAATTTTAATTTAAAAAAAAAAACTAAAAAAATACTGCTCCCTTCTTTTTATCTCTTTTTTCATTCTGGAATTTTCCTTGCATAAAAGGAAGAATTTCTATAGTTTCCTATTTTCTCATTAAAAAAAATATATCTTTACATTTTATTAAGCTTTTAAGAAAACTCCCCATGTTCAGTCTTTTAACTCCTTCTCCTAATCAAGTTGTACCAACTTTACTGTTCAGCATATCTACTATTTTTTTTTAATGAAGTCATGAAGTTTTTAAATTCCAAGACCTTTAAAAGACTTTTTATAAAGCTAATATTTCTTCAAAAGCTTTTTACTGTAAATAACTTACTAATTTATTACATTAATGGTTTGCTCACTTTTAGTTTTCTGGTTATTGAGATTTATTCCCTCTGTTTAATAGTGGCACATTTTCTGATTCTTTTCTGTATTTATTTATTACATTTAAGAAGGTCTAATTATTGATATTTGTAGAGAGATGAGGTTCTTGCTTTTATATGAGGGTTTTGTTGGAGGGAGAGCAGAGTTGACTGACAGGTCAACATAATGCAGTTCTACAATTAACCACCCTGAGCTGTACAGGGACCCCAAGTGCTTTGTAAGACTGTCGTCAGCACCTCAAAGCTCTTCTGAATGGCTCTGACTTCCACCATAGTTTTCATTCCTTCACTGGGATGTGATTTCCTTTCTCTTTTTGGCATTGTTTTGTTTGTCTATCCATCTTCCTGGATCTGTAACCATTTATTTTTTCCTATTATTTATAAACTCTCCAAATTCTAAGAAGGATTATTTCTGTCTTCATTTAAGAAAAGATATAATTATATATATTTTAATGCTTGTAATTTCATGAAATCTTTATAAATGTACTTTACCTTCTATCATTACATTATCAATCTTTATTTGAAGCATCTGATAGTAAAATTAGTTCCTACTATAGAAACTGATTTCAGACCTTCTATTTCTTTTAAGATGGCAGTGAATTTTATTATATAAAATTATTTTAAAAACATAATGTCTCATTTTATGAGTACAGCATTTTTACTTATAAAAATTTATAATGTGTTTAATGGAAATGAATAATACTGCTTTACTTGACAAATTCACACTTAGGATTGGTTTTTGTATTTGTTGTATTATTTACACAATGGGAAGATCATCACTCAATATTTAATGTCAAGCTATCTTCTAGACCTACAGAATTCTGACTTTAAAACATTAGTTTATTAAATTATAAACATCAAGAATACAAGATGAAAAAAAAAGATGAGTCACATAGGTGTGCAGTTATTTAAATCCTTGGGGACAGAAACAAATTTCTTATACGCCATGGACAATGGATTTTGCCAAAAATCATAACAATGTCTCTATATTTTCTTTGATTTTAAATTAAAATTAAGAATTAAAGATTTTAAAATTTAAAAAATAAAAAACTGAAAAAAAATTTAAACAAAAAAGAAAAAAAATATTCTTACCTACTTTCCAGTGAGGTCTTTTTTTATAACTAAATGAATTACTGAATGTGGAAATAAAGTGCCATATATATAGAAAAATAAAAATAAAAAAATAAAATTAAACTATATTTAGATTTTCTTTTAGATATTCTTCTTAAAATTAATCAATGAATACTTTAGAAACAATATTTTTAATTTAAATTTATTTATTTTAATGGGAGGCTAATTTTAACATAGTTATTTCAGAATATTTGATAAAATTAAATTCCTAATGGTTGCATTTTGGTAGAGAAAAATTAAATACCATATACATGGTATTATATGAGACATGGAAAAATGCATGCTACTCAAACCTTAAGTTTATAAATATGTTCACCTGCTTCTCTAACTAAATCCTCGTAAAATGTTTAATACTGTACAAGTATTTTTACAATATATTTATCCCTTCTTCCAGCAGAAAAGTAATCTCTAAGTTATGCTCACTAATCACTTTCTCACATATCCTGTGACTCTCAAAATCTCCAGCCTAAGGAGTCATGTAACGCCACTGAATCCATGAATTGTGTTAGTTCTCACTGACTTGGAGCATTGTATATTTTTTTAATAGACTTTTTTTTGCTTTTACTATACTCGCTACTGGGGCTTACAGCAAGATTTACCTCTTTCAGCTCAGAAAGTAGGAATTCAGCAAGTAACATTCAGTTTTATCAGTTTAGTATTGTTTCAGGAATGTCTCCTGAGGGATATGGTAGTAAAACTCCGTTAAAATACTCTCATTTACTTTCATGGTAACACTTTTTCGCATTGATTTCTTCAGAACTAGACTTTGCTTTGTTGTTTTTCACTGAGCCTCAGAAATAACTGAAAACAATATGTTTAATCATCAATCTGTTGTTTAAGTTATATTTGAAGAAAAACTATGTAGAATATGATACAGTCAAGTTTTAGAAATTCTTATTTGTAAGTGCATTCTGATGTACTGGCATTATAAATCTCTGTGCTATATGCAAATATTTGAATACAGTTATACCAATATTCACTTCTTAGAAAAATTAATTGGAAACATTAGCAAAATATAATTATTTTTTACAGTACCACACTATATTTTGGCCACCTGATGTGAAGAATCAATTCATTGGAAAAGACCCTGATGCTGGGAAAGATTGAAGGCAAAAGGAGAAGGCAGTGACAGAGGATGAGATGGTTGGATGGCATCACTGATTCAATGGACATGAGTTTGAACAAACTCCAGGAAATAGTGAAGGACAGGGAAGCCTGATGTGCTGCAGTCCATGGGGTTGCAAAGAGTCTGACGCTACTGAACAGGACCAAATATGGAGATAATTATTTTACACAGGTTACTGTATATGAAATAATTATTTTACTCAGGTTATTGTTACTGTGGCCATCCACAGCCACAATCTAATTTCTGAAATGCTTTAGTGTCCCAATTCCCTTCATAGATGACAGCCTTGTCATGACAAAGGAGCTTGCATAACTCAATGAAGCTCTGAGCCATGACATGCAGGGCCACCCAAGATGGATGGGTCATAGTAAAGAATTCTGACAGAATGTAGCTCCCTGGAGAAGGGAGTGGCAAGCCACTCCAGTATTCTTGCTGCAAGAACCCCAGGAACAGCATGAGAGTAAAAAAGATGTGACACCAGAAGATGAGCCCCTCATCTGGAAGGAGTTCAATATGCTATTGGAGAAGATCAGAGGGCAATTACTAATAGCTCCAAAAAGAATAAAGTGATCATGCCAAAGCAGAAATGATGCTCAGTTGTGGATATGTCTGGTGGTGAAAGTAAAGTCCGATGCTGTAAAGAACAATATTACATAGGAGCCTGGAATGTTAGGTCCATGAATAAAAGTAAATTGGATGTAGTCAAGCAGGAGATGGCAAGAGTGAACACTGACATCTTAGGAATCCGTGAACTAAAATGGATTGGAATGGGAAAATTTAATTCAGATGAACGTTGTCTCTACTACTGTGGGCAAGAATCCCTTAGAAGAAATATAGTAGCCCTCATAGCCAACAAAAGTCCAAATTGCAGTACTTGGGTGCAATCTCAAAAATGACAGCATGATCTCAGTTCATTTTCAGGGCAAACGACTCAACGTCACAGTAATCCAAGTCTATGCCCCAACCACTGATGCTGAAGAAGTTGAAGTTGACCAGTTCTATGAAGACCTACAAGACCTTCTAGAACTAACTAAAATATATGCCCTTTTCTTCATAGGTGATTGGAATGCAAAAGAAGGAAGTCAAGAGATACCTAGAGTAACAGGTAAGTTTGGCCACCGAATGCAAAATGAAAAATGGCAAAGACAAACAGAGTTTTGCCCAGACAGCTCACTGGTAATAGTAAATAGCTTTTTTCAAAACAACAAAATTGGTCTCTACACATGGCTATCACCAGATGTTCAATACCGAAATCAGCTTGATTATTTTCTTTGTAGCCAAACATGGAGAAGCTCTATACAGTTAGAAAAAAAAAAAAAAAAAACAAGACCAGGAGCTGACTGTGGTTCAGATAATAAGCTCCTTATTGTAAAATTCAGACTTACATTGAAGAAACTCTACTGGGCCATTTAGGAATGAGCTAAAACAAACCCCTTATGATTGATTATACAGTGGAGGTAACAGATAAAGGAATTAGATCTGGTAGGGAGAGTACCTGAGAGACTACAGTTGGAGGTGCATAACATTGTACAGGAATGACCAAATCATCCCAATGAAAAAGAAATGTAAAAAAGCAAAGTGGTTGCCTGAGGAAATTTTGCAAATAATTGAGAAAAGAAGAGAAGTAAAAAACAAAGGAGAAAGGGAAATATATAGCTAACTGAATGCAGAGTTCCAGAAAACAGCAAGGAGATATAAGAAGGCCTTCTTAAATGGATAATGTAAAGAAATGGAGGAAAACAATAGGATGGGAAAGACTAGAGAGCTCAATAATAAAATTAGAGATACCAAGGAGACATTGTGTGAAAAGATGGGCACAATAAAGGACAAAAACGGCAAGAACCTAACAGAAACAGAAGAGATTAAGAAGTGGCAAGAATACACAGAAGAACTGTACAAAAAAAGGTATCATTGACCCAGATAACCACGATGGTATGGTCACTCACCTAAAGCCATACATCTTGGAGTGTGAAGTTAAGTGGGACTGAGGAAGCATTACTACGAATAAAGCAGGTGGAGGTGATGGAATTTCAGCGGAGCTATTTCAAATCCTAAAAGATGCTGCTGCTAAAGTGTTGCAGTCAATATGTCAACAACATTGGAAAACTCAGCAGTGGTGACAGGATTGGAAAAGGTCAATTTTCATTCTAATGCCAAAGTGTTCAAACTACCCTACAATTGTGTTCATGTCACTTGCTAGCAATGTAATGCTCAAATCCTTCCAACTAGACTTCAGGAGTCTGTGAACTGAGAATGTCCAGATATATAAGCTGGATATACAAAAGGCAGAGGAACCAGAGATGAAATTGCCAACATCCATTGGATCATAGAAAAAAGCAAGAGAATTCCAGAAATAGCATATACAGCTGCTTCATTAAATATTCTAAAGCCTTTGACTGTGTGGATCACAGCAAAATGTGGAAAATTCTTAAAGAGATGGGAACACAAGATAATCCTACCTGTCTCCTGAGAAACTTGTTTGCAGGTCAAGAAGCAACATTTAGAACTGGACATGGAACAATGCACTGGTTCAAAAATGGGAAGGGAGAACATCAAGACTGTATATTTCACCCTGTTTATAAACATAGACATCATGCAAAATGCCAGGCTGGATGAAGCACAAGTTGGAATCAAGATTGCAAGGGGAAATGTTAACAACCTCAGATATGCCTATGATATCACTCTAATGCAGAAAGTGAAGAGCAACTAAAGACCCTCTCAAGAAGGGTGAAAGAGGAGAGTGAAATAGCTAGCTTAAAACTCAACACAAAAAAAAGAAGATCATGGCTTCTGGTCCCATCACTTCACGGCAAAAAGAAAGGAAAAAAGTGGAAACAGTGACATATTTTATTTTGGGAGGCTCCAAAATCACTGCAGATGGTGACTGCAGTCATGAAATTAAAAGACCTTTGCTTCTTGGAAGGAAAGCTATGACAAACCTAGACAGAGTATTGAAATGTAGAGACATCACTTTGCTGACTAAGGTCCATATGGTCAAAGCAATGGTTTTACCAGTAGTCATGTACGGATATGAGAGTTGGACCATAAAGAAGACAGAGTGCTGAATAATCGATGCTTTTGAATTGTGGTGCTGGAGAAAACTCTTGAAGTCCCTTGGACAGCAATAAGATCAAACCAGTCAATCCTAAAGGAAATCAACCCTGAATATTCATTGGATAGACTGATGCTGAAGCTGAAATTCCAATTCTTTGGCTACCTGATGTAAAGAGCAGGTAGGTCTTTACCTCATTGGTAAAGACCCTGATCCTGGTGAATACTGAAGGCAAAAGTAGAAGACGGAGGCAGAGGGTAAGATAGTTACATAGCACCGTTAAATCAATAGACATAAACTTGAGTAATTTCTGGGATATAGTGAAGGATCGGGAAACCTGTCGTGCAGCAGGCCATGGGTTCTCAGAGATGTGGATATGACTTAGTGATTGAACAACAAAACAACAGTGTTCCAACTTCTCAAATGTCTCATTTATCATCTCTTCATTGTGACCATTTCCGTCTTAACTTATATATAAATCTAACTACCAAGATCTGTTCTTGCTTTAAAAAAAACGATATATTCATATTTCTTGCAATAATTCTCTGTAGATTTTCTCAACTTAATTTTCCTCTATTAGTGTTATTTCTCTCATTTTATCAAACACATTTTGGAAAATATTATCAGTGATTTATTTTCATATTCATTGGCCACATTTCTTCCTTATCTGTTTTGGTCTTCATGAAATGTTTAACACTGTTAATCAAGGAGGCAGAAGTCTACCAACAAATATGCTAAGAAAGTTTCCCTCCAAAAGACGGTGCTGCTTTTGAGAGCTACTCTCCCCCACCAAAGCCATTAGATATAATTAAGAGATAGAGTCTCCAATTTTTCTATTTCGCTTAGCAAAAATCCTGCTGTAATAGGATGAGACTATCCAATGGTAAAATATGCATTTTAACATATCAATCTGTGTCACAGGAACCTCTCTAAATGCTGAGCTCTATGTGCTAGAGGAGAACCAATAAGAGTGATTTCTGATTTCAAAAACAACCATATCTGTTTTTGGCTAGGCTTCTGGTAATACAGCTGTGAGCTCCAAGCTTCATGGTGAATTATTTAACACCTAGAATCTCTTTGTGTTTTGCAAAAGATAAACCCAATAGAATGTCTTTGTAACCATGTGGAGAGTAGTAAAACACTAAGAAAAATAATTAAAGTAGGACAAGTCTTATGGATACTTTTTGGAACACAGAGAGTAATATAAATGTTAGTTTTCTGCTTCCATTTGTGATTTTCAATAGCTGTTTTTCTTTCCTAATTCCTACTTTTTGTGACTTTTAAAAAATATTGGTTCAACAGATGATACAGATCATGTCCAAGTGAATGTTAGATGTTGTATCATAGGATGTTAGAGATATTACAGCATGTTTTTCTTTTCTTGTCTAAAATATATATATGTGTATATTTACATGAGAGTTGGGTAAAGAAAAGATACAAACAATTATGCTGATAAACTGATATTTGCAAAATAAGTGCAATAGTTTATCACAATGTTCAGTAATAAATGTAAATAAAATTATTTTCCCAAGAGTCATTCTTGTCTGACATGGAGCAAAAGCTCTGGACTTCTCACTTCTTTGTGAGAAATCCCTCATGGCAGAAACTTAATGAATTACGAAACAATTAGGGCCATTCTTCAGAAATGGGAAATAAATAGAAATTCTTAATCTAGGAGAAATCTCATTACGCTTTTTTTTCAGAATTACTACTCAAAGAAATGCTTAAAAGGAAAATGAAAAGGATTACAGCCAGGCGTAGGTTGTATTTAACTGTTGTATAGAGAAATTTAAGGGGGAATAAAGAGAGAAAAAGAGAGAATCATGCTGACATAGTTAAATACAAGACATGTAGTGACTGGTTTTCACATACATCTAAAATCTTCAGAGACTCCCCCAAACTTTCCATCTTATCTAAATTTTTATTTGCCTTATTTTCCTACATTGAACTTTTTATTATCTGTAAAACTATATTTTTATTTATTACATATCTCACTCTTCAAATGCATACTTAAAGATATTACAAAATTAGCCTTTTATTGTTCTCTTTCCAACACCTATCATAATGTGTGGTAGATAGAAAACACCCAATCAACATTTATGGAAAGAAAAAGCAAATTGAAGTAGTGGCAGACATGAATAAAATTAGCAAATTTTCATTAGTTTTGGGAGTTATAGAAGAAGCTAAATTATCTCTTGGCCTTTAAGATAAAGATGGATAAGCATGGAGATAAAAAAAATTAATGTCTCAAAGGTAAGTAGAAGCCTCATCAACTATAAGTTTCCAAGATTAGGAGAAAACAGGTAATATTTGTATTCAGAGGTTTCTTTCTTGCAAAAACCAAGAATAAGTCCACATCAATTTGAGTGAAGCGATCCAAGACACAGAGGATAGAGTAATAAATTCGAACTTTAAAGAATGTTACTATTTGACCAAATGAGCCTCAGGATTTGGCATTTCTTAAGCGGTCTGTTCTTTATTCACAAAACTGCCTATCAATATGTTCTCTATAACATAACAATACAGTATTCCATAGATGCCAAAGCTTAACATATGCTACTTGGAAATTCTGAAAGAGATGGGAATACCAGACCACTTGACCTGCCTATTGAGAAATCTGTATGCAGGTCAGGAAGCAACAGTTAGAACTGGACATGGAACAACAGTCTGGTTCCAAACAGGAAAACAAGTATGTCAAGGCTGTATATTGTCACCCTGCTTATTTAACTTCTATGTAGAGTATAGCATGAGAAACGCTGGACTGGAAGAAACACAAGCTGGAATTAAGATTGCCAGGAGAAATATAAATAACCTCAGATATGCAGATGACACCACCCTTATGGCAGAAAGTGAAGAGGAACTAAAAAGCCTCTGATGAAAGTGAAAGAGGAGAGTGAAAAACTTGGCTTAAAGCTCAACATTCAGAAAACAAAGATCATGGCATCTGGTCCCATCACTTCATGGCAAATAGATGGGGAAACAGTGGAAACAGTGTCAGACTTTATTTTTGGGGGCTCCAGTATCACTGCAGATGGTGATTGCAGCTATGAAATTAAAAGATGCTTACTCCTTGGAAGAAAAGCACGCCAGGCCTCCCTCTCCATCACCAACACCCGGAGTGCACCCAAACCCATGTCCATTGAGTCGGTGATGCCATCCAACCATATCATCCCTCTGTCATCCCCTTCTCTTCCTGCCCTCAATCTTTCCCAGCATCTGGGTCTTTTCAAATGAGTCAGCTCTTCGCATCACGTAGCCAAAGTATTGAAGTTTCAGCTTTAGCATCAGTCCTACCAATGAAAACCCAGGACTGATCTCCATTAGGATGGACTGGTTGGATCTCCTTGCAGTCCAAGGGACTCTCAAGAGTCTTCTCCAGCACCACAGTTCAAAAGCATCAATTCTTCGGCACTCAGCCTTCTTCACAGTCCAATTCTCACATCCATACATAACCACTGGAAAAACCATAGCCTTGACTAGACAGGCCTTTCTTGACAAAGTAATCTCTCTGCTTTTTAATATTCTGTCTAGGTTGGTGATAACTTTCCTATCAAGGAGTAAGTGTCTTTTAATTTCATGGCTGCAATCACCATCTACAGTGATTTTGGAGCCCAGAAAAACAAAGTCAGGCCACTGTTTCCACTGTTTCCACTGTTTCCCATCTATTTACCATGAAGTGATGGGACTGGATGCCAGGATTTTAGCTTTCTGAATGTTGAGCTTTAAGCTAACTTTTTCACTCTCCTCTTTCACTTTCATCAAGAGGCTCTTTAGTTCTTCACTTTCTGCCATAGGGTGGTGTCATCTGCATATCTGAGATTATTGATATTTCTCCCAGAAATCTTGATTCCAGCTTGATCTTCATCCAGCCCAGCATTTCTCATGATGTACACTGCATATCAGTTAAATAAGCAGGGTGACAATATACAGCCTTGACGTACTCCTTTTCGTATTTGGAACCAGTCTGTTGTTTCATGTCCAGTTCTAACTGTAGCTTCCTGACCTGCATAAAGATTTCTCAACAGGAAGGTCAGGTGGTCTGGAATTGTCATCTCTTTAAGAATTTTCCAAAGTTTATTGTGATCCACACAGTCAAAGGCTTTGGCATAGTCAATAAAGCAGAAATAGATGTTTTTTTCTGGAACTCTCTTCCTTTTTCCACGATCCAACTGATGTTGGCAATTTGATCTCTGGTTCCTCTGCCTTTTCTAAAACCAGCTTGAACATCAGGAAGTTCACGGTTCATGTATTGCTGAATTATGGCTTGGAGAATTTTGAGCATTACTTTACTAGCGTGTGAGATGAGTGCAATTGTGCGGTAGTTTGAGCATTCTTTGGCATTGCCTTTCTTTGGGATTGGAATGAAAACTGACCTTTTTCAGTCCTGTGGCCACTGCTGAATTTTCCAAATTTTCTGGCATATTGAGTGCAACACTTTCACAGCATCATCTTTCAGGATTTGAAATAGCTCAACTGGAATTCCATCACCTCCACTAGCTTTGTTTGTAGGGATGCTTTCTAAGGCCCACTTGACTACACATTCCAAGATGTCTGGCTCTAGGTGAGTGATCACACCATCGCGATTATCTGGGTCCTGAAGATCTTTTTTGTACAGTTCTTCTGTGTTTTCTTGCCACCTCTTCTTTATTTGTTTATTTTAATTGGAGGTTAATTACTTTACAATATTGTATTCATTTTGCCATACATCAACACGAATCCGCCACAGGTATACACGTGTTCCCCATCCTGAACCCCCCTCCCTCCTCCCTCCCTGTCCATCCTTCTGCATCATCCTAGTGCACCAGTCCCAAGCATCCAGTATCATGCATTGAACCTGGACTGGCGATTTGTTTCATATATGGTATTATACATGTTTCAATGCCATTCTCCCAAATCATCCCACCCTTTCCCCCTCCCACAGAGTCCAAAAGCCTGTTCTATACATCTGTGTCTCTTTTGCTGTCTCGCATACAGGGTTATTGTTACCATCTTTCTAAATTTCATATATATGCATTAGTATACTGTATTGGTATTTTTCTTTCTGGCTTACTTCACTCTGTATAATAGGCTCCAGTTTCATCCACCTCATTAGAACTGATTCAAATGAATTCTTTTTAATGGCTGAGTAATACTCCATTGTGTATATGTAGCACAGCTTTATTATCCATTCATCTGCTGATGGACATCTAGGTTGCTTCCATGTCCTGGCTATTATAAACAGTGCTGCAATGAACATTGGCGTACACGTAGCCACCTCTTCTTAATATCTTCTGCTTCTGTTAGGTCCATACCATTTCTGTCCTTTATTGAGCCCATCTTTGCATGAAATATTCCCTTGGTATATCTAAGTTTCTTGAACAGTTCTCTAGTCTTTCCCATTCTATTGTTTTCTTCTACTTCTTTGCATTGATCACTGAGGAAGGCTTTCTTATTTATCCTTGCTATTCTTTGGGACTCTGCATTCAAATGGGTATGTCTTTCCTTTCCTCCTTTGCTTTTTGCCTCCCTTCATTTCACAGCTATTTGTAACGCCTCCTTAGACAACCATTTTGCTTTTTTGTATTTCTTTTTCTTGGGGATGGTCTTGATTCCTGTCTCCTGTGCAATGTCATGAACCTCCATCCATAGTTCATCAGGCACTCTGTCAGATCTAGTCCCTTATATCTATTTCTCATTTCCACTGTATAGTCATAAGGGATTGATTTAGGTCATACCTAAATGGTGTAGGGGTTTTCTCCACTTTCTTCAATTCCAGTCTGAATCTGGCAATAAGGTGTTCTTGATCTGAACCACAGTCAGCTCCCGGTCTTGTTTCTGCTGACTGTATAGAGCTTCTCCATCTTTGGCTGCAAAGAACATAATCAGTTTGATTTCACTGTTGACCATCTGGTGATGTCCATGTGTAGAGTCTTCTCTTGTGTTGTTGGAAGAGGGTGTTTGCTATGACCAGTGTGTTCTCTTGGCAGAACTCTATTAGCCTTTACCCTACTTCATTCCTTACTCCAAGGCCAAATTTGCCTGTCACTCCAGGTGTTTCTTGACTTCCTACCTTTGCATTCCAGTCCCCTATAATGAAAAGGATATCTTTTTTGGAGTGTTAGTTCTAGAAGGTCTTGTACGTCTACATAGAACTGTTCAGCTTCTTCAGCATTACTGGTTGGGGCATAGACTTGGATTACCATGATATTGAATGGTTTGCCTTGGACATGAACAAAGATCATTCTCACTTTTGAGACTGAATCCAAGTATTGAATTTCAGACTCTTTTGTTGACCATGATGGCTACTCCATTTCTTCTAAGGGATTCCTGCCCACAGTAGTAGATATACTGGTCATCTGAGTTAAATCCTGCGTTCGAGGTCAGGGCCGGCTGGGAGGAGACACCCCACGTCCAAGGTCAGGGGTGGCTGGGAGAAGCCACCTCATGCCCAAGGCCAGGGGCAGTGACCCTGAGGAGTCACCCCAAGCCCGAGGCCAGGGGCAGCAGCTGGGAGGAGCCACACATGCCCGAGGCCAGGGCCGGTGGCTGGAAGGAGCATCCCAAGGAGCCGTGCCTGCTCAGGTGCAGGAGGGCCTAGAGGAGCTATCCCACATTGAAGGTCTGGAATGGCGGCAGTAAGGAGATACCCATCACCCAAGGTAAGGAACAGTGGCTGTGCTTTGCTGGAGCAGCCGTGAAGAGATACCCCACGCCCAAGGTAAGAGAAACCCAAGTAAGATGGTAGGTGTTGCAAGAGGCCATCATAGGGCAGACACAGTGAAACCATACTCACAGAAAACTAGGCAATCTAATCACACTAGGACCACAGACTTGTCTAACTCAATGAAACCAAGCCATGCCCGTGGGGCAACCCAAGACGTGTGGGTCAAGGTGGAGATGTCTGACAGAATGTGGTCCACTGGAGAAGGGAATGGCAAGCCACTTCAGTATTTTGCCTTGAGAACGCCATGAGCAGTATGAAAAGGCAAAATGATAGGATACCAAAAGAGGAACTCCCCAGGTCATTAGGTGCCCAATATGCTACTGGAGATCAGTGGTGAAATAACTCCAGAAGGAATGAATAGATGGAGCCAAAGCAAAAACAATACCCAGATCTGGATGTGACTGGTGATAGAAGCAAGATCCGATGCTGTAAAGGGCAATATTGCATAGGAACCTGGAATTTCAGGTCCATGAATCAAGGCAAATTGGAAGTGGTCAAAAAAGAGATGGCAAGGGTGAACATCAACATTCTAGGAATCAGCAAACTAAAATGGACTGGAATGGGTGAATTTAAATCAGATGACCATTATATCTACTACTGCAGGCAGGAATCCAGAGGAAATGGAGTAGCCATCATGGTCAACAAGAGAGTCTGTATGGAAATACAAAAAACCTCGAATAGCCAAAGCAATCTTGAGAAAGAAGAATGGAACTGGAGGAATCAACTTGCCTGACTTCAGGCTCTACTACAAAGCCACAGTCATCAAGACAGTATGGTACTGGCACAAAGACAGACATATAGATCAATGGAACAAAATAGAAAGCCCAGAGATAAATCCACACACATATGGACACCTTATCTTTGACAAAGGAGGCAAGAATATACAATGGAGTAAAGACAATCTCTTTAACAAGTGGTGCTGGGAAAACTGGTCAACCACTTGTAAAAGAATGAAACTAGATCACTTTCTAACACCGCACACAAAAATAAACTCAAAATGGATTAAAGATCTAAATGTAAGATCAGAAACTATAAAACTCCTAGAGGAGAACATAGGCAAAACACTCTCAGACATAAATCACAGCAGGATCCTCTATGATCCACCTCCCAGAATGCTGGAAATAAAAGCAAAAATAAACAAATGGGATCTAATTAAAATTAAAAGCTTCTGCACAACAAAGGAAAATATAAGCAAGGTGAAAAGACAGCCTTCTGAATGGGAGAAAATAATAGCAAATGAAGCAACTGACAAACAACTAATCTCAAAAATATACAAGCAACTTCTGCAGCTCAACTCCAGAAAAATAAACGACCCAATCAAAAAATGGGCCAAAGAACTAAATAGACATTTCTCCAAAGAAGACATACGGATGGCTAACAAACACATGAAAAGATGCTCAACATCACTCATTATTAGAGAAATGCAAATCAAAACCACAATGAGGTACCACTTCACACCAGTCAGAATGGCTGCGATCCAAAAATCTGCAAGCAATAAATGCTGGAGAGGGTGTGGAGAAAAGGGAACCCTCCTACACTGTTGGTGGGAATGCAAACTAGTACAGCCACTATGGAGAACAGTGTGGAGATTCCTTAAAAAATTGCAAATAGAACTACCTTATGACCCAGCAATCCCACTTCTGGGCATACACACCGAGGAAACCAGAGTTGAAAGAGACACATGTACCCCAATGTTCATCGCAGCACTGTTTATAATAGCCAGGACATGGAAACAACCTAGATGTCCATCAGCAGATGAATGGATAAGAAAGCGGTGGTACATATACACAATGGAGTATTACTCAGCCGTTAAAAAGAATTCATTTGAATCAGTTCTGATGAGATGGATGAAACTGGAGCCGATTATACAGAGTGAAGTAAGCCAGAAAGAAAAACACCAATACAGTATACTAACACATATATATGGAATTTAGGAAGATGGCAATGACGACCCTGTATGCAAGACAGGGAAAGAGACACAGATGTGTATAACGGACTTTTGGACTCAGAGGGAGAGGGAGAGGGTGGGATGATTTGGGAGAATGACATTCTAACATGTATACTATCATGTGAATTGAATCGCCAGTCTATGTCTGACGCAGGATGCAGCATGCTTGGGGCTGGTGCATGGGGATGACCCAGAAAGATGTTCTGGGGAGGGAAGTGGGAGGGGGGTTCATGTTTGGGAATGCATGTAAGAATTAAAGATTTTAAAATTTAAAAAAAATAAAAATAAAAATAAATAAAATTAAAAATAAAAAATAAATAAAATAAAGCAAGTGGCTTTTAAAGGAAAAAAAAAAAAAAAAGAGAGAGAGAGAGTCTGAAATGCAGTACTTGGATGCAATCTCCAAAACGACAGAATGATCTCTGTTCATCTCCAAGGCAAACCATTCAATATCACAGTTATCCAAGTCTATGCCCCAACCAGTGATGCTGAAGAAGCTGAAGTTGAACAGTTTTATGAAGACCTACAAGACCTTCTAGAACTAACACCCAAAAAAGATATTCTTTTCATTATAGGGGACTGGAATGCAAAAGTAGGAAGTCAAGAAACACCTGGAGTAACAGGCAAATTTGGCCTTGGAATGCGGAATGAAGCAGGGCAAAGACTAATAGAGTTTTTCCAAGAAAATGCACTGGTCATAGCAAACACCCTCTTCCAACAACACAGGAGAATACTCTACACATGAACATCACCAGATGGTCATCACCAAAATCAGATTGATTATATTCTCTGCAGCCAAAGATGGAGATGCTCTATACAGTCAGCAAAAACAAGATCAGGAGCTGACTGTGGCTCAGATCATGAACTCCTTATTACCAAATTCAGACTCAAATTGAAGAAAACAGGGAAAACCGCTAGACCATTCAGGTATGACCTAAATCAAATCCCTTATGATTATACAGTGGAAGTGAGAAATAGATTTAAGGGCCTAGATCTGATAGATAGAGTGCCTGATGAACTATGGAATGAGGTTCGTGACATTCTACAGGAGACAGGGATCAATACCATCCCCATGGAAAAGAAATGCAAAAAGGCAATATGCCTGTCTGGGGAGGCCTTACAAATAGCTGTGAAAAGAAGAGAGGTGAGGCGCAAAGGAGAAAAGGAAAGATATAAGCATCTGAATTCAGTGTTCCAAAGAATAGCAAGAAGCGATAAGAAAGACTTCTTCAGTGATCAATGCATAGAAACAGGAAAACAACAGAATGGGAAAGACTAGAGATCTCTTCAAGAAAATTAGAGATACCAAGGGAACATTTCATGCAAGGACGGGCTCAATAAGGGACAGAAATGGTATGGACCTAACAGAAACAGAAGATATTAAGAAGAGGTGGCAAGAATACACAGAAGAACTGTACAAAAAAGATCTTTACGACCCAGATAATCATGATGATGTGATCACTAATCTAGAGCCAGACATCTTGGAAAGTGTAGTCAAGTGGGCCTTAGAAAGAATCACTATGAACAAAGCTAGTGGAGGCAGTGGAATTCCAGTTGAGCTATATCAAATCCTGAAAGATGATGCTGTGAAAGTGTTGCATTCAATATGCCAGCAAATTTGGAACACTCAATATTGGCCACAGGACTGGAAAAGGTCAGTTTTCATTCCAATTCCAAAGAAAGGAAATGCAAAAGAATGCTTAAACTACTGCACAATTGCACTCATCTCACATGTTAGTAAAGTAATGCTCAAAATTCTCCAAGCCATAATTCAGCAATACGTGAACCGTGAACTCTCTGATGTTCAAGCTGGTTTTAGAAAAGGCAGAGGAGCCAGAGATCAAATTGCCAACATCAGTTGGATCGTGGAAAAAGGAAGAGAGTTCCAGAAAAAAACATCTATTTCTGCTTTATTGACTATGCCAAAGCCTTTGACTATGTGGATCACAATAAACTGTGGAAAATTCTGAGAGAGATGGGAATACCAGACCACCTGACCTGCCTCTTGAGAAATCTGTATGCAGGTCAGAAAGCAATAGTTAGAACTGGACATGGAAAAACAGACTGGTTCCAAATAGGAAAAGGAGTACGTCAAGGCTGTATATGGTCACCCTGCTTATTTAACTTATATGAAGAGTACATCATGAGAAACGCTGGACTGGAAGAAACACAAGCTGGAATCAAGATTGCCAGAAGAAATACAATAACCTCAGATATGCAGATGACACCACCCTTATGGAAGAAAGTGAAGAGGAGCTAAAAAGCCTCTTGATGAAAGTGAAAGAGGAGAGTGAAAAAGTTGGCTTAAAGCTCAACATTCAGAAAACGAAGATCATGGCATCCGGTCCTATCACTTCATGGGAAATATATGGGGAAACAGTGGAAAGAGTGTCAGACTTTATTTTTGGGGGCTCCAATATCACTGCAGATGGTGATTGCAGCCATGAAATTAAAAGACACTTACTCCTTGGAAGAAAAGTTATCACCAACCTAGATAGTATATTCAAAAGCAGAGACATTACTTTGCCGACTAAGGTCCGTCTAGTCAAGACTATGTTTTTTCCCGTGGTCATGTATGGATATGAGGGTTGGACAGTGAGGAAGGCTGAGCGCCAAAGAATTGATGCTTTTGAACTATGGTGTTGGATAAGACTCTTGAGAGTCCCTTGGACTGCAAGGAGTTCCAACCAGACCATTCTGAAGGAGATCAACCCTGGAATTTCTTTGGAAGGAATGATGCTAAAGGTGAAGCTCCAGTACTTTGGCCACCTCATGCAAAGAGTTGACTCATTGGAAAAGACTCTAATGCTGGGAGGGATTGGGGGCAGGAGGTGAAGGGGACGACAGAGGATGAGATGGCTGGATGCCATCATGGACTCGATGGACGTGAGTCTGAGTGAACTCCGGGAGATGGTGATGATCAGGGAGGCCTGGCGTGCTGCTATTCATGGGGTCGCAAAGAGTCAGACATGACTGAGAGACTGAACTGAACTGAGTTAAATTCACCCATTCCAGTCCATCCTACTTCGCTGATCCCTAGAATGCTGATGTTCACTCTTGCCATATTCTGCAAGGCAAACCTATAATTTGCCTTGATTCATGGACCTAACATTCCAGGTTCCTATGCAATATTGCTCTTTATAGCATCGAACATTGCTTCTATCACCAATCACATCCACAACTGGGTGGTTTTTTTTGCTTTGGCTTCATCCCTTGATTCTTTCTGGAGTTATTTCTCCACTGATCACCAGTAGAATATTGGGCACCTACCGATTTGTAGAGTTCATCTTTCAATGTCCTATCTTTTTGCCCTTTCCTGCTATTCATGGGGTTCTCAAGGCAAGAATACTGAAGTGGTTTGCCATTCCCTTTTTCCAGCAGACCACACTCTGTCAGACCTCTCCACTATGACCCACCCCTCTTGGGTGGCCCCACATGGCATGGCTTAGTTTCATTGACTTAGACAAGGCTGTGGTCCCTGTGACTAGATTGACTAGTTGTCTATGATTGTGGTTTCCATCTGTCTGCCCTCTGATGCCCTCTCTCAGTGCCTGTCATCTTAAAGTCTGTCTTATGGCCTATCAATCACTCATTGCATACTTATTTTAACCATTAAAGAAAAGGATATGCTGTACAGAAGTAAAGTGTATTTTGAAGATACAGATAAACCTCCATCCTGGGGATCCCAGGGTTAGTACATCTTCATGATAAGGCTTCCTTCTCAGGTACCAAGGCCTTACTGGTCACTGTCTACATGCTAACCTGTCTTTCTTTCTTTCTTTTTTTGTTGAAAACTTGAAAAATGCACTCCTGTTATACGTGATGTTCTTTGTTCTAACAAGATATAAGCTGTGTTGAAAATCATACTTCTCCAGAGTAGCTCCTCAGAGCTATCTGTGTGGTTATATCCCAGACTATAGTCCTCAGTTTCACTCAAATAAAATTCTCCTTTATTCTTATTAAAGATTTTTTATTATTATTTCTATCACCTCAGGGACTCAAAGAAGGTGGACCAAAATTAGTCAAAACATTGACTAATGTTTAATCATTTAAACATTAGTTTTCAAAAAAAAAGAGTGCACCACCAGCCTGCTGCTAGAAAGGTGGGGGTGGGGAGGACAGGGCATCAGCATTGTTTGATGTAGTTTGCAGTATGTCAAAGAAACCTACCAAGTTCACCTGAAGTCTGCTTTGGACTGGTGCCCTGCTCTAAGCATCAGTCCCTGGAGCATCCACTCTGCCCTCTGAGCGTAACAGCACTCCAGGTGCTTTGGTAAATTTCTTCTGAAATCAGGGCCTCATTATCTTAAGTAGATGGCCTGTGAGTTTTATTTGAGCTGTTATCTTAAGACTTGGAGTCTTAAGGGGATACTCTGACTTTTCCTCGGTAAAAGGGACATAGGAAGATATTCCTAGCCAGGGACTTGGAAGAATTTCAAAGCAGAAAAGACCAAAAAGAAATTTTGGAGTAAACTGGATTGGCTGACTTTTAAAAATCTAGCTTAAGATTGGAAAAATTTATATAATTATGGGCTGAACAAAATGTTTGGGTGCAAAGAAGAGACTTAACCTATTCAGTTATGAAAAGAAGAGACATTGCCAGTCACAAGGTGTTCTCAGGTGACCAGGAACCAAGAAAAGATGTCTGAGAATTGGACTCTCATCATGACACTGTAAGTAATATATGGCTCATTCTGGATCCTGGGACATACACACATAAGGACTGGTCACCCATTGCTCTGAGCCACCAGTATGGTTTCTAAAACCTAGCAGGAGAAACTGAGACATTCTCAAACTGATTTCTGCACATACAAACTAGGGATAAATAAAAACTGACTTGATCCTTTCAAAATTCTTACCCTAAGGGAACAAATATACTCCTAGGAGAAAACTTAAGGTTGTAATTTTATTATGTCCTTGAACTGTAAACATAGACAGTATTGCCTGAGACTACAACCTTTGCTCAATCAGTAAAATCTAAAACTGAAAAAAAGAGGGGTAGAATAAGAGGTGTCTTTAAACTAAAGAAAATAAATTTAACTTATTCCAGCTTTTATTTACAAACCAGTGAGTTTACATTGTAGCCTGATTTATGACTAAGTTTTAAAATAAGCCTATGAGTTCTTTGGTTGTGTCTGTTTACTTGCATGTGTGTATATTAGAAATATGATACCTCTTTGCCTTCAGATGGTCTTAGAAAAATTAATTTGTAAAAGAGAGATTTTTAATTTACTTAAGTGTTTAAAAATTATGTATTTATAAATGTAATCAAAATGAACCTGAATTTTATAAAGGATCAGGTGATTTTAGATTAATCTTTAATGAGTGAAAACAAGTTAATATTTTATTGGTTTAATTAAATAGGTATATATTTACAGGTGGACATTCCTGTTGGCTCAGTGGTAAAGAATCTTCCTGCTGATGCAGGAGACATGGATTTGATCCCTGGTTTGGGAAGGTCCTCTGGAGCAGGGCATGGCAACCCATTCCAATATTCTTGACTGGAGAATCCCCATGGACAGAGGATCCTGGAGGGCTACAGTCCATAGGGTCACACAGAGTAGGAAATGACTGAAGTGACTTAGCACACACGCACGGGACTGACTAATGTTGGGATAGATATAATTAAGTGAATTTTGGTATTATTAGTAAGCTTGTGCAAAACTTGGATTAGATATTCTGTTAGGTGACAATGTTTTCTTGAAATATCTATCTGCTATTGATATCAGACTGAAAAGTTGCTTTAGTTTTTTAGTAGTCTGTTGTAACTTTATTTTTTGCCCTTCAAAACATTTATTGTCACTTTGGTTGAGTGAATAAGTATTGTTTTATACTGATTTTTTTTCCTACTTAGCAAAGTGTTTTTGAAACCTTTTGATGTCTTTGAAAAACTTCCTCAAGAGCACCTGAAGCATATCCAAGATAGAAATTAAACTTAATTAGGCTTATTTGCTATGTTAAATTACATGGGAAGCAATGTCAAATGAGTGATGCTAAATCTTCTCAGATTATATTGTATGGGGGGTTGGTGGGATAGAGTGGTGTGTGTGTGTGTGTGTGTGTGTGTGTGTAGTTGCTCAGTCATGCCCAACTCTTTGTGACCCCAGGGACTGTAGCCTACCAGGCTCCTCTGTTCATGACATTCTCCAGGCTTGAATACTGGACTGGGTGGCCATTCTCTTCTCCAGGGGATTTTCCCAACCCAGGATTGAACCCGGGTCTTTTTTACCGTCTGAGCCACCAGGGAAGCTCATATTGTATGGGTAAATTATATTAATATATGTAGTACAGATCATTTGACATTGCTAAAATGTAAATATATTCTAGTTTAATGTTATCAATCATAAATTTAGTTAGTTTTGTCATTATTGTATGTCACAAAAATAGCCTCAACCCTGAAACTTTGCTTCCAGAACCATGGAAAGGAAATGACTACAACTGCATTTTACTAACAATTATCTTCTTACTCCAAGGAATAATTTACAATACAAATCTATTGATAATGTTAGTCTGCTTTGGTTTACAGATTGGTCCTACTTAAAAAATGATTGGGGATATTACTAAGATATATATGGATATATACGCAGTAACAACCACAATGAACACAAGTGAAAGTTCTTTTTTTTTTTTTTAACCAAAAACAGAGTCAGCACAAGTTGAATTAATAGTTCTAACTTGAACTCATCAACCAGCTAAAGATCATATATCAAATGTGACAGTCATTGTGCCTTTAAATTGCAGACAACTTTGGAATACTATGGAGACAAAAAGTTTTAACCTCTTCAGGACAGCTTATTAAAAAATGGAAAACAGGTTGCCAGGTTATTAAGTATTATATACCAAAACTTCTGGCAATTATTAAAATACTAGGGCATTCCAAATCTGGCAGTACAGAACTAAAGGAAATCAGCTTATTGATGATGTAGCCAAATAGGGAGCTTTAAATACCCATTCTGTCTAGCCTTGAGAATGGCCACGGCTTTCTGTCAACCTTGCCAACTCAGTGGAAGATTTCCGTCTGCAGGCTCAGGAAATTGCCACTGAAGAAGAGAAACAAATAGGGCAACAAGAAGAGGGAATTTTGATCCCATCACATATATATATATATATATATATATACATATATATATATATATATATTTTGGAAATGATAAAACAAAACAGATAAAAAATTATAGTGCCTGTTGGAGTCCAACCATTACCCCAGTATGTGCAATCTTTAACTCAACGGGCACTTGAGAAAATGGCTATATGGGGAAAACTATACGTTTGGAAACTTTCTCCCATGATGGCTCATAAAGTATATGCTTGTCTTACTATCTGCCCTAAATATAATCCTGGAAAATCACTTCATGGGTCACAAGGCCACTTTTTCCTTCCTAAGGCACTCTTTGAGATACAGCAGTTGGACTTTGTCCAAACGCCACTGTCTCAAGAGTATAAATATGTTTTGGTAACAATCTGTATACTTTCACACTGAGGTAAAGTTTTTCCTTACAGCAGAGGAACGGCTATAAGGTTAAATTGCTATTTGAAAGGATAATTCTTGTTTGGGGAATTCCTTCCAAATTACACAGTTACCAGGGAAATTATTTTGCAGGACAAATAATTAAATATATTTGTGACATATGGCCAATAATGCAGTATTTTCAGTGAACTTATCACCCCCCATCTTCAGGACTGGTGGAAAGAATTAATGGCACTGTCAAAACTCAATTGGCAAAACCTTCAGAAGTATTTAATCTCTCATGGGCAAAAGCTCTTCTGCTAGTGCTTCTTAAATTTAGGCCTATGCCTTTTGGTAACATCAGCTGTCTCCTTCTGAAATATTAACAGGACACCCTATATAATTAGATGAGAGAATATTTGAACCAATCTTACGCAAGGGAGATATATTACATTGTCAGGGTCTTATTGAGGCACTTAAAAGAAATGAAAAAAGCTGGTAGTTAATTCATTTCTTGGTGAACTTCCCAGAAACAAAGGCCTTAAGGATCATGATTTACAATATGGAGATTTTGTTTATTAGAAAATATGTCAAATAAAAGATTATTTTGCAGCCACATTGGAAAGGATCTTATTAGGTATTGTTAAATAATCCATGCACTGCCAAATTAAAAGGCACAGACTCATGGGTTCACATCTCTTATTTTTTAAAGTGTCTTTGCATTAGACTGGTCTGCAGAGAAAACTGCTGACTTTAAAATTAAATCAGTGCTCAAACAGAGAAGAAACAACACCCATACCAGGAGGAGAAGAAGACAACAGTGGTAGACAGCTGACACAAGAACCAAACCAGGACTGCAAGACCATCCTGGTAGTTCAGATGAACTAGTTACTAAATATTTGCCTCCCTATGAAAATTGAGTTATTTTTTTTAAAATTGAAAATTATTGCTTTACTCTAAGCTATTAATGACGATTATGGACATAAAATTATCTAGTAAATATGTCACAAACTATGGCTATCTAACTGATTGTTTGGATCTGTCATCAAATCCCCCAGTCAATAAAAACTGACATAAATCCCTTCATAATTCCTGTCACCAACTTTTCAGGTGTTCCTAAAATTATCACTCAACTAGAGAGACCTCGGTCTGGCCTAATCTTTCATGTTCAATTTCTTCAACATATTAATGGATCCATCCTTTGTTTGATACTGTCCTCAATACTTAGAAGACTAAGCACACCCCAAGGCCCCCTGTTGCATCACTTGCTTAACAAATGCCTTAAAGATAAAAATAGCAGTAAACTATTCTGGTAACTCCTATATGTTAAATACAATACAGATGACTTTTAGAAAGCCTGCAAGAAAATGATTTATGGTTTAACATTGTGTTTACAAAACTCCTAATTAATGAGACTTTCAATGAGAGCACTCTGGGAGGAATCACTTGTGTCCTCTAGGTTTTGTTTTAATATTGTAATTGACCCAGTTTCTGAAGGATGGGCACATAAATTGTCTTAATATCTGGCATATAGAAGGTTTATGCTTATTGGGACATTATGTTACCTCATTGTCTATATGTAAAGAAATAGATGAATCCCTTTCTCTCTTTATTACAAAGTCAATAAATCCATGTTAGTAAGATATCAAGATACTTGGTTGCAAAGCGTTCTGTGAATTTTGGTTCTTAGTGCATGAGTATACAATCAGAAATCTATCAGCTGTCATCAGTCAAAGAGTCAAGGACTCTACACAAATCATGTCAGAACAAGCATATCTAAATACCTTAGCCCAAGAAGTATCAGATAACAGGGTTGCCTTATATTTTCTATTGGTCAAACAAGAAATGTTTGTGTTCCTGCTCACAATACTTATTGCTCTTATTATCGATGCCTCTGGAGAAGTGGAGACATACTTAGAAAAAAATTCCCCAAAGATAAATTGGTTATAAGATATAAGGGAAAATAACTCTTTAAGTGATCTATTTAGTTGACTCCTCTCTAGCACGTTTTTTCCCACGCTGTTTTACAGATGCTTATCATTTTCATAGTATGTATTACTATTCTTTTCCTAGTTATCAATCTACTCATGACATGTATCACTGCTTTCTTTAAAACTATTGCTAAAAACACATTTGCAATGTTTGTTCAACAATGTGATATAATTAATAACATGTGTAGCCTATGAAATATTTTCTTGTCAGCATATAAAATGTCAACATATAAAATGTTTTCTTGTGTTTGTTCACTATATCTAATTAGTTCCACCCCCAATGTGGATAACTAAGAAAAAAAATATATACATATATATGAAAAAGCTTGTCACTGAGGGACACAATGGACCCACTACAGGCAGGCAGTACCACCCTGGTACCGAGGGGCAAATATACTAATCATCAAATCTTTATATCAGAAGGTCTGCAATCAAAACTTGGAAATAAGGAAAGAAAGTTCCACCTATTAAGGTATATTGTTGTTGTTTAATTGCTAAATAGCATTCTACACTTTTCAACCCCATGGACTATAGCTTGCCAGACTCTTCTGTCCATGGGATTTCCCAGGCACGAATACTAGAGTGGGTTGCCATTCATTCTCCATTAAAGTAAGAAGTCATTTGGCTAATACATGATTGAGTTTATTTTTTTAATATAAATTTATTTATTTTAACTGGAGGTTAATTACTTTACAATATTGTATTGGTTTTGCCATACATCAAACATGATTGGGTTTATGCTAACTAGAAGAGCCTATACTGTAGCCTATCAGGTACACACTTTAAATCTCCTTTAACCATTAAAGCATGTACTGTCCAGAATTAAGGATTTCTGTTCTGAAGATAGTGATAAATGCATCCATTTCTGGATGAAATTGCTAGTATTCCATCTATGGTAAGACTCAATTCTCAGAGCCAAAGCCATACTGACCCACTGTGTACATATAATTCTGTTTTTTCCCCCTTAAGCCTTGAAGGAATGTACCCCTGCCATGCTTCTTTTGTTATGACAAGATATTAAACTATGCCAAAAACCATGCTTCTACAGAGAAGTTCCTCACAGCTATCTGAGAGACTGTCTTCCAGGTTATAGACCTCAGTCTGCCTGGAATAAAACATTTCTTAATTACCATTATATTTTTAGTTGGTTATTTCTGTCAACATTTGGAAGGCTGAGTAACCAATGTGAGAGATGTGGACAGGGTTCAAATGACAAATGTTAAATAGCTTCCCTTCCCTAAGGACAGGAAGGGAAACTGTTAAGAGTTTTCACTGCACAGGTAATAAAGTATGATTTGTATTTAAAAGATTTATATTTAAAAATGAATTTTAAATCTTGATGGAAGTGTAGACTGGAAGTAGACAGGACACAGTTTAAGATGTCATTGTAATTGTTCAAGTGAGGATGGATAACTAACCTAGAATTGTGACAGTTTGCATAGACTGTTAATATAGAACCCAAAATCATCTAGGACGTAAAGGTGACTGGAAATGGTATGTAAATAGATGTTTGAAAGATAAAGATGTTTAGGATAGATTTTGGTGTCATTTAATAAAGTAAAAACCACTATAAAATTGATTTAATGAAGAACTTTGAAGAATTTTATTTTGGACTGTTCAGTTTGACTTGCTTGCATGATAGTCACAGAAAGATGAAGGAGGAAATGAAAGAAGGAAGGCACGCCAACTTCAGGAGACTACAGTTCATGATCAGTGATCAGTAAGAGATCTAGAGGTAAGATATTATGACAAGTGAAATCAGAGCACTATGATAGAAAATATGGTTTAAAATTTTCAAATTAATCAATCCTGGGGACTAGCAAAGGCAACATTAACAAGATTACAAAAGAGGTTAACATAAATGAATGAGAGAAATAAATTTGTTTTCTTATAAGTTTAGGTGAGCTAGATTGTAAATGGGGAGAGAGAAATTTAAGTAAATAAGAGAATTTCTCTTCAAGCCACACTGTAATAAAAAGGAATAGACTTAACTTTTGACTTCAAACATTTGGCAAACTGGGAAAGACTATCGATTTCAAAACAATGAGAACATGAGATGATACTCCCTGGGAGAAAGGAAATAAATATCATTAGCTCTACAAGCACTCAAACTTTCTGCCTGGAACAATTTTCAGAAGTAGAAGAATGTGAGCAGAGCCCTCACTTCACCGAGTTGAGAAGGAAGAGACTACAGTTCCAGAGGCTGAGACAGTAGGAAATTATGGAGCAGAATCTGAATAAATACTAGAGCTTGCTCTGAATCATCTGTCTGGTTGCAGGCAGAGTATGTGCTCTAGTTACTCTGCTCTGCTCTCTTTCTTTAGATTATACCATATAGATTAATATATAATTTCTCAGTCATTCCACCACAGAAGGCCATGCTCACTCCTTTCTAGTCAACTTTTCACTCCCAACTCCAGACCACCCAATAAATCCAAATGTTTACAATTATGCACATGTTACAACAAGCGCATTTTGGGTTGAGAGGTGTAATTTCTTGTTAGGTGCACGCTTCAACAACATCAGAGATTAACATCTCCAGAAGCTATACTCTGTCATTAATTTACTAAAAAAGGACATGCCAAGACAAGGAAACTAATATACATCATATGTGTGTGTTAGTCTCTCAGTCATGTCCAACTCATTGTGACTCCATGGACTGTAGCCCACCAGGCTCCTCTGTCCCTGGTAATTTCCAGGCAAGAATACTTGAGTGAGTGGCCATTCCCTTCTCCAGGGGATCTTTCCAACCCAGGGATCAAATCTCGGTCTCCTGTGTCGCAGGTAAATTCTTTACCTTTTTCCTGTCAATATATGTCATAGACCCCACAGTTCCTGAACTCTCTTATTAGAGATCTATTTGTATGTATCTTGGGAATGTTGTCAATAATAAGCAATTTTAGTAGTTAAGGAAGGATATGGAAACTTAATAGTTACTGAGAAAGGGTTAAAATCAATATAGTATATTAATTTCATGAGTTTTACTATATATTTTATAAACTTAGGGTGTGTGATGTGGAGGAACAACATATATTCAATGGTGTGAAAAGAATCCAATATGTTAATATAGGAACTGTGAATAACATTTCTAACAAATTTTATTAAAGTAGACAGGGCAGAGAATTTTCATTTCATAGATAATTTCCTCATATTTCACTGAATTTAAAATTGAATTAGGATGGTTCACAGTACTTGAAGACTATTCAAACCTTTACTGTTATGTAAGGCAAGGGCACATTGATATGATTTGAACAGAGCTAGTCAGTCATTCAAACTCTTCCCTACTGTTCAGCTTTGCTAGGCTCCATTGGATATTCACCATGACATTAACGGGAGATCAACAAAACTGAACCATAGACAGAACTAAAGACTCTGCCTGTCAAAGATGCTCCTGGACATTTATGTCCAGAGAATTGAATCTCAGCAAATGTGCTGAGAGGCTTGTTCATTTGTTAAACTACTGTTACTTTTACCTTATAAGGGGTGCCAAGCACAAAGTGAGAGTCTCCAGCATAGTGAAGTGGGGGTGAGTAAGGATAGAAAACTCTTAAGTTCAAGGGAAGCAAGAGTTTTCTCTCCAAATAAATCCTCCTTCATGCTGGATTAAGTCACAACAGTTCCAATAAGGAGCTATAGGAGTCTGAGGAGTATAAGCCTTTCCATATTCTCATTTATGTAATGTTCTCAGGAAATTTATATATTATTTTGTACCAAAAAAAAAGAAACCTGCTTGTTATCTTTTGCTATCTTGTTATCACCACTTCATTGCCTCATTCTGAAAAATGCTAATTGTTCCTCTAAGGTAGCATATGCATGTATGTTTTGCAATCAAGAATTGAAGCTAATACAGTTTAGTTCATTTTTATGTCTTAACTTAGTTAAGTACTTTCATGAGATTACTTTTTAAAATTAAGGTAAATTAAATTTTTGTTAACAAATAAAAATAACAGAGATATAATTTTAACAAACATTCTGTTAAATTGTGAAAACTGTTCTCTTATATCAATTGATATAAATATCATGAAATGTACAACATCACTAAAATTGTTTTAACTATTTTAAGAATGATAAAATAAATTTTAAAATGTAAATATAGCTATATTTAGATGCTTGCTTAACAGCGTTTTGGTAAATTTTAAAAGCTTGTCATGTGAAAAGAGTATTATATAATAACAAGGCATATAAATTGCAATTAGGTTCATTTATGTGAATGCCAGTGACCAATTCAAGCAGCTTTGTTAATTTCAGCCAATAATTTTAAAAAGTCATTATATCCATCAACAACACAGTGACAATATTAACATATATTTAGAACATTGTCATAAAGAGAAAATAATACAAATATGATGTTTAACATAAAGACTAAAATACTAATAACATAGTTACTAAGACTAGTAAAACTATAAGTCTTTAAAGAAATAACAGAGTTGGTAGAATTATTTTACAAAAAATCACTAACATGTCTGTAGTTCACTATAGGCCAGTCATAGAGTTCACATATTAATCCATTTTACTATTTGTTTTACTTTTCTTCTCATAATTTTCTATAATTTATGGTATATTAGCAGCAATAGTTTTGAAAATTACTATAAAGGAAAATAATCAAGAAGGAAATTCTTGAAATTCCAGAGAAATAAAAGTCAATAAATAATTTCCTCATTTTATGAAAACAAAACATACAACTATGTTAAATTGTATCTTATTTTTAAACATAATGTATCATATCATTCTAAAAATAAGTTAATCTAAGTAACATTCATCTTTGACTCTGATAAATTTTTTTCTCACTTAAGTTTTAAGAATAAAGTGTTTAAAAAAGAAACATTTAAAAAAATAAAATGTTATGAAAGATGGTAAATGTTTAGCCTCCAAAGCTATAAAATTTGGCTTCGTTACCAACTTTTGTGAAGTTTGACAGTCTTTAATTTTTAAGCATATTGTATTTTCCCAGATTTTTTCCAATTTGTCTCTTTTCTTGAAATCATTATGATTTTTCTATAATAAACATTTTATTTTATTTTATAATAAACATTTTAAAATCATTTTAGAAAGCTTAAAATCATAATAATGAAGTTTAAAATTACCCCATATACAAATTCATAATCCAGGGTTAAAAATGTCAATATACGTTACCTATATTTGTATTCATTTATTACATCACATTTGCTCTGCTGCTGCTGCTGCTAAGTCGCTTCAGTCGTGTCCGATTCTGTGCAACCCCAAAGATGGAAGCCCACCAGGCTCCCTTGTCCCTAGGATTCTCCAGGGAAGAGCACTGGAGTGGGTTGTCATTTCCTGATCCAATGCATGAAAGTGAAAAGTGAAAGTGAAGTCGCTCAGTTGTGTCCAACTCTTCACAACCCCATGGACTGCAGCCTACCAGGCTCCTTCGCCCATGGGATTTTCCAGGCAAGAGTACATTTGCTCTATGCCACATTAATTTGCTAATTAGAATTTTTGACATAGAATATTTGCTACAGCTAAATTAAAAAAAAAAACTTTTCCATCTTTCCTATATATCAATAATGTATGTCATAAAAATAACCTACAAACTGAAATGACAGTGGGGAGAAAGCTATAGCTTGTCTATCTTCATATTTAATAATAAAACTAAGTTGATAATATCTAGCATGTAAAGGTGAAGGGCTCAGTTTCTGAAGGAAGACTGCCTGGGTTTCAAAACTGGGTCTCTCTTTTGCTAATATATGACTTCAGACAAATTGCTAATAAGCCTCATTTCAAATGCATAGAAACATTTCAAAAACTCGTCAAAGTGATGTGTGAGTAACTGTGAAATGATGTTTGTGAAAATGGTTGGCATGTTTCCTGGCACAGGGTTAAGTGTTCCGTGAATGTTTTCTTTTTTTTTTTTTTAGATAGGAGATTCATATTTTATTTCTCCATAGACATATTTACAGCGAATATAAATTAAAAGCCTGTTTGCACACCAAACCCAGGTCCTTTTGGTGGTTCAGTCAAAGAGGTAAGACCTCCAGCTGGCTCACAGGAGAAGTGTCCACTCCTTGGCCCAGGTTTTGCGATTTTCCCAGCCTTCAGCTCATCAATAATTTCTTCAATATCTTTAGGTGTCAGATCCTCATAGTAGTTGTCATTTATTTGAACCATTGATGCATTTACACAGGCCCCTAAACATTCGACTTCTATAAAAGTGAAAAGTTTGTCAGGTGTAGTCTCTCCAAACTTTATGCCAAGTTTTTTTTCTGAATGGCTTCCAGTATGCTGTTGGGGTTTTGGAGCATGCAATGTGTGGTAGTGCAGACTTGAATGTGATACTTTCCAACAGGCTTTCATTTATACATTGTATAAAAAATTACTACTTCATACACTCTCATTGGAGGTACTTGTAAAATTTCTGCAACTTTGTTCATAGCAGATGGGCAGCCATCCATTCTGTCTCTGGGCTAAATCCAGAACTGGAAGCACAACTGCTGCCTTATGCCCTCCTGGGTAGTTTTTCACAATGGCTTCTATCCTCTTATAGTTTTCTGATATGAAATCAAATGGAGTTTCTGGGTTATTCTCAGGGGTATCTCTGTGCACAAATAAGGCTCCTCTAGCCGTCTATGGGGTCACACAGAGTTGGACACGACTGAAGTGACTTAGCAGCAGCAGCTCCATTCTGAACAGCTGTCTTATGCAGATTTCTTATATGTTTTCCCAGTGGGTGGCGAGGATGGCCGTGCGGGCCTGTAGCGCCGTGGAGAGAAACATGGCTGGCCAAACTGCAGGCCTCCGGGCCTCGCCAGGCACAGTCCCGAGCGGTCAGCACGCAGGGCGTGCACCTCTATTGTTTTTATTACTGTCCTTTACAACCTAAACAGAATCAGACTTTTTTCCCCCTCTTTACATTATATGGAGGCAGATTTCATGTAACAAGTAACAATTGGTCAGGTAGATTTGGCCTTGGAGTACAAATGAAGAAGGGTGAAGGCCAATAGAGTTTTGCAAAGAGAACTCACTGGTCATAGCAAACACACTCTTCCAACAACACAAGAGAAACTCTACACATGGACATCACCAGATGGTCAATACATAGTCAGACTGATTATATTTTTGCAGCCAAAGATGGAGAAGCTCTATACAGTCAACAAAAGCAAGACCAGGAGCTGACTGTGGCTCAGATCCTGATCTCCTTATTGCCAAATTCAAACTTCAATTAAAGAAAGTAGGGAAAACCACTAGACCATTCAGATATTACCTAAATTCCGTTACAATTATACAGTGGAAGTGAAAAATGGATTCAAGTGATTAGATCTGATAGAGTGCCTGAAGAACTATAGACTGAGGTTCATGACATTGTACAGGAGGCAGAGATCAAGACCATCCACAAGAAAAAGAAATACAAAAAGTCAAAATGGTTGTCTGAGGAGGCCGTACAAATAGCTGTAAAAAGAAGAGAAGCAAAAGGCAAAGGAGAAAAAGAAAGATATACCCAGCTGAATGTAGAGTCCCAAAGAATAGCAAGGAAATATAAGAAAGTTTTCCTTAGTAATCAATGCAAAGAAATAGAGCAAAACAAGAGAATGGGAAAGACCAGAGATCTCTTCAATAAAATTAAAAATACCAAGGGAACATTTCATGCAAAGATGGGCACAATAAAGGACAGGAATGGTATGGACCTAACAGAAGCAGAAGATATTAAGAAGAGGTGGCAAGAATACACAGAACTATACAAAACAGATCTTCAGGACCCAGATAATCACAACAGTGTGATCACTTACATAGAGCCAGACAACCTGGAATGCAAAGTCAAGTGATGTGATGCCTTAGGAATCATCAAAACCAACAAAACTAGTGGAGGATATGGAATTCCAGTTGAGCTATTTCAAATCCTAAAAGATGATGCTGCGAAAATGCTGCACTCATTATGCCAGCAAATTTGAAAAACTCAGCAGTGACAATGGGACTGGAAAAGGTCAGTTTTCAATCCAATCTCAAAGAATGGCAATGTCAAAGAATGCTCAGACTACCACACAATTGCCCTCATCTCACATGCTAGCAAAGTAATGCTCAAAATTCTCCAAGCCAGGCTTCAACAGTATGTGAACTGTGAACTTCCAGATGTTCAAGCTGGATATAGAAAAGGCAGAAGAACCAGAGATCAAATTGCCAACATCCACTGGATCATCAAAAAAGCAAGAGAGTTCCAGAAAAACATGTATTTCTGCTTTATTGACTATGCCAAAGCCTTTGACAGTGTGGATCACAACAAATTGTGGAAAAGTCTTAAAGAGATGGGAATACCAGACCACCTGACCTGCCTCTTGAGAAATCTGTATGCAGGTCAGGAAGAAGCAGTTAGAACTGGACATGGAACAACAGACTGGTTCCAAATAGGGAAAGAAGTACATCAAGGCTATTTATTTTTACCCTGTTTCTCTAACTTATATGCGAGTACATCATGAGAAACACTGGGCTGGATGAAGCACAAACTGAAATCAAGACTGCCTGAAGAAATACAATAACTTAAGATATGCAGATGACACCACCCTTATGGCAGAAAGTGAAGAACTGAAGAGAGTCTTGATGAAAGTGAAAGAGGAGAGTGAAAAAGTTGGCTTAAAACTCAACATTCAGAACACTAAGTTCATGGCATCTGGTCCCATCACTTCAGAGCAAATAGACGTGGAAACAGTGGAAACAGTTACAGACTTTATTTTTGAGGGCTCCAAAATTACTGCAGATCACATCTGCAAAATCAGTTCTGCAGATCACTCCAAAATCACTGCAGCCATGTAATTAAGACGATTGCTCCTTAGAAGAAAAGTTATGACCAACCTAGACAGCATATTAAAAAGCAGAGACATTACTTTGCCATCAAAGGTCTGTATTGTCAAAGCTATTGTTTTTCCAGTAGTCATGTATGGATGTGAGAGTTGGATTATAAAGAAGGCTGAGCACTGAAGAACTGATGCTTTTGAACTGTGGTGTTGGAGAAGATTCTTGAGAGTCCCTTGGGCTACAGGAGATCCATCCAGTCCATCCTAAGTGAAATCCGTCCTGGATATTCATTGGAAGGCCTGATGCTGAAGCTGAAACTCCAATACTTTCACCACCTGATGTGAAAGGCTGACTCATCTGAAAAGACCCTAATGCTGGGAAAGACTGAAGGTGGGAGGAAAAGGGGAAGACAGGATCAGATGGTTGGATGGTTTCACCAACTGAATGCCCATGAGTTTGAGTAAACTCCAGGAATTGGTGATAGACAGGGAGGCCTGGGGTGCTGCAGTCCATGGAGTTGCAAAGAGTCGGACACGACTGAGTGACTGAAAAGAACTGAATGGACCTGAACACTTGGTCTAATTTACATTTGTCAAGTCATGCAATTCTTTCCTGACCAGACCAAGTGAGTGCCTTACCTACTAAGTGGCCTTTTACTGAGAAGTTTTACAATGCCTGATGCTCCACTGCACCCTTTTTTTAGAATTCACAGAGCATCACTAAATGTTCCCTATAAATTTCAACAACCTCAGTCAATGTTGCAGATCTGGGAGCCTCCTTCCCTGTTATAGGTCACCTTTCAATCCGTTCTGAGCCTCTATTAATATGTTTGTCTCCCTGCTTTCCTAGTAGATCTTCAGACTCAATGGTGTTTAAAGCTTAGTTATATTCCTGCACCCAAAATAAACAAAAATGTAATCCAAACATGATATACAAAGTGAATTTCACCTGTTTGCTATTGTCATTGTATTAGTGAATGTCCAATTTTCATTAATACTGTACTTCAGATATAAATGCAACCAATAAAAGTCTATTTCAAAACAGATTCTTCAGAGTGAAATAAATGTAAAGCTCTTGCTATATACTGAGTAAAACTGAGGTTCAAAAAAACCTGTGTGGTACTGTATATCCACACATCAGCAGTATACAATGAAATCTCAATCTTCATTCAAAGACAAGAGAAAACTACTTTTTATATATGTCATTATCAGGAGAAACATCATGTCTCATTGTACCTCTGCTGCTGCTGAGTTGCTTCAGTCATGTCTGACTCTGTGAAACCCCACAGACAGCCCCCACTAGGCTCCCCCATCCCTGGGATTCTCTAGGCAAGAACACTGGAGTGGGTTGCCATTTCCTTCTCCCATTGTACCTCATGTTAGCTAATTACTTCTCATTACAGAAGTAAAAAATACATGCACTTATATTTAAAATAATGAGAAAAATAATAAAATATTTACTAGTCTGGTTTTACTGTTAAATAATACCTGCATTTGGGTGTATAAATTTCTGGACTTCATACATATAGTTCTTGTTTTTTTTTTTCTTTATAACAATATTGTTATGGTATTACAAACATTATTAAATAACATGAATTTCATTTCTACTTAGCAATTTTATTCTTTTTTCTATCCCAGTGTTCTTTAATTGGACTAGTTAATGAAAACATAGCATTGAATTTATTTTTATAGTAGATTTTTATTGTCCCTGTTAAGCATTTAGGGAGTTTTCAACTTACTGTTTAGATGTCACCATGATGATCATTCTTAAAGTCATTTTGTTTATGGTCCAATGTACTCTAAGGAAAAAAAATATTAAATACAATTGAAAATTTTACTAGACATGCATATTTATAAAGAAATACAAATTGCTCTTAGGAAAAAAAAAAATAACTGCAACTATTTAATCTCCCACCATAATCCGAGCATTCAATTTTTATTTCTACTATAACAGTGGCAAATAAGTGATTTTTATAGGCTCTAGTTTTGTATTAAAACTGTATGTTTTACATTGGCTGGGTATTTTTTCATTTAATATGTGAGGTAGAACTTTAAAAAAATTAACATTAATCTAATCTCTTGAGTTTATTTTCTGTTGCTACAATATGTTGTCTGTTGTTCTACTTTTGTTCACCGACTCGCTGTTGAAGACTTAATTTGTTTGCTTACATTTTTCAGATGCTAAGATCATTAACAATTTTTCTATTAATATTATTTTGTTACATATATTTACAGACTATAATTTTCTATTTAATTGCTTTTGTACTTGAAAAATTGTGGCTCAGGTGGTAAAGAATCTCACTGCAATGCGGTAGACTGGGTTTGATCCCTGGATTGGGAATATCCCCTGCAGTAGGGAAAGGCTACCCAATCTAGTATTCTGGCCTGGAGAATTCCAAGGACTGTATAGTCCATGGGGTCACAAAGATTCGGACACGACTGAGCAACTTTCACAGTCACAGTCACTTGAAACATAATTTTAAAAACTGAGGTAGCCACATCTAGTTTTAAATATGTACATGCATAGATGAATAAAACATGTAATTATATATTTATATGTATGCATATGCACTTATACTGATACAATTTATAAAGATATATATTTAAACAAATTCATATCTGAATTAGTTTATATAGAAAGTTCATAAATATTTCACTGTCAGTTAAATATTTGCTGTATATTTTTATTTTCCAAGTTTACTGAACTGATCAAGGTTGATATCATGGATCAAGGTTGATTTTCATAGTGAAAATCATATTGATACAATTAATTGCCAATATATTTTGATAAGAGGGAAACTTGGCTACTGTGGCATTCTTCATGAAAGATTATAAACTCAGTGCAACCATGAGGAAATCAGAAAGACTCAAATTAAGAGATATTCTAAACCAGTTGAGATCATGAAAAGCTAAAGAAGACTGTCACAGATCATAGGATACCAAGGAAGCATGATGATTGAATAAACTGGTGGCATCCTGAATAGAATCCTAGAAAGAAAAAAACTTAGTGGAAAAACTGCAGAAATTCAAATGTCTCATGCTTATTTACCAATACTGTACCAGTGTTAATTTCTTGTTTTTGAAAAACCTACCATGATTATATAATATTAGGAACATTAAATGAAGGGTATATGGAAACTGTATTTTCTTGGCATGTTTTCAGCAAATCTAAATTTTTTCCAAATATATTTATTCATAAATTATGATCATGTATGTATATAATGATATATCTAAAATTTACTTTGTTTTATTTTAATGAAAAAGAATGCATGGCTTTTTCCTGCATAAGAATGGTTAATATTCTCAATGGCAAATATATTTCTATTGGCTTCTTAAAAATTGTATATACATTTTATATTATTAACTTCAGCAAGCCTTTTTACTTGTAAAAAATATACCTGCCTATTTTCTATTGCCCTGTCTTACCTCATGATTTCATGTCCCATTTTATCTCTGAGTATTTTCTTATTTGTAAAGTACTTTCTTACTTTACATTTTATCCCTGATTAAAAGTATTTTTAGAAATACAATCATATATACATTGAACTTGATTATTGTCCTTAATCTGTCATACTTTATTCATTCAACTTTGATTTTGTGTGTTTATTCATCTTTGTATTATGACTATAAAATCAAGGCTCAAGTTGCAATTTTCCTCTCTTGCATCTTATATGAGGACAGAGGAATGCATATTTTTCCTAGGTGAATTTTGAGGTGATAATATTCAACTTTTCATGGTAGTCACCTGCTCTTCTGAACTTGAACTCTCTTTTCTCACTGGAAGTTTCCCTAATACATTTAGTTGCACATCTGTGCCATATCCTTGATCATGTTGAACTTCTCCATGTCCTAGAATTAATCCTGTGTTACTTCCTGTGCATATGAGATGGGCTAATTTCCATAATAAAGTAAATGTACTGAGAAAGTCTCATGCCACAGGAATTATGAATTCAATGTTATAGTCTGTTTTAGAAATAGATTAGTTTATAGGTGAGGCACATCAGTATTGAGCTTTTGGGGGTTCAGAGAAATTTTCTCTCAAATTGATGATTATTTCTTTCTATTTTTGTAGTCAATGCAATAAATAAGTCTAGAATTTAGGACTAAAGAATGCATGTGAAGTAAAATCTTAAGGTTTTGGAAAATGTATTTGTTCAAGTTCCTTGTTTAGGTACCACTGAAATTGCTTTATTGTAGGGTGCTGCTGCTGCTAAGTCGCTTCAGTCGTGTCCGACTCTATGCAACCCCATGGACAGCAGCCCACTAGGCTCCCCTGTCCCTGGGATCCTCCAGGCAAGAACACTGGAGTGGGTTGCCATTTCCTTCTCCAATGCATGAAAGTGAAAAGTGAAAGTGAAGTCTCTCAGTCAAATCGGACTCCTAGCAACCCCATGGTCTGCAGCCTACCAGGCTCCTCCGTCCATGGGATTTTTCAGGCAAGAGTACTGGAGTGGGGTGCCATTGCCTTCTCCTTAGTGTAGGGTAGGTAATGGAAAAAATGTAGTCCAAGGACATACTTAAAAATCTTTCTTACTGATGTTGGTTATATCAGTCTCTTCCTTTTGCAACCACCGATTTCTAGATCTTGGTATATGTTCTCATTTCTCTATGAAATTAAAGTGACAGTCACATTTTATCTCTTTGTTGTAGCTTCATAAGCAATTAAGGAGAAGGAAATGGCAACCCACTCCAGTACTCTTGCCTGGAGAATTCCATGGACAGAGAGCAGCCTGTCGGTGAGCTGTGGTCCATGGGGTAGCAAAGAGTCACATAAGACTGAGCGTCTAACACACACATAAGAAATTAAAGGAAAACTTTCAGCAGGTTTTTCAGGCACTGTAGGTGATTGTTCAAGCTCATCATTTTACATTTTGTATCTTAATAGAATTTGTTTCCATTAAATCTTTGTTCTTTACATCAGATGATAGTAGCTACATTATATTCATGGGACAAAAATATTTATATTTTAAATATAAATATTTAAATTTACATTTGTCTATATAATGTCATCCTTTTAAAAAATCAAATATGATTGGCATGGAAATAAACTTAATTTAGCAAAACTTAGCTAGCAAATAAAGCATGGCTAAGACTTCTTCCTGAAAACTTCAGAGAAATTGTGCAATCCTAAATTGATAAAGATGTTTTATTTTACTGAGTTGTCCTTTCTGTATTATGTTAGTATTTAAGTTATTTAAAGAATATAGAGTTTATTACAAATATAACTGACTTTTAGGGTAATCAGGAAAAGTTTTGTAATTAAATAATAAAGTATCCTGCTAGAATAAGGGAAGAATCTGCTCTATAAATCATGATAATTTGAACAGTGAATATTGTACTTAAATTGGAGAAGTAAATGAGCTTTAAAGGGCAGAAGGAGATCTACTAGCCACTTCTCAATCAAAATGTAAACATGCATAAGACTGTGCTTGCTTTAAAAATATTTGACTGTTAAATTTGTTTCTTAAAATCTTTAAAATTATTGTTGCTGCTCTCCTTAACAAGCACACATAAATACAACTAAAACTTTGTGAAATATGTCCTATGGTATCATATTGAAGATAAGCTAAAATTAGGAATAGCCTAGTTACCACCTTCTAATTCATACCAAGTCCACAGAACCTGACAGTTTCAGGTTAATTATTGCTGCAAAACTATTCCTGCTAGATAATGCAGAGAAAGCATTACATTAATTTTTGCCTTTACTGTTAGGTTTTCCACAAAATCTGTTTTATTATAAATAGTTTCATTGTTTTTACATATTTTGAAAGCCCAAACTCCTTTAAATAATGATCATATGTTAAATTAATATTTTAATACTTTCACTTTAACAGGGGTTAATGCTAAATATAATTAATGTGTATATGGAAATTTTAGGCTTCAATGGCACTCAGAAGAGATATGCTCAGTATACATGCAAAAAGAAAATAAAATCCTGTCATGAGAGCTTATTAGATGTATCTATTCATACCTCATAATGCTTTCACTTAGACAGGTATATTCCAATAGAAATAAACTGCTCTCCTTTTGGAAGAGCCTTCCTGTCTCACTTACAATATATTATGAATTGAGACAATCTGATTTTCACCTCCTAAGATACAGCTGTGTTATACAGCCTATATAGAATAGATGTGAGATCTTTCACCTCTAATAATGGGAGTCTTCTTTTTTCCCTTGCAGCCACACGGGAGGAACTTTCAGACTCCCAGCCCACTGAGAGCTAAATGCACAAGGGATTCCCATGAGGTACTCACCAGATCACTGGGGCAGCTGGTAGTCTGTGCTATTGCTGGGAGAAGAGCCTGAAGAACCTCCAACGATGAAGAAACACCCAAGGTTCGCCTCTAGAGGGTGGAAGTCAGTGTTTCCTCTTCTCACCAGCAGCTCAGAATCTGGTTAAGTGGCTCAAAGTGCCTCAAGCTCACTTCAGAAATTCAGGTCCAGCATCCTCAACCAGTTTTATCAGCTAATCCTCACTACCTGGGCCTTTCTGGGTCTCAGCTCCTGCTGCACATCTTGTGCTGCAACAGCGGCTTCTCAGGGCTGCTCAGCGTTCTTTACCAAACCGGAAGTGACAAGGCAAAATCTACTGTTAATCTTGGAGGCTGGGAGCACAAAAAGCGCTGGTGCATCTGCTACTGCTTAGTTCAGGAATCAGGGGAGACAATGGGCAGAGTGTTGAGGCTTCCCTCTCATCCACAGGTCCCCGTCATCCAGGGCATCCTTCACCGAAGGAAGGACAGCCAGGGGCAGCAGGCAGATTCCAGCGAGTTTGTCTTCAACCCCCAATGATACAGATGAACAGTACAGACGACCCTGTGGGCAATGCGGTGTGTGCACCACTCTCAGGTGGTTGGGCAGAGTTGCTCGGAATTCAACTGCAGGCTGACGCCATTGTACCCCATCACAGTAAACTGAAACCAGATCCAGGCATCCTCAAACAAACCTCCCAACGTCTCTGCTGTCTTCCTGTTGGAGCCAGGGTGGGCCAAAGTGTGTTAGCAATCCTTGGCAGTTAGGCTCCAAAAAGTGTCCTCCTGGTGTAACTCGTACTAATGAAACAATATCGAGTTCAGTTCTGAAAAGGTGTGAGCTCTCACTCTAGCACCCATAGTCTTCCCAACAGGCCCTCGGAGGCTGCATTTGAGGTTTTCCTCAACAGGCAAGGAGTTCTCGCGAGGCTTGTGCAGTTGCGCTGCTCAGAGGTCTGAGCGCCTCTGCACGTGGCCTACCATCACCATCTTGGATTAAACGTCTTGTGTAGCAACAGCGACTTCTGCAAATGGTATCCTGAGCTGAGGTGTCAGAGGAGGTCTTTTTCACAGAAGAAATTCTGGTCTGAAGTGCCAGATGTGAGGCTTCTGCACACGGCCCTCTGTGAGCCAGAACAGATTAAACACAGAAGGGGGGAAAAAAAGGCTTTATTTTATTACCTAGATTATATTAATATATATAGTTCCTGGGAACTGTTAACACGTTTTGTTGGTAACACCATCACAAGGTCTTTTTAAATGAACATGTGTGTGCCTGCCAAGTTGCTTCACCTGTGTCTGATTCTTTGTGACCCGTGGACTCTAACCCCCCAGGCTCCTTTGTCCACGGGATTCTCCAGGCAAGAATACTGGAGTGGGTTGCCACACCCTTTTCCAGGGGATCTTCCAAACTCAGATATGGAATCCTGTGGCTCCTGCGGCTCCTGCATCGCAGGCAGATTCTTTACCACTTTACCCACCGGAAAAGCCCCCTTAATGTAAATAGAGTAACAGAAATATACTTAAGAGATATCCAATGATTCCTCTGCGTGACTTATTTACTTTTAGAACTCTCTCTCTCTCTCTACCTGAAGGCAGATAAGGTATTAACGTGAGCTATAATAACAATTTTCATAAAGGAATGAAAGGAGAAAGGAAAATGACTTTGGCTACCTCAAGGTTGTATCCCAAATAGTGCAGGCAAAAGTCACAGAGTGAACATTTTCACTGGAGAATATGGACTAAAATAACATTAATAAACTTTTCTAACACTATTAAGTGATGTTTTTAAGGAACTAATTCTCATTAAAGATGTTTCCAACATTTCTGAAGAGATTATATGTTTCATGGGGACTGCAGTAGATTGATGATGGATTCTCAAAGATGTTCCATGTCCAAAATCCTGGAACCTGGGAATATATTAATTTGCATAATAAGACATTGCAGAAGTTAAACATTTTGAGACGGGGGTTATTCTGGATTATCCTGGTGGCCTAATGAATCACAGAGGTCTTACAAGAGGCAGACTAAAGATAAGAAATGGGGAAGAAAATTAAAAAAAAAAATACAATGAGGTGGCAATAAGACCAGAGGTTGGAGTGGACCAGGATAAGCCAAAGGATGCAGGCAGCCTGTGAAAGCTGGAAGAGGCAAGGGAATGGGCTGATCACTAAGCCTTCAGAAGGATCCAGGTCCTCCCAATATCCTGATTTTTGAGTTCTGACCTCCAGAATTAGAACATATTTGTTTTGGACTTCCCTGGTGGCTCAGATAGTAAAGAATCCACCTGCAATGTAGGATGTCAGGGTTTGATCCCTAAGTCAGGGAAGAAACCCTGGAGAAAGGATTGGCTACCCACTCCAGTATTCTTGCCTGGAGAATTCCATGGACAGAAGAACCTAGTGGGTTGTAGTCCATGGAGTTGATAGAGCTGGACAAAATTGAAGCAACTAGCACACACATCAGAGAAGGCAATGGCACCCCACACCAGTACTCTTGCCTGGAAAATGCCAAGGACGGAGGAGCCTGGTTGACTGTGGTCCATGGGGTCACTAAGAGTCAGACATGACTGAACGACTTCACTTTCACTTTTCACTTTCATGCATTGGAAAAGGAAATCACAACCCACTCCAGTGTTCTTGCCTGGAGGATCCAGGGACGGGGGAGTCTGTTGGGCTGCCATCTATGGGATCACACAGAGTTGGACATGACTGAAGTGACTTAGCAGCAGCAGCAGCAGCACACACATACAGACATAGACTACCATATGGGCAAAGCTCTATGTTACCCAAACATCCTACAGTAGGAGGAGGCTATGAAAGCTTCAGTCTTATACTACCACTATATTTGATCCTCAAACTTCAAAGTTTCCAATAAGATAAATACTTGTTTCTCGTTCAAAACATTAAAAGGAGGGAAAGTAATCCAAATAGAAATCTCTGTGCCACAAGGTCACATCCAGTGTTCAGATTCATTTTTTTCATATTCTTTCATTGCCTTGTGAGGCTTGAATTTTATGACCTTTTGCTCATTTACATAGCTGGCAATTGATACAGACTATTCTCTGAGAACTTGGCTATGGATATTGAAAAGAGCATCAAAGTATGGTCTCTCCGTATGTCCTGCACTCCCTTACAGCATAGTGTCTACATTCCAAAGTTGAACATCCAGAAGCAGAAGCCAAATGGAAACAATTTCTTTCTTTCTTTCTTTTTTATGAACTGGACTCAGAATTCCTAGTCCATCACTTTCATTATACTCCATTTGTCAGGATAATCACAAGTCTCAAACAAAATTGACAAGGTGACAACATAGAATCCAGTAAACTTTGAGGATGCCTGATTGTAAGAACATGAGGGATGGGACATATATCTATGTGCCATGTATAAAAGATACAATCCAACAGGTTCACCGTGAGGGGAAGAAAAGATATTAAAGAGCAAGCAGCATTTTCCCCAAATATGTGATGTAGAGGTTGCATATATCACTTCTCTGCATATCCCTTTGTCTAAAGTTTAGTAAAGTACCTGTTTCTAGATGGCATATGCCAGTTTAAACTATAATGGAGGGGCTTACAGGAGTTATTACAGGGTTGGTGCACAGTAATTGCCATTTTTGCATTGTTGAAATTTGCCATTTGATATTTGAATACATTCTTAAATAAATATGGTTATGTTATACATCATTTTCATGCATATTGCTCACTTTTTGTTTTTGTTTTTGTTGTTAATGACATTGCTTGCTGCTTATTTTATATTTACTTTAGACTGTAGAAATCATATTAGACAAAAAGCAAGTTTGAATGATTTTCTTATTGGTTTCAAAATGGGTCCTCAAGCAACAAAGTCAACTTGCAACATCAACAAGCATTTGGCTCAGAAACTGCTAAAGAATGTTCAGTGCAGTGATAAGAAGTTTTGCAAAGGAGATTAGAGTCTTGAAGATGAGAAGTGCAGTGGTTAGCCATTGGATGTTGACAATGACCAATGGAGAACAATCCTCAGAGCTGATCCTCTTACAACTACAGGAGAAGTTGCTGAAGAACTCGACAATGATCATTCTATGGTCATCCAGCATTTGATGCTTCAATTTGGAAAAGTGAAAAAGCTCAATAAGTGGATGCCTCATGAAAGTGAAAGTGAAGCCGCTCAGTCGTATAGGACTCTTTGCAATCCCATCAACTGTAATCTACCAGGTTTCTCCATCCATGAGATTTTCTAGGCAAGAATACTGGAGTGGGTTGCCATTTCCTTCTCCAGGGGATCTCCCCAACCCAGGGATTGAACCCAGGTCTCTTGCATTGCAGGCAGACACTTTACCCTCTGAGCCACCAGGGAAGCCCTCCAGGGATGCCTCATGACCTGACTGCAAATAAAAAGAATAATCATAATTTTGATATGTCATATTCTCTTATTCTGTGCAACAATAAAGAACCGTTTCTCGAGCACATTGTGACATGTAACAAACAGTGGATTGTACATGACAATGGGCAATGACTAGCTCAGTAGGTGCACTGAGAAGAAGCCCCACATCACTTCCCAAAGCCAGACCTGGACCAAAAAAAGTCACGGTCACTGTTTGGTGGTCTGCTGCCCACTGATCCACTATAGCTTTCTAAATCCCTATGAAACTGTTTTATCTGAGAAGTATGTTCAGCAGATCAATGAGATGCACCAAAAACTGCAATGCCTAGAGCCAGCATTGGTCAACAGAAAGGGCCCAATTCTCCAGGAGAATGCTTGACTGCACATAGAACAATGGACACTTCAAAAGTTGAACGAATTGGGCCAAGAAGTTTTGCCTCATCTGCTATATTTACTTGACCTCTCACCAACTGACTACCACTTCTTCAAGCATCTCGACAAATTTTTGCAGGGAAGATGTTTCCACAACCAACAGGAAGCAGAAGATGCTTTCGAGACCTTGTCAAATCCCAAAGCACAGACTTTTATGCTATGGGAAAAACAAACTTACTTCTCATTATCAAAAATATGTTGATTTTAATGGTTCTTATTTTGGTGAATAAAGATGTGTTTGAGTCTAGGTATAAGGATTTAAAATTCATGGTCTGAAACCACAGTTACATGTGGACCAACCTAATACTAAGAGGAGGAAAAGAGAACAGTCTGTGTCACAATCTTCCACCAGAGTATTGATGCATATCTTTTTTTCCTAAATGCATCACCCCTTCTGCAAGGATGAATATTCTTTGGAAGGACTAACGCTGAAGCTCCAATACTTTGGCCACCTAATGTGAAGAACCAACTCATTGGAAAAGACCCTGATGCTGGGAAAGACTGACGGCAAAAGGAGAAGGGGGTGACAGAAGATGAGGTGGTTAGATAGCATCACAGACTCAATGGACATGAACTTAAGCAAACTCCAGGAGACGGTGGAGGACAGAGGAGTGCAGCAGTCTAGGGTGTCGCAAAGAGTCAGACATGACTTAGTAACTGAATAGCAACATTTACAAGGAAATCAACTGGTGATGTTATTCATTATCAGTTCAGTTCAGTCGCTCAGTCATGTCCGACTCTTTGCGACCCCATAATCACGGCACGCCAGGCCTCCCTGTTCATCACCAACTCCCAGAGTTCACCCAAATTCATGTCCATCGAGTCAGTGATGCTATGCAGCCATCTCATCCTCTGTCGTTCTCCTTCTCCTCCTGCCCCCAATCCCTCCCAGCATCAGAGTCTTTTCCAATGAGTCAACTCTTCGCATGAGGTGGCCAAAGTATTGCAGTTTCAGCTTTACCATCAGTCCTTCCAATGAACACCCATGACTAATCTCCTTTAGAATGGACTGGTTGGGTCTCCTTGCAGTCCAAAGGACTCTCAAGAGTCAGAGATTCTCAAATACGAGGATATTTAGGAGAAGTCCTCACCACAAGATAAATTATCTGCTTATTATTCACACCAAATATATAACTTACTTGGAGTAAGAATATTGCAATTATAATATTTTTTTTTTCAATTTAGAAAAGTAAAGAATGATCAGACAGGCAGTCCCTTGTCAAAGCAATGCTATTTTGCTGGAAAAGAACTGCAAAGACTCTTTGCCCAACAGTAAAGTAAGTTTCTTGCTTAAAAGTCATTTCTGCTTATTGGAAAAAAATTTATCTCCTTTGTGGCCCCTGGCTTTCTCTTTGAAAAAAAAAAATGTATTCTTATTGTATATCATCCCTAGTCACATCTGCATGGAAATTAAAGAGATTGCTTTTCTCAGGAGCACAGCCAATGTTTATAGCCTGTTTCTGTTCCCATTGATTTGGGAGCTAGAGAATTTTTGAAGGCTGAATATATGACTTTCTTAGTGAAACAATTCCTGAAATAAAAAAAAAAAAAACTCAGTGAGCTTCTGGTGCAATTGTTCCAGTTATTTCCATGTGCATGAAACCACCTCCAAGGTTCTTTTTGGAGATCATTATTAAACCTGCTCTTATGGAATGGCTCTCTTCTTCAGTCAGTGAGTAGCATGTGCTATCATTTTAATGATGGCTCTATTGAAAACATAAAACCATATAAAACAATAGGCTTATTTGGAAAGCAACACCCTTAATCTGCTCATTGGCACAAATCATCTACAGATTCATTTGTTGTGCTGAGAATTCTTAACGGGCCCTGGTAGAAAGGGTCTATGCAGCAGGGTTATTTCCTACTGCTAGGATGATAGAAACAATCAGAGTCTTCATTTCAAAATTCCTTCTATTCCCTTCAATCTATGCTTGAAAATTGTCTGGTTCTTGCTTGAGCTCATTAATTCCTGAAATAAGCTGGCTAACTGTAGCAATAAAGAGCTAACACATGGCAACATTCTGACTCTTTCCAATAGCTTCTCTTAGACCTGCAGGCTCCTTAGGCAAGCTGTGTGCTCTTCCAGTTACCCGAGGTGACATTTTAAATAAATGCACTACCTTCACTCTGACTGCAATGTAACACCCACACTTTTTGTTGTTGTTGTTAGGCTTTTGTGGCAGGCAGCAAGCCTTCCAATACACAAGTCTTTATTGGATAGAGTAAAGAATAATTTGTTAAAGAAATAAATCTCATCATTTTTGTGTCTAAACACGTATATTGTAGGTCCAGGAATTCAATGTTCCATGAAACAATACAGGCAGCCAGCAACTTGGCTTTGCTATCTACACCACAGTTGGTCCTAAAGAAAATTAACCCTGAATATTCATCAGGAAGTCAGAAGGACTGATGCTGAAGATGAAGCTTCAATATTTGGCCACCTGATGCAAAGGGTCGACTCATTCGAAAAGCCCCTGATACTGGGAAAGAGTGAAGGCAGAAGGAGAAGAGGGTGACAGAGGATGAGATGGCTGGATGGCGTCACAAATTCACTGGACATGGACTTGGGCAAACTCTGGGAGATGGTGAGAGACAGAGAGGCCTGGTATGCTTCAGTCCATGGGGTCACAAAAAGTTGGACATGATTTGGTGACCGAGCAACAATCCACATCACAAAGTTATAAATGTTGTTCTGGTCATTACCATTTTCATTTGGGAGCAAGGTAAAGAAACCGAGTTATTGGCAATCATATTTAAGATGTATTTGATGCTGTGTCCCTTTAGTAAGAATTTAGGCAGTAGGCATACCTAGCCACAAGGGAAACTGAGAAGTTCAATCTCCAGCTTGATGGCCATGAACCTAAGCAATAAACATAACTGATTTGAATGAGAGCCAGTAGGCCCCTATTGATGTGAATGCAAATATTAGATTTAATCTTTGCCATTGAACAGTATCATATTAACTGTCTGAGAACATTTAATAGGAAGTTCTTGAAAAGGGCACCAAATAATCATCGTTTCTCCTATTATTTGGAATATAGTAATAGTTGACTTTTCCACCATTGTTGTTTTTGTTTAGTCACAATTCATTTTCAACTCTTGAAACCCCATGGAGTGTGGCCTGTCAGTCTCTTTTGTACATGGGATTTACCAAGCAAGTACCCATCTGCCAGTGCAGGAGATGTAAGAGATATGGGTTTATCCCTGGGTCAGGAAGACCCCTGGAGGCGGGCATAGCAACCCACTCTGGTATTCCTGCCTAGAGAATCCCATGGACAGAGGAGCCTGGTGGGCTTTAGTCCATAGAGTCGTACAGAGGCAGACATGACTGAAGCAACTTAGCACAATTTGGATTACAGACTACTGACAGACAGCGTTTGCTATCAGAGTTACATTTATTTTTCATCTCTGTGTACAAATTATTTCCAAACAATGTTATAACCGTGTATACCCTTTTGCTGAAGGAATTAAAGAGTATCCAAAACACACCAATATTCTTGTATATTAAATTTATTTTTCCTAAAGCTATAGGTTTTTGCCAAATAGCCTACTTATCAAATGTTTTTGAAGTGACAGGAAATGATCAGCATCTTTCTAGCGTGCAGTTTCTCCCATACTGCTGGGAGTAGCCAGATGATACAAACCTGTCCAATGAAAAGGATGTAAAAGTCTCCTAGTTTTGCTTTTCTAATAACAACCTGACTCACAATCTATTTTGTCCCATTTATAGCTTTTCCACCTACACTAACATCTTGACAAGTGGATCTAAATCAGCCTCATGTTAATCATTAGCCAGGGTAGATGAAGAGGAGTCAGCCTACTGAGAATCAGAGAATGAAAAGACAGAAAGAAAAGGGCCCATGGTATGATCCCTGAGAATGTACATGAAGCATGCTTTCTCTCTCTCTGGATTCTCCTTGTTACATATGGTAATTAAGTGCAGTTATTTGATTTTTAGTAGAGCATTCCTAATACATTATGGCTATAGTGTGTTCTATGTACACCTTCCAGAACTGGCGAACATTAGCCTAAAATGGTCTGTTGCCTGTGATTTTACCTAAATTAATCATGTGTCCTAGTAACTGCTCTTTGTTTCATTCCTTCTGCATGAATGTGGGTTAGCCCTGTGTTAACTAAGAGAATCTGGTGGAGATGGCCTTGTGTCAGTCCTTGGCCTGAGCTTTAAGAAGGCCTGGCAGGTTCTATGTTTGCATTTTGGAAATCAGAGCTATCATGTAAGAAATCCTCCAACCCTGAAAGAAGATCCCCAGGGAGCAATCAGCTAGAGCACTCCTGTGGAAAGGGAGACCATCTGAGATGACATGGGGAAAGGAAGCCCAAACTCTGGCAACTGGTTTAAGAGATATGCATACAAACAAGTGACCACTGGCAAGACAAGAAGAATATATGTCCAGATGGCCCCAAACAGTATTGAACAATTGTGAAAAAATATAAAATGGTCATTAAGTCACCAAATTTTGAATAGTGACTTTTGGTACAAGAGAGGTGGGAGGGGGGTTCATGTTTGGGAACGCATGTAAGAATTAAAGATTTTTAAATTAAAAAATAAAAAAAAAAAAACTAAAAAAATAAAATGAGAGGAAAAAAAAAAGAGATTATCACAATATAAATTGACACAGAGGGAGATGCTTCTGTAACAGAAACCTGAAATTAAGTGGCATTGATTTTGAAACTGGGTAGCAGGCAAAGATCTGAAGAGAAACTGCTAATAAATTCTGAAAGGACGGTGAGAAAATTTCTATCACAAAACTTAATTAAGTAGACCTAAGTTAAGTGCAGAATAATCAGCAAAACTCTTGAATGCATTAAAGCGGAAGATAAAAAGTCCTCACATTGAGCTAGTGGATATGGCTATGAAATTTCCAGACAGGATATTGAAAGTGCCAGTTAGCTCCTATTAACTGCCTAGAATACAATAATGAAGGGGTAAGATGAGCTATAGAAGGGATTGTTCATGTTTAAATCATAATTTAGAGGAAATATGAAGAAGTCAGTGGTTACTGAGCTGAACACTATTTCTCACCCCCAGTCTCTCTCTCTTGGCAAAAATCTCCAGGTAAGAAATATTATTAAAATAAGTACTAAATGTATGGTCTTGCCATTACAAGTAACCTTAAGTCAGGATGTGGTTCTTAGAGTTTTAGTGATATTCAAAAAATGTCAACTGGATACCTAATTCTCAAGGAGGAAAACATGACTTTTGGAAACTCTTATATATATTCCTATTAGTCCCTAAGATAATATTTATTCTAAGAATAATAGTTATTCTAAGAATCCTAATAGCATTATACCTCAGCACCCTAATTCTCAGTCTAAAGTAGAAGTAAGTGAAGTCACTCAGTCGTGTCCTACTTTTTGTGACCCCATGGACTGTAGCCTACCAGGCTCCTCTGTCCATGGGATTTTCTAGGCAACAGTACTGGAGTGGATTGCCATTTCCTTCTCCAGCGGATCTTCCCGACCCAGGGATTGAACCCGGGTCTCCCGCATTGTAGACAGATGCTTTACCATCTGAGCCACCAGGGAAGTCTTCAAATAGAAGGGTGTGACTCAAAAAGAGATGTTGTGTGATGTTGCCTTTGTGTAATGGAGTGGATTATGAGACCTGATAGATACACGGTTTTGTGAAAGAATTTTATAAACTTAAGAGAAAGAAAGTAACAAGAAACCCCAAATTAAAAGATATATATAAAATTTCAATATACTCAAATTTCTCAGGCAGGGAACAGGCTAAAAGACACTGAGATGAAAAAGAAAAACTCTTCTTATGGAAAAGAAAAGATGACCCAGAGAATCCTCAGGAAACATGGAGTAGAACTGGAACCTCATCAAATAATTGTCATCATGTAACTGATTGTTGTTGTTCAATTGCTAAGTCATGTCTGACTATTTGTGACCTCATGGACTGTAGCACACCAGGTTTCCCTGTTCTATACCATTGCCTGGAGTTTGCTCAAACACATGTCCATTGAGTCGATGATGCCATCTAATGATCTCATCCTTTGCCGTCCCCTTCTCCTCCTGCCTTCAATCTTTCCCGGTATCAAGGTCTTTTCCAAAGTCAGCTCTTCGCATCAGGTGGCCAAAGTATTGGAGCTTCAGCTTCAATATCAGTCCTTCCAGTGAATATTCAGGGTTGATTTCCTTTAGGATTGACTGGTTTGATCTCCTTGAGGTCTAAGCAACTCTCAAGACTCTTCTCCAATACCACAATTTGAAAACATCAAATCTTCAGCGCTCAGCCTTCTTTATGTTCCAATACTCACATCCATACATCACTACTGGAAAAACCGTAGCTTTGACTAGAGGGACCTTTGTCAGCTTTGTCAGCAAAGGGATGTCTTTGCTTTTTAATATGCTGTCTGTTTGCCATAGCTTTTCTTCCAAGGAGCAAGCATCTTTTAATTTCATGGCTGCAGTTACTGTCCACACTGATTTTAGAGCCCCAAAAACTAAAGTCTGTCACTGTTTCCATTGATTCCCCATCTATTTGCCATGAATTGATGGGACCAGATGCCATGATCTTAACTTTTTGAATGTTTAATTTTAAGCCAGCTTTTTCACTGTCTTCTTTCACCTTCATCAAGTGGCTCTTTAGTTCCTCTTCACTTTCTCCCACTTGGGTGGTATCATCTGCATATCTGAGGTTGTTGATATTTCTACCAGCAATTTTGATTCCAGCTTGTAATTCATCCAGCTTGTAATTCACGATTTTTCATGATGTACTCTGCATATAAGTCATGGCACATCTTGGTAAGTCATGTTTGGCAACATTTGGCATGACTTGCCATGTACCTGGTTAGATTTCAGAATTACAAGTTACCATTTTCTGCTCTGTGCCTTTTACAATCTCTCTTTGTAAAAATTGTCTGTTTTTGCTTTCCTGTCCTAATCTCAACATTGCATACTGGATGTGTGTGTGTGTAAGTTAACTTGTCTACCTAGTTTAAAGGAATTCAGATAAAGTGTTCTGACATCTGAAGATCCTTATACACAACTGGAACTCACTATATTCCAAATCTCAAACCTGACATCTTGACTGTGTTACAAAGAGACATCTGTTGTTCTAGGGTGGGGAGTAGAGAAAGTGAGTGTATTTTAATGTAGGGGAGAAATGTGAGTCCTTCCGAGACAAATGGTATACTACAATTATCTGTTAAATAATGATTGCAAATGAACTATGCTCTCAGTATTAGATTCTTGTATTGTCTCCTTCTGAAACTGGGATGGGCCTGAGGGTTACTTATAGGAATGGAAGGTGGCAAAAATAATATCAAGCCAAATCTCTCAGAAGGCCTAGACATTACTGGATTTGGGCTCTTGGAAAATATGACCACATAAGCATTTCTTTCTTTTTTTTTTTTTTTTCCAGCAGGCTGGAGAGATACAATGGTTGGGGCAAAGGATTGAGAGAGGAAAATGAGAGAAAGATCATTCAGTGAGACTCCAACTAATCCTCCAGCTTTCAAGACTAGTGGATTCTTTCAGGTGAGCATAGCACAGGTTGTAGGATCTGTGAAATAAACCATTCTTATTTTAATAATAATGAAAATATAACAATTAATAATCAACTTTTCAGCCATTAGTTTGCTTATTCATTAGCAGCAGTAGATAATCATGATATCTTTCCCCTATGATCCTTTTATTTCTTAATCTTAGACATGATACCCAATGTTACTATAGACTAATGGTTACTAGAAGGCAGCAGGAATGAGGACAAAAATCACATGATAAGAACCAGAGAAGGAAAAGGGAGGAAAACCTGGTTATGTGCTTTTATCATGGAAATCCTACACCAGTTCTACGCTGTCTTTTTCTGGACTTCTCTTATTATATGAGAGGAATCCCTTTTCCTGGAAGCCATGTTAAATCAATTTGCAGTAGATCACGTTCTTTCCTAATAAAATGTGCCTATGCTACGCTATGATATGGGGCTTATCATATGAGTTACTCTGGTAACTCAGCTGATAAAGAATCCACCTGCAATGCAAAAGACCCTGGTTCGATCCTTTGGTTGGGAAGATCCCCTGGAGACTGGATAGACTACCCACCCCAATACTCATGGGCTTCGCTGGTGGCTCAGATGTTAAAGAATCTACCTGCAATGTGGGAAACATGGGTTTGATCCCTGAGTTGGGAAGATTCCCTGAAGGAAGGCATGGCAACCCACTCCAGTATTCTTGCCTGGATAATCCCCATGGGCAGAGCAGCCTGGTGAGCTACAGTCCATGGGGTTGCAGAGTCGAACACAGAGTAAACATGACTGAGCACACACAGCATATGCTATGTTATATTATAGTCCCTGCTTTTGGTGAGGATTATATTATATGACTATGAATATAAGCCACATAACACATACTTCAAAAACATAGATTCTGGGAACAAGACACTAAAATAACAATCATAACACTGGGTTCATGAATTATCTTTTGAAACATGAACTCATGGAACAAAAGAGCATGAAAATGTCTTTTGGTCTCCAGGCAGATTTGATGAACAAGCAAACCAAAATATTATGCTAGGACCTATATGGAAGTATTAGGAGATTTGGGACTAGTCATTCTTCTCTGTAAATGGAAGTTAGCCAGAGCATTATTTTTCTCCTTTTGTTTCATTTATCTTTAACCTTCCATTGTTACTGTGCTGCACTTACCGGCAGTGTCTATCCAGGAGAATTTTAAAAGTTAATAAAGCAGTAACAAAAGAGTTCCAGCTAAATGTGAAAAAAAAAAAGGAAAAGACAACCAGATTACCTAGGGAAAACTAAAAAATAAAAAGAGTTTTCATAATACAGAATTTTTTTCTCTGTATTACAGCTTTGCTTAATAGCAGAAAATAAAATATTGTGAGCAAATATTCAATTTCAAATATCTAGTACATTAGAATACAACCCCAGCAGCAGTGGTTTATTATGCAGATAATGTGGGCCACAGTATTTTATTTCTTAATTATGAAATATCTTGCTTGAGAGTAGATTTGATAAAATTTGTGAGGTCTAAAACAATTTATTAAAATCAGAGCATCCAAATCATGAAGAAGTTAACACTCACCAGCTTCTGAGAAAATATTATCTCCATTAGAGTCACATTCATTAAAGGAATTTCTTTTGATTAGGCTTTGTCATCTTCAATGGAAATTTTCAGGGCCATTGAAAAAATTCACACATTATTTTCTGTGTCATTCTAAATTCTTTAGAGAGTGAATAAGGAAGCTGAATGGCTCTGTTAGACGTTTTTCAGTCATCTTTAAATGGGTCATAGTTTTAAATAGGATATGTCAAATTGGAACGATGTGAACAAAATTATATCTAAATTTCACTGTATCATCTGCCTAATGAATTCTTAGCAGGGGGTCAGTGTGTCATCAAATACTAATTGCAATTCATTTTTGAAAATGTCAAATCAATGCATATTTTTCAACTGAAGTGGAGGTGAAAAATTAGCCCTCAGGAAATACTGAAAAAGAGGTAGCTGAACAATGGCCATAGGTATTCAGCGTCTATAGCAAACAAAAAATCTCCTTACTAATGCCTGATATATAATTTGTTGCTAAATTTAAGCTCCTTTTTTATTTAGTTCCATACCTGGGTTTTTAACAAGGACACATAATTAAAATAATCAAGCTATTAAAATATCTTTGACCTTTCGAATGTCCCATAACTTATGTTTTCCTATGTGCACAAAACTTATATTTCATGTAATAGTTATATTATTGCAATGTTGACCTTTTCTTATTTTCATTATCTATTATTTTTTATCTCTTTTAGACTTTATCGGTTTGAAATTGTACATTCTATTTTAAATGTTCAGTTCCTTAGTCAAAAACTTTTCATAATCAAATTTCATAAAATTAGATCTGCATTATCCTTCTGAGCTATATAAAATATAATTAGGATTTCATTCCTTCTGAGCCATCTTCCTTCTAAAATGGCATTGTGTCTATATTTTAATTCCATCTTTATAACTGCCAAACATCTAGCATCAAATATTTACTTAGTGTTAATACTTGTTTAGATTCACCACCATTTTTACCTATTTCTAATATTACAGTAAGATATATGTCTATTTCTGAATGCTATCACTTAAAAAATACAATAACTTCACTGAAATTCTGTCAATGTTAGGCTCTATGCTCTTGTTTATTTATAACATTTTTATTTTCCCTAAATTTTGTTTTGCGGTTAATTGTGTATACAATTTTAGGCTGAGAATTATTTTCTTCCATCTTTCCTTCAAGGAAATGATCTAATTTCAATTTTTTTCATTGAAAATTCTGTTGTCATTTAATTGCCATGTTTTTAGGAAATCTAAATGAACATTAGATTTTAAAAACTTTTCCTTACACTTGATACTTCATAATTTTATCTTTGCTGACAAGGGTTCATATTATCAAAGCTACAGTTTTTCCAATAGTCATATACAGATGTGAGAGTTGGACCATAAAGAAGACTGAGCTTCGAAGAATTAATACTTTTCAACTGTGGTGTTGGAGAAGTCTCTTGAGAGTCCCTTGAACTGCAAAGAGACCAAGTCAGTCAATTGTAAAGGAAATAAATCCTGACTATTCTTTGGAAGGACTGATGCTAAAGCTGAAACTTCAATACTTTGGCCACCTGATGCAAAGAGTCGACTCATTAAAAAGACCCTGATGCTAGGATAGTTTGAAGGTGGGAGGAGAAGGGGACACAAAGGATGAGATCATTGGATGGCATCACCAACTCAATGGACTTGAGTTTGAACAAACTCCAGGAGATGGCGAGGGACAAGCCTGGCATGCCACAGTCCATGGGTCACAGTCAGACACAACTGAGCCACTGAACAACAACAACAATTTTACCTGAATGTTTTTGGATTTATTCAACAAATCTTTGTTGTTATTTAGTTGCTAAGTTATGTCTGACCCTTTTGAGACCCTGTGGACTGTACCCCACCAGGCTTCTCTGTCAATGGGATTCCCCAGGCAAGAATAGCAGAGTGGGTTGCCATTTCCTTTCCCAGGGGATCTTCCCAATCCAGGGATCAAACACATGTCACCTGCTTTGGCAGGCAGGTTCTTTACCACTGATCAATGAGGGAAATGTTTGCTAAGTCATTAACTGTTCTAAGACTGTTGGATACATCAGTTTTGGAATCATGTTACCTCAGTTTGGGGAATGACATCCTCCATCAGACATATCTCAACTGGTATTCCTTAAGGATTCCTTCTTTCACACTCCATGGCTTCCTAGACCTTTTCTAAGATATGTGTTAGACAGTATTGATCTGTATACATGTCTCTCAAACTGTCTTTCATAACCTTCCATCGTTGCCTTTCTGTGGTAATCATTGAATATGCCTTTTCGCTGATTATATGTATATATATATATATATATATATATATATCAGTATATATATATAGTTCTGTCTTCTCTCAAGCTGAATCTAAAGTGCTGTTTTATTATATTAATTTTAGGCATTTCTTCTTTCTTAATACAATTGTTTAGAGCTATAAATTTCAATCAGAGAACTGCTTTAAGTACTTGATGTAATTTTATTGTAACTCTTCATTTACATTCATCTCTAAATATTTTCAAATTTCCATTGTAATTTCCCATTTGATACACTAGCATTTAAGCATAGATTGTTTAATTTTCATACAGTTGTAAGTTTCCTCCTAATAATGATTCATAGTTTTAAGAGAGTAGATAATATATTTTATATTATTTCAATCTTTTTTTCTTTTTATTGAGGCTATTTTTAGGGCTCCACATACGGTTTATCATGGAGAATGTTCCCGGTGCACTTGAGAAATGTGTACTGTGCTTTGCTGAGTGGAGTGTTCTATAGATGTCTGTTCAATTTACTTGGTTTATACTGTTGTTGCAGCTTTCCATTTCCTTGTCTATCTGCCTAGGTTTTCCATCCTTATTAAAAGAGGAATATTGAAATCTCAAAATATAATTTTGAATAACCTATTTTCCTTTGGTTTTTTCAGTTTTATCCTAATGCATTTTGGAACTTTGTTGAATAGTGTTTATATATTTAATTTTAAAAATATAGTCCTGTTTGATTTACTCAACATTATATACTCTCCCTGTTATCTCTAGTAACATGCTTTGTTTTAAAGTTTTACTTTTTTTAATACTAATAAAGCCACTTCAGCTCTCATTATTGCTCTTCACATAGTGTATCTTTTTCTAGTATTTTTCTTTCAATATGCCTTTATGTGGATCTAAATTGTCTCCCTTGTAAACAGCATAGTTGGATGTTGATTTTCTTTATCAAATTTCACAGTCTTTGACTTTCAGTTGTTTTATACAACCACTCACATTTAATGCTATTATCAATATGGCTGGAGTTGGACATGACTGAAGCGACTTAGCAGCAGCAGCAGCAGTGCAATATTTTAACTTCTTAAATGATATTTAATTACATCGTTTGGTTATTTTTGTTGTTGTTCTGTGGATTAAAAGTGGCTACTAAAACCACCAAAATCTGCTTCACATTTGTACTGACTTGAATGCAGTAAAAGATAGAAACTTTATTTCCATATACCTCCACTCTCTCCTCCATCTGTGTCTGCTATTATTCTCATAAGTATTAGATTCATATATAACCTACACTTGGGAAAGATCCTGATGCTGGGAAAGACTGAGGGCAGGAGAAGAGTATGACAGAGAATAAGATAGTTGGATGGGTTCACTGACTCAATGGACATGAGTTTGAGAAAACTCCAGAGTTGGTGATGGACAAGGACGCCTGGTGTGCTGCAGTCCATGGGTTCGCAAAGAGGAGTTGGACATGGCTGAGCAACTGAACTGATAACCTACCAACATATTGTCAAAATTACCATTTCATATAGTCTTATGGCTTTTTAGAGAGAGAAAAGAGGGAGAAACTTTACCTGGTAGCTCAGCTGGTAAAGGACCGGCCTGACATGCCGGAGACCCACTACCCACTCCTGTATTCTTGGTCTTACCGGGTGGCTCAGATGATAAAAAAATCTGTCTGCAATGAGAGAAACCTGGGTTCAGTCCCTGAGTTGAGAAGATCCCCTGGAGGAGGGCATGGCAACCCACTCCAGTATTCTTGCTTTGAGAATCCCCATGGACAGAGGAGCCTGGCAGGCTATAGTCCATGGGCTCACAAAGAGTAGGGCATGACTGAGCAACTAAGCGCTTAGAGAAAGAGAGAGTTTAAAGTTCATTATATTAACCTTCTTCTATTTTATTTCTGTTTATCTTCATTCTTTATGAGAATTCCAGTTACTGTTGAAAATATCATTTTTCAATACAGTTTTCTTTCTTTTTTTGGTAGTAATTGAATTTATTTTTATTTTTGGTAAATATAGTTTGTTTTTAATACCTTAAACACACTTTTATAAATAATATACTATAAATGTTTGGAAGAATAAATGGTGAAATTAGAGCCATTAAGACATTTTTAGCAACACAGCTTTTTTTGGGGGTAGGGACTATTTACAGAAAACACTGAAATTGTCTACAGTGTTTTTCAGTTAACTCTGTCTTCATAGTTTCCATGGAGATATATATAATTTTTTAAATGAAGAAAGGTGTGAGTGGGGTGGGCTGGGGACAGTGTAACCAACTTAGGTCACAGAGAAACATATCACTTTCCTAGTGGCAGAGCACCAATTTATTTCCAGAGTCAGTTTCTAGTAACAGCATCCTCGCTTGATATTGTTGATTTTATTGTTTATTTAGTTGTTTATTTTTTCTAGTGATTGATTGAACTATCTCCATGAAGCCTATTCCCCTTACTTTATGCTGCCTTTGATGCCCCAGTTCAAATTGCTTTGTTTGTTTGTTTTCATCTTTTAAACTGGCTACTTAGAGTCACCACTGGGTTGTTATATACCTCTTATTGGTCACAGGTTGTACTTAAGCCACTTTAGTCAGTTAGATTTGTTTTTCCTCTTTGACTCTTATTTGTGTGACTTAGAAGCTGCTACAGGGAGTTTTTATTTTTTGCTTCATATTCAGACAATGACTGATTGCTTGGAGGGAGGGGGGTTGTTCTCTGATCACTCCTGAGAAGGTGAATCCTTGAACATGCACAGTCCTGCAGACTGACAGGGATCTGTGCAATTTTAGTTTTGTCTGACTTCTTAAGAGTTGCCCCTAAGAGAAGTTCATGCTTCAACCAGTTTTCATTAGAGATTGTGCTTAAGGTCCTTGTGCCTGCAAGGCTTCTTCCTTGCATTGATGGATCTGTGTGTCAGCTGGGAAATTATTTTGAACTAATTCATGTCCTACTCTGCTGCTCAGCAGTCAACCCATCCCATGCCACATGGCATTTCCCAACCCCCAAGGGTCAGAGGCTCTTTGGATCCCAGGATTATTTTTCTTGGTTGACTGGGTTCTCTCTGAAGAATTTCTGGCTGCTCTGTTCTTTCACTTGTTGCCCACCAGTATCATGAAGCTACCAAGATCCTCATATCTGCTCTCCACCAAGCTCTTCATTCTTCTTTACAATGTCTTTGTGTATAACTTTTTTCATGCTCTGTTTTAAAGTCTGCTTCGTCTGCTTCGGCAGAGCAGGGGCTATCTTTGTACAGCTGACTTACCTCTCCCCTTGGAAAGAAACTCTGCATCAAAACAAAGAAGCTGGGAGTGTGGGGAACAGCTCACTTCTCCTGAGATATACCCCTGCTCAATGAGCAGGCATTATTGGGGTGGGGCAGGGTGGACCCTCATCTCCTTAACTTGCTCTTCTCAGTATTAAATCTCCTCCCTATAAGTGAGGTGGGGTAGGATCCACCAGGTCTCCGGGATTCATAGCCTTTGCTGCTTGGGAATGAAGCTTCTCTACTAATACGGGCAAAGTGGGACAGGGATCCTCCATCTTTTAGCCCAGTCCACCCAGGGTAAATTTTCTGCAACAAGGGGCTGGAGTGGAGAGGTAGCATAGATGGAGTGAAGAAGTGCCAGCAGTCTGTAACTCCAAGGGTAAAACTCTAGACTTAAACTGGAAACTCGAGGAAGAGAGTCCCTTTATTCTTGGCCATCCCCATACAGACGCTCTCCAATAGAGCATCTGGAGGAGAGCTCAGGTAACCTGGGGAACCGGTGAGGAAGCAGGTTAAAGCTGACTGGCTGTACTTACCAAGATTTAGGAGGTTCTCTTAAATTAATATTTCTCCATATGTCGTATGCCCTTACATCAATTTTCTGAAAGTTAAACCCTTATATTACACATATAGTTTTTTACCAATTAAATAGCTGTTTTTTGGGGTTTTTTTGTTTTTGTTTGTTTTGTTTTGTTTTTTTTTTTGCTGGGGAGAAGTTCTGCCAGGATCCTCACTCTATCATTCCAGAAAATGAAAGTGTTAGTTGCTCAGTTGTTTCCAACTCTCTGACAACCCATGGACTATAGCCCACCAGGCTGCTCTGTCAATGGAATTCTCCAGGCAAGAATACTGGAGTGAAAAGCCATTCCCTTCTCCAGGGAATCTCTCAAGCCTGGGATCAAACCTGGGTCTCCTGCAATGCAGGCAGATTCTCTACCATCTGAGGCCACCAGGGATCATTCCAGAAACCCTACCTCAATACCTGTCTTTTAATGTGAATACTTCACCTTGGGGACCCCAAGTCCATGCAGGAGAATATTTTTCTCTACAAGCCTATATGTATACTATGTCTGACGCAGGATGCAGCATGCTTGGGGCTGGTGCATGGGGATGACCCAGAAAGTTGTTATGGGGAGGGAGGTGGGAGGGGGGTTCATGTTTGGGAATGCATGTAAGAATTAAAGATTTTAAAATTTAAAAAATAAAAAACTAAAATTAAAAAAAAAATCCAAAAAAAAAATTAAAAAAAAAATAAATAAATTTTGAAGCATCAAAACTAATATACTCACACTTTCTTGGGAATCACATTTTTTTGTTAGGCCTATGTTCTAGGTTCTTTTTGAAATAACTTCTCAGAGGTCCCATCTTTATGTGGGACTCTCAGTATAAATTTGTCCTAAACTTGGTGTGAACTCAGTACCAGTTTCTCATGCTTGTACAGCAACAAATATCATATTCTTTAATTTCCAGGAAATTGTTCTCTTCCAGATGAAGCCTTAAACCTCAGTATAACTTTCATCTTCAGTTCCCTCTTTTCTGTTACTTTCTTGAAGTTCCAAATATTGATTTTAAAAGGATAGTTATTGTAGTACACCTATCATTTTATGTTTTGTTGTGTGAGGATTTTCTGATTAACCAATGCTTTATTCAGATTATATAATTCTCCATTAATCAGCACAACAGAGCAGTTATATTTTTAAATATATAGTGTGTGGTAAGTCAACATATGATTATACTATATTTGAAAATGTGAAGAATATACTTGACCAGTTATTTTCTTTTCAAACATGACTCATTTTTAATATGTTTAATAACATAGTAAAAACTAATCTTTAATATTTACTTAATTCATAAATTTATTAGAATAATTATAATTCCATTTTATATTTTACAATGTATATGTTTATAATAGCATAGTAAAATATGTGATGTGAAATACTGAAATTCCATCCCCCAAATACACATATATTTGCTCTTCATTTCCTCTTGAATTTTGCTGAGAGCTTACTAAAAGGTAAGGTAATTTAAAACCAGAATTGTGTTTGTACTTATACTTGGACAAATTGGGATTTTTGCTATTTGAAATATGAGTGAAATAAACATGATAAAAGAAAATTAAAATTGTATTTTTTAAACATGAAACTTACAAACCATAAAATGAACTTGTTTACGCTGTTCTAAGCTAGAAAGTGGAGAGTTATTAAATTATTCTAATGAATTATGAATTAAGTAAATATTACAGATTTTTTAGGTTTTACTATTTTACTAATATATCCATATTCCAGGGCCTTAGGCACTGTTTTATGGTACTCAGAGAAGGTCAGCTGGGCCCTGGTCACCCTCTGCTGTCTTCACTGTTGATGTCTGTGATGTACTGGAGTATGGATGTTGGGAGGGGCTGAGAAGGACAGTCTGTTCAGGTGCTACAGGTTCACTGCTGGTGGGACTCAGCCACTCCTGCATGTGGCTTGGGCTCTCAATATCAAAGAATTATCTGGGGCTTCAACCACTTCGCACAATTATCACTACCATGGAAAGCAAAACAGGCACCTGTCCATTTTTAGCCCCTTCCAGACTGCAGTCTAGTGTGCAGGAACACATGGATTTCCCCCCAGATACCAAGGGAGAAAGAAACACAGCAAGGGTGTAAAAGGCAGCTTCATCAAATCCTTTCAAAGCCTCAGCCTAGACCTTCCTTACACATCATTCCACTCCAGCATGATTTCATGGGTGTACCACCTATGTACTTGCCCAGGGTCCCAGCCTCCTAAAAGCCCCTCATTTGGATTAGGGCTCTGTTGTCATCATCTTGCAATCCTTAATGATTTTTGAATAAGGAGACTTCCATTATTATTTTGAACTGGGCCTCACAAAATTTTGTAGCTGGTGTTGATTCTATGTGCAGCTGGGCTATGTCATTGAAAGAAATTCCTCAGGAAAGCCGTCTTCTTCTAGAGATCAGACAAAAAATAAAGACTACCCTGCTGTTCTTGGTTCCCTAAATTTCTTCCTGGAACTTTGCACCATTCCTGTGGAAAATGGCCCAATCTGGTTTGAAATTTTATCTTCAGCCTTTTTTGTTCCCCTCTGTAAATGTTTTCAAGTCTTTCAATTCTTGAAATGATTTGTTTAATCTCTGGCACTGGGGAACTGCTCTTATCATTTGGTGGCATTTACAGCTTTTGATTAAAATCATCCTGCTTGCACCCCTGCCCCAATGGCTACCCCCCAGACCCCACACAAATGTGTTCAAACATGTGTGCAGACACACAGTCAGTGAAATCCACTGACTCATAAAACAACTTAAAAAAATGCAAAAAAAAAATGCTAGCTTTTTCACTATTAAGTTCCCTTTTTTAAAAATTGAAATAATATGTCTGCTTTCAATCTACAGTAAATGTCAGAATTGTTAAACTGAGAATGTGCTTTTAAAAAAATCAACAATTCAAGCTCTTGGGACTTGATCAGTGTGTAAAGCCTCCTAGTTGTTACCATCCCCAGGGGGAAATCTTAATCTACCTTAAAATGCCAGAATGTCACTGATATTTGTATTAAAATCTGTCACATCTTTCTACAGAAGGGAATTATCCCAGTGATCTGGCAAGATTTTCCCTTTTTGTCAGACCCCGTACTGCTTTGAAGATGAGACATCAGGGAGACTGTGCTGAAGAAATTTCTCCAAGCCTGCTCCTCCAATCCTACAAAGACCACTCTCTGTTGTATACTATGCTTGGGGAAATCTTTTTATCAGTAGCTGTTTTAATTTTCTACTGCTTCTATAAGAAAGTAATACAAAATGTGTCGCTTAAAGCAACACAAAAGTGTTTCCTTACAGATCCGGAAGTCAGACTTCCAAAATATGTCTTGTTTGGCTAAAACCAAGGTGTCCTAAACCAGCATGCATTTTTAGAGTTTCTAGGAGAGAATGCATTTTCTTGATTTTCCAGCTTCTAGAGACTGCCTGGTGTTTATGAATTGTGCTTCCCTTCCATCTTGAGAGACAGCAATGACTGGTCAAGTGTCTCTCTTGGCATTACTTTGGTAGGGATTCTCCCTCTTACCTCTTCCATGTTTTGAAGCCTCTAATGATCCCACTGTACTCAACAAGATTATCCAAGATAACCCCCTATTTTAAGGTCAGTTAGTTTACAACCTCAATTTCATCTTCAACTTTAATCCTATCATGCCATGTAACTTACATATTCACAGATTTTAGGCTTTAATAGGTGGAATCCTTTGAGAAGGACATAACTTTATCTACCATTGTGCTTAATTTTTTCACATAATTTCCTGCACATAAACATTAGATTGAATTAAAATCAGGAAATAGATCAGTCCATGTTTATACCACTTCAAGGGAGTGTCCTGTAAAAAATATCAGACCATTGACAGCAAAGTGTAGGCAGCTAAGTGGTACAACATGTCAACGTTAAACATTTGCATCATCACTCATGTATGTTTCAGAACTACAGTATCCAGGAATTCAAATAATTCTAAATTTCACTAATATTTCCAGAATAATATTCCAGAATCAATATTTTATACTAAAGAATGTCAATTTCAGTTGATGATATTTCACTTTAATTACAGTTGTTTATAATCTTATGAAATTTTTGTAAATTAACTTTTTCAGAGTGGAAAGCAAAATGAAAACATTAGAAAAGAAAATATAAGAAAAAGTTGATAAAGTTAACATTGAATACATTCAAATGTGAAAATGGTATAAGTCATATATATCAATATAACATGTTTTTTTCTCAAAGACACATATGCACACATATATCCTTAGGTTATGGGATATTAAAGAAGAATTAATGATGATGTGGTTTCTACTTCTTGCTTCAGGAAATCTCACTGAATCCCCCTATCTATCCAAATTTACCGAAGGCAATAATTCTACAAATCTTTGAAACACTCTTAGACAGAATTAATTAAAATCAAGAACTCCTTCCATATCTTCTTAAGTGATTATCTGTGTTCTAATAAATTCTGATAAATGCTTTAGTCAGGCTTTCGAGATAACTATTGTATGGTTGTGTATGTGTTGTGCTTGTGTGTGTGTACTTATGATAGGCATGCTCAGGATTTGAAAATTTCATGTCATTTTATATTTTAATATTGACATGTCTTGTACAAAGGAATAAATACAAGATTACTGCTCTAATTTTAAAATTTTACCTGCTTTTTTAAACAAACATATTTGCTCTTGTAAAGATTTGCATAGATGGAACAAAGAAAATAATAATGCACCTAAAGTATATTTTTCATATATATATATATGTATATATATGCATATGTGTGTATGTGTATGTCATGGTAAATAATATTATTAACTCTTATATTAATCAAACTGCATAAGAAAAAATAAAAATCCCAATGGCATAGCACAATTGGCACTTATTTTCCACAAACTTAATAGTCTGCTGAGGTAACTCTTCTACCTCTGTTTAGGTAAGTGATTCTCTGCTTTATGCATCTTTTCCACTTCCCATGAACTAGGACCACTCAGGTTCTGCATGCTTTTCTAAGGGCAATGAGAGAAGATGAAGTGGTCACAGTGAACTTCACAAGCACATTTCAAGGCTCTGCTTGAATCAAGTGCTAGCATTTTATTGGTCAGACCAAGCTTAACATGGGTGATGCCCAAATCGAGAGAGAGAGCAATTTTGCAACTTACAAACTACTAAAGGAACTGCAAAGTTCCATGGCAAAGAACATGCATAAAGAAAAGGATAAACAAATGGAGCCAAGAATTTATTCTGATCCAATTTCATTTTTTTTCTCTTTCCTAAAATGGATAAAAAAATTGATAGTGGCTGAATTATTGCTAATAGTCAAAAACAAAAAGTTCCAATGACAGAAATTTCTATTGATGATGACTACTGGTCAGATTTAGTATTCCTTAAAAAAGATTCATCTGGTTTTCAAAATAATTTTTGTGGTTAGGATAATAATAACTATAGAAAGTTTGGCAATTTGGGTATGTCAAATAATTTATTAATTGCTTTATATTCATGTAATTTAAACTCTTTAAAGATATTATGTTTTTCTATTCAGATATAGATACTGAGACATATATTTCCATGCCCAGTAATATCCAGTTATTATATATTGGTGCTGAACTATGAACTCACGTCTTCACTGACAGCTAAATATTTACAATAATATTGTAAAATATTTTGTTTAAAATATTTCCACAAACTATTAATTCTGCTTTGCGAGTTATATGTTTTTTAACTGTGTTTTATTGCTCTCTCAGGAGAAGGAAATGGCAATCCACTCCAATATTCTTGCCTAGAGAATCCGGTGGAGAGAAGAACCTGATGGGCTGCCTTCCGTGGAGTCGCACAAGGTCGGACATGACTAAAGCGACTTAGCAGCAGCAGCATCTCTCTGTCTTTTATTTGTGCAGAGAAGAAGGGAAGGAAAAGTAGAATGTAATGGGATAACTTGTGATAATTAACCTCCCAAATATAACTGGCAATCAGTTCAGTGAAAAAATAGGTATAAAGTATTGCTTGAAAAATCAACTCTAGAAATGTGCAGGCAAGCCTTTTGTTTAATGTGTAAGCAACTTGATACATCTTCATGTGTAATATAATCATTCACAAGATTTTTTTTAACGTCTTGTATCTTACTATAGTGAAAGTGAAAGTCACTTAGTCGTGTCTGACTCTTTGCCACCCAGTAGAGAATATCAGCGGAGAAGGCAATGGCAACCCACTCCAGTACTCTTGCCTGGAAAATCCCATGGACAGAGAACCTGGTAGGCTGCAGTCGATGGGGTCGTTAAGAGTCAGGCACGACTGAGCAACTTCACTTTCACTTTTCATTTTCATGCATTGGAGAAGGAAATGGAAACCCACTCCAGTATTCTTGCCTGGAGAATCTCAGGGACAGAGGAGCCTAGTGGGCTGCCGTTTATGGGGTCGCACAGAGTCGAACATGACTGAAGTGACTTAGCAGCAGCAGCAGCAGCAGCAACAGACTATATCAGTTCAGTTCAGTCACTCAGTCGTGTCCAACTCTTTGTAACCCCATGAACTGCAACATGCCAGGCCTCCCTGTCCATCACCAACTCACGGAGTCCACACAAACCAATGTCCATTGAATCGGTGATGCCATCCAACCATCTCATCCTCTGTCATCCCCTTCTCTTCCTGCCCTCAATCTTTCCCAGCATCACAGTCTTTTCAAATGAGTCAGCTTTTTGCATCAGGTAGCCAAAGTATTGGGGTTTCAGCTTCAGCATCAGTTCTACCAATGAAAACCCAGGACTGATCTCCTTCAGGGTGGACTGGTTGAATCTCCTTGCAGTCCAAAGGACTCTCAAGAGTCTTCTCCAACACGACAGTTCAAAAGCATCAATTCTTCAGCTCTCAGCTTTCCTTAGTCCAACTCTAACATCCACACATGACCACTAGAAAAACGATAGCCTTGACTAGACAGACCTTTGTTGAAGAAGTAATGTCTCTGCTTTTTAATATGCTATCTACGTTGGTCATAACTTTCCTTCCAAGGAGTAAGTGTCTTTTAATTTCATGGCTGCAATCACCGTTGGCAGTGATTCTGGAGCCCCCCAAAAATAAAGTCTGACACTGTTTCCACTGTTTCCCCATCTATTTCCCATGAAGTGATGGGACCGGATGCCATGATCTTCGTTTTCTGAATGTTGAGCTTTAAGCCAACTTTTTTCGCTCTCCTCTTTCACTTTCATCAAGAGGCTCTTTAGTTCCTCTTCACTTTCTGCCATAAGGGTGGTGTCATCTGCATATCTGAGGTTATTGATATTTCTCCCAGCAAACGTGATTCCAGCTTGTGCTTCCTCCAGCCCAGCATTTCTCATGATGTACTCTGCATATAAGTTAAATAAGCAGGGTGGCAATATAGGGGCTTGATGGACTCCTTTTCCTATTTGGCACCAGTCTGTTGTTCCATGTCCAGTTCTAACGGTTGCTTCCTGACCTGCATGCAGGTTTCTCAAGAGGCACGTCAGGTGGTCTGGTATTCCCATCTCTTTCAGAATTTTCCACAGTTTATTGTGATCCACACAGTCTAAGGCTTTGGCATAGTCAATAAAACACAAATAGATGTTTTTCTGGAACTCTCTTGCTTTTTTGATAATCCAGCAGATGGTGGCATTTTGATCTCTGGTTTCTCTGCCTTTTCTAAAACCAGCTTGAACATCTGGAAGTTCACAATTCATGTATTGCTGAAGCCTGGCTTGGAAAATTTTGAGCATTACTTTACTAGTGTGTTAGATGAGTGTAAATGTGTGGTAGATGAAGCATTCTTTGGCACTGCCTTTCTTTAGGATTGGAATGAAAACTGACATTTTCCAGTCCTGTGGCCACTGCTGAGTTTTCCAAATTTGCTGGCATATTGAGTGAAGCACTTTCATAGCATAATTTTTCAGGATTTGAAATAGCTCAACTCTAATTCCATCACCTCCACTAGCTTTGTTCGTAGTAATGCTTCCTAATGCCCATTGGACTTCACATTCCAGGATGTCTGGCTCTAGGTGAGTGATACACCGTCATGATTATCTTGGTTGTGATTATCTTTTTTGATCTTCAGTTCTTCTGTTTATTCTTGCTACCTCTTTTTAATATCTTTTGCTTCTGTTAGTCCCTACCATTTCTGTCGTATATTGAGCCCATCTTTGCATGAAATGTTCCCTTGGTATCTCTAATTTTCTTGAAGTGATCTCTAGTCTTTCCCATTCTATTGTTTTCCTGTATTTCTTTTCACTGATCACTGAGGAAGGCTTTCTTATCTCTCCTTGCTATTCCTTGGAATTCTGCACTCAAATGGGTGTATCTTTCCTTTTCCCCTCTGCTTTTCACTTCCCTTCTTTCACAGCCATTTGTAAGGCCTCCTCAGACAGCCATTTTACTTTTTTGCATTTATTTTTCTTGGGGATGGTCTTCATTCTTGTCTCCTGTACAATGTCATGAACCTCCATCCATAGTTCATCAGGCACTGTCTGTCAGATCTAGTCCTTTAAATCTATTTCTTTCTCACTTCCACTGTATAGTCATAACAGATTTTATTTAGGTCATACCTGAATGGTCTAGTGGTTTTCCCTACTTTCTTCAATTTAAGTCTGAATTTGGCAATAAGGAGTTCATGATCTGAGCAACAGCCAGCTCCTGGTCTTGTTTATGCTGACTATGTAGAGCTACTCCCTCTTTGGCTGCAAAGAATATAATAATCTGGTTTCAGTGTTGACCATCTGGTGTTGTCCCTGTGTAATTGTGGCGGCTGAGATGGACAGCGTAAGAGCATGACAAAAGGACCTACACCATGGCCAAGGTCAGGGGCGGTGGCCGAGAGGAGCTACCCCATGTCCAAGGTAAGAGAAACCCAAGTAAGACACTAGGTACTGAGAGAGGGTATCAGAGGGCAGACAGATGGAAACCACAATCACAGACAGCTAGACAATCTGATCACATGGACCACAGCCTTGTCTAACTCAATGAAACTAAGCCATGCCGTGTGGGGCCACCCAAAATAGACTGGTCATGGTGGAGAGATCTGACAGAAATGTTTTCCACTGGAGAAGGGAACGGCAAACCACTTCAGTATTCTTGCCTTGAGAACCTCGTGAACGGCATGAAAAGGCAAGAAGATAGGACACTGAAAGATGAACTCCCCAGGTAGGTAAGTGCCCAATATGCTATGGATGATCAGTGGAGAAATAACTCCAGAAAGAATGAAAGGATGCAGCCTTTCATTCGTAAGCAAAAACAACACTCAGTTATGGATGGGACTGGTGATAGAACCAGTGTTTGATGCTGTAAAGAGCAATATTGCATAGGAACATGAAATGTTAGGTCCATGCATCAAGGCAAATTGGAAGTGGTCAAACAGGAGATGGCAAGATTGGAAATCGACATTCTAGGAATCAGTGAACTAAGATTGACTGGAATGGGTGAATTCAACTCAGATGACCATTCTATCTACTATTGTGGACAGGAATCCCTTAGAAAAAAAGGAGTAGCCATCATGGTCAACAGAAGAGTCTGCAATGCAATACTTGGATGTAATCTCTAAATAGACTATATAGTCCATGGAATTCTCCTGGCCAGAATACTGTAGTGGGTAGACATTCCCTTCTCCAGGGGAATTTCCCAACCCAGGGGTCAAATCCAGGTCTCCGGCATCGCAGGCAAATTCTTTAACAGCTGAGCCAGGAGGGAAGCTATAAAGTAAAAGTGAAAGTTTCCCTCAGTTCTGTCGGACTCTTTGGACCCCATGGACCATACAGTCCATGGAAATCTCTAGGCCAGAATACTGGAGTGAGTAGCTGTATCATTCTCCAAGGGATCTTCCCAACCCAGGGATCAAACCCAGGTCTCCCGCATTGCAGGAAGATTATTTACCAGCTGAGCCACCAGGGAAGCCCAAGAATATTGAAGTAGGTAGAGGATCTTCCCAACCCAGGAGGAGAACCAGGATCTCCTGCATTACAGGTGAATTCTTTACTAGCTGAGCTACCAGGTATAGTTCATGGGTCAAATATATTTCAAGAAAAGTTATTCTTTTTTTTTTTCTTTTATCTGTTTTTCCTTTTTCATATGAGATATTCACTTTGAACATTAATTATATAACAATATTTTTATTCAAATATGCCATGTTTATTTATTGTGTAATATGTATCAGGCACTCTTCTAAGAGCATTGCATGTGAGCTTTTGTGTGCTTCACAGCAAATGTTTGTGGTATAATGGCAAAAGCATATGCCCACGGGAATGGGAATTAAATAATATTTTGAAGTTTTTCCCACTAGAAAGTGGCATAGCATTTTTTACATACAGACAGTTGATTTCTACAGTTAAAGATATGAATTATTGTGCAATATAACTCCTCTAGAATATAAAACTTTGCTAAGATGACAGTATTCTCTACTCTATCATTTTTGCTAGTTGCCAGAAGAACGTCTGGATATTACATACATTCCTGATTCTATTTTTTTAATAGATAATTTAGTTTTTATTGTTCAGTCACTCAGCTGTGTCTAACTCTTTGCAGCCCCATGGACTGCAACATGCCAGGCTTCCCTGCCCTTCACTATCTCCTGGAGTTTGCTCAAACTCATGTCCATTGAGTAGATGATGACATCGAACCATCTCAGCCTCTGGCACCCCTTTCTTCTCCTGCCTTCAATCTTTCCCAGAATCAGGATATCTTCCAATGAGTCAGTTCTTTCCATCAGGTTGTTAAAGATTTGGAGCTTCAGCTTCATCATCAGTCCTTTCAATGAATATTCAAGTTTGATTTGCTTTAGGATTGACTGGTTTGATGTCTTTGCAGTCTAGGGGACTCTTAAGAGTTTTCTCAAATACAGCAGTTCAAAAGCATTAGTTCTTAAGTGCTCAGGCTTCTATAGGTCCAACCCTCACATACATACACAACTACTGGAAAAACCATAGCTTTGAATACATGGACCTTTGTCGGCAAAATAATGCATCTGCTTTCTAATATGCTGTCTAGGTTTGTCATAATTTTTCTTCCAAGGAGCAAGCATCTTTTAATTTAATGGGAGCCCAAGAAAATAAATTCGGTCACTGTTTCCATTGTTTCCCCATCCATTTGACATGAAGTGATGGGATCAGATGCCATGATCTTACTTTTTTGAATGTTGATTTTAAGCCAACTTTTCCACTCTTTCCTCTTTCACCATCATCATAAACCTCTTTAGTTCCTTTTCACTTTCTGCCATTAGGGAGGTGTCATCTGCATATCTGAGGCTATTCATATTTCTCTCAGAAATTTTGATTCTAGCCTTTGATTCATCCAGCCTGGCTTTTGTATAATATACTGTGCATGGAAGTTAAATGAACAAGATACAACCTTGATGTACTCCTTTTCCAATTTTAAACCAGTCAGTCTATTGTTCAATGCTCGGTTATAACTGTTGCTTCCTGACTTGCATACAGATTTCTTAGGAGGCAGGTAAGGTGGTCTGGTATTCCCATCTATTTTAGAATCTTCCCACAGTATGTTGTGGTCTACACAGTAAAGCCTTTACTATAGTCAGTGAAGCAGAAGTAGATGTTTTTCTGCAATTCTCTTGCTTTGTCTATGATCCAGTGGATGTTAGTAATTCAATCTCTGGTTCCTTGGCCTTTTCTAAATCCACTTTGTACATCTAGAAGTTCTGAGTTCAAGTACTGCTGAAGCCTAGCTTGAAGGATTTTGAGCACTACCTTGCTAGCATGTGAAATGAGTGCACTTGTGAAGAAATTTAAACATTCTTTAGCATTGCCCTTGGAGAAGGCAATGGCAACCCACTCCAGAACTCTTACCTGGAAAATCCCATGGAAGGAGGAACCTGGAAGGCTGCAGTCCATGGGGTCTCTAAGAGTCGGGCAGGACTGAGTGACTTCACTTGCTCTTTTCACTTTCATGCATTGGAGAAGGAATGCAGTGTTCTTGCCTGGAGAATACCAGGGCCTAGAGAAGCCTAGTGGGCTGCTGTCTATGGGGTCTCACAGAGTTGAACACGACTGAAGTGACTTAGCAGCAGCAGCAGCAGCAGCAGCAGCAGCAGCAGCAGCAGCAGCAGCAGCATTGCCCTTCTTTGGGATTGTAATGAAAACTGAGCTTTTCCACTCCTGGCCACTGCTGAGTTTTCCAAATTTAATGGTATACTCAGTGCAGCACTTTGACAGCATCATCTTTTAGTTTTTGAAATAGCTCAGCTAGAATTCTATCACCTCCACTAGCTTTGTTTTTAGAAATGCTTCCTAAGGTCCACATGATTTCACACTCCAGGATGTCTGGCTCTAGGTGAGTGACCACACCATTGTGATTATCCAGGTCATTAAGACATTTTAATACAATTATATCAAATATGTCAAAAGTTTTAATTTGTAGAAATTCCTGATGTATATTCAGTGAGCACTTGCAAGCTATTTAATTGGTAACAGTGGGTATTAAAATGGCATTTATGAAATACGATGAAATCTGTATTATTTTTAAAAGGTGCATTAAAACCCTAGGTAGGGAATGAGTTCAGATGGTTACATACATTCATCCAGTGTTAATTGTTATTCTTGCTGAGATTTAAGACATGCTCAGCCACTATATATAACTCCCATCAAGTATGATATAGATTACCTCCCAGAAGCTGAGGGCAAGGCCAGAGCTCTCTATGATAAAGGCCAATTTTTTTACTACACACAAAGGAAAGACTGAAGTCAATTCCATTTGTCATCATTGCCATACATTTTCCTTTCCCAAGGTGGAGAATGACCTTATACTATGTACCTTATTAGACTACATATTTTGGGTGCTATGCTAAATTGCTTTAATCATATCTGACTTTGTGACCCCAGGCACTGCAGCCCACCAGGCTTCTCTCTCCATGGGATTCCCAGGAAAGAATACTGGAGTGGGTTACCATTTCCTACTCCATGACATCTTCCCCACCTGGGGATCGAACCCATGTCTCTTGTGTCTCCTGCATTAGCAGACAGGTTCTTTACCACTAGCTTGCAGTAATGAAAATGTTTGTCCTTTTTACGTGTGATGAAAATATTTGAATTTTTGTAAGGATTAAAGCACCTCTATTTTTTTTTTTGTGGTAACCATAAGATTATCCTGATGAAATAGTAAGCTACTGTATATAATTTAATCTTATAAAAATTTGTTTCACCATTAAAGCAAAATATTAAAGTGGCTGCTTCTATAACTCACATTTTTAATTTCTTTAAAATTAAGAATGTCAACATTTATTAAATCTGAAATCATATGTACATATATATGTATATATTTGTATGTATGCATAATATAAGGTCTTCCCCTGTGACTGAACAATAAAGAATCCACCTCCAAAGCAGGAAACCCAGATTTGATCCCTGTGTTGTGAAAATCCCCTGGAGGAGGGCATGGCACAGTCCACTCCAGTATTCTTGCCTGGAGAATACCATGGACAGAAGACTCTGGTGGGCTACAGTACATAGGGTTTTATGAGCACCTTCAAAGAGTTGGACATGACTGAATTAACTGTACATGCATGCATGCATTTTATATATATATATATATGAAGTGAAGTGAAGTCGCTCAGTCGTGTCCGACTCTTTGCAACCCCATGGACTGTAGTCTACCAAGCTTCTCAGTCTATGGGATTTTCCAAGCAAGAGTACTGGAGTGGGGTGCCATTTCCTTCTCAAAGGGATCTTCTCAACCCAGGGATTGAACCCGGTCTCCCGTATTGTAGGCAAACGCTTTACCCTCTGAGCCATATATATATATGCATATATATATATATATATACACACAAACATACATATACATTATACATTATATGTATATATACATAGTATATATATAGAACATTAGACTTTTAGCCAGATGGTTAATACTGAAATCAGATTGATTATATTCTTTTCAGCCAAAGATGGAGAAGCTCTATACAGTCAGCAAACACAAGAATAAGAGATGACTGCGGCTCAGATCATGAACTCTTATTGCAAAATTGAGACTTAAATTGAAGAAAATAGGGAAAACTAGTCAGGTATGACCTAAGTCAAATCCATTACAATTATACGAAGGAAGTGACAATCAGATTCAATGGATTAGATCTGATAGACTGAGTGCCTGAAGAACTATGGACAGAGGTTTGTGACACTGTAAAGGAGGCAGTGATCAACACCATTCCCCCAAAAAAAGAAACACAAAAAAGGAAAGTGGCTGTCTGAGGAGGCCTTACAAATAGCTGAGAAAAGAAGAGAAGCTAAAGGCAAAAGAGAAAAGGAAAGATATACCCATTTTAATGCAGAGTTCCAAAGAATAGCAAGGAGAGATAAAAAGCCTTCCTCAGCAATCAATGCAAAGAATTAGAGGTGGCAAGAACATACAGAACTATACCAAAAAGATCATCATGACCCAAATAACAACGATGGTGTGATCACTCACTTAGAGCCAGACACCTTGGAATGCAAAGTCAAGCGGGCCTGAGGAACCATCATTATGAACAAAGTTATTGGAAGGGATATAATTCCAGTTGAGCCATTTCAAACCCTATAAGATGATGCTGGGAAAATGCTGCATTCAATATGCCAGCAAATCTGGAAAACTCAGCGGTGGCCACAAGACTGAAAACATTCAGTTTTTATTCCAACCTTAAAGAAAGGCAATGCCAAAGAATGCTCAAGATTGCCAGGAGAAATATCAATAACATCAGATATGCAGCTGACACTGCTCTTATGGCAGAAAGTGAAAAATAACTGAAGAGTCTTCTGATTAAAGTGAAAGAAGAGAGTGAAAAAGTTGTCTTAAAACTCAATTCAGAAAACTAAGATCATGACATCTTGTCCCATCACTTCATGGCAAATAGATGAGGAAACAATGGAAACAGCGACAGATTTTATTCTTGGGGGCTCCAAAATTACTTCAGATGGTGACTGTAGCCATGAAATTAAAAGATGTTTGCTCCTTGGAAGAAAAGCTAAAGACCAAGTAGACAGCGTATTAAAAAGTAGATTATTACTCTACTAACAATGGTTTGTTTAGTCAAAGCTATGGTTTTTCCAGTAGCCATGTATAGATGTGAGAGTTGGACTATAAAGAAACCTGAACACCAAAGAATTGATGCTTTTGAACTGTGGTGTTTGAGAAGACTTTTAAGAGTCCATTGGCTTGCAAGGAGATCAAACCAGTCCATTCTATGGAAAATCAGTCCTGAATATTCATTGGAAGGACTGATGCTGAAGCTGAAACTCCAATACTTTGGCCACCTGATTTGAAAAACTGACTCATTGGAAAAGATCCTGATGCTGAGAAAGATTGAAGGCAGGAGGAGAAGGGGGCAACAAAGGTTGAGATGTTTGGATGGCATCCCCAAGTGGATGGACATGAGTTTGAGCAATTCCAGGTGTTGGTGATGGGCAAGGAAGCCTGACAGGCTGCAGTCCATGGGGTCACAAAGAGTCAGACACAACTGAGCAACTGAAATGAGACTTTTAGCAAATATGTAAGGTCTTTATTTATTTATTTATTGTATCTCAGCCAGTTAGAACCATGGAAATAAAGTATGGTTCTTTTTCCTCTGAAACTTTTTATTTTCAGAATAAATCTGTTTTAAATGTCCAACCCCTTAATTATATTCTTGGCATGTTTCCTGTGATTATGTTGTTGTACTGCCAATTTTCAGGACATAGAATACATTTTTTTAACTGCTAAAAATTAAAATTATAAGTTTAAAACTGTCATTATATTTTGTCTTTGTCAAATTAATGAGCATCTTCAAATTGATAAAACCCCAATGTTTTTGTTTTTTATGTAATATAAATATGCCTTTTTTCCCATCAATTTTATTCCTGAAATATTCATTTTTGAAAGAAAAGTTTCAGAAAATCAGATGTGTGAGCTTGTGTCATGTGTGTGTGTGCAGGGGTGTGTCGTGGTATATATCTGTGTGCATTGATTATTTTCCGCAAAGCATAGGCTTGTATCTCAATGAATTGTTTCAAAATCTGTGCTCAAAATATAAGGGTGCTATTTTTGCAACCAAATATCTAGTTCTAAAACTCTGAAAAGCCCATGTGGCTTCTTTTTAAACTCATATCAGTTTATAATACCTTTGATTATACCACACTGCTAAAGGTCAAAACACTTCTACAGAAATATGGGTACTTTAATGTCAAGTCAGAAAGAGGTACTTCCCATATTAAAAAAGAGTTACTAACAGGTAAAACAACTCCCACATAGGCCTTGAAATGTTATTCTTATGATCATCCATCCTTTAATTAATAAGTTTATTTTTGAAGACTTCTATACAGAGATGGACAAATCCCTGGACAGCTGATGAACTCTTTAAACCCCTTTTCATCCATCATCACATTTCAAAACACAGTTGAGTAAGGAGTTTTGTGTTATTTTAAGCAGTCTTTGTGTTTAAGATAAAATAAGGACTCACTTAATTTTTGCTCTAAGTAATCTGTTTTGGGAAATACATGAGAAGTTCTTCAATGAAGGTGACTGATTTTTTGACTGATTTCACAAAACTGTCATAGGCCTGTTAATTATAAATGTAGATCTGCTCTACCTGTAAGGCCCATGAGGTTGCCACTCTCCACCACAAGGCAACGAAGGGGAGGAGACAGACTCAATAACTTCAGTCACATGGGCTGTTCTTTTTTGCTCCAAGAGGTGAAGGATAGGGAGATGGATGGACTAGCCAGCAAGTATGACAAAATTCATCTCCCTGTAAGTCATTTTGAAACCTCAGGAGATGCAACTCCACAATCTTCATCAACAAAATGAGAGGGATAATAGTTGACTTGAAGAATTAGTAAGTATGTATGCATGCATGCATGCACTGCTAAGTCATGTCCTACTCTTTGTGACCCCGTGGACTGCAGTCCACCAAGTTCCTCCGCCCATGGGATCTAGGCAAGAACACTGGAGTGAGTTTCCATGCCTTCCTTCAGGAATCTCCTCCCAACCCAGGGATCAAACCAGCATCTCCTACATGTCCTCATTGGCAAGCAGGTTCTTTACCCATTAATAAGTATAGTGATTAGTGTTAAACAGTCACTCATGTCCTAGTTGCAACCCCATGGACTGACCATAGACCGACAGGCTCCTCTGTCAATGGAATTCTCCAGGTAAGAATATTGGTGTCGGTAACCATTCCATTCTCCAGGGGATCTTTCTGAGCCAGTGATCAAATGCAAGCCTCCTGCATTGCAGGCAGATACTTTACCATCTGAGTCATTAAGGAAGCCCATTATTAAATATATCTGTCACTAAATATTGTACATACAACCGCCACAGCTCCAGTCAGATCTAAGAATATAACCCTGTGCTCCATGCCCACAAGTCTTTCCCATTTACTTTCCATATATTTATCAACAGTTTATATTTGATACCTTCCAAAAGTGCAGATAGCTGCTACATTTTGTTGTTCTTCGAAAATAATTTGCAAACTATATTTGTGAATTTAGGAAACCAAAAGATAAAAATTGAAATTTTTTTCTATATTCAAAGTACTAAATCATATTAATTTTAACACACTGACTTAGTCTTTTTTCAGGAGGTGAGACTTTTTTTATTTTACTGTGAGAAATTTTGGATACCAACCTTTGGAGGGTGATGAAGTCTGATTTTGTCTACTACCTGCAGTAGACTGCATAAATACAATGTGCTGTCTGCATATTTCTAACCATTCCTGGACCAAAAATTACAGGCAGTGATGGCTTCTTTTTATATTTTTTATATATTTTTGTACATTTTAAATGGTTTTTGCCTTTATAATAACATGAAACATTAAGCAGATAAAATTTAAATGTAGTTCTTTCTAAGAGAGTTCTAAGCATGGTATTTTCTATATATTGCAATAAGTAAAATATATCTTTTTTGAGAAATGTAAGCAATGGTATTTGTGTGACTTTCTTGAGACCCATGGCTAACTCCCAATTTATTTACTTTTTGTTGTAAACTTTTTATGCAAAAAGAGGATGGAATTATGAGGTGACTATTGGTGGCTCAGAAGTTAAAGCATTTACCTGCAACGTAGGAGACCCAGGTTCAATACCTGGGTCAGGAACCCTTGGGGAAGGGAATGGCAATCCACTGCAGTATTCTTTCCTGGGAAATCCCATGGACAGGGGATTCTGATGGGCTACAGTCCAGGTTGCAAAGAGTCAAATGAACACAACTAACTAACACAAACATTGGATCTTAAAGGACTTCAAGCCTATACATGGAAATAGTCTAAGCTTGATTAAAAACGTTTTACTGTAAAAAAAAAAAAAGAAAAAAAAACTTAAAAAATGTTATTTGGTGCATGAGAATAATGATATAAAGTCCTCTTACTTGCCTGGAAGAAATATTCTACTCATATTAAGAGTAAATGTTTATCTAAAATATATCATGTTTAAGGGATATAGTGCGGAGGGAGGTGAGGGGGTGTTAAGGATGAGGGGACACATGTATACCTGTGGCTGATACATACTGATGTATGGCAAACCCATCATACTATTGTAAAGTAACTGCCTCCAATTAAAATAAATAAATTTAAAATAAAAATAAAACATACCATGTTTAGAAGTGAATTTGATACAGAAATAGCAAATTTCCATTTCTATAAATTGTCCATATGAAATCCCTATTATTACCTTTATGGTGTGTTGCTGGTTAACAGAAAACATTCAGTCAAAACAGTATTCATTGAAACCTTTATTAACTGCTTTGCAAACTGCGTTACTGTGATGAGAATTGTTATGGCAATAGACATGTAATTATCATCTAGTCCAAATATTCATTTACTGCACTAGATGAAAAAGGTTTTGTTTCTTTAACCCAGAAATTATAAATAGATTAAATGTATCTACCAAGATTTAAATGAACCTGTATTCTGAATCAAAACCTATATAATTGATCAACATAACTATATACAATGAAATAAAAAAGTTATACCGGGCCTTCTGATGTTAATCTCTAGTTTTGCTTTGGTTAAAGAACTGATATTAATCAGAGTGCCTAAGGAAATGACCTTGGTCTAATCAATATTTTTCTTTCTGGTATCCAATTTTCTTATATTCTACAATGTCTTGTTTTCCTACAAATATTTTCCCCAGGATATTTTTATTAAATTTTAGTTTTTCTATATGCACTTGTTCCAAACACATACATCAATATCTATTCCTTAACTTCTCCTCTAGAACAGTCTCTGCAAGTATGTGAAGTTTGGGCTCTCTCTTTTCCTCCTTATTGCTATTTGTTTTTATTTGTCTTCCTTCTGATCACTACACCATATTACTTGCTTTCTAGCATGGAAGAAATGCATCTGTGAATAGAGAAGTGGTTTTGGAGGGTTTTAGATACTTTCTAAGAGTCAGGCACGACTGAGTGACTTCACTTTCACTTTTCACTTTCATGCACTGGAGAAGGAAATGGCAACCCACTCCAGTCTTCTTGCCTGGAGAATGCCAGGGACAGAGGAGTCTGGTAGGAGGCCATCTATGGGGTCGCACAAAGTCGGACACGACTGAAGCGACTTAGCAGCAGCAGCAGCAGCAGCAGCAGATACTTTCTATAAAAAGAGCTACTCTTCTTACTGAATAAGCTAACAAATGATTCCTCCATTATGCAGACCATTATCTTTCCATTGTAGCAGTATTCAATTGCAATCAGTCTGTGGTAACAAACAAGTGACAATATATATTTTAAAAACTAATGCTGCAGCCTTGAGTCAGAGAAGAGCCTGCCTTGGGCTCTGGGCTAATAGCTGCTGCTGCTAAGTCGCTTCAGTCGTGTCCGACTCTGGGCAACCCCAGAGATGGCAGCCCACCAGGCTCTGCTGTCTCTAGGATTCTCCAGGCAAGAACACTGGAGTGGGTATGGGCTAATAGAGGCCTTCATTATGACTGTTCCTCTGGCCATTTTCCTCCCCATAGGACTACAAATTTATATGGCCAAGGGGATGGGGCTAGTGGCAGCTAAAGACATCAGTTTGCTCCCACGTTTCTAGATCATGCTGTGGTACTTTGAGACTTAGCTTTGAGACTGCTTACAGGGTCCATGTTCTTCTTCCCCAGCTGTGTCACACAGGTTACAGGTACAATGTGGAAAACTAGCGACCATAGGGACTAATAAGAAGTTTTTTTGTAGGAGGTATGGTAGTAGACTGAGCTTAGATGGGTCAATGAACTCCCGCCTCGAAGGCATCTATGAGACAATGTCTGCCAACTCAACTCATGTCCCCAGAATCTGATGTTGAATTCTGAATATCCAGGAACTGTAGTTGAAATCTGGCTTTAATTAAGAAGGTATATTTGTCAAAGTGGGAGACAAAGCATATTTTATGTCATAGTTTAACTTTATTTATAACTTTTAAATATTAAAACATATCATATGTGTCTTTATTATTCTTTCCTGGGCCTTAAGAAAGTTCAAGTCTTATTTAAATATTTTATTAGATATAAGAAAACAATCGTGCATACTCACAAATGCAAATATAAACCTTAACCTAGTCTCTACTTTTAAAATATAATAACATATTCCATTTAACATCCTATTATGCAGCGCTGGTAGCATCTCTGGTGATTCAGTTACATTTGTCTATTCAACAGGGCTAATTTTTCCTTGGGTGGGGGTGGGGGAGGGGAATGTTCTGTTGCCACAGCAAAGTTTTATTTCTCAAAACTATAAAAGTATGGGACAGGTATGTTTTACCCACATAATTTTAATCTAGGTCATATTAATAAGACAAAATTTTGGTCATAAGTAAACTTTAAAGTTTTAGTTGAATCTTACAGCAGTTTTCCCTGGTACCTCAGCTGGTAAAGAATCCACCTGCAATTCAGGAGACCCCGGTTCGATTCCCAAGTTGGGAAAATCTGCTGGAGAAGGAACAGGCTACGCACTCCAGTATTCTTGGGCTTTCCTGGTGGCTCAGCTGGTAAAGTATCTGCCTGCAATGTGGGAGACCTGGGGTCAATCCCAGGGTTGAAAAGATCCCCTGGAGAAGAAAGTGGTTACCGACTTCCGCATTATGGCCTGCAGAATTCCATGAACAGTATAGTCCCTTGGGTCACAAAGAGTCAGACCCGACTGAGTGACTTTCACTCAACTCTCTTTACTTACAGCAAGTTAGTTGTTAATATATGCTTCACACACACACACGCACACACACACACACACACACACAATTATCTCAAGTAGAAGCTATAAGAAGTTGACTTGGATGCATTAAGAATTGTAATCTATGATAACTTTATAATATCCCTTTGAATACTAATACTTGTGTAGGTGAACCCAGTTTAAAATATTTTTGTTTCCTCCATCTAACTGGTTTGAACCTGTTGATGGGTAAACAGGCTGGCAGTGTTTCGCACATGAATTCCTGTATATCTCTACCAAAGTATATTAACGTGGGCAGCTCAGATGGTCTTACACAGTATTTATCTAATCAGGGCCTTATTTATTTTGGTCATTATGTTAAAGGTCTGTGGTGGATTTTATGAAGGAATTAATGACTGTTTAGGGTTTGGGAAATAAAAGCCTGTAGAAAAAGCTTAAGTATGTCTCTGATACCTTATTTTCCCCTGGCTATGGATCCATAAATGTTATATTCATATATAATTTGGAACACCCAAGGTCCTTCCTTCAAACCTTCCACAAGAGACTGAGACTCATAATGAGACACATTAATGAAGCCCAGTTACCATCTGATAATACTGTCATTAACACTTATTATCACATAATTAAGTTGGACATTGGCCATCTCAGAGCCAATTTAAAAGAAGAATAAAAAAAAAACTTTTTCAGAGAACTATATCAGGATAAAACATTATGAAGAGTGTCTGAATACTGATAAAGATTCAGAGAGAATGAGACATCTTATCACTTGGTCAATTAGCACTTCAGAATGGCAGTAATCAAATCAACCTCTTCCCCCAATCTTATCTATGGGTTATTTGTTAAATCTTCCACCATCTCAAACTGGAGCAGTTATCTCAGCAATGACATTTTTTAGTGATGGCAGAAAAATCATAATAACTGTGGGTAATTGTTAGGAAGAATCAACACAACTCTGAACTTTATAGGTCACGATATCTCTGTAGCTTGTGGGAATAACTGCAGTTTGAAATAAATAAGTGTCTCTCTTAGCATCTCCTTTTTAAATTTTTTTTAATGTGTGTAAGTTTACAAAGGTCAAATGCCAGTATGATCTAGAACAAGAGCTTTTGTGGCTGATATTGAAGTGTTACTTTAGAGAAAATTTCATGATGCAGCAATACCCCAAAGTGCTATGGGAAATGTGGCTAAAGTCTTATTACTTCCTAACAGAGTTTCAAACACATTTGAATTGCAGAGTGTTGAATGTGTGCATGAATCTGAGGATTCCAGTCTCTGTTTACTAAATAAAAGTGAAAAGGCATCTCAAGGTCACATTTACATTTCTGAGGTCATGTTCACGTGATATCAAAATAATGTGAGAATCATTTCTACCATAAAAGAAAAATTTGAAACACTTATTTAATGATTTACTAGAATAATAATTGTAATGCAAAATCTTTGTAATAGTGAAAGGAAAGTCATAGGCCTCATTTCTCTACTGACTATTATACTATCTTTTGATACTGAGGAGAATGACAGAATGATGTCTGTTCATTTCCAAGGCAAACCATTCAAAATGACAGTAATTCAAGTCTATGACCCAAACAGTCATGCTGAAGAAGCTGAAGTTGAACAGTTCTATGAAGACCTACAAGACCTGCTAGAACTAACACCAAAGGGGGGGGGGGGGGGCGGAGATGTCCTTTTCATCATAGGGGACTGGAATGCAAAAGTAGGAATGCAAAAGTCAAGAGATACCTGAAGTAACAGGCAAGTTTGGCCTTGGAGTACAAAATGAAGCAGGGCAAAGACTTATGGAACTTTGCCAAGAGAACGCATTGGTCATAGCAAACACTCTCCTCCAAAAACACAAGAGAATACTCTACACTTGGACATCACCAGATGGTTGATATCAAAATGAAATTGATTATATTTTTGCAGCCAAAGATGAAGAAGCTCTATACAGTCAGCAAAACCAGACAAGGAGCTGGCTGTGGCTCAGAACATGAACCCCTTATTGCCAAATTCAGACTTCAATTGAAGAAAGTAGGGAAAACTTCTAGACCATTCAGGTATAAACTAAATCAAATCTCTTATGATTATAGAGTGGAAGTGACAAATGGATTCAAAGGATTAGATCTGATAGACAGAATGCCTGAAGAACTATGGATGGGGGTTCATAACATTGTACAGGAGGCAATGATCAAAACCAACCTAAGAAAAATAAATGAAAAAAGGCAAAATGGGCATCTGAGGAAGCCTTACAAATAGCTGAGAAAAGAAGAGAAGCTAAAGGCAAATGAGAAAGGAAAGATATACCCATTTGAATGCAGGATTCCAAAGAATAGCAAGGAGAGATAAGAAAGTCTTCCTCAGTGATCAATGCAAAGAAACAGACAAAAACAATAGAAGGGGAAAGACTAGAGATCTCTTCAAGAAAATTAGAGATACCAAGGGAAGATTTCAAGCAAAGATGGGCAAAATAAAGTCAGAAATGTTATAGACCTAACAGAAGCAGAAGATATTATGAAAAGATGGCAAAAATACACAGAAGAACTATACAAAAAAGATCATCATGACCCATATAACAGTGATGGTGTGATCACTCACCTAGAGCCAGACATCAAGGGATGAGAAGCCAAGTGTGTGTTAGGAAGAATCACTAGGAACAAAACTTGTGGAGGTGATGGAATTCCAGTTGAGCTGTTTCAAATCCTGAAAGATGATGCTGTGAAAGTGCTGCATTCAATATGCCAGCAAATTTGGAAAACTCAGCCGTGGCCACAGGACTGAAAAATATCAGTTTTCATTCAAATCCCGAAGAAAGGCAATGCCAAAGAATGTTCAAACTTTTGCACAATTGCACTCATCTCATAAAGTAATGGTCAAAGTAACGGTCAAACTAATGGTCAAAATTCTCCAAGCCAGGCTTTAACAATACATGAACTGAGAAATTCCAGATGTTCAAATTGAATTCAGGAAAGGCACAAGAACTAGAGATCAAATTGTCAACATAAGTTGGATAATAGAAAAAACGAGAGTTCCAGAAAAATGTCTACTTCTTATTTATTGGCTATACCAAATATTTGGTTTGAATCACAGCAAACTATGGAAATTATACAAGAGATTTGAATACCAGACCATCTTACCTGCCTCCAGAGAAATCTGTATGCAGCAGTTTGGTTAGTTTTCTGTGACTGTGATTTTCATTCTGTGTACCCTCTGATGGATAAGGATAAGAGGCTTATGGAAGCTACCTGATGGGAAAGACTGACTGAAGGGGAAACTGAGTCTTGTTCTGATGGGTGGAGCCATGTTCAGTAAATCTTTAATCCAATTTTCTCATTTTGTTAATGAGTGAGGCTGCCTTCCCTCTCTGTCCCTTGACCTGAGGTCAAGCTATGGTGTAGATAATGAAGATAATGGCAACCTCCTTCAAAAGGTCCCACACAAACACTGCTGCACTCAGTGCATCTGACTGTTTAGCAGGCTACCACTGACCCAGACCTCCATCAAAGACTCCTGGATACTCATGAGCATGGCTGATTCAGTTTCTTATTGGCTCACTGCTCCTTTCTTCTGGATCCTGGTGCACACAAGTTTCTTTTTGTGCCCTCCAAGAGTCTGTTTCCACAGTCCTGTGTAAGTTCTGGTGGTTCTATTGTAGGGTTAATGGTGACCTCCTTCAAGAGGGCTTATCCCATACCCAGGTCTGCTGCACCCAGAGCCCCTGTAGCAGGCCATTGCTGACCCATACCTCCACAAGAGACACTCAGACACAGCTCTGGCTCAGTCTTTGTGGGTTGGGCATGTGTTTTGCTCCCTCCCAGGTCTGAGCAGCTCAGGTGACCAGTTGCTTCGTGAGTGCACTGTCTCAGGTGGGCTGTGCATCTTAATCACCTCCCCAGTCCCGGCCACTGTTTCCTGCATGCACCATAAGAGCATCGTCTCAGGTGTGCTGTATGTCTCCTCTGGAGAGCTGATCTCAGGCTGTGACCGTCCTGGAAGATGTCAACCATCCAGGATCTCAGAAAGACTTGGTTAGCAGCTGAGAACCTTCACACAGCCATGATTAAAAGACACTTGCTCCTTGGAAGAAAAGCTCTGACCAATCTATACAGAGACATTACTTTTCTGACAAAGGTCTGTTTAGTCAAAGCCATGATTTTTCCAGTAGTCATGTATGGATGTTGAGTGTTGTTTGTAAAAAAACCTGATTACTGAAGAATTGATGTTTTTAAACTGAAGAATTGATGTTTTTAAACTGTGGTGTTCATGAAGAATCCCATGAGGAGGAGCCTGGTAGGCTGCAGTCCATGGGGTCGCGAAGAGTCGGGCACAACTGAGCTACTTAACTTTCCCTTTTCACTTTCATGCATTGGAGAAGGAAATGGCAACCCACCCCAGTGTTCTTGCCTGGAGAATCCCAGGGGCGGCGGAGGCTGCAGTCTATGGGGTCACACAGAGTTGGACACGAGTGAAGCGACTTAGCAGCAGCAGCAGCAAACTGTGGTGTTGGAGGAGACTTTTGAGAGTCCCTTGAATTACAAGGAAAACAAAAACGTCAATCCTAAAGGAAATCAATCCTGAAAATTCATTGCAAGGAGTGATGCTGAAGCTGAAGCTCCAATAATTTGGTCACCTGATGTGAAGAACAGATTCATTGGAAAAGACCCTGATGCTGGGAAAGATTGAAGGCAGGAGGAGAAGGGGACAACAGAGAATTAGATGGTTGATTAGCATCACCGACTCAATCAACAAGAGTGTGAGCAAGCTCTGGGAGTTGGCGATCAACAGGGAAGCCTGGCATGCTGCAATCCATGGAGTTGCAGAGTTGAACACAACTGATTGACTGAACTGAACTGATGATATTGTATCAAGCTTTCCAAAATCTGGAAACTTTTCACTGGCTGTTTATCCCACAAAACTATATTTTAAGGAAAACAGTGAAGTTCAGGATGCTGCTAGTATTAAATTAAGGTAATCTATATATATATATATATATATATATATATATTTAATTTTTCAGAGTGAAAGACTGGTAACTAAAAAAAAAAAAATCTGCATAAATCAACCCTAGATGTTTAAGCTGTGAATGACTATAATTGTAACTGAAGTAATCTAATTACGCCTTGTATGAATGTGACCTGATAACATTTAATATTTCATTTTTTTTAATGTTTTGGTGATTATTTCTTTTTAATATTTATTTTTACTTTATTTTACTTCACAATACTGTATTGGTTTTGCCATACATGGACATGAATCCACCACGGGTATACATGAGTTCCCAAACATGAACCCCCCTCCCACTTCCCTCCCCGTAACATCTCTCTGGGTCATCCCCGTGCACCAGCCCCAAGCATGCTGTATCCTGCATCAGACATAGACTGGCGACTCGTTTCTTACATGATAGTATACATGTTTCAATGCCATTTTCCCAAATCATCCCACCCTCTCCCTCTCCCTCTGAGTCCAAAAGTCTGCTCTACACATCTGTGTCTCTTTTGCTGTCTTGTATACAGGGTCATCATTGTCATCTTTCGGTGTTTTTCTTTCTGGCTTACTTCACTCTGTATGATCGGCTCCAGTTTCATCCATCTCCTTAGAAGTGATTCAAATGTATTCTTTTTAATGGCTGAGTAATACTACATTGTGTATATGTACCACAGCTTTCTTATCACAGCACTGTTTATAATAGCCAGGACATGGAAACAACCTAGATGTCCATCAGCAGATGAATGGATATTTCATTTTTAATGAAGAAATATATTTTAATAAAGCATGGACTAGTTCTTTTCCTGAGATGCTCATATGTTAAATAGTACTAGAAATTTACTACAATTAATGTTTCTTCACTTTTGTTTTTTATTATTTTTCAAGGTGGGAGGAAATTCTAGTCTTGGAGCTGGGTAAAGGCTGAATTGAGTAACCAATGGTGTGTTAACTTTAAGGGTACACAGGATGATTAAAAACAAGATGCATTTATAAACTTAAGTGCTCTGTGTTGATAGTGCCTTAGAGACAAAGACAGAAAGAGACAAAGGGAGATACACAAAGAGAAAGATTTGACAGATATACATATGCAAATGTAATCATCCACTAGATTTCATGCAGGAAATTTTAAGTGCTAGATTCTTCTTTTTTTTTTCTTTCACTACCTTCCTTGTTAATCATTCTGTCATGTTTGACTCTGCAATCTCACAGATTGTAGCCTGCTAGCCTTCTCTGTCCATGGAATTCTCCAGGCAAGATTACTGGAATGAGTAGCTCATCCATTCTCCAGGGAATCTTCCCAAGCCAGGGATCAAATCCAGGTCTCCTACATTGCAGGTGGATTCTTTACCATCTGAATCCTTGGGGAAGTCTTATATTCATAGGGAAACATTAAAAGTACATATAGAAATAAATGTTACTGTTTTAATAATTGCAGTAAAAACACTTTAAAAAGAGCTATCATGGGGTATAGTTCAGGAATTATTGCTCAGGTATTGATATATCTGAAAATCTTATGTTTCTGTATGTATCTATTAACTCTATTATCCAAATTATAGTGATGCAAAACAATTAACATTTTCTAGAAGTAAATTTTTTTCTTCAAGGCATTTCTGAGAATCTCTGAATGATATTTGCATGATCTTGATGGTGACTGCAGCCATGAAATTAAAAGACACTTACACCTTGGAAGAAAAGTTATGACCAACCTAGATAGCATATTCAAAAGCAGAGACATTACTTTGCCGACTAAGGTCCATCTAGTCAAGGCTATGGTTTTTCCAGTAGTCATGTATGGATGTGAGAGTTGGACTGTGAAGAAGGCTGAGTGCCAAAGAATTGATGCTTTTGAACTGTAGTGTTGGCAAAGACTCTTGAGAGTCCCTTGGGCTGCAAGGAGATCCAACCAGTCCATTCTGAAGGAGATCAACCTTGGGATTTATTTGGAAAGAATGATGCTAAAGCTGAAACTCCAGTACTTTGGCCACCTCACGCGAAGAGTTGACTCTTTGGAAAAGACTCTGATGCTGGGAGAGATTGGCGGCAGGAGGAGAAGGGGACGACCGAGGATGAGATGGCTGGATGGCATCACTGACTCGATGGACGTGAGTCTGAGTGAACTCCGGGAGATGGTGATGGACAGGGAGCCCTGGTGTGCTGCGATTCATGGGGTCCAAATAGTCGGACACGACTGAGTGACTGAACTGAACTGAACTTATCTGATGTCTATCCGGTGTTTGTTTCCTCTGCCAGAAAATATTATTTGATTGCTGTTTTAACACATTGAGGGTCAACACACATTTCCATAGATTTACAGATCTTGTGTTTCCCTTCTCCATACCAACTTTTTACCACAATTGGACATAAGTCACATCTATCGCTGATCAGAATTTAGCCTATACCTGACTGCAATTTTTGCCAAAACTTTTCTGGAAGCTTAAGAAATAAGGAAAATGCAATACAGAAAATGACTTCCCTTGGTAACAAAGTGATTATTCTCAGGGCCCTGGAGTCCAGCACAAATATCAGGATCTTAGGAAGTTTTCATATGTTCAAGGTCTGCTCAATTACAATCCATCAAATTCGTTTTTGGTTTGAACTGAACTCTGAGTTCTCCATTCACCAGATTCTTAATTTCTGTATCCTGATTCCCAAAACTTAAAGATTGAAGGGTTAAACTAAAACAACATTGTACATCAACTATACTTCAATAAAAATCATAATGAGGAAAATCCTTTTATCATTCTATAAGGTCTTTCTTTCTCATTAGTGACAGCTTTTGGCTTAAAGTCTATTTTATCTGATATAAACATAGCTACCCCTGCTCTCTTGCTTACTATTTGCATGGGATAACTTTATCCATTTCTTCAGTTTCAGTCTATCGATTTCTCATATCTAGAATGAAAATCCTGTATATTACCATGCTTGTGGTAATGGTTTCACAAGTATATGCATAATTCCATACTTATCAAGTTGCATATATTAATATGTTCAGTTTTTCTTTTGTATCAAGTGTATCTCAGTAAGCTCTTTCAAAAATAATGGTGGAGTGTATCTTCTCTCAAATTCAAAGCTTGTTTATTACTCTAAAGGGGCTTCCTTAGTGACTCAGTGATAAAGAATCTGTCAGCAATGCAAGTGACAGGGGTTCAAACTTTGGGTAGGGAAGATCCCCTGGATAAGGAAATGGCAACCAGTTTCAGTGTTCTTGCCTGGGAAACCCCATGATCAAAGGAACCCGGCTGGCTACAGTCCATAGGGTTGCAAGGATCAGACACGAATTAGCAGCTATACCACCACATTACTCTAAAATTGGGTGACAGCACAAATATCTTCCCCCCCGCCCCAGTGTCTCAACCTCTCTCCTATCTTCAGGAATTATCAAATCTCTATGTCTGGGAGAAAATAGCATAGCACTGAACATAGCTTGAAGTAATTAATCCTAAATAACATTATATATGGACCACCAGAATTCTTTCTAACTCTTTATTAATACAGTGAAACTGTGTTCTAACTCTTTAAAAGGCAATCCTCTTAAAAGCACACCAAAGCATATGTGTTCAGGTATATGCTGGCTATATAGCTCTCATTTTCATGTATGCATATACATAGGTGGATACCAATAACCACATACAGAAATAAGTCAATTATTCTGCATTCGTATAAATGCAGTATCATTTTGTTGACTTTCAATAAAACAAATGAAGAATTCAAGTTGAATTCATGCTTTATCTGGTAGAGAACAAACAACGTGCTATGAGCTGATTAGTATCCTCATCAAATTTATGTTTGGAATCCCTGATTCTCAGTACCTCAAAATGTGGCCAAATTTAGAATTTTTAAAGAGATATTTAAGTTAAATGAAGTCATTAAAGTAAGTCCTAGTCTAATATGTCTGGCCTTGTTATTAAAAGAGATTAGGACACAGAGAGACACCAGGCATGTGTGCACACTGAGAGGCAAACATGGGAAGACAAAGAGAGAAGAAAACCATCTGCACATCTAGGAGAGAGGCCTGGGAGAAATCAGGCCTGCCAACACCTTGGTATCAGGCATCTGGATTGCAGACTGTAACATTGAAGATATTCTCTTTTTTAAGCCACCTAGCCTGTGGTACTTTGTCATGAAGCGTCTAACAAATTGATATATAATTTTTAACAGATTCTGAATCACAAGCCTGTTGTGATATGGAAAGAATGATAATACTAGGACTTTGTCACCCTATGTATAGATAATGATATACAAGGCTATATAAAAGAATTATCCTCTAAATTAAAGAAAAATTAATACCATTAGCATGGACTCATATATTTTAAAATCTGAATGAGTAGTTATATAGGAACTTTTTCCTCTGACTTGATAGAAATTTAAACCAGAAATGTCTGCATATTTGTTTTTTAAATATTTTAAAATTTAATTGGCATCCTGGAGTTCAAAGCAATGCTGTAGCCATGACATAATTAACTGCTCATGCAACATCTACAATGTTGGCAAGGATGATTTTAATTTTCCCCTTATACAAATTTTATAAATGTTAAGTAAATAAGTAAAACTACCAAAGTCAAAAGTATCTACACAACCCAATTTTTAAGGCCCCAAGTCAATTCGATCTTACCTCTGGAGATAGAAATGGCAACCCACTCCAGTATTCTTGCCTGGGAAATCCCATAAACAGAGAAACTTGACGGGTCATAAGTCTATGGGGTCACAAGAACTGGACACAACTTAGTCACTAATCCAAAACCACACAGAGTACTTTTTATTTTAAATATGCACAATACATATTTTTCAAAGAAAATAACAATATTTTAGCACTTGTGTGTTTAAAAGCCTGGTGCTAATCACTCTACAGACATCATTGTATTTAAATATCACAACAAATTCATGTTATAGGTACAAGTCTCTAAATTATAGGTGTGGCAAAAGAAGTTCAGAAAATTAAATTATTTGCCTAATATTACTTAGCTAGTAATTAGCAAAGCCAAAATCTGGACCTTTCAAATTACAAAACTATTATTCTATTCAATAAGTAGAACAAAATATTTCTTTTTATATGTATTTAATTGTATTTATACATGCAGTAATGGGTTTACTTTTCTATGTAAGTACAATATACTTTGGAACCTTGAGATATATTCAAAGGTAAGATACTAGAAAATTTTAAAACAAATAAAAAATCAATTCAAGTATTTCCCTTGTATTCTTTGAGGTACATTAGAGTATACTTTGTAAAATTATGCAACATTATATAAATATTTTATTCTCAATATTAGTAGAATTCTTAAATCACTCTCAGATCTCCCTAGATAGTCCAGGAAATGATGTACTTTACCACTTCAATCTACTAAAAATGGAAAAACAGTGATCAGTTCAATTGATATACAAAACCTTTGATAAAATTTCATATAGATTAAGATGTAAAAATTCTTAGATTGTAAGAAATAGAAAAAAAATAATTTTAACTTGACAAATGGCATCCACTAAAATCTACACATCCTTAGATGAGAAGTGATACAAACATTTCCATGAAATTAAACAACATAATAAACTAGCTACTATTACTGATTTTTGCAGTGCTGTCTGAAGGACCTAAGGCATCAAAAATTAAAAGGAATTAGCAAGATATGATAGTCAATTTACATATTAGGCTATGCTGATCTGGGTTGTTTTGCATTCATAAAAATAATATTTTTTATCAAAAGTACCCCTTTATTTGTGGCAAAAAAACATGGACGGTTCACATAAGTGCATACAAGTGCTGAACTTGCATGCCACAGAGCCAAGCTGGGACAAAAATCTTGTAGAACAAAATGTCAGCATATGTTATTGGATGTAGTGTAACAGTACTGACTCCCTGCCACTTAATTTTACTCTTACTACAATAGCACACCCACAGCAAAAAATTGAGGGCACACAGTCTCCTTGGAAGCTATACGCAAAGAAATTGTGAGCCAATCGCTATGACCCAGAGGAGAGATGAAGATTTCAGGAAAGTTTCCCTGAGAGATACAGAGTTTAATGAAATGGAAAAAAAGACCAAAAACATCTCTGGAAAAAGAAGAAGTAAAATCCTCCTCCTGGGGTAGGTAGAATGTATCAGTGATTCATGAGTATGGTTTGGGAAAGTATTGTGCTTCACATCTGAGCCAGTTATGAAATCATTGGAGTTTTTCTAAGGAATACAGTTCCATTATCCTGAGGGTGAATCATGAGGACTTCAAGTTCTTAGAGAGGTAAGGAAGATTTAAAAAGTATTAGGATAATATGCCTTTATTCAAGAATGTAGAAATATTAATTCTAAGTTTATTAACGCGGCCAGAACATCTTGTTCAAGATGATTAATTATTGAGAGATATTCAGGTGAGAAACATATCAGACCATTGGAGACAATATGTGCCACTTCTGAGTGAAGAATATTTGGTGAACTTTATGTAGATACTTCCCCTGATTGTTTGAGCACCATATATACTTGTGTCTCAGAAGATGATATTTCTTCAGAATATAGTTCGGATTCAGACAATGTGAATACTAGGCCAACAAAATGACAAGGAACTTTAGTGATTGATTCTGATACAAGAAGTGAAAATGAAACTCCCAAGCTGGAGAAGACTTTACAAGTGTGTCAGGTGTAACCATTAAGTGTATGACCCACAAAGTGTTAGTGAAACAACAGAATCAAATTTTGACCAGCCAAGATAAAGAGTGTCATCCACTGCTGTTAGTTCCTGCAAAAATCAATGAGTTAACATCTGAAGGACTGAGGGCCCTAACAAGGACCCTCTTCATTTAGCCAGATTCTGCATGGTGCTCAGAACCTAGTAGTGCCCATAATCATCCATCAAAAGAAAGACAGATTCAAGAGGTGAACTCACATGAAGTGCGTTCAGCCCAGAAATTAGTTTCTACACAAGGGAAAATAGCATTTGTACAAAGCTCTAGTTATTTTAGATTTCTAAGCTTTATATTATCTTGAGATCTTTGAACACCTTTAATTTTACAGTCCCCGCTCTGCCAATTATTCATTTGGTGTGAGTCAAAAGTTGGTATTTTGAAGACTAAAGTAAATTCTAAGGAGAAGTGATTATTTTCAGTGAGATAAAGACAATATCAGTTCAGTCAGTTCAGTCACTCAGTCGTGTCTGACTCTGTGTGACCTCATGAATTGCAGCACGCCAGGCCTCCCTGTCCATCACCAACTCCCGGAGGTCACTCAAACTCATGTCCATCAAGTTGAAGATGACATCCAGCCACCTCATCCTCTGTCGTCCCCTTCTCCTCCTGCCCCCAATCCCTCCCAGCATCAGAGTCTTTTCCAATGAGTCAAACTTTCACATGAGCTGGTCAAAGTACCAGAGTTTCAGCTTTAGCATCAGTCTTTCCAAAGAACACCCAGGATTATCTCTTTTAGAATGGACTGGTTGGATCTCCTTGCAATCCAAGGGACTCTCAAGAATCTTCTTCAACACCGCAGTTCAAAAGCATCAATTCTTCAGTGTTCAGCTTTTTTCACAGTCTAACTCTCACATCCATACATGACCACTGGAAAAATCATAGCTTTGACTAGACGGACCTTTGTTGACAAAGTAATGTCTCTGCTTTTTAATATGCTATCTAGGTTGGTCATAACTTTTCTTCCAAGAAGTGTCTTTTAATTTCATGGCTGTAATCACCATCTGCAATGATTTTGGACCCAGAAAAACAAAGTCAGCCACTGTTCCCACTGTTTCCCCATCTACTTGCCATGAAGTGTTGGGACCAGATGCCATGATCTTCGTTTTCTGAATGTTGAGCTTTAAGCCAACTTTTTCACTCTCCTCTTTCACTTTCATCAACAGGCTTTTGAGTTCTTCTTAGCTTTCTACCATAAAGATGGTGTTATCTGCATATCTGAAGTTATTGATATTTCTCTTGGCAATCTTTCTTCCAGCTTCTGCTTCTTCCAGACCAGCGTTTCTCAATATGTACTCTACATATAAGTTAAATAAGCAGGGTGACAAATACAGCCTCGACATATGCCTTTTCCTATTTGGAACCAGTCTGTTGTTCCATGTCCAGTTCTAACTGTTGCTTCCTGACCTGCATACAGGTTTCTCAGGAGGCAGGTCAGGTGGTCTGGTATTGCCATCTCTTTCAGAATTTTCCACAGTTTATTGTGATCCACACAGTCAAAGGCTTTGGCATAGTCAATAAAGCAGAAATAGATGTTTTTCTGGAACTCTCTTGCTTTTCCCATGATCCAGAGGATGTTGGCAATTTGATCTCTGATTCCTCTGCCTTTTCTAAAAGAAGCTGGAACATATGGATGTTCACTATTCATGTATTGCTAAAGCCTGGCTTGGAGAACTTTGAGCATTACTTTACTAGCATGTGAGATGAGTGTAATAGTGCAGTAGTATGAGCATTCTTTGACATTGTCTTTCTTTGGGATTGGAATGCAAACTGACCTTTTCCAATCCTGTGGCCACTGCTGAGTTTTCCATATTTGCTGGCGTATTGAGTGCAGCACTTTCGCAGCACCATCTTTCAGGATTTGAAACAGCTCAACTGGAATTCCATCACCTCCACTAGCTTTGTTCATAGTGATGCTTTCTAAGGCCCACTTGACTTCACATTCCAGGATGTCTGGCTCTAGGTGAGTGATCACACCATCGTGATTATCTGGGTCGTGAAGATCTTTTTTGTACTTTTCTTCTGTGTATTCTTGTCACCTCTTCTTAATATCTTTTGCTTCTGTTAGGTCCATATCATTTCTGTCCTCTATTGAGCCCATCTTCGCATGAAATGTTCCCTCGGTATCTCTAATTTTCTCTAGTCTTTCCCATTCTGTTGTTTTCCTCTATTTCTTTGCACTGATTGCTGAGGAAGGCTTTCTTATCTCTCCTTTCTATTCATTGGAACTCTGCATTCAGATGCTTATATCTTTCCTTTTCTCCTTTGCTTTTCGCTTCTCTTCTTTTCACAGCTATTTGTAAGTCCTTGCCAGATAGACATTTTGCTCTTTTGCATTTCTTTTCCATGAGGATGTTCTTGATCCCTGTCTCCTATACAATGTCACGAACCTCAGTCCATAATTCCTCAGGCACTCTATCTATCAGAACTAGTCCCTTAAATCTATTTCTCATTTCCACCATATAATCATAAGAGATTTGATTTAGGTCATACCTGAATGGTCTAGTGGTTTTCCCTACTTTCTTCAATTTAAGTCTGAATTTAGCAGGAAAGAGTTCATGATCTGAGCCACAGTCAGCTCCCAGTCTTGTTTTTGCTGATTGTATGGAGCTTCTCCATCTTTGGCTGCAAAGAATGGGCTACCCTGGTGGCTCAGATGGTAAGTCGTCTGCCTGCAATGTGGAAGACCCAGGTTCGATTTCTGGGTTGGGAAGATTCCCTGGAGAAGGAAACGGCAATCCACTCCAGCACTCTTGCCTAGAAAATCCCATGGACAGAGGAGCCTGATAGGCTACAGTCCATGGGGTCACAAAGAGTTGGACACAACTGAACGACTTCACTTCACTTCAGTTCTATACTTTCTTCAATTTAAGTCTGAATTTGGCAATAAGGAGTTCATGATCTGAGCCACAGTCAGTTCCCAGTCTTGTTTTTGCTGACTGTATGGAGCTTCTCCATCTTTGGCTGCAAAGAATATAATCAGATTTCGGTGTTGACCATCTGGTGATGTTCATGTGTAGAGTCTTTGGTCCACTGGAGAAGGGAATGGCAAACCACTTCAGTATTCTTGCTTTGAGAACCCCATTAACAGTATGAAAAGGCAAAATAATAGGACACTGAAATAGGAACTCCCCAGGTCGGTAGGTACCCAATATGCTACTGGAGATCAGTGGAGAAATAACTCCAAAAAAAATGAAGGGATGGAGCCAAAGCAGAAACAATACTCAGTTGTGGATGTGACTGGTGATAGAAACAAGGTCTGATGCTGTAAAGAGCCATATTGCATAGGAACCTGGGATGTCAGGTCCATGAATCAAGGCAAATTGGAAGTGGTCAAATAGGAGATGGCAAGAGTGAACGTTGACATTCTTGGAATCAGCGAACTAAAATGGACTGGAATGGGTGAATTTAACTCAGATGACCATTATATCTACTACTGTGGGCAGGAATACCTTGGAAGTAATGGAGTAGCCATCATGGTCAAAAAAAGGGTCAAAAACACATACTTAGATGCAATCTCAAAAAGGGCAGAATCATTTCTGTTCGTTTCCAAGGCAAACCATTCAATATCACAGTAATTCAAGTCTATGCCCCAACCAGTAGTGCTGAAGAAGCTGAAGTTGAACGTTTCTATGAAGACCTACAAGACCTTCTAGAACTAACAACCCCAAAAGATGTCCTTTTCATTATAGGGGACTGGAATGCAAAAGTAGGAAGTCAAGAAACACCTGGCGTAACAGGCAAATTTGGCCTTGGAGTACAGAATGAAGCAGGGCAAAGGCTAATAGAGTTTTGCCAACAGAATGCACTGGCCACAGCAAACACCCTTTTCCAAGAAAACATAGAACTTAGCAAAAGAGTACTTATCAAATATTGACTGCTGATGCTTTGCGGGGAGATTGCTGAAATAAATTCCGCTAATGCTGCTTCTCAGTTCCACTTATATAGTAACTAGCAATGATAATTTTACGGAATGACTTGAATTTCTTGGAACAGGAATTTTCCTGTAGATTTCTACTTTCTCCTAGAGACAATAGTCACAGGGAATGTTCTTTCATTTGAAACATAGAATAGTTACTAATCTTTTCAATTATGTAAGTAATTCCTGGGTAATTTATAGATTTTTTTAAACAATGTATTTTATATGATGTTATTTCTTTACAAATACATAATATCTGATAATATTAAAAAGATCACCATTTTGACAAGCAAGGACTTTGGGCTTAACTAAAAATCCTAATAGGGACCCTGGGGCAATATATGTGACAAAGTCCAGGAAAGGGTCTAGCTGCTTGGTAGAGACAAATGCATCCTGAATAACTGGCTGTTGTGAGCTCTGCATGGTTGCCCTTGTGTTGTTCTTGCATTGGTACTGGTGGTGGTGGCTGTTCAGGAGAAGGTGACAAACTATAGAATCCTTTCACCATGTCCTGCCACATTTCTCAAAACCCAGGTAGTTCAGAGGTGAGTGTAACCAGAGTGACCTCTCAATGACCAGGCATGGATTTCAATTCACTTTCCCTTTCCTTACACACAAGCCTTTCTTTCAAGTACTCACTATAGTCCTAGGTGTTTAATTTCTTCACCAGAGTATGATATGGAAGCATTGTGATATATTTTAATGGGAAAATAAATAAACATTAAACTCACACTAAAGTGTTACCTCATCCATATAGAGATAAGAAAATGTGAGAGTCGTTTGTTTTACCCTTAGAGATTTCCAAGAAATGAAACAAATTTTAGGTAGTAGATCCTTACTAAATTCACAAACACTAAAGCAAACATATCTCAGCTCTCCATTCTGTCCCCTTACTTCTAAATGCTTTTGAAATATTTTGTCTGTCCAAGAAATTCAAGCCTTCATAATGCCCCAGCAATCTAAGCCTGTTTATCACAAAGTTTCCTAGCTGGCCTTACCAAAAAAAAACTTTAGGGATCATAAACTTAGTCTTGTTTTATTTTTTAATCAACCTTTAGTTTTGTTTCCTGATTTTTAATTCCCTGTAGACCTAACCAGTTGCTCAGTGGTAAAGAATCCGCTTGCCAAGACAGGAGCCTCAAGAGACACAGGCTTGATAAGTGGGTTGGGAAGATCCCCTGGAGAAGGAAATGGCAACCCATTCCAGTATTTTCACTAGGAAAACCCATGGACCAAGGAGATTGTGGGCTACTGTCGATGGGTTCATAAAGAGTCAGACATATATGACTGAGCACAGATGTGTGCATGCACACACACACACACACACAAACAAATATAGCTATATAGGCAACCGAAGTCCAGAGAACTTATAAAATATACTCAATCCAACTCATAATTTACTATAAAGAATTAGATATCAACTTTCTTAATTCAGAGTTTGAATGCTATCAACAAATTCATTTTTATTTGATGTAATATATATATATTATTTATGAAATTTTTGATAAAATATACTCAATCCAACTCATAATTTACTATAAAGAATTAGATATCAACTTTCTTAATTCAGAGTTTGAATGCTATCAACAAATTCATTTTTATTTGATGTAATATATATATTATTTATGAAATTTTTGATAAGGAAGTATATCAAAGAAGTATATACACTTTATAGATTCAGGTTATTATAAGTCCAGTTGTATGTCTTAAGTATGAACTCAGTTATTTTTATTAAATTATGGAAAAGTCATTTTGTATAAATAATGCAATGTATATATAATCCTGATGATAATAGTTTTCTATTAACTTGCAAAGTTTTTGCCATAATGACAAAGTATTATGAAATTCTTTATTCTTATTACTATAGAAAAGTAATCATATGAAATTGAAATTTGCTAATTTTATCACTTTTAAGTATATTTTTGGAAAGAGAAAGCATAAGCTTTTTGCTCTTACTGATTAATCACAATCTACTGAAGCTGGGATGAATAAAAACAAGTAATTTTATTCATTTATTCCATCACTAAAAGTATTTCTAAAGATTTTAAATTAGGAGTTCCTCCTTCCATGAAAAGCACAATCTAGTGGGCAATACTCATTCATTCCTTATGCAGTTAATTGGATTAATTAAATGTTCCTTCTTTGTCCTCCTCTCAAAATGTTAACTCTGTCTTAAAACTTGAGGCAAAATCTGTTAAAATGCTCAGAACTAGCTTTCAGTCCGGGGAAGGCAATGGCACCCCACCCCAGTACTCTTGCCTGGAAAATTCGATGGACGGAGGAGCCTGGTGGGCTGCAGTCCATGGGGTCGCTAAGAATCGGACATGACTGAGTGACTTCACTTTCACTTTTCACTTCCATGCATTGGAGAAGGAAATGGCAACCCACTCCAATATTCTTGCCTGGAGAATCCCAGGGATGGGGGAGCCCGGTGGGCTGCCGTCTATAGGGTTGCATAGAGTCACACACGACTCAAGCGACTTAGCAGCAGCAGCAGCAGCTTTCAGCCAAATCCGTTAACCATTGGCGTTTTGTGGACAATGATAACTCACTCCATCTACTTGATATAGTCTCACCAAGATCAGCAGCTGTCAACCTCAGCTGCACATTTGTATCATCTGGGTAGTGTGTGTGTATATGTTTGTTTGTGTATATGAGAGAGAAGAATCTCCAGATAAGAAGGTATAAATCAGGTATCTGTATTTATAAAAATCTTGCCGGTTTACTCTGATTGAGAGTTGAGAACAACTGGCATGGGGATATAAACATGCTAATCAATTTAAATGACAATTCAGTAATTGCATGCCATCCAGCACATTTTTACGACTGTATATTCCCTGGTTACCCTTTTAGCGGCTAGTGACTGTTTTTAATCTGTGTAATACAGATATAATGAGAATAATGGAAATTGCTTGTAAAGTTACAATTAGAACATTTCTTTAAAATTACAAAACATAGTTTAGCTATAATCATCAGGATATTGAGTAAAAAAGAAGAAATAAAAACAAATTATGGTTTGGTCCTATAATTGGCTCTATAATAGCAAAGAATTGATTCTGCATGTACACAGTAAAAGGCAGCACAAATCAGAATGTAAAGCAGTCCCATTTTGATTTGGGGAGTTTGTAAGAAATAATGCATTCTATCTTTAATATAACATTATTTCTGGAGAATAAATAACCTACAAACAATCCTAATCCCAAACATATTGCCAAGTACCTTTTGACCTTCATATCAACCCCAAAGTGAATAGTAAATTGGATTACATGGCTGGGCATATTTATAGCAGAATTTGATCTTAACTACACAGAATGCACCTGCTTACCCAGACATGATTTTAATATCAGAGTATCTGTGGAAGGCTTAAAACAAATCCCTTTAAGAAGTCTATTGATAGATAAAATTTCCCAGTAGAAAAGTTAGTTCAAAATAACAAGTCAGCAGAGCACTGGCTGCTTCACTGTGTCTGTAATGGAAGTTAGAGATAGAGAAATTCAGAATTATTTATAAGAGGATTAAAAAAATATTCTACCCCAAATACGCTAAACATGGGAAAGTGGTAAGTTTTTATTTAATCATCAAATCATTAAGGAAGTTATACATCCTGCTTCTGTCTTTTTGGTTTGATATATAGCATGAGCTAAAATAAAAAAAATCATTATTGAAAAAGATTTCATTATGAATCTGACATTGCACATTGTGAGAGTCAGAAGGAAGACCCCCCCCATCACACACACACACACACACTCACACACACAGATGTCTGTGTTGTCATCTCTAGGATTTATGTAAATAGCAACTTATGTGTATATGTTACTATGTGTGTATTGTGTTTGCATGCATGCTCAGTCATGGCCAACTCTTTGTAACTACATGGAATTTTCCAGGCAAGAATACTGAAGTGGTTTCCATTTCCCTCCTCCGGTGGATCTTCCCAACCCAAGGATTGAATCCTTATCTCTTGCATCTCCTGCATTGGCAGGTGGATTCTTTACCACTGAACCATCTGGGAAGCCCTATATGTGTCCATACATGGACTTTATATATCTAAAGAGACTTTGCAAATGCCATTGAGTATCTTGAGATGGAGAGATCAAACTGGATTAATCAGGTGGATCTAGTCTAATCATTGTTGTTGTTGCTGTCCAGTCATCCAGTTGTGTCCAAATCTTTGTGACCCCATGGATTGTACCACGCCTGGTCTCCTTGTCCCTCATCATCTCCTGAAGTTTGCTCAAGTTCATGTCCAGTGCGTGGGTGATGCCACCCATATGCACCCTTAAAAGCAGAGAACTTTTCTTGGCTGTGGTGAGAAAGAGAGTTGTGACCCTGGAAGATTTTCCAGAGAAATGCAGCTTTTGGGCTTTTATGGAAGGAGGTCAAGAGCTAAGGCATGCAGGTGGCCTCCAGAAACTGAAAAAGTCAAAGCATTAAACTCTCTTTTGTAGCCTCCAGAGAGGAACACAGCTCTGCCAACACCTGTGTTAGCCCAGTGAGATCATATCAGGCTCCTAAACCTACAGAACTGTAAGATAATAAATCTGCGTGGTTCTCAGCTGCCACTTTGTGGAGATTTATCACTGTAGAAATACAAAAATAATACATACCCACACACTTAACCATTTAAAATTATTTGTATCTACATTTTAATTCATTATTACTTTTCCAGATTTACTTTCCCGGGGACCTTATCATCATTTCCCTCTCTATCTCCTTATATATGTTCAGATGGAAGAAAGCACAGGACCTGTTCTATTTAAGAGCAAACTCAATCTAAGGAAACCTGCTGTTTGTCATGCAGTCAAATTCATTGTGAAATGTAATGTGATTCATTTTTTCATTTTTTACATGTAAACATTGCCCCCATGAAATTGTTTTCTAATTTAAGAAAAAAAAAGTTTCCTGTGAAGTGTTTTTACTTATTTTGTGACCATTTATTCATAAATTTACATCTTTAAACATCATAATTATCATGTACTTTCCTGAAGCCAATTGAATTTCTCTCAAAATTATTTATCTTGAGATGACAGCTAAATTACTATGCATGCAAATAGTTATAGAACATCAAACCTGAATTTCCCAGAATATCTTTTATTAAAACTTTCATGTAAATTATTCTGACTCAATCAGGGAATAATTTGCTTTGTTTGAAGATTCTTTGGGATACTCAAGTGTTAAAAAAATAAAGTATGGAATAATTATAATCCTAGGTTTTACTCACATGCATAGGTTTTTATGAAGTCTCAACTCTCAACACTAAATTATAAAAGACATAAGAGGAGAAGGATTTAGAAAAAACATATAGACACACACATGCACACACTCATACACATATGTATATTCATGAACAATGAATAAGTGTAGCACATAAGTAATATATAAACAGTAGTTTTTTAACTGCACTTTAATGCTATTCTTGGTAACCCTAACCAAGTCATCTGCACATTCTGTATCTCTTCACATTTTCTGTTTTGTTGGTTTTAACATCAAAAAGCTATGTATTTCAGTTTAAAGTTATCAAATCAATGTCTACTATCTGACCATTTCTACTAAAGAAAGAAGTCATGCATTTGAATGCCAAAAACAACTGATAATCTTATTTAATATTTATTAATGACTATTATGGAAACAATTATTTTATAATAAAAATATTTAGAAAGTTGAACAAAGGCATGCAACTCATTCAAGAGTAATAAATATGTTTTCCCCCAGAAACTAATTTTAATATACTAATTTTAATGTCCTCATTTTCACCAAATTATAAAAATATCATAGAGATTTGTTTATGCAAATAAGTGATTGAAATAACATGACAGAATCATAATGACCTCTAACAATTATGACAAGCTGCAAACAAGAATACTCATTAAAAAGCTTGTACAATTAATTTTGTAAAAATGTTCCAAACACAATTTGGCAAGAGAAAGATGTAAGGAGTCCAAGGATAATTTATAGTCTTCCTTTAAACTTGTAATTTTTCCAATTGAAGTCCAGTAATGAAATTTTTAAAATTTAATTTTCAATGTCTTTTCTTTCTACTTTATTAGTTGTTTGTCTTTAAATATAACACTGGGAAATTTGAAGACTTTCCAGGTAATATGCTGTGTTAAGTAGAAATATCAGGTTTAGTCTGTACTTTTTATTGTAAACAGCCTAGAGAATGCAGATATACAAAATATCTATATATATATTTACTTATATATAGTTAAAATATTAAAAAGTTAGAGGCTTCAAAAAACAATTAAAGATAAAACACACGGATAAGCATAGAAACAGTTCTAGCATTTTCTAAGATAAATTGGAAGTAACTTACTTGAGAATAAATTAACAACTGTAAAAGTATACAACTATCAGTTCAGTTCAGTCGCTCAGTCGTGTCCGACTCTTTGTGACCCCATGAATTGCGTCCGACTCTTTGCGACCCCATGAATTGCAGCACTCCAGGCCTCCCTGTCCATCACCAACTCCCGGAGTTCACTCAGACTCACGTTCATCGAGTCCGTGATGCCATCCAGCCATCTCCTCCTCTGTCATCCCCTTCTCCTCCTGCCCCCAATCCTAAGTAGACAAAGTAGTTATAAAGAGGTTAACTCCCTATCTTTGGATTAAAATGATAACATGAATTAAGAAGAAGGGGTGCGGGGGGGGGGAGCAGAATCAGAGTTCAGAGTTCCTTAGGAAACACCTGCCCTCAGACTTGTGTTGATCAGTTGGACTGGTAGGGTTAAAATCCAAGATAGAAGAGAGAAGACCATAAGCAAGGGACCAGAGTAGCCTAGACCAAAATTAAGTCTGCTGTATGTTCCTAGAAATTCACTAATTGGGTAGGCAGGTGAAAAGAACAGAATAAGTTTCTAATAGAACTCCTACCACCCCCCAATTGTTCTTTTGTTTTTTGTTTAAAATTCTTATGACATTTCTCAAATCTCTCTGCAAAGGAATTGTCCCAGCATTGCATACCTGGATCAGCTTCATTAAATTATTAAAAGTCTACAGTGTTTTCAAATACATTCTCTCCATATAGGGAGTCCCTGGTGGCTCAGATGGTAAATCGTCTGCCTACAATGCGGGAGACCCAGGTTAGATCCCTGGGTTGGGAAGATCTCCTGCAGAAGGAAGTGGCAACCCACTCCAGTACTCTTGCCTAGAAAATTCCATGGATGGAGGAGCCTGGTGAGCTATAGTCCAAGGCGTCACAAAGAGTCAGACATGACTGAGTGACTTCACTTTCACTTTTCTCTCCATATATAGATTTATAATTGGTCTGCCCAGTATCTGAAATGGAGACACAGTTAGCCTCTAAATGGACTACCAGAGAGCTGGGTATCTACTCAACTGCTCACCACTACCAGACTCCCTAAAAAATCAGAGGAAGCAAGGTCATTTGAGCAGTTAAGAGTTTGGTTATTCTCTAAAGTTAGTCAACTCAGACTCAAATCTCAACTCCATATTAAATAAATGACTTTGGGAAACTATCTCTAATGTCTAAATTCTAGGCACATCATCAGTTGGGGGGAAAAAAAAGCAAGATAGTGCTACCTACTAAAATCATTTTAAGAATTTAATTCAGTAATTCTGGACATATGATAGATTAAAATAACTATTTGTGAGAAAGAGAGAATGAGAAAGGGATAGCGAGAGAAAAAATCTCAAGTACAAAGAAAGAAAAAAAAATTCCTTTATATTTAAAAGTGGAGAAAAGACAGAAAAGGAATTTCAGGGGAAATGAAATGCTGTTCAATCTTTTGGTTTGTTTTCTTTCTTTTTAAATATTTATTTATTTATTTGTCTGTGAGAGGTCTTAGTTGCATCATGCAAGATCTTCATTGTGGCACACAGTCTCTAGTCTCTCCATGCCATGTAGGATCTTAGCTCCCCAACCAGGAATCTAACCCATGTCCCCTGCATTGCAAGGCAGATTCTTAACCATTGGACCACCAGAGAAGTCCCTGTTTATTCTTCCTTAGTTCAGTTCAGTCACTCAGTCTTGTCCAACTCTTCACGACCCCATGGACTGCAGCATGACAGGCCTCCCTGTCCATCACCAACTCCCGGAGTTCACTCAAATTCATGTCCATCGAGTAGGTGATGCCATCAAGCCATCTCATCCTCTGTCATCCCCTTCTCCTCCCACCTTCAATCTTTCCCAGCATCAGGGTCTTTTCAAATGAGTCAGTTCTTTGCATCAGGTGGCCAAAGTGTTGGAGTTTCAGCTTCAACATCAGTCCTTCCAATAAATATTCAGGACTGATCTCTTTTAGGATAGACTGGTTGGATATCTTTGCTGTCCAAGGGACTCTTAAGAATACTCTCCAACACCACAGTTCAAAAGCATCAATTCTTAAGTGCTCAGCTTTCTTTCTAGTCCAATTCTCACATCCATACATGACTACTGGAAAAACCATAGCCTTGACTAGACGGACCTTTGTTGACAAAGTAATGTCTGCTTTTTAATATGCTGTCTAGGTTGGTCATAACTTTTCTTCCAAAGAGTAAATGTCTTTTAATTTCATGACTACAGTCACCATCTGCAGTGATTTTGGAGCCCCCAAGAAATAGTCTGTCACTGTTTCCATTGTTCACCACTATTTGCCATGAAGTGATGGGACCAGATGCCATGATCTTACTTTTCTGAATGTTGAGTTTTAAGCCAACTATCAGAATATTTAGGAAAAAAAAATTTCAGCTTTCTAATGAAAATTCAAAACTTTATATGATTTTTCAACCATTAAAACAGAGCATAATTTATCCAACTCAAAATATATATGAGAAAAGTTACTCTTTCCCCATTAAAGACATTAAATAGTGAAACAAATTTTAAAATCCTTGTTATGAATTGGGCACATTGTGAGCTTTAAGAGTGCTTATAGTGTAGTTATTGATTAATCTGTTTGGATATGTTATTGTTTTTCACGTGGGACACCTGGAATCAGTTTACTGAGACAAAGTTTTTGTCTTTCTACAGGAACTGTTACTTGGTTGATCATTCACATTTGATCCTTGGTTTCAATGAGCATTTCTATAAAACCATCTATGAATCAAACATATATGAAGAGTTCTGCAAATGATATATAATTAGATAGTTTGAGATATGATTATTGAAAATATTAATGGATATATGGATTAGTTGCTTTAGTAGTTATTATAAATATATAGGTCATAACCAATGAGTTTCCTGACCAAAGTATGACTCTTTTTAAGAAACCATTTGAGAATTTTCAGGATTTTCTTCTAAGCCATGTATTTAATTTTCATTAGTTTCTTTTTACCACTTTATTACAGAAAATAATCTTACTTTTGGGTTGGTTCTCCCTACACTATACAGTCTAAGGTATTTTGAGATATGCATATTATATAATGGTTTCTATCTTGCACACTAAGCACACAATCAAACAAAGTACCTGGCCCCAGCTCTGAATTACTGAATGTGGTAGAAAATTATTTCCATAGGTGCTTTAAATGTAGAGTATTTTAAAATTCTTTATTGCTTTTATGTGCATTTTCTCTTTGCAAATTTAAAGTATTTATATTGGTATCAGTAAAGAGGGAAGAGAATATTGCAGAAATTTGTTTTGGCTTGTTTGATTTATGAAGTTTAGAACTTGTAATTGTCCAGAGTAACCCATTCTAAGGTCAACTCTTAGTAAATGAATAATATGGAATTCATAATGAAAAATAACTTCAAACAAATGTGAGATTAGGGTGTTAGCTCTGTTCTGAAGAATTCACTTGGTTTTGAACTTGTTTTCTTTGGGAAAAATAGGCATTGCTCTCACTTGTTTGGTCTTTTCTTTGTAGCTGAAATTCTTGTGCCATGGAGAGTAGAGAACAAGAAGGAACTCCTGTTTTTTTCCTCTTAACATGCGTTTTGGCAACTCGTTTGTTTCTCTAATCAGTGGTTCCTCCATCATGTGTGTAGGTATGCAGATTAAAAATATGATAATTTTGGTATTAATTTAACTGACAGTTTATTTGTCTTTAATAGGTTTACCTTTGAAAACATGAACATGAGTGCATTTTCATTTTGGAGTACATTTTGCTAGCAAGTAGGAAACACCTGGAGTAACAGGCAAATTTGGCCTTGGAATGCGGAATGAAGCAGGGCAAAGACTAATAGAGTTTTGCCAAGAAAATGCACTGGTCATAGCAAACACCCTCTTCCAACAACACAAGAGAAGACTCTACACATGGACATCACCAGATGGTCAACAACGAAATCAGATTGATTATATTCTTTGCAGCCAAAGATAGAGAAGTTCTATACAGTCAACAAAAACAAGACCAGGAGCTGACTGTGTCTCAGATCATGAATTCCTTATTACCAAATTCAGATTTAAATTGAAGAAAGTAGGGAAAACCACTAGACCATTCAGGTATGACCTAAATCAAATCCGTTATGATTATACAGTGGAAGTGAGAAATAGATTTAAGGGCCTAGATCTGACAGATAGAGTTCCTGATGAACTATGGAATGAGGTTCATGACATTGTGCAGGAGACAGGGATCAAGACCATCCCCATAGAAAATAAATGCAAAAAAGCAAAATGGTTGTCTGGGGAAGCCTTACAAATAGCTGTGAAAAGAAGAGAGGCAAAAGGCAAAGAAGAAAAGAAAAGATATAAGCATCTGAATGCAGAGTTCCAAAGAATATCAAGAAGAGATAAGAAAGCCTTCTTCAGTGATCAATGCAAAGAAATAGAGGAAAACAACAGAATGGGAAAGACTAGAGATCTCTTCAAGAAAATTAGAGATACCAAGGGAACATTTCATGCAAAAATGGGCTCGATAAAGGACAGAAATGGTCGGGACCTAACAGAAGCAGAAGATATTAAGAAGAGGTGGCAAGAATACATGGAAGAACTGTACAAAAAAAATCTTAACGACCCAGATAATCATGATGATGTGATCACTCACCTAGAGCCAGACATCTTGGAATGTGAAGTCAAGTGGGCCTTAGAAAGCATCACTACAAATAAAGCTAATGGAGGTGATGGAATTCCAGTTGAGCTGTTTCAAATCCTGAAAGATGGTGCTGTGAAAGTGCTGCACTCAATATGCCAGCAAATTTGGAAAACTCAGCAGTGGCCACAGGACTGGAAAAAGTCAGTTTTCATTCCAATCCCTAAGAAAGGCAATGCCAAGAATGCTCAAACTACCGCACAATTGCACACATCTCACATGCTAGTAAAGTAATGCTCAAAATTCTCCAAGCCAGGCTTCAGCAATACGTGAACCATGAACTTCCAGATGTTCAAGCTGGTTTTAGAAAAGGCAGAGGAGCCAGAGATCAAATTGCCAACATCCGTGGAATCATGGAAAAAGCAAGAGAGTTCCAGAAAAACATCTATTTCTGCTTTATTTACTATACCAAAGCCTTTGACTGTGTGGATCACAATAAATTGTGGAAAATTCTGAAAGAGATGGGAATACCAGACCACCTGACCTGCCTCTTGAGAAATCTGTATGCAGGACAGGAAGCAACAGTTAGAACTGGACATGGAACAGACTGGTTCCAAATAGGAAAAGGAGTCCGTCAAGGCTGTATATTGTCACCCTGCTTATTTAACTTATATGCAGGGTACATATTGAGAAACGCTGGACTGGAAGAAACACAAGCTGGAATCAGGATTGCCAGGAGAAATATCACTAACCTCAGATATGCAGATGACACCACCCTTATGGCAGAAAGTGAAGAAGAGCTAAAAAGCCTCTTGATGAAAGTGAAAGAGGAGAGCAAAAAAGTTGGCTTAAAGCTCAACATTCAGAAAATGAAAATCATGGCATCCGGTCCCATCACTTGATCGGAAATAGGTGGGGAACCAGTAGAAACAGTGTCAGACTCTATTTTTGGGGGCTCCAAAATCACTGCAGATGGTGATTGCAGCCATGAAATTAAAAGACGCTTACTCCTTGCAAGAAAAGTTATGACCAACCTAGATAGCATATTCAAAAGCAGAGACATTACTTTGCCAACTAAGGTCCATCTAGTCAAGGTTATGGTTTTTCCTGTGGTCATGTATGGATGTGAGAGTTGAACTATGAAGAAGGCTGAGCGCTGAAGAATTGATGCTTTTGAACTATGGTGTTGGAGAAGACTCTTGAGAGTCCCTTGGACTGCAAGGAGATCTAAGCAATCCATTCTGAAGGAGATCAACTCTGGAATTTCTTTGGAAGGAATGATGCTGAAGCTGAAGCTCCAGTACTTTGGCCACCTCATGCGAAGAGTTGACTCATTGGAAAAGACTTGATGCTGGGAGGGATTGGGGGCAGGAGGAGAAGGGGACGACTGAGGATGAGATGGCTGGATGGCATCACTGACTCGATGGATGTTAGTCTGAGTGAACTCCGGGAGTTGGTGATGGACAGGGAGGCCTGGCGTGCTGCGATTCATGGGGTCGCAAAGAGTTGGACACGGCTGAGCGACTGAACTGAACTGAACCAGGGAAATAATGCAGTTAAATAAGTGAAAGGAAAGGAAAACAGAGGAAAAAAAAATTATGTCTCCAAAATTAGAGCTAATTCTCCTTCATTAAATAACAATCTAGAGGAAGATACACTAATATGCTTTTGCTATATTACACTACTCTTTGGGTTTTAACTATGATGATTATTTATTATGGGAGTTTTAACAATTTTATTTTTATTACATACTCTAGATACAAAGTTTTCCAAATTTCAGATATATATTATGGCAGAGATTGTTAGATAAGGATTCTGTAATTTATGTTTACTTAGCAAACCTAAATAATGAGATCATATTCAACCACTGTAGAAAATAGCTGACTTAAAACAAATAGACTGCCAGTTATTTCTCCAGGAGGGGAAAAAAAAAAAAGAGGCTTATTCATGATTAGCACAGAATTGCAATAGAAGGAGAGCAATAGTAAAGACTCCATGATTTTTCATATGCTGAGCCCATTGCCTGGAAGTAGGAAGTATCTCTTCTTCCTGTTGGAATCACTTTCACAGAGCATGAGAGCTCCTCATTCTAGTCTCCTAACTCTATTTAATTGACATTTCTGTTGTTTGTTTTTTATAGAATATTTTTATCTATGATAATTTGTTTAAAAAATATGATTTTAATTTTCGAGTAGAAAGTTGAAAACAAGATTAAATAATATATGGCATAGACTTTTGCATAGCAGTGCTGGTGGGATTTTTTTTGAATTATTTTAATTGGAAGATAATTAATTTACAACATTGTGACTTTTTTTTTTTTTGCCATGAATCGACATGAATCAGCCACAGATGCATGTGTCCCCCCACCCTGAACACCCCCAGCTGGTGGGATTTTAAATACATTTCTATCTTTTAAAAGGAAAATAAAGCTTCAGTATAAAATGTCATATACACACAGGGAAGGGTAAAGGAAGTCGCTCAGTCATGTCCACCTCTTCCCGACCCCATGGACTGCAGCCTACTAGGCTCCTCCATCCATGGGATTTTCCAGGCAAGAGTACTGGAGTGGGTTGCCATTGCCTTCTCCATATACACACACACATGAACCAATTAGATAATTCAATTAAAAGGAATTATTTGGCGGTTTGGATAAGATGCTGGAGTTAGGGGGCTTTCCCAGTGACTCAGAGGTAAAGAATCTGCCTCTAATGCAGGAGCCACAGGAGACTCAGGAGACACAGGTTTGATCCCTGGGTCAGGAAGAACCCCTGGAGGAGGGCATGGCAACCCACTCCAGTATTCTTTTCTGGGGAATCCTATGGACAGAGGAGCCTGGTAGGCTACAGCCCATAGGGTTTCAAAGAGTTGGACATGGCTGAGGTGACTCAGCGTACATGCATGCACACTGGAGATATGAAAATGCCCTTGTATAACTTAACAAGAGGTTAAAGAAATTTAGGCAAATGATGGACTTTAGAATGTTGTAGGAGTAGCCAGCATATCATTGAGAGTGATGTGATTAAGGAATAGCTGAGAATTTGTTGCCAGAAAAATGTTCAATGATTTTAAATAGAAAGAGTCATAGGAGATATTTTCCACTTAAACTTGACAATAATGTAGCTCTTCCTAGAATAAAAAGCCCTCCTTTCACCTAAGCTCCTGGAGAAAATGATGCTGTCTCAGCCAGAGTTCAAAGAGAGCAGTAATTCAGGTTTTAGAGAAAGTTTCCCAGTGAAGCAGACAAAACACAGGCCATGTTTAAGAAATTAAACCAGTATGACCAAGTATAAATAGATTGTAGGAAAGAATACCTTCCCCGCATTTCCAGGATAGACTCTGAAAGTGCAAAAAGGAGTTTTAAGTGAGAAGCAACAGGTAAAAAATATTCCTGGGTTGGGAAGATCTGCTGGAAAAGGGCTAGACTACCCGCTCCAGTATTCTTGGTCTTTCCTGGTTACTCAGCTAGTCAAGAATCTGCCTGCGATGAGGAAGACCTAGGTTCGATCCCTGGATTGGGAAGATTCCCTGCAAAAGGAAATGGCTACCCACTCCAGTAACCTGGCCTAGAGAATTTCATAGACTCTATGGACAGGGACGCCTGGCATGTTGCAGTCCATGGGGTCACAAAGAGTCGGACACAGTTGAGTGACGTTCACTTTCACTCTCAAATAAACAATTGCTTGCTCAAGGAAAGAAAACAAAAACTCAGACTGTCTGGAAACAAACCACTGCTTTTGCCACACTGTCAAAGCAACCCTATTATATTTCTAAGTTAGCATCAGTAGTTGTAATTACTTACATTTGTATTTAAGTTACTGTATAATAAACCCAGGTTTTTAATTACAGTGCTTGCATTCCATTATTTAAAAAAAAACTTTTGCCATCTTTGAAACCCAAAAGACCTGGAATGAATTCAGGTAAATATTACTTGATTTAGATGGGTCTTGCCAGATTATTAAGAAGAGATGACAAGAATACACAGAAGAACTGTACAAAAAAAAATCTTCAAGAACCAGATAATCACGATGGTGTGATCACTGATCTAGGGCCAGACATCCTGGAATCTGAAGTCAAGTGGGACTTAGAAAGCATCACTAGAAACAAAGCTAGTGGAGGTGATGGAACTCCAGCTGTTAACATCAGTCGCTCAGCCATGTCTGACTCTTTGTGACCCCATGAATCACAGCATGCCAGGCCTCCCTGTCCATCACCAACTCCCGGAGTTCACTCAGACTCACGTCCATCGAGTCCGTGATGGCATCCAGCCTTCTCATCCTCAGTCGTCCCCTTCTCCTCCTGCCCCCAATCCCTCCCAGCATTAGAGTCTTTTCCAATGAGTCAACTCTTCTCATGAGGTGGCCAAAGTACTGGAGCTTCAGCTTCAGCATCATTCCTTCCAAAGAAATTCCAGAGTTGATCTGCTTCAGAATGGACTGGTTGGATCTCCTTGCAGTCCAAGGGACTCTCAAGAGTCTTCTCCAACACCACAGTTCAAAAGCATCAATTCTTCGGCGCTCAGCATTCTCCACAGTCCAACTCTCACATCCTTACGTGACCACTGGAAAAACCATAGCCTTGACTAGACAGACCTTAGTCAGCAAAGTAATGTCTCTGCTGTTGAATATGCTATCTAGGTTGGTCATAACGTTTCTTCCAAGGAGTAAGCGTCTTTTAATTTCATGGCTGCAGTCACCATCTGCAGTGATTTTGGAGCCCCCAAAAAATGAAGTCTAACACTGTTTCTACTGTTTCCCCATCTATTTCCAATCAAGTGATAGGACCAGATGCCATGATCTTCGTTTTCTGAATGTTGAGCTTTAAGCCAACTTTTTCGCTCTCCTCTTTCACTTTCATCAAGAGGCTTTTTAGCTCTTCTTCACTTTCTTCCATAAGGGTGGTGTCATCTGCATATCTGAGGTTATTGATATTTCTCCCGACAATCTTGATTCCAGCTTGTGTTTCTTCCAGTCTAGTGTTTCTCATGATGTACTCTGCATATAAGTTAAATAAGCAGGGTGACAATATACTGACAGATTGTGGTCCATTGAAGAAGGGAATGGCAAGCCAGTTCAGTATTCTTGCCTTGAGAACCCCATGAACGGTATGAAAAAGCAAAATGATAGGATACCAAAAGAGGAACTCCCCAGGTCAGTAGGTGCCCAATTAGCTACTGGAGATCAGTGGAAAAATAACTCCAGAAAGAATGATGGGATGGAGCCAAAGCAAAAACAATACCTTTGTGGATGTGACTGGTGATAGAAGCAAAATCCGATGCTGTAAAGAGCAATATTGCATAAGAACCTCGAATGTCAGGTTCATGACTCAAGGCAAATTGGAAGTGGTCAAACAAGAGATGGCAAGGGTGAACGTCGACATTCTAGGAATCAGCGAACTAAAACAGACTGGAATGGGTGAATTTAACTCAGATGACCATAATATCTACTACTGCGGGCAGGAATCCTCATAAGAAATGGAGTAGCCATCATGGTCAACAAGAATTCGAAATGCAGTACTTGGATGCGATCTCAAAAATGACAAAATGATCACTGTTCGTCTCCAAGGAAAACCATTCAATAACATAGTTATCCAAGTCTAGGCCCAAACGAGTAACGATGAAGAAAGTGAAGTTTTATGAAGACCTACAAGACCTTTTAGACTAACACCCAAAAAAGTTGTCCTTTTCATTATACGGGAACACCAGATGAGCTAGTTCAAATCCTGAAAGATGATGCTGTGAAAGTGCTGCACTCAATATGCCAGCAAATTCGGAAAACTCAGCAGTGGCCACAGGGCTGAAAAAGGTCACTTTTCATTCCAATCCCTAAGAAAGGCAATGCCAAAGAGTGCTCAAACTACCGCACAATTGCACTCATCTCACACGCTAGTAAAGTAATGCTCAAAATTCTCCAAGCCAAGCTTCAGCAATACATGAATGGTGAACTCCCTGATGTTCAAGCTGGTTTTAGAAAAGGCAGAGGAACCAGAGATCAAATCGTCAACATCCTCTGGGTCATCGAAAAAGCAAGAGAGTTCCATAAAGACATCTATTTCTGCTTTATTGACTATGCCAAAGCCTTTGACTGTGTGGATCACAATAAACTGTGGAAAATTCTGAAAGAGATGGGAATACCAGACCACCTGACCTGCCTCTTCAGAAATCTGTATGCAGGCCAGGAAGCAACAGTTAGAACTGGACGTGGAGCAACAGACTGGTTCCAAATAAGAAAAGGAGTACATCAAGGCTGTATATTGTCACCCTGCTTATTTAACTTCTATGCAGAGTACATCATGAGAAACGCTGGACTGGAAGAAACACAAGCTGGAATCAAGATTGTCAGGAGAATTGTCAATAACCTCAGATATGCAGATGACACCACCCTTATGGAAGAAAGTGAAGAGGAGCTAAAAAGCCTCTTGATGAAAGTGAAAGAGGAGAGTGAAAAAGTTGGCTTAAAGCTCAACATTCAGAAAACGAAGATCATGGCATCCGGTCCCATCACTTCATGGGAAATAGATGGGGAAACAGTGTCAGACTTTATTTTTGGGGGCTCCAAAATCACTCCCGATGGTGATTACAGCCATGAAATTAAAAGACGCTTACTCCTTGCAGGAGAAGTTATGACCAATCTAGATAGTATATTCAACAGCAGAGACATTACTTTGCTGACTAAGGTCCGTCTAGTCCAGGCTATGGTTTTTCCTGTGGTCATGTATGGATGTGAGAGTTGGACTTGTGAAGAAGGCTGAGCGCCGAAGAATTGATGCTTTTGAATTGTGATGTTGGAGAAGACTCTTGAGAGTCCCTTGGACTGCAAGGAGATCCAACCAGTCCACTCTGAAGGAGATCAACTCTGGGATTTCTTTGGAAGGAATGATGCTAAAGCTGAAGCTCCAGTACTTTAACCACCTCATGAGAAGAGTTGGCTCATTGGAAAAGACTCTAATGCTGGGAGGGATTGGGGGCAGGAGGAGAAGGGGACGACTGAGGATGAGATGGCTGGATGGCATCACAGACTCGATGGATGTGAGTCTGAGTGAACTCCTGGAGTTGGTGATGGACAGGGAGGCCTGGCATGCTGCGATTCATGGGGTCACAAAGAGTCGGACACGGCTGAGCGACTGAACTGAACTGAACTGCCAGATTATTAGTAGCAGGAATTCAGTGTTTATATCACAAATATAAGTACAGTGAAAATATTTAATAGATTTTCTCTTTTATAGAGTAAAGCTATCAATTGATTTGAAAAGGACATATGTTTTAGAGTGAAACACCTGGGTTTGACACGTGCTTTTCTGTTTCTTATGTTTGTAACTATGGGGCATTTACTTAATTTCTTTACATCTCACTTCCCCAAGTATATAAAGTATGATTAGTAAAACAACTCAAGTTTATTATTAGCATGAAATTGCATAATGTATGTAAACTACTGAACTCCGGACATGGTATAGAAAAAATATTCACCATAGACTTACTGTAACTGTTGTCACTGATATTCTGATTTCAATTAATAATTCTTCTAAGATGAGATAAAATTATTTGTTGTAAAATTATTTTTAAATGATAAATTAAGTAAACAAAAGCTTTTTAAAATAATATTAAAATGAATATTATTAAATATCTCCAGTTAAATTATTCACTGGAGATATTTAAAATAGTATACCTCACAGAAAAGACTTTGGCTTCTAACAATTTTTACTGAATATGTAAGAAAAAAAGTTTGAAGTTTGCTTAAATATATATATAAAAATATATTCAACATTTTTTTGAAGTTATTTAGATACTTTTTAGAACCAATCAGTTGTAAGTTATCCTCCAGCCATGAACACAAGAATACAAAGGTAGCATTTCTTCTGTTATAAATTCTCCTGACATGTTTAGAGTAGCAGATCTTAATTTTTCACATTGATTCCCCTGTTCAAATACTAGATTTTTTTTTTTAATTTGGTAAAGTAAGACGCAGTTTTAGACTTGGCAAAACCAATAAAATATTGTAAAGTAAAAAATAAATAAATAAATAATAAATTAAAATAAATAGATATTCAAATAATAAAATGCTTTCTGATTCATTTTTTTCTTCTTTCTTCTCAAGATCCCATGATGATAAATGTGGTTGTCTCTTTTTTTGAATCCTGGGAAATATAAATCTTCCAAGCTCAAAGGGCACAATGTCTCTCTTCAATGTTTTCTCCTGATGCTGAGTGCAGAATTGGTTTCAGAAAGAAAATTGCTGACATTAAGCAAGCATCTAACTTGGCAAGTCATTGCAACATATTTCTATATGATGCTGTGAGATGTACTGGAAAAAAGGATGTTTCAGATCCTGAGAGACTGTTGCCTGTTCCCAGGGAAATTGAAAAAAATTAAAAAGTTATATCTAAGCTCTAGTTCTTGATTTATAGAACAATGCATTAGAGGAACAAGTTTCTGAGCTTCTCTGTTCTTCAATAGATGGAGTGATATAGTCTGTTTGAATTCTTTCCTCAGTCAGGGAAGGTCCTAAAATAGAATACTTCAACTCGTCCAGATATTAGACAATCAATCACATTGCAAATATTTTCTAGAGGCAAATATTTAAGAAGTTTTTTCAACAAAAACATGGTTCAGTTATATCCATAGATTTTATATTAATTTTATTAGACTGTATTTATTTTACAGTGCTGCGTTCATTTCTGCTATACAGAAAAGTTTATCAGTTATATGTATATGTATATGCACTCTTTTCTAGATTTCCTTCCCATTTAAGTCACCTAACAAAGTATTGAGTAGAGTTCCCTGTGCTATACAGTAGGTTCTCATTAGATATCTACTTTATATATAGTAGTGTATATGTAAATTTTGATCTCACAATTCATCCCATTCCTTCTCCCACTTGGTATTTGTAAGCTTGTTCTCTACGTCTGGGTCTCTATTTCTGTTTTGCAAATAAGTTAATCTGTACCATCTTCTAGACTCCACATATAAATGATATACTATATGATGTTCATTTTTTCTCTTTCTGATTTCCTTCACTTTGTATGACAGGCTCTAAGTCTAGCCACATCTCTGCAAATGATACTATTTAATTCCTTTTGATGATTGAGTAATGTTCCATTGTATTTTTTTTTTAACTTTACTTTACTTTATAATACTGTATTGGTTTTGCCATACATTGACATAAATCCACCACAGGTGTACATGTGTTCCCAAACATGAACCCCCCCCCACCTCCCTCCCCATAACATCCCTCTGGGTCATCCCCGTGCACCAGCCCCAAGCATGCTGTATCCTGCATCGGACATAGACTGGCGATTCGATTCCTACATGATAGTACACATGTTTCAAAGCCATTCTCCCAAATCATCCGCCCCCACCTCTCCCTCTGAGTCCAAAAGTCCGCTATACACATCTGTGTCTTTTTGCTGTCTTTCATACAGGGTCATCATTGTCATCTTTCTAAATTCCATATCTATGTGTTAGTATACTGTATTGGTGTTTTTCTTTCTGGCTTACTTCACTCTGTATAATCGGCTCCAGTTTCATCCATCTCATCAGAACTGATTCAAATGTATTCTTTTTAACGGCTGAGTAATACTCCATTGTGTATATGTACCACCGCTTTCTTATCCATTCATCTGCTGATGGACATCTAGGTTGTTTCCATGTCCTGGCTATTATAAACAGGGCTGTGATGAACATTGGGGTACATGTGTCTCTTTCAATTCTGGTTTCCTCGGTGTGTATGCCCAGCAGTGGGATTGCTGGGTCATAAGGCAGTTCTATTTGCAATTTTTAAAGGAATCTCCACACTGTTTTCCATAGTGGTTGTACTAGTTTGCATTCCCACCAACAGTGTAGGAGGGTTCCCTTTTCTCCACACCCTCTCCAGCATTTATTGCTTGCAGATTTTTGGATCACAGACATTCTGACTGGTGTGAAGTGGTACCTCATTGTGGTTTTGATTTGCATTTCTCTAATAATGAGTGATGTTGAGCATCTTTTCATGTGTTTGTTAGCCATCCGTATGTCTTCTTTGGAGAAATGTCTCTTTAGTTCTTTGGCCCATTTTTTGATTGGGTCATTTCTTTTTCTGGAATTGAGTTGCATAAGTTGCTTGTATATTTTTGAGATTAGTTGTTTGTCAGTTGTTTCATTTGCTATTATTTTCTCCCATTCAGAAGGCTGTCTTTTCACCTTGCTTATATTTTCCTTTGTTGTGCAGAAGCTTTTAATTTTAATTAGATCCCATTTGTTTATTTTTGCTTTTATTTCCAGAATTCTGGGAGGTGGATCATAGAGGATCCTGCTGTGATTTGTGTCTGAGAGTGTTTTGCCTATGTTCTCCTCTAGGAGTTTTATAGTTTCTGTGTTCCATTGTATTTGTGTGTCACATCTTATTTACCATTTTTCTGTTGTTGGACATTTAGGTTGCTTGTATGTCCTGGCTATTTTAAATAGTGCTGCAATCATGTACTTTTTTTTTTTTTTACTTTAACTTTTCTGGATATATGCCCCAGGAATGAAATTGCTGTGTCATATCGTTGTTCTGTTTTTAGTTTTTTGAGGTTACCTTCATGCTGTTCTCCATAGTGACTATATCAATAGTACATTACATTCCCATCAATAGTGTAGGAGGGTTATCTTCCCATCAATAGTGTAGGAGGTTTATCTTTTCTTTACATCCTCCAGCATTTTTTCTTTGCAGATTTTTTGATGATGGCTATTCCGATTGGTATAAGGTGATACCTCATTGTATCTTTGACTTGCAACTCTTTAATAGTGATATTGAGCATCTATTCATGTGTTTGTTAGCCATCTGTATGTCTTCTTTTGAGAAATGTCTATTTAGGCTTTTGCTCACTTTTTTCTTTGCTTTACTTTTCTTTTCTTTTTTTTGAGCCACATAAGCTGTTTGTATGTTTTGGAGATTAACCCCTTGTGAATTGCTTCATTTGCAAATATTTTCTCCCATTCTGAGAGCTTTTTCCTTTAGTTTATTATTTCCTTTGCAGCGCAAAAGCTTTTAAGTTTCATTAGATCCCATTTATTTGTTTTTGTTTTTTATTTTCATTACTCTAGGAGGTGAATCAAAAATGATCTTGCTGCAATTTATATCACAGTGCTGTGCCTATGTTTTCCTCTAAGAAATTTATTTATTTTTTTTTGTTTTTTTGTTTTTTTGTTTTTAGTTTTTTATTTTTTAAATTTTAAAATCTTTAATTCTTACATGCATTCCCAAACATGAACCCCCCTCCCACCTCCCTCCCCATAACATCTTTCTGGGTCATCCCCATGCACCAGCCCCAAGCATGCTGCATCCTGTGTCAGACATAGACTGGTGATTCAATTCACATGATAGTATACATGTTAGAATACCATTCTCCCAAATCATCCCACCCTCTCCCTGTCCCACCTTACATTTAGGTCTTTAATCTATTTTGAGTTGTGTGTGTGTGTGTGTGTGTGTGTGTGTGTGTGTGTGTGTATGATGTTAGGGAGTCTTCTAATTTCAAACTTTTATATGTAACTGTCCAGTTTCCCCAGCACCACTTATTGAAGAGACTATCTTTTTCTCCACTGTATATCCTTTCCTCATCTGCCATAAATTAGATGACCACAGGTGCATGAGTTCATCTCTAGGCTTTAAAGCCCATTCCATTGACCTATTTTTGTTTGTTTGTTGTTTTTTGTGCAAGTACCATATTGCCTTGATTACTGTGACTTATAGTATACTCTGATGTCAGGGAACATGGTTCTTCCAGCTCTACTTTTCTTTCTCAAGATGCTTTGGCTATTTACAGTCTTTTCCGTATTTTGAAAATGACTATACTACTTAAAGCAATTATAGATTCTATGCAATCTATAAAATTACCAATGGCATTTTTCACAGAATCCATTTACTTTAATTGTCTCATTATGCTTAGTATTAATAACAAGTCATACTCCATTACAGATATTTCCTAATTTAATTGGGCTTGTGATAACAATTTCTTTTAAATTACACTATATTTGTGATAAGTTATTTGGGGTTATAAGGTTTGGAAACATGTGTATGTCACAGAAATTAGTCAAGAGTTTACTATTGTGAGAACAGCAAATAGATAAAACCAATGAATATCAAATCACAATTAAGGAAAAAGCAGTAGCTCTATGACAGTATCTATAAGGATTTTTGTTTTCTCCACATTTTCTCTATTTTTAAGCTTATTTCCTTTTCATCAGGAGCTATTCTTGCTCAATAGAAGTAAGTATCTTTTAAAAGTGGTCAATTTACTTACCATAAGCATTCTTTCTCAAGTCAGTTTCTCATCATTATCTGTCCTGGTTGTTCTCAGTCTCTGCTTGTGGAATAACAGTTACCACTGTATAGCTTCTATCTGTTCTCCATAGCCTTCCTCTACCTAATGCATGCTGCTGCTGCTGCTGCTGCTAAGCCACTTCAATCGTGTCCGACTCTGTGTGACCCCATAGATGGCAGCCACCCAGGCTCCGCCATCCCTGGGATTCTCCAGGCAAGAACACTGGAGTGGGTTGCAATTTCCTTCTCCAATGCATGAAAGTGAAAAGTGAAAGTGAAGTTGTTCGGTCGTGGCCGAGTCTTAGAGACCCCATGGACTGCAGCCTACCAGGCTCCTCTGTCCATGGGATTTTCCAGGCAAGAGTACTGGAATGGGTTGCCATTGCCTTCTCCATACCTAATGCATAATGTCTTTTAAATCAAACAGGCAACATTGCAACTTAACAAGAGAAGCTCCTGTCTCATGTTTCAAGTTTAATGTGTTATCTTAATTCACCTTTCAGCTCCTGTCCCTGCTACAAATTGCTACCACTCTCTTCTCATATTTTACATCCAAATTACCTAAAATCCATTATTATTCAACAAATCACTACTCTTTGTCAGGCATTGTTATAAAACAAAGAGATACATCCCTTAATATAGCAAAGTCTCTGCCTCCACTATATTTGTGATGAAGGCTCTGATCATTCAGTAAAAACTGTTATTCCTCCTATGCAGAACTCTCTTGCTGAACTACTCAATGCCCAGCCAATAAATCAGTGACCTCTTGGATCAAAGTACATATGTTTATATAATCAACTTTGGGTAGAGTGGTGGAAATTTTCCTTAGCTTTTCTAAATGAAGAACAAGAATACAGCCCAAACAAAATCCCCATAACCTACTCCCAAAACAAGTGTTTTGATAATAAAACTTTCAATAAAATATAATAAAGTGGTTGCTTTTGTGTCTCTTAGTTTTCTTTAAAACTTGTGATCTTGTTTACCTCAATTTGTGTTAACTCAGTATTTTGCTTGAATGGATACAAAATTAAATTCACTTTGCCTCTATAGACTGGGAATATGAAAATCATGTTTTCAGTGCTCAGATATTTCTGAACGTTCAGCTTTCCACTATGCTTCTGCTTTCCACTATGCTTCTGCTTTCCACTATGCTTCAAATAAAAATATTTCTTTCTTCAGAAGCAGGAGAGCTGCCCCCCATTCCACAGTGTAGACACTGTTGCATCTTAAATGGAAAGGATGAAAATAAATCCACATGAATATTTGACGTCAATATTTACACATTGGAACTCTCTAAACTATAACATTTTTCTTTTAACAATTTTACTCTTGTATTTAATATTGTGTAAAGCATATTTTTAAGATTCAGAAATTTGGATCTATTATTTATAATGATAGCTTTTACTTTTAAAATGGTGAATAATATACACATATGTGTGTGTATATATATATATACACATATGTTTGTGTGTGTATATATATATAGTTTGATTTATCAATGTCTGCCTTTTTTTTTTTATTTTGTGCATCAGAAACTCTTGAGACATTACCAAATGTTATAAAACAGGTAAGCATAAAACTAATGACATTTTTTATTTTAAAAAAGCAGTCATGAGGCTCAGGGAATATAATAAGGGCTATATTTCAGTGACTTCCAGATCCCTTCCAAAGCTTTCAAAATTTTAATGTTCAAGTGGCTTCACCCTTCATTATTATTGCAACTTTGGGCAAATTACTTGACTTCTCTTTGCCTCCACTTTCTCACTTATTCAATGGGGAATGATAAAAAAAAAAAAACTTTATCACATAATTCACATAAGAATTTATGGATTAATGTGTATAAATCTCTTAATATGGATTCATATGAGAAGTGGTTAAAAGCATTAACTAATGTTTTATAAAAATGGGAATATACTATGCACATTATTCTGAAAAACTGTCTTTTTTTTCTTTTTTTAATATAAATTTATTTATTTTAATTGGAGGTTAATTACTTTACAATATTGTACTGGTTTTGCCATACATCAACATGAATCCGTGAAAGGTACACACGTCTTCCCCATCCTGAACCTCCCTCTCTCAACCCTCCCCGTACCATCCCTCTGGGTCGTCCCAGTGCACCAGCCCCAAGCATCCAGTATCATGCATCGAATCTGGACTGGCGATTGGTTTGTTTAAAAGAACATAGTATGTAAGTTGTTTACTAGCTAAGCTGTGTCTGGCTTTTTTGCGACTTCATAGACTGTAGCCTGCCAGGCTCCTCTGTCCATAAGATTTCCCAGGCAAGAATACTGGAGTGGGTTGCCATTTCCTTCTCAAGAGAATCTTCCAGACCCAGAAATCAAACCCATGTCTCCTGTATTGGCGGGCAGATTCTTTACCACTGAGCCACTAGGGAAGCCCTCAATATTAGCTATAACCTACCATATATTGGGTTTCCCTGGTAGCTGAGCTGGTAATGAATTCACCTGCAATGCAGGAGACCCCAGCTCAATTCCTGAGTTGGAAAGATCTCTGGAGAAGGCATTGGCTACCCACTTCAATATTCTTGGGCTTCCCTGGTGGCTCAGATAGTAAAGAATGAACCTGCAATGTGGGAAACCTAGGTTCGATCTCTGGGTTGGGAAGATCCCCTGGAGTAGGACATGGCAACCCACTCCAGTATTCTTGCCTGGAGAATCCACATGGACAGAGAAGCCTGGTGGGCTACAGTCCATATAATCACAAAGAGTCGGACACAGCTGAGCGAGTAAGCACACAGCGCACACACTCTATATTATTGAAATTCAGTTAAGTTCACTCATTTATTGACATGACACAGGTATTTGATTCAGGATCATAAAATTTTCTCTATTTTTTGTTTCTCTATATCTATGGAACATAGTTAAATCAAATTTCAAAGTGAATATCTTATAAAATATCTAATTAAAAAATACTACATAAATGACATATATTTCTGTCTTATATCCAACAAATTGTTAAAAGGACAATTCTCATTCAGTCAAGACTGCAACCCAGAGGAAAATAGGCCCAGCTGTCCACTAGAAGTTTTGCTACTGAAAATTTTTCCACCTCCAATTTCCAGAAAATTATCCTGAAAATTTTAAAATAAGAAATACATTTATATATCTGACAATTTAACTTTAGTTCATATGGCATATAGCTAAATTTTGTGAATAAAGGGAACACATCAACTTTATAATGAATTATATATTATATTAAATGTATGCACACATGCTCCATCACTCAAGTCATGCAAGACTCTTCTGTGACCCCATGGACTGTAGCCTGCCAAGCTCTTCTGTCCATGGAATTTTCCAGACAAGAATACTGGGCTGGGTTGCTGTTTCTTAATACAAGGGATCTTCCCAACACAGGGATAGAACCTGTGCCTCTGCATTTATTTTTTTTACTACTGAGCCACTTTGGAAGCCGTTAAATATGTGTATGTGTTTCTCAGAATACATGTTTAGATACAATCATTTTGTATTTTATAAATTTTTTATTATGAGCATGTTTTATTTTATACATATAAGCAATCAAATACATAAAATTTGCTCTGCAGAAAAAAGTAATTTACAGCATCCTTTTTCTTACATTGGCAATTTATTTTCTGTCAACTGCTTTCAGCTGTTATCATGTTTATCAGGACTTTGATCTTTGGCTGTGTACTCAAATAACTCAAAATTTTGTCTTCTTTCCAATAGCAAAAAAGTAGTAGTAGTTGGCCATTTCTAACTCTCCACAGATAGGGGACTATATCAGAAGAGAGCTCAAAAAAACTTGTTTATTTGTACATTATAAAATTAATTGATGCTACTGAATCAATATTGACATTATTCAATTTCAGTTTCTTTTAGATGTGATTGAAACCTTAACACAGAAAAGATAATTTTGAAGTCAACTCAAGGCATAAATCACTAACTGAATTAAGTGAAGTTTTGCCAGAATTAATTTCACATAAATAATGCTTTTACATGATTCCTTAATGTTTAAGACAGTGAAAATTAAATAGGGCCAAAATATACTATTTTAGCTGACAAATATAAAAACTGAATAGTGGTTAAAAACAACAATACAATAAAAACAACAAATAATAAAACCTGAATAGTGGTTAAAAGCTGGATAGATGTTTATATTCATCCTGCATCAGCAAAGTTTGGTGTTCAAGTGTGCAGCAATTGTAGAGCAATTCCTCTAACATCAGCGACCCCATCTCTTTTCATCATATTCTTATCCTTCATGGCAAATAGATAGGGACACAGTGGAAACGGTGACAGATTTTATGTTTTGGGGGGCCCAAAAATCACTGCAGATGGTGCCTGCAGCCATGAAATTAAAAGATGCTTGCTCCCTGGAAGAAAAGTTATGACCAACTTAGACAGCATATTAAAAAGCAGAGACTTGACTTTGCCAACAAATGTCCATCTAGTCAAAGCTTTGGTTTTTCCAGTAGTCATGTATGAATGTGAGGGTATGACTCTAAAGAAAGCTGAATGCTGAAGGATTGATGATTTTGAGCTGTGGTGTGGGAGAGGACTCTTGAGAGTCCCTTGAACTGCAAGGAGATCCAACCAATCCATCCTAAAGGAGATCAGTCCTGGGTGTTCATTGGAAAGACTGATGCTGAAGCTGAAACTCCAATACTTTGGCCACCTGATGCAAAGAGTTGACTCATTTGAAACAACCTTGATGCTGGGAAAGATTGAAGGCAGGAGAAGGGGGCGGCAGAGGATGAGATGTTTGGATGGCATCACTGACTCAATGGACATGAGTTTGAGTAAACTACAGGATTCAGTGATGGACAGGGAGGCCTGGTGTGCTGCAGTCCATGGGGTCACAAAGAGTCAGACACGGCTGAGTGACTGAACTGAACAGTGTTATAGCTATGACCAGCCTAGACAGCATGTAAAAAGCAGAGACATCACTTTGCCAACAAAGGTCCTTATAGCCAAAGCTATCAATTTTCCAGTAGTTCTGTACATATGTGAGTTGGACCATTAAGAAGGCTGGGAACCAAAGAATTTTTGCTTTGGAATTGTGCTAGAGAAAACTCTTGAGAGTCCCTTGGACTGCAAGATTAAACCAGTCAATCCAAAAGGAAAACAATCCTGAATATTCATTGAACAGAATTATACCAAAGCTGAAGCTCCAATCCTTTGGTCCCATGATGCAAAGAGCAGACTTACTGGAAAAGACCATGCATCTGGGAAAGTCTGAAGACAAAAGAAGAAGGCGGCAGAGGATGAGATGGTTGGATGGCATCATTGACTCAATGAACAAGAGTTTGAGCAAACTCTAGGAGATAGTAAGGGACAAGAAAGCCTGGTATGCTGCAATTTATATGGTCGCAAAGACTCAGAAATGACTGAGCAACTGAATAACAACAATGTTATAACTGTCACCTCATGTCTTACTCTTTGTGATTCCATGAACTGTAGTGCACCAGGCTCCTCTGTCTATGGAATTCTCTAGGCAAGAATAATGGAGTGAATTGTTCTTTTGGTAGTTGTGGTGCATGAGATTGGAAGCCGAGGCTCATGGACTCTAGAATGTGGGCTCAGTAGTTGTGACACAGGGTGTCAGTTTCCCTGCAGCATGTGGGATTTTCCCAGACCAGGGATCAGGGATTGAACCCGCATCTCCTGTGTTGGCAGGCAGATTCTTAACCACTAGACTTCCATGGACATTCCCAATCTTTATTCTTAAGTGAACATTTATCAGGCTAAATATTGTGGACTGTATCACTAAGATAATGGAAAGAATAGATACTGAGGGCTACCTGAAGTCTCTACAACAGTTAGGGATGCACTCCAAAATAGAATAGTATACTGGGGAATATTTTTAAAAAATAATATGATAGAATCAATAAAGGGAAAATTACAAAAGTATCTAGAGAAGAGGTAGAAATGAAAGCTAGTCTTCAGTGGTAAGAAATGTGAGGTCGGTACTTGAAAATCTCATAGGAATTGCAATCCTGATCTGAGCATTTCAAAATCTGAGATGTGTCTCTGCTATTGAGTCCTGACTGAATGCACATTCCTAGGCACAGGAAAGAAATGCTTTGTGACTGTTCTGATCTGATGTGAAAAAATAGGTGTGTCAAACATTTTTAAAAGTATTTAGTAGCTTAAATTATTGGTATAACTCATAATTGTTTAGATCAAACAAAACCCTTTTTAAGTCTCTGGTCTTAAAGACTTGATTACAAATATTAGTGAGGTTGAGACATGATATTGATGCTTCATAGAGAGGTAATTATTCCTATTCCTATTTCTCTATGTATAAATGATATTTTAAGGTGCAATTTTGTTAGTGTTATGATGAGATGGAAGCTGTAGATTTTCAAATCTATTTTAAGACTCTGTCTTCTTACATCAAAACCCAATGTGAATATTTGATTATTGATCACTGAATACTAATACCTAATGATAATGTCTCCAATGAATGGCCTTAAAATCTTGGAAAATGCATATTTGAGGCCTGGAAACATGAGAGTTACAGAGCAGACATCATAATAAGGGTAACAATTGTATAAAGTCTTTGAAAGGGCTTTAACTCAAAATTTTCAATCTTCATTTGAACAGTTTTAGGATGATACTGAATATAAATTCCCTTGGGAAATTAGCTAAATCAAAATCTATTATTAACAGTTTGTTCAACTGGCCCTATTTTTCTAGATAAGTCATGTGTAATATCACCACATACATCCTGCGTAAGAGAATCTTGACTAGAAATGAAAGCGCTACAAAAATTCTCAGTATATTTAAAGTAAAATTATCTAGGTATATATTTTATGGACATGATCTTATGATGAAAATGGGCTTTTAAAACACAGCTGTATTGAACCACATTCTGTGCTGAAGGAAATTATTACCATTTTGTTTCTTCTCATTGGCTACCAGGGCACAATGACATTTTCTTAATGACAGAATCAAAGCAAAAAATGATTTGTTTAGAACATCTATCTCCTGTTTTCATAGAAATCTACGCCATCAAATCCCTGAGAGGAAAAAATGAGACTCCAAGATTTAAGAGCTAATATAACTTTTTTCCAAGTAGATTAGTTTTCAGAGCCAAATATATTTGAAAGAAGTTATCAGTTCAACTTCCCTTGAGTTGTTAGATATAACATTACAGAAAATATCTGAAAACAAGCCTATTGAATTTCATAGGTATAATATTTTCCTAAAGTGGAATTTAGTTTGAATTCTAAAAATGTAACATATCTCATTTTAAAATGCTTTTAAGTAAAAAAAGTGTCTCTTCCATAATTTAGGTATAGCATTTGTCAACTTTCGGATGTAAAATAAGTCATTTCATTTTCTTTTCTTAGGGGACTTTAATACTTGAGGTAGAACCATCCATTAACCATTGAACCAGCTTCCTTGAACCTAAGAGAAATAAGATAGCAAAACATTCAAAAATATAGAAGATTTATATACTAAAACTGAGTTCATTTTCTCTACTTTACTTCAGGAGTGAAAATGAATGGAATGAACTATCCCTAAAATAAAGGGAGATCAACTCAATGTATAATATATTTCAGTTCCAAATAACTGTATCTCATTGCTCCTTGACAGAGTGAAGGCTATATTGCATATATATGGGGATATTTCTTGAGAACAGAAGGACAGTCCTGCTGTACCTTAATATTCTAAATTTCTAGGCTCTGTTTACAATCTTATGAAATCTTAATGTCATTTACACCTCACTTTATAATCAAACATTCCCTATATAAACTGTGACAAAATTCAACTCACTTCAAGCCAGTTTACATTAAAGAGCAGAAAAAATTATTAGAACAAAACTCATTTGCCTTATATATGTGAAAAGACTGATACATGGAAATGTCATAATCATTTATGATGCTTTTCTTTTAGAAACAGAATTACTTTTCACCTTCTGGCTTCAAAATACGAATATCAAACAATTGTGCTTCTTAAAGAATGTCACAAATTCTAGTTGAAGTCAGAAACAAATAGGGTTTAGTTTTTTGAGTTAATATTATGAGTGCATTCTAGATTATTTTTGCATCTTTAATTGTTTCACTTTAAATTAACAAGTTGATATCTATTTAACAATGTATATCTTTATATACTTGTGCATTTATTTGTATAAATAGAGGGATTTATTAGAAGGACGTGTGCTTAGTGCTTGAGCTGAGACTCTGTGTGACCCTATGGACTGCAGCTAGTCAGTCTCTTCTGTCCATGGTATTCTCCAGGCAGGAATATTGGAGTGGGTTGTCATTTGTCCCTCCAGGGTATCTTCTCAACTCAGGACCCAGGAATCAAACCTGAGTCTCCCCTGTCCCCTGCATTGCTGGTGGATTCTTTACCCACTGAGCCATCAGGAAGGGTTAGCATAATAATGGAGGTTGGCTAACCAAGCTAGTCATCTCTAGAGCTGACAGTGATGAAGGGAATATCTGGAGCAGGCTGAAACCCCAAAGACATTGGCTGAAATCCATTTTCTACAGGCAACAAGGAAGTTCCAGAGGCAAAGGCAAGCAATTCTGATGTGGATGGAACTTTATCTTCATTGTTTTTAAGGTTCATTGGGTTTAAACATTCATCACAAATAATGATACTGTACAGATTAAATGGGTGCAGTTTATCAATAAATTTACAAAAAATTATTAAGTGCAATAAAAGTATTTCTTAACAGCATAAAATTTTCTAGTTTTCAGTAAGTTTAGTAAGATCTATTCTTAGTTTTGTTCACATATTGACTATGAATATTTATTTGACATCCTAAATGAAGTTAAGAACTTAAGTATCCTTCCAAAACACTTACCTCCTTGGTCTCTTCTTCCTTTTGTAATTAACTACTCTAATTTTCAATAAAGGTTTACCAACCTCAAAAAAATTATATTACATTGGAAGTTAAATTACATTTATATATTAAGAAACATATTTCAATAGTATTTTTTTAATTTGATATATTTGTTAAGACAAATACTTCATTTTGAAGTAGAAGAGAAAACATTTTTGTCTGTTTTCAAATTTCTCATCTCACTCATTTCCCAAAATTTATGTTTTCACACTAAATTTATGTGATATGAGATTATTTTTATGGAATACTCTACCCTTATTTATTTTTTGAAAATAAACTTAGAGTTATATGTGAGACAAATGTACATATTTATATAATACATATTATATGTAACATACATATTTTAAAGAGCACATTATCTTCTTTTGAATCCAGGAAGCTGGGAGTCTAGTTTCCTAACTGTGAATACTTTCTTCAATTTTGTATGCAGAGAAATATACTAAACCTGTAACAACCATGATCTAGACTTAAAGGATCATGTCATATGCATAAGATAGTTACAAAGAATAATAAGAAATTATAATTCCAGGGAATAATGTCTAAGTGCTTGCTAGAGGAACAAGTGATTTGCAAGAGTGGTAGGAGTATGATGACATTAATTATAACTGAATATTTTTTTTAAGTTTCTGCCAAAAGAAAAGCCAATTGAATTCAAGCACTGGGTGAATATTTATTTAATTAAAGCTGCCACACAGTAAAATCAGTGATGCAAAATTTAACCTCAAGGAGTGAAGAGAGTTACTACTTTAGATGAAATTCCAAGTAATGACTCATCTGTTTATAATTTGAGTTGCATATTCATTATCTTCCATTTGTATAATTCTTAAACATAAATTATTGAATACTTAAATATAATTCTTATAGAAGTCAATACAAACCACAAGATTAAACTACATTCAGCGTAAAGGAGATAGACTGTACCTCTTGATGAGAAGATGAGTATGTATTTACAAGGATGGAAAGAACTATTGGCATCCTATTTTTTAGGAAACAAGTCACCCATAATTTTACTCCCCTTTATCTAGAATATAGAACGTTTTTCAGCTTCTCTAAATAATTAAAATGTTTTATTCTTTTTTGTTTATTCATATATCTATTTTATTTTCCATTCATTTAAGGTGTCATTTAAATACAGAATGGAAGTAATATTATTCTAAGTGTTAAAATATGTTTCAAATCTGCCCCCTTTTGGCTAGTCTTTTAATTTATTCTTTAAAATCATTTGTGCTATTTTGGACTCTATGGGAGAGGGAGAGGGTGGGATGATTTGGGAGAATGGCACTGAAACATGTATAATATCATATATGATACAAAAGCATCTTGTTACTTGTGTTCCTCTATGTCACTCCTTTGGCACAATCTTCCTCCTTGCATCCAGAATTGCTTTCTGAAATAAATATTTGATCAATTATCATTTTATTATATTTTACAATGTTTCTTGGCCTATGTTAAAGTTCCCTTGTGTATCATAGAGACTTTTTATAAATCTACTTCCAGATGGCTTTTCCACTTTTACTTACCACCAGAAAGTCCCTTAACATGCTATATTACAGCTCCAAAACAGTACTTTTCTTATACTACATCAAAATCTACATGTCCTTGACAGTTTATCGACTATAGAATCTTCCTGAAAACCCCTAATTTTGCCTTACAACATAGACCCAAGATGTGTGCTAGTCATGACACTTTGCACCCCCATGGACTTTAGCCCTCCAGGCTCCTCTGTCCCTGGACTTCTCCAGGCAAGAATACTGGAGTGGGTTGCCATTCCTTTCTCCAGGGGATCTTCCCCACCCAGGGACTGAACTCAGGATCTCATGCATTACAGGTAGAGTTTTTTTTTTTTTTAAGAAATTATTTATTTTAATTAGAGGCTAATTACTTTACAATATTGTGGTGGTTTTTACCATACATTGACATGAATCAGCCACGGGTGTACAAGTGTCCCCCATCCGAAGCCCCCTCCCACCTCCCTCCCCATCCCATCCCTCTGGGTTGTCCCAGTGCACCAGTTCCAAGTGCCCTGTCTCATGCATCAAATTTGGACTGGTGATCTGTTTCACATATGGTAATATACATGTTTCAATGCTATTCTCTCAAATCATCCCACCCTCACCTTCTCCCACAGAGTCCAAAAGTCTGTTCTTTTTATCTATGTCTCTTTTGCTGTCTCTCATATAGGATCGGCATTTCCATCTTTCTAAATTCCATACATACATATATATATATATATATATATATATATATATATATATATATATATGTATGCCTTAATATACTGTATTGGTTTTTTTCTTTCTGACTTACTTCACTCTGTATAATAGGCTCCAGTTTCATCCACCTCATTAGAACTGATTCAAATGTGTTCTTTTTAAATAGCTGAGTAATATTCCATTGTGTATAACTTTCTTATCCATTCATCTGCCAATGGACATCCAGGTTGCTTCCATGTCCTAGCTATTGTAACAGTGCTGCGATGAACACTGGGGTACACGTGTCTCTTTCAGTTCTGGTTTCTTCAGTGTGTATGCCCAGCAGTGGGCAGATTTATTTTCAGTTTGTTAAGGAATATCCACACTGTTCTCCATAGTGGCTGTACTAGTTTGCATTCCCTCCAGCAGTGTAAGAGGGTAGTTTGCACAACCTCTCCAGCATTTGTGGTTTGTAGACTTGATATTAGCCATTCTGACTGGCATGAGATGGTACCTCATTGTGGTTTTGATTTGCATTTCTCTGATAATGACTGATGTTGAGCATTTTTTCATGTGTTTGTTAGCCATCTGTATGTCTCCTTTGGAGAAATGTCTGTTTAGTCCTTTGGCCCATTTTTTGATTGGGTCATTTATATGCCATCAGATTCTTTACCATCTGAGCCACCAGGGAAGCCTGCCCTTCAACACATTAATCCTTTAAATCACAGCTCTATTTTGCTTAGTCAGAGATAGGTATTTACTAACCTCTACCCACTAGCAGACTTACACAAACATCTTCTATGTTTACATGTCACCTTGGACTTGTCACTATCAAACTGTATATTGCATTGCACCATAACTTTAAATGTATCTTTCTCTATCCACCCAAACTTTGAGCTCCATAATGTCACACACTGACCAGTACCGAGCAATACACCTTACATATAATGCATTCAATCTGTGTTTGTTAGGTAATGAATATTTGACTAGCTTCATTGTAAAAGTCCATAATATATTTAAGAATGTATTTTACATTGAATATATGTTCATTATATTATTCATGATATTTTTGTGCGTTTTTCAATCAAAATACACTCAGTTCAGTTCAGTTCAGTTCATTTGCTCAGTCATGTCCAAGTCTTTGCGACCCCATGAATCGCAGCATGCCAGGCCTTCCTGTCCATCACCATCTCCCGGAGTCCACTCAGACTCATGTCCATCGAGTCCGTGATGCCATCCAGCCATCCCATCCTCGGTCGTCCCCTTCTCCTACTGCCCTCAATCCCTCCCAGCATCAGAGTCTTTTCCAATGAGTCAACTCTTTACATGAGTTGGCCAAAGTACTGGAGTTTCAGCTTCAGCATCATTCCCTCCAAAGAAATCCCAGGGTTGATCTCCTTCAGATTGGACTGGTTGAATCTCCTTGCAGTCCAAGGGACTCTCAAGAGTCTTCTCCAACACCACATTTCAAAAGCATCAATTCTTTGGTGATATATAAAAGCCACACAGCATATAAAGCAATTGCACTGAGATCTCACATATTTACTAAAAAATATCAACATATTTTTAGTTATGTTTCTTTTGTGAACAAGCTAAATAGAATATCCTATAGTCGAAATTTTAATTCTTACACACCAATGATGATACACACCCTATCCCTGATGTATAACTTCTGTATTTCGATAGAAGAACTAGTGTTACTTTTTTCTTAAGAATCTGTTTTTGTCTTTTAAAGCAGTTGTTATTGAGCTCACTGGGCTGCAAAATGCAATAAATGTCTTCATTTCATTGCCAAGTTATTCATCTGAACTAGAGTGAGAAGAGAAGTGTGCTAATTTCTTGATAGCCTGACTGCTTTGTCAAAAAGTTGGAAAGTACTGTCAAATTTGCATTACAAAATAAAGCATGTTTAATGCTGATCTACTGCTAGAGAAAGTAATTTTTTTAACAAATATGTTTATCAGGCATCAAAAAGAAAGGTAGCTTATTCTCCCTGAAAAAAAAAAAAAAGCCACAAAGTTTATAATATTCTTTTTGTGCTTGTCTTTTGTTTTACTTTCAAAGTAAATCTTCATTACAGTCCATTAGTGCTCTCGAACTGGATCTGATATTGGGCTGTGCAAAACTGGAATTGATCCATAACCTATGACAGTAAAAGAGCACTAAGAAATACTGTGAATTTTAGAAAATGAAACTTCACACACACACACACACACACACACACACACACACACACACACACACAAGAAACCACAAAATTTGAAAACTGGCAAACCATTATATGGGAAACAAACAAAAATAAATGGTTAAAAGAGGGTGAAAAACAGTGTGAGGAAATGGGAAAGAAACTGGGAATATAGTCGAATTTCAAGAATTGAAATAGGGCCAGGACTCAAAACCAGGAGCAATTTCCTAAATTGCTCTATGACTGCATAGGTATTACCCATAGAGGAGATGAAACCTATAACATGAGCTGTGAGGGAATAACAAAGGGCACCAGACAGGCCTGGAAAATTGATAAAATACTGTTGATAAACATCAATAGTAAATCTTGAATTTAATAAAAGAGAGACAAGTCTAGGTAACACTTTAAGAGAAAAACAACATAGATAAATCAATCTTTCCTTTTAAAGTCAAAATATAAGTTAAAGTACAATTCCTGTATTTATCTGTGTATTTTCCATGGTGTGGACATGTTTTGGAAATGTCTCTATTGCGGAAAATAGAGACACACATCTGGCTGAACAAAGAGTTGAAACCTAAGTGTAACATATATTTCTTTAAAGATTCCTAACAGTTTCTAAATTTGTATAATTATTTGAGCAAGTCTTCCTAAAACGTTCAGCATATTAGTGATTTTAAGTCTAGTTTGATCGGAGTACAAATGTCCTCAAGAGAACAATTTCTGTTATTCTTTCTGAAGCAGAAATGTTAAGGAAAACAAATCAAATAGAATCTCTGTATTGCTCAGTTGGTAAAGAATATGCCTACAATGCAGGAGTTCTGGGTTTAAACTCTGGGTTGGGAAGATCCCCTGGAGAAGGGAAACGCTACTCACTCCAGTATTCTGGCCTGGAGAATTCCATGGGCTGTATAGTCCATGGAGTTGCAAAGAGTCGGACATGACTGAGCTACTTCACATATATCATCAAAGAAAATACAAAAAAAAAAAAAAAAGAAAGAAATTGTTGAGAATTTTTAAAGATTTTTTTCTGTAGGAACATTTAAGAATTTTTTTCTCCTCTGCTGATACATGCCAACATTTATGATGCAGCTGATGTATACACTCAAATTGCCAGCTCAGTCCTGTGAGTGGCTTGTAGCCAAGGAAGACCTAGATGAGGAACCAGCAAGGTCTGACTATTGTGCAGTGGCCACCACTTCAGAACCTGGTAATTCTGCTGAGAGTTAAAGGATTCTGGGTTTTGTAGGAAGCCGCAGCCTTCATGTAAACTCCAATTTACATTGGAGTGCATAATAAGCATCTGACTAGTGGTGAAGAACCCACCTACCAATGCAGGCAACATAAGAGATGCAGGTTTGATCTCTGGTTGGGAAGATCCCCTGAAGGAGGGCATGGCAACCCACTCCAGTACACAAATCCCAGACATCTCCTCCAGTTACTTGGACTGTATAAGTCTAGACTGGGACCCAGGGACCTGCTTATGTAAATAAGTTCCTCAGGTAACTTTAGTGGAGTCATCCAGTGATCATAGTCATACTATGAAAAACTCTCAGTTCAGTGCAGTTCAGTCACTCAGTCATGTCCGACTCTTTGTAACCTCATGGACTGCAGTACACCAGGCCTTCTTGTCCATCACCAACTCCTGGAGTCTACCCAAGCTCATGTCCATTGAGTCGGTGATGCCATCCAAGCATCTCATCCTCTGTTGTCCCCTCCTCCTCCTGCTTTCAATCTTTCCCAGCATCAGGGTTTTTTCCAATGAGTCAGTTCTTTGCACCAGGTAGCCAAAGTATTGGAATTTCAGCTTCAACCTTAGTCCTTCCAATGAACACCCAGGACTGATCTCCTTTAGGATGGACTGGTTGGATCTCCTTGCAGTCCAAGGGACACTTAAGAGTCTTCTCCAACACCACAGTTCAAAATCATCAATTATTTGGCACTCAGCTTTCTTTTTAGTCCAACTCTCACATCCATACATGACTACTGGAAAAACCATAGCCTTGACTAGATGGATCTTTGTTGGCAAAGTAATGTCTCTGTTTTTGAATATGCTGTCTAGGTTAGTCATAACCTTCCTTTGAAGAAGTAAGCATCTTAATTTTGTGGCTGCAGTCACCATCTGCAGTGATTTTGGAGCCCCCCAAAATAAAGTCAGTCACTGTTTCCACTGTTTCTCCATCTATTTGCCATGAAGTAGTCCTTAATTTTCTATAAGTCTTTAACTGTAATTCTTAATGTGCCCACAAGTTTTAAAACTTGTCATTTACATGATCTGTTTTCTCTGCAGGAGACTGAATATATCCTGTTGCATCCATTTTTTGTTTGTTTGGTTGGTTTTAGTCACTATGTCCAACTATTTTGTAACCCCATGGACTATAACCTGCCAGGCTCCTCTGTCCATGGTATTTCCAAGGCAAGAATACTAGAGTGCATTGCCATTTCCTTCTCCAGGGGATTTTCCCAACCCAGGGGTTGAACCCATGTCTCTTAGATATCCTGCAATGATAACTGGGTGCTTTACCACTGAACCACCAGGGAAGACCCTACCTATTCTGAATTGAATATATCACTGAATACAAGATATTACCATTTATTTGATTTTGAGCAGAGCTAGTAATTCAGTGAGCTTCTCAGGTAGTTCAGTTGGTCAAGAATCCACCTGCAATGCAGAAGACCCTGGTTCAATCCCTAGGTGGGGAAGATCCTCTGAAGAAGGGATAGGTTGCCCACTCCAGTACTCTTGGGCTTCTCCAGTGGCTCAGACAGTAAAGAATTCGCCTGCACTGAGGGAGATGTGGATTTAATCCCTGGCTTGGGAAGATTCCCTGGAGAAGGACATGTGACCCACTCCAATATTATCACCTGGAGAATCCCCATGGACAGAGGAGCCTGAAAGGCTATAGCCTATGGTGTCACAAAGAGTCTAATGCAGCTAAGCACAACACAGTGATTCAATCATGACACTTTGCTCTATAGTTTTGTTTCTGAAGAAAATTTCATGCATAAGAATAGATGCATAAATCAAAGCAAAATTTCCTTTGAGAAGTGATAGCTGATGATGAGATTTTGGACTAAAGATCATATTGTCAAGTGTCTCTGCCACTTTATATTAAATACCATCATAGTAGTAAATATAACGCATAGGTATGCCAACAAAACAATGGTATCAATCCATCTCTAGGGTGCTATCCTCCCAAAGTTATTTAGGGTCTGCTGGGTTTTAGACCTAGAGGAGAGAGTGATATAGAAGGAGGGTCATTGTTCATGAAAGGAAAGAAGGAAAAAGATCAATAATGGGAGAGAGACTGGCAGAAGGGAGCTTAGGGTGGTGAGTTCCATAGTCAGAGAGTTATCATCTGCTCTAGAGGACACTGATCCTGAATCTTTCTCAGGGTTTTATCTTTTTTTTAAATTGAGATATTATTTACTTTATAATGTGTGTGCTACACTGTTCAATAGAATGGAACAATGGAATCTGGAAAAATAGTACTGATGAACCCATTATATTTTATTATGAGATACATATTTGGGTAGGAAAAAGGTTGTCATTTCTTACTAATGTGACTTCCTGTATCTTTTCCATGTGGTCTCAATTGTGCTTACTGTAAATTAAGTGTTATAACTGATGTTAACTTCTTTTTGCTTATTTATATCATTTATCATACCAATTTTTATATTAAGAGAAATAGCATTTTGGGTTTTGTTGTTGTTGTTGTTTCTTTTGTTATCAACGGAGTTTCCCAAAGAAGTAGTAAGAAACTTTTGATCGCACACTGAGGCAATTTCAAAATCGTGCTGAAATATTCTGAAGTGTGAATTAGTGGAAACAAGTTAGTAAGAAAAACTGGGAAACATTAGGTTAATTCAAGATATAAAATATAAATAGTAATCATAGCCTGCTAAATATCAGACACTATATTCTCCTACTGATGCTTTGCTGTTGTTTAGTCATTTAGTCATGTCCTACTCTTTGCAACCCCATGGACTGTAGTCTACTAGGCTCCTCTGTCTATGGGATTTCCTAGGAAAGAGTATGGGTGTGGTTTGCCATTTTCTTCTCCAGGAGATCTTCCTGACCGAGGGATCGATCCTGTGTCTCCTGCTTGGCAGCTGAATTCTTTACCACTGAGCCACCTGGGAAGCCCCTAATATAGGTGCTAGACAGGTTAATATTTGCTCTGCTAATGGCCCAGATATTATAAAATACTGCTTGTATACAAAGAAGTATGACATAAATTGAAAACTCCACTGTTCCAAACTTATAGTGGCAGGTGTATATGAAAGTATTGACTGAAAAAAATTCACAACATGAGTGCTATGAGTTAAGTTCTATTTGGGAAAAAATGAAGATTATAACCTTGGAGGCAGCATTTCCAATAACTCTGAGAAACTAATTCAAAGAAATAGGGCAGGAGATCAGTGTTATATATTATTTTATTGGAGAGGGGTATAGTGCAGTCAAGCACACATTTTGGCAGAAGCTTGCTATTACTTGCAAGGAGCCAATGTCCCTGTTACTGATTTTACAGATTTTCTAGATATGAGGTGATTCAAGAATCAGGCTCATAAAATCTTCTCCAGAAAGTATCTGTCTTAAAGTTTCTTCTGCCAGAGCACAGAGTGTCTCATTCCTGATCTTCACCCTGAACTCCTTTCAGCCACTGAAAGGTCAGTGGCTGCAGTGGCTAATGACTTAATCCTTGTAGAAACAGATGGCACGTGCCAGTTTTTGTTGTTGTTGTTGGCAGAAAGAACATCAAGTGAAACTTCCTTACACAGAACAGCAATGCTGCAGTCACCGCAGCCCTATAGAAGAGTAGTTTCCACAGTCCTCAGTTTCCTATTCCCACCATCTACTGCAGATGTTAGGGATTGACTGATGATCTAGACAAGTATTCCTCAGTACTGATCTGTGTTCTGGTGCTGGATTTTGAGAATATTTTCATATGCCTGAAGTGAAATAAGAAAAAATATATGAGCTTCTGATAAGGATAAATTCCCTCATTGTTTTAACATTATGATCTTCCAATCCTTTTCTTTCAAGATTCAGGCTAAATTTTAAATAAAGTTTTTTGTTTGCCCATGTTTTTGTTTGTGGTATGTACTATGTTCCTGCTAGGCAAAAGTAAAGAAAAAAAAAGTAATTGCAAACTATATTCAGAAATTTTTTTAAAAAAAAAATTATACTGAATCAGTAAATTTAAAAATCCTAGCAGCATTGGGCAGCTCTGACCCTCTCTTAAGGAAATGAAAGGCTAGTGATCTCTTATACATAGTTATTTATTTATTTTCCCTTATTAAACAATTTGCTGCAACTGTAGGAGAGAAAAAATAGATTCTTTTGCCACACTTATCTTTGTGACATTTCATGGGCTAATTTTAATTAACATATATTTGATTTGATGTCAAAATGCTCTGGTTCCTTTAAAATGTCAAATTTTAAAGTGCTGACATTTTCTTGGAAAGAGCAAGGACCTGAATGAGTTAATTAGGAAGGGGCTGGCCACTCAGAGATTCCAGTGTAAAAGGCAGTTCTGGTTCGTTTTTGCTGATAAGAAAGTTGTCCCTGAAGATGGCTGAGTCTCTTTCAGCTCAGTGCCAGGATGACCTTCCACAGGAAGCCTAATTTCACACTGTTCTCTCACACGCTAGAGAACTGACCAAATTTTCTACTACGATCCTATTCTACGTTAGTAATCAGACAACTTCTTTATATTCATCTGTAAAGTTCTTGAGAACAGAAATTTGTCATATTCATCTGTTTGAACATTGCTTAAAACTATGCATGACACGCAGTAGGCCCTCAGTACCTATATCTTAAATTAATGTTGAAGGAGGAAGTGACAAAATTATCAATACAAGAGATTTTGATTCAGAGTAAAAATGAGAAGGCAGTTGAGAATTTTACAGAGAATATTTACTTAAAAAAAGTTGACTTGAATTTCACATAACTGAGACCAGCTTAAAATATATTGCTGCCAGTAATTGTGATGAAGAATCTATACAACATTTAACATTCAAGAATCTGTAGATTATGAAAGTGTGAGACAGATAGACAAAGACTAAAGAACACCACAAGCAGGGTATGAATATAAGTGGGATAAAAGCAAATTGATTGACTGATCTTCATTGTAGTTAGATAACAGGCTACACTTCGGATTCTTTTTAAATATTGAAGGCCGTTTTCTTAATTGTTTTATATGATTTATGTGGTAGAATGTATTATGAAATGAATTAAAAATTCTTGGTTTAGTTTTCCTAATGAACTTATATGAATGAATAAGTGAATTAGAAGTGATAGCTCTAGTTTCTGTCACCTCATCTTAATTTGCAGTGCTTTGGGGAAATCTAAACCCAACTAGCAATGATGCCTATTAGAACAGTCATGAAATTAATATGTGTTTACAGCTAACTCCCAAAATAAAGGAGAGGTAGTTCAAATTAAATCAAGTTTAGTTTATTTGGTCCTTTAAATATAATGAGAATTTAATGGTGTATAGAAGTGTACACAAATTGTGTATTTATCTTGAGAATGTAATCTCATCACCCTAATTTTTATATGATTTGAAAAGTCTTAGAGTAAAGGAGATATAGAGAAAATGACAATTGCTTCAAGAACACTAATCACAAACTTGTAAAAGTGACATAATCAATACTTTATGTTTATTAATATTTCATAAGTTTAGGATGCAGACATCAAACCTTCTGACATATACTGAAAGATAACTAAGTGATGTGCGAATAACAGATTATACTCTCACTTTTGTGATTAAGACTTAGAAACGACTGCGGAGCTCTACCCTTGTTCCTAAACAGCCCTCAGGTGAGGCTAATGGGAAATGCCTGCATGCCTGCTTGCTCAGTCTCTCAATCGTTTCTGACTGTTTGTGATACTATGGATCATTGCCCACCAGGTTCCCCTGCCCATGGGATTCTCCAGGCAAGAATACTGAAGCGTTTTGCCATGCCCTCCTCCAAGGAATCTTCTGGACACAGGGATCACAGCTAGGTCTCTTATGCCTCCTGCGTTGACATGAGGGTTCTTTACCACTAGCGCCACCTGGGAAGCATCTAATGCAAAGAAACGTTGCAAACCAGTCCTACTAGCTATAAGTTTGAAGTAGTTCCAGAATTACAGTATGATCGTTAGAATTGGGTACAACCTATGTCTTTACTATAAATCCTAATTTTAATGTAATCAGGGGTGTGTAAAGCTTCAATTTCCAAAGCTGCCAACATGTAAAACCTACCTGTTTTTCTGTCATTGCATTTTTCAAACCAGCTGGGCTTCAGTGAAATTATTTTGTGTTCCTGCTGGGCCATAATGAAATGATTTTTCACCTGGTTTGAAACTCATGCAAATCCAAATAAAAACTGAAACTGAAGTGAAATGTACAAGATGTCAACCACAGGAACCAGAGCCAATATTTTTCCCCCCTCAAAAGCGATTGGTAACTGAAACAGCAGGCTTCACACTTTCATAATCTCAGCAGACTGCAGCAGTAGTTAACTTCACAGACTATTTGAGGACAACTGAGCACCGTGATAAAAGAGAAGGGCTGTTACTAGTTGGTTGAAATGAGATGTTGACTCTTGACTCCTTGGGTTACAACTGGTGTCGATGGTACTTATTGTTAAAATTATTATGACCACTCCATCAGATTCATTTTATTTTCTTCTATAAATGTTAGGTGACTTTCAACTGGCAAATTAAGATCCTTAAATTAACAACTTAAAGGTATGAGCAATGTTATCTTTTATTTTGAATCTGAAACACATGTGGCCTCAGAGATTTATTTGATTTTATAGTTTGGAAAGTTGGAGCAGCAGAAATTGGAACATTTCTTGAGTGTGCTAATCATTATAAAAACTATTTTAGACTAATGAAATATATGTTTAAGGGAAAAAATGCACTATCTAAACAAAGAAAACATGACTTTAGGGAAATACTTATTTTGCATATAATTTTCAACAAAATGGTGCAACTTATTCATCTTAACATCCTTTATTTTTCATCATGATAGCTGAATATAAAAGCTTGAAATGAGTGTCATCTAATAATTAAAGTGTGGCTAACTTCTTCATTCCTATCCTGTGAACAATATTATTTTGGAATGTGTTCTTGGTTTTAGTAATTGAGGCCCTTGTGGCTTTAGCCCATTAAGAGATGGCTCCTAGAGTTAGCGGTCATTCAGAATACCCATCTATCCGGCAATGGTGGTGATTTTGTACAGATATATCAACATTTATTTACCCATCCTTTTCTCTTTTTAAACTGAGGAAAAATCAACCTGTTATATTGGTGTCCAGTATACAACATAATGATTCTGTGTTTGTATACAGTTCAAAATAATTCCTATAATAAATCTAATTACCATCTATCCCCATATAAAGTTGTGTATTTTTTCTTGTGATGAGAACTTTAAGCTCTTTTTTTTTTGATGAGTCCAATCAGTTTTTCTATAACACTTGTCTTGAAAACCAATGTTTTTCCAAACAATTGACATATCAGGAAACAGTTTTAGCATGATAGCAATTCTGCCTGCTTATGTGTGGTTTCATCTGTGAGAGACTAGAGGTGAATACATAAACTACATTCAACTGAATGGAGCCATCCAAAAATATCCAAAAAATTAAAACTGCACACAGAAACACATGAAGCACAGAGGAGCTGCACTCATCCCAATCTGGTATTCCAACTTCTGGTCTGATTTCAGAGAACAAACCTTACATCCATTTACAACAGCTCATAAGTTTCAACCCTTCTGGCAGCCAGCCTGGCTCAGCACACTCCCCTCTGTTTAATGTTCCCCTTTCCTCTCTGCCTCATGTATTTCACTCCACTGTGTTCTTGTTCTTTTTACTTTCTTTCTCTCTTTACATTCACTCATTTTCTATCCAACTTTTATTCTCTTCCTCTCACACATAGTAGGAGAAGGTGTTGTACATACATGCACAAGCAAATGTCGTTTTTTTTTTAAATTAATTTTTTTTTAATTGGAGGCTGATTACTTTACAATATTTAGTGTTTCTTGCCATACATTGACATGAATCAGCCATGGGTGTACATGTGCCCCCCCCCCCATCTTGAAGCCCCCTTCCACCTCCTTCCCCATCCCATCTCTCAGGGTTGTCCCAGTGCACCAGCTTTGAGTGCCCTGTTTCATGCATCAAACTTGGACTGGTGATTAAGATAAAGTGCCATATTGATTTGTAATGCTTATTTATGAATCATGTAACAGGCCTAAAGCTGTGCTCTTATTTTTATTATGTGGCTATTTTGTTATTGTTAATGTGACACTGATCACAATTTTGAACGTTGGCTATATCACTATATTTTCATAAAGTCTGTGGGTTTTGCTATGTAATTTGAAGTGTGATGATATTTAAGGAACTCACCTGCTGCTTTAGAGTGGAAATGATGATATTATAGTTTGCAACCTATCTGATGCCCTTAAAAAAGACTCAGTCCAAACTTTACCCAGGAGGGAGAAAGTACCTTTATTACTCTGATCAGGAAACAAACCTGTCCTCTGACACAGACAACATTATCTTTATCTTTCAAGACCATTCTACAAACTTCCTTTGAAGTATATCCCAGAATAAAGACCGCCAATGACTCTTCCCAAGATGTGCAGGAATACAAGGCAGTTATGGAGAATTTTTTCCCAATCATATTATTACTAAGAACAAGTATGAAATTGCTTCTTTCACCATGCTTCCCTAGTAGAAGGTCCAGAGGAGTGTCTCCAGAGCATGACATTCAGCCACTCTACAAAGAGTCTCCAGGAAAGGAAGTGATATGGTGATTATCCTGACCAGTTCATCCAAGGAAAGTTAATCCGGATACATCTTAAACTGGATTAAGCCCTCAACTACTTTCAGAAGACTTCTCATGGGTATGTTATAGACCTTACTAGACATGGACTCTAACATGCAACAAGCTTCACGAGGATTGTCACTGTTGTTTTGGCCGCTCAGTCATGTGCAACTCTTGTCACCCCATGGGCTGTAGCCTGCCAGTCTCCTCTGTCCATGGCATTTTCCCAGACAAAAATACTGGAGGGGGTTGCCATTTCCTACATGTCCCTCCATGTGGCTAGAAGGTGAATATTTGATGTTTTAAAAAAAAATAATAGCAATGAGTTTTCCCTGAGAATTTATTGACCAGAAATAAGTATTTCTATGTGCAAAATCTCCTGTTCACTTGTTACCCAATTTCAGTGGACAGAATATTGGCCATTGAGAATTCCTTTCTCTATAATTTTGGTCATTCCTTGACCTCCTATTCCCTCTACTCAAAATCCACTTATATAATTGCTTAGAGAGAGGAAATGCCACTCTTACTATCTGATGCATCTCTCTGTGTAACATTTTTAAATATCTTAAAAATTAGGGCAGAAATAAATGCAAAAGAAACAAAAGAGACCATAGCAAAAATCAACAAAGCCAAAAGCTGGTTCTTTGAAAGGATAAATAAAATTGACAAACCATTAGCCAGACTCATCAAGAAGCAAAGAGAGAAAAATCAAATCAATAAAATTAGAAATGAAAATGGAGAGATCACAACAGACAACACAGAAATACAAAGGACCATAAGAGACTACTATCAGCAGTTGTATGCCAATAAAATGGACAACGTGGAAGAAATGGACAAATTCTTAGAAAAGTACAATTTTCCAAAACTGAACCAGGAAGAAATAGAAAATCTTAACAGACCCATCACAAGCACGGAAATTGATACTGTAATCAGAAATCTTCCAGCAAACAAAAGCCCAGGTCCAGATGGCTTCACAGCTGAATTCTACCAAAAATTTCGAGAAGAGCTAACACCTATCCTACTCAAACTCTTCCAGAAAATTGCAGAGGAAGGTAAACTTCCAAACTCATTCTATGAGGCCACCATCACCCTAATACCAAAACCTGACAAAGATGTCACAAAAAAAGAAAACTACAGGCCAATATCTCTGATGAACATAGATGCAAAAATCCTCAACAAAATTCTAGCAATCAGAATCCAACAACACATTAAAAAGATCATACACCATGACCAAGTGGGCTTTATCCCAGGGATGCAAGGATTCTTCAATATCCGCAAATCAATCAATGTAATTCACCACATTAACAAATTGAAAAATAAAAACCATATGACTATCTCAATAGATGCAGAGAAGGCCTTTGACAAAATTCAACATCCATTGATGATAAAAACTCTCCAGAAAGCAGGAATAGAAGGAACATATCTCAACATAATAAAAGCTATCTATGACAAACCCACAGCAAACATTATCCTCAATGGTGAAAAATTGAAAGCATTTCCCCTAAAGTCAGGAACAAGACAAGGGTGTCCACTTTCACCACTACTATTCAACATAGTTCTGGAAGTTTTGGCCACAGCAATCAGAGCAGAAAAAGAAATAAAAGGAATCCAAATTGGAAAAGAAGAAGTAAAACTCTCACTGTTTGCAGATGACATGATCCTCTACATAGAAAACCCTAAAGACTCCACCAGAAAATTACTAGAGCTAATCAATGAATATAGTAAAGTTGCAGGATATAAAATCAACACGCAGAAATCCCTTGCATTCCTATACACGAATAATGAGAAAGTAGAAAAAGAAATTAAGGAAACAATTCCATTCACCATTGCAACGAAAAGAATAAAATACTTAGGAATATATCTACCTAAAGAAACTAAAGACCTATATATAGAAAACTATAAAACACTGATGAAAGAAATCAAAGAGGACACTAATAGATGGAGAAATATACCATGTTCATGGATTGGAAGAATCAATATAGTGAAAATGAGTATACTACCCAAAGCAATTTACAAATTCAATGCAATCCCTATCAAGCTACCAGCCACATTTTTCACAGAACTAGAACAAATAATTTCAAGATTTGTATGGAAATACAAAAAACCTCGAATAGCCAAAGCAATCTTGAGAAAGAAGAATGGAACTGGAGGAATCAACTTGCCTGACTTCAGGCTCTACTACAAAGCCACAGTCATCAAGACAGTATGGTACTGGCACAAAGACAGACATATAGATCAATGGAACAAAATAGAAAGCCCAGAGATAAATCCACACACATATGGACACCTTATCTTTGACAAAGGAGGCAAGAATATACAATGGAGTAAAGACAATCTCTTTAACAAGTGGTGCTGGGAAAACTGGTCAACCACTTGTAAAAGAATGAAACTAGATCACTTTCTAACACCGCACACAAAAATAAACTCAAAATGGATTAAAGATCTAAATGTAAGATCAGAAACTATAAAACTCCTAGAGGAGAACATAGGCAAAACACTCTCAGACATAAATCACAGCAGGATCCTCTATGATCCACCTCCCAGAATGCTGGAAATAAAAGCAAAAATAAACAAATGGGATCTAATTAAAATTAAAAGCTTCTGCACAACAAAGGAAAATATAAGCAAGGTGAAAAGACAGCCTTCTGAATGGGAGAAAATAATAGCAAATGAAGCAACTGACAAACAACTAATCTCAAAAATATACACGCAACTTATGCAGCTCAACTCCAGAAAAATAAACGACCCAATCAAAAAATGGGCCAAAGAATTAAATAGACATTTCTCCAAAGAAGAAATACGGATGGCTAACAAACACATGAAAAGATGCTCAACATCACTCATTATGAGAGAAATGCAAATCAAAACCACAATGAGGTTCCACTTCACGCCAGTCAGAATGGCTGCGATCCAAAAATCTGCAAGCAATAAATGCTGGAGAGGGTGTGGAGAAAAGGGAACCCTCCTACACTGTTGGTGGGAATGCAAACTAGTACAGCCACTATAGAGAACAGTGTGGAGATTCCTTTAAAAATTGCAAATAGAACTGCCTTATGACCCAGCAATCCCACTTCTGGGCATACACACCGAGGAAACCAGAATTGAAAGAGACACATGTACCCCAATGTTCATCGCAGCACTGTTTATAATAGCCAGGACATGGAAACAACCTAGATGTCCATCAGCAGATGAATGGATAAGAAAGCGGTGGTACATATACACAATGGAGTATTACTCAGCCGTTAAAAAGAATTCATTTGAATCAGTTCTGATGAGATGGATGAAACTGGAGCCGATTATACAGAGTGAAGTAAGCCAGAAAGAAAAACACCAATACAGTATACTAACACATATATATGGAATTTAGGAAGATGGCAATGACGACCCTGTATGCAAGACAGGGAAAGAGACACAGATGTGTATAATGGACTTTTGGACTCAGAGGGAGAGGGAGAGGGTGGGATGATTTGGGAGAATGACATTCTAACATGTATACTATCATGTGAATTGAATCGCCAGTCTATGTCTGACGCAGGATGCAGCATGCTTGGGGCTGGTGCATGGGGATGACCCAGAAAGATGTTATGGGGAGGGAGGTGGGAGGGGGGTTCATGTTTGGGAATGCATGTTAGAATTAAAGATTTTAAAATTTAAAAAATAAAAATTAAAAATTGTATATACATTTTATATTAAAAAAATATTTTAATAATACCAAAAGTATAATTTTAATTATCATAGAAGCCTATGATTCAGTTTTTTTTATTAGAGATTTGAAAATGTTTATCCATCTACTTTTTGTATCTGTGTAAATATAAAATATGAAGCAAATTTAATTACAGTCAGTCAGTCAGTCAGTTCAGTCGCTGAGTTGTGTCTGACTCTCTGCGACCCCATGAATCGCAGCATGCCAGGCCTCCCTGTCCATCACCAACTCCCGGAGTTCACTCAGACTCACATCCACCGAGTCAGTGATGCCATCCAGCCATCTCATCCTCTGTTGTCCCCTTCTCCTCCTGCCCCCAATCCCTCCCAGCATCAGAGTCTTTTCAAATGAGTCAACACTTCGCATGAGGTGGCCAAAGTACTGGAGTTTCAGCTTTAGCATCATTCCTTCCAAAGAAATCCCAGGGCTGATCTCCTTCAGAATGGACTGGTTGGATATCCTTGCAGTCCAAGGACCTCTCAAGAGTCTTCTCCAACACCACAGTCCAAAAGCATCAATTCTTCGGCCCTCAGCCTTCTTCACAGTCCAACTCTCACATCCATACATGACCACAGGAAAAACCATAGCCTTGACTAGACAGACCTTAGTCAGCAAAGTAATGTCTCTGCTTTTGAATATGCTATCTAGGTTGGTCATAACTTTTCTTCCAAGGAGTAAGGGTCTTTTAATTTCATGGCTGCAGTCACCATCTGCAGTGATTTTAACTCTATTAAAAATTTAGATAATTTAAACTGTTTCAATTATAAAATAACAGTACAATTACTTTAGAATGTATTGTTTTTTATCATTCCTGCTGAGCCCATTTATAGTCTTTAAGAATATTTGATTTTTGCCTAGAAATGTTTTCATATATTTTCTTTCATTACCGCCTCTGTTTAGTTCTCTCAGTCTCTTCTGGAAGACATTCTAAAATGTATATCTATCATAGATTAGGCCTATTTCCCTTCTTTAGATATTATCTTTTCCAGAATATATTTAAGGTCTTTAAAATCTGACATATTTCTGTCAGACTCTTGAGCTTGTTCTCTAGTTTGCTACATTAGCCATGTTTTGTTCTGATACTTGTCCTTATAAGTGCATATAAAAAAATCAAAATACAAGGTCAGTATAAAAATACAGGTATATTTCTATATATTAGCAAAGAACAATTGAAACCAAATTGTTAAACAATGTTGCACTCTATAGCATCAAAAATACCAAATACTTACAATAAATTTAACAAAAGACCTGTAGGAATTGGAAGTTATAGACTTGAAATTAAAATCTGGAAGCCTAGAACTGGAGTTAAAGTCTATAGATTTTACTTAAGGAAAGACAGACCTAAATAGAGTGATGCCAGACTTCACAGGTGGCTCACTGGTAAAGAATTCACCTGCCAGTGCAGGAGATGCAAGAGATGGGGATTCAACTCCTGGGTTGTAAAGACCCCTGGAGGAGGAAATGGCATCCCACTCCAGCATTGTTGCCTGGAAAAATCCCATAGACAGAGGAGCCTGCTGGGGAATAGAGTCAAAGAGGGTAGGATATGACTGAACTCAGTTCAGTTCAGTCACTCACTCGATCTGACTCTTTGCGACCCCTTGAATTGCAGCTCACCAGGCCTCCCTGTCCATCACCAACTCCCAGAGATCACTCAGACTCACGTCCATCGAGTCAGTGATGCCATCCAGCCATCTCATCCTCGGTCGTCCCCTTCTTCTCCTGACCTCAATCCCTCCCAGCATCAGAGTCTTTTCAAATGAGTCAACTCTTTGCATGAGGTGGTCAAAGTACTAGAGTTTCAGCTTTAGCATCATTCCTTCCAAAGAAATCCCAGGGTTAATCTCCCTCAGAATGGACTGGTTGGATCTCCTTGCAGTCCAAGGGACTCTCGAGAGTCTTCTCCAACAGTTAAAAAGCATCAATTCTTCAGCTCTCAGCCTTCTTCACAGTCCAACTCTCACATCCAACATGACCACTGGAAAAACCATGACCTTGACTAGACAGACCTTAGTCAGCATAGTAATGTCTCTGCTTTTGAATATGCTATCTAGGTTGGTCATAACTTTTCTTCCAAGGAGTAAGCATCTTTTAATTTCATGGCTGCAGTCACCATCTTCAGTGATATTGGAGCCCCCCAAAATAAAGTCTGACACTGTTTCCACTGTTTCCCCATCTATTTCCCATCAAGTGATGGGACTGGACGCCATGATCTTCGTTTTCTGAATGTTGAGCTTTAAGCCAACTTTTTCACTCTCCTCTTTCACTTTCATCAAGAGGCTTTTTAGTTCCTCATCACTTTCTGCCAAAAGAGTGGTGTTGTCTGCATATCTGTGGTTATTGATATTTCTCCTGGCAATCTTGATTCCAGCTTGTGTTTCTTCCAGTCCAGTGTTTTTCATGATGTACTCTGCATAGAAGTTAAATAAGCAGGGTGACAATATACAGCCTTGATGGACTCCTTTTCCAGTCTGTTGTCCCATGTCCAGTTCTAACTGTTGCTTTCTAACCTGCATACAGATTTCTCAAGAGGCAGGTCAGGTGGTCTGGTATTCCCATCTCTTTCAGAATTTTCCACAGTTTATTGTGATCCACATAGTCAAGGCTTTGGCATAGTCAATAAAGCAGAAATAGATGTTTTTCTGGAACTCTCTTGCTTTTTCCATGATCCAGAGGATGTTGGCAATTTGATCTCTGGTTCCTCTGCCTTTTCTAAAACCAACTTGAACATCAGGAAGTTCACGGTTCACATATTGTTGAAGCCTGGTTTGGAGAATTTTGAGCATTACCTTACTAGCGTGTGAGATGAGTGCAATTGTGCGGTAGTTTGAGCAATCCTTTGCATTGCCTTTCTTTGGGATTGGAATGAAAACTGACTTTTTCCAGTCCTGTGGCCACTGCTGAGTTTTCCAAATTTTCTGGCATATTGAGTGCAGCACTTTCACAGCATCATCTTTCAGGATTTGACCTAGCTCCACTGGAACTCCATCACCCCCACTAGCTTTGTTCATAGTGATGCCTTCTAAGGCCCACTTGACTTCACATTTCAGGATGTCTGGCTCTAGATGAGTTGTCACACCATAGTGATTATCCAGGTCATGAAGTTCTTTTTTGTACACTTCTTCTGTGTATTCTTGCCACCTCTTTTTAATATCTTCTGCTTCTGTTAGGTCCCGACCATTTCTGTCCTTTATCGAGCCCGTTTTTGCATGAAATGTTCCCTTGGTATCTCTAATTTTCTTGAAGAGATCTCTAGTCTTTCCCATTCTGTTGTTTTCCTCTATTTCTTTGGATTGATCACTGAAAAAGTCTTTCTTATCTCTTCTTGATATTCTTTGGAACTCTGCATTCAGATGCTTATATCTTTCCTTTTCTCCTTTGCTTTTCACTTCTCTTCTTTTCACAGCTATTTGTAAGGCCTCCCCAGACATCCATTTTGCTTTTTTGCATTTCTTTTCCATGGGGATGGTCTTGATCCCTGTCTCCTGTACAATGTCAAGAACCTCATTCCATAGTTCATCAGGCACTCTATCAGATCTAGGCCCTTAAATCTATTTCTCACTTCCACTGTATAATCATAAGGGATTTGATTTAGGTCATACCTAAATGGTCTAGCAGTTTTCCCTACTTTCTTTAATTTATGTCTGAATTTGGCAATAAGGAGTTCATGATCTGAGCCACAGTCAGCTCCCAGTCTTGTTTTCGCTGACTGTATAGAGCTTCTCCATCTTTGGCTGCAAAGAATATAATCAGTCTGATTTCGGTGTTGACCATCTGGTGATGTCCATGTGTAGAGTCTTCTCTTGTGTTGTTGGAAGAGGGTATTTGCTATGACCAGTGCATTTTCTTGGCAAAACTCTATTAGCCTTTGCCCTGCTTCATTCTGCATTCCAAGGCCAAATTTGCCTGTTACTCCAGGTGTGTCTTGACTTCCTACTTTTGCATTCCAGTCCCCTATAATGAAAAGGACATCTTTTCTGGGTGTTAGTTCTAAAAGGTCTTGTAGGTCTTCATAGATCTGTTCAACTTCAGCTTCTTCAGCATTACTCGTTGGGGCATAGACTTGGATGACTGTGATATTGAATGGTTTGCCTTGGAAATGAACAGAGATCATTCTGTTGTTTTTGAGATTGCATCTAAGTACTGCATTTCAGACTTTTTTGCTGACCATGATGGCTAATCCATTTCTTCTGGATTCCTGCCCACAGTAGTAGATATAATGGTCATCTGAGTTGAATTCACCCATTCCAGTCCATTTTAGTTCACTGATTCCTAGAATGTGGACATTCACCCGTGCCATCTCTTATTTGACCACTTCCAATTTGCCTTGATTCATGGACCTGACATTCCAGTTTCTTGTGCAATATTGCTCTTTACAGCATCGGACTTTGTTTCTATCACCAGTCACATCCACAACTGGGTAATGTTTTTGCTTTGACTCCATCCCTTCTTTCTTTCTGGAGTTATTTCTCCACTGATCTCCAGTAGCATATCGGATACCTCCTGACCTGGGGAGTTCCTCATTCAGTATCCTATTATTTTGCCTTTTCATAGTGTTCATAGCGTTCTCAAGGCAAGAATACTGAAGTGGCTTGTCATTCCCTTCTCCAGTGGACCACATTCTGTCCGACCTCTCCACCATGACCCACCCATCCTGGGTTGCCCTGTGGGCATGGCTTGGTTTCATTGAGTTAGACAAAGCTGTGGTCCTAGTATGATTAAGAGAAACCCAAGTAAAATGGTAGGTGTAGCAAGAGGGCATCAGAGGGCAGACACACTGAAACCATACTCACAGAAATCTAGTCAATCTAATCACACTAGGACCACAGCCTTGTCTAACTCAATGACTGGAGCTTGCATGAGTACAAATAATGTGATGCATCATTTATATGCATAGGAAATCTCAGTATTGGTAAGATTTTTATTCTTTCCAGGTTAATCTATAGATCCAATGCAAAACTTACCAAATGTAAGCATATCTTTAGCCTGTGATGCAACAATTATACTCTTGGGTATATACTTATGTGAAACTAGTGCATATGTCCAGCAAAATAGAAACAATGTTCATAGACAAGTTTTACATAATAACCATAATTTGACCCAACCCAAATACCAGCCATAAGACTCAAGTGAAAAATTCATTGCTATATTATGGATGAATCTCCTATACATAATATTAATGAAGAGTCAGACATAAAAGAAGCAAAGCAGTATGGTTACATTTTATGGAATTAAAATTGAGCAAAACTAATCTAAGATGAGAAAAATCAGAATGGTGGGTAAAATTATACTGAAGACGGGAACAGTAATACTAACTGACAGGAGGACGAAGGAGCTTTCTAGAGTTCAGGAAATTCTCTGTATCACAGGTCAGAATTGGTTACATGAGGACATATATATATATATATATATATATAAATGCATCAATGTATAAATTTATTATTTTTACAATTTAAGAAAATGAAAAGAATCACTCATCAAACTCCTTCACATGCTACTGTGTAAAAGTGAATCTCCAGGAGAAGATTTTAAAATGCAGCATTTCTCAAGTATATTAGTTAATGAATTATAGGAGCTTACTTTCAGTGTAATATGAGACAAGCCAGTAATTGAGTTAGAATAAAATATCTAAAGGCTAGTGAATTGGTTCTGATTTCTAATTTAGGAAGAGATTAGTAGATAATAACCAGGATTAGGAGACAGTTGAAAATATAATTCAACTAGAACATTTGGCAGTGATAAAAATGAATGAAATTTATTCATTAGAAAAATTTCAAGAGAATAAGTGTAAAACTATATTTCCACTAAGATCAGGAAAATTTGACTATCTTGGAAACTATTTCACTATACTCACACATTTCACTATAAAAGTCTATCTTTTAATTGTCTTCCATCTGACTTTAAGCAAAAGAAATATGTATGTGTATATATATATATATATATATATATATATATAAGTGAATTTTTGCTTGATCAAGATAAATAGCTTGAGATTTTAATTATGTTATTGAAATACAAAAAAACCTGTTCCTATACCCCTTCAACTCTCCATCCAGGCCATGGAGATTCTGATTTAATTGGTATGGGGTAGAGCCTAGAAATTGGGATTTAAAAAAAAAATCTCCCATGTTGGATCTAATATGGAGCAAATTTAAACTGACGAGAGAGGGCCCATATGCCAAAATCCATACCTGAAATCCAACAGCCATTTGAGCTGATATAAAGGGAAATAATAACTTTCAAATTAGGCAAATCACTCTGAAAAGGAATGATTCATCAATGAGAATAAATAGAACACATATTCAGGGAGAAGTAGTTCTCAGACAAGGAAATTACAAATAAAACAGAAAAAAAAATGCTATTTAAGAGCTTTCAATTGTTCCAATTTTTAAAAGATATCAATGAAGTCATACAATAGATTTTCATGAGACCTTATGAAAATGATATGAGTGATGTTCAGGAGAAAATAATTTTCCTCATTTTCTTCAATTCATTTCTTGCCTAAGATACATCAGATGAGATTTTGTCTACCTGAAGGCAATCACTTCCTTCAGTCGTGCCACTGGCAACAATCTACAATGGACTGAGATGGTCAGGGAAGTGAGAGAACATGTCACAGAGACATTTCTCTGAAGAATCATTCTGCATGCCGAGATGCAGCATTTGAAGCAGATAAAAAAGTGAAGCGAAACACATGATATGTGAGTGAAATGACCAAATTAAAACTTGGGTACATAAATTTCATGGAATTATTTTGAAATTTCTGTAGTTAGGAGGCAAAAAAGAATGAAAAGAGGAAAAATGAGGTAACAACTTTACCAGATAACTTCATGGGAAATAGATGGGGAAACAGTGGAAACAGTGTCAGACTTTATTTTGGGGGGCTCCAGAATCACTGCAGATAGTGACTGCAGCCATGAAATTAAAAGATGCTTACTCCTTGGAAGAAACGTTATGACCAACCTAGATAGCATATTCAAAAGCAGAGACATTACTTTGCCGACTAAGGTCTGTCTAGTCGAGGCTATGGTTTTTCCTGTGGTCATGTATGGATGTGAGAGTTGGATTGTGAAGAAGGCTGAGGGCCGAAGAATTGATGCTTTTGAACTGTGGTGCTGGAGAAGATTCTTGAGAGTCCCTTGGTCTGCAAGGAGATCGACCCAGTCCATTCTGAAGGAGATCAGCCCTGGGATTTCTTTGGAAGGAATGATGCTAAAGCTGAAACTCCAGTACTTTGGCCACCTCATGCGAAGTGTTGACTCATTTGAAAAGACTCTGATGCTGGGAGGGATTGGGGGCAGGAGGAGAAGGGGACGACAGAGGATGAGATGGCTGGATGGCATCACGGACTCGATGGACGTGAGTCTGAGTGAACTCTGGGAGTTGGTGATGGACAGGGAGGCCTGGCGAGCTGCAATTCATGGGGTCGCAGAGAGTTGGACACGACTGAGCCACTGAACTGAACTGAACTGAACTGAAGATCTATCTTAAGTTAGTTTTGCAGCTGATTTTGAATAATCACCAAGAGTAAATTTATATTTGAAGATAGAGTTTAAAGAGATAGGGAAAGAAAACGAACTGAGTTGCTATTTATTCCTGCATGTTTGGACAAAGAATTTAAGTTATAAATGTCAGTGACAGAGTTGAATTCTAAGTTTGTATTCAGAACTGATTTCAGTTGTTAAGAGACTTTAGTTTCTGTGTCCATGGACTGTTTAGATGAAAGTAAATTTTGAAGTTTAATGATCTGCACATATGCCAATTTCTATTGATCTGACCAGACTGCAGAATCAAGAAGAACTAGATATCTTTCATTAATACAAAAATTCATTGAATGTCTTATGTATTAGAGGATACATTTTCTATTTAAGCTCTTTATCAGGAGGGAAAAGTTAGAAGGTTTAAAATTATTGGAATTCGTATTTGATTCCCACCTTTAGACAACAAAGGTCCATCTGGTCAAATCTATGGTTTTTCCAGTAGCCTTGTATGGATGTGAGAGTTGGACTCTAAAGAATGCTGAGTGCTGAAGAACCGATGCTTTTGAACTATGGTGTTGAAGAAGACTCTTGAGAGTCCCTTGGACTACAAGGAGATCCAACCTGTCCATCCTAAAGGAAATCAGTCCTGAATATTCATTGGAAAGACTGATGCTAGAACTGAAACTCCAATATTTGGCCATCTGATGTGAAGGACTGACTCATTGGAAAAGACCCTGATGCTGGGAAAGATTGAAGGTAGGAGGAGAAAGGGACGATAGAGAATGAGATGGTTGGATGGCACCACCAACATGATGGACATGAGTTTGACTAAGCTCCAGGAGTTGGTGATGGACAGGGGAGCCTGGCATGCTGGAGTCCATGGGGTCACAAAGACTTAGACATGACTGAGCAACTGAACTTAACTGAACTGAATTCCACCTTTAGAAATAATAAACTTTAATGTTGCGGTTTCACACTCTTTATTAAACAGTGTAGAGATTCCCTAAGTGTATTATATTGCAACCATTTATTTTGCTACATATTCACTATTTTCATAATGCAAATATAATTAAGAGAAATACAGAAAGCTCTTGAAATAATTTCTAGAAGAAAATCATGTAAACTTTCAGTTAATACTTTGTGGAAGAATACTGTTTGCTGCTGCTGCTGCTGCTGCTGCTGCGTCATTTCAGTCGTATCCGACTCTATGCGACCCCATAGACGGCAGCCCACCAGGCTCCACCATCCCTGGGATTCTCCAGGCAAGAACACTCTTTTCTACCTTGTCCTAAAAAGCATTCCACAATTCACTTTCTTTGAAGCTACAATATAAAGACTATCTCCATGATTTCAAGATTTAAAAAGAAAATTATGTTAAGTTTAGGGTATAGTCAAGTTATTCACACATAGATTTTTTTCAGTGAGTTAATTTTACTTAGGAAACAGCAATGAAATATAACAATCAGTACAAATTACATAATTTTTAATGAATCATTCTGATTATTTTCCAGGAGTTTCTATAGTGAGGATTCACTAACACAATCAAACGGTATTATATGTTCAGACCTTGTAAAATCTGGTCAGTGTGCTTTGCTCTTTCCTCCTTTTCCCCATGGTATAGAGAGGGAGCACTTTAAGTAAATAAAGATTTTTGTTTTTAAGGAAATCCTTTAGGAACTGAATATATATTTTCTGGAGTTTGGAAGGCTCTTGGTCAAAAGTGCATAGAAGAATAATGGACCAAAAAAAAAAAAAAATAGAACCTACAGAGCTAATAGCTAGTAGCCTAATATAGTATTAAATGACATGGATTCTGCCTGCAGATTGCCTTCGACATGAACTCTGATACTACCACTTATTAAGTCTATGATGTCAGCACATTACCTAATCTTTAGTGCTCTGTTTCCTTATCTGCGGTGGTGGTGGTGATTTAGTTGCTAAGTCATGTCCGACTCTCGTGACCCCATGGACTGTAGCCCTTCAGTCTCCTCTGTCCATGTGATTCTCCAGGCAAGAATACTGGAGTAGGTTGCCATTTCCTTCTCCATTCCTTATCTGTATAACGGCCTTAACACAGGACCAATACATACGGTCATTAGAATAATGCATAGTCCATACTAATTACCATGTAAGTATATGCTCAATAATAAGATGCAGCTACTCTCAACTTCTTTCTTTATTACATTTTCTTCTTTATATAATTTTTCTGTTTATTTCACTATAGCATGACTTTGTCTGAGTTTTCACCTATCTTGGCCACATATAACCATGCATGCACACTGAGTCACTTCAGTTGTGTCCAACTCTTTGTGACCCTCTGGACTGTAGCCTACCAGGCTTCTCTGCAATGGGATTCTCCTGACAAAAATATTGGAATGCGTTGCCATGTCCTTCTCTAGGGGATCTTCCTGTCCCAGAGATTGAACCTGTATCTCCTTTATCTCCTGCATTGTTGCATCTACTTTACCACTGAGCCACCAGGGAAACCCACATATAGCCATGCCAGCACTCCATAGAGACAAATCAGTATTACCTTAGAGATACTGGTTAGTTTAAAACTTAAGGAAATCATATTTCTATTGGCTAGCCTTACTTTAGGAATATAGTAGTGGTCTCATCAGCTATAGACAGTGCACATGTTCTACGTCTCTTTTCTCTCATTTGATAGAAGGCTATCATAAATTTAAAAAATGCAATAAGTAGGTTGCCTACAACATTATTCAGTTTATAGAATATACAATTGACCATGCATTTAATTTTATATCTTGAAATACCAATTCAATCCATCAGTTTTATATAATCGCATCAATAAGTAACTTGCTAGTTCTTAAAATAGCACTCATTCAAACAGTAGATAAATAACAAGATGACCAGACACACAAAAATGGAGTCATTTATTTGTGAATTGCAATACATAAATGTCTCAAAGCCTAATTACTGGAAAATTACAGTAAAAACACTCTTTATATGTACATTTACATCACTGGAATGAAACAGTTCACCAAGAAATCTGCAACAAATTAGGTCTGTATAGATGAAATTTATCCTATTGACATTCATATATGAAAAACATTAAGAAACACTAAAATTCAAGAAAGTAAACACCTGAAGACAGTACTGATAATCTCTTGATGCTGATAATGAACATTTCTCCCTAAAAATATGCAAAAGCATAAATCCTAAACAGGTGTTCCTGTGTTATAAGAATATTGCCAACCTATCTTTCACAAGCCAGTCTTTTATATACACATAGTGAATCTTCATTATAAGTGCCTCCCAGGTGATGCAGTGCTACGAATCTGCCTGCCAATGCAGGAGACACAGGAGGCATGGGTTAAATCCCTGGGTGGGGAAGATCCCTTGGAGGAGGAAATGGTAACCCACTCCAGTATTCTTGCCTGGAAAATTCCACAGACAGAGGCTGGTAGGGCTACAGTCCATGCAGTTGCAAAGAGCTGGACTCAACTGAGTGACTGACCACACACAAGCAATAGGATAAATTTCATCTTTACAGACCTAACTTGTTGCAGATTTCTTGGCAAACTGTTTCATTCCGTGTGTGTCAATTCCATGTTCATGAATTTGCTATCTAGAATGTATTTCTAACCCAAAAATTAATATTTGGAGAGCTTATTATAGTCACTTGAGGACATGCACAGAGCAGCAAAAAGTTTGAGTCACTCAAAGTTCTACTTCTTAACAGGATGACCCTCTCTTCTGTTTCAACTCTCCCACTGTAAAATGTGTCCTTCTCGTGTCTTATTTAATGCCATATTTATTCCATTTTTGTGCTTTTCATTAGTGATTTTGTTGTTTAAAATACCCCGGAACTCTAGTGTGGAAGTATTCTCTACTGTTCCTAAGCACAAAAAGGCTCTGATGTGGTTTATAGAGAAAATGTACGTTTTAGATAAGCGTTTTCAGTCATTAGTTATAATGCTCTCGGTGTGACTTCAGTGCTAATGAATCAATAACACTATCCATCCAGGGGATAAAAAGAAATTTGAAGATCTGTGCATAAGGCTGCTCTATAAAGTGCTAAAGCCTCACTTACAATGTGTGATGAAGCTATGAAAAAGATAGAAGTTAAAATTTTGTGGATGGATGTGGTGATAAGCAATTTAAAAAGTTTAGTGGACAGCATTGTTATCAGGCTAAAAGCCAGATAAAGTTTAGGTTATGCTGCTCAGGATTAAGAAAATATTAACAGAAAAGGCTACTGAATTATTGTTATAAATAAATGACAGCCAATTAATGATTTGTAAGAACTGTATAGTTCTCTATACAGTTAAACAAGATCTCTTTTAAACCAGATCTCTTTTAAACCAGATCTCTTTTAACAAGATCTGTATTAAACAAGATCTCTTTTAACAGAAACACACATAAAACAAGATTCTTTACTGATTGGTTAACAAAAAAGTTGTGACCAATACCTTGTAGAAAATTAACCTTGAATTTCTCCCAAGAGAAATGGCTCAGTATTCGCTGATTCTATTTAGCCTAATTATCTCCTTTATCAGGTTAGTAGCTACTATTTATATTTCAGTTTTATATTTTCTTGCCTAGGTCAAGTGGAACAGTTCTACTAAAAATTGATTTCTTGATACCTGTTAATAATATTCTTTATTTGATTTTCTTGTCTTTAGCCACTTCCTCTTTTATGCTGTCTTGCTAATCACAAAATATGTTTACTTTTTTAAAAAATCACTAAATACAGAAAAATATTTTACTCTGGTTGCTCTTTCATTCAAGAAGCTAAAATATTTGTAAATTGTCAACACATAGACTATATTTTTTATTTAAAATTATATTTAACATTCTACCTTTATTCCACCCAGTCTTATTTCTCACTGTATTTATAAATGCATTCTCTAATTAAGTGTTGTGTCTTCTCGGATAAGCTTCATATCTTTTCATATCTTGAATTTGCATATGTTCAAAACATGGGTGAAAGTCAGCAGTAAGGTCAGGGTAGAGAAGAAAAGAAAAAAGAAAAAAATGGACACAAATATATTCTAGGCTGGTTTATGCAGCCTCAACTCATCAAGTCCAATGTACAGTATCAAAATGAGTATTGCAAATGTTGCTATGTTCATTATACCAAATTCCACTTTGGTTTTTCTGAACACCTGTTATCAATTTGGGTAAATTAAGTAGATTTTAGGGATATGTTGTACATATATAATAGTAGTGACATTTTTGAGCGTTTACTCCGTATACAATAGACAGTTCGTGGGAATATAAGAATGGAAATCAACAGTATAAAAGAGGGAAGAAATGTGAACTTGTTTGAATTTCAATACTTTTTGTTGCGTAGTGTGAAGTTCAGGAAGTGCTTACTTTCCTGAAGTGCTGGGATGCGGTTTGAAGGAGTAGCCCCTGAATGCGGAGGGGTTCAAGCTGATGTGAAATGAGAGTGACATAACTGAGGACCCAGGGGTCATCTTAAGCTACTTTGGTGCAGTATAATGTAGACCTGAACCACTACAGGGCTAATACTCTTGATAATATTTTTCTCATTGGTCAAATTTGTGTTACGGAAGAAGGAATCTTGGGACAATAAGTGTAAGAAAATAGTAATTCCAACCATTGAGTTTAGGAAAGATTAGTTTTGATTTTCTTTACCTATAATACTTAACTGCATACCCCACTTATACTTCAACCCTTCTCCACGCACACAGAATAATTGATATCTGGATGTAATATGTGTTTATCTTATGGAAAAAACAATGGAAATGAGAACAGATGTGCGGATTTACTTCTTTACATTATATTTTAAGTACTTTCTATCTTATAGTTGATTTATTAGTTTTTTCCGTTTTATAACTATTAACAATGTAAGAAATCAATTGTATTTAAATAATAAACTAAGATGCATGCCTTGTTTGTTCCATCTTGGTCTTAGAGGTGAGAAGTCAAACATGTTAATTAAAGATTTGTTTAAGGATATTAAAGCTTTAATATTAAGCTAAGTAGTTGCATTTTACATGTGAAAATTTAGGCTTCTTTCTCTATGAATAGAGCTGTTTCCTTTACTTTCTAGACTCAGGCTATAAATGAGGGGTAGCATTTATTGATCACGTGATATGCATCATGAACTGCTAGAAGTGTTTTTCGTGTGCCCTTTAAATCCTCCCACAATCCTATTTTATATGTCTTAATACAGCCACTTATAGATAAGATATAGAAGTTCACAGAGGTTTCAGTAATCAGAATTTATCAAGAAATAGAATTCAGCTAGCTTCAAATTCCAAGTTATTCTGCAATACAAAATAAGTCCTGTTCAGAACATATTGTATTAGAAACTGAATTTTTAGCTAATATAAATTTTTTATTGACTACAGTAATAGCATTTTAGTGTTCTAATATTTCAGATTATTATTAAGCATTATTTTAATGCATTACACTCATAGAAAATGTATTGGATGGAATAGTTTTGGGGATTATATAAACAATTCTTATCTAAGTGTTATTTTGACAGTTAATATACAATTGCATCTAGCTGTTACATCTTCATTTATAGTATGTCTAGAAAGGTCATTTTTATCACAGGATATATATAATTCAATTTAGATACCATGACTTAAAACCAATCAAATATTTTATTTAAGTAATTAATGCTCTCATAATTTAGTAATGAACTTTATACATTTCTCACTAAAAACATGAAATTATATTGGCATTCTCAATTCTAACCCATAACCTTTGACAATTTATCATTGTTTCTGGCTCTCAGGTTTCTCAGCTATAAAAAAAGTCAGAAATATTGATATCAAGTACTGTGGGTATTAAATGAGTTTGTACATGAAAATAAAAAAGTAGTTGCTACTTTCAAGTCATATACATAATTAGAACCTGATATAATGTTAACTATAATTGAGCTATTTCTCATCTATCTTTCTTGATAAAACCCAATGTAAGAGAAAGAATGAGTAATCTTTTTAGATTAAACAGTCTCTCATTTCAATCAAGACGTTTTATTTTTTAAAGTAAAATTGTAGGAATTTGTTTTATTGCATGGTTTATATAGACTACTGTATAACTGTATTACAGTTTTAAAAATTAACATCAGGTTATGTGTTTAGTAAGTTTCTTGTATCATGAAGATTTTATTTTTTCCACTAAGTTAGAACACTACTGACTAGGAGATTAGTGTACCAACCACAATATAAAATCATAAATATTACTATCTTAAATTATAACAATGACATTTCATTTTGATTGCTATTTAAAAGCTGGTTAAAATTACTTTCAAGTTGCTTTATAGAACTGCTTTCCATTATCATTAACCTTGGATGGTTTAGTGCAGATTTTTATTTAACTTATTCAGTGGAAGTATAAGTAAGTTTGTTTGTCATTTCTTTGTAAAAGATTAACATTTAAGACCACAAAAACAATTAATCCATTATCTTCATTAGGTTTTAGGGATAAATAATTGGTATTTGTATGAAATACAAACAATTACATAGATATTGTTTTAGCATGTATCAACGAATTATCATAAGGTTAAAATTTAAAAAAAAATCATCTATAATGCTTGCATTCAGAGACAAGGCAACATATTTGAAAAATAAACTTGAAAACTAGTTTGTTTAAATTTTCTTCAAATGTAAATATAAGGCTATGAGTATACAGAATTATATTCTACATGATAAACTATAACACATTGCATAAACATATTAATTTTTATATTGATTATTCTCTAGACATATAGAATATCCTAAGAATTTCATTTACAATTTTTTGTCATATATCTAACATATTTCAGTGTAATTTGGCATCTATTTAGCACTTAAAATTCCAAGAACTTGGTATATTCTGGGAGTAAAATATTTAATAAAATGCATTTGTTGCCCCCCAAGTACTTATTTATTACCAACAGGAAGACATAAAATATATATTAGATCTTAAACAAAGAAGTATCTGCAAGGTACTAAGTAAGGGACAGTTAACTCTATCTTCAATTTCAGGATAGTTTTGAGATGAAATTAACCTGTCAGCAACAATTTTTCCAAATCTAAATACAAAAATCTCCATAGCTATCCCTTATGCATGCCTTTCAAATGCCAGCCACTTCAATTTCCGTCTCCATAAACCAACAGTGACACTGCAAGAGAGTCATTATCATAACTAGTTTATATAGTAGGAAAATGGCATTCAAATATATTGTATAATTTATAAAGATTGCAGATTAGTAAGTAAAGGTCCTACTATCGAATATGAAAGCAAAACTCCAGTAGAATGGTCATAGTATTATAAGTTCTTACTTACTGGTAAGTTTCTATACAAATTTCATGGTTACTTCAATCCCTCTTTTTCTCCCCACATTTTCTTAAAGAAAAAGGGATAACAATCTCTCCTAGAAACTGCATCCAAGGAATTGACCTACTGTAAGCACTAATGATAGCAAGGGTGACACAGTGGTAAAGAACCCTGCTATGCAGGCAATAAATATGCAAAAATTTTTGACTGTGTGGATTACAACAGACTGTGGAAAATTATTATAGAGGTGGGAATACCAGACTACCTTACCTTCCTCCAGAGAAATCTGTATGCAGGTCAAGAAGTAACAAGAACAACTGGATATGGAATAACAGACTGCTTCCAAATAGGGAAAGGAGCAAGTCAGGGAGGTATATTGTCACTCTGCTTGTTTAACTTTTATGCAGTATACATCATGTGAAATGATGAGCTGGATGAAACACAAGCTGGAATCAAGATTTCAGGGTGAAATATCAATAAACTCAGGTACACAGATGACACCACCCATATAGCAGAAAGTGTAGAAGAGCTAAAGAGCCCCTTGATGAAAATGAAAGAGGAAAGTGAAAAAGTTGGCTTAAAACTCAAAATTCAAAAAACGACGATCACATCATCTAGTTCCATCACTTCATGGCAAATAGGTGGGGAAACAATGGAAACAGTGACAGACTTTATTTTGGGGGTCTCCATAATCACTGCTTATTGGCAAATTCAGACTTAAATTGAAGAAAGTATGGAAAACCATGAGACCATTCAGGTATGACCCAAATGAAATCCCTTATGATTATACAGTGTAAGTGAGAAATAGATTTAAGGGACTAGATCTGATAGATAGAGTGCCTGATGAACGATGGACAGAGGTTTGTGACATTGTTCAAAGAAGCGAAAAGCAAAGGAGAAAAGGAAAGGTATAAGCGTCTAAATGCAGAGTTCCAAAGAATAACAAGGAGAGATAATAAAGCCTTCCTCAGCGATCAGTGCAAAGAAATAGAGGAAAACAACAGAATGGGAAAGACTAGAGATCTTTTCAAGAAAATTAGAGATACCAAGGGAACATTTCATGCAAAGATGGGCTCGATAAAGGACAGAAATGGTATGGACCTAACAGAAGCAGAAGATATTAAGAACAGGTGGCAAGAATACACAGAACTGTACAAAAAAGAGCTTCACAACCCAGATAATCATGATGGTGTGATCATTCACCTAGAGCCAGACATCCTGGAATGTGAAGTCAAGTGGGCCTTAGAAAGCATCACTATGAACAAAGCTAATGGAGGTGATGGAATTCCAGTGGAGCTATTTCAAATCCTGAAATATGATGCTATGAAAGTGCTGCACTCAATATGCCAGCAAATTTGGAAAACTCAGCAGTGGCCACAGGACTGGAAAATGTCAGTTTTCATTCCAGTCCCAAAGAAAGGCAATACCAAAGAATGCTCAAACTACCGCACTATTACACTCATCTCATACACTAGTAAAGTAATGCTCAAAATTCTCAAGCCAGGCTTCAGCAATACATGAATCGTGAACTTCCAGATGTTCAAGCTGGTTTTAGAAAAGGCAGAGGAACCAGAGATCAAATTGCCAACATCCTCTGGATCATTGAAAAAGCAAGACGACCCTGTATGCAAGACAGGGAAAGAGACACAGATGTGTATAACGGACTTTTGGACTCAGAGGGAGAGGGAGAGGGTGGGATGATTTGGGAGAATGACATTCTAACATGTATACTATCATGTGAATTGAATCGCCAGTCTATGTCTGACGCAGGATGCAGCATGCTTGGGGCTGGTGCATGGGGATGACCCAGAAAGATGTTATGGGGAGGGAGGTGGGCGGGGGGTTCATGTTTGGGAATGCATGTAATAATTAAAGATTTTAAAATTTAAAAAATAAAAAAAAAATAAAGTTAACGTTGAAGAGGCAAAAAAAAAAAAAAAGAAAAAGCAAGAGAGTTCCGCAAAAACTATTTCTGCTTTATTGACTATGCCAAAGCCTTTGACTGTGTGGATCACAATAAACTGTGGAAAATTCTGAAAGAGATGGGAATACCAGACCACCTAACCTGCCTCTTGAGAAATCTTTATGCAGATCAGGAAACAACAGTTAGAATTGGACATGGAACAACACACTGGTTTCAAATAAGAAAAGGAGTATGTCAAGGCTGTATATTGTCACCCTCCTTATTGAACTTATATGCAGAGTAGATCATGAGAAACGCTGGGTTGGAAAAGCACAAGCTGGAATCAAGATTGCTGGGAGAAATATCAATAACCTCAAATATGCAATGACACCACCCTTATGGCAGAAAGTGAAGAGGAACTAAAAAGCCTCATGATGAAAGTGAAACTGGAGAGTGAAAAAGTTGGCTTAAAGCTCAACATTTAGAAAATGAAGATCATGGCCTCTGGTCCCATCACTTCATAGCAAATAGATGGGAAAACAGTGGAAACAGTGTCAGATTTTATTTTGGGGGGGCTACAAAACCACTGCAGATGGTGATTGCAGCCATGAAATTACAAGACGCTTCCTCCTTGGAAGGAAATTTATGACCAACCTAGATAGCATATTCGAAAGCAGAGACATTACTTTGCCAGCAAAGATCCATCTAGCAAAGGCTATGGTTTTTCCAGTGGTCATGTACAGATATGAGAGTAGGACTGTGAAGAAAGCTTAGCACCCAAGAATTGATGCTTTTGAACTGCGGTGTTGGAAAAGACTCTTGAGAGTCCCTTGGACTGCAAGGAGGTCCAACCAGTCCAATTTAAAGGAGATCAGTCCTGGGTGTTCATTGGAAGGACTGATGCTGAGGCTGAACCTCCGTTACTTTGGCCACCTCATGCGAAATGTTGACTCATTGGAAAAGACCTTGTTGGTTGGAGGGATTGGGGGCAGGAGGAGAAAGGGACAACAGAGGATGAGATGGCTGGATGGCATCACTGACTGGATGGATGTGAGTCTGAGTGAACTCAGGGAGTTGGTGATCGACAGGGATGCTTGGCGTGCTGGGGTTAATGGGGTCGCAAAGAGTCAGACATGACTGAGCAACTGAAAGGAGCTGAACTGATAACCATTGCAGATGATGATTGCAGCCATCAAATTAAAAGACGCTACTTGAAAGAAAAATTATGACTAACCTAGACAGCATATTAAAAAGCTCAGACATTGCTTTGCCAACAAAGGTACATCCAGTAAAGGCTATGGTTTTTCTAGTAGTCATGTATGGATGTGAGAGTTGGACTATAAAGAAAGCTGAGCACTGAAGAATTGATGCTTTTGAACTGGGGTGTTGGAGGAGACTCTTGAGAGTCCCTTAGATTGCAGGAGATCAAACCAGTCAATCATAAAGGAAATCAGTCCTTTATGAGAGACAGCAGAAGAGACGCAGATGTATAGAACAGGCTTTTGGAGTCTGTGGGAGAGGGAACAGGTGGGATGATTTGAGAGAATGGCATTGAAACACGTACAATATCATATATGAAATTAATCGCCAGTCCAAGTTCGATGCATGATACTGGATCCTTGGGGCTGGTTCCATGAAACGAATTACCAGTCCAGGTTTGATGCATGATACTGGATGCTTGGGGGTGGTGCAATGGGATGACCCAGTGGGAAGGTACGGGGAGGGTGGAGGGAGAGGGGTTCAGGATAGGGAACATGTGTATACCTGTGGCAGATTCATGTTGATGTATGGCAAAACCAATACAATATCGTAAAGTAATTAGCCTCCAATAAAAATAAATAAATTTATGTTAAAAATTTTTTTAAAAAAGGAAATCAGTCCTGAATATTCATTGGAAGAACTGATGCTGAAGCTGAAACTCCAATACTTTGGCCACCTAATGTGAAGAACTGTTTCATGGGAAAAACCTGATGCTGGAAAAGATAGAAGTCAGGAGGAAAAGGGGATGACAGAGGACAAGATGGTTGGATGGCATCACCGACTTGATTGACATGAGCTTGAGCAAACTCCAGGATTTGGGGATGAACATGGAAGCCTGAAGTGCTACAGTCCTTGCGGTTGTAAAGAGTCAGACATAACTTAGCAACTGAACTGAATTGAACTGATGCAGGAGATTCAGGAAACAGAGGTTCAATCCCTGGATCAGGAATATCCTTTGGAGGAGCAATTGACAACCCTCTACAGTATTCTCACTTGAGCTATCCCATGGGCAGAGGAGCCTGGCTAGCCACAGTCCATGGGGTCACAAAGAGTTGGATATGACTGAACACACACATTCACACATTTCTTATTGATTTTTCAATAACATATAGTAATGTGATCCACTTAATGAGAAAGATTTCCCCCATAATAATGAAAACATGTCGATAAGAGCTTTCAAGTCAATAAAAATATAGGTCCATGTTTTGATTTTGAATATTCAATCTTTGGACATTTTTGAGTTACACTATTTGGGGTCACAAAGACTTGGACACGACTGAGCGACTGAACTGAACTGAACTGATGATTTTTAATGTTCTGACAAAAAGACCCTTTGTTATGCACACTTTAGAAAATGAATTCCTGTTAGTCATGATTTTATTTGATTTTATTCACATATTCCATTTGAGATATCAACCTATACATATTTATGCTTATTGAATAGTACAAGTTCATAAATATTTTAAATTAAATACCATGTCCCCTTATCTTTTATACCCACTAAGTGTATATTTATTATTTCTCTCATCTAAAACTCAATAGTCATGAAATTCTACATTTAATCCATCCAATAGATAAAAAATCCAATGATTATGCATTTATATTTCATGGAGCTGAATCCTGTCATTTGAAATTTATTACCAAAGACAACACTGAAAATTATATATAAACTGAAAATAATTAAAAGTGTGAATTAAGGAAACCCATGTCATTAAGTGCAGCATTAATAAAGTAGCAAAATGGCAAAGAATCGTGAAAAATATCGTTAAAGTCTAGCTTTAAAACTCCTGAAAACTGTAAAGTTGGGAGTCTGTTTTCCTGAACATCATCTCTGAGTAACAGATGATCAGTTTTTTAATCTCTCTTCAAGAGAAGAGGACAGTTTTTCAGTATCTACATAAGAGCCACGTCTTCTTAATCAGGAAACGTTTGCTGCATATTTATTCCCATATGTAAAAGACTCAAGGAAGTACAGAACCCACGAAATTGTTACTGGGCAAGCTGACACAGAATAAGTACCAACCTCAGGGAAAGAGAGCAATTTGTAAATTACATAAAAGAACTATGAGTTTATAGGAATAGAATCACAACTAACAATAGAAGTTGTGTCATCATTAGCTTGTGGATAGCTTTTTTTTATGCAAACTTTAGCCAGCCTTGTGTAAATGCCATACTTTCAACCAGTGGCATTTTCTCAAGGTAGCAATGGAAACCACCAATCACAGTAGAAAGGAATGTTCTGTTGGCATAAAACATTTTTTGTGTGTGTGCCAGAATTCATTTCTAATTAATTTATTAATTCCTTTCAGCTAGCATTATCATGCACCTTTCTGAAGTGAAGCAAATACCACAGGAAGAAAAAAGATGTCTCAGCTTTAAATTGGCTCTTTGGCCACCTGGTGAGAATTGCCACCTCACTGGAAAAGATCCTGAAGTTAGGAAAGATTGAAGGCAAAAGGAGAAGGGGTGACAGAGGATGAGTTAGATAGATAGCATCACACCAACTCAATGGACATGAATTTGGGCAAATACCAGGAGATAGTGAAAGAGAGAGGAGCAGTCCACAGGGTCACAAAGAGTCGGAGACAATTTAGTGACTGAATAACAATAATCTAGTAGGAAACACAGAGGCATAGACAATTAAATAAAACAAAGTTTTGAGGGATGGAATCGGGAGGGAGGTGGGTGGGGGGTTCAGGATGGGGGACATATGTACACCCATGGCTGATTCTTGTCAATATATGGCAAAAAACACTATAATATTATAAAGTAATTAGACCCCAATTGAAATAAATTAATTTTGAAAACAAATAAATAAAACCACTGTAAAAAAGAAGAAGAAGAAATAAAACTCAAACAGAAGTGGTCAGTTTTATAAAACTGACCATGGACTCTTTCCCAGATGGAGTGATAACTGAATTTTATCTAAACTAAATAGTAGAAATTAATGGGCTTCTCAGGTGGTGCTTGTGGTAAACAATCCACCTGTCAATGCAGGAAACACAAAAAAACATGTGTTCGATCCCTGGGTTAGGAAGATCCCCTGGAGAAGGGCATGTCAATTCACTGCAGCATTCTTGCCTGGGGAATCCCATGGTCAGAGGAGCCTGGCAGGCTATAGTCCATAGGGTCGCAAAGAGTCAGACATGACTAAAGCAATTTAGCACAGAAAGTAATGAAGACAATATAGAAGGGATTATTTCTGTCACAGAGTATGATGTGTTAAAAGAAAGAAAAAGAAGAAGCATAGAACTATTTAGGAAATTAGGTTTGAAGAGTGGAATCAGAAACCTGTTTGCTCCAAGTTCAGAGAACACATTATTTCTTGTAAAGTCGTACAGCATTTGTGAAATATCTAGCAGCCACATTTTAAGAGATTACTGTTTTATTTCTGGAGTAGGAAATGGCAACAAACTCCAGTATTCTTGCCTGGAAAATTCCATGGACAAAGGAGCCTCGCGGGCTACAGCTCACAGGATCACAAAGATTTGGGCATGAATTCTTAAACCACTTTTGTTGTTGCTCAGTTGCTCAGTCATGTCTGACATTTGTGACCCTGTGGGCTGTAATATGCCAGGCCTCCCTGTCCTCCAACATCTCCCAGAGTTTGTTCAAACTCATGTCCATCAGGTCAGTGATCCCATCCAACTATCTCATCCTCTGTCATCCCTTTCTCCTTTTGCCTTCAATCTTTCCCAGCATCAGGGGTCTTTTCCAATGAACTGACTCTTCGTTTCAAAGTATTGGAGTCCAAAGTATCAGTGTCCAGTGCTGAAGTGGAGCTTCAGTATCAGTCCTTCCAATGTAAACCACTTTCATTTTTCTAGGTCACCATTGTCTCATGACAGCACACAGTTTCAGATTAATATTTCTCTTAATCCTGCTTTCTAAACAGTAACTAATTTCAAACACATCCATATTTTCCTTAAGACTTTCCTCAGAGTCCATCAGCTCTATCCCAAACCTTATGAAATAAGTTTATCTCTTCCTTCTCTTTAGCAGCAAGCGCTCCCTCTTTCTCTCTGATGCCCTCCACTGCCGAAGCCAGTCAACAAGTCTGATTTTTTTACACTACAGACTTGTGTCTAATTATCTTTTGCTATTTGCCTTTAACAAGATGAAGTGCATTGTCAAATTGAGAAAGATCTTGTAGGACCTTTGGGAAATACAGCATCATGATTAGGCGTGCAGACCTTATATCCAAATTGGTGTGTTTGAATTCACTCTATATCACTGATTGGCCCCATTATATTGCATTAATGTTAGTTGCTCAGTTAATTGACTCTTTGTGACCCCATGAACTGTAGCCCATCATGCTCCTCTGTCCATGGAATTTTCCAGACAAGAATACTGGGGTGGGTTGCCATTTTCTTCTCCAGGGGATCTTCCCAACCCTGGGATTGAACTCCGGTCTCCTGCATTATAGGCAGATTCTTAATTTAAGCTGTACTTGCCTCAATTTATTCATCTGTTAATAGGACAATAATGGTATTTCCTTTGGGCTTCCCTAGTGGCTCAGAAGGTAAGGAATCCATCTGTAATTCTGGAGGTCTGAGTTCAATCCCTGGGATTGAGAAAAATCCCCTGGAGGAGGGCATAGCTGCACACTCTAGTATTCTTTCCTGGAAAATCCCAGTGGACAGAGGAGCCTAGTGGATTTGCAGAGTCAGACAGAACTGAGTGATTATGCACAGCACATTATTTCCTTTAGAGGGTTGTGGGTTTTTTTTTTTCTTTTTTTTTTCAGTTTATGTAGGCACTCTAGTTAAAAAGACTGCTGTACTTCTGTTAGCTATTATATATCATGTTAAGAAACTTGGATCTCTTTTTATAAGCAATCAGTAGGAATATGAATGTATGTATCTCTTAGCCCATTAGGCATCTGAGTATTGAAAATATTTAAGAGAGTATGAGCAGAGCAAGGATACCAGTTAAGAGGCTGTTAAAGCAGACTTTATGGATAATTTAAGTAGTACCATGACTGTAAGGTCAGAACAAACAGGTTGACTGAGTGAAGTATTTGAGAGCTGACATCAGCTAGACCTTGTTATTTATTACATATATTCAGGCATGCATGAAATGTGTGTATGCTCATGCTGTGATTGAAATGTATCTGTGATTATGTAGAATATACAATTATATACACAGTTTGAAATGTATAAATACTTGTAAATCACTTCATTTAAAGCATCCAAAATATGTCAAGTGGTTTGGGTGCAATATAATGTTTTAATACCAGCCAGTTTTACTGCCAGTTACTTTTTATTTCACCACATGATCTGTAAGACAGAAAATATATTTACATTTCCTGGAAATATACTGAACAGTGAGTCTTATTTAACTGGTTTGTTTAATGCCTAGAAACCAGCCTATGGTGTTAAATGTGTGTGGTCTTAGGTAATTGACTAACTGAATATAGGCACTAGGAAACATGACATTAAAATGGGCCGGTCAGTCAATTAATCAGGACTTCATGGAGTCCGAAAGGTGACATTAGCAGTTCAGAATTCATAATCTAGTTTTATAAATAGAGTACTAGAGGGATAAACATAACACAAATTATAATCCACCTCAGAATTTAGCAAATGTCGTAATTTCAAGGCATAAGCCTAGAACTGAAAAGTTACTATTAAATATTTAGGCTTGTAATTCTGGAGCTACCAGATGAATATCTTTCCAGAAACAAGAACATAAATCTAAAGGTGAATAACTGACCTTAAAGACCGAGCTCATATGCCTACCTGTTTTTCTAAAATTCTATTTTACAAATACAAACTTAAATATCTAAAGAAAATCATCTAGGTAAAAATTGTGTTGGATTCAATTACAAATTTACTTTTATTATGTTCTATTTATCTGTACTATTAATTTTTCATTCATTTTAATTTTGAAATTTTTTAATATATCCTATAAGCATATCAAACAATATATATGATGGTGCTTATAATTATTTTTTCCATATTATGGCTGAAATGGATGAATTATAGATTACTGATATTTTAATTGTGTTGTTTATTTTCTTAATGATAGACTTTAAGATTGCTTTGGATACTTTGGTTATTTATCATTTATTAGATATGTATTTTGCAAATGCTTTCTCCCAGTATGTGGCTAAGATTTTCATTCTCTTAATGTCTTTCATTATCATTATTTCATTAATGTCTCCTTATTGTCAAATTCAGACTTAAATTGAAGAAACTAGCGAAAACCAAGACCATTCAGGTATGAGCTAAATCAAATCCCTTACAATTATACAGTGGAAGTGACAAATAGATTCAAGGGATTATATCTGATAGGCAGAGTGCCTGAAGAACTACTGAGAGAGGTTTGTGACATTGTAGAGGAGGCAGGGATCAAGATCGCCCCCAAGAAAACGAATTGCAAAAAGGCAAAATGGTTGTCTGAGGAGGCCTTACAAAGAGCTGTGAATATAAGAGAAGCAAAAGGTAAAGGAGAAAAGAAAAAATATACCCATTTGACTGCAGAGTTCCAAAGAATGGCAAGGAGAGATAAGAAAGCCTTCCTCAGCAATCAATGCAAAGGAATAGAGGAAAACAACAGAATGGGAAAAATTAGAGATCTCTTCAAAAAAATTGGAGATACCAAGTGAATCTTTCATGCAAACATGAGCTCAATAAAGGACATAAATTGTATGGACCTAACAGAAGCAGAAGATCTTAAGAGGAGGTGGCTAGAATACACAGAAGAACTATACAAAAGAGATCTTCACGACACAGATAATCACGATGGTGTTATCACTTACCTAAAGCCAGACATCCTGGAATGTGAAGTCAAGTGGGCCTTCAGAAGCATCACTAGGAACAAAGCTAATGGAGGTTACGAAATTCCAGTTGAGCTATTTCAAATCCTAAAAGATGATGCTGTGAAAGTGCTGCACTCAACAGGCCAGCAAATTTGGAAAACTCAGCAGTGGCCACAGGACAGGAAAATGTAGTTTTCATTCCTATCCCAAAAAAAGCACTACCAAAAAATGCTCAGACTACCGCACAGTTGCACTCATCTCACACGCTAGTAAAGTAATGCTCAAAATTCTCCAAATCAGGCTTCAACACTGCGTGAACCATGAACTCTCAAATGTTCAAGCTGGATTTAGAAAAGGCAGAGAAACCACAAATCAAATTGCCAACATCCGTTGGATCATCGAAAAAGCAAGAGAGTTCCACAAAAGCATCTACCCCTGCTTTATTGACTTTGCCAAAGCCTTTAGTCCACTGTGCAGACTACAACAAACTGTGGTAAAATTCTGGAAGAGATGGGAATACCAGACCACCTGACCTGCCTCTTGATAAATCTGTATGCAGGTCAAGAAATAACAGCTAGAATGGGACATAGAACAACAGATTGGTTCCAAATAGGGAAAGGCGCACGTCAGGCTGTCACCCTGCTTATTTAACTTATGTGCAGAGTCCATCATGAGGAATGCTGGGCTAGATGAAGCACAAGCTGGAATCAAGATTGCTGAGATAAATATCAGTAACCTCAGATATGCAGATGACACCACCCTCATGGCAGAAAGAGAAGAATAACCAAAAATCCTCTTGATGAAAGTAAAACAGGAGAGTGAAAAACTTGGCTTAAAATGACCAATATTCAGAAAACTAAGATCATGGCATCTGGCCCCATTACTTCCTGGCAAATAGATGGGGAAATAGTGACAGACTTTTTTTTGGACTCCAAAATCACTGCTGATGGTGACTGCAGCTATGAAATTAAAGGACGCTTGATCCTTGGAAGAAAAGTTATGACCAACCTAGACAGCATATTAAAAAGCAGAGACATTACTTTGTTAACAAAGTTTCATCTAGTTAAAGCTATGGTTTTTCCAGTAGTCATGTATGGATATGAGAGTTGGACTATAAAGAAACCTAAGCACCAAAGTATTGATGCTTTTGAACTGTACTGTTGGAGAAGACTCTTGAGAGTCCCTTGGACTGCAAGGAGATCCAACCAGTCCATCTTTAAGGAAATTGGTCCTGAATATTCATTGGAAAGGGCTGATGCTGAAGCTGAAACTCCAATACGTAGGCAACCTGATGCAAAGAACTGACTCATTTGAAAAGACCCTGATGCTGTGAAAGATTGAAAGCAGGAGGAGAAGGGGATGACAGAGGATGAGATGATTGGATGGCATCACAACTCAATGGACATGAGTTTGAGTAAGCTCTGGGAGTTGGTGATGAGTTTGAGTAAGCTCTAGGAGTTGGTGATGGACAGGGAAACCTGGTGTGCTGCATTCCATGGGGTTGCAAAGATTCAGACTGGATTGAGAGACTGATCTGAACTGAACTGAATGTCTCTCATATATTAGAGTTTTTAATTTTAATAAATTCTAACTTTTTTTTTCTTTCATGTAGCATGCTTTTGTGATTAAATCTAAAATTCATTAACAAAGCTAAATTCAGACAGATTTACTTTCAGAAGCTTTACAGTCTTGCATTTTATATACACATTTATGATTCATTTTTAAATTTGCTTTTAAGGTCTGCCTATTTTCATATATTTGCAAATGTGCATTCGATTTTTCCAACATAATTTATTGAAAAAAATGTGTCCTTTCTCCATTTAATTGCCTTTGAATCTTTATTTTAAAAATCAGTTGACTATATTTGTGTGGATCTATAGTTTGCCTCTGGGGCTTCCCTGGTGATGAAGTGGTAAAGAATCTGCCAGCCAATGCAGGAGATGTGGGTTCAGTCCCTGGATCAGAAAGATCCCCTGTAGAAGCAAATGGATACCCACTCCAGTATTCTTGCAGGGGAAATACCACGGACAGAGGAGCCTAGGGGTGTACAGCACATGGGGTCAAAAAGTATTGGGCACAACTGAGCATGCACACATGGATAGCTTGCCTCTATTTAGTTCTCTTTGCTCTATGGGTCTATTCTTTAACCAGTACCATACTGCTTTTATTATGACAGGAGTATAGTAAGTCTCAAAATAGCATTCTGTGAGTTCACCAATGATTTTTATGCAGTATTCTGCAGTCTATTGTAGATATTTTGCCTTTCCATTGCATTTGAGAACCAGCTTATTGTTATATAAAGAAAAGCTCACTGAGTTCCTGGGGTTGTGTTGAATCTACAGATCAAGTCTGGAGGAATTCAGTTCTTAATAGTACAGATTTTTCCTATCCATGGACATAAAATATTTTCCCATTTATTTAGATCTTTGATTTCTTTTTCAACCTCTTGCAGTTTTCCATCTAGAAATTCTGTACATATTTCATTGCATTTGCATAAAAGTATTTAATTGCTTTGATATTATTGTAAAGTCAATAATTTTTAAAATTTTAAAGTTTCTATTGTTCATTGTTGATAGATGGGAAAACAGTTGGTATTTGCATATTGACCATGCACTTGCGACCCTATTATATTCCCTTCTTAACATCAGGGGTTTATTTGTAGATTTTTAAAAATTTTCTCCGATGACAATTATGTCATCTGTCAATAAAAATAACATCATTTCTTTCTTTCCATGCACTATATGTTTATGTTTTCCTTTTATTATTGCACTAGCAAAGACTTACAGTAGGACACTGAATTCTTTGTTGAGAAATGATGCCTTTATTCTTTATATTAAAAGTATCTAATCCTTCAACATTAAGTATAATGCTAGATTTAGGTTTTTGTGGATTATCTTTATAAACTTGAATAAGCTTTACACTTTTCTACATTTTCTGAGAGGTTTTATCATGAATAATTATTAGATTATGTTAAATGATTTTTCTGTATTACTTGATATGATCATATGATTTTATCCAGCCTGTTGGTAAGGTGTATTACATTGACTAGATCTTTCAATATTGAATCAACCATATATCTGGAATAAATCCCACCTGGTTGTAGAATATAATTATTTTAATACATTATTGAATATAATTTCTTTATGGTTTGCTTAGGATTTTTGTATATGTTCATAGACTATATATATAATTATCCTTTCTTGTTATGTCTTTCTCTGCCTTGGATATTAAAGTAGTGCTGGCCTCATATATACTGAACTAAAAAGTAATTCTATATCTATTTTATGGAAGAATCTGTGAAAAAGTGGAACAACATTTTTAAATGTTTGGTAGAATTTATAAGTAAAATAATATGGGCCTAGTAATATTCATTTTTCAAAAGATCAAAAAAGATTCATGTGTTTTGAAGAATGTAAAGATATTCAAAGCATTTCTTTCTCCTTATATAGGTTTAGGTAATTTACATCTTTCCAAATAGTGGTGCATTTTATGTAAATTATCAAATTTGTGGACATAGAGTATATCATAATATTCTTTCATTACCTCTTTATTGTCCATATGATTGGTAGTGGTGATGTCTCTTCTATTTCTGATATTGGTAATTTGTGTATTCTCTTTGTTCATCCTTCATTGGTGTTTCAAGGTATTTTTTAAAAGAAAAATTCTTTTTTTAAGAGAAATATTTTTGTTTCTTAATTTTTTATTATTTTCCTACCTTCAACTTTACTATTTCTGTTGCAGTCTTTATTACTCCATTATTCTTTTCATGTTATTCTTTTACTTTATTCTTCTAATTTCTTTAGGTTTAAATTGATCTTCTTTCTCTGAATTTCTAAAGCAGAAGCTGAGATTGTTGCTTGAATACCTTTCTTCTTTTCTAATACTATTTTTGTAACACTATAAATTTTCCTGTGAATACCTATTTCACTGTATCCCACACATTTTGTAGCATTAAACGTTTACTTTAATTTAGCTAGAAAATTTTTGTTTTAATGTTTTAAGATTTCTCCTTTGCATCTGTATTATTTAGAAGAATATTTTAAGTCACTAACTATTTGGATATTTTCCCACTATCTTTATGTTACTAATCCCTTGTTTAATTCCTTTCTGAGAAAACACTTTGCATTATCTCATCTTGTAAATTTGCTAAGGAATGCTTCATGGCCCCAAAGTTAGCCTTAGTGAATGCTTCATGTTTGCTTGAGAAGAAAATTATTTAGCTGTTGTTTGATGAAATATTCTATAAATGTCAATTTGATCCAGTCTATATATGGTACATTTCTGCTTAAATGTATCAAACATATATGTTCTAATATATAGAAATATGTTGAATTGCCTGTCTATAATAGTGGATTTGTCTGTTTCTTTTTGTAGTTCTATCTATCTTTGCTTTATATATTTTGATGTTCTGTAGTTAGATGTATGTGTGCTTACTCACTTAGTCATGTCCAACTCTTTGTGTCCCCATAGACTGCAGCCTGCCAGGCTCCTCTGTCCATGGGGATTATCCAGGCAAGAATACTAGAGTTGCCATACCCTCCACCCTCCTCCAGGGGATCTTCTCAACCCAGGGATCAAACCCAGGTCTCCCACATTGAAGGCAGATTCGTTACCATCTGAGCCACCAGGAAAGCCTCAGTTAGGTGCAAACACATTAACAATTGTTATTGCTTCTTGGAAAACTGATCCCTTTATTGTTATGCAATACCCTTTGATTTCCCTAATACTGTTTTCTTATTCTGCTGCTGCTGCTGCTGCTGCTGCTAAGTCGCTTCAGTCGTGTCCAACTCTGCGACCCCATAGACGGCAGCCCACCAGGCTCCCCCGTCCCTGGGATTCTCCAGGCAAGAATACTGGAGTGGGTTGCCAGTTCCTTCTCCAATTCATGAAAGTGAAAAGTGAAAGTGAAGTCACTCCGTCGTATCTGGCTCCTAGAGACCCCATGGACTGCAGCCTACCAGGCTCCTCGGTCCATGGGATTTTCCAGGCAAGAGTACTGGAGTGGGATGCCATAGCCTTCTCCGGTTTTCTTATTCTAGAATATATTTAATCTTAATGTAGCAACTAAAGTTTTCTCTCCCCGCCACCCCCCATCAATTTTCTTTTGATTTATATGACTCTGGTACACGTCTCCAACTCTTTGAAATGTCTTTGTCATGATATTCAAAGGGGGGAGTCTTCAGACAACCTACCTTGTTTCCTTTTCTACTCTTTCAAGTTCTGTCTTTTAACTGATGATATATTTATGTCGTTTATGTTTGGTGTTGCTGCTGCTAAGTCGCTTCAGTCATGTCTGACCCTGTGCGACCCCATAGACAGCAGCCCACCAGGCTCCCCTGTCCCTGGGATTCTCCAGGCAAGAACACTGGAGTGGGTTGCCATTTCCTTCTCCAATGCATGAAAGTGAAAAGTGAAAGTGAAGTTGCTCAGTCGTGTCCGACTCCTAGTGACCCCATGGACTGCAGCCTAACAGGCTCCTCCATCCATGGGATTTTCCAGGCAAGAGTACTGGAGTGGGGTGCCATTGCTTTCTCTGCATTTATGTTTAAGCAATCATTAATATAATTGCTTCAATATATGTCATATCTATATTTATTTTTAAATTCATTGAATTAAGTCTTTGTTCCCTCTGTAGCTTCATTAGATTTAGTGAGCACTTTATATGATCCCATTTTGTCTGTTCTCTTTGTGTAGAAATAACTCTTATTTTTTTATGGTTGACTAAAGTTTCCAAAACATACATTTTTAACTATTCTATCTCCGAGTATCACTACACTTCTTCACATGTAGCGTGGGTACTTACTACATTTATTTCCAATTATCTGTCTTTCTCCTGTATGAATGAATGAATGTTATCATTCATTCACCTTAGCTAAATGTTATAATCACAGAATAGAATATTATTATTACTACCTTAAACAAACTATTATAGTCCTAAAATTAGATGGCTAATACGCCTGCAAAGTGTGTGTTTAGAGCAAAAGGTCTTAAAATTTCCAAGGTTTTACCACTCACTAAAGGTTTTTCCAGCATATACTTGAATACACTGTTTGCAAATATATCATGTTATATAACAGTAATACATAAGATTGGTTCACTAACATGTCTTATCTTCTCACAAATCCATATACAATTACTCCTTTAGGATTTTAATTCGCAGAACAAGATTTACTACCTTGAATGTAAACTTATTTTATCTTGTTAAAATCCATCTCCTCATTCTAATCAGATATTTTAAGATGCAGATTCCATTTTACAGAATATTTACAAACTTTCAGTTTTATAACTTTGGAAACCTAATAAATAAGCTTCCTAAAACTTCTTCTAGTTCATTAGTAAACAAATATGAATCACAGTTTTATAACACACACATTTTTAAGGACTCATGACCCCTGCTCTCCCACAAAGCAGTTAATAATATTATGATCATTTGGTCAACAGGTCAATCATGAGAACTGGTTAAGAATAAAGAGCCTGGTTTTACTACAGATGACAAGGACAAGAGGTAACCTGTCTCAGAGGTAGAGAAGTAGAAAGGATTCATGAATATATAATTCTAGAGGTAGCATACTGTTGTAGCAAAGTTCTGTTTTGTTGAGTTTTTCTAATGTGTACAACTTCATTTTTGCATATGACAAATCTGTTGGAGGTGGAACAAAATAATTACCTTTATTAATTATAATAATATTTTATACTAATGGTTTGAATTGCAATCATTTTAATCACAAGGATCATAACTGAACTTTCTTATTTTTTCCAACTAAACCTATACACAAATATTAGGCAATAAGAAACTGATTTTAAAACCAAGAGCTTTGGTAAAGAACCCAGTTGATTCTTGCTTATGTAAACATAAAGAAAAAAATATTTTATTAGGAATATTTCTCCTCAGCCAAGTTATCGAATTTAGCATGCAGTGAAATAATAAATATATTCTCCAAGAACATCTCTATGATTGAAATGTATCTATCAAACTATATCATGTGTGCATGCATGCTATGTCCCTTTAGTCGTGTCCAGCCTTGCAATCCTATGGACCGTAGCCCAAATGATCAAGATACATCACACACCTGCAATTCTATGATTTCTAAGTGCCTCATCTTCATTTGTTAAAACAGGTATTTTATTCCATAAAATTACTATTAACATAAAAATTTAAAAGATGTGGCAGGTTTTAGCAAAAGTGAATATACATATGTAAATAAGGTAATCATGAGTATGAAATTTATTTCATCATGGATAACTTGATGATAATATTAACATATGTAATAATTTAAATAACTGGAACCTTATCCAGGATCTTTTTCTAAATTTGGATGAAAGCTTAAGAGAAATTGCTTAATTGCTAATAGATAAAAATACATAAGGTATTAATATATATTAAATAAAGCACTCATACCTTTGAGAATCAATGTCATACATTAAATTATGTCCCTGCAAAAGATATGTTGCTATGATTCATACAGTCAAAGGCTTTGGCATAGTCAATAAAGCTTAAGTAGATGCTTTTCTGGAACTCTGTCAGTTTTTCAATGATCCAACAGATGTTGGCAATTTGGTCTCTGGTTCCTCTGCCTTTTATAAATACAGCTTAACATCTAGAAGTTCATGGTTCACATACTGTTGAAGCCTGGCTTGGAGAACTTTGAGCACTACTTTACTACCATATGAGACGAGTGCAATTGTGCAGTAGTTTGAACATTCTTTGGTACTGCCTTTCTTTGGGATTGGAATGAAAACTGACCTTTTCCAGTCCTGTGGCCACTGCTGACTTTTCCAAATTTGCTGGCCTGTTGAGTGAAGCATTTTCACAGCATCATCTTTTAGGACTTGAAATAGTTGAACTGGAATTCCATCACCTCCACCAGCTTTATTCCTAGTGATGTTTTCTAAGGCCAACTTGACTTCACATTCCAGGATGTCCATCTCTAGGTGAGTGATCACATCACTGTGATTATCTGGGTCATGAAGATCTTTTTTGTGTAGTTCTGTATTCCTGCCATATTTTCTTAATATCCTCTACTTCTGTTAGGTCCATACCATTTCTGGCCTTTCTTGTGCCCATCTTTGCATAAAGTGCTCCCTTGGTATCTCTAATTTTCATGAAGAGAGCTCCAGTCTTTCCTTTTCTATTGTTTTCCTCTATTTCTTTGCACTGATCACTGAGGAAGGCTTTCTTATCTCTCCATGCTATTCTTAGGAACTCTCCATTCATATGGGTATATCTTTCCTTGTCTTGTTTGTTTTTCACTTCTCTTCTTTTCTCAATTATTTTTAAGTCCTCAGACAACCATTTTGCCTTTTTTGCATTTCTTTTTCTTGGGGATGGTCTTTATTACTGCCTCCTGTACAATGATAGGGACCTCTGACCATAGTTCTTCAGGCACTTTGTCTATCAGATCTCATCCTTTGAATATGTTTGTCACTTCCACTGTATAATTGTAAGGGATTTGATTAAAGAAATGCGAATACCAGACCGTCTGACCTGCCTCCTGAGAAATCTGTATTCAGGTCAAGAAGCAACAGTTAGAACTCTACGTGGAACAACAGACTGGTTCCAAATTGGGAAAGGAGTATGTCAAGGCTGTATATTGTCACCCTGCTTATTTAACTTGTATGCAGAATACATCATGTGAAATGCCAGGCTAGTTGAAGCACAAGCTGGAATCAAGATTGCCAGGAGAAATATCAGATATGCAGATGACACCACCCTTATGGCAGAAAGCAAAGAACTAAAGAGCTTCTTGGCAAATGTGAAAGAGGAGAGTGAAAAAGTTGGCTTAAAGCTCAACATTCAGAAAACTAAGATCATGGCATCTGGTCATATCACTTCATGGCAAATAGATGGGGAAACAATGGAAATACTGTGAGACGATATTTGGAGGGCTCCAAAATCACTGCTGATGGTGACTGCAGCCTTGAAATTAAAAGACATTTGCTCCTTGGAAGAAAAGCTATGATCAAACTAGACAGTATATTAAAAAAACTCAGACATTATTTTCCTAACAAAGGTCCAGCTAGTCAAAGCTAAGCTTTTTCCAGGGGTCATGTGTGGATATGAAAGTTGGACTATAAAGAAAACTGAGCACCAAAGAATTGACCCTTTTGAACTGTGGTGTTGGAGAAGATTCTTGAAAGTATCTTGGAGTGCAAGGAGATCCAACCAGTCCATCCTAAAGGAAATCAGTCCTGAATATTCATTGGAAGGACTGATGTTGAAGCTGAAACTCCAATACTTTGGCCACCTGATGCGAAAAGCTGACTCATGGGAAAAGACTCTGATACTGTGAAAGACTGAAAGTGGAAGAAAGGAATGACCTACGATGATATGGTTGGATGGCATCACCGACTCGATGGACATGAGTTTGAGTAAACTACAGGAGTTGGTGATGGAGAGGGAAGCCTGGTGTGGTGTAGTCCATGGGGTCCCAAAATGTCAGACATGACTGAGCTACTGAACTGAACTGAAAAAGATGTTATAGTCGTAACTTTTCTTACCACAGAATGTGATCTAATTTGAAAATGGGTCATTGTAAGCAAGACAAAGACAGAGGATGAGAGCTACTCTCAGAAGCTAGAAAAAGGCACAAAGTGTCCCTCTGCAACTGTGAAAGGAAGCATGATGCTGCTTGAATTTGTGCTTATAGCCTTCAGAAACTTGAGATAATATATTTCCACTGTTTTAAGCCACCAAATTGTGGCCTTTTGTTTGGACAACTCCCAGAAAACTAAAACAATTGCCAGAAAATTTGGATATCAGATATTATTAGAGTAATATATCATTACTTCAATAATTCATGTATACTTGCCATATTGAGTTTGAGATAAATTGTGCCAATGGTATTGCATTCAAGTATTTAAACTCTAGAAAGTAAAAATGGAATAAATGATATTTCAGTCATTCTAGAAGTATTTATCCAATATCTTGCTCATGTCCAGCCTGTTTTAAGAGCTTGGAATACAGAGGTGGACAATATCTGCTCCAATGTTTGTTCTATGATAGAAGATTTTGGAAAGGCTGACAGAAAACACATATAAAATAAACAATAACAACAAATAACATTAGACTTATTTTAACTAGTAATAAGTCCTATGGAGTTCAGTCAATCAAAGGAATGTCATCAAAGGAGTTCTGAAGGTGCAAATGCCTTTCTATTTTATTTAGAGCAGTAAACAAAGTTTTCTTTATAACAGTAGCAATTGAGCAGACACTCAACTGAAGGAAGTGGGGGAAATAATCATGCATCAATCTGGAAAATAATTTTTGGAAGAAAAAACAGGAAGTGTCTCAAGTTTGGAGAGAGCAAGAGTGTGACTGGAACAGAGTTTGAAATAGAAGTTGGGGACTGGGGCCACTGGGAGATGATAAAGAGCCAACGTTCATGGCCTCAGCTATGGTAAGAACTTTAGCTAATTTTAGATGAGATGCAATTGGTGGGTTTTGAAAACAGTAAAATAGCATCCTTTGTATGTTATAAGGATCACTTTTGGAACTTCCCTAGTGGTCCTGTGGTTAAAAATCTGCCTTGCAATGTAAGAGAGAAGGGTTCAATCCTTAGCCAAGGAACTAAGAGTCCACATGCCAGGGAACAACTAAGTCAGAGCTGCAACAACTGAGCCCACAAGCCACAAATAGAGAGTCTATATGCTGCAACAAAAGGTCTGGCATGTCACAACAAATTTCCTGCATGCCTCATATAAGACCCAACACAGCCAAATAAAGTATTTTTAAAAAACTTCACTTTCATTCATTACAATGTAGAGCCCAGGGTACAGGGGGAGAAGCAGAGAGAATATTGGAGGGCTATTACAAAAGTTAATGTTTTGTGAGCTGAAAATAGCCCCCCAAATATTCATGTCCTAATGCATGAAACCTGTGACTATTACTCTATGTGACAAAAAAGGCTTTACAGATGTAATGAAGTTAAAGATGTTGAGATAAAAATGATTATAGATTATTTGAGTGGGACAAATAAAATCCCAAGAGTCCTTGTAACAGAGGTATCATGATATTCAAGTCAAAGTAACAAAGAGGCATCATGATATTCAAGTCAAAGTAGAGGTCTTTGTAACAAAGAGGCATTATGATATTCAAGTCAAAGTAGAAGAGGATAATTGACAGTGAAAATATGTAGGAGCGATGTTCTTTGAGGATGATAAAAGGTGCCATGAACCAAGAAATGGAGGTGGTTATAACAAACAGAAAAGGCAAGGAAATAGACTTCCCCCTATAGCCTTCAAAGAAATCATGACCCTGACAACATCTTGGTTCCAGTGAAGTGGAATCCATTTCAGCCTTCTGATCCCCAGAACTGTAACACAGATGTTATTTTAAGTTACTAAATGTGGTAATTTACTACTTTAACAGAAGGAAACAATTTTATCATGTGAAAACTGATGTTAGAAGGATATTATACATTTAGTCAGAAGAATATAATTCTCATTATTTTTTGAAGATAATATTAGCAAGACTGACTAATGGCTTCAAAGTGATGTGAGAGAGGGGTCAAGAATAACCTTAATGTTTTAGTGTAAGCAAATTATAATTTTCAGAAACCTTAAAGGTAACAGAAAAAGCTGTCTGAGTAAGAATGGAAACCAGGAGTTCAATTTTGGATATTTCAAGTTTGAAGTATTAGATTGGAACTATTAGATTGTAATGGAGATGTGAGATAGAAAGTTGAATATGTAAGACTCAGAGTTGAGGTGGAGATGAAATTAAATTAAATTGCACATTCAGGAATAAGCATTGTGCCATATATCTTCATACATAAATATACACATAAGTTTATTGTCTCCATACATAATTATAAATACACAGTCTCCATACGCCAATACATAAATGAAAGTGAAAGCTGCTCAGTCGTGTCTGACTCTTTGCAACCCCATGGTCTATACAGTCCATGGAATTCTCCAGGCCAGAATACTGGAGTGAGTAGCTTTTCCCTTCTTCAGGTGATCTTCCCAACCCAGCGATTGAACCTAGGTCTCCCGCATTGCAGGCGGTTTTTTTACCAGCTGAGCCACAAGGGAAGCCCAAGAACACTCCAGTGGGTAGCCTATCCCTTCTCTAGGCAATCTTCCCAACCTAGGAATCGATCTGGGGTCTCAGGCATTGCAGGCAGATACTTTACCAACTGAGCTATCAGAGAAGCCCAATACATGAATATATATGCATATTATCTTTATACATAATTAAATATACTATCCAATTTAGATTCATTTAGCTTTCGCAAGGCTCAAATTAACTCATTATTTTATTGCCTGCTCCCTTTTTTTTATAAATCTGTGTCAAACAAAACTAAGAGATTTTTAAATCTAAAAAAAGGTCTACTTTGTTGCAAAGTTCATGTGTTTACTCTTTATGTTTTACTTCCTCATGTTTTACAAAGCGATTTCATTTTCCTCACACACAGTTATGAAAATGTCGGAGGTTTTGGTTCAGGGAATTTGAGGTATGATCAAGGGAAAAAGATGAGCAGGAGAGGCAATATCAGACATAAAGCTTTTCTGGAAAGATTTGGACAGATTTTCATGGTGCGAGAAATTCCTCACAGCAGGAGATTATGAGTGGTAGGCTTGGGTGATAGTAGGGGGCCACCACACAGAAGGGAAAGACAATAAGAGAACTCTGAGAAAGAGGGTACCTGAGAGTGGGCTTATGAGTGTAGGTGATGCGCTCAGTACAATGTCAGGTTATCTTTGGGTCAGAGAGCTCAAAAAGGCCACCCCAATTTAGGCTCTAACCTATGAATAGCTTGCAGATACTGGATGGGATTTCATGAGATATAAATGGGATATTTAGGCAAGCTCTAAATGGCTAAAAATCTGCTTTTTTATTAGGATTGCTTTGGAAATAATTACATGCTTTGGAAATAATTGCACATGAAAAAATTTAGCTTTAAACCAGTCAGCTTTTGAGCAAATGAGTCTTAGCCTGCAGTAAAGAAATAAACAATCTAGTAAGTGATACACAAAAGCTGTCTTTGGTTCATGTGTATGACAGTGAAAGTCGCTCAGTTGTGTCCGACTCTTTGAGACCCTATGGACTATGTATTCCATGGAATTTTTCAGGCCAGAATATTGGAGTGTCTGTTCATGTGTATAAAAGAAGAGAATATCAAATTTTAGTTCTTTTTAAAATCTGAAGATAGAAATATTTTAAATATAGATTAGAAAAATCTATAGAAATGTAAAGCAATTAATTAGAGTATTGACAGTAATGTAGGGAATAAATGTCTTAGAGAAATCCAAGTAATATTTTTGAATACTTTAGGAAAATTTTTATCTTCTGTGTATATTACTGAATACTATTATTTATAAAATTGCCTCTCTTCTCATCAACACAACTCTGAGTTCATAATATATCAGTCATCTAGTTTATGAATAATGCTCAGAATATTAATTATATTGTGAACATGCATTAATGAGTAGAATAAAATTATGTTTCCAATTTCCCGTTTGTTTTCATTCATATTAAAAATAAGCACAAAAATCAGGTAATAGCTTTAAAACTGCAATAGCTGAATTAAAGTATTCAAATGCAATAATATTCACAAATGGTATGTAACTGAGACAAAAAAAGGGGTGCAGTATAGTGTCCCTGGCATATTTTACTAATGCACACCTTTGCCTGACATACTATTGAATATCACAAACCATAATTTTTCAAAAGAATTAAAAACATCAATTTAGGTTTGCAATAAATTTCTTTAATAAGTAAAGACAGCCAAAATACAACATATCAACAATTCACAGGGCATTTTAATATTATAGAATAGCTAATCTGTAAAATCAGTTAAAGGTCATTGCTTTCAAATTAAATATCTATTTTTATAAAAAAGTATGTTTCTGTTCTCATTTTTCTCCTTTCATGACAGACTGGTAAAACTTTATGCATGGTCTACCTCCATTGCACACCTACTAGTCAGTAACCACTAGTAGAAACTACTGCTGCTGCTGCTGCTGCTGCTAAGTCGCTTCAGTCGTGCCCTATTCTGTGTGACCCCATAGAGGGCAGCCCAACAGGCTCCGCCATCCCTGGTATTTTCCAGGTAAGAATACTGGAGTAGAAACTACTAGACCATCAAATTGCTATAAAATGGATTTAGTGACACACATAGAAAGCTGTGATTCAGCAAGAAACTGCTGTATTTAAGCGTTGTTTTTTTTTTTTTTTTGGACAATAATGAAAAGTGCTGAAGTGCTACTAGTCTTTGAAGGGAAAAAAATGTGCATTTCAAGAGATAATGTCACTCTCATCCATCTGAAAATATTACCAGCATTGATATTTTTTTAAAAATCCTTCTTGTAGCCTATTTCTCATTAAATTTATATATATATACACATATATATATTTCTCCTACTGATTCTCCCTTTTATTGTTTCTCCTTGTCTTTCTTCTTTCCTCTCTGTTTGTTGCCTTTCCTTTTTTTTTTTTTTCTTTACTTTTCGCACATGCAGGCAGTGAGAGATTTCTGGTATAGAGCAAATTAAAAATGTATTCATTATTATATTTAATCAAAAATCCTTATTTTTTATCTGAAAAGTCCATTAATAAAAAAGAAATGATTTTTCACCTGTCCAATTCAGTAATATTGCAATACACTATTAATGTGAAGGAAAAGAAATAATTATAACTACCTATATTGAAAAGGCTATGGTTTTTCCACTGGTCATGTATGGATGTGAGAGTTGGACTGTGAAGAAAGCTGAGCACTGAAGAACTGATGCTTTTGAACTGTGGTATTGGAGAAGACTCTTGAGAGTCCCTTGGACTGCAAGGAGTTCTAACCAGTCCATTCTAAAGGAGATCAGCCCTGGGTGTTCTTTGGAAGGAATGATGCTAAAGCTGAAACTCCAGTACTTTGGCCACCTCATGCGAAGAGTTGACTCATTGGAAAAGACTCTGATCCTGGGAGGGATTGGGGGCAGGAGGAGAAGGGGACGACAGAGGATGAGATGGCTGGATGGCATCACCGACTTGATAGATGTGAGTTTGAGTGAACCCCGGGAGATGGTGATGGACAGGGAGGCCTGGCATGCTGCGATTCATGGGGTCTCAAAGAGTCAGACACGACTGAGTGACTGAACTGAACTGAACTGACATTGAAAAGAAACAAGGTTCCAGTGTGAAAAAGGAAGTTAGTTTTCAACTGAATATTATAACAGTTACACTATTGCAGCTAAAATTGTTAAAATAAAAAAAAGAGAATTTTGTAGTTTTACATTTCTTTGAGTAAGTTTTATTAGTTTGTTATTAGAAAGCACATATGATATAACCAGATCATCCATCAGATCTGAAAATAACTCTCTACTTTTTCCATTTTTATTCATTTACTCACCATGTATCATAACCTTGTTCTCTGCAATATGATATTTTCGTGATATGTCTGTCATCTCTCTCACAACTTCTTGAGGTGGAGAGAGTTATTGATGAGTACTGTGAAGTTCGGGCATCCTGATCATAGATTAAAACAATACTGGAAAGACTGAAATTTCAGAAGCAGTCTAACATGACTCAAAGATTTGACAAATCTTAGAACTGACAAACAGAAATCCAGCAATCATAGAAAAGCTGAGTACTTTTATTTTAAAAAATCACAATACCTATTTGATGTTTATGCTACAGTGAACTACTACAAAGCTAAGTGTTTTATAAAATTGAGAAGTTCCTAATTTTTTTCTAAAGAGACATTTTTAAGGTAGATTTAATAGTCAAGTAATGCATTTATTCTTCCAATCTTAATGACTGAGCAAGCATTCATTCAGATATAATACATATATGTATAATATACTTACTATATTCCTGATACTTTCTTAAGTCTGGACAAATAGCCATAAACAAAACATGCATGTCCATATGTGTAAATTCAATCCGGGGGAAAAATGAAAGATTAGTGGCAGAGTTGGAACCAGCACCTTGTTTTGAGGCTGTCCTTTGCCTTATTGGATGTTGAACATTATCTCTGGCTTCAGCACAAAAGAAATAAGTAGCAGCCTCCATTCCCTCTAACTGTGGGTCTCAAAAATGTCTACAAATGCACCTCAGGGCAAGAACCATCCCGAGATGAGAACCAGTGATCTGTACCAGCTGTTGGTAGTGCTTTATTTATGTCTCCTCTGTCCATGGAATTCCGCAGGCAAGAATACTGGAGCAAGTAGCTATTCTCTTCTCCAGGGGATCTTCTCAACCCAGGGATCGAACCTGTGTCTCCTGCTTTGCAGGCAGATTCTTTACTGTCTGAGGACCTAGTTATGGAGAGAGCATGCTAAATGGAAGAGGATGATGAATTGGTCTTTTAAATCTCATAAAATTGTTATTGTCATTTTGAGATTATCTTCATGTATTATTCATGCAATATTTAATAATTGACAAAAACATTGAATAAGCCCCTGGATATTAAAGGTAACAATAAGCTGAAGTTCATTTTGCCTATATAAATATACAGTGGTATGATAAATCTATTATACTTTTGTATTTGACTAGATTTCTCTCCAAACCATTTATAAAATAAAGAACAAATTCTTCCTGTAGTGTAGTGTGTTGGAAATTTCTGTGGGATCATAGCAATCATATTTCTCCAGAATGAACCCTTTGAGAAGAGGCAGGGAAAAGCCAAGAAAAAAGAGACAAAAAGCTACTAGCAAAAAATTGAGGTTATTGTATATTTTGAGAAAAGTTTGTTAACATTACCCTCAAGATATTGCCAACATTACTCCTCCAAACAATAGGAGGCAATGAATGGAATATGAATTGCTTTTCTCTTTTGGCAGGTACAAAGCCAAATGGAAGAAAGAGGAAACCATAAGATTTTTTTCTTGTCCCAGCTCCACTTCCTACTGCTACCAGGAAATTATCATCACACAAAAAGTAAATGTTTTTAAATAGCTGATAAATAATAATACACATTAAATTTTATTTTCAAGAAGGCCATTGGTCCTAAATTTATAGTTTTCACTGTCTAAATTTATACTGTATCTCCACTATAGGAAATTGCTATATTTATTTTATTAAAATAGTGATTTAAGTATAGATAAGCAAAAGCAAACATTTCTTGTAGATGTTAGTTAGATACACAATTGGTTTTGACAGATCTTCAATTATAAAGGAAAGGTTAAGCTGTATTTTCACATTTAGATTGACTGTTATTATTATTTTCCTTAGGTTCAATTTTATGTTAATGATGAGCCAAACATAAATAACATAAATGGATTCAATAAGATGAACCATTGGTAATACAACACAGAAATACAAATTTGAAATATGTATAATCACCATTTGAGTTATATAACATACTCCCTATTATTAATGATATTTTATATAACTAAAGATTCTCTAGTTACTGTGGGTTTGTCAATATTAGACAGGAACTGAAATATTAACACTAAATAAAAGAATCTATTTTAATTGAATATATGTGCTTATTTGATCATATTAACTTCGGTGATGTCAACTAAGCAGAGGAGAGCAGTAGCTGGAAACAGAAATATGAATGATCTTAATCACATAAATTTACATAAAGATAATCTTCTTGGAAATTCTCCATGTATGCTGTTTTGAGTATTCAGCAGCTTATTTCTCTCATTCAGAGGAATTACCCATTTGGAAGAGTAAGTCAGGTGATCATAATCACATACCAAACAAACTGTGTTACTTAAGTTATTTAAATTCAGATATGCAGTGTCCTCAAGAGTCCTGTCTGGCTCTTCTCCACCCTATGGACTGCAGTGTGCGAGACTTCCTTGTCCTTCACTGTCTCCTGGAGATTGCTCACTCATGACCATTGAGTCAGTGCTGCTGCTGCTGCTGCTCCTAAGTTGCTTCAGTAGGTGTCCGACTCTGTGCAACCCCACAGATGGCAGCCCACCGGGCTCCTCTGTCCCTGGGATTCTCCAGGCAAGAATACTGGAGTAGGTTGCCATTTCCTTCTCCAATGCATGCATGCATGCTAAGTCGCTTCAGTCTTTTCTGACTCTGTGTGACCCTATGGACTGCAGCCCACCAGGCTCCTTGGTCCACAGGATTCTCTAGGCAAGAACACCAGAGTGGGTTGCCAGTGATGTTTTACAAACATCTTATCCTCTGCTGCACCATTCTTCTGTCCTCAATCTTTCCCAGGATCAGGGTCATTCCAATGAGCTGGCACTATGCATCAGTTACACAAAGTATTGGAGGTTCAGCTTCAGCATCAGATATTTGGGAGTGAATCTGTGACCTAATTTGAAATTGTAACATGGAGAAATAGGCAAAAACCTAAGATATGCAGATGATACCACTCTAATTAGCAGAAAGTAAAGAGTAACAAAAGAGCCTCTTGATGAGGGTGAAAGAGGAGAGTGAAAAAGCTGGCTTAAAACTAAGCATTCAGAAAACTAACATCATTGCATCCAGTCCCATCACTTCATGGCAAAAGAAGGGGGAAAAGTGGAAACACTGACAGATTTTCCTTTCTTGGGCTCCAAAATCACTGTGAATGGTGACTGCAGCCATGAAATTAAAAGACACTTGCTTCTTGGAAGAAAAGTTATGATAAATCTAGACAGTGTATTTAAAAGCAGAGACCTCACTTTGCAGACAAAGGTCCATATGGTCAAAGCTATGATTTTTCCAGTAGTCATGTACAGATGTGAGCATTGGACCAGAAAGAAGTCTGAGTGCTGAAGAACTGATGCTTTCAAATTGTGGTGCTGAAGAAGACTCTTGAGAGTTCCTTGGACAGCAAGGAAATCAAACCAGTGTATCCTAAAGGAAATCATCCCTGAATATTCATGGAAGAACTGATGCTGAAGCTGTAACTCCAATACTTTGGCCACCTGATGCAAAGAACTGACTCATTGTAAAAGACCCTGATGCTGAGAAAGATTGAAGGCAGGAAGAGAAGGAGACAACAGAGGGTGAGATGGTTGGATGGCATCACTGACTGGATGGACATGATGTTGAGCAAGCTCTGAGAGTTGGTGATGGACAGGGAAGCTTGGTGTGCTGCAGTCCATGGGGTCACAAAGAGTCAGACACGACTGAGCAACTGAACTAAAGGTTAGAACATCAACATTTTTGGAAGTACAAATTTCAACATATAACATAGAGAAACTGGAAAGATAACTACCCTAAGATTCTTTGAGGTGTAATTTTTTCCCCAAACTCTAGAAAGAATGACTATATTGTGTTAATTGTGATTTTATATCTTATAATGTTTTACCATTATAGATATGTATAATATATAATATAATTTGACTATATATCTATACTTATATTATGCTCAAAATCCTTCAAGGTAGACCTCAGAAATATGTGAACCTAGAATTTCTAGATGTACAAGCTCCATTTAGAAAAGACAGAGGAACCAGAGGTCACTTAGCCAACATTCAATGGATCACAGAGAAAGCAAGGGAATTCCAGAAAAAAATTTTACTTCTGCTTCATTGATTATGCTAAAGCCTTTGACTCTTTGGATCACAACAAACTGTGGAAAATTCTAGAGAGATAAGAACACCAATCCACCTTACCTGTCTCTTGAGAAACCTGTATGTGTGTCAAGAAGCAAGAGTTAGGACCTTACAAGGAACAACTGACTGGTTCAAAATAGGGAATGGAGTATGAAAAGGATGTATATTGTCACCCTACATATTTAACTTATATGCAGAGTACATCATGCAAAATGCCAGGCTGGATGAATCCCAAGTTGGAATCAAGATTACCAGGAGAATACCCATAACTCAGATATGCAGATGATAGCACTCTAAAGGCAGAAAGTGAAGAGGAACTAAAGAGCCCTTGATGAGGGTAAAAGAAGAGAGTGAAAACGCTGGCTAAAAATTCAACACTCAAAAGCTAAGATCATGGCATCTGGTCCCATCACTTCATGCAAATAGAAGGGAGAAAAGTGGAAGCAGTGATGGGTTTTCTTTGCTTGGGCTCCTAAACCACTGCAGATGGTGACTGCAGCTATGAAATTGCAAGATGCTTGCTCCCTGGGAGGAATGTTATGAGAAACCTAGACTGAATATTAAAAAGCAAATACATGACTTTGCCAACAAAGGTCCATACAGTCAAAGCTATGCTTTTTTCCAGTAGTCATGCATGAACGTGAGAATTCATTCAGCTTAAAGATGGCTGAATCCTGAAAAACATGTTTTTGAATTGTAGCGTTGGAAAACACTCTTGAGAGTCCCTTGGACAGTACAATAATCAAACCAGTCAGTTATAAAGTAAACCAACCCTGAATATTCATTCAAAGGATTGATCCTGAAGCTTAAGATCCAGTAGTATGGCCATCTAATGCAAAAAGCCAACTCTTTCGAAAAGACCCTGATTCTGGGGAAGATTGAAGGCAAAATAAGGGAGCAGCAGAGAATGAGATGGTTAGATAGCATCACTGACTCAATTCATATGAGTCTGAGCCACCAGGAAAACACATGAATCCAAGCCAACTCAAGGAGATTTTGAAGGACAAAGGAGCCTGGAATGCTGCAGTCCATCGAATCACAAAGAGTTGGACATGACTTTGTGAATGTATAACAACAGCACAATGTTTTGACACATAGGAGACACATAGCTGTCTAAGGAAAGTTTGCTCTTTCCAGCTTAGCTAATTTCATGAGACAGTGCAGACCTTAGAAAAACAGCCTGACTGTTATTTCTAAAGCAAAATTGGGCTTATTTAGAATTAGCAAAGAATTGCAAGTGGAGATCTGCAACTATGGCAAGCCACGTGCAAGACCTGCACAAGACAAAAATAACTCCCCCTCCCCCGCCCCCGCAGAGAGGAAAAGGAAGCAGGGTAGAGTAAAAAAAGAGTCTCCTAGAGTGACTGCAGTTTGAATTGTAGTGACTTTTCATCAACTGTGTCATGACAGTCTCTCACTGGCTACCTTCTTGTCAGGCAAGAAGAGAAAGTCATTCTTCTGTTAGGTTCTACTATTGTTGTAGGCTGCAAGAGCATCCTGACTTTTGATTCTATTATAATTGTTGTCTTTATTAATTGTTACAATGATAACTTTTCAGGGAGTTCACCTTTCTTATACAAACCAGCTGATTCTGAATTCATATCTTTATACACCATCTTTGAAAGTGAAAGTGGCTCTGTTGTGTCCCACTCTGAGACCCCATGGACTGTAGCCCAGGAGGCTCTTCTGACCGTTGGCTTCTCCAGGCAAGAATACTGAAATGGGTTTCCATTTCCTTCTCGAGGGAATCTTCCTGAACCAGGGATTGAAACTGTCACGAAGAAAAGGACATGACTTTGTAAATGTAAAACAACATAATGTTTGACACATAGAGGATATATACCTGACTATATATCTTGCATTGCAGGCAGATTCTTTACCATCTGAACCACCATTGAAACCCATATATCACTTTTATCTTCATATATATATATATATTTTTTTGAACTGTGGTATTGGAGAAGACTCTTTTTTAATTAATTAATATATTTATTTTTAATATAAATTTATTTATTTTAATTGGAGGTTAATTACTTTACAATATTGTATTGTTTTTTGCCATACATCAACATGAATCCCACCACGAGTATGCACGTGTTACCCATCCTGAATCCCCCTCCCTCCTCCCTCCTTGTACCATCCCTCTGGGTCGTCCCAGTGCACCAACCCCAAGCATCCAGTATCATGCATCAAACCACGACTGGTGATTCATTTCATATATGATATTATATATGTTTCAATGCCATTCTCCCAAATAATCCCACACTCTCCCTCTCCCACAGAGTCCAAAAGATTGTTCTATACATTGTGTCTCTTTTGCTGTCTCACATACAGGGTTATCATTACCATCTTTCTAAATTCCAACTCCTGCAGCTCAATTCCAGAAAAATTAATGACCCAATCAAAAAACGGGCCAAAGAACTAAACAGACATATTAGTCTCCAAAGAAAACATACAGATGGCTAACAAACACATGAAAAGATGCTCAACATCACTCGTTATCAGAAAAATGCAAATCAAAACCACAATGAGGTACCATTTCATGCCAGTCAGAATGGCTGCGATCCAAAAGTCTACAAGCAATAAATGCTGGAGAGGTTGTGGAGAAAAGGGAACCCTCTTACACTGTTGGTGGGAATGGAAACTAGTATAGCCACTATGGAGAACAGTGTGGAGATTCCTTAAAAAACTGGAAATAGAACTGCCTTGTGACCCAGCAATCCCACTGCTGGGCATACATACTGAGGAAACCAGAATTGAAAGAGACAAGTGTATCCCAATGTTCATCACAGCACTGTTTATAATAGCCAGGACATGGAAGCAACCTAGATGTCCATCAGCAGATGAATGGATAAGAAAGCTGTGGTACATATGCACAATGGAGTATTACTCAGCCATTAAAAAGAATACATTTGAATCAGTTCTAATGAGGTGGATTAAACTGGAGCCGATTATACAGAGTGAAGTAAGGCAGAAAGAAAAACACCAATACAGTATACTAATGCATATATATGGAATCTTCATATCTTTTATACATCAAGCCATATTTCTGTTTACCTGAATCAATTGGGAGTCACATACAAGTCAACTAGAAGCCAGACCCTAAACTCTAGAGCCCACAGAAGTATTCAAACTAGCCAGTCCTAAATGTTTACACCATCCTGTCATGCCTTTTCCACAATTAAGGCTATGTCTGTGCTTTCACTTCCTCCTCTGTCTCCTGACCCAAATTTGATTCTTTCTTATGTAGGCTTGAATGGTATGACATGTACCCTTCTCTTCGGAAAACAAAACATAAGTAATCACTTCTTGTTCAATGGCCTGGACCTCTATGTCATTAATCCGTTACTTTTATAAATGAAAATCCCAGATTCAGTTGAGACACAAATGCTCAGTAAACATGCCCACCCAAAGATCTGGTGGGTTCTTTCAGCCTTCTTGTTAAACACATTGTGTTGTCTCACTCCATACCTTTCCATTTCTCACTACCGCCTTTTCATCACAATTATTACCCTACCCTAGTAAGGAGTTTGTACCACTGAAATCTAATGTCATCACATTTGCCTTATTTCAAGCTTTGCTTTCTAGAGGACCAGGCTAATACTTATTTGGAATCAGCAATGTACAAAATGAAAGAAAGAATGGTGATATAAGCCTAGCTTAATAGCTAGATATCTAAATCCATTAAAAAGCTGTAATTTTTAAAATAGTAAGATAGAAAATCATGGTTAAAAAGCCAGGTCAGTATGAAGTGTTTTTAAGTTCAGAAATGTTCAACTACAAGTACGTGATTAGCAAGTAAACAAAGCGCTATATCAAATCAGTAGAATGAGTTGCTTGATTGGTATATTGAGAAGGATTAGTTAATCATTAGGAAAAGAAATGGCCTGAAATGAAAACAAAACTGCAATAAATTATGAGACAGAGTTCAACCTAGTTAGTAGCCAATAAACTGCAGAACTAAATCAGGTCATATTTGGCATGTGTTCAATTGAAAACATTAAAAATATATTCTCAAACTGGAGAACTTATAACAAATGTGATAGTCTATTCTGGATGTAAATATGTTGTGTGCATGTGTGCTCAGTCACTTTAGTCATGTCTGACTCTTTGTGAGCCTGTGGACTATAGCCTGCCAGTCTTCTCTGTCCATGGGATTCTCCAGGCAAGAATACTAGAGTGGGTTGCCATGCTCTCTTCCAGGGGATCTACCCCACCCAGGAATTTAACTTGTGTTCCCTGATAGCTCAGTTGGTAAAAAATCGGCCTGCAAAGAAGGAGACCCTGATTTGATTCCTTGGTCAGGAAGATCTGCTGGAGAAGGGATAGGGTACCCACTCTAGTATTCTTGGGCTTCCCTTGTGGCTCAGGTGTTAAAGAATCCACCTGCAATGCAGGAGACCTGCGTTTGTTCCTTGGGTTGGGAAAATCCCCTGGAGAAGGGAAAGGCTACCCACTCCAGCTTTCCGGCCTGGGAAATTCTATGGACTGTATAGTCCATGGGGTTGCAAAGAGTCAGACAAGGCTAAGCGACTTTCACCTTCACTTTCTCTTATGTCTTCTACTTTATAGGCAAATTCTTTACCAGTGAACCACTGGGGAAGCCCTGTAAATATGGTAATACATACAAAATATGTTAAAATAGGTCATATTCTTCAAATCAGTGGTTCATTTTTAAACAGAAACTATTTTAAGTTATACTCAGGCATTTATGTGAATAAATATATTTTAAAACACTTGCAATTTACAAAATAAGATTTTATAAATTATGACCCATTCATATATTAAACATCTATTAAAATGATGTATAAAAATAACATGGGTAGATATGAAAAGATATTCATGATTTATCATCACATGATAAATTGAAAAGACAGTGTTAGTCACTCAGTCGTGTCTGACTCTTTGTAACCCCATGGACTGTAGCCCACTAGGCTCTTCTGTCCATGGAATTCTCCAGGCAAGAATACTGGAGTGGGTTGCCATTTCCTTCTCCAGTGGATCTTCCAGGAATTGGACTGGAGTCTCCTGCATTGCAGGAAGATTATTTCCCAACTGAGCTTTCAGGGAAGCCCTATGAAAAATAAAGTTATTAAATATGATTTAATGGGTATAGTATCTATAAATTTAAATAAACTGAATACTGTTTTAAATTTCTTAATACCAGAATTTCAGAAATGTTGCTCGCACACTGTTCCAAATGAAAAGCTAACTGCAGAAATCTGGAAATAGAGGAGAAAAAAAAAAAAAGATGTACATGAGGTGGTAAATATTGAAGGAGTATAACACTTTTAACTTTTACGTTTTAGGTTTTTAACTTTTTTAGCATTTAACTTTTATTTTAAATGCTATTCTGACTGGTCTTCCTCAAACAGCCTATTAATTTAATTCCACACTTTAACCACTTCTCTTATTCAGTTCTAACATTTTGGGCCACTATATTCACTCACTCTAATCTTCCCAGGTTCAGGTTCCAAACAACTGAGGATAGCCCCTATGTTATGGAGCCCATGAACCTATTGAGATTAGGAAACCCACCAGGAAGTCAAGAAACCTGGCTAATCTCATTCTATGTGTCATAGGTGAGCTGCCTTCTACAGCCCCAATTTGCTCCTTCCCTGTGCCCAGGCATTACTTCCTGTGTGGCTCTGAGTGATAGCCTTCTCTCCTTCTGAGCTGCAAATAATACAGACTTCTGCTTTTCATCTATGCAAGTATCAGTGTATTGTGTCCCACCATCAAAAGAATCTTGAAATCTTATGAAACAAAGAGGTGCGTATGTCCATGCAGAAATGTATACACATACATATACTTAATTTTTTCCTATGCACGTCTACTCTAGTGCAAGTATTCATTATCCTTATCATTCTAATCCAATAATGTATCTTCCAATTCAAAATTCCTAATATGCCTGTCATTAAAAACTCTTTGTTAAGGTGAACAAACATTTCTGAGTCTGAAATCACACCAATTTTCACAAAGATCTGTGCCTTGGTAAACCTTTCTGACAGTACAGTTTCTAATTCCTGCATTGCCTTTGCCAACCTACCCAGAAACTTTGTGGTTGTTGTTCAAAACCTAACACTAACATGTCCTCCGCTCCTAAGATAATATGTAAAGCTTCCTCACGTATTACTGCAACACTTTGTAAGTACCACCATAATGTGGTGATAATGTCGCCATATTTACATGACTACATGTTGACCTCCCTCTGTAAGTAGACTTTCTAAGACTAATTGGTATTGCTAAGTTCCAATATATTTCCTCCATACTATCACCACCTAACAAATCGGGCACACTCATAATTTGTTTTGCTGAACTGAACTGAAGGGATCTATGTACATACGTTAGTTATCGAATACTGATTTGAGGATGAGATCACTTTCATTGATAGTCTTTCTCAAATTAGAGGTTTGGGGGAAATTAAATGGAAAATAAGTGAGATCTTCTCCCCTTCTCCCTAACACCATTGCCAATACACTAGAGGTATCTGCCTTAGTGCTTTTATGTGGCTTAGAAAGTGTTAAATATTGAAACACCAGAGACATCTCAATGGATTTTGAATCTAGAAACCATAAATTTAAGGACCTCTTTCAGGTATCACTTAACTTAAAGTTTTCTTTTTTTTTCCATTTAAAATCAGTGAGATTTATATCCTATATCCATATGGGGAAAAATGCTAAAGAAAATGTCATTTTGGCAGTCTTTAGAAGAATGGATTCATATTTGAAGAGAATCATAGCTTTAAAATCCTGCATTTTTATGAGTTTACTCAGTACCATAGGGACAGAAAGTGTTAGATCAAGATAAATAGACATGAATCTTTCTTGCTTTGTAGAATGAACATTGTAAACATTGTAGGTGGTGTGAAAACTGCACAACTTAAGAAAAAACTGAGATAAAGATTTAATTAATCTGATAATAATTTACAGGATCAGCGTAAACTCTGAGAGTGCAAGTGAGAAAAATGAGAATAATGGGTAAATGATGGATAGGGAGAATTGATCAGCTCAGTTCAGTCAACTCAGTTGTGTCCACTTCTTTGAGACCCCATGGACTGCAGCACGTCAGGCTTTCCTGTCCATCACCAACTCCTGGAGATTGCTCAAAATCATCTCCATCAAGTCGGTGATGCCATCCAACCATCTCATCTTCTGTCATCCCCTTCTCTTCCTGCCTTCAATGTTTTACAGGATCAGGTCTTTTCCAATGAGTCAGTTCTTCGTATTAGGTGGCCAAAGTACTGGAATTGCAGCTTCAGTATCAGCCCTTCCAACGAATATTCAGGGTTTATTTCCTTTAGGATTGACTGGTGTGACCTCCTGGCAGTCTGAGGGACTCTCAAGAGTCTTCTCCAACACCACAATTCAAAAGCATCAGTTCTTTGGTGCTCAGCTTTCTTTCTAGTTCAACTCTCAGATCCATTCATTACTACTGGAAAAACCATAGCTTTGACTAGATGGACCTTTGTCAGCATAGTAATGTCTCTGGTTTTTAATATGCTAAGTTTGTCATAGCTTTTCTTCCAAGGAGAAAGTGTCTTTTTATTTCATGGCTGTAGTCACCATCTGCTGTGATTGCAGGTTCTTTACCAGTTGAGCTATGAGGGAAGCCCCATTCATGTATTAAATACCTACCTATTAAAATGATGTAGAAATATAACATGGGTAGATATGAAAAGATATTCATGCTATATCATCACATGATAAAAGTAAATTATGAAACCTTATGGTAGTTGGGGTAGAGCTATGGAATTTTGTTAAATACAAAGAAATTTTTATATTATAGAAGAAAACAAAAGATACGGAGAAAATTTTGAATAGGATATATTTGGGGGACTATAACTTCTACAGTGTTTTATATTTTCTTCTTCATGCCAGTGTGAATTTGGGTAAAACATATACATGTATTTTCCATGAAAAATAAAGTTACCTGAATGTGGTTTAGTGAGTGCAGTGTCTATAAATTTAAGTAAACTAAATACAGTATCAAGTTTTTTAATACCAGAATTTCAGAAATGTTGCTTGTACTCTGTTCTAAGGGTAAGGTGAACTGCAGAAATTTGGGCATAGAGGAGAAAAAAGATGTAGACATGATGGGAAATATTTACAAGGAGTATAGTACAGCTTTTTAACTTTTATTTTAAATGCTCTCTTGACCTTGTTTGGAGCTGGTGTAACTAGTCCTCAAACAGCCTATTAATTCCACAGCCCAACGCATCTCTTATTCAGCTCTAATATTCTGGGCCACTATGTGCACTTGCTCTAATCTTCCCACAATTAGGTTCCAAACAACTGGGGACAACCCCTATGTCACAGATCTATTCAAACTAGGAAACTCACCAGGAACTCGAGAAACCTGGCTAACCTCATTCAATGTGCCAAAGGTGAGTAGTTGCCTCCAGCCCCTGTTTGCTCTTTCCCTGTGCTCAGGCACTACTTTCTGTGTGGCCTTTTTCTCTTTCTGAGCTGTTAGTTATAGACTTCTGCTTTTCAACTATGCAAGCGTCAGTGTGTTGTGGCCCATTATCAAAAGAATCTTGAAATCTTACATAACAAAGAAGTGTATATGTCTGTGCATATGTGTGTTAGTTGCTCAGTTGTGTCCAACTCTTTGCAAAGTTATGGACTGTAGTACACCTGTCCATAAAACAGACTGTAGCTTTCTCCATCCGTAGAATTCTGCAGGTAAGAATACTGGAGTAGGTAGCCTGACCCAGGGATCGAACCCAGGTCTCCTGCATTGTAGGCAGATTCTGTGCCATCTGAACCTTATATACTCATATACTTAACTTTTTCCTCCACACGTTTGCTCAAGTTCACGTGTTCATTATCTTTATCATTTTAATCCAAATAACGTACCTTCCAATTCAAGATTCCTAATATAGTGAAGTTGCTCAATCATGTCCAAATCTTTTGAGACCACATGGACTGTAGACTACCAGACTCCTCCACCCATGGGATTTTCCAGGCAAGAATACTGGAGTGGGTTGCCATTTCCTTCTCCAGGGGATCTATCCCTGTCATTAAAAACTCTTTGTTCAGGTGTACAAACAGATCTGAGTCTGAAATCACAACAGTTTTCACAAAGATCTGTGCTTCGGTAAAGCTCTCTGACAGTATAGTTTCTATTTCCTGCATTGCCTTTGCCAACCCAGCCAGAAACTTTGTGGTCATTGTTCAAAAGCTAACACTAATATATCCTCAATTCCTAAGAGGAAATATAAAACTTCCTCATGCATTACTGTAACACTTTGCAAATACCACCAAAATGTGATGATAATGTCACCATAGATTTTCTAAGACTAACTGGAATGGCTCAGTTCAGTTCAGTCGCTCAGTCGTGTCCGACTCTTTGCGACCCCATGAATTGCAGCACGCCAGGCCTCCCTGTCCATCACCATCTCCCGGAGTTCACTCAGACCCATGTCCATCGAGTCTGTGATGCCATCCAGCCATCCCATCCTGGGTCGTCCCCTTCTCCTCCTGCCACCAATCCCTCCCAGCATCAGAGTCTTTTCCAATGAGTCAACACTTCGCATGAGGTGGCCAAAGTACTGGAGCTTCAGCTTTAGCATCATTCCTTCCAAAGAACTCCCAGGGTTGATCTCCTTCAGAATGGACTGGTTGGATCTCCTTGCAGTCCAAGGACCTCTCAAGAGTCTTCTCCAACACCACAGTTCAAAAGCATCAATTCTTCGGCGCTCAGCCTTCTTCACAGTCCAACTCTCACATCCATACATGACCACAGGAAAAACCATAGCCTTGACTAGATGGACCTTAGTCGGCAAAGTAATGTCCCTGAATATGCTACCTAGGTTGGTCATAACTTTTCTTCCAAGGAGTAAGTGTCTTTTAATTTCATTGCTGCAGTCACCATCTGCGGTGATTTTGGAGCCCAAAAAATTAAAGTCTGACACTGTTTCCACTGTTTCCCCATCTATTTCCCATGAAGTGATGGGACCAGATGCCATGATCTTTGTTTTCTGAATGTTGAGCTTTAAGCCAACTTTTTCACTCTCCCTCTTTCACTTTCATCAAGAGGCTTTTTAGTTCCTCTTCTCTTTCTGCCATAAGGGTGGTATCATCTGCATATCTGAGGTTACTGATATTTCTCCCGGCAATCTTGATTCCAGCTTGTGTTTCTTCCAGTCCAGCGTTTCTCATGATGTACTCTGCATAGAAGTTAAATAAGCAGGGTGACAATATAGAGCCTTGATGTACACCTGTTCCTATTTGGAACCCTTCTGTTGTTCCATGTCCAGTTCTAACTGTTGCTTCCTGACCTGCATACAGATTTCTCAAGAGGTAGGTTAGGCGGTCTGGTATTCCCATCTCTTTCAGAATTTTCCACAGACCATTATATCTACTACTGCGGGCAGGAATCTCTCAGAAGAAATCAAATAGCCGTCATGGTCAATAAAAGAGTCCAAAATGCAGTACTTGGATGCAATCTAAAAAACGACAGAATGATCTCTGTTTGTCTGCAAGGGAAACCATTCAATATCACAGTTATCCAAGTCTATGCCCCAACCAGTAATGCTGACGAAGCTGAAGTTGAATGGTTTTATGAAGACCTACAAGACCTTTTAGAACTAACACCCCCAAAAGATGTCCTTTTCATTATAGGGGACTGGAATGCAAAAGTAGGAAGTCAAGAAACACCTGGAATAACAGGCAAATTTGGCCTTGGAATGCAGAATGAAGCAGGGCAAAGACTAATAGAGTTTTGCCAAGAAAATGCACTGGTCATAGCAAACACCCTCTTCCAACAACACAGAAGACTCTACACATGGACATCACCAGATGGTCAACACCAAAATCAGATTGATTACATTCTCTGCAGCCAAAGATGGAGAAGCTCTATACAGTCAACAAAAACAACACCAGGAGCTGACTGTGGCTCAGATCATGAATTCCTTATTGCCAAATTCAGACTGAAATTGAAGAAAGTAGGGAAAACCACTAGACCATTCAGGTATGACCTAAATCAAATCCCTTATGATTATACAGTGGAAGTGAGAAATAGATTTAAGGGCCTAGATCTGATTGATAGAGTTCCTGATGAACTATGGAATGAGGTTCGTGACATTGTACAGGAGACAGGGATCAAGACCATCCCCATGGAAAAGAAATGCAAAAAAGCAAAATGGCTGTCTGGGGAGGCCTTACAAATAGCTGTGAAAAGGAGAGAGCAAAAAGCAAAGGAAAAAAGGAAAGATATAAGCATCTGAATGCAGAGTTCCAAAGACTAGCAAGAAGAGATAAGAAAGCCTTCTTCAGTGATCAATGGAAAGAAATCGAGGAAAACAACAGAATGGGAAAGACTAGAGATCTCTTCAAGAAAATTAGAGATACCAAGGGAACATTTCATGCAAACATGGGCTCGATAAAGGACAGAAATGGTATGGACCTAACAGAAGCAGAAGATATTAAAAAGAGGTGGCAAGAATACACGGAAGAACTGTACAGAAAAGATCTTCATGACCCAGATAATCATGATGATGTGATCACTCATCTAGAGCCAGACATCCTGGAATGCGAAGTCAAGTGGGCCTTAGAAAGCATCACTATGAACAAAGCTAGTGGAGGTGATGGAATTCCAGTTGAGCTATTTCAAATCTTGAAAGATGATGCTGTGAAAGTGCTGCACTCAATATGCCAGCAAATTTGGAAAACTCAGCAGTGGCCACAGGACTGGAAAAGGTCAGTTTTCATTCCAATCCCAAAGAAAGGCAACGCCAAAGAATGCTCAAACTACCGCACAATTGCACTCATCTTACATGCTAGTAAAGTAATGCTCAAAATTCTCCAAGCCAGGCTTCAGGCTTCACGTGAACCGTGAACTTCCTGATGTTCAAGGTGATTTTAGAAAAGGCAGAGGAACCAGAGATCAAATTGCCAACATCCACTGGATCATGGAAAAAGCAAGAGAGTTCCAGAAAAACATCTATTTCTGCTTTATTGACTATGCCAAAGCCTTTGACTGTGTGGATCACAATAAACTGGAATGGCTAAGTTCCACTATGTTTTCTCCTAATCATCACCAGCTGACAAATTGGGCACATTTATAATTTGTTTTGCTGAGCTGAACTGAAGAGATCTTTGTACATACATTAGTTAGCAAATACTCATTTGAGGATGAGATCACTTTCATTGACAGTCTTTCTTAAATTAGAGCTTTGGGGAAAATTAAATGGAAAATAAGTGAGATCTTCTCCCCCTCTCCCCAACACCACTGCCAATATACCAGATATATCTGTCTTAATGCTTTTATTTGGCTCAGAAATTGCTATATATTTAAACACCAGAGACATCTCAATAGATTTTTAATCTAGAAACCATAAATTTAAGGACCTCTTTCAGGTATCATTTAACCTAAAGTTATTTTTTCAATTTAAAATCAGGGAGATTTGTATCTTATATCCATCCTAAAAAAAAAAAATGTTAAAGAAAATGTCATTTTGGCAGGCAGTCTTTAAAAGAGTGGATTCATATCATATCTTTAAAATCCTGCATTTTTATGAGTTTATTCAGTACCAGAGAGACAGAAAGTGTTAGATCAAGATAAACAGCCATGAATCTTTCTTGCTTTGTAGAATGAATGTTCTAAACATTGTAGGTGGTGTGAAAACTGCACAACTTAAGAACAAAAAATCTTTGAGTTAAAGATTTAATTAATCTGATAGTAATCACAGGATCAGCATAATCTTTGAGCCAGGGTAAGAGTGCAAACGAGAGTAATGGGTAAATGATGAAAAGGAAAAATTTTTTAAATAAATTTATTTATTTTAACTGGAGGTTAATTACTTTACAATATTGTATATAGGGTTTTTTTTTTCCTTTTTAATATGGCCAAAGAGATACCTGAATGTGTCAGTGAAAAGGAATTGGAATATGGTTTCACACTATTTGATAATAATATATGTATGTGTATACTATGTTGTTATGAATGTATATTATGTATATATATATATTTTATGTATTTCAACTAGCTAATGTTGAATAAAGTATGACTCATTGTATTGATTTGCTAAATCCAAAGCTTTAATCGTTCACCCTTCTTAAATTGTTAATGGAGGCACATGTCACAAATTTAACCAAATGACACTTGTGGTTGTGAATCTGGGAACTGTGGAGAGGCAATCAAGTAAATGACAGCGTTGACCAGCGTGTTTTCTTCATATTCAGATCAGATTACCCAAACAAGATCTTTAACTTAAGCCCAATGTTGGCTTCTGCTTGGTGTTGTTCAGTTGCTAAGCCCTGTCCAACTCTTTGTGACCCGATGGACTGCAGCACACCAGGCTCCCCTGTCTTATACAGTCTCACAGAGTTTGCTTAATTACATATCCATTGAGTTGGTGATTCTATCCAACCATCTCATTCCTACTGCAGCCCCCTTTTCCTATTTCCTTCATTCTTTCCCAGCATCAGTCTTTTCCAGTGAGCCAGCTTCTATACTCCTAAATAAAATGTCTGTTTACAAAAATTCTCACTCAACATTTTAGCCTTACTCATGCTTCATGGTTATTTTTTTAAATCTAAAATAAGAAATAACGACTAAATGAATAAATACTAACTTAAATACTATTTATAAATAAAAATAATTATAAAACATATCCAGCTTCTACTCCTTAATATTCTTAATAATAACTAAAGGTCTATATTTTGGTGGAAATGTGACTAAGCACACATGAATGAGAAATGAACACATTAGAACTATGAAATCACATCTGCAAGTAATGTTATTCCATTGCAGTTGCTCCCACCAAAGTAATGTGGGACCAGAGGCATCATTTGACCCAATTCTCTGAAGGATACTTTTGTTATATGCAGTGAGGAAAGGAAAAATTAAGGCCATTTGTCAGTGGCTGAGATGAGAGTCTAACATGTTTGAATTACCATTTCTGGACTTTTTCACCATTTAGTTTATAAAATACAAGCATTTGATTCATAAATACCCTACACTAGAATTCTCTAGTTATGAGTAATGGATTGTAGCTTGTGTGGTGTTTGAGACATGGAGTTATAGGAGCTTAATAGTCAGCATTAATTTATTCTTGTAGCTGATAAGTGTTGGAAAGACTTTGCAGCTTGGGTGTGTGCTCAGTTGCTCAGTTGTGTTCAACTCTTTGCAGCCACTTTTCAAATAGAATTAATAAATCATATTAACAACCACCTTTACTTTCAAGTTTATTCTACAAGTAATGAGTAACAGAAAATACTGAAAAAGTATATATATATATGTATATATATATATATGAAATGTATTAACTCAGTGTAATATTTTAATGAGAAGTACTTGATTTTGTTTTAAAAATTATTATCATTGTTTTGACGACAATGGCTATATGACATGACTTGAGAGGTCTTAGTTCCCTGACCAGGGAATGAACCGGGCTCTTGGCAATGAAAGCCTGGAGTCCTAAACACTGGACCACCAAAGGATTCCCTGTTTATTATTATGTTTAAAATAACTAGAAGACTAGGAAAATATAGATGATGATACAGATTTTTAAAACAGAGGAAACATTTCAAGACCTATTATTAGTACATGAAAGAAAATGAAAATACAAAAATAAAGATTTCCTTTAACACATGTAAAAGTATGGTTCAAGCATTTATTTAGTTGGGTTTTGTGCTTCAAATCTTACTTGTTAATGTCTTTAGAATCAGTAAATTAGTCTGCAATCTGCCTAGTGATAATAAGGAAAACAGAGTGTCTTATCTCACATCATGTCAAGCCATAATTATATGAACATTTGCACACAGTTAATTTTGTTTGTATTCACTTAGAAATACCTGCTGGGTAGGGATTATCATTACTTTCAGGAAATGTCTGATTTGCCAAAAGGCCAGAAATATCACACAGCATACTAAATTTTCTCAGCAGCTAAAGTACATTTAGAAAGAATGAAAATGAGGTATCTATCATTTCAATGAAAATATTAGCTGATTTTCAAGCACTTTAGGTATATAAATAATGCAATCAATTTAAATATGGAAAACATTGTTTTCAGTTCACCTGATATTTGAGCAGAACTACCTACATAATTCTGTTGACAAAAGAGGACAAAAATAATTCAAATTTCAAGCTTAATTTGCCTATTTTTTCATTTACTTCATTTGCAAATTTGACAGATATATCAATATACAATACAGAATTACCACAATTCCAGGTACTTATCAGAGACTTAAAGAAAAGTACCTAATTCTATCTTCTATCAAAAAGTTAGCTGAAGAAAATAGAATTTCAAGATCATTGCCTAAAAAGTATGTCTACCATATATCTACACTTTTAAAAAACACTAAGCTACCTTTGCATTAACCAAACATTTTAGAGTCATGAAATCAGATTGTTTAGAAAGTCATACTTGCCAAAGGAAATGTGTTTTGCATAAATAACATGAGGGACGCTGAGGACAGAATTTCTTAGATCACTGTGACATCACTGAAGTCACATTTGAAAAGATTTTATTCATCCGTTTTGATAAATTTTATCCTCATTGTGGCAGAATGTCTCCTGAGAGACGGCTGCTCCCTAGTGCCAGGAACCATGAATACGGCAGCATGGGCCCTTGAGAGATGGCCACTCCCTAGTTCCAGGAAGCATGAATACATCATATTAGTTGGGAAGAGAAACTTTGCAGTCTAGTCCAGGTAGAAGATCATAAAATAAGTTTAATCTTGAATAAATGTTGAGGCCCAAACTAAAAACAAGGGTTCTTAAAAGCAGAGAAGTATCTTCAGCTGGACCAAAAGAACTTGGGTGGAAGAGAAGTTAGAGAGACTCAAAATATGAGAAGAACAAAACGTCCTTCAGGTTTGAAGACAGAGAGGGCAAAGCCCCCAGGAATGCTGATGGTTGTAAAGAACTGAGAATCTCCTGGATAATAGCCAGCAAGGATCTCAGCCAGAAAAAGCTGCAAGAATTCTGCAAACAACCTGAATGATCTTGAAAGCAGATTTTCCCTTTCAGTCCAGGCCAGCTAAGACCTGACCTTGACCTTGTGTAACCAGCAACAGTCAGTCCACCAGAACTTCTAACTACAGAGCTGTGAGTTAACATGCTTGTGTTGTTTTAAACAAATAACTTTATGGTAATTTGCTACAACAGCAATAGAAAACTAATGCATACACACACACACACACACAAACACACAAATAATGTACTTCCTACTTTGGATGACAAGAACAACATCAGCCATTATAGTCTTTTTTGCTGGTGGTAAAGATGCTCACAGATAATTTTAAATTTTCTCATAGAAACAGTGCAGGTAATTTTATGCCTTAGAGCAAGATGCCCGTTAAAGGACATTAGATTTCTACCCTCCCATAGTGACTGCAGACAAGGGGCATTCTATCCAAAGGCACAAACTTTATAAGTTATAGGGATCTAATGTACAATATGGTAACTATACAGTTAACAATACTGTGTTGCACATTTGAAAACTGTTGAGAATAAACCTTCAAAAAGATAAAAAAGAAAGGGACAGTATCATCCTTCATGATTACATGTCAAAGGGGTGGCTCCCAGGCCCTTGGAAAAGATATTTCTAGTCCAGGATTGTAGAACCTGGCAAGAAGCTTTTTAAAAGATTTACATCTCAAAGGGTCACAGAATGAATTTTCAACTAGCAAGTGCTCTTCAACTAGTAAATACTCACAGAAAAGGTAGGTCAGGGGCTTACAGCAGGAAAACAAAACTGCCTGAAGTTAAGTCACTATGAGCATTGTTTATTTCTGAGTGTTTTATTCTTTTTGATGCTATTATAAACAGAATTGTTTTCTTAATTTCCTTTGTGAATAATTCCTTGCTTATGTATAGAAACACAACTGATTTTTTATGCTAATTTTCTATCCTTCAACTTTAACGGATTTGTATGTTAGCTCTAACAGTTTTTCTGTTTGTTTGTGGAGTCTTGGAAATTTTCTATGTGAAAAGATCATGTGATCTGAGAACAGATAATTTTGCTTTTTATTTTTCAATTTGGATGATTTTTTTCTTCCTTTTTTCCCCTTTCTTTTGACTAACTGCTCTGTCTAGAATTTTAGTATAATGTTTAATGTCGAATACAAGTGATAAAAGTGAGCATTCTTGCTTTTTTGTGGATCTCAGTGTTCTTGCCTGGAGAATCCCAGGGACTGGGGAGCCTGGTGGGCTGTCGTCTATGGGGTCCCACAGAGTCAGACATGACTGAGGTGACTTAGCAGCAGCAGCAGCAGCAGCAGAGTGAAAAAAAATCCAGTTTTTCACCATGGAGTAGAATGATAATCATGGGCTTTTCAAATAGGGACTTTATTGTACAAATTCCTTCCACACCTAATTTTTTGAGAGTTTTTATTATGCTGCTGCTACTGCTGCTAAGTCGCTTCAGTCGTGTCCGACTCTGTGCGACCCCATAGATAGCAGCACAACAGGTTCCCCCGTCCCTGGGATTCTCCAGGCAAGAGTACCGGGTTGCCATTGCCTTCTCCATTTTTATTATGAAAGGTGTTGAATTTCGTCAAGAACTTTCCCTGCATATGATTTATCACACACATAAATAGTATAATAATAATAATAATAATAAATAAAGAGGATGACAAAACACTTTTGGAGGCAATGAATTTGTTCATGACATACATTATGGTGATATTTTCATATAAATATATGAATCTCCAAATATGTTGTGCTGCATAATTATGTACAGATTTTGTATAGTAACTATATATAAATGTTTCACAAAAAAATGATAAAAACAAATATGAGGGGAATGTTAAAAAAGTGGTCAAATTCAGTAACATCACAGAAGCAGCTCCTTAATAACAAGTAGAATCCTGAATCATGGGAAAGTTTCCCAATGTCAACAAACTCCCTTAAACAGTTTAAAATCTCTGCACTTCTTGGGTCCAGGATCTTCATGATCCATTTGCAGACATGTTCTTCCGGTGCCCACAGGTTTATACCCATATTCTGCGGTTCCTTTGGTAAATACTCTTTTGTTGACCTAAAACAAATGGACTGCCAATTATTTCTTCAGCAATAAATGAGTTTATTGAGGAATAGCAAAGAATTGCGATTCTGCGTGTGCAACCATGATGAGTCACTTGTAAGTCTTGTTGTAATAAGGAAAAGAGGACCCATATATAGGGGGGAAGAAAGGGGGAGAGGCAAGCTACTGTAAATAGAGAGTCCATTGAAAGATTTGAGAGTTTGAAGTAAAGCTGCTTTTCATTGACTAAGTTGTAAAGGTTCTCATTGAGCACTTTGCCGGGCAACAAAACAATTATTTTTATGGCTGTTAACTCTGCTATCACTATAGGGTGTGAGAGTTTCCACTTCTTGTATTCTGACTCTATTTTAATTGAGGTTTCTGTTTATTCATTTTTATACTTTCTTCCTACAGGAAGGACAGTAATTATGGAGCCAGGTTGAGACTTGATCCAAGTTATTGGTATAGGATAGCATAATATACAGCATTACCCTTGAACTGAAGCATCATCACAGGTGAGCCTGTCAAAATGCACAGTTATAACTCACCTTGATTTAGCAAATTGGAAGCTGGGGCATGGGATGGGGACTGAGATGTTTAACTCTCTGTCCCGGTATGTGTATGTTTTGTTCAGAACAGTTTGAGAACCACTGGTCTAGTGATGGGCAAGTAAAGGCAAATATTGAGGAAGACAAACATCCTTGCATAATGTATCCATTTCAGATGATATTTGTACATCTTTTTCAGATAAAGGGAAGGCCTCTATTCTATAATAAGGTGCAGGGACCACTTCTGTGTCTGTGTGGATCAAGCATATCTGTGAGTTCAGGTTTCTGAGAGTGTCTGCCCAGTTGTGTCAGCCTCAGCTCTCAGGGTCTCACCTCTTTCCCATCACAATGAACACTTTAGCATAAAATGTTCCCCAGGGCTGAAAATTAAGTCACTTTTGTAAGTGGCTCATTTGTCACAGGGAGCTCTCTTTAAACAGGATATAAACATTCTCTAACTTGAGAGTGGCCTGCTTAAACCTGTTATTGAAGGAGGAAACAGACCGAACAGGCTCCATCTTGAAAGCAGGACTCCATCTTGGGTGGGACTGTGGACTTTGCGCTATATGCCCAGTATCTATGGAAACGACATACCAACTGGAAAAACAGACCCCCCAGATGGAAGAGTCCCAGGAATCATACCTAGACTCTCCATTGCCTAAAAGAATACTCTAATTATCTGTGTAACCAAATAGAATCATAAAATTCTATTATACTTATTGGAGTATAACCTCAGGCCAGTAATTGTACACTGTTAACTACCTAAGCTTAAGGCATATGAATCACAGGTTAACTTTAATTGTATCTTTCTTTTCCTTTGTTTAGACTAGTTTCAGGGAATTTGGGGAGGTGGGTTTGGGCACATGCACTTAGGGTATATAAGGTTTTCAAAAAAAAAAGAAACTGGTCGTGGTCCTTGGCTAAGAGAAGACTCTATCTTGGGCCCACCAGTGTAATGAACTGCACTCCACTATCTGCATTGTCCTTCTGAGTGAGTTTGTTTCCCAGAATGTGTGGCTATAACATTATTATTATTATTATTTTCTTTTAAAAGTTAGATTTCAGTTAGGATCTTCCAATTATCTCATCACTCTTTATTACTTACAATAAGTAGTAATATATTACTTATAATTGTCATTATCAAGTATTTCTCAAATCCAATATAACCTTTCTACCTTTATTCCACCTAAATCCACAAAACTTGAGTGTCTTGGTACTTCAAATGCTTAACAGGCTAAGAGCGCTCACTTCCTAATTTATTACCACTAATGGCCCGACCAGAGAGTGGGCCCAGTATTGGAATCACAAGAATTTGCTTACTAGGAATCCATCTCCAGCACCAACTGTCTTTCTTTAGGTTTTCCCCAAATCAACCCTGAGATAGGAAGTCAAATACAGCTAGTTTATTAGGAGACAATTTAAGAAATTATCATTGTAACATGAGACAATCAGTTCAGTTCAATTCAGTCACTTAGTCATGTCTGACTCTTTGTGACCCCATGAACCGCAGCACGCCAGGCCTCCCTGTCCATCACCAATTCCTGGAGTCCACCCAAATCCATGTCCATCGAGTTGGTGATGCCATCCAACCATCTCATCCTCTGTCATCCCCTTCTCCTCCTGCCTTCAATCTTTCCCAGCATCAGGGTCTTTTCAAATGAGTCAGCTCTCTGCATCAGGTGGCCAAAGTAGTGGAGTTTCAGCTTCAGCATCAGTCCTTCCAATGAACACCCAGGACTGATCTCCTTTAGAATGGACTGGTTGGATTTCCTTGCAGTCCAAGGGTTATCAGACTACCAACAAATACAAATACTTAAATTAGACCTATTGAATTTTAACTATCTATGTAATTCTTTTCCTCCCTATCCAGGATCAGATATCATTTCCTGTAAGAGGCCAGTTAGTAAATATTTCAGGCTTTCCAGGCCAACTGTCTCTGTCACAACTGCTCATCCTTGGAGGACAAAAATGGCCATGGGATGATGTTACTGAATGGGCATGTATATGTTCTAATATCATATTATTCACAATAAGAGGTCATGAGATGGATTTGCCCCACAAACCATACTTTACTGACTTGTGCTCTTTATTGTGGCCTTTTTGAGGACTGAAATCACTGCAGATGGTGATTACAGCCATGAAATTAAAAGACGCTAAATCCTTGGAAGGAAGACCAACCTAGACAGCATATTAAAAAGCAGAGATATTACTTTGCCAACAAAGGTCCATCTAGTCAATTCTATGGTTTTTAAAGTGGTCATGTATAAATGTGAGAGTTGGACTGTGAAGACAGCTGAGCACAGAAGAATTGATGCTTTTGAACTGTGCTGTTGGAGAAGACTGAACTGAATTGAACTGAGGACTAAAGCATGACTTTTTATCAGCATAACCTAAATATCTGGCCAAGGATATACACATATATATATATAGAACAGTTCAGTTCAGTCACTCAGTCATGTCCAACTCTTTGCGACCCCATGAATCGCAGCATGCCAGGCCTCCCTGTTCATCACCATCTCCTGGAGTTCACTCAGACTCATGTCCATCGAGTCTGTGATGCCATCCAGCCATCTCATCCTCTGTCGTCCCCTTCTCCTCCTGCCCCCAACCCCTCCCAGCATCAGAGTCTTTTCCAATGAGTCAACTCTTCGCATGAGGTGGCCAAAGTACTGGAGTTTCAGCTTTAGAATCATTTCTTCCAAAGAAATCCCAGGGCTGATCTCCTTCAGAATGGACTGGTTGGATCTCCTTGCAGTCCAAGGGACTCTCAAGAGTCTTCTCCAACAGCCCAGTTCAAAAGCATCAATTCTTCGGTGCTCAGCCTTCTTCACAGTCCAACTCTCACATCCATACATGACCACTGGAAAAACCATAGCCTTAACTAGACGGACCTTAGTGAAAGAAATTTTTAATATGTTTACAGATTCTATGGATGATGAAATTGAGGTGATCTTTTCTCCTTCCCTTATTCAATGAACTTGAAAATGTGCTTGCATTTTAAAAATCTAAACTTGGAACTAGAACTCAAAGATTGAACCATGCATAATTATCTTTAAAGCAGAATAGCAGTGTACCACCCAAATAGGCTGAGTAGTAACCTAATTTGCTTTACTACCTTTGATAAAGGAATAATAATTCCCTCAGAAGGTCAGTTTTAAATAAATGAAAAGCAGATGAAGCAGAAAGAGAGGTGAACTCTGACTGATTAGCACAACCCTATCCAAAGCAGAAAGGTGGAGCTTTGAGTGTTTAATCTCATTGACAGGCAAACCACCATCATGAAAAGCCTCTGGAATTAATCATAACTTTCAATAGATACTTCACCTAATACCTCTTTCTTTTGTTCTCCTACCTTTTCTTGTTGAAATATCTGTATAAAATGTAGTTGATCCCTTTCATATAAAGTTTATCTACACGTAAAACTAAAAAAGCATTGTACTGATATGGACACAGCCTTGGACAGTAGATCTATAAAGAAAGGCATATTTACAAATAAATTTCTGTATGTAGTAAAGAGAATGGTTAGGAGTCTTCAAGGGTCAGTATGCATGGTTGAGTGCTGAGTTGCTTCAGTTATGTCCAGCTCTTTGCGATCCAATGGAATATACCAGGCTCCTGCTATCCATGAGATTCTCCAGGCAAGAATAATAGAATGGATTACCATGACCTCCTCCAGGTGGTCTTCCCAACCCAGGGATCGAACCAGCCTTTCTTATATCTCTTGCATTGTCAGGTGAGTTCTTTACCACCTGGGAAGCCCCTAGGGTAAATATACTTAATTATTAAGCAGGGCACTATGTGCACAAGTATCCCTTATATTATATTAATAACTTACACCCCTGTTACAAATGTTTGTTTGTTTGTTGTTGCATGGAATTTCTGTATTATGAGAAAAGTATTTCTCAAAAGGTGTGTATAACTTGCTTTCTTGGAAGTCTTTTTGAGCAATGTGAAATTCCTTTTGTAATTTATGAAAGAAATTCTGTGTTACAATAAAGCATTTTCAAGTTGAATTTTCTTCAATCTTAGATTTTTAATATTAGATAGGTGAAGACAATTACATGAAACTTTTCCCCTCAAAATTTGTAGGATATCAATTTTAGATCCAAATTTGGGGGTCTTTCTCAAATAGAAATATTTCCCTTCCTTTCTTATTGATGTAGTAATTTTAACATTATCACATTTAAATCTTAAGTCAGTACCTGGTTCTAGCATCCCATATAGAAAAGGAAACACAGAGGACAAAACTGAAAGCAAAAACATTTTAAATTTACAACCTCTTTATTTCAGTGGCAAATTCTTTGTTACCTCATTCATTATTTAAGTAATATAAAGCATCAACCTCTCATTGATGAAATGTTCTTTACACTAATTTAAAGAATAACTTCATAGAGTCTTGTAGTATATATATTCTCTTTCGCAGTAAAAAAATGGCATTGAACATAATTACATGAATTAATGACTTTACATTAGTGTAGCCTTAAATCAAGCAGAGCCTGTAAATTATTTTAATTGTGGCATCCAGTTAAAATATTTTGGTCAATGAGCCTTTACAAATTGTATTAAAATGTGCAAAAATAATTTGGCTGTGATATATATCATGTTAAAACACATTTATGATGACTGAGTTTAAAATAGAATCTCCTCTTCAACCTTTTCTTCTAGAATTATACATTTCATTTTGAATCTATGAAGACAGCCTAAACTCAGACTCTCTTAGCACTGATGAAATTAAAACATTAGGAATTTTTCCTCAGAAACCTAACCAGTTGTTCAGTTACTAGGTCAAACTATGTTCTCTGCGCTTACTAGTTTGCTATTAGAGTTAGCACACTGAACAGCTTTAAAAAGTCCACACTCATTATCTCACAGTTACCTTGGGGCAGAATTCTGGTACATTTAAGGTAATCCTCTATTCTGGACTTCACAGCTTTAAAATTGAGAGGCCAATTGGGTAATCTTTCTTTCTAAATCTTCGGAACATCATCCAGATTTTGCTGTTGTTGGCAGAATTCAGTTCTCTCTAGCTATAGAAACAAGGTCTCATTTTCTTGCTCTGTCTGCTGGCGGATGCTTTAAGCATCTGGAAACCACTCCTTGTCTCTTGTCATGTGGCCCAGAACATGGCAGCTTCCTTCTACAAAACCAACAGAAAAATCTCTCTAGAATCAGCTAATACCACAACTTAGCATAAGCACAGGAGTGATTACTCTCATATTTACTGGTCTAGTGTATATTCAAAGATAAAACCTGTATACCAGTGACAAGAATCCTGCAGGCTATCTTAGAATTCTTCCTACCATACTCCCCCAATCACGTGTGTCAACCACAAGCAGAAAATGTTCTCTCTGGTCCTGAGAAAATAATGTTTTATATCACCATCTGTAACCACTGAAATGTTTAGCATTTACCTTTGAATGAAATTAAGATTATCACTGTAAGAAGAAACAAAGGATTTGAATACATTCTGAGAATTTCTAGTGTTGGAACCATTTATGACATATTCAACCACTGCATGTTAAGCCTGGACCCTTTCCTGCTACAGTGTCCTCTCTGGAGGAGGCACACACGATATCAAAATGATGTGTGAATAATCACCTCTTATGAATTACTAACCATGGAGCCACAACTCAGAGTAGATTTTAACTGTAAAACTACCCCATAGAAATGAAATTATAAAGTGTATAAAACAATTTTTCATTTTACTACTCAATTCTGAATTCTCTTGCACACATGGCAATGGTGATAACTATTTAATAATAATGAAAACATTTGAGAAATGCATGAAAAACTTTCACAATGCAAAACATATGCCCAAAATGAAAAAGATAGCACAGTAAATACACCAGATGACAGTCTAGTCATATAGCCAAACTAGTTTAGATGTTAGTCTACCTTAGTAGGTAGCCAGGGTCAAAATCAGAGAAATATGTCAATTAATTTATTCTTTTTACTTTAACATGTAATTAGTTTGAGGATACTACAAATATAACTGGATCTTGCCAAGAATATTTTTATCAGATGTGATAAATTGTATTTGACCTACTGGTACTACCCACTGAATACCTAACTTCATGTATTTCAATAACTTCCCTGATAACCAACCACCTGGGTAACATCTGCAGTCTCTCAAACTGTCACTTTGGGACATGAATTAGTGTTAGCATACACATAAATCATCATAGCAAGTCAAGGGGAACTGAAGCAGAGATAGGCTGGCTTTAAAATAGTTATATCACCAAATAAACTCAAGAGATGCATTAATTCAATCAAAAGAAATAGATCCTACTTCTAACTTATTTAATTTTGACTTGATCCACTTTAGTTAAATTCTACCAAGATTGTTTATTCCTAAAATTAAAATCATTGCTGTTAAAAGGAAAGGATTAGCATCATAAAAAACAAACCATGGTTTGTGATAATGAACTAAAACACACTCAACAATGAGGAACTAGCATCTTGAAATACCGAATTATTGAAAAGTAAGAGTGATTATAATTATAGGCTGATGTGGTTGTATCCTTTTTTTATGTGCGCCTTTAGCAAGTAGTTTCAAAGGGATTAGAAGCAATGCTGAGAAGAAGGAAATAGTGTCTTATTTATTTCAGAGCACTTAAAAAACTTGTCAAAGTCATTTTGAACCTTTTTATCTTTTTTTTTTTAAACAAGTCCCCATAACGTCTCTAAACAACCTTTACTAACTTCTTCAGAGAATCAGAGGTTAGTTTATAGACATAATCATAGACTATTTATCTTCATAGTTTTAGTTTCCTCATCTTCTCAAAAACAACCTGTACTAGAATTTCAGTTTTTGTCTAGTTAAAATCCAAAATATGCATCAACACATTAAAATGAGTAAAATAATCAGCTCTCACTTAATTTTATAATTTTGTTTAAAAATATATCTTTGGTTATAAAATGTTTTTGTTATTTTAATTGGGCACATTTAGTTTCAGGTGCCTTTTTGAAAAATTCTTTTAAAACTATTGTTTCTATAAAGCACAATACCCTGCTTAATAAACCAAATAATTGAACATGTCATTCAACATGAGTTTTGATGAAACTGGGAGTAAAGAGTGTCCATAGGTAAGATATATTATTACTCTTCATACAGGTAAGGTACTGTAAATAAGAAATAGGATAATAATTATGATAACTAGCTTTCAGAAATACTAGACTTCTTAGAGATAAAATAAAAAATACAATAATAGCCAAGTTAAAGTTAGGCAGGCATGAGGAATTCCCAGATATATTTCTTCTCCCCTTGGATACCTCATGAAGGTAAATATGGGAACATGGTATAGTTCATAGATAAAAGGGGAAAGAAGAAGGAATGCCTACAGATGAAAAGGCAGAAAACAGACAACAGCAAAAAACTTAGCAGACACCTCTGCTCCACATTTAGAACATGCAGAGGCCAAGGCAAAAGATAAGGATGAGGGTTGTCACCCATGCCTGGAGAAGTTAACAATGTGGAAGAGTCAAGCTGGGTCATAAACAGGAGTGAGATGCTCAGAATATTTATGGAGAATCTATTTTGAGAACACTAAGTGCAGACACCTAGACAAAGACCTGAAAAAAGGGATTTGTGAAACTGCAGGTTACTGAGGAAAATATTGGTTGATATCAAGGAACCAATGGAAACAATTGGTTTAGACACATATACATTCCAACACCAGCTTCTGCCATGTCATTACTGACATCTGAGTATCTGCTTCCCCAGTCAGTATTGCATGAAGTCATCAAAGGGACAAGCCCTACCCACATATAAAATTCTCCCATTAGACACTGTTAGTGCTTTGCCCCTAATTCACACATTCATTCAATTAATAAATAAACCCATACACATTATGGTCCAGTAACTTCTAGGTGATCAAAGTATGTCAATAATTATGCCTGAGAAGATCACTTCTCTTAAGGAACTTACATCCTTTATGGAGAAGACTGGCAATAAAAGTTAGAGATACAAATGCAAATATAACCTAAAAATAAGTGCCATAAATACAGAAAGGAACAAAAAAAAAATGAAGTGGAGCTGTATTATAAGTAGTATTGGAAATACTGAGGAAAGCAGAATTAGTTGTAACATTAATTAGAATGTCCAAGGGGAGTGTCATTGAGGAGATGAAAATCAAGCAACAATTTTAATGAGGTGAGGGAAATGCTCACGTGGGTGTCTCAGGGACAAGAAACCCAGGCAGAGAGATTAAGAAGTGCAAAGGACACTGGATGAATCCGTGCTTACTGCTTTTTTCAATGCATGTATTAAATATATTTATTTTATTAAGTTGCTAAACCCATAACTCTGAGATCATAAAGTCTTAGAGAACAGAGGTCAAATGGACTGTATCATTAACATTCTAAGGGCAAGTTCAACCTTTCACACGATGAAGCAAAAATGAATATTTGTGGAGGGGCAATGACCTTGAGTGTCTTTCCGGGCTCCACACTGTGTGCCAGGGTCATCTAGAGGAAATCAGCCTGAATATACTAACTAACTATTAAAAGTTGTCAACTGAAAGAAACCACCCTGGCAGAAGGATAAGGGGAAAGAGAGAGTCAGGGGTTGCAAGCCAGGTAGGTGTCTGGGGTCACCGCTGAGAGAGGTGGGATTCAGGAAAAGAGACCTGGGACTTGGATCAGCTGTCAGCCCAACAGATTGAAGGATCTTGGAAGGACAAGGCAGGGAAGCTCTGTGATAAGAGCATCATGATGTCACTGGTTTATGTATGGGTGGGGAATGAGAAACAGGGGGCTTCCTTGATAACTCAGAGGGTAAAGAATCTGCCTGCAATAAAGGAGACCTTGCTTCGATTCTAGGTCGGGAAGATCCACTGAAGCAGGGATAGGCTACCCACGCCAGTATTCTTGGGCTTCCATCGTGATTCAGTTGGTATTCAGTACTCCAGTATTTTGGCCTGGAGAATTCCATGGACTGTATAGTCCATGCAGTTGTGAAGAGTGGGACATGACCGAGTGACTTTCAGTTTCACTTTCAATGAGAAATTGGAGTGTAAGGGCATAGATGGGTTGAGCTTGCTTGTCTCAAAGACTGCACATGTGAAGGATGTGTTTCTTCCTGTTATTTTATCCCATAAATCCTTGCTTTGAAGACTGATAGCCCCATTGTAATCTCTACAAGTACTTGCTATTTTTTAAAAGGAGCAAGGAAATCACTGTGGTTGGAGGAGAATGGAGAGGGAAATAACTGAGTATCATAGAGAAAACAGGAGCTAGATATTGTGGACAACTATCAAGAGTTTAAAATACTAATAGATTACCAAATAACAGGATAAAGCAGGAAAGTACCTCATGCAAAAGTGAAACCCAAAAGACACAAATTACAAATGTGAGAAAAAGGATGGAGAGATCATGGAAGAAATAGGAGAAATATGCACAGTTAAGTTCAATCACTCAGTTGCGTCTGACTCTTTGCAACTCTATGGACTATAGCACGCCAGGCTTCCCTGTCCAGCACCAACTCACAGAGCTTGCTCAAACTCATGTCCATCAAGTCTGTGATGCCATCCAATCATCTCATCCTCTGTCATCTCCTTCTCTTCCTGCCTTCATATTTCCCAGCATCAGGGTCTTTTCCATTGAGTCAGTTCTTTGCATCAGGTAGCCACACCAAAGCAAAACCAATTGATTTTCAGATAAGTGGAACTAAATTACATTCATAAAACAGGAAAAATAATTCATTAAAGAAGGAGAATCAGATTAAAAGAGTTTTTGAAGTAAAAAATATGACATTACAGAGAACTTTAATCAAAAGTTTGGAAGATGACTTCAAGGACATTATATAGAATGCCAATCTAAATTTAAAATTTCACAATTTAAAGATTTAGAGGAACAATCTACAGCATCCCATATGCATAATATTTATTCCAGAAAGAGATTAAGATCAGAGTAGAGAAAATACATAAATAACAGAACAGCATTTTCTGGAAACAAAGTATGATTCAATAGTGTAGGGAGGCACAAGAAGTGTTTAGAGTTATGATTTTTTTAAAATCCACATCAAGGCTCATTTTTGTGTTTCAGTTCACTCGGGAAAATCTGAACAGAGCTGAGAGGGGGAAAAAACACTTTATCTATAGAGGTGTGATAATGCAATTGGAGCTGAATTTTCAACAACATTGCATTGCTGGATGATAGAAGATTGGACAAAACTTTTACAACTCATACAGAAAATAATGTTTAGATAGAATTCCATTTCTATCCAAATTAGTAACCAAGCATGAAAGACAATAAAACTTTGGGGAAAAAATCCTGAAAGGAATTATTGTCCTGTAACTCCTTTTTTAGGAAGACTTTTTCAAGCAAAAGAGAAAATTAACCCCCCCCCCCAAAAAAAAAGAACTAATATGCAGAATCAGAATCAGGGACTCCAACCCATCAGAAGTCCTCAAAACACAATTAAAACAAAATATAAGCAAAACACCACGTTCTTACAGTTATGCATTTTGTAGTCAGAAGTCCTAGTGGGTCCTGTTGGACCTCTACTGTAAGTTTTACAAGACTGAAAGCAAGGTGTTGGCAGGGCTTCATATCCTTTGTAAAGAAGGCTGAGCCCTAAATTTATATTTTCAAATTGTGGTGTTGGAGAAGACTCTTGAGAGTCCCTTGGACAGCAAGGAGATCAAACTAGTCAATCCTAAAAGAAATCAACCCTGAATATTAATTGGAAAGATTGATGCTGAAGCTGAAGCTCCAATACATTGGCCACCTGATGAGAAGAGTTGAATCATTGGAAAGGTCCCTGATTCTGGGAAAGAGTGAAGGTAAAAGGAGAAGGGAGCAGCAGAGGATAAGATGGTTAGATATCATCAGTGACTCAATGGTTATGAATTTGAGCAAACTCGGAGCTAGTAGAAGAAAGAGAAGCCTGGCGTGCTATAGCTCATGGGGTCACAAAGAATTGGACAAGATTTAGCAACTAAAAAATAACAGCAATAACAACAATGAACACTTCTAGAGGCTTTTGGGAAGAAACAGCTTTCAGGTTTATTCAGATTACTGGTGAAATGTGGTTTCCTAGTGAAAGTGAAGGTTGCTCAGTTGTATCTGACTCTTTGCGACCCCATGGACTATACAGTCCATGGAATTCTCCAGGCCAGAATACTGGAGTGGGTAATCTTCCCCTTCTCCAAGGGCTCTTCCCAACCCAGGGATCAAATCCAGGTTTCCCACATTGCAGGTGCATTCTTTACCAGCTAAGCCGCAAGGGAAGCTCAAGAATACTGTACTGAGAAACCTATCCTTTCTCCAGGGAATCTTCCCAACCTAGGAATTGAACTGGGGTCTCCTGCATTGTAGGCGGATTCTCTAAGACTTAGGAGTTTTCTCAGATTGAGGTATCTATTTTCTTGCTGACAGTGAGATATGGTGTCCATATCCTAGTGGCCTGTCTCCATTGGCATGTGGTATTACTACCACTATCTCCTCTGTCAACCTGCAGAAACTGTTATATGACTTCCTTAACTCATTTCCTATTGCTGCCTAAACAAACACCACACATTTAATGGCTTAAAAAAAACCCACTGATGTATAATTTTACATTTTTGTAGGTTAAAAGCCCAACGTGGATATCAATGAGCTAAAATCAAGATGTCAGTCAGGCTGCATCTCTGGAGTAGAATCTGTTCCCTTGTCTTTTTCAGCTTCCAGAGGCTCCCTGCATTACTTGGCTTGTGGTCCCCTTCCTCCTTTTTTGAACCAATCAGTGGCAAGTGGAGTTCAGCTCACATCACATTTTACTTACTTATTCCTCTGATTCTCTCTTAGTATTAAGGATCTTGTGATGACATTGGTCCCGTGTAAGAAAACCAGAGTAATATCTCTATTTTAAGATCAGCAAGTTAAAAAGCTACTTGCATTGGTAATGTTTATCCCCCTTTCCCATGAACCTGTCATAGTCACAAATTCTGTGGGATCCAGATACAGATGCTTTGGAGAGGTCATTACCCTGCCTACTACAGTCCTCTTCAGTTTATCCCCTTTCTGTGGTTGCTTTCTTATAATGAATGGAGCACACCCTGACCCCACTGGGACTTTGAAAGTCACACTTAGGACCTGAATTAATCATCCCTTCACCATCTTGGAGTCAGAGCCTTATCCTATTTATTTCACCACACCATGTCCTTACCAATTTAAATCTATTCTACACTCATCGTGAGAAAAGTGTCTTAATCTTTCTATAATCTGCTAGCATTCCTTATTATACAATCAACATAAATTAGAATTCTTATAGTATGAAAAGCCCAGAATTCCAATGACTTAACACACTACAGGTTCATGTCTCCTCATAAAAAGCTCTGAAGTTTCCAGTAACATTTTAAGTCCAAAGTCTTTTAAGTCAGAACTCAATTTTCCAGGCTAATGGAAGCCTACTCACCTGTAGCTTCACATTTTGGAGCACATGCTTCCCCAGTGAACAGTGGGAAGAGAAAGCAGGAGGATCTCAAGATGTCCAGAAATTGCTTCAGCCTACATCTGATACAGTTCACCCTTGCCTACAATCCAGTGGCCAGAACTCGGCAATCCTTAATGTCAACAGTCAAAGCAAGAAAGTTTAATCCTCCCAGATTCATACAAAAATAAGAGATTGAAAAATTTACGAGCACTAGAATTTTCCACAGCACTCAGTCTTAGAGACATGCATGACTTTTCCTAAGATCTATCACCATCAATGGGCTTCCCAGGTGTCACAGTGATGAAGAATCTGCCTACCAATGCAAGAAAGGCAAGAGATGCTTGTTTGATTCCTGAGTCGGGAAGATCCCCTGGAGTAGGAAATGGCAATCCACTCCAATATTCTTGCCTAGAGAATTCCATGGACAGAGGAGCCTGACTGGTTACAGTCCACAGGGTCTAAAAGAGTCTGATAAGACTGAGCACTCAGGAGCATGCCTTACCATCCACAACATCTAAGCCTTGATTTTGAGTTGAAGCGCTCATTCTTGAGCTTGTATTTCTCTCACTGAATCTAATGAGTGAAAGTGAAAGTGTTAGTCGTTCAGTTATATCCGACTCTTTGCTACCCACTGACTGTAGCCTGCCAGATTCCTCAATCCATGAGATTTTCCAGGCAGGAATACTGGAGTGGGTTGCCATTCCCTTTTCCAGGGGATATTCCCAAGCCAGGGATTTAACCCAGGTCCCCTGCATTGCAGGCAAATTCCTTACTGTCTGAGCCACAATCTCTCGCTGAATCTGGTAGTTTTCCAATTATCTTGATGCTGTCGGTCTCCCACTAATAGGGCAGTCCTAGTATCACACCTGCTAATCGGCTAGTTTCATCACTAAGTCCTCATTTAGACTACAGGGTGGAGAATTATCTATGGTATGCTATGAGTTTTTATGCAAATTATTCTGTATAATTTAGCCTCACATCATCCCACTGCTTAAAGTTCCTCTATACTTTATATTCCCTAATAGAGATCTCAGTTGTTACCCATGAAATCTTGAAATACCCTTATAAACATAATAATTGAAATCTTTTCCCCCCATTTTAATGTAACTTCAAGTGTTCATGTTAAGATATCCAATGCTATTCTGATTCATGATTGAATTAGTTTAAGCTAGGTATTACCACATACTTTACTTAAAATATATTTATTATTTTGGGTCGGGAGTCCTGGCATGGCCTAACTTGTCCTCTGCTCAGGGCCTCACAGGGATTCAATCAACAGGTTGATCTGGCTGCATTCTAAAGACATAAATAGGGAAGAACACACTTGGACGCATGCTGAAGTTGATGGTAGAATTCATTTCCTCCTGGCTGTAGAACTCATGGCCTTTTCCAGACCAACAGGGAAGAATATCTTTGAACTTAGGAAGGCCCACATCCCCTTTTGGATGAATTCCAACTAGTTGAGCAGGCCTATCTCTTATTATTAACTTACAACAGATTGATTTGGGAATTGACATTTAGTACTTCTGCCATGATGTAACTTAAGCGTGAGTGTGTGCTTCCCTGGTGGCTCAAACAGTACAGTATCCACCCACAATGCAGGAGATCTGGGTTTAATCCCTGGGTTGGAAAGATCCCTGGAGAAAGGAATGGCAACCCACTCTAGCATTCTTGCCTGGAGAATCCCATGGACAGAGGAACCTGCTGGGCTACAGTCCATGGGGTCACAAAGAGTAGGACAAAACTGAGCGATTAAGCATGCAAGCATGAATGTAATAGAGATTACATTCTCCATAAAATCCTGTTTTAGTCTTCCCACAGTGGAGGGTTTTTGTAATTTTTGTTCATCCCCACAAGTCTAAAATTCCAGAATGCTGTGTAAGTTATTTATTATTGATTTTGTGGTGTTTGTAGTGAGTTCTTTTAATCTATAAATTCCTTTCCTCACTTCTGAAAATTAGTTTTTATATCTTCTCTGATAATTTCTATGCTTCCATTTTTTAATTCTTTTTTTTAATTCCTGTACACGTTTTTTATCTTTTATCATCTGATATATTCTTATTTGTAATATCTACAATATTTTAAAATTCCAACCACTTTATTTTCACCTGAAAATTTGTGTTTTCTAATATCTATGTATTGTTGTCCAGATGAAATGCCAACTCACATGACTATGGAGATATTACTTGTGGGTCTTTTTTTCCAATCTATTCAAACATTTTCTGAATTTCTCTTGGTTTGCATTCATTAGTTTTAGTCTCTGATTTTTATTTAGATATTTCTTCAAATATTTGATTTTGTTTGACTGCCTTTGAATAATGAGAGAAACACAAAATAATTGATTCAAAGTTCTATGTTTCACACGAAGCCTGTTTAATAATGGTCCTACCCATAAAAGGATGAGGCTTCCCTGGTAGCTCAGCAGTGAAGAATCTGCCTGCAGTGCAGGAGATACAGGAGACAAAGGTTCAAATCCTGTGAGAGGGGCATGACAACCCATTCCAGTATTCTTGCCTGGAGAATCTCATGGACAGAGAAGACTGGTTGGGTCAGTCCATAGGGTCGCAAAGAGTGGAACACCACTGAAGTGACTGAGCACTCTATAAAATGAAACCAATACAATGTTGTAAAGTAAAAAAAAAAAAAAAAATGATAGCTCTGTTACTTGCCTTTGCTCAGTTCGGTCACTCAGTCGTGTCCCACTCTTTGCAGCCTCATGAACCACAGCACGCCAGGCCTCCCTGTCCATCACCAACTCACAGAGTCCACCCAAACCCATGTCCATTGAGTTGGTGATGCCATCCAACCACCTCATCCTGTGTAGTCCCCTTCTCCTCCTGCCCCCAATCCCTCCCAGCATCAGGGTCTTTTCAAATGAGTCAGCTCTTCTCATCAGGTGGTCAAAGTATTGCAGTTTTAGCTTCAGCATCAGTACTACCAATGAACGCTCAGGACTGATCTCCTTCAGAATGGACTGGTTGGATCTCCTTGCAGTCCAACGGACTCTCAAGAGTCTTCTCCAACACCACAGTTCAAAAGCATCAATTTTTCAGTGATCAGCTTTCTTTATAGTCCAGCCCTCATATCCATACATGACCACTGGAAAAATCATAGCCTTGACAAGATGGACCTTTGTTAACAAAGTAATGTCTCTGCTTTTTAATATGCTGTCTCGGTTGGTCATAACTTTCCTTCCAAGGAGTAACTGTATTTTAATTTCATGGCTGTAATCACTACCTACAGTGATTTTCGAGCCCAGAAAAATAAAGTCAGTCACTGTTTCCACTGTTTCACCATCTATTTGCCATGAAGTAATGGGACCGGATGCCATGATCTTAGTTTTCCAAATGTTGAGCCTTAAACCAACTTTTTCACTCTCCTATTTCACTATCATCAAGAGGCTGTTTAGTTCTTCTTTGCTTTCTGCCATAAGGGGGGTGTCCTCTGCATATCTGAGGTTATTGATATTTCTCCCGGCAATCTTGATTTCAGCCTGTGCTTCTTCGAACACAGGGTTTCTCATGATGTACTCTACATATAAGTAAAATTAACAGGGTGACAATATACAGCCTTGATGTACTCCTTTTCCTATTTGGAACCAGTGTGTTGTTCCATGTCCAGTTCTAACTGTTGCTTCCTGACCTGCATACAGGTTTCTCAAGAGGTAGGTCAAATATTGTGCCTTTGCTAGATATTATAATTGATGGCTTGTTCTAATTACATGAGTCTTTAAATGTACAGAACTTTCTGGGCTAGGGCAAGTGACATGAATCATTGAACCAGTGAAGTTACTCAGTCATGTCCGATTCTTTGCAACCCCATGGACCAGAGCTTACCAGGCTCCTCCATGCATGGAATTTTCTGGGCAAGAGTATTAGAGTGGGTTGCCATTTCCTTCTCCAGGGGATCTTCTAGACTCAGGGATCGAACCCAGGTCCCCTGCATTACAGGCAGAAGCTTAGATGAAATAAGAAGTAAAATCAGCAAGATATCTAAAAATTAAATTAAAGGATGTAATCCAATTACATGGATTAATCCAATTACACGGAATATTGGATTACATGGTTTAATTTTTAAAATTCTCACTTATTTCAACTTTTGTTTCATCTTTCTTGCCCCCACCAAGAAAGTTCTGTGCTTTTAAAGACTCATGTGATTAGACTGTGCCCATCCATTATACTATCTCTCCCCACTCCCATTTTTTAAAGGCCCATACCTTAATTTAATCCACTAAGCCCATTTTCACACTTAAGGTAATATGTTCTCAGGTTCTAGGGATTTGGGTCAGAGAATCTGGGGAGGCAATTATTCTACCTACCCCAGAGATGTTCCCTTTCCCCAGAAAGTAAACTTCTTATCTCCCACCTGAGTTATATAAGGCTGGCTGCCAATATTGGTGGTTTAGTGAGAAAAGAGTTTTAGAATTTTAATTAATCTTCATGCTTTCAACTGAATATCTAAAACATATTCAATTTGTCTGCTATCTTGGAGTTCACACAATGTCTGATCCATTTCCTCTAACTTTCAGCTTTCCATGTATCTGCAAGAGAGGGGAGGATATCTGGCATTTCAGACTAGGACTGGAGATTCCAAAGTCTAGCTGCTGCATAGATAAACTTTCAACTGAGTCCCCTGTTGTCAGACACAAGAGCATTTTGCTTCCGGTATATGTGGTACCTTAAATTCCTGAGTCTTTGCAGGACCTGATGATTTTACACACACATAAACACAAAATGAGTTTACTCTGCTCTGCCAAATCACTAAACACTCATTTATCTACTTTCCAGTTTCTAAACTTTGTTGCTATCACTTGTTTTCTGTTGTATCCTCTCCTATATATCTTGTCCTTATCGGTTAATGTAGTTTTATTTTACAGAACTTTTAAAAGGAGAGTTAGGAGAAAGTAGCAGGTAACTAAATGTATTCAGAGTTTAACTAAAAGATATTTGTTTCCAAATTCTTTTGGCTTATTTTCATCAAATGGTATTCAGTTCAGCTCAGTTCAGTCACTCAGTTGTGTCCGACTCTTTGCAACCCCATGAATCGCAGCACCCCCGGCCTCCCTACCCATCACCAACTCCCGGAGTTCACTCAGACTCACGTCCATCGAGTCAGTGATGCCATCCAGCCATCTCATCCTCTGTCATTCCCTTCTCCTCCTGCCCCCAATCCCTCCCAGCATTAGAGTCTTTTCCAATGAGTCAACTCTTCGCATGAGGTGGCCAAAGTACTGGAGTTTCAGCTTCAGCATCATTCCCTCCAAAGAAATCCCAGGGCTGATCTCCTTCAGAGTGGACTGGTTGGATCTCCTTGCAGTCCAAGGGACCCTCAAGAGTCTTCTCCAACACCACAGTTCAAAAGCATCAATTCTTCAGCGCTCAGCCTTCTTCACAGTCCAACTCTCACATCCATACATGACCACTGGAAAAACCGCAGCCTTGACTAGATGGACCTTTGTTGGCAAAGTAATGTTTCTGCTTTTGAATATGTTATCTAGGTTGGTCATAACTTTTCTTCCAAGGAGTAAGCGTCTTTTAATTTTATGGCTGCAGTCACCATCTGCAGTGATTTTGGAGCCCCCCAAAATAAAGTCTGACACTGTTTCCACTGTTTCCTCATCTATCTGCCATGAACTGATGGGACCAGATGCCATGATCTTCGTTTTCTGAATGTTGAGCTTTAAGCCAACTTTTTCACTCTCCTCTTTCACTTTCATCAAGAGGCTTTTTAGCTGATCTCAAAAATGTGATATTTGACATGGCTCTAATTTCTTTTAAATTCCATAAGAATTATTTAACTAAGTATTTGTTTATAGGTATTTTAGTTTACCGAAAAGGAAATGGCAACTCACTCTAGCACGCTTGCCTGGAAAATCCCATGGATAGAGGAGCCCGGTAAGCTACAGTCCTTGGGGGCACGAAGAGTTGGATACGACTGAGTGACTTCACTTTCACTTTTCACTTTTATGCATTGGAGAAGGAAATGACAACCCACTTCAGTGTTCTTGCCTGGAGAATCCCAGGGACGGGGGAGCCTGGTGGGCTGCCCTCTATGAGGTCGCACAGAGTCTGATACGACTGAAGCGACTTAGCAGCAGCAGCATTTTAGTTTACATTTCTCTTGAAAATGTGAGGACTGTGTAGGTGTGTGCTTGCTGTATTTTTTTTTTTCCAATTGAGATGTAAGTTACAGAATGAAGGACACAGAATGAAGCTTATATAACTTGCCAGAATTTTACTTATTTGTACCCTTCCCTGTTTATTCATCATCCAGGAGAAAATACAAATCATTTCAAATACCCCAGTGAACTCCTTCATGACGCTTTGGAGCCCACATCATTCTAAATATAACCAATATTCTGATTCCTAGCACCATAGATTAGTTGTGCCTCTAACCTTTTGCTATTTTTTCAACATTGTACTTATGTGATTTATTTATGTTGTTGAGTTGTTGTGGTTTGTCTTTCTATTGCTATATCATATTATACTATACAACTTTACCATCATATACTCACTTGCTGATGGACATTTTGAGTTGTTCCCAATTTCTGGCTGTTAAACACAATGCTGCTGTGAACAATTTTGTCTGTATCTTTTGGTAGATATCAACACTCATCTATCTTGTCTGAAGAATTTCTGGTTCCTAGACCATAAATATGTTTGACTTTAGAAGACACTGCCAAAATGTTGTCCAAAATGCCTGTGCCAACTTACATTCCCAAGAAATGTAACAATTTCTGTTTTTTCAATATTCTGGCTAATGTCGATTATCATCAGACCTTTAATTGTAGATATTCTGATAGCGAATACTAGTATCTTATTTAGTTTTGACTTTGGTTTTCAATCTGTGATTTTCCTTTTAACTTTCTCAATATTATCACTTAATGAATAGTTACTAATATAATGAAGTACAAGTTTAAACTTTTAAAAGTTTTAATGCTCTTTTGTTGCAATTTTTTAGAATGCTTTGCCTATCCTCAAATTATGAAAATACTCACACATTCTTATGCTAAAGCACTGTTATTTTAACTTTAATATTTATAATACATCATAACTTGTTTCTTGTTGTGTCATTTTTACATGGCTTTTCTGGTATTTCCCTAGCAACATTATTATAAAGACCATTCTTTCTCTAAAGAAGAAAGGTCTCTCCATTTTTTGTTGATGGATTCTTGAACCAATGACACTTACTCAATCTGGAAACTTTTAAAAATACAACAGCAAAATAAACCCCACTTAACTAATGTAGAGGAGACGAAAGAATTTCTTTCTACTTTTCTAGATTTTTGGCTGAGATCTCTCTGTGATAAAAAAAACAGAGTAAAAGAAGAAAAACAGATTATAGCAAGCATACCTCCTCTCCAAGGGAGACCCAGGAAAACTGAGTAAATTTCTGAAGTGAACCAAGCTATCATCTTAGATACAATCTTCAGTGAAAGACAGAAAAAAAGATGTTGGGGATTTGGGAGCCAGTTATGGAGATTTCAGGCAAAGCACAGTAAAGGAGGTTTTTTTTGTTGTTGTTGTGCAGATTTGCAGATTTAAGTCTTTGCCTTTCCATTACCAGCTTCCCTGGTGACTCAGGAGTAAAGAATCCTTCTGCCAAAGCAGGAGATGCAGGTTCCACCCCTGGGTCAAGAAGAAAATGACAACCCACGTTCCAGTATTCTTGCCTGGAGAATCCCATGGACAGAGGAGCTTGGTGGGCTACAGTTCGTGGGGTCACAAGAGAGTCAGAAATTCCTAAGGGACTAAACAACAGCAACAACAAACTTGTCCATTAAGGAGAGTTTCTAGAGATTGAGTCAATATTTTTTTCTTGACACATACTGGAAGATACCTTTACAAACAGAGACTTCCCTTGAATAGGTTAATGTCTCTTACAAAAGTGTAACTTCTAGGTTTTCAAAGTTTTTTTTGTGTCTGCTGTTTCTTAAAAAATAACCATCTCTAGATAATCTTAAACCAAAGGGAATATTCTGGGTGGTGAATTCTGTTCTCCTTCCCTGCTAAGTCAATAATAAAGGAAAAAGAAAGAAAGGAGCTACAAAAATATTACATTAATCCAAGAAAGACAGAAAAAAGGTAAAAATTACCAAACTATAGATGGCACACATCGAAAAAAAATGTGAGATGGCTGAGTTAAACTCAAACATATTGATAATTCCAATAAGTTTAAAGGCAGACATTTGCCAGATTGGATACAATGTGAGATCCAACCATAGACTTGTCTACAGGAAACCATTTTAAATATTGAAGACATACATTAAAATGTGAAACTAGATGCTTCATGCAAATGCTAGGCAAAGGATAGCTGGAGTGTTTTCATTTATATCAGACAATATACAGAAAGAGGAAGGACTATTATGCTGATAACAGGACAAGATCATCAGACTATAATTTATAAAGGGCTTCCCTGATGGCTCAGAGATTAAAGCGTCTGCCCGGAATGTGGGAGACCTGAGTTCAATCCCTGGGTCAGGAAGAAGCCCTGGAGAAGGAAATGGCAACCCACTCCAGTACTCTTGTCTGGAGAATCCCATGGTGGAAGGAACCTGGTAAGCTAATAAGATATTTTCTTCCACCATTTTCTAATACAACACAGAAATGTACAATATGTTAAACACATAGTACTGTGTCATTAAATTTCAGATAATACATTTACTAGTCTAGGCTGGAAGGATCTTAAATTATGAGACTCCTTGGATATCATGTTGATCAGTTTACATGTCAGCTTGGCTATAGTTGTTTAGTTGCTAAGTCAATTTCAACTCTTTTGCAACCCCATGATCACCTGTAGCTTGCCAGGATCCTCTGTCCATGGGTTTTCCCAGGCAATAATACTGAAGTAGATTGCCATTTTCTTCTCCAGGGGATCTTCCTGACCTGGGGAGGGAACCCTCATCTTCTGCTTAGCAGGTGGATTTTTGTTACCACCGAGCCACCTGGAAAGCCCAAGTCTGTAGTACCCGGGCATTTAATCAAATACTAGTATAAGTTTTGCTGTGAAGGTAGCTTACATCATGTTTTTGTTCAGTTGCTAAGTCATATTTTACTCTTTGCAATGCCATACACTGCAGTATGCCAGTCTCCACTGTCCTTCACTATCCCCTGGAGTTTGCTCAAATTCATATCCATTGAGTCAGTGATACTATCTAACAATCTCATCCTCTGCCACTCCCTTTCTCCTTTTACCATTAATCTTTCCCAGCATCAGAGTCGTTTCCAATGAGTTGGCTTTTTCACATCAGGTGGCCAATGTATTGGAGCTTCAGCTTCGTGGATGTGATTAATTACTATAATCACTTTATTTAAGGTAAAGGAATTATACTCAATAATTTAGATGGGCTACTTGAAATCTTCTAATGGTATTAAGAGTAAATCTAAGCTTTCCTGGAGAGGAAGAATTTTTTCTCAAAATGGCAGATTCCTTGATAGCTTCTTAGCCTGTTGGTTGATTCTACAGATTTTGGTCTTGCCAGCCCCCAGAAACATTTGAGCCATTCTCAGTTCCTTTACACACACACACGCACACACACACACACACACACACACGTGTGCACACACACATTTATTTATTTATTTTCTGCTTTCCTGGAGAACTCTGATGTTAACATATTTCTCACTCCTTTTGAGAGCATAGGCTCTTCTTTACTCTCTTTTATTTATGAAAGTTAATTTATTGGCATGTTATAAATAGGCCACCATAACAATTTTTTAATTTTAAATTTTATATGTCAGTCTTTTTTATTTTTATAAGAATAAACTCTCTTTAGCAATGTAATGTAATTAGCAATGTAATTCTCTTTTATTTTCATAATCTTGTGAATCTCAGTTTCTCATCATCTATCATTTATATTCTCTCTCACACACACAGAGATTCAACAATTAAAAAGACTTCAAAACCATCTCAGTCTCCCTTTTTTCCCCCTGAGTTTCCAGTGTCAGCTCTTAAAAATGGGTGTGAGAAAAGTGGAACTAAGTGACTTCTGCTATTTTCTGAAACATTTTCTATCAAGAAGGATAGAGCAAGGACTCATAAGTTAAGACAAGATAATTACTCATTTTTAACAATAGCATAGAATTGGGTCCCAGTAGTTTCCTCAGCTTCTCCTACAGGAAATTTTATATAAAATTCAAGATAATCTCACAAATAAGAAATCTGTAATAATAAAATCAGAAACTAACTTTGGTTGGTAGAGATCACTCATAGAAAGGGAACTTTGTGGGGTGATACCTTTTTAACTGAAATAGAACAGTAGGATGAAAATTGCCTAATTATAAAACTGGTGGAGTCATTACAATCTGCCAGACATAACATGATGGCAATAAGCCTAAATACTCTGGCCTCTTACTCCTAAGAAGCTCAGATTTCTGATAATAAACTTAAAGACATCTGTGAAAGAAGCTGTTTTTTAAACATTGATTCCTTTTAATGAAATATAAAACATTTAAATTTAATAAATAATTTAAGAGTAATATTTTCTTTATTTTAAATATCAACTAAATTGAGTTAAAATCTTACTACATTCCAAAGTCAAGTATAAATATGTTCTGAATTATCACAGATCCTTAGAGGTAAAAAAAAAAAAAAGAAAAAGAAAACTGAATAGACTGCTATGAAAAAGATCCTTAGTTAAAAATATAATTTTATTCTTCAATCATAATTCCTCACTCCCTTTCCCAATCAAAGAGTTATGCAAACAAAATGTTTTGACAATTGTGGTTCAAATTTCTAGTGAAAAATTTTATATCTCTGTCAATTTCCATTATTCCTTTTCGTTAAAAAAATGGCACTTAATCCTAAGTAATTCTAACTTATGGACAAAGTCTCTGTGCACCATAAACATTTTAGTAATCCCAATACCATCTGTTTATTTGGTTTGTTTTGTCTATTTGTTGATTGGTTTGTTGATTTTATTCTTTGGACTTGGTCAAATTCGTTTCCTTATTTCTTTTATTTTACTATTGTTAAATTTGTTGACTGTCTTGCCAGAGCCTCTGATAAGATAAGCATCCGTTATAATGCACGATCTTAACCCATAGACTTTATATCTAAACAAGAGAAAGCTTTGACCTCTTTTAGAATTAATTCTGGAGAAGGCAATGGCACACCACTCCAGTACTCTTGCCTGGAAAATCCCATGGATGGAGGAGCCTGGTGGGCTACAGTCCGTGGGGTCGCTAAGAGTCGGACACAACTGAGCGATTTCACTTTCACTTTTCACTTTCATGCATTGGAGAAGGAAATGGCAACCCACTCCAGTGTTCTTGCCTGGAGAATCCCAGGGACAGGGGAGCCTGGTGGGCTGCCCTCTATGAGGTCGCACAGAGTCGGACAGGACTGAAGCGACTTAGCAGCAGCAGCACCAGCAGCAGAATTAATTCACAAAATAATCACATTTTATTGTCTCCTAAAAATATCTTCATGATATAAGTATTGGATACAGGCAGGTGCATGTATCTGTTGCTCTTTCTTTTTACCATTCATAGGGTTTTTGTTGTTGTTGTTTTCATTCTTAGGTTTTTAACAGCAACCTCTGTAGCTTAAAACTATTGACTATGACATGTCTCCTAATTGCATCTTGTTTCTATCCTCCTTAAATGAACTTAAAATCATTCACTCCATTTCTCTCTCTATGTGTATATGGTATGCATATACATATATATGTATGTTGGAATAGGTATACATACATACATATGCATGAATATTTATATACTTTGTGGTGGTTTAGTCATTCAGTTGTGTCCAACTCTTTGTGACCTCATAAACTATAGGATACCAGCCTCCTCAGTTCATGGGATTTCCCAGGCAAAAATACTGGAATGTGTTGCCATTTCCTCCTCCAGGGGATCTTCCTGACCTAGGGATCGAACTCACATCTCCTGCATTGCAGGCAGATTCTTTACCACTGAGCCACCAGAGAAAACCATATATATTCATACATACATATGTACAAAATAGCAATTCACGGGGAACATACATCTTATGAGAGTATCTTGGACCATTTCTTAGGTATAAGGCTACAAGAAACTTGCTTCAGTGTTCTCTCTGTGCATCTTTCTCCTTGGGCTCTTTCCTGGTAATCTTAAAATATTTCCTCCCTAAATCTGCAGGACTTCTTATTTTCTTTCTAGCTTGATAGACAGCTTTGTTCATACCACTGATACTTTCTCATTCCTGTGATAGTATTGATTTTTCTCCTTACTTACTTTTCACTCTGAACTCCCAACAATCACTTTAAACTTCTAGTTTACTTTTCACTTTTACATATTGAAAGCTTGTGAATTTTCCCCACTCTTTGTATAATTAAGAGAAAATGGGAATATAGAGTAAACTCTCACAATACATTTGAAGACATTCTTTAAAAAATAAATATGATGGCATTGGAAACATCAGTTCTAAATTCTATAAAACTTCATACCTATTTATTAGATTAGATAGGCAGCACTATTACTTATTTCAATGTAGGATACTTCCTGTGATAGGAAAACCTTTCTCTGCAGAATTATTGTAATCTTCTCCAGAAAGCAAACTAAGCTAAAAAAAAAAAAAAAAAAGTCTGAGTAAACATGTTCCTTTGGGGAACGATTATCCACTATTCTATAAGAGTAACAACATGATATTCTCTTTTTTTTCAATATAATGACACACAGTCAATAAGCACTCCCATAGATATTTAACAGTCTCACTGAAGTCTGTGATGTTTCTATTACCTGTGTACAATGCTGCAAATCAATCTATTTCAACATCAAGGTGTTTCTTTCTTCTGGGAGTCAGAAAGGGCAGAACAGGAAGAGCAGTGTTGAAATAATTCAGTAAAAGTGCAGACCACAGAGAGAGAAACAACACAATTGAAGATGAGCAATGCACAGAACTCACTGCAAAACATTTGCAAACCAATAACCAGACACTTCAGCTGCATTTAAAGCTGGCATTAGGTGCAGCCTTAACAGAATGCTCCTCGCTGGAATAATCTGCTCTAACTGTACTATACTTCTTAGCACCATAAGTAGCCCCAACTGCATGTGTCTTTGCTTGTAGTGTCAGTTCACATCCATCTGATGCCTAGACTCCAACTACATAGAGAGAAGCTCCAAACAGAGATCAGGCCATTATACAGAAGGAACACCTGCTTTATATCCTTTGGTTTTGCAGGAGATTCCCTATCTGATCCTGTTTCCTTTCAGCTCTCCATTTGAATCTAGAATAGTCAAGATATTAATTCTTAACAAAGATATTTGTATGGCTAACATTCTCCCCTTTCCTTTAACTGTAATCATTAAAAGTTAATGATTATGTTTTGGGGAAATTTACAGGCCTTCTGTAATCATCTACTATCTCTACTTTCCCAATTGCTTCTTATTAGAAAGAAAACCCTGGGAATGGGAAACAAATATTTTTTCTTCTTTCTTTTCAATTTTAATATAGCAAAAATCTCTGAAAAATTAAAGCTGAAAGTGTTAGTGGCTCAATCATGTCCCAACTCTTTTCAACCTGTGGAAAGTAGCCCACTAGGCTCCTCTGCCCATGGAATTCCCCAGGCAAGAATACTAGAGTGGGTTGCCATTGCCTTCTCCAGGGGATCTTCCCAACTCAGAGAACAAACCAGGGTTTCCTGCATTGCAGGCAGATTCTTTACCATCTGAGCCACCAGGGAAACCCACTTTGCTACAAATTCCATATTCTATTTCAGAAGCTTTGGATGTTTTTCTTATTCATTTGGGTCAGATGGTTTTTGACTTTGACTCTGTGAGGGAAGTGACTCAGGAAGTTGGGAAGATGTTGGGTAAGTGGCATTTTAATATTATGCCAGGATTCATGACATTCAAAATACCATACTTACTTCCTACCTCTGGTTTATGATGATATATTGTCACATATTTATTCCTGGAGGAGTCAAGCTGCAGATAGTAAAACCAGTCTAACTATTCTAGCAGTTAGGACAATTTTTATTAAGGATATGTCCACTACAAATTGGCACTTGCCAACTGCCTTGATGGGGTTTGTATCCAGTGCCACTGTAGCAGTTGAACTTCAACACCCCATGAAGGGAGTTCAGGCTGGATATCAGGAATGATGCACTCTGTTCTCTAGGAAAACTGGTAGAACAGTTCTTCAGATATAAATTTTCAGGAACTGATTTTATGCACCCAATTCTTGAATCTCCTCATATCTAGAAAAATGGTAAATACCTTTATGCCGACATCTGCTCCTCATGACGAACAGAAAACTTCTGTAAAGATAAGTGCTTGATTGCATCAAATCTCCCTTCAGTAAAACCATATATATTGATTCCTTCCCCCTACCTCTTTGGAGCAATTTTTCAGAGCTATCTGAGGTGTCTGAGTGCTGCACTCCTCACTTTTCCCCAAATAAAACTTAACGTGCAACCCTCATGTTGTGCATTTTTAGTTGACAGATATTAGTTTTGCTACAGATTCACCAGAAGAAGAGACAACTAGACTGGGATTCTACATACTCAGAAGCTATATATTCAGGGAAGGAAATTAAGAAATGTTTATGAACAACCAAATGCAGTTTCTTCTAATGGAAACACCACTGTACTTCACTTTATCACCTAAAACAATAGGTAACAGACCCAAGAATTCTGTTCCTGCTGTCTGTACCCTCCCCTGCCCCCCCATCCCGCCCCCGTCGTCCCTGCCTAAACAGATGCATACACTGTCATGCTTGCTAGCAGATAGCTGTAGTCAATAACCTCTGACTTTGCTCATTTCCACTTTCAAGTCTCATGAAGACACATTTGATTGGCAGATACAAAGTCACGCACCAAGGATTGATGTGATAGCAAGCCTAACAAAGGCAGATTTTTAGCCTTCAAGACTTTACCACAAGGAGACCTGAAAAAGGAGTGTGAAAAGACCAGTGAGTCTGACTTCCACGGTAACCTGTATTTTAGCTATTGTCATGGAAGGTTAGAGCTTGAAGTGATTTGGCTTGAATCTTCTATCCTACAACACAGAAAAATTCAATGGTTACTTAGTGTTTTGAGAATTCTTTTATTTTTACGTCCTGTTTCCATTAAATATCTCATCTTTTATTTCAACTTGTATCTTGAGAATTCCCCCTTCTTTCAGCCGACCTAGAAAAGAATCAAAGTCTCAATCACTATGCATACCACACATTTGGATTGTAGAGTTTCCTCCGGCATTTTGCTGTCTTGTAGGGAAGCAGTGCAATTAAACTAAATTTTACTTCAGCCATCTCTGCCATTATTAATTCTTTAACCCAGTTCCTCCTTCCAGTAGATATCTGGTGTCCTATTGCTCCTCCCAAAACTTTTGTCTCCTCCTCTCCTCATTTAACCACAGCTTCAAAATTCCACTCATTTCTTACTTAACATTATTTACCTATCTCTCCTTGGATAATCATAGCTCATTCAAGATATACTCAGAAAAACTCTCCTTTAAAGCAAAATCTGTTCTAAAACTAGATAATAATTATGTATTCATATCTTAAAGCAATTATATTCTTAATAATACTGACATATATCATAATTTAAATAATTAAGAATTCAATAATCACTCATTGAAACTATAGTGGTTATTTAGAAGAAAAAATGAAAATTTAATTTTTGCTTAAAAATCACTTACAGCTTTTTCAGAGAGTTGAATACATATGGGATTCCTAGGTAGTGTTAGTGGTAAAGAACTCACTTGCCAGTGCAAGAGATATAAGAGAGACTGGTTCGATCCCTGGATTGAGAAGATCCCCTGGAGGAAGGCACGACAACCCACTCCAGTGTTCTTGCCTGGAGAATCCCAGGGAGGGGGGAGCCTAGTGGGCTTCCTTCTATGGGATCACACAGAGTCGGACATGACTGAAGCGACTTAGCAGAGAAAGAGTTTAATAAAATACAAATTCAAAGATGAAAGTGAAAATGATGGCTTGTCAAAACCAAAGAAAACTATGTGATTATTAACTTGGTCTTTCATTATATAGATATTTCTGATAAGTAATCTAGTGAAGGAAATCTTTCTTCAAAGGTTAATATTTTTATGCACAAATCATATTTTAAAGAGAAAAGAGAAAACAAAAAATAAAATGGATATATTGAGAATGTTTGAGGAATAGTAGGTAAACACATTATAAACACCTGTGATGAATTTCTTTTAAATATACTAGTAGGTAGTATTTAATAAACAAGTACTTGTCAAAATTCCAAAGGTTAAACATATTATGAAAAATTTGAATTCAATAGGTTAAATTACTATTTCTCCGCATTTGGGGTAATTTCTAATTATTAATGTTAATTGGATTCAATATAGACTGTGATCAGGTTTATATAGGTATAAGTATGATCACTCACCTAGACTCACTCAGTCCTGTCTGACTCTTTGCCACCCCTGGACTATAGCCCACCAGGCTCCTCTGGCCATGGGATTCTCCAGGCAAGAATACTGGAGTGGGTTGCCATTTCCTTATCCAGGGGATCTTCTTGATCCAGGGGTCAAACCCAGGAATCCTGCATTGCAGACAGATGTTTTAACCTCTGAGCCACCAGGGAAGTCCTTAAAAATAAAGGAGAATACTTAAAAAATAAAACGGATATATTGAGAATGTTTCAGGAATAGTATGTAAACACATTATAAACACCTTTGATTAATTCCTTTTAAATATACTAGTATGTAGTATCTAATAAACAAGTACTTGTCAGAATTCCAAAGGTAAAACGTATTATGAAACATTTGAATTCAATAGGTTAAATTTCTGTTTCTCTGCATTTAGTATAATTTCTAATTATTCATGTTATTGGATTCCATATAGACTGTGATCAGGTATATAGGTAGAGGTATGATCACTCACCTAGAGCCAGACATCCTGGAATGCAAAGTCAAGGGGGCCTTAGGAACCATCACGAACAAAGCTAATAGAGGTAATGGAATTCCAGTCGGGCTATCTGTAATCCTAAAGATGATGCTGAGAAAGTGCTGCACTCAATATGCAGCAAATTTGGAAAACTCAGCAGTGGCCACAGGACTGGAAAAGGTCAGTTTTCATTCCAATCCCAAAGAAAGGCAATGCTGTTCAAACTACCTCACAATTGCATTCATCTCACATGCTAGCAAAGTAATGCTTAAAGTTCTCCAAGCCAGGCTTTAATAATACATGAACCGTGAACTACCAGATGTTCAAACTGGTTTTAGAAAAGACAGAGGAACCAGAGATAAAAATTTCTAACACCAGCTGAATCATCAAAACAGCAAGAGAGTTCCAGAAAAATACTTACTTCTGCTTTATTGACTTTGCCAAAGACTTTGACTGTGTGGTTCACAACAACCTGGAAAATTCTTAAAGAAAGGGGAATACCAGATCACCTAACCTGCCTCTCAATAAATCTGTATGCAGATCAGAAATCAACAGTTAGAACTGGACATGGAATAATAGACTGGTTCCAAATTGGGAAAGAAGAAACTTAAGGCTGTATATTGTCATTCTGTTTATTTAACTTATATGGAGAGTACATCATGAGAAATGCTGGGCTGGATAAAGAACAAGCTGGAATCAAATTTGGCAGGAGAAATATCAATAACCACAGATATGCAAATGACACAAACTTTATGGCAGAAAGTGAAGAACTAAAGAGCCTCTTGATGAAAGTGAAAGAGGAGAGTGAAAAATAGGCTTAAAGCTCAACTTTCAGAAGACTAAGATCATGGCATCTGGTCCCATCAGTTCAGTTCAGTTAGTTCAGTTCAGTTACTCAGTCATGTTCAACTTTTTGTGACCCCATGAACCAAAGCACACCAGGCCTCCCTGTCCATCACTAACTGGCAGAGTCTATCTAAACCCATGTCCATTGAGTCGGTGATGTCATCCAACCAGCTCATCCTCTGTCATCCCCTTCTTCTCCTGCCCTAAATCTTTCCCAGCATCGGGGTCTTTTGAAATGAGTTAGCTCTTCTCATCAGGTGGCCAAAGTATTGGAGTTTCAGCTTCAACATCAGTCTTTCCAATGAATACCCAGGACTGAGCTCCTTTAGGATGGACTGGTTGGATCTCCTTTCAGTCCAATGGACTCTTGAGAATCTTCTCCAACACCACATTTCAAAAGCCTCAATTCTTTGGCGTTCAGCTTTCTTTATAGTCCAGCTCCCATATCCATACATGAAAACTGGAAAAACCATAGCTTTGACTAGACAGACCTTTGTGGACAAAGTAATGTCTCTGCTTTTTAATATGCTGTCTAGGTTAGTTTTCATTACAATCCCAAAGAAAGGCAATGCCAAAGAATGCTCAAACTACTGCACAATTGTACTCATCTCACACGCTAGTAAAGTAATGCTCAAAATTCTCCAAGCCAGGCTTCAACAATAGGTGAACCGTAAACTTCCTGATGTTCAAGCTGGTTTTAGAAAAGGCAGAGGAACCAGAGATCATATTGCCAACATCCACTGGATCATGGAAAAAGCAAGAGAGTTCCAGAAAAACATCTAATTCTCTTTATTGACTATGCCAAAGCCTTTGACTGTGTGGATCACAATCAACTGTGGAAAATTCTGAAAGAGATGGGAATACCAGGCCACCTGACCTGACCCTTGAGAAATCTGTATGCAGGTCAGGAAGCAACAGTTAGAACTGGACATGGAACAACAGACTGGTTCCAAATAGGAAAAGGAGTGCGTCAAGGCTGTATATTGTCTCCCTGCTTATTTAACTTCTATGCAGAGTACATCATGAGAAACGCTGGACTGGAAGAAACACAAGCTGGAATCAAGATTGCTGGGAGAAATATCAGTAACCTCAGATATGCAGATGACACCACCTTTATGGCAGAAAGTGAAGTGGAACTAAAAAGCCTCTTGATGAAAGTGAAAGAGGAAAGTGAAAAAGTTGGCTTAAAGCTCAACAGTCAGAAAACGAAGATCATGGTATCCGGTCCCATCACTGCATGGGAAATAGATGGGGAAACAGTGGAAACAGCGTCAGACTTTATTTTTTTGGACTCCAAAATCACTGCAGATGGTGACTGCAGCCATGAAATTAAAAGACGCTTACTCCTTGGAAGGAAAGTTGTGACCAACCTAGATAGCATATTCAAAAGCAGAGACATTACTTTGCCGACTAAGGTCCATCTAGTCAAGGCTATGGTTTTTCCTGTGGTCATGTATGGATGTGAGAGTTGGACTATGAAGAAGGCTGATCACTGAAGAATTGATGCTTTTGAACTGTGGTGTTGGAGAAGACTCTTGAGAGTCCCTTGGACTGCAAGGAGATCCAACCAGTCCATTCTGAAGGAGATCAGCCCTGGGATTTCTTTGGAAGGAATGATGCTAAAGCTGAAACTCCAGTACTTTGGCCACCTCATGAGAAGAGTTGACTCATTGGAAAAGACTCTGATGCTGGGAGGGATTGGGGGCAGGAGGAGAAGGGGATGACAGAGGATGAGATGGCTGGATGGCATCACTGATTCGATGGACATGAGTCTGAGTAAACACAGGGAGTTGGTGATGGACAAGGAGGCCTGGCATGCTGTGATTCATGAGGTCGCAAAGAATCAGACACGACTGAGTGACTGAACTGAACTGGACTCGGTTGGTCATAACTTTCCTTCCAAGGCGTAAATGTCTTTTAATTTCATGGCTTTAATCACCATCTGCAGTGAATTTGGTGCACAAAAAAATAAAGCCTGACACTGTTTCCACTGATTCCCCATTTTTTGCCATGAAGCAATGGGACCAGATGCCATGATCTTAGTTTTCTGAATGTTGAGCTTTAAGCCAACTTTTTCACTCTCCTCCTTCACTTTAATCAAGAGGCTTTTTAGTTCTTCTTCACTTTCTGCCATAAGGGTTGTGTCATCTGCATATATGATGTTATTGATATTTCTCCCGCCAATCTTGATTTCAGCTTGTGTTTCCTCCACCCCAGCATTTATCATGATGTACTCTGCATATAAGTTAAATAAGCATGGTGACAATACACAGCCTTGAAATACTCCTGTTAATATTTGGAACCAGTCTGTTGTTCCATGTCCAGTTCTTACTGTTTTTTCCAGACCTGCATACAGATTTCTCAAGAGTCAGGTCAGGTGGTCTGGTAGTCCCATCTCCTTCAGAATTTTCCATTTTATTGTGATACACACAATCAAAAGCTTTGGCATAATCAATAAAGCAGAAATAGATGTTTTTCTGAAACTCTCTTGCTTTATTGATGATCCAGCGGATGTTGACAATTTGATTTCTGATTCCTCTGCCTTTTCTAAAACTGGAATGTACATCTGGAAGTTCACAGTTCACGTATTGCTGAAGTCTGGCTTGGAGAATTTTGAGTACTACTTTACTAGTGTGTGAGATGCATGCAATTGTGCGGTAGTTTGAGCATTTTTTGGCATTGCCTTTCTTTGGGATTGGAATGAAAACTGACCTTTTCCAGTCTTGTGGCCACTGCTGAGTTTTCCATATTTGCTGACATATTGAGTTCAGCACTTTCTCAGCATCATCTTTTAGGATTTGAAATAGCTCAACAGGGATTCCATCACCTCCAGTAGATTTTTTCATGATGCTTCCTAAGGCCCACTTGACTTCACATTCCAGGATGTCTGGCTCTAAGTGAGTGTGAGTGATCACACCATCTTGATTATCTGGGTAGTGAAGATCTTTTTTTGTACAATTTTTCTGTGTATTCTTGCCACCTCTTCTTAATATCTTCTGCTTCTGTTAGGTCCATACCATTTCTGTCCTTTATTGAACCCATCTTTGCATGAAAATTTCCCTTAGTATCTCTAATTTTCTTGAAGCAATCACTAGTCTTTCCCATTCTGTTATGTTCCTCTATTTCTTTGCATTGCTCGCTGAGGAAGGCTTTCTTATCTCTCCTTGCTATTGCTTGGAATTCTGCATTCAAATGGGATATCGTTCCTTTTCTCCTTTACTTTTATCTTCCTGTCTTTTCAAAGCTACTTGTAAGGCCTCCTCAGACAGTCATTTTGCTTTATTGCATTTCTTTTTCTTGGGAATGATCTTGATTCTTGTCTCCTGTACAATGTCACGAACCTCAGTCCATAGTTCATCAGGCACTCTGTCCATCAGATCTAGCCCCTTAAACCTATTTCTCACCTCCACTGTGTAGTCATAAGGGATTTGATTTAAGTCATACCTAAATGCTCTAGTAGTTCCCCCACCCCACCCTTTCTTCAGTTTAAGTCCAAATTTAGCAATAAGGAATTCATGATCTGAGCCACAGTCAGCTCCCGGTTTTGTTTTTACTGACTGTATAGAGCTTATCCGTCTTTGGCTGCAAAGAATATAATCAATCTGATTTCTGTGTTGACCATCTGGTGATGTACCTGTGTAGAGTCTTCTCTTGTGTTATTGGAAGAGAACTATGGTATAATGCACTATGACCAGTGTGTTCTCTTGGCAGAACTCTATTAGCCTTTGCCCTTCTTCATTCTGTACTCCAAGGCCAAATTTGCCTGTTTCTCCAGGTGTTTCTTGACTTTCTACTTTTGCATTCCAGTCCCCTATAATGAAAAGGCCATCTTCTGGGGTGTTAGTTCTAGAAGGTCTTGTAGGTCGTCATAGAACTGTTCAACATCAGTTTCTTCATCGTTACTGGCTGGGGCATTACTTGGATTACCGTGATATTGAATAGTTTGCCTTGGAAACAAATGGCAAATAGATGGGGAAACAGTGGAAACAGTAGCAGACTTTATTTATTTATCTTGGCTCCAGAATCACTGCAGATATTGGCTGCAGCCATGAAGTTAAAAGACGCTTACTCGTTGGAAGAAAAGTTATGACCAACCTAGACAGCATATTGGAAAGCAGAGATTTTCTTTTGCCAACGAAGTCCATCTAATCAAAGCTATGTTTTTTTTCCAGTAGTCATGTATGGACGTGAGAGTTGAAGTATAAAGAAAGTTGAGTTCCGAAGAATTGATGCTTTTGAACTGTGGTTTTCAAAAAGTCTCCTGAGAGTTTCTTGGACTACAAGGAGATCCAACTAGTTCATCCTAAAGGAAATCAGCCCTGAATATTCATTGGAAAGACTGATACTGAAGCTGAAACTCCATTACTTTGGCCACTTGATGTGAAGGACTGACTCATTTGAAAAGACATTGATGCTGGGAAAGATTGAAGGAGGAAGAGGAAGTGGACAGAGGATGAGATGGTTGGATGGAATCACTGACTCAGTGGACATTAGATTGAGTAAACTCTGGGAGCTGGTGATGAACAGGGAGGCCTGGTTGCTGTAGTCCATGGGGTTGCAAGGAGTTGGACATGACTGAGTGACTTCACTGAACTGAACTGATAAACTGTGAATCCTTTCAACATTCTAATAGACTGTTTAAAAAAGTCATTTATGTATACAGAATTCTGTTTATCTCTTATATGGGAAATGATTATCTCATTTTAATATTATAATATTTGTAGTATAAGTACTAAGACATTATTCATTTCTATGAATGAATTCTTTCCATTATTGTGTCCGGCATTGAGTTTTGCATGTAGAATTACTCAATATAAAGTGATTCATAAACTAGTAAACACATGAGAGGAAATAACCAGTGGTTGAAAAACAGAAAGAATCAAAGAGTTGATGCATTTATATATGCTTCATTCAGTAGTTGTCACCATTATTGTAAGTGATCCAAATGCACCACATTATAAACTTAAAATTGTTCTTTTTAGAGCAGCAATGAATGCCTGCTACTTTTTCCACTGTGGTTTCTTCGAATCTCTAATTTCTGGATTTCTCATGTCAATTCTTTTCAGTGTTGTTCAATGGCTTGTCTCTATACATTGCTTTTCAAATTTCAGGTTTCTCCATGTTCCTGCCTTTAATTCTTTTTATCTTGTTATTCTTAAGTGTTCTTTCTTGATTCTCCAGAATAAGATAAATGATTATCTATATCTAAATCTTTTGTTTAAATGACTCTCCAAGGTATCAAAAACCCAACTACTAAACTCCTACTGGACTCTGCACCTATACATCCACTACAGATACCAACATCATCATTTTCAAAACTAAAATATACCTTTCTCTCCCTTTTCTCACTTAACATCAAAATAGACTCATTATCTTGATTCTTAACCAATATTCAAAATTCATAAAGCCCTGAATGTTTTATCACCTAAAAACTGCTCAAACTTTTCCCCTCATCTCCATTTCCATAGTTAGTGCCTTTATAAAATTTCCCCTTATCTTGTTGCCACTGAAAATTCTTTCTAAAACATTCTTATTATTAGTGCTACTATTATTTTTTTTCTAAAACATTCATCAAAAGTACTTCATTGTATACAGATCATTTTTATGCATGATGATATTTTCATGGTTTTGTAACTTTTAAGTTTTTATAAGATTATAGGGAATAGGTACAATATCAGAAATAAAATGCACCTTAACCTCATGGTTTTCTTTCCTTCTGAATAATTCTTAGTATAGAAGCAAAATCAGTGCTGATCAACACTTCCAACCTTTATAACCATCTTTTATGCTCATTTTAGCACACTATTTTCTATTTATAAAAACATGGGAACCCTAATATATATAATATAATATATATATATATATTCTCTCCATTTTTATTTTTCATTAGTCTTTTTCTTTATTCTACTGGTATCTTCTGACATATAACTTCATACTGTTAGGCTTTCCATTTCCATGATTCTTTATGCTATGCATACAATTTTATTGTAGAACTTAGATTAATAACTATAATTATATACATTTTATATACTTACAAGTATTAGGGTTTTCCTGGTAGCTCAGCTGGTAAAGAATCTGCCTTCGGTTCATTAGACTCTGGTTTGATTTCTGGGCTAGAAAGATCCGCTGGTGAAGGGAATGGCTACCCACTCCAGTATTCTTGGTTTTCCCTGGTGACTCAGCTCATATAGAATCTGCCCACAGTGTGGGAGACCTGGGTTTGAGGCCTGGATTGGGAAGATTCCCTGAGAAGGGGATGGCTACCCACTCCAGTATTCTGGCCTGGAGAGTTCCACAGACTCAGTAGTGGGTTTTAAAGAGTCAGACACAACTGAGCGACTTTCATTTTCATCTTCTCATTAAATCAGTCAACTGGTAGACAGAAAAAATCCTATCTATCTTTATTGAAATCCTCAGCTTCTAATAGGTTATTTGGAGCCATAAGTGTTTATTATTAACTTTGAAATAAACAAATTCAACAGAATTTTTGACAGTGCTTTGACAGTATTAAGTCTCTCAGGAAAGCTGTTGGCCTCTACATTCCCATTTTCTTCATGACCTTGAAAAATTAAGTTTCTCTCTCTCACTTGCTTTCTCAAGGTGTCTCTTTCAACCAGCTCTCTACATTTTGTACAGAAATATACTCTACAACCAACTTTGAGACAACTCAAACTATGTAAGATATTATGGTCTTTTCTTCCTCCCTCCCTGCTTCTCATCCATTTCCCCCCATTATTGCCAAATTTCTTCTAAAAGAAACCAAAGTTTTGCTTTCTAATAATCCTTTCAGTCTCTCAGATATCCAAGCTTCTGAGCACAGCTCAGCAAATCCATGCAATCTTACAGATTGGTGCCAGTGGAAATGCATGACTTGTTGGCTTTGCTGGGTCCTCAGAGCAGCTCAACCATGCTTCTTCTGCTTAATAAGGTCCCTGTTGTCCTTTGGCTCAGCAGTTATCTCTATCATGCACACCTTGCTACTAACCCTCCTCCTAATGCCTCCCAACAGTCTTCTTACTCTCAGTACATGACTCTAGTGGTTATTCCACTTGAAAACTTCAGCTTTCTATCCTTAATATACATCCCTTTGATCCTCTTGTTTGAATTTCATTTATTTTTTGCCTCCTTCATCTATTCTAATTATATGACCCACAAATCAGTATCCTGATAATCATTTTCTATTTTTTTGGCTGCACAGCACAGCTTACAAGATCTTAGTTCCCTGACCATGGATTGAATCCAGGCCTTTAACAGTAAAAGCTCAGAGTCCTAACCACTGGACTGTCAAGGAATTCTCTATTTTAGTTTATATTATAGCTGCTTCCTAAAAATTCAACACTGTTCAGAATATGGTCTTTGAGATTTGATAGACACATTGCATTTCATTGGGCAAGCTGCTTAACCTGTTCAACCATTACTTTCTTTAAATATGAAATAAGATAATATCATAAATACTTTGGCCACCTGATGCAGAGTCAAGTCATTGGAAAAACCCTGATGCTGGGAAAGATTGAAGACAAAAGGAGAAGAGGGCAGCAGAGGATGAGATGGTTGGATAGTATCACTGACTCAGTGGACATGAACTTGGGCAAACTCCAGGAGATAGTGAGGGACAGGGAGACCTGGCATATTGCAGTGCATGGAGTCACAAAGAGTTGAACATGACTTACTGACTGAACAGAAACAACCATTCCACAGAGTTTTGAATGAGATAATATTTGCAGAATTATTAGCTCAGAATTTGTTATGAATTGAGTACCAATATATGTCAGGTACAATTCTAAAATATGTGAAGGAAAGAATATTGGAAAAATTCAATTATTTTCATTGGAGTTTATATTGTTGTAGGAAATTGTACATAACAATTATAATTAGGGCTTCTCTGGAGGCTCAGTCAGTAAAGAATCTTCCTGCAATGTCAGAGACCCAGGTTTGATCCCTGGGGCAGGGAAGATACGCTGGAGAAGGAAATGAAAACCCACTCCAGTATTCTTGCCTGAAGAATTCCATGGGCAGAGGAGACTGGTGGGTCGCATAAGGACCCACAGCCCATGGGGTTGCAAAGAGTTGCACATAACTGAAACACTAACATACACCCACATAATTAAGAAAGGATGACTTCTATAACAGAAACAAAAATGATAGAAAATAGGTGCCATTTATAATTCACTTTTTCTTTCAGTCACCCATGTAGCTGTGTTTAAAGTCTTCCTAAGTTGCACCTCTCCTCAGTAGGTTACTATATCATGTAGAGACCCTATTTTAGAATGTTTCTCAGTATTACTTCATTCTCCCATTTCCACCATGAGCAAACCAGCTCTCTCCTTAGTACTCCTGAAGGAGACTCTGGCAATGGTTCCTAGTGATTCTTCACTCTCACCAAGGTCTCGTTCCAGTGCATCCTGCAACCTCCTGTAAGACTGAGGTTCTGCAACCTAACAGGTCTGTGAGTCCTTCCTAGGATAGCTTCCCCCACCTCTGTTCTTTTCCTGCCTTTTATCTGTAGGAAAATCTTAGTCACATAATAAATTTAATCAGAGAAGTGAGAAACCGCAGAAAGAAAGGAAAACAATTAAGCAAAACAAAGTAATACATTAGTCATTAAACAAAGTCAAGAACCTTTAGTTCTTCCTCAAGAGCTATAGACAATATTCTGAGTCAAGTCCTCTGAGATGTTTTACAGTTATTGAAACCCACACCAGGTGGAAAAAGTTAACTGTATGCTGCCCACAAGCACAGAGACCATGAACCACTTGGAGCCACAATGTTGATGATGCTGACTCTCAGTTACCTCACCGCCAATTAATCAGAAGAATGTTCATGAGCTCATCCCACCCTGCTCCTGAAACACTGTGAGACTTTTCACTGCTCCTTTCAGGGTGGGACACAGTTTTGAGGGCATTATCCCACTGTGGCTCCCTCTGCCTGTCAAAGCAGGAAAGCTATTTCTACTTAACCCAAAACTCTGAGATTTAACCCGGCACAGACATACAGAGGTCAATTTGGCAATAGTTCCCAAAAGCACAGTTGAAATGTTATTGGTTTTCTGTTTAAACAAAAAAAAGAAAAAGAAAGAAATTGAAAGGCTCCCGATTATCCAGTTGCTTATTCTCAGCCTAGAATTCAAGATCCTGCTTCTAGAATATTCATACCATCTCCACTGTTTGTCCTCCAGCCAGCTTCCTACTTAGCTCTCCCCCTCCCCCATCTCCTGCTTCCTTTGACCTCAAAGTTTTGCTTCACTCTCTCCCCTCTGTTGCTCCTTTCCCTCTGCCAGTAAGATCTTTTTTTTCTCTCTCTTTAATAATATCATTGCAAATGACATGGTTTTTACAGAGTCTTTCTGTTTTCCTAGAGGAGGAATGATCTTGATTTTGAGTACCTTGCCCTTTGAACTACTGCTAAAGAAGGCAAGAATTGAATGCTCTCCTGTTGTATGTTGCTTACCTGAGGATTCCTTATCTACTCACCAGCATGTACATTCCTAGAAGATTGACTTGCCCTACTACAGTGCTCTGAAAACACCAAGAATAGGAAGATGCTTGTTCTCTACTTAATTACTTTTCTATTACCGAGAGTACAAGGCCTGATACAAAGAGTTGCTCAATAAATATTTGCTGAATTGAGTTGATTATATAGAGGAAGTTTGCCTCTAATAAGTGTTACAACACTTTATAATTTGAACTTTGAGTGTGACTCATGACCATTACATTTCTTATGGTCTTTTTGGTCTTCATTTACAAGATAGCTTATCACATATTCCAAACTTTTATTCATGTTACATAATGTTGAAAGTTGTAGCTGCAAGGGCTATGGCCTGGAATTTAATTCCAGCTGAGAACTGTGGTGTAGTTAAGCATTCCTATACAATTTAGTTTAATGAGAGCCATAATGTATTATTACCAAGAAAAAGTAACTAAAAGGTTGGTTGACCAAGCAGTGTGAAACTGAGATAAGCAACCACTTCCTAATTAGAAATGAAAAGAGTGTGCATTTCTAGGGTTTGGCGAAGTGGAGGAGGTCATCAAGAGGACGTGACTGCAGCCTGAACCAGAGAACTGGACCCCAGAAAAACAGAGGTTCATCACTTCTCCCTGTCCTGGAATGTACATTCTGCCTGCCATTCCCACCATGGGAGCCACATTCAAGGACACAACCTTGAGAGAGAAATGCATTGCTGAGACCAGTTGGATGGTGTACATGAACCCAGTTCAGGCCTCTATATAAGTTCTTAATCGTGGCAGGCAGATGCAGAGATCCACGCATCCTGGGGCCACCAATGCAAGCCTGGCAAGTGAGTCTCCTATTTATTAAACCTGCCCCCCACCCAACCCAAGTGGCTGCTTCTTTCCTAGGTCTCTACTTGTCTTCTGTGTGCTGGGGCCAGTTTACAAACCAAGACCAAGTTGACTCCAAATGTTCTTTTATTTTTTATTATTATTTTTTACATTTATTATTATTATTTTACTTTACAGTATGGTTTTCATTCCCCTTTGAAGTATCTGGGGAATAAAAAGCCAGTCTGGTCTTCAGTGGCTCACTTTGTGCTTCTTTATTACGGTCAGTTACAGAAGAAGAGCAGTGAATGTGTCACTTTAAGAAGAAAATCTTCTTAACCTTGAAGGGATGAATCAGGTGTGAAATGTTCTGTTTGATACATTTGGAGGGATGCTTTCCTAGATTTATGCTATAAAATTGAAAAACATTTTACACACTGAGGTCTGACTTAGGCTCTAGTTCAATAAAATCTACAAACACTGCTTCTCTTTCCTTTTGAGAAAAACACTACAGTTTGCTATTTTCCTAGAATTAAATGAATAACTTTTAACATCCATCAGTATAATGGGGTATTCTTTAATTGATCCAAGCCATACAGGTTCCTGAAGGCACTGTTGTTTTCAGGGAAAAACAAAAAACAAAACTGTTTTGTTCTTATATTTTTCTCATATATTTGTATGAGAAAGCGTTTTTATTTAATCACATATGCAACTGTTTTAATTCCTAAATGATGATGGATAGCAGGTGTGTAATTATAAATTAGTATCAGATGAAAAAGAAGAGGTACATTTTTTTAAATGTAGAAATCTGCAATCATAGGAAGCTTGCTCTGAGCCTCTGCTCTCTCTAGCCCTATCTCTAACGGGAGATGAAATAATGAAAAAATATTTGGCTAAACTGCTGGCAAAACTCTTCCTGTTTGTACCACACTTGGAAACAGACTCTTGGGACTAGCAGTGGAATTCTTCCTATTGATTGGCTGGTTAAATAGAGGACTATTAGCTTCAGACAGGCTAGATTGATTATACAGCAGCAGCGAGAGCGGAGACTCGGAGCTAAGTGAGCCTCAGGGTGAAAAGGAGAGAGGGGGACGAAGGGTGCGGGGGTGGGAGGGAGGCAGGCGCGTTCCAGCGGATCCCTGTGTGACTGCCGTGCCCAGCGCCTTGCTCCGCAGCTCCCTCAATCAACAACTTACTGAGGCACCTTTTCTTTCACAAGAGGATGTCAGCTCCGAGCCCCTGCAAGAAATAACAGACTTCACCTCGGAATAGTTCATCCACTCCTGCTTCATTAACGAGGATTTTGAAAAGAAAACCCCAATCAAGTTCCCTTTCCAGCCCCACTTTGTTCCCGAATTGAATAGAAACCGTGTCCGGCTCCTGGTAAGAAAATTAAATTTTTCTCTCTGAATTTCTTTTTGAGTCATCCACAGTAAAATACAGCAGAGCTTTGCGTGCTTTAAAAATTGAGTTTACAGTGATGTATTAAACAATACAGTATACAGGCATGTGGATTTAGGAATGTGTTAATGCATATTTATATGAATGCATTTGCTGTTTTACCTCCAGGGACATGTAAGTTTCTTTTTCTGTTTTATAAAACAACTAGATTATAAGTTTATGAGTAGATAATCTGTGTGAAGAAGAGAAATAAGCAAAGTTCACACTAAAAAAGAGCATTTTTGGTGACAGTCCTGAAATATGTACACGTATATGGCTCTTAGCTTTTAAGCAACTTTGAGAAATAATAGCCAAGCAGGAAAGGACTATTGCTGCATTAAATGTCTACTATTATATTTCATGCATAGAAGCTACTGTGTGCTTTTCAGTGATTGTCAGTCATGATTTTTCCCCGTAAATCTGTCTTTTGATTGCGGTCTTAATCCTTCAACATAAATATGATGCATCTTAAATGATTTGGCATTAGACTGCCATCTTATTATAGCTAAGTCATTGACAGCTAGAATTGGTCTTAAGAAAGTACTGAGCTCAGGTAGGGAAATATGAGCCTGGAGATGTTCAGCTGGTACTAGAGCTACAGTTCCCTCAGTTAATTTCACTGTCAGTGAAGGTAAGTGCTGGTAAAGTGTCTGTGAATATATGGGAACTTTGCACATATTAAATTCTCTTCTGGGAACAGGGATTTTTTTCATGTTTCTGCTGAAAATGATGGGATGGAATAGGAATAGTGGGTTGGGGCAATGCAGTACTGATATGGTTGGTTAACCTTAGGTTTATAGGTCACAAATGTCAACTGCTAACGAGACAGCATTGTGACATCAGACATAAAGGGTTTATTTCATCCTTGCTAGGACTAAAATGGTTTGTGAGATTTTTTTGATGGCAGTTTATTTGGTCTGGGATCAATGAAGTGAGGTATTGTATTCTAAGAGCTGTTTGGATTGTCAGTTTCAAGTAAAGTTCCCTGAGTCACTCCTCTAATCAACCAAGCGTCCATGTGTGATAAGTCTACAAAACTTTTAAATATGTTATACAGTGCTTCACATGAGAAGGTGATGGCCAAAAACTTGTTAGACAATGTAGCTGAACTTCTTCATGTTACATTCTCTGAATGGCAGTATTGTGTATGTTTCACCCTTACTTGTGTTTAAACATAACTACATACTTGAAAAGCATAACTTTTTATGATATCTATTTTGTTTTCCAAATGTGAAATAATATTTTCATGTTTTTTAAGTAAATATTGCAACTACCTAGATATTTCTATTTATAATAGCCATATCAGAAGGGAATGATTGTATCATTAATACAGACTTTTTAAAGTGCATTTTGACTAAAGGAATAGAAATATATATTGGAGAATACTGAATTTTTTTAACTTTGAATTGAGTCATTAAACAAAAAAAACATCTTTTTGGTATCATATTTGAGAAACTATGTATATATTAGCACTATTGTATCAAATCCACATATAGCATTTATGTTAAATTAGTTATAATTTTGTTTAGTTATGCTAAGATTTTGTTCAAATACAAAATAGTGTTTTAATCCTTTCATTTATTGTTTTTGCAAATAATATAACACATTTCAACAAAGGATATACTTAAGATTTAGTGAATTAGTCTTGTAGTTTCTATATTTAATACACAAAATTGTTTAAAATTTCATAACTTTGTTGCAACAGTATTAGTATCAGGTATATTTTCCTTATAGCATTTATTTATGGGTTCTATTGGGGAAAACACAGTAAAAAAATTCTCAATTGTGTTGTATGATTATATGAGAAGTTTTAATTAATTCTTTAATATGGACAGCTGTAAATCTTCATCCTTACTTTTTCACATGATTTAGGCATCCTTCTTAGCTTACTCACGGTATTACTTTGATTCTCTCTTTTTTTTTTTCTTTTTGTTATTTTACAAATTCTGTGCTTACCTCTGTGAGGGATTTGATTCCTCATCTTAAAAGGAAATTGTATCATGATTGGGGGAAAAATGTGTTATTTTAGAAAATAATATTTCACACTTTCCAACTATGTAATTAATATGGCTCCTACATGTCAGATCAGTGCCTCTCAGCAGGCATGAAGACACATATCCTAGTAGTTATGTATATAAACCAGACTAGGTCTGAAATTCAGCAGTTTAGTCAATTCAGCTCAGGAATTTTCACTTCTCTATACCATCTTTGGAGGGCTCCATCTGACATTTTATTCAACGTTCCATTCATTTCCATAGTATCAGATGTCTTTCAGGCTTACTGAACCAACACGAACTGAGCAAGCACCACCTATACTGTTTTTTATAGATAATCTGCACCATTAGGGGGCTCTTTCTTCCTGTGTTATACACAGTGGTTTCACTGTGAGAGGTTCTACTGCTTTCTTAAAGTATTTCCCTGTTTTTAAAATGTTGAGTGCTGCTTGAAGTAGGTTTCTCTTATTCCCCACAAAAATAAAACTATTCAGATCAGCAAAAATTCTTCATTTTCACAAGAAAGTGAATGTATCTTACGCTTTTTAAGTTTTCTCTTTCAAATATTCTTACATATAAAAGGTTAAATTTTTGAAAATAACAGAGGCTTCAAATATTAAAATGACCAATTTTAGGAAAATATAAAGGTTATATATTATGCAACCAGCATCATAAATGTTCACATAAGGAAAAACCTAAAGGAAGGACACTTCTTTTACAATTGTCTGCAAATAACTGTGAACCACATAGACAGAATGAGTTACTCTGGGCTCACATGCAGTTTACTTCCAGAAGAGAACAGAAGGGAGCTAAGAGAATATTACTTGTTTTCTACAAAAACAGACATGGAAGAGTTGAAAATAATAGAATGGTGTCACTATCTATACACATTCAGGAGCTATATTTTTAAATCTGTGTGTGTGATCAGTCACTCAGTAATATCTAACTCTTTGCAGCCCCATGGACTGTAGCCTTCCAGGCTCCACTGTCCATGGAATTTTCAAGACAAAAATACTGGAGTGGAGTACAATTTCCTACTCCAGGGGGTCTTCCTGACCCAGAGATTGTGTCTCCTGCATTGGCAGGTGGATTATTTTCCACTAGCGCCTCCTCTTCAAATTCTTCATCATTCTGTGTGAAGCTTTCATACATGTACACAGAGGGTGATGCAAGGGCTTATTGTGGGGATAAAGGTATTTCTTGCATTATATATGGAAGCCATGGTATACTCACTAAGTCACATCTGACTATTGTGACCCCATGGACTAGCCCACCAAACTCCTCTGTCCATAGAATTCTCCAGGCAAGAATATTGGAATGGGTTGCCGTTTCTTTTTCCAGGGGATATTCCCCAGCCAGGGATTGAACCTGGGTCTCCTGCATTGCAGACAGATTCTTTACCAACTGAGTCACCAGGGAAGCCCCGTGGAAGCCATAGACATTGAATTACGCTGCAGCCTTTCTTAATAAACGGAAACACAGTTCTCACATTTCCCGAGCAGCTAAAGATGTACCTTGACTGCTGTTTTATTTGGGAATCAGTCAACACTTAATGATGTCTCTGTGCAAAAACAATCTATTTAGTAGGTCTGGACTTTTCATCACATGATGACAACTCCAGGAAATGAGAAAAAGTGACATCTACTCTGAGATTTTATGTCAAAAAGTGCGAGAAGGGAAGGGATTCTGGACAATGAATCATGGAATCTCAATCCTTTATTGAAAGGTTCATTGACTTATCAGGGTAGAAGAGTAGTTGCTTGAATAAAACGGGAAAATAGGCATGATACAGTCATTTCATTTACTGGTATTTTGAAAGTAAATGTGTAAGGATTTTATCCTTTGTCAGAAAATTTGCATACCTTGAAAGGAGTGAATTTTGAATACAACTAGTATAATATATATTAGAGAAGGCGATGGCACCCCACTCCAGTACTCTTGCCTGGAAAATCCCATGGACTGAGGATCCACGACTGAGTGATTTCACTTTCACTTTTTACTTTCATGCATTGGAGAAGGAAATGGCAACCCACTCCAGTGTTCTTCCCTGGAGAATCCCAGGGGTGGGAGAGCCTGGTGGGCTACCATCTATGGGGTCGCACAGAGTCGGACATGACTGAAGCGACTCAGCAGCAGCCGCAGCAGCAGTATAATATATATAGCTATGTGGTAATCATCCCAAGTATATCTGAAATAGGCTGGCATATGGTCTAATGTAGTTTTTCTCACAAAATTATATTTTTTAATGTGAATTATTGAGTAATAAAATTTGAGTGAGAATCTTAATGCTATAGGCTGATGTAATCAATAATGAAAAATATTTTAAGAAATTTAATTTGCTTCTTCTAAAATGAGGCTGTCTTTTATGTTAAAGTAGGACATCATAGGAAAAGACCCTGATGTTGGGAAAGATTGAAGGCAAGAGGAGAAGAGAGCAGCAGAGCATGAGATGGTTGGGTGGCATCAGCAACTCAATGCACACAAATTTGAGCAAACTCCGGGAGGTAGTTAAGGACAGGGAATCCTGGCATGCTGTAATCCATAGGGTTGCAAACATTGTTATTAGTGACTGAACCAAAACAGGGCATCCCAGGTCGTGCTAGTGATAAAGAGTCCATCTGCCAAAGCAGGAGACACAAGAGACAAGGGTTTGATCCCTAGGTGAGGAAGATCCCCTGGAGTAGGAAATGGCTACCCTCTCCAGTTTTCTTGCCTGGAAAATTCCGTGGACAGAGGAGCCTGGTGAGCTACAGTCCATGAGACCACAAACAGTAGGACACGACTGAGTGAGCATGTAGTAGTGGTGGCAGTAGAGCGTCACTGGGGATAGGGGAAAGGGCTGAGTAAAAACCAAGACAAGGGCATGAAAGTTAGTGACAGTATGTGATTCTCTTTATAGAATAAACTTTTACCCAGAACTAAGGTATATATATGTATGTGTGTGTGTGTGTGTGTGTGTGTGTGTGTTGCATGTTGATTATTCAGGTTTAATGGTAAAACGGTAAAAATGCCACTGAAATGTAACTTTCTATACCTCACATGATATGAGGATAGATCTCTATAAAGGTGTGAAAAGTAGAAAAATCTGTGCCTGGTATAGATACCTATAATATCATAGCCTAATATAAGACTTTCTCAGGAAACAAGATAACTCATTCCTATTAAATTTAATCTTATAGATTGAGATATAGGATATAAATGATTAGAAAGCATACATGTGCTTATAGTTATTGCTGTTGTTGCTACTACCAATTAATTGAATTCCACTTCTGAAATCACTCGTGAACTTATTTGTTTTTGTGAAACTATGTATGTGTATGATTGGTTGAGAATACAGATGTGAGTATATGAGTGTAGTTTTCATACACTTTGAATAGGATAAAAATCACCTGTAATATGTGACATGAATTGTGTTCTATAGCTTCCATTTTCCTCTTTAATAACTTGTCCTCACTGTACTTAAATCCCTGCCACTGCACACACACTTACCTGGCCAGTATGATTACCTCTAAATATGTAACATTAGAATTTGCTTAGGTATGACCTTAGATTGATCCATACACAAGCTGGAATCAAGATTGCTGGAAGAAATATCAATTACCTCAGATATGCATATGACACCACACTTACTTACGGCACAAAGTGAAGAAGAACTAAAGAGCCTCTAAATGAAAGTGAAAGAGGAGAGTGAAAAAGTGGACTTAAAGCTCAACATTCAGAAAACTAAGATCATGGCATCCGATCCCATCACTTCATGGCAAATAGATGGGCAAACAGTGGAAACAGTGGCAGATTTTATTTTGGGGGGCTCCAAAACCACTGCAGATGGTGACTGCAGTCATGAAATTAAAAGACACTTGCTCCTTGGAAGGAAAGTTATGACCAACCTAGATAACATATTCAAAAGCAGAGACATTACTTTGCCGACTAAGGTCCGGCTAGTCAAGGCTGTGGTTTTTCCAGTGGTCATGTATGGATGTGAGGGTTGGACTGTTAAGAAGGCTGAGCACCGAAGAATTGATGCTTTTGAACTGTGATGTCGGAGAAGACTCTTGAGAGTCCCTTGGACTACAAGGAGATTCAACCAGTCCATCTTAAAGAGATCAGTCCTGAGTGTTCATTGGAAGGACTGATGTTGAAGCTGAAACTCCAATACTTTGGCCACCTGATGTGAAGAGCTGACTCATTGGAAAAGACCCTGATGCTGAGAAAAATTAAAGACTGGAGAAGAAGGGGACCACAGAGGATGTGATGGTTGGATGGCATCACTGACTCAATGGACATGAGTTTGTGTAAACTCTGGGAGTTGGTGATAGACAGGGAGGCCTGGTGTGCTGCATTCCATGGGGTTGCAAACAGTTGGACACAACTGAGCGACTGAACTGAACTGTTGCCTCTTCTAATGGGGGTTGTTTCATTTCCATTAGTACTGTGTCTTGAGTCATGTAACTGAATCCTTAAATCTTGTTGTTTATAAAATTCCAGTTACTCTAAATTATGTATGAGGATTTTGCCACATGGCAACTGAAAATAATAGAAAATAGTTATTATTATGCCTTCTATTTATCATAGAATGGATCAGATGTAGATAGAAATAAGAGTGAGCTTTACTACTTGTCTAAAAGATATACAAATACCACTCAGGCCAAGTAGTCAAATCTAACCTATGATTGCTAGGAAAAAGAAAATGAGAAAATATTCCATTTTAGAGCAGATATGTCAAATGGGTTTCGAACACCTACAATATATCCATTTTTTAAATGAATAGTTAAGTTTTTAGATTAGGTTTAGGTTTACTGAAAAATGAGAGGAAGTGACATACACTTCTCATGTCTACTTCCATCTCCTCTCTACGTTGCTAGCTTCCTCCCCTAACCATGCTAGTTTCTCCTGTTATTACTATCTGGCATTTTCAAGATGCATTTGTAGTGATGAATGAGCCATTGCTAATAAAATATTATTATGTAAAGTCTATAGTTTACCTTCTCTCGTGGCCCAGTGGTAAAGAATCCACCTGCAAAGCAGGAGACATGGGTTCAATCCCTGGGTCAGGAAGATCCCCTGGAGAAGAAAATGGCAACCCTCTCCAGTATTCTTGCCTGGGAAATCTCAGGAACAGAGGAGTCTGTCAGGCAACAGTTCATGGGGTCACAAAGCTGAAAATGACTTAGCAACTAAGTCACCACCACATAGTTCACATTAGCATTCAGTTCTTGTATTGTACATTCTATGGGTTAAGACAAATGCATAGTTTTATGTACAAATGACCTATACCTGATCAAAAATTCCACCGCCCTAAAATTCCAGGGTTTCACCTATTTATTTATGCCTTTGCCCCTTCCTCTCTCTGAACCTCTGATCTTTTTACTGTCTGCATAATTTTGTCTTTACAAGAATGTCCTATGATTGTAATCTTACAATATGGGCTCTTTTCAGATTGCCTTATTTCACTCAGTAACATGCATTAAGTTCCTTTATGTCTTTTGAAAGCTTGGTCTCATTTCACTTTCCTGCTGAATAATATTCCATTGTATAGGTTAGTCATAGTTTGTTTACCCATTTATCTACTGAGAGACATTGTGGTCGCTTCCAAGTTTCGGTGTTTCTGAATAAACTTGTTTTAAACATCAGATGCAGGTTGTTTGTGTGAATATAGCTTTTCAATTCATTTGCATTCTCAGTCAGCAGAGTCCCTGTTGCTCCATATCCTTCCCAGAATTTGTTGTCAGTGGTTTGTATTTTAGTCATTCTCATAAGTATATAGTATTTCTCATTGCTGTTTTTGACATATATTTTGGGTTGGTGATAGCTGCTTGTGCCATGTTGAGAATAAGTCCAAGGGACATTATGGTTCTGCAGAAAGCATAATCCAAAGTCCATAATCAATTGGACAGGGTATGTATTTGGCAGAGAGGGGGCCATCCGTTATTTGTAACTCACATTTGCTAGCCACAATTTAGGGCTCTGGTGTAATGAATATATGAAAGTGAAAGTCACTCTGTTATGTCCAATTCTTTGTGACCCATGGACTCTGTAGTCCACGGAATTCTCCAGGCCAGAATACAGGAGTGGGTAGCCTTTCCCTTTTCCAGAGTTCTTCCCAAGCCCAGGGATTGAACCCAGGTCTCCTGCATTGCGGGCAGATTCTTTACCAACTGAGCCACCAGGGAAGCCCAATGAATGTATAAATTAGAACAATTAAGTAATTCTTGTCAGTAATCAGATAGAACCATAATTTTATATTTTTCAAGCATTGTGATTGAATTAATGACATAAAGACTCACAAAACACATTTTATTTTTTTAATTGCTAAGTTGTATACAACTCTTGCAATACCATGTACTGTACTAGCATCCACTCTGATTTCATTTTGTCAGTCCTCTTTCTTTGCCTTTCCTTATTGTACTTTCTAGCCATGTTTTTATGGGTTAAAATTTCTTTTATATTACTTATAAGTTAAAAAGCAAAATACTCAGGCAGATTAACATGTTTCATAATCTTGCCTTGACCACTCTGATGTCATTGGTGATCACTCTGAGCTCAAGCTAAGCTACCTTTTCCCTTTCCCCAAAGTACTTTGTCTCAACTTTCAATTTTTGCTTATGATAGTCATACTTATTTGGTCTTCCTCTCATTCTTTACCAATTCAAACATTACCAATATTTCTACAAATTGTTGTTGAGAATGCCTCTACTATTTATCACATAACACCTCACATTAATAATCATTACATCGATTGTGTCTTTATTATATCATTCTATGCAGACTGTATTACTGAGAGAAAAATGATCCTTTGTAATTTTTTTTTTATTCCTTAAAGTGCAGTGTTCATAATACTGATTAATGCCTGTTAGTTGAAGGAATACACCACCAGTTCAATGGACTTGAACTGGGGCAAACTCCAGGAAATCGTGGTAGACAGTGAGGCCTGGCATGCTGTAGTCCATGGGGTCGCAAAGTGTCAGACACGACTTGGCGACTGAACATCACAACAAAAACCAAAACGTTAATTCTTATGAATAAACTTTGTAAATAATTTTTTTTTAAATGTTGTCATGTCTCCAGTATCCTTGCCTTTTCCCCTCTTTTCTTTTGATTTAAAAAAAAAAGAGGGGCATTCCATTTGGTGGAAAGTTCTCACGTGCTAATCCTTACATGAAGGTAGGTGAAAGTGCTAGTTGCTCATTTGTGTCTGACTCTTTGCAACACTATGGTCTATCCATGGACTTCTTTAGGCAAGAATACTGGAGTGGGTTGCCGTTTCCTTCTCTAGGGGATCTTCCCGACCCAGGGATTGAACCGGGGTCTCCTACATTGCAGCTAGATTGTTTACCGTTTGAGCCACCTCTGAGCTGATGTTTACCTCTGAGCCACCAGGGAAGCTCTTACATGAAGGTATGTATGTGTTAGTTGCTCAGTGTATCCGACTTTGTTACCCATGGACTGTAGTCTGTCAGGCTTCTCTGTCCATGGGATTTTCCAGGCCACAATACCAGAGTGGGTTGCCATTTCCTTCTCCAGGGGATCTTCCTGACCCAGGGATTGAACCTGTGTCTCCTATGTCTCCTGTGTTGCAGGCAAATTCCCCACTGAGCCATTGGGGAAGCTCTGCATGAAGATAAGGTACATACTGTATAAAGACCCTGTGTTTATCCATAGCATTTTCTATCTGTAAGAGACATAGCTTGTATACATGTCTCTTACAGATAGAAAATGCTATGGATAAACATAGGGTCATTATACAGTATGTACTATTAGATACCCCTCAGAAAACAAAATTTAAGGTATGTGGTAAAAGAAAGCACTTTAAGGAAGAATACAAGCTGGAGATTTGTTTATGTTCCCTTTTGGGGCATTGATTTGAATTTAAAATGTACTGAAAAAAGAGCCAAGCAACTGGACCATTTTGCTAACATGCAAATTAAATTTTGGAAGGTCTCTTGAAACAATGCACAGATCAAGGTCTATCTGAAGCATAAATAAAACCACTGGTCTCTGCAGATGTTTAAAGGTCCTGCAAAAGAACAGATAGGAAAAAAGTACTTACAGTGCCATTACTTTCTGTCACCATCTTCTCTTCTGTATGTGGATATGTCTCTTGGCATATATTCTTCTTGTAAATTAACTTATTCTGAGATACCCTTTTTGGACATTCATTTAATAATTTATGTGTGCTTTTAATGTTCTTTTTCATAATGTTTACTTGCTGGCTGGTAGAAATACTCAGGGTATCATCTTGCCATCTAGTTATTGAGTGCTTTGGTCATAAATCAATATGGCTTTAACTTCTTGGCTTGGAACTAGAGAACTGGCCAATTCTTTGCCAAGAATACTCCTTGATAAACTGTTTCTACTAAGGACAGAATGCTTTGACTCAAAGCAACAACATTTTTGCGAAGAAAAAACGCTGGAGGTTTCTTAGAATAAATTTCTGAAGCCCAATTTTGAAATTCGTTTGATAGAAGAAAAAAGAGAAACAGAGAGCCTAAATTTCGAGTTCAGGTCTTTCTATCACTGGAATATATTTTTAAAAACACTATGTTATATTGCCTCTCTTATGCTCCAAATTTAGAGAAGAGGTGTTTTTTTGTTGTTTTTTTTTTTTTGATTGTTTTGTTTTTTGGCTTTTGTCTTGAATATTCGCAAGCCTGAGTTTCACCTACTTTATAAGAAGGAAGATCATGGCATTTACCTTGTAGAGATAATCCAAGGGTTCAATAAAATCATATGGGTAAAAAACTTAGAAAAGTGATTGACAGAATCACAGGCATAAGAACATCAGCAGGGTTGATATGCATTAAATGCTTCTGAATCCACATTGCTTGAAAAGGGAATTTAAAATGGCTCTCTTACTAGCATTCATTCAGCCATTCAAGAAACATTGCTGGGAAGCTAATAGGCATGAGAATTTATTCTTAACTATTCGAGTGGCTAGATAGATGAATAAAAAATATGTTAGGGACTCCCCATTGGGAGACTGTGAGTAAACTCATGTCAGTAATGAAATTATTATATTTTTAACTGCAGGTGTGATCCTGCTTACCCTCTAATGTGGATGGTGGCTGTTGAAACAACATTTTTCTTTTTCTAGATTGCTTTCTATCATGTTCCCTAAGGAAGTACTAGAGGGAGTTGGAAGGCAGGGAAATGAAACAAAGCCTCTTCCTTTCCTTTTTTTTTTTGCTCTTCTTGACAGTATTACCTCACACTGCTCTTCACCTCAGCACCACCCATATCCTGCTGATTCCAGTTCTCACAGAACTGGCTTCATTGTCCCCCTCAATGGAGGACTTGGCACAGGCAGGCAGACGCCTTCCCCTCACCCCAGGGTCCCCTCCTCCATGTTTTAGGTTTCTTATATCTTTATTAAGTATTAAGCTGTAATAAGCTGTTCTTATAAAACAAAATATTTCAAAGTTCTTTGTTAAAAAAAAAAGGTAGGAGAAATACTTCAAGACAGAGTGTAAATTAAAGGTTTGTTCCTGTTGCTTTTAAAAAGCATTTACTTGAGTCTGAAAGATCGTAGAAAAAGAACCCGGAAATTCTCCTTTGTTCCCCCAGCCTTAAGGGTGGTAGCTGCTCTCATCACTTACTGTTTCTTTCCTACCTCACTGTTGTCTTCTTGTGTTTTCAGTCTTCCAGAGTATCTGTTACCTTTCTGTTATGGTTTCTATTCTCCTTTCTCAATGCTGTCTGAAGAAGCTGATACCAGAAGAGTTGAAAATAGAAATGGTGTAGGATACTAATATTGGGTCCAAGCTACTGATTTGATTATGTCCTTGGTCATGGCATAATAGTGAACCATTTGCTTGAGGTAAATAGAACACTAGAAATCTCTAGTATTCTGTGACTTACAAAATAACTAAATAACCAAATATGTTTACTTGTGATGAAGGGCCCTCTGAAGCAAAGATCTTGAAGCCAAGTCATAACTGTCCTCACTATTTGGTGCTGATTACAAAGCTATAAGATGGAATAATTGTTTTAATACATGAGACCTTTCAGGAAAACAAACAAACCATAAACAAAAGCTCATGACTTTAAATTATTAAATCATGGCATTGCAAGAAAATCAGAAAATTTCAAAAGCCATCTGAGTGGGTTTGGATTAGGCTGATAAAGATTATACTCCGAGCTTTTCTAAGCCTCTTTCCTTAGCAAAAAAGAAAAAATGTCTTTCTTTTTCTGTTTAAGGAGACTAGATTTCTCTTGCTTGAAGATCCCACAGTAATCCACTTGATATACTTGCCATGCAAAATCTGTTCACTTTCCTCAAGAGTCTATCATCCCTTACTTAGACCTTATTTAGACCTGACCCATAATTAGAATCAGAGGTCTTCTAAAACTCAGCAAGCACTCAAAGGATACAAGAAAAACTGACTTGGGAGGAGCTAACTTATCAGTTCAGTTCAATTGCTCAGTAGTGTCCAACTATTTGTGACCCCACGGACTGCAGCACGCCAGGCTTTGTTGTCCATCACCAACTCCCAGAGATTGCTCAAATTCATGTCCATCGAGTTGGTGATGCCATCTTACCATTTCATCCTCTGTCGTCCCCTATTCCTCCTGTCTTCAGTCTTTCCCAGCATCAGGGTCTTTTCCAATGAGTCAGTTCTTTGCATCAAGTGGCCAAAGTATGGGAGTTTCAGCTTCAGCATCAGTCTTTTTAATGAATATTCAGGGTTGATTTCCTTTCGGATTGACTGATTTGATTTCCTTGTTGTCCAAGGAACTCTCAAGAGTCTTCTCCAGTGCCACAATTTGAAAGCATCAATTCTTTTTTTTTTTTTTTAAATTTTTAGTTTTTTATTTTTTACATTTTAAAATCTTTAATTCTTACATGCATTCCCAAACATGAACCCCCCTCCCACCTCCCTCCCCATAACATCTTTCTGGGTCATCCCCATGCACCAGCCCCAAGCATGCTGCATCCTGCGTCAGACATAGACTGGCGATTCAATTCACATGATAGTATACATGTTAGAATGTCATTCTCCCCTCAGGCTACTTTGTAGTCCAACTCTCACATCCCTGTATGACTACTGGAAAAACCATAGCTTTGACCATATGGACTTTTGTCTGCAAAGTGAGGTCTCTGCTTTTAAATATACTATCTAGGTTTGTCATAACTTTTCTTCCAAGGAGCAAGTGTCTTTTAAATTCATGGCTGCAGTCACCGTCCACAGTGATTTTAGAGCCCAATAAAAGAAAATCTGTTACTGTTTCCACTCTTTCCCCTTTTGCCATGAAGTGATGGACTGGATACCATGATGTTAGTTTTCTGAATGCTGAGTTTTAAGCCAGCTTTTTCACTCTCTTCTTTCACCATTATCAAGAGGATCTTTTGTTACTCTTCGCTTTCTGCCATTAGAGTGGTATCGTCTGCATATCTTAGGTTTTTGCCTATTTCTCCATGTTACAATTTCAGTTTAGGTCACAGATTTACTTCCAAATATCTGATGCTGAAGTTGAAGCTCCAATAATTTGGATGATCACTGATGCAAAGTGATGACTCATTGGCAAAGACCCTGATGCTGAGAAAGATTGCGGGCAGGAGGAGAAAGGGGCTGCAGAGGATAAGATGTTTGAATGGCATCACTGACTCAATGGACATGAGTTTGAGCAAACTCCAGGAGACAGTGAAGGACAAGGAAGCCTGAAGCATTGCAATACACGGGGTGGTAAAGAGTCAGGATTCTTGACGACACCACATTTCTGAATTTAAATGACATAAGTAACACAGGAGATGTTTTTCTGGGACTTTCTTGCTTTCTTGATGATCCAACACATGTTGGCAATTTGACCTCTGGTTCCTCTGCCTTTTCTAAATCCAGCTTGAGCATCTGGAGTGATCAACATCCATTGCGAACATCCACTGGATCATTCACAAAGCAAGAGAGTTCCAGAAAAACATATACTTCTACTCTATTGACTATACCAAAGCCTTTGACTGTGTGGATCACCACAAAATGGAAAACTGTTAAAGAGTTGGGAATACCAGACCACCTTACCTGACTCCTGAGAAATCTCTATGCAGGTCAAGAAGCAACAGTTAGAACTGGACATGGAACAACACACTGGTTTCAAATAGGAAAAGCAGTACGTCAAAGCTGTATATTGTCACCCTGCTTATTTAACTTATATGCATCATGTAAAATGCCGGGCTGGATAAAGCACAAGTGGGAATCAAGATTGCCAGGAGAAATAGCAATAACCTCAGATATGCAGATGACACCACCCTTATGGCAAGAAAGAGAAGAAGAACTAAAGAGCTTCCTGTTGAAAGTGAAAGAGGATAGTGAAAAAGTTGGCTTAAAGCTCAACATTCAGAAAACTAAAATCATGGCATCTGGTCACATAACTTCATGGCAGAGACTTTTTTGGCCTCCAAAATCACTGCAGATAGTGACTGCAACCATGAAATTAAAAGATGCTTGCTCCTTGGCAGAAAAGCTAAGATTAACCTAGATAGCATATTAAAACAAAAAAGGTTTGTATAGGCAAAATGAATTTATTTATTGTTACTTTACTATCCAGGTGCTTATTCATTTCATTTGGCTAATTTTTAAATATTGCATTAATAATATATGAAGATAATCTCAAAACTACAGTAAAAGTTTTATGAGATTTAAAAGACTAATTCACCGTTCTCTTGAATTTAACATGGTCTTTTCCATAAATGGGGTTTATCTGGTGACTCAGACAGTAAAGAATCTGCCTACAATGCAGGAGACCCAAGTTCAATCCCTGAGTTGAGAAAATCCCCTGGATTTTGGCTACTTACTCCAGCGTTCTTGCCTGGGGAATTCTTGATTGGTTTGATCTCCTTGCAGTCTAAGGGACTCTCAAGTGTCTTCTCCAACATCACAGTTCAAAAGCCTCCACAAAATAATTTCAAGATTTTGCTGCTACCAGAAAAAATGCCAAGAAATACATCAGATATTGTGCTATAAGAAATTTAGACAAAGAATGACGAAATATAATGGTGGATGGTGCTGAATTTATCAATAGGCATGTGTTCGTGCTAAGTTACTTCAGTCTTGTCTGACTCTTTGCGACCCCATAGACTGTATCCTTCCAGCCTCCTGTGTTCATGGAATTCCCCAGGCAAGAATACTGGAGTGAGTTGCCATCACTTCCTTCCTTCATGGGATCTTCCCAACCAGTGATTAAACCCATGTCTCTTTTGTCTCCTGAATTGGCAGGAAGGTTCTTTACTACTAGTGTCACCTAGGAAGCCTGGATTTCTCAATATGGATGAGCCTAATAGGGATTCCTTATTTAATAGATTTGATTCCACATATGGAAGTAGCCCTCAGTGAATTGGTAGGTTGATTGAAATGTTTACTAGCAGTGACCTGAATTCAAGGAGGTTGAAATGTCATAACTTATTTATACAATAGGAGAAAGGGTTCAAAAGCTTAGAGGAATGTTAGCATGGCTTTATTATGTGCAAGCTCTCTGCCATCTCTTTTCCACATCACTTCCATTGAAAGGACTTAGAGGATACTCTCTTCAAAAAGGCAGTGAAAACTCAATATGAGGTAATGCTACCAGACATTTCAAGGACCACTTGAAAAGCTTTCAGGTACTGGCCACAACAGTTCAGACAGGGTGGGAGATGTCACCATTGATTTTTCATCTCTTACTATTGAGATGAGTGCCCTATATCAGTGTATCAAATGGAGGGATTCCAGAGGCATAAAAGTCAAGGAGATAACTGACAAGGTTGAGATGGTCATATGACCAGAAAACAACAGGAACTAATTACTACTCAGGATATTTTTATCTTCTTGTATCCTTGCTATCGGCCAAACATTTATGCTGTTCCTAAAATTGTACTCAATATATTTAGTCCTAACAACACATTTTATGTTTGTGGCCAGAAAGATAACTTAAACTCACAGTGGAGCGGCCTGGCCTCTGACTCGAGTCCTCAAACAAGGCTGCTTCACATATCTGAAACAGCTTGATTGACGGGGTTGGTGGGTTCCCTTGAGGGAAGACCAACCACACTGAATGAAATTTCCATTGTAAATTTCCCTCCAAATCGTCTTCAAACAAACAAACCTACAGCCATTTCTAGAGTAACCATACTAAGAAGAGAAGAAAATATCAATCCCTGAAAAGTTACTTTCTGTCTCTGAAGTGTTGCTAATTTTCAAAATACAGGGTGATCCACCAAATTCAGAGATCATGGTAGTGAGATGGTATATGCCATTTTGAACTAAATTAGAATCATAGGGGTCTCAGTTGTTCTGTTAACTCACTCTGTCAACCTTTCCCTAATTTCTGAAAGTATGCTTGACATAAAAATAATTCATGGCAAGATTTCTGACCCTTAAAATAACAATAGTATGTAGGGGACAGCCAAATAAAAGTTTTGGTGGATTTCTTCAAATCCAAAATGGAAAACATAATACAGCATGAACAATGGCTAAAAACATTTTTTAATGCAAGATGCTTTGTAAAATGTGAGATAATAAAGAAGGAATCAGTTACTGTTTTTGTTTTATTTTCCCCTCATTCTGAAAAAGTATCCTAGAGAATGTAATGTTTCAATTGTCTATAAAATGGTTAGGAAAAAAATTCCTGAAGGATCTGAAGATAAGGGGATATTGTGGGATTATGGAGGGCTGGGAAAAGTGCAGGTAGCCAACTTGGCTGGGATGTAGGGTCTTTAAGAGGATGCAGGGGCTGTTGGTCATAGAGAAATAGATTAATTGATTACCAAAGTATACAATATATGGTACTTGAAGGAAGACAAGTTTTGTGAATAAGTCTTTAAATGTTTTCAATTAATGAGGTAATATGATCTGACTTGGCCAAAGGTTCTGTCATTACCTTAAATGTTAATAATAATAGAATACATGTGCTTGGATTATTTCTTCAATTGGAGAATATGGGACAAATATATTGGATACAGGCCTCTCTACTAGCTTTTTTATTCTAGATTTCAACCTGAGTTAGGTTGGCATTCCATTTTGTTTTGGCTAATAACAGAAGTTCAAGGGGCTCTGTTGGGACCATTGCTGTACTAGATCTAATATAAATAAATGAGTTGCCTAAAGCAATAGAACTTCCTCGACATACCAGTGAGTATTTTAAACATGCTAAGCATACTTTAGATCTGTCACAACCAGCTGTTCAATTTAAGCTTGTGACTGGGTATCTGAACTGCAGCGGCAAAAATTTTCAAACCCACTGAACACTAATTAAAAAAAATATTCACTAGCATATAAATAGCTTCTTTTTTCAATGTCATTTATTTATTTAAAAAAATGTTGAACTGATTGTCAATAATTAAACGGAAGAAAATGAAAGGAACATTCAAAACCTAGCTATAGATAAGCAAAAAATGTAAAAGAAAGTATCTGTTTTGTTAAAGATAAAAACAGTGCTCTAAAATGCTGATCAAATAAGGAAAAGCGTGTCTAGAATATATTAACTTGCAACTTCTGGACACTGTTAATGTGTTTAGTGGCTTCCCTGGTGGCTCAGATGGTAAAGAATCTGCCTGCAATGCACAGGACCTGGGCTTGATCCCTGGATCAGGAAGATCCCTTGGAAAAGGGAATGGTAACCCACTCTAGTGTTCTTGCATATTCTTGCTTCGAGAATCCCACAGTCAGAGGAGCCTGGTGGGCCACTTTCCAAGGGGCTGAAAAGAGTCGGACACAACTGACTGACTGTTTAGAGAATACAATCTTATATATGCTTTCAGAAACCTAACATGAGAAACATTTTTACTGATCCCATTGTGCTTTGCCCAACTCCACCCTGAGTCCTATTTTTCAACTGAATGGTATTAGAGAATAAAAACATTTTTTGTTGTTATTGCAGAGTCACATATGTTTTTGTTCTTACACTAAACAGTCGTATGCTAATGATCAATTCATGGTGAAGTCAGACCTTCCTGCCACTTTTGGAGTTATGTTTTCCATATATTGTAGAGTAATTAGTTGATCATGATAAAAACCTTTTTCTACTCAAGGTATGATTTGTGTACCAGTAGGATTGACATTTACCAGGAGCTTGTTAAAAATGTTAAAAATACAGCAAAGTCAGCTGAATTAGTATCTACATTTTAATAACCTACAAGTGATTCGTAGGCATATTGAAGATTGAGAATTATTAAACAAATTTAGTTACTCTATACCTTTAAATCTAATTGTATTATTTTTATTAGATGGTACCAGTATGTCTTTTAATATTTTTATATAAAGTATTCTGACTTGAATTAATTTTTGGCTACTATGCCTTTATATATTTCATATTATTAAAATGTTAATTAATAACCCTATTTTACATTTTACTTAATAACTGAAGTACCTAAGCCTTTTCTAAAGTGTTTCCTCAAATATTGCCCTTCTCTGATTCTAGGAAGATTCCTCAGGCATTATTGAAAAATAATATCTATATTCCTTCATGTATAGCAATAAACTCATACTGCTCCTTGTCCCCTAGCAGTTCTAAAACTCTTGATACTAATTTCTCTTCCTACTTTCAAGAGTTTATAACATGTATTAACTCTTATGATTGAAAAATCAACTGCCACCAAATTCCTTTATCCTTCAGATTTGTGAATGTTTACAGTAGGTCACCTGTTTTCTTTTGTATTATAGATCTCCAGTTTATATGAGTCTCAATTTTTTAACTAACATCTAATTTTTTTTTCACAAAACCTTTGAGTATCATTGTAAAAATCATTGCATCCCCTTCTGTGTATAAGAGACAACTTGATTTGAGACTTGTGGTACAAGTGTTAACACAGTATCATAGAATCATGTGTTCAACTATGAAAGGCAAGGAGTCATTTTGTTTTAAGTTTTTTGATAACTGAAAAGATGAATAATAAAGATATTACAATGTAAGAAAGAGTAAATGAGTTGTGTGTATAATCTTATTCAACTGGAATTACTTAGACTAAGGGAATTATCTTTTACTCTCTCTCTCTCTCTCTCTCTATATATATATATATATATATACACATACATATCTATTTTTTCCATTTAAATCCTTTCTGCTCCACCTGTTCATCCCTCCTTCCGAACTCATGGCAACCGCTAATCTTTTTTATGGTCTCTATAGTTTTACCTTTTCATAAATGTCACAAATTTGGAATCATAATAGTAGGTAACCTTTTAAGATTGGCTTCTTTCACTTAGCAGTCTGCATTGAAGATTCCTCCATATCTTTTCAAAACTTGGTAGCTCAATTCTTTTGTGCTGAATGATTCCATTTTCTGAATATATCACTATTTATTTACCCATTCACCTTTTCAAGGACCCCATGTTTTTTCCAAAGTTTGATAATTATGAATAAAGTTGCTATAAACATCCCTGTGCAATTTATAAGTAAACATAAATTTCCAACTCATTTACTTGATTCTATGGTTAAGAATGATTTCATTTTGTAAGAAACGTCGAAACTCTCTTCCAAAGTGGCTATACCATTCTGCATTGTTCCCATCAATGGATGAGAGTTTGTGTTGCTCCAAATCCTCTTCAGCATTTGGTGTTTCCAGTGTTGGTATTTTGGCCTTTCTAGTACATGTATAGTGGGTATCTTAATTTGCAGTTCCCTCATGACACATGATGTGGACTTTCTTTTCATATGCTTCTTTGGCATCTGTCTGTCTTCTTTGGTGAGATGTCTATTTGAGGCTTTGGCTCATTTTCTAATCAGGTTGTTTGTTTTCTAATTGTTGAGGTTTTGATAGTTCTCTGTACAGTTTAGATATCAATCATTCATGAGATTTTTTTTTTTTTTGGTAAATGTTTTCTCCCAAACTGTAACTTACTTTTCAATTCTCTTTATACTGATGTTGTTGTTGTTGTTGTTGTTGTTGTTGTTGTTTTAGAATTTACTTTCTATCCATTCACCTACTTGAGAAATATTCTGTATATACCTTGGACAATAGTAAAAGTAAATCCATCTCCAGCTAACTCTAGTGGAGAAGATAGATACATCAGCTTTACGTAGAAGAGTTGTCCTGAAGATCGGGCCTTTTCTAACTAGGGGAATCTGTCAAGGCTACTTAGTGAAAGGAAGGAGCTGGTGGCTGCTGAGATATCCCTACTCTGGATCCCTCAGTCGTTGAATTACCTTTGATCTTGCTTTTTAACTGGAGAAGGAAATGGCAACCCACTCCAGTATTCTTGCCTGGAGAATCCCGTGGACAGAGGAACCTGGTGGGCTACAGTCCATGGGGTCGCAAAGAGTCAGACATGACTGAGCGACTTCACTTCACTTCACTTCTCTTTTTAATGTATACTTATTTTCTTTCCTTTTGCAATGTTTAAAGATATTTAAACATTAAACAATGTTTAAAGACAAGGTGATTTTTATAATGCTATTTCAACCCTTCAATATTATATAATATTCTATCAAATTGTATTTCATTTGAGATTTCCACTGACATCCAATATACTACTTAAAATGTATAATTATTACTGTGGATCCAGGAATTTGCAATATAGATTCTGAAAATATAGTGCCCTCTATGACTATCTAAAAGTCATGAAAGTCCATAGGAAAATATATTCTTCTAGGACAAGTACCTCTAAAAATCATACCTGTCAAACAAGAAATTCAGAAATCTGTGACAGCTCAAGAGCCTGACGGGAGAGAGAACGCTGATTCAGTCCTTGAATTTTCCATGACGACTTCTCACCTGCACTTAGCAGCTGTTTATTGCTTGGTTCACTGGAGCGTATGATGCTGAACCAAGCCACGGGTCAATAAAGTCATTTACAATGATCAACCCTCTGAGTGAAAGAGGTGATGAATCAACCAAAACTCCTTTAGGCAACAGACCTAGCAGGGAAATTTTGCACTTTAGGTAGAAACACATAATCAAATGAATCAGCAGCCTGCACATCTCCCTAATTAATTTTACTACCTCTGGAGAAAGCATGCAGCCAACTTTTAAATGCTTTCCTCTTTTATTAGGGATGTTACTGGTTAGATAACAAACTCTGCAGAAAATCTGTAACCTTGACCTTGGAAGTATTTGGCAATTTCTGGATTTTTATATTAGATTTAATTTTAACTTTAATATTATCTTAATTTCCTTTACATTTCTATGCAACATTTTCCTGTTAGATCGAACTAACATTTTCTTGTTAAACTGAACTAACATTTTCCTGTTAGATTGAAACCTGATATGTTTGTAATTATTATAAAAACAGCATTATTAATGATTAAGTCAACAAAATCACAACAACTTCACTTACATAGCATCACTGACTCAAAGGACATGAATTTGAGCAAATCCTGAGAGATAGTGAAGAACAGGGAAGTCTGTCCATGGGTTCTCAAAGAGTCGGACACAACTTAGTGACTGAACAACAGCAACTAAGTGCCATGAGCCACATGCTTTATACATCCTGACTCATTTAAACTTTATAAGAAGCTATGAAGCAGATAATGGATTTAGTCACATTTATGGAAACTAAATTGATAAATAGGTTAAATGCTGCCCTCAAGGCTATAAAGCTCATAGGTGGTCCAATTAAAACTTGAATGACTATCTCTTAGAATTGAAGTCTGTGCTTCTAATCACTACATTATGAGCAAATAATTACATGGCATTTATTCATACACTATCTTTCATAAAATTGACATGTAATTTCTGAAATTTTAATACTTTTTAGCTGTTTAAAGAGATTGCTAGATTATATTCTACAGGGTATTTCAAAATAGATATATAAATATATAAATTAGTATATAGATAATGTAATAGATATACAAATTAGTAACTTGTTATATAAATATTTTAATAATAATAATGACACATTATTGAATAGCAACACATTATTTAGGAACAGCACATTATTGAATGACACATTATTATATTTGGAGTCCAGAGTATGTGACAACATGCTAACTGCTTAAATGTGTGATCTGACTCAATCTTCATATTAACATTGGAAAAGGAGGTGTTAGAAAACTATGATAACTGTATGTCTACCAAATAATCTTAAACATTTTCACATAAGTAGAGAAAATATATCTAGAATGACATACGTTTTATGCCTGAAAATCTTACGTTAATGCACTCCTCTTTTTTTTTTTTTTTTTAGTTTTACACTGTCAAATACTTTTGCATTTAGGCACAATTGTGAGTGGCTTCTGAGATGAGAAGGTGAAGAATTTGGGTCCTTTATGGGTATTAATCTAATCTACCCATAAATAATATTTGTGGCTTCATATAGAGGTCCATCAACTCAACAACTGATCACAGTGCCTACTTAAACAAGGCAAAAGGTAGCTGTTGGTTACAGTCAAAATGTTTTCAAAACTGAGCCCTGTCCTTTGGCAGTTTATAAATATTTCCTGAGGCTTGATACAAGCATATGCAAATACAAACAACACAACCTTAATTAAATGAGTGTTCAGGACAGCAAAGTGCCACCCAAATTAGTGCATGGTGCATGTTAAGTGAATTAAGAGAGGAAAGGCATAATTTTGGACTAATGTGGTCCAAAAAGGCTGTAATAGACAGGACAGCTGGACTATAGATAAACCAGATGTCGACTGGGGTTTCCTGTTCCCTATCAAATTTGTATTTATTTGAGATCAGCTCACTTTCCACAATTGCAAGCAATGAGTGGCCCAATGTTTTCTCTGAGAGGTATACAAAAGCTTGGAAAAAGATCTGGTCCACATATAGGTCTTCTTAGTTTATGAAAGAAAAAAAAAAAAAAAAAACCTCTCTAGTCTTTGTCTTTTTTCCTTCTGAATTGCATAAATCTGGATCTAATCTTTACCTCATTTTGAGAACTATCTCCTTCCCAGTGTCCATAAATAAAATAAAAATGTAATAACGTTTTGGTATGTTGTTTTGTGTGGACAGTAGTATTTAACCCAATGTAAGTATTTAACCAAAGATTAGTTGTTTAACCTGGACTTGAAGAGAGAGAGGAGAAGGAATGGCTACAACTCAGAGATACTATAACCTATAAGCTAAGCAGACGCTCCTGTTTCTAATGTTTCAGCTACCAAACCACCGAGGATTTTGCCCTTGCCTCTTTGCTATGTGAAGCCCCTGGTGCATGTCTTTTCTGAGGCTGTTCTCATCTCTCTCTCTTTCTAATTTCTCTACTTGCTTCCTTACTTTCTGACTTATTTAAAAGAATGCTAAGTTCTTTTCGCTTTGTAGTCTGGACTACTCTTCTCTTCTTTACTGCTCCTTGTCAAGCTTCAGTCTAATCTATGTATCTGTATATCTATACCTATCTATGTATTTATACCTATCTGTATCTATAAATATATGTCCTTTCCTCTCTTTTTGGCCTATGTTGAATTGTATTGATAAATGTGTAAAATCTTTCACTGAGTGGTCATTGTTCCTTTCGACTGGGCAACTCAAATTATTGAAAACTGTTATTGTCTAACTGTTCTAAATTGATTCAACGTGTCTGTCTCTGTGATTCCCATTCTTGGCTGTAGAGCTTTTCTGTGCCAGGAGCCACGTGGAAAACATACGGAATGCGTTCTCAGGTGTTTTCCTCATTCAGTTGAACTATCTTCATGTAAACTTTTACCATTCTAGTCACTTTCCTTCAAAGCTTTTCCCCTATAGTGCCATTAAAATATGGTGATCAGAACTGAATACACTCCTTCAGATTTGATCTTATCAATGAAGGATAAAGGATGCTTCATTTCCCTAATTTAATATGTGATACTTTTCTTAATGAAGAAGTATATTGATTTTTTTTTGCACCCACAAAGCAGTTTATTGAATTTATTGGCAGTGGAGGAAATCTCAGGTTTCTTCACATATGTTATATGAAGAAAACTTATGTTATTTGCTGCTGCCAATATATCTCTTCCACCGTGTTTTTGTATAACTGTGATGATAAAAAATTCTCGTTCTTATTTAATTTTACTCTTGATGTTGCTCTCCTTTCCTCTTGATGTGATTGTATGGCTGACATTGTTTACGATTTTCACTTATTCTCTATAAAATGTTTCTGATTATATGTGAAGCAAAGAAAAGCAGTAAAGTAATTCTCATGATAATAACAGGTTTTTATTTTGTGCCTACTACTACCAGGACTTACCTTATAGCTTAGTTGGTAAAGAGTATGCCTGCAATCCAGGAGACCTGGGTTCAATTCCTGGGTCAGGAAGATCCCCTGGAGAAGGAAATGGCAACCTACTCCAGTATTCTTGCCTGGAGAATCCCATGGACAGAAGAACCTGGCAGGCTACAGTCCATGGGGTCGCAAGAGTCAGATAGGACTTAGCGACTAAACCACCACCACCACTACCAGAAATCTGAACGTACATGCTAGTAATTTCCTGAAATAGACTCTTTTATCTTTCTTATATTTTAATTTAGGTATTCTAATGAGTATTCTTCTATTCTAAAGCTTCAAAGAAATTTGCTTGTTTCCTTTTAAGAATCGATTTTCCCAACTCTGAGGTATATTACTTAAGACAACTCCTGTTTGAATTATTTTGTAACATCTCCTCTTGATATTCCCAACAAGAATACTTACCAGAAAATGTCACCAATTACCTAAATCATATTTAAGAGAAAAATATTCTCCATCTATTTTAGAGGACAATTCTGTTTGCAAAATATCCTAAAAAGAATACAAACATGTATTAGTCCTTCACTGATCAATTTATTATTCAAAAAGCATTTATTTGCCTTCCAAATTTTAGGCATAAAATTAATCAGCTAAAGGCCCAGTGGGAAGAGTGGGGAAAATATTCAATGATGCTTTTGAGGAGCCTAGTCTAATGGAAGGAAAAGGCACATGTGAGGACAAGTACTGAATCTTAGGCTAGAGTTATACAAAAGGTGAGTTTCCAGATGGCGCTAGTGATAAAGAATCTGCATGACAATGCAGGAGACACAAGAGATGTGGCTTTTATTCCTGGGTCTGGAAGATCCCCTGGAGTAGGAAATGGCTCCCCACTCCAGTATTCTTGCTCTTCTTGCCGGGAAAATTCTATTGTCAGAGGAACTTAACAGATTGCAGTCCATGGGGCTGCCAAGAGTTGGACATGACTGAGTGCACAGCCTATATAAAAGGTAATACTGGAGCATATAGGGATAAGCATGAGGGCAAAGCAAGAGCTAAGAATGGAGCTGTTTGGGAAAGGTGTTTTATGCTATAGCCTTCAGTAAAAAGAGGGATGACCATTTTTCAGGGAATGGAGTACCTAGAATTTCAACTTTTCAAAGTTACTCACCCCTAAGACTCTCAGGGTCTTCAATAGACACTCTGACACATCTGTCACCTAAACAGAGTGTCGAATTAAATGTGAGATGTTTTAGATCTTCTGAACGTGTTGATTGGTGGCCAAGAATTTTAGCCTGCAGCTTGTATGGGCCGAATGAGGCAAGTTTAATTGCTCTTAAAGTGTTTTTATTTTTTATTTTTTTTTCACAAAACATGAGAGATCAGATTTTTCTCTGAGATACAACATTATATTAGTGATAGTGACAATGATTAAAGGTAGGGAAAATATATAGAAAAACACAAGGAATCAGTGACTGATTTTAATATGGGAAGATGAATTAATGGGAACAGAACTAAAAAGATGATTCACTATTTTCTGCCTTTTGAAACTGGATAAATGATAGTACTATACACATCATTTCTGATATTACATTCAAATAAGGAGGGACAATTTAAAGAGCAACAGAGATGATTTTGGTCTAGAGTATTATGAATACACTATATATTATAGTATGTAGTATATAGAATTATATATATATGTGTGTGTGTGTGTGTGTGTGTGTGTTTATAAATGTGCATTCAGTATACCTTTGGGAATTTAGTCTGAAGCCTCAGGAGAGATTTGAGAATAACCATCAGTTATATTTGATAAATGAAACCATGGAACAGGACGATATTAGCTGAGGTCAGAACCACAGAAAACACCACAATGGAAAATCAGAAATTAAGGAGAATGAAGTAATGTAACCTGAAAAAGAATATTAGAAAAATAAGAGTACGTTTAGAGTAATCAGTACCTAGAAGTCAAGAAACTAAACACTTTGAAGGAGTATCCCAATTATTTGAGTGCTTAAAACAGCACCCATCTTTCGCTACTTCCTAAGAGTGTGTGTCATGAATTTGGGGAAGACTTGTCTTTATGCTTTTGGCTGAAGGTCTCTGATTTAGTTGTGGTTATGTGATGGCTGGAACAACAGCATCTGAAAGATACCCCTGCATCTCTCTCTGTTCATTTAGTATCAAAGCTTCTCCCAGGGATCTCTTCATATGAGCAATTTGGACTCGCTTACTGCAATATAGTTTCAGAACAGTGGGGTTTTTTATACTGTGGCAGAGGGTTCTAGTGCAAGTATTACACCTTAATAAGCCACTTATAATGCCTTCTGTGACTTAACATCAGAAGTCAAATAGTGTCACTTCCACAGGGTTCTAAGGGTTGCAGACCCCTGCAGATTAAAGTGGAGGATTAGATTCCATCCCTTGATGGGAAATAGCGAGGTTCTGGAAGAGCATGTGTAGTGGAAGAAACTTCTGCCACCTTTTAAATATTCAATGTGCAACATAAAGAAAGTGACCTAAAATGTTATATGTGATGGATATATAAAATATGACATAACTAAAACATGCCCGTTAGGTTTTTTCTGTCAAGGGATATAACTCACTCAAGATAAAGACAAAAGCAGATTTAGGGACTTGAGAATTGAATGGGAGGTGAGGAAGTAGATGTATAATGTGACAGTTTTCTTTATTCAGTTCAGTTCAGTCGCTTAGTCGTGTCCGACTCTTTGTGACCCCATGAATCACAGCACACCAGGCCTCCCTGTCCATCACCAACTCCTGGGGTTCACTCAGACTCATGTCCATCGAGTTGGTGATGCCATCCAGCCATCTCATCCTCTGTTGTTCCCTTCTCCTCCTGCCCCCAATCCCTCCCAGCATCAGGGTCTTTTCCAATGAGTCAACTCTTTGCATGCATTTATTTATAAATATTGAATATTCAGTGTAATAGGGTAGACTAGAAAGTTAAGCTTTTTAAATATTGGCTTTTTAACATGAGAAGGAAAGAATTGAGTCTTTTATCTTGAAGGCTAACAGTAAATTTTAGCAATTATGTCTAGGTTTTTGTTTGTTTGTTTGTTTGGAAATAGTTGCTATAGTGGTGTCAGGCAGCATTATTAAGGAGTTTCAACAAGAAATTAAATGAGAATGTTGTTAGCATGAGTGGAAAGAAAGGAGGCACTGTCAGTATTCCAAATGAGCAATGTCAATGACTGGTTCAATAGAGAAGAAAGTGGAACGAAAGTTAGGTACTCATTGGGAATGATGATTGTGTTCCAAATAAGTAAAACCACAATCACATTCAAGGTAAAAAAAAAAAAAAAATGATGTTGAGTAATGTCATTTGGCAAAATTATCTTTTCATGTTTAATGAAGGTAGGATATCTTTTATATTTATATTCATTATTACAACCAAGAAAATCAATGCTTCTCTGAATTTTATTGTGTTAGAACTGTGTCCAGTAATGTGGGATATTTTTACAATGGCCATCAAACTGAGACTGTACTACTGCAAGGAAAGAAGGAATTGAGAAACTGTGGGCTGTCTTGCCTTGATCAACAAGGACAAAAGGAGTGCAAATGATATTTAATGGCAATTGCCAAAATATCAAACTATTGATATGTGCTGTGCATTGGTCAAACTTGTTTACTTAAGAATTATCCTGACAATAAGAAGGTAGTTAAGAAAGACCGTGTGGTGCCTATAATCATAAGGATTAAGATGATACAGATATTTCTTTTAAATGAAAAGAAAATATGCCTAGATTAACTTTGAGGAATATTTTCAAAATAACCATGTTAACTTCAGTCTTTCCACAGGATAAAAATTGTTGTATTATAAGTCTCTAAAAATACAGTATCACACTTCTAAAAAAAAAAGCATATTGACAATAAAATTTATTTTTAGGAAAATTGCAAAAAAAATTGATGGACAAAAAAATCCCAAGAAAATATTAGAGTCTTCTTTTTGAGGAAATAATATTTCACCTTGATTAAATTATTATGCAGAAAGCTGATTATATGATGTATTTTCTTAGTTAATTCTGTATCTTTATAATTTGACTTTTTGAGATATTTCAAACCTTGACAACATTTGAGATTATTAGGGCTTCCCCTACCCCACCCCAGTATTTGTCAGTCCCAAATATAAAATTATACTCAGAGAAGAAAGAAACACATATTTGAAGGTTTGTTTTTATATTTTTATGTTTTGTGTGTGTTTGTAGGGGTTGTAGCTACAGTGTGTTTGTGATAAGGTGTAGTGTTGTTTTTTTTTTCATATTTGCAAGCAAATCTTTGACAGACATTTCTGCTATTACTGATGTTCTTTGAAAACTCTAAGATATCTTGAAGAAATCCCTTTTAACTACACTAATTCATAGACTTAGACATATATCACCCCTTAAAAAAATAGGCAAAGTTAGTAAATTAAAATGATTAGACATTTGGAAATTTAAGATATCTTCTCTGGCCATTGCAACAAAATCAGTGTGAGGAGTGACATTCTGCAGAAACATGGGGAATCTATTCCTATGATAGTCAAGGCAGAGGCACTCTAGGTTCCAGACAGCAATCAGCATTAAAGAAAGCTGGTGAGGCAAACAGCCCAAGTGTCTTTTTCTTTCTGTTTTCATTAACAGTGAGTAGAAATAAGACAGGGGCTCATGGCATAAAATGTAGAAAGGCAATTACAACTTTAACTTGGAGTAATTAGACCAATTTCCTTCTTGGCAGAACTAGAAGATTTGGGTTGGGAGGAACTTAAGGCCTTCCCTTGGAAGGAATAAAAACCTAGTTAGCAGACTTTGACACTTCTTTAAAAATCAGGAGCAGATTAAACACCAAAAACCATCCCTGAGCAAACTTCCTTCTATTCCAAGTCTTAAATGAAAGATAATGCAAGATTTCTCTTTAAAGAATAAGAAAAAACAGTAGCATATTAAAAATAACATTTTAGATAATATTTTTGCTAATTTTTTATGCAACAGATTTAAATGTATTATTGTTTCTTTCATTCAGTAATTTAGTCTTTCAGGGTGAGTATGTTGAGACATGTATAACTTGCAACTGCTGCTATAACAGGTTACCAAAAACTTTGGGTCTTAAAACGGCACAAATGCATAAACTTATAAAACCAACATGTGTCTCACTAGATTAAAATCAAATGTCAGCAGGGTGCATTGCTTTCTGATGACTCTGGAGAGAATCAGTTTCCTTGCTCTTTCAGGTTTTTGGTGAAATTTAATTCCTATGGTTGTAGGACTGGAGCCCCTGGTTTCTTTTCTGTCAGTTAGCTTATGGCAGTTACTACCTTTCAGAAAATGCCTATATGCCTTTTCACCGGGCCCCCTTGCTGCACTTCCAAAGTCAGCAATGGCAAGCCGGGTCTTTTCAAAATGAATCTCGCCTCCTCCTTCTTATACTGCCACATCTCTCACCCTTTTGTCTTCCTTTTGAACTTTTAAGAGCTCATGACTTTAAATTAAGCCCACCATAATTGAATAAACTCCTTCTTTTAATATTTTTAACCTTTTGCCACTCAAGGTAACATGGTCACAGATTCCAGGCATTCAGACATGAACATCTTTGGGGGACCTTTATTCTCTCAAGTGCCTGCTATCTACTAGGTATTTGCTAGGTATCAAAAATATCTTATGCATGTACATACTGCTATATTTAAAATAACCAACAAGAACTTATTGTGTAATACAATAAAATCTGTTCAATATTTGGCAATAACCTAAATGGGAAAATAACTTGAAAAATATAGATATATGTACATGTATAACTGAATCATTTTGCTGTACACCTGAAACTAATGCAACACTGTTACTCAACTATACTCCAGTATAAAAAAGTCATGTGTCTTGAAAATTAAAACTATCCCTGATTATCAAGGAGACTGCCCTTTTTTGTTGGAAATGCAAATGAAAGCACATGTCGGCAAAACAAACAAAAATCTTATCCCTCCCTAGGATTATAATTAGATGGGGTAGGTAAATAATCAGCCATATAAATATAAAATGACACCTGTGACATGTCAGTTTTTTGTTTTTTTTTTTTTTTGGCTGATAAACTACTCTAAATATTAGGGGATTAAGGTGACAAGTATTTCTGACTCATGCCACACACTGTAATTTGTCAGCAAGGGCTGCTTCACATAGTATTCTGACTCTGGAATTTATACTGAAGTAGCAGGCACCATCTGAGCATGTTGGGAAGGAGAGAGCAGAGAGAACTACATATGGGTTCCTAATGCTTCTACCTAATAGTAATACTCGTCACTTTTGCTCACCTTTCACTGATTAACCATGTCACACATCCAAACATAACTTCAACATGACAGGGAGACTCCTACTGGGTCTCTGGGAAGAGATCTAGGATGTTTGGAGGTCACCGTAAAATATTACTATACAGATGTGAATAAGTACTACAAGGGAAGGTCCGTGTTGCTAAAAGAACATTTTTCAGAGGAGTTTTTCCAATGAGAAGCTTCCCTGTGAGTGATATTTCTGAGATAAAACTAAAGGATAAGTAAAAGTAGAATAGAAAATTGGCAGGAAGAGGAAGAAACTGCTGGTCAGAAAGGACAAATTCAAAGTCTCAATGGGAAGCAGGAGGCATCTTAAAAGTTTTTCCAGCTGGTGTGCATGCAACCTGGTATTGCCTAATAAAGACTTGTGTTTTAAATAAATACTACACTAAGACTCTGTGTTAATCTAGTCTACAAAATCATGACCATAAATAAATCCTAATCAAATTTGCTTATAGTTATTGCTTTCTTGGTATTTTAAATGAGAATTTGAATCTTTAAATCAGTGTTATCTAAAATCTCAGCAGTGAATCATCTATATCAAAATCATCTGGGATGCCTATTAAAATGTATAACGCCAGCCAACCAGTATTTAAAGTTGGATTGCAATATCACATTTTTAGAAAGCTCTCCAAGGAATTTTGTTTTACTTAAAGTTTTAGAAACACTGGTGTAACATAACGCAAATTTCTAAAATCCGCAAAATATTTGCATGATTGCAATGATTGAGCAATGCACAGTTCCTTAATATGAGGACAGAGATATACTTGTGAACAGATATATACTTTTGTTTTTATGTTTATGGTGGCTTAAAGAAGACTAATTTGAGTACAATTTGAAACATCTGGAAGACAATCTAAGTGCCAGAACTAACATGTAAATTGCTTGTTATGGACTGAATGCTTGTGTCCTTGCAAAATTCCTATGTTAAAATATAACCTGTTTTTGTGACCCCATGGACTGTAGCCTATCATTGTCCTCTGACCATAGGATATCCCAGGCAAGAATACTGGAGTGGGTTGCCATTTACTGCTCCAGGGGATCTTCTGACCCAAGGATAGAACCTGGGTCTCCTGCATTGCGGGTGGATTCTTTATCACTGGCACCACCTCTGAAGCCCAATTTAATCCCAATGTGATGGTATTAGGAGGTGGGGCATTTGGAAGGTAATTAGGTCATGAGGATGAACTTTTAGGAATGAGATTGTTGTTGTTGGTCAGTCACTCAGTCATATCCAAATCTTTGTGACCCCACGGACTACAACCTGCCACGCTTCCCTGTCCTTCACTACCTCCCAGAGTCGGCTCAAACTCATATCCATTGAGTCAATGATGCCATTCAAACATTTTATCCTCTGTCACCCCCTTCTTCTCTTGCTCTACATCTTTACCAGCATCAGGGTCTTTTCCAGTGAGTTAGCTCTTGATATCAGGTAACCTTATAAGAAGAGGCCAGGTAGTTAGTTGGTTCTGTTTCTTCCAAAGGGGATTGGAGGAATGCAAAGAGAAGTTAACTTCTGCAATTTAGCAGAAGGCTCTCCACAAACTCAAGTTTGCTTTTACCCTGAACTCAGACTTCCAGCCTCCAGAACTGTGAAAAATACATTTCTGCTATTTTCAATCCATTTATTCTATGATACTTCCTTACGATGACCCTAACTAAGACAGTGTTTATACTCGGTTGTATTCTCTACAGTGGCCGTAGGATATGGTACACTGATTTTCATGGATATGGATAAAGTAGAAGGAAGGTCTTCCCTTGTAGCTCAGTTGGCAAAGAATCTGCCTGCAATGCAGGAGACCTGGGTTTGATTCCTGGGTTTGATTCCTGGGTCGGGGAGATCCCCTGGAGAAGGAAATGGCAATCCACTCCAGTATCCTTGCCTGGAAAATCCCATGGACAGAGGAGCCTGGTGGGCTACAGTCCACAGGGTCTCAAGAGTTAGACACGACTTAGCAACTAAACCACCAAACCACCAGGAGGAAAGTCACCTTGATATGGAAAAGAGGCATTTTTGTAAGCTGATGGTAAAAAACATACATAAAACAAAAATCTGTGAATGAGGACTCCCCTGTGTCTTGAATGTTTCAAGAGGCCAGAAAATTGAGCTAGTACTCAATTTTAGTTCTATATGGATGCTCTCTACAAAAATCTCTGATATTTATATTTACTTTATATTCTACAAAAAGCAATTTGGTTTCCACAAAACTCCATGTTTCACTTATATCAATATTAATTTGAATTTGTTTTATATTGTCATTAAGTAACTTATTGCAACTTTATTCTGCAGTATGTACAATAAACAAATATATTTATATTTAGTTTCACAGTTGAACATATCAAGTTACATATAAATAAATAACTTAAGCAAATTCTAGGGCCTGTGGATTTTTGTATGTTTCTTTTCCTCTTAAAATGGGTCTGTGAATGATTATACAAAAGTATAAGAAATATGAGTCTAGTGTATTAGACTGCTCCCTTTGCCTGGCTAATTCCATCTCATCCTTAATATTTCATGATAGGCATGTTTTGTTGTGAGTTGCTTTCACTAGAACAGAATTAAGTATAAGTGGTATTATTCACTGCTATTAGAGCAGGCACCTCCAAGAACTGTGATCACGTGGCTACTAGATTGTGTAACTTCTGGGTATTGTCCATTTGCTCAGAGAGATTGTTTTCTACCCTGCTCTCTTCTATGGAATGCTGATGCAGATGAATATCATCAACAGGCCCCCTTATTTCTTGCTCTTCATTTGGGTTCAGCCAGTATTGAAACTTCAGTACAAGAGTAGAGAGGGGGATACAGGGGAATTCAATGCCTATGTTTTTTCTCATTCTTTTTTGTAAGGTTCACGTTAGGCTGTAAGTGTCTGTTGACAAAGGGCCCTGCCCCTCTGAAGGCGGCTTCCTCTCCAGAGTACTGTGCCTCTCCAGTACTCTCAGACAGGGTTCCAGTAACAGATCCCTCTCCTCAGTTGTGTTCTGATCGACCTTGCCCATGACTTTGTAAACAATGTATTTACTAAACACTACTCAAATGATTCTAATATTTATTAGTGCTTTCAATTCTACATTTTGTGGTGACAGATTCTTCTTTTAAAGCTTTGTTCAATCTCTGTGTGTGTTAGTTGCTCAGTTGTGTCCGACTCTTTTTAACCCCATGGACTATAGCCTGCCAGGTTCCTCTGTCCGTGGGATTCTCCAAAGATACTGGAGTGGATAGCCATTCCCCACTCCAGGGGATCTTCCCAACCCATTCATTCAACCTCTAACACAGTGTTTGGAATGCAGGTACTTCAAAGATATTTCTTTGACGGACATAGTTACTATTAGTTAGAGGTATTGATTAAATCAGAATTAAAATTCAGATCTAAAGAGACAATCCTATTGGCTACACTATTAGTTTAAAATGTTAGCTTTCATTTTTTATTTTAATCCCCATCTATGTGTATTATAAAATTGGTGATTGCAATACAAGCTATCAAGAAGTTTTAAAGTAATAATTGTGTGACTTTAAATCACTTTGCATACATGATAGGGTGCTAGTTCTTTAGGCTGATGTTTTCTGCAGAACATTAGCTTGTGTTAGAAGTTTCTCCAGTATGTCTAGTGTTGGTTTTATTAGTGTTGTAGTAATTATTTACAGTTATCTTGCAAAGTAACATTAGTCATATCTTTCTACATGAACTTAATGCCTGGTGTTTCATCTGTAAACATAATGTAATAAATCTCAAAATTAAACAAACCATTTTGTATGAGAGGATCACTGTCTTTTAAGTATTTGGATTAGTTGACAGGCTGCAAAGGGCACTTTAAATGGAAAAAATTAAAATAAATGAATTTAAATTAATAAAAAGATTTTGGAAGCATGGGAAAAATTTTATGTTGAAGATTCACTAAAAGATGTCATTGATATTTTATCTTCTCCTCCAGTATATATATATATTGAAAAAAATGGATTGTTATTATCCTTTGAATAAGAATTCAACACTTGTAATAAATATGCTGGAATATAATAAATATACAAGAATATATAGCAGACTCTTCTATGCATTTTTCTGTATCCACAGATCCTATTAGATGACTAAAGTTCCCTGTCTTCATTGATACTGCCTTAGATTAAAACAACATCAACTATCTCTTGAATTACTGTAACAGGCCATTTTCCTACGTCTCATGTCTCATTTGGTCTTGCCCCACAACTCTTTGTTCTTTATGTGGCAGCTAAGATAATACTTCAAAAGGACACATTTAATCTTCTCACTTTCTTATTTAAAATTCTGTAATGTTTTCCCATAGAATCAAGAAAACGTGCAAATAATTTTAAATATAAGATTCTCTATTATTTGGCCCATGGTTACCTCTGTAATCTACTTTGGGTAGGTTCAAAGCTTTTTCAAGTGTGTCTCTGAATATTCTATACATACTGATGTCTGTGCAGTTTGCCAAAAGCAACAGCTGGTGGATGCTTGTAGTCATTTCATGGAAAGAAAATAAAAACAAAAGGACATATGGATACCCAGTCTTACAAACTGTGCATTTACTGAGCAAGGAGGCCAAATATATATGTATTTACACATCCCATATGTACATATACATATCTCAAAATATATAATAAACATACACAGTATGTATACATATATGCACATATTTATATCTACATAAATATGTCATAATTATTTCATATAATAAGGAACACTTTAATACTAAAACTATTATGTAGATTCAAACATTTAAAAACCATCTAGATATATTTAAATTTAGGAAATATTTTCTTTATTTGTTCTATTTCATCGTGAACTGTCACAAAATTCAGTGTGGACTTAGAGCAATCTATGAGTATATTTGAGAATCACTTTAAGTATTTTGTACAAATTGTTTATTCTGCCTGATGAATTTCCCTCTTTCTCAAATTATCACCACCATTACATACAGTATGAGATATCTTTTCATTCCATTTGACTATAAGTCTTAGTTTCAATTTTATTTTTGTACTAAGTTTTCCTAAACTCTCCAAAGCTGAATGGTTTCTCTATGTGTCCCATAGCATTTATTATGCATTACCATGGATCTGATGTCTTGTATTTTCTCATTTGTCTCTTTTCCTCAGTACACGTAAGATTCTCAAGATCAGTGCTTGAGTTTTCATCATGAAGATAGGCTTACTGGTGCCTGTCTTGCCCAGGAGCTAGACACAATGTGGTAAAAAATAATCTAAAGACTGGATAAGCCAATGACTGTATCACAGTTTCAGCAAGCAAATTAAGTTTAGGACTAGTCGTATAGAAAACTGATTCTTTGAAGCCAATTCAGAGTTCTCCAGTCATGATCAGAGATAGTCACTTGTTTTTCCCTCCTTTGATTCTGTCCTCATTGAGGAAGTTTTAGTTATGCTTTTCTTGGTATATTTGGAAAGAAAATTTCTAACTATGAGATATGCACTGTCATAAGAAACTGATAAACCAATAACTAGTTTACCCTGCTGTCATAGACTTTGATTCTTATTATGCCTTTAAAACAATTAAAATATTTGGGTATACATGTATATATGTATTTTCTGTCTATAATATTTGTCAATTTATATGGAATTTTGTTCCTTAAAATAGATCCTAAATGTATTTAATAAATGCACACACATATAAAATCACACACACACACACAGATAAAAATACTAGCCTTATACTTGATAGGCTTATCTTCAATATATGAAATTACTTTGGAAAGGGAAATAATGACTACTCAGATGTCATTTTTATAACATACCCAATGTAATCTGTCTCTAAACGAAATTATAAATATTTATTGTTAAATAAAATATTTTTTAAAATATAGATATTTTGAAAGTTAGCTATATTGAGAAACTCCAGGGGATAGTGAAGGAAGAGAAGCCTGACATGCTGCAGTCCATGGAGTCGCAAAGTCAGACAAGATTTAGTGACTGAACGACAGCAGCAAAGGTAATGTAAAGTTGTAGATAATTAGTTGATGTCCTAATTAAAAATGAAAGTTGATGTTCCTTATATATTTGTAAACAGACATTTTGTCCTTCAATGATAAAGTATGAATTAAATTGGCATCTCCCATTTTTAAATTAGTATACAGTTTATGTATGTTTTATAGTATCAGTATATTCCAATATACATAATATTCTTCTTTCTTTCTTTTGCTGCTACTGCTAAGTCACTTCAGTCATTTCCGACTCTGTGTGACCCCATAGACAGCAGCCAACCAGGCACCCCCGTCCCTGGGATTCTCCAGGCAAGAACACTGGAGTGGGTTGCTATTGCCTTCTTTTTCTTACACATCCTTTTATGTCCATGTTCAAAATCAGTTTTCTTTTCCAGTTTTCTATTATAGATTTGTTAATACTGAAGGATTTGGACATCAGCATTAATAAAAGCAGGGTCCTAGAAAGTAAATATCAGCTAACAGAGTAAATATGAGATCACACAGTAAAATTTTACTGAAGAGCTCAACATTCAGAAGATCATGGCATCTGGCCCCATCACTTCATGGCAAAGAGATGGGGAAACAGTGGAAACAGTGGCTGACTTTATTTTGAGGGGCTCCAAAATCACTGCAGATGGTGACTGTAGTTGTGAAATTAAAAGATGCTTGTTCCTTGGAAGGAAAGTTATGACCAACCTAGACAGCATATTAAAAAGCAGAAACATTACTTTGCTGACAAAGGTCCATCTAGTCAAGGCTATGGTTTTTTTCAGTAGTCACATGTGGATGTGAGAGTTGGACTGTAAAGAAAGCTGAGCACTGAAGAATTGAGGCTTTTGAACTGTGGTGTTGAAGAAGACTATTGAGAGTCCCTTGGACTGCAAGGAGATCCAACCAGTCCATCCTAAAGGAGATCAGTCCTGAATATTCATTGGAAGGACTGATGTTGAAGCAGAAACTCCAATAATTTGGCCACCTGATGCAAAAAACTGACTCATTTGAAATGACCCTGATGCAGGGAAAGATTGAAGGCGGGAGGATAAGGGGATGACAGAGGATGAGATGGTTGGATGGCATCACCAATGCAATGGTCATGAGTGTGGATAACTCTGGGAGTTGGTGATGGGCAAGGAGGCCTGGCCTGCTGTGGTCCAGGAGGTTGCAAAGAGTTGGACACAACTGAGTGACTGAACTGAACTGATTTGGTCTTCCTGTTGAAATAAGAATAAGTTTAGAGACCTTTCACTTTGTAGCAGACACAATCTTATTTTACCTGGAAAAATTGCTCACAGTCTCTTTTTATGTTTCAATCCAACCATGCTAACTAGAATGTTTCAATGTTAGATAAATAATGCTACCAACTTTTATACCAGTTTCTTAGTTGATGGTGAGATCTTTCTGTACAGTTTGATTTTTTGACTCCCCTGGAGTTTTTATTTAAGATTCTAGTCTATGTGACTCAGTAATTTATGCATCATTATTATCTCTGTACCAATCATTTGCAATTCTGATTTCTGTTAGTAATCAGATCAAAAAGTATAAAATCATGGATACTGAAGTAGGGTGAACTTTTCCTCCCCTTGTACAAAATTGTTTGGTTTTGTTTTTGTCTTTATTTTCTAATTTCTGCTTTTTGATGGAAGGCATTTATGGGAATACCAGAAGTCCTGCCACCAGCAAACACAGAGAGATAATGTCAGAAAACCTAGTTACCACGGGCTAATACTTTTCTTCCAGTGGTTTATTGATTTCAAGTTCTCAGCGCTGGCCAAGTGAGCATTCTACTTTCAGGAAGAAAGAGAATTTAAAACAAATTGTCTTTTCAGTATGCTCAGTTGAAAAGACAGTTACCAAATCTCTATCCTATTTACTATAATACTTTTTTTTTTTTCTTTTTACTCACAGCATATTCTGCCTGTGAGTTCTGGCTTCCTTTTTTAACCACCCACATGCAATCTTTCCCAACTCTGCTGTGTGCTTGTGATTACTTCTCCAATTTGTAAATGTCTCTTTGAATTAGCATCTCTCAGTTTGTAATATGTTTGGCCACAATCAAATCTGGCAAGACAGAGAAGGAAATAGATTCAGCAATAAGCCTAATCACCTGTGAACTGAAAAGCCTTGCACATGTTTGATCTTGATCTTTGAGAGTGAAGTATTAATGCATACTTACTGAAAAAAAATCATAGACATTTGAAGGAAAAGAAAAGCATGTTCTGTGTTCCTAGAATATTTACAGAAAAACAACAACAACAACAACAACTAGCTTTCACATTCCAAGAGTAGTTCCCTCTGAAAACACTGTTAGAGTTATGAGAAAAATTGCAAATATATAAAATTTAAACTTTTAACCATAACCAAAATACAGAATAAAAGTTTCAATCAGTTGTTTTATCTACTACTCAGCTATAAGAACTATTAAATGCAGTGTAATTATCTTAAACATATGTTTAAGTAATATCTAACAAGAGATATAGATTGTTTAATTTCTATAACAACTTCTGTTACACACAAGAATTTTGTACAACTGCTTACATTATCAAAAGAGTAACCTACACTATGTGAATGAGCTCTTGAAAAGCCAAAAAAAAACCCAAAATTATAAATTATCTTTCTTTTACTAAATTACTTTTTTTTCACCAAATGAGGGGTTGCCACAAGTATGATATTCAAACAAAGAAGTTTATTTAAAATAGACTGTAGAATGTATATTTTATTAACAGACATTAAGATAGACTACAAGTTTAAACTATGAGGATGGTTGTGGAATTGGCATCAGTTCAGTTCAGTCACTCAGTCATGTCTGACTCTTTGCGACCCCATGGGGTGCAGCACACCAGGCTTCCCTGTCCATCACCAACTCCTGGAGCCTACTCAAACTCATGTTCATCACGTCGGTGATGCCATCCAACCATCTCATTGTCTGTTGTCCCCTTCTCCTCCCACATTCAATATTTCCCAGCATCAGGGTCTTTTCCAGTGAGTCCATTCTTTGAATCAGGTGGCCAAAATAGTGGAGTTTCAGCTTTAGCATCGGTCCTTCCAAAATATTCAGGACTGATTTCCTTTAGGATTGACTAGTTTGATCTCCTTACAGTTCAAGGAATTGGCATAATAATGTGTAAATGAACCAATGGAACAAACTGAAGAATTCTGAACTAGAACCATGTAAATACAAAATTGTGATATAATATTGGTGACATCGTAAACCAATGAAGAAAACTTGAACCATTTAGTAGAAGGTATAGGAAACAGTCTTCTCTGGGGAATTAAATAGTTAAATCTTTACCTTATACCATATACAAGGCTTAAATCCAGCTGGATTAAATATTTATGTAAAAAGGCACCTATAATTTTATATAACATATAGTATATAGGACTTCCTGATGGCTCAGAGGGTAAAGGGTCTGTCTGCAATGCAGGAGACCCGGGTTTGATCTCTGGGTTGGGAAGATCCCCTAGAGAAGGAAATGGCAACCCACTCCAGTACTATTGCCTGGAAAATCCCGTGGTTGGAGGAGCCTGGTAGGCTACAGTCCATGGGGTCACAAAGAGTCGGACACAACTGAGTGACTTCACATATAGACTATAATAGTGATAAAAAATTCTCATCGCAAGACCATAATGCGAATCCTTTGTAATTGCTTGCCCCATTTTCTTCCCATCTCAGATAATAATAACAATAATAAGATGTTTGTTTAGCATTTACTATTTACTGCTACTATTACTACCACTGGGGCTTTCCAGGTGGCACAGTGGTAAAGAATCCATCTGCCAAGGCAGGAGACACAGGAGATGTGGATTCGGTCCCTGGGTTGGGAAGATTCCCTGGAGGAGGAAATGGCAACCCACTCCAATATTCCTGCCTGAGAAACCCCATGGTCAGAGGATCCTGGCAGGCTACAGTCCATGGGATCACAAAGAGTCGGCATGACTGTGCCCGGCTGAGCCCGACTGAGTAATGCATGCACATTGCTACTACTGCTGCTACTACTACTACTAGTGATATAACAATAATTGACATTATTGACACTTACTTTAGCATAAGTGCTAAATTCATTTAAAAAAATAGTACAGTACGTACTATGAAAACTGGGTTTTGAGATAGTCCATACCTGATAAGGAACACAAAACTAATAAATACTAAACCTTTGAAATCTTTGACTCTGAAACCTTGAAACTAACATATTCTCTACTTAATCATAGCTCTTACATGATTCTCCTTGAAGATATAACAATTCCCTGATTATTTATCTTTTGGAGGATGTCAACATGAGAGGAAACGTATGCCTCCTGACATTTCATCTTAAAACTCTTAAAACTTAAGCACCAAAGAGGAGGTGCTTAATTGAATCGAATGTATTGGTTCAATTAAGATATCTTGTCTTATTTCAAGAAACACATGTTTCTTATTTAACAAATACTCTAAATCAATTATTCTTAACATCAAAGTTACTGGCTAGTCAAATTTGTTAATTTACTCAAAATGTACATTAAATATTCAAAGTCAAATGTATTCAAAATGTATTTTATCTTTCACTTCTAAGGCATATGTATTATACAAATATAATCCAGAATATTGTAGTCTGTAGAAGATAGGATTATTTGTTTTCAGTGGAGGCTCAAATAAGTTTATGATGCCCCCAAATTTAAAAATAATAGAAAATGGCAATCCATACAAGCAAATCACTATTTATACTTTAAACACCAGTCAATCCTAAAGAAAATCAACCCTAGATAATTCATTGCAGGGACTGATCCTGCAACTGAAGCTCCAGTACTTTGAAAACCTGATGTAAAGAGCCAACTCATTGGAAAAGACCCTGATTCTGGGAAGCACTGAAGGCAAAGGAAGAAGGGGACGTCAGAGGATGAGGTGGTTAGATAGCCTTACCAACTCAATGAACATGAATTTGAGCAAATTCCAGGAGATAGTGATAAGGGAGCCTGGCATGCTGCAGTCCATGGGATCCCGAAGAGTCAGACATGACTTAACAACTGAACACCAATCTTTTCTGTGGTTTTACGAGGAGTGTAAATCTGTATTTAATGTTCTACATACCATCCTAGTGTTCTGAGATCTTGACTTAAGAGTAGAAGTGTAACTGGGTACCACTCATTCTTTCTCAAAACGTAGAGTAAGAAATCTTATTTATCAAAGGATTGGAATGTTGAAGCAATGTGTAAAATTTTAATTTTATGTCTTGATTCCCTCTATAACTTATGCCCAATTACAATCATATTTTTTTTGTTTTGTTTATTTTGTTTCATTTGCTTGACCATGATGAGATACAAAGAGCAAGACCTATCAGTCATCTGCACTGGTTTAGAGGCATCATATTTTCTTGATCCTTATTATATTTTAAGTACCCTTTTATATAGATATTTAATTATTAAAACATTTTTTGTATTTTTTTGTAAGTTACTTCAAATTCGTTGTGTAAAGGGCAAAGCTATAAATAGATTTCATTCAAAGATTGGTGTTTATCTTATCATTATCTGTCATTCCATTTCACCTGTTAACCTGTTTTATCAGATCTTTAATATTTTAATGATATATTTTAATATCTCAAGAATTTAGCATGAAACCAACATACCAGTGCTTGAAACACACAGAAAAAAGTATTACTAGGTTGGTGTGTACGTGGTAAGGGGAAGTGTTCTTTCAATCCCAAATGAAACTAAAGGCTCCAAAAATTATATTAAGTTCTCTGATATAGTACTGTTGAAATCTTTACCATCTTATTCATAAAGTTCCTACCGATTCTGACCTCAGATAGACTTTCACTCTGGTTCTGTGCATCTTTCAAGAGGATAGCACTAATCCAGTAGAGATGATCACATGCTGGATAACACAAAGGAGCAGTGTCAGGCCATGATGAGAACACAGTAAGGATATAGCGAGGATCAGGGTCATGCTGAATGACGAACAGACTCAAGCAGTAGTTAGAATTGTGTCAGGCTATCGTGAGGAGCATTGTCAAGCTATAGAGAGGAATAGAGTTGGGCTGTATTGAGGGACACAGTCAGTCTATAGTGAGGGACAAAGCCAGGCCATAGGGAAGAACACAGTGAGGGTGTAGTGAGTAACAGGTTCATGGTGTGAGAGAGAGTAGATTCAGGCCTCTCAAGAGCTGAATTAGAAGTTGGAATCAAGAATGTGAGAAGAGAAGTCACCCTATCACCACCCATGACTAGAAGCTTGTATAATAAGCCTTTGATGAGCTATATACTCAGACAGGCAAAGGCTATATTTTCCACCATCAGTCACTTTTATTGATATGTATTTGATCAAGGTCATCAGGTCTCATATCAAGCTTATCCCTCAGACTGAATATGCCTCTGAAGTTTTCCTGAATGATTTGATGGTTTGGTTTCTACTAGAAGCACCTCTCAGAGAAGGCCATGGCACCCCACTCCAGTACTCTTGCCTGGAAAATCCCATGGATGGAGGAGCCGCGTAGGCTGCAGTCCATGGGGTCACGAAGAGTTGGACAGGACTGAGCAACTTCACTTTCACTTTTCACTTTCATGCATTGGAGAAGGAAATGGCAACCCACTCCAGTCTTCTTGCCTGGAGAATCCCAGGGACAGGGGAGCCTGGTGGGCTGCCGTCTATGGGGTCACACAGAGTCGGACACGACTGAAGCGATTTAGCAGCAGCAGCAGCAGCAGCACCTCTGGAGTTAATTCTTACTGGTGATTTTAAATGTTTATCGTTGACAACTGAGGCTGTGCTGCATTTAAGTGTTCTCCCAGATATGTCTGCTGCAATGCAAGAGAACTCAGGTTTGACCCCTCGGAGGGGAAGATCCCCTGGAGAAGGGAATAGCAACCCACTCCAGTATTCTTGCCTGGAGAAGTCCATGGACAGAGGAACCTGGCAGACTAGAGTTTATGGGGTCGCAAAGAGTTGGACATGACTGAGAGGCTAACACTTTTTCAGTTCTCCCAGATCTCAGGTTGCACATAACCATAACACTCTGACAGATATTTTTTCTGCTTTTTTGCAGTTGTTCAAAATTTTTATACATGGCTTCAGACTTTTTCCTTAGTAATTTTATCTGATCTCTCATATGAGCCTGTGTTAAATTTTTATAAAATGTAAGTAATAATCAATGTTTCCCCAATCCCAAACATTTAAGTTATGAAGATAGACTATTGTTTCAAAATGTAGTTATTTTATTGAGATAAACATATTAAAAGTTGTTGGACTAATGTAGAATTTCATGCTATCATGTATGATTTATATCTCTTAAAAGGGCTTCCCAGATGATGCTAGTGGGAAAGAACCCACCTGCTAATGCTGGAGACACATAAAAGACTTGGGTTTGATCCCTGGGTTGGGAAGATCCCCTAGGGGAGAACATGGCAACCCACTCCAGTATTCTTGCCTGAAGAATCCCGTGGACAGAGAAATGTGGCAGGCTACAATCCATGGGGTCACAAAGAGTTGGACGTAACTGAAGCAGCTTAGCACAGCGCGCACATGCCTCTTAAATCCATGTCTGGTACAAAGGATTCAGTAATAACTAGCCATGATGAGGAGGAGGGGGGTTATTATGTTTATTACATTGACCCTTAATTTCTATTGACATGTAATTATGATTTTGATGTTTTCAAGCTTATTCTGCATGTTTTTCTTTTTTTTCAAATCTAAATATTTTATTGTATAGTTATACCCTGAATTGTGCTTTTTTCACTGTATACTTTTAACTTGAGGACATCTATAAAATTAGTATATTACATAAATCCTGAAAAAAATTCCACTAACTATAAGCTATTTAAATATTGTTTATACAAAGTATTTAAAAGGGGAAAGGGGCAAAAGCTTATTTATAAAACAGAAGTTGGATGTAGACTTATCGATTACCAGGGGATACAGGGGAGTGGGGTACATTGGAAGATTGACACTATGCATAAAACAGATGGAGTAGGAAGTGGCAACCCACTCCAGTGTTCTTGCCTGGAGAATCCCATGGACAGAGGAGCCTGGCAGGCTACAGTCCATGGGTTTCCAAAGAGTTGGACATGACTGAAACAGTTTAGCATACATAAAACATGTAACTAAAAAACTGCTGTATGGCACAGGGAACTGGACTCAATACTGTGTCATGGTCTATATGACAAAAGAACAAGTGGATATATGTATGCTGCTGCTGCTGCATTGCTTCGGTCGTGTCCGGCTCTGTGTGACCCCATAGACAGCAGCCCACTAGGCTCCCCAGTCCCTGGGATTCTCCAGGCAAGAACACTGGAGTGGGTTGCCATTTCCTTCTCCAGGATATATGTTTAAGTCATTCATTCTGCTATATACCTGAAACTAATACAATATTGTAAATCAACTATACTGCAATAAAAATATAAGAAAGTATTAAAGGAAGGCCAGTACCATAGAAACAGCATGTCCTTAAATAAAAAGATGAATGTTTAACATACATTTTTTTTCACTGATAAGCTAAAGGTCCATTTCAAGATGCTTCTTTCGTTAGTATGGTTAATTTGTTTTATTAGTAAGCAAAGTCCTATAAAGGATGGCATCATCTAGTCCTTAGACTCAGATTCATCTTCATCTTGACTAATCTGGAAGTAACGAAGCTCCTAAGTCTCCTTGTCAGATGCAACCACAGGAAGCCAATCACGGAGATTGTTCTTCTTAAGGTATTTCTTGGTAAAGTACTTCAAATACCTTTTAGAGAACTGTTTCTCAGAAACGACTATGATTTTATTCTTGAAGTGTTCAATGTGAACGACATTCCTAAGATTTCCAGTCTTTCCATTCACTTTAACCTTCTCCCGCAGAAACTGTTCAACATTTCCAGAATAAAAAATTCCATCTTCTACTGGATGAGTAAACTCCAAATTAAACTTCCAGGTTGACTTTTTAGGCTTCTTGTCTTTCTTTTGCGCCATTTTGAAGGCTTGCTGCGTGATTAGAGCCTTTTTTTTTTAAGTTGACTTTTTCTTGTAATTTGGCGTTACCTGGAATTTGATGAGTATGTTTCATAGACTTAATTGCAAGTTAGGAAAAACAATAGGTACAATGAGACTTAAATGTGTGTACTTTGAGAAGACACGTGTTTATATACTTTCTCAGGTTACTGTTGAAGTATTGATAGCATCTGTGATATGTCTATCACCTGATATATTCAAAACAACGTGGAACAATACTAAAGCTTTAGTGAAATAAGATAGATTTGCTCACATTATGTGTGGATGTGAAAAATCATTAATATAGCTAATTCAGAAATTAAAATTCAGGAATTAAATATTTAGGCAATTACTTTTATTAAATGAATAAACATTTTGACAGCTTATCCATTAAAGTAGCTTGTTCGGTTCTTTTATATTTGAGGTGAGGAAACTGAGGCTTCAGTGGATTAAGTTACTTGTCTGAGTTTACGTGATTTATGAGGGACAGAGTCAGGTCACAGAGTCAGGTCTCCAATCAGGAAATTTTTAAGCAAAATCCAGTTCTTTTTTCTACAACAAGCTTCTTCTTTATTGTGTTTATTATTCTGAGGGTGTGTGCGTGTGTGTGTGTGTGTGTGAATGATGGCGGTGGCAGTGATTAATGAATATTACATAGTTTTTGTAAAGCTATTGAACCTAACACAAAACTTTAATTTAGACACCAACATAGTCAAAATCTTTGCTAAATTTTTCTTTTTAATGTATTTCTAGTTCTTTTCCAAATACTGAACAGCCCTATCCACCAACTTCCCATTGATTTCAAATATCAGAAAAATGGTCCTATTGTTTTAGTATTAAAATACACATTGTTATAAGGTCTTATTATTCCTGTTTTCAGTCTGCACAGCTCTTCTGGATTGTTGGTAAGAGATATTATCAATGGAATTTTAGAAGCAGCAAGCTAACATAAATTCTGTATAAGTATATGCAGTAATCTCATGGTTAAGATTATACTAGAAAGGCAATGTAAAAAGTAAAAAAAAAAAAATTTATAGTTTCAGGACATAATTTATTTCAAGTGAGGATATCTGGAAAGTTTACTTTCCATAAACTACTCTCAGATGTCTGTGTCTGAGAACTTTGATGATAAGAACTTAGCAATGTAGATACTTATCCTCTGAGTCCTCAGATGGGACGACTGAAGTAAAAAGATCAAATATAGCCCAATAGAAGTGAGTCTCAATATGCAATTTCACACAATATGCACTTTCAAATTAGTTACTTGTAATATTGTTTTCTTCTCCATTTCTACCAAGAAGCTGACTTGGGATTCATTTATATTCAGTAAACAAAATGAAATCTCTTTCTGTCACTGCTCCTAGCCTCAAAGACTAGAGGAATGCAGCAGAGATTAATGGTCATGATTAACTCCCTACAGGTTGTGGTTTCATGCCCCAGTGATTATTCTGTCATTATTCTGCATGAGATGCAGCTAGAGCCACATATGCTTTCAGCCACAAAGCCAGACAAGACCAAAAGGTCAAGCTACTTAGTAGCTTGATATTGCCTCATTCTGGCATGTATACTCCTTGCAAAAAACCATTCAGATTATATAATTACCGTATTAACATGGATATATTAGGTTATGTGGTAGGGTCTATTGTGAAGTATAATAGATTAAAATTAAGGAAAGAACCATTTCCTTTATGGCATCCAGTTGTTTAGTGTATTCACAGGATGAATATGCTAGACAAGTGGCTTTGATCAATTTAATAAGGAGCTTTTTTTCTAATTTATTTATCTTTTATTGAAAAATAATTGCTTTACACAATTTTGCTGTTTTCTGTCAAACCTCAACATGAATCAGCCATAGGTGTACACATATCTCCTCCCTTTTGAAACTCCCTCCCATCTCCCTCCCCATTCCAGACCTCTAGGTTGGTACAGAGTCCCTGTGTGAGTTTCCTGTGCCATGCACTAGATTCCCATTGGCTATCTAATTTAATCAGGAGTAGTTTTGAAACAAGCTCTCACCCCCACACCTCATCTCATTCTCAATCATTCTATTTTGTGAATTGCAGATTTTGAATTTCTGCCTAGTTCTTACATTCCCACTTATTCTATATTTTAGGAAAATGGTACCTTAAGTCTGTCAGTGTCTCTGCTCTTCTCTCTGTTGGCAAGTCAAGCCATAACTTTGAGTTTATCATTCAAAAGAGGAGGTGCTTTTCCTATTACAAAATAGAATGACCCTCAAATTAAATCCTCTAAAATGCAAAGATAAGATTAATTTCTGTGCTCCATTGGGACATAAAATTTTAAAATAAGCCTGCTCCTAAACTTTTCCAAATTCCCCAAATGGATTTTCACTAAATATTTCATATTTTTCACAGGTATGGAATATGGGGATTAGGGTAGCACAACTCTAAATTGCTATAGTCAAATGCTGCTAGATTTTGATGCCACAGAAGAGTAAATAGTATTTCACAAAACTAGGAACTTTAAGCAAATTTTCTTATATGCTTTTATTCCTCAAAAATTTGTTTTTTCCTCAGAAGTTTTCCCATACATTGAAAAGAATATATGGCATTGGTTTCATTTTACCTGTTGGCTCTGGTGCTAGTTTAATTCTAGATGATTAGTACTCGAATTGCAAGGCATTTGATTCTTCCTGACTTACAGCTCTAGTATCCTTTACCCCCGAAGAACTTAACCATCCTTGTTGCATCAGTGAGTTTTCTGTTTCTTTCAGTTTCCCTTTATAGTATGTTTTATAAAATAATAATGTATAGGGACACATATGTCAAGTGTCTTAAAATGTGTCAAAGTACTGCTAATCTATATAAAATAGTATTAGTTTCACTATATGTAGCATTTAATAATTTCAAAATTAAGTAACTAATACATTTCAGTCCTTTCCAAAATTAAAAGATTCAGTTTTTGAAGGGGTGCTAACATTGTTATGAGAATGAATAATATATTTATGAAAATAATATCTCTGTTCCATTATTATATACATGTCTGTTAAACTGAATATAAATCAAACATTTTTGGAAGTAAATAATGTAAATATTATTTAACTCTCTATTAGTTTATTCCCAATTGCATATTAATAAAGAGAAATGGAAACTAAGACTTAGGATGACTGAATGATGCATGGGAATCATTACTTCTTATCCAAAGGGGGAAGTACTGCTCATAGCTTAAGTGAAAAGTCACACCGAGAAATTTCAGAATTGGAATACTTGGAGTTGACTTCCTGTATAATTTCTAAGCTATTCAAATTATTTCTAAATATTATGATCTTTTATAAATATAGTCCAAAGGATCATTCCATAGAGTTTGCAGTTCAACCTAGGATAGGGTAAATCATGGGAAAAATCTTTGCATCTACTACCTGATCTCCGAAATGGAGCTACTATGTGCTGATTAAAAAGATAGAAAGCAAACATTGACTGTATAATGGAACATTTTTCAGTGTTCATATTTGCTTTAAGGGCTTGATTACATATTTATCTATGGATATTATTACAATTTTAGTTAAATATTTGCTATTAGCTTTCCAGTAGAATATGTGTGTATGCATCAATACCTACACACACATGCCTTTAGAAACACTCCAAAACAAATCTTAAAAATACAGCTTAAAAAAGGCATTCAAAATGTTAGGATATTAAAGAAAACTTTAACATCTGATAATGAATTGGGTACCAGACAATTACTAGATTCTTGTGGAATTCTTTAGTGATTAAGTGAGGTAAGGAAGTATTCTTTCAGTTCTATTTTAAACTTCTGTTGGAGAGAAATTGTTATTAGAATGGGCAGACTGTTTAATTTTATTCCATGTTTAATTACCCACTCTTCTCTGACCAAGAAGAAGAGTAAATTTCAGGGTGTGGGTAAACTGACCAAATTTCAAGTATGGTAAATTTCATGCAACTTCTTCCTTTGTCTACACCATTCATTTATTCCCAAAATAAGTTTTAATTTATTAGACATTCATTGGAGATTCAGTAGTTGGTTATATCTGTAGCATTCATATTCATGAGTGAGACAGTGTGTGGCTGGATCTGTGGGGGAAAATGGAGTGTTAAAGCCATAGGGGTGGTAGTGTGTACAGGTCAAGGGTACAATATCTGTAGGCTAGTGGGTGAGTCATGAGCTAAATGATCTGCAGGAAACTAAATATTCTAATGCATTGTGTTAGGTGGTGAGATGGAAAATGAAACATCACTTCATTGTGTTCTCTTTTAAAAATTTGCAGCTATAACATAAAATACATGGGTGAAAAAATTAGGCACCTTTGAGCAAAATTATCCCCCGACCAGTGATACTGAAGAAGCTAATGTTGAACGGTTCTATGAAGACCTACAAGACATTTTAGAACTAACACCCAAAAAGGATGTCCTTTCCATTATACGGGACTGGAATGCAAAAGTAAGGAGTCAATAAATACCTGGAGTAACAGGCAGATTTGGCCTTAGAGTACACAATAAAGCAGGACGAAGGCTAATAGAATTTTGCCAAGAGAACACACTGGTCATAGCAAACACACTCTTCCAACAACATAAGAGAAGATTCTACATATGGACATCACCAGATAGTCAATACCAAAATCAGGTTGATTATCTTTGCAGCCAAAGATGGAGAAGCTCTATACCGTCAGCAAAAACAAGACCAGGAGCTTACTGTGTCTCAGATCATTGAACTCCTTATTTCCCAGTTCAGACTTAAATTGAAGAAAGTAGAGAAAAACTCTAGACCATTCAGGTATGACCTAAACAAATCTCTTATGATCATACAGTGGAAGTGATTCAAGTGTTAGATCTGATAGACAGCGTGCCTGAATAACTATGGAGGGAGGCTTGTGACATTGTACAGGAGGCAGGGATGAAGACCATACCCAAGAAGAACAAATGCAAAAAAGGCAAAATGGCTGTCTGAGGAGGCCTTAAAAATAGCTGTGAAAAGACAGGAAGATAAAAGTAAAGGAGAAAAGGAACGATATACCCATTTGAATGCAGAATTCCAAAGAACAGCAAGGAGAGATAAGAAAGCCTTCCTCAGCGATCAATGCAAAGAAATGGAGGAAAACAACAGAATGGGAAAGACTAGAGATCTCTTCAAGAAAATTAGAGATACCCCGATGATGTGATCACTAATCTAGAGCCAAACATCTTGGAAAGTGAAGTCAAGCGGGCCTTAGAAAGCATCACTACGAACAAAGCTACTGGAGGTGAAGGAATTCCAGTTGAGCTGTTTCAAATCCTGAAAGATGATGCTGTGAAAGTGCTACACTCAATATGCCAGAAAATTTGGAAAAGTCAGCAGTGGTCACAGGACTGGAAAAGGTCAGTTTTCATTCCAATTCCAAAGAAAGGCAATGCCAAAGAATGCTCAAACTACTGCACAATTGCACTCATCTCACATGCTAGTAAAGTAATGCTCAAAATTCTCCAAGCCAGGCTTCAGCAATATGTGAACCGTGAACTCACTGATGTTCAAGGTGGTTTTAGAAAAGCCAGAGGAACCAGAGATCAAATTGCCAACATCCGCTGAATCATGGCAAAAGCAAGAGAGTTCCAGAAAAACATCTATTTCTGCTTTCTTGACTATGCCAAAGCCTTTGACTGTGTGGATCACAAAACACTGTGGAAAATTCTGAAAGAGATGGGAATACCAGACCACCTGACCTGACCCTTGAGAAATCTGTATGCATGTCAGGAAGCAACAGTTAGAACTGGACATGGAACAACAGACTGGTTCCAAATAGGAAAAGGAGTACATCAAGGCTGTATATTGTCACCCTGCTTATTTAACTTCTATGCAGGGTACATCATGAGAAACGCTGGACTGGAAGAAACACAAGCTGGAATCAAGATTGCCAGGAGAAATATCAATAACCTCAGATATGCAGATGACACCACCCTTATGACAGAAAGTGAAGAGGAACTAAAAAGCCTCTTGATGAAAGTGAAGGAGGAGAGCAAAAATGTTGGCCTATAGCTCAACATTCAGAAAACGAAGATCATGGCATCCGGTCCCATTACTTCATGGGAAATAGATGGGGAAACAGTGGAAACGGTGTCAGACTTTATTTTTCTGGGCTCCAAAATCACTGCAGATGGTTACTGCAGCCATGAAATTAAAAGACGCTTACTCGTTGGAAGAAAAGTTATGACCAACCTAGACAGTATATTTAACAGCAGAGACATTGCTTTGACGACTAAGGTCCGTCTAGTCAAGGCTATGGTTTTTCCAGTGGTCATGTATGGATGTGAGAGTTGGACTGTGAAGAAGGCTGAGTGCTGAAGAATTGATGCTTTTGACCTGTGGTATTGGGGAAGACTCTTGAGAGTCCCTTGGACTGCAAGGAGATCCAATCAGTCCTTCCTGAAGGAGATCAGTCCTGGGATTTCTTTGGAAGGAAAGATGGTAAAGCTGAAACTCCAGTACTTTGGCCACCTCGTGAGAAGCATTGACTCATTGGAAAGGACTCTGATGCTGGGAGGGATTGGAGGCAGGACGACCAAGGATGAGATGGCTGGATGGCATTACGGACTCAATGGACGTGAGTCTGAGTGAACTCCGGGAGATGATGATGCACAGGGAGGTCTGGTATGCTGCGATTCATGGGGTCGCAAATAGTCAGACACGACTGAGCAACTCTACTGAACTGAACTGAGGGAACATTTCATGCAAAGATGAGCCCAATAAAGGACAGAAATGGTAGGGACCTAACAGAAGCAGAACATTTTAAGAAGAGGTGGCAAGAATACACAGAAGAACTGTACAAAAAAGGTCTTCATTACCCAGATAATCACGATGGTGTGATCACTCACCTAGAGTCAGACATCCTGAAATGTGAAGTCAAGTGGGCCTTAGGAAGCATCACTATGAACAAAGCTAGTGGAGGTGATGGAATTCCAGTTAAGCTATTTCAAATTCTGAAAGATGATGCTGTGAAGGTGCTACACTCAACATGCCAGCAAATTTGGAAAACTCAGCAGTGGCCACAGGACTGGAAAAGGTCAGTTTTCATTCCAATCGCAAAGAAAGGCAATGCCAAAGAATGCTCAAACTACCACACAATTGCACTCAAATCACCCGCTAGTAAAGTAACGCTCAAATTTCTCCTAGGAAAACTTCAACAGTATGTGAACCATGAACTTCCAGGTGTTCAAGCTGTATTTCTAAAAGGCAGAGGAGCCACAAATCAAATTGCCAACATCTGTTGGATCATCAAAAAAGCAAGAGAGTTCCAGAAAAATATCTACCTCTGCTTTAATGACTACGCCAAATCCTTTGAATGTGTGGACCAAAAAACTCTGGAAAATTCTTCAAGGGATGAGATTATCAGACCATCTGACCTGCCTCTTGAGAAATCTGTATGAAGTTCACGAAGCAACTGTTCGAACTGGACATGGAGCAACAGACTGCTTCCAAATCAGGAAAGGAGTATGTCAAGGCTGTATATTGTGAGCCTGATTATTTAACTTATATGCAGAGTACATCATGAGAAACCCTGGGCTGGATAAAGCACAAGCTGGAATCAAGATTTCTGGGAGAAATATCAGTAACCTCAGATATGCAGATAATACCACCCTTGTGGCAGAAAACAAAGAAGTACTAAAGAGCCTCTTGATGAAAGTAAAAGAGGAGAGTGAAGAAGTTTGCTTAAAACTCAACATTCAGAAAATTAAGATCATGGCATCTGTCCCATCACTTCATGGCACATAGATGTGGAAACAATGGAAACAGTGGCTGAGTTTATTTTCTTGGGCTCCAAAATCACTGCAGATGGTGACTGTACCCTTTAAATTAAAAGACTCATGCACACTCGTGGTGGATTCATGTCAATGTATGGCAAAACCAATACAGTATTGTAAAGTAAAATAAAGTAAAAATAAATAAATAAATAAAAGACTCTTGCTCCTTTGAAGAAAAGTTATGACCAACCTATACAGCAGAGACATTACTTTGCCAACAAAGATCTGTCTAGTCAAAACTATGGTTTTTCCAGTAATCGTGTATGAACGTAAGTCTTGTACTATAAAGAAAGCTGAGTGCCAAAGAATGGATGCTTTTGAACTGTGATGTTGGAGAAAACTCTTGAGAGTCCCTTGGATGGCAAGGAGATCCAACCAGTCCATCCTAAAGATTATCAATCCTGAATATTCATAGGAAGGACTGATGCTGAAGCTGAAACTCCAGTATTTGGCCACCTGATGCAAAGAACTGACTCATTTGAAAGAATAAGACCCTGATGCTGGGAAAGATTGAGGGCAGGAGGAGAACGTGATACAGAGGATGAGATGGTTGGATGACCTCACCTTCTCAATGGACATGAGTTTCAGTAAACTCTAGGAGTTGGTGATGGACAGGGAGGCCTGGTGTGCTGCAGTCCATGGGGTCGCAAAGAGTCAGACATGACCTAGCAACTGAACTGAGCAAAATTATACATAAAAAGTGTCGATATTATACATATTTCAGTGCCATTCTACCAATACAATATTGTAAAGTAATTAACCTAGATAAATTTATATTAAAAAACTGTCAATACTGTATTTCCCGTGGACTGCAAGGAGATCCAACCAATCCATTCTGAAGGAGATCAGCCCTGGGATTTCTTTGGAAGGAATGATGCTAAAGCTGAAACTCCAGTACTTTGGCCACCTCATGAGAAGAGTTGACTCATTAGAAAAGACTCTGATGCTGGGAGGGATTGGGGCCAGGAGGAGAAGGGGACGACAGAGGATGAGATGGCTGGATGGCATCACTGACTTGATGGACGTTAGTCTGAGTGAACTCCGGGAGTTGGTGATGGACAAGGAGGCCTGGCGTGCTGCAATTCATGGGGTCGCAAAGAGTTGGACATGACTGAGCAACTGAACTGAACTGAACTGAATACTATATCTACTATAAGATTATGTAAGAGAAAGAGAAATTCATGAGATGGTCTAAATGCTGGTGGACATCAGGTTCTGAGAGAGACCTGTGGCAAAGAAAAAGAGGCTGTTAGCAAGCCCACCCTCCCAACGTGGAGGGGCACTGTTGAGAAAACAAAGGTTAAGAGTTTTCACCAATTCAGAGGCTGTTACTTGAAGATTTAGAACACCCAAAGCTCCAACTGGCTTTTTTTATGCAGAAGAAAGATTTTCATCATTGTGCCCCTCCACACCAATACCTTCTCTAGCCCTAACAGTCAAAATTACCATATTCATTTGAAGTCAAATGAAAGTGGGGCCACTAGTGTTTCCTGAACAGTTAAATTCTAACAACCGAAGTGTCTCTCTTACCACTTTGGATGTTCTGCCCTGTCAACTTCCTCTCACTAGAAAGTCATCTCTGAAGCACCATAGACATGATAGTAACTTGTTAAGTCCTAGGCTAGCTGAGTTCTACAGGCTCCTCTTGGAACTCTGTTTATGACCATTTCCTGTCCACTGATAAGCCCTTTGTGGCACTGGTACTTATTCCCAGGTGCCAATCATGTCTATGCTCTCAGAAGCATTAGGAAGGTTTATTCTTGCCAAAACACTTTTCTTGCCGTTTTCTTTTAGCTCTCACCTCATTGTTATTCACTGAATTCTGAACTCTTTGGGAAAAATAAGCAATATGTTCATTAACTATTGAGTAAGTGGATAGAAGGATTTTGCTGGCAAAAGTGAAATATAAGGGAAAGTGGAGAATTGGCAGTATGGGGTTATTTCTGAGAGTGATTCCATTGCCAACAGTTTTAGCTATTTTTGTAGTGATGTAAAAGAAAATTAGGAATTTGCAAATATTTTAGATTTAAAAATATAATTTAACCTTTATTTTTTTTCCTGGTGGTTAGATTTACTTTTCCTTTTTGGATATTTAAGAAAAGTTGGTAATGGTAAATGCAGGAACAGTGTAATGTTCTAAAAGCTGTTGAAGTTTTATTGTGTCTTTTAATGAAAAGGAAGTCACATATAAGAAACAGATGGCCATTCAAAGGAATTCAGATTTATATTATTTTATTGAATTATAAAATTATTGAAGAAAATAAGTTTAGATAGAATTCATGGTATCTGCCCAAAAAAACCCACAATTGATTCTTTATTAAAAAAGTTTTTTTTTTCCTGCATATAAATTGCTCTTTTATTAAATCAATGTGCTTTTATTTGCAAATGTAGTAGCATGTTGAACAGATTTCATACTAACCCTAAGACAAATCTGTACAGATGCCTTTATGAACAAATTCTTTTATTATTATTATTATCATTTTTTTTTTTACTTTACAATATTGTATCGGTTTTCCATACTTCAACATGAATCAGCCACGGCTGTTAAACAAAGCAACAGGATTTATGAAGGGGCCTCAGCTATATGAAGATACATAAGACTTACACAGATTTTTCAAATTTTAGAGGCTAATTTCCTTGCCTATTTGTTTAGCTCTAATTCTCTTCCACTAAAGTAGTAGTTTATGAACTTGGGTATATATTAGTATTGTGTAGGAAGTTCTTGTTTATTCACATTATTTATTTGGATTAGATTAGGTATAAGTAATTCTTTAAGGTTTGCAGGTGGTTCCAAGATACAAGCAGGGTTGAAAAACACTGTGGTAGGAGTGAGGAAGTCTCTCTTTGTGAATGGTACAGATACAGACAAAATCAGTTCTATATAATAAATTAGTGATTATACTTATTCCTTTTATAACGCATAATACCTGTTACTATCCCTCCATGATTCAGTGTTAGAAAAGCAAAAATTAGTGCTGATTTATGTCCTTCTTCAAGATTATGATATCTGTCAATCCAGAAACCATCTACAAAATTACCTGTGACCATTTTGATACTTGGGTTGGGAAGATTTCCTTGAAGAAGGAAATGGCAACCCATTCCAGTATCCTTGCCTGGAGAATCTCATGGACAGAGGAGCCTGGTTGGGCTACAGTCCACGGGGTTGCAAAGAGTCAGACACGACTGAGTGACTTCACTTTCCTTTCTTTCACATTTTGATACAGGATAAGTTTGTTTTATTTGAGATATACCATTTTAACCTATGAAAGGATAATGGTTCTTCTGAAATAGCATTCATTACAAAAATCATTTTATTAATGAAAATGTTTCACGAAAAGAGAAACCTGAGTGCTAGGAATTAGGTACTAGGAAACCTCAAGCTCACTATATATATACATATATATATATATGTATATATATATATAAAATATCTGTCAGTTCAGTCGCTCAGTTGTGTCCGACTCTTTGTGACCCCATGAATCGCAGCACGCCAGGTCTTCCTGTCCATCACCAACTCCCAGAGTTTACCCAAACTCATGTCCATTGAGTTGGTGATGCCATCCAGCCATCTCATCCTCTGTCGTCCCCTTCTTGTCCTGCCCCCAATCCTTCTCAGCATCAGGGTCCTTTCCAATGAGTCAACTCTTCACATCAGGTGGCCAAAGTAGTGGAGTTTCAGCTTTAGCATCAGTCCTTCCAAAGAACACCCAGGACTGATCTCCTTTATGATGGACTGGTTGGATCTCCTTACAGTCCAAGGGACTCTCAAGAGTCTTCTCCAATACCACAGTTCAAAAGCATCAATTCTTCGGCACTCAGCTTTCTGCACAGTCCAACTCTCACATCCATACATGACCACAGGAAAAACCTTGACTAGACGGATCTTTGTTGGCAAAGTAATGTCTCTGCTTTTTAATATGCTATCTAGGTTGGCCATAACTTTCCTTCCAAGGAGTAAGCGTCTTTTAATTTCATGGCTACAAACATCATCTGCAGTGATTTGGGAGCCCCAGAAAATAAAGTCTGACACTGTTTCCACTGTTTCCCCATCTATTTCGCATCAAGTGATGGGACCAGATGCCGTAATCTCTTGTTTTCTAAATGTTGAGCTTTAAGCCAACTTTTTCACTCTCCTCTTTCACTTTCATCAAGAGGCTTTTTAGTTCCTCTTCACTTTCTGCCATAGGAGTGGTGTCATCTGTATATCTGAAGTTATTGATATTTCTCCCAGCAATCTTGATTCCAGCTTGTGCTTGTTCCAGCCCAGCATTTCTCATGATGTACTCTGCATATAAGTTAAATTATATATATATATATATATATATATATTTCTTTTCTTGAAAGTGCTTCAGTTACAAAGGACTTTCCAAATGACATGGTTTAAAACCTAAACATCAATGTGCAAATCCATTTTTTGAGCAAACATTTTCTTTATTCAAAACTGTGAGGTGTTTTTATTTTTCTCACTAATATTGCAGATCTTTAATATACTAAACATTAACATTATCATCACTTATTTTTATGAAAATAGCAAAATGGCATTCAAACTGGAAGCTATTTTTGCCTAAGCATCTTTTTTCCCCTCTAAACCCAAACTGCTCCCCAATTCTTTAGATTTTATAATCAACTATAAAAGTCAGACTAATAGAAATTACATTCCCCAGTTAATCCACTGGGTTTTTAGATTATTAAAAATACTGTGTAAAATTGCTGTGGGAAAGAAATTCTTTAATCAGCATATCTTGAAGAATATATATTTTTCTCATAAATATTAACTGCTACAAAAATTTGCCCTCATGTGGTAAAAAATTAAAACTAGAAGAGTAGACAAAATATATGAAATTATTTTAGACATTGCACAATAAGCACAACAGAACTGTGATCCCTGAGCAAAGGGAAATAATGAGGTGAGGTGTTTTCCAGAATACAGCATAAGGAGTTGAAAAGCAAAGTACACCCCAATCATCTGACTGAGCTGAGGAGACAGACGCTAGAATTTGGAGAAGTAAAAATGGCTAAAAATGATGGAGCAGCCTTCTGAAGCGAGACAGTGCACAGAGACCGCCAAAAATATGCACTTTGTTCTGAGAGGAAATGACTGAAGATTAAAGAAAGAATCATTAGAAATAAGTAGACAAAATATTCCCTAGAGCTGGGAATAGTTTATAATCCCTATAGTTTAGAAGAGAGACCTCGGTTACATGGGGCATTGGGGAAACTCCTCAGGAGGACTTTGTGTGGTAGGCAGACTCTCTCCCTCCTGGAGAAATGTGATCTTCACACCCTAATCCTTTGTATAGGTTGTGTTACATGGCAGAAGGACATTACAAGTGAAACCTACATTATAGACCTTAAAATAGAGGAAACTTCCCCGATGACTGAGCAAGTGAAAAATCTGATTGCAATGCAGGAGATACAAGTTCAGTCTCTGGGTTGGGAAGATTCTCTGGAATAGGAAATGGCAACACATTACAGTATTCTTGCCTGAAAAATCTCATGGACAGAGTCATAGAGTCAGACACAACTGAGCCGCTGAACAGACAGAGATACATATAATAGATTCATTGAGAGGACTTTTAACAGACATTTAATTATTATATAGTGAAATATACAATTAATTAATTAAGAAAATGACATTAGCCTAACCTTAAAATAGAGAGGTTATCCTGGATTATCTAGTTGCACCAGATGTAATCCCTTGTTCATAAAAATGGAAAAGGAGGGTAGAACAATCAGTCAAAGAAATGTGGCAGCAGAGGGAAAAAGCAGGAGAGATAGGAAGCATGTGTTGCTTTGACTTATTCTTGTTGGCCTTGAAGATGAAGCCAGAGGTTCATGCAAGAGTCCAGGAATGAAGGTAGTTTCCAAAAGCTGAAAACTATTCTCAAGTGGCAGGAAGCAAGTAAATCATAATTGTAGTCCTACAACCTTAAGGAACTGAATTCTGCCAATAAAATGAATGAACAAGAAATAGTTTCTCTCTGGTATGTTTCTGTCGGCATTTAATAATATCTCCAAGTGGCTCTTATTTGAAGATTATTGTCTTGATCCATGCATTTTGACAGTATATTTTAAGCAATTTTGCCCCCAACTGAAAAACATGCAGTAAGAAAGTGCTGTAGTTATCAGGAAGTTCCGTGTCCAAGGTAAGCAAGCCATAATCAGAACAAAGCGCAAATCTTAAAACTAAAAGTCACACACAAAAGATTAGTATATATCTATGGTAAACTGATGCAGAGAACTCAGAAGTTAGCCATCAAGGGTTGCTACTGCTATGTCACTTCAGTCGTGTCCGACTCTGTGCGGCCCCATAGATGGAAGCCCACCAGGCTCCCCCATCCCTGGGATTCTCCAGGCAAGAACACTGGAGTGGGTTGCCATTTCCTTCTCCAATGCATGAAAGTGAAAAGTGAAAGTGAAGTCACTCAGTCATGTCTGACTCTTAGCGACCCCATGGACTGCAGCCTACCTGGCTGCTCCGTCCAAGGGATATTCTAGGAAGAGTACTGGAGTGGGGTGCCATTGCCTTCTCTGCATCAAGGGTTATGATATGCTAACTAATTTACAGATCATATTTTATTATTATAGTTATAGAAGTCAAAGAGAAGATAGTACATTGTGCAATAATTAAAAACCTATAGGATATGTAAAAGGATTTTAAAAATCTGGGCTACTTAGCTTCATAAAGAAAGAGTAATGGTTAATTTTAATAAAACTCAACGATTAGGCCTCATTTCTTCCCCTTTATTTCTCATTCATCTCTTTCTTTCTTCCCTTCTTTTTTTTTCTATTTAAAAAATGTGAGAATTTATTCTATATGGTGGATGAAGAAATTTCTTACAGTAATGGTGGTGAAGGTGGGTGAAAGAAGTACAAAGAGTATAAAATTCAATTAAGGACAAATATGTTCAGAACAAAGTCACCATGAGTGAAAAATTTAGTTTTCAGTTATGAAGAAAACTGGATTTTAGAAAAATAGACAAAGGAAAAAAATCACTTTTTTTCTACTCAAAAATGGTTTAAGCGTTGCCTCTATGAAAACTGATAAGTTCAATTGTATGTTGTCTGTCTTGCACCTCTACTTTGGTGTATAGATAAACATACTCATTTCATTTTTAAAATATGTATTATTTGATTATTAACATTTGTGATTCATTTATAGTCTGACAGAGAATACTGTACATATATTTAGACTTTGTTTCAATGTTGCGTGTTTCTAAGTTCCTCCTACCCATTTGATTTATAAATCTGAAATCAGGAAATTTTATGCTACATATTTATTTAAATAATATTAAGGTTCAGCATAATTAAAATCTTAAATAAGTCAAAGCCCTTATTTCTTTTTGCATGCCTACTGCTTGCCCTGTATAAGCAGCCTGGTTTTCAGATATAGTGAGATTTTTTTTTCTCTCCTTTGAGGAGTATATTCATTTGCTAGTGCTTCCGTTATCCACAAACCAGGGTGCTAAAACAACAGAAATGTGTTGTCTCACAGTTCTGGAGGATATGCGTTCAAGACCAAAAGTTGGCAGAGCTGGCCCTTTCTGAGGCTGTGCAGAAATCTATCCCATACCTCTCATATCGCTTTCAGTGAGTCGCTGGCAGTGTTCAGAGTCTCTGGCTTGCAGAAACATCATAATGATCCTTGCCTTCTTCTTCACATGGATTTCCCCATGTTTGCAACTCTACTTCCAAATGTTCACTTTTTAGGAATACATTAGTCATGTTGGATCAGGACCCAAACTAATTACCTCATTTTAACTTGATTATCTCTGTAAGTTGTTCATTGTTCAGTCACGAAGTTGTGTCCGACTCTTTGTGACCCCATGGACTGCAGCACCCCAGTCTCCCCTGCCCTCCACTATTTCCCAAAGTTTGCTCAAACTCATGTCCATTGAGTTGGTGATGCTATGTAACCATCTCATCCTCTGCCCCCTCCCTTTTCCTGTTGACTTTAATCTTTCCCAGTGTCAGAGTCTTTTCCAGTGAGTCAGCTCCAGGAGATAGTGGAGGACAGAGGAGCCTGGCATGCTTCAACTTAGTGACTGCACAACAAGGGTCTGGCTCTGATGAACATCCGGCCTATCCGCTTATGGCTCATTTAGCAGCCTTTCTGAAAAAGGCATGTCACTCCTTCTCTGATGACACAGTTAAAGACCTAAAACCACAGAGTACTGGTCTGGTTATACTCCATCATTAGTTTTGTTGCTTCTCATATTGCTACCTTCAAATTCCCAACAGGAAATTGGTTTCAGGACCATATCAACCCTCAGAGCATCTTTCATCATCTAAGGGACATGGCTGCCTTCTCCCAAGGCAAAGGCTTAGAGGAGAATCACTGAGCTCTAAAGACTTTACTGTCTTCTCTTCCTCTTTGTTTCTCCTTCTCATCACTTCCAGAACTTCCTCATTGCTTAAAACAGTAGGGCCCTGCTGATTAACAAGAGCTCTGGGTTTCTCATGCATAAACATACAGACTTGAGACCTCTAGGCTTGGTTGTTGATAGCCCAACAAGTGACACAGGAACCTGGAAAATCCTTTTTCTCTCAATGGAACTTGTTTCTCACAGCTAGTATCTTGCTGTCAAATCTTACTTTTCATGTCAAAGTTGAATTTTACCAGCTTTTAAGTTTCCTCATTATAAATAATATAAAACTTTTATTGAAGTATAGTTAATGTATAATATTATATGCTACAAGTGTACAATATAATGATTCACATTATTTAAAGTTATACTCAATTTATGGGGCTTCTCTTTTAGCTCAGCTGGCAAAGAATCTGCCTGCAATGCAGGAGACCCCAGTTCGACTCCTGGGTCAGGCAGTTCTCCTGGAGAAGGGATAGGCTACCTACACCAGTATTCCTGGGCTTCGCTGCTGGCTAAGATGGTGAAGAACTTGCCTGCAATCAGGAGGTGTAAGAGACACTGGTTCAATCCCTGGGTCAGGAATATCCCCTGGAGGAGGGGATGGCAACCCACTCCAGTATTCTTTCCTGGAGAATTCTCATGGACAGAGAAGGCTGATGGGCTACAGTCCATGGAGTCATAAGGAGTTGGACATGACTGAGTGACCAAGCACAGCACAGCATACTCCATTTGTAATTATAATAAAATATTGAGATTTCCCTGAACAGAGGAACCTGGCAGGCTACAATCCATGTGGTAGCAAAGAGTCAGACATGACTGAGCCATTAACACACAGAGACACTGTCTATATTCCTGTGTTATGCAATATATCCTTACAGCTTATGCAGTCTAATAGTTCGTACCTCTTAATCTTCTACTAATATACTGCCCCCTCCCCCTTTCTTCTCCCCACTAATTTGTTCTCTATATCTGTCAATCTTCTTTTCTGTTATGCTTACTAGCCTGTTACATTTTTTAGATTCCACATATAAATGATCTCATTCAGTATTTGTCTTTATCTGATTTATTTCACTTAGTATAATGCCTTACAAGCCCATCCATGTTGCTGCAAATGGCAAAATTTCATTATTTTTATGGCTGTCTACCATTCCATTGTATAAATATACAGTAAGTCCCCTACTTATAAATAAATTTCATTATGAAAGCATTTCCATTAAGTCCAGTTTGTTCATTAAGTCCAACAAATTTAGCCTAAGTACCCAACAAACACAATTGGCTGTATAGTTCTGTACTATGATAGGTTTGTAATCCTCTTCACACAAATAATATGTACATAAAAAGGGAACACAAAATAAAATGCATTTGATATTATACTACAGTACCTTAAAAGGTACAGTAGTGCATTACAACAGCTGCCATGCAGGGGCTGGCATACACATTTGCACCTTTGAAAATGTGTAATTTAAAGGGTTGTATGTAGGGGATTTACTGTGTATCATATCTTCTTTATCCATTCCTCTCCTGATGGACACTTATGTTTCCATATCTTGGTGACAGTAAATAATGCTGCTATCAGCATTGGGGTGCATGTTTCTTTTCAAATTAGTATTTTTGTTTTGGGGGGTATATACCCAGTAGTGGAGAAGGCAATGGCATCCCACTCCAGTGCTCTTGCCTGAAAAATCCCATGGACGGTGGAGCCTGGTAGGCTGCAGTCTATGGGGTCGCTAAGAGTTGGACACGACTGAGTGACTTTACTTTCACTTTTCACTTTCATTCATTGGAGAAGGAAATGGAAACCCAGTCCAGTGTTCTTGCCTGGAGAATCCCAGGGATGGGGGAGCCTGGTGGGCTTCCATCTATGGGGCTGCACAGAGTCAGACACGACTGAAACAACTTAGCAGCATACCCTGTAGTAGAATTGCTGGGTCAAATTATATGACTGCTGCTGCTGCTGCTGCTGCTGCTGCTGCTGCTGCTGTGTCACTTCAGTTAAGTGGTTAATATGTCAACATTTATAAATAATCAATACAACTCAACATTGATAAAATCAAGTAACTGTTAAAAAATGGGAAGAAGAACTGAATAGTCATTTTGTCAAAGAGGAAATGTGAATGGCCATTAGGCACATGGAAAGATATTCAACATCCTTCATCATCAGGGGAATGCAAATCAAAACTACAATGAAATATCACCTCACACCAGTCAGAATGGCTGTCATCTTAAAGAACACAGATAATGAATGTTGGTGAGGATATGGAGAAAAGGGAAACTTCGTACATTGGCATGTCACTCAGAATATAGATTGGTGCAGCCACTGTTATAAACAGTAAGAAAGTTTCTTAGGAAACCAAAAATGAATTTTACCAGATTATTATTCTTAGAAGTGCTTCTCTAAAATGCCAAAGTCACCACTCATCTCTCTAGCCATCTAAATCAAAGAGGGATAGTTCTGTGCTGTATAAGAATCAAAAGAAAAGCAAATTCATTTGTATTTTTCCACACATTCACAGATAATACTATATATACACAGTTAAAACTTAGCAAAATATGTGACATCCAAAAATATAATCTTATAAAATTCTGGCTCACTGAAGAGATTAATAAAAGCCACATCTTTAAAGTCAGTCTAACTAGTTACAAAAACACAGAATATCAAATCATTAACTTTATATTATGTTCAGCTGATCATATGTTGAACTAAAGAAGTGTCAAATAACCACTAGGCAGTCACTTCTTCCCACTTTCACAACAAGAACATTAGCACCATGTCAGCATTCTTTTGAGAAATCGAGGTTTACAGAGGAAGGAATTAAAGGCCAGTTCTAGAGTAATCAGTGTGCGCGTGCGCGCGCGCGCACACACACACACACACACACACACACACACAACCCACAACGCATATTACATAGCCGAAATTAGGTACAGGCAGGGGATTATGGATATTTAGTGTTTATTATCATAGTGGTCCTTCTTTTCTTTATAAAATCAGTTTTGAGATTCCAAGGTTTATAAATGAAGCTTTCAGTCTTCATCTACAGAAATCATTTATGCAAGCATTCATTAGCACCTGTGCTCAATTGCTAGATAACAATTTACTTTTGAAAAGTTTGAAAAATTATATAATATTCAGGTAGTATGAAAAGATGACAAAGTAGAGAAACATGATAAAAAGAATAATGACTAAAGCTTTAGGCCATTCCAGGCTTGGTCACTTAACTGTCTTTTGGAATGTGATATTTAATTTAGAGTCTTCTCTGCATTTCTTCCTCTGTTCAATGGACAAATGTGTATTTAACCTGAGGGACTTTGTTAATATTAACTGTAAAATATGTGAGACTTGTAGCACACATTCCCTCAGCATTGGCATTTAACATATGAGATCACATATTGCTATTAATGAACTTTCTAAAAAACAAATACATAAAACTGATATGTAAAATTTTGAAAGCATAAGGATATTCAGTTGCCTAGCTGTGAAAATTGATAGCCACTGAAGTAATTTTAAATAGTTATTTCAAGTGTGATTTTTTTAAATCCAGGTGAAAGTATAATCTTTATTTGAGAAATGCTAATTGAATTTTTTTAATATAGAAAAATGCTTTTAGTAAAGAAAGGACTACTACTCAACATTCCAAAGTACAATTTAAAATTGAGGATGTACGCCAATTTCTTCAGAGTCACTGCTCCTCATCTGCATTACTCAATCCGTCTCTTAATCCTCCTAGCCAATTTATTAGCTACTTCATGAATCAAACACCTTTTAACTTTCTCTTTGTTTTACACATCTTATCCAGCCTCATATTTTGCTTTTAATTTAAAAACTAGGTCAGTGAAATGGCTTATTTTGATCTGTCTGAAAAGAAAAGAAAAATATTCTTCAGTTCACCACTTTACTCTATAAAAAAGTAAAAAAGAAAAAAAAAAAGAAAATATTGGATTTAATCCCTGTCATTTGCATGAACTGAATCTGTGGTGGGAAAGAAAGATATTAATGCTTCTACTGAACATTGTTTTTATCTTAAAAACTTGGAGAAATTAGTACTGAATTTGTTGAGATTACTATTAGTGCCCTTCTTGCTTCTGTAGTTCCCATGGTTACACCTTCTGGTTAGTACACCAGGATTCTAGAAAAGGACAGGATTCCACAAACAATGGTTTGCGGAACTCCCCCAACCTCGTTCATTACTTTGCAATATCTTGGGTGGTATAAAGCTGTATATTCTGTGATATGTGGTTTTATGATGACTTTGTTAAGATTGATGAAGCTAATGTAAATGTTATAAAATTAATAGCAACTTCTAAATATTCTTGCAAGGAAATTTTAAAGATATACTAAGGCAAGTAAAAAAAGTAAAAATGGAATTTTCTCCTTGTTTTACTACCCTTTTTATCAGCTACATTATCATACTTAAAAAAAAATCTCACAAAGACCAGTCCCATATGTATATACACACACCTATACATACACCTCCAGTAGCATAGTGGGCACGTGCCGACCTGGTGAGTTCATCTTTCAGCGTCATATATTTTTGTCTTTTCATACTGTTCATGAGATTTTCAAGGTAAGAATGCTGAAGTGGTTTGTCTTTCCCTTCTCTAGTGGACCACGTTTTGTCAGAACTCTTCACCATGATCCTTCCATCTTGGGTGGCCCTACATGGCATGGCTCATAGGTTCATTGAGTTAGACAAGGCAGTGGTCCATGTGATTAGTTTTCTGTAATTGTGCTTTTCATTCTGTCTGCTCTCTGAGGGATAAGGACAAGAGGCTTGTGGAAGCTTCCTGATGGGAGGGACTGGCTGTGAGGAAAACTGGGTCTTGCTCTGGTGGGCAAGGCCATACTCAGTACATTTTTAATCCAGTTTTCTGCTGATGGGGTCACTGCTCCTTTCTCCTGGGTCCTGGTGTGCCTAAGGTTTTCTTGTGCCCTCCAAGAGTCTGTTTCCCTAGTCCTGTGGAAGTTCTGTAATTATATACCACTGGCCATCCTACTGAAAAACTGAATGCAAGTCAAGAAGCAACAGTTAGAACCAGACATGGAACGAAGGACTGGTTCCAAATCGGGAAAGGGATATGCTGAGGCGGTATAATGTCAACCTACTTATTATATGCAGTGTACATCATGTGACATGCTGGGCTGGATGAATCACAAGCTGGAATCAAGATTACCTGGATAAATGTCAATAACCTCAGATATGCAGATGACACCACCCTTTTGGCAGAAAATGAAGAGGAACTAAAGAGCCTCTTGATGAAAGTGAAAGAGGAGAGTGAAAAAGCTGGCTTAAAACTCAGCATTCAAACAACTAAGATCATGGCATCCAGTCCCATTGTTTCATGGCAAATAGATGGGGAAACCATGGAAACTGTGAGAGACTTTATTTTCTTGGGCTCTAAAATCACTGTAGATGGTGATTGCAGTCATGAAAGTAAAAGATGCTTGCTCCTTGGAAGAAAAGCAATGACAAATTTAGACAGTGTATTTAGAGCATTACTTTGCTGACAAGGGTCCATATAGTCAAAGCTATAGTGTTTTCAAAAGTTATGTGTGGATGTGAGAGTGGTATCATAAAGAAAGGTGAGTGCTGAAGAACTGATGCTTTTGAACTGTGGTGTTGGAGAAGTCTCTTGACAGTCCTTTGAACTGCAAGGAGATCAAACCAGTCAATCCTAAAGGAAAAATATCCTGAATATACATTGGAGGGACTGATGCTGAAGCTGAAGCTCAAATACTTTGGCCACCTGAGGCAAAGAGCTGACTTATTAGAAAAGACCATGATGCTGGGAAGGATTGAAGGCAGGAGGAAAAGGGGAAAACAGAGGATGAGATGGTTGAATGGCATCACCGACTCAATGGACATGAGTTTGAGTAAACTCCAGGCAATGGTGAAAGACAGGGAAGTCTCTTGTCACAAAGAGTTGGACATGACTGAGTGACTGAACCATGACAAAATACGTACACATGTATATTATATGTATATGTCCATGTTGGATTTCGCAGGTGGTACTAGCAGTAAAGAACTTGTCTTCAATGCAGGAGACATAAGAGACATGGGTTTGATCCCTGGGTCAGGAAGATCCCCTGGAAGAGTGCATGGCAACCCACTCCAGTATTCTTGCCTGGAGAATCCCATGGACAGAAGAACCTGGTGGGCTACAGCACATGAGTTCATAAAGAATCAGACATGACTGAAACAACTTTGTATGCACAAACATGTATGCACATATTATGTATAAACATACATGTTTATATATATTGCTTTGATATATACATATATAAATTTAATACATATTAAATTTATATACATATATAAAATTTAAGATGGAAATGTATCAATATATTCATTATTAACAATTATCCACAACAAGTATATACTATCTCTTGAGATTTTAATTATTATAATATGCCTATTTTATTGATGAAGAGTAATTGTAAATTCATTGGAAATAAATATATAAATAAATATGGTCTCTAAAATTAGAGACAACTGACCTCTGTGATTTCCAAATCAATGAGTAAGCAGTCATTGATTTGAGTTTTAAAATATTTTTAAAGTATATTGATTTATTAGTACATTTAGTAAAAAAAAAATGTTCAACTTATGAATACATATGTAAATCTGAGAGAACTGACTATAATCTATTTGTTTTCAGAGAATTTGCAATGAATGCGGTATATCACATTCTTAGCTAAAGTATTTTTTCTGAATTCCAAAGAACCAATTGGTAAAGCATCCCTATCATACTGTAGTGAGAAGTGGTGCTGTAGTGACATTTTAAAGAATTTCCTATGTGAACCTGAGTTAAAAAGATGGGAATACCAGACCATCTTACCTGTCTCCTGAGAAAACTGTATATGGGTCAAGAAGCAACAGTTAGAACCCTGTGTGGATCAACTGATTGGTTAAGAATTGAGGAGGGAGTATGACAGGACTGTCTGCTGCCATCCTGTTTATGTAACCTATATGCTGAGCACATCATGAGATATTCTGGTCCAGATAAGTTAAAAGCTGGAATCAAGATAGGCAGGAGAAAAGTCAGCAACCTCAGATATGTGGATGATACCACTCTAATGGCAGAAAGTGAAGAGGAACTAAAGAGCCTCTTGATGAGGGTGAAGGAAGAGATTGAAAGAGTGAACTTAAAACTAAATGTTAAAAAAAAAAAAAGAACTAAGATCATGGCATCTGGCCCCATTACTTCATGGCAAATAGAATGGGCAAAGGTAGAAGTGACAGGTTTTCTCTTCATGGGCTCAAAATCACTGTGGACGCTGACAGCAGTCGTGAAATCAGAAGACAGTTGCTTGTTGGCAGGAAAGCTATGACAAATGTAGATGGTGTGTTGAAAAGCAGAGACATTACTCTGCCTACAAAAGTTCATATAGTCAAGGCTATATGAACAGAGGTCACAGTGGTATTCAGTATTCACAGTGGTCACATAAGATTGTGAGAGATGGACTGTAAAGTAGGTAGAACTCCAAAGAATTGACGCCTTGGAACTGTGGTGCTGGAGAAGACTCCTAAGAGGCCCTTGGACAGCATGAGCATGAAACGAGTCAATCTTAAGGGAAATCAACCCTGAATACTCATTGAAAGGACTGATGCTGAAGCTGAGGCTCCAATACTTTAGCCACCTGATGCGAACAGCCAAATCACTGGAAAAGTCCCTAATGCTGGCAAAGATTGAGGGCAGGAGAAGAGGGCATCAGAGGATGAGACGGCTGGATGGTATCATCGATGACATGAACATGAACTTGTGCAAACTTCAGGAGATGATGAGGGAGACAGGGAGGCCTGGCATGCTGCAGTCCACGGAGTCACAAAAAGTTGAAAACGACTGTGCAACTGAACAACAACAATATTGTTTATAATCAAATTTTCTCAATTCTCTCTACAGACAAGTAAATCTCTTTTCATATAGGTGGAATATAGCAATAATTTATACAATTTTATTACATAGTTGAGTTCTTAAGTAAAATCAAAAAAATTTACCCCAACTTAGCATGTTTGTCAGAGAAGGCAATGGCAACCCACTCCAGTGTTCTTGCCTGGAGAATCCCAGGGACAGGGGAGCCTGGTGGGCTGCTGTCTATGGGGTTGCAGAGTCAGACATGACTGAAGCGACTTAGCACAGCAGCAGCATGTTTGTACAAACATATATTATTTCTTTTTATCATTCCCTCACTCCTTTCTTCCCTTCCTCCTTCTGTCTCTCTCATGAATATGTACACATACCTTTTTTTTTTAAAGTATAGAAATGTCAAGTATCTAAGAGCTATGTATTTGCCTATATCTCCTCATGGCCACCACTCCTGACCTTGGATGTAGAGTATCTTCTTTCAGTCACTTGCCACTCCAGTGCCACACAGACTAAAAGATGATGCCAAGAAAGTGCTGCACTCAGTATGACAGCAAATTTGGAAAACTCAGCAGTGGCCACAGAACTGGAAAAGGTCAGTTTTCATTCCAATCCCAAAGAAAGGCAATGCCAAAGAATGCTCAAACTACCACACAATTGCACTCATCTCACACACTAGTAAAGTAATGCTCAAAATTCTTCAAGCTGCTGCTGCTAAGTCGCTTCAGGTGTGTCTGACTCTGTGTGACCCCATAGACGGCAGCTCACCAGGCTCCGCCGTCCCTGGATTTCTCCAGGCAAGAACACTGGAATGGGGTGCCATTTCCTTCTCTGATTAACCAAGCCAGGCTTCAGCAATACATGAACCGTGAACTTCCAGATGTTCAAGCTGGTTTTAGAAAAGGCAGAGGAACCAGATGTCAAATTAACAACATCTCCTGGATCATTGAAAAAGCAAGAGAGTTCCAGAAAAACATCTATTTCTGCTTTATTGACTATGCCAAAGCTTTTGAATGTGTGGGTCACAATAAACTGTGGAAAATTCTGAAAGAGATGGGAATACCAGACCACCTGATCTGCCTCTTGAGAAATCTGTATGCAGGTCAGGAAGCAACAGTTAGAACTGGACATGGAACAACAGACTGGTTCCAGATAGGAAAAGGAGTAAGTCAAGGCTGTATATTGTCACCCTGCTTATTTAACTTTATGCAGAGTACATCATGAGAAACGCTGGACTGGAAGAAACATAAGCTGGAATCAAGATTGTCAGGAGGAAATAGATGGGGAAACAGTGGAAATAGTGGCTGAGTTTATTTTGGGGGGGCTCGAAAAGCGCTGCAGATGTTGACTCCAGCCATAAAATTAAAAGACACTTACTCCTTGGAAGGAAAGTTATGACCAACTTAGACAGCATATTAGAAAGCAGAGGAGTTACTTTGCCAAAAAAGGTCTATCTCGTCAAGGCTCTGGTTTTTCCAGTAGTCATGAATGGATCTGAGAGTTGTACTATAAACAAAGCTGAGCACCAAAGAATTGAGGCTTTTGAACTGTGTTGTTGGAGAAGACTCTTGAGAGTCCCTTGGACTGCAGGGAGATCCAACAAGTCCATTCTAAAATCGATCAGGCCTGAGTGTTCATTGGAAAGACTGACGTCTGAGGCTGAAACTTCAATACTTCGGCCACCTGATGCGATGAGCTCACTCATTTGAAAAGACCCTGATATTGGGAAAGACTGAGTGCAGTAGGAGAAGGGGATGACAGAGGATGAGATGGTTGGATGACATCACTGACTCAATGGACATGAGTTTGAGTAAATTCCCAGAGTTGGTGATGGATAGGGAGGCCTGGCGTGCTGCAATCCACGGCATCACAAACAGTCGGACACTACTGAGGGACTTAACTGAACTGAACTGATTTGCCTATATTTCCATTATAATATTCTGTAATATGAAGAAATATTTTCAATAAATTAATTATCCTGTTTTGTTTACGTTGAATAATAAACTGTATTTCCACTGATCACTAATAATTATGATCTAAATGATCAAACATGGATTCAGCTAAATTCAAACTTGTTCAGGGTCAGCCTGTTACCAGAAGGAAAGAAGTGCTTGAGAACATGTTTATTTCTCAGCCAGCATTGTTTTCAGATTGAGAGACTGATCAAAATGTCAATTCAGCTGATGGCAAAGAATAAGAAGACATTTGTAAAAGGACTGTGTGAGCAAAACTGCTTTCACCAAACTCATTTCTGACATTAGTAAAAATTAAAGTCTTTAGCAATATAGGACTTGGAAATTGATTGAAATGAGATTGTAAACACAATAACTCTATCTTATAGGGCATTCAGTAATTGTGTAGAAAAATGAACTTCCATGTATTAAAATGAGGAATTTTGAGACTGTTCTCAGTTGAATTCCTGCATCTTCTGATTTCATGGCTAGAATGAAAACAAGGCAGATTGTTACTTCAAAGAAGGCAAAACACAGGATCTTTGATTCATTGGTTGCATATTAATCACTATTCAGTTAGAAGTCATACTCAACAGAATTATTGATATAGCTGTGTATGAGTTACAAGTTTGTGCACATAAATTAGAAATAAGATTCTTTAAAATCATGAAACATATCTGTAATGAAAAACACTTCATGAAAGATTTTAAACTTATTTGAGAACATCTGTTCAGAGAAGATTTTTTTTTTCAAGATGAATTTATTGATCCTGAAAGTTTCTGGAAACAGCGGATAAGGTGCTCTCTTGCCTTTAGGGAAGGGCATAATTTCAGATTCATCTTATGCTGCCTCAAGTTAATAGTATTTAACTTTCAAATGAAAAGAAACTCCATCTGGTTCCCTTGGAGAATCCATGTATTATCCTCACTATCATAAATATGTAAGTGCATTGTTGCTCGAGAAATATATCCAGGAATAGTGAACTATAATTAAAGACAATGCAAGTAAACTATTGTTTAACCAGTCATCCTTATCTATATCACTTAAATTGTATCAGCAAATATTTAATAGTAATGGCAGACTAAAAAGGAACAAAAGACCTAGCTGTGTTGATGTCAACTCGCTTCCATCCTTTATCACTTTTCCAGGGCTCCTGTAACAAAATACCACAGTCCAGCTGGCTTAAGAAACAGAAATTTATTTTCTTGCATTTCTGGAGGATAGAAGTTTAATATGAGGTTGTGAGTAGATCTGCCTTCTCCTGAGGCCTCTCTCCTCGGCACGCAGGTGGTTGGCTGTCTTTTTTTCATGTCCTCACAGGGTCATCCTTGTCTGTGCATTTCCCTTGTCTCTGTTTATCTGTTCAAGGGTCCTCCTCCATGCCCACCCCCCCATTTTTTTTGGTGACACCCTGCGGCACACAGGATCTTTGTAACCAGATGAGGGATTGAACCCATAACCTCTGCATTGCAAGAGTCTTAACCACTGGACTATCAGGGACTTTCCAAATGTCCTCTTGCAGGAACACTAGTCATACTGGATTGGCTGTGCTAAGTTGCTCAGTCATGTCTGACTCTTTGTGACCTCAGGGACTGTATCCCTCCTGGCTCCTCTGTTCATGGGATTCTCCAGGCAACAGCGGTGGAGTGGGTTGCCATTTCCTCCTGCAGGGGATCTTCCTCACCCAGGAAGACCCACTTCTCTTATCTCCTGCATTGGCAGGCAGGTTCTTCACCACCAGCGCCACCTGGGAAGCCCCATACTGGATTGGGGCTCCCTGTGAATCACCTCTTATAAAGACCTTGTCTTCAAAAATGGTCACATATTGATGTATTTGGAGGTCAGCACTTCAACGTGGGAATGTTGAAGGGTACAGAGTTCATCCCAAAACATATTTTAATCCTTCACAGGAGGAGTCAACCACCTTAAACATAGTTGTTTATATAAAAAGTTTTCTTTCAAGATTTTGATTAGTATCAATGTCCAAAAGTTCAATATTGTTAAAATTAAAAAGAAATGAGTGTGTGTTGGTAACTTATACTAAGTTCTAGCCAGTTTTTCCACCATAAGGACCTTGATTCCAAAAATCATCTTCTCTTAGATTCCCTAGATGTTTGGCCAACAGGTCTGTAATCCTTTGGCTCCGACTTTTATAAATCTGAGATCTTCATATTTCTGTACCTGTGATACCTTCCTAAAAAATGCAAGAACCTTATAAGAACAATATATGCAGGGATTATGCTTTAAATATTTATATAACCTGAGCATGAATACAGTTATTTAAATTAATGAAACCAACATATATTCCACAATAGCCAGATTCTCAGATTTAAATCATTTGCTTGCTTTGCACTTCAAATCACTTGATAATAATAATCAGTGGTCAAAGAATTAAGTGATGTTTTAATTAAAAATCTGCTTATTTATTTTATCTGGAATAATAGTTTACTCATTAGACATGTCCATATAGTAAGTTTGTTTTGTATATTATAACATCTGCCTTTAGGAATACTGTTAGTTGATATATTCTGTTTAATTATTCACTGTATCCTTTTTTATCTGACATCATCATGACCTTTTATAGAAAGTGTTAATATATATAAACAAATTATTTTCAGAATTTTATGTTTTCTGTCTATATTCATGACTTAATACCTTTTAGCTTTATAATAAATTATTGTAAGTCAAATATATACCAGAAAATTGATACTTGTTATTACATAAGCATGCAGCAGTTATCAATGAGTTAATTGATAAATGATGATTTTGAATTGTGGTGCCGGAGAAGACTCTTGAGAGTCCCTTGGACAGCAAGGAGATCAAACCAATCAATCCTAAATGAACTCAATCCTGACTATTCATTGAAGGGACCTAATCTTGAACCTGAAGCTCCAGTACTTTGGCCACCTGATGCAAAGAGCTGACTCACTGGAAAAGATCCTGATGCTGGGAAAGATTGAAGGCAAAATGAGAAGGGGGCAAAAGAGGATGAGATGGTTAGATAGTATCCCCAGCTCAATGGACATGAATCTGAGCTAACTCCTGGAGACAATGGAGGACCCCAGGGAGCCTGGTGTGTTACACTCCTTGAGGTTGCAGGGTCAGACATGATTCAGTGACTGAATAGCGCCAACACTAACCCTAATCAGGATTATTAGACATAATTAGGATTAGGCATTGTTCCTAGGATCACAGAAAAAACATACAAAATTCTTTTTTCTTACACAAGGAATACCAAATGTGCTTTAAATTTCATGCATTTTGGTTAAATTCCTACTCTGTGCTGTACTACACTCTAGTGATAAGCTTAGATAGAGACTAATCACACTTAAACAGTTTTTATCATTTGAATGTAAGCAAATAATTCCTCAGTACCTTTTGGGTAAACCAAGTTGCAAATCCTGTATCCCACCTCTACAGAGTTAAGATGTCCTTATGGGTAACTGAAAAGAAAGTAAGATCTGTAACAGTAGGTATAAATTATTACATGTATTCTATTCATATAAGCCATAGTCTTATACATTCCATATCAGTTCCTGAGTTCATAGCAAGCTAATGGGAAACAAACAAAGTTAGAGAAAATATAATATGTGATTAGTTCTTAAGGTTTCTCAGCATTGTCTAATTTCTACGTTTTCTCCCTGTTGGCTTCTTAGGTTGTTATTTTTGTTGTTTAGTCACTATGTCTGACTCTTTGAGACCCCATGGACTGTAGCCCACCAGGCTGCTGTGTCCATGAGATTTTCCAGGCAAGAATACTGGAGTGGGTTGCCATTTCCTTCTCCAGCAGATCTTCTTGACCTAGGGATTGAACCCATTTCTCCTGCATTGCAGGATTCTTAACCACTGAGCCACCAGGGAAGCCCACATTGTCAGGTACCTCACACAAATCCCTGATATTTCATTACTTTTTATTGTCCAGTGAATGACAACCACCTAATTAAAAAAGTGAGCCCAAGGTGAGTTTTATTAAAATAATTTTTTCTAGTACCTCTCTTCTGTCCTGTTGATTTTGTTTACATTCCCTCAGAAATGTGTCTGCAGTTTTCAGGAAACTATGTCACTGCATTTTTCCATTTGATTTTAGCTGCCTCTTATGTGTTCCTTATAAGATTATAAAGCCTTTCCCCAGCTACTTTCGCAACACTCCAGGGTTTCATGAAGCCTGTCTTACTTCTGTGCATATGGAAGGTCATAAAGAAGCGAATTAATGTGCTAATGAAAAGTTGCCAACAGTGAATTTCTCCATAGCTAATCCTACATTTTATTAATGTTCTACAAAATGAAAGAATTTCAAATTATAACAAAGCTACCATTATGATTATTGAAAACCTCTTAAAATTATCGTTCACTGTTAAATATATAATTTTATGGTGGTATTAATAATGATATCCCATATGTCAAAAATTTGGAAAATAATAACTTTATGTTCTGTTGAGCCCATTATGTTAAAGGCCTAATGGCAGATTAACTGAAATGAACGTGCTAGTCGTTAAAGTCACTCAGTGGCTATCAATCTAGATCTTAATATGTTTAATTACGTTAATGCCAGTCAATTAGTCAAGCAGCTTAGCTTCATCTATTTCTTGGCTCTACTGATGATAGATTTGTAAACGTTTATACATGAGAAAGTGAGAAGTCAGCCAACATCCATCAAAGGAAAACATGAAATTATCATTAGTTTCTAAGAAAGAATTCCCATGTACTTTGGGGAAATTGCAAATTTTGGAGTCAATTAGCTGGTCATTGTTCTCTAAACTATATGTGAAAAGAAGTTCCAAGGTGAACATTCTATAATACACAGTCAGTCAACATTTCCTAGATGGGTTTGATGAGCTACATAGTTCTAATGAAAGGGATTGGATTTGTTTTGATTGAAAAAGCTGCTAAATGGGAGTTGTTGGGTTTTATTCAATGGAATGGAACATTGTAGTAATAGACAAAAATGGCTGTCTTGGTGGAATTTAAATTTGATGCATCTAATAGAAAGGTAATTGGAAATGAAATCTTGGGAAACAAAGCACTTAGTTGGTAAGATGACCAATAATAAGAATGCTCTCGGCAAGAGACTGTAAACTACTTGAACACTTGTTCTCAGTGGCATGTAGGAAGAAGTGGTCAGGCCTTGTTTCTTCTTTTCCTTTTTTTTTTTAAAGTTTATCACTCTTACTCTCCTCCCCCTTCATTCCTTATCAAGCTCTGCCAATGTTAACATTTAAATTCTGGTTCATACTGAATACTATTGCACATTTAGCTAATTCATTTATTCCCCTTTCAAATAAGTATTTATCCTGTTCACCATTGGTTTATATTAATATTCATTCAAAAAGTATATTTGGTCACATACATATGCCACACAATATATATGTATCTTAGACACAAAGATTACCTCCCTTTCCATTGCTGTCTCTTTTCCCTTCTATGTTGGCATTTCCTTAGTGTTGTTGTTTTTAATGTTTCACTCCTCATGATGAGTATTATTACTTCTTTGGTATACAGTCATTTTTAAGAATATTGTTTAGGAGGAAATCTCCATGAAATATTAACAAGTGTAGGAGGACGGGGCCCAATTAATCCCAAATCATGGGTGAAAAACTTTATCATGCAGGATAGCCAGAGATTTTTAGTGAAGAAGACACCTGAAAATGCAGTTCAAATAACCAAAATATTTTATTCTTTTTCACTTGTCACTTTCAAGTTACTTGATGTTTATTAACTCCCTGTTTATTGAGCAATGTATTATCTTACTGTCTCAAAATAAATCTAATGAGATAGTATAATAAAGGGCTAAAGAAGTAGTATAATAAACCTGTGTTGATTACAAACACACACACAAACACACTCATTCGCACAGTCAATTTACAGTTATGTCATTCGCCAACAAAATTCTCCTAATAAACTATCATCAAAACAAATGATATGGGGAGGGAGGTGGGAGGGGGGTTCGGGATTGGGAACACGTGTACACCTGTGGCGGATTCATGTTGATGTATGGCAAAACCAGTACAATATTGTTAAAAAAAAAAAAGCCTAAAAGTACTGATTTCTAAATGTTTTCATACTGAAGACCAGGGTTGAGATTTTGAACTAAAAAAAAAAAAATTATAATGACTTTGTTTGATATTGGTATGGCAACAATGAATGGATATAAACTAGCAACCTGATCTAAGACACTAGTACCTTCTTTGTGCAAAAGTTTTGTGACTCACTTGTCCCGTGATTCTAGGCATACTTTTGCCTCTCTCAGTTTGCTTATGTGAGTCAGCTTGTCAGGATATGATTTTAGAAAGAAGTACCTTAGTCCAACATTTTGGAATTGAAAAGGAACTGATATACAAGAAATTAGCTAGAAAATACTGTGGGAAATAAATCTGTTTTAAGATTGGAGAGGTTTAGACCTGTAACACAAAGGAGAATAGTTTAACCTGTGAAATGAATATCATAACCATTCTACCTTCTTAATTGTATTGAAGTGTTTTACATTAACATTTGTGAAAATGCATGTTGAAGGGTGAAACATTATAATAAGTGGTATGAAGGTTTTTTCATCATTATCATTATCACAAATGCCTCCTATATATAATTATATACTGAATGGCTAGATGTAATATATTCTTTTTAATTTAGTTTTTAACTGGAGGAAAATTGCTTTACAAATATTATGTTGGTTTCTGGCATACAATAACACAAATCAGCCATAACTGTACACATATCGCCTCCCTTTTGAGCCTCCCTCCCCTCCACCAATCCACCCTCTAGGCTATCACAGAGCTCTAAGCTGGGCTCCCTGTGTTATATAGCAACTTCTCATCAGCTGTCTGTTTTACGCATGGTAGTGTATATATGTTGCTGCTCTTTAATTATAATCCAGATAGATTTTTTTTCATTATGTTTTTAAATTTGAATTGGAGGCTAATTACTTTACAGTATTGTATTGGTTTTGCCATACATCAACATGAATCTGCCACGGGTGTACACATGTTCCCCATCCTGAGCCCCCAAACACTGTCTATAATAGCCAGGACATGAAAGCAACCTAGATGTCCAGATAGATTTTTAAAAATTTCTTTGTTATTAGAAATTTTTTTAGAAAATGAAAATGATCGGGCCAATTTGCTCCACAATTTTTAAAAGAGATATAGAACATCAAATTAACTCTCCAAATTCTTCTGAAAACTTAAAGGAAAAAAGAGGACATCTGTGTGTTGAGCTAATCAGTTCAGTTCGGTTCAGTTGCACAGTCGTGTCCGATGCTTTGCAACCCAATGGACTGCAGCACTTCAGGCTTCCCTGTCCATCACCAACTCCCGGAGCATGTTGAAACTCATGTCCATCGAGTCGGTGATGCCATCCAAACATCTCATCGTCTGTCATCCCCTTCTCCTGCCTTCAACCTTTTCCAGCATAAGGTTCTTTTCCAAGGAGTCAGTTCTTCTCATCAGGTGGCCAAAGTAATGGAGCTTCAGCTTCAGCATTAGTCCTTCCATGAATATTCAGGACTGATTTCCTTTAAGATTGACTGGTTTGATCTCCTTGAAGCCCAAGGGACTCTCAAGAGTCTTCTTCAAAACTATAGTTCAAAAGCATAAATTCTTCAGGGCTCAGCTTTCTTTATAGTCCAACTCTTACATCCATACATGACTAGTGGAAAAACCATTGATTCGACCAGAAGGACCTTTGTCAGCAAAGTAATGTCTCTATTTTTTAATATGGTGTCTAGTTTGGTCAAGGCTTTTCTTCCAAGGAGCAAGTGTCTTTTAATTTCATGGCTGCAGTCACCATCTGCAGTGATTTTGGGGTCCCCCAGTGTAAAGTCTGTAACAGTTTGCATTGTTTCCCCTTCTATTTGCCATGAAATTATGGGACCAGATGCCATGATATTCACTGACCTAATAGATGTATAAAATGATATCTCTATGAGTACTAGGATAGAAAAATTATGAGGATACATTATATATATATATATATATATATATACATGCACACATATCTAGTACTCTTTTATTTTATTTTTTTAATTTATTTATTTTAGTTGGAGGTTAATTACAATATTGTATTGGTTTTGCCATACATCAACATTGAGACTGATCAATGTGGACATTTCTGCCTATTCATAAGATTTGAACCATGCATCTATATTGTAATATTAAGCCAGTTTGGCCTTCCCAGGTGGCGCTAGTGATTATCAATCTGCCTGTTAATGCCATAAATTTAAGAGCTGCAGGTGTGATCCCTTGGCTGTGAAGAATCCCTGGAGGAGGGCACAGCAACTCACTCCAGTATTCTTGCCTGGAGAATTCCATGGACAGAAAAGCCTTACGGGCTATAGTCCATATGGTTTCAGATTTGGACACAACTGAAGCGACTTAGCATGCTTGCATGTGTTAAACCAGTTACTTGAATATCTGGGCTTATGATGCATTGTTTATGATTCCTTCAATTGATTTGATGCAGAAATTTGGCCACTGATAAAGACTCCAAGCCACAATTTTCCTCATAGGAAAACATAAAAAGTTTTAGGAAAAAATGTGCTATGGTGATTCCTAGAATAGTATTTCCACAGAAAGTGGAACTTCCTTTATGAATATGAAATTAACTGTTGCTCTTAAGATTTTTTTTTGTCCTCTCCATTTTCTTAGCATTTAAAGAGAGAAGACTTTAGTTCTGATCTTACTTCTAAATTGTAATAAATATTTGTTTTTTTCTTCTGTTAATGATATTTATTTATTAACTCTATCAAATATTTGAAAAATCTACAAGGAATTACTGTGCCCAATTCAAGAGAGAAAATAAAGAATGCAAGTTTCAACAGCCATTGGATTTTTATAAGGTGAGACCATTTGTGACTGAAAAAAGTTGCAGAAAAATTCTAGCCTGAAATTCCTTAGAGAAGAAGCATCTAAATTAGGTCTTAGGTCACTTTTTAAGCTTTTAGAACACCATAGTTTGCAAGTTAAACAAGGATGGAATGAGAAAAAACAAAAGTGGCTAGAAATACAACAGTGACATGGAATATGTCACATGAATACATAATTATAGATAGCATCAGTTATCCATTTTTAACATGCACAATAAAAAAAACACAGGGAAAATTCAATCATGATTATGGATACAAAAATATTAATCAAAATGAGAATAGATATAAGGTGGAAGGAAAAGGAAATGGCAACCAGTTCCAAGAGTCTCTCCTGGAGGATTCCATATACAGCGGAGCCTGGTGTTGTACAGTCCAGGGGTTCGCGAAGAGTCAGACATGACTGAGCGACTGAGCATACATACACCATATCCCTGACAAACTATAACTTCTCCTTGATGGTCAACAGTTCCATTCACCTGAAAAAGCCACTCGCTAAATTTTACTTATCACCTTTCTAAATTCCTCGCTACTAGGAATTTACTTATTTATAGTAAGCAAGTTACTATCATGATTAAATAATGAATTTTGTAAGCTGCTTTATGTATATAAAATGTAATTTATTAGTTTTGGATATTGTAATAGTTTCCAAAGTGATGCGAGGTGGTAGGTTGATGCTATGATATTATTTATTTTTTATTCAGTACCTGTAATCATGGAGTATTCTATTCTCTTAGCTATAATATTAAAGGAAAACTAAATGCTCAAACTTTTTTAGTGACCTATGGTGGTTTTGAGCATTCAGGTAAGGTGTAGTATTTCTTCCCTAAGGTACATCAGGAATCATCCACATGGCACACCATATCTGGTGTTTTCATTCTTCATCCATCGTCTTCATTTTCTACCATTATCACCATGTTTCATTATCACTTAGCAAATTTTTGTGTTAAACAGGGTAAGTAGGGATGCTTGAGTTTTCATTGTTGTGGCATAGTTCCAAGGTATGTGCTGTGAGTAACTGTAGAGAATTATTCACATAAACTTATTGTTTGATGGTGAAAATATTTATTTCTGTTCTTCAAGTGTCCAATGATTCAAATTTTGTATGGTGAATTAAAATATTGCATAATATTAATGGTTTCAGAGACTATTAAAATAATCAAACAATTAAAAATATAAGGCAACAACAAATTGAACTTGTTCTAAGCATAAAATTATATTATTTTAAGAAATTTAATGTAAATCATCAAATAAAAGAGATTTTAAAAGACTTGTAATAGATAAGTACATAAGTGTTAGTCACTCAGTCTTGTCCAACTCTTTGCGACCCCATGGACTATAGCCTCCTAGGCTCCTCTGTTCATGGATTCCCCTGGCAAGAGTACTGGAGTGGGTTGCCATTTCCTTCCCCCAGGAGATCTTCCCAACCCAGGAGTCGAACCTGGGTCACTGACATTCTTTACCATCTGAGCCACCAGGGACTCCCACAAATAACTGAAAATTTCTATAATATATATTTTAAAAGTTACTATAAATAGGATGGTGAGGAAAGAGTGAGATGTATTGAAAGAGTGACATGGAACCTTACACTACCATATATAAAATAGATAGCCAACGGGAATTTGCTGTATGGCTCAGGAAACTCAAACAGGGGCTCTGTATCAACCTAGAGGGGTAGGATGGGGAGGGAGGTTCAAAAGAGAGGGTATTATGACTGATTCATGTTGAGGTTTGACAGAAAACAACAAAATTCTGTAAAGCATTTATCCTTCAATTAAAAAAAAAAAGATGATTGGTATGCAATAATCAAAGTAAAATAACTTTACTACCAAGCAAAATAAATAGTTTAAAACAAAACACCATATAGTAATGAGCACATTTAATAGTGAAATAGTAAATATATGCTCATTAAATCACAAGTGTCAACAATTATTACTTCTATTCAGTGTTATACAACAATCCTGAGTAGATATATAGACTGTATTTATGAAGCTTGAGTGTTCAGTTCAGTTCAGTAGCTCAGTCATGTCCCACTCTTTGCAACCTCATGAATTGCAGCACGCCAGGCCTCCCTGTCCATCACCGGCTCCCGGAGTTCACTCAAACTCATGTCCATCGAGTCAGTGATGCCATCTAGCCATCTCATCTTCTGTCATCCCCTTCTTCTCCTGCCCCCAATCCCTCCCAGCATCAGAGTCCTTTCCAGTGAGTCAACTCTTCACATCAGGTGGCCAAAGTTTTGGAGTTTCAGCTTTAATATTTATGAAGCTTGAGTGTAAGAAAATTTAAAAATAACTGTTTTGCAATTTCTGTGATTTTATTAAATTTAGTAAGAACGTTTAGCAAACTTGGCTATTGTAATTTTACTCAGTATCAATGGGGCTGACACCATTTTTCAGTTCGGTTCAGTTGCTCAGTCGTGTCCGATTCTGTGACCCCTTGAATCGCAGCACGCCAGGCTTCCGTGTCCATCACCAACTCCCGGAGTCTACCCAAACCCATATCCATTGTGTTGGTGATGCCATCCAACCATCTCATCCTCTGTCGTCCCCTTCTCCTCCTGCCCTCAACCTTTCCCAACATCAGGGTCTTTTCAAATGTGTCAGCTCTTCACATACCATTTTTAAGCTACGTTAATTGTCAATGTTCTTCTTCTTCATATAGTTTAGACAATGGAATGTATCATTAAACTGTTTTTCCAGTGTTACAGATTTAAGAAAAGGTCTTAATCTGGTAGCTCTTATTAGCATTCCCTTTATTATGGGAAAAGTTAATTTTCTTATTAATATATATAAGGACAGTTTGCATTTATTTTTTCTGAACGATCTGGCCAAATGCTGTCCAGTTATAGGTTGTTAGTATTGTCTCTACTTTTGGAAATTCTATCTAATGCATGTGCATCCTTTGCCATAATTTAATATTTATAAAATAAAAGTATTTTCGTCCTTTTTGTTATTTATTACAACTGAATTATGGTATTTCTCCTGCATACTCCCTATAATACAACTATATAGTTTAATCATTTTTCTAGATTCTGAGTCATACCTAGAATTCACCACAATCTACTCTACCTCCCCTTTAAATTTAAATTGGATTCATTTGAATTTGTACTGGTGTAAGTGGAAACAGTGTCAGACATTATTTTTGGGGGGCTCCAAAATCACTGCAGATGGTGACTGCAGCCATGAGATTGAAAGACGCTTACTCCTTGGAAGAAAAGTTATGACCAACCTAGATAGTATATTCAAAAGCAGAGACATTACTTTGGCAACTAAGATCCATCTAGTTAAGGCTATGGTTTTTCCTGTGGTCATGTATGGATGTGAGAGTTGGACTGTGAAGAAGGCTGAGTGCCGAACAATTGGTGCGTTTGATCTGTGGTGTTGGAGAAGACTCTTGAGGTTCCCGTGGACTGCAAGGGTATCCAACCAATCCATTCTGAAGGAGATCAGTCCTGGGATTTCTTTGGAAGGAATGATGCTAAACCTGAAGCTCCAGTACTTTGGACACCTCATGCGAAGTGTTGACTCATTGGAAAAGACTCTGATGCTCAGAGATTGAGGGCAGGAGAAGGGGATGACCCAGGATGAGATAGCTTTATGGCATCATGGACTCGATGGACGTGAGTCTCAGTGAACTCCGGGAGATGGTGATGGACAAGGAGGCCTGGCGTGCTGCGATTCATGGGGTCGTAAAGAGTCGGACACGACTGAGTGACTGAACTGAACTGAAAGATATATTCGCTTTATCTTTTTTCATGGGCTATCCAATTATCCCAAAGTTGAAAGTGAAGCCACTCAGTTGTGTCTGACTCTTTGCGACCCCATGGACTGTAGCCTGCCAGGCTCCTCTGTCCATGGCATTTTCCAGGCAAGAATACTGGAGTGGGTTGCCATCTCCTTCTCCAGGGGATCTTTCCAGCCCAGGGATCGAACCCAGGTCTCCAAAACAACTTATTAAATAATTTTAGCTCCACTAATTTGAGGCATCATTTTAAAAATTTCATACTAAATCTCCCCATGTACTTGTGTTTCTTTTTATTTATTTTTTTAATATAAATTTATTTATTTTTATTGGAGGTTAATTACTTAACAATATTGTATGGGTTTTGCCATACATCAACATGTATCCGCCACAGGTATACACATGTTCCCCATCCTGAACCCCCCCCCCTCCTCCCTCCCCATACCATCCCTCTGGGTCATGGCCCCCTCTTTGATCATATTATTTGTAATTTGTATCTTCTCTTTTTATCCCCTTGATTAATCTACCCGGAAGTTTACCAGCTTTATTGATATTTTCAAAAACCAATTTTGGCTTCATGATTTTTTTTTCTTTACTCTTATTTTTTTTTTCAGTTTTTTATTTTTTAAATTTTAAAATCTTTAATTCTTACTTGTGTTTCTTTTTAGATTTTCTAATGTATTCCATTGGATTATCTGTTCAGTCTAACAAAATACTGCACAGTTTTCATATCTTCAGTTACTAGTCATCACCGTCACATGCCTTTTTTTCCCACACGTTTCCTAGGTCTTCCTTCTGGTCTAACCTTCGAACGTAGAGGAACTTTTAACTCATGTTTTACAGCTCCAGGAAATAAATCTTGATGGTGCTCTTATTGAAATTGAATTCAGTTTATAAATTAACTAAGGGAGAAATGGCGCTGTTATAATTTTGCCTTCCTATCTGAGAACATGGTGTAACCCTGCAGTTGTTCAAGACAGAACTTTTGTGCAGCAGCTGAAATTAGATAAATGAGTATTATGGGAATTAGATTGTTAATCACTGTGAAGAAAAGACTCAAACAATTAGAATCACTTAATGGGAATGTGTGACATATTTTACATAGTTAACTTTCCATTATTCAGGCAGAGATCATATAATGCAATAACTGAGATGATAATTATGAAAATTCAAATACTACATTTTAGTTTATAAAAAAGTTCTTCAGGATGATCTTTTTAAGTTGTCAAAGTAATATGATTTTATGAACAAAGGAACTGGGGCTTCTAGAAAATAACATTTTCCCTAGGATCATAATAGATGAGTTACATAAAACTAGCTTTTCATATAGTCATCCCTCAGTATTCAAGGGCATTGGTTCCAGGACCCCCATGGACACCAAAATCCTCCTACACTAAAGTCTCTTGGATCAAATGGCTTAGTGTTTTCATACAATCTATGTATACTCTAAGTCACCTCCATGTTACTTATTTTTTTAATATGTTTTATTGAAATATAATTGTTTAAAATGTGTAAATTGAGTATAATAAAGTGATTATACATGTATACACATATATATATACTTTTTCATATTCTTTTCCATTATGATTTATCATGGGTTATTAAATATGTTTCCTTGTGTTTCATGAGTACAAACGATAAAAAATATGCCTACAATGCAGGAGACCCAGGTTTGATTCCTGGGTCAGACAGTAGGACCTTGCTGTTTATCCAAGTTACTTATAGTATCTAATACAGTGTAAGTGATATGCAAAGCATTCAAGTTTTGCTTTTTTGAAACATTCTTTTTGTTTTTTTGGATAGTTGTGATCAGTGGTTGGTTGAATCTGTGAATATGGGAATCCAAGACCATGCAGGGCCAGCTGTACTTATAAACACCCTTCCCAGAGGATGATACCAATCAATACATTATGAATTCTGAAGTCCCTTTTTCCAAAATATTATTTCCCAAAGTGGAATCATGGATCATTATTTTCTAATGTGATTAGTGTGTTCTTCCATTAAAATAAAATCAAATATAGTAAAATACATTTGAGACATGCTAGGTTAAACCAGCATGTCCTTATATTGCCTTTTATTATCAGAGGACTTCTACAATGATATATTATACTAATATAATTTAATAGCAAAACTTCCAAAAATATAATCATATTCATAAAACTACATAAGGTTTAGATACCAAATTTAGAGAAAGACCCCACGTATCAGGCTAACTATCATGTGTTGAATTTCTGAGCCTTTGGAATTTTTGAGTGTTTGGAAAAGTTTTATTATCCTCATAGAGATGGAGATATATGTAAGTGGACTACATAAAATAATTTGCAGAGCAGGTTTACCAAATTTTTTGATATCTCCTGTTCTCTCAAATCTCCTTGCTATTTCACTAAACCTAATGATTCTTATCATATTAACAATACTTCAGTTAATGATTTCTTCTTTAATAAATTTCTTCTTTGAAAGCACTGACACATTAACACATATGGCAAGAGGGAGTTTTCTCATAAATAATAAGGCTCCATACTATTGTCAGATTTGAGTAACAAAAATACTTACATTGTATAAAAAGAGAAATAAATTGTTTAGGTTGACTAATCATTTAAAATTATAGTTGAGATTTATTAAACCAGTGTGCTCAAATGCTTTTATAAAGAAATAATATTAATGTACTAGGTGAATAATCTATTTTTCCTTTCCAAATATGGTTGTATATTTTTTCTTAGTTGGAGACTGAAAGTGCAGTAATAAAAACATGTTATTTAAAAATAAGGATAAACCTAGGATATAGAATTATCTATCCTTTTCTGCTAATTCCACTTATTTTGTTAAGCCTCCTTTCTTTTGCTATTTTCTTTTATTTTGCAGATATCTAAGCTTCCCACAGTTTAAATTCTTTCTTCTTTGCAGATGAAATCTACATCTCCAAATCTAAATATTTTATCATGAAAATCTATATCCAAATATACATCTCCATTCCAAAGTATTTTTAATAAGTTTTGTAACTTCATATTTAATTGTTTTTTTAATCTTCACTAAAAGACTCAATATAACATTAACACCTGCAAAAAAATATGAGCTTCTATAGGCCAATTATATTTTCAAGCGCTGAGGATATACATGTGCCATGTGCATGTTAAGTCACTTCAATCATGTCCAATTATTTTCGACCCTACGGACTTTAGCCCACCAGACACCTCTGTCAATGGGATTCTCCAGCCAAGACTACTGGAATGGGTTGCCCTCCTTCAGGGAATCTTCATGACTCAAGGATTGAATCCAGGTATCTTATGTCTCCTACTTTGGCAGGTGGGTCCTTTACCACTAGCACCACCTCGACCATTGCTTACACTTGGATTGTCTATTATTGTGTAATCAACCACCACGAGATGTAGAGGTTTAACTCAACAAAACTATATTTGTCTATGGTTTTCAGTTTGGTTGAAACTATTTGGAGAGCTCATTTGTCATCTTGCTCAACACTGGATTGGAAGATTCATTCCCAAGATTTGTTTTTCACATGGGCAGCAAAACTCTTGCTGGCTGATGGCTAGGAGCTCAGCTAAACTTACTGTTGAGGTTCACACTTTTTCTAGAAGAGACACTTCACAAAGCTGTCTGGGCTTCTTTACAAAAGAGACAGGGATTGCCAAAGGGAGGAATTGAAAGATAGTGATGTGTTCAGAGCTGGGTCTGTCCTGACCTAGAACTTCAATCATATTCTATTAGTTTAAGGAGTCTCAGGCCCAGCCAGATTCCAGGCAACTGGACGACAACAAACAAACACCCACCCCCCACCCCGCACACACACAAAAAAGCAAAACTTAACTTTTGTTGGGAGAAGTAGGAAAGATTTTATGATATTTTTAATCCATCACTCCTGGTACATGGAAGAGGTAGGGATCCAGCCAACAATATAAGGAGATTCAAGTCAACAATTATAGATGATGATAAACTGATCCCTACATGTTTTCAGATTTCTGTAAATAAGGAGCATTGGTATCTTTAGAAATATTAGCTAGGGTTAATATGAAATAATTTAGGGTTAAATTAAAATTACCCTAATAAAATTAAATATTAACCCTAATATTTTTAGAGATATGGGAAGGCATCTCTGAGAGATGTTTTTTGTAAGAAAGAAAAATTAGTGTTGTATTTTTTGTTGATTGCTGTGTAAGAATATTGCCACCAACTTAGCGATATATAACACAGAGCAATATATAAGCTCACAGTTTTCATAGATCAAAAGTTTGGGTGTGCTTTATGTGGTCCTTTATTTTAGGGTCTCATAAGGTGACCATCAAGGTGTAAGTCTGGATTGGGTTCTTATCTGGGAGATGTGTACCACACTGATGGATTGTTGCTGCTGCTGCTGCCGCTGCGGCACTTCAGTCGTATCCGACTCTGTGCGACCCCATAGACAGCAGCCCACCAGGCTCCCCATCCCTGGGATTCTCCAGGCAAGAACACTGGGGTGGGTTGCCATTTCTTTCGCCAATGCAGGAAAGTGAAAAGGGAAAATGAAGTTGCTCAGTTGTATCTGACTCTTAGCGACCCCATGGACTGCAGCCCACCAGGCTCCTCCATCCATGGGATTTTCCTGGCAAGAGTACTGGAGTGGGGTGCCATTGCCTTCTCCACTGATGGATTGTTGCTGCTGCTAAGTCACTTCAGTCATGTCCGACTCTGTGCGACCCCAGAGAGGGCAACCCTCCAGGCTTCCCCATCCCTGGGATTCTCTAGGCAAGAACACTGGAATGGGTTGCCATTTAAGGGATTCAGTTTTTTTGTGGTTGTAGGACTGAGGGCTTTAGTTCCTTGTCACTTACAGGATGCCTTTAGCTTCTAGAGGCCACCTGCAGTTCCTAGTCACGAGGGACTCCCCAGCAGAGCTGTTTGTATCTTCAGACCAGAAAGGCAAGTGGGTACTAAGGTCTCGCATAACAACCACATAATTATGGACACATGATCACATTTAGGGCTTCCCAGGTGGCTCAGTGTTACAGTCTGCATGCCAATGCCGAAAACGCGAGTTTGATCCCTCAGTCAGGAAGATCCCATGGAGAGGCAATGTCACCCCACTCCAGTATTCTTGCCTCGAGAATACCCTAGACAGAGGAGCCAGATGGGCTACAGTCTGTGGGGTCACAGAATTGGACACAACTAGAATGCACACATGCACCCAACACAATCAAATATATCTCACCATATTTTTTAAAAATACCCTGTAGCTTAGAATCAAGGCACAGTTTTTACACACACTTACTGTGAGGGTACCCACAAGGAAATGAACTCCAAAAAGCTGGGATCATGAGGATTACATTAAGAGTATGTCCACAGCAAGTAGGATTTAGGGGAAAATCCCAGTACCTCAATAAGCTCTTAAACTTGGTGACACTCTTTGTGCCAAAATAAATCAAAATCCTAGTTTTTCCAGTCCTTTATCACCTTTTCATTCTCCTTATCTAGTCAGTTGCCGTGTCCTGATGGTTACTTTTCTAAATCATTGGTTGCAGTTTATAGGCCATCGGGGACATCTGTCAGGCAGGGGACATACATGAGTGCACCAGCCGCTGTGTTAGGTCATGAATGGAAGAGTATATTCCCAGAATGGAAAGAGTGTAGTAGTCCATCTGCCAATTCACCGACTGCCTCGTTTCAGAAATAAGGGTGTGGTGTACCAGCTAACCTGATGTTTTTAAAGAGAAGCTGAACGTATTTAGTTGCATGGGATATTTTGAAACATTTCTGCAATAATGGGCAGAAAATGTATCTCTAAATCAGATCTGTTTCATAATTCACCAGTGTTTGACTAATGATCAGACTTATTCCTTCCTGTATCTTTATATGTTACCTTAATGCCAGGTGTGCTAGTGTAAAGAAACTGCCTGCCAATGCAGGAGACCCAAGAGATGCGGGTTAAATCCCTGGTTCAGGAAGATCTCCTGGAGGAGGAAATGGCAACCCACTTCAGTATTCTTGTCTAAAAAATCCAGTGGACAGAGGAGCCCGGCGAGATACAATCGATAGGGTAGCACAGAGTCGGACACAACTGACGTGACTTAGACATAGACATGCACAATGATATACATATATACTAATACGTAGAAAATTATATAAAAGAAAATTATTAATTTCAAATAAGTCATGAATATAACATGTAAGGCATGGACACTACACCAGATGGATGAAAATGTGTTAGTGATTTTGTATATAAAAGTTTAAAATAAAGAAATATTTGTAGTTCAGTACATGATAGTATTATCTCAGAAAATTGATGCCGCAAAATCAGTGAAATTACTTTCTTACCTTTACTAATATATGTTTGTTATTAGTCTGATGAATATAAAATATTAAATTAAACGAAATAGTGATCTCTAACTCCCTCATGAATATTCTTCATATAAAATGCTCTAGTATTTCTTCGGTCTGTCCCAAAGAGCACTTTCAAAAACATTTATCTAATTGTGCCACTTTTTTCTTTGGAATCTTCACATTACGTTCTCTGCTTAATATTTCTCTTTATACTACTACTCTTTACCTGGATCTTATCCTTAGGTAAGATGATATCACTCCCCTATATTCTAGATTTTTATTTTTATTGATACCCTTGCTTAAAATCCGCTTTCCTATTTCCTTTACCTCCAAAGTCTCTATCTTTCTAGCTTAATTTATTTGTTCCCCTTTTCCATTAAACTTTCTTGCCTTCCCTGAAACGATTTTGATCTCTACTTCTGATACATCTTCCTTTAACTGTAAAATATTACTCTCATAATAAGTACATCAATCTTTGTTGTATTGTGTTTTGTATTATATGATATAGTTTCTATATTCCTAGATTGTAAGCTACTTACGAGAGAGAAAAAAAAATAAACCTCCATATAGTTCTTTTCAAAACTATTCTTTTAGGTAAATAATCAAAATATCTGTATAATTTCATTTATTTATTGTAAAGATTTTTGTTAATGATGTTATTCAATATTGTATTATATACAAACACACACATTTACTTTATGAAATGTGACTTAAACATTATAATGTCTACATGAGTTTCATATGGTAGGTCCTTAGGTGTCTAAAAAAACCAGAAATGAACAAGAAACAAAAATCTGAAGTTATTTTGTAAAAATTCCAGGAAATACATTGAATCTGTTTTTTTTTTTCTTTAAATATAAATTTATTTATTTTAATTGGAGGTTAATTACTTTTTTATTTGTTTGTTTCTTGCTACTGAGTGAACCAGTATTTTGACTAAGCATGTGCCCTGTATATGAAATGAAATAATCATACCACATATCCAATAATGTTGCTGTAAGGATTTGAAGTTTATTACATAGTTGCAGCTCAATAAATGTTAGTTTTTATTATTTTGAAGGTCTATGAATAATGGAGTAAACATTGAAATAAACCCCAATCACTTAGAACCTTAGTCACATAGTTTGGGCCTTGATTTTTCACTTACATATAATTTCAAAGTTTAAAAAGTTCATATTCCATCAGTGGGGAATATGTACAAAAAAATAATAAAGAAGATTATTGTATGTTTAGAATCCTGAAGTTGCTTGCAGTTCTTTGTGGCCTATATTATGAGATTATGAATATTATTACACTGTACTTCCTCATGACTCAAATTTGAATTAATATGAAAGTAATAGTTGAGAAAGCAGATAAAAAGCCTCTCTCTGTAGCACTACATTAACTTTATGTCTCTAATTGGCTTTCTTCATGTGTGTGTGAACTCCTTTTTCTTTTTTTTTTCCAAGATCAGGCTAGCATTGACCTTTCTCTTATAAAGAGAGAATTTATTCTCATTAAGTTTAATTGTGTAGTTAATGTTTTCATTGAGGTGCCTATTAAGCTCCTCTCTGACATTTCTAAGATAAGTTAAAGTTCTGAACTTGTCAAGGCAAAATGCCAACCCATCAAACTGCCCAATTCCAGTTTATATATGTACTAACCCTGAGTGATTCTCTTATTTCTTTAAGGTAATTTGTGAAAGTTCTTTAACAGATTTCTTTGGTCATTTCCGAACATTGTTCCAAGTATATCCTCACCTTATCATACCTCATCTGTCCCAACGTCAAATTCAGCACCATATATGTCATTGAAAATCAAACACATCATAATTATTTGTTTTTTAAGCCATTACTTAAATGAATAGGCTTCCTGGGTGGCTCAGGGATCAAGAATCTGCCTGCCAATGCAAGAGATTAGGGTTTGATCCTTGGGGTGGGAAGATGCCCTGGAGAAGGAAATGGCAACCCACTCTAGATAATATTACCTGGGAAATCCCATGGAGAGAGGATCCTGGTGGGCTATAGTCTGTGGGATCCAAAAAGTCAGACATGACATAGGGATTGAACAATAACTTGAATGAATACATGTTTACAAAACAAGTTCATCTATTCTTTTTTTTTTCTAAAGATGTCTGTAGGAAGCAAACGTTTATACCAATCCCCCAGTGGTTATTCTTTGCCCACTTCATTAATGTGCCTATTAGAATGAAGAAACATGGATAACGTTTCCAGCTCTGTCTTCTTTGATAGCACAGGGTTTCCTTAGCCATTAACTAGTGGACGAATTAGCAAAATTTTGAGACATATTTGAATTGCTGCTAATATACTTTGTCCCCTGCCAATGTGATATACTTTCCCTGACTCATTTTTTACAGTTTGAGTGTATCCTCTACATTCACCTGCAGCATCCATCTTCTTGGTTTAGAAAAAAAGTAATCAATGGACAATGAAACTAGTCATCCTTGGAATAGTGGTCTACTCTAAAACTACATTGAGTAATATTTGGGATAACAAGTTCATTTCTGAACAACAATGTCAAAAACTTTTCTCAAAGGATATACTCTCTATTTATTTTATTTTTCTGACAAGTTTGTATGACATTTTAACTAATGGCAAACTATTATTTGTTGTTTAGCATTATGACTTAAACCAATCTTTTTATTGTTTAAAATAGTAAGACTTGTTTCCATGTGTATAGAGATGTATTTCTTTAAGAATGTTCAATCTCCTAATGGCCTAACTCAAGAAATATTCAACTTGTGTTTCTACTCCTTTGTAAGTAGACAAAAGTACTACTAGTCTATTCTTATTCAATATCTAAAGAGTTGTGTTGTTGTTGTTGTTCAGTCACCAAATAGTGTCTGACTCTTTTCAGCCCCATGAACTGCAACAGACTTCCCTGTTCTTACTACTCCTAGAGTTTGCTCAAACTTGTACCCATTGAGTTAGTGATGTCATCCAATCATCTCATCCTCTGTCACCCTCTTCTCCTCCTGCCTTCAATCTTTCCCACATCAGGGTCTTTTCCAGTGAGTTTGCTCTTCGCATCAGATGACCAATGTTGGTGCTTCAGCTTCAGCATCAGTCCTTCCAATGAATATTCAGGACTGATTTCCTTTAGGATTGACTGATTTGATTTCCTTACTATCCAAGGGACTCTCAAGTGTCTTCTCCAGCCTCACAGTTCAAAAGCATCAATTCTTCAGTGCGTAGCCTTCTGTATGGTCCAACTCTCATATATGCATATAAATTTTTTAAATATAAATTTATTTATTTTAATTGGAGGTTAATTACTTTACAATATTGTATTGGTTTTAAGTTTCTAGGTTTTGGTAGTACTTGAGAATAAGTTACAGAAATAGCTGATTATTTAGTGATATAGAGCATAAGCTTCAGAGCACCATTTGTACAGTGTCACAGTTGTCCATTGATCTATAAAGCAACATAAATACATGTGAATATTTGCCTTCAGCACTCTCACGATTATTTACATTTAAGAATTCCAGATGTCTGTAATACTGGAGAGTACTTTGAGATCATGTTTAATTATATATTTAAGACACAAAGAAATGGATCTTAGAGGGATGACTCAAGGTCACTTAGCTACTTATTGGTAGAGTTGACATTTCAGTTTCCTCCCTAATGCCATACTCACATTTGAGAAAGAATGACTAAAGTTGCCCAAAGCCTTTCGAATTATTGGATCCTTCCAGTTGAATTATTATTCCAGGGCTGAGTTGAGTTTAGTGATATTAAATTTGCACTGCAGAGTCCTTCTTAAGTTAAAACAAAAAGGTTAAAAATATAAACTATTTCTTAGCCTAGATCTAACTGATTAAATATCAAACATTCCTTTGTAGCATCAGCATTAATATTTAAATTGTATGTAATGAGACTCTATCATGATAATCTGGGTATATGTTTTAGGCACTTATCTTCTGGATGCCATCGGAAGGAAGTATGTGCTCACATTTCATCTTTAACCTCACCCATGCCCATGCCCATCTTTTGACATTGCCCAGCAGTAGGCTTTCTCATGGCAGTTGTTGCTGTGTAGTCAATTTTCCTAACTGTGCTAAAATATTTGCCTAATGATGCTTTAAATCCATTTACAGCATGCTTCTGAAGGGGCAGCACATATTCAAAACATATCTAAGACTCGCAGTTCCTTTGATAATGAATCACAAGCTTCCTCTACAGACCAGCTGCAAGCCATTATATGTGTTCCCAGGTGGTCAAGGTAATTTAGAGGCGAGATATGTGCTCAATTTCCCAGGTGCCCCTGGCCCATTCACTCCTATAATTACTGTTAGAGTCCAGGAATCTTGGTATTATACTGAAGTTTAGAATTGTTTCCTTAAAACACAGTATTTTTTAGGAGAGTGAGCAAATAGAAGAGCTGGGCTGTTTTAAGCCAGCGCTTTGCACATGAGTATCAAAAGTCTATTTCTATTTTCTGAAAACTCATAATCTACTTAATGGAAGCCACCACATTTCTAAGATTCCAAAGCAGTTCAATAGGAATAATGATATATGAACTGTGTTAGTAAGCAGTCATTTAAATGAACTTAAAATAGCATTTGAAATGTAATTGTTGAAGAGTGAATATGACACTGTATAAAGTATTTATAGGCATTTTCTAGCCTTTCATGTTAAGGTGTTTATTTTCTGCATAGCAAAGTCATAGGGATTTTTTTTTTTAATTTCTTATGAAAAGTACATGATAGTACATGGGCATAAGGCAGGTGTAAATCTCAAATATACACATCTATCTATAACTGTTTGACAATTTGAAAATCTACATATCCTCACAGAGGTGACAGTTGAAATAATTTATGATATTACTTTTGCTGAGCACAAGGGGAATAGGCATGCTCACATATTATTAGAATTAGGCATGGCTCATATTAAGTATACATTTTTTATACTTTGAGATGGCAGTTTGTTAATATACAGAAAACCTATATTATTCATTTGTTATATGCAAAAGACACCATCATGCATTCATTTAACAAACTGTCTTTGCATTTGATGGCTATTGACAGAAGCCCCCAATAAAACCTTTTGATCAGGCACAACTAAGGTTCTTAGATGTACTGTAAGGAAGAAGGTCAGACAGTGTGACAGAATCTGAGTAGTGCTTCAGATGAGGCATTAAGGGAGTTTGGTTTTATAATTTTAGAGTCTGGAGGATTCTCAGGTGAACCCTTTAAGTCAAGGGTCAGGTTGAGATTGGGTACATGTCACGATGTTATAACTGGATTAGTGGGAATTGTGAGATGAGGGCCCTAAAGCAAATCCTGATGAGCAAACTGTTAGTTTTTATAAATGTATTATTTAATTTGTTCACAAACTTACCTTTGAGAAGGTGTTATTTCTTGAAGCAAGCAAAGAGAAAAGTTTGAAATGCACGTCTAACCCAGGAAGCTAGAATATGCAGTTAAACCCAGAAATTCATGCTCAGTACAAAGTCCACAGGTGGCGATGATGGTTGTTCTTCAGTCGCCAGTGTTGTCTGACTCTTGAGAACCCCATGGGATGCAGCAAGCCAGACCTCCCCGTCCCTCACCATCTCCCGGAGCTTACCCAAGTTCACATTCCTTGTATCAGTGATGCTGTCCAGCCATATCATCCCACGATGTCCTCGTCTCCTACTGCCCTCAATCTTTCTCAGCATCAGGGACTTTTCCAATGAGTTGGCTGTTTGCATCAGATGACTAAAATACTGGAGCTTCAACTTCAGCATCAGTTCTTCCAGTAATTATTCAGTTTTGATCTCCCTTAAGATTGACTGGTTTGATCTCCTTGCTGTCCAAAGGACTTTCAGGAGTCTTCTCCATCACCACAGGACCAGATATTTAAAAACATATGTAAGTTCTTCTAAACTATAGATATTTTATGCATAAAATGAAAAACAGGGAATTTAATTTAAAGCTATGATTAATGACTGTTGTCTTTATCATTTTATTTTGAAAGTATCAGTGTGACAAAATATTTAATAATTAACTTGATTTAAAATTGGTCCAAAGTTTTAGTTGACTAAACATCTAAAAATTCAATTTCAGTATAGCATTTATAACACTCATAGTACTAAACATTTTTAAAAGTTGTCTATTATTTTAAATTTAGTCAGTTGAACCCAATTTGATATTTTTGTGATAATCTGTTGAATTAATTTTAGCCTACTTTAGAACTGGAATCATTTAAAAATATAAATCATGAGAAGTTAAACCTTAGTCTTCTATTAAGTGAAATATTGTATATTAACATTGGGGATAAAATTAGTGAACATCATAGAGTTAATTTAAATATAATAGTGTTAGTTGCTCAGTCATGTCTGACCCTTTGCAACCCCATTGAGTGTTGCCCACCAGTCCTTCTGTCCATGGGATTTTCCAGGTGAGATTACTGGAGCGGGTTGCCAGTTCCTACTCTAGGGGCTCTTCCCAAGGTAGGGACCAAACCCACATCTCTTGCATCTCCTGCATTGGCTGGCAAATTCCTTACCACTAGCGCCGCCTTGGGGTGAAGTAAGCCAGAAAGAAAAACACCAATACAGTATGCTAATGCATATATATGGAATTTAGAAAGATGGCAACAATAACTCTGTATGCGAGACAGCAAAAGAGACACAGATGTATAGAACAGGCTTTTGGACTCTGTGGGAGAGGGAGAGGGTGGGATGATTTGGGAGAATGGCATTGAAACATGTATAATATCATATATGAAACAAATCCCCAGTCCAGGTTCGATGCATGATACTGGATACTTGGGGCTGGTGCACTGAGATGACCCAGAGAGATGGTAAGGGGAGGGAGGAGGGAGGGGGGTTTAGGATGGGGAACACGTGTATACCTGTGGCAGATTCATGTTAATGTATGGCAAAACCAATACAATATTGTAAAGTAAAAAAATAAATAAATCTAATACCACCCTAATCTTTCCAGAATCATCTAATTATCGAAGATAAAACATGAAAAGTTTTAAAATAAATAAACATTTCTGTCCAAATATTAGAAATTATAATTATTCTTGAAATTTTGAATCTTGAAATCTTCCCCAGAGTAGGGAAAAATAGAATAGGATGAATGACAATAGATGTGAGAGGAATCTCAGACAGATAGGAAATTAACACTGTATCTTTCTTATACAAGGAACGGGTTGGATGCAGAAAAGCACATTTCAACATGCATATATGCAACAGGAAGAGAGTTGTGATAGCTGGTACAAAATATATTTTTTTTCTCTTGACAAATCCACCAAGTCATAGGGGTATAGTGTTCTTGAATCCACAAACTATGGAGTTCACCAAGAAGATTTTCCCACATTTAAATAAATGCTCTTGTTTAGATAATAGAAAATATTTCTTTGAGAGGGTGTTTTCTTTCATTTTTAAAGTGTTATTTCTTAAAATATCCACCTTCATGGTGGGGGGAGGGTTAATAAAAACAAAGAGTTTTTCTTGTTTTCTACTCCTGTTTCAAATTTGCACAGTATTGGTGATCCCCCATCAAGAAAACAAAGAAAGTGGAGACTCTCACATTAGCCTCCTTTTAGGGTTCAAAAATCGGAGAAGGCAATGGCACCCCACTCCAGTACTCTTGCCTGGAAAATCCTATGGACGGAGGAGCCTGGTAGGCTGCAGTCCATGGGGTCGCTAAGAGTCAGACATGAGTGAGTGACTTCACTTTCTCTTTTCACTTTCATGCATTGGAGAAGGAAATGGCAACCCACTCCAGTGTTCTTGCCTGGAGAATCCCAGGGACGGGGGAGCCTGGTGGGCTGCCGTCTGTGGGGTCACACAGAGTTGGACATGACTGAAGCGACTTAGCAGCTCAGTAGCAGTAGCAGCAAGGTTCAAAAATAGCCTGAGCCCTCTCAGACTAATTCCCTCTTGGCTCTCTCCACCTTAGTCTCATGAACCTTTTTGCCATGGACTCAGACATGAGCACTTATTTTTATTTTATTATTATTTTTTTTGTAGCACTTATTTTTGTTTTGGTTATTCCTTTTGACATTTGCTTCTCCTTCAAATTTCTGCATGGTTTACTCTCTTCCTTCTTGCGGTCTTTTCTCAACCAGCACGTTCTCTGTGAGGGCACCCAGAATAATCTCTCATTGCCCCCATGCACCACCATCTGCCTTTTCTGCTTTATTTCACTTTGTAGAACTTGTCTTTTCTACCATACCATAAAATTTGCTTATTTTTATGTTCATTGTCTTTATCTGCTCTCCAAGCCTCCACACAAAGAGTGAAAGCTACCTAAGATGAATGATATCAAGTTTATCCCCAGTAAATAGTGTCTTGAGCATATCAGGTACTAATTAATCTTTATTACTTTAATGAATTTAAAATTTAAAAAATAAAAAACTAAAAAAAAAATGAAAAGATGCTTATTTTTTCCCATACCAAATAAGTGTAAAGGTGAGGATAATGTTTATAATTCACCCCCTTTTACTGTAAAATTTTTCTCTGAAGCAATACTTTGCACATTTTTCTTACTTGTATATTTAAGAGCACTATTTATAACAGTTTTAATCATTTATTTTAAATAATTGAATATTGTGAACTCTAGAGTTCATTATTTTTGGTTAGCATAATTTAGTCTACTAGGTTTTCTCCTAAAAAAAATTATGCTGACTGTTTTATCCACTCCTATTTTCAGGTTTTAGGAAGACTATATGGTACGATGCAAATATCCTGAGTCATGCCCTTTATAAGATAACATTATAAAGGGAGTTCCCTGGTCGTCTAGTGGTTAGGATTGGCAACTTTCACTGCCATGGCCTGAGTTTCAGTCCCTAGTTGGGGAACTGAGATTCAGCAAGTTGTTCAGCATGGCCAAAAACCCCTCCAAAACACACATGATTATATGTCAGTTATAACTCAATAAGAATAAATAAACAATAAATTAAAAGAAAAAATGTGAATATTGCAGCAATATCTCTTAGTTTAGCATTGTAAATAAACCTGAAGACAAACTGTATCTCCATTTCTTTATTTTATTTTTAATCTCTGTTCTTATTTATTTTACTTAAAATATCTTATTTTTCACTGGACTCAAATTCTCCTTTTTTGTTTTTTAATTAATTTGCTTTCCCTTCTCAGAAGCTATGCATCTCTTAAGATAACTAATATCATAAAGAAAATTCTTGAATCTTTTACATTAATTTGTCTTAGCATAAGGTATACTCTGGTAGTCTTCCTATCCATTCATATCTATTTTAGAATAACTGTCTTTCATTTTTCTCTTCATGTTTTTCTGCCATCTCTTCTTTGATATCATGATTATTATATATGCACATTCAAATCTTCTTTCTTTGACATATTTATCATTTTGTCTAATATTGAGTTTATTTCTTTGTCCTTTCAAATTTATATATTTAGATTTTACAACTTATTCAAGTTCTACTCATGCTCTTTAAATTTTTGGATGCCTTGCTAATTATACTGAAATGCTATTTCTAATATGCTTTATTTCTATTGTATTTTCCTGTAGTTTTATTTTGTTTTCTGCATTCTGCAAGCTAAATTTTTAAATTGCATCTCTCTCATAATCTTTCTTTTGTTCAATCACTCAGTCAGCTCCAACTCTTTGTGACCCCATGGAATGTAGCACTCCAGGCTTCCCTGTCCTTTACCATCTCCTGGAGCTTTCTCAAACTCATGTTCATTGAGTTGGTGATGCCATCCAACCATCTTGTCCCCTGTCATCCCATTCTCCTCCTGCCTTCCATCTTTCCCAGCATCAGGGTTTTATGTAATGAGTTGGCTCTTCACTTTAGGTGGCCAAATTATTGGCATTTCAGCTTCAGCGTCAGTCCTTCCGATAAATATTCAGGATTGATTTCCTTTAGGATTGACTGGTTTTGATCTCCTTGCAGTCCAAGGGACTCTCTAGAATCTTCTCTAACACCACAGTTCAAAACCATCAATTCTTCTGCACTCAGCCTTCTTTATGGTCCAACTCTCACATCCATACATGACCACTGAAAAAAAAAAAGAGAAAACAAAAACATAGCTTTGACTATACGGGCCTTTGATGGCAAGATAAAGGATTAACTTAGGAGAAGCTACATTTACAAATAATAAGGAGACTGAATATTATGATAACTAGAGTTCAAAATTTAAGTAAAAATTCATTTTTAGTTTTTACAAAGATAAATTCCCTTACCTAACATTTTCCTGTGTGAGAGTTAAAGAATTGCTAGATTTATAATGTGCATATGTCAGTTCCTTGGTTCTTTGGCAAAAATGTCATTGGAAGCTCAGGAAATCAGTATAGTCAAATGGTGAAAAATTTAAATGATACTCAGTTTACCAAAACCTTTTTAGACTAATAATAAAGCACAGAGTATACTTAAGTATTATAGGAAAAATTATACCAGTTTTACAATGTCAAGTCTCTGTAGAAACCAAACCTGCAGGAAATACTGAAAAAATTAAAATGTTATACATACCTTCAATTTATATTAAAATTGCATATGTATTTAAATTTATAAATAGCTGTGCCATGTAAATAAAATAGATATTACTTTGATGTCCTTTGATAATTCTGTGAAGGGAACTACTTGATTCCCATGAAAATACCTCAAAATGTTAAGGATATCTCATAAATTTTTATGGTCTCCGAAATATTATGTGTGTGTGTTTAGTCATGTCCGACTCGTATGGACCCCATGGACTATAGCCCGCTAGGCTCTCCCATCCATGGGATTTTCTTAGCAAAAATACTAGAGAGGGTTGCCATTTCCTTCTTCAGGGGATCTTCCCAACACAGGCATCAAAACCTGGTCTCCTGCATCTCCTGCCTTGGCAGATGATTCTTTACCACTAGTGCTTCCTGTGGGAAATAATTATGAGAAGAGTTGAAATGTACTGAGTGCTTAATATGTACAAGGTACTGAGCTATGCCTTTTTTCATATGCTCTCATTCCTCACAAGAATTCTATGCAGCTAGAAATGTGGAAGTTATGAATATGGAAAAGAACAGCATAGAGAGTAAAGCAATTTGCTCAGAATCAGGCAGCTACTGAATTGCAGGCTTAGAACTTGACCTCAAAGTCTAGACTCTTAATTACAAAGTAACTTTCAATCTGCATCTGTGTACTTACTTACCTTCCTTCTGAACTAATATTTAAACTTCTCTATGGCTTGCTCATGATAGCCTTACTCTTACCTGCTCAGACTTTAAGGTATTTTTATTGTCATATCTCAATTTTTTTTCATTACTTAATTATTTACCTAAAGTATTTTCACTAAAACTAAATAAGAAAACAAATAAGTCTGTTTCTGAAGTTAGGAGAACTAAACCATGGCATTTTCTGAGTCCCTCATTCTGAAAAGTCACATATGCAATCTCTCTGGCTATCACTTTTAAGGAAAAGAAATAGTTAAAATCCATTACACTGAGGACCATGAACGTGCTATGATTTCTAGAAGTGATATACCATAATGCTTGCCATTAACTTAAAGTCCTTTCTTCATAAAAATAGCCTGAAAGGGTGTTTGCATATTATGAGTCCAAATTATTATCTTTCAAAAATATTGATCTGTCAGTCGTTTGCAAGAACATTATATCACTGCTTATTTAAAGTTCTCTCAGAGAAGTACAGGCACACAAAAAGACCTTTGTAGTTTGCATCTGAAAGCAATATTCCATTATTACCTTTGGATATTATAGAGGCTTGAATGTATTTGTGGAGAGGAAACATGAATGTCAGCATACAAAAAAAGACCCAATAAACATTAAATAAAGTCTAAACGAAAGGTAAACTTTTTGATTTCCACAGTAACCATGGTTCGTTTTGTCCTGAATGCATGTTTTCAGCTGTAGAATTTCACACTGTTTTAAAAACAAATTAGCATGACATTTCCATCTCGAGCTTTAGAACTTTAATTAACTTTGAGAAAAATTGTAATTTTTTGCTAATCTAAGGCATAGCTACAAGTAAAAATATAAGAATTACAGAAGGATTTGGGAAAGCATTTTTTATCTTGAACTATGATATAATTAGTACCGCAAACTATTTATGAATCGTGTGAAATAATAAATGTTTATTTGCTAAGTCGTGTCTGATTCTTTGTGACCCCAGGGACTATAGCCCACCAGGCTCCTCTGTCCATGGGATTTCCCAGGCAAGAATACCAGAGTGAAGGAAGGATTGCCACTTCCTTCTCTAAGGGATCTTCCTGACCCAGGGATCGAACCTGCATCTAGTGCATTGGCAGTCAATTCTTTACTACTTAGCCACCGGGGAAGACCAAAGTAACAAGTAGATCAGAGAATATCAGCAATCCCAACATTGAGCTCTTTTGCGTCTACAAGAAACTATTTTTACAAAAATAAAAATAAAAAGAATTTTGAATATCGCAATTTCCTGTCTAAAACATTTTAAGTAGCAATCATCTCTTTATTCATATTTGGAAGTTTTGCTACTGTCAAAACATTCAATACCTACCACTCTGCATATGATCATGGCCAACTTACTAAAATCTACGATCTCATTATCTTGAAAAGTAAGTATAATATTATCTTTCAGAAGTATTTATTTTCCAAAGTAGGTACAGAATACTCATAGTTAAACTTAGGATGTACAGAATCAGCACTTAGTTATTCACATTTTCCATTCCAGATTTAATGTTGAGATGTGAACATATGAAAGCAGTTTGCCATTAAAATTAACAAATGGAAATCAAAACCGCATTTAGTTTGTTATATCATTTGGGCATATATTGCCTATTAATAAATATTTCTATGGCAAAGCATGTTTTCAAGCAACAGCTACCTCTCTCCATGATGTCTTCAGTTCATTTCAGTTCAGTCACTCAGTTGTGTTCAACTCTTTGCGACCCCATGAATGGCAGCACACCAGGCCTCCCTGTCCATCACCAACTCTGGGAGTTCACTCAAACTCCCATCCATCGAGTCGGTGATGCGATCCAGCCATCTCATCCTCTGTCATCCCCTTCTCCTCCTGCCTTCAATACCTCCCAGCATCAGAGTCTTTTCCAATGAGTCAACTCTTCGCATGAGGTGGCCAAAATACTGGAGTTTCATCTTCAGCATCAGTCCCTCCAATGAACACCCAGGGTTGATCTCCTTCAGAATGGACTGGTTGGATCTCCTTGCAGTCCAAGGGACTCTCAAGAGTCTTCTCCAACACCACAGTTCAAAAGCATCAATTCTTCGGCACTCAGCTTTCTTCACAGTCCAACTCTCACATCCATACATGACCACTGGAAAAACCATAGCCTTAACTAGATGGACCTTTGTTGGCAAAGTAAAATCTCTGCTTTTCAATATGCTATCTAGGTTGGTCATAACTTTCCTTCCAAGGAGTAAGTGTCTTTTAATTTCATGGCTGCAATCACCATGTGCAGTGATTTTGGAGCCCCCCAAAATAAAGTCACACTGTTTCCACTGTTTCCTCATCTATCTGCCATGAAGTGATGGGACCAGATGCCATGATCTTAGTTTTCTGAATATTGAGCTCTGTCTTAGATTGACATAAATGTGATTTTTATTTAGAAACTGAGAGCAGCTAATTTTATTATTTCCCTTTCAAGTAGTAATTTAAATTTAACAAAGTACATTAAAACATGCATGCATCAATACACAGCACATCAGTTACCTATATCCTGTCAACACAAACATTTAAAGTCTAAATCTACCATACATGTTGTTTGTTTGAGTATTTTAGGAACAAAAACTAGCTTTAGTAGATGGCAAGGTATCAGATCCCTGGGTTGGGGAGATGCCCTGGAGAAGGAAATGGTTACCCAGTCCAGTATTCTGGCCTGGAGAATTCCATGGACTGTACAGTCCCTGGGGTCGCAGAGTCAGACACAACTGAGCGACTTTCACTTTCACTTCTCAAGCTATCAGAAAGGTATCTCATAATGTTTTTGATACCATGCTTTGCTCTAAAATTTGAAAGCTCTCAAGATGAATTAAGATTTAAGGGTCCTAAATTCCCTGCATGTCACGCCATGCTGATCATAGTGAAAGACTCACTCATCAGAAAAGAAATGTCTTAAAAGGAAACATGAAAATGTTGTAAGTGATTCATCTCAAACCAAAGCATTTTTAACATGATTGTACTCTTCTATATGTGTCTGTATAGACCTAGTCGAAACACTGTTACTGACTTGAATGTTTTAAGCTGTACCTAGGTTTTTAAATACAGATAGAAGTATTTTTAATGACTATCAAACATTTCGAATCCCATTAATATATTTTGTAGCTCTAGGATATGTATTTTGAAATTATACTAACATGTTGAAATTTGAAAAAGATAATAATATCTTTTCTCTGAAACAAAATAAATGACATTTATAGCAGTGCAAGGCATAAAAATCAAACGGCATCCATGGAAGTAACAGACAGAACAACCAGTCAGCCCACAAGAGGTATGCCATCGCTTTTAAAGGCAACTTCAAGCTCACTGAACAAGCTTGAGTAGACTGCTACTGTGTCTACTGTACAGACTTGAAATTAGAAACTTGAACTGAGGCTGAAGAAATCTATGAAAATCTAGACATAGCATAAATCTGTCTCTATCAAAATCTGAAAAATATTGCCATGTGATTTAAAAACTGTGTAATATTTAATAAAATAGTACAGTATATGTTTGGCTCTACAATTCACAATTTCATGTTTGTAACTGCCTAATATATAATTGGGGGACTTCCCTGGTGACTTAGATGGTAAAGCATCTGTCTACAATGTGGGAGACCTGGGTTCCATCCTTGGGTTGGGAAGATCCGCTGGAGAAGGAAATGGCACCCCACTCCAGTACTTTTGCCTGGAAAATCCCACGGACAGAGGAGCCTGGTAGGCTACGGTCCATGGGGTTGCAAAGAGTCGGACACGACTGAGCTACTTCACTCACTTTCAATATATAATTGAGACAAATAATGGAAGCACTGTTGAGTTTTCCTTAGGATTTATATTTCCACATTTTGAAATAAAATAAGCATTTTGATATCCTGTGGCTGTATAGTGATCTCAGATATACTCCAAATGCTAAAATCTAGTATTTTATGAACATAGAATATAACTAATGTGTGTGTGTGTGTGTATATATATATATACATTTATATCTATCAAAATAGAGAGATTTGTATGTTCAGTTTACTAAAATAATTACATTTCTTATCATCCATAAAACAAACGTTATTGATCTCATCCTTTGATATGAGTATTTCTCCCTGACAAATTGTAAATAAATTCTGAAACCATTGATATATGTGTAACACATGGTTGAAAAAATGTTTGTATGAATCAGAATTCACAATGAAAACAGAAAACGCTGGGTTTTTCATTTATTTTAAGAATAGATGACCAATAGGAAATTTGGTGCACAACATCCCTGGAGGGCTAGAGGAGAAAACTCAGACCTACTGTGGGAATATGATACTTGCTTACCAGATTTTGCCACCAGGATTACAGTCCAGATGTTTGGAAAATTGCTATCACTGCACCCAGTGGTGCTTCTATAGCTGCTGTCTGCAACTGTAAATCCTTGCATGGTCCGAAGATGTGGTTCTGGCCCCCAAAACAGTCCTACCTGTTACAGCACAGTCCTTGGACTACAACCACTCCAAGAATAGCATCCTCTGCCTCCTTGGCATCACTGCAGATTTCCTGTCCGTGAAGCTCATGGACCAAAACCACATCTTCCCTAGACTCTGAGTAACAGAATCTAGGCAATATGGTTTTCATCAGCTTTCAAGACTCTGAGCTATTCAGCTAACTAGAAGGGGTTGAAAAGGTGGCCAAAACCTGATAGACAACATCTAGTACATCACACATTATACCAGATATACCTCTTTACTATTAAAATTGTACTTTACCATTAAATTAAGAGGTAACTCTAAATTGTGCCTGCTTACTATTAACCATTAATACACATCACTTTGAAGAGTGGTGGGAATACCTGACCACCTTACCTGCCTCCTGTAAAACCTGTATGCAGGTTAAGAAGCAACAGTTGGAACTGGACACAGAACAACAGACTGGTTCCCATTTGGGAAAGGAGTACATCATGGCTGTATATTGTCACCCTGCTTATTTATCTTATATGCAAAGTACATCATGTTAAATGTCAGGCTGGATGAAGCACAAGATGGAATCAACCAAGATTGCCAGGAGAAATATCAATAACCTCAGATATGCAGATGGCACCACCATTATGGCAGAAAGCAAAGAAGAACTAAAGAGGCTCTTAATGAAGGTGAAAGAGGATAATGAAACTCAACATTAAAAAGCTAAGATCATGGTATCCAGTCCCATCACTTCATGGCAAACAATGGAAACAGTGACACTTTGTCTTCTTGGGTTCCAAAATCACTGCAGATGCTGACTGCAGCCATGAAATTAAAAGACACTTGCTCCTTAGAAGAAAAGCTATGACAAACCTAGATAATGTATTAAAAAGCAGAGACATTACTTTGCCGACAAAGTTTCTTCTAGTCAAAGTTATAGTATTTCCAATAGTCATGTATGGATGTGAGAGTTGGGCCGTAAAGAAGGCTGAATACCAAAGAATTGGTGCTATTGAACTATGGTGGTGGAGAAGATTCTTGAGAATCTCTTGAATTGCAAGGATATCTAACCAGTCACTCCTAAAGGAAACCAGTCCTGAATATTCATTGGAAGGACTGATGCTGAAGCTCCAATACTTTGGCCACCTGATGTGAAGCTCTGACTCATTAGAAAAGACCTTGATGCTGGGAAAGATTGAAGGCAGGAGGAGAAGGGGATGACAGAGGATGAGATGGTTGAATGGCATCACTGATTTGATGGACATGAATTTAAGCAAGCTCTGGGACATGGTGATGGACAGGGAAGCTTGGTGTGCTACAGTCCCTGGGGTGGCAAAGAGTCAAACACAACTGAATAACTGAATAGCAACAACAGCAACCTGTTTACTATTAAACATCAATACACACCACTTTTAAAAAGAAAGTGAAAGTCACTCAGTTGTGTCCGACTCTTTGCGACCCCTTTGGAATTTCTAGGCCAGAATACTGATATATATTTAAAAGTGAAACAACATTAGGAAAACAACACATTCCCATCTAATGTAATGAAGTCTCCTGCATGTTAATAAAAACATGCTAATTGTTTGCCCAAAAGAAGATATATGGAATCCATTGGTTGCTCTTATTTCTGGCAACATTCATTCTCATTCTCATTTTATCATGTGGTGTGTGTTCTTAGTCTCTCAGTTGTTTCCAGCTCTCTGCCACCTTATGTACTGTAGCCCATCGTGGTCTCTGTCCCTTGGAATTTTGCAGGCAAGAAAACCGGGACAGGCTGCCATCTTCTACTCCAGGGGTTCTTCTCATCCCAGGGATTGAACCTGCATCTCCTGCATCTTCTGTGCTGGCTGGTGGGTTCTTTACTACTATCCTACCTGGGAAGCCCTTTGATCACTGTATGACTTTAATAACTGTAAACCTGAACCTTAAATCATAACGATGGTCACTATCACAAAAATGTTTATAAAGTAAAGGCAAACAAAATGGAGCAAAATTTATGTAATATAAATATAAATGTGTAGATATAATATATACTATTATTTACAATGTATACATATAGTAAGTGAAATATGTGTTAATACTTTTGCATAGTCTTCATTTCAGCCATTATTTACAAGACCGGAATTGGTCTTTATAACTTATTTATTAACCTGTTCATATCCTATTCCTTTTGTTTTTAGAGATCATTAAACTTTTTCAGGATTTTTGACTTGAGGAAATGACCCAGAACTTCAGTCTTGAAGATCAGGGTCCTCATTATTCTTGTTTGTTTCTGATTTGTCCTGTCTTCCACTAACACAGTAATAACTAAGGTGATCCCATGGGTTCAGGGAATGTTTTTCTCTCCACTCACTGTAGTATCACAATGTATTTTCCCCTTGATAATCAAGATCAATAGGCCAAAAGAGTAACCCCCTTCTTGGTCTGGAGGTTCAGTGACAGAGGATTCTGAATGGCCCAGTGGAGCCTACTGTGTCATTTCTTTTGCTTAAAACTCTTTCATACGTGTTACCAATAACACTTAAAATATAATAATATTTTACTTCCTAGAAAACCCTGAAATAGAGAGGTATTTTACCCATACACCTTCTCTGTGTGCTATGAAATTACTACTTTATTTCTTGTATTAACAATAGCATCCCTTCTCTACAATATATCTCATTTTTGTGTCTACAGCTTATGTTCAAATTAATCTCTGGAAACATACAGAACTGTCTTTCAAAAAGAATCAAAGCAAAATTTTCCATCAATAAGCCTGAAAAGTAGGATAGATTCAATATTATATCATATTATTTCTATAGCTAAAAATGGAATAATTAAGAAAAGAAACTTGAGAGGTTGAATTGGTTTGAAATAGAAGGTAATCAATTGGGTGAAATTTCTTTTATTTACTATATTATATATATATATATACATAAGAAAATATAAATTTAAGTGCACATGCTAGGTACACACATGCACACCATTTATATATTTAATTTTTAAGCATCATTTAAAAATGGCTCTGGCCCAGTTGTTCAGTCTCTGACCAGGGAACTCGTTTCTGCAAGCCATACAGCCAGCCACACACACACACACACACACACACACACACACACAAAATTACTTTTTTCAGTTAGTAATATTTGTAATCAAATGTCCTTTCATAGAAGAAGTTGGACTCTCTAAGTCCTCAAATTCATAAAAACCAAGGAACAGTATATTTTACTTAATTAAAATGTACTTGCTATTAATCTAAATGTATACATCCTGATGTTTAATGAATATTTACTTAACTATACTCTTTGGCACCCAGTCTGTTTGATCTTGGCCTTGTGCCTATGTGATATTTTAAGCAATATATTGACTTTTACTTTTGGCTCCATGCAACATCACTTCTATATTCCTGTCCTTATTGGTATTTAATTTGTGCCTAGTGTCATAGTCAGGAAAGATAACTGGCCTCCTGCCCACTTTGTTAGAAATAGTTAATTCTTTGAATGACCAACAGTAATTTCACACATGTCATCTTGAATGGAAAGTCCATAGAATAAAATGTTTGTGTTAACTCAAGCCAACAGTCAGCCTTAAAACATGGTCTAGTAGTACTAACAGGATGAGAAGAGACATGTCAGGAAAGAGAAAATAAGAGAGAGAAATTAGCAACTCGAGTTACAAAGTGCCTGAGTCTTGAAATAAAGGAAAGAATGAAATAGATCAAATAGTGCCAACAGTGGGGTAGAAACACTCATTTCCTTCCACCTATCCCTTTTGGCTTCCAGTGGGTTGTTGCCTTGTGTCAGAATCACACCTCAGCAACTGTCTCCCATTTGACATCTGTCCATGAGATGATCCATTCAAAGGTTTTCCTAATAGGAGACATTTGCTCCGTAGGGTTTCTATCTCTACCCTCCCTCCCTCTACAAAGTAATCCACTGGACACCATTAGGGAAAATCTACTATTACATTCTCAAAATCCTGAAATAAATTCTACAATAAAATTTAAAAAGCAGCAGAAACAAATGCAAGGAAAGTTAATCAGTTGGTAAGCTCATATACATGAAAATCTCTATAAATAGAATGATTTGAATTTCAAAAACCAATTCATTAAGAAATAGAAAGCCTAAACAAAATGGTAACCTTGAAATGTAATTTTAAATTGATAAAGACTTTCTCAGGTTCAAGAGGGAGGTGACGTATGGATACCTATGGCTGATTCATGTTGATGTATGGTGGAAACCAACACAACATTGTAAAGCAATTATCCTCCAAGTAAAAGTAAATAATTTAAAAAAAAAGAATTTATCTGCAAACAGATATCTGGTAACAATAGTATTTAAAGTTATTAATTTAAAACTAATAAAGTTATTTAATTAAAGAATCTCAGTAGAAGCTTTTAAAATGAGGCAAATTATAGAGAACTTTATAATTGATGTAATGTTATTATTTTAACATCATATGGAACTTTAAAATGGAAGCACAAAATATTCTAAATGTGTAATATGGATACAGAAATCCGGTATATAATAATAAAAAATCAAGTCTTTTTAAAAAATATATAAAAGTATATTTAATAGGTATAGTAGATGGTATTTTTAGTAGAAATGCATAAATTCAAGTCAGATAGCTTAAACAAAACTGGATAATCTAATACAGAAATATAATTCTAAACTTAGCTCCAAATATTGCTTAAATCATTTTTTCAAAAAATTATTATAATACAACTCATCAGCTTTATTCTATTTTCCTTTATATTGGGCTTCTATTCAGCCAGTTTTTCCATATGGTGACAGTGATGGACAAGATCAGTCTAAGAATCATCTGTTCAATTAATAAGTCCTCAGTGAAAATAGTTCATCTTATTAAAGATATGTAGTAGGACTAATCAACCTGACCTGGTAACATGCAGAACTCTCAGCTCATCACTGTGATCAGTCATTGGTAGCATTCTTACAGATAGAAACAGAATTTGAGATCTCAGTTCTATTTAAATTACACAGAATAAAAATGGGTCAAGAATTTCTCCCCAAAGGAAATTTAGAATTCTGCTAGCAGAAACTAGCTGAGATTACTTACTAGTTGACATTTCTTACGGTATTCTTCTAAAGTGTTCTCTTGAGAGACATGTGATTTGGTTTCATAGACGGCTGGAATCATTGTGATGACTTGTATTGGCTCCAGACACATCTAAATTTCCTCTTAATGGTCTACCTGATTTTCAGTACTTCAACTTACTCAATGGCTAGATAAGCCTCTAATACCATGTATTAAATATATTTCTCTCTGAACTACCCTCTGTATGTTCTTTTTTTCTGACTGAGCACTGAATAATGCAGTATGCAAAAGCAAAAGATACCACTAAAAATAGGGGAAAACTAGAGGCGGTCTTAGGACATATAGAGGTCTATTCTCATTGTGCTTATATGTATTATTATTATATAAATTTACATTATTATATACTTTGACTATCAAAATTAGAAAATTGAAAAGCTTTTAGAACTTGCAATTACTACAAATAAACAGCACACAAACACTCCAAAAGTCAATAGCTTTCCTATGTAAAGCAGTTGGAATTATAATAAAAATAAGCTACCAAATTGTAAGTATTCATGAAAATATCTTATATTAATTTGATCATATTAATTCTATGCCTAAAACTCATCAGTGACTTTCATCACTCTTTTTATAAACACTGAATCCCTTATCTTGACCAATGAAAGCTGAAATCACCTATTCTCCACTAGGTGAAATACCTCTCCAATGTCATCTCACTCAGTGATTATCTAATGTCTGTTCTCCTAGACATCAACTCTCTGTGGTCTAGGGGTGTGTCAGTCCTAGTCTTGTCTCTACCCATCCACTACCCTGGTGAAAGCCTGGAATATCATAGGAATTCAGTAAATGGTTCATGAATCTTCCATGACACATGCATGGATTCTTACACAATGAAAATATAAAAACTTACATAGACATATATATCTTTGCAATATGAAATATTGGAAAAATCTTCAGTCTCACTGAATTATTTTACACATGAGAAAATAATCAGGATTTTCATGGATTTTGTTTTAATGTTCCAAAAAGATAAAATGATACTGAATTTCCCCTATAAATATATATATATGTACTTATGTTATCTAAAGATATATGTCTATGCAGATTCATCATATGAATATGATGATGACTTCTGCTGTCTATTCAAATTCTATGAGACCTTAATACCACTTAAACCAATGCAGTCCTGATGAAGGAACCGATAGAACACAATAACTGAGAATTCAAATAAAAAATACACTGTAATATAATTGGTTGAGGCTTTATCAGAGATAATTTGATGAAGAAAATAATCAGTAAAATTAATTGAAAAAAGCACAATTTATTGGAATGGCAAAAGGGTACCTCTCAGTGAACACTGCATCCTCCTCTCAGCCAGGAGCCATGGCAGCTGCTTTCCCTGATTTCCTTTCCTTTCCTTGAGGCATAAAATGTATCACTACTTCCTTTTAAGTACTTATTTTATTCTTTTATTTCTCTCTTTTTAGGTCAACCTATTCATGCAAAAACTTATTTCTCCAGCTTTATGGTTTCAATGACCGACCTTGAATGAGTTGACTAAGTTTCCAAAAGCCAATTCCCAAGCTCCAGGCATAAGAACAGACTGGCCAACATAGGTCAGATACAGACTACCATGTACAGTACCCTCTTAGAGGGACAAAGAGGATGAAATCTCTAAGAAATAAGTAAGCAAGAGGAAGGTATCAAGGGACTTCCCTGGTGGTCCAGTGATTAAGACTTTGCCTTCTAATGCAGAGGGTGTGGGTTTGATACCTGGTTGAAGAGGTAAGATACCACATGTTTTGTAGTCAAAACACCAAAGCATAAAAAAAGAGAAGCAGTCATGTAACAAATTTATTAAAGACTTTAAAAATAATCCACATTAATTTTTTTTTTAAATCTTAAAAAAATAATAGATGTCAGCTTAGTAAAAGTGATTGATATTTCTAGTGGAGATAAAACTTCCAACAGTTATGGAAAGTTATGGATGATTGGAGCTGGAAGAATTACTTATACCTACTTAGATACAAAATAATAGTTCCTAATCTAATATTTCAAAGGGAAACACAATTCCAGTTGGAACAAAGAAAGAAATGTAAAAATCATAAGAATGCTAGAAGGAAATATAATTATTTCCTTATTTTAGTATCATGAAGGTCTTCCTAAGCACAAAAATGAGAAGCCAAAAATGTAGCTAAATAAATATTAAATTCTTCATTGCACAAATTGATGTGTGACAATGCACATACAATGATGCTTTTACAAATTTGGAGGATAAAAATGTTCACAAATTATGTGGCATGCCAAAAGATAATATTCTTACTATTAAAAGCATTTACAAGTCATCAAAGTTTGAGGCAGATAAAATAACAACAGGAAAGCAATAGCACTTTAAAAAAAAAGCAGAAACAACTATAAGTGGCATATATAATCTTATACACAATGTTTCCCCTCATTATTGATCTGAAACAAGAAAGTTATTTTTTTTCTTATTGACAAGCTATTGTTAAAATTATCAAGTGCAAACCAATACAACTGCAACAACAAAAAAGTAATAATATCTAGTCTGGGACAAATTGTAGAAAATAAGAAATCATGAATTGTTGAAACTGGTGATTGGTACATTTCTGATGACACTTTAGGAATTTATACAGAAATTGATAAAATGCATAGTATAAATTTATTCTGTGCACATGTTAAGAAATCCAAGTGAAAGAAAAATCTGTCACAAGATTATTTATCATAATAAAATAGAGAAAAATGTCAAAAGCAGGGAATTCATGAAGCTATGGCACATTTAGCTAATGGAATGAGAAAAAAAATGCCTGAAGAGAAATATCTAATCAGATATTCCTGAGAATACCAGATTAAGCATGAAAGTTCTATCACAAAGTAATATATTAAGTATTACCAAATTATGAATTATAGAAAATCTAATGTAAAATCAAAAAGACATACATTAAAATGTCAAGAGTTTGACTTACTGAACTTGAGTTACTTTTCTCTTTTCAGTATTTTTGTTTGTTTGTTTTTTAATAAATAACTTGAAGTAGAGTTGTATTATGTATAACAAAACATTAAGAACCTAAAGATCCTTTAACATTGGATAGTCTTATGGTTGACTCTCACCCTTACAACTCGTTCCAACAAGGTCTACATTTCAGAGAATTACTTAATATTTTAATTGTAATGCTTATTTTCTTGAAACTTGTAATATTAATGCCTACTTATAACTCTTGTATGAATTATTGTATGGCTTAAATGGGTTTATATGTGCTGATTACTATGTCTTATAATACAACAAATGCTTACCACATAATATTACCTATTTTAAAATAGTGTATATATTACTTAAAAACTCATTTCTAAAGTGGGGTGCAGGTAATAAAAAGTGAAGAGCAGTATGTAAAATCTTGGTTAGGTATAATGCAAGTATATGTGTGTATAAGAAAAAGCCCACATCATGTACTAAAATGGTACAAATAATATTACATATCAAGCATGTTTTAATAACAGTTACATAAGTCAGTCATCACAATTAACTCAAGCATAACGCACTGGTCAAAAGTGAGGTTTAAACTTTCCCAATTGTCAAGGACACTCACTCTCTATTAGCTAGATTGGAATTAGTGATTTCCAATCAGAGGTGGAAGAGAAGGCAATGGCACCCCACTCCAGTACTCTTGCCTGGAAAATCCCATAAATGAAAGAGTCTGGAAGGCTGCAGTCCATGATGTCACTGAGAGTCGGACATGACTGAGTGACTTCACTTTCACTTTTCACTTTCATGCATTGGAGAAGGAAATAGCAACCCCCTCCAGTGTTCTTGCCTGGAGAATCCCAGGGATGGGGGAGCCTGGTGGGCTGCTGTCCATGGTGTCGAACAGAGTCAGACACAACTGAAGCAACTTAACAACAGCAGCAGCAGCAGCAATCAGAGATGACATGTAACTGCCAAACAGTTATTTCCAAATAGAATCCACAATTGTATTCATTTATATATCTCCCTTTTTAATTAATACAATTTATATTTTATAGCCATTTTGTGCTCAGAGTAAAATTGAGTGGAAAATACAAAGTTCTCATTATTCCCTGTTCCCATAAAAGGACAGCCTTCCTTTCTGTAGAAGCCCTACCCAGAGTCACACACATGTTACAATCAATGTACCTATATCTGGCATATCATTACTATCCAAATTTCATATTTTATATTGGTCTCTTTTTTCAAATCAAGAAACTTTAGGACAGAACTCAAAGGCAGAATCTCATTAGCATGAATTGTACATAGACTATAAATAATTTAAAAAATTATGCCTGAACACTAATCATTTGATTTGTACAACTTATACCTTAAAAGTTATCATTAAAGATGGTTGTGCTGATTATTGTATTTGTTATTGATGTATCATATGAAAACACATGTTTAGTTTTTTTCAGATAAAAAATTTTGCAGTGTATGAACTAGAAGACACCAGGAAAATTATGTAGATATTAAAGATGTTTTGTTCACCTTATAGTTGCAGGGGCCAGAATAGCATTTGTTACATAGACTCTAATACAATTTAATGAATTTTTATTGTCTACTATGTGCCTAGAAGCAATCTAGGGACTTGAGAAGGTACAGCAGTGAACAAGGCAGAAAAAAATAGCCTGCCTGCTTTCAGTGAAATTACATTCTAGAAAGTAAGAGAGTTCATAAATGTAATGTAATATGGGGAAAAGTAGTAAGTGTTGAGGAGCAAATAAAGTCAGGCAGGTGGGAGTTCTTGCAGAGAGTTACAGTTCTACACAATTTGGTCAGAAGAGGCCTCACTGCAAATGTGATGCTTGAGTGAAGGCTTGCAGGAGATGAGGGTTTCAACTTTATCAAGATCTAAAGAACAAAGAAATGAAGTTATAGAAAACAGTATTATAGACTTGTGATAGATCAGAGTTATCACACTGGAGAGAAAGAAAATGATATCAGAGGAAGCGAAGCTATTAATTCTTTGCAAAGATTATAAAGACTTTGTTGTTGTTGTTTTCTTTTGTTTTTTACTCTGAGTGACATGGAAAACAAGTGAGGGTTGAGAGAAGAAAAGTAACTTAGTGGATATCTATTAAAATATTTCCCATTATTTGTGGTGAATATCCTTGAAGTTTGTCATGCATGGAAGCAGGGAGACAGCTGAGAAGCTACTGCCATAATTCAAGTTTGATAATATGATTGTTTTGAGCATGGTGGTATGATAGCAGTGAAAAATAGTGAAGAGTGATTGGATCAAGTAAACAGAGGGTACTATTTATGAAGCTGTGTTTACGGGAAAAGAGAGGTGTCAGCTTGTCTAAGATACATAAGTTCTGAGAACTAGCTTTACCTTTTTCAATAGAAAACATTGATGGCCTCACTAAAAAATACTTTTAGTGGAGTGGAAAAGGAGAATGGGGATCTCTCACTCCAATCCACTTAGAGTGAATTTAAGAGTAATGGGGATTTAGAAAGATTATAAAGTCTTCTTAGAATAATTTTAGCTGCAATAGGGAAAGTAGAAATGGTAAGGATCTGGAAGGAAGGAATGGGTTAAGAAAGATTATATTTTTAGGGTAGAATAGGTAACAGCAGGATAGGAGTGATCTAGCAGAGAGTAGAAATTGATGGCATTGGAACGTGAGTACAGAATTGCCAGAGAGATGTTCCTAAGTAGGAGGGTGAATGATTCCCACTTAGAATTGTGTAGCACCTGGAGGTTCTGGGTCCGGGAGGTGAGGGGAGCTGTCATCTAGCTGAGGCCTATTGTCAGCACTTGGATCTTAAAAAGGGCTGAGTCACATCAGGACCCTGGAGAGAGGCCATTGCCAGCAAGTGAACCTGTTGGCCTTTGACATACTAATAGGGGTGAAAGCAGAGCATGCAGGTATAAATGCTAACTAATATGCCTGTAGATGTGAAGACAGTGATTGGACCTCATCCCTCAACAAATTAGGAAGAAAATTCACCAGTTTCATGTGAGTATGAGGAAAGAGATGATGAATGTTTGAGGAGAGCAGGAAGTCTTTTAAAAGAGTAGGAGAGAAAATAATAGAAAATTGAATTTCCTTAAGGTTTAGAGAGAATGTGAAGATTGGGCAGGGTGCTTATGTGTTTTTCTCCCATTATGTCAGTGCTCAAGTTCAGGACTAGAATAGTAAAGAATTATTTAATTAGGGTATAGCCAAGTTGCGTGACAAAATTTAAGAATGGCGTAGTTGAGGGTATATGCAGGGGAGTCATTAAAACAACCAACCGTGGAATTTAAGCTTAGCTTTTATGGAAGAGAAAAATATACGGTTGATTAGGGAAAGTGAGCATAATGTGGGATCAATAAATATAGGTCCCGGTGGCATGATGGCTTATTGAGTAGGATTGCTTGAGGCGGTGAGTATGAACAAGAAGTCAGGAAGTCGAGCTGACAGAGTGTGATGCGTGAAATTGAAATTATGGAGGAGTTGCTATTACAGGTAATGACAAGACCGGGTCATGACTATGGAACTGAGTGGCTCGGGGAGTGTGCAAGACAAGTTCACAGTAGTTCAAGAAACTAAGAAGCCATGGTATGGTTAGATTTGTTGTTCACACTAAGGACTAAAATCGTCAAAACTTCTGACAGGCAAAGTAACAATGAGGTGGGAATTATAGACATCAAGAATCAGTGAAACATTTAGGCTGCTTCCATGTCCTGGCTATTGCAAATATTGCTGCAGTGAACATTGAGATGCATGTGTCTTTTTGATTTGTGCTTTTATCAGGGTATATGCCCAGAAGTGGGATTGCTGGGTCATATGGCTCAGGCAATAAGGAATCTGCCTGCAATGCAGGAGACCTGGGTTTGATCCCTGGGTTGGGAAGATCCCCTGGAGAAGGGAATCCACTCTAGTACTCTTGCCTGGAGAATCCCATGGACAGAGGAGCCTGGCAGGCTACAGTTCATGGAATTGTAAAGAGTCAGATACGGATGAGAGATTAACACTTTTACTTCTCACTTTTCATGGTAGCTCTATTTTTAGTTTTTTAAGGAATTTCCATATTCTCCTTAGTGGGAATATCAATTTACATTCTCACCAACATTGCAAGAAGGTTCTCTCAAGTTCTGTTAAGTTCACTTCACTTCAGTCTCTCAGTCATGTCCGACTCTGCGACCCCATGAATTGTAGCACGCCAGGCCTCCCTGTCCATCACCAACTCCCGGAGTTCACTCAAACTCACGTCCATCGAGTTGGTGATGCCATCCAGCCATCTCATCCTCTGTTGTCCCCTTCTCCACCTGCCCCCAATCCCTCCCAGAATCAGAGTCTTTTCCAATGAGTCAACTCTTCGCATGAGGTGGCCAAAGTACTGGAGTTTCAGCTTTAGCATCATTCCTTCCAAAGAACACCCAGGACTGATCTCCTTTAGGATGGACTGGTTAGATCTCCTTGCAGTCCAAGGAACTCTCAAGAGTCTTCTCCAACATCACAGTTCAAAAGCATCAATTCTTTGGTGCTCAGGTTTCTTCACAATCCAACTCTCACATCCATACATGACTACTGGAATAAACCTCCAATTAAAATAAATAAATTTATATTAAAACAAAAAATATAGCCTTGACTAGATGGAACTTTAACTCTACCCAATTAAATAAAAGGGAAAGAAATGATAAGAATCAGTGAGAACACAGGATATGATTAGATACTAGAATGATGAAAGGTTTTAAGGGATAATACCTAATAGCATGGGATTCAAATCTCTGCATAAGACCAAGAATAGACTGGAAGAAACAGTGAAGAACGAGTACAAACTCCATTTGACTTATAAGCTTGGTCATAGGAGAAATATAGAGAAAGCAAAAATAAAACTTAACTGAAATCCTCTTCCACTTAGGAGTGCTGCAGGGGAGGTTGTTAGTGTCCTCGAGGGAGATCCAGGCATCCATTAGACCAAACCTGTAAAGGGCACTTTCAGTGAAAAGGTTGAAGAAAGAAAGGTTTCTGTGGTGATGAAACTTTACTTTTGCAAAAGTATATCTAATAAGTGCAGTCTCTGGAAAATTGGGAAGGGCTGAGGCAAAGATAAGAGTCTTCTAAGTTTTACTTCAATATTTTATTTTTGATAGCCTCTTTTTAGTTTCAGTTCTAAAAATATGTTACCTGTTTTAAACATCAATACACTCAAAAATGAATAGAACAAATGAGTTTTCCTAGAAAAATATGGCAGAGTAGCAGTGCCTGTGATCTGTGATAACTGTGGATTGTTCACAGTGTACAATTCAGATTAGGTATCATGTAAGGTCCCTTCAATCTTTCTTACCACTCTACAGCCTATTACTATCTGTCCCTTTTTGTTTGGTGGTAAAAATCATTATCACTCCCTCCTTCTTGCCATGTGGTTGCTACCATTACTGGTATATATTGTGTTGTAAAGAGCATATAAAATGGTATGACTGAACTGCCTTTAACCAAGGAATATACAGCATTTGGAAAACAAAAACATGTCTTCCATAAGATGACCAATTTCTAAAGAACTGTGAATTCTTTGTCCAGTGTTTACTACAAGTTTAACACAAAGTGATGTTTAATACATAGTGATACTGTATTTTCAATTTACCCCTTTGATTTTATTATCCTGACTTGTATTATTTACCAGTTTTAGTAAATTTTTCTGTGATTGCTACTTATCACAACTATTTAAACAACTATTTTGCTATGCTGACATAAGTTCAATCCACTTAACATATTTTGTCAGTCTAAATTTTAAGAGTAATTATCTTGTAAAATCATGGTTGGACAGGCATTCTAAATTATTTTCATGAAGGCGTTTAGAAAATCCTTTACAGGGGAGAAAACTTGACCAGTTGTTTCTGAATAATAGAGAAAAAGCTCTTTAGAGAAAGCAGATATTTAAGGGGCTTCCCTGGTAGCTCAGACAGTAAAGAATCTTCCTACAGTTCAGGTTCAATCGCTAGGTTGGGAAGATTCCCTGGAGAAAGTAATGGCTCCCCACTTCAGTAATCTTGCCTAGAGAATTCTATGGACAGAGAAGGCTGGCCAGCTATAGTCTATGAGATTGCAAAAAGTTGGACATGACTGAGTGACTAACACTTTCACCTTTCAGACACTTTTAAAATAGATAGATGCTTATCATATAGAAATTATTTGGAAAGAGTGGAAGGCAGCAGAACGTGAAATGAAGATGCCAACAGATAGAAGAAAATTGACATCTTTCTGTCTTTATTCATTTATGTTTTTAATTGAAATATTTTGGCATACAACATTATATAAATTTAAGGTATCTAACATATTAATTTGATACATTTAAATATTATAATATGGTTGCCGTTGTAGCAATAATTGTCACCCCTATCATGATACATAATTATCCTTTCTGTTTAGTGGTTGGAATAATTAAGATCTAGTTTCTTGGTAAACATGGTGATTATCATACAATAATGTAGTCTATATTCACTATACTGTGTATTAGAGAGGGCTTATTTACTATTTGTTGCAAATTTGTATTCTCAAACAATATCCATCCCATTCCCCAACACCCATGCCTTGGTGACCACCAGTTTACGCTCTCCTTTTTTATGAGTTTGGCTTTGCTGGATTTCACATATAAGTGATATTAGACAGTACTTGCCTTTATCTGATTCACCTCACAGCATAATGTGCTCAACTTCCATGTGCTGTGATGTGCCGTGCTTAGTCACTCAGTTGTGTTCAACGCTTTGCAACCCCATGGACTGAAGCCTACCAGGATCCTCTGTCCATTGGGATTTTCCAGGCAAGAATACTGGAGTGGGTTTCCATGCCCTCCTTTAGGGGATCTTCCCAACTCAGGGTTCAAACAGAGATCTCTCACATTGCAGGCAGATTCTTTACTGTGAGCCAGCAGGAAAGCCCAACTTCCATACATGTTATCAAAGTGACTTGATGTTTTAGAATATTGTTATGTTTTTTAAGTAGGGGCAGCTACTTATACCATTCTTGACATTTAAGAATCAGAGTCAATTATAGATACTTGCAACGGCGACCCACTCCAGCACTCTTGCCTGGAAAACCCCATGGACGGAGGAGCCTGGTAGGCTGCAGTCCATGGGGTCACTAAGAGTCGGGCACGACTCAGCCACTTCACTTTCCCTTTTCACTTTCATGCATTGGAGAAGGAAATGGCAACCCACTCCAGTGTTCTTGCCTGGAGAATCCCAGGGACGGCAGAGCCTGATGGGCTGCTGTCTATGGGGTGGCACAGAGTCGGACACGATTGAAGTGACTTAGTAGCCGCAGCAGCATGTTGCGTAAAAGATGGGCATTTAAATTGGAGATGGAAAGTGTTAGTAGCAACTGCTATCTTATGCACAATAGCCTGATTGATTTACCTAATCCTTGACTCAGTCTTTAGGTAAATGAATTATATTTTCCTTTATTTGGATGAACAGTGCTCAATTTTGTAAATTTTTGAGTCCGTAAAACATTTCCAGGCTCTCTGTAATTTTGACATTATTCATTTCATGCTATCCCTGTCTTTCTCTTGCAACAAGAAACATTCCAATCATGATTTCAGAAGTTATTAAGATATTTACTGATTATTTTATGAGAGGAAAGTAGAACACATTCCTCTTTCTCAAGTTACCATTATAATTTTAAGTTGTGTAAAATAACAAGCCTGATTCATTATCTGTCTATGAAAGCAAGTAGGATGAAACAGCACAACAAAGATGCACATTCCCCTAAAAAGCTCAAACTCCCTGCCTCACCTGGGATGTAATCAAGGAAAAGAATTCTATTAAGACTGCAGTCACTGATGATGCATTGCCCCTTGTAGTGAAAAGACAACTTTTAACAACCATTGCACCTGTGCATAGCTAGGCCTAGAGAAACAATAAAATGTAGCTATGACTCAGAAACTCTGCTAAGAGTTTAATACAAAAACAGTTTTAGTGATTGGAAGAGCAAAGGGATTCTGAAGTATAATGTAAATTTTAGTCCTTAACCTGTATATATTTAATTAAAACCATGTAAAAATGTTGTTGGATGTAAACATTTGTTGTTGTTCAGTCAGTAAATTGTGTCCAACTCTGTGTGACCCCTTGGACTGCAGCATGCCAGTCTCTTGTGTCCTTCACAGTCTCCTGGGAGTTTGCTCAAATTCATGTCCATTGAACTATCTAACCATCTCATTCTCTGCTGCCCTCTTATTTTGCCTTCACTCTTTCACAGCATCAGGGTCTTTTTCAGTAAGGCAGCTCTTCATGTCAGGTGGCCAAAGTATTAGAACTTTAGCTTCAGCATCAGTCCTTCCAATGAATATTCAGATTTATTTCTTTTAGGACTGACCTGTTTGATCTCGTTGCAGTCCAAGGCACTCTCAACAGTCTTCTACAGCACCATAATTCAAAGGCATCATGAGAAGTAATTTTATGGTATTTAAAACATAATTTATATAGCAACAGAGAACTCAGATTCTAGAAGCAATGCAAGCATGCAAAATATTATTGATTTTTCTGATAAAGAACTTCCCAACCTTATATAACAATAGAAATCATACACTGCCCCTTGTATTCCTGTATTATAAGTCTTGGCCATAAATCAGCTTATTTTCCGTAGTTTCTTGGAAACTATCTCCCTATTCTTGATGTTCATTTCTCACTGAAAGTGAAAATTGCAGAAAAACAACTAGTGCCTCATTTAGAAGATTTTTAAAATGTTTACAGATTTCTAAGAATGGTTAGAAAATGGGAAGGCCTCCTTCTCTTCAGGACAATCGATACAGACACATATTAGAAACCAGAAAATCAGACATCTCAAGGTCAGTGATTGAACACCCTGACAATGTGATTGAAACCGCAGCTTTCTTATATCTTTATTAGCAGATGTGGAACCACGATTATGGATTTAAAATTAAAAGTGCATAATGAAATAGTAAATTTACTAGTATGCACAGTTTGTCATCTTAATTAACAATTGATATTTTAAATGATGGCTTCAGGCTTTAATTCCTCAAGTGCATTGCATTCTGCATTTTATTATGTTATAGTGACTTGTAAAGACTGCATTTCAATTTATGTTAATGCAATATTGGAACTAAAATATAATTCAAACATGGTGGATACATGTATATGTATGGCTGAGTGGCTCTGCTGAGCACCTGAAACTATCACAACATTGTTAATTGGCTACACTCAAATATAAAATATTTTTTTAACTTATTTATTTTCTCAGAGAAAAATAATTATGATCAGAATATCAACATTATGTTTACTCAGATTGCTTAAATATAGCAGTACCTATTAGGTATGTTAGTAGAACAGAATTAAAATATCTATTAAATTTAATGAAAGAGCCCTTTATAATATTTCATTTAGTCATAAGACTCTGTAAAACTATTTCTATAAATCACACTAATCAGTAATATGATTTTTAAAAATTTCATAATACATATTTAAGATAGGTACAAGCATAAACTTATAATAACTCTAAATGTCATGTCCTTTTAAAATTTCAGTTCAATTTCTTTCTTTAACAACTGTGCTCTATGCTTATACAATGTTTGGGAATACACTTTGATATTATTATCCATATTTGTAGTCTTCTGTACAAGAAAGGCAAAGGAAAAGAAGGCGATTTTTGTTTTCTTCTGTGTTTATTGGTGGTGCTATTCTTGATGTTGATTATGCAGTTGTATAGTCCACAGCTGTTACTGTTTCCTTCTGAATTATTTCAAAATCTCTGAAATGTAATGGTCATCTCTTCATTTTATCTTCAGGCTTCTCTTAATTGATTCCTCCTTTTGTATGTATAAACATCATCACTGGCTTTAAATAATTCCTGTGAAATCAAATAATTAATTCACAACAAACTGTAGAAAACTCTCAAAGAGATGGGAATGCCAGATCACCTTACCTGTCTCCTGAGACACGTGTTTGCATGACAAAAATCAGCAGTTAGAATCAGACATGAAACAACTGACTGGTTCAAAACTGGGACAGGAGTATGACAAGGCTGTATATTGTCACTCTGTTTATTTAACTTATATGCAGAGTATATCATGTGAAATGCTGGGCTGGGCAAATCCCAAGCTGGAATCAAGATTTCTGAGAGAAATAACAACCTCAAATATGCAGATGATACCACTCTAATGGTAGAAAGTGAAGAAAAGCTATAGAGTCTCTTGATGAGGGTCAAAGATGAGAGTGAAAAAACTGACTTAAAATTCAACAGTAAAAACACTAAGATCATGGCATCTGGTCCCATCATTTCATGACAAATAGAAGGGGAAAATGTTGAAGCAGTAACAGACTTCATTTTCTTGGGCTCCAAAATCACTGTGAACGGTGACTGCAACCATGAAATTAAAAAGTACTTATTCCTTGGAAGGAAAGCTAAGGCAAAGCTAGATAGCATACTAAAAAGCAGAGACACCAGTTTGCTGATAAAGGTCCATATAGCCAAAGCTATTTTTTTTTTCAGGAGTCATGTATGGAGAGTTGGACCATAAAGAAGGCTGAGTGGTGAAGAATTAATGCTTTCTAACTGTGATGCTGGAGAAGAATCTTGAGAGTCCCTTGGACTACAAGGAGACTGCAGTCCAGTCAAACTGGTCAATCATAAAGGAAATAATCCTGAATATGCATAGGAAGGACTGATACTGAACCTGAAGCTCCAGTACTTTGGCCACATGATATGAAGCGTTGACTCATTGGAAAAGAACCTGATGCTGGGAAAGTTTGAGGGCAGGAATAAAAGGGAACCACAGAAGATGAGATGGTTGGATAGCATCACTGACTCAATGGATGTGAATCTGAGCAGTCTTCTGGGAGATAGTGAAGGACAGGAAAGCCTGGCATAATGTAGTCCATGGGGTCAAAAAGAGTTGGGCATGGCTTACCCACTCAACAACAACAACATGATAGTAATTAAACTCTATTTGAGTGTTTTGTTTGCTTGTTTATTTTAGTTTACATTTTCTTTACAGCATTTTCTGTGCTTCAATCTTAATGACCTGAAGAATAGCTATTGCTCTTTCATGTTCACAAAAGGAGGAGACCGAATCAGGAGGCAATCCAATCATGAACAAGCTTTTTGTTTTGTTTTTTGAAAAAAAAAAAACAACAAACAAACAAACACACGGCTGCAGAAAATATTTAGACATGTTAAGCCAAGGAGTTGTTAACTCTGCTGTTTGAAACACTGTCTCTATGCTCATAGCTTTGCTCTGAAACATGTGACTCCACGGGAAGATGATCTTTTGGAAAGGCAGATGAGAACATCCTTAAGTTCCAAGTAGAGTTCAGGATAAAAACAACATAGTCATAGTCTTAACAATTAGCATGGAACCAGAACACTTAGTTCAAATCTTGGTTACATCCTTTTACTTGTACAAATCACTTTCTCTCTGTCTCAGTTTCCTCATTTATGCAGCATGGATTTGTTGGAGGAGGTAATTGAGAGGATGTGACCACCAGCTGACCGGTGAGCTGAGCCTGGGCCATTGCAGGCTTCGCACCCATCCCCCTGTCCTTGGAATATATGCTTTGCTCTCTGTTACTACCTTAGGATCTGTTCCAAGGACAAAGCCTTGAGAGAGTAAGGTGCAGTTTAGAGCATCTGTATAGTGACTTAGCCCAGTTAAAGTCTCTCTCTCTATAAAGTTTCAGATTCTGGAGGGCAAGGGAAGAGATCTGCTCATCTTGCAGTTGTCCAAGAAAAGACTCTTATGTAAGTTCCCCTGCTTATTAAACATGCCATGTGCCAATCTTGAGAGGTCTGCCTCTTTCTTGGGTTTCCCCTTGCCTTCTGTGTAAAGGAGCTGGTTTCAATTTTTACCTGATAAAGTCTCAAGGTTGCAAATAAATAGGATTTTAGTAGAATATACTGTGTAACATTATTTTGTTGATTGTAATGCAAATAAATCCTTGAATAGTGACAGATATGTAGTAATTATTTACACAACTATGACTATTATTTTGTTTGTTATTATTTTATCCACTCTTGGGAAATACTCTAAAAGCCAGAGTTAATTGATTTGCAAATGTTGAATTCTGTTGACAGAGAAAAGTTTTTTTCTTGGAGTTGCAGAAGCCAAGATTTAGGTCTCAAGAATGAAATGAAGAGGAATGTGCTTAGAGTTATACATAGAATGGATAATTATATACGATGCCTAATACTCTAGCACAATCCTATCTCTTTTTTCCCTAATGAAGGTTTTGATCATGGGTGTCTAAAATATCAAACACAGGTCTTCTTATTTATAAAGAAACCTGACTATAATAAAAATGTATTCTTTTTTATATAATCAAAGAATGTCACATGGCTACAAAGTCAAATGCAACTAAATAATTGGCCATCGCGATGCATGTGTGCCAAGTTCCTGTGGTGCCTTGACTCTCTACATATTATATTTTTTTGCACATGGTAGATTTTGTAGTCACGAATGATATTTTATAGAACAACACCTTGGTTCATTTTTAAAGGACCAGAGCCCTGGGTGATGAGAAAAGACTGAGGTTGTCTCCTTCTTCCTTCTGATACAAATGAAGAAAATACACCCAAAAATATTTAAATAATGTTTCAAAATATATAACTGCTAGGCAGTGACCCAAACCCTTGATGATAATTCTCAGTTAAATCTCAATTTAATAATGTCTTAGAACTAGAGCCAAAGTAACTCTTTTATTCCTACATTTTACTCATTAATCACCCCATATGGAATACATCGGTTCTCTGCTTCAGAAACCTCAGGTCAACCTCCTCAGTCATCAGAATATTGACACCAAGAGTGAAAAAGCTTGCTTAAAACTCAACAGTAACAAAAAACAAGCAAAAAAAAGACACACCAAAAAAACCAAGATCAAGTCATCTAGCCCCATCACTTCATAGCAAATAGAAGGGGAAAAAGTGGAAACATTGACAGATTTTATTTTCTCAGGTTCCAAAATCACTGCAGATGGTGATGGCAACCATGAAACTGAAAGTCATTGGCTCCTTGGAAAGAAAGCTATGACAAACCTAGACAGTGTATTGAAAAGCAGAGACACCACTTTGCCAACAAAAGTCCATAGAGTCAAAGCTAGTGTTTCTTCCTTAGTCATGGATGGGTGTGAGAGCTGGACTGTAAAGAAGGTTGAATGGCAAAGAACTAATGCTTTTGAATTGTGGTGCTGGAGAAGACTCTTGAGAGTTCCCTGGACTTCAAGGAGATCAAACCAGTCAGTCCTAAAGGGAATCAATCCTGAATATTCATTGGAAGGACTGATGCTGAAGCTGAAGCTCCAGTACTTTGGCCACCTGATAGGAAGAGCTGACTCCTTGGAAAAGACCCTGATGCTAGGAAAGATTGAAAGCAGAAGGAGAAGGGAACAGTTGAGGATGAGACAATTAGATAGCATCTCTGCTTCAATGGATATGAGCAAACTCTAGGAGATAGTGTGAGTCCCAGCATCTCAGGTGGCGAGACGATCACGACAAACTGTGAAAAATTCAAGAGACGGAAATACCAGATGATCTTACCTGCCTCCAGAGAAATCTGTATGTACGTCAAGAAGCAATGGTTAGAAATGGTCATGGGACAACAGACTGGTTCCAAATTGAGAAAGGAGTACATCAAGGCTGTACATTGTCACCCTGCTTATTTATCTTATATGCAGAGTACATCATGTGAAATGCTGGACTGGATGAAGCACAAGCTGGAATCAAGATTGCTGGGAGAGATATCAATAACCTCAGATATGCAGCTGATGCTAGCCTTATGGGAGAAAGTGAAGAGGAACTGAAGAGCCTCTTGATTAAAGTGAAAGAGGAGAGTGAAAAAGCTGGCTTAAACCTCAACATTCATAAAACAAAGATCATGGGATCCAGTCCCACCACTTCATGGCAAATAGATGGGGAAGCAATGGAAACAATGACAGATTTTACTTCTGGGGCTCCAGCATCACTGTAGATGGTGACTGCAGCCATAAAATTTATTATTTAAAAAATGATTTATTTTAATTGGAGGCTAATTACTTTACAGTATTGTAGTGGTTTTTGCCATAGATTGACATGAATCAGCCATTGGTGTACATGTGTTCCCCATCCTGAACCCGCCTCCCCCCTCCCTCCCCATCCTATTCTTCAGGGTCATCCCAGTGAACCAGCCCTGAGCACTCTGTCCCATGCATAGAACATGGACTGGCAATCTGTTTCACATACGATAATATACGCATTTCAATGCTATTCTCTCAAATCACCCCACCCTCGCCTTCTCCCACAGAGTCCAAAAGGCTGTTCTATACATCGGTGTCTCTTTTGCTGTCTCGCATATAGGGTCATTGTTAACATCTTTCTAAATTCCATATATATGCCTTAGTATACCGTATTGGTGTTTTTCTTTCTGGCTTACTTCACTCTGTATAATAGGCTCCAGTTTCATCCATCTCATTAGAACCGATTCAAATGTATTCTTTTTTAATGCAGCCCGGTGGCTCAGATAGTAAAGCGTCTGCCTGCAATGTGGGAGACCTGGGTTCGATCCCTAGGTCAGGAAGACCCTTGTAGAAGGAAATAGCAACCCACTCCAGTATCCTTGCCTGGAGAATCCCATGGACAGAGGAGCCTGGTAGGCTAAAGTCCACAGGGGTCGCAAAGAGTCAGACACAACTGAGCTAATTCACTTTCACTTTCACCTTCACCTCCAAAGGTGGCCTTATTTGGAAATGAGGTTATACTGGGAGGGGCTTCCCTGGTGGCTCAGAAGGTAAAGTGTCTGCCTGCAATGCAGGAGACCTGGTTTCAATCCCTGGGTCAGGTAGATCCCCTGGAGAAGGAAATAGCAACCCACTCCAGTACTCTTGCCTGGAAAATCCCATGTACAGAGAAGCCTGGTTGACTACAGTCCATGGGATCACAAAGAGTCGGACATGACTAAGTGACTTCACTCATTTATGAGATTAAAAGACACTTGCTTCTTGGGAAAAAAGGTATGATAAACCTAGACAGTTTGTTAAAAAGCAGAAATATTACTTTGGTGACAAAGGTCTGTCTAGTCAAAGCTATGCTTTTTCCAGTAGTCATGTATGGATGTGAGAGTTGGATTTTAATGAAAGCTGAGCACTGAAGAATTGATGTTTTTGAACCCTGGTGTTGGAAAAGACTCTTGAGAGTCCCTTGGACTGCAAGGAGATCCAACCAGTCAATCCTAAAGGAAATCAGTATTGAATATTCATTGGAAGGACTGATGCTGAAGCTGAAACTCCAATACCTTGGTCATCTAATGTAGAGAGCTGACTCATTTGAAAAGACCCCCCTGATGATGGGAAAGATTGAGGGCGGGAGGAGAAGGGGATGACAGGGGATGAGATGGTTGAATGGTATCACCGACACAATGGACATAGGTTTGGGTGGACTCCGGGTGTTGGTGATGGACAGGGAGGCCTGGTGTGCTGCGGTTCATGGGGTCGCAAAGAGTCAGACACGACCGAGTGACTGAACTGAACTGATGTGAAAATCTGACTTATTGGAAAAGACACTGATGCTGGGAAAGATTGAAGGCAGGAAGAGAAGGGGACGACAGAGGATGAGATTGTCAGATGGCATCACCGACACGATGCACATGAGTTTAAGTAAGCTCCTGTAGTACATGATGGACAGGGAAGTCTGGCATGCTGCAGTCCATGAGGTCACAAAGTCAGACATGACTTAGCGACAGAACAACTTCTACTCTTGCCTATGAAAATCATGCCCAGAACCCATCCGCATATGAATGCACAGTGTATAAAGGCAGGAAGCTTAGAACAGGGCAAGGATATCTCCCTCTGTGAAATACAGGAAAAGAAGACAACACCATGCCATGGTGAAGTGATGGAAAACCCTGTCCACTCACTTGTTGTAGCCCAGTGAATCCCAAGCTGTCACAAGTCAGACTTGTTGCTCCTCCTGCCAGAATTCCCCCTTCTCTGGAGAAAAAAAAATAAATAGGAGACTGTAGATTCTTTTGTGTGCTATGATAAGTATTTACAATTTCAAAGGATTATATTTCCTGGAAATAACAACAAAAGTGGAAAGTAACAACAAAAATGAAAACAGCAAATCAAAATTTGTGTTTTTTTTTTTGTTCAGTTGCCCAGTCGTGTCTGACACTTTGTGACCCCATGGACTGCAGCATGCCAGACCTCTGTGTCTCTCACCATCTCCTCGAGTTTGCCCAAGTTCATATTCATTGCATTGGTGATTCCATCCAGCCATCTCATCCTCTGTTGCCCTCTTTTCCTGTTGCCCTCAATCTTTCCCCGCATCAGGGCCTTTTCTAATGAAAAGTTATACCTGCTAAAAGAAAACCTTTAGTATTTTTTTTTTTTTCCTAAAAGCATTCACTAATCACCTTCAAATGTAAGATATTCTGCCTGGCCTTGAAAAATATATACATTAATGTGAGGATGTACCTCTTACTATGTGCTTTGTTTGAGTATCATTGCAGGTATGTGTTCAAATATATAAGCTTGCTTTTAGTAAATTGAATTGTCTGAAAATCACGTGCTTGGTTGCTTCAGTTGTGTCTGATTCTCTACGATCCTATGGACCATAGCCTGCCAGGTTCCTCTGTCCATGGGATTCTCCAGGCAAGAATACTGGAGTGGGTTGCCATTTCCTTCTCCATGTCTGAAACAAATCAATAATAGAAACAATGCAGAGTCCCTTAGATATTTTGTGCACACACACGTACATATTTATGTGAATATAGGCACATTCTGCAAGGAGATCCAACCAGTCCATTCTAAAGGAGATCAGTCCTGGGTGTTCATTGGAAGGAGTGATGCTAAAGCTGAAACTCCAGTACTTTGGCCACCTCATGAGAAGAGTTGACTCATTAGAAAAGACTCTGATGCTGGGAGGGATTGGGGGCAGGAGGAGAAGGGGACGACTGAGGATGAGATGGCTGGATGGCATAACCGACTAGATGGACATGAGTTTGAGTGAACTCCGGGAGTTGGTGATGGACAGGGAGGCCTGGCGTGCTGCCATTCATGGGGTCGCAAAGAGTCGAACACGACTGAGCGACTGAACTGAACTGAACTGAGGCACATCTTGAAAGTAAAGTCATCACATTTCATTTCATCTTTTAAATGTCATGCAAAATTGAGAATGATATTTATATTAGTTGTTTAGGAAGAAATGAATTATAATATTAATTACTAATCTTGAGAACAAGCTTCAGTATTTATATTTTTCTTCTCCCAAATATTGCAGAGGAATTTCTTCTAAAAATCAAAACTAAGTATTTCCAAAATATGCTTTCTTTGGAATAGAAATTTAGCTGAATAGAGAATAATAGTCATGCCAGTTATTCAGATTTTAAATATTCATATTAACTTCTGAGAGGGACTTAAATACATAAATAATAAAACTGAAATTGACAATGGAAGCCACTAATTATTAAGTATTTAATACATACTTATATTATTTAATTTCATTAAAAAAATAAAACTACCAAACTGCCTTATGGTTAGCATAGAAAACAGAATATTTTCCTCATAACTTCAATTTTAAGATAATTTCCAACATGTCTTTTTTAAAATTTTCTATTTATTGCAAATTTAAGGCAATTCCCTCAGTTAAGTGGAGTGAAAAGATGACATTTCTTTTCTTTCTTTCTTTCTCTATTCTATCCAATCAGAAGCTGTATATTCCTTTTGCAATGGTCCCTCTATATACTCCCTTCCTATTTCCTATCATCACTGTGCTAGGCAAAGCTTACAGTGCCTAACAATTGCTAACCAACCTTTGGACGTCCAGTGTTTGGTCCACCATTATCTTCTACTCACACTGCCTCTGAATTAGTCATCTGAGGGCACTGCTGAGACTGATGTACTGACTTGCCATCACATTTCTTAGACTTGGAGACCCCTCAAAAGCTTAAATAAGGGCAAGGGCACCATTGCAAAGCAGCCCACACAATAAACAGAGTGATGTTTAAATGAGTCCACATCCAGCCCATACTCCATCATTTGAAGCAGAATGACATAGCGGTTAGAAAGAAGCATAGCTCTGTATCCATGCAGTTGGCTTCAGGTACAGCCTTTGTCATTAACTACCTATGTAACCTGGGTGAGTTATTTCATTTCTTTGTGTTCATTTTTTCATTTGTAAAATGAGGATACTGTCAGTCCCAATCTTTGGGATATGGGGAGCACTGAATTAGTGGAAACATGTAAAGGTCTGAGAACAGTGCTTGACATGTTGAAAGCGCTCAGTGTATAACACTATAATTTTATTTCATTTGTTAATCTGTCTCCTTTTACAAGTTAAAATGTTTGCATGTCAGTAGTTTTACATGGCTCAATATGAATTTATCTATCTTCTTTTATAATGTCCTGTTACCATTCTTCTACCCTGAAAGTCAAAACTTTGAGGTATTATTTTACAAAATAAGAATATGTAATACTATTCCAATAGTTTGACTTTTTGATCTATTTTGAGATTCAGCTTCTGAATCAGATGTCATCATTTTCATTTTCCAAGTCTGAAATCTGCTTGTACTGAAAAGTAGACTTGTTCTCAGTCTCTTACAACAGTAATATTCTTCTAAATACTTTAAACATTACAAATGTATTTTAGTTTGCATAATGATAGAACATGTACATAATGCTATGGAACTCATCTAAATGTCAAGACATAACAATTTTGCAATGCAAACCTGGCATTCATGAAAACACAGTTCTGTCATGAAGAACCCTCCTCTAGTTCACAATAAAAATTACAGCATTTCCTTTTACTTCCTTCTCTACTTAGCAGATGCATTCTTCAATAGTCATTCAGTTTGGTATTACAGAAGCATTATCTGCAAATATATTTATTATAATGGTAAAATAATATGCTATTTATGCCATTTTGTGTGTGTTTAAAATGAGTTTCTTTAAAGAAATATGTATATGTATATGTCTCTTAAATAATTCGAGAAATGGTATACAATTCATTATTAAACTTCTATATATACCATTTTTCCACAAGTGAAATTACTGAATTTTAAATTTTCTGCCAACTTTATTTCTCTGAGACTTTACATTTGTGCCAATATAGACTGTGATAACTTATAACAAAAGAGCATATGCATTTTATAGAAGCCTACCCCTTTTAGTAGAAGAGTGTTTATCACAGTCAACCATGAAAAACATTTATTCTTATAAGTTTTAATTTGGTTCTTATATTTGAGATGATTTTTGTTGTTTTCTTGCTTTCTTGTCCTTTGGTCCATGATATCCTAATGTAATTGGGATTTCTGCTCTAAATAGCAGTCACCTAAGGCAATGGCAATGGCAATCCACTCCAGTGCTCTTGCCTAGAAAATCTCATGGGTAGAGGAGCCTGGTAGGCTGCAGTCAATGGGGTCGCGAAGAGTCAGACACGACTGAGTGACTTAGCAGCAGAGCAGCAGCAAAACCTTCATTATACCTAAAATTCACCTCCTCTGAGGGTGATTATATTTTTGATGATCTACAGACACCCCAACATGAATTTTATGTGTATCTTATATCCAGTATTTTACATCAGGCCATTCCTTATATTGCTCAACTCTTTTTTGACAAATTATTCCAAACTTATCCAAATATCGGACTTCCCTGGTGGCTCAGAGGTTAAAGCGTCTGCCTCCAATGCAGGAGACCTGGGTTCAATCCCTGGGTCGGGAAGATCACCTGGAGAGGGAAATGGCAATCCACGCCAGTATTCTTGCCTGGAGAATCCCATGGACGGAGAAGCCTAGTAGGTTACAGTCCACGGGGTCGCAAAGAGTCGGACATGACTGAGTGACTTCACCTTCATACCTTTATCCAAATATCAGATTCTGGCATCAGAAAGAGGAAAAGCTAATTTCGGTTTTCCTGAATGACGCAGCAGGCCAGGCCTCCCTGTCCATCACCATCTCCTGGAGTTCACTCAGACTCATGTCTATCAAGTCCGTGATGCCATCCAGCCATCTCATCCTGGGTCTTCCCCTTCTCCTCCTGCCCCCAATCTCTCCCAGCATCAGAGTCTTTTCAAATGAGTCAATTCTTCGCATGAGGTGGCCAAAGTACTGGAGCTTCAGCTTTAGCATCATTCCTTCCAAAGAAATCCCAGGGCTGATCTCCTTCAGAATGGACTGGTTGGATCTCCTTGCAGTCCAAGGGACTCTCAAGAGTCTTCTCCAGCACCACAGTTCAAAAGCATCAATTCTTCGGTGCTCAGCCTTCTTCACAGTCCAACTCTCACATCCATACATGACCACAGGAAAAACCATAGCCTTGACTAGACGGACCTTAGTCAGCAAAGTAATGTCTCTGCTTTTGAATATGCTATCTAGTTTGGTCATAACTTTTCTTCCAAGGAGTAAGTGTCTTTTAATTTCATGGCTGCAGTCACCATCTGCAGTGATTTTGGAGCCCCAAAAAATGAAGTCTGACACCGTTTCCACTGTTTCCCCATCTATTTCCCATGAAGTGATGGGACCAGATGCCATGATCTTCATTTTCTGAATGTTGAGCTTTAAGCCAACTTTTTCACTCTCCACTTTCACTTCCATCAAGAGACTTTTTAGTTGTCTTCATTTTCTGCCATAAGGGTGGTGTCATCTGCATATCTGAGGTTACTGATATTTCTTCTGGCAATCTTGATTCCAGCTTGTGTTTCTTCCAGTCCAGCATTTCTCATGATGTACTCTGCATATAAATTAAATAAGCAGGGTGACAATATACAGCCTTGACGGACTCCTTTTCCTATTTGGAACCAGTCTGTTGTTCCATGTCCAGTTCTAACTGATGCTTCCTGACCTGCATACAGATTTCTCAAGAGGCAGGTCAGGTGGTCTGGTATTCCCATCTCTTTCAGAATCTTCAACAGTTTATTGTGATCCACACAGTCAAAGGCTTTGGCATAGTCAATAAAGCAGAAATAGATGTTTTTCTGGAGCTCTCTTGCTTGTTCCATGATCCAGCAGATGTTGGCAATTTTATCTCTGGTTCCTCTGCCTTCTCTAAAACCAGCTTGACTCTTCCTTTAGGGCCTATATTATATTGATAAGATGAGTAGAAACCCTGGAATTTGTTTCAGATTGGGTTTGACACAAAAGGAGCTCCAAAAGGTCAAAAGAAAGAGAAAGAATGTGGTTCACATATTTATTACCTAGATTCATGCCCATCAAAGTCAACACAAGTTCACTGGGTCCCATGACAAAAGGTTTGTTGTTTTCCAGTTGCTAAGTCATGGCTGACCGACTCTGTGACCCAGTGGACTACAGCACACCAGCTTCCATGTCCTTCACTATCTCCTGGAGTTTGCTCAAATTCATGTCCATTTTGTCGGTGATGCTCTCTAACCATCTTATCCTTTGCACCCCCCTTCTCCTCCTACCCTCAATTCTTCCCAACATCAGTGTTTCTTTCAATGAACTGGCTCTTTGCATCAGGTCACCAAAATGTTGGAGCGTCAGCATCAGTCCTTCAAGTGAATAGTCAGGGTTAATTTACTTCAGAATTGACTAGTTTGATATCCTTGCTGTCCAAGGGACTCTCGAGAGTCTTTTCTAGCACCACAATTCAAAGAATCAGTTCTTTGGTGCTCAGCCTATTTTAGGATCCAATCCTCATATCCATACATGACTACTGGAAAATGCATAGCTTTGACTATGTGGATCTTTGTCGGAAAAGTGATGTCTCTGCTTTTTACTACACTGTCTAGTTTTGTCATAGCTTTCGTTCCAAGGAGCAAGTATTTTTAGTTCTGTAGCTGCAATCATTACCTACAGTGATTTTGAAGCCCAAGAAAACAAAATCTGTTACTACTTTCACTTTTCCTGCTCCTATTTGCCAAGAACTGATGGGACAGTAGCCATTTCTATCTCCACATCTCTTTTCTGGACTCATAACTATCTCCACTTGTCCTTTAGAGTTAAATCCTAAAGCTTGCTTATTACTGGTTTCTGGATACTACAGAACCCCTTCCCACACCTTTGTAAACAGTTTTTTTTTTTAATAAACTTTTCTCAGGTTATCCTAATTTCAGTAACCCATCTGATCTTGCTAAGTCAGGGTTCTTACTAATATGCCTGTAGTAAATGAACAGGTCACTGTTCATAGTCTATCACCAAGATTTATTCAATAGTTTGGTAGAACTATTCCTATGATAATTAACCTTATTATATAGAAGCTATCATTAGATTTTCATAATTGAGGATTTATTTATTTTTGATATTATATGTCAGGCCCAATAAGTGCTAAAGCTTTTCACTTACTGGATAAATAGTCTGAATATTGAGAGTTTAGAAAGCTTTTCTATGACATTTGGAGATAGAATAGAGGTGTTAATTTGCAAATATCACAATACTGCTGGGTTGCTTTAACAGCTAAAAAAAATAAATAAAATCCTTCCATATTTTTCAATGTGTATGGCAAATTTCAGTCTCATACCTGTCTGAAGGTTACCATTTAGGAGAACTTTTGAAAGCCTGAAAGCCTAAAAATAGGAGAAAATTATATTGTCTTTATTCAAATAAATCATATAGAAAAATGTTGCATATATTTGTATATTACTTGGCAATAATTTGGTGTGCATATGCTCCCCAAGCAGTCAAACTTCTTTGGCTACTGAATGAGAATCTGATAGTCTTTTGCTGGCACTTAATGAGGGTATTATAGCTTCCCTGGTGGCTCAGATGGTAAAGCGACTGCCTGCAACTCGGGAGACCTGGGTTCAATCCCTGGGTCGGGAAGATGTTCTGGAGAAGGAAATGGCAACCCACTCCAGTACTCTTGCTTGGAAAATTCCATTGATTAGGAATGTTTAGGTTTACCTAGATAGTTTAGGTTTACCTAGATAGTGTATTAAAAAGCAGAGATACCACTTTCATGAAAAAGGTCTGCATGGTCAAAGCTATGATTTTTCCAGTAGTCATACATATGTGAGAGTTAGGCCACGAGGAAGGCTGAGTGCTGAAGAATTGGTGCTTTTGAACTGTGGTGTTGAAGAAGACTTGAGAAACCTTGGACTGCATGAAGCTCAAGCTAGTCAATCCTGAAGGAAATCAACCCTGAATATTCATTGGAAGGACTGATGCTGAAGCTGAAGCTCCAGTGCTTTGGCCAGCTGATGTGAAGAGAAGCCTCATTGGAAAAGACCCTGATGGTGGGAAAGATTGAGTGTGTGGGGAGAAGGGGGTGACAGATGATGGCATTATCAACAGAATGGACATGAGTTTGAACAAACTCTGGGAAATGTTGAAGGATAGGGAAGCCTGGCATGCTGCAGTCCATGGGGTCACAAGTAGTCGGACATGGCTTAGTGCTAACAACAACAACGAGAGTAACGTTATACTATTACAATTGCAAGTTCATATGTCTATGTTGTGATGTTACTGTAGGATATTTTCAGGCATTTAAAATGATCAGGAGTGTGTTTTATCTTGCATCTGAAAGTCTTGCTCAGTTCATGTAGCACAGCTAGTATTCAATGCAAAGTGACTAACTGGAAATACTCATTTAAGTGATTTTCACTGACAGTCTGGCAATTTTTATGATGGTAGGTCTTTTCATCAGTGCTTAACCTATATAATGGGGCTTCCCATGTGGCATACTGGTAAAGAATCCACTTACTGATGCAGGAGATGCCCCTGGAGTAGGAAATGGCAACCCCAGTAATTAATCTTGCCTGGAGAATTCCATGGACAGAGGAGCCTGTGTCTATAGTCCAGGGAGTTGCAAAGAGTTACAGGGAAACAAATATAATATATTTAATTGTATAAGGTAATATGAAAATTGAATTAAGAACACTCTCCATTTAAATTTTCAAAAGATAGCTGATTAAAGTTCAGTGGAAATATTAAAGCTCAGCTCTAAGTTTGGCCATTTGATAATTAAAATTTATATCCTAGTAATAGAAGAGGGGCATCCTGGGGTTTGTATGGCCTACAGCTTATGTAATTTGGTGTTGGTGTGGGAGTGTTGTTCCATTGTAGGATGCCAGATATAATAACGGAAGTCTTGGTACATTTGAATTTCAGATAACAATTTTCATCATAAGTATGTCCCAGTAGTGCGTGGATTATACTTGTACTCAAAATTATCTGCTTCTTATGTGAAATTCACATTTCCCTGGTAGCTCAGCTGGTAAAGCATCTGCCTGCAATGTAGGAGATACAGTTTGATCCCTGCATCAGGAAGATCCCCTAGAGAAGTGAGAGGCTACCCACTCCAGTTTTCTTGGGCTTCCCTGGTGACTCAGATGATAAAAAATCTGCCTGCAATACGAGAGACCTAGATTTAATCTCAGTTGGGAAGAGCCTCTGGAGAAGGGAATGGCAACCCACTCTAGTATTTTTGCCTGGAGAATCCCATGGACAGAGGAGCCTGGCAAGCTACCATCCATGGGGTCACAAGAGTTGGACATGACTGACTTTCACATTCACTTATGTGAAATTCAAATGTTACTGAGTAGTTTGTATTTTCCTTTGCTTAATCTGGCAACTCTAGAAGCATGTTTAATTAAAAACAATTTAAAATTCAAATGCATGACCTTGTAATAAATCAGGGCAACACGTGAACCTGAACTTAATTTTGTTAGGTTTTCAATCAATTCACCTTTTCAGTATAATATAAATCATTTGTACTAACAACAGGTAAGCTAATTTAATCGAGTTAACTCTAGTAAATATGATGTATAACTTTTTTCATGTATGAATATAATCAATTATATAAATCAAACTTATTTCAAATGCAGAAATTTATTTACATATTGGCTATGAGCTATTGTGTGACACACATTGAATCTAATAGTAATCTGAACAGACATGGTCCTCCTTATTCTTAATTATTCATAAAGGTCACCAAGAAGTAAACAAGTGTGATGTGTAGGGAAAGTATAGAATAAGCAGGTAGTTCATACTTGGAAGGCCTAGATAAAGCTTTCTGGGTCATGTAACTAACTTAAATTCTGAAACATAAAGAGGAATTTACCAAGGTTAGAATGTGGTAGAAAAAGGACTATAGTCAGAAGATACAGTACTAAAATGACCAGGAGACAAAAGAAGGCATGACCAGTCAACCACGTGGAAGTAAAGAAAAGGGTACATGGAGAAGGGAAAAAAAAGAAAAAGTGATGAGGCTGGAGAGAGAGATTCTCTGAATTTCCCCTCTAGCACTTAAGAATTTGATAGTAAACAAGAAAGACTAATTAATTTGAGTACCAAAATATAAAATATATATATAATGAGGATATATTTACATATGTCTAGTAAAATTTGAGAAAATATTTGCAAACTCTCATTATAAAACTGATTTAGGAAAAACATTTCTAGGAAGTCAGTCCTTCCTTATTAAAAACAACAGTAACAACAACAAAAACAACCAAATGGAAAAACTCAAGGAGGTTATTTCAGGCTGAAATTAATATACTTTAGTCAGTAATGCAAATCCAAATGAAATGAAGAGCACTGGCAAAGGTAACTAACTATATGTAAATATAAAGTATACTATAAATGCATTCTAATTTTAACTGTTCTTAACCTATGTAAATTAAACTGCATAATAAATATAAAAATATTTAAGGTTTTATATATATTAAAAATTAGGGTTAGATTTAGGGCCTTCAATGTCCAGAGATATAGTTTGTATGACAATAATAACAAAAAGAAGAGACACCGTTATATCAAAGTAGTTTTATCTACTACTGAAATTAAGTTGGTATTAATTTCAGTCGTGTTTTTTTTTTTTTGGTTTTAAGATGTCTACAATAATCATATTTTAGATTCAAAGACACAAATGGTTTGAAAGTTAAAAGATGGATGCTCTACAAGCAGGAACCAGAAGAAAGCTAAAGTGGCTATATTTATATTAGATAAAATAGACAATATGAGATGAATAGACTAATATTAGACAAAATAGTATTTAAGACTAAGGTCATTACTAGGAGCAAAGGGCCATTTCACAATGATAAAGGGATAAATATGAAAGGAAGTCATAGCAATCAAACACGCATTCACCTAATAACAAAGGCTCAGAATCCATAAAGCAATAATGATAACAGTTGAAAGAGAAACGGACAATCCAATTATAATAGTGAAGACACCTCTGCCAATAATTGATGGGAAATCTAAGGAGAACATCAAAAAGAAAATAGGCTTGAAAGGCTCTGCTTACTATGTCAAGTAGAATGACATCTATTGAGTGCCAGAGTCAGCCATAATAGAATATGTGTTTTTCTCAAGCATGTGTGTTAGTCACTCAGTGGTGCCTGACTCATTGTGACCCCACAGACTATAGCCTGACAGGTTCCTCTGTCCATGAAATTCTCCAGGCAAGAATACGGGAGTGGGTAGCCATTTCCTTGTCCAATTCTAAGCATAATATTTTCGAAAACAACACTGTGAAAAATCTGAAAATATTTTTAAAATGAAATACCCTAGTCTAGGATACAGGTTGGACCAATTATGATACATCCAGACAATGGAGAATTGTATATTATTTTTTGAAAAATGGTCGGCTATTATGAAACAAAAATTGAAGATAAAGACCATCAACAAGGGTGTGAAGCCAATATAGAAAATGATACAGAGGTTCCTAAAATATTAAAGGCAGAATCATATGATCAGCAATTCAACATCTGGGAATATATCCAAAGAATTAAAATCATGATCTCAAGCAGATAACCTGCTTTCACGTGTTCTCTGTAGCATACCACGTACCTAAGATATAAAAGCAACCTAAATGCCCATTGAAGGATAGAGAGGTAAAGAAAATGAGGTATTAATATGCAGTGAATAATATTTAACCTTAAAAAAAGAAAATTCTGCTATTAGAGACAATATGGATAAACCTGAGGACATTATACTAACACAGGGAACCAGAAATATTAATACTATATGATCTTACTTACTTGAGGACTCTAAAAATAGTCAAACTCACAGAAACAGAGAGTAGAGAGGTGGTTCCCAGGGCTCAGAGCCTATGAGGTGTCAGTTATACAAGGTGAATAGTTCCTAGAGATGCTGGATACATCAGAGTGCCTATATAGTTAATGATCCTAAATTGTATACTTAGTAGTCTGCTAAGAGGGTGGAACTTATGTCAAGTGTTCTTATCACCAACAATAAATAAACATATAAAGATGAGAAGAAACTTTTGAAGGTCATGGATGTGTTTTATAGCATTGACTGTGGTGATGATCATGGCATCCGGTCCCATCACTTCATGGGAAATAGATGGGGAAACAGTGTCAGACTTTAATTTTTCTTGTGCTCCAAAATCACTGCAGATGGTGACTGCAGCCATGAAATCAAAAGATGCTTACTCCTTGGAAGAAAAGTTATGACCAACCTAGATAGCATATTCAAAAGCAGAGACATTACTTTGCCGACTAAAGGCCGTCTAGTCAAGGCTATGGTTTTTCCTGTGGTCATGTATGGATGTAAGAGTTGGACTGTGAAGAAGGCTGAATGCCAAAGAATTGATGCTTTTGAACTGTGGTGTTGAAGGAGACTCTTGAGAGTCCCTTGGACTGCAAGGAGATCCAACCAGTCCATTCTGAAGGAGATCAACCCTGGGATTTCTTTGGAAGGAATGATGCTGAAGCTGAAACTCCAGTACTTTGGCCACCTCATGTGAAGAGTTGACTCATTGGAAAAGACCCTGATGCTGGGAGGGATTGGGGGCAGGAGGAGAAGTGGACAACCGAGGATGAGATGGCTGGATGGCATCACTGACTCGATGGACGTGAGTCTGAGTGAACTCCGGGAATTGGTGATGGACAGGGAGGCCTGGCATGCTGCTATTCATGAGATCACAAAGAGTCGGACACGACTAAGTGACTGAACTGAACTGAACTGTGGTGATGATTTCAGGTGTGTATACTTATCTCCAAACTCATTACATTGTATGTGTTAAATATATACAGCTTTTTGTATGGCACCAAATCCTCAATGAAGTGTTTTTTTTTTAATTGGAAATTTGGAAAGATCTCAAACATCCTTTTTTTTTTTTAATTAAAAGAGTCAAGTTACAGTATAGTATAGAGAGGTGTTTCTCAGCTTTACACAAAAGCGCTGCCTAGAGAGCTTTTAAATAACAATATTCCAGTTACTACCAAGATAAATTAAATTGGAATTTTTGAGAATGGGACCCAAAGCGAATATATATATATATATATATATATACACATATATATATATATATACACACACATATATAGTATATATTTATATATATATATATATATATATATATATAATCTGAAGATTGTAACATACAGCCAAGTTAGAGAGGCATTGAGATAGGTACATATCTTTGCTTTTATATACACTGACTCTCCTTAGAAGAAAAGGTATTCCTAACAATGCTTTCAAGGAACTTCCAACTCCTGTCCCCACCTCCAGTTAGCAGACATGCTTTTGGATTTTGCACTATGTGATTGTGCTTTATATACACATAGAATGTGTATGCAGTGTGCATCACTTTTCCTTTTTCTTTTTGTGGTGAGTGTGTGTTTAGCTCAGGGGGAAAATAGGATTAAAGTTAATCCAGGAGTTCTGGGAAGAAAAATCAGAAATTCAGTCTTTGCAAATATTTTTATGCATTTAATGTAGAATGTTAAGCAAATGTTACTGGCAAATACATATGACTTTGTATGTGATTTTTATGCTTTTCTTAGAGTTATTGTGTATTCTTAGTTGTAGCACACAGGAACTTTTCTTGAAGTGTGCAGACTTCTCTATTTTATTTTATATTTTTTTCCTTCTTCTTCTCTCATTTCAATTGTGTCTTTCATCCTAAAAGTTTACCGAGTTTTGGTCAAGAAAGCTACTGAGCCTCTGAGTTCAAATTAATGACATTATATCTAGGGATTTCTCTAGTAGTTGGTATGGTAAATAATCTGCCTGCAATGCAGGAGACCCAGGTTCCATTCCTGGGTTAGAAAGATCCCCTGGGGAAGAAAATGGGAGCCCACTCCTGCATTCTTGCCTGGAGAATTATAGCTATTGATAAAACTCAATTTGTCTTTTTATTCAAATGTAGGCTTCCCTGATGGCTCAGACAGTAAAGAATCTACCTGCAATGCAGGAGACCTGGGTTTGATCCCTGAGTTGGGAAGATTCCCCTGGAGGAGGGCATGGCAAAGTACTCCAGTATTCTTGCCTGGAGAATCCCCATGGACTGAGGAGCCTGGAGGGCTACAATCCATGGCGTCGCAAAGAGTCAGACATGACTGAGCCACTAAGCACAGCAAAGCAAGAAAGTTGCCAACTTAAGAAGTATTGTCTGAAAAGTAATTCATTGAAACCAAGTTTACCAGGCACACACACACAAATGCAAACATTTTAAAGGGTAAGTCATGAAGATGAACAGTTGCTTTACTTATATGAGCATAGGATTAATTCATGTGGGTTATGAAACAGGTGAGAAAAGAATCTGTTTAGAACAGATAATTGAATTTTAGCTATGTATTTGAATGCTTTAAGGGGGAAAAATGGCATTCCTATGTAAAGAGACTTTTAAAGTGATAACATTTAAATATTTAATTCTATATATATGTATATATAAATGGATGTATAAAATCACACACATTTGAAATCTATCAGAAAACTAAAATATAAATTTTTTATCAAATCGATTCTTTTGAATCGATCTAATTTTAAAAGCTACACTACTCTTTCTAAATTCGGATTTCTTATGGCACATAGCCCCATTCTCAAGTGAGGATCCCAGGCATCTTCTCGGTCTTTACCTCTCTCCTGTCATTATATCCAGCAATGAGTCTTGCTGATTGCACTTTAAATCGTTTTCAAATCTCTCACAATGTTTTCCTATGCAGTGATTCTCTAGATTATACCTTTATCACAGTCTTTTTCTTCTATTGCAATAGTTTTTTAATCCATCTCCCTGTCTTTGTCTTGCTCTCCTTAAATCCATCACTCTATTGAGGTCAAAGTGATTGCCCCAAAATGTAAATCTGACCACGCTCCTACCTTGTTATAAACTTCAGTGATTTCTCAGCCAAGTCCAAACTCCTACAGGGTATAAGTGGCCTTATGTAAACCCCTCATTCTTCTCAGAATTAAAATTTTAATGGCTTTCCTCAATTATTCAGTTACAGTAACCAGTATTTATTGAGTTTCCTATGTGCCTGCCAGACATTGTTTCTGATCGAATAGAGGAGTACTGGGACTTTTGTTCTGCTCACATTTTTCTTTAAGCTCTAAGCTTTTGCTAGTGTTTTGAGAGTCAGTCTACAATTGGACATCAGTGTCTTTGCGTCATCTTCGTGGGTAGAGCAAAAATGCATCATGCTGACTACTCTTTACCTGGGTCTTTACCAGGACATGCTCATGGCAGGCAAGCATGAAGGGTGATGGAAATGCTTCCCCTTGACAATATACAGTCCTGCTTCTGTTTGCGATAGTAGTAGTGAATCCCCTAAGCTCAAATTCCACTTCAGTAACACAACCCACTGGATGTTCATATTTTATGAATTGAATGTGTGTGTCTTTTCAGTATCACTGTGTTGAAGTCCTCCTTTCCAATGTGATGGTATTTGAGATGGAAGCTCTGGGAGGTATTTATTTAGGTTACCTGAGGTCATGAGAGTAGAACCTCATGATAGAACCAGTGCCTTTATAAGAAGAGGAAGAGACACCAGAATTTTCTCCCTTTGTACCAGGGAAAGGTATATGAGCACATACTGAGAAGGGTGCTATCTACAAGCCAGGAAGAGAGCTTTCACCAAAAATCAAACTATCAGGCACCTTGATCTTGGACTTCTCAGCCTGCAGAACTGTGAAAACATAAATGTCTTATGTAAGCCACCCAGTATGTGGCATTTTGTTATAGCCACTCAAACTGATGAAGGCAGCAATCCTGTATCAAAGGCCCTACGTTACTCCCATGGGCTCATGGGGAAAAAAAGCACCTAGGAACTGAAATCTCTGGCAAAGGCCTATGCGGCCTATAATCATGTATACTCTCCAATTCAGAAGCCTCATGTTTTCTTCTAGAACATGTAGAAAAGTCACTAAATAGATTATTAATTGGTAAGAAGTATAAAGTCTCAAGTCTTGTACAATCCTTGGGTGTTATTTCCTCTCTTATCCCCTCTTCCTCTCTTTATATGTGTTCTTCTATGCTGGGACCAAGCTAGATAGCATATTAAAAAGCAGAGATATTACTTTGCCAACAAAGGTCTATCTAGTCAAGGCCATGGTATTTCCAGTGATCACGTATGTATGTGAGAGTTGGACTGTGAAGAAAGCTGAGCACCAAAGAATTGATGCTTTTGAACTGTGGTGTTGGAGAAGACTCTTGAGAGTTGCTTGGACTGTAAGGAGATCCAACCAGTCCATCCTGAAGATCAGTCCTCGGTGTTCTTTGGAAGGAATGATGCTAAAGTTGAAACTCCAATACTTTGGCCACCTCATGCAAAGAGTTGACTCATTGGAAAAGACCCTGATCCTGGGAGGGATTGAGGGCAGGAGGAGAAGGGGACAACAGAGGATGACATGGCTGGATGGCATCACCAACTCGATGGACAGGAGTTTGAGTGAACTCCGGGAGTTGGTGATGGACAGGGAGGCCTGGCATGCTGCGATTCATGGGGTTGCAAAGAGTCAGACATGACTGAGCAACTGAAATGAACAGATGCTTGAAATAAAACAGTATGTGAAAGTGAAAGCTGCTCAGTCCTGTTCAACTCTGTGACTCCATGGACTTATACAGTCCATGGAATTCTCCAGGCCAGCATACTGGAGTGGGTAGCCTTTCCCTTCTCTAGGAGATCTTCCCAACATGGGGATTTAACCTGGGTCTCCCGCATTGCAGGTGGATTCTTCTCCAGCTGAGCCACAAGGAAAGCTCAAGATTGTTGGAGTATGTAGCCTATCCCTTCTCCAGCAGATCTTCCTGACCCAGGAATTGAACTCATGTCCATTGAGTTGGTGATGCCATCCAACAATCTCATCCTCTGTCATCCCCTTCTCCTCCCGCCTTCAATCTTTCCCAGCATCAGGTTCTTTTCCAATCAGTCAGTTAGAAAAGACTAATGTTAGTCAATTGGAAAAACTAATGTAACTGGGGGTCTCCTGCATTACAAGCAGTTTCTTTACCACCTGAATTATTGTATACCCTGATCTTATTTCTGAAACTTTTTTGACAAAACCTAAGTAATATTTGATATCCGTTTCATAAGCACATTCTATAAAACAACCTTTAAAAATATGAATGCTGTAGATTACCTATAGAGTATTTAATTATGCTTGTAATCTTTGTTGTTGTTGTTTAGTTGCTAAGACATGTCTGACTCTTTTCCACCCCATGGACTGTATCTTGCCAGACTCCTCTGTCAGTGGGATTTCTCAGGCAAGAATACTGAAGTGGGTTGCCATTTTCTTCTCCAGGGAATCTTCCCAACCCAGGGATCAGACCCATGTTTCCTGCATCTCCTGCATTGCAGGCAGGTTATCACTAAGTCACCTGGAGAAAAGTTCTCTCCAAAAATATGAAAGTAATTTAAATGCAACATAGTTCTATCTTTATAGGAGTGACAATAGTAAATAATAAAGATAAACTATTGATGCTTTTGAACTGTGGTGTTGGAGGAGACTCTTGAGAGTCCCTTAGACTTCAAGGAGATACAACCAGTTCATCCTAAAGGAAATCAGTCCTGAATACTCATTGGAAGGACTGATGTTGAAGATGAAACTCCAATACTTTGGCCACCTCATGCGAAGAACTGACTCATTGGAAAAGAACCTCATGCTGGGAAAGATTGAAGGTGGAAGGAGAAGGGGACAACAGAGGATGAGATGGTTGAATGGCATCACCGACTCAACAGACATGATTTTGAGCAAGCGCTGGGAGTTGGTGTTGGACAGGGAGGCCTGGTGTGCTGCGGTCCACGGGGTCACAAAGAGTCGGACACAACTGAGAGACTGAACTGAACTGAACTAATGTAAAACAAAGCCAAACCTAGTGATGAGGCAGCAGCCTGAAATGGGCTTGTTATTGTCAGCCATCCCTACTGAAGACAACTCAAAAACAGAAGCTCTTATAAAAAGTAAAATTGCCTTTGAACTCAGCACATGTGAAAGCTGCAGTTTTAGAAGCCAAAGGACACATTTATTTTACACAGGCCTAGTTAAGTGACTGAAAAATTTTATCTTATTTATTGTTACTCATATTTATTTTGATTCAGAAGAAGATGATATAGTACTTTCCATGATAGTTGTCTGAATTATTTGCCGCATTTAAAACCTATTAATTTTTTTCTCCATTAGATAGCAACAGTTACTGGATGCTTTCATGTATCAGACTGTTTTCTATGTATTTACAAATATTTTCTCATTACATCTTTACAGTTGCTATGAGAGTAAACCTATTATTGTCTCTAGTTTTTAAATGAAGAAAATGAGGTTCAGAGAGACTATTAATTTGCCCAAGGGGACAGAATCTTGTGATAACAGGGCTAGGATTTTAATACAGTCAAGCTGATCATGATCAGAATGCCTAACCACACAACTTACTGTTTATTTCTTCCTTATATTGGAGGGAAAATATAAAGTTAAAAAAAGTGTCTCTCTCATTGAAATGCTGATCATAAGTAACACTAATGTGCATTTTAATTTTCTTCTGCACTAAAACTAACCAAAGCATGAGATAATCTCCTTCTAGCTTATTTGTTATATGGAAATTTTGCAACATTTCTTAAATGGGAAATGAAGATGAAAAATTAAAGCAGATCTTGAATCACTTTGATGGACTTATAGTCTCTAAAGGTACCGCCAGGCAAGCCACCCTTAGGTCACAGAACAGAGAGGCTCACAGATCAAATTACAATGCTCGGATCACATCAATTTCAAACACAGTTGGGAAGAAGAGATGGGGTAGGTTCAGGTACTTCAGACAGGGTGTGAGTAGAAAGACAACACAGCCTAAGTATGGACTACATGATATTAATGCCTTCTGCTTCTTTCTACAGCATCATCGTTCCACATTGATAGTTTGTTTTTGAATTTAAAGGCTTCCCTGGTGGCTCAGACAGTAAAGTGTCTGCCTGCAATACGGGAGACCTGGGTTCGATCCCTTGGTTGGGAAGATCTCCTGGAGAAGGAAATGGCAACCTATTCCAGTACTCTTGTTTAGAAAATACCATGGATGGAGGAGCCTGGTAGGCTACAGCCCAGGGGTCACAAAGAGTCGGACATGACTGAGTGACTTCACTTTCCTTTCCTTTCCTTTGAATGTAAGCGAAGTGAAGGCAACTAGTGACTCACACTTGCCTTAATGTTTAACAGAGGCACAAGTGTACACAACCACAGTGTTTTGTTTTTGTTTTTGTTTTTTAATTTTTGAGTCTTATCCCACCTGTATGTTGCCTTTTCTCTATTGAATTGAATATTTCAAAATAATACAGAAAATTGATATTACAACCCTAACATCCTGAACGTTTTAACAATAATGATCTCATGATAATATCCATATTTTTGAGGCATTTATATCTTGGCACTCTCTCTCTCTCTCTCTCTCTATATATATATATATATATATACACACACACACACAGGCACGCACACACACATATATATTTACACATTGTAAAAAATACCTGCTGTCTCAAACTCTGTGAAATATCTTTCTCCAGGGATTCCAGGTGATTTCTAGCTATCAACAAAATAACATCTTAGCACTTTTATTGTCTTTGTCTTTGGAAGCCCTACAGATTGCATATCATTGATGAAACAGAGCTGATATATATCTCTATATATAGTTCAGTTCAGTTCAATCACTCAGTCATGTCCAACTCTTTGCAACCCCATGAACCACAGCACTCCAGGCCTCCCTGTCCCATCACCAACTCCCAGAGTCCATGCAAACCCACGTACATCAAGTCAGTGATGCTGTCCAACCACCTCATCCTCAATTGTCCCCTTCTCCTCCTGCCCTCAATCTTTCCCGGCATGAGTGTCTTTGAAAATGAGTCAGCTCTTCGCATCAGGTGGCCAAAATATTGGAGTTTCAGCTTCAACATCGATCCTTCCAATGAACACCCAGGACTGATCTCCTTTAGGATGGACTGGTTGCATCTCCTAGCAATCCAAGGGACTCTCAAGAGTCTTCTACAACAGCACAGTTCAAAGGCATCAATTCTTCGGAGCTCAGCTTTCTTTACAATCCAACTCTCACATCCATATATGACCACTGGAAAAACCATAGCCTTGACTAGAGGGACCTTTGTTGACAAAGTAATGTCTCTGCTTTTGAATATGCTATCTAGTTTGGTCATAACTTTCCTTCCAAGGAGTAAGCGTCTTTTAATTTCATGGCTGCGATCACCATCTGCAGTGATTTTGGAACCCAGAAAAATAAAGTCAGCCACTGTTTCCACTGTTTCCCCATCTATTTCCCATGAAGTGATGAGACCAGATGCCATGATCTTCGTTTTCTGAGTGTTGAGCTTTAAGCCAACTTTTTCACTCTCCTTTTTCACTTTCATCAAGAGGCTCTTTATGAAGCTGGCTGTGGCTCAGATCATGAATTCCTTGTTGCCAAATTCAGAGTGAAATTGAAGAAAGTCAAGAAAACCACTAGACCATTCAGGTATGACCTAAATCAAATCCCTTATGACTATACAGTGGAAATGAGAAATAGATTTAAGGGACTAGATCTGACAGACAGAGTGCCTAATGAACTATTGATGGAGGTTCCTGACACTGTATAGGAGACAGGAATCAAGACCATCCCCAAGAAAAAGAAATGCAAAAAAGCAAAATGGCTGTCTGAGGGGGCCTTACAAATAGCTATGGAAAGAAGGGATGTGAAAAGCAAACGAGAAAAGGGAAGATATACCCATTTGAATGCAGAATTCCAAAGAATAGCAAGGAGAGATAAGAAAGCCTTCTTCAGTGATCAATGCAAAAAAAAAAAAAAATAGAGGAAAAGAACAGAATGGGAAAGACTAGAGATCTCTTCAAGAAAATTAGAGATACCAAGGGAACATTTCATGCAAAGATGGGCTCAATAAAGGACAGAAGTGGTAGGGACCTAACAGAAGCAGAAGATTTTAAGAAGAGGTGGCAAGTATACACAGAAGAACTGTACAAAAAAGATCTTCATGACCCAGGTAATCACGATGGTGTGATCACTCACCTAGAGCCAGACATCCTGGAATGTGAAATCAAGCGGGCCTTAGGAAGCATCACTAAGAACAAAGCTAGTGGAGGTGATGGAATTCCAGTTGAGCTATTTTAAATCCTGAAAGATGATGTTGTGAAAGTGCTGCACTCAATATGCCAGCAAATTTGGAAAACTCAGCATTGGCCACAGGACTGGAAAAGGTCAGTTTGCATTCCAATCCCAAAGAAAGACAATGCCAAAGAATGCTCAAACTACTGCACAATTGCACTCATCTCACACGCTGTAAAATAATGATCAAAATTCTCCCAGCCAGGCTTCAGTAATAGGTGAACTGTGAACTTCCTGATGTTCAAGCTGGTTTTATAAAAGGCAGAGGAACCAGGGATCAAATTGCCAGCATCAGCTGCATCATGGAAAAAGCAAGAGAGTTCCAGAAAAACATCTATTTCTGCTTTATTGACTATGCCAAAGCCTTTGACTGTGTGGATCACAATAAACTGTGGAAAATTCTGAAAGAGATGGGAATACCAGATCACCTGACCTGCCTCCTGAGAAACCTATATTCAGGTCAGGAAGCAACCGTTAGAACTGGACATGGAACAACACACTGGTTCCAAATAGGAAAAGGAGTCCATCAAAGCTGTATATTGTCACCCTGCTTATTTAACTTCTATGCAGACTACATCATGAGTAACGCTGGGCTGGAGGAAGCACAAGCTGAAATCAAGATCACCGGGAGAAATATCAATAACCTGTATATATAGAGATATATTTATATAGAGAGCTTTTAGGGGTCTGTATATATAAATAAACTGGGAGCATAGTAGCCTTCTAAACAATTATATTTTTCTACTGGTATATGTTTTCATAGCTATAATTTATTCTTGAGTGTGAAAAAGTGTTAGTCATTCAGTTGTGACTCTCTTTTTTTTAAGTATATTTTGTTTATTTTGTTTTTGTATTGTTCTTCAGACCATGAGTACACTTCAAATACATTTTTTAATTAATTTAATTTTTAATTGAAGAATAATTGTTTTGTAGAATTTTCCTATTTTCTGTCAAACTTCAACATAAATCAGCCATATGTATACATATATCCCCTTTGTTTTGAACCTGCCTCCCCATCCTACCCCTCTAGGTTGATACAGAGCTCCTGCTTGAGTTTCCTGAGACATACAGCAAATTCCCATTGGCTGTCTATTTTACATATGGTAATATAAGTTTCCATGTTACTCATTCCATACATCTCACCCTCTTCTCCCTTCTCCCCATGTCAATAAGTCAATTCTGTATGTCTGTTTCTCCATTGCTGCCCTGCAAATAAATTCTTCATTACCGTTTTTCTAGATTCCATATATATGTGTTAGTATATGATATTTATCTTTCTCTCTCTGACTTTCTTCACTCTGTATAATAGGCTCTAGGCTTATCCACCTCATTAGAACTGACTCAAATGTGTTCCTTTTTATGGCTGAGTAATATCCCATTGTGTATATATAACACAACTTCATTATCCTTTCATCTGTCAGTGGACATGTAAGTTGCTTCCATATTCCAGCTATTGTAAATAGTGTTGCAATGAACAATGGAATGTATATGTCTTTTTCAACTTTGGGTTCCTCAGTGTATATACCTAGAAGGGGGTCATATAGTGGTGTTATTCCCAACTTCTTAAGGAATCTCCATACCATCTTCCATAGTGGCTGTATCAATTTACATTCCCACCAATAGTGCAGGAACCTCCCCTACAGACATAAAAAGAGAAATTGACAGTAACACAATAATAGTAGGAGACTTTAACACCCCACTCACACAAATGGACAGATCATTATAGCAGAAAATTAATAAGGAAACACAAGTCTTAAATGATACATTAAATGAGATGGATCTCACTGATATCTTTAGGACATTCCATCCAGATGCAGAAGGATACAACTTCTCAAGTGCACATGGAACATTTTCCATGATAGCCCACATCTTGGGTCACAAATCAAACCCTAGTAAGTAGAAGAAAATTGAAATCACAGTCAAGCATCTTTTCTGACTGCAATGTTCTGAGACTAGATATCAATTACAAGAAAAAACAAAGCTGGAAAAAGCACAAACACATGGAGATTAAACAATACATTTCTAAATAACCAACAGGTTACTGAAGAAATCAAAAGGGAAATAAAAAAAAATTTCTAGAAACAAATGACAGTGAAAACATAGCAACTCAAAATCTGTGGGATGCAACAAAAGCAGTTCTAAGAGGTAAGTTTATATCAACACAATCCTACTTCAAGAAACAAGAAAAGCATCGAGTAAACAACCTAACTTTACACTTAAACAACTGGAAAAATAAGAACAAAATACCCCAAAATTAGAAGAAAGAAAGAAATCATAAAGATCAGAGCAGAAATAAGTGTCTGACTCTTTTGTGACCACATGAACTATAGCCCGCCAGAATCCTCTGTCCATGTTCTCCAGGCAAGAATACTGGAGTGGGTACCCATTCCCTTCTCCAGAGGATCTTCATGACCCAGGGATCAAAGCCAGGTCTCCTGCATCAGCAGAGAGATTCTTTACCATCTGAGCCACTAGGGAAGCCCTTCCCTACCATCTGAGCCACCAAGGAAGCCTAGTGCTATAAAATGTTAAGCTTCATTGTCCTAATTTGCAATAATATTAGCTTACCTTATAATGAAAACTTTCTGTTTGCAATGAATTGAAATTAAAGAGCAAATTTAAACTTGAATTCATATACTTTGAAAGATAGTAAATTTAAATTTGATTGTTTCCAGCTTTATTGATATATAATTTATACATATATATATATAAATATCTTTAAAGTGTACAACATGGTGGTTTTCTACATGTATATATTGCAAGTGAAAGTGAAAGTGAGAGTTGCGTTGCTGCTGCTGCTGCTAAGTCACTTCAGTTGTGTCTGACTCTGCGATCCCATGGGCTATACAGTCCATGGAATTCTCCAGGCAAGAATACTGGAGGGGGTATCATTTCCCTTCTCCAGGGGATCTTCCCAACCCAGGCATCAAACCCAGGTCTCCCACATTGCAGGCCGATTCTTTACCAGTTGAGCCACCAGGGAAGCCCGTATATTGCTAAATGACTACCAAAATAAAGTTAGTTAATGCATCCATTATGTCACATAATTAGTCACGGGTAGGGGGGTGAGAATTTTAAGATCTACTCATTTAGCAACTTTTAAGTATATAATACAGTATTGTTAATTACATTTACCATCATGTATACCAGATCCCTAGAACTTCTTAACACTGCAATTCAGTACACTTTGACTAATATCTTTCCAGTTGCCTACCCTATCCTCGGGTCCCTAGAAATTATTATTGTACTCCATTTCTGTGTGTTCAACATCTTTTTTAGATTTCACATACAGTTAAAATCATAAAGTATTTGTCAGTCTGTCTGATTCATTTCAGTTAGCATAATGACTCAAGGCACATCCATGTTGTCCTATACGGTAGGATTTCCTTTTTATGGCTGAATAACATTTCATTGTGTGTGTATCACATATTCCTTATCCCTATATCCATCAGTGGATGTTGGTTGTTTCCATGTCTTGGCTATTGCACAAATGAGCATGGTGGTTTATGTCTTTTTGAGCTTTAACTTCTTTTGGATGAATACCTGGAAGTGTCAGTGTTTTTGATCATACAGTAGTTCTATCTTTACTATTTTGAGGAACCTCCATACTGTTTTCTATAGTAGATGTGCAAATTGACTTTCTTATTAATTCTTGAAAAAAATAGTTTATTGAGGTATAATTGTTTTACAAAGTTATGTTGAATTCTTCTGTACAGCAAAGTTGTTCAGTAATACTTATATTTATATATTCATTTTCTTGTTCTTTTCCATTATGATTTATAACAGGATATTGAGTATAGTTCCCTGTGTTATGCAGTAGAATCTTATTGTTTATTAATTCTATGCATAATAGTTTGCACCTGCTAATCCCCAGCTCCTAATCCATCCCTCCCCAACCCCTTGGCAACCACAAGTCTGCTCTCGATATTTCTGAGTTTGTTTCTTTTCATAGATAAATTCATTTGTTTCGTATTTTAGATTCCATGTATAAGTGATATTATATGGTATTTGTTTTACTCTTTCTGACTTTAGTTAGTATGATAATCTCTAGGTCCATCCATGTTCTGGCAAGCGGCAGTTTTTTATTCTTTTCTATGGCTGAGTAGTATTCCATGCATATATGTAGCATATCTTCTTTATCTGTTCATCTTTCAATGGACATTTAAGTTGTTTTTATTTCTTGGCTATTGTAAACAGTGCTGCTATGAAAGTAGGGATGCATGTATCTTTTTAAATTAGATCTTTCTCCAGATATACACCTAGCAGTGGGATGCTGGATCATATGACAACTCTATTTTTAGTTTTTGAGAAACCTCTGTACTGTCTTTCATAGTAGCTATACCAAGTTACATTCCCACCAACATTGTAGGAGGGCTCCTTTTTCTCCACATCCTCTCCAGCATTTGCTATTTATTGACTATTATAATGATGGCCATTCTGACTGGTGTGACGTGGTACCTCACTGTAGTTTTGATTTGTATTTCTCTAATAATTAGCATGGGACTTCCCTGGTGGCTCAGACAGTAAAGCGTCTGTCTACAATGCAGGAGACCCAGGTTCAATCCCTGGGTTGGGAAGATCCCCTGGAAAAGGAAATAGCAATCCACTCCAGCACTATTGCCTGGAAAATCCCATGGACAGAGGAGCCTGGTAGGCTACAGTCCAAGGGATCACAAAGAGTCAGACACGACTGAATGACAGGGCTATAATAATTCGCATACATTCCAGCTCATTTTTAAGACTGTAAGCCTGCAAAGCCAGGTCACATACTGATAGTATCTTGTTTGCTTTCCCCCGGGGAAGTGCTAACTGCTTAAGTTTGTGTTGTTTCTCATAACCCTGCAAAGTATGCAGGCTTTCTGAATGTGCTCATCAGCCATCTGTTCAGTGCTTCCTCTCCCTGCTTATCAGGGGCCTCCACACAAGAGGTGGTGTGAGGGATGCCTATGGACCAGTGAGGTGGATCTAAGTCAAGCTGTCTTGAGCAGCTCAGGGGCAGGCTTCCTGTTGGAGACCAGGACATGATAGGGTTCATTCCTTTTGATGTGTTCCAATCTGAGCCCTGGCTGCTCTTCTCCCACTCATGCACCACCCACCCCTACCCCACAACCAGTTACACCATTGGTGATTCCGAAGAGAAGCCTGTGGGTCTCTCACGCAGCATCCTGCATAGCTGGAGAAACTGGGTACTCACTTACACATCCACATTTACCCTAGTGGGAAAAATCAGATTGAGATGCTCTTTTCTGGGTCTGGGCAGTACCACTTTGGGGAAGAGGTGACACAGGTAAATTGGAACTCCTTCACTTACCCTCTTCAGTGCATCCACTTTGGATCTATTTGCTCCAGTGATGTGCCAGAACTCCTCTGCTGATCCCCAGGACTTCCAGCATAGCCCACTCATCTGTGGATGATTGTCAAAACTTGTTCTTTGTGAGGAAAATGGTAGGGAATGCCTATACTGCTCTTTTTGATGGTGTCCCTGCTCTAAACTCCCATCTTTAAATGTTCATGACTTGTTCAAATATTGCCAGTCAAAACCGCATTTTAAAAATATCATTTGGAAAGTTGTTTTAGCATTTTTTTAACCTTTCTTTAGATCACATTCTTACTAAAACCTAAAAATGACAGTGAAAAATCATCATGACCAAAGTATAGAACATTTGCTGATAAATACTTGGTGACTATGAAGAAAAGTTTCCTGAAACACTTTTGTCTATTATCTCAATTTGAAAATTTACAAGTCCAAAATAATTTTATTGCCTGTTACAAATTTTAGTTATTGAATTTTTAGTTCATTAGCTCAAGTATTCTTTTCCACGATCTAAAGAAAAAGCTCTTTTTAGGAAAATGATACTATTGATATTCAACAATTTGCTTCCCTCTATGGGGGGAGGGGGAACAGGTACTCTAGAAAATGAGATGTTACTTATGATAGAAATTAGATTTTTATTGCAGGGAGTAGATGTAAGCTGGGCATGAGACATAAGTTAGTAATGAATTGATAAATCAAGTCAGAAAAAACAGATATATTTTATTAAGATTTCAAGATTTTAATATATGGGCAAAAGAATTCATGGCATCATAAATTTTCTCCAGCCCACTCAAACCCATGAAGTAGTGACCTGAAAATCATCCATAATTTATCTTGGTAAAGGTTAGGAATTCTCTTAGCTCTGTATAGCAGGAAACTCTCCTTGGCATTTCTTACATACTGGTTATTTGTGTGTTCAAGAGAGTTGCTGCAATTCCAGATCAGATCTAAGTGCAGTGCAGTAAATCATGCCAAGAAGGAAGGGCTTTTTTTGGCTATCCTTTTCTTTCTCTATTGTTATGATTAATTAGAAAAGCAAAACTTTTCATAAAATTCTCACTTGCATCTGTCTCCCTCCCATCCCCTGCAGATTTCTGCTCATACTCTCTAGAAATGGACCAAATGCCATTTATAGCTGCTAAGCCATCTGTGAAAATAAGTATTGTATTTGTCCCAGCATCAGAGAGGAAGAAGAAGAGCAAATGTCTGGAAATGACCAGAATCTGATAAGCAGCAGACAGAATCCCAACAGAAATAAGCTTGGGTAAACATTTTTTTAATGATCTGAGATGTGTAACTCTCTAGGCAAAACTATGTTTCAGTCACAAGTTTTTGTTGTTTTTTTTTTTTTTGAGCAAAATAATTTTCTTGGCTATAGCTAATAAATTTTTACAGTATTAAACAAAATTAGCTTTCCAAATGTTTGCATAAAACAAAACATATTTTTCATTGCTGAAGAAGGTTAGAAATCATTTAAAGGACAATACACTTGTACATACAAATTTATATTTGGTGTATTTTACTTGCTATATAGATAGTTTAAAGTAAAATATTTCAAATATAAAGCTTAAAGTAGGCTCAAAAGAACACTCAAACAAGTTATTTTCAAAATAACTTGCATGTGAATGAATAGACAGAAAACATTTTAGGATTATATAATACTTTATGTTCTTTAAGTCATATTTTTTTCAGGGAGATTAGACTTGATAAAAACAAAAGACAGTAAAAGAACCTGGAGTACCAACAGTGTTAGGAGAGTTGTGTCAATAACTTTGTTGAATGAAGAAAGAATAAGCAAAAGAGAAGGGCGTTGATGAACAATGAATATTGGACTCACCTCTTGGATCAGTGAGTCAATTCTGGTGAGGAGTCTAAACAAATGAAAATCGAATAGGAATGACTTCCAGGGTCATAATCTGTAGTAGGCCTACCCACATTTCCCAGTATTCAAAGACCTACCCGCTCCTTTCATAAATTCTCTCAATTATTTTCTCAGGTCAAGTGTAATTGATATATTACCCATTTTCTAAGGCTGCTAAAAGAATCTCTTCTTATCTTGAACAACTGTAACCATGTCCATTGTGTCTTACACTATTTTTGTGCATAGACTCCAAGATAACATTGCCTTTCTGCAAAGTATAATAGGATTATTATATTTTCACTTCTGCTTATTCTGATATTTTGTAATAAAAATAAAGAAATAGGATGGCCTCTAAGCATGCTATAATACTCCTTTTCTTGGGCTGTCCAGCCCTAGGTGTTTGTCAATTTAACCTTGGCCTTATTTCTGCAACCCCTTCAACTGAATTTTATTTTCAGTGAAATAAGAAATTCTTTTAGAGACGTATAGAAAACCTCTTGTTCTTTATCTGTCAATGGAACTAAGAGCTTAAAGCTTTGGACTTGTCAGTTGTTTTCTGCCTGCTTTCAGTACAGTAATGAGATATCCTAGCCCATATGCATCAGGAGCATATGCTTGGTTCCAGTTTCTTTAGACATTTGATCACAAGAGCTGACTTAACTAATAATGGTTTAGGGCATGGCAAAATTTACTGATTTCCTATTTTCCATTGATAAGGAGCTCAGCATACTGTTCAAGGCAAGGTACAACTAACCAATTCATGAATCTCATTTATAAGGTTTCCTTTCCTGGGAATATGTTTGATACCAGTATGGTATCAAACTCCAGGTCCAGTTAGGAAAAGATAAATTATTCTAAATATAGCAACACAAAGAACTTCCCTTGTTTTAGCCCCTGACCTTGTCCAGTTCTGGCAAAGAATCCTGCTAAGCCACTTTCTGGAGAATGCCCCCATCCTTGAGAGCCAGTCAAACTCCCCTTCCCCCATCCTTATAACTAATCAAGTTTCTCTTATTGGTTTTCCATCTACCCTCTTACTCTGTTCATTCATTATCAATCAATCAGCCATCTATTATCCTTGATTTGTAGTTGAGTTCAGTCTCTCTCCCTATTTCAATAGTCATGAGCCCCATTAAAATAGTCTTTAATAAAATCTCCCTAGCTGTTTTTAACAAATGGAAGGATAATCTTCCTTCTGCACTCCAAATCATCATGAAGACCAAATGTTACTGAGTGTCCATTTGTATCTGTCGCAGGCAGTGTTTCTCTGCAGAACTAGTTCCAGGGAACTGGCTCTGCATGTTTGTTATAGCCTCCTTCCTTTTAATTTTCTTTTTCTAATCTGTACTGTTTAAGAAACCAGATAATCAAAGTTGCTAAGTAAAGAAATAAACTCTAAATGATGTTCTAATGTTTAGTCTTTGTAACAGCAATTTGTATAACCTAGAAGTCATTTTCTCCATTACTTTTAATTTGAGACTATTTAGAAGGCAGGAACAGCAGAAAGCACTAATTTGGGTGAAGGAAATGTTACTATATTAAAAGCAATGTTTAAAAGCATGAAGATTACACAGTTTGATTTACTTTGGAGAGAAAGCTATAGATGTTCAGCATAGCTTAATATTTGTGTCTCTGGATGCAAATAACCATTGCATAAAGATGAATAATGAATCATTTTACAACCAACTCTATGTTTTTGCTGATGTATGTGTAAACAAATAAATGAAAAGTTCAAGTTTTACTTGACTGCCAGACTGGCTGCATCTCTACTTTGGGACCCTTTTCTTTTTTTCCTATATCAAATAAAGTCTTATAGAACACAAAAAGAGGCTTAAAAGTTTATATCTGATTCAGAGAACGAGCTATAGACTTAAATGTTGATGATAAGGAAGAAAATTTCACTGGATCCCATGTTAACTCACTGCCAAATATAGATGGTTTTTAAATGTCACAGTTTAAGAATTATGTAGCCAGGTATAACTAAGTGGAAATCTTGTTGGAAGATACAAATATGTGAAAAATAAGGTGGTATTTTATCCAACTGTAATGGCTTAACAGTAAAGAATCCAATTGCAATGCAGGAGACTTGGGTTCAATCCCTGGGTTGGGAAGATCCCCTGGAGAAAGAAATGGCAACCCACTCCAGTGTTCTTGCTTGGAGAATCCCATGGACAGAGGAGCCTGGTGGGCTGCAGTCCATGCAGACACAAAAGAGCTGGACACAACTGATTGACTAAGCAATAATATCAATGAAAATAATGTTTCTTAAATACTCTGATTAGAGAATAAGCTTCTATTTATTGATTTATGTATTCACATACATGTATACATCCCTGGTAAGTGCTAGGCATATTGCAGGGATAAATAAATTATAGCATCTCAGTCTACTAGAAAAAAAAGATGAAAATGACTACTACTTAATTTACGTAGTGAGTTTTCCAATTTTAATAAATGAAGAGTAGATAAATGTGTTTTATTCAAAACCAATCCTATTTTATTCTTAACGAGTTAAGGCTTTCTCAAATATATACTTCCAATTTGAAAATAAGTAAAAAATAAAACTGTGAATGCTTCTTCATGCCTAATTAGATCAGTAGTCTTATATGACTTGAGTTTGATAGTTGCTATACAATTCTTAGGGCTTCCCTGTTGGCTCAGGTGGTGAAGAAACTGTCTGCAATGTGGGAAACCCAGGTTTGATCCCTGGTTTGGGAAGATCCTCTGGAGAAGGCAATAACTACCCATTCCAGTATTCTTGCCTGGAGAATTCCACAGACAGAAGAGCCTGGCAGACTATAGTCCATTCTACTCTGCTTGCTTTATTTATTTATATGTGCTCAAGCCTTTCAGCACACTACTTGAAATGATTTAATCATTAACTTGAAAATTTCTGCCAACTTTTTCTAGGTTGAAGAACCTTATGAGTGGAGAGAGATTTGTTTATTTACTATTTCAGATGAAAGTGAAAGTGAAAGTTACTCAATCATGTCTGACTCTTTGCAACCCAAGGGACTATACAGTCCGTGGAATTCTCCAGGCCAGAATAATGGAGTGGATAGCCTTTCCTGTCTCCAGGGGATCTTCCCAACCCAGGATTGAACCCAGGTCTCCTGTATTTCAGGTGGATTCTTTACCAGCTGAGCCGCAAGGGACTATTTCAGATATGATCCCTTTAACAGAAATTCAGTGCTACTTGAATTCTTTTCTTAAGGCTATTCGTATCTTTTTTTTTCTCCCCAAAATCTTGCCTTTATACCCAAAAATTTCATCCTGTCTTAAACTTCCTTTTTATTGGAATTAATCATGGAATTGCTCCCAGGTACAGATTTTGCTTAAATCTCCAGCTCAGACTGAATCCTGACAATTTGTTTCGTGCATATTACACAATCCAGGAGCCCTTGTGACAGCAATACAAAGTGCTGTGTTTAAATACTGTGGCGACATAGATCAGTATTTTCTTGGTTGATTAATTAGTGATGAAAAATTTTAAACCAACTATATATAGGTTTCTTGCAATATATTTAATATTTAACTTAAGATATATTTAAGCTCCAAAACTTAATATGTTTCTTTTCTCTCTCTCACTTTTTTTAAAATCTCTTGACCATCACAGATAAGGATATTAGTTTTTGAAATTTCTGTCTCATTTTTATTCAAGAAAATAAAAGGAAAACAAAAAAAAAAAGATTGTAAAGGATACTGAAAATCACTGAAGCATTTGGTGTTGGATGTGTATTTAAGCAATTCATTTAAGGTTCCCTATTGAATAGTCCACACAAGAAAAACCATGCCACTCAATTATTTGTACAAATAGTACATGATTTTCTGACAAAGATTCTTCATACCTTTCAAAATTTTATTTCTGAACAAATAGATATTGTTTTTCTTAATTAAACAGCTAAAGTAAATCATGAAGATTCTTAAAATATAATTATCATTATAATAGGAATTGTTACAGATTATAATTCAGCATTATTACACATACAACCAGTTGTTCCTGTTGTTGTTTAGTCACTAAGTTGTGTTTTACTTTTTGTGACCCCATGGACTCCTCTATCCATGGGATTTCTCAGGCAAGGATACTGAAGTGGGTTGCCATTTCTTTCTCCAGGGGCTCTTTATGACCCACGGATCAAACCTGCCTCTCCTGCACTGGCAGGAATATTCTTTAGGCATGGTCAAATGTAATACTGGATGGGAACTCCTCACATGATTATGATACAATTAGAAATTCTTTCTTTGACTTATAAGACCTAACAATAAAGGGAGAATATCAGATTATTAGAAATAGAAAGAGTTGTATATAAATTATAACCCAAATCTGTCATTTTATGAATAAGAAATTGTCTAGAGAAATTAATTGGAGAAGGAAATAAGATTAGAATTAAATGACGCTGCTGCCACTGCTGCTGCCGCTAAGTCACTTCAGTCGTGTCTGACTCTGTGCGACCTCATAGACGGCAACCCACCAGACTCCTCTGTCCCTGGGATTCTCTAGGCAAGAATACTGGAGTGGGTTGCCATTTCCTTCTCCATTGCATGCATGCATGCTAAGTCATTCAGTCGTGTCCAGCTCTGTGCGACCCAATGGACAGCAGCCCACCAGGCTCCTCTGTCCCTGGGATTCTCTAGGCAAGAATACTGGAGTGGGTTGCCATTTCCTTCTCCAATTCATGCATACATGCTAAGTCATTCAGTCGTGTCCAACTCTGTGCAACCCAATGGACAGCAGCCCACCAGGCTCTTCTGTCCATGGGATTCTCTAGGCAAGAATACTAGAGTGGGTTGCCATTTCCTTCAAGAATTAAATCTTTCCCATTACCAAATATAATTTTCATTTTTTAGAAAGTTAATAGGTTCATTTAGTGCTTGATAGATGGGGACAAAAATGCCAACCTTCTTGCAATTCAACATGAAATTCAAGCATTTACATTTATGGAAGAGAGAGAGGGATATGGAAATGGAGACACACACACAGAGAGAAATGGAGAGTCTATCTCATTTTAAACTTTTCTAAGAACCCCTCAAGACTTCAAGAGTAGAATTATCTGTTTGAAATATATCTACCAACTAGATATAGAGAAATGAATACACAGTTGACTAAAATAGGGAAACGGACAAATACTATAAAAGCACAGAATGATATGGAAAAGGTAGTATTTAAGAATTAAGCTAAAAGAAGGGACTCATCATTATAAATGGATTATTCTGAATTTCTGCTATTAGTGGTTTCTAAAGAGCCATCTAACGTGTGTCTCTGCACATACTGACACCAATCACTCTCTCAAGGAGAACAATCCATAGATGTTTGTCATTCACTCTCAGTTTAATACCACTGGAATCTTAAAAATATAAACAAACAAACGATAAGCAAACACGCTTGCAGTGGTCCTAGGACATGTTACAGTGAAGTCAAATAGAGGCTTTATATAACTGTAGCCAAGGAGTAAGTCATGATTAACCATCACTGATGGTTTACATTGTTGTTGTTGTACAGTTGCTAAGTCATGTTCAACTCTTTGCAACCCAAGGACTGTAGCTCAACAGGCTCCTTTGCACATGGGATTTCCAGGAAAGGATACTAGAGTGGGTTACCATTTCCTTATCCAGGGAATCTGCCTGGAGCAGGGATCAAACCCATGTCTCCTGCAGTGGCAGGTGGATATTTACCACTGAACCACCTGGTAAACCCAAATTGCCATTGTTCCTTGTTAACTGTAAATTAAGGATGCAAAATATATAGTCCTACCATTTTTGATGGTTGTTCCACTTAAATCAAGAGTTTAAAATATTTTTAACTGGCCTTTTTCCCCTTAGTTCCTTAGATACTCTTATTTGTCAAAAATAGATACATATTTGGATTAACATTCATTTTGATGATAACAAAAAAGGAACCCCTAAGTTACTTTTTGGCAGTGTCTGAGCATTTGATCTGTTGAATCTGGGTATTTGTCCACACTAATCTGTCAGTTCATCAGTTGCTGGCACTTTTATTTGGCGTCATCACTATTTCTCCTGTGACTTGCATTGTTAGAAGGACAGCAAGTGGTTCCTAGGGGGCTTCTTTTCAGCAATAGTCAATAACTGCCAGACCAGTTGAATCTAGGTAGGCATTAAGTGCTTTTTGCTTAGGTTAGTTTTGTTTGTTTTGTTTTTCTTTTATACAATAGTTTATAAAAAATGATATTTTCAGAGAAAGTGACTGTTATTTTTATGACACAACTTGCCTTTCAGCATAATTGAGCCTCCCAGGACCATCTGCCATCAGATTATGCTATTTAATGTGGCACTGGATACAAGAGTAACTTATGCTCAAAAAGAGTCCTATATTTGACTCCCATATTTTTCTACATTTGCTTCTTTTTGTTCCCCTTCTCTGCAAGGATGATGTTTAAAAAAATATTACACATTTAATTTATTTGAGATGCAGATTTCCAGTATCTTCCATCCAAGAGAGGATAATTTCCATGATTCTTAGATAGGTTATTAAAGAGTTATGTCCTATTAATACCATCTGCTTGCACTTAGAATCAACATATATCAATATATACATTTTATTTGATTATGTGTTTGGGCTTTCTGTGTGTCTAAGTCATAAAAAGACGGACTATAAAGAAAGCCACACAGTGAAGAATTGATGGTTTTGAACTGTCGTGTTGGAGAAGACTCTTCAGAGTCCCTTGGACTGAAAGGAGATCCAACCAGTCCATCCTAACAGAAATCAGTCCTGAGTGTTCATTGGAAGGACTGATGTTGAAGCTGAAACTCCAATACTTTGGCCACCTAATACAAAGAATTGACTCCATTGAAAAGACTCTGATGCTGGGAAAGATTGAAGGTGGGAGAAGAAAGGGATGACAGAAGATGAGATGGTTGGATGGCATCATGGACTCAATGGACATGAGTTTGAGTAAACTCCAGGAGTTGGTGATGGACAGGAAGGCCTGGTATGCTGCAGTCCATGGGGTCACAAAGAGTCGGACACAACTGAGCGACTGAACTGAACTGAACTGAAGTTTTAAAGAATCTGCCTGCCAGGCAGGAATGAGGATTTGTTCCCTGGGTCAGGAAGATTCCCTGGAGAAGGAAATGAAAGTTCACTCTAGTATTCTTTCCTGGGAAATCTCATGGACATAACAGCCTGTTGGGCAACATCCATGGTGTTGCAAAAGAGTCAGACTTGACTTAGCAACTAAAACAACAATAAAACAACAAGCATGTATTTAGTCTCAAAATATGTCAATATAAACATTTCATTTGATTCAATGTTTAAGACTTTTAATTCTATAGTATAAAATTATTGGTGCTAAATAGCATGCTAGTTTATGGCTACATTCCTCTCCTGTGTATTCACGGTATTGGTTTCCAGGATGCCAGTAACAGTGGTTTGCAGTGATGGACCAACCGTGTTACCAGGGTTACTGAATATATTATTTCACTCAGCAAGTACCACAGAGCCCTATGATGCAGTCACTATTCTAGTAGGCAGCATGGCAATTAACAAATTAGACACAATTTATGCATTCATGGAGCTAACATTCTTCTTTGCTAAGAATTTGCCTTGACTGTTTCTATTTCTCTGGATGTAAGAACCTTATTTATTGCATCTAATATATTTGTTTTTTTAAAAATCATTTTTATTGATATTATGTACTTAGAAAGCCCCAGAAAAACATCACCTGATTGAACAGTACTGATAATAATTTGTTTGGCAATTTAGATACTTGCAATTCTGGATTTGCTGTTGATCTAAATAAGTATTTTCTCTTTAGTTTTCTGATTGGCAACTTGTGATTCCCTGAAATCAAAATAGTAATGATAAAAAGAGTCCTTGAAATTTTGAAACTGACAATCGTTAAGAGAATTAAACACTCTTAGAGAATTATCTTGACTCTATTGTACAGGTTATGAGTTTAGAATCAATACCCATTGATTTTGAATCAATGTGTAACAATTTAGCAGTTTTTCATATGAAAGTTATATTGTGATCTTTCAAATCAAGATAAGATGATTTTTGATTGCTATATATGCTTATATCTAAGGCCATCCTTGGAATTAAATGCACATATACATAAACAAACACATATGATTCCTGTACCATTGTACACATACTTGAAAGCACATAGCACCCAGATACACAATGATAGTGACACTGGAGTCTTGTGCTTCTTAAGTCAATATGAATGTGAAATCAATTAGTTATGCCTTTGTCTCTGTTTCAGTGTTAAGTTCATCAACTATTTTCTGTAATAGAAACTGTACCTATTTTTAAAGTTAGCAAAAATTTGATTTCATAAATTAAGAAAATGATACTTTTTCTTTTGCACAGAGAAACAAATTTGTTTAAAAGAAAGAAAGGAAACTCTAGCCTTATCAGTCCCCTATTTTTGTCTTTTAAGGCAGGAGTTCCCAAACTCTGGGATCTAATGCCTGATGATTTGAGCTACAGCTCATGAAATAATAAAAGAAATAAAGTGCACAATAAGTGTAATGAATTTGAATCACCCTGAAACCATCCCCCACCACTAGTCCATGGAAAAATTGTCTTTCATGAAACCAATTCCTGGTGCCAAAATGGTTGTGGACTGCTGTTTATGGAGATCCCCATTTTTCAGACTCATTTGCTTGGTATTGGTAACATTTTGTGTAATGACTTGTCTAACTTTACAATCTGCTTCCCTCTTTATTCCTTGAAAAATAGAACTCTGGAAATCCCTCAGATATTCCAAACTCTTTCAGATCTCTGTGTCCTTGCACATTTGTGTTGTTTGCCTAGACACTCTTTTTCTGGCCATAACTTCTTTTTAGATATTATACACTGTATGATTTTCCAAAACCCTAAGACTCTGGAATTGTGTTTCCTCTGCACACTCATTGAAGCCAGTCTGATGTCTACCCTATGAACTTTTAACAAGCCCTCGTGAAATTAGTAAACAGAAATACCTGATTTTTAATAAAATAAGATGTGTCTCCCAAATTTTGGTGGTCAGTAAAATGGAACACATCAGAGTATTATTGTAAATTAATAGTTCTCAGCCATAGGTACAGAAAGTTTGAGCTAATCTAATGTTGACTCCAGCCTGAAGATTCATTCATTTAGTTCTGCTAAACTAGAAAATGATCCTGGAGGAAGTCAGCTTGATAACCGTTCTCATTATATCCACCTTTGCTTTCCTTTCCAATGTTTCATCATAGGAAGGAGGTACTGCATCCATTTTAGGCAGAACCTCTGAAAAGTGTATTGTCCCTCAGAGGTAAATATTCTGGTTCAGTCTCTTAAGACATGACCCCAGATGTGTTTATCTCTTAACCAGTACTGCTTACCTTTTAGTATATAGTCCCTGTCTTTGTTGTTGTACACTGTACATACTCCAAATGGACTATTAGGTCAGATTCTAGCCATTTATTCCACTGTCTTTCCTCAAAGCATACACTCTCAAGCTCAGATCATGTTACATTAGTCTTACCCCTCCTCCCTAGAATCTAATGCTGGGTTCTGACACAGTACTGAATTCTGATTCAATTATCTAAACACATTTGTTGAATTAATATCCTACAGTCCTTTATAATGAGTGAATAATAAAGTTCTAGAATTTGAATATGGGTCACTGGTTTCTTTTCATATTATGCATTTAGTAATTCACTGTCTGTTCTAGTAGTATATAATTAATAAATGAAAATGAAATACAGAAATAAATCTTATTGAATGTTTGGAAGTATAAGAGCTATACTTAGATGAAGTATCTTTGACAGTACCTACAGTAGATTACTTTTCAATAGGCAGTGTTCTGATTTTGGAATTATTTCAAAGGCATAGTCTAATTTTCAAGTATAATTTCCCATGATATTTTTAATTACATGCAGTGCTAGAAATTAAAAGACAGTTAATCCTTGGAAGGAAAGCTATGACCAACCTAGGAAGCATATTAAAAAGCAGAGACATTACTTTGCCAACAAAGGTCCATCTAGTCAAGGCTATGTTTTTTCCAGTGGTCATGTATGGATGTGAGAGTTGGACTACAAAGAAAGCTGTGTGCTAAAGAATTGATTCTTTTGAACTGTGGTCTTGGAGAAGACTCTTGAGAGTCCCTTGGAATGCAAGGAGATCCAACCAGTCCATCCTAAAGGAGATGAGTCTTGAATATTCATTGGAAGGACTGATGCTGAAGCTGAAATTCCAGTACTTTGGCCACCTGATGCGAAGAATTGACTCACTGGAAAAGATCCTGATGCTGGGAAAGAGTGAAGGAGGGAGAAGAAGGAGACGACAGAGGATGAGATGGTTGGATGGCATCACTGACTCAATGGACATGAGTTTGGGTAAACTCCAGGAGTTGGTGATGGACAGGGAGGCCTCGCATGCTGCAGTCCATGGGGTTGCAAAGAGCTGTACACAAATGAGCGAGTGAACTGAACTGAGAGATAGCATGTTGAATCTTGAGCATTGCAAATATTCAGAGTAGAGTAAGCAAGATATGCACATGGATTACTTTAAGAATCAAGTTATTTAAAAAGTATAATGCAGGAGACCCTGGTTTGATTCCTGGGTCAGGAAGAACCACTGGAGAAGGGATAGTAGACCCACTCCAGTATTCTTGGGCTTCCCTTGTGGCTTAGCTGGTAAAGAATCCACCTGCAATGGGGAGACCTGGATTAGATCCCTGGATTGGGAAGTTACCCTGGAGAAGGGAAAGGCTACCTACTCCAGTATTCTGGCATGGGGAATTCCATGGAATGTATAGGTCACGGGGTCGCAAAGAGTCAGACATGACTGAGCAACTTTTACTTTCACTTTCATACATTTTACCTCTGATGATGTTTTATTAGCATCACCATCTTAACCATGTCACAATTGTTGATGCAAAGTTAAATCAGGCATAAAATGGAGTTGATATATTGCAGTATTTTCAGATTGTTTTCAAATGATTTAAAGTATTAATCAATTTAATGACTTTGCATGAATGCACTTTTAATAAATGAGAAATGACAAGTGAGGTTAAAGCAACAGTGCATTGCACATTATGAAATCTTGTTTTGAGTATGTGTGTATTGTACACTTCATTCTGAGCAAGCAAGTCAGAAGACCTGGTTCAGGGGGTCCCCAAAATCATTTCACAATCAGGAGTCTACAATAATCAGGAGGATACCTGGTTATTGAAGGAATTTGCCAAAACACACACTTTCTCAAAATATGACTGGTTTCCTATCATGAAGATAAGATATGCTGATATGAAGTTGTTGACTGCCAACAAATATTACAAATATTTTGTTTGATGTGATAGAATTAATAGATTATATCAATGAACCAATAACTTATCGAAGTCCCATTTTTGATCATGTATGTATGTGTTGCTAAAGTTTAGGAGACAAATACTGAAAACAAGATTGAGTGTTGTAATTCATTAACTGGAAAAAAAAGTTAAAAATATACACAACCAAGTGTTTTGATGTTTTATCATCATTTAAATATTGGCTTTCCTCATGGCTCAGACAGTAAAACACCACCTGCAATGTGGAAGACTTGGGTTTGATCCCTGGGTTGGGAAGATCCCTTGAAGGAGGGCATGGTAACCTGCTCCAGTGTTCTTGCCTGGAGAATCTCTGTGGATTCTGTTAGGAGCCTACAATCCATGGGGCTGCAAAGAGTTGGACATGACTTAGCAATGAAGCATAGCAGAGCATATGAATTAATATTAGAAAATTTAATATTTTTAAATGAGAGAGGAAACTGAAATGTATATCATTTACAAATTAATTTATATATATATATATATAGTACTTCTGCACAAACAACACTTAACATAGTACAGGTTCTGTATATCTTTTTGGAGGAATGCAGGTTGCTCTAGAAAGACTGTGTTAGTAGCAGAAACAAAAATAGACTGGGGTATAAAATGGGTCTAAGTAGGCAAAGGTAGTAGTATTACAATCTAGAGCAATATAAGACATACATGTAACATCCTCCTACTTGCCTCTGTCTTTGACTAGAATTCAAGAAAATTGTTTAAAAAAAAAAGTCTCTTTTCAGTTCTTATACTGACATTACACTGACCCACCTTGTTTCAAAACTCCTAGTCTCTACTGTTTAATTGGTTTCCTTAACCCCTCCTCATTGGTGTGTAATAAATTTACAGAAGTATGCCCAAGTCTAAAAGAGGGTTTAAGGTAGAGCCTTGTTAACTTCATGAAAGAAAGCGAAAGTGAAGTCGCTCAGTCATGTCCGACTCTTTGCCATCCCATGGACTGGGGTCTACCAGGCTGTCTGTGTGACCCCATAGACAGCAGCCCACCAGGCTTCCCCGTCCCTGGGATTCTCCAGGCGAGAATACTGGGGTGGGTTGCTATTTCCTTCTCCAGTGCATGAAAGTGAAAAGTCAAAGTGAAGTCACTCTAGAGAAGGTTATTATGTATCACCCTTCAAAGTTACTTGTGGATGTGTATTATGAATTTTATACTTAATGAATTATTTCCTATCTAAGTTTGCTACTCATTGTTTCTAATTTCAAAGAATGGTTCATGTTCCATAGATACAGAAGAACTCAGGCATACCCTTTTTTTCATTCTATGAAAATATGATAACATTTATTCCTTGATCCATATGAAAAAGAAAAGCAATTATTAATTCCTGCACAAGGACTGTATACCAACAAGTGCTTTTAACCTATTTGACTTGTTAATGTGTCAAAACCATGACATTGGAATTAACAGCAAATTTAAATGTCACTGCAGATAAATGTTCATTTTATAATGTCAAGAAATACCTTTTAAATCTACTTATATATCAAGAGAGATTTATATTTGGCTTTCACCTTAGCATCTTTTAAAAAGTTTTATGGTATATCATCTTTAAACAGATTGACAATGCAGCAGAGTGAGAACATTTTATTGTGTGACTGTTTTTATTATGTGCACAGAAATTTTTCAAGTATATGTCAGTTTTGTCTGTGAGTAATTAATATGTTTTCCTGTAAAAGTATCTTTTGCTCTATACTATTAATCCTTTTTCATGGAGTATGAATAACACTCACCTTTATTTAAAAAAAAATACTAAAGTTATATTTTAGGTACATTAAAAAAAATCAAAGTAGCTTTAAATTGCATTGCTTTTGGCAAAACATTCACTTCTTTTAAGCTTATTCACTTACAGAGCATTCAATGCAAATGGCTACCTTTCACAGTTAGTTTAAGCTTGTTGAAATGGACAATATGTTTCCATTGTAACCAAGGATTTACTCATAGGAAACATAAGGGAGAAACTTCATTCTTCAGTTTTTTCTGAAGTGCAAAGACAGCCTACCCATATATAAAAATATCACTCTAGCCATATATTATTTAGTTAGCAACTTTCTCCTTTAGAACATGAAACAATATTTATGTAGTACAAAAGGGGTTTTATTATTGATATTTTTCTATATTATGTGTTAAATATTTTAAAAGAAAAAAGATTACTGTATTAAGTCTTATGTAGTTAACAAGAATTATTTTTTCAAGGCTGTAAGCAGAAAAATAGGGGATTACAAAATGATATCGAATGCAAGACAATATGTTGTTTAGTCACGAAGTTATGTCTGATTCTTTGCGACCTCATGAATGGTAGCCCACCAGGCTCCTCTGTCAATGGGGTTTCCCAGGCAAGAATACTGGAGTAGATTGCCATTCAATATACTCTTTATATTAAATAAAAATGTCTTCATTGTTGTCACTTTTAGATATTATTTAACCTTGAGTTGTTTATTATACAAATAGCCTGACATTATACAAACATGCTTTTCTACTAGAATGTCTTGATGTAGCATACATATAAATAGCAATGCTCTTTGTTTATGTAGGACTTTACTAGCAATGGACTAAAGATAGATTTTGTATCAACAGAAAATTATGTCTATTATTTTTTTGCCTACTCTGTATTTTAGGCTTATTTTCTATTTTAAAATAATTTATATTTAAATCATAATTGTGTTAGAATTCAAGAATTATTAATTCAATTCAAAATTGAATATTTATTGTGGAATAATATTTTAAATTTCTATAGGAGCACAACCACCTTAGTGACATATTTTGAACATTATATGGTCCCTCAGCTCTTTGGCATTACATTCTTATAAAAAAGGAAAAATTCTGTTCACATGTTAAAGCTACAAAGAAATTACAAGAAAAATATCCAAGCAAGTCTGTGTCAAAATATATATATATATTAAATACACATGTATGATACATAAAAGCATGTAATCTGTGATTTTTGATCTCGATTTTTGATCTATCTACTTTGTACTTCAAAGAAGATAGAATAATAGAGGTTCTTCCTTGTGTTTTCTATGAGTGGTCCTTCAGTCCCATGTGTCTATGTATGTATATATACACACACATATATATTTTTAAATGATAAATGAATATTGTATTAAATGTTTATTATACTTTGGGCATCTGTGTTCAGGATCAATAAGAATTAACAAACTATCGAAAGCATGTCATGTCACTTTTACCAACTAGTTATGTTTGACTATAATAGCCACCTTGCTTTGAATTGAAACAATGGAAGGGAGTTAAATAAAGATAGGCTAAAAAGAGGTAAGCTGTTGGATATACACAGGGGCATAATAGTGGGAAGTTTGGTATCAGTTTCAATTTAAGAATTCATGAATCAAATAATACTTCACTTTGCAATGCAGAGGTGATGGGAAGGCGAGCTGGATTCCCACACAGATGGGGATAATCAATGGAAGCAATTAACAAGTGTTTCTGGCAGTTTGAAATGTAACTACATTTTCTGGAAGTGGAGAGGAATGGATCTATTTCTTTCTCTTTGTCTGGACTAGAGTCATTTATGTTCATAAAACAGTATATAATAGTCCATCAAAGATGGGAATTGGGTATTTAAGTGCCATAAATATAATTCATCAAATATTTGAGTTATGAGATTAAAACCTTTTTTTGTCTTTGTAGATCATAGGCTTCTACACAGAATAGTTCATATAAAATTTTTGAGAATATAGAAGTATGTAGGCTCAGTCAGTCATTTCAGTTGTTTTTGTCCAAATCTTTGCAACCCCACGGACTTCAGCATGTCAGGCTTCCCTGTCTATCACCAACTCCCAGAACTTGCTCAGACTCATGTCCATCAAGTCAGTGATGCCATCCGACCATCATGCTCTGTCGTCCCTGCTCCTTCTGCCTTCCATCTTTCCCAGCATCAGGGTCTTTTCCAATTAGTCAGTTCTTCACATCAGGTGGCCAAAGTGTTGGAACTTCAGCTTCAGCATCAGTTCTTCCAATGAATATTCAGGACTGATTTTCTTTAGGACTGACTGATTGGATCCCCTTGCAGTCCAAGGAACTCTCAAGAGTCTTCTCCAACACCACAGTTCAAAAGCATCAATTCTTCAGCGTTCAGTTTTCTTTATGGTCCAACTCTCATATCCATACATGACTACTGGAAAAAACAGCTTTGACTCAACAGACCTTTGTAAAGTAATGTCTCTGTCTTTTAATATGCTGTGTAAATTTGCCATAGCTTTTCTTCTAAGGAGCAAGTGTCTTTTAATTTCATGGCTGCAGTCACCAACTGCAATGATGTTGGAGCCAATGAATAAATGCTCTCACTGTTTCCATTGTTTCCCCATCTGTTTGCCTTGAAGTGATGGGACCAGATGTCATGATCTTAGTTTTTTGAATGTTGAGTTTTAAGCCAGCTTTTTCACTCTCCTCTTTCACTTTCATCAAGAGACTCTTCAGTTCCTTTTCGTTTTCTGCCTTAAAGGTGGTGTCATCTGCATATTTCCCGGCAATCTTGATTCCAGCTTGTGGTTCATCCAGCCCAGCATTTTGCATGATGCACTCTGCATATAAGTTAAATAAGAAGGGTGACAATATACAGCCTTGGCATACCCCTTGTCCAATTTGGAATCAGTCCATTGTTCCATGTCCAGTTCTAACTGTTGCTTCTTGACCTACATACAGTTTTCTCAGGAGGCAGGTCAGGTGGTCTGGTATTCCCATCTCTTGAAGAATTTTCCATACCCACAGTTTACTGTGATCCACACAGTCCAAAGCTTTAACAGTAGTCAGTGAAGCAGAAGTAGATGTATGTAGGCTAAATCTAACTAAAAAGTAGTATTAAAAACTATGATAATAATAATGATAAAAATAGTTCACAAAAATTATCACTTATATAAGTGATTCCCAAATAAATATGCTATTCAGTATTTTTGCTGTTGGGCAGCCATTAAGTCATGTCCAACTCTTTGCCACCCCCATGGACTGCGCCCATCAGGCTCCCTGTCCTTTGCTATCTCCAGGAGTTTGCTCAGATTCATATCCTTTGAGTTGGTGATTCTATCTAACTGTCTCATCCTCTGCCACCCTCTTCTCCTTTTGCCTTCAATCTTTCCCAGCGTCATGGTCTTTTCCAATTAATCCACTGTTCACATCAGGTAGCTGAAGTATTATTATTTTTGACCATTCTTTCACCACTAGTAAAACTTGTATTAATAGATTTTGTGACAGTTTATTACCATCAAAAAAGTCTTATTTTTCTTCTCTGGCCTTCCACTCTTGATGAATGTCTTATTTTTCTTTTCTGTCCTTTCTTGATGTATAATTGCATTATTTGGGAGTGGGATGGCAGACTGATTCTGTCTTCTAATAACCCTGCATCAGGGTTCCCCATAAAAAGTGGTTATACCCAAGTGTTCTATCAAGATTCTCCCAGCTGGAATAAGCATATGGTTGGCCAATTTACAAGAGTGGTTCTGTCTTGTTAGTCTTTTTAACAGTATCAGATATAGATTCTGCCTGAGCTGTGCTTTAGCTTGCTATTTCACATAGAGTAACTGGTGATTTGTAGGCCTGAGGTTAGGGAACCCTCATTGGAAAAGACGATGATGCTGGGAAAGATTGAAGGCAGGAGGGAAAGGGGTTGACAAAGATGAGATGGTTGGATGGTATCACCAACTCAATGGACATGAGTTTGAACTAGCTTCAGGATTTAGTGATCGACAGGGAAGCCTGGTGTGCTGCAGTCCGTGGGGTCACAAAGAGCTGGACATGATTGAGGAACTGAATTGAATTGAATGCATTTACTTTATTAAGTTAATTCTGGCAGAATGTCCCAAATGGACATGAATTTTGCAAGTTTTCACTCCTTAACTCTTTTACTCATGTAGCATATACTTACTAATGACATTTTATGTATCATACATATGATACACACATCATATATGTATATGTATATATATAATGCTCTTAGCCATGTGGATCAAAAGAAAGCAAGATTGGTTTAATCCTTAATCTCTCAAAACAGTTGAATGAGTCAGGCATTGATATGTCAACAGGTGATAACATTCAGCTACCCTGAATATCAATACGATAGGCAAAAATCACATTTTAATTTTAACTGTGAATATTCTTTTAATTGTGTACAGCAGAATCCATTTCAGCTAGTTTAAGCAAAAAATTACAATCTTAAAGGCCCCTGAAGTTGCTGGGAAATGGGAAGTCCAAAAAGAAGTTTCCTGCTTCAGAGAGCATCCTCATACCAATGATTGTATAACACAGTGATTTGGTTTAATCTTTCATAAATTTTTACAAATATTCTCATGTTTTCACTCAACTTTCAACATGACTCCTCCTTTTAAAATTCTCCTTTTGTTTATTCTGTTGTAATAGTACAGTGCTACCTTGGGAACTCTAAATTGGTCTTTCTAAAGTTCAGAATCTTTAAAATCCTATTCTCAGTCATATTCCCTTTCCTTCATATTTCACCCTTTCATGTTTTATCTCATACGGACTTTCCAAACAATTTTTAGAGGATAATCCATGAATATAAGTTTCTTTCCAGTCTTTCTATATTTATAAATAGTGATTAGATGAATTTGATTTCATGTTCCATCTGAAGTTATCAGCTCTGTACCTCAAATAGCATCTTTATCCTTTGAACTTAGAATCATGTTCCAACCTTCTTTTCCATTCCTGCACCGTCTATGCTTCATCCTCTCAGGCCATCTAATTCATCATTAAATTGTAATCATGCTTCCATTACAGAGTCTTATATTTGCTACTTTTTTCTAGATCTACAGGGTGTGGTCTGGAAGGGGAAAACTTGGAATAAAATTTCATAGATAATAATGTTTGGACTGGTTTTTGAAATACAAATATGAATTCAGTATATTGCTTGGGTAAAATAGAATGAACTGACATACAGACCTAGACATGTAATGTCTCAAATACTATGGAAGTAGTTTTCTTAATCATGCCATAGTGGTGTTTATCCAGGTCAATAGATGACACTTCTCCCTGGGTAATTCAGAGACCCGTGTCCATGCCTAAGGTCTATACTGTCTGAATCCAAGTGATAGAGAGAATGAACCATTTTCTTAAAAAGTCTTGACTGAGAAATGGTCTATATTGGTTAAACTCTCATTTCCTTGACTAGATCCAGACATGTCTAAATATAATTGCAAGAAAATCTGGAAAATCAGTCTTAAGAAATTGTACAGTTGTGAAGATCAGCTTAACAGCCTATTCTACCATGGAAATGGGGAGAGATTTCCAAGGCAGGGAAACTTGTGTGTAAATAGAAGCAGAAAACATAGTGCAGGGGGGAAGTGAGAGCATGGTTAGTGTCGGTGCCATATTACTGGGTGTTTGCTGATTCAAAAAGTTTCAAAAACTGCAAGGGTCCCATAGAAGATGTTACTGTGTTGAGAGAAGATGGGCTAATGAACCAGAACCTTAATTATAATACTGAGGGTTGTGAAATTGGTCTATAAATGTTAGAAGCACATTAAAGATATTTAAGTGAAGCAAAAGCAACACTATTTTGTGCTATAGAGAAAAATTTCTGGAATCGATAGAATGACCTATTTTAAGAGTAAGATGCTTAAGACACAATTATACTCCTACTAGCCTGGGAACTTCTTGAAGACTTTTTTTTTTTTTCATTCCATCTATTTTTTCAACATAGGATTCAGGATAGTAACTGTGATAGGCTCAATTGTGTCCCCCTTAAAAAAATATGTTGAAGCCTTATCACCCAATTTATTCAAAGCAGAGTTTTTAGATTGGGCTTTCATCCAATATATTTGGGCTTCCCTGGTGGTTCTGATGGTAAAGCCCCTCTGACTGCAGTACAGGAGACCTGGGTTTCATCCTGTATTAGGAAGATCCCCTAGAGAAGGGAATGGCTAAATACCCATTCCAGTATTCTTGTCTAGATAAGTCCATGGAGAGAGGAGCCTGGTGGGCTACAGTCCAAGTTGCAAATAGTTGGACATGACTGAGCAACTAACAGTTTAACTTTTCATCCAATATGTCTGGTGTCCTCATAAGAAGAGATATAAGGACAGAAACAATGCAGAGGAAACAGCAGGGAAAGACATAGAGAAGGGGCCATCAGCAAATCAAGGAGAGAGGTCTCAGAAGGAAACCTGAAAACACCTTGACCTCTGGTTTAGCCACCAGAACTGTGAGAAAGTATATTTCTGTTAAGCCATCTAGTCTGTAATATTTGTGATAACAGCCCTAGCAAACTAATACTATGGCGCTCACTTATCAGGTGTTGCTTCCCAGGTGGAGCTGGTGGTAACCCACCTGCCAATGTAGGAGATGTAAGAGACACAGGTTCTATCGCTGGTTTAGGAAGATTCCCCTGGTGGAGGCTACCCACTCCAGTATTCTTGTCTGGAGAATCCTGTGAACAGAAGAGCCTGGTGGGCTACAGTCCATAGGGTGGCAGAGTCGAACACTACTAAAAAGGCTTAGCAAATATTAATTATATTTAGCCTTAATTCTTTCTGTACCAACCAGCTTTTCTTGTGTTCCCACCCCATGTCAGTCATCAACTACCCTAACTTTCCTATTTGATTATGAAATTATCTCTGGGGCTCAATGTCTAATTAATATTGAGCACAGAATGAGATCAACACTGAGAAAAAATTAGTGGTTTAGGAAAACTAAGGGTTAGTAATTAAGGGACTCATACCTTAGCTAATTACCTCTATAGATATCCATGATTCTTTTTTTTGGTATGGTTCAGTAAGAACCCACGCACTCAAGCAAACGCAATGAAATCAGAATGTATTCCAAAAAATGGTGGTGTTATGAATTCTTGAGTTATTGCACTTAATTTATAGTTGTGTGTCAACTCTCTGCAGCCCCATGTACCGTAGTCAACCAGGCTCCTCTCTACATGGAATATTCCAGGCAAGAATACTGGAGTGGATTGCCAGTTCTACTCCAGGGGATCTTCTAGTTCAATCAGTTCAGTCTCTCAGTCGTGTTCGACTCTTAACAACCCCATGAACTGCAACATGCCAGGCCACCCTGTCCATCACCAACTCGCAGAGTTTACTCAAACTCATGTCCATTGAGTCAGTGATGCCATCCAACCATCTCATCCTCTGTTGTCCCTTTCTCCTCCTGCCCTTAATCTTTCCCAGCATCAGGGTTTTTTCAAATGAGTTAATTCTTTGCATCAGGTGGCCAAAGTTTTGGAGTTTCAGCTTCATCAGTCCTTCCGATGAACATGCAGGACTGATCTCCTTTAGGATGGACTGGTTGGATCTCCTTGAAGTCCAAGGGACTCTCAAGAGTCTTCTCCAACACCACAGTTCAAAAGCATCAATTCTTTTTTTTTTTTTTTAGGTTTTTTATTTATTTTTTTATTTTTTTTATTTTTTAAATTTTAAAATCTTTAATTCTTACATGCGTTCCAAAACATGAACCCCCCTCCCACCGCCCTCCCCATAACATCTCTCTGGGTCATCCCCATGCACCAGCCCCAAGCATGCTGCATCCTGCGTCAGACATAGACTGGCGATTCAATTCTTACATGATAGTATACATGTTAGATTCTTTGGCACTCAGCTTTCCTTATAGTCCAACTCTCACATCTATACATGACCACTGGAAAACCCAGAGCCTTGCCTAGATGGGTCTTTGTTGACATAATAATATCTCTGCTTTTTAAACGCTACCTAGGTTGGTCATAACTTTCCTTCCAAGGAGTAAGCGTCTTTTAATTTCATGGCTGCAATCACCATCTGCAGTGATTTTAGAGCCCAGAAAAATAAAGTCATCCATTGTTTCCAGTGTTTCCCCATCTATTTCCCATGAAGTGATGGGACCAGATACCATGATCTTCATTTTCTGACTGTTGAGCTTTAAGCCAACTTTTTCACTCTCCTCTTTCACTTTCATCAAGAAGCTCTTTAGTCTTCTTCACTTTTCTGCCATAAGGGTGGTGTCATCTGCATATCTGAGGTTATTGATATTTCTCCCAGCAATCTTGATTCCAGCTTGTGCTTCCTCCAGCCCAGCGTTTCTCATGATGTACTCTGCGTATATGTTAAATAAGCAAAGTGACAATATACAGCCTTGATGTACTCCTTTTAATATTTGGAACCAGTCTGTTGTTCCATGTCCAGTTCTAACTGTTGTTTCCTGACCTGCATACAGGTTTCTCAAGAGGCAGGTCAGGTGATCTGGTATTCCCATCTCTTTCAAAATTTTCCACAGTTTATTGTGATCCACACAGTCAAAGGCTTCGGCATAGTCAGTAACGCAGAAATAGATGTTTTTTTCTCTAACTCTCTTGCTTTTTTGATGATTCAGCGGATGTTGGCAATTTGATCTCTGGTTCCTCTGCCTTTTCTAAATCCAGCTTGAACATCTGGAAGTTCATGGTTCACGTACTTGCTGAAGCCTGGCTTGAAGAATTTTGAGCTTTACTTTGCTAGCATGTGAGATGAATGCAATTGTGTGGTAGTTTGAACATTCTTTGGCATTGCCTTTCTTTGGGATTGGAATGCAAACTGACCTATTCCACTCCTATGGCCACTGCTGAGTTTTCCAAATTTGCTGGCATATTGAGTGCAGCACTTTCACAGCATCATCTTTCAGGATTTGAAATAGCTCAACTGGAATTCCATCACCTCCACTAACTTTATTTGTAGTGATGCTTCCTAAGGCCCACTTGACTTCACATTCCAGGATGTCTGGCTCTAGGTGAGGGATCACACCATCATGATTATCTTGGTCATGAAGATCTTTTTTGTACAGTTCTTCTGTGTATTCTTGCCACCTCTTCTTAATATCTTCTGCTTCTGTTAGGTCCATACCATTTCTGTCCCTTATTGAGCCCATCTTTGCATGAAATGTTCCCTTGGTATCTCTAATTTTATTGAAGAGATCTCTAGTCTTTCCTGTTCTATTGTTTTCCTCTATTTTTTGCATTGATTGCTGAGGAAGTCTTTCTTATCTCTACTTGCTATTCTTTGGAACTGTGCATTCGAATGGGTATATCTTTCCTTTTCTCTTTGCTTTTTGCTTCTATTCTTTTCACAGCTATTTGTAATGCTTCCTCAGATAGCCATTTTGCTTTTTGCATTTATTTTTCTTGGGGATGGTCTTGATTCTTGTCTCATGTACAATGTCACGATCCTTCATCCATAGTTCATCAGGCACTCTTTCTATCAGATCTAGGCCCTTAAATCCATTTCTCACTTCTACTGTATAGTCATAAGGGATTTTATTTAGGTCATACCTGAATGGTCTAGTGGTTTTCTTGACTTTCTTCAATTTAAGTCTGAATTTGGCAATAAGGAGTTCATGATCTGAGCCACAGTCAGCTCCTGGTTTTGTTTTTGCTGACTGTATAGAGCTTCTCTCCCTTTGGCTCTAAAGAATATACTCAATCTGATTTTGGTGTTGAGCATCTAGTGTTATCCACGTGTAGAGTCTTCTCTTGTGTTTTGGAAGGAGGGTGTTTGCTGTGACCAGTGCGTTCTCTTAGCAGAACTCTATTAGCCTTTACCCTGCTCATTCTGTACTCCAAGGCCAAATTTGCCTGTTACTCCAAGCAAATGATCAGACAGAATGATCTTCTAGTTAGCCTCTATCGTTTAATGTCTATTAGTTTGAGACCAATTTATTTCACCTTTAGAAGCATCTATTTTTCTTAAGGGAGAAATTTCCTTACTTCATAAGGTAGAAAATAAGATTAAATTATTGAAAGTTTCTAGCACAATCCTTGCTGTGTGGGATACTGTCATGTAAGTATCCTTTCCTCACTAAATTGTACCAAACATTATTCAGTAAGAATTATTAGAAAGTAAATTTCACTCTCAAAGAGAAATGAATAAATACTAAACATATAAAGAAATCCTAAACACAAGTTCCATACATTACTATGAACATATCAAGAGAAATAGATACATATATGTATCACATTTTAAAAAACAGTATTAAAGCATTTAGTGTTTCTCCATATATTATTTATAAATATAGAGACTTACTATACTTATTTTCGATGAAAGCACATAATTGTTATAAAATAGAAAATATAAAAATTTATATTAAGTAGTTAGAAACAAAGAGACAAAAAAATTACTCAACGTGATTGCCTTAGTAGAGTTTATTCCCTTGAGAGTCTCCATTTAAATTTTGAATATTGATTCTGTTTGTCAGTTTTATATTCAATTCTGGCTCCCCGCCTATTTGGCTTTGGTTTGTAACACCCTGAATGATAAAAACAAAACAAAACAAATATTTTTCATTTCCATTATATTAAGAATTAAATAGTGTCTTGCTTTCTTCATAGGTGTGTGATTTGAATTACCTAGGGTGATAGACTGATATGTTTACACCTGATAATCTCACAGTGTATCAGTTCAGTACAGTTCAGTTGCTCACTCGTGTCCGACTCTTCGTGACCCCATGGACTGCAGCATGCCAGGCCTCCCTGTCCATCACCAACTCCCGGAGTTTACTCAGACTCAGGTCCATTGAGTCAGTGATGCCATCCAACCGTCTCATCCTCTGTCGTCCCCTTCTCCTCCTGCCCTCAATCTTTCCCAGCATCAAGGTCTTCTCAAATGAGTCAGCTCTTCATATCAGGTGGCCAGAGTATTGGAGTTTCAGCTTCAACATCAGTCCTTCCAATGAACACTCAGGACTGATCTCCTTTAGGATGGACTCATTGGATCCCCTTGCTGTCCAAGGGATTCTCAAGAGTCTTCTCCAACGGTACAGTTCAAAAGCATCAATTCTTCAGTTCTCAGCTTCCTTTATAGTCCAGCTCTCACATCCATACATAACTACTGGAAAAACCATTGCCGTGACTCAATGGACCTTTGTTGGCAAAGCAATGTCTGTATCAGTGGTAATCAACTGTACAAGGTCATAGAATAGGTAAAGGGTAACACTTGTCAAGACAGGCTGGCAGTATGTCCTCAGCTGCATGGTCTAAATGTGATGCACTTTTGGTTAGAAACCAGTTTTAGGAGATGGCAGCTGTGGTTAGAATCTAGAATCAAAGACCCCAGAGTTGTATGAACACGGTTTATCTGCTTAAGCCCTGTGAATGTCAGTTTGTGTGCTCAGTTGCTCCATCACTCAGTCATGTTCAATTCTTTGCAATCTTCTGGACTGTAGCCTCTAGGCTCCTCTGTTCATGAGGTTTTTCAGGCAAGAGTACTGGAGTAGATTTCCGTTTCCTCCTCCAGGGGATCTTTCCAACCCAGGAATCAAACTCATGTCTCCTGCATTGCAGGCAGACATCTTTACCTGCTGAGCCATTGGGGAGGCCAGTCAGTTTGTTTACCCATCTATTAATATCAGTGTTGCATACCTCATACTATAAAAACTGTGAGTCAGTTTCTATAGTGTGTTTAATGATACAGCTGCCAAAGAATTGCCTAATAAACTGAGTGTTCTGTAACATACAAGGGATTAAATTTTGCTTTTTCTTTTCCACAGTACAAAAGTAATGTCAGTTCAGTTTTCAGCAAAACCATAAGCTTTCAAAACATTGATCTTTTGATTTTACAGCTGACATATTGCATATATTTTGTGTAGCCTTTGTTTACTAAAACAAGCAGACTTTTTAAAAAAGTCTTGCAGCTTTCTGTCTCTCTAGTTAATTTTTTTTCCCTCCACATAGGGATTCTAAATACTTGAAGTAATTGACTTCAATAAAATTATGTGAGAAACAAATGGCACAAATATTGAGTTTTTTTTTAAATAAGAAACAATCATATAAAATATTAGTAAATTAAGAGTTCCTTTGGAATGAGCTCTATTACTAAATGACTTTGTCAAATCAATAGATACTTGTAGGGGCACAGCATTTCACATATTAGCTTTCATTTAAAATTAGAGTAAAACATTTGTTATATAATGACACTCATCAGGGTTACCTATCGAAACCATTTTCTCTTCTTTGTTAAATATCACAGTTACAGCAACACTACCCCATTATGTTAAAGATGATGCAAAATTCAGTCTCAAGAAGCTCAGTCTTCCTGCAGCACAATACACTGGTAGAAAAACATAAAAACTGCGTGTCCTTTTGTTTCCACCTTGTAGTTATGAAATTCAAAAGACATTTTAAAGCCAGTGAAGGAAAAGGGCATTCAGCACACTGAATGTCATTTGGCTTAGACCTAGCTGATGACAATTATTAGCTCATCATTTACATTAGAATTTCCCAGGTGGTGTTAGTGATAAAGAATCCACCTGCTTAATTCAGGAGATGCAAGAGATACAAGTTCATTCCCTGGGTAAGAAAGATCCCTTGGAGTAGGAAATGGCAACCTGCTCCAGTATTCTTGCCTGGGAAATCACATGGACAGAAGACCCTGGCAGGCTAAAGTCCATGGGGTCCCAAAGAGTTTGACATGGCTGAGCATGCATACACATATATGTTAGACATCTCTATTATAGAATTAAAGATACCAAATGAATGATTCAGGAAATGAGTCCTTGTCTTACAACCTGTGAAAACAGGAATTCACAGTGTGTTCATCCCTTTTAAATGAGGGGATGCTGTTATTTCCTCTTTTTCTGCTCCACTTTTTTTTTTAATAGTAATTTAAATAGTGTGGTAATGTACTTGATGGAGAAGGAACTGGCAACCCACTCTAGTATTCTTGCCTAGAGAATCCCATGGACAGAGGACCCTGGCCTGCTACAGTCCATTTGATGAAAGAGTTGGACACGACTTAGCAACTAAGCCGATCAAGCAATGTGTTCGATCACCTTCTCCTTAAGTTGAGGCCTCTGGGTAGGAGAGGTGCTGGAAAGCAAAAACATGGTTTTTCTGCCTTGCAGAAAGGCAGCCTTCTATAGGAATTTTGAATGAAAACTGGAATGAGTCAGAGACTGCAAAGGAGAATATCAAGTCTCCCTGGAGGAGAAAGATCGGATGAGAACACTTTCAGAGAAAGGAAGCAGAGCAATCAGCAATGCTATGGAAGAGCATTTCTGTTATTTTACACTCCCCTCCAGAACATCAATATTTTATAAGCTTCTCCCTTGAGAAATGATAGAAGATTCTATTTACACTAAGTAAAAACGTGTAGCTCCCTTTGCAGGATTGTTTGTTACCATCTAGATGGTGGGAAAATTACTAATGCTTGCAGTTTTCAAGGAAATTCTTTCTTATTACCTTCCTTGATTTTTTCTCTGCCACATCTGAGGAAAAAATGCAAAACCAAGGCAGCAAAAGAAGTATCAAATAATACATTTTATCTGTGGTCCATTTTGTTTATGTGATACAGAAAATTGGGTAGAAAACAATTTCATGGTTTTCTAATTAGAAAAGTGGCAACTTTCAGTGAATGAATTTGCACCTCTAAAGAAATATTAAATATTGTGCTATTGCACACAGACATTTTTATCCTTAAAAGAGTAGGATTGGTTGAAAATTGGAATAGAATAGATTTGTGTCATTTCCTTCCATACCTATTACTAAGAATTTCTTAAAAATTAACAAAAATTATTCATATACTTCCCAAATATAATGGAACAGTGATGATAAGTGTGAAAGAAAAACAACAGGAGGGACCTAGCAAAGAGCTAACTTGCAAAGTTCTGAGTCTTGGAATTACTAATTGAAACCATATTAAATCATATTATGATTTGGTAGTCTAATGATGAACAAGACATTTTGCTTTGGGCAAACTTGGAGGGAAGGGAGATAATTTCATAGAATATTCAAATTTATAAGAAATGCTGTATGTTGGTTATTTTCTTAAAATGGAGATAGCCAAAAATATATATAAATATAAGGATTTTACAATGTTATAAAATATTAAAATAAACCTACTTATCTTTTAACAGAATTTGTGTTATCTGGCCATTTGTGATGAAATGTGATCCAAGTTTCATGATTTTTTAGTTAAATGGGTCTTTCTTGAGGAAGTTTTAAAGAAAATTGTAAAGAATAGTAGAATACCTGCTTAATATTCATAAAGGAGTTTAAACTTCTCATGAAAATTGTCCCTTAGAAATATATCTGTCTGTCACTATGTATCAATAAATGTTCAAAGATGAGCATTACATCATATAGAAGAAAAGTGAACAATTTTTTGAAGTTTTGATTCTAGTACATTTTTACATAACACACATTTTGAGAAGATCAAAAGAAAATGGAAGAAAAAAATGCATGGAACTGAGAAATAGTTCTGCCAAGTGATATGCTATGATATTAAAGATGATTTCTTGCAGAATTATTGTATGAAAATTAAAAGAAATGCAGAATCAAAAAAATCTCAGGCTCCCTGTAACCAGGTGTTTTAGTAGAACTCTTTCCCCACTTTTCCTGTGTATTTTCTCTCCATAAAAATAAATTCATGTCAGGAAAACTGTCAACCAACAAATCCTAGAATTGGTTGATCCAGTCCCCATGATGACTGAACAAATGTACTAAAACTACCCTTTTTCGCCAAGATACATTTTTTTGTGCCACAATTAAAATGTGAAATGATTAGCTTTATTACCAAAAAAAAAAAAATGGCAGTACTCTCATTTGAGATCTTTTGTACTCTGCTAGAGATAAAATATGTTTGTTTCCATAAACTACTTATCAAAATAATTTAGATGTTATACACGTAAATATAGAACTAGTCAACTGAAAAAAAAAAAAAGCACAGCGTGAGAGCTTTTTATTTGGAACTTACTGAGGGCTATAGCCCAGGAAATAGCCTTTCACATAGCTCTGAGGAACTGTTCCATGGAGATGGGGGGTCAGTATATATGTGATTTTGGTGAAAGGGGTATAGGCAATCAAGTCCACATCTCAGTAGAAGGTTGCTGCTAGTCATGAAGAACAGATGTCTCCATTAATGATTTTAGTGCTTTCTAGGTATGAGATGATGTAAGAAATTGGGTTCATCATATCTTCTCCTAAAAATATCTTATCTGGAGGCCAATTCTGCCAGTTTTTCCCAGAACATGGATAGCCTCATTCCTGATCTCCACCCTGGACTCCTTTCAGGTGGTGTTGGAAGTCAGTGACTACAGGGTCAGTGCCTTCATTCTTGTGGAATCACATGGCCAGCGATATTTTTTACTTGGCAGGCTATTTACTCTTCCTGACAGATGACCTGTATATTTTTTTTTTCTGATTAAAGCATTATTTTTGCTCAAGATATCTTTCCGCATCACAATTCCATGTTGAAATTCATGACTACTTCAAGCCTCATCATAATTTTATTTCTTTTCTGAATACTGTTCATGTGAAATTAGTCAGAATTAATCTTTAGTTCCTTAATAATCCCTTTGTGCATTATTTATGGGACCATTTAGGCAGTTACCACTGCCTAAAATTAAGTATAAATATTAATTTTAGAATGCTTTATATTATCAGCATCATATTTAAAAATTTGCCCACACAAGCCAGGATGGTAATATGCATCAGAATATCAGTGCATAATAAATTATATAAGATTATTATGATGATGACTTTTGTTTATATGATTTGCTTGAAGTTGTTTCTAGAAACTGGCTACCATAAACTTGTTGGAAATATCCTCTAAGCCTTGATGTGTGTGTGTGTGTGCATCAGCTCAGTTGCTCAGTTGTGTTCGACTCTTTGAGCCCTCATAGACTGTAGCTTGTCAGGCTCCCCTGTTCACGGGATTTTCCAGGCAAGAATACTGGAATGGGTTGCCATCTCCTCATCCAGGGGATCTTTCCAACCTAGGGATCTAACCTACATCTCAGGCGTCGGCATCTCCTGTGATGACAGGGGGTTTTTTTCCACTAAAGAATGGGGAATCCCTTCTAAACATAGATGATTGGCTCATATAATCTGGCGTCTTTCCTCAGTGCCACTTATATGGCTTCTTGGTTGGATCTATAGATTAACTTTGATGATTTAATTTTTATACTCAATTTTTGAACTCAGTTTCTTTTCTATTATCAGTTGCATTCGTAGTAGCAACCCAGAAGAACTAGTTTCAAATTTTGTCTCATTCTCAGCATGTGCTTACTTAAGAAAAGGACATATTTTTTTCTCACTTATGCATAGAACACAGTAGAAAGAATAAAATGGAAATCCTCCTGTGGAGAAAATTGGCAAAGCTGGAAATTTAAATGATGTCATTCTACTTCTAATGTGTAACCAATTTTACCAACCACTCATATCTGTTCTTCTCAAAAAACTACCAAGTATCAGTCATCACAAAGTGAATGTAGTAAGACTCTGGTGAAGACAGAAAGTCTTACCAATCATTCATATTTGGAAATTTTCTTCAACTCTAGATTTAATATAATGTATGATATGTGAAGTGAAAGTCGCTAGGTGTGTCCAACTCTTTGCGACCCCATGGACTATATATAGTCCATGGAATTCTCCAGGCAGGCATACTGGATTGTGTAGTCTTTCCCTTCTTCAGGGGATCCTCCCAACCCAGGGATTGAACCCAGGTCTCTTGCATTGCAGGTGGATTCTTAATCAGCTGAGCCACTGAGGAAGCCCAGAAAATAGTTCAGTTTAGTTCAGTTCAGTCGCTGAGGTGAGTCCAACTCTTTGCGACCTCATGGACTGCAGCATGCCAGGCCTCCGTGTCCATCACCAATTCCCTGGAGTTTACACAAACTCATGTCCATTGAGTCAGTGATGCTATCCAACCTTCTCATCCTCTGTCGTCCCCTTCTCCTCCCACCTTCAATCTTTGCCAGCATCAGGGTATTTTCAAATGAGTCAGCTGTTCACATAAGGTGGCCAAAGTATTGGAGTTTCAGTTTCAACATCAGTCCTTCCAATGAACTCCCAGGACTGATCTCCTTTAGGATGGACTGGTTGGATTTCCTTGCAATCCAAGGGACTCTCAAAAGTACTCTCTAACATGACAGTTCATACGCATCAATTCTTTGGTGCTCAGCTTTCTTTACAGTCCAACTCTCACATTCGTACATGACTACTGGAAAAACCATAGGCTTGACTAGATGGACCTTTGTTAACAAAGTGATGTCTCTGCTTTTCAATATGCTGTCTAGGATTGGCCATAATTTTCCATATAAGGAGCACGGTAGGTGTCTTTTAATTTCATGGCTGTAGTCACAATCTTCAGTGATTTTGGAGCCCCCCAAAATAAAGCCTACCACAGTTTCCACTTTTTCCCCATCTATTTTCCATGAAGTTATGGAACCACATGCCATGACGTTAGTTTTCTGAATGTTGAGTTTTAAGCCAACTTTTTTGCTCTCCTCTTTCACTTTCTTAAGAGGCTTTTTAATCCCTCTTTACTTTCTGCCATAAGGGTGGTGTAATCCACATTTCTGAGGTTATTGATATTTCTGCTGGCAATCTTGATTCCAGCTTTTACTTCATCCAGCCCAGCGTTTTTCATGATGTACTCTGCATATAAGTTAAATAAGCAGGATGACTGTATATAGCCTTGACGGACTCCTTTTCCTATTTGGAACCAGTCTGTTGTTCCATGTCCAGTTCTAACTGTTGCTTTCTGACTTGCATACAGATTTCTCAGGAGGCATGTCAGGTGGTCTGGTATTCCCATCTCTTTCAAAATTTCCAGTTTTTTGCGATCCACACAGTCAAAGGCTTTGGCATAGTCAATAAAGTGGAAATATATGTTTTTTCTCAAACTCTTGTTTTTTTTTGAAGATCCAGTGGATGTTGGCAATTTTATCTCTGGTTCCTCTGCCTTTTCTAAATCCAGCTTGAACTTCTGGAAGTTCATGGTTCATGTACTGTTGAAGCCCTGCTTGGGGAATTTTGAGCATTACTTTACCAGCGTATGAGATGATGACAATTGTGTGGTAGTTTTAACATTCTCAGCATTGCCTTTCTTTGGGATTGGAATGAAAACTGACCTTTTCCAGTCCTGTGGCCACTGCTGAGGTTTCCAAATTTGCTGCATATTGAGTGCAACACTTTCACAGTATCATCTTTAGGATTTTAAATAGCTCAACTACAATTCCATTACCTCCATCAGCTTTGTTCATAGTGTCCTAAGGCCCACTTGACTTCACATTCCAGGATATCTGGCTCTAGGGGAGTGATCACACCACTGTGATTATCTGGGTCATGAAGATCTTTTTTGTGCTGTTTTTCTGTGAATTCTTGCCAACTCTTCTTAATATCTTCTGCTTCTGTTAGGTCCCTACCATTTCTGTCCTTTATTGATCCCATCTCTTCATGAAATGTTCCCTTGGTATTTCTCATTTTCTTGAAGAGATCTCTAGTCTGTCTCATTCTCTTGTTTTCTTCTATTTCTTTGCACTGATCAATGAGGAAGGCTTTCTTATGTTGCATTACTATTCTTTAGAACTGTGCATTCACATGGATGTATCTTTCCTTTTCTTCTTTGCTTTTCACTTCTCTTCTTTTCACAACTATTGTAAGGCCTCCTCAGAAAGCCATTTTCCTTTTTTGCATTTCTTTTTCTTAGGGATGGTCTTGATCCCTGTCTCCTGTACAATGTCACAAACCTCTATCCATAGTTCATCAGGCACTCTGTCTATCAGATCTAGTCCCTTAAATCTATTTCTCACATCCACTGTATAATCGTAAGGGATTGCAGTGAGTGGTGCCTGCGTGGCACTGGAGTAGCTGGCAGCTGAGAGGAGAAACCTCATGTCCAAGGTCAGAGAAATCCCAGTAATACAGTAGGCACTGAGAGAGGGCATTAGAAGGCAGACAGACTGAAACCACAGTCACAGAAAACTAACCAATCTGATCACATGGACCACAACCTTGTCTTACTCAATGAAACCATGAGCCATGCCGTGTAGGGCAACTCAAGATGGATGGGTCATGGTGGAGAGTTCTGACAAAATGTGTTCACTGGAGATGAGAATGGCAAACCACTTCAGTATTCTTGCCTTGAGAACCCCATGAACAGTATGAAAAGGCAAAAAGATAAGTCACTGAAAGAGGAACTCCCCAGGTCTGTAGGTGCCCAATATGCTACTGGAGATCAGTGGAGAAATAACTCCGGAAAGAATGAAGAGAGGGAGCCAAAGCAAAAACAATACCAAGTTGTGAATATGACTGGTGATGGAAGCAAGGGCCAGTGCTGTAAAGAATAATATCGCATAGGATCCTGGAATGTTAGGTCCATGAATCAAGGCAAATTGGAAGTGGTCAAACAGGAGATGGCAAGAAGGAACATCGACATTTCATGAATCAGCAAACTAAAATGGACTTGATCTCCAAAATAAAAAAAAATTAAAAAAAAAATAAAATGGACTTGAATGAGTGAATTTAACTCAGATGACCATTATATCAGGCAAGAATCCATTAGAAGAAATGGAATAGCCGTCATAGTCAACAAAAGAGTCCAAAATGTAGTACTTGGATACAATCTCGAAAATGACAAAATGATCTCTGTTCGTTTCCAAGGCAAACCATTCAATATCACAGTAATCCAAGTCTTTTCCCCGACCAGTAATACTGAAGAAGCTGAAATTGAACAGCTCTATGAAGACCTAGAAGACCTTTTAGAACTAACATCACAAAAATATGTCCTTTTCATCAGAGGGGACTGAAATGCAAAAGTAGGAAGTCAAGAAACACCTGGAGTAACAGTTAAATTGCCCTTCAAGTACAGAATGAAGCAGAGCAAAGGCTAATTGAGTTTTGCCAAGAGAACAGACTGGTCATAGCAAACACCCTCTTCCAACAACACAAGAGAACACTCTATACATGGACATCACAGATGTTCAATACCAAAATCAGTTTGGTTATACTCTTTGCAACCAAAGATGGAGAAGCTCTATACAGTCAGCAAAATCAAGACCGGGAGCTGACTGTAGCTCAAATCATGAACTCCTTATTGCCAAATTCAGACTTTAACTAAATAAAGTAGGGAAAACCACTAACCATTCAGCTATGACCTAAATCAAACCCGAATATGCTTTCATAAAACAATATATTCCTCTGTGTTTCCTAAATATCTCTTAAAGTAAAATATGTTTTGCAAGATGATATACTAATTTTATTCTGTTTGCCATGGATGTCTACAGAGATTATGTTTCTTGTAAAATAAGGAAACTGGATACTATCTAAGATACATTTTTCTGTACTGTGTAGTTATTTAAATCCTGATGTAATTCTGCTGAATTCAATATAAATATAACAAATTCATTTTCATTTCTAGTGAGTATTTTAAAACATTTGTACTGACATTTAACTTCTTTTCCTGGTTAAATATAAGCTTGGATATTACATGAGGATAATTAAAAACCTACCAAGTGTTTTCATTGCTGTAGTTTTGGTATAGTTTAATCTACAGTTAATAACTAGTCTTTTCTGAGCTGTAATTTAAGAATTTTAAACACTATCTCATTTAATTACTTTACCAATTTGTTGATGTAGAATTTATGGTGATAATCTCTGTTTCTGAATAAGAAAGAAGAGTCTTGAATGGAATAACTCAATGAGAACATAGACTTACGTGACTTCATAAGAACCCATACTATTAGAAGCTCTGAAAAGATGTTTCCATCTTATCATTCTATAGAGTTGGGGAATTCATAACATTAAAAGATATATTGATATTTATTTTAGTTTTTGTTTGAAGATGTTATATTAAAGATTCTATATATTGCTGTAAAACAGAAATGATGAGGATGATATCGGAAGTTGTTCAATAGCTAAGTTGTGTCTAACTCTTTACAGTCCCTTGGACTGTAGCACACTGGGCTTCCCTGTCCTCTGCTGTCTCCCAGAGTTTGGCCAAATTCATGTCCAGTGAGTCAGTGATGCTGTCCAACCATCTCATTCTCTGCCAGTCTCTCCTCCTTTTGCCTTCAGTCTTTCCTAGCATCAGGGTTTTTTCTAATGATCCAGCTCTTCACATCAAGTGGCCAAAGTATTGGAGCTTCAGCTTTAGCATCATTCCTTACAGTGAATATTTAGGATTTATTTCCTTTAGGATTGACTGATTTGATCTCCTTGCAGTCCGAGGGATTCTCAAGAGTCTTCTCCAGCACCACAGTTTGAAAGCATCAATTCTTCAGTGCTTCAGACATCTTTTTGGTCCAACTGTCACATCCCTACATGACTACTGGAAAAACCATAGCTTGGCTGTATGAACATTTGTTGGTAAAGTGTTGTCTGTGCTTTTTAACATTTTGTTTAGGTTTGTGATAGCTTTACTTCCATGGAGCAAGCACCTTTTAATTTCATGACTGCAGCCACAATCTACAGTGATTTTGAAGCCCAAGAAAATAAAATCTGTCACTGCTTCCAATGTTTTCCTATCTGTTTGCTGCAAAGTGATGGGAACATATGCCATGATCTTAGTTTTTTGAATGCTGAATTTTAAGCCAGCTGTTCACTCTCCTCTTTCACCCTCATCAAGAGGCTTTTTAGTTCCTCTTCACTTTCTGCCATGAATGTTATCATCTGCATATCTGATTTTGTTATTTTTCCTGGAAATCTTGATTCCAGTTTGTGATTCATCCAACCCAGCAGTTTGCATAATGTACTCTGGAAGTTAGAGAGCTGTATAGACAACAGTTTGTAGATTTCCAGAAATTAATCCTTTGGCGTGACCTACAGTTAGGATGATTTTAGTTTTATGTTTAAGTTACTGTGAATCTTATTCATAAGTGTGAGTGTATGTACATGGATCATTAGTGCATCGTGATGCAGTTGAAAAATTGAAAATGCAAGTAAACTCTTGTTTTCCTTTGAAGCTATTTTATTTTGTTAATGAAAATAAGATTAATACATACTTATGAATCAATGAGAGAATAAAATAAAGTTGGAATGGAAAGCTATAAAAAGAAACTGAAAAGGATAAAATGTCTAATGATTTTTTCAGACTTTCTCTTTGTTCTTCACTACACTCATAAAACACCTTGTCCTGATAATGATAACTTGGCTAATAATTATAAAGCTCTTACTACTGCCAAGTGCAGTTGTTATTTATTACTGTGAATTATCTAATTCCCACAAACATTATGATTCTGGTCTATTAGTTTTGTGTTATTAAATATTGGAGAAGAGAAGCACAAAGAGGCCATGGAAACTTGGCCAAGGCCACATAGAGAACGGAAACCATGGTCTGAGTCCAGAGCAAACAAAGTTCATCACTGCCATGATATTGTCTAATATTTGATTAAAATTATTGGGTAGCACATGGTATGTTTTTCAAAAGTCAATACAAAAAAAAACACAATTATTATAATTATGTTTGTATCCAATTCAGGTTTTCATTTATTTGGCATAAAGTCTATCCACAACAAAATGTGTTATTTGGAGTCGGATGCTTGTAAATAGCAGCCTAAAACCATCTGTTTCATCAAACTATTTAAAAACAAATATAAAAATAAACTAGTCATTTCTTTATAGTATAAAATACCATAATTCAAAATATTTGTAAATACAGCTAAATTTCAAGCTAAATATAAGGGACTATATCTTTTTCTCCTTTCATCAATGTACTATAGTAATATATTGTATACTATGTAACATCTAAGATTTATAAATTAAATTGAAATAGCAAAAATAAGTTTTATACTCCATCTTCAGATTGCTGCTTACCAAAAGGAACTATTTTCAAATTCTTTTAACTATTTATTCTATATATTGATTTATTAGATCTGTTTATTAACTTATCAATTTTCCTTATCAACTGCTTAGAGCTTCCCTGGTGGCTCAGAGGTTAAAGCCTCTGCCTGCAATAAGGGAGACCTGGGTTCAGTCCCTGGGTCAGGAAGATCCCCTGGAGAAGGAAATGGCAACCCACTCCAGTATTCTTGCCTGGAGAATCCCATGGATGGAGGAGCCTGGTGGGCTACAGTCTACGGGGTCGCAAAGAGTCGAGCACGACTGAGTGACTTCACTTATCAACTGCTTTCATAAAATACAGATATTCACTATCTTAACATCTATATCTGGCTCCTGTATACTCCCTATACATTTTTGGTTAAATCAGTATTCAAAGATTTTAGCTTAGATGATTATACAAGTTTTTTCTACTGTTGAAATTATAGTATACTCTATCATTTTTGTTTATAGATTTTCTAATTTCATTTTCTTTTTCTGAGAGTTAATATTTGACATATTTTGGTCTTTAATCTGTGTGTGTGTGTGTGTGTGTGTGTGTGTGTGTGTGTGTGTTTTAATCCTAAGGCTAAGCCTGCCTTATTTTCTAGTTACTAAGGGACATGTCAATTGAATTTTCTAGGCAGTGGAATTCGTCAGATGGACTGGATTGTCCAGTTCACAAGTCTGTATTTCACACAACTTTGTCTACGCTTTCACTTCCTCATCCATTCAAGGCCAGATGTACAGATGAAGCTGCCCGCTATATGTTCTAGTCCTGTGTTCTTATTTGTTGAGCGTTTCCTCTGCTTCTTTCTTATGTTTGAAACTCATATTTTCCTCCATTTTGATCTACTTCCTAATTTTGAGGGAGCAGAATTTATAATATTTCTCCTAGAAAAAGAACAAAGAGATTATTTGAAAACCTTTGTTAGCTCTGAAATATCTGCTCTTCCTATCATATAGTCACATGATAGTAGCTGGTGGAAAAGCATATTACTTCCTAGTCCAGATTTTCTGGTTGAGAGCTAATGTCTCTGATCTCAGCATTGCCTCTCAGAATATTATTCTTTAATGAATGAAGTTCTCATTAGTAGGTCCTCTTTTCATCCCTCCTGGGTTGATCTTTAAAAATTCTTGCCTATTATGATACAATGGAAACAACAGTAGACTTTATATTCTTGGGCTCCAAAATCATTGCAGATGGTGACTGCAGCTATGGAATTAAAAGATGCTTCCTCCTTGGAAGAAAGCTATAACTAACCTAGATAGCATATTAAAAAGCTGAGACATTACTTTGCCGACAAGTGTCCATCTAGTCAAAGCTATTGTTTTTCCAGTAGTCATGTACGGATGCGAGAGTTGATTATAAAGAAAGCTGAGTGCCAAAGAATCAATGTTTTCAAACTGTGGTGTTGGAGAAGACTCTTGAGAATCACTGCAAGGAGATCCAACTGGTCAATCTGTAAGAAAATTAGTCCTGAATATTTATTGGAAGTTGCAGTCCATGGGGTTGCAACGAGTCGAACATGACTGAGCAACTGAACTGAACTGAACTGATGCTGAAGCTGAAACTCCAATACTTTGGCTACCTGATGCAAAGAGCTGACTCATTTGAAAAGACCCTGATGCTGGGAAAGTTTAGGGCAGGAGAAGGGGATGACAGAGGATGAGATGGTTTGATGGCATCACTGACTCTATGGACAAGAGTTTGAGCAAGCTCTGGCTGTTGGTGATGGACGGGAAAGCGTGGCATGAGGTTACAAAGAGTCAGACAGGACTGAGCAACTGAACTAAACTGAACTGATTATAATACTCAATTTTTTATATAATTTCTGAAGATCTTAATGTCAGCTTACAAAATATTTGCTGATTTTTATATTTCTATTATTATTTTAAAATTTTGAACAACTTTTGGTTCTGCATTTTCTATACCTTACAATTTTTATTTTATGGGTATGATAACTTTTCATATATCTTTGAGTGTAGTATTTTTTGATTCTTCTATTCTCAGTATTGTTGCAGTTGTTTCTGCATTGTAATATGTGTTTACTTTGGTTATTGCTTTTTATGATGAACATTTTACAAAAATGTCTGGTGATGAATATTTTGATTTTATCAAGACATCATGAAATTCTTATTATAAACTCTATGTTGTATATATGTGTGTGTACAAGGATGTATATGGATAGTATTGGGAGTAAGGAAGTGGCTCAGTTGGTAAAGAATCCACCTGCAATGCAGGAGACCTGGATTTGATCCCTGGGTTGGGAAGATCCCCTGGAAAAGAGAAAGGCTACCCACTCCAGCATTCTAACTTGGAGAATTCCGTGGACTATATAGGTCTATAAATATATTTAGGGATTCTCTGATAGTTCAGTTAGTAAAGAATCTGCCTGCAAAGCAGGAGACCCTGGTTTGATTCATGGATTGGGAAGATCTGCTAGAGAAGGGATAGGCTATCCACTCTAGTATTCTTGGGCTGCCCTTGTGGCTCAACTGGTAAAGAATCTGCCTGCAATGTGGGATACCTGGGTTCGATCCCTGGCTTGGTAAGATCCCCTGAAGAAAGAAAAGGCTACCCACTCCAGTATTCTGGCCTGGAGAATTCCATGGACTGTTTAAGATCCATTGGGTTGCAGAGTCAGACATAACTGAGCAAGGTTCACTTTCACTTTCAAGTATGGATATTAAATTGATGATATACCCTGCAGGGTAACAGGGGGCCAGCTGGGCTTTCTGTTGGAAACCTTCAGTTTTCACTATCTGTGGCCTCTTCACAGGTTTTTAGATTTTATATTAAAGGATCTTTCCATGGCCATAAGTCTGCTTATAGGACTTCCAGAGCCAAAATGGGAAAAGGGGCTAGTGTTCTATTATTCATTATATAGATGTCCATTCAGTCTCCATTTTCATTTAGAATATCACTGTTCCCTTTATCTGTGCTTGATGTTTCCAAGACCAAAGTTTTTCTCATTCAGTTCTCCTTCTTCCATATATCTTTGACCTCTTTCAGAGACAGGAGAGGGGAAGGGTAGCAGCTAATCGTTTCATAATGTTATCTTTCAAGCCAAACACCTTGTTTTAGGCTTATACACCCTTCCTACCAGCCTCCTGATTTCTGTTGCAGAGGGTGCCTGATTTTTCACCTTCTTAAAGGTTCTGGGTAAATACTGATGGCTTCTGTCAACATCTTCCTCTAAGGGAACTTAAGATTGATTTTCCTCCAGTTGGTTACATTTCTTTTTATTTCACCATCTCTCTCAGATCTTACATGTTATTGACTGTGGGCACTCAAGAATGATATATTATAATTGGAGTTATGAATATCTCCTATTTTCATTAAAATAGAGTATAGATTTCTCATCTTTTCCTTATTTTAGAGTGAGTATGTACTTCCCTGGGCTTCCCTGGTGGCTCAGTCGGTAAAGCGTCTGCCTGCAATTCGGGAGACCCGGGTTCGATTCCTGGGTCGGGAAGATCCCCTGGAGAAGGAAATGGCAATCCACTCTAGCACTCTTGCCTGAAAAATCCCATGGACGGAGGAACCTGATAGGCTACAGCCCATGGAGTCGCAGAGTAAGACACGACTGAGTAACTAACACACACACAGAGTGAGTATAAAGTAAACAGGACAGTTTTTTCTCGTGTCAGCTGAACACTAGCTTCAGCTAAGGTTTCATATTATTTGGTTGCAAAGAGAAAGTTTATGTGTAACTTAAAAATTATTTTATAGAAAAACTCACATTTATTTTACATTATTAATTTGTATACATTTGCCCATGTGTCACTTAAATATGTATAAAATTATAGCTGGCTGTAAGGATGACTATTATTAAAGAGTCTATAAAAAGAACTTTGAAAGCATATTTTAAGCATATTTTTAAAAGCCTATTTTATTTGAAATAATTATTTTATTACATACTACACAAAACATGTAATAAAATTTAAAGACGCTTACTCCTTGGAAGGAAAGTTATGATGAACTTAGCATATTAAAAAGCAGAGACATTACTTCGTCAACAAAGGTTCATCTAGTCAAGGTTATGGTTTTTCCAAATGTATGGATGTGAGAGTTGGACTATAAAGAAATCTGAGCACCAAAGAATTGATGCTTTTGAACTATGATGTTGGAGAAGACTCTTGAGAGTCCCTTGGACTGCAAGGACATCCAACCAGTCCATCCTAAAGGAGATCAGTCCTGGGTGTTCATTGGAAGGACTGATGTTGAAGCTGAAACTCCAATCCTTTGGCCACCTGATGCAAAGAGCTGACCCATTTGAAAAGGCCCTGATGCTGGGAAAGATCAAGGGCAGGAGGAGAAGTGGGCAACAGAGGATGAAATGGTTGGATGGCATCACCGACTCAATGGACATGAGTTTGGGTGAACTCTGGGAGTTGGTGATGGACAGGGAGGCCTGGTGTCCTGTGGTTCATGAGGTTGCAAAGAGTCGGACACGACTGAGTGACTGAACTGAACTGAACTAACACAAACATGTTAGATACATTTTTATTACTGGAGAGATTAAGGTATTATTGTCAAATATTTGGGCTTACTATCCCATGTTCATTTCCTCCTTAGTTATGACATAAATTTACTTATGGGCATTTCAACAAATCAATGTCACTATAATTGAAATTTATGTTATAAATAAATTTGAAACAAATTTTTCTTGTCCAACAAAATAGTGTATTATATTTATTTTCATATTTTATTACCATATACATTTGAAAATTAGATTTTCCTTTATAGGGAAACTAGTGGAGTGATATGTCACTTCTATGAGAATGTCTTTTTGCTGAACTTGTCCACAAAAAGAGAGCTTGATAATTTTTAATCATAGAAAACAGATAAAACACTTTTTTAATTATATGGGGCTGGATATAAAACAAATGACTTGAAATAATGCTGATACAATACTTTCAGTGTGTTCGATAAATTATGAATAGATATATTTGTATATGATAATATATAAAATATATCAATTTTTTATACATCTACATTATTTTGTTGTATTCACCTTATTTCATTAGATTATTTTCATGCTTGAGCTTCAGTTTGATTTAAAAAAACCATTGAAATTTTATTTTTATTTTGAACCAATGTACTTATCTGTGGGGATCCCTTGTGGTAACATATGATTATGAATTTTTTTTCAATTAGAACGTCCAAAAATCTGTCTTAGTCCCTTTTCAAAATTTAACATTTAAAAAATACTTTTAAATTATTTTTTTAAAATATATAAATCTCAGGATATTCTTTTACAAAAATTTGTTTACTATCTAGGAGTGCTCTGTAGTTCATGCTTATTTTAGCACTTGTTTAGTCACTTAGCTGAGTCCCACTCTTTTGCAACCCTTCAGACAGCAGCCCACCAGGCTCCTTTGTCCATGAGATTTCCCAAGCAAGAATACTGGAGTGGGTTGGGCATTTCCTTCTCCAGGGGTATGCAGATCCTTTACCCCTAAGCCTTCTAGAAGTCTTATTCAGCACTTAGTCCTAAATAAAACAATCTTATGAGAAGGATCTTACTGTAGGTGATAGTGCTGACATCTGGAAGTCATATTTCAATCCCCTTTTCCTCATGCTTCCTTTCACCTTTAGTCCACAAAATACAAAGTCAAGGGATTACTTTCTCTGCCCCCATTGCATTTAAAAGTGAATATATGATCACATCCAGATCAATGAGTAATCTGTCAGAGGGTTCTGGAAAAATAGCCCTTGTCAGATAGTGGAAGTGAGAGACCCCTTCAGCTACTCCTCTTTCATGATGGTTGTGGTGCATGAAGCTTTATCTACAGTGTTCCCATCAGATAGTGCTTAAATCAAAAGTGAAGAGGTAGCTACAGCATATCACTGAAAAGGGTCTGATTCCTTGATAATATATTAATATGAAACAGTGCAAGCTAGCCCTGGGTTCTTTGTTATGTAGGGGGAAAAAATCAGTCTTTTAGAAAGTAGATTTGATGGATTTTCTGGTACTTACTGGCAAAAACATCTATAAAGAAAGAGAAATCATGCCTCATTAAAAACATACACATATGCACAAATATGAATTGCTAGGAACATATCAATAAGGTTAATATTAGGGTTTAAAAATTTATAGGGAAAGAAAGGTAACTTTTAGCTGACTACTGTTAGATAAAATGCCAAATAACTTAAATTGGAAGGAGACAATAAAATTGTCTAAGATTTTTACAAGGTATGAAAAGATTCAAGAGTTTGTTGTAGGCTGTTTAAATGACATAAGGAAAAAGATTTAAAGTAATTTTGATTTTACTTTATAACTAAGAATGGGACAAAATACAAAAAAATCCTATTTATGTTTGTAAAAATGTATTACAACAAGTAATGGATTTTATTGAAGAACCATTGTATCTGAGAGTTGTTTTGCAAGTATATACCAGTAAATGGTCTTTGTTTTTTACAATAAAGGGTCCTGAGGGAGTAAGAAAATGCTTAAGCTCACTTCTTTTTACTACTTTAGCATCTAGCTATCAAATATATTTTAAAAAAAAACAAACAGCATAAAGATGAAGTACATTGATATTTCCACTGGTTGAGTTATTGTTTATTTTTGAACTAACTATAGATATTTCATACAGGATAAATCCTAAACTCTTGTCATTGCTAGTAGTTGGATTTAGCCTTTAAAAAGCATGTACCAAAAGTGTATAAAAAACAGTTTTCAGATGGTACTGATCATGGGGAGAGTTTGGTGGGCAGCAGGTTTGGTGTATTGACAACCAGACCTGCCTAAACACATCTTCAGAGTAGTCACAAGACGGTCACTGATTGTACCACCACTGTCAACTGTTCTAGGGTTAATTAAACAAATTACTGCCATTGTATTTCCAGGTTGGGGTAATCTGTTTTGGTTAATATTCAGAATTATACTGGTTGCCACAAAATAACAGAAAACTAATTGAATAGAGCAAGTAATTGCTGCTTTTAGGTGGAAGGAACGAAGCTAAAGCTGAAACTCCAGTACTTTGGCCACCTCATGAGAAGAGTTGACTCATTGGAAAAGACTCTGATGCTGGGAGGGATTGGAGGCAGGACGAGAAGGGGACGACAGAGGATGAGATGGCTGGATGGCATCACCGACTTGATGAACTCCGGGAGTTGGTGATGGACAAGAAGGCCTGGTGAGCTGCGATTAATGGGGTCACAAAGAGTTGGACATGACTGAGCGACTGAACTGAACTGAACTGAAGCTGTATATTAAACATAAAAATTCTTATTTAATTATCTCTTTTATAAATGATAATTTTACCATTTTTTCGGAAAAAAATCAATGTGTTTGTGTGTTAGTTGCTTAGTCGTGTCAGAATCTGCAACCCCATGGACTGCAGCACACCCCCCAGGGTTCTCTGTCCATGTAATTCTCCAGGCAAGAGTACTGGAGTGAGTTGCTATTTCCTTCTCTGAAAATCAATATATAAATAAGAAACAGTGAACATGGTTAAAATTATGAATTTAAAATAATCATGGAAGTGGATAGGCCATGTAGATAAATGTATGATTGTTATTGTTGTTCAGTTGCTCAGTTGTGTCTGACTCTTTGAAGCCCCATGGACTGTAGCACATCAGGTTTCCCTGTCCTTCACATCTCCTAGAGCTTGCTCAAACTCATGTCCATTGAGTATCCAACCATCTCATCTTTTGCTGCCCTCTTCTCCTTTTGCCTTCGACCTTTGCCAGCATCAGGGCCTTTTCTAATGAGTCGGCTCTTCACATCAGGAGGTCAGTGTTTTGGAGCTTCAGCTTTAGCATCAAGTCCTTCTAATTAATACCCAGGATTGATTTCCTTTAGGATTGACTGGTTTGATCTCCTTGCAGTTCAGGGGACTCTCAAGAGTCTTCTCCAACCCCGCAGTTCAAAAACATCAGATCTTTGATGCTTAGCTTTTTTTTAAATATAAATTTATTTATTTTAATTGGAGGTTAATTACTTTACAATATTGTATTAGTTTTGCCATACATCAACATGAATCTGCCACAGGTTTACACGAACTCTCACATCCATACATGACTACTGGAAAACCCATAGCCCTGACTATATGGCAAATTATAGTCTTTGTGGGCAAAGTAATTTATCTGCTTTATAATATCCTGTCTAGGTTGGTCATAGCTTTTCTTCCAAGGAGCAACAAGTTCATGGCTGCAGTCACCATCTGCAGTGATTTTGGAGCCCAAGAAAATAAAGTCTGTCACTGTTTCCATTGTTTCCCCGTCTAGTTGTCATGAAGTGCTGGGACTAGTTACCATGATCTTTGTTTTATGAATGTTTAGTTTTCAGCCAGCATTTTCACTCTCCTCTTTCACATTCATCAAGAGGCTCTTTAGTTCCTCTTTGCTTTCTGCTATAAGGGTGGTTTCAACTGCATATCTGAGGTTAGATATTTCTCCAGGAAATCTTGAATCCACCTTGTCCTTCATCCAGTCTGGAATTTTGCATGATGTACCCTGAATATAAGTTATATAAGCAAAGTGACAATATACAGCCTTGACTTACTTGTATATACACATACACACAGTTAAGTTTAAGTAATTTTACAATTGAAAGTAAAAGTGAAGTCATTCATTCGTGTCCGACTCTTTGCGACCCCATGGACTGTAGCCTATCAGGCTCCTCCCTCCATGGGATTCTCCAAGCAAGAGTACTGGAGTGGGTTGCCATTTCCAATTAGTTCTTATTAATTATACTATGGACAATTATATTAACATTATATATCATTGATCTCTTCATTTGTTCTGAAAACCTTTATTGTGTTTCCATAGGCTAAATAAGAATAATAATACTAAGTAAAAACTCACCTAAATGTTTTACTCAGAATTTCTCTATAAAAAATGGAATGCCATCTCAGTGCATTTAGCGGAAAATGTAGCTCTCCACGTTTGTGTGGATATGCACACATGTGTATGTTTAACAGTCTCTCCAGAAGGAGTTACGTAGGAAGAGAGGACATAACAGGGGCTAATTCAAACTCTTTTGGTTGAGACCAGACAGAAGGTACATCATCTGTGGAAAATTCTTAATCCCTGTGTCTCTCATTCTATAATATGCTTCTAAGAAGATAATCCTCCCCATAAATTTGTGGATCAGATTGAATGAGTTCACACACGAAAATTGCTTAGAAGAGAGTCTGGCATGTCCTCAGAGCTACTAAAAGACAGCTGTGGTTACTATTAGTCTATAATTATTATTATCCAGGAGAGGTAGAGCATTGGTAACTGTCTTTGGGAGGTAGCGCTTTGGTAACTGTCTTTAAGTTGCATACCCCTGCCTTGTCCTTGGATCATTAGAGTACAATTGGCCTCTTCTCTCATCTGTAGGAATATATCATGGCTGGTGACACAACAGTGCCCCTGAATCCTGTGTGTCTTTGGGACATAAATGAAGCAGTTCTTACTGCTCTTGGTTCTAGCTTCATCTTTTTTTGACCAGAGAGTTTTTTTATTTTTATTTTTCATAAAACAAATAAGATGCAGGTTCTGAAATTTGTTTATTGAAAGAGTACTTCCCTCTGTTTTCAGACCTGAAAACCAAAATCAGTTCTCAACTCCCTTATTTAGTTCTGGAATACATTCTAACTAATTCAGATTTTAAATGATGGAAATGGACTGTTGGGAATCATATATCTGTGTTAATAGCATAAATATATGTATAGTTCTGTGGGTCATATATCCTATATTTGCTGCACTGAACTTATTTTTTTCCAAAGATTTTCTATTATTAATGAGTAAAGAGGAATTAATAAATAATTCTAGGGAAATAAATATCTGGGAAATAATGTGAACTTTGTTGGCAAGAAAATTTTAAGCTTGTAGCCCTCTTATTATATTTATAGTACATACATTGGGTAAACAAAACAGCTAAATTATGAAATGTGTATTATTCCTTACAAACTATCAGCAAATAACAACATGGAAGGAAAATATCTATAAACAATGACTCTTCAGTACTGCTCTCTACTTTTAGTCTGTTTATAAATTTATACTTTGAATATTAAAAATCTAATAGTTTATTATCCACACAGTTCTGAGTAACTCATTTAAGGTGTTACCTGGAAGATAACAAATAAAATTGAGTGTTACTCTTCCCTTCTGTAGTGCTTTTCCCAGGTATAACTTTGCTTTTTCCTATAACTCTGTATTATTGAAAAAATATTAGTATATTTTATGTCCTCCTCCTCTATAACGAGTAACCTAAATCTCTTTGTAACCCTGTTAGTCACTCAGTCATGTCCGACTCTTTGTGACCCCATGGTTGTAGACTGACAGTCTCCTCCATACATGGAATTCTCCAGGCAAGAATGCTAGAGTAGGTAGCCATTCACTTCTCCAGGGGATCTTCCTGACCCAGGGATATAACCCAGGTCTCTTGTGTTGCTGACAGATTCTTTGCCATCTGAGCCACTAGAGAAGCCCACTGTGACCCTAGAATTATGGAATTATGTATTTATATATCAGAGCATACCTCTAAATTGTCTTTCAGTTTTCTCATTCTGTGACCTTTGTGATCAAATTACTTTCTAAAGAGACTCAAATGAGAGGACTTTTTCATGTTAGTTTTGATGGATGAATATAAATGCACCATATGATCTGCTGTTATCTATGCATTTTAGGAATGCATTTTCATTTGCAAGGACCTTTCTCCTTGTATATAATTTAGTGACTAAATATACTACCAAATTCTGTGAATATTTAATTTTATTCTATTTATACATATAACATAGATTAAATCCTTTCAAATCTGATATTTTCCCATTCAGATCTCTCAGATTGATTTCTGGATGTCTGAACCATAGTTTTAACTTTTTGACTTTCAAATTGTTCCCTTTGTCAATGGCCAAAGCAGATGAATGATGCATGTCAGAAAGGCCATAAAACAGGAAGCTTTGTTTAGTAAAATTTAAGTTAAACTATGTATCAGTGTGAGTAAATTCTCAATACCTCAATACATGCAATTTTTTTCATCATTTCCTCTTTTGGTGATCAAAATATTTATCCCTCAATGACTTATATTCTTACAGAAGTCACTGTATACTTCAAGAAGATCAAGTCCATCTCTTTTTCATAAATACTGACATGATATTCAGGATTAGCCCTTCCTAAGACACTTCAGTATTTGTATGAAGCTTAATGCATAATAGTGCTTCCTTCTTAACTTCATCCAATTCTTGATAGTTCCTATTGGATTTTAGTAACCAGTTGTATTTTTTCAGTGTTTCTGCTTGACCTTTTAACTTCTTTATTAAATTATTATTCCCTGTTGATTTTTTTTAGCAGTTTTCAGGAAAATATTTGAGAGAATGGTCATTTAAAAAGAAATTTCAATCTTATTTGTGACAGCTTCAGGAAATGGGTGACCTCATCTCCTTGATTCTTGTTCTAGAATTTATGATCATTAATTTCATTAGATTATCTGAGGATTTATTTATTTTGTTAGTTGATTGTTTCTTCATTATATGAACTAATATTTCATTATTCTTTGATAAAGTGTTTTTTTAATTTATAAAATGACTCTCCTTCAAATTTATTTTCTTTTTTATATGTCTTCAATAATAGAAGACTATATTATAAGCATATTATAACCATGAATGGATGGGAGAAACCTTGTAAATAATAGGTATTTTATTTTAGAAGCCATAAAATATAAAACAATTATCTATGTTGACAGGGAACTTTAAAAGCATGTCCATAATAGCAGTTTCATTAGACAAAGTCTCCAGTTATCAATGAAAAGTAAATTGAATTTCAGGTCCCTATACACAGGGTATAAGTGTGAGTGTGTATGTGTGTGTGTATTTAGAACATGTTGAATTTTTATCTCTTTTCATCAAAATTTAGTGTATCATCAGAAGCGATTAGTATTGCTTCAGGAAATAAAAACAGTGACACAAATACATAAAACATGCAAAGAGAGGCAGTATTAAAACTGTTCCAGCTAGATGATGGTTTTTCTACATCATTTCTTGTTCTAATTATTTTTACTACATTTTGGGTATTTCATCTCTTTGAAATTAAATTTTGACTCCACTCCTCTTTTCTTATGCTCTGTCATTGTGTGGCATTGTGAAGTATGCATATGCTAGAATTTTAATTTGAGAAATCCCCCAGGAACCATTTTGAAGATATTGGGTGAGATTTAGAAAATCAAATAAATGACCCTTTCCCTTAGGAATAGATAAAGAAGGCATATTTCATTGGAATTACTGCAGTGTAAATCACATGGCAGAAAACTCTGGGTGAATGTTAAGTAACTGAAGAAAATGCTCAGAGTTGCCAAGCATTTGTTACTTTGCTATGCCCTTGTCCAGACTTCACAAGTTTAAATTACTTGCTTGGCTAATAAATCGAACATTGATTTCAAATATAAAAGGACATACAATTTCATATCGCGAACTAGGTAATCCATGAATATAAGTTATTTATTAATTTGATGCTGTTTTTGAAAATATTATGTAACAATAATTCAATACTGAATGTTGTAATTATAGTGTGCATGTGTGTGTGTGCTCAGTTGCTTCAGTCCTGTCTAACTCTTTGTGACCCCATGGACTGCAGCATGCCAGGCTTCACCATCCTTCACTATCTCCCAGAATTTGCTCAAACTCATGTCCTTGAGTCTGGGATGCCAACCAGGTATCTCATCCTCTGTCATCCCCTTTTTATTCCTGCCTGCAATCTTTTCCAGCATCAGGGTCTTTGCCAATGAGTCTTCGTTTTGCATCAGGTGTCCAGAGTATTGGAGCTTCAGCTTCAGCGTCAGTCCTTCCAATGAATATTCAGGATTGATTTCCTTTAGGATTGACTGGTTTGATCTACTTGCATCCAAGGGGCTCTCAAGAGTCTTCTCTAACACTGCAGTTCAAAAGCATCAATTATTCAGTGCTCAGCTTTCCTATGGTCCAACTCACAACCATACATGACTATTGGAAAACCATAGCTTTGACCAGATGGACCTTTGTCAGCAGAGAGATAGCTCTGCTTTTTAATATGCTATTTAGATTTGTCATAGCTTTTCTTCCAGGGAGCAAGCCTCTTTTAATTTCATTGCTGCAGTCAGCGTCTGCAGTACAATGCAGCAAATCTATTACAGTGACTATCAGGTTTGTCTGAAAAATTATTGCTAAGTAAGTTGAATGAAGAAATGAATGAAATTCAAATGTTCATGTAAAATGGTGAAATAATCAGCTTCCATTCTCTGGCTTTCTCTACTCCAATAAACTTTACATCTTATTTTTTTTTCAGTAGTTCTAACTCTGCCACATTTTTACAACTTGTTCACACTTGTAGTACATCCCTGATGCTAAATTCAAAAAGTTGGAAATTGATAGAAACTTACAGTAAACAAGTTGAGTAACTATACTTTTATATTAGTTTCTATCTTTAAAACCTAATAAATAAAAATTAGCCTTGTTGACTATCCTCGGTAAGATCTCTATTTTTAGCAACTGTGTTTTCTAGTATGAACCACTGAAATTCAAAAGCTCTATTATGGGTACAAATAATTCCATTATGAATGATCTATATAGAAAAAAATGTGCTGTTTACATTTACAAGAAACATAACCAAATGCAATACATCTCTTTAACAAAATTGATGTTACCATATATAGAAATAGTTATAATGATCATCTGAGTTAAATTCATCCATTCCAGTCCATTTTAGTTCCCTGATTCCTAAAATGTCAATGTTCACTCTTGCCATCTCCTATTTGACCACTTCCAATTTGCCTTGATTCACAGACCTAACATGTCAGGTTCCTATGCAATATTGGTTTTTACAGCATCAGACTTTACTTCTATCACCAGTCAAATCCACAACTGGTATTGTTTTTGCTTTGGCTCCATCCCTCCATTCTTTCTGGAGTTATTTCTCCACTGATCTCCAGTAGCATATTGGGCACCTACTGACCTGGGGAGTTCATCTTTTAGTGCCCTATCTTTTTGCCTTTCCATACTGTCCATGAGGTTCTCAACACAAGAATACTGAAGTGGTTTGCCAGTCCTTTCTCCAGTGGACCATGTTTTGTCAGAACTCTTCAACATGACCCGTCCATCTTGGGTGGCCCTATATGGCATGGCTCATGGTTTTACTGAGTTAGACAAGGCTGTGGTCCATTTGATCAGATTGGTTAGTCTTCTCTGATTCTGGGTTTCTGTCTGTCTGCCCTCTGATGCAGAAGGATAAGAGGCTTGTGGAAGCTTCCTGATTAGAGAGACTGACTGAGGGGAAAACTTGATCTTGTTCTGATGAGTGGGGCAATGCTCAGTAAATCTTTAATACAATGTTCTGTTGATGGGTGGAGCTGTGTTCCCTCCCTGTTATTTACCTGAGGCCAAACTATGGTGGAGGTAATGAAGATAATGGTGAACTCCTTCAAAAGGTCCACAAAGGCACTGCTACACTCAGCCCCAAACCCTGCAGCAGGCCACCGCCAACCCACGCCTCTGCCGGAGACTTCTGGACATTCATGGGCAAGTCTGCCTCAGTCTCTTATGGGGTCACTGCTCCTTTCTCCTGGGTTCTGGTGCACACAGTGTCCTGTTTGTGCCCTCCAAGAGTCTATTTTCTACTATTGTGGGCAAGAATCCCTTAGAAGAAGTGGAGTAGCCATCATAGTCAACAGAAGAGTCCAAAATGAAATACTTCGATACAATCTCAAAAACAACAGAATGATCTCTATTCCTTTGCAAGGTAAGCCATACAATATCACAGTAATCCAAACTATACCCCGATCAGTAATGCTGAAGAAGCTGAACCTGAACCGTTCTATGAAGACCTACAAGACCTTCTAGAACAAGCACCCTAAAGAGATGTCCTTTTCATCAGAGGGAACTGGAATGTAAAAGTAGGAAGTCAAGAAATACCTGGAGTAACAGGCAAATTTGGCTTGGAGTACAGATTGAAGCAGGGCAAAGACTAATAGAGTTATACAAAGAAAATGCACAGGTCATAGCAAATACCCTTTTCCAACAATACAAGAGAAGACTCTACACATGGACATCACCAGATGGTCAATGCCAAAATCAGATTGATTATATTCTTTGCAGCCAAAGATGGAGAAGATCTATACAGTCAGCAAAAACAAGACTGGGAACTGACTGTAGTTCAGATCATGAAATCCTTATTGCCAAATTCAGACTTAAATTGAAGAAAATGGGGAAAACCACTAGATCATTCAGTTCAGTTCAGTCGCTCAGTCGTGTCCGACTATTTGCGACCCCATAAATTGCAGCACTCCAAGCCTCCCTGTCCATCACTAACTCCCGGAGTTCACCCAAACCCATGTCCATCGAGTTGGTGATGCCATCCAGCCATCTCGTCTGTCGTTCCCTTTTCCTCCTGCCCCCAATTCCTCCCAGCATCAGAATATTTTCCAATGAATCAACTCTTCACATGAGGTGGCCAAAGTATTGGACTTTCAGCTTTAGCGTCATTCCTTCCAAAGAACACTCAGGGCTGATTTCCTTTAGAATGGACATATGACCTCAATCAAACCCCTTATGATTATACAGTGGAAGTGAGAAATAAATTCAATGTATTAGATCTGATAGACAGAGTGCTCGAAGAATTGTGGTCAGAGATTGCTGAAATGGTTCAAGAGGCAAGGATCAAGACCATCCCTCCAAAAAGAAATGCAATAAGGCAAAATGGTTGTCTGAGAGGCCTTACAAATAGCTGTGAAAAGAAGAAAAGTGAAAGGCAAAGGAGAAAAGGAAAGATATACCCATTTGGATGCAGAGTTCCAAAGAATAGCAAGGAGAGATAAGAAAGCCTACCTCAGTAATCAATTCAAAGAAATATAGGAAAACAACAGAATGGGAAAGACTAGAAATCTCTTCAAAAAAATTAGATACACCAAGGGAAATTTTCATAGAAAGATGAGCGCAATAAAGGACAGAAATTGTATGGACTGAATAGAAGCAGAAGATATTAAGAAGAGGTAGCAAGAATACACAGAAGAACTACATGAAAAGATCTTCATGACCCAGTTAATCACGATGGTGTTATCACCCACCTAGAGCCAGACATCCTGGACTGCAAAGTGTAGCGGGCCTTGGGAAGCATCACTATGAACAAAACTAGTGGAGGTGATGGAATTCCAGTTGAGCTATTTCAAATCCTGAAAGATGATGCTGTGAAAGTGCTGCACTCTAAATGCCAGCAAGTTTAGAAAACTCAGCAGTGGCCACAGGACTGGAAAAGGTCAGTTTTCATTCTAATCCCAAAGAAAGGCAATGCCAAAGAATGTTCCAACTACCGCACATTTGCACTCATCTCACAGGCTAGGAAAGTAGTACTCAAAATTCTCTAAGCTGGGCTTCAACAGTACGTGACCCGTGAAATTCCAGATGTTCAAGCTGGATTTACAAAAGGCAGAGGAACCAGAGTTCAAATTGCCAACATCCATTGGATCATTGAAAAAGTAAGAGAGTTCTAGAAAAACGCCTTCTTCTGCTTCATTGACTGTGCTAAAGCCTTTGACTGTGTGGATCACAACAAAGTGTGGAAAATTCTGAAAGTGATGGGAATACCAGACCACCTGACCTGCCTCCTGAGAAATCTGTACACAGGTCAGGAAGCAACAGTTAGAAGTTAGAACTAGACATGGAACAAGAAACTGGTTTCAAGTAGGAAAAGGAGTATGTCAAGGCTGTTTATAGTCACCCTGTTAATTTAATTTATAAGCAGAATACATCATGAGGAAAAAAAAAAAGAATACATCATGAGAAATACTTGGCTGGAAGAAGCAGAAGCTGGAATCAAGATTCCTGGGATAAATATCAATAATATGCACCACAGATATGCAGATGACACCACCCTTATGGCAGAAAGTGAAGAACTAAAGAGCCTCTTGATGAAAGTGAACCAGGAGAGTGTAAAAGTTGGCTTAAAGCTCAACATTCAGAAAAGTAAGATCATGGCATCTGGTCCCATCACTTCATGACAAATAGATGGGGAAACAGTGGAAACAGTGGCTTACTTTATTTTTTGGTGCTCCAAAATCACTGCAGATTTTGACTGCAGCCTTGAAATTAAAAGATGCTTGCTCCTTGAGTGAAAAGTTGTGACCAACGTAAACAGCATTTTAAAAAGGAGAGATATTACTTTGCCAGGAAAAGTCCATCTCGTCAAAGCTATGGTTTTTCCAGTGGTAATGTATGGATGTGAGAGTTGGACTGTAAAGAAAGCTGAGCACCGAAGAACTGATGCTTTTGAACTGTGGTATTGGAGAAGACTCTTGAGAGTCCCTTGGACTGCAAGGAGATCCAACCAGTCTATCCTAAAGGTAATCAGTCCTGAATATTCATTGGAAGGACTGATGCTGAAGATCAAACTCCAATACTTTAGCCACCTGATGGGAAGACCTGAATCATATGAAAAGATCCTGATGTTGGGAAAGATTGAAAGTGGGAGGAGAAGGGGACGACAGATGATGGGATGCTTGAATGGCATCACTGACTCAATGGACATGAATTTATTGAATTCTGGGAGCTGGTATTGGACAAGGAAGCCTGGCATGCTGCAGTTCATGGGATCACAGAGCTGGACACAATTGAGTGACTGAACTGAACTGAACTGATACATAGAATTGACCTTATAAATAACACACTGGTATGGATTGCCTATAGTGACCTACACAAATATGTTAATGAGTGAACTTTATTATGTTCTCAAAAATAGTCACCAACAACCTTTCACTGTAACCAGTTATTACAATGCAGGTGTTCTAGGATAACTTAATTTGGGGCTATGGCTGTGTGTGTGCTCAGTTGCTTAGTGGTGTCCAACTCTGCGACCCCATGAACTGTAGCCCACCAGTCTCCCTGTCCATGGAATTTTGCAGCAAGAATACTGGAATGGATTGCCATTTCCTTCTCCAGGGGATCTTCCTGACACAGGGATGAAGCCCTTGTCTCCTGCCTGTCATGCATTAGCAGGTGAATTCTTTACCACTGAGCCACCTGGGCAGCCTAACCTATGGCTACAAAGGTTTAATTTTTAAATCATACAAAGATTTCTCCTGATGCATGAATATGACTTTTAACTAAGTTAAAACATTTCAGAGAAGAATTTCTAGATGACCTATGAGTGAACCCCTCCTCTACAACATAATAAGTAATTTTTCTTTCCCTCAGAGATATTTAAGATGTCTTGCATATATAATTTCAATCTCATGAGTTATTTGACAGGACATAAGAATGCAATAAGTGTGTAATTAAGGATGTGTAGTCAAAGCCCAATTATTGGTATCAATTTTTATTATTGAACAAACCTACTCTTTATTGAATGGCTCTGGATTATTAGCACTATATTATTTCTATTCCTAATATTCTAACCTACAATTAACCCCATTTTACAGAAGGAGAAATTAAGATAGAGAGAGATGGAGTGACTTTTCAACGGCTGTATGAAGGCTGTGAACCACAGAATTTTTTGTTACTCCATGCAATTTGATTTCCTGAAGTGGTATATCTGTATATATTCTTTCACATTTTTTATTCATTAAAGCTTGGGCTTACATCAACCATTCCATTACTTCCTCCAGTAATTTATTCCTTTTGTCTTGTAATACCATCTGTAACTTCTTTCTCCTAAGTACTTTTTATCTTCATATGTCCTTAGTTTCATGTTTTGTCATCAATTTTGTGTCCTTTGACAATAATGTATATTGAATTCAGAAAAGCAAAAATAGATTGGCAAATAAATATATGTTAGTATTTGTTTATTTTATTCTTAGTTTTCTTTTTCCTTGATCTTTATATTTGTTTTCCCTTCAAGTGCAGAGTTCATATCAGATGACGGTATTATTTTGATTTAATAAGAATTCTGTGATCAGTGTTTTGTGTGATCTGTTTAATTGTTTTTTATGCTTACTGCCATGCTTTTCCCTTCTGAGAATCTACTAATCTTCTTGTTATAGAGCGCAAGGCTCTTGGTTCTGTTCTCTGCTTCTGTCACATAGCAGTATTAAAATTATGCTCTCTTGTTCACTGAACGTGACTGTTTTACAGACTGAATTTCTAAATGATACTGTATTAATGAAATTTAAACTAATTTCTTTCAGAGCTAATCAAATTAGTTACTTCAAAAATGGTAATTATATATCTGTATGGATTTATCATTCTGGAAAACATTAACACATTTTAGAGATAAACGTAGAAGACTTTACACTTCATAAATATAGAAATATTAAATTCATTGCTGTATTTCATTTTAAAACAAGACATTACTCAAGAAATAGGCTCACAGTTCTGATCTCCTACCTGGTTTAGGACTATGCTTTCCACTGTGATAGCACATAGTCTGGTACCCACTTGTATCTATTGAACACTTAGAATATGGCTATTGGAACTGAGAAAATGAGTTTTTAAACTCTGTTTCATTTAAATTAATTTAAATTTTCATATATAAACTGAAGTAATGTAATACTTTTTTTTTCTGTTAAACACAACTGTTTTTCTAGGACTACATTTTCCTTTTTTTCCCACTAATTTTTACTTTTTTTGAATTAAAGTATAGTTAATTTCCAATGTTGTGTTAATTTCTCGTGTATAGCAAAATGATACACACATACACACACTTTCATTTTCATGTTCTTTTCCATTATGGTTTATCACAGGAACTTGAATATAATCCCCTGTGCTACGTGGTAGGTAGGACCTTGTTGATCATCCAGCCTGTATATAATAGTTTGCTCTGCTAATCTCAAACTCCCAGTCCAAACATCCCCCAATGACCCCTCTTTGGCAACCACAAGTCTCTTCTCTATGTCTGATAGATTCGTTCAGATAGGTTATATTTTAGATTCCAATTATAAGTGATATCAGATGGCATTTGTCCTTATATTCCTAACTTACTTCACATAGTACAGTAATTTCTAGGTTCATTCATGTAGCAGAAATTGCATTATTTCATTAATATTATTTCACTCATTTTTATGACTAATATCTTATATTTCTGTCTATTAAAAATTTAGCATTCTAAATGAAATATACTATAAATTTTAAATGTACATGGTTTTTGAATGCTTCATATGAAAAACAAAATGCAAACTATCTCAGTAACAATTTTTATTGACTACATGCTAACATGATAATGATATGGGTATAATTGTTCAAATAAAATATATTATTACAATTAAGTTTACCTGGTTTATACTGTTCAGTTCAGTTCAGTTCAGTTGCTCAGTCGTGTCCGACTCTTTGTGACCCCATGAATTGCAGCATGCCAGGCCTCCCTGTCCATCACCAGCTCCCGGAGTTCACTCAAACTCAACGTCCATCGAGTCGATGATGCCATCCAGCTATCTCATCCTCTGTTGTCCCCTTCTCCTCCTGGCCCCAATCCCTCCCAGCATCAGGATCTTTTCCAGTGAGTCAACACTTCCCATGAGGTGGCTTGAGGACTGGAGTTTCAGCTTTAGCATCAATCCTGCCAAAGAACACCCAGGACTGATCTCCTTTAGAATGGACTGGTTGCATATCTGAGGTTATTGATGTTTCTCCTGGTAATCTTGATTCCAACTTGTGCTTCTTCCAGCCCAGCATTTCTCATGATGTACTCTTCATATAAGTAATTAAGCAGGGTGACAATATACAGCCTTGACATATTCCTTTCCCTATTTGGAATCAGTCTGTTTTTCCATGTCCAGTTCTAAGTGTTGCTTTCTGACTTGCATACAGATTTCTCAAGAGGCAAGTCAGATGATCTGGTAATCCCATCTCTTTCAGAATTTTCCAGTTTGTTGTGATCCACACAGACAAAGGCTTTGATGCAGCCAATAAAGCAGAAATAGATATTTTTCTAGAATGTCCTTGTTTATTTGATGATCCAGTGGATGATGGAAATTAGATATCCAGTTCCTCTGCCTTTTCTAAATGCAGCTTGAACATCTGGAGTTCACAGTTCATGTACTGTTGAAGCTGGCTTAGAGAATTTTGAGCATTACTTTTCTAGCTGTAAGACGAATGCAATTACGTGGTAGTTTGAGCATTCTTTGGCACTGCTTTTCTTCGGACTTGGAATGAAAACTGACATTTTCCAGTCCCGTAGCCGCTGCTGAATTTTTGAAATTTGCTGGCATATTTTGTGCAGTGCTTTCACAGCATCATCTTTTAGGATTTGAAATAGCTCAACTGGAAATCCATCACCTCCACTAGCTTTGTTCCTATTATTGCTTCCTAAGGCCCACTTGACTTCACATTCCAGGATGTCTGGCTTTATTGAGTGATCATACTACCATGGGTATCTGAGTCATGAAGATGTTTTTTGTATAGTTCTGTGTATTTTTGCCACCTCTTCTTAATATCTTTTCTTCTGTTAGATCCATACCATTTTTGTCTTTTATTGAGCCCATTTTTGCCTGAAATGTTCCCTTGGTGGAGAAGGCAATGACAACCCACTCCAGTACTCTTGCCTGGAAAATCCCATGGATGGAGAAGCCTGGTAGGCTGCAGTCCATGGGGTGGCACAGAGTTGGACACGACTGAAGCAAGTTAGCAGCAACAGCAGTTCCCGTCGTATTTCTAATTTTCTCTAAGAGATCTCTAGTCTTTCCCAGTCTTTTGTTTTCCTTTATTTCTTTGCACTGATCACTGAGGAGGCTTTCTTATCTCTCCTTGCTATTATTTAAAACTCTGCATTCAAATGGATATATCTTTTCTTTTCTCCTTTGCTTTTTGTTTGTCTTCTTTTCACAGTTATTTCTAAGGCCTCCTTATTATCTCATATGCCCATTAAATCTGTTATGAATATGTATATAAGATGTTCAATGTCATGACTACATGAATATAATTCTTGACTTTTTAAGATAGAAATATTGAATGTCTTACCTCCACAGGTGATTTGTTGGAGAATAATACTTCAAATGGTGGGTATATGTTTCTGCTATATTAAATCTCTTCCAAAATATTGTAAGAATTTTTGTGGCAAATGAAATGTGGTATCAAAAGTAATCAGAATGCAATTAAGTTCTGCACCAAAATTGAATAGATTCACTGTCTCACAATCAGAGTAATTTGTTTTTACTCACATGTATAAGTAAACGTGTCATCAGTTTTTTTCCTTTTGAAATAATTTAAGCTATCACTGTATTTTTTTCTAAGAATAAATTAGTGTTAACAGTTGAAAGCAAGTTCATTAGAAAAAAATTGTATGTTCAAATCCTCCCTTCATCACCTGAAAAACTTTTTCTTCTTGGACATGTTACTTACTTTCTTTGAATTTCAGCATCCTCATCTATAAAAACAGGAAAGTGATATTCATTGTCTATTTATACACAAGAATAACCAGTTTTGAAGACATTTTACATATAGAATATAAATATACATGAACTGTATCCCTGATAGTTCAGTTGGTAAATAATCCACCTGCAAAGCAGGAAACCCCAGTTTGATTCCTGGATTGGGAAGATCCACTGGAGAAGGAATTGGTTACCCACCCCCATATTCTTGGGCTTCCCTTGTGGCTCAACTGGTAATGAGTCTGCCTGCAATTGGGAGACGTGAGTTTGATCCCTGGGTCAGGAAGATCTGCTGGAGAAGGGAACGGCTACACACTCCAGTATTCTGGCCTGGAGAATTCCATGCAGTGTTAGTCCATGGGAGTCACAAAGAGTTGGACATGACTGAATGGCTTTCACTTTCATACATGAACTGAGTACCCACAAAAATTAAAAAAAAAATACAGAAAGTGAAAGTTTTTGATAATTAAGGAACATAGACAAACTATATTGTGAAATCATAAAATATTTCAATGTAAAAATTAATATTACTTTTCTTAGAAAATTCTGTTTAACATTGCTTTTCTTTTTTAATTTTACTTTGTTTTACAATACTGTATTGGTTTTGCCATACATCAAATGCTAGTTACCTGTTCTGAAAAGTCATAACGATATTTTCTTTATTTTCTCTTTAATTCTTTTTTATTTTTCCAACTTGCTTAATCCATCACTCAACAACTATTTATTTAATAAATAAATAAACTCTTACCATCACTGTGTTGTAGTGAGGGAAGTGTACAAAAGAAGATAATGAATATAATCATGATTTCTGAATATCATGGTGTTTTTTCTACTTGCAGGAGATTATTTTTTTTCTGTAAAAATATTTTGGCAAAATTTTGTTGTTTTCTGTCAAATCTCAGCATGAATCAGCCATGGGTATACATATATTCTATAAAGCAATTATCCTTCAATTAAAAAATAAATTTAAAAAAATGATTGGTGGGAGAAACATCAGTAACCTCAGATATGTGGATGATACCACTCTAATGGCAGAAAGCAAATAGGAACTAAAGAGCCTCTTGATGAAGGTGAAGGAGGAGAGTGAAAGAGCTGGTTTAAGACTAAATATTAAAAAAAGGAAAAACTGAGATCATGGCATCCAGCCCCATTACTGCATGACAAATGGAAGGGGAAAAGGTAGAATAGTGACAGATTTCCTTTACTTGGGCTCCAAAATCACTGTGAATGGTGACTGCAGCCATGAAATCAAAAGATGATTGCTTTTTGGCAGGAAAGCTGTGACAAACCTAGATAGTGTGTTGAAAAGCACAACTCTGCCAACAAAGGTCCATATAATCAAGGCTATGGTCTTCAGAGTGGTCACGTACCATTGTAAGAGCTGGACCATAAAGAAGGCAGAATGCCAAAGAATTGATGCCTTCCAACTGTGGTGCTAGAGAAGACTCCTGAAAGTCTCTTGGACAGCAAGGAGATCACACCAGTCAATCTTAAGGGAGATCAACCCCGAATATTCACTGAAAGGACTGATGCTGAAGCTTCAGTATTTTTGGTCATCTGATGTGGACAGATAGATTACTCATTGGAAAAGTCCCTGATACTGGGAAAGACTGAGGGCAGAAGGTGGAGAGGCCATCAGAGGATGAGATGGCTGGATGGCATCACTGATGTAATGAACATGTCCTGGGCAAACTCCAGGACATGGTGAAGGACAAGGCATCCTGGCATGCTGCAGTCGTTGTGGTTACAAAAAGTTGGACATGGCTGGGTGACTGAACAACAATAACAAGGGAAACTAGTTTAAGACTTAATGAGGGCGGCCCTAAGATGGCAGAGGAATAGGACGGGAAGAGCACTTTCTCCCTCACAAATTCCTCAAAAGAACATTTCAACGCTGAGCAAACTCCACAAAACAACTTCTGAATGCTGGCAGAGGACATCAGGCAACCAGAAAAGCAGACCATTGTCTTCGAAAACAGACTGTGGGATAGCTACCACGCAAAAAGCTCAAACTTAAGACACCACCAGGACCGTGCACAGAACAAAGGACGGAACGGAAATAGCTGGCTGCAGACCATCCCCCTCCGGAGACAGGCAGCCAGAGCCGTAAGGTCTGGAAAGGGGCAATTGCAGCCCCGGAGAGACTCTACCTACCAAACTGCAAGCAGGCTTCTTTGCTAAGACTTCTGGGGGTGCTGGACAGTCACCATCTGCCTCACAACGGGCGCCAGCGGCACACCCAGAAAACTGAGCAACAGACACAGAAAAGGCGACAACTCGCAGCGACCGCGCTCGCCAAACTCCTGAGCTACTCAGACCTGGGAAGGGCACAAAACACAGTCCCAACCGAATCTGAGCCTCTGAGGGCTACCTGAGCACCGAAACTGAGCGGCTTAGACTGGGGAGGTGCACGCAGCCTAGGGCTGGGCTCAGACGGTTCCCGGCTGAGCATCGTAAAACCGGAGCAGTTTGTGCGCCTCTAGAAGGGACAGGTCCAGCGGGGCTGAGACACTGTGTGCACATGACAGTGCTATTTGTTTGCAGCATCCCCCCCTCCCCACAGTGCGACTGAACTACTGAGCCTAAAAAACAAGCAAACAGAAGAAGTTAAACAGAGGGAATCACCTTGGAAGTGACCCCACACTGCCCACAACATCAGAGAAGGGCCAGATATATCTTTACTATTTTTACAATCATTCCCTTTTTTTCCCCCTTTTTTTTTCTTGCTTTTTTTTTCCCTAACTTTTTTTTTTAATTGTTAAGTCTTCTATTTCTCCTCTAATTTTTATTTCTATAACCTACTATTACTTTTCAAAAAAAAAAAAGACTATTTGTTTAAGGCAAACACCATATATAGTCTTTATGTGGTTGCTGGAGTTTTTTAATAATTCTTGTGGCTTTTTTTTTTTCTTTTTTCTTCTGCTTCTTTTCTTTAATATTGTATTTTTGAAAATCCAACCTCTATTCTAGATTTTTAATCTTTGCTTTTTGGTTTTTGTTGTCAATTTTGTACATTTAAAAACCCAAACTTCACTACCTGATTTTACCTGAGAGCGAGATTACCAGCTTGACCACTCTCTCCTCCTTTGGACTCTCCATTTTCTCCACCAGGTGGCCTCTGTCTCTTTCCTCCCCCATCTCTTCTCTATCCAACTCTGTGAATCTCTGTGTGTTCCAGACGGTGGAGAACACCTAAGGAACTGGTTACTGGCAGGATTTGTCTCTCTTCTTTTCATTCCTCTCTCTTATCCTCCTGGTCACCTCTGTCTACTTCCTCCCTCTCCTCTTCCCTGTATAACTCTGTAAATACCTCTGAGCAGTCCAGACTATGGAGCGCACATAAGGAAGTGACTACTGGCTAGCTTGCTCTCTCCTCTTTTGATCTCACCGCATCTCATTCCAGTCACCTCTAACTACCCCCTTCCTCTTCTCCATGTAACTCAGTGAACCTCTCTGAGTGTCCCTTAAAGTGGAGAAACTTTTCATCTTTAACCTAGATGTTTTATCACCAGTGCTGTATAGATGGAGAAATCTAGAGGCTACTGTAAAAATAAAACTGAAAACCAGAAGTAGGAGACTTAAGTCCAAAGCCTGAGAACGTCAGAGAACTCCTGAATTCAGGGAACATTAAGCAATAGGAGCTCGTCAAATGCCTCCATACCTACACTGAAACCAAGCTCCACCCAAGGGCCAACAAGTTCCAGAGCAAGACATACCACTCAAATTCTCCAGCAACACAGGAACACACCCCTGAACTTCAATATACAGGCAGCTCAAAGTTACTCCAAAACCATTGATGTCTCATAACCCATTACTGGTCACTCCACTGCACTCCAGAGAGAAGAAACCCAGCTCCACCCACCAGAACTCTGACACAAGCCTCCCTAACCAGGAAACCTTGACAAGCCACTGATACAACCCCACTCACAGTGAGGAAGCTCCATAATAAAGAGAACTCCACAAATTCCCAGAATATAGAAAGGCCACCCCAAACGCAGCAATATAACCAAGATGAAGAGACAGAGGAATACTCAGCAGGTTAAGGAACAGGAGAAATGCCCACCAAACCAAACAAAAGAGGAAGAGATAGGGAATCTACCTGAGAAAGAATTCCGAATATTGATAGTGAAAATGATCCAAAATCTTGAAATCAAAATGGAATCAACTTTTAAATTGTGAAAGCACCTGAGATAGGTCTCCCTGTAGGAAATGTGAAAGAAAGGCACAGCAGGTATTTTGTTTGTTTTAATATCATACGGACTTTTGTTTCTAAGCAATATTTACACATAGTCAATAAACATATCTGAAAAGAACCATAAAACCTGACATGTGCTAATGGAGACTTGGTGGTACATAGGAACCTAGCAAATTCAAGAACCAAGGGGAAATGTTCTGAGATAACATTTATGTTGTCAACCTCTATTGACTCTGTTTTTACAATAAAAAGTATTTTACAACTTTAAAAAAAAAAAAATGGAATCACAGATAAATAGCCTGGAGACAAGAATTGAGAAGATGCAAGAAAGGCTTAACAAGGACCTAGAAGAAATAAAAAAGAGTCAATATATAATGAATAATGCAATAAATGAGATCAGAAACACTCTGGAGGCAACAAATAGTAGAATAACGGAGACAGAAGATAGGATTAGTGAAATAGAAGATAGAATGGTAGAAATAAGTGAATCAGAGAGGAAAAAAGAAAAAAGAATTAAAAGAAATGAGGACAATCTCAGAGACCTCCAGGACAACATGAAACGCTCCAACATTCGAATAATAGGAGTCCCAGAAGAAGAAGACAAAAAGAAAGACCATGAGAAAATCCTTGAGGAGATAATAGTTGAAAACTTCCCTAAAATGGGGAAGGAAATAATCACCCAAGTCCAAGAAACCCAGAGAGTTCCAAATAGGATAAACCCAAAGTGAAATACCCCAAGACACATTAATCAAATTAACAAAGATCAAACACAAAGAACAAATATTAAAAGCAGCAAGGGAAAAACAACAAATAACACACAAGGGGATTCCCATACGGATAACAGCTGATCTTTCAATAGAAACTCTTCAGGCCAGAAGGGAATGGCAAGACATACTTAAAGTGATGAAAGAAAATAACCTACAGCCCAGATTACTGTACCCAGCAAGGATCTCATTCAAATACGAAGAAGAAATCAAAAGCTTTACAGACAAGCAAAAGCTGAGAGAATTCAGCACCACCAAACCAGCTCTCCAACAAATTCTAAAGGATATTCTCTAGACAGGAAACACAAAAAGGGTGTATAAACCCGAACCCAAAACAATAAAGTAAATGGTAACGGGATCATACTTATCAATAATTACCTTAAACGTAAATGGGTTGAATGAATGCCCCAATCAAAAGACAAAGATTGGCCGAATGGATACAAAAACAAGACCCCTCTATATGCTGCTTACAAGAGACCCACCTCAAAACAAGGGATGCATACAGACTGAAAGTGAAGGGCTGGAAAAAGATATTCCATGCAAATAGAGATCAAAAGAAAGCAGGAGTGGCAATACTCATATCCGATAAAATAGACTTTAAAACAAAGGCTGTGAAAAGAGATAAAGAAGGCCACTACATAATGATCAAAGGATCAATCCAAGAAGAGGATATAACAATTATAAATATATATGCACCCAGTATAGGAGCACCGCAATATGTAAGATAAATGCTAACAAGTATGAAAGGGGAAATTAACAATAACACAATAATAGCAGGAGACTTTAATACCCCACTCACACCTATGGACAGATCAACTAAACAGAAAATTAACAAAGAAATGCAAACTTTAAATGATACAGTAGACCAGTTAGACCTAATTGATATCTATAGGACATTTCACCCCCAAACAATGAAATTCACCTTTTTCTCAAGTGCTCATGGAACATTCTCCAGGATAGATCACATCCTGGGCCATAAATCTAAATTTGATAAATTTAAAAAAAAATCGAAATCATTCCAAGCATCTTTTCTGACCATAATGCATTAAGATTAGATCTCAATTACAGGAGAAAAACTATTAAAAATCCCAACATATGGAGGTTGAACAACACACTTCTGAATAACCAACAAATCACAGAAGAAATCAAAAAAAGAAATCAAAATATGCATAGAAACTAATGAAAATGAAAGCACAGCAACACAAAACCTGAGGGACACTATAAAAGCAGTGCTGAGAGGAAAGTTCATAGCAATACAGGCATACCTCAAGAAACAAGAAAAAAGTCAAATGAATAACCTAACTCTACAACTAAAGCAACTAGAAAAGGAAGAAATGGAGAACCCCAGAGTTACTAGAAGGAAAGAAATCTTAAAAATTAGGGCAGAAATAAATGCAAAAGAAACAAAAGAGACCATAGCAAAAATCAACAAAGCCAAAAGCTGGTTCTTTGAAAGGATAAATAAAATTGACAAACCACTAGCCAGACTCATCAAGAAGCAAAGAGAGAAAAATCAAATCAATAAAATTAGAAATGAAAATGGAGAGATCACAACTGACAACACAGAAATACAAAGGATCATAAGAGACTACTATCAGCAGTTGTATGCCAATAAAATGGACAACGTGGAAGAAATGGACAAATTCTTAGAAAAGTACAATTTTCCAACACTGAACCAGGAAGAAATAGAAAATCTTAACAGACCCATCACAAGCATGGAAATTGAAACTGTATTCAGAAATCTTCCAGCAAACAAAAGCCCAGGTCCAGACGGCTTCACAGCTGAATTCTACCAAAAATTTCAAGAAGAGCTAACACCTATCCTACTCAAACTCTTCCAGAAAATTGCAGAGGAAGGTAAACTTCCAAACTCATTCTATGAGGCCACCATCACCCTAATACCAAAACCTAACAAAGATACTACAAAAAAAGAAAACTACAGGCCAATATCACTGATGAACATAGATGCAAAAATCCTCAACAAAATTCTAGCAATCGGAATCCAACAACACATTAAAAAGATCATACACCATGACCAAGTGGGCTTTATCCCAGGGATGCAAGGATTCTTCAATATCTGCAAATCAATCAATGTAATTCACCACATTAACAAATTGAAAAATAAAAGCCATATGATTATCTCAATAGATGCAGAGAAAGCCTTTGACAAAATTCAACATCCATTTATGATAAAAACTCTCCAGAAAGCAGGAATAGAAGGAACATACCTCAACATAATAAAAGCTATCTATGACAAACCCACAGCAAACATTATCCTCAATGGTGAAAAATTGAAAGCATTTCCCCTAAAGTCAGGAACAAGACAAGGGTGCCCACTTTCACCGCTACTATTCAACATAGTTCTGGAAGTTTTGGCCACAGCAATCAGAGCAGGAAAAGAAATAAAAGGAATCCAAATCGGGAAAGAAGAAGTAAAACTCTCACTGTTTGCAAATGACATGATCCTCTACATAGAAAACCCTAAAGACTCCACCAGAAAATTACTAGAGCTAATCAATGAATATAGTAAAGTTGCAGGATGTAAGATGACCCAGAGAGATGTTATGGGGAGGGAGGTGGGAGGGGGGTTCATGTTTTGGAACGCATGTAAGAATTAAAGATTTTAAAATTTAAAAAAAAAAAAGAATTTCAATAAAGTAATTAGCCTCCAATTAAAAAAAAAAAAATGAAGTATTAGCCCAGAGTCAGAGCAAACTACAGTAGCTCAGATTTACTGTACCTTCATTTTTATTGACAGTACAAAGCTGAATGAAGTCTTGTTTTGTCATAGGAAAAAAATTAAAAACTTGTAGCATGGATATTAATGCCCCTAGTTTTCTTTAATTATACTCCAACTTTTACCCCTGAAGGGAAAGCCAGATGGTTTTGTATTCAGTTTACCTAGGGAAGCCATGATAAAAAAATTCCTATTAATGCAAAAAAATAAAAAATAAAAAAAATAAAATCAACACACAGAAATTTCTTGCATTCCTATACACTAATAATGAGAAAGTAGAAAAAGAAATTAAGGAAACAATTCCATTCACCATTGCAACAAAAAGAATAAAATACTTAGGAATATATCTACCTAAAGAAACTAAAGACCTATATATAGAAAACTATAAAACACTGATGAAAGAAATCAAAGAGGACACTAATAGATGGAGAAATATACCATGATCATGGATTGGAAGAATCAATATAGTGAAAATGAGTATACTACCCAAAGCAATTTACAAATTCAATGCAATCCCTATCAAGCTACCAGCCACATTTTTCACAGAACTAGAGCAAATAATTTCAAGATTTGTATGGAAATACAAAAAACCTCGAATAGCCAAAGCAATCTTGAGAAAGAAGAATGGAACTGGAGGAATCAACTTGCCTGACTTCAGGCTCTACTACAAAGCCACAGTCATCAAGACAGTATGGTACTGGCACAAAGACAGACTTTTGATCAATGGAACAAAATAGAAAGCCCAGAGATAAATCCACACACCTATGGACACCTTATCTTTGACAAAGGAGGCAAGAATATACAATGGAGTAAAGACAATCTCTTTAACAAGTGGTGCTGGGAAAACTGGTCAACCACTTGTAAAAGAATGAAACTAGATCACTTTCTAACACTGCACATGAAAATATACTCAAAATGGATTAAAGATCTAAATGTAAGACCAGAAACTCTAAAACTCCTAGAGGAGAACATAGGCAAAACACTCTCCGACATAAATCACAGCAGGATCCTCTATGATCCACCTCCCAGAATTCTGGAAATAAAAGCAAAAATAAACAAATGGGATCTAATTAAAATTAAAAGCTTCTGCACAACAAAGGAAATTATAAGCAAGGTGAAAAGACAGACTTCTGTATGGGAGAAAATAATAGCAAGTGAAACAACTGACAAACAACTAATCTCAAAAATATACAAGCAACTTATGCAACTCAATTCCAGAAAAATAAACTACCCAATCAAAAAATGGGCCAAAGAACTAAATAGACATTTCTCCAAAGAAGACATACGGATGGCTAACAAACACATGAAAAGATGCTCAACATCACTCATTATTAGAGAAATGCAAATCAAAACCACAATGAGGTACCACTTCACACCAGTCAGAATGTCTGCGACCCAAAAATCTGCAAGCAATAAACGCTGGAGAGGGTGTGGAGAAAAGGGAACCTTCCTACACTGTTGGTGGGAATGCAAACTAGTGCAGCCACTATGGAAAACAGTGTGGAGATTCCTTAAAAAATTGAAGTAGAACTGCCATATGACCCAGCAATCCCACTGCTGGGCATACACACCGAGGAAACCAGAATTGAAAGAGACACATGTACCCCAATGTTCATTGCAGCACTGTTTATAATAGCCAGGACATGGAAACAACCTAGATGTCCATCAGCAGCTGAATGGATAAGAAAGCTGTGGTACATATACACAATGGAGCATTACTCAGCCGTTAAAAAGAATACATTTGAATCAGTTCTCATGAGATGGATGAAACTGGAGCCGATTATACAGAGTGAAGTAAGCCAGAAAGAGAAACACCAATACAGTATACTAACACATATATATGGAATTTAGAAAGATGGCAATGATGACCCTGTATGCAGGACAGCAAAAAAGACACAGATGTGTATAGTGGACTTTTGGACTCAGAGGGAGAGGGAGAGGGTGGGATGATTTGGGCGAATGGCATTGAAACATGTATACTGTCATGTAAGAATCAAATCACCAGTCTATATCCAATGCAGGATACAGCATGCTTGGGGCTTGTGCACGGGGATGACCCAGAGGGATGTTGTGGTGAGGGAAGTGGGAGGGGGGTTCATGTTTGGGATCGCATGTACACCCATGGTGGATTCATGTCAATGTATGGCAAAACCAATACAGTATTATAAAGTAAAATAAAGTAAAAATTAAAAGTTAAAAAAAGAAAAAAAAAATTCTAGAACACTTGTACCCATACTGAAAAAAAAAAAGACATAATGACATCCAACGTGTGCCTCTGAATATTGTCAATAATAGTGCATTCTACATTTATTATTATCTGCATTAAAGAGGGAGACAGTTATAGTTTAAAAAATGTTTTGGCAAATATAATCATATTTCTCTACAATAAATTTTCTCACTGTGATTTTGAAAAATAAATGGATTGATTAGAGTTAGTTTAGATTTTATATAAGAGTGGCACTTTGTTTGGGGCCTAAATATATGGGATATTTTACTGTTCATTACTATGGTATCATTAATCGATTTTGTTACTCTCTGTCCCTGGAAATTGATGTTGTTCAGCATCATTGCAGAGCTTTGAGAAGATAGTCATTATAAATGAAGCCACTTCACTTTCAAGGGAGATTAGCTACAAAATATGGCTCAGTGATGGAAAGTTTATAAATTCCAGTTTATTCCTATGGTGAATAAGGAGGGGAAAGTTAATAGAATTCCTGGATTTCCTGGGAAATTATTGTCCATGATGGATTTAAAAGAGCTTGTTCTCTTATAGTGTAAACCAAATTTAAAGTAATTCCAAGATTTTTGATTTAATATAAAGGGATTAAATCTATGAACTTTGATAGGAGAAATTCAGCAGGTCATTATGCTTGATATTAGCAAATCTCTTATGATTGATTATACAGTGGAAGTGAGAAATAGATTTAAGGGATTAGATCTTATAGACAGACTGCCTGATGAACTGTGGATGGAGTTTTGTAACATTGTACAGGAGACAGGGATCAAGACCATCCCCATGGAAAAGAAATGCAAAAAAGCAAAATGGCTGTCTGAAGAGGCCTTAGAAATAGCTCTGAAAAGAAGAGAAGCAAAAAGCAAAGGAGAGAAGGAAAGATATAAGCACCTGAATGCAGAGTACCAAAGAACAGCAAGAAGAGATAAGAAAGCCTTCCTCAGCGATCAATGTAAAGAAACAAGAGGAAAACAACAGAATGGGGAAGACTAGAGATCTCTTCAAAAAAATGAGATACTAAGGGCACATTTCTTGCAAAAGGACAGAAATGGTATGGACCTAATAGAAGCAGAAGATATTAAGAAGAGGTGGCAAGAATACACAGAAGAACTATATAAAAAAGAGCTTCACAACCCAGATAATCACGATGGTGTGATCACTCACCTAGAGCCAGACATCCTGGAATGTGAAGTCAAGTGGGCCTTTGTTCATCACTATGAACAAAGCTAGTGGAAGTGATGGAATTCCAGTGGAGCTATTTCAAATCCTGAAAGATGATGCTGTGAAAGTGATGCACTCAATATGCCAGCAAATTTGGAAAACTCAGCAGTGGCCGCAGGACTGGAAAAGGTCAGTTTTCATTCCTATCCCAAAGAAAGGCAATGCCAAAAAATGCTGAAACTACTGCATAATTGCACTCATCTCAGAAGCTAGTAAAGTAATGTTCAAAATTTTCCAAGCCAGGCTTCAGCAATACGTGAACCGTGAACTTTCAGATGTTCGGTTTTCAGAAAGGCAGAGAAACCAGAGATCAAATTGTCAACATCTGCTGGATCATGGAAAAAGCAGGAGAGTTCCAGAAAAACATCTATTTCTGCTTTATTGACTATGACAAGGCCTTTGAGTGTGTGGATCACCATAAACTGAAAAATTCTGAAAGAGATGGGAATACCAGATCACCTGACCTGCCTCTTGAGAAACCTATATGCAGGTCAGGAAGCAACAATTAGAACTGGACATGGAAAAACAGACTGGTTCTAAATAGGAAAAGGAGTATGTCAAGGTTGTATATTGTCACCCTGCTTATTTAACTTCTATGCAGAGTACATCATGAGAAATGCTGGGCTGGGAAAAGTACAAACTGGAATCAAGACTGCCAGGAGAAATATCAATAACCTCAGATATGCAGATGACACCACTTTATGGCAGAAAGTGAAGAGGAGCTAAAAAGCCTCTTGATGAAAGTGAAAGAGGAGAGCGAAAAAGTTGGCCTAAAGCTCAGCATTCAGAAAATGAAGATCATGGCATCCGGTCCCATCACTTCATGGGAAATAGATGGGGAAACAGTGGAAACAGTGTCAGACTTTATTTTTTTGGGCTCCAAAATCACTGCAGATGGTGACTGCAGCCATGAAATTAAAAGATGCTTACTCATTGGAAGGAAAGTTATGACTAACCTAGGTAGCATATTGAAAAGCAGAAATATTACTTTGCCAACAAAGGTCCATCTAGTCAAGGCTATGGTTTTTCCTGTGGTCATGTATGGATGTGAGAGTTACACTGTGGAGAAGACTGGGTGCCAAAGAATTGATGCTTTTGAACTGTGGTGCTGGAGAAGACTCTCGAGAGTCCCTTGGACTGAAAGGAGATCCAATCAGTCCATCCTAAAGGAGATCAGTCGTGGGTGTTCATTGGAAGGAATGATGCTGATTCTGTAACTCCAATACGTTGGCCACCCCATGCGAAGAGCTGACTCGTTGGAAAAGACCCTGATGCTGGGAGGGATTCGGGGCAGGAGGACAAGCGGACGGCAGAGGATGAGATGGCTGGATAGCATCACCGACTCTATGCACATGAATTTGGGTAAACTCTGGGAGTTGGTGATGAACATGGAGGTCTGGCATGGTGCAATTCATGGGGTCACAAAGAGTCGGACACGACTAAGTGACTGAACTGAACTGAACTGAACTGAAGAATGAAAAGTGGATTAAGGGGCTTACCCAGTTGCTCAGTGGTCAAGAATCTGCTTGCAATGCATGAGATGCAGAAGACACAGGGTCAGTCCCTGGGTTGGGAAGATCCTCTCCAGGAGAATGTGGCAATCCACTCCAGTATTCTTGCCTAGAGAATCCCTTGGACAGAGAAGCCTGCAGGCTGCAGTCCATAGCCATATGATGGCAAAGAGTTGGACATGACTGAAGCAACTGAGCACACACACGCACACACATTTACAAAGCCCATTTATATGTCTGAATTTTTCCAATTATTATAATTTTTCCAATATATTATTCATATATGTTGATGCTTTTTTATCCGCACAACAATTCTTTGATGTAGAAACTTTTAGTATTTCCATGTCTAGGGCCCCCCAGGTGGCGCTAGAGGTAAAGAACCTTCCTGCCAGTGCAGGAGAAATAAGAAACACAAGTTTGATTCCAGGGCCTGGAAGATGCCCTGGAGGAGGGTGTGGCGACCCACTCCAATACCTTGCCTGAAGAATCCCATGGACAGAGGAGCCTGGCAGGTTACAGGCCCTGAGGCTGCAAAGAATCAAACATGACTGAAGCAATAACAGGCACACACACATGCAATATACAACCATGACATAAAGGAAGACACTCTGGTTCCAAAGTTTATGTCTCTTACTACTACATCATAGTTTAGATTTTGCAGTCTGAGCGTCTCTGGATTCTAATTGAGACAGAATCATATACATGATCCTGGCAGGGCTGATAAACTCTTCCCAGTGTGCCTGGTCCTCACATAACCAATCATTATGACCGTGGCTGAAACGAAGACAGTGCCTCACAGCCAAAATGTTTTATACTCTCATTCTTTACAGGAAAAGTTGGCCAACTTCTTGATTGGAGAATTCAATGTAAGCACATCACTGATACTAAAGACATGCTGAACATCTGATATACCAGTGTGTAATGTTTGAGTAAGGTTATTACAATTTTTTTTTTTTTAATGAAGAATCACTGTGGTAAGTATGTCCTATGAAATATGCAATTTAGAATTCTTATTTTCTCTATAAATAAAAAACAAATGCTGGTAAAGTTGTAGTTTAAATAATGTTTAAAATTCAAAGTGAAAATCAGGAAGATGTAAATGTCTTCACCTTGCATATTATATAATGTGCTGGTTTAGTTGCTAAGTTGTGTCCAGTCTTGTGACCCCATGGACTGGGAACCTGTCCATGGGATTCTCCAGGCAAGAATACTGGAGTGGGTTGCCATTTCCTTCTCTAGGGGATCTTCCCAACCGAGGGATCAAACCCAGCTCTCCTGTATTGCAGGCAGATTCTTTACCAACTGAGCTATATGGGAAGCCCCATATTATATAACACTATTTTATAAAACTAATGATTGAAAGCTAGTTGGAAATCATACATAGGAGATTGATTATATGGAGTAAGATATATCCAAAAAATAGAATCTGAGTTCTCTCACTTATGATCTATGTATACTTTTTGTTTTTGTTGTTCAGTAGCTAAGTTGTGTCTGACTCTTTATGACCCCATGAACTACAGTACGACAGACTTCCCTTGTCCTTCATTATCTCCCAGAGTTTGCTCAGACTCATACCCATTGAGTCGGTGATGCTATCCAACCATCTCATCCTCTGTCACACCCCTTCTCTTCCTGCCCTCAATCTTTCCCAGCATCATGGACTTTTCCAGTGATTTGGCTTTTAGAATCATATGGCCAAAGTATTGGAGCTTCAGCTTCAACATCAGCCCTTCCAATAAATATTCACAGTTGATTTCCTTTAGAATTAAATGGTTTGATTTTCCTGGAGTCCAAGGGACTCTCAAGAGCCTTCTCCAGCATCACAATTTGAAAGCATCAATTCTTCAGTGCTCAGCCTTCTTTGGTGTGAGAGGTGTCCAACTCTCACACCTGTACGTGATCACTGGACAAACCATAGCTTTGACTATACAGATCTTTGTTGGCAAAATGATGACTCTGCATTTTAAAATGCTATCTAGGTTTGTCACAGCTTTCCTTCCAAATAGCAAGTGTCTTTTAATTTTATAACTGGATTCACAATCCTCAGTGATTTTAGAGTCCAAGAAAATACAACCTGTCATTGCTTTCATTTTTTATTTGCCATAAAGTGAGGGGACCAGATGCCATGATCTTAGTTTTATAGATGCTGAGTTTTGAATGGTATCAACTGAATATCTGGGGTTGTGTACATTTCTCCAGGCTCTATTGATTCTAGTTTGAACTTCATCCAACCTGGCATTTCACATGATGCACTCTGCATATAAGTTAGATAAACAGGGAGACAATATACAGCCTTCTCATACTGATTCCTTGAACACACAATTTTAGTTCACAGTTCCTCCGTTTTCTCACCTGTGAAGAGAGTTGGGTGTGGATTTATGAGTAACTTCATCAAATAGCTTTTGTAACTTGAAAATATTACTTTTCACTCCTCCTCTGTAAATCAGTTACAAGAAACATGTGAGGCAGAATTGAGATGGAAGTATTCTGTTTATCTCTGATAAAAGTGACATTGCAGCATGTGACTAATTTCTGGAGCCAAGCTGATTTGCTAATATTGAGTCTCCAGTTTTGGGAGACTTGCCAATTTCAGGAGACTACCCCAAATCTCTCAATTGGGAACATTTTTTTTTTTTTACCCCTAAACTGACAGCATGACTCATAGTAATCAAAATCTACTCACATCCCACTGGCCAGTTTCAAGAAGGAAGAGTGAGATATAGATCAAGCTACACTTTCAGCATTTCTAAAATTCCAACTTACCTGTCAAATCAAGTCACATCTCCTAACTTGGAGATGAATGAATGAGGAGCAAGAGAAATTCACGAAGATGACACAAATGATGCTATCTTCTCATTAAGGGAATGTAATAGATTCCGATACACACATTTACAGGCAAAATTATTTTAAAATTATATATAAAAACAACTATGGAATTAAGTGAGAGTTTAATTTTCTCTAATTTTTTTCTATATTTTTCAGTGAAAGGAATGCATTATTTTAAAATTAAAAGCAGAGTTCAACTTCCACCCTGAAAAAATGCCATTGAACAAATTGAATGTACAGGGATATGCATCTAGCTACAGTGTCTGCTACATAGCTTTAATTACAATTATAATTTTACAAAGTTTCCATAATATTTTTATTTTATACTATGGCAAACCATACACACACAGACACACACATCACAGAGAAAGTGAGAGGGATAAAATTAAAAGGATTCTTTTTTCCACTTATGTAAAATATCCCATTCTTGATCTTTTAGCTATTACAAGTTTGATCAGGTGGTTGACAGCAAGCCAAAAGTTGGCAAAATCCGTTGAGCCATAGAATTTCCTCATCTGTATTAGCAGAGAGAGCAGAAACACAAATCATTTTGTTGCTCATTCTGCAAAGCCCAAGATCCTAGTTAGCATCAGGATTCTAAAAAGCCTGCCAGTTTAGCCTAAAGAAGCTCCAGGACCCTCATGCTGATACAGTGCTTGTTATGAAGGTTTTAAAATATTTGACCTCAGTCTTTGGGGAGAGAGAGTTGGATACCGAAGCTCAGAACTCTTAGCTCAGGATTATTCAGACAACCAAGAATAGTCTGGTAGCTTTTTCACAAGAATCTCAGCTTTTTCCCCTCTCTTACATTTGCCCATAACAGACTGATCTGTAGGATTTTGCCATTTTATGAATGTCAAAACCATATGATACGTGATGTGTGGTGTTTTGGGGGTTTCTTGATTAGATGTAATCCAAAAAATTCCTTAAAAGAATAAATATTATATTTACATACAGTAAAGCACATCATTTAATATGGTCAAACAGGTAATATAAAGATATATGTAACTTTGACAGTTTTCTTCATAATAAGTTTTTAAAATTTTAAATATATTTTTGAAATAAAAGCAAAAGCACTAGATTGCTCAACATTTTAAATGAAATTATTTCTCCCCTGGATAATAGTATTTAAATTTTCAATTACATTTCATCTAAATGTTCAGTCTGTTATCTCATGGACCAGTCTTGCTAGATTTTGATAGTGTCATGTATTTATTGATCTCTGTAATAATCCTGTTGATAATGACATTATTCTTCTTATTTCTGTCTAATTGTGAAAAATCATCATACTTCCTTCACAGTAAACATTTTCATATCATTTACTATGCTTGCAAGTATATTTCTGTTATTACAAATTATGTTCTATAATGATGTGGCTTCCCAACCACTTTCAGTAACTTGTCACTCTTCACTGATAATGTGGGGGGAAAAAAGATCCAAAGGAGCATTTCAGCACAACAGCAAATTAAAAAATATATCCAAAAGTGCATTTCGATACAATAGTAAATTAAGCAAAGCATTGTATGTCAATTGATCAACTAGAAAAGGTTCTCCATTCATGCAGATACTAAAGACATCTGAAATACTGAGACAAAACAAAACACAAACGCTAGATAATCTACATTTCAGTAGTTCCAGAGTATTTCTTTAGCAATTTCCAAATGAAATAGGAATTCTGTCCACCTTTGAAAGCTCTGAAAACATCCCTGGAAAAATTTATTTTTGAGGTACAATCAGAGTGTTTCCGCAATATATAGGCAGTTACAAATAATGTGCTAAGCTTTAATTTTTAAATTACTTGCTTAAATGGCTGCTGTTCAGATACATTTTGGGTTTGAATATTTTTCCCTCTAAATGGACTCAACAGTGCTAATGCAGAACTTCCAAACATAGCAGTATCACAGGTGTAAAATAATTCCTATTACAAATAGATATTGAAATCTCAAGCCCACTTTATAACATTGGCTACAATAGAGGGAATGGCTAATTAAAAGGAAATCTTATTAAATTAGCCATCAGTTCAGTTCAGTTCAGTTCAGTTGCTCAGTCATGTCTGACTCTTTGCGACCTCATGAATTGCAGCACCCCAGCCCTCCCTGTCCATCACCAGCTCCTGGAGTTCACCCAAACTTATGTCCATCGAGTCAGTGATGCCATCCAACCATCTCATCCTCTGTCGTCCCCTTCTCCTCCTGCCCCCAATCCCTCCCAGCATCAGGGTCTTTTCCAATGAGTCAACTCTTTGCATGAGGTGGCCAAAGTATCGGAATTTCAGCCTCAGCATCAGTTCTTCCAATGAACACCCAGGACTGATCTCCTTTAGGATGGACTGGTTGTATATCCAAGGGACTCTCAAGAGTCTTCTCCAACACCACAGTTCAAAAGCATCAATTCTTCAGCACTCAGCTTTCTTTATAGTCCAAATCTTTCATCCATACATGACCACTGGAAAACCCGTAGCCTTGACTAGATGGACCTTTGTTGGCAAAGTAATGTCTCGGCTTTTTAATATGCTATCTAGGTTGGTCATAACTTTCCTTCCAAGGAGTAAGCATCTTTTAATTTCATGGCTGCAATCACCATCTGCAGTGATACCTGTGTATATAATAAGAAGTTTTTAGAGAAAGCAAAATTAATATCTCATGTTGGAATGAGAGGTTGCATAAATGCACCTCCTACTTTGCAAGCTATTATGAATTTTATATCGGTATAAATGCTGGCCCAATATAATTATTCACAAAAGTGTCCCTGTTTAAATGGCAGATTAAATGATCAGTATAGAATCCTGGGGATGGAACTGAATGACTTGTAGAACAGGAGGTGAAAAGCAATGGTATGTTGATTATAGTGGGGGAAAAAGACAGTCCAGATTTTAGTTATAATACAGTCCACAGTAAAGTCATGCGCACATGATTTGACTTTGACTAGCAAAAGGCAGATTGAAACCATAATGGTTTTAGAAGTTGTTTATTTCTAGACCTTGATGATATTTCATTTCTAGACCTTGATGTTGCTGTTATTGCTTCTCACTCCGTGTTATTGGTCTCACCTCTTAAGTTCTGTTCCACCCATATGCTTTTCTACAAGTGAGGATGATTTATATCCTCACATACTTTCTCCTGTAACAACTCTTCCTGTTGATAATACAATACTATCATATGAAACTTACTTTCATGGTTTGCCATAATTGGCATTCCTTAAATGAAAGTCTACAATTATTCCTATTCTTTACTGTGAGAGCCAGTATCTTTCATAAACTGGCTAGTTATTATCCAGCATTTTATACCTCTCCTCTCCAATTAAAAAAGTCCTTCAATCCACTTGCTCTATATAACCCATGTCTGTTCTACCCTGGCTGTCCCAGTACCTCTTCATCTTTGCTAGTGTAAAGAAATACCTTAGCTCTCACTTCTCTGATGACACTGAACATACCGTCTCACTTCAGTGACAATCTCTGAAATTTTACATGTCTTGCAAACAGTGCTGTACTCTCTGCCACTGCTGCTAAGTCGCTTCAGTCGTGTCCGACTCTGTGCGACCCCATAGACGGCAGCCCACCAGGCTCCCCTGTCCCTGGGATTCTCCAGGCAAGAACACTGGAGTGGGTTGCCATTTCCTTCTCCAATGCATGAAACTGAAAAGTGAAAGTGAAGTCACTCAGTCGTGTCCAACTCTCAGTGACCCCATGGACTGCAGCCTACCAGGCTCCTCCATCTGTGGGGTTTTCCAGGCAAGAGTACCAGAGTGGGATGCCATTGTCTTCTCTAGTAATGGGCTAATTACTTTGGTCAGGCTCTCTTGATTTCATGTTTGCTATTTTTTTGTGTTCTTAACTGGATTACATTTTGGAAATGGATATTTCATTTTAGCATTGATAGATTTTCAATATTAAAATTCAGAGGTTTGCAAAATTAACATGCAAAAAGTTTCAGTGGATATAATATTGATTTCATTTTCTATGTTTTATATCCTCTTTTTAATTATTCTAAGACAAACTCCCCTGTAAGTCCTGAACATCAGAAAGAGTTAAGGTAAAATTGCTTTTTGCTAACTAATCAGTAGAAAGACTTAGCAGAAATTTTTTACTTTAGAACAATTCACTTCCTGTTATAGTCAATATTAATTCTACTTTGGCTGAATGTATGGGGTCTCTTCGAAATTCTCCAACTCATTCCATTTTTTTTTTTTTTTTACTTTTACGGGCACCCATGTAGTTGTCTATTCTCTATAGACTCACTCATTTATTCATTATTATCATTATTTTTATCTTCTGTTAAATGCCAGGCACTTTTCTAGGGGCTGAATGCATAGCATTGAAAAAGAAATTAGACGAGAAAGCAAACTAGAATCCAGACCCTCCCCGTTGTTCGGAGTGGGGAGATAATCAAGTTGAAAATAAATGTATAGTATGTTGGAAGACGATTGATAACGTGGGAAAGGTCTAACAGACAAAAGAGAATTGTGGGCACCATGCAGGCAGGAGGAGGACAATTTAAATTGGTTGATTTAATGACATTTCCATCCTTAGACTCTTCAATCCCAACTCTCTATCAAGACATCCCTTATTCTTCCCAAGATATATAGTTTCAGGCCCACCAGTTTCCACCTTTTTATTCTTCTGATCTGTTGGTGTTCTTAGGATGGGTTGTGTCATAAGAAAACACCATAGGCTGGGTGGCTTAAACAGCATAAATTTATTTTCTCATATTTCTGTAGGGTGGAAATACAAAACCAAAGTGTCCGTAGGTTTGGTTTCTCCTGAGGCCACTTTCTTTGGCTTGTAGATAGTCATCCTCTCACTAGGCTCAAATGCTCTTTCCTCTGTATATGTGTATCCCTAGTGTCTCTCTGTGTGTCTACATTTTCTCTTCTTATAAGGACACCAGTCAGACTGGGTTAGGATCCATTCTCATGACCTCACTGTAAAATTGCCTCTTTAAAATTACCCTATATCCAAGTAATCACCTAGGTACTAGTGATGATTAGAGTTTCAACATGTGAATTTTGGAAGGATATGATGCAGCCCCTAACAGGTACATTGGGCAAGCAAATATAGAGAATTTATCTTGGCTAGTGTAGAATAGCTGTGCAGAGTCAATTATTTACATGACAACCTGAATAATCCTTGTGCCTTTTTGAGCTAAAATACTATGTCTTTTTACTCCATTTTGAGTTTTGTTAGAAATAACTTATTACTGTTGTCTTAGAAAGTAGATGGATTTGTGCCAAACTCAGAAATTGGGAGGAAAACTAGAAATGATATCATACAGACAAAAGAAAGAGGATATATATATATATATATATATATATATATATGTGTGTGTATATATATATAATGCCTTAATTTCTCAACTAATTAGTGACTAGGTATTGTGTATGTATAATTAATGTATTACAGTTTCTCCAAGGTTGTTATCATGCTCTGGCTAAAAAAAGACTCAGTTCAGTTTAGTTCAGTTCAATCTCTCAGTCGTGTCCAACTCTTTGAGACCCCATGAATCCCAGCCCGCCAGGCCTCCCTGTCCATCACCAACTCCCGGAGATCACTCAGACTCGTGTCCATCGAGTACGTGATGCCATCCAGCCATCTCATCCTCGGTCGTCCCCTTCTTCACCTGCTCCCAGTCCCTCCCAGCATCAAAGTCTTTTCCAATGAGTCAACTCTTCGCATGAGGTGGCCAAAGTACTGGAGTTTCAGCTTTAGCATCATTCCTTCCAAAGAAATCCTAGGGTTGATCTCCTTCAGAATGGACTGGTTGGATTTCCTTGCAGTCCAAGGGACTCTCAAGAGTCTTCTCTAACACCACAGTTCAAAAGCATCAATTCTTCGGCACTCAGCCTTCTTCACAGTCCAACTCTCACATCCATACATGACTACTGGAAAAACCGTAGCCTTGACTAGATGGACCTTACTCTGCTTTTGAATATGCTATCTAGGTTGGTCATAACTTTTCTTCCAAGGCTAATATTAAATAAAATTAAGTGCTAAATACTCTTAATTAAGAACATGAAAGTGAGCAACTAATATTTGCATAAGCATTTTTAATCTTCACAGCAACCATAAGAATTGTTTTTAAGTAAGTTTATTATGTATTAAGCAAGCCAGTGAGATGTTTATTTTTATTACAAAGGAGGAAAAATGAAGTTGAGAATGTTTAAATAACCCCTCAAACTCTCATAGCTTTAGATTTTTAGAGACAAATTTGAACCCAGATTCGCCTTACTTCAAAACCCTGGAACTTATCTCTGTTGCAAAGATGAGTTCAGAGATTAATTTCTACCACAGTTCAGCCCATGCATCCAAATGCTATTAAACTGACAAATGTATTTTTAAGAGATGCTGCATTTTAGATTTAGCTATTTCCTTTGTGTTATTTCTTCCCCCATTTTGCAAAGATATTCACTTTGTGTCTTTAGCCATCAATCATTAGAAGGCACAGTCCATCTTTCAAAGAAAGAAACAATAGAACACTTGAGATACTTTATAGAATTCAGATATTGGAACATTTTGTGATTTCACCATCATGTTACTCTGGCTTTTTCAGTATCCATCCAAGAGGCCAATTTTGCTTCAGTGATTGGGGTCATCACCTGGGGCTGACTGTTTCCCTCCCTCTTTTTCTCTCTAGCTTTCTCATACTAATTCTTCAATAGTCAGAAATAATTTAGTATTGATTCTTTCATATTTGTCATTTGCAAATGCTATCAATAATTCACATTTTACATTTTTATTCTCTAATTTTCAGTGGCTATATACTGAATCAGTTCTTTAGATCCTACATGCAGACATATAAATAATTTTCAAGATACCTTAAAATAAGCTCTCCAAATATATATTTGTCATTTATTATGTCATTAATATATTGAATTAAATAAAAACTGAATATATTTACTCATATTTGTCATAAGCATATTGTTGGGATTTGTGTGTATTTTAGTGCCTAAGTGCTATATGTATAGCATTATCTTAAATAAGAGAATGGTATTATAGCCTTTATGATGTGTTCATAATATTCTGTGGTGATCATATACATATTTTTAATACTGATGATATAACAGCTGCTCAGCAGAAACTAAAGTTGACATTTATACTATTAGGGATGATTCTACTTAAAATTGCCTCAATATGGACCTCTAACATGTTTTCTGTCAGACAGTGAGTAATGAATATCTATGGCTATGGGATCTAGTAGTATTAAAGAGAAAACCATACATGGTAATTATTTTTTTAAAAGCTATATAGTATAAGAAAACTTACTGTTTCTCTCCTTCTACATTTGAGGGACGATTCATATTTTGCAGTTCTTTAGTTTTATTCAGGAAGTAAACATTGAGTTGTTTAAACTAAATCAGTGGGGATGCCCCCAGAGTTAACAGTATTTAATAATAACCAATTTATATCTAATGTTTGAAAACATGGAATATGGCATGTACCAACATATCCATTTGCCTAAATGAATATGGTTGACACTCAGCCAAGTTGAGTATTCATAGTCTTTTCTAGAATATTCTAAGATCGACATTCTGGATGCTGTAAAATAATTAAGTTGAGACAACTTTTCTTTTGATTGTTCATGTATTACCTTAACCCCTTAGTTGTTGAATTTTTACTCAGCCAGCTTCAGGCTCAATAAGACAGCCAGGTACTGAGAGTAGAGTATTACCTACCCCCAGATGCATGATAAAGTCTAATTCTCCATGATTATTATAGGATTTCAGTTCAGTTCAACTGCAGTGGGGACTTTGGTGTCAAACTCTATAGCATATGGGTTTTGGTATGATTAATGTCAAAGAGTTTTTGGAATTACACATTTGGATTTAACTCCTAGTATTTTTAATGGCTTTGCAAAAGTTAATTGAATATTGCAAATATTTTTTTCTCATTTATAAAATTTATATAATGTTGTAAAACTGAGGAGATTGCTTTGACAAAAGATAAAGAAGGTAATATATGTTAAATAGCATAACATCTACCTAGAACTGAGCTTGGACTTCACAGGACTGCCTTCACCCTCCTTCTTGGAGACTGTGCTCTCAAGGAAAGGAGGTTTACCTGTCAACAGTTTAACTGAGAAGCGCATTGAATTTCTTCAGGAGGACAAAAAAAAAAAAATCTGTGATCTCAGACAAAAGTTATTGCAATATCAATGTCTTAAGGCATAAGGAATAGCAGGTGCCAAACTAAAAATAAGTTTAAAGAAGTAAATTCATAATTAAGAAGTTAATATACTAGAAGGTGGTAGTTGTGATTTCCTGAGTCATTACATTCTTATCAATAACTATGTTTCTCATTAGAAATATTCAGACAAAATTTACAAAGTCTGAATCCTTCTTTTTCAATTTTAATTTTAGTTTTATCTACCTCTATATTAGAAAATACTTTGGCTCCAATACTTTTGACTCTAATACTTTGGCCACCTGATGCAAAGAGCTGATTTATTTGAAAAGACACTGATGCTGGGAAAGATTAAGGGTGAGAGGAGAAGGGGACGACAGAGGATGAGATGGTTGGATGGCATCACCGACTCAATGGACATGAGTTTGAGTAAATTCCAGGAGTTGGTGATGGACAGGGAGGCCTGGCGTGCTGCAGTCCATGGGGTAGCAAAGAGTCAGACACAACTAAGTGACTGAACTGAACTGAACTGAACTGAACTAATATTAGAAAATATGGAAATGATACAGGATTATTTACATTGTGACTTTTGCTGTAGTAACTCAAGCTTGTGGAGAAGGCAATGGCAACCCACTCCAGTACTCTTGCCTGAGAAATCCCATGGACAGAGGAGCCTGGTAGGCTGCAGTCCATGGAGTCTCAAAGGGTCGGACACGACTGAGTGACTTCACTTTCACGTTTCAGTTTCATGCATTGGAGAAGGAAATGGCAACCCACTCCAGTGTTCTTGCCTGGAGAATCCCAGGGATGGGGGAGCCTGGCGGGCTGCAGTCTATGGGGCCACACAGAGTCAGACAAGACTGAAGCAACTTAGCAGCAGCAGCAGCAACTCAAGCTTCACCTTTTTTGTACTCACTGCTAGATGGCTCAGCTAATTTTAGGGCTTTCCTGGTGGCTCAGACAGTAAAGCGTCTGCCTACAATGTGGGACACCCGGGTTCGATCCCTGGGTTGAGAAGATCCTCTGGAGAAGGAAATGGCAACCCACTCCAGTACTCTTGCCTGGAAAAATCCCATGGAAGGAGGAGCCTGGTAGGCTACAATCTATAGGGTCGCAAAGAGTCGGACACGACTGAGCGACTTCACCTCACCTTTCCAAGATCATTCAATATGTAGTAACTATTATCTTCCTATGTTTATCAAATGTTTTGATAGTGGCATTGACTTAATATTCTCATATTTTCAGATGTCAGTGACAAAATTTCAAGCATGAAAGTAAAAAGTCAACTTTGGCAGCCTATAATTAACTCATATAAAGGAGATTTTTCTATACTAAGAAAAGAATTAACCATGAGTGATCTCTTGAAATTAAAACAACTAACAAATATATCCTCACAATTTTTACTTGAAATCAGATTTATACTCATGTTTTAGTTTGGACAAATAGTTGAGAAAAAGGAAATAATTTGTAGGTCCATGTACATGAATTATCATGAGTGATGGAGATAAATATTTAATTCTGCAAGGTTTTTTTTTATATTCTGTCAAAATTCTATTAGCAGATAAACATTGAAAAGTGTTGAAATATGAGGGATAGTTGCTTCTTTCTTGTAAAGAAAAATCCTTTTACTCTAAAGAAGGAATTGACCACATTAGAAAGAGTCAGACTTTGTATCTTTTACTACATGGTTGACATTTTAAGCACAATGACACCAAAAATGTTGTGAACTAACATTTAAAAGACACACTAAGTCTACTACTTTAGGAAATCACAGGTAGTTAATTTTTATTGTCGTTATTTTTAGTTAAACTGAGCGTAAATCAAATTAGGTATACCCTGAAACAAACAAAGTTAACAAAGAGGGTAAGGATGTGAATGTTATCTACTTACAATTAATGAAACATTTGACCTTCATTGTCCAATATGGTAGCCACTGGCCTCATGTAGTCACTTACATCTAAGTTAATTTAATTAAGCAAAATAAAAAATTCAGTTCTCTAGTCACACGAGTCACATTGCTCCTGTTTAGTGTTCCATGCTAATACTAAACAAGCAATTCTAAAATTCAGTTCCCCAGTCACACGAGTCACATTGCTCCTGTTTAGTGTTCCATGCTAATACTAAAAAAGCAATTCTAAATTATTCTGAGTTTAAGAAGTGTATAGCAGAGTTAATGTTGCTTACTGAATTCACTCCATTTTAGGTCATTTAATGAAATAAAAGCATCTACGTATAAAATGAATTTGATTCTTATCTCAGATTAATACATTGTCATCACTTTCTGCTTTGGATGCATTTTTACGTTAATTGACATTGTTACTGGGCTTCCCCAGTGGGTTAATGGTAAAGAATCTGCCTCCAGTGCAGGAGTCCTAGGAGATGCAGCTTCCATCCTGGGTATGGAAAATACCCTCGAGGAGAGCATGGCAACCCACTCCAGTATTCTTGCATGGGAATCCCATGGACAGAAGAGCATGGCAGGCCAAGGTCCATAGGGTCCAAAAAGTCAGAAAGACTGAAGTTACTTAGCATGCATACATGGCATTATTATTATTATTGTGACTATTATTAATATTACTAATGAATGAATATTCAGAAGGTAGAAGGCAATATTTTGTCTGGTTCCCTCTTTCCATGGAGATTAATTTGTTCAGTTCAACATCATCTTGATTCGTGGTTTTTGGTTCTGAAAAGCCTGGTTTTTGTTCTTTTCAGTTCAGTCTCTTAGTTGTGTCTAACTTTTTGTAATCCCATGGACTGCAGCATACCAGGCTTCCCTGTCCATCACCAACTCCCAGTGCTTGCTCAAACTCATGTCCATCGAGTTGGTGATGCCATCCAACCATCTCATCCTCTGTCATCCCCTTCTCCTTCCACCTTCAATCTTTCCCAACATCAGGGTCTTTTCCAGTGAGTTAGTACTTCACATCAGGTGGACAAAATATTGGAGCTTTAGCATCAGCATCAGTACTTTCAGTGACTATTCAGGACTGATTTCCTTTAGGGTTGACTGGTTGGATCTCCTTGCAGCCCTAGAGACTCTCAAGAGTCTTATCCAACACCACAGTTCAAAAGCATCAGTTCTTAAGCACTCACCTTTCTTTATGGTCCAACTCTGGCACACACGTGACTACTGAAAAAAAAAAATAGGTTTTACTAGATGGACCTTTGTCAGCAAAGTAATGTCTCTGCTTTTTAATATGCTGTCTAGGTTGGTTATAGCTTTTCTTCCAAGGAACAAGCATCTTTTAATGTCATGGCAGCAGTCAACATCTGCAGTGATTTTGGATCCGAAGAAAATAGTCTGGCACTGTTTTCATTGTTTCCCCATATAGTTTTCATGAAGTGCTGGAACTGGATGCCATGATCTTAGTTTTTTGAAGGTTGAGTTTTAAGCCAGTTTTCTCACTCTCCTCTTTCACTTTCGTCAAGAGATTCCTTAGTTCCTCTTTGCTTTCTGCCATAAGGGTAGTGTCATCTGCATATCTGAGGTTATTGATATTTCTCCCAGCAATCTTGATTCCAGCTTGTGCTTCTTCCAGCCCACCTTTTCTCACGATGTGCTCTGTGTATAAGTTATATACGGCCTTGACATATGCCTTTCCCAATTTGGACCCAGTCTGTTGTTCCATGTCCGGTTCTAACTGTTGCTTTTTGACCTGCATACAGGTTTCTCAGGAGGCAGGTAAGGCAGTCTGGTATTCCCATCTCTTGAAGAATTTTCCACAGTTTGTGTGATCCACACAGTCAAAGGTTTTAGCATGATCAGTGAAGCAGAAGTAGTTGTGTTTTTTGTAATTCTCTTGCTTTTTCTATGATCCAATGGCTGCTGGCAGTTTGATCTCTGGTTCCTCTGCCTTTTCTAAATCCAGCTTGAACATCTGGAAGTTCTTAGTTCATGTACTGTTGAAGCCTAGTTTGGAGAATTTTGAGCATTCTTTTGCTAGCATGTGAGATGAGTGCAATTGTGCAGTAGTTTGTACATTCTTTGGCATTGCTTTCTTTGGAATTGAAATGAAAATTGACCTTTTCCAGTCCTGTGGCCACTGCTGAGTTTTCCAAACTTGCTGACATGTTTAGTGCACCATGTTGGGCCTGAGTTGAGGCAGTGATTTGGCCAGGGGGTGCAATGTATGGGGCATAATGTGTAAATCAGACAGATCTCAATTTTAATCCATTCCTTGTTAGTTAGCAGTAGAATGACAGGAAGTATGCCGTTCTAGGCCCCAGCATCCTTGAGCATGAGGGCATTTAGCACACTGCATGGCACACAGTGAGTGATCACTGACTATGCTAGGCAGAGACTAGGGTAGTGTCATCCACAGGCATCTGTTCTGTATTTGTTGTTTAACATATATAGTTAAACTACTAGAGTTCCAGTCCCAAAGAAAGACAATGTCAAAGAATGCTCGAACTACCGCACAATTGCACTCACCTCACACGCTAGCAAAGTAATGCTTAAAATTCTCCAAGCCAGGGTTCAGCAATGTGTAAACTATGAACTTCCAGATGTTCAAGCTGGTTTTAGAAAAAGCAGAGGAACCAGAGATCAAATTGCCAACATCCGCTGGATTATCGAAAAAGCAAAAGAGTTCCAGAAAAACATCTATTTCTGCTTTCTTGACTATGCCAAAGCCTTTGACTGTGTGGATCACAATAAACTGTGGAAAATTCTAAAAGAGATGGGAATACCAGACTACCTGACCTGCCTCTTGAGAAACCTACATGCAGGTCAGGAAGCATCAGTTAGAACTGGACATGGAACAACAGACTGGTTTCAAATAGGAAAAGGAGTCCATCAAGGCTGTATATTGTCACCCTGCTTGTTTAACTTATATGCAGAGTACAGCATGAGAAATACTGGGCTGGAGGAAGCACAAGCTTGAATCAAGATTGCCGGGAGAAATATCAATAACCTCTGATATGCAGATGACATAACCCTCATGGCAGAAAGTGGGGAAGAACTAAAGAGCCTCTTGATGAAAGTGAAAGAGGAAAGTGAAAAAGTTGGCTTAAAGCTCAACATTCAGAAAACAAAGATCATGGCATCTGGTCCCATCACTTCATAGGATATAGATGGGGAAACAGTGGAAACAGTGGCTGACTTTATTTTTCTGGGCTCCAAAATCACTGCAAGTGGTGACTGCAGCCATGAAATTAAAAGAGGCTTACTCCTTGGAAGGAAAGCTATGGCCAACCTAGACAGCATTTTAAAAAGCAGAAACATTACTTTGCCAACAAAGGTCCATCTAGTCAAGGCTATGGTTTTTCTAGTGGTCATGTATGGATGTGAGAGTTGGAGTATAAAGAGAGTTGAGTGCCAAAGAATAGATGCTTTTGAATTGTGGTATTGGAGAAGACTCTTGAGGGTCTCTTGGACTGCAAGGAGATCCAACCAGTCCATCCTAAAGGAGATCAGTCCTGGGTGTTCATTCAAGGACTGATGTTGAAGCTGAAACTCCCTTACTTTGGCCACCTGATGCAAAGAGCTGACTCATTGGAAAAGACCCTGATGCTGGGAGGGATTGGGGGCAGGAGGAGAAGGGGACGACAGAGGATGAGATGGCTGGATGGCATCACCAACCTGCTGGACATGGGTTTGGATGGACTCCAGGAGTTGGTGATGGACAGGGACGCCTGGCTCAAAATACTTTTTTTGTCTATATATTTAAGGTTTGTTGTTGTTGTTCAATCGCTAAGTCATGTATAACTCTTTGCAAGTCCATGAACTGCAGCATGCCAGGCATCCCTGTCCTTCACTATCTCTGGGAGTTTGCTCAAACTCATGTCCATTGAATCGGTGATGCCATCCAACCATCTCATCCTCTGTCATCCCTTTCTCCTCCCACCTTCAATCTTTCCCATCATCAGGGTCTTTTCCAGTGAGTTGACTTTTTGCATCAGATGGCCAAAGTATTGGAGCTTCAGCTTCAGCATCAATCATTCCAATGACTGTTCAAGGTTGATTTCCTTTGCGGTTGACTGTATTTAGGGATACTTAAATGCTTTTAAATAGATAAGACAGATCTTCAGTAATACAACAATGAAACATTCAATCAGATATTGAGTAGACTAGCCCTGAATGTCCATAATTATTCATTCATTCATTATGAGAAATTTATCAAACACCCACTACATGCAAAGGACAGCCATATAAGACAATGTTTGTTTTGATGGAGTCTGCAATTTTTTTTTTTTTTTTTTTTTTGCCTAAGGAGACTGAGATTGGACAATCAAATATACGTTTAATTCCTTGACTACAAATGTGAAAAGTGCTGAAAATTAAGTTATATGATCTTAAAATTCATAGACCAGGTGAAATAAAATCTACTCTGGATACAGAAGAATGGTTGTTTAAGCCAGATATAAAGTATACAAAGATAGCATTAAAACATTTTATATAGTGATATGAGTGACAGATGGGTCCAGAGATTTATAGACCATTCAAACTGTGGGAGAGCACATGAAATGTCCTTAGGGTGCAAAGGAGTATGGCACATCTAAGGAGTTAAAGAAAGATGCCATGTTAAATGAGAGGACAGAGTTAAGGGCCTGCAAGGTAAGCCTGGACTATACATAGGGTCTGACAAATAATGTGTATTTTAGATTCTATCTTGACGGCAATGAATAGCCACTAAATTATCTTGAGTACAGGAGAGATACAGTCCATGTGAATTTCTAAATTATCACTTTAACTGATTTTAGAAAAATAGATTGAAGAATGACAAAAATGAATGCAGAAACAAAAATAGTCTAATTATAACAACATGATCAACAAGAATACAGGCATTTATACCTGTCTTTAATATCTGCTCTTTAATTCTCACAGTCGCCCAGTGATGAAGTTCTCTTATTCTCCCACTTTAAGGAAAGAAGCTTAAAATATAAATTATCTTGCCTAAAGTCTCTTAGATATGGAAATATCTAGGTGATAGAGTCCAGATTTAATTTCAGACAAATTACCCCAGGGTGCAACAAGAACAAAAATGAACAAAATCAAAATTAGTTGCTTGTCTAAACACTGTCAGATAATACTAAAATTTGAGAAAAATAGAGAAGAATAAGAGAAGCCTATATAATTTCTCAGTATGTATCATAAAATTGATGGGAATCTACTTCTTTTTTTATTATGCTTGCAAATGGTATTTCCATATGAAAAGAATAGATATATATACGTGTGTATTTGTATATGTGTGTAATCTCCCCACAACTAAATTAATTAATTATTGTGTGTTTGCTTAGTTGCTCAGTACTGTCCAACTCTTTGCAACCTCATGGAGGTTACAGGTGAGAAAAAATTGCCATTCCCCTCTCCAGGCGATCTTCCAGACCCAGGGATTAAACCCATATCTCTAAAGTTAATTGTTAACTGCTTTCAATTGAAATTACTGTTCTTTTCAAAAAGGTCAGATTTTTTATATACAGGATCATTTCATTAAAAAAAAAAAACAATTCATTTATTCTTAAATCTCCTAATATATCTCACAAAATCCAAATCTTTGCTCTCCCCACTTTGTTTCAGGAGGTTGAGAGCTTTATTTCAAGAGATTATTTAGCCTAATGAGTAAGAGCATTGACTAAAGTTAGACACTTTCAGCTGGCATCCAGTCCTGCGATCTCACAAAAATTATCTTCTCCATGCCTGTTTCCTCACTATTATCAATATCACTTTCCTCATTTAATGCCTCATTTAAGTCCCATGCAAAGTGCTTTAAAACACACCTGGCATATGGCAGGACTCACTGAATGTTGGATATTAAATACTATCTATTGAAGAAATAGAAGCCACTCTCATATTTTTGTCACCAAGGCTTCAGAGTACACATAAGCACCTCTTCCCCTGTTGCTCTTTTCTTACCCTGGAGGAGAAATCCTTTCTCCTGTCAAATGCCGCATGTGAACTTAGTCCTCTTAATCCCATCACCACTCTTGTTCTCCAAGATTCCTCTTTCAGGAGTCTTCTGTTTCCTAAGACTTTCTCATAGTCTACTGAATCTTCTTTTCATGGGCTTCTGAGCATCCATCTAAGCACATTTCCTAGTCATCTTTTTCTTTGTTCCCCATTACAAGCACATTTGTAGAAAGAACTGTCATATTCTCCATGCATTTGATCTGTGTCATAAGTTGTGCCACTCTGATCAGGCTTCTTCACTACCACTTACTAAAACACACTGTTGTCATTTTCCATCTTGCCAAATTCAGAGCTTGCCTGCCATTCTTCCATATCATGGAGATCAGCAAATATGTATCTGGGACTTACTTTTTTTCAGGCGTCCTTGTTCACTTAACAGATGTCTAATCGACATCTCTACTTAGAAAGGTGTCTCAAACATATCCATCTGGTGCAAAAGAGAATTGCTGATCCATAATCAACCACCATCATTTACACTGTGAATTATTCACAATTGTTCAAGCAAGGTCTCAGTCATCATTATTTTTATTTAGACTGTGCTAGATCTTCATTGCAGCACTCAGGCTTCCCTAGTTGTGGCAAACTGGCTTAGTTTTCTGCATCATGTAGCATCTTAGTTCTCAGGCCAGGGATCAAATTCAAGACCCCTGCTTTGGAAGGCAGGTTCTAAACCACTGACCACCAAGAAAGTTTCCCCAGTCATCATTATTGATTCTGTTTTCCTCACCAAGGCTTGTCCTCCTTCCACCACCTTTGTACTTCTCAGAATGTTTCCTTGCCTCCACTCTCCAAAATACAAACCCCCTCTGATCACCACTTTCTCCACCTTCATCTACACCAGCATGATTTGCTGCATAGACTGATCACGTGGTCTTCCAGTTCTTAGATATTTCTACTCTCACAGCCCTCCTGAAATTTTCTCCACAAAATTGAAAGTGTGATCTTCTCAGAATATACAGTTGATTATGTCATTCTTCTGTATTTAGCATAACAATGGTTTACTGCACACAAACTTCATGTGACTTTGCAAAACTTTGCATTCAACACTTAGCATATTGTCTAGTAATATAGGTATTTTCTGAATCAGAGAATGAGTGATTTCTATTATTTCATCATCACTACTTCATACTCAGAGAAGTAAGATAATCCCAAAATGCTAGACATAAATCCCAGCTGTTCTACCTACAAATGGAGTCAATTCTCTGGACTTCAGTTCCCTAAGCTCCAAAATGATAACAGTAACAATGGCACAGAATTTACAAAAGGTGTTTATTAATGTGTTAATAGACACAAATCCATTAGAATCATGTTTTTGAAGTACAATGGTGATGATGATTCACTAGTTTGTCTAGATGTAACATTTTTATCCATGTATTTAAAAAAAAAAGACAGCATTAATTACTTACTGAGGGACTCTAAATCCTCTGTATCTTAGAAATAAAATGCAATAATAATGCCTATAATTTCAATCTTAAAAGAATAATTTTTTTTTCATAAATTGCTCTATGTGTTTATTTCTTGCTTCTCACATCAAGTGACTTCCAAATCAGATAACCACAAGATTTATTAACAACCAGATAAGCAGATAGTACCAGAAGCTTTTGGTAACTCATTTGTGGCACAGAGAGGCAAAGTGGAAAGCCAAGGAAGATACTTTTAAAAGAGAAATAAACATTTCCTTTGATTACCCGTGTCTCAATAATTCTTCCACACTGAACTCCTGTTCAACAAGGAATAGGAACACTCTTGTGATATGAACCATTACAAAAGATAACTTATTAACATCATATTTAACAGTAAGTGAAGCAAATGAAGAAGTTGGTGCCTGACTTTGAAAGCTGGTATTTTCTGAAAAGTGAGCACAAATTTAGCTTAGAAGTCAACTGAATAGTCCCTTTCTTTTCTACTGAGATAACATCTCATGTCTTTTTAATTTTTCTTTCTTTCTTTTTTCTGGTTGCAATTATACTAGGATAATTATACTGACACTGAGAGACAAATTTCAGCTTCTTCCTTGTGTATAATGGCTAAAATCATTTAGATTCAATACAATGGAGGCTACATTTCCCTTTTGTCAACCATTTAAGCCTACATTAGGGTTTAAAAGACCTTCAGTGACTACTCCAGCCTCATCCAAGTGTGGAAAAAAATCAATTTTCCAGGATTTCTATAGCTCTTTTTTGGTTTCCATAGCAGTCAAGGGCAAGCTGAGAAGAAGAAGGAAAAAAAAAAAAGATTTATTTCCAACTCTAGTGAAAGCTGAGTCCCAAGATAAAAGAAAAAGCCAAGTATAATGAGAAAAAGGGAAAGTAAAAGAAAGCAAACTCCTATAGGTCTGTACTGAATATGACCTCTGTTCTGAAAACTCAGAGTAATAAATTATAAGAGAACATAGGACATCATTTGTGTCATTGAAGCTCTACCTCTTGCTTGACTAGGGAGCTGAATGACAATACACAGATGGAGGGCAATGCATTTCTGAAATCCTGTGCCAGCTCCCAGGATAGGGCTTGAAATGTGCACTTGCTGTTGGCACTAGAATTGCGGCTTTGTTGCTCTAATGCCAGGACTGCATGCTCACATTCTGCTTTTTGTGCCAAAGTTAGATGCTCAGATCTGAAAGCTAAAATTTATCAAATTTTAGCACTGCCTCTCCTTAGCCAAATGATCATGGCATAAAGAGGTGCATTTTTTTTTACTTTAATTTAAAAGTAGAACTGTCACATTAAAATAAATTCACTCTCCTCAAAAAATTCAGATCTGAAACTGAATGAGCTTCCCTATCAATGAGCTTATCTAAAACAGGCTAGAAAACTTCTTCTGTCTACTTCTGCTTTTTGTTGGGTAGTATAGCCTTGTGTCAGTTTCCTCTGGCTTTTAAATTTAGATAAATATTTATTCTTTCTGCCCTGGGTACTAATAATATCCCTTAATCTTAAGAACTAGTTTGCCATGAATAATAATTCACAGAAATTCAGGTGGCCATAATTAATGATATAGTCTCCAGCCAGTTATTTAAAATTTTTATTGGAATATAATTGATTTATAATGTTATGTTAGTTTCAAGTAAACAGCAAAGTTAGTTATACATATACATATATTCACTGTTTTCTTTTAAGATTCTTTCCCCATATGGTCGATTATACAGTATTGCATAGAGTTCCCTGTGTTATACAGTAGGTTCTTTTTTTTTTTTTTTTTTAGTTTTTTATTTTTTAAATTTTAAAATCTTTAATTCTTACATACATTCCCAAACATGAACCCCCCACCCACCTCCCTCCCCATAACAACTTTATGGGTCATCCCCATGCACCAGCCCCAAGCATGCTGCATCCTGCGTCAGACATAGACTGGCGATTCAATTCACATGATAGTATACATGTTAGAATGTCATTCTCCCAAATCATCCCACCCTCTCCCTCTTCTTCTGAGTCCAAAAGTCCACTATACACATCTGTGTTTCTTTCCCTGTCTTGCATACAGGGTCGTCATTGCCATCTTCCTAAATTCCATATATATGTGTTAGTATACTGTATTGGTGTTTTTCTTTCTGGCTTACTTCACTCTGTATAATCGGCTCCAGTTTCATCCATCTCATCAGAACTGATTCAAATGAATTCTTTTTAACGGCTGAGTAATACTCCATTGTGTATATGTACCACAGCTTTCTTATCCATTCAGCTGCTGATGGACATCTAGGTTGTTTCCATGTCCTGGCTATTATAAACAGTGCTGCGATGAACATTGGGATACATGTGTCTCTTTCAATTCTGGTTTCCTCGGTGTGTATGCCCAGGAGTGGGATTGCTGGGTCATAAGGTAGTTCTATTTGCAATTTTTTAAGGAATCTCCACAGTGTTCTCCATAGTGGCTGTACTAGTTTGCATTCCCACCAACAGTGTAGGAGGGTTCCCTTTTCTCCACACCCTCTCCAGCATTTATTGCTTGCAGATTTTTGGATCGCAGACATTCTGACTGGTGTGAAGTGGTTCCTCATTGTGGTTTTGATTTGCATTTCTCTAATAATGAGTAATGTTGAGCATCTTTTCATGTGTTTGTTAGCCATCCGTATGTCTTCTTTGGAGAAATGTCTATTTAGCTCTTTGGCCCATTTTTTGATTGGGTCGTTTATTTTTCTGGAATTGAGCTGCATAAGTTGCTTGTATATTTTTGAGATTAGTTGTTTGTCAGTTGCTTCATTTGCTATTATTTTCTCCCATTCAGAAGGCTGTCTTTTCACCTTGCTTATATTTTCCTTTGTTGTGCAGAAGCTTTTAATTTTAATTAGATCCCATTTGTCTATTTTTGCTTTTATTTCCAGAATTCTGGGAGGTGGATCATAGAGGATCCTGCTGAGATTTATGTCTGAGAGTGTTTTGCCTATGTTCTCCTCTAGGAGTTTTATAGTTTCTGATCTTACATTTAGATCTTTAATCCATTTTGAGTTTATTTTTGTGTGCGGTGTTAGGAAGTGATCTAGTTTCATTCTTTTACAAGTGGTTGACCAGTTTTCCCAGCACCACTTGTTAAAGAGATTGTCTTTACTGCATTGTATATTCTTGTCTCCTTTGTCAAAGATAAGGTGTCCATATGTGTGTGGATTTATCTCTGGGCTTTCTATTTTGTTCCATTGATCCATATGTCTGTCTTTGTGCCAGTACCATACTGTCTTGATGACTGTGGCTTTGTAGTAGAGCCTGAAGTCAGGCAAGTTGATTCCTCCAGTTCCATTCTTCTTTCTCAAGATTGCTTTGGCTATTCGAGGTTTTTTGTATTTCCATACAAATCTTGAAATTATTTGTTCTAGTTCTGTGAAAAATGTGGCTGGTAGCTTGATAGGGATTGCATTGAATTTGTAAATTGCTTTGGGTAGTATACTCATTTTCACTATATTGATTCTTCCAATCCATGAACATGGTATATTTCTCCATCTATTAGTGTCCTCTTTGATTTCTTTCATCAGTGTTTTATAGTTTTCTATATATAGGTCTTTAGTTTCTTTAGGTAGATATATTCCTAAGTATTTTATTCTTTTCGTTGCAATGGTGAATGGAATTGTTTCCTTAATTTCTTTTTCTACTTTCTCATTATTCGTGTATAGGAATGCAAGGGATTTCTGTGTGTTGATTTTATATCCTGCAACTTTACTATATTCATTGATTAGCTCTAGTAATTTTCTGGTGGAGTCTTTAGGGTTTTCCATGTAGAGGATCATGTCATCTGCAAACAGTGAGAGTTTTACTATCAAATCAATAAAATTAGAAATGAAAATGGAGAGATCACAACAGACAACACAGAAATACAAAGGATCATAAGAGACTACTATCAGCAGTTGTATGCCAATAAAATGGACAACGTGGAAGAAATGGACAAATTCTTAGAAAAGTACAATTTTCCAAAACTGAACCAGGAAGAAATAGAAAATCTTAACAGACCCATCACAAGCACGGAAATTGATACTGTAATCAGAAATCTTCCAGCAAACAAAAGCCCAGGTCCAGACGGCTTCACAGCTGAATTCTACCAAAAATTTCGAGAAGAGCTAACACCTATCCTCCTCAAACTCTTCCAGAAAATTGCAGAGGAAGGTAAACTTCCAAACTCATTCTATGAGGCCACCATCACCCTAATACCAAAACCTGACAAAGATGTCACAAAAAAAGAAAACTACAGGCCAATATCTCTGATGAACATAGATGCAAAAATCCTCAACAAAATTCTAGCAATCAGAATCCAACAACACATTAAAAAGATCATACACCATGACCAAGTGGGCTTTATCCCAGGGATGCAAGGATTCTTCAATATCTGCAAATCAATCAATGTAATTCACCACATTAACAAATTGAAAAATAAAAACCATATGATTATCTCAATAGATGCAGAGAAGGCCTTTGACAAAATTCAACATCCATTTATGATAAAAACTCTCCAGAAAGCAGGAATAGAAGGAACATACCTCAACATAATAAAAGCTATCTATGACAAACCCACAGCAAACATTATCCTCAATGGTGAAAAATTGAAAGCATTTCCCCTAAAGTCAGGAACAAGACAAGGGTGTCCACTTTCACCGCTACTATTCAACATAGTTCTGGAAGTTTTGGCCACAGCAATCAGAGCAGAAAAATAAATAATAGGAATCCAAATTGGAAAAGAAGATATACAGTAGGTTCTTATTTGTTATCTGTCTTATATAGAGTAGTGTTTATATATGAATCCCAGTGTTCCATTTTATCCCTCCCTGCCTCCAGCCAATTATCTAAAATGTGGTTCCATTGTAAGCCACTATTCTGTTTTGTCCCGAGGGCATTAAATTATTTTTCTTGTTATAATAGTGAAGTTTCTCCACATCCTCTTCTGGCTATATCATACCCATAATATACAAGGCTACAGAAACTTCCAATATTCTCTATAATAGGAAATTCTTATTAAGTGTTCACATGTTACATCCCCAAAGTCCTAAACTCTGTGTCAGCAGTTCTCACCCCCCCCCTTGTTGCACCACAGAATCATCTAAGGAACAACACAGTAAGTATAATTGCCCTAGTCCTACACTAGACCAGTTAAATCAGAATCTCTGAAAGTAGGATGTAGCCATCCGTGCTTTTTAAAGCTTCCCAATTGATTCTAATGTGCTGTTAGAGTTGAGAACACTCTCCTATGTAAAGGGATAGTCTGTGTCTTTGTGGAAGCAAAGCAAGGATGTAATTGAGGAAGTACAACCACACAAAAACTAACCCTAAATCAGTGATCCTAAAGATATAAGAATATGCATGAGTATACATAACCTTTTAGTAACTTGCTAATTTATAGCAAGACTATAATTAAGAATGTTAAAAAAAAATTTCAAAAAAAATATTTTCTTGATTTTGCTTTACTTTGCATTTCTTTTACAGATTTTTTTCATAGAAACATAAACAACTTAAATATTCAAGAGTACTGAAGCTATTTGTATGTAAAAAGGGAATGTGTGAGGGTGAATATCGTTTTGTAACTGTGTGGAGTGAATTTACTACTGAAAAACAGAATCTAAAATACCTTCTTTGCCTGTTGTGCAAGCAAGGGCAAGAGGAAACAGGACTCACCTGATGTCTGCGAGAGAAACATTTACAGGGGAGCTTAGAGCAACAGCTCTAGGTGTGTGGGCTCCATGGCTCACTCTAGAGCAACGCTCAGGGATCTAGTACAGTTGTTTCAGAGTCGAAAGTAGTGGCTGGCTCTTGAGTTGTAGGCCTGTTAATGCTGCACGATTAGGGAAGTGTAGAGCTCTTTTGGGGACTTCCCTGGTAGCTCAGCTAGTAAAGAATCCACCTACAATGCAGGAGACTCTGGTTCAATTCCTGGGTCAGGAAGATCTACTGGAGAAAGATTAGGCTACCCACTGCAATATTCTTGGTCTTCCCTGGTAGCTCAGACAGTAAAGAATCAGCCTGCAATGCGGGAGACCTGGGTTTGATCCCAGATTGGGAAAACCCCCTGGAGGAGGGCATGGAAACTCACGCCAGTATTCTTGCCTGGAGAATCCCTGTGGACAGATAAGCCTGGACTACAGTCCATGGGGCTACAAAGAGTCAGACACCTGTGAGCAACTAAACACAGCTAAACACAACTAAACACAGTATAGAGCTCTTTTTGTTATAATCAGGGTTGTGACACCAAAGCCATATGACATAGTGGAAGCTTGGCTCTGACTAACTTGCAGCCCAGTATTAGTGTTGGGTTTAACACCCACATTCCTTTGGTAGCATGAAGGACCAGTCTTTGTGGGTGAAGTTATGTGAACTGACAAGCTAGTGACAGCATTTGCTTTGTCAGTGTTCATAATGGGGAGAAGCTGAGTCTCTCTCTGGTGTAATACGGCCGGGAATCCTTTGATGTGGCCAAGGGTAATAGTGTTAAATCCAGGGCCACTGCCCAGGACTTCATTAGAAGCCAAGTCCTTTTTTCTGGGAGGCTGACCAGACGAGATCAATCTTGAACAAACAAACGCTAACCATCACTCAGTCTATTTCTCTCACTCAAAGGACAGCTTGGTACTCCTGTGTGAGCAGCCCATTTGATATGGCTTGTGAGAGCTGTCAGGATAACCATTAACACCACAAGAATTCTGAAAACTGGTTTATAAATAGCTCAGAATCACCCTGGTGATACAGACCATACACACCTCAGGGTGACAGAGAATAATTTTTAAGAAAAGCCTATGGGCATGCATTGCCTAGTCTAAAAAATTATAACGAGGGTGGCCTAGGAGAATCAGTATCTACAGCCTGGCTGTAAGTGTCCTGCAATTCCCAGGGGCCCCAAATCATTCTTGAGCATGAAAGAGCCATTCTACACTGCTTGCTCAGCTCCAGGTACTAGTCCAATACTTCTACACAGCAGGCATTCAATTAAAACACATGGATGCAATAAAAATGTTAGCTGATATTTACTGAGCACTTAGTATGAATTGGGAAGCATTCTTCAAAACAATCCTGTGAAAGAGTAATTATTATTATCTCACTGTTAGAGATGAAAAGAGGTAAAGTCACTGTACATGTGTTTAGTCGTTCAGTCATGTCCAGCTCTTTGTGACCCTACGGGCTGTAGCTGGCCAGTCTCCAGCTCCTGCTTCTCTGTCCATGGGAGTTCTCCAGTCAAGAATATTCCAGTGGGTTGCCATGCCCTCCTCTTCCCAACCCAGGGATCAAACCCAGTTCTCCCACATTGCAGGTGGGTTCTTTACTGTCTGAGCCACTGGGAAAGCCCAAGAATACTGAAGTGGGTATCCTATTCCTTCTCTAGGGGAATTTCCGGACTCAGGAATTGAACTGGGGTCTCCTGCATTGCAGGCCGATTCTTTACCAGCTTAGTTACCCAGGAAGCCCAGTAAACCACTAGCTAAAGATTATGAGACATGTGGGTAGCAGAGCTTGATTTCAAATTATGCCCTGTTAACTGAAACTCTCTAGTGCTGCTTGTCAAGGCATGAGTGAATATGGTTTTTAGACAGTGAATTTTTTTGGAGCTCTGATGACCATGAGAAGACTAGTTAGAATGCAGTTATAATGGTGAATGTGACTTAGACAAGGACATGTCTATGGAATAGGAAAAAAGTGGACAGATTCAAGAGATACTTATGGAATTGGAATTAGCAATACTTGGCGATTGAGTGCTTGCTTGTGGCAAGTAAGCAAGACAGATATATCAACCACTGTTTTTGGTTTCCTATCTGGTGAAGTGAGATAGAGAGCACTGGAAATAAAGGAGGTATGTGCCTGGAAGATCATGCAGTTAGTTTTGGATGAGGCCAATTTGGGGGAACTATAGCATGTTAATTGGAGTAATCAAGTAGGTTGTTGTGTATATTATTTATATTTCCTCTGATCATCATGATCAAAGAAGTTGCTTTGGCTAGAATTTTGAATTGAGTATCCCAGTGAATTTATATAAGGCTAATAAATTACAGAAAAAGGAAAATAGAGAAAAATTGTTCAGAGGGCATGTTTGTAACTTGCTGGCTTAAAACTCAACATTCAAAAAACTAAGGTCAGGCATCCAGTTCCATCACTTCATGGCAAGGAGATGGGGAAAAATGTAAACAGGGGCAGATTTTATTTTGGGGGGCTCCAAAATCACTGTGGTGACTGCAACCATGAAATTAAAAGATCCTTCTACTTGGAAGAAAAGCTATGACAAACCTATACAGAGTATTATTAAAAATCAGAGTTATCCCTTTGTTGACAAATGTCTGTATAGTCAAATCTATTGTTTTTCCAGTAGTCATGTATGGATGTGATAATTGGACCATAAAGAAGACTGAATGCCAAAGAATTGATGCTTTTGAACTGTGGTATTGGAGAAGACTCTTGAGAGTTCCTTGGATAGCAGGGAGATCAAACCAGTCAATTCTAAAGGAAATCAGTCCTGTATATTCACTGGAAGGACTGATGCTGAAGCTGAAGCTCCAATACTTTGGCCACCTGATGGGAAGATCTGATTCATTAGAAAAGACCCTGATGCTGGGAAAGATTGAAGGCAGGAGGAGAAGGAGATGACAGAGGATGAGATGGTTGGATGGTATCACTGAATCAATGGACATGAGTTTGAGCAAACTCCAGGACTTCGTGAAGGAAAGGGAAGCCTGATGTGCTACAATCTATGGGATCACAAAGCGTCAGACATGACTTAATGTCTGAAAAACTTAGAACCCAGTCAACAAAGAGCAACTCACTTCATATTGAGAAAAATGACCTAGAGGAGAAGCAAAATGATGCCTAGCATTAGGGAATCACAAGTACAAATGAGAAGAAAGAAAGACAGAATATATTTTCAGAAATAGAAATAAAAAGGAAAATGAAATTTAAAAAGCTTGAAGATTGCCAAAATTGTTGCTAGGGATCAAGGCAGAATTCAAAGATATCTGCATGACTTATTGTCTAGATGTTTTAGAAAACAGTACTGAAATGCTTGTGAATTTTATAAGCTGGGGAAAGGAATTAATTTTGACCTAATCTTTAAGTCCTAATTTCATTTATGTTTATTTATTTGATGATAAAGTAGATGCGAATCATAGGGAAACTAATTTTGACAGCTAAGCATATATCGATGATCTGATAGTTTTGTGTTTTTTATAATTAGGAAAATGGCATATCTAAATATATAGAAGCATGTTGGTAATGTTGGATTTTATAGAACTTACCATAGGAAATCAGGTATTAATTTACCCTAAGCAATAACCAAAATTAACTATATTAGTTCAGATATTTGCTAGTTCATCTGCAGAAAATATTCAAAGGTATCCTTTTATCATTTAATAGCTACTGTTTTTCCTTTCTCTTTTATTGGCTGTTGTTGTTCAGTCACCAAGTTCTGCTGACTCCTTGTGGCCCTTTGGACTATAGCACAATTCCTTCACTATCTTCTGGAATTATTCTTTTTTTGTTTGGGTATGTTGAAATAAAATACAAAACAAACAAAGAACAATGTTGCCTTAATTTCTTCAGTATAATTAAGTGAATCAGCTATGTGTGCATGCTAAGTCGGTCTGTTGTAATCTGACTCTGTGCAGCCCTATTCCAGAAGGAAATGGTAACCCACTCCAGTATTCTTGTCTGGAGAATCCCAGGGACAGAGGAGCTTAGTGGAGCCTAGACAGAGGAGCCCCCATAGGGTCACAAGAGTCAGACACAGCTGAGCAACTAAATCGTGGACTATAGCCTGCCAGGCTCCTCTGTTCCTCGGATTCTCCAGAAAAGAATACTGGACTGGGTTGTCATGTTCTCCTCCAGGGGATCTTTCTGACCCAGGGATTGAACCAGCATCTCTGATGTCTCCTGCATTGGCAGGTTGGTTCTTTACCACTAGAGCCACCCGGGAAATCTGACTCAGCTTTATGTATACATATATCTCCCTCCTTTTGGACCTCCCTCCCACTGCCGCTCCAGCTCACCTTTCCAGGTCACCACAGAGCACCTAAGTGAGCTCCCTTTCCTAAAGAGCAGCTTCTCACTCACTATCTATTTTACGAATAGTAGTGTATATATGCCAATCCCAACCTCCCTCTTCATCCTGGCCCCCTCGTCCCACCCCTCATGTCTACATGCCTGTTCTCCTCTCAGTCTCTATCCCTGCCCTGAAGATAGGTTCACCTGTACCATTTTCTAAATACTGTAAGAAAATGACAAACAGAACTACCATATGACCCAGCAATGTGACTACTGGGCATGTACCCTGAGAAAACCATAATTCAAAAAGGCACATGCACCCCAAGGTTCATTGTAGCACTACAATGCATCACAATAGCCAGGACATGGAGGCGACCTATTGACAGATGAATGAATAAGGAAGACGTGATACATACATAAATTTATTCTTTGTCAAACAGTAATGTTCAGATTTCATATAACAGTGCTTCCCTCCAATGCCATTCTATTTGTGCATTCAGTTCAGTTCAGTTCAGACTTTTGTGCATTAATATTGTTAAAACTGTTATCAAATTCCTATTGACAATAGTTGCATAATATATACTATGAGAAATATGAATCACTATGGAAATAAGATCTACATAAATAAAGATGGGTATGCATATGGTATAGACACATATATAGAATGTCTATTCACAATCATTGTCCAATACTCAGTACTTGTGAGACATTAGGTTGAGAATTGAAACATGTGTGCTGATGTCCAGACCCTCAATTCTATTTTCTTTTAAAGTAAAAATGCTCTTAGTTGATTCTTCCTTTCACAGTAGATTTCTCTGGAGCATACAATGCTGTTTGATGACATTTTACCAATGGTAGAACTTCTTTTAAAGTTGGAGTCAGTTCTCTTAATTGTCACAGCTTTATCAACTGAGTTAATGTAATATTTTATGTCTTTTGTTATCATTTCAATGATCGTTGTAGAATCTTCCCAGTACTAGATTACATCTTTAGAAACCACTTTCTTTGCTCATCCATGAGAAGCATCTCCTCATCCATTAAATTTTATCAGAGATTGCAGCAGTTCAGTCACATCTTCAGGCTCCACTTCTAATTCTAGCTATCTTGCTATTTCCAGCACATCTGGAATTTCTCCATTGAAGTCTTGAATCCCTCAAAGGCATCCAAGAGAGTTGGAATCGACTTCTTTAAAAGCCCTGTTAATTTTGATATTTTGACTTCTTCACATGGCTCACAAGTGATATTAATGACATCTAGAATGATGAATTCTTTTTGGAAAGTTTTCAATTGACTTCTGAGATCCATCAAAGAAGTCAATTTCTATGGCAGCTATAGTCTTGCAAAATGTATTTCTTAAAAAATAAGTCTTGAAAGTCAAAAAAGTGCCCTCCTTGATCAGTGGGTTTCAGAATAGATATGAGTTAGCAGATGTGGGGGCTTCCCTGGTAGCTCAGCTGGTAAAGAACTGCTATAGTCTTGCAAAATGTATTTCTTAAAAAATAAGTCTTGAAAGTCAAAAAAGTGCCCTCCTTGATCAGTGGGTTTCAGAATAGATATGAGTGAGCAGATGTGGGGGCTTCCCTGGTAGCTCAGCTGGTAAAGAACTGCCTGCAATGCAGGAGACACCAGTCTGACTCCTGGCTTGGGACGATCCCTTCTCAAAGGGATAGGCTACCCACTCCAGTATTCTTGGGCTTCCTTGGTGACTCAGACAGTAAAGAATTAGCCTGCAATACAGGAGACCTGTATTGGATCCCTGTGTTGGGAAGGTCCCTGGAGGAGGGCATGGCAACCCACTCCAGTATTCTTGCCTTGTGAATCCCCATGGACAGAGGAACCTCGTAGGCTACAGTCAATGAGGTCACAAAGAGTTGGACACAGCTGAGCACACAGCAGGTATGAAAGCAACAATCTTGCTGCACATCTCCATCAGAGCTCTTGAGCACCCAATTGCACTGCCAATGGGCTGTAATACTTTGAAGGACATCCTTTTTTCTGAGCCATAGGTCGCCAACAGTGGGCTTAAGATAATCAGTAAACCACATTATAGGTCAATGTGCTGTCCTTCAAGCATTGTTGTTTCATTTATAGAACACAAGTGTAGTAGATTTAGCATAATTCTTAAAGGCCCTGGGGTTTTTGGAATGAATGATACATGAGAACAGGTTTCTACTTAAAGTCTCCAGTAACAATGACACCTAAATAAGGGAGTCAGCCTATTCTTGAAAGCTTAGAAGACAAGCACTGACTTCTCCTCTCTAGCTGTTAAAGTCCTAGATGACATTTTCTTCCAATAGAAGGCTATTTTGTCTACATTGAAAACCTGTTGTTTAGTGTAACCACCCATGTTCATTAATTATTTTAGCTAGATAGTCTTGACAATTTAGGTACAGCTTCTATATCAGCATTTGGGGCTTCATCTTACATTTTCTTTAAAAAAAAAAAGATGGCTTCTTTTCTTAAATCTCATGAACCAACCCCTGCCAGTTTCAGACTTTTCCTTTACAGTTTCCTCTGTCAGCCTTCATAGAATTAAAGAGAGCTAAAGCTTTACTCTGAGTTAGGCATTGGCTGGAAGAAATGTTGTGGCTTATTTGATCTGCTATCCAGACCAATAAAACTATTTCCATCTCAGCAATAGGTGTTGTTCTTTTTTTTTTTTTTTAGTTTTTTATTTTTTTTTTAGTTTTTTATTTTTTAAATTTTAAAATCTTTAATTCTTACATGCATTCCCAAACATGAACCCCCCTCCCATCTCCCTCCCCATAACATCTTTCTGGGTCATCCCCATGTACCAGCCCCAAGCATGCTGCATCCTGCGTCAGACATAGACTGGCGATTCAATTCACATGATAGTATACATGTTAGAATGTCATTCTCCCAAATCATCCCACCCTCTCCCTCTCCCTCTGAGTCCAAAAGTCCATTATACACATCTGTGTCTCTTTCCCTGTCTTGCATACAGGGTCGTCATTGCCATCTTCCTAAATTCCATATATATGTGTTAGTATACTGTATTGGTGTTTTTCTTTCTGGCTTACTTCACTCTGTATAATCGGCTCCAGTTTCATCCATCTCATCAGAACTGATTCAAATGAATTCTTTTTAACGGCTGAGTAATACTCCATTGTGTATATGTACCACAGCTTTCTTATCCATTCATCTGCTGATGGACATCTAGGTTGTTTCCATGTCCTGGCTATTATAAACAGTGCTGCAATGAACATTGGGGTTCATGTGTCTCTTTCAATTCTGGTTTCCTCGGTGTGTATGCCCAGAAGTGGGATTGCTGGGTCATAAGGTAGTTCTATTTGCAATTTTTTAAGGGAATCTCCACACTGTTCTCCATAGTGGCTGTACTAGTTTGCATTCCCACCAACAGTGTAGGAGGGTTCCCTTTTCTCCACACCCTCTCCAGCATTTATTGCTTGCAGATTTTTGGATCGCAGCCATTCTGACTGGTGTGAAGTGGTACCTCATTGTGGTTTTGATTTGCATTTCTCTAATAATGAGTGATGTTGAGCATCTTTTCATGTGTTTGTTAGCCATCTGTATGTCTTCTTTGGAGAAATGTCTATTTAGGTCTTTGGCCCATTTTTTGATTGGGTCGTTTATTTTTCTGGAATTGAGCTGCATAGGTGTTGTTCTTTAAAAGCTCTGTTAATGTTGGTATTTTGACCTCCTCCATGAGTCACGGTGTCATTAATGGCATCTAGAATGATGAATTCTTTCTGGAAGATTTTCAGTTGACTTTCAGTTTTCTTATCATTTATGTGTTCCCTGGAGTAACACTGTTAATTTCCTCCAAGAATTTTTCCTTTGCATTCATAAGTTGACTGCTTGGCATTAAGAGGCCTAGCTTTGGGCCTGGCTTGGCTTTCTACATGCTTTCCTCACTAAGCTTATTTCTAGCTTTTGATTTACAGTGAGGACCATGCAATTCTTCCTTTCACCTGAATACTCAAAAGCTATTACAGGGTTATTAATTGGCCTAATTTCAATGTGGTTGTGTCTGAAGGTTTAGGAAGGCCTGAGGAGAAGGAGAGAGTGAGGAAGATGCCAGTTTGTGGAGTCACCAGAACACACCATTAATGGATTAAATTTGGCATCTTTCATGGCTACCCCAAAACAATTACAGCAATAATATCAAAGAGCACCAATCATGGATCACCATAACAAACCAACAAAAAAGAAAAGAAAATGTTTGAAATACATCAAAAATTACCAAAATGTGATACAAAGACAGGAAATAAATAAGTCCTATTGGAAAAATGGTGCCAATTAACTTGCTGGACACAGGCTTGCCACAGAAGTTCAATTTGTTAAAACTGCAAAATCTGTGAAATGCAACAAAACAAAGCACAATGAAATGAGGTATGCCTGTGATAAATCAATGAATAAATATCTCCTGACTCCAATGAACCCAGCCTCTTTATTTGGGGAGAATAGAACAAGAAAATAGAATCTTGAAAGGCTGGGAAAACGGAGTCCTGCCCTCAGTACCATCAACTATGAGTTGTATCACCTTTGTGAAGTTACATAATATTATCGGAATCTTAGTGTCCTTTCCTGCAAAAAGGAAATGGGAATGCCTAGTTGAGGATGTTATTAGAGAATATTTTTCAAGTTCCTGATACAATACTTGGCACAGAGCAATAGCTCAATCCTGCTCCCTATTGTGTTACAAATGATGGCCACACAGAGTGATGAACAGGGTAATGTAACCAGTGCTTCAGAAATTGAGAAAGGCAGACTTATTTCTGACAAGGCTGAAGAAGGATCTGTTTTAAATTAACTCAAGTTTGGAAGGAGGACCTTTTAGGCAGAGACACCTAGTTTGCATCCAGAAGTCAGGTACAGATGCTGGGTGGGGGGGACCACTGGAGAGGGCAGGGGCTAGTAGCAGGGGAGATATCTTCAAAGCTATTTTTGTCCTCAAATCTATATTTCTAATTTCTTACCAGGCATTTTTTTATTGACTGTCTCACAGACTCTTCAAATTCAATATGCCGGTGAAGAAACTCACTGTCTTTTCTCCCAATACATACACCCCTTCTTTACTCCTTGCCAATGGTGTATCCATCCTCTTAATTGAAGTTGAAAAAAAACTGGATTCATCTTCAGTGTGTAACTTTCTCATACAGTTTGACGCCACGTATTATCATAGGGACAGGGAAAGGAAACAACTAAAATTTGCTATTTGGATAAGCTTGAGTAAGAGGAATGGAAAGGAGGGTAATTTTGTAGCTGAGTATTTAGTTCAGATGCTTCCCTGGTGCTCTAAGTATAGTATCTTCGATTACTCTTTCCTGTTACTATTTCTCATCTAAAAGCTCTTTCTTATTGTTTCCAAACACAATTAACATGAGAAATTGTACTTCATTATACTATGTGTTCTGTTTGCTTGCTTATGCTTTTGTTTTGCTCTAAGTAGAGTGAATATTATGAGCTATATATATAGCTCTCAAAAGTAAGTTGTGTCTATAGACCAAACAAGAACATTCACGTTAATGTAAATGTTTATGTCTTTTGTGTAACAATTATGTTCCATGACATTATTTGAAAATTTACTTTGTGAAAAGAACACCTGGTTATATTCTTCTCATTTATTATATCATCAAATATGCACACTTGGCTTTGACATGCATTTAAACAGTGATTTATTTCCCTCATATCATTGATTTGCAGTCAATTAAAGTTGTCTTGAAGCTGTATTTCTGTGTACTAAGTGATTTGCTAGTGTTTTTTCTTCTTCTAGTTTATTTACTTTAGTAATATTCATTGAGCGTATAGTAGAAGCTGTGTTTTAATTTTTTCGCATTTAAACTAGTTTGATCACAAGGTAAATAATCTACAGCAAAGCACTTTAAAATGATTTGTCAAGGCTTGGTTAGATGCAAGAAAACAACAGGCTGATAGACTTAATAATGAGCGAGACAATATATATTAAATATTAAAAGCCAAAATATACCCAGTTAGGTCATTGTTTTCAATGTATTTGCCTTTCCAACAAGCCAGCTTTATGAAGTTAACATAAATCAAGGTGATATAGTTACCTATTCTCAGTACATGAAAGAAAAACATTTCCAAATTAATTCATATACCTACAGAGTTAAACTTTGACTTACCTGATGCAGAGCCAACTCACTGGAAAGGACCCTGATGCTGGGAACAATTAAGGGCAGGAGGAAAAGGGGCTAACAGAGAATGAGTTGATTGGTTGTCACCACTGACTCAATGGACATGTGTTTGAGCAAACTCCAGGAGATAGTGAAGGACAGAGAAGCCTGGCATGCTGCAGTTTATGGGGTCATAAAGAGTTGGACAGAATTTAGCAACTGAGCAACAACAATTGAGACAAACACCCTCAATATCCTTACTTACAATTCTTAAGGTTCCAATAAGAGCATATATTAAATCTATGAACAGTTAGCTTAAGATCTTACCAAATAGTTAAAGAAATACAGGTTTCTCCTGCTATTTGAAGGCAGAGTGTTTCTATGAAAATTTTCTCAAGCTGAAAGAGAATTCAGTGAATCGATATTCAATTTTCACCTTTTTTTTTCCCATAAAAGTGGAAATCCTCTTGATTTATTTTGGCTATCTGAAACAGGTACTAATGAGGTCTTCATTTTGTAAAAGTGGAGCGGTACAAAGCAAACTTGAAAAGCAAGGCTACCTGCAATCTAGTTGAGGACATTAAATTTGACAATCTCACATTTAATGCAACCATCTTCTTTTGATTTAAAATGACTTCTTTCTTGTAAGTTGCCACTTAGTAGTTAATATACTTTTTTTTAATTCTGAATCTGATGATGTACAAATTAATGTTTTCTGTTATGCTAGCACAAAACACTTGTGGAGTGAGTCTAATTTTATACCGAAGTTCTTCTTTTGAAATGGTAACATCGGCTCCAGTTTCATCCATTTCATCAGAACTGACTCAAATGTATTCTTTTTAACGGCTGAGTAATACTCCATTGTGTATATGTACCACAGCTTTCTTATCCATTCATCTGCTGATGCACATCTAGGTTGTTTCCATGTCCTGGCTATTATAAATAGTGCTGCGATGAACATTGGGGTACATGTGCGGACTTTTGAACTCAGAGGGAGAGGGAGAGGGTGGGGTGATTTGAGAGAATGGCATTGAAACATGTATACTATAATGTAAGAATCGAATGGCCAGTCTATGTCTGATGCAGGATGCTTAGGGCTAGTGCACGGGGATGACCCAGAGGGATGTTATGGGAAGGGAGGTGGGAGGGGGGTTCATGTTTGGGAACGCATGTGCACCCGTGGTGGATTCATGTCAATGTATGGCAAAACCAATACAGTATTGTAAAGTAAAATAAAATTAAAATTAAAATTTTAAAAAAAAGATGAATCTCCAGGGAATATTCTGAATAGAATAAATATTTCCAGTCCTCAAAAAAAAAAAAAAAAAGAAATGGTAACATCAATGACTTAGACATGTTAATTATATGAAAGAATGAACAAATGAATGAACACTTTAAAATCTAACTTACACTGTTGAAGAGAATGGCAGAACTAAAAATTTAGGTAATTTTTCCACTCTCTCCAATTATTACTAACTTTTGGTGTTTTTTGAATACATATTCTATCTATATGTCAGTCTTAAAGTTTCATAGTATTTTACCGTGTGCTGATGAATTAAAATAAATTCATTTGCAATTAAATACTCTATTACAATTTAAAAGCATTCTGTCTTTGAATGTGTATCTTAGATTTAACATTCTTGTGTGTGGGAGGGTAAATGATATCTTTGAAATATTTCCTTATTTAAAAAAAGTTTTTTGCCGATCTATATAGAAACTTTAGATATATAAACTATAAAATAATAACAATGGCAATAGAAATACTAGTCATGTAACTTTCAATGCAGTCATTTCTAAAAATGACAGACTTGCCTGACAGATAGAAATATGATGTTAACATATTTAATCTGCTAATTGTGTCATCTTGAACACATGCCTAATGGTGGTGATGAAGGATAAAACCAGGGTTTTTATGCTATGGCTTAGATTCAGCCATAAGGGATATTCCACCCAGAGCAGGAGGCATTGTATGCACTGTCTTATTTAAAAATCTTGCCATTTGGCACCTAAGCTCTCAGACAGAATTCCAACCCAATTGTAAGCAGGAAGGATGCCAACTTAACAGATGAGCAGAAAGTGCCAAGGCCAAGAGTCCAGGTTCACATATCAAATGTGCTTACTTAGGGCAGGATTCCCAGTTATAAGTCTTCAACCATGTTCAGAAAAACTGTGCCAGCTTGAAGAGGTTGCCCTGCTTTTAATCCCCATAGAACTAGAATTAACCTTGAATTTATTTTTAGAGATGCAATTTAGTCACTAATCTCTATTATCTTTTTAATCTGGAGGAAGAATAGGTAGCTTTGGATTTATGTATTTAATTGCCCAATCCTTACTCTGTTGTTTATCTCGTTGGTCATTATGATTGCAATAATTTAAACGCCATTAATTCAAAACTTTGTGTTGACTGCACTCATATAGAACTATTGTTTATGAATGATATGGTAACATAACATATAGGACTGGTTTTTTAAAAAGATGTTTACTGGTTTTCTTAATAATCTCACAATATTCAGTCAAAGCTGAAAGTTAATATGAATAATGTGTGAATAATTATGTACATTTGACCTTTACATGATAGTGAAAATTAATAATTCACTGGGTCATTTTACCCATGGATAACTGTTGATGAAAATGTATGATAAGAATAAATTTTGTTGAGAGACTCGGTATTATGGTCCTTAAAAAATTGCATTATATTTTAAAAATATGTAACTAGAAAATCTTTCAAGAAAACTGTTGGACAATTTCTGGTGTTTACTAAAATGAGCTAGTATGCATTTCTAGTTGAAGTTTATTGGGTGTATAATAAAAAGTGCTGAGACTGAATCTGGTTCACAAAGGTAGTACACTTAGACACTGGTGTTCTTTTCATATAATTTAGCAATTGACAGAACAAGAAAATTAAAAAAAATATATATATATATATGTATTTAAAGGCCACAGTTTACAAAGAAATTAAATACTAAAAGAAAGATCTCTTTCAGATGTTTCCAGTGTAAAACAACATGAACTCTCAAAAGGCAAGATTGCTATAAAAGTAACGCTTCCAACTGCTTTATAATCCATGTGAAAGCCAAATGCTAATCTCTAAATTGTTTTACTAGAGTGCCTCAACATAAGATGCCATTGTTATGAAAACCTTTATGATTTTGTTAAATAAGCAAAGCATGCCAGTTATAGGAGTATTAAACAATACAGACACTGACCCTGGTGATTCACTTCCCTGGTGGCTCAGACAGTAAAGCGTCTGCCTGCCTGCGATGTGGGAGACCTGGGTTTGATTCCTGGGTCGGGAAGATCCCCTGGAGAAGGAAATGGCAATCCACTCCAGCACTCTTGCCTGGAAAATCCCATGGACAGAGGAGCCTGATAGGCTATAGTTCATGGGGTCGCAAAGAGTCGAACACGACTGAGCGGCTTAACTTTCACTTTCACTAATGCAGGAACCGTGGATTTGATCCTTGGGTCAGGAAGATCCCCTGGAGAAGGAATTGGCAACCCACTCCAGTAATCTTATCTAGGAAATCCAATGGACAGAGGAGCATGGTGGGCTAAAGTCCATGGGGTTGCAAAGAGCCAGGCATGACTGGGCAACCAATAACAGACAATATAGATATGCATTACAGGTTGACTAGCAAAACAGATACGGAGGTAATTTCCTATCCTAAAAAAGCAAATATATTTATTTGCAAAATATGTCCTTATTGATTTAAGATAGGACTGTCAACATAATTATTTTCTTTTTTTTTTTATTTATTTTTTTTTATTTATTTTTTTTTTAATTTTAAAATCTTTAATTCTTACATACATTCCCAAACATGAGCCCCCCTCCCACCTCCCTTCCCATAACAACTTTCTGGGTCATCCCCATGCACCAGCCCCAAGCATGCTGCATCCTGCGTCAGACATAGACTGGCGATTCAATTCACATGATAGTATACATGTTAGAATGTCATTCTCCCAAATCATCCCACCCTCTCCCTCTCCCTCTGAGTCCAAAAGTCCGTTATACACATCTGTGTCTCTTTCCCTGTCTTGCATACAGGGTCGTCATTGCCATCTTCCTAAATTCCATATATATGTGTTAGTATACTGTATTGGTGTTTTTCTTTCTGGCTTACTTCACTCTGTATAATCGGCTCCAGTTTCATCCATCTCATCAGAACTGATTCAAATGAATTCTTTTTAACGGCTGAGTAATACTCCATTGTGTATATGTACCACAGCTTTCTTATCCATTCATCTGCTGATGGACATCTAGGTTGTTTCCATGTCCTGGCTATTATAAACAGTGCTGCAATGAACATTGGGGTACAGGTGTCTCTTTCAATCCTGGTTTCCTCGGTGTGTATGCCCAGAAGTGGGATTGCTGGGTCATAAGGTAGTTCTATTTGCAATTTTTTAAGGAGGCAAGAATATACAATGGAGTAAAGACAATCTCTTTAACAAGTGGTGCTGGGAAAACTGGTCAACCACTTGTAAAAGAATGAAACTAGATCACTTTCTAACACCGCACACAAAAATAAACTCAAAATGGATTAAAGATCTAAATGTAAGATCAGAAACTATAAAACTCCTAGAGGAGAACATAGGCAAAACACTCTCAGACATAAATCACAGCAGGATCCTCTATGATCCACCTCCCAGAATTCTGGAAATAAAAGCAAAAATAAACAAATGGGATCTAATTAAAATCAACATAATTATTTTCTAATGAAATCTTTAAAATTATTTTTAAAAGAAATAGGAAATTAAATACTCTCTCTCTCTTTAGTGGCTAAGTCGTGTCTGACTCTTGTGACCCCATGGACTGCCTCTGTCCATGGAATTCTCCAGGCAGGAATATTGGGATGGGTTGCTATTTCCTTCTCCAGGGGATCTTCTTGTTCCAGGATTCAAACCCAGGTCTCCTGCATTACAGGCAGATTCTTTACCAACTGAGCTATAAGGGAAACCCAGAATTAAATGCACTTTCTCCAAAATAAATCTCAAATGCATATTGAAGGAAAATATGGAGAAGGTGACTCAAAACAACTTGTAGTATTACTTAAATTTTGCTCTTTGGACTGTGAAAAATGGAAAATGTCATTTGGCTACCATTTCCTTTTCTCTTGTGCTTCCATTAGAATATTATGTATTTATGACCTTACAATTAAAGATATATCGGCCATGGTTTGGGGTGATTTAGTCACTAAGTCATATCTAACTCTTGTGACCCCATGAACTGTAGCCTGCTAGTCTCCTCTGATCATGAGATTTCCCAGGCAAGAATACTGGAGCGTGTTGTCATTTCCTTCTCCAATATTGGCCATGAGTTGTACATAAATAATAAGCTTGCTGCATATCCACACATATATAGGTAAAACTCCAGATGCATAAAAATTTAGCTGCAGATACATAAAAATAATTTTCCCTTATCTTAAAATACTGTTTAACAACCAAGAAAATGCCTTGTGAAGTAGAATTACTCTTCACATAGCTAAAGTAATCCTAATCAAAGTTAATGAGCAAGACACACTTTCCAGTCTTTTATGTCAGTGCAGACTAAGTGTTCTTACAAAATAATTAAATGTCAAGGCAAACAAGTGTAAGATTTGCATGGTCAAATCATACCTTTGAAGTGAGGTATTGTAACTGAAAGAGAAAATAACCTCTCATTCAGCTACAGACTATGCTGAATTCACATATGAAACATTGCCTGCAGATGACTGTAACATTTCAAAAAAGATACATCAGGTTTGGAAAAGCCAAGAGAACAAAAATGAAATGGTCAAGGACTGGTCGTTGTTTTCACGGAGGACACCCTTGGAGTTGCTAGGTGTGGGTTTCTGACACAGATTTATGGCAGTTTATCAGCCTTAAATGGAGTGCCACATTAATACAACCACAAAATCTGTCACTTTCGTTAATCTACTGTGTTAGTTGCTCAGTCGTGCCCAGCTCTTTGTGACCCCATTGAATGTAGCCTATCAGACTCCTCTATCCATGGGATTTTCCAGGCAAGAATACTGGAGTGTTTTGCCATTCCCTTCTTCAGGGGATTGTCCTGACCCAGAAATCAAATGTGGGTCTCCTGCATTGCAGGTGGATTCTTTACTGGCTGAGCCACTAGGGAAACCCTTCATTAGTTTAGATGGTCCAAATTTGCCATGCGGGACATTTACTTGGTGAAGAAGGAATGGAATTGGAGGTCTGGGAAAGCCTTTGATGATGATGGAGGTCTCACCCCTTAAATAACAGAAGAAAGAAAGAAAGTGAAGCATGGTTTTAAAGAAGTTCTAGTAGAGGTATCAGGAAGTCCTGGCGTGAATGCCAGTTCCCAGATACGGTCCCTATGTTAGTACACCTGTCATGTTCAGTCATTGCCTAGGAGCAGCTGTGAAAATTATCACATCCATGCAAACATATTCTGCCTCTTAACTGGCAGGCAACCCCTGAGGCCACCGGTCATGTATGTAGGAGATTGATAGACAATAGATGTAGTGTCATGCCAGCCAAAATATTGAATACCTGCAGCGCCCCCCATGTTTGTCCTTCCAATCTAGATACCACTGCTCTCTTTCTAGACAGATGTGTGATCCTTTGTGCTCTCAGTTGTTCAGTTACACAACCCCATGGATGATAGCCTGCCAGACTCCTCTGGGCCCCATGGGATTCTCCAGGCAAGAATACTGGAGCGGGTTGCCATTGTTTCCTCTGGGGGATTTTCTGGACCCAGGGATCAAACTTGTGTCTCTTATGTCTCCTGCATTGGCAGGCAGGTTTTTATTACCACTGAGAAGCCCCTTGGTTAATTCTTCATTGAAGGATAAATTAGAAAGCTCAGGAGTCAAGTAAGAGAGTAAATATATGATGGTATATGATTAAAGTATACTCACAGTGTGAATTATGTAATATACAAGTGTGGATAAATTTAACAGAGACATATTAAAGTATATCCCGAGTAAGGAGAATCCCCTCAATTTAAATCAGTTAATGTGAAATTTCAAAGAAATGCTTTTCTTGTAATTAAACAGCAAAGTGTCATTAACCACTTTTATGTTACCTTTAAATACTTATTTTAATGTATTATTTATATTGTTTTGTTCTTTATCAAGGGTTTAAAACTTTCTCAAAAATAACTCTGAAAACTCTTTCAAAGCAGATAGGCTGCTTTAACTTAATTTCTGATACTGATAATGTAGTTATACTTTCTTTTAAATAAGAATTTAACCTTATAGCTGATGGATGCAGGAAGCTAAACACATGTCTCCTTAAAAAAAAAAAATAGAATTTTCAGAAAAGCAAATTGAGCAAGGAACTTAAAAGAACTCTAAGAACTCAAGAATGCTAATCATGGTGGGCAGAGGACACTATAAGCGGCCAGTCTATAGGGAAGACTGTCTACTTTTTGTTTCTATTTTTCGTTGCTGTGGGAGAAGAAATGAGCGGACGCTGGAATTCTGGAGGTGCAGCTAATCCAGAGTGCCAAAAAAGACAAATTACAGCTTTCAAGAGCTGGGAAATAGTCACGGAAATGAATCACCCTTGCTAAGGTGGTGATGGCTGATTGCAGTATGATAAGCCATTCCAGAAAGACTTTGTTGCCAAGAACCTGAAGGTTGAGGAAAAACATCAGAAGGAATTTCTGAATGACCACCTGAATTCCAGATGAATCAGAAGAGAATGTTCTAATAAAAGGTGATGAGTACAATGAGGATAAATTAGGAAGCCAAATCAAATAGGATTTAAAATTATGTGGAATATCTATTGTTATTTCCTTATTGAAGTTGTTCTAGGGGATGATAGCCTCTTTTTATGAATTTTGAGTTTACGTGATTTATTAATATATTTAATTAAAGCACAGAAATGATGACTAGCACACTATTAACAACCTAAAATATGATAAGGTTAGGTTCAGTTCAGTTCAGTCACTCAGTCGTGTCTGACACTTTGCAACCCCATGAATCGCAGCACGCCCGGCCTCCCTGTCTATCACCAACTCCAGGAGTTCGCTCAGACTCACGTCCATCGAGTCAGTGATGCCATCCAGCCATCTCATCCTCAGTCGTCCTCTTCTCCTCCTGCCCACAATCCCTCCCAGCATCAGAGTCTTTTCCAGTGAGTCAACTGTTCGCATGAGGTGGCCAAAGTACTGGAGTTTCAGCTTCAGCATCATTCCTTCCAAAGAAATCCCAGGGCTGATATCCTTCAGAATGGATTGGTTGGATCTCCTTGAAGTCCAAAGGACTCTCAAGAGTCTTCTCCAACACCAGAGTTCAAAAGTATCATTAGATGTCTGTCTTCCTGAAAAGCAGTCTCTGAAACGCATCATTCTGCTGACAAGCACTTGTTTGCAAACTGAAATCTTAAATACACACACTTGGGCACTTTGAGGCGAGCTGCCAAAAGGCAATGGCACCCCACTCCAGTACTCTTGCCTGGAAAATCCCATGGACGGAGGAGCCTGGTAGGCTGCAGTCCATGGGGTCGCAAAGGGTCTGACAGGACTGAGCGACTTCACTTTCACTTTTCACTTTCCTGCATTGGAGAAGGAAATGGCAACCCACTCCAGTGTTCTTGCCTGGAGAATCCCAGGGACGGGGGAGCCTGGTGGGCTACCGTCTATGGGGTCGCACAGAGTCAGACATGACTGAAGCGACTTAGCAGCAGCAGCAGCAACCAAAAGGAAATGAGGAAAATCAACCTTCAATTGCTGGATGGAGAAGCAATGCGGATACTGTTATAACTTACTCATGAGTGAGGAACAGAGGAAAGTATTCTAGTAGACACCACAAGAGCAGAATAAATCTCATGACTTGTATGTAACCTTCTTTCAATAATTAGAACCAAAAAATGATTCAACACAAAAAACTATCTTCTCATTACCCTTTATAATATATTTAGGATAAAAAGTGTGGCATCTTTGTTAAAAAGTTTCTTTCTGTTAGTATACATGACAGATGTTGTTTTGTTTTGTGTTATCCAATTTTATAAATTCCAGCTTATTATATAAGAAGATATTTAGCAATAAAGATGTCTGAACAAAAAAAAAAAATAAACAGCATCAATAGCATCAACAGAGGACATTAGATTCTATACATAAAATGTTAATATTAAAGTAATTATGTGTATTTAACCTCTTGTATGAATGATACAAGGGCTTCCCTGGTGGCTCAGAGGTTAAAGCGTCTGCCTGGAATACAGGAGACCCGGGTTCAATCCCTGGGTTGGGAAGATCCCCTGGAGAAGGAAATGGCAGCCCACTCCAGTACTCTTGCCTGGAGAATCCCATGGAGGGAAGAGCCTGGTAGGCTTATAGTCCATGGGGTCACAAAGTGTCAGACACAACTGAGTGACTTCACTTTCACATGAATGATAAATGTGGGCGTTTCTTGAATATTTTTGGTAAGTGAATACAGTAGGATACTATGGAAAGGGCATGTTTATTGTAGTCACATCCATGCAGAGTTAAATCTTCTATAAATGTTGTATTCCTTATCAGGATCTTGTCAAAATTCTCATTCTCTAAGTTTCTACTTACCCATCTGTGCTATGGGGAAAATGATACTACTATTGTAAAAATTGGGGAAAATTTTCCCTGTCTGTTTTTGAAGATATCAGCAGTCATGTGATAAGTATCCAAAAATTGCTTCTTCCAGGTTGCTGAATAAGGATGTGGCTGCTTTATATGCTTAGTTGAGAGCCACCCTCTAATTCTCTTGTGGCTAAGATGACAAAGAATCGGCTTGCAATGCGGGAGACCCGGGTTTGATCCCTGGGTCGGAAAGATCCCCTGGAGAAAGCAGTGACAATACACTCTTGTATTCTACCTTGGAAATCCCATGGATAGGGGAGCCTGGCAAGCTAGAGTCCATAGGGTCACAAAGAGTTGGACATGACTGAGTGACTACACTTTCGCTTTTTAGTTTCCTTAAGCTGAAGTGCTTTGTCTTTATGAAAAAGGTGAGAAACTGTCATTGCTTCCTCTCTCACTGACAGTTTAGCCCTTTAGGAAAGTTTGCCTCAGTGGAACATCTGGATTCCATCATTTCCAGAGCAGCATAAAAATTTTGAAAAATCATAGCAAATGATGCCAAAAAATGTAATTCAAAAAGATACATGCTCCCCATTGTTTATCACCTAACTGTGTAGAGAGGCCAAGACATGGAAGCAACATAAATGTCCATCAACAGATAAATGGATAATGAAAATGTAGTATGTATGTGCATGTACACACACAGACACACACACACACACACACACACAGGAATATTACTCAGCCTATCAAAAAGAATGAAATAAGATGATTTGCAGCACCATGAATGGACCTGGAGATTACTATACTAGGTCAAGTAAGTCAAACAAAGACGAATATCATATTGTTTACATGTGGAATCTTACAAAATCATGCAAATTAATTTATATTCAAAACAGTGATAGACCCAAGACATAGAAAAAAAATAAAAAGCTTCTGGTTACCAATGGGGAAAGAGAGGAGATGAATAAATTAGGAATTTGGGATTAACATATACATACTACTGTATGTGAACTATGTGTATGTGAACTATATGCAATATTTTGTAATAATACATAAGGGAAAGAATCTGAAAAAGAATAGGTATGCTGCTGCTGCTAAGTCGCTTCAGTTGTGTCCGACTCTGTGCGACCCCATAGACGGCAGCCCACCAGGCTCCCCCATCCCTGGGATTCTCCAGGCAAGAACACTGGGATGGGTTGCTATTTCCTTCTCCAATGCATGAAAGTAAAAAGTGAAAGTGAAGTCGCTCAGTCGTGCCCCACTCTTAGCGATCCCATGGACTGCAGCCTACCAGGCTCCTCCATCCATGGGATTTTCCATAAATATAGATATACGTGTATAACTGAATCACTTTACTGTATACCAGAAAGTAGTACAACATTGTAAATCAACTATATTCCAAATAAATGAAATGATAACAAAAACTATAGATTTTATCTCACTAATAGCTGTCCAGTAGACATATAACTTGATTATAGGACACAGTCAATGAATCCTACATTTTCACAATGGGCTTTCATATCATGACCATTATATGCTCACACTACTAAGTTTCATCTATCATTTGTAAAATTGAGTTTTCATATAGCAGCTGGTCAAAAATATGTGCGCTATTGCATAGCAATATCAGCCAGTCAACAGAGACCTCATACATTTTATAATACTGAAAATTAAAAATAAAATATATGAAGAAATAATTACGTGTGCTGAAAAAACTAACAAACAAACATATTTTCTGCCTCATTCAGATGGTCTGTGCTTCCATCTCTATGAAAACTTCAAGCAGAAATTACCTTTCCAGAAAGCCAGATTTTGGATCTGTTATAATGTTAGACAGCCTAAAGAAAAGTCCAGAAAGTTTATGTGAAGGATCTGTCTTTTTTCACTTTCAGTCAGTCAGTTCACTTGTTCAGTCATGTCTGTCTCAAAGAGCGACCCCATGGACTGCAGCACACTAGGCTTCTCTGTCCCCACTACTCCTGGAGCTTACTCAAACTCATGTCCCTCAAGTTGGTGATGCCATCCAGCCATCTCATGCTCTGTCATCTCCTTCTCCTCCTGCCTTCAATCTTTCCCAGCATCAGGGTCTTTTCCAATGAGTCCAGTTATCGCATCAGGTGTCCAAAGTATCGTAGCTTTAGCTATAGCATCAGTCCTTCCAGTGAATATTCAAGACTGACTTCCTTTAGGACCGACTGGTTTTATCTCCTTGCTGTCCAAGGGACTCCCAAGAGTCTTCTCCAACACCACAGTTTGAAGGCATTAATTTTTTGGTGCTCAGCCTTCTTTATGGTTCAATTCTCACGTCTGTACATAACTACTGGAAAAACCGTAGATTTCACTATATGGACCTTTGTCAGCAAAGTTGACATCTCTACTTTTTAATATGCTTTCTAGGTTGGTCATAGCTTTTCTTCCAAGGAGGAAGTGTCTTTTAATTTCACAGCTGCTGTCACCATCTGAAGTGATTTTGAAGCCCAAGAAAATAAAGACTGTCACTATTTCTATTGTTTCCCCAACTACTTGCCATGAAATTATGGGACCGGATATCATGAACTTTGTTTTTTGAATGTTGAGTTTTAAGCCAGCTTTTTCAATCTCCTCTTTCACTTTCATCAGAGGTGCTTCAGTTCCTCTTTACTTCCTGTCATAAGGGATACATTACTTTAACACTTAAATAAACAGCAGGTAGATATTTATGTTGCCAATACTGAAAATAAGATATTTGCTAGGAAAGCATTTTATGTGCTTTTAATAACTCTTTAAGCACATGTTCCTTGAACATCTCTTGTGTGCTAGGATACATACCTCAGTGATAAAACATCCTGCCAGTGCAGGAGATGTGAATTCTATCCTTGGGTTGGGAAGATCCTCTGGAGAAGGAAATGACAACCCACTTCATTGGGTTCTTGTCTAAGAATTCCATAGATCGAGAAGTCTGGCAGGCAACAGCCCGTGGAATTACACAGAGTTAGACACAACTTAGCGAGTAAACAGTAACAACAACTTATGTTGTTGTTACCTAGGCATAGTTCTAAACACTCAATACATAACATAAAAAACAAGATCTCTGTCCTCACAGGGTTCATATTCTAGTCAAAGGAGACAGAAAATAGACAACACAAAAACAACACGCATACATAATAATTTAAAGCATTTATATAGTAGGTTTTAAGGGGATAGATGTTAGGAAATAAAGAAGTTGTGGAACACATAGACAATGGAATGTTACTCAGCTATAAAAATGAATAAAAGTGATCAATTGAAGTGAGGTGGATGAACCTAAAGCTTTAACTCTGTATGAGGAAAGTAAGTCAGAAAGACAAAAGCAAATATTGTATATTAACACATATATATATGGAATCTAGAAAAATAGTACTGATGATCTTATTTGCAGGGCAGGAGTGGAGGCACAGACATAGAGAATAGATTTGTAGACATGAGGGGTGGGGGAAAAAGGGAGGACGGCTTGAGAAAGTCACACTGACAAATATATGGAAAGTGAAAGTTGAAGTAAAGTCGCTCAGTCGTGTCCAACTCTTTGCCACATTGCAGGCAGATTCTTTACCAGCTGAGCCACAAGGAAGGCCCAAGAATACTGGAGAGGGTGCCTATCCCTTCTCCAGCAGATCTTCTCAACTCAGGAATCAAACTGGGGTCTCCTGCATTACAGGCGATTCTTTACCAACTGAGCTGTCAGGGAAGCCCATACTTCCATGTATAAAATAGCTAGCTAATGGGAAGCAGCTGTATAACACAGGGAGCTCAGCTTAGTGCTCTGTGATGACCTAAAGGATGGAATGGGGGTGTGGGAGGGTGGCTCGAGAGGGAAGGGTTATATGTATATACATGGCTGACTCACATTGTACAGCAATTATGTTCCAATTTAAAAAAAAAAGTCAGAAAATAAAGAGCTGATCGAAAAAAGTTTGCCCTGGGAGTTACATTTTAGATAGAACAGTCAGGGCACGACTCATTGAGAACTTGACATTTGAGCAAAGATTCAATGGAAATGAGCCCGAAAACTCTTGTTATTTCTTTTCCAAAATAAAAAGATTGAGAAGTCCGTTGGAATAGTTGAAGTTTCCTTCCTGTTTCTTTATCCTCTTTCATTATAGAGGAGGTAAAAATTTGAAAAGAAAGAGCACCTCTAAGCCAAATAATATTCTGTATAGCTCAAGTTAAAAGGTTTTAAACTATTCATTCTTCCCTTTCTCCTTTTCCTTTCATCAAAATTCTGAGCTACTTCCTTCTATCTTATTCTGTCAGAATTTCCCATGAATCAAGAATAATCACAAAGATTCTTAAAGTGATCTTTACACAACTAAGCCCATGAAAATTGTGAAATTTGGCAGTGCCAACTCATCAAGCACAGAGAATACCCATGATATGACATCTGCACAAGACATTTAATCCACAATTGAATTATATATTGGCAAGCTAGGGTTGATACTTTAACAAAATAGAGATATTCCGATGGTGCAGGAGAATCCACCTGCCAGTGCAGGAGATGCAAATTTGATCCCTGGGTTGGGAAGATCCCCTGGAGGAGAAAATGGCAACCCACTCTAATATTCTTGCCAGGGAAAATCCCATGGACAAGGGGCCTGGCAGGCTACGGTCCATGGGTTTGCAAAGAGACACACGTGATTTACTGACTAAAAGCAAGCAAACAAATGCAACAATGCCATACCTTCACAATGCCTTTTGAACTGAAATTGTAGGTAATATTATGCTAGCCTTGATAATCAGAAAATAGACTATATATTTTCCATAGGGAAATTGATGTTTTATAATTGTCTGGCAACAATATTGTTACAGATAAAAATCTCTGGGACTTTGCTTTCTCTGGATTAAATTAAACAAAACATATCACAAAATGTATATATAAAAAAATCACTGACTCTTATTTTGTTCTAGTGTTTTGTTTGTTTTTCATCGTGTATACCAACATGAGAAGTTGGCTATTGGCTTTAATGTGTAGCCAGTAAGAGGTACTATGATGGGATGAATATTTCAACTAGAAAAGAAATTGTTTCCTAATGTATGAATCAACATTGGAGGATATCAGCAAGCAAAGAGACCCATTAATGAATCTTTGTCTTATCATTTGAAAAACATGTATCCAAATATAAAACATATAAGAGCTCCAGTTTTCTCTAGAGCGGGACTTCACTATTTCTTCTGCAGGGCTGGGTGAGCTGTACTGAAAGTTTATGTTGGCCTTTCTTGAGAGGCTTTGGTCACCTGTGACACTTTCTTTAAAACCGTGAAAACTGTGGTGCCTGGTGCTCTATGTGAAAATGTGAAAACATAATTTTACATACTGATTTCAAACTATTTATTATACTGTCTCTAACTCATTGCCTCTTAAGGGATCAGAAATGGAGTTGAAACTATGTCCCAATGTTTGTTCTGTGTTAATAATTATCCAAATTATTCCTTGGAGAAGGAAATGGCAACCCACTCCATATTCTTGTTTGGGAAATCCCATAGACAGAGGAGCCTGGCAGGCTACAGTCCATGGGGTCACAAAGAGTCTGACACGACTTAGTGACTAAATAACAACAGTGATTTCTTCGTAGCTTTGAGACAATGTATTCAGACATATCTTTTGCAAATTGGACTTCTGCAATAAAGTGTTACATATGAAAGAATAATATCCATTCCATTTATAGATAAGCAGCTAAATCATTATATCTGATAATCTTTGTGTATTCCTGATGCTTAATATACTGATATTACATATTTTAATGTCTTTTCTTATTCTGAGTACTTATCCCAATCCCAAGAGCTTCTCTTCAGTAATCTACCATTTTATCTTTTATCTGTGCATTTGAACTCTAATGCCTATGGATCAAACACTTCCTTTCATTAATAAGATGAAACAATTTTTTCATCTGTTGTTCTTAATTAAAAAAATAAACCTGTACATTTTAAAGATTAGAGGCAAAAAAAGAGATGCCAGAATATTCAGCGAGTTCTACATATTTATCAGGAATGTTTATGTTGCATTTGAACTTGAAGCACTTTACAATAAAATGTGACCTTTTGTCTTAGAAAAAACCAAATAGTATGTAAACACTCATACACACACACACACACAAACCCAAAGAACCTATCTCCAAAGTAGCCCTGATTTGTGTAGATGTTTAAAATTTCAGTGATAATATAGAAGTAAAAGAAATTCCAAATGACCTTCAGAAATTGTTTTTTGCTCCTATGACACCACAGAAACCTTACTTCTATTCTTTTATTTATGGTACAGTGTATGAAATCATGGCATAGATAAATGTAAAGTTCAACATTTAAGTGCTTTTTCTTTTTGATAATTACATGATAGTTCACTGAGTAATGTTTTCCTATAAAATGGTAATACCAATCTGCAAAACAGAATCTAAGAGTCTGAAAAATAATTCTGGGCATCCAGGGAAAAATATGTATGCTCTTCAGATCTTGTATCAGAGGAAGTAAAAGCTTTAGGGTGTGTGTAAAAGATGAGTTTTTGTTTGTGTTTTTTTTGAGGATGAAGGGCCAGAAAGAACTTTGTCATTCTCTCTGCTGCCAGAGAAAAGGGGGCTTGTGAAACTATGTCAGATGTAATGTTCCTGGAAAAATGCTCGAGTCTGGAGGCTAGACTTCTCCTCTCTTTCGTCTCTTCCTTTAATGAATCCGTGCACTTTGCATTGTCTTGTTTATCATTATATATTCTTACTTTTTAAAAGCTGTCTTCAGAGTCTGGTACAGATCCCTTCACTGCTTTTACTACTCTCTGATCACCTGTTCAGTTTGTTTCTTGGGATCATTTCACATCAGATTTTTTTTTTCCTGTCTTTGTCACAAAATCAAATCGTCTCCCCACATGCGTGTACTGCCAAGTGGTCTCATTCCTAAAAGCCAACACAAACTGATAAGGAAACAAAAATTGCTTTGCCTTTCTTCCCACAGGCATTAAGACTTCACTGATCTTTCATTAATTGGTTTGATGATTTGATTCTGATGTCTTCCTGTCAACCTACTTTTTGCATCAGTATTTTGTCTCACATTGTAATTGTGTCCAAGGCCAAGATTTGCTGATATATTTGTCTTAGAACATTCAAATCAAGTGATTAATAGACATCTTTTTTAGTTAATAAATTGTTGTTTCATGCTATGTGATCTCATTTTATATCCAAACATACTTGAGAGGAAGGGGAGATATTGGAACAGGATTTCATAGTTTGCACAGTCACTCATTTACTAGATCTAGAATAGATGAAAAAGTGGTTCTTTGTATATGTGTGTGTGTTTGTGTGTGTTTATGTATGTGTGGTTTAATAGCAATTCTTTTTTTGCAAAGAAATAGTTGGCAATGCATAAGTGTATTCATTATATTCACTATTATTTTAATATTTTATATGATTTTTCCTTTATATAATGCATTCTCAATACAGATCTTATAAGCAATGTACCTCAGCTTTCTCATTTCTAAGACTGGGATTTGTTAAATGTAAACAAAGCAGAATATTAAAGAATATTCTTTCATGGTGTAAAATATGAATGGGAATGCTATTGATATCTTGTCTTGAAAGTCTGCCTTAATGTTTTTCTTCAGTATTTTATTCAATTTATTGGTTATACACTTTAATTCTCATTTGTTTTCTGATCAAATATTTTTTGATATCCTACTATATTTTGGAGACTCTTATAGGTGTTAAAAATATAGCAATGAAATCCACTCTAGTGGTAAAACTCATAAAAATAATTAAATAAATAAATCTAAACATGCATATATTGGAGAATAATAGGGAAATAAAGACAAATAGAGTGGCTATGAGGCTTAGGGAGCAATGCAATTGTGGAAGTTTTCAATTAATAAGATGACCAGGAAGTCCTCATTGGGAAAATGACCTTAAAGAAAAAGTCTGAAATAAGTGTCATAACTCTGAATATCTGGGGGCAAATTATAACTGGCAAGTGAGACAGCGAGTATAAATGTTCTGAGATAATAGGGTACTTGTCTCATCTGAACAGTAAAACCAGAAGTGTAACGAGCTAGAGAGGAATACAGAGACATGGAGCAGTGTGTGCCATGTGGGGGCTTTGTAAGATCTGGACTTTGATCCTCTCTGTGGTATGATTCGAAGCCATGGAAAGTCTGAGTGAGGTTCTCTCGCCTATCGTAAGATCAAGAAGCCAAGGAGGAACAGAAGGGAATCAAGAACAGTTACGAAGCTATCACCCCTTGGTCAAGTGAGAAGGGATGATGCTGTTGGCCAAATGGCAGTGATGCACACAGTTTCTCGATATGTTTTTAGGAAAGAGATGACAGTATATCCTGATAGCTTAATGCTGGCAAGAGAGAAGGAGAGGAGCCTAGAACATCAGCAAGGCTTTAAGGTCTGAAAAGATGGAAGAATGGGTTGCCCTTTATTGAGATATAGGAGGAGCCATTTGTGTGGGGCTGTGATGATGGTGGCACATGTGTATGTTCAGGGGAATTGGTGCAGTTTCTTTCATTGATAAGTTTTATATAATTATTAGATCCATTTCTAGAATCTCGATTACTACCCTCCTTTATCCCATCAACAATTAGTTGTTAGTTTCTTTTGCTTCTACCTTTGCCACTTTTCTGGATCCCGTGTCACCTTCCTGTACTCACTGACCGACATTGCTCTCCAATCCTTCTAGTCTGAGTTATTAAAACAACCTCTCCATGCTCTCTCTGATACTCATCATTACTCTATCTTGTTCATCTCAAGCATTAAAGACAGATTGCTTATGTGCTAAGTCACTTCAGTCCTGTGTCTGACTGTGACTTCATGCACTGTAGCCCACCAGACTCTTCTGTCCATGGGATTCTTCAGGCAAGAATAGTAGAGTGGGTTGCCATGCCTTGCTCCAGGAGATCTTCCTGACCCGGGGATTAAACACACATCTCTTATGTCTCCTGCACTGGCAGGTGGATTCTTTACCACTAACGCCACCTGGGAAGACAGATTAATACTTTTGAAATGCTGTGGATCTGATGTCACTCTCCAGCCCAAAGATGTCTGAAGACTTCCATTCATTTTCCCCATTCATTTCCTCTTCTGGTATTCAAGGTATTCCAAAATCTAACCCTAAGCTCCCATTTTTAAAATTTATTTGTCATTATTGCTTATCACTAATTGCAATTCTATCAGTCGAATTGTTCCTTATGACAGGATTACCCAACTCCCTCCTAACCTTTCAACCCATTTTCACTCGGCCATACCTCTTTTCATTTGAGATCAATTGTAATTCTCTCTCCTTAAATACATACTCAGCTCCTACCACCAATAGACAGCAATCAGTCTGTATTAAAATTCCCATTTTTAATTTTGTTATACTATTTATGTCCATGAGTTTAAAATTGTATCTTTAATTATAGAGTGATTCATCCAGAGAAGATCTTGCTTATCTAAAGGATAGTCTAGGTAGAGATGGAACTTTCTATGGTCAAGGCGTACACTGTTGAATAACAGTGTAACACATACTAGTTTTTAAGACCAATGCAATCATACCAGTGCAGTCAATGGCTGTAAAAACTTAAAATATTGAATGCATTTGAGTTTTTTTTTTTAATCTCACTTGCTTCATCTCAGTTGGAGAAATGAAGTTGCTTGTAATATCAACAAGACAAGGATTACCTTTACAAATGGAAAAGATATAGTATTTTGATCCCATATAAGTACCCATATAACAGTATTCTTATAAGTGTATCTTGAGATCAATTCTGCTACCCAGTATGTAGAGATATGATCAAATTTGGTGGTAGCTTGTTTTTCTTAGATAATAGGCCCTATGTTCAAAGGGAAGCAAAGACTTAAGTTTTTGCCAGGAATGATCTTTCACTATAAGAGTTATTTTAAATGTCTATTCTTATCACCAAAGACTTAGTCTGAAAGGAGTAAAAAAATCAATAAACCTATTTAAGGATGGTGAAAAGACAAAGTAGATGATATAGTTGGAGCATTTAAAGGTAGAGAAATATGGAAAGCTGTTGCATTAATTGAGGAAGTAAAAAATATCAAATGTCCTGTCATTTGAAATCTTATTAATGTTAGGACCAAATCTGAAGAAATATATAATCTTTCAGTAAGAGTCCAAGTTAAATATTCTAACTTAAAAATAATATAGTTCTAGGAATAATTGTGATCAAATGTGTTGGATAGATATCAAAAAAGTACATTTAGACATAAGCTCAGATAATAAAAATGCCACCTAAAGGGCTTAACTGAAACAAGGCAAAAATCATAATCACAGACTAGAACTTCTGGAAAGAAGGGCTTCCAAGAGGCAAGGACGCTTATCTTCTAAACCCTGTGGAATCAAGTACTTGACCTATGGGATGACTGAAAACATCATGAGGCTGGACTTGTCCTGCAGACTTGTTCTCCAGCACAGCAACTTATTCCATTTTTATTCTTATAGGGCAAGCTTGAGAGAGTGCTTGAAAGAAGCAAGACAAAACAACATGCATTTGAACACCAAATAACCTGAACTAGGATATCACATCTTTAAATGTGCTACTAAGAATATCCAGTGCATAGACCTTAAGACTTGGGGAAGTCAGAGTCTTATAACTGGACTCAGCTATACCTTCTCTAGCAGGGGAAAAGAAGACCCCCAACCCTGACCTCCCACCCCAACCCTGGTCTCATCCATCACATGGACAAAGAAAGTGTTTCTGAAGCCATTCATGGACAATCCTGCTTATTTATCCACAACCCTACTTGCCTATCCACTAAGCACCTCTGATGAAACGTCAGTGTCGAGGTTAGTGCTTTTCATAATAACCAGGCTGCAAGATGAAGGAGAAAAACTTCCATGTTATGTGTTACAGAATGTTGAGTCTATGATGTGCTGTGCTGTGCTTGGTCGTTCAGTTGTGTCCAACTCTTTGCAACCCCATGGACTATAGCTCGCCAGGCTCCTCTGTCCATGGGGATTCTCTAGGCAAGAAAACTGGAGTGGGTTGCCATGCCATCCTCGCAAGGATCTTCCCAACTCAGGGATCGAACCCAGGCCTCCTAAATTGCAGGTGAATTCTGTACTATCTGAGCCAGCAGGGATTTCTGATGCTGCTGCTGCTGCTAAGTCACTTCAGTTGTGTCCGACTCTGTGTGACCCCATAAATGGCCTCCCACCAGGCTCCCCCATCCCTGGGATTCTCCAGGTAAGAACACTAGTGGGTTGCCATTTCCTTCTCCAATGCATGAAACTGAAAAGCGAAAGTGGAGTCGCCCAGTCGTGTCTGACTCTTAGCAACCCCATGGACTACAGCCTACCAGGCTCCTCCGTCCACGGGATTTTCCAGGCAAGAGTACTGGAGTGGGGTGCCATTGCCTTCTCCAGGGGTTTATGATAGGCCTCTCACAAAATCAATTTCATGCCTTCCATAGGTGCAAAGAGGTGAAAAGACTTGACAAAGGTCACTCAGAGATCAAATTACTGTCAGAAATTTGACAAGAAGTGAAATCTCTTTTTGTTTTTTCTATGCAATCTTCAATGAAATTTTGCGAATAAAGAGAATGAAAGATATAAGAAGAGAGGGAGAAAGGGAAGAATAAAGAAAATAGTAACAAAGGTAGCTCAGCATATATTCTATTTTTATCTACATAAACGAGACAAACCAGAAGATTATTCAAATTCTAGACATCCAGATTTTCATTTTGGCTGTGCTTGGATTTCCCAGATTTGACAAATTTAAAGAAAAAATACATTTGATCCTTAATCTTTTCTGTATCACCATTCTTAAATCTTAGCCTTAACCCAAACTTTTGTGTGACTGGGCCTGAACTTCCTAAAGTGTATTTGTTAGAACATGAGCTTTATGATATGTCAGTGCTGTCTCATGAGACAAACTATGAGGAAACCTGTAAAATAATAAAAAAACTAACCTTTCATTCAAAAATGTATTGTCCAAGTCTACTAAAACACAGTGAGAATCCTCAAAAAATTTTGTCTTTTGATTATTTATTAATAATTGCCCTACCCAAGATGATTACTTTTGCAACAAAGCTTTGCTGCAAAACTCTGATAATTAATACAAACAACCATTTAAACCATATATAATGTTATTTTTATAGAGGTAGTAAACGCTCATTTGGAGTTACTAAGCTAATGTTTCAGAGAAGGCAATGTCACCCCACTCTAGTACTCTTGCCTGGAAAATCCCATGGATGGAGGAGCCTGGTGGGCTACACTCCATGGGGTCGCTAAGAGTCAGACACAACTGAGCAACTTCACTTTAACTTTTCAGTTTCATGCATTGGAGAAGGAAATGGCAACCCACTCCAGTGTTCTTGCCTGGAGAATCCCAGGGATGGGGGAGCCTGGTGGGCTGCCATCTATGGGGTCGCACAGAATCAGACACAACTGAAGGGACTTAGCAGCAGCAGCAAGCTAATGTTTATTACTGGTACCTGGATTTTAGTTGCAAGTTTTCCATTTATGAGGGATGATATGCTCTTAGTAGATAGAATGGCATTACAATATCTAGAATCTACTCTAACTTCAGTGACATATGCTATATGAAATATGTGTATGTTAGCTTTATGAAACATCACTAAGTACCTGTCTGAAAATATCAAAATATAGGCAGACAAAAATTCAAGGCTTATTCTTTGTGAGCATTTTTCCCCATAGTTTATTTTTCAGAATATTTCCAATAGTATTTGTTTCATTCAGTACCACTTGTTCCATTTTAAGTTTTCTGTATATTTTGGCCACAAATGTAGTTTGATCAAACAGAAACTTTCATAAGTTGAAAGTTGCAGATATTGGAACTACCTAAAATTCAATATGACTTCAAAAGAAATAGATCAATAGTGATCTGTAATTTGTGTGCCTTTGTTAAGTCATGCCGTACCTGCTACAGAAACCTCTGCAATTCACTATCCTTCTGGTATGCATTATTCAAGGCTCAGTGCATTTGCAATCCTCACTAAAGCTCTTAAGAATATTTTCTAGCTATTAGCTCCTGTCTTTTTGGGGAGAGGGGAGGTGAGTAGTTACTAAAACAGTTATTTTTGTAAGAATAAACATGATCCAGAGATTAGAGAAAATAGCTGATATTATTAGTTTTTGATAGCTCTAAAATTTATTTAATATGACATATCTTTACCAAAGGCCTTGCTTCCCAGGTGGCTCAGTGGTAAAGAATCCACCTGGAATGGAGGAGATACCAGTTCGATCCTTGGGTAGGGAAGATCCCCTGGAGAAGGAAATGGCAATTCACTCCAGTATTCTTGCCTGGCAAATCCCATGGACAGAGGAGCCTGGTTGGCTACAGTCCATGGGGTCCCAAAATAGTCAAAAATGACTTAGCGACAGATTTTCATTTTTCCTTAAGTTTAAAATTCACAAATTCAACTCAGATTTGAACCGACCCACTCTCTTAAACTTTGAGGATTTGATTTCTTCTTTTAAATTAATATAACATATTTGGAGAGTAGCAAGTTCATTTTACAGCATGGTGACTTTTAGCTATAGAATGTTAGTCCCAGCAAGATGCAGATGCCTGAAGTAGGCCACTGCATTAGCATGTTGCTCTAATGGCTTTAATTGACTTACTTTCCATAAGCTTAGCCATATAAGCATTCCCATAAAACACTCTATAATAAATGTTCAAGTGAATTAAGATACTGAGTTCTAGGATTGTGTATCTTATGAAAGAAAAATGAGTGCTTAGATATGTTTATACATTCTGTGTAGAGTTTCCAGTGCTTGCAAATAATTATAGCAAAAAGTGTTAGAACAGCAGTTGCTTACTATATGATTTAGAGGAAAAAATGGAGATAAATACACAAATGCAAAAGAACTAAATCTATTGCTACATTATCTGCTGGATTTTGAGAAAAGGATTTCTCATTGGATGTAATTTATATTAAAAAGCCAAAGTGTGAGAACGCATTCAGTTAGCTATGATATTTTCTTTAAACTGAGTTGGAAAAAAATCTCTTACTATCTGTGTACTCTACTGAATTTCAAGCACATGAAACAAGCAAAACACTTCTTGGGAGAAAAACAGCTTGTACACCATTTAATGCCAAGTATATTCTCAGAAAACAGAATGGAATCGCCTTAAAAAATGTATAATATTGTCTCTTAAAGGCAAATGCTATGCCATTCACATGAATTATAAATGAAGCACCCAAGTTAAAGACTAAAGAAAAAAAATCAGTCTTAAAATTACACTCACAAATAGCATCATTGTACATGAGTTTTAGGTCTATAGTCCAGGGGCCTATCTAATATTAGTATAATGCACCACAGGTTACACAGCTAAGTTCTATTCCAGTGAAATTTAAGGATTTAACATATGTTATCTCAGTGATTGTAGCTCATCTTAAAATACATTAATTTTCTCCATGATTGGCTTGTTTTTTAAGCGCCTGATCCTTTCATTCACTACAGGAATTACTTCTAAGTACTTGTTCACATCTGAGATGGAATCCAGACTGTATGACAAAAATCACCTCTCATATCATTTCAGCTTACTTTTCTTTTTGACCTATTCCATTAAAACTAGCCTCTTGTTGCACCAAAGAATATTCCACCTAGATTCTATATTAATTAAAACAAAGGTGTACTTTCATGTTTTGGCAGGCAGTGTTACAAAATGAATCAGTCAGCAGCAAATGTCTTGCAAATTGTTTCAGTTATTCTATTTACTTCCGGTAGTCAGCATAACACTTTCCGTAGTCAGCGTAACACTTCATCGTAAAGACTGTGGTTTCAGAGTATCCCTATGAAAACCAAAACAGAGCAGTTAGAATTGCTCTGTCAAACTTCTTTTTGTCAATTCATTGCCTTCTTTGAAGAGTTATTTTCTGCCTTGGTCTCAGGTCCAGCATTTCTAATTAGTAACTTATAATAACAAAATCTTGTAATAATTTTACAACAGTTTCTTATTTAAAAGAGTTGAAAGGTACTAGAGCATATTTGTGCAGGCTTAGCACTTCATAGGGAGAAGAAAATGGGAACCCACTCCAGTGTTCTTGCCTGGAGAATCCCAGGGACAGGGCTTCCGTCTCTGGGGTCGCACAGAGTTGGACACGACTGAAGCGACTTAGCAGCAGCAGCAGCAACAGCACTTCATAGAGGCAATTGGATTCTGACTGTGATGCTGTGTTAATATAGCCACCGAGGAGGAAGAAACTAAATCCTCAACACTTAAGGGTGTGTTTCTCTGGTGTTTCAGTGGTTAAGAACTCACCTGCTAATGCAGGGGACACTGATTCAATCCCTGGTCCAGAAAGAGCCCACATGCTGCGGGACAAGTAAGCCTCTGCCCCACAACTACCCAAACCTGCTCTCTAGAGTCTATCTTCTGCAACAAGAGAAGCCACTGCGGTGAGAAGCCTGTGCAGCTACAGAGTAATCCCGGCTCACCACAGCTGGAGAGAGCCCACGCAGAGCAGCAGAGACTCAGCACTGCCACAAATTAACTCATTAACTGATTTAAAAAGAAGACTTAAGGGTGTTTTGCAAAGTCAAAGCCAAGTCTCCCCTCATATCTGTTCAACAAAGCATGTTTTTTTTCATGTTAAATTATATATGATGGTATAGATTGTATTTATATCTATTTTCTGGGATCATTGGCAACTTGAATTTTAGTTTTTTTCTCTTCTACTGTGGATTCCAATAGTTATAACAACCCACAATTATAACACTAATTAATATCATTATGAATAACTTTGTGTTTTATAGACATTCAGTCTGTTCGTGTGAATCAGCTGAAATTAATGGTTTCTATTTAGTGGTGTAAAATACAGCATCATATCCCCAAATTCTTCTATGTTTGCAGTAGGAAAGTGGGCTTCACACTCCAGCCACGCCCTGTTTTCCTGCATAAAATGGTGTTCTGCTATGGCAACTTGCTTCTTCACAGTTAAAACCTACAACCACAGTGAATTCCTCATTATTCACAGCATCTTTAGGCTGGAATAAAATAAATTTGGAGGAATATACTTCAAATAAGTCTTGAACACAGATGTGTGAAAGAATAGACTTTGGGTAAATTTGTGGAAACAAGGATTTTTTGTTTTGTTTTGTTTTGTTTTGTTTTAGCCATTTTGGGGCAATGGGGAAGAAGGTTAAGAATTTTGTTTCTTGATTATAAGTCAAAAATCCTTGGGTCTTTAATAAGCCACCATGAACGGTTTTGAGTTCAGTCATCTTCTATATTGTCTTTGCTTCCTTAAGATGTGTTGGAGCCCATAGGTATGATTCTCTCAATAAAACATCCAAAGAAAAAGATGGAAAGGAAAGAAACATTAGTGAGAGGAGGAGAGAGAAAAAGAAGAGGAAGGGAGATGGGGAGGAGCAGAGAGGAACAGCCTAGACTTGAAATGAAGGATACTTGAGAAGTTCGGTTCGTGTTCAGTCGCTCTCTTTGCAACCCCATGAACCGCAGCATGCCAGGCCTCCCTGTCCATTACTAACTCCCGGAGTTCACTCAAGCTCATGTGCATCGAGTCAGTGATGCCATCCAGCCATCTCATCCTCTGTCGTCCCCTTCTCCTCCTGCCCCCAATCCCTCCCAGCATCAGAGTCTTTTCCAAGGAGTCAGCTCTCCACATGAGGTGGCCAAAGTATTGGAGTTTCAGCCTCAGCATCAGTCCTTCCAATGAACACCCAGGACTGGTATCCTTTAGAATGGACTGGTTGAATCTCCTTGCAGTCCAAGGGACTCTCAAGAGTCTTCTCCAACACCACAGTTCAAAAGCAACAATTCTTCGGTGCTCAGCTTTCTTCACAGTCCAACTCTCACATTCATACATGACCACTGGAAAAACCATAGCCTTAACTAGACAGCCCTTTGTTGGCAATGTAATATCTCTGCTCTTTAATATGCTATCTAGTTTGGTCATAACTTTCCTTCTAAGGAGTAAGCGTCTTTTAATTTCATGGCTGCAATCACCATCTGCAGTGATTTTGGAGCCCCCCAAAATAAAGTCTGACACTGTTTCCCCATCTATTTCCCATGAAGTGATGGGACCAGGTGCCATGATCTTCATTTTCTGAATGTTGAGCTTTAAGCCAACTTTTTCACTCTCCTCTTTCACTTTCATCAAGAGGCTTTTTAGTTTCTCTTCACGTTCTTCCATAAAGGTGGTGTCATCTGCGTATCTGAGGTTATTGATATTTCTCCCAGCAAATGTTACTAATCACACATCACAGGAGAGAGGATTGCACTTTCATATAACAATCAAGGCCATTTTATTCAAGTGAGATGAAATTTTGATCTGAGGATCTAAGGGGAGGTTTTCTTTCTTCCAGAGTTTTTGCTTGGCTTTTCTTGTCATTTGTCCCAAGCTAAAAAGTGGATTACCCAGGTAGTTCTAGTGACAAAAGAATCCATCTGCCAATGTAGGAAACATTCAAGAGATGCAGGTTTGATCCCTGGGCTGGGAAGATACTCTGGAGAAGAAGGAAATTGCAACATACTCCAGTATTCTTGCCTAGACAATCCCATGGACAGAGGAGACTGGTGGGCTACAGTTCATAGTGTCACAAGGAGTTGAACACAACTGAGCACAAACACACACTCAAGGGGCAGGTAGCTTACAGCTGAGGACAAAGACATCAAATCCCAAGTGTCAGATGCACTAATTTCATGCAGAGTTGGAAGGAATGTAGATAATGGGACAGAGATCAAAGGCCTTTTGAGCCTGAAGAAGGAAGTTTAGAGAACTGTTTCAGAAGGCTCTACCTCCTGTACTCACTCAGTGCTGGAGAAGGCTCTGGGGAAACTCTTGCTTTTCCATTAGAATGTGATTCTCAGCATAAAGAATTAAAGCCCTCTTGCTGAGTAGGCTGAGTTATAGATCCTAGAGAATATGCCTCACATTTCCAGAGCAAAAGAGACAGCCAGGGAGAGAAAGGAAACAATGTGAAAAATGGAAAATACAAGTCTGGACTTCTGGGATGTAGTGAGAATCACTGAGCTTCATGGGTTGAAAGTAAGCTGGCCTCCTATGCATCACCTCAAACTGATCTGAGAATCTTATTAGGGGACAAAGAGATCTCCTCCATGACCCTGCAGAGCACTAGTCACTAGCACTGCCTGGGGTGGAAACTGCTGAAGAGAGGCAGAAAAAGGTGAGCATCACTGGATCAGAGTTGAGAGGTGTGTGCCACAGAGACGCAGTGAGTGCCCTCTGAGAGACAGGATTAGGCTCGCTGGCCTCTTGGTTGTCTAACAAACACGTTAGGGAGAGAACGATCCTGGAGAAGCCAAGAAATCTCAGGGGGTATCTGTCAATATTGAGTGAGATAAAGATGCCAGAATTTGACTGAATATTTACCCAATTGAAACCATTTTAAAGTGAGGGTGACTAGAATATCGTAAGATAGAAACATTAACTTTTCCTCTATCAAGCAGACATGAGACTCCAAAAAGTGAATTAGATTCTATTAAGAAAACAGAGTTTTACGTTTCATACTTAGGTTTCTGACTATGTAGTTTGTGTGTTACATTTCTACATTTCTAAATTTCTTTTTGACTCACCTCAGAAAAATATTGCGTAGTACTTTCTGTGCAAGAACACAAAAGTGATCTTATTTGGGGATTTTTTATTTTTATTAGATGTGAACTCAGTTGCTCATATCTAGTCTAGAAAAAGTGCCTATGGGTAAAAGACTAAAGCATTTTAAAGTTAGTCTGATGGTTGATTTTATGATTCTTAAATATGTCTTTCTTCATCAACACCAACTACCAACAAGCATATTCAGAGTTTCATGCAAGAGCAAAGCCGATGCAATGATGCTACAGAGTAACAATAAAAAAGGAGGCGATGTTAATAAAGCACAGTTCACAATAACAAAGAGGTACTGTCTCCATATATTATTGCAGGGAACTACTGGTAAGTGCTGGAAGAATTAGAATATAGCAATCATATAGACAGATATTACAATTCCAGGTTTGTCATGTCCTTATAAAGGTTAATTGAAGCATACAATCAGAATTTAGAATGAGAGAAGTGCTTAGAGAATCTAACCAGAGAGCCATGCATACATTGGCTGTGCCCACAATCATTGGTCTCTAACTTTGCTTCTGTATAATGATTTTTTCCAGCACTATATAATGTTTCTAATTACAAAAATGAGTTTACAATTTTGTAGACCACTTTTGAGAAAGTCATGTCTATAGTTAAATTTGTGCGGGCATCTGAAAGATGCTAAGCAGTCACACAGACCTCAGATTTTTACCCCTATTCCTCTTTGGGGTCTATAACAAAGTTTACCGTTAAAATTAAGTCATTCTATCTTTAGAAAGTCAAGTCCCTAAAAATGCAAATATGTCTGAAGCAAACAGTACAGTAGCTTTCATTTATTCACAGAGAAATGCAAAAATAGACAAAATTTTAACAAATGTAGATGTGCCCTGGAAGTGAAGTAATGAATACAGGAAAGTTTATGGAGAAGCCAGCATTCACATTGAGTCTGGGTGTGGGTAGTGTCCGATAAAATAAACGTGAATAAACTGAATCAACAAAAAATGGGCAGGGGAGGAACCAAGTATATTTGGGAATAACTGTACTTTGAATTTTAACTTGATCATAGATCTTGTACTACTGTTCAGTTCAGTTGCTCAGTCATGTCTGACTCTGCAACCCCATGGACTGCAGCACGCCAGGCTTCCCTGCCCATCACCAACTGCCAGAGTTTACCCAAACTCATGTCCATTAAGTCAGTGATGCCATCCAACCATCTCATTCTCTGTGGTCCCCTTCTCCTCCTTCCTTCAATCTTGCCCAGCATCAAGGTCTTTTTCAATGAGTCAGTTCTTCACATCAGGTGGCCAAAGTATTAGAGTTTCAGCTTCAACATGAGTCCTTCCAATGACTATTCAGGCCTGATTTCTTTTAGGATGTACTGTTTCATCTCCTTGTGGTTCAAGGGACTATCAAGAGGCTTTTCCAACACCACAGTTCAATCTCAAAAATGATAGAAAGAGTACTACTTCTCATAAGAAAGAAATAATTAAAGCCTAGAGATTGTAATACTGAGTGAAGTAAATCAGACACAGAAGTTGAAACATCATAAGACACCCCTTGTATGAGGAATCTAAAAAGACATGATGCACAGGAACTTACTTATAAAACTGAAACAGACTCACAGAATTAGAGAATGAATTTATGGTTGCTAGGGAGGAAGGATAGGGGGAAGGGATAGTTAGGGAGTTTAGGATAGACAGGTACACACTGCTATATTTAAAATGGATAACCAGCAAGGACTTACTAGCACATGGAGTACTGTTCAATACTATGTGAGCCTGGATGGGAGGGGAGTTTGGGGAAGAATGGATACATGTATCCCTGGGCTTGGAAAATCCCCTCCAGGAGGGCATGGCAACCCACTCCAGTATTCTTGCCTGGAGAATCCCCAGGGATGGAGGAACCTGATGGGCTACAGTCCGTGGGGTTGCAAGAGTCAGAATGACTGGGAGACTAACAACAGCGCAGGATACAGGTATATGTATGGCTGAGTCCCTTTGCTGTCCACTCAACACTATCACAATATTGTTAGTTGGCTATACTCCAATGTAAAATAAAAGGTTTAATTAAAAAAAAAGAAATAACATTATAACAAAGTCAATAAAGACTTTCAAAAAACAGAAGCATCTCTAGCAGAATAATTGTATAGTGAGTACTGTGTGTCTTAATACAGAAAGAAGTAGTTAGCTAGAAATTAGAAAAAGATAGCAGAATCATCATCTTACCTTGTACATGCTCAGTTGCTCAGACATGTCCAACTCTTTGCAACCCCATGGACTGTAGCCCACCAGGCTCCTCTGTCCATGGGATTTTCCAGGTAGGAATACTGGAGTGGGTAGCTATTTCCTCCTCCAGGGGATCTTCCTGACCGAGAGATCAAATCTGAGTTTCCTGCATTGGCAGGTGGATTCTTTACCACTGAGCCACCTGGGAAGAAATCATTCAGTTCAGTTCAGTTCAGCAGCTCAGTCATGTCTCATTCTTTGCGACCCCATGAACCGCAGCACGCCAGGCCTCCCTGTCCATCACCAACTCCCGGAGTCCACCCAAATCCATGTCCATTGAGTCGGTGATGCCATCCAACCATCTCATCCTGTCATCCCCTTCTCCTCCTGCCCTCAATCTTTCCCAGCATCTGGGTCTTCTCCACTGAGTCAGCTCTTCGCATCAGGTGGCCAAAGTATTGGAATTTCAGCTTCAACATCAGTCCTTCCAATGAATACCCAGGACTGATCTCCTTTAGGATGGACTGGTTGGATCTCCTTGCAGTCCAAGGGACTCTCAAGAGTCTTCTCCAACACCACAGTTCAAAAGCATCAATTTTTCAGTGCTCAGCTTTCTTTATAGTCCAACTTTCACAACCACACAGGACCACTGGATAAACCATAGCCTTGACTAGACGGTCCTTTGTTGGCAAAGTAATGTCTCTGCTTTTTAATATGCTGTCTAGGTTGGTCATAACTTTTCTTCTAAGGAGTAAGTGTCTTTTAATTTCATGGCTGCAATCACCATCTGCAGTGATTTTGGAGCCCCAAAGCTCAAGTCAGCCACTGTCTCAACCATTTTTAAGTATACAGCTCAGTAGCGTTATGTTCACTTCCTTGTGCAACTGGTCTCCACAACTCTGTACCCCTCGAACTCATTTCTCCCTTCCTCAGCCCCTGGCAACCGCTGTTCTGCCTTCTGTCTCCAGTTTAACCAAGTACCTGGTGTAAGTGGAATCATACAATATTTCTTTTGCTGACTGACTTCACTTGGCATAACGTCCTTTGTATTCATGTTTACCCACTTTTTTGACTATGATCGAAGTCAAGTCTTGTCACTTTCTCTGTGCCTCTTATTTCTTTAGAATGGGGATAATGGTCGCTATCCTATAGAATGAGATTAATGCAAAGTGCCTGGCTTCCAATAAGAACTCAGTAAATTATAAAGACAAGGAAAATCTGATAGTTATAAGGCAAATTGGTTCATGTTATACTAGGCAAAGTCCAGGGGCTGGGGAGCTCAAAGAGGATAATGTAGAACCTAGGCTGGGCTGAAAGGAGTTTCTGGGAGGTGCTTTTATTCATCTTCCAGATGGGCAAACCAAGTTTGCCATTTCAGGCCAAAGGCATGGAAGCCCAGGAATTTTCCAGCTGGTTGAAGGATAAGGGTTAGAAGGGAGTGAGAAGGGAGGCAGGCAGTGCAACTGAAGAAATCAGCAGGGGTTTAGACTGCAAGGGCTGGAGGTGGAGTTTAGTAAGTTCAGTCACCCAGTCATGTCCAACTCTGCAACTCCATGAATTGCAGTCATTAGGAGGTGATAAAACAGCAAGTGATAAACAGGTACAGAGGGGTCTAGAATGCATGGTGGTCTTCCAAGCAAAGATGCTTAAAACACAGTAGTTTCCTAGGGTCCCAAGGCTGTGTGTGGAGAGGAGAAAATAGACAGAAAGCCAGATGGTGGGAGAGCACTTTAGATAAATTTCACTGCTTTATATTCTCGCCTGGAACCTGTGAACAATGTTTGTTGTTGTTATTTGTTTGTTTCTTTGTTTTTTACTCAGCCTTGTATGAAGAAGTGGCAGTGATTGTTTGGGGGAGATTGTAAATAAACTCTAATTCTGGTAGAATAAAGAAGGGAAAAACAATAGTAAAAAATAAAGACCCTGCAACGTCTCTTTCTTGTCTTACCCTCTTGTGCTTGGTAAGCTGAAAATTTCCATTTTCTCACTCAGTTAGATTGAATTTCCCAGAGGTCCATGACTAGATATTACAAAACAAAGCAAATCAGACAAAACAATAACTACAATAATAGCACCTCTGTGGTCAATAAAGTTGTAAAAGTTGTAGGTTAAAAACTAAATAATTTCCACGACTACAATTCTTTCAGTGCCTTTAATAAGCCACTTTGCATTTTAAGGTCCAAGCAGAGAATATACAATGTAGCATTTGCCAAAACTATTTTAATGTAGACATAATTTTGTTTTATTGTTAAGTGGAATGTTGCATAGGGCTAGAAATCCTCAAGACACTTTCAGAAATTCTACATTGGAGACTTGCTGCCATTCCCATCATCCTTATAGGAAGATGTCTAAACTTGTGAATAGCTGTATGATTATCAGCTACACATAGAGCTCAGTTGGTAAAGAATCTGCCTGCAATACAGGAGACCCAAGTTCAATTACTGGGTAAGGAAAATCTGCTGGAGAAGGGAGAGGCTACCCACTCCAGTGTTCTTGGGCTTCCCTTGTGGCTCAGCTGGTAAAGAATCCACTTGCAATGTGGGATTCATGGGTTGGGAAGATCCCCTGGAGAAGAGAAAGGCTACCCTCTCCAGTATTCTGTCCTGGAGAATTCCATGGACTATATAGTCATCGGGTCACAAAGAGTAGGACATGACTGAGCTACTTTCACTTTCACTTTTTCACTTATCAACTACACAGTTCAGAATATGCCACATGATCTATCTGACTATATAATAATTTCATTGTAAGTGCTTTCATCCAAGAAGTCATTTTGAATATGCTTGAAAGCGTTTATTAAATTTAATTTAACTCCATTGTTCATTTTGCACTTGTAGATAGTTATATCAGTAAAAATATATTTGAGATTTAAATACTGAAAGTATGCTCTTAAATTGTATCCTTTTAAAAGACACAACATGGAAAGATAACATGTCTTTATGAAATAAACAATTAAATGATTCACCTTCCAAAATAAAAATACAAATGGGTTATCTTTATTTTGGAATCTCAATTGTACTTTCAAGTCAAGGAATATGAAATTATATTTAAATACATTCTTCTTTACACAGCTGTAAGCAAGGACATTCTCTTAACTTAGAATTTATTCTATTCTGATTTTGCTGAAATTTAAAGATATGCCTGGACATTTATTGTATGATTGCTTGGTTCTCAGAAAAAGGGGATGAAATTCTAAAAGCAGAAACAAAATGTTTAACTGATTTGGGTTAGAATATACCAGACAAAAATGTTAGGCAAATGCTTTATTGTATTACCTACTGTTAATAGAAAATTAATTTTGCTGCCTAAAAATTGCTGTGATTCTCTATTACATGTGTGACTGCATTCTGATATCTTCTTTAGGATATTCTTTTTTATATATAAAAACTCTTTAATAAATTCATAAAATAAAAAGGTTCATTAAAATATTTATTATGAAAAAAATCAGTGTACAAAATATACAGCAGGAAATATAGAGCATTCTAAGATTTGTTTAAATTTTCTCTTCAAGGCAAAGCATGAATAAGTAATCAAAATAAAATGCTAAAAAAGTTAAAAGTCAATGAAATGCTGTTGGTGCCTCTCTCTCTTTCCCTGTCTCTGTCTTTGCCCCTGTTTGCTCTCATATTTCTTTTCCATCATCTCCTTTCTCTTCTCTCCTCTCTTCTCCAAGGTCAAAATTTCTAAGTTAAATGGAAGGCTCTAATTAATGCCTTATCTCATTACAAAGCCTAAGAATTTCCAATTAGTTCAAATTTAATAAACTTGACAGCTTCTATTCAGAGGAAGAACTGCTTCAAATTACCACTACACTTTTCATTAGATTAAAGTAATTATGTATTAAATAAATACACAATTTAGTTTTTTATAAGATGCTAATACTAGCCAGCGTGGAATAATCCAAATACTGTTATTACAATATTTATTTACAACCACAATATCATAAGCTGTGATGTGATTAAAACAAACAAACACATATTGCTATTTTCAGCTGTTTCTTAACAACACCATTTTTAAGCTTTTTTAATCACTTCCCTACCTCAGTAATGTCATTTGCAGAAATTTACAAATTTCCAATCAAATAAAAATTGAATAACATAAACTAAGGAAATTAATAATTTTCAAAAAGAAAGAGGACTCTCCTAGTATATCAGAACTCTATTCAATTTGAATATGTCTAACTCAACCTCCTCATTTTGTTGAAGGCAAAATTGGGACTTCCTTGACAGTCTAGTGTTTGAGATTCTGAGCTTCTCTTTCATGGGACATGGGTAAGATCTCTGGTTGGGGGAGCTAAAGATCCCACATGCCAACAGCAAGGCCAAACAAACAAACAACAAAAACTATAGAAAACAAAACTGAATCCCTAGAGAGTTTGTGAGTCTTGCCAAATTTACACTGTTGATTAGAACAGTCCACCTTCCCTGGACTGGCTTTAGACTGGCTTAGACAGTAAAGAATCTTCCTGGAGTGCAGGACCCTGGATTTGATCCCTGCATTGGGAAGATCCTCTGGAGAAGGGAATGGCTACCCACTCCAGTATTCTTTCCTGGGAAACCCCATGCACAGAGGAACCTGAAGGGCTGCAGTCCATGGTGTTGCAAAGAATTGGACATAACTCAAGTGTCTACCATGAAAAATTGACTGTTTCTTGAGACATTAGTTATGAAAAGATGGTAGATCTGGGAGTGAAGTTTCAAGCACAGAGAAAAGAAGTGTGAAATTGGCGAAATAGGGATGAGCGTGGCATGTTGTTCCAGAGAATCAAAAAGTTGTCAAGTTTGGTACAGTGAGTTAGAGGGAGATAAGAGATATGTCCTTCAGGACTTTATAGACCTTGGGACAGAGTTTCAAGAGTCTATGGGAGTAAGCAAAATAGTAATGAGAAAGCAAAAGAATGCAATCCTGTGGCTATTTACTTATTTTTGTTCTAGAACACTGTTGACTGATAGTTGGTGAGTGGATTTCAGGAGAATATTAGGTTTAGGAAAACAATTTAGAGGCATCTGCAACTTTGAAACAGCTGAAATAGAGAAGGATAATAATGTATGGAGTTAAGACAGAGCTTGGGAGTAAAGCCAGGAGAAACCAGGGAGAGTGAAGGAAAAAGAGAAATGGTGAGCTCCTTCTAAATTTTTGGCATTAGACACTGGTGGACATGTATTTAATAGAGTTGAGGGCATTTAATAGAGTATGCAACTAAACTAATAATAAAGTTAAAAAAAAAGTTGAAATCAAGACGTTTTATTTTTAAGTTTGGTTTGTTCCTAAACTTATCTAAATAATCATAGCTATGCATCATGATATTTTTTTTGTCCAATAAATAAACACCATTTGCAATAACAATCTGGCTATTAATGTAGGTAAGATTGTTAAATGATTCTTCTTAGTTTGTAAAGAGAATAGACACTCTTCATGAAGAATAGCATTGTAAAATACTGTTCTTTTTATCAATGAAATTCTTCAACATCTTTTTAAGCTTTAGCAATTATTAAATTTTAATAATAATAATTATTATCAATGGTTACTTACTACTGTGTGTCATTGTGTATTCATCTATTGAATTCAACTCTAAATATTCAGAGATGTGAGTTAGTAAAAATATCAGTTCACAGAAAGGTGATGATTTGGTTTATGAATGTTAAAAAAATTGGTTAGCATATTATTTCCTAATGTTCCTATCTATCCTGTAAGCTAAGCTCTAAGGAAACAAGTTTGTATGTACTCAGAAAATAAGAAGATCAATATTGGTAATTCCTACAAAGAAGAATACCACAGACTGTTTATTGATAACAGGTCCATACACATAGACATCCCAAACTAGCCAGGTTTTAATTCACTTTCAATTAAAGTGTTATTAAGTGACCAAAATATTTTGAAATTTTCTTAATCAGTTGTTTCTCTTTCAAGTTGCATGCAGGAAAAAGAAGAGATATAGTAGATGAAGCGATTGCATTTAAACGAAACAAAATAGAGGATTTGGAGCTATAACAGGAACTTTGCTACCAAACTTATATAGTGTGACCTATATTTTTTAGGTAAAGAAACTAAGACATGGAGAACCTATAGCCATAGATATTCTTGGCAGCAGGTCTAGAACAGAAACCCTGCAATTTCTTAGATTTCAAGTCAGTAGCACTGTACAAGTTTAATCTTCAGTAATTTTAAATTCAAGATATATGGATGCATTTTATTGGTTCTATTTCTAATATAATTTAGGAATACCAGAATTGTATTAAAAGTCTCTTCTGACTCGTCACAGAGAGTCAGACACGACAGAGCAACTGAACTGACTGACTGACTGAGGGATACCAGATATGTGGTTGAGGGAACATATAAACTAAAATGTATTAATTCCAGAAAAGAAATTAATGTAAAATTTACTTGAGATTAATCAAAGCTGAATGAATCAAATGATAGGAAATGGATTCCTTTTGTATTTCTGGCATTAGTGTTTAAGGATAGTGGAGTTCATAGAAGTAGAGGTGGCAGATGAGTTTTATTCATGTAAGAATAAAACTCCTTTGCTCAGTAAAGGCAGTATGTCTGGGTTACATGAGATATATATGAGTTAACAAAGTTAATAGGAAACGCTTTTTTTCAAACCCAATCAAAACTCTTCTGTATCTGCTCAATGTATTATTACCTGCATAACCTACATGTTAAGCACTTTAGTTGAAAGCTTTTATCATGACATTTAAGTTAAGTAAGACTTTATTCATACAAAATCATTACTGTTTACTATTACTATTAGTAAGAATCCATGTCTATAATTGGTGAATCACAGTTTTACATTAAAGAAATAATAATTTATTAAAAAGAAGAAAGTTAAAATGATATGAAGGATAGCTCAAATTTAGAAACATGGGTGAATCACCCTCAGATTTGGGGAACAGAATGAGAACATTTGAAAAATGAGAATATTTTTTTTCCAGGTCATCTAAGCCATCTTTCAAACTGTAATAGAAATTGTGGCTTGATATTAATTATTATAGGATTAACAGATATACAGGGGATTTTGGCTTCAACATGGCAGGCTTAAGGAGACCTGGACATTTTTGAGCAATTGTTATATGAGTTGTATATGTGAGACAGCCTTTGGGAAAGTTAAAGTTGGACCAAAAAGTCAGCAAGTTCTGAATGGCTACTAAGTGAACAAGTGAACGAATAGTTATTTCTTCATCCAAATGCCAAGAATCAAATAAGCGGTAAAAATGCAGAATCAAATGCCAATCTATGTGACTTTTTTGTCTTTTATTTGTAAGTTAAATGAATTAAAAAGAAAAAAATACTGTAGCATCTTGATAACTTAATTACAGAAATTAATCATCACAAAGGAAAGAAAGGAAATCAACTTAGGGTCATTGTACCAAGCTAAGTTATGCTGGAGAATCAGACAGACTCAAAATCTCAATGGCTGCTGATCATAAATGTGTATATGTAATAAATGCTCATCACTAGTCCAGTGTGTTAACTGAGAGCTTTAATTCCTGTGTCCAGCTATTACCCAAGCTAATAGAGCAGCCATCACCTTGCAAGTTGACAGCTGTTGTAACAGAGGGAAAGAGAATGCTGACAATTAAATATAACATGTCATATCCCCTCAAAGTTCAAGGGATGACACTACATACATGACCTTACACAAAGGATGGGGAAAGGTGGGCCTGCTATTTGTTCAGAAAAGAGAGAGTTTAAAATAATTCCTAGGTGTCTATGGTGAGATGAGTGAGAGGCCTTGAAGGAAGCGAAAGTATTTTCTAATTTTCTAGGGACTGGAATATATAAAATATTGAGTTTGAGGTCTGGTAAATTTAGCAACTCTTCTAAAGGAACTAAGGAGTATGGATCCATATTGTTATTAATATATGAATTGGAGAATTAAAAAATGACTGGAATGATAATTTGGTTATCATGAATATAATTGATAGATGAAGCTATAAAATGGGAATTTACAGGGACATGAGAATCCAGAGAGGTAACCAAAAGGGTGAGGACAGAGTGCTAGTAATTGGTGCTGAGGGAATGTGGAAGAAGAATACTTAACAAACAGAACGGAGGAAAGAAGAGAGTAGAAAACAGGTACTGCATTCAAGTGTGTTGTAAGTAAAAAGAACAGTTTCAAGAAGTGGCAAGTAGTTTCAAACACTGAAAATTAACTTGGAAAAAGGAGACGGCATTATTGGAATTTGGCACAATTATCATCATAGTTAACTTGCAATCTGCACTTACTCTAGGTCAGAATCTCTTTTAAGAGATTAATGCATATTAACTCAGCTCATTTTAAAATTCCTCTGACAGATAAAGGGATAATGAATGAGGTTAAACAAAAACAAGCAAGTGAAAAGTTGCATAACCAGTAAATATCAAAGACAGGATTTGAACCAGGCATTCTGTCTGCAGAATCCTGGCCTACTTTTAATCAATGACATATATTCTACTGTTGGTTGCTAGGCATTTTTTTTTCCCAAATGAAGCAGAGGAATACAATCTGGATTATATACTAATAATAATAATGAATGAGGCATGGAAACAACAAGTATAGTTTGTGTGCTTGTAGTGTTTAAATATGAAAGGGCATAAGTTTTAAATGATTGAATGGAGTGCACATTGAATGGAGTGTAAGAAAAGGTTGAGGTTTTAGACCTGATTCATTTTTAGAAAAGAGGACTCTAGCATAATTAGCAGAAGAGAAGAGAGAAACTGAGTTAAATTTTGTAATAGTACATTCACTATTTATCATGCATTTTATCAAGTACTTAATGCATTTCTTTATTCAGTTCATTGAAAAATTAGAAATTTTCTTCAGTTTGCACAACAATTAAGAGACAGCATCGCAATTCATGCCCAGATTCCCTTGGATTCAGAGCCCATATTCTTTTACTCTATCGTGTTAACAAAGTTAGTTAAAGGTTAATAAAACTACAAGACCTAACATCAGAAAAAAGATGTCCTATTCATTATAGGAAACTGGAAAGCAAAAATAGGAAGTCAAGAGATACATGGAGTAACAGGAAAATTTGGCCTTGGAGTACAAAATGAAGCAGAGAAAAGGCTAACAGAGTTTTGCCAAGAGAACCCACAGGTCATAGCAAACACCCTCTTCCAGCAACACAAGAAAAGACTCTATAAACATGGACATCACCAGATGGTCAACACCGAAATCAGATTGTTTATATTATTTGCAGCCAAAGATGGAGAAGCTATATACAGTCAGCAAAAATAAGACTGGGAGCTGACTGTGGCTCAGATCATGAACTCCTTATTGCCAAATTCAGATATAAATTGAAGAAAAGAGGGAAAACCACCAGACCATTCATATATGACCTAAATCAAATCCCTTACAACTATACAGTGGATGTGACAAATAGATTCAAGGTATTAGATCTGATAGATGGAGTGCCTGAAGAACTATGGATGGAGGTTCCTGACATTGTACCAGAGGCAGTGATCAAGACCATCTTCCCGCCCCCAAAAATGCAAAAAAGCAAAATGGCTTTTGAGGAGGCCTTACAAATAGCTGTGAAAAGAAGAGACGTTAAAGCAAAGAAGGAAAGGAAGAATATGCCCATTTAAATGCAGAGTTCCAAAGAATAGCAAGGAGAGATAAGAAAACCTTCCTCAGTGATCAGTGCAAAGAAATAGAGGAAAACAATAGAATGGGAAAGACTAGAGATCTCTTCAAGAAAATTAAAGATACCAAGGGAACATTTCATGCAAAGATGGGCACAATAAAGGACAGAAGTGGTATGGACCTAATAGAATAGAAAATATAAAGAATTGGTGGTGACAATACACAGAAGAACTATACAGAAAAAATCTTCATGACCCAGATAACCACTATGGTGTGATCACTCACCTAGGGCCAGACATCCTGGAATGTGAAGTCAAGTGGGCCTTAGGAAACATCACTAGGAACAAAGCTAGTGGAGGTGATGGAATTCCAGTTGAGCTATTTCAAATGCTAAAAGACGATGCTATGAAAGTGCTGCACTCAATATGTCAGCAAATTTGGAAAACTCAGCCATGGCCACAGGGGTGGAAAAGGTCAGTTTTCATTCCAATCCCAAAGAAAGGCAATACCAAAGAATGTTCAAACTACCACACAATTGCACTCATCTCATGCCATAGCAAAGTAATTCTCAAAATTTTCCAAGCTAGGCTTCAACAGTACATGAACCATGAACTTCCAGATGTTCAAGCTGGATTTAGAAAAGGCAGAGGAAGCAGAAATCAAATAGCCAATATCCCTTGGATCATCAAAAAATGCAAGAGAGTTCCAGGAAAACATTCACTTCTGCTTTATTGACTATGCCAAAGCCTTTGACAGTGTGGATCACAACAAGCTGTTGAAAATTCTTCAAGAGATGGGAATACCAGACCAACTTATTTATCTGCATGCAGGTCAAGAAATAACAGTTAGAACTTGACATAGAACAACAGACTGGTTCCAAATTGGGAAAGGAGTACATCAAGGTTGTCTATTGTCACCCTGCTTATTTAATTTATATGCAGAGTATATCATGTGAAATAACAGGCTGGATGAAGCACAAGCTGGAATCAAGTTTGCTGGGAGAAATATCAATAACCTCAAATATGCATATGATACCACCCTTATGGCAGAAAGTGAAGACGAACTAAAAGGCCTCTTGATGAAAGTGAAAGAGGAGAGTGAAAACGTTGGCTCAAAGCTCAAGATTCAGAAAACTAAGATCATGGCATCAGTCCCATCACTTCATGGCAAATACATGGGGAAACAATGGACAAAGTGAGAGACTTTATTTTCTTGGGCTCCAAAATCACTGAAGATGGTGATTGCAGCCATGAAATTAAAAGATGCTTACTCCTTGGAAGAAAAGCTATGACTAACATAGACAGCATATGAAAAAGCAGAGACATTACTTTGCCAACAAAGGTCCGTCTAGTCATAGCTATGGTTTTCCCAGTAGTCATGTATGGATGTGAGAGTTGGACTATAAAGAAAGCTGAGTGCTGACGAATTGATGCTTTTGAACTGTGGTGTTCGATAAGACTCTTCAGAGTCCCTTGGACTACAAGCAGATCCAACCAGTCCATCCTAAAGGAAATCAGTGCTGACCATTCATTGGAAGGACTGATAACGTAAAAGTAAAGTGAAAGTTACTCTGTCGTGTCTGACTCTCTGCAACCCCACAGACTGTATAGTTCATGGAATTCTACTGGCCAGACTACTGGAATGGGTTGCCTTCCCCTTCTCCAGGGTATCTTCCCAACCCAGGGATTAAACCTAGGTCTCGCACATTGCTGGCAGATTTTTGCCCAGCTGAACCACAAGGAAAGCCCAAGAATACTGGCATGGATAGCCTATCCCTTCTCCAGCAGATTTTCCCGACCCAAGAATCTAAGTAGGGTCTCCTGCATCACAGGCAGATTCCTTACCAACTGAGCTCTCAGGATCATTGAAAGGACTGTTGCTGATGCTGAAACTCCAATGCTTTGGCCACCTGATGCAAAGAACTGACTCATTCGAAAGACCCTGATGCTGGGAAAGATTGAAGGCAGAAAGAGAAGTGGACGACAAAGGATGAGATGGTTGGATGGCATCACCAACTTGACAGATATGAGTTTGAACAAGCTTCAGGAGTTGGTAATGGACAGGGAAACCTGGCGTGCTGCAGTCCACAGGGTTACAAAGACTTGGACATAACTGAGTGACTGAACTGGACTGATATCGTGTTAGAAGATACAAAGGAATAAAAAGAAATAACTACAGAGAATGTATTTTTATGTATGCTGCTGCTGCTAAGTCACTTCATTCGTGTCCAACTCTGTGCCGACCCCATAGACAGCAATCCACCAGGCTCCTCTCTCCCTGGGAGTCTCCAGGCAAGAATACTGGAGTGGGTTACCATTTCCTCCCCCAATGCATGAAAGTGAAAAGTGAAAGTGAAGGCACTCAGTTGTATCTGACTCTTTGAGACCCATGAACTGCAGCCTACCAGACTCCTCTGTCCATGGGATTTTCCAGGCAAGAGTACTGGAGTGGGTTGTCATTGCCTTCTTTTAAGTATAATAGAGGGTAAATAATTAGATAGCAATAGTAGAGTTCAGTGCAATTTTAAAAATTATTTCATTTTTTTGAAACTGCAGCAAAAGTTACCAAGAATATGGGACTTGTAATTTGCTGAAATTACAATGGTTATATAAGAGGGTGCAAGCTGAATTAATAGTAATAAATAATTAGCATCTAATTCAACACTATTTCTATTACCAAAGTGAGCTTGGGTGTGTGCAGTAAAGCCAATGTACTGATATCAGATTATTGTGAACAGAACTGCAGCATTTATCTCATGGTGCCAAGCAAGGAGTCTAGGTAGCTGGTGCTTAAAAGACCCAAACTTTCTGAAGACTTTTAAGATTTTTTTTTTCTTTAAAGACAGAATGACATAGGCAGATTGTTGTATGTGTGATAAGCTCTTGGATATTATTTTGAGTGGTTGGTGGTGAGGTAATTGGGAGTCAATATCATCACACTGGTTATAACTATCCTGGAGTCTATTTGTTTGTGGTCAGGAAACAGTTAACTTCTTCCACCTGGTGGGGTTTCAGTGTCTGTTAAAATATTTCAAAGAATGTGGCTCAGAATATTATCTATAGCCCTTGAGGAGGAATTAAAGGTCCTTGACTTTGTTTAACAGCTGAACTATCATTACTTAGTCTTGCTTGACTGTTTTCCCTTTTTCCTACATTTTCTCACTTCTCTGATTCAATTTATTCTTTAAAGTTTTTCTGCAGACAAAAGGCAGGCAGAGGACATGGAGGGATGTGTCTTGTTCTGGGAAAGAGTCATAAGGTCCAGCTTCGTTACCTTGCTACTGAGCTATGGCTTTACAGTGTATGTTTTCCCACATGTGATTTCAGTAAAATTTCTATCAAGAAATAACTGGAGGCATTTCTGCTGTGCTTAAGTCTTGTCACATATCACATATACAATAATAAGGCAGTTTAGTTAATGTTTTTCTTCTTCAGTTTAGGAAGCAGCTTCATTGCCTTCAGTTATAGTCCAATAAGGGAAAAAAAAAATCTTTCAAGGATGAATCTTCACAATTAAATTATCAAGTCAGGTGTGAGTTGTTATTTTATGTACTTTTTCTTAATATTTTAAAAATTATTATTTTTGATTATTGTCAATACCATAACACAGGGACTTCCCAGGTGGTGTTTTGGTAAATAATCTGCCTGCCAATGCAGGAGACACACAGATATGGGTTCAATCTCTGGGTCAAGAAGATCTCCTGGAGTAGGAAATGGCAACATATTCCAGTGTTCTTGCCTGGGAAATCCCATGGATAGAGGAGCCTGGCAGGCAACTGTTTATCAGGTTGCAAAGATTCAGACATGACTGAGCAACTGGGCAAACACGCATCACAGCTTCACTTTAATTTTTGGGTGATTTGCAGGTTCTATTTTGGTTGAGAACAAACCACAGGAACTAGGACATATGTATTTCCTGTCTATTTAGATAATAATATTCTGATCTAGGCTTGTATAAAATGGAGAGGCCAAAATGAAGGGAAGGAGGGGCATCTATTTGCCTAAAGCAAGACCCCATATATTCTTTTCTGTTTCTTTCCTCTTCAATATGTTAGCAAGCCAATTCTTCTTGCAAGTTACATGAGCTAAGACACCACCAGCAAGTAAATCAACCTGTCACTACAACTTCTCTACCCTAAAAGGTTTTGCCTGGAGCATTATTGTGTGTGTGTTGTGTGTGTGTTGTGTGTGTGTTGTGTGTGTGTGTACATATACATGCATATGCAAGCGTGTGTGCACATAGGTTTAATTTTCTTATGAGTGTCCAGCAGCCTATGGCATTTAGCTTAACATTTCAGATTAGACCAAACCCTCTATCTAATGTCAATAAATCAAATACCTAGTTTTGTTGTTCCTATGTGTGAAAGCAATATCACATGTGATTTAAGGATTCTGTGTGATTGCTGGGATCACTGAGTTTTATATACAACAAAATGCAAGATTATAGAAAAAGTATAACAAGGAATTTTCTGTATCTGTGAATCATTGATTGTGGATTCTTATGGCTGAGGTACACTAGTGCTCTCACTATTCAAAAGAAAGTCATTTAGTACTGCCAGTTTGTGGAACTTTAAGATTTGGAAATATACGAAAAAATCTAACTTTTTTTTGCAACTTCTGTACTGCTTTATAATGCTTGTTTATTGAAGCACTTTCCTTCCTCATTTGTTAGTTATTTTTGGTGTTTATAAAGTTTATTAAATCAGTACACCAGTCTCCCTCTCTGTTTTCATTTCCACCTGCAAAATTACTTTAGAAATAGAAATGAAATCTTCATTTTGACTTTCCAGCAACACGAATTTAGCAGATTTAAACTCTTTAAACAGTTTACTATGAAATATAGTTTGAAGTGCAGTCACCAAAAGCAGCAGTCTTCAAAAAGGCAAATAAACAACTCTAGGCATATATAATGTATACTGCTTTGGGGAAAAACAAAAAAAGTCTTTTCAGCCTAATGTGCACTTTTTTCTAAAAAACCCTCAGTTTACCTAAAAGCAATACAAACAGTGTTCTAACTTCCAAATTAATTACATATGAATTTTCATTAATATTTGTATATGTAAAAATGTGCATGTTCAAGGCTCATGTAGAACTGAAACTGATCATTGTGAAAAAATGCAGATAAGATAATATTAGACTGTGTCAATGCAGACCGCTATACTCAGCGAAGACTATTTTCTGAGTATTCAAGAAAGTTTTAGAATAATGATCACACAGTATCCTCTCTCTTAATTATAGCTTGGGATATTTGTTGCTTAATGAGAAAATAAACAAATATCAAGGAATTGGAAATATTGTTTTTTTTTTCTGACTTCCATTTCCCCATTTTACTCTCATCAGTAGGCAACGCATATAAATGAAATACTTTACATGTGGTGTACTCCACATGGTGTACTCCAGTACCCTTGCCTGTAAAATCCGATGGACGGAGAAGCCTAGTAGGCAACAGTCCATGGGGCCACAAAGAGTCGGACACGACTGAGTGACTTCACTTTCACATACATGTGGTTAACTTGAATCTTTTACGGCCTTTCTGCTATTCTTTTAAATATTTGTGAATTAGCTTATTTTTCTATTGCTGGTCTGACTTGAATTTGTAAGACCTGTTAGGGTTTTGTTTTCTTTGATGTGAGTGAAAATCTGCAAAATTCATATTATGTGTTAGATGTGTCTCACTGATAAATTATCTGAGACCAAGCTATTATCACGCTAACAGATCTCCTGCACTCTGTGACCTGAGATCTATTTTCAACCCTCAAGCCCAAATATTATTTTTAAACATAAATCCGTTCATATCACAGCTCTACCAGAATCTCCTCAATGTATTTTCCATTATGCTTAGGATAAAAGACTTCATGTCATGCATACGCTCCTTGAACTTGCCCTCCAGCCACATTGGCTTCCTTCTCTTTGATTCTTTTATATTGCCAAGCACTTCCTCCCTTAGGATTAATTATGTTATATAATTTAATGTGGGTTTTCAGGAATTCATCCCTGACCCCAAACCTAGAATTGGGCTCCATGTTCCTTATTCTTAACACATCCTGTATCTTACTCATAACATGTCAGAGTAGGTAAATATCTGTTTAGTTGGATGTCTATGCTACAGCTAGGCTGTATGGTCAGTGATGATAATGACCTTGTTTTTCACTCATCCTTTTATTCCCAACACCATGCAAATTACAGACCGACAATAAGGAATCTTCCTTAAATTAACAAATCTTACCTATGTAAGATTATTAAACTTTATGTTCTATATTTGTTTTAATAATGTTCTAACAAACGTTATTAAACTTTATGTCCTATATTTGTATGTGGTTATGTAAAAAAATGTATCTCTTGGGGCTTGAATTTCTGAACTTTTTTTTTCAAAAATATATTTTTTCTGAATTTTGCTTTTATGTATCACTATTGTTTCATGTGGTCTTTTTAAAAAGCCAACTGATTCCCAAAGGGATGGAGAATGTCAGAATATGCTTAGATTTTTAAAGTAGTGTTGGGAGTAAAATAAGATGACCATTAGGAGCAAGATCTATAACTGTCAAACTTTCATATATAAACTAGATAATTCAGGCTGATCAACCGTAAGTTCTATTTGCAATGCATTTAACAATTGTTATTTATAAAATCTGGAATATATTTATTTTGCTGTTGTTCAGTCTCTCAGTCATGTCCGACTCTTTGTGACCCCGTGGACTGCAGTACACTAGGCCTTCCTGTCCTTCACTACGTCCCAGAGTTTGCTCAAACTCATGTCCATTGAGTCGATAGTGCCATACAACCATCTTATCCTTTGTCATTCCATTCTTCTCCTGCCCTCAATCTTAGCCAGCCTCAGTGTCTTTACCAATGAGTTATCTCTTCACATCAGGTGGCCAAAATACTGGAGCTTCAGCTTCAGCATCAGTCCTTCCAGTGAATATTCAGGACCGATTTCCTGTAGGATGGACTGATTGGAGTTCCTTGCTATCCAAGGGACTCTCAAGAGTCTTCAGCACCACATTTCAAAATCATCAATTCTTCAATGCTCAGCCTTCTTTATGGTCCAACTCCCATATCCTTACATGACTACTGAAAAAAAACATAGCTTTGAGTAGACGGACCTTTGTCAGCAAAATGATGTCTCTGTTTTTTAATGTGCCATCTAGACTTGTCATAGCTATTCTTCCAAGAAACAAACATCGTTATTTTTATGGCCACAGTCACTGTCCACAGTGACTTTGGAGTCCAAGATATACAGGAATATGATAATCTAAGTTTATTACTAAAATGGAATCGGAAGCCATATTTCGTGTCCTTTTAAATAACTGTCTCCTCTGCCTTGACTGGACTTGGACCTTTTAGAGCAGTGAACGTAGTTGATGTCAGTTTAGAAATATGGTGCTTGGCTTGTGCTCTTGAGCAGCTTATCCCAGTTCTCAGATGAGGATTATGAAAAGAATCCGAGGTCAAAGCCAAGGGGCTTCTACTTCTGGAACAAAACATCTACATGTTTAGTGCCTGCAGCCTTGCCTGATGGTCTGAAATCTTAAATAGTCTCAAACCAGTAAGTAGAACTTGGACGTAACTGTGTCATTAAAAAATATTATTTTCTGAAAATGTCTACTTGGTACTTACATAGCACCTCCTAGACCATCACACTCTAAACACAGCAAGTTCAAGTTTCCAGATTCCTCTCAACCCTGAGGCTACTTAGACCTTGCAACATAGATGGATCTTCATGTTTTTCCATGAATAACAAAGGGAGATTCCAGGGATCCTCTGCTGCCTCTATTCTTGATCTCTCTTATAAACTTTGCACTGTTGTTTGGATATAAAATAAAAAGTAAAGAAAGCCTGAGTTTTAAATTATGCTGATCCTCAAACAATTCTCATGTTGGAGTTTTTCAGCAACTTTGATTATAGCATATCTAATTAAGTCCTTTGAAATATAGACAGAAACACATCTAATATTGAGCTTTATTCTCTACATACACAGGAAAATAAACACATTATGCAGAAGAGGTTTGCTATTCTTTACCCCCTCTGTCAGAAACATTCCCTTAGTTCTGGTATATATGGCCCTACAGAATCTGCTGTTTATAGACAGTCCAATGAACACATGGTTTAACTGCCTCTTCAATTACATATTTCTCACGACAGACATCATATTTGATTTACTGGAATAATGCTGCTTCCTGACATTTCAAACCAGTCAAGTCACAAATTAATGTCGTGTTGAGTTAAAGTGCATGGTCTCTAACATACAGAGCAATTAGATGAGGCAAATCATATCAGCAGAGTATCAAAAGCCAAGAGTGTGGGGTAGGATGGTAGATTAGGAAAATAGAATTTAAAAGATGTCTGTGTATCAAAAGTCCCTAGCCTTTGAGATTCTATAAGCCAAATAATTTCAATAGAACATTCTTAGCAATACTAGTACAACCACTACTACTAATTCTGTTACTACTTCTAATCATAATAATAAATATCAGCAACAATTATTTTGCTAGAGGATTAGTTAAGTATGAAAAGAAAAAAAGTGACATTAAAAATGACCATGAATTTATAATTCTAAGCATTTGAAGACCTTAACAGAAATAGTCACAGTTACAGATTTGAAGAGAATTCCTTACATTGAAGCATATCCTAAATGTTTTCCTTTATTTCTTGATCCCTATGGACCAGAAAAAAACTGAAGCCAGAATTAGTATTTGTCTGGATAGACTTTCAGGATCCAAGGCTCCAAGAGGCTGTCTCCAGAGCTTCTTCATTGCACTGAGTCTCATGTAATCAGCAAGAGATTTAACATGCTCCCCAATTCATGTGTGTTTTGTAATAATAAATTATACATGTATACTGTGCACTTTCCTAGTGGCTCAATTGTAAAAAAAAAAAAAATTGTGCAGTGTAGGAGACATGGGAGATCCCTGGGTCAGGAAGATCCCCTGTAGAAGGAAATGGCAAACTATTCCATTATTCTTGCATGGGAAATCCCATGGACGGAGGAGCCTGGTGAGCTACAGTCCATGGGGTCACAAAGAGTTAGGCACAACTGAGCATATGAACATCATAACACCAATTTAATTTTTTGATGATTTGCAGGTTCTATTTTGGTTGGCAACAAACCACAGGAACTAGGGCTTATGTCTTTCTTGACTATTTAGATAATTAGTATTCTGACCTAGGTTTATATAAGATGGAGAGGGCAAATGAAGGGAAGGAGGGCCATCCATCTGACTAAAGCAAGATCCCATATGCTCTTTTCTGTTTCTTCCCTTTTTCACCATGCTAGCAGTCAATTCCCTTCACAAGTTACATGAACTAGAACATCACTGTCATGCAAATTATCCTGTCACTACAATCTCTCTACCCTAAGAGGGTTTGCCTGGAGCAACTACTGTGTGTGTGTGCACGTGTGTTTGTACATACAATCACATGTGTGAGCATGCTTTTCTTATGAGTGCTTAACTTTCTTATGAGTATCCAGCAGTCTATAGCATTTAGCTTAGTATTTTTGATTAGACTGAGTACTGTGTTACCCCCCTAATAGACCCCATGCTTCCTCCATTGCCCAAACCCCCAGACTGTTGATAGATATCATGATATTTCATTTAAATCTCCCTCAGACCATTTTGGAGCACTATTCAAATACAGCCAAAGTTTTCCCATTTCAGAGTAAAAGAAAGAAAAAAAAAATCCCTTACGTGTTTCATAATCTCTACATTGCCTTCCCCCACCTCTCACTCCTTATGTTCTGACTTCATTTCCTACTGCTCTCTGTCTACATCACTCCTCTGCTCCAGCCACACTAACTTTTTTTGGAAATCCAAGATGTCTCTGTCTAGACATCCTTGTGCAGTTGTTTTCTTCCCCAAAATGCTCCCCCCTTATCCAACATGCTTTCGTCCTCTCTTCCTTCAGTATGTAGCATATCTCACATTGTATCTTCACTGAAAAGTTCTGTTTCTCTTTTGTACATGTATATTCATCATATATATCATACTTCATAATTTACTTATCATTGGATATTACTATTTGCCTTCCTCACCAGAATATAAGGTGAGATATCTTCGTCTGTATCTTTGAAACAGTGTCTGGCATAAAGTAAACACTCAGCATATGTTGACTGAGTGATTTTTTTTTTTTCTTTTTCATTTTGGAATTTCCACGATCTTAGACCTTAATGCTAATTTGAGAGTCAAGAACATGGCCAGGTACTTCCTGTTCTGACTTTTAAATTTGAAGTTGAATGCCTTTAGGTGGTGCTAGTGGTAAAGAATGCAACTGCCAATGCAGGAGATTGAAGAGACAAAAGTTTGATCCCTGGATTGGGAAGATCCCCTGCAGGAGGGCATGGCAACCCACTCCAGTATTCTTACCTGGAGAATCCCATCAACAGAGGAGCCTGGGAACTATGGTCCATTGGATTACAGTTGGACACAGCTGAAGTGACCTAGCACACACACATGTTATCCTTGATGAATTAATTATGCAGAATGAGGCAACTTGCTTCAAGTAGACAGCCTACCCAAACTAAGGATTTTCAGTTTCTTTAGACCATCGATCTTCTAGACTCCTCTAGAACTCTTTTTGATAGCAGTCAATCTCTTGGATTTTCTTTTGTCATTCTTTGTAGTATGATCAGTTGCATGAGTGAATAGATGGGATTTAGTTATTGAAGATGGTATGAGTTTAAAAAAACAATACTTTTCTATATTGAATTGTCTATAGATTTCTTTTTCAGCTACCTGAGAGATCATATGGGAGAAAGATTTTGTTTTCTTTCCCTGTTATGGGACTGAGTTATGAACACACCTCTTTATCTCATAACCAGAAACTTCTTAAAGCAGGGTCCTGACTTGCCCACAGTATACCTCTCTGCAGAGTCAAGCTGGTTTTCTAGCCAGGCAAGTTCCCTTCTGTTCCATTTTCCCAAGAAAATACGAGAATTCTAAAGCTGGCTAGCTCAGATGACTATACAATGATAGAGGCTACAGTAATTTAGAAAGATAGGTGACTTCTAGTTACTTATCAGAATGAAAATATTATAGGTATTATCAAGGAGACTTGTCTCAACCTTAATGCTGCACAATCGGTTTCCAATGCTTGATTGAGAGGATAGTCTGAAGGGAACTGTTTTATTCTATACTTCATCCTATAAATTACTCATGACTTCAGCAAGTGCTCCAGAGAGGTATTTATTTGAATCACACCACCCAACGACAAAAACAACAACCAAATGATCTTTGTCTTAGAATTGTGCTGTCATTGCTGACACTGAAAACTGTTGTAAGAAAAAGTGATTGGACACTAATTCCATTTACTGTGATGATGCTAGTGAGAATCTTTACCTTCTATTATGCAGTATCCAGTTTAAGAAGACTCACAGGGTAATGGTTTTATGCTCTTGGTATTTCTTCTGTGCAATTGACCTGTTTTTGGATTGTGAATGCTGTGACACATCAAATGGATTTCATTAGTTTGTAATAAAAACCAAAGCCCAAGTCATGGTCATCCTCTAGGAAAAAGTTGGAAGTCCCCTGTCCTAATTAAGATCATGCTTTGGAGTCAGCCTTGCTGAATTTCAAAGCAGCCTCTGCCACCTATCATAAGTTTGAAATTAACTGGTGGCTCAGACTTTCTGTGCATCAGCTTGGTGAGTGAGCATAGCTCTGGAGGGAAGTTGTCATGATTATATGTGACAATTTGCAAAAAGGCTTAAAATTGCATTTTATCAAAATGAGAGAGGTCATTATATATTTTGTGTATTAACATTTTAAAGTTTTTAATTCACACTACTGCTTTTTTACTTTACCCTGTTTTCTTCATTTACTTCTTTTAAAATAATTTATTATCCAAAGTGTATTGTTGCGCATAGTCGCTTCAGTCATGTCTGACTCTCTGCGAACCCATGGACCATGGCCTACCAGGCTCCACTGTCCATGGGATTCTCCAGGCAAGAATACTGGAGTAGGTTGCCATTTTCTTCTCCAAACGTGTATTACATATTTTAAATATATATGCCTATTCTGTTAAAAAAAACTGCAATAAATTCCTTCTCATAGAGATAGATAAATAGAAGAGATAGATAGAATAGATTCAAATGGATATATATATATATCTGTCCATCTTATATCTGCTGCTGCTGCTGCTAAGTCGCTTCAGTCATGTCCGACTCTGTGCGACCCCATAGACGGCAGCCCACCAGGCTCCTCTGTCCCTGGGATTCTCCAGGCAAGAACACTGGAGTTGGTTGCCTTTCCTTCTCCAATGCATGAAAGTGAAAAGTGAAAGTGAAATTGCTCAGTCGTGTCCGACTCTTCACAACCCCAAGGACTGTAGCCTACCAGGTTCCTCCTCCATGGGATTTTCCAGGCAAGGATACTGGAGTGGGTTGCCATTTCCTCCTTAACATAAATATAAAACACATGTTTATAACAAATATGAAATTCTTATTTGCATAATAAAAATCTGTATTTTCATAGATTTATGAGAGTGTGTCAATAATCTGAAGAGTTTCTTCATTCATTTATCTCATTCTAAGCAAAATGGTGAAGATCTAAATAGCAAAGTGAGGTTATTGTTTTTGCAAACTAAGAGAGAATGCCATGTTTTCTGGAATCATATATTGGGTTCAATATATATGTAATATATGTAATATGCATACAAAAATTTAAGTGAATTTAGGATGCCACAAAACCTTAATGAATAATGCATCACAAATATTATATATTAATTTACTTATAATATAATGAAGTAGATTTAGGTCATAGAAGCAGATTTGATTTTATAGTAATTTTGTAGCATTATAATCTTTGATACAGTGTTTTAGTGGGAGTACTGTGAATTTTTCAGCAAATTGATGTGGTCCTGTCAAATATGATTATAAATGTAAAGTATAATTCATTGTGTGTGTGTGTGTATATATATGTATATATGTCTGGAGATTTTCCAAAGTTTACTCTACCCTATAATCCTTATGTAATTGGTAATCTTCCAAGAAACTGTTTTAAAATTATTTTCTGTTTATTCATTGTCTGTTATGGGTCCTCTGGCTTCCTTTCAACAAAATCTTTTCTGTTTATTCCCATCACAATTATATAAACTGATATTATAACTCCCTCACAGAGATCTAAAAGTCTATGGTACTAGAATTTGATAAACAAACTGATACACAATAGTATAAAATTATAAAACATCTTTTTTTATTGATGATGTTCTTATTGTTCTAATATAATTATACAAGTAATGCCCAAAGTACATTTGAAAGTATGCATGTGCCATTTGTTAATAATCCTCCTGGTGGAGAAATTTGACAGCTTTAATTAGTGGACAACCTAATGTATTATAGTTTTCTCTTTTGAATTATCTTTCTGCTGACAAAAAATGATCAAATCATCCCCCCAACCACACACACATGGAATTCAAAATTCAATGTGAATATTTCACACATTGCTTATTGCTAAAGTGACAGCCTTTGTTACCATGCTTAGGAGATACTTCCTATAAGTTTTTTTTTTAATTTATGAAATTATATACCAATTGAGAGTTAATGGAAATGAATTAGCTATATTTTATCTAATGCACTTCGAGTTTTTTTCTTTAATTTTTAGCCATACTCTTCAAAAGGCTGTGGATAAGCTTACAAAATATAAGTATATATGTAGTATGTGCATGTAGGTGTCTTGTCTGACTCTTTGCGATGCCAAAAACTGTAGCTCATGAGGCTCCTCTGTTTGTGGGATTTCATAGGCAAGACACTGGAGTGGGTTGTCATTTCCTTCTCCAGAGGATCTTCCCAACCCAGGAATCAAACCCAGTTTCCTGCATTGGCAGGTGGATTCTTTAACCACTGAGTCACCTGGGAGATTATACTTATAGGAGACAATTTTAAATTAAGTTAAGGTTAAGAGAATCAGAAAACAAAAGCAGGACAAATAAAATGAAGTTAGATGCAACATAATTTGAATAGCATTACTACTTTAAATAATATAATGTATATTTTACTGGGATCACTAACCTCCTTGTTACTGTGATATTTTTATTACACATAAATAAGTGTTTACCATTACACTTAGTTGTAAGGCATAAAGGCTATCCCTTAGCAGCCCCTCTTATCATCTCTCATTTGAGGGGAAACCAAATCAAAACCTACAAACCACACTGAAAAGCAAACAGTGTGTATTTGCAGTACAAACTGCTTAGTTGATAGATTTTATTGCTTTCCTGTTTTGGGCTAACAGAATACATTGATTCACCTTTGAGGCTTAATATTGTGCCAGGAAAATGGGAAAAATGTTTGATAACTTTTGTGTGATGTTGGTTATAAAATTGCATATTTATTAGACAAACAGCCATTTGGGGTAGATAAGAGGATCAATACTGGTCTTAAAGTGCTTCTTAACTGTGTACTGCTCAAGCCAGAACTTACATATGCAAAATATGACAGGTGATAAATATTAGACTCTGAAGCAATGGATATTTGCTGAGACTCAAAATGTGTATAAACTGTCTATACTATTATATAACACTTAATGCACATTCACTAAAGAAGTGTTTATTGAGGGCCTACTAGATGCCCGTTAATTAGAGAAAAGTAGAGAAGATTCAAAAGTGTCCATTATATAACTATGTACATTAATGAAGTTGAGTCTATCTTCAGTTCAGTTCAATTTAGTTCAGTCACTCAGTTGTGTCTCGGTATTTGTGACCCCACGGACTGCAGCACGCCAGGCTTCCCTGTCCATCACCAACTCCTGGAGTATGCTCAAACTCATATCCATTGAGTCAGTGATGCTATCCAACCATCTCATTCTCTGTCTTCCCCTTATCCTCCTGCCTTCAATCTTTCCCAGTATGAGGATCTTTTCTAATGAGTTAGTTCTTTGCATCAGGTGGCCAAAGTATTGCAGTTTCAGCCTCAGCATCAGTCCTTCCAATGAATATTTAGGACTAGTTTCCTTTAGGATTGACTGGTTTGATCTCCTTGCAATCCAAGGGACTCTCAAGAGTCTTCTCCAACACTACAGTTCAAAAGTATCAATTCTTTGGTGCTCAGCTCTCTTTATGGGCCAACTCTCACTCCCATACATGACTACTGGAAAAACCATAGCTTTGACTAGATAGATCTTTTTGGCAAAGTAGTCTCTGCTTTTTAACACACCATATAGGTTTGTCAAAGCTTTTCTTCCAAGGAGCAAGCATCTTTTATTTTCATGGCTGCAATCACTATCTGCAGTGATTTTGGAACCAAGAAAATAAAGTCTGTCACTATTTCCATTGTTTCCTATCTATTTGCCATGAAGTGATGGGACTGGATGCCATAATCTTAGTTTTCTGAATATTGAGTTTTAAGCCAACTTTTTCCCTCTCCTCTTTCACTTTCATCAAGAGGCTCTTTAGTTCCTCTTCACTTTCTGCCATAAGGGTGGTGTCATCTGCATATCTGAGGTTATTGATATTTCTCCTGGCAATCTTGATTCCATCTTGTGCTTCATCCAGCTTGGCATTTCACATGGTGTACTCTGCATCTAAGTTGCATAAAAGGGTTACAATATGCAGCCGTGAAGTACTCCTGTCCCTGTTTGGAACTATTGCATTGTCCCATGTTGGGGTTCTAACTGTTGCTTCTTCACCTGCATGTAGATTTCTCATGAGGCAGGTAAGGTGGCCTGGTATTCCCATCTCTTTAAGAATTTTCCAGTTTGTTGTAATCTTAAGACAGCATAAAGCAACCCAGAGTCATTTCTATCCTATTTACAATTATTTTAGATCTTGATAGTCCTTTGGTTTTATATGTTAGCTTCAGATTTTATATCATATGTATATAATATAAAATCCATCAAAAGAAGTGACATATGAATTAATTATTCAAAAGCTTTTAGTCATGCTAAAAAGCAATTGTTTACTACCATTTTATTCATTTACTCATATATCTCCAATTCTAAAATTGATTAATCAGACATTTGTAAATTTTATTTATTACTATCTACCCCTTATTGAGTAACATACGAAAATTATGTTTTTGTGATGGAAACCTAAACATACCAATACCCCAGAGGAAGCATAATTATTCTGAGGTTTAAGTCAAGCACCTCTTGTTCTCTGTTGTGAATTCTTTTTTTCTCTTATGTATGAACATCCTATTAGTGTTCTTTTTCTTCCCTCAGCACACATCTCTTTCTTATTACCCCATCGATGGGTGTCTTTGGATATTCTGCAGCCGTTGTCTTTGTTTTCAACCTTTGTTTACAGCCTCGCTGCCAGCACCCTGCACAGCTCTGGCTCAGTCATTTCAGCTGCCAAAGATTGAGTGGTATACCCTGAGAAGATATGTTGAAGTCCTAACCCCTGGTACCTGTGAACGTTATTTGAAAATAGGGTCTCTGTAGACAGAATTGTTAAAGAATGGGCCTTCATCCAATATGACAGACATACAGGGAGGAAGATGATATGAAGGGAATACAGGGAAAGTGTCTTGTGATGATGGAGGGAGAGTGGTGCTTTTACAAAGCAACGATTCCAAGGGTTGCCAGCAACACCAGGGACTGAGAGAAAGGCATGCAGTATATTCTTCCCCAGAGCCTTCTGAGAAAGCATGGCCCTCTGACACTTTGATCTCAGATTTAGGGGCTAAAGAACTCCGAGACAATAAAATGATTGTTTGAAGCCACCCAGTTGTAGCTCTTTGTCATGGCAGCCTTTGGAAGTTAATATAACTGCCATTGGCTTCTTCAGCATCTACAAACACAATGTGAAGCCCTTTCAAATCAATGGCAAATAAAATTGGAGCTAATCCCACCATAACATTAGTAAGGCAGCATGTGTACTTGGTGATCATTCTCTCCATCTTTGAGTGGAGCCATGTCTTTCCTTTATTTCTCTCTTTCAGCATCTTTCACTTCTCAATTCCAATTATATTTACCCCCAACATTGTTTCACAGTCTTAGAAACTGATAAGTGAGAAATCAGTGCCTCTTAGACTGTCCATGTTCATTCTTTTCCCTCATTTTCACAAGTAATTGATATAAACTGAAGCAAACAAAAATCCTCTCATTTTCTGCCAAACACGTATGTCTCCATTCATCTTCTGATATAATTTCTACATCACTATTGATATCCTAGTTTTGACCTTTGCAGAAAGTTCAGTACTGGACTCAGTCTACTTTAGATGAAGAGAGTATTTGAGGTCTTCAAAGAGTTACTGAATTGAAACATTCTGAAAATTGGATATGATGACCTGAAAATGACAGAGAGGAGGCTATGAAAGAAATTACTGGAGAGTGGAGGTCAAATCATTGAGGGGAATCAGAGTAAGCAATATGACTAGAAAAGCCAGTAGGGCCAGAGGAGATATTTGGAACATAAGAGTTTGCCCTATGGTAAAATAAATAAAATAAAAGCAGCTTGGGATCTATGAGTACCTTAACAAATTGGTTTGGACTGTTTTGCTTTAGGGACCTACTTGTCATGAAAAATCAAAACTTGATGCTTTGATGGTTTGCCTTATATCTTTAATTATTTTCTCTTTCTGGAAACTAAACAGTTTTTTTTTTTCTTTCTGCCAGCTCTTTTTGGCATGCAACAAACTTGTTTAAAAACTTTCCATCTTTTAAAAACTAGACATTAAAAGCCATTACCACACAAGAAATATGTATAAAACAAATCAAATACAAGTCAAATGCACTTTTTAAATTATGCCTTTCTATATAGCCGCACAATTTCCTTTTATTCCTCAACCTTTTGAAATATTTATTCAGCTTTCTATGAACTAAAATTTTTGCTGATTCTTCAGTGATCTGTGTATTGTCAAAGGGAAGACAGTTTTTGGTTTGTACCTTTTAAAAAACTTTACACGCTCTTTCTATTTGATGCATGATACTGGATTCTTGGGGCTGGTGCACTGAGACGACCCAGAGGGATGGTACAGGGACGGAGGAGGGAGGAGGGGTTCAGGATGGGGAACACATGTATACCTGTGGTGGATTCATGTTGATGTATGGCAAAACCAATACAATATTGTAAATATTACAAATTAAAATAAATAAATTAAAATAAATTAAAATAAATAAATTTATACTTAAAAAAAAGAAAAAAATTCAAAATCAGAAAAAAAAAGACAATTCCTCATGTGTTTTTATGCTCTTCTTCATTTTCTATTCCCCCTGTCTATCTAAGCTTCTTTTTCTGATGGCCAATTTCTCTCAATTCTTGAGAATTCTCATCAATTACTATGCGATCAGCTATTATCTACTGGGTTGGCCCCAAAGTTCTTTCGAGTTTTTCCATAAGCTCTTATGGAAGAAGCTGAAAAAAGCTTTTGGCCAGCCCAGTATTTGCTAATGGCTCTCAAATTAATATTTCTAACCCAGAATTTTCCTCTGAAATAAAAACTCCTGAATTTACTAATTCCCAAGCAATGTGAAACTTGGCATGCTCCAAACTAAATACATTTCCTCTCAAGAATATATCTTCTCATTATTATAAATTGTGGGTATCCTGTTGTCTCAGATGATAAAGAGTCTGGAATGTGGGAGACCCGGGTTCGATCCCTGGGTTGGGAAGATCCCCTGGAGAAGGGAATGACTACCCACTCCAGTATTCTGCCCTGGAGAATTCTATGGACAAAGGAGCCTGGAAATCTACAACCCATGGGGTCACAAAGAGTTGGATACAAAGAGTGAACTGAAATGATAATCCAGTATATTTGTGGTATGATTAAATATCTCTGGAAACCATATATTTTAAATTCTTACCACTACTCTCATAGTTTAAGATTGTGTTTTCATTACTCTTGTCTGTTTCAATATTGTCCTAAATGGACCCTCTGCATTCAAGTCTTGCTCTCTAATATATCCCACATTCTGCTCCTGAAACCAGAATCTCAAAACATTGAGACCCTTCTTGAAATATCTCAGTGTCACTCAGAAGCCTCATTGAATCAAATCCAGTTTCATAGGATGACAGACCACATAGTGGTCTTCTGAACTGAGTCCAAGCTTTCAATTCCTCTCTCTCAACTCTTGCATATGCATTTTCAGTTTTGGTTATAGATAGTTTTGGCTATCACTGGAAGTTTTCCAAATTAGGTAAACTTCCTCCTGGTGCCATGGCATTGAACATGTTACCTCTGCTTGGGTTGCCTTTCCTGTCAAACATTGTTCAGTAGATTATCTCTTAAAGCTGACATGTTTGTCAAGAGGATGCACAAATATCACCTTCTTGGAATTTATTGTAATCCTTCCAGGTGTGATGAGTTGTCTTGATTTGGAAACTGGCATGATTTACAGTCATAGCAAACACCCACTTCCAACAACACAAGAGAAGTCTCTACACATGGACATCACCAGATGGTCAAAACCGAAATCAGATTGACTATATTCTTTGCAGCCAAAGATGGAAAAGCTCTACACAGTCAACAAAAAAAGACTGGGAGCTGACTGTGGCTCAGATCATGAACTCCTTATTGCCAAATTCAGAATTAATTGAAGAAAGTAGGGGAAACCACTAGACCATTCATGTATGACCTATATCAAATCCCTTATGATTATACAGTGAAAGGGAGAAATAGATTTAAGGGACTAGATCTGGTAGATAGAGTGCCTGATGAATTATGGATGGAGGTTCATGACACTGTACAGGAGACAGGGATCAACCATCCCCATGGAAAAGAAATGCAAAAAGCAAAATGGCTGTCTGAGGAGGCCTTACAAATAGTTTTGAAAAGAAGAGAAGCAAAGAGCCAAGGAGAAAAGGAAAGATAGAAGCATCTGAATGCAGAGTTCCCAAGAATAGCAAGGAGAGATAAGAAAGCCTTCCTCAGCAATCAATGCAAAGAATTAGAGGAAAACAACAAAATGGGAAAGACTAGAGAAATCTTCAAGAAAATTAGAAATACCAAGGGAACATTTCATGCAAAGAAAGTCTTGATAAAGGATAGAAATGTTATGGACCTAACAGAAGCAGAAGATATTAAGAAGAGGTGGCAAGAATACACAGAAGAACTGTACAAAAAAGAGCTTCACAACCCAGATAATCATGATGGCATGATCACTCACCTAGAGCCAGAAATCCTGGAATGTGAAGTCAAGTGGGCCTTAGAAAGCATCACTACAAACAAAGCTAGTAGAGGTGGTGGCATTCCAGTTGAGCTATTTCAAAACCCAAAAGATGATGCTGTGAAAGTGCTGCACTCAATATGCCAGCAAATTTGGAAAACTCAACAGTGGCCACAGGACTGGAAAAGGTCAGTTTCAATTGCAATCCCAAAGAAAGGCAATGCCAAAAAATGCTCAAACTACCACACAATTGCACTCATCTCACATGCTAGTAAAGTAATGCTCAAAATTCTCCAAGCCAAGCTTCAACAGTACGTGAACCATGAACTTCCAGATGATCAAGCTGGTTTTAGAAAAGGCAGAGGAACCAGAGATCAAATTGCCAACATCTGCTGGATCATGGAAAAAGCAAGAGAGTTCCAGAAAAACATCTATTTCTGCTTTATTGACTATACCAAAGCCTTTAACTGTGTGGATCACAATAAACTGTGGAAAATTCTGAAAGGCATAGGAATACCAGACCACCTGACCTGCCTCTTGAGAAATCTGTATGCAGGTCAGGAAGCAACAGTTAGAACTGGACATGGAACAACAGACTGATTCCAATAGGAAAAGGAGTCCGTCAAGGCTGTATATTGTCACCCTGCTTATTTAACTTCTATGCAGAGTACATCATGAGAAACACTGGGCTAGAAGAAGCACAAGCTGGAATCAAGATTGCCAGGAGAAATATCAATCACCTCAGATATGCAGATGACACCACCCTTATGGCAGAAAGTGAAGAGGAGCTAAAAAGCCTCTTGAGGAAAGTGAAAGAGGAAAGTGAAAAAGTTGGCTTAAAGCTCAACATTCAGAAAATGAAGATCTTCGCATCCGGCCCCATCACTTCATGGGAAATAGATGGGGAAACAGTAGAAACAGTGTCAGACTTTATTTTTTGGGGCTCCAGAATCACTGCAGATGGTGATTGCAGCCATGAAATTAAAAGACGCTTACTCCTTGGAAGGAAAATTATGACCAACCTAGATAGCATGTTGAAAAGCAGGGACATTGCTTCACCAACAAAGGTCCATCTAGTCAAGGCTATGGTTTTTCCAGTGATCATGTATGGATGTGAGAGTTGGACTGTGAAGAAACCTGAACACCAAAGAATTGATGCTTTTGAACTGTAACGTTGGAAAAGACTCTTGAGAGTCCCTTGGACTGCGAGGAGATCCAACCAGTCCATTTTAAAGGAGATGAGCCCTGGGATTTCTTTGGAAAGAATGATGCTAAATGTGAAACTCCAGTACTTTGGCCACCTCATGCACAGAGTTGACTGATTGGAAAAGTCTCTGATGCTGGGAGGGATTGGGGGCAGGAGGAGAAGGGGATAACAGAAGATGAGATGGCTGGATGGCATCACCGACACGATGGACGTGAGTCTGAGTGAACTCCAGGAGTTGGTGATGAACAGGGAGGCCTGGCGTGCTGTGATTCATGGGGTCGCAAAGAGTCGGACTCGACTGAGCACCTGAACTGAACTTGAGTTATGCAAATGTAGGGATTCCCTTGTGGCTCACCTGGTAAAGAATCCGCCTGCAATGTGGGAGACCTAGATTCGAACCCTGGGTTGGGAAGATCCCCTGGAGAAGGGAAAAGGCTACCTACTCCAGTATTCTGGCCTAGATTATTTCATGAACTGTGTAGTCCATGGAGTCACAAAGAGTCGGACATGACTGAGTGACTTTCACTTTCACATGAAAAAGTAAGGCTAATACTTCATTCACTTTTGTGACCTCGGCCCTCAGTTCAGGTGCAAGTCTAGACCAAGCCTCTGAATACCTGTTGAATCAATGTGGCCATCTCTGCTCTCACCCACTTTGGATCTTCACACACACTTCCAGCTGTAGAGACACATAATCACTACTGATGCACTGCTTATTCTGTGACATGAAAAGCATGGTTTCTTTGGTATTGGGTCTGAGCAATCATTTTCAAACATTTGTGTGTATAGGAATCTCCTAGAGAAGGATGCCCAACCTATAGGATCTAAAGCCTAATGATCTGAGGTGGAGGCTGATATAATAATAGTAATAGAAATAAAGTGCACAATAAATGTAATGTACTTGAATCATCTGAAAACCATCCTTCCCCAATCCCTCCATGGAAAAATTGTCTTCCATGAAACCAGTCCCTGGTGCCAAAAAGGGTTGGGGACTGCTGACCTAACAAGTTTGTTAACGTAGTTAACTTGTACTCATACCCAAAGCTTTAGATTCAGGAGGTCAAGATAGCTTGCACAACATCATAACATGCTCAGAGGTATTTCTGCTTCAACAGAATGTTTCTGAAAACCACTGATGTAGAACATGCTGATAGTTGAGAGGAAAGAAAAAAGTTATTTTCTCCTGCCTTTGGAGAACAGTCAGGCAAGACATCTGAAGTCCTTTTTGAAATTGTTACTTTTTATCACCTTTAAATTTTCAAAATTGGGTTTGTTTCTTCCAACTGTCTTGTGGGTAAGGTGGTGATGATACTAACAGGGTTAGGTGATGAGAATATGAAAATAGAGACAGCACTCTATGTATGCCTTTCTACAGGCTTCCCTTTGCCTGTTCCATTTAAGTGCACTGCCTTTTCCCAGCTTATATCGGAGTCTTGATTGAATCTGTAGGTTAATGTCTATCTAGTCTGTAGAGTTTTCTTTGGTTCTGCTAGTACTAGTACACTTGAGAAAACGTTAAAGTATATGTAAAAGTATATTTGCCTCTAGATCTCATTTGATGTCAGTAAAAACTAGAAGGTTTAACAAATTAGATGGTTTTATGCTCACTTCACAAGTGAGAATGCTAAGATTCATAGAGGCAAAGATGTTGACTATGGTCCTATGATTAGGACCATAAGTCCTATCCATAGATCCTATGGTCCTAAAGTTGGTACTACCTGCCTCCAATGTGAGAGACCGGGATTCAAACCCTGAGTCAGGAAGATCCCCTGGAGAAGAGAAGGGCAACCCACTCCAGTATTCTTGCCTGGGGAATCCCATGGACAGAGAAGCCTGGTGGGCTACAGTCCATGGGGTCACAAAGAGTCAGGACACAACCAAGCAACTAGCACACAACACACAAATTTGGTACAAATTTGTAGATTGTCACCTACAGATTAGGGGGTATTCATCAGACATAATGGGTGCTTATGTCATTTATGTAGATCAAAGTGGGCACAGGCCATGCTAATACTGACATCTTTAGTGATAATATTTACAGTTGTGAAGGACAGAGCTTTTAGAGCCAGAGTATTCTAACTCAAGTTTAGCTCAATAATTCCTGCTTACTGTACATCACTGAGGTTGCAAGTTAACATCTCATAATGAGCTTACCTCATAGTCATTATTTGTAAGATGGAAATAAGGATTTTTGTGACTCTTAAATGAGTTACTATACAGACACTGAATTCTGAAAGATAGCTTTAGTGCAGAAGAGAGATTAGACACAAATGGTTTTATGAATAGGAAAGAAGTCAGTTAATTGAAGACATGATCTGATGCCACTGATCAAATAGAATATGGAGAAAATTTGACATGATAGATGTATAATAACAATATTATTCATGTGATATTGCTAAAAGAGATATCATGATTTTTAAAATTCTAATTAAATGTGATAAAAGTTGCTTAATTTCTGGAAAATTAAAATTAAGACTTGTGAATTTCTTTTGAAATATATTTTATAAAAATAAATTATAGCTGTTTTAAAATTATAATTATGTTAAAATATTAAGTTTTTCCTTTTAATTTTTATGTCCCTGAAATAAAATCCATATTACTCATTTGTTAATTTATTTTAATTTGAGTAATAGGGGAAACAGTTAGTTTTATCTTGATAAAGCCTTTATTTGACAGTAAGTTTTCAAGCCAGGCTTCAGCAATACGTGAACCGTGACTCCCTGATGTTCAAGCTGGTTTTAGAAAAAGCAGAGGAACCAGAGATCAAATTGCCAACATCCGCTGGATCATGGAAAAAGCAAGAGAGTTCCAGAAAAACATCTATTTCTGCTTTATTGACTATGCCAAAGCCTTTGACTGTGTGGATCACAATAAACTGTGGAAAATTCTGAAAGGCATGGGAATACCAGACCACCTGACCTGCCTCTTGAGAAATCTGTATGCAGGTCAGGAAGCAACAGTTAGAACTGGACATGGAACAACAGACTGGTTCCAAATAGGAAAAGGAGTACATCAAGGCTGTATATTGTCACCCTGCTTATTTAACTTCTATGCAGAATACATCATGAGAAACACTGGACTGGAAGAAACACAGGCTGGAATCAAGATTGCCAGGAGAAATATCAATCACCTCAGATATGCAGATGACACCACCCTTATGGCAGAAAGTGAAGAGGAGCTAAAAAGCCTCTTGATGAAAGTGAAAGAGGAGAGCGAAAAAGTTGGCCTAAAGCTCAGCATTCAGAAAATGAAGATCATGGCATCCGGTCCCATCACTTCATGGGAAATAGATGGGGAAACAGTAGAAACAGTGTCAGACTTTATTTTTTTGGGCTCCAGAATCACTGCAGATGGTGACTGCAGCCATGAAATTAAAAGACGCTTACTCCTTGGAAGGAAAGTTATGACCAACCTAGATAGCATATTCAAAAGCAGAGACATTACTTTGCTGACTAAGGTCTGTCTAGTCAAGGCTATGGTTTTTCCCGTGGTCATGTATGGATGTGAGAGTTGGACTGTGAAGAAGGCTGAGCACCGAAGAATTGATGCTTTTGAACTGTGGTGTTGGAGAAGACTCTTGAGAGTCCCTTGGACTGCAAGGAGATCCAACCAGTCCATTCTGAAGGAGATCAACCCTGGGATTTCTTTGGAAGGAATGATGCTAAAGCTGAAACTCCAGTACTTTGGCCACCTCATGAGAAGAGTTGACTCATTGGAAAAAACTCTGATGCTAGGAGGGATTGGGGGCAGGAGGAGAAGGGGGCAACAGAGGATGAGATGGCTGGATAGCATCACGGACTCGATGGACGTGAGTTGGACTGAACTCCGGGAGATGGTGATGATCAGGGAGGCCTGGCGTGCTGTGATTCATGGGGTCGCAAAGAGTCGGACATGACTAAGTGACTGAACTGAACTGAACTGAACTTTATACATAGACACACACATGCATACATGCAGATAGCGTATCCATTTACACTTAAAAAATGGATAATATGTCAAGAGGGAGGGGATATATTATTCACTTTTTAATATAAGGAAATATGTTATCTACATATATGCAGGAATGTGTGTGTGTGTAAAATTCAGTATCACAACAAAGGATTTATCAATATAAAATTAAATGTTTCCTCTATTACTACTCCTTGTTTTTACTTGCTTAGGTCTCTCTTTCTTGATAGCTAAATTATTTTGATGTTATAATATACTAACTATGTGCCATGAAATTAGAGTGGGGTTATGCTACACTTAGCAGAGGAATAACAAAAGATTTGATCAGGAGGGGGAAAAAAATGGCCTAGTGCCCATTAATTTCTATCACTGGGTCATGTTTTTTTTCCCTTAATTCAGAAGGGAGATACTTGTGTTTTATAAAACAGTTTGACACCAGATCTTCTTCACCATATTTTTAACTTGTACATTCACGTTCATAGACATGCTTACCATTTTATAAATGATTTCTGCTAGAGTTAAAGATTTCAGTCAACTGAGAAGATGCAATGCAGTGAGATTCTGCATATGAATTGGTAGCAGTCCATTCTCTTTATATTGCAAAGTCTATTCTTATAGAAATGGAATTTATGCCATCGTTTTCTATGTAGGTTGCATGGCATCTGATCCACAGTGGCAGGAAAAAAAATGATTCCAGAATATCTGCAGTATATTTTGCTGAATGTTAACAGCAGGTTCAGATGTGTTTCAGTTCTGACCTTGTGAAATGCTTTCTTGCTTATGCAACGCTTTATACATCAAACGCACAAACTGCAACCAGGGCTTCAACTGCTCACACAAGGATTCATTTCTGAAAACAAATGTTGTTCAGGTCAGTTTCATCAATGTCATTTTTCTTCTATTATTTTGTGGCACGAGAAATGCATGATATATGATATTACATTTTAAATGTGATGCAGAGAAGTCATAATGCTGATTTGTTTCATGTGAATGCTCCTTGTTCTATAGTGTTAAGAAAAATTTATTCAAGCTATCAAAACAGCTATTATTTCCAATCAGATTTAGAGAATATTGTTTCAAGGATGAACTGCTTATAATAATTCAAAACGTGTATATGTGTCTGTATGTGAGTATGAGTGTGTTTAAATGGTATGCTATTTGAGCTGAAAATCCAATTATCTAAACATTGTAAACATCAGCAAAATTCTGAGGCTGTGAGTGTTTGATATTTTTATATGTTTAGGATATTTGAAATAAATAGGGAAAATATTTAGTTCTCTAATAAAAGCAGAAAAGTTTTAGATTATTATCAAAACTTATGATAAACAGAAAAGTAATCAAATATGAGAATCAGAGGCACCTCTGAAGAATGAGGCACAATTTTCTCCTTGAGATTAGATTTGAATAAATATTCTTTGGATCTTTCTATATGTCTAACATTCTAAAGTGTGTGACTCAGAGACTGTGATCAATTCTGATTTGGTTATAAGATATTACAGAAAAAGTAAGATAAACTTCTTTTAAAGTATTATTTCAGAGTCAAGTTGGTGAAATCTTCTACAAATTAAAAAAAAAAATCACACCTGTAGTTGCATTATTTTGCCTAATACAGATATCAATCCACTTAGGCACAGAATCACAGTTCATGCACAATAAACCTTAGGAAACTTTCTCAAAAGGATCTTTGTGTGAAAACATGGCCTATATTAGCAAGAAATAGCATGATGGCATTTTGCTTATTTAATTTTAAAAAAATCTCAAAACTAACTACTGTCTAGGCTATAGGAGATATGGAAGAATTAATGCAGTTTGCAAATTTTGAGAGATGCTGTGATACAGGTAAATGATTTTTATCTTATCCAATCAGCATCCTCACTGCACAGACTCTGTCATGTGTGTTTGGGGAATATACAAGATCCCCTTAAATTTCAATGAGCCTCACCATGAACTTGGTCACCAGAGATGAAGGCAAGAAATAAAGAAATATTGTGCAACCTGGTCTGCTGAGTCACTTCAATACACTGAACTCCCAAAGCTGGCACTATTTAAATGAAAGTGCTATAGATCTAGACAACTACATTAATACAGGGCAACATTGTAAAAAAGTTAACACGCAGCAAGATTTGAACGATTTTCCCAACAAACAATCATGAAGAAAAAGCATGAATTATTCTTACACAAATACACCCAAATATCAAGGTTTATTTTCATGTAGCAATTTTTCTCATTTACTCATTTTTTTTGCAAATGAAATATACACTATGGTAATTTAAATTACTAATTCATTGTACTTTTTTCTCACAGTGAAAACTATTATTTCCCCTTTAACATAAACATAAACATTATTATTGGTATTTATCCTCTATTATAAATGGCAACTACACAATACATATAGTTTATCAAAAACTGTGATGGACAGGGAGGCCTGGCGTGCTGCATTCATGGGGTCGCAGAGTCGGACACGACTGAGTGACTGAACTGAACTGAACTGCTACCTAACTAAATATTGAAGTTGTTTTCATTAATATCAATATTTTAATTTATAAAATATTTGTTTTGCTGACAATAGTGGCAAAGTGAGCAATGATATTTTAGAGTAACCACCCCAAATATCATATTTATATCTTGGTTACAGGGCTATAGATTTTGCATATAATTTCTTGCTTACATGCCTGGTTTTTTCTTTGGACTTTGAGTTCCCTCAGTACAAAGGTAGTAATTAATGTCTTTACTGCTAACATTAAGTACAATGTGTGGCAAACACAAATATGCAAGGGGAAGTTACTAAATACATTGATATAATTTCATAGAATATTATTTTAAAACAATACTGTTAGGTGTGCTGATTCAGTTGGATAAGTGAATGACAAGATACATTGTTTTTTCATTTTAATAACCAAATTTAGTCTTTGGAGAATTCAGTTCTAAAGATAAAGCATATAATTGAAGTTCTAGGTTATCATTAAGATGGGTACACATTGATTATGAGAGTCTATAAACTGTATTTTATTAATATTTGTGCTATACTACTAGGAAAAGTCCAAATTAATACAGACAGGGCTCTTTTTTGAGGAAAGATGACTATAACTAGGCAAAATGCAGAAATACTACTGTCTAAAAAAATAACTTCTATGATGAATTGGCTCTCTTAAATAATAAAATATACCAATATTCATGCTTGTTTTTTCCTTGGAAGAGTTTTTCAAGTAGCCCATAAAGATGAACTGTAGTACAGCATTAAAATCCATGTGCTATTGTTGAGAATTAACTTTGCACAGTATAGCTGTGGCACAGACCTCAAATGCAGTTTGACTTCTAGTCCTTACATTGCACAATGAGATCATATAACAATTAATCTCAGATAATTGAAGTCATAAAGATGTTAGTTAAAAATGTTAGTTATAAAAGAGAACTCCCTGGTGAAATCAGCAGAATCTCAGAGAAAGTCATTAGTCCATGAGGTCAAGTCTGTTTGTAGTCTGATACTGAGTGTTGTTCATCAGGTCAAAATTTAGGTTTTTGTATAGATCATGCATCAATTGGTCTTACAGGAATGACTGACATCACCGACAAGAAGGATGTTCACCTAACTCAAATTTCGCCCTTCTGATTTTAGTGGGGAAAAAAAAAAATATCATGAAAGGACCATGATATACATGTTGATTAACAAGCATGTTGTCAGTCTCATAAAATCCATTATAACAGACCCATGTTATAATCTTAATGACTCTTAATGGACTCAAAGAAAGAGAAGTAATTGAATTAAACTTAGTGGAAAATCCCATAAAGAGTTCTTGTCTCCTATCACTGTCAAATAGAATATATATTCCCAGGTCCCAGCATCATTTCTCCTCAGGAAGACTGTGGAAATGCTGACCTAAAAAACATCTTTAAAGTTTTTCTTTTGTTTAGGCCCCATACTGTGGACTGTTGTTGAAGTAGTGTCTGACTCTTTCAGACCCCATGGACTGCAGCACGTCAGGCTTCCCTGTCCTCTACTACCTGGTAGATTATTTATTAGTAAATCCAGTTTTCTTTAGATAGCATTAACATAACTGTTGCCATCATTGTTTAATGAAGAATTTCCAGACATTTTTTTCCCCCAGGACATGTGGTAACATCCCAAAATACAAGAATAGTGTTCTTGTACTGAAGTTCATATTTAGCTTTTGCATTTATTAAAATATCCATTTACTGATCTAGCAAAAGCATGTTTTTTCTTGTTTGTTAATAATAGTTTTATTGAAATATACTCAACATACTACAAACTACAAATACTTAAAGTTTACAATTTGATAATTTCTAGACACTTGTACCCATCCATGAGACCATTATCACAATAATGATAATGAATATGAAAAGATGTCTATAAGCCTCTTTGTTATCACTCCATTCTGATCCAGGCAAACACTGGCCGGATTGCTGTTACTACACATTTCATGACTTCTAATATTTTATATAAATTGAATGTAACAAAGGTTTGTTTGTTACGTGGAGGTGGGGATCCAGTGTATTTCACTTAGCATAATTATTCTGTGATTCATCCATGCTGTTTGTTTGAGTGCTAAACTGTATTCTATTGTATGGGTGTGCTAAGTCGCTTAAGTTGTGCCCGACTCTTTGTGACCCCATGGACTGTAGCCCGCCATGCTCCTCCATCCATGTGGATTCTTCCAGTAAGGATACTGGAGTGCATTGCCATTTCCTTCTCCAGGGGATTTTCCTGACTCAGGGATCGAATCTGCAACTCTTATGTCTCCAGTATCGGCAGGCAAGTTCTGTACAGACAGATATAATACAGTTTGTGTATTCAGTTATCTGTTTGGGCACATTTATTTATTTGATCGTTTTTTTGTCTGGTTTTTGGCTATTACAAATAAATTTCTATAAACATTTGTTTACAAGTCTCTATGTAGACATATGCTTTCATTTATCTTGGATTAATGCCTAGAATGCCTGGAATATCTGAATCATATTGTAGAAGTATGTTCACTGCTTAAGGAACTATAAAAGTATTTTCCAAAATGTTTTTACCATTTTACTTCTCAGTAGCAATATATGAGATATCTTGTTTCTCTACATCCTCACCATATACATGCCAGGATATGACTTTTTAATTTTAATCATTCTGATATGTGTGGGGTTATAATTAATCATGATGTTAATTTGCTTTTCCTTAAAGTTTTTTGATACTGCTTATATTGGAGTGTGCTTTATGCTATCTGCATATCTGCTATTGCAATATGTCTATCTTGTGGCCATTTTTGTAAGGCTATACATTTTTTTTCTTCCTAATTTATATGAGTTTTAGTGTATTTGAGTACAAGTCCTTTTTGTAGGTTTCTGATATTCAAATATTTTCTCCAAATCTATGGCTTATTATTCTATTCTCTTAGAAGATCTTTTAAAGGAAATTTTTATTTTTAGAAACACCTTTAGTTTTTGGCCATGCTGTGTGGCATGTGGCATCTTAGTTACCTAACCAGGGATAGAATCCATGCCCCTTGCAACGGAAGCACAGAATCTTAACCACTGGACCACCAGGGAAGTCCTGAGAAGTTTTTAATGTCATGAAGCCCAAATTATTGATTTATTCTTTTAGGGCTTTTTCTGTTAGTTCGGTATCTAAGATACCTGTATACATTCATATGTCACCCAAGGTCAGAAAAGTTTTCTACTAAGTTTTATACTAGAAATAGTATACTCCTAGCTTTTACCTTTAGATGTGTAGTGCATTTCAAGTTGATTTTTTAATATGGTGCAAGTGAAAGTTGCTCAGTCGTATCTGACTCTTTGTGACCCAATGAGTCCATGGAATTCTCCAGGCCAGAATACTGGAGTGGGTAACCTTTCTGTTCTCCATGGAATATTCCCAACCCAGGGATAGAAGCCAGGTATCCTCCATTGCAGGCAGATTCTTTACCAGCTGAGCCACAAGGGAAACCCAAGAATACTGGAGTGGGTTGCTTATCCCTTCTGCAGTAGATTTTCCTACCCCAGGAATCGAAGCAGGGTCTCCTGCATTGCAGGCAGATTCTTTACCAACTGAGCTATCAGGGAAGCCCTAATATGGTACAAGGATGGATCAACATTCTATATTTTAATATGAATATTCAAATATTTCAGCACCAATTGTTGAAAAGACTAGTTTTTTCCACAGAATAGCCTTTTACCTTTGTTGAAAATCCATTCTCTTTATATATATATGTGTCTATTCTGGACTCTACCCCATTTTGGAGATCTATTTGGCTTTTCCACCTAATACCATATTGTTTTGATTACTGTAGCTTTATAGTAACATTTGGGGACCCTGGTGGCTCAGACAGTAAAGCGTCTGTCTATGATGCGGGAGACCTGGGTTCGATCCCTTGGTTGGGAAGATCCCCTGGAGAAGGAAATGGCAATCCACTCCAGTACTATTGCCTGGAAAATCCTATGGACAGAGGAGCTTGGTAGGCTACAGTCCATGGGGTCGCAAAAAGTCAGACGCAACTGAGCAACTTCACTTTCATAATAACATTTGAAACAGAATGTTCATATTCCAAGTGTGTGTTTTTTTTAAGTTATTCACCAATTTTAGTCCTTTGCATTTCCATATACATTTTAGAATAATTCTGTTAATTTCCAAAAAACAAAATAAAGCCTACTGGCGATTTAATCAGAGTTAAATCTATGGATCGATTTGAGAAAGTTGATACAGTACAAATATTGTATCTTCTTACACATAAACATAGTATATATCTTCCTATATTTAGAATTTTAATTTCTCTTGTATCTTTTCTTTAAAAGGCCATTCACATCTGTGTCATATTTTCCCTAAGTATTTTGTTTATGATGCTTATGGTTAATAGTATTATGTTTTTAAAATTTAAGTTTTTAATTTTGGCAGCTTATATATATATAGATATAAAATATTTTTGTATGTTGGTCTTATGCCCCATAGACTTTCCAAACTTGCTTATTAGTTTCTGTAGCACTCTATTTTTTCATACATAGAAAGTCATGTCATTTGCAAATAAAGACAGTTCTATTTAATACTTATTCCTTTCTGATAATATGGATGCCTTTGTTTCTTTTTCTTATTGTACTAGCCAGTGCCTGTAGTTTAATGCTGATTAAAAGCAGTAAATGAAGAAATCACATTTATTAGTGATTTTAATGAGAAGGCATTCAGTCTTTTACCATGTTGGGTTATTAATATTTACCTTTCTTACTTTTATACAAAATGGATATGGAGTGTCATATATCCAGAGACAGATGTACTAATTTCCTAGCTCTGCTATAATAAAATCCCATAAGCTAAGTGACTTAAAAAGAATTTGATTTTCTCAGTTTTGAAAACTAGGATTGTCAGGAAGTCAAGCTGTCAGGAAGACCATTCTCTCTCAAAGCTTTGGGTAAGAATCAGTTTCATGCTTTTCCTCTCAACTTCTGGTGTTGCTAGCAATCCTTGGTATCCCTTGGCTTATAGGTGTATCACTGAAAACCTGTGACTCCATTGTTGTGTGGTGTTGACCATGTATTTCTCTGTGTCCCCCTCTTCTTTTACAGACACCAATCATATTGGATTATTGTCCAACCCAACAACCTCATGTTAACTTGTTCACATCTGCATAGATCCCATTTCCAAATAAAATTATATTCACAAGCACTAGGACTTATGACTTCAATGTATCTTTTTGGAAGACACAGTTCAATCAATAACAGCTGACCTCTGCAGATGCTTAACTTAATCTAGTTTATATGTACAGGTACCTCATTTTATTGTACTTTGCTCTATTGTACTTTGCAGATACTCCTTTTTTTTTTCTTTTTAATAAAGTGAAGGCTTGTGGCAACCCTGTCCTGAGCAAATACATCAGTGCTATTTTTCAATAGCATTTGTTCACTTTGTGTCTCTGTGTTACATTTTGAGAATTCTCACACTATTGCAGAGATTTTCATTGTTATTATATTGGTTACATAATTTGTGATCAGGGATCTTTGATGTTATTACCAGGATTTGCTAACAGCTCAGATGATAGTTAGCATTTTTGGCAATATTTTTTAATTAACCTGTGCACATTGTTTTGTTTTGTTTTTTAAGACATAGATTCATTACATCCTTAATAGACAACAGTATAGTGTAAGCATAACTTTCATATGAATTGGGAAACAAAATTATACATATGACTTGCTTTATTATCATCTTTGTTTTATTGTGATCGTCTGGAAGGGAACCCACAATATCTCCGAGGTATATTTGCCACATCCTGGCATGGCTTTGATGTAAGCAATATTTCCAAGTTTGGGTGCCTATCATGGTAGTCACCAATCTACTTACAGCACTGATGATTAACACCTGACACCACAAATGGGTAAGCCAACAAATGCAAGCAAGGTATATGTAACAAATATGAAATAAGAATTTTGTTTGACTTATACTGTAATATTTTAAGTTTTAAAATTTGGTCAAGATTTGATAATTCAGAAATTACATGTAAAAAGCTAAATGTCACATCAAACTTGAAATATCAGTGACTAGTCAGTGATGGTTCCTCATTATCTCATTGCATCCATTAATTGAAAGTATAATAGTAAGGTGAAATTGCATTCATCTTTATAGAAAGTATCTTGTAATAAAGGGGCTAATTAAATGGTAGCATTTTAATTTATTCATAAATGAGACATCAAGTAGTGGTATCTATCTTAATAGCTTATAATTAACATGCCTTGCCTATATAGCAATAGAGGCACTGATTACTTTCTATCCCCATTGTTGCTTTCCTCAATAAAATGTACTTTGCACAGTCCTAAGTGGTTTATCAATATGTAGTAAATTGTTTGAATCCAAATAGTTAAATATATGCATTAGTTGTATTCTTAATGTTGGTCCAGGTACATTTACTTTATTTTATTTTCATAGAATTTAACTATCATCACATTGAAAAAAAATTGATATCGGGTACTATGGACAAACATGTTTATGGCAGGGCATAATAGCAGCCATTTATAATTTCTTGGAAATCCTTGAAGCTTTTACATCAACAAAATTATTTTACTTACTTTGATTGTTGTTTACTTCCTATATACCCCTTTGTATTTTAAGTGAGGTACATAATATACTGAAATAGAAAGATGCCACGGAAAAAATGGCTGGACTTTGAAATCAGATCAACCTAGGGTTATTTGCCAGAATGTTGCCTTAATTAGAATTATTACTCCACATTTTAGCTTCAGTTTTATCTTTTCTATAAAGGAATATTATGTGCTTTGTATTATTATCATACTCTTCAGTTTGATTCTATTCCCAGCAAAAGGACATTGCTGCCTTGGTGATTTTCTCTTTCTTCTGAATTTTCATCCCACTGTTGTACACTGACTTTTTTTTATTATTTTAATTGATGGATAATTAATTTATAATATTGTAATGGTTTCTGTCATGCACCAACATGAATTGGCCATAGGGATATATATATCCCCTCCCTTTTGACCTCCCTCCCACTTCCCTCTCCATACATTGAAATACTTTTCTCTCATCTAGAAAATATAAAGGAAGGCAAAAAATCATTATAGTCTCTAGATACTATGTTAAAACCTTCCCACTAATCACCACCTTCCTATTGGAAACAAGCAAACAAGGAAGAAAATGTGTCATTGTCTTTGTCCTTTTTAGGCTTCTGTATAACAAATATCACAAACTGGGTAACTAATAAGCAATGCAAATCACATTTCTCTTCATTCTAAAAGCAGGAAATCCAAGATCAGGGCTCCATCAAGGTTGCATTTTTCTCTTCCAGGTCACAGACTTCTCCTTATCTCCTCACAGGGCAGAAAGGGCAAAGAATCCCCCTGGGGTCTCTTTTAATAAGACACTAATCCCATCTGGGCTCTGCCCCTGACATAATCACTTTTCAAAGTCTCCACCTCCTAACACCATCACCTTGAGGATTAGGTTTTCAACATAGGAATTTGAGAGGGAAAAATACATTCAAATCACATCATTCTGTCCCTCATATTCATGTTTTCTCTTATGCAAAATGCATTTATTCCAGCCCAATAGCTCTCAAAGCCCCTATCTAACATAAACTCTAGTTTAAGTCCAAAGTCATCTAAATATCATCTAAATCAGAAATGAGTAAGGGGTTCTATATATTCAGTCAACGAAAACAAAACCTGGAGCTGACTGTGGCTCAGATCATGAACTCCTTATTGCCAAATTCAGATTTAAATTGAAGAAAGTAGGGAAAACCACCAGACCATTCAGGTATGACCTAAATCAAATCCCTTATGATTATACAGTGAAAGTGAGAAATAGATTTAAGGGCCTAGATCTGATAGATAGAGTGCCTGATGAACTATGGACAGAGGTTCATGACATTGTATAGGAGACAGGGATCAAACCATCCCCATGGAAAAGAAATGCAAAAAAGCAAAATGGCTGTCTGGGGAGGCCTTACAAATAGCTTTGAGAAGAAGGGAAGCAAAAAGCCAAGGAGAAAAGGAAAGATATAAGCATCTGAATGCAGAGTTCCAAAGAATAGCAAGAAGAGATAAGAAAGCCTTCCTCAGTGATCAATGCAAAGAAATAGAGGAAAACAACAGAATAGGAAAGACTAGAGATCTTTTCAAGAAAACTAGAAATACCAACATTTCATGGAAAGATGGGCTCAATAAAGGACAGAAATGGTCTGGACCTAATAGAAGCAGAAGATATTAAGAAGAGGTGGCAAGAATACACAGAAGAACTGTACAAAAAAGATCTTCACGACCAAGATAATCACGATGGTGTGATCACTCACCCTAGAGCCAGATATCATGGAATGTGAAGTCAAATGGGCCTTAGAAAGCATCACTATGAACAAAGCTAGTGGAGGTGATGGAATTCCAGTTGAGCTCTTTCAAATCCTGAATGATGATGCTGTGAAAGTGCTGCACTCATGATGCCAGCAAATTTGGAAAACTCAGCAGTGGCCATAGGACTGGAAAAGGTCAGTTTTAATTGTAATTGCAAAGAAAGGCAATGCCAAAGAATGCTCAAACTACCGCAGAATTGCACTCATCTCACACACTAGTAAAGTAATGCTCAAAATTCTCCAAACCAGGCTTCAATATGTGAACCATGAATTTCCAGATGTTCTAGCTGGTTTCAGAAAAGGCAGAGGAACCAGAGATCAAATTGGCAACATCCACTGTATCATGGAAAAAGCAAGAGAGTTCCAGAAAAACATCTATTTCTGCTTTATTGACTATGCCAAAACTTTTGACTGTGTGGATCACAATAAACTTTGGAAAATTCTGAAAGAGATGGGAATACCAGACCACCTGACCTGCCTCTTGAGAAATCTGTATGCAGGTCAGGAAGCAATAGTTAGAACTGGGCATGGAACAACAGACTGGTTCCAAATAGGAAAAGGAGTACATCAAGGCTGTATATTGTCACCCTGCTTATTTAACTTCTATGCAGAGTGCATCATGAGAAACGCTGGGCTAGAAGAAGCACAAGCTGGAATCAAGGTTACCAAGAGAAATATCAATAACCTCAGACATGCAGATGACACCACCCTTATGGCAGAAAGTGAAGAGGAGCTAAAAAGCCTCTTGATGAAAGTGAAAGTGGAGAGTGAAAAAGTTGGCTTAAAGCTCAACATTCAGAAAACGAAGATCATGGCATCTGGTCCCATGACATCATGGGAAATAGATGGGGAAACATTAGAAACAGTGTCAGACTTTATTTTGAGGGGCTCCAAAATCACTGCAGATGGTGACTGCAGCCATGAAATGAAATGGTGCTTACTTCTTGGAAGAAAAGTTATGACCAACCTAGATAGCATATTCAGAAGCAGAGATATTACTTTGCCAACAAAGTTCTGTCTAGTCAAGGCTATGATTTTTCCAGTTGTCATGTGTGGATGTGACAGTTGGACTGTGAAGAAGGCTGAGCGCCGAAGAATTGATGCTTTTGAACGTGGTGTTGGAGAAGACTCTTGAGAGTCCCTTGGACTGCAAGGAGATTCAACCAGTCTATTCTGAAGGAGATCAACCCTGGGATTTTTTTGGAAGGAATGATTCTAAAGCTGAAACTCCAGTACTTTGGCCACTTCATGCAGAGTTGACTCATTGGAAAAGACTGTGATGCTAGAAGGGTTTGGGGGCAGGAGGAGAAGGGGACGACAGAGGATGAGATGGCTGGATGGCGTCACTGACTCAATGGACGTGAGTCTGAGTGAACTCCGGGAGTTGGTGATGGAGAGGGAGGCCTGGCGTGCTGCGATTCATGGGGTCGCAGAGAGTCAGACATGACTGAACAACTGAACTGCACTGAAGGTGATTCAAGGAAGGCAAATTGCTTTCCAGCAGCAAAACTGTGAAAGCAAACAAGTTTTGTTGACTTTCAAACAAAACCTACAGAATACAATGGAGTGAAGGGCATAAAACCCCCATTCCAAAAGGGAGACATGGGAAAGAAGAAAGGGACAATGTCAAAGTTTGGAGTTCATGTCTGCAGCTTTTCTGGGGTAGAATCACACACTGGTTGACCTACTGATCTGGAGTGGGGTCAAGGCGTAGACATTTCTGTCTAGCAGAACGTCTCTCCAGTGAACTGGCCTTGGTCAGCCCTATGACCAGCAGCCCACATGCCTGGGTTGCCTGACTGCAGCTCCCAGTACCTCTATGCTTAGAAATCCATGTAGAGGTTGCCAAACCTCTACAGCTCTACTGGGTAAAGGTCATGTCCCCAAGGCCCTAGAAATGAGTTGTCTGGCTTGTTGAAATCCAGGTGATGTCTCCTCCTTTACTGAGATATGTGTATGTATGTTAGTCGTTCAGTCGTGTCCAACCCTTTGTAACTCTATGGACTGTAGCCCACCAGGCTCCTCCATCCATGGGATTTTCCAGGCAAGAATCCTGGAATTGGTTGCCATTTCCTTCTCCATTTTTGAGATATAATTGATATATAAAATTGTGTAAGTTAAGATATATAACATATTGATTTGATATGTTTGTATATTAAAATGTGCAAGACAATCTCCACCACAAGTTTCACTAACACTTGTATCAGGTCATACAATTACCAATGTTGTGTGTGTTCTGGGAACATTGAATGTGTTCTCTTGGCAACTTTAAAGTACATAATAACATGTTATTAACTATAATGAACATGCTGTATGTTAGATTCTCAGAATTTATCTTACAACTGAAAGTTTGTAACTTGGAACAGCATCTCCCATTTCATCCTACCCTTACCTCCTTGTAACCACTTTTCTACTCTCTGTTTCTGTGGGTTCAACTTTTCAAAATTCTACATAAAATTATACAGTGTTTCCCTTTTTCTTTCTGACTTACTTCACTTAGCAAAGTGTCCTCCAACTTTATCCATGTTGTCACTAATGGTAGGATTTCCTTCTTTCTCATGGTCATATACTCTTCCATAGTGTATAGGTGTACAACTGCTTTATCCATTCGTGCCTTGATGAACATTTAGGTTGTTTCCATCTCTTGGCTATTGTGAGTAATGCTGCACTGAACTTGGGATGCAGCTGTTTCTTTTAGATCCTGCTTTCATTTCCTTTGGATATATACCCAACAGTGAAATTGCTGGATATATTTCAATTCAGTTCAGTTCAGTTGCTCAGTCGTGTCCAACTCTTTGCAACCCCATGAACTGCAGCACGCCAGGCCTCCATCACCAACTCCCAGAGTTCACCCAAACTCATGTCCATTGAATCAGTGATGACATCCAGCCCTCTCATCCTCTGCTGTTCCCTTCTCCTCCTGCCCTCAATCTTTCCCAGCATCAGGTTCTTTTCCAATGAGTCAACTCTTCACATCAGGTGGCCAAAGTATTGGAGTTTCAGCTTCAACATCAGTCCTTCCAATGAACACCCAGGACTGATCTCCTTTAGGATAGACTGGTTGGATCTCCTTGCAGTCCAAGAAACTCTCAAGAGTCTTCTCCAACACCACAGTTCAAAAGCATCAATTCTTTGGCACTCAGCTTTCTTTATAGTCCAACTCTCACATCCATACATGACTACTGGAAAAACCATAGCCTTGACTAGATGGACGTTTATGGACAAAGTAATGTCTCTGCTTTGCAGTATGCTGTCTAGGTTAGTCATGACTTTCCTTCCAAGGAACAAGTGTCTTTTAATTTCATGACTTCAGTCACCATCTGCAGTGATTTTGGAGCCCAGAAAAATAGAGTCAGGCACTGTTTCCCCTGTCACCCCATCTATTTGCCATGAAGTGATGGGACTGGGTGCCAGGATCTTCATTTTCTGACTGTTGAGCTTTAAGCCAACTTTTTCCCTCTCCTCTTTCACTTTCATTAAGAGGCTCTTTAGTTCTTCTTCACTTTCTGCCATAAGGGTGGTGTCATCTGCATATCTGAGGTTATTGATATTTCTCCTGGAAATCTTGATTCCAGCTTGTGCTTCATCCAGCCTATGAAAAGGCTGGATATAGTAGTTGTATTTTAATTTTTTGAGAAGCCTGCATACTGCTTTCTATGAGACTGCACAATTTTAAAAGGGAGCCACACAGACCCCTTTGTCCCCCTTTCTCACATCTTCCCCGACACGTATCTTTTCTTTCCTGTTTAATGACACTCATTCTAACATTCTAACTTGATTTGCATTTGATTTGCATTGCCCTGATGATGAGCACCTCTTCACCTATATGTTGGCCATTTTTCTTGTTCGTTTTTTCTTTATTATCTATTCAGTTCCTCTGCCTACTTTTTAATCAGGTATGTTTGGGTTTTTGTCTGTTTATTTATTCTATTGAGTTTTATGAGTTCTTTTTATATTTTGGATATTAATTCTTTTTAGATATATGATTTGCAGGTAGCTTCTCACATTCCATAGATTTTCATTTTGTTGATTTTGTTTTGTTTTGCTGTGCAGAGGATGAAGTCCTGAATAACTCTGTTTCACCTTTAGTTCTTTCTTCTCTTTTCTTGTAGAAGAGCACACATTCACAACCAAATACCTCCATGGTTCCATCCTGCAAAATTTAAAATCTAATATCTTCCTGCCTGTCTCCTTCCCCTTCAGTTCACACTTACTGTTTTCTTGATGAAGTGGATGATTAAATGCGGGCTTCACACCCAAACCAATTTCTTTATCAAATGATCACATGGTCACACAGTTAGTGTTCTCTCCTTCACATGCTTTCTTATTTTTAGCAGAATAGATAAGCTATATGTGCAAACTGTAAAGTTCTGCTCACCTTAACAATTCTGTCATTGCTCCTTTCCCAAATTTCACTGTAAGTTTTCAAGAGCAGCCAAGCCATAATTTCAACACTGGACTTAATTTCCTCAGCAAAGTATCCAATTTCATCACTCACAAGATTAATCTTCCACAGAAAACTAGGAAGTGCATACAGTTCAGCCAAGAATACAATTCAGCTTTGCCACTTTATAATAAGGATGCTTTTTTCTCCCCAGTCCAATAACATGGGCCTCACTTCCATCTGAGATATCATCAGAATGACCTTTGTCATTGTTGTGCTTGTTCAGTCACTCAGTTGTGTCCAACTCTTTGTGATTCCATGGACTTGTAGTATGCCAGGCTTCCCTAACCTTCACTGTCTCCCAGAGTTTGCTCAAACTCATGTCCATTGAGTCAGTGATGCCATCCAACCATCTCATCCTCTGTCATTCCCTTCTCCACCTGCCCTCAATTTTTCCCAGCATCAGGATCTTTTCCAATGAGTTGGCTCTTCACATCAGGTGGCCAAAATATTGGAGCTTCAGCTTCATTATCAGTTCTTCCAATGAATAGTCAGGACTGGTTTCCTTTAGGATTGACTGGTTTGATCTCATTGCTGTCCAAGGGACTAGCAAGAGTCTTCTATAGCACCACAGTTTGAAAGCATAAATTTTTCAGCACTCAGTCTTCTTTATAGTCCAACTCTCACATCCATACATGACTACTGTAAAAACTATAGCTTTGACTACAGGAACACTGCAGACTGGTATCTCATAAATGTATATATATTATGGCTTCCTTCCTACTCCCAATCAAATATCTCATTTTCTGCTATAATTCTTATTACTAAAGTATAAGATAAAAATCTGAAGGACAGGGACAAGTCTTCTAGCTCATACCTCCTTCTATGAATCCATTTATTCTTTTATATTATGCCTCTAAATATGGCTCACACATATCTTCTTTTTCATTCCACTATGTTCACTGAAACCATATATAGGACTGCCCCGGTGGGCCAGCAGTTAAGAATCTGTGCTTCGAAGGCAGGGGGCATGGATTCAGTCCCTGATAGGGGAAGTTCCACTTTCCATGCAGCAAAGGAAAAAGAAAGATAGAAAGAAACAAACTTAAACCACATATAAATATATTATTCGTATGTTATGGCCATAGTCTAACTAATTTTCCTATTTTCATTTCTATTCCTTCAATCTCAGCTTGTTACCAGGGAAATTTTTATACTGCAAATATTATATCATTATTCTCCTGCATGAAACATTCTCTCCGCTTTTGTTTCCAAAAACAGTGGTGTTCAAGAAGGAATCTGTGTGCTTTGGCAGTCACTCATGTTATCTGATCATTGTACTAAGAGAAAATAATATAATTTATTTTGATATTTTTTAATAAGCATTTTAGAAAAAAAGCTCAATATTCCATATGTTGGATGATTTTTTTTTTTAATTTTGACACCTACTCCAGCCACAGATTAACTTCATATTCTTTACTTCCTGTAATCTATTATGTCCATTCTATACCTTATTTCCCTAGGCATTCTCAAATAAACTGGTATTTTTATTCTTCATCTTTCTTTTGTCAAAAAGAAATAGCATATTTGGGCTAATTACAAAACTGCACGGGCTTCCCTGGTGGTTCAGGTGGTAAAGAATCTGCCTGCAGTGCAAGAGACCCGGGTTCGATCTCTGGGTTGGGAAGATCCTCTGGAGGAAGGCATGGCAACCCACTCCAGTATTCTTGCCTGGAGAATCCCCATTGACAGAGGAGTCTAGCACGCTACAGTCCATGGGATTGCAGAAAGTCAAACATGACTGAGACATCCAGCACAGCACAAAACTGCATATCTATTCTTAAAGAGAGAGCTTTTCTAGGGTGCTTGATTTTTCTTCTCATACATGGAAACATGATCAGCAGTCAGAGAGAAAAAGAGTTTCTTATCTTTTTCTTGAACTTTTTTCTCTTGACTTTTAGAAATGTAGTTCTATTAATGAAGAACTCTTTTCTACACATCACCAAAAACAAAGCAAAAAAGAAAATGTTTCCTGTTTTCAGAAATATCAGCTGTAAGAGGGAACATGGCTAGGGGAAAAAAATGGCATAAACCTTAAAAAGTCAATACAAAATAAATTTACTTTCAAAGTTGCATGTTAAATACCATCCAGCAGAAATAACAGATGCTGTCTTTGTTTAGGTAAATTTCGGGTGATAAAACATTTGTCTTAGATTGAACTGGGCTTGTTTAGATAGGTCCTATTTTCAGGTTACACAGGCTTCTCTTTTAACACTCTCTAAATATATCCTGATATCAATCTTCTTTTTTCATTTCTTTCTTCTTATCGCCAGCAAATCATTCTTGGGAGAACTGGACATCCCAATAGATTTGTCAACTAGTGAAATGGAGAATTTAAGCTCTGCCTGATGAATATCTCAGCTCCCATGACTGCAGAGCATAAAAATATCTCCCTGCCTGATGAAGAAGCTTCATGGGTATTACTGTAAAGACTCCCATTTATAATGTCAAATATTTTGAAATTTAAAAATATAAGAAATGCTATTCTGTGTGATTTTTTTAGAATAATTATCAAATCGTGAATTCAATTATTCTGTAAATTTTAGATAGCTAACAAGATCTCTCTATAGTAGTGTTGGCTGTCATTTTTTGTCTATTTATTTGATGTGATGTATAATCATTAAAATAAGTATATTAACCAATTGCTAGGTTTATGTGATCTGAGAGAGGCCCATCTTGTTACTTCTAAAATTACCATAATAAAGGTACTAAAAATTTTGATATTACATTGAGAGATTCACTATTAAATTATTTTTTTCTCACATTTAACTCCTATTTGTATTTCACTTTAAGGGCAATCATTCACAAAAAGAATATTTCCTCAAGTGATTATGGAATAATTACAGTAGTATTTTGAAATTTTATTTCTTGAGATAATTTTAAAAGCTTTTCTGATTAAAGACTTCTAGAGGATTTAATATACAAGCTAGTGAATAGGTCACAATTATCAGCATTCTCTTCGTCAAATTTCAGTATTTCATTGAATATCAATGGTTTGATTATAGCATTTGTACCTGAGGATTATCATGTCTGTAATTAGCATTAAGTCTTTTAAACATGTCCAGAAAGACTATCACATTATATTAATTAAAATAATAATAAGAAGTTATAAAGCATTATTTAATTGATGTCTTTTTGAGTTTTTGCATTGGTATTAATTACTCTTTAAAAAATACTTAGAAATATGTTTTTATGATTTACTTCTGAATCAGTAGGCTTAATATTGCAATTAATTCTACCTACTGTTATATGTTTGTATTTTTTAGTTAGGTAATAAAATTTAAGAAAACCATGATCTTTTTCTCAGGAAGTGGTAAATGATGAAAGCTCATATCTGATGAAAATTAAAAAGTCCCCTTCAGCATATAGCCAAGCTGAAGGATAGTTTTTTGATCCCAGTTGAGGCATGAAAAATATTCAGAAAAGAATATTAGTCACATTTTAGAAAAACAGAGGTTAAATGTCAAATTCAATGGGTACATTTACAAAATAACAGAGAATAAGAGAATGAGGGAATAAGGGGTAACTCTTTAAAAATCATGTTTTTTGGAAGCGTTTTCTAGATAATTAAAATTTTTGATTATAAAGATCATTTATCTTAGGTAGTTAATCGAACAAGAAAACAAATACAAGACTTTTCTTTGAGGTTGTTTTTTTCCCTGTTTTCAGTTGATGGGGTTGCAAATAGTTGGGACACAACTTGGCGAATAAGCAACAGAAACACAGTTTTCATTTAGAAGGTTCTACTCTCATCGCAAAGAGTAGGACACGATTGAGCGACTGAACTCTCATTAAAGGTGTTTGCTATGACCGGTGCATTCTCTTGGCAAAACTCTATCAGCCTTTGCCCTGCTTCATTCCATACTCCAAGGCCAAATTTGCCTGTTATTCCAGGTGTTTCTTGATTTCCTAGCTTTGCATTCCAGGCCCTATAATGAAAAGAACATCTTTTTTGGGTGTTAGTTCTAAAAGGTCTTGTAGGTCTTCCTAGAACCGTTCAACTTCAGTTTCTTCAGCATTACTGGTTGGGGCATAGACTTGGATTACTGTGATATTGAATGGTTTGCCTTGGAAACAAATAGAGATCATTCTGTCGTTTTTGAGATTGCATCCAAGTACTGTATTTCAGACTCTTTTGTTGACCATGATGGCTACTCCATTTCTTCTAAGGGATTCCTGCCCACATTAGTAGACATAATGGTCATCTGAGTTAAATTCACCCATTCTAGTCCATTTTAGTTTGCTGATTCCTATGATGTTGACATTCACTCTTGCCATTTCCTATTTGACCACTTCCAATTTGCCTTGATTCATGGACCTAACATTCCAGGTTCCTGTGCAATATTGCTCTTTACAGCATCGGATCTTGCTTCTATCACCAGTCATATCCACAACTGGGTATTGTTTCTCTTTGGCTCCATCCCTTCATTCTTTCTGGAGTTATTTCTCCACTGATCTCCAGTAGCATATTGGGCACATACCGACCTAGGGAGTTCCTCTTTCAGTATCTTATCATTTTGCCTTTTTATACTGTTCATGGGGTTCTCAAGGCAAGAATACTGAAGTGGTTTGTCATTCCCTTCTCCAGTGGACCACATTCTGTCAGACCTCTCCACCATGACCCTTCCATCGTGAGTGGCCCCACATGGCATGGCTTAGTTTCATTGAGTTAGACAAGGCTGTGGTCCATGTGATCAGATTGTCTAGTTTTCTGTGATTATGGTTTCAGTGTGTCTGCCCTCTGATGCTCTCTCACAACATATAACGTCTTATTTGGGTTTCTCTTACATTGAACATGGGGTATCTCTTCAGGGCCACTCCAGCAAAGCACAACCATTGCTCCTTACCTTGGATGAGGGGTATCTCCTCATGGCGCCCCTCCTGACCTTGAACGTGGAGAAGCTCCTCTCAGTCCTCCTGTGCCCATACTGGTCATAGCAAACACTCTCTTCCAACAACACAAGAGAAGACTCTACACATGGACATCACCAGATGGTCAACACTGAAATCAGATTGATTATAATCTTTGCAGCCAAAGATGGAAAAGCTCTATACAGTCAGCAAAAATAAGACTGGGAGCTGACATTGGCTCAGATCATGAACTCCTTATTGCCAAATTCAGATTTAAATTGAAGAAAGTAGGGAAAACCACCAGACCATTCAGGTATGACCTAAATCAAATCCCTTATGATTATACAGTGGAAGTGAGAAACAGATTTAAGGGACTAGATCTGATAGATAGAGTGCCTGATGAACTATGGATGGAGGTTCATGACATTGTATAGGAGACAGGGATCAAGACCATCCCCATGGAAAAGAAATACAAAGAAGCAAAATGGCTGTCTGGGGAGGCCTTACAAATAGCTGTGAAAAGAAAAGAAGGAAAAAGCAAAGGAAAAAGGAAAGATATAAGCATCTGAATGCAGAGTTCCAAAAGAATAGCAAGGAGAGATAAAAAAGCCTTCTTCAGTGATCAGTGCAAAGAAATGGAGGAAAACAACAGAATGGGAAAGACTAGAGATCCCTTCAAGAAAATTAGAGATACCACGTGAATATTTCATGCAAAGATGGGCTCAATAAAGGACAGAAATGGTATGGACATAACAGAAGCAGAAGATATTAAGAAGAGGTGGCAAGAATACACAGAAGAACTATACAAAAAAGATCTTCACAACCCAGATAAGCATGATGGTGTGATCACTCACCTAGAGCCAGACATCCTGGAATGTGAAGTCAAGTGGGCCTTACAAAGCATAACTACAAACAAAGCTAGTAGAGGTGATGGAATTCCAGTTGAGCTGTTTCAAATCCTGAAAGATGATGCTGTGAAAGTGCTGCACTCAATATGCCAGCAAATTTGGAAAACTCAGCAGTGGTTACAGGACTGGAAAAGGTCAGTTTTCATTCCAATCCCAAAGAAAGGCAATACCAAAGAATGCTCAAACTACCGCAGAATTGCACTCATCTCCCACGCTAGTAAAGTAATGCTCAAAATTCTCCAAGCCAGGCTTCAGCAGTATGTGAACTGTGAACATCCAGATGTTCAAGTTGGTTTTAGAAAAGGCAGAGGAAGCTGAGATGAAATTGCCAACATCTGCCGGATCATCAAAAAAGCAAGACAGTTCCAGAAAAACATCTATTTCTGCTTTATTGACTATGCCAAAGCCTTTGACTGTGTGGATCACAATAAACTGTGGAAAATTCTGAAAGACATGGGAATAACAGACCACCTGCTTGAGAAACCTATATGCAGGTCAGGAAGCAACAGTTAGAACTGGACATGGAACAACAGACTTGTTCCAAATAGGAAAAGGAGTACGTCAAGGCTGTATACTGTCACCCTGCTTATTTAACTCATAAGCAGAGTACCTCATGAGAAATGCTGGGCTGGAGGAAGCACAAGCTGGAATCAAGATTGCCGGGAGAAATATCAATAACCTCAGATATGCAGATGACACCACCCTTATGGCAGAAAGTAAAGAACTAAAGAGTCTCTTGATGACAGTGAAAGAGGAGAGTGCAAAAGTTGGCTTAAAGCTCAACATTCAGAAAACTAAGATCATGGCATCTGGTCCCATGATTTCATGGGATATAGATGGGGAAACAGTGAAAGCAGTGTCAGATGTTTTTGTTTTTGAAGTCCAAAATCATGGTGACTGCAGCCATGAAATTAAAAGACGCTTACTCCTTGGAAGGAAAGTTAAGACCAACCTAGATAGCATATTCAAAAGCAGTGTCATTACTTTGCCAACAAAGGTCCATCTAGTAAAGGCTATGGTTTTTCCAGTGGTTGTATGGATGTGAGAGTTGGACTGTGAAGAAAGTTGAATGCTGAAGAATTGATGCTTTTGAACTGTGGTGTTCATAAGTCCCTTGGACTTCAGAGTCCCTTGGACTGCAAAGAGATCCAGCTAGTCCATTCTAAAGGAGATCAGTCCTGGGTGTTCATTGGAATGATTGATGCTAAAGCTGAAACTCCAATACTTTGGCCACCTCATGTGAAGAGTTGACTCATTTGAAAAGACTCTGATGGTGGGAGGGATTGGGGGCAGAAGGATAAGGGGCTGACAGAGGATGAGATGGCTGGATGGCATCTCTGACTCGATGGACATGAGTTTGGGTGAACTCCGGGAGTTGGTGAAGGACAGGGAGGGCTGGCGTGCTGTGATTCAGGGGTTCGCAAAATGTGGGACACGACTGAGCAAGTAACGGAACTGACTCATTGAATCATCAAAATAATAATAATAATAATAATAATGTGACTTTCTTAGGAGTGATGTAAGAAGAGAAATTTAGTGGCTTATACTCATATTGCCTTTCCATGTCCTTCTCTTAGACTCGGACAATGACAGAAAATTGGATGAAAAAGTGACTTTTGTGAATATTACCTATGTATTTCTCCATATAATGGCATAAAAGTTTTCCTATTTTTCTAAGCTTTATAATTCAGTATCTCAATTACCTTATCTCTCACTGAAAAGAGAGAGTCCATTTGACTGAAATATTTTGGAATTATAATAGGTTTTGAGAACTGGAGGAAACATCTCTGGGGAACATTGTGGACCAATTTTATGTACTTACGCCATCCACTTTGAATGACCCAATTTGCAAACATTAGTTCATTCCTGTTTAGTAGTGAATGGAATTTTACATTTATAAATTATAGAAGCTCTGTTTTTAAAATAAAAAAAGAAAAGAAAAGCTTCTGGATGTGCTTTTCTTCCAAGTAGAATATGTATCAGGTTCCCTGATAAGGAAAGAACATGAGATTCTGGTGATGAACAGTGGACCACTGTACTCCATGGTTGTCCCTTGTCATTTCTATGGCATCTTCCACCCATAGCAAGAGAACCGCCAGTGTGTGATATCTCCCATTTGAAGATATTATTCATGCAGAACATATATACATCCATAATGAGACAGATAATTCATTCACTTTCTTTTTTGACTCTTAAACGAAATAGTTAATATCTACAAATGAATACTTTCAACAAGCATATGGGATTGAAAGACAATAGTAAAATGACAGTTTTTTTATCTACTGACCAGCTGAATTTCCAGTCGCCTCTCTGATCTCATTCAGTTCAGTTCAATTCAGTCGCTCAGTCGTGTCCAACTCTTTGCGACCCCATGAATGGCAGCAGGCCAGGCCTCCCTGTCCATCACCAACTCCAGGAGTTCACTCAGACTCACGTCCATCGAGTCAGTGATGCCATCCAGCCATCTCATCCTCTGTCGTCCCCTTCTTCTCCTGCCCCCAATCCCTCCCAGCATCAGAGTCTTTTCCAGTGATCTCATTACCCTCCCTCTTCCCTTGAATAATCAGTTAGCTGAACATCGTGTCAGTAATTCCTTTGTTTTCTCTAGAAGTTTACAAAATTGTATCTGAAATCCATGATTTTTGTTTCTAAAATTTGTACAAGTAAATCAGTGTATATTTTCTTTACTGACTTTTTCCCCTGAGACCGTTAGAGTTGATGTAAGTAGCTGCATTTCAATCAATTATGCCATCCTCTAGTATGACATTGTATGACTGCCACATTCTATCTTTCTGTTGTTAATATATTCTGTGTTACAGAAATAAGGTTGATTTTTCCTGTCTTAGCAGACTTATATAAGTCACTCTTAGTAAATGTTAAGAGTAAATTTTTTAACATTAAAAATAATTTTTCCCCTCAAGGTATAAGTAGAAATTTTCCCATCCATTAGTAACACATAATTAGACCATTATCTACAGTTTCTCTAACTTTTGATATCACTGGTTTTTGTATGTATTGTTGAGTTGAGCTATTTACTAATGAGAATTATCATGTATTATGGTTTTATGCCCTAGTTATTTTCACCTCTGTAAAGTGCTTGTTCAGTAATTTCTCTCAGTCTTTTTTCTTGCAAGTGTACAGTGTTGAAGATTTGAAGATTATAATAATTTTTAGTACATTAGGGAACCACTTCCTTGATTTATGCTAAGAAACAGGCAATTTTTTAAATTTATTTATTTATTTTACCATCAACAATACTGTCAACATAGTGAAAACAGTAAATATAGCATTGAATTACTGTTAAAATAATTTTGAAACTACACATCTCCTGATAGGGCAAATATATCATATGAAAAACAACATAAAATCAGACATAACACAGATAGACATTTTTAATGAATAATATTATAGATAGTATAATTATCACTCTCAATCATTATGTCTCTTTCAACATTGTAAAAACACATTGAAGGGGACTTTCCTAGTTACTGGTCTGTAAGCCCTTTATGCCAAGGCTACTAAATCATTATCATTTAAGAAAGTAATTAGCACATATCATTAGCTAATGAAGATAATGACTATTAAAATTCTTTTCCAATTTATGGTTCCCCCTTTATCACGATTTAACAACAATGTTGTTTTAGTGTAGTAACAAAAATTGGTTTACAAATGACCCTTCCACTAATGAACAAGCAACACCTCGTATCAAGGAGCAAAGAATTATTTATTCATTGCACTTTTAATTATATTATGTAGAGCAGTTTACTGTTGATGCCTTTCCAATGTGATTCAGTCAAAATGTCTATTTTATCATTATATTAAAAGTACAAAGCCAAACCTCACAGTATATAATTATTTTTCTATGAAATAGAGTCAATTTCTACATTTCCAAGCTGGAAAGTGATGAATTATAATGATCAATGTATATAGATTATAAAAGCATTTCATCTGCTCAGTTCATTTTTTTCTATTTTTTTCATATTTTGAACATATAAACACATTTTAATATAACTGAAAAAAATTATTGCTCTACTGATAATTATTAGCATTCACAAAAATATAATACTGAAGGAAAACATCTTCTGGAGTGGCTAAAATAAATGCCTTTACATTTAACTTTTTAAATAAAAAAGTTGAATTAAAAATTCAGTGATTCTTAGTGTTAACATTGAGTGTAGTTCCATAAGTTTTCTGTTGCCATGAGCAAATTATCACAAATTTAGTTTCAAACATCTATTTGTTATTTCATAGTTTCTGTGAATTAGGAATCCAGGCCTGGGTTATATGACTCTCACTTGGATGAACAATGAGTTGACAGGGACTCCAAGCCCATCTGAGGCTCAGGAGAATCTGAGTTCATTCTTTGTTGGAAATAATTGGTTCCATGCAGTTCTAGAAATGAAATCCCTATCTTCTTGCTGACTGTAGGCAGGTGTCCCTCTCAGATTCTGGAGGTAGTTTACAAGTCCTAATCAAATATGGCAACTTTATTACTGCAAAACAGGCAGAAAAATCAGCCTGCTGTGTGGAGTTTTGTATAACATAATCTAATCATGGACTGACTATGCTATCATATTCTTAACTCTGGCCCACACTAAAGTGGAGATGATTACACAGAGCCAGTACACCTGTAGGTGGGAAACTGCCACCCTCTGACCCCCAATTATGAAATGCAAATTATATTCACCCTCTCCTAGGGTTTTTAAGGTTTTAGTCTATTACAACTCAGAATGCAAAATCTGAATCAGGTCCAGGTGTGGATGATAGGCTTGGATGTAATCTATGAAGAAGAGCTTCTGGAGCAAATTCTTCTCCATATGTGGTCCAGGAAATCCAAAGTGAGAAGTTATCAGCTCACAACATTCCTGACTAACAATGGCAAATCAGGCAAAGAAAAAGTTAAAAAACATTGTGATTTATAAAAATGGAAAGTAAGCATGAGTAATCAGTCTATAACCATTCTGAAATGGGTTCTTTTTCATTGAGTAAAAAACCTGGAAGAAATCTTTGTGATCTTGGCTCTACCCCTTGGGTTTCTAGTTGAGAAAAATCTGTGTTGTCATTTTTGTTCAGTCCTTCAGTCCTGTCCAACTCTTTTCAGCCCCATGAACTGCAGCACACCATGCTTCCCTGTCCTTCACCATCTCCTGCAGTTTGCTCAAATTCATGTCCATTGAGTCAGTCATCTGTAGGCAAATCTTTAACCTCTTGAAAGGCACTTCGTGTGACTAAATCCACTTTTTCCTTTTATGACTTCTAACGTCTTTTGCCATCTGAATAAGCCAATAACTTTAAAGTCATCCAGTTCTACGTTTTCTTTAGGAATTCTTCCCTAAATTTATCACTCTCATTTTGCATTTTACTATAATCTGCAAAATGAATCTAGGCAGCACTTCTGGCATTTAACTAGAAGTCCAAATCCATCATTTATAAATTCTAATTCCCACATAGCTGCAGGACATGCATACCCATATTAAATTGCTTCAGTACTGTCATACTCTTTGCAACCCTATGCCAGACTCCTCTGTCCATGGGATTCTCCAGGCAAGAGTACTAGAGGGTTGTCACGCCCTCCTCCAGGGGATCTTCCCAACCCAGGGATTGAACCACATCTTGAGAAAGTTAATTCTTAGGTAGGTTGATTGGGAGTTTAGGGCCCTTGAGGAGGAGAAAGGTGTCTGGAGCTCTCAAGGAGGAGCAAAGGACAACATTCTTTTTCTAGGTTGCTTTGTCTTAGTCACTATAACAATGTATCTTGCTCAAGGACACATTTCTCCTTAACAAGAACATTCTGACTAATCTTGTTATCTTAAGAAGTATGTTGTGGGAGTGAGCCTGGTAAAACTTTTCTATTTTTAGCTCTAATACTGGTAGTTTAAGACTGGTTCCAAATAGGAAAAGGAGTATGTCAAGGCTGTATATTGTCACCCTGCTTATTTAACTTATACGCAGAGTACATCATGAGAAACGCTGGACTGGAAGAAACACAAGCTAGAATCAAGATTGCCGGGAGAAATATCAATAACCTCAGATATGCAGATGACACCACCCTTGTGGCAGAAAGTGAAGAGGAACTAAAAAGCCTCTTGATGAAAGTGAAAGAGGAGAGTGAAAAAGTTGGCTTAAAGCTCAACATTCAGAAAACGAAGATCATGGCATCCAGTCCCATCACTTCATGGGAAATAGATGGGGAAACAGTAGAAACAGTGTCAGACTATTTTGGGGGGCTTCAAAATCACGGCAGATGGTGACTGCAGCCATGAAATTAAAAGACGCTTACTCCTTGGAAGAAAAATTATGACCAACCTAGATAGCATATTCAAAAGCAGAGACATTATTTTGCTGGCTAAGGTCCGTCTAGTCAAGGCTATGGTTTTTCCTGTGGTCATGTATGGATGTGAGAGTTGGGCTGTGAAGAAGGCTGAGCACCAAAGAATTGAAGTGTGGTGTTGGAGAAGACTCTTGAGAGTCCCTTGGACTGCAAGGAGATCCAACCAGTCCACTCTGAAGGAGATCAACCCTGGGATTTCTTTGGAAGGAATGATGCTAAAGCTGAAGCTCCAGTACTTTGGCCACCTCATGAGAAGAGTTGACTCATTGGAAAAGACTCTGATGCTGGGAGGGATTGGAGGCAGGAGGAGAAGGGGGCGACAGAGGATGAGATGGTTGGATGGCATCACTGACTCGATAGACGTGAGTCTGAGTGAACTCCAGGGGTTGGTGATGGACAGGGAGGCCTGGCGTGCTGCGATTCATGGGGTCGCAAAGAGTTGGACACGACTGAGCGACTGAACTGAACTGAAGATGTATTTTGTGGTAGTGGACCTGGTAAAAGTATATAAGGCTTGATAAGGCTTCATCCCCCACCTGATGTCTATGTCAGAAGCTTTCTTCACCCCTTTTGTACTTTAATAAAAGTCTGCCACACAAAAGCTCTTGAGTGATCAAGCCTGGTCCATGACCCTGAAGCTAAATCTTCTTCTTCAGAGATCAGGAATCTGACAGTGTTTAACCATAAACTAGCAATCTCTTCGTCTCCTGCATTGGCAGGCAAATTCTTTACATCTAGCACCAACTGGGAAGCTGCAGGGCACAGTTTTATAAGACTTATATCACTGTATAGCACAGGTTTTCCCTTGTCTAGTTTTCAGTACATGTTCTTTGCTTCCTTCTGAACCCTCCTGGGAAGGATCTTCCAAATCCAGATTTCAAACTCTTCACCAACTTCTTGATGTCAAGAAGTTGCAGCATGCCAATTTTAAATTGTTTTTGTTGTTGTTGTACTAGAATCTCAATTCAAAATACAAAAATCTTTATGCATTTCTCTACTATATAGCAAATTATATGAAAATTTTCAAGGATCAGGAGTCTGGTTTCTCTGGTTCTTGGCTCAAGGTTTCACTAGCTAAAATGGTATGAATCTTAGTGTCAAAATACCTGGAGTTCACGTCGACGACTAATACCAACTTTCTGTGAGATTATTAGACCTCAAACCAGCCAAAAATTGTTCCATGGCTATTCAGATGTTTTATAACTCTGTTTCTATTAAGCAGTTATTATATTGGGCATAAGCATGATAGTGATAACGGTAATCACAAACATGTACATCATAGAAACTAGATAGTGTATTTTAAAAAATTGTTACAATCACTGTTTATTCCACAGTTAATTTGTTTATTAATTACTTAATCAATTATTACAAACTCAGTATAACATTTGAGTTAATCTTTAGAATTTAAACAGAGCATTAAAGTCTCCAAGTTTATATGGAGTCTTCATTCCAATCCCAAAGAAAGGCAATGCCAAAGAATGTTCAAGCTACTGCACAATTGCACTCATCTCACACTCTAGTAAAGTAATGCTCAAAATTGTCCAAGCCAGGCTTCAGCAATACATGAACTGTGAATATCCAGATGTTCAAGCTGGTTTTAGAAAAGGCAGAGGAGCCAGAGATCAAATTGCCAACATCCACTGAATCATCAAAAAAGCAAGAGAGTTGCAGAAAAACATCTATTTCTATTTTATTGACTATGCTAAAGCCTTGGACTATGTGGATAACAATAAACTGTGGAAGATTCTGAAAGAGATGGAAATACCAGACCACCTGACCTGCCTGTTGAGAAACCTGTATGCAGGTCAGGAAGCAACAGTTAGAACTGGACATGGAACAGCAGACTGGTTCCAAATAGGGAAAGAAGTATGTCAAGTCTGTATATTGTCACCCTGCTTATTTAACTTGCATGCAGAGTACCTCATGAAAAGTGCTGGGCTGGAAGAAACACAAGCTGGAATCAAGAGAAAAATATCAATAACCTCAGATATGCAGATGACACCACCCTTACGGCAGAAAGTGAAGAGGAACTAAAGAGCCTCTTGATGAAAGTGAAAGAGGAGAGTGAAAAAGTTGGCTTAAAGCTCAACATTCAGAAAACGAAGATCATGGAATCTGCACCCATGACTTCATGGGAAATAGATGGGCAAACAGTGGAAGCAGTGTCAGACTTTACTTTCTTGGACTCCAAAATCATTCCAGATGGTGACTTCAGCCATGAAATTTAAAGACGCTTACTCCTTGGAAGGAAAGTTATGACCAACATAGATAGCATGTTAAAAAGCAGAGATATTACTTTGCCAACAAAGGTCTGTCTAGTCAAGGATATTGTTTTTCCAGTAGTCATGTATGGATGTGAGAGTCTGACTAAAAAGAAAGCTGAGCACTGAAGAATTGATGCTTTTGAACTATAGTGCTGGAGAAGACTCTTGAGAGTCCCTTGGACTACAAGGAGATCCAAACAGTCCATCCTAAAGGAGATCAGTCCTAGGTGTTCATTGGAAGAACTGATGTTGAAGCTGAGACTCCAATACTTTGGCCTCCTGATGCGAAGAGCTGACTCATTGGAAAAGACCCTGATGCTGGGAGGGATTCGGGGCAGGAGGACAAGGGGACGGCAGAGGATGAGATGGCTGGATAGCATCACTGACTCTATGCACATGAATTTGGGTAAACTCCGGGAGTTGGTCATGGACGTGGAGGCCTGGCGTGCTGTGATTCATGGGGTCACAAAGAGTTGGACATGACTGAGCATCTGAACTGAACTGAACTGAACATTACAAATAGCTACAACTTTTCACAATGTAGACTTATCCAATCTACATTTATATTCAGTTATTGGAATACTGCTGAAACCAATATGGTATGGAAAGACAAGAAATTAAATGAGTGAATAATTGATGAGAAGTATAATTTCACTTCTTTTCTTCCTTCATTTAAGAAAAATCTGGTGGAAAATTAATTCTTTTGTGTATGTGTTTTCTTGTTATGAAAACCTGTCACCCAGTGACCCATCTGAAAAGTTGCTATTCTAGTGGAACAAGCTCTACACAGCTTTCCTTCACATTGCATTCATTGAATTTTGCTTTTCTGTTTTATCCCTTTTATGCTATGATCTCCTCAAGGGTACATACAATAGTCTCTTCCCTGTATATCCAGGCCATGTTGCTGTGCCTGTCTGATATAATTTAGTCATAAATATTTGAATGGACACATGAATGAAATAGTATGAATAGACCTAAGTTATTTTTTTTTTAATTTTAATTTTTTTTTTTTAGTTTTTTATTTTTTAAATTTTAATGTCTTTAATTCTTACATGCATTCCCAAACATGAACCCCCCTCCCACCTCCCTCCCCATAACATCTTTCTGGGTCATCCCCATGCACCAGCCCCAAGCATGCTGCATCCTGCGTCAGACATAGACTGGCGATTCAATTCACATGATAGTATACATGTTAGAATGTCATTCTCCCAAATCATCCCACCCTCTCCCTCTCCCTCTGAGTCTAAAAGTCCGTTATACACATCTGTGTCTCTTTCCCTGTCTTGCATACAGGGTCGTCATTGCCATCTTCCTAAATTCCATATATATGTGTTAGTATACTGTATTGGTGTTTTTCTTTCTGGCTTACTTCACTCTGTATAATCGGCTCCAGTTTCATCCATCTCATTAGAACTGATTCAAATGAATTCTTTTTAACGGCTGAGTAATACTCCATTGTGTATATGTGCCACAGCTTTCTTATCCATTCATCTGCTGATGGACATCTAGGTTGTTTCCATGTCCTGGCTATTATAAACAGTGCTGCGATGAACATTGGGGTACATGTGTCTCTTTCAATTCTGGTTTCCTCAGTGTGTATGCCCAGCAGTGGGATTGCTGGGTCATAAGGTAGTTCTATTTGCAATTTTTTAAGGAATCTCCACACTGTTCTCCATAGTGGCTGTACTAGTTTGCATTCCCACCAACAGTGTAGGAGGGTTCCCTTTTCTCCACACCCTCTCCAGCATTTATTGCTTGCAGATTTTTGGATCGCAGCCATTCTGACTGGTGTGAAGTGGTACCTCATTGTGGTTTTGATTTGCATTTCTCTAATAATGAGTGATGTTGAGCATCTTTTCATGTGTTTGTTAGCCATCCGTATGTCTTCTTTGGAGAAATGTCTATTAAGTTCTTTGGCCCATTTTTTGATTGGGTCGTTTATTTTTCTGGAATTGAGCTGCATAAGTTGCTTGTATATTTTTGAGATTAGTTGTTTGTCAGTTGCTTCATTTGCTATTATTTTCTCCCATTCAGAAGGCTGTCTTTTCACCTTGCTTATAGTTTCCTTTGTTGTGCAGAAGCTTTTAAATTTAATTAGATCCCATTTGTTTATTTTTGCTTTTATTTCCAGAATTCTGGGAGGTGGATCATAGAGGATCCTGCTGTGATTTATGTCGGAGAGTGTTTTGCCTATGTTCTCCTCTAGGAGTTTTATAGTTTCTGATCTTACATTTAGATCTTTAATCCATTTTGAGTTTATTTTTGTGTGCGGTGTTAGAAAGTGATCTAGTTTCATTCTTTTACAAGTGGTTGACCAGTTTTCCCAGCACCACTTGTTAAAGAGATTGTCTTTACTCCATTGTATATTCTTGCCTCCTTTGTCAAAGATAAGGTGTCCGTATGTGTGTGGATTTATCTCTGGGCTTTCTATTTTGTTCCATTGATCTATATGTCTGTCTTTGTGCCAGTACCATACTGTCTTGATGACTGTGGCTTTGTAGTAGAGCCTGAAGTCAGGCAAGTTGATTCCTCCAGTTCCATTCTTCTTTCTCAAGATTGCTTTGGCTATTCGAGGTTTTTTGTATTTCCATACAAATCTTGAAATTATTTGTTCTAGTTCTGTGAAAAATGTGGCTGGTAGCTTGATAGGGATTGCATTGAATTTGTAAATTGCTTTGGGTAGTATACTCATTTTCACTATATTGATTCTTCCAATCTATGAACATGGTATATTTCTCCATCTATTAGTGTCCTCTTTGATTTCTTTCATCAGTGTTTTATAGTTTTCTATATATAGGTCTTTAGTTTCTTTAGGTAGATATATTCCTAAGTATTTTATTCTTTTCGTTGCAATGGTGAATGGAATTGTTTCCTTAATTTCTTTCTCTACTTTCTCATTATTCGTGTATAGGAATGCAAGGGATTTCTGTGTGTTGATTTTATATCCTGCAACTTTACTATATTCATTGATTAGCTCTAGTAATTTTCTGGTGGAGTCTTTAGGGTTTTCCATGTAGAGGATCATGTCATCTGCAAACAGTGAGAGTTTTACTTCTTCTTTTCCAATTTGGATTCCTTTTATTTCTTTTTCTGCTCTGATTGCTGTGGCCAAAACTTCCAGAACTATGTTGAATAGTAGCGGTGAAAGTGGACACCCTTGTCTTGTTCCTGACTTTAGGGGAAATGCTTTCAATTTTTCACCATTGAGGATAATGTTTGCTGTGGGTTTGTCATAGATAGCTTTCATTATGTTGAGGTATGTTCCTTCTATTCCTGCTTTCTGGAGAGTTTTTATCATAAATGGATGTTGAATTTTGTCAAAGGCCTTCTCTGCATCTATTGAGATAATCATATGGTTTTTATTTTTCAATTTGTTAATGTGGTGAATTACATTGATTGATTTGCGGATATTGAAGAATCCTTGCATCCCTGAGATAAAGCCCACTTGGTCATGGTGTATGATCTTTTTAATGTGTTGTTGGATTCTGATTGCTAGAATTTTGTTGAGGATTTTTGCATCTATGTTCATCAGAGATATTGGCCTGTAGTTTTCTTTTTTTGTGACATCTTTGTCAGGTTTTGGTATTAGGGTGATGGTGGCCTCATAGAATGAGTTTGGAAGTTTACCTTCCTCTGCAATTTTCTGGAAGAGTTTGAGGAGGATAGGTGTTAGCTCTTCTCAAAATTTTTGGTAGAATTCAGCTGTGAAGCCGTCTGGACCTGGGCTTTTGTTTGCTGGAAGATTTCTGATTACAGTATCAATTTCCGTGCTTGTGATGGGTCTGTTAAGATTTTCTATTTCTTCCTGGTTCAGTTTTGGAAAATTGTACTTTTCTAAGAATTTGTCCATTTCTTCCACGTTGTCCATTTTATTGGCATACAACTGCTGATAGTAGTCTCTTATGATCCTTTGTATTTCTGTGTTGTCTGTTGTGATCTCTCCATTTTCATTTCTAATTTTATTGATTTGATTTTTCTCTCTTGGCTTCTTGATGAGTCTGGCTAATGGTTTGTCAATTTTATCTATCCTTTCAAAGAACCAGCTTTTGGCTTTGTTGATTTTTGCTATGGTCTCTTTTGTTTCTTTTGCATTTATTTCTGCCCTAATTTTTAAGATTTCTTTCCTTCTACTAACTCTGGGGTTCTCCAACTCTTCCTTTTCTAGTTGCTTTAGTTGTAGAGTTAGGTTATTCATTTGACTTTTTTCTTGTTTCTTGAGGTATGCCTGTATTGCTATGAACTTTCCTCTTAGCACTGCTTTTATAGTGTCCCACAGGTTTTGGGTTGTTGTGTTTTCATTTTCATTAGTTTCTATGCATATTTTGATTTCTTTTTTTATTTCTTCTGTGACTTGTTGGTTATTCAGAAGTGTGTTGTTCAACCTCCATATGTTGGAATTTTTAATAGTTTTTCTCCTGTAATTGAGATCTAATCTTAATGCATTATGGTCAGAAAAGATGCTTGGAATGATTTCGATTTTTTTGAATTTATCAAGTTTAGATTTATGGCCCAGGATGTGATCTATCCTGGAGAAGGTTCCATGAGCACTTGAAAAAAAGCTGAAATTCATTGTTTTGGGGTGAAATGTCCTATAGATATCAATTAGGTCTAACTGATCTAATGTATCATTTAAAGTTTGCGTTTCTTTGTTAATTTTCTGTTTAGTTGATCTGTCCATAGGTGTGAGTGGGGTATTAAAGTCTCCCACTATTATTGTGTTATTGTTGATTTCCCCTTTCATACTTGTTAGCATTTGTCTTACATATTGTGGTGCTCCTATATTGGGTGCATATATATTTATAATTGTTATATCTTCTTCTTGGATTGTTCCTTTGATCATTATGTAGTGACCTTCTTTGTCTCTTTTCACAGCCTTTGTTTTAAAGTCTATTTTATCGGATATGAGTATTGCCACTCCTGCTTTCTTTTGGTCTCTATTTGCGTGGTATATCTTTTTCCAGCCCTTCACTTTCAGTCTGTATGTGTCCCTTGTTTTGAGGTGGGTCTCTTGTAAGCAGCATATAGAGGGGTCTTGTTTTTGTATCCATTCGGCCAGTCTTTGTCTTTTGGTTGGGGCGTTCAACCCATTTACGTTTAAGGTGATTATTGATAAGTATGATCCCGTTGCCATTTACTTTATTGTTTTGTGTTCGGGTTTATACACCCTTTTCGTGTTTCCTGTCTAGAGGATATCCTTTAGAATTTGTTGGAGAGCTGGTTTGGTGGTGCTGAATTCTCTCAGCTTTTGCTTGTCTGTAAAGCTTTTGATTTCTCCTTCGTATTTGAATGAGATCCTTGCTGGGTACAGTAATCTGGGCTGTAGGTTATTGTCTTTCATCACTTTAAGTATGTCTTGCCATTCCCTCCTGGCCTGAAGAGTTTCTATTGACAGATCAGCTGTTATCCTTATGGGAATCCCCTTGTGTGTTATTTGTTGTTTTTCCCTTGCTGCTTTTAATATTTGTTCTTTGTGTTTGATCTTTGTTAATTTGATTAATATGTGTCTTGGGGTGTTTCGCCTTGGGTTTATCCTATTTGGGACTCTCTGTGTTTCTTGGACTTGGGTGATTATTTCCTTCCCCATTTTAGGGAAGTTTTCAACTATTATCTCCTCAAGGATTTTCTCATGATCTTTCTTTCTGTCTTCTTCTTCTGGGACTCCTATAATTCGAATGTTGGAGCGTTTCATATTGTCCTGGAGGTCTCTGAGATTGTCCTCATTTCTTTTAATTCGTTTTTCTTGTTTCCTCTCTGATTCATTTATGTCTACCATTCTATCTTCTATTTCACTAATCCTATCTTCTGCCTCCGTTATTCTACTATTTGTTGCCTCCAGAGTGTTTCTGATCTCATTTATTGTGTTATTCATTATATTTTGACTCTTTTTTATTTCTTCTAGGTCCTTGTTAAACCTTTCTTGCATCTTCTCAATCCTTGTCTCTAGGCTATTTATCTGTGTTTCCATTTTGATTTCAAGATTTTGGATCATTTTCACTATCAATATTTGGAATTCCTTCTCCGGTAGATTCCCTACTTCTTCCTCTTTTGTTTGGTTTGGTGGGCAACTCTCCTGTTCCTTTACCTGCTGAGTATTCCTCTGTCTCTTCATCTTGGTTATATTACTGCGTTTGGGGTGGCCTTTTTATATTCTGATAATTTGTGGAGTTCTCTTTATTATAGAGCTTCCTCACCTTGGGTGGGGTTCTATCAGTGGCTTGTCAAGGTTTCCTGGTTAGGGAGGCTTGTGTTGGAGTTTTGGTGGGTGGAGCTGGGTTTCTTCTCTCTGGAGTGCAGTGGAGTGACCCGTAATGGGTTATGAGACATCAAAGGTTTTGGGATAATTTTGAGCTGCCTGTATATTGAGGCTCAGGGGAGTGTTCCTGTGTTGCTGGAGAATTTGCGTGGTATGTCTTGTTTTGGAACTTGTTGGCCCTTGGGTGGAGCTTGGTTTCGGTGTAGGTATGAAGGCATTTGATGGGCTCCTATTGCTTAATGTTCCCTGAATTCAAGAGTTCTCTAATGTTTTCAGGCTTTGGGTTTAAGCTTCCTGCTTCTGGTTTTCAGTTTTATTTTTACAGTAGCCTCTAGACTTCTCCATCTATACAGCACCGATGATAAAACATCTAGGTTAAAGATGAAAAGTTTCTCCACATTGAGGGACACTCAGAGAGGTTCACTGAGTTACAAGGAGAAGAGAAGATGGAGGGGGTAGTTAGAGGTAACTGGAATGAGATGCGGTGAGATCAAGAGAGGAGAGAGCAAGCTAGCCAGTAGTCACTTCCTTATGTGCGCTCTATAGTCTGGACCGCTCAGAGGTGTTTACAGAGTTATACGGGGAAGAGGAGAGGGAGGAAGTAGACAGAGGTGACCAGGAGGATAAGAGAGAGGAATGAGTAGGAGAGAGACAAATCCTGCCAGTAACCAGTTCCTTAGGTGTTCTCCACCGTCTGGAACACACAGAGATTCACAGAGTTGGATAGAGGAGAGATGGGGGAGAAAAGAGACAGAGGCCACCTGGTGGAGAAAAAGGAGAGTCCAAAGGAGGAGACAGTGGTCAAGCCAGTAATCTCGCTCTCAGGTAAACTTGGGTAGTGAAGTTTGGGTTTTTAAATGTACAAAATTGACAACAAAAACCTAAGAGCAAAGATTAAAAATCTGTTTTTGAAGACAATGGTCTGCTTTTCTGGTTGCCTGATGTCCTCTGCCAGCCTACAGAAGTTGTTTTGTGGAGTTTGCTCGGCGTTGAAATGTTCTTTTGAGGAATTTGTGAGGGAGAACGTGATCTTCCCGTCCTATTCCTCCGCCATCTTTCCCTCCCCCTCCTAAGTTATTTTTAAAGTTTATAATTGTGGTGCTTTGAGAAAGAACAGGGTCTTGTAAGCCAAAATCAGTGGTAGCATCTTGCCTACTTATATTAACCCTCAGTTGTTTTGTTTTTCCCTGGAGATAAGCATGCCTTATTTCATTCTCTGATTCTGTTTTTGAAGTGGAATTTCAATGAAGAAACAGTGGTACCTTCTGTTCTATCCCAGATTTTCATCCATTTCTGTGGCTGTACTATTATTTTGATTTACTTTTGTATTTACACCAATATCTACTTCTATAAAAGTTCTACTCCTCTTTATATGCCTACATCAAGATATTTATAGCTTGAAATCCCCTGCAAACTTTCTGTCTTAATCTCTCTCTCTCCCCCTGTGCGCGCTTGCATGCACACACACACACACACGCACGCACACACAAACTCACATGCCCCACTTAACTTTGTGTGTGTGTGTGGCAAATTACCACAGCTTTTCAATTTCTAGGCTCCCTTGTATAATTAAGTACCAGATCATAGAGACTCTTTGTTAACAAAATGTTTCCATTTATCTTTCTTCATTATTTTAATTGCTATCACCCCAATTAAGATAATTGTTTATTCTTACAATTACAATGATAAGGATACATATAATAATGGGTTTTTATACCTCTTTTTGCTAATTCTTTCTTCATATACATCCCATTTGCTACTTTTCCACTACTATTTATAAATCTCTAATCATTCAATGCATTATCTTTTAATCCTGAAGTAAAATTTTTGAGCAGAGCCAGACATACAATTTATAAAATTTCCATAGATTATTCTTATATGTGATTAAGCATTAAGAAGCATATTTTAATCTAGATAATAAATGATGAAAAGGATATTTTGCAAGAACACTCTAACCTAACCTAGTACCCTATTCTTAGAATAAAGACAAACCACTTTGTCAGATGTTCAAGAATCACTTTGTAAATCCAATGTTATCTCTCATTGACCTTTTCTGTGATGTTTCATCCATTTTTCTGTGATATTTTGGGAATTATTTCCTCCTTGTCTAAATATTACATTTAGACATATAGTTAATAAGCATTAACTATGCCATATCCATATGTACCTGTTTACTATTATGCCATGAGGGCTTCCCAGGTGGCACTAGTGGTAAAGAACCTGCCTGCCAAAGCAGTAGACTTGAGATGTCAGTTCGATCCCTGGGTTGGGAAGATCCTCTGTAGGAAAAATGGCAACCCACTCAAGGATTCTTGCCTGTATAATCCCATGGACAGAGGAGCCCAAGGGCTCATGGGGTCCTATAGAGTCGGACAAGACTGAACTGACTTTGCAGCATTATGCCATGAATATTTACTCATGCCCTTACAATCTTCAGATATAATTTCATTGGCCACATGCAACTGTAGTTTAATTTTGAATATTTTAATTATTTTAAATGTTTTCTTTATCAAAGTGATTTTTTAATGAATATTTCTATAGGTAAATATTTACCTTAATTTAAAATTATTCTTGTGAATATCTCCAAATTCATTGACATCAAAATATAATCTTGTGTTACACAGTTCTGCTCATGTTCGTAATTCCCCAAACTCTAATGAAATATGTTATTTTAGGTCCATTCAAGATAGTCTCTAGTTTAAAGAATCAGAGTTTACCAAAACAGGCTAGTACGTCCATAACTGGATTTTTAAGCAAATGATCTTCAGAACCTATTGCCTTCCCACCATATGTGCAGTAAGTTGTGGAGTTATGGACTATATTTCAGGTTGACTTACCTGTGAAAAAGACTAGAAGGTGGAGATTATTGTACAGGAGCTTAATTGGCTGGTGATATTTGCATAATAATATGTGTAAAGAGAGAGAACGAAGCAAATGGAAATAAGCAGCAGCAGAAATTAAGTTCCAAGGTAATTGTAAAAGCAGTCCCAACAGATTTTGTGAGAGATTCTGATAATGGTGACCCTTTAGTGATTTCTCCACTCAGAATAAGAAAAACATGTCCTTACATCTCAAGAGAATCCATTGTTGAATATGAGCTTTCCTGGGAGGAGAACATGACCTTGGGAGAGAAGCATACTTTAACAGAGATCTTTTAATGCATTATATTCTCATGGGGATTCTTACTGATAGATTCAGATTCTTAAAAAAAAAAAAAGGCAATATAATACTTGAATTTGTCTTTAGGTTGGCATGGTTCTTAAAAAGCACAGTCAAATCATTCTATCATCACACTTAATTATGAGAAACTGAAAACTTTCCTGCTGAGCCAAGGTATAAATCAAGGATGTTCCTACTCCTTTTAAAAATCTACTGAAAGCATATGAATGATTCACATTTTTAGATGGTAGAAACCAACACAACATTGTAAAGCAATTATCCCCCAATTTAAAAAATCTACTGAAAACTTTAGATAGTGCAATAAAAAAAGAAAAGGAAATATAAATGTAAGGAGATTAGAAGGAAGGAATAAAATTGTCTTTGTTTATAAATGACTTGATTACCCATATAGAAAATCCAAAATAACTGACCAAAAAACTTCTAAATAAGTGATTATAGAAAGGTTGCATAATACAAGTTTAATACACAAAAGTCAGTTGCTCTTCTGTATACTATCAATGACCAAGTGGAATATGAAATTAAATATGTAATAGCATTTACATAAACATGCCGCTGCTATTGCTGCTAAGTCGCTTCAGTTGTGTCTGACTCTGTGTGACCCCACAGACGGCAGCCCACCAGGCTCCCCCGTCCCTGGGATTCTCCAGGCAAGAACACTGGAGTGGGTTGCCATTTCCTTCTCCAATGCATGAAAATAAAAAGTGAAAGTGAAGTCGCTCAGTCGTGTCCGACTCTTAGTGACCCCATAGACTGCAGCCCACAAGGCTCCTCCATCCATGGGATTTTCCAGGCAAGGGTACTGGACTGGGGTGCCATCACCTTCTCTGTTGCATAAACATACAAAAAATGAAATACTTAGGAACAAACCAATCAAACATGTATCAATACATGATCTAAATAAGGAAAACTAAAGAACTCTGATGAACAAAATCAAAGAACTAAATATATGGGGAGATTCCATAGTTGTGATTAGAAAAACAATATTGTCAAGATTTCAGTTCTTCTCAAAACTTGATCTAGAGATTCAAGGCAATCCCTGAAAAAAGACCCAACAACTTATTTAGTAGCTATCAACAAAACAAGTCTAACTGTTACAAAGAATTGCACAAGAACCAGAATAACCAACACTGATTCAAGGAGAAGAACAAAACTGGAGAACTGAGACTAAATGACTTCAAGAGTTACTATATATTTAAAGTAATCAAGACAGTGAGTTCAGTTCAGTCCAGTCGCTCAGTCGTGTCCAACTCTTTGCGATCCCATGAATCGCAGCAAGCCAGGCCTCCCTGTCAATCACCATCTTCCATACATGACCACTGGAAAAACCATCGCCTTGACTAGATGGACATTAGTCGGCAAAGTAATGTCTCTGCTTTTGAATATGCTATCTAGGTTGGTCATAACTTTTCTTCCAAGGAATAAGTGTCTTTTAACTTCATGGCTGCAGTCACCATCTGCAGTGATTCTGGAGCCCCCCAAAATAAAGTCTGACACTGTTTCCACTGTTTCCCTATCTATTTCCCATGAAGTCATGGGACCGGATGTCATGATCTTAGTTTTCTAAATGTTGAGCTTTAAGCCAACTTTTTCACTCTCCTCTTTCACTCTCATAAAGAGGCTTTTTAGCTCCTCTTCACTTTCTGCCATAAGGGTGGTGTCATCTGCATATCTGAGGTTATTGATATTTCTCCCGGCAATCTTAATTCCAGCTTGTGTTTCTTCCAGTCCAGCGTTTCTCATGATGTACTCTGCATAGAAGTTAAATAAGCAGGGTGACAATATACAGCCTTGATGGACTCCTGTTCCTATTTGAACCAGTCTGTTGGTCCATGTCCAGTTCTAACTGTTGCTTCCAGACCTGCATACAGATTTCTCAAGAGGCAGGTCAGGTAGTCTGGTATTCCCATCTCTTTCAGAATTTTCCACAGTTTATTCTGATCCACACAGTTAAAGGCTTTGGCATAGTCAATAAAGCAGAAATAGATGTTTTTCTGGAACTCTCTTGCTTTTTCCATGATCCAGCAGATGTTGGCAATTTGATCTCTGGTTCCTCTGCCTTTTCTAAAACCAGCTTGAACATCAGGGAGTTCACGGTTCACATATTACTGAAGCCTGGCTTGGAGAATTTTGAGCATTACTTTACTAGCATGTGAGATGAGTGCAATTGTGTGGTAGTTTGAGCTTTCTTTGGCATTGCCTTTCTTTGGAATTGGAATGAAAACTGACCTTTTCCAGTCCTGTGGCCACTGCTGAGTTGTCCAAATTTGCTGGCATATTGAGTGCAGCACTTTGACAGCATCATCTTTCAGGATTTGAAATAGCTCAACTGGAATTCCATCACCTCCACTAACTTTGTTCGTAGTGATGCTTTCTAAGGCCCACTTGACTTCACATTCCAAGATGTCTGGCTCTAGATTAGTGATTGCATCATCATGATTATCTGGGTTGTGAAGATCTCTTTTGTATAGTTCTTCCATGTATTCTTGTCCCCATTCTTAATATCTTCTGCTTCTGTTAGGTCCATACCATTTCTGTCCTTTATCGAGGCCATCTTTGCATGAAATGTTCCCTTGGTATGTCTGATTTTCTTGAAGAGATCTCTAGTCTTTCCCATTCTGTGGTTTTCCTCTATTTCTTTGCATTGATCACTGAAGGCTTTCTTATCTCTTCTTGCTATTCTTTGGAACTCTGCATTCAGATGTTTATATCTTTCCTTTTCTCCTTTGCTTTTCACTTCTCCTCTTTTCACAGCTATTTGTAAGCCCTCCCCAGACAGCCATTTTGCTTTTTTGCATTTCTTTTCCATGGGGATGGTCTTGATCCCTGTCTCCTGTACAGTGTCACGAACCTCATTCGATAGTTCATCAGGCACTCTATCTATCAGATCTAGGCCCTTAAATCTATTTCTCTCTTCCCCTGTATAATCATAAGGGATACTGGTGAAAGGACAGATGAGTAAATCAATAGAAAAGAACAGAGACAAGACATAGACCTGACAATATTTATATATATATAGACTTGTTTTCATTATTGTTCAGTCCCTCAGTCATGTCAGACTCTTTGCGACCCCATGGACAGCAGTGTGCCAGGCTTCCCTGTCCTTCATTGTCTCCCAGAGTGTGCTCAAACATATCCATTGTGTCCCTTAGGCCATCCAACCATCTCTTCCTCTATCACACACTTCTCTTCCTGCCCTCAATCTTTCCTAGCATCAGGGTCTTTTCCAATGAGTCAGCTCTTCATGTCAGGTGGCCAAAGTATTGCAGCTTCAGCTTCAGCATCAGTCCTTCCTATAAATATTCATTGTTGATTTCCTTCACGATTGACTAGTTTGATCTCCTTGCTCAACGAACTATAAAAGTCATCCCCAGCACCGCAGTTCGAAAGCATCAATTCGTTGGCTCTTAGCCTTCTTTGTGGTTCAACTCTCACATTAGTATGGATGTGAGAATACTGAAATGGGTTGCCTGTCCCTTCTCCAATGGATCTTCCGAATCAAGGAATAGCACTGGGGTCTCCTGCATTGTAAATGGATTCTTTACCAGCTGAGCTACCAGGGAAGCCCTTCTTACAAAACCAAATATATTTTTATTATGCAATCCAAAATCATGGTCCTGGGTATTTACCTCAAAGAGTGGAAAACATATCCACACAAAAGCCTGCATGTTGGTATTTGTAGTAGTTTTATTCATAATTACCAAAACTTGGAGGTAACCAAGATGTCTTTCAGTGGATAAATGAATAAATAAACTGTGGTACTTCCTGACAATGGAATGTTACTCAGCACCAAAAAATGACTTTTAAAGCCCTGGAAAGATATGAAGAAACCTTGAATATATGTTTATCATCATCAGTGAAAGTCTCTCAGTCATGGACTCTTTGAAACCCCATGGACTACAGTCCATGGAATTCTCCAGGCCAGAATACTGCAGTGGGTAGCCTTTCCCTTCTCCAGATGATCTTCCCAACCCAGAGATACAACCCAAGTCTCCTGCATTACAGGTGGATTCTCTACCAGCTGAGCAGCAATAAGCCAATTTAAAAAGGTTATCTACTGTATGATTTCAACTCCATGACATTCTTAAAAAGACAAAATTATGAAAACTAGAAAAAGTTCAATGTTTGCCAAGAATTGAAAAGGGGAATGGGGAAGTGAACAGAACACAGAGGATTTTAAGGGCAGTAACAATACTCCACACGTGTGCTAAGTTGCTTTAGTCATGTCAGACTCTGCGACCCTATGGACTGTAGCCCACCAGGTTCCTCTATCCATGGGATTCTCCAGGCACGAATACTAAAGTGGGTTGCCATTTCTTCCTCCAGGGGATCTTCCTGACCCAGGAGTTGAACCTGGGTTTTGTGCATTATAGGTGGATTCTTTACCACTGAGACACCAGGGAGGCCCCAAAATATTCTGCATGACACCTAATGATAAATAATTGTCATTCATTTCTCTAAGCCCATATAACATGCAATTCCAAGAGTGAACCATATGTAAACTATGGACTTTGGGTTAATTATGATGTGTCAGTCTAGGTTTATAAATTGTACCAAATACACCATTTGTGTTGGGGATGGTGATAACGAGAGAGGCCATGCATATGTGAGGGTAGGGGTACATGGAAATCTCTGGATGTCCCTTCAGTTTTGCTCTGAATCTTAAACTGCTCTAACACAATAACGTCTTAATAAAATAAAATTAAATCAAAGGGCTATAGTATTATTGTATTTATTCTGCCATGTCTCTTTTTTTGTTATTTTTAGACTACCTGGAAAGACTTTAGTTTCTGTGAATATATAGGCCAGTAATTTTGAAAGAGGTTTGAAATCAAGTGGAATACAATATAATATGAAAAGCTTTGAAACAGTGACCTATATAGTAACTGAGAATACATTTTGAAGTGACTAAATATATTTCCTAAAGTATTCCTTCCCTAGTTAAAACTGCATTTTTTTTATTACTTTAAGAGCTCAGAAGTGCAAATTAGTACTTGTTGAAATTGTCTCTAAAATAATTGTTACATTTTAAAATATTAGGCACATAGAAATTGCTGGAGTAAAGGCAAGAAAGATGTGATTTAAAAGAAAAGTGAAATATATGTTTCCTAATATGGGGACAATATTATAAATCCTTTACAGAAAGTATTTGGCTGAACTGTTCCCATAAATTTGAATAAATGTTTGCAACACAGTAGATGGAGTTATTATTCATTAGTGACATCTCCTGGTTGACTGAGCAGTTTTCACTAAGCCAAGGATAATTACAAACTAATTTTCTTTTGTCAGATTTTAAACAGTTAAGTTAGTCTAGCAGTTATGTCTGACTTCTTGTGACCACATGGATTACCCGGCTCCTCTGTCCATGGAATTGTCCAGGCAAGCTCACGAAAGTGGTTGCTATTTCCTATTCCAGGAGATCTTCCCAACCCAGGGGTTGAATCCAGGTTTCCTGCATTACAGACAGACTCTTTACTGTCTGAGCCATCAGAGAAGTTCTAGAGGACTGTGTCACAATTAGAATCCATGCCATGCATTATGCCATAGATATGGAAGAAAGCATCATATTTCTAGCAATGAGGCAGAGATGAAATGACCAGTATATACTACTGGTCTCATTAACAACAGGCCTATGATAACCTTTGCAGAAAACGTATGCTACACGTAAGTGAGTCTCTATGTGCTCACATTTGAGTGTCCCTCTCGTAGAACATTCAAATAACCCAATACTTCAGAGTTACTCCTCGCAATCTCTTGATGCTCCTCAACTCAGATCATACACAAGAGTTTGATGCTTTGTGTGCTATCAGTGAATGACTTGAATTCCTAGTAATAAGGCATGTGAACCCTGTATCAACACTAGTTCCTCAGCTCAAACTTATAAACCAATCACATTGGGTTTTAACTTTTAAGAAAGGCCATATTGAAGAGGTAAGAGTTCTGAATTAGGAATATGAGAATACACATATTGGGAACCTGAAACTTCTGAATAGTATGTGTTCTAAAGGACTCTGAGATATTTTGCTTTCAATAGACATATACTAGGCCTCCTGCCAATGCAGGAGATGTAAGAGACATGCATTCGATTTCTAGGTCAGGAAGATATCCTGCAGGAGGGCATGGCAACCCGCTCCAGTAGTCTTGCCTAAAGAATCCCATGGACAGATGAACCTGGTGGGCTACAGCCCATGGGTCACAAAGAGTTGGACACAACTGATGCGAATTAGCACACAGCATACACAGACAACTGAATGTAAAAATAGAATGGGAAAGACTAGAGATCTCTTCAAGAAAATTAGAGATACCAAGGGAATATTTCATGCAAAGATGGGCACAATAAAGGACAGAAATGGTAGGGACCTAACAGAAGGAGAAGATATTAAGAAGAGGTGGCAAGAATACACAGAAGAAATGTACAAAAAAGAGCTTCACTACCCAGATAAGCATCATGGTGTGATCACTCACCTAGAGCCAGACATCCTGGAATGTGAAGTCAAGTGGACCTTAGGAAGCATCACTACAAACAAAGCTAGTGGAGGTGATGGAATTCCAGTTGAGCTATTTCAAGTCCTGAAAGACGATGCTGAGAAAGTGCTGCACTCAGTATGCCAGCAAATTTGGTAAACTCAGCAGTGGCCACAGGACTGGAAAAGGTCAGTTTTCATTCCAATTCCAAAGAAAAGCAATGTTAAAGAATGTTCAAACTACCACACAATTACACTCATCTCACACACTAGTAAAGTAATGCTTAAAATTCTCCAAGCAAGGCTTCAGCGACATGAACTGTGAACTTCCAGATGTTCAAGCTGGTTTTGGAAATGCCACAGGAACCAGAGATCAAATTGCCAACATCCGCTGGATCATGGAAAAAGCAAGAGAGTTCCAGAAAAACATCTATTTCTGCTTTCTTGACTATGCCAAAGCCTTTAACTGTGTGGATCCCAATAAACTGTGGAAAATTCTGAAAGAAATGGAAATACCAGACCACCTGACCTGCCTCTAGAGAAATTATATGCAGGTCAGGAAGCAACAGTCAGAACTGGACATGGAATAACAGACTGGTTCCAAATGGGAAAGGGAGTACATCAAGGCTGTATATTGTTACCTTGCTTATTTAACTTATATGCGGAGGACATCATGAGAAATGCTGGGCAGGAAGAAGCACAAGCTGGAATCAAGATTGCCGGGAGAAATATCAATAACCTCAGATATGCAGATGACACCACCCTTATGGCAAAAAGTGAAGAATTAAAGAGCCTCTTGATGACAGCGAAAGAGGAGAGTGAAAAAGTTGGCTTAAAGCTCAACATTGAGAAAACTAAGATCATGGCATCTGGTCCCATGACTTCATGGCAAATAGATGGGGAAACAGTGGAAACAGTGGCTGACTTTGTTTTTTGGGGCTCCAAAATCACTGCAGATGGTGACTGCAGCCATGAAATTAAAAGATGCTTACTCCTTGGAAGGAAAGTAATGACCAACCTAGATAGCATATTGAAAAGCAGAGATTTTACTTTGCCAACAAAGGTCCATCTAGTCAAGGCTATGGTTTTTCCTGTGGTCATGTATGGATATGAGAGTTGGACTGTGAAGAAGGCTGAGCCCCGAAGAATTGATGCTTTTGAACTATGGTGTTGGAAAAGACTCTTGAGATTCCTTTGGACTACAAGAGATCCAATCAGTACATCCTAAAGGACATCAATCCTGGGTGTTCATCGGAAGGACTGATGTTGAAGCTGAAACTCCAATACTTTGGCCTCGTGATGCGAATAGCTGACTCATTGGAAAAGACCCTGATGCTGGGACAGATTGAGGGTAGGCAGAGAAGGGGATGACAGAGGATGAGATGGTTGGATGAAATCACTGACTCAATGGACATGGGTTTTGGTGGACTCTAGGAGTTGGTGATGGACAACAAGGCCTGGCGTGCTTCTGTTTATGGGGTTCCAAAGAATTGGACGTGACTGAGCGACTGAACTGAACTGAACTGAACGCACAGACACGTATATAATCAAGATCCCAAACTAGTTCAAATCTCTTTCTCTTAACTGTGCTCCCAGGACATCTTCTTACTATTCCTGTCTCAACTGTGGCTCCTCCTCATTACTCTGACTTTAAAGGGCTCAGTCTTAACCTTTCATTTTATGGAGTGTATAATCTATGTGTAGGTCATCATTTCCACACTGATAATAAATTAACAATATTTTCATGCAGTTTCAAATTTTCTCCTGGATGCCAAAATCATCTCTCTTGTCCTTTCTCCCTGGATGAAGGCCAGTAATTCTTAACACTTCCTGCCTATTTTTTATGGCACTTGATGAAATCATTTTATCAATGATTAAGCAATGATTTTACATTTAATACATACGTACTTATTTGAGTATACACTTTTGTCTCTCACTCCCCAAAATGTGAGCATCATGAGGGTGGGTGTTTTGTCTCTTTTGCTTACTGCTATATTCCCAGCATGAATAGTAATGTTTGGTACATATCAGGTATGCAGTACATCATTGTTACATGAATGATCTATAAGTTTTAGGAAAAAGTTCATAGCAAATTACATCATCACCTAAAGTCTTGCTAAGATGATTTTAGCAAGAATAAGAATAAGTCTTATGCCATTTACTTTTAGGTTCTGAAAAACCTTTATTACCCTCTGAGATTACACGTTTCCTTTTATTTTTCTCCTTTTAATATTCTCTTTTTAATGTAAACACTTTAATACAATTGAAATTATGTTGTGTATAAAATAAAATATGAAAAAATTCTTAATTTACTCAAACATCTGTCACAATTCTAGAACAATATACTTCATATTGATTTATAAAACTGCCTTGTTTTACATATATTTTAGGTAAATTTTACTATTTCTTTCCTTTATATTCTGATATGTTTTCCATAATCTATGGTTTCAATGTACAATATTGAATTTATGATGCATATTATTATTATTACTATTAAGTATTATTTTATTACTTGAAATCACTAATAATTTATATTTTAATATTAACTGTACGTTAAACACAAAGCTAAGGTCTTCAAATGGATTATAATCCTAAATTATTATTTGAACCTCTATGAAGAGCATATACATCTTAATCAACTGAAGTAACAGTGGTTCAGAGAATGTAACTAAAATTGTTCAAATCTCATAAGAGACTGATATTCCACTAGAGTCTCTATTTCAGAAGGCCATGATCTAAAAAAACAAAAATCTAGTAGTTCAATTTCTCTCAATATTTTGCCTCTTCAAAAACTATATTTGCTCCTCATCCTCCATTATGTCCTCATGAGTTGGATTCTTGAGTGATATGAAGAAATTTGTAATGAACTGTTACTTTCTATGGGCTTCCTGGTGGCTCAGATGGTAAAGAATACACCTGGAATGCAGGAGACCTGAGTTTGATTCCTGGGAGGTGATGATATCCTTGAAATGGAAATGGAAATGGCAACCCACTTCAGTATTCTTGCCTGGGGAATTCTATGGATAGGGGAGACTTGTAGGCAACAGTCCATGGTTATGTATAGCTTTTTATGATATAAAGATTAAAAAGTTTTTCATGTGTTTTTTTCTTTGTTTCTCTTCAGGACCCAATCACAGACACACCTAAGAAAATATATCATCAAGCATTCATAAAGTGAATTGCAAGGTAAAATTTTCCATGTAATATCTGTTATATTAAAAAATTATAGAAATGTAAAAATTGTTTCTGTTAAAGATCTTTATAGCTATTCTTAGATATTTAGAGGTTTGACAGAACAATTTATTTTGTGTTTTAAAATTCACTCTTTAAAGATATACCATTATTTTCTCTAATAAAATTTGAACTCATTCTCATGGCACATTTTTCAAATGTTATAGAACCAGTAAAGGTACCTTGATATTAGACTGACTTTCATAAGTGTTTCTAAAAATAGTTTTAAGAGAAAGCTCAAGGAAGAGATGGATAATGTAAAATAGATAAAAACTTAACATTCAAATAACTCAATGAGTGTTATATGACTACATTTCAATATTAAAAAAACTATTCATAAAATGCAATTTTATGTATGTGTGAGCTTGGAATACATCAATAAATCAGATTATGCATTTTTATTAATCATTTGAACTTGTTGCTAAATGTAGATCTCTTTCCTAATGAGCACTGAATTTGTTTGTGTTTTATAATGTCTTTCAACATCTGACTCTAGAAGTATAACTGTTCCTCGCTATTAATCATAATTTATCTGTGTAAATCTGTTTTATAGATCAGGTTTGTTAAAACAATGATGCTTATATTTAAATAATGCATATAATAGGTATAGATACTGAAAATTTAATAAATAGTAGATAAAAATAATAGTATACCCGCTATTATTTTGGTAACTAATGAGAGCTGATATAAAATTGACGCATTATAAGAAACATCTTGAATACCTGAATTTCTTGTGAAAAGATGAAATATAAGGATATAAGCCATGAGATCAGAAGTTCTGTTTTCATTTATTTTCTGTAAAATATACTTTGCCGCACATATTCTATATAATTGTCTGGCTTTTATGGGAAGTATGCAAACATCTTATTAAATCCTGCTCATTTATAGCAACAAAAATAATGAAAAATGCCAGCATATCAAAACGACCAACATTTTCAAAGTCGAATTCTGTTGTTTTATATAATGTGCTTCTCATTATTTTAGAAAAACACCTCTATGTATGGATGTTTTGTGGTACTCTTTTAAATGTAAAAACAAACAAACTCTAAACCATTGTATCCCATCCAATTAAAAAAAAAAAAGATATGAGGTAATACAGTTACCAAGTGTTGATCTCCGTGCCTCATCCCTACCACCTGTATCTGTCCTGAGTCCTCCACTTGGGACACCATGAACTTGACCATGTCGGAAAACCCTATCAAGAATGAGTTTTGTTTTTTTTTTTTAAATCATATAGATTCAAAATTTATTTGCTCTGGAGACCAGTTTTGTTTGAAAATGCTTTATGGGATTCAGAAACACATAGGAGTCAAACAAAAAAAAAATTTGTGTTATGAAAGTTTTTGTGCCAAACATATAATAGCTTAATCATCGTAATAATAAATAACTTACTTTCTTACAAATAAACAAGACTTTACCTATCATCATGAGTATATTTCATTGTTACAGAAAAATAATGTAGGTTTGTGTATGTGGAAATTTATATCCCTTTTCATTCTGTACGATGTAAATGAAACATAAATAACTTTGAAAATTGAAACACTAGTGTATAATTTATTATGTTATTTATTATATTTATGTTTTACAGTGTCATCCTTAAGATTGTAGGTAATTCAAACAGAATTGTATTTGCACTGAATCATTTGTTCTGCCTGTGAGAACTAAGATTCATGGCATATCTTCAGAAAGGGTTATATTAGAACAAGCATGGCATCATACATTTTATTGTCTTATAAGGTAAAGCTTAATTAGATTTTTAATGTTAGCCTAAGTTTCCATGGCTTTAGGTCATATTTAAACAGAGGTATATGGAAAATAAACAGAGAATATGATACTGTTTGTAAGTGAATTTAAGTATAAATTTAACTATAAGTGTATCTGTTAAATTCAAAAATTAATGCAGCTTGTTTAAAAAGGAGAAAAGAAAGCTAAAAAGATTTTATACTGTTTGTGAGTTAAAGTTTAACCATATATTTATGTTGATTTTATGTGAAATCTCACTTAAACTTTGACCCTTGAAAGCCATCTTCAACTGCATTGTAAAATAATGACATTTGAGGATTTAACTATAAAGATAATACAGTATTTAATAAATTAAGACAGGTATAAGATAAATATCCTTGAGCAAGGAAGTTTTTGCCACTAAATTGATTAGTATGTTTGCAATTTTACTCTCAATCTACATCTTAAAAAAATAAAATCTCCAGTTTATAAACAACAGTGTCCTACGTAAAGGGCTTGCATTTCAGAAGATTATTAATACCTCAGTCCTCTTCTGTAATATCACGAGAAATCTTTCCTCAAAATTTTCTTAGAAAGGCAATTTTCAGAAAGGCACATGTTCACTTCTAATTTGTGATTAAATTGGCTCTAATAGACAAATCAATCAAATTCAAAACCAATAGAATTAAAAATAAACCTGTTGAATGTTTAATGGAATAGAACCAAAAACTCCATTTCTATGTTATAAAATATTGATAGTTGTTCCATAATTTAAAAAAATATTTCAACTTTGACAGACTATTGAATAATAAAATTTTCTATATTTAAATGAAGTTCATGTGAGTATATAGTTTATACATATTGACACTCGAAGCTTATCTCATGTCATTTTCAATAGATTATTCTTATCTTTTACAAAAATTGCATAATGCATCTTTACTTAAGTTACTTAATATTTATTCGTTGCTTTTATCATCTCAAAAATGTGAGTACTACATAGTCCTATTCTATAAATTTCTATAAATATTACTTCATACAGTTTATATAATGTTTGTTATACTTAATTGTAGTTTCAGATTTTTCTGTTTGTTTTCATGTACTTTCTTTTTTTATTTTTTTTTTATTTTTTTAATTTTTATTTTTACTTCATTTTACTTTACTGTATTGGTTTTGCCAAACATTGACATGAATCCACCACAGGTGTACATGCGTTATTAGTATTCCTTACATAAAGAAACCAAATAAATTGTATAACTCTCTGATATAAACACACAACAGACAGTATACTTTTATAGTTATTAATGTGACTATATCTTACAAATTGCTAATATTGAATGTCCCATTGATTGGTGTTTATAAATGTATTTACTCCTTAAAGCTTTGCTATGACATAGGTATGATTACTATAATCCTTGAGAGGAAAACTGTAGATAAAATAGAAATGACATGATTTTATAAGACTTTAGACAGTAATTTTAAAAGTATAAAATAATGTAATGTAAAAAGTAATTATATAAAATTACAAAAAAGTAATTGAGTTCAAAGTTTGGTCACATGTTTAAGTACAGAGGAGTGAAACTTACATTCAAATGATGCCAAACAATCAGCAGGGGGCCTCTATCTATAGAATGTCTTCTGGGATTGGTGCTTGTCTGGATTTGGTTAAACTGGTAAAAACTCTGGCTTCTAGTTGCAGTCATTAGGTTGTGTGGAGGTAATTCTGAAAATTAGGGATTACCCTACTAAAGAGAAAAGGGGCTCTCAATCTTTTCATTGCTTGTGCTGCCATTTGCTTGAATATTAGAGCCTATGGCAAGGAGAAGGTGCGCTTATTTCTCTAGGTTGAATGTTTTTCTCTTGTCATGTAGGCATGGCAGATTTATGAGCACTGTCTATCCTCTGGAGGATGGAAGCAACCTGACAGTTCATAAGAAGAATATCATTATGTACTCTCAAGGTTCTTTCACATTTGTTGATGAACAGCATTATCCATGTAGCTTAAAGTCAAACATTTATCCCTTTCCACTTACTCAACAATGTCATCTACTTGACACATCTCACTGAAGAAATATCCTTCAACCAGGATGCATTAAATCCATCTCTTCACTATTTAAATCTCACCAAATCTTCAACTTCATAAGAAAAAGAAAAAAAACCTTCTAAGATATATTGTTTAATTCAATGATCACACAATTTACATTAATCAGAGAGAAAGCATTTTGTGTATATAAACAAAGAATTATATTTTCTTGGGAGATAATAAAATGTCATATAATCATCATTGCTTTGATACTGAGTGAATTAATTACATATTTAAAAAAATGAATGAATCTTTTGAAGTATACTGTCTTCTTTAAGTTAACTGCAATTATTCTCAAACATTTCCTTGTTTCTAAATACTGTATCACTTTTCATTTTAATTCAATTTTCCCTTTTGCTATTATCTACCAATCTCTACTATTATTAAGTAATAATAGCTAAAAGCCATGTCTTAAACTACTAAAACTTTCCTTTTCCCCCAGAATGTCTTTGCTTCATCTCTCACAGAATGCCAATTCTGTCTTACCAATTCTATCTTCACAATAGTTAACTAGCTGTATTGAGGAGTGTATCTATAACTTACTTGCATTTATATTCTACCTTTCATCTTCAATTGAAATTCCCTCCCCTCTGGGTAAAGCACATTACTTGGCATGTGATAGATTAGTCAATATTAGCGCGTGTGTGTGCCTACAATGGGATTGGAGGATGTAATTGACCATTCTGGAGGAGATCAGCCCTGGGATTTCTTTGGAAGGAATGATGCTGAAACAGAAACTCCAGTACTTTGGCCACCTCATGCGAAGAGCTGACGCATTGGAAAAGACTCTGATGCTGGAGGGATAGGGGACAGGAGGAGAAGGGGACGACAGAAGATGAGATGGCTGGATGGCATCACTGACTCAATGGCTGTGAGTCTGAGTGAACTCCGGGAGCTGGCGATGGACAGGGAGGCCTGGTGTCCTGCGATTCATGGGGTCGCAAAGAGTTGGACACAACTGAGCGACTGAACTGAACTGAAGCCTTGACAACTTTCATAAACTTTAAATGATACTAATCAGGCTATTACCCTATTGAATTCTGAGATCTCTATGATGAGAAGGGCAGTGCTACACAATTTCAAGACCCTTGACACTTTACAGCATCTCAGGGAGATATCTGTGCTGTAATTCAAACTAAATGCTGTATTTTTGTACCTGATAAATTCTTTAATGTAACACATTTGAACCAGATGAAAAATCAGATTTCTGCTCTAAGTGACCCATTCCCTAGTCTTGACAATCTTAAAAAAAAAAAAAATGGTGTGGGAGGCTCATGGTTAACATATTTACTTTTAATTCCACTAATGGTATTATACCATTTGTTTTTTGCTTGTTTCACAAGATTATTATTTCTTGTATTACCAAGCATATGACTGAGCTTTTAACAGAAATGATAACTAGACTTGAAGCAGTTGATTAAATGTATACTTCGATATGTAATCAATGATTGTAATAGTGTAACTCTAGAAGGCAATGGCAACCCACTCCAGTACTCTTGCCTGGGAAATCCCATGGATGGAGGAGCCTGGTGGGCTGCAGTCCATGGGGTCGCTGAGAGTCAGACATGACGGAGCATCTTCATTTTCACTTTTCACTTTCATGCACTGGAGAAGGAAACGGTAACCCAGTCCAGTGTTCTTGCCTGGAGAATCCCAGGAACAGGGGAGCCTCGTGGGCTTCCTTCTATGGGGTTGCACAGAATTAGTCATTACTGAAGCGAATTAGCTGGAGAAGGCAATGGCAACCCACTCCATACTCTTGCCTGGAAAATCCCATGGATGGAGGAGCCTGGTTGGCTGCAGTCCATGGGGTCATGAAGTTGGGCACGACTGAGTGACTTCACTTTCACTTTTCACTTTCTTGCATTGGAGAAGGAAATGGCAGCTCACTCCAGTGTTCTTGCCTGGAGAATCCCAGGGACGGTGGAGCCTGGTGGGCTGCCGTCTATAGGGTCACACAGAGTCAGACACAACTGAAGCGACTTAGAAGCAGCAGCAGAAGCGACTTAGCAGCAGCAGCAAGGGACAAATGGTGAAGAGCTGGTTTAATAGAGCATGGCTTCTAAAATACACAAAGTATGAGAGGACAGAGGTTTGTTGAGAGATGATGGAGGAACATCTGACTAAACTCGTTAACATGAACTAGCTTATTAGATTAGCCAGTTCTTAGGCTGGATGGTTTTAAAGGCATTAACTGAGAAGAAATGAATTGTGACTGACATTACTCTGGTAGATTAGAGGAAGGGGAGAAAACCAGAAGGACGTGTGGCAGGGGGCACTAAGCTGAGCACAAGAAGCATAGCTGAATATGTGGTAGCTGGTTAACTTATCATATAACATTTCCTTAATTAAAAAAAAAAAAAAAGAAAAATTCCCCAATACTGGATACTTTATGTGTGTAAATTATTAGATGCCCAGTCCAACCCATTTACTAAGTGATTGGGATACACAACCACATTTATTATTTAGCAAACGTAGTTGTCTCCATTTTATGATGAGGACACTAAACCTAGATTGATTGTGGGTCCTTCTGGCACCAATCCTTTGCTTTTAACCATCAGGAATGGATATAGTTATATTCAGTGAGATATGTACCATGCTTGAGGCTCACTGGTATTTAGAATTATTGGTTTCTTTCCAACTGTGGATTTATGGTTTCACTTCCTGCTTCCCTTTAAGTAAAGTACTAGAACCCCTATTTCAAATCCCTTCACAACATGTGCAAATTTTTGTTTCTTTTTGCTTTCTCTTTGCCTAGTTTGCATACTTCTCATCAAATTCTCAATAGATCTATAACAATAAAGGGTTTTAAGTAAATTTAAAAAAAACAAAGGGATAGAAAAAAATTGTACTGAAATATGGATCAGTTAGAAAACACAGCTGCATTTATAAGTGGTTTCCTAATTACAGTATGCAATAATTGGTGCTCACAAATAATGGTCACCTGAATACAGTTTGCAAAACATGAGAAAGAATTTTTATGAGGTAAATTTACAAAAAAATAATAATAATATAACCTCTGTATACATCGTCTCATTTAATTGCTATGTCTTTAATTTGATATTCTATAAAATTAACTCATGACCAAGTCATGTAGTAAGCAACTGTAATTTGGCTCTACCACATTTTGTATTTAATACCACTTTTACACATCTATATATATTTTACAAAATTTCATATACTGCTGCTCTATCTTTCTCAAATGTTGATGGTCATTCTCTGGTTCACCATCAGCCACTCCATCATTCCTTAAAACAACAACTATTACAACATCTAGATTTTATTGTGCCCTTTTTTTCTTAGGGTCTTGTCTGTGAATCAAAAATAGTGATTAGTCCCTTCCGAAATTTGATTCCATACTTCAATTAAAACTCAGAGCCAAGGAATGATTCCAATATCAAAGATTTCTGTTCTACAACAGACTCTATAGGTTTTTATTGTGTTTTATGTGTAAAGTGTTTTTAATGTGTGGTATGGTGTGTTTAAACAAGGGTCTGTGACTCATCTTAAGTCATGTTATTTAATCCCTGAGTAATTTTGTATGATTATAGTATCAGGTACCAGGCAGAGGGCTGCAATGTAGACTTTATATGGCTGAGTGTTTTTCATAATCAGATGAGGTAGGTATTAATACCCCCATTTCTTCAGAGTAAAACTTAGTAAACAACTCAATCTAAATCAAGTGGGCAGTCACACTTAGGTTTTCTGGCTATAATTTTAGAATTTTCTCTTATATCCCAACAGGCTTTTTTGACATCTGTTCTTTTTAACTTCCTATTGTTGTGATTTCTGTTTTACCTCAGAGAAATAAATTGCTTTTGGTCACATTTGTTTTGAGATTTAAATCCAGGCATATTTATGGGGATATAAAAATGTTTTAGAATCTCTTTTGATATAATAGCACTTGTTTTAAACTAGAATATACTACAACATAATGTCAACTATTTAAACATTATTGGAGAAATGGTGTATCCAGATTGTTTTTGTAAAAAGGTAAAATAAAGTTTGGACTGATTTTATTGTGAGTGCAGGTTTTATTTATTAAGCCTATGTTGCAAGGACAAGAAAAGCCATTGCAGAGAGCTGAAGACACATCTACTAACAAATGGCCATTTATTCTGATTTAATATAACATTTTGGCACCAGTAAATCACCTGCTATGATACCAAGACAAAACATAAGATTTTTAAGTTTTACAGCTCCATGTCAAACTGATTCTTAGCACAGTTAGACTTTCCGCACCGCCCCCCACCCCCCCACCCTGCCCCAGGCTTGATTGGGGAAATTATCTTGGTTTTTCATTTATCCCATTGATTTTAAAAATTGGATGCAGACAAGAGGAATTTATAAATAACAAATTTTATTTAATAAAAATATAGCACAGTATGTAAAATCATGACAATTCAAAGAAAGTTTTAAAAATCACAATATGTCAAGAAATATGACATTTGTACCTCTTCATCATAAGTAAACTTTATTATTTTCATTTTTACCCTCTTTAGAATAAGAAATTCTGTCCTTTCCTTGTGCTTAAATCAATTTCTTAAATTTAAAAACGTGTTAAAAATGGAAATCTTTATCATTGTGGAAGCAGTCAATTTTTTGAATATGTTTTCACTGTTATTTTCCACTATTAAAATGATAAAGCTAGTCCAATATGGGCCTAAGGGTCTTGGGATACTGAATGCAAATGATGTCTAAAGGTCACCTAGCAGAACTCATTGGTTCAGTTCAGTTCAGTCGCTCAGTCGTGTCCAACTCCTTGCGACCCTATGAATCGCAGCACGCCAGGCCTCCATGTTCATCACCATCTCCCGGAGTTCACTCAGACTCATGTCCATCGAGTCCGTGATGCCATCCAGCCATCTCATCCTCTGTCGTCTCCTTCTCCTTCTGCCCCCAATCCCTCCCAGCATCAGAGTCTTTTCCAACGAGTCAGCTCTTCGCATGAGGTGGCCAAAGTACTGGAGCTTCGGCTTTAGCATCATTCCTTCCAAAGAAATTCCAGGGTTGATCTCCTTCAGAATGGACTGGTTGGATCTCCTTGCATTCCAAGGGACTCTCAAGAGTCTTCATAATCATACCCATAACCATATCAGAGATAGTTTCGGGAACAGAAAAATATCTGGTGCACACCTATGTATCATTCAGGCTTCCCTGGTGGCTCAGATGGTAAAGAATGGCTTTATCTGCAATACAGGAGCCCGGGGGGTTCAGTCCCTGGGTGGGGAATATCCCCTGGAGGAGAGCATGACAATCCACTCCAGTTTTCTTGCCTGGAGAATTCCATGGACAGAGGAGCCTGGCAGGCTACAGTTTACAGTTTCCCAAAGAGTCAGACAGGACTGAGTGACTAACATTCACTTTCGCTTTATGTATCATGGCTTGGACTGACAGTTTGATTCTGAAAATATTAGTTTAGATCATGCAAAGCAGAATTTGAAATGCAAGATTCAGCACCCATCAAGAGAGGTTGTTATTCAATTATATGTTGCTTGCATGCATGCTAGGTCGCTTTAGTTGGTCAGACTCTTTGGGATCCTATGGACTATAGCCTGCCAGATGCCTCATCCAGGGGATTCTCCAGGTGAGAATACTGGAGTGGGTTGCCATGCCCTCCCCAAGGGATCTTCCCAACCCAGGGATCAAATCAGCAATCAGCTTCTCTTATATCTCCTGCATTGGCAGGCAGGTTCTTTATGTCTAGCAACACCTGGGAAGGATGTTGCTTATCATTTATGATAAATTATATTTACCTGCTTTTTTCAATCATATGTTGAAGACGGCTTTTTTGAGATATTTAAATTGAGTAAAATTCCTACATGCTGTATAATGCTCAATATTTCAACCATTTACCATACATTTTCAATTAATTAACACAAAATTCTTTAGCTGAGAGTCCAGAGGTCCAAGCTTTGCTGACAGCTCTTGTTTTTGACCTCTGTTAGCTGTATGATCTTGACTGATTAATGTACTCTTTCTGGGCCTTAGGATTGTTATTAAGTAATTAGAAGTAGGAGTGGGTTTGTGGTTCCAAAGACCCAGTTCTTGAATTGAGGCTTCTCTGGTACAGTTTCATTGGTTCAGGTTACAGTGAGAAGCGTGATGACTGAGTTTACTGTAATGATATATTTATTTCACTTAGAGTTCTGATTTATTTATGTATTAACATTAAATGGTAGCTTCATAAAAAGAATATCTTAATCAAGTTCAGTTTTTGAACTCAGAATTCTGTTTAAAACAACAAAAATGTAGAAATATAGGTGGAGACAAAAATATTTCTATCTAGACAGGGTGTTAGATGGCACAGAATGACAGCATTTTATTAATTATAATAATGCTATCATTCTTTTCATTCTGTAAGAAAATATATTTTTTAAAGCTTCCTACTATCTAGAAAGACTTTTTTTTTAATTTGTGATTAGTGATAAAAGAGTTCATCAAAATATGTAGACAAAACATAAATGCCAAAATGTTCATAATTGTTACATCTGGATGATGTATACAATGTAATTGTCCTCCAGTATTCCTTTGTATACCTTTATTGTGAACTGAAACAGGAACTAAATTTACTAGGCAACTTGCAGTTAGGGATTGCACTGAGACAAAGTTCTAGTATATAGTTCTGTGTATGTGCACACATGTTATGCTGTGTTTAGTCACTCACTCTTGTCCGACTCTTTGTGACCCCATGGACTGTAGTGTGCCAGGTTCCTCTGTCCATGGGATTCTTCAGGAAGAAATATGGGAGTGGGCTGCCATGTCCTCCTCCAAGGGATCTCCCCCTCCAAGGGATCTCCCCCACCCATGGATTAGTCCCGTGTCTCCTGCATTGGCGGGTGGGTTCTTTACCACTAATGCCACCTGGGAAGCCCATATCCTTGACTAAATCTGCAACTTTCGTTTCCTCAGCTTCCTCAGTCTTCTTAACTCATCTTTCAGATATCAGGTTTAGATGACAATTATTTATTGAGAGTTTAAACAGTGCCTCTAAATAAGCGTGATTTGTATATTTTTGAAATATGTAAATATGTTTCTGAGGAGCTGGGAGTTATTATTTTTATGGAGATAGTATATCATTTTTGCCATCAAAGCACATGCACATCTTTATTCCTAAACTCTCTCTCAGCCAGCAAGAAAAAGACACGTCACACACTCACACCATGGTCAGAAACTCCACTTTTAGGACAGACATAATGCAGTGATATATGCTTAAATGTGGAATCTGGGCTCAGAGAAACCTGAGACCGGGGGACAAATCTCAGTTCTGGCACTTAATGAGATATTAAGATACAGAAAATTACACCTAAATGTTTATCATCTACAAAAACAAATGAGAAAACAACAAAGGCTGTTTTGAGTAGCTAATAATGCAATCCCTGACACATATAAATATCTCAATAAAGATATATCTATTTGACATTTTTTTTTGTTCAAATGGTAAAGAGTCTGTCTGTAATGTAGAAGACCAATGTTTGATCCCTGGGTTGGGAAGATCCTCTGGAGAAGGGAATGGCTACTCACTCCAGTATTTTTGCCTGAAGAATCCCATGCACAGAGAAGCCAGGCATGCTACAGTCCATGGGACTGCAAAGAGTTGGATATGACTGAGCAACGAACACTTTCGCTTTCATTACCCAAAGATAGAGTGCATATGTAATAAGCTTGTTTACAGATTTTCAAAAGAAATATAAATAAAATATTCAGAAAGTCTTCTAATTTGATTGTTATTTATTTATTTTACATAAAAGGAGGAAACATAAAAGGTAAAAAGAAGAAAACCATAATAATTGCTAATCTCACTGATTAACCTTTCTATAATTCCTCTCTCTCAACTTTGTGTTTTTCTATGTCATTAAACTTTTGCAAAATAGTTTCCTATTCTTAAAGTAGTATGTAATAGATCTTTCTATCGTAAACAAGCAGCATGAAATAGCAATAAGCATTTGGAAATCACAAAGTAGTTAATTGAGCCCTTAATAGATTCCATATCCTCAGCCCTCACAGGGAAGAGCCTCTGGAAATAGAAGACAGCATGGATTTAACATAGCTTTACAGATGTTAAAATGGATTCAAGTAGAAAAGAGTATAATTATAGACTATTATTAGTGTTTTGCTTTAGAACTTACCACATTGTAAATTGCCTCTGAACTTGTAAACTAAATTCAAAGATTGCTACCTATTTAGCAGCTGTTCAAGCTATTGGTTTAAAATAGAAGAACATTATAAAAAACTTGAGAGTCATTTATAAAGTTAGTAATGATTCAAGTCTAGTCAATAACCATTTGTGAACACCTATGCATGAAGCATTCTCCTAAGTAATACAGAAAATAAATTTGTCCACTGTTTATCATGTAAAGAATTTGCGTATATACCGACTCAATTGATTCTTACACATAATTTGAATACAAAATCATGTTGAGACATTTCTCTCATTGGCAACTAAGTAATTTTACATTTTAAGCTAACTGCCTTGTTAACTTCATTGTCTTAAAAATCTAACAAATCGAAGCTATACTTGGATACTACAATTAATTTTTTTTTCCTTTGCTATTAGCAATCATGGTAGTATTGTATATTTCCCTTTTCATATTCAAATATATATTTAAAGTATTTGAATAATGTTTTCTCTAATATATATATATATATATATATCCACTTTATTTAAGACTAATTAACACAGTAAATTCTCCTTTCAAGAAGTCCATATTCTCTATTTTTTCCTTAACACATGTTCAACTAATAACATGTGTACAGCATTGTATCCAGATATTAAGACCCAGACCTAAGGAGACTTTAAACATAAGCAAGGATGATGGGAAGATATATTTGGAAGATTTTTAAATATCTTCATATTCTTACTTATAAATAATTTTAACTACATTGCTGAGGTATAATTGACATTAAAAGCAACATCTGTTTAGACTATAAAATTTGATATGATTAGAAATAAATACATACTGTGAAATTATCAACATAAGGCAGTTGACATTACTAGTATCTGGAAAAGTTCCTCTGTCCATTTGGTAATCCCTTTTTTACAACCATCTCTACCTTGGCATCTCTTTATCTGGCACTGTATTATAGATTACTTTGTATAATCTAAAAGTTTTGTAAACAGAATGACATAACATGTTCTGTTTTTGTCTAACTTCTTTCATTAAGAATCCTTATCTTTACATTTATCCATATAGAAGCATTTACCAACAGTCTAATCTATTTTATTGCCAAGTAGTATTCCATGTACAGATATACCCTGGCATTATTTTACCATTCATCGTTTGAGAGGTATTTGATTTGTCTCCAGATTTTAGCTAAGGCAAATGAAGTGGATAGGAACATCATATAGAGTCTTTGTATAGAATTATATTTTATTTTTTCTAGAGTGAATGAAAAGGGGTGGAAAGGCTACATTATATGGTAAATATATATTTAGTCTTGCAAAGTGATTGTACAATTTTACATTCTCACCATTAGTATCTGAGAATTCAGGTTCATCCTTGACTACACTTGGTATGATTGATCTTTTGGTTTTAGCTACTTTTAAAAAAATATATAAATTTATTTATTTTAATTGGAGGTTAATTACTTTACAGTATTGTATTGGTTTTGCCATACATCAACATGAATCCACCACAGGTATACACATGTTTTAGCTACTTTAATAGAAGTTAAAGAATAGTTAGTGGTTTTACTTTTGATTTCTCTTAGGATTAATGTTGAGCATATTTTCGGGTGCTTATTTGCTTCCATATATTTTCTTGGTGAAATTTTTGTTTAAATGTTTTCTCAACTTTGTTAACCTGTTCCCTTCTCGAGTTTGAGATTTCTATACATATTCTGAGTATAAATTATTTACAAGAAAAATGATTTACAAGTAATTAATCTTTTTGTCATTTGTCTTTTTATTTTTCTTATCATATATTCCATATAGATAATTTGATAAATAGGTAGGTATGGATATAGATTATATAATTTTGGTGTCATACCTCATACATCTTTATGTTATCCAAGATCACACACTTTTCACCTTACATTTTATTCTCAGTGGTTTAGGGTACCGTTTGGGTCTGTGATCCACTTTGACTTTGGTGTGTAGTACAAGGCATAGACCCAATTTTTTCTTTTTTAATATCATTGTTGCCAGGGCTACGCACATGTGCTCAGTCGTCTTGCAGGTTTAGCCTTTTTCTATTAATTTCTTGGCCCCATTGTTGTTGTTGATTGGCCACTCTCATTCTTTCTCATTTCTATGAATTTTCATTTTAGTTTGTCAGTTTTGATGAAAAACATTGCTGGGATTTCAATTGGAATGTTAATTCTATAAATGAATTTATGGAAAATAAACATCTTGAAAGTATCTTCTGACCCATGAACACAATATTTCTTTCATTTTATTTAGGTCTACTTTAATTATCCTTGTCTTTGTTTCATAGTTTTGTTATGCAGATATTTCATATATTTTGTCAGCTTATGTTAAGTGCTTCATAAATTTTTGCTTTGTCATAACTGATAATATGTTTTAATTTAACTTTCTGATTCTTTCTTGATGGTATGCAGACAAATTGATTTTCTTTGTATCTGCTTTTATATCTTGCAATCTTCCTGAACTAAGTATATTCACTTTTTATAGTTTCAATCCGATTTCCTATATAGATGAATATTTTATCTATGAAGAAATACCTTATACTTCTTCCTTTCCAATTTGCTTGCACTTTTTTCTTCTTCTCACTTTATTTCTCTATCAAGAACCTCCTGTACAATAATGAAGGAATTGATGAGAATAGATATTCCTGTGTATTTCCTTATGTTAGGGTAAAAGGAAACCATTTGTCTTTCTGCATTAAGTATGATGATTGTTCATCTCTTGTAGATGTTCTTTGCCAGTTTGATTAAGCAATGTTTACATGCAATTTTTTTTTTTCCATAATGAAGTGCTGCAGTACTAAGCAATCCACAGGCAGGTGATTGAATCTGCAGATGTAAAATTGTGCATTCAAAAAGCTGGGATATAAAAATATAAGCATATTTTTGACTGTGTGGAAGTTTAGCACCCTAACCCCTATATTTTCAAGGGTCAACAGTATATCCTATTTAGCAAGATGACATATCAAAAGGGGAAAAAAACAAATAGACTTGTGATAGTTAAATCGCAATGGGCCCAGAACTGCTGAAATTACTCAAAGCATAAACAATCTCAAAATAATTTTGGGTGCATATTCTAAACTAACAGAATGTAACTTTAATGTTGGCTTGACAAAACCAAATAACTATAATTTAAAGTTAATGAGATACTGATTTTGTTTCTTTATTTTTCAGCATATCATAGGTGCACTTGTAACATAGTTATATTTATTTCAAATATGTAGGTTTGACTTAAACTCTGTTCAAGAACTCATGGCCTGAGGATTTAAGTTCATAAAGTAATGAAACATATAGATCATTTATGACAGTAAGAAAAATTATCAAATTTAATCCTTAAATTGCCTTTTTTTCCTAGTCCCAGTATGCATGCAAAGGGCACCAATACAGCTTTCTTTATTATAAAAAAAATATGAGAGATGAAACACTCTTTCATGTATGTTAATTAAATCATTTTAGAATTGCTTTCTTTGTTTGGCTATTTAGTCTTAAGGACAAAAAAGCTTTTGTCTTTATATTTGGCAAAACAAACTTTAAGAAGAGTTTAAATGTTTACTGTTATAAAGCTAGTATATTTTTATTTTTCCCTTTATATTCTAGTACCCATTCATTTTTAAAAATAGAAATCTATTGATGTTGCTTAAAAAGTCACTGCTATGATTAACATTTTAATTTTTATAATATATTAATAGACATTAAATTAAGATATTGAAAAATGTTTTATTGTCTTAACTTGAAATAAATAAGCTAAGTATTTATTATTTATTGTCAATCAGATTATCTGGAAATCAGAAAAACTCTTTCTGCTATCATGCAGAATTTTAATCTTTGCAGACCAACTAATGTCTCAAGGCCTTAAATCAAAATTTGTAAATTGATGGGATCGTCAAGTGATTTGTAAAGTGATATGATTGGGCTTTTTTGCCCTTTATCAATTTTGACTGAATTTTGAGCACTCAGTTACCCCTAGGGGGGACCAACCCCCCTGAAGTTCAAGTTATATTTTTTTATGTTATTCAATTTTAAAATTCATCAGTTGCTATATAATTTTGGTTTTAAATTTTTGTGTATAGGTTGAGATTTTGTACATAAAAGAGTTTTCAGCACATCACTACAGTGACCATAGATGAATGGAATTCATCATGGTGGATCATGACCACCAATTCCAATATTCCACCTGAGCATAAACCTAGATCACTTGTTCATACACAGATCTCTTGCTCTGTACATTGAACCATCATTTCACATGAGTGACAATGTTTTAACAACCATATTTTTTCCATTTCTCTTTCCTTCTCTGAGTATGCTTTTATCACATTTGTCTAATCAGGATAATGTCTCAGGAAAGCTTTTGACTGCTAATACTGACTATGTTATCCTCTACTTGTTAAGAGAAATGAGGTGAATTTTGATAGCCTTTGCTTTTTTAGATTCCAGGTAAACTATGTGTAATAGAAAATAAGGCAACTAATTCCCAGACCATATGAAATGATCAAATTCACCTTATTAAGTTGAATAAACCTGAAGAGTCAAGTAGAACATAGTTAAAACATAATTTCACAAATAATATTAATAATCCATACATATAGGAAGTGAAGGCATATATATGACGTGAGCATATCAAGAAAGATCTAGTAATAACTAAATACATTAGTCCCTCAGCCACATCCTGCTCTTTGCAACTCCCTCAGGCTCCTCTGTGCCTAGAATTCTCCAGGCAAGAATACTGAAGTGAGTTGCCATTTCCTTCTCCAGGGGAGCTTCCCAACCCTGAGTTTGAACCGAGTCTCCTGCATTATAGGCAGATTTTTTGCCCTGAGTCCCTAGGGAAACTAATAACAAGTTCATTATTGGGTTTAATAAGATAGATGGTCATAAGTCTCAAAAAACTAGTATATTTTTGTTACCAACCTGATGGTTTAGACAATAATAAATTCCTATATTAGGAATTCCAGCTTTTCTCATCCCAGAAGTAGATACATCAAATCACTTTTGAATTGAATGTTAAAAGAATAGGGGATATTTGATTTTGAGAAGGTATTTTAATTTGTTACCAATATCTTATAGCCTAGAGTCATCAATTCCATTTCTATGAGTTTTTCAACTCCTTAGTTAATGATGCAGAACTGTGTCTCAGGTTCCCTGATTCCTAGTGTAATTTGATATATCTGTGTCCCACACTGATCCACAAAGAACTTTCTATTATACACATATAATTATTAGAATATAAAAAAGTATAAGGTACTATTTCTAATATAGGGAACATTATGCAACCTGGATCATTAAGAACTATCATTCATGTTAAATTTAGGGGAAAAAAAAACTTTCCAGTTCTATTTCATATTTCTAAAAGATATTAGGGGTATGACTAATATACAAAAGAAAGAAAAAAGATGCTAATAACTGCAATGCATGGAAACTAACCAAGCTGTGGCCTTCATCATGGCTGAGTACTGCAAATAATATACCTTAATGTGCTAAATTCTATAGAAAATAAATAATGAGAGTAACACTGTAATCATATTATTAATTTACAATGCTTCTCTCAAAACAGAATCTGGGATACTGTGTGAGGAAAAGACAAAATTTATACCAACTGGGCCTCTTGCCCAGAAATACAACCATACAAAAATATACATAACTAAGAGAGGAAAAAGCTTGTCCAAAGAGAAAACAGTTGGAAAGAAAATAAGAAAAAACAAAAACTTTTACTGAATTAAAAATGAAAATGGTGTAATTGTAACTTAGCAAGTCAGTTATGTGTATTATTAATAAGAAAGAGTTACAGAAATAGTAAAATAATTATTGTGGTGATAGAGAATAATAGTTAAAAAAATATTTGACCAAAATACATATCTTTTTTAAATGGTACTGAAAAGTAACTAAATAGAGCAAATATTAGTGACTTCCGAGCCTTATTTTATAGCTGAAATAACCCCTGGTCTTAAATAGAAGAGTTTGGGAAGCAGATCTTTTCAATGTGCCATTCATAATCAGCATGTATCTTTGGTTAGGGTTTTCAGGTTTGGTGGTTATTGAGAATATTCAATAAGACAGAAGAACAAATTGCCTAGATGATGTTTATATGAGGTCCACAATGCAATTGCAAGAATAACATGTGATTCTAAATTCTGGTCTAAATTTTTAATCAACAATTTGATTTTATATGCTAATAAATAAAATGTCAGTGTCTTAGTAGCCTTGTTAATATGTCCCAGGTTTATTCTTTACCATACTCCCATTCCATTGACATTTTCATATGACAAAAAATAATAATAATTAAAAAGACCTCTATATTTGGGAATAAAAAGAATATTGATCAACTATCAATTTTTCAATCTAGTTTAGAAACTTACATAAAAATGAACTGACCTATTGAGCAGGAGATAGTGAAGGACAGGGAAGCCTGGTATGCTGCTGTTTGTGGGGTTGTAAAGAGTTGGACACAACTTAGAGACTATAAAAGCAAAGCTTCCTTAAGTAAGTATATGTCTTACATGAACAACTGTAACTACACAGCTAGTGAGAAAGATAGGTGTCCACTCTTCTGTCAAAAAGAGAATTTGGATAGCATTCCAAACCATGAATTCACCACTGGCCACTTTTCTTCCACTTGAAAAAAAAAAATTTCCTAGTCAAAAGAAATGTTCTGGGTTGAGGAGAGAGGTGATATGACATCATAATAACAAGAGATATGGTTTGTAAAAAGATTAATTTAAGAGGTCAACAAGAAATGACCAAAAGGTAGAAGGAAAATGAAACAAAACACATTTTGATATTGAGCCAAATTCAGAATATTTCCAATAAGAAAATTAGGCCACTACCATCAAACACTGCAGAAAGCCACACCATGTCTTGATGCACACTGCCTTTACCATAAAGACTTCAGTTTGATAGTTTTAGAAAAGAAATGCCAACTGAATTGTAAGGGAATTTAGCTAGCTTACAAGGAGCTGAGGAATAAGCTGGGGATGAAATGAGAAGAATGATGTCTGTGGCCAAGAAAGGAAAAATTGCAGAGGAAAATAGGATTCAGAATATTCTGTATTTGCTTTGCTACTTTTGATGGGAGAGATCTGAATATGTTGAAACACTAAGAGGAAGAGGCTAGTAGAGTAGAAATTGAACTTATAGAAAAAAATGTTTTTAGATTTCTGAGATGTGAATAAAAATGGCTTGTAATCTAGTAGAATAACCAATTATAAACAAAACATAGGGTGGAGGAAACAAAGATTAGATAGACATGAATTTTTATGAGTTGAGTGAGGACTGATTTTTGTACCATGACTTTTATTGTCTTAATGAGATAGGAGCTTAGTCACATGCTGGTCATGCATGAGCACAAGGTGGATTAAGACATTGTGGAAAGTAAAAGAATGCTTACATATACTCTGAGAATATTGGTCAGAAATCTTTCTAGCGGAAGAGAAGATTTCAACACAGTTTTGAGATCCAAGGTGTTGTGAGAAAACATAACTGCAAACAGATCCTCTATGAGTCTGGGTGGTTTTTATAAATTATCTATAACTATAAATTATTAATATCTTTCTATAGGCTTAGATGTAGAAGACATGTATATAGAATATTGCAACATTGAGGGTCATGAAAGGGAGAGGAAGGGCATATATGTTGATTATATCACTAAAAGTGGGCTTGGATCTCACCAGTTATGAGATTTAAATTGGATTCAAAGGTGAAAATGGGAGGATCTGGTATGTATGGAGAAAGGAATTGGGTCAAGAGATTAGAAATTAGAAAATATGTTAATGATAACCCTGTATGCGAGATAGCAAAAGAGACATATGTATAGAACAGATGTATAGAACAGTCTTTTGGATTCTGTGGGAGAGGGAGAGGGTGGGATGATTTGGGAGAATGGCATTGAAACATGTATAATATCATATAAGAAATGAATCACCAGTCTAGATTCAATGCAGGATACAGGATGCTTGGGGCTGGTGCACTGGGATGATCCAGAGAGATGGTATAGGGAGGGAGGTGGGAGGGGGGTTCAGGATTGGGAACATGTGTACACCCGTGGTGGATTCATGTTGATGTATGGCAAAACCAATACAATATTGTAAAGTAAAAAATAAATAAATAATAAAATTTAAAAAAAAAGAAAATAAATAAGAGAACAGTTGCCTGGGGAATATTGGAGTGGGCAAGACCTTGCCAATTGCTTATGTTTAGCTGGTGAGTTAAATAGAATAGTTTCATGCTCTTTGTGACTAGTGAAGAAAGTGTGTTTATGTGTGTGTAGAGAAGTGTGATGGATATAGTGCAGTTAAAATCAGGAGAATGACTGAGAGTGGGTGCGTGAGAGAACATTAAAGAGAGTGATCAGAGTGGGAGAGAAGATAGAGACATCAAGTAAGTGTTAAAATGCCAGGTTGACAAAATAGGTAGTAAATTTATATGGAACGGTTTCAGTGGGTTCTGAGGGCAGGAGTCAGAGTAGTTAGACAGTAAATGTGGTGTTACATATATAAAAGTAAAATACTCTTTGAGGTGATAAGATGAGATAGATGGTGGTGGCTAGAAATGGTGCAAAAGGAAGAAAATATTTATGTGTTTAGTTTTTGACATGGAGAGTCTCACACTCCAGAGAAACCATCAAATTGCTAGTGATGAGGAAGTTTGAATATTCAGAAGAGAGATAGTATAGCCCTGTGGACTGGTAGCCTGCCAGATTCCTCTGTCTATGGGATCCTCCAGGCAAGAATATTGGAGTGGCTAGTTGTTCCCTTCTCCAGGGGATCTGCCTAATCCAGGGATTGAACCCAGGTATCCCACATTGCAGACATTTTTTTTTTTTGTTAACCATTGGAATCACCAGGGAAGCCCATAAGCAATTTAACAAGTTAGTAAATAATGGGAACCAGAAGCACCTCCAGGGAGGAGAGGCATTTCAGGAAGGTACATCTTCCAAGGAGGTATCAAATGGAAACAAAACAAAACACTGTTTTACTATACTGGAAGTATTTGTACTATTTCTTCATAAAGTGTATTCACATATAGAATATCACTGACTATATTACTTTTGGAGCTTCAAATATTTGCATTATTTATATTGTATTTTTAAATTTGGTACATGGATAACTTGTCTCTCCACTAACATTACAAGTTTATCGAGAAATCATTTCAGAATGAATCAATAATTTTGTATTATCTGAAGCATATGTAACAGTACCTTTACATATTAGATGTTTTAGAGATACAATTTTTAGATTAATTTAGTATCAAAGATAAATATTAAACATATACTTGGCAAATTTAACTTTCTGTGAATTAAATATGAAAATTAAATGAATGGTTTAAAAAATAAAAATATAGAGATATACTATGTTGATTTCTTGTTGAAACAACTGCCTTAGGACTAGCATCTAACTTAATATAAATTATGTAATATTTCTAGGTTTTCATTACCATCTGTAGAAGTAGAATCTACTAAAAAATTTATAAAATAGGTGAAAAATTAAATATAGGTAAGGATGTAAGTTTCTATTAATTAAACTTACTGAATAGATCTCAACATGTATTCTTAAGTTCAAAAAAGTTTAACCAACTCTGTAACTATAGTTCAATAAAACTCATATAAAATATGTCTCCTCTACTGACACTACCATAATAATTTATATATATTCAGTAGCTTAAATATATTTTTAGATTATGGAAGTAAATCATTCTCCCATTTATAACAACTTATGATTTGTTATAGTTATTTAAGGAGCTATAAATAGTTATATGTCTGATGTTTATTTCTTAGTTTTCTAAGGGTATAATTTAAATAATAAGAAAAATCTAATGTTTTGAAAGAAGTTATAGTAGAAGATCTATTTTAGAGCTCTATTTTTTCTGCTTTTAAGCAGAATTTTACTTAAAATAATTGCTTCACTATTCAAAAGTCTTCCATCAACCATATCAAGGAAGAAATGTTCTAGTTGCAATGTATCTATGACATTAGTCACATCAATATAGAAGTGATTCATTTTAACAAACACTGTATTCATGAAGTCAACATATTGTTCATTTGCTTTTAATTATAATAATCAGTCAAGATTACTATGCAGCTGAAGCTTTGATTGTAAAATATAATTTGATTCTTATTCATGACAGCAACAGCTAATTCCAGTTGCTGCTTTACACACTTTCACTTAAAATAGTTCTTTCAATGATTTGAATAAATCTAAAGATATTCTTTCAAGTGTCAAATTTTTGCTTTCCAAAGACCAGTGTGTTTGTGTATATGTGTAAGTGGCTCTTGCACTTTTCCTTGACATTTGCTGTCTTGCCTTTTGTAAAAGAAATTTCAGACTCAAATGGTATTTGATTTAAGATATGTAACATACATAAACAAGAATTTATGGCACTTGTTCAAATCCAGAAGATCTCAGTGCCTTTATTTTTTCTCCTATCCCTTACAAATGTGTCCTGTCATAGCACTGACCTTCCCTCGGTAGGACCATGGATAGATCCCACGGCCTTCCATTTATTAACAATTAGAATATTTCTCTACGGTAATGGCATTTCCATAATTTCCGTAATTTCTCTACTTTCAGATCTCTCCAAGTACCCTCCACTCTAATGTAAAGCTTTCCATTTCACACCTAATTTCCATTTGGCAAACACTCTTGCCCTAGTGAGCAAATGCCTTTCAGGGTGGCTCAGGCCATGCCATCTTCAGGAGGCATCCATTTTACTCATAGTAACTTCACTCCTTCTTTACTCACCATATGCTTGTTGTCCTATACCACTGCTTCTCTGCGCTTGACATTACAGGCAACCCCAATGAACCCCTACTGCTTCTGTAATTCTCCATGAGAGGAGTAAGCGCTTAACACCAAGTTTCTATCTGCTCATCATTCTTTATGGAAAACCCATGCCAAGCCCTACCAAACATCATGTGTACTCCACTCTTAGGTACTATAGTGAAACTATGAGTTTCTACAGCTCAGCACACAATGTGTGTCTGTGTGTGTCTTTGGGTAGAGTATGGTAGTGGTGGTGGTCACAGTGGTGATATTAACAAGCTATTGCTGATAGTATCTAAATTATCTTTTACTTACTATTTTCCTGACACAGAAATCTGTGATCGACATAGGTTGATAACATATGTATCTATTTACTTATCAAATATTTATTGTCTATCATGTTCCAGACATTTTTCCTAGGTGTGGGAATATAGGCAGAACAGAACAAAGTCAGTATTGTTCTTTAGTGGAGACTGCTTTCTGGTTGTGGATAACAGTATGCCAGATGAGGTGAGAAAAGTTGTAAAGGAAAAATTATATAAAGTAAGGGGGTAGACAGTGCCTTCTTCAACTATCATAGTGGTGGTTGCCGGGGGCCAGCGTGAGGAACTCCGCCCATGGCAAAGGTCATGAGGAACGAGGCTTGGCATACGCAAAGGCGTGATCAAGCCTCAGGAAACCCCCTGTTCCCGAGCATCAACCCCAAAACCAGAGTCTGTTTTACGCTCTCACCTACACCTCTGACTTTACAGGGGGCTCTCCCCCATAACCGTTTCTCTTGGAGAAGGAGTAAACACGCAGCTCCAAGGCAATAAAAATTCTTGGGCGTGACAAGAGTGTTTCAGCTTACGGACTCCTCTGAAGGTTATCTAGCCCACCTGTATAGGTTTGTCCAGCCACATGTGATTGTTTACAGCCTCCAAACCTGAGAGGCATGAGATGTTTTAGACTTACTAAAGGCAAAATCTTTTGGGGAGTTGGAAATTATTAGTATAGTGTGTTGGTTAGGAATTATTTGGTGAAGGGTTTTTCATTTGTTGTGTCAATAATTGTTGCTAATTCCCTGCGCTGGGTGGGACAAGGATGTCTCAGGTCAAACCTCTCTGCTGACAGACTAGCTTGTGTGACAGGATTATCCATACTGCTGCCACTAGGCACATGATTGTTTACTACCTCTTAACCGTAAACAGCACAGAGAGTTTTGGAATATTTTGAGAGTCTTAATTAGCATAGGACTTTTTCTTCTTGTTGAGTCAATGTTCGCAGCCAGGCCTCTATATCCTTAGGCACCTGGGAATATATTAATCAATGTATTTGGAATATAGCAAAGGAAATATGGTAGTTTTTGATGTTAGCAATACTAGACTTTTTGAGTTAATGGATTTTCTCTTTTATAATAGATCACTGTACTTTGTTATAAATCACTGTGTCCTTGCTATGTAAGAATGTAACTTTATCATATCTTAAGACTAAATAGATCTTAAGGGGAGCATTGGTGAAAGGATTTTCATTTGTTGGGTTGATGTTTGCTGCTAAATCTCCATGTTCCCTACCCTTATAATGAATATAACTAGCATATAGGAAGAAATAAGTATTAACCTTTAAGCATATAGGAGAAATAAGTATTAACCTTTAAGACTAATCATGTTAACCTTGGGTTAAATAAATTCCTTTCTTGATTGTAACTCACTACACCCTCACCCTATAGGAATGCAGCTTTATTTGGAGGGTGGTGCCTGGTTTAAGAGAAAACACCCTTGGGAAAAATAAGTTTTTTGGTTATCAGAAAGAAAGGATCATAAAATGTCAGCAGGTCTCATTCATGGCCAGAAGATGATGTACCTTTTTTATACATTTATGTGAAGCACCTGATTTTGATAAAGGTCAGGACTGCTGACCCCCACGTGACTCTGTATTCATCCCTATGTGTAACAAGAGGTATATAAGCAAACCCAAAAATAAAGAAATCGGATCAGTTTCCAGAAAGACTGATTCCCCCATGTCGCTTCTTTCTTGCTCCCGTTTTTCTGGCTGAATTCCCATCTGGAGCATGGATGTTATTCCGCGTAATCCAAGTTATTCAGCCTCCTTTTCTCCACTAATCTTCCTACTACACTATCCATTTCTAATCTCTCTATATCTGTAATTAAATATGTATTTTTCCAAAGACAAAGACTCCGTCCCCACCTTCGAATCACCCTGGATCCACCGGGGCTGGACCCCGGCAGGTGGTGATGGTGGTAGTTTAGTTGCTAAGTTGTGTCTGGCTTTTGTGACCCCAGTAACTGTAGTCCACCAGGCTCCTCTGTCCGTGGGATTTCCCAGGCAAGAAGACTGGAGTGGGTTGCCGTTTCCTTCTCCAGGGGATCTTCCTAACCCAGGAATCAAACCCATGTCTCCAGCATTACAGGCAGTATCCTGCATTGCAGGTGGATTCTTTTACTGGCTGAGCCACCACGGAAGGCTACATGTTATAATAGTACTTACAGGGAATATTTCGCCAATGAGATGACATTTGAACAAGGACCTGAAGGAGATGAGAAAATAGAAAATACTATGCTACTGCAATAGAAAGGATTTCTTCTGAGCCTACAGAGGACTTCTTACAAAGGCTTTAATTTTCGTTTTAAAATATTTATTTATTTAGGCTGTGCCAATCCCAATATTGCCACCTGTGAACTTTCAGTTGCTGCATGTGGGCTCTGGTTCCCTGACCAGGGATGGAACCTGAGCCCTCTGTATCAGGAGCAGAGTCTTAGCCACTGGACCACCAGGGAAGTTCCCAAAGCCTTTACTGTCCTTGGGATTTCCCAGGCAAGAATACTGGAGTATTCTTTACTTTCCATGTTAATTGACTATAACGGCATTGTGGGGCTGAAGACAGGGAGCAAGGAGGGGAGAAGGAGGGAACACAGTCAGAGCAAGGACATAGATGCATGTATGTTTATATATTGGGCTTCACTTGTAGCTTAGATGGTAAAGAATCTGCCTGCAATACAGGAGACCAGGGTTCAATCCCTGGGTCAGTAAGATCCCCTGGAGAAGGAAATAGCTACCCACTCCAGTATTCTCACCTAGAGAATCTTATGGACAGAAGAGCCTGGGAGCTACAATCCATGGGTCGCAAACTAGAGTGAATGTTTGTGATACAACAGAATATTCAAAAACATTTGTGAGTTTCTCAGTCAAGGCTTTAAAATGAAACTCTTGCAAATTAGAAAAAATAAAATGACAATGGGAGATTTTTGGCAAGCTTTTATATCATAATTTGAAGCATTCATCAAACCAATAAAAAGAGAAACACTTTTTGTTTTTTAATTAAAAATAATGCATTTCATCATGTCAGCAAAGTTTTAACCAAACTACATGTGAATAGAATATATGTAGCAGAAAATAGCAAATCTATATTAATGATGGCTTATCCAGCACATATTGATTTTGTGATAAATAAAAGCTTGAAATAAAAAGGGAAAAAGGAATCCAGAATTCTGCCTAACTAAAATCCAGGCTTAGTAGAACAAACTTATAGAACTATTAACAATACATTTAGGTTATAAATTTGAGTTAAAACCCCAACATATAAAAATAATATGATTATTCAGATATAAGGGTCCCCTCCCATCAGGAATTCAGATATTCTGAATAAAATAGCACTCACAGTTCCTTGAACCAGGAGTAATATAACTTCCTCCATTATAAAATAACCCTAGGCTTTTCTATTATCATGAAAAATATGAGCCTCTTAAATACCTGTGGTTGTTTGATGATTAAATGCTTGACCTATATTTCTTAAAACAAGAATGAGGCAACTATCTGTCAAAGTAATTTTATATATTCACAGTCAGAACTAGATTTTAGAGAATCTGAAAGTCAGAAGGGCCTGGTAAAAAGACACCTCAATTTATCTTCTGTGACAGTGGAGTTTCTGCAATTCAAAAAAAAAAAAAAAAAAAAAGGATGCAGGTACAGAAAAGGTACACTGTTTTATAAAGGCTTAATATAAAAGGAGAAGTAAATCCTTCTCTGTAAAAAAAATATTTTTATCATTCAAATAAAAGTTTGGTTAACTCCATAATTTTCTCATCCAGAAATCCCAAGAAAGATTTCTTGCATTAGGTAATATATACCTTTCATTCAATGGCTATCAAAGGAGGAACCTGGAGGGCTACAGTCCATGGAGTCACAAAAGAGTCAGACATGACTTAGCAACCAAAGCAACAAACAGCAACGACTTAGGTAGGCAGAATAACTCTCCGGGAAATACTATTAATATAAGTGCTATTTTGGCAAATGTGGGAAGCTTTATGTGATATTTCACTTAATTTGTACAGTACATCTAGTTGTGATATTTAAAAAACAATTAAACACGGTAATAAATGGCTATAAGGAAATCAAAGGACTGAAAGAAGTGTCAGAAAATTGTAAATTCTAGTTACTTTCAAGTTCCTCCATTAAAGGAATAAACATGGCATCCAAGTCATTTGTTTCTCGAATCATTCTCCTAATTATATAGTTGGCAGGCACATCGTTGAAAAAAAAAAAAATCTCCATAATTCTTGGAAACCAAAATAGGTAGGTTAAATCTCAGTTCTAGAAAGTATATTATTTTATACTCTTTCCTTTTTTATGAACTTTTTATTTTCCTTACATTTGCCCTGCTACTTTATGCTGCTGCCAAATGAGGACGCAGAGATCTATATTTCTAGTTTGCTAAGTCTTATTTCTAGTGACCCCATTACTTAGGAGTTTTTTTACTAGGGAGTCATACTTCCTGGATGAAAATCCATGTATAGCTTAGGCAAGTTTTATAAAATTTTGTGTTTCCATTTTCTTATATACAATGAGTATAATCATCAAACCTATAGCACAGAGATATTATAAGGATTAAAGTACATGTGGATGTTGTAAGGGTATTTGTTATTTAGTAATTTCATCTTGTAATGTATAATTAGAATTTCTGTTTAAACCAAGAGTTCACTAATCTTCTCTTCAGCAAATTCAGCTGACCTTGAGAGTCTTTATCCTTTCTATTGTCCTGTTAGCATCTATATGGTCTAGATGTGTGGTATCGAACCCTATTGAACACATCTCCTGAGCTTCATGGACCTCTCATCCTCTCTGCCCTGGCTTAAAGCCAGAGCTGGTCCTTCTGAAGTCAAGGGATCTGGGGCAGGACTGAGCACTGGTGAATATCAGAGGGGCATTCCAGGAATTGAGAACATTTTAAATGAAAGTATTAATTCAACTGAATTAAAGTTGGCGTGCATGGAGAAGAGTAAATATTTCAACTTGATTTTAGTTTGAGCTCCATATACAGCAGAAGTGTGGAAAAAGATGCTACTAGGTATGTTGGGGCAAGACTATTGATATCTGTTGTTCTTTTGACATCTTTTTAAATTACTGTTGATAATTCTGCAGTTATTGATTTCTCTGATGGCAGGAGAGGAAGGTCTCCATAGGTAAGCACTGGCAGTATTTGTTGGGAAAGATGGGAAGTTCAAAAAGAAACTAGTTTGAAATGTTATGGATAATCATTTAAGAACCTATATTTGGAAAGATACATTACTAATGGAAAGAAGGGAAGTAATAGGGACATATTTCAATATGTCATAACGTAAATGGAATCATGGTTGAAATCTATCCTGAGTTCTGATTATTTATCCTCAGCTTCCTACTTTTATTTATGCAAACTGATTTAGACAGACTGTCGCTGATTTTGGAGTCAACAGCAATTCTTAAAGATTTTACATATTTCATCCCTAAAATATATTGTGAAGATGTACTTCTAGATCATTCATCAACATCTATTTATCATATTTGCTTTCATTTACTAACATAAGCATGTATGTTAGAGTTGACCCAGGAATCAAATGGATTCAATAGCTGTATGTAATATAGTTAACTCTCTATGTGGTGGGTTCTGTGTCTGCAAATCCAACCAACCACAGATAAAAATATTAAAAATAAAATCCCATAATTTTTTAAGCAGCAAAGCAAATTTGCCACATGCCAGCAACCATTTATGTGGCAATTACACTGTGTTTATAACTATTTACATAATATATATATTGTATTAACTATTTTAAGTAACCTAGAAGGCAATGGCACCCCACTCCGGTACTCTTGCCTGGAAAATCCCATGCAGGGAGGAGCCTGGTGGGCTGCCGTCTATGGGATCACACAGAGTCAGACACGACTGAAGCGACTTAGCAGCAGCAGAAGGCAATGGCACCCCACTCCAGTGCTCTTGCCTGGAAAATCCCATGGAGGGAGGAGCCTGGTAGGCTACAGTCCATGGGGTAGCTAAGAGTTGGACTCGACTGAGCAACTTCACTTTCACTTTTCACTTTCCTGCAATGGATAAGGAAATGGCGACCCACTCCAGTGTTCTTGCTTGGAGAATCCCAGGGACAGGGGAGCCTGATGGGCTGCCATCTATGGGGTCGCACAGAGTCGGACACGACTGAAGTGACTTAGCAGCAGCAGAAGCAGCAGAGATAATTAAAAGTATAAAGTATTTAGGGCTTGTCAGGTGGTACAGTGGTAAAGAATCTGCCTGCCAATGCATGATTTGGAAGAGATGCAGAATTGATCCCTGAGTTGGGAAGATCCCTTGGAGGAGAAAATGGCAAACCATTCCAGGATTCTTGCCTGGAAAATTTCACAGATAAAGCCTGACAGGATATAGTCCACGGAGTCACAGAGTCAAACGCTACTGAGCATGCACGCATAAAGCATAATATTTAGAATATATCCTGCAAATGATTTGTATATATTATATGCAAATACTGCACCATTTTATACAAGTTCCTTGAGCATCCTTGATTGTAGTATCTGCAGGAGGCCCTGGAATCCCCCACTAAGGCTACTGATGAATGACTGTGTGTACATTAAACTAGAAAATTGATTTCTTTTTTGATTTCTTCTGTGATTTATTGGTTATTCAGCAGCAATATTGTAAAGTAATTAACCTTCAATTAAAATAAATAAATTTATATTTAAAAAACTAGAAAATTAAGAGCTAATGGAAAAAAAGTTAAAATATGAAAGTAACAACAGTAACATTGAAATTTATCTTAGCAAAATATCAAAAAGACCTGAAAATAGGAGACTAATATTTGTTAAAGGAAAAGTAGAGATTACTGCATTTGGGAAAAATGTCCTTTCCCTAGTCTTTGCCATAAAAACATCGGAAAAAAAAAAAAGAGTTTAACTAGTTTTATGCCAGAGCAACAACAACAACAAAAGTTGGTTTATAATCAAGAATAATCTAATTGAAGACAATGGAAATAAAAAATTGTATAGAGCTCTATAAAATTGTATAGAGCTTCACATCAAAAAGTGCAAATACATTCATTAACTAGAGGTTTCTAGACTATTTGGGTTCATGGCTATATTGATATTTCAGTAATTTTTTCACAGTTGCCCTAGGCCCAAAACCTAATAGTTCTTTTCATTAAAGAAATGTCTAAATCTCCTAAGACTAGTAGATTTCTGGATTTCTTACAGATGTCCCAGTGTTTCTCTTGAAATTTAAAATATCCTGGGGTGCTCCCCTCTGTGAATTTACTATTGTGTTTTGGAAAACTCAGCACACAGTTTGTAGGCATATGTTCTCCTTAGAAGCATGTAGAACCAAATCAATGGAATAGCTTCCTTCTTTCATGTTCTGTCCCTGAAATTTTGCTTCATGCTATCGTCCTCCAGTAGTTTCTATAATGACTCGAAGTGCTTCTGAAATCAAGTTCAAAGTTTTACTCCATTTTATTGGATTGACTCTAACTTACCTGAATGTATTCCCAATGTTTATTTTTAAATAACTTCCAGTGAGTAAGAACCTTGATTTTCCCTGAAGCACTCTAAATATTTTATTCTCTGAACTTTTCTTGTTTCATGATGTGCAGTCTTCCTTAGTCAAATTAGTACAAATCTAATGTCAAGTTCTATCTGATCTCTTACTTGCTTAACCCATTCTATTACTTGCTTTATAACAGAAAAAAGCTCATTACTATACAGTATTTTATATAGTGCATTCATTAATGAACTTTCATTAATATATATTTTTGTCCTATAATACTTGTTTAAAATTATTGTTATATGCAGCTATTTTACGTTTTGTGCATCAAAGGATATGTGTTGTTTTCTCTATGTATAGAATACTAAGTAAATACTGAAAAAAAACCTGCAAACTTCTACATTATGTATGTAGTACCCTATAGGCATATGCTTACCTCTTTTGAATTCACTAATGTTAAAAACATTGAATGATATCCACTGGAAAGAATAGTATATTGAAGTCTTAATGCCTATAATTGTGACTGTGAACTTGTTTAAAAATAGGAAGACTTCCTCTGGCAGTCCAGTGTTTAAAGCTTCATGCTTTCAGTACAGGGAGCAAGGGTTTGATCCCTGGTCAGAGAACTAAGACCCTACATGCTGCACAGTTTGGTCAAAAATAAACCAATAAATAAATAAATAAATATAAGATCTTTGCAGATATGATCAAAATGAGATGAGGTCATTCGTGCGTGCACACATGTGCTCAGTTGTATCCTGCTCTTTGCAACCCTGTGGACTATGGCCTGCCAGGCCTCTCTGCCTGTGAAATTTTTCAGGCAACAATACTGGACTGGGTTGCCAGTTCCTACTCCAGGGGATCCTCCTGACCTAGGGATCGAACCTGCATCTCCTGTGTCCCCTGAATTGCAGGCAGAATCTTTACACTGAGCCACTTTGGAACTCTGAGGTCAGTAGAGTAGGCCCTAATCCAATGTGAGGGGTGCCCTTAAAATAAGAGAAAGACACCATGTAAAGACAGACACACAGGAGAAGATGGTCATATGTCAAGGGAGATGGGGTCTGGGTAATGTGTCTACAAACCAAGGAGAACCAAGAATGCTAGAGAATCTCAGAAGGAAGATGAGGTGAGGAAGGAGTCTCACCCCCAGGCTTCAGATGGTGTATGGCTCTATTGCCACCTTGACAGAAGACCTCTAGCCTCCAGAACTGTGAGACAATACACTTCTGTTTTATCACTAGCTTGCGGTAATCTGTTACAGCAGCCCTAAAAAGCTAATATTAAGCTAATATCATTAGGATAGAGGCAAACAATAATAGTAAATAGACTCCACTTTAAATCATGAGATAGTTTAATAAAGCCTTTGTAAAGACATATGAATGCTTTTTGGAGGAGGAAATGACAACCTGCTCCAATCTTCTTGCCTGGATAATCCCATGGACAGAGGACTCTGGTGGGCTACAGTCCATGGAGCCACAAAGAGTTGAACACAACTGAAGCGATGCAGCATGCACGCATGCAAAGAGATATGATGATATATTTTTGATAGAAAGTATCACAATAATAATCAACTGCATCTGGATAGAACTTACTTTATAAGCAACTTTCAATTACAGTGTTTCCTAAGATATTGAATATTACATGACATGTCACATAGAGCAAGTATTATATCTTTTTGCTATGTGAGCAGAGTCCTAGGAAACTTCACAATCCTGTCACTGATACCTGTATTCAAGCCACATATTCTTTCTGCAATTCATATTTGGCAAGCCAAACAGCTACCAATTATATCTGATTGCTGAGCTGAAGCTAGATGTTCAATCTACTATGCCTCAAAATCTGATATTTTCAAAGGATAGATTCTCTCTCTTTGATTCTTACCATTAACTGAAAATGGGACAACAGGTGATGTGTTTACACACCTACATTCAAGAAAGCCTGCTTGTCTAAAGAAAATTTCTGATTTAATGAAATGTTTGGCAGCATGTTTACAAAAGAAAGTATTTGTTCCTTTAAAATTTATAAATAAGTTCTTTGGTTATAGAAACTGATGCTGCTTTTCTAGTCTTGCATTTAGATATTATCTTTGTACATTTATCCTACATGTAATACATTTTGCTCTCTAAAGTATGATACAGCTTTCTGGCTTTAATGGTTGCCAGAATGAAATATCATGCCAACGTTTCAGGACTCAGCAATAGCAAATAGCAAGATTGGATAGATGCCCCAGGACAGAATCGTGATCGTTGCCACTGTGAGTGGTATTTGTGCAAAGTAACTTTCTGCTTCCTCCAACTCTAAATTTATGAGCCTGTTAATTTACATGTCAAGGGTATTTGGGAAGATTGAAGATTTGTATAACCCTTAAAAATTGCACCACTGGAAAATCTGTCATTTTATATTTAGAAAGATAATTATTTCCCTTGATGGTAATTTAACTTATTATCTAGGAAATTTTATCCACTAGCTGCAAATTACAGACATAAAGAGACTATACAATGCAAGAGAAGTGAAGAAGGAGGCAGTGGAGCTTGTGCTTTATCAATTTCATTTCCCGAGGTTAAGCCATGCTTCCCCCAGAACAACCCTACTCAGCTAAAACACCCACAACAATGGTGATGCAGAGTACTTGTATGACTTTATATAATTCATGTGGCAACATTTCAGATGACTATAAAAGTGTTGCATTTCAGAGGAATTTTTTTCATGTGGTACCTGTGAAATGAGTAAACAAGTAACTGTGCTTTGTGAAAAAATATGGGATTCAAACTACCTATATTTACATTCTGATCAAGTTCTCAGTATATTATCCAACTGGAAATATTCTTACAGAAATATCATCTTCAAATTCTATTTATACGAATTGAGTTATACGAAAAGAAAAACACTGAATTCATATTTATTGCTATATTTCTATTACTGCATGTGCAAAACTCTAAGTTCAGTTGAAATTATTTTTCTCTAGGTTAAAACAATTGATTTAATTTTACCAGGACTGCAAATTTAATATTCATTGAGAGGCAGAGCAGTACAACTTCTGAGGACAGAGATTCAGTATTCTTGCCTCAAGAACCCTATGGACAGTATGAAAAGGCAAAAAGATATGACAACAGGTGATGAGCCTCCCAGATCGGCAGGTCCAATATGCTACTAAGGAAGAGTGGAGAGATAGCTATACAAAAAATGAACAGTCTGGGTCAAAACAGAAGCAGTGCTTAGTTGTGGATGTGTCTTGTGGTAAGAGTGAAGTCTGATGCTATAAAGAACAATATTGCATAGGAACCTGGAATGTTAGGTCCTTGGATCAAGGTAAATTGGACGTGGCCATGTATGGATGTGAGAGTTGGACCATAAAGAAAGCTGAGCCTTGCAGAATTGATGCTTTTGAACTGTGGTGTTGAGGAAGACTCTTGAAAGTCTCTTGGATGCAAGGAGATCAAACCAGTCCATCCTAAAGGAAATCAGTCCTGAATATTCATTGGAAGGACTGATGCTAAAGCTGAAGCTCCAATCCTTTGGCACCTGATGCAAAGAACTGATTCACTGGAAAAGGCCCTGATGCTGGGAAAGATTGAAGGGAGGAGAAGAAAGGGACCTCAGAGGATGAGTTTGTTGAGTGGTGTCACTGACTCAATGGACATTAGTTTGAGCAGGCTTCAGGAGTTGGTGATGAACAGGGAAGCCGGGTGTGCTACAGTCCATGGGATCACAAAGAATTAGACATGACTGAGCAACACGAAAAGCCTTTGACTGTGTGGATCACAATAAACTGTGGAAAATTCTGAATGAGATGGGAATACCAGACCGCCTGACCTGCCTCTTGAGAAATTTGTATGCAGGTCAGGAAGCAACAGTTAGAACTGGACATGGAACAACAGACTTATTCCAAATAGGAAAAGGGGTAAATCAAGGCTGTATATTGTCCCCTGCTTATTTAACTTATATGCAGAGTACATCATGAGTAACGCTGGACTGGAAGAAACACAAGCTGGAATCAATATTGCCAGGAGAAATAGCAATAACCTCAGATATGCAGATGACACCACCCTTATGGCAGAAAGTGAAGAGGAACTAAAAAGCCTCTTGATGAAAGTGAAAGAGGAGAGTGAAAAAGTTGGATTAAAGCTCAGCATTCAGAAAATGAAGATCATGGTATCTGGTCCCATCACTTCATGGGAAATAGATGGGGAAACAGCGGAAGCAGTGTCAGACTTTATTTTTGGGGCTCCAAAATCACTGCAGACGGTGACTGCAGCCATGAAATTAAAAGACGCTTACTCCTTGGAAGAAAAGTTATGACCAACCTAGATAGCATATTGAAAAGCAGAGACATTACTTTGCCGACTAAGGTCCATCTAGTCAAGGCTATGGTTTTTCCTGTGGTCATATATGGATGTGAGTTGGACTGTGAAGAAAGCTGAGCGCCAAAGAATTGATGCTTTTGAACTGTGGTGTTGGGGAAGACTCTCGAGAGTCCCTTGGACTGCAAGGAGATCCAACCAGTCCATTCTGAAGGAGATCAACCCTGGGATTTCTTTGGAAGGAATGATGCTAAAGCTGAAACTCCAGTACTTTGGCCACCTCATGCAATGAGTTGAGTCACTGGAAAAGACTCTGATGCTGGGAGGGACTGGGGGCAGAAGGAGAAGGGGACGACAGAGGATGAGATGGCTGGATGGCATCACTGACTCAATGGCCATGAGTCTGAGTGAACTCCGGGAGTTGGTGATGGACAGGGAGGCCCGGCATGCTGCAGTTCATGGGGTCACAAAGAGTCGGACACGACTGAGTGACTGAACTAAACTGAACTGAGTGATTGAACGGAGAAGGCAATGGCACCCCACTCCAGTGCTCTTGCCTAGAAAATCCTGTGGACAGAGGGGCCTGGTAGGCTGTAGTCCATGAGGTCGCTAAGAGTCGGACACGACTGAGCAACTTCACTTTCACTTTTCACTTCCGTGAATTGGAGAAGAAAACGGCAACCCTCTCTAGTATTCTTGCCTGGAGAATCCCAGGGACAGGGGAGCCTGTTGGCTGCTGTCTATGGGGTTGCACAGAGTCGGACACGACTGAAGCGACTTAGCAGCAGCAACAGCAGAGCGACTGAACTGACTGAAGCAGGAGATGGCAAGCGTGAACATCGACATTTTAGGAATCAGTGAACCAAAATGGGCAGGAATGGGTGAATTTAATTCGGATGACCATTTTATCTACTACTATGAAGAAGAAGTCCTTGGAAGAAATGGAGTAACCCTCACAGTCAACAAAAAAGTCTGAAATGCAGTACTTGGGTGCAATCACTAAAAGGACAGAATTATCTCATTTTGTGTCCAAGGCAAATCATTCAGTATAAGATTATCTGTATTTAATTTCTGGAATTCCCCACATATAAACAGTGTGATGTTGTATGGTATCTCTATACCTGTGTACATCTGTCATTTGTTTGTAAAATAGTGTTAAGGAGAACTTATGTCTAATAGTTATTTATGATTATTAGAGAAACTATGTAAAGAATTTAGAATATTGTCTGGAAAATCAGTGAGCACTGTAACTATAACCAATTATGAAAATATATACTGGGATCTATCAACATAATGTTGGGCTGAATGTCAGTAAGGAAAATTATAATCAAAACACACCCTAGAAACAACACCCTGCTCATCAGTCTCTCACTTTATATGCAAACAGATGTACAGTCATCTGTTACTCATTGACTTATAAGATGAACAGATGTCCATATTTTTCAGGAAGGAAACTAAATTTTCATGCTAGCCTATAATGGTCAAACGTATATTATATATTGTTTCAACATATTCCTAATCATCTGGTTTCAGCCTGTTTTTACTTGTCTTCAGTTATCAGAAGTTTAAAATCTGTATTTTTCAGTTTCAGGAATCTGTAAATCGCCCTTGAAATGGCTAAGGAAGAGTGAGTCAATATTTACAAGGACTCGTGATGAATTATAAATTAACTATCTTAGGCAAGGTGAAAAGGCAGCCTTCAGAATGGGAGAAAACAATAGCAAATGAAGCAACTGACAATTCATCTCAAAAATATATAAGCAACTCCTGCAGCTCAATTCCAGAAAAATAATCAACACAATAAAAAAAAATGGGCCAAAGAACTAAACAGACATTTCTCCAAAGAAGACATGAAGATGGCTAACAAACACATGAAAAGATGTTCAACATCACTCATTATCAGAGAAATGCAAATCAAAACCACAATGAGGTACCATCTCATGCCCGTCAGAATGGCTGCTATCAAAAAATCTACAAACAATAATTGCTGGAGAGGGTGCAGAGAAAAGGGAACCCTCTTACACTGTTGGTGAGAATGCAAACTAGTACAGCCACTATAGAGAACAGTGTGGAGATTCCTTAAAAAACTGGAAATAGAACTGCCATATGACCCAACAATCCCACTGCTGGGCATACACACTGAGGAAACCAGAACTGAAAGAGACACGTGTACCCCAATGTTCATCGCAGCACTGTTTATAATAGCCAGGACATAGAAGCAACCTAGCAAGCTGTCCATTGGCAGCTGAATGGATAAGAAAGCTGTGGCATATATACAAAATGTAATATCCTGCAGCTATTAAAAATAATGCATTTGAATCAGTTCTGATGAGGTGAATGAAACTGGAGCCTATTATACAGAATGAAGTAAGTCAGAAAGAAAAACACCAATACAGTATATTAACGCATATATATGGAATTTAGAAAGATGGTAATTATGACCCTATATATGAGACAGCAAAGCAAAAGAGACACAGATGTAAAGAACAGACTTTTGGACTCTGTGGGAGAAGGCGAGGGTGGGATGAAACATGTATATTATCATATCTGAAATAGATCGCCAGTCCAGGTTTGATGCATGAGACAAGGTGCTCACAGCTGGTGCACTGGGATGACCCTGAGGGATGGAATGGGGAGGAAGGTGGGAGGGAGGGTCAGGGTGGGGAACACATGTACACCCATGGCTAATTCATGTGAATGTATGGCAAAAACCACCACAATATTGTAAAGTAATTAGCCTCCAATTAAAATAAAAAAATAAATAAATTAAAGAAAATTTTTTTCAGGAAAAAAAAAAAAAACTATCAGGATAGTTAACCTGCACTATGAACTCCTTGAGTTAAATATATTCTAATATATCCTATTTAAGTTGTCAAATTATTAGTTAGGAAAAAAAAAATGTGTGTATGTGTGCATGCTAAGTATCTTCAGTCGTGTCTGACTCTTTGCAACCCCATAGACTGTAGCCTGCTAGGCTTCTCTGTCCATGGGATTCTCCAGGTAAGAATACTGGAGTGGGTTACCATTTCCTTCTCCAGGCGATCTTCCTGACTCAGGGATCGAACCCAGGTGTTCTGCCTTGCAGACAGACTCTACCACTGAGCTACCAGGGAAGTTCATATATATATAGGAAGTCCACTAGAATTTTAAAGTACATAATCTTTCATCATTCTTAAATTTTGGGAGGAAAAGCAAACTCAAATTTAACATATTTATTCATTGACTAAAATATACTAGAATATTTCAGTACAATCAGCCATAGCTATTCCAAGGAGTCTGTTGATATAGTCAAGGAATCTGGCCATTATTAATAACTTAAATAATTATGTTTCTTGCACTGATTCCATTTAACACATTCTGATCCCAGGGCTTTCAATCTGTAACCTCATGAATAATTTTATGAAATCTTTATAGTTAATAAAATAGTTAATAAAATGTTAGTGATCAGTTACTCTACAATGGAATTCATAATTGAAAAGAAGGAAAATAGTATCTGGATTAGGTAGATACAGACATCATAGGGATAAAATGTAAATAAAATATGGATAATATTAAATTCTTTCCAATAGTACATACATTTGCATGCTTAAAATACTAAATTTTATTTTTTATAATATGATAAGCAACAAATACTTTCAAGTAATTGAATTTTCTGGTTCTCTGAGTGCTGTTCTGTTCATAAAATATAGTTTTCAGGATATACTAATGAGCAGAGTCGTGTAAAACTGGCTGCTGACTCAGATGTAGGCACCTGTTCAGTTCAGTTCAGTTCAGTTCAGTTCAGTTCAGTTGCTCAGTCGTGTCCGACTCTTTGCAACCCCATGAATCGCAGCACGCCAGGCCTCCCTGTTCATCACCATCTCCCGCAGTTCACTCAGACTCACGTCCATCTAGTCAGTGATGCCATCCAGCCATCTCATCCTCTGTCATCCCCTTCTCCTCCTGCCCCCAATCCCTCCCAGCATCAGAGTTTTTTCCAATGAGTCAACTCTTCTCATGAGGTGGCCAAAGTACTGGAGTTTCAGCTTTAGCATCATTCCTTCCAATGAAGTCCCAGGGTTGATCTCCTTAGGAATGGACTGGTTGGATCTCCTTGCAGTCCAAGGGACTCTCAAGAGTCTTCTCCAACACCACAGTTCAAAAGCATCAATTCTTCATAGGCTTCTGCATATTACATATTTTAGAATTTTAGAAGTTATAGTGTTAGATCTCTATATTCCCATTTAATGAATGATTTTAAAAATCGCAACTATTAAGTGTATTAATCAGAACAACTACAGACTTTGAAAGCAGCCTGATGAAAATAAAATGTTGAAACTGAATCTGATAATTTTAACTAGAGAAAATAAACCTAGAGGAAAAAATTAAATCAGCCTTACAGTTATAGTGATGAAATGCAAATCTGAAATTGCCTTTTGGTCTCAGGAAAACAGATCGAGGTAAGAGTGATGAGGGAGTGTTAAAAGTCCCTCCTGGCAACCCAGATCCCTGTATCAATGGTAACATTCAGGGAAGTGCTAAATGTTGCAGAAAATTTGCCTTGCATCTAGATGGGCAAGAGGCAAACTACCCTTTTTTTGTTGTTGTTGAACTTTGCCTCAAAGTTTATGAAAGTTATAAATAAAGTATAAATGGAAAATCTAACCAGGTATAATAGGTAATACATTCCATATAGTTCTTACTCCCTCTTTCTCATCCTCGGTCCACAGATATTCATGACTCTATGCTGTGCTCATATAGCTAATGTTAAGAGTCTCTGTCTCTTTTGCCAACTGATCCAACAGCAATTTCAGATTTGCACCTATGAATATGTATGCTGCTATGTCTATTTGTGTAAATTTTGTTTATTTATGGTATTCCATTCTTATAGTGTCATTGCGGTCATTTTAACTGCTGGTTATCACAACCCATAATTAAATTCAAAACAGAGATAATGGTCTGAAAAGACATAAAGATGAGAGAAATATAAACCATGAGCACAAAAAATTATTTTATTTGTGCAAAGGCTTATAGATAATGTGGCTAAAAATACCACTGAAAGTGAGGAAGTGTTACTTAATGGAAGGTTCTGTATAAGATACCATTTTGACATTTTCGCAGCATCAGTGATTACTCATATTTGAGGATGTGTTTAACAGAAGTAGAATGAACTTCAGTGTATGTAAGTTCAGTTCAGTTCAGTCGCTCAGTCGTGTCCGACTATTTGCGACCCCATGAATAGCAACACACCAGGCCTCCCTGTCCATCACCATCTCCCGGAGTTCACTCAGACTCACGTCCATCTAGTCAGTGATGCCATCCAGCCATCTCATCCTCTGTCGTCCCCTTCTCCTCCTGCCCCCAATCCCTCCCAGCATCAGAGTCTTTTCCAAGGAGTCAACTCTTTGCATGAGGTGGCCAAAGTACTGGAGCTTCAGCTTTAGCAAAATTCCTTCCAAAGAAATCCCAGGGTTGATCTCCTTCAGAATGGACTGGTTGGATCTCCTTGCAGTTCAAGGGACTCTCAAGAGTCTTCTCCAACACCACAGTTCAAAAGCATCAATTCTTTGGCTCTCAGCCTTCTTCACAGCCCAACTCTCACATCCATACATGACCACAGGAAAAACCATAGCCTTGACTAGATGGACCTTAGTCGGCAAAGTAATGTCTCTGCTTTTGAATATACTATCTAGGTTGGTCATATAAACCAAAGTGTAATGTGCTGTGCTAAGTTGCTTCAGTCATGTCTGACTCTGTGTGAGCACATGGACTGTAGCCCACCAGGCTCCTCTGTCCATGGGATTCTCCAGGCAAGAATACTCGAGTGGGTTGCCATTTCCTCCTCCAGGGGATCTTACCAATCCAGGGATTGAACCTAGGATTCCTGCATTGCAAGTAGATTCTTCATCATCTGAGCTACTAGGGAAGCCCAAGGTAGCAATTCATACTTTGTTCTCATTTTTATTCATGATTAATTAATAACATTATTGTTAAAACTCATTAACTCAAAGAACACATTTTTGTATTTAAAGTGTTCAATGAAGTTTCAGATTTATAAAAATGGAACAACATGTCAACTATCTCTATCGTGAACACTGGTGAAATATGAGTTGAATAATCTAAAGGAGTGAGTACAAAGGTAGACATATGGTGCAGTGGAAGTGTAGAGAATCCTGAAACTTATTCTCCTGGTGGAACATTTCTGCTATATCTCAAAGGATTAGTATATATGCTTGCCAAAAATAGGAGAGAATTTCAGAAGGAGTGCTAGCATGGTTATAGCATATAGGCGTCTAGCAGGAGGAAAAGATACTAGATACAGCTGGTGGTGAAAGACCTGACTTTCCCTATTAAGATTTTAATCTGTGCTGTTAAGAGCTCAGGAGGAGTCAGTGGTAGTTATGATGACATTGTCAAATATTTTTATTTTCCTTTAGCAATATGGAAACACGTAGGAAGCATATTCTTGAGTGATACAAAGATACTCCTGTGTTAATCTCCAGATAGAAGATGGATACACCTTAGAAGTTTGATTAAAAATGGTGAGAACTAATGCAGCAACTGTGAAAGTTAGGGGATGGGACAGATTGAAGAGGCACCAGCCAGTTACAGTTTATGGGATTTGGAGGGTATCGTGAGGAGGGCAGCAGGAATGCAGGTCGATGCTGAAGCTGTGTCCACTGTTAGGGGATCAGTCAGGGTTTAGCCTGGAAAACAGAAACATTTCAAGGCAAGAGAAATTAAGAAAGACCACTGGTTACATAGAAGTGGGTAGGCTGCAAAAGTAAAAAAATACAGTGAAGTAACTGAGCAATTACTGTAAGAATTATCTTTAATCCCAATGCCTGAAGACTAGTCAGAACCTAGGATTTTAAGAACAGGTCCTATAGGGCTGTTGGTCATTCATTTAGGGAAAATCTCAGCACTCTGTACTCTTGGACTTCACAGGAGACCACTAGGAAGGTTTTTGTTCAGTCACTAATTCGTGTCTGACTCTTTGAAACCCCATCGACTGCAGCATGCCAGGATTCCCTGTCCTTGCTATCTCCTGGAGTTCGCTCAAACTCATGTCCATTGAGTCGGTGATGCCATCCAGCCATGTCATCCTCTGTAGCCCCCTAGGAAGGGGACCCAGCAAAAAACAAACAAAAAAATTTTTTTTGGAATTATGGTTGATTTACAGTGTTGTGTTGGTTACAGGTGTATAGCAAAGTGACTTAGTTATATGTGTTTGTATATGTGTGTATATATATAATATTATATATAATATAATAATATATGTATAATATATTATACATATATGTGTGTATATACATATATACACACATGTACATACATATATATGCATATATATATATATATATACGTATATATACATTCTGTTTCAGATCATTTTTCCTTATCAGTTATTACAAAATATCAAATATAGTTCCCTGTGCTATAGAGTAGGTCCTTTTTGGTGCTCAGACAGTAAAGTGTCTGCCTGCAATGCGGGAGACCCAGGTTCAATCCCTGGGTTGGGAAGATCCTCTGGAGAAGGAAATGGCAGCCCACTCCAGTACTCTTGCCTGGAAAATTCTGTGGATGGAGGAACCTAGTAGGCTACAGTCCATGGGGTTGCAAAGAGTCAGACACGACTGAGCGACTTCACTCACTTCACTCACTAGTGTGTATATGTTAATCGCAACCTCCCCATTCATCCTTCCCCTACCTCTCTCCTTTGGTAACCATAGTTTATTTTCTATGTCTGTGGGTCTATTTGCTTTGCAGATGGGTTCATTTTTGTATCTTTTTAAGGATTCTAGTCATAAATGATATTATATGATATTTGTCTATCTCTTTCTGGCTTACTCAGCAAATCTAATGCATAGAGTGTTTAAAGAAGCTGGAGGCTAGTCTACTCTTTGCTGCTGTTGAAGTGATGCCAACAGGGAATCTAAAAGACAAAGATTCTTCTCCCTACCTGCATATTCCACACATCCTCTATGGCTTCCATTTGGCCAAACCTAAAAAGAAGTCAGAGGGTTAAGGAGTATAAGACCCAGCACCAACAACCAAGAAAAGTGTAGAGAGAGCAGTACATAGATGAATATAGACAGAACATATATCGAACATAGAAGTATGTATAGAACGGTATATGGAGACCCAAAGACAACATATAAAATAAATGGCACAGTCAATAACTGAACTTGGCATTTCAAGTAAAAGAAGAGTGCTAAGGTAATATGAGACTCTCAGCCTTGGAATGGCTAATTTAAGGGAAATTAATTATGGCAGAAATTAGGCTTAGAAGCAGAGAGTCTTTGAGTGTTTCTGTTTTACTTTGCCTATAACCCTCCTTGGCTCCAGTCTTCACTAGCTTTTTGACTTTTTGTCAGTCATGCACCCGGGCTGTTCCTCAGTTTTCTCATTGTAACATGAGAATAATAATAGTCTATCCCTCATACTAAATTCCACAGGAGGGATAACTATTGTTATCATTGGAAAGTCTTCATTATACAGGATTTTACATGCTGCGGTGGATTCATGTTGATGTATGGCAAAACCAATACAATATTGTAAAGTAATTAACCTCCAATCAAAATAAATAAATTTATAATAAAAAAATAAAAGTCATGAGAATGAATGTCTGTGTAGGTCATGTAGATAATGAATAGAAGGACACATTGTCCCCTACATTTATACATCTGGTGTAAAAGGAAAAGGTATTATTAAATATCATGAAAATTAGAAGGTGATTGTATTAAGAAAAGTTAAGAAGTATACTTTAAGAGGAGAGTGATCTTGATCCTCCAAGGATCAAGAGTAGTAAAATGACAGTCCAAAAGTAGGCCATGTGACTTGAAAATTAAGAAATTATTTTTATGATATTCTTCTAAAGCTATGTAAGTGGAATAGAGGGGAATTCCTTACAACTGGATGAATAAGAAATGCCAACAGTGAAATATTTAATCAGGGGACTCCCATCCTCAGGCATTAAGAAAACACCAGTAATAAGCAATCAGCAAGTTCAGCAATGATCCAAATGAAGTGGCAAGAAGGTGACCAAGAACTCACTGCAAGAAACTAGCTTTTCCATTGAATATATGTGTACTACAGCAAGCTTAATAAGGCACTAAATAAATAAATTGACAAGTATCAATTTTTTAAAAAAATGGCTTTTCCAAGCTATGAGTACAATCCTTCAGACACTGAGATGTGTTTACCATAGAAAGGAAAGAAGTCTTCAAGCATTTTTATTTATTTTTTTTTTTTTGGCCAAAATAAGAAAAGCAGGGAAATAAAATGTCATCAGTAGCCTAGGTTGCAAATTGATTCTGTCCTTGGTTCAGACCTATAAGCAAGAAAATGAGTGAATGGAAACTTCTGAAGAAAGCATTGTATAAGTCAGTGAGAGCTAGATTGATATTGTTACTCCCACTATTTACCATCTGCCTTATTTTAAACAAGCTATTTAAATTCTGAGACAGCAGAAAAGGAAAGATAATTTCCTTCTTATAGAAGTATATGAAGTACTTAGTACAGTTCCTGACATAGTGAGTCGTTCGTTTTGAAAATTATGATGATGAGAGTGATGAGATTGAAGATAATGGTAATCATGAAAAAATGATTAAGGAATTGAAGATGTCAAGTATGGCACCAGTGTAGCTATGGACAATGTAGTTCTGGAGTAGGGTTGATTATATAATATAAAGAATTGGGAGTGATCAGTGGAATAAAGAAATTGCTAATAAGTGAATAATCCTCTATCATTGATTTGCTGGCTGAATTTGAGTTGTTTCAGTCTTCTGAGCCACATTGGCTCTGTGTGACTTCAAACTTGGGTTTCCTAAATTATTACTACACTAGAAATTATGGATATTATTTGGCCAAATATAATTACATTATTGACTGGAAAAGTTATCATTACAAAGTATAATACACAAAATTTGTACACATCTGTACCAACACTTTGGGGGAGTTGGTGATAGAAAACAAAAAAAAATGTGTTTGTATGTTTATGTAATACAAAAGGGGGTATATACAATAAAAAATAATAAAGCAGTATACAGTAAAAAAGAACAGTGAGCACTGTTCTGTTTTATTACATGAAATGGTAAGAGGCATCTATTCAGATTCAGTAATTTTTGAGCAGAGACCTTAAAGAGGGGAAACCTGAGCTTTCAAGGTATCAATAGAAGCAACTGCCAGAGTGAAGGTCTTCTGAGGACCAGTAAAGGGTCTGGTGTAGCTGAAGTGAACATGAGTGACAGTATCCTGGGATGGTCACAGAGCTAAAGAATGCCAAGATACACAGGGTTTAGAAGTCAGAGCATGGAACTTGGCTTTTATTCAGAGTAACAAGGGAAGGCAATGGAGTGTATTGAGCAGAGGAGCGTCATAATATAATTTATCTTCCAAAGTATCATTGTGATTGCTACCCTGAGAATGTACTGGGAGGGGCAAGAATAGGTGTAAACTGATCAATTAAGATCCTATAATAAGATTAGATGCCAAATACTATGGCTTTTGGAGGAGGAAGTTGACAGTGAAGGTTTGAAGACATACTCCAACTGAATACATATTTTAAACACAGAGTTAACAGAATTTGCTATTGAACTGCATTGGGGTGGGAGATAAAGGGAGTTAAGCCCAAGGTTTAAAGCCCAAGAAATTGGTGAGTAGAATTGCTTTTTATTGAGAATTATTGAGTATTTCTTGAGAAATCAAGTTGGCAGAGAAATGAAACAAATCTACCAGTGATGGAGTCAACTATAAGTAGTTCTTGTTTTAACTAACCCCATTGGTATTCAGTTAAGTTCAGTTCAGTCGTTCAGTTCAACTCTTTGTGACCCCATGGACTGCAGCACACCAGGCCTCCCTGTCCATCACCAACTCGGAGAACTTGCTCAAACTCATGTTCATTAAGTCAATGATGCCATCCAACTATCGCATCTTCTGTCATCCCCTTCTCCTTCTGCCTTCAATCTTTCCCAGCATCAGGGTCTTTTCCAAGAGTCAGTTCTTCACATCAGAAATCAAAGTATTGGAGCTTCAACTTCAGCATCAGTCCTTCCAAAGAATAGTCAGGATTTCTTTTAGGATGGACTGGTTGAAGCTCCTTGCAGTTCAAGGGACTCTCAAGTGTTTTCTTCAGCACAATTCAAAAGCATCAATTCTTTGGTTCTCAGCATTCTTTATGGTCCAGTTCTCACATCCATACATGACTACTGGAAGAGCCAAAGTTTTTACTAGACGGACCTTTGTTGGCAAGGTAATGTCTCTGCTTTTTGGTATGCTGTCTAAGTTTCAAGGGCTTCCCTGGTGGCTCAGATGGTAAAGCATCTGCCTGCAGTGCAGGAGTGAAGTGAAGTCACTCAGTCGTGCCAGACTCTTTGCAATCCCATGGACAGTAGCCTGCACCAAACTTCTCCGTCCATGGGATTTTTAAGGCAAGAGTACTGGAATGAGTTGAGACCTGGGTTCAATCCCTGGGTTTGGAAGCTCCTCTGGAGAAAGAAATGGAAACCCACTATAATATTCTTGCCTGGAAAATTCCAAGGGGGAGCAGCCTGGTAGCTCATGGGGTCACAAAGAATCAGACATGACTGAGTGACTTTACTTTCTTTCTTTCTATCTTCTTTTCATTCTTTCTTTTTTCCTTTTTTCTTTTCTTTTCTTTCATCATAGATTTTCTTCCAAAGAGCAAGCATCTTTTAACTTCATGTCTGCTGTCACTATCTACAGTGAATTTGGAACCAAGGAAAAAAAAAGTTTGTCATTATTTTCATTGTTTCCCCATCTATTTTCCATGAAGTGATGGAACTAGATGCCATGATCTTAGTTTTTTGAATGTTGAGTTTTAAGCCAACTTTTTCACTCTCATGTTTTACTTTTATCAGAGGCTCTTCAGTTCTTTACTTTCTGCCATAAGAATGGTATCATCTGTGTATCTAAGGTTATTTGTATTTCTTCCAACAATCTTGATTCCAGCTTGTGCTTCATCCAGTATGGCATTTTGCATGATGACTTTTGCAAAGAAGTTAAATAAGAAGGGTGATTATATACAGCCTTGATGTACTACTTTCCCAATTTGGAACCAGTCTGTTGTTCCATGTCCGGTTCTAACTGTTGTTTCTTGGCATGCATACAGATTTCTCAGGAGGCAGGTCAGGTGGTCTGGTATTCCCATCTCTTTTAGAATTTTCCATAGTTTGTGGTGATCCACACAGTCAAAGGCTTTGGTTCAGTCAATAAAGAAGAAGGAGATGTTTTTCTGGAATTCTCTTGCTTTTTCTATGATCCAACGATATTGACAATTTGATTTCTGGTTCCTCTGCCTTTTCTAAATACAATTTGAACATCTGGAACTTCTTGGTTCATGTACTATTGAAGCCTGGCTTGGAGAATTTTGAGAATTACTTTGCTAACATGTGAAATGAGTGCAATAGTTTGGTAGTTTGAGCATTCTTTGGCATTGCCTTTCTTTGGGATTGGAATGAAAACTGACCTTTTCCAGTCTCATGGCCACTGCTGAGTTTTCCAAATTTGTTGGCATATTGAGTACAGAACTTTAATAGCATCATCTTTTAGGATTTGAAATAGCTCAACTGGAATTCCATCACCTCCACTACCTTTGTTTGTAATGATGCTTCCTAAGGCCCACTTGACTTCTCATTCCAGGATGTCTAAGTGATCACACCATTGTGATCATCTGGGTCATGAAGATCTTTTTTGTACAGTTCTTCTGTGTATTATTGCCACCTCTTAATATCTCCTGCTTCTGTTAGGTCCATACCATTTCTATCCTTTATTGAGCCCATCTTTGCATGAAATGTTCCCTTGGTATCTCTAATTTTCTTAAAGATATCTCTAATCTTTCCTATTCTGTTGTCTTCCTCTATTTGTTTGCACTGATTGCTTAGGAAGGCTTTCTTATCTCTCCTTGCTGTTCTTTGGAACTTTGCATTCAGATGGATATATCTTTCCTTTTCTCCTTTGCCTTTCAGTTCTCTTATTTTCTAAGCTGTTTGTAAAGCCTCAGACAATCATTTTGCCTTTTTGCATTTCTTTTCCTTGGGAATGGTTTTGATCAATGACTCCTAGGCAATGTCAGGAACCTCTTTCTATAGTTCTTTAGGCCCTCTGTCTATCACATCTAATCCCTTGAATCTATTTGTCACTTCCACTATATAATTGTAAGGGATTTGATTTAGGTCATACTTGAATGGTCTAGTAGTATTCCCAACTTTAATCAATGTAAGTGTGAATTTTTCAATAAGGTTTTATGATCTTAATGACAATCAGTTCCCAGTCTCTTCTCCATCTTTGGCTGCAACGGATAGAATCAATCTGATTTTGGTATTGATCAGCTGGTGATGTCCATGTCTAGAGTCATCTTTTGTGTTGTTGGAAGAGGTGTTTTCTCTGACCAGTGCTTTCTCTTGGCAAAACTATTTTAGCCCTTTCCCTGCTTAATTTTGTTACCCAAGGCCAATCTTGCCTGTTGTTCCCGGTGTCTCTTGACTTCATACTTTTGCATTCTATTCTAGTCTGCTATGATGAAGAGCACATATTTTTTTGGTGTTGTTCTAGAAGGCCTTGTAGGTCATCATAGAAATATTTAACTTCAGCTTCTTTGGCATTAGTGATTGTGGCATAGACTTGGATTACTGTGATACTGAACGCTTTGCCTTAGAAACAGACAGAGATCATTCTGTCCTTTTTGAGATTGCGTCCAAGTACTGCATTTCAGACTCTCTGTTGACTTTGAGGCTACTCCATTTCTTCTAAGGGACTTTTGCCCACAGTAATAGATATAATGGTCATCTGAACTAAATTTGCCCATTCTGGTCTGTTTTAGTTCACTCATTCCTGAAATGTTGAATTTCACTCTTACTATCTCCTATTTGACCACTTCCAATTTACCTTGATTCATGGATCTAACATTCCAAGTTTCTATGTAATATTGTTCTTTACATGATTGGACTTCACTTCCATCACCAGTCACATCCACAACTGGATGTCGTTTTCACTTTGGCTCATTTTCTTCATTCTTTCTGGAGTTATTTCTCCACTCTTCCCCCATAGCATATCAGGACTTACCCATTTTTCAGTGTCTTTTTTTTCTTTTTTTTGACCTTTCATAATGTTCATAGAGTTCTCATGGGAAGAATGGTGAAGAGGTTTGCCATTTCCTTCTCTAGTAGACCTCATTTTGTCAGAATGTTTCACCATGACCCATCTGTCTTGGGTGGCCCTACATGACATTAATATAATTAGTATTAATATAATTCAAATAAATTGAATTAGAATTTGGAGGTGAACTTGAACTTTTAAGATCTAATTCTTTGCTCTCAGGCAATGGAGGCATCTTAGTTCAACTGTGAGTCCAAAGCCTAATTAAGGTGGACAAGTTCACACACTTGGTTAAGAGGAGTAACTTCTGACCTAAGGCCATTTCTCCTCCTCTAGAACCAACAGTGAATCCCTTTTTCTAATTTACATCACACTAATTTCCTGATATGAAGATTTCTAAAGAGAAATTATTTTTCTGGCTGCCTCCAATGATGGGCAAGAGACAACTGAAATAGTCTTCATTAGACCAACTAATTACTAGGGCAAAGAAGTTCTCATGATGTTTGCTCTACATTTAACCTCAATTTGATCCTAATAAAATCACTCTGAAGTGTGAGTTACTCAGAGGATTACAGAAAGCCAAACACAGAAACTGATGCTCATTTTCATTATCACAGAAACATATTGTCTCTGAAATGCAGAGTCAGAAGGAAAGTGTTGGATGTTTAAGCTTACATTAGAGAGGAGACTTTAAAATTCGATCATTGAAAAAAAAATATAAGAATAAAGTAGGAGAGATGCACAGAGCTGCATTTTATGAGGATATACAGCAAATAAGGCCAGTATTTCATTTCACTGGTAACATAAGGGAGCTTTCTTAGGTCAAGAACACATGGAATCTTAAAAAAAAAAAAAAAAGGCTACAAATGAACTTATCTACAAAACAGAAATAGAATTATAGATGGAGAAATTAAATTTATGATTACCAGGGGGTCAGGAGTAAGGGAGGGATAAACTGAAAGATTGGAATTGACACACACACACACACAACTTATATATAAAATAGGTAACTCATAAGGACCTATTGTATAGTGCAGGGAGTGCTATTCAGTACTCTATAATGGCCTATACAGGAATAGAAACTAAAAAAGAGTATGTGTGTTTATGCTCTGCTGTGTCCAACTTTTTGTAACCCCCTGAACTGTAGTCCACCAGGCTCCTCTGTCCATGGGATTTCCCAGGCAAGAATACTGGACTGGGTTGCCAATTACTCCTCCAGGAGAATCTTCCTGAGCTAGAGATTGAACCTGCATCTCTTGCATCTCTTGAATTGGCAGGCAGATTCTTTACCACTGAGCCATCAGGGATGTCCTAAAAATTGTAAATGAATAAATAAATAAAAGAGTGGATATATGTATATGCATAACTGATTCATTTTGCTGTACACCTGAAACTAATACAACATTATGTAAACTATACTCCAATAAATATTTTTTCAAAGTACTACTGATGATAAATTAATGATCAAGTCATAACAGTTTCTTTTTTAAAATTTATTATTTTTTTATTTTAATGGGTTCTTCTTTTAAAATATAAATTTATTTATTTTAATTGGAGGTTAATTACTTTACAATATTGTATTGGTTTTGCCATACATCAACATGAATCCACCACAGGTATACACGTGTTTCTTTGTTTTACCTTGTATCTAAATGACTGTTCATTAAAATGCCTTCATTAAAGCTTTCACATATAATTGGGAAAATATCTATGTGGTTAAAGACTTGTGTTGCTAGATGAGTGTTCCCTTAAATTACAGAGTCAACAGCTTTGAGAGCATTTCATCATTACAGTGCCCTGGATGACTGTCATTATTTGCTCCCAAGGAATTAAGAAAGACTGTCAAGAAATATTACTTGAAGGAAAACACTTAGAATTTAGTGTATATATTTTCATGTAAGTCAGTTTCTTATTACCTTTTATAATAGCCATTGATATCATGAATTTTGAGAAAGTTCTATTAGATAAAATCAATATTAACCAAAAGAATTATATGTCAAATGGTAATGAATCATCCAACGTTTAGTTTATTTGCTCATTCATCCAACAAATAGTTTCTGAACTGACGCTTAGTGCCAAGCATGCATCTCAGCACAAAAGTGATGATGTTGAATAAGCAGGCTCTAGATTCAAAGAACAATCAGTCACAGAGAAAACCACCTGTGAATGAATCTCTGTAAAATGTACTAAATATTATATTAAAGGAAAACAAAGAGCCTCTGAAAACATAGACAAGAAATGGTTCCTTACGATAGAAGATAGTGCAATATCAAAATCACAAGCTGAGGTCTTTTTACTTCCATGGTTATTATTTTAACGTTTTTGTTTTGGATTTGTTATTTCTTCTCTATTTAAAAACATGTTTTCCCATTATGACCAGGAGTAGGATGAACTCAGAAAATAAAATATACATAAAATTTTATCATTTTTAATATTATATTAATAAAATTAAGCATTGAAGTTATCCCTTTTAAATGGCAAAGCTCTTATTCTGTCAAATCTCTTAACACTTACTGTACAAAATAGTTGTTTGGGAACTAAACTTCTGACAAAATTTTTAAGAGTGGTTTTGTATCTATGAATGTAAGATTACTTTGACTTCTATAAGGAAATTAATAATAATAATGACAATAACTGTAATAATAATAGTAATAACTAGCACAGAATATGTGCCCTATGCTAGGTACCATTCTTAGTGCTTCACATAATTTTTTTGACCCTACAACTAATGAAGATAATGAGGTAGATAGTATTACTATCATCATTTTATAGATGAAGAAATAGAGGACTCAGAGAGTTTGAATAACTTGTTCAGGGTCACAGAGCAAGTAAGAAAAATAACCAGGATTTACTTCAGACACTCTCACTCTGTAGCCTAAACTCATCAATATGCTACAGTGCCATTTTTCTAGGGAAAGTTTTAAATGTTTATTTCCTTATCATTACACTTGAAGTAGCTCAAATATGCAAATTATTCAGATTACCAAAAGATATAATTTTTGTTGTTGTTGTTTTTTCACTATTAACCCTCAAGAGGAGAATAATTTTTGCATGGAAGGAAATGAGGATCATTTTCACTAGTTTGTTCTAATCTTTCCTAGATATAAAGGATTTTCAACAACAAATTTGCAGAGTATACAACCCATGCACATTATCTTTGTTTTTGTAAACTGAAAGTTCTGATGGCAATTTATTCCATTATGCTTAAGGACTCAGGTGAAAGTGCAATTTGAAGCAAAGTGGGAAGGGGAGATTTTGAATTCAGGCAAATGTAGATTCAGATTATGACTCTGCAAAATACTACCTTTGCCTTCGATAGGCCACTTGACCTCTCAGAGGCTTCATTCCTTCAGCTCTGGGATTAGGCATTAAAATCTGTCTCACAGCGTAAAATAACTGGAAGGAAAATAATAGGGTGTGTTAGCCAAAGTAGGACTGGATAACTGGTAGAGATGCCTATGGAAATTGATGTAATTATTATTTTTGATAATTTTAGTTTGAATCATGTGAAGTTGTCATTTCCATAGGGGAAAAGTTGTTGTTATTCAGTTGCTAAGTCATGTCCAGCTCTTTGCGACCCTGTGAACTACAGTATGCCAGGCTTCCCTGTACTTCACTATCTTTCGGAGATTCCTCATGTCCATTAAGTTAGTGATGTTATCTAGCCATCTCATCCTATACTGCCCTTTTCTCCTTTGGTGTTTGATTTTTCCCAGCATCAGGGTCTTTTCCAATGAGTCAGCTCTTCACATCAGATGGCTAAAGTATTGGAGCTGCAGCCTCAGCATCAGTCCTTCCAATGAAAATTCAGAGTTGATTTCCTTTAGGATGACTGATTTAATCTGTTTTCAGTTCAAAGGACTCTCAAGAGTCTTCTCCAGCAGCACAATTCAAAAGCATCAATTCTTCGGCACTCATCCTTCTTTATGGTCCAACTCTCACATCCATGCATGACTACTGGAAAAACCATAGTTTTGACTATGCAGACCTTTGATGGCAAAAAGATGTCTCTGCTTTTTAACATGACACGGCAATTGCTATGTCATAGTTTTTCTTCCAAGGAACAAGCATCTTTTAATTTATGGCTGCAGTCATCATCCGCAGTGATTTTGGAGCCCAAGAAAATAAAGCCTGTCACTGTTTTCCCCATCTATTTGCCATGAAATCATGGGGCCAGTTGCATGATCTTAGATTTTTGAGTTTTGAGCCTTAAGCCAGCTTTTTCATTCTCCTCTTTCATATTCATCAAGATGCTCTTTAGTTCGTCTTTGCTTTCTGCCATTAGAATGATTATCATTGCATATTTAGGGTTGTTTATATTTCTCCTGGTAATCTTGATTCCAGCTTGTGATTAAAAGTTTTAATTATATATTTCTGTGTAACAAAACACACCAATGTTTAGTAGCTTGCAGAAAGAAGAGTTGTTATTTTTATGATTCTGTAGATCATCTGGGCAATTACTCCTCTTGTTGTAACCTGAGGTCTTTTGCATGGTTGTGTTCAGTTGAGAAATCAACTGAGACACTTTGCTTCTCCTCCTTGAGATCTCGCGGTAACAGTGTCTTAACCCCTAAGGCCTCTCAATAGGCCCCTTTCTCTCTAGTAAAATATCCCGTGATTTGTTATAACCTGGAAGCTAGGTACCAAGAGGTCCTCTTTTAAGAGGACAAACCCAATATATGCAAATTATTGTCAAAAGTCTGTGCATTAACATGCTAATACCCATCTGCCCGTCGACTAAAGCAAATTACCTCACCAAGCCCAGAGTTAAAGAATCACTCAAGGTGTTCATTTGGTGGACAACAAAGTAACAGCCAAGCACAGGTGAAGATTGTTAGTTTCTTATAGTTTAAACCATGAAGTCTGGGGAAACTTTCTGAAAGACCTACATTTACTTTAGAAGATTCACAGGCCTGTAGAATTTAAAACATGCCAGAAGAGATTTCCTCCTCCATCTCAAATAACTGTCCTTGGTGATCAGTGATCCATGATTAGAGGAGAGGTGCAGCATAAGTGAAGAGGCTGGGGAGTGAGATGAATAAATCCACGTGTTTCATATAAAGGCATTATTGAATAATCACTTGGCCAAGCAACTGCTCTGTCAGTGGTCTGCCTACATCCTATAGTTAATTTCCAGTGTTTGTGTATATCAGTAGCTGGTTTCTGGTGACTTTCTCACTCAATAGCCAGCATATGCCCTATGTTTTAGAGAGCTGCCCTCAGGCTGCCACCATCTTCTTGGTCTCCAGTCTAGGAGAACCAAAGTCCGCTTTGTCTGTCCACCCTTGCCTTTAGCCAATGAATGAGGTGCTCAGGGAAATAAATATTTGCCAATGGAAGAATGTTAAGACATGACTAACTTTTTTTTTTTCTAAATCTTTTGTATAAGATCAAGTATGCCTACTCTATATGACACCTTGCTTGACTTCCTTGTTTTCCTCCCTTCCTAATCTCACTTTCCATTTTCCTGACCAATTTTAAGCTCATAGCAAATTTTCTTAACTTTTACAGGAGTCATTGTCTGAGGCTGATTTCAAGAGAACAAAATCTAAGACAATTTGTGACAGTAGCACATAATATAGTTAATTCTTGCTTTTGTATTTGTAAGCTCTAGTACTAGATTTATAATGAGTGAAAAAGAAATTAAATACTTTGTGAAGTTATTTAATAATTTCAAGCTTCTCAAAAAGGTTTACTGGTTTGTTTTCCTTTCATTTTAGAAATAGTCCTGGTTTTCAACATAACATATTGCTGATGGCATATATTTTGAAGAGGTTATTTAATCTCTTAGTCTGTTACATAAAAACTGTTAAAATGAGGTAATAACATTTTTCCTTGCCAAAATGTTTTTAGAACTAGCAAAAATTCCTGGAAGATTCTTCAGAGTTAGCATGTGTTCAGTAAATTCAGGCTTTTGCTACCACTATTGTTAACATTACTTTTTTGTTAATATTCTTGTTGAAACTCCCTGCATTAAATGCCTCATTGCAGTGACCTACAACTCACCATGAGGTGTTTTTTTTTTTTTTTTTTTTTTAATGTAGCTATTAGTTTCACTAAATTTAAATCATCCCTGTTGCCTTCTGGAGCAGAAATCCACTAGGTCTTATTTGTCCTTTCTCTTTTGAGTGACTGTCAACTCCCTCTTGAAACATATAATTAATGCAGTTCTGTCCACAAGCAGAGTCATTCAGTTGTTAAGAACACTTGATTTATTGTCAGAGTACTCAGTTTGAAAGTTTAGTTCTGCCACTTACTTTCCTCAGTAATGCCTTGATTTTTCTCATCTGTAAAGGATGAAAATACCTACTCTCCCCGTCCTCTTGTTATTTTGTGTGACTCAAATCTATGAGAAAATGCTTTGAAAATGATAAACTACAATGTCGGGGAAGGTACTATAATTGTTGTTGCACACTCCCACTGTTCTCATATATTTTCACTCTGTTTTGCCACCTGATGTGTGATAAAAGCAGGACTCTTATTTTCTTCAGAAAAAAAAGAAAGAGAGAAACACTATTTACACTAATTATTGAAGAAAGCTTTCCTCTCACACCTGCTCGAGGTATTTCTTTTTTTTTTAAGTAGAGCTTAAAGGAATCTATTTCATTTATCTTCAATTAGCTAACAGATAAAAGGAAAATAAAGAAGAGTGGTATATTCATTGGGGTTTTCCAGAGAAACAAACAATGGGATATATGTGTGTATACACACACACATGTGTCGCTCAGTTGTGTCACACACTAATATATATATTAGTCACTCAGTTGTGACCAACTCTTTGTGACACAAGGACTGAAGCCCACCAAGCTCCTCTGCCCATGGGATTCTCCAGGCAAGAATACTGGAGTGGGTAGTCATTTCCATCTCCAGAGGATCTTCTCGACCCAGGGATCAAACCTCAGTCTCTTGCATTTCAGGCAGATTCTTTAATGACTGAGCCATCAGGGAATTCCATTTACATATGGTTTACCTACTGACTCAGTTGGTAAAGAATCTGCCAGCAATCCAAGATTACTGCTCACAAAGTATGAAACCCAAGTTAGATTTCAGGTAAATCCCCTGGAAAAGGAAATGGCAGCATGCTTCCAGTGTTCATAGCTGGGCAATTCTATGGACAGTGGAGCCTGGCAAGCTACAGTCCATGGGGGTCAACAGTCAGACACAACTTAATGACTTAACCATCACCATGTATGAATGTATATGAAACATATATGTTTTTAGGTTAAATGCACTATGTGCATTTAACTTATATGCAGAGTACATCATGTGAAATGCCAGGCTGGATGAAGCACAAGCTGGAATCAAGATTGCTGGGAGAAATATCAAAAACCTCAGCTATGCAGATGACACCACCCTTATGGCAGAAAGTGAAGAGGCACTAAACAACCTCTTGATGAAAGTGAAAGAGGAGAGTGAAAACGCTGGTTTAAAACTCAACATTCAAAAAACTAAGATCACGGTATCTGGCCCCATCACTTCATGGCAAATAGATGGGGAAGCAATGGAAACAGTGATGACAGACTTTATTTTCTTGGGCTCCAAAATCACTGCAGATGGTACTGCAGCCATGAAATTAAAAGATGCTTGCTCTTTGGAAGAAAAGCTATCACCAACTTAGACAGCCTATTGAAATGTAGAGACATTACTTTCCTGATAAATGTCCATATAGTCAAAGCTATGGCTTTTCTAGTCATCATGTATGGATGTGAAGAATTGATGCTTCTGAACTATGGTGGTTGAGAAGACTCTTGAGAGTCACTTGGACTACAAGGAGATGCAACCAGTCCATCCTAAAGGAAATCATTCCTGAATATTCATTGGAAGGACTGATGCTGAAGCTGAAACTCAATATTTTGGCCACCTGATGCAAGAACTGACTGTTTAGGAGAGACCCTGATGCTGGGAAAGATTGAAGGCAGGAGAAGAAGGGGACGACAGAGGATGAGATGGCTGGCTGCCATCACCAACTCAATGGACATGAGTCTGAGCAAGCTCTGGGAGTTGGTGATGGACAGGGAAGCCTGTTGTACTGCAGTCCATGGGTTGCAAAGAGTCAGACATGACTGAGCAACTGAATTGAACTGAACTAATGTGTCTATGTATTTATATGGGGAGGGGTTGAGGTGAGCTCATGTAATAATGGAGGCTAAAAAGTCCCAAGATTTGCAAGAGATAAATTTGAGACTCAAGAAAGGAAGGTGATGTAATTCAAAAAGTCCAAGTCCAAAGACAAATCTGAAAGTCCACAGACTTGGGAGTAAAGAAGAGCCAGTTTTTCATCTTGACTCTGAATGCAGGAAAACATAATACCAGACTTCTTGTTTCTACTTCCACAAGGGCCTTGGAAGTTTCCACTTCATTTTAATAAGAAAACACACACACACACACACACACACACACACACACACACACACAACAGATTGAAAATCAACAATTTTTCTTGGCTCTACAAGAAAGGGGAGGACATAGGGTAAACCACTGTCCCAAGTTTGGAGAGATAAACAAGTGAATATATGGAGTCACAGCCTACCCGGGCAGGGACTGATAAATGAAAATTCTCACAGGAATCAGTGCCAGAGTAATAAAACATAAACCCAAATTGACAAATTGCTGGAGACTCAATGTGGGCAAGTCTGAGCTAAAAATATCAGGGGAGCCCACTGATACAGGGGCCTGTACAATATTGTAAGAAGTACCAGGTTTACATAGCAAATATTAGAGAAAAGTTTCCTTGTTCATCTAGAAGAAGAAAGTTAACAATTTTGTAATATTCCAGGACAATCTTCACTTTCTAACAAGACCTGCCTCAGGGGTAACAAATTAATTATAGGCTAATCTCCTGGGGTATTATCAGAGCTTAACTTTCTAGGGAAGAGAAATAATCCAACTGACTGGCTCCAGTCATCCTTTCTGCCCAAGGGGGGTGAAAAATACTGAGAAACACTTGTGAAATTCACAGTATTGTAGCACTATAGAATATTTTCCCTTCTCTTCACATTCAGCACCACTTGGCTTAAAGGCCTGTTTACAAAAGATTTTTTTTTTTCAAACTGGGAACATTATATCCTGCTATCAGGGGAAAATATTGCAAGATATTCCAAAAGGAAAAAAAAAAAAAAAAGAAAGAAAAAACTACAATTTGAAGAGTCAGAGCAAATATCCAAACCATACAAAACTGGGATGTTGGGAGTAACAGATCAAGAACTTAACAAAAGTATTCTTAATATTCTAAGATGTCTCATGTATAAAGTAGAAGATATGCAACAACAGATGGGCAATTTAAGTACAGACATGCACATCCTAAGAAAGAACCAAAAATAAATTCTACATTAAAAATACTGTCACAGAATGTCTTTGTTGAATGTCTTTGTTAGGCTTATTAGTAGATTCTATGTGGCTGAGGAAAGAATCTGTGAAATTTAAAACAGAATAAAGTCTTCAAAAACCAAGAAGAGTGAAGACTAAAAAAAAAAAAAAAAAAAATCAATAAACAGAAACCCAGAACAGAAATGACAAGGACTTGGGACAACTGAAAAAGATGTCATCTCTTTCTAACACATCAAAATGGAAAACCAAAAGAAAAAAAAAAAAAAAAGAAAAAATATTTGGAGCAATAATGCCTAAGAATTATTTCTCAATTAGTGTCAGACATAAATTCATACAGTCAAGAAGCTCAGAGAGCATCATTCAAGAGAAATGCCATCAGCTATACCTAGGCACATTATTTTCACATGACAGAAAATCAAAGATAAAGAAAAAAAATCCTGGAAGAGAAAAATGCCTATAGAGAATCAAAGATAAGAATTATATTTGATCTCTCTTCAGACTATGCAAAAAAAGAAGACTGAAATATTTTAAAGGTCTTAGAGAGAAAAACAAAACAAGCAAACAAACAAACCCACCAACCTAGAATTCTGTTTGCTGCAAAACTAGCCTTCAAAAGTAAAGGGAGAAAAATACTTACTTGACAAAGAAAATTTGAATGTATTTCTTGTTACATTTCATAACCTAGGTGAAATGAACCAATTCATTGACAGACACAATCTGAAACTTCACACAAGATTCACACAAGAAGAAGAAAAAATCCACACAAGAAGAAACGGATAATCTCAATGGACCTATACATATATATATATATATCCAACTTTCCAAAACAGAAAATACCAGATATAGATGGGTTCAGTGTGAATTCTATCAAATAATTTAGAAATAAATTATGCCAATTATCTATAATCTCTTTGAGAAGACGGAAACAGGAAGAATATTTCTTAACTCATTCTAAGCAGCCAGCATTACACCAATACCAAAACCTGACAAAGATACTACCAGGAAAGAAAATTATAGATCTGTATCTCTTATTAACATACATAAAAGATTCTCAAAAAATATGAACTCACATTTATCAGTGTATAAAAAATATTATATACCATGACCATGTGGAGTATTCCCAGGCTGGTTCAACATTTGAAAGTTATTGTTTTTCATCTTATCAGCAGACTAGAAAAGAAAAATCACATGGTCATATAAATATATGAAAAACATGTATTAGTATTTAAGAAAACCATAATTAAACCTCTTAATGATTAGGAATAGAGAGAAACTATCTCACCTTGATAAAGAGTATCTATGGAAACACTACAGCTAACATTCATTTGATGAGAAATTCATTTTCCCCACCAAAATCAGGTAAAGACAGGTGTATCTCTTCTCACCACTATTTTTCAACATTTATAGAAAGTTCTAGTTAATGTAATAAAAGAAAAGAGTATATAGATTAATAAGGAAGAAATAAAACTGTCTTTATCCTTGCATGACCGTCTATGTAAAAGATACAAAATAGTTGACAAAAAACTTCTGCAACTAACATGAAATTATTGCAAGGTAGTAGGATACAAGGGTTTCGCAGATTGCACTAGTGGTGAAGAACCTGCCTATCATGCAGGAGACATAAGAGATGCAGGTTTGATCGTTGGGTCTGGAATATCCCCTGGAGGAGGGAATGGAAACCTACTCCAGTATTATTGCCTGGGAAACCCATGAATAGAGGAGCCTGGTGGGCTTCAGTCAATATGGTAGCAAAGAGTTGGATGCAACTGAACCCAATTAGACTCACACAGGGCACAAAGTTAATATACAGAAATCAAGTTAATATACAGAAGTCAATATATAAAGTTCTATATACCAACAATGACTGAGTGAAATTTGAAATTAAAATCACAGCATTTTTACATTGGCATGCCACAAAATGATATGCTTAAATGTAAATCTAAGAAAATATGTACAATATCTACATGAAGAAAACTAAAAAGCTTTGATGAACAAAATCAAGTAACTGAATAAATGGAGACATATTGCATGTTTATGGGCAGAAGTACTCAATATTGTCAAGATATCAGTTATTTTCAACTTGATAAATAAATTCAGTGAAATGCTACTTAAAATTTGAGCAAGTCATTTTGTGGAGAGCAGCAAAGTGATTGTAAAGTTTGTTTGGAGAGGTGAAAGGCTATTCAGTTCAGTTCAGTCTAGTCACTCAATCATGTCCGACTCTTTGTGACTCCATGAACCACAGCACGCCAGGCCTCCTTGTCCCAGAGTCTACCCAAACCCATGTCCACTGAGTCAGTGATGCCATCCAACCATCTCATCCTCTGTTATCCCCTTCTCCTCCTGCCCTTAATCTTTCCCAGCATCAGGGTCTTTTCAAAGGAGTCAACTCTTCACATCAGGTGGCCAAAGTATTGGAGTTTCAGCTTCAGCATCAGTACTTCCAATGAATATTAAGGACTGATTTCCTTTACGATGGACTGATTGGATGTCCTTGCAGTCCAAGGAACTCTCAAGAGTCTTCTCCAACACCACAGTTCAAAACCATCATTTCTTGAGTGCTCAGCTTTCTTTATAGTCCAACGCTCACATCCATACATGACTACTAGAAAAACCATAGCCTTGACTAGAAAGACCTTTGTGGACAAAGTAATGTCTCTGCTTTTTAATACACTAGTTGGAGAAGGCAATGGCACCCTACTCCAGTACTCTTGCCTGGAAAATCCCATGGATGGAGGAGCCTGGAAGGCTGCAGTCCATGGGGTCGCTGAGGGTTGGACAAGACTGAGCGACTTCACTTTCAATTTTCACTTTCATGCATTGGAGAAGGAAATGGCAACCCACTCCAGTGTTCTTGCCTGGAGAATCCCAGGGATGGGGGAGCCTGGTGGGCTGCTGTCTATGAGGTTGCACAGAGTTGGACATGACCGAGTGACTTAGCATTCTCTAGGTTGGTCATAACTTTCTTTCCAAGGAGTAAGCATCTTTTAGTCTCATGGCTGCAATCACCATCTGCAGTGATTTTTGAGCCCAGAAAATAAAATCAGCTACTATTTCCACTGTTTCCCCATCTATTTCCCATGAAGTGATGGGACCAGATGCCATGATCTTAGTTTTCTGAATGTTGAGCTTTAAGCCAACTTTTTCACTCTCCACTTTCACTTCCATCAAGAGGCCCTTTAGTTCTTCTTCACTTTCTGCCATAAGAGTGGTATCATCTGCACAGCTGAGGTTATTGATATTTCTCCTGGCAATCTTGATTCCAGTTCATGCTTCTTCTAGCCCAACATTTCTCATGATGTACTCTGCATATAAGTTAAATAAGCAGGATAACAATATACAGCCTTGAGGTACTCCTTTTCCTATTTGGAAACAACCTGTTGTTCCATGTCCAGTTCTAAATGTTGCTTCCTGACCTGCATACAGGTTTCTCAAGACACAGGTCAGGTGGTCTGGTATTCCCATCTCCTTCAGAATTTTCCAGTTTATTGTGATCCACAAAGTCAAAAGCTTTGGCATAGTCAATAAAGCAGAAATAGATATTTTTCTTAAACTCTCTTGCTTTCTTGATGATCGAGTGTATGTTGGCAATTTGATCTTTGTTTCCTCTGCCTTTTCTAAAGCCAGATTGAACATCTGGAAGTTCACAGTTCATGTATTGCTGAAGCCTGGCTTGGAGAATTTTGAGCATGTGAGATGAGTGCAATCATGCGGTAGTTTAAGCATTTTTTGGCATTGATTTTCTTAGGGATTGGCATGAAAACTTACCTTTTCCAGTCCTGTGGCCACTGCTGAGTTTTCCAAATTTGCTGACATATTGAGGGCAGCACTTTCTCAGCATCATCTTTTAGGATTTGAAATGGCTCAACTGGAATTCCATCACCTCCACTAGTTTTGTTGATAGTGATGCTTCCTAAGGCCCACTTGACTTCACATTCTAGCATGTCTGGCTCTAGGTGAGTGTGAGTGATCACACCATTGTGATTATCTGGGTCATGAAGATCTTTTTTGTATAGTTCTTCTGTGTATTCTTGCCACCTCTTCTTAATATCTTCTGCTTCTGTTAGGTCCATACCATTTCTGGCTATTAATAACTTACATAATATTGAAGTAGAACTATAAAATCATTAAAAGACATGTAGGAACCTTTAAAAGACATTTCTAAGCAAAATAAGTCAACCAAAATGTTACACATTGCATGTTTCCAGTGATGACATTCTGGAAAAGGCAAAACTATAGAGACATTAAAAGATCAGTGGTTTACAGCAATGGTAAGAGTTGGAGGGGAGGAGGCATGACTAGGTAGGTAGGGCGTATAAGAGCTTTAAAGGGCTTGGACACTACTGAAGTGACTTAGCACATGTGCACACACATAAGAGTTTAGAGCAATGAAAATACTCTTTGATAGCATGATAACAGATGCATTCATTATACATTTGTTCAAACCTATTTAATGTACTACATCAACAATGAAATATAACATGAATTACCTGACTAAGCAACTGAACTGAACTGAACTGTGATGTGTTGATGTAAATTCATCAATGTATCATTTGGTGGGAAATATTGATGACATGTGACACTATGCATATGTGGGGACAAGAGTACATAGGAAATCTATTTTCTTCTCAAGTTTTTGTTTGAACCTAACACTGCTGTAAAAATGAATCAGTTCAATTCAGTTCCTCAGTGATGTCTGACTCTTTGCAACCCCATGGACTGTGGTACATCAGGTTTCCCTGTCCAACACCAACTCCTAGAGCTTGCTCAAACTCATGTCTATTGAGTCAGTGATGCCATCCAGCCATCTCATCCTCTGTTATCCCCTTCTCCTCCTGCCTTTAATCTTTCCAAGCATCAGGGTCTTTTCTAAGGAGTCAGTTCTTCGCAACAGGTTGCCAAAGTATTGGAGCTTCAGCTTCAGCATCAGTCTTTCCAATTAATGTTCAGGACTGATTTCCTTTAGGATTGACTGGTTTGATCTCCTTGCAGCCCAAGGAACTCTCAAGAGTCTTCTTCAATACCACAATAAAGATAAATTAAGCCAATTAAAAAAAAAAAAAAAAGCAATGCTCCAGTTCAGCAGTCAGCTAAGAGTCATTTCCTTCTACTTGGAGGAGGTTCAGCATATTTGGGGCTTCAAATGATTGGATGAACATTACCACATTGGGCATCACAGATGGCCCTAGTGGTAAAGAACCTGCCTGCCAATGCAGGAGACATAAGAAATGCAGGTTCAATCCAAGGGTCAAGAAGATACCCCAGAGGAAGCCATGGCAAACCACTCCAGTATTCTTGCATGGATGATCCCATGGGAAGAGGAGCCTGTTGGGCTATAAAGTCCATGGTGTCACAAAAAGTCAGACATGACTGAGCGACTTAGCATGCACACCCCATTTTGGGGAAAACAATCTGCTTTACTCTCTCTACCCATTCTACAATTAATCTCATACAAAAAGACTTTCTGGGACATACCCAGAGAAACATTTGATGCACTGCCTGAGCACCCCAAAGGCCAGTCAAGTTGAAACAGAATTGACCATCATAACTGGTGAGAAGAAGCAGGCATGTATAGACATTTACAGTTTTCTGTCTACAAGCAATGTTGAGTGTTCATATTTTCAACTTAACAATTTATCCTAAATTGGATGTGTATAGGAAAGAGCTAGGTAATAATCCCAAGATACAAATAGCATTATCGGGTTCTCCTCTATTTCCCAGTACTCTGTTACTGGGAATCTGAGAGAGTAGGGCTTAGGTCAGAGCAGATACATATATATTTTTCCTTTGACCTATTACTACGGCAACAGATTTCTTTCCATACTGCCCATTGTGAACAAATGTGTCAATAGTAACAGAATTCTGGAAGTGATACTATTATATTTTTAATATTTTCAAGAAAATAAAATCATAGGACAGAAAAACCTCATGTCACAAGTCCAATATTATCCATAATGTGATTTTTTTTTAATTTTCAAAGTATGCTTATTCATCAAAATGAGAAATGGGAAATAAGGAAGTCAAAATTTTTTAAAATAAAATACCAAAATAAGTTTATTCTAAATGAACTCATTGAAATTAGTTTTATTATGGTAGCATAGAAAATATAACATTTCTGTTGGTTTTTAATATACAGTGATGTTTTTCTGGGGCACTGCAAACATTTTGCAAATTAACTTACCAGCTCCTCTTAGGCTGAAAAGTTAATTTGCTTGCAAAAATTAAGACAGGATATTTTTAGCTAGCAGAAATAGTGTCCTTCTCAAATAAAGAAGTTTTAAGTCACCATTTTAATCACACAATTAAAATAACGACATGAAGAAAGATGGACCATATCTATCTTATAAAGCTTTAACTGTATTTAAATACCTTCCAGGTACTTTTAACTCAGTATTTTACTTAATTCCATTAAGTTAAAAAAGTTTGTACAGAATTTGCTGAAATATTCAAAAGTTGCAAATTCACAGTTTTATTGTAACCATATGGGAGAATAAGAAAATTAACTTTGATAAATGATGTGATCTAGGAAAGGGTTATAGAAAATAAATGCCTATTATTTCCATTTTCTTTAAATTAGCCACTCCTTAGAATCAAGGCTAATCAAGGAAACAATTAACTTGGTCCATGAAAAACAGAAAGCAATAGTTGATTCATATCTTGTGCTGCTAAATATTTTTAATTAAATATAATTTAACCAAGTATCCAGAAAGATGATTTTTAAAATTACTTATATTCTTTAGGGTAATTTTTCTAACTGTTTAGCAGCTAAACTAGGCCACACAGTTTCTGTTCCAGCATCATTCAATGACATTGACAGGGAGAATTAGCTTCCTAGAGTTGTCCAGGAATGCTTGTTAAGGTCTACACATATCATCTGTGGCTCTTGTATGTTCATCAGAGGATTTCGATGCACTGTTCTGAACTGTCTATGGAGAAAGAAAGGGCAGACTCAGAGACAGAGACAGACAGAAATAAAGACACATCCTCTGTTAAAATGTCCCAGAATAAAAATGATACACAATTTCTACTCACATTTGTTTAGCTAGAAATAGTCACAAAGTCCTTCAAGAATGCCAGGAGGGAATGGGAAATAGAGGTTAGCTGTAAGTCCTGGTGTCCCTAGCCAACGTTGACACCACTGATAAACCAGTTTGAAAGGGATACACTTTAAACGATAACAATAGGATCCATAGGCCTTTGCTGATAATTAGCCTATGATATGAACTCTTTTTGTGTGTGTGTTTCCAATTTTTATTTTTATTTTATTTTTTATTTATTTATTTTTACTTTACAATATTGTATTGGTTTTGCCATACTTCAACATGAATCCACCATGTGTGTACATGTGTTCCCAATCCTGAACCTCCCACCCACCTCCCTCCCCATACCATCCCTCTGGGTCATCCCAGTGCACCAGCCCCAAGCATCCTAGTAACAACAATATCAGCCAAAACAAGAAACTGGTCTTGATACTTAAGTTTCTCAGGAATAGCAAGAAGCAGCAGGGGTGTCCTGGTTAGGCCCATGCAATCATAACTGCTAGTGTCAGATTAATGAGTTTGCGGTTATAAGCACTTGAGTTTGAATAGGTTGCTCATGTTATTTTCTTCTTCTCCTCTTCCTCCTCCTCCTCTTTTACAAAGATTGAAATGTATCCATAGGCCAACTTTCCATTCTTAAGTATCTTGAATAGACAATGTCTATGCTGTCTTTGTTACAAATTTATTCTACTTTGATATATACACAAAAATATTTTTCACTACTTTTCCAGTGTTTCCTGACTTCCCTGGTAGCTCAGTGATAAAGAATCTACCTGCAATGCAGGAGACACAGGTTCTTTGATCTCTTGATTGGGAAGGTCCCCTGGAGAAGAAAATAGTAACCCACTCCAGTATTCTTGCCTGGGAAACCCCATAGACAGAGGAAAGTGGTGAGCCAAAATTAATGGGGTTGCAAAAGAGTCAGACACAGTTCAGAGACCAAACAACAACAACAAAAATAGAAAGAGCTTAATTTTTATTTTAAATGTAATGCTTGTTCATTGCAAAAAAAGTCAAACAAATATAAAAAAAAAATACAAAAACATAATTAGAAGTATAAATACTTCTCTAATCCCATTACTTAGAGATCATTACTATTTAATGTTTGGATTAAAAGTAATCTATATTTTCAGTATATATTTGTTTGTATTGAAATGAGGTCTTATTTTACAAAGTGTTGTGAAAAAACATTTCTTTTTATCCTTAGAAATATAAAACTGACATATTTCCAGGCTAAGGAAATTTAATCTGTATTTTTGTACTGGTTGCATAGCATTACATTTTTCAAAGTCTTTAAGTAACCATAGTTGACAATGCTAATATTTGCTATGTTGCTCAGTCATGTCTGACTCTTTGTGACCCCCAGACTTGTAGCCTACCAGGCTCCTCAGTCCATGGAATTTTCCAAGCAAGAGTACTGGAGTGGGTTGCCATTTCCTACTCCAATAATTAAATTCTTATTTGAGTTAATTATGTATATATTCATTTCCTCCATTGGAATTTGAAACTCCTGGATTGAATACTTGTGCTTGCTTTCATCTCTGAAACACATAAAGCAATTTTTGCATACATAAAGCAATATTTTTTTTGCACATAAAGCAATTTTGTAGTTGCTCAGTAATTCACATGACACTAAATTAAAGACACCTATGTATTTTACAAAGACCTGACTCAGAGGTAATAATAAAGACTTGTGTGTGATTTTTTTTTACCATAATAAACTCATATACAGTTTATTACTTAAATGCATTATTGTAGTTTATTATAATGAAGTTACAGTGCTATTTAATAAGGTATTCTGGGAAGATGGCATTGGCAGTGGTATATCTTGATAATCTGTTAGAATTCCACTCATAAAAAGAGCAAGTAGGACAGCACAAATCAAGTAGGACAGTAAGTAGGACAACACCTACAGCAAAACTAGGTAAAAAATAATTCTCATGAGCCCCAGAATATAAATGGTTTGAGATAAATGCCAATAGCTACAGGACACAATTGCTATCAAAAATTATATAAGAGGAAGTGAAAGATGGCCCTGAGAGGGAGAGAACTAAAAATCATCATCATAGGCACACTGGAAAACTCAGTGGACAGTCCTGATAGAGGATCTGAAAGTAGTAGTTGTGTTAGTTAGCAGAATTTGAAGCTTCCAATATTGAATGAGTGCAATGGGACAAAGAGAGGTCAAGTCATCAAGTAGACCAGAAGTCTGTCAGCAGGACTCCTAGAACCAAAGTATTCTCCCAAATCAGAGCTGGGGAGTAGAATCCTAATGAGTTGGATAGGATAATGAGCAAAGAATTGGAAAATGTTCAGGTGAAATGACCAAGACCTCAAAAAACCAAACCCCAGTCTTGGTGAAAACAAAGGAAACGGAACTTTACAGTAGTGAAAAGCTACTTTATAGTAGTAGAAAAGTGATTTTAGTTCATTCCTGTCTCTTTGAATTATATGAAAATATATTTCACTTAAAACGAAGTCACTGAATAATATTGTGGCTTTGATATTTAAAAGTTACAGAAAAAAAAGAGTAGGAAAGATATGAAACTCTCACAAATAAAGAAAGCATGTTGGAAATTCATATTCAGAAAACAAATGAAAAATGTAACCTGATATTTCAAAATGGAGAAACAAAGAAAGTGATCGAAGTTATGAGTTCCATAACATAAAGTTGCACAGTTCTATAACATGAAGTTGTAGAGTTTCAGCATAAAGTTATAAATCAGTTCTATAAAATATCAGAAATGAGGTGATTAGAGAAAAGCAAGATAGGAAAATGAAGGTGAATAAACCCAGCAAAGAATTCAAAATAAATATTTTAAAAATGCACATATAGTCTTTCTTGAAGGACAAAAACAAATAAATCACATGAAACAAATACTTAAAATTATAAACCAAGAAAATGTCCTAAAATAAATTAACAAGACTTGAAACTGCATAATGAAAGAGTTCTGTGAGTTCCTTGGAAAGACAGATAACAATCCCCAAGACTAAGACATAGTCTAGTAAAATAACTGGATTTAAAGTAAAAGAAAAAAGTCTTTGGTAGCATCCAAAATAGAATATGAAACATTTTTAACTGCAATTCAATATGAGCTAAGAGAATATTAGATGAATAGCACAAGGAATATTTACAGTGTAGTGAGAGAATTAAAATGAGCATGGCTGGAAATTAAGATTTAATAAAGGAATTATTGCTTAGCCTGGATTAAACCTCTGATGGTTTAATTTACTTGTGGCTAAAAAGGAGTATTCTTATAATTTAAAAACATATGATATTTTCCCACATAAATTAACATAATGTTGTCATTTGCCTCAAGTTTACGTGTATAAGAATGCTGCTGCTGCTGCTGCTGCTAAGTCACATCAGTCGTGTCCGACTCTGTGGGACCCCATATACAGCAGCCCACCAGGCTCCGCCATCCCTGGGATTCTCCAGGCAAGAATACTGGAGTGGGTTGCCATTTCCTTCTCCAATTCATGAAAGTGAAAAGTGAAAAGTGAAAGTGAAGGCTCAATCATGTCCGACTCTTAGCAACCCCATGGACTGCAGCCTACTAGGCTCCTCTGCCCATGGGATTTTCCAGTCAAGAGTACTGGAGTTGGCATTGCCTTCTCCAGTATAAAAATGAGAAATAAAGAATACAGATAAAGAAAATCTTCATGCATTGAAAATTGTTGAAGCTGAATAATGGGTCCATGGTAGTTCATGATTCTGTTTTCTCTTCTTGCATGTATTTTGAAATATTTCATATAAAAACTTTTTAAAAAACTGAGTTTTTTCTTTGCTACTTTAAATAAATGGTTTTCTCTTATAAGTTGATTTATCCTTTGTAAAGTAGTAAATTTGATTTTCTCACATTATGTAATGGTTTTGTACATTTAATCATATTCTTAGGGATCATTCTCAATTTTAGTTCTGTCATCAAAGGTTTTAGCCACCATGACCTAAATTAACCTCCTTAAACAAATTACTAATTTTTCTAAAATTCAAACTTTTCAAAAGGAATTAATATATTCTTAAAATACATCTATATCTATATCTATCTATATCTATATCTATATCTATATCTATATCTATATCTATATCTATATCTATATCTATCTATCTATATATAACCCTATTCCTTTTAGTGGAGAAAATGTGTATTTTTTTTTAATTGGTTATGTTCTTGACCCATTCAGTTCAGTTCAGTTCAGTCGCTCAGTCGTGTCTGACTCTTTGCGACCCTATGAGTCACAGCACGCCAGGCCTCCCTGTCCATCACCATCTCCCAGAGTTCATTCAAACTCATGTCCATCGAGTAGGTGATGCCATCCAGCCATCTCATCCTCTGTCATCCCCTTTTCCTCCTGCCCCCAATCCCTCCCAGCATCAGCGTCGTTTCCAATGAGTCAACTCTTTGCATGAGGTGGCCAAAGTACTGGAGTTTTAACTTTAGCATCATTCCTTCCAAAGAACACCCAGAGCTGATCTCCTTTAGAATGGACTCCAATTAAAATAAATAAATTTATATTAAAAAATAAATTTTAAAAAATTATATAGAATGGACTGGTTGGATCTCCTTGCAGTCCAAGGGACTCTCAAGAATTATCTCCAACACCACAGTTCAAAAGCATCAATTCTTCAGTGCTCAGCTTTCTTCCCAGTCCAACTCTCACATCCATACATGACCACTGGAAAAACCATAGCCTTGACTAGACGGACCTTTGTTAGCAAAGTAGTGTCTCTTGAAGCATTAGAGCAATTATCATAGATTATACTATTATGTACTGTTGTTCAGTCACTAAATTGTGTCCAACTCTTTGCAACCCCACGGACTGCAGCACACCGTGCTTCCCTGTCCTTCACTATCTCACAGAGTTTGCTCAAACTCACATCCATTGAGCCAGTGATGCCATCCAACCCTCTCATTCTCTGTCACCCCCTTCTCTTCCTGCCTTCAATCTTCCCAATATCAGTGTCTTTTCCAGTGAGTCAGCTCTTCCCATCAGGTGGCCACAGTATTGGAACTTCAGCTTCAGCATCAATCCTTCCAATGAATATTCAGCGTTGATTTCAGTTGGGATTGACTGGTTTGATCTCCTTGCTAACCAGGGGATTCTCAAGAGTCTTCTCAAGCACAACAGTTAGAAAGCATCTGTTCTTCAGCACTCTGGCTCCTTTATGGCCGAACTCACATCTCTACATGACAACTGGAAAAACCATAGTTTTGAGTATATAGATTTTGTTGGCAATGTGATATCTTTGTTTTTTAATATGTTGTTTATTTTTTTCATAGTTTTACTCTAAAGAGCAACTGTCTTTTAATTTCATGGCTGTAATCACTGTCTACAGTGATTTTTGGAGCCCCAGAAAATAAAATCTGCCACTGTTTCCATTGTTTCCTCATCTCTTTGCCATGAAGTGGTAGAACTAGATGCCATGATCTTCATTTTTTGAGTGCTGAGTTTTAAGCCAACATTTTCACTTGCCTCTTTTATCTTTATCAAGAGGTTCTTTAGTCCCTTTCTACTTTCTGCAGTTAAGGTTGTGTCATCTGCATATCTAAGTTGTTGGTATTTCTCTCCACAATCTTAATTCCAGCTAATGATTCACTGATATATTATGAATAGAAGTTAAAAAAGCAATTAACAATATACAGCCTTGACATACCCCTTTCTCAATTTTGAACCAGTTCATTGTTCCATATCCAGTTCTAATTGTTGCTTCTTCACCTGCATACAGATTTCTCAGCACGCAGGTAAGGTGGTCTGGTATTCCCATCTCTTTAAGAATTTTTCAGTTTTTTGTGATCTACACAGTCAAAGGTTTTATGAAATCAGTGAAGCAGAAGTAGATGTTTTCTGGAATTCTCTTGCTTTTTCTATGATCCAACAGATGTTGGCAATTTACTCTCTAGTTTCTCTGCCTTTTATAAATGAAGCTTGTACCTCTGGCTGTTCTCAGTTCATATATTTTTCAAGGCTAGATTTAAGGCCTTTGAGCATGACCTTGCTAGCATATGATATGAATACAACTGAACAGTAGTTTGATCATTCTTTCCCATTGCCATTTCTTGGGATTGGAATGAAAATTGGTGTTTTCCAGTCCAGTGGCTACTGCTGAGTTTTCCAAATTTGCTGCCATATTGAGTACAGTACTTTAATAGCATCATCTTTTAGGATTGAAATAGTGAAGCTGAAATTCCATCAACTCTTCTATCTTTGTTCATAGTAATGCTTCCTAATGGCCACTTAACTTCATACTCCAGGATATGTGGCTCTAGATAAGTGACCACACCATTGTGGTTATCTGGATCATAAAGCCCTGTTTTATATAGCTCCTCTATGTATTCTTGGCACCTCTTCTTAATCTCTTCTGCTTCTGTTAGGTCCTTGTCATTTCTGTCTTCATTGTGCCCATATCTGTATGAAATGTTCCTTTGGAATCTCCAGTTTTCTTCAAAAAATCTCTAGTCTTTCGCATTCTATTGTTTTCCTCTCTTCCTTTACATTGTTCACTTAAGAAGACTTTATTTCCCCTCACTAGTTTCTGGAACTCTGCATTCATTTGGATATATCTTTCCTTTTTTTCTTTGCTTTTCACTTCTCTCTCTCTTTTTTTTTCTTCCAGCTATTTGTAAGGTCTACTAAGACAATCATTTTGCCTTCTTGAATGTCCTCTTCTTTAGGATGGTTTTGATCACTGCCCCCTGTGCAGTGTTATGAACCTCTGTCCATAGTGCTTTAGCACTGTCTATCAGATCTAATCCCTTGAATCTATTTGTCACTTCAGTGTATAATCATAAGGGATTTGATTTAGGTCATACCTGGATGGCCTAGTCATTTTCCATACCTTCTTGAATTTAAGTCTGAATTTTGTAATAAGGAGCTCATGATCTGAGTCACATTCTGATCCAGGCTTTGTTTTTGCTGACTGTTTAGAGCTTCTCCATCTTGGGCTGCAAAGAACATAATCAATCTGATTTTGGCATTTACCATCTGGTGATGTCCATGTGTAGATTGTCCAATTACTGTTTATAACTACCTGTTACTTACTCACTTACATGCTATGGGAGCCTTAGCAATGGGGGTTTTTATATTTTAATAGTTTCACACCTTCTAGTGCAGTGTTGCTATTAAAAACTTGCAGATTTGTTGATTGAATCTTTTCTGAATAATTCCAGTTGTGTTTAGTATTTTCATCAGATAACAAAAGTTTCTTTAAGAAAAATTGCATAATCACCTGATCTATATTCTCTTTTGAAAATTACTGCTCTTAAGCATTCCTTCCCACACCACCCCACCCTACCCCTAATACTTCACTTAGGAAATAGTAGCTTGTTAAGCAGAACTTACAGGATAACTGAGTTCACAGGAAAACCACTGTGGTCTCGTATACCATGCTTAATATTCTGTCATTTCAATTAAATGGATCCCAGGTCTCTTTTGAAACACAGTTTCAAAAACATTTCAATATTGCAATTTGTAGAGTCCACAACTGATTTTTTAAAGGAATAATGGAAAAACACAAGAGGAAGCAAACAAGAATAGTATAAAAGTGATAATAGAATTTGAAGGTTAAGGAACAGCATGTAAAGCTAAAGGAGCATTCTGTGATACTACTGAAAATCTTAAGCAGCTAAGGAGGGATATTTATACAATGTTTCAATAAAAATGTTCTCAATATACCTTAATTGGCTTAAATTTGAAAGAACATGTGATAAATCTAGTGGTCACAAGGTGGTAATAGACAATGAATCATTCTAGTTTTCCATAAATATGAAACTCTAACTAAAATCAAAATTTTTGGAGAAATATGTGTTTTTATATTTCTTCCTTGTTCCAACCAAGACTTTCTTTTATCTAGTCAGGCATGCTTGATAATATTTTCCACCAAACTGTTAACATGCTATTAAAATATAATTTTTATAGTTATATTAATGTATTAAGCACTGAGGTTTCTCTAATAGTTTAATATGACCAAGTTATAGTTGACTATAAAGAGAGATCCACAAATATATCATCAAAATTGATTGAAATAAGACACTAAAATAATTTACTTTTTAAAATGATCACCCTTCAATACTCAGATTATCAGGTTATTAGATATAAGCAGCAGAATTTAAACACTAAATACTAATTTAATACTAACTTATACTAATTAAATACTAATTTAAATACTAAATACTTCTGAATATAGTTCAGTTCTTCTGAAGATAAAAATAATACCCATTCTGATTTCATTCATTACATATTTTTTCTTCTTTAATTAAAAAGCTAATATATCTGGAATTAGATATTTTACCAATATGCTACTGTGTTTATTATCTAAATGACAGATAACACTTCATAACAGAAAGCATTACTTTTGGAATGTATAAAGTACAGGAGGCCAAATAAGCTTTGAAGAGGATCAGGAGCAAAATTAACTTAAAATATTAGGTTGGTGAAAAAAACAATTGCAGTTTTGGACTGTGAATTTTAAATCATTATACCTAAGCCTGAAAATATATTTATTCATCCAAGTAGGAGCCATTATAATCAACACATTTTTTCCAATGAGAAGTTTGTTTATTTCTGTAGCATAAAAATCCATGCTTTGGGATCCAACAAATTCTTGGTAAGCATTTTTTGCCTTCTGCTGATTGTGGAAGCATTTTCATGCAAAAATTGTCAAGATACTTGAAGTGGCAGTCAGTTGGTAGAGGTGAGGGGAATGTGGCAGATAAGCAAAGCTTCATAGCTCAATTTGTTCACCTTTTGAAATGTTAGTTATGCAACATGTAGTTGGGTGTTGTGAAGAGTTGGACCTACGGTGTTGACCAATGCCAGCTGCAGGCATTGCTGTTTTTGATGCATCTCATTGATCAGTTGAATATACTTCTTCGATGTTCAGGATTCCAAAAGCTGTAGTGGATCAGACGGGCAGCAGATCACCGAACAGTGACCATGAGATTTTTCTGGTGCAGGTTTGGCTTTGAGAAGTGCTTTGGGGCTTCCTCTCGAGCTAATCACTGAGCTGGTTGTCAGCAATTGTCATATAAAACCCACTTTTCATCACAAATCACAGTCCAATCTAGAAATGTTCATTGTTCTTGCATAGAATAAGATAAGATGATGCTTCAAAACAGTGATTTCTTTTTTTTTCTTTTTTGTTTGGTCAGCTCATGAGGCACATATTTACTGAACTTTTTCACCTTTCCATTTTGCTTCAAATGTCCTAAGACAATAGACTAGTCAATGTTGAATTTGGGACAGCTTTTTGTGTAGTTGTAAGAGGATCAGTTTTGATGAGCCTTTCAATGGGTTGTTGGCAACTTCCAATGGCTAGGCACTGCACTCTTCATCTTCAAGGCTCTTGTCTCCTTTGCAAAACTTCTTGAACCACCACTGCATTATAGGTTCATTAGCAGTTCCTGGGCCAAATATGTCATTGATGTTGCAAGTTGTGTCTGGTACTTTACAACCCGTTTTGAACTCAAATAAGAAAGTCACTCAAATTTGCTTTTTGTCTAGCATCATTTCCATAGTCTAAACTAAGTATAGAATACACAGCAAATAATAAGTCATAAGCAAAAGTCAAAAAGGAAGAAACATACATTAAAATGATGTATAATATAACCACATTCATTTAAAAATACATTCCAATATCAAAGAACAAATTTCATCAATGCAAAACCACAATGACTGTTGCACCAACCTAAATATTCTGAGTAAGTTAGATTGGCACTTAGGAAACTTCTCTGGTTTTACAGTTGAAGGAATTTACATACCAGGAGAGTTCATGAGAACATTATTATTAGTCCTGCTGCTTGAAGAACTACTTCCTTTACTGTGAACCAGTTATACTTTATTGAAAATTTGTGATCCACTCCAAAAAGGTTACTCAAACTAATGCTCTCTTCTTGATTTGGGAATCTTTTTGCAGAAATTTAAAAGATTTCTGTTTCTACTGAAAGGAGTTGAAAAGTATGATATGACTTTCCATTTTATTTAATAGCTGTGTCATTTAAAAGGAGACTAGAATACCATTCTCTACTTTTGTAATATTACTCTATTTTTATATGGTCTGTTGCTTCACACTAGAATCTGTATCTTACAATAGCTTCTGCAGAGGATTGGTCGTGCACATTGAATTTATGCAATTATACCTGCCTTTCAAGAATAGATGACATTAATTATCTAAAGGCATTATTATATAGACTTGAAAATGTTATGTCACTTTCAATTATAATGGTTAATTTTGCCATTTTACACTAATTTATAAGTATACCTAGTTTTCCTCAATTGGTTTATTTTTAGCCTTATTATTATTATAATTAGCTATATATTAAAGTATGGGTTTCCCAGGTAGTGCCAGTGGTAAAGAATCTGCCTGCCAATGCAAGAGACACAAGAGATGCTGGTTGAAGCCCTGGGTCAGAAAGATCCCCAGGAGGAGGATATGGCAACCCACTCCAGTATTCTTGCTTGGAGAATCCCATGGACAGAGGAGCCTGCCAAGCTACAGTCCATGGGCTAATTACAGTCCAAGTTGGAAATAACTAAAGCAACTGAGCATGAGCACTTAAATATGTTATACTTTGGCAAGTTGGACCAATATATTGATAAAACAAACACAGCAGAACAGCAAAAACTCATTATTACTATTTTTGTACGTGTGTAAACTATAACATTGATTTTTAATTTTAGAATTCATATTGTTCATTGATCTTTAAAACTATTACCTACAATTATCACTGGTATGACATATGCTTACTTTCTGAACGAATTTTAGCATCATTATCTTCAAACGGAATATGTAGAACCTTGCCAGTCAAAGAAAATAGAAAAGAAGTATCAAATAGCTTAGAGATTTTCTTTAAGAGATATATGCATTTTATATATCCTAAATTTACTTTTGAATGAATCCTACATTTTAGATATTTTATCAAAAAAGTTAACCCTAAAAATTTATTTTTAAGTCAAAAATATAAGTAATAGATATTTACCACAATATTTTACTCTATAGAAATAGAACATCTAATGCATTTATTTACCTTGAGAAAAGAGTAATTAATTGTTCCACATTATTTGGTAACACACTCTACAGTAAATGTCTTACTCATCATTCACTCACCCATTCAAAACATACTTGAATATTCTGTGCTAGGCATTTGATGTTGGCCCCTCCAGATCTACACTGCACATTTTTTGGGAGATTTTTCTCATGTGGATAATTTTTAAAGTCTTTATTGAATTTATTCTTATATTGCTTCTATTTTATGTTTTGTTTTTTTTTTGACCATAAGGCATGTGGGATCTTACCTCCCTGAGCAGGATTTCACTTGAACCCCTTGCACTGGAAGGCAAAGTCTTAGCCTGGACCACCAGAGAAGTCCCCACACTGCACATTTTCAAACTTAGCTTCCTGGCTCATAAAGCTGACCTATATGGACTACACTTTTTCTCTACATTTGCTTGTGTTAAGTGAGTTGGTGCCCAGGCAGGCAATACCAGGGAGAATGTAGAATTAGGTCAGAGTGTTTCTACCCACCACCCCATTATGTTGCCTCATGTAGCTGTGCCCCCTGATGAAGGTATCCAACTCCACTCAAAAGAGGCCTCTTTGTATGACTTCGTTTACCTTGTTCCCTTAGTTCTAAGAGTTGTGATAGCTCATTTATTACACAGTTACATGTCTCTTTGCAAAGTCATTTGTACATACACTTGCTTGACTGCTGCTAACTTTGGGTGTCCCATAATTTTCCTGCTATGCCCAGATTAACACTATTATCTACTATTTACCCAATATGGTTCTTAGTAATATCAAGACAGTTCTCTTTTATTGGTTTATTTATTCATTAGTGATACATTTATTATTTATTTATTCATCCATTCAAAATTTTAGATGGATGGAACAGAGACCTTTCAGTTTTTCTTCTTGCCTGTCTTTAAGTAAAATTAGTTCTAAAGGACTCAACTTCTACTCTCTTCCCATACCACAGATCCCAAAATTCAAAATCTCAATGCGCAAAAGCAAAACCACAAAATGATCCTGAATGCTGTGACTTTAAAGTGTGAGAAGGTATATTGTGACAGCACTCTCCTTTCCATTTGAGCAGAGATCATGTCTTTTGTGTATAAACTCAACAGAGAAATGCATCATGCCTTTCCCCATTAAACAGTATTTTATATTTCTGACTGGAAATGTGTGTTCTGGAAATGTATTCCATAAGCAATCGTTTTCTAATCATGGTCAGGAAGGAAGAAATTTTTCTCTATTGTTCTAGGTTCTTCTGACTGACTAAAAATTAAATTGACGTGAGACATTTAGCAGAAGAAAATAAAAAATAAATTTAATAACATGTCTACTCAATATGGGCTTCCCAAGTGGTGCTAGTAGTAAAGAACCCTCCCACCAATGCAGGAAACATAAGATAATAGGGTTTGATCTCTGGATTGGGAAGGTCCCCTGGAGAAGGGTATGGCAGCCCACTCCAATATTCTTGCCTGGAGAATCCCATGGTCATAGGAGCCCGGTGGGCTATAGTCCGTGAGGTTGCAAAGAGTCAGACACATCTGAAGTGACATAGCAGGCACACACACACCTCACAATAGGATCCATGATAACTGAGTTACTTAGGAAAATAGCCAAAGTCCTCACCTTAAATATCACCTTCAGCTAACACAGAATATGTTATGGGCTGTCAACCAGTAATAACGATAATAATAAACAGAAAAATAAGGAAAAGACTTGATTTGGGGTCTTAGAAATTCCAATCTGGGAGGTGATGATTTGAGTAACAACTGGAATGTGTTGAGGGAAGTAGAAAATGGAGGGGCTTTATAAAAACAATACACAGAGACATTCCAGGGGTATTACATATGTTGTTTTACAGAACTACAATTGGTACCAGCAGACATTCAGTTACTTGTCAGCAGCAGATTAGTTGCTAAATTTTGGTTTCTAGGGAGTGAAAAAAATGAGTGCTAGATGCCTTATAGATGCCTGGGACAAAATTTTATACTGTATCCAAGGATAAACATATGTAAGTGCAACTTTCCTAAAGGTCCTCTGGCTCCATGTTGGAGCCTTTGACATAAATGACTCCATTTCGTTGTTCACAGCCCATATTTTCCTCTTTTGATCAGTATCTTTCCTTAATAATCAATTGTCTTGTGATGTTAGCAATCATTAGTTAATTTGTTTGTAAAAATTCCCTTGGCATCAGGAAGACATGTTATTGGTATGCCATGTTCCATGATGGAGGGAAAGGGAATAAGAGTCATAGTCATTAGGGAATAGCCCTCCCTGGTGGCTCAGATGGTAAAGAGTCTGCCTGCAATGCCAAAGACCTGAATTCGATCCCTGGGTCAGAAAGATACTGTGGAGAAGGAAGTAGCAATCCACTGCAGTATTCTTGCATGAAAAATCCTATGGATAGAGGAGCTTGGCAGGCTACAGTCTATGGGGTCACAAAGAGCTGGACACAACTGAGTGACTAACACTTTCTTTTACTTTCCAAACGAAATAGTCACATTTAAGCATCGAAGAGGTTTTCAGCAAGCAGGACTTAGGCATCTTCCCTACCGGAAATAATGGTAAATTCAGTCAATTTTTTAATTTGTGATATGAATTGTAGGATGCATCTGGTTGAGTAATTCAAGTCTCTGAGAAACCATAAACTTACTATCCTGAGTAGCTGAGCAACAACAAGAGATAAAGTGCATATCAACTTAGAGAATACACAGACAGTTGTTAATATCACAAGAATCAATACCAATGTTATAAGCAAAGATTTTAGCCACTTTCATCTGAGAAAAAGCAATCTTTTAGTATTTCTCCAAGATAATATTGAATATTGAGTCATCCATAGAATTTATTTTCTTTTTTCATATAATTTATTAAATGGGTAACACTAGATAATTCATCCAGATGAATCATCCATTTGATGATTCATCAGCATCAAACTAATAGTATGTATCACAATGCTTCAAAAGATCCCAAATGTATAGGAAATAACCCATGGAAATACAGATAAATTTTCTTGGGCTATGTTTATGACATATGACAACTTTGATATACTTTGTGAGGCATTTTAGGAGATGATTTCCAATAATATTGTTTTCCACGTCAATCCATTTTATGTGTTCCAGTAAGCCACTGTATATATTCCAAGATAATTTTTTAATAAATATATGCATATATTCCAGGATAAATTTTTATAAATAATCAGGGAAAATATGTCTATCATTTGTTCCTAATCAAAGCTTTCTCTTAAGGTCACGCACACAAACGTTTTGATCCATTCTGTTTGTTTTTTTTTTCCCAATCGGGAAGTTAATATCCTTCTAATATTTTAGTAGTTAACCCAGATGCTGAATTAATGGGTAGATAAGGCTGTTCTAGTAAAAATTTAGACTTTAAGAGAGCTTCTATTTTAGCAGCAATGTCAGCAGAATTATTTCCTTTGCTTTCTTCTATGCATGGTCTCTTGCTGAGCACCTATGAGTTTTCATTATTGCCAAAAATTTAGGCTGTTGCATGAAATCTAAGAATCCTAGCACATAAGAACTGTTTCTGATTTTTGTCTTGATGAAGTAAAAAACCCTCAGTGTTTTCCAAAGCATGGCAAAATTAAGACCAACACCCAAAGTGCACCTACTATCAGTGTACATATATATAGGAAGTTTTATCTTTTACTAAAAAGCAGTTCTTTGTAAGTGCAAAGAGGTCTAGCCATTGATCAGGGCTTCTGACATGGTGTTAACCTCAATGATTTTTGTTAAACATAATATAGCATAGCCAGTTTGGTAGTAACTGGACTCATTTGTCAAATAAGATCCATCAGTCAACCAGCTCAAATCAGGTGTTTTCAAGAGGTGGGTTCTGCAATCAATTTGTGGAATTAGGAGTTGGTTAGTCACTATTAAACAGGCATGGGGGGCTTTATCAGTTGGTTGAGGGAGCAGAGTTCAGGGTATTGCAGTGGGCACATAGAAATGTCAGAGGAAGACAGTAGAAGAATTTTGTAGATTAGTCTACTGATAGAAAGAGGCTGAGTATTATAAGAACTAAGCATGGCCTCCATAGAATAAGGCACAAAAAATGGTCAGTGTAGACCCCATTACAACTTAGTTCACATGCTGTAATTAATTGGCAGTGGCTGCATTGACTCTCATGCAGGGAGGAAGATCATTGGCTATTGAGTTTAGTTATTGGCTGTAATATCCTTTTCATCTACAGCGGTCCCTGTGACACTGAGTAAGTAACCTGAGGGTATTTCTTACTTTTTCATGGGCAAAAACAAAAAAAGCAGTTTATAATTAGACTGGTGGGTCATGAAGCCTATCTTTAATAAGAGTAAAAGCTATTGAGTTTCTTTACTTTAAACAAGAGTTTCAGTCCGATCAACTTTAAGAGAGTATGACCAAGACAAGAAAATTTGGGACCCAGTTTCTATAGTTTCCCATAAGTTCTAAAAAGCTGTCAAGTTTTCTTTTTAATGTATTCTTCAACTATGAGTTTAACTCCTTGAATGGCCTCTGCATTCAGTGACTGTAAGGGGAATATTTTCAGAGACCTTCTTCTGCCAACCTGAATCATTATGGGTGGTAGACAGTGAGTGCAACTGATGCCAGTGGTATTCTTAGACCAAACTGAGCCTGAGATGGTATGTAAAAGAGGATTAAAATCAGCCATAGAGACTGAGAAAATTGGAATGGCCATAGATAAATCTCATGGAGAACTGTAAGAATCAAAGTATCCCTCAAGATACAAAGTATTTCCTCCTCTTGGGAAAAGGAATATGGGCTTTATGAACCTCTAGAAAGTTTCTCCCTAATAGTAGATCTGGAACAGAGGGGACTAGGAGGAATAGATGAAGCCTTTTAATAAATTCTAATTAAAAAGGAACTGGAAGAGATTTTAAAAAGCATTCATAGTTCGGTTAGATACTCCAATAATTTGTACAGTTCTGATAATTTGAGGAAGGGGGACAGAGAGGCTGGTGGGGCTAAGAACTTATAAGGTGACCCTATATCTATTAGGGCCTCAGTAACTTTGTTCCCAATAGTTAATTTCTCTCAAATAGTTAGGAGCATGGGAAAGATTCCCCTTTTGTCCTTGAAGCAGCTCCTCTCTTGAAACCAGTCAGATTAGAACTTGTGAGAATAGCTTTTATTTTTAGGCTGTTGGTTTTCCGGGAGAAGGCAATGGCACCCCACTGCAGTACTCCTCCCATGGACGGAGGAGCCTGGTAGGCTGCAGTCTGTGGGGTTGCTAAGAGTCGAACACGACTGAGCAACTTCACTTTCACTTTTCACTTTCATGCATTGGAGAACGAAATGGCAAACCACTCCACTGTTCTTGCCTGGAGAATCCCAGGGAGGGCAGAGCCTGGTGGGCTGCTGTCTATGGGGTCGCACAGAGTCAGACACGACTGAAGTGACGGAGCAGTTGGTTTTCCAGTAGTTGTTTAAGTCTAAAACAGTCCTTTTCCAGTGGCCAGACTTTTCACAGTAAGTGCAGGCCCCTTTAGCTTGTCATTTATCTTGGGTTCTGTGTGGGTTTGATTTAACAGAAAATTGTTGTAGTTGTAAGTGCATTATTTGGATTGCTTGAATATGATCATTGAAAGACTGTTCAGTTTTCTTTCTGGATCTTTTTTTTAAATAACTCAGGAGAACAGTTCATTGTAATTCACAAATGTGTGAAGTTGTATGGTGGCACAATTAAGTTGTGATTTTCAAATAGGTTGTCTAAGTTCTTCCTATAAACCTTTGACAAGGGCAAGAATAAAGTGCTGAGGTTCATTATTAATGTTATCTATGCCACAATATTGTTTAAAGACTTTCTCAAATCTATCATAATAATCAAAGATGGATTCATCAATTCTTTGAACACATTTTGGATTTTTTCCCCCAGGCAATAGCTTGAGCAAAAGCCACAGGAATTTTATCATAAGGCCATTTTGCCAATTTAGAGACTTCACACACGGCACTATGTTCCTTACAGGCAAAATCTTTCACTGGGATATTCCAATCTGCTAATGTCATCCATTTTTAGTGAGACCTTCCCTGACTAACAAGTAAATAAGCTGGTAAAGATCAGAAAATCCTGACTCATAATTCTGAACTGTAAGAAGAAATTCCTGTAGAAAACCAATGGAGTCTTCCTTGTGAACTGGAAAATCCTTAGTAATTGCATGGAGTTCAGCTTTAGTTCAAGAGGTGTAAGAAGACTGTTGGTGGTTTTGAGAGGACCTTTGCCTAGCTTCACTTTAAAAGGGGTACAAGGGGAGGAGAGTCTAGAGGGGCTTTGGAATCCTCTGGATAGTAGTTAGGAAAGGACCTTTGGCAAGAGAAGGGTAGAGATGGGGAGGGAAACAGGCAGGCAAGGAAAGGCCTAAGAGGAGCAAGGCAGGTGTGGCAATGGCAGGGATAGAAACTAGAGAAGAGTGAATGTCAGGAGAACATTTAGTAATATTTTCAAGTTTAGTCAGTCTCTGAGACAATTCAGAAATAGCCTTAGATAATTTGGATTTAGTATCTTGGAGGGAAGCCATTTTGGAATTGCTAACTCATTTTGAGGGCTCAAAATGCCAGTTGAAATAAGCTTACCATTTGGGTTGTTTTGCATTACATTCTTTCGTTAATTGAGTATACAGATAGACTTAATTTAAGATTTTCAAAAGATCCCCAAGCCTGACAATTTAGTTGTAAATCATTCTGGATAATCATAGTCCAAGGAGACACATATTTGCACAAGGAGAGCCCATACATAGTTTGCATACATAAAACCAGCAGAAGTTCCAGAAGGAGGCTCCTCTGTAGCCTTCCCTTATTTTGTAAACTTCCCATTATTTCAAGAGTAAGTACTCCTCAGAAGAAAGTGAGAAGTAACCTCCCAAAAACAGAAGTCAGTAGCAACATAGGATACTCAAATAAATATAAAACTTCTATCAAGCTTTGAGGAATGAGTTTAAAGGGACTCACCACCACTCTCCAGGACCATCAAAAGAAAGAGAGCATGATGGACTCGTGTAGGCGCCTCTCTTAAAATCATGGTGGTACTGGAGGAAGGAACAGGTCATTCTGTATCCCACTTCTGACACCACATCATTTAAAAAAAGCAAAAGTCTGCAAATAAAAATCGTGTATTTAGGGTCTTAGATATTTCAGTTTGGAAAGTACTGAATCAGGGAACAGCTCAAGTGTGCTCTGAAGAAGTAGAGAATGACAGGTTTATAAAGATAACGAAAATAATTTAGATAGGTTGTTTTACAGAACTGCAATTGGTGCTGGCAGGCATTCAGTTACTTGTTGGCAACAGATTGGTTGCTAAAGTATAGTTTCTAGCGGGTAAAGAAAATGAGTTAAAAGTGGCCTAGGGATACTTAGGTCAAAAGTTTATATTGCATCTAGGAATAGACACATGTAAGTTCCAGTTTCCTAATGGCCTTCTGCTTCATCTTAGATCTTTTGATGTGACTGACTCCATTTTATTGCTCATGGTCCACAGAGTAGTGGTTTGAGACTTCAAAGAGGAGGAAGACACTTCACACAGAGATATGAAAGCAAATGATTGGTAAACAAAGTTTTTCAGGGCCAGGCAGAGACAATGAGATAGAGCGGACTCTGACCTCTCTGCTCAGATTGGTTTTCCCCACCATACCCAGCCGATATTCCTTGCGTATGTCCCTGGTGATAGCTCTACTCTGGGAAAAAGCCTTTTATCTAAGCTCTTTTCCTGGAAAAGGAAATGTCAACCCACTCCAGTATTCTTGCCTGGAAAATCCCATGGATGGAGGAGCCTGGTAGGCTACACTCCATGGGGTCCCAAAGAGTTGGACATGACTGAGTGATTTCACTTCACTTCACATCACTACTAAGCTCTTTAGACAGCTAAGTGGAAGGTAAGAAGAAAGACTTCTTGAGACTTCTATTTCTTAAAAATAATCTAAGTAAATTAATCCTCTTGCCAAAGAGAAGCATTTAAGGGTAGCAAATTTTGCTTCCCTACATGATCAAATAGGATTAATCAATAATGGAGTTTTTAAAAGGAAGTTTTTATGTTTATGTGTCTTGTCCATAATTATGGAAAACATACACACCAAAATGAATATCATTTTTCAAGAATTGTTAAAGAAGTTATGGCTCCATCTCATTGTATATAAAAGTGACTGTTATATGATACTTATAGAAGCAATTAAAGAATACTTTTTGGATTAAGAAATATTAAAGACATTTAAAATCATATACATGTTAAAGAACAAAATATTTTAAAATTTGGATATACAAATCCACAAATTTTTACCATTTTATGAACCATTCTTCAAGTTTAAGATAAGGGATTGATTTAATTTTTTTTCTTTCAATTTTGTAGCCATATAATTGGCTCAGATTGTAAAGAATCTGCCTGCAGTGTAGGAGATCTGAGTTTGATCTCTGGGTTGGGAAGATACCTGTAGATGGGAAAGGCTATCCACTCCAGTATTATGGCCTGGAGAATTCCATAGATTGTATAGTTCTCAAGGTCACAAAGGCATGACTGAGCAACTTTCAGTAATTCCCATATACCACTCTGAGGATTTACTCTCTTAACTACTTACATATATAACATAAAAAAGTATTGATTATAAAACTCATGCTGTACATTACATCTGTACACACTTATGTATCTTATAACTAGAAGTTTTATCTTTGAATTACACAAAACACCATATTTTAAAAAGATGATTTTCACAAAAATCTTTTTTTTAATGAAAAAACATGCATTTTTAATTTATTTCATGGGATGTTGTATATTTGCCTGTTACAAAAATATGATACCTGAGAAAAATTGAGTCATCATTTTTTATATATTTTTCTGCTTTGCAGCTTTTGACCTTCATACTCACATTGTGCTCTTCATTCAGTGTTAGCTTTCTCTACTGGAAAGTGAAAGTGAAAGTCACTCAGTCATGTCTGATTCTTAGTGCCCCATGGACTATACAGGTCATGGAATTCTCCAGGCCAGAATAATGGAGTAAGTAGCTGTTCCCGTCTCCAGGAGATCTTACCATCCCAGGGATTGAACGCAGGTCTCCTGCATTGCAGGCAGATTCCTTACCAGCTGAGCCACCAGGGAAGCCCAAGAATACTGGAGTGGGTAGCCTATCCTTTTTCCAGCAGATCTTCCTGACCCAGGAGTTGAACCAGGGTCTCCTGCATTGCAGGCGGATTCTTTATTAGCTGAGCTACCTTCTCTATTGGAGTAACTGCTAATCAATCTCCCCACAAAAATGCCCATTTGCTGCTAAGAGGTCAAACAAGATAGAAATCCAGAGATGACCATTAGATTGGCAAAATATAGTCCATTGTGAACTCTCCATAAGTAGATATGAAGAAAAACAAAAGCAACAATGAAGTTGCTTAAAATATTCAAGAACACATATACAAGATTTTCTGTAGAAAAGCTCATCTATTTTTTTTTTCAATATAACAAAGTGGGAAAAAAGCAAAGAATAGAGACAGTTCTGTATTAAAGCATACATAACAGACATACTGCATAGAAACATGAACATTGATTCTGACTTGAATAAGCTATTAAAAAGTCATTTTTGAGGTAATGTGAGAAATTTGGAAAGGAAAATGATATTAGATAATACAAAGCAGTTAATTTTAGTATTATTAGTCATGGTAAGGGCATTAGAGTGGTACCAGCAGAACTTCATACCTTTACAAGATGCTTATAGAAATATATGAGGTAAAATGATATAAAGTAAGGGATTATCTTTAATATATCTCAGAAAACGTGAATAGACAGATCAGTGTTATAATATCTTCATAATGATTGAATCTGTCTAAAGGATCTACAGAAATGTATTCTTTCTTTATTATATATATATATTTTTTTCCAATAAAACTTAGTTTGGAAATATTTTTAAAAGAATTAATCTTGTCCTCTATTTCTACAATATGGTTGGACTATACACCATGACTATCCTACTGCTAAAAAATACTTAAAACACTAGAAAATCAAGGAAACCAACTTGTGATCGCATCAATGAGCTGGCAAGAAAACAAGAAATACTGAGACCAAAAACTAATATAAAGCAAGAAAGAAGAGAGATAAATGTCATTTTATTGGAACAAGCTTCTTGCCCTGAAGGCATTATAAAACAAAACCTCAGTAAATTGAGCTCTGTTTTTTTAATATATTTGTGGAACTGAATCAAGGTGATAAGCCTTTTAGTGGAACTTCTGAATACTGTTGTGGATTCAAATGGCTATATCTTCAGTGTAAGAGTGTTCTAAATACAAGGCCACTTTCTCTCATCCTATCCCATGCCAGGTCAAGAAAACATATCTACTTCAAAAATGAAGAACTAGGTGGGAAAAAGAAAAAAAAAAACACCTTTCCTGAGAATTAATAATGATGCTCTAGTTTTAGCAGTCCTACATTCTGAATTCAGTTATCTGTTTGGTATAAAAGAAATCTAAAATAAACATAAATCACCCTGAAGGAACTCTACATGCCCAAAAGATTTCCTTCCATGGGTAAAGTTCCATGGAGAATGAGCTGATAGTTAAAAATCACAAAACATACAAGGAAATAAGATGAGAGAGATGGTACAATCAACAGAACATTGTGTTTAGTCACTCAGTTGTGTCCAACCCTTTGTGACCCCATGGACTATAGCTCCCTAGGTTCCTCTGTTCATGTAATTTTCCAGGCAAGAATACTGGAGAGGGTTGCCATTTACTTCTCCAAACAGAACATTGGATCAGACTAAAAAAAAAAAAAAAATGCAAGCCCAAAATTGAATATACATTTTAAAAACTGAATATACATTCAATATTTTTCCACTGATAAGGAACAAGAAAGAATAATAGAAATACAAATAAATTGTAGTTAAATATTACATGAGACTCTGACATCATTTGATGCAGTGAACTACTTCCCAGAATTCAGTCTTTGTAGAGTCATCTCCCATGTTCACTCAGGACTTGATGATTTTTCCTGTTTTGGTCATAGAGAAATTAGCAAACATGTATAGGCATACATATATTAGCAAGTGCTATATGATAAGCACTTGCACATTGGGTGTATTCTCTAGAAATGTTCCTCTTTAGGAACCAGTCTTCATGCTGCAAAATGGCTTAGGAAATACTACTGGATTATGAGAGCCAGTCAAGTCTAGGACCATTGTGGATATTCTGGGACCAGTTATGGCATCTAGGTGAGGGCCACCATGTAGATGACCTCAGCTAAGTTACACAGAATCACACAATAAGTTAATATGATTTTAAAGCAGTATGAGGCAAACTTTCGCTAAAGGACAGATAATAAATATTATAGGTTTTGTGGGTCATACACTCTCTGTCCTAACTACTCATTTGTGTCTTGCAACACATAAGCAGTCATAGACATATTAAAAAACAAAGAGTATTTCCTAATAAAACTTTATTAATAGAGATAGGACTTCAAATTTTATATAATTTTTATATCACAAAATATGTCATATAACCATTTAAAATTATAAACACCCTTTTTAGTTCACTATTGAACCAAAGCAGATATATACATAATTTGACCTTCAGACTGTAGTTTTCTAACCCCAGTTTTAACTTAAAATTTTACATCATTCTGTTATACATCAATACATAACAAACAAAAATTGTTACTGGAAATTGGGTGATGCTATAAAGTACTTTGCTTGTTACATCTCAGGTCTTTAAGTCTTTATTCTAATATTTCTTCCATTTGAGCTTTTATTTCATTTTCAAAATGTGGATCATGATTTAACCTTCTTTCATAAGTTATAAACCAAATTTAATTAAATAATATCTGTCAAGTGATGGGACAAAATGAATAAGATTATTTTCCTAACTACTTGCAAGTTGTAATTTCATGTTCATGCGTAATATTTTATGTAAGAAAAGGTTAGTAGGTTTATAAAGACACAATCTTTCAGACTAGTACAAAAATCAGCAGTTGAAAGTTTTATTATTATATCCAATCAAATCTACTATCTTCCTATTTTCCTAAAAAAGTTATCTCTAGGCACATGTTGCTCAGATTGATTCAATTTTCAGGCTTAGTTAGAATTTTCTTGACTTAGTCTGAGCTACAGACTTAGACAAATACTGTGTCATACCACTGGTAGTAGCCAGTAAGATGCAACTTTCATACTTTGACCTTAATATTAATAGTTGAACAGATGATTTTGTAGAAATAACCAATTATTTGTATATAACTGAAGAGTAATAAAAAACAGTTCTGTTAGAACTATCTAGCTCATATTTTACTATGTAATACAAGAATTTTATGTCCATTTTAAGACAGCGATTTGATTTTAAAATATACCTAGAATCCATTTGTTGAGACAGAACTCATGATAACATTGTGTCATTCATATCTTAGCAGAGCTAAAGATTTCTGGTTTGCTGGTCTCTAACCTACATAAATTTGAACCCCTTACTAAAGTGGCTTTATTGTGAAGTTATATTTATCAGTTAATAAAATGGGTACAGTTTGTTTTTATTGAATTTAAATTTGGCTTTTAGTATAAATTGTAAAGAAACATGCTTCAGTTGAAGAGAATAGTTATTTTTTCTATATTAAGGTGTTTCCTTAAACAATTACAATGCAAAGGTTTGGCAACAAGTGAAAAAGAAAGGTTAAACTTATCTATAATATTATTTTTAGATTTGTTGCTAAATATAAATTAGATGGTAAAGACTGTGCCTGCAATGCAGGAGACCTACATTCAGTCCTTGTTTGGGAAGATCCCTTGAAGAAGGAAATGGCAAACCACTCCAGTATTCTTGCCTGGAGAATTCCACAGACAGAGGAACCTGGTAGGCTATAGTCCATGGGGTTGCAAACAGTCGGAAAAAACTGAGCAACTTTTACTTTCATGTATGTCAATAAAACACGTGAGTTTATGTTTCCATATATTCTTTTCTCCATGAATTTTGATTTCCATACACGTTTGCTTCATTTTTCTCACCAATCCCATTTACACCCCAGATCTACTTCTTTCGATTACTTTTATTTTGTCTGAAAATGTCTTCATTTTGCTAGTGTTCTTGAAAATAACTTATTTGGGTACATAATTCTAAGCTGATAATGTTTGTTTGTTGTTTCCATTTCCCTGAACAATCCAAAGATAATATTAGTGTCTTTTGGGTACCGTTGAAAAGTAGGCTGGCTCTTCTGAAGATACTAATTTTTCATTGTGCCTGCTATTTGTCTCTTTTTCTCTTTGTCTTTTTGTGTTTTGCAGTTAGACTAGACTTTTTCTGGTTGTGAGATTCCTTTTTATTTTCTTTTATTGCAGTGTTGTTAATTTACAATATTATGTCAGTTTCAAGTGTACAGCAAAGTGATTCAATTAATACAATATATATTTTTTTCACATTCTTTTCCAATAAAGGTTATTACAGGATATTGAGTATAATTCCCTGTGCTATACAGTAGATCCTTGTTGTTTATCTATTGTGTATATAGCAGTGTGTGTATGGGAGAGGGCGATGGCACCCCGCTCTGGTACTCTTGCCTGGAGAATCCCATAGACAAGGGAGCCTGGTTGGCTGTGGTCCACGGGGTCGCTAGGGAGTCAGACATGACTGAGCTACTCCACTTTCACTTTTCACTTTCATGCATTGGAGAAGGAAGTGGCAACCCACTCCAGTGTTCTTGCCTGGAGAATCCCAGGGATGAGGGTGCCTGGTGGATGTCATCTATGGAGTCGCATAGAGTCGGACACGACTGAAGCGACTTAGCAGCAGCAGCAGTGTGTGTATGTTAATCTGAAACTGCTATTTTATCTCTCCGCCCACTCCCCACTATTCCCTTTGGTAACTGTAAGTTCTTTTTCTATGTGAGTCTATTTCTGTTTTGTAAGTAAGTTCATTCATATATGTTTCGATTCCACATATAAACAATATCATATGATGTTTGTCTTTATCTGACTTATTTCACTTAATATGATAATCCCTAGATCCAATCATGTTGCTACAAATGGCATTATTTCATCCTTTTTATGGCTGAATGATATTCCATTGTAAAGTTTACCACATCTTCTTTATCTATCTGTTGTTGGACATTTAGATTGCTTCCATGTCTTGGCTATTAAAAATAATGCTGCTATGAAAACTGGGGTGTATGTATCTTTTTGACTTAGAATTCTATCTGGATGTATGTCTGGGTTGGGAAGATCCCCTGGAGAAGGGAATGACTACCTACTCCAGTAGAATTGCCTGAAGAATTCCATGGACAGAGAAATCTGTCAGGCTACAGAGAGTCAGACATGACTGAACTGCTTTCACTTTCACATTCATTTCAGGCCAAGTGCTGTATTGCAGGATCATATGGTAACTATTTTTAGTTTTCTAAAGAATCATCCATACTCTTCTCCATAGTGGCTGCACTAGTTTACATTCCTACCAACAGAGTAGGAGTGTACTATTTTCTCCACACCCTCTCTGGCATTTATTATCTGTAGGCTTCTTAATGAGGGAAAACCGCTAGACCATTCAGGTATGACCTAAGTCAAATCCCTAATGATTATACAGTGGAAGTGAGAAATAAATAGATTTAAGGGACTAGATCTGATAGATAGAGTGCCTGATGAACTATGGAATGAGGTTCGTGACATTGTACAGGAGACAGGGATCAAAACCATCCCCATGGAAAAGAAATGCAAAAAAGCAAAATGCTGGGAAAAGAAGAGAAGCAAAAAGCTAAGGAGAAAAGGAAAGATATAAGCATCTGAATACAGAGTTCCAAAGAATAGCAAGGAGAGATAAGAAAGCCTTCTTCAGCAATCAATGCAAAGAAATAGAGGAAAACAACAGAATGGGAAAGACTAGAGATCTCTTCAAGAAAATTAGAGATACCAAGGGAACATTTCATTCAAAGATGGGCTCAATAAAGGACAAGATTAGTATGGACCTAACAGAAGCAGTAAATATTAAGAAGAGGTGGCAAGAATACACAGAAGAACTGTATAAAAAAGATCTTCATGACCCGGATAATCACAATGGTGTGATCACTCATCTAGAGCCAGACATCCTGGAAAGTGAAGTCAAGTAGGCCTTAGAAAGCATCACTATGAACAAAGCTAGTGGAGGTGATGGCATTCCAGTTGAGCTATTTCAAGTCCTGAAAGATGATGCTGTGAAAGTGTTGCACTCAGTATGCCAGCAAATTTGGAAAACTCAGCAGTGGTCACAGGACTGGAAAAGGTCAGTTTTCATTCCAATCCCAAAGAAAGGCAATGCCAAAGAATGCTCAGACTACCACACAATTGCACTCATCTCCCATGCTAGTAAAGTAATACTCAAAATTCTCCAAGCCAGGCTTCAGCAATACGTGAACCGTGAACTCCCTGATGTTCAAGCTGGTTTTCGTAAAGGCAGAGGAACCGGAGTTCAAATTGTCAACATCCGCTGGATCATGGAAAAAGCGGGAGAGTTCCAGAGAAATATCTATTTCTGCTTTGTTGACTATGCCAAAGCCTTTGACTGTGTGGATCACAATAAACTGTGGAAAATTCTGAAAGAGATGGGAATACCAGACCACCTGACCTGCCTCTTGAGAAACATGTATGCAGGTCAGGAAGCAACAGTTAGAACTGGACATGGAACAACAGACTTTCCAAATAGGAAAAGGAGTATGTCAAGGTTGTATATTGTCACCCTGCTTATTTAACTTATATGCAGAGTACATCATTAGATATGCTGGACTGGAAGAAACACAAGCTGGAATCAAGATTGCCAGGAGAAATATCAATAACCTCAGATATGCAGATGACACCACTCTTATGGCAGAAAGTGAAGAGGAACTAAAAAGGCTCTTGATGAAAGTGAAAGAGGAGAGTGAAAAAGTTGGCTTAAAGCTCAACATTCAGAAAATGAAGATCATGGCATCTGGTCCCATCACTTCATGGGAAATAGATGGGGAAACAGTGGAAACAGTGTCAGACTTTATTTTTTTTAGGCTCCAAAATCACTGCATGATTGCAGCCATGAATTTAAAAGATGCTTTCTACTTGGAAGAAAAGTTATGACCAACCTAGAAGCATATTCAAAAGCTAGACATTACTTTGCCGACTAAGGTCCATCTACTCAAGGCTATGATTTTTCCTGTGGTCATGTATGGATGTGAGAGTTGGACTGTGAAGAAGGCTGAGCACCGAAGAATTGATGCTTTTCAACTGTGGTTTTGTAGAAGACTCTTAAGAGTCCCTTGGACTGCAAGGAGATCCAACCAGTCCATTCTGAAGGAGATCAGCCCTGGGATTTCTTTGGAAGGAATGATGCTAAAGCTGAAACTCCAGTACTTTGGCCACCTCATGCAAAGAGTTAACTCATTGGAAAAGACTCTGATACTGGGAGGGATTGGGGGCAGGAGGAGAAGGGGACGACAGAGGATGAGATGGCTGGATGGCATCACCGACTCAATGGACATGAGTCTGAGTGAACTCCTGGAGTTGGTGATGGACAAGGAGGCCTGGCGTGCTGCGATTCATGGGGTCACAAAGAGTCGGACACGACTGAGTGACTGAACTGAACTGAACTAATGAAGCTTCCCTAGTGGTTCTGACAGTAAAGAATCTGCCTGTAATTCAAGGGAGCTGAGTTTGAACCCTAGGTTGGGAGGATCCCGTGGAGACTTTTTAATGATGGTCATTCTGATGGATGTGAGGTAATACCTCACTGCAGTTTTGATTTACATTTCTCTAATAATTAATGATATTGAGCATATTTTAGCCTGTTAGCCAAATGTATGTCTTCTTTGGAGAAATATCTATTTAAGTCTGCTGCCATTTTTTGAACAGCTTGTTTGCTTTCTTGATATTTAGCTATCTAAACTGTTTGTATATTTTGGAAATTAACCCTCGTTGGTAGCTTCATTTGCAAATATATTCTCCCATTCTTGTAAGTTGTCTTTTAGTTTTCTTTATGGTTTCCTTTGCTGTGCAAAAGCTTTTAAGTTTGATCAGGTCTAATTTGTTTATTTTTGTTTTTATTTCCATTAATCTAGGAGATGGATTTAAAAAATTCCTGCAATGTATATTAAAGAATGTTCTGCCTAGTTTCCTCTTGAAGTTTTATTTTTTTAATTTAAATTTATTTATTTTAATTGGAGGCTAATTACTTTACAATATTGTATTGGTTCTGCCATACATCAACATGAATCCACCACGGAGATACACGTGTTCCCCATCCTGAACCTCCCTCCCACCTCCCTCCCAGTACCATCCCTTCAGGTCATCCCAGTGCACCAGCCCCAAGCATTCTGTATCGAACCTGGACTGGTGATTCATTTCTTATGTGATATTATGCATGTTTAAGTGCCAATTCCTCCAAATCATCCCACCCTCGCCCTCTCCCACAGAGTCCAAAAGACTGTTCTATACATCTGTGTCTCTTTTGCTGTAGAAGTTTTATAGTATCCAGTCTTACATTCAGGTCTTTAATCCATTTGAGTTTATTTTTGTGTTAGAAAATGTTCTGATTTCATTCTTTTGCATGTAACTGTCCAGTTTTTCCAACACCACTTAGTGAAGAGATAGTCTTTTCATGAAAATTACTCTGACTCTAACACAAGAAGAGATAATAAAATTACAGGCAGCTTCCCTGGTGGCTGAGAGCTTAAAGCATCTGCCTGTAATGTGGGAGACCTGGGTTCAATCCCTGGGTCAGGAAGATCCCCTGGAGAAGGAAATAGCAACCCACCCCGGTATTCTTGCCTGGAGAATCCCATGGAAGGGGGAGCCTGGAAGGCTTCAGTCCAGCGGGTTGCAAAGAGTCAGACACGACTGGGTGACTTCACTTTCACTTCACTTCACTGTTAACTGCCCCCACTTAGGCAAAATCCAGAAATATGTACAAAATAATTACTTTTATTGATTTGCATTGCATTTTCTAATCTATAGATCTTCACATTAGAGTGAGTACATTGGCTTGGTCAATCTATTTAATCCAACTTTTCCCTCTGATTTCTAAACAAATAGAGATTTTTATGCTAGACACTCTTTCTCAGAGGACAGTTTTTATTTTTATTTGTAGAAAATCTATTTATTCCTGTTGGACTCTATGCTTCCCCTCTCTTAACGGTCCTGAAACATGAATTCTTTAGCACCCCTTAGTCTCTTGACCTGGTCTTTATTTGTCAGAACTTTGTGTGTTTTACTGGCTACTTTATGCCATCTATGTTCACATTTAAAAGCAGTAGTAAACTTCTGGTGAAGATGGAAGGGGAAAACATAAACAAATATGCCCTAGCACCAAGTCATTGTAACACAATCAAAATGTTTACATCATCAATATTGATTTATTCTTAGCATATTTTCCATGAAAGATGTTCCTGTGAGTTTATCTGCTTTGAACTGCAATGCCAGAAGTTGTTGCTCATCTGTTATTTAGTCCTTAGTCAATCCTAGGCCCTAAGTCAGGGAATGACTCACTGTGCAATTTTAACAGTGGGAAGGGAAAATATCAGCTATAATAATTAAATTCATGTAATGTGTTATTTTCAGAGAAGACAATGGCACCCCACTCCAGTACTCTTGCCTAGAAAATCCTATGGATGGAGGAGCCTGGTAGGCTGCAGTCCATGGGGTCGCTAAGAGTCGGACACGACTGAGCAACTTCACTTTCACTTTTCACTTTCCTGCATTGGAGAAGGAAATGGCAACCCACTCCAGTGTTCTTGCCTGGAGAATCCCAGGGATGGGGGAGCCTGGTGGGCTGCCATCTATGGGGTCGCACAGAGTCAGACATGACTGAAGTGACTTAGTAGCAGCAGCAGCAATGTGTTGTTCTACTGCAAGGTTCTATGAATTATGTGGCTAATCTGAAATGCAATATTTATAGAGACAAATTAACATGCAGATTTTCAAAACCGGTTAGATTCCAAACCCATTTCAATAAATATTTTGTGGCATTACTTCCATAGGAGACTTTACTGGGAAAATTTTCACTTATTTAGTAACTCACATTTTCTTTTTACAGTGGTTATTTTATAACAAGATCAAGACTATTTTATTATTTCTCTGCCCTAGTCTCCTTCCTAACAGATACACTGCCAAATATCTGTACAGATACTTTTTATCAACATCCCCATTCTATCTACTCTAATCCTCTTCTCTTGTACATTGCATAATTCTGATGTTTTACAATATTCAAATTAACCATAATTATAAACAGGATTTCTCTGGAAGGAATGATGCTAAAGCTGAAACTCCAGTACTTTGGCCACCTCATGCAAAGAGTTGACTCATTGGAAAAGACTCTGATGCTGGGAGGGATTGGGGGCAGGAGGAGAAGGGGACGACAGAAGATGAGATGGTTGGATGGCATCACTGACTCGTCAGATGTGAGTTTGAGTGAATTCTGGGAGCTGGTGATGGACAGGGAGGCCTGGCGCGCTGTGATTCATGGGGTCGCAAAGAGACGGACACGACTGAGCGACTGAACTGAACTGAACTGACACAATCTTACACAACATTTAACGCATACAAATGAAAAAGGGAAAATCAGCGAAATCCTCCTTAAAGAAATTGACTCCTACATGGACAAAGTACTTTATAATTGTATGTGATGTTGAATTTTATTTAACTGATTTTAGCCACATCACATATTCAGCATTAACAAAGCAAATGATCTAAGATATAAAATAGGTATACTGAACAGAAATAGACATTAAGATGATATTCATCATCAGATTCTCCATAGGTCATTCATATCCTAGTGGATATGATAATAACAGGGAAATCATGTTTAATTTCTTCAAGGTTAAGCATCTATTCTCCACATGCTTTTATTATTGGCATCTGGAGTTTCTATACTCATATTTTTCCCCATGAAAAAAGTGAAAGTGTTACTCTGTCAATCGTGTCCATATCTTTGTGACCCCCTGGAGTGTAGCCTGACAAGCTTCTCTGTCCATGGAATTCTGCAGTCAAGAATACTGAAGTAGACTTTCACTCCCTTCTCCAGGGAATCTTCCCAACCCTGGGATCCAACCTGGGTCTCCTACATTGCAGGCAGATTCTTTACTGACTGCGCCACCAGGGAAGCCCATTTTTCAACATACTCCACCCTAAACTTAACTTTTATTACTTGTTTTTTTAAGAGGTGATATTTAAATTAACATATTTTATCACATCTATTGTAGGAATTTTAAAAAATATAAAATAAAACTATTTTATTGTGTGTCTGACTCCACAATTCCATGAACTATATCCCTCCAGGCTCCTCTGTACATGGAATCCTCCAGGCAAAAATACTGGAGTGGGTAGCCATTCCCTTCTCCAGGGGATCTTCCCAACCCAGGGAACAAACATGAGTCTCCTGCATTGCAGGCAGGCTCTTTACCATCTGAACCATCAGGGAAGCCCTATGGTAATTTAAAAGAAAAATGAAATATCAACTTTAACAGAAAACAAATCAAAAATTAATACATATATGTCAGTGTAACATAAACTTTTCCTTCGAAGATAAGTGAAATGTAAATACTTTATTCTTTGCATCTTTTTTGTTATAGAAACATGATATTTTTACAACTCCAGAAGAATATTAATTATGATTAAAGTTATCATTTTAGTTATTTAGAACTTTATATAGAACAAATGGGGGAAACAGAAGTAATTGAACAATATTAGGTTGCATTCAAATAATAAAAATGATAAAGAGCAAGTATAAAATTTGCCTTATAGAAATGGAGTTCCTTATAGAGTTTCCTTGTAGAAACTCCTACATGGACAAGAGCTACTAATGCAGGGTAGCTTTTCAACAAAAGCCTAAAGAAAATAAAATTGCTAGCCAAGGGAATACATGGGTAAGAAATCAGTGGTAGAATGAACAATGAAATATCTCTGTGTTGTTTGTAGAACAGCAGGCAGACCATGATGACTGGATGGAATGAGGTAAGAGTAAAGGCAGGGAAACAGGCTGAAGTCAGAGCATTAATGAGGCCATATCATGGAAGCCTTTGGAAAACATAAGGGCTATGGCATAATTGTCATCTGAGTTAAATGGGTATGGCTTAGTTTCATTGAGTTAGACAAGGCTGTGGTCCTAGTGTGATTAGATTGACTAGTTTTCTGTGATTAGGGTTTCAATGTGTCTGCCCTCTGATACCCTCTTGCAACACCTGCTGTCTTACTTGGGTTTCTCTTACATTGAATGTGGGGTATCTGTTCATGGCTGCTCCAGCAAAGCCCAGCCGCTGCTCCTTACCTTGGACAAGGGGTATCTCCTCACTGCCACCCCTCCTGACCTTGAATGTGGAATAGCTCCTCTACGCCCTCCTGCGCCCGCACAGACACCAATCCTTGGACGTGGGGTAGCTCCTCCCGGCCGCCACCCCTGACCTTGGGCATGGGGTAGCTCCTCTCGGCCGCGCTATGTGCACCATGGCAGCCTCCCACGCTATGGTGATAATAATCTCTGTTGTTATATATTTCATGTTTAGAAGGTATGGGGGTATCTCTGTGTGTATGTTTAAAGCATCTAATGGCATACAGTGTGGAAACAGTTATGGTCTGAATTGTGCCACCTCCTCCCTATATTCATACGTCAATTGTGCCTCCTTCCACTATATTCATACATCATATGTTAAATGCCCTACGTCCAATGTGACTATATTTGAAGAAAGGACCTTTATATTGATGTGTGTGTATTTTAGTCACTCAGTCGTGCCAAAGTCTTTGTGACTGCATGGACTGTAGCCATCCAGGCTCCTTTGTCCATGGGATTCTCTAGGCAAGAGTACTGGAGTGTGTTGCCTTTCTCTTCTCCAGGGGATCTTCCCAACCCAGGGAGCAAACCTGGGTCTCCTACAAGGCAGGAGAATTCTTTACCATCTACACCACCATTGGTAAATAAAATTAAATGACTTCATAAGAGTGGGACCATATCTGAAAGGATTGCTGCCCTTTATAAGAAGATAATTCAGCACACTACAGGTACTCAGTCCTGTCCAACTATTTGTAACCCCATGGACTGCAGCACACCAGGCTTCCCTATCCATCTCCAACTCTGAGAGCTTGTTCAAACTCATGTCCATTAAGTCAGTGATGGCATCCAACCATCTCTTCCTCTGTCAACCCCTTCTCCTCCTGCCTTCAATCTTTCCCAAATTCGGGGTCTTTTCCAAGGAGTCAGTTCTTCACATCATGTGGCCAAAGTATTGGAGTTTCAGCTTCAACATCAGTCCTTTGAATGAATATTCAGCACTGATTTCCTTCAGTATTGACTGGTTTGATCTTCTCGCAGTCCAATGGACTCTCAAGAGTCTTCTCTAACACCACAGTTCAAAAGCATTAGTTCTTCAGCACTCAGCTTTCTTTATTGTCCAACTCTCCCATCCATGCATGACTGCTGGATAAACCATAGCTTTGACTAGACTGACCTTTGTTGGCAAAGTAATGTTTCTGCTTTTTAATATGATGTCTAGGTTGATCATAGCTTTTCCTCAAAGGAGCAAGTGTCTTTTAATTTCATGGCTGCAGTCACCATCTGGAGTGATTTTGGAGCCCTCCAAAATAAATTCTCTTACTGTTTCTATAGTTTCCCAATCTATTTGCCATGAAGTGATGGGACCAGATGCCATGATCTTAGTTTTTTGAATGTTGAGTTTTTAGCCAGCTTTTTTGCTCTCCTCTTTCATGCTCATCAAGAGACTCTTTAGTAGTTCCCTTTTGCCATAAGGGTGGTATCATCTGCATATCTGAGGTTATGGATATTTCTCCCAGCAATCTTAATTCCAGCTTGTGCTTCATCCAGCCTGGCATTTCAAATGTAATCTGCATATAAGTTAAATAAGCAGGGTGACAATATACAGCCTTGATGTATCATTTCCCGATTTGGAACCAGTCCATTGTTCCATGTCCGGTTCTAACTGTGCTTGACCTGCATATAGATTTCTCAGGAAGTAGGTAAGGTGGCCTGGTATTCCCAACTGTAACAATTTTCCACAGTTTGTTGTGATCTACACAGTCAAAGGCTTTGGCATAATCAGTAAAGCAGAAGTAGATAATTTTCTGGAATTCTGTTGCTTTTTCTGTGATTCAGCAGATGCTGGCAATTTGACCTATGGTTCCTCTGCCTTTTCTAAAACCAGCTTGAACATCTTTGGAAGTTCATGATTCACATACTGTTGAAGGCTGGCTTGGGGAATTTTGAGAATTACTTTGCTAGCATGTGAGATGAGTGCAATTGTGTGGTACTTTGAACATTCTTTGGCCTTGCCTTTCTTTGGGGTTGAAATGAAAACTGACCTTTTGCAGTCCTGTAGCCACTGCTGAGTTTTCCAAATTTGCTGGCATATTGAGTGCAGCACTTTCACAGCATCATCTTTTAGAATTTGAAATAGCTTAACTGAAATTCCATCACTTCCACAAGCTCCGCAGTGATGCTTTCTAAGGCCCACTTGACTTCTCATTCCAGGATGTCTGGCTGGCTCTAGGTAAGTGATCACAACATTGTGGTTATCTGGGTCATGAAGATCTTTTTATAGTTCTTCTATGTATTCTTCTTAACCTCTTCTGCTTCTGTTATGTCCATACGATTCCAGTCCTTATTGTGCCCCTCTTTGCAGGAAATGTTCCCTTGCTATCTCTAATTTTCTTGAGGAGATCTCCGCTTTTTCCCATTCTGTTGTTTTCCTCTATTTCTTTTCATTGATCACTGAGGAAGGTTTTCTTATCTCTCCTTGCTATTCTTTGCAACTGTTCATTCAAATGGGTATATCTTTTCTTTTCTCCTTTAACTTTAGCTTCTGTTTTTTTCTCAGTTATTTGTAAGGCCTCCTCAGACAGCCATTTTGCTTTTTTGCATTTCTTTTTGTTGGGGATGATCTTGATCACTGCCTCCTGTACAATGTCATGAACCTATGTCTATAGTTCTTCAGGCATTCTGTCTATCAGATCTAATCCCTTGAATCTATTTGTCACTTCCACTGTATAATCGTAAGGGATCTGATTTAGGTCATAACAGAGTGATCTATTGGTTTTCCCCACTTCAATTTTAGTGTGAATTTGGCAATAAGGAGTTTATGGTCTGAGCCACAGTCAGCTCCCAATCTTGTTTTTTTGCTGACTTTATAGTGCTTCTCTGTCTTTAGCTGCAAATAATATAATCAATCTGATTTCAGTATTGACCATCTCCTGATGTCTATGTTTAGAATATTCTCTTGTGTTATTGGAAGATGGTGTTTGCTATGGCCAAGAACAGAAAGAGACATCAAAATACCTCACTCTGTCTGCATCTGCAAAAAGGAAAGACCATGCTGAGACATAGAGAACAGGTGGCATTCTGCCAGCCAGGAAGGGTTGTTTCACCAGACATCAATCCTGCAGATTCCTTAATATTGGACTTCTTTTCAGAACTATGAGAAAATAAAATTATTTTATTTAAGCCTACAAATGTATGTTATTCTGCTATGGCAGCCCCAAGAGAAAACATTTTGCAATACACTCTCACTAGTTTTTCTTTCTTTCTTTTACTTCTATGTCATACGTAACAGTCAGTGTTTGATGCGCCTCTGTGTGTGTGTGTGTGTGTGTGTGTGTGTGTGTGTGTGTGTTGGTGTATCTCAGTCAAGTCCAACTCTTTGTGAGCATATGGACTTGTATCCTACCAGGCTCCTCTGTTTATGGTACTTCCCAGGCAAAAAAACTGGAGTGAGTTGCCATGTCCTCCTCCAGGGGATCTTCCTGACTCAGGGATCAAATTCACATCTCCTGCACCTCCTGCCTTGGTAGACAGATTCTTTACCACTGAGCTACCTGGGAACCCCTTTGATGCCACATAATAAAATATAAGCTGGTAAGCTTAGTAGATATGGAGCTAATGCAGGGACTTAGGTATTTATACAAATATTGGAAAGGCTGAAAAACACAGACTCTAGTCTGGAATATAGGAATATTCTAAACAGGGGTTTTGCCTGGTGTCTCTGATGGTAAAGGAAATCCCCTGGAGGAAGAAATGGCAACCCACTCCAGTATTCTTGCCTGAAGAATCCCATGGACATAAGAGGCTTGTGGACTACCATCCATGGTGTTGCAAAGTTGGACATGACTGAGTGACTGACACACACAAAGACTACCTAAAATTGTTCTGCCAGAGGAGCTGCAACTTTTGAACCACTTAGATACCAGAGAAGCTAGAAACCCATAATTCATAGGCTTCCTGTTAATTTTTCAGGTGATAACAACAGCCTGAGTTGCAAAGAGATTCTCTAAACACCAGATACAAGCCAACAGAAGATCAGGAAGGATAGTTAGCGCAGATTTTGGATTTCTTGTTCATGTAGTCCAGAAAGTTGAAATAGACTTTGGGTGCTGTTCTACCATACTTGCTTACCAATTGGCAAAATTAAGTATTAACTGAAATAAAAAATAAAACTCCTAGGTAGTAGTGTATTGTCAGACAGAAGTTTTTCTTATATGACCAAAGGCAAATTTAATGGTGGAATAACAGAGAACAAGTTGCAGACAGGTTTGTTAGTGATAATGGTCCTAAATTTTGTATTAAATAGTCTCATGAGATAAGTAACAGATAGGTCAGTATGCTTTTCTTTGTGATGATACATAGAGAATTCATATCACTGTTTTGATTTCCTACTGTCTAACTTCAAAATAAAACTTCTTATTAGAATCTGTTCATATGTTAAAGTTAAGGGGAAATTGTGAATTAAATACATCAAAATGAATAAATCACCACCTTGGGTACCTTTTCAATTGATACCCAAGAAGGCTTGTAAGTCTTCAATAACTTTCATGGTATATATATATATATATATATATATATATATATATATATATATATTTTTTTTTTTTTTTTGGAAGTGATATGAGTTAATGTGGCCTTCTCTATACATGATAATAAAACTACTATGAACTAGTGGAATAATAGAATGCATGTTCTATTTTGTTTTTGTCTTTTTCATCTATTGAATACATTTTTTCAGTGTATTATTACTCTGAACCTTAAACAGCAGGCAGCTTATGAATGAACCCCAGAGTTCTATGGATTATATACAATTTTATGCATTTTTAATATAAATTGATTTTTAGGCAGATGATGACAATATTTATCATATCACATTTTGATATCTATAATCCCAAAATACTTTTAAAAATCACTTATTTATACAAATCTATCAAAAATATTTCACTTCTTATTTGCAATAAATGACTCATATTTGTGCACCTGTTGTTTCTATTGAAGTCAGTTAAGAGAAACAACTTTTCTCTAAGCAAAATTAATTAGCCCTTGGGGAGCTATAACTGTATATTATCTTGGCCTCACAAACAGCATTCTGCAACTGAGTTAACTGGGGTATAGTGGTGATCTCATTTCAGTACTAATCTTTTTAGAACCATCTTTTAAGTGCATTTTTACATTTAATTTAATTTACGTGAGAATTTCATTAGAGTAAGACTTTATTTTATTTTTAGAGACTCAGAATTAGCCCTCAGTGAGGAGATAGCTTCTTATCTTCTTTTAACAAGCTTTTTATTTTTGTGGGAATTGAGATTAGGTAATAGATTATAAGGATTAACCAGCTGAAAATGCAATACTCACTCTACAGCCATAAGAGAGAAATTTAATCTTAAAGTCTACAAGGAAAGTGGTCTAGAACTCAATGCAAGTTACTTTATTTCTGATATTAGATTCTGTAAACAAATGTGCAATATAATAAAGATATAAAGAAATTTAAGGAATGCCAATACTAAAGATAGAATGTGTTATAGGAATTTATCTGTTTATGGTGTCTTAATCTGTTCTTGAATGTAATATATAGTTTATTACTCAAAAAGGTTCTTAGCACTAAGATATTTGATTCTAACCTCTTATTTAATTCTACCTGCTCAGGAACATTTTTTGAATAGCTTTCTAAGAGTAAATACAATCTAATTACTAGTTTGAATATGTCTCCTAGACTGAATGAAGATTTGTAAGCTTGACAGTTGTTGACGTTCATAAAAAAATTCTAACCACTAATTTTTAGCTCACGTGATACCCTAAATTTCCAGTGATGGGTCTCCTGAGATAATTTGTTTTGATGGTTATAGACCTTAATGACTTGAAGCATTAAATTTTCATTCTTAAAATTATTGAAGGTATAAAGAAATTATTTTGAAAAAATCTTTAATTGAAGGATAATTGCTTTATAGAATTTTGTGGTTCTGCAATGAGCCTCTTGATGAAAGTGAAAGAGGAAAGTGAAGAAGTTGTCTTAAAGCTCAACATTCAGAAAACTAAGATCATGGCATCTGGTCCCATCACTTCATGGCAAATAGATGGGGAAACAGTGGGTGGCTTTATATTTCTGGGCTCCAAAATCACTGTAGATGGTGATTGCAGCCATGAAATTAAAAGATGCTTATTCCTTGATAGGAAAGTTATGACCAAGCTAGACAGCATATTAAAAAACAGAGGCATTACTTTGTCAACAAAGGTCCTTCTAGTCAAGGCTATGGTTTTTCCAGTGGTCATATATGAATGTGAGAGTTGGACTATGAAGAAAGCTGAGCGCTGAAGAATTGATGCTTTTGAACTGTGGTGTTGGAGAAGATTCTTGAGAGTCCCTTGGACTGCAAGGAGATCCAACCAGTCCATCCTAAAGGAAATCAGTCCTGGGTGTTCATGAGAAGGACTGATGTTGAAGCTGAAACTCCAATACTTTGGCCACCTCATGCGAAGAGTTGACTTATTGGAAAAGACCCTGATACTGGGAAAGATTGAGGGCAGGAGGAGAAGGGAACGACAGAGGATGACATGGTTGGATGGCGTCACTGACTCAATGGACATGGGTTTGGGTAGACTCTGGGAGTTGGTGATGGACAGGGAGGCCTGCTGTGCTGTGGTTCATGGGGTTGCAGAGAGTTGTACATGACTGAGTGACTGAACTGAACTGAACTGAATGGGAGGAAGGTCTGGGAGGGAGCAGACATGGGTGAACCTACGGATGATTCCTGTTGGTACATCACAGAAAACCACAAAATTCTGTAAAGAAGTCATTATTAAAGGTATAAAGTAGTTATTAAAATTATAAAATTGTGAAGGTATAAAAAAACTATCTAAATCCTTTTGATAGAACTTGTTGACTTCGAAGGCAGGATGGAGTCACAGAAAACCAAAACCTAAATGTAAGAAAATAAAATTGGTACAATCACATCCTCACCAGAATGGCCAAATTACAATTCATAGAGATATGTTTTTGATCAATATGATTATATCAAAATATATTGCAATTTAGAAAAAGCAGTCAAGCTGCAGAAGTGTGTGTTTTGATGATCAGGATTATTAGATTTGAAGTAGCTGTTTCCTTTGAGCTCCATCATGCAACTTGAAGCCGCTTTGTATATCTATTCTTAAATAAGCAAACAACCATGTAAAACAAATAGAAAGCTTAAAGAATTATTATAATGAAAACGTAAAGATGGCTATCACTATCCTGTAATTACCATCTAGACCAAGAAATAAAACTATGACAGACATCTCTAAATCTGTCTTCTGTGCCCCATCCCAGTTAAAGCCTATCACCTCCTTCCAAATGCAAACACTTGCTCAACTACAATCACATCCTTAGGTTTCTCATGTCCATCCTAATCTGCTGTAGTTTAAAGGTATCTGTCTCCAGGGTTTTGCAGGTGGCTCAGTGGTAAACAATGTACCTGTGAAGCAGGAGATGCAGGTTTGATCTGTGGGTTGAGACGATCCTCTGGAAGAGGGCATGGTAACCCACTCCAGTATTCTTGCCTGGGAAATCCTGTGGACAGAGGAACCTGGTGAACTGAAGTTCATGAGGTCACAAAAGAGTTGGACAGGACCTAGTGACCAAACAGCAACAGTGACAAAATGTATCTCTGTTGTTTTCTTTTCCCACAAAAAAAAAACTTCTATGTTTTTCAAATCTCCTATCTTAGAAATATCTTTCTTATAATAATCTATAATGTACCTACTTTATTATAATAATCTAGATTAATTGTTAAGTCCTGTTTGAGTTTCCTGGAAATACCTGGTTAGGCTATTCTTTGTCCCACAAAGCTAAGTTTGCAGTAATTGAGGCAGTATCATAATGTTCTCATCATCTTTTCTGTAGGTTAACTTTATAATTTCTTTAATCTAGTTCTTCTCAAACTAAAGTCCCCAAACCATTGTCATGATAATTACTCACCAAACTGGTTAAAAATATCTATTCTTAGACCCTGTTCCAAATCCACGAATAAAAACTCTAAGGTAGGATACAGTCATTATTTTTTTTTTGTTAACTTCCCATATAATTACATATTCACATCTTTAATACACCATAGGTGGGCAACTCTGAATTGTAATAGAGACAGCAGGGATGAATCAGTTTAGGAACTTAATTTATCTTCTTTTTAACCTTCATTTTCTTTCTCCTAATAATCTTCTCTCTTCTTCCTTCCTCCATTCCACAAGTTTTACAGTAGTTAGAGCAGAGTTTTCCAGATGACAAAGAAATTACTAAGAAAATGTAGGTGGCTCAGACTATACCACCATGGTCAAGACTGCAGAATAGACTTTTTAAAAGAGAAAGGATGATTCAATTCCAATTTTCCCAAGACATTAGTGTGTGCTCAGTCACTCAGTGGTGTCTGACTCTGCAACCCGGTTTCTTATTCCTGGAATCTTTCCACACTGTGTCTCTTGCATTTCCTGCTTTGGCAGGCAGATTCTTTACCGCTGAGCTACCAGGGAAGCCCCCATATAAGACATTAATGAATATCCATAAAAAATGTGTCCTTCTGATCCAGTACTCAGCAAAGGGAATGAAGGCTGTCTTAAAGGAATCTATGTAGACTAAAATAGAAACTAAACTTATAGATAAATTTTCCTGGTGTTTACTCTCATTTCCAGACAGCAGATTGGAACAGAAGTGACTAAAAACAGATGCAGTCTCAGTAATACTACCTGCTAGATAACATAGATGTGCGTCCCCTTCTAACCTCACTCCTCTGAGACAGTCAACGAGGAGAAAGCCATTAAATCATCAGAGTTAATAGTGCTAAACAAGCTGAGTATAGGGAGTGTTTCAAAAAGGATAACTTCAGTTTCCAGTGCACTTAAAAATCAAATATCATGAGACATAAAAGTCTGTTGACTTTATTAACATGGATAATATAGATGCCCCCTGGAGAGCTACATCCATGTATTGATGATAGTAATCACTTTGAAAAAGATTCATGAATGAGCAGGAGATGAGGGCATGTTGAGAAATTTCAATGTAAATGTGTTTAACAGTTTGTCTGTGAAGGTGAACAGACAGATGATATTATTGCTGAATGGAGAATAGATGACAGTGGTTTATTTTTTATGTTGCAATCCTTGTTGTATTTGCACTGAGGAATATTTAAACCTGTTCAGACTTTGCTGAGCAGTATTATGTGTCAAACAATTCTTTGAAGATATGAGAAGGGATAATTGATTGTGTTAAGAGTGTTTGTAGAAGTGAACAATGGGGCAATTAAATTTTCTTTATTGAAACTTGAAAAGAATAAATAAAAATTCAGGTGTGTGATTGCGCTTGAAATAGAAAAGAATATCTATACCTGATGTTTTCTATTTTCTCTGTTAAGTAGGAGGTGAGAGGGTTTGCTTAAAGTAATAGGATAATTATAGGAAGGGTATGGATATTGAGGTGGTTGGAGACAATCTGAAATTGTTAGGACAGTGGCTGAGAACTTCATAATTTATTTGAAACAGAGTTGAAATTAGTAAATTTATAGTAATAGTAATCTATCCTATTACATGATTTTTTTATGGAAGCTTTATCATAGAGAAAGGGAGTAAGCGGATTTATATAGATTTAGGTTAAAGGTGTATTGAATAAACTGCCAAATGATGAAAAACAATAAAACATTAGGCAATAAAAATTATAAATAAAATCATTACTGTTATTATTAATACCAATAAATCATAAGAGTATTTAGACAAGGAGACTTAAAGAATAATAGATTATGAAAAGAAAATGAAATGATTGATTCAGTGGTTTTATAGGAATAACAATTTCTACTCCAAGATTAATTTGATGAAGTCAAGGATAAGGATACTTAAAACTGAGATAGTCAAAGAAATGTAGCTCAAGGTGTTGGTTGGTTCATGCATTATGATATCAAAGTAGTTTGGTGGGGAGCAAAATTGAGAGCAAGAAACAAAGTTGCTAGAAAATGGACACTTAAAAAAATATGGATAGGAAATGGATAAAGAAGAAGATAATAAAGTCAAATGTAATATTTTCAAAAAAAAAGATTTATTTTTTCGCTTATTGCTTCATTCCTTTCACTTCATTCTATGTTCTTTCAGTTCAGTTCAATAAATGTGCTTTTAGTTATTTGGCTGCTACAGCCTGAGCTATCTTAACTCCTAAAATTGTATGTTGGCCTAGCAGCCACAAAAACCCCTTTGAAAGTCCTAGGTGAAGTCCTAGGTGAAGCAGTTTTTCAGGAACAACAGCAAAAAGCAAATGTATATTCTCTATTTTAACAGAGTAAATGACAAAATGTAGTTTCTGCTCTGGGACTAAATGCAGGATAAAGGTCATATAAAGAAAGGGGTGATGAGAATAAAAATAAACCAAAGCAATTTTTTTTCAAAATATATGGCTTTGAAATTCATGTATTGTTAAACTGTATTTTAAACTTTAAATTTAAAACAAATTTAGTTGTTTGTCTGGAATGTTTCCAACTTTAGGCTTTTGTAATATAGATTGAGATGAAAACTATTTACAGAGATCAGAGTTTGTGATTTTTAAAATTTTCTCATTTTATGTTTAATTTTTCCTTTTTTTTTAATGAACCAATTTATCTTGTCCTAAACAATGTAATCTAATGATACTGCTAGCTGAGTTGGAGGGTATAAAATTGCAATCAATTTATTTCTACTTAATATGTATTGCAATACATTAGTGTAAGCACAGCTTATATCTGTTTGTATACTTACATTAAAAATTCCAAGCAAAAAAGAAGCAGTCTTTGCAATACCAACCCCCTAAGTACTCTTTCTTTGAATCAACCTTATTAGATATATAATTTATGCAAATTAAACCCAAACAATAAGAATTTGTAAATATAATGTAATCATTATATTTCAAACTTAAAATTGAAAACAAATCACAGCAATTTTCCCTTTAGCAATGTTTCCAGAACCATACTTTTCTGTAACTGGAGATACTTCAAACTGTTTTATAAGCCCTGTGATGAGGGCCTCTTAGTAGCAAGCCTATAAAACTGTCGATATTCTTAGAAAAAAATTAATGAATTAATAAATAAAATTATAGCTTTTATTTTTCAGTCTTTTCTCAAAGAGTGGAAGAATAGTGGTAATGGATTCATAAATAGTAGTGTATAATATCTAATATAGAGAAATGAGTCATTTCAAAATGATGAAAATAATTGCTTGTGTGTATACTATGTTCAAAAGAAGAATTTTAACTTGCTTGAAATAAATTATTAAATATAGCATTGTTAGTTAGTACATATCTAATTAAATGAAGTTTAAGTAATTTACCTTTTAATTTCTACCTTTACTAAAACTTTTTATACACAGCATTTAAGCTTTAGCTTTACTAAATAATTGTGTTAATAAGATAATTTTTATTTGCCTATAATAAAAATAGTTATTTTTGTTATAGGCATTATTCATTCATTCATTTATTTAGCAACATTTTATTAAACACTTATGAAACCTTTTTAAGGGCTCCCCTGGTAGCTCAGATGGTAAATACAGGAGATACAGTTTCACTCCCTAGGTTGAAAAGATCCCCTGGATAAGGGTATAGCTACCCACTCCAGTATTCTTGCGTACAGAATTCCATGGACAAAGGAGCCTGGTGGGCTATAGTCCACGGGCTCAAAAAGAGCTGGACATGACTGAGTGAGTAAGACTATAAACACTTTAAGTTTTAGAGGCAGAGAGGAATGTATTTGAAGAAGATTTTGATTTCATAGACCAAGCTTATATACAAAACAATAAACGAGTGTATAAAGAGATAATATAACAGTATAATAAAATGCAGGTTGATAACTGAATGAAGAGTGACTAGATTGCAAAGATGGGGCTACAGCTTTAAGGAGGAAGTCAGAAAAAGCTTTTCACTTGTCAAAATGCAAGCAGAATCCTACAGGTGGACAACGAGTCAGCCAGATGAAAAATCTTAGAGAGGACCATTTCAGGAGGAGAGATTTGTTGACAGATGCCCTACACTTAAGTTAGCAGACCTTAAGCAAAGTAGACTACTCACCAGGATGCTGACTGACCTTATCCAATCATTTGAAGAACTTCAGAGAAAAGATGGAAGGAAGAAAAGTAAAGGCAAAAGAAGGAATTCTGCTTCCAGAGCGCCTTCAGACTCCAGATTCCAATAACCTGACAGAAATTCCAGGCTATTGGCCTGCCTTATATGATCACAGATTTGCTATATACACAATTGCTTTAGCCAGTTACCTAAAATCACTTTTCTCTCTGCCTCTCCAATTTTGTATATATGATTGATTTATTCAGTTTTATTGGTCCCTCTATGGTTTTATTTCCTGGGAGAAGGCTTACTGATATATATAGAGTATTGGTTTTACATGCATAATGTTAACCAAATACATGTAAGTGAAAGAGCGAAATCAAGTATGCATCTTATGTTTGCATTCTGAGCAACACAGTGAATACTGCTACCATTAACTGAGATCCAGAAAATACAGAACTTCTTTATGTAGAGAAAGACAGTTCAGGATTTCTGTTTTGCACAGGTTGAAGCCAAAGAATATTCAAACTACTATACAATAGCACTCATTTCACATGTTAGCAAGGTAATGCTCAAAATCCTTCAAGCTAAGTTTCAACAGTCTGTGAACTGAGAACTTTCATATGTACAAACTGGATACGGATATAGAAAAGGCAAAAGAACCAGAGATCAAACTGGCAACATCCTTTGGGTTACTGAAAAAACAAGAAAGTTCCAGTTCTGCTTTATTGACTATGCCAAAGCCTTTGACTGTAGATCACAACAAACTGGAAAATTCTTCAAGAGATGGGAATACCAGACCACCTTACCTGCCTCCTGAGAAATCTGTATGCAAGTCAAAAAGTAACAGTTACAACTGGACATGAAAAAACAAACTGGTTCCAAATCGGGAAAGGAGTAGGTCAAGGCTGTATATTTTCACCCTGATTATTTAACTTATATGCAGAGTACATCATGTGAAATGCCAGGCTGGATGAAGCACAAGCTGGAATCAAGATTTCTGGCAGAAATATCATTACCCTCAAATATTCAGATGACACAACATTTATGGTAGAAAGCAAAAAAGAACTGAAGAGCCTCTTGATGAAAATGAAAGAAAAGAGTGAAAAAGTTGGCTTAATACTCAACATTCAGAAAAATAATATCATGGCATCCAGTCCCATCACTTCATGGCGTATAGATGGGGAAACAGTGGAAATGGTTTTCAGTTCCGTTCAGTCGCTGAGTTGTGTCCAACTCTTTGCAACCCCATGGACTGCAACAGGCCAGGCTTCCCTGTCTTTCACCAACCTCTGGAGTTTACTCAAACTCATGCCCATTGAGTCACTGATGCTATCCAATGATCTCATCCTCTGTCATCCGTTTCTCCTCCTGCTCTCAGCCTCAGAGTCTTTCAAATGAGTCAGCTTTTTGCATCAGGTGGCCAAAGTATTGGAGTTTCAGCTTCAACATCAGTCCTTCCCATGAATATTCAGGTTTGATCTCTTTAGGATGGACTGGTTGGGTCTCCTTGCAGACCAAGGGACTCTCAAGAGTCTTCTCCAACACCACAGTTCAAAAGCATCAATTCTTCATCATTCAGCTTTCTTTATAGTCCAACTCTCACATCCATACATCACTATTGGAAAAACCATAACTTTAACTACATGGACCTTTGTTGGCAAAGTAATGTCTATGCTTTTGAATATGCTGTCTAGGTTGGTCATAACTTTTCTTCTAAGAAGTAAGCGTCTTTTAATTTCATGGCTGCAGTCACCGTCTACAGTGATTTTCGACCCCCCAAAAATAAAGTCTGCCACTGTTTCTACTGTTTCCCCATCTATTTGCCATGAAGTGATGGGGCTGGATGCCATGGTCTTAGTTTTCTGAATGTTGAGCTTTAAGCCAATTTTTTCACTCTCCTCTTTCACTTCCATCAAGAGGCTCTTTAGTTCTTTTTCACTTTCTACCATAAGAATGGTATCATCTGCATATCTGAGGTTATTGAACTTTCACCCAGCAATCATGATTCCAGCTTCTGCTTCATACAGCTCAGCATCTCTCATGATGTACTCTGGGTATAAGTTAAATTAAGCAGGGTGACAATATAGTCTTGATGTACTCCTTTTCCTATTTAGAACTAGTCTGTTGTCCCATGTCAAGTTCTAACTGTTTCTTCCTGACCTGCACACAGGTTTCTCAAGAGGCACGTCAAGTGGTCTGGTATTCCCATCTCTTTCAGAATTTTCCACAGCTTATTGTGATCCACACAGTTAAAGGCTTTGGCATAGTCAACAAAGAAGAAATAGATGTTTTTCTGGAACTCTTTCTTTTTCGATAATCCAATGAATGTTGGCAATTTGATATCTGGTTCCTCTGCCTTTTCTAAATTCAGTTTGAACATCTGGAATTTCATGGTTCACATATTGTTGAAGCCTGGCTTGGAGAATTTTTAGCATTACTTTACTAGCGTGTGAGATGAGTGCAATTGTGCAGTAGTGTGAGCATTCTTTGGCATTTCCTTTCTTTGGGATTGGAATGAAAACTGACCTTTTCCAGTCCCATGGCCACTGCTGAGTTTTCCAAATTTTCTGGCATATTGAGTGCAGCACTTTCACAGCATCATCTTTCAGGATTTGAAATAGCTCAACTGGAATTCCATCACCTCTACTAGTTTTGTTTGTAGTGATGCTTCCTAAGGCCCACTTAACCACATTGCAGGATGTCTGGCTCTAGGTGAGTGATCATCCCATTGTGATCTTCTGAGTTGTGAAGATCTTTTTTGCACAGTTCTTCTATGTATTATTGCCACCTCTTCTTGATATCTTCTGCTTCTGTTAGGTCCATACCATTTTTATCCCTTATTGATCCCAAATTTGCATGAAAAGTTCCCTTGGTATCTCTAATTGTCTTGAAGATATCTCTAGTCTTTTCCATTCTATTGTTTTCCTCTATTTCTTTGCACTGAACCCTGAAGGCTTTCTTTTTTAAAAAAAATATAAATTTATTTATTTTAATTGGAGGTTAATTACTTTACAATATTGTATTTGTTTTGCCATACATCAACATGAATCCACCACAGGTATACACGTGTTCCCCATCCTGAACCCCCCTCCCTCCTCCCTCCCTGTACCATCCCTCTGGATCATCCCCATGCACCAGCCCCAAGCATCCTGTATCCTGTATCGAACCTAGATTGGTGATTCGTTTCTTATATGATAGTATACATGTTTCAATACCATTCTCCCAAATCATCCCACCCTCTCCCTCTCCCTCTCCCTCTCCCACAGAGTCCAAAAGACTGTTCTATATATCTGTGTCTCTTTTGTTGTCTCACATACAGGGTTATCATTACCATCTTTCTAAAATTCCATATATATGTGTTAGTATACTGTATTGGTGTTTTTCTTTCTGGCTTACTTCACTCTATTTAAGGTTTTCTTATCTCTCCTTACTATTCTTTGGATACAGTGAGAGACTTTATTTTCTTTTTTTTTTCATGTTCTTAATTTTTCTATATGTTTATTCATTATTATTGGCTGTAGTATATTCTTTCTTTTTGACATTTTTTTTTAAAGTTTTATTTTTCTTTATTTTACTTTACAATACTGTATTGGTTTTGCCATACATTGACATGAATCCACCACAGGTGTACATGAGTTCCCAATCCTGAACCCCCCTCCCACCTCCCACCCCATATCATCTCTCTGGATCATCCCCGTGCACCAGCCCCAAGCATCCTGTATCCTTTATTGAACATAGACTGGCGATTCGTTTCTTACATTATAGTATACATGTTTCAGTGCCATTCTCCCAAATCATCCCACCCTCTCCCTCTCCCTCAGAGTCCAAAACTCCATTCTATACATCTGTGTCTCTTTTGCTCTCTCACATACAGGGTTATCACTATCATCTTTCTAAATTCCATATATATATATATTAGTATACTGTATTGGTGTTTTTCTTTCTGACTTACTTCACTCTGTATAATTGGCTCCAGTTTCATCCACCTCATTAGAACGGATTCAAATGTATTCTTTTTAATGGCTGAGTAATACTCCATTGTGTATATACACCACAGCTTTCTTATCCATCCATCTGCTGACGGACATCTAGGTTGTTTCCATGTCCTGGCTATTATAAACAGGGTTTATAGGTTTCTGCAGTGAACATTGGGATACATGTGTCTCTTTCAATTCTGGTTTCCTCAGTGTGTATGCCCAGCAGTGAGATTGCTGGGTCATATGGTAGTTCTATTTGCAATTTTTTAAGGAATCTCCACACTGTTCTCCATAGTGGCTGTACTTTATTTTCATGGGCTCCTAAATCACTGCAGACAATGACTGCAGCCATGAAATAAAAAGATGCTTGTTCTCAGAAGAAAAACTATGGCCAACCTAGATAGCATATTTAAAAGCAGAGACATTACTTTACCAACACAGATCCATATAATCAAAGCTATGGTTTCCCAGTAGTCATGTACAGATGTGAGAAAGTGAAAATGAAAGTTGATTGGTCGTGTCCGACTCTTTGCAACCCCATGGACTCTACAGGCAATGTAATTCTTCAAGCCAAAATACTGGAGTGGGTAGCCTTTCCCTTCTGTAGGGGATCTTCCCAACCCAGTGATCAAACCCAGGCCTCCCACATTACTGAAGAATTCTTTACCAGCTAAGCCACAAAGGAAGTCCAAGAATACTGGATTGGGTAGCATATCAATTCTCCATCAGATCTTTCCAAAAAGTAATTGAACCGAGTATCCTGCATTGCAGGTGGATTCTTTACCAACTGAACTATCAAGGAAGCCCACAGATGTGAGAGTTGGACCATAAAGAAGGCTGAGCACCAAAGACACTTTTGAACTATGGTTTTGGATAAGACTCTTGAGAGTCCCTTGGACTACAAGGAGATCAAACCAGTCAATCTTAAAGCAAATCAGTCCTCAATATTCACTGGAAGGACTGATGATGAAGCTGAAACTCCACTACTTTGACAATCTGATGTGAAGAGCCAACTCTAGAAAATACCCTGATGCTGGGAATGATTGAAGGCAGGAGAAGGGGACGAAAGAGGATGAGATGGTTGGATGACATGACTGACTCAATGGACATGAGCTTGAGCAAACTCCAGGATATAGTGAGGGACAGGGAAACCTGGTGTGCTGCAGTATATGTATGGGATCGAAAAGAGCAGAACATGAAAGAACGACTGAACAACAACAAGGATTAAAATGGAGATGTTAAATAAGCTGATCGAGATAAAGATCCGGAGGCAAATAAGGAGTCAGAGCTAGATATAAAGGTTCAGAGTTATCACTTGGTCAGTGCTATTTAATGGTATAGGCCTACCAGTCAAACCTCCTTAAGTCACTCCTGCACCTGCCCTTTTAGCTTCTCTCTTGACTAAGAATCAAAGAGCCCTTTTTAGGCTGGCCTTTAGCTCCTTTGTTTCTATGTATAAACCTTGGATGTTACTACATTTTATATTTACCAGAGGTATTCGAGCAATAGTATTTGAAACACTGAAAGTGAAAGTGAAGTCACTCCATCGTGTCCGACTCTTTGCGACCCCATGGACTGTAGCCTACCAGGCTCCTCCCTCCATGGGATTCTCCAGGCAAGAGTACTGCAGTGGGTTGCCATTTCCTTCTCCAGGGGATCTTCCTGACCTAGGGATTGAACCTGGGTCTCCTGAATTCCAGGCAGATGCTTTAACCTCTGAGCTACCAGGGAAGCCCCGTTTGAAACACTAGGCTTTGGATTAAAAAAAAATCTGTCCCATTGCTAATATGCAGTACTGAGTCCACTTTCATTTCTTGCCAGCTTTCTATGCACTGCTTTAGGCAAAAAGTGTTCATCTGTTTTTCTTCAATCAACACCCTAGTTTGCTGCAGTGACAGTAGTTAATGATTACTCTTTAGTTTTCATATATGTGTGTATATATATATAACAGACACGTACATACATACACACACACACACACACACACACAAACACACATATGGAGTTTAATGAACTGTCCAAGTAAAGTCTTCTAATTGTCCTTGTGATTAAGAGGCCAGCTTTGCGGGAAGCCAGGTGAGGTGTTATTCTGTTTGTCTCCCAGCAAATTCCCATTCTTTTGCCCACCCTTTCCCACCACCCTAGATGGCAGCAGGTGACGCACAGTGACTGCCATCTTGAGTGTGTCAGGCTGAAGGTGTACTGACAGAGGTGATCGAGGGCATGTTGTTTTGCTGCACACACATTCTACACTGCCACGAGCAGTGCCCTGGCTACCACAAGTCTTTCTGGACATGTGTCTAAACCTGAATTTTGTGTCAAAACCCTTAACCGTCCAAAACAATTCTTAAGTAGCTCATGACCTGCTCCGAGAAATTCTGTCATTGTTTAAAGGTAATGTTCAGCTTTCTTATTCTTTGTTATTTGTTTAGCCTAGTCACCGTTTACAGTTGTGTGCTAAAGCCTGGCATATTGTCCATGCTCTGATGTATGAGCATTGCCAATTTTATATTTGTTGCAGCAAAAAAGAAGCTAAAGATATATGAAAATGAGGAGCATGGCTGCACTAAATCTGTGTGGGTACATGTGGGAAAGGAAGTTGGGGTCCCTTCAAAGGAGAGTTTGGGGGTGACATCACCCAGGTTTCTCCTCAGTGTTCCTGCTTGGGGGTCATGGCTGCTAGCTGACTGGACCTCCCCAATGCAAGCTTGTGATTCTGCTTTGGCAAAGTTTCATGGGCTAGTAGAAATCATTCTGTATTAGAGCCAATTTCAATACAAATGTAAATATTTCACTCAAAAAAAAAAAATTAAGATACAGACCGAGATAACATCACCTAGAAAGAAAAATGATGGAGGAGCCTAGGACAAAAAGGATAGAACAAAGGGCAGGTTTAAGTGGCCAAACTGTAAGACATGATACTAGAAGAAAAAAGTGACCAAAATGAGGATAGAAAAGGGGTCATGGGATCTGGCAAGAGAGACGTCATCAATGCCCCTGAAGGGAGGGGTTTCAGAGAAGCAGACTAGGATAAAATGGCACATAGAAACATACTAATATAAACAAATAGGTTGAAAGCAGAGATGGTGCCAAGTCATCATTTGATCATGCTGATACCAGTGATTAAAAGTAAATGAAGGATCTTATAAAATTCTGTTGGATCGCTTATACTAGGTTTTTTTTGTCACCAGAAAATCCCTCTTTGTGCTTTTTTAAAAATTATTTTGTATTGGCACATAAATGATTTGCTTGTTGGTTTCTGCTGTACAGCATCGTGAATCAGCCATATGTATACATATGTCCTTGACCTCTTAAGCCTGCCTCCCACCCCCACCCCCAACCCTCTCCCCAGGTCATCGCAGAACACTGAGCTGAGCTCCCTGTGTATACAATAGCTTCCTGCTAGCTATTTTATATATGGTAGTCTATGTATTGGGGCTTCTCTGGTAAAGTGGCTCAGTGGTAAAGACTCTGCCAAAGCAGGAGATGTGGGTTCAATCCCTATGTCATGAAGATCCCCTGGAGGAGGTTACAGCAACCCACTCAGTACTCTTGCCTAAAGAATCCCATGGACAGAGGAGCTTGGTGGGCTACAGTCCATGGGATTGCAGAGTCAGACACAATTTCCAGCCTCCAGGGCTACAGGAAGTCAGTCTTGTGGTTTGGAAGGCCAGGCTAGCTAGCGCACAGGTCCCATCTCCATGTGCTGTCTGTGAGCCCATCCAGGGCCTGGGTGGCTCCACCTGTTTGAGAGGGTGGCTGGCTGGCTGGTCCAAGTTCCCACTGACAGCAGGCAGTCTGCACCCACAGTGTTTTTCTACTTCTGTTCCTGAGGCCCAGAGGGAAGAGGCATACGTCAGTGCTACTCTCTGGATTCATCCCTCCCTCTCCTTCCCCTCCACCGCGTCCACATGTCTGCCCTCGATGTCTACACCTCTATTCCCTGCCCCGTAAATAGGTTCATGAGTACCATTTTTCTAGATTCCATATATATGCCAAGTCAGCTGAAGTGATGTAGATGAACCTAGAGCCTGTCATACAGAGTGAAGTAAGTCAGAAATAGAAAAAACATATCGTATCTTACACTAGGTTTTCTCTGGCAAGTTCTACATGATTTCCAAATAAACGTATCTTAACAGTGGCTTATTTTCCAGTAATTTCCCCTTTTCCCCATAAACTGAAGTATAAAAAATAAACTGGAGAATTATTATTTCTAAGTCTATTACTTTACTGCTTGATTTATTAATGCAGTTTTGTTTTCTTTTACACAGAGTCTAAAGTTGCAAAATTTCATTTTCTTATGGTCTTGACAGATGAGGACTAGCTTAACGTGTTCTAAATATATTCAGTTTTATAGAATGTCAGTAGGCAATAGGAGCTATTCCATAATAATTCCATAATAATATAGAAAATCAATACTTCAGGCTCATTAGTTGTGACTGTGGCTTTGTATGGCAATAAGAAATAAAATAAAGCAATATCTAGATAACCTGTGACAGGGATTAAAAAGGGGACTTCCTTATTCTCATTACAATAAAACCAGAGAATTGTTTTAGGGGTTGAAGTATCTCAACTTTAAATATAGTATAATATTGAAAATGCCACAGACTTAAGATGCAAACAAATTCTTAAAGAATTTTGGGCACTAAAATGAAATGAAATTGCATCAGATCCAATAGATGAGAGAATCACTTTCACTCCTGGGGACCACACTGTGGATGGCTTAAAGTCAGTTCCGTTTTCCCAACAAAGAAATGGTGGTTATGCAAATAAATGTAGATAACACTATGGTGGTAAATAATTTTGCAGTATATAAATGTATTAGATCAACACATGGTATACTTTATATTTACATGTTTTATACATCTCAGTAAAGTTGGGGGAAAGTAGCTATAATTATAGCTAGTAGTCAAGTGGGGGAAGGGCAGTTTTGAGAGAAAACTATGTTTAGTACTGAGACTAAAACAAAAAAGATAAAGAAAAATAAAGTCAAACCAAAAAATCTCCAACATCAGTGTTTGTGAGGCATAGCACTCTTATTCATGTGTGTGTATGTATATATATATATATATATATATATATATATATATACCAGATGACAAAATTTCTAAAAAGATTATAATTCAAAGTAGCTTTAGCAAGATTGGAGAAGGAAATGGCAACCTGCTCCAGGATTCTTGCCTGGAAAATTTCATGAACAGAGGAGCTGTGTGGGCTGCAGTCCATGGGGTTGCAAAACATCAGACACAATTGAGCACAGACACAGAGAGAAAAATAATAAACAAACGAGCCTACTTCGTCAGGTGAGTACACACAATATGTTTAATATAATAATGTTAACACTAGTTAACACTCATATTTTCACACGCAAAAATGCCTTTTATTAAAAAGAGATATGCTAATAAAATTTCCTTAGACTCCTTCATGAATTTATAATCATCTGGTGGTTGTTTAGTGGCTAAGTCATGTCCAACTTTTGCGACCCCATTGACTGTAGCCTGCTAGGCTCCTCTGTCCATGGGATTCTCTAGGCAAGAATACTGGAGTGGATTGCTATTTCCTTCTCCAGGGGATCTTCCCAACCTAGGGATCGAACATGGGTTTCTTGTATTGCAGGCAGATTCTTTACCAACTGAGTTACAAGGGAAGCCCCTATAATTATCTAGGTGTATCAAAACAAGCTAAAATTCAAAATTAACTTTCAATTATTAAATGAAGGTGTATACATCTCAGTATTTTTTTATTTCTTAAAGTAAGGTTTTCTTGTTTTATTTTCTGTATGACATTATATTAGTTTAACTGTAACAAAATACCAGTAGACTGAGTGGGTTCAACAACAGAAGCACGTTGTCACACAGTTCTGAGGGTGGAAGTCCAAGATCAAGGTGTTGACAGGGCTGGTTCCTTCTAAGAGCCATGTGGAAGGATCTGTTCCATGGCTCTCATTTAGCCTCTGGTGGTTTGCAAGCACTCTTTGGCATTCCTTGGCTTGTAGATCATCATTAATCTCTGTCATCATATTCAAATGGTGCTACCTATTTGTGCATATCTATGTCCAAATTCCCACCTTTATAAGAACATTAGTCATACTGGATTAAAATCTGGATGACCTCTGTAAAGAATCTATATTTAAATAAAGCCATACTCTATGGGGAGAAGCAAAATTCAACCTATAACTATCTGCCTCCCAGCCTCTCAACATCACTGTCTTTCTCACATGCAAAGCATCCCCAAGTATCTTGACTCATTCTAGCATCAACTTTAAGTTTAAAATTTCTTCAAAGTATCGACTGAATCAGGTATGGGTGAGATTTAGGGTATGATTCATCATGAAGCAAAATTGCTATCCATCTGCAAACCTGTGAAGCCATATAACAAGTTATGTTTCCAAAATTCAGTGATGGTACAGGTGTAGAGATGTTCTCATTCCAAAGGAGAGACACTGGAAGGTAAAAAGGGGATGGCAGATCTCAAGCAAGTCCAGAACCTAGCCAGGCAAATTCCATTAGATTTTCAAGTTTGGGAATAGTCCTCCTTGGTTTGATGATGCTCTGCTTTCTGGGCTGACTGGAGGCAACTCAGCCCTCACAGACCTGAGCTTAGCCCCACCCCACCTTTAACTTCCTCCTTGCTTGGTGGCCCATTCCCTATGCTCTTGATGGCCATCTGCCCTCTGAAATCCAAGGAGGTGGTTCTGCTCTCTAGATCCATGGCTCTATCCTCACAGTAATTTTTCTTTCAATAGTTCTTTTCTCAAAGCCATTCTTCCTTCACTTCATTCCATCTCTGTCTCTGGCAGTTCAGGCTGGCTGTGTTTCTGCTTTTATACAATTCTCTAAAACTTGTTAGCCTCCCATTCAATTCACAGAGCTCCAAGACACCCTACCAGAGGATCCTCCACAGATCAGTCCTGAATATGATTCTATCTCTATCCTGCTGAGATGATTGATTGGATCATGTCTCACACACTTAATCTACTTAGCACATGATTATCTTGCTACATCCTGGACTCTTTTGCATTCTCTGGATAAAAAGAAATCTTTCAAATCATCAAATGCTACTTTCTTGTTTTTAAGGAGCTTCTTCTTGAATGTCTATTTCTCCTCTTACATTTCACTATAAGCAGCAAGGAGAAGACCCCCATGCCTTCAACACTTTACTTAGAAATCTCAGTTAAATGTTCAAGTTATCCCCTGCCAGTCTACTTTCTAGCCAACAAAATGCAATTCAAATAAGTCCTCTGTCACTTTATATCAAAGTTTTTTTCCTCTAATTTCCAGTAATATGTTTCTCATCTCCATATGAGGTATGTCAGAATAAATTTTGCCATTCATATCTACTTTTAAAAAAATTGTCCATTATCATTTATTATAGGATATTGAATATTCATATTACTTTTTATGATTGTATATGTATTTTCTTAGATGATAGAAGCTTTCCCAATAGCTCTCCTCTTTTCTTTCTGTTCTCTCACCAGAATCACCATTAGCATTCATATTTCTACCAATAGTCTCTTCAAGGCAATCTAGACCTTTCAGATCACACACCGCAGAGCTTTTTCAGCCTCCACTTAATATCCAGTTCCAAAGTTACATCCACATTTTTTTAAGTATTTTGAGCAGCTGCAACCCACTTTTGCTGTTAAAATCTGCATTAATTTGCTAGGGCTGTCTCAACAAACTTCCACAAATCGGTTTGCATAAACAACAAAAATGCATAGTTCACAGTGCTAAAGGTCAGAAATTCAAGATCAAGGTATAAGTAAGGTCGATTCCTTCTGAGAGCTGTGAGGAAGAAACTGGTGTCTGCCTCTCTCCTAGTTTCTAGTGGTTGGCTGTCAGTTTTTAGCATCCCTTCCTGCTTATGCTGAGACTCCAGATTATTTGCTTTTTCTTGGTCAATATGAATAGAAAGTAACTTTGAAAGAGATTTTTTTCACTTTACATATTTATTCTACAGATTTCTAACTATCTATGGTGATATGAGTCTTCCATATAAAATTTCCAGCTGCCTACATAACATTAAAAAATTTACTTTTAACATTTTGCTGAAATTAATATTTTTATTAACATTCTTTCTTATAATATCCCCGTTTGTTGACTTTAACAATATGGCACTATCTTTACCTTCTTTCTAAATCCTAACCCTTGCATTCACTGTCAAATTTTAGAGGTCTCTCTCATTTTTTTTTATTTTTATTGTTTTCTTTTCCATCATGTCATGTTCCCATTTAATTTATACCCAATAAACTCTTTGCTGCAATTGCTTTCTAAACCTCAATCTATATTCTGTATTCTGAACTTCAGGGTCCAATAATTCAAAAGGCTGGCTTGTATCTTTGTCATTGGGTGGCCTCAAATATATCATCTATCACAAACCAAAGTTCCACATAAAAATTCTTCAGGCTGACTTCATTTTTACTATCAATGTTACCTAGCTCAACCTTAGAGTCATATAGAATCTTCCATCTATCTCACAACATTAATTATATACCACCAAGAATAATAGATTAATCTTAATATAATATTTCAAATATCAACCTCATTTCTATATCCATGAATAAAATGCCAGTGTATATGCTCTGTACTTTGGATATTTTAATATTCTCCTTATTTTTCTTCCTTCTTTGGTTTAACACCACCTCACTCTATCCTAGAAGCATCATCAAGTCATTTGAATTAATTTTTAAGTGGGCTGATGTATCAAAATATTAGATATCCAAATCCAATGTGTTGTACTCAAGAAATAAATTCTAGTTGGATGGCAGGTGCCTATAAATAGACATAATACTAATTATAAGTGCTAAAGTAGAAGCACACATATGTCAGTTATGAATGCATGCAATTCAGAATTAGTTCCTAGGGATTCAGAGTGAACTGCATGGTGGAGAAGGAAACAGAAGATGAGGGGGAGTGCCACTGGTCTGATAAGCACTTTCTAAACACTGGAAAAGTCAAGCACAAATGAATCGTGACATTTGAGTAAGATCTTAGGGTGGAGTTACAACCCAATAAACCCATTGTAATTTGAAAATACCGTAAGTCAAAAAGATACTTAGTACTCCTAAACTTCTGAATATCACAGCTTAGCCTAGCCTTCCTGAAGCATGTTCAGAACACTTACCTTAGCCTACAGTTGGCAAAGTCATTTTACACAAAACTTATTTTATATTGGACTGTTGATTATTTCATGTAATTTATTGAATAATATACTGACAGTGAAGAACAGAATGGTCATATGGTTATAGACGAAATTTATTAGCTGTTTATACTCAGGACTGTGTGGCTGACTGGGATGCCACTGGCCAGCATCAAGAGAGAATGTAGAGTCAGAGAATGCTATCCAGGAAGAGATCAAAATTCAAAACTCAAAAATGTGCATTCTACTGAATATGTCTCACCTTCATCATAAAGTTGAAAAATTATAAATCAAGCCATGATAAGTCAGAGATCATGAGCATGTGAAAATTGAGTGTCAGGTGGATGTCAATTAGTAAAAGAAAGTAGAGCCTGAATTGGCACATATCCCAGGTTATATAAAAGTTAAACAGAAATGTATGTTATCATATGGGGAGAAAAGTAGAGTAAGGACTGCAGTTAATAAATTTAACTTAATGTATTTCAAAACGGGACTCCTAGTTTCAACTATGACAGAAAGAAGTTAGCATTTATCAGTCCCACATTTACCAAAAAAAAAGAAAAAAAAGCTTAACAAATCGAAAATGAGTAACATTTGTCAGACTCATTTAGAGAGCTGAGGTAACAGAATTCTATTTTACCCTAATATCTTGAGAACCAGGTACATCCAGAGAGACACCACTGAAATCTACTTATTTGACACAGATACTGCTCTATTTGGATTACTTAGATGGTAATAGACAATTGGCCTTTAAACAGGAAGGCGGTTAGGGAATTGCCAACCCCAGCTCAGTGGAAAATCTGACCATAATTATAATTGTACAGTTAACTCTCTACAGCCATGGTTCTGTATCTGCAGATTCAACCAACTGTGGATTGTGTAGTACTGCAAGTATTTGTATTGGAAAAAAAAATGTAGAATTGGACCCAGGCAATTCAGAGCTATGTTGTTCAAGAGTCAACTGTAGAGGCTCCATCTGCACAAGCATGAAGAGTGAGAAACACCTTGAAGCTCCAGATTTAAGGAAACCTCCACTTTCATGATATATATCCTGAGGAACACAACACAATTTTATGGTGAAAATGAGAGAATAAAACCTTTGTGAGTCTGATTGGAAGAGTAATTTCTATGGAAGAGTAATTATTGTGAGTATGCTCTGAGTCTTCACTAGAATCAAGTCATACTCTCTAGGTAAAAATATTTGACCAGAAATGTATCATTGTAGAATTAAGGAATTTTCTCTCACACAAGCCCTATCTGACCTTCCTGTCTCTTTCAAGGGGGAAAAATAAACATAGTCAACCAAGGTCTAATTATAAAAAAATTATAGGAAAATTCTGCAGTCAGGAAAGTAAGTTGGAGACAACAGGAAAAAACACTTAAATTACTGAAGAAACTCTCATGAAGGATACAATGTGGAGAATAGGCTTAATAAACAACTGAGATTTAATTAGAAGGTTATAAAGCACTCCCTCTTCCCCACACCTAACCACCACACCAGTGTGACTTGACAGTGATAAACATAGCTTATGACTGGAGGTCCTGCAAGACACAGACTCTCTGATTAGGGGTGCTTGCTGTGCTGTGGTGTGCTTAGTCTGATTCTTACGACCCCATGGACTGCAGGCCATGAGTCTCCTCCATCCATGTAATTTTCCAGGCAAGAATACTGAAGTAGGTTGCCATTTCCTACTTCAGAAACTTCCTGCATCTGTAAATAGCAAATACTTCCATGATGGATTACAAAGCATGACAAAAGTCAAGAAAAGCACCACCTGAATAGACAACAGTCAGAACCAGATTGAAATAGAAAACTGAATTTAGAATCTCCAGACCAATTATTTAAAACTAAGCAATGATTGATATGTTAGAGGCTGTAATGAAAAAAAGTAGAAAAAAATGTACCAACAAATGGGTAATACAGTCAGAGAAATGGAAATTCTAAGACTGAATCAAAAGAAAACGCTAGAAATTGAAAATATTATAACAGAAATAAAGACCACTTGATTGGGCATGGCCAAGCAATCAAGGAGCTGGAAGATAAATCAGGAAAAACTTTTCAAACTGAAATGTAAAGAGAAAAATAAGAGAAAATGTGAGAGTATGAGAAGGTGCAGCCTTGGTGTAATTGGAAGGGCAGAAGGAGAAGTAAAAGAAAAAATGTAATTTATGAAGCAATTGTGGGTGAGGACTTTCCAAGATTAATGGCAGATAGAAAAAAATTTAAAAAAGAATGAAGTACAAGGCTTTAAAATTCTATAGGTGATGAAATTATCCTTCAAAAGTGAATGCAAATACTTTCTCAGGTAAATACAAAGTGAAAAAAAAAAATGTTACCAGAAAACCAGCTATTGCAGGAAAAGTTGAAAGTTCTCCAGACACAAAGGAAATCATATACCTAACAAAACTGGATCCACATAAAAGGGGAAGATCATTAGAAGAGGAATAAATGAGAGTCAGACTTTATTTTTATTTTATTTAAAAAGTAATGGTTGGTAGTATTTCATTATGGTAGTTCAAGCAGACTAAGATAGCTTTTGGCTGTAACTCTGTTATTTCTTTTGTGGTTGTTTTAGAATCCTGGTATACATTTTTAACTTATCACAGTATATTTCAAGTGATATTACACTATTTCTTGATTGTATAAGAACCTTACAATAGGCATTCCACTTACCCCTTCCTAGACTTTATGCTATTATCAGTATAGAGTTTACAAGTCATATGTTACAAGTCATAGGCCTCACTGTTACTGCTTTTATTTAAACAATTCAATTATTTCCATTAAAAACAATTCTGGACTCTTAGAAAAAATAATGGCTATAATAAAGCATTAACAGTAATTAGGTAATTATAGAATGTGTGTGTATACTCAGTTGCTCAGTTATGTTCTACTCTTTCCAACCCAGTGGACTGTAGCCCACCAGGCTCCTCTGCCCATGGAGTCTCCCAGGTAAGAATACTGTAGTGGGTTGACATTTCCTATCAGAGAGAAATGACTGAGAGCAATCTCATGAGAGATGGGAAGGATGAACTCTGCCACAAATTAACTGTAGGACACTCGAACATATGGGGTTAGCCAAAATGTTTGTTCAGGATTTTCCATATCATCTTTCAGAAAAATGCAAAGGAACTTTTTTGATTAACCTGATATATACTGCTGTTTGAAAGTGGGCTTTATTAAACTTTCTAATTAAATGTAGGCTGTGTGCTACAAATTTATTGACATTCACCCACTGATGATTCTTCCTGAATCTCTGATCCTGGATCTGCCCATTTAAAAATGTTAAATAGTGTGTCAATTATTAAATTAAGTGGAAATACACCAACACCTAACTGTGGTGGTGAATTTCAAGGTCAATTCAGCCAGGCCGTGGTGGCCAGATAGTTGGTCTAGCTGCACCATGAAACTTTAATTTAAAAGGGTTAGTAACTCAGTCAGTTGCTGTTACTCAGTAGCTCAGTGGTTAGTTGCAATCCCAAAGCCAACCAGGCTCTTTCATCCATGGAATTCTCCAGGAAAGAATACTAGAGTGAGTTCAGTCAGTTCAGTTCAGTTCAGTTGCTCAGTCATGTTTGACTCTTTGTGACCCCATGGACTGCTGCATGTCAAGCTTCCTTGTCCATCACCAACTCCTGGAGTTTATTCAAACTCATGTCCATTGAGTCAATGATGCCATCCAACCATCTCATCCCTGTCATTTCCTTCTCTTCCTGCCTTCAGTCTTTCCCAGCATCTGGGTCTTTTCAAATGAGTCAGATCTTCGCATCAGATGGCCAAAGTATTGGAGTTTCAACTTCAACATCAGTTCTTCCAATGAATATTCAGGACTGATTTCCTCTAGGATGAACTGGTTGGATCTCCTTGCCGTCCAAGGGACTCTCAAGAGTCTTCTCCAACACCGCAGTTCAAAAGCATCAATTCTCTGGCGCTCAGCTTTCTTTATAGTCCAACTCTTAACATCCATACATGACTACTGGAAAAACCATAGCCTTGACTAGATGGACCTTTGTTGGCAAAGTAATGTGTCTGCTTTTTAATATGCTGAATAGCTTGGTCATAACTTTCCTTCCAAGGACCAACCATCTTTTAATTTCATGGCTGCAGTCACCATCTGCAATGATTTTGGAGCCCCCCCAAATAAAGTCTGACACTGTTTCCACTGTTTCCCCGTCTATTTGCCATGAAGTGATGGGGCCAGATGCCATGATCTTAGTTTTCTGAATGTTGAGCTTTAAGCCAACTTTTTCACTCTCCTCTTTCACTTTCATCAAGAGGCTCTTAGTTCTTCTTCAGTTTCTGCCATAGAGGTGGTACCATCTGCATATCTGAGGTTATTGATATTTCTCCCAGCAATCTTGATTCTAGCTTGTGCTTCATCCAGCCCAGCATTTCTCATGATGTACTCTGTGTATAAGTTAAATAAGCAGGGTGAGCTTTGATATACTCCTTTTCCTATTTGGAACCAGTCTGTTGTTCCATGTCCAATTCTAACTGTTGCTTCCTGATGCATACAGATTTCTCAAGAGGCGGGTCAGGTGTTCTGGTATTCCCATCTGTTTCAGGATTTTATGTGATCCACACAGTCAAAGGCTTTGGCATAGTCAATAAAGCAGAAATAGATGTTTTTCTGGAACTCTTTTGCTTTTTCCATCATCCAGTAGATGTTAGCAATTTGATTTCTGGTTCCTCTGCCTTTTCTAAAACTAGCTTGAACATCTGGAAGTTCATGGTTCATGTACTATTGAAGCCTGGGCTTGGAGAATTTTGAGGATTACTTTACTCGAATGTGAGATGAGTGCAATTGTGTGGTAGTTTGAGCATTCTTTTTCATGCTGGAGTGAATAGCCATTCGCTCTTCCAGGGGATCTGTCCAATCTAGGAATTGAAGCTGGGTCCCCGCCCCTCCCTTGGAGGCAGATTCTTTACCATCTGAGCCACCAGGGAAAATGAAATGTGAAAAGTGAAAGTAAAAATCGCTCAGTCATGTCTGACTCTTTGCGACCCAGGAATTCTCCAGGCCTGAATATTTATTGAGTGGGTAGCTGTTCCCTTCTCCAGGGGATCTTCAGGACCTAGGAATCAAACCGGGCTCTCCTGCATTACAGGTGGATTCTTTACCAACTGAGCTATGAGGGAAGTCCGTTTTAAATGAAATGAACATTTAAGTCACTAGACTTTGAGTTAAACACTGAATTTCATAATGTTGGTGAGACTATTCTAACCAGTTGAAAACCTTAATAGAAAAAGTGAAAAAAAAAAAAAAAAAAGATCCTCTAAAGAAGAGAGAATCATGCCTCCAAACTGCCTTTGAACTAGAGCTGCAGCATCAATTTCCCTCTGGGTGCATATCTTATTATCTTACCCTGAAGATGTCAGACTTGGCAGCCCCACAACTACATGGGCCAATTCTTTAAGACAAACTTTCTCTTCTCTCTCAAGCTTGCACTCTCGCTCTTGCTCTAGCTTTCACACTCGCTCTCACTCTTGCTCTCGACACACGTACACACAAAAACATACGCACAGAGTGTTGGTTCCATTTTATCTGGAAACTCTGATTTTCACAGTTCAGGTCCAAGTATTTTCCATGATACCTCGGATTCTCTCAAAATTTATTAATTGCATTTCTCAAACACATCCAGTGCTAAGAATGTCATTTTCACTAAATCCATATTTCAGCACATTTACCACTAAGACTAGCTCTCTATATTGCCATTTTTCAAGATCCACCTAAAATATTGTCTATTTCTATGCTTTTAAGGATTCATCCCTCCAAACTATATTATCTAGTATGCAATTTTCTTGTCCTTTCAATTCTTCAAAGCATTGTATATTCTGTGATATATTATAAATATTATAGTTATCTATCATTAAACTTTGCTGGTCTTATAGAAGATACAAATAAAAACGATTCCAACTGTATCATGCTTTTCAAGATTCTGCTCGTAAAAGGCATATTTCACATACACTCACATTTCTTTAACCAAAGAAACTTACTTGTCCTAACCTATATAAAACCTTACCCAATACTTCTTGTATATAATAATTTCCCTATAAATTTACTTGAATAATTTTCATATAGTATGTTGCTATAATGCTGTCAATTGTTAGCCACTGAACACAACTTGAGATAGGAAGTATAATGTATGATTTTGTTCTATATATTCCTGGATCATGCAACCCAAAGGCAGAAATTAGGGAGACCCCTGAAAGAGACTGAAAAGAGCAAATTAAAGTCAATGGGTGTATTAGTTTACTGTGACAGCTATAACAATTTACCAAAGACAGGGTGGCTTAAGATAATAGAAATTTGTTCTCTCACAGTTTTGAAGGTGAGAAATATGAAATTATTGTTGGTTTGAAACCAAGATATTGGCAGAGTCAGACTCCCTGTCTCTAGCAGTGAATGTGTTCCTTACCTCTTCCAGTTTCTCGTGGCTGTGGACATTCCCTGGCTTGTGGCTGTATCAATCCAGTCCTCAGGGTCAGCTTACTCAAATCTTTCTTTTTCTCTGTGTGCATCTAAATCCAGCTCTCCTCATTTTAAAGAATACATGTGATCGTGTTTAGGACCCATCTGTATTATCTGGGATAATCTCTCCATCTCAAAATCCTTAATCATCTGCAAAAAGTTATCTCCTCTTTTAAAAAAATATGAATTATCATTTACCATTTTCAGAGACATATTTTGGGGAACATTTTTTTCAGCCCCTTGAGTCAGTCTCTTTTTTATTTCTGTTCGATGTATGTGGTTCTCTCTCCCTCTCTTGCTCTCACTCTGAGTTCTCAGTCTTGCTCTCACTGAGTGTGTGTGTGTGTGTGTGTGTGTGTGTAAGTATATGCATGTGTGAGCCAACCTTTTCTACTTCTTTATCCACATAATGAAGCAAAACTGAATAGCAGCTACTTCTTTTTCAAGTCACATGTGCTTCAAGACATATGGAGAATGTTGCTGAATTCCAAATACAGATATTCAGATTGTGAACATGGAGGATCTTATACTTTTAGCATTTCTCAAGAGTCTGCTCAGCACATCACTTCATCAACCACACAGGTGATTTGGATTCACACTCATGGAGGGAGTAAACTTTGGTCCCCAATTAGCTCCTGGAATGTGTTCCATATGGTATCAGGGTACTCACATAAACACTCAGGTTTCATAGAAAGGTGGTAGCAGATAAGTCACTAAGTTGTATCCAACTTTGCAACTCCATGTCATATAGCCTGCTAGACTTCTCTGTCCATGGGATTTACCAAGCAAGAATACTGGAGTGGGTTGCCATTTCCTTCTCCAGGAATCTTTCCAACCCAGGGATCCAACCCACATCTCCTGCATTACAGACAAATTCTTTACCACTGAACCACCAGAGAAGCTTACGGTTAGAGTCTACTCAAGGTTGAATCAACTATGAGCATATGATTGTTTTCAAACATGGTCCATGAGATTTTTTCCCTTACAGAGAATCAATTCTGATGGAAGGGTTAATGGTCATAAGTGGACAGCATTCTGAAAACTGTCTACTACATTTGCATTGAGTGTGCTTCCCTGGGGGAAAAATGCTACTGTTTTCAGTAAATCTTTTTAAACGTCTTAGCATTCAGCCAGGCTGGTATACTGGGATGACTCTGAGGGATGAGATGGGGAGGGAGGTGGGTTCGAGATGGGGACACATGTCCACCCATGGCTGATTCATGTCAATGTATAGCAAAAACCACTACAACATTGTAAAGTAATTAGCCTCCAATTAAAATAAATTCATTTTTTAAGTCTTAGCATTTATTATCTAAAATGTTATTGTTTTATTAAGTCAGTACAGACATGTAATAGCAATCACTAAGACAACTTAGTAATACTATTTCTAAGATATCACTCCTTGCAAGCCCACATTTTGTTCTTATAAGTTGGCAAGGGTGCTAAGCTGACAAACTCAGCTGTTCCTGTAACTGGAGCATTTTGACTCATCTCTGAAATAGAGTAGATGGACAATGAATTTCCCCTGGAGGTGTTGTAAAAGATATTCATCAATAGTGGTGGTCGATTTATTGATTTATACCAAGGAGACAAGTCAGAACACTGCAGCATGGTAACAATGAGCTCAGTGGTAGCCCAAATCTGGCTGGCTTACTACACAGTATTTTATACACCCTGGAGAAATTCTATTTTAAACTTATACTTTGTACATTTCTTTTCTGGCAGTATTCCTTTGTAGTTTAGAAACATTTTAGCCAGGTTTTCTTAAAAATAATAGCACTATATTTTTGTATACTGTCTTAAAAAGACTTTTATTTTTTATTTTCACAATAGCTTTGGGAGATGAATGGGTGAGTCATTATTAGAGATGAAGGAAGCTGAGACTGAGAGAAATGAAAAGGTTTTTCCTGGAGTAACAGAGTGATGCTGAAATGTCTTCCAAGGAGAAGGAAGGACATCTCTGTTGTCCATTAAAGATAATAGAGTGAGTTGGCATCGGTCTTGGAGTAGCCTGTTGGGAGATTGTGATTATACCTGGGAGGCAAGGACAATCTCTCCTCCCCAAGGACCTGGAATATCCAGAGATCAATTTTAGGTTAGAATGGCAAGGTCAGATCTGACCTGGGTCACTGTCATTGTGCTAGTCTAGGAAGGGAGTGACTAAGAAGGGATTACGGTATTGAGGCTGAAAGCAAGTGTCCTCAGGAACCAGAGGAATTGAAGGTGATTGATGGGAGTGGTTTTTGTGAAGGGGAATTCAGCACAATGATCAGTGTGAAGTTTCTGCTCCAAGAGCCATGAAAGAAACATTTTTTATTCTGTAGATTTAAAAAATACTACTCAAGGCATGTGTGTTCATGCAGCAATCTTTTTTCCTAAGGAAAGAGCCATATAGAAACTTTAAATGAAAACACTCTATAAGTAATTACAGAATAAGACAGATGCAAAATTTGAGAACCTATTTTTGTTTTTGCTCCTCTAAATGAAACGTGAAGATGTAAGAATCAAATTGTGGAAAAACCAGTCAGAACCCACTCAAACATATATTCTATATATAATATGAATACATTAGAGTATATGAACATTCTTATTCAAAATAAAACATAATGTAGAAATGGAAAATCACCAAGACAACTTAAGAAAGAGTAGACACAATTTTAAGAGAAGGGCTGTATCGATACACACATATCCAGAGTTGTATAATTGAGCCAGTACTTCATTTTTAGTTACATTTACTCTTAGAGTTTTTCCCGAATAGAAATTTCCTCTTCACTGCAAATCAATTAAAAACTGTCTGGCACACTCTTGTGCTATAGGCCAGTAGGGGTGTGTGTGTGTGTGTGTGTGTGTGTGTGTGTGTGTGTGTGTGTGGTAGAGTAGGGGGGAGGGTGTGGATTCTTGTTTATTTATTTTGTGTGTGTAAACCTTTATTGCTATATTTGCTAACATTAAATTCATGATAACTCACTTAATAGAATATATATAAAATGTTACAAACCATGTTCCTCTTGTCAATCCAATCTTTAACCCCAGATTTTGTGTTGAAATTTTCCACATGCCCATACATATGATCACTAGGCACCTGTCATTTATCCAGTTACCATTACAAACAGAATTCCATCTCTAATATTTCAAACCTAAAGTGCCTCTTTCTTAAGTCTTGTACCAAACATTGCTAGGTAGAAGGTAGTTAGCAAGCAAACTCTTCTGCCTTTGGATCAATGCCTTGTTTTTCTAATAATTCACTGCATATTTATTGGGCACTACCTATGTGGCAGGCTTCCCTGATGGCTCAGGGGTAAAGAACATGCCTGGCAATGTAGGAGACTCAGGTTCAATCACAGGGTCAGGAAGATCCCCTGCAGAAGGGAATGGCAGCCCACTCCAGTATTCTTGTCTAGGAAATGCCATGTACAGAGGAGCCTGGTGGGCTACAGTCCATGGGGTCACAAAGTTAGGACACTACTTAGCTACTGAACAAGCGCATGCAAGCACCTATGTGGCAAGTGCCTTCATAGGTCCTTGAGATACATCACTAAGCAAAACTGACACAAACCCCTTCCTCCACTGAAAGTCTAGTCTAGCATGTGTGTGTGTGCGCGTGCATGCATGCATACACGCTTAGCTGCTTCAGTTGTGTCTGACTCTTTGCGACTGCTGAGACTATGGCCCGCCAGGCACCTTTGTCCATGGGAATCTCCATGCAAGAATAATGGTAGCCATTCTCTTCTCCAGGGGACCTTCCCAACCCATGGATTGAATCTGGGTCCCCTGCATTGCAGGCAGATTCTTCACTGACTGAGCCGTGAGGGAAGACCATAGTTTAACATACTCTCACCAAAACACAACTTGACTTTGAATGTTTTTGTTACCAGATGAAGCTTTCATCTTTGTAGAGATATAACTTACCAAAGAGCAAAATGTATGGATATATCTGAGCCCTAAAAGAGACAAAGGATTTAGGATTTTTTTTTTCCTGAATATGATCTCTTCTAATCCTCAGAGCAATTGTAACTTTCGCCGAGGAGCCTGCTATTCAAGGTGATTTTGCACAGCTTGTATCAGATGTAACTGAGTTAAAGCCCCTGTTTCTTGACTTAAGTCTGGTTTCTTCAGATGGAAAGACCCGCTGTGGTTGATTGTAGCACAATTTTTCTTTTTCTTAGCTTACAAACAAGCACCTCAAAGATATTGATCTACTTTTCTATATCAATATAAGATACTCTATCTTACACATTTCCTGTCAGACAAGTAGCAGAAGTATACATGCTCTCTCTCAGCAAATAAAAATTCTTCTTCGTCATGGCTGGATCCTTCTTCCTCCTCTTCCTCAAATATCCTGTCACTTCTGGAGGTTCTCTGTGGTCTCATCCAAGAACACTCTGATTTGTCCCTCAGAGAGGCTGCACTCTTTATGTTTTATGTTTTCACATGAAATAATAAGTATACATAGACTTATTAAAATAATATATATAATTATGAAAGTGGGTTCTTTACCAGCTGAGCCACAGGGAAGCCCAAGAATACTGGAATGGGTAGCCTATCCCTTCTCCAGTGGGTCTTCCTGACCCAGAAATCAAACCAGGGTCTCCTGCATTGCAGGTGGATTCTTTATCAGCTGAGCTATTAGGGAAGCCTATATATATATATATATAATTCTAGGTGTTGTTAATTATGTATTATCCACTTTAAAAAAATGAACAATGTGAGAGTTGTGAGTTAAGTTTTATTTGGGGCAAAATGAGGACTGCAGTCCAGGAGACAGCACCTCTGATAGCTCTGAGCAACTGTGCCAAAGAGGCTGGGGGGGGGGGGGCGCAGTCAGTATATAAATGATTTTGGTGAAAGGGGAGTACGTACAATCAAGGAAATATTTTTTCTCAGAAGCTTTCTGCTAATCACAAGGAGCAGTCATCACCATGAAGGATTTTAGTGTCTTTCTAGATATGAGGAGATACCAAAATTGGGCTCATAAAATTGGCTCCTGGAAATTTCTATCTGAAGACCTGTTCTGCCAGTTTTTTCCACGAGCTCCCCACCCTGAACTCCTTTTAGCAGTGTTGCAGGTCAGCATCTGCAGCAGCAGATGATTTGATCCTTGTGGAGGTGGATGGCAAGTACCCATGGCAAGTGCCAGTTTAGAGCTGAGACTACAAATTTCTGTTCCTCTAAGTGAATTTCAGTAGTGGTTTATAAACTCGCTGAGGGAATATATAGTCTAATCTGAATTTAGCACATCAACCTGCACAGTCTGGTGCCTAAATGGGAGCTCAAAATATGTCCTCGACAATTCTCTCTTGGGTAGTTCTTCCCATCCTATCTGTGTTGTCTAGATTCCTAAGAAGCAGACAACAAGATGCAGTTAAACATGCAAGAGATATGGGAGTGGAAATATCTGTAAGGGCAAGTGTCTATTTGAGGTGCTGTCTCCCAGGCTGAAGTCTTCATTTGACTGCAAGTAAAACAACTTAAAACACTCACATTGTGTGTTTTTATAAAGTCAACAATACACAAGTAACAAAACTCGGAATGATATAAGTAAGTTTATTTATTATTTTACTTGAAAATTTAAAACATAAACGATGCACTGCTAGAGATATGTGGGACTCTTCCTGAGAAACAGGTTGAAACCCTGTGAAAGAGAGAAGGAAGGAAGCTCCTCAGTTCTGAGTTTCAGCAAAATTGTCAGGAACCAGAGGTGCCTTCAGGAACAGATAGCCTCAGTGCCCTGGAGTCCTCGAGTGTGAGCTGGCCACAGACCATAAGTACATCCTCCAGCGTCATCCACAGGTTGGATTTCAGAGAGCAACAGCTGGGACTGTTGGCCAATTAAGTTCCTCGCAGCAGAAGTTCTGGGAGGCATGTTGCCCAGACTGATGCAGGACCCTGGAAGTATCTCCTTTCACTCTGAACTACATCTTGTGCGTTCCTTACACATGCATATTCTTTGTATACTTGCATCCCATGGGCTTCCCTGGTGGCCCAGAAGATAAAGAGTCCGCCTGCAATGCAGGAGACTGGGTTCAATCCCTGGTTGGGAAGATCCCTTGGAAGAAGAAATGGCAATGCACTAAAGTATTCTTGCCTGCAGAATCCCATGGACAGAGGAGCCTGTCAAGCTGTAGTCCATGGGATGCAAGAGGACATGACTGAGCAACTAACACTCTCACCCATCCCATGTGTATCCCTTACACTTACCTATTTTGTGGCAGTTCAAAAGGCTGTTGGCTCCACATATTTTTTAAAATAAAGTATTTGAAATTCTGTAAATATATCAAAATGGATATGAATACTAAATGAATTTATATATTTAAACATATAAACACAGATATGTTCTTACATATAAATTTCAGAAGCCCATCATTTAAAAATATTAAAGAAGAAAATAAAGTCTTCTACAATGATTACAGAGAGAGTAGTATATGTAATAATTTCCACAAATAAATACTTTTTGGTATAGAAATAAATGTTCTCAGACATATTATAGGAAATAAGTACCTTTCATTCATATAGGTTTAAAGAATTGTCTGGATATTCTTACAAGGCATAATGTGCTTTTAAAATGGCCCGACAATTGCATTTGATATCAACTTTATACGTTTCATTATTTAATATCTTCAGTAGAATCTTGGAAAACTATTAACAGTAGTAGGGAAACTCATTATAAATTGAGGCATTAAATGATAATTGATAATCAAGTAAATAGCAATTAATGTTAAGCAGCCACATAGGGAAACTACTGGTATAAAATAAGTACACTTGTGGAACTCAAAACTTCCCTGATTTTAAGAATTTTAATAGTTTCCCTACATTTAGGTGAAGAACCTGTCTTCTCTTGTATTGAATGCTTGATCAGTTCAGTTCAGTTCAGTTGCTGAGTCATGCATGTCTGACTCTTTGTGACCCCATGAACTGCAGCACGCCAGTCCTCCCTGTCCATCACCAACTCCCAGAGTCCATCCAAACCCATGTGCAGAGTCGTTCATGCCATCCAACCATCTCATCCTCTGCCGTCCCCTTCTCCTCCTGCCCTCAATCTTTCCTAGCATCAGGGTCTTTTCATTTCATAGTAAATGAAATATATTTTGTAGACCATTATAAAAGAATCTCTATCATTCCATAAATAGAATTCTGATATTCTTCAAATTCTTCACAAAAAGTTACTGAGAAACAGCAAGGCAAGCTAAGCAAAGTGATTTCTCTAACTTTCAAGGGTACAAAACTAACAATTTTGCTTAAGCCAGTCAAATGTAGGTGTTATACTTGCTAGGGACAAAGCCACATATTTATGGATAGTGTTCTCTGAGGCTGTAAAACCAGGAACTTTTGGAACAGAATTATTTGAAAATTCTCATACAATATGGAGAAGAATACAAGAAATGATTTTACACCTGCCACTTCTGTGTTTTTCTAATGAAATTCCCATTTCTACATTCTTCCTTGTGGGAGGCTTACATGTGTGCGTGCTGAGCAGCGTCAGACTCTGCACAACCCTATGGACTGTAGTCTGCCAGGCTCCTCTGTCCAGGGGATTCTCCAGACAAGAATACTGGAATGAGTTGCCATGCCCTCCTTCAGGAGATCTTGTGGATCCAGGTATCAAACACATCTCTTATGTCGCTTGTATTGGCAGGTGGATTCTTTCATTATTGCCACCTGGGAAGCCCCATTGTGGGAGGGTGAGGATTAAACGCTGCTGTTTCTAAGCTTTCTGCTAACAGTGAAGTTACAGTAATGACCTTACCCTGTTTTCAGCTTGGTTATACCATGATGGTAAGATCTTAACAAAACACTTTGAGTCTTCAGTGTTAGTGTTTTATTTCATTTTTATTTTTAAGCTAATTTCACATTTCAGAGCATTCTGCAGCATCTTACTAACAGGAGAAAGTGGAAATTCAGCCTCTCTATTCAGCATGAACTTTTCAATGATTCTGTTTTTTGTTTGATCATCAGAATTTCCCTTCTGTAGCTGGAGACCTGCTGAGATGTGTATTTAAGTGCAGGAGTGCAATATTAGCCTCCTATAGCAAGAAGAGAAAACTGTAGCTTTTCATGGTTTTCAAGTCTTTTCTTCTAGGATGCTGATTACAAGCTAACGGGTAATAATTTCCATCTGGTTGTGTCTTGCACCTGCTTTACACCCCCATTCTCATCTTCCTCTTTGAGGAGGAACATTTTTGCTTTCTCTTACAAATGCGGTGAATATCTACTGTATGAATACAAATAGTAACAAACGTGGGCTCGCAGAATTTTCAACAAAAACAAGCTTTAATTAAAAAGCAGCTGAGGTCATGAAGCTCTACTTTTTTAGCTAGAAAACAAATGTGAAGAATTCCTGTGAGTTAATTTTATTTTATTTAATCCTGCCTAAAGAATCAATGACTTGGAAACTCTTGAGGAGGGTTTAAAAATAACTTACAAATTAAATCAAGTTGTAGTTAATTTTCTTGCAAATAAATGCTTTCGGAAGAAACACCTAGGAGAATATTACAAAAAAAATCTCATAAATTAATAATATCCCCTTTCTGCATGTACAGTGTGCTTTGAACAGATAAAAAGTTAAAAAGTCCCAGTTGACCTCACACTTTTGACTAAATTGGAGGTGGAGATGGTGTGAAAGTATTTGGAGTCCATTTGGATTAGCATTCATGACTGCACAATACTGCTGTTCAGACAAATCTTATGACGACATATCAACTACCTATACATTTAGTGGGTAGTACACTCAACAATAATTCAAAATGTTTGTCCAATTTTATTAGAAAATCCAAATTTGTTATGTGAATAGCAATTCCTAATGGCAATCAATACAGTAAGTAAATGATAATCATTTGAATACTGAGTGTTGAAATCCAAGGAAAACCAGTATTGCAAATGTGTTGAATGAAATATACATTTGTCAATAAAAAATAAATAAAAAGTCTATTTGCTTATAATTGAGTCAAGCTGAATCTAACCATTGTTCAACAACAATTTTGGATTCGTTAATACCATTCAGATCATTGCCTCTTATGTGAAATAATCAGAAAGAAACATACGGCCTACTCAAGAAAACCTAAATGTATGCATTATCAGTACTCCAATTAGATGCTAATATGCCATAGTGATGAAAGAAATATACTCAAAATCACTAGCAGCATATCACATGTGCAATTCTATGAGCAATAGCCAAACTTTTTGTGTTACATTAGGTGTTTGCCCTGCTTTATCCCCCCATCTACACCAGTGCCTGGCCTAGTAGTAGTTACGAAAGAAATGTTCAATGAAAGAAAGAATGTGCACTTAAAAGGTATGCTTTAACTTACTGTAAATTAACCTTTGTTTCTGTTTATATTGTTGGCCCTAGAAAAATTAGCATATGCTCTTTTGCTCCCTATGATTCCTGTATGTTTTTTCTTCTCTCTGATATTCTACCCATACATTCCTTGATTCTTTCAAGATAGATAGATATATAGATGATAGACGGATGGATGGATGGATAGATAGGGAGAGAAAGAAAGATGCAGTATTTCTCTAGTCTTGAAAGAGACCAAATTCCAGTAAGACAGATAAGACACGTTAGCAGATACTTAAACTGTGGTTCAAATTATTTCGAGTAAATCAATGATGGGATCATACATTCAGCTGTTGATTGGAAGAACAGTGTCTATTATAAGATGTGTATAAGAAGGGTCTGGATACATATAGAGGAGATATCTAGGTTTGGAAGCAATCATTTGAACAGGATGCAAAACCTTGTCTCAAATTTTGTTTCAGAGAGAAGTAGAGGCTAAAGTGAACTGATTCCAGCAAAGGAAAGTTCTTCCTGATAATTAGACTGGTCCAACAATATAAACCAGTGCTTCACATTTCTATAGACTCTTCCAGAAAATTTACAGGAACAGAAATGAGAAGCCACATGCAGTGATGCTTCACAGTGTAGGAGGATGAATCTGATCACTTCCAATGTTAAACTGAGACATTGTGACCCCCATATATAGAGCATAAATGTGAGAAATAGTCTTATGGACGACTTCAAAACTGTCTTCTGATCATGTATTAATTTGTTCAGTAGATCAATATAAATTACATATTTAGTAGGCAAAAGGAGAAATTTATTATTATAACACAAATAATTGTCAGACTGTGCACTCCAGAACCTGGTATACGCACTCGGTCCAAGGTGGCACATGGAGAGACTACGTAATTCCACCAGGGATGATATAAAAATATTTGCTTCCAGTACTGAAGGGTGAGCCATCAGGCAGTCTCAGCCACTGCTCAAATGAGAATAGAGGAAAGTGTATTTCTTCCAAGTGGAAACACAGCACAATGATGGAATTTTTGTTTTTTTTTAGGTTTAACATTTCTTTTTAAACTTTAAGACTATAGCTTAGATAATATGCTGATACAACTTGAAAATTTTAGAAGATAAATCTGGAGACATACCCAGAGGCCTTAAATGACATATGAAGTTGCAGTATATCCTGACTTTGACATGGATTATTATTTCCAAATATTGTTGAAATTATACCATGGTAATAGGTACATCTTTAGTGAGGATTTCATAGCAGCTACTTTAAATGGTAAAATGGTAGTTTTATTTTTTTAAAAAATGTTCATTTTTAAAACTTATAATAAATACAATTAAAACTATTTGAAGAATAGTTAACAGGACCTTCTTTGGTATTTGAAGTCAACCCTTCTGTTAATATTTTTTAAATTATCTCGTAAACAAATGTTGGAATACCATCACATAATTGCTTTAGCTTCTGAACATTATTTTTCCAAAAGTTATTTTATAATTTAAAAAAAAACCTTGAAAAAGTTTTCTATGACTTCATTTTTAATGTGATGTACATTTTCAACTTCCTGACATACCACCCTATACTGATGACATTTATTTTTTTTCTAATTCTTCTTAATAAGTTGATCCATTCTGGGAATTATTTGCATAAAATAATGAAGTAGTATTACAAAGGAATTAGCATCAGTGATATTAACATACACCCAACACACACACACACATACCTCCTGAGATCTCATACTTGACATCAGAGGAGAAACATTTATTTTTCTACACTTTGTAATAGCAAATTAAAAAACAAAAGCAGTAGGAGAAAAAACAACAACAACAACAACAACAACTGGTGATTGTTCCAATTATTCTATCAAAAAATCTAAATAAAGTGAAGTCACTCAGTCCTGTCCAACTCTTTGCAACCCCATGGACTATAGCCCACCAGTCTCCTCCATCCATGGGATTTTCCAGGCAAGAATACTGGAGTGGGTTGCTATTTCCTTCTCTAGGGGATCTTCCCAACCCAGGGATTGAACCTGGGTCTCCCAGACTGTAGGCAGAAGTTTTACCATGTAAGCCACCAGTAAGTTCTAAATACCTATATCTTAAATAGTGTTGTCTATCAAACCAAAAACACTTTAATGTTTTTCATGAAATGTTGTAAACTTTTGGTTGGATAAGTCTTCTAGAGCATAATAACCAATTAATCAAATGAAATTAGAAATATTTTAAAATTCTCAATAGCACCACATCTTATAATTCTATTCACTGCATTTCTAAAATCTCTTCCATTTTAATTTTCATTTGCTTCTTCTAAGTCAACATGTTTTGATCTTGTGGTAAATGTTGTTTATAACCTGATGGTGATTATAAAACTACATCCTACTTATTACTTAATAGATCTTCAATTTAGAATCAGTGCACTCAATTTATCTCCACTAGATCTAAACAAATATGGTATTATAAAGGTCAGATTTGACTGGCACAAATAAACAAGTAATCTTAATAAAATCTCATTAAGAAGAAATGTATTTTCTACCTTCAGCTTTTGTGTGAAGTTGCTTTTCAGAAATAATTGAAGGGAAATTAGTCATATTTCTTTTTTCTTGGTATGCCTTGTTTATCAATGCAAAAAGACTTGTTTAAAATGAAGTCAAATCAGAAAACTATTTTTTCCTTGATGTATAGCATAAGGATATGTTTTTGTGCTTTAATTTGCAACTATATTTGGAAGAACTATGAATTCAAGTTTCTAGAGGTACACATGAGGATGAGTTGTTAGTTATGCATAAATATTATGCACATACATTTAAATGTAAAACATGTTTGATTAAATGATAAAGTTGAAACGAATTTGAATCAAATACCTTTCAATGGTACCATACTAAGAAACCAGTCACTTACAAACACGTTTTTCTCCAAGTGAAATATAATTTTACTAAAATCTAGGTATGTATCAATGTCTTTATTTTCAGGTTCTATTTAATAGTGGTTAAAACATTTTATTTTATTCTTCTATGTTTATAAATAGATCCACAGGTATAATTTTCTTTATGGAAAAATTGCAGATTTTCCTGAAAAATGGTTTTTTTAGCTCTATAGCTAAATAACTCATCTACTATATTAAATTTCAGTTTCCAGCTGTAGCTTTCACTGAACTGCAAGCATCACTTTATCTTCTATTTGTCAAGTCACAAAGAATGTATCATTTCTTCTTTGCCACTTTTCTGCTGAGGTTCAGGCAGTTGTTAATTTCATGGAATATTAGGTGAAAATGTAATTTAGATAGATAAAGTTGATTAATTGTGCTGTTATTAGCAAATTTAAAGTGCTTTTCTCATCTTTTGAGTTGTATTCTGATAATTCTCTTTAAAATGAAAAGTTTAACTGTGATGCAGGAGAGGTGGGTGTTGATGACTCCTGTCTGGTCACCAATGTGAAGTGTATATCCTGAAAGTTTTGGAGGGATTGCAAGGGCAAAATGAAAATATTGAATATCTTCACCATAGCCACAAATTAGTTAAAATAAATCTGCCATAATTTTTGAGGTAGAACATCATTTACTCTTGTAGAGAAGATAAAATATTACTTACCGGAGTTAGGACTAGGAGAGGATGGGAATAATGGGAGGTTTTTCCACATAGACTACTATGCTTGGGGAACCCACTTCTAATCTTCCCTTACATTATATCATCAGCCTGGCTTTTGTCTTCCCTGGGCCAACATAAGCATCAGTATGCATGACAAGAGAGCAAAGCCTCACAATTTACATATTTGTAGTGATTCCCAGGTGGCTTAGTATTAGAGAATCCACCTGCCAATGCAGGAGACAAGGGTTCGATCACTTGGTCAGACTGGAAGATTTCCTGGAGAAGGAAATGGCAACTCACTCCAATATTCATGCCTGGAGAATCCCATGGACAGAGGCCTGGAGGGCTACAGTCCATGGGGTCGCAAAGAGTCTGACACGACTGAGCAAGCATGCACGTGCACATGGATGGTATAACACATGGATGATTCCTTGACTCTGACTCAACACGTCTCATTTCCTTTTGTTTCTCAGACTCTGCAACTTTCTTATTCTAGGGACTCCACCCTCCTCCCAAAATACAACATAGCCCTGGCCCTTCTCCTCTGCTACAAATCTGGCCCTTCACAAACATCCATGGGCTTTTCACATGTGTAGATTTCTTCAGGTTCTAAAGATGGGTGTGAGATCCTAGTTTTCTGTGTATGAAGAAGGGCGGAGAGAAGAGGGCTTTGGAAGCTGCTTGGATCCCTGCTTTCAGTGAGGACTGCTGATTTCTTCCCCAGTCCTCCATGGGCTCACACAGCCTGCCATCAGGGATGTGACTTTGCTTTTGATGAACTTGGAATCTACTCTCACATGAAAAATTATATTTCACCTGTTAACATGAATTTTTTTCCTCCTACTCCTAGCAAAATTATTACTGTCTTCTTAGGCCAAATCCATGGCAGCTAATTATTTATGCCTTTATTAAAAAAAATAATAGTTGCTTGCTTCATCTTTCTGGACCTTCCACTGCTTCCAGGACACAACTCATCTCTTTCACTAGTCATTTCTTCTCTTATCACTTATGCTAATTCTTTTCTCATTTTCTCAAATGTAAACATTATAGAGTCTCAGGGCTCAAGATTCTAAATTTGTCTGAATCTATCTCATTTTTAGTGAGCTCAAAGAGACTTATGATAGAATTTTACATTTCTCTGTGTTTATAAAATATCAGATTCTTTCTACAAAGCTAGACTTATGTGTAATATCCTAGCCAGTAACTCTAATAGGAAGTCTCATAGGAATCTCAAGTGTAAACTGATAACCTTACACATGGTTGACTAAAAAAATATGCACAACTTGAAAGTCATGAGTTACATTTTATTTGCAGCAAAATGAGGACTTCACCCCAGGAGGCAGCACCTCAGATAGCTCTGAGAGACTGCTCCATAAATGCAGTGGGAGGAAGGTCAATATATAAGGTTTTGGTGAAGGGGGAGTTCAATAACGTTAAGCACTCATTTTACAAACGATTTTTTTGCTAGTCACCTGATGTCACCATTAAGGGATTTAGTGCTTTTCTAGATATGAGGAGATGCAAGGATTGGGATCATAAAATCTGTTCCTAAAAACACCCAACTATCTAAAGACCTGTCCCACCAGATTCCCTGGAACAGGGAGTGACTCACTCTACCCTGAACTCCCTCGGCGGGTGTTGAAGATCAACAGCTGCAGCAGCACAGGGTTCGGTCTCTGCAAAGGCAGCTGGCAAATGCCCCTGTTGTTCAGTCACTGACAATGCTCCTGGCAAGTGCCAATTTGTAGTTGACAACACACACACAAACATACCACACTAACCTCATGAAACTTGCCTTCCCTCAACAGATGGTGAAACATGAGGGAAAGGGGCTGGGTACAACCTTTAAAAGAAAGATACAGCCATAAGCATGACAAAATATGGACAGAACCAACTAGGTTCAAGATGGTGGAATATTCAACTTCCAGTGAACTTTAAGCCTCCTTATACACTCATTGTATTATATTAGCAAGCTAAATGATACACCCGCCACTGCCTTGGCAGTTCTGAGACCAACCATAAAATGTCAAAAATGGTCAATAGCCCAGTTTCTGGAAATCTCCACCTTTTCCCTCATAATAATTGGAATAATCCTCTCACTCATTAGCCCATGGGATTACCCAGCCCCCAAAAATTAACCACGCCATATTTCAGGGTTCTCTCTCTTGCCTTATGAGATGGTCTGCACTCTGTCTGTGGATTGTGTTTCTCTCTAAATAAATCCTGCTAAATCACTTCAGTCGTGTCCGACTCTGTGCAACCCCATAGACAGCAGCCCACCAGGCTCCCCCATCCCTGGGATTCTCCAGGCAAGAACACTGGAGTGGGTTGCCATTTTCTTTTCCAATGCATGAAAGTGAAAAGGGAAAGTGAAGTCGCTCAGTCGTGTCTGACTCTTAGCGACTCCATGGACTGCAACCCACCAGGCTCCTCCATCTATGGGATTTTCCAGGCAAGAGTACTGGAGTGGGGAGCCATTGCCTTCTCTATAAATAAACCCTGTTCTTACCTAAATCCTCTTCTTGCTGTCTCTTAATCTCTGAAATATTTTGTGATGAAGCATGATCCTTAAATTTACTGGTATCAGAGGCAATGCTTTCATTCCTCCTACTGGCACTGAAAAGCTTGGTGTTACAGTTGGTTCACCTCTTTCTCTCATACTCTCTTGGCCAATCTATCAGTAAAGGCATAAACCTCTGAAATCAAAATATATACCATCTTATTAACTAGTTTAAAACACTAGCGTCTCTCAACTTGATGCTTCTTAAAGCTCCTTCCTTCCTCATCACCTACTTCTAACTTGCCCTGCTCCAGGCTGTTGTACTCAGAATAATCTTTCCAAGGCTTAAGCCAATTCATTTCTCTCTTCTCTTTAACCTGAAGGTCACTAAGTGTAAAAGCTTGAGTCTGGCGCACAAGACCCTGGTCTGTATAGTCTGCCTCACTTTTCTCAGCTTGTTTCCGTTTCCCTTTGTTCTTTACATCCCATCCCCTTGTGTTGCTCCAGATTCTCATAACTTGCCAACCTCTTGCTGTTACTTCTGTGTGCAGTGATCATTCTCTACACTGCATGTTGCCTTGAGATGATTAGATATTTCTCCAACAATGAGGGGTTTATTCCAGATCAGCAGGGGATTGCAATTCAGGGTCTCTCACCATGGTGTATCACATGCCAGTCTCTACATGGCAAGGGAAGGAAAGCATGTTCATAGAGGGGGGAAAGGAAGTTGGGGAACCATAGTAAACAGGGTCCATGGCTTTTCATTGACTGAGTCCTTGCCCTGAAAGAAAGAGGAGTCTCCCTTCTTGTCAGGCTCAGGTATGGTAGCAAAGTATGAGAGCTCCTCCTTCTGGTGTGCTGATTCTCCTGAGCTGAAGTTCCTGTGCGCATGCTCAGTCTTGTTTAACTCTTTGTGACCCCATAGACTGTAGTCCGGGGCTTCCCTTGCGGCTCAGCGGTAAAGTATCCACTGGCAATGTGGAATACCTGGGTTGGGAAGATCCTCTGAAGAAGGGGAAGGCTACCCACTCTAGTATTCTAGCCCAGAGAATCCCATGAACTGTATAGTCCATGTGGTCACAAAGAGTTGGAGACCACTGAGTGACTTTCATTTCACTTCACTTCCCTTCAGACTGTAGCCCGCCAAGCTCCGCTGTTCATGGGATTTCCATACTTCAGTAGTTTGCAGTTTTCTCCTCCAGGGGATCCTCCCAACCCAAGGATCAAACCTGCATGGCTTCCTTAATCCTTTCTTTTAGTTCTCTGAATTCCATCACTAACTCCATTGTCACTCTTTACTGAGTATCTTGCCATTTTATACCCATAACGTCATCCAACTCATAAGATATTCATTTGCATATTTGTTTATTGTTTACAATTCCTGTAATTGGAAGGAAAAGTCCATGAGAATAGAGTTTGATCTGATTTGTTCTCTGCTGTATCCCAGCACCTGTTAGTGCTGGTGTTCAATAAACATCTTTGTTCTTAATGTTGAATTTAAATGATCCCTGAATGTAGTTTCATTAAAAATACCTCTTTCTTTAGCAGAAGATTCTTCTGACTTTATTTAAACCTCTAATTGCACAAGGACTTTGCAGTGACCTAGTGGTTTCTCTTTGTCCTTTAAATTATATTTTGATAGACGACTTGGGTGACAGCAGAGGAAGGAAGGATTGATTAACACCACCACAGGACTCTTACATTATTGGGCTGGAAGTATAAATCAGGATGATATTTTTATTTCTAAATAATACTCAAGGATATTTTCAAAGAACAGATTATTCAACAGAATGGCTACTGAAACTTCTATTCTTCATAATTCAAATAATAAATTGATTGAATATGCTGAATATAGCTGGGCCATCTGGAGTTGAGAGTGCTCCACATAGAGACGTGTACAATACACAAATGCCTCTAAATGACTAAAAACAACAATATCAAGCTAAAACAAATCAAATTAGACAATGCTATTCTAAACAGCCATCGATAACCATGTACATGTTAAAGACCTGTTCAGGGAAAAGAACTGAGATTCTATCACGAAACACATAAGAGTTTCAGAAAACACATTTTTAAAAGTTTCTCTTTTATGTCAAAGTTCTTCTTATGAAGCCCACGAAAAATTACTCTCTCCCTGTTACCCTGTATTTTCTTTCTATTCTCAGTTTCTCTCTGGACTGGCTACTCTAACTTCTGTTGTTATTGTCTAGTTGCTAAGTCAAGTACATCATGTACTTGACAAGTACATCATGTACTCTTTGGGACCCCATGACCTGTAGCCCACCAGGCTTCTCTGTTCATGGAATTTCCCAAGCAAGAATACTGGCATAGGTTGTCATTTCCTTCTCCAGGGGATCTCCCGACACAGGGATGGAACCCACATCTGCATTGCAGCTGAATTCTTCACTGCTGAACCATCAGGGAATTCTGCTCTAACTTCTTCTTAAATATTCTCTTAGAAATTAATGTTATGATTATTGACATTTTTTAGCTTAAGTTCTTACTTCTCATACTGTTTTTTTTCAAGAACGTTTCATGAAAATCTTTTGCAGTGCAATGCAAAATGCAATGCAACAAAGCTGTTGCATTGACATTATTTTCTAGCTAACCCATGAGGTTGCCATTGCTAATAACAGTTTTGAAATAACTTTTATTGAAATACTTTGATCAAGATCTATTAGAGCTACATTTCTTAAAGCCATTTTCATTACTTTATTGTCATGCCTTGTGTATCACAGCTAAATTCTGAAATCAGACACTTGGCATCAGAATGCAATCATTCTGCCAGAGACTGAAGTGCGAAGTGGTTTGTTGTTTCTGTTTCAGAGGTGGGAGAGAAATGTTGCATGTTTTGAATACAAAATGCTTTCAATAAAGTTGCAAACTGAAAGCACATTTTTTAAAAAAACAGAGAACAACAACAAAAAAGACTAAGGGCTAATATGTCAGGAGAAAGGAATTCCCTGGAGATCCAGAGGTTAAGACTGTGTTTTCCAGTGCAGGAGGAATGGGTTCAATCCCTTGTCAGGGAACTAAGATCCCATATGCAGTATAGCATAGCCAAAAAAAAAAAACAACCAGCTGATTTGGTGGCTGAAAATAAAAGGGTCCCAGATTGGAGAAGATGCATAATAATTCTTCTTTCAATAAATGGGAATACAGTGGTATTTCGTCACTGAAAACAGATGACAGCATTTTATCTCCTAAATGCTTCAATATGGTGAAGTCAACTCAGTATTTCCCAGAATGAAATAAAATTTTTAAAACTATTACTGTTTGCTAACATGAAAATATTTGTTAAAATATCATTAGCATATTAGAAACATGTGTGTTCACCTTTACAGCAAGAACAAAAGAACAAGTTCTCCAAGAACAAGAAAGAAACAAGTCTCCAATGGCTATATTGTGTCTTATTTTAAGCCAACACAGCCTTCTTGGCATGAGAATTGTAATAAAAAGAAATCAATAGAAAGATTCTAATCACATTGGACTTGCAGTCAAGGGGCACATTTTCAAATTGGGCTAAAAATAATATTTGCAATACCTGCAGCACAATTCAGTTTGAAATTTTCCCACAAGCATAATTTTACCTCATCAAAATGTCAGCCAACAAAAAAGGATATATACATGTGTTTGTGTGTACTGGAAGAGAGAGAATACGAATAATTTGCATTATGAAGACTCCTCCTATTGTCTTTAATATTAACTATGTAGAAGAGAAAAATCTGCCACCTTAATCTATCTCTTTGGCATGCTGATTATTTCAAGCTGAAAACAATCAAGACTCAGAAGCTCAAGAAGATGTTTTGGCCTTCTCAGTAAAGTCGTGGAAGAATATATTCCTTTAATAGAGCAAGCACCGGAGTTCCCTGCAAAGAATCTGTACTGTAAATGTGGTGAAGGAAACTCAGCAGGACCTAGAGATGAGTCCAGTTTGTGTCTCTGCAGGCTCTGCAAACATTTGTTTACCAACTATTTGTTTACCATCATGTCAATTGCTTCTCTCCTCTTTGAAGTCCTAAGCCCCTATCCCCCTATGCTTTCTATCATATTTAGCTGAAGATTATACTTAAGGTAAGGGAGTTAGTCATTTTAATGAGTTACTTAGTCTTCCTGGTGGCTGGGCTTCCCTGATGGCTCAGGTGGTAAAGAATCTGTTTGCAACGTGAGAGACCGAGATTTGATCCTTAGGTGGGGAAGATCCCCTTGAGAAGGAAATGGAAAGATCCTCTGGGGAAAGGGAACAACCGACTATCCAGTATTCTTGCCTGGAGAATTCCATTGACCAAGGAGCCTAATGGCCACATGAGATCATATGAATCCATGAGGTTGCAACGAGTTGGACACAATTGAGCAACTAATATACATGTTAGTATCCCTGGGTCTCTCCCATGTATACATGTTTTTAAATCTTTGATTTTCTCCTAGTAATCTGTCTCAAGTCAATTTAGCTCTTAGACCAGCCAGAAGAATTTAGTAGAGTAGAGCAAAATTTCTTCCTTCCCAAAAGCTGCTTAAAATAATATTCAATTATACTTTTGTATTTACTGATTTACTATAGTTATAACTTGTCAGTAAAGAAGTGTTAATTCTTCAAGACTTGGCTAATTATATGACAGTGTTTGATGATATACCACCATGTCAAGGAACATCAATATAAGCAAAAATACAGTTTGGTCAAAATTATAGCAAATATAAAAGGGAATAAAGTTTGCCCATCTATTAAAGTTTCAAGTATAAATTTATGTAAACTATATTGCCTTCATTAAGGTGATTTCTGTGACCCTAATCACCATTTGAATTCTTTGCTTTTCAGAGAAAGAACTCAGTAGTAGATAATAACTGTACATGCAGCCCAAGTAATCATCTTTTCCTTTGAAATAAGAAATAATTGTGATACTCTATTAACTGTGATCCCTACTGCTCTCAGAGTAAAGAGAAATTGATTTTGTCCTCAGTTCAGTTCAGTCGCTCAGTCATGTCTGACTCCTTGCGACCCCATGGACTGCAGCACTCCAGGCCTCCCTGTACATCACTAACTCCCGAAGTTTACTCAAACTCATGTCCATTGAGTTGGTGATGCCATCCAACTATCTCATCCTCTGTTGTCCCCTCTCTTCCTGCCTTTAATCTTACCCAGCATCAGGGTCTTTTCCAATGAATCAGTTCTTTGCATCAGGTGGCCAAATTATTGGAGTTTCAACTTCAGCATCAGTCCTTACAGTGAACACTCATTGGAAGTGTTCTTTAATTTCGTGTTCACTAATGTCCTTTAAGATGGACTGGTTGGATGTCCTGGAGTCCAAGGGACTCTCAAAAATCTTCTCCAACACCACAGTTCAAAAGCATCAATTCTTTGGCACTCAGCTTTCTTTATAGTCCAAATCTCATATCCATACTTAACTACTGTAAAAACCATACCCTTGACTAGATGGACCTTTGTTGGCAAAGTAATGTCTCTGCTTTGGAATATGCCATCTAGGTTGGTCATACCTTTCCTTCCAAGGAGGAAGAGTATTTTAATTTCATTTAATTTAATGAAATTTAATTTATTTAAAAATTTCATTTTAACTTAATTTAAATATCATTTAATTTCATGGCTGCAGTCACCATCTTCAGTGATTTTGGAGCCCCCCAAAAATAAAGTCTGTCACTGTTTCCCCACCTATTTCCCATGAAGTGATGAGACCAGATACCATGATCTTAGTTTTCTGAATGTTGAGCTTTAAGTCAACTTTTTCGCTCTCCTCTTTCACTTTCATAAAGAGGCTTTTTAGTTTCTCTTCACTTTCTGCCATAAAGGGGTGTCATCTGCATATCTGAGGTTATTGATATTTCTCCTGGCAATCTTGATTCCAGCTTGTGCTTCTTCCAGCCCAGCGTTTCTCATGATGTACTCTGCATATAAGTTAAATAATCAGGGTGACAATATACAGCCTTGATGTACTCCTTTTCCTATTGGAACCAATCTGTTCAGTGTCCAGTTCTAACTGTTTTTTTTCTGACCCGCATACAGATTTCTCAAGAGGCAGGTCAGGTGGTCTGGTATTCCCATCTTTTGAAGAATGTTCCACAGTTTATTGTGATCCACACAGTCAACGGCTTTGGCATAGTCAATAAAGCAGAAATAGATGTTTTTCTGGAACTCTCTTGCTTTTCTGATGATCTAGTAGATGTTGAAAATTTGATCTCTGGTTCCTCTGCCTTTTTTTAAACCAGCTTGAGCATCTGGAAGTTCACTGTTCACATATTGTTGAAGCCTAACTTGGAGAATCTTGAGCGTTACTTTATTAGCGTGTGAGATGAGTGCAATAGGGTGGTAGTCGGAGCATTCTCTGGCATTGCCTTTCTTTGGGATTGCAACGAAAACACGTTTTTCAGTCCTGTGGCCACTGCTGAGTTTTCCAAATTTGCTGGCATATTGAGTATAGCAGTTTCACAGTTTCTTCATTCCCTTACTTTCCTAATTAGCAGCTGTTTGAATCTGCCCTTTTTTACTCAGGACAGTTCTAAGAGGTTGAATAAAACTCATTTCCTACTAATAAGAAATGGGAACATGGAAATATTTTTACCTGGGAGGGCCCCACAAGGTCCTATTTAGTTTCAAAAGTATAAATGCATTTTCAATATTTCAGATTCTCAATTCTTGTTCATTATTCTTCCACTTTATTGCTTGTGAAGTTGATATAAGCATTAGCTAAAGGAATCGGTCTTATTTTTCAAATACAAAACCCAAATCCTTAAAGGTCATTGAAGGAATCCTTGAAAAACTATTTAGTATTTTCAAAAGTGTGGGTTTCACAGGTGGCTCAGACAGTAAAGAACCCACCTGCAATGCAAGAGACCTCGGTTCAATCCCTGGGTCAGGAAGATCCCCTGGAGAAGGAAATGGCAACCCACTCCAGTATTCTTGCCTGGAAAATCCCATGGACAGAGAAACCTGATGGGCTATAGCCCATGGGTTCTAAGAGTCAGATACGACTGAGTGACCAACACTTTCCCTTTCAAAATTGTAACTAAAATGGCACTGATCTCAAGTGGCCTCAGCCTATAAAGTCTTGAGCAGGGCTTGGGTTCCCACCCAGAGACTGAGATCAGGTTGTGGCAATGAAAGCACCAGATCCTACCCACTAGACTAGGGGTCAGTGATAAGGGACCTGGCCTTCGGCTTTGCAGAAATGAGTTTCCACAAAGATGGAAAGTAATGAAGCAAGTCAAGTATTTATTAAGAGAAAAATAATGGGCAGACACAGAGGGAGAGTCCCTGAGTTATACCCTCTGGCAGTTTGAATTACTTTTATGGACATTTCTTCTGGGTTTCCTTTAGCTAATCATTTTGATTTGCCTGCTTCAGAGTCCATATATGGTATCTCAGGATCCTACTATGTGTGGGCATGCCTCTCTTAGCCAAGATGGATTTTACCAAAAAAGCATCTGAGTAGAGCATGCCTTGACACTGATCCCCCTTTGGCCTATAAGCTTTTCTGTACATGTGTGGTCAGGGAGATCTTCTGACCTTTGAGAATGAAAAATATGTGGTCCAGGCAGAACCAGCTATTCTCATCTTGGAGTTTGGGTTCATAGGAAATGAATCTCCAATCACTTTACCCTTTGAGGGGCCTGTCTGCCTCATGCCTCAGTGTAATCACCAAAGTGAAAGTGAAAATGTTAATCACTCAGTCGTGTCTGACTCTTTGCAACCCCATAGGTTGTAGACTGCCAGGCTCCTCTGCCCATGGAATTCTCTAGGCAAGAATATTGGAGTGGGTTGCCATTCCTTTCTCCAGGGGATCTTCCCCACCCAGAGATTGAACTCAGTCTCCTGTATTGAGGCTGCTTTTTTACCATCTGAGCCATGAAGCCCCTGAGCTATAACCACCAAAATGTCAGCTAAATGGCTACAAACACACATTGTGATCATCTAGTAGCATTTGTTGAAAGATGATGCTGTGAAAGTGCTGCACTCAATATGCCAGCAAATTTGGAAAACTCAGCAGTGGCCACAGGACTGGAAAAGGTCAGTTTTCATTCCAATTCCAAAGAAAGGCAATGCCAAAGAATGCTCAAACTACCACACAATTGCACTCATCTCACATGCTAGTAAAGTAATGCTCAAAATTCTCCAAGCCAGGCTTCAGCAATATATGAACCATGAACTTCCAGATGTTCAAGCTGGTTTTAGAAAAGGCAGGGGAAAAAAAAAAAAGAAAAGGCAGGGGAACCAGAGATCAAATTGCCAACATCCACTGGATCATCAAAAAAGCAAGAGAGTTCCAGAAAAAACATCTATTTCTGCTTTATTGACTATGCCAAAGCCTTTGACTGTGTGGATCACAATAAATTCTGGAAAATTCTGAAAGAAATGGGACTACCAGACCACCAGACCTGCCTCTTGAGAAAGCTGTATGCAGGTCAGGAAGTAACAGTTAGAACTGGACATGGAAAAACAGACTGGTTCCAAATAGGAAAAGGAGTACATCAAGGCTGTATATTGTCACCCTGCTTATTTAACTTATATGCAGAGTACATCGTGAGAAACTCTGGGCTGGAAGAAGCACAAGCTGGAATCAAGATTGCCAGGAAAAATATCAGTAACCTCAGATATGCAGATGATACCACCCTTATGGCAGAAAGTGAAGAGGAACTAAAAAGCCTATTGATGAAAGTGAAAGTGGAGAGTAGCCTTTGTGGTGCTGAAGTGTTAGAGGATGGGATGAGAGAGAATGGTCATGTTCCAGGTCTCCAGGGAGTTCCTGGGAGAGCCACCAGCCAGGTGAGGGTCCTTGGCTTTGCACAAGAAGGAATTCAAAATAAACTCTTGGTAAAGTGAGTTGATTTAGAGAGATTCACACTCCACAGACAGAATGTGTTCTTCTCAGAAGGTGAGAGGGCCTTGGGGGTGTGGGAATGGTTAGTTTTGATGGGCTGGGTAATTTCATAGGCTAACAAGTAGGAGGATTACCCAACTGTTTAGACAAAGGGGTGGGGATTTCCAGGAATCCAGTTACTGCCCTTTTTTTCTTCATTTTATGTTCAGCCCCAGAACTGTCATGGCACCTGTGGGTTAATCACTTAGCTTGCTAATATATTACAATGAGTGTATAATGAGACTCAAGATCAACAGAAATTCAAATCTTCTGCCATCTTGGGCCTGGTTGGCTCTAATCAGTATTTTTCCTATCCTCAATGGCTATATCATTCTTTTAATGATTGTGCCCTGTCCCCTTCCCTCTTGTCTCAGAAGCTCTGATTACCACCTCTGTCTATAGGTATCCACATGTACCTAACTGTCTATAGGTACATCATATGCTTTGGTAAATAAGAATTCAAGTGTGGGTTGCATGGAGACGAAAGTCTGGCAATTCTCAGCCTCAGTGATGGAAAATACATCATTTTCTTTTCTGTTTTCCAAAGGCATTTGTATGGTAATCCCACCTGGAAAAATTAAAAAGTTGAAGCATAACATATACGTTCATCATGTTCTTTCTCTCTCTCCCTCTCTTTCTCACTTAGAGTGATTTCAACCTAAATATCTACATTATCTAATTGTATGTAAAACTACATGGTAGAAAAAATAATTTCCCTCCACCTTTCTAGATATCTTGGCTGATATTCTCCCTAAATAAAAGGCATATTAATAGGAGAAAAACCAACAGATATTTAATAACCTTGATACCTCCTGTACACACAGGGGAGACACAGAAAAACTGAGTACCTGCCTGAAACTGCCTAAGCTTTTACTTTAAATAAGGGGCTTCCTTAATGGCTCTGGGCTTCCCTGGTGGCTCAGAGGTTAAAGCATCTGCCTCCAATGCGGGAGACACTGGTTCGGTTCCTGGGTTGGGAACATCCCCTGGAGAAGGAAATGGTAACCCACTCCAGTATTCTTGCCTGGAGAATCCCATGGACGGAGAAGCATGGGGTCGCAAAGAGTCGGACGCAACTTCACTTTCTTTCTTTCTTTTCTTTCTTTCTTTCGTGGCTCAATGGTAAAGAATCCACCTGCCAATGCAGGAGATATGGGTTTGATCCCTGGGTCAGGAAGATTGCCTGGAGAAAGAAATGACAGTCTATTCCAGTAGTCTTACATGGGATATCCCACAGACAGAAGAGACTGGCAGGCTACAGTACATGGGCTTGCAAAAAGTGGGAAATGACTTAGAGGCTAAACCACCACCACAAGCTCAATACCAAGAAAGATCTTAGAGTGGGCAGAGTGGAGGCAGTTTTAGGAGGTTATCAGTCAAAGCACAATAAAGGAGGCTATGGTTTTTATGCAGATTTAAATCAGTTGCTTTCTTCATTGATAAGATTCTTTAGTGTTTAGTCATCCTTTTGTTCCTGGTTCTTGGTGGGGAGGGGGGGAAGGGAACCTTATAAAGGAAAATTTTCCTCATGACTGAATATCTTTTACAGAAGGTTAACTTCTATTCAATTATGAGAGCTTCTTCTGGATCTGTTCTTTCTTAAAATAATCAACCTAAAATAAGCCTTGTGCCAAAGAAGCATATTTTGGTGTGGCAAACTATGCTCCCCTTTTGAAACATACTAAAATGTTTCTTCATCTAATACAATTGTCTAGTTTCAAATGACTATCAACTTTGTATTTCTGAGTGTCTCTAAAAACAACCACAAGTCTTTTTTTTTTTTAATTCAAAAAAGTTTCTTTATCATTCAAAAACCTCTTTGAAGATGGAAAAGAACAAAGAAAGAGGTGAATAATTAAGCTTTTAAGAACACAATCTGGTTTTGCAAAAAACAGGCAGAACCGAAAAAAGACTAAGGTAACTGCCTCCTAAATTATCATAGTTAAAAATAAGAAAAGAAACTCAAAACTTTATCCATCCTAGCCTTTAAAGGCAGTATACAGACTCAAGTGGGCCCACCTTGAGAGGGTTTGAATGAAAGCTATCTGTTAAGCAGGTATTTGCCAAGACTGGCAGCCTATTAGCAATGGGAACACATGTCCCACTTCACTGCTTTTGGGTATAGAGTGTCTACATTTAAGTCTATTGTTTTAAAAGTAAAGCCATTATCAATTTAGGTGCTTTTCATACTTAAACCTTTGCTGTTTTTACTAGTGTGCCTACTGCAGCTGCAAATTAAAAAAAAAAAAGTATTTATTTTAAATATAGTGATTATGTCTCTCCCAGATAATTTATCAATAGGAACTCTTTAGAGTCAATGGCTTCCCTGGTGACTCAGATGGTAAAGAATTTGCCTGCAATGCAGGAGACATGGGTTCAATCCCTGGGTGGGAAAGAGAAGGAAATGGCAGCCCATTCCAGTATTCTTGCCTGGACAGAGGAGCTTGGTGTGCTATGGTCCACAGGGTCGCAAAGAGTCAGACATGACTGAGCAACTAGCACACTATAGTCAAAGAATATACACTTCGAAGCTGCACCCTTACACTCTTTCTTCAGTGTTTTTTAGTACTAGTCTCAGTTACTATTCTTTTTCTAATCATAAAAAAGTGATTGTTGTATACCTGTGTCATTATTCATTTCAACAATATATGTTGGAAATAGATTTCATGGAAGTTCCATACAGGTCATTATGGCTAAGCCATGAGGATAGCAAACCTGCTGGGTATATATTGTATATTCATATAAAATGGGTACATATAACATACAAAGTATAAATGTGTATATAAAATGTTAGGAAATATATATAATATATTGTGTATTTCAGTCATTCAGTTGTGTCTGACACAATTGAAGTGAGTTGTCATCTCCTACTCCAGAGGATTTTACCATCTCAGGGATCAAATATGTGTTTTAGGCATTGGTAGGCAGATTCTTCACCACTGCACCACCTGGGAAATCCATATATTAAATAACTATATATATATGCATGTGTGTGTGTGTGTGTGTGTGTGTGTGTGTGTTACTTACAGAGTTAACTATATGTACATATATGAATTGTATCTAAAAATAGCTAAACCTGAGGTCTCAGCTGAGACCGAATTGAGTCTTAGGGTCTGAGAGTGAGAAAAGAGTGGTGTCTATTTCAGGGTAAGCCAGGAGATTCTATTTTATAACCCCAAGGTTATAAATACTTACCTGGAAACAAAGAACAGAGAGAAGAAAGATGGCAAGTTGAGAGTTCAGGCAGAACAACAGAGGTTGTTTTTATTGTTCAGACTCTAATTCGTGTTCAACTGTTGGTGACTTCATGAACTGCAGAATGCCAGGATCCTCTGCCCTCCACTATCTCCTGGAGGAGTTTGATCAAATCCATGTCCACTGAGTCAGTGATGCTCTGTAATTGCAACAGTGATGCTCTCTGTTGCCCCCTTGTCTTATGCCTTCAGTTTTTCCCAGCATCAGGGTCTTTTCTAATGAGTCAGCTCTTTATATCAGTTGGTCAAATTCACCTTCAGTATTAGTCCTTCCAATGAATATTCAGGGTTGATTTTCTTGAGGATTGATGGTTTGATCTCCTTGCTGTCCAAGAGATTCTCAAGAGTCTTCTATAGGACCACTATTTGAAAGCACCAATTATTTGGCACTCAGCTCTCTTTATGATCCAATTCTCACATCCATACATGACTACTGGAACCATAAATTTGACAATGCAGACCTTTGTTGCCAAAGTGATATCTCTGCTTTTTAATACTCTGTCTAGGTTTGACATATTTTTTTCTTCTAAGGAGCAGGCATCTTTTAATTTCATGGCTGCAGTCACTGTCTGCAGTGATTTTGGAGCCGAAGAAAATAAAATCTGTTACTGTTTTCTCTTATTCCCCTTCTATTTGGCATGGATAGACCGAGTTCCTGAATAACTATGGACAGAGGCTCATAACACTGTACAGGAAGTGATGACAAAAATCATCCTAAAGAAAAAGAAATGCAAAAAGGGAAAATGGTTGTCTGAGGAGGCCACACAAATATTTGAGAAATGAAGAGAGGCCAAAAGCAAAGGATAAAGGGAAGTACATACCCACCTGAATGCAGAATTCCAAAGAATAGCAAGGCGAAATAAGAACTCCTTGTGGTAAGTGAGAAAGGCAAAGAAACAGAAGCAACAATAGAATAAGAAAGACTAGAGCTCTCTAAAAGAAAATTGGAGATACCAAGGGAGCATTTCTTGCAAAGATGGTCCCAATAAAAGAAAATGCAAAGACCTAACACAGGCAGAAGACATTAAGAAGAGGAGGCAAAAATACACAGAAGTAAAGTACAAAAAAGGTCTTTATGACTGGGATAGCTACAATGGTGTGGTGACTCACCTAGAGCCAGACATCCTGGAGTGTGAAGTCAAGTGGGCCTTAGGAAGCATTACTAGGAACAAAGCTAGTAGAGGTGATGGGATTCCAGCTGAGCTATTTCAAATCCTAAAAGATGATGTCGTTAAACTGTTGCACTCAATATGCCAGCATATTTAGAAAACTCAGTAGTGGTCACAGGACTGGAAAAGTTCAGATTTCATTTCAATCTCAAAGAAGGGCAATGCCAAAGAATGTTCATACTACTATATAATTGCACTCATTTTACACACTAGCAAGGTAATGCTCAAAATACTTCAAGCTAGGCTTCAACAGTACACAGACCAAGAACTTTCAGATATACAAGTTGGATTTAGAAAAGGTGGAGGAACCAGAGATCAAATTGCCAACATCCATTGGATCACGGAAAAAGCAAGAGAATTCCAGAAAAACATCTACTTCTGCATCATTGACTACACTTACGCCTTTGACTGTGTGGAATACAACTGTGGAAAACTGGAAAATTTTGAAAGTGATAGGAATAGCAGACCACATTACCTGCCTCCTGAGAAACCTATATGCAGGTCCAGAAGCAACAATTAGAACTGAACACGTAACTATGGACTGGTTCAATATTGGGGAAAGGGTACATCAAAGCTGTATATTGTTACTCTGTTCCTGTTTAACTTATATGCAAAGTACATCATGCAAAATGATGAGCTGGATGAATCACAATCTGAAATCAAGATTGCCAGGAGAAATATCAACAATCTGAGATATGCAGATGATACCACCCTAATGGCATAAAGCAAAAAGGAACCCAAGAGCCTCTTGATGAAGGTGAAGGAGGAAAGTGAAAAAGCTAGCTTAAAACTCAAATTCAAAAAAGTAAGATCGTGGCATCCGGTCCCATCACTTCATGGCAAATAGATGGGGAAAAAATGGAAACAGTAGCAGATATTATTTTCTTGGACTCCAAGATCACTGGATGGTGACCATATCCATGAAATTAAAAGATGCTTGATCTTTGGAAGAAAAGCTATGACAAATCTAAATAGCACATTGTATGGTAGTTTGAACATTCTTTACCATTGCCTTTCTTTGGGATTGGAAGGAAAACTTATCTTTTCCAGTTCTGTGGCCACTGCTAAGTTTTTCAAATTTGCTGACTTATTGAGTTCAGAACTTTTACAGCAATATCTTTCAGGATTTTAAATTGTTCAGCAGCAATTCCATCATGACCACAAGACTTGTTCATAGTAATGCTTCCTAAGACCCACTTAACACTCCAGGATGTCTGGTTCTAGGGGAACAACCACATCATTGTGGTTATCCCAGTCAATAAGACCTTTTTTCGTACTGTTTGGTATATCTCTTCTTAATCTGTTCTGCCTCTGTTAATTCCTCACATTTTCTGTCCTTTATTGGGCCCATCCTTGCATGAAATGTTCCCTTGATATCTCCAATTTTCTCGAAGGGATCTCTAGTCTTTTCCACTCTCTGTTTTCCTGCATGTCTTTGCATTGTTCATTTAAGAAGCCATTCTTATCTCTCCTTGCTTTTCTCTAGCACTCTGCATTCAGTTGGATATATCTTTCCCTTTCCCCCTTGCCTTTTTTTTTTTTCTCTTCATTTCTCAGCTATTTGTAAAGCCTCCTCAGAGAAACACTTTTCCTTGTATCTTTTTTTATTTGGGATGGTTTTGGTCATAGCCTCCTTACAATGTTATGAACCTCCATCCATAGTTCTTCAGCCATTCTGTCTGTCCAATCTAATCCCTTGAATCTATTTGTCACTTACACAGTATAATCATAAGGGATTTGATTTAGGTCATACCTGAATGGTCTAGCAGTTTTCAATTAAAATGGCCTACTTCTTTCAATTTAAGTCTGAATTTTGCAATAAGGAGTCCATAATCTGAACCACAGTCAGCTCCTGATCTTGTTTTTGCTAACTGTATAGAGCTTTTCCATCTTTGGCTGAAAAGAATATAATCAATCTGATTTTGGTATTAACCACATGATGATGCCCCTGTGTAGAGACACCTCTTGTACTGTTGGAAGAGGGTGTTTGCTATGACCGGTGTATTCTCTTAGCAAAACTCTGTTAGCCTTTACGTTACTTCATTTTTTATTCCAAGACCAAACTTGCCTATTACTCCAGGTATCTTTGTCTTCCTACTTTTGCATTTCAGACCCCTATGATGAAAAGGACATCTTCATTTTGATGTCTAGAAACTGTGGTATGTCTTCATAGAACCATTCAACTTCATCTCCTTCAGCCTCAGTGGTTGGGAATCAACTTGGATTACTGTGATGTTAAATGGCTTGCCCTGGAAATAAAGTGAGATCATTTTCTCATTTTAGAGTTTGCACCTAAGTACTGCATTCTGGACTCTTTTGATGACTGTAAGGGCTACTCCATTTCTTCTAAGGGATTCTTGCCCACAGCAGTAAGTATAATGGTCGTCTGAATTAAATTTTCCCATTCCCATCCCTTTTAGTTCACTGATTTCTAAAATGGCAATGTTCACTGGTGTCATCTCCTGCTTGCCCTCATCCAATTTACCTCTATTCATGGACCTAACATTACAGGTTCCTATGCAATTTTGTTCTTTACAGCATCAGACTTTACTTTCATCCTCAACTGAGTGTTATTTACATTTTTTGTCCAAGTGCTTCATTCTTTCTGGAGCTATTTGTAGTTGTCCTCTGCACTTCACCAAGAGCATACTGGACACCTTCTGACCTGAAGTAGCTTTATTCAACTTGATTCCTTTTCTAAGGTAATATTTAATTAGGCCTAACATTTATTTTTCTAAGTTGTCTTTCTCTCAGTTCTTTTGGTTGCTACAGTAGCCATGTAAATTCTGTATTTAAGTATAGGAACTGTATATTTTTCCAAAAACTATCTCAGTTGAAAGTGTTATCCCTCATCTGCCTCCTATTTAATTTTCTTGTGTTCTCCTTTCAAAATGCAGTCACAAGGGTTGCTTTTATATATCCTTTTGGCCAATGATATATGAGTCTGATTTCTTTTTCAAGAGGATATTTGAAAGCATTTCAAGCAAATTGTCAGTTTGAAGAGCACTGTAATCAGCTATTTCAAAAACAGAGATGACTAAAAGGATAGACATGTTTCAGAACATTGCTTAAAAGCCGACAATTTGACAGGGGCTGTTACAAAGAATTCTTGTCTGTACTGAATGGACACATGATACAGCAAAATAGGCATGAGGTGTGTTCAAAGATATTTACTAAGGCACTGAATTCCCAGAAAGGTCAGTTTGGGTAGAAATTTGCCTGAAAATATTACTTTGTAACAGTCTGGTTGAGACAGTTTTAAGCACATGCAGGATATTATGTTTTTCTTTTATCTAGAACAGAAGACCAAACAACTTACTATGCAAAAATGCTCTTTGTAAGGAGGCTTAATTAATTTTCTCTTATTTTTCTAGTCACAGGTGATTTATAATATAATTCTTTCTTTCAGCTAATTTAAAGAAGTTTTCACAAACCCGGCCCCATTTTTAATGCCTTCCCGATGGCTTCTCCTTCTCCTATTCATTTACCTTTGGTTTCACTAGTTTCTGAAGAGCCACAAATTGGCTTCTGCAGCTGAAAGTGAGTGGAATAAAGAGGGTTTGGAGAGGAAGCCTCAACCTCCATTAGACCCAGGTGCTTATGGAAATCTCAATCCTGTTCTCGCGTGAGTCTGACGCAGCTTCTAACTTGCGGGAATTCCTGCTTCTTCGGCACTCGGCTCAGCACATCTTCATCCATCTCCTGGTAGGCACTGAATTTCTTGTTGTCAGCTCCAGTTGGGGGGTGACACCATTATCTTTGCTAAAGTCATCCGTTGAGTTTGCTGAGAAACTTCTTTAGAAGCTAGGGAAGAAGCTATAGACGTGGGAATCATGGCACATGGAAGGTTTAAGGAGGAACAGAACACAGATTCAGTATCTTCTGTTATTGCCACAGATACATTTCTCATGCCCAGCTCAGTTATGAATTTTGTCTCTCCCACACACACTACAGATAATACCTGCAGAAAATCTCTGCACAGTTTCAGTATTTACGGTATCAAAATTTCAAAAATGACAGAAGAAAAACCGATGATTTACTGAAGTAGAAATTAGTACTATGTATTGAAATGGCACCTTACTCCAGTACTCTTGCCTGGAAAATCCCATGGACAGAGGAGCCTGGTGGGCTGCAGTCCATGGGGTCACAAAGAGTCGGACACGACTGAGTGACGACACCTTACACCTTATTGTACACAAACCAAAAATACAGTTTGTAAACAGGGAGTGCTCAAACCAATAAAGTTCAAGTAGGGATCCCGAGGTGGCTCAAATGGTAAATAACCTACCTGCATTGCTGGAGACCTGGGTTCGATCCCTGAGTTTGCAAGATATCCTGGTGAAGGAAACGGCAAACCCACTCCAGTATTCTTGCCTGGAGATCCCATGGAGAGAGGAGTCTGGCAGGCTACTGTCCATGGGGTCACAAAGAGCTGGACACGACTGAGCAACTAACACTTCGCTTCATATTGTTTTAGAGCAGTTTATACCATGGGAAGGTCATGTTCTTCAGTAGTTGTTTATAATACTAGAATTTTCTCAAATGATAGGGAATTGGTTAATGGTTAGTTCATATCAATTTTGGCAATAGTTTAGATTTTGTTTGATTTCCAGAGGCATGAACAAGAAATTACCCAGTTCAAATTAGGTTTGTGAAATAAACTGAATTTAGCTTTGCTTGTATGACTAAACTGGTTTTGGCTTGCTTAGGGAATTTTCATGTCTGGTCTCCATTTGCTTTTTTATTTTAACAGCTTCTATTTTTTTTTTTTTCATTTAAGATGTTGATATAAAATGTTAGCAACACAAAATGGAAGTTCACCTGTTTTGATGATCAGCTCTTCTCCCATCATATTGGCTCATAGTCTGTCCACCAAGGACTCTGATTTGTGTCTTAGAGCTGGCCCTACAGCTGAGTCTGTATACCAGGAGCCAAGCAAACTGTGGAACCTTCTCAGTCTTGTTTCTGATGGTTAAAATTCCCCACTTAGAAACAGTCAGTATGACCTGTATTTCCATGGTTTCAGTTTTGATGTTTCTGGTTTGATGCTGTATGGACTCTAGTGCAGTGCTAGTAGGAAGAAAGAAATAGCAGATGAAAATAGCTGAATCTCTTACATCTTCTTCAAGTTGCCCTGTTGCAGACCCCCAGATGTATTGGTAAACTAATTCCTTTTTAAAATTTGTAATCCGTCGGTGCTCTGGGAGGTTTGTAAACTAGCACAAAGTTTACTAAATTGGAGTAGTTTTCACATTCCGCAAAATGAGTGTCTGGTGATTCCTTCCTGAATCATCTTGTCAACAATTCTAGTGTTTGCAGCAGTCTGCAATTTTAGTCTTTAATGGCACCTCTCCTGTGACAGGCAAAAAAACCTCAATTTATATAAAAGCCATAATCATATTATGATATATATTTACTCCCCTCAATTAGAATTATAATTAGGTAGGTAATTATTTCTATATATATGAAAGTATAATACAAAATTCATACTAATTAGTAAATGACATTTCCAGGCAAGTATTAGTGAGGGTGTGTCATGAAGCACATTAAGATATTAAGTACCTTTGAAAGCTGGAGAGCAAATAGAGCTGGGGAAAGAGGATCAGAAAATGGAGACCAAATATACAGCAATTAAAACTAATTTTAGATGCTATGAGATAATTTCTGACATAAACACCTAAGCAAAACGCATCGCATAACACATGAGAAAATTTTGTGTTTTTCTTTCTTTTTTACCAAAGTCAGTATATATGATAACAAAATAATCAGAGGGAAAAGCTTTTTTAAGCTTAAGGTATACTGCTGTAAGAAATAGAAATTAAAATAGATATAGCCAGGTGGTACTAATTGAATTTAGAATTTAATGGCAGAGTTTATGGTAATTGGAACTGAATATGTTTCTTACTTGAGTAAAAACACTGAAATACTATCCAGGGAAACAAATTATAAAATAAAAAGTTACACTAATATTTGGGATTACAAGTACAGACAAAATTTCAAAATTATATCCCAACTGCAAACCTACTTAAGATTCTCTTTTCTTGGAAAAATTTTTTTCTTTATTGAGAAGTACATCTGAAGAGTCCAATATTTCCTCCAAATAATCCAAAATTAGAAACTTTTTAGTCAGAAAATGAAAAAAAAATTGTCTAATACATACAAAGTAACCTCTTTTAATGCTTTTATGAAGACTTTACCAGTATTTGATGTGGAATGATTATTACTCTAATTAGAAATTAATGAGTAAAACTGGATGTTACCTCATGGGTCATAATTTTCCCTGATACTAGAAAAATGTTGTTAAAGTAAAACTGTTGATACACCCAACTGGATAAGTATAAGATTTACATGAGAATAAAAAATATTAAAAAGGGATGATAGTAATTTTTCTCTAGAAAACAAAATAACTTTTAAAAGAATAACTCTTTTCAGGAATTAATAAGTCCTCAGTAAACCATTGTCTTTAGTTTGGTTCATGTCAAAATGACTGTAGCAACAAGAACAAAACAGGAAAATTTTCACTGCTGCTTAATTCAGTTTTTGTTACAATAGCATAGGCATCAGAATGCCTAATGAAGGAACTATAGTGGTGTGTTCTTAGAAACGAGGATTGTTAATCTCTACAATCACCCAACCTGTGATTATATCCTCTCTTAAAAGAAAATTGAAAATCAGTGAGAAAATGGCATTTTGATGTAATTGAGATTATGTTTATTCACAGAGTGTTTTGTTTTCCTTATGTGCTGCCAAACATTTGGATAAAGACTGAAAAGTTTAGCAAAATATTAACGTCTTTCCAAGTGTCTAAATGTTGATTTGCATTTTATCTTTCACTCTAAATAGTTGATGAGATTTAATTTTATCCACAAAATATAAATTGTTTTCCCCTTTTCTTTGAAGTTATTGTCTCACTCTAGGCCATTCCATAGGATATTGTCTAATTTGGAAAGAGAGTGGATATATGATAGAATTTTAGAGTTGAAAGATAGGAAAATAATATTGGCCCACCTTAACATCTCTGGTTAATAATGTTAAGAATTAAAAGGGTCATTTTTCTAAATCATATGTGGTGTTTGTGGCTGAGTATAACAGGAACCTATGTCTTATGCAAGAAATATACATTATATTCTTAACTATTATATTCTTAGTTAAGTATTATATTCTTAACTAAATATTAAAATCATTACAGTTAAAATAAGAAACCATATAAAAGGATACCTGTTGTTCTCATCACTGAGTAGCACATTTTTTGAAGTTCTACTAATTGGAATAATAAAATTTAAAAAAGTAAAAAATTCAAAAATAAGGGATAAAATGATTTATTTTGGTAGAAGATATGATTTATCATGCATATCTATCCAATAAAACCTTTTAGGAAGTATAGAAAAATTAAATGAGTAAACTTTGTTAAAAATCACAATTTTTACCTCCTCTAACTTTCCTTAGAGATGAAAATGGGAAATATTCCCTGTAATGCAGAAATAAAATAGAATTACAGTTAACAAGTTAGCACCTACATAAAGAACCTAAATAAAGAAATTGTGTAATGTAATGGAAAGATAAAACTAGGTCAGAAGAAGTGAAAAGTAACTGTACAGTATCAGGAAATACGAAGCTTACTATCCTAAATGCCTGTTTCTCTAAAATTAATATATAAACTGAATATATTTTGAATAAAATTACAACAGTAGTTTGTGTCTTCAGATAAAACAATTTTAAGTATATGTAAGAATAGATATGTGAAAAACCGTAAAGCCTGTGTGGTATAAATGGCAATTTACAGAGTAACTCAGGATTATTCTTTTATTAGTCATTGGAGCATAATACAAATCCTTCTTAAGCAGTTCTTTATTGACATAGAACATGCAAGTAAAGCAGTGGAACAAAATAAAACATCCCCAAATTGATTACAATATACATAATTGTATGTAAGTTGAAAGTCATTTTTTTCAGCCATTTTTTTTTGTGTGTGTGCGCAATTAAACAATGGCACCCCACTCCAGTACTCTTGCCTGGAAAATCCCATGGACAGAGGAGCCTGGTAGGCTGCAGTCCATGCGGTCACTAAGAGTCTGAAATGACTGAGCGACTTCACTTTCACTTTTCACTTTCACGCATTGGAGAAGGAAATGGTAACCCACTCAGTGTTCTTGCCTGGAGAATCCCAGGGATGGAGGAGCCTGGTGGGCTGCCATCTATGGGGTTATGCAGAGTCGGACATGACTCAAGCTACTTAGCAGCAGCAGCAATTGAACAGCGAAATTGACTATTGACCTAGAAGAAGTTTGAAGATTTACATTCAAAACTTAAAATGTGGCAAGAAAATCTAGGAGAAATAGTTCATGTGTAATTAAGAAGTAGATAAAACTCTACAAATTAAGACTGAGGAATCCTTCAGGAATGTAGATATGTCTTTGAGTTTTTAAAATGCTTGTAAGACCAAATATACTATTGAAAATACACATTTAGTTGGGAATCTGTGTGTCAAATATAAGAATGACAAAGAACCACCATTTATACTATGCAGCTTTCATTTTCTTTAAGCAAACTTTGTAAGCAATGTGCAGTTGACTTTTATTTTCTTCTATTTTGATAAATTTTGTCTTTAACAAATGGATATGTGCCATTCACCTGTAAGATAAATCATCGCTATTTGGATTTATGTGTTTTATTATACCCTTTGGTGGACATGAGTTTGAGTGAACTGCAGTAGTTGGTGATGGACAGGGAGGCCTGGCATGCTATGACTGACAGGGTTGCAAAGAGTCGGACAAAACTGAGCAACTGAACTGAACTTGATACATTTGTTTTATTATTTTATGTAACATCTTCTTTCATTTTTGCCTTCTTTAGAAGTATATTGCCTCTTCTTTTAGCATTTTAGTTATAGATTCTTTTTAATAAAATGTAACTTTTTTTTCTAGCACTATTAGTTAACCTAGAGATACCAAATGTGTAATTGATGTCTTTGGATTAATGTGAATACAATTCTCAAGAATATGCTGATGTCTTAAAACAGTGTATTTCTATATAACATGTCTATGCCTTTTAATTCTATGTTAAATATATATATATTATTTTAATTTTCATAAAATTAAAATTTATATACATTTTCACATGCATTTATTTTTCTTTCCTATTCATTTATTTATCTATATGTGTATGGGAGGGATTCACTTCACTGTACAGGAGAAACTAGCAAAAAGTGGTAAACAATTTATGCCCCAACAAATAAAATTTTAAAAAAATTAAGAACTTGATTTGATTATTTAATGACAGACTGGAAATGATAGAAGAATAGAGAACTGGAAAATAGTTCAATAGGAAATGTGCAGGTTGACAAAGATTAAAAATAGTAAACATATTGAAAAGAGTGATTTGAGAAGGAGATCTAATATAAGTTATTGGTATTCAAGAAGCAGGGAGAGAGAATGGAAAAAAAAAAGTAAATAAGAGGAAAAACCCTAAAATAAAGTTCCCCAAATTGTTAAAAGATACTAAGGAAGGTAAATACTCAGAAAACCACACCCAGGCCTATCATATATATTTCTTCAAAGGGATAAAAGGCTATGAAAAAGTACTGTAACAACAGATCAAAAATGTCTTTAAATTTCAGGAAGAAAATAACTGCCAATGTATACTTTCATTCCCAGCTACATTGTTTTTATTTTTATTTTTATTTTTTTAGTTTTTGAATGTTCAATTTCTTTATTTTAAATTATTATTTTTAACTTTACAATATTGTATTGGTTTTGCCACACATCAACATGAATCTGCCATGGGTGCACACGTGTTCCCAATCCCGAACTCCTCTCCCACCCCCCCACCCCCACGCCATCCCTCCGGGTCATCCCAGTGCACCAGTTCCAAGCATCCTGCACCTTGCATCGAACCTAGACTGGCAATTAGTTCCTTATATGATATTATACATGTTTCAATGCCATTCTCCCAAATCATCCCACCCTCTCCCTCTCCCACAGAGTCCAAAAGACTATTCTATACATCTGTGTCTCTTTTGCTGTCTCACATACAGGGTTATCATTACCATTTTCTAAATTCCATATATATGTGTTAGTATACTGTATTGGTGTTTTTCTTTCTGGCTTACTTCACTCTGTTTCATCTACCTCATTAGAACTGATTCAAATGTATTCTTTTTAATGGCTGAGTAATACTCCATTGTGTATATGTACCACAGCTTTCTTATCCATTCATCTGCTGATGGACATCTAGGTTGCTCCCATGTCCTGGCTATTATAAACAGTGCTGCAATGAACATTGGGGACATTATTTTTAATTGTGAAATAAGATACCGATTTTTTTTCAGACCTACTTTGTTTTTAATTGTGAAATAAGATACCGATTTTTTAAATCTTTTTTTTTCATTCTCTCCCTGCTTCTTGAATACCAATAACTTATATTAGATCTCCTTCTCAAATCACTTTTTTCAATATGTTTACTATTTTTACTCTTTTTTCAACCTGCACATTTCCTACTGAACCATTTTCCAGTTCTCTATTCGTCTGTCATTTCCAGTCTGTCATTAAATCATCAACTCTGTTCTTAATTTTTTTAAAATTTTATTTGTTGGGGCATAAATTGTTTACCACTTTTTGCTAGTTTCTCCTGTACAGTGAAGTACAGGAGTATCCCATCAAGGTCACCACACAGTACTGAGTTGAGTTCTCTGCACACAACAGGCTCTTCTCTAGTTATCTCTCTTCCATGCATAGCAGTGTATATATGTCAATCGCACTCTCCTAATTTATCCCATTCCCATATCCCCCCCTTGGTGTTCATATATTTGTTTTCTACATCTGTGTATTTATTTCTTTTGTGTGTGTGTGTGTGTGTGTGTATTTCTGCTTTGCAAATAGTTTCATCTGTACCATTTTTCCAGATTCCACATATATATGGTAATATACAGTATTGTTTTTTCTCTTTCTGACTTACTTCACTCCATATGACACTATGTAAGTCCATCCATGTCTCTACATATAACCCAATTTCATTCCTTTTAATAGCTGAGTAATGTTCCATTGTGCATATGAATGGCGTCTTTATCCATTCATCTGTCAGTGGACATTTAGGTTACTTTCTTTTTTTATTTTTTAGTTCAAAAATTTTTATTTTGCTTTTTTAATGTATACTATAGTTCTCTTTTCATATACACATCCTTTCAACAATTTTGAATATATTATTCCCAGTTGAATTAAGTCCATCACTGATAACTTAGAAATCAAGAATTATATGCATGTCTATTCCTATTTTCTCTTTATTCTCTTAGTCTTAGCAATTTTGAAAATGTCTAGAGGTAATGAATACTAATTGAAAATTTATTTCCCTGAAGTCTAATAGACATGTAAGCTGGAGACACACCATTCTAATCCAATAAGGCATTGAGCTGATTACAGGCTGGGTTGTTGGTTTTGTAATAACTCAAATTATACTTGTGTGCTTTTTTTTTTTTTTTTTCCCTCTGAATCTCAGCTGAGAACAATACTTACGAGGTTCCCTCGTAGTAAAAGTCTGACCTTTTTTGGTCATGTTGGCACTGGGAGTCTGCTGCTGTAAACACTCTGCTCTCAGTGTTTTTTAGTTTTGTATCATCCACTGCTGAAGACTTCAATAAATGCCTCTATTAGATCAGCCTCCTAGAAGTGTTGTTTCTCTGAATTCCCTGTCCTAGGAAGTTTTTGTTTGTTTTCAGGGAATCTCCACTGCCCTGAAAACTTTTCAGAACTTCACTGGCCTTTCCTAGCTCCATCCCTACCGTAGTATTCCCAGTCTCTGGATTCACACTAAGAATTGGTTAAATGCCCTGAGGGAAAAAGCAGCTCACTCTATGCTGGTTCACTTATCTGTTCTTTAATTCCTGCTTAGTCAGGGAACTCTGATAATTTCAGTGAGATTTCTTTCTTTATATTTCTATTTTTTAAAAAGTCTTTATTATTGTTATAATTTGAATAACAAAATTAGCTAGGTATAAAACACACAGGTGGCCTAGTGATAAAGAACCCACCTGCCAATGCAGGAAACTAAGGAGACGTGGGTTCAATCTGATTTGGGAAAATCCCCTAGAGAAAGAAATGGCAACCCACTCCAGTATTCTTGCCTGGAATATCCCATGGACGGAGGAGCATGAAGGTCTACAGTCCATGGCGTCGCAAAGGGTCAGACACGACTTAACAACTGAGCACACACACACATAATTTGAATATGAAAATTAGCTAGGTACAAAACAACTGACCATTAGTGTTTAATTCTTAGCATTTTAAGTAGAAAATCTGATTTCAAAGCAGTATTAGCAACATATTTAACAAAATGCCAGTGTTATTTTAACAAAATGCCAGTGACTTCCTAATCAATAAATTTCATATTGTATTTTTCCTGCAATGTATTCCAAATGATTATATATTTTTATCTTAGAATGTTCAAGTAACTAGAGATAACAAAGAGTATATGAGGAATTACTCTTTAAAGGGTGCAGAGTTTTAGTTTGGAAAGAAGATAAAGTTCTGGAGATGGATAGTGGTGATGATTAAACAACAGTGTCGTACTTTATGTCATTGATTTCTACACTTATAATTTACCATTTAAACCATTTTTTATATTATGTATTTTACCACAATAAAAAGTACAGATTTAAACTAGTCATCAAGAAATTAAATGTAACATGATATTTTTCCATGTAAGTAGTGCATTTTATTTAAGAATTCTGCTCAGTGAATTATATGTCAATTAGACTTGCTTTGTACTTTAACTTCTGTGAACATGCTAAAGTCATTTCCATTTCAGTGACATAAGCATTAATCTACTTCAATTATTTGTACTCACAGATATACAAAACAAAAAAGACTACTACTATACCATGGGGATATCCATAAAATTAAGTTATACTTTATTTGCTAAAATATGATAAGCAAAATAAAGTTAAAAAAAGAAAAATCCAGTGACTGATGGGGAAAAGGTCATAGGTGAGATGGACCTTGAAAGATAGACATAAATATTTCCTGCTGCTGCTGCTGCTAAACCGCTTCAGGCGTATCCAACTCTGTGCAACCGTATGGACAGTAGCCCTCCAGGCTCCTCTGTCCATAGGATTCTCCAGGCAAGAATACTGGAGTGGGTTGCCATTTCCTTCTCCCATAAATATTTCCATGATAATTTAAATTGTTAATAGCAATCAGAGAGAACATTTTACCTCCAATCAGTTCAGTTCAGTTCAGTCACTCAGTCGTGTCCGACTCTTTGCGACCCCATGAATCACAGCACGCCAGGCCTCCCTGTCCATCACCAACACCCGGAGTTCACTCAGACTCACGTCCATCGAGTCAGTGATGCCATCCAGCCGTCTCATCCTCTGTCATCCCCTTCTCCTCCTGCCCCCAATCCCTCCCAGCATCAGAGTCTTTTCCAAAGAGTCGACTCTTTGCATGAGGTGGCCAAAGTACTGGAGTTTCAGCTTTAGCATCATTCCTTCCAAAGAAATCCCAGGGCTGATCTCCTTCAGAATGGACTAGTTGAATCTCCTTGCAGTGCAAGGGACTCTCAAGAGTCTTCTCCAACACCACAGTAGCAGTATTAAAATGTATTATTTTATTAAGTCCTCAAATATTTAAAAATATATTTAGACATATTAATAGCAGATCATTTCAAGATTCAAAATATTTTCTTTTTATGCCATATTTTTCACTTTACAATTTTAGCTAAAATGCTATATATGACTCTTTTATATTTACTGTTTAAGGATAATGCCTTCTGATCTATTTTCCTGGTTCAGCAAAATCCAAATTCCAAAACCTGTAAGACAATATAGGAAACAGAATTTTATGTCAGTTTCAAGGGGAGCATTATCTTTTTCCACTATAGTAGAAAACATATTTTACACTGAGAGAAGTCATATTAACATGATAATCTATAATCCAAGGGCAGGTGGGTCATATGTTTTTAGCCTACCTAAATATTGCCAGATATGTGGTTGTGCCCTCTGTTGAAACCATTCTGTGGTATTTTACAGTTGCAGCACCTTGCATTAAAACAAACACAAAGCAATCATCTTAAAAATGAAAACCCTTGACGGTATTTCAATCAAGAAGGTTAGCAGAAAAAATCAATATCCTCCTTTTCATATGGTTCCAAAATTATGTAGTGAATAGTGAGGCAGGAAAACAAAGCCACTTGATTTGACTATATATTTTCTTCTAATCATTGTAAGTTCACATTTGGCTTCCCTGGTGGCTCAGAGGGTAAAGTGTCTGCCTGCAATGCAGGAGACCTGGGTTCGATCCCTGGGTATGGAAGATCCCCTGGAGAAGGAAATGGCAACCCATTCCAGAATTCTTGCCTGGAAAACCCCATGGATGGAAAAGCTTGGTGGACTACAGTCCATGGAGTTGCAAAGAGTCAGACACAACTGAGCAACTTCACTTTGACTTTTCTTTCTTTCACATTTGGCTATGCATAACCTGCAGTGAAAACAGATCATGGCATCTGGTCCCATCACTTCATGGGAAATAGACGGGGAAACAGTGGAAACAGTGTCAGACTTTATTTTTTTAGGCTCCAAAATCACTGCAGATGGTGACTGCAACCATGAAATTAAAAGATGCTTACTGCTTGGAAAGAAAGTTATGACCAACCTAGATAGCATATTGAAAAGCAGAGACATTACTTTGCCAACAAATATCCGTCTAGTCAAGGCTATGGTTTTTCCAGGGGTCATGTATGGGTGTGAGAGTTGGACTGTGAAGAAAGCTGAGCGCCAAAGAATTGATGCTTTTGAACTGTGGTGTTGGAGAAGACTCTTGAGAGTCCCTTGGACTGCAGGGAGATCCAACCAGTCCATTCTAAAGGAGATCAACCCTGGGTGTTCTTTGGAAGGACTGATGCTAACGCTGAAACTCCAGTACTTTGGCCACCTCGTGCGAAAAGTTGACTCCTTGGAAAAGACTCTGATGCTGGGAGGGATTGGGGGCAGGAGGAAAAGGGCACGGCAGAGGATGAGATGGCTGGATGGCATCACCGACTCAATGGACGTGAGTTTGAGTGAACTCCAGGAATTGGTGATGGACAGGGAGGCCTGGCGTGCTGCGATTCATGGGATAGCAAAGAGTCGGACATGACTGAGCGACTGAACTGAACTGAACCTAGGATCCTTTGTTTACTCTCACCAAGGTATTAGGATCTTTGGGTGTTATTTCTGTTGAAAAGTTTTATTTGTTTGTTTTAATTTAAAGTATTAGTTTCTCTCCATTTTACAGAATACAAAATAGGGATTAATTATTTAACTATAAAATCTTTATATGATCAGTCTACTAAACAGAGTGTGTGATTGTAATAGTTTGTTCAAGTAAATTAGCAACTATAAGCTCAACAAGGCAATCCAGAATTAGGACAGAACTCAAATAGAGTATTCTAAGCTGTAATCCTTTTTAAGTCATATTTACATTTTTATTTTAAGTACTTTTGCATATTACAACCTAACTTTTAAAAATTCAGCTTCCTTTCACTTTTTGTATTGTGATTTCTGAATTGTTGAAGATTGTGAATATCTCTGTTTTCTATTTTAGAACTGACTCCATGACTCAGGTTCATGAATTTGAAAGGGCAATGCCTTCATTTTTGATCTACATCAGTCTTCCCTTAAACAATCTGAAATATGCACATTTCAATACACTAACATTTTCTTCGGAGAAGGCGATGGCACCCCACTCCAGTACTCTTGCCTGGAAAATCCCATGGACAGAGCAGCCTGGTAGGCTGCGGTCCATGGGGTTGCGAAGAGTTGAACATGACTGAGCAACTTCCCTTTCACTTTTCACTTGCATGCATTGGAGAAGGAAATGGCAACCCACTCCAGTGTTCTTGCCTGGAGAATCCCAGGGATGGGGGAGCCTGATGGGCTGCTGTCTATGGGGTCACACAGAGTCTGACATGACTGAAGTGTCTTAGCAGCATCAGCAGCAGCAGCAACATTTTCTTACAGTGTACACTTTTACTATTTTCAATAAGTCACCAAGATTCTTTGTAATGACTATCCAAGTTGTTTAATAAGTGTAATTTTATCCAAAGGTGTAAATTAATTCCACATTAGTATTTCATTTTTTATTTTATCATTCTTTGTCTTCATAATTCACATTAGACATTTTTTAAAGATTGAATTATAATTGATTTGCAATGTTGTGTTAGTTTCAGGTATACAGCTGAGTGATTCAGGTGTACATTATGTATTTTTCTGTTATCTTTTTCAGATTATTTTCCCTTGTAATTTATTATAAATATTGAATATAGTTCCCCATGCCATGCAGTAGGTGCTTATTTGCATCTATTTTATACATCGTGAAGTCGTCGTGAAGTCCATCAGTCGTGTCTGACTCTGTGACCCCATGGACTCTAGCCTACCAGGCTCCTCCATCCATGGAATTTTCTAGGCAAGAGTATTGGAGTTGGTTGCCATACATAGAGATGTGTAAATGTTAATCCGTCCTGCTAACTTATCCCTCCCCATCCCCTTTCTCTTTTGATAACCATCAGTTTATTTCTACATTTGTGGGTCTATTTCTGTTTTCTCAATAAGATCATTAATTTTTCAGATTCTATATATATTATATTATATATTATTTGTCTTTGCCTTTGCCTTAGTATTATAGTCTCTAGGTCCATCCATATCACAGTCCCTATTTTATGATATTTTATTCCTATTTTTTATTTAGATACCTTTCCAAATCATCACACTCACTTTAAAGTACCTAAGGACAATGTTTAACCTGTTGACAAGCCGAATACTTCTCTATTTTTTAAAACACTATTAGTCACCTGATAGAAAACTTTGCCACTATCAAGTTCACCTTCTGAAATCAGTAATAAGAACAATGGAAAAAATGATATCTCTTAAGAAACACCAGTTAACTACTCCAATATCATGATGAGACTATTAACATGTAATGTGGTAAAACTGAAGTTTTTTTTTTTTTTTTTAAGAAAATACAGTACTTCACACGCAGCAAAATTTTATTAACTCAAGTCCCTATGATCCAAATAAGACTATTTGGCTACTGTTCTGCTCTAGAGAGGTTTTATAATAACAATAAAATTGTCATAAAATAATATGTTAGGCAAAGTGAAACCTTGTATAGCTTGTGCCAAAATTTTTAACTTAAAAAAGTGAGAACCAAGTTAACATGAACTCTGGATTGTCATTTTATATTCTTCATGTAACTAGCACTCATTCCAAATATTGCTATGACATGTTCAAAATAAAATGCAACAACTGCAAATTTAGTGCCTTTATTTTGGGGCATCTGACATATTGATACTGAAAAATAATTCAAGAAATATTCATGTAGGTATATTTTGACTGTTATTATATGAAACAAACCGGGAAGAAAATGTGTGACATAATTTTCCAAGATGAGATGGTTGGATGGCATCACCCACTCAATGGACATGAGTTTGAGCAAACTCTGGGAAATAGTGAAGGACAGGGAAGCCCTGGGGTGCCCTAGTCCATGGGGGTCACAGAGAGTCAGACACGACTGAACAACTGAACAACAACTACAATCACACTGAAGAATTTTGCCAGTAAGCTATCTGATTAACATACAGTTTAAAAAATGGAGCGGGAGGGATTCAGGAAAGACTACAAAGTCAATTCAAATAGTCTAGTGCAAAATACAACATGGTCCATGGCACCATGTTGTATTTTACACAAGAATTAAAAAATGAAAAAAAAAAAAAAACAAACTATAGGGATGGTTTTATATGACATCAGTTCAGGACAGTTGCTCAGTCTTGTCCAACTCTGTGCAACCCCATGGACTGACGCACTCCAGTCTTCCCTGTCCATCACCAATACCCAGAGCCTACTCAAACTCATGTCCATCACGATGGTGATGCCATTCAACCATCTCATCGTCTGCCATCCCCTCTCTTCCCGCCTTCAATCTTTCCCAGCGTCAGGGTCTTTTCTCATGAAACACTTCTTCACATCAGGTAGCCAAAATATTGGAGTTTCAGCTTCAGCATCATTCCTTCCAGTGAATAGTCAGGACTGATTTCCTTTAGGATGGACTGGTTGGATCTCCTTGCTGTCCAAGGGACTCTCGAGAGTCTTCTCCAACACCACAGTCAGAAGCATCAATTCTATGGTGCTTAGCTTTCTTTATAGTCCAACTCTCATATCCATACATGACCACTGGAAAAACCATAGCCTTGACTAGACAAATCATTGTTGGAAAAGTAACGTCTCTACTTTTAAATATGCTGCCTAGTTTAGTCATAACTTTCTTCCAAAGAGTAAGTGTGTTTTAATTTCATGGCTGCAGTCAGCATCTACAGTGATTTTGGAGCCCAACAAAATAAAGTCTGCCACTGTTTCCACTGTTTCCCCATCTATTTGTCATGAAGTGATGGGGCCAGATGCCATGATCTTTGTTTTCTGAATGTTGAGCTTTAGGCTTTTTTTTTTTTTTTCACTCTCCTCTTTCACTTTCATCAAGAGGCTCTTTAGCTCTTCTTTGCTTTCTGCAATGAGAGTCGTGTCATCTGTGTATCTGAGGTTATTGAGATTTCTCCCAGCAATCTTGATTCCAGCTTGTGCTTCATCCAGCCCAGTGTTTCTCATAATGTACTCTGCATATAAGTTATATAAGCAGGGTCACAATATACAGCCTTGACATACTTCTTTCCCAGTTTTGAACCAGTCTGTTGTTCCATTTCAAGTTCTAACTATTGCTTCTTAACCTGCATACAGATTTCTCAGGAGGGAGGTCAGGTCATCTGGTATTCGCATTTCTTGAAGAATTTTCCACAGTTTATTGTGATCCACACAGACAAAGGCATTGGCTTAGTCAATGAAGCAGAAGTAGATGTTTTTCTGGAACTCTCTTGCTTTTTCTATGATCCAGTGGATGTTGGCAATTTGATCTCTGGTTCCTCTGCCTTTTTAAAATCCAGCTCAAACATCTGAAAGTTCATGGTTCACATATTGCTGAAGCTGGCTTGGAGAGTTTTAAGCATTACTTTCCTAGCATGTGAGATGAGTGCAATTGTGTTCACTATATGCTCACATATTATTGAAGCCTGGCTTGGAGAATTTTGAGCATTAATTTGCTAGCGTGTGAGATGAGTGCAATTGTGCAGTAGTTTGAGCATTCTTTGGCATTGCCTTTCTTTGGGATTGGAATGAAAACTGACCTTTTCCAGTCCTGTAGGCACTGCTGAGTTTTCCAAGTTTGCTGGCATATTGATTGCAGCACTTTCACAGCATCATCTTTTAGGATTTGAAACAGCTCAACTGGAATTCCATCTCCTCCACTCGTTTTGTTCATAGTGATACTTTCTACGGTTCACTTGACTTCATATTCCAGGATGTCTGGCTCTAGGTGAGTGATCATACCATCGTGGTTATCTGGGTCATGAATATCTTTTTAGTATAGTTCTTCTGTGTGGTCTTTCTCCTCTTCTTAATATCTCCTGCTTCTGTTAGGTCATACCATTTCTGTCCTTTATTGAGCCCATAGTAGCAAGAAATGTTCCCTTGGTATCTCTAATTTTCTTGAAGAGATCTCTAGATTTTCCCATTCTATTGTTTTCCTCTATTTCTTTGCATTGATCACTGAGAAAGGCTTTCTTATCTCTCCTTCCTTTTGTTTGGAACTCTGCGTTCAAATGGGTATATCGTTCCTTTTCTGCTTTGCTTTTCTCTTCTCTTCTTTTCACAGCTATTTCTAAGGCCTCCTCAGACAGCCATTTTGCTTTTTCATTTATTTTTCTTGGTGATGGTCTTGATCCCTGTCTCCTGTACAATGTCATGAACCCCCATCCATAATTCTTCAGGCACTCTATCAGATCTAATTCCTTGGATCACTTACACTGTATAATCATAGAATATTTGATTTAGGTCATACCTGAATGGTCTAGTGATTTCCCCCAGTTTCTTCAATTTAAGTCTGAATTTGGCAACAAGAAGTTCATGATCTGAGCCACAGTCAGCTCCTGGTCTTGTTTTTGCTGACTGTATAGAGTTTCTCCATCTTTGCCTGCAAATAATATAATCAATCTGATTTTGGTATTGACCATCTGGTGATGTCCATGTGTAGAGTCTTCTCTTGTGTTGTTGGAAGAGCGTGTTTGCTATGGCCAGTGAATTCTCTTGGTAAAACTCTATGAGCCTTTGCCCTGCTTCATTCTGTACTCCAAGACCAAACTGGCCTGTTACTCCAGGTGTTTCTTGACTTCCTACTTTTGTATTCCAGTCCCTTATAATGAAAAGGATATCTTTTTGGGGTGTTAATTCTAGAAGGTCTTGTAGGTTTTCATAAAACCATTCAAGTTCAATTTTCATCATTACTGGTTGGGTCATAGACTTGGATTACCATGATACTGAATGGTTTGCCTTGGAAATGAACAGAGATCATTCTGTTGTTTTTGAGATTGCATCAAAGTATTGCATTTCAGACTCTCTTGTTGTCAATTGTGGCTACTCCATTTCTTCTAAGGGATTCTTGCCCTCAGTAGTAGATATAATGGTCATCTGATTTAAATTCATCGATGCCAGTCCATTTTAGTTCTCTGACTCTTAAAACATTGACGTTCACTCTTGCCATCACCTGTTTGACCACTTACAATTTGCCTTGATTCATGAATCTAACATTCCAGGTTCCTATGCAGTATTGTTCTTTACAGCATCAGACCTTGCTTCCATCACCAGCCACATCCACAGTTGGGTGTTGTTTTTGCTTTGGCTCCATCTCTTCATTCTTTCAGGAGTTATTTCTCCACTGATCTCCAGTAGCATATTAGGGCCCTACCAAGCTGGGGAGTTCATCTTTTAGTGTCCTATCTTTTTGTCTTTTCATACTGTTCATGGGGTTTTCAAGGCAAAAGTACTAAAGTATTTTGCCATTCTGTCTGCAGTGGACCACATTTTGTCAGAACTCTCCACCATGACCCACCACAGCCTTTTCTAATTCAGTTAAACTATGAGCCATGCCATGCCAGTTCAGTTCAGTTCAGTTCAGTCACTCAGTCATGTCCGACTCTTGCAACCCATTGAATCGCAGCAACCAGGCCTCCCTGTCCATCACCAACTCACGGAGTTCACTCAGACTCACATCCATTGAGTCGGTGATGCCATCCAGCCATCTCATCCTCTGTCATCCTCTTCTCCTCTTGGCCCCAAACCCTCCCAGAATCAGAGTATTTTCCAATGAGTCAACTCTTCGCATGAGGTGGCCAAAGTACTGGAGTTTCAGCTTTAGCATCATTCCTTCCAAAGAACAGCCAGGACTGATCTCCTTTAGAATGGACTAGTTGAATCTCCTTGTAGTGCAAGGGACTCTCAAGAGTCTTCTCCAATACCACAGTTCAAAAGCATCAATTCTTCGGTGCTCATCTTTCTTCGCAGTCCAACTCTCACATCCATACATGACCACTGGAAAAACCATAGCCTTGACTAGATGGACCTTTGTTGGCTAAGTAATGTCTCTGCTTTTCAATATGCTATCTAGGTTGATCATAACGTTTCCTCCAAGGAGTAAGCACCTTTTAATTGCATGGTTGCAGTCACCATCTGCAGTGATTTTGGAGCCCCCCCAAATAAAATCTGACACTGTTTCCACTGTTTCCCCATCTATTTCCCATGAAGTGATGGAACCAGATGTCATGATCTTAGTTTTCTGAATGTTGAGCTTTAAGCCAACTTTTTCACTCTCTTCTTTCACTTTCATCAAGAGGCTTTTTAGTTCCTCTTCACTTTCTGCCATACGGGTGGTGGTCATCTTCATATCTGAGGTTATCGATATTTCTCCTGGCAATCTTGATTCCAGCTTGTGCTTCTTCCAGCCCAGCATTTCTCATGATGTACTCTGCATATAAGTTATGTCAGACAGCAGAAGAGACACAGATGTATAGAACAGTCTTTGGACTCTGTAAGAGAGGGAGAGAGTGGGATGATTTGGGAGAATGGCATTGAAACATGTATAATATCATATATGAAATGAATCGCCAGTCCAGGTTTGATGCATGATGCTGGATGCTTGGGACTGGTACACTGAGATTACCCAGAGGGATGGTATGGGGAGGGAGGAGGGAGGGGGTGTCAGTATGAGGAACACGTTAATACCTGTGGCAGATTCATGTTGATGTATGGCAAAACCAATACAAAATTAACCTCCAATTAAAATAAATAAATTTATATTTAAAAAAATAAAAATTGCTTGAGTTAAAAAAAAAAAAAGCAGGGTGACAATATACATCCTTGATGTACTCCTTTTCCTATTTGGAACCAGTCTGTTGTTCCATATCCAGTTCTAACTGTTGCTTCCTGACCTGAATATAGGTTTCTCAAGAGGCAGGTTAGGTGGTCTAGTATTCCCATCTCTTTCAGAATTTTCCACAGTTTATTGTGATCCACACAGTCAAAGGCTTTGGCATAGTCAATAAAGCAAAATAGATGTTTTTCTGGAACTCTCTTGCTTTTTCCATGATCCAGTGGATGTTGGCAATTTGATCTCTGGTTCCTCTGCCTTTTCTAAAACCAGCTTGAACATCTGGTAGTTCACAGTTCACGTATTGCTGAAGCCTGGCTTGGAGAATTTTGAGCATTACTTTACTAGCATGTGAGATGAGTGCAATTATGCAGTAGTTTGAGCATACTTTGGCTTTGCCTTTCTTTGTGATTGGAATGAAAACTGACCTTTTCCAGTCCTGTGGCCACTGCTGAGTTTTCCAAATTTGCTGGCATATTGAGTGCAGCACTTTGACAGCATCATCTTTCAGGATTTGAAAAAGCTCAACTGGAATTCCATCACCTCCACTAGCTTTGTTCATAGTGATGCTTTCTAAGGCCCACTTGACTTCCATGCCATGTAGGGACACCAAAGATGGATGGGTCATGGTAGAGAGTTCTGACAAAGTTAATAGCTTAATTAGTAAATATTTATTGTCCACCTGTTTTACAGCAATTGTGTTTGGTATGAGTAACTTAAATAGGAAATTCCTCTTAAGAAATTAGTAATTTATCATAAGGGAATGACCTATGAAAATTCTTTAAAAACATTGTAATCAGTTTAATAGTAAGGAAGTGATCGTGGCTGAATCCTAGCAAAGAGAAAATGAATTTGGATTTACGTAATCAGATTCAGGGAAGATTTCACCTTTGTAGGTATTAATTATGAATGATACTTTATATTGCATATTATTCTTTTTAACAGCAAATAACTTTATTCTCTCTGATAGCTCTTTTGCACTCTCCTGACTTTCCTCCTTCATTACTTCTCCTCATCATTATGTTTTCGTTTTCATAAAAACTACAATTACAGTACTTTTTTAGCCCTGGAAAACATACATGTATATCTGTCATGCTAATCATTTTAGCCCACAGTGCGTATATAATCATTTTAAAATGGTTTTTTCCTTATCACTTTCAAGAATTTAACACTGTGATAACCTGATATAGGTGACATTATGGTATGATCGCTGCATTCTTGTTCCTTTGACCCGGTCCTTCACAATATTTGAATATATGTTAATATCCTAGTCATGTAACTCAGTCAACTTGATTTGTGTAACCTCCAGAGCTATGCTAGCATCATGTTCTTAGGAGTTATCTAAATGAAATTCCCTCACTATTACCAAATTATATTACTTCACAGTTAATCACAGGGTGCTTGGATTACTCAATGAAAAATAAGTTTAAAATTCACTTTCAACTTTGAAAGTTCAAAGTAATAAAGAGAACATAAGAATTGGCCTTAAGGCCAAATATTATTAATTATCTCTATGGAGAAAAGGAGTAAAGGCCACGTTGAAGGGGAGAGTTTTAAGGCTGTGTATGATTGTTTTGCCTGTTTGTGTATGCACATGCACTTTTTACCATGTTTGGAGGTATATGCATGCACATGCCTTCCCTGGTGTCTCAGACGGTGAAGAGTCTGCCTGCAATGCGGAGACCTGGGTTCAATCCCTTGGTTCAGGAGATCCCTTGGAGAAGGAAATGGCAACTGACTCCAGTATTCTTTCCTGGAGAATCCCATGGACAGAGGAGCCTGGTGGGCTACAATCCATGCAGTTGCAAAGATTTGTGCACAACTGAGTGATTAATAAGTCGACTTATTCCATTCTCCATCACATACTCACACACACACACACACACACACACACACACGCACACACACACACACAAACGTGCTTAAAACATTGCAGAAGGTCAGACTTAAATATTTTCTAGTTAATTATTTTTTATTTCAATATATGAAGTCATTTCCCATGATGAACCCTTCACATGTGGGAATCTTGACTATACATAGGCATCATCACATCCTTATGATGCTTCTAAACTCTAAATATACAGGCCAGTCTGGCAGCTCTGATCTTCACTTTCTTCTTCATCATTTGATCCCTCGCTTTCCTTACAGAGCTACAGATGCTGATTGAGCAGAAGTGATAAGTGATGAAGTGAATCTTTCCAGTCCTTCAAAAGTTTGATAAAATACAAATAAGTGGAAGACTAAATTTTGTGCCCTTAATTAGAAAAAACTTATATATACAAAATGTAAAATATTATATGTACTCTAAGCATAGATCAATATTTAATAACAGAAAATAAAATTTCAACCTATTGAACAAACCGTTTTAGAATATTAAAGAAGTAAACATCCCATTTAAGAATAATAGAGTATAGAAATAGTGTTATACCATAGTAAAAGTAGAGCATAATGTTGGTGCTTTGATTTGGGGAAGTTTTTCTGGATAAAATATGCAAAATATTTGAGGCCTATTAATTTTCTAAAGTAAATTATAGTGAGGTGATAAACTTTAACATTATGCCACAATTTACAGTACATTTCTATTTAATAAAAGCTTTTATAAACAAAATTTTACTTTTTATATATTGCAAAGTCCTCCATATTCTTAATTTTTTCTTTCTTTTTTTTTAACTTCTCTCTCTTCCCACAAACAAATATTCATATAAACTATACTTGAAGGAAAAGGTTAAGTTTTTAGACCCACTTTATCATGTTTGGAGTTGTATCTTTGGCAATTCACAGCCTGTAATTCAAAATCCTTGAGGGACTACTGCCGTCCTAGGCCAGGGAAGTGATTTGGAGTGGCCTGAAGGTCATTGAAGGGTATATTCTCTGAACCTCTGCATTCGCATTTTGCTGTGTCATCAATCTTGTTCATTGGAAAGCGTGACAGTTTGTCTGGACAGCACTACATAAAGGATAGCAAAAGGTTACTGTTAGGTTATGAAGATTTTCTGACAAGCACAACATGCCAAGGTTTATGTAAGCGTAAAACAAACCTTAAACTTGAGAAGTGCTTTGTAAAAGAGTTTCCTACTTCTGTTTTCTAAAGATATTTTGAAGTCTGAGTTTATATATTCCAAGTTTCAGACATGAACAATCTTTTACAAGGTCCTCTAATATTATTAAAGAATGTTGTTGTTTAATTGCTCAGTCATGTGTGACTCTTTGTGACCCCATGCACTGTAGCCCAACAGGCTCTTTGGTCCATGGAATTTTCCAGGCAGGAATACTATAGTGGGTTGCCATTTTGTACTCTAAGAGATCTTCCACAGGGACTGAACCTGTGTCTCCTGCTTGGAAGGTAGATTCTTCTACCACTGAACCACCAGGGGAGCCCTTCAAAAGGTATGTAGAAGACAAAAATGTAAGCTTGAAAAATTTAAATATATATATTTATAAATATATATCAGTTCAGTTCAGTTCAGTCTCTCAGTCATGTCCGACTCTGCAATCCCATGAATTGCAGCACGGCAGGCTTCCCTGTCCATCACTAACTCCCAGAGTCCACTCAGACTCAAGTCCATTGAGTCAGTGATGCCATCCAGCCATCTCATCCTCTGTCGTCCCCTTTTCCTCCTGCCCCCAATCCCTCCCAGCATCAGGGTCTTTTCCAATGAGTCAGCTCTTTGCATGAGGTGACCAAAGTATTGGAGTTTCAGCTTTAGCATCAGTCCTTCCAATAACAGCCAGGACTGATCTCCTTTAGAATGGACTAGTTGGACCTCCTTTCAGTCCAAGGGGCTCTCAAGAGTCCTTTCCAACACCACAGTTCAAAACCAGTTCAATTCTTCAGTGCTCAGCTTTCTTCACAGTCCAACTCTCCCATCCATACATGACCACTGGAAAAACCATAGCCTTGACTAGGTGGACCTTTAGATATATGAAATCAGAAAGTCAATCTTGCCTTCCACAAAGAAAGGGGAAAGAAGTGTCCAATTTTTTGAAATACTATTTGTATCTGAAAATGGTACAGTGTAGTAGATTAAATCTTTAAAATAAAGAGAGGGGCTTCCCTGGTTGTCCAGTGGTTAGGACTCTGTGCTTCCACTGCTAAGGGCATAGGTTCGATTCCTGGTTGGGGTACTAAGATCCCACATGCCCTGTGATATAACCAAAAATTAATTTTAAAAATTCCTTTGTGATCTCACCTTAATTGTCATCAGCGCAGAAAAATAATTTTGTTAGAAAGATCAGAGATTTTTTTGGATGCAGAAATAGAGCAGGGTTATATTTTGACTGTCCCACCTTGAATTTAGTACAAATCACTCAGCCTTCTCATATGTGAAGAAGAAAGAAACTGAAAACAACATTCTAACTCCCTTTTATCTTAAGTTTTCAGTTTTCTCTCCTTACTTAAAATACTTGGGATCCTCTCTCATGTCTGGACTTTGTCATTATAAGGTGCCTCTTTTCAAGGCTTAATGCTGCTTCTAGTCAGTGAGGCCCATGGAGTTAATGGGAAATTGGTCATATGTGAGCTTTTTTTTTGGCGTGGCCCACCAAAGTTTAGTCATTATCAGAAGAGACCTATAGAATTCAACAATCAGGGGTTATGTACTCTTTGCAGACTGTCATGAGTGATTTACTTCTTTAGCTTATCCCCCTACCCCCAATTCCATTCCCCATTCCAGGAGATATAAATCTACATAGGTTCAGGATCTTGTGTATAAATAAGTTAAAATAAAAGTCATTGTCACTTTGCCAATAATGAAAATAAGTATAGACAAAAAATATAGGTATTTTACTTTCCCTAAAAATGATTCATATAGTTAATATGTATCAAAATAATACATTGTCTAAGAAATTTACAAGTATAACCAATGTGGCTCTTCTATTTTAATGTTGAAATAATCATAGCCTTCACAATATCTTTGTATAGAAGTTGTACATAAAATAAGAAATTGACAACCTTATAGACATAAAAATATTGCATAAAAACCTATTTAAACATTCTCATGTGGCAGTGTGCATAGCCTCTTCTTATTATAGGGTCATGGCTCAGATGGGAAAGAATCTGCCTGCAATGAGGGAGACCCATGTTCCATCCCTGGGATGAGAAGATCCCCTTGAGAAGGGAATAGCAACCTACTCAGTGTTCCTTCCTGGAGAATAAAAGTGAAAGAACACTTTGACTTTTTACTTTCATATTTCTACTAAATTTGGAAAGCACAGATATTACCATCATGGGTTATCTAAAGAGAAATGAGAGTATGAGTCTTTACTAATTTTTATTCTGCAGGTCTCTCCTGTCATTTAAAGTTTACTTTAAATGCAAATGTGTTATTTTGTATCTGTTAATTTGGAATGTTACTTCATTATTTGCCTTACTTCAAGGAGTATTCAGACATTTTGTTTAGCTATTTTGTCCCAGAAGCCCAAAGCAATTATTTGCAAATCTATGCACAAGACATTATTTTCAAGAAGTAGTCAGTAGTGGGTCAATAATCAGCTTAAAAACTATATTGTGTATAAGTGTGATCCCGAGCTATTAAAAAAAAGTCAGTACACTCAAATATAAATGCAAGAGATAGAACATATGATAATTATGCACACATAAGAATGTAGATATTGCAGTAACAGATACTGCTTCCATGTGTGGGATCCATGTCCCCACTGTATGAAAGAAAGTAAGTGTTGGTCGCTCAGTTCAGTTCAGTCGCTCAGTCATGTCTGAATCTTTGCGACCCCATGAATCACAGCATGCCAGGCCTCCTTGTCCATCACCAACTCCCGGAGTTCACTCAGACTCACGTCCATTGAGTCAGTGATGCCATCCAGCCATCTCATCCTCTGTCGTCCCCTTCTCCTCCTGCCCCCAATCCCTCACAGCATCAGAGCCTTTTCCAATGAGTCAACTCTTTGCATGAGGTGGCCAAAGTACTGGAGTTTCAGCTTTAGCATCATTCACTCCAAAGAAATCCCAGGGGCTGATCTTGTGACCCCACGGGCTGTATAGCCTGCCAGGCTCCTCAGTCCATGGAATTTTTCAGGCAAAATTACTGGAGTGGGTAGCCATTCCTTTCTCTAGGGGATTTTTCAGATCCAGGATCCAGGGACCATACCTCAGTCTCCTTCATTGCAGGTGGATTCTTCACCATCTGATCTCCCAGGGAAGTCCAATTGTTTTTCTATATAAAATTTAATTATTGCTATTATTATGATCATTACTACTATTACCTCAGTCATTACCTGAAAGAGGGCCTGATAAGCTTCCAGGTAATTATCATAATTGGAATATTTTAATATAATTTACCCAGACCAAAACTGGTTCTAATACTTGAGACAGAGTTTGTGATACCCCGTTTCTGATTTCTGAATTGCCTATAGGCCAATTCAGTCCAAAAGCAATGGTCATTCTGGAAAATAGATCCTTCAGAATTGCATCACACCTAAGTAAGAAAGTGATTTTACATGAGGTGATATTTTCTCAATACAAATGATAGGATTACCCAGGCATCCACTATATCTCAGAGTAAATGCCATTTCAGTGGACACATGGGCAAAATTTGGGAGATGGTGAGGGATAGGGAGGCCTGGTGTGCTTCAGTCCATGAAGTCACAGAGTTGGACACAACTTGACAGCTGAACAAAAAGAACAGTAGACACACAGATGCCCCTGAAAGTAATGAGATAGGAAATTCATTAACACTTATTTTCTCATCATTGCTTTATTTTTTTCCTCATTCTTTTTATTTTCTCCTTTTTTTGGTTGTTACTCTTCATTTTCTTGTCCTTTATTTTTCTGTTTGCAACAAATACTATATACTAGAAACATGGATATTCTGGTACAAGTATTACTGTGTCTAATATAATCTGGACTGTATTAGTGTATATGACTTTTCTCCCGTATTCTGAACATTTCTCAATCTTATATTTTATCAGGGAAAATTACAGAAACATCCCATTACTAAGCAGGAGTCCACTGATTCAGCACCACCATCAGCAAAATCTCTTTATTGACAAAAAAAAAAAAAAGTTTAATTCAAAACACAGTGACTTTTCAAGGGGAATGTTTTGAATTGTCCTCAGGGGAAATGCATGTAAAATAAATGAGGACTTCTTGGTATGCATAGTAAGGCAGTGTATTTCATCCCTACTTCCTGGTGGAAAAAAAAGAGAAAGACACAATAAAAAGAGAAAGAAAAAATATTTCAGAGAAACAAATGAGAACTATTAGGTGAGATCCCATAGTATGTTTTATAGTTAGCAAAATATAGAAATGTTGCCTTCACATAAGAATAATTCCCTCATTTCAGTTGAGTGTGAGTGTAAATTTGATGCTAGGGTAGATTTAATAAAAGATTTAACTGACTTTCAAAAGATGAGCATATGAAAATTGTGCTCTGGAAATGAAAATGCACTGAGATGAAATTATATGTATTCATTAGTGTCAGAACACAGAAGAAGAACTACATAGGTCATAACCAGGTAAACATTTGCCTTTAGATCTGCCTTCGTCTAAAAATGCTTAATTTAATTAATAATCTTACTAATTGTACAACACTTCTGAGCATTCTAAAGTTGGTAAATGACTCCAAAATTTTTTGGTGTACACTTTTCCTAATAGCTTTAATAAAAAGAATAACATTGAAAAAATACATGCTTAAGAGCTAATGACTCAATTTCTGTCATCCTCATATTAATAAAAATGTAAACATTATTTCCTGATCCATCATCTGTAAAACAAGAAGATAGATAATCTCTAATGTTCTTTCAGCTGTAACTGCCTACTGATACGTGAAAATATGTTAAATCCTTTCTGGCAATATTTCATGGAAATATGTATCCCAATCAAAAACACTAGACTAATTTTTAATAATCATAAGCAACCTTCTCAAATTTGCCATATATTACAAGAAATGATCCTGTTTGAACTTTTAAAAATACTGAATTCTCTGGAGTCACAGATCTTTTCAAAACAATTGTGAACTCTTAACATGAGCATTCTACCTTCACTGTAGAATTTGTGGGGGATATTTCCTTTTGATTCAAGACCATTGATTTGTATTCAAGCATCATTTGTCTATGATTATACTGTTTTTCTCTCCTTTTCTGGATGTTTCTGAAACCTCTCTGTTCTTTGTGCGGTCCATTTCAGTGGTCACCACCACAAAGGCTCAAGGAGTATTTCCAAAGTGCGAATATTTAATCTTCCTGACTTTTAAAAATTTCATGCAGTTTTTTTGCACAGTATCTTCAAAGTGACTGAGTGTATCAAACAATTTTAATCCCCAATACACTGTGGAGTAGAGTAATCCTCTTTTAATTGGGCAAAAGAAACATAGGAAGATAAATTCATTTAATGTGGTGAAGGCTTCTTTTTCTTCCAAGTGATTCCCTAAGATCCATGTCTCAACTCAGTTTTCAATTATCTTACAGTTCTTCTACAGGATTTTATAGTTGCTTCATTGTTCCCCAGATTTACATTAAGATCTAAGATGGGGTATAGTACTAAAGTAAACAGTGATAAAAGCAAAAGTTACGAGAATTGTGGAAACTCTTATTTCCCAAATTAATTATCTTATATTTGTTTTGCTTAAAAATAAAGTTGAATAAGAAGAATTATTAGCTAGGACTTATTTTCTGAGGATGCTCTCATCTAAGGTGTAGACCTCCAAGGTAGAAAATGACTTCCTTTGGCTTATAGTAGGGAGAAATATGGGCTTCCCTGGTGGCTCAGATGATTAAGAATCTGACTGAAATGTGGGAGACCTGGGATCGATTCCTGGATTGGGAAGATCCCTTGGAGAAGGGTATGGCAATCCACTCCAGGATTCTTGCCTGGAGAATCCCCATGGACAGAGGAGCAAGGTGGGCATGGGGTTGCAAAAGAGTTGGACATGACTGAGCGACTAAGCACACACACAGGGAGGAATATACTGGGGCTTCAAAGGTGCTAGTGGTAAAGAAACTGCCTGCCAATGCAGGAGATATAAGAGATGCCAGCTTGATTTCTGGGTGAGGGAGATCTTTTGGAGAAGGAAATGTCAACCCACTATAGTATTCTTGCCTGGAGAATCCCATGGACAGAGGAGTCCGGTGAGCTACAGTCCACAGGGTCAGAAAGAGTCCAACATGACTGCAGCGACTTAGCACACATACACACGCACAGGGAGGAATATATCTACATTCTTAGAGAGTGAAACTCAGATCTCAGATACTTAGAGGTATGTTGCAAAGATAGCATGTTACTGTAGATAAGATTAGAAAAAAAAAGATTTCAGAGACATGTATGGCACATGGGTGGGCACTTTCCCAATTCAGTTTTTAACACTCTGATTTTCCAAATAGAAGATAACAGGCACAATGAAGCAGATTGTATTATCTTGCATTTTATATATTTAACAGCTATCAGATTCTCAGATCTAATTTAATATTAGTATTGCAAAAAGATGATATAACTTTCTTTGTTGCATTTCATGTGTTAATAAAGGAAAAATAGCAGTTGAATCACACAGGCCTTGCTTCAGATTTAATAATTCTGGGTTCTAAATAAATACTTCAGGTAGCTGGCTTACATTTCCAACTGTTGCATCAACATGCCCTAAAATATGGGCTGATTAAAAAAAGTGTAGGGGCAAAGGGGCAGAAGCAACCATTTGGGGGAATTATATAAAAATTATCAGAACTAAGTAACAATTTTATCTCATTTATTTTGTTTAGCTATGTCCTTTCAAACATATTTCTCTTGCTAACTTGGGAAATTTTTAAGTATTCTCAACTACCATAAGGAAGGATAGGGAGTTATATCTTTAGCTAAATCTTAGCAGGACTTTTTATATTATTTTAACAGCAACAGAGGGGAAAAGAAAACTACATGAAGTTTAAAGATTTTTTTTCAGATTTGAAATTCTGATTTGTCTATAATGCCTCATTCTTTATTAAAGGGCATATTTCATCTCATATAGTCAAATGACTGAGATGAGTAATTTGCATTTTAACTCCAAATCTCAGTTTCATTTTGGATATATTTACATAGCCTCCAGAAATTATTATACCTTTATTCTCTAGACAAACCAGAATGAATGAGTCCATTAAACTTGTTCACCTAAAATTTTAGAAAAATGGGGAAGAGAGATTTTTTAATAGCTTTGAATGAGTTGATGAGTGATCTTTCTTCAGAAATTAGAATTCACTATTAGAATTATTTTCTATTGATCATAATTGCTATATGTTATATACTCTGGCTCCATCTCTTCTAAGATACTAAATTATAGAATTTAAAGAGTATTAAATGGAAGTAAATGAAAATGTATTAAATTATCTTCCAGTTGTTCAGTGTTTTATGTTATGCAACCTATTCAGACTTTTGAATTTATTCCATCGTTTTTGAGATGAGGACTCAGTCACCCATCACCAAAACCTTGGTGCAATTATTTACTTCTCCCTCTCTCCTTTACATAGGGCTTCCCTCATAGCTCAGTTGGTAAAGAATCCACCTGCAGTGCAGGACACCCTGGTTTGATTCCTGGGTTGGGAAGATCTACTGGAGAAGAGATAGGCGACCCACTCCAGTATTCTTGAGCTTCCCTTGTGGCTCAGGTGGCATGCTTCCAAGGTGACACAATTGGTAAAAAATCCGCCTGCCAATACAGGAGAGGCAAGTGATGCAGGTTTGATCCCTCAGTCAGCAAGATCCCCTGAACTAGGAAATGGCAACCCACTGTAGTATTCTTGCCTGCAAAATTCCATGGACAGAGGAGCCCAGTGGGCTACAGACCATGGAGTCATAGGGAGTCAAAAATTACTGAGCATGCACACACTCCTTGACATCAAATTACTTAGAGATAGCATCCTATGGAGGGCTGCCCTGGTAGCTCAGCTGGTAAAGAATCTATCTGCAATGCAGGAGACCTGGGTTTGATCCCCGGTTTGGGAGGATCCCCTGGAGGAGGGCATGGCCACCAACTCCAGTATTTTTGCCTGGAGAATCCCCATCGACAGAGGATCCTGGTGGGCTGCAGTTGCAAAGAGTCAGAGGCAACTAAGCCCAGCACAGCAGCAGAATCCTATGGACTCTTTGCCTGTGTCCTTAGCACTCATTGTTTCAGTTTTATATTCACTGATAGCACTCTGGCCGAAACTCAGAATCAATTTTTATGGTCACCAATGACCATCTATTTCCCCAATCCAATAGCTCCTTGTTGGTTTTCCTATAAACTGACCAATATCACATCCTTAACATAGTCTTTCACTTTGACCACCAGAAAGTCAACTTATCTCTCAGTTCCTCAGTTTATTTGATGACCTTAACTTTCTCATATATCTCAAAATTCTGTCCTTAACCATCTTCTCTTTTTAGTCATTTCTCCTCTAGTGATGCCAAATATTCCTTACCTCTGTACTTGAGGGCCTCCAACATTTTTATCCCTCATCTTAATTAACCCCAATTGCAGACTAATAGTTGCAAAATATGTTTCACCCAGATGAAAATGACACTCATTCTCTTCTCCAAAGCTTCTCTAGCTCTGTTTTTTATTTTCATGAAAGGTATGGACTACCCAAGCATTTTCAAGAAGAAACAAAATGATCTTTATCGAACTTAACCGAAAACACTTACTTTTCCTTTTTTTTTCCTGTGTTACAACAAAGCAGTTTATTTGTGATCAGTGTTTGAGACTCTATACATCCTTCACAAATTTAATTTTGCATAATCTGATATTCCTCTTAAAACTTAAACTTTGAACTGCTAGACTTATTTCCCTAGAACAGAAGGGCTGGTATAAGTTATCTTCCAGAAATGAGGTACCGTTTCACAGAACTAGTTTCTTTTTTGTTTGTTTTCTAGTTTTAGAGAACTAAATTTTCATTTGTTAAAATCAAAAAGTAGGAAAAGATGTTCTTTACAAATAATTTTGATCAAGTATGTGTTCAAAGAAAGCAGGATAAAAAGGCCTTTTCACTAACATTCTGTATGTACTGGGTTGTTGTCGGAATAGGAATTAGCTTCTGTCATTTGCTAACAGAATGAGTAGGGGGGAATGGGATATGTTGGGAATTTCATAACGGGTAACAGAACCATTCTCTTGGGTAAACCATAGGCAGGGGCAGCTGCGCTATAACCACAGGGTGTTCGATAGCCTAGAGCTATGTATGTAGCCGGGAGCAGCTGTGGCCCCAACAAAAGCCCCCCCTTGTTAGAGTTCCTCTTCCTCTGCCCTGAACAGCTTGGACTGCTGCAGACACAGCTGTATTCACAACACCCTTTGCCTGAGGGATAATCTTCTTTTTCTTATTATTTCCTGCATTGGGTCTAGAAAACAGCTTCTCCAGGGCAGCTAAAGCTGTGCTTGCTTTGCCACTTTCTTATTTGGACCTGCACCTCTGAATTTTTGTCCATCCACTTCTACCTCCATCACAAAGCGTTTGTCGTGGCTTCCACCAGTCTCCGAGATGAGTTCATACTTGAGACCTCTTCTTTTTTCATTGAGCTCCATTACAGGATTTTTGCCACTTGCTGTGAGGATAGGGCCCCGAGTTCTTACCTCTAAGGTACTGGAGATTTCAGTTGTAGAATTTCCAGTATTATTGCTTGCGTTTGAAGACACTTTCATTTCTGCCTTCATTTTCTGACTTTTCATCAGAACTCATGCATTCAATATCTGCATCAAAGTCCATTGGGTATCCCATTGCCTGCAGTACCTTCGCTGCTACGTGAAGCTTTGCTGTTTTCTTGGATGGTCCTGAGGCTTCATATGTTGTACCATCCACATCTACAGACATTGTGAAGACTGGGGCATGGACAGGGCCAGACTGAGATAAGAGCTTATACTGAAGCCCAGGCCTGATCTGATTCAGCCTCATTAGTGCATTCATAAGGTCTATCACTTTACTGTCCAGAATTTTCCTTAAGTTTCATTTCATCTTCTTATTGGGATCTTTATCATCCCCTAATCCATCTTCAAATGGCCTCTTCAGAGCTGAAGACCCAGCACCTTCTTTATCAGTAACTGACCAGGAATATTTCTGAAAAGGCTTACTAGATGGAAGGGGGTCCATCTCCAGCGCTTTATAAATCTGAACAAAGGCTGATAGTCTGAGTGCATGCTGTGCACTGTGGGTAATATCTTCTTTTTGCTGGATGGTCATATAGCTCAGAGCATCTGTTGGATCTTGCTCACAAGGATCATGAAGACCGGGACCCCCAGAAAGTAGAATTCCAGATGCCAGACACTCCATTACTCATCTCAAGGCCTCCCCAGTACCCAAAGGTCTATTACAAGTACCTACAGACTTTTCACATATAAGCTCTAGTGGCCATCCTTTTAATGGTGCCCATGTGGGGACTCTGTTGCACAAATCATGGAGAATGTGGAGGACAGTTACACATCACTTTAATCCATTTGCCCTTGCCTGAAACCATTTGGCATGTCGAAGAGACACCAAGGCATTCAGGCATTTCTGCCTGTCCAATAAGTCTGGAGGATATTTCATCGCAATGTTTTCTCTGTCCTTCTCCAATTTGTCTCTAATTAGAGGGGAATCACCTTCAAAGTTAGTGTGGATTCTTTTCTTTCCAAATTATAATAGATGCCTAATCTACACATTGTTCCACTTGATATTTCTCTTCTGTGAGTTTCTGAATCTGAATAGGAAGATTATCTTTGACTGTACTTAACAGGGTCTCTGTGGGTTTGTCTTTGCACATTAAAACCAGCTCCAAGTCCATATCATCTTTAATCAGCAAGTCTTTGGCAACCAGGCCAATCCTCATCACAACACACAATGTCCGACCACCTTGATCCTTGGAATAGGTGTATACGGCCTCTTCCTTCTTTACTTCTGTCCCACCCTCTGCTTTTGTACCTTTACTTGTTTCATCCAGCCAATCTGAGACATGTTTAAGAGCACACTCAACAGTAGATACCATATTCTGAACAGCTTCAAGTTCCTCTGGAGATGGATAAATTGTCGAATGTTTCACCATAACATGGCGATCATCATTGGCAAAAGATCTGATAGATCTCATGGTTTTCTATAGTATTTTAGCTGCTTCTTCCGATCCTTTCCCCTCTTTCTTGTTGTTTTCACTAGACACTGCTTTGTGTAACAGTACCTCCTCATAAGCCTGAGTCCCCTGATGGCTCAGAGTCAATATGGCAAAGATATCTGAAGGCTTGTTCTCTAGAGTACACCGCACCGCCGCACTCTGCCCACGCCAGGTCCCTGTTCCCACTCTGCCACCGCCGCCTCCTCGTCAGCCAGCTTCACTGGCTCTTCAGCCCAGCCGGGGCGGCGGCAGTGGCTGCTGCCCTAGTGTCTCTCGGGGCTCCAGTCTCCCTACTTTTACTTTTTTGTTTGTACCTTGCTTAAGGTTAGCATTTATATCATTGAACAAAAGAACAATTTTTTAGCAGTGTCTATGTCATACATATTCTAGAGTATTGAAATACATTGGTAAACAAGAGAAAGTTTCTTCTCTAAATTTATTTTTATTTTATACTTAAGAAGGTAAAAGGGACAACAAATATATATTGTTCAGTCACACAGTTGTGTCTGTCTCATTGGAACCCCATGGACAGCACACCATGCTTCCTTTTCCTTCACCATCTTCTTGAGCTTGCTTAAAGTCATGTCCACTGAGCCAGTGATACCGTAAAACCATCTCATCCTCAGTCATCCCTTTCTCCTCCTGCCTCAGTCTTTCCCAGCATCAGGGTATTTTCCAATGACTCAACTCTTTCCATCAAGTGACCTAAGTCTTGGAGATTCAGCTTCAGCTTCAGTCCTTCCAATGAATATTCAGGGTGGATTTTCTTTAACATTGGCTGGTTTGATCTCCTTGCTGTCCAAGGGACTCTCAAGAGTCTCCTCCAGCACCACAGTTCAAAGGCATCAATTCTTTGGCACTCAGCCTTTTTTGTTGCCCGCTCTCACAATCATACATGACTACTGGAAAAACCATAGCTTTGACTATACAGACCTTTGTAGGCAAAGTAATGCCTCATCTTTTTAATATGCTATCTATGTTTGGTGTTGCTTTTCTTCCAAGGAGCAATAAACATAATTTCAGAAAATAGATGCTGGGAAGATAATAGTGTGTCAGTGGAAAAAGGTAACTTTGCATAGACTGAATAAGAGGCCTTTCTAGGGGGAAATAACGCTTAAACCTCATGTATATATTAGAAAGAACAGTCTAATTTAAAAGTCCCAGAAAAAGCATCTTAAATAGAAACCATAGCATGTGCAAAGGTCCTGAGGTGGTGGCAAGCTTCACATGTTTGACTAATGAAAATAGCTTTCATTGCCTGAATGATGACTAATTTAAGAATGCTTAGTTTATAACCCCTTGAAGCAGTAAAAATTTAAAACAAAATCAAGCAGCAATGAGTGGAATAAGAAAGCAAAATTCCCTTTTGCCTGTCTACTAACTCATCAGCCTCATTTGAGGGCTTCCCTGGTGGCTCAGTGTTAAGCAATCCACCTGCCAATGCAGAAGACGAGGGTTGAAAATATCCCCTGGAGAAGAAATGGCAACCCACTTCAATAATCTAGCCTGGAAAATCCTATGGACATAGGAGCCTGGTGGTTTACTGTCCACGGGGTCCTAAAAATTAGGCTTAGAACCTAAGCAACAAAAAGACTCACGTGAATTTTATAGTTCAGGAGCATTTTCAGAGTAAAGGAATATTGGTAAGACATTTTGCATTGAAGTTGATCAGAGTAATGAAATTATTTTACTGAACTGTTTTATTTATTATGTTTTAACACCAAACTATCCATTACTTCAATAAACTACTATTTCTAATGAGTTATTAGAATGACAAAAATAATCCATTTGTGACCTATATATTTTAATTATTATAATGATGTGCTCAATATAAAATTTGCTGATTTGGGAGATAATTTTGTAGTCAACAACTTGATTAGCAAGTCAAAGTGATTTCCCCAACCCTGTCTTATCTTTAATAATAGATATACAAAATATTTTTACTGTTCTTTGACAACCTTTAGTTTTCTAATTGTAATATTGTAAGCATATACAAAAAAGAATGTAACTGACAACCAGTTATCACTTCTTAAAAAAAGAGAATTAACAGTTTCCCAGATATCCTTTAGGCATCTTTTCTTGGAAAAGAGAATAATATAAAACCAAACTACTCCTCTGCCCATTGTTGCATCATTTTCTTAATCTTCCTCCTTAGAAGTCACCAATATCCTGAGATTGCTGGACATGTTTTTATACCCTTACCACATACATTATATCTGTAACACCATAGTATTGGTTTTCTGTTTTTATTTGTTGAAGGAATATTTAATATAATGCTATATTAGTTTTGGGCTTCCCTAAGGCAATGGCACCCCACTCCAGTACTCTTGCCTGGAAAATCCCATGGACAGAGGAGCCTGGTAGGCTGCAGTCCATGGGATCGCCAAGAGTCGGACACGACTGAGTGACTTCACTTTCACTTTTCACTTTCATGCATTGGAGAAGGAAATGGCAACCCACTCCGATATTCTTGCCTGGAGAATCCCAGGGATGGGGGAGCCTGGTGGGCTGCTGTCGATGGGGTCGCACAGAGTCAGACACGACTGAAGCGACTTAGCAACAGCAGCAGCAGATAACTGTTATTAAAGGATCTGCCTGCAATGCAGGAGTCCCTGGTTTGATTGCTGAGTCAGGAAGATCTGCTGGAGAAGGGATAGGCTGCCCACTCCAGTATCCTTGGGCTTCCATTGTGACTCAACTGGTAAAGAATCCATGTGCAATACTGGAGACCTGGGATTGATCCCTGATTTGGGAAGATTCCCTGGAGAAGGGAAGGCTACCCACTCCAGTATTCTGGCCTGGAGAATTCCATGGACTATATAGTTCATAGGGTCACAAAGAGTTGGATACAACTGAGTGACCATTGACTATTGACTATATGTTGGTTTCAGGTAAACAACATGATGATTCACTGTTTATTGAAAAATGGCCACAATAATAATTCTTGTTAAAATCTGTCACCATACATAGTTAAATTTTTATTCTATATTCCCTTGTGATGAGAACTTTTAAGATTTTCTCTTAGGAACTTTTGAATATTCAGTACAGTATTTGTACTTTATATCCTATGACTTAATTGTTTTATAACTGGAAATTTCTACCTTTGACCCCTTTTACCCTTTCTATTCCACAAAACACTCCCCCTCCACTCTGAAAACCACCAGTCTGTTCTCTGTATCAATCTTCTTGCTTTGTTTTTACTTTCTTCATATAAATAAAATAATATAGTATTTGTCTTTCTCTGTCTGACTTACTTCACTTAATGTAATGCCCTTAAGGTCCATTCATGATGTTGCAAAGGGCAAGACTCTATTCTTTATATAGCTGAATAGTATTCCATTGTGCGTATACACTACCCTTCGTTTATCAGTCCATCTAGCAATGAACACCTGTTTCCGAATCTTGGCTTTTAAATAATGTTACAATTAAGATTAGGATGCATATTTCTCTTAGAATAACATGTTCTTACAGAGAGAGAGAGGGTGAGATGATTTGGGAGAATGGCATTGAAACATGTATAATATCATATATGAAATGAATCACCAGTCCAGGTTCAATGCATGATACTGGATGCTTGGGGCTGATGCACTGAGACGACCCAGAGGGATGGTACGGGGAGGGAGGAAGGAGGGGGGTTCAGGATGGGGAACACGTGCATACCTGTGGCGGATTCATGTTACTGTATGGCAAAACCAATACAATATTGTAAAGTAATTAACCTCCAATTAAAATAAATAAATTTATATTTACAAAAGAATAGCCTTCAAGCTAAAACCTGAAAGAAAAAAAGATAAGTTGGTTTATAATGTGTTATTCAGTGTGTATAGTGTTACAGAATTGCTTTTGACACTGAGATTTTCCTTTTTGTTATGGATTTTATTATTGAGGTGTATTTCCATGTAACATTAATTTCAGGTATATAGCATAATGAGAGCTTTCCTGTTGGCTCAAATGGTAAAGAACCTGCCTGCAATGCAAGAGACCCCGGTTCAATCCCTGTGTTGGGAAGATCCCCTGGAGAAGGAAATGGCAACCCACTCCAGTATTCTTGCATGGAGAATCCCATGGACAGAGGAACCTGGAGGACTATAGTCCATGGGATCACAAAGAGTTGGACATGACTGAGCAACTAACGCACACACACATATAGCATAATTATTCAATATTTGTACATTTGGTAAAATCACCACAAAAACTCTAGTTAAAATTCATCACCATATATAGTTACAAGTTTGTTTTTCTTGTGATGAGGATTTTTGAGATTAACCCCTTGGCAACTTTCAAGTATGCAATATATTGTTATTAACTATAGTCACCATGCTGTACTTTCCTTCCTTATAATTTATTTTATAACTGGAAGCGTGTACCTTTTGACCCTCTTCACTTATTTTGTCCACCCCCACTCTCCACCTCTGGCAGCCACCAAACTGGTTTCTCTATCTATGAGCTTGATTTTTGCCTTTAAATTACACCTTGAAGTAAAATCATACAGTATTTGTTTTATGTGTTGTTTCTAATGTTAGTTCCAAAATACAGCACACAAGTAAATATAGAAGAAAAGTAAATAAAAATTGGAGGAAGTCCAAAATGCATAAAAGCATCTATTATGAACTCAGATATTTAGTTAGATATCATATTGCTTCTTTTCTCTTTAAAGAATTAAAAGTAATGTGCAAAGTACTATTGAATTACACTGTAACTAGAAACACTCTTAATTTTGCACAATTACATATAAACTAAGCCCATTTTTCGGTGGCCAGTATTAGTATAACCTGTTCTTTAAAAGGCAAATTTATTTTGAGAGTGTTAGAGGTTATTTTTTTTTTCATATTTGGCTGTTAACACTATCATATTTTCTGCCTCTAATAAAATCAGAAAACTTTCACTGAGCATCTCAAATATAGCTCTTTCCCCATTTGTCACATCTGTTTACTTACATTTTACTGCCATTGTTTTTAAGTAAAGTATGAAGAGTATATTATCATGTTTTAGTCTCTGGGCATATTCCTTAAAAAAAGAAGACAAAATTAGATCTTTTAAACTCACATTTCATTGAGATACATTGACTGTATCCCTGAGGTCATTGAGGATGTGAGGAGAGAGGGAGGTCGGGTAGGTCTAATAGCACTTATTGCAAAACTCTGTTAGAATCTTAGAAAGCATAGAGTCCAAGGCTCTGCATTTTCAAACATTTCTTTTTGTGCTTCATATTCAAGATAGTCAGAGAAATATATACAGACTTGGGAAAAAAACAAATTACAATTTATACTGTATTTAAACTTTCAGAATTTATCATCAGTTGATACAGTTTTTGTTACAAGATCTGGCCAGATTTTTGATATTGGTTTTCTAGCATTAATCATCATCATTTTTGCATATTTCATAAAATACATAAACCTACTTTGAAAATGCAGTCAGTAAAAACAACTCCATTTTAAAGTTGCCTCCAGTGAATCACGTAGCTATTTGAATATATTTTGAAAAAATAAATAATTCATTTTAAACACTGTAAGAATAGCCTTTATGGTATTAAATATCTTTCTATTAAAGTCTCAAGATATTAAAATATTGTAATTTCTATTATTCATTTTTTTCATATAATGAAATTATAAATGTCTAAACTACTGTTCAAGGTACTTATATTTAAGGAAGTGAAATTTTAGAGTTTATATTATTTATTTATATTTATACACATATTTATATAATTTACATTACATATTTATCACATATTATTTATATAAAACATATATTATTTATAATTATAATATTTTTGTGTTGGAACTTTTATACCAAATTAATTTTATCTACTTGACATCAACCCCTAAAATAGAGACCTCACAAATGATACATCCCCAAATATAATTTTATTATATATATTATCAATTTTATTTTTTTAATGAGTAAAGATACTCAAGCAAAGACTCAGTTTTTTAAGCAGTTTAAATTTAGTAGAAAAACAAGTGTAAAATCAACTAAAAATTAAAGAAGATAAGTTTTCCCAACATTCTGACAAAAACTTAGAAATCATAAACCTATGAGGTAGCCTGGACAATATATTGTCATTTTCTTGATATTGTTTGGGGTCAAAGCAAGGCACTGCGGTTTGGACAGGATCATGTTGTGGGTACTTGGATTCAATATAGAGGAAGAAACTGGGTTTCACAGCTAATCTCAGGAGTCCATATTTCCAGGTTCTCAGGAATTACAAGGACCAAAAAGTACACAACTGTTAAGCAGAAAAAGTTAGTCTCAGTGATAAAGATAATGAATAGCAATTAGACTAATTTATAAAACTAATTATACAAATAGAAAATATCTGTATTATATTTGTTAGGGATTCTATTATGTCTTATAAGACTTTGGGTTTGTAGATTTTATAATTTCTAAGATGTTTTCAGAGAAGTTACTCCAACTGGTTCTCACAGTAGTTCAGTGAATGCATTAAACTGAACACATTAGAATGTCTTTATTTTACAGAGTTACGCTGAAAGCTGAAAATCAGAATTGAACCGACTATTGTAAGACCACATAGCTGTAAGCATTCTGACCAGCAGAAGAACCAAGGTCTTCTGTTAAGTGTTGTGCCTACAGGTATCTAAAAAGTCAAACAATAGAACTCATAATTAAAAAAAAAAGAAAAGACTCCTCCAAATTTATGTCTGTAAACAGGCAGATAAAATCACACAGAAATTGAAAAGATAAAATTGACTTCTTAATTATAATAAATGAAGTTGAGGTTGTTGACACATGCTGTTCTCAAAAGAAATAAAAGCTTGGCTGCTAAAACAGCCCCCGCTTAAGAACAAGAAACAAAAGAATCAAGATAAATAGCAGTGACGAACCATTTTATTTGCCAATTTTTCTTGATAAAGTCAATTTGTCTCTTGCTCTTCAGTTTATCTGTATATGAAATGGGAAAAAATGTCATCAGACTTTCTGTTACATTCTAAATCAAATAGTTGACTTTCAACCATGGTGTTTTTATTTTATGAAGTCCAAAGATGATTTATCACTGCCACCTTTTGCACAGTGTGGTTTCTGAAATGGTAGAGCAAGTTTTAAGTGATGGCTGATAATGCTTGTTTTCACAATAACCCATTAAAGGCATGGGTAAACAATAAATATGTTATTCTAGATTATTTTATATGGTATAAAATATAATACTTTATAAGAAGACATAGGAAGTATCTCAAATAAATCACATGTGTGTTTATAACTCTATGCTTTTACTTCATTGCCAGTCTTTCCTTACCATGTATTTGTGAGCTTAACACAAAACTTTATGCTAAGTAACATTCCTACCCAGGGGAAACAGGGCATCTGTTTGTGGAGACAGACAAATGTACACACAACGTTTACTCAGTGCTAAGAGGGTCAGCTTCATACTGCTTGTGGAATTTATAAGGCAAAAGTTTCTGTGATACATTTATAACTAAAGATATTTAGGAGGCAGAATGTCTAGGTCTGCTAGAGAGAGGGAAATTTAGTGTCTTATCTAGAGGGTGGCCTGTCTTTGCATGAAATAGTTCATTGTTATCTCTAATTTGCTTAAAGAAATATCTAGTCTTTGCCATTATATTGATTTCCTCTCTTTCTTTGCATTGTTTTCTTAAGAAGGTTTTCCTATCTCTTTGCTATCCTTTGGAGCTCTTCATTCAGATGGGTATATCTTTCTTTTTCTCCTTTGCCTTTCACTTCTCTTCTTTTCTCAGCTATTTGTAAAGTCCTCCTCAGACAACCATTTTGCCTTTTCACATTTCTTTTTCTGGGGGATGGTTTTGATCACCACCTCCTGTATAATGTTACAAACTTCCATCCATAGTTCTTCAGGCACTGTGTCTATCAAATCTATTCCCTTGAATCTATTTGTCACTTTCACTACATAATCACAAGGATTTGATTTAGGTCATACCTGAATGGCCTAGTGGTTTCCCCTACTTTCTTCAATTTAAGTCTGAATTTTGAATCATAAAGGAGTTCGTGATTTGAGCCACAGTCAGCTCCCAGTCTTGTTTTTGCTGACTGTGTGGAGCTTCTCCATCTTTGGCTGCAATGAATATAATCAATCTGATTTCAGTATTGGCCACCTGTTGATGTCCATTTATTGAATGATCTCTAGGGTTGTTGAAAGAGGGTGTTTTCTATTTCCAGTGCGTTCTCTTGACATAACTCTGTTACCTTTAGCTGTGCTTCATTTTCTACTTCAAGGCCAAACTTGCCTGTTGCTCCAGGTATCACTTGACTTCCTACTTTTGCAGTCCAGTCCCCTGTCATGAAAGGACATCTTTTCTCGGTGTTTTCTAGAGGGTCTTGTAGCTCTTCATAGAACTTTTCAAATTCATCTTCTTCAACATCAGTGGTTGGGGCATAGAATTTATTTTCTTTGGCTCCAGATCACTGCAGACAGTGACTACAGCCATGAAATTAAAAGATGCTTGATCCTTGGAAGTAAAGCTATGACAAACCTGGAGAGCATATTAAAAAGCAGAGATATCACTTTGCAACAAAGGTCTGAATAGTCAAAGCAATGGTTTTTCCAGTAGTCATGTATGGATGGGAGAATTAGACCATAAAGAAGGCTGAGTGCTGAAAAATTGATAGTTTTGAACCGTGGTGCTGGGAAGACTCTTGAGAGTGCCTTGAACTGCAAGGAGATCAAAACAGTCAATCCTAAAGGAAATCAACCCTGAGTATTCATTGGAAGGACTGAGGCTAAGCTTCAATACTTTGGCCACCTGAGGCAAAGAACTGACTGGAAAAGATCCTGATGCTGGGAAAAATGAAGGCAGGAGAAGGGGATGATGGAGGATAAGATGGTTAGATGTTATCACCGATTCAATGGACATAACTTTGAGCAAACTCTGGGAGATAGTGAAGGACAGGGAAGCCTGATTTGCTGCAGTCCATGGAGTCGCAAGGAGTGGGACACAACTGAGCCACCGAAGAACAACAGAGCAGGACAAGACTGAGTGACTGCACAAGGACAGCAACCAGAGCGTGACACCAGAACAGTGTCTGGGAGTCACAAATAACGAGTGCATTTGCATTACTGGAAAGTTATCTAAAGCAATGACCAGGATGATTTTTCAGCTAAATGAAATATTAGACAAGTTGTTAAAATTTGAGGTTAGATTACGCACCAGCAAAATGTGGTATTTGTCAATGCCCACTGTGCCCTGGCAGGCTACAGTCCATGGGGTTGCAAAGAGCTGGACACGACTGAGTGACTAACTGTTGCTCAGTCAAAAATATTCTTTGTGTTTCACATTTGGAGTGTGGTTCTTTGGGTTTTCTATAAGTTAACATAATAAGTAAATGGAGATACTGCAAAGAATTTGTTCCTACTCCATGAAGGCCTGCTCACAGTCTGCCAACATCACAGCTAATTTCTGATATGCAAACCATAAAAAGTTCTTTATCTTTAATAAGACAAGTACTTGAGTTATTCTAAAATTTAAAAACATAAAAATGGTAAATATTGTGGCTTCTGGTTTCTTTTTCTTTTTGGTGTTTGTTGGGCAGGGATTTTTGTTTAATATCATGGTACTAAGTAATATTTCCTTTTAATGTAATTCAATAAATATTTTTTGAAAAAAATTGACCTATAATATTTATAAATTGACTCAAGATATCTTAGGAAAAATCCATAAAGGGAAAAATCTCATAAAAACTGATAGCTCAAGTAACTGTTGACGAATGGGCCAAAATATAATTTTTGAAAATTTAGATTAAAGGTGTGAATTATATTACATATAGATAAATTTATAAGATTTAAATGAACAATAGCTTTGATCAGTTGTTCATTACCTTCCACAAAATGTGCTTAACTATTATTTTATAGTTTAAAGGGTTTGATCTCAGTATTCTGTCTTATTTCAACATATCTCAATGATTTTGAATGTCTCAATGTGTAAGATATTTCTTTTTGTAATAAGTGTTTTTAAGTAAATAGGAAAACAATTCCTTTTGACAGTCATTTCCATGCCAGTTAAGACTCACTTGGTTAAATCTAGGAACAAATCAGTCCTTTCCCTTTAGCTTAAAAACAGGATGGTAGAGACATCTTCTCATACGTTGATAATTACATATAACTAACACCTCATACTGACATCAAAGGTTAATAATACTCTGCCATCTCATTGATGTCTGTAAGGCAGCTGCTGTATTGGTGTGGGGTAACAATTAAGAGAATCAACCCTAAACCTCATTTCTGGGTTCAAGTGCTAGCTCCATGTCTTCCATGCTGTATGAGGCAAAGTAAAGTTACTCAGTCATGTCTGAGTCTTTGTGACCCCATGAACAGTAGCCTGCCAGGCTCCTCCATCCATGGGATTTTCCAGGCAAAATTTCTTGAGTGGGTTACCATTTATTTCTCCAGAGGATCTTTCTAATCCAGGGATCAAACCCAGATCTCCCATGCTATAGGCAGGCTCTTTACCATCTGAGCCACCAGGGAAACCTATATGACTTCAGGGAATTTACTTAGTCCCTCTGGGCCTCAGAATTCTCAAATTTATAGGGGAAATAACAGCATCTTCATCACTGTAAAATTATGGTGAAACTAAAAACTGAAAAATGGCTCAGTTATGTCTGGCTCTTTGTGACCCCATGGACTGTAGCCCACCAGGCTCCACCAGGAATTTCCCAGGCAAGAATACTAGAGGGAAGTTGTCATTTCCTTCTCCAAGGTATCTTCCTGACCCAGGGATTGAATCAGATCTCCTACCTCAGAGGCAGATTCTTTACCGTCTGAGCTAACAGGGAAGTACAAGATGATGTGAATAGCCAACTCATTGAAAAAGACCCTGATTCTGGGAAAGAGTGAAGATATAAAGAAAAGAGGGTGGCAGAGGATAGGATGGTTGTATAATATCACCGATTCCATGGACATGATCTTGAGCAAACTCTGGGCCATAGTGAGGGACAGGGAAGCCTGGAATGCTGCAGTCTATGGGGTCACAATTGAACACAACTTAGTGAATGAAGGTCAACAACAGTGGATTCAGAACAGTGCTTGGCATGCATCGAGTGCCATGAAAATGCTGATAACTCTCCCAGTTTCCAGACAATGTAAAGATCTAAATCATGAAATGATCTCTCAGATGTAGAATTTTCTGTTCATATCACACTATAAAAGCAAGGATAAGTGGTGCACTGGTTTTTAAGGGAAGATTTTGTTTAGCAGTCAGATGAGTACTTACTAAAGCAACGCTATAGTTAATTTACCATTTTTTATAAGATGAATGTGGATAAGTCATTTTGGAATTTTAATTCTATGGTTATATATTTTGCTAATATTCTAATTTTTGGCCTCAAATATAAGGCCAAATTTGCTACATATTCTTTTTAATAAATTTATTAATACAGGCTTCCCTGGTAGCTCAGACAGTAAAGAGTCTGCCTGCATTGTGGGAGACCCAGGTTCTATCCCTGGGTTGGGAAGATGCCCTGGAGAAGGAAATGACTACCCACTCCACTATTCTTGCCTGGAGAATACCATGAACAGAGGAGCCTGGTGGGCTATAGTCCACGGGGTCGTAAAGTGCCAGACACAACTGAGTGACTTCACTTTTCTTTCTTATCAACACAAGAGAAAGTAATTTCATCATTCTTACTAGACTGGTAATGCTTGGCAAATTTATTTCCAAGTATTTTCTTGAGTGTACATCTAATTATTCGCATAAGTTCACTTAAGGAAACCTGTCTTTAAGTATCATTACTCATAAATCTAAAATGAAGATAAAGATGCAGTCAACACCACTATCTGTCAATGATAGAATTATTGCTCTGATGCTTTTGTCAATATCAATACACATTCTGTGAGTCTTAGTTAAAGGTAGTTATATTGTTTTTTAAATTAATATTTTATCTGTAAAAAATTATTTTCATATTATCAGTATTTACTGTTTTTCTAGCTTTATTGCAATATATTGACATAACATTATGTAATTTTAATTGTGCAAGGTGTTGATTTGATCGATGAATATATGACAAATGATTGCCCCAGAGATTTATCTAACACCTGAATCATAGCACATCCATCACATTTCTTGCTTGTGGTAGGAACATTCACACCTGTGCTGAGAGATAATTATGCCTTTATTATGCTGAGGTACATTCTATGTTTATTCAATTGATCGAGAGATTTTTTTTAATCACAAAAATATATTGAATTTTGTCAAATGCTTTTTCTGCATATGGTTACCATATGATTTTTATCTTTCATTCTGTTAGCATGGTATATCAAATTAATCTTGCAGATGTTGAAACAGCCTTGCATCCTTGAAGTAAATTCCACTTGATCATGATGCATAATCCTTTTAATGTACTGTTGACTTTGGATTGCTAATATTTTGTCGAGGATTTTTGTGCCTGTGTTCATCAGACATATTGGCCTATAATCTTATTTTCTTTTTAGTGCCCTTGACTAGTTTTGGTTTTAGGGTAATGCTAGCTTTATAAAATGATTTTGGAAGAGTTCTTGACTCATATTTTTTGGAAGAATTTCAGAAGTGTTGGTATTAATTTTTCTTTAAATGTGCGTTAGAATTCACCAATGAAGCCATCTGGACCCAGGTGTTTTGTTCATTTACTTGTAAAATACTTTTTTTTTTTTTGATAACTGATTCAGTACTCTTACTAGTAATGTATGTGTTTAGATTTTCAGTTTTTTATGACTCAGTCTTGGTAGGTTGTATGTTTCTAAAAATTTATCAGTTTCTTCAAGGTTGTCTAGTTTGCTACTATATGATTGTTCATAGTAGTCTCTTTTGATTCATTCTTTGTATTTGTATAGTATCAAGTTCTCTTCTTTCATTTGCATTTTTCTTACCTGAAACTTCTTTTTATTCTTGGTTACCGTAGTTAAAAGTTTGTCTATTTTTATTTTAAAAAAAAATTGGTTGCTCAATAGCATGTTATTTAATCTCCATGAGCATGCGATTTTTCCAGTTTCTGCCTGTGATTAATTTCTAATTTCATACTGTTGTGATTGAAAAAGATGCTTGATGTGATTTGATTTCCTTCTTCTTACATTTGCTAAGACTTGCTTTGTAACCTAACATATGATTTTCCCTGATGTATGTTCCATGGGTTCTTGTGAAGAATGTGTATTCTACTGCTATTGGTTGGAACTTTCTATAAATATTCATAAAGTCTATCTGTTTAAATGTGTCAGTTCCATCTTTTCATATTGAATTTCTATTTGGATGATATATCCATTATTTAAACTGAAGCACCGAAGTCTCCTACTATTGTTGTATTTGCTATTTCTCCCTTCAGTTCTATAAATGTTTCTTAATGTATTTTTGTGCTCGGGCTTTAGGTTCTATTTGTATATTTTCATCAGACTTTTGATATTATGTTAATTTTGCTAAAGTTATTTTACTTTAGCAATTCATTATAGGACTACTTCAGTGCTGCCTAAGGCATGGTGTTGAGGGAGATATACAAGTAAATCTTCACAGGATGTTCTCATCCACAAAATATTTAATTTCATTTAATGAGAAAATTATTAGCAAATTCAAACTGATCCAAATACATTATACCCCAAAGACTTTGTAGTATTTTCTTTTAGAACTATTTTTAATATTTTTAAACATTATTTAAATAATATTTGAATTATTTTCATTTATACAGAAATGAACACCAAGTAGAATATAACTCCCTATTAAATGATATGTTTAAGTAGACAGCCAAAGTATTTTTTACCTTATTCTAAAAAGGAGAATTTAATTTTTAAAGTAACATCCCTTCTTTTTTGCTTCAAAACTAATGCATTTTGCTAAATAATGCATTACTTTCTGTACTGAGTTCATATTTCTTTCATGCAAATTTTATAATTTTTCAAAACGTTGCAGTTAATATGAATAATGTTATATCACGGCAGATGGTGATTGCAGCCATGAAATTAAAAGCTGCTTACTCCTTGGAAGGAAAGTTATGACCAACCTAGATAGCATATTCAAAAGCAGAGACATTACTTTGCCAACAAAGGTCCGTCTATTCAATGCTATGGTTTTTCCAGTGGTCATGTATGGATGTGAGAGTTGGACTGTGAAGAAACCTGAGTGCCAAAGAATTGATGCTTTTGAACTGTGGTGTTGGAGAAGACTCTTGAGAGTCCCTTGGACTACAAGGAGATCCAACCAGTCCATTCTGAAGAAGATCAGTCCTGGGATTTCTTTGGAAGAAATGATGCTAAGGCTGAAACTCCAGTACTTTGGCCACCTCATGTGAAGAGTTGACTCATTGGAAAAGACTCTGATGGTGGAAAGAATTGGGGGCAGGAGGAGAAGGGGACAACAGAGGATTTGATGGCTGGATGGCATCACTGACTCGATGGATGTGAGTTTGAGTGAACTCAAGGAGTTGGTGATGGACAGGGAGGCCTGGCATGCTGCAATTCATGGGGTCGCAGAGTCAGACATGACTGAGCGACTGAACTGAACTGAACTGATGGCATAAACTGGTAGATTTGATAACTAAGTAGATATTAGTTAAGGATACCAACTGCAATATTTATTCATGTTCTTTTAATTGCAATTTGTAGGTTTTATGAGTCATGGTATCTGTCTAAATTCCATCTGGGCCAGTTTAATAATATTTACAACTACAGTCACTTTTTGAGATATAATAATGTTGATTCTGTAAACTAGATTTCTCTATCATATTCTCTAGTTATTAATAACATAATAATGTTGATACACTCAAAAGTTGCAAGACTTCATTTCTCTAGTATCTGGGTTTTGTTGCAGTCTATTCTCTATAACCATATTTTGATTTGCTGTTTATAGTACGCTTAGATTCATACTATGCTCCTGTGATTAGCATAGGAAACATACATACGATCAGATATTATTGCAATATGGAAAGAAATCTCTACCTTCTGTGTGAAAGTCAAAAGTTATGCCAAGAAAGTTTTAATAATAATTCTTCCCAAGAAGAAAATAAACTTTCTTCTTCATTATGAATGTGAAAGTGTTAGTCACTCAGTGGGATCAGACTGTTTGCAACCCATGGACTGTAGCCTGCCAGGCTCCTCTGTCCATGTAATTCTCTAGGCAAGAATACTGGAATGACTCGCCATTCCCTTTTCTAGGGAATCCAGGGAATCGTCTTCAACTAGAAGTTGAACCCGGGTCTCCTACATTGAGAGCAGATTCTATACTATCTGAGCCACCAGAGAAGCTTTCATTATGAGGTGTAAGAGATTGTTCTCCACTATGGTACTCATGTAATATGGGAGACCTGGGTTCGAACCCTGGGTTGGGAAGATCCCCTGGAGAAGAAAAAGGCTACCCACTCCAGTATTCTGGCCTGGAGAATTCTGTGGACTGTATAGTCCATAGGGTCGCAAAGAGTCAGACAGGACTGAGTGACTTTTACTTTCATGATACCCATAAATTAATTTATGCCACTAATTATCCTGAGGGTTAACATTCCTTAAGCAGTAAACTTAGGAAACATTGCATACCTATTTGCTTGTTCTGTTTAACTCATGCCTAAAAATAGTGTGAACACAAATATTATTTCGTGTGTGTGTGTGTATTTGTTACTCAGCTACTTTTTGTTAGAACATATAGGTCTAATGTAATCAAGAATACCATTTGATGTATACTTATATTCATTTGGGACAGAATGTTAGTCTCTGACATTTGAGTGGTAGCTAACGCATGTGTATTACAAACATCAACTTGAAAAAATAGCCTTATGGTTAACAGCCTTTTGATTTTGTTAAAATTTTGTTAAAAGACACTTATTTCTTAAATAAATTTAGACCAGAGGTATAAAAATTTGTTTCTTCTATGTGGCCTTCAAAAATTCTATTTAATTGAAGAAAAAATCCCTAAAATATAAAACACTGAATTGTATTTATTTTAATTACATGTCCTTGGTAAGTATGTCTGAAATGTGTTCCCTATAAGCATTATGTTAATATTTTTGATGCTATTATAATTGTAATAAGTTTAATCTGATGAATGACTTTTTCTTTTAATTCAGTGTTCAAATAATTTTAACAATATACCAATTTCAGAAAAGATTTCTTTCCATGTATGTTCAGACAATATTTAGAGGGTGTTAAACAATGAAAGGTAATATATATTTAAAGATTGCTTAAAAATCTTGAACGATTACACATATATTTTGTGTAAGTGAATGCGGTTTCAGCACATAGCATTCTAAATGCAAACATCAAATCTTTATCGTTTAAAAATAGCTAAAAAAAGAACATCCTCTACCCCAAATTGCAGCAGCAAATCAGGAAGATTGATTTAAGTTCCATATTCTCAAAGCATAGAATATTAGATTTGGTTGACTTGTGTTTCTATACATAGACCTAAACAATATCTATATGTAAAGGGCAGTCATATTATGGAAAAGTAATTCAATGTGTTAAATATCATTTTAAAACAGTGAAGTTATAGATGCTAAATTATATGAGAACTGTTTATTTAGAGTGTTTTGAAAGAGATGGGAATATCAGACCACCTTACCTGCCTCTTGAGAAACCTATATGCAGGTCAGGAAGCAACAGTTAGAACTGGACATGGAACAACAGACTGGTTCCAAATAGGAAAAGGAGTACATCAAGGCTGTATATTGTCACCCTGCTTATTTAACTTATATACAGAGTACATCATGAGAAATGCTGGGCTGGAAGAAGCACAAGCTGGAATCAAATTGCCAGGAGAAGTATCAAGAACCTCAGATATGCAGATGACACCACCCTTATGGCAGAAACTGAAGAGGAACTCAAAAGCCTCTTGATGAAAGTGAAAGTGGAGAGTGAAAAAGTTGGCTTAAAGCTCAACATTCAGCAAATGAAGATCATGGCATCTCGTCCCATCACTTCATGGGAAATAGATGGGGAAACAGTGGAAACAGTGTCAGAATTTATTTTTTGGAGGCTCCAAACTCACTGCAGATGGTGATTGCAGCCATGAAATTAAAAGCTGCTTACTCCTTGGAAGGAAAGTTATGACCAACCTAGATAGCATATTGAAAAGCAGAGACATTACTTAGCCAACAAAGGTCCATCTAGTCAAGGCTATGGTTTTTCCAGTGGTCATGTATGGATGTGAGAGTTGGACTGTGAAGAAAGCTGAGCGCCAAAGAATTGATGCTTTTGAACAGTGGTGTTGGAGAAGACTTTTGAGAGTCCCTTGGACTGCAAGGAGATCCAACCAGTCCATTCCCAAGGAAATTAGTCTTGAATATTCATTGGAAGGACTGATACTGAAGCTGAAACTCCAAAACTTTGGCCACCTGATGTGAAGAACTGACCCATTGGAAAAGTCCCTGATGTTGGGAGAGATTGAAGGCAGGAGAAGGGGATGCCAGAGATTGAGATGGCTGGATGGCATCACCGACTTGATGGACATGAGTTTGAGTAAACTCCGGGAATTGATGATGGACAGGGAGGCATGGTATGCTGTGATTCATGGGGTTGCAAAGAGTCGGACACAACTGAGCGACTGAAGTGAGCCGAACCTCGGTGCCTCAGAACAATATCTGGCTCAGAGCTTATAAACAAAAGTTTTATAGTTTAGTAAAGATATTTGTTAGATGAATTCTCAGTGATTGAGTAAATTACTAAGCTTATAAAGAGAGTATATATTGATTCTTACATGAATTAATAGTTTGGATAAAGAAATATGTCTAAATTATAGAATGTTTATGTGAATTATTCCTAATAAACAATGCAAAAAAGTATACAGAAGAAAAAGTTTTTGGATCATTCCAGAGGTCATGATAAATCTTTTAAATTCTTGAGGTTCTATGTGGGCCCAATGTTCATGATAGGAATTGATAAAGGATACAGCTGTAAATTATAATTTAATCCGCATGTTCAATAAATGTTTCTTTTGCTTTTATTGTCTGAGCACTATGCTAAAAGTTGGGGATGCGGAAATAAACAAGACAATTTGAGTCTTTGTTCTCAAGAAGTTGACATTTTAGTCAGGGGTTGTCATGATGACATCTTTGGTCTACACAAGGAAGCAATGAAGCCAGTGGTATCCTCTGCCTTATTGTTTGAGAATATGGAACTAAGTTACTTCCTTTATGCTCCTGATCTGTCTCAGAAGTTCTGGGTGGAGAATATTCTTTTCTTCATTTCCTTCAAAAGAGGGCTAGAGAATACTTGTATGTGCTTAGAATCTGTTACTACATTTGCTTCAGACAAAATGAATGGGGATCGAAACAAAACCATCAATAACAAAGTGAAAACTTATATCAAGACCAAAGAATATTTATTTTTTAGAAACATTTCTTACATTCTTGTATGTGAAATTGCACATTTGTGAATTTAGAGCATATAGGAAGCTGTTGGACTCTAAATTTAGTAATAAAATGAAACTGTTCCTTTCTTCCAGACAATAGTGCCTATTGCTTATAAGGATCTCAGAAGCAGGAACTTAAACATTCCTGTCATTATTATAAAGAACCTTCTATATATCAGGTCAGGTGATAAAAATAAAAGTCTAAATGTCAATTCAATACTAACGGATTCTTTAAAAAAAAAAAACAGGAATCTTAAATGTTATCTCAATAAGGGATGCTCTACATTGTTCTCTAAGTTCACTCGCTTCATTTCCTTCAGTCATAAGAACTACATCTCTGAAATAGCATTAGCTTAAAAAACAATGTGCTTTCTGAAAGTCATGTGTGGAGTTATTTTATTTACTTATAAGTGCACATTTAGCTTGACTGTCTGAGTATAGGTACATATTACAAATACTTAGACTAAAATATAACATATACTTTCCTACAACAGAAGGTTTCCAGGCATCTCCGCAGAACTCATCTCACTGGCCTATTGACAAAAAAAAAAACAAAAACAAAAAACTTTTCTAGACATGCTCTCTATTTGGCTTACACTCATATAGGCTGACTCCACAATAAAACCCAACTAAAAGAATAGATGTTTTTGGAATTCAGCATTTGAGAATTTAGAACTTAGTCTGTGTGGCTGCCAAACTTGAACATGAGGATATTTTATAAGTGAAGAATGTTTTGTGCTTGAGTTTACCTGCCAATAAGTTTGAACTGATCCCAAGAGGGATTTTATATTTCTCATTGATAAGTCAAAAATGGGTTTTACATGTGCCTAAAATGATTATTCCCTCATTCATTGTAGAGTAGTTGACTATGTCAAATAAAATCACAGTTTTGTGAAGTTATAGGGAAAAATAAACTAAAGTAAAGCAGGCTGTTTCCTGTGTTGGTTGTCTTTCACAGAATATAGATGATGGTGTTGCATTGGAGAGTGTTTTGAAACAAAGGTGTTATTATATATTTTCCTTGCCAAACTGCTATACTTGTAGTATCCTTGTAGGGACCCACTGTTTTCCAAAGCTCTGACTCAGACATAGCCTTAGGTAGTCAAATTTGCAAAATGACCTTGCCATATCTGGCTTCAGTTGATTGGATTCAGTTAAGTACCTGACTCAAAGCAATCAATCCATAGAATGTTTGATAAAATATAAAAAAAGCTAGGAATGAATATTCAGTTCAGTTCAATCACTCAATCATGTCCAACTCTTTGCAACTCCATGAATTGCAAAATGCCAGGCCTCCCTGTCCATCACCAACTCCCGGAGTTCACTCAAACTCACGCCCATCGAGTCAGTGATGCCATCCAGCCATCTCATCCTCTGTCGTCCCCTTCTCCTCCTGCCCCCCCAATCCTTCCCAGCATCAGAGTCTTTTCCAATGAGTCAACTCTTCACATGAGGCGACCAAAGTACTGGAGTTTCAGCTTTAGCATCATTCCTTCCAAAGAACACCCAGGGCTGATCTCCTTTAGAATGGACTGGTTGGATCTCCTTGCAGTCCAAGGGACTCTCAAAAGTCTTCTCCAACACCACAGTTCCAAAGCATCAATTCTTCGGCACTCAGCTTTCTTCACAGTCCAACTCTCACATCCATACATGACCACTGTAAAAACCATAGCCTTGACTAGATGGACCTTTGTTGGCAAAGTAATGTCTCTGCTTTCGAATATTCTGTCTAGGTTGATCATAATTTTCCTTCCAAGGAGTAAGCGTCTTTTAATTTCATGGCTGTCGTCACCATCTGCAGTGATTTTGGAGCCCAAGAAGATAAAGTCTGACACTGTTTCCACTGTTTCCCCATCTATTTCCCATGAAGTGATGGGACCAGATGCTATGATCTTAGTTTTCTGAATGTTGAGCTTTAAGCCAACTTTTCACTCTCCTCTTTTTTCTCAAAAAGCCTAAGTAATTGAGAAATTAAGAGATGATCTGGTTATAGTGAATTCTATATTTGAAAGTATGAATGTGTGCCCTTTGCCAGGTGGCACTTGTGGCAAAAAACCCACTAGCCAATGCAGGAGACATAAGAGATGCAGATTCAGTCCCTGGGTTGGGAAGATCCCCAGGAGGAGGGTTTGGCAACCCACTCCAGTATTCTTGCATGAAGAATCACGTGGACAGAGGAGCCTGGCAGGCTACAGTTCATACAGTTGCAAAGAGTCTGACACAACTGAAGCAGTGGATGCACATGCATGTGTACAGAGGTAGATCATAAAGGAAATGAGCCAGTCAAGCTGTAAATATATCTGAGTTAGTGGGTAAAGAAGCTATGAGGGCAGCAAGATCTATATGATAAAGGAGAGATATAAAGTAAAAGAAAAATATCTTCAAGTGGCAAAGAGACTCTAACATGTAAATATACACACTCCTAATGCAAAAGTTCTTTACAAAGAAATGAAGTATCCTTGGACCCAAATAGAGACCTGCCTGCCCATACTACTGATCATTATGTTTTGAACACAAACAGATGAGATTGCAAAAAGACGTGAATATTCAGTAAATGCTATATACAAGCCATTCTGTATTGAACACTTGTATCCTTTCATCCTTGTGGCAGATTTGTTCATTCTTCCAATCAGCCCATATTTTGAGCACTTCCATTGAACTCATATTGATAGCTGTTGATTGAGCATCTACTTACTACTTTCTCTGATATTTGGGAGTGTAACATCTTGCCCTTAGGGAGCATATTTTTTTGGGGAGGATGATGCATAAACAGAGCTTCTCAGGTGGTGCTAGTGGTAAAGAACCGCCTTCCAGTGCAGTAGATATAAGAGATGCAGCCTCAATCCCTGGGTCAGGAAGATCCCCTGGAGTAAGGCATAGCAACCCCTTCTATATTCTTGCCTGGAGAATCCCATGTATAGAAGAGCCTGGTGGGCTACAGTCTATATGGTCCCAAAATGTTAGATACAACTGAAACAACCTAGCCTGCATGCACACACAATGCATAAACATTAAGCATATTAGACACAGGAATTATATAGTAAATATGTTAGTTTCAGTTCTCTGGTGAATAGGCCCTAATATTAAAAAAAATAATCATCTATGGAAAATTTATTAAGTTGTTCCCTTGGGATCAACACCTGTGGAGGAAGGAAGGGGTAGGATTGGACAAAGGAGTAGTTGAATTGCAGTATGGAATTAACATTGAGGGAAGTGTCAAAGCTTTTATTTTCTCCCTCTATTCATAACCAACCTTGGAATGTGGGTTGCCTCCTGGGAGAAATAATGATCTTGGGCAAGAATATTTTCTTTAGCTAGAGACAGTTCCTGAAGAGGAAGTCATCAGAGCACTATTGACAGTGCAAGCTTCAAGAGTTAGGAGAAGGAATGCAAGGAATTTCTCTGTGTTGATTTTCTATCCTGCAAATTTACTATATTCATTGATTAGCTCTAGTAATTTTCTGGTGGAGTCTCTAGGGTTTTCTATGTAGAGGATCATGTCACCTGCAAACAGTGAGAGTTTTACTTCTTCTTTTCCAATTTAGATTCCTTTTATTTCTTTTTCTGCTCTGATTGCTTTGGCCAAAACTTCCAAAACTATGTTGAATAGTAGTGGTGAAAGTGGGCACCCTTGTCTTGTTCCTGACTTTAGGGGAAATACTTTCAATTTTTGACCATTAAGGATGTTTCCTGTGGGTTTGTCATATATAGCTTTTATTATGTTAAGGTATGTTCCTTTTATTCCTGCTTTCTGGAGAGTTTTTATTATAAATGGATGTCGAATTTTGTCAAAGGCCTTCTCTGCATCTATTGAGATAATCATATGGCTTTTATTTTTCAATTTGTTAATGTGATGATTTACATTGATTGATTTGTGGATATTGAAGAATAGAAAGAGAAATTAAAGAAACAATTCCATTCACCATTGCAACAAAAAGAATAAAATACTTAGGAATATATCTACCTAAAGAAATGAAAGACCTATATATAGAAAACTATAAAACACTGGTGAAAGAAATCAAAGAGGACACTAAAAGATGGAGGAATATACCGTGTTCATGGATCAAAAGAATCAATATAGTAAAAATGAGTATACTACCCAAAGCAATCTATAGATTCAATGCAATCCCTATCAAGCTACCAATGATATTTTTCACAGAGCTAGAACAAATAATTTCACAATTTGTATGGAAATACAAAAAACCTCGAATAGCCAAAGCAATCTTGAGAAAGAAGAATGGAACTGAGGAATCAACCTGCTTGACTTCAAGATCTACTACAGAGCCACAGTCATCAAGACAGTATGGTACTGGCACAAAGACAGAAATATAGATCAATGGAACAAAATAGAAAGCCCAGAAATAAATCCACATACCTATGGACACCTTATCTTTTGACAAAGGAGGCAAGAATATACAATGGAGAAAAGATAGTCTCTTTAACAAGCGGTGCTGGGAAAACTGGTCACCCACTTGTAAAAGAATGAAAATAGAACACTTTCTAATACCATACACAAAAATAAACTCAAAATGGTTTAAAGATCTAAATGTAAGACCAGAAACAATAAAACTCCTAGAGGAGAACATAGGCCAAACACTCTCTGACATAAACCACAGCAGGATCCTCTATGACCCACCTCCCAGAATATTGGAAATAAAAGCAAAAATAAATAAATGGGACCTAATTAAAATTAAAAGTTTCTGCACAACAAAGGAAACTATAAGCAAGTGAAAAGACAGCCTTCAGAATGGGAGAAAATAATAGCAAATGAAGCAACTGATAAAGAATTAATGTCAAAAATATACGAGCAACTCCTGCAATTCAATTCCAGAAAAATAAACGACCCAGTCAAAAAATGGACCAAAGAACTAAACAGACATTTCTCCAAAGAAGACATACGGATGGCTAAGAAACACATGAAAAGATGCTCAACATCACTCTTTATCAGAGAAATGCAAATCAAAACCACAGTGAGGTACCATTTCACACCAATCAGAATGGCTGCTATCCAAAAGTCTACAAGCAATAAATGCTGGAGAGGGTGTGGAGAAAAGGGAACCCTCTTACACTGTTGGTGGGAATGCAAGCTAGTACAGCCACTATGGAGGACAGTGTGGAGATTCCTGAAAAAATTGCAAATAGAACTGCCTTATGACCCAGCAATCCCACTGCTGGGCATACACACCGAGGGAACCAGAATTGAAAGAGACACATGTACCCCAATGTTCATCGCAGCACTGTTTATAATAGCTGGGACATGGAAGCAACCTAGATGTCCATCAGCAGATGAATGGATAAGAAAGCTGTGGTGCATATACACAATGGAGTATTACTCAGCCATTAAAAAGAATACATTTGAATCAGTTCTAATGAGGTGGATGAAACTGGAGCCTATTATACAGAGTGAAGTAAGCCAGAAAGAAAAACACCAATACAGTATACTAACACATATATATATAGAATTTAGAAAGATGGTAACAATAACCCTGTATGCTAGACAGCAAAAGAGACACAGATGTATAGAACAGTCTTTTGGACTCTCTGGGAGAGGGCACGGGTGAGATGATTTAGGAGAATAGCATTGAAACATGTATGATATCATATGTGAAACAAATTGCCAGTCCAGGTTTGATGCATGATACAGGATGCTTGGGTCTGGTGCACTAGGATGACCCAGAGGGATGGTATGGGGAGGGAGGAAGGAGGGGGATTCAGAATGGGGAACACATGTACACCCGTGGTGGATTCATGTTGACGTATGGCAAAACCAATACAATAATGTAAAGTAATTGGCCTCCAATTAAAATAAATAAATTTATATTAAAAATAAAAGAGGAGAATTATTTCTGCAAGGGTATTTCTATGCCAGATCATAGAATGCAAACAGTGTATTGGAATATGATAAATGTTATAAAAGATAAATTTGGGTAACAAGAATCCAGATAGTTGGGAGATTTTTTTTTCTGAATTTATCTGCGGATGGTGATGTTTGAATAAAGAGATAAAGAGTTGCATGACATGACATGTCCTTTCATACAGAAGGGACAAAACTAAGACTGAAATGATCCAGGATTTTGAGTATGTATTGAAAAGTTTTAACTGTTTCTAATAACATCACTTTTCCTGTAAGCACTGAGAATGAAATGAAAGGGAGGAGTTGAAAGTGAGGAGTAGAAACTAAAAGACCTATTAGAATAGTAAGAGCTGGTAAGAGTTGATGTTAGTTTAGGCTATATCTGTACCCTTGGAGATTTAAGAAATTATCAGATTCTGTGTATATTTTGAAGTACAGCTAATGAGATTCCTTTTGGTGTTTGTGAGAAGGAAAAAAAAAAAAAACATTGCTATAGATGCCTCCAAGATATGCAATCTGATCAACTGTAAAGATGCCATTTGCCTCAACTGAGATAAGGAGACTGGGACAAGGAAGGATGTTTGGGGGAAGAGAGGATGGTGATGGGCTGATTACCATGTAGATGCTATTTCAACTACCAGATTGAATAAACTCACCAAGAAATTATGAAAAAAAAAAGTGTGAGAGAGGAAGGAAACTGAAAAGAAGCATGAGGAATGATCTATGAGAAAGACATAATTTTTCCCAATTTAAAGAGGTCTCAGAAACTAAAATAGTTTGAGAGTAATCAAGTAGGCTTGAATCATTTTCTGGTTGCCCAAATCACCTTATACTTTTCCCCCAGTTTTTTCTTAGAGACTTAATGGGAGTTTGTGATGTTGAGGTTTAGAAGCTCTATATAATCCATTCTTCTTGTAGATGAAATGTCATGTGTTATTGTTAAATCTTTTCATTAATTATATATACATAGCTTCCTCCCCACCCCAACAAAATGCTGTATCTTAGTTAATGTTTACCTTAAAAATCATTCTGTTCTCCATGCTGTTCTTTAAAGGTACTCAAACCTAGAACTTCTTATAAATAATGGAAGACTTTTTTTCCCCTTTTCTCTCCTTTGTAAATACTATATCTAAGTAACATGTTTAATAAGAGACACTATTGATTTATCATCTGAATCATCAGGCAAGAGATATTAACTTTATGAGATCTCGATAGCTTTTTCTAGGATTTTAATATTAATAACCCTTTCCTAATCACATGAAGAATGAATTTTATGAAGGCTCTAGAATTAAAGAAACAAGTATATCCCTAATATATGAGTGCAGGTACCCAGAGTGCTATTATTCTTATTTATGCATCTTTTATCTAAGATAAATGAGGTTTATCACATGTGAAACTAGAAGATGGCTCTCAGCTGCACTCAAACTAATTCCTACTTATTATCCTTTGGAATCTAAATCCCCCCAGCATTGAAACCTACAATGTAGGGCTCAAGTTGAGACTGAATTGTAGAAGTAACATTATCCCCCAGATGGACACTATATGTCTCATTTTGCACTGCCATCTTAAGATACTGCTTTTCTAGTATTATAATCAAGTCAGTCAAATATAGCTTCACTTTTCAAGCCATAGAGTCTATAGACTTTAGTCACTGTTCCAAATGCAAACCTGTTTAGCCCTCTCCCTCAACCTTTCAGAAACTTGTGTGTGAACTTTTGGACAGTTACCTACCAATTTAATCCATCTTGACCTGGGGAACTAGTATTTATGTGTACAGTGGACAGATATATTTCTATTGTTAATGACTCCTTTAACAAAAGTCTAAAATTAGAGCTGATTTGAAGCCATGAGACCCCAACCAATATCTGAACTCTCTCTCCAGCCTGTTGACTTATGTTTCCCCCCTGCACTTGAGTGAAATGTACAGTCATAACTCAAGAAGTATATAATCATCTAGAAAAATCTTTGAAAATGCTACAGTGGCACAAATATATTTTAAAGAAGTATCACATACCCAGACTGTGATGTCATTACAGTACACTGAAGAACATCCACTACCAGTATGTTCTTTAACATGATTGTAGAAAAATTAGTAAGAATGCATAGATATTGCAGATCTGGAAGTTTCAGCATATCATACAACCCTTGTTATTAAAAGACTTAGTTATGCCTTAAACCCCTGAATAGGAAAAGCAATTTTATTTACTATTGTTTTAGAAAAGGGCTTTTATTGTCCTTAGATGAAATACAGAAACACTTGCCACAATTAGTTGAAGACATGTAACATATTTTGATCACATCGTATCTTTTCTGGATGATCGAGTATGGTAAAGTCACAGTACGTTTTTTTACGAAACTGTTTTACCTTTTTCTGGCCCAAGATCTTTTAAAATTATCTATGTACTTAGTTGATTGTGTCTGACTCATTGCGACCCCTTGGCCTGGAGCCCACCAGGCTCTTCTGTCAATGGAAATTTTCCAGGCAAGAATACTGGAGTGGGTTGCCATGCCCTCTTCCAGGGGATCATCCCAAACTAGGGCTCAAACCCAGGTATCCCTCATTGCAGCAAATTTTTTACCAGGTGAGCTACCCAAAAATTATATAGATCACTGTAAATTGCAAGTCAGTGATCTCTAGAGAGCAAAAGCCTTTCTAGTGATTCTTCTACCAAAAAAAGAAAAATAAAGGCATGGTTTCCAAAGAGCTAAAAGCCAGTTTGTGTCTTGACATTCATAGGTTAAAAATAAGACTGTCTTGGCTAGAATCTGTAATTATTTTGTGCTATTTTCATTACTAGGGGACTGTCATTATTCTGCTTAACTGACATTTCACCCTCAGTGGACTTGAACTGGCTATGGCTAAGTACCAACCTTTTTATTGACCTTAGGAGAAAAATATAATAATCTGAAGCTGCTCAAATTATTGTACATCTGTGCAAAATATGTAATTCTCTGTCAGAATTAAGAAATATTTTGGATTAGAAGGTATTTAGTTCATAAAAATACATAAATGTGTGTTTAACGATTCATTTAAACCACTAAAGATACCCATTTACTTTTCAAAAATAAAATGTGACCTACAACAGCTGTAAACCAGTAATCTCTTATCCTCTCCTAAAAGAGGATGATTATAGCTGTCTGTTCAGAAACCCAGGGCATGAGTACAGTTGGGAGAAACTGCCACTAATAATCTGCCATTGTGTGTGTGTGTGTGTGTGTGTGTATGTATGTATGTTTCTGTGTATGTGTGTGTGTGTGTGTATGTGTGGCATCTGTGTTCTTCAAGTGATAGTGGCCACGACTAACACAGCTATCTGGCTGCAGCATGGTGAGACCAAAGAGCGCTAGGTAACAAAATAACCATTTAACATTTTAAGAAATCAAAATAATACATGTCAAAGACAAAATACAATAGTAGCCCTTATATGGGCTGCTAAAAAAACATTTAAGCCCCAATTTACCCAGAGACAAAACTTCTATGAGAGAACAAAATGGTCTCTATTTTGGGGGTTGAGGATTAGTAACCTTCATGTCCATAAATATTCAGTCATATGCTTCTATTTTTGATTGATCAACTTATTATTTATCCACTTCCTATTTTTATAGGGGAGGATTTGACTCCCATGCCACACTCACTTTTCCTCCATTTCAGTTTTAATCATTGCCTTTATTTTTTTGGTGTTTCATATCCATGGCAGATTCATGTTGATGTATGGCAAAACCAATACAATATTGTAAAGTAAAAAATAAAAATATATATTTGAAAGTATATATATAATATATATTTAAAATATAAAATATTATATATATATACTTTCAGCTATAATTTTAATGAAATGAAATTTATTTTTCTTATTCTCAGAAGTACTTTTCTCTTGATGTCCTGTAGTCTGAGCATGTCAGGCCTCCTGGCTTTCTGTCCAGTTTTTTTCTCTTTCCTGCTTGTTTTTAGTAAGTTGGCAAACCAAAGCTTTCCTATCGCAATGTCCCTTCTTTCTTGAATTAAGTTTCAGCCATGGTTTACAGGTGATTGGTTAACATCCACTAAGATCTATTAGTATGATTATAACATGTCTTCTCAAAGGAGATCCTTCTTAGATCAACAGGGAATACAGTCTTACTTTTTAGCATTCATCACTTATTCTAAAACTTGCTGTGTTTAGCATTTCTCTTGTTTGAATCTTTTTTTTTTTTTTTTGGTAAAGCTTTTAGTGGTTCTAAGAGGATCCTATTTCCTTATTGTCTTGTTCAAGACCCTGGGGCAACTGATGGTCATTAGCTCTAGGATACTCTTAATTCCAACATGCTCTTAGGCATCCTTCTCTCCACTCCTATGTTGTGACTGCTTTTTTATCTACATGTATCATTTTATTTCCTGTCACAGTACCGTATTTGGCATTTAGTGAATAATATAGTTAATGATTATCAGCTTATACGAAATAATACCGATTTCAAAAATGCTTTGAGTACTTCACACTTCATTAGTAAATAAACTATTTGATGTGTATTTTCTTTACGGTAATATAAATACCTTGCTTTAACAATGCAGATATTGCAGGTAATGTTTTATTTTAAAATCAACTTTGAGATTTTTTCTGTTGATGTCCATCTTGTATTTAAAAGGACCTGGTGAAAGAGAAAACTAAATATATACAACTTACTGACTACATTTAGAAAAATAAATATATAAGCATGCTGCTATTTATTGGGTTGACCAAAAAGTTCATTTGGTTTTTTCCATTAAATCTTATGGGAAAACCCAAACAAACTTTTTTGGGCAACTGCTAAGTATTCTATGTAAGATGATAAATCAGAAGATTTATTTAAGTTGTATATACTAGACAAACAGTAACAACTGGAAATTTGTGATTTTAGATGTCTCTTAACTACTAATCAGCAATTAGTAACCAGGTGAATCTCTAAAAAGAGTTAAAATTTAGATCCTAGCTTAGTCATTTAATTACTTCCTGGAAGTTCTTGACAAGCTACTTAAACTCTCAGACTCAGATTCCAAATCTGAAAAGTGGGTAATAATACCTTTGCTTTTAGCTTATATTGGAATGTAATTTGATAACGTACAATGATATAATAAAAATAGTAGGCACATAATGGGAACTCAATATTTATGTTGAATACTATTATTACTTAAAGAAGATAATGTGTATTTTCTGTCATCAAACCACATTTTCTCTCAAAACCTAGGTATTTATTAGGACTGTGTTCCTGAGACTGGATTTATAATATACTAAACCATATGTAAGCACTTTGAGGGCATCAAGAAAGAAAGCATTCATTCGACTGGTTCTTTCTTCAGCAACTAAGGTACTAAAAATAAAGCACAATTCCAGATGCTAAAAAGAAGATGAATTTATATTTTATTATTTTTTTCTATTACATCCATTTATTTCAGGAATTACTTTTTAGAAAAAGGTTAAGTAAAAAAAGTCTTCAGATGAAAATTTCTCAACAATGACTATAAAACATTAAAAATATATGGAATTCTTTTTAATAATAGGAAAAGCAAAATTACTAGTGTGGAAGTTTTGACTGTCCACAGTGTTCAAAAATACTTTGTAAAGTATACACTGAAATGTCTTAATGCTGAAAGAGACCTTGGAACAAAGCCTCACTAAATATTTTTAGTTTTAGGTAATGAATGTCCTAAACTGCATTTAGTGATTTTTAAAGCTTAAAAATATAATGTACCATTCCAGTTTGTTCAAAGAGTATCCAAGATTTAATAGAATACTTAAGAAGCTGTTTAAATTCAATTAGAACTATATGTGGAAAAGGGATTTTTCGCATCTGTAAAGTTGATAGTAAATATTTATTTACCGAGTGATACTTGCTAATACTCTGCTTCCTAATTGCTTTTCTGTATTAAGAACAGACTAAGAATCAGTTTGAAGAGATTGCACTTTTCAAACTTTAACAATAGACTGTCTGAAAGCAAACATTTGCTCACTTGAGTGCTACAGTTCTATTTTAAATTACACTGAATTTGGGTTAATAAGACTGCAAACCTTTCCGACATGTGTTCCAGTTAACTGTGCATTTTAAAAGCACAATATTTCTCTCATCTTTCAAGGATTCCCTAACTATCTTTCAGTTATAGCATTTTCTATTCTTGTAGTTAATAATGAAAAGAGTGCTAAAGTGCTTTAGAGTTCAAGTAACAAATGTCCTTGTATTTATTAACTATGTAGTAGTTCCTATGCAAAACATATATTTCTGGTGAATTGTTTTCCCTTAAGGATTTGTGGATGTTCACCAGATCATTTTTATTACAATATGTACCAACATACATGTATTTGCATATATCCCTCTGCCATTTTTTGTTTGTTTCATTTGTTGAACATAATTTTTTCTGATTCTAAGACCTTCTTTCTTTGGTCTCTTCCTCTTTGATTTGCTTTTCTAGGAGATTATTCTCCTTAATGTATAAATATGTGGTCATACCTACCTTTTTAAAACTTTTGTTCTTTATATATCCTGTTCAATTTTTTTCTTCTACTGTTCCTCACTGCAGTATTCTTTCAAAAAAAATTTCCTCCCTGTGATCTATCTTTTCCTAGTCTTTTGGAACAAACACCAATCAGATTTCTTTATAAGAATTCTAGCAAAATTGCTCTAGAAAAGCACTGTGAAACACATTAATCAATTCTTCATCATCACCGTCTTTGACATTTAACAACCTTTGGCATACTTGTTGATTCCTCATCCTTGACTTTTTTTTTCCCCTCTCAGTCTCCATCACATATCCCCTTTGATATGTGTCAACTTTATCAGTGTTTGATTTCCAAATACTTGTTGATCTTTCTGTCTGACCCACTCCACCCCCTCAACTATGGGCTCAAATGCACCAGTCATCTTAGATATCTCCACTGAGAGGTCAAAATTAATATATCCAAACTTAATTATTTCCCCCATCCATGCCCAACAGACATCTTCTGTGGTTTTCATATCAGTAAATGCAATATATTTATAATGCAGTGTTGATGTTAACAACATGTATAGCAGAGGGTGGGACAATTCTGGTAGAGAAAACTGCTTTTCTGGTTACTAAATCTATGTCATCATGAGTTTCTGTTCTTTCAACCATTACATTAATCTATTAACAAATTCCATGGGCCTTATCTTCAAAATATTTTTAATATTGCTACTGTTTGGTATTTCTACAGGTTTTCTCTAAATTCTAGTCACCATAATGCCTAACCTGAGCTTTTAAAATAGCATCCTAACCTATCTACCCTCTCCCCTCAATTGTCTGGTATCCACACAGTTGCCATAGTGATCCTTTAAAAAATTTAAATAAAATCATACCCCTCCTTTGTTCAGCACTGTCAAATTCCTTTTCATTGTACATCAAAGCCAGTGTTCTTAACTACAATGGCCTAGAACCTACACTGTATCTTTTAACCTCCTGGTCAGCAGTCTTCCTCCAGCCACTCTGGCCTCTTTGATTTTCCATAAAGATATTAAGGGTGGCTGTGCCTCAGGGTTTTGCATTTTCTTTTAGGGGTGTGTGTATGTGTGTGTGTGTGTGTGTGTTAGTTGCTTAGTTGTGTCCAACTCTGTGCAAGTCCATAGACTGTAGCCCACCAGGCCCCTCCGTTCATGGGATTCTCCAAGAAAGAACACTGGAGCGGGTTGCCATTTCCTCCTCCAAAAGGAACTATAGAAAGAAAGTGAAGTCACTCAGTCATGTCCAATTATTTATGACCTCATAGACTGTAGCCTACCAGGCTTTTCCATCCATTGAATTTTCCAGGCAGGAGTACAGGAGTGAGTTGCCATTTCCTTCTCTATTCTTTTTGGTGGTCTGGCTTAATTGTTCTTTCCTACATACTGACCACTTTTCTTTTTACATGGCTCTGTTTAAATGTATTCTAGTTAGGTGAGGTGATATTTACAAAATTATCTAAAAAGCATCACCCTCAGCTAGCTCTCAATATTTACTCAGCCTTTATTTATTTTCTTCATGATTTCTACAGAATTTTGTGATTCTTCAGAGCATATGATTATATTTATTTTTCATATTACATATTTGTGTTTATATATTAGTTTTATTCCTCTCCTAAACACTGTAAATTTGATTATCTGACATTAGATGCTATCTGACTAATTATCTGTTAAATTAATTTAAAAAGAGTCATTTTTGTGATTCCTTATAGAGACAAACTAGAGAAAGGGAGGATTGAATTGCTTAGAGCATGCAGGTTACATAGAAGGAGTGTTCAATAATTTTGCAAACGCTGCAAAATATTTTTAGTTTTGAGGAAGGTGCTGGATCTAAGTATGACATGACATTAAAACTTATAATACGTTTAGGTTGGTTTAGACAGGAAGGAATTTAATGTCCCTTTTTAAAATGTTATTTACTAGCAGGAACTATTGTTATGATTAGGACGGATAAATTAAGAAGTGCCTAATAGAAAATAAATTAAACATCTTGATAAGCATAAGTACAGTGAAATCTAGATATCAAATAATCTGCAGTCATAAATGTTTCTTATTTTTGCATGACATTGGGCAAAATAACTATTCCTTGACCTAAAACACAGTCTTATCATCATTGTTTTTACACATTTGAATTAGAATTTCAAAAAAATCATAAAAGCAGATTTGGTCTGCCCTATGAAGTATTTGCTGTTGTATTTTTTCATGTCTGATGAGGCCTGTATGTGGCACATGGACAGACACTGATGTGGCATGACTTGAAGGGCCCTGAAAATCCCAATAACCAAAAATGATTGCTCCATCAATAATTAGGTATGGTGACTTAAATTGTTAGCAGGTGCATTTGACTTCTTCGAGCCTCAGTGAAGTGTTTTATTAAAGTCCTTCTTAAAATGTCCAGAAAGTCTTATTACCATGACCTGAGTTAACCAGCTGCTAATTATAACAAAGAGGGCAATATCAGGGGCTTCCCTGGTGGCTCAGATGGTAAAGAATCTGACTGCCATGGGGGAGACCCAGGTTTTATGCCTAGGTTGGAAAGATTCCCTGGAGAAAAGAATTACAACATACTTCAGTATTCTTGTCTAGAGAATTACATGGACAGAGGAGCCTGGTGAGCCTCAGTCCATGGTATTGCAAAGAGTTGGACACAACTGAGTGACTAACACACACAAAATTGAAGTCTGATGTTAAAGATATTTATAGTAGGGGATGGGGTAATTCTGATAGAGAAAATCTGGACAATCCACCCAAAAGGGTCTTGGGAACAACTGCATACTATGAAAGAATGAAAAAGATTGAAGAAATAGTGTAATAAGAGAGTGAGTGAATATTAAAACATATCTTGTTTTTAGTAAAACAGATAATGTCTGGAGTATGTTGTAAAAATAGAGGAGAGAAACTATCTAGAGTAGACTAACCCATCAATATCTCCTCATGACTTTGTGAAGATAGGATGAGAAGTAAAAGGAGGGAGGAGAAGGGAAATAGATCTGGAAGGGATCAAGATAATATTGTGTGCTGCTGCTAAGTCACTGCAGTCATGTCCAACTCTGTGCAACCCCATAGATGGCAGCCCACCAGGCTCCTCTGTCCCTGGGATTCTCCAGGCAAGACTACTGGAGTGGGTTGCCATTTCCTTCTCCAATATTGTGTGAAATCATGTTATATGCCTTGAATTCTAGCTCCATATTTAGCTGCATATATGAACATAGCCCACCAATTTACCTTTTCTAAGGAGTAGTTTCCTCTTCTCAAAAAATGTGGATCATAATATTTTCCACTATAAAGTGATCACAACATGGATAAATGTTAACAAATATTAATGGTATCATGAACATTAGTGGTGACTATTAGAGAAGGAAATTTCATGAGTATTCAGTGAATTTAAGGTACTCACATTGTCTCACTGAGTTTTCCTTTTGGCTCAGCTGGTAAAAAATCCACCTGCAATGTGGGAGACCTGGTTTTGATCCCTGGGTTGGGAAGATCCCCTGAAGAAGGGAAAGGTTACCCACTCCAGTATTCTGTTCTGGAGATTTCCACAGACTATGAAAAATTCAGACACCACTGAGCAACATTCACTTTACTTTATTGTCTCATTATTTGGCAGCTAACTCAAAACTTTACCCTTTTCTTTATCTATAGGATGATTATTTTATCTGTTAAAGGATTGCAGGGTATTAGAGCAGACTTGACTAAACATAAATTCCACAGCTAACATTTAGCATTAATAAATATTTAGGCTTTATCAGTCTGTTGCATTTTAGGAATCAGTGAACTAAAATGGAATAAATTGGGCAAATTTAATTCAGATGACCATTATATATACTACTGTGGGCAAGAATCCCTTAGAAGAAATGGAGCAGCCATGATAGTCAACAAAAGAGTCCGAAATGCAGTACTTGGATGCAGTCTCAAAAACGACGAAATGATCTCTGCTCATTTCCAAGTCAAACCATTCAGTATCAAAATAATTCAAGTCTATTAATGGCACCCCACTCCAGCACTCTTGCCTGGAAAATCCCATGGATGGAGGAGCCTGGTGGGCCACAGTCCATGGGGTCGCTAAGAGTTGGACACGACTGAGTGACTTGCCTTTCACTTTTCACTTTCATGCATTGGAGAAGGAAGTGGTAACCTGCCCGGTGGATCCAGGGAATTCGAAGCGGGGACGGCTTTGGGGTGAGAAAAACTTATTTGTTTATTAATATAAGATTAGATTAAGAAACAATAGTATAGTAGGAAAACTAAGTAGAGAAAGAGGGCTGAATAACTTGGATTATGTGGAAGAACAATAAAGTTCCAGACAAGGAACTTGCACCATCTACGTTGGGCCACCGGCATCCGTTTGAATATCGGGGAGTGCCCCGCCTTGGGCTCTCTCTCTTACGGATCTTAGAAGCTGGGACAAATAAGTAGACATGATGAACCTCCCTGCTCCAGATGGGAATTCAGCCGAAAAAAGAAAAGAACGACATGGGGAAGCCCAGCATCGGTGCAAGACTCCAAAAGCTATTTTTCAAAATCAGCTTATATACCCCAAGTTGTACATAAAGGAATAGAGTTATGCAGGGACAGCAGTCCTGACCCTCATTGAGACAAGGCTTTCTTTTTGCATACCCTCCCATATACAAAAGGTCTCAGGTGGTTTACATTATCTTCTGGCCAAGAGGCTTGTTAACATTTTTATGGCTCTCTTCCTGGATAATTGTCCAGAAAACTCCTTTTCCCTAGAAGTGTTTTTTCTTTACTCTGCGTCACCCTCAAAGTACAAAAAGGTTACATTCCTATAGAACAAAGGTGCAGTGGGTTATAACAAAGAAAGCGCTTAACTCAAAGATCTAGTGTTGCTAATGCCAGGTCTACTACCTGTTTTTCTATATACCAACTATACCTAAAAATAAAAGATATGAAAATTTGGCAGCAAGTATTGGCTCAACAAATGAAACCTTTAATCAGTCCTATTCTAATGATTTTGACTCCTCAGAAGCCCCGACATTCCTAGGATGTTTTAAGCTTCCTGTGCCTCCCGCAGTCGGGAGGCCTCAAACAATCACGTGCGCAGCTGTATGAGTCCTGCAGGCAGGCTAGAAAGCCATCAGAGGGGTTTTTGGATTGAAACACTCGTATTATGCCCAGGAGATTTATTATCTAAAAGCTCTAATTTTTTCCAGAAAAAGGTGGTGGGGGGACAGTCCCCTGTTAATGACAGAAGACTAGGTGGAAGGCATAACATAGTAAAGCAGGCAGATTCTGGTCTTGGGGGTGGATGCTCAGGAATTTCCAGGCGGAATCCCTGAAGCCGAACACGTCCTTGTGTTTTGTCAGGCTTCCTTCCGCATGACCTTGTCACGGGTGAGATTCCTCATGCTGGCTCCCGACAGTAACCCACTCCACTGTTCTTGCCTGGAGAATCCCAGGGACAGGGGATCCTCATGGGCTGCCATCTATGGGGTCGCACAGAGTCGGACATGACTGAAGCGACGCAGCAGCAGCAGCAGCAGCAGCATGCCCCGACCAGCTATGTTGAAGAACCTGAAGTTGAATGGTTCTATGAAGACCTACTATACCTTCTATAACTAACATCCCCCAAAAGATGTTCTTTTCATTATGGGGGACTGGGATCCAAAAGTAGGAAGCCAAGAAATACCTGGAGTAACAGGCAAATTTGGTATTGGGGAACAGAAAGAAGCAGGGCAAGGGCTAAAAGAGTTTTGCCGAGAGAACACACTGGTCATAGCAAACACCCTCTTCCAACAACATAAGAGAAGACTCTACACATAGACATCACCAGATGGTCAGTACTAGGACCTGACTGTGTCTCAGATCATGAACTCCTTATTGCCAAATTCAGACTTAAATTGAAGAAAGTAGGGAAAACCGCTAGACCATTCAGGTATGACCTAAATCGAATCCCTTAACGATTATACAATGGAAGTGACAAATAGATTCAAGGAATTAGATCTGATAGAGTGCCTGAAGAACTATGGACAGAGGTTCATAACACTGAACAGGAGACAGGAATTAAGATCATCCCCAAGAAAAAGAAGTGCAAAAAAGCAAAATGGTTGTCTTGAGGGCCCTTGAAAAAAGGCTGTGAAAAGAAGAGAAGCTAAAGGCAAAGGAGAAAAGGAGCGATATCCCCATTTGAATGCACAGTTCCAGAGAATATCAAAGAGAGATAAGAAAGCCTTCCTCAGTGATCAGTGCACAGAAATAGAGGGGAAAAAAATAGAATGGGAAAGACTACAGATCTCTTCAAGAAATAGAGATACCAAGGGAACATTTCATGCAAAGATGGGCACAATAAAGGACAGAAATGGTATGAACCTAACAGAAGCAGAAGAGATTAAGAAGAATACACAGAAGAACTATTAAAAAAAACCTTCATGACCCAGATAATCACGATGGTATGATCACTCACCTAGAGCCAGACATCCTAGAATGTGAAGTCAAGTGGACCTTAGGAAGCATCACTGTGAACAAAGCTAGTGGAGGTGATGGAATTCCAGTTGAGCTGTTTCAAATCCTAAAAAAAGAGATGCTGTGAAAGTGCTGCCCTCAGTATGCCAGCAAATCTGGAAAATTCAGCAGTGGTTACAGGACTGAAAAGGTCAGTTTTATTCCAATCCCAAAGAAAGGCAATAGCAAGGAATGCTCAAACTACCACAAAACTGTACTCATCTCACGCAAGTAAAATAATGCTCAAAATTCTCCAAGCCAGGCTTCAACAGTACATGAATTGTGAACTTCCAGATATACAGCTGGATTTAGGAAAGGCAGAGGAACCAGAGATCAAGTTGCCAACATCTGTTGGTTCATCAAAAAAGCAAGAGAGTTCCAGAAAAAAACAAACAAACAAACAAAAAACATCTATTTCTGTTTTATTGATTATGCCAAAGCCATTGACTGTGTGGATCACAACAAATTGCAGAAAATTCTAAAAGAGATGGGAATACCAGACCACCTGACCTGCCTCTTAAGAAATCTGTATGCAGGTCAGGAGGTAACAGTTAGAAATGAACATGGAACAATAGACTCGTTCCAAATTGGGAAAGGAGTAAATTAAGGTTGTATATTGTCACCCTGCTTATTTAACTTATATGCAGAGAATATCATGAGAAATGCTAGGCGGGATGAAGCACAAACTGGAATCAAGATTGCTGGGAGAAATATCAATAACCTCAGATGACACCACCCTTATGGAAGAAAACAAAGACCTACAGAGCCTCTTGATGAAAGTGAAAGAGGAGAGTGAAAAAGTTTGCTTAAAACTCTGCATTCAGAAAACTAAGATCATGCCATCTGGCCCCATCACTTCTTAGAAAATAGATGAGGAAACAGTGGCTGACTTTATTTTTGGGGGGCTCCAAAATCACTGTAAATGGTGACTGCAGCCATGAAATTAAAAGACACTTATTCCTTAGAGGAAAAGTTATGACCAACCTAGACAGCTTATTAAAAGGCAGAGACATTGCCCACAAAGTTTCACTTAAGTCAAAGCTATGGTTTTTCCAATGGTCATATATAGATGTGGCATTTAAACTATAAAGAAAGCTGAGCACCGAGGAATTGATGTTTTTGAACTATGGTGTCGGAGAAGACTCTTGAGAGTCCCTTGGACTACAAGGAGAGCCAACCAGTCCGTCCTAAAGGAAATCAGTCCTGAATATTCCTTGGAAGGACTGATGCTGAGGCTGAAACTCCAATACTTTGGCTGCCTGATGTGAAGAATTGTCTCATTGGGAAAGACCCTGATGCTGGGAAAGATTGAAGGTGGGAGGAAAAGGGGATGACAAACGATGAGATTATTGGATGGCATCACAGACTCAATAGACATGATTTTGAGTAAACCCTGGGAGTTGGTGATGGATAGGGAGGCCTGACCTGCTACAGTCCTTCGGGTTGCAGAGTCAGACATGACTGAGCAACTGAACTGACCTGAACCATACCTTCTCATTAAGGACACCTGCCACCTACACCACATACTACTCACACTGCAAAATAGTTGCCCAGGAATGTTCACTGTCCCTGGCTTTGAGCGAGTATAGTAACTATAATCTATATTCCTAGGAGCCATGTATTCAGCAAAAAATGTTTAAAAAATGGACAGTAGCTATAGGGAGACAATAGGCAATCTCTTTTATACCACTTGATTTCTCATTAGAAAATATGTCTAGGCAAATTAATTCTTTTAATATTAACCAAGTGCCAGAATTTGGTGACTTAAGCTAATTTCTGAGCATCTCAGATAAAAGATTTAATCCTATTTCACATTCTGTCAGAATTATAGAGGAGAATAAGGATATTATATAGTGTTGTATTACAGGAATGAAGATGTAACCCCCATCTAATATTTTCTCCTACTTGAGTCATGAGGATTTTCAGGCAAAGTTGCCATAGGATGATTAAGTGAGTGCTTTCTGGAAAGGGTTAACAAGTGCATGTAATGCTTAAATGCTTCATTTCTCCCTGGTTAAACTAATCTTCTCAAGTCTGTTTTTGCCTAATTAGCATATGAGAACTAAATACATGGATGAATAGTGCATAATTAGGCCAGTCACACTAAAATGTCTATAGGAGGTGAAAAAGATGTACATACCAATCCCTTTCTAATATAATTATTCACAGGGCAGAACTTAATAAAGAATGTTCTCAAACCAACCTATTTTATTCCAGTAGTTATATTAGCAATCCTCGTATAAATTTCAGAAATTCCTACCAGTGTAAATTCATGTCTTGATTATCTGAGTGATTACTGCAATATCTGGTATATTGACTTACATCTACTAGGCACTTAATTTGTTATGTGTGCCTGTGTGTGCATATTAGTTGCTGAGTCATGTATGACTCTTTGTAATCCCATGGACTGTAGCCCAGTAGGATCCTCTGTCCATGGGATTCTCCAGGAAAGAATACTGTAGTGGGTTGCCATTCCCTTCTCTTGGGGGTCTTCCTTGTCTAGAGACTGAATCTGAGTCTTCTTCATTGCAGGCAGATTCTTCTCCATCTGAGCCACCAGGGAAACCCCGTAATGTGTTACTGTTTTTTAGAAAGAGCAAAGAGACAAACTCCTGAGCTACAAAAAGTATCTCTTTAAAATACAAATGACTGTGAAAGTATGCAGTCAATGAATGTGTATTAATACTTTAAAACTAATACTAATATGAACAGGGAATCTATATGTCATGCCCTTCACTTGGTAACTGACATTTCTCTGAATTTGGTGATAGTCATGGGATATATGTTTTCATGTGTGGAGAATAAGCATGAACTGATTATAGAGAACTTCTATTAATATAACTTTCAGGGAATTGAATTAATGGTATGGGTATCAAAGGTAAGCCATTTTGATATGCATTTTTTTAAATTCAAACTGCATCAGGGGAAGGAAAGTCAGCTCTCTTTCTGTTTTACCTCCTCATTTAAAACTGTGCTACATGAATCCCAGTTACCTGGGTCTCAGAATTGAAGAGATTGCTATTCAGAGATCTCAACTGATTTATTGGTAAATAGACTTTTGAAGGAGATTCCCTGGGAAATCAGCTACCAAAGAACCCACCTGCAATGCAGGAAACTCTGGTTTTATTCCTGGGTCAGGAAGATCTGCTGGATAAGGGGTAGGCTAACCACTCCAGTATTCTTGGGCTTCCCTGGTGGCTCAGCTGGTAAAGAATCCACCTGCAATGCAGGAGACCTGGGTTCGATCCCAGGGTTGGGAAGATCCTCTGGAGAAGGGAACCCATGGGCCTAGAAACTCACTGATTATTTTGTTGTTACCATGAAGACATTAATGTCTGTGTTCTACATAGTTCAGTTACAAATGTCCTGTTACAATATTAGAAAACAGTTGTTGCTGTTTAGTCTCAGTTGTTTCCGACTCTTTGCAACCCTATCTATGGACTGCAGCATGCCAGCATTCCCTTTCCTTTACTATCTCCCAGAGTTTGCTCAAACACTTGTCCATTGAGTCTATGATGCCATCCACCATCTCATCCTCTGTTGCCCACATCTCCTCCTGTCCTCAATCTTTCCCAGCAACAGGGTCTTTTCCAGTGAGTCAGCTCTTCACATCAGATTACCAAAGTATTGGACCTTCAGCTTCAGCATCAGTTCTTTTAAAGAAAATTCAGGGTTGATTTTCTTTAGGAATGACTCATTTGATCTCCTTGCTATCCAAAGGACTCTCAAGAGTCTTCTCCAGCACCATAGTTCAAAAGTGTCAATTCAAGTGTCAATTCTTCTGTGCTCAGCCTTCTTTATGGTCCAACCTTCCCATGCATACATGACTACTGGGAAAAAAACATAACTTTGACTACATGGATCTTTGTCAGCAAAGCAATGTCTCTGCTTTTTAATATGCTGTCTAGGTTTGTCATAGCTATTCTTCCAAGGAGCAAATGTTGTCCACTAGGCAAGTGATGTGGAACTCTAGTCTCCATCCTCCCCTCCACTGCCTCCCTTCCGCCTCCAAGCTCTATGTCCTACTGTGGGGCTGAGGAAGCAGGGGGAAGAGGAGCCTTTGTGTAATTCCTATAAAGAGATTTTCTTTTAACAGTCTCCATAAAGGTAGAAAAATGAGTCCAAGTAAAGCAGAGACCCAGGGAATGGGGAAAAGGTAATTGGGAAAGAAGAAAAAAGGGAGATCTCAGCTCTCATAGGAATGTAGCCTTAAATAAGTGGTTATCAACTAGGGAGAATTATGCAAACACACACACACACACACACACACCTTCACCAGCCTCCTGCCACCCCAGGGACATTTGGTAAAGTCTGCAGTCATCATTGCTTGTCATGACTAAAGGGCTGCTGGAATCTAGTAACTAAAGGCCAGGGGTGCTGCTAGACATCCCAGAATGCAGTTGCAGCCTCCTACATCAAATGATTATTCAATCCAAAATGTTAATAGTGCTGGGTTTGAGAAACCAGACCCTAAATGAATAAACACTCTATTTACAAAGGGAATAAAAGTTCAGAAGGAATGAAGGTTTGCTGAAAAGAGATTGACTCTCAAATCACATCTTGTCTGATGTGTTATTCTTCCAGAAAATTAAATATTTTATTAGCCATTGTTTCATGCTATTCAATAAATTGTCATATAATGTTTTATTTACTTGAAAGAAAAAAAGAAATGTCTCCTGATTCCAAAATTTTCCTTTCTCAAAAATTCATTGGTTTTATCTGGTTTGAAGTATGACATTTTCCAAGATTGCTGCACAAATAAGAAATCTAAATCATGGGAGAATTTTCCCTTCATTTGTTGTTTCATTCATTATTTATATAGAATTGTTACTGAAAACTCTTTCATGACCTCTGAAGTTCGAAACACAAAAGTCACAGCTGATACCATCCAAAGATGTCCAGTCTGCTACATGAACAAAATATATGTTAAAATAAGAGTTTTGTGGAAAATCCATTTATTTCAGTTTGGTCCCAAGTTTCACTTATCATTCATTTCATTTATTTTCATTCATTTTTATTTAGTAAGAGGATGCTCCTCATCCTGGATCATTCAGTTCAGTTCAGTTGCTAAGTCATGTCCGACTCTTTGTGACCCCGTGAACCGCAGCACACTAGGCCTCCCTGTCCATCACCAACTTCCAGAGTCCACCCACACCCATGTCCATTATGTTGGTGATGCCATTCAACCATCTCATCCTGTGTCGTCCTCTTCTCTTTCTGCCCTCAATCTTTCCCAGTATCAGGATCATTAAGCAAAACTAAAAAAAAAAAAAAAAAATTGTGGCCGGAGGGAGCCTAACTTGGCCTTGGATCAGGGAAGTGTGAAGTATGCTCAAGCGTCTTGAAGCCTGGCTGACCTGGTTCACAGCTTCACTCATATATAAATGCAGATGGTACCTCCAGAACTGTGTGCTCTGGTTATTTCTAAGTATCTGTATTTATATTTCTAAAATGCATAGTATATTTTCTGCTGTTTCAATAGCAAGGGCAGATAATAAGTTTTATAATCCTTAGTTCTAAATAATACAAATGATCTGTTCCCAAGCATTATACTGCTTACATGGGTTTGTTGAACAGAATTATTACTCTGCCTCTTTCATCAGCAAAATGCCATTTAATGCGCTGGCGTGGAACTGCTGACTCATCAGAAAGGATATGACAGCATTATGCCAGCAGTTAAGAAAGATTTGATGTTTAAAACAAAATAATGCATTCTTTCAAATTTTTAAAGGTGCATTTAGACAGTACCAAAGTGCCAATATCATCATCACTGGAGCCATCACTCTCACGTTCTCATTTTTCACCTTTCCTTAGGAACATTATCTGCATTGTTTTCATCACATAAGCCAAGAGGATTCAGTACATTTTTCCTTCTCAGGAAAGTGAAAGAAAATCACATCCTGAAGTGTTTAGTCCTTGTGCATACATGTGTTCTCGGTCGCTTCAGTCATGTCTGACTCTTTAGGACCCTTGTGGCTCAGCTGGTAAAGAATCTGCCTGCAATATGGGAGACCTGGGTTGGGAAGATCCCCTGCAGAAGGGAAAGGCTATCCATTCCAGTATTCTGGCCTGAAGAATTCCATTAACTATATAGTCCAACTGGTCACAAAGAGTCAGACACAACTGAATGACTTTCACTTTCACTTTTCACTTTCACAGACTGTAGCCCACTAGGTTCCTTTGTCCCTGGGATTCTCCAGGCAAGATTACTGGAGTGGACTGTCGTTTCATCCTCCAGGGGATCGTCCCAACCCAGGGATCGAACCCACATCTCCTGCATTGCAGGCAGATTCTTTACCACTGAGCCACAAGGGAAGTGCCTTAATCACTGCTAAAAGCAAATTATATTTTTGAGTAATTTAATTAGAGGAAAGGAATGTAATATGAGGTGTTAGCAATCTTTGAGACATAACTACTGACACTGAAAACAAAGTCTTCTAAACCCTAGGTCAGATTAGTAACTCAAGTTCTCATACTTGGGTTTCCTAAAGATAGAAAGAGTGACAATACAATACTAATAACTAAGGCACACTGAATCAGAGATGTGTATTATGTCCCAATGGTGTGTCATGTGATAATGACTCAACGATATGATGTAACACTGCATTACCATGCTAGAGAATTTTCAGTGTTTCATTAGAAACACTGAACATTTTATATACTGTTTAAATTTAGAAGGAAACTAACTGGAAAATGCAAATTTTAGAATCCAGTTGCTTGGGTGTTAAACCAACTTCCCCATTTCGTAGCTGGTGATCCTCTACACCTCACGTTTCCTTTGTTTTAGAAGATAATGTGGTCTTTTTATAAATCAAATGAGAATGAATATATAGCACTAGATCATACTGTTTTGTTAATCCTTGAGTTTGTGAGTAATGTTGAACAGAGATAGCTGTTCTTATGATTTCATAGCTTGAAAGATACCTAGAGATCAACTTGCCCAGTGTTCCAATGGACACTAATAACCCTGACCTTGACAAGTAATTTGTCATGACATGAGGCCACCTATTTCATGATAAGTATTTCATGGGGTTCCATTTAGGTAACTCTGCTTTGGCTGCTTGATGTGAAGAACTGACTCACTGGAAAAGACCCGGATACTGGGAAAGATTGAGGGTAGGAGGAGAAGGGGATGACAGAGGATGAGATAGTTGGATGATATCGCTGACTCAGTGCACATGAGTTTGAACAGACTCAAGAGGATAGTGAAGGACAGAGAAGCCTGGTATACTGCAGTCCATGGGTTCACAAGGAGTTGGACATGACTTAGTGACTGAACAACAATATTTATGAAATCTTCCCTTTGAATGAGCAATAAACAACTTTCCTAAATGTTTTTGTTCATTGGAGCTAGAAATAGGATCTTTTCTTCAGGATCTCTTTTATGCTTTGAAAGACCACATTCATGCCCAATTCGAAGCTTTTCTCAATATGTTTTGAAATTAAACATCTCTAGTTCCTTCTTCATGACAGATTCCAAAATACTACATGCCCACTTGCTTTATGATTCAAAGCTCCTTTCAAATACAACAGTATTTTAGTTGTGCTATCAGAAGCCCAATATCAGTGCCTTTGTTTCCCTGCTTCTGGGCTTTTCAATGCTTTCAGCACGCTTTATTTAGTTATTGTTTCATTTGGTTTTGTTATGCTTTCTTTTTGTTTTTCTGAGCCATGCCTCCTTTTGATCCTTATTAAGTTGAATGCATAGAGAAATGTTTTTAAAAATTACATGTGTGCATATTTGGGAATCATCTCAAAATAATGTGACTCACCTTGAGGGTCCCATCTAGTCATTTAAGAACTTTGAAAAAGGCAGTTCCAGTGACAGAGCTCTGGTTCCTCCCACTCTTCCACCTTTTCCCTCCTCTTTTCTTCTTTCTAGACTATAATTTCATAATTTATTGAAGGTGTATTGCCTGTGGGGCTGAATAATTGCCCTACATTATCTTACTTAATCCTTACAACCAATAGACATGTTAGTTACAGTTTCCCATTGTGCAAACCAAGAGGTGGGTACACAGAGAGATGATCATTTTTCCCAGCCCCAGGGTGTTTGACACTAAAGATCATGTACTTCACCAGGTAGAAAGTTGTAGACTAGCAACGTTTGGGCACATGCTCTGTAAACCGTTGTCCATTTAGCTTTCCACACGTTCTTAGCCCACATCTTTCTACTATATTCATAGTGATTTTATGAATGACTTTGCCAAAGCCTTAGTGACTTTCTAATATACTGCCTTGAGGGTCAAGTTACTATATACTCTTCATATCTCAAACCTCAACAAAAATAACTATAACCACAACAAATTTTAAAAAGATCCTCAACCACAGAATTCTGTCCTGTTCGAAAATGAAACCAAAAGAAAGAGCAAAAATAACACGGTACTTATTAGGGCAAATTAAGGCTTAAGACAAACCTGAGTTTGGTGCCCTCAGTAAGTTTTAATATTTCTGAGATTTATTTGCTTTATAAAAATTATGTTCAAATATCTACAAAGCTCTGAACAATGCAATACCTGAATGGTTATTATTAAAAATAAATAAAAGTCAGCATATAATAGATGACTCAAGCATGCTAGGAATGTTGCAGTCTACATAGGCTACTCTTTGCAGTGCTTGTGCTTCAGTCATGTCCAAATCTTTGTGACCCTGTGGACCAGAGCCCACCAGCCTCCTCTGTCCTTGGGATTCCCCAGGCAACCATACTGGAGTGTGTTGCCATTTCCTACTTCAAAGGATCTTTGGACTTAGGGATCAAACCCATATCTCTTATATCTCCTGTATCGGCAGGCTGATTCTTTACCACTAGCACCACCTGGGATTCAATCCTCCCAAATTTACTGGGCTAACACTGCACAGGTTTATGTTTGACTAACCTTGTGCCTAAGGTGAGTTGGTAGGGGGGTTTAGTCTTGACCATCCCTGAAAATCCCCCTGTAACAGGAGCTCTTTCTATATGCTTGTCCAATGACTTACATAGGAAAAAAAAAAAAAAGAGTTAAGCACAACCATGTGACAGATTTTAAGTTTTCCAATGATGCAATTAGTGTACTTACATTCATTGCCCATTCAAATCAACCTTATATGGCTTGTTTGATTTCCTAAATTTACTACAAAATCCCTAAAAGGAGGAAGAATACTTGTTAAACCATGTATTAGGGTGTTTCCAAAGATAAAGAAACAATGGATGTGTATTTGTATATTTATATATACATATATTTGGGCTTCCCAGGTGGTACTAGTAGTAAAGAATCTGCCTGCCAATGAAGGAAATGCAAGAGACATGAGTTCAATCCCTGGTTTGGAATATCTCCTGGAGGAGAAAATGGCAACCCACTCCAGTATTCTTGCTTGCAGAATTTCATGGACAGAGGAGCCTGGCAGGCTACATTCCCTGAGATCACAAAGAGTCAGTCATGATTAAGCAACTAACACTTCCATACATACACATACACATATACATATGTGTTATATATATTATATGTTATATAAAGAGGTTCATTGTAAGATGTAATGGTTCACATGATTATGGAGTCAGAGAAGTCCAGATCCAGGGGAGCTAATGGTCTAGTTCCAGTCCAAGTCAGAAGGCAGAACAAAGCTAATAATACAGCTCAAGGAGGATCTGGCAGAACACCCACACTGATGCATCCAGAAATAACATTTAAGTCATTTTCAGGGCACCTTGACTCGGTCAAATTGAGTCATAAATTTAGCCATCACAAACCAGGACTCCAAAATTATCTAGACAACACAATGCTTTCAGATAAACAGTTAAAGGAATGGTATTATAGTGTATTTTAAAAGTTGTTTTTAAAGGAGGTAAGTCTCCCTTCATTTTGTGGTTAGGAAGTTACTTGAAAGTAAATAAATCTCTGACCCTCATGTTTTAATCTCATGGTAGAAAATCCCAAATTCCACCAATTTCTTATTTTCACTTGCATTCACAATTATTCCCTCTACACACTCCACATTCCCATCCACATATGTGTCTAACACACTTCAGAAATGATATTCACACAGCTGCTTCTGCAGCCATCTGTTTTACTGAAATTCCTTTTCAATTTCATGTAATTTCTGAGAATTGTGTTGTTCTTGTATGAGGAATCTTTTTCTTTATGTTGTGCCATTCTAGGATCAGAGGGTTTTAAAATGAATATACATAAAATTTTATGCTGCACTGATGTTTATATTTTCATTAGAATGACACCTAATCATTATGAAGAGCTCAGAATTCCAAAGTCAATACTAGATGTACCTTCACAGAAAGTCGTGTCTACAAGCCAAGGACAACCTACATGACTACACTTCAGTTGCACAATCATTATTAATAGTAATCTGATAGATTAGTCTGTATGTAAAGTGAAATACTCATAAACATGGCAAAATATAAAGTATCTGATTGCCAGTGGAAATCATCATATTACAAAAAAAAATTTTTGTGGCTTTTGGTATTTGGTTCCATCTTTCTAAAATAAGGGATTTAACTCTTCAAATTGGATAGAAAAAATAAAAGAACACTATAGCAACATAATGAATAAACAACACTCAAATCAAAGTGTTGAAATCATTTCATTCCAAAGAGAGAGATACTGATAGTATAGATTTCAGACAGTTGGCTTTCTTCCTGGGGAGCCATTCTTGCCATCTCATTTGATTCTCACAAATCTGTTTTGCAATGGGCTGGATATTTTGGTACAGCTAGACCCAGTGGTTATGTCTGAGTCTGGTTGATCAGAAACACACCTGTTCTTCAAATGTTTCAATATTTTCTGAGAGCTGTGGTCCACAGTACAAAGATATTTCAGATGGCAAAGTTTTAGAGATTGCCTAGCTTAACCTCAACCATCAACTTTGTAGAAGCGGAAACACTTTTTCAGAAAGAGATGGATGCAGAGTTGTGTCACTAACAAAAATATCATTAATCGCTTCTTCTTTCTGAATTTGTTACTGAACATGCATTGAATGTAAAATGAAGGCTGCTTTGGAGCTGAGGAAAGGTGACAGGTTTGTTCTCCAAGACCTTGTGCAAGGAAAATATCAAGAGGAAATGTCATCTGTGCTCTTTTTCCTTCCAACCTCTCAACCTTGGTACTTTCTAGACATCTAAATTTATTTAATACATCACAGCATACTGATACCACAAAATGAAGAGACAACCAAAGAATGATTTAGGGAACTCTGACTCTTTTACAGATTTACCACTAATGTGTTATATGACCCAGATAAAGTAATGCATTTCTCTTCTACGCATAAGATAAAGGTGTTACATAATTTTTTAAAAAAAATCTTTTGAAAGATGGAAGTCTTTTAAGATTCTGGTGAAATGAGAGAAACCACTTTTCTGAGAAAAGAACATCACCGAAGTCTTGTATATCAAAGTAGATTGTCAGATTTAATAATCTAATTCCCTCAGAGGGTGCAGCTTTAGTCTCTGACCACAAATGAACCATGTATGGCTGTAAATGTATAGTGTGGAACAAACCAGATAATTTAAATATTTATTGACAATACAGGGAATGGACCATTCAATAAAGGAAATAAGACAGCCCAGTGATAAGATTGGAAGTCACACACACCTAGGTTCAAATACTGACTTGGGAACTTGTTGATAAGAAACCAAAGTTTGGAGAGTTTATATCTACTATTTGCATATGGCTGGATTGGGGGAGAAGTGAGTATTTACATATGGAAGCAAATGTAACACTCAACACAACCAGGAGATTTGTTAACTAGGAGATTAGGATATGGATGTTTTGAAAGTAAAAGTAAAGTGAAAGTGTTAGTCTCTCAGTCATGCCTGACGCCTTGCTGCCCCATGGACTGTAGCCTGCCAGGCTCCTCTGTCCATGGAATTCTCCAGGCAAGAATACTGGAGTGGGTTGCCATTCCGTTTTCCAGGGGATCTTCCCAACCCAGGGATAGAACCCGGGTCTCCCATATGACAGGTAGATTCTTTACTGCCTGAGCCACCAGTGAAGCCCAGCATTTAGGGGAGGTCATTATTCTGTTTACCACACTCACTATTCCCTTGTTCTCTGTGTGTTAGAATTCTCTATCCTCTCTTTAGGGCTAATATTGTCCCTACCTCCTCTGCGAAATCTATCTTGTCCATTCTTTCTGAAAAAGACAATAGAACCTCTTGTCCAAATCATTCATTGAGTTCTTCTTTCCTGACTTTTGTTTTTATGTGTATGTCTAAAGCCATTTGACTTACTAGATTTCCTTAAGTACTGCATTCACATTTCTTTTTCTTAAAGATCCAGAAGTAAGAATTTTCTTTAAAGAAAAAAAAAATGATGGTGGGAGAGGAGGGGCTCATATTCCCAGTTTAGCACTTAGGGAAATGACTTCTGTTGTGTGGATTGATGGGTTGGCCTTGCCCTGTCTTTCTTTCTGACTCTCAATATTATCCACCCACACTCCCCACACATCATCTTTCCTTCCCACAGATGTTGATCACTCTATTTGCTTGGCAGTAGATGAGCCCTACCTGTCTAATTTATTGCTGGAAAGTGAATTCACTCCATTTCTCTTCTATGGTATCTAAAAATATACTTCCCTAACTCATCCTTCAGTGTCAATTGCTTCTGTGCAAAGATAATTGTGAATTGTGGAATATGAAATATTTTCTGCCTTAAATAATTATCCTAATCTTATTTCTCTACAAATATCAAATACAGGGTAAAGAGCTTGTTGCTCTAGGATTTTTTCATTGTTTTGTTTTGGTTTTGAAAAGCAGAGTAGTTTATGCATCAGTATCTTGGATTTCCTCCACAGTCAGTGTCACTAGTTGACTTTCCAATTAAAGAAAATAGAAATAAGAGCAAAGGAATTAGCAGGGGTGAAACTGAGGTCTCAGTTTATGAGGTGTAAGTGAGGTCGTTAGCCAACTCCCTATCGCTCTCAGAAATTGCATGAGATCACTGGGGAATTCTTTCTTCTTTGTTACCTGCCACTTTAGATTTGCCAATCTGTTATGCCTGACATCATACCTAGAGATCTGTGATGAAAGAGTCTCTTCTAAAGTTTGTTAATACACAAGCATTTCAAACCATTAGTTTTCCAAATCCTTCTTTTCTTCTTGTTATAGGTAAGTAATCTTTCTGGTCATTGTCTTCCTAGTAATTCAACTGTAGCGAACTTTATTTTATAGATAAAATTAAGTCCAACATAAACCAGAATGAATAAAGGTCAGAGCAGTGTACAAATTCCAGAACTATTTAATCTATAAAAATTCTTTGAACAAACTCAGGCAGTTCAAACACAGGTAACGATGATTTAGTTGAGGCCCCTTCTTTATTCTCTTGGGCGTCTGTGAATCTTAGAGTAATTAAAGGAAATGCACATAGGCACTCATGTCCTCTTTATTAAGGTGATAGAGGTGCCCGATGTCAGTTGTGAAATTTTCCATTCAAATAATTCCTCCCACTGCTAGCAATATTCCTTCTGACAGAGGAACATGATTATATTACATTGCCCTTGTCATTTCACAATTTTTGTACAACCTTCTTATAACTACTTTTCTAAGTGTCTATGTAGCTGTAAGTTGGTTCAGTGTTCAGGCTGTCTTGATCACTTAATAGAGTCCATTTCCTAGTCCCTAATATTATTCAACTTTCATTGGGAAGTGAAAAATTATCTCCATCTCTTCTATTGACCAGTAACATCATGGTACATCTGAATTTCTTGTAGCCTTAACTCATATCCATTAAGTACAAGTTTGTATTAACACAATGTAAGTCAACTTTTTTTTTTTCCCCTAGTGATCGAGATTTCTTTCCACCTTCCTCACAATGTAACATGGCCGACTATACCAGCTTCTCTTTTATTTACTAAAGTATTGATTTTTCTCTTGATCCTAAAGAAAATATTTATTGGTGATACAAAAAAACTCTATAGCAATCAGATGTATGTATCTTATGATCATGCCTCTGTTTTCACAGATCTCATTACATTCTTGTCCAAAAGCCTTTATGAAGATAGCCTTAGGGTAAACATAGTACATGGAAATTAAACTTTTGTTCTATGAGTATGACACATACTGAGATTGCCTCCCTCTCAAAAGGCTTGCTATGGAGTGGGATTAGCTGACAGTCTCCAGCTATTACAAACTAAATGGTCTGCCTCATTTTTTGACCTCAACCAATGGCAGAGTAAGGACATGAGATGGGAGCCTAGATATTTCTACCCAACAGAGGACTTCTTTAATTGCCATTGTCTGACACCTCCTGTTAGACTGGGAATGTCTTTGACCCAAAGCTTTGTCATAGTCCCTATTATGTAATGGTTTGTAAAGCCAGATAATAAATAGAGGTCTTAAATAAAAAAGCAGAAAGAAAAAAAATATTTTTAAAAACATATCCATATGTATTTAAAGGACCACATATATTCTTACAAAAAAAAATCTACCAGAGTGGAAAAATAAAATGTTATTAATTTTTTGTTTTTATTTTATTGAAGCATTCAGTTAAAAATGTGTTAAAAAGTGTTAAGAAAGAACAAATGTGCACTTTTTGTTTTGGTCTTTATTTTATTTTGAACATTATGTCCTGCTTTTTAAGTTTTTTATTTATTTTTTATATTCAATTTTTTTGGCTATACCCCATAGCATGCTGTATCTTAGTTCCCCAACTAGGGATCAAACTTGAGACCTGTGTAGTGGAAATGTGGAATTTTAATCACTGGACTACCAGGGAAGTCCCAAAATTACGTGCTTCTTTGCACAATGATTAAAAATTCACATGTAGATATAGGTGGAACACACATACACACATCATCATCATCACCTCCATTTGGAATTTTAAAAATTTACTTATCTTTCAATTAGAGGATAATTGCTTTATAGAATTTTGTTATTTTCTGTCAAACATCAACATGAATCAGCCATAGGTACACCCATGTCCCCTCCCTCTCGAAACTCCCTCCCATTTCCCTCCCCATCCCACTCTTCTAGATTGTCACAGAGCCCCTGTTTATGTTCCCTGAGTCAAACAGCAAATTCCCATTAGGTATCTATTTTACATATGGTATTGTAAATTTCCATGTTACTCCATGTTGGAATTTTTAAAGAGTTTCAAAACTGATATATTTTATGAATGACTCACACTAGTGATTTATCTTTAAAATGGCATCATTATAAAGTCTCATTTTAAAGAAGCAGTGGAAGTTGAGAAGCTCTATGACTCATTCTCAGAAGTAACATTTCCATCCCTTTGTTGCACTGGGTGCAGTGTAATACACGAGACTGTGAAGATGATGGATTTTACTCATGTGATCTGGTGATGTTATGAAACGTGGCTGACCTTAAGGTATGGAGGTAATGCAGGTGGACCTGACTGAATTACATAAGCCCTTTAAAAGCAAAGACTTTTTTTGAGCTGGGAACAGGAGACAAAGTCATAGATTTGAAGCAAGACAAGGATTCAGTGTGCCATTACTGTCCTGAAGATGGAGAGGGGCATGTGGCAAAAGGAGTAAGCAGCTTCTAGGAATGCAAAATAACTCCCAACTGACCGGCATTGAGGAAAAAGAAATCCCAATTCTCTAACTGCACAGAACTGAATTCTGATACAACCAGAATGAACTTGGGAGCAATTTTTCCCCAGGGTTTCCATATGTGAACTCATACCATCAGACACCTTGATTTCAGTCTTGTGATACTTTCAGCAGAGAACTATCAGGCCACAAATGTTATTCTTTATCTACATAACTGTGTTGTTTTATAGCCCTAAGTTGTGGTTCCTTGTTACCTAGCAATAGAAACTAACACAGTCATATTCTTTCATGGTTTGGAAATGATACACTTAGAAAACCTGTTCTTCTTGAACTCTCCTAAAAATAAACCATAAAATTCATATTCTGTTTCAGAGAAAAGTAATTTTAAAAGTTAGTCATTAATCATTTTTCAACAAATAATTAGCACTGAAAATCTCATACCCATGTGGAACCTTCTTGTTTTAAGTAAGCATAAAAGCAAAACTTCAATCATTTTGCTGTAATCTTTGAAATTGAACATAAATGAAAAGCAAGACCTGTAGATATAGGAACTCTTCTGGTAGGATGACCAAGCATCTTATATCATCTAATGAGAATGTTACAAAGGAAAGAGATTAATTAGCGGCATTATAAAAAATGTACAGTTATCTAATTAGACATAGTATAGCATTTCTGACCCTGCTTCTTTTAAGGGTAGGCACTTCTGTACACATTTATTTGCCTCTCACCACTAAGGTTCTCTTAGCAATAATCACTTCCCATGAAGGGTGCCAATATAAACTGATACAACCTATTGTTTATACAGAATTTTTTTTTCCCCTGTAGACAACCTATACTATTAGTGATGCTTGAGGTGTTAAAAGGTTATTGGTGAGAAATTTGGGATTTCAAGATATAATCCACAAATCATGCGAATTAGTATCATATGTGAATGAAACAAATGACTATTATTTGGAATCAAAATATGATTTTTTGTAAAGAATGTTACAGGAAAATAAGAGCTTCTTCACTTAAAGTTAAACTGATACATTTATTCCATTAATGAAACACCAAAAAGATCTCTTGTTTAGCAGTTTACAACTCACTCTCAGCTGTAGAAGAACTGTTGTTACTCTTGACTGGACATTGAACTGACCATTCAGATTCTTTAAATATAAATATTTAAGATCATTTTAAAATACTCAAAGTTGTAGATATATGCAGTCAATAGTAAAACTACTTTCTGAGTTACATACATATATATTCAATTAACTCAAATTATAAAATAGAAAGTGTGCATGGAATTTCTAGGTTACCTCTATTAATTTAAATCTTCTATTGTCTATGTAATGTTTCTGGAAAAAGCTAAATGGTCTTTTAATAACAGAGTTGAAGGATTATTCCCCAGAAATAAAAGAAGTGTATATTACCCTCTTAATTTATTGGTGGAGAAGGCAATGGCAACCCACACCAGTACTCTTGTCTGGAAAATCCCATGGACAGAGGAGCCTGGTAGGCTGCAGTCCATGGGGTCGCTAAGAGTCAGACATGACTGAGCAACTTCCCTTTCACTTTTCACTTTCCTGCATTGGAGAAGGAAATGGCAACCCACTGCAGTGTTCTTGCCTGGAGAATCCCAGGGACGGGGGAGCCTGGTGAGCTGCTGTCTATGGGGTCCCACAGAGTCGGACACAACTGAAGCAACTTAGCAGCAGCAGAAGCAATTTATTGGTATTAAGTTTTCATTATGCTTAGTAAATATATGTGTGTGTGTGTATGTGTGTGTGTGTATGGGATTCCCTGGTGGCTCAGATGGTAAAGAATCTACCAGCAATTCAGGAGACCCAGGTTCAATCCCTGAATTGGGAAGATTCCCTGGAGAAGGTCTTGGCAACCCCCTCCAGTATTCTTGCCTGGAGAATTTCATGGACTGAGGAGACTGACAGGCTACAGTCCATGGAGTCACAAAGAGTTGGACACAATGAGCAACTAACACACACACACACACACACACACACACAAATATACACATATGACTTGTATAAAATAAATTAAGGCTTTAAAAATTGTTTGTTTATTACAGCATCTCAAAATACTTCTAGGTAGACCAAGCAATGTTAACCAGTAATTGTTAACATTTGAAATTAGATGTCTATTAGTTATACAAATATTTGACAAAATAAGAGTGCACGGACAGGACTCAGAGGGATGGTAAGGGGAGGGAGGAGGGAGGGGGGTTCAGGATGGGGAACACGTGTATACCTGTGGCGGATTCATGCTGATGTATGGCAAAACCAATACAATATTGTAAAGTAATTAACCTCCAATTAAAATAAATAAATTTATATTAAAAAAGTACACCGTTATTAATCCAACTGTCCCCAAAAGGAGAAAGCAAATTTAATTATATAATTTACATATTTCCTGATGCTTAGCAACCCTTTCTTAAGTCAGGCTGGTCCACTGAGTTTTCTTTCAGGACCATAACATGAAAATTAAAAGTAACATTGTAAGTCATAAAAGTTAAGTTGAATTCCCACATGAGAGGGAAATTGAGTTATGTAATGGAGTCCAGCAGCCAAGGTCAAATCTGTCTCACCACAACTATGCCACATTGCCAGAAATAACTTTCTTCATTTTACTGAGCTTCCGTCCTCCTGTATAAAATAGAGGAATTGGTATCTGCTTCAGTAGAGCCAATCAATTATAATATAGGTTAAGTCATCCAAGTTATCCAGCACCAGATGTGACATGTAAAAGTTCTCAATAAATGCTAAATTTCCCACTGATCTTTCTTTTTCATTAAACATTTCTTTTTCATTAAATGTACTTTAAACATTCAACTCTTTATCAAGATGTATTCAAATTACCGGATTACATGTGTATGTGTAATAGTGTAGTTTAATCACATTTGTTTCTCATTCTATATTACATATTAATCCAAAAGTCTACCAAGTGAATATTAGGAAGTTATTTTCATACTTAAACATATTATATAAACATACATAAAAGTATATGTGGGTGCTTAGTTGCTCGGTTGTGTCCTACTGTTTGCGGCCCCATGGACTTGAGCCTGCTAGGCTCTTCTGTCCATGGGGATTCTCCAGGCAAGAATACTGGAGTGGGTTGTCATTCCCTCCTCCAGGAGATCTTCCTAATTGAGGGATCTAGCCCAGGTCTTCCACATTGCAGGCAGATTGTTTGCTATCTAAGCTACAAGGGAATCTTCCCTTATAAGGGCTCCCAAGGTGGCACTAGTGGTAAAGGACCCACCTGCCAGTGCAACAGATGGAAAAGTTACATACTCGATCCCTGGATGGGGAAGATTCCCTGGAGAAGGGAATGACTACCCACTCCAGTATTCTTGCCTGGAGGATCCCATGGATAGAGAAATCTGGCAGGCTACAATTCACTGGGTCTCAAAGAATGGAATACGACTGACGTGGCTTAGCGCGCATTCATTTATAAACACAACTGGCGATAATTAGCATTATTTTCCTTAGATAAAATTTTATTTTGTTGATTCTTATATTTAGGACCAATTTCTTTTATGTACAGCCAAATTTTTTTTAGCTAGAACTATCTTTTTATTTTCAATATTGACTTGGCTTTTACTTTTTAAACATTTAAAAGTGTTTAAACATGTGTTTGTTTTTTACATAAATATGTTATAGGAAGAGTCCCAAACTACAAAACAAAGACATTTACTATATTGCTACCTGATGGAAAACTAGGACCACTATACTTATGTACATACAGTTTTAAATATTGTATATTATTGGTTAGGCTTTATGTTCAATAAATATTTGCAGACAACAGTTTCTAGGCTTAGTTAAATTATTTCTAAACCACACAGAAATTCTATAAGAAAGATACTATCACTGTTTCTTCACATTTGAGAAAACTAAAGCTTAGACTGATAGTAGTTTGTCAATGGTCACAGAGAAAACTAATTTGTAAAATTAGGATTTCACCAAAGATCAGATCTGCCAGATTACAGATTCTTCCTTCACATATTTTGATACAAACATCTTTAGTATGTTCTCCTTTTACAGGAAGGCACCATGTTCATATAATATTTTTCTGATAACAACCCTAGGTTACCACCATGAACCAAAAATATTAAATAACTTAAGAAGGAATGGTGCACAAGTATAATTTGTGTATAAGAATATAAAACCCAGCATTTTTAGAATATTCTTTGACTTCCTTTTATGCAGGAAATGATTCAAAAATAAGGTTTGTTTCAGATAATTGGTGGATATTTATTAAGACATATTTCCTAGCACAATTTATTACTTTGGAAAAGGGACCAAGTGACAAATGGATTGCAATGGAAGAAACACAGCATATGATGAAAGTTGTATTATGAAAGAATTTGCTGAGTGCCTACCTTGGAAAAAAAGCTTAGATGTTATAATTTTGAACTGTTATTAACAATGGGGAATGACTGAACTGATTAAAAGAAAATGAGGCCTAGGACAAGGAAACTAATTAAGAAGAAATTACAGTAGTTAAAAATGACCTGGGCCTTCACTAGACATTGTTTTGTTGAAAAGTGAAAGTGTTAGTTGCTCAGTCGAGTCTGACTCTTTGCAACTCAATGGACTGTAGCCCACCAGACTCCTCTGTCCATGGGATTTTTTTAGGCAAGAATGCTGGAATGGTTGGCCATTTCCTTCTCCAGGGGATCTTCCTGATCCAGAGATTGAACTTGGGTCTCCTGCATTGCAAGTGAACTCTGCCATCTGAGCCACAAAGAAAAATCAAAGTTAAGAAACATAAACTGGTCAGGTTTGGCCAAGGACTAAAATAAATGCTGTTTGCCTTGCTAATTAACCAGATGATTAAACTATGGTCATTTTTGCACCCACTAGTTTGAAAATTCATGAATCTATTTTATGTGTTTCTATCCATAGCCTCTAAATAGAAGCATGACCAATTAAGTATAAAAAAAGAATGGAGAAGTTGGAAACATTTTCAGACTGTCAATTATCTGGGGGTTTTTCTTAGGCTTCCCTTTGTATCCTAGGAAAATGTATACACTTTACCTTAATTTATATGAATTCTCTGCATTTTTCAAATCTATGATATTCCATAAGTTAAGATATAGTCTATTTCTCTTTGACATAGCCATGTGGGAACATAGACAACAAACAAACATAGTATAATAAAATCTGTACTTTTATTTAGGACAGAAGGCAGAATTCTCCATTCAGGGAAGAAGGAATTTCCATCACAGACTCAGCGTGTGAAGGCAGATTTACACAAGCCAAGCCCTTTTGACGTGGATCATTTTAGATAGAAAATTGAGCAGAGAGAAGAACGGACAAAGGTGTGAAGCAATAGATGTGGCCCAAGAAAAGGTGACGGGTTCAGAATCACTTCAGGGATAGAGGAAATTATTAGTGAATAAACCACAATATTGAAGACAATCAAGCTGAGTCATGACATTAATATATCCTCATTAGCTTACAAAGCACTGTTTCCTATCAATGCTCAATGTCACTGTCTGAATTTGAATCCGACCCTAGAATAATTGCTTCTAAGTGTTCTTCATGGCTTTAGCCTTACCATTTTTCAGCCTAAAAGAAAAGTTTAAGTGTTAATCGCTCAGTCCTGGCCAAATCTTTGTGAACCCATGGACTATAGCCTACCAAACTCCTGTCCATGGAATTTCCCAGATAAGAATACTGGAGTGGCCTGCCATTCTCTTCTTCAGGGGATCTTCCTGACCAAGGAACTGAACCTGGATCTCTCACACTGCAGGCAGATTCTTAACCATCTGAGCCATCAGGGAAGACAGGAAAACCTTAAATTTACCTTTATGTTTCAGACTCCCTCAGAGGCTCTCAATCACATTCTCAGTTGCTCAGTCCTACCCTACTCTTTGTGACCCCATGGATGGTAGTGCACCAGGCTCCTCTGCCCATAGAGTTTTTCAGGCAAGAATACTGGAACGGGTTGCCATTTCCTACTCCAGGGGATCTTCCCCACCCAGGGATCGAACCCGTGTCCCTTCCTTCTCCTGCATTGGCAAGCAGATTCTTTATCGCTAGCACTACCTGGGAAGTCTTCAGTCACTTACAGGACACAAACCCTTTATTACGGCAAATGAGAGGGTTTTTTTTTTTTTTTTCATCTGCTTGTTGCCTCATCACGTCAACTTAGAAAACAAAAATTTTAATTATTCCTAAAAACTTACAGTCTCTAACTTCTTCATTTTCTTGCATATTCCATATTCATATTCCATTATACAAAGTCTATAAATTTTTCTCTTCCTTTGGCTACACTCTGGTCACATGACCACCAGAAAAAATTCATTTTTATGTTTCAAAAACTTGTTATGTGAACAGTTTCCTCACCTCTCCCTTTTCTAAGCTCACCTTAGTTTTTTCAGGTTTCATAGGACATTTTACTTCACACTCTTACAGCATCCTAGCTCACTTTTCTTATTACACATTTTATCTAGCACCCTACATATGACTTAAATTCTTTAAGAGCAAGGATCCCTATTGCATGTCTTAGAATAAGAGCCTAGAAGAATACTAAGCAAAATTGGGCTCTAAAGCAAGTTTTTGAGCACATAAATAAGTATGGAAAGAAATATTAATGCATTTGAGTTTTAATCTTTGGATATAGGTTAATTAAAATATTTTGGCAGAATGGTCATTTCATGATAAAATTAGGCTTTTATAAGTATAATTTTGTTTGCAACATGTGATGGAGGTTGTAAATTCATTTGTTTAACACTCAAACTAGGATCCCCTCTTTGTATAGATTATCATGATTGGAAAACTAAAAACTGCATTTTCCAGATTCCATTATGAGTTCCAGTTGGTAAACTTTCTAATCGGTGAACTAATGGGAGGTTGTGACAAATTAAATTGTTAGGGAGAAAGACAAAGTGTGTAGTTGTCTTAGATCAGGGACAGAATCATTCTGGAGTGGTTACTGTCATACTCATGCTAAAGTTACTCATTTGATAGCCCAGTTCTGTGATAGTTTTGAGAATTCTTCGTGGAAGCTCAGCACAGTGTGTTGTTTTTAGTCCCATTAAAGATTCTGTGAATTATATGTACAGATTCAATTCAGTACATTTCAGTCACTCAGTCATGTCCTACTCTTTGTGACCTCATGGACTGTAACATGCCAGGCTTCCCTGTCCATCACCAACTCCTAGAGCTTGCCCAAATTCATGTCCATCGAGTCACTGATGCCATCCAACCATCTCATCCTTCATCGGCCCCTTCTCCTCCTGACTTCAGTCTTTTCCGCATGAGGGTCTTTTCCCATGAATCAGTTCTTCGCATCACATGGCCAAAGTATTGGAGCTTCAGCTTCAACATCAGTCCTTCCAATAAATATTCAGGACTGTTTTCCTTTAGGACTGACTGGTTGGGTCTCCTTGCAGTCCAAGGGACTCTCAAGAGTCTTCTCCAACACCACAGTTCAAAAGCATCAATTCTTTGGCTCTCAGCTTTCTTTATGGTCCAACTCTCACATCCATACATGACTACTGGAGAAACCATAGCTTTGACTAGATGGACCTTTGTTGGCCAAGTTATTGTCACTGCTTATTAATATGCTGTCTAGGGTGGTCATAGCTTTTCTTCCAAGGAGCAAGTGTCTTTTAATGTCATGGCAGTCACCATCTGCAGTGATTTTGAAGCCCCCCCAAAATAAAGTCTGTCACTGTTTCCATTGTTTCCCTATCTATTTGCCATGAAGTGATGGGACCAGATGACATGATCTTAGCTTTTTGAGTGGTGAGTTTTAAATAAGCTTTTTAAAAACTTTCCTCTTTTACTTTCATCAAGAGGCTCTTCAGTTCTTCACTTTCTCTGTAATGGTGGTATCATCTGTGTGATAAGTCCCTTTCTTCTTTAATAAGTTATAATGGATTTATTTTTCTCTAAGAATTCTGGCCCAGGAACAACATAACAATTAAATTAGATTGGTAGAGAAAGTATATGGTGCATAGAGTTACTCACAGTTGAGATGCGATGAGCCTAGGGCTGTGGGTTTTAGACCGTGATTAGAGAGACATCTTTGAAGTAGAGATGTAACTTACGGATTAACTGAAAGTGGAGAAAGGAAGTAAAAGAAGATGTGGGATTAGAATGATGTCATTTATAAAGAAAGTAATTCTAAGTGGGAGCCCATATTTGGGCAAAATGTACTTTGTTAGGTGGGGTGTATTTTAAAGTTAAAAAATAAGGAGTAATATATAACAGATATTAACAATAGATTCTTTGGAACAAAATTTGGTTATTTCCACAGAGGTTGAAAATGATCCTTTAGCTATCTGCTATAAATTTACCCTCTACAAACATTCCTACATTGAAAACTCTATGAAAGATGTCAAAAGGTAGCAATTTTAAATACATGAGTAGAAACACAGACCATTGGAAAATGCAGCCCATTACATATTTAAGGTAAGTTTTCCTTTCTAATTTCAAATTAGTCTTGCAAATTAGTAGTCTTTCAAATTAGTCTTTCTAATTTCAAATTAGTTCTCTTATATTACAAACTACATAAAATATATGTAAATATCCCAGGTATAAATCTTTGGAGCTATTTTTTTTTAATTCTTAATTTTTGTCTTTTAAACTTTTTCTTTCACATTTCGTTTAAATTGTTATCAGTTCAGTTCAGTTCAGTTCAGTCTCTTAGTCATGTCCAACTCTCTGCCACCCATGAATCACAGCACACCAGGCCTCCCTGTCCAACACCAACTCCCAGAGTTTACTCAAACTCATGTCCATCGAGCCGGTGATTCCATCCTGCCATCTCATCCACTGTCATCCCCGTCTCCTCCTGCTCCCAATCCCTCCCAGGATCAGGGTCTTTTCCAGTGACTCAACTCTTCGCATGAGGTGGCCAAAGTACTGGAGTTTCACCTTTAGCATCAGTACTTTCAGTGAACACCCAGGACTGATCTCCTTTAGAATGGACAGGTTGGATCTCCTTGCAGTCCAAGGGACTCTCAAGAGTCTTCTCCAACACCACAGTTCAAAAGCATCAATTCTTTGGCACTCAGCTTTCTTCACAGTCCAATTCTCACATCCATACATGACCACTGGAAAAACCATAGCCTTGACTAGATGGACCTTTGCTGGCAAAGTAATGTCTCTGCTTTTCAATATGCTATCTAGGTTGGTCATAACTTTCCTTCCAAGGAGTAAGTGACTTTTAATTTCATGGCTGCAGTCACCAACTGCACTGATTTTGGAGCCCCCCAAAATAAAATCTGACACTGTTTCTGCTGTTTCCCCACCTATTTCCCATGAAGTGATGGGACCAGATGCCATGATCTTCATTTTCTGAATGTTGAACTTTAAGCCAACCTTTTCACCCGCCACTTAAAACTTTCTTCAAGAGGCTTTTAGTTCCTCTTTGCTTTCTGCCATAAGGGTGGTATCATCTGCATGTCTGAGGTTATTGATATTTCTCCTGGCAATCTTGATTCCAGCTTGTGCTTCTTCCAGCCCAGCGTTTCTCATGATGTACTCTGCATATAAGTTAAATAAGCAGGGTGACAATATATAGCCTTGACGTACTCCTTTACCTATTTGGAACCAGTCCATCGTTCCATGTCCATTTCTAACTGGTTCCTCCTGCATATAGGTTTCTCAAGAGGCAGGTCAGGTGGTCTGGTATTCCCATTTCTTTCAGAATTTTCCAGAGTTTATTGTGATCCACACAGTCAAAGGCTTTGGCATAGTCAATAAAGCAGAAATAGATGTTTTTCTGGAACTCTCTTGCTTTTTCCATGATCCAGCGGATGTTGGCAATTTGATCTCTGGTTCCCCTGCCTTTTCTAAAACCAGCTTGAACATCTGGAAGTTCATGGTTCATATACTGCTGAAGCCTGGCTTGGAGAATTTTGAGCATTACTTTACTAGTGTGTGAGATGAGTACAATTGTGCGGTAGTTTGAACATTCTTTGGCATTGCCTTTCTTTGGGATTGGAATGAAAACTGACCTTTTCCAGTCATGTGGCCACTGCTGAGTTTTCAAAATTTGCTGGTATATTGAGTGCAGTACTTTGACAGCATCTTTCAGGATTTGAAATAGCTCAACTGGAATTCCGTCAATTCCACTAGCTTTGTTTGTAGTGATGCTTTCTAAGGCCCCCTTGACTTCACATTCCAGGATGTCTGGCTCTAGGTGAGTGATCACACCATCGTAATTGGGCCATGAAGATCTTTTCTTCTGTGTATTCTTGCCTCCTCTTCTTAATATCTTCTGCTTCTGTTAGGTCCATACCATTTCTGTCCTTTATTGAGCCCATCTTTGCATAAATATTCCCTTGGTTTCTTGAAGAGATCTCTAGTCTTTCCCATTCTGTTGTTTTCCTCTATTTTTCTGCATTGATCACTGAGGAAGCTTTCTTATCTCTCCTTGCTATTCTTTGAAATTCTGCGTTCAGATGCTTATATCTTTTCTTTTCTCCTTTGCTTTTCACTTCTCTTCTTTTCACAGCTATTTGTAAGACCTCCCCAGACAGCCATTTTGCTTTTTTGCATTTCTTTTCCATGGGGATGATCTTGATCCATATCTACTGTACAATGTCACAAACCTCTGTGCATAGTGCATCAGACACTCTGTCTGTCAGATCCAGTCCCTTAAATCTATTTCTCACTTCCACTGTATAAGCATAAGGGATTTGATTTAGGTCATACCTGAATGGTCTAGTGGTTTTCCATACTTTCTTCAATTTAAGTCTGAATTTGGCAATAAGGAGTTCATGATCTAAGCCACAGTCAGTTCCTAGTCTTGTTTTTGCTGACTCTATAGAGCTTCTCCATCTTTGGCTGCAAAGATTATAATCAATCTGATTTCAGTGTTGCCTATCTGGTGATGTCCATGTGTAGAGTCTTCTCTAGTGTTGTTGGAAGAGGGTGTTTGCTATGACCAGTGCATTCTCTTGGCAGAACTCTATTAGTCTTTGCCTTGCTTCATTCCGTACTCCAAGGCCAAATTTGCTACTCCAGGTGTTTCTTGACTTCCTACTTTGGCATTCCAGTCCCCCATAATGAAAAGGACATATTTTTTGGATGCTAGTTCTAAAAGGTCTTTTAGGTCTTCACAGAACCATTCAACTTCACCTTCTTCAGCATTACTGGTTGGGGCATAGACTTGGATTACTGTGATATTGAATGGTTTGTGTTGGAAATGAACAGAGATCATTCTGTTGTTTCTGAGATTGCATCCAAGTACTGCATTTCAGACTCTTTTGTTGACCATGATGGCCATTTCATTTCTTCTAAGGGATTCCTACCCACAGTAGTAGATATAATGGCCATCTGAGTTAAATTCACCCTTTCCAGTCCATTTTAGTTCTCTGATTCCTAGAATGTCGACGTTCACTCTTGCCATCTCCTTTTTGACTGCTTGGCAGAAAGTGAAGAGGAAATGAATAGCCTCTTGATGAAATTGAAAGAGGAGAGTGAGAGTTGGCTTAAAGCTCAACATTCAGAAAACTAGATCATGGCATCTGGTCCCATTACTTCATGGGAAATAGATGGGGAAACAGTGGAAACAGTGTCAGACTTTATTTTGGGGGGGCTCCAAAATCACTGCAGATTGTGATTGCAGCCATGAAATTAAAAGAGGCTTACTCCTTGGAAGGAAAGTTATGGCCAACCTAGATAATATATTCAAAAGCAGAGACATTACTTTGCCAACAAAGGTCCATCTAGTCAAGGCTATGGTTTTTCCAGTGGTCATGTATGGATGTGAGAGTTGGACTGTGAAGAAAGCTGAGCGCCGAAGAACTGATTCTTTTGAACTGTGTTATTGGAGAAGACACTTGAGAGTCCCTTGGACTGCAAGGAGATCCAACCAGTCCATTCTAAAGGAGATTTGCCCTGGGATTTCTTTGGAAGTACTGATGCTAAAGCTGAAACTCCAGTACTTTGGCCACCTCATGTGAAGAGTTGACTCATTGGAAAAGACTCTGATGCTGGGAAGGATTGGGGGCAAGAGGAGAAGGGGATGATAGAGGATGAGATGGCTTGATGGCATCACCAACTCGATGGACTCATTGAACTCTGGGAGTTGGTGTTGGACAGGGAGGCCTGGCGTGCTGTGATTCATGGGGTTGCAAAGAGTCAGACACGACTGAGTGACTGAACTGAACTGAACTGAACTGAATTTTCCTTGATTCATGGACCTAACACTCCAGCTTCCTATGCAATATTGCTCTTTGCAGCATCGGACCTTGCTTCTATCACCAGTCATATCTACAACTGAGTGTTGTTTTTGCTTTGGCTCCATCCCTTCATTCTTTCTGGAGTTTCTCCACTGATTTCCAGTAGCATATTGCGCACCTGCAGACCTGGGTAGTTACTCTTTCAGTATCCTGTCATTTTGACTTTTCATACTGTTCATGGGTTTACAAATTGTTATAACTCTTTTCAAATGAACAATTAAAATTTCTTTCGAAATGAACAATTAAAATTTGTTTCTTAAATCAATTTTTAAAAATTTCTTCTAAGAGTTAGTTACAAATGATAAAATGAATTTAAGGGAAAAATTTATAGTGGGTCAGCTAGCTAATGAGAAGGCAATGACAGCCCACTCCAGTACTCTTGCCTGGAAAATCCCATGGGTGGTGGAGCCTGGTAGGCTGCAGTCCATGGGGTTGCTAAGAGTCAGACAGAACTGAACGACTTCACTTTCACTTTTCACTTTCATGCTTTGGAGAAGGAAATGGCAACCCACTCCAGTGTTCTTGCCTGGAGAGTCCCAGGGACAGGGGAGCCTTGTTGGGCTGCTGTCTATGGGATTGCACAAATATGACTGAAGTGACTTAGCAGTAGCAGTTAGCGAATGGACCCATTACAGTAAAGGTTAAAGGGGATCTATTTAAAATATGTGGCCAAGAAATATCTTTTGTTCTGTCCTATTCTTATTGTCAGATCCTGTATATTTATTTAAAACCTTGATTAAATACTTTTTAAAAAGTGCATCACAGAGTCTCCTCAAGAACAGATGGTAATATCATTTATCTAAACATTGAAGTAAAAACAAAATCAGTTTTATCAGATTTTATAAAATTGATGAATTTCATAATCCTTATGCTGGCAAATTATCTCCCAGGCTTATCCACTTCTTTGTTATTATCATAAAATCATTCTACTAAAACTTGCACATGGAAAACATATTGTAGCAACAGAGAAACAAGAAGTTGGTAAATATGAACTTAAGGGAGTAGTCAATATTCAGCATGCTTTGTGGTGTTTAAGTTATAAAAATAGAGGATTTTCAAATAAGCACAGATTACAGGTGAGTAATAGAGGAAGACATAAATAATAAAAATAGAATAATAGATACCTGGTGGTTACTCCCTTGCAAAATAGAGTTGCCCTTTTTGTAATGTATCAAAAAATCTATTGCCTTGTAATATCCCTAAAGGAGTTGTTTTCTGGGGATAAAATCTCCTTAACTATACTATTTTTATCAGGCAAGTGTTTATCAGCTGCTTACTAAGGGGAAAAAAAAAAAAAGAGTTTTCAAATGCCCATGAGTGATAGTTGATGTCACTCCCCAATATTCTCATCCAATTAAAGAGCTTATAGAAATGGTGTTATAACTACTCTGTTATACATTATTATATGTCATCAGTTAAAAAGTATATAAACTCCATTCATTTAGGAGTCATTCCTCTATGTCATTTTTAAGCAAACATTCCTTAATTTTACTCTGCTTTGTGCTTCAAATGGCATAATCATTCTTATTTTATTGTCTCAATATAACCAGTACAAATTTATCTCCTCATTCCTTGTTTAGTGATATTTTCTTGGTGCTGAATACCGTGAAAATGCCAAGGCATTGTTCCCCTCCTCAAGTTCATTACAGATGCCTTATTCTTAGGTGACTCACTTAATGATCTTTTCTCTAAGATTCTGAAACTTTGTTTCTCCATGATCTGAGTGTTCTAGTTCTTCATTTTCATTTCCTGAAAGAAAACTCTTGGTTCTTCTCACATTCAGTGTTTTATTAATTGTATCTATTATCTTATAGTATTGCTTAAGGAAACCTACTCTATAAAAAATGTGTATACTATTAATATCCCTTTTTATTTTCTTAAGATCCCTCATACCCAAATATTAAAAATTGATTATAAGGCAAAATGTTTTATTTTATTTTATATACTTATTCTGTATCATCCTACTCAACAGCAAGTTTCAGTAAGGATAAATTTCCAAGTGGCAAATACTTTGCCTATTTATTCTACTTCAAACAGCAGAATTTCATTTTAAAAAGTCACGCCGTGGAGTCTAAACGCTCTATGTCTGTTTCAGTTGGATATTGAGGCCTACTTCACTTATAAATATCCTTTTATTTCTACCTGTGTCATTTTGACATGGACCCAAAAGGATGATGTTTCAGTGAATAAACTTTGGGTCTAGAATGCCTTTACTGGGTACTAAGGATCACATCTGTGTTACATTGGCAAATTACTTAGCTACCCAATGCCTCAGTTGAAGCCATGACAAAGGATAATAATAGTTTCTTCCTTGTTATGAAAATCAGATGTTGCATTTTCTAAATGTTTAGTAATATTCTGACACAGTAAACACACATAAGCATTACTTGTTAGTTAAAACTCTCTCTCTTTCTCTCTCTTCACCTCCTAAATCTTTTTCTCTCTCTCTTGACTTAGAATGAGTCATTGTAGTCAAGATCTTCTTGAGGACGTCAAACTGATATAGTGACTGAAGACCTGTACCTGTGTTTACTAGATATACTTTTATATAACTAACCCTAAAGGATACCATATGGAGCCCAGTTCCAGTTCACTAAGGACAGTGATAATCCTTAACAGTGTACTTAAAAGTTTCTATCCACTTGATATCCTGTGTTGTGTGTTAGTCGCTCAGTTGTGTCCGACTCTGCGATCCCATGGACTATAGCCTCCCAGGATCTTCTGTCCATGGGGTTTTCCAGGCAAGGATACTGGAGTGGGTTGCCATTTCCTTCTCCAGGACTTGATATCCTATTCTGCTTTATTTTTCTTACTTATATTATAAGGTCTAGTGAAAGATGCCCAATTCTTGCTTTAAGATTCAAGAAATTATACTTTGGTTTTGCTTATTCACTTTTTTCCAAACTGCATTTCTTAGCTGTGGTTTCTTTGACAGTCTTTTTATATGGAAAGTATTGGTTCTTCCAAAATGTTTCACCAAATGTTGCCACTGATGTGACACCTAGTTCTCTCTCTACAGTTTTTAGATGATTTTAAGATAATCTAATGACTCAAAACTATAGAAGATATGGAAAGTTTAGTAATTATTTCTAAAAGTAATGGACATTTTAATCTTTATATTGTGCAGATTTTGCCAATTTTAGTTTTTTGTGACTTTTTTTCTTTCCACTAAAGAAATTTCACTTTTTAATAATTTTGCAAATGGTTTATTGAGACATTAGTCTAATATTCCCATAAAAATAGCATTTCTCTCCTCAATGGAAAAAATAAAGGAAACAGCATATCAATCCAAAAATAGAAAATTTGACTATTTTTATTGAAGTGAATAAAATAGAGAATTTAGCAAGCTGGGAATATAAATACATGAATTTAAGGAAAAATAGACCTCTTATTTAACAAGAGCTAACCTTCTAAGGGAAAGGCATCCTAAAATACTTGAGTTTTTCAGTCCATATTTAATCCTTCAAAAATAATGACATTGAGCACACAAATATTATTTGCTATTTTAAGGATCTTTATTTAAAATTTAATTTAGAAAAAGTCTGTAAGTTCTTTCCCCAAAGAATTTTGAAAATTATTGACAATCTGGACAGTCTTGTATGATAATACCATTTAACTGAAAAAAGGACAGTGGGAAAGAGAATACCGAATAAAGGGCATTATTATTAAAATTTATATTTATGATTAAAATGAAAGTGTGATGAAAGTGAAAGTTTCACAGTTGTGTCCTACTCTGCGACCCCAAGGACTATCCAGTCCATGGAATATTCCAGGCCGGAATACTGGAATGGGTTGCCATTTCCTTCTCCAGGGGATCTTCCCAATCCAGGGAATGAACCTGGGCCTCCTGCATTGCAGGCAGATTCTTCATCATCTGAGCCACCAGGGAAACCCAATTGCAACATAGAAAACAGTAATTAATAGCTTGTATGTATTATAAATCTAGGGCTTCCCTGGTGGCTCAGTGGGTAAAGAATCCACCTGCAATGCAGGAGGCCCGGATTCAGTCCCTGGGTTGGGAAGATCCCCTGGAGTAGGAAGTGGCAACCCACTCTAGTATTCTTGCCTAGGGAATCCCATGGACAGAGGAGCCTGGCGGGGTACAGTCCATGGGTTAGCAAATGAGTCAGACACGACTGAGTATCTAAAATTCTCACTCACTCTTCATTTTCACTTTCACTTTCCAGTAGGCAATTCTAATATGAACTGGAAACTACAAACTACTAGCCACTGAGCCCTGGTTTATAGGGCGAAATTTGTATTCAAGAAACCAATAGACCTTTTGAGTTAATTCAGACTGTATCCCTGACTAGAGATTTACAAAAAGTCGAAGATAACACTAACACATACTTTCTGGAACAAAGGCAGGGTATAGTACTAGCTAGGTTCACTTAAAATGAGACAATGGAAATCTGTCTCTACATCTTTTAACATCTTAAACCAGCATTATGAGTGACTGTAAATATAAGTAGTGTTGAGTTTTACTTGAAGTAAAGAATCTGTTTTTAGAAAACCTCAGTTAAATAGGGGAGAAGACAATGGCACCCCACTCCAGTACTCTTGCCTGGAAAATCCCATGGGCGGAGGAGCCTAGTAGGCTTCAGTCCATGGGGTCGCTGAGGGTTGGACACCACTGAACTCCTTCACTTTCACTTTTCACTTTCATGCTTTGGAGAAGGAAATGGCAACCCACTCCAGCATTCTTGCCAGGAGAATCCCAGGGACAGGGGAGCCTGGTGGGCTGCCGTCTCTGGGGTCGCACAGAATCGGACGCCACTGAGGTGACTTAGCAACAGCAGTTAAATAGGTAGAGTTCAGTATCTTCTCTTTATACTTTTACCAGTTTTTGCCTCCTCTTTTCCATCTTCCCTATTTAATAGCTTCCCTTCTTATCTGTGCTCTCTCCTTACGGAGTGAAGACCTCATTCACTTGTAATTTCATTCAGTTTTACCAACTCCTTTGCTCTCTTGTCTTTTCACCACACCAAACAGGCAAAAGACCTACATATTTATTAGTAAAACTGTCATTGTGTTGTTGAAATGCAAATTCATTATCTCCAATGAATACTGGAGATATTCAATGAAGTAGTACCCTAATTTAACTTTAAATCCTCATTTTTCTTTGCCACATGTGTAGGCATGATATTAACCTTTCTATCTTGTCCTATATCTAGAACCTCAATTGTTGACCAGGCTTCTGTTTTGACTCATACACTCTCCCACTACTCTGATGTCCTTCTTGTTTACTCTCGATGCTTAGTATATGTTCTTTGTACCATGTACCTCTGTCAGATGGTGTATGCCCAATTACTCTGTCTTCTGCGAGATATGCCTATTCTGTTTCTTGCTCATTTGTCTAGTTCAGAGCACAGAATAAATCTTGAATCACCCTTTTATCAGTTTGGGATCTCTAGGAACCTTGATCCAGGTAAACCATCTATTATGTCATGGATAAATATGCATTATCTCCATCTCTGAACCAGAGTTTGTAACCAACACGAAGTGCAAATCTATCATTCTGAGAGATTCTTAGAAGTTCCATCAAAAACTCTGGCTCTTTCTTCCACTGTCCCCAGTTTACATGATTCTGTGCTTATTCTTTTTGATGTTCTTCATACAGAACACATTCCTTCTTTTCATCTTACCTCCGATTCTATAAAAGTCTAGAATTCCTCCCTCTACATTAGAAGAATATATGCACCTCCTGGGTCATTGAGGAATAATCTCTACATGAAAAGGAGACATCAGAACTCAGACAAGTTTCTTTCCAGACAGAAAGATCAATAGTTGAACAATTTACAGTCATCAAATACTTCTTTAGTTGGCTAGAGAGCAAATAATAGGATGCTTGCATGCCTCTACTTGGCACACTGGTGATCTTTCTAAATGGTGCTTCCTCAGACTGAGACTCCAGCTACCTGGATTCACACCACTACTTCTCCATATCTGCATCCATAACATTTTTAATCTTGTCTAGTGTTAGAGAAAAATGACTCCATAAGAAGATAGCTAAACCTTTCTCATGCTTAGTCTTTTGACTTTTAAACTACACAAACAAATATTTGTATCTTTACTTTCTTATTACAGGAGTGAAAACTTAGACTGAGTTGTTTGCTTTGGAAGACTGGCTGTCTCATGCCCTTGTTACATGACCATCTCTCATCCACCCTTCAGGTGTCAGCATAATGTATCTTCTCTGGGATGATTTTCTCATTCCTCTCAGACTGGATTTGATGCCATTTCCTGGGAGAGTTCTCATCCTGACTTTATCCCCATCATAGCAATACTTACCATGTTGCCAATATTAAACCTCCACCATCTGTTTCTCTCTCTTCTCCAATACACCGTAGATGGTGTAGATGCAGAGACTATGGGTTTTTCTTCTTTGCATCCTAAAATTATAGGCAAGACTTTGCAGAGAGCCTTCCCTTGTGAATATGTTGAAATGCAATTGAATATTCACAACTGGACTTGACTGAGTCACCTCATTAATTTGAAAGTGCGGTAGGGTTCTGCCTCTGTGGAATATTTGGAGAACATCCAGTTCTCTCAAAGTATCAGAAAAAAATTTGTGAATATTCTGCCATTGGTATTTTTGTACATCCACAGTGCAATACATTCTCTAAAATGATACATGAAGCAGCAGGGTGACTATTGAGTTAAATAAATAATCTAAAAATGTTTTGGATCACACCATAAACAACTTTCCTTACTGTTAACAGCATTTGAGGAAAGCACATCAAAAATATACTCTGCTGCATAAAACAAAGTGACAGTCTAATTTTAGTCTCAAAATATGGTTATAATAAGGAAGTTACAAAAGGAATTTTTGGTTCCCTTAAGATTTGGTATGTAAAAATAATTTGATAGGTGCAAATTTTAAATATCTCTTTTGTACCCTGAGGCTTGTTTGTAAGATCTGTGTAGTTCTGTAAGATCTGTGTAATTTGAGGAAATGATGACTAGAAGTCTTAACTGTTATTATATGGATGACACCTATAAACACATCATGATATTAAACATTCTAATACAAATATATAAATAAAGAGAATCAGATACCAAAAAGCATTACAAATAATCACTCTTATCCCTAATGTCTGGACAAAAAAGAATCTAAAGACATTCTAAATTTGTTGGTTATAAATTTAATATGTTAAGCCCTATTATTAAGCTTCAATACATAACTTACCAGGGTCATAACTGCCAACTCATTAATATAAGTTGTCTTTAGAACTACAGAAACACTGTAGTGAAACACTGCAAACTAGTGAAACACTGTGGACTCATTTAAGAAAGGAGCCCAGTGAGATACAGTACAGCAAGAGCCATCCCCATACTGAACCAGGGATTCTAGTGACCTATTCTACTGCATTTGAACTGCACCCATGTAGATTGCTTTTGAAATAGTAACAGTATTATAATTTCACAATTTACAAGTAAATTCATAATATATAATATACATGCTCATTAGTTAAGATCAGCATATGAAATTTGATAAGTTATTAAAGTTTTCAATTTTAAGATCTATTTATTAAAATGACAGTAGTAGTAAACATTAATTCATTTTAGTATCATTATAAAATGTTATGGGCATAGAAAATTTTTAGAAATTTTCAAAAGCTATTTGGCATCTATAGCCCTTTCATTCGGATTGCTGTTGGTCAATCGCTAAGTCATATCTGACTCTTTCCTACTCCATGGACCGTAGCACACCAGATTGCCCTGTCATTTACGGTATCCTGGAGTTTGCTCAGGTTCAACTCATTCAGATAAGTGATATAAAAGAAAAAAAACTCCGAATATTACAGAAGCAGTTCCAATGATTATTTTCTAATTATATAAAACATTCAGTTCATAAACAATCTTTATGGGAACAGTATCAACAGCATTGAGAATTAATAGTAATTTTGAAGAATGAAAACAAAACAACTAATATTATGTCGACACTCTTCAGACAGTAGGATGATCAATGGTGATTTTTAAGTTTTTGTTGTTGTTGATTTTGTTGCCCCCAAATAATGTGTCATCTCCTTATAAATCACTTCCAAACACACACACACACACACACCACAGCATAAACAGGAGAAGGTACAACTGACTGATAGTAGATTTTTGATCAGTTCGGTTCAGTTCGGTCGTTCGGTCATGTCCTACTCTTTGTGACCCCGTGGAGTGCAGCACGCCAGGCTTCCATGTCCATCATCAACTTCCGGGGCTTGCTCAAACTCATGTCCATCGAGTTGGTGATGCCATCCAACCATTTCATCCTCTGTCTTCCCCTTTTCCTCCTGCCTTCAATCTTTCCCAGCATCAGGGTCTTTTCCAATGAGTCAGTTCTTTGCATCAGGTGACCAAAGTATTGGAGGTTCAGCTTCAGCATCAGTCCTTCCAATGAATATTCAGGACTAATTTCTGTAGAATGGATTGGTTGGATATCCTTACAGTCCAGGAGACTCTCAAGAGTCTTTTGCAACACCACAGTCCAAAAGTATCAATTCTTCAGCCCTCAAATTTCTTTATGGTCCAATTATCACATCCATACATGACTACTGGAAAAACCATAGCATTGACTATACAGACGTATATTGACAAAATCCTGTTTCTGCTTTTAAATATGCTGTCTAGGTTTCTCATTTTCTTCCAAGGAGTAAACATCTTTTAATTTCATGGCTGCAGTCACCATCTGCAGTGACTTTGGAGCCCAAGAAAATAAAGTCTGTCACTGTTTCCATTGTTTTCTCATCTATTTGCCTTGACGTGTTAAGACCAGAGGCCATGATCATTGTTTTATGAATGTTGAGATTTAAGCCAGCTTTTTCACTCTCCTTTTTCACTTTCATGAAGAGGATCTTTAGTTCCTCTTTGCTTTGTGTCATCAGAGTGTTGCCATCTGCATATCTGATGTTATTGATATTTCTCCTGGTAATCTTTATTCTAGCTTGTGTTTCATCCAGCCTGGCATTTTGTGTGATGTACTCTGCATATTAGTTAAATAGTCGGCGTGACAATATATAGCCTTGATGTACTCCTTTCCCAGTTTGGAACCAGCCTGTTGTTCCATGTCCCATTCTAACTGTTGCTGCTTGGCCTGTATACGTGTTTTTCAAGAGGCAGGTCAGGTGGTCTCTAAGAATTTTCCACAGTTTGTTGTGATCCACAAAGTCACAGGCTTTAGCATAGTCAATGAAGCAGAAGTAGATGTTTTTCTGGAATGTTCTTGTATTTTGTATGATCCACGGGATGTGGGCCTTTGATCTCTGGTTCCACTGGCTTTTCTAAACCCAGCTTGAACATCTGGAAGTTCTTGGTTCACGTAATGTTGAAGCCTCACTTGGAGAATTTTGAGCATTACTTTTCTAGCATGTGAGATGAATGCAATTGTGAGGCAATTTGAATATTATTTGGCATTGCCTTTCTTTGTGATTGGAATGAAAGTTGACCTTTTCCAGTCCTGTGGCCACTGCTGAGTCTTCCAAACCTGCTGGTATGTTGAATGCAGCACTTTCACAGCATCATCTTTTAGGATTTGAAATAGCTCAGCTGGAATTTCATCACCTCCATTAGCTTTGTTCATAGTATGCTTCCTAAGGCCACTTAACTCCACCCCAAGATGTCTGGCTCTAAGCGAGTGATCACACCATCATGTTTGTCTGCATCATGAAGATCTTTTTTGTACAGTTCTTCTGTGTATTCTTGCCACCTCTTCTTAATATCTTTTCCTTCTGTTAGGTCCATACTGTTCCTGTCCTTTATTGTGACCATCTTTGCATGAAATGTTCCTTTGGTATCTCTGATTTTCATGAAGAAGTGTCTAATCTGTCCCATTCTATTCTTTTCCTCTATTTCTTTGCATTTATCACTGAGGAAGGCTTTCTTATCTCTTCTTGCTATTCTTTGGAACTCTGCATTTAGATGTGTATAGCCTTCCTTTTCTTCTTTGCTTTTCACTTCTCTTTTTTTCTCAGCTATTTGTAAGGCCTCCTCAGACAGCCAATTTGCCTTTGTGCATTTCTTTTTCTCAGGGATAGTTTTGATCTATTCCTCCTGTATGGTGTTACAGGAGAAGGCACTGGCATACCACTCCAGTACTCTTGCCTGGAAAATCCCATGGACGGAGGAGCCTGGTAGGCTGCAGTCCATGGGGTCACTAAGAGTCGGTCACAGCTGAGCAACTTCACTTTCACTTTTCACTTTCATGCACTGGAGAAGGAAATGGCAACCCACTCCAGTGTTCTTGCCTGGAGAATCCCAGGGACGGGGGAGCCTGGTGGGCTGCCATCTATGGGGTCACACAGAGTCGGACACGACTGAAGTGACTTAGCAGCAGCATCAGCAGCATGGTGTTACAAACCTCTGTCCCTTCTTCAGGCACTCTGTCTATCTGATCTAACCAGTTGAATCTATTTGTCTCTTCTACTGTAAAATGGTAAAGGATTTGATTTAGGTCATATCTGATCGGTCTACTGGTTTTCCCTACTTTCTTCAATTTAAGTCTGAATTTGGCAGCCAAGAGTTCATGATCTGAGCCAGAGACAGCTCCTGTTCTTGTTTTCGCTGACTGTATAGAGCTTCTCCATCTTTGGTTATAAAGAATATAATCAATCTGAAATCAGAACTGACATTTTTTAAGAGTCTCATGGTTAGTGTTTTTAAATAGCAGTTCTAATGACTTAATTTTAAATTTCCATTATCTCCAGACTTTTTAATTTTAGGACATCAATGGTTTATTTGACAGGGGGTACCTCTAGACTTCTAAGTAATTCAGAATGAATTTTTATCTGCATTGTATCTGTTTAGAAAAGGCAAGCCTTACCTTCTTAAATAAAAGGAATCTGTATAACAGTAAAAATCTTTTTCAAATAATTTTTCCTGCAAATATGGATGGTGCTAGAAACATTGAAATTTCAGTTAAATGTTCAAACACACTCTTAAACTTCACAGGAATTACAGATATTTTTCTCTTGGGGTGTAGCTTCAGTGGCATAGACAAGAAATAAAGTACTTAATGTAGCACTTAATGTATGATTTTAAGACTGTAAGATATTTGTTACAACTACCAGAAATATTTAGTTGTCATTGTGACATTGTTTTAATTAAGTGTTTCTCAAGTATTTTTATCTACTTTAATACTACTCTGAGAGTTGTTATAGATGCTCTTATAGGAGAAGACACAAATTAAAAGTTTAGAATTGATTTTAATTTCCCTGGGAAGCCTCTTGATGTGTCCTCCAAGTAAAAGAATGAAGTAAATTCTTTTTACTTTGCCCATTATTCTGAGATCTAAATTGACACTACAGAGGGATTTCGTTATGTCATTACAAAGCAACAAAAATAATTAGCTTCAAGGAGGAGCGCTTTGGTGACAAGCATGAAAATGATTAGGATAAGAACTTACAAATGTGACTCTTCTGTTGTCATGCCCAATTTTGATCCCTCCTAGTTGAAACAAAACATTTACTTATGCTAACTGTACTTTTGATATGTTTCCCTGCTTAGACTAAAATATCCTCACCTACTGCTTTTCATAACAATATTTTCCTTATACTTCCTATGTCAACTTTTCTTCAAAGTATTTTTGGATTCCATTATTTAGAACTAAGGGCTTCCCTGGTGGCTCAGGTGGTAAAAAATCTGATTGCAATGCGGGAGAACCAGGTTTGAACCCTGGGTCTGAAAGATCCCTTGGAGAAGGGAATGGCTAGCCATGCCATTACGCTTGCCTGCAGAGTTCCATGAACTAGGGAGCCTGCAGGGTACAGTTCTATGGGGGTTGCAAAGAATCGGATATGACTGAGTATTTAACACTTTAACTTTTTACTTTTTCACTTCATCAAGGTAGTTGTCAGTTCATTACAGTCATTCAGTCATCTCCGACTCTGTGACCCCTGGACTGCAGCATGCCAGGCTTCCCTGTCTATCACCAACTCCCAAAGCTTGCACAACTCATGTCCATGGAGTTGGTGATGGCATCCTACCGCCTCCTCCTCTGTCATCCCCTGCTCCTACCTTCATTCTTTCCCAACATCAGGGTTTTTTCCAGAGACTCAGTTCTTTGCATCAGGTGGTCAAAGTGTTGGAGTTTCAGCTTCACCATCAGTCCTTCCAATGAACACCCAGGACTGATCTCATTTAGGATGGACTGGTTGGATCTCCTTGCAGTTCAAGGGACTCTCAAGTGTCTTCTCCAACACCACAGTTCAAAAGTATCAATTCTTTAGCTCTCAGCTTTCTTCATAGTCCAATTCTCACATCATTCATGACTATTGAAAAAAAACAGCTTTGACTAGATGGACAGATCCTCTTGTAAGAAGGTACATCACTGAGACAGATTTTAATGTTTATGAAACAATTATAAATATTTATTTTCACTGTCCTAAGCACATTTTTGATTCTTAAATAATAACTAAATAATTATACTTTATCTTAAATGTCAAGATAAGGACTTTCCTTTTCATTCTAGAAACAGTAAAATCAGTCAAAGGATGTTAATGAGGTGAAAACAAGTGTCAGGCTTATATTTGAAAATAACTCATGGTTTGAAGGGGATAACAGTCAGTATACAGAAGCCAGTTAAGAAACCATTTCCTACATACTTCAAAATAATTCTGTAATAAAGTCTTTTCAAGTAAAAAAAAAAAATGAGCTGAATATGAAAAAAAAATAAGAATTTAAAAAATAATTTGTTCAGCCAAATTAAATCTTACCAGTATTTAAAAAAAGAAAAGAAACAATTTATGTAATTTAGAGGAGAGATAATGGTAAACAGGACAAGAAAGATCTCTGTTGAAATAGAAGGCAGTGTATGGAATAGAAATATCTGTGAGGAAAAATGCTAATGTATAAGGATACACTGGATGTTTGGAGGGGGTGAAAAAAAGTAAAAATGAAAGTCAGCCAGTTGTGTCTGACTCTTTGTGACTCCATGGATTATATAGTCCATGGAATTCTCCAGGCCAGAATACTGGAGTGGGTAACCTTTCCCTTCTCCAGGGGATCTTCCCAACTCAGGGATTGAACTCAGGTCTCCCACACTTTGGGTGGATTCTTTACCAGGTAAGCCACAAGGGAAGCCCAAGAATACTGGAGTGTATAGCCTATCCCTTCTCCAGCTGATTTTCCCAACCCAGGAATTGAACTGCAGTCTCCTGCATTGCAGGCAGATTCTTTACCAACTGAGCTATTAGGGAAGCCGGGAAGTGGGTGAGATGAGGAAGAGATACAAAGGTGGTTCCTGAATCCTTGAAATGTGTGACTAGATCAATAATGGTATCTTTCATTAAAACAGGAGCATACAGGGGGAAGGCCAGATTTAGGGTATAAGGTGATTATTGTTTAGGTCTATAACATTCTTTTTGGTGTGTATATGCTTCCAACATATGTGGTTAAATGGAGGATACAGTCTGTTCAGTTATTCATGTAAGTATGTTATAGAAGTATCTAAGGGTTCTGTGACACATCACCCAAGAAGAGGATAGAACAGTTCTCAGCCCAACAAAATATAAATATAACTATAATAATTCATTAAATTGAAAAAATAAATAATGCAACTTTGAAAATGGGCTATTAAAAGCCACAGAAATGAAGAATAAGGAGCAAATATAAGCATTATCCATTCATAAAGGGGTCTGGCCAGGTGTTGCCATATTTTGAATAATGATCAATTTATCTAATTGGATGCCATTAAGTATTTGAGTGATATTATTAATTTATTTTCCTTCTTCTGGCCTCACAAAGCCATCATTACATTATAATTTGACTCTTTCATTTCTCAAAAGAGAGAGGATACATTCATGTAAGGACTTGCTATTTGGGTCTTAGCAGTGATGGTTCTCTTTATAGATGAACCCATCTCATTTCACACATTAGTCTTGTGAACTTGGTTAATGGCAGTTTGGTCCGGAGAAATTGACTTATTCTTGGTTGATTACAGAATCAGGTTTCTTTGTATGCAAACACAGGGAGAAATTCTGGAATCCATATAAAATACTGAAGTGTAGTCCTCCAGGATAGCTTATGACAGAAAAATATTCTATGACATTTACTTCTCTATAATAATGTCTCTCATCAGATGTGAGTTTTTTATTTTCTTTTTTACACTTGCAAGTCTTCATTTAATGTATTATTATATGTAAATTGTAGACAGATATCATTTATTTTCCATAGCACCTAGCAAATTGCTCTAGACATATTGACTACTGAAAATACAATAAAAATTTTAAATGTTTATATAATTTTATTGCTATGAAATTGAGCAGAGCATTATTTGCTTGGCAGCAGACTTTATATTTGATAAGTCCTATCCATTTACTTATTGAATTATCTTGTGCTGAAAATTAAAACCATGAGAGGTAAGATATTATTATAAATATGATATGCTTTCAACATTTTTCATTTTAACTGGTATTGGCTAAGAATGAAAAGTTCTGAACTGTCGTTGAATGCTTTAGTGAAATTAACATTCATGGGAAGCATGGTTGTTATGTAGCCTCAAAGAACAGATTGCCCATAACATGCTCTGTTTGTGATGGAGTATTAAAGACCAGCTCTCATAATTTTTCACTCTACATTTATAGATCTGGTTCTGCTGACAGAATACTGGAAATGTAATTAAATGTTTAGCTTAATTAAAATGGAAAATAAAGCTTGTTCTCTGAAATTCAGTGTAACCTCCGAAGTGGCAAATGTGGTTATGTATCTCAAAGGCATGTACAGTGGTGTCCTACATGAACATATTTTTCTAATAGGCAAATATAGTGATGCTTGTATATTGCACAGTTCTCAAAGCAAACTGGTGTTTTCATCACAAAAGACGTATATCCAAAATTCATATAAAGTTTAAAGTACTATTTAGATACTCAAATTAGTCAAATTTTGCTTATGAAATTGATGGAATGTGGTATGGACTGAAAAACCCACAGAAGACATATCTACATTAGGTGTAGGCCAAATTTATTTTTGAAATGGGCCAGATAGTAAATATTTTCAGCTTTCTGGGCCACATGGTCTCTATCAAAACTGCTCTATTTTATACTAAGCAGAAAGCAGCCAAAGACTGTAATCAAATGGGCATGACTGTGTTTCAATACATCTTTATTTATGAATGCTGATATTTGAATTTTCTATTATCTCATTTCACTAAATATTCTTTATTTGGTTTTTCTTAGCCATTTAAAAATACAAAATAAATATTAGTCTACACACCATGCAAAAATATGTGGAGGTCTTCACTTGTCTTATAAGCCTTAGTTTGTAGACTAATAATCTACAAACACACCACTATTTCCGCTTAGGTACTTCAATCCAAATATTCAATAAGCATCTTTGATCTCAGCTCCTGGCAATTTTTGGCTTGCTTATCTGATCTATTCACTTTAGTATTTCTTTTCATCTATGAACACATAGTTTATTGTTTCTTAATCTTGAGTCATGTTTAAAAATTCCTCCCATATTCAAATTTTTATGGATATTTAGCTGTATTTTTATCAGCATTTTAATGTGTTCAGTTTTTTGTAGAATCGTATATTTATTCAACAAATTTGTCATGCACAGATCAGTTTAGTACTGATCTACTGTGTTCTCATGAAAAGAGATCTAAATCAGCACTCTGATTTTAAGTATTTACTCCTAGAAATAGTTGTTGATATATATCAGATTAGAATCAGGATTTGTGTTTTTCCCAAGTGGTTGGACAACTGACCCTTTTAATTAATTGAATGACAATTGTGACTTTCTAATTTTCAATGGCACCTGGCTATATAGTTAATTTCTATATTTTATATATATTTCTCACATTTCTATTAGCTGTATTGAGTCATTTACTTATGTATAAACTATATTTAAAATTTACACTCAAAATGTATTTGTTTATGGGTCAATATGACATATTTTTCAAAACTGTCTTGGTACCTCCAGTGAATCAATCAAAATGAAATTGACATCATCATAGATTAAAAAAAAATTCCATTCAAGTGAAAGTCACGCAGTTGTGACTGACTCTTTGCAGCCCATGGACTATGCACTCCATGGAGTGGGTAGCCATTCCCTTCTCCAGTGGATCTTGCTAACCCAGGGATCTTCCCAACCCAGGGATCTTCCCACCAAGGGATTGAACACAGGTCTCCTGCATTGCAGGAGGATTCTTTACCAGCTGAGCCACTAGGGAAGTCCAAGAATACTGGAGTGGGTAGCCTAATCCCTTCTCCAGGGGATCTTCCCAAGCCAGGAATCGAACTGGGGTCTCCTAGACTGCAGGTGGATTCTTTGCCAGCTGAGCTACTAGGGAAGCCCGAATAAACTAATGGAAGTTTATTAAATATTCAGATGGCTAGGCACCTACCTTGACGAATCTCATTTAAGTGATACAGGGAGTCCCAAGTTTAGTCTTAAAATCAGGAAAACTCAACTAAATGTTTACTTTGCATCTACTCTGTAACCAGTATTTCTTGATTTCTTGGTCAGTGTCTTCCTTTTGTCTATTTATTCATTTGTCATTCTCTTTTTCATTGTTTATAGTATGATCTTAAAATGTATAGGTGTGGATAAAATTTTTTCACTTTCTCATATACAAATATATTTGTCTTGTTATTATCTGTACAAATATATTTGTCTTGTTATTATCTGTGAAAATATGGCCAACTATGGAATGCTAGACTCAAACATATGTTTCAAATAGGCTCTACTGGCTGTTGATATTTGTTTCTGGTGAAGAATCTAATTCCAGTCATATTTTCAATCATTAATAGACAATCAACCTTATTGTCCTTTTCTATCTGGAAATCTTTAGAATTTTCTCTTTAGTTTGGCATTTTGAAATTTCACCAGAAATTTTCCTATTTTTGAAAATTGTTTTCTGTTAGAATTTTTCTTCCTGTTTTATTGAGATATAATTTACGTATGGCACTGCATAAGCTGAAGTTGTATGACAATTATTTGACTGACACACATCTTGCAATGATTACCACAGTGGGTTACTGAATATCCATCATCTCATATAGCTACAAAATTAAAGAACTGGAAGAAATATATTTTTCTTTGTGATGAGAACTCTTAGGATTTGCTCTCTTAACTTGCCTATATAACGCGCAACAGTATTATATTTATGCCATAGAACATCCCTATATTTATTTATATTATAACTGAAAGTTTGTACCTCTTGAATACCTTCCTTCATCAAATTCCCTGGTCTCCTACCTCCATCTCTAGTAACTACAAATCTGACCTGCTTTTTGTGGGTTGGTTTGTTTTGGAGAAGGAAATGGCAACCCACTCCAGTATTCTTGCCTGGAAAATCCCATGGACAGAGGAGCCTGGTGGGCTACACTCCATGGTGTCGCAAAGAGTTGGACACGACTGAGTTCACTTTCACTTTCACTTTTGTTTTGAAGTATAATTGACCTATAACACTATTAGTCCCTGGTACACAAGAGAGTGGTTCAATATTTCCATAACTTTCAAAATGATTACTATGATAGGTCTGTTTACCAACTGTCACCATACAAAGATATTGAAAAATTTTTGACTGCGTTCCCCATACTATACATTTCATCCCTGTGATTCATCTGTTTTGCACTTGGAAGTTTGTACCTCTTAATCTCCCTCATTCATTTCTCTAGTTCTCCCACCCCTCTCCATTCTGGCAGCTACTTGTTTAGTCTCTGTATGTAAATATATGTCTTTTGTTTGATTATTTGCTTCAGTTTTTAGATCCCACATATAAGTGAAATCATACAGTACTTGTCTTTCTCTGCCTGACTTATTTCACTTAGCATAATACCAAGTTGATCCATGTTATCACAAATGGCAAGATTTCAAGCTTGTTTTATGGTTGATTAATATTTAGTTGGGTTTGTGGGGTGTGGGTATCACATCTTATTTGTTCATTTGTTAATGGCCAACTAGGTTTCCTTCATATCTTGGGTATTATATATGAATAATATTGCAAGGAATATAGGGGTGCATGTATCTTTCCTAATTAGTGTGTTTGTTTCTTTGGAAAAATATCTATGAGTGGAATTGCTGAATGTGTATGGTAGTCTATTTTTAATTTTGTGAGGAACATGCATACTGTTTTCCACAGTGGCTTAACAGAGTTACATTCCCATCAACAGTGCATGAGTGTTTCCTTTTCTCCACATCCTCACTAACACTTATTTATTTTCTTTTTTGTAGCCACTCTGACAAGCATGAGGTAAATCTCATTGTGATTAATTTGCATTTATCTGGTAGTTAGTGATACTGAACATTTTATCACATGCCTGTTAGCCATCTGAATATCTTCTTTGAAAAAAAAAATCTATTCATGTCCTCTGCTCATTTTTTAATTGTCTTTTTGATGTTAATTTGTATGAGTTCTTTGTGTATTTTGGATATTAATCCCTTATCAGGTCTATTATTTGTAAATATTTTCCATTAAGTAGCTTGCTTTTTTGTTTTGTTAATAGTTTCCTTCATTGCCCAGAAGCTTTTTTTAGTTTGATGTGGTGCCATTTATTTATTTTGGATTTGGTCTGTGGCTCAACTGGTAAAGAATCTGCCTGCTATGTGGAAGACTTGGGTTTGACCCCTGGGTTGGGAAGATAATCTGGAGAAGGGAAAGGCTACCCACTCCAGTATTCGGGCCTGGAGAATTCCTTGGACTGTATGGTCCATGGGTCACAAAGAGTCGTACATGACTGAGCAACTTTCACTTCACTTTCCTTGTCTGAGAAGACATATCCAAAAAAAAAAAATAAAAAATAAATAGAAGAATTGATAAGACCAATGTCAAAGAGTATATTGCCTGCTTTCTTCTAAGGAGTTTTTAAATTTCAGGTATTACACTTAAGTCTTTAATCCATTTTGAATTTATTTTTTGTGCTTGCAGCAAGAGAGTAGTCCAGTTTGGTATCAGGAAAACAGAATAGCTACATGCAACAGAATCATTTATTAAAGAGGCTGTCTTTTCTCTCCATTGTATATTCTTGTCTCTTTGATCATAGCTCACAGTTGATAAAGAATCTGCTTGCCAATGCAGGAGATAAGAGACACACATTCAATTCCTGGGTTAAGGAAGATCCCCTGAAGAAGGAAATAGTAACTACTCCAGTATTCTTGCTTGGTGAATCCCTTGGACAGAAGGGCCTGGCAGGTTACAATCCATGGTGTTGCCAAGAGCAGACACAACTGAGCATGCATGCAGGTCTTACCACAAGTGGTTGGTTCATATCTGGGTTCTCTGTAGTGTTCTACTGATCTGTGTGTCTGTTTCTGTGCCAGTATCATACTGTTTTGACTACTCTAATTTGTATTATATGGTTTGAAATCAGAGTACATGAAACCTCTAGCTCTGTTCTTCTATCCCAAGATTGTTCTGATTATTCAGGGACTTTTGTGTTTCCATAAACATTTCAAAACTATTTGCTCTAGTCTCGTAAAAAATGCCAGTGGTATTTTGATAGAAATTGAATTGAATCTATAGATTGCCTTTCTTGTATGGTCATTTTAACAATATTCTTCTAATCAATGAGCATGGTATACCTTTCTATCTGTTTGTTTGGACTTCAGTTTCTTTCATCAGTAACTTAGTTTTATGAGTACTGAAGTGGATTGATATTCCCTTCTCCAGTGGACAGAGAAGGGAATGGCAAACCACTTCAATATTATTGCCTTAAGAACCCCATGAACAGTATGATAGGATGCTGAATTGATAGGACACTGAAAGATGAACTCCCAACGTCGGTAGCTGCCCAATATGCTACTGGAGAGAAGTGGAGAAATAACTCCAGAAAGAATGAAGGGATGGAGCCAAAGCAAAAACAACACCCAGTTGTGGATGTGACTAGTGATAGAAGCTAGGTCCAATGCTGTAAAGAGCAATATTGCATAGGAACCTGGAATGTGAGGTCTATGAATCAAGGCAAATTGGAAGCAGATGGCAAGAGTTACTATCAACATTCTAGGAATCAGCGAACTAAGATGGACTGGAATGGGTGAATTTAACTCAGAAGACCATTATATCTACTGCTGTGGGCAGGAATCCCTTAGAAAAATCGAGTAGCCATCATTGTCAGTGAAAGAGTCCAAAATACAGTACTTGGATGCAGTCTCAAAAATGGCAGAATGATCTCTGTTCATTCCCAAGGCAAACCATTCAATATTACAGTAATTCAAGTCTATGCCCCAACCAGTAACTCTGAAGAAGCTGAAGTTGAACGGTTGTATGAAGACCTACAAGACCTTCTAGAACTAACACCCAAAAGAGATGTCCTATTCATTATAGGGGAATGGAATGCAAAAGTGGGAAGTCAGGAAAAACCTGGAGTAATATGCAAATTTGGCCTTGGAATACAGAATGAAGAAGGGTAAAGGCTAATAGAGTTTTGCCAAGAGAATGTACTGGTCATAGCAAACACCCTCTTCCAACAACACAAGAGAAGACTCTACACATGGACATCATCAGACAGTCAACACCAAAATCAGATTGGTTATATTCTTTGCAGCCAAAGATGGAGAAGCTGTATACAGTCAGCAAAAACAAGACAGAGATCTGACTGTGGCTCAGATCATGAACTCCTTATTGCCAAATTCAAACTTAAATTGAGGAAAGTAGGGAAAACCACTAGACCATTCAGGTATGACCTAAATCAAATCTCTTATGATTATTCAGTGGAAATGAGAAATAGATTTAAGGGACTAGATCTGATAGATAGAGTGCCTGATGAACTATGGATGGAGGTTCACAATGTTGTATAGGAGACAGGAATCAAGACCATCCTCAAGAAAAAGAAACACAAAAAAGCAAAATGGCTGTCTGAGGAGACCTTACAACTAGCTGTGAAAAGAAGAGAAGTGAAAATCAAAGGAGAAAAGAAAAGATATAAGCATCTGAATGCAGAGTTCCAAAGAATAGCAAGGAGAGATAAGAAAGTATTCCTCAGTGATCAATGCAAAGAAATAGATGAAAACAATAGTATAGGAAAGACTAGAGATCTCTTCAAGAAAATTAAAGATACCAAGAGAACATTTCATGCAAACATAGGCTCAATAAAGGACAGAAATGGTCTGGACCTAACAGAAGCAGAAGATATTAAGAAGAAGAGGCAAGAATACACAGAAGAACTATACAAAAAAGATATTCATGACCCAGATAATCACGATGGTGTGATCACTCACCTAGAGCCAGACATCTTAGAATGTGAAGTCAAGTGGGCCTTAGAAAGCATCACTATGAACAAAGCTAGTGGAGGTGATGGAATTCCAGTTGAGCTATTTCAAATCCTAGGAGATAATGCTGTGAAAGTGCTGCACTCAATATATCAGCAAATTTGAAAAATTGGCCTCCTCAGCAGTGGCAACAGGACTGGATAAAGTCAGTTTTCATTTTAATCCCAAAGAAAGGCAATGCCAAAGAATGTTCAAACTATTGCACAATTGCACTCACTCACACGCTAGTAAAGCCAAAATTCTCCAAGCTAGGCTTCAGCAATACATGAAGCGTGAACTTCCAGATGTTCTAGCTGGTTTCAGAAAAGGCAGAGGAACCAGAGATAAAGTTGCCAACATCCTCTGGATCATGGAAAAAGGAAGAGTGTTCCAAAAAACATCTATTTGTGCTTTATTGACTATGCCAAAGCCTTTGACTATATGGATCACAATAAACTGTGGAAAATTCTGAAAGAGATGGGAATACCAGACCACCTGATCTGCCTCTTGAGAAACCTGTATGCAGGTCAGGAAGCAACAGTTAGAACTGGACATGAAACAACAGACTGGTTCCAAATAGGAAAAGGAGTATGTCAAGGCTGTATATTGTCACCCTGCTTATGCAACTTATATTCAGAGTACATCATGAGAAATGCTGGGCTGGAAGAAGGAGAAGCTAGAATCAAGATTGCTGGGAGAAATATCAATAACCTCAGATATGCAGATGACACCGTCCTTATGGTGGAAAGTGAAGAGGAACTAAAGAGCTTCTTGATGAAAGTTTCAGAGGAGAGTGAAAAACTTGGCTTAAAGCTCAACATTCAGAAAACTAAGATTATGGCATCCAGTCCCATCACTTCATGGGAAATAGATGGGGAAACAGTGGAAACAGTGTCAGACTTTCTTTATTTGGGCTCCAAAATCACTGCTGATGGTGATTTCAGCCTTGAAATTAAAAGAGGCTTACTCGTTGGAAGGAAAGTTATGACCAACCTAGATAGCATATTAAAAAGCAGAGGCATTACTTTGCTAACAAATGTCTGTCTAGTCAAGACTATGGTTTTTCCAGTAGTCATGTATACACGTGAGAGTTGAACTATAAAGAAAGCTGAGCACTGAAGAATTGATGCTTTTGAACTGTAGTGTGGAGAAGACTCTTGAGAGTCCCTTGGACTGCAAGGAGATCCAACCAGTCCATCCTAAAGGAAATCATTCCTGAGTGTTCACTGGAAGGGCTGATGTTGAAGCTTAAACTCCAATATTTTGGCCACCTGATGCAAAAAGCTGACTCATTTGAAAAGACTCTGATGTTGGGAAAGATTGAGGGTAGGAGGAGAAGGGGATGACAGAAGATTAGATGGTTGGATGGCATCACCGACTCAATGGACATGGGTTTGGGTGGACTCTGGGAGTTGGTGATGGACGGGGAGGCCTGGAGTGCTGCCCTTCATGGGGTTGCGAAGAGTTGGACATGACTGAGCAACTGAACTGAATTGAACTGAACTGATTGTTTACTTCCTTAGGTATTTTATTGTTAGGTATTTTATTTTTGAGGCTATTGTAAGTAGATTGTTTTCCTTTAGAATTGAATGGTTTTCATTTAGAATTTAATGAAGTATTAAAGTATTTCAACATGAAGATTTATATTTTTCTTGCATCATGGGAAATTTTTATTTATTTTATTTATCTCTAAAATTGCTTTATTATTTCCTGTATGACCTATCCATTGTTATACTGATATGGTCTTTATCATTTTTGTAGTCACTTCTAGTGTGTTCAGTTTCTCAGGCTTTTTGTTCTGGATGATCAATGGGCTTTTTATATGGTCATTCTATTACTCCTGGTTTTTTTTTTTTTTAAGTATACTCTATCCCAAAGTATTATATATCCATTTTAAAGGTGACTAAGATTTCATCTTAGACCTGAGTTCAGTTTTCCTCAAATTCTTCTTAATTCTTGAATATCCTTTCATATTTATAAAAAATAAAGTAGATGTATAAAACATTAGGTTACTATACAATTAAGTTATTCTTTCCTATCAACCTCTTCCTTTTGAAGGAGTGCTAATTAAACTAATCCTGTAAGTTGAATATTTAGGTCTTCCTTTAGTTTTCATGCATTTGAAGAAAACAAGACAGGTCAAGGACATGTTCATTTGCCAAAATATGAGAATTTGACTTTGATTTAATAGTCATTCTGTCCTCCTTGTGAGGAATAAGAGATTCTTTAGGAGCCTATTGTTGGAGTCCTGGTGAGAGAGAATGGTAGCTTGGACTTGTGAAGACACTGAAAGGCAATTCAGTCAGATTCAGAATGTGTTATGGTCTTGTTGATGGATTTGAATATTAAAAGTGCTAGATGAAGGGTAATATCTAACATCTTGGATTGGGAGCAAAAGCAAAGTAGTTAACATTAAATAAGAACAGACTATTGTTGTAAGGGACTTGCCTTGTAGCTCAGTTGGTAAAGAATCTGCCTTCAATTCTGGAGACCTGGGTTCAGCTCCTGGGTTGGGATGATCCCCTGGAGAAGGAAATGGCACCCCACTCCAGTATTCTTGCCTGGAGAATCGCATGGACAAAGGAACCTGGTAGGTTACAGTCCATGGAGTTGCAAATAGTGTATGTGCTATTGAAAATTATATATGCATATATTTTGGGATTTCCTGGTGGCTTAGATGGTAAAGAATCTATCTACAATGTGAGAGATTGAAGTTCGATCCCTGGGTTGGGAAGATCCCTTGTAGAAGGGCATGGCTACCCACTCCATTATTATTGCCTGAAGAATTCTATGGACAGAGGAGCCTGGTTTGCTGAGTCAGATTGAAAAGAGTCAGACATGACTGAGCAACTAACACTACTGTTGGAATATGAGGAAAGATTAAGAATATGAATGGTAGACTATATTAGGTACAAGTAGTTTACTAGATTTTCTGACAAGAAATTATTTGTTTATATATTTTGAAAATGAAATTGACATGAGATTACATATGGACAGACCTAAAAACAAAATTGTTGTAGCATAAAGAAGAGATACAATGTTTAGAAATGGTCATCATGGAATATTTTAAAGAAACAGTTTGGAAATACAGTACAGTTACTGTATTTGTAAAGTCATTTATCCACTTGAGATTTGTGTTTTAAATTTAAAGTCAGAATAATTTATAAAGCAGTCTGATATTTCTCCAACAGATTAAAGCTATAAAATTCTTATTTTCATCTTCTACCTCACAACCCTCTAATTCACACAGACACACAAGGAAGGCCACTAACTGATATTTACATATGTTGTAATTTCCATAAAAGTTTGCAGATTTACATGACTTTTGCAGTCTTGAGGCACCTTTCAACTTCTTAAATATTAAAAATTTGAATCCTTTACAGAGGTGTTAATGTGCATTCATCTTTCCACCTCCTGATATATAGTTGTTAAAACTTATTTTTGGACAAAATGACTCAGTCAAAATTAGGCAGAAGTGACAGTGATTATGTCCAAAAAGAATTAAGTTCACAATAATCAATTTCAATGTAAGTAGTGATGACTTTGCAGGAAACACACCCAATAAGTGAATTGCTTCTTTTTGCTTGAGTTCCTTTTCTGACTTTTTGTCTGTTTCACATACTCACTGTTGTGCTCTACAGGTTCTGTGATTGGCAAACCAATCCCCTTTATCTCCAGGCTCTGATTTTTGTCCTCTGGAAATTTGAAATAGAGAAAATCTATATCTTCTCTGAACAGATTGTGGATGGCAGCAGATCCCTTCTTTAGTCTTGTCTTTCACTTTTCAAAGATGCAGGGCATCTCAATAGCACACGATGTCAACAAATGAACCCTATTGCTATCACCCCAGATCATACCCTGTTTTTCTTTTGTAACGTTTTTCTTCCTGTTGCAGTTACTATTAACTTAGTAAATGTTTAGGAAGATGACATTTATATGCATATACTTAGGTAGAGTGATAATAGTGACTGAAAGGCTGTGTCTAATTTTATAGCTAATTGACTGAGTATATACTATGTTATCAGATACTGTAATAGGTGAATTACACAAATTATCTCCTTCAACATATGTATTTACCACAATTTCTCCTCCAGAAATGAGCTATTTTATCATCAAAAGATGTGCTGAGAACCAGTGCTTATCAATGTCAACACACTAAATAACAGATAATGCCAGAATTTGACCCGTTGGTCTCTATCTAAACTCTAGGCATTTGTTTTCAACAAAATAATGCTTTTTGAAAAAAAAAAAAAAAAAGAATGGCATAAATATTTTACACTAAAGACAACTACTATGCAATATATTCAATAAGGTTCTAGGGGATATTCAGAATAGTTGATTAAATGAGGTCAATATTTCAATACAAAACTTCTATCATTGGGTTCCTCTTATGTGCAAAGTAAAATTCTAAATATAGTCAAAATGTGCTAGAAAGATTTAGGGTACTTTAGAAAGGAGACATTCTGGTTTAAAGAGTGTGGTAAGAAAACCATCAATGTCAATGACTAGCTAGCAATGATGTGCAGAACATGTGTTTATTGACAATATGTGTAAACCTCCCAACTATTGAGTATTAGCAGCTTAAGAAATCTTTAGCTAGGCAAGGGAACACAGGGACAGTTCCTTTCTGGCAGTGACTTGCGGTCTATGTATACGTTGTAGTAGGAATGCAATATTCTGATAATATTAGCACTTAACAGTTTGATGTGGCCACCCTAAGGGCCAAACACTGAGTAAAGCAATGAACTTATAGCTTGGATTTCCAGTGCTATCTTTAGTCTGTCCTGTGATTCTCACAGCCTGTGGTAACCAAGACACTGGACTTACACAACACAAGAGACCTATACAGAAATTGTTTCAGCATATCACACAAAATTGATTTGCAGTAAAAATTGAGAAGAATAATAAGTCACACTGAGATTCAGGAAAATGAAATCCCTTTTGATCTAACCAATCTTCCTAGAGTCCTGAATTAACACTGGCCATACGAAATTAGGCTTCCAGGGTGTCTTAGATGATAAAGAGCCTGCCTGCAGCACAGGAGACTGGGAATCAATTCCTGGGTTGGGAAGATCCTCTAGAGAAGGAAATGGCAACCCAGTTCAGTATCCTCACCAGGAGAATTCTATGGACAGAGGAGCCTGGAAGTCTATAGTCCATGGGGATGCAAAGGGTCTGACACGACTGAGTGACTTCACTTACATTAAATTTATTTTGGACACCATTTTGTCGTCAATACTTCAGAGATGCTGTTCTCCTTCTAGCTTGTTCTGTTCTTTATGGAGTTGATGGCTCTATAAATATTATAAACATATAAATATAATCAGACTTGCTGTGCTAATCAAAGTTTTCTCTCAAAGTAGCAGTATAGAAAAACTTTATTATATATCAGCCGCCTTTACTATTATGCAGTCAAACACATATACACCTACACTTCAGGGTAAGAGAAGATGATAGAATCCACATTTCAATGTATTGCTTTCAATACACTCTCTAACTTTATGATTAATTATACATGCATCCTACTTGGAAATTCTTTCATAAACAACTCTGAATAAGCAAAGAAATGGTAAAGTATAACTAATCAGACATTTCCAAATGAAGAGCAGGCTTCTCATGCATTAAAATTTAAAAAAAAAAAGTCCAGTTTTGCAAGCTGTAGACTATGTAAATCTCTACTGAGTTATATTGGTCTATTTTTAATTGGACATTTTTTTTCATAGTGACCACATTACCTTTAAGTCTCCAATTTTTTATATTACCAGCTTTTGTACAGTGTGAGAGAAATGTTGTTCATCATCAATATAAAATTTTGTCTAATTCTGTTTTGATCTTTGTGATTTGTTTCTTTGTACTAATTTGAGGTTTTGCTTTCTCTTCTTTTTCTAGTTCCTTTAGGTATAAGGATAAGTTGTTTATTTGAGAGTGATTTTTTAAATCATCAGGTTATGATTTACCAGTGTTTTCTAATCATCTCTTCAGGCGCCTTTAAATACAATCTCTCTTTTCTCTCTTTTCCAGTCCCTTCCTTCTTTCTCCTTTTCTCTCTACTTCTCTCACCATCTAGTATGTCTTTATCATTGGTCCTGCAGAAACTTTTCTCTTGTATTTTAGGAGCTGCAACAGCTTTTATCATTAGTGATATTGTCTGAAGAAGATTCAAAAATTATATCTCTCGCTCAAAGCTGTTTCCTAAACTGCAGTTCAGTGATGCCTAGAGACTCTTGTGGGAGAAGGCAATGGCACTGCACTCCAGTACTCTTGCCGGGGAAATCCCATGGATGGAGGAGCCTGGTAGGCTACAGTCCATGGGGTCGCAAAGAGTTGCACATGACTGAGCAACTTCACTTTCACTTTTCAATTCCATGCACTGGAGAAGGAAATGGCAACCCATTCCAGTACTCTTGCCTGGAGAATCCCAGGGATGGGAGCCTGGTGGGCTGCTGTCTATGAGGTTGCATGGAGTCGGACACGACTGATGTGACTTAGCAGCAGCAGCAGCAGAGACTCTTGTATAACTCGTCACGGTGTCTAGCTAAGACCTCAACATCAGCATCATTCTAATCTGAATCTATATAATTTGCTACCCAAGTACTGTTTCCTTTCTTCTTCCTACTAATAACAGCATCATTTTTTCTTCAGGACTAAGCTTGAAAACTCTGATTCATTCTTAGCTCCATTAGTGAAAGTGAAAGTGAAAATGTTAGTTGCTCAGTCCTGTCCTACTCTTTAGGACCCTATAGACTGTAGCTTGTCAGGCTCCTCTGTCTATGGAATTCTCCAGGCAAGAATACTGGAGTGGGTTGCCATTTCCTTCTCCAGGAATTTTCCCAACTCAGGGATTGAACCTGGGTGTCCTGCATTGCAGGCAGATTCTTTACCATCTGAGCCCCATTATGGTATAGTTAATTATTTCTCTAAATAAATTACATGTACCTTTCTCTTTTCCATTCTTCTACCAAATTAAAGATATTCACTATATCTTTATGGATTATAGCTATAAATGTCCAAAAGCTTTATCATCTTGCAACTCAGCATGCAGAGGGTACTCAACCACCTCATATTCAACCAATATATTTTGGTTATCTATTAAGTCTTAGAAAGTGTGGGCAAGTGTCCCTGCCAGACCAACTCCCTCCTAACAGTGAGTACTTGCTCTGATCTCTCTACTTTGACAGTTAAATTCCAAAAGCCATCATCTAGCGTTGAAATTCAGAACTCATGGTGACTGACAATCATCCTTCTGGGTAAATAGCAAACGTGTAGGCAAGGGATGATGGTGCAATATGGCAGATTTTAAAAAGGAAGAACTTGAGATAGGGCTCAGTGGATGGTTTGTGAATTATTAATAAAGTAAATGAGTTGAACTTGATCTATTGGATTGATGGTAGTGACGAGGTGGGCTGCTTCATGAACATATAGGTGCTCTAATCCCACACGCTTCCACATTCAGATAGGCCCCATATTTGGCTAGATGTTGTCATGGCCATCTTGAAAATCTTAATGTCTAACAAATCTCCATATTTTCTAACAAATCCCTGTATGTTCATTCTTCACCCTTCCTCAAATTGTGCAGCTGATCATGAGGTGAGGACAAACATCAAAGCTAATATCAGAATTCTATTTGGATAGTGTGTGTGTGTGTGTGTGTGTGTGTGTGTGCATGTTATCAATTCTATTCTCTAACTTCATTTAAAGAGGTTATGAAAATAATTTACCAATTTCTTAATATGTGAAAAATGTTGTCCATACATACACAGCTTATAGGATCTATGATGCTGCATTGCAGTTTAGTGATTTCTTTCTGATTTTTTTTTCTTTTTTTTCCCCTAAAGCCAGAAAATCTGCCTTACTTCTTTATAATCTGTCAGTGGAACTTACATCAGTACTTGCTATATGATACTCTGTATGTATTTTCTGAATGAATCTCTTTATGCACACAGGAACACTTACATATTTGCATTTGTGTATATGCATATGTGGCCTTCCCAGGTGGCTCAGTGATAAAGAATCCTCCTGCCAGTGCAGGAGATATAGGTTTGATCCCTGGGTCAGGAAGATCTCTTGAAAAAGGAAATGACAAACCACTCCAGTATTCTTGCCTGAAAATCCCATGGACAAAGGAGCCCAGCAGGCTAGAGCCTATGGGGTCACAAACTGTTGAATGCATTTGGGGACTAAATAACAACAATAAAACTGTACATATGTGTGTATGTATACATCTATTATATTTATATATAAACACAAAGTTTTAAACGTATATAAATTTATAAACACGTACATGCATGTGGATTCACTGACGAAGTCATGTCTGACTCTTGCAGCCCCATGCAATGTGTTCCGTATAGTATCAGGGCACTCATACAAGCACTTAAGTTTCTCAGACATGATGGTGGTGGTCTACTCACTAAGTCACATCTGGCTCTCATAACCCCGCACAATTGTAACCCACCAGACTCCTCTGTCCATGGGATTTTCCATGCAAGAACACTGGCGTGGGTTGCCATTTCCTTGTCCAAGGGATGTTCCCAACACAGGGATTGAATCCATGTCTCCTACACTGGCAGCTGGATTCTTTACCACTGATTCATCTGGGAAGTCCATAAGCATGTACACACAGACATTTTTTTGGCTAAATGTGAGAAGTATAGAAATTCATATTGAACTCAATTTTCTGAATGTCTTCCAATCATTAAAACAATTTAAGTCCATTATATTCTTAATTAGCAATAGCATACTAAGAGAATGGATATGGTCAGAAAGTTATGAGAAGAATATAAAGAAGCAGCCAATAAATATTCTAGTAATCACACAAATAGAAATTAAAACAATGACATAATTTAAGCCACTGAGTAAGCAAATTGAAAAAGAGATGTTCTTGCTCAAGAGTAGTGAGGAACAAATTAATCTTTTACTCTTCTTAATGGTTCTTGGGAGCAATAACATTATCATGTGTTTTAAGAAATATTCACAAAATGTGCTTAGTAGTTCTATGTGCAGATGTCTATTCAATTGCCTTAGTCAGAGACCCAAGGAAAGAAGCATTCATAGAAGCATAATTTGTAATATGGCAAACGGAAACAGCATCAATCTTCAATGACCAAAAGAAGGTTAAATATAGTATATTAAATGTTTGCTTTGTAATATAACACTGGTATTTTATTGAAAATACTTAATAAGGCTTTTTAATTAGAAAATTCTGGAATATTAAAATTTAAAAGATAAGATATATGCATCAATTTTCGAAGTGTCTCATGAGGTACTCTTAGGGAAAACATTGATAATAGTAAGTTTACGAGGTAGCCGAACTAAATTACTTTACTGAATCTCTGAAACTAACATGATATAAATCAACTATAACTTGAATAAAGAAAGAGTGTATACTGCTGTTATGTCTGGGATGGTCACAAATGGACATTAGCAAATTAAATACACTTCTGAAAAGATCAGAGATTGGTTAATGATAAGTTCTGATTAATAGAAATTTAAATAACTCTTGTTTTTATAAATTGAGATTATAGAATGATTTTTAAGTGTGTGTCCCTTTTCTGGCATTGTAAACAGTATATGCTGTTCAGTTCAGTTCAGTCGCTCAGTCGTGTCCGACTCTTTGTGACCCCATGAATCACAGCACGCCAGGCCTCCCTGTCCATCACCAACTCCCGGAGTTCACTCAGACTCACGTCCATCGAGTCAGTGATGCCATCCAGCCATCTCATCCTCTGTCTTCCCTTCTCCTCCTGCCCCTAATCTCTCCCAGCATCGCAATCTTTTCCAGTGAGTCAACTCTTCGCATAAGGTGGCCAAAGTACTGAAGTTTCAGCTTTAGCATCATTCCTTCCAAAGAAATCCCAGGGCTGATCTCCTTCAGAATGGACTGGTTGGATCTCCTTGCAGTCCAAGGGACTCTCAAGAGTCTTCTCCAACACCACAGTTCAAAAGCATCAATTCTTCGGTGCTCAGCCTTCTTCACAGTCCAACTCTCACATCCATACATGACCACAGGAAGAACCATAGCCTTGACTAGATGGACCTTAGTCGGCAAAGTAATGTCTCTGTTTTTGAATATGCTGTGTAGAATATAATATTTCCTTTATAGTTAAGAATCATACAATAATTTGGGTCACTGAAATGTCAGTTTCCATTCTATAACAGGAGAGAGGTAAATATAGATAGATATGGGAGGTTGAACGAAGTGAGTGAACGTCCCCAGTACTCTTCATGAAAGCTATATTTTCTCTTAAGAAAAAGTTCTTGGGTAGAGTTTATTTGTTATTTGCCTTTTTCTGCTACAAAATGAAGTATAGAAATAAAATACAATGTATTTAATGAACACATTTGAGCAGTTATATCTGGGGTTCAACAAACCTTTATTCAAAGCCTTTTATATGCCAGGGACTGTGCTAGACCCTTTTTTTAATTCGTAAAACTCTTTAAGAATTGCAGAAGTTCCATGTAAAAGAAGGGTGGTCTCCAAAACTACAAGTCAGGTAGCATGTTGAGAGAATAAAACAAGCTAGTTAAGCAACTGTATATTTACTATGAGTTGTAGATAGTTGGCCTAATCCTAGGTCTCCTATCTCCAATATAGACTTATTTCAATTACTTCAAGCTGCATTTGCATATACGATGTACCAGATGGTCACTCCTAGCTAGCATTCAATTAGGAAACAGATTGCAAACACATAGTTATAAAAGAAGCAAGTTTATATATGTTAGTATGTGCCCAGTTTTAAGTACATTATATGTGTGTGTGTGTGTGTATAACATATGCATGTGTGTATGTATGCTCAGTCACTGAGTTGTGTCCAAATCTTTGTGTCCCCATGGACTGTAGCCCACCAGGTTCCTCTGTCCATGAGGTTTTTCAAACAAGAATACTGGATTGGGTTGTTATTTCCTCCTCCAGAAGATCTTCTGGACTCAGGGATGGAACCCATGTTTCCTGCATTGGCAGGCAGCTTGTTTTCCACTGAGCTAGGAGCAAATCTTATGTTACATTATATAACTTATTTATCTTCTGAAGCTTAAGAGATAGGTAACATTATGGGATTTTTATTGAGGAAGAAACTAACCATATATAACTGTATAGCTTCCCAAGTTTGTTTGGTTCCAGATGGTAGCTCAGTTGGGAAAGAATCCATCTGCAATGCAGGAGACCCTGGTTTGATTCCTGGGTCAGGAAGATCCTCTGGAGAAGGGATAGGCTACCCACTCTAGTGTTCTTGGGCTTCCCTAGTGGCTCAGCTGGTAAAGGATCTGCCTGCAATGCAGGAGCGGAGAAGGCAATTGCAACCCACTCCAGTACTCTTGTTTGGGAAATCCCATGTATGGAGGAGCCTGGTAGGCTGCAGTCCATGTAGTCTAGAAGAGTTGGACACAACTGAGTGACTTCACTTTCACTTTTCAGTTTCATGCATTAGAGAAAGAAATGGCAACCCACTCCAGTGTTCCTGCCTGGAGAATCCCAGGGATGGGGTAGCCTGGTGGGCTGCCATCTATGGGGTTGCACAGAGTCAGACATGACTGAAGCAACTTAGCAGCAGCAGCAGCAGCAGCAGCAATGCAAGAGACCTGGGTTCATTCCCTGGGTTGGGAAGATCCCTTGGAGAAGGGAAAGGCTACAACTCCAGTATTCTGGTCTGGAGAATTCCATGGAATTCTGTCCATGGGGTTGCAGGGAGTTGAACTCTACTGAACGATTTCACTTTCACTTTTCTGTGTTCTTAATTACTATGTTGCGTTACCTCTAACTGTAATACAATTTGTTAAATGCAATATTTACAGACTTTGAATCATATTTTATGCCCTCAAAAAATGTAGTCTTGTCACACCTATTGTAGCAAAATGCTTATGCAGAAAAGGTGACCTTTGTTCCAACCCCTAGAGGATGGATAAAGTAGGGGCAAGGTGAAAGTGTTACTGGCTCAGTCGAGTCTGACTCTTTGCGACCCCATGGACTGTAGCCTGCCAGGCTCCTCAGTTCATTGAATTCTCCAAACAAGAATACTGGAGTGGGTTGTCATTTCCTTCCCCAGGGGAATCTTCCTGACCCTGGGATCGAACCTGGGTCTCCCACATTGCAGGCAGAATTTTTACCATCTGAGTCACCAGGGAAGCAGGGGAAAAAAGAAATGAAAACTATCCTAGGGCTGAGGGAGAGAGTAGATATAGTAGTTCTGTCAACTAAATCAATGTATCATGATACAGCTCACAAAAATAAGGACAACTTAAAAGTACTCAAGTTAGCCAAGCCTTCTTAAAATGCAAAATTCCAGGTACATTCTCAATATTTTAGAGTTAAGGTCCTTACCACCCTCAGATAGAGGTGTTGCTTTTTCTAAGGATACGTGTTTACATTTTTGATGACCATATCATGCAGTTGATTTCTACTGAAATTATCACCAGTAGAAATCTCTTAAGTCTTATTCACAAGTCTTATTCAAAGAATTGTCTCCACTGCCATATTTTTAATAGACCCCTACATCTGGATCCATATTTGTATTTCTTCCTTGTTAGATTTGAGATAGCATTTAAGTTTTTCAAGACCAGTTCTTCATCCAAATGCACTAGCTTCTGCTATAAAATTTCTATGGCTGATGTCAGTGTTCAGACAATTGTTAAAAGCCACAATCCTGTTTAGAGGTAGAGCTCTGTGCTTACTACTAGATACTTTCCTCTCACACATTTCTAAATGTGTGAGAATGAGGCTTAGCCTGTTGCTACACCAAATAATTGTATTAAAATTTAAATGTACATGGGAAAAAATGAAAGCAGTGAGAGATTTTATTTTCTTGGACTCCAAAATCACTGTGGATGGTGACTGAAGCTATGAAATTAAATGACACTTGCTCCTTGGAAGAAAGTCTATGACAAAGTTAGACAGCATATTGAAGAGGAGACATTGCTTTGCTGACAAAGGTCCATATAGTCAAAGCTATGGTTTTTCCAGTAGTCATGTATGGATGTGAGAGTGGACCATAAACAAAGCTGAGCACTAAAGAATCAATAATTTCTAATTGTGCTGGAGAAGATTCTTGAGGGCCCCTTGGACAACAAGGAGATCCAACCAGTCAATCCTAAAGGAAATCAGTCTCAATATTCATTGGAAGGACTGATGCTGAAGCTCCTGTACTTTGTCTACCTGATGTGAAGAGCTGATTCACGGGACAGGATCCTGATGCTGGGCAAGATTGAAGGCAGGGGGAGAAAAGGGTGACAGAGGATGAGATGGTTGAATGGCATCACCAACTCAATGGACATGAGTTTGAGCAAGCTCCAGGAGATTGTGAAGGACAGGGAAGCCTAGTGTGCTGCAATCCATGTGGTCACAAAGAGTCAGAAATGACATAGCAACTGAACCATGACCATGACAAAATTCTCCATGTGGGCTTTAATGAAGTAGTGAGAGATGATGATGACATGTAGAGAGATTATGTCATGTGGCTTTCCCCGAGTTCCTTCCTAACATGTCTGTCATAGAGAGCAGTAGGTTATTTTAAAATGAGATGTATGTGAATGTGATAGAGACTCAGGTGACCTAACTGTTTCTTGCCTTACTAGTCTGTTCATCTCTTTATAAGTAACCTTATAACTTGACCAGGTTTCACATTTGGTTCAGTAATTTCTAATTTGGAGACTCCATGTTCAATCTTCTTTTGCAAGTTGGGAAAATATTTTCTTATCTCTCGTCTTACTGCACTATTTTTTTTTTTTACTGAATTGTCCAAGTTTACTGCCATTATTTCAGATATTTAAAAAAAAATCTTGGCATATTCTTTGTGTGACCCTTGTGAAAAAAAGTAACTACTTCAAGCTAGGGTCTGCTAGTTAGTATATGTTCACTTATCTTTGAACCCAGTGTCCTTATTCTATCACTTACATAGCAACAAGTATCTATTTTATGGACATCAGACATATATACTATAGAAATTGAGGTATTTTACCTTTCTCTTTGTCAGCTTTTAACACTGCCCATGAGATCAAATCACATTCATTATTTTGATAGTTACATGCACTGAAGAAAACTTTAAAAAGGTGTTTTTATTAATCAAAATATTATTTTGAGTAAGGAAGGCTCTACTTTTTAAAATTAATTACACATATAGTTAACTTTGAAATATTTTTGATCTCTTTTTAATTTTTCTGCATCAGTATTTCCCCAGTGCTCTGCAATTTATAAATTGCAATTTATCTGAATGAATAAAGGTTAACTTTGTTAGGTCATCTCTAAGTATATTCGTAGAGGTACTATTTTTTATCAGTGTACATTTTCTTTTATTCATTTAACAAAAATATGTAATGCACTATTAGTCACCTAAGCACATAAAATAAATAGCTGCAAAGGAAATCCTGTATTGCTTCATGTTTTACCAGCTGTTTTTCTTTACACAGAAATCTGATCACTTTGTCGTTATTATTGTAATTTCAATAATCATTTCAATTAAAATTCAATCATAGCACCATGTTTGTGTAGTTAATTGTCCTAAGCACTGAATTATAGCAAGGGATATTTATACATTTCATTTACATTCCTTCTTTATTTATGTTTGAAAACATCGCACAGCCTCCTGAATTTCCAGGGTAAAACTAAACATGAGATGGCATCTAAAGAGACAATTTCCTGAGTCTGGCTCTCAGAGAACCACGGCAGTTTAGCATTACAATGTTATCTTTTGAGTTCCTCTAGTCTGGCTAGCATCAATCTCATGTTAGATGCTTCCCTGTCACTAGTGAAAGTGATTCTTATAACTCTCCCAACGTGACATAAGTGGGGACTTGGGATCAGAAACGTCCATGCTTTCAGTTTCAGAGATTAACTCTGTAATAAATTCTGCTGACTGATGCATTGTCCAATTTCTTGAAGTTATCTTTGACATAAGGAGGAAATAAGCACCTGCCTACCACCTGGCTTTCCCCTAGCAGCATGTTCCACACAGGTTCATGTACTTTCTGCTTTTTAACTTGAAAACAGAAGAGACGCACTAAGTGGCTGATGGGCTGGCTTTTCTAGGGCTAGGAAAAGTCAGGGCGAATTCAGAATAGCAAACTTCAGAAGCCATTTCAATCCCTTGTACGTTTCATCATTGGGTTTGTGGAGAGTCTGCCTGAAGCCTTTAATCTGAGTGCTGTCTCATATATATAAATCCTCCCTCAGGGAATGGGTTCTTTTCCTAGAAATATTTTGTGTTTTTTGGTGAAGCTCACAGATTCTTCTCCATGTCTTCCCACTCAGGACCAAGTGCCTGTTGGCTTCCATTGTGACTGTTCACTCAATGTGATTCTTATGATCTTATCCAGGGAAAACCACCTAGGAAGACTAACAAAAACACATCAGTTTCAAGTGTGTCCCTAGGATGCTCAATGCTGATGTCTTAGGAAAAGCTTTTGTAGCAAACTGATAAAACAGTCTACTGTATTCAACTGAAGGTAGCCAAAGGCTTCCCAGATGGCTCAGTGTTAAAAAAAAAAACAAACTGCAATGTAGAAGCTGCAGGAAATAGGGGTTCAATCCCTGGGTCAGGAAGATCTCCTGGAGGAGGAAATGGCAACCTGCTCCAGTATTCTTGTCTGAAAAATCCCATGGACAGAGGAGCCTGGCGAGCTACAGTCCATGGGGTTGCAAAGAGTTGGATATGACCAAGCACAGATGCAGCCAAATAAAAGAGTTAGACATTCTCTAGAGATTGTCATGTGGAATTTTTAAATTAAACTACATGACCCCACACAGCCCAAAAGTTCATCTTTCTATCCTATTTATCTTTCATAACTATTCCTTTCTTTGTCCTCCCAGGCCTTCATCAACACAGGAAGATTTGAAATGGATTCTTTTCAATAACCACAAATGAACACAATTTTATGTCTATGCCAGGGAAATCTCATTTAAATCAGAAACTGCATGAGTGAGAATATACAAAACATAATACAACATTGGCTCATTATTTCGGATGCTATTGTTTCCATACAACTTTTCCCTGAGAGTTTAGATTTTTGGAGTTTCTGAAATTCTAATTGACTCCTAACATCTTCCTTAGGCTCAACAATGCACTGAAATGTGCAGTTTTTTCACAATTAGAGATAATCCAATCCGAGTGCTGCTTTCACAGTTTCTGTTGGTTTGTTTAATTGTACCCAAGCCCCAAAACAAATTAAATCCCTGCTCATTCCACATCAGCCAAGCCAAATAAGGTAGCCAAATATAACACTAGTTGATTCAAAACATCCTCTCTTTAAATTGCACACATTTTTTACTTCCCTAGTGGTCCAGTGGTTTAGACTCTGTGTCTCGACTGCAGCGGGCTTAGGTTCCATTCCTGGTCTGGGAACTAAGATCCCACATGCTGCATAGGAGTGCCAAAATGTAATAAATAAATAATAAAATAAAATTGCACAGATTTTATTTAATCTTTGCAGAGATCCTCTGAAGTGAGCATTTTTCTCCAGATTTTAAAGAGAAACTGCCGTAGTCTCAGAGAATTGAAACAGCTTAGACAGATTCTGACATACCTAACAGTCTGAGACACAATTTGAATCCACGTTTTCAGACCTGTAGAGGGCCTGTTCCCTCTAGCACATATCTAGCTTGGGAGCATTTATAGTATCAGCTAACCAGAGCAAATAATGCTGTTCTCTTTGTGGCTGGAATTACTGAGGGTCTTGTGTAATTCTGAATGAATGTATCTGCCAAATGATCCCTCCATTTAGATAAACTCCTACACTTATTTACTACACGGCTTTAAATGGGGCTGCTTGATGTTCTTAATGAGTGAGTGTGGGTGACTTTGTGTTGGAAGAAAGGGCTGAAATCATTTCCCATCAACTGCGAACATAGCCAATCAGGCCTGAAATCCTTGTTATCAAAAGCTATGTACATTACAAATCATTTACATTTATTCTGGAGTAATGGGAGGTGAGAAGTTGTGTGTGTGTGTGTGTTTCCTGGCACAAGCAAGGAGAGTAGGAAAGGCATTGCGGTTCCTATTCGTCTTCACAGATAAACTGCTGACCTCCAAGGGAAAGCTCTCGCTCATATATGAACCCTCCACGCCTTAGGTAGTTTGGGGTAAGGCGTTAAAGGGCATCACTCAAGCTCAATCTCATGGCTACCACCGGACTAGGGATCACCGATGAATGAGCCAGCAGTTGAATGTTTAGCAGGCTGTGACGACTTTGCACGGAAATAGGAGAATTTATTACCAGCCTGCCACGTCCGTGCCTGCCCTGCCCGCTTTTGCTCTCGTTCCCTCCCAATGTCTACTCCCACTCCATCTGACAGTCAGACCCCTTCTTGTCCCGCACTTCCCCTCACCCGCGGAGAACTGAGGGTCTAAACTGTCACTGAGTCCTGGCTGTCATTTTTCAAGAGCAGTAGGACTAAAGCTGATGCCGCCAGTCCAGGATATTTTAAAAAATATATATATATTAACTATTTCATGAATGGCGCTGCTTTCCGCACGACCTTGCTACGAGGGGGCTGAAGGGTGTCCGATATGTGTGCTGTGGAATTTCTGCGGCCCCCAAAGTATGCACGATGGGAGGCAAAAAAAAAAAAAAAGAAAAAGAAAAAGGAGGCAGAGGGAAAGGCAGCGGTCGCGAGAGCCTGGGAGGAGAGGAAGGAGGAGAGACTGGGAAGCGGAGCATCAGGCGGACAGGCTGTGCCAGCCAATCAGAGACGCGCTCGGGAGCTGCAGCCGCGGAACCGCGGAGCCTGGCTCGCAGGAGCGAGGAGCCAGCCCCGGGCTCTCCGAGGACCAGCGCGGCGAGCGCGAGCACCGGCAAAGTCCCCTCTATGATGCTCGTAAATTAAGTTCTTTTCCACCACTTAGGGCAAAGTCAACCAAGGTAAGGCTTCCGTGAATGACACTTTACCATGGAGTGACATTAAGATTTTTGTGCAGTGGGGCTGAGTCCAAACAATATTTGGTGAAATCTTCCTCTCCGGGTTGCTTTCACAGAATCTGCCACGAATGGGAAAGTTGGAGATGATGCTTCCTGAGCCTTAGCGCTAGTATGCATTTGAAAAAAAAAAACCCAAACAATTTTTTCTCCCTTAACCAAGAGCGTTGCCATAAAGCCTATGGGATGTGAGTGGGATAACCCAGCTGGGTCTGTGTTTATGTTTATCTGTGGATGATGTGCTGTTATCTGTCTTGCCCCTGAAGAAGTTGGAAGGATACTCCGCAGGGCGCATTTGAATCGTGATGGCATTAGAATAAGCTGTCATTTATGTCTGTCTGTAAAAGTGAGGGAAAGCATTGTCAGAACAGAAACGGGGACGTTGAAATTGAAATTTCCGTAGTGCTTCTTAATTATTGCCTTTCCAGTATCCTCTGAAATTACACAATATCTAAGCACTGAAGCTGCAGCAGGGCAAGGCTCATTTTCTCTTTTCTCTCTTTCTTTCTTCCCTGCCCCCCCACCCCCCACCCCATGAAATGCTTATTAAAGCTTAAGATGAAACTTTTTTCTTCTTTTAAAGGGCACTATAAATGATGCATGAAAAGGAATTAGGTAGGCTCCTGCGCTCAGCAAAACTCTTTATTTAGTACATGCCCTTTTGTTTGTTAACTCATTTCTTAACTTCCTGAACCTGACTTGTTTGAGTTTGGAAATAACAATTATTTCGTCTTAATGTTCATGTCTTAAAAACAAGGTAAAATTATGCCGTATGCATGTTTGCATGAGTGTGTATGTGTGGTGCGTGCAGATGTGGAACTAGGAAGATCAGTCATGTAACAGGTGAAAGATAAAATTGTATTGGCTAATTATTAAAGTATTTCCTTATATCCATGCCTGCTGTATTTAAAGAACTTTCAGATTAATCAAGAGTACATCTCCTTGCTATTTCTCTGCTAAAAATGTAGAAATACTAAAGTGAAAATCTTAGCTAAAATTATTCTGGTTTTTGGTTTGCTCAGGTGATGGCATCACTGCTTCGAGCTGAGAGAGACAGATCACAGAAATATTTTATTATGCAGCAAAAAAAAAAAAAAGAAACCTATAGGCTCTGACTATGTTTTGGAACCTTTATTTTCCACTCTGGAATCACCCACAGATTTTTCAAAGCAGGGGGCTTTCCTTATGCAGTAATTGTCTGCCTCTGTTTCATTGGACTTGTCTTATCAGAGAAAATACATAATTCTGAATCAAGAGTTAGAGGTACAGACTAGATCTTGTATGTATCTTGGTGAGAGGAGAGAGGCAGGATGTGATGTTGGTAGAGAATTAGTTCTATAGTCTAATACTCTGGTTGAGGAACCAATCATCACTGGTTTCTTTCAAGCCTTCTGTTATAGGTTAAATTTCAGACTTCCTGAAGATAAATTAACCTAGTACAGCTCAACCCACTTCTTCAGTTAATAAGGCATTCATTTAATGGACCTTGTTAGAGGAATATGCCGTAAAACATAATGATGATGCTTTTTTACAGAGGTAGCTAACTTAAAGGGGAGGAAAACATAAAATGATACCAATGGCCAAGTTTGATTTTCTACGTTGACAACGATGGGAGGTAGAAAAATGAGAATTTGCTATTTTAGATGCAACAAAAATGCCCACTTAAAGATAACCCAGTAGCAAAGGGAATATAATTGTAGAGTAAAGGTAGCTAACAGGAAACTCTAGCTGTAACTCTATCCAGGGAATGTTAAAAGTAATTAGCTACAACAACTGTAAGCATGATTGATAGCCACCAGTGCTTGATCAAAATCTATACATAAAGCATATTGGAAATTATTATTTCTTCTGATGTGCTGTTTGTTTGGATGGATAAATTGGAAGCATGAGAATGAATGAATCACTTGGTTCAAGTTTATAAATTCTTTATGTGAAGGGTGTTATATATAGTAAATATAAAATACTGTTCATTTGGCTTTTACACACATTGTTCTTATGCTTTTGTTGATTTTATGGTCTGTAAAATATAAACCACGTGTTCACAAGTGTGTGTGCCCCACTTGTTGTGTATTTGACTTGCTGATTAGAAGACTGAAGTATACCTTCTATTATGCAACCTGATATAACTGTCTTTTAGAATCTAAACATGCATGTACACTTCAGCAGAACTAGGAGAGCACATTGAACTTACTGACCTGGAAAAATTTACTAATCTCAAGTGCATGTATCTGATCCAGTGTAGTTGAGTAAAAAGTGAGAGAAAGAGATTGAGAGATTTAAGATAGAGCCTGTGTAAGGTGTCCTTTCTCTTTAAAAAAAAAAATAAATAAATAAGTAGAGGACTTTTGACTCCTTGGTGTGCTTAATTATGTGCCTTCCTTGTAGCTGTATTACCCATGTCTATGAGAGCTTCTTAACCCTGGTGCTATTGATATTTGAGGCTATGCAATTTTAGGATGGAAGAGTTTTCTGGTGTATTGTAGAATGCCTAGTAGTATCTCTGTTTTCTAGCCACTAGATGCCAGTAGCAGCACCCCCAGATTGTTTGCCAGTAGCAGCACCCCCAAACTGTGGCAACCAAAAATATCTCAAGAAGTTATCCTGGAGTAGGGGGCAAAGCTGCACTCCTCTTCCATTGGAATTGTCAGTTTATATGTTCTACAATGTTCCTTCTTCTCTTGCTTTGAACAAATTTCAGCTCTGTTTTGTTGGGTCCCTAACAGAAAACTGTGGAAGAGCTTATCAGTATTATTATTTATTTTCTGTGAACTGAGTATCTAGGTTGTATTCTCTGTCATATGCTAACATTTGTGGGAATAGGAAGAAATAAAAGCTGAGAAAAGGAAGTAGATATTGAGTTTAAAGACACATTTCATTTAAATTCACTTCTTTTAGATGAGTATTTTGAATATATTTATGCTGGGCTGTCAGGAGGGGGCTTTTACCCTAGTAAGTCCATGTGCTTTGAGTAGTTTATAATGCTCAAAGATCTGGAAGTAAAAGGAAAGCATTTTGGTTTGAAGAACATAGTTCTTCACTGGTGGTGGTATACATTTAACATGATGGAAAGAAGTGCCAGGCATGATGATCTGAAGACATGGCAGAGGTTGGATCCCGGCATGGATTACTCATGTCACATGTCCCCTGCATAGAGGCCATTTTTCCTCATCTGCAAAAGGAGATACGAATAGGCATGGGAACTAAATAATACAAAGTATCAAAATGGGTTGTAATTTATGAAGATGTGCATCAATGTTGGTGAATTATCATCCTGTCACTTTCTTCTGTGATGTATTTGTTGAACACTGACTCAGCACGCTAAATATTCCAGCTATTCTAGAGGAGTTAAAAATCATCGGTAAGAAATGGTGGTATTAGCTCTTAGAATTTTTTTTTTTCATGGATGAAACAGAACATCTCCATTTTGAAATATGTAACTTATATTATGGATAAACTCTCAATTTCCTCTCTTATTTATAGGGCTTCCCTGGTGGCTCAGGTGGTAGAGAATCTGCTTGCAGTGCAGGAGACTGGGTTTGTTCCATGGGTGGGGAAGATCCCCTGGAGAAAGGAATGTCAACCCACTCCAGTAATCTTGCCTGGAGAATTCCATGGACAAAGAAGCCTGGCGGGCTACAGTCCATGGGTTCTCAAAGAGTCGGACAAGTACTTTCCCCAAATAATCCACATATATAATTTGTTAAAAAAAAAATACAGAAATGTAAAAACATAGAATACACCTTGAAATCCACTCTTCAATGATACTGTTATTACCAGTTTGAAATATATTTTTAAGTGATTTTTAAATGAATAGATTAACATAATGTCTACATGTAATTAAGACATTAATATAGATTTAAAGTTAAGAAGGTAGTTGTGGAGAGATGCACACATTTGTATAAGCACATGTACAAAAATATATGTTTAGAGAAAATAAACACAGTTTATATAATTCCCAATTATATAATAAATTTTATAGCCTGTCTCTTACATGTGAGTATATAGAGAATTTGTAAGTATTTAACAAGAGTACCATTATGTACAGATCTGATGTTTAAATCTAGTTCAGTGTTAGACATACACATGTGTGTACAGCTTTCTTGTCTCATTAGGTTGGGAGAATTTCAGACTGGTTGATGTTCCTGCCATATTGATTTTTATTCATTGTGACTATTGCATATTATGGCATAGATGTAGTATCATTCATTTCAGCAATGAGTTATTAAATATTTTTAAGAGAAGAATAAAGAGAGAGCCAACACAAATTAAATAATTTGGTATTGCTATCCTGCTGATAGTGAGTTTTTGACTTTTATGTTTAGTACATCTTCTAAGAACAGACTTCAGGGGAATTAAGTGGACAGCGGGGAGATGTTGGAGCAGGGATTAATAGAAGAGGAACATTTGGTTTTTTGTACTGTCACATGCCCAGGTGTCACTTCTATAGATATCAGAAAATATTCTGATATATAAACTTCTACACTGGTAGGCTATATCAATTTAAGAAACTTGTTTATAATCTAAGAATAAAATGAACAAAACTTGATCCATAAAAGTACTTGACTGAAATGTTTGAAAAAGAAAATATTTCACTTATCTGAGCTCCCCAGGACTGTATTATTTACTATTTTATTTGTACTGCATGGAATATGATAGATGAATTGGTATTAAAATGAATTTGGGCTTTGCAAATGCCTCTCCTGAAAAAAGGAATTCAACTGTGTAGCTGATTCACTCATTTTATGTATAACTGATCATAAGGATCTTCAAACAGATATTTATTATCATATTTTGGCCTTCATTTTATAGTAATAGCTGATTCCATATAGTAAAATGGAATCAAATTTGAGCTTTTTTGTGTGTGCAGATTTTATGTATAGCTGATCATAAGGATCTTCAAATAGATATTTATTGTCACATTTTGGCCTTCAGGATTAATATATGACTTGTATGTGATTATGTACAATCCCAGGTGACTGGGAATTTCACTTGATCTAATAATTTCAGTCTACCTGATGCCAACAGTATTTTAAATAAAAATATCTAGATGGTACTAGTGGTAAAGAACTTACCTTCCGATGTAGGAGATGTAAGAGATGCAGATTCAATTGCAGGGTCAGAAAGATCCTCTAGAGCAGGAAATGGCAACCCACTTAAGTATTCATGTCTGAAAATCCCATGGACAGAGGAGCCTAGCAGGTTATGGTCCGTAGGGTCACAAAGAGTCAGACACGGTGGAAACAAATTAGTACGTGAAGATTAAACTCACAAATATCCATGGGATTTAAAAGAAGACAGGATGCCATTTTAACCTATTGAATCATCATATTACAAAAATTTTTGAACCCAGTGCTGGCAAGCATATGATAAAAACTTTTATTTATAGTTATTCTTAGTGTAAGTGAAGATTATACAACGGTCTTGAAAACAATTTGCAATCCTTTGACAGTAAAAGGAAAATGCAGATTCTCTTGCATGCACCTTCCTGGGAGCAAATGAACCAAATGAACCAAACTATCCCAAATGAACCAAACTATCCCCAAGTGAAAAAATCCGTCAGGAGGTTAAAAGTAATTTAAGAATGTGAATACATCTAAATAATGATTTGTTTATGGAAACTCACATAATATTAAACTAGATACAAAATTTTATGTGCATCCTGATTTTTAAAGGGATTTGAAAAAAATCAATTTAGTTAGATACTGTATTAAGACAGTAATGTATATCCCTTCAACTTTTCTTTATTGTTTATATTATCTATATTTTAAAAATTATATGTAATTAGTGCCTTCAGCTGCAATGCACAATATAATTTGAACAAACCACGAAAACATAAAGGCTATTTTGGTTGCATGTAGTTGTGTTAATTTTTCTTGTAGAATCTGCTTTTATTGGCTGAGTGAAACAATTTAACTTAACCATAGAGTTGAGAAAGCCTTGTAGTACTGATTGAAAACTAAACCATTTCTGAATGTCTGTTTAATAGGATTTTCAGTTCTGATGACTGGAATACTGTTTTCTTAAAGGTTTACCATATCTTTAAAGCAAAAAAAAAAAAAAAAAGCTCAAATTTGATTCCATTTTTGCTATATTAAATTTATTTGTGGAGATTATATTCTATTTGACAAGAGAGATGGTAAACAGGGGAACTTATATTTTATATTACTTGTGGAACATGATTATTGTTAAGGGGAAAGAGGGAAGTGGAATGAGGAATAAAATTTTTGAAGAGATGAGTGAGTAGTAGTTTGATATTTTAGCTGTAATGGCTAGGAATCCCTTCCTTACTGAAAAGGTGACTTTGAATAAAGCCTTGGAAGAAGTAGTTGTTCATTCGCTAAGTCATGTCTGACTCTTTGCGACCCCAAGGACTGCAGCCTACCAGGCTTCCCTGTCCTTCACTATCTCCCGCAGTTTGCTCAAACTTGTGTTCATTGAGTCAGTGATGCCATCCAACCATCTCATCTTCTGTCACCTCCTTCTCCTCCTGCACTCAGTCTTTCCCAGCATCAGGGTCTTTTCCAGTGAGTCAGCTTTTTGCATCAGGTGGCCAAAGGATTGGAGCTTCAGCTTCAGCCTCAGTCCTTCCAATGAATATTCAGGGTTGACTTCCTGTAGGATTGACTGGTTTGATCTCCTCACTGTCCAAAGGACTCTCAAGAGTCTTCTCCAATACCGCAGTTCTGAAAGCATCAATTTTTTCAGGCCTCAGCTTTTTTTATGGTCCAGCTGTCATATGAATATGAACAAACCATATTCTAGGGAGGATGAGAAGCAAAAAACAGAAGTCCTGGGACAGGAACCTGCCTGACCCATTGCCAGAATAGCAAAAAGGCCAGCATAACAGGAGGGAAGGCACAGAAATGGAGCAGAGGAGGAGATACTGGTCAGAGAGATGGGAAACCAGAACTTATGTGTAAATCCTGTGGATTGGTCTAAGTTCCTAGGGTTTTTCCTGGGAGATTTGGCTGGCATTAAGTATCCCTGATCAGAAAAGTAACATGATCTGATGACTTTATTACATTGTTTGGCAAATAAGGATTAAAAATGAGGATGGAATTAAGGTTACTCATCAGCTGCATTTTAGGAAGAAACTGACTGCTGTGTTGGAGTCAGACTGCAAGGGAGCAGGACAGAAATAGGGCAGTTATGGAGCTATTTTAGTCATTGGAAGAGAGAAGATGATGACTTGCAGCAGTGTGAAAACAGTAGAGGTCAAGAGGAGAGGAGAGGAGAGGGGAGGTTGGATTCCAGATTTACCTTGAAATTAAAACTGATGGGACTTGATATTATATAAGATGTGGAGGTGGACAGTGAGCATAAATTTGATTTGCTATATCCTGAGCTATAAGGAAGCTGGAGTTGTCTCTTAAGAAGGAAAAGAATGGGCGGAACAGATTTTTGTGGAGGAAGGAGGGCAGACAGCAGATAGGAAGAGCTGAGTTTTATACATTTTTAGGTTAAAATGCACAAGTGCATATGTCCTGGAGTCAGTTGATTACACTGGTGTGGAGTTCAGAGAAGAGCTATCTCCTCAGGTAGGAAATCAAGAGTCATGAGTCCACTGACTTCATTTAAAGTGGAAAGACTAAACGTGGATGAAAAGATGAAAAATGCAGACCAGGAGGTGGAGCACCCCACACCGATAGGTTGGAGAAATGAAGAAAACGCAACACAAGTATTTGAGAACCAGTAGCTGGAGACGAAGGAAGAGAGTCCCGTGTGTAAAGGGTCTTGAAATCCAGAAGATGTACTTCAAGGAAGAGACTGTCTTGGAAAACATTTTAAATTATTGAATATAAACTTCCAGGCACATGTAGGCACAAATCTAACTTTTTCATTTGGATAGTTTTATTTTAGACATAAAGAATTCATTTCCTTAATGAAAAAAAAATTTTTTTTCATTGAAAGACCTTATTCATTATAGTCGTTTACTTTTTTCAAAGTTATCTATTTATAGGAGTCATTTTAGGTTCAATGTTAACCTGATGTTAGAAACAACTGGAGAAAGTTTCTTGGTGCCACAAAAGCAGATATTGACACAAATTTATTGGTTTAATTACCTGTGTATTTTATTCATCAATATAGTCCTTCTAATATTTTTATTAGCCATACTTAATTTTGGGCTTCCCTTGTGGCTTAGCTGGTAAAGAGTCTACCTGCAATGTGGGAGACCTAGGTTAATCCCTGAGTTGGGAAGTTCCCCTGGAGAAGGGAGCAGCCACCCACTCCAGTATTCTGGCCTGGAGAATTCCATGGACTGTGTCGTCCATGGAGTCACAGAGAGTCGGATACAACTGAGCGACTTTCACTTTACTTAATTGTGATATTAGAGTTGCTTTCTTTCAGGACCTGATAAATTTGCAACATAAAATGTATCTCATCTATTGATAACTAGAAATGTTACTTCTTGAAAACTCAAATTATTCTAAATTGCAATACAAAAGAATAGATATGAAGGGTTTCCTATAGCTGATATTCCAATTAAGAAACTGTGGTTTTACATTGCCATCTTACTAGTAATATATTTCCAGCCTTTGAAGTGTGGGAGAAATGTATTAAGAACTAAGATATAAATCTTTGGTTTCAGCTGCAGGTATGAGGTAACTATAATGTTGTGAAACTGATCTTTAAGCAAAAATGCAAGATGACTATATTAGTGATTATATCAATGATGATGATGCCAATGAAAGCATTCTTTCACATAGCTATTCCAACACACTCACACAAACACAGCTTCATGACTTTAGGATCACATTCTGTTTCTTAATCAAACTGATCATTTGTTTAGATTAACTAGCACTTTATCAACCAAGTTCCACTTAGAATGTTTATGATCTCTGCTAAATTAAGTGAGGTAGCTTCTGAAACCCTGGATACTCTTTGGAAGGGCTGATGCTGAAACTGAAGGTCCAATACTCTGGCCACCTAATGCAAACAGCTGATTCATTGGAAAAGACCCTGATGCTGGGAAAGATTGAAGGCAGTAGGAGAAGGGGATGACAGAAGATGAGATGGTTGGATGGCATCACGGATTCAATGGACATGAACTTAGGTAATCTCTAGGAGATGGTGAGGGACAGGGAAGTCTGGGGTGCTCCAGTCATGGGGTCACAAAGAGTCAGACAGGACTTGGTGACTGAACAACAGTAACTTCTGCAACAGTTTTATAAGAGAATTTGCAACAATGCATGGAATAGTTTAAATGATGTGTAAGGACTGTATGTGGCTACACTGAAGGCTAATGTGATGATAGAACAATGGTCCCCAAAAAGTGAAGGTCTTAATTCCTGGAATCTGTGTGTATGCTATGACATCTCAAAGGAGGATGAAGTGTACAGATGAAATTAGGATGGACAATTAAACTATGCTAAAATAAGGAGATAATCTTGGTTTATCAGGATCAGGTAGGCCCAATGTCATCCTAAAAGAATGTAAAAGAGAAAGATGTAGGCAGACAGGAGGTCAGAATGACAACATGTGAAAAGGAATCAATCTGATATTGCTCGTTGGAACATGGAGAAGGAAGACCAAGTATAGAGTGATTTGGGAACTGTCTAGAAACTGGAAAACACAAGGATTCTCCTTTACAGACTCTGGAGAGGAATGCAGCCACGTTGCAACCTTAATTTTAGCTTGATTGTGGCTCATTTCAGACTCCTGACCTGACCTTTATCAGACTTCTGACCTATAGAACTGTAAGATAGTAACTTTCTAGTTAGAAGCCAATAAATTGGTGCTACTTTGTTAAAGAACCAGTAGGAAATGAATACAGCTAGCCCTAGAAGGGATATTAAGTTGTGCCTTTTGTAAATGACCCGTCATGCAAATTTTTCTGAGAATAAAGATATATAATATTATTGAATATATAATATTAATAATATTAATTTGAGATTAGTATACTGTCCAACATTAAACTAATTATATGGTCATGAAATCGAACCTAAAGTATGTTTCTTAAAACAAATTTTAAGCCTGAAAATTCTTAATGTAAGAAATAATATATCCAACTAAGTGTGTACTTTCTTGTCCCCAGTAAGTATGTCGTGCTTCTGTTAATGTGAGTTTATTGGACTTTGGATTCCTGTGTCCAGATATGGTTTTAAAAGTATTGCCCAGCACCCAGTGCAAACACCAATGTACAAATATAGTAAAATGTAGACTCTACAGCAAGATAAACAAATGACCATCTCCCATTTTTAGTTTTGCAGTATGGGAAATATTTACTAAACTTTTTAGCAATTAAAAAAAGGCAAAGTTAATTAAGGTAGAACATTCTATAGCTTAGAAGGTAAAAGATATAATATGGTACAATTAACAAAGATGGATTTAAAATGAAAATAAAAATGAAACCTGTGGTCTTCTGACCTAGATACTTTTTAAGTGGATGTTGCTTACCTTTTTCAGAACTGTTATACAGGGAAAAAGTACCTTCCCAATTTGAATGGCTCTTTCTCATGTTTAAAGCATAGCATTTATATAAATGTTCATAGAATACTGTTAAACAAATTTCAAATCTATAGAAAATAAATGAAATAAAGCAAATCACCTAATAATATTTGGTGGATTACAATCTTATTTCAGTCTTTAAAATGTCCATGGATATTGTTTGCTCACATCAGCTTACAGAAGCCCTCTTTAACATGTGGTTCTAATAGTGGCAGTATGACCCCTTGGGGCTCAGGAGCCACACCAGGGCAGGGGGAGAAACTTAACTCTCGCCTTGCAGGTGGATTCTTTACCAGTTGAGCCACCAGGGAAGCCCAAAAATACTGGAGTGGGTAGCTTATCTCTTTTCCAATATATATTCCCCACCTAGGAATTGAACCAGGGTCTCCTGTATTGCAGCCAGATTTTTTACCAACCGAGCTAGCAAGGAAGCCCCGTATTGCACACCAAGTCTCCCCTAATCTGGGCAGTTGGTGATGTTGGAGCATGGAATAAAAATTGTCCATCTGAGCTTCCAATTTCTGGATCCCAGTTTCCTGATCTGTTCCCAAAAGGCACCCAGAGGAAAGAGCTAATCTGAGTTACATGTCTAGCCCTGTCACATAATCAGGTGACATTTCCTTTTGTGTCTTTTGTTTCTCTGATTCATTATATTCATTCTGTTAATTCCTTAAGTGGTGGGTACTCCACATAACCAATCAAGTAACCAAGATTTATGACCACCGTATTGCTTTCTTCAATCTCTACTCAGCTGATGTATCAAAAAATTATAATTCTCTATGCATCTATACTTCCTCTATATACCTATAAGACATACACATTGACATATGTACAATACCTTTTTACTTGATAATAGATCATTAAAGGGGCTTCCACAGTGGCTCAAAAGGTAAAGAATCTTCCTGAAAAGCAGGAAACACAGGTGTGATCCCTGGGTTGGGAAGATCCACTAGAGGCGGAAATGGCAACCCACTCCAGTATTTTTGCCTGGAGAATCACCGTGGACAGAGGAGCCTGGTGGGCTACAGCCCATGAGGTCACAAACAGTCGGACATGGCTGAGCGACTAACCCTTAGATCATTAAAATCAGTCCAACAATCTGATTCTTCCTTGTCTTTAGTGTTTGTTTCTCCTTGTTTCAGCTCTGCTTCTTATTTCCTGCCCCATTGCATCCCTTTTGTCAGTCTTCAATCTTGTTCCTTCTAATTTGTGTCTGTTCCTATATTAATTAACTCAAGCAGTCATAACAAAATTCATGGACTGTGTGTTTTAAGCAACAGAAGTTTGTTTCTCTCAGTTTTAGAGGCTAGGGAGTCCAAAATCAAGGTGCTAGCCAATTCAGTTCCTTGCTGAATGCTTGGTTTACTCTTCCTGACTTGTAGACTGCCACTTTCTTGGTGTTTCACTTTTCTAGGGAAGGAGGGAGGGAGAGAAAGGAAGAGAGCAGGTATAAGCTAGCACATGAGGTCTCTGGTCTCTTCTTACAAGGTCACTACTCCCATCATGAAGTCCTCACTCTCATGAGCTCATTTAAACAGAATTGCCTTCCAAGGGCCCCATCTCTAAATACTTTTTTGTTAAGGGTTTGGGCTTCAATGTAAGAGTTTTTGGAGCACACAATTCAGACCGCAGAAGCTCCTCCTTCTGTTTCCCTATTTTCAACTCTTAATATTATTATATTTCTAAACATTCTACTAGGGATTCACAGGTGACTCAAATAGTAAGGAACCTGCCTCCAGTGTGGGAGACCTGGGTTCAATCCCTGTGTCAGGAAGATCCCCTCGAGAAGGAAATGGCGACCCACTCCAGTATTCTTGCCTGGAGAATCCCATGGACAGAGGAGCCTGGCAGGCTGCAGTCCATGGGTTAACAAACAGTCGGATGTGACTGAGCAAGTAACACTTCAGGTCAAACATCCTACTTCTTCCCTCTGCAATTTCTGACTCTACCAGTCGCTCCTCAGGTCCCCTACAATTCTCATTCACCTCTTTCTCCAGGTCACGTTATGTGGCCATTAAAGAATATATCTGAATATGATAGCATTTTCTGAAATTCTCCAGTACTATAGACTTAGTCTACACTCCTTCCCTGAAATGTTTCTGATGGCAGTGTCAACTGGAAAAAAAAAAAAAAATAGCACAGCCTAAATGCTGAGAGTTAGGTTTTACTTGGTTAGAATTTTAGGACTCGAGCCCAGGAAGCAGCATCTCTGTTTCATTTCACAATAGTCATCACCTGAGTTGGTTATTCAAGGTAGTTTAAAGGTCGTGTCTATTGCAGGACTACTGTGTTCACTCTGTACTATAAATTGATGGAACAAAATATTTTAGAATGTAGAAATTATATAAATGTTTATATGCAGAATAATAGAATAATATTAGGTTGGCAAAAACATTCATTTGAAAGAAAACCCAAGTGAAAAAACCCAAATGAACTTTCTGGCCAATCCTATATATATATTATTACAGAGAATGAGTTCTTTTTTTCTTAATTATTCTTCCTATAATTACGTAACTGTGATATTTTACCTTTTGCCTTGTCTTTGATATCTCAAGATCATTTTCCCTTGATTTATAGAATACATAAAACTTAAAACCATTTTTTAACAGGATTTGTGCAAGTTTCGTTAAGAAAAAATTACTTTGAGCCATTTAGTACTCACTTGGTAATAAAAGGGAACAATTATAAAATGGCAAGAATCAATAGCACATGAATATCCCTGGTTTGAAATTGTTGAAGCATGAGTCACTCTTTCAGATGAAATGCTCTCGCTGACTTTAAAGGCAGCTCATGTGTGACTGTGGAGATATGTCACAGTTAGGAGTAGCTGGATTCTCTGAGAAAGCATCTCATTCCATTTCCAGACCAATGTAAGGAGGATTTCAGGTGTATGCAGAAAGTATTTTTAACACACTGGCAGTTCAGATGGTAAAGAATCCCCTGCAACGCAGGAGATGTGGATTCAATCCCTGGGTTGAGAAAATCCCCTGGAGGAGAGCAAGGTAACCCACTCCAGTATTCTTTCCTAGAGAATACCCACAGACAGAGGAGGCTGGTGGGCTACAGTCCATGGGTTCACAAAGAGTCTGACATGACTGAGTGACTAAGCACATTTTAACACAATTTTGGTATTAGTATTCTGGAAATGTTGACTCTTACTGAGGGTAAAATCCTGGCTTTCAGAAAGAAGTAAACTAGGATACTCTGTTGGCATCGATATATCCATTCTTTTACTGAAAGGAATGCCAAGCATTTAAATGAAAAGGCAACACATTAACTCAATGAAAAGATTAGATTTTTCAAATCAATAAGCTCTACAAGAATAGTTTATTCTTAGCTAATACGTGCTAATGTCTCCATTCACAACAAAACATTCTTTGAAGAAACTTTGCTTTCCTAGACATATGATATTTACAATAACAGTTGCTTCAAATCAGATTGTGTTTAGTTGTTATTGATTTCTCTGCTCTATCTAAATACTCAACTCAGAGCCTGACCTTCAGACGTTTATCAAAGTACACATTTCTCCTGGAAAATCCACAATTTGCTTTTCTGCATATTAAGTTTTCATCTAATACCAAGGCAGGCTTCCCAGGTGGTCCTGGTGGTAAAGAACCCACCTGCCAATGCAGGAGACACAAGAGAGGTGGGTTTTATCCCTGGGTCAGGAAGATCCCCTGGAGTAGGAAATGGCAACCCATTCCAATATGCTTGCCTGGAAAATTCCATGGACAGAGGAGTCTGATGGGCTACAAGTCCATGAAGCTGCAAAGAGCCAGACACAACTGAGTGACTAAGCAGCAGCAGCAGCAATACTAGTACATTTTCTGTAATTAATAAATTATAAAAGAATCAGAAAATAACAGTTTTATAAAACATAAGAGTATATTTTGGTAAATATATTTCAGTGACCAAAAAGAACAAATTTAATGTAATTTTCATAGATAAAATGACATTTCAGAGAAATTATCTAATGTATACTTTGAGCTCAGATTTTAATTATTGATGTATTTCAATTATATAATTTACCATTCATAATTTATTTATATGTGCATAGTTGTGTTAACTGGAAATCTTCTCTGAAAGCTCTGGAGGTTGAGCAGATATTTGTAACTTGGTTTCATATAAGAGTAATCTGATGTCACACAACTTCACAAACTTGCCCAACAGAGCAGCCTTTGCAGCCACTGAATCAGAGTGGAGTGTCCCTTCCATCTGTCAGGCCTCTTTACCAACCAGCCTCCATACCCTCCTGACCCTTAATCTTAGCTGATGGTCTTGCCTTACATTGTACTTCTAGAATTTCTGAAATCTGTGGGACAGTTTTTATCTCATGTCTCTCCCACCAAATCTGTACACGAAATGGCATCTATATTCCAGTCACTTTACTCTGCTGAAATTATAATACTGGAAAAGCCCTGCTATTACCCACACCTTGCTCTCAGGATTCCTTTCCCAGACCCTCCCAACTTCTCCCCTTAATTGACTGCATCATCAAATGATTCCTTCCTAATGGGTCTTCCCATGCATGTTACTCTCATCTTTCAAAAAACATCCCAGGACCCTGCACTCTGCTCAGATGTAACTACTTCAATCATCTCAGCAAATGATACCACCATTTCCACAAATCAGAAGACTGACAGAGCTTCATTACACTTTCTTCATCCCTACCCTCTACGTCACTACCAAGTGCTATGGTTTCTTCTCGTAAAACCGGTTTAAAATGTGTGTACTACTTTCATCTCTGCTGCCACCACACTAGTTCAAGTCAACTTGATCTCATCTGTCTATAGTGGTTTCCTCTGGTCTCAGCAAATGTCCTTCTCAAATCATTAATTAGATACCAACTGGAAGGAACTTCTTAGAAATATTAATCAGTAGATGTCATTCTTTGTTTTCAAAATCTTTCAGTGAATCCCAATTTTAAGTATAATAAAAGACTAAACTTTTGCCATGGTCTCTAAAATCCTATGTGATCTCATCCAACCTCTCCTGCCTTGATCCCACCTCTACATCCCAGCTACGCATTCACATGTTTCCCTCCTCAAGTATTCGGAACCTTCTTCATGCGTTTGTGCTCAGTTGCTTTAGTTGTGTCCGACTCTTTCTGACCCCATGAACTGTAGCCTGCCAGGCTCCTCTGTCCATAGGGATTCTCCAGGCAAGAATACTGGAGTGGGTTGCCATTTCCTTCTCTGCTGAGCCTTCTTCAGGACCTTTGAATGTAGTTATTCCTTTTGTATGAACTGTCCTTACCTCATATTTTTCTACCACTCCCTCTTAATCTGTCATGCTTAATCTCATCCTATTAAAAGCAATGCTCTCATCTCTAAAGCAGCTCTCTGTCCTGCCAGCCTATTTTCTCATGCTCTTCAATGATAATATTATGAGTTTGTCTTTTTTTTCTCACCTCCAACTGGACTGTAAACCCTTCTTTAATGAGAGAATTTTCTGCTCATTCACCTTTGCATTCCCAGTGTTTAAAATGTTGCCTGGCACATAGCCCAGAATATATCCAAGAAAATGTAAGATATATATATTCATAGACTAAAATTGAAACAAGTTAGACTTATAAAAAGTAAATGGTTTAAAATTTTTAATTGAGATATAACATATAGAGGTAATATTACACAAGCTATAAGTGTACAGATGTCTGTGTATTAGTCACTCAGTCATGTCCAACTCTTTGCAACCCCATGAATTGTAGCCCACCAGGCTCCTCTGTCCATGGAATTCTCCAGGCAAGAATACTGGAGTGGATTGCTAAGCCCTTCTCCAAGGGTACAGATAACTAACTGTAATTGATGTACAGATAACTAGCTATAATTGAACATACCCAGGTAACTACTACCTATATAAAACAGAATAAATAGAGTCAGTATAATTTACACTAAAAAATAAAGTTGACTTCATTTGTTATCAGAAAAAAAAACAGAATATAATGTACATTCCAGAAGCCTGTCTAGTGTACTGTCATGGTCCTTCCTCATTTACAGATGTAGCCTCATTTTTTGACTTCTTATAATATAGATTAATTTTGTCTGTTTTATCTACTTATGATTCTATAAATAGATATGATAATATATCTAACATAAAAAATGTGTTCTATTTATGATTCTATAAGTAGAATCCACAGTACTATTCCATTGCATTTGATTTCTCAACATGCAATTTAGTTTCTCTCTCAGTCATGTCTGACTCTTTGTGACCCCATGGGCTGCAGCACGACTGGCCTCCTTGTCCATCACCAACTCCTGGAGCTTGCTCAAACTCATGTCCATCGAGTTGGTGATGCCATCCAACCATTTCATTCTCTGTTGTTCCCTTCTCCTCTTGCCTTCAAACTTTCCTGGCATCAGAGTCTTTTCCAATGGGTCCATTTTTGTTTTTTTTTTTTGTTTTTTTTTTGCATCAGGTGGCCAAAGTACTGGAGCTTCAGCTTTAGCATCAGTCCTGTCAATGAATATTCAGGGCTGATTTCCTTTAGGATTGACTGATTTGATCTCCTTGCAGTCTAGGGGACTCTCAAGTCTTCTCCAGTAACACAGTTTAAATGCATCAGTTCTTCAGTACTCAGCTTTGTTTATAATCCAACTCCCATATCCATACAAGACTACTGGAAAAACCGTAACTTTGACTAGACGGAACTTTTTTGGCAAAATAATGTCTCTACATTTTAATATGGTGTTTAGGTTTGTCATAGCTTTTCTTCCAAGGAGTAAGTATCTTTTAATTTCATGGCTGCAGTCACCATCTGCAGTGATTTTGGAGCACAAGAAAAAAAGCCTGACACTGTTTCCATTTTTTCCCATCTATTTGCCATGAAATGATGGGACCGGATGCCATGATCTTCATTTTTTGAATGTTGAGTTTTAAACCAGCTTTTTCTCAACATTACTTTTGTGAAAAAGCATCCATTTTTTTGAGTGAATCAGTATTTTACTAAGTTTTCACTGTAAATTATTCCATTGTATGCATAGATCATATTATCCATTCTACTATTCAAGGACATTTGGACTGTTTCCAATTATTAACCATTAACAAACAGCAGTGAATATCCCCATATTTGACTTATGGAGACCATTTATGTGCCCTATTGTTGGGTATATACAGAATAGAGAATGCTGTGTTTTAGGATATGCATATGTTTACCATTAATGAATACAGCCAAATACTTTTCCAAAGTGGTTGTACTAATTTATACTTTATACTTATCATTCTATGATATTTATTAATGTTATTGTTAGCCTTGTTAATTTTAGACATGTTGGCATATACATAGGGAATTCTCATTGTGTTTTTCCTCAAGCTATATTTTTAATACTTAAAACTACAGTACAGGCAAAAGAATAATGCATTTAATATTTGTGCCCTACAAGTAAATTCATCACTCGTTTCACTTGCTATATTTGTTTATTGATAACTAACCATCTTTATTTTCCTGACTTTTTGAAAATAATTTCTAAGCATTAGATGCAGACCTTTAATGATAGAAGACAGAAAGGCTTTCTGAATTTATAGATTTGGACATTTTGATCATCTATGAACCTTTTCTTGACAATTTTCCAAGTAGATGCAGTATAAATACAGTACACTATATATTTAGGGTGCTAGAAAAACAAATTATGCTTTGCAACATGTGAGGATAATGTATAAATTATAAGAACAAAGACCATGCTAAAAATAAACAATCTCATTCATTTTGTTCATCATCTTTAAAACATGAATCAGTCTTGAAATGCTGTTTGTAGATAATGCCACCATAGGGACACAGAGGAATAAATAACACTTTTTTTGTATCATCCTTTATTAATGAGTATAAGGATAGTTATTTACCACCAAAAATGGTAGTTTGGACGCAAAAGGCAAATATTTGCATTTCTTTTTACCTTTAAAATTTTTTTTGTAATACTTTTGGAATATTGGGCACAACCAAGTAGTCTTTCCATGCTTTCTTATGAAGGAAGTTCTGAGACTATATTTAAACTCTGCTTCCAACCAGATACTGTTTTTCTTTTTTTCTTTCCCTGATTATGAGTAATGTGTATAATTAGTCCCTATACAGCAGCCATGGAATAAATGAGAAACTACAAACCATTCTTGTGAAATACTGGTTTAGTACCTATAGTAGGAAACATTTGTTTGTACGGTATTTACTTATGAATAAGCACTTTCCATATTTGTTGTGTTATACATGCTGAATGCCAAATATTTTATTTTTGTCTGAATACAAACTCATCTAATTAGTAAACATACTTTGTTTCAATTTGATGAGTTATCTTAAAATTGTCATGTTAAAATAGGGAAGACTTATGCTCTAGCAGTTAGTAATGAATATGGGATCACTGTACAAACTTAATAAACAATTTCATTTTCTTATAAAATAGAATCACTAAAAATCCATGTTTAGTGTATCTAACTCTTCAGTATAAAAGGTGTCTCTTTATGTGTATGTATCAAGTTATCATCACTGGGAATTCTAGTCGGCTATACTCATTCTACTTTAAATTATCAAATTGATCTTATATGGCCATACAAACAATATTTTTAACATGCTAATATATATTTCAAGTGTAAAAAAAAATTTAAGTGTAAATAAATATTAAAAATTATTTTCGTTGCTAAGAATCTCATAAAATTTTATTATGGAGTGTATTCCCATGAGCCTAGTGAGCTTCGTGTTTTAATTTTCATTCAGTTAACTCTTTTATGACTGGCTTCATTTTATCCACAAAAGTATATAACATTTAAAGGGCAAAATAATATGATATTACTTATTTAATACTTGAGATAATATTAAAGGATTTCCTGTACTACATGCCACTTTACTTGATTATTTATATTTTAAAATTTGGATTTTCTTCTCACTTATGATATTAAATGAAACTGCTTATGCAAAAGCATATCTTGGGACAGAAGAACATCCTATCTTACTGGTAAATTTAACTGCAATTTCCAAATGCATATTTATTATTAATTCATTCTAAGTATAAAGTCTGTGGGACTATAGTATCATTACTAATTTGTAGGGAAAATACTTTTTCACTTTTGTGAGGTTTTGTTACTTATTTATAGTTTATGATATTATTTGTTCATTAATTTGCTTTTTCCTGTCTACCTCATTTTGAATCCCTTTAATTCTTGTCAGTTTGAATCTGTAGGATCTCAGATGCCCCAGTGCTCTTTTATTGACCATTTGCTTCTGTCTTCTCAGTCCCTTGTTCAGCTCATCAACTTTCATGGGTATCACTCATGTAATTTTATGTCTCCATGTATCTAGCTCTGTCCTTTAACCTCTGATCTGATCTTTTACATCCAGCAATGAACAGACTTTCTCCCTGAGATGATCTTGGCCTTTCTCTCAAACTAATTAGGTATATAACACAATTAGACTTTTAAATACTTACAGTAGTCTACAGGGAATTAATTTATAAACTAGGATGCCTCTTTTGTGGTCCAAGAGTTTTGATTTATCTTTGAAGTGAAAGTCACTCAGTTGTGTCCGAGTGCCAGGATACTGGAGTGGGATGCCTTTACCTTCTCCAGGGGATCTTCCCAATCCAGGGATCAAACCTAGATCTCCTGCATTGCAGGCAGATCCTTTATTAGCTGAGCCACAAGGGAGGCATAAGAATACTGGAGTGGGTAGCCTATCCCTTCCCCACGTATCTTTCTGACCCAGGAATTGAATTGGCTTCTCTTGCATTGCAGGCAGATTCTTTACCAACTGAACTATCAGGGAAGACCATCTTTACTTAAATATCTTTATTATTTTTATATCTTAATAACTTAAATATATATTTTTATAACAAATATAATATGTGCTCTTCCTTTTTTTTTAATTTTTCTGAGACCAATGTAATATAAAAAGTATGTGATTTAGAATTAGGCAAACATTATTTTGAAGCTTGATTACATTAATATTTGTATCACTCCAGGCACATTATTTAATTTTCTATGTATAAAATATGTACCACACTAGCTGAAAGGATTAAAATGTTCTTGCACAGACCACAGTGTTAAGCATAGAGAAGGCACTCAGTGAAAAGTGGGTCTTTATCATTTCTATTCCAGCAATTTAACCATTCAATTTTTCTATGCGTAACATTGGCCACCCAATGATTCTGGTAAAGTGGGAAATCTGAAATAATAGTTGAATATTCCTTTTCTGATCTGTTTCAAATTTATTATTTTTATTATTAATGTATCTTGAGAAAACCATTTTTTTTAAAAATTTCACTATCACTGGTTAATATTCTTAATCTCTCCTATTTGGTTTATAATAGCTTTTGTAGCATTTATTCTCCTTTTCTTTTATCATTATGTTTTCATACCTGTTGTATTTTTCTTTTACAACCAAGTATTCTACAAACTGCTTGGGGGCAAACATCACATTATGCATTTTGCCTGCATGTCTCCCTTGTTTGTTCTTGAATATGTTATGTGGATGATATACATTTTTATTGGTTGGTTTGGAATTAGTAAATCCAATTTCATTTTGATATTTAGAGCTGAAGCATACTCAATATAATTATACTTTTTTGTTTTTAGGTGTTTTCTAATATCCTTTATTTTAAAACCAACTCTTTCACAAATGTGAGAATATGTTGAAACTATTTTAGTGTAGCTTATCAGAGCTACTAATTAAATGCATTGCCTACATTTTTTTTTTAATTATTGGTTATATGTGTATAAAGCTTCCAGGCTCAGTGGGTAAAGAATCCACCTGCAATGTAGGAGACATAAGAGACGTGAGTTCGATTCCTGGGTTGGAAAGATCTCCTGGATCAGGGCATGGCAATCCACTTCAGTATTCTTGCCTGGAGAACCTCATGGACAGAGGAGCCTTATTTTCTCTCAAGTTACCATATTTTTAATGATTAAAGATTATCAGAGCAACTAATATTTATATATGACATATGTTTTTCTCTGAGCAAGAGCATTATCTGATGTATTACTTATGTCTCACCATAAATAAATTGGTGGCTCAGTAGGAAGCAGTCTGCCTGTCAGTGTCAGGAAGATCACTGGAAGAAGGAAATGGCAACCCACTCCAGTAGTTTTACCTGGGGAATCCAATGGACAGAGGAGCTTGCTGGGGTACAGTCCACGGGGTGCCAGAGTCCATTCCAGTACTTTTCCCTGGGGAATCCAATGGACAGAGGAGCCTGGTAGGTAGAGTCCATGGGATGCCAGAGTCGGAATAACTTAGTGACTAAACAACAGCACAAATAAATTAAATAATATGAACAGAACAACTGCCCAGAAATATCTATATAATGTTTTAATGACCAGTTACCTCCAGTTATATACCCAGCTTCAAGTGATATTTCTATTGTCGTTCCTTTAACATACAAGTCAAAGAACATGTAGTAGTTCAAAGTCACAAAATAAAATTAATTTATTTTCCTTCCTGAAAACACATTGCTATTTTTTTTATGATAGCCACATACCATCTGTTCAGTATTTACTATTGGTTGTTGTCATTGTACAAAAAGGAAATAAAGCCCTGTATTCCATGTACTGTGCTCACATCTTCTCTATCGTGTAAATGTCACAGAGATGGATATTGCTCTTCATTGACATGAACAGACAAGTCGTTTGGAAATTCTGTTTTGTCTAGTAATGTTCTCTTCCCCACAACCATGTAGCCCCTTTCGCTTTTTCTAGCCATTGACTCTTTTTCTTCCTCTGCATGAACTTAGCCACATGGGAAAATACAGCCTATGGAACAGTGCAATCGGTGATAACCTGAATAGCTAACCTGCACAGACTAACCAATCTGCTTAGTGAAAATGATCTAAAAAGTCAATTCCATAATTCTAGCTCAGGGATTCAACTTCAGTAGGCCCTTCACTGCTATATGAAAGTGGAAGTGAAAGTCACACAGTTGTGTCTGACTCTTTGAGACTCATGGGCTACACAGTCCATGGAAATCTCTAGGCCAGAATACTGGAGTGGGTAGCCTTTCCCTTCTCCAGGGGATCTTCCCAACCCAGGGATTGAACCCAGGTCTCCCACATTGCAGGTGGTTTTACCAGCTGAGCCACAAGGGAAATACTTGCTACTATATATAGTGCTGTTTATTTTAGTTTCATTAAAATTATTTTTATTGTGTTCATCTATATTAGGGTAATTTGCTATAAGATTTGAAATATATACTAAAACCACAAACAATCTTAAAAAATTGTGTACATAGCAGAGTTCAATTAGCCAGTCAAGCTGGTCCTGGGTGGGTTGCTTTTGTTTCTGTATTGGAAGATTTTCATTACTGATTGACATGATTGACTCTTTACTCCTTATTGGCCAGTTCAGAATTTTTTCCAGATTCAGTCTTAAAAAATTCTGCTTCTGGAAATTTAAATACTTCTACTTTGTCCCATTCACAGATGTATGATTATTCATAGTAGTTGCTTATGATCCTGTATATGTCTTTAGAGTCATCTGTAATGTCTCTTGTTTAATTTCTAACTTTATTTCTTTGAAACTTCTATTTTTTCCCCTTAGTCTAGTTAAAATTTGTCAATTTATCTTTTTGAAAACCAATTATTAATTCCACTGATCCTTTTAATTATTATTATCTGATCTCTTGCATTTATTTCCACTCTGATCTTTATTACTTCCTTCCCTTTGCTAATGTTAGGCTTAATTTGTTCTTCTTTTTCTAGTTCCTAGAGGTTAGGTTGTTTACTTGAGATCTAATTGTTTAATAGTTTTTCTTGCTTGTCAGAATTGTGGAGAAAATCCATTGTGTCAGCCCACCTTATATGCCCCCAAAGATACATAGATGTTTTTACACTTGTTCACTTATATTGAAATAGGACTTGTTATTTTTTGTAAATTTTCAGAGGATTGAAGTTTCAATTTTTATAGAATAGTTTATAGCATTAAGGTATGCTTACCTTATTCACTTATATTTAACTTTATGTAAAGTAATAAAATTTTATTTTTTTTAAGATAAATGTAGAAAAAGCACTATGAGCCTACCACTCAAAGATAATTTCTATGGACACTGTAAATATTCTTCAAAGAACATATAAGTAAAATGACTTTATTGTGTTCCATATTGCACATTGACATGTGCTTTAAGTACTTTGGCACCAAATAATACATCATTGGATATTCTAAATAGCCTTAAATATTTCAAAATAATGTAATTAAATGCTTTTGTCTATTGCAGAGATATATGAAAGTGTATTTATCCAAGCTACTACATCTGGATCTTTAGTTTATTGCTAAGGCCAAAATTGCTTTGGTCATTTTTGTTCATCTTTTTTTTGCATTTCTAGTTATTTCCCTGGTTTAATTCCTATAATGAAATTACCCAAAACACATCAACATTTTTTAGGATTAAAATATATAGTTCTGCAGTTCAGTTCAGTTCAGTTCAGTTGCTCAGTCGTGTATGACTCTTTGCGACCCCATGAATCGCAGCACGTCAGGCCTCCCTGTCCATCACCAACTCCCGGCGTTTACCCAAACTCATGTCCATTGAGTCGGACATGGTGATGGACATCCAGCCATCTCATCCTCTGTCGTCCCCTTCTCCTCCTGCCCTGAATCCCTCCCAGCATCAGGGTCTTTCCCAATGAGTCAACTCTTCGCATGAGGTGGCCAAAGTATTGGAGTTTTAGCTTTAGCATCACTCCTTCCAAAGAAAACCCAGGACTGACCTCCTTTAGAATGGACTGGTTGGATTTCCTTGCAGTCCAAGGGACTCTCAAGAATCATCTCCAACACTATTGTTCAAAAGCATCTATATAGTTCTAGATTATACTTAACAAATTTTTTTCAAGTTAATTTCAACTTATCTGCATGACTAAATAATTCTGTGCTGTCATTAACTACTGAACTGGCTGAATACATTTTCTAAAACAACATATGGAAATATTCTTGATATGTTCTCTTTTGATATTCTGTAATACAGCTCTAAAAAATGTTAGTCAAAGAGAGACCTCATAATCACTTAAAAATTCTCAGAACTACTTTTTGTCTTTGTCTTTCATACCAGCAGTGTCTTTCTTTTATACCTTAAAGTGAAAGATTAGATTAAAATAGAAACCACTTAATGATTTTTACTCTCCTATTTTATTACAATGCATAGAATAGCATATGAAAATATGTTGTAGAAGTGCAAGAAACAAACTGGTTTGTTAAAAATTTCATAAATGAACATAAACTCATGGTTTTATGTGAAGAATTATGTGATTTAAATGAATGAACAAGAATGTAGGGATTGACCTGTCCACATGAACTGTCGTTTTTAAGGCTTGTTTTTCCTGTCTCTGTTCTTTTTCTCTTTTCATATCTCTTAATAGCAGTAATCTGGGTCAAATTTAAACTTAAAAAATAAATGGTTAAAATCTAATATCCAAGGAAATACAATGTGTTCCTTTGTGATTATAGTGAGTCATAAAAAGGAGAGGATAAAAAGCTCAAGAATATCTTTCCTTGGTAAATTTAGTGAGCAGTCATTTCCTTTGGAATGGATCATGTATGATGGATACTTTAAATAGTGTTTCTCTGAGACTTACACATTACATGGAATCTCCTTAAGATGTTCTTAGAAAATATACAGTAATAAGATTTGACATAGAGTTTGATACCACCAGAATAAATTTGTCAAATAATCTTTAAAAATGAATTGTATGAAATTTTTTTGCTTTTTGTAACTTATGCATTTACCATTTTCTAGATTTGCTATTTATTAATCATGTATAATTAATTTATCCATTAAATACATATTATCAATTGGGTTATATGATATACTCTTTTCAAATTAATTTATTAAATGTTTATAAATAGCAAATGTGACTTGAAAATATATTTCCACCTTTAAAAACTAGAATCTGATGCTTATGTGTAAGACACAGAGACAGATAAAGGTAACAGAATATTTCATAAGTAAATAATTTAAATAAATAATCTCACACATAGCATTTATCATACAATAAAGGAGATTTCACATTCAAAGTTAAAGTGGATATCCTAGAATTAGGACAGTATTGGAGAAATCAAAATCTTACCTCTTCAAACAAAATAATAATATACTGGGAATTAATTACAAAAGGATAGAGCATAGAAAACTGAATGGAATATAATGGAATATTTATAATGCCATGGGAGGGAAATTAATATAAACTTAAAATTTTTAGAGAAAAATATTGCTGAATATAAAATTGGTTATATTTGAAAAACTGTAAACAACTCTCAAGGAATTAATACATGAAACTAATACAATATTTACTACAGTCTTATTGAAGGGCCGACAATTTTATTATGCTATCATTAAAAAAATGGAAAACCTCATAATCTATAATCATTACTATAAAATGACTTTATTATATAAATAATGTGTAGAAACATTAAATGAATCAAAAAGACAGTAGGAAACAAGTAAAACAAAGGCTATAATTGCAAAGAATGTAACCACTATGAATTCTATTCTTGCATATAATTGATGGTATAAAATATGCCAAGATGAGATATCATTTCTCCAAGTTTAAATTTGAAACAAAATCCAGCTCTAGTTGCATTGTGTTGAAGTGTGTGTGTTAGTTACTCAGTTGTGTTTGACTCTTTGTGATCCCACTGACGGCAGCTCTCCAGGCTCCTCTGTCCATGGAATTCTCCAGGCAAGAATACTTGAGTAGATGCCCATTCCCTTTCTGAGGGGATCTTCCCAACCAAAGAATCAAACTTGGATCTTCTGCATGGCAGGCAGGTTCTTGCCATCTGAGGTTCTTACCAGGGAAGACCCATGTGTTGAAGTGGCCACCTTCTTATGATGGCACTTTCTGTTGGCGTTAACCATTTAGAATGCAGTTTCACAATATGTGATAAAAGTGATTCAGTGCATATATCCTATGTTCATCCTCTCCAAGAAACTGCCCTAAATATGGAAAGTATGTTTAAGGCACATGTAATTACAATAACTAAACAATTAAAATAATCTAAATGTTATTTCACATTGTTTAAATAAATGTTAGATAAAATGTTTCATCACATTCAAAAATAGGTTTATTAGATTACAAACAGAAAAATAAATAGGAAAATTAATATTTGCAAATTTTAAATAGAGTATAATTTGTTGTTGTTCAGTCACTCAGTCGTGTCTGACTCCTTGTGACTCCATGGACTGCAGCATTCCCTGTCCTTTACTATCTTCTGGAGTTTGTGCAAACTCAGATGCATTCAATCAGTGACTACATCCAACCATCTCATTCTCTGTTGCCCCCTTCTCCTTCTGCCCTCAACCTTCCCTAGCATTAGGGGTTTTTCCGATGATTTGGCTTTTCACATCAGGTGGCCAAAGTGTTGGAGTTTCAGCTTCAGGATCAGTCTTTCCAATGAATATTCAGAATTAATTTCCTTTAGGATTGACTGGTTTAGTCTCCTTGCTGTCCAAGGGACTCAAGAATTTCTCCAGTACCACAGTTTGAAAGCATAGATTCTTTGGTGCTCAGCCTTCTTTGTGGTCCATTCTCACATTCATATGTGACTACTGAAAAAAAACGTAGCTTTGACTAGATGGACCTTTGTCGGCAAAGTGATGACTGCTTTTTAATATACTGGCTAAATTTGCTACAACTTTTCTTCCAAGGAGGAATTGCCTTTTGATTTCTTGGCTGCAGTCACCATCTGCAGTGATTTTGGAGACCAAGAAAATAAAATCTCTATCCGTTTGCATTTTCCCCCAATCTGTGTCATTAAGTGATGGAACTGGATGCCATAATCTTAGTTTTCTGAAAGCTGGGGTTTAAGCCAGCTTTTTCCTCTCCTTTTTCACCTTCTCCAATAAGCTCTTTAGTTTTTCATCCCTTTTGCCATTATGGTAGTGTCATCTTCATATCTGGGATTGTTGATATTTCTCCTGGAAATCTGATTCCAGCCTGTGATTTATTCAGCCTGGCATTTTGCATGATGTACTCTGCATAGAGGTTAAATAAGCAGGGTGACAATAAACAGTCTTGACATACTCCTTTTCCATTTTGTACTAGTCCGTTTTCCCATGTCCAGTTCTAAATGTTGCTTCTAAACTTGCAAACAGACTTCTCAGGAGGCAGATAATGTGGTCTGGTATTCCTGTCATTTTAAGAATTTTCCATGGTTTGTGACTGCAAGGAGATCCAACCAGTCCATTCTGAAGGAGATCAGCCCTGGGATTTCTTTGAAAGGAATGATGCTAAAGCTGAAACTCCAGTACTTTGACCACCTCATGCGAAGAGTTGACTCATTGGAAAAGACTCTGATGCTGGGAGGGATTGGGGGCAGGAGGAGAAGGGGATGACACAGGATGAGATGGCTGGATGGCATCACGGACTCGATGGACATCACTGACTCGTGAGTCTGAGTGAACTCCAGGAGTTGGTGATGGACAGGGATGCCTGGCGTGCTGTGATTCATGGGGTCATGAAGAGTTGGACGTGACTGAGCGACTGAACTGAGCTGTTGTGATCTACACAGTCAAAGGCTTTAGTGTAGTCAATGAAGCGGGAAGTAGATGTATTCCTGGAATTATCATGGTTAACATATGATCCTGTGGAGGGTAGCAATTTGATCTCTGGTTCTCTGCCTTTTCTAAATCCAGCTTGAACATCTGTAAGTTCTTGGTTTATGTATTGTTGAAGCCTGACTTAAAGGATTTTGAGCATTACCTTGCTAGTATGTGAAATGAGCTCAATTGTGTATTATTTTGAGTATTCTTTGGCATTACCATTCTTTGACACTGGAATGAAAACTGACATTTTCCAGTCCTGGAAAATCCAGTCCAGTCCAGTCCTATGCCACTGTTGAGTTTTCCAAATTTGCTAGCGTTTTGAATGCAGCACTTTGACAGCATCATCTTTTTGGATTTGAAATAGCTCAGTCTGAATTTCATTGTAGCTTTGTTCATAATAATACTTCCCAAGGCCCTCCTGACTTCACACTCCAGGATATCTGGCTCTACTTGAGTGACCACACCATCGTGGTTATCTGAGTCATTAAGCTCTTTTTATATAGTTCTTCTGTTTATTACCATCTCTGCTTAATCTCTTCTGCTTCTGTGAGGTCCTCACTGTTTCTGTCCTTTATTGTGTACATCCTTGCATGAAATGTTCCCTTGACATCTCTAATTTTGTAGAAGAGTTCTCTAGTCTTTCCAATTCTATTGTTTTCCTCTATTTCTTTGCATTGGTTATTTAAGAAGGCTTTGTTATCTCTCCTTGCTATTCTTTGGAACTCTACATTCAGTTGGGTATATCTTTCCTTTTCTCCTTTGCCTTTCACTTCGCCTCTTTTCTCAGCTACTTATAAGACCTCGTCAGACAATCATTTTCCCTTGTTGCATTTTTTTCCCCTTTGGGATGGTTTTGGTCACCACTGCCTGTACAAGGTTATGAACCTCCCTCCATAGGTCTTTTTTATTCATTCAGTCAGTATTCCTTGGTGCCAGTCAAGTTTCTGGTATGTGTCTGGCAGTAAGAGCATGTGAGTAAGATTGGAAAGACCTAAACCCTCACCTCAGATAGCTTACAGTCCAGCTTTGAAGCTTACCCGTGATAGGTCATGAGTCGTAGGGGTAAATGCCCAGGGTCTTTATTCAATAGCTCAATGTAATTCCAGGTCACTAAGTGAAGTATCTGTTCTAGTTTGGTTATTTAGAGATTCAGGTTACCTGAAGCTCTGCCACAGTCAACATAAGACTTCATTCATCTTGGATGTCTCTATCCAGTCAACAGGAAAGAAACAGGATTAAATATTCCCAAAGAGAAAATGCAGTGGTCTGGCAAATTATCATATGGCCATTTTAAAATGCAAAGAAGGCTGACAAAAAGTAGTTTAGTTGTGAGCCCAGGAAAAGCAGAACAAGACTTATTTCTAAAAGATTTTTATGAAGACCTATATATCTACTGTGGCTTCCTTGCTGCCTCAGTGGTAAAAAACAAAAACAAACAAACAAAAAACACCTATAATGTAGGAATTGAGGGTTCAATCCCTGGGTCAGGAAGATTCCCTGGAGAAGGAAATGGTAACAGATCCAATATTCTTGCCTTAGAAATTCCATGGACAGAGAAGCCTGGCAGGCTATAGTGCAAAGTGCCACAAGAATCAGATGTGATTTAGCAACTAAACTACCACCAAAACTATGTCTACTATCCTTTGTCTTAAAACGGATTCATCAAGGACATGTTTAAGCCTCATAATCATTGATATTTTTCCAGTTTGAGTTAGCCACAGATCACATTATAATAGAAAATATCTCCTTAATAAAAGCAAAGATTATATTTTCTCAGATAAATCATATAATTTAACTCTGGAAAGAAGTAGTCTTCTATACAATAGAGGACTTCCCTTATGGCTAGGTTGGTAAAGAATCAGCCTGCAATGCAGGAGACCTGGGTTCGATCCCTGGGTTAGGAAGATCCCCTGGAGAAGGGAAAGGCTACCCACTCCAGTATTCTGGCCTGGAGAATTCCATGGACTGTATAGTCCATGGGGTCACAAAGAATCCACAACTGAGCAACTTTCACTTCACTATATAACAGATGATGGAAGAAAAGAAAAAAAAAATAGTCATTTCAGATGCATAAGGTAATACTGATGTCACCTCTTAAATATATTACAGGTATGATTTTATCTAAAAATCAAATACTGGATTATTGATGTTTTGTTAACTAATTCTGTGTATAGCCAATCTTTGATATCCAAATTTAAAAAAGATAACTAAAACAACCCCTTATATCTAAATAGGAACACTTAATTCTTAGCTGGCTACAATGGATATCTTCATTTAAAACTTTTATTTATTTATTTATTTATTTATTTTTACAAATGACTAATTTATTACAATAGAAAAAGATGAAGCAACATACATTAAAGTACATTCACTTGGGAGCTAGACTCTAAGACAATATATATTCAAGTTGCATTCTGAATTGATTAATATAATTTCCTTGGCTCAAAGTTTATACTACTCAATTCAGTAATATTTTCCCTATGTGGTGGCTACATTTTCTTTTATTTTTTTAATTTTAAAATCTTTGATTCTTACATGCGTTCCCAAACATGAACCCCCCTCCCACCTCCCTCCCCATAACATCTCTGTGGGTCAAAATAGTATGCAAAGTTATGTCAAGATTTTAAATAAGCCATGATATATATATATATATATATATATATATATATATATAAATGGTCTATGAAAATAGTTAAATATACTTGATTTCTGTAGCATGAGAAACACAGAAAGAGACTTCTCAACATTTTGCCAAACTGAGGAACAGATTTTATTTTTACCCAGAATATTCCAGATACTTATTAGGGTAGAAATAGACCTAATTAAAAGGGGTAGTAGAGTTAACTATATAGACATGTAAAATTTACTTTACAAATAAGTCAGATTTTTATCCACCTTTATTCCTTGAGATTTTACTAAGGTATTGTTAGTTCACAGTTTTCTGCTCTTGAAATTCTTAAATGAATTATGTCTGAAAACTCAAAACAAGAGTTGAAGTGTAAAAACCTCTGAGAAGGATTAATACCCATGAACAATCTAAGGATAAAGCTGTACAATATTCTCTAATCTATCTCAATATTTATCATATTTGTTAAAGTTAGGAAGCTCTATGATGTTTAATGACAAAAATGGTTCACTTCCAAATATGGAAGATATATGGAAAAAATGCCCAATATCTTGTCAGCATTGGTCTCTATTGGACTGCAAATGAAATACAAGGGCTCTACTGACTTTCATCAAGAAGTTTCAAAGAGAGACTGAAAGTTCCCTGAGGCTGGGGATTAGGTCTTTAATCCTACCCTTGTATCCTTAATGCCTGACACATGCCAGGAACTTGTTATTAGCTGAATAAATACATTAAAAAATGACGAAAATGTAGAAGAAATGAAAATAGTCCATATAACATATTGAGAGCCTGTTAGGATGATCCTAGGAATCCCCATTAACATATATATGGAATCTAGAAAAATGGTACACATAGACTTATTTCCAGGGCAGGAATAGAGGCACAGATGTAGAGACTGGACATGTGAACACAGCAGAGGAAGGGAGAGCGGGACAAATTAAGACACCACCACATGTAAAATAATATAGGTAGTTAGTGGGAGGCTGCTATACAGTACAGGGAGCTGAGCTTGGTGCTCTTTGATGACCTAGAGGGGTGGGATGTGGGGAACTGGAGGGAGGCTCAAGAGGGAGGGGATATATGTATATGCATAGCTGATTCACTTTGTTGTACAGCAGAAACCAGCACATCATTGTAACACAATTATGCGCCAATAAAAAAAAAAATAAAAGCACTCTTACTCTCAACTCTTAATGGAGTTTACTTGAATCAGCTTGTGCAGGTTTGGGGAGACTGAGAATAACAAATAAGACATAAACGTATGGGTTATGTTCTATTTTATACTATGTTTTGTTGTTGCATTTTATGAAGATTGTTTAAATTTCTAAAAGAGTATGAATTCGGCATCACTTTGTCAGGTCATTTGCAATAGTGTCCTGAGGAATATCACTAACCATTCTGCTAGGCATCCTAACTGCCATGACTTCCACTGAATAATTTGCTATTGCTTGATTAACTCAACAATATCTGTATCTGGTCTTCCTGTTATGCTGAAGCTACTGTTGAAAGTTTTTAAATATATTGGTTACACAGAAGAAAAAGAGAAATTATATATATATATATCTTCCTTATAATCATAAATATTCTACTAAAAGAAAGTATAAAATATGCCATGTTTTATACTAAACACTAAATAATTGCAGTAATTATTCCTTATTCCTACTATAAAATAATTGTTAAACACATTGTTAACTATTTGATGAGGAGTTCAAAGGGAGAATAATTTAATACCAAATGATTTTTTAGTATTTGTAACTTGAAATCCAACCAATAGTGAATATAAACCATCACTAAATATTGCAGGACACTTTTACTGGAGATCCTGTGCAGAAATTTATAGGGAGGCTTACAGTCTGGCAGACTACAGTCCTGCCAGAATCCTCTGTCTGTGGACTTCTGAGAAAAGAATACTGGAGTGGGTTGCCATTCCCTTCTCCAGGGGATCTTCCCGACCCAGGAATTGAACCCACCTCTCTTTCACTGCAGGCAGATTCTTTACCTTCTGAGTATTAGTAAATATGGAAAGAGTTAGCTAAGGTTCATTTCAGTTTGGTATCTAAATCTCACATATGATTATCTTTCAACTGAAGAAAGAAACCTATATTTCCAAGAATATCTTTTGATACTTTTCTCTCAATTTAAATAAAACCTAGTTTATAAAAGCTTATTTTTCCTTATAAGTATACCTCAGTAATATAAATAAAGATATTATATAACCATTTTTCAACTGGTATAGCATGCTGCTTGAGTACGCAGTTTTTAATTGTAAAAATGCCCCTTAATGTGTTCAGAATTTGAAATTTTGAGAAAAAATAATAAGAATATCCATGCTTCGGTATCTGAAGCTTTGTATGTTCTTGTAGTGAAATGTATATCTTTACCACTTGTAGTGAAATATATATCTTTACCACTGGCATATTGTTGTTTGGAGAATGTTATGCCAGCAAATTTGGAAAACTCAGCAGTGGCCATAGGACTGGAAAAGATCAGTTTTCATTCCAATTCCAAAGAAAGGTAATGCCAAAGAATGTTCATAGTACCACCTCACAATTGCACTCATATCACACATTGGAGAAGTAATGCTCAAAATTATCTAAGCCAGGCTTCAACAGTTCATAAACTGAGAACTTTCAGATGTTCAAGCTATATTTGGAAAAGGCAGAGGAACCAGAGATCAAATTGCCAACGTCTGTTGGATTATCAAGAAAGCAAGAGAGTTCCCAGCAAAACATCTACTTCTGCTTCATTGACTACTCTAAAGCCTTTTACTGTGTGATGACAACAAACTGTGGAAAATTATTCAAGAGATGCGAATATGAGACTATCTTATCTGCCTCCTGCGAAATCTGTATGGAAGTTTAGAAGCAACAGTTAGAACTGGACATGGAACAATGGACTGGTTCCAAATTGGGAAAGGAGTACATCAAGGCTGTATATTATCACCTTTTTTATTTAAGTTATATTCAGAGTACATCATTCCAAATGCCAGACTGGATGAAGCACAAGCTGGAATCAAGATTTCAGGAAGAAATATCAATAACCTCAGATATGCAAATGATACCAACCTTATGACAGAGAGCAAAGAGGATCCGAAGAACCTCTTGATGAAAGTGAAAGAGGAGAGTGAAAAAGTTGGCTTAAAACCTAGCATTCAGAAACTAAGATTATGGCCTCCAGTCCCATCACTTCATGGCAAATAGATGGGGAAATAATGAAAATAGTGACAGACTTTATTATCTTGAGCTCCAAAATTGCTATGGATGGTGACTGCAACCATGACATTAAAAGATGCTTGCTCCTTGAAAGAAGAGCTGTGAGAAACCTAGACAGCATATTAAAAAACAGAGACATCACTTTACTGACAAAGGTCTGTATAGTCATAGCTATGATTTTTCCAGTAGTCATGTATGGATGTGAGAGTTGGACCATAAAAAAGTTCAGCACCTTGTGGTATTGGAGAAGACTCTTGAGAGAGTCCCTTGGACTGCAAGAAGATAAAACCAGTCAGTCCTAACGGAAATTAGTCCTGAATATTCATTGACAGGACTTATGCTGAAGCTGAAACTCCAACACTTTGGCCAGCTTATGTGAAGAGCTGACTCACTGGAAAAGACCCTGATGCTGGGAAAGGCTGAAGGCAGAAGGAGAAGGGGATGACAGAGGATAAGATGGTTGGATGGCATCACCAACTCAATGGGCATGAGTTTGAATAAACTCTGGGACTGGGTGATGGACAGGGAGGCCTGGTATGCTGCAGTCCTTGGGGTCACAGAGAGTTGGACATGACTGAGTGACTAAAATGAACTGATCCTGGTCAGCAAATTTACTTACTAGAGGAATAGATCCATGACCCTTGTGTGCACTACTGTGCAATACAGCTACTCCTCAGAGATTTTTAGACATTTGCTGCTTGTTTTTTCTGTTAATTCTTAAATTTTCTCTTATTCTACTCTAGTTTTTCAACTTTGTTCCTACCATCTATATTTCTGTTAAGTTCTTTAATAACTGGTAAATTTCATTATACATAAAATATGTGTTGCTACTTCTCTTGTGTTCAGGCTCACCTGGCCACACTATCATATTTAAATTTAACAGCAAGACTTACCTTTTTACCCATCCTCTTAGAATTTTTAAAATCAGTATAAAATCAACACAAGCACAGATTAAAATTAATTCATAGTACAGAGGTGGATAAAATTTAAATTATCTCACCAGTTTTACCAGACAATGAGATTGTTAAAATAATTACAGTTATTGAGATAGGCATTTTGCTTTGCATTTTGGTCTTTTGTTGCTTCTTTCCATGATGTTCCAGTCAGTTTTGATACCCCCATTTCTTGCCATCTGGACACTATCATGACATAATGAGCCATTTTGTTTGCTATCCCTCTAAACTTCACTTGTCTGCATATTACAGTAATACCTTGAATTTTCAAAGTTCCTTTTACCGAGATTACTACTTTTCCTAATCGATGCTTCTTGTTTTGGTTGATACAGTTTTCAAATGTGTGTGTATTTTTTAAAAAATTGAAAAAAAATAGAAAAAAATATATATGAATTTAGAATATATTCTATTTGATTTCTAGAAATCTATTCAGATCGATCATCTTTGTGTCTTCTTTCTGCTATATTTTTAAATTAACTTATTTATTTTAATTGGAGGCTAATTACTTTACAATATTGTAGTGGTTTTTGCCATACATTGACATGAATCAGCCTTGAGTGTACATGTGTCCCCCATCCTGAATCCCCTCCCACCTCCCTCCTCATCCCATCCCTCAGGGTTGTCCCAGTGCACCAGCTTTGAGTGTGCTGTTTCATTCATCGAACTTATTTTGTGTTGTTCCAACATGTTTATGAATTAAGGATGTATTCATTATAAACCTCTAGAAATTTATCTGTGGTTGTGCTGTGCTGTCTGCTGAATATGACAGCCCAATGTAACATAATTCTATTGTATGTTGTTATAAACTTTAATCTCCCAATTATGGATCAAAATGTCTTGCTTTTCTCTGTTTTCATATCAGATACACCTTTTTAGGACTTTAATCTTAATTGCTGCTCTCTTCATAGCACTACTACATATAGCCATAGCACTAAACAAACAAAAATCAGTTTAATTCCGTTTCCAGCCTTTTTGCCTCTTATTTTTCTAAAATTTATTATATTAAGAAATAACCAGCATAGTAAATAATAATTGATAGTTATCTGAAAAGTAATATATATCATTTATATATATATATATATCAATTCAGAATCACAAATGATTCAAATGCTAGTTTTAGGTGGTGTATTTAGTCAGTTTACTAAGTGCAGATAATGTAGTAGAGCCTGAAATGAATGCAAGGATGTGGTAGAGTCAAATTCTATGAATTCATTGATTATCCTCTCCTAAAAAAAGAGGCTTTAAAGTGATAGCTATGATTTCAATATTTTTTTACTTTTGAAACCCTTTTCAACTTGTTTTATTTAAAAGATTTCCCTTTTCCTAAGAATAATTAGAACGCCAGTAATTATATTGATTATGTTTTCCATTTAACATCCCCCCTCACCCCGAACCTCCCCAACTGCACTTACCGTAGAGACAAAAATCAAAGGAGTCAAGCATTTCCATATTTTGACTATACTCTAATGCTCCAATTCTGCTCTGGTGGCAAGACATAAAGCCATGTCGGTGTGACATGAAGCAGCATACTGATTTTCCATGCTGTTTTCAAGCCTGCAAAATAATCTACACTATTAAATCTACTTCAGGAAACAAGCTATATATCACTATGTCAAGGCTAAGGATGAACAGCAAAGTGGATTCATTTTTCTGACAAAGAAAACCGTGCAGTATTCATTAGTCATGGTGCTGTCTGTAATTGTTTTTAAGCTGTTATCATTCTGCCTTTTTAAGTTGAAATTTTCTGCCTACTAACAAGGCCTAGCAATGAACTATGATAAAAATTTAGAAGCTTAATTTAAAAACCAGAGAAATTCTAGAATTGCTACTATCCATTTTTTGAAACAAAATAATGTAATAGCAAGATTAAAAATAATACTCCAATTAATTACTTAATTAATGAATCTTTCCTTACTTGGGTTTTAAACCCATTTATTCTCTGATCTTAGTATACACAATATTCTGTGAATATACTTCCTGTATTTTTGTTAAATTTAACTATACTCTCTGAATAAGCTATAGGACATTCTTGAATGTGTTTAATCATAAGTATTGTCGGAACTTAGAATTATTAATAACAGCTGAGTTTCTATGTTCTTTTAAAGTAATCTGTGAGTACTGTGTATACCTTTCTGACATGGAAACCAACAACAGATCTTATGAGCACAGCAGCTTAGATCAAAGACTTTCATAGAGGATGAGTCTTTAGAAATGTTACCCAAGTAATTGCTTTCTTTAGTAACCTAGGTAAATATGTGTTCACCAATATTATTTCCCTGTCAGATAAGTGAAAATGGAAAAATAAGTATTTGTGACTCAATTTAGATGGCGAAATGTGTATAGATGTATTTTCTGTTTTGCAGCTTGTAATTTCAAGCAACTGAACAACCTTATAATTAAATTTCACTGTTGTGACAGATCTTCATTTCTCTATGTCAGAACAATGCCCCCTTGCCCCCACCCCACAACATTTCTCCCTTGTAGCTAAATCCATTAATGGGCTGTGAATATAATATGAAATTGCTAACTTTGCAGTGTGGTGGTCAGTTTTATATATTGCAAAAGTGCTGACAGCTTAAAAATGAAGTGCACTACAAGCTGTAAAATACAACTTCACAAATTGTTGAAGTGAAATGCTTTTTGTTTTGAAGTACTTGTATTAACATTTGCATATTCTGTGAATGACTCATTGGAAAAGCCTCTGATGCTGGGAGGGGATGGGGGCAAGAGGAGAAGGGGACGGCAGAGGATGAGATGGCTGGATGGCATCACCAGCTTGATGGACATGAGTTTGAGTGAACTCTGGGAGTTGGTGATGGACAGGGAGGCCTGGCGTGCTGCGATTCATGGGGTCGCAAAGAGTCGGACACGACTAAGCAATTGAGCTGAACTGATTCTATGAAATAAACCAAAGAGTTTGCATGTGCTATAATGAATGAGGAGTATTATGGAGAGAGCCACATGATGTATTGGCATGATGTGTGTTTGTGCATCTTGTATGTGATTTGTCTTCAGATTCTTAGCAGGATGGTGGATACACAAAAGGATTCAGTAAAACAGAAGTCTTGGAAGGCTAATCTGGGAGGTATAGTTATGCTACGTTTCACCCTCTGTTGCAGTTTGAAATTGGATCATCAAGATGTTCATATAGGACAGTAAGAAAAGTTTTTTCAGATAGATATTGATATAGGCATAGGGATATATATTGCTTCTGTTGTTATAGGTAGGTAGTTATAGATATATATAGGAGATGTGGGTTCAGTCCACGGGTTGGGAAGGTCCCCTGGAGAAGGAAATGGCAACCCACTCCACTATTCTTGCCTGGAAAATCCCATGGACAGTGGAGCCTGACAGGATATAGTTCATGGGGTCACAAGAGTTGAACACAACTTAGTAACTAAATGACCATATATGTGTGTGTATATTACTTCTGTGGTTCTTGATTTTAAATATGCAAGCTGAGAATTAGTGAGTTTCTTTTGTATTTAGAATGTAACAGATTTCATGACTTTGAAATGCCTCAGATTCCTAAATATTTATAACCATCTGGATACTTCAGAATGGTGAGAAAGCAAAGTAGGAAAATAACAAACAGCTGGAACTTTGCCTCGCACCCTCCCAACCCCCACTATATAATTGAAAAACAGTGAATATCCTAAAATGCAGATATAAACACTTATGCAGTATCAAAATGTCCTTACAATGCAGTAATTTTAGCACTTCTAGAAAAGAATCATGTATTAATTCAGAGTTCAATACACTGTAAGATATAGTAACATTATAAACTCAGTTTGATGTTATCAAATCCCCAATTACCTTTACAGTTGAACCTTGAACAAAGTCGGAGTTAGATGTGCTCACCCCTTTGAAGTGGAAAATTCCGGTATAACTTTATAGTGGATAACCACAGTCTGCTTCCAAGGATTCAACCAACAGTGATGCCTGCAGTACTGTAGTGTTTACTATTGAAAAGAATTTGTATATGAGTGGACCTGCACAGCATAATTCAAACCTGTGTTGTTCAAGGCAAACAAAGCAAGCTCTATATTAGACTTCCCAACATTTTTTTTAATTCTTGAGAATAATATTAAAAATTAAGGTGCTTAATTTCAAATGTGTTGTCAATAGTAATATGTATTTTTTTAACAGAAAACATCAATAAATACTAGAGAAAATTCAAAGACTGGAGTTTCTGCAGCAAGTTTTTAAAAGAGGTACTTGCTCCAGTTTTTATGACTTTTATTTTTAAGTAAGATGAGGTTTACTATGGAAAAGATACACACACTTTCATCCTCATTTATATTTATAGCATTTACATGTCTCACCCAAAGAGAAAAATACTTAGCTGTTGTGCCATGACACTTGGCACACACTGAGTCTCACACTCTTGGAAGATATCTCGAATCTTTCCCATTGAGGCTCACATTCCTTCTCAAAATTGTACTCAAGGCTGCCACAGCCAGTTGAAAGGAGCAGATGCTGAAATAGAAACCCAGATCTAATCAAATATACTGGGTGCACAGGAGCATGAGTTAAACTGAATCATTCTTAAAATAACCAATCACTGTCACTGAAGCAAAGCAATAAATAACCTAAGCCAAGCAAAGAAAATGTATCTTGCTCATTTTATTTAGTGAACAGTGATACGATTTTAGTGGAAAAGTGTTGGTTTAGAAATATTTGTCTGTGGGCTGGAAAACTTTTGATAATTATTTTGAGCCTTATGATAAAAGTAATATTTGCTTTCCATTTAATTAATATTTGTATGCTGTGTAAAAGAATGCATTAAATATAAAATATTTGTTATTTTCAGTATCTATTTGTGGTAGAGTTCTTAATTTTATAATTGAAAACACTAAATTATTTCTTGATATTACTTTGTATGGGATATCTGGTAACTTAAATTTAAGATAATAATTAGCATTAGCAAGGAGAATAGTTCTGGTCACAAATGTAGTTTATACACATCAGGAAATAGAATTATCTTGATATTATTTTTCAAAATTATTATAAATCTGGGGTTTTTATGCTTTCATAGATGGCGTCCATTGGTAGCCTAAAACTGATTAATATGTGACCATATTTTTCCCAGTATTTTGTCCATTAAGCAAAGTTGATGTATTCCGGTTTAGCCAAAAACTTATAATATTTTTTTTCAATTTTCCAGTAAAATTAAAGTAATCCCATTTAAAATGGAATAGTGTGCCAATTTTTAAATATTTTATTTCCAATCTAAATTCTTAAAGAAAAAAAGATTCTTTGACTAACTTGCTTATATTCTGTTTTGGAATTTGGGGCGAATATTATTATTATGTAACTCCAAAATTTACACATGTTTTCTAAGACAAGATTGAGCTGTGATTAAGCTATAAAGGTGCAGGTCTAGCTTATGTATTGTTAAGGACTTTAAGTAGGACTGAGACATCACATATATATGCTTCTGTGTTAGAGATTTTGTCAGAAAGTGTGGACGTGGCTATAAACTCTCATCTGTCAAATACTTATTTGGGTTTCTGTTATGGAGCCTTAAAAGGGAAAATAATACATATGCCTCAAAACTTTTCTTTTTCTAAATACAAGACTCAGATCTAAGGGCAAACTAAGGAAAACTCATTCTGAGGCAGAGATTTTGTGGAGGTGTTAAGAACAGACTGTGTGTGTGTGTGTGTGTGTGTGTGTGTGTGTGTGTGTGTGTTTTAATGGCTATGGGAGAGACATCTTGAGAAAATATAATTTGACAATTATGACCAATGTCATCTTTGATTACACATTTGTAACTATGCTTGCGTTTATTTGTTAAACATAACCTACTTATGATTACAGTGTAGGTCAGTCATTCAATCATATGTAAAGATGGAAAGCTTACATTGATGCATTGCTTCGGAATTAGTATTATGTAGAAGGGCAGTGTTGACTACTTTAACTCGGATTAAACATCTGCTTGCTTTCTTGAACTGCTTGAGTTCTTGAGCAAACTTTCAGGCACTACATTTTCTTTACACCTTTATTTAGAAATAATTTTAGATTCAGAGAAAGTTGAAAAAAGTACAGGGAGGTCCCATAGATTCTTCACAGTTCTCCCTCAAATTTAACAGCTTGCATAAATAGAATACATCAAGAAATTTACATTTGTACAATCCACAAAGTAGATTCAGATGTCAACAGTGATGTATGCATTCACTTGCATGTGTGTGTATGCTGTGTGTATGCTGTGTGTCTGCTTGTGTGTCTGTGCAATGTTATCAATCAGTCAACAATCAAGATGCAAAACTGTTCAATTAGCCAGGCTCTCTAGTGCTACAGTTTTAGCCACCCTGCAAATACAAACTCATATATATGACAACCAGTGATATGTTTTCTTCTCCACCACCACTGACCGAATGCCTTTATTTCAAGAATGCTATGTAATCTGCCTTGTCTTTCCAAATGTTTGCATTTGTCAATATTTCATCCCCTTTTGTTGCTGAATTGTATTCCATGGTATGGATAACTCAGTTTCTTTAACTGTTCATGGATCAAAGGACATTTGAGTTATTTTCCTTTTTTTATTATTATGAATCAAGTTGCTATGAATATTTGTGTATAGATTTTTGCATGAACAAAGGTTTTCATTACTCAGAGATTACTGCTCATGAGTGAAATTGCTGCTTTGTATGGTAAATGTTTTCATGTATGGTAAATCTGTTTTCATGAGTGACTGTACCACTTTATGTTAACACTAGCAATGATTGAGAGATCAAGGTTCTCCACATCCTTGTCAGCATGTTTTTCTTAGTCATTCTAAGAGGTGTTTGTGATACTGTATTGTGGGTTTTAATTTATCTTTCCTTAATGGCTAATGATATTGGATTTAATTTAAGTGCTTACATTTTTTACGTGTATCTTCCTCAGTGAGAAGTGTGTTCATTTCTGCTGCCCATTTTCTAACTGGATAGCTTTTGTTTTGTTTTGTTTACCCTTGCAACTTGAAAGTTCTTTAAATATTTTATACATAAATCCTTTGTGAGATATATGATTTGCAAATGTTTTCTCAAAGTTGTAACTTGTCTCTTCAGCTTGCTAACAGGAACTATTGATGAGTAGCAGTTTTTAATTTCAATGGGGCAGTGTCAATTTTATCCATTTTCCCCATTAGGCATTTTTGCTTAAGTCTAACTAACTAAATATTAAAAAATTCTCCTGAAGATCTTATTTCCAATGAGTTTTTCCATCAAGTGTGTAATTTAAAAATGTAGGTCATTTTTGGTATGTATACCTTCAATGCATTTTCTACCATTTTTGTCCTAACTAGAACAGACAATACTATATTAAATCAGAGTCCTGTACCCTGTTCCTAATAAGAGGGTGAAAGCATTCAGTCTTATACCACTAAGTATAATGTTAGCTGTAGTTGTCTTGTGAACTTGTTTTATCTAGTAGAGAAGGTATCTTTAATCCTAGATTCCTAAGTGATTTGTAATGCGTGGGTTTGGATTTCTTTGAATCAGTTTTCTGCATCAACTGATATGGTCATTATGACTTTTTTCTAGATCCTGTAGTTACACTGTTGATTTTTCAATATTTACCACCCTGTATCTTGAATAAACTCCAATTGATTATCATATATGGTTTATTTTACATATTGCTGGGCTCAGTTTTATAAAATGTTGTTGAGATTTTTATATATAAGTTCATGAGAGATTAGTCGGTGATATTCTTGTTTCGGATCATCTTTGTCTGGTTTTGGTATCAGAACAATCCTGGATTTGAGAAGTGTGTTTGAAAGTGTTCCCTTCCCTTCTATTTTCTGGGAAAAAAAATCTGTGTAAAATTGGTGTTAATTTCTTTAAATGTTTGGTAAGTTCCCTAGTGAAGTCATCTTGCCTTGACTATTTCTTTTTAGGGGTCAAGTTAGTTACTAATTCAATTTCTTTTCTGATTCTAAGACTATTCAGGTTTTTAGTTTCATCTTGGTTGAATTTAATCCTTTATTGTTCCTGTTGTAAAAATATAATTGTTTTAAGTATTTCCATTACACACATTTGACATTGCATCCAATAGTGTTTTTATTTTTATTTAGCAAAATTTATGCTTAAAAAATGTATGAGGAGAAGGATAGTCTACTATATATATTATATATATCAATGTTTACCCATATTATTTTTTTTCTTCCATTAGCATTTTTTTATGTTTAGAGGAACATTTTCTTTATGTTTCCCCATGATTTAGGGGTTGGTCCACTGATGACAAATTCTTAGTTTACCTTCCTGAGAATGGTTCTTTCTCTTTTGCTCTGAAAGGACAGTTTCACTGAATATTGAATTCACTGTTGACATTTCTTTCATTTTTGCAGTTAAAATATGTTATGCCACTTTCTTCAAATCCTTATGATTTTCAGATATCTATTGTCATTTAGATTAGTATTCTGTATAGGTAAAGGTCACTTTTCTCTAATTGCTTTTAAGACCTTTCTTTCATGTTCTTAGTTCTTATTTGGTTAATCCTGATGTCTTTGTATAGTTTTTTTTTTTTTTTTAATTTATCTTATGTGAGTTTATCCTGTTTCTTGAATCTATAAGTTTATGTATTACATATTTCAAGAGTTTTCAGTGCTGTTTATTCAAGCAATTTTTCAGTCCTACCGTCCTCTTCCTCTCTTTGACCACTGCACTGCCAAGGATATTACATCTTTTCATATCGTCCCACAGATTCTTGGAGCTCTATTAACTTTGTTTAGGCTGCTTTCTCTAGGTTAATTAAGTTCCTTTGACCTGTTCAAAAATTCACCGATTCTATCTTTTGTGATTTTGACTCTACTATTTTTTGTGATAGTCATTTATTTATTTATCAAACAATTCAACAAATATTTATTGAGCTTCAACTGTGTTCTAGGCTGAGTTACAGACACAGGATTGTGTCAGTGAAAAAATCAGTCGAGGATTACATTCTGTTAAAGAGAAAAAGACAATAAACCAGATGATAAGTAAATTCTATAATATGTTAGAATGTGATAACGGCTATGGGAAAATAGTGGAGTAAGGGGAACCAAGAGGGCTCAGTGTGTGTTTTTAGGCGACTTTGCAATTTTTTATCAAGGTCTACTTTTCAGTCCATCTAGTATGATGGTGGTGGTGATGGTATGTTTTTCAGTTTTATGAGAATATGCTTTTCAGTTTTGTGCCACTTGATGCTTTTTTTCCACTGGGTATTTATTCGCTGAGATTTTTTTCCCCTTTCATTTATTTCAAGAGAATTCAGAAATGATTGTTGAAACATTTTTATGACTGCTGCTTTAGAATTCTTGTCATTAATTTTAAGATCTGATTCACCTCAATACTAGTGTTAATTGATTGTCTTTTCTGATCAAATCTTTTTTAAAATAAATTTATTTATTTTAATTGAAGTTAATTACTTTACAATATTGTATTGGTTTTGTCATACATCAACATGAATCCACCACAGGTATACACGTGTTCCCCATCCTGAACCCCCCTCCCCCCTCCCTCCCTGTACCATCCCTCTGGGTCGTCTCAGTGCACCAGCCCCAAGCATCCAGTATCATGCATTGAACCTGGGCTGGCGACTCGTTTCGTATACGATATTATACATGTTTCAATGCCATTCTCCCAAATCATCCCACCCTCTCCCTCTCCCACAGAGTCCAAAAGACTGTTCTATACATCTGTGTCTCTTTTGCTGTCTCACATACAGGGTTATCGTTACCATCTTTCTAAATTCCATATATATGCATTAGTATACTGTATTGGTATTTTTCTTTCTGGCTTACTTCACTCTGTATAATAGGTTCCAGTTTCATCCACCTCATTAGAACTGATTCAAATGTATTCTTTTTAATGGCTGAGTAATACTCCATTGTGTATATGTACCAATCTTTATTTTTTTGCTTGGGATGATGTGAGAGATTGTATTTTATGTTGGTTATTTTGAATGTTATGTTAGGAAACTCCATCCTATTTAAATCTAATATTTTAGCAGTCTCTTTTTTAGGCTTAAAATGTATGTTCTGGCCTTCTTTGTGGTCAAAGTAATGGTTCTAGTTTAATTTTCAAGTCCCTTGTAATATTTTCTTATCTGTTTGTTTATCTGGTGCTGCTAGATCTCTAGATCGATTGTGATAATACAGGCAGGAGCATGAACAGGGTGTAGTCCTACCCTACCTGCTGCAGGTAGCAGAGTGTAGGGAGAATTCACCACACTCTCTTTCACTGGTAGCAGGCTGGCTGATGCTGAGCCTGGGTCACCTCTAACCCCTAGATGGAGACGCAGAGATACCAGGCTCTTACTGTCACTGTGATAGGATGAGCTCCACTGCCTAGGATGTGGAAAGGGACTGAGGTCACCCTCCTTGATTTGCATTGGGCTTTTCCTTCCTGGCCATTTGATCAGAGAGGCAGACTCCTGGATTTGTTGCTGTTGATTCCAAGTTGTAGGCCTCCCTAGTGCCCAAGCCTGGATTAATGGTAAATAAAAAGAATACCCAGACAGCTCACTATGACTAGTTACTCCTTGACTTTTAAAGTCACTAGGCAAGCACATATGTCTTTCTAGCTTTCAGAGTCCTTTTGTATTTATCTTTTGGAACAATTCCTGACTATTTAGTTGAATTTAGAATGTACCTGGGAAAAGTTAATATGTATCTTCTTACCTGGCATATATCATATTTATTGAAGAAACAGACACACCATGTTGTATCTGAATTAGCAAACCCACCAGCTTAATATACAACTATCCATTAGACTTAACAACAAAGATATTCTAATTTTCAATACATATTTAATTTTTAACAAAGATATTGAGTGACATGTGAAGAAGACAGAACGATGAACTATACAAACAGTACTATACAATCATAAAGTATAATGCTTTTCCAGGTCTATACGATATTGAAAGAAATTGGGATTCATATATTTCTGTATGCTAAATCAGTCATACTAAGCAGCCATCAGTAAAAGCAAAATCTTAGTATTAGAAATGATGAGTCTATTGCTAATATTAAATTATATGCAGACTTTAGTGAATCAGATTTTTCTGAGTTGTATATTTAATTAAGTATAGATTTTGTTATCCCCCCTCCCAATTTTAATTTTGAATGAGTGGACTTTGGATATTTTGATTTCTAGCAAGTATCATTACGTTAACCAACATATGACACAGTTAGGCTTTCAGGAAAATAAATAAAGACTTGATAACAAATGTGATATTGGAAATTTGATTACTTATTAGGAGATTTAGTGTGAGAACAGAACAATCATCTCATGATTATAAGAAATATGTTAAAATAGAAAAGGAGAAAAGGAAAAGATGTCAAGAGGTCTTTTCATTCCCACTTCAACTCAGACCTTTAAATTATAAATGAACATTATTTTGTTCTATCTTACTGGTAGAATTAGTTAACCTAATTTGATGACAACCTAGTGGTAGTTGGAGTGTTTGAAGTCAGAATAAATGCATGCAAACACTGCTTCTCAGAAATACAGAATAGCTATTAAAACAAAGTGCCTATATTTAATTTCTTGAAGAATTTATTTTTTATAAGTTAACAAGTAGTAAGATTTCTACAAATAGCATGGCATTAGATATTTTTATTTAAGAGAAAGGTTTAAATGTTTTGATATTATTTTCATATTAATATTTAATTACAGATACAGCTCTGTAATGCTCTGAAGTGTCAGGCACCAATAAATGAAAATGTTTTAAAATATATTCACTGGAAAATTTAGGTCCTGATTCTCAGAAAATCAGGATATTACATAGTTTTGTATGTTGGCATGAAAAAAGGATTAATCTGTTTGTTTTCATTTTCTATAAAATTGGATCTTAAAACTTATGACAGATGATGGATCACAGGACTGTTATTCAAATATGACATTTAAGTCACATCTCAGTTTAGAGTTTGGAATGGCTTCATATCTTGACAAGACTGGTTATTTACAATCTGAGCTCTATATCTGGATTCATATGTTTGGATCTGTTCTATATCTCCTTGAAATATTACATTTAGCTTTCCATTTCCTTTGAGTTTACTTGGAGAACTGAATTACTTAGATTGATATGGTGTAGTGGAATGAAAATGCCATTGGGATCAAGACACAACACTTTGAACCTGAACTTTACCGTTTAGCAACCGAATATGCACGCCAAAGCTTTTCACCTCCCTTACACTTATATTCCATAACTGAAAAATGAGGTCTACAATCATTCTTGCCCTGTGTACTCCATGGACTTATGAGGATAAAGATGAGCTGAGATGATGTAAACATACTGTATAAATTATTGTAGTATCATTATTGCTTGTAAAACATCTCCTTACCCTTGTTGTTTTGTTCAGTCACTAAGTGAAGTCCAAGTCTTTTGCATCTCCATGGACTGCAGCACACCAAGCTTCCCTGTCCTTCACTGTCTCTTGGAGTTTGCTCAAACTCATGTCCATTGAGGGGTTAATGCCATCCAACCATCTCATCCTCTGTCACCCCCTTTTCCTCCTGCCCTCAATCTTTCCCAACCTCAGCGTCTTTACCAGTGAGTCTGCTCTTTTTATCAGGTAGTCAGAGTATGGGAGCTTCAGCTTTAGCATCAGTCCTTCCAATGAATATTCAGGATTGATTTCCTTTAGGATTAAAGATTTGATCTTCTTGCAGTCCAAAGGACTCTCAAGAGTTTCTTTAACTCTGTAATTTGAAACATCAATTGTCTGGTTCTCCTTACCATAAGCTTGTAGTTATCTAAAAATAACAAGGCACTAGTGTCACCTGGCAGAGATTGTGTCAGAAGCCACCGTTACCATCAGTGATATGGATCTCACGGTTGCATCTTCAAATGCCGAATTTGGTGGGAGCTAGTAATTAATCCCCATCAGGAGCAAGAATTTCTGGTCCAACTTCTGCCTTTACTGCTGCCTACGGGTCAAGGCTTTCCTTTGATACTGTCTGTGAAATTGTGCTTTGCCTCATCCTTCTGCCTTGACATCTACTTTCTGCTCAAACTTTGCCCTGGCTTTTGACCTAATATCAAACCAAAGTGTTATTCCTAAAACTGTGTCCAGCAGGCTTCAAGGAGGGCAGGTCAAAGGAGACAAAAAGCAGGTCAAAAAGAGGCAGATAACTCAGCCTTGTGGAATCCATTTGGAAGGTTTCAGCTTATGATTTGACTTGTTTCAGGAAAATATTAGTAAAATGGTAGATTGAAAACCAGAAGTCAAGGATCAAAGTCACCCTCTAGAGAGCTTTAGAATGGATGTGTCTTCTGTAGTAAATTTGAGTACTTTATGGAAAAGTAGCTCATAAAATAAAGAAAGATACTTTATAAATCCAGGACCCAAGAGTCACTTCTCAATGGCAGCATTGTTTTTCTTGGCTGCCAGTGATTCAGTGGCTGAAGTAGATTGTACTTATTTTCAAGGGCCAAGGTTTTAAGCAGTTTGAGGCTGATTTAGTTTACTTCAGGTAAGGATGAGAATCCCTTGAAGGAGAATCATGTTTGACTCAATTCAGAGGAAAAGGCCTCACTGAATTCTGCAAATTCTTCTTCCAAAGAAAAGCTGTGTTTCCCTCTGATATTTCACTACTGTAGGCGCGTGGGAACTCTGACTATTGAACGAATATTAACAGTCTTGAAAAGTGAAAGTGAAGTCGCTCAGTCAACTTCACTTGTGATATTTGGTTTGATATTAGTCAACTCTTTGTGACCTCATAGACTGTATAGTCTACCAGGCTCCTCCCTCCATGGGATTTTCCAGGCAAGAATTCTGGAGTGGGCTGTCATTTCCTTCTCCAGGAGATATTCCCAACCCAGGGTTTGAACCTGGGTCTCCTGCATTGTAGGCAGATGCGTTATCCTCTGAGGCACCAGGGAAGTCCTACAGTCTTGATCCCTGTCCTAATTCTTAATGCTGAACCATTATTTAACTGACTTCTAAGTCTTCTCATTTGAAATCCACTTCCCTCGTCATGACCTCATGCCTTGGACCTAAACACAACTGCCATGTCTAGGTCCGCATGGAGCTCCAGGGGTTCAGGCTGAAGTGAAACAGCACAGGGTATGAATAAGCATGGCTGGGAAGACATGTCATTCATGTCACTCACAGTTTCTCACCAAGCTGGGTATACATTCTTAGGCAAGTACACCAATAACTAACCCTCAGTTCTCACTTGAAAGACGGAAGAGTTAGCCAGGATGGCTGAGGGAGTTCTTCAACATAATTAAGGGACAGTCCAGAGCTGATGTTCACACCAAGAGCCATGAAGTGAGACCATCTGTGTTTAATCCTGTCTCAACCAAAAGCTTATCCTATGGCCTTAGTTAAATTGTTTACTCTTTAAATTTCACTTTTATATGCTTTTATTATGGGAATAATATACTGAGAATATAATGAATATAATGATCCTACACTAAGCATTAGTCATATGAAAATAAATAAAATAAATATAAAAGTGATCAGACCAAAAAAAAATGTAGCCCCTGTATTCTGGATCTTGAATTATACTTGCAGAAAGATAAGCAGGCAATACAAAATAGTGCTAGACTATTTGTTGTTGGTAAATGTTATGATGAAAATAAATGGATTCTTAAGGAAAAGGTGCTGGAGGAGAGGGTTCAGTCTAAGCACTGGAGTAGGAGAATACCTCTTTGAGACAGTCTGGGACACCAGGAAGACTGGGAAGAAACAAGAGAAAGGCTTCTCTAGAATCGGAGGCCAGTAAGTGTGCATTTCAATACGAGTCTTGCTCATTTTGAGGAAATTAAAAAACAAAAAAATTTCATGAATGTGGTACAAATAATAAGAGCAAATTGGAGTTGTATATAGAAATTGGTTTATACAGATCTCATGTTTAGTCACTAAGTCTTGTCTGCCTCTTTTGTGACTCCATGGACTGTGGCCCATCAGTCTCCTCTGTCCATGGGATTTCCCAGTCAGGAATACTGCAGTGGATTGCCATTTCCTTCTCTAGGGGATCTTCTGAACTCAGAGATCAAATCTGTAATTCCTGCATTGGCAGATGGGTTCTTTACAACTGAGCCACTTGTATAGAGCTATGCAAGCCAAATAGTGAATTTTGATTTTTTTTTCCTAACTGAAAGTCCATCCATGAAAAGAGTTATAACACAATCTGACAGGCACTTATAAAATAGTGGTCTTGTTGATGTGCAGAGATTGGGATGGGGGCAATATCTGATGACCTAATATCTTTAGTCAGGTTCAGTTCAGTTCAGCTCAAGTTAGTCGCTCAGTTGTGTCCAACTCTTTGTGACCCCATGGACAGCATGCCAGGCTTCCATGTCCGTCACCAACTCCCAGAGCTTGCCCAGACTCATGTCCATTGAGGTGGTGATACCATCCAACCATCTCACCCTCTTTCATCCCCTTCTCCTCCTGCTTTCAATCTTTCCCAGCATCAGGGTCTTTTCCAATGAGTCAGTTCTTTGCATCAGGTGGCCAAAGTATTGGAGTTTCAGCTTCAGCATCAGTCTTTCCAATAAATATTCAGGACTGATTTCCTTTAGGATTGACTGGTTGGATTTCCTTATACTCCAAGGGACTGTCAAGAGTCTTCTCCAACACCACAGTTCAAAAGCATCAATTCTTCGGTGCTCGGTTTTCCTTATAGTTTCTCACATCCATACATGACTACTGGAAAAAACATAGCTTTGATGAGATGGAACTCTGTTGACAAAGTAGTGTGTCTGCTTTTTAGTACGCTCCCTAGATTGGTCATAGCTTTTCTTCTAAGGAGCAAGTATCTTTTAATTTCATGGCTGCCACCCAGCCATATCATCCTCTGTCATCCCATTATCCTCCACCTTCAATCTTTCCCAGCATCAGGGGCATTTCTAATGAGTCAGCTCTTTGCATAAGGTGGCCAAAGTATTAGAGCATCAGCTTCAGCATCAGTTCTTCCACTGAATATTCAGAGTTGATTTCCTTTAGGATTGACTGGTTTGATCTCCTTGCTATCCAAGTTACTTTCGAGGGTCTTTTACAGCACCATAGTTTGAAGGCATCAAATCTTTGGTACTCAGTGTTTTTATTGTCCAGATCTCACATCAATATAAGACTACTGGAAAAACCATAACTTTAACTATACACATGTTTGTAGACAAAGTAGTGTCTCAGTTTTTTTATGCGGTCTCTAGATTTGTCATTGCTCTTCTTCTAAGGAACCAAGTGTCTTTTAATTTCATGGCTTCCGTCACTTCTGGAGTGATTTTGGAACCCTGAAAAATAAATTTGATTGTTTTTTCCATTTTTCCCCATACATTTGCCATGAAGTGAGATTGTTTTTTCCATTTTCCCCCATACATTTGCCATGAAGTGATCAGACCAGATACCATATTATTCATTTTATGGATGCTAAACTTTTAACCAGCTTTTTCAGTCTCCACTTTCACCACCATCAAGAGGCTATTTAGTTGCTGTTCGATTTCTGCCATAAGGGTAGTGTCATCTGCATATCTGAAGCTCCTATACTTCTCTCCACAGTCTTGATTTCAACTTATGCTTTACCCAGCCCAGCATTTTGCATGATGTACTCTGCATATAAGTTAAATAAGCAGGGTAACAATATATAGCCTTGCTATACTCCTTTCCCAATTTGGAACCAGTCTGTTGTTCCATGTCTGATTCTAAGTGTTGCTTCTTGACCTGCGTACAAGTTTCTCAGGAGGCAAGTAAAGTGGTCTGGCATTCTCATATCTTTAAGAATTTTCAGTTTATTGTGATCCACACAGTCAAAGGCTTTAGCATAGTCAATAAAGAAGAAATAGATGCTTTTTCTGGAATACTCTCGCTTTGTCTGTGATCCAGGAGATGTTGGCAGTTTGATCTCTGGTTCCTCTGCCTTTTCTAAAACCAGCTTGAACATCTGGATGTTTTCAGTTCACATACTGTTAAAGCCTAACTTGACAGATTTTGAGCATTACTTTATTAGCATGTGAAATGAGTGCAATTGTGCAGTAGTTTGAGCATTCTTTGGCATTGCCCTTCTTTGGTATTGGAATTAAACTGACCTTTTCCAGTCCTGTGGTCACTGCTGAGGTTTCCAATTTTGCTGGCATATTGGGCACAGCACTTTCACAGCATCATCTTTTAGGATTTGTATTAGCTCAGCTGGAATTCACTAGCTTTGTTCGTAGTGATGCTTCCTAAGGCCCACTTGACTTCACGTTCCAGGATGTCTGGCTCTAGATAAGTGATAACACCACTGTGTTTTGGTTCAGTTCAGTCCCTCAGTCATGTCCGACTCTTTGCTACCCCATGGACTGCAGCACGTCAGGCTTCCCTGTCCATCACCAACTCCCGGAGCTTACTCAAACTCATGTCCATCAACTCAGTGATACCATCCAACCATCTCATCCTCTGTTGTTCCCTTCTCCTGCCTTCAATCTTTCCCAGCATCAGAATCTTTTCTAATGAGTCAGTTCTTCACATCAGATGGCCAAAGTCTTGGAGATTTCCTTTAGGATAGACTAGTTTGATCTCCTTGCACTCCAAGGGACTCTCAAGAGTCTTCTCCAACACTACAATTCAAAAACATGAATTTTTTGACACTCAGCTTTCTTTATAGTTCAACTCTCACATCCATACATGACTACTGGAAAAACCGTAGCTTTGGCTAAACAGACGTTTGTTGGCAAAGTAATATCTCTGATTTTTAATATGTTGTCTAGGTTGGTCATATGTAGCATATTTAATATGATATCTAGATTGGTCATTGTGGTTTCCTGGGTCATTAAGATATTTTTGTATGGTTCTTCTTTGTAGTCTTGCCACCTCTTCTTAGTATCTTCTCCTTCTGTTATAACCATACAGTTTCAGTCCTTTATTGAGCCCATCTTTCCATGAAATGTTCTCTTGGTATCTTTAATTTTCTTTAAGAGAGCTCTAGTTTTTCCCATTCTATTTTTTACTCTCTGTTTCTTTGCATTGTTCACTTAAAAAGCCTTTCTTATCTCATCTTGCTATTTTCTGGAACTCTGCATTCAGATGGGTATATCTTTCCTTTTCTGGGGCTTCCCTGGTGGCTCAGATGGTAAGACGTCTGCCCGCAATGAGGGAGATCTGGGTTTGATCACTGGGTCAGGAAGATCCCTGGAGAAGGAAATGGCAAGCCACTCCAGTACTGTTGCCTGGAAAATCCCGTGGATGGAGGAGCCTGGTGGGCTACAGTCCATGGGGTCGCAAACAGTTGGACACGACTGAGCGACTTCACTTTTCCTTTGCTCTTTGCCTTTCCCTTCTTTTCTCTGCTATTTGTAAAGAGACACCTCAGACAGCTATTTTGCCTTTTTTCATTTCTTTTTCTTGGGAATGGTTTTGATCACTGCCTTCTATACAATGTTATGAACCCGTGTCCATAGTTGTTCAGGCACTGTGTCTATCAGATCTAATTCTTTGAATATATTTGTCACTTCCACCACTGTATAATCATAAGGAATTTGATTTAGGTCATACTTGAATGGCCTAGTTGTTTTTTCTATGTTCTTCAATTTAAGTCTGAATTTTTCAATAAGGAGTTCATCATCTGAGCCACAGTAAGCTCCTGGTCTTGTTTTTGCTGACTCTATAGAGCTTCTCCATCTTTGGCTGGAAAGAATATAATCAGTCTGATTTTGCTATTGATCATCTGGTGATGTCCATGTGTAGAGTCTCCTCTTGTGTTGTTGGAAGAGGGTGTTTGCTATGACCAGTGTGTTCTCTTGCAAAACTTTGCTAGCCTTTGCCTTGCTTCACTTTGTACTCCAAGGTCATGCTTGCCTGTTTCTCCAGATGTCTCTTGATTTCCTATTTTTGCATTCCGGTCCCCTATGAAGAAAAGGACAACATTTTTTTTTTTGGTATTAGAAGATTTTGTAGATCTTCACTACTAGCTACTATATTTATACTACTTACTATATATATACATATCTGGAGAAGGAAATGGCAACCCACTCCAGTATTCTTGCCTGGCGAATTCACTGGACAGAGGAGCCTGTCCAGCTATGGTCCATGGGGTTGCAAGAATTGGACATGACTTAGTGAGTAAACAACCACCACCACCACATATTACTATTGTTTACTATATTTGCTTCATGTTTAATTTGATTGGCTGTCATATGAATGAGAGCTTTCATGCTCAAGAGCTATTTATAATAATATCCTTTTTAAAAATTATTTTATAAAAAGTTAAAGCAAAGATTACTAGTCTCCATATTAATAAACTTTGAAAATTGCCAGCTTAATAAATGGCAATGGAGCTGTCAAAAACTTTTTGGCATTTGTTGCATAGTCATTCAAAACTTGTAAAAAATCTGGGAGCTATTCTTTTTGCCAGTACCACAGGAGTATATAATATAAATAGAAGAAGAAATTACTAGATGTAAATCAATGCATTTTTATATCATAGAAAAATGCAATATAAGTAGTTTATGTTATTAAAAGTCCTCTTTATCTGGATAGTCCTGGATAGGACTATTTCCAGTTCACAAATTAATGGAAAATTTGAGATTGTGAGTTTTTTTTTTATTTTTTACATAGTCCTAAATTTTACCAATGTGATCATTAATAGTATACCATTCCATAATTTGAATTTGACAGCTTTGCTTTTCAGTATATGAATTAGTATTCTCTCCCAGGGGTGGAAAGAAAGTATGTTAGTTCCAGTCTCTTTTTAAAAGACAAAGTGTTTTTCTAGCCTCATTACTTTATTTTATAATTAGTACATATACAGTTACAAATATAATTGAGGGAGATTCTATGAAAAATTAAGCCTCCACTTTGGTATGCTCAGTAATAATTCTTAAAAAATTAGACACTTTTTCATCACTGATGCAGTGGTAAAGGCAGACTTGAAGCTAAGTTATTCTGGGTTATAAACTAAGAAAATAGATGTACCTATCCAGATTAAATACAAAAAATATAATAAACAGAATGACCTTATTGCCTACTTATAATTTTAAGAAAGTTAACCTTTTTATTAAATTTCATGAGTGCTGTTTATTTCATGGCTCATATTCAAAGCTATGACATCTACTGCTAGTAGATCTAAAGCAGGGAAGAGGAAAAATTAACCTTTGGATTCCTGTGCAAAAACTTTTTTCAAATAAATTTTACTAGCAAATATTTTGATTTTCATTGCAAAAAATATGATTTTCAACTATGAGTTATTAAGTGAACTTGTTTTTACCTGAAAATAATATTAATATCTTTACAAATTTACTTTCTTGATGTACAGCAAAAAGCTTTTCCATTTTAATTCTAATTCTGACTTTTAAAAAATTTATAAAGAAGGCAGGCTCGAAATGCATTTAAATACATTAAAAATCAAATTCATCTTTTCTATCTACTGGTGAATTTTTTATGAGAACATGTTCTTATATAGAGTCTCTTTGTAAATTTAAAAGGCATATAATAGGCAAGATGGTTTATTTTTTCCTGAAAATTTTGATCAATACCATCTAAGAACACCTAGATATACACTCTTTGCCCTGAGAATGATTTCAGAAACATATTGTATGAAAATTCAGTTTTCTAAAGTATTGAATATGGTATTTTAAAAATGTATTCTACAAGAATAGTAGAAGGGAATATTCTTAATTTTTAAATAATTTTTGTAGTTTACTTCACTAATTTTTATTTAATTTTTTAAATCTTAAAATGGAATTATAAAATTATGTATATTTTAGGACATAGAGTACATTGTGTGATAATGCATGTAGCTAGTGAAATTTGGAATTTTTATTAAATGTTTAATCTAAGATAGTGGATATAATAATGTTACTAATAATTGTTAAGCTAGATTTGATTTCTCAGTCAGAAAGGATACAGTCCAAACGACCTAAATAAAAGTAAACCATGGCAACAGAGTAAGTTCTCTGTAACTGAGCATCACTTGGTCCCCAATCCCTCAGACTTCTTTCCTCCTTTTGTCATAGTGTTCCACGGTGTTCCCCATTACCTGTGTTTCACTGCTGCATGGTATATGCCCTATAAATTGAGTTATTTTTAAACAGTGCCTAACCAAATTAGGGTCTAGTATCCAGTGTTTAAATGTAGAAAGCTGCTGGAACTTTCTTGTTCTTCAGGACCATAACATCTCAAATAGTCTTATTTCTCTAACTCCTCTTTAAAAAATAATAAAATATAATAGAATAAGCAGTGTGCCCTATCCATAGTGAAGACAGGTATCATTTGGTTATATTTTTCTTGAAGTTTGATGGGCGTGTGTTTTGGAGTGTGTGTATGTTAGTGTGTGTGTGTGTGTGTGTGTGTGTGTGTGTCAGCCAGTGTGCATGAATGTATGATTTTATGTTTATGTGTATTGTCTTGCTATATAGAATCATATTTGCAACCCAAATAATTAAAAAGCAGTATTCTAATATGCATTTATATATCGCCTATATTGGACTCCAGGCCCCTCTGTTCATGAAATTTTCCAGGCAAGAATAGTGGAGCGGGTTGCCATTTCCTACTGCAGTGGGTTGCCATCTTCCTGACCCAGGGATTGAACCCACGTCTTTTGTGTCTCCTGCATTGGTATGCAAATTCTTCCCAACCTGGGAAGCCCCTTACATTATTCAGACTCTCTCTTTCTGTTATTAAGCATTCAGTTTAACTCCATTCAGCCATCGTTCCTCATGCACATCAAACTTGTAGATGAATCATAACTTCACTACCCCCTTCACGCTTCCATGCTAATTTCTTTTTAAGAATGCCAGTTCTTAGTACTTTGGAAGTGCTCAAGGGAAATTATAAAACAGAGTGAAAACTACTGTGTAACCAAGTAAATAAGCAATAAGTGTCCAGAACTAACCTTTTTCTGTAACTATGATTATATTATTACAGAAGACTCTTCCTAATACTTAATTCTTCAAATTTCTGTTCCTCAACAGTCTAACTCTGGACATTTAGAACCTTGGTCTTGCTATTTTATAAACTTCTAAGATGTTTTAAACTAACCAAGTAATCCAAAATTTATTTTGATATTTTAGTTTTCAAAGAATTATCACTTTATAGTAAAATACCAATATATTTTGGGCTTCCTTGGTAGCTCAGCTGGTAAAGAATCTGCCTGCAATACAAGAGACCCTGATTCAATTCCTGGGTCAGGAAGAACCACTGGAGAAGCAATAGGCTATTCACTCCAGTTTATTTAATTACTTGAAAATAGCATACATAGTATTACTGATACTTAAAGTACTATCCTCTGAAATGTATATTTGAAGGTAAATCACAATAATCACAGTCTCTGTATACAGTTATTATTATGTCTGTATTTATTGGTAACATGTTATAGATGACATATTTGATAGCTTCTGCATTTTATTTTTAAATATTTTAACATGAAAGGAATTTTGTTTTTACATGCTAAGTAAACTCAATATATATATGTGGAGATTTCAATAGGGAGTGCATTAAAGGTGGTTTAAGTGCCATTTCATTTATAATTTCAAGGACCCCATTGAGAATCCCACAATTTTACCAAAAATGCAAACATCTATATTATTCCAGAGCCCAATTTTTTCTTAATAAAATATCCAATGAGCAATATCCAATATGTGGCATATGTGTAGTACTGATTAACTTCATTATACTGAAAAGATTAAAGTAGCTATTTGACAATTTTTAATAGGAGTGTAGAGCATGTTTTTATTAATCATGTTTTTGTATTACTTCCACACTTAGAGATAAGGGGATATAGTGTTAAAAAACAAAATTCATACAGCAGTTCAGGCTAAAGGAGTTTCTGTATGAATTTTCCCAATTGCTTTCTTCAACATTTTGTACAAATTTTTAACTAGAGAAACAAACCTCATATATAATTCATTCCTTTAAAAAAATAAAACAAATGCCCTTTAACTTTCACTTGGCTGGAATTTCTTGTTGAAAAACAAAGCTGAAAAAAAAAAAAAAAGGAAAAGAATCTGTTGCTGTTTTTATGCCTAAGGGGAGATGTTTAAAACTAGCAAGGCAACAATGACTCAAAACAAATTTAAAGCAAAACTTGAATGAACTGCCTGACATGGAGAACAAACGCAATGTGGGGGGTTACTTAAAATAACATAACTAGAGTTGAAAGTGTCATAGGTTTGACATACTATGTCGTATCACACTAAGTACATATTGATTGTCTAAATATGAGTTTCCATCACAGTGACTATGTAACATATATGGGATCAATAGAAACTGGAAAATAATAACCAATTATACCATTTAGAATAGCAATGGTAACAAACATGATTAATCAAATGAAACAATCAGAAGGGGAAAAAGTCATCAATAGAAACAAGCACAGAGAAGATATCCATAAAGAGAGTTTTTGACTGTCCTTAAAATCTAGCTCAGTGTTTATAAATAGCAGATAGGTTAATATTCTTTCCTTTCCTTAGTTGAATATACTCTCTAAATAGCCTAACCTAATTAAGAATGCCTATAGAAAACACAGGGCTCCGCAGGTGGCTCAGTGGGAAAGAATCCACCTGCAGGGCAGGAGACCCAGGCTCAATCCCTGGGTCGGGAAGATCCCCTGGAGGAGGAAACGGCAACTGACTCCAATATTCTTGCCTGGAAAATCCCATGGACGGAGGAGTCTGATGGGCTACAGTTCATGGGGTTGCAAAGAGAGTTAGGCACAATTTAGGAGCTAAACAGCAACACCTCTCTGCCAATGAACTATGAGAGCTCTTAAAGTTTTTCTGAAGGGTGTTCCCTTCTGGAGGCAAAAAATAGAAAAAGGACACTCCCTAGCATAATGACGTCATTTCTGCTTGTCCGCTTCAAGTGATATTTACAGATAAAGACCTACTCAGAGGCCCAGAAAACACATTAGCTGTGTCTTCAAAGTTCTTTATGCATGGGAAAACATGCTAAGTAAGTTCATGATGAAAATATAGACCCCGTTGTTTTCTTCCCCACTCCTTGTGTGTGTTTGTGCTAAGTCCCTTCAGTTGTGTCTGACTCTGCAACCTCAGGGACTGTGGCTCGCCAGGCTCCTCTGTCCATGAGAGGTCCATGGAATTCTCCAAGCAAGAAGATGGGAGTGGGTTGCCATGCCCTCCTCCAGGGGATCTTCCTGACCCAAGGATGAAACCCACATCTTTTATATCTCCTGTGTTAGCAGGCGGGTTCTTTATCACAAACACCGCCTGGAAAGCCCTCCCCACTTTTTATTTGGGATTATTTTAAGAAAAAAACCTTTGTCTTGGGATAAAATATAATAGGAAAGGTCTGAACTTACCCACTTTAAAGGGACTGAAGCTTTTTGATCCTAACATTATTCTGTGCAAAGTTAAAAATACTTAAGTAAAATAGAATCCATGATCTCCATGGTCTAAGCATTTGTTTTTTAGAGAAAAAATCAGTGCCTATGTAAATAAAAGCATCCTCTGTGTGGCTACCAAATGCTGTTGAGGGGGTGCCTATGATTCCTCTGTATCCATACATCAAATCCACAGTCACATTTTCTCTAATCAGTGTCTCTCCAGTGTCTCTTTTGCATTCTCAGTGCATGCAAAAGTCCATTTTCAGTTATTGTGAAATGGAAGTAAAAACAGGCAGCAAAAAAATGCTTAACCATTTCCTCTGGCATGTTTCCGGCTTCACTGTTAGCAAAGATTCTTTAGGGAGCTATGTGTTTTCAAATGGTTTTCCAATACCTGTTATAAAGTGAAGGCTAGTGCAAAAATATATCAAAACATTTAGGAAAAGTGGAAGAGACACTCACTAGGTTAAAACTCATCCTTCGAAGAGGGATGTTTAGGTCTAGAAATCTGAAGTGCATTTGAAAGTTTGTACATAAACTCAGACTTATTGCACAACCACAAAGGATGGAAAAATAGTACAACACACTGAACTTTTTATAATCTAAATGATAGCCCTAAAATCATTCATTCTTTCTTTCTTAAATTCATTCTTTTATTTGTTCATCCTTTTAGCACATTCTTTTAAAATCAGTGCTTCTCAGGTGGTACACTGGTAAAGAATGTTCCTGCCGATGCAGGAGATGCAAAAGACACTGATCTGATCCCTGGGTAGGGAGATCCACTGGAGTAGGAAACGGCAACCTGCTCCAGTATTCTTGCCTGAAAAATTCCATGGACAGGAATGGATAGGACAGGCTACTCTCCTGACAGGATATTGTCCATGGGGTTGCAAAGAGTCAGACACCACTGAGTGACTAAGCACACACACACACACACACACACACACACACACACACCCTATGGATTAGAGTTTAGCAGTAAGGGAAATAGTCCCTGCTCTCATGGAAATAATTGGAATTACATGTTTAAAATTCATTACTTACTTAGATGGAGAAGAAAGTGAGATTAGCAGGATTGGGAAGTGAGGTGAAGAAGATCAAAATCAACGATATCACTTTATATACCTGTAGAAATGACATGTTGGAAATTGAACACTTAAGGGTAGATCTACACTTGAGATTAAAAAAAAAATTGTGAAGTAATAGTATATGTTTGTTCCTTAAAGTCAAGAGAATACATAAGATCTTTTTTCCAGATGATAAAAAATTAAAGAGGTCTAAAAACCAGTCTTCCTCAAAATGTTAAGAATCAAGAGAGGCATCAGAAAGGAGTGGTTTTTTTTTTTTTTTCCTCTTCCATTCCAGACATGTAAAACTGAGAGAATAAAACTTGACTGTAGATATGTGTTAGCATTTTAACTGAAGTTGACATTATTTTGACAGCTAAAATCACAACTGAGATTAGATTGAGAAGACATAAAATTATCATTGAAGAATCTTGTATTTGAACTAACAGGAATCATTATGTGAAGAATTATGATATTGTAAAATCATTCTTAAATGTAACAACGTTAGCAATGTAATTTATCTAAATGCCATCCCCCAACTGAATTTGTCGCCGTGCTATGTCTAATAATATTTGTCTACTTAACATTTCAGTTTTTGTGCATGCAGTATCTGTTGAGATGTAGTACATGAACAGCCTTAATCACGTCTTTCCTCAGATATGGTTTTCATTCTTAGCTTTTTTTTTTGTAGATATATTTTTCTATTTTATGTGTTTTGAATTGTTTCTGTTATTAAGCTAGAGAAACCTATTGCTGTTGCTGCTAAGTCGTTTCAGTTGTGTCCGACTCTGTGCAACCCCACAGATGAGAGCTTACCAGGCTCCCCTGTCCCTGGGATTCTCCAGGCAAGAACACTGGAGTGGGGTGCCATTTCCTTCTCCAATGCATGAAAGTGAAAAGTGAAAGTGAAGTCAGTCATGTCCGACTCCTAGCGACCCCATGGACTGCAGCCTACCAGGCTTCTCCATCCATGGGACTTGCCAGGCAAGAATACTGGAGTGGGGTGCCATTGCCTTCACCGAGAGAAACCCCTTAGGTCTGGATTTTTTGTTGGTTTTTGTTTTTGAGTTGTTTAACTTAAAAAGAAAAAAAAATGATGGCTGGGGCTTTAACTATATGATGGATCCTGACATGATAGAAACGAGGCCTATTTTAGGAGTTTTGTGGTAGACTCATGATTGGTTTCCACGAGGTTTCTTCCCATGGCCAAGGCTCTAAACCTCTTGATATCAAGCTGTTCCAAACTATTTGTACTTACTACCTTACCCTTTTATTTCTCTTCTCAAACACAAGCATCCCTAGGAGATTTATGAAGTCCCTCAAATGGTCATAGCTCTTCCTTAATTGATTACAACTATAGTACCAGAAATATTACTGCAAAAAATGTAGGGAGGTTTTCTCTATCATTTTCACATTTCCACAAATTAGGGGTGGGAGCACTTGTTGTCTTACTCTTGAGTATCCCCTACTCTCTGTTCTTTTTGCATTTTCTTTTACTCCTGTGTTGTCACTCAGATTCTACAGTGTGCATTCATTTATGGAGGTAATATGAAAATTCAACTTTAACAAATAAGTTTGGCTGATTCCAGATTTATAGGAAGAATGAAAATAAGAGGTAGAGCTTAGGCTAGAAAACTCAGCTACAAGGTTGTCACATTAACATATCAGCATGTAAAGCTCAGATATATCAGGACCTTTCTTTATTTAAAGGTCTTTGCAAATCATACACTATACCATGCACATGATTCCCAATTTCTGAGTCTGAGAATCTGAAGAGAACAGTGCTGAGTATTAGGCAAGACAGTCATTTGTTCATTAATAGACTCATCCATTCATTCATTTCGTAAGCAACTTGTAAGGATTCCCAGGTGGCTCAGTGGTAAAGAGTTCACCTGCCAATGCAGGAAACACCAGAGATGCAGGCTCAGTCCCTGGGTCAGGAAGATCCCTGGCAGGAGGAAATGGCAATCCATCCCAGCATTCTTGCCTGGAGAATCTCATGGACAGAAGAGCCTGTTGGGCTACAGTCCATGGAGTCACAAAAAGTGGGACATGACTGAGCAACTGAGCACATACACGAAGGCAAGCAACTCACACATGCCTACTCTAGTGGAGGTATGATAGAAAAATAGATTCCCTGCAACAGAGTAACTTATGTGTACTTGTGGAGAGCTAACATATTTGTGCCAAAATTAAAAAATGTTCAGGGAAACAAATCATAATGCTTCCTTTCTACTTTAGGCTGGTGTCCGCTAAATATTCATCTCTACTCTCAGTACCTCTTGTTACAGATGCTCAAGGATCCCTTTTATACAAATATCTTTCCTTTCTTTGGAAAAGGAAATAGCAACCCACTCCAGTATTCTTGCCTGGAGAAGGCTATAGTCCATGGGGTTTGCAAAGAGTTGGACACAACTGAACAATTAACGCTTTATCTCCTTTCTTATCATTTGTTCCCATTTCCACAGAAAATGTTTGAGCCAGTTGTGTGAGTCATCTTTCTTGACACCTATTGTGTCTATGTGTACTGGAGCTTCCTCTAACCATATGTAGTGTGGAGCATTTAGGTGCTACTGAGAGCTATGTCTGATGCCAAACTAAGCTAGATGTGTAAATAACTTGATTCATAAACCTGTATTTTGAGTTGTCAAGTACTGATAAGACGAGTTGATAACTTATGAGAGTCTTTGTCCCAAGAGAGAAAAGGTTTTTTGTTTTTCGTTTTTTTTTTTCCATGGATCATAGAAATTATGAATGTGTGACCTTAGCAAGCCTAGGGACTCTCACCGATTATAAAAAGTTACAAAGCATCTTTAAAATGCTGAATGACAATCCCAGGAATGTTATGGATACTGATTTCCACTATATCATTAAGGATGGACTCCGGTTGTATGTGAGACTGAAATCTGAAAAGCAATAGAAGAAAAGCGCTGGGCTCTCTTTCAACACAGTTTCTGAAATTGTCAGTGACTACATATCTTCTGCTAAACAGTTGGGGGAGTCATTCCTATCCACAAGGCAGTGTGTGCGTGCTAAGTTGCTTCAGTCATGTCTGACTTTGTGTGACTCTATGGACACATAGAGTCCTGTGCCTGCAGGATTCTCCAGGCAAAAAATACTGCAGTGAGTTGCAATGGCCTTCTCCAGGGGATTTTCCCTACCCAGGGATCAAACCTACATCTCTTATGTCCCCTGCATTGGCAGGCAGGTTTTTTTTTTTTTTTTTTACCATTAGTGCCACCCACAAGGCAGTGGTGAGGATTAAATAAGGGAACTCATGGAAGAGCTCTGCAGAGCCTGGCAGCTCAGTGAATAGTCAATAAGTTTATTAACAGATCCTGAGTGGCAAGGTTTCTGTTCAGCTTATAGATGATTCATTGCAACACCAGCTTCAGGCTCTTATCTTCCCAGGCCCAGTGCTGCCTCCCTTCCCAGTGTTTTGCTCTTTTGCTATGCTTAGCCATTATTCATTTCTTCCTTAAAAAATATTCTATCACTTGCATGCAAGTAACGTGTATCTGGGCACACTCCATTCCATGTTCTACAGAACATTTAGGAAAAAAGTTAATTTTTTCCATGTGAAATTTATACAGTGTTTGGCAATTTCTAAACCCAATGCAAAAGTAAATAGCCTTGACCATGTCTAGGAGGCCCATCTTTTATTTTGTTTGACAAACTCATATCATTTTTACATAAAGCTTTCTGTGCCAGGCTCTATTCTAAGTATTTGTTGTTGTTTAGTCGCTCAGTTGTGTCCCACTCTTTGCGACCCCATGGACTGCAGCAGGGTAAATCTTAAGTATTTACCAACATTAATTCATTTATATCAATAACTTCTAGTGCTGAAAAAAAAAAAAGCAAAACAAATAAAAAAGTCAAACGAAAAACTCTTGGTGTGAAGCATATTTAGTAAAATGCAGTTTCAGTAATATCTGTTGTAAATGTTTGGGCACAATTTAATTCAGTCTAAGTGTCTTTGGACTGCAGCCACTGAAAGCCACAGGGGTTCTTTACAAGTAATCTGGACAAGCTTTTGTCCTCCTCACAGTTTGAGTATTGCTTGAGCTTCTCCATGGAAATAAATCATGCAACATAGGGCCTGTTGTGCTGTGTCCTTAGAAGCTCTGCATGAGCAAAAAGAAAGTTGTGTAAATAAATAGTTTCATCTCAAAACAAACACAATAAAATAGAATGGATTTAGTAGACATGGATTCTCTTATAGGCTTAATGGCTAACTTCTCTATTCAAAGGCTCAGATTCACAATAAAGCAGAATTTAGAAAAGGCATGATGTTTCCTGTGTCAGAGACAGGGCAGAGGCTTACAATATATTTACATGCTCAATAAAAAATGTGTAAGTCATATAAATTATTCAGTATTCTAGGGATAAATGTCTTAAGCATTTCTTCACCAATATCAGATTTGTAATTTTTCCTTTGAAAAAAACTTTTTTACAAACAGTCTTGACAAAATTGCCATCCTTTGCTAGAAAACAGCTATCCTGCTGTGGTATTCGTCAACATATGATTTTACTAAAATAATATGTGTCAGTAATTTTTCTTATATCCGTTTTTATACTGTGTTTCAGAATCATGTATGTTTAATGTTAAAGGCAATATTTTATTGCTAAGGTATTGGCTGCATTTATGTATTTAAAGAGTCAATAAAAGTTAAGAGTTTAAAATCTGGAGAGACTTCCCATCTTGAACTCGTACTCTACCAAGCCTTTTGATTTGGGCAAGTTACTTAATCTTTTCTGTAAAGTGAGGACAAGAGTCAAATCTGTTCCACAGTTTTGTGGGGATGAACCGAGTTATCACATGTCAACTGTTTAGCATGCAACCTGGAGCATACTTGGGGAAAGAATTCTCTTTGAGTCTTCTGTGTTTCTCTACGTCTTCTGAGCAAGAAAGCTTTGACATCCATGTAAAAACCACAGATCAGAGATAAAAGAGAGAGAACCAAATCTCTCTTCAAATAAGAGATTTATTTCCTGAGCAGTGTATTAAAGATGATGTCTCCATCCTGGGGAAAGACTGAGAGTGTCTCCTAGGAACTAGAATCTTTAAAAGACTAGGGTTTTCTAAACTTGAGGTCCATTAGTATATGTATGTATGTGCAGCAAATACATGGTCCCATGGCATCTGTGGGGTAAGAACTAATGTGAACATGAAACTGATGCCATCTGCTAAGTAATGATGCCTTGCATCTCAGTTGGGAATTCCATGTCATATACCATAATTTATAAAAACTCTTAAGTAGGTTAATTTAGCTCTGTTGTTATTTAGTGGCAAAGTCTTATCTGACTCTTTTGTGATCCCATGAACTATAGCTTTCCAGACTTTTCTGTCCCTGGGATTTCCCAGGCAAGAATACTGTAGTGGGTTGCCATTTCCTTCTCCAAGGGATTTTCCATACCCAGGGATGAAACCCAAATCGCCTTTGTCTCCTGCATTGGCAGGTGGATGCTTTACCACTGAGTCACCTGGGAAGTCCCTGATTTAGCCTATAAGCAGTGTGAAATCTTAAGCTCTTCAGTTATTGATTACATGGTTAGCACTCAATAATCACTAGCAGTCATTGCTATTATTATATACTCTAAAGAAGTCATTACACAATAAGTACTCAGTATAAAATGCCAAGCTAAAATTCTGAGCATTATCAAGACCAATAATATGCCAGCTGACTAAAATAATCCTGTAACAATCTATTTAATATTTGTTTTTCTTTAATGAATGAATGAATTTTTAGTTTAACCAGATTATGGTCTAGCCATTGGCTTCTTTTATTTAAATATGGCCTTACTAATGCATATGTTTTCTATTTTGAAAATAAAATTTACTTTTATATCATTTTAAAAGAATTAATGTTATTCCTAGCCATGAAAATTTGAAATCCCTAGTCATCTCTTCCCCAGAAGAAGAAACACACAAACAAAAATATTAAGAAAAGAAATAAAATTTTGAAATTTAATTACTTATTTTCATTTTGGTAGCAAATGCAAACCATATGCTATACCAAGTCTTTTGTAGACTCACTGCATAGAAAATAAATGAAAGGAATAAAATCATACTTGAGAGTCAGTTTTATTACCTATAATCTGTATAGTCATTCAATTAGATAAATGAAAGTCTTGATTAATAAGAAAGTTAAAAACTAGGGTTTATGAACAAAAATGTTTATCTTATATTAACTTCAGGCTCCAAAGTATCCTTTTGCTTTGCTTTATTCTATTTTTGCAAAACTGAGAAAATTGTGATTGCCAAACGTGACTAATTAATTACCTGTCGTCGATGTTTTAAGATCATACTTAGCAAACTCAGGATTGTTTTCAATTAAATGAGGATGGTTTAAGCAGCTTTATTCTGAGGCCAGCACAAAAGTCAGTTTACTTGGAATTAATTTACAGTGAATTAATGATTGCCCACAGTCTAACTTAGTATAAAATATATTTTGACATTATATTTTTATGGTAGTTTTAAAAATTATTCAAACTATCTTTCAGATGAAATGAAGAACAAAGATTTATTGAGTCCCTAGAGCTTCTCCACGTTTTGGCAGAATACATTTTGAATAGAGAGAGCCAAGCAGAGCATATGGCAAGTTTTCGAGATGCATTCCCTGTGAGGAGTGTTGGATCTGCTTGCTTTTAGATTCGTAGGTTCTGTAAGAGCTCCTCAGTTCTCTTCAGTCACCTCCTCTGTTCTCTTATGCTCGCCAGCTGCTATCATCTGTGTTACTTGTTTCCTATATTTAGCTGGATTCTAACCTTATATTAGATGATTTATAGCAGTCAACAGTGGAGAAGGAAATGGCAACCCCCTCCAGTACTCTTGCCTGGAGAATCCCAGGGACAGAGGGGCCTGGTGGGTTGCCCTCTATGGGGTTGAACAGAGTTGGACACAACTGAAGCAACTTAGCAGCAGCAGCAGCAGTCAATAGAATTTCAAGTGCTATCACTTTAGAATGTTAGGGTGGGGAAGTAAGCAATGCCAGAGGATATTTTGAAAACAGAGAGTAAACCTGAGTAGAGGGAGAAAGGAGAGAATATATGATGGATTGGTGATCTAGGGAAAAGAATCCAGTGTCAAAAGAGCATACCTTAGGAACTTACCTCTCCTGTAATGGTTTCAGTTCAGTTCAGTTCAGTCGCTCAGTCGTGTCTGACTCTTTGCGACCCCATGAATTGCAGCATGCCAGGCCTCCCTGTCTGTCACCAACTCCCGGAGTTTACTCAAACTCATGTCCATCGAGTCCGTGATGCCATCCAGCCATCTCATCCTCGGTTGTCCCCTTCTCCTTCTGCCCCCAATCCCTCCCAGCATCAGAGTCTTTTCCAATGAGTCAGCTCTTCGCATGAGGTGGCCAAAGTATTGGAGTTTCATCAACTAAAGATATTTTTCACTGTGAATGAAAGTGAAAGTGTTAGTCACTCAGTTTGTCCAAATTTTTATGACCCCATGGATTATAGCCCACCAGGCTCCTCTGCCCATGAAAATTTTCAGGCAAGAATACTGGAGTGGGTTGCCATTCCCTTCTCCAGGGGATCTTCCCCACCCTGGTAGCAAACCCAGGTCTCCCGAAATGCAGACAAATTCTTTACCATCTGAGACACAAGGGAAGTCAGCTTACTGTTAATGCGTACTGTTAATAAGTGTTACAAATTCATGATTGAAAATGCATTGTATTCATAGCTTCACTCAGTGTATGAAAGTTACATTCCATACAATAAAATGTAAAACCACTATGGCAATGGCCCCAAGAAAATAATCATTTTAGAGTTTCATTGTAAAACACACTCTTCTTGCTTGTTCAGCAGGAAACACAACTCTTATGGTTCTTGTGTATGACTGGGGGCTGCCGTGGCACTTGATCTTCAGCCGTATTTCCACCAGAGGTGAACAATAGCTTTAGGCACTTATCAAAATTTCAGCAGTCTAAATCTGAAGCTTTCCCAAGCTTTCCTTTTAAGAAGAATACATTGTGATAGAATAGGACATCTTTTAAGTATGGTTTCAGATTTTTAAAGAGTTTTGTGCACAATATTTAGGGCTTTACAAATAACTGCTTTGTCAGTTTATATACTATCCAGTTCAATTCTTTGAGCTGAGTTAGAGATATATGATAAAGGGTAGGGAACAAAGATGATCCAGCTTTTTCATAATTGTAGTCTTAGATTATCATTAGAATCCAGAGTCTAGAATCATAGGCTGGTTTTATTTGGGCCTTGAGTCAGTTGTAATGCTTGTACTTTGTCATATGCCTTAGGCTTCCTTACATGGCAGTCTAAGGATTTATAAAACATCACAGGACTCAAAGAGCAGAGAGGAAGTATCTTAGGCTTCTCAGAACTAGACTTGTGTATAACTTCCGCTGCACCCTATTAATCAAAGCAACCACAGTCTATCCAGAGCCAAATGAAGAGTACTTTTCTAGTGAAGAGCTGCAACAGTACTCATATTAAAACTGCCACCCATCTAAATGAAAAAGGATAGATTACCAATAGTGTTACCAAGATGGTTCAGAAAGAATCGCCGTCCGGTGCAAGAGATATCAGAGACACCAGAAACGCAGGAACAGTCCCTGGGTTGGGAAGAGGAGGTGGCAACCCACTCCAGGATTCTTGCCTGGAAAATCCCATGGACAGAGGAGACAAGTAGGTTACAGTCCATAGGGTCTCAAAGAGTTGGACATGGCTTAGTAACTAAATAGCAACAGCTTACCAATGGCTCAAAATATAACAATTTATAATTAATTTGGGGTAAATTGATTTTTTATTCTTCTAAAACCATCTCTCAATGCAGGAGTATCTTGGATATTTTTAATGATACAAAGAAAAAGATGTATAACACTTTTTTTTTGCTCAAATTTTTGATTCCTTAATAATTATTCATGTATTCTTTAGAAGAATAATAGCAAAACAAATGTTTCAAAGGCTAGTAAAATTAAGCACAGGGAGTTTGAGGAGTTTAAACAGATTTCTTCAGGATGAAAGAACAATTCCCAGGTATAGAAGGAAGATGAAAAGTAAATTCACCAAAGTAATAAATACATAGCATCTCAGTGATTTTGCTTTTTTTTTTTTCCCACCCATCACAAGTCAACAAGGATCTTGTGAACAGACAAAGGGAGGAGGTTTGGCTTGATTTTTATTTCAAAAACATAGATCTGCCAGGATCAAAGATATAATACTAAGCTGCTTGATAGCATTTGATTCTTATGACAGGCTTGATCTCCAGTAATAGCCACAAAATTTTCTAACTGAAAAAAAGCTTGGTGCTTTTAAATTTAGCATTTGTGAACATTTCGATCATTTTTTAAAAGCACCATTTTGTAGTAATTTCAAGCTCATTTAACCATATCACAGCTTGATGGAGAGAAGTATTAATAGTGCTTCAGTTGACCGAGCTAAGGCAGAATACACATGAAAACTGAACAGAACAAGAGATGTTTTTGTTTATACTCCCCTGTTGAGCTATTTCTGTTGGCAGTTTTATATTAGACAAATGAGATTAATTATTCTGAAAAAAAAGAAAAAGACACACTCTCCTTGCAAAGTGAGACTAGTGACGACTCACTGAGAGAAAAATAGTTCATTTATAAAATAGTTATTTCAGCAATATTCATCATCATCCACCCCTTCTACGTACACACTCCTGAAAATGACCTGTCATTGATGTTATCTTTGTCCTTAACAAGATCCAGAGATAAATGCAATGGGCCTTCCTTTACTCTAGCCAGTAGTTTTTATTTTTATTTATTTATTTTTAGCCAGTAATTTTTAAAGTTACGGTTTTAGGACCTTTTTATACTTCTAAAAATTATTAAAGGTTCTAAAGAATTTTTTATTGTATGGACCTTATCTGCTGATATTTCTCCTATTAAAAATTAAGACTGAGGCATTTCTTTTATCTATTTTAATTTTTTTAACACCAAAAATATTTTGTATTGAGGTAAAGCTGATTAACAAAGTTGTAGCAGTCTTAGGTGAACAGCGAAGAGATTCAGCCATACAAATACATGTATCTATTCTCTCCCAAACACCACTCCCATCCCAGCTGGCACACACACTGAGCAATGTTCCATGTAAAACTGAGGAATTTTATATGAGAATTTTTCTCTTCATATTTTGTTGTTGTTCAGTAGCTCATTGATGTCTGACTCTTTAAGATCTGATGGATTGTAGCATGTCAGGCTTCCCTGTCCTTCACTGTCTCCTGGAGTTCACACTTTATTACCAACATCGTTTTAAAAATTTGACAGTTTAATAAGTATAAAATCTCCTGTAGTTTTAATTTTGAATTATTCTAATGATAACTGAGATTCCATGGCTTTTCATAAGATTGTGCATGTATTTTGTGGTGAAATCTTTGTATTATTTGTGTAATTTTACATTGAGTTTTGAAATTTTCCTTACTTTTCCAGGAATTTTATATGTTAAGATAATTAACAGTTTCTCCATGAGATGAGCTGCAAATGTTTTTCTGGTTTGCATTTTTTCTTTCACTTTATTTTGTTGTTGCTTTTATGCATATTTATTTTTTTATATACTTGGATTTATCAGCATTTTCATTTATATTTTTGAGTTTATATTTATTATGTTATTTCTGACTTTAAGCTACAGAAATTTCTCCCGTTTTGTCAAGTGCACTTTCTGTATATGTGTAAAGTTTTGTTTGGATTGATGGCTCAGTGGTAAAGAACCCACATGCCAATGAAGGAGACAGACATGGGTTCAATCCCTGGGTTAGAAGGATCCTCTAGAGAAGAAAATGCAACCCATTCCAGTATCCTTGCCTGGAAAATCCCATTGACAGAAGAGCCTGATGGGTTACAGTCCATAGGGTCACAAGAGTTGGACATGACTTAGAGACTATACAACAACAACAAAATTTTTTGATCTCTACAAAATTTATTTTTGTATCATGGTTGAGGTAGTAACCGTATTCTTTACTAGATGACTAACCAATTATCAAAGCATTATTTAGAAGTGATTTATCTTTTTTCCCCCTTCTTTTGAGATGATATGTTAGTTTTGCACTAAATCCCCTTATGATTGTGTGTGTATGTGTTTGCATTGTTCTCTGCCATGTAATTTCAGAGATGAGGAAAGTATGGCTATGTATCTTGTCTAATCTGTATTATTTGATAAGGACAAATTTTTGTGAATACACCCTAGATGAACAGTGCTTTTACAGGAAGCAGTGGTAGTGACAGCTGGGTCCACTGTACAGCTGTGTCCAGAACACACCTTTTAATATCCAGTGTATAAACTGTACTTGTTCCATGGTACTCAATAGTCATCCCTTTCTATTTCTGGATATTCAAAATGGTTTAAATTAAATTATTAGTTTGCTTGCAATTCTTGATATTTCAATTTGCTGCTGCTGCTGCTGCTGCTGCTGCTAAGTCGCTTCAGTTGTGTCCGACTCTGTGTGACCCCATAGACAGCAGCCCACCAGGTCCCCTGTCCCTGGGATTCTCCAGGCAAGAACACTGGAGTGGGTTGCCATTTCCTTCTCCAATCCATGAAAGTGAAAGTGAAGTTGCTCAGTCGTGTCCGACTCTTAGTGACCCCATGAACTGCAGCCCACCAGGCTCCTCCGCCCATGGGATTTTCCAGGCAAGAGTACTGGAGTGGGGTGCCATTGTCTAATGAAGACCAAAGAGAAAATAGGATTTTCAATAGGATATCATGAATCATAACTTTCAAATTTCAAAACAGCAAGATATTTAATCAGAGAGTTGTAGTATGAAACTTGCAGATATCATATTATAGAAAATATTTTCTGATTTTGTGTCTGTAATTACTTTAAAATGAGTTTTGAGAAACTATCAATAGAATCATAAAGTGATCTGCTTACACAGTATTTTCTATTAAGCCTTATTGTTTCCTTGTACTGTAGTAATAACTATTCTTAGAATGTAATAGAAATAAATATCAATATCAGTTCAATCACTCAGTCCTGTCTGACTCCCTGTGACCCCATGGACTGCAGCATGCCAGGCCTCTCTGCACATCACCAACTGCTGAAGATTTCTTAAATTCATGTCTATCAAGTCAGTGAAGCCATCCAACTATCTTATCCCCTGTCGTCCCCTTCTCTTCCTGCCTTCAGTGTTTCCCAGCATCGGAGTCTTTTCCAATGAATCAGTTCTCTGCATCAGGTGGCCAAGTATTGGAGTTTCAGCTTCAGCATCAGTCCTTCCAATGAATATTCAGGACTGATTTCCCTTAGGATGGACTGGTTTGATCTCCGTGCAGTCCAAGGGACTCAAGAGTCTTCTCCAACACCACAGTTCAAAAGTATCAATTCATTGGCACTCAGATTTCTTTAGAGTCCAAACCTCACACATAAACATGACTACTGGAAAAACCATAGCTTTGACTAGATGGACCTCTATTGGCAGTGTCTTGTCTCTGCTTTTTAATATGCTGTCTAGGTTGGTCATAGCATTTCCTCCAAGGAGCAAGCATCTTTTAATTTCATGGCTGCAGTCACCATCTGCAGTGATTTTGGAGCCCCCAAAAATAAAGTCTGACACTGTTTCCACTGTTTCCCCATCTATTTCCCATGAAGTGATGGGACCATATGCCATAATCTTAGTTTTCTGAATGTTAAGTTTTAAGCCAACTTTTTCACTCTCCTCTTTCACTTTCATCAAGAGCCTCTGATTTGGTTCTTCTTTGCTTCCTTCCATAAGGGTGGCATAATCTGTGTATCTGAGGTTATTGATATTTCTCCCAACAATCTTGATTCCAGCTTTTGCTTCATCCAGCCTGACATTTCTCATGATGTACCCTACAAATAAGTTACATAAGCAGGGTGACAATATACAGCCTTGACGTATTCCTTTCCTGATTTGGAACCAGTCTGTTGTTCAATGTACAGTTCTAACTGTTGCTTCTTGATCTGCATACAGATTTCTCAGGAGGCAGGTAAGGTGGTCTTGTATTCCCATCGCTTGAAGAGTTTTCCACAGTTTGTTGTAGTCCGCACAGTCAAAGGCTTTGGCATAGTCTATAAAGCAGAAGTAGATGTTTTTCTGGATCCCTCTTGCTTTTTTGATGGTTCAACAGGTATTGGCAATTTGATCTCTGGTTCCTCTGTCTTTTCTAAATCCAGCTTGAATATCTGAAAGTTCACAGTTCACGTATTATTGAAGCCTGGCTTGGAGAATTTTTAGCATTACTTTGCTAACGTGTGAGATGATTGCAGTTGTGTGATGAGGTGAGGTGAGGTGACGTGAAGTCGCTCAGTCGTGTCCGACTCTTTGCGACCCCGTGGACTGTAACCTACTAGGCTTCTCCGTCCATGGGATTCTCCAGGCAAGAATACTGGAGTGGATTGCCATTTCCTTCTCCAGGGGATCTTCCCGACCCAGGGATCGAACCCAGGTCTCCCACATTGGAGGCAGACACTTTAACCTCTGAGCCACCAGGGAAGCCCTATGTTTGAATATTCTTTGGCATTGGCTTTCTTTGGCATTGGAATGAAAACTGACCTTTTCCAGTCCTGGGGCCACTGCTGAGTTTTCAAAATTTACTGGTATATTGAGTGTAGCTCTTTCATCTTTTAGGATTGGAAATAGCTCACCTTGAATTCCATTACCTCCGCTAGCTTTGTTCATAGTGATGCTCCTAAGGCCCACTTGACTTCACATTCCAGGATGTCAGGCCATCGTGGTTATCTGGGTTATGAAGATCCTTTTTTGTATAGTTCTTCTTCTGTGTATTCTTGCCACCTTTTCTTAATATCTTCTGCTTCTGTTAGGTCCAGAAAATTTCTGTCCTCTATTGTGCCCATCTTTGCATGAAATGGTCCCTTGGTATCTGTACTTTTCTTGAAGAGATCTCTCGTCTTTCCCATTCTATTATTTTTCTCTATTTCTTCGCATTGATCACTGAGGAAGGCTTTCCTATCTCTCCTTGCTATTCTTTGGAACTCTGCATTCAAAAAAGTCTTATTGTTCCCTTATAATATAGTAACAGCTAATTCTCTCAATGTATTAGAAAAGGGAAGATAATTACCGCAGAAGCACTTCAACATGCTTAGTCCTTGATAGGCCTGTTTCTTCTTTCACTTCTTAGTTTATTTTTTTGTTTCCATTTCTGTGTTAGAAAACATCATCCAGAGTATCAGTAATAAGTCCATACTTTGTAATAATCTTTATATTCATACTGCTTTTTTTTTCTTGTCATATTGCATCAGAACTTCAGTCATATAGTTAAAGTAGAAATGAATGTCTTATTTTCCAGCAAACCATTTAACATCTGCAAAAATTTAAGTAGGATAACTAGCCTAACACACAGACAGAAACTTAACTAATAATACTTTTGAGGTACTGCTAAACTTTTTAAAGGAATGATCTGATTTTGATGAAGTAGTTGTAAAAAAGAAAAAGAACTAAAACTTCACAGCTCAATTATTTAATCATAAATTTTTTTCATTTCTCATCATTTTGGGGGAAGTTGATATTTCAGGGGAGGCATATAGTGCAGTTGTTAAGCTGCAAAGCAAACAAATATGATGTCTGTGTTTGTGGGAGGTAGGTGAGCTCCGTGTCCTTCTATTCCATCATTTCCATCCCAGTCTTAGTATCTCTGTGATATATGACTATGAGTCTTGATACATTAGAGTAAGACTTAAGCATGTCATGATAAATTATATTTACTATTTTACAGAGCAATCATTGTGACATGAATTATTTCAAAGTTTTTGTGTAAAATAACAGAGTTTTAAACCCTTAATTCTTATATAGGAAGTATTTAACTCTGATGACAGATTGCAATAATATCTAATCAGTAAATGCTGAATCATGTTTAAGAGTAGATGTGGATTCATAGTATCTAGGAGTGTATCAACTAGCAACCGCCAAATCATTGACACACTGCAAGTTATTAATTTTCAGAAGTTGTAATTTTTAAAATCAGGCAGTCAGGGTGACACCAGCATATTTTGACAGAATATATGTGTGTCCTCAGACATATACACATTTTCATTAGTATATAAAGTTCTCTGTTTTTGAAAGTTGATGCTAGAATAATGATACTGCCTACTTTCCTATACAATTGTAACCTCCTGAAGAATTTCTCATACTAGTCTTTCTTTCACATCTGCTTCTCTTTCTCTACTACCCAAGGATTAATGTCTATTAGTACTTGCCCATCATAGAGGCTTCATTCAAATTTGTTGAGTTGCAACAAAGAGATAACAATAAAAATGGAATTTTGACCATATTATGTGTTGTGTTATAGTTAGGCTAATGTTTTTAGATTACCTACTTGTACAATTTTCAGATAATTAGGAAATGTGACTATAAATTATATAAGCCCTTCATTGAAAGCACTTATAATACTAAGTTCTTGCCTTAATCTGATGTATATTAATGTGCATTTGTATCCATTGGCTCTTATTAACCTATGAGAGAGAAACTGAATGACTGTCTTTTATAAAACAGATTGCAACTCAGAGACATTTTCCAACGCTCATTGCCATTAGGCGTGCACAGGGAAATGCAAAGCAAAGGTTTTAAAGTCTTAAGATAAGTCTTTTCTGTTCTAGACTAGCTCACTCAGATGGTAAAGAATCTGCCTGCAGTGTAGGAGACCTGGATTAAATTCCCAGATAAGAATCCTAGAGAGGGGAATGGCTACCCACTCCTATATTCTTGAATCAATAATTATATGGACAGAGGAGCCTGACTGCAGTCCATGGGATCACAAAGAGTCAGACATAACTGAGTGACTAGCTCACAATTAGGGAGCTGAGCCTTTCATTTGCTTAGCATAGTTTAAATCTTCAGGATCATGGTTCTTAAAGAAAGTGCCAATATGATTTTTAAATCCTTACTTAAAGAAAAATGAAATGAGAAAAACATGCAAATAATGATGAAAAAATGAGAATGAAAAAAAATCCCAGAATTTGACATAAGATTCCCTGTTTTCTAAAGAGCATAAAGTGAATCCTAGTCAAGGTGTTTCAAAAGTTGGGTTTTTTTTTTTTCCCCTTAATGCCCAGTGCATTTGTGAGCTCTTAAAAATAAAAGCAGTGATAATTGTTAGATGCTACTATGATTCAGTTGTATCGAACTGAAAAAATAAATGTTATCATGGGCCTAGTAAAATTAAAATGCAGACGTGATACGTGTTGAGTTCAGTCATGTAGCTGATGGATTGTCTCAAAATAATTTGGGGATATTTTAAGGAAATGTGGGCTGTGATTGCACTGATCATTAAATATTTTATTTTAATAGAATATTCATAAAAATTGTTTATAGGAACAGTGCCATCTTGATTAACATGTGCATGGTACACAGCTCTGTTCTTGGCCTTGGCTGTGAGAAACAGAATTCTTAGCAGCAAATTTTTGTATGTAAAATATACAAGTTAAACAAGGTTGCTAGGTTTGTCTTACATGTTGGATGATAAGGTCAAAAAATCATATGCCCTACACAGACTTGAATGACTGTAAGAACTTAACCAAAATAAAATTGTATAAGAATAAATGTGAAATCTGGATTAGAAAAACAAAACAAACCAGCTCTTGTTTGTCTAAGCTTCAGACACTATGTCAGGGAGGTTGGTCACATCAGTAATATATAGAGACAGTGGTTCATAATATACAGGGATAGTTCATTCGTGAACTGTGAGTCTGCTTTTCTACCTGGAAGAAGCAGAAAAGAACAATGAATATACCATACATTATTTTGAAAGTGATAGTGCATGGATGAAATGTGAAGAAGATTATGGGGGAAGAGGATGAGTCCAGGGGTGACTCTGGAACTGCAGGCTGAACTATTAAATACCAGAGGCAAGAGGTATCTCACTAAGAAGGTAGGCATTGAGTAAGAGTTTGGACAAGAGGAAGAAATAATTCATGTGGTTATCCAAAAATAAATATTTCTAAAAGAGGAAGACCTAAAGTGGGGCTTAAGAGAAGGAACATAGATCTGAGTCCCAGGATGGATAAGGAAGCGTGTGTGGTGGACAGGGAGAGTAAGGTGGGGATTGTAGCAAGACAGAAGATCAGTGAAGTAACTGGAACTCATATCCTGCAGTGCCCAGTGGGCCAGCATAAAGGACATTTGGCTTCAGATGATTTTTAGCTAAGGATAGATCTTTAGAATTCAGGATTAAAAGGGATCCCTGTGCTGCTCTGTGAAGACTAGACCAGACTGGACACAGTGAAAGCAGGAGAATAGTTAGGAAGCTAATGGAAGATATGAGAGAGAGATTATTCAAGGCCCCCTCCCTCCAATACATTAGCCTGAGCAACTTGAAGGATTAAACATGGAGTTGAGTGAAAGTCGCTCAGTTGTGTCCGACTCTTTGTAACCCCATGGAATTCTCTAGGCCAGAATAATGGAGTGGGTAGCCTTTCCCTTCTCCAGGGAATCTTCCCAACCCAGGGATCGAACCCAGGTCTCCCACATTGCAGGCGGATTCTTTACCAACTAAGCCACAAGGGAAGCATGGATACATCTATAAAATCATTCACAAGATTAGCATACAGAAAGAGTGATTTTTAGAGTAAAATCAAGACATTATATTACTTGTAAGCTTAATGAAAGTCAAAGACAAAAATGTTGTTCATAGATGAAATAGGAAATAGATGCTTATTAAACCCTAAGCCGAAGAATTGATGCTTTTGAACTGTGGTGTTGGAGAAGACTCTTGAGAGTCCCTTGGACTTCAAGGAGATCCAACCAGTCCATTCTGAAGGAGATCAACCCTGGGATTTCTTTGGAAGGAATGATGCTAAAGCTGAAACTTCAGTACTTTGGCCACCTCATGCGAAGAGTTGACTCATTGGAAAAGACTTTGATGCTGGGAAGGATTGGGGGCAGGAGGAGAAGGGGACGACAGAGGATGAGATTTCTGAATGGCATCACTGACTCAATGGACACGAGTCTGAGTGAACTCCGAGAGATAGTGATGGACAGGGAGGCCTCGCATGCTGCGATTCATGGGGTCGCAAATAGTCGAATACGGCTGAGCTACTGAACTGAACTGACAATCTAGGTGTTGATTCAGACAGTTAAATACTATCTCCTTTGGCTAAAAGTATATCCAAATGAGAAAACAAAAAGCCATGAAAGAAAGTTAAAAGAAAATAACATTCATGTAGCCATATATACAGGGCTATGTGTATATAAACCATATACCCATATGGATAAAATAATTCATATAGTCATGTTAACTGTCTTAAAACAGTTGACATGCAAAATAAGTTAAATTTTCCAAATGTTATTAGGGTGGATGTTATTAAAAGTAGATCTGGGATATCTATAAATAGTGCCACCCCAATAGAAATGTCCTGGTTTGCAGTGGGGAACAGTGAAAATTTGAAGTGCCCCATGAAATATTAAATACGACTCTTAAAGATGTTAAATAGAGGATAATTCATCTGACAGAGAGTTTATGCTACATTGGTAAAGTTCTATCACTGGTATTCAGTACTTTGTATATTCCACGACTATAACAATTTGGAAAATAATCTGGGAACTCACAGTCAACCTATTTCAAATTAAATTTTAAACTGTGTGTAGTCCACACAAATCAGCCCTGACCCCCTTTTCTCCTTGGCACAACTTAAGCAGCCTCTTTCCATGGCCAGAAGCTGAGACCCTTTCCCTCCCACTTTGAATTTCATTTTACCATTGACAACCACCATCAGACCCATGAATAAGAATGATTAAAAGTTTCAGTTCTGTTTCAATTCTTACAGAAGGTATCACATTTTTAAAAGACTGCAGTGTTTGCCATTTGACAGTTCCAGGAACAAAGTTTGGGAAACAATAAGGGCAGGAAGGGAGGACAATATTTTGGGCAATTTGAGTTCCTCAAAAGGTCAAGTTTAGTTGCTAAAAAGGAAAGAGGGCAAATGAAATGGATCTTGTGCAAATAGAAGGAAAGCAGCCTGTAGAAAAACAAATTCAAAATTAGTTTTTAATTAGTTTTTACTGGAGTATAGTTGCTTTGGGCTTCCCCCCATGAGCTCAGAGGTTAAAGAATCTGCGGGCAGTGCAGGAGATGCAGATTCAATCCCAGGGCGGGGAAGATCCCCTGGAGAAGGGTCGGCAGCCCACTCCAGTATTGTTGTCTGGAGACTTCCATGGACTGAGGAGGCTAGTGGGCTACAGTCCTTAGTTCAGTTCAGTTCAGTTCAGTTGCTCAGTTGTGTCCAACTCTGCAACCTCATGAATCGGAGCATGCCAGGCCTCCCTGTCCATCACCCACTCCCGGGGTTCACCCAAACCCACGTCCATCGAGTCGGTGATGCCATCCAGCCATCTTATCCTCTGTCGTCCCCTTCTCCTCCTGCCCCCAATCCCTCCCAGCATCAGGGTATTTTCCAATGAGTCAACTCTTTGCATGATGTGGCCAAAGTACTGGAGTTTCAGCTTTAGTATCATTTCTTCCAAAGAAATCCTAAGGCTGATCTCCTTCAGAATGGACTGGTTGGATCTCCTTGCAGTCCAAGGGACTCTCAAGAGTCTTCTCCAACACCACAGTTCAAAAGCATCAGTTCTTCAGTGCTCAGCTTTCTTCACAGTCCAACTCTCACATCCATACATGACTACTGGAAAAAACTCAGCCTTGACTAGATGGACCTTTGTTTGCAAAGCAATGTCTCTGCTTTTCAATATGCATCTAGGTTGGTCATAACTTTCCTTCCAAGGAGTAAGCGTCTTTTAATTTCATGGCTGCAGTCACCATCTGCAGTGATTTTCAAGCCCCCCAAAATAAAGTCTGACACTGTTTCCACTGTTTTGACATCTATTTCCCATGAAGTGATGGGACCGGATGCCATGATCTTCATTTTCTGAATGTTGAGCTTTAGGCCAACTTTTTCACTCTCCACTTCCACTTTCATCAAGAGGCTTTTTAGTTCCTCTTCACTTTCTGCCATAAGGGTGGTGTTATTTACATATCTAGTTTATTGATATTTCTCTAGGTAATCTTGATTCCAGCTTGTGCTTCTTCCAGCCCAGCGTTTCTCATGATGTACTCTGCATATAAGTTAAATAAGCAGCGTAACAATATACAGCCTTGACGTACTCCTTTTCCTAAAAGATCTTCATTACCCAGATAATCACGATGGTGTGATCACTCACCTAGAGCCAGACATCCTGGAATGTGAAGTCAAGTGGGCCTTAGAAAGCATCACTACAAACAAAGCTGGTGGAGGTGATGGAATTCCAGTTGAGCTGTTTCAAATCCTGAAAGATGATGCTGTGAAAGTGCTGCAATCAATATGCCAGCAAATTTGGAAAACTCAGCAGTGGCCACAGGACTGGAAAAGGTCAGTTTTCATTCCAGTTCCAAAGAAAGGCAATGCCAAAGAATGCTCAAACTACCGCACAGTTGCACTCATCTCACATGCTAGTAAAGTAATGCTCAAAATTCTCCAAGCCAGGCTTCAGCAATATGTGAACCATGAACTTCCAGATGTTCAAGTTGGTTTTAGAAAAGGCAGAGGAACCAGAGATCAAATTGCCAACAGTACGTAGGTCACACAGAATTGGACAAGATTGAAGCAACTAAGCATGCATGCGTAGTTGCTTTAGAGTCGAACAGTCAGACATGAATGAAGTAACTGAGCGTGCCCTCATAGTTGCTTTACAGTGGTGTGTTAGTTTCTGCTGGACAGCGAAGCGAATCAGTTATACATATACTTATATCCCCTCCTTTTTGGATTTCCTGCACATTTAGGTCATGACAGAGCACCTGAGTAGTTTTCGGTGCTACACTGTCGGTTCTCATTAGCCTTCTATTTTATACATAGTAGTGAATATACATGAGTTCCAATCTCCCCAAAATTCTAATTCCAAAATTCTAATGAGGGAGGGATAGAGGGAGAGAAAAGAGAGATAGCTGAAATATGATGAGAAAGACCAGTGGAATTTTCAAAAGAATATAAAGGAGTCCCTAAAGTGACTAGGAAGTCAAAGGCAGACTTGGGTGAAAAAAAAAAAAATGACAGTTTTTATTTTTTCCTTTAGAGAAAATATGTTTTAGAGCAGCATCAAAGCTCTTCTCTACCACTAATTTTCTAAGAGGATATTTACTGTCCTAATAGGAACAGATGCTTCTTTCCTTATGGAACTCAACTATGTAGGTCATATAAGTGATTTTTATTAGTTCCTTCAAATAGGAAAAAAAAGAACAATTAAAACTGTAATAGGGAAAAACCAATTTCAGCAATATTACCATGAAAACAATTAAGTGACCATCTTCAACTACTGTAGTGCTCATTTTTGGCAGAAAATGGGATTGTGTTTGTGCACATCATTGTTTCTTTCCAGCTATTATGAAGTATTGACTTGCCATTTGTTGTTTCTCGTGGAAAAAAGTGTTTCCTGAACCCTAAGGAATCTTGTATTGCTATGTGCTCAAATAAGCATAAAATTCAAATTGCTTTTATTGTTTCTGATACTCTCCACTGTCGTACTGGCTAGCTATCTACGTTGTTAACTGCTTTTGACAACAACAAATCACACAAAAAATGCCTGAAGATTTAGTACTGTGCATGTAGATATATTTAGATAGATGAAAATATGGAAATATGGAAATAAACATATCAATATCATAATAATTGCATTTTCTTACAGGGAGCATGAGGCAGAGCTTTATATAATTGATTCGGGACCAGATATTTTACATTTGTCTAAAACTGTAGAAGTGTGTCACAGTATTCCTTTTTTCCCTTCAAGCTATACAACTCCATGTTATTTTGCATGTCTTTTGAATTGATTTAGTCATCTGTTTGTTTCTCTCATTCCTGAGTTTAGTAAATTTTGACACAATTTTATAATCTATTATATGATAGAAGTGTTCTCGGTATTTTGAGAACTATATTTTAACAAGTTTAAATTGTCCCTGTGTCATTTGCTACCCTACATTTTTCCAGTACATGTGCAGGTAGTTTTGTTTTGGTTTTTCTTTCTTTCTTTTTTTTTTTTTTCTATTCCTTCTCCAGCCCAATCAGTTCATTTTCCATACCTACTCTAAATCGACAAACTCCTAATCTAATTCAGGAGCAGGAAGAGCCACCAACGAAGGTGATGGCATAGTTTCCTTCTACTTGAATGGGGAAAAAAAATGAACATGTTAAGTCAGCTGCTTCTGTAGAATTTCAGATTTATATTGTTGGTCTCCTCTCTGACTCATTTGAATAGACCCCGATGCTGGGAATGATTGAAGGTGGGAGGAGAAGGGGAAGACAGAGGATGAGATGGTTGGATGGCATCACTGACTCAATGGACATGAGTTTGAGTAAACTCCAGGAGTTGGTGATGGACAGGGATGCTTGGCGTGCTGCAGTCCATGGGGTCGCAAAGAGTCAGACATGACTGAGCGACCAAACTGAACTGAACTCCTCTGTCTTAGCTCAGCATCCATTTGCTTTTAGATGGACATCATGGTTAATCTATCTGTGTATAAATACCTCTTGAGAATTACTTTCTAATCTTAGAGGCGCATACTCCTAACTTCCTCATACCTTTTCTCACTGCCATTGACACCAATTCTGTAATTTCAGATCCATGTTGCTCACATGATAGAAGGCTTTTCGGTTTGTTTGTTTTCTTTTGTCATTGGTTTTTTGTTATTGTGTTTTGATCTCTTTTAATGACCAGAATCTGGGCAAAGTCAAGGACACTGAAAATCCAGACTCCTGGCAAATCATTAGTATTTTCAATAAAAGTCTTTCTAATTCTTCTGTTGCAAGTTTAATGTTTGGTTCTTTCTTTCTTCCCCTCTTTCATGTTCCTGCCTTCCCCTCTCCTTCTCATAATCCTTTCTCAAAAACATAAAAGTGACAGTTATTTCAGTGGATACATTTTTATTTTTTCCTCTTTTTAGAATCAGAATTTTCATATGAAGAATGACAAGCGTTAGCCTTCCCTTTAATGTTACTATTTCATTTCAATTATTCATATTTTTACATATCCTTGTAATAATGGCTAATAAAATGAAAACCTGATTTTGTTCCAGTATAAAATATAGAACTATCTTGTATACTCAGTACATCAATTTTTGCCTTTAAGAAATCTGTGCCTCTTTTCTGTCATTTCACTCAGTTCCTTTCCACAGTGATGGGCAAAAGAAATTGGTTTCTTTAAAATGCTCGTTTTCTTCCTGCCACTTGCCTGACCAAATGTTTCAAAAGCTTCTCACTCTAAGAAAGTCTAAAACCCTTTGACTGCTATTTGCTTCCTCAGGCTCGGGGTTCAGTCTTCCATTTGAGTTACTCTCCTGCCTCAGTGTCTTATTGTCGGAAATGTCTGTCCTCCTGGCCTTGCACACTGGGACCCTGAGCACTGTTAGTGAGCCTCTCACCCACCACACTGTCCTCAATGCCTTTGGTTCTTCACACTCAGCACAGACAAGTATGTCCTCACACCGTTTTCCAGCATTCTTCCACTCAAAGATGTTATCTTTCCATCATGTCTGCTGCCTGTGAATTCATGACACAGATTGGTTATTAGCAAATTAATGCATTTGTTTCCTCACTTGTAAGTGGGATAACATTTCTAGAATGAAGGAGAACATTGACATAGAAAAGTCAGAACATGATCTTTAAATTAAGTTCAGTCAGAAATCATTTAAATTTATTCTGTGAGTTTGAAACTATCCCTTCCCCACTCCAGTTTATATCTGGCCTCCTTCCTGTACTACGGTGATTCTATTCAAGGTGACCATGCCCTCCTCTGTTGACTAAATCCATACTCTACAATTTTCTTATCCCTCCATCTCTCAGAGGCTGACACCCACGTGTTTGTCTCTTCCTTCAAGAAAAATTGATATGAAGTTGCTGCAGGGCACCCTCCCTCACCCCTTGCCCTGCAGCTGTTCCTTTGAATACAAAGCTTTTAAACATCGTTAGTCTTTAATAGCTAGGCACTCCTTGGTCTCTTTTTTTTTTTTTTTTGACTTTGTGTTCCCTTCTTGAGCATTTTCACACATGCCTTTATTTATCTAGAATCGATGACTCCCAAAGAGTATCTCTAACCCAGATGCCATCTCTGATTTCCAGGGCTGTAAGTCTAGCTGCTTAGATGACCCCACCAACTTAAAACTTAAAAGACAGCTCAAGTTCTCCTCCATCTGAATGTGTAGTTACTGCCCCAGACCTACCAACCTAAACAGAGGCTCTTCCTTGATTTTCTTCCTTTGTGGTATCTACTGCTGAAGCATGTCATCTAAAAATAACCCTGACCACTCACTCCCTCTTCCTATGTATTCAGTTCACCTCTTCTATGACTATTGTTTTAACTCTGCTGCTGCTGCTAAGTCACTTCAGTCGTGTCCGACTCTGTGCGACCCCATAGATGGCAGCCCACCAGGCTCCCCTGTCCCTGGGATTCTCCAAGCAAGAACACTGGAGTGGGTTGCCATTTCCTCCTCCAATGCATGAAAGTGAAAAGTGAAGGTGAAGTCACTCAGTCGTGTCTGACCCTCAGTGACCCCCTCAGGTTCCTATAAAAACACGCTATAGATTCAATAGCTTAAACAATAGATATTTACTTCTTAAAGCTCCAGTGACTAGGATGTCTACAGTCAAAGAGCCACAGACTCCATTCCTGATTAGAGTCCTCCTGGATTACAGACATCTGCCTTCTCACTGTATCCTCACAAGTCAAGAGATCAAGCAAACTCTGGTGTCTGTCTCTTCTTCTTATAGCAACTCTAATCTCATCATGAGGGCCCCATCCTCCTGATCTCATCTAAACCATTTATATCCTGAAGTCTCACTTCCAAATATTATTACAATTAGAGTTAAAGCTTTAAGGGATGAATTTTGGAGGCACACAAACATTTAGTCCATAACGAATATACTAACCCTTCTCTGTATTCACCATCAGCAGCCTTGTTCAAATCACTATCCTGCTTTATCTGGACTCAATCTCCTCCCTCTTCCTTGCTGTAAGAAAACAGATTTTCTTTTTTTAAAGAATGCAGGTCTAATCATGACACTTAGCTACCAAATTCCTTTCTATATGTCTCACTTTTTTGGGATAAGAATTCAGTTTCATCTGGAGCTGACACCCACTTAGGTCTCCAGCTTCTATTCCCAACTGACTCACCCCTCCCTGACTGTTTGCTCTTTGAAGAGGCAGCCATAATGATCTTTCAGTTTCTTTATGCTTGCAGGCATTTGAAATTTCTCTGTCTTCTGCCTGAAACTTTGCCTCTGCTTCTAGTCTGTTTGCTTAGTAGCTATCTATGTATCAGTTTAGATAATCATTTCTGTATCTGGATAGATATCTTTTCCCAGGCCTTCTTTCTAGAATTTAGAGTATTTTAGGGCAATAATTGGAGAAGGAAATGGCAACCCACTCCAGTATTCTTGCCTGGAGAATCCCAGGGACAGAGGAGCCTGGAGGCCTGCCATCTATGGGGTTGCACAGAGTCGGACACCACTGAAGCAACTTAGTAGCAGTAGGGCAATAATAGGTTACATGGTTATTGGGTTATTATCTATCCTCACCCCACCAGCTTGGCTTTAGATACCAAAGACCTGGGTCTTTCTCTATCTGATGCATTTTCTACTTCCAATTTTTAGGGTACTTAGTCTATGTTGCTTAAATATAATAGTTTTAAATAAACAATTATATCATATAGTGCCTTCAGGCATATTTGTACTTTTATTTAACTTTTGTAGTACAGCACATTCTTAGAATACTTATGTTGTTTCCCAGTTTCCTTCCCACATGCTTACAAATTTTAATTAATTATTAATGCAAGTAAAGGAGTATCGATTGATTGCCTAGAAATATCTCTGACCATATCCATTTGTGAATCCATAATAAGTGAACATACATACAAGAATGCAACAGTGAGTCAAATTCTAAAGATAGGAAAAGCACATAAATCCCCACCACGTCAGTTCATATTACAGAGCTTAATGGAGCACAGGCTCCCGCCACTGTGTCCATAAGGAAAATGTGTTTGTTTGCACTCTGTGGTAATCTAAACCTGTACAGAGTTGCTTTGTGTAGGTAGCTGAAACACTTTAAAAGAATGATTATGGTGTTACTGACTAATTTGGATTCTAGTTCACTAGGGTATATTTCATGCTATATTGTATTTCCTCAATAAATGTAAATTACACCAATTTGCAAGCAGCACTTTTTATATTTCCCCCTTATTACATTCTATTTTGGCCACAGTTACTGAGCAACATTGGGATTGATTTATTTCCTGAGAAAAAAATAAACTATCTACTTTGTGAAGGTTAACTGATACATTAACAGGGTATAACCAGGAGATTCCTGACTTCAATTTTATATTCATAATCCTCCATGAAAAAAAATGTGGTACCTTACATGTGACAAAACAGAGATGGAAACAGCCTACAAGAGTTGTGTGGTAGTTTAAAAAATAAAACCACACTTTTTCTAATGTTCCCTTATCAAGATGATGGAGATTGATTTCCCATTCCTTGAGTATAGGCTAGTTTCAGTGACTGAGATCTAATAACAGAATATGGTGAGATTGATGAGATATCATTTGTGAGATCATGACAAGAAGAAAGACTGCAGCTTTCATTCTGGGTCTTTCTTCCTTTCTCCATCTCTCCCTCCTGGACCATTCATTCCTGGGAAATTCAGCTGCCATGACATAAGCCGCCTTAAAGAGAAGCCCATGTATCAATGTTTTGGGGACCTCAGTCCAACAAGCAGAGGGGAATCAAAGCCTGCAAATGGCTCTGTGTGTGGCCATGGAAGTGGATTCTCCAGCCCCAATCAAGCCTTGAGATAAATGGAGGCCCAGCCAGATGTCATCTTGAGAGAGACCCTAAGCTAAAATCACCCAGCTAAGTCGCTCTCAAATTCCTGGTCCTTAGAAATTGGGAGAGATCATAATTGTTGTCTGAGCCTACCAAGTTAGAAGAAAGCTAATATATGTAGGAAGAATACAGAGTTTGGTGATATCACTGCCTGGATGCCTGGATGACACAGATCTTACTCTGTCCCTCAACTCTAGTTTCCCTTCCTCAAATCCAGGATTTATTAATTTGTATCTTGCCGAGTAGTTCTGATGTTTAACTCATATCAAGAATCCTGTATTAATCAAGCAGATGAGCATACAGAAAATAATAAATAGTATGTTGTTCAGTTGCTAAGTCTTGTACAACTCTGTGACCCCATGAAATGGAGAACACCAGTCTTCCCTGTCCTTCACCATTGCCTGAAGTTTGCTCAGACTCCTGTCCATTGAATTGGTGATGTTATCCAACCATCTCATCCTCTGTCACCTCCTTCTCCTCTTGCCCACAAATAGATAGTATATATTATAATTTTATCTTTGTTAGTATTTATTATTATTTCAAATAATTTATTTTTATGTTAAAATATGTAACATCAAGGAAATAAAGAATTTAGTTGAAATAATTTGAGTATCTCTTCACAACAGCTTTACCCAACGATGATTTGGGAAGATTGACGGCAAGAGGAGAAGGGTATAACAGAAGTTTAGATGGTTGGATGGCATCACTGACTCAATGGACATGAATTTGAGCAAACTCCTGGAGATAGTGAAGGACAAGAAAGCCTGGCATACTGCAGTCCATGGGGTCATAAAATGTCAGACATGACAGCACCTGAACAACAACAAATATATCTTCCAAACCTGCATAAAAATTAGACAAGCTGAAAAATAGCTATGAATCCAAACATAGGATGTAAAACATATCCACATCATGGTTAAGTATTAGACATTTTTCAGTTAAAAGTAAAGGGGAAAGTATCATCATAAGGTTTATAACTTTAGAATTTCTAACATCTGGAGGTTAGAATTTTTATTTTGGCAGTGCTTAACTTTACACTTGGGATAGCACCCTTTCTCTCCATGCCCTTCCAAATAATGCTGAGAAGAGAATGTGCTTTTTTTTAACTCCTAGTTTCTAAATAGTTTAGAAAATGTAGATTAAAAACAAAAGTTTACATGTCTTATCATTATAAACAGTGTGTTAGTTGCTCAGCCATGTCTGACTCTAGCCCACCAGGCTTCTTTGTTCAGAGATTTCCCCTTTGTCCAAAGAATATTGGAGTGGTTTATCATTTCCTACTCCAGATAATAATGGGTCTGCCCGATCCAGGGATTAAACCTGGGTCTCCTGCATTGCTGGCAGATTCTTTACCATCTCAGCCACCAGGGAAACCCTATTATAAACAGAGCAACATAAAACACGCTTTCAATAGTTAACACTCAAAATAATGACACATTAGAAATTTTTTCAAGATGTAGCCAGGAGCTTCAACCCTCATGTTAGGGTTTTTTTTTGATAATTCAAACAAAGTTTATAATATTTGTGTGTGTGAATGGGGGGTGGTGGTGGTCAGAGGGCAGGTTGTTTGTTTTGAAGGACTTTGTATTTAAATCATCTGAACAGAATTTTGCAATACATGGGCAGCATTCAGTCAAGCATCTGTAGAAGACTATGCGTGTCTCTAAGAAACAAAGGATGTCCTCATTCCTCCCATTACTGCAGAAAAGACAGTGGGTTCCTTCCAAACTGCACACTGATCAAATGGGCTGTGATCCAGAAAAACGTTACAAGTGTCCTAAGTATTTTTTCCTTTTGTTATTTGCTGAATAAGACAATTGAAACACCTAATTCTCAGATTGCTTTTTGTGCTAGATAATTTAATGGTTCCATTTCATATGAAAGACTACTCCATAAAGGGAATAATCTAACAACATATAGAAAAAGAGAAGGATTTATGGGTGTGATCTCAAATTGTCAAAACCTATTAGAACTGAGAATCTGGGCAGGTACTTGGAAGTTATATACGTATACATCTATTTTAGAAAAATATTAATAGAGGGAAAAAGTCCCCAGATTTATTTATACTAAATTTTCAGATAATGTGACACCCCATCACTGGTCTCTGTTTCACCCCAGCTGTACATGAATTAATTGGCTATTTATCCAATTGAGCACTGCTTTTTGACTTGCTTTCCCCATCTGAAAAAACAATTTTTCAATTTGTTATCTTGAAATATATTCCTATGATCAATTCTACGTGTTTTGATACCCAAAGACTTACTTTGATTATGATCTACGTGTTGAATTGCTTTCCTGAATTTATATAAAAAAAACGTATTGTGGAGGGAGTCTTTAATTCCTTTGAGTGATGACAGTTGAGGATATGCTTTCTTGAAAAATGCAGAAACGCATAAGGACCACAAAACAGAATGCAACATTAAAGGCAAGCCTGAGAGATAACTATAGGATTTATGAAGATCTTGTAACTGCAAATGGTTTCTTGCTGAGAGACGTTTCTCCATACTGATAAAAGACCTCAATTTATATTACTGAAGAGGGAGCTTCTGTATGCTGAGGCTGGAGAAAGGCAAGTAAAATTGTGAAAACAATTGAGATATGAAGAAGAAAGATGAAGCTCAAGGCTCCAGTTTCAAAGTTAGAAATTGGAAACTGTTTCCCAAAGAAGCAGCTGGATAAATAATGGCCAGGTTCTATAATAATACTGATGGTACATTTTAATTACATTTTGATTTAGGAAGAATCTTGCAGGTTGGCTTTGTGTCCTAACCACATTCATCACCCAGGTTTTATGGGGAAATATGTTCCAAATTTTAACAGTGGCTTTACAAATGAACTTGTAGAGCATAACCTGGTTGCAATTTGGAAATGACTTCTAATTCTTTATTTTCATTAATAGTTCCTTAAAATTTTTGGACATAGATCAAGGAAAGAGTATATTAGAACTATAACATATTTAAAATAAGTTTACAGAAGTTCTAAGTACATTTATGATTTGCAGTTTAGTATAATAGCAATTTTTGAATATTTTCTGTTCATCTTTATCAAAAAGAATTGGTCAATACTAGCTATAGGTGAGCTAAAAAACTTGATAATTTCTTTATTTCTATATACTTTTTTAAACCTTTCAAGAAAAGTTTGTTAGGTAATGGGAAATGTCAGCACAGAACAACTGGATCTCGGGCCATGAAACAACTGTATTAAGATCAACAGAACTCATGAATTATGAAAAATAGTGGCTGGCAGAGAACCTAAAAATATTAATGAGCAACAGATTTATATAATATTTACTGCAATTGGTACTCTTTTTTTTCCCCAAACTATGAGAAACTCAAAACATAAGCACTAAGACTATTCATCCTTTGTAATACAACTTATATTTTTGAACAAATACATTCTAAAGCTATTACACATATCTATAAGAATTAGTGAACTATGTATTTTTTTCCTTTAGTCATTAATATATTCCTCAACAATGTATGTTTTCAGAAATTAAACTTCAATTTAATAGTCCCCTAGAGCTCATGGAAAAAAGCATTCATTAATTAAAGAACAGTTAATGATCCAAAAATGAAAACTGGATGTCAATAGTTCTCATATCTAGTGATATGAGATGGAAAAATAATTAATGAAAGAGTACAAACTCTATAACAGCAGGGATTTCACAGGACTAATAAATTTGATCCACAGGCATTAACAATATTAGTCTCATAATTTTAAAAAAAATCTTCAAATAAATTCTATCTCTTTATCCTTCCCATTAAATTTAAATGAGTTAAAAAGTGTGAGTCCTCTCAGTTGTGTCCTACTCTTTGCAGCCCTGTGGGCTGAAGGTTGCCAGGCTCCTCTGTACATGGAATTCTGCAGGCAAGAATACTGGAGTGGGTGGCCATTCCCTTCTCCAGGGGATCTTCCCAACCCAGGGATCAAATACGCGTCTCATGCATTGCAGGCAGATTCTTTGCTATCTGAGCCACCAGGGAATATATGTTAAAAGTTTAAAGCTTCTTGCAAAGTACCTCAAGACAAATTTGTAACCTGTTAAACTAAATTTATCTATATGCATATCTACATTTATATCTATATATAAGGAAATATATAAAATAATTGTTTGCCATATTAAAGATAATTCTGGCAAGCATAAATATTAATGAGACATTATCTATCTTGACAGCATACCCACTGCAAAATTTTATGGTTAAAATTATGTCATTGCAAGATCAATTATTAAAGATAGAATATTTGGAAATATAAATATATTGATGTTTTGACCAAAGCAATTACAAATAAACCCAACAACTTACCAAAAACTGACAATCATCTGCCCATGTCAGTCTATCTCTTTATCTCTCTAAGCTATCATATACATGAGCTGTCTGAAGGTGGTAAATAAAATATAGTGATATATCACTTTATAAATAGATTTCAATGAAAAAGGAAAATTTCAATATTTAATGATTAATGATAAATTAACAGTGGTTTGTCTACCATTGTATGCCTGAAATTTAAAGAGAGAGTGATTGCTGCTCAAAATTGTCCGTTAATTCAAAGATAGACTCTTACTGGTCTTTGTGCCAACCTTCCCCTAACAGGCTTTTAAAAATACCAGTACAGCAAGACAGCTCCATTTAAAAAAAAAAAAAAAAAAAAAAAAGAAGAAATCCATAGCTATGTATGTTGAGAAATCCTATTTGCTCCACCCACTTCTTTAGATTGAAAACAGTATACTTTACATTTTGGTTAGAAATTATAGCATTTTAAAAATTATAATAACATTATAAAGTTAAGAAATCATGATGATAAATATATGTTACTCATGTTTGCTGTACTGTGATTTCTGATTATTTTCTTTGTTTCTTTACTATAGCCAATTGATATAAAAAAGTAGGTAAAACATTTTCAAAATGAATTGCTATAAAATTATATCATTGTATTTTACTTTAATTTGCTTAGTAAATTCATTCAATTCAAGGATTACTTTCTTGCGCTTCATAGATATCATTTCAACAACTACTTATTCAACATTTAAAAGCAATATAATGTATTTTATACTCAAAATAAAATAACATCCTATACTTAGCAACTTGATACATTTGCTTTAAAGTCTCTGAATGAAGATAAGGAAGAGTTAATCAGAAATGGTTTACTAATTCAAATTTGCCTTTTGTATTTCTCAATGATGTATCCTAGCAACAATGTAGGCTAGTCTTTTCTTCGTATTCTGCTCTTCTTGATAAGGAAATAAAAAGATCTTGGTTCACAAGGCTTATTTACTATCATTATAAAAATTGCCAGAAATACCTGATCACTCATTTAACTTATTTTGATGGGAATAAAAGCTAACAGAAGTAATGTGACTAAATGTTCAATGGAAGGTGAAAATCAAATGCTTATACATTTCAAAGCAAGACTGTCCATATTAGAACTCATTAGAACAGTAACAATGAATCTTAGGTTTACCCATAAAAACTTTAATTGCAAATGTTCTCCAATGGTATAAACATCTTCCATAATCTTAACCTAAAGTTATGTGTATACTATGAGAAGTCAGGAGAAAAAGTTATATTTATTATATATGCTAGTTGCATATTAAGACAAATATAGACATACCTGAATCTAAAATGGTTTTAAAGAACATTAATATTTTCTAAAATTATGTTTCTAAAATAAATTTGTATAATCTTAGGAACCTTGCTTTCTAACAGTTGAGGGATATTGAAATATATTCTTTGTTATTCTAAAATTTATTCATGTCTTTCCAGATTACTGACAGCTCTTTCTGATAGAGTGCACTGTTTATGCACATTGAAGACATTGGCAACCAGTGGTTAGTTGTATGACCTCTTTCCATCTGAGCTGAGATGTCCATTTTTTCCAAGTCAGCAGTGGCATAGGGACAATCATCTAGAGTGGTAAATTTAATTATATTTCATCAGCCCTGAATGCTACCACAGAATCTAATATTAAAATATGCTTGCTTGAGAGCATGTTTCAAGTCCAAAATGAAATAAAAATATTCACATCTAGTTATGAGATTGAACATTTATGCTAAGAGGCAGATCAGTACAGCGCATAAGAACAGTCTTTGATGTCAGTTGGTCAGACTCAGGTTCACAGCCTGGCTCGGGTTTGTCTCAACCCTAGGTTGTTATTTTGGGCACATCTCCTCACCTCAGAAACTTCAGCTTTATTAAACACCAAATGAGAATCATAGCAGTATGGAGAAGAGAAATGGGTGTTTTGTACATGTATTGACAGCAGATTGCATATGACAGCATCTATCTCAGTAGACTAATAAGATCCATTAGTCAGCAGTTCTGCTGCTGTTGCTGCTAAGTCGCTTCAGTCATGTCTGACTCTGTGTGACCCCATAGATGGAGCCCACCAGGCTCCCCCGTCCCTGGGATTCTCCAGGCAAGAACACTGGAGTGGGTTGCCATTTCCTTCTCCAATGCATGAAAATGAAAAGTGAAAGTGAAGTCGCTCAGTCGTGTCCGACTTGTAGTGACCCCATGGATGGCAGCCTACCATGCTCCTCCATCCATGGGATTTTCCAGGCAAGAGTACTGGAGTGGGATCCATTGCCTTCTCCAAGTCAGCAGTTCTACAATCTTTTAAAAAGCATCTGAGTCACTTAAATAAAACAAGCAAAAGAAAAACAAGTGGTTTCCTACATTTCATTTTGGTTTTGTTTGTTTCCAGTTAGGGCTTCTCAGGTGGCACTAGTGGTAAAGAACCACCTGCCTGCCAATGCAGAAGACATAAAAGAAGTGAATTCAATCCATGAGTCAGGAAGATTCCCTGGAGAAGGGCATGGCAACCCACTCCAGTATTCTTGTCTGAAGAATCCCATGGACCAAAGATCCTGGAGGGTTACAGTCCATGGGGTCACTAAGAGTTGGACATGACTGAAGTGACATGGCACACATACACACACATTTCAGCTATCTTGGAACTCTTTGATGAATGTTATTTTTAGTATTACTGCACTAGAAGTATGATGTCAAAGGTGACTGGTGGGTGAAATGGCAAAAACAATAAAAAAATTCATGTTATTATCTGTCCATAATAGTCACCATTTACATTGGCTTTGAGGGGGAAAAAAAATCTGGTAAAACAGAATGCCTTCTCTGGTCAATATTTTTAATTTCCCTTCATTTAAGCAATTATTGTAACAGAAGACAGACATTATCTCCAGTTACCATCAGTCTGTATGACTCCTAGCAGATATATCCACCCTCCCTCTCTATCTATGCAGGTTGGGGCAGGAAATATATAATGCATTCAGTAATCCCAACAAAATAAGTATGGTATGAGGAGGCCAACTGCTCTCTTTTGTTTTCCTTTTGGGGATAATTACTACTATTTAAAGCTGAAAATGCATATATTGAGTTGTAGGCCATTTACTCTTCTCTTTTATAAATCAGCATGGGCTTCAGTTCCATCTGTGAGTTCATTCTTGCTATGTCAAAGATACTTCAGGGGTTCACAAAGGAGATTTTTCTCCCCTGTTAATGTATCAGTTAACCTTCACCCATGGATAGTTTGTTTTCTTCTCAGGAAATAGATCAGTCCCCATGTTGCTCAGTAACTGTGGCCAAAATAGGATGTAATAAGGGGGAAATATAAAAAGTGCTGCTTACAAATTGTTATTTACATTTATAGAGGAAATACAATATACCATGAAATATATCCTAGGGAACACTAACCCAAATTAGTCAACAACACCATAATCATTCTTTTAAAGTGTTTCAGCTACCTAGATAAGGACTAGAAATGAATTAGTGCTATGATGAATGAACTATTCATGTTGCAAGGCAATGATATATGTGTTAAAAATTAAAGTATCATGATATTATTTTGAGACAGAGACTAATTATTTAAAATAATTCACATTATTTATCTGTCTTTTGGTTGAGATACTGGAATGCAGACATCAATTATTTTATGCTTTAAACACTATATGTGAAAAAAATACTTATTCAATGATGGAGTGATAAGGGCCAGTTACTATTTATTTTACAAAATGCTATAATATTAGCTACAGAAAATATCAAAACAGATTTCTTGAGTCTAATACTTTATTTATAAATTATCTGCATCTACTATTTTAAATTATATCAGGCAAAATATTCTGAGTTTAGGTTTCATAAATATTGTAATGCTTTTTATATGAATTTGTAAAATGTTTATTATATATCAAACACTTATTGCTTCATACATAAATAGTTACTTGTTCAAAATTCAATGAGAAGTCCAGATTTCCTGAAACTTGAAATTAACCACAACAGATTTAACAGTTATCTCAGAAGCTCACTTTGCTTCTGATACAATTAATGTAAGGGATTCAAATATAAGTAGATAATTTGAAGAATAATTAGTTTGGCTCAAGTTAAGATGAAGAAAGATTTCTTGAAATGAATGAACTAAAATGATTAACAAAAAATTGCATAATTATGTATTTTGTTGTGTTTATAAATTTCTTCTTTCTTAAATGATAAACAGTTGAAAAAGTAATTATATAAGAAGAAAGTAAAATTTCTACTTTCAGAAATATGATGTGTTGATTTTAATTAGAGAAAATGATCAACAGTGAATCAAAATATAATGTCCAAGGGTTTCTCCAGTGTATTAATAATAATAACAGTAATCATATAACTATCATTTATTTAAGATGAAATAATAGTATACTCGCACATCTTATGATTATTTTATAAATTTTATAGAGTAAATTGTTTTCCAGGAGTTAAGTCAATTTCCGAAGTTACAGGTTCATAAATACCAAGTCAGGATTTTTAACCTGCTTTGAGAGTCTGTTTTTATTCCTCTACTTACTGAGATGAAATTTTTGGAAGATTTTACTGATATTTAATGAATGTATTATTCTCAGAGGGGGAAAAGGCATACTTGCACTAAAAAATAATTGCCTGTAAAATCAGTATAGTTGGCCCTTTGAATCCACGAGTTCTGAATCCTCAGATTCAACCAATCGCAGCTGGAAAATATTTGGAAAAACAGCTTTCCAGAAAGCTCCAAAAAACAAAACTTGAATTAGCTGTACTCCGGTGACCATTTACACAGTATTTATATTGTAGTAGTTACTATAAGTTATCCAGAGATGATTTAAAGTATTCAGGAGGGTGTGGATAGGTTATACACAAAAACACTGTTTCAAAGAGACCTGAGCATCTGATGAATTTGGTATCTGGAAGGTAACCTGGAACTGATCCCCCAAGGGACCCCTGTACTAAAGTGTGTATTTTTACTCAGGAGAACAAGTAAACGGAATTAAATAATAGCGATCATAATCACATAGTAATATGCTACTATTGTCAATAATTAGTATGTGTCCATTCAGATTTTGTTCAATTATGTAATTTGACTCACCCCACACATAATATTTATAACATGCTATTTCATGTAGCAATGATTTCTCCTCATTTTCCACATAATTAAATGTTCATACATCACATCATTTTTATTGGCTCATAAAATGGGCTGTACCCATTTTATTTAAGCAACCTTTTATTAGCTATCATTTTCCCTAAATTTTCAGTTAGCAGCTCTAGGATGAATCTATATAAGACCCTGCATTTATATACTCCTTGACTGGAGAAGGAAATGGCAACCCACTCCAGTATTCTTGCCTGCAGAATCCCGTGGACAGAGGAGCTTGGTGGGCTGTAGTCCACGGGTTGCAAAGAGTTGGACACGACTGAGCGACTTCACTTTCACTTTCACTTGATTGGTTTTATAGACTATATTCTGAAATTGGGAATATATTTCCTATATTTTATTATTAATCAATTAAAAATGTGAAAAATTGAAATATTTTCCCTTACAATAGCAATAGTGACTGATGTACATGTAAAATTAAAGTCATCTCATGAAAAATGTACATGACATATTAAAAAGAAAAGAAAATCCAAAAAGCTTTTCAGAACGGATTAAATAATGAATAAATACAAATATATAGCATATTTCTGGATGTTACTATGTAGAATAACAAGGATAAAAACAATTCTGGAGTCTATAAATTTCGTGCTATTCCTTTTGTGTGTTTTCTGACACTAGAGTTCATATAGAAGAGAAAGCACAGAAAAATAGCATGTTATTTTTAAATTTATATATATAGACACCACACTTTAAATTAAATTAAATATATATTATTTAACATATTAAATATTACATTATTTAATATATATTAAATTATATATATAATTTTATTTTATAATAGCAACAGTGATTGAGAGAGAGAGAAAAGAGCAAAAATTTTAAGTACCCAGCTCAATGAATTTTAATTGGGTATAAACTCACTCCTGTTCCCTTCATACAGATTGAAATTAAAAAAAAAAAGAATTTCATCAAAATACCAAAATAATGTTCTGCTCCTACTAAACACTGCCCACCCTCTTCAAAATAACTAGTTCCTAAGTTTTAGCTCCATGACCTAATTTACCATATTTTAAAATTTGTGGAAATATAGTTGATTATTATATATTCATGTAGTTTTTTTCCTTGTATGCTCTTTTTAAGTGATTTATTCATGATAGTAAATATAATTGTAATTATTTTGTAGTTTTTGCTCTATAATATTAGCAAAAAATTATATAAACATTTTATTATTTAAGCACAAAAGAACATTTATGTTGTTTCGAGTTTAGAATTTTATGGCTCATATTGTTCTTATCAAGTGTATGTATCTTTGGGTGATATGTACTCATATTTGTTAGATGCATAAATATGAGTGAAACTACTGGATCATAATGTGTATAATTTAATCATCATTTAATACTCATTGGTCATTTGGTTATGCTCTCTTGTGAATACATTCTGTTTCTGCCCATTTCTTTTTTCATAGTAGCTTTTCATTTATTTTGTAGCAACTCTTTATATAGGAATAATTTATCACTTACTACAGGGCAAATATTCCTCCACACTGGAAGTCTTTCTCTTAATGGTGTTTTTTAAATGATATCTTCTGTTTCTTAATTTTAATGTATTTTGTTTAATATATTTCTTATAAAAACTTGTGTGTGTTGTGTTTAAAATAACTCTGCATACCCTAAAGTCATGAAAATATTCTCCTATTTTTTTTTCTTAATAGTTCTTAGTGAAACAACTCTGCCTCTGTCTCATCCATTACAACCCGACTCCCTAATCTGTGATAACTACTAAGTCTGTTCTCCATCGCTATTTTTCTCAATTTGGTAATGGTATATGAGTAGAATCATAAACTGTATGACTTTGGGGATTGGCTCTTTTCATTCAGCTTAGTTTCCTGGAGATTCATGCAAGTGTTGTGTTTATCAACATCCTATCCTTATGACTGAATAGTTTTCCATGATATAGATGTACCACAGGTGGTGTAACAATTCACCCATTTAAAGAAATCTGTGTTGTTTTCCAATTCTAGTCTATAACAAGCACCCCTGCTAACAACATGTGTTTACGGGTATTTATTTGTGTGAATATAACTTGCATTTCTCTGGGATCAATGCCCAGGAATGTAATTACCAGGTGGTTTGGAACTGCTGGAGGTTTAGAACTCTGTCATTTAAAATCTTGGGCATCTTCACATTCATGGTTTTAGAGCAGAGAGAAATTCAAATATATGTTATATTTTCCTTAGATAATATGTGCTAAGTCTCTCAGTCGTGTCCAGCTCTTTGCAACCCCATGGACTGTAGCCTGCCGGGCTCCTGTCCGTGAGATTCTCCCGGCAAGAATATTGGAATGGATTCCATTTCCTTCTCCAGGGCATCTTCCCGACCCAGGAACTGAACCTGTGGCTTCTGCAGTGGCAGGCGGGTTCTTTACCACTAGCACCACCTGCTGTTGCTCCTGCTCAGTCGCTTCAGTGGTGTCAGACTTTTGCGACCCTATAGACTGTAACCCGCCAGGCTCTTCTGTCTATGGGATTCTCCAGGCAATACTGGAGCGGGTTGCCATACCCTCTTCCAGGGCACCTTCCCCACCCAGGGATCAAACCTGGGTTTCTTATTTTACTGCATTGGCAGATGGATTCTTTACCACTAGCACCACCTGGGAAGCCACCTACTTTCTTATAAAAATCATCACTTTAAGACGATCAAGTTCAGCATTTACGGCTTCTTTTCCCAAGAAATTTCCTTAGATTCCCTGCAAACAGACATTTTCTTTCTTTCTTTTTTTTTTTTTTTTTGCAGGGGAAGGGGTATGAGTTTGCATGATATTCTGTGAAAAATCTATCCATTGCAAATAAAATTCCTTCTCCAGGAGAATCTCCTTTTTATTCTCCCATTGCTACTTCTGTTATATGTTTCCCACAAATTCAACTGGCATGCCTCTACTCTGAAAGTGAACACAGTCTAGACTGAAGCCGAAATATCTACTGCGAAGAATGATTTGTAAATGGACAAACTGACCTAAGTGTCCATTAAAATGAAGATATTAAGTGGGCTAACTAAAGCCTAAATATTGTTAATGAGAACAAAGATCCAGAAGCAAATCTTCAACAAAGACAGAATTATCGGTATACATCAAAGAGAAAAATTCACCTTCAGGAACTTTCAGGGCTAAAAGACTAACCTCATCATTCTTCTTGAGCCCCTAAGAAATTCTTCAGGCAAGTGTGACATAGTGATAAATTGCTTTTTGGTGTTTACTAGTATTGGGCAAGTCTGAGAGAAGATAGAAGTATTCAGAGGTCAAATGTTACTGACTTTCTGGCTCCCGAGTGTTTGTATGAACAGTTGTGAAAATAAATGGGAATTCATTTTGAAAATGTACAACACACACACAAAAAAATTCCAAAAATTTTTACAGCTGACAGTGCATATATGGTTTCTTAATTTTCTCTAATAATGGAAAATACCTCCATAGTAAGTATAAAAAATGAGTTGCCATAATGAGAATTTAAACATTTGTGTTTTAATAGTTAAAAAACTCAAGTTATACATGTTGAATTCCTTACCTGCATTTTTGTGGGTGTGGACAAGCTTCCCAGGTGGCTCAATAGTAAAGAATCTACCTGCCAGCAGGAGGCACAGGTTTGATGCCTGAGTCAGGAAGATCCCCTGGAGAATCCCCTGGAGAATTCTTTCTAGGCAAGAATACCCACTCCAGTATTCTTGCCTAGGAAATTCCATAGACAGAGGAGCCTGGCAGGCTATAGTCCATGGGGTCACAAAGAGTCAGATTCAGATACTACTTAGCGACTTAACAACAAGCCAAGTACTTAATCATAGAGACCTAATATTTTGTAATTTTTCTTAATACTATGTTGTTTTTTATATCTATTTTTCATATTAAATAGGTAACTAGAATAATAAATAGATCAGATATACTTAATTATTAAGGTATCTTAAAATTATTACCTATATTCATATAAAACCAGTTTTGTTTAATAATTATATATTAGTTACTAATTTATAATTTTATGTGCATACATTGAGATCTATCATTCTTTCACTTCAAAAAAGAGGTTAGTAATTTTTTTTTTAGTAAAAATTAAATAGATCCAATTTGAACATATTAGTGGATTTTCTTTAGTGATTTCTAAATTTTGTATTAATATGCTTTAGGATGATTATTAATTAGAGAATCCTTGCATCTCTCAAGTCTATTTCAAACTCATTTTTAAAAATACAAGAAATTTAAAATAATAGTTATACAACACTAAATGAAAATCTTCATGATTCTAGTTTCTGCTGTAAAATAAGAGAATATTTTTTCACCTCTGACCCTTATTATAGAGGTTTTCAATCTGAAATAATGAATTAAAAGTACAAAGAGGCTAAATATGTGTTTTAACTACAGGTCATTCCTTACTAAATTTCAACATTGTAAACTCCCTGAAGCAGACTTCAGCCAAGCATGTCTTGAAGGATTATAATTTCAACAAAGTGAAAGTCGCTCAGTCATCAAACTATTTGCAACCCCATGGGCTATAAAGTCCATGAAATTCTCCAGGCTAGAATACTGGAGTGGGGAGCCTTTCCCTTCTCCAGGGGATCTTCCCAACCAGGGATTGAACCCAGGCCTCCCACATTGCAGGGGAATTCTTTGCCATAAATATTTTCTGTTTTCTAACTAGAATAAGCAAGACTGAAGTTCCTTTTGGTTGGGCTTCCCTAGTGGCTCAGTGGTAAAGAATGCAGAAGACACAGTTGTGATGCCTGGGTTGGGAAGATCCCCTGGAGAAGGAAATGGCAACCCACTCCAGCAACCTACTCCAGCATTTTTGCCTGGGAAATCCCGTGGACAGAGGAACATGGTGGGTTATAGTCCATGGGTTCCCAAAAGAATCGGACATGACTTTGCAGCTAAACAAGTTTCTTTACATTCGTCCTCTTGCTCATTTTTCCATGAACTTGTAATGTGAGACTTAAATAATATGTGTGTGTGTGTGTGTGTGTGTGCGTGTGCGCGCGCACAAGCGCATATGTGAGTATACTGGTGAAATTGCTAGGTGGTGTTTCTGGCGGCTCCAAGGAATGCTGGTCCTTTATGTCTCAGCACAGAAAGAATTCATCAAAAGGCAAAGTGATAGCTAAGAAGTGACTTATTAGAATACGATGCTTGTGAAAATTGCAAGCAGGTGGAGGAGAGGGTGCCACATCCTGAGAACTTAGTGGGCTACAGTTTTATAATCAAAGGAAAAGTGGGGAGGGGGAAAAGACCTCTTTCTTCTTCATTCTTGAGTAGACATCATGCTTCTAGCATCAGCTCCTCCTCCAGGTTAGGCAGGGGATATTTTTTGTCCCTTTATGGTCAAGCTAAGACTGTAAAAATTATTTCAGGTCTCTATACAGTGAACACCTTTCCATAAATTATTATGCAGAGAGAATATCCTAGGGATCATTAACTTCCAGAGCTCACTGGGCAGGATGTGAGTTTCATGCCACCGTGGTTCTGTTGTTTGGGGCATGTCTCATTCTTTTTTTGCAGGATTTTGTTGCTAAGCAAGTCTGCTTGGTTTCAAGGTTAAGTAAATGTGCTTTCTGGAGTAATCATTAACTTCCAGGGGTCTCTTGCATTTTTTTACCTACAATCCCCTAGTGGGATTAACTATTTAATCACTTACTTTGTTCCTTTACTCTGTCTTTGCTTGTAAACTAAGGATACTTTTAAATAATCATTATTAAATTATGTCAGTCTGTGTGGCCCAATATATATAGTTAAACTCTTTAAAGTACTCCTGTTAGATTCAGTCATTTGTGGTATCTAGGAATAGTGTGGATTCTTGCAAGAGCTATTCAGGGAAGAATTTTCTCATTAAGGTACTAACTCCATAAACTGATTACCGTAATTTACATGAATATTTACAAAATTTATGTTATCAAATTCAAATTGCTAAAAACAAATAACTCCAAACATTAACAGCGTAAATAACAATACATATCAATACTTAATACCTCACATAATTTTTGTGTGTCGAAAAATCAAGAGCAACTAAATTATGTGGTTTGGCTCAGATTCTCTGATGAGGTTGACTGTGTAGCTGCTCATCTACATCCTGCTAGTGCTTGGCTGGAGGCCACAGTTTCTTCCTATCTGAATTTTTGCTTGAGTGTTGGCATGATACTGTAGTTGACCTGCTCTGGAATGGATAATGCAAGAGAACACAAGGTAGACGCTTTCTTGAAAGTCACATTCCATAATTTCTGTAGTATCTTTACTGTTTATACAGCTTGACCCTGTTCAATGTCAGAAGGAAATACACGGGCACATAAATACCCGTGCATTTATGCATTTGGTCATAGACGTCATAGATCATTTCAGACAATATCTTACCTCAAATGGCCAATTCTGTTAGAAATTTAAGATCATATAATAGACAATTGTTAAGGATAGTAGCATTACAAAGAATGTGCCCTTCACAGATGTTTATTTTCAACCACTTAACATCCTTAGAAAGTACATTTAAATGTTATTATTATTTATTATTGAAATATGCCAGAAAGTAGTGATACTGTATATCACAGCATGATATTTCCTTACTAAGGGTAAACTAATGTTAATTTTATGTGTGTGTGCAGAGTAGCTTCAATTGTGTCCGATTCTTTGTGACCCATGGACTATAGCCCATCAACTTTCTCTCTCCATGGGATTCTCCAGGCAAGAATACTGGAGTGGGTTGCCATGCCCTCCTCCAGGGGATCCTCCGGACTTAGGGATCGAACCCACATCTCTTATGTCTCCTGCATCACCAGGGTGGTTCTTTACCACTAGCGCCATCTGGGAAGCCCAAACTAAACTACAAGACTCTAAAACTACTCTTGTCCCTTGTATCTCTAAGTAAGTAGACTTATAGTTCTATGATGATTTTTAGCAGTGTCTAAAATGAGTCAGGCTTCATCTTCTAACTTTTGGTTAGAGTTAATCCTTCTTTATTGACTATTATCTCAAATGTACAAATTAAATCTAGCTTTTATTGTGCAGATTATACTCTGTGATAACTACTCAAGTGTGCATTTTCTGCTCATCCTGATTTCCCACAAAGTGCTAGAAATAGGGTGGTTCAGATGGTAAAGAATCTGCCTGCAATGTAGGTGGTTCATTTGAACCCTGGGTCGAGAAGATCCTCTGGAAAAGGGAATTGCTATCTACTCCAGTATTCCTAAGCAACTAACACTTTCACTTATACTCTCTGATATGTACCGAATTGTGAATTTTTTACTCATGCTCATTTCCCACAAAGTGCTAGAACTGAGAGAAGTCAGCTGGAAACAGTCAAAGAAAATGTTAGCAAAGCAATGCCCTTTAAGGCATTTCACCTGTGGTAACTCATTTTCTTTCTCCCCTCTTACTAAGAGTACCTCTCTCCTACTTTGAACCTAGGAAACCCTCTTTAAAATGAAATGTATAATTACATCCCATTCTCTTGGTGAATGTGTGAGTCACTTACAGTAGAAAGCAAGTTTAAATACAATAAAGAGATCAGATCTGCCCAGGCTGGAGTTTTATCTTTTCCAAAGCTGATATTTCTATTCTGAAAACAAAGCATCTGAGCTTTGGGAGAAATTCAAAGGTTATATGAAGCTCATACAAGTCTGTTGCTAGAATCTTCTCTATCATCCTTCTGCCAAATATAAGCCAGCCAGTGTTAGAGGGAACGTAATAAAGGGAATTTCTTTTTCGATGAGGGAAACTTGAATAAGTGGTTTTGTGAATTTTTCCTTATTCTGAGTTTTAGAATTATAATATTTTTCAGTGTGTGTAAATCATTTTTCATTTGTATGTATAACATTGACTTAAACCCATGATGATTCAGATCGGATGTCTTTAGTTTTTATGGCTGTTCTTCATAAACTGGGATTATGCTCCTGATCCTGTATCTTTGATTCAGGAAAGTTCCCTCCTATCCTTCAGATCCACCCCGATTCCTCTGTCATTCAAGCAAAGAATTATGGGAAAAAAAGGAAGAAAGAAAGATATAAAGGATAGTGAAAAGAAAGTGAAAGTCATTAAGTCATGTCCAACTCTTTGCTACCCCATGGACTGTACAGTCCAGGGTATTCTCCAGGTCAGAATACTAAAGTAGGTAGTCTTTCCCTTCTCCAGGGGAGCTTCCCAAACCAGGGATCGAACCCAGGTCTCCCACATTGCAGGTGGATTCTTTTCTAACTGAGCTACCAGGGAAGCCCATAACAAAGGGAGATTATAAAAATCACACATCTCATAATGAAACTGTACTGTCACTTTAATGAGATGGAAGGGTTCATGGCCAGGTAGGCACTAACATACTGAAGACTGTGATTTAAAAGAGGAATTGGTAAGAGAATGATGCAGAGAGCAGATTTCAAAGGCAATGCCTGCCAGTGACCACATTAGAAATTTGGGAGGCGGAAAGAATCTTCCATAAGCTTGGGTATCGTGGTCTTGGGCTTCCCAGGTGACGAAGAACCTGTCAGTCAACGCAGGAGATATAAGAGACACAGATTCTATCCTTGAGTCAGAAAGATCCCCTGGTGGATGGCACAGCAACACACTCCAGTATTCTTGCCTGGAGAATACTATGTACAGAGGAGCCTGGCAGACTACAGTCCATGGGGTCGCAAGGAGTCAGGCATGAGTGAAGTTACTTAGCATGCATTGTGGTCTTATTAAAGATGCTCTCCACTTCTGTGAAAATAGATGGTTCACTGTTTTTCCATAAAGCTTTCTCTGATGTAATTAAATCTTTTTCTGATTCCAAACTTTCTCAGAAACTATGATTTTTAAACTGGTTTTATATAGATACATCTCTAAGAAATAACTAGTAGTTATACTGGAAAAAAAAGTATTGTAATTTATGCAATATTTTAAGTACACAAATCAGTACTCTGGACTCACATTATGCTGAGTATGATTAATGTGAGATGGTGACATTTTCTGTGTAATGCCAAAATGGTCATTTCTTAGTGAAGCAACTCCCTTTGAACTGAGCCTAGCCTCTGAACATTTATGTATTTAACAAGTTCATCATTGGAGGCTGAATAGTGTTTTCCAAAGATGTCCACGTTCTAACCCCCTGCATGTGTAAACACATTACTATATTGAGCATGTGTGTGTGTCTGTGTGTCTGTATGTGTTAGGCTCTCAGTCATGTCCAACTCTTTGTGACCCCATGGACTGTAGCTTGCCGCCTTTTGTCCTTGGGATTCTCCAGGCAAAAATACTGGAGTGGGTTGCCATTCCCTTCTCCAGGGGATCTTCCTGACCCAGGTTTAGAACCCAGGTCTACTGCATTGCAGGCAGATTCTTTACCATCTGAGCCACCAGGGAAGCCCGTATAGCATATAACTATAGAAATGTGTTTAAGAATCTTAAAATGGGGAGAATATCCTATAATATTCAGTTGGGACTGATTTACAGGTCCATGTAAGACAGAAAAACCAAAGTCAGAAGATGTGCGCGTAGAAGCAGAGGTTGGAGCAATGAATCTTGAGATGGAGAAAGATGCCACAAACCAAGGAATTCAGGCAGCTTCTAGCGGCTGGAAAGAGCAAGGGAGCAGATTTTTCCCAGTTTCCAGGATGAATATGCTGCTGCTGCTGCTGCTAAGTCGCTTCAGTCGTGTCCGACTCTGTGCGACCCCATAGATGGAAGCCCACCAGGCTCCCCCATCCCTGGGATTCTCCAAGCAAGAACACTGGAGTGGGTTGTCATTTCTTTCTCCAGTGCATGAAAGTGAAAAGTGAAAGTGAAGTCGCTCAGTCATGTCCAACTCCTAGCAGCCCCAGGATGAATATAGCTCTGCCAATAAATTGATTTGAGCCAGTAAGACTGACTTTGGGCTCCATATCTCCAGATATCACAAATAATTTTCTTCTGGGGAATAGAGCAAGGGTTTTTGGACAGTCTGTTGTCTCACATTCATTTTTATTAAAATCTGTGTTTTATGTGTACATGTTAAAATCACAGTAACATTTTTTTTAATCTTAGAGATATTTTTGAAACCCTGGGATGGAGGGTTTGGGGGAGAATGGATACATGTATATGTATGGCTGAGTTCCTTCACCGTTTACCTGAAACTGCCACAACATTGCTAATTGGCTATACCCCAATATAAAATTTGAAGTTTGAAGTTTGTAAAAACAACAGATATTATTAAAATCTTCCCATAAGAAACTCCTAGGCCTGTTGGCAACATTTGTGAATCTTTCCAAATATTGAGATTTTTAATAGCATCATGGTTAGATAAATTTCCCTAGAGAATAGAAAAATAAGAATGGTTTATTGAGGCCACATGTCAATTATATTGCAACAAAAGGAAAAACATAAGCCAATTTCTTCTTTAAATGTGAATGCCAAAATTCTAAAACTAGTATCAAATTGAATCAAATGACATATAAAAATAGCAAGATTGAGTTTGTTTCAGATAAACATGGTTGGTTAAATTTGAAACTCAATGCATGTCAATATTTTTATAGATTATATGAGAAAAAATATTATGTTCTTTTCAACAGATAAAAATTAAATAAAATTTAATATTAATTCATAGTAAAATCCATAGCAAACTAGAGAGATAAGAGATTTATTTTATCAGATAGAGTATTTAAGCATATTTATTGGTAACATAATAAAAATATTCCCTTATAAGCCTTGTTTCTCCAGAAACAAAACCATTAGGGTTTATATATCAAGTTGAGACATGTATGTTTATAATGACACTCATTATAGCCTTCATATAGAAGCAGCATGAAGTGCATTAATAGCAGTATGAGTAAAGATTGGTGCATATATATGTATATATATATAATATCACAGTGATACTGTATACCATTGAAATCATTGAACTACTGCTATACATTATGAAGTGAAAGAACCATATATAGAGAGAGATATAAAACATATTTAAGTGAAAGAAACCTCAATCAAAAGTTAGCATCTTAGACCATTAATTTATTTCAAGTTCATATGCAGCCAAGGAAATCTATACAGATAAAAGTTAAAGATTACTTTTTGGTAGGAAATCATGATAAGGGGGCATGTGGAAGCCATTGGTGACATTAGAAATGTTCTAATTTTTTAGCTAGGTGGTGACTACAAAAACGCTTTTACTTTGTAAACATCATTAATATGCATTTTAAAGCGTATATATGCCATGCTACATGTGTGTTTTATTCAAGGAAAATGTACTACAGAAATGGATACAGTTTCAAACCATTGCAAATATCTAAAATAGAAAGACTGGTTGCAAGGAAACAAAACCACTCTTAAAAACATCCTAAATCAGAAAATAAACTTTAACTGGTCCATGGAGATTAGAACTGCATGTTGGCAATCAAGGTTGCTTCTTCCTCTTCAGCAGCTGTAATGACTGCCTCTTTGTTTCTCTCTCCATGACCTCTCCATCATTCTGATCCTTTATGCCAACTAGCTTTTTTTGCTTGTGAAAGTGAAAGTCACTCAGTCGTGTCAGACTCTTTGCGACCCATAGACTATACAGTCCATGGAATTCTCCAGGCCAGAATACTGGAGTGGGTAGCCTTTCCCTTCTCCAGGGGTTCTTCCTAACTCAGGGATGGAACCCAGGTCTCCAGTATTGTAGGCGGATTCTTTACCAGCTGAGCCACCAGGGAAGCTCTTTTTTTCTTGCTTAGTCATGCTATTAGTAATTTCACTTCTGCATAATTTTGGTACTTGTGGGTCACTTTGGTTCACCACACCACTGATGTTAAATCATATACTAGGCCAATTTTCACTTTAAGTACCTGCAGTCACCTAATATACTTCATCAATCAGAATCTTCATTCTAGATTCCCAGGAGATAGTATGTTTTGCCAGCTTGATTCAGGTACCTGTCTTGGACCCAGTCTTAGGTAATGACTATTAAATTGTGTGATAATTAAAGTCTTCAACCAAGGTATGTGAATTAGCAATATTGATTTTTTTTCTTTTGGGAAGAAATATATAATTGGAAAAATTATTTGAAACATCTATTACACTTGCTAAATGGCAGATACCATGGTTCTCAAACATTTTGTTCTCATCCAGTCTTAATTTATTGATACCTCAATGCTATTATTCACATAGATTATACCTATCAATGTTTTCCATATAAGAAATTAATAGCAATAAATTATAAAATATTTAGTTTACTTCTATAAAATAATAATTCATTGCATACTAGGTTGTCATCAATTTTATGAAAAAAAACTATACTTTCAAAAACCAAAGAAGAGTAAAAAGAGTGGCATTGTTTCACATTTTTGCATATTTCTTAAATGCCTGACTTCATAGAGGCTAATTTATTTTCACATATCTCTTTATGTTTTCAATCTGTTGCAGTATCACATATGTTGTAGTCTGAAAAACTCCACTGCACACTCAAGAGGTAATGAAAGTGTAAAAGAAAGGTAGCATTTTAATAGAAATATTTTGATCTTCCAGATGCTTGAAAGAGCATCCACCATCCAGAACAAAACTTGCAGATGTGCTGGAAGGAGGATATTTTGGGGACCAAGTAGACTCAAGTTCAAATTCCAGTTGAATCAGTTATAGCTTTCTAAACCATATATATATATATATATATTTTTTTTCATCTGCCAGATGGTTCAGTAACTACCTCACACAATTATTGGGAGATGGTTTTGAAGAAGACATGAGATAATATGAGATTATTTACAACTACTTATAACAACACTTTCAATAGAATGTTTCTTTCATTGCACATTCACTGTGTCTCAGTTTTTTTTTTTTTTGTACTTGTTTTACACAGATTAACTCACAACAGATCTATGAATTAAGTTCCAATTTGTTTCCTTTTTATAGGTGCAGCAACTCGGACAATAGTATTACTAGCTTAAGGTAACACATCTAGTCAGTAGAAGAATAGAATATGAACTCAGTTATTCTAATGCCAGGCTTTCCCTGGTGGTTCAGTGTTAAAGAATCAACCTGCAGTGCAGGAGCTGCAGGAGATGAGGGGTTTGATCCCTGGGTCAGGATGATCCCCTGGATTAGGGCATGGCAACCCACTGCAGTATTCTTGCCTGGAGAATCACATAGACAGAAGAGATTGGTAGGCTATATAGTTCATAGGGTTGCAAAGAACTGGACACGACTCAAGTGACCTAGCATGTGTGCATGCATTCTAATGCCAGAGCCCTTTTTCTTGGTGTTGAAATGCTATCTTTGTTTGGCAATTACAACTTAATGAGTGTTAGTGTGTTTTCTTAACTGCCATGCTTTAAGGTAGAAGCTAACGTTATTTAATTTAATCTAGTGAAGGTCAATAATGATTTGAATTCTGTATCTTTCTTGGACTCATAAAAGTGTATAAAAGGATAGATTCACTGTCCTTCTTAGCCATCCTCCGTATGCAATTCTAATTTTTTCATGATAACTAATACTTTAACAAGCACTTATAATGAAATGGATGCCATTCTGATTTAATGTTCACAACAACCTGCCAAACAACATATGTGTTTATATACATTTTACAAGTAAACATGAAGGAAGTGGAGACTAAGCCACTTGGTCTCCAGAAGAGATGCAGAATTTGTTATTTGTGTACTTTTTGACAATGGTCATTCCTACTGGTATGATGTGGTACCTCACTGATTTGTGTTTCACTAATAAGTAGCAGTGTTGAGCATCTTTCCATGTGACTATTGGTCATCTGTATGTCTTTTTTGGATAAATGTTTGCTTAGGCCTTTTGCCCATTTTTTGAATGAGTTGTATGAGCTATTTGTATATTTTAGAAATTAAGCCTTTGTTAGTTGCATCATTTGCAAATATGTTCTCCCATCCTGTAAGTTATGTTTTTGTTTTATGTCTTCTTTTGCTGTACAAGACTTTTTAGTTTGATTAGGTCTTGTTTATTTTCACTTTTATTTCTGTTGACTTAGGAGACTGACCTAAGAAAATACTGGTATAGTTTATGTCAGAGAATGTTTTGCCTATATTCTCTTTTATGAGTTTTATTGTATCACATTTTGTATTTAAGTCTTTATGCCATCTTGAGTTTATCTTTGTGTGTGGTGTGAGAGTGTTCTAGCCTTTTGTATATACATGTGGTTGTCTAACTTTCCCAGCACCACTTTCTAAAGAGACCATCTTTTCTCCATTGTGTATTCTTGCCTCCTTTGTTGAATTTTAGTTGACCATAGGTGCATGGATTTGTTTCTGTTGTCCCTATTCTGTTCCATTGATCTATATGTATATTTTTTGCAAATACCATGGTATTTTTATTATTAAATCTTCAGCTATTGTCTGAAGTCTGTAAGGGCTATGCATCTAGTATTGTTCTTAATTGCTTTGGCAATTCTGGGTCATCATTCTGTGGTTCCCTGAAGTTTAGGATAATTTGTTCTAGTTCTGGGAAAAATGTCATGGGTAATCTGACAGGGATCTCATTAAGTATGTAGATTGCTTTAGGTAGTATGGCCATTTTAACAGTACTAATTCTTCAAATCCAAGAGCATGAAATAGTGTTCTTTCCATTTCCTTGAAACAGCTTTGAATTCCTTTATCATTATTTTGTAGAACTCATCAGGTGTAATTTTTTCACTTCCTTGTTCAGATTTATTCCTAATTATTTTTCTTTCTCTATTTTTCTTTGATTTAATTTTAAAAGAGTTTTTTTTACACTTATGTTTTATTGTTAGCTTAAAAATTCAACAGATTTTTGTATATTAATTGTGCATCCTGATGATTTGCTGATTAGTTTATAAGTTCTAATAGTTTTTGTGTGGAGTCTTTAGGGTTTTCTAGATAGAGTATCATGTTACCTGAATATAATGGCAATTTTACCTCTTCCTTTCTGATTTGGATACCTTGTATTCCTTTTCCTTCTCTGATTGCTGTGGCTAGGACTTCCAGTAGTAGGTTGTTCAGTTCAGTTCAGTTCAATGGCTCAGTTGTGTCTGACTCTTTGCGACCCCATGAACTGCAGCACACCAGGCCTCCCTGTCCATCACTAACTCCTGGAGTTTACCCAGACTCATTTCCATTGAGTCAGTGATGCCATCCAACCATATTATCCTCTGTTGTCCTCTTCTCCTCCTGCCCTCAATCTTTCCCAGCATCAGGGCCTTTTCAAACGAGTCAGCTCTTTGCATCAGGTAGCCATAATACTGGAGTTTCATCTTCAACATCAGTCCTTCCAATGAACACCCAGGACTAATCTCCTTTAGGCTGGACTGAATAGAACATAATGTGCATACTTGTGTTGCTCCAGAATTTGGCAGGAAGGCTTGAAGATTTTTCCTGTTTAGTAGTATGTTGGCTGTGAGCTTGTCATAAGTAGCTTTTATTATGTTGAAATATATTCTCTCTATGCTCTACACATTTTGGTAAGAGTTTTTATCATGAATGGATGCTGAATCTTTTTAAAATATCTTTCCTGCATCTATTGAGATGATCATGTAGGTTTTCATCTTTTCTTTTGTTGATGTGGTATATCACATTATCTAGTTTGCATATGTTGAATCACCCTTGTGATCCTGAAATGAATCCAACTTGCTCATGGTGTATGGTACTAGTTTTTATGAATTGTTAGATTTGATTTGCTAATATTTTGTTGAGGATTTTTACATCTGTGATTTTTAGAGATAGTGGTCTGTAATTTTCTATTTTGGTAGTGTCTTTGACTTTTGTATCAGTGTAGAAGTAGGTTCATAGAATGACCTTGGGATCATTTACTCCTCTTTAGTTTTTTGGAAAAGTTTGAGAAGGATAGGTATAAGTTCTTTCTATGTTTGATAGAATCCCCTAGTGAAGCCACCTGGTTCTGGATTTTCATTTGCAAGAACTTATTTTATTTATTTCTTTTGGTTGTTGTTTTTTGTTTGTTTGGGTTTTTGGGTTTTTTTTCCTATTTAATGTAAATCTGTTTTTATTAAAATATTAATATAAGAATAATACACGTTTGTCTTATAAAACTGAAAGAGATGGTAACTAACTTATTTTCACGAGAAAAGTAAGATAATGGGTTACTATTTCTTTCTAAGTTACATTTCCATATTATATTATTTATTTTTTTATATAAATCTATTTATTTTAATTGGAGGTTAATTACTTTACAATATTGTATTGTTTTTGCCATACATCAACATGAATCTGCCACAGGTATACACATGTTCCCCATCCTGAAGCCCCCTCCCTCCTCTGGGTCATCCCAGTGCACCAACCCCAAACATCCAGTATCATGCATCGAACCTGGCCTGGCAATTTGTTTCATATATGATATTATACATGTTTTAATGCCATTCTCCCAAATCATCCCACCCTCTCCCTCTCCCACAGAGTCCAAAAGACTGTTCTACTTTACTTCATGCAGTTAGTCTATTCAGACTATCTGTTTCTTTTTGGTTAGCTTTTGGCAGGTTTCATGTTTCTAGGAACTTGTCCATTTCTATTAGATTGTCCATTTTGTTGGCATATAACTGTGCCTAATGTTCTAATGATTTTTTTTTAATTTATGCTGTTTCAGTTGTTATTTCTCCTCTTTAATTTTTCACATTGCTGATTTTCAAAAACCTAGCTCTTGGTTTTACTAATTCATTTCTGTTGCTTTTAAAATCTCCATTTCTTCTCTGATCTTTATGATAGATATTTCCCTCCTTAGGCTAATCATGCATTTTGCTTGTTCTTTTTTTATTATTTTAGGTGGCATATTAGGCTGTTTAGTTGGAATTTTCTTGTTTCTGAGGAGGGCCTGTATTGCTGTAAACTTCCCTCTTAGACTGCTTTGGCTGCATCCCATAGACTTTGTATGATATTTTCTCATTTTTGCTTGTCCAAAGAATTAAATTCTTTGATTTCATCTTTAACTCATTGGTTTTTTAGTAGCATGCTGTTTAGCCTCCATGCAATCATTTTTCCCCCTCATTACTGATTTTGTGGTTTATATCTACTTTCATGTTGTTGTCAGAAAAGATGCTCAAAATAAACTGTCCTCTTAAATGTACTGAGATTTGTTTCATATCCTAATACATGGTCTGTCTTAGAGTATGTTCCGTGTACACCCCAAAAAAGATGTATTTTGTCTTATTTTGGATGTAGTGGACTATTTATCAGTTAAGTCTAACTGTTCTATTGTGTCTGGAGAAGGCAATGGCACCCCACTCCAGTACTTGCCTAGAAAATCTCATGGACAGAGGAGCCTGGTAGGCTGCAGTCCATGGGTTTGCTAAGAGTCAGACACAACTGAGTGACTTCACTTTGACTTTCCACTTACATGCATGGGAGAAGGAAATGGCAACCCACTCCAGTGTTCTTGCCTGGAGAATCCCAGGCCTGGGGGAGCCTGGTGGGCTGCCGTCTATGGGGTCACACACAGTCGGACACAACTGAAGCAACTTAGCAGCAGCAGCAGCAGCAGTTCTATAGTGCGACTTAAGATCTCTGTTGCCTTGCTGATTTTCTGTCTGGAGGATCTGTTTTTTGATGTCAATGGGGTATTAAAGTGTCCTACTATTACTGTAGTCCTGTCCGTTCTCCCTTTATTTCTGTTAGTATTTGTTTTATGTGTTTAGGTGCTTCTACACTGGGTGCTTACATGGTGACAAGTGTGACATCATCTTGTTGTCTTTAACTTCTTTATCATTATATCAGTGAGTGATAGTCGCTCAGCTGTGTCTGACTCTTTACAACTCTGTGGACTGTAGCCTACCAGGCTCCTCTATCCATGGAATTCACCAGGCAAGAAGACTGGAGTGGGTTGATATTTCCTTCTCCAGGGAATATTCCCTACCCAGGGATTGAACGCTGGTCTCCTGCATTATAGGCAGAATCTCTACCATCTGAGCCACTGGGGAAGGCTATCATTATATAGTATGCTTCTTTATTGATTTGTTTTTTGTGTGTGTGGCCCTCTCAGTTTGCTTTAATGGTCAGTTGTCTATAAATGATGATGATCAATAACATTGTAGTGCTATATTTAGGTATATTGAACTGCTTTAGTGGTAAAAATCTTTAGTTGAAAGAGAAAGAGAGGGAGGGAGGAGGAGCAGGGGGGTAGAGGAGGAAGATGTTAGAAAAAAGTTTGAAATATCTTTTTTTAATATTAATTTATTTAATTGGAGGTTAATTACTTTACAATATTGTATTGGTTTTGAAATTTCTTAATGAAACTTCCTGAGAATAACTCCCTCTCCTCTCCTTCCCTCCCACTTCCTCCCTTCTTCCATTCCTCTTTCTCCCTATTCCTTTCTTCCTTCTTTTTCCCTTCCTTCCTTCCTTTTTTAATGGTGAGCTACCTCAAAACCTTGGTATTGGGGTCAGTATTCTTGGTTTATCTCTGCTAGATTTTTACTTACATAAATCATTTTCCAAGTGTGAGTTTGAGCTTGTTTTTGCTGTTTTGTCTACTTTATAATTTTGTCAAATATGGGAATTTGGTTTATATTCGTTTCTAAAAATGACATCTATAAGTTTTATTTTTTTTTAAGTTTGAGATATAGGTGGCATATAACATTATATTAGTTTGAGGTATACAACATAATGATTCAAAATTTGTATAAACTCCAAAATGATTATCGCAATGTTTAGTTAACATTCATCATCACACTTGACAAATCTTTTTCTTGTGATGAGAACTTTTAAGATTTACTCTGTCAGCAACTTTCAAATATACAATACATTATTATTTAGTCACCATGTGGTACATTACATTCCCAGGACTTATTTTATAACTAAAATTTGTACTTTTTGATCACTTTTATCAGTTTTACCCAAACCAACCCTCTCTCTTCAACTGACAAAGAAATGACAAAATAGCATATAAAGTCACTGACAGATAATGTTTTATTAAACAGAAAGTTGTCATAGGTGTTTTTTAAATTAGGTGAATGGTTTATTTACATTATTCGTTTCCTATATATCTTCTTTTTAATTTACATTATTCCTTTCCCATGTATCTTTTTTGTTCTTATGTTCAGTACAATTCAGTTCAGTCACTCAGTCGTGTCTGACTCTTTGTGACCCCATGAACTGCAGAACACCAGGCCTCCCTGTCACTAACTCCCAGAGTCTACAAAATCCCATGACCATCGAGTCGGTGATGCCATCCAGCCATCTCATCCTCTGTCATCCCCTTCTCCTGCCCTCAATCTTTCCCAGCATCAGGGTCTTTTCAAATGATTCAGCTCTTTACATCAGGTGGCCGAAGTATTGGAGTTTCAGCTTCAACATTAGTCCTTCCAATGAACACTCAGGACTGATCTCCTTTAGGATGGACTGGTTGGATCTCCTTGCAGTCCAAGGGACTCTCAAGAGTCTTCTCCAAAATCACAGTCCAAAAGCACCAATTCTTCAGTGCTCAGCTGGCTTTATAGTCCGACTCTCACATCCATACATGACCACTGGAGAAACCATAGCTTTGACTAGACGAAGCTTTATGGACAAAGTAATGTCTCTGCTTTTGAATATGCTATCTAGGTTGGTCATAACTTTCCTTCCAAGGAGTAAACGTCTTTTAATTTCATGGCTGCAATCACCATCTGCAGTGATTTTGGAGCCCAGAAAAATAAAGCCTGACACTGTTTCCACTGTTTCCCCATCTATTTGCCATGAAGTGATGGGACTGGATGCCATGATCTTTGTTTTCTGAATGTTGAGCTTTAAGCCAACTTTTTTCACTCTCCTCTTTCACTTTCATCAAGAAGCTCTTTTAGTTCTTCTTCACTTTCTGCCATAAGGGTGGTGTCATCTGCATATTTGAGGTTATTGATATTTCTCCCAGAAATTTTGATTGCAGCTTGCGCTTCATCCAATCTGGCATTTCTCATGAAATACTTTAAATATAAGTTAATTAAGCAGGGTGACAATATACAGCCTTGACGTACTCCTTTTCCTATTTGGAACCAGTCTGTTGTTCCATGTCCAGTTCTAACTGTTGCTTCCTGACCTGCATATAGGTTTCTCAAGAGGCAGGTCAGGTGGTCTGGTATTCCCATCTCTTTCAGAATTTTCCACAGTTTATTGTGATCCACACAGTCAAAGGCTTCTGCATAGTTAATAAAGCAGAAATGGCTGTTTTTCTGGAACTCTCTTTCTTTTTTGATGATCCAGCAGATGTTGGCAATTTGATCTCTGGCTCTTCTGCCTTTTCTAAAACCAGAATGAACATCTGGAAGTTCACAGTTCACATATTGCTGAAGCCCAGCTTGGAGAATTTTGAGCATTACTTTACTAGCATGTGAGATGAGTGCAATTGGGCAGTAGTTTGAGCACTTTGGCATTGCCTTGGGATTGGCATGAAAACAGACCTTTCCCAGCCCTGTGACCACTGCTGAGTTTTCCAAATTTGCTGGCATATTGAATGCAGCACTTTCACAGCATCATCTTTCAGAATTTGAATTAGCTCAACTGGAATTCCATCACCTCCACTAACTTTGTTCATAGTGATGCTTCCTAAGGCCCACTTGACTTCACATTCCAGGATGTCTGGCTCTAGGTGAGTGATCACACCATTGTGAGTATCTGGGTCATGAAGATATTTTTTGTACAATTCTTCTGTGTATTCTTGCCACCTTTTCTTAATATCTTCTGCTTCTGTTAGGTCCCTACCATTTCTGTCCTTTATCGAGCCCATCTTTGCATGAAATGTTCCCTTGGTATCTCTAGTTTTCTTGAAGAGATCTCTAGTCATTCCCATTTTATTGTTTTCCTCCATTTCTTTGCATTGATCCGCTGAGAAAGGCCTTCTTATCTCTCCTTGTTATTCTTTGGAACTCTGCATTCAAATGAGTATATCTTTCCTTTTCTCCTTTGCTTTTCTCTTCCCTTCTTTTCACAGCTATTTGTAAGGCCTCCTCAGATAGCCAATTTGCTTTTTTACATTTCTTTTTCTTGGGGATGGTCTTGATCCCCTTCTCCTATACAATGTCACGTACCTCCATCCACAGTTCATCAGGCACTCTATCTATCAGATCTAGTACCTTAAATCTATTTCTCACTTCCACTGTATATAGTCATAAGGGATTTGATTTAGGTCATACCTGAATGGTCTAGTGGTTTTCTCCTCTAGATCTTATGTATATATCATTAACTAATATAAAATATTAATCATATGCAATGTGCTTTATTTTCTCTAGATGGTTTTATGTTCTCTCTATGATGGTTTTATGATATGATTTTAATATTTTGTATAGGATCTCCCAGTAGTAAGAAAGAAAATGAAATGTCAAGTTAAAATGAGAAGTAGCCTTAAAGGAAAACGCAATTGCTATGTTACACAGTATTTAACAACTCTTCCAATTTTCTAATTTTTCAGGACTGCTTAATTTTCCTTTCATTGGTGTCTGTTCCATTAATAGGTCTCAAGTTTACTTCAGTGGCTCAAGTGCTAAAATCATAAAATGCTGAGTGAAAACTATTTTGTTAATCTTTTTATAACAAAGGATAATCTGAAGCAGGCAACCTTGTGACAGAATTTATTTTGAGTTTTTAGTAGAACATGGCCTCCAACTGTAGCTATAATTTTAACTTCCCATTGACTGTCAGTTGTAAATATAGGAGAAGATGTGCTATTTGCAGAATTCTCCATAAAAGGTTTAAAGATTATACATTTCAACATATTCAGCTGACAACCCATGCTTTACTGCACATAAAAATAATTACATATTGAAAAGAAAATAAACACTTGATGGACTATAAAGCATGTAGAACAAGTTGTATTCCTTGAATCATGTCTTCAGAAAGGCAAATGAAATTTAAACAATGATGACATAAACAATCGGTTAATACTATATATTGTAATGACATAGCATAATACTAAGCAATATAATTACTTTAATACTTTAAAGAGTAAGGACGTTTCTTCAGTAAATTCACCAATTTAGTCTTATATAACTATAGGTTGATATGTATTTTTGCATTTAGAAGTAAAATAGTTACAGTATATTTTTGATCTTAAAAACTGAATATTAAACCTATAATTTTTAAGATTCCAGTTCATATGGTATTTTCAAACCCTAGTTAATATTCAAATTGCAATCTTTATATAAAAATATGATATTGACCATATAAGAGTGAATTTTTTTAAAGCTATGCAATATTGTGAAACAAACAAAAATGATCAATTCCAAAGCAATAATTTGAGTAATAATGGTACCTTGATGTTTGTGTCAAACTTTATGGACTATGTCTCTCATTAGACACAGTAAAATTCCTGTAAATTCTGAATGAGGCAATAAATAACTGAAAATGTAATTCTGGACAAAACATAATAACCCTTTGTCTAAATCTTAAGAAATGTAAGTGCCAAAGTCAGACTTAGAAATCAAGTAAATTTTAAATACCTAAGGGAAAATATGAGGAATTTGTTGGTGTAGTAGAGGATCAGTAGATAGTCATTATGTGAGGTCCTCAATGCCCATGACATGGTTTTAGAGTATAAATTGCCCTTTTTTTTTTTTTAATATCCTTGAACACTTTAACAATGTAGCAGCATTTTCCACAGTAAGCTCTCAAACCTCGCTTTTAAGTAGTTTTTTATTTCATTGGTCAAGACCAACAACTGCAAACATTAGTTTTCAAACCTTAGATTCCGGGGAGGGAGGAAGGAGGGGGGTTCAGAATGGGGAACATGTGTATACCTGTGGCGGATTCATGTTGATGTATGGCAAAACCAATACAATATTGTAAAGTAATTAACCTCCAATTAAATAAATTTATATTTTAAAAAAGAAAAAAAAATTCAAAAATATAAATTATGGTAGAAGTATGCCATATAAAATTTATAAAAATATAAACTATGATAGAAAAGAGGCCAATTAAGTTCTTCCTATCTAGAAATTCAAGTACTACACGTGGGTGTACAGAATTGTGTACACATAAAGGTTTAGTTCATGCAAAAATAAGAAAACGCCAAGAGTTGCTGTTGATCTAGACAATGTTGCACAACAATTTTCATCCACTCTTTTGGTGTCCTGGTTTCTGAGCATTTTGTAGAATAAATTAGTCACACACACACAAAAAAGAATTAGCTGAAGAGTTTATTTAGAATGTAGTTTCAGACCATGCCCAAAGATTGTGATTCTGTAAGTGCAGATTAGGGCTCTAGAATATGCATTTTGGACCATCTGAAGCATTTTGTAAGCACTGCTTGTTTATAGTTTTTTGTTGTTGTTGTTTGTCTTTTGTACTTAAAGGTTAAACTACCTTGAAAATCAAAGAATCCAAGCACACAGTTGCTTTTTAGGATTAAATGCATTCAACAGCATGTTACTACTATTATCAATTTGAAAACACTAAGTATATAAATGCTTGTAGTTTTGTAAAGATAACAAAATGCATCCAATGATATCTTTGTAACTGAGTCAAATTTCACACTCTTCCCTTCTTTCCTTTAGTAAAGAGGGCTTATATATAATAAAAATCTCCTCCAAATTATGAATATGTATATTTTCTTCTGGAATTGTCATAGGGCTTTATTTCTAAGATCCCAAGATCACAAAATAATCAAAAATTTTCTTGTTACTTCTTTCCATGTCTTACCTTCACTTTTATCAAAGTGAGTATATATTGATGCCATGCTGTCAAGGCATTAATATTTTGGGGAGTTAAGATACAAACTATTTTTTAAATTGAAGTAAAACTATGAAATGAATCTTTGCATTTTGTATGTTTCATATATAATGTTTACTTATGCCCTTTACAACAATAATCCAATGTATCATTTTAGTTCACAAAGTAATCAAAATACTTAACACATTTAAAATATATATGAGTTTCTTTATCTTGAAAGGCTTACTTTACTTAATTATCCTATGAAAATTATATTTTTGATGTAACTTTTGGAGTAGAACATGCACAGGAGAAGCTGGTTTATACTTTATGCATACATTTTGTCATGAAAATATATTTATTAATGAATGCACACCTATGCTAATGTTATATACAGTGAAAGATGGAAAATAATAGGATATTCCCCAAATATTTTCAGAGTGAATTCATGAAACATATTTAAAAGAACAACAACAAAACTGTGTGTATCACTTTTGAATGCACAATTATTTTCTCACAGGTGAGTAAAATATTATTATATTAAAATATTCACATAATTCATAATTATGTGAATTTCACATAATACTTAATCATGTATTAATGGAAGGAGATAAAAAAGATAGTCACAATTATTATGTGTCATAAATAATTTTAATAACCACCTTAGGGTATGGCATCTCCTAAATTTTGATATTTGATATATTACTAAGTAGTAAGAACATACCAGTTTAGTGTCATAAGTACCCAAAATTTATTCACCTTCATTTGCTTGCTAGGGTACAGTCCACCTTAACTATCATATAATACAAAATGAGCATGTAGAAAACTTGACTAAGCTCATCAGTGAGGAATACAGTGGAAAAACAAAGGGGATCCAAAGACCACTTGAAGCTTTGGGTATTTATCAGCATTGAAAAATTGAATATTGCACTAAAAAAAGATTCCTTGGCTAGATATAAAACTTCAGAATGATAACCTTCGATATTATCTTTTCTAATGGATGGCCCTCTGAATTTGATCTGACAGAAGAACCCCATGTTATCTTGTAACATACAGAATATTGACCTTTAATCACCAGTAGAGAGTCCATAAGACAAAGAGATATACTAGATATTAGATACTTTTTGAGCACTCTATTAAAATAAGGCTTTGATAGGACATGCCATCTTCCTGTTGCTTTATTTCCAAGTTTTGGATAATTTTTCTTACTATTTCTTCTGGCCTCTCCTTGTATGCACATCTCTTCTATAATATTACTGTCTAGTTTATGGCATCATTTAATAAACTCTTCCCCTCTCCCTTTGCCAGAATAACACTTCCCTGGAGAGAAGGAAGTAATTAAGTGTGTGAATTCAAAGGGGCTCCCTGCAGGGCTATAGGCATCACGCTAAGTAAGAGTAAATAGAAATTGTTTGAGATGTCAACAATTAGAGCAGGCATAGTCAATAAGAATTTAGAGGTAAGATTAGCAATAGATAAGCCACTAAATAGGAAATATTTCTTTTGAGAGTTAATGGAATTTTTATTTCGGAAATTCTGAGAGTCTTTGTGCTCTCTGTGAGCATACTAATTTTTCGAACAGACTTTTCCTTCTAATTTTAGACATTTTGGATGTTGCATTAGAAATGCCTTCATGTTTTGAACAGATATAATTAAATGCTATTTAATGTGCCCTTCAGAATGAGACACTTCAATAATTTACTGTACTTCATACCATGGTGCTTAAGTCCAGAGCAGTGATTACACCAAATTGATCTCTTGACATTTTTCGCAGCACTTCATTTTCAAAGTAGTTGGTCTTGTACACATGCATATCAACCAAAAATATTGCAATTCAGAGGAGCTCTTGAACAAACTGTCAGATAAATCTGTCCTTCTTCAATGCTTAATTCACTTGAAAGCTGAATCCTATAGATCTGATGGTTACCTAAATGAGTGTAATTACTCTTCATTTTAGCGATTCTAAAAAATGCGTCTTCTTGTTTAAAATTACTCAATTTGCATTCACCTCAGTATTGTGTGGGTGTTATTTGTTGTTTGGGAGCCTAAATTAAATAAAATCTAACTTAATATATTTAAGTGCCTAATGTAGCAGAGGTTCTGCTTGTGATGCCCTGGATTTTTTTTCTTTCCTTTTTTTTTTTTTTAACTTCTGAATTATTTCATCTCTTGTTTCTACAGAATAGAGATTAAGTGTCTGGTTCATAGGGCAATTAAAGAGTAGAAAAGAAAAGAGATAGAAATATACATAGAAATTAATCTGAAGGAGACAATTTGTTTCACTTTCCCAAAATAGGAGCTTTGCCCCTTTGACACCCCCTAAGGACGTGCCTCAGGATTTGGTTTCATGTGGATTATTTTCATTAAATCACTTGGTAGAACATGGGGCTCTAAGCAATGGGCTCCAAGCAAACAATTTATAATGTTGTTTTGGTGGTGGATTAGTCGCTAAGTAGTGTCAGACTCTTGCGACCTCATGGACCCGCCAGTCTCCCTGTCCATGGATTTCCCAGGCAAGAATACTGGAGTAGGTTGCCACTTCCTTCTCCAGGGGATTTTTCCCACCCAGGAATGGAACCCAGGTCTCCCGCACTGCACGCAGATTCTTTACGGACTGAGCTATGAGGGTACATAGATAAATATCTGCTCTTAAAATATACAAATAAGTCTTTAAATCTTTATGTAAGATGTAAATCAGCATGAGGTCAAATCAAACACTGAAAAGAAACCGTCATTCAGACCCAAACAAGGAGCTCCAACTAGGTTTTTTAAAAGAAGCATCTAATCGAACAAATCAAATAAATTTCTTAAACATCTGTCTGATCTCTCTCTGATGCACACATATTCCATCACCTTTTAAAAAGTTTAATATTCTTTTTTTCTTCTTCCGAGTGCTTCAACTAACATTTACCAAATGTTTCCTGCAGCCACAACATTGCTCCAGTATTTACAGTAAATACTTTATGTCTGTTCTTTTACTAACACTCAACAACAATCCCATGTTTTAGATTTATGATTTTATCACAACTTAGTAAATAGCAAAGCAGATATTTCAAGATATTAACCCACTATCACATAGTTAATAAATGGCAGAACTGAGTTTTAAATAGTAACTTGGAACTTTTAGGCCCATCTTTTTTCTATATCATCATTATCCTTACAAATATGTCAATTGTTATAAGATCAGTTTTTGATAATCTTCCACTTGGGTTAAGAAAAATAAGCTAATTGGTACATTTTAAAAGAGTTAAAAGTCTTCTTACATTAAGAATTCATACAATTTTTTAAAGAGGGCATTCTTCAGTTCCGTTCAGTTCAGTCGTTGCTCAGTCGTGTCCGACTCTTTGCGACCCCATGAATCGCAGCACACCAGGCCTCCCTGTCCATCACCATCTCCCAGAGTTCACTCAGACTTGCGTCCATCCAGTCAGTGATGCCATCCAGCCATCTCATCCTCTGTCATCCCCTTCTCCTCCTGCCCTCAATCCCTCCCAGCATCAGAGTCTTTTCCAGTGAGTCAACTCTTCCCATGAGGTGGCCAAAGTACTGGAGTTTCAGCTTTAGCATCATTCCTTCCAAAGAAATCCCAGGGCTGATCTCCTTCAGAATGGACTGGTTGGATCTCCTTGCAGTCCAAGGGACTCTCAAGAGTCTTCTCCAACATCACAGTTCAAAGGCATCAATTCTTCGGTGCTCAGCCTTCTTGACAGTCCGACTCTCACATCCATATATGACCACAGGAAAAACCATAGCCTTGACTAGACGGACCTTAGTCGGCAAAGTAGTGTCTCTGCTTTTGAATATGCTGTCTAGGTTGGTCATAACTTTTCTTCCATGGAGTAAGCGTCTTTTAATTTCATGGCTGCAGTCACCATCTGCAGTGATTTTGGAGCCCAGAAAAATAAAGTCTGACACTGTTTCCACTGTTTCCCCATCTATTTCCCATGAAGTGATTACCACCCTATAAAAATCTCTCTTTACAACATTGCACTTGATAGACATATAATTTTTTTCCAGTTGACTCTGCTTAGATTAAAGTACTAATGTATTGAGCCAAATAAGCCAATTTTAGTTAAAAAGATTAAATTAGAATATTATCAGTTGATCCCAAAAGGAATTTTGATATTATATCCAAGTGTCTATTTTTTTAGTTTATCAAAATGAGAATACCTATAATGGTGGATATTTTAATGCATGAAGAAATGATTCAGAGTAATAAACTGGAGACATAATTTTTAATTTTATCAGATCTTTGATACTACTTATTTAAAATTTTAGATAATTTGAAAATTCAAAGAGAGAATTTGTTTTGGGGGAATTAAAATTTAATCCCTACATTATGCCACAAGAAATGTTTTTCATATTTTTTTAAGGTACAAGACAATACTTATCATAGATCCTTAAATAAGTTCTTATTTATTATATCTGCTGTACTTATAAGAGATATAATTGTAGTTAAGTTTCTCAATGTTTCTGAGCCTTGATTTTTTTTTAAATTTTCATGGATAAAATGTGTGTATTTTATATCTTTTTCTTTGAATAACTGCAAAACTAAATGAAAGAATTAATATAAATTGTCTCACAGTAACTCATTACTGATAGGTCTATTAACTTTTTCCTTTCCATCATCTACAGAAATAACTTGGGAAGTATTGAAATATTCACATCTCTTTCTTCCAATAATGGGACCATGAAAAGCTTTGTTGCCTGAGTCCTTGTAGTATTTTTCCATATCCCATTTTTCTGTTGTGACATTTTATGAAACATAAGTTCACTATATAAGTATCTGTAATTAGTATGTTATGGAATTATGGTTGAAGCATTGCCATTTTGTGTGTTTAAAGCATGTTAGCAATCTAATCAAATTTTAATTCTCTATTTCTCACTCTTTTTCATAGGTATTGGCAATTATTGATCAATTTAACAATTAAAATTATATTTTTTAAGTTGAAATCCTCCCAAATTTCCAATACAAAAGGGAAGAGTACTTTGGAAACTGTCCTTTTATCCATCCTATCCACCTTAGTTTTCAAAAATAGAAATATACTTTACACAGTGCTCAATAACCACCTTTATACACCTAATAAATTAGTATATAATGTTTTCACATCAGTAATGAAAGTGGTAATTAATAATCCTGATAACCTTATTAATAATTTTCTGTCAGATACTGTATGCGACACTTTGCATGTACTATAAAGGTATTCAAAATGATTTTGAGAATAGTTATTATTTTCATTTCCGGGAAATTGTCTTGTCCTAGATTTCGTATGAAGTAGGTAGCAGAACATATCCACCAACACTTGCTTCTAAGACCAAAAACCATGCTCCTAACTTCCTACTTTGGGGCTTCATTTGACAGTGAAATCCCCTATTGGGGTCATCAGCATTGGTCTATTTACTTGGTTTAGGTCTTACATCAAGGCTATAGTATTCCAAAAGGAAAGGGAATTATCTATTTCTTCAGTCTGTGCTACTACAAACTGCACATTGGCAGTTTTGGACAAGTCAATTGAAAAATAAAATATACAAAATAATGTCAGTAGCTTCATTGTATTCCTTTTTGTATACATGCTGTGAAGCAGTTATGTTTAGTCCCTTTCGATTTACTGTTTCGTGTCCTTATCAGCTCCACTACCATGAAACTCCTTCTGTTTGCATTATTGCATAATTTGTTTAAATGTTTCTTCTTTGGAAGAAAATCCACAACTACTATTGCTCAATCAAAGCATGCACCCATTAAAACACTGAGGTGTACAGTATGGTACTGTTACATAGAAAGATGGTCCCAGTATTGCTTTCATAGTAGTGAAAGGTGAGGGTGATGATTTCCCCCACTTTCAATCATATGTATATGCTTAGTTGCTCAGTCTTTCTCTGACTCTTTGCAATCCTTTGGATTGTAGCCCACCATGCTCCTCTGTCCAAGGGATTTTCCAGGCAAGAAGAGTGGAGTGGGTAGCCATTCCCTTCTCTAGGGTATCTTCCCAACCCAGGGATCAAACCTGCATCTCCTGTGTCATCTGTAATGGCAAGTGAATTCTTTACTGCTGAGCCACCTGGGAAGACCTTTAATCATACAATGAATATGAAAGTGTTAGTCTCTCAGTTGTGTCTGACTCTTTGTAACCCTATGGACTATAGCCTACCAGGCTCCTCTGTCCATGGAATTCTCCAGGCAAGAATACTGGAATGGGTTGCCATTCCCTTCTCTGGGAGATCTTCCCTACCCAGGGATTGAACCTGAGTCTCCTGCATTGCAGGTTAATTCTTTACCATCTGAGCCACTAGGGAAGCCCTTTATAAATGACATTTCCTTCTCTTCCTTCTTTCCTGTTTTCATCAGAAGCAGACACTGATGAGCTCATCTCTTCATCTGAGGAATTCCTCTCACAGCCTCCTACCTCAGGGTCCAAAGGTTGATTTGAGTCTCAAAGTCACAAAACATTCTGAGCTCTTTGTTTATTTAACAATAAGGTTTCCTCAATAACTGGCAGACTTCTGATCGATTGTAATTATTTCCATATGTCAGTAACAGAAAACTATTACCTAGACAAAATTTAAGCTTTCTTTTCTTTCCTTACACTTCACCGCTATGCCCCTTCCCTTCTCAGATCTAGAGATGATCTAGAATCAGAGTTGAGTGTAGAGGTGAAATTCTTAATCTAATTGTTCACACCACATCATTTTGTTCAACTGACTCTTCTTAACAAGTGTTTCTTTTTTTTTTTTTTTTAACTCAAAGTATTTTCAAACCTACCTTTCTGTTGTTGGGGTCCACATTGCAGTCAGCTTTTACACACTTTTAAAACCTTGGGCTATCTCTGTTTCCTTTTGTCTCTTTCTGCTTAAATACAAAGAAATACTGTGATAATCTCATTATAGTATTTTCATGAAAAGTGAAAGTGAAAGTGTCTGTCTTGGTGACCCCATGGACTGTAGCCCACCAGGCTCCTCTGTCCATGTAGCCATTCCCTTCTCCAGTGGATCTTCCTGACACAAGAATCGAACCTGTGTCTCCTGCCTTGGTAGGTGGCTTCTTTACCACTGCACAGTCATTAGTAGCTGTCAGAGTCCTATTGATTTGTCACTTAGCATACTGTCAGCCTTGTAAGTTATCGCAGGTGATAATTTGAAAAAAAAAAAAAAGCTACTTCATAACATGATACAGGACCCAACTACAAGGTGCTAATCACTAATTTTGATATTGGTTGGAGGAATACTAGCAGCTTGAATAGACAGATCCCACAATGCTAGTAGTTTAACAAAGTAGAATTTATATTCAGCTCAAATAAAAATAAGTTGAGACTAAAGGTAATTCTGTCCCACATTGATTCTGAGCCCAGGGTCCTTCCTTCTTGACTATCTTACCCTACACTAAGGATGTAGAATGCTTTTGACATCTCATATGGGCCAGGCCTACGTGTAGGTTTTACCATGTTCAGACATACAGCTTTGGCTAGATCTTAGGGAAGGGAAAGAGATGTAACACAGTTGAATGTAAAGGAGGAAAGAGAAACTGTTGGTAAACATAAGCCTGTTGTTTAACTGCTTGGAAGCAATAAACACTGTAAGGGATAACTTTAATTTTAGCTGCCTCGTTGAAGTTGGGACGTAGTCTGAATAAGAACAAAGATAAAGATACAGTATTGCTCTTTTTTAAAAACTTATTTTCCTAAGGAATAAAAAGAAAAGCTAATAGGAAAAATGCATCTTCATGATGTTTTTTCAATGAAAGTGATTCAAAACTGTCATTTGACTGGAAAATTTTAAAAATACAGGGAGTTGAAATATATTTACATATATCTACCAAATAAATTAAAAGTTAAACATATTCTTCGTCCTCGATTTAACAACCTGATGTATCTAATGCTATTTTGGTTACTGCCTTTAAAAAGAAACAAAATTATGATTTTATATATATAGATGTACATCCTTCATGGAAGAAAAAGCACAATGTATTTTCAAGTACTATCCTGGGATTCCCCAGTTACATTAGAAAAAAGCAGAGTTGACAAATGAAGTAATGCATTTCTCTTTCTGTAGCTGAACCTATTGCTAATTGAGGCCCCATCAAACCTTATTAGCCAAATACTATTATGTCACAATGCCAAACCCTAAATTCCTTCAATAGTTATGCATTAAGCATCTCCCATATGTGAGAAATGGTGTGATTTAAGGGGAATTAATTAATAAATGACACACATCTACCTTAACAGAATTGTAGTTGGATATAATGGTTATCAGATGATATTTCTCTGATGGACAGATGTTCAGGATCACCTGTGAACTCATTAGACAAGCAGTCTCAGGCTCCACCAGCAATCTGTTTTTAACAAGCCTTCTGGGTGATTCTGATGGGAGCTAAAGATTGAGTATCACTGGTCTAATGAGATCCTCTAGGGGAAGTTACGATATATTAGAGAAAACACACCCTTCCCCACCCTAGCTTGTCCAGAGCATCTTTCTAAATTACAACAGTAAATAGTCAAGCATGTAAGAACTGAGTGCAGGTTTTTTACCTGTATTATGTCCTGTGTACATTATTAAGATAAATATTCCTGTAAATAAGTGACAGCAGAGAAGGTCTTGCAGCTATTTGGTAAGCAGATACATAATCTAAAATGCATTATATATATATAATATATACATTATATATATACACATGTATATATATATAAAATAAAATTCAATTCAACAAGCGTGCTTTTACTTCACTTTATATCAAATTTGTCCTTTTCCTTTTGAAAGTCTATAAATATATAGATAATATGGAACAAATCTAAAGGAAAGATCAAGACAGAAAGAAAGCTATTCTGTTAACTATAATAGTAAATATAGATTATCTGATTGAGAAATATTTCATTCTTATCTTTATTTGAGCTAAGATTAAAAGGAAAGTATGGTTAGTTACATTGTGATTGTTACTATATAAACATGTAGAATGCTTTGTTGTATTTTCATAAAGATGTGGAAGATATAATTAAAGTCATTAAAAGATCCCAAACTCAGTAGCCTAAAGGCAGCAGGCATAACTTGAGCAATTAGAGCTGGATGGGAAGGCAAGAAGAGTACGGAAGACTATGATAACCTGGAGATGATGGGACACTTTAAAATGAACATTTATCTATCATCTCACAAAGACTGTTACCAAACTGAGTAGACATCAAATTTCAACATATCTCCAAGTTTTTTGAAAGAAGTTAGAAATTCGTATTTTTAAATAAAATATCTAAGTGCCTTAATATTTTGAAGTAAATTATAATTCATGCCATTGCATTGGAAAAATGACATGCTTCTGAGTGAGAATATGCCCTAGAATATCCACTTGTTTGTAAACTGTGCATTGCATCATATTTTTATGCAAATTAAAAATAATTATTTTTGAGTTTTGTACCAGGAAAATAATTTGTTTCTATTTTGAAGCTATGAAATACAGAAAGTGAAAATGCATCCTTTTGAACTTGGGTGCCCAAAGGCTTTTTAAGTCCTTGTCTTCAAATTTTGGTCAGCTATCAGGAAACGTGTAGCCATTTCCGATTACATTTTCTAAAAGTTTTTGGTTTCAACATTTTGTTTTCCCTATGTCTCCTTTTATTGATCATTCCATTTTTAAAATTTATTTATTTTTAATTGAAAGATAATTGTTTTACAATATTCTGTTGGTTTCTGCCAAACATCAACATGTATCAGCCATAAATATAGACATGTACCCTCCCTCTTGAACCTCTGTCTCATCCTATCACACACCTCTGACTTGTCATAGAGCATCAGTTTGAGATCCCTGAGTCATGAAGCAAATTCCCACTGTTCCCATTTTAATTTTGGTCTGTTGTATTTTATGGTAATGTGAACTCAGATATTCTTCTGGCATCTCAAGTTGGTAAGTACATGTGTAATTACATTTACATACAACCCTTGGTTGCAGAGGTTCCATCCATATTTTGAACAGGAAGTTCAGATTCTGGAATGATCCAGTTCAGTTCAGTTCAGTCGCTCAGTAGTGTCTGACTCTTTGCGACTCCATGAATTGCAGCACACCAAGCCTCCCTGTTCATCACCAACTCCCGGAGTTCACTCAGACTCATGTCCATTGAGTCAGTGATACCATGATTACACCTATAAAAGATTTCTGGGATTTCTCAGTGTGCCCATAACTGTATCCTCAGCCCATATCCCACAGTGGGGGATGCTAGAGAGCTGCACCTGTGAGACTCTATTGCCTAGAACACAAGCATCTCACTGCTGGATGTGAAGTAAAGTTGAACATGGTACAGTCATCTCAAGGTATTCTGTGTCCCTGCTGCTGCTGCTGATGCTAAGTCGCGTCAGTCATGTCCGACTCTGTGTGACCCCATAGACGGCAGCCCACCAAGGCTCCTCTGTCCCTGGGACTCTCCAGACAAGAATACTGGAGTGGGTTGCCATTTCCTTCTCCAATGCATGAAAGTGAAAAGTGAAAGTGAAGTCTGAAAACTCTGTGTTCCCAAAGGAGTGTGTCTCCGAATGACTGTACCTGCAAACTGTAGTACTTTCATTCTCTTTGTTGCTACCACCAGTGATGAGTTATCACTTACACAGGCCCAGTGTAGATTTTCAATGAGATAAGTAGATCAGGACATGATGGTACTTTAAGATGAGGGGCAATTTTGTTTGCTTCTCTCTGAGAAGGAAAATGGTGTTTTCCTTCTCTCTCAGGCATGCTGAGGTTTGTGTGCTTGGTTTTAATGGAATTACTGCTTAAAATCTAAGTCCTCTGCATCAATACCCATGGGCTTTTCCTCTAAATTCCTATGGAGTAACATGATGCTTGGATTGATAATCAAAATCCACTGTGACCTATAATCACAACAATCTCTTTGGGGACTTCCCTAGTAGTCCAGTGGCTAAGGCTCTGTGATCCCTATGCAAGGGGCCTAGTTGATTCCTGGTCAGGGAACTAGATCCCACATGACTCAACTAAAGGCCCCACAGGCTGCAACAAAGATTGAAGATCTTTGTGCCTCAGCTAAGGCCCAGCACAGCTAAAAGCATAGAAAATAAGAAATGAACAAGCAAATAAATTAATACATAAACAATAAGTAAATATTAGAATGACTGCTTCTCTCCAGGAACATAAAAATTAGTCCTCACCTTAAGTGCCAGAGACAGATGCCCCCCTCATGTTTTTTTTTTTTTTAAGTTTGTCCTTGAATGAAATTTTATTTCATCCACATCCATCCAGTTCTTTCAGATATGTGGTCATGTCTTTGGAAGCTAGCAGGTCCATGGCAGAGGGAAGCTGTAATACAGAAATATGACTTACCTCCAGAGAGTTACTCTGGACCTGTGTACTTGTGGGAGAGGGCATGTATTAATTTTCTATTTCTGTATAACTAATCAACATACTTTCAGGCACTTATCAAACTTATGTATTAGCTGTTAATTTCTGTGCAAAAGAGGTCAGGCACCACTTAACTAGGTCTCTGCTCAGGGTCTCAAACATTGCAGTCAAGTTACCAGCCTAGTTAAGGCATTCTCAATGGAAAGCTTGACTGCGAAAGAATCTGCTTGCAAGCTCATTTAAGTCATTGGCAGAATTCATTTTCCTCTGGACGTAGAAATGCATGGCTTGTTTCTTCAAAGTCAGTAGACTAGTTTTTTAACCTCATGTGGGTCCTGCCTCTCCTTTTATTTGATTAAAAATGGGCCTGCTTAAGCTAATCTCCCTTTTGATTACCTCAAGTCAATTGATTTTTGTTGTTGTTCAGTCACTAAGTCATATCTGATGCTTTGCAATCCCAATGGATTGTGGCATGCCCGGCTCCTCTGTCCTACACTATCTCCTGGAGTTTGCTCAAATTCATATCCTTTGAGTCAGTAATACTATCTGACCCTCTCATCCTCTGCCACCCCCTTCTCATTTTGTCTTCAGTCATTTGCAATGAATAGACTCTTTGCATCAGGTGGCCAAAGTATTGGAGCTTCACCTTCAGCCAACAGTCCTTTCAATGAACACTCAGGGTTGATTTCCTTTAGGATTTATTGGTTTGATGCCCTTGCAGTCCAAGGGACTCTCAAGAGACTTGAATTAGAAAGCATCCAACTGATTAGGGAATTCAGTTAAATTTGAAAAATCCTTTAACTTTTACCATGTAAATGAACATTTGTCATAATTTATTCCCTAGAACCAAGTCACAGATTGTGCCTGTATTCCAGGGGAAAAGATGATATAAGTGCATGACCCAAAGGGGTTGTCTGAGGGTCTGTCTGCCACAGGGAGCTTCTGAGTTCCACCTGAAGGTATTAATATAGTTGAAGAATGACTTTACCTGCCAATGGAATCTCAGTAGAGGCTCTTCAGTTCAGTTCAGTTCAATCGCTCAGTTGTGTCCGACTCTTTGAGACCCCATGAACCACAGCACGCCAGGCTTCCCTGTCCATCACCAACTCCCGAAGTCTACCCAAACCCATGTCCATTGAGTCAGTGATGCCATCCAACCATCTCATCCTCTGTCGGCCCCTTCTCCTCCTGCCCTCAATCTTTCCCAGCATTAGGTTCTTTTCAAATGAGTTAGCTCTTCGCATCAGATGGCCAAAGTATTGGAGTTTCAGCTTCAACATCAGTCCTTCCAGTGAACACCCGGGACTGATCTCCTTTAGGATGGACTGGTTGGATCTCCTTGCAGTCCGAGGGACTCTCAAGAGTCTTCTCCAACACCACAGTTCAAAAGCATCAATTCTTCGATGCTTAGCTTTCTTTATGGTCCAACTCTGGATCTTTGTTTTCTGAATGTTGAGCTTTAAGCCAGCTTTTCACTCACTTCTTTCATCTTTTTTCACTTTCTCTTCTTTCACTTTCATCAAGAGGCTTAGTTCTCCTTCACTTTCTGCCAAAAGGGTAGAGGATCTTAATCAGCTATAATATATGGTTTTATTTATATTTGAATAAGACATATAAATACATGACTCTTTGTGACCTTTTGAACTGTAGCCTGCCAGGCTCCTCTTTCCATTGGATTCTCCAGGCAAGAATACTGGACTGTGTTGCCATGCACTCCTTCAGGGGCTCTTCCCAACTCATGGATCAAGCCTGCATCTCCTATGTCTCCTGCATTGCAGGTGGATTCTTTACCCACTGAGCCAGCAGGGAAGCCCTTATGATATAAGGTGGGAATCAAATAAATAATGAATTATTCACATATACTCTATGAAAATAAGAAACTTTCCAATAACCAAAAGGATTTAGCTCACCTAAAGGATTTAGCTCACCAGTTTCTAATTGGGGGCAAAATTTCTGTAACATATGTCCTTTTATATAAACATACTTTTATAAAAACCCAGTATAGTAACTTCTCACATTGTAAATGTAAAGAGGTTACAAAACATATATATGCTTTATGTCTTAGAATACATTATGTCCTATAAATGAGTTTGGAATCCAAATTTTCTTGAGTTAACATTCAATTGTTATGCTCTGTCTCCCTTCCTTGAGTTATATTGTCTTTGTGGTGAGAAAATGAAGAGGTCATAAACAGAGTTTTATAGATATAAAAATATGATTACTTTATGAACACATAGAAAATAATCTTCAGAGTATTATATGAACTGAACTACAGAAGTGTTAAGCTAAACTAGGCAGAGGACCAGACCTTGATTAATTATTGTAATATTTACTGCTGCTGCTGCTAAGTCGCTTCAGTCGTGTCTGACTCTGTGTGACCCCATAGATGGCAGCCCACCAGGCTCCCCCGTCCCTGGGATTCTCCAGGCAAGAACACTGGAGTGGGTTGCCATTTCCTTCTCCAATTCAGGAAAGTGAAAGCGAAGTCGCTCAGTCCAACTCTTAGCGACTCCATGGACTGCAGCCTACCAGGCTCCTCTGTCCATGGGATTTTCTAGGCAAGAACACTGGAGTGGGGTGCTGTTGCCTTCTCCAATATTTCCTGCATGCCCATTATATACCAGCAGTGCATTAGGTTCTGAGAATACAAACATGATATCTTTCTCATCAGTGTTGGGTACCAGCTGTTTGAGAGACATTTATTAAGTTAACCTTAAAAACGCATTTCAATATGCAGTAGGTGCAGACAAGTATTGTTTGATTCCACTTTCATGATAAACCTAGAATAGTCAAATCATAGTCAGAAACTAGATTGGTAGATGCCAGGGGCCAGGTGAGGGGTGGGGAGGGAGAAGGGGAGTTAGTGTTTAATGGGGGTAGTTTCAGTTTAGGAAGGTAAGAAATCTGGGAGATGGATAATGATGAGAGTTGCACAACAATGTTTGTACACTTAGTGCCACTGAACTGTACAGTTATATATGGTTTAAAGTAGTATATTCTATATTATGTGGCTTTTACCACAATTAAAAAAAATTAAGAAAAAAATGCTTTGGAACCTGATTTTTGACTTTTTGAGCCATGTGATCCTGAGCTAGAATGAGGATTCCTTCACTAAAAAATTACAGAGCTTGGGTAAGTTGTTTAACCTTGCCAAGTCCGTGGATGATGTCTTAGTACTCATCTCACAAGACTGTTATGAAGTTAAGAAGAAATAATTCATCCTGAATGCTTAGTACCCTGCCTATAATATAATGATCAATAAATGTCAGGTAAAGAAAATAATTATGGGGAGGATGATAATAATAATAATAGTGATAATAGTGATAATGAGCCCCAAATGTGAAATTTAGTGCTCTCTGAAAGAAGCATACAAAGAAAAGGTTACTAAAATGTGAAATTTTGATGAGAAACTTGTGGTGAGTCAGAAATCAATCTGACCCACTGATGCATATCGCTGTCTAACCTTATTTCCAGACTTATACAGGAAACAGTGGATTGAACTGTTGGTCTGTGCCACATGTAACTTACCAGAGTCCATACTCACATTGTGTACTTGTTTTACTGTATCTGCCTGGTCATTTAAACATTTTGAGTCATTAATCTTGAAGCTAGAAGGATGAAGTGTTTTCACTTAGTGCCTAGACTTCTAGCACAGTGAAAACATAAAGAAGGCCAGGGGAAGATGTGACTTTATTTGAAGAAATGGTATCTTGTATGCACAGCTGAGGAACTCTCAGATTCTTATAACAATGCAATACTCCGAAGCTGAGCTAACAGAATATCATACAGGAAAATAAAAATTTACCCTAGCTAAAAATCTTACATCATTAAAAAAAATCAACCTCTAATTTTTTAATATCTAGAAAAACATTTTTCTCCTCAAATCACATCAGAATAGCATAAAATATACAAAGTTTAAAAGCAACAAAATATATCCTCCATCTACCACTAATTACATTTATTTGGACAGTGCAAGTCCACTGGATCTTTTAACAACACCTATTAGGGCTTCCCAGGTGGCTCAATGGTACAGAAGCCACCTGCAAATGCAGGAGACTTGACTTAGATCCTTGGGTAGGGAAAATCCCCTGGAGAAGGAAGTGGCAACCCATTGCAGGAGAATCAGACACGACTGAGCGACAACACTACAATAACACTAATGTCATATGGGCATGCTAAGTTGCTTCAGTCATGTCGAACTCTGTGACCCCATGGATAGTAACCTGCCAGGCTCCTCTGTCCATGAAATTCTCCAGACAAGAACACTGTAGCTTCTGAAATTGATTATTTTGTTTAATCTCCATGGCCTCCTCTAAGGACAGAATGTCATTAAGTGAGATTGAAAGCTTTATTTTAGCAATTCTGGATATAGTTATTACCATTAAAATCAGAGGAAATATATATGTTACGAAGGAAAAGTGATAGTTTTTCACTGAGAAGATAAAGAATAACTCTCTTTGTATATTGTAATTATAATCAAAAGTGGCCTAAAATATTCGTTTGGGTGGAGCATCACAACAGGTGAAATTGTAAGTTGCTCGTGATTAACATCCTCCAGTGTACATAGGATGAAAGCAACACGGAATGGTCAAGAATATGACCTACCATGATTGTACTGGGTAAAGTATTAATGAAAGATCCAAAACATATCTTGTAATTCCCACTACACAGATAATTTTTTTTTTTAAACTGGCATGATGCTGTGTTTACTCCTTAAAGTAAGTAAAACTCCTAGTAAGTTTTAAGTACTTCTGAGGTGACTCAGTGGTAAAGAATCTGCCTGCCAAAGTAAGAGACACAGATTTGATTCTGGGTCAGACAGATACCCTGGAGAAGGAAATGGCAACCCATGACAGTATTCTTGCCTGAGAAATCAGGTGGACAGGGGAGCCTTGCAGGCTATAGTTCCGTGGAGTTCCCAAGAGTCAGGCACAACTTGGTAAAATTATAACTAAGTTTTAATGCCTATGCTTAGTTAATGAATTAATTGCCTATTTATTTTCAAAATGTGCTGAAAAATACATGTGTTATGTGATGCTTAGTCAGTCAGTCATATTTAACTCTTTGCGACCCCATGGACTATAGCCCCCCAGGCTCCTCTGTCATTCAGATTCTCCAGGCAAGAGTATTGGAATGGGTTGCCATGCCCTCCTGCAGGGGATCTTCCCAACCCAGGGACTGAACCCAGGTCTCTTGCATTGCAGGCAGGTTCTTTACTGTCTGAGCCACCAGGGAAGCCCAAGAATACTGGAGTGCGTAGCCTATCCCTTCTCCAGGAGATCTTCCTGATGCAGGAATTGAGCTAGGGTCTCCTGCATTGCAGATGGATTCTTTATCAGATGAGCTACCAGGGAAGCCTGAACAATGCATACCAGTGTGTAAATGGCATAATGCAATAAACCAAACAAACAGAATTAAAAAAAAAAAAAGTTTTACTTCCATCGTATATTGCCTTCACAACAACTGTATCATTTCTAACTTAATTATCCCTTAATTATGTTTGATCTTATATCAAAATTTTTCTGGCCACTTACAGTTGCAAAAACTTTCTTTAAGTCTGGTAGAGATTACTAAATTCAAAATCCAGTTTAATTCATTTCTATCTTTACCCCACTCTTGTCCCTCTTATTTCTTCTCTTTCCCCTCCATACCTGAAGTCCCAACAGTGCCTGATATGAACCCTCATTATTTGACTGAAAGGGCTGAGGTGTAGTCATTATCCCCTTTTTAGACTCTGGCCTCCAAGACTGGGTATTAGGGAGGAGTGTTGAAGGAGATAGTGCTCATTTTGTGGAAATGAGCATATATTTTTGTGTTGGAATTTTCTCACTTTGTTCTTCAGTCTGCTTCCATCAGAGGATTCTAGTCATGTGACATGCATGTTTTTCATGAGGTGTTAGGTTTCTGCCTGACATTGCCCTACAATTTTGTTTATATCAGTGTACTATGGATAAGTGATATAACCCCGGAATGAAGTATAGACAAGTTAGTCCTCTGTGTGTGTATCTAGTTCTCATGTCTGAAAGCTTGGATTTTGACAGATTTTTATCATATTTCTCTGAAAGGTGATTTTCTGCTCGTTAAAACATTAATCCTGTTGTCTTCTCTAGTTCTCTCCACTTGGGTCAATGTCCAAGTAATTGTAAATAAAACCCAAGAGCTGGATCTACCCACAGAAAGAAGATGCTGTTAATTTCTCATTAATTTTTGTCCCTCCAATATTACTTGAAATATAATAACCAATAAAATAAATAATATAGCATACTCTAAATATATATTTAGATAAACTGATTATTTGCAACCAGTAAATATGTTTTAGCTATATCACTTATGTATATTTCTGTATATGTGTGTATATATATAATACATATATCTATGTATTATATGTATGTGTGAGAGTGAAGTCGCTCAGTCATGTCTAACTCTTTGCAACCCCATGGACTATAGCCTACCAGGCTCCTCTGTCCATGGGATTCTCCAGGCAAGAGTACTGGAGTGGGTTGCCATTTCCTTCTCCAGGGGATCTTCCTGACCCAGGGATCGAACCCGGGTCTCCTGCATTCCAGGCAGACACCTTAACCTCTGAGCCACCAGGGAATTCCATGTATGTGTGTGTGTGTGTGTGTATATATACACACACATATATACATATATATGTTTAGTGTCTGGTATATAAGATCAGACTTCTGGTATAGAACTAAATCACATTGATAGAGTAATATGCTATTAATAACATCAGAAATTTTCCGGAAGATGTAAAATGATGGCTTAATAAATAGATGTTTATGTAGATATTAAATCTTTTTTTTCTCACTTCATTTTATGTTTCTTTACTTTCTAATTATTACCTTATATCTGTATATTTAATCACATTCAATCCAAACAAATTTTCTGTTAGATATATCCCTGGAAGGGTCAGATTATGAAGAGGAGATGATTTACTTCCTCCTAACTACTCCTATGTGTTACTATTAAAAACAAAATTTAAGTGAGTCAAGTGAGTGACATGAAGTACGAATCTGAATTTTTCTGTGATATCAATTCTAATACATGTTAAGAATTATTATCAGATTACATCATGGAAATGTTTTCTTTGAGGGGATGGTGGAGTGTTGTCTAAGAGTGTACTTTTTATGTACTATGTACTTGCTTGGATTGTCTATAGAGTAGAAAGACTCTGTAATTCACTACCCAAACCCAGACACTTTGAAGTATGAAAAGTATAAAACACTAATACTGCTGTCAGGATGACAAAGATAAAATGAGATCTTCCAAGGAAGACTAGGATGTGGCTACCTTACTGAGAAATCCAGCACCAAAAATAATAGGTTCTTTCCTGCATCTGTCCTCTGACATCTTTTAAAAAATATTTATTTTTATTCATTTGGCTGCACCTGGTCTTAATTAAAGTAGGCAGAATCTTTACTTATGTTATGTGAACTCCTAGTTGTGGCATGTGAAATCTAGTTTCTTAACCAGGGGTCCAGCCAGCTGGTCTGCATTGGGAGCTCAGAGCCTTAGCCACTGGACCATCAGGGAAGTCCCTCCTCTGGCATCTTAAATGCTGCTCTAATGACTTGATACTGGATAGGTTCCTCACACCTTTGTGTTTCTTTGATCTTGACTTGCACCTGACTTACTCTCCTCCTTTGGTTCATTATTGGACCAAACATCCTTGAGTATCCTACTGCTTCTGTGCTCCTTCCCCTTCTGGTGCCCTCAGGCACAAGACTGCCTTTCTTCCCTATCCAGGCTGAACTGAGCAGTCACTGAATGCCTGCTGGCTTTTCCTCTATGCTGAGGTTTGTAAGAACACATTTCCTTCTTGACAGGATAATAATTTGATTATACTGATTATGTGTTCTTCACGCACAATCCCCATTCCACACTGATTGCTCTGAGTTTTATTATAGAAACGCCTCGAGGCATAGTTCATTTTGTGGAGAGAAAATGCTTTATGTATTTTAAGAGACTTGGTTTCTGTTTTCCGGAGCAAAACTGGAGAGCTCTAATCCACAAGTTTATGCCTGAAACAGTGAAAAAGGTTTTGGTTTTTTCCCACATATCCAGATTTCACAATGATGCCTCTGGCTGTGGAAGGGAGAAAAGCAAATAAAGAAATGTGAAGTTGGCAACCCACTCCAGAATTCTTGCCTGGAGAATCCCATGGACAGAGGAGCCTGGTGGGTTCCAGTCCTTAAGGTCGCAAAGAGTCAGACACTACTAAGCAACTAACACTAACTAACTGAAAAGTTGTTATGATCTGTGTTATCCATGAACATGGTCTAGGAAAGAGGTAGCTGAAAGAGGTGAACACATCTCAAAGATGGAGGGAACTTAACCTGTTTACTGGTTGAATCCTGGGGAAATAAGTTCTATTTCTATTAAATACCAACATGCCTTAGTGACAGATACGAGTCAAACCCACTCTCCCCCACCTCCTACAGCGCTTCACTGATGTCAGTGTGTGTGTATGTCTGTGTGTTAGTCACTCAGTTATGTCTGCAACCCCATGGACTGTCGCCTGCCAGGCTCCTCTGTCCATGGAATTCTCCAGGCAAGAATACTGGAGTGGGTTGCCATTCCCTTTTCCAGGAGATCTTCCCATTACAGTCAGGGTATCCTACATTACAGGCAGATTCTTTACCATCTGAACAACCAAGATGATGCCAGATGATCCCAAATTTCCTATATCCTTAAAAGGAGCAAAGTGGTAATCCTGAGATACTGATGAGCATCGAGAGACATTGAGGACATGAGGAGTCCCTTGAGAAGAAAGATCAGAGACCCACTGAGACCATAGTATTCTCTGTTGGAACAAGCCAAGATGGCTGCCCCTCCCTGACACTCGGTCCTCCTCCAACATCTCCACCTGTCACCTTGAAAAGGATAAAATCCAGAAATCCAGAAAAGACAGCTTTCATTTGCAGAGATAGAGTTCCTTAGGATTTGACTAAATTCAATATTGAAATAGAGATTGAATTTTTGTTTTTGTTTAAGTAACAAAAGCTACATTTTGGACATCTGGCTGTAGATTATACATCAAGTGGCTTTTCAAATAGAGAGAGAAGATCAAGAACTCAAAGACACTAAGTAGCTGTAATTGGCCAGGTCCCGTGTTTCGTATTTTGCATGTATTACCTCACGCATCCTGCAAAATAACTCTTAGAGTCTTATTCAGAGTTCTTGGAAAAAAAAAAAAGTGTCTTTATTCAAAGGCTTGTAAGGGGATGGTTTATTTTGTGGTGACATCCTCAGGAACACGTGTGAGCTGTGGATGGAAAGCTAGCACACCTTGTCCTCTGGAGATGGTCATTGCGGACAGCTAAGACTTGATCCATCTGGGTGCTGGGGATTGTGGAGAAAGTGCTTCTGACTCGGCGGCCCAAAATGGGGCCCCCAAACAGGAATATTTGCCTATCAGTTAACATTTCCTCTTTGATTGTTCATACCCTGGCACTTCAGAATTTGTGTGTGCCAGAATGGCTGAGTTTGTTCCATTATTGTCTGTGTGCAAAATTAGCAAGATATCCTGGGATTAAAAAAAAAAAAAAAGGATATATGCTAAATATCCACAGCTGGTTGCCACACAAGAGCCAGAATAGCTCAGCGGTAAAGAATCTGTTTGCAATACAGGAGCTACAGGAGACTCGGGTTCAATCCCTGGTTCAGGAAGTTTTCCTGGAGGAGGAAATGGCTATCCACTCCAGTATTCTCTCCCGGAGAATTCCACAGGCAGAGGAACCTGGCAGACGACAGTCCTTGGGGTCACAAAGAGTCAGACAGGACTGAAGTGACTGAGCACACACATATGGAGGATCGAAACATGACTTAAAATTCATTTCATAGATCTAGAGCTGACTTCAGGAGTGTGCAACCAGAGCAGTCATGCCCTGTGTTCAGAAGGGGCCTGCATTGGGGGATTAATGCTCTGTGAAATTCTTGTGAATGTTAACTTTGAGTTTGTGTTTTCTAAGTGAAGTCTGATGGGGCAATAATGCACCCACTGGGACTTGGAATATCACATTGAAACCATGTAACTCGGATTGGGACTTGAATCCCCAGTCTTTTAACTGAAATCATACACTTGATCACAGGACTTAATGAGGCTCTTATTCTTGATGTCTCCTTGCAGAAAGAACTTAGTGAGACAAAAAGTGATAGCTAAGAAGTAGGGGCTTCCCTGGTCGTGCTAGTGGTAAAGAAATTGCCTGCCAGTGCAGGAGACCTTAGAGACTTGGGTTCAGTCGTGAGTGGGGAAGATCCCTTGCAGGAAGGCGTGGCAACCCACTCCAGTGTTCTTGCCTGGAGAATCCCACGGACAGAGAAGCCTGGCTATAGCCCATAGGGTTGCACACAGTTAGTCAGAACAAGCGACTTAGCACTCATACACACAGAGATTTATTTAGAGAGAAACATGTTTACAAATAGATTGTGGCCCATCTCAGAAGGTCAGAGCAGCATCAGAGTATGGGGTTGTCAGTTTTGTAGATTAATGAGTGGGAGGAGTATTCTAGCAATTTGGAGGAAGCAGTGGGGAATTCCAGGAATTGGGCCAACGCCCACTTGCCTGCAATGCGGGAGACTGAGGCTTGAGCCCTGGCTCAGGAAGATCCTCTGGAGAAGGAAATGGTAAACGAGTCCAGTATTCTTGTCTGGAGAATCCTATGGACACAGAAGCCTGGTGAGCTACAATCAGTTTAGTCGCTCACTCGTGTCAGATTTTTTGTGACCCCATGGACTGTAGCAAGCCAGACTTCCCTGTCCATCACTAACTCCTGGAACTTACTCAAACTCTTGTCCATTGAGTCAGTGATGCAATCCAACCTTCTCATCCTCTGTCATCCCCTTCTCCTCCTGCCTTCAATCTTTCCCAGCATCAGGGTCTTTTCCAGTGAGTCAGTTCTTTGCATCAGGTGGCCAAAGTATTGGAGTTTCAGCTTCAGCATCAGTCCTTCCAATGAATATTCATGACTGATTCCCTTTAGGATGGACTGGTTGGGTCTCCTTTCAGTCCAAGGGACTCTTAAAAGTCTTCTCCAACACCACAGTTCAAAAGGATAAATTCACTGGTGCTCAGTTTTCTTTATAGTCCGATTCTCACATCCATATATGACTACTGGAAAAACCAAAGTGTTTTTTTTTTTTTTTAATCTTACATTTACTTTATTATTATTTTTTTTAGTTTACTTTGATTTTTTTTAGTTTTCATATTTACTTTATTTTGCTTTACAATACTGTATTGGTTTTGACTAGAGGGACTTTTATTGGCAAAGTAATGCCTCTGCTTTTTATTTATTTATTTATTTTGTCTCTGCTTTTAATATGCAGTCTAGGCTGGTCATAGCTTTTCTTCCAAGAAGCAAGCATCTTTTAATTTCATGGCTGCAGTCACCATCTGCAGTAATTTTGGAGCCCAAGAAACTAGTCTCTCACTGTTTGCATTGTTTCCCCATCTATTTACCATAAAGTGATGGGACCAGATGCCATGATCTTAGTTTTCTGAATGTTGAGTTTTTAGTCAACTTTTTCGCTCTCCTCCTTCACTTTCATCAAGAGACTCTTTAGTTCTTCTTCGCTTTCTGCCATAAGGGTGGTGTCATCTGCATATCTGAAGTTATTGATAATTCTCCCAGCAACTTTGATTCCATCTTTTGCTTCATCCAGCCCAGCACTTCTCATGATGTACTCTGCATATAATGTAAATAAGCAGGGTGACAATATACAGCCTTGACATTCTTCTTTCCCAATTTGTAACCAGTCTGTTCCATGTTCGGTTCTAACTGTTGCTTCTTGACCCACATACAGATTTCTCAGGAGACAGGTCAGGTGGTCTGGTATTCCCATTTCTGTAATAATTTTTCACAATTTCTTGTGATTCACACAGTCAAAGGTTTTGGCAGAGTCAATAAAGGAAAAGTATATGTTTTTCTGGAACTCTGTTGCTTTATAAATGATCCAGTGGATGTCGGCAATTTGATCTCTGGTTCCTCTGCCTTTTCTAAATCCAGGTTAGTTCACAGTTCACGTACTGTTGAAGCCTGGCTTGGAGAATTTTGAGCATTATTTTGGTAGTGGATGAGTTGAGTGCAATTGTGTGGTAGTTTGAACATTTGTTGGCACTGTCTTTCTTTGGGATTGGAATGAAAACTGGCTTTTTCCAGTCCTGTGGCCACTGCTGAGTCTTCCAAACCTGCTGGCATGTTGAATGCAGCACTTTCACAGCATCATCGTTTAGGATTTGAAATAGGTCAACTGAAATTCCATCACCTCCACTAGCTTTGCTCGTAGTGATGCTTCCTAAGGCCCACTTGACTTCGCTTTCCAGGATGTCTGGCTCTAGGTGAGTGATCACACCATCATGATTATCTGGGTCATGAAGATCTTTTTTTAATAGTTCTTCTGTGTATTCTTGCCACCTCTTCTTAATATCTTTTGCTTCTGTTAGGCCCATACTGTTTCTATTCTTTATTGTGCCCACCTTTGCATGAAATGTTCCCTTGGTGTCTTTAATTTTGTGTCACTACATTTTTGGCTGCTTGATTGGTGGCTGCCTACTTCCCTCTCTCTGGTCTTCCTGGCCCCACCAAGCTTAATAACCCTTTTTTCCATCCTGAGACTCTGGCTGCTTCTTCCTAAGGCAGTGATCCAGTTATGTGTGTAGACAGAGGAAAGGCAACTTTGTTGTTGCCCTCTGTCCCAGTGGGAGCCTGGGCCCAGGGAGGTTCAGAGTCATGTATTCTGGGAGGGGCACAAGGCAGTGGCCTTTCTATCTGTGGCTCAGTGTCATGGATGGGCTATTTGAGAAGAGACTCAGATCTCCTAAATGCCTCCAATCCAGGCAAATGTATCACAGAAGAGGGATAGACGAGGAGGAATTTTTGCAAGACCTCTTCTTTGTTTGGAAGAGAGGGAAATCCTTTGAGATTTACCATCTTCAGTGGGTTGGAAATAGAGATTGCCTTCTCCACTGTACTCACTGCATTTTCTTTGTCTGATGGTTTGATGATTTGGATCTTGAGGTGGAAAAAAAGGACTGCCCCTCACAAGGTCAGTGCATTCTGAAAGAAAATAAGGACTGTCTGCTTTTCATGTGCAAAATGAAAAAAAGCCAAGTTCACCACCTCCCCTCCCCCACCTGCCTAATCTAGTTCTTCTGATGCAGGGAGGTATTGATTCTTCTGCCCAAATCACCCTGGGGTGAATTCTTCAACTGGGAGTCTGCTGAATTCTTTCAAAGGAAACCTACTTAGCTGACTTGCCCCGTCTTACCCATTATTTCTCCAGAAACTGGCAGTTCCCTGCCTTCCTCTCTCTCACCCACCCACCAGCCTCAGCATTCTCTCCTGTTGTTCTGTGTGTCGTGAAAGTGTTAGTCATTCAGTAGTGTCCAACTCTTTACCACCCCATTGATTGTAGCCCTCCAGGCTCCTCTGTCCATGGAATTCTCCAGGCAAAAATCCTGGAGTGGGTAGCCATTCCCTTCTCCAGGGAATCTTCAACCAAGGGCTTGAACCCGGGTCTCCTGCATTGCAGGCAGATTCTTTACCATCTGAGCTACTATTTTCCCATGCTTAAATATGGTAATAAATTATCTTTTCAGAAGTAGTCATCTCTTGATCTATCAACTTCATAGACCTGAATAAAAGCAAAAATCACAGGTACATTTTAAA